>NC_065588.1:50574000-55574000 GCF_024542745.1 Macaca thibetana thibetana
CCCACAGATGGCCTCAGTTTCCCTCCTAGGCAGTTGAGCCGCCTCTTGGCACCCTCTTGCTTTGGGAGGAGGGTGTCCTGCTCAACTCACCCGAGTCGTCTCCTCCCTTCCCAAGCTTCTGAACAGGACACTGCCACATTGTCATTCATCTGAAAAGCATTTATTGAGCGCCTACTGTATGTCTGGCCCGAATTCTTGTCTCGGCTCACAGTCCTCTGTTTGCTCCATAGGCTTAGGTGAAGGAGCAGGAGATCCTGAAATACCAATCTCCCGTCTGGAGCGTGGGGTGAGAGAGCTGAAGTCGTCTGCGACTGAATGAAGCCACCGAGGAGGGGTGGGGGGACGCCTGCAGGTCTCCGCGCTCGCAAACCGTGGAGAGGAAGCCTCGCTAGGCGCCCCACCCTCCCAGCGCTCAAACCTAACGCCAGATTTCCCATTCTTAGCGCAAGGAAGACCCCTTGTGGCCATTGAGGGAAGAGTCGGCAAGGGGAAAAAAAAAAAAGAAAAGAAAAAGCCAGAGCCGGGAGATGACAGCCCAGACTCCCTTCCAATTCGTGCCTTGGGTAGGGACTTATTCCTTGGTCCTTGGGTGGGGGAGAGGGGGCGGAAGTTGATGCCCAGGCCCCACTCCCACACCCTCAGAACCCAACCTTTGGGACTTTGGGAATAGTCTTCTCACTAAACCACCCGGAAAAATAAAACAGAAACAATAGCAAGTGTAACTATGGTTAGACTTCTGGAGGGACTTCTCAAGAAGCGGATGGGAGGCAGAAGGACGGGTCACAATGAAGAGATGAAATAAATCAGATCTTCCGGACGACCCCTTCCCTGGCTGTGGGGAGGGGTAATTATGGGAGACCGGGTCGGGTGTGGGATCATCTACCCACCCTGCGGCTCATTCCCGCTCGTAGTGAAGGAAGGATGCTCTGACCAACAGGGGCTCAGGTATTCTGGGTGTCAGGGCCCTTCCCCCTGCACGCATCTTACGCAGGATGGGGCTGAGGGCGTGGGGGAACAAGGTCATTGAGGACATGGAGGGAACCCACGTTTGTCCCAATAGATTGTCACGGTCCTGAGGTGGGACGGTCAGGACAGGGAAGATGCATTTGTTCCCCCTGCATCCCCTCCCGCACTGCGTCTGAACTCCTCTGGGAGCGGAAGAACAGTAGAATCCTGTGCCGCTTCCCCCACCCTTTGACTCCGCTCGCAACTTAGCCCAGGCCGGGCAGCACGGATTTGCGTACATTTGCATACCCAGCTGCGCACAACTGCATTCGGCTTTGGGCCATATATTCGCGGCTGGCGCCTCCGGGCGAGCAGGCCCCACGCTAGGCAGGCGTTCTCCCTGCGCGCCTCCGCCGCGGCTGTTCACTCCCCGGGTACTGGCGCGTTCTCACCCCTCCCTGAGTGAGTAACCGCGGGAGCACGGCTCCTCCGGCTCGCGCCACCTTCCGGCATGTCTGTCTTGCACTGGCGCAGGCCAAGCCTGCAATCTCAGATTCTGGTTCCTCCATTTCTCTTGGATTCGACTTGGTCAATGTCTCCTGAATACGCTCATCCTTACCTGACGCCTTGGACCAGGGGCTTCTGGTGGGATTTTCCTGCCAGAACTGGTGCATAGCCTCCTAGGTGGTAGTCCTGCCTCTGGGGCTACCTTGCTAAAAAAATTGGTCTAATGGAGGTCAACAGCTGAAAACTCTGGACTCCCAGGCTTGCAGAATAAAGCTTATATTGTTCACCCTTGCCAAAGAAAGCCCCTCACATTCTGTCAGCATCCCCCTTCTCTAGCCTTATCTTCTGCATCATGGCCAGACTCAGGCACACAACAGCCAGCGCTTCAGTTACACAAAACTGCTCTGAGGGTCCCTAAGCTCCTCATGAGCTCTCTCACTCTGCCTGGACTTACCTGCACCTTGCTTCCACCTCGACTGCTCTTCTGTCCTCTTGTCTGCTTGACAGACACATTCTTTAAAAATCAATGCTCAGATATGCTTTCCTTTGGAAAGACCTCCGCGATTCCCTATGGCAATTGATAATGACATCTATTAGCACTTACTGCAAAAACATTTGGTCAGTTGCACTTGCTAAATTGTGAGCTCTCTCACTTAAGACAGAGAACATGTCTGTTCTTTGCTGTATCCCACTTCTGGGCACAAAGTCTGAAGCCCAGGAGATAGTCAAATACTGAATAAATGAGTGAGGCCTTGATTATTTCAGGCACACATAGATACCCAGGGCTCTGGTGATCCCAAGCAGCGTCGTTTACATGTCATCTGCGAGCCCATGGGAGAGCCCCTCCTCTTGGTACTTTTTGGGTCCTTACGCATCTTGGCCCAAGATTGTGAGAGGTGAGAAACCAGGGGGATTATGAGTGGAGAGCGGATGCCGTGAAAAAGCACTGGACTCCGAGCCAAGAGACTGAGGTTCAAACTCTGGCACTGCATGATGTTGGAGAAGTAACTGCCTCCCTCGAAGGCTGTTTCCTCACCTTAAAATGGGAATAACAGTGACTACTTAATAGTCACTTTGTAATAATGGAGTGAGAATAGTACATAAAATGCTTACTACATGTCTTGAGATTCCAGACAGATGACATGAGGTTCCATCTCACTCCCTTGCCCCGGGAAGGAGAGCACTAACAATCCAGGCCAAGAGGCTTAAGAAATTTTACCAGCATGCATTCTGCAAGAAAGTATGAGACAGCAAGAATTCATCCTGTAGGATGGGGTTCACACCGGTTCGTCGGCTGAGCATGATTCTCAGTGCTATTCCCACAGTGGCTACCAGGGGGCAGCACAAACCCCCCCAAATCACCTCAGGCTGCCTAAAGGGGCTCGAAGCAAGGACCCTTCTGGACTTTCCTCTGAGTATTGAGCCCTAGTCTGAACATCCCTCCCCTGTCCCCACCGTCTTCTCCCAGATAGGTCTTGGTGTGCAAACCACACCTCCGCCAGTGCTTTCTGTCTTCTCTGGTTTTGTGTTCCCTTGGTCATTTTATAACAAATGTCCAGCTGGGCTCGGTGGCTCACGCCTGTAATCCCAGCACTTTGGGAGGCCGAGGCGGACGGATGGCTTGAGGTCTGGAGTTTGAGACAAGTCTGGCCAACATGGGGAAACCTCGTCTCTACTACAAATACAAAAATTAACCCGGCATGGTTGCCTACATCTGTAATCCCAGCTACTCGGGAGGCTGAGGCAGGAGGATCTCTTGAAACCGGGAGGTGGAGGTTGCAGTGAGCCGAGACAGTGCCACTCCATCTCAAAAAGGAAAGGGAAAAAAAGTGTCCAGGCCTCCTAACTGTCCAGCCTGCCCTTAATTATGGTCAGTTGTGCCCTAAGTGTACATCCCAGGATTGGAAGGGGCACAGCCAAAGCTTCTGAGAACAGAACACAGTCGGGGGAGCTCAGGAAGACAGACCTGAGTTCCAGGCCTAGGGACAACTGTGAGGTTTTGGGCTGCTCAAAGCCTTCTCCTGGGCTCAGTTTCCTCTCAGAATTGTTAGATATACATGCATTCATTTCACAGAAAGCTCCACTTTGCTCTGATCCAATATTGTTCCCTCTCACTCCATCCAGGCTTCACCCTATCTCTGCTCAGGCCAGAGCCTCCCTCATACTAGCCGTATTTCTGGTCTTCTTAACTCCTTGAACTAATGACAAAGATCTATCACCCTTAACCCTAACTCCCCCTTGGCTACAGGTACCAAGTTCTACCGCACCAAGAGATACAGTCTGGACCCAGCTTCACATCACTCATGGGTGTGCCCAACATTGAGGGAACTGATATTAATATAAGGCTCCCACTCCCACCATGCCTCTTTTCTGAGTGAAACAACAGAAAACTCAATTACCTTATAGGAGGCTGGTGTGTGTGTGCCATCCAAGACGCTGGGCACCTTTGGAATCCCCAGCCTTCTCACTTCCCATCCTACAAACAGGAGGGTTTGGTGAATTTCCCTGCTGACTCTTATCTCACCTTTCGTTCACACTGTGGTGCCCAGGAGATGCCTGGACACACTCAAGTAGCTCTCTCTCACATAGCATCTTTTCTCTCACTGCCTACCATACCTCACATCATTCCTGCCTTTTTACTGCCTTTTATATTCCTCTCCTTTTATGCACCCACCCTTTCTACTTACATTTCCTCTCCCCTTTTTCCTCTGGGGCTTGGTTTCTTCCCATCCTTCTCACCCTCTAGAAATCCTGTCCTCTTTCCATCCCAAATGCTTTCCTCTGTAACTACCACCATCAGCAACAACTCTCCACCACCATCTCTCTCCAATTCCACTGTCATCTGTGCTTCGCAGGCCTGAGGCACCACAAGGGCATAAGTGATTTATGAGCCACCTTTTAGAGATGCCAAACTCAGAAACCAAAAACTTCTGGTGCTTCAAGGGGCATACTGTGCAATCTTATTGCTGTGATCAGACTCACTGATAAGGATATCTAGACCAAGACAGTCTTAGGGAGAAAGCAGGAAGGCAGAAGGGAAGACATGGAACTGGGGCTGGGACTGGCCAGAAAGTCTGGGCAGTGAAGTCTTCCTAACCATTATTAGTGTTTTTGGTGAGTTTCATACTGTGGGTGATGATGGAGACAAGTCCAAGTAGGAGGTGAGAGGGCTGGGGATTCCATGATGCCTCTCTAAATGTCACATCATGTCTGTCTTTTTTGGTGGGGTAGGGGATAGACACTTAGGCTGGAGTGCAGTGGTATGATCTGGGCTCACTGCAGCCTCAACCTCTTGAGCTCAAGTGATCCTCTCACCTCAGCCTCCCAAGTAGCTAGGACTATAGGTGTGCACCAAAACGACCAGCAAATTTTTTAATTTTGTGTAAAGATATCTTGCTAGTTGCCCGGGCTGGTCTCAAACTCCTGGCCTCAAGCAATCTTCCCACCCCAGCCTCCCAAAGCGCTGATATTATAGGGATGAGCCACCACACCTGGCCTCATGTCATTCTTTAAATAATTTTTACTTTCTTGTTCACTGGTCATCCTTCAGAAAGTCTATAATGACCATTTCCCAGCACAAATGATGTTTTAGACTATGAGCGCTGGAAGGCAGGGATGACATGTAACTCCATTAAAAGCTTTTTGCATACTATCCTCTAGGAACAGATGTTTAATAAAGATTCTTTTTTTGTTGCTGTAAATGATGAGGTGGTGTGGTCAATGGAGTTAATAATAGTGACCATGACGGAAGTGTGATCATGATCAAGTTAATGATGATAACAGTAAGGGTACTGATCAGTGGTGACAATGACAACTTTGGTGAAATCGAAGCAAGTGGGAACCATGACTTGACCATTGATTCATCCCACAATTATTTTATAAGCATCTGCTATGTGCTACACACTCAGCCAGGAATTGAAGATCCAGAGATGAAGTAGAAATGAACTCTGTCCACAGGAATTCACAGTTTATTTTATAATACAGATGAGGCATAAGAGTTTGTGAAAGCACCAAAGACAGAATGAGTAATTTTACTTGAAGGAACCCATGAAGGCATCAGGGAGGAAGAAACCAAACTATGCAGAGTGGATTGTGGGGGCAGAGGCATTGAAATCCAAGAGACCAGCGTGTTGGGGCGTAGAGCATAGTTCTGTGAAATGCTGGGAGGGATAAGGAGAATAGAAGTGGAGGAAAATGCAGTAAAGGCAGGCCTCGGGCAGACTTTGAAGAGTCTGCATTTGAAGAGTTTCCAGGATTCTCAGGAGGAGGTAGCAAAGGGCAAGTGGATACAGAGAGAACAGCCATACAATTGAGGCCCAGAGATACCGGTGTGAGGGGTCATAAGTCCATAAGTAATAGTTGAAATAATGAAAGTATAGAAGCTATTTTAGAAGAAGGGAACAAAGTGGGGTAAGAACGACAGCTGAGGCTGGACGCGGTGGCTCACGCCTGTAATCCCAGCACTTTGGGAGGCCGAGGTGGGCAGATCACAAGGTCAGGAGATTGAGACCATCCTGGCTAACACGGTGAAACCCCATCTCTACTAAAAGTACAAAAAATTAGCCGGGTGTGGTGGTGGGCGCCTGTAGTCTCAGCTACTCGGGAGGCTGAGGCAGGAGAATGGTGTGAACTCAGGAGGTGGAGCTTGCAGTGAGCCGAGATCGCGCCGCTGTACTCCAGCCTGGGCGACAGACTCCGTCTCAAAAAATAAGAATAATAAAAAAAAAGGAACAACAGCTGAGAATGGAACACTGGAACCATTACTGTTTCAAAGGTAACATGAAGTGGCCAGGGGGCCCTCCAAACCATGGATCCTGGTAGAATCCATACACAGTACATTGATAAATTTTTTTTCTTAAGAGACAAAGTCTTACTCTGTTGCCCAAGCTGGAGAGCACTGGTATGACCAACGCTTCCTGCAGCCCCAACCTCCCTGGTTCAAACGATCCTCCCACCTCAGCTCTCCGAGTAGCTGGGACTACAGGCGTGTACCACTACATTCAGCTAATTTTTGTGTTCTTTGTAGAGATGGAGGTACCACTTTGATGCCCAAAGTGGTCTTGAACTCCTGGGCTTAAACAATCCTCATGCCTCGGCCTCCCAAAGTGTTGGGATTATTACAGGCATGAGCCACCACGCCCAGCCCAGAACTGTTTTTTAAGTGAAAAAAAGTACAAAATAGGGACGGGCACAGTGGCTCATGTCTGTAATCCCAGCACTGGTCCCAGCAGGAGGATCTCTTGAGTACAGGAGTTCCAGGCCAGCCTAGCAACACAGGGAGGCCCATCTCTCTTTATTATTATTATTATTTTTTTTTTTTTTGAGACAGTGCCTCACTCTGTCCCCCAGGTTGGAGTGCAGTGGTGCGATCTTGGTTCACTGCAAGCTCTGCCTCCCAGGTTCATGCCATTCTCCTGCCTCAGCCTCCTGAGTAGCTGGGACAATAGGTGCCCACCACCACACCCAGTTAGTTTTTTATATTTTTAGTAGAGACGGGGTTTCACTGTGTTAGCCAGGATGGTCTCGATCTCCTGACCTTGTGATTCGCCAGCCTCAGCCTCCCAAAGTGCTGGGATTACAGGCGTCAGCCACTGCGCCCAGCCAGGGAGGCCCCATCTCTTAGAAAAAAAAAAAAAAAAAAAGCAGGGCATGGTGGCATGCATCTGTAGTCCCAGCTACTTGGGAGGGAGGCTTAGTCCAGGATGTGGAAAGACCACTTGAGTATGGGAGGTCGAGGCTGCAGTGAGCTGTGATCATGCCATTGCACTGCAGCCTGAGAGACAGAGTGACACCCTATCTTAGAAAATAATAATACAAAATGGTATACACACTATGTAAAAATGGGATTTTGTTTCATATGGACAAAAATCTGGTCAAGCACGCAAATGGAAAAATATGTCATATTAACATCATAGGATTATAGTTTTCCCAGTGTCTACTTTTATCAATTTTTTGCTATGATTACAATAAAAAGATAAAATACTTTGTGAAAAATGAAATAATCATCCCATATTTCAGTTGAGTCCCCTTAGGAAACTGATACCCAGAGAGGGGAATTAATTTAGCCAATATTACTCAACCTGCTGGGCTCAGTGGCTCACGCCTGTAATCCCAGCACTTTGGGAGGCTGAGGCGGGCAGATGACAAGGTCAGGAGATCAAGACCATCCTGTGAATGGTGAAACCTGGTCTCTACTAAAAATACAAAAAATTAGCCGGGCGTGGTGGTGGGCGCCTGTAGTCCCCGCTACTCAGGGAGGCTGAGGCAGAAGAATGGCGTGAACCTGGGAGGTGGAGCTTGCAGTGAGCCGAGGTTGTGCCACTGCACTCCAGCCTGGGCGACAGAATGAGACTCTGTCTCAAAAAAATAAAAAAATAAAATAAATAAAATAAATTACTCAACCTGTGAATAACAAAGCCAGACTTCAATTCTTATGCAAGGATTCTGCCCAGTGCCTGGGCTGTTCCGAGCTGTTATATTGGTTAATTTGGGAGTGATGTCAGTTGTGAGCTTATTGTTTCCTAGTTTTTCTCAATCCATACATAACTGCAACTCTCTTTGTGCCCTCAGACTTCCAACCTGCTTGTTGCTCTTCCAATACCATGGGGTCTGTACAGCTATTCTGGTACAGGTCTAAGAGTAGCTTTTCATTTGCCTCCATTAATTATTTCTTCCTTTTGGCCCAGAGAAGTCCACAAAGCACCTTCCAAAGCCCCTTCCAAGTGCCTTTCAATCACATTCATAAATGATTTGGGGATTATCTACTGCCTTGAATTATTTAGGCCATTGCTTCCCCTCCATTAAAGTGACTCAACTTGGACTCAGTGAAATTCAATATATTCAAATGAGGACAAATGTATTCAGTTATATTCAAATGAATATAGCCTTCCAACTCATATACACACAGACCTGCCATTTCCTTGTGGAGTAAAGGGGGTTGTTTGTCCCATCTCTTCTTTGAAGATAGCAACAGTTATTCAATTGAAATCTCTAGTGAGGATTGGGGAATCCTTACCTGCAGCTTCCTGCACTGCCATCCCCTCAACTTGCCTCTTTTATACACACCCACTTCTCATTCCCTTCCTGGGACCACCTAAAACAGGCTTGGGAATTAAAGCGTTGGGATTCCAGGTCCTCCAAATCCCCATATTAGGGTAAAAATTGAAGTCATTCAGGATGGAGAAATAATCCAAGTATTTCTCAGATTTTCAGGAAGGTGATACAGTCCAGAGCAAAGATTATTCTGAGAACACATGAGAATGGATGCTAAATTGATTCATTGCCCAGAGCTCTTCAGAAGTGAAGTTCCAGCCATCTGTTTGAGTGAAGATACTGCTTGGAGGTAGAGGATACACAGCCTCAGAGGGCCTCACTTGCCCCTTTCATGAGCTTCTACATTCCTAGCATCTGTGTTGTGATGCATACATGTCCCCTGCACAACATCTATTTTTCCAACTCCTTCATCTCCACTTTTTTTTTTTTTTTTTTTTTTTTTTTTGGAGACAGGATCTTGCTTTTGTCGCCCAAGCCAAGGGCAGTGGCGCCATCATAGATAAGTGTAACCTCAAACTCCTGGACTCAAGTGATCCTCCTGCCTCAGCTTCCCAAACTGCTGGGATTACAGGATTAAGCCACCATCCCTGGCTATCCTTTTTCATTTTATCCTACAGTCTCCTAGTTTTTCACAGGGACAACCTTATGCCTCTCTCTCTTCCACCTCCTCTATCCAAGCTTATAAGTTGGGTCTCCAAACACCCCTCTTCTGTGTTTTGAGTGTAAGAAGTATGGGGAGAAGCAAAGGGTGGGGATGAGAGATTCAGTCTCTGAGCCCAGGCACTGTTCCTCACCTCCCTCTACAGGGAGGCTGGGCCTGTCTTTTGTGGGGTTGGGCAGTGGGTGGTGGGGTTGGTGGGGAGAGGAATCAGGCAAATGGTTTCTACCTGCCCCATGATCCCTTAGGCTGATGAATGAGACAACAGGAGATCCCCAAAGAAAGTTTTCATTCCCATGCTAAATAAGGCAGCAAAAATTTGAGACAGAAATAAGGACCCAACTGGTTTAGTAGGACACTGGAGATCAGTAGTTTCCAGTCTTCTTGCAACAACCAGATGGCTCCAATCATGTCAAGGAGGGTTATAAAATTCTCGAAAGTGATCATCTTTAAGTTTTTAACAGAAATATGCCACACAGATAACTGACTGTGTTCTCTCTCACAAATATGTAATCACAGTCACACAAAAAAAATTAGAATTGGAACTATTTTTCAAGATAATGAATCCCTGTTTTAAACATCATTGCTGAGAGACTCAAGAGTGCTGGGGATGGAGAGATGCTCCAGTTCTCAGGAAGAGAAAGATGGTAGTCTCCCTGCTCCCCCACATTTCCAAAGGAAATGAGGAAAAACCATCTATACTTTTCTTTCCATCTTAAACCTTTCTTTTTTTGTTTGTTTGTTTTTGTTTTTGAGACGGAGTCTCGCTCTGTCGCCCAGGCTGGAGTGCAGTGGCCGGATCTCAGCTCACTGCAAGCTCCGCCTCCCGGGTTTACGCCATTCTCCTGCCTCAGCCTCCCGAGTAGCTGGGACTACAGGCGCCCACCACCACGCCCGGCTAGTTTTTTTGTACTTTTTTTAGTAGAGACAGGGTTTCACCGTGTTAGCCAGGATGGTCTCGATCTCCTGACCTTGTAATCCGCCCGTCTCGGCCTCCCAAAGTGCTGGCATTAACAGGCTTGAGCCACCACGCCCGGCCCATCTTTTAAACCTTTCACTCACTCCCCCTTATTAGCTCTGTACTCTCTGACACATGAAAATAAAGAAACAGGGGCCAGACGCAGTGGCTCACACCTGTAATCCCAGCACTTTGGGAGTCCGAGGTGGGCAGATCACCAGAAGTCAGGAGTTTGAGAACAGTCTGGCAAACATGGCGAAACCCCATCTCTACTAAAAATACAAAAACTAGTCAGGCGTAGTGGTGGACACTTGTAATCCCAGCTACTCAGGAGGCTGAGGTAGGAAAATCACTTGAATCCAGGAGGCGGAAGTTGCAGTGAGCCGATATCGTACCATTGCACTCCAGTCTGGGCAACAAGAGCAAGACTCCGTATCAAAAAAATAAAACAACAAAAAACGGGAGAGGAAAATGGAAAGAACTGAGAAGATGATAAAAAGGAAAATACAGTAACTAGAAAGGACAATGAACAGTGAAAAGGTCAGGGAGAGGGAAATTGGAAGGGCAGAAAAAACACAGAGGGAGGAAGCATCCTGTGACCTGCTCCAAAAGCAAGACGTGGCTGCAACACACCCTTGAGCAGCAGGGAGCCCCAGCCCTGCTCTCTCCTGGGAGCACTGTGGCAGCCCCATCCTATCTCCCAGCTCCATGCGCAAATAGGACTAGAAGGGTAAGGCAGGAACTAGAGCAAGGGGGTATGTGACAGAGGACAGGCCCAGGCGTCTAGGAGCTGGGCTGTCCTGGCTTCTACTAGGAATAGCTGAAATGTACAGAAGCAAAGGATTATAGTGTGGAGTGGAGTGGGGAGAAGCAAAGGGGAAACAGGCTGCAGAAGTAAGTGCTGCATGGCCCATCCCATTCCTTCCTACATAGCAAAGGCAAGGGCCCTAGTTTACCTGCCCTCCTACCTCATCCCCATCTCCACCCCCTATCCCTACCCTTACCCTTGCTGCACATGTAGAAGCAGAATTTCTAATTTTTTCTTTTCTTTTTTTTTTTTGAGGCAGAGTTTCGCTCTTCTTGCCGAGGCTGGAGTGCAGTGGTGCGATCTCGGCTCACAGCAATCTCTGCCTCCCGGGTTCAAGCGATTCTCCTGCCTCAGCCTCCCTAGTAGCTAATTTTGTAAGAATTTCATAAGCTGCAGCAGCTGTGGTCAATACCTCAGCTTCCCACCAGCTTCCTTCTCCAGAAGACAGCAGCAGCAGAAAGAGGAATGAACAGGAAAGGGTACAATAATAACCCTAAACCTTTTCATCTCAGCAGCCCCCAAATATATCAGCAAGCTCAATTCTCAGCGTCTCTTCCTCCCTTCTTGGCTCATAACCAAATGATTAAACAAGGCTTTGCTGAGAGGAGGCATGAGGCTATTGAGCCAGCATCACCTCTCCCAGTGTGGGAGGGGGCATCACATTCTACACATAAACAGAAGCACCTGTTTCCAGAGGCAGCATGGGGCAGTAAGAGCTCACAAAGAGTCCCAGATTGTTATACGAAAGATAATAATTTGATGGGGTTAAATTAAATGTCCAAATTGAGGTTGCTTATGGAATTTAAAAAGGATGTTGAGAACATGGGCTGGAGAGACTAGAAAAGGAAGAAAAGAAGACAAAGAGAAAAATACACACGATACAGTAGACAAAGAGGGGAACCATAAAAAATACAGCCTCACAAATAAAGGCAGAAGCTAAGAGAAAGGAGGGAGTCAGCACCTGGAAAGCAAGATGTTACAGCTGCAGAGGTGGAGGGGAAAGCAGGAGAGCAACAGGGAAGAGGAAACAAGGCCAAGGAGACAAAGAGCTGAGAATCAGACCCTTCCCTTCATCTGTCTTCATCTTCTTGTAACTTTAAGCAGGTGAGTTCTTGGGGTATTCTCACACGGGCTACTGCATCTCAGCCTGAACAGCAGAACCCCCGCAAGGCCTGTGTGGCATGCCCACACACACCAGTTGGCCTCCAGCTTTCACCTTGTCTTCCTGTTCCCCAACACAGACGCACAAGTCACTCTCAAGGCTTGGAGAGCACCTTGGTGTGTCCACAGGATATAATGGGCTCTCCTCTGCACACACTCATGTTCAGCAGCCCTCAGTACTGGGGCTCTCACCCCCAGCTCACACTTACTTCCAAAGAGCAGAGGCTGAGGGCTGCTGACTCTAACAGAGCGGTTTAGAACTGTGTGTTCAGGTCAGGCGCTATGGCTCACACCTGTAATCCCAACACTTTGGGAGGCCGAGGCGGGCAGATCACTTAAGGTCAGGAGTTTGAGACCAGCCTTGTCAACATGGGGAAACCCCATCTCTACTACAAAAAAAAAAAAAAAAAAAAATTAGGCTGGGTGCAGTGGCTCACACCTGTAATCCTAGCTACTCAGGAGGCTGAGGCAGGAGAATCGCTTGAACCCAGGAGGCAGAGGTTGCAGTGAGTCGAAATCGTGCCATTGCACTCCAGCCTAGGCAACAAGAGCAAGACTCCATCTCGAACAAAACAAAGCAAAAGAAAAATTAGCCAGGCGTGGTGGTGGGCGCCTGTAGTCCCAGTCTCAGGAGGTTGAGGCAGGAGAATAGCTTGAACCTGGGAGGTGGAGGTTGCAGTGAGCCAAGATTACGCCACTGCACTCCAGCCTGGGCAACAGAGTGAGACTCCGTTTTAAAACAAACAAACAAAAACCATAGAACTGTGTGCTCAGTGATCCTGTGAAGGGAATTCCCACACAGTGATCCTCCATTTTCCCCAGGCTGCCAGTGCGGTACTGATTTCACAAGCTCTGAAGCTCTTTAACGAAGACAAAAGGAGGGGCAAAATTGCCCAGTTCCTGACTTCTCCAGGACACTGAGGCAAGATTCCTGGGAGGAGAGCTATGAGCAATGATGAGCCCATCTGAATGAGTGCCATGCCGGCACAGTCCCTCACTGAAGGGAAACAAAAACCAAGACATAGTTGTTTAGGAATAGGAATGTGGGTGTCAAAACCATGGAGTTGTGCTTTCCAGTGGGCCTGAGACAGAGACAAAGTGACATGATGTTTAGAGAGCAAGAAAGAGATCGAAAGGGAAGAGGGCAAGCAGTCTCAGGCTTCCGTGGTAGGAAATAAATAATGTCCAGAAGGGTCTGGCTCTGAAGTGGACCAAATGGCTCTCCTGTCCCATGTTTATGAGGTCATGGACCATTAAGCCAGCCAACCTACAGATGTCTTCATAAGACTTTACGAGATTAGACTGGGGAGACCCTATAACTCAGCAAGAAAGGAAAACAAGAGGGGAGAATTGCAGATAAGAGATGGTAGAAACAAGTGCTCAGCTCCAGAGGCCTCACATGTCAGTGAGAGGATGTCTGGGTTGGGGGACCCCTTCATCTTCCTCACTTCTCTCTTCTGTGAGTTTCTGCCTATCTCCATTAAACTCAGGACTACATCAGGCTTATATTTTTCAATAATTTCTTGATTATCTACATACTTTCCTCCTCCTAACTTCCAACTGACCTCACACCATGTGACCCACAAGCCTTCGGTCCTCAGAGAAGTTTCTTTGGTATTTGCGAAGCAAATCAGAAAGATAAAATACAAAGTTTACAGATTCATGTATTTTCAAACCTGATTTAGATTGCATTTGCTTGATGTGGTATTCCATAAGTTCTAATAGCCATGAGATGACTCTTCTAGGGATCCCCAGGTTGCTGAAGGCTAATATTTATTCTCTGAACCATTAGGAGCACACAAGAGCATGGAAACCAGGAAAGGTACACACTGAACCAGTTAAGGAAATAAGAGTAGGAAACAGGATATGCGTTATCTTATTTCCTCAGGCTTGCGCCACCCTGTGGTTATTTGTAGGAAGTCAGAGACCAGTAATCCTTAGAAAAGAAGCCCATGTTCTCCAAGTCTTGTTGCTCTTTCAGAAATTGAGCTGACACTCCAGGGCCCAAATTAAACAAGGGGTGTAAGACCCAGATCTGTAAACCACCACTCAGAATCCATATTTGAAAAGCAACCATTTATTAGAACCAATACAAGAGTATGAAAAGAGGGAAAAGAGGAGGGTAGAAGAGGGGGAGAGAATGAGGTCTGCATCAGATGTCAGTTATGGAAACACATAAATGCTTACTTTTTAAACATTTACATTTAAAAGGTGAACATATATATAGACCACTTACAGTTTTTTTAAAAAAATCGAAAGCAGACATGTTTGGCTGAAATAAAACCAAGAAACACAATCAAAACTCCCCCATAAACCTAAAAGTCCATGGAGAATTCAATTTCTCATTTCCATTCAGAAATCTGGCTACAAAGTGATTTGTTTGCTACTTGGGACAGTACAGAGTGCTGAAAGAAACCCAGCTCCTGAGTCTCTTAGATCCCATCCTGTAGGAAGTGGTGGGAAAGCCAGCGGACCATGGGCAAGTCAATTCCTGGCTCCTTGGCAGGGCATCAGACTGTGCTCTCTCCATTCCCCAGGACTCCACAGAACCGTCTGGTACTGCTAGTGCTGGGTGAACAGTGAGAACAGAGTCCACAAAACACAGAGAACCAGAATGTGACCGCAAGGAGCCAGGACCTTGTGCTTTTTCATGGATTACAAATCTAGGGCCAAGGAGAGGAAAAGGAGAAAGAGCCCTATTGGGAAGAGGAGCTGGCTGCACCCCTAAACTGAGATGGACAGAGTAAGGCTCTTGAGCCCACACCTGGGCAAGTAGAAATAGTGTCCAAAGTTTTCTCAAACCAGAGGGAAAAAAGGTCAAGGTTAGGTTCAGACTGCAGACACTGAGAAAGAGATGACAAGATGCTGAATACAGTGAATTGGATGAAGCTTTAAGGATCAATGCCCAATTCTGAGTGTTACACACATTTCTAGGAAAAATAATTCCAATGTAGCTTTTTTTGGGGGTGGAAACAAGGTGGTCATATTTATTGAATCAGCTGGTCCCTATGAGAAAGGAGAGGCCCGGGTACAGATACCACAAAGGGGTACAGTGACCCAGCTGTCCTGGGATCAGTTTGGGGAGTGGTAAGCAATGACACAAATCAAAACCACTGAGGGTTGCTTTGATCCTGAGACAGTCTGAGTCTACTTCAAACCCATGGGGAATGGAACTTTAATCCCCAACCTGCAGAGAGAAATAAGCAGTAGCATCTCTGCCTCACGATTCCCTAATCCAATGCTCTTGAATCTGAAATGGCCTTCCTCTGTGAATGCAAAACACAGAAAATCCTAAGTGCCTTCCCCAACAACATCCTAAGAAAGTCTGGACTAATAAGATTCTAACATTCATGAAAACACTGTCAACATCTGAACTAGCAGCTTTGATGAGGGGTGGGGGGCAGAGAATTTGCCGAGTCACTAAGTAGTTCCAGTCTTGGAGACAGCTCAGTGAGGATGAAAGCCTGTGTGTCAGGCTTAAACTCCGGCTCAAGACATCCTCCACAGAGGACCCTGAAGTATTCTATTAACTTTGATTTACAATGCCTCACAACACCACCCCTGTGAGGTAGGTCAGTATTATTACCCCCATTTGACAGATGGGGAACTGAGGCATTGAAAGAAGTGACTTGCCCAAGGTCAGCCATTATGAATCAGTTGAGGAGGTGGGCACACAGAGTCAGCATCCACTCAATTCTTGTTCCATTTCCCAGAGCATTTTACTTCTCAGAGTACACTTGGAAGCAGAGGAAAATTGGCAGGTACACCTCATTCTGCAAACTAGATTAATTCAATAACCCAAGAGTATTAACTGAGGGCCTATTATTTATCTAGTATAATGTGGGGAATCTTGGAAAAATGAACTGCTTCTGAAAGTCATGTTACAGATGTTTTGAAAATAAAATATCTTTAACATTAAGGACATGAATTCTTTTATAAAGAAATATTCACTTTATATTAGGAGGTGAAGGACTAAGTCACACTGATTTCTCAAAGTTTTATATTGAGTAACCTGAATTCCTAAAATCCAGAAAGCAAGACCACATTCCAACAGAAACAATGAATAAGAACCATTTCCCCAGTGGTGGGTCTTGGTAGCGCTCTTACAAAGCTGCAAGGTTGGTGGCGTGGGAATCCTAACACCACAAAACACCCTCTTACTATGTCACATCCCTTCCCACAATACCCAGAGGGCGGCATTTTTCCAACCTTTCTGCCTCAGCTCTACTTCAGGAGTTGCAGCATCTTCAAAAACACCTCAAGGGTAAGGATACACATGGTGACCCCTGCTTTTCTATTCAGGGAGAGGGGATGAAAATATTCTCTCTAACTAATCATATAGACTCTTGTATTCTTTCCTCCTGCCAGAGACGTAACTCTTTAATAAAAAAAAAAAAAGGTAGAAGAAAAAACAGTATCTTTTCTCCCCCTTTGGATTTACTTTGGATTCTGGTAGAAATCATTATATCTCTTATCTTAAACTGAGGAGGTGGGGAGTGAGGGGGACATGAGACAAGACACCAAACTCACCATCAGCCCTGGTTTAAAAGAATCCAGTCCTAAAGCTACTGGAAACCAGAAAACACTGACTTGAGCCTTAAGAGTGTTGTGACATGATTCAACTGTCTTTTCAGGTGTTCTCAAAGAATTTCTAGGCAGAAAGCCTCTCCTTTTTCCCATACCTCTTCACAGCAGCCAGTGTAGCAAGTCCCCACATACAACAGAAGCTCAAAAGATGATTTATCAACACACACAGTAAAATGTTCACTAGGAGCCGGGTGCAGTGGCTCATGCCTGTAATCCCAGCACTTTGGGAGGCTGAGGCGGGTGGATCACTTGAGCCCAGGAGTTGGAGACCAGCCTGGGCAACACAGGGAGACTCTGTGTCTACAAAAAAATTTTTTAAAATAATAAAATAGCCAGGCACCGCGGTGTGTGCCTGTAGTCCCAGCTACTTGGGAGACTGAGGCAGGAGGATCATTTGAGCCCAAAAGATTGAGGCTGCAGTGAGCTGTAATAAAGATACTGTAGCCGGGTGCGGTGGCTCACGCCTGTAATCCCAGCACTTTGAGTGGCCGAGGTGGGTGGATCACAAGGTCAGGAGTTCAAGACCAGCACGGCCAAGATGGTGAACCCCATCTCTACTAAAAATACAAAAATTAGCCAGGTGTGGTGGCAGGCACGTGTAATCCCAGCTGCTCGGGAGGCTGAGGCAGAGAACTGCTTGAACCCGGGAGGCGGAGGATGCAGTGAGCCGAGCTCATGCCACTGCACTCCAGCCTGGGCAAAAGAGCAAGACTCCATCTCAAAAAAAAAAAAAAGGCTCAATATGGATATTCTACGTACAGGAACCATTCCAAGACCTAAACAGATTTTGGTTTTTTTCCTCACTGATAGCTGATCACATTAAACAGGTACAGGTGCTAAGAAAGTTCAAGATTGATCTTTTGGCAATCACAGTTTAGGTTAACTGTTTGGAATTCCTAAAAATAAAAAGAAATCCCTAAAAAAGGTTGACAAACTGGCCACTTGGCCTTGAATCGACTGTTAGGGTCACACCTGCCAATGCCAGGGGACATCACAAAAAAATAGAGAATGGCAAGATAAAAAGTTCATTGCATTCAATTTGGCCTAATTTCTTGATAATAGTTTCCTATTAGACTTTCCGATTAATACTGATGGCTCTTACCTAGGCTGTGATAATTAGGTTTTGATCTATTGTGACATTAATGATCACAATCAGTTGACTTTGAAATTGTCTTAATTAATGGCTCTTTCCTTGTCAGCTTTTGCCTCCAGTGCAGGATTCATTCCCTCCCCCACTGCCTTAATTCCTCTTACTGACCTCAGAAACAAATAGCATTGGAGGAATCACTTTCTTTCCATAAAACAAGACTTTAAACTATTTTAAAATATTTCTCTTGACAGAGGAGCCTTATGAGATGATGTTAGACGAAATGAGGATCAGAATGAAAAGGCAAGAGAACACGCTGTCAATGAATCCGAAAAATTCCATCATAGAAAACAACCAAAGTCAAGCACAATGTTAAAGTGACAAGTTGAAGTAACTCTAAAAAGACAAGATGAGGTAGATTAAAATCCAAGAAAGTCAGCACAAGCAAAAAGAAACCAGAATTTTTTTATGAAATTATCTAAAAAACTTCACACTTTAACTTTCCAGAACAGTTACTCTAATTCCTGGGAATTCTGACTTCCAAAATTAGTCAACTCTCAATTATCCAGGCAGAAATAAATGTCTTTTTCTTGTGGTCACCCATGGGTCAGAATCAACAACATCTTTACAATCAGACTGTTTCTCTTTTCTTTTCTTTTTTTTTTTTTTGAGACTGAGTCTCGCTCTGTCGCCCAGGCTGGAGTGCAATGGAGCGATCTCGGCTCACTGCAAGCTCCACCTCCTGGCTTCACACCATTCTCCTGCCTCAGCCTCCAGAGTAGCTGGGACTACAGGTGCCTGCCACCACGCCCAGCTAATTTTTTGTATTTTTAGTAGAGACTGGGTTTCACCGTGTTAGCCAGGATAGTCTCAATCTCCTGACCTCATGATCCGCCCACCTCAGCCTCCCAACGTGCTGGGATTACAGGCGAGCCACTGCACCCGGCCAGATCAGACTGTTTCTTCACCCGGCTAGGCTTCGATGATTAAATCTGAGACTCGGATTTAATATACAAGGTATATGTATTTCTGGGAAAGGTTTCCACATAAGTGATACAATTCTTTGCTTAGAAATCACCCTCTCTTCAGTATTGAATAAAACTGCTCTGCTCAGAGTAGATGCTCAGGTATTAACAGATGTGCTCCAAGCCTTCTCTTTAGAAAATCTCGTCACTGGAGAGCATGTCCCTGTTTTAGGCTTAAAGGCAGTCTCATGTTCATTCCTCCAAAAGGGATGAGAAATTGAAAAAAGTGTGAGCAACTCTGGTGAAGTGTCCATGAGGAATATGTTGTTATAGAACCCACAATAATGTAACACAACTGAATCTGCAACACACTTAACGCTTTCCACAAGCAAAGATTAACTCTACCACTACTGTGGCCAAGAATCTAAACCAGGGATGAAAATCAGGAGTTCTCAATCCCAACTCACCTGTTTTCTCTCTCGGTAATAACAGCATTTCCAACCCTCAGCTATATTTATTTCCTGGAATATGTTCTTGTGTTCTATGGCCAGCTGGCTCAGTTCACCCAATGTTATAGGTCTTTTCCACATATAAGCCAACATTAATGTCAACTTCTTACTCTAGGGCTACAAACTATACAACATCAGCCAGTCTGTCTCTGCCCCCAAGTCAGAAATGTGTATTGGTTTATAAATAGCATTTATTATACCAAGCTATTTTTTTTAACAGAAACATAGCTTGTAAGCACTTAAACTATTAATGGTCAGTTCATCACACACCACTATGAAAGTTATTTGAGGGCAGGGATGGCCTCTTTCTGAACTTTGTATCTTCAGGCCAAAAAAAGTCTGTTGAATGAAACCAATGTTGATGTACAGCAATGTGGCTGGAATTTAGAAAGCTTAATAAAAATTGGGTGAGAGGGGCATCTAATTCAGAACATGTTTTTGGGTGTAAGGCTAGTATTATCTACTTTTGAAAACATAATTTTTATGATTAGTAGGTAAAGGTAGCATGAAACTGCAATATACTAGCTCTAGACCTTTCCTCTCTGCCTTGCCACAGGCATGCTTGGTGGTCTGATTACAAAAGTACGGATCTCAACACTATAATTTTTATTCTAAAATCTCAACCAAAAGGATGGGATCATGGGTGCAAAGTGAGTTTTTCCTTTAAATTGTGAGAAACCATTTCCACATTTCAGATCTAATGGGGTTCTCATGACATTGCAAAATAGTATTTTATGCCCTCAAAATATAACCTTAAGGTACAGACAACTGCTCCCCAGGCCAAACACAGATCCCTCCAACCCCTCACTGTATCTTAGGAAAGCTGGGGTAAACTACAGATTCAATAAAATCTCAATATGAAAATCCCAAAAACCTTCCCCAATGCCCTGTGGCTTGGCCTGGACATATGCAGGGTGGCTACAGAACAGGAACGAAGAGTTAAGAATAATAAATGCCTAAGTTACAGAGACATGACCAATCCTTCATTAATGACACAAAGTAGAATGCACAAAGTAGAATGCACAAAGTAGTATGCAGTATGGCTGGGGGACAGTCAAGAACCATCTAGACTTTTAAGTGTTAGAAGCACCACAAGTCCAAATGCTCCCCAAGGCAGACCAAAACTGGATTGTTGTCCATGGCAACACTGTTCTCCACTATTCTGTCTATAATGAGAATATATCAATAGCAGGAAAACTGCTTTCACACATGGCAAACCGTGAAGAAAAACAAGGATAACCTCAGACCACTTGTACTTGCTGTGAGTGGGGTGGGGGGGTGCCAGCAAATAATGGATTTTTAGCAAACAGAAAAGCAAATATAAATGCAGTTGATAAACTAGAAAGCAATCATCAACTAATTGCAGATTATAAAGAAGAAAAGATACCCAAAAATCCTTCTCAAAATAGCAACCCAGTGGATGGTAGTCAAGCTTTCCAGTAACCAGTTATTGATGATTCACAGCCTACATCAAATGAAGACTTCGATTTTGATACCAACGATGTCCCCAAACCAAACTTAACAAAGCTAATGACTGCTTCTCAGCAATTCAAGAAAAATTTAGAAGCAAATATAGCATTGTGAACAAAAAAACAGAAGCTTGTTTTGGGGACAGGAATTCCGACCTAGAGTGTGAGTGAAGATGTGGTTGGAAGCCTTCTCAAACATGCAAGTCCAGGGCTTTTCTCATCCTGCCTTCCCATCACCTGACCCTATTCTGAAACCACCCCTCAAGTCTTTAGCAAAGTCTGGTATTACAAAGGAAGGATCAACAAAGCGGGCAACTAGAATTTAAAAAAATATATATTACTGAAAGTGCCCCATGAGAGCAAACAAATAATGACAATTTTATTTTTGGGCACAAAAATTAATACAGGTGGCCAGGCACAGTGGCTCATGCCTGTAATCCCAGCACTTTGGGAGGCCAAGGTGGGTGGATCATGAGGTCAGGAGATCGAGACCATCCTGGCAAACATGGTAAAACCCCACCTCTACCAAAAATACAAAAATTAGCTGGGCATGGTGGCGCATACCTGTAGTCCCAGCTACTAGGGAGTCGGAGGCAGGAGAATCACTTGAACCCAGGAGATGGAGGGTGCAGTAAGCCAAGATTGTGCCACCGCACTCCAGCCTGGTGACAGAGCAAGACTCCATCTAAAAATAAATAAATAAATAAATGAGGTGAATGCATTAGGATAAAGACAATAGGAAGATAGACAATCACCTTGAAATTCTGAGACTACCTCCAAGAATCATCCACAGAAGGACGTCAGCCATTTAACCGGGGCTACAGATCAAAAAGGAAAAAATACAGTCAGTGGACAAGTAGAAGAGTCTCCTGAGAAATATCCTTATTTGAAGCAGCAGCAGGAGTTGATAGAAAACATAACTAAAGTAGAAGACACTGTTAAATTTGAATCTGGATCCTATATAGCTTCTCCTCTGAGATCTACTGAGGAGTGAAATCTAAATTAAGATTTAGCTTAGAAAGCATGAAGATAGGCCGGGCGCGG
Organism: Macaca thibetana thibetana; assembly: GCF_024542745.1. Taxonomy (NCBI): domain Eukaryota; kingdom Metazoa; phylum Chordata; class Mammalia; order Primates; family Cercopithecidae; genus Macaca; species Macaca thibetana. The sequence goes on from NC_065588.1 coordinate 50,595,752, forward strand.
TGGCTCAAGCCTGTAATCCCAGCACTTTGGGAGGCCGAGACGGGCAGATCATGAGGTCAGGAGATAGAGACCATCCTGGCTAACACGGTGAAACCCCGTCTCTACTAAAAAACACACAAAAAAACTAGCCGGGTGAGGTGGCGGGCGCCTGTAGTCCCAGCTACTCGGGAGGCTGAGGCAGGAGAATGGCGTAAACCCAGGAGGCGGAGCTTGCAGTGAGCTGAGATCCGGCCACTGCACTCCAGCCTGGGCAACAGAGCGAGACTCTGTCTCAAAAAAAAAAAAAAGAAAAAAGAAAAAGAAAGCATGAAGATAGTATGTTCCAATTTTAAATAAACATTATGTTGTCTGAAAGACAATAAAATTTTAGTACTGGGGGAAGAAAAAAAACAGATTGTTATTTGAAGAAGAAACCACCATGGTTCTCTCCAGGTTTAAAATGGGTGCTCCCATGTAGGCTGATTTTCCGGCATTTGATCTTAACTTGAAGGCCATCTGCCTAGCCCAGCGATCAAAGAGCTGCTAAGCTGTCCTTGGTAGACTCTACTGGACAAAGCTGTGCTATAACTCTGAAGAAAGGAAGATCTTTTAATGCTGAATATTGAAAGGATTAGAAAGATTTCTTGAAAGAGGACTAAAACACAGGAAAAATATACTTTTAGCATTTGAGACCTAGGAGTTTAAGAGTGCTTAGCACTTAACTATTAACTCTTCTGAGGGGGGAAAGCTCCATGAAACAGGTTTCTGTTTGAGGCTGTTAATTCTTCTAGGGCAAGAACATCTACTCAACACTAACAAATGCTGGAAGCAGGCATCTGATTTCCTTTGTGCTAAGGGCTGAAATCAGTATTGGCTTCTAGCTCCCTATATTCCTATAGAACCAGCTGCAGGTAGGCAGGAAGAGAACAAAAGTTGTTTTGGCGGCACTCAGTACAATAAACCAAAAACAAGAAAGACAAAAGTCTATTAAAGAGATGATAAGTAGTAGATGATACTGGGGTTATTTCGGTAAAAAGAATATCAGATTGTTATGAATGTCTTAAATATTACCTGTAACCACAGCAGCCATGTGCCCCGTTTCTCAGAACCAATCTCAGTACCAAATATTGTCATGTTCTTTGTCCATATACTAGAGATTTTTAGTTTAAAAAATCTGGTCACTGCAGTTTACATGCCCACTGCTACTGGGAGGCATACACTGGGCCACGTGGATAGGCTGTCATTTTCTGCAAATCGAGACCCAAATCACCTCCTCAGGAGCTCTGGCCTATTTTTGTCCTATTCTTGTCTACCCTAATTGATATCCTTGGCTACATTTATGATAAATCTGTTTCCTGACCATCCTTTCCTTCTTTTAGAAACCGATCAGATTAAGTACAAGCAATTGACAATTATCCAGCACTTGATCTAGGCCTTTAATTCCTTCAGAGAGAGAAGGAATATACAGATAAAACTCCCACCCACTTGAGGTATGGTTTATGAGCTCTTGCTCAATCACATTACCATTCAGAAGGATTTTCCTAGCTGACTTAAACCAAAAGCTTCATTGTTCCAGTCTGTCATGTCACTGCAGCAACAGCTGTCACCTCAATTATGCAGTATAATTTTTGACATAATTTATATAAGCACACAGAATTCAATCAGCAGCTGAGCAGGGAAGCAATGTTAACAAATGCTATGAATGGGTATATGATTTGCATATTATGTGGCTCATCTGTGGACTGGAGCAATCCATCCATTCCCCTCATTACTCTGAATAATCTAGAAATGGTGGATGCTCCTGGCCAGACAGCTGTATGTTTTAAAAATCAAAAGCAACAAGAAAAGCAGCCTCATGGCTGGTGCACTCTAGAATTAAGGCTATATTAAGCATTTATTCTTATTTCCTCAGCTTTGGGGCTGGGGCAAGGGTCCTCAAAACCCTGCTATTTCCTTACTTCTAATTGTGATTCTCTAGCCCTCCTCAACCACAAAAAGAAAAGGATGAAGTAGGACATTTCTTGGGGGACAAAGGCAGAAGGATATGATCAGACAAATTTCTCAATATAATAGCAACACAGGAAGAAACCAAAAGGAAATATTTTGCTGAGTAAGGAGAAAAGGTTGTGTCAACATGCTAATAATGCCAGGGCCTGTCACTTTCCAAGGTGATAGTCTTTTAGGAACATGCCTTTATTTTTATTTATTTATATTTTTTAGAGACAGGGGTCTCACTACATTACCCAGGCTGGTCTCAAACTTCTGGCTTCAAGCAATTCTCCTGCCTCAGCCTCCCAAAGTGCTGGGATTACAGGTGGTAGCCACTGTGCCGGGCCATGAAAATTCATTTTAAAAAATAAGATACAACTATAAGTTTGAGGGTAGAAAAAGGGAAGAGCATTAATATTTTGGGGACTCTTGGTGGTAAATCCAGGAGCCAAGAATGCAAGAGACTTTTAACTGCTATGAATACTTAAAATTGATATTGTGGCCAACAGCTCACCTCTAAAACTTCCCCACTGAAAATAATGGCATGGAAAGGAAACTCGGGTCCACTGAGAAGTGAGGGTCAGGTTTGAAGCCTCTTTGGTAACAGGAATGCTTTGGGAGGCCACAAAAGTTGGCAGGCTTGGAGGGTGCCTAGCACCTTGGCACAAGCAAGCACCAGGCAAACACTCACACCTACATAAATATACAGTCTAAATATGAGGAATGGAAAGAAATCATACATACATACCATATGTGATAATAAAGACAATTGTACCCTACCCCATCATCCTCATGTACTATAGCTAAAAATCTCCACAGTTAATAATCTTGTCATTTTATCACAAATTGATATCACTTTACAGAAGCAGAAGTGGAGAGTGCTAAAAGCAAGACCAAAAGTCCTGGGGCTAAAAAGAGTGTCTTGACAAATTTCAGTGTAAAATTTCAAATCTTCCAAAGGATGGAGTAATTCTGGGAGGATAAGTGAGGATGAACAACAGAGGGTGGCCCAGAAGACCACACCAGAAACCCTGTATTCTCCTGGGTAGAGCTGAACAAGGTTGGGAAAGCCCCAACAGGTAGGCAGTTGCTATTGGCTTTTTAACAGACGGGCAACATCCTTTCCATCTCAACATGTCAGAACAAAGGCCAGCTAGTCAGCAACATGTTCTAAGAACCAAAGCAAGAAACCAAAATTCAACATCATTGTGACAAAATCCCCCAATCTAAAAATCAAGACTCTAAGGTGATTAAAAAGTTAAAACTCATCTTGAGGTCACAGGGGAACAGAAGGAAGAGATCAGGGCAAAGGAAAAAAAAATTGTGGGTATTACACTCAGTATGTAAATGCCTGGTCTTCACAGAGAGACACTCATCATTAATCAGACCATCAGTTATGTTACAAGAGAACCAATACCAACATTTCTCCTGTGGAGCACAGTGATAAGCACATTTTTTATGGATGTGTTTAGGATAGAAAGGGGTGGGTAGAAGGGAGAGGAGGCAGGGAGGTGAATGTATTATGTACAAAGAGAAATGACAGAGACCATCCCCTCCTTTAGCTTTTTGCTGTTTCTTTCTCTTTGTTTTCCGCATCCTCAGGATATGCATGCCATGTCAGTCTCTCTTCATAAAATGCTATCACAATTTGTGGACATTTCACGTTAGCTTCTTTTGCAAGAACCAGGTCAGCTTCATCTGTGTCTTTCCTGGAGAGAAATAATATGAGATTTAAAAGGAGAGGAAGAGTGAAAGAATCTGTCCAGACGTAAGTTTATGTCATTATATGGATTTAATTGACTTGATTTCCTCCTCACCTTGGTTTCAAGGTGAAAAGGACCCTTTCAATATTTTCAAGAAGAAATTTAAGTAAATGGATTAATACCTAATATACAGAAACAGATGTCTGTAGCTAGAATTTAGATGTAAACCATGGTAGGCTTAGGTTAAAAAGCTGAATGATAAATAATATTAATCTGCTTCCAAAATTTTTATTTGTGAATACAAGCATGTGAGTGAACCCAATCAAACCTACATTCAGCTCTATTAATTATGCATAAGTCAATTATACACAGGTTGGTCAATCCAGTTTCCAGATCATCTAAGTGAAGAGGTCTTAACCCTCCTCACTTTGTGTCTGTTTAAATATTTATTACCCCTCTGGTCAGAACTGTGGATTGGAACAACAAGCAAATAAAAATTTAGCTACAAATTTCAATTATCTCAGTTACACAACCTCTACTACCAAGTATAACAAAAAAATCTAGCCACATGGTTCCTTAAACATGATTCCGAATCAGTTTTTAAAAAATTAAAATTATCCTGAGAAGCCCAGGCACAGTAGCTCACGCCTGTAATCCTAGCACTTTGGGAGGCTGAGGCAGGTGGATCGCTTGAGCCCAGGAGTTCGAAACCAGCCTGGGCAACATGGCAAAACCCATCTCTACCAAAAAATACAAAAATTAGCTAGGCATGGTGGTGCACACTTGTGGTCCCAGCTACTTGGGAGGCTGAGGTGGGAGGATCCCTTGGGCTTGGGAGGTGGAGGTTGCAGTGAGCTGAGATTGAACCACTGAACTCCAGCCTGGGCAACAGAGCGAGACCCTGTCTCAAAATAAATAAATAATAAAAAACAAAATAAAATTATCCTGAGATGTGGACAAGAAAAATTACCACCTTATTGGAGCAGATACTCAAATATGGACTACGGTGGAAAAAGCTAATTAATGTTAATGTAAATCGTAAGTAACCACATATGGCTGAGGAGGAAAAAGCAGTCCAGCCCAGGCGCAGTGCCTCATACCTATAATCCCAGCACTTTGGGAGGCCGAGGTGAGAGAAGCACTTGAACCCAGGGCAACATAGGAAACCTGGTCTCTTCAAAAAAAATTTTAAAAATTAGCAGGCCATGTTGGCATGCACCTGTAGTCCCAGCTACTCAGGAGACCTAGGTAGGAAGATAACTTGAGCCCAGGAGGTCAAGGCTGCAGTGAGCTGTGATCACACCACTGCACTCCAGCCGGGGTGACAGGGCAAGACACTGCCTAAAATAAAATTTTTAAAAAGCAGTCCAGCCTGGGCGTGGTGGCTTACACCTGTAATCCCAGCACTTTGGGAAGCTGAGGCAGGTGGATTGCTTGAGCTTAGGAGTTCAAGACGAGCCTGGCCAACATGATGAAACTCCGTCTCTACTAAAAATATAAACATTACCCAGGTGTGGTGGCACATGCCTATAATCCCAGCTACTTAGGTGGTTGGGGGATGAGAACTGCCTGAACCTGGGAGGCGAAGGTTGCAGTGAGACGAGATGGTACCACTGCACTCCAGCCTGGGTGATAAGGCAAGACTCTGTCTCAAAAAACAAAACAAAACAAGCAGTCCATATAGCTCCTTACTTCTGAATATGGCAAATCTTCCAATACAGGTTTCTGGGTAATTTACCAGCAGTACTCTCATCAGATAAAATATTAAGCCTTTTGATTATATAACTTTTTTTGGGGCGGGGGGACAGTCTCTCGCTCTGTTGCCCAGGCTAGAGCGCAGTAGTGCAATCTTGGCTCACTGTAAGCTCCGCCTCCCGGGTTCACACCATTCTCCTGCCTCAGCCTTCCGAGTAGCTAGGACTACAGATGCCCACCACCAAGCCCGGCTACTTTTTTTTGTATTTTTAGTAGAGACGGGATTTCACCATGTTAGCCAGGATGGTCTCAATCTCCTGACCTTGTGATCTGCCCGTCTCGGCCTCCCAAAGTGCTGGGATTACAGGCGTGAGCCACCACGCCCGGTCTTGATTATATAACTTTTAAGGTAACATGTTTCTTTAGTGGCACTGTAACATAAACCCTCTATGTATCACAAATCCAGAATACTTGGAAACAGAGAGGTAGTGAGGGCCACACCATAAATCACCCTGTCTTTAAGAAATCAAATTAGGGCTGGGTGCAGTGGCTCACGCCTGTAATCCCAGCACTTTGGGAGGCCAAGGCAGGCGGATTGCTTGAGGTCACGAGTTCAAGACCAGCCTGACCAACATGGCGAAACCCCATCGCTACCAAAAACACAAAAATTAGCCAGGCATGGTGGTAGGTGCCTGTAATCCCAGCTACTTGGAAGGCTGAGGCAGGAGAATCGCTTGAACCCGGGAGGCGGAGGTTGCAGTGAGCCAAGTTCGCGTCACTACACGCCAGGCAAAACAGACTCCATCTCAAAAAAAGAGAAATCAAATTGAGAAGAACTACTTCCTTTTCATCTTAGCGCCATTCTCTCTCTATAGAATGAAATAACTTGTGCTTTGGCCAGTATTAGCTTTAATGCTTTTTGTTGAGATTATTTTTCTCTTTCAGACATTATTCAGCAGGTTTGGCCCTCAGGGATGGCAGAAAGCCTCATTTGATGTCTAGCCCAGGGTCACAGGCCCATAGTCTTACAGTATGTAATTCAGAACTGTGTAAACAAATGGTTAAGTCATGTTGTTTACATATATATATATATATATATATTTTTTTTTTTTTTTTTTTTTTAAGAGACGGAGTCTCGCTCTGTCACTCAGGCGGGAGTACAATGGCTAGATCTCAGCTCACTGCAACCTCCGCCTCCCAGGTTCAAGCAATTCTCCTTCCTCAGTCTCTCAAGTAGCTGGACTACAGGCATGCGCCACCACGTCCAGCTAATTTTTGTATTTTTAGTAGAGATGGGGGTTCACCACGTTAAGCAGGTTAGCCTCGAACTCCTGACCTCAAGCGATCCGCCTGCCTTGACCACCCAAAGTGTGGGGATTACAGGTGTGAGCCACTGCACCCAACCTTTACATATTTTCTACCTCAAATTTACCTTTTTTTCTGATATGTAATCTAATATAATTTGGCTTAACAGCAAGCCATTCTGAAGCATAATTCCCATTTAACACCAATAATTGGTATCAGCAAGGATCTCTTGATATTCCAGGAGTTCAAGACCAGCCTGGCTAACACAGCAAAACCCCGTCTCTACTAAAAATACAAAAATGGGCCAGGCACAGTGGCTCATGCCTTAATCCCAGCACTTTGGGAGGCCAAGGCAGGCAGATTACCTGAGGTCGGGAGTTTGAGACCAGCCTGAACAACAAAGAGAAACCCTGTCTCTACTAAAAATATAAAATTAGCCAGGCATGGCAGTGCATACCTGTAATCCCAGCTACTTGGGAGTCTGAAGCAGGAGAATTGCTCGAACCCGGAGGTGGAGGTTGCGGTGAGCCAAGATTGCACCATTGCACTCCAGCCTGGGCAACAAGAGCAAGACTCTGCCTCAAAATTAATTAATTAATTTATTTATTTATTAAAATACAAAAATTAGCCAGGCATGATGGTGGGCGCCTCTAATCCCAGCTACTTGGGAGGCTGAGACAGGAGAATCACTTGAACCTGGGAGGCAGAGGTTGCAGTGAGCTGAGTGAGATTGCGCCACTGCACTCCAGCCTGGGCAACAAAGAGCGAAACACTGTTTCAAAAAAAAAAAATCTCTGACATTGAAAATTCATGGTTTGGGAATACACAATCTTGCCACCCTATCTTCCGCACAAATTCAAGTCACTGGCAAAGAAACACAATTGTAACATGAAGCCAAATCTCTCTCACCATTTCATTAGGAACATTAAATCACCACAGGAATCTGTTGCCCCAATGATCTTTTCTGGTTCCAGTCCTCTCTCAAAGCCCCGAGCGATATCATTGCTCTGCTATAAATAGAAGACGAAGAAAGGTTACAGCTTGTGGAAAGAGTAAAGAAACTCCCTGTTTCTAGGCTCAACAAAACACAACCTAAATTAATATCTCCTGATATCATTTCTGTCACCAATTCAGAAAAATTTTTAGAACTTAATACTAAGTACTGACAGTGACAATGAAGTGACAGTGATGCCAAGAGATATTTTTGTAAGATGTGATTATCGGCCAGGCACGGTAGCTCAAGCCTGCAATCCCAGCACTTTGGGAGGCCGAGACGGGCAGATCACGAGGTCAGGAGATCGAAACCATCCTGGCTAACACAGTGAAACTCCGTCTCTACTAAAAAATACAAAAAACTAGCCGGGCGAGATGGCGGACGCCTGTAGTCCCAGCTACTCGGGAGGCTGAGGCAGGAGAATGGTGTGAACCCGGGAGGTGGAGCTTGCAGTGAGCTGAGATCCGGTCACTGCACTCCAGCCTGGGCGACATAGCAAGACTCCGTCTCAAAAAAAAAAAAGATGTGATTATCTTTCCTGGAATTCCTCCAGAAGATTGGAGGTGAACCCTAAAAGTCTCTAATGTCCTATAAGATATTCTGGAGTCAGCCAGGCATGGTGGCTCACGCTTGTAATCCCAGCACTTTGGGAGGCCGAGGCGGGCGGATCACAAGCTCAGGAGTTCAAAACCAGCCTGGCCAACACGGTGAAACCCCATCTCTACTAAAAATACAAAAACATAGCCAGGCGTGGTGGCAGGTGCCTGTAACCCCAATTACTCGAGAGACTAAGGCAGGAGAATTGCTTGAACCTGGGATGCGGAGATTGCACCACAGAATTTCAGCCTAGGCAACACAGCAAGACTCCGTCTCAAAAAAAAAAAAGATACTCTGGAGTCAACATCTAGGAATTCCTCTAATCCCACTCACTTGGAATCTCCTTAATATTGTAAATAAGCTTCTGAAATGTTAAAGAATACCCTGTTTACCCTAACTATATCTTTTCATCTTATGAACTTCAAATATACTACCTCTCTCTCAATCTTTATTTTTTTAGACTTTTAGTTTACCTTAACACTAACCAATAATTTTAACACATTTCGCAGTCGCCTATATTTATGAAAGAATAGAGGTAAGAATTATGCAAGGCCAATACTATTAAATAGCAAAATTTCAGAGATCACAAACACCAATACTTATATGCTTGGTTGGACAGAAGGCCCTGGTCAATGCCTATCCCCTCTGGATGCAGATGATTGCTAGCATTAGAAGGCAGAACTGGACTGTGATTGAAAACAAAAACAAAAAAGAAAACAAAAACAAAAAACTGGCTTGGTGCAGTGACTCATGCCTGTAATCCCATCACTTTGGGAGGCTGAGACAGGAGGATTGCTTGAGACTGGAAGTTGGAGACCAGCATAGGCAACTGTCTCTGTAAATTAGCTGGGCACAGTGGTGCACACCTGAAGTGTGCTACTCCAACTCAGGAGGCTGAGGCCCAGGGCCCAGGAGTTCGAGGCTGCAGTGAGCTATGATCATGCCACCGTGCTCCATGGTGGGCAACACAGTGAGAACCTGTCTCTTAAGACAGAAAGAAGAAAATTTGATAATTGATGAGATGAGTACTGAAACTTGGTCTAAATGCAGTAATACAATCTAGACAAGGAGCACAGGTTCTAATCCAGGTGTAATAATACTGATGAGAGCCAAAAAGCAAAATTTTATACAAGCCAGGTAATTTTTTTTTTTTTTGAGACAGTCTCCCTCTGTTGCCCAGGCTAAAGTGCAGTGGCGCAATCTCGGCTCACTGCAGCCTCCGCCTGCCAGGTTCAAGTGATTCTCCTGCCTCAGCTTCCCGAGTAGTTGGGATTACAGGTGCATGCCACTGCACCTGGCTAATTTTTCCATTTTTAGTAGAGATGGGGGTCTCACCTTGTTGGCCAGGCTGGTCTCAAACTCCTGGCCTCAGGTGATCCACCCCACCTCGGCCTCCCAAAAGTGCTGAGATTACAGGCGGGAGCCATCACACCCAGTTACGCCTGACTAATTTTTGTATTTTCAACATGGTTTCACCATGTTGACCACACTGGTCTCGAACTCCTGGCCTCAAGTGACCCACATGCCTCAGCCTCCCAAAGTGCTGGGATTACAGGTGTGAGCCACCACACCCGGCCTAAACTAGAGAATTTTTAAAAACTTTATTATGGAAGATAATGTTAGCCTCTCCAGTGACAACACAAAAAAAAGATTTAGAGGTGCCCAAATGAACTAAATATCTACTGCCTGATTTTCATAATAAAATCTCTTTGATCTTATGTTCACTTGCTTTCCTCTGAGACATACAAAGCATTTGGGGTCCGGGTGGTCCCCAAAGATACCAAAATCCACAATTGGAAGGAAATTCCATGCATGGATCAATGAGAGATACTGACTTTTAAAAACATAGCCTCTTTTAGGGGCGCTTACGGGGAAGAAGTTCCCAGATGTTCACACAGCTGCTCACAGCTGGAATGCTGGCACATGGACTAAGTTGTAAATCATAACTGGCAACTGAAAACAGTTTGCTACATAGGGAGGGAAGGGGAGGCAAATGGAAGAAAAATGTTCAAGTTGCTGAAAAGGAGCCGGGGCGAAGAAAATGCTAAAATCATCATACAGGCAGTAATCTTAAATCAGGCATAATGCAAACTAACAAATTTCTTCTCCAGGGGTCTTAAAAAAGATACACAATCCCCTCCTGTACCTTTAAAACATACAATCACCTATCATCTCAGCTGTCTACCTGACAGCAGCCAGTACTGCTAAGAATGCTATCAGGGGCCCCAGATGAACATTATGATGTAAGGGACATGTGGGGGTTGTTTTCAAGGTTGGCAGCTTCAGAACCTGGCCTAAGAACAAAAACTCTCTGCACTGGCCAGTGCTTCTACGCCAGATTATTCAGACAGCTCCTTTTTAAAAATGACAGAGGCCAGGCGTGGTGGCTCACGCCTGTAATCACAGCACTTTGGGAGGCCGAGGCAGTTGGATCACCAGGTCAGGAGATTGAGACCATTCTGGCTAACATGGTGAAACCCCGTCTCTACTAAAAATACAAAAAATTAGCCAGGTGTGGTGGCATGTGCCTGTAGTCCCAGCTACTAGGAAGGCTGAAGCAGGAGAATCGCTTGAACCCAGGAGGCAGAGGTTGCAGTGAGATCGTGCCACTGCACTCCAGGCTGGGTGACAAAGCAAGACTCTGTCTTAAAAAAAAAAAAAAAATTCTAATTTTACTGGTCTGGGGTGCATCTTAGGCACTAGAAATTTTTTCAACGTACCCCCCAGGTGATTATAATGTGTAGACAGGGTTAGGAACTAATGTTCTAGAAAGGTATATATCTAATTACAATGAAGATAAATAGGGATGATTGTGGCTGCTACTCTGGAAGGCTGGAAGATTCCGAAGTAGACTTATGCTTTTATTAAATGTAAAGTGTATGATACATCCTTCACCACAAAAGGCTTCATAACCTTGAAATAAATGAAAGGAGTGGAAGCTGGGGGCGGGAGGAGATGGAAGAGTGTGTGTATTTATGCGCCCACACACAGATGAAAAAAGAGAGAGGCAATAACAGTGCTTATTCTACTTACTTGAGAGCTAAAAATCAGAAGGATTAAAGCAACTAAATCAAACCAAAATTTCATACACTTCCCAAACTGAAGAAGATTCAAAAGACAAAAATTAATTTTGTATGTCAAGTATGTAGAACTAATAGATCGAGAGAATATAAATGCCACTGAACTGTACACTTTAAAATTGTTAATTGAGCCAGGCGCAGTGGCTCACACCTGTAATCCCAGCACTTTGGGAGGCCAAGGCAGGTGGATCACCTGAGTTCCGGAGTTCAAGACCAGCCTGACCAACGTGGAGAAACACTCTCTCTACTAAAAATACAAAACTAGCTAGGCATGGTGGTGCATGCCTGTAATCCCAGCTACTCTGGAAGGCTGAGGTAGGAGAATCACTTGAACCCAGGAGACGGAGGGTGCAGTGAGCCAAGATCATGCCATTGAACTCCAGCCTGGGCAACAAGAGTGAAACTCCATCTCAAAAAAATAAATAAATAAAAAATAAAAATAAAAATACAAAAATTAGCTGGCTGTGGTGGTACATGCCTGTAATTCCAACTACTCAGGAGGCTGAGACAGGAGAATTGCTTGAACCCAGGAGGTGAAGGTTGCAGTAAGCTGGGATCATGCCCCTGCACTCCAGCCTGGGTGACAGAGCAAGACTCTATCTCAAAAATAAATAAATAAATAAAAATAAATAAAATATTTAATTGTATATTATATGATTTTCACTGCAAAAAAAGATTATCAACGATTGAAAGCAAATGCTATCACTGGAACAAAAAAAAGGGCCGGGTGCAGTGGCTCACGGCTATAATCCCAGCACTTTGGGAGGACAAGGCGGGTGGCTCACAAGGTCAGGGGTTTGAGACCAGCCCAGCCAACATGGTGAAACCCTGTCTCTACTAAAGATACAAAAAATTAGCCAGGCATGGTGGCGTGTACCTGTAATCTCACCTACTTGGGAGGCTGAGGCAGGAGAATCACTTGAACCCAGGAGGTGGAGATTCCAGTGAGCCAAGATCATACTATTGCACTCTAGCCTGGGTGACAGAGAGATACTCTGTCTCCAAAAAAAAAGAAAAAAGAAAAAAGGAAGTGACATGGTAAACATTTCAAAGCCCCGGCCAGGCATGGTGGCTCATGTCTGTAATCTCAACACTTTCGGAGCCCGAGGCAGGCAGATCACGAAGTCAGGAGTTCAAGACTAGGCTGACCAACATGGTGAAACCCTGTCTCTACTAAAAATACAAAAATCAGCCGGGCGTGGTGGCGTGCGCCTATAATCTCAGCTACTACTGAGGCAGGAGAATCGCTTGAAGCCAGGAGGCGGAGATTGCAGTGAGCTGAGATCAAGTCACTGCACTCCAGCCTGGGCAACAGAGCAAGACTCTGTCTCAAAACAAAACATTTCAAAGCCCCTTTCTATTCTTAAAAAATTCACCAATGATCCTCTTTCTCTAAGATAACTAAGTCCTCTACTTATGGAGAAGGCAGAGGAGTGATTTAACAGTTTATAAAGATTTAATTTTGCCACCTTAATACAATTCAGTGGCCACAAATTACATTTCTCACTTAGCCAGGAGAGGGAGCTGTAATCAACATACCTCCCTGGAAGCTCTTTTGTTCAACAATTTACCTCATAGGTCCATCCTTACAATAGAAATAACCAAAATATGATACTTCTATGTATTATTATTATTATTTTGGTGGCAAAAGAATAGTTTGTGGGGAAAAAGGGAAAGGAAGCTTACCTCTCTCTTTTTTTTGGATTTGATATCATCGGCACTGTTTGAGAAATTGGATTTCCTCTTGTTACTTTCTGACTTCTCCCTGGGTTTATTATTTTCACCCTCCTTCATCTTCTTATATTTTTTCATAAATTCGGAAATTAGCTCAGGGCAATCCAAGTTTTTCTCAGGTTCCCAAGTATTGTGCTCCCTGGGTAAGAAAAATGGGAAAATTTTTTTAAAAAAAGGGGGGGAAGAGTAAAGAATGAGGAAAAATATCCAATGCCTTATTTCAAAGAGGACATTCAGACAAAAAGCACAGAGAAACCCTACGCTTTAAAGAAGATAACAAATTTGATCCTAGATTTCTACCCAGGAAAAAAAAAAAAAAAAAAAAAAAGGCCCACACAAAGACTTATTTACAATCGTTTACAGCAGCATTTTAATAGTCAAAAACAGAAAACAAATTCAAATGTTCATCAATGGATAGTGACATGGAAAAACAAAATGTGGTATATCCATACAAAGGAATATTATTCAACAAAAATAAAATACTACAACATGCTACAACTTGGAAGAAACCCAAAAACATTATACTAAGTGAAAGAAATAAGACACAAGATACTACATATTGTCTAATTCCATTTATATGAAATGTCTGAGAAAGACAAAGTTATAGAGACAGAAAGCAGATCAGCCAGGCACGGTGGCTCACACCTGTAATCCCAGCACTCTGGGAGACCAAGGCAGGCAGATCACTTGAGGTCAGGAGTTTGAGACCAGCCTGGCCAACACAGTGAAACCGTGCCTCTACTAAAAATAAAAAAAAAATAGCTTGGTATGGCGGTACACACCTGTAGTCCCAGCTACTTGGGAGGCTGAGGCAGGAGAATCGCTTGAGCCCAGGAAGGGGAGGTTGCAGTGAGCTGAGATTGCGCCACTACACTCCAGCCTGGGCGAAAAAGCCATACTGTCTCAAAAAAAAAAAAAAAAAAAAAAAAAGCAGATCAGTGATTGCCTGGGGCTGAGGGAGTTGTAATTAACTACAAACGGGAATCAAGAGAATTAATTTTGGGGGACACGAAAATGTTCTAAACCTGGATCACAGTGGTGGTTGCATAGCTCTATAAATTTACTACAAATCATTTAATTGGAGCCAGGCACAGTGGCTAACGCCTGTAATCCCAGCACTTTGGGAGGCACTCAGGAGTTCAAGACAAGCCTGGTCAATATTGCAAAACCCTGTCTCCACTAAAAATACAAAAATTAGCTGGGCTTGGTGGTGCACACCTGCAGTCCCAGCTACTCAGGAGGCTAGGACATGAGAACTGCTTGAATCTGGGAGGCTGAGGTTGTAGTGAGCCAAGATTAAACCACCGCATTCCAGTCTGGGCAACAGAGTGAGACACTATCACCAAAAAAAAAAAAAAAAAAATCATTTAATTGGGCTGGGCGCAGTGGCTCACGCCTATAATCTCAGCACTTTGGGAGGCCAAGGTGAGGAAATCACTTGAGCCCACCAGTTCAAGACCAGCCTAAGCAACATAGCAAGACTCTGTCTCCACAGAAACTTTAAAATTACTCAGGCATGGTGGCTTGCACCTGTAGTCCCAGCTACTTGGGAGGCTGAAATGAGAGGATCCCTTGAGCCCAGAAGGCTGAGGCTGCAGTGAACCGTGACAGTACCACTGCACTCCCACCTGGGTAACAGAGTAAGATACTGTCTCAAAAAAAAAAAAAAAAAAAAAAAAAAAACAAACAAACAAACAAAAAAGAAAATCACTGAATTTGTACAATTTTTTTTTTTTTTAAGATGGGAGTCTCACTCTGTCTTGCAGGCTGGAGTGCAGTGGTGTGATACCGGCTCACTGCAACCTCCGGGTTCAAGCGATTCTCTGGCCACAGCCTCCCCGGTAACTGGGATTACAGGCGTGCGCCACCAATTTTTGTATTTTTAGTAGAGACGGGGTTTCACCACGTTGGCCAGGCTGGTTTCGAACTCCTGACCTCAAGTGATCCGCCTGCCTCCGCCACTCAAAGTGCTGGAATTTGAGTGGCCACCGTATCCAGCCTGAATTGTACAATTTCAATGGGTGAATTTTATGGTGTTTATACCTCGATAAAGCTGTTTAAAAACCCAAATTTCAGCCAGGCACGGTGGCTCATGCATGTAATCCCAGTACTTTGGGAGGCTGAAGGGGGTGGATCACCTGAGGTCAGGAGTTCCAGACCAGCCTGGCCAACGTGGTGAAACCCTGTCTCTACTAAAACTGCCAAAATCGTGGCTGGGTGCGATGGCTCACGCCTGTAATCCCAGCACTTTGGGAGGCTGAGGCGTGCGGATAACAAGGTTGGGAGTTCGAGACCGTCCTGGCTAACACGGTGAAACCCCATCTCTACAAAAACTACAAAAATTAACCAGGCGTGGTGGCACATGCCTGTAGTCCCAGCTACTCAGGAGGCTAAGGCAGGAGAATCACCTGAACTCAGGAGGCAGAGGTTGCAGTGAGCCAAGATCAGGCCACTGCACTCCAGCCTGGGTGACACATGAGACTCCATCTCAAAACAAAACAAAACAAAAAACAAAAAATTATCTGGGTGTTGTGGTGCACACCTGTAATCCCAGCTACCTGGGAGGCTGAGGCAGGAGAATCACTTGAACCTGGGAGGTGGAGGTTGCAGGTTGCAGTGAGCCAAGATTGCACCACTGCACTCCAGTGTGGGTGACAGAGCAAGACTTCCTTTCAAAAAAAAAAAAAAAACTTTGCTGGCTAGGTACGGTGGCTCATGCCTGTAATCCCAGCACTTTGGGAGGCCAACGTGGGCAGATCACCTGCGGTCAGGAGTTTGAGACCAGCCTGGCCAACATGATGAAACCCTATCTCTACTAAAAATACAAAAATTAGCCAGGACTGGTGGTGCGCACCTGTAGTCCCAGCTATTCAGAAGGCTGAGGCGGGAGAATCACTTGAACCCAGGAGGAGGAGGCTGCAGTGAACTGAGATCACGCCACTGCACACCATCCTGGGCGACAGAGCAAGACTCCATCTCAAAAAATAAAAAATAGGCCAGGCGAGGTGGCTCATGCCTATAATCCCAGCACTTTGGGAGACCAAGGCAAGCAGATCACGAGATCAGGAGATGGAGACCATCCTGGCTAATATGGTGAAACCCCGTCTATACTAAAAATATAAAAAATTAGCCAGACATGGTGGCGCGTGCCTATAGTCTCAGCTACTTGGGAGGCCAGGCAGGAGAACTGCTTGAACCCAGGAGACAGAGGCTGCAGTGAGCCGAGATCGCGCCACTGCACTCAAGCCTAGGCGACAGAGTGAGACTTCGTCTCAAAAAAAAAAAAAATAAAAAAATAAAAATAAAAATAAAAATAAATAAATAATTCTTAAAAATAAAAACCCAAATTTGAATTCTGGTTTCAAAGTGGCAAAAACAGCATGATTTCACACATACAATCATCTGTGCAACTCCCGGAAAGGACAAGTTAATAAATAATAAATTATGCAGCCAGGTGCGGTGGCTCATGCCTGTAATCCCAGCACTTTGGGAGGCCAAGGCAGGCAGGTCAAGAGGTCAGGATATCGAGACCATCCTGGCTAACACGGTGAAACCCCATCTCTACTGAAAATACAAAAAATTAGCCAGGTGTGGTGGCGGGCGCCTGCAGTCCCAGCTACTCGGGAGGCTGAGGTGAGAGAATGGCGTGAACCCGGGAGGCGGAGCTTGCAGCAAGCCAAGATCGTGCCACTGCACTCCAGCCTGGGCAACAGAGCAATACGCTGTTTCAAAAATTAAGAAGAATATATTATGCACTGCCAGTTTATAATCTTAAATAACTGTTACTCATTTTTTTTAGATTTTTTTTTTTTTTGAGACAATGCCTCCACCCTGTCACCCAGTCTGGAATGCAGTGGCATGATCTCGACTCACTGCAGCCTTGACCTCCCAGGCTCAAGTGATCCTCCCGCCTCAGAATTCCAAGTAGCTGGGACTATAGCAGTGCACCACCATGTCTAGCTACTTTTTTTTTTTTTTGGGTAGAGATGGGGTCTCACTATGTTGCCTAGGCTGATCTCAAACTCCTGGGCTCAAGCGGTCCTCCTGCCTTGGCCTCCCAAAGTGCTGGTGTTACAGGAGTGAGCTACCACACTCAGCCCATCTTGGGTATTTTATTTGTTGGTTTTATTTATTTATTATTTTTTATTATGTTTTTTTCTTTTTTTTTTTTTTGAGATGGAGTCTGGCTCTGTTGCCCAGGTTGGAGTGCAATGGCACGATCTCGCCTCACTGCAACCTCCGCCTCCTGGGTTCAAGTGATTCTCCTGTCCCAGCATCCCGGGTAGCTGGGATTACAGGTACCCACCACCACACCCAGCTAATTTCGCCCAACATGGGGCTTCCTCCTGTTGACCAGGCTGGTCTTGAACTCCTGACCTCAACTGATTTGCCTGTCTTGGCCTCCCAAAGTGCTGGGATTACAGGCGTGAGCCATCGCACCCGGCCTTTGCTTGTTTTAAATAAGGTTTCTTGTTGGGCGTGGTGGCTCACGCCTATAATCCCAGCACTTTGGAAGGTCAATTCAGGCAGATCATCTGAGGTCGGGAGTTTGAGACCAGCCTGACCAACATGGAGAAACCCCATCTCTACTAAAAATACTAAATTAGCCAGGCATAGTGCCACCTTCCTGTAATCTCAGCTACTCGGGAGGTTGAGTTGGGAGAATCGCTTGAACCCGGGAGGCAGGAGGTTGTGGTGAGCTGAGTTCGAGCCATTGCACTCTAGCCTGGGCAACAAGAGTGAAACTCCATCTCAAAAAAAATAATAATAATAATGTTTCTTCAGATGGGAATGATTTGAACACATGCCATAATAACCTGACTCAAGTAGAAAGCAGAAAGATGGAAAAATCTGAGCTATTTACTCCCGACCTAAACAAGTTTCTACAAAAGGAACACAAAATTGAGACAAAATTTATTTCTAAATCATTTGAGCTAATATGGGAAAGCTTCTCCTTTATATCCCTTCTCGCAGCAGAAAAAAAAATTCCTCGGCCGGGCACGGTGGCTCACGTCTCTAATCCCAGCACTTTGGGAGGTGGAAGCAGGTGGATCACCTGAGGTCAGGAGTTCGAGACCAGCCTGGCCAACATGGTGAAACCCCATCTCTACTAAAAATACAAAAATTAGATGGGCGTGGTGGCAGGCACCTGTAATCCCATCTAATTGGGGGAGGCTAAGGCAGGAGAATCTTTTAAACCCAGGAGAGGGAGGTTACAGTGAGCCGAGATCGCGCCATTACGCTCTAGCCTGGGCAATAAGAGCGAAACTCTTGTCTCAAAAAAAAAAAAAAAAAAAAAAAAAAAAAGTTGGCCGGGCGCGGTGGCTCACGCTTGTAATCCTAGCACTTTGGGAGGCCGAGGCGGGCAGATCACGAGGTCATGAGATCGAGACCATCCTGGCGAACACGGTGAAGCCCCGTCTCTACAAAAAATATAAAAAAATGGCCGGGCGCGGTGGCTCAAGCCTGTAATCCCAGCACTTTGGGAGGCCGAGATGGGTGGATCACGAGGTCAGGAGATCGAGACCATCCTGGCTAACATGGTGAAACCCCATCTCTACTAAAAATACAAAAAACTAAACAGGCGTGGTGGCGGGCGCCTGTAGTCCCAGCTACTCGGAGGCTGAGGTGGGAGAATGGCGTGAACCCGGGAGGCGGAGCTTGCAGTGAGCCGAGATCGCGCCACTGCACTCCAGCCTGGGCGACACAGCGAGACTCCGTCTCAAAAACAAAACAAAACAAAACAAAACAAAAATTAACCGGGCCTGGTGGCGGGCGCCTATAGTCCCAGCTTCTAGGGAGGCTGAGGCAGGAGAATGGCGTGAACCTGGGAGGCAGCAGAGCTTGCAGTGAGCTGAGATCGCGCCACTGCACTCTAGCCTGGGTGACAGAGCGAGACTCCGTCTCAAAAAAAAAAAAAAAGGTCAAGAAAAAAAATTCCTCACACAGTAACTTTCCCCAAAACCCACATACCACATAGTTTACCATTCCAGAGGAAATTAACATACCAATATTGAAAGGTGTACCAACACTATTACACAAGCTGAATAGACTTGGGGGTTGGGAGGAGTCTGTTGAAAGCTAGGAAAGTCAGTCCTATAAGGGGATTATCCCTTTTCCTAACACTTTGGCACTGCTGCTTCTACTTTGGTTTCCACCCAAAAGACAACATAGTATGATTTAAAAAGAGCCTGGGTTGGCCAGGGACAGTGATTCACACCTATAATCCCAGCACTTCAAGAGGCCAAGGCAGGCAGATTGGTTGAACCCAAGAGTGCGAGACCAGCCTGGGTAACACAGTGAGACCCTGTCTCTATTTTAAAGATAAAAATATGTAAAAATTTAAATTTAAAAAAATTAAAGTTTTTGAAGAGGCAGGGTCTTGCTATGTTAACCAGACAGGAGTGCAGTGGCTATTCATAGGCCTGATCTCACTAATGCTCGGAACAGGAGTTCTGACCTGCTCTGGTTCACTCCTCCTTAGGCAACCTGGTGGTCCCTCACTCCTGGGAGGTCACTATATTGATGCCAAACTTAATGCAGACACCTGATCCGTTTAGTGCACTATAGCCCAGAACTCCTGGACTCAAGCAATCCTCCCACTTCAGCCTCCCTAGTAGCTGGGACTACAGGCACACACCACCACGCCTGGACTCTAAATGTTTTTATGAGAATCAAAAAAAGCACGAGAGGTAGAATCTGATCACTGTCTAGCACAAAGTAGGCGTTCAGTTATAGACAATGCTGATTTGTTGCAGTCTTTTATGAAATCCAGGGCATTTCTGAAAAAGTAAGGACCAATGTTTAATTTGTCTACCCCAAACCTTATCTTTCCCCCTTTCATCTATGGTACGGCACCAGTAGCTCAATGACAGAGAAAGAGTTTCAAGTATCTTTCAAATACCCCAAATATTTCCAGTGGTGATTCAATGGGCCCAATAAACATCTTCAAAATCTTCAGGTGTTACTTTAGTTCCTATCTGTTAGTGCTCTAGAGGTCTCTCAAACTCAACAGTTCTCATCACTAGTGGAAGCCATGATACCACTCCTCTCTAGAAAGAGGGCATCTTCTGATTGTTGTGCTACCCCATACTTGCACTCTGGGTGCTAGAGACGCTAAGCATCCTGCAAAATGCGTGAATGATCCCACCTACACGCCAATAATTCTCCAGATGAGAAACCTTGATCATGTAATGAAATAACCTCCCATATGTATCAAAGGTTCTTGACACATAGCCTTTATCCAAAAGTATTGGTAAACCACTGTATCTTTCAGTGTATTTAGGTCCTATACTACAGAGCTGTGCCATCCAATATGGTAACCACTAGCCACATCTGCCTATTTGAAATACAGCTAGTTTGAATGGAGATGCACTATAAAGTGTAAAATATATCCCAGATTTTCAAGTCTTAGCACACACACACACAAAATTTCGTTAATAACTTTTGTACTGATTAACGCTGAAATAGTATTTTTCATATACTAGGTTAAATAAAATATTATTAAAATTAATTTCACAGCCGGGCCCGGTGGCTCACACCTGTAATTCCAGCACTTTGGGAGGCCAAGGCAGATGGCTCACTTGAGCCTGGAAGTTCCAGACCAGCCTGAGCAACATGGCAAAACCCTGCCTCTACTAAAAACACAGTCACCCAGGCTGGAGTGCAGTGGCACAATCCTGGCTCACTGCAACCTCTGCCTCCTGAGTTCAAGTGATTCTCCTACCTCAGCCTCCCCAGTAGCTGGGATTACAGCTGCCCGCCACCACACCTAGCTAATTTTTTTATTTTTAGTAGATGGGGTTTCGCCATGTTGGCCAGGCGGGTCTCAAACTCCTGACCTCAGGTGATCCACCCGCCTCAGCCTCCCAAAGTGCTGAGATTGGAGTACAAGCCACCGCGCCTGGCCTTATAAGCACTACTGTTTATCCTTATTCCACTAAGGAGATAAAATGATTAAGGAAATTAGCCAAGGCTATCCAGTTTGTATCGTAAGTGGTGGAGTTAGAATCTAGATCCAGGCAATCTGACTCACGAGTCTGCGCTCCTAACCAATTCATTATACTGCCTTTCAAAAGCAGTATCATTAGCACATAAGCTCCACAAGCGGGGAGATTTTGTTTTGTTTACTGCTGTGTCTTCTAACTCTTAGGAAGAGTGCGGGAGGGGGAAGAAAAAGACAAAGATGCTCATGATTCCTAAGGAAATAAACCAAAGATGTCTATCTCTACAGAGTACCAAAGCCTGGGGGAAAAAAGGAACTTACTCAGAAAAGCCTTTCCACTTCAGTAGATATTCCACTTGTCCCTTAACTACACGCCTGTCTAGCACCTTCTCCACAACGTACTCCTCCTCATCCTCTGAAGAAGAACTGTCAGCTGTCCGCTTGGTTTTCTTTCCCATGTCGCACACCGTTCCACCTGAAAGACTAAGGCCACCGGGTCCCTGTAAAGGCAAAGGACAAAATAGTTAGAATCCATGTGAAGAGTTAAAAACTTTGTCTCTTCTTGATGGGACGAAAAAGGGATAACACCAAGTTGCCATGTGCCCTGCTCTTGAGTCTCAAATCATTCTACAGATGAGTCCTAAGAATTTAATTTAAAAATGAATCAGTCTTCACTTCCTCAACCACAACCTTCTCTTCGGCTAAAGAGACCAAAATTATTAGAAGGCGCAATTGTCTAACTCTTCTTTCAGATTCCAAAAGACAAGTAGTGTGGTATGTTATTCCTGGCTATGTTTATAACTATTTACAAGCCAGGAACTCAAACAGAAATGTGCAAAATCTTCAGTTAAATGAACCAAGATAAAATTAAAACCTTTTTCTCCAAAGTGAATAAGGGTCTTTATAAAAATGAAAAAAGAAAAGCCACTAAAATATGAGTTTTCTGTGCTCTGAGCATCTTGCCCAGTCTCTCACCAGCACAAAAAAAAGGCTTGCTCAGGCATCTTTCACCACATTTTCAGTGACTTGGTACATTTCCCTTAAACAAATTGAGCTTGTCCCTTCAGAGCATCCATCAGCTCACAAAAGCAAGGCTGACATCTCAAACACACTAAGCTTCCTTTTTAGAAAGCTAATTTGGGGATGGGAGGGAGGCAGAAAGGAGAAAAAAATTTTCAGTCCTAAAATTCAAAATTAGTCACTAGATTGTTGAGTAATTCCCAAGATGTAACTAATCCAAATAGTTAAGAAGGTACCTCTCCTCTTAACTGAAGTTGACTCAGGGCCAAAGGAAGAGGAGGAGGAAAAAGAAGTCTGGCCCCAGACTCAGCATCAACATGAAGCCTCCTCAAAATACAGAGGAACCATTCATAGGCCCAAGGAAAGCTGAAGCAAGGAAACACAAATGGAAATTGAGTTAAGCTCAGAAATATGCACACCAGGGGGTACTCAACAGAGAATCTAGTTTTAAAAATTCCCATGTTGCTCTTCCACAATCATTTTTAAGAATTCTTCCTTAACCATGCTAAATGGCGCCTACAGTCTGGATTACAGAGTAGCAGAAATTGTTTTCTTAGCTGAACTCCATTATTGTTTTCCTGTAATCTTTAAAGATGTTTATCAGCACCCTCTAAATATTTCCACCCTGACCAGAAAACCACTGGGTCAGGGAGGGCCCACTACTAATCTCACAATGATGTTCAAGTCACATAAAAAGTGGCAATTATCAATTCACTTCAAATTAGCAAAACTTTAAAAATTATTACAAGAATATATAGTTGGAAACCATATCCCCAGAACTTATTAGCAATAGGTCTCCCCACCTAAAACACTGCCTATACCCATTACTTCCCTATAAGACTAAGTTTTTATTAAAATACTCTATTTGGAAGAAGTAGTAGGAAAATGTAGGTGCGGGGGGCGGTTAAAATAATTTTTCCATGAATTTAGAAGAGTCCTAAGCTTCATGAAAATATTTTATGTGGTTTATTTAAAATGAAACAGCCTCCAACCTCACCAGAGACAGGAAATGTCATATTCCAGGGAGAGTACCCCACCCCCACCCCCACTCACCTTGGAATTTCCGGGAGCTGAGCAGTTTAGGTCAGAGCGCTGGGGTTAAAACCAGCCCCATGTTAGATGCATGCAGTTAAGCATTGTGGCTATGGCCTCCCCTGCCTCACCAGGAAAAACAAGGATTTACATGTGTTCTTCATTTTGAGGGAGAGAAAAGAAAAATCTCCCTTTATACCTTCATGCAGAAGAGGAGCCCCAAAGGTAGAAAATGAATGGGGGTTCCCTCCTTTACCTACCGGATCGCCCCAGTTCTTTCTTTCCCTCTGGGCTAACAGGAGGGGCCTCCCCTCCCAGGTCTGGGTCTTGGCGGGCTGGCAGCTCCCCCGCCCCCACCCAGCTGCCTGGGCGCCACTGCGCAGCTGTCCCAGTCCGTTGCCATAGCAACTGGCAGCAGTACTACACTAAGGGGGAGAAGCAAATGGAAAAGTTAAAAGGCTTAACTTTCCTTTTCAGTGAAGACTGGGTGGAGAAGTTGGAAGGTACCTCTCTTGGCCTCAAGGCTAAGGCATTCAGAGCTCAAGGGAATTACTTCTTAGGTTTTAAATCCAGTATTTATGCTTATTCCTCTAACAGCACTGTAAATTAATCAATAGCATTTTAAGATCATCTAACAAGATTACAGCTCAACTGAAGGGGGGAGGGGAAAGGCTCGATCCTTCTACAATACGATCAGTACAAACCACCCATCACTTAATACAGCCCACCAGAGCACTTCGGGCAACCCCATTTTACCATCTGTCACAGAACAGTTAATTAAAATTGCTTGAGGGGAAAAATAACAGGAAACAGGGGAAGGGAAGTATTTTAAAGACACTATATAACTTTCCTTCTTTGGGGTGATTACTAGAGATAAAATCCAAAGACACAAAGCACTACCAAAACAACAACCCAAAAAAAAAAAAAATCTTTTAACTAAAATTACAGGTGGAGCGCCGGGCGCAGCGGCTCATGCCTGCAATCCCACAACTTTGGGAGGACGGGGCAGGGCAATCATTTGAGGTCAGGTGTTCGAGACTAGCCCGACCAACATAGTGAAACCCCGTCTCTACTAAAAATACAAAAAAATTAACCAGGCGCGGTGGCAGGCGCATCTAGTCCCAGTTACTCAGGGGGCTGAGGGAGGAGAATCGCTTGAACCCGGGAGGCGGAGGTTGCAGTGAGCCAAGATTGTGCCACTGCACTCCAGCCTGGGCGACAAGAGTGAGACTGTCTCAAAAAAATAAAATAAAATTTAGGTGGAAAAAAATTCCTAAGAAGTTTAAAAAAAAAAAAAAAAGGACAGCGGTTCTGCCACAACCTAATGGTTGATAAATTAAAACCACTTCTAGGTTGTTCTATAATGTTATGAAACAGATTTTTAAATAATTATTCATCACCTGATACATTATTAATGTACAACTCTCTGTATCAGTATGTCCCAATTCTTGAGAAAAGGAGTACTGGGATAAATAAAAAAGACATACAGAGACTTGAAATACTGTAAGTTTTCCATTCTTCTGGCTCTAAAGAACATTTTTGAGAGCTTCAAAACTACTCTGCTTTATAGATATGGGAACTTTAAAGCCAGAAGTGGCTGCCATAGGAGAGTAAGAAAAAGGGACAATCAAAAGCAAAGAACTCAGTTGAGCCAAGCACGGTGGCCCACACCTGTAATCCCAGCACTTTGGGAAGCCGAAGCGGATGGATTACGGGAGGTCAGGAGTTCGAGACCAGCCTGACCAACATGGTGAAACCCCATCTCTACTAAAAATACAAAAATTGGCCAGGCATAGTAGCACATGCCTGTAATCACAGCCACTTGGGAGGCTAAGGCAGGAGAAGCGCTTGAACCTGGGAGGCAGAGGTTGCAGTGAGCCGAGATTGCACAACTGCACTCCAGCCTGGGCAACAAGAGCGAAACTCTGTCTCAAAAAAAACAAATAAATAAATAAGAAAGAACGCAGTTGAGAAGAAGCATAGAATGGTGACTATTTTGGCTGTCAAACAGAAGAAACCATAGGGTATAAGACCAAAGGAGAAATTTTTTTTTCTTTTTTTTTTTTTTTGAGACGGAGTCTCGCTCTGTCACCAGGCTAGAGTGCTGTGGCGCAATCTCAGCTCACTGCAACCTCCAGCTCCCTGGTTCAAGGGATTCTCCTGCCTCAGCCTCCCAAGTAGCTGGGATTACAGGCATGTGCCACCACGCCCAGCTAATTTTTGTTATTTTTAGTAGAGATGGGGTTTCATCACGTTGGCCAGGATGGTCTCGATCTCCTGATCTCGTGATCCACCCGCCTTGGCCTCCCAAAGTGCTGGGATTACAGGCATGAGCCACCGCGCCCGTCCAGAAATTTTTTAATTACAAAAGATTTCCTCAAATTGGAATGGATCATCAGCAAACCTCTGATTAAAAACTGCATTTTTCGGCCGGGCGCGGTGGCTCAAGCCTGTAATCCCAGCACTTTGGGAGGCCAAGACGGGCGGATCACGAGGTCAGGAGATCGAGACCATCCTGGCTAACACGGTGAAACCCTGTCTCTACTAAAAAAAAAAAAAATACAAAAAACTAGCCGGGCGAGGTGGCGGGCGCCTGTAGTCCCAGCTACTCGGGAGGCTGAGGCAGGAGAATGGTGTAAACCCGGGAGGCGGAGCTTGCAGTGAGCTGAGATCCGGCCACTGCACTCCAGCCCAGGCGACAGAGCGAGACTCCGTCTCAAAAAAATAAAAACTGCATTTTTCAACTCTTCTTACCTTTTGTTTTAAACTTTTCATAATTAAGGGATATGAAAACAATACCAAACATTTAAACAGGATCTTGACTCTGATTAACTTGCCATGTGTGATCTTGAGTAAATAAATTTTCCATCTAGACCCCGGCATCATTTAAACAGGCTAAATAAATCTACTACCCGCCCTACCTACCTCCTAGGGAAAAAGTGAGTTTATGTTGAAACCAAAGATCTATTAAGTCCCCCAAAGAGAACCTTCTGTAAAAATATGTCAGGGCTGAATACAACAGCAGAAGAAAATATGTGACCTTCCAAATTCCTAAGCTAGTAAACCAAATCACATGCAGTAACTCCTGCAGCTCAACACATTAGTAGATAGCAAGAAAATGAGGAACAGTGTCTTTGTTAACTAGGCACTGGAAAACGAATAAACCTTCAGAGAACAGGGTAGGTATGTTCTCTCTCAAGGGCAAAATACTTATTCCTTAAAACTCAAACTTTAAAGATGGCAGAATGAAAAGACTAATAGTAACTCTGTGAAGGAATAAGGAACAGGAAAGAATGACAGCAATACTAACATTTTGGTGAAATCTTTCAGAGAAAGAAAAGTGAATTTAAAGAGGAAAGAGACAAAAATATTCTGGTGTCCACCCCTCCCCACAAAACATCAGGAAGTAAAAGATTGAGTTCAATTCCCTCCTTTCCACTCTTAAGAACTGCCTAAAGGGCACATGGGCTGAGGTCCTTTTCTTTTTGGGAAATGGGTTTTGTAACCACTGACAAATCAAATTAGGCCTGATGCCAGGAGTCAGAGTCCAACCATAATATTCTTTAAAGGATGGCATGCAATTGTCTTGTAAATCTCCTGGACAGTCACAGATCAGAAGCTGGCAAGGATGACGACATACTTCTGATGGAATGTGTCGTATCTTAACCTTGAAGTTACAGATCTGCTCAGGAGCAGCAGTAAGAAATGAGAAATGCACTCAGACATCGGAGGGGACATAATTCTCTTTTAGACAGTGCGACCCAGAGTATTAGGGTCAAATGAAACACAAAGCCAGTCAAACAATTTAAGGGCTAGAGCCTGGACCAGATAGAGCATCAAGACTGGTGGTTCACACTGAGCTTAGGGGGAGGGAGCTTTCCAGCATGAGAAATGAGACATGGTTGGCAGGATGATGGAGTGATTAAGGTAGAATCCCAATACGATGACAGACGAAAAGAAGGTAAGCCTCTGAACACAACCTTATCCTTGTGGAAATCTCCAAGGGAAAGGGTGAGCAGCTTCTCAAATTTCTAGAGTCTTTCAGGAATAATTGCTCTCAGCCTTCTCTCTTAAATATAGATAGGAACTATCTGGTAAAGCTACCCAGTAACTATAGATAGATTACAGCACCTAAGGCCCATAGAGATGAGAAAAGAGGCTGGGTGCGGTGGCTCACGCCTGTAATCCCAGCACTTTGGGAGGCTGAGGCAGGCAGATCTCCTGAGGTCAGGAGTTCCAGACCAACCTGGCCAACATGGTGAAACCCTGTCTCTACTAAAAATACAAAAATTAGCCAGGCATGGTGGCAGGCGCCTGTAATCCCAGCTACTCGGGAGGCTGAGGCAGGAGAATCGCTTGAACCCAGAAGGTGGAGGTTGCAGTGAGCCAAGATTGAGCCATTGCACTCCAGCCTGGGCAACAAGGGCGAAACTTCGTCTCAAAAAAAAAAAAAAAAAAAAAAATAAAAAAAAAAAAAAAAAAAAAAAAAAAAAAAAAAAAAAAAAAAAAAAAAAAAAAAAAAAAAAAAAAAAAAAAAAAAAAAAAAAAAAAAAAAAAAAAAAAAAAAAAAAAAAAAAAAAAAAAAAAAAAAAAAAAAAAAAAATCAGCTCCCAGCAATTACAGAGAGGGCATCACAAGCAAGCTAGGGCAACCCAGAAAAACAAGAGGTAGGCCGGGCACAGTGGCTCCTGCCTATAATCCCAGCACTATGGGAGGCCGAGGCAGGTGGATCATGAGGTCAGGAGTTCAAGACCAGCCTGGTCAATATGGTGAAACCCCATCTATACTAAAGACACACAAAAATTAGTCAGGCGTGGTGTAATCCCAGCTACACAGGAGGCTGAGGCAGTTATGCACCTGTAATCCCAGCTACTCAGAAGGCTGAGGCGGGAGAATCACTTAAACTGGGAGACGGAGGTTGCAGTGAGC
This sequence comes from Macaca thibetana thibetana, assembly GCF_024542745.1. Taxonomy (NCBI): domain Eukaryota; kingdom Metazoa; phylum Chordata; class Mammalia; order Primates; family Cercopithecidae; genus Macaca; species Macaca thibetana. The sequence goes on from NC_065588.1 coordinate 50,623,754, forward strand.
TGAGATGGCACCACTGCACTCCAGCCTGGACAACAGGGCAAGACTCCATCTAAAAAAAAAAAAAAAAAAAAAAAGGCTGGGCACAGTGTCTCACGCCTGTAATCCCAACACTTTGGGAGGCCGAGGCGGGAGAATCATGAGGTCAGGAGATCAAGACCATCCTGGCTAACACAGTGAAACCGTCTCTACTAAAAATACAAAAAAATTAACCGGGCATGGTGGCGGGTGCCTGTAGTCCCGGCTACTCCAGAGGCTGAGGCAAGAGAACGGCGTGAAGCCAGGAGGTGGAGCTTGCAGTGAGCCGAGATCGCACCACTGCACTCCAGCCTGGGCGACAGTGCGAGACTCCGTCTCATATAAAAAAAAAAAAAAAAAAAGAGGTAATGATTAGCCCTTGGCATTGACCATTTAATCCTGGAACAACCCACATAGGGTCCCTGGTATCTGCTTTGTCCAGTTTAGGCTCTACTCTCATCCCTCCAGTCATTTGAGACAGGGTCTTGTTCTGTTGTTCAGGCTGTAGTGCAGTGACGCGGACAGTTCATTGCAGCCTCAAACTCCTGGGCTGAAGCAATCCTCTCACCTCAGCCTCCTGAGTAGCTGGGACCACAGGGGCACACCACCATGCCTGGCTACATTTTTAAATTTTTTTGGTGAGATGCAGTCTCACTGTGTTGCCCAAGCTGGTCTCAAACTCCTGGGCTGAAGCAATCCTCCTGCCTTACTCCCACAAAGCAGTCACTACTTCTCAATACCAATTCCGGTGGCTTTTCTTACATCTTGTTATAGCCATTTTATTTTCATCACCACTTATGAGCAAAAGTACACATAATTCTAGATCTTTCACTAAGCTTTCTTTTTATTAAGAATGAAAGCCAGCCGGGCGCAGTGGCCCACGCCTGTAATCCCAGCAGTTTGGGAGGCCAAGACAGGTGGATCACCTGAGGTCAGGAGTTTGAGACCAGGCTGGCCAACATGGCGAAACCCCGTCTCTACTAAAAATACAAAAATTAGCCAGGCATCGTGCTGGGCACCTGTAATCCTAGCTACTTGGGAGGCTGAGGCAGGAGAATTGCTGAAACCTGGGAAGCAGAGGTTGCAGTGAGTTGAGATCCCGCCACTGCACTCCAGCCTGGGCGACAGAGCCAGACTTCACCTCAAAACAAAACAAAAAAAAGTATATTTGGCTGGGCGCGGTGGCTCACGCCTGTAATCCCAGCACTTTGGGAGGCCAAGGCAGACGGATCACAAGGTCAGGAGATCAAGACCATCCTGGCTAACACAGTGAAACCGTCTCTACTAAAAATACAAAAAAATTAACCGGGCATGGTGGCGGGCGCCTGTAGTCCCGGCTACTCGGGAGGCTTAGGCAGGAGAATGGCATGAACCTGGGAGGCAGAGCTTGCAGTGAGCCGAGATCGCACCACTGCACTCCAGCCTGGGCAACAGAGCCAGATTCTGTTTCAAAAAAACAAAAACAAAAACAAAAACATACTTGGCTGGGTACCATGGCTTACACCTATAATCCCAACAATTTGGGAGGTTGAGGCAGGATCACAGCTTGGGCCCAGAGTTCAACACCAGCATGAGCAAACATAGGGGGACCTCCCCAATATGTAAAATAATAATTGTATATATACACATTCTAAATGGCGATAAAGGCTGCCCTGTAAGTTCCATTTGGTTGTATGTCCCCCCAGCTCTGATTACCAACATATTATAAATGAATGTGGGTTACAAGACTCAATTTTCAGAATTGCTTGAAGGTATCAGTCTGATAAACTGTTGTATTTAGTAGTAACACAAAAATTCTTGTTTGATATCTCAACATTTTATACTGGATTTTCTTTTTTTTCACCCTCATTAAAATCCACTGAATTTCCTCTCTCAACTACCAGTTTTCAGAAACACGCATTCTATTTTATAGAATAAGATGTTGCCCTATTAAAAAAAAGTATCAGTTTTCTTTAAATTTAGCTAGGGTACACCTAAACCCACCACTGGGCAAGAGGTTAAATATCCAATTGTTTCAAGATTTATGAGAAAGCAGAATTTGGCACCACCATGGGAAAATGCCTTCCAGATGGTGTTTTCCAACAACTCTATCCTTGGAAATGTACTGAACTCATCTCAAGGCACCACACTCTCAGGTGGGTGTTAATCTCACATCCACTCCTCTCAAGCGTAATGAAACATGAATTTGGAGACCTCGTCACCTTTCACAAAGAACCTGGCAATACCATCATAAATAAATCTTGAGGAAAATGGGTAAGAGCAACATTTGAGTACATTATCATGAATCTTAGATTTATACATACCACTTTGGCAGATCATGTTCACAAAATATGGAAGGATTAAAAGAAAACTGAAAATGCTCATTCCCAAATAAAATTATGGTGATAAAGCATTTTCCAAATATTTGTCATAAAATTAAGACTCAGTCCTTACCATGGCATTATCTAGCTTGCGGATTTTTTTTTTTTTTTTTTTTTTTTTGAGACGGAGTCTTGCTCTGCCGCCCAGGCTGGAGTGCAGTGGCCGGATCTCAGCTCACTGCAAGCTCCGCCTCCCGGGTTCACGCCATTCTCCTGCCTCAGCCTCCCGAGTAGCTGGGACTACAGGTGCCCGCCACCTCGCCCGGCTAGTTTTTTTGTATATTTTAGTAAAGACGGGGTTTCACCATGTTAGCCAGGATGGTCTCCATCTCCTGACCTCGTGATCCGCCCGTCTCGGCCTCCCAAAGTGCTGGGATTACAGGCTTGAGCCACCGCGCCCGGCCTAGCTTGCAGATTTTAGACCTCAATAGCTTAAGGGTTACAAAGGCTCCTTCAGGTCATTTCAACAAATCATCCTTTTTTTTTTTTTTTTTTTTTTTTTTTTGAGACAGAGTCTCACTCTGTCACCCAGGCTGGAGTGCAGTGGCCAGATCTCAGCTCACTGCAAGCTCCGTCTCCCGGGTTTACGCCATTCTCCTGCCTCAGCCTCCCGAGTAGCCAGGACTATTGGCGCCTGCCACCTCGCCCAGCTAGTTTTGTTGTATTTTTTGGTAGAGACAGAGTTTCACCGTGTTAGCCAGGATGGTCTCAATCTCCTGACCTCGTGATCCGCCCATCTCGGCCTCCCAAAGTGCTGGGATTACAGGCTTGAGCCACCGCGCCCGGCCCAAATCATCCATTTTAACAAAGAACCTGTGTTAAGTCAGGCAATTTTTTTTTTTTTTTTTTTTGAGACGGAGTCTAGCTCTGTCGCCCAGGCTCGAGTGCAGTGGCACGATCTCAGCTCACGCTTCCATGTCCCGGGTTCATGCCATTCTCCTGCCTCAGCCTCCCGAGTAGCTGGGATTACAGGTGCCTGCCACCATGCCTGGCTAATTTTTTGTATTTTTAGTAGAGACGGGGTTTCACAGTATTAGCCAGGATAGTCTTGATCTCCTGACCTTGTGACCCACCCACCTCGACCTCCCAAAGTGCTGGGATTACAGGCATGAGCCACAGCGTCCAGCTGATAATTTGTTTTCTTAGCATCAGTTTAAAGAAGACATTTGGCTGGGCATGGTGGCTCACGCCTATAATCCCAGCACTTTGGGAGGCGGGTGGATCACTTGAAGCCAGGAGTTCGAGAAGAGCCTAGCCAACATGGCGAAACCCCATCTCTACTAAAAATACAAAAATTAGTCAGGCGTGGTGGTGGGCACCTGTAATCCCAGCTACTCAGGAGGCTGAGGCAGGAGAATCGCTTGAACCCGGGAGACGGAGGTTACAGTGAACTGAGATTGCACCATTGCAATCCAGCCTGGGCAACAGAGCTAGACTTCATCTCAAACAAACAACAACAACAAAAAAATACAAGGGTATCCTTGGCTGCTCCTGGGCCATGTATTATGATCCTGACCAATTTCTCTCTGTGGGAATTTAAAAGCTGTTAAAAAAAAATACATAATGGGTGATGACAGGAGAAACAAACCCACACCAGAAGTTATCGAACCTTGCAGGTCTTTTCAAGTATCTCTATTGACATTTAAGTTGAGTTACTATGCCACAATATCATAAAAGTATGCTCTACACTTCAGCTATATTGATAGTTAAATGCAAAGAAAGGCATCAGATAAATGGCTAAAGGGATGGGTAATCTCAGACCACCCAGCTCTTCAATTGAGTGTTTTGATGTGTTACATAAGATGTTTCTGACTCCCTTTTTGTCCAGTTTCCAACTACATTCCCAATTCAAATCCTATGCCGAAAACATGATTAATATAGTAATTCTGATCCTTGTTCTAAAATTGGTTGATTATGGGATATTTATTGAGGGCCTAAAAAGTGTCACGCATTGCATGAGCACAGAGTCTATTCCAGTTTTCAATTTTAAGGCGAGGATTTTTGAATTCCTCCTTGGTCAAGTTACCACCTCCTCCAAAGGTTGTTATAGAAAAGGTAAAAGGTAACTTGTCGCCGGGCGCGGTGGCTCATGCCTGTAATCCCAGCACTTTGGGAGGCCGAGGCGGGCGAATCACGAGGTCAGAAGATCGAGACCATCCTAATACGGTGAAACCCCGTCTCTACTAAAAATATAAAAAACTAGCCGGGCGTGGTGCTGGCAGGCGCCTGTAGTCCCAGCTGCTCGGGAGGCTGAGGCAGGAGAATGGCGTGAACCTGGGAGGCGGAGCTTGCAGTGAGCCGAGATCGTGCCACTGCACTATGGCCTGGGCGACAGAGCAAGACTGCCTCAAAAAAAAAAAAAAAAAAAAGGTAACTTGTCAATAGTGGAAAGATCAGGACAGGAGTAAGTACATGTGGGTCTTAACTCAACTAGATCATTAAAAGGTCAAGTTGGACAATTTCATTAACTCTCATGGGTATTAGTTATCAGCCCTACTTAAACATCTGTTGTGGGGAAAACAAGAAAATACTCTGAAAAATATAAAGCAAATAGAAGTTAAATGTCTGACAGTAGATGAAGTTAAAAATAACTGTTTTGGGCCAGGCATGGTGGCTCACACCTGTAATCCCAGCACTTTGGGAGGCTGAGGTGGGCGTGTCACGAGGTCGGGAAAAACAGACCATCCTGGCTAACCTGGTGAAAGTCTGTCTCTACTAAAACTACAAAACATTAGCCCAGCATGGTGGCACGTGCCTGTAGTCCCAGATACTCAGGAGGCTGAGGCAGGAGAATTGCTTGAACCCCACAGGAGGCGGAAGTTGCAGTGAGTCGAGATTGCACCACTGCACTCCAGCCTGGGTGACAGAGCGAGGCTCTGTCTCAAAATAAATAAATATGTTTTGATAAGCGTTCCTGCTTCTGTTTTCTGGAAGAGTTTGTATAAAATTGGTATTTCTTCCTAAAAAGTTTGGTAAAATTCTTCAGTGAAGCCATCTGGGCTCAGAGTTTTCTTTTTCTTTTGAGACAGAGTCTTGCTCTGTCGTCTAGGCTGGAGTGCAGTGGTGCAATCTCAGCTCACTGCACCCCTCCGCCTCCGGGGTTCAAGCAATTCTCCTGCCTCAGCCTCCCAAGTAGCTGAGACTCAGGAGCACACCACCATGCCTGGCTAATTTTTGTATTTTTAGTACAGACGGGGCTTCACCATGCTAGCCAGGCTGGTCTGGAACTCCTGACCTCGTGATCCACCTGCATCAGCCTCCCAAAGTTCTGGGATTACAGGCACGAGCCACTGCGCTTGGCCTGTGCCTGGCGTTTTCTTTGTGGGATGATTTATATCTACAAATTCCTTTTCCTTAACAGAGATAGGGCTAGTAAGGTTCGGAAGTTTTCTTCTTGTTTTTTCCTGTAGAGAGGTCTCATTATGTTTCCTAGGCTGGTCTTGAACTCTTGGCCTCCCAAAATGTTGAGATTACATGTGTAAACCTCCATGCCCACCCAAGGTTCTGTATTTAAGTGAGTTTTGGTAATCTGTCTTCAAGGAAGTTTCTAACTTCAACTAAGACATTGAATGTATTCATATCATTTTTCTTTTTTTTTGAGACGGAGTCTCGCTCTGTCACCCAGGCTGGACTGCAGTGGCCGGATCTCAGCTCACTGCAAGCTCCACCTCCCGGGTTTACGCCATTCTCCTGCCTCAGCCTCCCGAGTAGCCGGGACTACAAACGCCCGCCACCTCGCCCGGCTAGTTTTTTTTTTTTTTTGTATTTTTTTTAGTAGAGACAGGGTTTCACCGTATTAGCCAGGAAAGGATGGTCTCTGACCTCGTGATCCGCCCATCCCTGCCTCCCAAAGTGCTGGGATTACAGGCTTGAGCCACCGCGCCCAGCCCGTATCGTTTTTCAAAATATTCCCTTATTACTTTTATCTGTAGGATCAGTAGCGATCTTCCTTATTTCCTAATATTGGCAATTAGTATCTTTTTTCCTGATTTATCAATTTTATTCATCTTTTCAAAGAACTTTCCATTTTACTGATATTCTCTATTGTTCTATATCCCAATAATTGCTGCTTTTATCATTACTATTTTCTTGTTTACTTTGGATTTAATTTGTTCTTTTTCTAGGTTCATAGGGCAAAACCTGTCAGTGACCTGCTTTTGTTATTAAAGTACTTAATGCTATCAATTTCCCTTTAAGCGCTGTCTTAACTGCATCCCACAAGTTTTTTTTGTTTTGTTTTTGAGATAGGGTCTCTGTCACCCAGGCTCAAGTGCAGTGGCAGGATCACAGCTCGATGCAGCCTTGATCTCCCAAGCTCCACTGAGCTTCCCACCTCAGCCTTCCAAGTAGCTGGGACTACCGGTGAGCCACCACTCCTGGATACTTTTTTTTTAGAAACTAGGTCTCACTATGTTGCCCAGGCTGGTCATGAACTCCTGGGCTCGAGTGATCCTCTCGTCTCAGCTTCTCAAAGTGTTGGGTTTACAGGAATCAGTCACAGCACCCAGCTTCATCCTAAAAGTTTTGATATATCGTCTTTTCATTTTCATTCAGTTCCAAGTATATTTTAGTTTTCTTTGCAATTTCCTCTTTGTAGGTGGGTTACTTTGAAGTGTGTTGTGTAGTTTCACAATATTTAGGGATTTTTCTTGATATCTTTGTTACTGATTTTTTATTTAATTGCACTATGATCAGGAAAGAAACATATCTTGGCCAGGCACAGTGGCTCATGCCTGTAATCCCAGCACTTTGGGAAGCTGAGATGAGAGGATCACGTGAGCCCAGGAGTCTGACATCAATCTGGGCAACATAACAAGACCCTGCCTCTACCAAAAAAAAAAAAAAAAAAAAAAAAAAGGGTGGGGGGTGCTAAGCATGGTGGCACATGCCAGTGGTCCCAGCTTTTCTGAAGGCTGAGGCAGGAGGATCACTTGAGCCCAGGAGTTTCAGGCTGAAGTGAGTTATGATTGTGCCACTGAAATCCAGCTTGGGTGACAGAACAAGACCCTGTTTAAATTTTTTTTAAAAAACCTTTATGATTGAATCCTTTTGAATTTGAGACTTAATGACCCAGAAGATAAACTGTGTAACTGTTCCATGTGCACTTGAAAAGCACATGTATTCTGTTGTTGCTTGTACTATTCTATAAATGTCAATTATATCAGGTTATTGGCAGTGTTGTTCAAGTCTTCTGTTTCCTTACTGATTTCGTCTACCTGTTTTATCAGTTACTGAGAGGCACTGAAATTTCCAAATATAATTGCAGATGTCTGTTATTTCCTTTTTTTTTTTTTTTTTTTTTTTTTGAGACGGAGTCTTGCTCTGTCACCCAGGCTGGAATGCAGTGGTGCAACCTCAGGTCACTGCAATCTCCGCCTCCCAGGTTCAAGCGATTCTCCTGCCTCAACCTCCCGAGTAGTTGGGATTAATTACAAGCGCATGCCACTATGCCCAGATAATTTTTGTATTTTTAGTAGACAGGGTTTCGCCATGTTGGCCAGGCTGGTCTGGAACTCCTGACCTCAAGAAGTCCACCAACCTCAGCCTCCCAAAGTGCTGGGATTACAGGCATAAGTCACCGCGCCTGGCTTGTTACTTCATTTCTGTTTTCCTTTGTGTATGTTGAAGCTTTATTATTAGCTTTTAGGACATTTAGAATTGTTATATCCACTTGATGGATTTATTCATTATTACATAACCTGGTGTTTGTTATTTGCCCTATTTCGTAAGTCTATCATGGAAAAATAATAAGAAAATACTTTGGAAAATATATAGGAAACAGAAGGGAAAATGTTTAATAATCAAGGAAGTTAAAATTTTAATAAATTTTCTTTATTATCTGTAAGTCTTATCTATGCTTATTTCTATTCATATAAATGAGGTTTGCTATGTTTTATCAGATCTTAGGCATAATTTATTGTTGTGAAATACTGAACAAATTAGCAGTATATTACCCTCCACAACTCACAGTGAGGTGAGGTGCACAGATTTAGGGATGAGAAACGAGGCACGGAGAGTTCAAGGATTTGCCTTAAAAACAAAACTTAAGATTTCCCAGCCTGTTAGTTGACCTCTTTAGTACAGGGCATTTTATTCCGACATAATTATATTTTATTCTGACATAATTATGCCCTCTGGCTCAGATATGAACTTGCTTTATTCTAAGAAACATAGATTACTATCAGAAAAATACTTGAATCCAATTTAGTTCCTCCTCTCCACAGAAGAAATAAATAACGAGTATGTTATAAAACCTGATCTTCAAACAGTCCTTTCAAGTACACCATCTCAAGCTCAGGGCTTTATCTAGTGTCCTTCCTAGTAATGAAACAGGATGGAACAGGCATTCAGTGAGTATGAAGAATAAGACTGCAAGTGAAAATTTTTACTCTCTCTATAACCTAGTTTCAGGTAGAAAAAAAATTTGTGTTTAATTTTGATGAACTACTACTACTGGAAAGAAAATCCAGGCTACACAATCTATAGCCTCACTAGAAATATAGTGAAAATGTCGCAGCTAGTCTATTACATTCCTTGTAGAAAACCTTTTCTTTAGAAAGGCTTAAGCACACAGCTAACAAATACAGGTTATCCTGTGTTAATACCCCAAGGAGTTAACAGGCAGCCAACAGCTCAGTCTTCCATCCTTCAAGTCCTAGGCAAGAACAGGACTACACTGACACAAAACGTTGTAATTTGTAATGTTTTGATTCACATTTAAAATTACTGACTTAAGGCCGGGTGCGGTGGCTCATGCCTGTAATCCTGGCACTTTGGGAGGCCAAGGTGGGCGGATCATGAGATCAGGAGATCGAGACCATCCTGGCAAACACAGTGAAACCCCGTCTCTACTAAAAATACAAAAAAAAATTAGCTGGGCGCGGTGGCGGGCGCCTGTAGTCCCAGCTACTCGGGAGGCTGAGGCAGGAGAATGGCATGAGCCCGGGTGGCGGAGGTTGCAGTGAGCCGAGATCACACCACTGCACTCCAGCCTAGGAGACAAAGCGAGACTCCGTCTCAAAAAAAAAAAAAATTATTGACTTAAAAAGCAAACTCCAAGATGACTTAGGAGTCACTTCATAAAGTCTAAGGTTTAGAAGGTTTGTTAATGATCACTTATCCAACTCCTTCCCTATAAGATGAAGAAACTAAGGACTAAAAAGGGCAGATGGCTCACCCATGGTTACACCATTAGATAATGGCAGAGGTAGGACAAGAACCCATTTTTCTGAGCCTTTTTTCACTTGCCTCTCTTTCTTTAAAAATAACCTTTTCTTTTCTGAATTAGGTCAAATCTATTTGGGTAGAGGTTAGGGAACCAATGTGTAGTAGTCTGAATGATGGCCCTCTCCCAACAGAGATTCATATCTTAACCCCTTGAACCTGTAAATGTTACTTTATATAGCAAAAGATGTGATTAAAAGATGAATCTGGCCAGGCGTGGTGACTCATGCCTGTAATCCCAGCACTTTGGGAGGCTGAGGCAGGCGGATCACCTGAGGTCAGGGGTTTGAGACCAACCTGGCCACAATGGTGAAATCCCATCTCTATTAAAAATACACAAATTGATTGCCGGGCGCAGTGGCTCAAGCCTGTAATCCCAACACTTTGGGAGGCCGAGACGGGTGGATCACGAGGTCAGGAGATCAAGACCATCCTGGCTAACACGGTGAAACCCCGTCTCTACTAAGAAATACAAAAAACTAGCCAGGCGAGGTGGTGGGCGCCTGTAGTCCCAGCTGCTCAGGAGGCTGAGGCAGGAGAATGGTGAAAAACCCGGGAGGCGGAGCTTGCAGTGAGCTGAGATCCGGCCACTGCACTCCAGCCTGGGTGACAAAGCGAGACTCCGTCTCAAAAAAAAAAAAAAAAAAAAAATACACAAATTGGCTGGGCACCTGTAATCCCAGCTACTCAGGAGGCTGAGGCAGGAGAATAGCTTGAACCTGGGAGGCGGAGGTTGCAGTAAGCCGGGATCACACCAATGCACTCCAGACTGGGCGACAAAGCAAGACTCTGTCTCAAAATAAAATAAACATGAATCTACATTTTTTTTTCAGGGACCTGCCACTTTAGGAATAAAATGTATTTTAAATCTGCTCTCTCAGGTTGAATTAAAAGATAGGAGAGGAGAAATTTATCCTGGTTCATCCAAGTGGTTTCTTATTTGCAATCATACGTATCCTTATAATATAGAGGTAGAGGGAGAGTTCTGATGGAAGTACTCAAGAGAGAAGACAATGTGAAAACAGAACAGAGAGACATGCCAAGGAATGCTGACCATAATCAGAAGCTAAAAGAGGCAAAGAACACAGTCTCTCCTACAGCCTCCAAAAGGGCCTCAATATCTTGATTGTAGACTTCTGGGCTCCAAAATTGTGAGAAGAATAAACTCCTTTTGTTTTAAACCACCAAGTCTGTGGTAATTTGTTACAGCAGCCACAGGAAACTAATACACAGGGGGAATAAAATTTTAAAAATCATAAAGTAGACATATATAAAACATTACTGATCCAAAAAGAATTGTGTTTCAGATAACCCAAAGAATGTCTAAAACCTTTAATCCCTCATTTTCAAAGGGTAAATTGAGGCAACTGCAGGATACAATTTGCCCCAAAGAAATTGGCAGATCTGAGAAGAGAAACTCAGAAAGATCTAATATTTACATAGCTGCTAACAGGAACAGTGTAGGTTTTTCTGCAAACATGCTAGCTGGTAGAGCTCCTGGACAGACTAAACATAGGCAGCAGTTGTCACAGTGGGTGTTCTTCCAGCACAAGTGTAAAGCTGTCATCAGAAATGAATATGTGGCTTCGAGTGGCTTACAGAAATCCAACAAATCTGCATCTTGGACTCTGGACAAGCGAACTCTTCTCAGGATGACCTGGACTCCTTCCTATTAGTACAATGATCAGTTAAAATCATTCTCTATAAGCAAGGAAGAAAAATAAAAGTTTATGTCAGGAGAAAAAGATGATTGCCCAGAGTCCAAGTTCACGAATAGCAGATATGTAAACAGCCATACTGAGTCAAGTGGTATCTCATGTTGTAATTTATTACTTTTAAAATCAATATCCATAACATAGCTTTCGGCCCAGTTTCATGTAAGGTGAATGGAAATAAAAACAATCTAAGTAAAAGGACAAAATAAAGACTAGAAATGCTTTACCACGACAGTTATTAATTAAATGGGCTATATCAATAAGATACAGAAATCATGCTATGCAGTTAAAGACCTCAATAGAGCTGGGCACAGCGGCTAGCGCCTGTAATCCCAACACTTTAGGAGGCCGAGGCAGTTGGATCACGAGGTCAGTAGATCGAGACCATCCTGGCTAACACGGTGAAAACCTGTCTCTACTAAAAATACAAAAAAATTAGCCAGGCATGGTGGCACATGCCTGTAATCCCAGCTACTCGGGAGGCTGAGGCAGGAGGATCGCTTGAACCTGGGAGACAGAGGTTGCAGTCAGCCAAGATCACGCCACTGCACTCCAGCCTGGGCAACAGAGTGAGACTGTCTCAAAAACAAACAAACCTCAACAGAAGCAAAAAAATACTTGGTCTTCCTCAAAAATCTTTGTACCCTGATACCAAACCTTTCTCTTTTCTAGAGTATTGTTAAAAGGCTCTGAGAATCTCCAGAATTTCCCCAGCCATATACAAATCCAGCCGCTTCAAATGTAGGCTCACTCCTTTCCCCAACTATCACCCTGCTTACCTACTACCCAAATTGAAGCTTTCCACTTACTAGTTTTCAGACAGAACAGTGAAAAAATATATTCCCCTTTATAGTAAACACTCCTTTTAGATTTGGTTGCAATGGTTAGGTATATCTCTAAGTTGTTCTTTTTTTTTTGAGACAGTCTCGCTCTGTCATCCAGGCTGGAGTGCTGTGGTGCCGAGTCTCGGCTCGCTGCAACCTCCGCCTCCCAGGTTCAGCAATTCTCCTGCCTCAGCCTCCAGAGTAGCTGGGACTATAGGCGCCCGCCACCACGTCTGGCTAATTTTTTGTATTTTTAGTAGAGACGGGGTTTCACCATGTTAGCCAGGATAGTCTCAATCCTGAACTCATGATCCGCCTGCCTCGGCCTCCCAAAGTGCTGGGATTACAGGCATGAACCACTGCACCTGGCCGGTATGTCTCTAAGTTCTAAGCACAAATGCTGTAACTTTTGTAATTGGAGGCCCAACACATATCACACTGGAAGTTAGGATTTCTAACTCTGTGAGATTCCCAGAATTTCAATGAAAAGTTACCCACTAAAATTTCACCACCAGAGAGAAAAGTTCATCATATCTATTAATTATCACATTAGAGGCTGGGCACAGTGGCTCACGCTTGTAATCTCAGCACTTTGGGAAGCCAAGGCAAGCGGATCACCTAAGTTCAGGAGTTCGAGGCCAGCCTGACCAACATGGAGAAATCCTGTCTCTACTAAAAATTAGTAGGGCGTGGTGGCACACGTCTATAATCCCAGCTACTCAGGAGGATGGGGCAGAAGAATCGCTTGAACCCGGGAGGCAGAGGTTGAGGTGAGGCAAGATCGCGCCATTGCACCCCAGACTGGGCAACAAGAGCGTCTCAAAACAAACAAACAAACAAACAAAAAACCCTATCACATTGTGAGAGATTTTGCAATATTTTTATTGTTTTCCCTCTTTAAGCACTGTGAGACTTCACAATAAAACAAGCAATTTTCACTTGCACACCACAGTAAACTAGAAAGTCTCGGCTTGGTTCCTATAATCTTTCAAAGTAAAACACATGAGTAAAAACACCAAGTAACAGGTCACTGCTTAATCTGTTTAGATACTCCTTGACTTACAGGTTGAAAATACGAAAAATTGAAAATTCATTTCCTACACCTAAGGTGTTCCTACCGAACATCATAGCTTAGCCTAGCCTACTCTTAAATGTGTTCGGAATACTTACATTAGCCTACTGTTGGACAAAATCACCTAACACAAAGCCTATTTTATAATAAAGTGTTGAGTATCTCATGTAATTGGTTGATTACTGTACCGAAAGTGAAAAACAGAATGGTTATGTGGATACTTGAAGTATGGTTTCTACTGAAAGGAAATTGTTTTCCACACCATTGTAAAAGTGAAAAAATCTTAAGTCGAAATATCACAAGTAAGGGACCACCTGTACAAGGGGCTGGGGCTGGAGATGGAAGGAACTGACTCAGAAAGTAATCAAAGGTGGCATGATTTGGTGACCTATTGTTCAGATCAGCAGTCTTTTTTCCCCCAAAACTCTGGGTCTATAAACAGCTGCGAAATCAGTTCGGTGGAAATTGACTGCTTTCTTAAGACAATGAAATAGTATACTGCAGACAAAAGAGTATCAGAGTGCTCTGCACGTTTGTTTAGTGAAATCTGTTTCAATGTGTGTACAGGATTACTGTAAAATACATTTCTTACTGAAGTCAAAAAAGTTTTGAAACGTGGATCCAAAAGAATCCCAGTAAAGAGGCTAGCTAGAATCAAGTGAAAAAGACGGATGTGAGGCAAAGTCTACCTTCTTCAAAAACATATTTGCCGTTATTTTAGGAAGCCAAACAAGGACAAGATGCAATCAATCATATGTGTAAGTTTAAGTTACAAAAAGTGGTAAATATTTCTTTTTTCCTGAGACAAGGTCTCACTCTTGTCACCCAGGCTGGGGTGCAGTGGCACGATCTTGGCTCACTACAACCTCTGCCTCCAGGTTGAAGCGATTCTCCCGTCTCAGGTTCCTGAGTAGCTGGGATTACAGGTGCCCACCAATATGCTTGGCTAATTTTTGCGGGGGTTTTTGTTTTTTGTTTTGAGACGGAGTCTCGCTCTGTCACCCAGGCTGGAGTGCAGTGGTGCAATTTCTGCTCACTGCAACCTCCGCTTCCCAGGTTCAAGCAATTCTCTCTGCCTCCCGAGTAGCTGGAATTAGAGGTACCTGCCACCACGCCCGCTTAATTTTTTTGTATTTTCAGTAGAGACGGGGTTTCACGATGTTGGCCAGGCTGGTCTTGAACTCCTGACCTCAAGTGATCCACCCGCCTCGGCCGCCCAAAGGGCTGGGATTACAGACATGAGCCACTGCGCCCGGCCCAATTTTTGTGTTTTTAGTAGAGACGGGTTTCACCATGTTGGCCAGGCTGGTCTCAAACTCCTGGCCTCAAGTGACCCGCCCACCTCAGCCTCCCAAAGTGCTGGGATTACAGACGTAAGCCACTGGCACCAGATCAAGTGGTAAAAATTTTAATAAAAATTTCCTTTTATCAAATGGAACAATGATCAATTCTGTATCTAAGGAGATAAACATCAGGATTTAGCGATCCATTTACCAAAGGCCACTCCCTAAACACTTCAACCATCTTCTCACTTTTACCTATTTTCCAATTGGTAAAATAATGGATTTTGAAAAAATAATAAACTCTAGCATTTTATTTTTATTTTTTAGCAATGGGATCTTGTTGTGCTGCCCAGACGAGTGCAGTGGCTATTCACAGGCATAATCATTTCACACTGCAGCCTTGACCACCTGAGCTCAAGCCTCCTGCCTCAGCTTCCATAGTAGCTGGGACTACAGGAACACGAAACTGTGCCCTGCATACTCCAGAATTTTGGGAGAATGATTTTCAACCGAGGGAGATTTTATCCCCGATCCCTACCTCTCCAGACATTTGGCAATGTCTGTTAACAATCTGATTGTCACAAATGGGGATGTGGCGAGAGGTGCGATGTTACTGGCATACAGTGGGTAGAAGCCAGGGATTTTGCTAAATATTTTACTATGCACAGGACACCCCGAATACCCTTAACAAAGAATTATTATCTGCCTCAAAATATCAACAGTGCTAACGCTGAGAAATCTTGCTGCAGGTTAAGACTGTATTCCTTTCAAACCTAAATAAATCCAGGACAGATACCCTTAACCAGTATCACTTTAGTTCTCAGAAGCTCAGCAACCCCATTACTAGCATACCTACAAATAGGTTTAAAACCAGGGATAAATTATATATAAATACTTTGTCCTTTTGCTAGTGCCAGAGAACATGGAAATTTTTCCTCTGTTCATAAACTGCTATTAAAATCGTTTGTCTTTGGTATAAAGTCGGAAAGGTCTCTAGTCATAAGTGTACTTCATAGGTAGTTGATTTTCAGTATTTAAGTATTTTCCCTTGATCCTGAATTATTGAATAAAGCAGTAAGACTCTGATACAGCCAATGTTATCAAAATTTATTTATTTCTCCAAAAGATCCTGGAATAAGCAGAGGGGGCATTACCAAAAGGAGATAGACTGCATGTAAAACACACTTCGAAGGAAATCTAATTAAAAGGCAAGGAATAATCCAGGTGATGGATGAGTCTTCTGTCCCCAGAACCCTAAATATTACCCTCTTTAAGCGTTTCTTTTTTAATCCAAAGTCAGATATCCTCAAATGAACATCAAAAAGAGGGGTTTTAGGATATCTTTAATGGTGTAAAGAAAGGAAATGTATGAGAGGGAAAGTTCCCGGGAGAAAAGAGACTAAAATAAAAGCACTGGGCACATGGATTATATAAATCAGAAAAAGGGTGGTAAGTATGTGATTATGATTAGAAACACAAAACAATTGACTTCATTTTTTATTTAATTTTAATCACAAATCATTAATCTTGCAAAGTTTTAAACATTAAAGAACCAGCCTGCCTCGATCCTACTGTGTCCCTAGGACTGACACACTTTGGTGTGTAGCTTTGGAAAACTTTTCTATGGACCTACAAACATACTGTTCGTGGAAATATGCACTATCAGGATATAGAGATTTCTCCTATTCGTTCTAACATTTTAACAGTCTTCCTAAAGAAGCGACTTCTGAAAGTATTATAAAAAAACAAACAAAAACCTCCTCTGTTCCCCAAACCTCAAGTGGTGAGGAGGCGGGGGAAAAATGGTCAAGTCGAGGAATACACGAGGAAACTTAGGCTTTCAGGGAGGTGTATGGGACTGAGGCCTAAAGGCTCCGTTAGAACATTAGAAAAGTCATTGTGGATAAAACATTCATCCTCACACGCCATTACAGGCACCAACTCCCCTTCCTCACAACCCCAAATCGAAGACCTCTCTCTTTTGGAGAGCCGATTGGACGACTGGTCCCAGTGCTTTCCTTAGGCTGTCCGTCTACTGGCTCCAGATTCGTTCCATCCGTTTAACCGCCCGATCCCGCATTCCCCATTGGAGTCAAACCGCTGCCTCCTGGAGAAGCCCAACCTACCGCGCGCTTCCTGCTCACTGGCTCAGTGAGACGCTGCTCAGAAGGGGAAAACCCATCTCCCACATTCCGATGGCCCAAGGGCCGATCAGTCGGCAGCTCAAGGCACACCCAATTGGCCTATACACAAGCCAGTCAAAGTCTTCGGCTGCACAGCTCCCAAGAACCTACAGGGATTAAAACATCCCGCCCCCTGTTCTTCTATTGGTTGACCCGATCCACCGCTGCCCCTTGACTATCCCCCACCCCGCGGTCCATTCATTTCACACAATAACGGGCCCAAATGGAGTCAGTTCAAGACCTACTATGGGTAGATAAGACTGTCTGCCACTTACCCGGGATTGAGAGTGATCACTCACGCTAACGTCTGCCCTGTTCCTGTTTGGTGAGGCCGCACCACTAGCCACCACCGCCACCGCCTTCTGCGCAACGCCAACCGCCCGCCAAAACGGATCCTTCCCTGCGCCTGCGCAACCAATCCTGGGACCGGACCTTTTTTCTCCGCCCACTGCGCATGCGCAAAGCTAGAACCAACTCCCGCCAACACGCAGGCGCCGTAGGTTCACTGCCTAGTCCTGCCCGCCATTTCACGTGTTCCCAGAGGCAGGTGGAACTTCTTAATGCGCCTGCGCAAAATTCGCCATTTTGCTACACGTGCGGTCAACAAGCGTTCTTTGCAAAAAAACTGTGACCTCCTGGCTGCTTGTCTAATATATAGTGTTAATCATGCTTTGCCAAGCGACTTGACTGTAATATTTACGCGTGGAAGATGAAAAAGGCGTTAAACACCCCAGGTAGATTCAAACATGAATGATTGGTCGGTTGGCCAATCAGACTGGTTAACAGTAATACTACTCGAGAACCAATTGACTCCAAGGGGTGGAGACGCGTAGAACGCCCAAAGGAATGACGTTACACAGCAATGTGGCACCACAGGCCAATAGCAAGGGGAAGCGATTTCAAATGTCCAATCAGAGCTGTTCCAGGGCGGAGTCTACCAATGCCGAAAGCGAGGAGGCGGGGTAAAAAAGAGAGGCCGAAGGTAGGCTGGCAGATACGTTCGTCAGCTTGCTCCTTTCTGCCCGTGGACGCCGCCGGAGAAGCATCGTTAAAGTCTCTCTTCTCCCTGCCGTCATGTCTAAGTCAGAGGTGAGTTAGGCGAGCTTTCCAACTTGAATTTTTTTCGTCTCCCTTTTCTGAATCGGTAAGATGCGGCTTGGTTTCGTTCCTTGCACCAGCCGATTCTACAGTTAACTTCGGTCGCTGCCAAGGCCTACCCCTCCCAAAGTTCAAGTCGCCATTTTGTCCTCTTGATCGCCATGAGGCCGCTCTCCGCCAACCACGAGTTACCACGCGGGACTCGCTACTCGTAGCAAAATTCTTAGGCACACAGGATCTTTGTCCTTTTTTAAACCTTGCCTTGGTGAGCGAGATTTCTGAAGAGCGGTTAGTCCCATTATGGAGATGCACCCCTCCCGCCCAAGCCTTTGTTGCGCGTGCGTCGGAAGACGACTAGAGACGCATGCGCTTGCGATTTCCCAGCACTCCCAACCCCCAGCATACTGCCTCCCTTGGTGGGGAGAAGCACGTGGCCTGTTGCGACCTGAACAAACAATAAGTGCTAGGTACACAGTTGGTGTCTAGTTTTTCTTTTCCTTGATGGAAATTGTTTCGTGTTGTAGTCCATTTAACACTTACCTCTTCCCCCACTCCAGTCTCCTAAAGAGCCCGAACAGCTGAGGAAGCTCTTCATTGGAGGGTTGAGCTTTGAAACAACCGATGAGAGCCTGAGGAGCCATTTTGAGCAATGGGGAACGCTCACGGACTGTGTGGTAAGAATTGGGACAAAGCAGTAAAATAGCCGAGATTTCCTTGGCATATCTTGGTGCAGTCCTCTCTGAATGCTTATGAAAGTTGTTAGTAGCATTATGGTTAGAGCTTTGTCGACAAAGGAATATTCTGCTTTGATTTTAAAAGCTACCTGTTAAATCTAGGGTAGTGGGAAACTGGACCGCTTTTCATAAAAGGCTGGTATAAAGTTTCTTATTGCCCTATTCAAAGTTAAAATGACAAAAGCTTCTGCGGTCAGACTTTGTTACATAAATTAACACTGTTCTCAGGTAATGAGAGATCCAAACACCAAGCGTTCCAGGGGCTTTGGGTTTGTCACATATGCCACTGTGGAGGAGGTGGATGCAGCTATGAATGCAAGGCCACACAAGGTGGACGGAAGAGTTGTGGAACCAAAGAGAGCTGTCTCAAGAGAAGTGAGTTTTGTGTTGGGTTTTTTTTTGTTTTTTTTTCCCCCTTCAACTCATTTAGAGATGTGCTGCTATGGACTTAAGATTCAGGAGTTTTCTAAACTTACCAGAACAATTTTTGATTTGAATATAGGGTTTGCTAATCTAAATCTGTGGTTTTCCTCCTATTAGGATTCTCAAAGACCAGGTGCCCACTTAACTGTGAAAAAGATATTTGTTGGTGGCATTAAAGAAGACACCGAAGAACATCACCTAAGAGATTATTTTGAACAGTATGGGAAAATTGAAGTGATTGAAATCATGACTGACCGAGGCAGTGGCAAGAAAAGGGGCTTTGCCTTTGTAACCTTTGACGACCATGACTCCGTGGATAAGATTGTCAGTAAGTATCCGATAGTGTCATTTAGTAAGGGTTCCACAATCCATGTGGCATTCTAAACCCTGAGACCATGTATTTATATTTTTTTTAGTTCAGAAATACCATACTGTGAATGGCCACAACTGTGAAGTTAGGAAAGCCCTGTCAAAGCAAGAGATGGCTAGTGCTTCATCCAGCCAAAGAGGTATGCTTGTTGCTTAATTAAACCTTAAAGGTAACTTTGAGTTACTTCAGTATGAATGATTTAATGCTTAAACTTCATTTCTTAAGGTCGAAGTGGTTCTGGAAACTTTGGTGGTGGTCGTGGAGGTGGTTTCGGTGGGAATGACAACTTCGGTCGTGGAGGAAACTTCAGTGGTCGTGGTATGTATGGTTTATGTACGTGTAGTTCTGACGTCACACCGTCTTTGCTATGTAGATTTTACAGTGTGGGAAGTGCATTCAGAATGTCATTTTCAGTGCAAGTCATACTTAAAACTTGAAACTTTTTCTTCCAGGTGGCTTTGGTGGCAGCCGTGGTGGTGGTGGATATGGTGGCAGTGGGGATGGCTATAATGGATTTGGTAATGATGGTAAGTTTTTTAGGACTAAGTAGAGAAAAAATCCTGGCAACCTGGATCTTTAGAATAGGTTGATAAGAGACTAAAATTCTGGTGCATGACAAACTCAACCTTGCCCATAACACGCATGCTGTGAGCAGGCCTTCAGCCATTACACTTGCACACGTTTTCATTGTCAAATACTTTTGTCTTATTGAGAAGAATTGTATTCTTGTAGGTGGTTATGGAGGAGGCGGCCCTGGTTACTCTGGAGGAAGCAGAGGCTATGGAAGTGGTGGACAGGGTTATGGAAACCAGGGCAGTGGCTATGGCGGGAGTGGCAGCTATGACAGCTATAACAACGGAGGCGGAGGCGGCTTTGGCGGTGGTAGTGGTAGGTATCCAGTGATCCAAGTACTTGGTGTGACAGCTAGATTAGCCTTTTAGAGCTTGGGTTCTGGTGCTGTTAAAGCATTGTATGGTACATTGCATGGTATATTAAAAACAAATGGGCTTGCTATGCTACCTCCTCCTAGCTTTAAGCTGGGGCCGCCTCACTCCCAATTAGTAGAGATAAGTGGATAGTATTGTCTTTGAGTTAGAATAGTATCATAGAAGGATTTAGTATCTTAACTCCTTTGGGACCTTAGGCGCTTAGTTGATGTATCCAAGATACTTCTGCTTGCTGTGGCCCTGGATCCATGAAGGCCTTCAAGGCTGGAGAATATGCTTGAGCCACTATGAAAATCTCTTTATTTTATGTCATGGTGAGTTAGGCCAGTTTTCTTTTTATTACTGGATTATTCAACTGAATGCCTTTCCCAGAGAATGAAATGCAAAGATTGGAGTCACCATAGTTTGGGAGAAAGGAAGGCAGATAACTCAACCTTATTTTATTCTGACCACTAAACAGAATTGGAAACTAGCATCATCCTCAGGTAACAGACGAAGGCCCTCTTTCCCATTCATAGGAAGCAATTTTGGAGGTGGTGGAAGCTACAATGATTTTGGCAATTACAACAATCAGTCTTCAAATTTTGGACCCATGAAGGGAGGAAATTTTGGAGGCAGAAGCTCTGGCCCCTATGGCGGTGGAGGTCAATACTTTGCAAAACCACGAAACCAAGGTATGGTATCTGTGTAATTTGGGATCATGTCAAAAGAGTTGTATCTGTAGCTACTGCTGGGAAGAAAGCCCTTTAACTGCTATGTCTAGGCAGCAAAACGTTTACAGTTTAGAACCTTCAGAAAGTGATAATTTGATCACAAATTTAAAAAGTCATGGGACTGCTTTACCACTTCCTTTGGAGTAGGGGCCATTTTTAAATGGCCAGACACTTGAATTTAACTTTTATTATCTCAACTATGAAAACATTGTGTTACTGTTGGCACTTTGAAACTTTAAAAGAAAAATTGTACTCTTCAGGTGGCTATGGCGGTTCCAGCAGCAGCAGTAGCTATGGCAGTGGCAGAAGATTTTAATTAGGTAAGTAAGCACCTTTTTGTGTGTGGACATAATTTTTTAAATTGCTGATGAACCCAATAACCCTAATGTAGCTGAGCAGTGCAACATAGTTAACATTATAATTGCAGTAATTGTGGATATAAAGTTAATATTCAGATCAGCAAAATTTGTGGGAAGCAAACTTGATATTGGATTGTAGCCTTGAGTCTTAATATGTTTAGATTAACAACTTTATTCCATATTGTTCAACAGGAAACAAAGCTTAGCAGGAGAGGAGAGCCAGAGAAGTGACAGGGAAGCTACAGGTTACAACAGATTTGTGAACTCAGCCAAGCACAGTGGTGGCAGGGCCTAGCTGCTACAAAGAAGACATGTTTTAGACAAATACTCATGTGTATGGGCAAAAAACTCGAGGACTGTATTTGTGACTAATTGTATAACAGGTTATTTTAGTTTCTGTTCTGTGGAAAGTGTAAAGCATTCCAACAAAGGGTTTTAATGTAGATTTTTTTTTTTTTTTTTTTTTTTTTGCACCCATGCTGTTGATTGCTAAATGTAATAGTCTGATCGTGACGCTGAATAAATGTCTTTTTTTTAATGTGCTGTGTAAAGTTAGTCTACTCTGAAGCCATCTTGGTAAACTTCCCCAACAGTGTGAAGTTAGAATTCCTTCAGGGTGATGCCAGGTTCTATTTGGAATTTATATACAACCTGCTTGGGTGGAGAAGCCATTGTCTTCGGAAACCTTGGTGTAGTTGAACTGATAGTTACTGTTGTGACCTGAAGTTCACCGTTAAAAGGGATTACCCAAGCAAAATCATGGAATTATTGGTTATAAAAGTGATTGTTGGCACATCCTATGCAATATATCTAAATTGAATAATGGTACCAGATAAAATTATAGATGGGAATGAAGCTTATGTATCATCCATTATCATGTGTAATCAATAAACGATTTAATTCTCTTGAATGAAATGACAACTGTATGGATTTGGGACTGGCAGAGATTTGGACTTTCCCTACCCACTCCCCTTGATGATGTTGAATGCTTCTATCACAATTCAAGTTCAAAGCTCTGCCAGGGAATAGAAACTAGCTGCTGGCTAATGCCGCTCCATAAATCCACAGATTTGAAGTGTTTGGGAGGCCTTTTAAAAATAAGCAATATCAGAAAGTATTTAATGAACATAAAGATAGGCTTACATTAAAGGAAAACTGCAGTTTGGGTTCTGGTTGGGTGGGCCTTCAGAGGTTTTATCAGTTAACTATACTAATTTGGAGATGAAAACCATACCAATAGAAACTAAATTTTTCTATGTAATTTCGTGTTAACTGCAGTTTCCCTTTATGGCACAAGGTCACACAACCTACCTAAAATGTTAATTGTATAGAAAATGATTTCTAAACCTTTAACAGTTAATATCCAATAATGTGTTGTTTGTACATAGATTCTTTTGAGCCTTACCTTTGGTGCTCTCAATTTCAGTGCTATTGTACCTAGTAGCATAGAGATTTGTTTATCAATAGTACTGTGTATTCCATCCCATGGGTGTGTTGGAAGTTTGGGGAGGAGGGTGGTGGGAGGTGGGTGGGAGATGGTGGTGGGTGGGAAAGCATGGGTGATAGTCCATGATACTGGCTGAGTTTGCAATAGCAGGTGGAACCTTAACTATTGAGGGAGTTTGCAGATACCTCAGGATTCGTGACAATGCCTTTAAAGATCCAGGAGAGATGTTCAGCTACTAGGAACTGCTAGCAAGTATAGCGCGAATGGCTCCGAGCTCAGACACTCTACAGCTGAGAGTAGACACTTGTGGTATGTGGAGTACAGATAAGCCAGGGGCAGGCCACGGCACGCTCCATGAAAGCTAGGAGGGAGTGAAATTTCAGTGATCATCGCAAGGAAGGAGGCAGACAAGAGTAAGGCACACCTGACTCTTAGGACTAGCTGTCAGAACCAGGAGGAAAGGTTTTATTGCTATGCGGGTAGGTAAGAACAGATTTTACTTACATCCATATAGTGGCTTAAAGTCCAGTTTTCTGTTAAACATTTTTCTTAATATATTGAGCCAAAACTAGTCCAGTTAAGCTGAACTTGGTTTTTCTGGAGATGAATTGTTTTAAATTGACACCCTATTGGTGGCTCCCAGTTGAAGGAAGTGAGCACATTATTTGTACTGTGAATATAAATTTTTGCCCTTTTATTTATCTTCCTTTGACCCATTTCCTTAAAATAATGGCTCAAAGTAATAGACTCTTCCCCATATGGTGGGGGGATGGGTGGGCTATCAATGGGGAGGTATGGGGGGTTTAGCTTGAGATGGGACTTGGTCTTAGAAGAGAGCTACTTCTAAAGGCTGTTTACTTTTCTAGGGAGGAGTCTGCTACTAGTCTTATCAGCTCTTAAAAACAGAAACTCACCTGTCCAAGTTCGTGGCAGAAAGGTAAGTTTTTTACAAGTTAGTGGTCAGCAAAAGAATGCCCTGCATTCCCAAAGTAAAAAGGGAGAAGGACAAGCTGTACCTCAAACCAAACATTTTGTAATCTCATCCAATTGCAAAAAGTTACTGGTACAACCAGGTATTCCCAGTAGTGACAATGGATATAATTGTGTAGTCATTCACCTCTGTTTATATAAATACTTTATAACCTCTTTTGCCTTTTGCAGGAACATCCTTGTGAAGACCTTTATCTGAGCCACTGTGCTTCGTTATCACTGCCATGCAGTTGACATGAGCTGTTCTGCAGCTCAAATTCCATTTTGTAAATGGGGTTTTTTTTTTTTTTTTTTTTTAATAAACTGTATTTGACTTATTTCTGCTTGTTTTGTCCTCCTTTGTGATATCTATGGTTAATAACGTTGAAATTCAGGTTAGAGAGGATATGGTTGATTACAATGTGAATTGCTATATTTAGATTCATCCCATTCAGCTTTATGGTTTAATGAAAATAGAAAAAAGTTTTCACTGCTGGAGTAATTTTTGGCTCATTATAATAAGTAAACTTTACTGTTGATCCAATTGAGCATGTCCTTTTTCTAGCTCCCCTGGCAAGGGAAAATCAAGTTGTAGCACTGCCATTGAGCTCAGTAGGTCTCTATTGGGACTTATGCTCACCATCTGTTGCAGAAGGACATAATGGATTTCATCTTTGGCAAACAAGTTGGGTTTATTGGCCAGCTGTCTCATACTAAAGTAGAATTATCAAGCTAGGAGTAAGAAAGTAAACTGAATGGGAGGCAAGACTTAGCCTCTCAAAGATAGCCTAAAAATGTAAGAGCTATCTTGGAAGTAATAATTGTACCCTCTAGCAAATGCTTAGGTTTTTCTGTGTGTGTGTTTGAGATGAAGTGTCCCTCTGTCACCCAGACTGGAGTGCAGTGACAATCTTTGCTCACTGCAACTTCTGCCTCCTGGGTTAAAGCAATTCTGACTCAACTTCCCATGTAGGTGGGACTAGAGGTGCCCAGCTAATTGTATTTTTATTTTTATTTTTTATTTTTTTTTTTTTTTTTTTTTTTTGAGACGGAGTCTCGCTCTGTGGCCCAGGCTGGAGTGCAGTGGCCGGATCTCAGCTCACTGCAAGCTCCGCCTCCCGGGTTCCCGCCATTCTCCTGCCTCAGCCTCCCGAGTAGCTGGGACTACAGGCACCCGCCACCTCGCCCGGCTAGAGACGGGGTTTCACCGTGTTAGCCAGGATGGTCTCGATCTCCTGACCTCGTGATCCGCCCGTCTCGGCCTCCCAAAGTGCTGGGATTACAGGCTTGAGCCACCGCGCCCGGCCGCTAATTGTATTTTTAATAGAGACAGCGTTTCACCATGTTGCCCAGGCTGGTCTTGAACTCCTGGCCTTAGGGGATCTGCCCACCTCAGCCTCCTAAAGTGCTGAGATTAGAACTGTGAGCCACTGTGCCTGGCCACTTAAATTTTTCTGATATTTTCAAGGAAAGTTTATCCAGCCTGTTTTGAACCTAACAAAAGTGGAGGTAGAATTATTGGGAAATTTTTGCCTCTTAACACCCATGCTGTTTTGAAATAGCTGTATGTGGGACTAAGTTCCATCAGCCTTGTGGTACTTGGAAGTAATGTCAGGGTCTCAGTTTGTGACTTGGCATTTACTAGAGGTTTTATTGTGGACAATCAGATTTCCTTGAAGGGAAAGGGCAACTGGAGGATGATAGTTTCCTAAAAGCATGCCTATTGAAGAGAAACATTGTTTCATTCCATGTACTTTGCTACATACTTCATTATATGGGATTGTGAAAACTAAATTCCATATTTTTTTTTTTTTTTTTTTTTTTTTTTTGAGACGGAGTCATGCTCTGTCACCCAGGCTGGAGTGCAGTGGCCGGATCTCAGCTCACTGCAAGCTCCGCCTCCCGGGTACACGCCATTCTCCTGCCTCAGCCTCCCAAGTAGCTGGGACTACAGGCGCCCGCCACTTCGCCCGGCTAGTTTTTTGTATTTTTTAGTAGAGACGGGGTTTCACCGTGTTAGCCAGGATGGTCTCGATCTCCTGACCTCGTGATCCGCCCGTCTCGGCCTCCCAAAGTGCTGGGATTACAGGCTTGAGCCACCGCGCCCGGCCTAAATTCCATATTTTCTAAATCAGGAAATAGGCTGAAGGTAAAATCCTGTCCCAAGTTCCTGCAACCACTGGACCATGTAACCCAGGCTGCTGTATTTTCAAACTTATGTTCCACCTTGTTTAGGTCAGCACACCAAACGTGTGTGTGTGCGTGTGTGTGAGATGGTCTTACTAGTGATTTTCATGAGAGCACGGGGATTGTCTGTACCTGACATCTCTTAGGTGAACTAATTAAATTTCTGAACAGCTAGCCCAAGCCCCTTCCCTTTGCAACTTGAAATGGGGAGACAAAATGGCTGGGTGCAGTGGCTCATGCCTGTAATCCCAACACTTCGGGAGGCCGAGGCGGGTGGATCACGATGTCAGGAGTTTGAGACCAGCCTGGCCAACATAGTGAAACCCCATCTCTACTAAAAATACAAAAATTGGCCGGGCACAGTGGCTCACGCCTGTAATCCTAACACTTTGGGAGGCCAAGGCGGGCAGATTGCCTGAGCTCAGGAGTTCAAAACCAACCTGGGCAACATGGTGAAACCCGTCTCTACTAAAAAATACAAAAAAAATTAGCCAGGTGTGGTGGCGCGTGCCTGTAGTCCCAGCTACTCAGGAGGCTGAGGCAGAAGAATTGCTTGAACCGGTGAGTCAGAGGTTGCAGTGAGCCGAGATCGCGCTACTGCCCTCTAGCCTGGGTGACAGAGTGAGACTGTCCCCCCACCCCCCCAAAAATACAAAGATTAGCAGGGCGTGGTGGCGCGCGCCTGTAATCCCAGCTACTGTGGAGGCTGCAGGAGAATCACTTGAACCTGGCAGGCAGAGGTTGCAGTGAGCCGAGATCATGCCACTACACTCTAGCCTGGGCAACAGAGCGAGACTCCGTCTCAAAAAAAAAAAAGAAATGTGGAAACATTGCCAGGCGCAGTGGCTCACACCTGTAATCCCAGCACTTGGGGAGGCCTAGGCAGGAGGGTCACTTGAGGTCAGGAGTTCGAAACCAGTCTGGCCAACATGGTGAAAACCATCTCTACTAAAAATGCAAAAATTAGCTGGGCGTGGTGGCAGGTGCCTGTAATCCCAGCTATTTGGGAGGCTGAGGCAAGAGAATCGCTTGAACCTGGGAGGTGGAGGTTGCAGTCAGCCAAGATCCTGCTGCTGCACTCCAGCCTGGGCAACAGAGCGAAAGACGCTGTCTCAAAAACAAAACAAAACAAAAAACAAGAGAAAAACAATGTGGAAACATTGGATGGCTCGTGACTGTGATAGCACTTTGGAAGGCTGAGGTGTGCAGATTGCTTAAGCCCAGGAGTTCAAGACCAGCCTGACCAACATGGCGAAACCCCCTTCCTACTAAAAATACAAATATTTGCCAGGCGTGGTGGCATGTACCTTTAGTCCTAGCTACTCAGAAGGCTGAGGCAGGAAGACTGATTGAACCTGGGAGGTTGAGGTTACAGTGGGCCGAGATCAGCCCACTGCACTCAAGCCTGGGCAACAGAGTGAGACTCCATCTCAAAAAAAAAAAAAAAAATAGGAAGCGCTTCAAGTTGTTTTCATTCCCTAAACTTAGGCTAGAGACCACGTTCCATATCTCCCTAATCACTGTGCTGCTTTTAGGTCTCAGTATCTGTGGTGCCCATTTTGGTTTGAGACACTCACTCGGTTGCCCAGGCTGGAGTACGGTGGCATCATCATGGCTCACTGTAGCTTCGAACTCTCAGGCTCAAGCAATCCTCTCACCTCAGCTTCCAACATAGCTGGGACCACAGGCATATGCCACTGTACCCATCCACTAATTTTTATTTTTTATTATTATTTTTTTTTTGTAGGGTCTCCCTATGTTGTCCAGGCTAGTCTCAAGCTCCTGGGCTCAAGCAGTCCTCCCACCTCAGCCTGTGGTGTCTAGATCAGAACTTGGATGTAAGGTTTTAATGTTGGAATGGAGCTAGTAAATTTGAATAAAAAGTAAACGTAAAATATTCTGAAGAAGTAAGCTGTGTAACTCAGGGACTGGGAATATTGGAGATCATACAACTCCAAGCAAGGAGATTGTGTCATATCAGGGAGGTTTGACTGGACTTTAACCGATATGGCTAAGGAATCTGAAACTTAGTCAATTATATTCTGTTTCAAGAAGAAACAAAATAGACTAATAAAAAATATCTAGGCCACACGTGGTGGCTCACGCCTGTAATCCTAACACTTTGGGAGGCCAAGGCAGGTGGATAATTTGAGGTCAGGAGTTCGAGACTAGCCTGGCCAACACGGTGAAACCCCATCTCTACTAAAAATACAAACAATAGCCAGGCATGGTAGCGGACACCTGTAATCCCAGCTACTCGGGAGGCTGAGGCAAAGAAGGTGGAGATTGAGGTTGCAGTGAGCCAAGATCGCAGCACTGCATTCTAACCTGGGCGACAGAGTGAGACTCTGTCTCAAAAAAAACAAAAAACCCAGGCACGGTGGCTCACACCTGTAATCTCAGCACTTTGGGAGGCCGAGGCAGGCAGAACACCTGAGGTCAGGAGTTCAAAACCAGCTTGACCAACATGGAGAAACCCTGTCTCTACTAAAAATGCAAAATTAGCCGGGCGTGGTGGTGGATGCCTGTAATCCCAGCTACTTGGGAGACTGAGGCAGGAGAATCACTTGAACCTGGGAGGCAGAGGTTGTGATGAGCTGAGATCACACCATTGCACTCCAGGATGGGCAACAAGAGCATAACTCCATCTCAAAGAAAACAAACAAGATCTTTAAGGTTCTAGAAAAGAAGGGCCCCAAAACAAGAATTGGGTAGTGTTGGCTGGGTGCAGTGGCTCACTCCTGTAATCCCAGCACTTTAGGAGGCTGAGGCGGGCAGATCACCTGAGGTCGGCAGTTCGAGACCAGCCTGACCAACATGCAGAAACCCCCATCTCTACTAAAAATACAAAATTAGACGGGCGTGGTGGCACATGCCTGTAATCCCAGCTACTCGGGAGGCTGAGGCAGGAGAATCGCTTGAACCCGGGAGGCGGAGGTTGCAGTGAGCGGAGATCGCGCCATTGCACTCCAGCCTGGGCGACAAGAGTGAAACTGTCTCTCAAAAAAGTAAAGATCTGGGTAGTGTTTGTCTAACATAACCAGAGAAAACGTTTCACAGGAATGAATATTTTACTCCACTGTGGAGCGAGTTTTACCAAAGCTTGGGTGTGAAATCTTCTGAAATTTTGATGTATAAATTCCAGCCAAGAATAGCCCATTCAATCTTCTGAGAGAACTCTGGCATATTAAGACCCAGGCTGAGAGGCAAGCAGGAGGGGAAGAAAAAAAGAAAGGCCTATGGGCATTCTGGGCTTTTTTGTGCTGGGAGGATTGAGAGAAAAGAGATGTAAACATCAGGAACCTTTGCATAGGGTGTTTAGCCAGTTTGGGCAGCTCTCCAAGCTCTACAAATAGGGCACCACCAGGGAGTGTGGGGTTCTTCAGATCATCCATGGCCCCTTACTCTGAAAAGGAGGTGAAGGTGGTAGATCCCCGTACTGCTCAAGCCCAATTGTTTGTTTGTTTGTTTGTTTGTTTGTTTTAGATGGAGTCTTGCTCTGTCGCCCAGGCTGGAGTTCAGTGGCACAATCTCAGCTCACTGCAACCTCTGCCTCCCGAATTCTAGTGATTCTCCTGCCTCAGCCTCCTGAGTGGCTGGGATTACAGGCGTGCGCCACCATGCCCAGCTAGTTTTTGTATTTTTAGTAGAGATGGGGTTTCACCATGTTGGCCAGGCTGGTCTTGAACTCCTGACCTCACGAGGAGTGATCCGCCCACCTCGGCCTCCCAAAGTGCTGGGATTACAGGCGTGAGCCACCATGCCCAGCCTCAAGCCCAAATTTTATGGTACCTCTCATACAGAGCTCTGGGGGGAATGAAATGAACGTGGTAAGATTCAAACAGATAGTTATCTCAGCTTCACCACCCTCCCTCAAGAAGGAAGACACAGTAAAAGGCTATTTCTGTAGCGCACTTTATAGACCAAAGCTTAGACGAGGTGGAGGCTGAAGACCTGAGAAGCTGAGTCAGGGAAGACAGATGCCAGCCCTTCGTCAAGGCAAGCCTCTTTGAACACACCTTGGAACTTCCAAACACCCGTTCCCATTGTCATCCTCTTCTGGTCTAGAGAACTCAGCTCCTTCTGGGTCTCAGGGTTGGGGAGTACCTTTATCAGAAGGGAATGAAGGAAATCCCATCACCAGTTCCACCCCTCTAGGCCAGCTTAGTCTGTGGCCTCCATCTTGGTCCCCCGGGGCACCAGGAAGATGGTCCCATCGGCAGCCTGTTGCAGCGCGTACTCTTCAGGAGAGTAGCTGTTGCCTGATTCATCCCGAAGGTGCTGGAAAATGTCACGATACAGCTCTGTCAGCTGTTGGCGCATGACCTCCAGGGTCCGGTCTGCCTCCCCGCGGGCCCTGAGAAGCCGCTCCCGTTCATTGCTCAGCCGCTCCAGCTCCCGCTCCAGCTGCACGATGGTTTCCAGCTTCCTCTTGCGGCAGTTCTGGGCTGCTACCTTGTTTTTGCCCCGTCGTCGGATGTCCCGGACTAGCGCCAGCTGGCTCTCTGTCAGCGGGTACCTCGCCAATAGCTCATTAAAATCATCTACCGGCAAGTTGACGATCTTGTCCGTAGGAAAAGGAATCTTCATGGCCAAGGCCCGACGTTCATCCCGACTCCCTGCCTCCCCCCGTGCAGTGGGCTTAGCCCGCACAGGGCCTGAGGCGGGCTCTAAGGCCAAGGGGGTCTCAGCAGCTGGCAAGGTATAGTTGGAGTGGGCCAAGGAGTTGGGCATGAGTGAGTAGGGGTACTCCACCGGGTACATCTCCACATACTCGCTGCGCCGCCGACCAGCCTCTGTCCCCTCCAGCTCAAGAGATTCAGCATCACTATAGTTGAGGGATAATCCTGAGTCGGATTCTGGGTCTTCTTGGGGCTTAGGTGGCCCCACTGGCAGCCCAATGTCCAGGAGAGCTAAAGGGTCTTGGAGTGGCTCACTGAGCAGGCCTGAGAGGCTCAGTGGCTTGGAGACTGGTATGGTCATGTTGCCATAGGAGTATGGGGCGTCTGGGACATGGGATGTAGATGCTGGGAGCTCATAAGGTGGTGGAGGAAGTGGGAAGCCAGCATCTGGGTGGATTGAGCAGGGGCAGTAAGTTGTGTGTGGTGGAGGTCCAAGGTATGAGGCTGGGGCTTGGGGCTCAAACGATGGCTCACTTGGAGCATTTAGACCCTGCAAGGAAAGACACAAAGAGATTTGGAGACAGACTAAGGAAGAAAAACCAACACTCTCTCAGGACCAAGCTGGATTCTTCTGAAAGACCCAGTGAGATAGTAACAAGGAAACAAAGTTGCCATAATCATTGGAAGCTTCTTGCAAAGTTCTGATACAGTTGTTCCAAGAATAACGCAGCTTAAGGCCAGGAGCGGTGGCTCACGCCTGTAATCCCAACACTATGGGAGGCCAAGGTGGCAGATCACCTGAGGTCAGGAGTTCGAGACCAGCCTGGACAACATGGTGAAACCCCATCTCTGCTAGAAATACAAAAATTAGCTGGGCATGGTGGTGAACGCCTGTAATCCCAGCTACTTGGGAGGCTGAGGCAGGAGAACTGTTTGAACCCTGGAGGTGGAGATTTAAGTGAGCCAAGATGGTGCCACTATACTCCAGCCTAGGTGACAGAGCAAGACTCCATCTCAAAAAAAGAAAAAACGAAAAACGCAGCTTTAGCAAGAATGGAAGTCACTGAGGTTGGACTGCAGAAAAGTCTACCTAACACTGGAACAATTATGAACTCTCCTTGGAAAAGCTCTTACTGGGTTGAAATGGCTCATGTTCGTCCAGGCGTGGTGGCTCAGGCCTATAATCCCAGCATTTTGGGAGGTCAACGCGGGCAGATCACGAGGTCAGATCGAGCTCATCCTGGCTAACACAGTGAAACCCCCTGTCTCTACTAAAAATACAAAAAAAAATAGCCGGGTGTGGTGGCAGGTGCCTGTAGTCCCAGCTACTCGGGAGGCTGAGGCAGGAGAATGACCTGGGAGGCAGAGCTCGCAGTGAGCCAAGATCGTGCCACTGTACTCCAGCCTGGGCGCCAGAGCAAGACTCCATCTCAAAAAAAAAAAAAAAAAAAAAAAAGAAATGGCTCATGTTCCTTTATTTCCTTCAGGAAGTCAAAGCCTTGTTATTCAAGATGACCCCTCAGAACCCTTTCCTGCTGCAGTTATCTAGGGTCAAAGGGTCAAGTTCAGATCCTGGCCATGCCCCGGATGCCCAGCAGAGGGAGCTGCTGTGTGGGAAGAGGGCCTAGGGCAGATCCTGAGGGTGCTAGGCATGGTAGCAGGGCAGTAAAAGGGGGTGGGCTGGGGGCTAAGAAGCACCTTGGGGAGCCAGCACAAACTCTGCCGTCTCCTCTTCAGTCCCTCTGTCCCTGCCCAGGTGCAGTGAGAAGTAGAGAACGTGCTAGAAACAAGGCCCCCAACCCACATCGGGGAACTACCCTGCTCCAGCCCAGCTGGGGACAAAGGCATCATTGTTAAGCCAACAGACACCCCTTTGTCCAAGTAGCAGGAGGAGAGGACCCTGGCATAGTCCAACTCCCCTTCCTGAGGCCCCTGAACTACTGCTCTGCTACCTGGAGTAAACGGACCCAGTTGCCAAGGGCAGGCAGAGGTAATGACGGAAGAAGATGGCAGGATCAGAGAGGCATGTCAGAAGAGAAGAAGGTGAGCAAGGGAAGGACAGCAGGAGGTGGGATAGAGAGAGATGTGAGTCAAGTGGCTGCTGAGAGAGCATACACTCCCTATCAGATCATTCCCTCCCCACCACTGCTCCTCCACTCCTGCTCCTCAATGTTCCTCAGTGTCTTCCATCCAGATCTTTCCCAGTTCTTCCTTTCCCAGTGCCTGAAGCATTACCAGCTCTGAGCCCTGCTTGCTCCCGCCCTCTGCCTCAGTCCAGGTCAACTCCCTGCTTCTCTCTTCTCTGACACACGCTCTCCCCACCCTATCCCACCCTTACTCACCTGCAGCTCAGTGATGGACATGATCTCTTGCCAAGTCAGTTCCATCTCTCCTAGCTCTGAAGTGGACAGCTGTATCACCCTGTTCCTGCTCTGCTGGGGAGGACACGGGGACATCCTACTGGGCCAGAGTCTGGTCCAGGTTCCTGGAAAGCCCAGATGGCTCTGGAAACCTGTGTCAAAGGAAAAGAGGTGTTAGAGCTACACCTGCTAGGATCAGCAAGTTTGCACTACCTCCTTGGAGGGGCTCCCTCCAGCTTCCCCTGAGGGAAGGAGAGACTGCCTCCTCCCCATCCTCACTCATGCTGGACTCATCAACCAATCCCTTAAGACGGAAAATCTTTTCCTGTGGTATGATCTCCACCTCGCCAACTATGGCCACAGTCAGTTCCTTTGGTAGCACAGAAGGTCTTTACCTTTTTTCCAGGCAAAATGCCCACTCTTTCCCCTACTTTTCACTCCCCCAAACTGTTTTCCTGGCTAAGGGCAGAGTCAGATCTTCTGTTTCTCTGTTTTCCTGTATTTTGTTTTTTTATTTTCTAGGGCAACATCAGGGGTCACCCTGCTTTCCTCCTCTGTCCTCAGTTTTAAGTTCTCAGCCTTTTCTTTCCAAGATGATGACAGTATATGCTTCAGGATCCCCAAGAGCATGTTGTGGAAAGAGCCAAGCAGACAGCCCCTCCCCCTCTCGAAGATATGGCCCAGGCCTGGTGGCTGATAGCAGCTCTGCCCTCTCCTCCTATCCTGGCCCTGGGCTTCCCTGCCTGGGCCAGATAAGAGGTTTATCAGCTGCAGGCGGCAGAGGCACAGAAGGAATGGGCTCTGGAGACACTGGACCTCTGTCCTGTGTCCTCACAGGGTCATTTGGGCCATACCTTAACCCACACAACCAGAAGTCTTTCCTCTTCTGAGGTAATACAACAACCTTAGTAAAGACTTAGTAAGCACTTGTTAAGAACTAAGCTTGATGTTGCAAGCTTAGTTTATAAGATTGGTTTTCACCAGGTGCAGTGGCTCAGGCCTCTAATCCCAGCACTTTGGGAGGCCAAGGCAGGCGATCACCTGAGGTCAGGAGTTCGAGACCAGCCTGGCCAACATGGTGAAACCCCGTCTCTACTAAAAATACAAAAATTAGCTGGGTGTGATGGGGTGGTACATGTCTGTAGTCCCAGCTACTCAGGAGGCTGAGGCAGGAGAATCACTTGAACCCAGGAGGTGGAGGTTGCAGTGAGCTGAGATCGCGCCATTGCACTCCAGCCTGGGTGACAGAGTTAGATTCTGTCTCAAAAAAAAAAAAAAAGACTGGTTTTCACAAAGATTCTAAAGGTACATCAGAAGCTGAGACTGAAACTGATAAATAATAGCAGGATGAGGTCTAGAACCTGACTCCACTTGACTATAATTTCTTCTAGGCATCTTCCCCTCCTGCCCCTGTATCTTCATACTCCAAACCTCTATTGGAAATCTACATTCATCAGTTCTTTCTGTGGAGTGTCAGTCTCTCTTTCTCCTTCTGGGCAATGTCCCTCTAGAGCCTTGAATACACACTGCCATCCAGTCCCTTTTCTTTTGACCTGGGTTCTAGTTGCAGCTCTGCCACAAAGCAGCAGTGTGATGTTGAGCAAGCCATCTCACTTCTCTGGGTCTCTGTTTCCTCATTTGTAAAACCAGGGAGTTGGACAAATTGACCTTGGAGGTCCCTTTCTGCTTGGATAGCTTAGAATTCTCAGCAAACCCTCACCCGTGTCCTTATCTTCTCTCTGTCAGTCCCTCTCCTCATGCTACCTCCCTATTCCCTGACACCCACCTTCCTTGCATCTGTTTTCCCTGCCGTCAGCAAGAGACTCCAAGTAGATTTGGCAAGGTCTTCCTGATCTCTACGGTCACACATTGTGTGTGTGTGCACGCACACAGACATACCCTGCCATATTAGTAAAGGGAAGCAGGCTAGGATGAAGGAAACGTGGGAGAGGGGAAGCACTTTGGGAGGCCGAGGTGGGAGCATCGCTTGAGCCCAGGAGTTTGAGATCAGCCTGAGAAATATGGTAAAAACCCATCTCCACTAAAAATGCAGAAATTAGCTAGGCATAGTGGCACACGTCTGTGGTCCAAGCTACTCAGGAGGCTGAGGTGGGAGGATCACTCGAACCTGAAAGGTCAAGGCTGCAGTGAGCCATGATTGTGCCACCACACTCAAGCCTGGGTGACAGAGCAAGACCGTCTCAAAAAAAAAAAAAAAAAAAAAAAGGCCAGGTGCGGTGGCTCACACCTCTAATCCTAGCACTTTGGGAGGCCGAGGCAGGTGGATCACCTGAGGTCAGGAGTTTGAGACTAGCCTGGCCAACATGGTGAAACCCCTGTCTCTCCTAAAAATACAAATATTGGTCAGGCATGTTGGTGGGCATCTGTAATCCCAGTTACTTGGGAGGCTGAGACAAGGAGAATTGCTGGAACACGGGAGGTGGAGGTTGCAGTGAGCTGAGATCGTACCACTGCACTCCAGCCTGGGCGACAGAGCGAGACTCTGTCTCAAAAAAAAAGAAAAGAAAAAGAAGGACAGAGGATAGGATTGTATGATCTCAAATTGCATGACCTTAGACCACTCACCACAAGGATGGCCCAGCACAGCAATTTATTTTGGAATCTTCTCTTCAACTTACGACAAAATTAGTAGGAACTACAAATGATGCTTTTAAAAGAGTATCTCCCCTAGCTCTTGCCTCCATCCCTTTGTTTTATTGCCATCCCCAGAGATGGGAGTTGGTGTAGGCAACTCTGCCAGTGGGCAGAGTGGGTGGGGTGTTTATGTCTGTCCAGGATGCCATTTCAACACCGGAACCCCACCCTCCTCCACCCAGGTTCTGGCGGAAATTGCCCAAAGGCAAAGTGAATGGAGAAGGGGTTTAGGGGGCAGAGACAATGACTCTTGCTTCATAGTTCTTCACTCACCCCACCCCACCCCGCATTTGTCTCTCCTTTTATCTTCTTGGATCTGACTCTAAGGTGCAGTACAAAGGTCCTGCCCTAGGAGGCAGGAGACCTAGGTTCTCTGGCACTTGAGATACATGACCTTGCCAGGCGCGGTGGCTCACACCTGTAATCCCAGTACTTTGGGAGGAGGTGGGAGGATTACCTGAGGTAGGGAGTTCAAGACCAGCCTGACCAACATGGATAAACCCTGTCTCTACTAAAAATACAAAATTAGCCGGGCATGGTGGTATATGCCTGTAATCCCAGCTACTTGGGAGGCTGAGGCAGGAGAATCGCTTGAACCAGGGAGGCAAGGTTGCGGTGAGCCGAGATCATGCCATTGCACTCCAGCCTGGCCAACAAGAGTGAAACACTGAAACAAAAACAAAAACAAAAACAAACAAAAAAAAGGATACATGACCTTGGGCAAATTGCTTCTCATTCAGTCCCTTCCCTAAATGGAGACAGGACTAGAAACCAATTGCTGTGAAAGGCTGTAGGTTGCATCTAGCTCAGGGAGTCACAAACTTCATTGTGTGCCACATTCACCTGGGCTACATGTAAAAACACAGATTCCTGAAAGCCACTTCAAATCTACTGAATTTAATTCATAGACCCAGGAATCAGCATTTTAAAGTGCCTCAGTGGCCGGGTGTGGTGGCTCATGCCTGTAATCTTAGCATTTTGGGAGGCCAAGGTGGGTGGATCACCTGAGGTCAGGAATTTGAGACTAGCCTGGCCAACATGGCAAAATCCCATCTCTACTAAAAATACAAAAATTATCCAGGTCTGGTGGTGCACACCTGTAATCCTAGCTATTCAGGAGGCTGAAGCATGAGAATTGCTTAAACCCAGGAGGTAGAAGTTACGATGAGCTGAGATCATGCCACTACACTCCAGCCTGGGCAACAGAGTAAGACTCTGTCTCAAAAAAAAAAAAAAAAAAAAGGGCGGGGGGGAGCAAGGAGAGGCAGGAGTTTGGAGGGGAGAGAGTTGAGGAGAACCTCTGGATCCATTCCAACCAGCTTTTGGGTGCAGTAGCAAGTTTGTACCAGGTGGCATGTGGAACAGGATGCTTTTCCCTAGACACTCAAGAATGGGTGGTGTTCTATACACCAGGCATAGGTCCCTCTGGGTCTCCAGAGCCTACCTTTCAGAGGACAGCAGAGCTGGCAGGCAGTGGGATAGATCAGGGAGATGGATCAAATAGAACACCATAGAGGGTATAGAAACTGAGGAGATACTGGGAAAGTGAAGTGGGCTTCCCTGTGTTCCCTTTCTTTTACAATAAGAAGCTCCCACTTTAGTTCAGCTTTCATTTTGAGGTCACACAACCATCTTACTCCCACTGGGTTGTCTGTTCCTTCTCTTACTCCCCAACATTGTGGATTAGGTAGAAATGGGGTTGTCACCAGGGACTAAAGTCCATCCTCCTTACTCTTATCCTGGTGGTCCTACCCAGAAAGATTTTTATCACAATCCCTAAGTACTCACAGAATGATATTGGAGATTCATGCTTAGGAATACAGAGTGAGGACCATTTGGAGAGGGATAATGGAGAGAGGAATACATTTGGCCTTGGCTGCTGCCCCAGGGCTCTTAACTTCCTTAACAAGGGGGAACAATGAGAGGGGGCTTGCCTCAGGATCCCTTTTCGGAGGCTTATTTGACCACCTCACCTCTCCATGTGTCAGTAGGTGCAGTGAAAGGATGAGGAGGGATTAGTAAAACATGGGATATGGGTTGGCAGGTAAGCAACTTATTAGAAAGATTAGGGAGAACTCCCAAAGAGAGAGACGCACATAGAGGTGAGACAGAATGAAGGGGGGAAAAAGGAGGGAGAGAGATTTGAGTATGGTGAGCTCAGTGCCCTGGGGACATGCATGACTCAAACAAATGTGTGAAAACAAAGGAGAGGGGGACAAGTTTCTGCTATCCTGTCACTTCATCCCTGGACCCCAAACTCTAGTCCTTTGGTACCGATGTCTAGGGGATCCCAGCCCCAGCAGTTCTGATACCTCCTCTCTTCTCTTCCACTGCTTCCCAAGCCCCTATTTCCCAAGCAGCCAAGAGTTCCAGTTAGAAGCAACTATGCTGGGGTTGGGA
The DNA here is from genome assembly GCF_024542745.1 of Macaca thibetana thibetana. Taxonomy (NCBI): domain Eukaryota; kingdom Metazoa; phylum Chordata; class Mammalia; order Primates; family Cercopithecidae; genus Macaca; species Macaca thibetana. The sequence goes on from NC_065588.1 coordinate 50,661,714, forward strand.
TGCCTTCCTTCTCCCTCCAGGTCCAGCTGATCTCTACTGCCCCTGGGCACAGAGAAGAGAAACGGCAAGGGAGGCAAGAACCCAGAGGCGATCTCTCATCCAACCGCCCCACCTTGCAACGCTTCTCAGAGGTTCAGATATCCAGTGTTTCCAATTCCTCAGCTTTCCCCAAACCTTCTCAGCTGCCTAGACAGGGCAGAGTAATGGAACGGAGTTGGGGAAAGGGTAGTCTGTTGGTTCCCCCAGGGTAGCCCACCAGTTGAAGGATTCCTCCTGGCTACTCCCCAGTCCCTCAGCGTGCCTTGCCTGGGGAGACCACTCTCTGGTCCCCATTCACAGCCGCCACCCCAAGGATCCCAGAGCACCCAAGAAACCATTTAGGTCTTCTCCTAGAGGAGTTCCCAAATATATCAGATTCCTAAACCAGGGGCGATCTAAAAGTCTGAAGTCTCCTGAGAACATACCGAAAGTTGGTTATTTTCCCCCCTCACCTCCTTCACCCCCCCAACCTGCCCCTCAGATACCACTGGAATCCTCCCCACCCACCCTGCCTTTCAGGCACCTGTGGCAGAGTCCCAGCGGAGTGAGGAGAGAGATGAGGCTCCCGGTGTTGTCTCTGGGGAGGCTGAGCCTGAGCTGACACTGCTGGCCGAGGATCCCGGCTACCTTTGAGAATGTGCGAGGACCGCGCCCCGCCCCCGGGCCATTGCTGAGCCTTGAGTATGGAGGCTCAGGCTGGGCTGAGCACAGGAGCCCCAGGCAGGAGCACCAGCGTCTGAAACCCTCAGCCTGAGTTCTCAGTCCTTCCTCCAACCCTCCCCTTTCCCCGTGGCTGTCCTCTCCTCCTGCCCCTTTCGGCCAAGAGAGGAAACTTGAGCCTGATGTGGTTTCTGCCCACACCCCGCCCCCACCTTGCTCCTGGCCAGCGGGGGCACACATGGCTCCAAGCCTCTCACAGCCCTGTTTTCAGCCCAGGAGTCCAGCCAGGTCTGTGTTTCTCCCATGCGTTTGATGAATTCCAACTTGATGGTCCCCTCGAACGTGACCTTTAAACTTTATGCAGGTTGTCGTCGCCTTGTGTCCCCATGGCTCTCCTAGGGACGGGGAAACTGAGTCGTATCAAGGTGGAAGGCAGCTGAAGGTAAGGACCAGGTGTCTAGCTTACCAGCTGTCTAGGCAGGTGGACGTTTAGGGCATAGCCTTCATTTAAGGAAAACCTCGACTCTGGGAACAAGGGCAGGGGAACTATTTGGAGGAGGAGGGGCAGCTGGCTGCTTTGATGTGTCCTTTCACCTGTAGCCTTCTCCCCTCCCCCCTCAGCCTCAGATATCCTAGGACAAAGGCCTCTTTCTTGGCCAGGTTTTTGTCAGTGTGTGAGGGGAGTTAGGTGGGGGGCCGCCCAGCAAGGAGATTATTCACCTCCCTTAAAGGGGACCCCAGATGTCCTTTGTCCTCCTTTCTCCCAGGCAAAGCACCCCAGCCACATGGCACCCAACTCTGTTAGGCCAGTAAGTACCCTTATCTTTTTTTTTTTTTTTTCCAGAAAGGAGCTCACTCTGTCTCCCAGGCTGGAGTGCAGTGGTGTGAACATGTTTCACTACAGTCTCAAACTCCCAGGCTTAAGCAATCCTCCCACCTCAGCCTCCCAAGTAGCTGGTTCTATAGGTCAGGGCCACCGTGCCCAGCTAATTTTTTTTTTTTTTTTTTTTTTTTTTTTGTAGAAGTGGTGTCTCACTATATTGCCTTGGCTGGTGTTGAATTCTTGGGCTCAAGCAATCCTCCCACCTTGGCCTCCCAAAGTGCTAGGATTACAGGCATGAGCCACCTCACCCAGCCCACTTATTCATCTTTTTGCCTCCAAGCTACACAACCAAAGCCCCAGGTCAAACCCATCTTTCTTCAGAGACTATGAGAAAAGAGCCTTTCTTCCTCCTGATTTGTAATGGCTTTCAGCTCTATATGTCTGGTTTCAATCCTGACATCTGCAGCTTACATTTTTTCTTCTTACGGTGTTCAAGTTAAATTAGAAACATCTCAAGACTGGGGAAGCAGATAGGTGCCACTCTGAGGCAGGACTGGCATTCAACAAGCATGCTCTGATGGAATTGCGTTTACTGTTAAAATAATGAAAATGTTCTGTCCTACTTGATAAAGAGCAGCTGCTGTGAGCCCTCTAAGTGTCTCCCACGACTCCACCAGTAGCCTAGTTCTCCTCTAAGATCCCCAACAACCCAGCAACACAACCATGGAAGTAAAGAGGCAATGCTAGTACCATAAGGAGTCTCCTGCGCTGCCTGCTTGTGCTGGAATTGGCCAATGCCCATGCCAAACCTATGGTTAAATGCTTTGAATTCCATCCCTATTCCAGTAGATCATGACTGCACATGCATGATCAAGGTAGGACAGGAGGCAATCCAATGACTTCATTGCATGTTACATGTGGGTTCAGAATCTCTTGAGACTTGGGCATGAATCTGGGTCACATAGGTAGGCTCTCAGATATAATTCTCTCATTTGCATACTTATTTGGGCCACTTGGAGGGGATGAAGAATGGTAACAGTCACATTTGTGGCTGACTATATAATGATATCAGGTTACAGATAGTCAACAAACATTTATTGAATAAGAATTATCAGTTCAGGATACTGTTGTTGCATAGACAATTATGGATAACACAAGGCTCATCATTCATTCATTCAACAAATATTTATTGAGTGTCTACTATGTTTCACATCCCAGGAACACAAAGATGAGCAAGAGAGTCTGTATCCTCAGTCAAGTCTAGTCAGGGAATTACATTAACAAGGTGTATATAATAAAATAAAATAAAATAGGCCAGATGCGGTGGCTCACGCCTATAATCCCAACACTTTGGGAGGCCGAGGCAGGCAGATCACCTGAGGTCAGGAGTTCAAGACTAGTCTAACCAACATGGTGAAACCCCGTCTCTACTAAAAATACAAAAATTAGTCAGGTGTGGTAGCATGTGCCTGTAATTCCAGCTACTCAGGAGGCTGAGACAAGAGAATCGCTTGAACCCAGGAGGCAGAGGTTGCAATGAGCTGAGATCGTGCCACTGCACTCCAACCTGGGTGACAGAGCGAGACTCTAGCTAAAAAAAAAAAAAAAAAAAAAAAAATTGAATTAAAAAAATAAAGGTGTATATACAGTGCTATGGAGCAGAAGAGGAAATAAATTCTGCCAAGTGAAATTCAAGGAGGGCTTTACAGAGAAGATGACAATTAAGTTAGGCTGTGGAGAAAAGCTAAGAATTTCCCAGGCACAGAAGGGGAAAAGAGTATTCCAAGCAAAGATGTGAAGGCATGGAGGCATAAAATACAGAGCAATACTTTGGGTTTACTAGATTGGCGTATGAGATGGGAAGTAGGAGAAGATAAGCCTGGAAAATTTGACAGGGGCTAAATTATACAATGTCTTGAGAGTCAATCTAGGGAGAGTATACTTTATCCTATAAACAATAGGGATTCATAGAAGTGTTTGAGGTCATCTACTACTTATTTGAAGGGACAGACATAGTCAAGTAGGGTGTTCTAAGTGAAGAGACAGCCTTCCTTCACTAAGGGGACTGGCTAGGTGGAGATGGCTCTCTCATCTCACCCTCACTCCTCTCCTACAGAAAAAGAGGACTTCACTGTGGTTCTCAGGCTGTGTCCTGCCTCCAGGACACCCTTTACAGGCTTCAAAGGAAGGGATGGTTCCTTAGCCCATTCCTCTCAGATTCCTGAAATCCAGACCAAACACCCTTCTACCTTAAGTCTCCTTTGATTTACAAATTGCAAAGCATTAGGAGCCAGCCTGAATGGGTTGGATAGTGCCTATGACTTGTTAAAGCAGGGATGTCTAAGGTTTTCCTATCAAGACTCTCCCACTTCATCAAAGGTAGCAGAGATGGAATACGATATGGAGAAAACCATGGCCACATATCTTTACTATTTTATCATTCTCCACGTATACTGCTAACTAACTCCCTAAAAGATTGACTTCTTGTCACACCTGGTCAACCCACCCCTACCCTCACCCTCATAACGTGTGTGTACACCACCAGCAGCAGCAGGTCAAGCCACAAGCAATGTTGCCAAACACCCCACTGAGTTATGCAACCAGCTTCCCGAGAAGGGCGGGGTGTGTAGAGGTGGAACCAGGGGAGGGCCATGGGTCCCAGAGGGAGCTGGCTGCCTTGCCTGCTTGCCTGCTGGTCTGACCGCAGTGGCCCCAGAGGGCGGGGGCAGGGCTGGCCCTTTATCAGTGCCCTGCAGGGTTGCACCCACCACCCCCTGGCTTCCTCTCTCAACAGACGGAAAGGGGAGGCAGCCACAGGGGGCAAGGGGAGGGCTGGGCGTTATCCTAGGCAGCAGAGCCGGGCGGTTACCCCAATGGTTGGGGGAGGTGGTGGAGGGGTCTGGGACCAAGGGAATAGTGAGGCCCCTCTTACTAAAGTAGCGGAGGGCCCTGTTATACACCGAGGCTCAGATGGTGGACTAGATTTCCTAAAGCATCTAACTCATTGTTCCTTGCGTTCCAGTTTGGGTAAGGATAGGATTTTAAAAAGTCTTTGAGGAGGTTTCTTTCCTCAGATAAGAATTTTTAGACGACTGACTCAGGAATTAAGGGGAGACTGAAGCCCATTCTCAGGACAAAAGGGTTTGGGGCTTTCAAGGGAGTTGGATGTGACTGAGGTTCCCATACCCAGGCATCTAAGAGTTATGTCCTTTAGCAGAGCCTAGTACTAACACCAAAATGGATGAAGGCTGATAGATAAGCCTAGCATAGTCCAGAAGAAATAATCCCTGGGGCTTCATTCTACTTTATTTATTATTATTATCATTATTATTATTATTTTGAGATGGAGTCTCACTCTGTCACCCAGGCTGAAGTGCATTGGCGCGATCTCGGCTCACTACAGCCTCTGTCTCCCGGTTTCAAGCGATTCTCCTGCCTCAGCTTCCCAAGTAGCTGGGATTACAGGCACCTGCCACCACGCCCAGCTAATTTTTGTATTTTTAGTAGAGACGGGGTTTCACCATGTTGGCCTGGGGCTTAATTCTAAATCTAGAAAGAGAAGTAGTTTTGTGGTACATAATAGATCTTGAGTCTTAACACATGGGCTTGAGGCTGGGCACGGTGGCTCACACCTCTAATCCCAGCAGTTTGGGAGGCTGAGGCAGGAGAATCACTTGAGCCTAGGAGTTTGCGACTAGCCTGGGCAACATAGTGGGACCTTGGTTCTACAAAAAATTTTAAAAAATTAGCCGGCCTGTAGTCCCAGCTACTCGGGAGGCTGAGGCAGGAGAATGGCATGATCCCGGGAGGTGGAGCTTGCAGTGAGCTGAGATAGTGCCACTGCACTCCAGCCAGGGGGACAGAACAAGACTCCGTCTCAAAAAAAAAAAAAAAGGCCGGGCGCGGTGGCTCAAGCCTGTAATCCCAGCACTTTGGGAGGCCGAGATGGGCGGATCACGAGGCCAGGAGATCGAGAGATGATCCCGGCTAACACGGTGAAACCCCGTCTCTACTAAAAAATACAAAAAAACTAGCCGGGCGAGGTGGCGGGCGCCTGTAGTCCCAGCTACTCGGGAGGCTGAGGCAGGAGAACGGCGTAAACCCGGGAGGCGGAGCTTGCAGTGAGCTGAGATCCGGCCACTGCACTCCAGCCTGGGTGACAGAGCAAGACTCCATCTCAAAAAAAAAAAAAAAAAAAAAAATTAGCCGGGCATGATGGCGTGCACCTGTACTCCTAGCTACTCAGGAGGCTGAGGTGAAAGGATGGCTTGAGCCCGGGAGGTTGAGGCTGCAGTGAGCTGTGATTGTGCCAGTGCACTCCAGCCTGGGTGATGGAGCAAAACCTCGTCTCAAAAAAATAAAATAGGCTGGGTGTGTTGGCTCACACCTGTAATCCCAGCACTTTGGGAGGCTGAGGTGAGCGGATCACTTGAGGTCAGGAGTTTGAGACCAGCCTGGCCAACATGGTGAAAGCCCATCTCTACTAAAAATACAAAAATTAGCCGGGTGTAGTGGCACGCACCTGTAATACCAGCTACTCAGAAGGCTGAGGCAGAATAGCTTCAACCAGGAAGACAGAGGTTGCAGTGACCTGAGATCGTGCCACTGCACTCCAGCCTGGGTGACAGAGCAATATTTCATTTCATAAATAAATAAATAAATAAATAAAATGAAATAAAAAGGCCGGGCGCAGTGGCTCATGCCTGTAATCCCAGCATTTTGGGAGGCCGAGGTGGGCAGATCACGAGGTCAGGAGATCGAGACCATCCTGGCTAACATGGTGGAACCCTGTCTCTATTAAAAATACAAAAAAAGGCCGGGCGCGGTGGCTCACGCCTGTAATCCCTGCACTTTGGGAGGCCGAGGTGGGCGGATCACGAGGTCAGGAGATCGAGACCATCCTGGCTAACACGGTGAAACCCCGTCTCTACTAAAATACAAAAAACTAGCCGGGCGCGGTGGCGGGCGCCTGTAGTCCCAGCTACTCGGGAGGCTGAGGCAGGAGAATGGCGCGAACCCGGGAGGCGGAGCTTGCAGTGAGCCAAGATGGTGCCACTGCACTCCAGCCTGGGCGACAGAGTGAAGACTCCGCTTCAAAAAAAAAAAAAAAAAAAAAAATACAAAAAAATAGCCGGGCATAGTGGCAGGCGCCTGTAGTCCCAGCTACTGAGGAGACTGAGGCAGGAGAATGGCGTGAACCCGGAAGGGGGAGCTTGCAGTGAGCTGAGATCGTGCCACTGCACTCCAGCCTGGGAGACAGAGCGAGACTCCGCCTCAAGAAAAAAAAAAAAAAAAAAAAAGACATAAAAAGACTTGGGGGCTGGGCATGGTGGCTCATGCCTGTAATCTCAGCACTTTGGCAGGCCAAGGCAGGTGGATAACTTGAGGTCAGGAGTTTGAGACCAACCTGGCCAACATGGCAAAACCCTGTCTCTAATAAAAATACAAAAATTGGCTGGGGTCGGGCGCGGTGGCTCAAGCCTGTAATCCCAGCACTTTGGGAGGCCGAGACGGGCGGATCACGAGGTCAGGAGATCGAGACCATCCTGGCTAACACGGTGAAACCCCGTCTCTACTAAAAAATACAAAAATCTAGCCGGGCGAGGTGGCAAGCGCCTGTAGTCCCAGCTACTCAGGAGGCTGAGGCAGGAGAATGGCGTAGACCTGGGAGGCGGAGCTTGCAGTGAGCTGAGATCCGGCCACTGCAGTCCAGCCTGGGCAACACAGCGAGACTCCGTCTCAAAAAAAAAAAAAAAAATTGGCTGGATGTGGTGGTGGGCACCTGTGGTCCCAGCTACTTGGGAGGCTGAGGCAGGAGAATTGCTTGAACCCAAGAGATGGAGGTTGCAGTGAGCTGAGATAGTGCGACTGCACTCCAACCTGGGCAACAGAGCAAGACTCTGTCTCAAAAACAAAACAAAAAATAAAACAAAACCAAAAAAAGGCTTGGGCTTCGTGTGGAGTGTGGTGGCTTGAACCTGTAGTGCCAGGTACTCAGGAGGCTGAGCCAGGAGGATCACTTGAGCCCAGGAGTTTGAGGTTACAGTGAACTGTACTCCAACCACTGTACTCCAGCCTAGGTGACAGAGCAAGACCCTATCTCTAAACAAACAAACAAACAAACAAACAAACTTGGGCTTGGGTCCTGGCATTTACTGGCTGTATAGACTTGGGTAACCCAATCTTTCTGGGTTTTTTTTGTTTGTTTGTTTTGTTTTTTTTTTAGACAGAGTTTTGCTCTTGCTGCCAGGCTGGAGTGCAATGGCACGACCTCAGCTCACTGCAACCTCCACCTCCTGAGTTCAAGCGATTCTCCTGCCTCAGCCTCCTGAGTAGCTGGGATTACAGGTGCGCACCAACATGCCCAAATAATTTTCTGTATTTTTTTTAATAGAGATGCGGTTTTATCATATTGATCAGGCTGGTCTCTAACACCTGACCTCAGGTGAGCCACCTGCCTCAGCCTCCCAAAGTGCAGGGATTACAGGTGTGGGCCACCAAGTCCGGCCAACCCAAAGCTTCTGAGCTTTATTTCCTCACTTGGAAAATGGAGACAATGATGAGAATGCCAACTTAGTGAAGTTGTTAGGAAGATAAAATGGGATAAATACAAAAATTAGTCTGTTACTTATTAGATGAAAGCTTAGATACCTGGAGGCCAGAGTGACCCAAGGGCTTGAGGAACTTCGAATGCCCTATCTGGAGGTCAGACTCTGGTAGAGAGATGCTTGGGACAAACTGAAGCCAGTGAAGAGCCTGATTGTGGGGGAGAGCAAGAGCTAGGCTGCACCAGTGTTGGTGGGGAGGAACGGGGGCTAGACTTCCAGGAACTAGCCTGCAGGCCATGGCTCTCCCATCCCAGCACTACTGGGCGGGACTAGTTCCAGCCACGCCATGGGCGCAGTGCCAGGCTTATGGGCTTCAGTCACCTTCCAGGAACCCCAGAACCTCCGCCCCACCTCACACTGTGGCAACCCTTTAAAGTGGGTGGAACTGCCTAGGAAGTCCCACCCTTTGCTCCTCCTTAGAGGATGGAAAGCCAGATCCCTGGCCGTTTACTAACTTCTTTTCACAGGCATCCTTCTCATTCCAGACCTCCATCTTTGCCCCTGCTGCTCCCCTCTACCTGGAATGCCTTCCTTGGCCCTTTCTACCAATCTGAGGCAGTATGGAGTAGACGAGAGATCTAGGTTTGAGTCTCAGCTCAGCACCTAGCAGCGTGGACCTGGGCAAATTATCTAACCTCCTTTGAACCTCAGTTTCCCCTTGGTAATGAGGGAGAACAGAGTTTCCATCACAGGTTGTGAAAGGGATCAGATGAAGCAATGCACATACAGTGCTTATACAGGAAATACATTAATGTTGGTTCCCTTCTTATAATCTACTCTCCAAGGAGAGTTCATTTCAAGCTCTAGATCTACAACACTCTTTCTGGCTACTTTCGCACATACACATAGTCCTCTTTAATTTCTTTCTCTCTCTCTCTCTTTTTTTTTTTTTTTTTTTTTTTTGAGACAGAGTATCACTCTTGTCGTCCAGGCTGGAGTGCAGTGGTGCAATCTCAGCTCACTGCAACCTCCGCCTCCTGGGTTCAAGCAATTCTCTGCCTCAGCCGCCTGAGTAGCTGGGATTACAGGCACCCACCACCATGCCTGGCTAATTTTTTGTATTTTTAGTAGAGACGGGGTTTCACTATCTTGGCCAGGCTGGTCTTGAACTCCTGACCTTGTGATTCACCTGCCTCGGCCTCCCAAAGTGCTGGGATTACAGGAGTGAGCCACCGTGCCCGACCAATTTTTGTAGAGATGGGGTTTCACCACGTTGGCCAGGCTGGTCTCAAACTCCTGACCTCAGGTGATCTACCTGCCTTGGCCTCCCAAAGTGCTGGGATTACAGGCGTGAGCCACCACACCTGGCCATATTCCTCTTTTCTAAGTTATTTTGCAATTATATGTACCAGAGAATTAATAGCCTCATTTAAATATTTTTCTATTTGGACCACATGATTTTGTGTTTCATTATACCATCCTATAATAGTATAACGGTAGGCCGGGCGCGGTGGCTCAAGCCTGTAATCCCAGCACTTTGGGAGGCCGAGATGGGCGGATCACAAGGTCAGGAGATCGAGACCATCCTGGCTAACATGGTGAAACCCCGTCTCTACTAAAAATACAAAAAACTAGCCGGGCGAGGTGGCGGGCGCCTGTAGTCCCAGCTACTCGGGAGGCTGAGGCAGGAGAATGGCGTAAACCCGGGAAGCGGAGCTTGCAGTGAGCTGAGATCCAGCCACTGCCCTCCAGCCTGGGCGACAGAGCGAGACTCCGTCTCAAAAAAAAAAAAAAAATAGTATAACGGTAAAACGGTAAATTTTTTTTTTTTACTCAAAAAAATAAAATAGGCCAGGCACGTTGGCTCACACCTGTAATCCCAGCACTTTGGGAGGCTGAGGCGAGTGGATCACTTGAGGTCAGGAGTTTGAGACCAGCCTGGCCAACATGGTGAAACCCTGTCTCTACTAAAACTACAAAAATTAGCCGGGTGTAGTGGCACGCACCTGTAATACCAGCTACTCAGGAGGCTGAGGCAGGAGAATTGCTTGAACCGGGAAGAGAGAGGTTGCAGTGAGCTGAGATCATGCCACTGGTAAAAACGATATTGAACAAAATTTGTCTCAGGCACCATAGTACAATGGCTAAGAGCATGAGTTTCAGAGTCAGAAATGCCGGCACTCAAATCTTGGCTCTGAAGATGGGAACAATGGACACTCAGGACCACTGATGGCAGGGAGGGCTGAAAAACTACCTATTGGGTACTATCCTTATTACCTGGGTGACAGGATCATTCATACCCCAAACTTCAGTGTCATGCCATATACCCATATGACAAACCTGTACCCTCTGAATTTAAATAAAAGTTGAGGCCATGTAGGGTGGCTCATGCCTGTAATCCCAGCACTTTGAGAGGTCAAGGCAGGAGGATCTCTTGAGCTCAGTAGTTGAGACCAGCCTGTGAAATATCGTGGGACCCTTCTACAAAAGGGTTCTTCTACAAAAAAAAAAAAAAAAAATTCTTTTTAATTAGCTAGGTGTGGCTGCATGCAACTGTTGTCCCAGCTACTCAGAAGGCTGCAGTGGGAGGATTGTTTGAGCCTAGGAGGTCAAGGTTGTAGTAAGCTGTGATCATGCCACTGCACTCCAGACTGGGCAACAGAGAGAGACCCTGTATAAAAAAAAAATAAATTATTATTATTATTTTATTTTATTATTATTATTATTATTATTTGAGACAGAGTCTCACTCTGTCCCCCAGGCTGGAGTGCGGTAGTGTGATCTCGGCTTACTGAAAGGTCCGCCTCCCGGGTTCACGCCATTCTCCTACCTCAGCCTCCAGAGTAGCTGGGACTACAGGCACCCGCCACCACGCCCAGCTAAATTTTTGTATTTTTAGTAGAGACGGTGTTTCACCGTGTTAGCCAGGATGGTCTCGATCTCCTGACCTCGTATGATCTGCCCTCCTCGGTTTCCCAAAGTGCTGGGATTACAGGTGTGAGCCACCGCGCCCAGCCTATTTTTATTATATTTTGAGATGGAGTTTCACTCTTGTTGCCCAGTCTCGAGTACAATGGCATGATCTTGGCTCACCGCAACCTCCGTCTCCTGGGTTCAAGCGATTCTCCTGCCTCAGCCTCCCGAGTAGTTGGGATTACAGGCGCCCCTCACCATGCCTGGCTAATTTTTCTCTATTTTTAGTAGAGATGGGGTTTTACCATGTTGGCCAGGCTAGTCTCAAACTCCCGACCTCAGGTGATGCTCCTGCCTCAGCCTCCCAAAGTGCTGGGATTACAGGTGTGAGCCACCGAGCTTGGCCCTAGTTTTTTTATTTTTTTAAGAGTCTGGGTTTGACTCCTAGGCTGGAATGTAGTAGTGCTATCATAGCTCACTACAACCTCAAACTCTTGGGCTCAAGTGATCTTCCCACCCCAGCCTCCCAAGTAGCTGAGACTACAAGTGCGTGCCACCACACCAGGCTTCACTATGATGCCCAGGCTGGCCTCAGACTCCCAGACTCAAGCAATCCCCCAACCCTGGCCTTCCAAAATGTTGGGATTACAGGTGTGAGTCACTGTGCCTGGCCTTTTATTTTTTAAATAATCCACTCACTCCCCTTCACATCCAGAACTATAAACTTGCAGACATTGTTAACTTCTTTGTCCCTCTTGCCCTCCACAGAACTTCTGGAAAAAAATCCAATTCTAGTTAAATCCAACAATTCAGCTTCTCCATATATATACCTAGGTAGCTGAATATTGAAGGAGAAAATCTCAGAATCTGGCTAACTAGCATCACTTTAAATTTAAAGGGTGCCGTGGCTCATGCCTGTAATCCCAGCACTTTGGGAGGCCGAGGCAGGCAGATCACTTGAGATCAGGAGTTAGAGACCAGCCTGGACAACATGGTGAAACCCTGTCTCTACTAAAAATACAAAAATTAGCTGGGCGTGGTGGCGCATGCCCATAATCCCAGCTATTTGGAAGGCTGAGGCAGGATAATAGTGTGAACCTGGGAAGCAGAGGACGCAGTGAGCCGAGATTGTGCCACTGCACTCCAGTTTGGGCGACAGAGCAAGACTCTGTCTCAAAAATAAATAAATAAATAAATAAATAATAAAAAATAATACCCCTAAAACTCAACACTCCCAAATAATTCTATATTTCCCTGGTAAATTCTCTTTTCTACCCTGCATAATGATTGTTTCACACCTTCTCTCTTCTAACATCTCCAATACCACCTCCACTTCACTCTCAGCAGATGATCTTGCTTCGTGTTACATTGATAAAATAGATGCAATTAGATGAAACTGCCTCATTTTTTAGAATACCAAATCCACCAGTTTACTTGTATCTATTCCCACATGTGTGGTCTTCTACCTTATCAAGGTGAAAGAAGGCAGCCGGGCACAGTGGCTCACGTCTGTAATCCCAGCACTTTGAGAGGCCTAGGCGGGTGGATCACCTGAGGTCAAGAGTTCGACACCAGCCTGGCCAACATGGTGAAACCCTGTGTCTACTAAAAATACAAAAATTAGCCAGGCGTGGTGGTGTACGCCTGTAATCCCAGCTACTCAAGAGTCTGAAGCAGGAGAATCACTTGAACTCGGGAGGCAGAGATTGCAGTGAGCTGAGATCTTGCCACCGCACTCCAGCCTGGGCGACAGAATGAGACCCTCTCTCAAAAAAAAAAAAAAAAGAAAGAAAGAAAGAAATATCCCTCTTCCTAAGGAAAGTCATCCTCTCACAGCTCTGTGAAGGGATGAAAAAAATTGGATTGCTCTGAGTGCATAGCTAACATTCAATTCTGCCCCCAGCAATGTTCTCTATGCAGGTTACTATGTTTGATGTAGTCCTGAGGAAGACTGATAAAGTAATTAAGAGGTGGGGTGGATCTTTAGGTGGCAGTCTAAATAGTTCATCCAGGTAGCACTCCAACCTACTGGATGAAGGTTGCAACTACATAACCCTAGGAATCTTCCTTTTTGTGGTCTTAATTTTCATCATAGTCATATGTTGGGGAGATACCTCCTACACCTCAGAGACAAAACCAGACCGTTGTTAAGTTAGATGCCACGACTGGGTGTGGTGGCTTACGCCTGTAATCCTAGCACTTTGGGAGGCTGAGGCAAAAGAATTGCTTGAGGCCAAGAGTTTGAGACCAACTTGGGAAACATAGTGAGACCTTGTCTCTACAAAAAAATTTAAAAATTAGCCATCTGTGGTGGCGCACACCTATAGTCCCAGCTACTTGGAGGCTGAGGTGCGAGGATCACTTGAGCCCAGGAGGTTGAGGCTGCACTCCGGCCTAGACAACAGAGGTGTTTTTGTCTTAGAAAAAAAAAAAAAAAGGCCGGGCGCGGTGGCTCACGCCTGTAATCCCAGCACTTTGGGAGGCCGAGGCGGGCGGATCACAAGGTCAGGAGATCGAGACCACGGTGAAACCCCGTCTCTACTAAAAATACAAAAAATTAGCCGGGCGCAGTTGTGGGCGCCTGTAGTCCCAGCTACTCGGGAGGCTGAGGCAGGAGAATGGCGTGAACCCGGGAGGCGGAGCTTGCAGTGAGCCGAGATCGCGCCACTGCACTCCAGCCTGGGCTGGGCGACAGAGCGAGACTCCGTCTCAAAAAAAAAAAAAAAAAAAACATGCTGGGCACGGTGGCTTACACCTATAATCCCAGCACTTTGGGAGGCCAAGGTGGGTGATCACCTGAGATTGGGAGTTCCAGACCAGCCTGACCAACATGGAGAAACCCCGTCTCTACTAAAAATACAAAATTAGCCTGGCATGGTGGCACATGCTTGTAATCCCAGCTACTCGGGAGGTTGAGGCAGGAGAATCACTTGAACCCAGGAGGCAGTGGTTGCAGTGAGCCGAGATTGCATCATTGCACTTGAGCCTGAGCAACAAGAGCAAAACTCAGTCTCAAAAAAAAAAACAAAAAAAAACCCAAAAAACGATGTCACCCTTCTATTGTCTCCCCAAGACCTGATTTTGTGGAGAAGATTCGCCCACATCTCCAGGTCAACAGTTGTAGTTGCCCCAACTCTGCTGTGATGACCACTGTGCTGTTTTCTATTACGCAGTGGCTGGAGTAGAAGCAATCTATGATTGCTATAGTAGGAGCCAAAGCAAGCCCTGGGTTGGGAGTTAGTGTCTAGAGCCTTATCTAATTGAATTGTGTGGCCCTAGGCAATTTGCATTGCTTTTCTGAGTCTGCTTCCACTGCAGAATGGAAAAACCAAAAAATTCCTCTCACTGTCTCTTCTGAGCATATGAAACAAGGTTCCTTCCACACCTGGGTTGATTACACTATCAAGGATAGAAACATTGCTAACTTTAGGCCAGGCGCGGTGGCTTATGCCTGTAATCCCAGCACTTTTGGAGGTCAAGGCGGGTGGATCACGAGGTCAGGAGATTGAGACCATCCTGGCTAACATCGTGAAACCCTGTCTCTACTAAAAATATGAAAAAATTAGCCGGGCGTGGTGGCGGGCGTCTGTAGTCCCAGCTACTTAGGAGGCTGAGGCAGGAGAATGGTGCGAACCTGGGAGGCAGAGTTTGCACTGAGCCGAGATCGTGCCACTGCACTCCAGCCTGGGTGACAGAGCAAGACTCTGTCTCAAAAAAAAAAAAGAAAAAAGAAACATTGCTAAGTTTTTTTTTTTCTAAGAACATTCAGGCTGGGCACCCTGGCTTACGCCTGTAATCCCAGCACTTTGGGAGGCCGAGGTGGATGGATCACCTGAGATCAGGACTTTGAGATCAACCTGGCCAACATGGTGAAACCCCATCTCTACCAAAAAATACAAAAATTGGTCAGATGTGGTGGTGTGTGTCTATAGTCCTAGCTACTAGGGAGGCTGAGGTGGGAGAATCCCTTGAACCAAGGCGGTCGAGGTTGCAGTGAGCTGAGATCGCATCACTGCACTCCAGCCTGGGCAACAGAGTAAAACCCTGTCTCAAAAAAAAAAAAAAGAAAGAAAGAAAAGAAAACATTTAAGCTTTGGCTTGAATGCCCATGTCAATTTTGGTCAATTAATTCATCTTGGAAGAACTCACTTATGCTGACCAAACTTAGAAGAGTGTAACATATAAGCCACATGGTTAATTTACATATTTCTACATAAAACTTCCAGTGGCCTGGCTGGGCACGGTGGCTCGGGCCTGTAATAACAGCACTTTGGAAGGCCAAGGCAGGTGGATCACTTGAGGCCGGGAGTTTGAGACCAGTCCAGGCAACATGGTGAAACTCTGTCTCTACTAAAAATACAAAAATTAGCTGTGCATGGTGGTGCACACCTGTAGTCTTAGCTACTTAGGAAATATTTATCTATTTTCAAACTGAAAATCACTTGAACCTGGGAGGTTGAGGTTGCAGTGAGCCGTGATTGCACCACTGCACTCCAGTCTGGGTGACAGACAGCGAGAGACTCTGTCTCAAAAAGAGAGAGGGTGGGGCAGAGAGAGAGAGAAAGAAAGAGAGGAAGGAAGGAAAGAAAGAAAAAGAAAGGGAGGGAGGAAAGAAAGAAAGAAGGAAACGAAGGAAGGAAGGAAAGAAAGAAAAAGAAAGAAAGAAAGAAAGAAAGAGAAAGAAAGAAAGAAAGAAAAGAAGAGAAAGAAAGAAGAACCAAACAACCTCTCTGTACCACTTTTTTTTCTTTTTTTGAGATGGAGTCTCGCTCTGTTGCCCAGGCTGGAGTGCAGTGGTGTGATCTCAGCTCACTGTTACCTCCACCTCCCGGGTTCAAGAGATTCTCCTGCCTCAGCCTCCTGAGTAGCTGGGATTACAAGCACATGCCACCACACCCAGCTAATTTTTTATATTTTTAGTAGAGACGGGATTTCACTGTGTTAGCCAGGATGATCTCGATCTCCTGACCTCATGGTCCACTTGCCTTGGCCTCCCAAAGTGCTGGGATTACAGGCATGAGCCACCACACCCGGCCGTCTGTACCACTTTTAAATTTTGTTATTAAGAAATAGAGAAAAAAACTTCCAGTGGCCTAGACAATCTTATTGGCTAATCAAAATGGTTGACTATTTTGGAAGCAAGTTTGATCGTTAGAAGGTTGCTTAGTGAACAAGTGGAATTAGTTGGATAATTTTATTTTATTTTTTTGAGATGGAGTTTTGCGGTCACCCAGGCTGGAGTGCAGTGGTGCGATCTTGGTTCACTGCAACCTCCACCTCTCAGGTTCAAGCGATTCTCCTGCCTCAGCCTTCCAAGTAGCTGGGATTATAGGCGCCTGCCACCACTCTTGGTTAATTTTTGTATTTTTAGTAGAGACAAGGTTTTGCCATGTTGGCCAGGCTGGTCTCGAACTCCTAACCTCAGGTAATCCACCCTCCTCGGCCTCCCAAAGTGCTAGGATTACAGGCATGAGCCACTGAGCTCACCCTAGTTGGATAATTTTAATGACTAATAAAGCATACATCTTCTTTATACAGATATAAGACATTCATTTGTGTTGGACAAATGGGTAATCTTCTTTCCTAAATGTCACTGGAGAAATAATGACAATTTTAGGGGTGGGAATTCTTTGCAGAGTACTTCCTTACTCCCCTTTCTATGAAGACAAGGTACAATTCAATTGATTGGGTTTCAGCTCTAGCCAACTTAATATAATTGATTCTGTTTATATTCCCTTCAGCCATGTTATTATAATTGATTGGGTTAGAATTTGATTGTGTTAGGCCTCCAGCCATTTTACTTTGAGTGATTAGGTTGCTAGAACTTTAGATATGTTGATAGAATTATGCTTTCCTGAAACTACACCAGATTATTTGCTACTTCTACAAATGACTGATACCATCTGTTATACTTTGAGTTTTCCTAATTTTTTTTTTTTTTTTTTGAGATAGGGCCTCATTCTGTTGCCCAGGCTGCAGTGCAGTGTCGTGATCATGGCTCACTGAAGACTTTAACTCCCAGGCTCAAGGGGTCCTTCGACTTCAGCCTCCCAAGAAACTGGGACTGCAGGTACATACCACAATACTCAGCTGACTTTTCCTAATTTCACTTGCGCACAATCTTTGGGGGACGTTTTCTTACTGTTACTGTTTTGTGTCCATTGTAACCTGAAGAACTGCAATGAATTCCTAGTTGGTCTTTCTGCTTTCTGTCTCTTCAAATCCTTTCTGCACACACAGCTGTCAAATTAATCATTTAAAAATTGCTTCCATAAACCTACAGAATAGAAGAAAATAATTGCAATTTTTGTACCTGATAAGGATCCAGTATCCAGAATATACAAAGAACTCTTAAAACTACAATAATCTACTTAAAAGTGAATAAAGGACTTGAATAGACATTTCTCAAAAAAAGATATACAAGGCTGGGCGTGGTGGCTCACGCCTATAATCCCAGCACTTTGGGAGGCCAATGCGGGCAGATCACAAGGTCAAGAGATCGAGACCATCCTGGCCAACAAGGTGAAATCCCGTCTCTACTAAAATACAAAAGTTAGCTGGGCGTGGTGGCACGTGCCTGTAATCCGAGCTACTGGAGAGGCTGAGGCAGGAGAATTGCTTGAACCAGGGAGTCGGAGGTTGCAGTGAGCTGAGATTGTGCCACTGTACTCCAGCCTGGCAACAGGGTGAGAATCTGTCTCAAAAAAAAAAAAAAAAAAAAAAAAAGCCCGGGCGCGGTGGCCCATGCCTGTAATCCCAGCACTTTGGGAGGCCGAGGTGGGCAGATCACCTGAGGTCAGGAGTTCGAGACCAGCCTTACCAACATGGTGAAACTTCACCTCTACTAAAAATACATAATTAGCCAGGCATAGTGGTACATGCCTGTAATCCTAGCTACTTGGGAGGCTGAGGCAGAGGAATTGCTTGAATCTGGGAGGCGGAGGTTGCCGTGAGCCGAGATTGCACCATTGCACTCCAGCCTGGGCAACAAGAACAAAACTCCGTCGCAAAAAAAAAAAAAAAAAAAAAAAAAAAAAAAGATATGCAAGTAGGCAAACATATGAAAAGATGTGCAAATCATTAGTCATTAGGGAGCTGGGCGCGGTGGCTCACACCTGTAATCCCAGCACTTTGGGAGGCCGAGGTGAGTGGGGCACGAGGTCAGGAGATCAAGACCATCCTGGCTAACACGGTGAAACCCCATCTCTACTAAAAATACAAAACATTAGCCAGGAGTGGTGGCGGGCACCTGCAGTCCCAGCTACTCGGGAGGCTGAAGCAGGAGAATGGCATGAACCCGGGAGGCAGAGCTTGCAGTGGGCCGAGATCATGCCACTGCCCTCCAGCCTGGGGGACAGAGCGGAAAAAAAAAATCATTAGTCCTTATAGAAATGCACATCAAAACTATGAGACACCATGGTTTACAAACACCACTAGGATGGTCGTAAAGAAAATACAAAACCAAAAAACTCAGAAAATACCATGTGTTGGTGAGGATGTGGAGAGGAGAAATCAGAATCCTCAAACATTGTTGTTGGGAATGTAAAATGGTGCAGCCACTGTGGAAAATAATTTGGTAGTTCCTCAAGAAGTTAAACACAGGGCCTGGTGCAGTGGCTCACGCCTGTGATCCCAGTGCTTGGAAGCCCAAGGCAGGAGGATCGCTTGAGATCAGGATTTCAAGATCATCCTGGGCAACAAAGCAAGAGTCCATCTCTACAAAGAAATTTTATTTTATTTTATTTTATTTTATTTTCTGAGACAGAGTCTCACTCTGTTGCCCAGGCTAGAGTGCAATGGAGTGATCTTGGCTCACTGCAACCTCTGCCTCCCAGGTTCAAGTGGTTCTCCTACCTCAGCCTCCCAAGTAGCCGGGATTATAGGCACCCACCATCATGACCCACTAATTTTTGTATTTTTATAGATATGGAGTTTCTCCATGTTGGCCAGGCTGGTCTTGAACCTCAGGTGATCCGCCTGCCTTGGCCTCCCAAAAGTGCTGGGATTACAGGCGTGAGCCATTGCGCTGGCCTACAAAAAATAATTTTATAAAAAATTAGCCAAGTGTGCTAGTGCACACCTGTGGTCCCAGGTACAAGGGAGGCTGAGGCTGAAGGATTGCTTGAGACCAGGAGGTTGAGGCTGAAGGATTGCTTGAGACCAGGAGGTTGAGGCTGAAGGATTGCTTGAGACCAGGAGGTTGAGGCTGCAGTGAGCCGTCTCTTTGCCACTGCACTCCAGCCTGGAAAACAAAAACAAAAAAGCAAAAAAACAAAACAAAGCAAAAACAAAAAACAAAGTCCCAAAAAGAAGTAAAACAGGCCGCGAGTGGTGGTTCACACCTGTAATCCCAGAACTTTGGGAGGCCGAGGGGGGCGGATCACCTGAGTTCAGGAGTTCCAGACCAGCCTGGCCAACATGGTGAAACCCTGTCTCTGCTAAAAACACAAAAATTAGCCAGGAGTGGTGGCATGCGCCTGTAATCCCAGCTATTCAGGAGGCTGAGGCAGGAGAACCCTGGAGGCAGAGGTTGCAAAGAGCCAAGATCCCACCACTGGACTCCCACCTGGGCGACAGAGTGAGACTCTATCTCAAAAAAAAAAAAGGAAAACATAGTTACCATGTGACCCAGCAATTCCACTCCTAGGTACATACCCATAATAATTGAAAATATGGGCCGGGCGCGGTGGCTCAAGCCTGTAATCCCAGCACTTTGGGAGGCCGAGACGGGCGGATCACGAGGTCAGGAGATCGAGACCATCCTGGCTAACACGGTGAAACCCCGTCTCTACTAAAAATACAAAAAACTAGCTGGGCGAGGTGGCGGCGCCTGTAGTCCCAGCTACTCCGGAGGCTGAGGCAGGAGAATGGCGTAAACCCGGGAGGCGGAGCTTGCAGTGAGCTGAGATCTGGCCACTGCACGCCAGCCCGGGCTACAGAGCAAGACTCCGTCTCAAAAAAAAAAAAAAAAAAAAAGAAAATACCTGTGGCCGGGAGGAGTGGCTCATGCCTGTAATCCCAGAATTTTGGGAGGTTGAGGTGGGTGGATCACTTGAGGTCAGGAGTTCCAGAGCAGCCTGACCAAAATGGTGAAATCCTGTCTCTACTACAAATAAAAAAAAAAAAAAAAAAGCCTGATGTGGTGGCACACACCTGTAATCCCAGCTACTGCAGAGGCTGAGGCAGTAGAATCGCTTGAACCCAGGAGGCAGAGGTTGCAGCGAGCTGAGATCTCACCACTGCACTCCAGTATGGGTGATAGAGCAAGACTCCATCTCAAAAAAAAAAAAAAGGAAGGATTCGTGAATTTGCATGTCATCCTTGCACAGGGACCATGCTAATCTCCGCATCATTCCAATTTTAGTGTATGTGCTGCTGAAGCCAGCACTATATATATATGTTTTTGAGGCGTAGTCTTGCTCTGTCACCCAGGCTGGAGTGCAGTGGCATGATCTTGGCTCACTGCAACTTCTGTCTCCTGGGTTCAAACCATTCTCCTGCCTCAACCTCCTTACAGGCGCACACCACCACGCCCAGCTAATTTTTGTATTTTTAGTAGAGATGGGTTTTACCATTTTGGCCACGCTGGTCTCGAACTCCTGACCTTGTGATCTGCTTATCTTGGCCTCCCAAAATGCTGGGATTACAGGTGTGAGCCATCACACCTGGCCTCTTTCTGTTACTTCTTTGGGGTGTCTCAATGAAATGTCCCCTTCTGAATAAGGTATTCCATGACCACCCTATTTAACTCTTCTTCCTTGTTTCTCTCTTCTCCCTAACATAAATGTACCATTTCAAATTGTGCAACGCATAGCCCAGCACCCATGGCATGAGCCTGTAGTCCCAGCAACTCAGGAGACTGAGGTGGGAGGATCCCTTGAGCCCAGGAATTGAAGTCCAGCCTAGACAACAGAGTAAAACCTCATCTCTAAAAAAGAATATATATCTTGAACATATATGTAAAAGAATATATATATTCTTTTATATATATTCTTTTTTTTTTTTTTTTTTTTTTTTTTTTTTTTTTTTTTTTGAGACGGAGTCTGGCTCTGTCACCCAGGCTGGAGTGCAGTGGCGCGATCTCGGCTCACTGCAAGCTCCGCCTCCCGGGTTTACGCCATTCTCCTGTCTCAGCCTCCCGAGTAGCTGGGACTACAGGCGCCCGCCACCTCGCCCGGCTAGTTTTTTGTATTTTTTAGTAGAGACGGGGTTTCACTGTGTTAGCCAGGATGGTCTCGATCTCCTGACCTCGTGATCCGCCCGTCTCGGCCTCCCAAAGTGCTGGGATTACAGGCTTGAGCCACCACGCCCGGCTATATATATTCTTATATATATATTTTATATTCTTTTTTAGAAATATTTTCTTATATCTAAATATATATATACACATATATATAATAAATTATTCAACAAAGTGGAATTGTCCACTAACCTCTTTTTCCATTTTGTTGTTCTCCATAATACTTATCACCTAACCTACTATATAGTTTACTTTTTTTTTTTTTTAAGTGGGGTCTCACTCTGTCACCCACGCTGGAGTGCAGTGGCGAGATCATGCAGCTCACTGCAGTCTTGACCTCCTGGGCTCAATTGATCCTTCAGCCTCAGCTCCTGGAGTAGCTGGGAATACAGGCGAATGCCACCGAGCCCAGCTAATTTTTTATCTCTTTAGAGATGAAGTCTTGCTATGTTGCCCAGGCTGGTCTCAAACTCCTGGCTTCAAGCAATCCTCTTGCCTCTGCCTTCCAAAATGTTGGGATTACTGGTGTAAGCCATCCCTCACTGGCCTCAGTTTACTTATTTTTTTGGTTTATTGTCTGCTTCTGCACATTACCCCACCCCTCCAGCTAGAATGCAAGTTACATGAGGGTAAACATACTTGTCTGTTCTGTTCACTGCATTATCCCCAGTGCTTACAGTAAGTGCCTGGCCCACAATTGGCATTCAATAAATATTAATAGAATAGAATATAAACATTTACAGACATAATTATTCATAATTATAGTCTTTTGTGTGTGTTTTTGAGATGGAGTTTTTGCTCTTGTAGCCCAGGCTAGAGTGCAATGGCACGATCTTGGCTCATTGCAACCTCCTTCTTCCAGGTTCAAGTGATTCTCCTGCCTCAGCCTCCCGCGTAGCTATGATTACAGGCATGCACCACCACGTGTGGCTAATTTTTGTATTTTTAGTAAAGATAGGGTTTCACCATGTTGGCCAGGCTGGTCTGGAACTCCTGACCTCAGGTAATCCATCTGCCTCAGCCTCCCAAAGTGCTAGAATTTCAGGGGTGAGTCACCACGCCTCACCTATAGTCTTATTTTTTTTAATAAAAAAATGAAATAATGACATATAAATTACTCTGCAACTTACTTTTGTCATTTAACATGCCATTGTTATTTCTCCAGGTGAATGTATGTAGATCTAACATTCTTTTTTTTTTTTTTTTTTTTTTTTGAGACGGAGTTTTGCTCTTGTCTCCCAGGCTGGAGTACAATGGTGTGATCTTGGCTCATGGCAACCTCCTCCTCCTGGGTTCAAGCGATTCTCCTGCCTCAGCCTCCCAAGTAACTGGGATTACAGGTGCCCACCACCATGCCCAGCTAATTTATGTATTTTTAGTAGAGACGGCAATTCACCATGTTGGCCAGGCTGGTCTCGAACTCCTGACCTCAGGTGATCTGCCTGCTTCGGTCTCCCAAAGTACTGGGATTACAAGTGTGAGCCACTGCGCTCAGCCTAGTTGCATATTATTCCACAGTCTAGATGTACAATAATGTATTAACTCATTCCCCTATTGACAGATGTTATTTCTGGCCATTGTAAACAATTCTGTAATAAGCATTCTTAAATATGTATCATTAGGTATTGGACTGTGTTTTTATTTCTCTAGGAGAGGGTATATCCATGTTTAGTTTTACAGGATATTGCCAGAATACTTTCCAAAAGACTGTAACAATTCCAACTTCCACAACATCTAGTCCCTCTATGGCAGCTACCTAGGTTTGTTTTCAAGGTGTTTCACAACCTGGACACAAAATACCTTTCCGATTTTATCTCTATTCTCTTCCATATTTCTTTCTTTGAATTCTGTTTCATGAAATCGATCCCTCAAAGATTTCCTATGTAATCTTTAAGACATTCTGCTAAGTGAAATAAGCTAGATGCAAACAGAAAAATATTGTATGATTCCATTTTATGAGGTACTAGAATAGTCAATTCATAGAGACAGAAAGTAGAGTAGTGGTTACCAGCTGCTGGGCACAGGAAATAATAGAGGTTATTGGTTTTTAAATTTATTTTAATTTAATGAATGAATTAATTAATTAATTTTTGAGACAGAGTCTCGCTCTGTTACCCAGGCTGGAGTGCAGTGGTGTGATCTCAGCTCACTGCAACCTCCGCCTCCTGGGATCAAGCAATTCTCTGCCTCAGCCTCCCAAGTAGCTGGGATTACAGGCACCCGCCACCATGCCCGACTAATTTTTTGTGTTTTTAGTAGAGACAGGGTTTCACCGTCTTTGCCAAGCTGGTCTTGAACTCCTGACCTCGTGATCCACCCACCTCAGCCTCCCAAAGTGAGCCACCATGCCTGGCCTATTTTTATTTTTTTGTAGAGTTGGGGGTCTCACTATTTTGTCCAGGCTGGTCTCGAACTTCTGGCCTCAAGCCATCCACCCGTCTTGGCCTTCCAAGTCCTGTGATTATAGTCATGAGCCACAGCACCTGGTCAATCATAGAATTTTAATGTTAGGTAGGGCCCAGCCGGGCGTGGTGGCTCATGCCTGTAATTCCAGCACTTTGGGAGGCCGAGGCAGTCAGATCACCTGAGGTCGGGAGTTCGAGACCAACCTGACCAACATGGAGAAACCCTGTCTCTACTAAAAAAATACAAAATTAGCCAGGCCTGGTGGCGCATGCCTGTAATCCCAGCTACTCGGGAGGCTGAGGCAGGAGAATCGCTTGAACCTGGGAAGCGGAGGTTGCAGTGAGCCAACAGCGTGCCATTGCACTCCAGCCTGGGCAACAAGAGCGAGACTCCATCTCAAAAAAGAAAAAAAAAAAAAAAGGTAGGGCCCTAGAAAGCTCTGGTCTGAACCTCTCCCCTTTCCAGAAGTGACAACTATAGCCCATCCAGAGAGGGTACAGAGACTTGCAGAGTTATTTCACTGATTAAAGCAAAGTCACAACAATAACTAATGTCTCTAATTCAGTCAATTGTCTTCCCCACACAGCACAATTACCCCAACAGGCTGGAGAACTAAGAATAAAGAGATCTTCTGGAACAATATCTGACTTAACATTTGTCAGTTACTCCACAGAAAAAAGAGCCAACAAGGCCGGGCGCGGTGGCTCAAGCCTGTAATCCCAGCACTTTGGGAGGCCGAGGCGGGCGGATCACAAGGTCAGGAGATCGAGACCACAGTGAAACCCCGTCTCTACTAAAAATACAAAAAATGAGCCGGGCGCGGTGGCGGGCGCCTGTAGTCCCAGGTACTCAGGAGGCTGAGGCAGGAGAATGGCGGGAACCCGGGAGGCGGAGCTTGCAGTGAGCCGAGATCGCGCCACTGCACTCCAGCCTGGGCAACAGCGTGAGACTCCATCTCAAAAAAAAATATTAAAAAAAAAAAAAAAAAAAAAAAAGAGCCAACCATCCCCATGAACCAACCATACCACAGTTTTCCTCCCTATGGTCTTTGTAGAATATCTGGCACCGATGTAGAGTCCTTGAGGTAGGACTGGGATGCAAGAGAGGCAGTACAACAAATTAGAGGAGTGGACTTTGTATAAAAACGTGGTTTAGAGTCTCCTGTGCTCAAACATATGGCTGCTAAAATAGTTTTATAGCCTTAAGCAAATTATTTGCTCTAAGCTCCACATTGCTCATCTGTAAAATGGGTTTAATAATCTACCTCGTAAGGATTTTGGTTTTTTTTTTTTTTTTTTGAGACGGAGTCTCACTGTCACCCAGGCTGGAATGCAGTGTGCAGTCTCGGCTCACTGCAACTTCTGCCCTCCGAGTTCAAGAGATTCTCCTGCCTCAGCTTCCCAAGTAGGTGGGATTATAGGTGCCTGCCACTGTGCCCAGCTAATTTTTTGTTTTTTTTTTTTTTTTTTTTGAGACGGAGTTTCGCTCTGTCACCCAGGCTGGAGTGCAGTGGCCGGACCTCAGCTCACTGCAAGCTCCGCCTCCCGGGTTCCCGCCATTCTCCTGCCTCAGCCTCCCGAGTAGCTGGGACCACAGGCGCCCGCCACCTCGCCCGGCTAGTTTTTTGTATTTTTAGTAGAGACGGGGTTTCACCGTATTAGCCAGGATGGTCTCGATCTCCTGACCTCGTGATCCGCCCGTCTCGGCCTCCCAAAGTGCTGGGATTATAGGCTTGAGCCACCGCGCCCGGCCAATTTTTTGTATTTTTAATAGAGACGGGGTTTCACCATCTTGGCCATGCTGGTCTTGAACTCCTGACCTCATGATTCACCCGCCTCGGCCTCCCAAAGTGCTGAGATTACAGGTGTGAGCCACCGCTCCCAGCCAGGATTTTTTTTTTTCCGAGATGGAGTTTCGCTCTTGTTGCTGAGGCTGAAGTGCAATGGCAGGATCTCAGCTCATTGCAACCTCCGCCTCCCGGGTTCAAGCGATTCTCCTGCCTTAGCCTCCAGAGTAGCTGGGATTACAGGTGCCTGCCACCACACCCAGCTAATTTTTGTATTTTTAATAGAGATGGGGTTTCACCGTGTTGGCTAATCTGGTCTTGAACTTCTGACCTCAGGTGATCTGCCCGCCTCGGCCTCCCAAAGTGCTGGGATTACAGGCGTGAGCCACCACGCCCAGCTACTTCATAAGGATTTTAAAAAATGTATTAAATAATGTATTTAAAGATTTAGCGCCGTGCCTGGCACATAATAAGTGGTCAGTAAATGTTAGTATTATCATTAAACTGCCAAGCCAATGACAACCCACCGACTGTGATGCCAGGCACAGTAAATGTTTGAACAACTCTCCTTGAGGAATAAAAGGACAAGCCTTCACTTCTTCCAGATATAAGGCTTAACACCTGGGATTCCACCAGAAATTCACCTTCCTTCATAGTACACTGTAACTCTATAATTTGCATTGTATTATTTTTTATTTTATCTTATTTTTATATATAGACTGGGTCTCACTGTGTTGTCCAGGCTGGAATGCAGTGGCTATTCACAGGCACAATCACTGTGTGCTACAGCCTCAGACTCCTGGGCTCAAGCATCCTCCTGCCTCAGCCCCTGGGGTAACTGGTCCTACAGGCACATGCCACTGGGCCCTTGTATTGTATTGTTTTATATGTTTCTTTGATTCTGCTCCGACTATTAGAAAAATTTCTGGGTGGCTGGTCGTGGTGGCTTATGCCTATAATCCCAGCACTTTGGGAGGCCAAGGTGGGTGGATCATCTGAGATCCGGAGTTGGAGACCAGCCTGGCCAATATGGCAAAACTCCGTCTCTACTAAAAGTACAAAAATTAGCCAGGGGTGGTGGGCGCCTGTAATCCCAGCTACACCGGAGGCTGAGGCGGCAGGGAGAATCGCTTGAAACTGGGAGGCAGAGGTTACAGTGAGCCAGGATCACACCACTGCACTCCAGCCTGGGAGACAGAGAGAGACTCCATCTCAAAAAAAAAAAAAAGAAAAAGAAAAATTCCTGGATAAGTCTGGAATCTCTTCTTGGAGAGCTCCTAAGGACATAATTTTCAGAGATGAGGGAAAAAAATCCCTGAGGGATAATTAAGGCAATAGGTATCCCTGCCCTAAGAGGAGTCAGGGATCAGGAAACCAAGAGATAGGGGAAAGCCAAGCTTCATCAAAACCATTCCGTATTGTGAAATCCTTGCATTCAGTAAACTTCTCTTTTCTCATTTTGCAACGGCTCGTTTCTTTCCTTTTCTTTTTCTTTCTTTCTTTTTTTTTTTTTTTTGAGACAGAGTCTCGCTATGTCGCCCAGGCTGGAGTGCAGTGGCCGGATCTCAGTTCACTGCAAGCTCGGCCTCCCGGGTTTACGCCATTCTCCTGCCTCAGCCTCCCGAGTAGCTGGGACTACAGGCGCCCGCCACCTCGCCCGGCTAGTTTTTTGTATTTTTTAGTAGAGACGGGGTTTCACCGGTTTAGCCAGGATGGTCTCGATCTGCTGACCTCGTGATCTGCCCGTCTCGGCCTCCCAAAGTGCTGGGATTACAGGCTTGAGCCACCGCGCCCGGCCTTTTTTTTTTTTTTTTTTTTTTTTTTTTTTTTTTTGAGATGGAGTTTTGCTCTTGTTGCCCAGGCTGGAGTGCAATGACGTGATCTTGGCTCACCGCAACCTCAGCCTCCTGGGTTCAAGAGAGTTTCCTGGCTCAGCCTCCCGAGTAGCTGGGATTATAGGCATGCTCTACCACGCCCGGCTAATTTTGTATTTTTTTTTTTTTTAGTAGATACGGGGTTTCTCCATGTTGGTCAGGTTGGTCTCGAACTCCCGACCTCCAATGATTTGCTCACCTCGGCCTCCCAAAGTGCTGAGATTACAGGCTTGAGCCACCGCGCCCAGCCACAACGGCTTGTTTCTATTGGAAAACCCCAGACCTTACTCCCTATAACCCTCCCTTATTCTAATCCCTTTCCCCGTTTGTCCCCCCAACTCCATCTCCAAAGACGATTTCACGTTGAACCAAAGTTAGCTTTTACAAACTCTGACTTCTCATGTTCCTCAGGCCCAGCAAAGCCTGGAACTCCACCTTAGGGAGATTGTTACTGCTACTATCATCTCCTGGCAGCCTTGGTTTATGTAGTTAACATGTTGGGCCTTTCTTGGCTCTACTCTATGGTTGTGCACACTTTCTGTGAGGATGCTGAAGTGACCCGAGCGAGCCTGAGGGAAGGGCTAGCCACAGAGATCATGGACCTAGGGGGCGCTGAAAATAGGGATTATTAGGGCAGGATCCCTGTTAGGAAGCGCCAGCGTTAAAGGCTAAGGAGACACAGCGCCCCCTAAAGAGGGTGCGGTTTAAAATCGCTAAATCAGGCCGACAATATCACGTGTCCCCGGCCCTACCAATTGAAAATTAACAATCGCTTCCTCCGTTCCCCATGGAAACAACCCCGCCCCACCGACCCTCCCGCCCTAATAAGTCGTGAGGTTTTGGCGTTTTATTGAGTATTCAAACTGACAATCAAACACCTGTGCCTTCTGGTTGGATACCCTGCTTCCGGTAAGCAAGTTAGTACAATAATTGGTCAACAGAGCAAGTCTTACCCAATGATCCTTATCCTAGGCAGGGCCTAATGGGGACGTATGGCCAATCAGCGGTGGCGTTACTTTTGCGGCTCCACGTCGGCACCAGCTGCGGGGCAAGATGGAAGCGCTGATTTTGGTAGGAGCTGGAGGGGCAGCAGAGATGCTGTGCTGTCCACAGGGGCCGGGAGTCAGGGTGCAGCCCGAGTGGGAGACGGGGAAGGAGAGTTCCGGGTAATTCTTGGGGACTGACGGTTCTGCCGACCCTTGGAATAAGTGTGTGGCCTAGTGTAGGAGCTAAAGCCTTGGTTTAGAGTAGGAAGCCCTGCCGGGGAGAGGGCATAGAGTCGGTGGAAAGTTAAAGGTAGCACATGGACTCCTTAGGATACACAGACCTGTAAGCGTACTGGATTAGGACTCTTCAGGTTTCCCCTTATTTTTAGCATTGTGGATGATATCCTGATTTTAATTTACCCAAACCACCAAACTAGCCCCATATTGTGAGAAAAGAATACAGATGTTTTGTCGTTACAGGCTCCTCCTGATGGTTTCCCAAGTTTGACTCTCCATTGCTGATTCCCTGCCACATTCTTTCAGGAAACTGTTTTCTCTTGGGTTTCCTATTAATCCCTATTAAATAGGTTTGTCATGATAAAGAATCAGTGTTTCATCAAAGTTCTGGGATACCTGATAAAGTTAGCATGGATTGTGGAATATTTTTTCCAGACTCCTTATTCTGTTCTCCTTTTCTCTACCCATTGGACCTTAGGAATTCTTTTTTTTTTTTTTTTTTTTTTTTTTTTGAGACCGAGCCTTGCTCTGTCGCCTACGCTGGAGTGCACACGTGGCACGATCTTGGCTCACTGCAATCTCCGCCTCCCGGGTTCAAGCTATTCTCCTGCCTCAGTCTCTTGAATAGTTGGGACTATAGGCGCGTGCCACCATGCCCGGCTAATTTTTTTTTGTATTTTTAGTAGAGACGTGGTTTTACCATGTTGGCCAGGATGGTTTCGAACTCCTGACCTCAAGTGATCCGCCGGCCTCGGCCTTCCAAAGTGCTGGGATTACAGGCGTGAGCCATCGCGCCTGGCCAGGAATTATTTTATTTTATTTATTTATTTATTTATTTATTTATTTTTGAGACGGAGCCTCGCTCTGTCGCCTAGCCTGGAGTGCAGTGGCGTGATCTCGGCTCATTGCAATCGCCGCCTCCCTGGTTCACGCCATTCTCCTGCCTCAGCTTCCCGAGTAGCTGGGACTACAGGCGCCTGCCACCATGCCTGGCTAATTTTTTGTATTTTTCTTTTTTTTTTTTTGAGACGGAGTCTCGCTCTGTCGCCCAGGCTGGAGCGCAGTGGCCGTATCTCAGCTCACTGCAAGCTCCGCCTCCCGGGTTTACGCCATTCTCCTGCCTCAGCCTCCCGAGTAGCTGGGACTACAGGCTCCCACCACCTCGCCCGGCTAGTTTTTTGTATTTTTTAGTAGAGACGGGGTTTCACCGTGTTCGCCAGGATGGTCTCGATCTCCTGACCTCGTGATCCGCCCGTCTCGGCCTCCCAAAGTGCTGGGATTACAGGCTTGAGCCACCGCGCCCGGCCAATTTTTTGTATTTTTTAGTAGAGATGGGATTTCACCGTGTTAGCCAGGATGGTCTCGATCTCCTGACCTCATAATCTGCCCGCCGTGGCCTCCCAAAGTGCTGGGATTACAGGCGTGAGCCACCGCGCCTGGCCAGGGATTCTCATTGTATGATCTAGGATGCTAATTTCTCCCTTTCTGGTTACATGAGAATTGTGGTCGCTACAAGGAGTGTATTAGCCCTCTTGTCCATATGATGCTTTATGCTTGTTCTAACAAATAAAATACCTGTTACCCCTTATTTAGAACTGAACCAGATAATTTCTCTCAAAAGTGCCCTATTTTGCGATTTGGAGGGGTGTGTGTGTGTGTATGTGTGTGTGTGTGTAGGTAGGTAGGTAGGTAGTATAATGTAGGAATTTAACTCCCAGCCTCCTTCGTTAATTGGCTTGAACTCCAGGCCTCTTTCCAAAGAAGCTTGTCTTTTATTTTCCTTTAGATCTCCTATGCATACATATTCAGATCCTCGTCAGATAAAAGAATAACAGTTTTTAATTCCTCTCTTTCAGCATGTTAAAGACAGATAATTCCTTATGTCAGTTGGTCAAATATAGGTAAAAAGCTTAAAATCTGAGTAGTTTTAAATATTTTCTGTACCAGGCAGTTAACAAATATTCTTTTTTTTTTTTTTGAGATAGAGTCTGGCTGTGTTACTCAGGCTGGAGTGCAGTGGTACTATCTTGGCTCACTGCAACCTCCGTCTCCCAGAATCAAGCAATTCTCGTGCTTCAGCCTCCCGAGTAGCTGGAATTACAGGCACGTGCCACCATGCCCAGCTAATTTTTGTATTTTCAGTAGAGACGGTTTCACCATGTTTGCCAGGCTGGTCTGGTCTTGAACTCCTGACCTCAAGTGATCTGCTGCCTTGGCCTCCCAAAGTGCTGGGATTACAGGTGTGAGCCACTGCACCTGCCCAGTTAGCAAGTATTTTTTGTTTTTGTTTTTGTTTTTGTTTTGGAGACAGAGTCTCACTGTGTCATCCAGCCTGGAGTACAGTGCTGTGATCTCAGCTCACTGCAACCTCTGCCTCCCGGGTTGAAGCAATTTCTCCTGCCTGAGCCTCCCGAGTAGCTGGGACTACAGGCACACACTGCCACGCCTGGCTAATTTTTTTGTATTTTAGTAGAGACGGTTTCACTGTGTTGCCCAGGCTGGTCTTGAACTCTTGAGCTCAGGCAGTCTGCCTGCCTCAGCCCCCTAAAGTGCTAGGATTACAGGAGTGAGCCACTGTGCCCAGCAGCAATTATTCTTTTTTTTTTTTTTTTTTTTTTTTTTTTTTGAGACAGAGTCTCACTCTGTCGCCCAGGCTGAAGTGCAGTGGTGTGATCTCAGCTCACTGCAAGCTTCGCCTCCCAGGTTCATGCCATTCTCCTGCCTCAGCCTCCCGAGTAGCTGGGACTACAGGCGCCCACTACCACACCCAGCTAATTTTTTGTAGTTTTAGTAGAGATGGGGTTTCACCATGCTAGCCGGGATGGTCTCGATTTCCTGACCTCGTGATCCGCCTGCCTCAGCCTCCCACAGTGCTGGGATTACAGATGTGAGCCACCGTGCCTGGCCACTGGCAGCAGATATTCTTAAGTAAGAGATTGAATTCAGTGGCTCACGCCTGTAATCCCAGCACTATGAGAGGCTGAGGCAGGAGGATCTCTTGAGCCCAGAAGTTTGAGGCTGCAGTGAGCTATGATTGTGCCACTGCACTCCAGCCTGGGTGACAAAGCCAGACCCAGTCTCTTAAAAAAATAAGAATAAAAAACTTGCCCCCAAACCCAATTAACAGACTAGGATAGATTCTAGGGAATTGGTTTCTTTGGAAGTTTTTATTTATTTACTTATTTATTTATTTTTTGAGACGGAGTCTCGCTCTGTTGCCCAGGCTGGAGTGCAGTGGCCGGATCTCAGCTCACTGCAAGCTCCGCCTCCCAGGTTCACGCCATTCTCCTGCCTCAGCCTCCCAAGTAGCTGGGACTACAGGCGCCTGCCACCTTGCCCAGCTAGTTTTTTGTATTTTTTAGTAGAGACGGGGTTTCACCGTGTTAACCAGGATGGTCTTGATCTCCTGACCTCATGATCCACCCGCCTCGGCCTCCCAAAGTGCTGGGATTACAGGGTTGAGCCACTGCGCCCGGCCTCTTTGGAAATTTTTAGACTTACCTATGTATATTTAGAAGGGAGCCTGTTTAAAGGTAAAGGAATGAGGAAGATAATACTTGGGGAGCCCTTTTAACAATGGGCCTGTGTGTAATGGGTAAGTTGGGGGAGTTATATGTGAAAGTATCTCTGTCAGGCACAGGGCAGTGGTTCACGCCTGTAATCCCAGCACTTTGGGAGGCCGAGGCAGGTGGATCACGAGGTCAAGAGATGGAGACCATCCTGGCCAACATAGTGAAACCCTGTCTCTACTAAAAATACAAAAATTAACTGGGCATGGTGGTGTGTGCCTGTAGTCCCAGCTACCTGGGAGACTGAGGCAGGAGAATCGCTGGAACCAGGGAGGCAGAGGTTGCAGTGAGCTGAGATCGTGCCACTGCACTCCAGCCCGGGCGACAGTGTGATACTCCATCTCAAAAAAAAAAAAGACCGGGCACGGTGGCTCACGCCTGTAATCCCAGCACTTTGGGAGGCCGAGGTGGGTGGATCACGAGGTCAGGAGTTCGAGACCAGCCTGACCAACATGGTGAAACCTGGTCTCTACTAAAAATACAAAATTTAGCTGGGCGTAGTGGCAGACACCTGTAATCCCAGCTACTCAGGAAGCTGAGGCAAGAGAATCACTTAAACCTGGGAGGCAGAGGTTGCAGTGAACCGAGATTGTGTCACTGCACTCCAGCCTGGGCGCCAGAGCAAGACTCCGTCTCAAAAAAAAAAAAAAGAAGAAGAAAAAGTCTCTCTGTCACATTTCTCTTCCCTTAGTTCTCTGTCTCTGCTTCCTCAGTGAAGTCTGTTTCAGCCTGCTTCTACCTTATTCTTCTGCTTTAATCTATGCCTAATAGGCTGCATTGACAGATCGCTGCTAACTTGGTCAGGTAACCCTGGACTTTGCTTTTAAAACCACACTGATTCTTTGTTATGGCAAACCTATGTAGTGCTGTTAGGGACAATCTGATCAAAGCATATTCTTTTGTCCTTACCTCTACAAGGTACATACATAGCTGCAGGATGTTGAGAAAAAGGGACGGGTAAGATACAGGGGGTCAAGAAGAACTGTTGATCAAAGTTGCATTGATTGTGGAATTTCTAAATAACAATAGGTTCCCTTCGTTTAGGTACTTTACAATGGGTCACATTTCTTTCTTGAATTAAGTAATCCAGCTATAGCTTTCAAGCAGATTTGTCGAATCTCTCTTGCGTTTCCTTAGGCTCTAAGGAAAGAGACCCTTTCGTCTCTTTTAGTTCCCAGTACTTAATAATAGTGATCTCAGCCTACATCTTTGGACTTGGCTTCTTCTCTCTTGCTGTTTCTGCTGGGGCTCCCTTTTTGAGTTGCAAATGGAGAGGATCTCTGCAGGTCACCATTCTCCATTAATAACCTATGGAATCTTAAAGATAAGGATTTCCCCTTCCTCCTTCCCTCTTTACTTTTTTTCTTTAAAGCTGAATTACTGGGCTGGGCTTGGTGGCTCAGGCCTGTAATCCCAAGGTGAGTGGATCACCTGAGGTCAGGAGTTCAAGACCAACCTGACCAACGTGGTGAAACCCCGTCTCTACTAAAAATATAAAAATTAGCTGGGCCTGGTGGCATGCGCCTGTAATCCCCAGCTACACGAGAGGCTGAGGCAGGAGATTCGCTTGAACCTGGGAGGCGGAGGTTGCAGTGAGCCGAGGGGCCATTGCCTGGGCAAAAAGTGAAACTCTGTCTCAAAAAACAAACAAACAAAAAAAACTGAATTCTGTATCGGTTTAGATCTTTAAATCTTTGTTCATAGGTTTTATTTTTCCTAATCCTCTCTGGATTCACTTTCAGAGTGCTTCTCCAGTGCTTTACAGACTAGACTTCTAATTCTGTAATTTCTCTTACCTTAATATTTTAAAACCATGACCAAATCCCAAATTCTAAGCCTCATGCAAAAATCAGGCCATCCAAAGTGCACAAGGATATGAGTATATATGGAGGAGGAAACTATGCGGAATACGTCAATGACTTTAAAGGTTGATATTGCTCCTTGGCCTTCGCTTCCTGAATCATCTTAATGGGGCTTTTGTTAAATTCCTTTGGCACTAACAGTAGAGGTACTTGGCCTAAATGCCCCCCTCCCCCTGCTCTGG
This sequence comes from Macaca thibetana thibetana, assembly GCF_024542745.1. Classification (NCBI taxonomy): domain Eukaryota; kingdom Metazoa; phylum Chordata; class Mammalia; order Primates; family Cercopithecidae; genus Macaca; species Macaca thibetana. The sequence continues at coordinate 50,695,839 of NC_065588.1, forward strand.
GCAAAGGTATCAATTACATTAAGCCCCTAAAGCACTCCCATCTCGTTCCTGGCAGTCCCTTGTGCCCCTCTCCCAGCTGCGTCCTTGCTGGTGCCTGGCCCCTCCATTTCGTTAGGAGAAGCAATCTCCTCGTTCCTGCGCTGTGGAGATATATTTCTCAGCTAGGGCGCGAGCTGTGCCAGCACTGCCCCCGGTGAGGTCCCTGGCAGCAATAAAAATTTTTATTGTGATTATGTTGGTGTCGGGGTGTCCATCTGGGTTATTGCACACCTAGTTTAATTGATTGGAGTTTAATTTATTGACACTTCAAATTAAATGATCAGAATAAACTGTGCTGTTACTCTGGCCGGCTTGTTTTAATGGTTGATTGCTGGAAGCAGACCTCGGCTTGAACTAAAACCCCCAAAGAGCAATTGATGCTGCTTCTAACTCTCCCCATGTCTTGCCCTCCAAGAAGACCTTGTTATAGATTTCCGACGTATTTATATATATTTTTCCCTCTCCTTCACAGTGGTGGGAAAGAGTTGGTCCCTGGCAAGGTATAAATTATATCAAAGATCTAGGGGAGCTGTCACATGGTCAGAAGAGGAGGAGGGGGCCTCCATGTGAAGAAAACCAGACCCTTGAGAAGCTAGGTCAGCCTTGGGAGGCAGAGGATGAATGCAATTATCCAGGTATTTGAGGGAGCCTAGTGGCAGGTTTAGGGTCTTTTTTATGTAGATACTTGCTGCTGTTTCTTACTTTACTCCATTGACATGACTTGGTTAGAGTCTGGATGTTGACAAGAAAACAGGTTGTGGAAAGGGAAACTAGAGGAGCAAATTAGATGGAGCAGGGATAAAGAATCAGTACCTATGTACCCACTTGTGCTGGAGTAATTAGGAAGAGGAAAGGCAGAGTGCCCAGGGGACAGCTGATGAAGATGGATTGGGAGAATGAGTCCATGCACTTGTAAGATGCTTGTGCTTACAAGGGCCCTCTCACATTCTGTCCTTCCTGTTTCTGGGCAGAATAGGTTTCCTTACATCAGATTATTAGGGGGATCTCTCCTGGCCTTACATTCCCTAGCCTGTGTCACCTCTTCTGGTGTTTGACCACACCCATCTCTTCAGGAAGTCCTTCCTGTTGTGTAATCTAAGTTATATATGCTGCAGATGAAGCCTGCTTTTTTATTCGGCTTTTTATTTTCTCACTCTCTTTTTTTTTTTTTTTTTTTTGAGACAGAGTCTTGCTGTCATTGCCCGGGCTGGAATGTAATGGCACGATCTTGGCTCACCACAACCTCCACCTTCCAGGTTCAAGCAATTCTCCTTCCTCCGCCTCCCGAGTAGCTGGGATTACAGGCGCCCGCCACCATGCCTGGCTGATTTTTTTTTTTTTTTTTTTAGTAGAGACGGGGTTTCGCCATGTTGGCCAAGCTGGCCTCGAACTTCTGACCTTGTGATCCACCCATCTCGGCCTCCCAAAGTGCTAGGATTACAGGCGTGAGCCACTGCGCCCGGCCTATTTTCTCACTCTCAATGCAGATATCCCATCCATAGCCAATTGCGCTGGATAGCTCGGTCAACTAATTTTCTGCAACTCCTTTTCTGTTGTGTAATTTTAGAGGGGGACTAAAACCAGAGGAGAATAGAGCAGTTTTCCTTTAGGGGTTGATTTGGGGGCATACATAGACTGAAAGATAACACAGAGGCTGTCAATTCAGTCTTTCAGAGACTAGCTTTTTGTTTTCAGGAGCAAAAGCAGGGGGCTGTGGGGGGATAAATCATGATACAAATCGTGACCGAGGACTCATCAGGAATGGATCTAGCCCCGTTTGATTTTTTTCCTTTTCTGAGTGATATTTAAGTGAGGGCCCCTGGATTACCAAACTGAGAAGGCAAAATGTTCTAATGGTGCTCTCAGGCCTCAGGTCTGGAGTTCAGTCTGATTTCTCCTTATTCAGTTCATCTCTCTTCCCAGCAGTACTGCTTTGTCCCTCATTTCTGTGATTCTTTCACTTCCATGATAGTTGAAGAATTAGGGACTATGTGACCCCTGGGTAAAAAATTCTCCAGCAAGTCCGGGCATGGTGGCTCATGTCTGTAATCCCAGCACTTTGGGAGGCCGAGGTGGGCGGATCACGAGGTCGGGAGTTGGAGACCAGCCTGACCAACATGGTGAAACCCTGTCTCTACCAAAAATACAAAAATTGGCCGGGCGTGGTGGCGTGCGCCTGTAATCCCAGCTACTCAGGAGGTTGAGGCAGGAGAATGGCGTGAACCTGGGAGACAGGTTGCAGTGAGCCACTGCACTCCAGCTTGGGCGACAGAGTGAGACTCCATCTCAAAAAAAAAAAAAGATTCTCCAACAGACAGGCTTTCTGAGTTTTGAGAAAGAACCTGAGAGTTTGCATTCCTAAAAAGCTTAGGGTTTGGTTATCTTTGTCCTGCCCATTTCACAGTCACCAAATTCAGCCATTGAAAGCTGGAGGTGGCCGGGCATGGAGGCTCATGCATGTAATCCCGGCACTTTGGGAGGCTGAGGTGGGTAGATCACCTGAGGTCAGGAGTTCGAGACCAGCCTTACCAACATGGCAAAACCTTGTCTACTAAAAATACAAAATTAGCCAGGTGTGGTAGTGGGTTCCTGTAATGCCAGCTATTTGAGAGACTGAGGCAGGAGAATCGCTTGAACCTGGGAGGTGGAGGTTGCAGTGAGCCGAGATTGCGCCATTGCCCTCCTGCCTGGGCAACAAGAATGAAACTCGGTCTTAAAATAAAAAAAAAGTAGGGAAAAAAAAAGAAAGCTGGAGGGGGTGTGGTTGCTGACCTTTATTCCCCCTGCTGGCTGTTAGTTTTCTCAATCATATTTATTAATTTATGAAGGCCACACACACATTTATTGAAGTCATTACTGGGTGCCAGGTAGAGTAGAGGGGGTGATTTACAAAAGTATTACTCATTTCCCCTCTTTTTCCTGCTCCCTCCACACCATCTTATTATATTCAGAGAGAATCTCACTTAATTCTAAACTCGACTCTATGAACTCTTTGAAATCATAAAAAAATTGTTTATATATATATGTATATATATATTTTTTGAGACAGTCTCGCTCTGTCATCCAGGCTGGAGTGCAGTGGTGCGATGATCTTGGCTCACTGCAACCTCCATCTCCGGGGTTTAAGCAATTCTCATGCCTCAGCCTCCTGAATAGCTGGGATTACAGGCATGCATCACCATGCCCAGCTAATTTTTTGTATTTTTAGTAGAGACAGAGTTTCACCATGTTGCCCAGGCTGGTCTCGAACTCCTGAGCTCAAGCGATTTGCCCCCGCATTGGCCTCCCAAAGTGCTGGGATTACAGGTGGGAACCATCATGCCTAGCCATGAAATAAAAAAAAAATTGTGAATGTATTTTGCTGGGAATAAGGGCCATAGATTTAATTGGTTTATCAAAGGGGTCTGCTGTAACTCAAAAAAGGCATTAACCTTAACTGATCTAGATCAAGCCTCTCTCTCATTCTCTGATGAAGAAGCCGAATCTCAGAGAATGGGAAAACTTGAGTTAATGACTGATTCTGATTATAACACAAGTATTGTAGCCAGACGTGGTGGTGCATGCCTGTAGTCCTAGCTATTTGGAAGGCTGAGGCGGGACACCTTGAGCCCAGGAGTTCAGGTCCAGCTTGGGCAACATAGCAAGACCCTGTCCCTATGAGATGGATTGTAGGAGTTTAGAGACATTTTCTCCTGTAATATCAAAACTCTTGTTGACTGTGCTTTACATGTTTTGGGTCTGTGTCAGATAGGAAGATTGTAGGTGTCTCTTCCTCCAGTCAGTTCTTCCTGAGTCATGTGTTGAGTTTTTTCTTTATAACCAATATTTGGTATCATGTCAGCTGGGTAATATTCTCTGGTACCAGTGGCTCCCACTCTTTCCTGAGCTGTGCTTTTTGAATCTAATCTTGTTTGTATCCAGAAATAATTAGCAGGGTGTGGTGGCATGTACCTGAGTCCCAGCTACTTGGGAGGCTGAAGGGAGAGGATTGCTTAAGCCTGGGAGGTTGAGGCTGCAATCACCTGTGATGGCACCACTGCAGTCCAGCCTGGGCAACAAGAAATGATAATAATATTAATAAATCTGGGCCGGGCGCGGTGGCTCAAGCCTGTAATCCCAGCACTTTGGGAGGCCGAGGCGGATGGATCACGAGGTCAGGAGATCGAGACCATCCTGGCTAACATGGTGAAACCCCGTCTCTACTAAAAATACAAAAAACTAGCCGGGCGTGGTGGCGGGCGCCTGTAGTCCCAGCTACTCGGAGGCTGAGGCGGGAGAATGGCGTGAACCCGGGAGGCGGAGCTTGCAGTGAGCCGAGATCGCGCCACTGCACTCCAGCCTGGGTGACACAGCGAGACTCCGTCTCAAAAAAAAAAAAAAAATAAATAAATAAATAAATAAATAAATCTGATATAGGCTGCGTGCGGTGGCTGATGCCTGTAAGCACTATGGGAGGTCGAGGCGGGCGGATCACCTGAGGTCAGGAGTTCAAGACCAGCCTGGCCAACATGGCAAAACCCCATCTCTACTAAAAATACAAAAATAAGCTGGGTGTGGTGGCAAGCACCTATAATCCCAGCTGCCTGAGAGGCTGAGGCAGGAGAATTTCTGGAACCTGGGAGGCAGAGGCTGCAGTGAGCCGAGATCACACCACTGCACTTCAGCCTGGGCAACAGAGCAACACTCTGTCTCAAAAAAGAAAAAAAAAATCTGATACCTGGAAACTGCTCTTCCCTGTCAAAGACTTTAGCTAATTCTTCTTTTCTTTTCATCTGAAGTCCATAGGATTGTGGCTGGCAAATTGGAGCCCTTAACCCCAGAGGAGCTTTTAATTTTAAAAAAGTTGGCACAGGCCCGGTGCAGTGGCTCACGCCTGTAATCCCAGCCCTTTGGGAGGCTGAGGCAGGTGGATCACGAGGTCAGAAGATCTAGACCATCCTGGCTAATATGGTGAAACCTCATTTCTACTAAACAAAAATACAAAAAAATTAGCTGGTCGTAGTGGTGGGTGCCTGTAGTCCCAGCTACTGGGGAGGCTGAGGCAGGAGAATGTCGTGAACCTGGGAGGTGGAGCTTGCAGTGAGCTGAGATCGTGCCACTGCACTCCAACCCGGGCGACAGGGCGAGACTCCGTCTCAAAAAAAAAAAAAAGTTGGCACAGAGGCCAGGTGCAGTGGCTCACACCTGTAATACTAGCATGTTGGGAGGCCGAGACAGGCAGATTACCTGAGTTCAGGAGTTCGAGACTAGCCTGGGCAAGATGGTGAAACCCCATCTCTACTAAAATACAAAAAATCAGCCTGGCCTGATGGCAGTCACCTGTAATCCCAGCTACTGAGGAGGCTGAGGCACAAGAATTGCTAGAACCCGGGAGACGGAGGTTGCAGTGAGCCAAAATGGTGCCACTGCACCCCAGCCTGGACAACAAAGTGAAACTCTGACAAAAAAAGGAATGTTGGCACAGAGTCAGGAAGTATACCTACTTAGCCATGTGGAGCTGGGAGTGGTATCTAGGAATTTCTCCTTCTAGTTTTTACCATCTTAGTTTTACTTTGTAAACAGGATTGAGAGAAGAGAGAATCTTGTTACAGTTTTTAATTCATCAAGACCCATTGCCACATCAGGGTAACCCCTTTTGGTATGGCCTTAAGGATTTTTTTTTTTGAGATGGAGTCTTGCTGTGTCGCCCAGGCTGGAGTGGAGTGGTGCGATCTCAGCTCACTGCATCCTCTGCCTCCCGGGTATAAGCGATTCTCCTGCCTCAGCCTCCTGAGTAGCTGGGATTACAGGCGTCTGTTACCACGCCTGGCTAAGTTTTGTAATTTTGGTGGAGATGGGGTTTCACCATGTTGGCCAGGCTGGAAGGATTTATTTTTAAAGTAGACAATGAAGAACTTTTTGGTGATCTCAGTCAGCATCTTTTTTTTTGAGGCATTCTCACTGTTTTGTGTAGCTGGAGTGCAGTAGCGCAATTGTAGCTCTCTACAACCTTGAACTCCCAGGCTCAAGCCATCCTCCTGCCTCAGCTTCCTGAGTAGCTGAGACTACAGGTGCATGCCACCATGCCTGGCTTTTTTTTTTTTTTTTTTTTAAGTTCTCACAGAGACAGGGTCTCACTATGTTGCCCAGGTTGATCTTGAACTCCTGGCTTTAGTGATCCTCCTTTCTAAGCTTCCGAAAGTGCTAGGATTACAGACATGAGTCACTGCGCCTGGCCTCCAGATTCTTATTTGTGCTCTTTCAGCTCTGTAGCTAGCATCCTGTAATTCCCTCCATAAAGGCTTCTTGGTTTTTTCCCCTAAATGAATCAAATAATTCATCATAGTTCCCAGGTATCCTCTATCGTCCCCAAACACTATTCCCCTAGTCTTCTGGTGGCTTACTAAGATCTTACCCCAAAGGGTTCTCTTACTATATACATTGTGAACAGACTTAATTCAGTTATTTTTCAGGGCCCATCTCTACTAGTTTGTCCTACAAGACACACAAATAGCTTTTATCCAGAGCTGCCTTTGAAAAATATTTTTGCTAATGACTATAATCCTGTGGAAGCTGCAGGTCACCAAGAAGGCCCACAGGGGGCAGCACTGGGAATGACTCTTCCCCTCTAGTCCTCTATGTGCTAGGGGAGAGGGTTCTTGGAGATGTTGATACTTTTCACCAGGCTTTAGAAGCTCCTGACTGAGGCCTAGCACGGGGGCTCATGCCTGTAATCCCAGCAGTTTGGGAGGCCAAGGCAGGCAGATCATGAGGTCAGGAGTTCGAGACCAGCCTGGCCAATTTGGTGAAACACCGTCTCTACTAAAAATACAAAAATTTGCTGGGCGTGGTGGTGTGCACCTGTAGTCCCAGCTACTCGGGAGGCTGAGGCATGAGAATCGCTTGAACCTGGGAGGCGGAGGTTGTAGTGAGCCCAGTTTGCTCCACTGCACTCCAGCCTGGGCGACAGACTGAGACTCCGTCTCAAAAAAAAAAAAAAAAGAAGCCCCTGAGATCAAAGATTCATTTGCAGCAGCCTAGTTGCTTGTTCTGTGGTGTTTCACCTGTCTTGAGGACAGCATTCTTGTTTTCTTGATAATAAAAACATAAATACATGAAAATCTGCCTAAGTCACCCAACCTCCCACAAAAACAATCTGCCTATACCTCATTTCCAAGCACGATTAGCATTTGAGGTGAAGTTCTGTTATACACTCAGGCTGTGGCTCTCTGAAAGTCAGTGCATCACAGAACTTTGTCTCGAAAGCTTTCTAGCAGCTACCCATTTTGGGAGTGGGAGGGAAGAATAGACCTTTTTAAATTCTTTCAATGTGGCCCTAAGCTGATAAGGTCTTTCTCAACAGTCAGCATTTAATGTGTTACAAGGTCAAGCCTAGTCCATTGTCCTGGAAGCCCATTTCTCAGTAGCTGGGAGTTATTTATAAACTTGCCCTTTGCAAAAACTTAAAATGAAATTACATTATCAGTAATGACTTCTGGGGCCTTTAAACTGGCTAGTTTTATGGCATAGCCCTCCCCACTCCTGAGAGGTAAAAGCCCCAGGCTGAAGTGGAACCAGCTGCAGTCAGGAGGTGGCAGGAGAAGTAAAGAAGCTGCTGGCTCCAGCTGTAGCAGAATGGAGAATTGAAGCGGCATTTAAGCTCCTGCCTAAATTCTCAGCTTTATTTAGTATGCTTCCTCCTTTGGAAATTTGAAATGACCAGCCTTTTCTGTAATGCCTTCTTTCCCTTTTGAGAGCTCCAGTAAGCTCTGTGTCAAATCTAGTCTTCATCCTTGTCCTCCTTAGCCTGTCTTTTATTCTTCCCAGGAAGATCCAATGTTTCTATTTTTGGGGTTTCTTTGATAATGTCTTCTAGGAAGCCAGTGAAAAGAACCAGGAGCAGAACCCAGGGATATGTTCTCTCTTTGCCGGTGTGGCTGTCGTAGGCACTCACACCCTGTTGGCCACAAAGGACATTGACTGACTTTCCCAGTTGGCTGGTGGCCATTAGGGCTTTTCGTTTCTTTGGGTTCTAGGGATGCCAAACTCTATGGCTGCAAGAACCAGTTTCCTATGCCAGGTTAATGCCCAGCTTAAACTAATGGGCAGCTCTCTAAAGTTGCTATGAATGTGGATGGAGGAACAGGGCCAAAGAATTCCAGGAAAAGGTTGTGGGAAAAAATGATTTTGTCTAAATTTCCTTCCTTTTGGATTTCTTTTGTTCCATTAAGAAAACTCATTCCCATTGTTGTCTCCCTTTTGGAATTGAGGACCCAAGTTGTTACAGAACTGAGCCTGCTTTAAGGGAAGATCTTTCTGTGAGGAATTAGGAGTTAGGAGGGCTGCTTCTACTTGTGACCTTTTAAGACTAGACTCTAGAGGACTTCCCTCCACTAGGCAACAAAGTTCTTTAATTTGAGAGAGGAGTTACTCATGCCTTGTTTATTCCAGAGTGTTATGTATACAGGATGGGCATCTCTAAGGAGGGTTTATCAGAGGAGGAATAAAGTTGGTAGTAATATCACCCAAAGTGGCCACATCAGAAAATCCACTTATATGTGGAAGTCTAATTATAAGTAGTCCCCTAGATGCACACTGCATCAAGATATTTTAACTTTATTCTCAAACTTCCTTTATTCTCTCAACTGTTCACCAAATATTGAGAGTTTAGTATGTGTCAGGCATTGTTCTGGACAAATGCGATAAACCAGCGAACAAAACAAAAATTGCAGTCCTCAAGAATTCAAGTAGGGAAAACTTATGTTCCTCATCAGCTTGTTGTCAAAAGACTGGGTTCCTTTTACTCCCATTCTGAACTGCCTGCCCCCCTCTGCACCCACAAACAGGGTTGATTCTTTGCATGGAACCATAAACCTCCTGAAGCCTCATGAGACAATTTATGTTTGTAGAGGCTACAGTTTCTGGGTTCTTGGCAATGATTCTTTCCTCCCCACTCTTGGATCTCTGTCAAACACATACTTTTGTGTTTGGCTCCTGTGAGGACTGTGGGTTTCTTAAATAAGGCCAGGAAAGAGGTAGCAAAGCAACAGCCTTGTCTCATAGCACAAGGGATATCAATGGTAAGTAATGTTGATTAGAAGGTCAAAGAATGTAGGCTGGGTGCAGTGGCTCACACTTGTAATCCCAGCACTTTGGGAGGCCTAGGTGGGAGGATTGTTTGAGCCTAGGAGTTCGAGACCAGCCTGAGCAATATAGTGACACCTTTTCTCTTAAAAGAAAAAAGAAAGTCAAGGAATGTGAGGCTGCAAATACCTCTCATGCACACATCACTGTCTCCCCTCACTTTTGGTTTTTCTCTTCAATCAGAGATGGGGTTTCACTCTGTCACCCAACCTGGAGTGCAGTGGCACAGTCATAGCTCGGTGTGGTCTTAAACTCCTGGGCTCAAGAGATCCTCTCAAAACAAACAAACAAACAAACGAAAAAGAGATCCTCTCACCTCAGCCTCCTGAGTAGCCAGGACTGTAGATGCACACCACCACACCTGGCTAATTTTTTTATTTTTGTAGAGATGGGGATCTCCGTATGTTTCCCAGGCTGGTCTTAAACTGGCCTTAAGCAATCCTGCCTCAGCCTCCTGCGATTTTTCTTCTCCTAGTTAGCTGGCTTCCTGGAAGTTGCAGGGGTAGAGGAGAGCACCAGACCACCACAGCTTTTGCAAGTGACATACTTACAGTTGAAGAACCATGAAGATTGAGGCTGTGATTCCTTATTTGATTCTTGGTAGTGGAAAAAAAAATTACCCCTCTTGCTCGCTCACTCTAGGCCCCAGAGTGTTTCTCAGATCATTTTGTCACTGCTTCTTAACTCCCCCAAAATTCAGATTGGCTTTTGTCCTTGGAAGTTAATTGGTAGTGTTAGTTAAGGTATAGTAGAAGAATTGGAAGACATAGGAGAGTTTTTGGAAGATGGCTGTCTTACTAAGCTGCATTGAGAACTGGTGTGCCTGTGTGTGTGTGTGTGTGTGTGTGTGTGTGTGTGTGTGTAAACGCTCTTTTCCCTCTGCTCAGTGTGTGGGTGGTTTAGGGAAGACTTGCTTTATGTTTCTGCATTGCCACTGCATTCGGACTGCAGAAACTTCCAAGTATACTAGGACATTCAACCCTATTTTCAAATGGCCTTGTTCAGTGCCTTTTAATTAATCTGGTCACATTCTATAACCGCCTGTACATGGGAGAGCAGGAAGGGAGAGGGTAATTTGGAAAATAACTGTACCATAATATTTGGAAATAACAGCATGACTTCTCTTGATTAAGCCCCCTGTGCGTCAGAGAAACTGTTTCTCTGATGGTACTTTGGAATCCTTTGTTTAAATGCTTTCTCAGTTTACTTACCCTCGGTCTTTCTCAATGGAAAATATCAAAATCTGACCATGTTGAGGTAAGGGACTTACAGAGGTACCTCTGTATCCCCTTGCAGCCCCAATGGGACTAGGGGAAGGTATCTGGTTTACCAGTGGTGGTGGGAGCCTCAGGACTGAAGGTGTGTTCGTATCTCTTCAGGAACCTTCCCTGTATACTGTCAAAGCCATCCTGATTCTGGACAATGATGGAGATCGACTTTTTGCCAAGGTGAGATTCCCTTTTGAATTAGTTTAGGAACAACACAAAGGCTTATTCTGAGATTTGAATCTTGGGACTGATCCCCTATTAACTCATGTTGCTCAGTAGTATAATTTTGAGAACACTTCCATCTTTTTTTTTTTTTTTTGAGACAGAGTCTCGCTCTGTAGCCCAGGCTGGAGTGCAGTGGCGCGATCTTGACCTGGGCTCACTGCAAGCTCCGCCTCCCGGATTCACACCATTCTCCTGCCTCAGCCTCCTGTGTAGCTGGGACTACAGGCGCCCGCCACCGCGCCTGGCTAATTTTTTGTATTTTTAGTAGAGACGGGATTTCACCGTGGTCTCGATCTCCTGACCTCGTGATCTGCCCGCCTCGGCCTCCCCAAGTGCTGGGATTACAAGCGTGAGCCACCGCGCCCGGCTTTTTTTTTTTTTTTTGAGATGGAGTTTCGCACTTGGCGCCCAGCCTGGAGTGCAGTGGCACAACCTTGGCTCGCTGCAACCTCTGCCTCCCGGGTTCAAGCAATTCTCCTGCCTCAGCCTCCTGAGTAGCTGGGATTACAGGCACACACTACCACACCCGGCTAATTTTTTGTATCTTTAGTAGAGACAGGGTTTCGCCATGTTGGCCAGACTGGTCTTGAACTCCTGACCTCATGATCCGCCCGCCTCGGCCTCCCAAAGTGTTGGGATTACAGGTGTGAGCCACCATACTCAGCCTGAATTCTTCCATCTTATCTTGCCTACTCCAGATAAAACCTGTTTTCTTTTGTCCCTTTGTTGTACTGCTGCCCTGCTTACTGTCCTCAGACTTTGACCTCCTTTGTTGTCAGCATCAGATTAGGAAAAAGCTTTGATACCTTGGTTCCTAACAAAGCAGTATGTAGATGCTAAGAGGCAGTCTGCCCATGTCCATCATTCCTGTCCCCTTCTCTTCTACCATGTCACCCTGCCTGGGTTTTTCCAGAGAATTCTCTTGCAGTTCCAAGGTTCCATTCCTAGGTCTATAGTCACCATCAAGCTTGTTACCTCCTGACTTTCCCAGAGTGATGTTTTCAACTTTGGATCTGTTGGAAGAAAGAAGAAAGGACACCCCTCTCTCCCTCCATATTCTCCCCCTCCTGTAGAAATTTCTTCTGTCCCTGGTGTATTAACTCCGGGCGAGCATAGCATAAATCAATCAGCAGGTAGAGATTAGTTTAGAATTCACCAGCTGTTCCTCCCTGTAATTGGATGTAACTATGCAGGACACCTTTTGAAACAGTTATCCAGTTACTAAATGCCAGACCTGTCATAGGTCTTCAGCTGACTGCAACGGATTAGCCCCTAAAGAGCTAGCGATTTAGCAGCCTGCATCTCCGCCCCCTTGCCAGGGAGAGCCTGGGAATGGGCTCAGTGGTATGCTGGATGCTTCTTTCAGCTTGCAGAAAAGAAAGCTAAGATAGACTATAGGGCAGGGTTTGCCTTTCTTTGGAGGAGGTTTTTGTAGCCTTTCCCCATGCCTCAGCTTCATACAGTGAGTGAGGGTCTATGGAGGTGTTCTGTGCTTCTAGTGTTTTTTGTGTTCTCTGGCACTGCTTCCTGACATGGGGTAGCTCCTAGGAAACACTTGATGAGAATGGTTTAGGAGAGGTCTAGATTGCAGACAGGCACAGAGCCTCACCGTAGGGCTGGTAGGCTTCTGCCTTCAGACAGTCTTAGAAATGTGAGGTGGGGTTGCTTATGGCAGGATCTTTTATTTATTTTTCTTAGATTACTCACTGCCCATTCTCTGCCTCTACAGTCCTTCCTTTTCCATGTCAGTATTTCTCCCTTGCCCCATGCCTTGAAGGAGAGAAATCCAAGATCCCAGGGCAAAGCATAGTCACTAATCATTCTGGCTTCCAGCTGTAGTGACCCAACCCTGTCTCCTTCCCTCTGACCAGTACTATGACGACACCTACCCCAGTGTCAAGGAGCAAAAGGCCTTTGAGAAGAACATTTTCAACAAGACCCATCGGACTGACAGTAGGTCATTTTCCTTTCACTACTCCCCGTGTTGTGGGGAACCATGGTGGAAAGGGGGTGGTAGCAGGGCTGCGGAGAAAGGATAAAATGACTCTGCCTCCTTTTTTTTTTTTTCCTTCCTCCCCTTGTATAATAAACTCTTCAGAATGTAATGGGGAGGTGAGTGTACCTCACGCGGGAATACCGTGCTGGAAGGTTGGCTGTTAGCTACCTGTCTAGTCCCTGGATTTATGAGCCTCACTTGACAAATTTAACTGCAGCTCTGCTTATTGTACCGCATCCATTAGGGCAGGTAAATGGAAGTCTGTAAAGGTGACCGCTCTGCATTTTCACCTCCGAAGGATCGACTAGTATCCTGTCTCATATACAAGGAGGGAAATAGGTATAGTGGGCAGGAACAGAGGATGGTGGTTAGAGAAGATACATTTAGACTCCCCCAAGTTTATGCTTCCCTTCTGCCACCACCCAAGAAGTGCAGATCATCTTCTGGCTTTGGAGGTCATTACAGTTGGCCTCACCTTAGCCCAAAACAGCTGGATACTAGGAATTCACGGTAATAGCTTTTTTTTTTTTCCTTTTTTTTTGAAATAGAGCCTTTCTCTGTCACCTAGGCTGGAGTGCAGTGGCACGATCTTGGCTCACTGCAGCCTCCGCCTCCCAGGTTCAAGTGGTTCTCCCATCTCAGCCTCCCGAGTAGCAGGGATTACAGGTGCACACCACCACGCCCGGCTAATTTTTGTATTTTTAGTAGAGACGGGGTTTCACCATGTTGACCAGGCTGGTCTTGAACTCCTGACCTTAGGTGATCCACGCGGCTCAGCTTCCCAAGGTACTGGGATTACAGGCGTGCAAGGTGCTGGGATTACAGGCGTGAGCCACTGCACCTGGCTGATAACTCCTTCTTTCCTACTTCCTCATCTCAGGCCACCCACTCTTTCTACTTTTTTTCCCCCACCAGGTGAAATTGCCCTCTTGGAAGGCCTGACAGTGGTATACAAAAGCAGTATAGATCTCTATTTCTATGTGATTGGCAGCTCCTATGAAAATGAGGTGAGAATCCCTACTACCCCTTTGCTATTTCTGATCCTACTTTCTAAACCACAGGCAGTACATAGCCACTGGTTTGGGGCCCTGATAGAGCCGTGTTCCTCTAGCTTCTGACCAAGTTAATGAAGTTGTCAGAGATCCCACGAGCCTCACAAACATGGCCCGGCAAATGAATCGCCTAGAAAGGAAGTTTTCCTAGATTGATCTTTTATATCCATTAGGAAACATCATATATGTTTTAATACCCTTCCCTGAGTAGTATTTTTTTTTTTTTTTTTGAGACGGAGTCTTGCTCTGTCGCCCAGGCTGGAGTGCAGTGGCCGGATCTCAGCTCACTGCAAGCTCCGCCTCCCGGTTCTACGCCATTCTCCTGCCTCAGCCTCCTGAGTAGCTGGGACTACAGGCGCCCGCCACCTCACCTGGCTAGTTTTTTGTATTTTTTTAGTAGAGATGGGGTTTCACTGTGTTAGCCAGGCTGATCTCGATCTCCTGACCTCGTGATCCGCCCGTCTCGGCCTCCCAAAGTGCTGGGATTACAGGCTTGAGCCATCGCGCCCGGCCCGAGTAGTATTTTTTAAGATGGATTTCTGAGGTATGGTCAAGATTGCAGGGAGATACTTGCTCCTTCTATGAAGGGTCCATACCTGACTGAGTTTGAGCCAATTAGCTAACAACCTGGGTCGTGTTGAAACCATACATTCTGAATGGGTCACTTGAGAAGACCTTGGATATAGTCCTAACCTGCTTCCTATATACAGAAAAAGCTATTTGCCTCAGGTAGCAAATTCTAGGAGAATAGATAAATAAAAATAAGCCCCCAGATAATTTGAGGCAAAAGTCAAAGTTTGAGAAAGTCAACTCTTACTGAGCTCTTATTATTGGTATAAGTGCTTTGTAAAGTACATTGTTATTTAAACCTTGCAGCACTTCCATGAGTTGTAGGCATTAGTGCCTTTGTTTTACAAATGAGGAAACCAAACCAGAAGAACCATAAGAAATTACTTGTGTGTGACCATTGTGAAAACTACAAAAGTGGCAGTTTGATGTAGTTTAACCTAATAACTTTCTCAGGGTCACACATGTAGAAAATGGCTTAGCTTGGATTCAAACCCGTATCTGTCTGACTTAAAGTCCATGCTTTTTAAGAAATTTTGAGACATAGGCCGGGCGCGGTGGCTCATGCCTGTAATCCCAGCACTTTGGGAGGCCAAGGCGGGTGGATCACTTGGGGTCATGAGATCGAGACCATTCTGGCTAACACAGTGAAACTGCATGTCTACTAAAAATACAAAAAATTAGCTGGGTGTGGTGGCAGGCATCTGTAGTCCCAGCTACTCGGGAGGCTGAGGTAGGAGAATGGCGTGAACCCAGGAGGCGGAGGTTGCAGTAAGCTGAGATCGCGCCACTGCCCTCCAGCCTGGGCAACAGAGCGAAACTCCGTCTCAACAACAACAACAAAAATTAGTTGGGTGTGGTGGTGGACGCCTGTAATCCCAGCTACTTGGGAGGCTGAGGCAGGAGAATTGCTTGAACCTGGGAGGTGGAGGTTGCAGTGAGCTGAGATTGCGCCATTGCACTCCAGCCTGGGCGACAAGAGTGAGACTCTCAAAAAAAAAAAAAAAAAAAAAAATTGAGACAGGTTCAATCCCAGGCTGGATTGCAGTGGTGCAGTCTTGGCTCACTGCAACCTCTGGCTCCCAGGCTCAAGTAATACTCCTGCCTTAGCCTCCCAAGTAGCTGGGACTGCAGGTGCCCACCACCACGCCGGCTAATTTTTTTTGTATTTTTTGTAGAGACGGGGTTTTGCCATGTTGCCCAGGCTGGTCTCAACTCCTGAGCTCAAGCAATCTGCCTGCCTCGGCCTCCGAAAGTGCTGGGATAGAGTCAGGGTCTAGACAGGGTCTAGATGTTACAGGTGTGAGCCACTGTGCCCAGCCAATTAAAGTCCATGCTTTTTACACTAACTCTACAGCCTTCCTGTCACCTCAGCTATTGCTTGGTTAATGATTTCTCTACCTAAGACATCAGGTAACACACATACAGTTGGTAAAGACATTGTAGAGGACTGTGACAAGAAAGTTCTGTTTATAAACTTTTGGCTAAAAGAGATGTTGAATTGTGGGATCATGTAGCAGAATTTATTTCTATGAGAAACCACAGGTCCTCTTCCTGTTGTGCTCTCACTTCCACCTTATGTTTTTGGTCCTTTGTGAAAGCCTGTGTCTTTTGATGTTTAATGAATTAGGAGGTTTTGTTTTTAGGTAGCAGCTTTCAGGGCCTTGAACCTTACCCTTCTGCCTCCTCTGTTTCCCAACAGCTGATGCTTATGGCAGTTCTGAACTGCCTCTTCGACTCATTGAGCCAGATGCTGAGGTGAGCAGGACATTCTTTTTTTTTCCCCCCAAGTTACGATGGAAACAGCAGGGCATTGTTGATTTCTGTTTGGGAGATAAAGTAACCATCTTCAGGCTCAGGGATTGTAGGAGATTGGCAAACGCTCCAGGGAGTTGATTTAGTTTAAGAAGTTGGGTTTTGCCAGGCGTGGTGACTCACGCCTGTAATCCCAGTACTTTGGGAGGCCAACGTGGGTGGATCACGAGGTCAGGTGAACCATCCTGGCTAACATGGGGAAACCCCGTCTCCACTAAAAATACAAAAAATTAGCTGGGCATGGTAGTGGGCGCCTGTAGTCCCAGCTACTCAGGAGGCTGAGGCAGGAGAATGGCGTGAACCTGGGAGGCGGAGCTTGCAGTGAGCCAAGATCACACCACTGCACTCCAAACTTGGCGACAGAGTGAGACTGTGTCTCAAGGAAAAAAAAAAAAAAGAAGGTCGGTTTTATTAATTCATAGTAATTCATGCTACTGGGGAGGACTGGATGGAGAGTATGTCCCTCCTATGGAATAATGATCTTACTAAGGAAGGGGACTGGGAGGGAGCCGAATCTTTACCTCTGTGTTTACTCTTGTAATCCCCTGTGGCCCTGTCAGATCTGAGCATCCTCAAGGTGCTTTCCTGGGCTTCATTCTTGACATTAGAAGTAGGGAAAGGGCAAGCATAAGGAAGTGTCCCAGATAGTATGTCATTCAGTACTTCGGGAATGGAAGCAACACTCCCAATTTTTTTTTTTTCTTTTTTTTTTATTTTTTTGAGATGGAGTCTCACTCCGTCATACAGGCTAGAGTGCAGTAGCATGATCTCGGCTCACTGCAACCTCTGCCTCCCAGGTTCAAGCGATTCTCCTCCTCAGCCTCCTGAGTAGAGTGGCTGGGATTACAGGCACGCGCCACCACGCCTGGCTAATTTTTGTATTTTTAGTAGAGATGGGGTTTTACCATGTTGGCCGGGCTGGTCTTGAACTCCTGACCTCAAATGATCCACCTACCTTGGCCTCCCAAAGTGCTGGGATTATAGGCATGAGCCACGTAGCCCAGTTTTTTTTTTTTTTTTTTTTTTTTTTTTTTTTTTTTTTTTTTTCCACTTCTAGTCCTTGTTTTTTGCCTTCTATAGAACAGGAAGCACCCAGGCAGGAGGATTGCATAAGTCGAGTTCAAGACAAGCCTGGGCAACATAGTGAGACCCTGTCTCTGCAAAAAATAAAAAAATTAGCCAGGTGTGGTGGTACATACCTGTAGTCTCAGCTACTCAGGATGCTGAGGTAGGAAGATTGCTTGAGCCCAGGAGGTTGAGGCTGCACTGAGCTGTGATCATGCTGCTGCACTCCAGACTAGGCGACATAGCAAGACCCTGTCTCAAAAAAAAAAAAAAAAAAAAAAAAAAAACCAGGAAGCTTCTGCCATTTACCCTCTCCTCCCTTTCCACTTCCCCACTAGCCCTCTGTTAACCGTGTAGATGGGTAATAGAAGAGAGGTAAGTTACTTTTTCTGAAAACATCCAGGGCTCTGAACTTCATTCCCCCAGCAGCTCTCAAGTGAACCCAGTACAGACAGCCATCCAGACCAGAACAGCAGGCACTCTCAGCCCTGCAAACTCAGCAGGGTGAATGGCTCAGATTTCCTCAGGAAGGGGATGATTTATTTCTTATCCAGGTGAATGAATAGACTTCATTTCGGGTAATCTAGTGAAAGCCTCAAACTGACGGATGTGACAGGCCACATGCACCAACCACCGGATCTGAGGCTAGTGTATGCAGACCCTGCCCCCTCTTTGGGCTTCTTTTCAGGGCCTGAGCAGAGCTGGTAAGGGATAGGGAGAAGAGGGAACGGAACAGAGAATGTCTCAGGAGGTTTGTTAGAGCTTGAGTGCAAATAAGGTTTGCATTCAACCCCTCGCACCTCCGGCCACCTCCAGATTGAGTCTTAGCTCTGTTTATATTTTTTTCCACCCACTGATGTCAGTGTTTATGAGCAATGTTATGAGCAGCAGCATGGCAGGTAGGAAAGAAACAATAGCTGTGGATAATCAACCCCTGAATAGTCAGAAATTAACTGTATTATTTGAATCTCTTTCCATACATTCCTTATTCAGCAACCAAGAGTAGAAAGGGGTTTTGAGTGAACTAGCTAAAAAGTTCTTCACCTTATTTACTTCTTTGTGTGGTTGGTGGAGATGTTTATTGGTCTAGTTTAGGTTCCTCAATTCAGACAAGGTCCTAGGATTTCTTTCACACACAATTTGGTTTTTTTCTTCTCTTCTCTTGGGGACTCAGGAAAAATGTAGAAAAGCGAGCACTGCTGGAGAACATGGAGGGGCTGTTCTTGGCTGTGGATGAAATTGTAGATGGAGGGTAAGTTCTCTGACCTGCCTTGATCTTGGGTGAGGTAGTGGGATAACTGCCCCTGTCCTAAGTCAAGCAGGCTCAGCGGCCAGAGGTCCTGTTCCCCCACAGTGAGTTGGGCATTCGGGACAGAGTGAACAGTGATCTCTTCTTTGTTTTTGCAGGGTGATCCTCGAGAGTGATCCCCAGCAGGTGGTACACCGGGTGGCATTAAGGGTAAGCAGGAATGTGTTTCTCTGCATCCCCGCATCTATTCACAAACACCCTCCACAGCCAGACCTGCTGGATGTGTCTAGTAGTTGGGGCTCATAGGATACATAGAACCTTCTCTTTTTCTTTCAAATACATTCAGCCTTTCTCTTTCCTTCCCTTCTTATTGTCCCAAAGAAAGAAGAAGAAAGAACTTATTTCTACCCCTAATAAGGTACCTAACATCTCATACAGTCTTTGCACAAAGTGGACATTTAATACATATTTATTTAATAAGTGATAAAATAAACTAATATTTATGGTTTTGAAATTATAAAGGAACTTGGCCGGGCGCGGTGGCTCAAGCCTGTAATCCCAGCACTTTGGGAGGCCGAGACGGGCGGATCACGAGGTCAGGAGATCGAGACCATCCTGGCTAACACGGTGAAACCCCGTCTCTACTAAAAATACAAGAAAATTAGCCGGGCGAGGTGGCGGGCGCCTGTAGTCCCAGCTACTCGGGAGGCTGAGGCAGGAGAATGGCGTGAACCCGGGAGGCGGAGCTTGCAGTGAGCCGAGATCGCGCCACTGCACTCCAGCCTGGGGCACAGAGCAAGACTCCGTCTCAAAAAAAAAAAAAAAAAAAAAAGAAATTATAAAGGAACTTGAAGTTGGCTTATTCCCTTCTTGGAGATGGATCCAATCATCTGAGGCAGAAGAGTGTCTTTTTTGTCTTTTAAAGTGTTATATAGGACTGGGTGTGGTGGCTCACACCTGTAATCTCAGCACTTTGGGAAGTGGAGGCCGGTAGATCACAAGGTCAGGAGATCGAGATCAGCCTGACCAACGTGGTGAAACCCTGTCTCTACTAAAAATACAAAAATTAGCTGGGCGTGGTGGTGCGTGCCTGTAATCCCAGCTACTCGAGAGGCTGAGGCAGGAGAATTGCTTGAGCCTGGGAGGTGGAGGTTGCAGTGAGCCAAGATTGCACCACTGCACTGCAGCCTGGGTGACAGAGTGAGACTCTGTCTCAAAAATAAATAAATAAATAAATAAAGTGTTACATAACTGAGGATGGTGCCTCTCCATCAGGAAGTACGTATTTGCCAGAACCTCAGAACCTCAGTCCTCTTTGGTGCTAGTGATATCAGAAAGGGGCCTCTGAGTTAACCATAGAAGGCCCCAGGTCAGCTGAGGAGATAATGGTGGATGCAGAGAGCCCACAAGCATATTATACGGGCGCAGAGATGTCTGAGCAAAGCAAATTCTCCCCATTCACAGAATGTCCTGGCTCTGACCTCCACAGAGTGAAGGCTGACAGTGCTTGGTAATGGGAAATCTTCTCCCTTAACTGCTGTGGGCTCCATTTGCATAGTTTAATCTTCTCCTCTAACATATGTCTCTATGTGGCAAGAGAGAGGGTCCCCCCACCAACTCCCCCCTTTCTCTTCTCAGGCTGCTGTTGCAGCAGTTTATTTCTTCAAATTAACATGCTGTCGTTACCCATCAGGCTTTGCGGGATCCATTAAACCACTCCTGGCTCCCCCTCATCCTTTCCCTAGCAATACTGATACTCAGAGAAGGCCTTTTCTGACTAGAGAATCAGGTCCTCCACCCCCAAGTTAAGGGAGTTGAGGATCAGATAACCTGCTGGTTACTCGGAATGGAGTTAAATCTTTTAAGAAGTCCTCCTGCCTTAAAATGGAAGCTGGATGAAATGACCCTTTTTTGTTCATAGTCCCTCTGGCCAAGTAAAACTGTAGCTGTCCTAGTCCCCAGAAGGGACTGAGAAGTTCAGTGCATCTGCCCTTTGTTTCAGTTTAAAGGATTACTTTTTTCTTCTCTAATACCAGACTCCAATCAGGTCTTACTCCAGCTTTCTCCCACACTAAATGCTTGTATCTCTGTGCCATAGGGTGAAGATGTCCCCCTTACGGAGCAGACCGTGTCTCAGGTATGACTTTCTCCCTTCTTCCTTTCCAGATGGACTGCATCACTAAAGAGGCTAGAACAGCATTCCACCCATACCTCCCAAGTCTGAGTGAGACTGGAGACTCAAGACACATCTTTCTTGGCTCCCTCTTATTCCAGAGAACTGGGACTTATACAGCCAGCTACTCCCTACCCCTACTTCCAACTCCTTTCTTAGTTTCCTGTGAATAGTGGCTGTCAACCTTGCTCTGTACCCTTCAAACCTTCCTTGCCTGATGCCTCATTCAGTGATTTATTCCCCAGCAGAGGCTTGCCTTAAGCAGATGGTCTGTGTGCATTTGTGCACACACTCTTTCTTTCTCTTATTATTCAAATGAGGGCTAAGCTGGAAATGCATATTCTAGAATATGCAGGTTTTGCAGATCCATCTTGCTACCTTGACTGCAGATAGATTGTCTACCTGATGTAGGGGGAAGGGAGGGGTTCTGTTTTCTACCCGCTTGGCATTCTCACCAAGAAGTCCATCTGGATTTGTTACCCGTCTCCCACCCACCGCCCCTTTTAATATGTGTCCAGTAACTCCCAGTTTTTTTTTTTTTTTTTCTTTTGTACCTCTTCTTTCTTCATCCCCATCGGTAGATTTGTATTTTTTTGAAATTTTCCAAACAATCTGCTAGGGCCTTAGAGAGCTTCTTCCCATCTCTTTACCTTTGGGGATTTTCTATTCTCCATTCTTGTAAGGACAGGGAAGACAAGTGAGGGGAAGGAGATCCCCAGCCCTCATGCTTACCCTGCCCTGTCAGCAAGCTTTCCTCAACGCTGCTCTTATCTCTGCAGGTGCTGCAGTCAGCCAAAGAACAGATCAAGTGGTCACTCCTTCGGTGAAGACCCCACTGTTCCTGGCTCTTCATCCTCTTCAAAAAATTCGCATGTCTGCTGTGAATTT
Source organism: Macaca thibetana thibetana (assembly GCF_024542745.1). Lineage (NCBI taxonomy): Eukaryota > Metazoa > Chordata > Mammalia > Primates > Cercopithecidae > Macaca > Macaca thibetana. The sequence goes on from NC_065588.1 coordinate 50,717,299, forward strand.
TCATCTAGTTCCCCAATCGATGCTCTCAGGGTCATCTCGGGGATCACAGGGATCCTTAAATCTCCATTCTGTTTGTGGTTGTCCCCCCAACCTCCCCTGCACCCTCCCTATTATTTTTCATTCTTCTTGCAGTTCTGGGAGTAAAGCTCCCAGCATATTCAGATAATAGGGCAGGGGAAGCACCCTCTTTCTTTCTCGACTGGATTATGCTCACATGCTCCCCTGCCCTGACATTTTTGTAAATTCTGTGCCCTTTGTTGTAGCTACACTTCAGATTAAAGTAGGAGAAAGAATGTGCTGAATGTTTTCCTGCCTTTGCCTTTACCTGGACCTCATCCCGACACCCCAGCAAGGGGAGGGAGAAAGAGAATTCTTTACTATAGAACGAGTGGGGGTGGGGATGGGTAGGGATTTATCCAATCTAAGCCCTAGCCCCACTTACTGACCTCAGTGTTTTCTTCCATTCCTTCTTACTGCCCTGTCCTCTGCCTTGGAAAAGGTATTGGGAATAGTTCATAGGGAAGGGACAACATGGAAGAAACAGTGATTTAAATTGTATTGAATAGGGCACATAAAATGCATTCTCTACCCCGATCTGGCATATAGCTTCAAAACTGCCGTGGTGAGTGCCCGTCTCTTAATTAGCTACCTTAACTCTCCACCCTTACTACCTGTGGGATCTTTGCCTGGTTTGTCTTCTCTGTGTCCTGAAGCAAAGCCAGTTCCTAAAACTAAAACTCCATTCTAGTCTTGGGAAGAAAACTGTCTACTCAGAACTGGGGAAGGAGTAGAACTTATGACTTGGGCATCTAGGCTGTCTCTGTCCCCTCAACTCCCCGACATGCATTTACTCTTCTGCCTTGGGTCTACATTTGCTGCAGCCCACCCTCTCTCTGCTTCAGCCTTACACCCAAGCAGTGCGTCTGTGCTCTCCCTGTCTCTAGGTCGCTGAGAGAGGTGCTTTTCTTCATAAAACCTTTGGGATTTGGATTTCCCCAGGAAGATGGAGAATGAAATACTCACTCTTGGGTCTAATCTTTCCCCTAGACCCAGAACTTCCTCCCCACAAAAATGTCTTTAAAAACCTTCCTGAGACTTAAGCATTCTGCCCCACTTACTAACTGCCAGTTCTCCAACACTGAAGTGGGGCAGATAACTGGGCATATTTGAGGGGGCATCTTTGTGTAAAAGATGCATGGAGTCAGGAGATAGCCACCTTCATAAACTGCTCTGTGCAAAGAGGAATAAAACATTTTTTCAAAACTGCCTTTGTGTGATGTTTCTGTTTCTCTTCCTCTCTTTTTGGCAGCTACTCCTGTTCTTCCAGCCCCCCCTCATTCCCCATCTTACAATATTTCTTCCCTCGTACCTCAGAGACTCTATAGCAGTGCCCCCCCCATCCCTAATTTACGGGGCTGTTTGCCTCCTTGGCATCTCTCCGTCCCCTCGCCTGGAAATTGGCGCCAGGGGTGGGGTGGGGATGGTATTTTCTCAGTGGGAGTCCCAGGGAACTGAGTTCTTCCCCCACTCCCCCCAAAGCCAGCTGCCTGCTCCCGCCTCAGCCATTAGTAACCCAGAGACGCGCACCTGCGTGGGGGCTCTCCTCCAGCCCTTGCTCCCTTCCTGCACCTCCCACTCCTGCTCTGAAACGGCGCTGAGCGGGTTATTTATCGGAGCCAGCGCTGCTCCAGAAGGTCAGGACGGTGGTGTAAATAACCTCTTCTCGCCATTTCCCCGTCCCTCCAGAGCCTGCTCCCCTCCCCCTCCTCCACCTTTATTCGCACAAATGAATGTGGCTGGGCTGGCGCAGCGCCTGGCCCTGCATCTTAATGGGGCGGTGAGCTCACAAGATGGATTTAGCTGGGGGTTTTATGGTTGCCGCGGCGACAGAATGCTTTGGTTTTCTTTCCCCCTTCCTCTGCAGGATTTTTAAGGAAAGGGGAGTGTGGGGAGCCTCTTCTCCACTGCAGTTTGAAGGGTTTCCTCAGTCACCTCTGCCGCTCATAAAATGGACCTGCAAATTCCAGGATTAAGCAAGGGAGACCAAATTAGTATCTCAGATGGGAAAGGATGAGGGAAGGAAGGTAACAGGAATGGGGGAGTCTCTCCAGCATCAGAACATGAAACCCAGACTTTTCCAGTCTTGCCTGCTCTTCTATGAAAACCTGACAATTAAGCTCAACAACTATGGGGCACCTGTGCATGGGATACTCCTCAGCAGGTAGAAAAGAATAAAACCTGGGTGTACCACGTCTGCCTACAGTCCTGCATTGAAAGTTGGAATGCAAGAGTTTGGATAAAGACTAGGTACTTCTTTTGTCTTTGCCTGTGTGAGCTGGGGAAAAGCAATACTCAGCCTTACCATCCTAATCTTCCTACTCACCACACAGCATTGACCTGGGGGATGGGCAGTGTCAGTACCAGAGCTGAGTGGTGGTGATGTGTGATGGTGTGGAGCATGGAGTTCTATCCTGTTCTCAAACTTGGAATTCTCTGAGCTTCAGTTTCCCCAGCTTAGCCTGGGTTAAACTCCTGCCTTCTGTTTTCCAGCATGAATGGAACTTTGGTGCCCTGGCCTGCGCAGTTTTTTGGCCAGCAGGTTTTTTTTCAGGGCTATGAGTAAACACATCCCCAAGCACTGACTGAAGCAGAGCCTGGGAGCGGGGTCTGATTATTTCTCTTCCTTGGTTTCTTTCTGTCTGTAAGCCTCTGTCTTTCTGTTTGTGAGCCTTTCCCTCTTTCCCAGGGGATGCTGGGAGGCCCCTCCTCCCCTCTCCCCCCTTCCTCCCCTTTGGCTGGGAAAGTGACTACAGCCTGAACAGTGCCAGACACCTGCCTGCCAGATGTGGCGATTCCCCATTCTTCCCCCCACCCCTCTATGTCTATTCTTTCCCTACCCCACTGAGCTCAGGCAGAGGGAGCCCCCCCACAGGGTGATTTACTGCTGCTGCCTCTCTTCCTCAAGTGCCCCCCTCCACTCCTCTCCCTCTCCCTCCCCCTGATGCCCATGCCCCCTCTTTTCCCACAATGTTCTGCAGCTACCTTCTTGGTACAGCCTCCTCCCACTCCTACTCCAGAGTGCTAGGCTATGTAAACTCTAGCTCCTGGACTAGAGAGTGAATGCATGGGGCAAAGGTGATTAGCCTTCTGTTTCACCCATGGGAGAGTACATCAGCAACTGGCCTGAGGACGGGCAGCCAAAGCTGATGTCATTCTCACTGGGGGAGGAAGGGAGGTGACAGAGTGGAGGAGGTGAATAGGGAGGGAACCAACACTCCAAGACTGTCTGGAGAGGAGAAAAAGGTCTCTGAGAACTTCCTTGGTAGGTGACAGAGAGTCCAGAATTGTGGCTGCCTGGTGGACATCACACCTTTCTGGCTGAGCCTCCAGACCTTGTCTTTGAACCTATATCGCAATATGACTTAGGAGATGCCCCTCAGCTCCTCCCCTTCACATTGACCCAAAACACACACTTAGAGAGAACTGCAAGTCTGCACCCTTCTCTTTTTAGTGTTTGTCCTTCTGTGTCTTTTCTTTTTTCTTTTTTTTTCTTTCTTTCTTTTTTTTTTTTTTTTGAGACAGGGTCTCACTCTGTCACCCAGGCTGGAGTGCAGTGGCATGATCAGAGCTCACTGCAGTCTCGACCTCCCTGGGCTCAGGTGATCCCCCCACCTCAGCCTTCTGAGTAACTGGGACTACAGGTGTGTGCCACCATGCCTGACTTTTTGTATTTTTTATAGAGATGTTTTGCCATATTGCCAGGCTAGTCTTGAACTCCTGGGCTCAAGTAATCCACCTGCCTTGGCCTCCCAAAGTGGTGGGATTACAGGCATGAGCCACTGCACCCAGCCTAGTGTCCTTTTTTTTTTTTTTTTTTTTTTCTGGAGATGGAGTCTTGTCACCCAGGCTGGAGTGTAGTGGTGCAATCTCAGCTCACTGCAACCTCCACCTCCCGGGTTCAAGCGATTCTCCTGCCTCAGCCTCCCAAGTAGTTGGGATCACAGGCATGCGCCACCATGCCTAGCTTTTTTTTTTTGTATTTTTAGTAGAGACAGCATTTCACCATGTTGGCCAGGCTGGTCTCCAACTTCTGACCTCTGGAGATCTGCCCGCCTCGGCCTCCCAGAGTGCTGGGATTACAGGTGTGAGCCACCGTGCCTAGCCTATGCCTTTTCTTTATTAATCTCTTCTCTCTCATTTCACCCTACCTCCCTTAGTTGTGCTTCTCTTTCTGGTCACCTTCTGCCCACCCCACCCTTCCGTGCCATATCATAACCCAATATGATTCCCAGACCTCCCACTAAAGCAGGGACTCATTAAGAGCCTCTTTTCTCCTTCCCATCTATTCTTGGAATCTAACTCCCAAAGGTCCCCTCTGGGCCAGAACAGGGTTCTGATGTGGGACTGAGGTAGGAGGACTGAGGTAGGATGGCTGGGCTGAAGAGTGGCAGAAGCAGGACAGATGGAACAGCATCCAGGAATTTGGGGAGAGGGGAGAGGGAGACAAGAAGATGGAAAGAAACAATATGAGAGAGAAAAAGTGATTGAGAGACGGAGGCAGAGGCTGAGAGACGGCGAGAATAACAAACTGGGAGAATGAGAGACACAAAGAAGGAAAGCAAGACTGGGAGCAGAGAAAAAGAATAGAGTTGGAAACAGGAAAGTCATAGCAAGAGAAGGCCACTAGGGAGGGGCCAGGCAAGGGGCAGCCTGGCTCTCCAGGGCTCCCTCATGCCGTGAGTCCTGTGTGTGTGAGTGTGTGTGTGTGTGGGTGGGTGCGTGCATGGCACATTTGCATAGGGATCTGCGGTATGGATAGGAGGATTTCCACAACATTTTTCCATTTCTTTCAGCAGTCTCTTTCCTTGAGGCACTCCACACTAGCCCCCCATCTCCCAGTATTCCGGATGCTCAAGGGACCATTCTGAAGGTATTTCCACAATTCAGCAATCCTGGCTTTCTCACTTGGAATGCAGGCCTGCTGGAATGTCCAGGATCTGTAGAATGAAGAGGCCCCATCCCCTCACTGCCCACCCCCCATGCCTGCCCACCAGCTGCTCCTGTCCATCTTCTCCTCCCATTCTCCTTGTATCTCCCCTTCCTCCACACTGACCCCTCCCCCAGCTCTGACCCCCAGCCTGCCTGGGGCCTGGGTCAGAAGGGAGACAAAGACAGGATTTATCACCAGTATTGAGAAGCAGCCAGAGACCAGGGCTGAGGGCAATGACTGACCTCCCTCGGATAGGAGGGAGCACTAGGCCGGATGCTGGGAGGCTGGAAGCCTGGGTTCCAGTGGCTGCTGCTCACAACCCCCAACTTTTCCCACTCCAGCTTTCCTCTCTCCCTTGTCTCTGAAAACTTAGAAAACAGAGAAGAGTATGATCCTGAGGTGATTTTAGGCCTCTGAAGGAAAACCTGGGAGAAAGGAAGAGATGAGATTGATGTCTTAGGGTTATTATCTTATGGATATGGAAGAGGATTTGGAAACTAGAGGCAATCAGGCACCAACTGTTTCCAGGGCTGGAACAGAGTTCAGGCCTAATACTGCAACAGATGAGAGGGACTGTCCTCTAATATAGAGAGGGACTTCTCAAGAACAGGCCCTGGTTGCCAGTAGGAAAGGAAATAAGGGTGATTATGGGTCCTGAAAGGTGGGAGACACAGTCTCACCTGAAAGCGAAGAAAGAAATGAAATTTACCAACGGCTAATTCTAGCTCTAGACCCTCTGAAAAAGTCTTCTTCCCTAACATCCCCGACTCCCTCCCGAGAGGTACAAGGAGCAGCTGGTCCTTTACAGTAAATAGACTATTGGCCTGAAATTGTCTCTACTCAGCAGACAGGGTGTGTGCTTGAGAGGGAACGGTATGATCCAGGAGTTTCCGAGAAACCAGACTGTATATCTTTCAGTGGACAGCTCCCGCAGCTTCCCTAGCTGCCCTTGGAAGCCCACCACCAGCCCCTCTAGAATCTCAGTGTGTCAGAAGCCTCCACAAACCCAGCTCAGAAACTTTGGTGCTCTTCCAGTCCCTGGCACCCAACTTCCTGCTTCTTGCCTTTACCCTATTGTCCCGGAAGACGGCAGCTAGAGTTACCTCCAAGTGAGAAGAGGGTGGAAGGATGAGAAACTGAGGGAACTGGGAGTTACCAATCTACCAGTTTCTCACCACAATCCCACCAAGCATTCCCACCCGGGTCTGGTGAGGGAAAACTTGTGATCTCCTCTCTTAAACTCCTCTGTAAGCTGAAACCATTCTGTCAATTTCTGATGCAAAGCCAAAAATTGGAAATTTTAGTGGGAAGGGGTCGTAGATTACAAGAGAATGGGAGAGGACAAAAGAATTGGGTGGAGGGGGGCGGTGTGGGCACACCAAGTAAGGAAGAAACAGGAAAGGGGAGAAGAGAGCATGTCTTTTTTCCTCAGTCCCCCTTCCCCCAGTTGAAGAGGCAGATTTACAGCCTCGGTTTGGAGAGGGGGGTGAGCATAAGGAAGACAGATCTGCAGTTCTGCCCTCTGAGTGTCTGGGTACTTAGCTTTAACTCCCCCATTAGCATCAATCCCCATCTTGCTGCCCATCCGTCTTCTGACATCAGCTCCTTCCCCTCTATGTAGCCCAGGCTTTCTGACCCTAAGTGGCTCTTAAAGGGCCAGTCTAGGCCTTTCCCTCCCTCCTCCCACTCCAGGCAGCAGTCTGGTGTATGTACGCATGTGCATTGTGGCCATTCTTGCTAAGGCCATAGTGGTTGGAGGGCATGGGGGATGGGGGCGATGTGTGACTCTTCCCCAGCTCTGTTTTCCTTAGGGCTCCCTTATATTATGGACCTCCATCTTTGTTCACTTCCTACCCAAACCCAGAACAAGCCCTTTCACTGGAGGGTCACAGACACATGGCTCCTAGAGCTGAGGGCTGGAGAAGGTATGTGGATCCATAGGCAGATCCCCCACCCCTTCTCAATTTCCTGGAGACCCAGGGCAAGGGATGTCAAGAACTATTGACTGTTTTTAATTCTCAGCAGCAGTGGGGGTGGGCAGGTTGGAGGCCAAGACTCCTAGGAGATGCCCTGAGCCCCACATTCCTAGCCTCCTTTCCCAGGGATCCAGGCTGTGGTCTGTGGAGGTGGGGGATTTCAAATCTTCCTTTCCTATGAGGATGGTGACAGGCCAGAGAAATCTGCCTTTGAATTTTCTGGCTTCTCTTTCCTATTCCTCAGCAACTGAGCTTAAGAGGACAGAGGGGAAATGGGCTTCTCCCCACCTTCTGAAAAAATGTAACAGCACACTAGGGGCTATACGAATGCCAGGATGCTTGGAAAGTTCCTCCCCTATCTGCCTTCAATCCTTTCTGCTGCAAAGCTCTGCAGTCCTCTGAAGGGCTCTACAGGATAGTCAACCCCTCTTCCTGATACCTGAAACCCATTCCTCACCTCCCTCTGTGCTTCCTTCTCTGGCTCAGGAGGAGAGGGAATGTGTGGGTGGGGGCCTTGGGAAAATGGCCATGTTAAAAATAGGAGCCCCCAGCTGCACCCCCCAGTGGACCCTTATTTATCACCTTCCAAACCTCACTCTCAAAGAAGCATAAATATTCCTAATTCCTGAAGGCCACCCTGGACTCATAAATTTAACTGGGGAGGTGGGCAAGGAGAGGAGTGAGGTGCATGGGATGGGGAGCTTACTGCAGCCTTGAGGAAGCGGAATCTCCTGGGGGAGGCGTCTGACTTGTCTGTCCCCTTGCAGACGCCAATGGGTCTTCATAGGGAGGAGGAGGAGGAGCCTTTCTGTCAATATTTCCTTTGGGGAGTAGTCTTCTCTCACTGCACTTTTCCTCCCACCCCTAAAAACAAACAAAAAACCAAAAACCCTACTCTCCTTCTGGTCTTCCCCATTAGTTCTCTGTCGCTCTCCCTCCCTCTTTTCTTTGCTATTACCTTCCAGTTGGCCTTTCCTGCTTCTCCCTCTCTCTCACCTCCCTATTGCGCCTTTCTCTGTCTTTGCTTCTCTAATGCTTTCCCTTTTCAGAGCCATTGTGTGAAAAGGAAATTTCCGTCTCTTATTCAGTCTGGATAGTGAGATTTGAAAAGTCCCTCTCTCGGTGCCCGGATCTCCCTGCTTCAGCCCGTGTGGACCCTCAAATGCGTCCTTTCTCTTCATGTCTCCTTTCTTCTCGGATCTTGGACAAATTACCCAAACCCCTACTTATCTCCTTAATCCTCTCTCTCTTCCCCTGCCTTCTTTCTCTCCTCAGCCTTCCTTTCTTCCTGTCATCCTTTTGCCCCCTCAGTTTCCCCTTCGTTCCTCAACTCGGAATCCTCATTCCCTGTTCAGTCTCCTCTGCTCTCCCTGTTGGCCCCCACCCGCACCCCTCAGACTCGACTCCTCCGCCTGTGTGTACCCCTCAGATCCCATCATCCCTTCAGTTCCCATCACCACCACACCCCAGTTTTCCCTCCCAGTGGACGAAAAAGAAGGGAGGATGGGGCTGAGGAACAGGTAGAGGGAGAGCCATTCCTTGAGGGGAGGGAAAGAGGAGAAAAAACGGGAGAGGAAGAGGGACGCGGCGACGAGGGGAGGGGTATCCTCACTCCCCAGCAGCGGCACCCCCCTCCCCGCGGCCGCTGAGCCATAAATCAGGGCCAAGGCGGTTTGGCCAATGGTAGAGTGACTCGTAAATCGGCCTGTCAAGCTCAGCCAATGAGAGGCGGCGTTAAATCAAGTTCTGTCAGCGCTTGGCCAATGAAAGGCCCTGAGCTGACCATAAATCTGCCTGTAAGAGACAGCGAAAGAGAGAGAGCGTGCGAACGAGCAAGAACAGCCGGGGCGGGAGACTGGGGAGGGGGGGGGGGGAGCGCGGGAACGGGGAATGGGGAGACGAGCTTAAGAGGAAAAAAAGGCGATAACAGAGGTACAGGCGATGAAGACGGCCTACAGGAGAGACGGACAGATGGAAAGAGACAAAGAGAGGCCGTGAGAGATAGCGTCAGAAAGTCAGCGATAGAGCTCGGACTCGGGCGGGAGACTGACAGAGATAAAGAGACAAAGAGAGATAGACGGTGACTCACACTCGTGAGCACACAGGGCCTCCAAACACACACACTTCCGGGGACACGCATGAGCGACGCACCACGAGGGACCCAGTAGGGCTCACGCGCCAAGCACAACCGCAAGAGAGAGAACGCCTCTAGAAAGCCTGGCTTTTCTTAAGTTTCTTTCCCCTCATTCAGCCCTTATTGAAATTAGGGGCGGGGGTGGCTGTGTGGGCCGTGGAGGGTGGCTGCTTTCTTACTGAGATCTGTCCTCTATGGTCTTAGACCCCAGGATTTCCTTCTGTGTCTCCTGAGTTAGTTTGTTTGTTTGTTTTCCCCCCCCCAGCGACTGATAATTGGGAAGTCCCTTCTGAGGTCTAACTTCAATCCCTATTGCTTCACCTTTCTACTTGACACTATTGTGATTTGCCTTCTAAGAACATGTAAAGTAAATCCTTTTACAACCCTTCAGAGAGTTGTCAACTTTCAGAATCTCAGAAGGTCTGAATAGGAAGCATTGTTAGGGATCATCTGGGCATTCGATCCTAGTTTTAGAAAGGCAGTTTTGAGACTGCCCTCAAATCACGGTCTTGCAACATATTAGTCATTCGGCCTTGGACAAATTACTTAACCTATTTGTGCTTCAGTTTTCACATTTGTAAGAAAGAAATTATAATTTCATGTAAATGAAATAATGTATGTACAGGGAACTGCACGGGGCACTTGTTAAGAGTGTACCCCGCACCCCGCTTTGTACAGTTGATAAAATCTGAGCCCCAGAGTTGTCCAGAGATCTGCTCAAGTTCCCAGAGCTAATTATCAGAGAGCCTTGACTGAAACCTGTGTCTCTACACCCATACACTGTTGTTCTTCATTGGTCCAACAGTTTACCTGTCTGGACCCCTGCCTTAGTAGCCCCAGCTTGATTTGGTTTAGGTTCCTGTGACTTTCGTGGAAGGAGGACACCCAAAAGTGCATGTTCCATATTAGGAGTCAGAATTCCTGGACCCTAGAAGTGTATTGCATATGAGGGTATCAATCTGTCCACCCCAACTGTGATTCTTTCTGCCCTTAATATCTTCAGATTTTACTTTGTTCTGTCAAACCATGGACTTGGGGTAGGAAGGCGACAACATGCAGCCAGAGCATTAATGTCAGCATGACTCACATTTCATCCCCAGTGCCACCCCAGTGCCCACACTGCTACTCCCCCCAGCCCCACCCCAAGTAGACAATAATATCTCATGAATAATAAATGTCTCATTCTTCACCTTTCTTCCTCAGCTTTGGGGGAAAGGGAGGGTGCAAATCCCTGGGTCTCTATTCCCTGGTCTCTGGATTCCCAGTCCTGCCTACTGTCCTCAACCGGGAAGCCAGAAAGGAAACGCAGAGAACCAGCGTCACCTGGTGGCCACAGGTGTTTTAAGGGTGTGTGTAAGCATACACATTGTGACAGGATTTGGTCATTCTGAAGGGAAGAAATGGTATGGTTTCCTAGCCTGGCTCCTGAGCCCTTTTAACTAGAGTCTTTGTTTTCCTGCTTTCTTTCGTTTTATTTTCTTTTCCTTTTTCTTTTTCTTTTTGGTTTGAGACAAAGTCTTGCTCAGCCACCCAGGCTAGAGTGCAGTGACGTGATCTCTCGGCTCACTGCTACCACTGTCTCCAGGGTTCAAGCGATTCTCCCGTCTCAGCCTCCCGAGTAGCTGGGATTACAGGCACCCGCCATCATGCCTGGTTAATTTTTGTATTTTATTTTATTTATTTATTTATTTATTATTATTTTGAGACAGAGTTTCACTCTTGTTGCCCAGGCTGGAGTGCAATGGCGTGATCTTGGCTCTCTGCAACCGCCTCCTGGGTTCAAGCGATTCTCCTGCCTCAGCTTTCTGAGTAGCTGGGATTACAGGTATGCACCACCATGCTCGGCTAATTTTTGTATTTTTAGTAGAGACGGGGTTTCACCATGTTGGCCAGGCTGGTCTTGAACTCCTGACCTTAGGTGATCTGCCTGCCTCAGCCTCCCAAAGTGCTAGGATTACAGGCGTGAGCCACCCCACCAGGCCTGTTCTCCTGCTTTCATAAGTCCAGATGACAAATGCAAGGGAACTGAGGGCCTAGGACTCAGGTGAATTAGCCCTGTGAACAAGACCCTGCCAGGGCACCTGGAACCTTTTTCTGCCTTTGCCTCAGCTAAGCTCAGTTCCATTTCTACAGACCAAGGAGTCCCCCTCCATGACCATTCCCTTCACACAGGGCGAGGGCTGGGGGGCTGGATATAATCCCCAGCTGGATTATAAAACTTTTTTTGAGATGAATAAACTTGTTTGTAGGGATGGTGGATCCTGGCAGCAGTGGTTAGGGGCAGAGGTGATTTCTGGGAAGTTAAACAAAAAGACAATCACCTTTTCCTCTTATTTAAATCACCTAATCCTCTTAAATCACCTCACATGTTTTATTACCTAGAAACCCCTCTTTTAAAGGCTACGTCCCATGCCAGCTGCTTCCTGCTTCTGCTTTGACCTAGGTACCCCTGAATCCTTAGGTATTAGGTTCCAGCTCCTGGTGGCCACAGGTGCTTTAGGGATATGTGTGAGCATGCACATGGTGACAGGATTTGGTCATGCAGGAGGGATGGAATAGTATGGTCTCCTCCTAGCCTGGCCCCTGAGCCTAACCGTGACCTGTTTCCTTCTTCCCCAGAGACCACACCTGAGCATTAAAAGCACAGAATTCATTTATTAATAGTTAATAATACTCCTTGGGCAGTCTAGGGCTGAAACATTGATCAAGTGATGGAGAGACTTGATTTGGGAGGCTGGGGAGAGGTTGTTGTGAAAATGCCCGCACGTGTTATTTCACCTATTCTCCTATCAGCTGGCCACTTTGGTCCTAGAGGAGACGGTTCTGAATTCTGGTGACTAGGGTCACAGTTCTAATGGAGCCTACGGAAACTCCAGGGCCCTCTTTTGAAAACGGAGGCATATGCTTGGCGGAATTGGCGGTTCATGGCTGCATACAGCACAGGGTTGATGCAACCGTTGAGCCAGGTGAGGTTGGCGGCAAGCATGTGGACCACCCGGGGAGCCTGGACTCTCGCATCCAGAATGTTGAGCAGCAAGAAGGGGACGTAGCTCAGGGCAAAGCAGAGGAACACAGCAAAACACATTTGAGTCACCTTCCCAAATTCCGATGAAGAATCCGGAGCTCTTCGGGCTCCTTTAATTGGCTGGGCTTTGGCAGATGCTTCTGGAGGGCTTTTCTCTGCCATCTGCTCAGCTCTCTTGCTGTTGATCTGGTCTCCCACTTCTGATGAGTCCCCTTCCAGGGTCTGGGTGGTGGCAGCATTGACTGACTCAGATGAAATCCCCTCACTGGGTCCTCCTGATGCTAACCTGCTGTCCAGCTCCTGGAAACGACCAGGCATGGCCTCATCAGTCCCAGCCACATGGTTGGAGTGGATGCTTGCCTGTCGCAACTTGTATTGGTCCAGTGCCTGTGCTGCTCGTTTGACCTGGCGGTGGATGAGGCAATAGAAGATGCCAACACTGCTGAGTCCAAGCACAAAGTAGATGCCCATGAGGATGGTGGTATAAGGCCGGCCTCGGATGCGGTCAAAGCTGCAGGTGCAGACTACAGGTACCAGGATATAAATAGGCCAGAGGGGGGCAAAGCTGGCCACACCCACAACCCAGGTGCTCACCAGTGCCAGCACTATCCCCTTGGCACTGAAAACTTTGGGAAAAAGCTTAGGGTGGGCAATGAGGAGGTAGCGTCCTAGTGCGATGAGGCAGAGGGTCAAGATGGAGACAGAATTGGAGGCAAAAAGGAGGAGCCCAAATGCCCTACAGAAGGTGGCACCGGTGCGCCAGTGCAGGTGGAGGTAGGTGTCCACAGAGAAGGGCTGAAGGACTGTGCAGTAGAGGAGATCAGCCAGTGTGAGGTTGGCTATGAGCAGGTTGAATCGGGTCCGGAGCTTGCGCTGGATGACCAAGGCCAGTAGGGTGAGCACGTTGCCCACGGTGCCTGTCACAGCCACCACCACCCCCCAGCTAACTGCAACATAACGATAGCCCAGCACAGACTCATGGTAGCAGGAGAAGTTGGCGTCAGAGGTTTTCCACATGATAGAGGCTAAAGAGGCAGAGGGTGGAAGAGGAAGAGGGAATCAGAAGCTAGCATTCAACTTATATCTCTTTTTTTTTTTTTTTTTTTTTTGAGACGGAGTCTCGCTCTGTCACCCAGGCTGGAGTACAGTGGCCGGATCTCAGCTCACTGCAAGCTCTGTCTCCCAGGTTTATGCCATTCTCCTGCCTCAGCCTCCCGAGTAGCTGGGACTACAGGCGCCCGCCACCTCGCCTGGCTAGTTTTTTTTGTATTTTGTAGTAGAGACGGGGTTTCACCGTGTTAGACAGGATGGTCTCGATCTCCTGACCTCGTGATCCGCCCGTCTCGGCCTCCCAAAGTGCTGGGATTACAGGCTTGAGCCACCGCGCCCGGCCCAACTTATATCTCTTGAACAGCTCTGGCACTCTGGACATCTGAACTGCTCCTGGACCTCACTTTAATTCACTATCCTCCTGAACCATTCCCAGGCTTCTTCATCTCAAGATCCCTAACTCTCTCCTTAGGTTCTCTAGTCCTTTCCCATTCTCAAATATTTCCCCAAGTTTTAATCTAAATATCTCTTGCCTAAATACCTTAGTCTTATTCTGCTCCAAACCACAGTCCTCTTCTATATCTATCCCATTGCTCTCAGTAAACCCAGTGCCCTCCAACTTTTCTAAGTCCTTCCTCATCTCCGAAGACCCTCAGGAGTCCCCTCTCTCTATTCAGCATCCTGTATTCAGGATCCTCTCTGTATTCAGTTCCCTCTGCTCCTTTCCACTACACACACATATATAAGCTTTAGTCATTTCTGTTTGTTACCACCTGGGAGATGAGGAGACCAAGAAGGTAAAAGTAAACCCGCTACAAAAGTACTTACCTGAGTTTCTCAGCCTTCAATTCTTTCTCTGATGGAAGAAGTTCAGCTCACCCAAAGAGCAGTCCTTTCTGGTGGACAGTCAGGCTTCAAGCAGGAGGCATCCTGCTCTTATGTTCCTTATTATACTCCACTGAGAGAATAAGAAACTCCCCCGTTACCCAATTCCAGCCACTTCCTTCACCACCTCCGGTCCTACTCATTTTGCTTTGGCTAGTGAAATCTAGGCTTCTCTGTTGAAATTCCCTTGCTACTTACCTCAGAGTCGTTTCACTCTTTCGTTTCTCCTTCCTGAAACCCAAACTCTGTTTTCTTGCCCTCTATGCATGGCAGAAGTCATCTGTAAGATCATTGCTGAGAATTGCTAGGGCACAGAGTCAGAGCATCAGAACATTTGGGCCATTCCTCAAAGGGCCAAAAGATAAGACCAAGTTCCAGGAGCAACTTTAGGTACCCCCAGAAGCCTTGGGTTTGTTTCGGAGGAGCACTACCTTTCTTCTCTCCAGGGCTTGGACATGGTTCAAGTCAGAGGGGCCCATGTAACACCCTAGCACATCTGAGAAACCGAGTCAGATGAAGAAAAGTGGGAATGAGGCCTCCAGGATTCTGGTTTCATTCCCCTCAAGGGATCAGGGTCCTGTTCAATCATTCATTTATCCATTCACCCAGCAACTTTGTCTTGAGTGCCTACTATACACCAGACTCTGATCTAGACACTGGGGATGCAAGAACGTCTGATACATGGCCTTGTGCATAGTTTACTAGGGGAGACAAATACATAAATATGCAAATGCTTAATCGGTTCTCCAGAGCAAAGGTGAGTAAACTTCGCCCTATGGGCCAAATCTAGTCTGCTATCTGTTGTTGTATAGCCTGTGACCCAAGAATGTTTTTTTTCCATTTAATAATGGTTATATTTTAGGCCAGGTGCAGTGGCTCACACCCATAATCCTAGCACTTTGGGAGGCCAAGGAGGGCAGATCACTTGAGGTCAGGAGTTTGAGACCAGCTTGGCCAACATGGTGAAGCCCCGTCTCTACTAAAAATACAAAAATTAGCCAGGTGTGGTGGGTGTGCCTGTAATCCCAGCTACCAGGGAGGCTGAGGCAAGAGAATCACTTGAACTGGGGAGGTGGAGGTTGCGTTCAGTGAGCTGAGATCACATCGTGCCACTACACTCCAGCCTGGATGACAGAGCAAGACTCAGTCCCCAAAAAATAAAATAATAAATAAATAAATAAGTAAATAACATAAAAATGGTTATATTTTAAATTGTTATATAAGTACCTGTGTAATATCCTCAGTTTTATCTCTTGATCAACACAGTTTAAAATCTTTATAATCAGGCCCTTTGAGAAAAAGTTTGCTGAGGCTTGCTTTAAAATATTATATAGGCCTGGCTTGGAGGCTCATGCCTGTAATCCCAACATTTTGGGAGGCTGAGCTGGGAGGATGGCTTCAGGTCAGGAGTTTAAGACCAGCCTGGGCAACATAGTGAGACCCTGTCTTTACAGTAAATAAATTAAAACAAAAATAGCCAGATGTGATGATGTGCACCTGTAGTCCCAGCTACTGGGGAGGCTGAGGTGGGAGGATCATTTGAATCTGGGAGGTCAAGACTGCAATGAGCTAAGATCATGCCACTATACTCCAGCCTGGGTGACACAGCAGGACGCTGTCTCTGAAAAATTAGAAAAACAAACTAATAGGCTGGGCGCAGTGGCTCACACCTGTAATCCCAGCACTTTGGGAGGCCAAGGCAGGTGGATCACGAGGTCAGGCGTTCAAGACCAGCCTGGCCAAGATACTGAAACCCCGTCTCTACTAAAAATACAAAAAGTTGGCCGGGTGCGGTGGCTCAAGCCTGTAATCCCAGCACTTTGGGAGGCCGAGATGGGCGGATCACGAGGTCAGGAGATCGAGACCATCCTGGCTAACCCGGTGAAACCCCGTCTCTACTAAAAAATACAAAAAACTAGCCGAGCGAGGTGGCGGGCGCTTGTAGTCCCAGCTACTCGGGAGGCTGAGGCAGGAGAATGGCGTAAACCTGGGAGGCAGAGCTTGCAGTGAGCTGAGATCCGGCCATTGCACTCCAGCCTGGGTGACAGAGCGAGACTCCACCTCAAAAAAAAAGAAAAGAAAAAAAAAAAAAACCACCAAAAAATTAACTGGGTGTGGTGGCAGGTGCCTGTAATCCCAGCTACTTGGGAGGCTGAGGCAGGAGAATCGCTTGAACCTAGTAGGTGGAGGTTGCAGTAAGCCGAGATCGCGCCACTGCACTCCAGCCTGGGTGACAGTGTGAGACTCCATCTCAAAAACAAACAAACAAACAAACAAAAAACAAGCAAAAAAACAAACCAAAAATACATGGCTGGGTGCAGTGGCTCACACCTGTAATCCCAGCACTTTGGGAGGCCAAGGCAGGTGGATCACTTGAGGTCAAGAGTTTGAGACCAGCCTGGCCAGTATGATGAAACTCCGTCTTTACTAAAAGTACAAAAATTAGTGGTGTGGTGGTGCGTGCCTGTAATCCCAGCTACTCGGGAGGCTGAGACAGGAGAATCTCTTGAACCTGGGAGGCGGAGGTTGCAGTGAGCCAAGATTGCACCACTGCACTCCAGCCTGGGCAACAGAGCAAAAACTCTTTCTCAAAAAACAAAACAAAACAAAACAACCCAGAACTATATATCAGAGGCTTAGAGAAAAGGAGCATACTATTAAGGAGGAGGTGAGAAAGGGTTCAGAGAGAGGTAACTGAGCTGCATTTTGAATGATGAACAGGAGAGTTTTTTGGGAGATAAGTAGAAGAACATTCTAGACAAAGAGAACAGTATGTGTAGAGGCGCAGAGGTTCAGGTAGAAGCCAACAAAGGGCATGAGGTAGAGAGCAACAGAGAAGAGCTTGGAGAGTTGAGCAGGCAGGGTCAAGGGGGACCTTGTGTATTGTGCTATGGAGCTGGTTTCATGCTGAAGGAGTTGGTGAGATTTGCACTGAGATTGCTGTTAGGAATGAAGGCATGCAGGCTGGGAGTGAGCGAAATGGTTAAAGAGGCACTAGTTCAGACAAGAGATAGAACGGGCCTAAGTTAGGGCCAGACCACCTGTATAATTGCATAGGGTCTTGCAGTTTGAAGGGACTGGTACTTGGTTCAATGCTTGTCAATCACTGTCTTTAAATTCTTTTTTTTTTTTTTTTTTTTTTTTTTTGAGACAGAGTCTCGCTCTGTCGCCCAGGCTGGAGTGCAGTGGCCGTATCTCAACTCCCTGCAAGCTCTGCTTCCTGGGTTTACGCCATTCTCCTGCCTCAGCTTCCCGAGTAGCTGGGACTACAGGCGCCCGCCACCTCGCTCGGCTAGTTTTTTTTTTGTATTTTTTTAGTAGAGACGGGGTTTCACCGTGTTAGCCAGGATGGTCTCGATCTCCTGATCTTGTGATCTGCCTGTCTTGGCCTCCCAAAGTGCTGGGATTACAGGTTTGAGCCACCGCGCCCGGCTAAATTTTTAATACTATACTTTTTTTTTTTTTTGAGATGGAGTCTTGCTCTGTCCCCCAGGCTGGAGTGCAGTGGCGCCATCTCGGCTCACTGCAAGCTCCACCTCTCAGGTTCACGCCATTCTCCTGCATCAGCCTACTGAGTAGATGGGACTACAGGCCCCCGCCACCGCGCCTGGCTAATTTTTTGTATTTTTTTTTTTTTTTTTTTTTTTTTGAGACAGAGTCTTGCTCAGTCGCCCAGCTTGGAGTGCGGTGGCGCCATCTCGGCTCACTGCAAGCTCCGCCTCCCGGGTTCTCGCCATTCTCCTGCCTCAGCCTCCCGAGTAGCTGGGACTACAGGCGCCCGCCACTACGCCCAGCTAGTTTTTTGTATTTTTAGTAGAGACGGGGTTTCACCGTGTTAGACAGGATGGTCTCGATCTCCTGACCTCGTGATCCGCCCGTCTCGGCCTCCCAAAGTGCTGGGATTACAGGCTTGAGCCACCACGCCTGGCTAATTTTTTTTATTTTTAGTAGAGACGGGGTTTCACCATGGTCTCGATCTCCTGACCTTGCGATCCGCCCTCCTCGGCTTCCCAAAGTGCTGGGATTACAGGCGTGAGCCACAGTGCCCGGCCAATACAATACTTTTTGAATAAGGGGCCCTGCTTTTTCATTTTGCACTGGGTTCCACAAATTATGGAGCCAGTCCTGGTTAGGGCAGTGGTTGTGGGAATGAAGAAATGATAAGGATCCGTATGTTGTTAGGAGGTCAAATAGGACTTATTTAGTGATTCATTGGATGAAGTGTTAGGAAGAAGGAGGAAGTAGGATAACTTTCTGCTTTCCAGAGGGATGATGGTGCTCTTAATAAGATAGGAAATGTGGCCGGGCGTGGTGGCTCACGCCTGTAATCCCAGCACTTTGGGAAGCTGAAGTAGGCGGATCAGGAGGTCAGGAGATCGAGACCATCCTGGCTAACACGGTGGAACCTCATCTCTACTAAAAATACAAAAAATTAGCCAGGCATGGTAGCGGGCACCTGTAGTCCCAGCTACTTCGGAGGCTGAGGCAGGAGAATGGCGTGAACCCAGGAGATGGAGCTTGCAGTGAGCCAAGATCGCGCCACTGCACTCCAGCTTGGGTGACAGAGCGAGACTCTGCCTCAAAAAAAAAAAAAAAAAAAAAAAAAAAGGAAATGTGGGAGGAGGAGCAGGCTTAGGGAAAGGGGTAAATAATGAATTCAGTTTTTTTTTTTTTTTTTTTTTTTTTTTTTTTTTTTTTTTTTTGAGACGGAGTCTCGCTGTGTCTCCCAGGCTGGAGTGCAGTGGCGTGATCTCGGCTCACTGCAAGCTCCGCCTCCCGGGTTCACGCCATTCTCCCGCCTCAGCCTCCCAAGTAGCTGAGACTACAGGCGCCCGCCACCACGCCCGGCTAGTTTGAATTCAGTTTTAAACTAGCAGACTTGAGGTACTTGTGGGGTATGCTAGTATCCCAGACTCTCTAATCCCAATTTCTTCCAGTCCCTATCTCCTTCCCCACATGTGACCCAGCCACTGCTTTTCTTTACCCACTCTTCTATAGGGCCTCTCTTGTTCCTCATCCTTCTGAATCCTCCCACCCCTTTTAAAGCTAGATTTACCTGAAAACAGACATGAAAACAAATACCAAAACACTCCTTACTGGGTTCCAATTCTGAACCCACAGTGAACACCCACCTTTCAACTTCACAGTTGACAAACCCAGGAGGCCCCCATTCCCCTCTTCTTCCTGTTTAACAGACATCATCCCAACTTCCCTCCTCCTTTCTTCTGCAAGACTGGAAAGTGGGTAGAGAGGGGGAAGTGAGCAGAGATGAAAGTCAGGAGGACCTCACATAGATTCTGGGTTTTGGTTTGGGCTTTTTGTTTGAACTTCCTGCCACTCAGTAGGGATAGAGGGGGTCAGGATTACTGGCTGCTCTTGAGAGTGTATGGTTGATCCAAATTTTGAGGATAACGGAGAGACCATTTTCCTCACACACCATGTGAGAGACAGCTGAACAGTGTTTCCTTGTCTCACAGACTATTTAAGGGGCCAGTTGAGAAGGTATTCTAGTATATCTGTAAATGGCACAGTGTCAGTTCTTCAGTCTTGGATACATGAGATCTTAATGAACCTTTAAAAGACTCAAGTCTCCTCATTTTGAAGACTGCGATACTGAGGTGCAGAGAGGGCAAGGACTGACTCAAGGTCACTATTTATGTGGGGCCAGAGCCTAGAGCTCAGACCCCCAGTCTCTGCCCCCCTTTCTTCCTGTGCCTTGAGTCTCGCTGGCGTGGGTTTCCCACCAGACACACAAAAGCCTGGATTCTTTTCTTTGTCTAAGACAGACTCGAGACCCATCTGCGTGGAATCTCGAGACACATTGCAGGAGCGGCTTAGCCTCGGGCTTAGACTCCTTTTCCGGGTCGTTGGCGCCGCCTTGTGGAGTTGTGGCAAATTCTCAACAGCTGCAGCTGCAGTCCCAGACTTGGACTCGAAATGATCCCCCAGGCCAAGTTTACACGAGCTGGACGAAAGTGGGGGTGGGTGGGATGGGGAGCCTCTGCTCACTTTGCACAAGCCTCGTATTTTGCCTCCCCCCACCCCCGATTTCCTTTTTCCTCCTCCTTCTCGCGCCCTTTCCTCTCTCTGTGCCGGTCGCATACAGATACATTTCCCGATAGAATTGCTCCCCAAACAGCGGGCAAATACAGAGTCTGATCCAGGGGCGGAGGGCAGAACAAATTCAGACTTTATTGTCGGGGAGAGCAAAAAGGGGAGGACCGTGGGTGGGGGGCCGGGGTTGCTACATTGTCAAGCAGAAAGAGTTGATGGGAAGGGGAAGACCAGTGTAGGCCGGACCCCTCCCGGGTCGGCGGCTGAAGGGTTGACGATACGGAAACCACGGAGTCGGGGGCGGGGGCGGGGTGTCACACCCCCGCCCGGGTTGTGCAGTGGAGGTGACTGGTGGGAGGGGACAGCCATGAGGTCTAGGAACTGGGATCGGGGAGGCTACAGACTCGGCGAATTCTGCGGAAGGGGAGGGGCGGGGGCGAGGCTTCTATTGCTTTTTGCTCACAGTTTTGCGGAAGGCGAGGCGGGGGTGGGCTTGGACTGGACACCCCTTGCCCCCCTCGGTACCCCTTGGGCGATGGGTGCTGGTGAAAAGAATGGAACCCGGACTAGGGAGGAAGAAGGCAAGGGAAAGGTCTATGGTGGCATCTCCTTGGTCCCACCCAAGTGCCGGAGATGCCCCCAAGTGCTGCCCCCTGCGATGGGCCCTGCTAGACCTGGGGCTGGGGCATGGTGCGGGGCGGGCACAGTGAGGTTGCAGGCGGTAAAACCAAAGTGCTTATGAGGGACCCAGGATCCCGCCTGCTCCCCTCCCCCTACGGAGGACGGGGGTGTTCACGGAAGCGCTTCAGTTTGGGGTAGGGGGCCGGAGTCCCAGAGTCCGCTTATTGCCAAGAAAATCCATTTCTGTCCCCCCGGACCCCCACCATGGCTTGTGAACCCCGTTTTGTGCTAGGTTTGGGGGGGAAGGGCTGGATGGACATGGCTTTTGGGAGGGGGGGTGTCTCCAAGGGGGCTCGGGGGTGAGACGGCCCCCCCTTTTCTAGGGGAGAGGGAAAGGCAGGGGGCGGGGTTCCCTGAGATCTGGGGTGTTCCCCCCCTTCTGAAGCCCCCCTCCCCCGCTACCCCTCCCCTTTCCTGGAACCCCGTATCTCGGGGTGGGGGGGGAAGGAGAGATCATTTAGGGAGTGCCGGGAGGAGAGGCGGGCTGGGAGCCCGGAGGCCTGGGTCCCGGCTGGAGGTGGGGAGTTGAATGGGAGGGGTTCAGGGTTGAGGTCAGTAGGGGGAGAAGAGGATGGGTCCGTGCGCAGTTCGGATGGGTCCGGGGGCCGGGTGAAGCAGAGGGTGAGTGATCGGCGGTCCCTGGAGAAGAGGTGCGGCTGGAGCCGGGCGCAGGGACAGCGGCGAGCCCGCTGCCGCTGCCATCACTGCAGCCACCGCCAGGGGGCTGGGGAGAAGGCCGCCCGCCAGGGACTTGGGCAGCTCCTTGGAGAAAGTCAGCGTGCCCTGAAGCGGGCGAAAGGTGGAGGAAGAGAGAAGTCACCCAGCGGTCCTGCAAACCACGCCTCTCCCTGGGCAAAGCCCGCGTCCCTCTCTCCTCCCCACCCGCGCCCTCCCATTGCCGAATTCCCCAGCATCCAGGCCTCACCGCCAGCTCCCCGGCGCCCCTAGACTTCTTGTGACGGCTCAGTAGTGGGTTGGGCTTCCCGGCCACTCCGTCTCGGTGCCGCCGGCTGGAGATGTGCTGCAGAGACCAGTGGGTAGGGGGCTGTGAGCTCCCGGAAAGGGGCAACAGCAAGGGGGTATAATCAAGCTCCAAGCACCGGGCCCCTCCCATCTGGCCCCCTGGGGAAAACCCTGAAGAAAGGCCTTTACTCAAGCTCCTTGCTCTCCTTCCCCACTTAGAGGGTGGAGCTTCCCAGAATTTCTGGGAAGGGCCTTAGACCCACCTGTTTCAGTTGGACCTCCGAGTTGACCTTGACATTGCAGATCTCACAGTGGAAAGTTCGGTCCTGGGCAGGAGCCTCTGGTTCCCCCGGGGTGGGAGGCCCCAGCCTAGGGTAAGCTTTGATGGGCCCCAGCCCACTTCGGGCCTCCAGAATTGTCTTGTGCTTAGTACCTGGAGCCCAGAGAGGGCAGGAGGTAAGGGGTGGAAGAAAAATTATCCAGGCCTACTGGGCCTCAAATCTGCACATTCCCAGTTACAATATGAGGGGGAAGGGGTGGGCGCAGTGTGGGTTCTTTCCAAGCTCCTTGGGACCCTCCCAAACAGGTGGATCAGGAGAGAGTCATAGGTAAGGAGTAAGGTGGAAGGGGGAGCTGAGGAAGTAAAGGGCTAAGGAACGGGGGAGAGGGCTGGAGAAGGAGATAGGCAGATAGGCTGATAGGTCTTAGATGGTCTAGGGATGTTGGAAGCCAGGAGCATTAGGATGTAGAGGCAGGGGTGGCCTGAGGACAGGAGAGTCTGGGTGGGGGCAGGGGAGTCCATACCTTTGTTATGTGCCTCAAGCTGGGACAGGGAGTTCACAGCCACCTTGCACAGAGCACAGTAGAGCAGCCGCTTGGCTTTCTCCTCCTCTTCCTTGCTACCCCCAGGCAAGGAAGCTGGGGCTGGAGTCCCCCCTTCACCCTTGGTTACACCCTGACCAGTCTCCGGAATGCTGGGAGGGGATGGGGAGCCAGGCTGTTTCTCTGGGGATCCTGGGGCTGGCCCCAGTCCATTCTCCATGGAAACTGTTGTTGGGGGAGAAACATGGGGATCACCCTAGATGGCTCTTGGAGAAGACTCTTCATGTGGAAGAGTCCCCCCCCCGATTTCCTGGAGGGCAAGAGACCAGGAGTCCCCACCCTGTTACAACATGCATGCTCTCATGTCCTGGTCCAGAGCCAGATGTGGTCCAGCTGCCGCAGGCTGGGTGTGAAACTCCAATGCTTGGCTCATTCTCCATTAGCTGGGAATGGCCAAGGGGTCCAGCCTCACCAGCCTACCTTCAGGGTGAAGCTGGCAGCAAGCCCAGCCAGGGGGAGAGGCATGGAACAAGGATATAGCCCTCAGTGGCCTGCCAGCCAGTCTGGGCTTCCTGCCAGGACAGCCCCTTCCCGGAGTCTTGCCCAGCCCCCAGGAAGTACACGAAAGAGCCCTAGGAAGGGGCAGAGGCAGGGTGAGGAAAGGTCTGGAGAGAGAAACACAGGCATGGCAAAAGGGAAACAGAAACAGCAGAACCGGAGAGGGAAGAAACAGGGATGCAGGCTGCTCTATAATTCATGGCTTGATTAAAGATGCACAGGCCCTAGGCCTCAGTGCTGGGTTCTGGCCTCTGTACAGGGGAAACTCTAGCGCTCCCATTCTTGCTCCAGCAGCTGATCCAGTTTCCGGGTCATGGCGAGGCTGGCAGTGGGGGTGGGGAGCTTGTGGGAGGGGAACTCCTCACCCCTCCAGGTACCCATTTGCTTGTTCATTCTATGTCCTTCCCCTTATTTCTCTTACTTTTTTCTGACATTCTTCACCTCCATCCCAATCCAGATAGCACATCCACATCTCAGTCTGGACAGGACTTCATGGTTTATAAAGCAGGGCAGGTATAGTTATCCTGCCTATATCCTCAGATACTGTAGGAACTACATGAGATAATACGTGTGAAGTGCTGTTCAAGAAATGTTAGCGATCACCATCATCACCATCATCATCATCCTCTTCCTCTCCATTTTACAGAGGTGTTAACAAACTAACCCAAGATGATCAGGCTAAGAAGCAGCCAAAGAACAATTAGAACTCAGCTTCCCATGGCCGGGACGGTGGCTCACGCCTGTGATCCCAGCACTTTGGGAGGCGGAGGTGGGTGGATCTCTTGAGGTCAGGAGTTTGAGACCAGCCTGGGCAACATGGTGAAACCCTTTCTATACTAAAAATACAAAAATTACCCGGGCGAGGTGGCGGGTGTCTGTAATCCCAGCTACTCAGGAGGCTGAGGCAGGAGAATCGCTTGAGCCCAGGAGGTGGAGATTGCAGTGAGCTGAGATTGTGTCACTGCACTCCAGCCTGGAGACAGAGTGAGACTCCGTCTCAAAAAACAAACAAAAAACAAAAAACAGAACTCAGTTTCCCCACCTGCCCACTCACTCTCTCTGTGCATCCCTGAGGGGTTTTTGTGTGTGTGTGTGTGTGTGTGTGTGTGTGTGTTTATTGAGAATGGGGGCCTGGTTTCCAATCTGGTAGTACAGATGTTTGTTTCTCATTCTTCTTAGGGTGGGGCAGGAAGGCCAGGCAAGGATAAGGATGGAGATGTTAGGTCTCTCTGGAATTGGCCATGATTGACATCTGATGTGGTAATCCCAGGATGGGGGTGGCTCATATCTTCCTATCTCAATATTCCTGTTCCAGTTTCTTGGCTGGAAGTATGGCTGAGGATGGTCAGCAGCCATGAGGAAAAAGGAATCTTGTAAACTTGGAAAAGACCTCAAAGATCTTAGTCTCACTCCTCTATTTCCCAGAAACAAACAAACAAACAAACAAACAAACACAAACACCTCTGACTAGGGAGGTCAAAAGATCTACTACCCAACATCATCCAGGGAGTTTCCTAGGTTTCTTGCACTCTCTGTCTTCCCTGAGGGGAGCCCCAGTGGGGCAGGAACTCAGATATTCTGATTCCCTTCCCTGCCCCTCTCCCTAAGATGAAAAGGCCTCTCTCTGGATTTGATGGTTCTCTTTTTCTTGGGGATGTTTGCCAGGTGGCCTCACCCTAGCCCCTCTCTGAGTCACTGGGCTGTGGGGAGGACAGACAGTGGGGACTCTGTTGAGAGGAGCTGTGGTGGGGGTAAGGGTGACAGGATGGAAATTTTACATCACTGTGCTTGGCTCCAGGACTCACCTTGGGTGGGGGTGGGGGTGGGGGTGTAGGGACTGAGGAAGAGAGAGATGGAAGCAGAGGAGAGTTCTGGGAAAGGGGGAGAGAAGAGAGAAGACAGAGATCAGTTGAAGAATATGGGGGGATTCAGACACACCTGGACGGGGTGCTACACCATCCCCATTTGTTGGGGTGCTGCCTGGGGGGGCTGGGTCTCCAGGTTCTCGGATGCCAGGCTCCCTGCCTCTGGTCTTGGCGGCCTCAATGCCTTTGACTCGTCGGGCGTGGCGGTTACCCTTGTAGTGTGCCTCAGCCTGGCTCTTTAGGGATGGAGGAAGAAAATGGAATCTGAGATCACCTT
Source organism: Macaca thibetana thibetana (assembly GCF_024542745.1). Taxonomy (NCBI): domain Eukaryota; kingdom Metazoa; phylum Chordata; class Mammalia; order Primates; family Cercopithecidae; genus Macaca; species Macaca thibetana. The sequence goes on from NC_065588.1 coordinate 50,742,579, forward strand.
TCATCTGACGGATCTCCCCACAGAGCTCCCTCAAGTCCTGGGTGATCTCAGCAGGCTGCAGTTAATTTTTCCGTACACCAATGAGATATAAAGCCCCATGCCAATAAGTCCTGGTTATTCCTGGGGCTCAGACTAGCTTCTCAAGCTTGAGTCCCTGGGAACCTAGGCCCCCACCTAGTTCAGACTCCACCCTACCACCACACCCAGGGCCTGGCTGCTGACTCAGACCCCTCACCTAGTCCTGGTAGAGAGAGGGGGACCACAAACCTATGGAAGAGTTATAAATTGGGAGAGGCCTAGCAATCCAGTCAGTCAGCATCCTCTTAGATCCCAAGGCTATGTGCCCAAGTCCTCTGCCCCTAGGATCCAGCCTTTGCTGCTTTCACCCTGAGGCTGGAAGTCCCAGGATCCCTGATGCCTGGGCTCCGTCCTGACTACTCCACCCTTGGTCTCATTTTCCCTGAAGTCTCTGTGGACACCCTGGAGGACCCTGGCCCCAAGCCCAGCTCTGGGGACAGAAACAGCAGTGGAGACAGCTGTCAAAACAGAACCATTTGATGGGGGAGGGGAGGGTAGGGCAAAAAGAGGGAAGGGCTATCAGCTTTTGGCTCCCTGCCCCTCTAGTCTTCCACCATCCACCAGTGAGTGGAGCCAGGGTTGATAGACAGGATGCCTGGGGTCCAAGCGAAAGGAGAGGCCTAATGCTGGGTTAGTCCTGCCTTCCCCTCCCCACCCTGCTCCACTCCCATATATACCCCCGCTAAGAATGTACAATCCTGGAGGCACAGGGTCACCCAGACAAGGGCAGAAATAAAAGGTGTGGATAGGCAGGAAAAGAAGATTGACAGCCTAGAGGTAGGGTAGCGGTGTGCAGAGCCCAGTAGTATGAGAGAGAGAGAGAGAGAGAGAGAGAGAGTGTGTGTGTGTGTGTGTGTGTGTGTGTGTGTGTGTGTGTGTGTGTCTGGGTACTGGGTAGAGAAACAGAACATGCTTTTATTTTCCCGTACTCAGCAGAATGAGGCTCTCTGTTTTTCTCCAAAAGCTCTCAGGACCTGCACCCCACAAAGTCCCCTCTAGACCCGCACACACTCCACAGAGTCCCAGTGGAGCCTCAGAGGGAGGAAATCTGGGAGGCTGGACGTTTGGGTTTTGGGTTTTGGGTAGCTTCTCCCCAGGGGAAAGCCCCATGGGATAAGAGTAGGGGCCAGGCCTTGTGTGTGATTTGGAGGGAGGAGAATGGAAATGGGGTGGAGAGAGAAGGAAGCCAGAAAGTTAGAGGGAAGTGGGTGGGCCAGGGAGGAGTTTAGCAGAGGCCAAAGAGGACAGAGGCTCTGTGGGGGAGCCAATGACCAAACTCTGCCCCGTGCCCAAGAACCAGTGGGCCAGAGGCCACACTCCTGCTCAGACACTGATGGCCACCTATGTTCCAAGAAGCTCTGAACCAGGGATGCCCAAGTCTCAAGGGAGGGAGGGATCAACGTTAGAGGACTGATCTACTTCATGTCAAAATACACAGCAATGTCTTGTCCCTCTCCAGTGCCTTCCACAAGACCCTGCCTTTCCTGCGGTATCCCTATTCCCTGCTCTTTGCCTACTATCCCTTAATCCCTGTCCCTCACCCAGAGTAAGCCTTCTTACCCAGCCTCTGCCCTCCCTCAAGGTCCCCTGCTGCCCCTGCCCCACCCATTGGGTAGATGAGCAGCTTGGCTTCTTACCTGAGAATTGAAGCGGATTTGACAGACATTACAGGAAATGACGGGGCGCTTGGTCTTGAGCAAGGGTCCCCCAAAAGTGTGGGAGAGCACAGCCTTCTGTACAGGGTCCATCTGTGGAGGCAGACCGGGGTGAGCTGGGAACCCTAGCGCAAGCTCATGTCCAGCATTCCCCCAACACAGATATCTGTGTTGAACCAAGGTCCCCAGACCATTTCTATCCCTTAATATGCCTGAGGGCTCTGAGCCTCAGTCTTCTGTTTCTCTCTTAGCCCAATCTTCATAGCACTGAAAGGGACCTGATCGATAACTGGCCCAATGCTCCCATTTTACAGAACATAGAAGTGGTTTGCCCAACGTCACACCATGAGTTAATAGCAGATCTGGTATCTGAACCTGGACTCCTGCCTTGGTCCATCATACCATGAACATCCAACTCTGTCGCCTTGACTTATCTCCTACAGTGAAGCCAATCTACCAGAGGCCTCTGACATGAAGTCCCAAAGCACCCTAGATCCTAGGGCCTTCAGCTGAAGCCTCTGAACCCTTTGGGCCTCCACTCTGGGGTAAGACGACCACCAAGCCCAGCCTCTGGTCCCAGGAGACAGATGTTCCCAGCCTCCCATCTCTGGGCCCCTGGTCACCCTAACACATTCCCTCTCTGGACCTCTTAAAGGCAGCAACTTCTAGAGGGAGTAAAAGAACTCAGGAGAGAGTAGGAGCTCCTAGTGAATCATGGGGACTAAGTGGGGGGACCTAAGCACCTGGGCTGGCCCAAGGCAACCCAGGGATCTTCTGAACCTTCTCTCCCTGATCATGAGGGTTTCTAGGGCAGAGCTGTGGGGCTGGGCGGGATTAGGAACCATCCCTGTCCCCACCCTGGGTCAGCAGATGTCTTTGCAGTCTCCTGCCAAGAGTTCACATGAGGAAGGGAGAGGATGGGAGTTTCTCTGAGGCTTTCTACTATCAGGGGATGAAACCAGGGGCTCAGAGGCATGAAAACTGCCTCCCTCAACAGTTCTCCTCCCTTTTGGCCTCTAGGAAGCTAGGGAGAAGCAAGACTGGAATGTAGCTGAGACTGAAGATTGGGGGATGGCTGGGCTTTCTCCTAAGAATAGGACAGAATTAGGACTGAAACCTTATCTTCCAGGTGGAGGGATCAAGTGAAAAATAGTTGCTGGAGACTTGGGATTTTTATCTCCTCAGCCGAGCCCGTCTCTGTGACAGGTCTTTAGGGTTTCCAATGAGACACTGGTGAGAGAACAAGAAGTGGGGGAAAGTGGTAAGAGTCAGAAAAGCCCTGCCCTCTGGACTCTCCTTTGCCTCTCCCCAGTAGTTTCACTGGCTGGGTGGGGTTAACGTCAGGAAATGGGCTTTAGTATCCCTGTGAAATAGATGGTGGCCTCATCCATTCTGCTCCATTTGGGTAGCGCTGAAGGCAGGGACCATGACTGGGTTCAGATAACTGGTCTGACTAACAAGGTCAATCTCTTGGCCTACTCTTGGTTGGAAAGAAGCCTCTCTAAGGGCTCACTTTTTTACCTCAGCTTCTCAGAAGCCCCAGTCACATCCAAGGAAAAGCCAAACAGGAGAACGGGTGTGTCTGTGTGTGTTAGGCAGGCTGTGATCAATCTGTGCATGGGTGGAGTGTGAATAAGTGTCATGTACTGTGTGTACATCATTTATATATCAACATTCTGCGTTGGGGGCTTTGGTGACACCATGAATGGTCAGGTGGTGTGATCTTCAGCTGTGTGTTTATCGGTGTGAATGTGTGATGTGTTTGGCAGAAAGACAGACAGACCAAATTGGAGACAGGCTTTCATCAGAAAGGGGAGACAGACGGCTGCTCTCAGCTCCCAGTCTCCAGGCCTTAGTCCTTCCGATTTAGAGACCCCCAACTCTGTTCCAGAGTTCTCCTCAGCCCTGGGCTTCCTCACAGGCTGGGTGGGGAATGGGAATTCAAACAGAAACTCAGTCTGGGCCAGGAAACCCAAGTTGGATGAAAACAGTAGGGAGAGAGGAGCGGGATGGAAGCGGAGAGCAGTCTCCTGGTTCCGTCTATGCTCTGTCTCATCATCCCAGCCTGCTTTCCAGAGGGGGTGAGGACACAGGACCCCGAGGATGACTTGTGGACTGGCCATCCCAGCATCCATACCCTGAGAATGGTTTCTGTCCTACCTGGGTCCTTCCTCCAGGGTGAGAACCTTAGCTCTTGCACAACCCCCTCCCCTGGTTTAAGTCCACAAACACCAACTAGGAGTGGGAGTGGGGAGTGGGGAAGAGGGCACCAGTGGAGTCAGGTGGGTGCTTCCCACCCTCCTCCAGCAACTAAGGAGACACCAGGCTGAAGGTGAGGACTCCTGGGCCCAATCCCTGCGCAGGTGGAATGTGAGCCACTGAAGTGCTGCTCCAGGCCAAGGTCAGGAGGCCCCGGTGACCTAGATGAGGGCTCCCTGGGGAGGGGTGAAGGCCAGCACCTCCCAGAGCCCATCTCACTCCAGAACCTCTTCCCTGGCATGCTGGCTTGGACACAGCCTGGAAAGGTCTATAAAACAGTCCCCTCCCACCTGCCCTCCAACAGTAGACATGAAGGGGAACCGCTCCCTGAAGCTGGGGCAAAATGAATCAGGAAGGGCAAGGGAGAGGGAGGGGGGAAACCAGATCAGGAACACGAGGGGTGCTATGATTATATTTCCTTCCATTGCCCTTTATCTGATGGAACCCGCTGCCCCTTGTGTGAGCACCCCACTTCCCCACCCACCACAATTAAGATGAAAAGGGAAAGGTGGTAGAATCTCAGGGATGGGAAGACCTGAGGAAGGACTGAGATAGGAAAGAGAAGGAGCTAGGGGGTATGTACAGAGCAGGTGGAAGCTGGTGGGGGAGGGATGCTGGGAAGGGGCCCGGGCTGGAGAGGAGGGATCTGATCAGTGTGGTCATTGGAGGGCAGGTGTAGGACCTGACAGGAAGTCTGAAGATTTGGGGGACTCCGAGAATGTGGGAAGCAGAGGTGAGGGTATCCAGTATGGTGGCAGTAGTCTGGGGGCATGAGCTGGGATCCCGAGATTGGTTAGGGCCGCGCCGGTGTGGGGGATGGGCCGGACAACCCGAGGACCAGGCAGAGGAAGAGGTAGCCAGCCCCGCAGGGGCGGGCGGGGACGGGGTGGGGGTGCGCTGCGGCAGCCGCGGGAGTCAGGGAGAGAGGAGGGGCCGGGTGGCTTACCCTGCGAGACCCTAGGGGCCGCGGCTCCATGGCCCGGGGTAGCGGACCCGGGCTGAGGGGCCGAGCCTGGCCGGGCCGGGCAGGCCAGGGACGCGGCGCTCGTTGCCCGGGCGGCTCGGGGCTGTGCGGCCCGGCCGGCGGGGAGAAGGGGAGGCGGCGCTGGCCCGGGCCGGAGCCCGCCCCGGAGGCGGGGCCGAGGACGGGGGCGGGGACAGGGACAGGGACAGGGAGCTGAAGAGGAATGAAAGGGGGCTAGGGCGGAAAGAGGGGGATGTCCATTATCCAGACACTCCTAGGAAAGAGCTTGTTCGGAAGAGAAGAGGCCACTTGGCCCCGCGGCAGGGGCATTGACCAGATGACCTCGTTGCTTCCACTGGGGCTCCTTCTTGGGTCCGGGGTCCCCACCAACTCAGACATTTCTCCTTTCTTTCACCCCTTTTGCCCCGACCTTCCCTAGATCCCCTGCTGATAGTCTGTCTTCAGAGTCCCCAGACGACCCTTCCCCGGCTTCCTCTGCAAAGGCGGCCCGTATGCTGCTACCCTTTTACAAGTCACTTCCCTCCCTAGGGATGGGAAACTGAGCCCAGGTACCCAGGTGTCAGGCATTGCTCTCTCAGAGACTCTTCCAAATTGTGGAGCTGAGGGCACCCAGGGCAAAAGCGACCTCAGACTGGGGATGTCGTTCCTAACTTCTTCCCACCTCCTACCCGCGCCCGCCACCTGCCGGAGAACCAGGCTCTCTGAAAGCCTACGCTTCATGCACCTGCTGCCCTCTGGCGGTTCAGTGGGGCCAGCATTGGGGGACTGAGGCTGTAGGGCCCAGCAGCCCCACTCCCCCAGACACCTCGTTCTGTCTAGACAGGTCCTGGGATTTCCAGTCTTTCATCTCTAGGTCTCATCTTCTCCCATTCCACCTAGGGCAGAGAGATTAGTGAAGCAGGGGACTGGATCTAGAGAGAGGGTGGCTTTGGGAAACAGTGAGGGATGTCCAAGGGCAGAGGGAAGCAGTGGAGTTAGTGGGAGGAGAATGAGGGGAGACAGTAATTCCAGAAGAGGTCTAAGGAGTACGAACTGCCCAAGTAGGAGAGAGTGCGGGAGGTGCCAGTCCCCTGGGAAGGAGAGACTCTGTCATGAATAATACCACTACCACCGGGCCGGGCGCGGTGGCTCACGCCTGTAATCCCAGCACTTTGGGAGGCCGAGGCGGGCGGATCACAAGGTCAGGAGATAGAGACCACGGTGAAACCCCGTCTCTACTAAAAATACAAAAAATTAGCCGGGCGCGGTGGCGGGCGCCTGTAGTCCCAGCTACTCAGGAGGCTGAGGCAGGAGAATGGCGTGAACCGTGAACCCAGGAGGCGGAGCTTGCAGTGAGCCGAGATCGCGCCACTGCACTCCAGCCTGGGCAACAGAGCGAGACTCCGTCTCAAAAAAAAAAAAAAAATACCACTACCACCATCTAATGTTGATTGAGCCCTTGGAATGTGCCAGCTTCTGTACTGAGCTCTTTGCATGGATTATCTAATTTAATCTTCACAACCACTATTTGAAGTAAGTACTATTATTATCTTCATTTTATAGATGAGGGAACTAAGGTTTTGAGAGGTTAAATAATTTGCCCAAGGTCATAAGCTAGTAAGTGGCTGAACTGGGATTTGAATTTAAACCTGGGCAGTCTGACTCCAAAGCCACATACTTAACTGCTGCACAGTACTTCCACAGGTCTGTCTGCTGCTTTTCTGCAGTCCTCATTCCCCTGCAGAATTTGACAGTATTGATGCAGCCCGCCACACTCTCTCCCTTGGCTTTTCCAACTCTACAGGAACATATTTCCCTCCCCACCCCCTCCAGTGGCTTTTGCATTCCTTTGCTGAAGCCTCTTCCTGTTCCCACTGCCTAATTCTGCATGTTCCCAAAGGCTAAGGCCTTGACCATCCTATGTTTCTCTCTTTACTTCTCTCTTAAATAAAAACAATAGCAATAGCATAATAATCATAGTAGCTAACACTGATCGAGCACTTAGTTTGTGATAGGCATTATGATTATGTAATATGATCTCACAACCTTGTGAGTTGGTGTTAATACTATCCCATTCTCAGCCTGGGCAACATGGCAAAACTCCATCTCTACTAAAAATACAAAAATTGGCCAGGCGCGGTGGCTTACGCCTATAATCCCAACACTTTGGGAGGCTGAGGTGGGCAGATCACAAGGTCAAGAGATCGAGACCATCCTGGCCAACATGGTGAAGCCCTGTCTCTACTAAAAATACAAAAATTAGCTGGGCATGGTGGTGTGCACCTGTAGCCCCAGCTCCTCAGGAGGCTGAGGCAGGCGAATTACTTGAACCCAGGAGGCTTAGGTTGCAGTGAGTGGAGATTGCACCACTGCACTCCAGCCTGGGGGACAGAGTAAGTCTCTGTCTTAAAAAAAAAAAAAAAAAAAAAAAAAAAAGAAAGAAAGAAAGAAAGAAAAAACTATCCCATTCTACAGTTGGTAAAACTGAGGTTCAGAATGGTTAAATAACTTGCCTAAGGTCACACAGCCAGTACTTTGGAACATCAAGTTAAATTCTGCCAATCAGATGCAGGATGCAATTCAACACCCTGCTGAACTCTTTAAGCTTATCCATGCTCATCGCTTTAAATACCTCTGCTAGAGGCAGTGGAGCATGAACTCTGCAGGAGTCGAAACCCTGGATTATCCAATCAACTAAGTAGCTTTGTGACCTTGGACAATTCACTTAACCTCTCTGCATCTGTGTTTCCTCATCTATACAATAGGGACACTGATGGGGTTGCTAAGATCTGAGGTCAAGTGTAAGTCAGGTGTTTAGATGGGGGGAAGTATTCTCCCCATCTTATGACCTATCACATCCAATCTTGCACTTTCTCAAATGCTCCTTTCTAGCCCTTGTTCATGCTACTTACTTCAGTCTGGAATGTTCCCTAAGGCTACTTTAAAACTCTTGCCAATAATTCTTCAAAGCCCAAATTATATGTCACCTGCTCCAGGTTAAATCCCTTTTTCCTCTGCTCTCTGTTTTTCTGCCTAGCTCTGGTTGGTCCCTTAGGACCCACCATATCCAGGAAGGTCTTTCTTGACACTTGGGCTTCCGTGCAAGCAAAATGCCTCTGACACAGCTCTTCTCACACTGCATAGGGTTAACTTGTTATCCTTCCTACTAAACTAGGAGCTCCCCAAGTGTGGTAACTGAGTCCTGTGTCCCTGACACCAGGCACAGTACTCAGCATATAGTAGGTACTCAAAAAAATTTTTTTTTTTGTTAAATTGAAATTTTTTTTTTTTTTTTGAGTTGCAGTCTTGCTCTGTCGCCCAGGCTGGAGTGCAGTGGCGTGATCTTGGCTCACTGCAAGCTCTGCCTCCTGGGTTCACTCTCCTGCCTCAGCCTCCCAAGTAGCTGGGACTACAGGTACCTGCCACCATGCCAGGCTATTTTTAAAAAATATATATTTTTAGTAGAGACGGGGTTTCACCATGTTAGCCAGGATGGTCTCGATTTCCTGACCTTGTGATCCATAAACTGAGTTTTTGTTAGGGTCTCTGCCACAATATTTATAACTTTCCCCTTGTTTTGCTACGTACTTGTCTATCTTTCTCCCCTGAATATAAGTTCTTTAATTTAGGACTGTCTCATATTTACCCTCATGTCTCCGTTGTGTCTAGAACAATGCCTTGCTTATAGTTAGTACTCAATTTTCTCAACTGTAAAATGAGGACAATAACAGCTACCCCACAAGGTTTCTTTGATGGTTGAGATATGAAAAAACAGTCTGAAAACTTAAAAGTGCAATGCAAATGTGTCTGGGTTCTTTGGGAAGAGTTTGGGGGGAGCAGCTGTGGTAGAATGATAACTCTATTTGAAGCCAGATGCAATGGGTTCAAATCATACCTTAGGCACATACTGTGTCAACTTATATAAATTACTAAACCCTCTGAGCCTTAGTTTTTGCTTTTTCGTTCATTAAATGGAATAATAATGTCTACCTTGTTGGGTTGTTGTGAAGGTGAAATGAGATTGCAGATAGAAACATCTGCTACAGTGCCTGGCGTGTAGTCGATGCTCAATACATGTTTATGGCTAAATATGATTTGATGTGGATTATTTAAGTTGAATAAGGCTGACTTTCCCCAAACCTTTAGCTCTAGCCCACCTTCCAGGCTTCAAATTCTATCTGTAGGACATTTTGGGCTCAATGTCCTACTGGTATGCCAAATCACCATATCCTTTTTTTAAAAAAAATTTATTATTATTTTTTAAAACATACAGGCCAGGCACAGTGGCTCAAGCCTGTAATCCCAGCACTTTGGGAGGCTGAGGCGGGTGGATCACAAGGTCAGGAGTTCGAGACCAGCCTGGTCAAGATGGTGAAACCCTGTCTCTACTAAAAATATAAAAATTAACTGGGCGGCTGGGCAGTTAAGGATTACGCGGCTCAAGCCTGTAATCCTAGCACTTTGGGAGGCCGAGACGGGCGGATCACGAGGTCAGGAGATCGAGACCATCCTGGCTAACCCGGTGAAACCCCGTCTCTACTAAAAAATACAAAAAACTAGCCGGGCGAGGTGGTGGGCACCTGTAGTCCCAGCTACTCCGGAGGCTGAGGCAGGAGAATGGCGTAAACCCGGGAGGCGGAGCTTGCAGTGAGCTGAGATCCGGCCACTGCACTCCAGCCTGGGCGACAGAGCGAGACTCCGTCTCAAAAAAAAAAAAAAAAAAAAAAAAATTAACTGGGCATGGTGGTACGTGCCTGTAATCCTAGCTACTGGGCAGGCTGAGGCAGGAGAATGGCTTGAACCCAGGAGGCAGAGGTTGCAGTGAGCCGAGATCATCATGCCACTGCACTCCAGCCTGAGAGACAGAGTAAGACTCCGTCTCAAAAAAAAAAAAAAAAAAAAAAAAAAAAAAAAATAGATAAAGCTTTAGCTTTAGCACCACATGCTAAAGGGAATTCATCACCCTCACTGGAGACCAACTTCCTTTTCCAACCCTCTGCCTCTGTCAATGGTGACTTCCATCCAGTCACAAAGACCTGAATGCTGGAGTCATCCTTGACTCATGCCTTCTCTTCTCCCTCACCCTCAAACACCAGCTGGTCACCATGACCTGTCAATATTTCCTTGGAATTACCTCCCCCATTCTTCCTTTCTCTCCATTCATACTGCCACTGCCACCAGCCCAGTCTGGCTTTTGAGGCTTACCTTGGGCCTGCATTGCTAGGACAGCCTCCTAACTGTTCACCTTCCTCCTGCCTCTGTTCCCTTTCATCCAGTTGCCCCACTCACTTTCCTCAAATGCTGCTCTTACCAAGTCAGTCTCCTACTCAAAAATAGACAGTGGTGGCCGGGCATGGTGGCTCATGCCTGTAATCCCAGCACTTTGGGAGGCTGAGGCAGGCGGATCACCTGAGGTCAGGAGTTTGAGACCAGCCTGGCCAACAGGGTGAAAACCCATCTCTACTAAAAATATAAAAATTAGCCAGGTGTGGTGGCACATGCCTGTAATCCCAGCTACTTAGGAGGCTGAGGCAGGAGAATCAGTGAACTCGGGAGGCGGAGGTTGCAGTGAGCCGAGGTCGTGCCGCTGCACACCAGCCTCGGCAACAGAGTAAGACTCCGTCTCATAAAAACAAACAAACACCGGCCGGGCGCGGTGGCTCAAGCCTGTAATCCCAGCACTTTGGGAGGCCGAGACGGGCGGATCACGAGGTCAGGAGATCGAGACCATCCTGGCTAACACGGTGAAACCCTGTCTCTACTAAGAAATACAAAAAATAGCCGGGCGAGGTGGCAGCGCCTGTAGTCCCAGCTACTCGGGAGGCTGAGGCAGGAGAATGGCGTGAACCCGGGAGGCGGAGCTTGCAGTGAGCTGAGATCCGGCCACTGCACTCCAGCCTGGGCTACAGAGCGAGACTCCGTCTCAAACAAACAAACAAACAAACAAACACACAAATAGACAGCACCTTCCTATTTCATACTGTATTAAATCTAGACCATCTTGCCAGTCCTCCAAGCCCTATCCCATTGATCCTACCCACCCAGCTGTGGACTCCAGAGAGGTGAAACTTACAAACAGACATGCTTATTTTCTTGCTTATTCCCTCTTTCTGGATTCAGCACCTACACCCCTCCTACCTCCCTACTGTTACTACCACCAATTTAAGTCTCATTACTTCTCTAGATGGTAGGGTGATTCACTGTAGGACTAAATGGGATAATTCATATAAAACACTTAGCACAGTGTCTGGCCCGTAGCAAGATCTCAGCAAATATTAGCTATTATTATTGTTGTTAACACTACACCAGATGGCCCACAGTACTCAAAATTAACTAGAATTAAGGAAGATGGGGTCATAAGAGGAGATAAAGAATTAGAAACAGGAGAAGAGGGCAGAGGTGGGTCTGAGAGGGAAAGATCGGGTCACAAGTGGATGGAGAAGGCAGGCAGGCTGCTACTTACGGTGCTGTAGTTGCTGAAGAGGCCAAGGGTAGGGGCCGGCTCGAGTGGGAAGGGCAGGATCTGCTTGAGGTCCAGCGGGGGCTGCATGATGGGGGGCTGCCGTAGCAGAGGCAGGGGCCCTGCCCGGCTCAGGCTGCCTGAAGGGCAGAGAAAACATTTTGTGGAGTAGGAAGATTAAAGCTTGGAAACCCCACCCAAACCTGCCAGTCCCACTCCCTAACCAGGGCCCCCACACTCAGAAGTGTCACCCCAGTGCACAGTGTACACACTTCCCCTGCTGGCTCCAGAGCAATGGAGCACAGTGCCCTGTGGGTCTGGGGGAGGATGTAGACTGGTCCTTCCCTTCTGGGTGGTTTTCACTTCCCCCTTTTCCAGCCTCCCTCCCCCAAAGTCTCTAGGCACATTACCCAGTAAGAGCCCATACCTTTTCTGCAGGCTGCCTGCTGAACCAGCAGGACTCCCAGCCTCAAGCCCCTGGCCACCCTCTTTTTCTGGTTTTGCTTTCCCCCAGGGGATCCTAAAGCTTGGTATCACCCCAGGAAGAAGACAGTCAAGTGGGTGATTCATCCCACTGACCAGAGGGCGATATTGGGACTTAGATTTGGAGGGGGCTGCTGAATCTCTCAGATGCCCTAGAATTAGATTTTGCTGTAATTATAATTCTTTTTTTTTTTTTTTTGAGACACAGCCTCACTCTGTTGCCGGGCTTGAGTGCAGTGGCGCGATCTCGGCTCACTGCAACCTCTGCCTCATGGGTTCAAGCGATTCTCCTGCCTCAGCCTCCCGAGTAGCTGGGATTACAGGCACCCGCCACCACACCTGGCTAATTTTTTTTGTATTTTTCGTAGAGACGGGGTTTCACCATGTTGGCCAGGCTGGTTTCAAACTCCTGATCTTGTAATCCTCCCGCCTCGGCCTCCCAAAGTGCTGGATTACAGGCGTAAGCCACTGTGCCCGGCTTCTAATTATAATTCTTAATTAACTATTGACACCTGTGGGGGTAGGTAGCGGGTGGTTTTTGCTCTGGGAGGTGAACTACCGAGGCCATTCTCAGAGCCCCTTCTCCCAACCTTCCTCAGTCTTCCCCAAGGCCCTTTTGTCTCACCGGGAATGCTCAGCTACAGGTCCAGTTCTGCAGGAGGAACCTCAACCTGGCCTCTGGGTGGGGAATGCCTGGGTCTGACCCCAAGGGGAAATGAAAGTCCAGGCCAGCCATTCAACTACCCTTTCCTGAAACCTTTTCCTCCTCCTCTCAGAGTCATGGGAGGAACCCACCAAAGGGGCAGCCCAAAGGTCCTCAGAGCCCCTCTGGGCTTCCACTGGCCCAGCTCCCTTCTGCGACCCTGCTGTGCACCAGTTGGGGAGTTGTGGCCACCCTTCACTGCTCCAGTAACCCCCTGACAGCAACAGGGGTTCCCAAGAACAAAGGCAAACCGAGGAGGCTGCATGCTTGGCCCGTCCTCCCTTGACCTTACTAGGGCAGAAGGTCCCCAGGATCCCTTCCTGTTCCCTCCATAGAGACCACCCCCTTTCATACCTTTAGTTTCTTGTGCCTGCTGCCCCCAGGCAGTGGCCTGGCCCTGGCCCCCCAGGGGCCTGGGCCTGACAGCGTCCCCTTCCCTTGGTTCTGCCCTCTGCCCCCTCCCTTGCCAGCCCCCTCCCCCTCAGCCCAGTCAGTAGAATCAGCCAATCAGAATCCTGGAAAAGTGGGGCAGAGGGGAGGGCAGGGGAGCAGGGATTAGGGGAATCTGAGGCGAGAGGGAGGGGGTGGGGAGGGCTCAGGCACAGCTGGGGGCAGGGAGCTGGTCCAGAAAGGTCTGGAGGGGTCTGTTTCTTTCACCCCATGCCAGGGTGGGTGGTCAGGGTGACTGAGACAGAGGGGGTGTCAAGGCTACTGGGAGCTTGGGCTTCAGAATTCTCAGGGCTGAAGGACAGGGTAAGATCCTTGGTTTTGACCCTTAAGTAGCTGGTGGTCTGTATGCTTTGTGTCTATTCCCTCCTCTGTCACCTTCAAGGTTGGGATGGGGTAGAGAGAGGACACACACACACACACACACACACACACACACACACTTGGGATGGGGTGGAGAGAGGACACATGCACACACACACACAGCGAGACCGACAGATGAAAGTGAGAGGATGGGAGAGTGGTAGCAGCAGGAATAGGTGACGGAGGAATGGGACGGTGACACTGAGAGATAAAAGGATAGAGAACAATGGAGAGATGTCAGAGAGTGAAATCAGACATACAAACAGAAAGACACTGCCGAAAAGCTGGACACAGGGCTACAGACTAGGGCAGACAGACTGAAAGACACAGAACAGAGACAGCAAGAAAGATAAAAGAGAAGAGAGAGGGACAGACAGACCGACGGGGCAGCTTGACCATCTCCCCTTCCTGGTCTGTCCCCTCATGGCATCTCCCCTCTGTGCTGCACCCTCCCTTACTGCCTGTTACCCAAGGCCAGGGCAGCCTTAACGAGCCCCAGGCGGCATCAGGAATGGTGAGAGAAACCTGAGTGCTCCCAGAGTCCCCTGCACCCAGCATCCACCCCCAGCAGCTGGTTTTGGGCTGGCACTTGCCCTGCCCCAGAGCACCAGAGGCTGAAGCTTGGCTTGACCCTTTCCCAGGTTCTAGATTTCTCTAGGCTCCCACTTCTTGAAGCCATCTTAAGAGGAGACAGTAGAGTTCCAGAAAAAGCCACAGAAAAAAATTTGAGGCTACTATGTGCCAGGTAATGAATTCCAAGTATTATCACATTTAACCTCTGAAGTAGCTCAATGAAGTAGCCATGATTCAATGCAGTAGCTGATAATATTTTTTCTACTTGACTTATGAGGAAATGGAGACTCAGAGAGGTTAACAAACTTGGTTGATGTCACACAGCCTGTAAATATCAGAGCTGAGATATAGATCAAGATCTGTTGGACTCTATAGCAAATTCTTTCTCTGTGCTACCTTACTCCCAAAGGGCTTGAATTTAACTGAAGCAGAGATCTGAGCACAGGCTTCTTCCATCTTGTTCAAGGAGAGGAAGAGGAGAGCAAGTTCCATGCACTTCCTCAGGTTGGAGTCCTCATTTTTCCTCCAGAGGAGGAATAGAGGAAAACAGGTAGCAGCCACTCAGTTATCTATGGCTAGCAACTCATCTTTTCCACAGACATGAGCCCTGGGTGAGCGGGGGAGGGGAGGAGAGTGGGAGAGAGGGGTCAAATGAGGGTACAGTGAGGGAAAGAAGCAGGGCGGGCAACTGGAGACAAACTGTCTCCTTCCCAGATTCCTGGGTCCACTCCATTCTGAGGTGGCGAGAGAGACAGATGGCAGCTTTTGGGTCGGGTGGGCAGAAACAGGATTCTTGGTTTCAGGTAGCCCAGGCCTCAGGCCCCTCCCCTCTTTTTCTGAGGCTAACAATAGTTGCCGCTTTTTGAGGCTTTACTATAGGCCAGGCACTTTACATACACAATCTCCCAGTAGGTGGTCCCACCACTCACTAGCTGGGTGAGCAGCTAGGTTCTCTGACTCTGTCTCATTTCTCATCTGTCAAATGAAAACACTACTTGCCTCACCAAGTTGTTGAGAGGATTGAACAAATTCCATGTAAAATGCTGGTATGTCACAGTGAGAACTCAATAAATATTTGCTGAATAAATGAACCCTCGTCTTATAGATGATGACAGTCGGCTCAGAAGGGGAGTTATTTGGCCAAGGTCACAGTTAGTGAGTGATGTGAACCTGTCTGTCTGGTTCCAGAGACAGGGCTTTCAAGCACTCCACTTTTCTGGCTAGATCTGGAAAGGGATGGGGGGAAAGGCAGGAATATAGGAAAGGCTGGGGAGGCAGGAAATGAGTAGGAAATGCAGGGCTTTTGACTTCTAGCTAGGTAAAATCTCTAGGCAGGTTTGGCAGAAGAGGTGGAGAGCAAACTGAAGTGTGTGTAAGTGTGTGTGTGTGTGTGTGCGCGTGTGTGTGTGTGTGTGGCACCCATGTCAGGCAAGGCAGGGAGGAGCTGAGGTCTGGCCGGGGCAGGCCACTCTTGAGGGAAGCTTATTAGAGTAATTACCTCCAGCAGATAGAGCCCCACCCAGCTTCATCAGGAATTGCTAAATGCTTTATTAAAGAAAGCTCCCAACACGATTTAGAGGGGGTGAATTCCAGACCCTTGGATGGATGTCCATCTGTCCATTTTCACACCCTACTTAGCCCTGGGCACTTTGATCCTGCTCAAGTTGCCCTGTCAGCACTAACCCTCAACCAGGCCACATCTGGCTTCCTCTATTGGTTTTTTCCTTTCCCTCTTCCCCAGAAATTTGGGCCAGGTCTGGAGCCCCAGCCCCTTGGCTATTTTAGGTGGGGCCCCATGCCTCAAGCCCTGTTGGTAAAGAATGCTTAGGGAGTGGCTGCATCTGGGTAGGAATAGGAGCCAGGAAAGGTGTTAGTACAGGGCTGTGGGTTAGTGTTGGTTGGAAGACTGGGCCAGAATGAGATTAAGATCAGAGAGAGATACTGGGGTTAAAGGTGCAAGTAGTTAGGGCCCAAGGTGGTAAAAAGCATAGGGTCAGTACTGGGTTAAAATGGGAATTAGACTTGGGACAAAGGAGAAATTGTGATCTCTTCTCTGATTAATCTCTTTTTCCCTTCGGGCCCTTTGGCCTTGTCTCCCTCCCTAGAAGTGCCTAAAATTAAGGGCGGGGTGGGAGGAAAGCGTTGAACCCCTGGGTCTTTTTTACCAAGTGCCATATATGTGCCCCCTTCTGCCTCAATTCCCCCAGCTTGGCAAGAGGCAGGCTGAGGACTGGAAAGGCTTTGAAGTCAAAGATGAAAGAGACAAGGGGGATGATTATGAACAACTACTCAAAACACCATGCCTAATAACCCCAGGGTGGATGTAGGTGGGGACTGGGCCTAGAGGGAGGAGTTGACTGGGAAGGGGAGAGCAGGGAGGCCCCTGGGAAATCTTTCCCAACTTGATTGGAAAGGGCCTCCTTCAATGCGCCCCTACCCTTACTGCACCAGGGACTCAGTTGGAAAGGATGGTATTGAAAGGCTTAGAACAGGGAACCTGAGCCCAGAACTGCCATCTTAAACCTGGGGCCCAGACTCTAGATCTTGAGCAGGCTGGCTGGGTGTCACATGCTGGGCAGGGAGGTTTTAGGGTCCCTCCAGGGCTACCATGCATACGGATTCAGAGGACCTGAGTGTTCAGAACTGAAACCTTTGTAGGGTCCCTGGGGGTGGGGCCTGAGCCCTGGCTGGCAGCTTCCTCCCTCTCTCCTTCCTTCCTCAAAGAGGGCTAAGGTGTGTGGGCTTTGCCAGAGTTCCTGCCCTCCGTGAGCTTGGCATGAGGAGGGAATTAATTACAGTGTCCTCCAGGGGGATGTGAGGGTCCCACTCGTGGCTGTGGTCCAGTTTCAGAGAATGTGGACCCAGGAATTATTCCTGTGGCTGGGGTCTTGGTCAGGCTCCAGCAAGCAGGTCCACGATGTCCTTTTCAGGGCCTGCTGACCAGGGAAAGCACGGCTTATGCCAGCCTGTTCTGGGCAAGCACGATGCTGCCTCTCGGGCTATGCCCGGGGTGGAGCCAGGGTTCAGGGATCACACAGGTTGGAGGAATGTGGAGCCTGTGCTCTGGGGGACTGAGTGCAATGTGTGTTGGTGGGGGTCACTCTAGCGTCTGGGTGGTATTCATAGAAGAGTGGGTAATAACTTCCCCTGCTGGAGAGGCTCTTGAGAAGGAGGCAGGCAACCAGTCATTCATGCCTTCGTTCAGTCATCCATTCAATAGATAGGTGGAGTGCCAGGTGGAGGGGGTGAGACATACAGGAGAGAGAGACTGAGGACACACAGGAGGAGAGAAAAAGAGATGGAGGAAGGGCAGAAGGACAATAGGTAGTCAACAGGGATAGGCAGTGAAATGAAAGAAGGCAAGAAAGGAAGACAAATAGCAGAGGGACTCAGGAGAGGGATGAGTGCAGGAGCCAGTCAAGCCGTCTGGGTACCAGCATGGAGCCAGGTGTCCTCAGCTGGGGGCAGGGAGACCACAGGTGTCTGTGCCTGGTTGGGGGGCTCCCACCATAAACAGATCCCAGAAACCGGCCTAGCCAGGGTAGAGGGCAGAGGTCAGAGCAGGCCTGTGGACTATTGTGGAGGAAGGGTGGAGGGCAGGAGCCTGCAGCCGGTGCTGATGCAGAGTCCAGAGCACAGCTAGGCCCTTTCCTCCCCCACCCCTGGGGCTCCCTTCCTGATGTAGGTCATGAGGATGGGGTGGCTGTGGCTGACGGGCTGTCAGAGCCCAGCGGGAGTTCCCATCCCCCATCCTTACCCTCTCCATTGCCCCTCCCTCTCCTGCTGCCCCCGGCCCAAGGCAGGGGTGGAGGGAGAAGAAGGAAGTCAGGAAAGAGGGACTCAGGCAGCTAGAGCAGGGAGAGAGAGGGGCAGGTCTCGGCGTGTTGGGGCAGGATGGCTGTGGAGACAGGCTCTGAGCCGCAGGAGCCCTGGATGGACAGTTTCCCACCCCCTATCTTCCCCACCCCCTTTTCTCCCCAGCCCCTCTGCTCCCCAGTCCCTCTGCTCCCCAGCCCTCTTATCTCCGGCCCTCAGGTTCCCACCTCCCACCACACTCACCTCGAAGCTACACCCACCATCTTCTTCTTCCACCCCCCACTTCCTCCTTTCCCCCTTATCCTGGGCCCAGAAGGATGTCGGAGTGTCTAAGCTAAGGGTGGGGGAAGACGCTGGGGCGGGAGACGGGTCAGAACCTTTCCCCCAACTCCACCAAGCCAGGACCAGCCCCCTCCCCCAGCCTCTCGTAGACTGGTATATAATATTCATGAGCCTCATGAATACGCAATGTTCTAATTATGGGGCGGGGGTCTCACTCCGCTCTGCCTCCCGCTTTACCACTCCCTAGATTACCCGGAGCAGCGGCAGCCTGGGGAAGAGGGGAAGAGGGGACCCCAGATGTGGAGCCAGATGAAGGGGGAGGGGGAACCGGTCGCTGACGGGCGGCCGCAGTCACCGCGGTGCCGGGAGATGGGGGGGGGCGGTGGGTGACCCACAGAGAGGAACCCAGGAGCCGGGAGCCTGGAGTCGCAGAGACCACTCACCGAGGATCATGCTGGGGACCCAGGCGCCCGGGGTTCCGCGTCGCTCTGTCCCGGGGGCCGTTCTGGCCGGGCTGGGGGTACGGGGGGAGGAGCCGGGGAGGAGCAGAGGCCGGCCGAGGCGGAGCGGGGGCGGGGCCCTCAGCAGGTGAAGACGGGAGGAGGGGACACGGGCACTCAGGGCTCCGCGAGGGGGCGTCCTGGCCCCTCCCGCTTCCTCCCGCCCTTCTTCTTGCTGCCTACTGGCCTCCTGGGTTTACGGTGTCACTGCGGCCAGGGCTGGGGGAACAGGACGTGTAGAAGACGGTGTGAGGTGATGGACGAAGCTGGAAACTAGGATGCCTGGGTTCCCGGGAAGGGCTGAGTCTGAGGGCGGGAAGTCCGGTTCTGGGCTGATATGGGGTGGGAAGGGGAGTCGGGGGGAGGCGGGCGGGGGTGCCTAAGTACTTTGGGAGGCGATGGGCCTTGGGTTGGGTGGGATACCTAGGTTCCCTCCAGAGTGATGGACTGAGCAGGGGGCAGGGGAAGTGCAGCAGAAATTGTGTGGGTCCTAATTTGTTGTTCTGGCTTTGGAGAAGGATGCCTGGGGGCTGGGCCTCTGAGGTGAAATGGGATGTTGAAGATGGATCCCAGGTTGAGTTCTGGCTGGGGTCTGAATGCCTGGGTCGTTAGGGAAGGTCTCAGCGAAGAGATTGCAATCAATGGACCTGAGGAGATGGAAATAGAAGCTTGTAACCGAGATCATTAGGGCAACTGGAAGATGACAGAAAATTGAGAACTGAGGCACCTTGTAGAGATGACCTGGATTGGGGTGGGGTGGCGTCGGGGAGCATCTATTCAGGGCCTAAATCTGGGGCATTCCCCACTAAGGCCAGCTTCGATTGAAGAGGACTGGTGCGGAGGCATGAGGGTATTTGGTGAGGTGGAGGGGAAGATGGAGGGTAGGACAAAATGTCTGAGCTGGGGAGAATGTCAGGAGGGAGAGGAAGTACATGCCACTCGGAGGTATTCTTTTCTTTTTTTTTTTTTTGAGACCCCAGTCTCGCTCTGTCGCCCAGGCTGGAGTACAGTGGTGCGATCTCAGCTCACTGCAACCTCTGCCTCCTGGGTTCAAGCAATTCTCCTACCTCAGCCTCCCGAGTAGCTGGGATTACAGGCGCCCGCCACCACACCTGGCTAATTTTTGTAGTTTTAGTAGAGACAGGGTTTCACTATGTTGGCCAGGCTGGTCTTGAACTCCTGACCTCAGGTGATCTGCCTTCCTCGGCCTCTCAAAGTGCTGGGATTATTGGTGTGAGCCACCATACCCAGTCCACTCAGAGGTATTCTTAAGGGCCTCCAGTACAAGGCTGGAGTCTGGGACACTGCAGATGTCTGGGGAATATGGAGCCTGAACTTGTCTGTACTTGTCTCAAGAGGGAGGGTGGCAGGCAGATTTCCCAGAATGCCACACAGTTAGCTTCAGGCCAACCCCAATCAGAGGAAAAGTGGGTGGGAACTGGAACGTTTGAGGTTTAGGCAGGTAGAAGTGGAGGGGAAGAAGTCGGTGAAAGGGTGGTGGGACTGAAGTTTTGGAACAGTTTAGGAAGGGGAAAGAGACTGACATTCCTGGGTTCTGGAGAGAAATTGGGAAGGTGCAGGAAGTTGGAGTTTCTGTTTCTGGGTCCCAGCAATCTCTTGCCCTCACCCCAGTAATCTGGTTTGAAGAAAAGACCTGTTTCTGTACCTGCCAAGACACTCCAGCTCAAGGGCAAGAGAATGCTGGGAGTGCCAATGCCTTAGTCTCCTTCTGATTCAGTGGGGCAGAGATCTCAGGTGATTGGCCTTGCTGCCCAAGTCTGGTGTTGGGAGAGGATATGGGGTTTCCGGGTCCATCAGAGGAGGTCCTCCTGCTCTGGGTCTGTCCTGCCACCATGCTGGTCAACTCTAGTATGAAAAACCTTGCTTCTCCTTAGACCCTGCCCCTCCTTTCCTCTTCCCATTCTTTCTCCTCCTGGGTGGACTCAGAGAGTAAACAAAAGTCATTATCAGGCATGGTCAATTGGTTTTAGAGACCCCTTTGCCCTCAGCTGTTGTCCACCCTGCCACACTGCCCCAGGGACTCTGGGTTAGGAAGACCTCAGAAGAGGGGTTGCTTAAGCTTACCAAGGGGCGGCAGCTGGCTAGAGGACGGGTGACCTTGCAGGCAGCTGGGGTGGGGGGAAGGTGTGTGGGGTGAATTCATTATTGATGAGCCCTGCACCCCGGGCTACTAATGAGCCCAGGCCGGCTGCTCTAATTGATGTCAAGAAACTTGAGACCCCCAGATCAGCTTCCCGCCTGCCAGCTGCCTCTCTTGAGCCCCCTCCCCCTCCCTGCACCCCCAGCTGCTCTGTTCACTTCCTAAGACCTCCTTTCCTTCTCCTTTTCATCTCTACCAACACAGCCAAGGATAGGGCTCAGGCCTTCCGGCCCCCTACACTTCTGGCCCCCCTACACTTAAGTCTCAAGGTGGGAGTCACATTTCCTTTGGAGGGTTGGGAGATTTGGGAGAAGAAACTTAGACCAGGAGTCTGAGAATTACAGCTCAGGGAAAGAGAGGCTCATACTAGATTACGTCTGTGGCATTTCTGAGCTCAAGGAATTTCTTCCTTGTATTGTGCATCCCGGGTAAGAACTTGTCACTGTCTCAAAAGTACAGGCCCTACACAGTGACACACCCATGACACCAGCCCAGTTTCCACAGCCCACTTCCCTTCCTTATTTCCTCCTCACAACAGTGGAAGACATTTTAGGTCTGGCGCCTGAAGTTTGGCTGCTTCTACCCCCAGCTCTCTCCCAAGAGGGGGACTCATCTTAATGTATCCAGTATGCGATTTCCTCCCTCTAGAATTTCTGGTGCCTTGTTATGCCATGGCTGCCATTCTTAGAAATGCTAGGGGGTTCTTTGTCTCATGCTGCCTCTTCTACCCCATCAGCTCCTTTTCGTTTATGGGTTCTGTGAAGACATTCCTGACTCGGAGCATTCTAAGAAGTCACAGACTGGAGCGTGGTCCAGGCTTGGTCTCCCAGGAGGGATATTTTATGCAGGCCCTGCTAGGCAGGAGCCTGAGTTAATGAGAATAGTCCTGGTGATGGGGGAAGAGGGTGAGGTGGACCGCATACCCTACCTTCCCAAATTTCCCATAAATTTGTGGCTATGCTGCCCTCTGGTGGCTGAATTTTAGTCTATCCTGACAGGGACATCTTTGTCTCCAACAACCCCAATGGCTCTCCCTCTTGCTGCATGTTGTGACAGGCCTTGAGGAGAAAAGAGGACCCTGAGGATCCCTCACTTTGCATGATTTATCTTCAAAGATCTGAACCCTGTGGCATGTTGGTTAAGAATTCGGACTTTCCCAGTCAGATAAGGCTGAGTTTCACTCTGTTCTGCCACTCACTGTGTGACTTTGCACAAGTTATGTAACCTCTCTGGGCCTCAGTTTCCCTTTGTGTAAATGGGATTAATAGTACCAACCTCACAGAACCCTGTGAGAAATTAAATGTATGCAAACTAACACCCCCTACCAGCACACAGTAGCAATGAAAACAAAGCAATACAAAAACCTAACTGGGCTTTCTTCTAATTTAGTTCTATGGCTTTTTCCTCTCATTTCATTATTCTGATTTAGGGAAGCCTGGGAGATTTTCTGAACCATCCTTCCCCACCTCCACCTTGGACCTCCCCCTTTGCTTTCTTCTCTAATCCTGAAACCCAAAGAGAAGAGATTCCTTTCGCTTCTAGTGTTGGGGACCAGATCTGATGGGGGATGAGGGAGGGGGAGAGGAGTCAAGCCCTGCTTTCTCTCCTTCCATCACGTCTTTCACCTAAGAAGGGAATCCAGAACTAGTTTCACAGTGTCTAGGGGGTCGTACTTCTGGCCCCGAGTGGAAAGAAACCATGAGAGAAATAGGCATCTGCTTTCCACCAAGCCGCTTGGTTCCAGGATGGGTTTGGAAAGAGTGAGGTATGAGATCACAGATTCTAGTTCTGGTCAGTGGGGGCACTGGGTCAGATTTATTGCACTTGCAACAGAGTTTAAATAAGTCCTGGGTGTCTGGTGCCAAGGTGAGGGAAGGGTTGGGCAGAGAGAGGAGGGGCAGCATCAGTGCAGCTGGCAGGCAGAACCCAAATTCTGCAGGTCCAGGACAGTGGGCTCCCCTTTCTCTGGGGAACAGGGAGGGCCTGTGTCTGGCCAGGCTGAGGTTCCAGATCTGTTGCCATTATGGCCCCTTCGGGGTCCTGGGAAATTCCTGGCTTCTCCTAAAGCAGGGTGAACTGGGCCTCCAGGATCAGGTCTGGAGCAGGCCCAAATATAGTCCCAGATCTGCCTGGATTAGGTGCCAATGTCTGAGTCTGGGTTCCAGATCAACTCTAGACCCCAGGCTGGATGTGGCCCCATTTGAGTTCTGATTCCCCTTCGAGCTGGGCTCTGGGCAGCATCTATCCTTGTGGCATCTGTCCTGAGCTGGTCCTGGGGCACCATCCATAGTTAGTGTTCCTTCTTGGCCCACCAGGGTGGGGCTGTCCAGAGCTGCCAGGTCTTACTCCCCAAGTTCCAAGTTCTTAGCTGGGGGCTTCTTTTGGATCTCTGGCAAGGCTGTGGACAGATCTTTGCAGGTTGGAGCTGGACAGGAAGTCCTTGTGGCATGTCTGGCCCAAAGAACTGTGAATGGATTTCCTAGTTATCTTTCCAAGTTGTTTCAGGAAACTCTCCAAAATGCAAAGGCTTCAGGGAGGCTGGGGCCTCTGTCCCTGGATCTGAGTTCCCCCATCCATGAAGAGGGTATGTGTAAACAAGGGTCCTTCACAGTGCGTGGCGGGGAGGGATCCCCAGCTCCTCACCCGCCTGGCTCTGGCCCTTCAAGTATGTCTCTGGGCTGGGGAGAGGAGCTTCTCCCTGGCCCTCAGCACCTTCAGGAAGTACCCAGACCCCTCCCTTTCAGTAGAATGAGGGTGGGGGGACTGGTTCTTCAGGATTGGGAGTCTGAAATTGGGAGGACTCAGGCATCAGAGGTGGCTGGAGGCTTGAGCTGAGCTTTTTCCATGGCGGTGCCATATGGGAGGGAGCGTTTGAAGAATCCGAGCTGATAAAGGGGAAAAGAGGGAGAGTTTAGGTACTATGGTTGCCTTTTCTCCACAGCTCTTATCCCAAGAAGTAATAAGGAGGACTCTAGTGCCTCCAGCCTCTACATCCTGCAAAGTGGCCTCTGAATTCAGGCTAGGACTACCCCTCCAAGTTGTGCAATGGACCCAGGAGGACTAAACTTGGGGGTGGTTTTGTATGGTGGGTATCTTTTACCAGTGTCTTTAAAATTCCCCAGTTAAGCCAGAAATGGCAGATAGGTTTGAACTCAAGCGGCCAGTCTGATTGCTTAGTAGTGGCTGCTTTTGTTTGTTGGTTTTTGAGACAGGGTCTCACTCTGTTGACTAGCCTGGAGTGCAGTGGCATGATCATGGCTCACTGTAGCCTCAAACTCCTGCGCTCAAGCGATCCTCCCACCTCAGCCTCCAGAGTAGCTGGGACCATCGGCACGCACCATCAAACCTGGCTAATCTTTGTGGTTTTTTGTAGAGACAAGGTCCTAGTGTGCTACCCAGGCTGGTCTTGAATTCCCGGGCTCAAGCTGTCTTCCCACCCTGGCCTCCCAAAATGTTGGGATTACAGGGGTGAGCCACACACTTGGCCATGGCTACCTCTTGAGAGAGATTCTGAAGCCACTTCTAGGAGATGATCAGTAGCCATTTCTAGGTTAGTGATAACTGCCATGGATTTTTGGAGAAACTGACAGCACAAATGCCATGTATTTGTAATCTGTGGGTTCCACTGATTTTGCAAGTATAGGCAAACTTACCGTCTTGAGTCAAGAGGACCCTTTCTAAGCTAGGGGCTATAGAATGTAGGGAGGGATCCTATAGGAAGGGTTAGGATGGGATGCATGTAGCCAGGACAGAGGTGGGGGCACATGGCTGGTGAACTGGTCTAGAGGTAGATACTTGGGACTGTGCCAGGTCAAGGGCAGAGCCTGATGAGAGGGTGGCCAAGTCACAAGCAGGATGTGGCTGACCTTGTAGAGGATGTAGATGAGTAGACCTAGGAGCAGGAGGCCAAAAAGGATGGCTAGGATGATGATCCACAGTGGGACGCCATAGCTGCCTTCTGCCTTGGTCCATTGCACAGCTGTGGCCACCTGGGGAGCAAGTTGGGTGAAGTCAATGAAAGCTCAGAAGTTCTTTCCACCCTATACTTGGCCTCCACTTGTCATTGGATCTAGACCCACTTCCCACCTCTTATTTTGAACTAACAGCATTCTGAGCTTAAAAATTTAAGTTCCTAAAATGTGCAATATTGTCTCTTACTTTCGGGCTTTCATATCATATCCATTTCTTTCTTTGACAGAGACTCACTCTGTCACCCAGGCTGGAGGGCAGTGGTGCGATCTCGGTTCACTACAACCTCTGCCTCCTGGTCTCAAGCGATCCTCCTGCCTCAGCCTCCCGAGTAGCTGGGACCACAGATGTGCAACACCACATCTGGCTAATTTTTGTATTTTTTTTGTAGAGATAGGGTCTCACTGTGTTGCCCAGGTTGGTCTTAAACTTCTGAGCTCAAGAAATCCGCTTGCCTTGGCCTTCCAAAGTGCTGGGATTACAGGTGTGAGTCCCTGCGCTCGGCCTCATATCTGTTATTCACCTCTCCCCAGGATATCCCTTTCCTGAATGACTAGCCTGGTTAGTTCCTATTTATTCTTCAGGTCTCAGCTTGAACATCACTTCTTCCAGGAAGCCTTCCCTGATCCAGTTAGACTGGGTTCAGGTGTTCCTATTATGTGTTTTCATAAATATCATCACACTTGGAACACTGTGTTGTTCCACGAGACTGTGAACTCCAGGAGCAAAGATACCATGTTGGTCTTGCTTACCACGCTGTCTCTGGCATCTGCACAGTGCTTGGCACATATTAGATTCTCAACAGTTGTTAATAATACCAAGGCCAGCCCTCACCCATGTCCCAGCCCTAGTTCCAGCACTCTGAGCCCTGTATTCCCTCGTCCAGTCCTCTGGCCCTAGACTCACCTGACGCTCCTTTTGGGGCAGCTGGCGAGGCAGGATTCGGTAGGGCATCTTCAGGGCTTTGTACACAGCCTCACACTGCAGGCTAAATGGCTGGTGCTCCCGCTGTGGGTGGGAGAAAGTTGGTCAGCACATCCTCTCTTGGGATCCAGAGGACATAGGGTTCCCCATGGTCTGGCTGGGGTTGTGATCTTTCCCTATTTTGGACTCATTCTTCCTGAGTCTCTCTCTCTCTCTCTTTTTTTTTTTGAGACAAAGTCTTACACTGTCGCCCAGGCTGGAGTGCAGTGGTGTGGTCTTAGGCCATTGCAACTTCCACCTCCTGGGCTCAAGCAATCCTCCTGCCTCAGCCTCCCAAGTAGCTGGGACTACAGGCATGTGCCATCGTGCCCACCTAATTTTTGTTTTGTTTTGTTTTTGTAGACGTGGAGTTTTGCCATGTTGCCCAGGCTGGTCTCAAACTTCTGGGCTCAAGTGATCTGCCAACCTCGGCCTCCCAAAGTGCTGGGATTACTGGTGTGAGCCACTGTGCCTGGCCCCTGAGCCTCTCTTGATGTTCCTTATATGGGATGACAAATGTGTAACTGAATAATTGTAACGATAATGTATAATTAGATGACTACATGTTCAATAAAAACTTTTTTTTTGAATTATTAATGTGCTTTGACACCAGGACAGTGCCTGGCCTGCAGTGTGTGCTCAAGAAGTGACTGCTCTTTACTATTCCTATATGTGCTTACCTCTCCACTATGGATTCATCTTCCATCTCACTGTTTTTCTATCATTCTTTGCACACTGGTCTCCCTCCAGCCCTCCCCCCTCTGAATGGGCCAGGAAAGGGAAGCTGCTGCTCCCACTGTGGTCACTAGGTGGCGCCAAGGACATACAGCCTGGTCTAGACAAGGGCAAGGGAGCTGGAGTGCTGGGTCCCATTCACCAAAGGAGGGGTGGCTACTGTAGTGGAGAAAGGGGTGGGTCAGTCTAAGCAGGCCCAAAGGTCAGGGGTCAGGGCTGAGGTAAGGCTCCCTCACCTGCAAGAAAGTCTTGGCCCAGACTCGGAAATGCAGCTGCAGACTTTGGCTCTCTTGTTGGTGCAGGGGCCCGAGCTCACAGCGCAGCCTCAAACACTCAGCCTCCGGGCATTTCTAGGAAGAAAGAAGCTTGAACCTGGTGTTCTGCCCTTGTGATGGCTGTGAGAACCCAAACAAGTACTCAACGCTTTCCTCCACACCTCATTCCCTGTCTGACTTACCAGGATCTGAGGTCCAGAGGAAGCAGAGCTGCGGCTTGGAGCTTCCCGTTTTTGCCGGTGGTGCAGGGAACCCTCGGGATCCAACTATAAGAGAAAGAGAGTATTGGGCCCCTTTCCCATCTCATTACAGCTTCTGAGTCAGCCGGCACCTGGGTTCCAGAGCAGCTTCAACCTATTCTTTCATCTATCTCTTTATTGATCATCCAACTCTTCGCCTCCTATGTGCAAGGCACCGAGCTCGGGGTTAAAATATGGAAATGAAGAAAACTTGGTTCTTAGAGTTCACGCTAGAGGAGATGCTTAAATAACTAATTAGGTCCATGTTCCTGTTTTTGCACTGGCTGTTCCCTCGGTTTGGAATGCTCATCCCTGAGTCTTACAGATAGGTTCAACCTTATCTTTCAGGCCTCAATTCAACTGTGACGTCTTCAAGAGGTTTTCCGGTGATTCAGTTTAAATGTATCCCCACAGCTTATTAACACTTCACTTCATCACTTTTCAATCCCTGTTAATTTTTCTCCTTCTCTTTCTATTTTCTATGTCTATCACCCTTCACTAGAATGTAAGTTCCATGAACGTGGAGACCTTGTCAGTTTTGTTTGGTACAATATTTCCTGGGCCTAACAGTGTTCAGTACAGGCACTTATTTAATTAAATGTTAACGAGTAAATGAACTATAAAACAGGCATTGGGGCCCAGAGGAAAAGGTTTGAAGAAGGCTTCCTAGAGGAGGTGGCACATAACTGGGCCCTAGGGGTATGCCAGGAAACAAAGAAGGGATAGTTCAGGCAGAAAGAAACACAGTGGATGAAAGTCCTTTTTCCTCCAGAGGCTTTTGAGGTACCTCTGGGCCTTGTGACCCTCAGCCCTAGCTATAGGCACATCCTCATTGCCTCTTGCAGGCCCCCAGCAACCTTCCCCAATCCCCAGGTCCTCTGAACCTGCTCCTCTTCCCCATGCCAGTGTTCAGGCCCTTACCTCCAGGCCTTTTGGGTTAATGGGGTGATTGGTGGTGCAGTTGAGTCCCGTAACTCTGGTCACATATAGGAGCTGCTGACCTTCCAGAGCCTGGGGACAGCTGAGCTCCAGCACGCCCTGGCTGATGGAGCTGGGGCCTTGGTTGATGAGCTGAGGAGGGAAGAGCACAATCATCATGAGAAGGAAGGGAATGCTTCTGCCCCCTTGAGACCCTGGATCACCGTGGCTCCACTATACCTTGCTGTCGGGCTCCTATCTCAGAGATGAAGCAGGGAAGCAATGGGCAGAGGTGAAATCCTCTCTAGCCAACACTTTTGGAGGGGGCTCCATCTTTCTTTCCAAGCCACTCAACTGGCCTGTTTGTCTTCTGGCTGTTTCTCACAGGACTCTGCCTCATGCCTTTGCATATCACTTACCCCTCCCTCCTCTCTTTCTCTCAGTACCTCACGTGGGTCTCAGCCATCTGTCACTCATACTACCTCTCCTTTCCCTTCATTCATTCTGGCCCTGCCCCTTTCCCTCCTTACCTCATAGACATGGTGCACAGCAGGTCCCACGTCCTCCTCCTTCTGAGGCTGGTCTCGGGGATGCCAGTCGCTTACTGGGAATAGCACTGCCTCAGGCTTGGAGACACTAAGGAGGAGGGTGGTTTAGGGGAGGGTGGAAAGAACCCCATATGCATCCTTCCCTAGAAGTCTGTCTCCCCTCTCAGAAAGACCCCATTCTGCCTGGCACTGACCCGTTCAGGGTGACCTGGGCCTGAGCCTCCACGGAGAGCCGGAAGGAAACCACGTCACTTTGCGAGTTGTTGAGATTCTTGCTGTGGGATGGAGGCAAGACTGAGGTGCTAGAGTGCAGCCAGTGAGAACTGTGCCCAGCCCTCCCTTCTGTCCCCAGCTCAGCCCCAGCCTAGACACACTCACTCCCTACCTGAGGATCTGGAAGTCAAACTGGATGGTTTTCTTAGTGTCCCGGAGATGAGGGACTGTAAACCGAAGGCCACCCCACAGCTGGGGACAGAACAAGAGGAAAAGAGGGCAGTTGGACTGTGTATTTCACTCTCCCTCCCTATCTCACAGCGGTGCTCTCGGCTGGCTGGTTACCGCCCTCAGGTCTGCTCTCCCTCTGTCCCATCCTCCTTCATCCCAGACTTACACTGGCTCCTGCCTTCATGGGGTTGCCCAGGTCACACACCAGCAGGCGGCTCTGGTTCACGGCAAAGTAGTCACAGCTCAGGCTGGAGAAGTTCTGGAGGTGGGGTGGGCACTGGTCAGGTTTTGGTGTCCTCTCTGGAGAGGTATCCTCCCAACTCCCACTGGAGAATCTCATCTCACCCCTGGATGTCTGACGAGTCCTGAGTACTCAGCCTCTGGAGGGGCGGTGACCCGAAGCTCAGCCTCATAGGCGCCACCCTCACCCACATTCTGGGCATGGAAAGTGAGGTTTAGGGCATTCTTGTCACCCAGGTACACATGGTTCTGCTCCCTGGAAGGGACACAGAGGGTAAGGGAAACTGGGGAATTAATCCTCAAACTAGGACAAAGGACAATTATAAGAGTAATAATACGAGGCCGGGCATAGTGGCTCACGCCTGTAATCCCAGCACTTTGGGAGGCTGAGGCGGGTGGATCACGAGGTCAGGAGTTCAAGACAAGTTTGGCCAAGATGGTGAAACCCCGTCTCTACTAAAAATAATAATAATAAAAAAATTAGCTGGGCATGGTGGTGGGCACCTGTAATCCCAGTTACTTGGGACGCTGAGGCAGAGAATTGCTTGAACCTGGGAGGTGGAGGTTGCAGTGAGCTGAGATTGTGCCACTGCACTCCAACCTGGGTGACAAGGGCATGACTCCGTCTCAAAAAAAAAAAAAGAGTAATAATACAGTAATGATAGATACTGTTTACTGAGTTCAAACTCTATGGCAGGCACTAGGCTAGATTTTTTATGTAGATTATTTCATTTAATCTTTCTAAAAACTCTGAGAAATAAATGCTACTATTCCCACTATACAGACAAAAGAGTTAAAGCTCAGAGCAGCTGAGCAACTTCCCAAGGCGACACAGCTAGTATGTCCCTAGCTGACTCTTTCAGGTGCCGGGTGCACCTGAGCTCCCTAGCTAGTCAGCCCTACTTACCCAAACACTTCCAGCTGCAGGTCAGGCACGCAGATGTTGTCTTCTCCGCAGTCCAGCAAGATCTGAGCCTGGGGAGCAGGGCAGCCTTGAGAGGGGAAGTTTAGACCCATTCCTGGGCTATAGGCTCTTTTCTTTCCGGGGCCCTGCCCCCACAGTACCCAGGCCTCTGTCCTCCTAGGTCCCTTCTCCCTGCCCTGTCCTCACCTTGTCCTCTATCCGGCTCTTGCTCTGGTAATGCAGGGCTGGCCTGAGGCCGTGGCTGTCCACTGGGGCTTGGGGGTCCAAGGAGAAGTCGAGAGCGATGTGAATTGGGGAGAGTTTGTCTCGAAATTCTGACTCATTCTGGGGACAGAGGAGAGAGTTCGCAGAGTCAGGGGACTCTGGAGACTTGGTGGTCCTGCTCCTCAGCCTCTCTCATATCCCTTTGTCTGCTTAGGGCCCAATTCTGACCATTCTTACTGTTTCAGAGGCGCTGGCAGCCTGCTTCCCAGCTCCTCTGACAGAAAGTCTCCCTTTCTCAGTCCCCACAAGAGTCCCAAACCCTTCACTGGAATCCCCCAATCTTTTTCCCTTCAGGAGGTGCCCTCAGTTCTATGTGGCCACCTTCCCTGGCCAGTCCACACCCCGCCCTCTGGGCTATACCCTGAGGTAGATCTTCATCTCTCTGCAATCCTCTCGAGCCCCATTCTGGATGAGCAGGGTCTGGGTCAGGGTTGCCTGCCTGGAGGCCAGGAACAGTGCCCGCCGTACCCCTCCCTTCTGCTTCTGCCAGTCCAGCTGAAGTTCCACTGTGAAGCCTGCAGCCAGGGACATATAAGGGGAAACTGCTTGTCTCTCCTCATCTTTTCAGAGAGAAGAAATGTCCCCAGGTACCCAGTCCCTTCGTTCCCTGTCCTAGGGCCTGAGAGATCCAGGCAGTCTCCCTCACCAATGGAGTCAGCAACATGTTTTCCAGAAGCATTGAGGCAGAAGCTAAGGTTGATGCTGGAGAAAGACCAAGAAGAAAGCTGGTGAATCCAACTGGAACAGACATCCTATCCTCTACCTATCTCCCAGCCAGACCCAGACTAGGACACCCCCATTTTTCCCCTTCTGAAGGCAGACTTGGTGCCCCTGCCCACTCCCAGGCTCAGGTCTCTGCAATTCCCTGGGCGCCAGCTCACCAGGCCACAGGGTTCCCCTCTAAGCTGCAGCTGCGCTCCTCTGGGTTGAACATGGCAGGGAAGATGGTGAGGGAGGCACTGGCAGACACGATGGGGCGGCCCCTGCCAAGAGTGGATGTGGGGTCAATAGAATTAGGACTCCTCTGTAACCTGGACACAGGAAACTGATGCCCAAGCCCCAGAGTGTGTGTCCTCTGCATTGATTTTCCCAACCTCAGCTCTGTTGAGAAATTTCCAGTTCCAGTTCCCCTACGTTGTCCCCTCAACTCCCCTTGGAGTTCATACCTGTATACCACAGCCTTGTCCACACCAAAGGACCCCACAATCAGATCTGTAAGAAGTCAAGAAATCACGTCTTACAGCAAGCCCCAAATCAGGATCCTTTCTTCCTAACCCCTCCTGGTTTCAACGCTCAGGGAGGCTGAAGTGAGAAGACAGCGCCCTCTGTTGGAATTAGCTAGAACTGCACCCAGGAACTTTAGGAAAGGTGAAGAAGAGAGGGTAGGGGTCAGTGACCAGTGAATTTTAAGGTGAAAAGGGGCCTCAGGCACAACTCACCAGGGTATCCGTTGCCATCCAGGTCTCGGCCTCCTCGAAGGGCAGAGCCAAAGAAGTCTGGGGTGTGGCTGGCTGCCCACAGGGGTTGCAGAATCTGGGAAGGCTTAGAGCCCAGCCCTCCTGGGCCCCCAGGGAATACAAACACTACTCCCTGCTGGGTCTCCCCACCAAAGGGAGCCCCAATGGCCACATCTGGAAGACACAGAACACACACTAGTCAGCAGGCCAGGAATCCAGGGGCCCAAATCTCTACTCCCAGACCCCAGGACCTAGGATCCTAGTTTTTTCCCATCTGTCAGTCCCTATATTCTAGTCTCTTGAAATCCCAAGACCCAGACAGTGGGATTTTAACCCCTTGGGAAGTCATGGAGGTCTGGGTATCTTAGCTGACAGATGCCCTCTCCCCAAATCCCTTCTGACTTGGGCCCCTGCCTCCCCTTTCACTCTCTGAGCCCATGGTACTCACCATTGTAGCCATCCTGGTCCAGGTCCCCCAGGGGGGTCAAGGAGCTGCCAAATCGGCCAAACTCATCATGGCCAGTGAGGGTAAGGGTGGGCGTGGGCTCTATGCCGGCTGGGTGCTGCAGGTAGACGTAGACCCTGCCCACCTCCTGAGGCCGCCCGTCAGGGGTCCGATCCATGAGCAGGGGTGCCCCTACCAGCAAGTCATCCAGCCTGAGGGGAAGGGCAAACCCAGGCATCTCGATACCCTGTCTTGCCACCCCACCCCAATCCTAGTGCCAGAAACCCCAGGCACTCTGGATTCCATCGAGTCAGAAGACCTGAGGTCTCTGATCATTAGCTCTCAGCTTTCCTTGTCCCTGAGCAAGGGGAATGCAGGTATAAGTGAGAGTCTAGAGAAAAAGCCCTGGAGAAATTCTCCTTGCATTTTCTGTCCCATTCCCACTCTTCCCTCCTGGAGCTGGGAGAGGTATCACAGTGAGCTCATTTCCCACTGCTCACCCGTCCCCATTGATGTCTGTGGCAGCCACTGCATAGCCGAAGTAGGAGGCCATCTGGGGAGGACAAAGGGGCAGCGCTGGGTCAGAACTAGAAGGTTCAATACACAGGATCAAGAAGGGCTGGAAGTTGGGCTGACACAGGTCAGGGCTGGGGCTTCATTGGCAGAGGGCCAAGCTGGGGTGGGATTGAGGGGTATCCTTACCTGTTCCCCTGAGAAGTTGTAGAGGGATCGGATGTCTGAGCCATTAAGGATGGTGACCTGGGGGATGAAGAGATAGGCCCATTGGTCCTGGAATCCCAGAGTATCCCATGGTTAAAGAACAGATGTGTACAGGACACTCAGGGGCAGGTATCCCTTAGAGAGGCAGACCACTGTCCCTAGCTCCCTCATCAGCTTTGCCCTCATATTCCCACCTCTATGCCAGGTAGCTCCACCCTATGTCTGCTCCACTATTTTTCTGCATATCAATCACCAACTACTGACAGATTTGTATTTATCTGTTCCTTGTCCCTCTCTACCCACTAGAATGAAAGATCAATAGGGGCAGGAACTTGATTTTGTCCTTTGCTTTCTCCTCAGAGCCTAAAGTCATGCTTGGTGAGTAGTAGGCACTCAATAATAATTATGACTGAATGTGCGCCGGTGCCTCAAACCCATCATGTTCAAAACCTAAGTCATCCTCATCCTCCAGTACCCCGAACCACAAACACCATGACTCCCCGATGTTCCCTTAGTGACTGGCCCCACCAGGCCTCTTGAATCCCGGTATGAGCCCTTTCCCAGGACTGCTAGACAGATGTCTTGACAATGTCCCTGCCTCCAGCTCTCCCAGCAGATTTAGGAGGCTACCTCTGGCTTGGAAATCCAGTGGCTCCCTGCAGTCACTGCCCAAAGTCTCAACTTCTTGGCTGGTCCTCCAAAGCTCTGGAGAATGTGGCCCTAACCTATCTGTTTTTGCTCAACCTTTCCATATTCTACTCATCCTCAATCAGCTCATGAGTCTGCTAAGCTGGGCTGAAATTGTTTCCTTTTCTTCCACCTCGTTCATGCTCCTGCACAGGATGCCCTCCTGCCTCATCTCTGCTGAACCTTCATAGAACCTTCTCTGATCAGCCGGGCGCGGTGGCTCAAGCCTGTAATCCCAGCACTTTGGGAGGCCGAGACGGGCGGATCACGAGGTCAGGAGATCGAAACCATCCTGGCTAACACGGTGAAACCCCGTCTCTATTAAGAAATACAAAAAACTAGCCGGGCGAGGTGGCGGGCGCCTGTAGTCCCAGCTACTCGGGAGGCTGAGGCCGGAGAATGGCGTGAACCCGGGAGGCGGAGCTTGCAGTGAGCTGAGATCCGGCCACTGCACTCCAGCCTGGGCGACAGAGCGAGACTCCGTCTCAAAAAAAAAAAAAAAAAAAAAAGAACCTTCTCTGATCTGTCCTCTTCCTTTTTAAACATTTTAAATTTTTATTTCCTGACTCCCCAAACTTGTTATCATCCTTTTCCTAGAAAGGAGATTATTCCTTCCCCTAAACTGCTATGTCACTGTATCCACTTTTCTGAAGTTTAGCAAAGTGCAGAAAGAATGCTGATATTGGATTAAGAGAGACCTGATTTTTTTTTTTTTTTTAAATTTTGAGATGGAGTCTCGCTCTGTCACCCAGGCTGGAGTGCAGTGGCGTGATCTCGGTTCATTGCAAGCTCCGCCTCCCGGATTCATGCTGTTCTCCTGCCTCAGCCTCCCCAGTAGCTGGGACTACAGGCTCCCGCCACCACGCCCGGCTAATTTTTTGTATTTTTTTTTTTTTTAGTAGAGACGGGGTTTCACCGTGTTAGCCAGGATGGTCTCAATCTCCTGACCTCGTGATCCGCCCGCCTTGGCCTCCCAAAGTGCTGGGATTATAGGCATGAGGCACCGCGCCTGGCCGAGAGACCTGATTTTAAACCTACTTACTAACTGGTTGATCTTAAGGAACTTACTTGGTCTCTTAGAACCTCAGTGTTCTCACATGTAAAATACAAATGATAATATCTACCCCATAGGCTTGTTGTGAAGAATAGAAATCATGAATAGATAGTGCCTGATGCACTGAGTAGAGAATGAATAGTTGCTCCACTTTAGATCATAATTGTATGAGTGTCTTATCTATCATACTTGATTAGAAGCATCTTATAAGATGGGGTATGATACCTTATTCATCTTCTTATCTCTTACCTTGCCTTAATAAATGTTGTTAATTGAATGAACTCCGCTGGCACTCTTATCTGTATCTTTTTAAAAGCACTTGTCCTCGTCTAATAATAACATCTGCCAGTTGTACATTGCCCAACAATTCACTGACTACTTTCACATGCATTTTCTCATTTCATCCTTGCCAGAGCCTTGTGAGGTCAGAACGATTGTTATCCCAGTATGCAGAGAAGAAGGAGGCTCAGAGAGGTTCAGCAGGAAGCAGAGTATGAATAAAGAGCAGAATGATTCTGCCAGAGTAAGTGCCAGAACTTGAATGCCAGTCTGCCTCCAGAGCCCGTGTTCTGATCCACCTTTTTGAGCCCTTGCAAACTGCCATGCATGGTTCTTTGTGATTAGGCAGGGGAGGAGAGGAAGTGAGGGGTCAGGCTGGGTCTTACATAGCCGTAAGTGAGGTTCCCTTTGGGCACACCAGCAACAAAGTCTGCAGAGAGAAGAGAAAGTTGTGACTTAAGGTCGGGGAAAGGGAAGTAGATAATGGTAAGTGGCCGAGTTCACGGGCTGTCTGACCCTGAGCCTCTAACCACCCCCCTCCCTTGGCCCCAGCCTGGGGACACACTCACCTTCTGTGTCATCACCACTGAATTCACCTACAGCCACAGAGTATCCTGGGGGACAGAGTGGGTGGATATTAGGATTCCTGCTTTGGGGACCCCTCTGCTCTGGCCTATCCCCCAATCCCTTCCCCACCCCTGCTGGGCCTTCATAGTCAGCAGGCACATGGCAAGTATGGCAGGGGTGCTGGGGATGCCCGCGTAGGAGAGGGGAGGCAAGGGGGTGAGTGGGGACAGGAGCACTTGAGGTTCTCCCTCTGCCATCCCTTCCCCACTTGCTTGCTCACCTAGGTAGCTGTCATCATAGATGGAACTGGCCTGGCGAGTCTGCAGCTGCCCCTGAACCAGGTTGATCAGGTACTCGGGGTAGTAAGATTCTGCAATCTGCTCCTGAGTGGCAGACAGGATCTGGCCTGGAGCGAGGATGAAGAGGGAGTAGATGGTGGGGAGGTGGCAGAGGGGGCCTGGGGCTCTGGGGGCTGACTGGGTAGTATTCCAGAAGTCTGGTTCAAGAAAGGGAAGCATGGGGAGGGTGGTGGCATGTAAGTTTCAGGAAAGGAAGAGGAGAATTGGGAGTAGGGTGGGAGGCTATGTGCCAGGTGACTTAAAGAATGGCAGAAACACGCTAGGCACGGTGGCTCACGCCTACAATCCCAGCACTTTGGGAGGCCAAGGCAGGTGGATCAGGAGTCTAAGACCAGCCTGGCCAAGACGGCGAAACCCCATCTCTACTAAAATTACAAAAATTAGCCAGGTGTGGTGGCAGGCGCCTGTAATCCCAGCTACTTGGGAGGCTGAGGCAGGAGAATCGCTTGAACCTGGGCAGCAGAAGTTGTGCCACTGCACTCCAGCCTGGGTGACAGAGTGAGACTTCGTCTCAAAAAAAAAACAAAGAATGGCAGAGAGAGGACTTACCTTGCCAGAAATAGCTTCCTGGTCCACCTAAAACCACACGGCCAGTCTGTGGGTGAAAGGAGGGGAGTCCAACATCTGGTCTCGATCCCCCTGTGTCCACCACCCACGGCCCCTTCTCTCCCAGACCACACTCTCACCTTGGTGAACTCAGCACTGAAGCCTCCTTGGCAGTAACCCTGTCCTGCTGCCCAGCTGAAATCTGTGAGGGGAGAAGGTGGTGAGAATGAGCCCTGCATAGAGGGTCATCTAGGAAAGAAGAGAGGGCATAGGGAAGGGGGTGGGAGAGCGAACCAGAGAAAGGGCCTCCCTGGACCAGTCAGTAAGCATAAAGGCTAACCAACTGGGTTAACCTTTATCTTAAGCAACTTAGAATCTCATGGGGGTATGTGGTGGGGGGCGCGAGTCAGCCCTAAGTATATGAGACACTCCAAGTATATGAGAAGGCAGACATGGGGCACAGGCCCCCTCTTTCCCCTACCTGAGCGGCAAGGTGCATACTCCAGAATTCGGGTGAAGTTATTTGTGGAGAGGTAGCAGGTACCCACGGGGTCGCTCAGTGGCTCCTTCTCTGTGCGCCAGCTGTACAGTGGAGCGCACGCCTGGGAAGGCCCAGGAGGAGGGGCCTCAGATTCAGTCCAGTAAGGCCCTTCCTCCTTCACTCCAGGCCCGGTGTTATCCAACCACTGCCCATCCCCTGGCCACCACACCACTGAGCCTGCTGACCGCTCACCAAGATGGAGGAGCCATGGGCTCGAACTGTTGCCCCGAACCACTGCAAGGACTTGTACTCCACAGGCTCCTCTCCCTCTGAGCTGGACAGTGAGGACTCCAGGAGCCGAGAGCCTTGTGGGAGTGAAAAGAGGGAGTCTTGCTGAGCCATGGACAGCTGAGCTCTAGGGCAGCCCCTACCCTCAGCCTGGGGATACCCAACAAACACTTCCAAGCCCTGAGATGCCATGACTCACTGGGAGTGCGGAGTTGGTAAGGAGCTTAATTCTGCTTTGTGTAGCCTGTTTGTGTAGCCTGACTCACCTCTCCACTACACACATACACATACACACACACACATACACACACAAGCACACGCACACAGAACCTGGGCTTTCTAGAGTTGCCTCCCCATAGTTCCTGCTTTCTCACCCAACTGAGATAAGGATGCCTGCTGTGGAGTAGGGGCAGGAGGGTGGTGGGGAACAGTGGCTATTTCCCAAGAGAGTAACCCTTTGGCTGAACTTCTTTGTCTGTACTTGGGCTCGGTCTCTAACAGCATCTTGTTCCACCTCCTTTTTTTTTGAGATAGGGTCTCACTGTGTTGCCCAGGCTGGAGTGCAGTGGCGTGATTGCAGCTCACTGCAACCTTGACCTCCCAGGTGCAAGTGATCCTCCCACCTCAGCCCCCCAAGTGGGTGGAAACTATGCCCAGCTAATTTTTGTGTTTTTTGTACAGATGGGGTTTTGCCATGTTGCCCAGGTTTTTAAAATTTTTTTTTTTTTAAACAGGGTCTTGCTCTGTCACTCAGGGTGCAGGGCAGTGGGGCAAGTACCACTCATTGCAGCCTTGGCCTCCCCACTCAAGTGATCCTCCCACCTCAGCCTCCCAAGTAGCTGGGACTACAAGTGCTCACCACTATGCCTGCCTCATTTTTTTTTTTTTTGAGACAGAGTCTTTCTCTGTAGCCCATGCTGGAGTACAGTGACGTGATTTCAGCTTACTGCAACCTCTGCCTCCTGGGCTCAAGTAATTCTTGTGCCTCAGCTTCCCAAGTAGCTGGGATTACAGGCAAGTGCCACCATGACTGGCTAGTTTTTGTATATTTAATAGAGATGGGGTTTTGCCATGATGGCCAGTCTGGTCTCAAACTCTTGGCCTCAAGTGATCCACCTGCGTCAGCCTCCCAAAGTGCTGGGATTACAAGCATGAGCCACTGCGCCCGGCCCCGTCCAATGTTTTTGGTAGAGACAGGGTCTCACTATGTTGGCCAGGATGGTCTTGAACTCCTGGGACCAAGTGATCCTCCTGCCTCAGCCTCCCAAAGTGCTGGGATTATAGATGTGTGCCACTGTGCCCAGCCTCTCCGGTTTTTATTTCTGGAGACAGATGGCCCTAGTTCATAACCTCACTCCAATGTTTGCTAGCTGTATAACCTTGGATAAGCTACTTAACCTCTGTCTCCTCACTTAGAAAATGGGGATAATAATACCTTATACAGTTGTTGAAAGGATTAAGTGAACTAATACATGTAAAGTGTTCACAACTGGGCCTGGCACAGAGCAACTGATAGCTATTAGTCTCTGTCTTCCTCCCATCCATCTGTGTCTACTCAGACCTTGAGCTCATAAGGGCAGTGGCTTAGTCATGTTTCAATCCCTGCAGCACCAGCACAGTGCCTGTCATGCACTGTCACTTAGTCAGTACTTCGTTAAAGCAACTGAATAGTTTGTGCAACATTTCCCTGTCTTTGTCTGTGTTATGGCCCTGGCCTCCCAGAGTTGTGGGTGATTCAGGGGAAATGAGAGCCACATGTTTCTGAATCATGCCCGTCCTCCTTGGGCTGGGCTGGACGGGAGTGTGCAGTGAGTGCCATGGGGATCCACTGTAAGCAGTTGGAGCACCAGAGCTGGTGCTGAGCAGTCACGTGGCCGGGGGTTCCAGCAGGCTCCACCCCTCACCCCAGGCCCCACCCAGGCCTTGCCCCCAGGCTGCGGTCCCACTCCACAGTCCCTCTCTGAATTTCACTGGCCTACCTTTGCTGTCAAATTCAATGGGGGTGCACTGTGTGGGGCTGGTGCCCCAAGGACAGAGGTAGACAGCACCACCCTGCAGCACTCCTGGCTGGCTGGTGTTAGCCTTGGGTGCTCCCACTAGCACACTGACCCTGTGAAGGGGAAAAGAGAGGCAGTTCAGGATGGCTCCTAGCTCTTCATCGGTGTCTGGAGGCAGGAAGGACCCAGGCCTCTAGGCTGGGGCTGGCTGGGGGTGGAGTAGATGCCCCCTGGGTTGTATT
Organism: Macaca thibetana thibetana; assembly: GCF_024542745.1. Taxonomy (NCBI): domain Eukaryota; kingdom Metazoa; phylum Chordata; class Mammalia; order Primates; family Cercopithecidae; genus Macaca; species Macaca thibetana. Next base: position 50,781,965 of record NC_065588.1, read on the forward strand.
TATATCTCAGAAGATGCCACAGATGCCAGAGGCACAGACTGGAGTCAGGCGGTCCCCATGTGCCGCTGTCACTAACACAACCCTCTCCTCCTCCTGCCATTCTCTGTCCTCTCCTACCTTTCCCTGTTCATAAAGAGAAGAGGAACCAGAGTCAACTCCCAGAAGGGGAAGAGGGGCCAAAGCCTGTACCCCCGGCTTCTCCCTCTCCTCTGTGTACCTTCTGAGATTAGATGTGCAGCCTCTGGAACCCCAAGGTCCTGTGGAGCCTCAGGGTCTCTCATCTAGCCTATATACTCTCCTCCCAAGCTAAATCCCCTCCCTGGGCCAAGACCCAGGCATCCGGCTGCCCAGCCACCCGGCCTTGGGGCGTGTAGGAGGAAAATGTGAGTCTTGGAAATTAGGCAGCAGGAGTGGAGAGAGGAGCTGCAGGACAGTGAAAACAGATTGTTCCACTGGGCCTGGGCCTGCCCTCACCCCGGTCCTGGTGTGGACCTCCCCTTCCTGGCTGGGTCTCTGTCTCAGCCCTTGAACCCCTTTCCCATAGACCACCCCCAGCTGACTGAATTCAGAGTCTTCTCTACCGGGGTCCTAGTTCTGGACACAGTGCCTCCGTTCCCCCTGAGACGAGAAGTTTGCCTCTGTTGGAGGTCCTATGTAATGGGGTGGTCATAGCTAAGGGGCTGGGCAGTCCTCCTGCCGTCAGCTCTGCCTCATTCATCCCTTGGTCCCTTGCCTCCAAGACCTCCACACAGCTCTTGGCTCTCTTGGCTTTCTCCTAAGGGTCTCCCGCCAGGAGTTGTATCTGGCTGCCTGGGCAACTCGACCCAGCCTCTGGACCAGTGCCCCTACCAGCCTTGGCCTCTGCTCTGCTCCGTGTCAGCCTTTGGCACTGCTTCTCAATCTCTCTGTCCCTCTGCCCCTATGACTGCTTGCTCTCTTGGTTTTGGTGTTTGGATCCTATCTCTCTATCTCAGATTTTACATTTCTCCATCTCTATTGGTTTCTGTCCACTTTCAGCTTTCAGCCCATCCAATACCTACCCCTTCCCTGATATTTGAATACCTTCCTCAGCTTTCTCACTAGGCAAGAAGGCCCAAAGTGAGGGAGTATGGTAGAGGTTACAAGAGCTGGGGGTATTTTCCAAGAAGACCAGGTATACTGAGGCAGGGAGGAGTGGCCCAGGAGGTATAGGGGATGGAAGCAGCAGAGAGGACAGTTCTGAGGGGACGGAAGTGGGGAGAGAGGAGGGGTCTGTGAGGGCCAGTGGTGAGAATGGAGGGGAGAGAAGGCAGGGTCCAGAGGAATAGGAGGTGGGTAGGCTGAAGAGGGAGAGCTCCTGAAGTTAGGGGGTGGGGAGGGGAGGTGCCAGTCTCCGTTACTCTGGGGACAGGAAATGTTTACTGCCTGTGGCTTCCTGTCTGTTTCCAACCTCTCACTTCTCCGTTTGTCTCCCACACCCCCACCTCCCTGCCAGGCCCCACCCTTCTCACTCAGGCATGACATCCAACTGGGGGGTCTGGCTGCGCCGCCCCAGGGCTGGGTGAGGTGAGAGGAGTAGACCCCTCTCTCAGCAGGGGCAGCCCCCAGAGAACTTGGTTGCTGCCTTCAGGCTCTAGAAAGCAGAAAGGGCCACCAACCTGAACTAGACCAGAACAGTAGAGGTACAGGAAGCAGTGAAAGGAGCACTGGACCAGGAGCCAAGAGTTCTGGTTCAGGCACTAACTGTGAACTTGGGCAGTGCCCTCTCCCTCTTCCTCTGGGTGAAGAAGAGGTTATCTCAAAGTTTTCCAAGATCTCCGGGCTAAGGCCAAGGGACCCTGTTCCTGTTCCCAATTTCTCCAACACCCACTGCTCTTGGAGAGAGGCTGAGCCTGACACTTCTGGGGTGGCCTGAGGAAGTAGCCTGGAGTTTAGCAGGTTGCAAGACAGAGAGTTTACAAAGCTTGTAAAGCTGACAAGTCAGGGGCATATCCATTCCGGCTGTGTGATGGTTCAAGATACCTGGCATGCAGGCAAGTGACACAGACCCAGGCCTCCTTTCCTCCTGCCACACTACCCATGGCTTATACCTGGAGAGTCAGTGGCCCTTCCATCCCAGCAACCTTAAGTCAATCCAATAAATAGTGCCTCCCCTGCCAACAGGCCAAGTGAGGTGACTGGCGCCAGGGATGGCATGCAAGCTAGTTTGTCTTTGTTTTCCCACATCTTGTTCCTGCTTCCTAAATCCTGCAGCAGTTGGGCGCTTTTAGGGGTCTAAGAAGATAACAATGAAGGGTCCGTGGGCTATTTTCAAGATTTCAGAAAGGCTAACGGAAATCATGCATTTACCAGATAAGGTGGCCTAGGCTAATTAAAAGTGTATTTGCTTTTGGCTGGAATTATATCAACTTATGTGGGAACCTGGATATCTTATGCTGGTCAGAAACTCTGATTGGCAGCTATAGATGTTTTTGGTTAATAAAAAACGAGAAAAGCGTCAGATGCGGTGGCTCACGCCTGTAATCCCAGCACTTTGGGAGGCTGAGACGGGCGGATCACAAGGTCAGGAGATCGAGACCATCCTGGTTAACATGGTGAAACTCCGTCTCTACTAAAAATACAAAAAAATTAGCCAGGCATGGTGGTGGGCACCTGTAGTCCCAGCTACGCGGGAGGCTGAGGCAGGAGAATGCGTGAACCCAGGAGGCAGAGCTTGCAGTGAGCAGAGATTGCGCCACTGCACTCCAGCCAGGGGACAGAGCAAGACTCCATCTCAAAAACAAAACAAAACAAAACAAAACAAAACAAAACAACAGCCGGGCGCAGTGACTCACGCTTGTAATCCCAGCACTTTGGGAGGCCAAGCAGACGGATCACCTGAGGTCAGGAGTTTGAGACCAGCTTGACCAACATGGCGAAACCCTGTCTCTACTAAAAATACAAAATTAGCCGGGCGTGGTGGCGCATGCCTGTAATTCCAGCTACTCAGGAGGCTGAGGCAGGAGAATCTCTTGAACCCGGGAGGTGGGGGTTGCGGTGAGCCGAGATTGCGCCATTATATCCCAGACTGGGCAACAAGAGTGAAACTCTGTCTCAAAAAAATAAAAAATAAAAATAAAAAAAATGAGAAAAGGAATTCATTATTTCTTACTAAATGCAGTTTGGCAGGTACACTCTTCTGAAATGGAGTCTGAGAGAAGAAATAATTGCCATAATTTATTCTGAAGCCTCAGAAATGGAAGGGTTGATCCTTAGAGACACAGACTACCACAGCTAGAAGGCACTGTAGAGAGCATCCACTGGTTTTAAGACTTTACTGTAGGTGCCTCAGGCCACATGGCATAAAGGCAGGCTGGCCTCGTTCTGACACTCCTTAAGAAAAAGTTCAAAGCTGCTCACCTCGTCCCATGTTCTCATTCTGTAGATGGGAAAACTATCTCAGAGGAGTTAAGTAATGTGCTTAGGTCACTCAGAATCCCTCCCAGAATGTGAAGCAGAAATCAGGAATCCTGATTTCTAGGACAGCATTCTGGTCTGCCCCATGGCCAACTTATTCCCTCCTCTCATATCTGCTGTCTCCCCAGCTTTTGATTAACCAAGTCCCAGTTCAATACTGGGTTACTGTTTGACTCTGTTGGACTGACAAGGTCAGGGGTGGAGAGCAGTAAGTGGACCAGTGCCCAGCTCCTACAGGTCCTACAGCAGCATGGGCCAGGCCAGAGGAGGACACCTGGTTTGGGGTCCCCCAGTGCATTCACAAGGGATATGTATGATTGGCTGGGGAAGAACAGCTGTCTCCACTTGTGGCAGTTGCAGAAGGAAACAAGGGGCTGAGCTGAAACTGGCCTGCCTTTCAAGCTTTCAAGTGTCCTGGGCCAAGTCACTGTCTCTCTTCAAGCTTTGGATTCTCTGGCATAAAATGATGGATTTCCCTTGAATGTTTCCTAAACTAACTTCTGGTTCAAAATTTATATGACTCCTGAAGCCTCAGTTGTTTTTATTTTTTGTTAGTTTGTTTGCTGTTTTTTTGGGATGGAGTCTCGCTCTGTCTCCCAGAGTACAGTGGTGTGATCTCAGCTCACTGAAATCTCGGCCTCCCAGGTTCAAGCGATTCTCCTGCCTCAGCTTCCCGAGTAGCTGGGATTACAGGTGCAGGCCAGCACACTTGGCTAATTTTTTTATTTTTAGTAGTGACGGGGTTTCACCAGTTTGGCCAGGCTGGTCTCGAACTCCTGACCTCAGGTGATCTGCCCGCTTTGGCCTCCCAAAGTGCTGGCATTACAGGCGTGAGCCACTGCGCCTGGCTAGCCTCAGTTTTTATATATCTAAAAATGGGGCAATAATGCTTCCTTGGCTTTAACACAAGGATTTTTGTTACAATCCAATGGAAAAATCGATATGAAAGTGCTAAAGGAATATAAGAGACTATTGTTACTATCACCAGTATAAGCAAATACTCAAAGCAAGTAAGAAATGGGGGAGAACTTAAAGAACTAGGCGGTAGCCAGGAAGGAGAGAACCAGAAACAGAAACAGCTACCCCATAAAAACCATGCTGCCCATCTATTGATCACCCTCTGCAGACCAGGTTCCTTTTGTATATGTTTTCTCATTTAGTCCTCAGAACTCCATTAGTTAGGTGTCTGATTTTCACGGGAAGACCAGCCTCCAAGAGCTTAAGTACCTCACCCTAGGTACCAGGGTACCACACAAAAAACTAGTAAGTAGTGGGGACTCACACCTACCTCTGTCTGACTTAAAGCTTTGCCCTTTCCTGCTATCTAACTGCTTTGGTGTTCACCCTGTCCTTTAATGCAGTTTTGGTGTTCACCAAGAGAGGTGATGCAGGAAGAACAAGAACACTGAGGCTGTCCCTCTTTGGCAATGGCCGTAGGTGAGGGGCTATGTTTGTCTTGTGTTGTGGGGAGGCGGGTGAAGGCCTAGCTGTGGTGGGAGGAGGTCACTGGGAAGGTAGAATGTTCTACTCTAAGAGGGTATTGTAAATAGGAAATGAGAGGGAAGGAGTGCAAGCTGGACACCTGGGTTCTCTTGGGAGGGGAGATGAGCAGAAGGGGAGGGGAAGGGATGAGAGCTGGGTCCTGTTTTAGAAGAGGACTTTAGGGACTATAGGATCAGGCCAGGGGTCAGACAGACACCTAGGGGACCAGGAATGTGTGAAGTCCAGATGTTTTAGAGGAGTGTTTTAAAGGGAAATTTAGGGGAGGTGGGGAGTAAAGAGAAGGTTAAATGCCAGACAACTAGATGCTCTGATCTGCGGGAGGAGACCTCATCTCCTTCCTCCCTCCCTCTTTTTTACTCCATTAGGGCTGTGATAAGAAGTTTGAGAGAACCTGGGGGAGACCAGGCCTGGCAGAGGCTCCAGGCCAGGGTGATGCAATGGGGTTTGGGCAAAAGGCCAGGGGGGTAGGGTGGGGGTTGGGTGGGGACGTTGAATAGCCCAGAACCAACTGCCCAGGCCTAATCATTTTTCTTTTCTCCCATCCCCAAGTCCTCCAGACAAAGGAGAATTTGCCTTTCTCCCCAATTGTATTAGCTAGATTAACCCCTTTGCTCCAAAAACCACAGGGACTGAGTAGAGATCAGTTAACTGTCTCATGTGTAAAAACAGGTCACTTCTGAATTCCCCTCAAACTCTGAGATCTTGGGGGTGGGGTGGGGGTGAGCAGTAGGAAGCTCCCAGCTCAGAGATGTAGAAGAAAAAGGATTACACCAGTCATTGTGGAGGACCAGGAATCTGGCATCTGTGGCCTAGCCCAGGAGCAACCACCTACCTCTTTTGCTTCCCAATCTCCCCCATCCCACATTTAAACAGACACCCTTGGTTCTAATGTTGCTTCCACTCTAACTCCTGTTTCCTAAGCCTGTCAGCACCCCATTTTCTAGGCACTCGGGGTCCGGGTCTGCTTATCACTCTGCTGAGTTGGGAATAAGGATCCTCCTTTGAGACTTCCAGGGTCCTGAGTCCTTCATTCTGACGTTCTTGGCCCCACGGAGCCGGCGTCTCCCCAGCTTCCGACCCCAGCCCCAGAAGTCCCGGTCTCAGCACAGCTCCAGCCGACCAGCTACAGGAAACCAGCTTTTCTCTTCCTCCCAAGAGCTAGAGGAAGAGGGAAACCGCCCACCCCCCTTCAGGCGCGCACACACCCCTCCCGACACATCCCAGCACCCGCCCTTGGCTGAGTTCGCCCCCAGCCCCAGCGCCCCCATTGCCAGGGTCCCCGCACTCGCCCCCAGTTCTCGGATCCCCTCGCCTGAACAGAGAATGGGGGTGGAGGGAGGAGTAGGAGACAGAGGAGAAAGGAGAGGGAACCGCCGTTCCTCTCTCGGGTCTTCCCCAGCCTGAGTTGAGGGGGGAGGGGAGGATGAGGCTGGCCCCCATTTAACCTTCCGACCCCCTCAGTCTCTGACTTTCCTCCTACTACACGTAGTTCATTCGGCTTCTACCCGTTCTCTCCCCGCACAATGGCCCCTACGGATCCCGAGGTCTCCTGGAGCCCCTCAAAAACCCTTCCCGGCCTCTGCACCCCCTCTGCGCCCCCACCCGCCTCAGGTCCCAGCAGCCCACAGACTTCAGCCAGAGACCCTCAGCTCTCCATTCACGCGCTCTCCTCTCTCTTGGCCCGGAGACCCCTGCCCAGACTTCTCCAGCTCCGTGTCCTCTCCCCACCCGACACATGTCTCCCCACTGATCGCAAACGCCAGGGCCCCTCCTCACCCGCCACGGTGCCCTCCCTACTCCAGCGCGGGCCCCCAACTTTAGCGCGGGCCCCCAACTGCAGCTCTAGTCCTTCCAAACTCCACCCTCAAACTCAAACTCTGGTCCCCTCCAGACCCCAGCCGCGCCCCCAGTCTCCAGGCGGCTACCCCACCCCCATCCCGTCGCCAGCCCTCCTCACTCACCCGTCTGTTCCCGGCCGGTAAAACTCCACTGAGAATCCGAAGAAGGAGCCTGGGGGCCCCGAGAGCACTGCTGGGGCCTCCGCGTCAAAGTTGAAGCCCCCGACCCTGGGTGGCGGCGGCAGCAGCAGTAGCAGCAGCGGCAGCAGCGGGGATCGGCGCCGGGGGCCCCAGCGCAGCTGCACGGCGTGGAGAGGGGACTCTGGCGTCCGGCTCCCCATAGCGCCCGCTCTTCCCTGTCCTGGGGCCACCGACCCGGAGCCGCTTCCTAAACCTCCCAGAGGCGAATGACTCAACGCGGGGAGGAGTTTGCCAAACTCCCGGCTGAGCCCTCCCCCCGCCTGCCGAGGGGGCTGGCGGGGGGGCATTCCTGGGTCCCTGGAACTCCGAGCCCGCGTCCCCCACCCCTAAGGGGCGTGGGGGGAGGCGCACCTCTCCAACCCCCTTTCTTTAGCCCCAGCTGGAAGCCGGTTGTCTGGACTGGGTTAGATTGGGCGGGTTTGGGTTCTTCCCCCTCCTCTCTGCTTCCCCCTCCTTCCTCCCCACTCCTTTCCAGATGTACAACGTAAACGCTCGGAAAACGAGTCGGAAAAGGGAGCGGAGAATTTCCTAATGAGGAAAGGAATCACTTCTGGTGGGTGGAGGAAGCCTGTATATGTGTGTGGGGTCTCCCTCAGTGCTTTAGGGAGGAGACTTTGGGGTCTAAAGCGACAGGAGACTCCTCTGGCATCCGGCCAACTGGGATTCCCCCTTGCCTTCCGGGGCCACCGGGTGCCTGGGTTCTAGCCAGCTGGATTTGGGACACAAGAGTTCAGGTACAGATACAGCGTTCGCAGTCAGCTTGCTAGAGGACCTACACCGGCTCCTCAAGTTCCGCTGCCTCCTCCTCCAAGCTGCTAGTATTGAAAACCCAGGAGTCTGGGGTCGTTCACCAGGAGGATTCTGCTCCAGTTTGTCCCCTTCTTGGTCCTACGGTATGTAAACCTCTGCTGAGCCCCTTCCTTGGATCTGACAGTTAACCAAAACCCTGCGAGTGGCTGGCCCCTCAGTACCTTCTTGATTAAACTCACCTGATTCCTACAAACCTGGAGAATTGTGAGGAGTGGTGGTGGCGGTGGGAAGTCTTGCAAAGGGACCCAACCTTCAGCTCCTAACGGCTGTAAACACTGGGAGCTCTGGCCAGGCACCGTGGCTCACACCTGTAATCCCAGCACTTTGGGATGCCCAGGTGGGCAGATCACCTGAGGCCAGGAGTTCAAGACCAGCCTGGCCAAAATGGCAAAACCCATCTCCACTAAAAATACAAAAATTAGCCGGATGTGGTGGTGCGCACCTGTAATCCCAGTTACTCGGGAACCTGAAGCAGGAGAATTACTTGAACCCAGGAGGCAGAGGCTGCAGTGAGCCAAGATTGCACCACTGCACTCTAGCCTGGGTGACAGAGCAAGGCTATCTCCAAAAAAAAAAAAAAAAAAAAAAAAAAAAATCCAAAAACCAAAAACCAAAAAACACCAGCAGCTGAAACCCAGGACCCCATTCTTCCCAGATCCCCTGTGGAAGTAGAGGAAGGGACTCTAGTAAGGGAAGGCAGTGACCCCTGCCCCCCACCTCTTCCCCAAGCTCTGGCTCTGTGTGATGAGATCACTTTTCAGGATTCTAGCCTTTATCTTAGTCTGGGGGAGGGGGACTACGAGGCCTTTCAGTCCCTTTCCTCCAGGACTCCTCCCTTTCCAGAATATTACTCCTGAAGTCAACCCTGTCCCTTCTGTTCCCCAGTCCTCTGCCCCACTCTGGGCTGAAAGGCTCAGAATAAGAGTGCCCAGAGTCAATGTTGTTTTTCCTGCCATGACTCTCCCCCTCACTCTGCTACTCTACTTCCTGTCCCAAATCACCCATCTGCTTTTTTAAAAGCCCCTCTCCAGAGCCAGCTGCAGCCCAAGGGAGAGGCTGGCTGGCCAGACTGTGGGGCAATGCTGGCCCATATCCCATCCTCACATCTGCAAGTCCTGACCCTTTCTTAGGTGAGGAACCCAAGGAATCTCTGGGTCAGGATCTTTAAGCCAAGCATTGCCAAAAAGGCAACCTTTAGGTGAAAGCTACTCAAGCCATGGGCTGGGAACCCCCTTTGGGAGGAGAAGGGCTGAGGCCTGATTGCTTTTTAGCCCAGCAAAGCACATGTGTATGAACCAAACACTCTCCTTTCTCAGTCTAGGCAAACTCTTTAGATTTTCCCAGGATTTGGGAGATTGGGGGTGGGGGTGGGGAGGGGTGCAGGGAAGGAGGTGCGTGACTCAGCTCCTCCCAGGAGCCTTGGTGGGGGACAGGGGACATAGCGTCCTGCCCGAGTCCTCCTCCCCACTCCACCCCCAGCCTTGGCCAACTCAAACAGGCCCCCTCCCTGTCCATTCCCTGCTCCTGTTTACACCGGGAGCCCCTTAGTCATTCTTTGGCTGGCCTTTCTACTCTCCCCAATATCCCTCCTCTCTTGGCTTTTTCTGCCCTTATAAGTCCTCTCCCAGTGGCCCCAACACCTCCTGCCTTTCCTCTCACCATGCCTGCTTTTGCCTGGTCCTCTCTTCCTCTGCTCAGGGTTCAGCCTGAACTTGGGGTCCCCTCCTAATTAGAGCTACTTCAGCACAGACCTCCAGGCCTGGAAGCTGACCTAGAAAGGACAGTGAGGAGGGGTAGAAGCCGTCAGTCCACTCTTCTTCAGAAGAGGAAATTGGTGTAGAGAGATGAAGTGATTTGTCCAGGGTCATATGGCTAGCCAGTTAGCGGTGAGTCTAGAACCTAAGTGTTTAGATTCCAAACCCACTGCCTTCTCCTCTGAGCCCACTGTCCCTCTAAATGCTCTATCTTCTCTCAGCTTTTTCTTTTCATCTTGTATATCTCTCAGCCTTTCTCTGGCCAAGGCTGTGTGTCTCCAAGTGCCTCTGTTTTTTCTCTGAAACCTGACCTCTTTGGTACCCTCTGTCTCTTCACTGCTCAGTAGGAATGATTTGCTGTGATGACTGACTGTTATGAATCACGGTCTGCTTGATGGAGAGGAAGAAGGTGAAGGGCAAGGCCAGGACACTCACCAGGCTCCTGTTGTCGCCAGCCTGCTTGCCTTGAAGGCTGGAGTTTTAGAACCAGAAGAGTGAACTTCCACAGAGGAGTTCAGGATACAGGTGCAAGTTCTAATGCCAGGAGTCATGCTGAATTTTAGTAGCATGGAAGAAGGGTGGGGAGTACTGATAATGGTTTATTTAGCACATGCTGTATTCCTGGCCCTGGGCTTGACCTTTAATCTGCCTCTATCCCATTTATCCCAACTTATCCAGCACTGAAGGTATCATGATCCTCATTTTACTGTTAGGAAACTGAGGCCTGAAGGAGAGAAGTGACTAAGTGAAGGCCAACAGAAAGGGGCAGAGGTGAAATCCAAACCCAATCCCAGTAGATTTCTTTTTTTTTTTTGAGACGGAGTCTCGCTCTATCGCCCAGGCTGGAGTGCAGTGGCCGGATCTCAGCTCACTGCAAGCTCCGCCTCCCGGGTTTACTCCATTCTCCTGCCTCAGCCTCCCGAGTAGCTGGGACTACAGGCGCCCGCCACCTCGCCCGGCTAGTTTTTTGTATTTTTTGTATTTTTTTTTTTTTTGAGACGGAGTCTCGCTCTGTCACCCAGGCTGGAGTGCAGTGGCCGGATCTCAGCTCACTGCAAGCTCCGCCTCCCGGGTTCACGCCATTCTCCTGCCTCAGCCTCCCGAGTAGCTGGGACTACAGGCGCCCGCCACCTCGCCCGGCTAGTTTTTTGTATTTTTTTTTTTTTTTTTTTTTGAGACGGAGTCTCGCTCTGTCACCCAGGCTGGAGTGCAGTGGCCGGATCTCAGCTCACTGCAAGCTCCGCCTCCCGGGTTCACGCCATTCTCCTGCCTCAGCCTCCCGAGTAGCTGGGACTACAGGCGCCTGCCACCTCGCCCGGCTAAGTTTTTGTATTTTTAGTAGAGACGGGGTTTCACTGTGTTACCCAGGATGGTCTCGATCTCCTGACCTCGTGATCCGCCCGTCTCGGCCTCCCAAAGTGCTGGGATTACAGGCTTGAGCCACCGCGCCCGGCCATCCCAGTAGATTTCAAAGCCATTGCTTTTCCCACTGCAATGTCAGCCCTGTAAACCAGGCTGGGTTTCTACAGGGGTATGGGGGAAGATCCTAGAGTAGGAATTATAACCTAGATCCATTGTCTTTGGGGTGGGGTGGGGAAGATTGGGTATACAATCCATTAATCCTCTGAAACTGGATGGAAGTTTTTGTCCGTATGTATGTGATTTCTCTGGGGTGAGACTCAGTGGCTTCTTTAAGATTCTCAAATGCCTGGAAATTCTGAGAACACTGAGGCTGGATGCCTTGGTTTCAAGAAACAGACTCAGGTCTTGTTGGGCTGTAAAAAGCCTGGTTGGGTAGGGGTGGTGGAGGCTGAGGTGTCCATGAAATAAAACTTCCTAGGCCGGGCGCAGTGGCTCATGCCTATAATCCCAGCACTTTGGGAGGCCAAGGTGGGTGGATCACGAGGTCAGGAGTTCGAGACCAGCCTGGCCAACATGATGAAACCCTGTCTCTAGTAAAAATACAAAAATTAGCCAGGTGCGGTGGTGGGTGCCTGTAATCCCAGCTACTTGGGAAGCTGAGGCAGGAGAATTGCTTGAACCTGGGAGGCGGAGGTTGCAGTAAGCCGAGATTGCGCCATCACACTCCAGCCTGGGTGACAGAATGAGACTCCATCTCAAAAACAAAACAAAACAAAAACAAACAAGCAAATAAAGAAGTTGGATCTCACAGAGTGAAGGAAGGTGGGATATTTAGGAAAATTATGAAGCTGAAGGCGGGGATGGGGGGATTTCCAGAAGTAGAATAGGAGCCCAGTTATACCAGGATCCATTCTCTGTGTGTGTATGTGTGTGTCTAATAGAGGGAAATTGGAAAGTACAGGAGTAGACCATCTGCACCCTCAGGCTCTGTTGCTGCTCTGACTCAGGTCTCTGCCTAGAGGAACTGAGGGTTCTATCATCTGTGAGTCACCTCCACCATCCCCAACCCCTGTCTGACCCAGGAGAAACCCCTGCTCTGCGTCCTATGCCTAAAATAAACCCAGACTCCTCTCCTTTTTCTATCCCCAGTTTGCACACAGCACAGGAGGGGTGGATGAAAGATGTTGACTAGGGTGACAAAAGCAGACATTAGCGATAAGATGCTTGGGTTCTTTTGTTGCTCCAGGACTCTGAACCCAGTGATTAAGACTGTGACTAGAGCCAGATGTGGTGGTTCACGCCTGTAATCTCAGCACTTTGGGAGGCTGAGGCGGGCAGATCACCTGAGGTCAGGAGTTTGAGACCAGCCTGGCTAACATGGTGAAACCCTGTCTCTACTAAAAATACAAAAAATTAGCTGGGTGTGGTGGCAGGAGCCTGTAATCCCAGCTACTCAGAAGTTTGAGGCAGGAAAATTGCTTGAACCCAGGAGGTGGAGGTGGCAGTGAGCTGAGACAGCACCACTGCGCTCCAGCCTCGGCGACAGAGAGCGACTCAGACTCTTATGACTAGATACCTCTGTGGGGAAAAAACTGGGAGTTTTTCCAGGCGAGACTAGGTTGGGGAGGCACAGGGGAACAGGGACTAGGGGTGGGCACTGACAGGAGAGTGTCAGGAATCCAGATTAAGCAGATCAGTGGGAAGGAATTTCCCCCACTCTTGCTAATGTCTTCTCTTCCAAAAGTTCTTGAGTTTTTCTCAATTTATTTTTGGCATTTTTGGAGGCACCAGAATGCTACGGCAAAATGTAACAACCCCAGATAGGAAGTTAAAAGGAAAACAAGATCCTCTGGGGTGTCCTAAACATTGACCTCATTTTATCTGCTCACTCAGGCCACCCCCATGTCTTTCCTTTCTCTCCCCTTTGCTGCCTTGTACCTACCTCTCGAGAGGAAAGGGGTGCCTGAAGCTTCTCAGCTCAAGGGCCTGGAAGTTAGAGGAGAGAACCATCCGGGGTGGGAGCTGTGGGTGGGAGTGTCAGCTTCCTGGGATGGCCTTCCCAGATGTAAGCACATCTGGAGCCCATCAGGAAGGGACCTGGAGCACCAGGATTCCCAGTGCACATCCGACTGGGGCTGTGAGGGGTTGAGGATGAGCCAGGCGTTTCCTCCCACCTCTACAAGTCCGACTGCCATTTCCAGCCCTCTCTTGGGAAGGATTATCAATCCCAGACAGAAAGGGCATTGGAAGAGGCTGGGGAGGAAGGCAGGAGGCCACAGATTGCACTCCAAACCCAGACATGCTATGTTACTAGCCTCAGCTCTTTCTGGCTTTATAGAGATAACAGCATCTCTGATCAGGTAGGAATCAGGGTGTGTGTGTGTGTTTGTAGAGCACAGTGTGCCATTAGTCCTTAACACAATGGCACAAAGTTGGGGATGGGGCCCAGCATGTCCCTCTCCTTGGTTTTCATAAGTCTTCCTCATGAGTTCTCTGGACCTCTAGCGCTCCTCATCTCTCTACCCCCAAACAAACACATACACTCCTTCCTTGGCTGCAAATTCCTCGCTGTCCATCATCACCCCACAATGAGCACATTTGTTTTCCAGGGATCATGTACAGAGCTAAGAATAATAGGTCCATCCCCTTGCCTTTCTCTTCAGGGAGAGCTAACCTGTTAGGGTGCTGAACTAGGGGATAAGTGGGGTTTACAGCAATTCCTGCAAAGGTTCCAGGTGTCCCCAGCAGCCAGTGCATAAAAGTAAAATGGAGAGTCTTGGGCTGATATTTATGAGCCCGGTGACACAGAGCACTCCTGGGAAGCAGAGCCCCCTCCGTTTCTTCCAGAGCTATAACTTGAGGAGGCACAAAGCCTTAGAAGATTCTTAACCCCTGGACTCCAAGGTTGAGGCTTACTAAATTGAGATAATAGTATAAAAGAAGGTAATGTTGTATACAGTTTATATATTCACAATTCACAAGTGGTTACTTCTGGGTCTAATGTACAAAAATGTATTGAACTTCCTGCTTTACCTGTAGTAAGTAAGAATACCCACACCCCCAACCTCTGGCCTCAGTCCTTGATTGGATTCAAAGCCCTAAGGGAGAAGCCAAGAGGAGGAGCTTTCTGACCCTTCGGTTTATATTCCCTTCAACAGATGTCCAGCAGTTGGGATTTTGGATGCCTTCTTCCAGTCTCTAATCTACATGTGGCTAGAGGGTTCCAGATGATAGAATTGTGGAACTGGGAGGTAGGGTTAGGGCTTCCAGGTCTCTCAGATAGAAAAGGGGTGTGTGATGAGATTGACCTGGAAAGAAGAGAAGTTTGGGGTTTGATTAAAGAGCTGCGTGCCTAGGAACAGGAACAGTGGAATGGTACTCCAAGCTTTCACCTCTAGGGAGAGCGGCCCTCCCTTCAGGCCACACTCTTCCACCCAGTCGGCCACAGCTGGCCACACCCCCACAGCTGGCTGGGAAATCTCAACCCTACCCCTCTCTAGAAGCCGATTGCTTACAGATGTTCTAGGAAGGGGGGGTGGTTGAGAGGAGGAAGGGCAGGATAGGGGTAAAGGGAAGGAAAACTCAAGGAAGGAGGGAAGACTCACTGAAGGGAGAGAGGAAGTTGTGGTCAGGTGGGGAAGCCTGTCAGATGGTGAAGAAGTCAGAGAGAAAGAAACAGTTGAGGCCGGGCGCGGTGGCTCAAGCCTGTAATCCCAGCACTTTGGGAGGCCGAGACGGGCGGATCACGAGGTCAGGAGATCGAGACCATCCTGGCTAACACGGTGAAACCCCGTCTCTATTAAAAAATACAAAAAAACTAGCCGGGCGAGGTGGCGGCGCCTGTAGTCCCAGCTACTCGGGAGGCTGAGGCAGGAGAATGGCGGGAACCCGGGAGGCGGAGCTTGCAGTGAGCTGAGATCCGGCCACTGCACTCCAGCACGGGCGGCAGAGCGAGACTCCGTCTCAAAAAAAAAAAAAAAAAAAAAAGAAAAAAAAAGAAACAGTTGAAGAAAGAACGAGAGAAAATGAAAAAAAAGGGTCTCATTTTCCCCTGAAATCCACCCTACTCTTTGCAGGCAAATTAATCTTCCTAAACTAAGGCTCTGATGATGTTACTTCTCAGATCAAAACCTTTCGTGTTGGCCAGGTGCGGTCACGCAAGCCTGTAATCTCAGCACTTTGGGAGGCCGAGACGGGCGGATCACAAGGTCAGGAGATCGAGACCATCCTGGCTAACACCGTGAAACCCCGTCTCTACTAAAAAATACAAAAACTAGCTGGGCGAGGTGGTGGGTGCCTGTAGTCCCAGCTACTTGGGAGGCTGAGGCAGGAGAATGGCGTGAACCTGGGAGACAGAGTTTGCAGTGAGCTGAGATCCCGCCACTGCACTCCAGCCCGGGCAAGAGAGCGAGACTCAGTCTCAAAAAAAAAAAAAAAAAAAAAAAAAAACCAAAACCTTTCGTGGCTCCAACATTTTAACTAATAAAGATCTCAGTCTGCTCTAAGTTCCTAGAATTGTGTAAGGGACATTAATTAATAAATGCCATTGATCTAAGTAGTATACATTTTGAATGCTTACTATGTATAAAGCTCTGTGGGTTATGCTGGGGAGAATAAGGAGGGAGAAGGAGGGGGAAATGGGTTAGGTTGGAGACATAAATAAGAGCAAAGAGGTAGACAGAGAGGGTTTAGAGAGAGGAAAAGACAGAGTGGCTAGGGATTGGTGAAGGAGAAGTGGGTGGAGGAACCAGGAAGGAGGATCCTAGAAAGATGGTAGGTGACAGGAAAGGTGACAGGAAAGGGGAAGCACACAACAGAGAGGAGGGATAGAGGGAAAGGAACGTGAGGAGAGGGAGGGCAGGGGTGCAGAGTCACGGAGAGTGGGAAATAGACTTTGGAAGACTGGATTAAGGGACTCATCCTTTCCTCCTGCCAGGTCAGGAGTTCTTCATTGGCCGATGAGAGGTAGTGTGGAACACCGGTCTGCTCCTTCCTCTGCCACCCCCAGCTTTCCATTTAGGACACAGCTTTCTATGTCTTTTGTCATTTTGGGGTCATTGAGTTGAATCTACTCTTTCTTGAGTTCCCCACCCTCCCCCTCCCACCCCTGGGAAGATGACTTTCTGAAGTGACTTTCTGAAGTCATCTTCCCCCACTTCTTACACTGCAAGCTAGTCTCCCTTGTCTTTTTTGGTCTATCTTTGGATTTATTTCCCTGAAGTGGGTATGCAGGAATGAAGCAGACTAGAGGTGCTTCCAGATCTGTTCTGCCCTTCATCAGTGTCCACTCTTCCCCTCTGAACCAGTCCAAGACTGCGACATTTGTGTCAGAAGTCCCTTTGGCCCCTTTCCTGCTCCTGAATCCCTGGAGTGGTATTTGGAGGTGGGAGGAGGGGTAAGGTCCGAAGTGGAAAGTCTGACGCTGAGTCCAGGCCCCCAGCCCCACTCAGACTGGCTGAGCTCATCTCTCCAAGCAACCGCAGCTGGACATTTTCCATGTGATCACCTCAGGGAGGGGGGGCTGGGTTCCAGAAACGCAGACAGAGCTGACTATCACAGCTTAGGAACAGAGCACCCTCAGGTGCCGCCTCTCCACCTTCTCCTGTGTTCTGCATGGGAAAGCCCTGGGAGAGTAGCAAGGAAAGGAGAAACAGGTCTGGAGAAGGGCCAAACCTGGAATATATTTTGGGTCCAAGTTGGCCCAGGTTTCTACATCTTTCTCATGTTCACCATTTGTGCCGGCCAGGCTGGGAAAAGATCCTGTGTGATGTGAATGTGCCTGTGAGGTGAAAACCTCCCTCTGTGTGTGTGTATGGTCTGAAAATCTGAACGTGTTTGTGTTGGTGTATTTGCATGGGTGTACTGTATCCTGAGCTGTCAATCGGCTAAAGTTGGGGTGCGTGTGTGTGAGGTGTGATTGCCCCTGCTCTCATACTAGTGCAGTGGGAGGTGAGATAGCAGTTTGGGGAAGAGGGCTGCCTGTTCTTAAAACTCTCCCAACCCTCCCCACCACCACGTCCCTTCCCAAACTCATGGTGTTCTCTTTCAACTGCAGATACTGGAGGGCCAGGGAAAGCAAGCTTGAAACAGAGAGGAATGGGTCACTTTGGTGGAGGAAATTGGGGTAAGGGGGCTTCTGGAACTGGCTGACACGGGAGTGATCATCTAGCTATGATACAGGAGCTGCTTTGAGAATAGCCCTGGCCTCTGCCATGAAGGCTGCTGAGCTGGAAGCTTTAGAGGGCATTTCGTGTAGGTCTCTGCTCTCCTTTCCCCACTCCCCCTGGGCCTGAGATGTCTGGACAGGCTGGAGGAGGTTGGTGGGGAGGCAGGGAAGGGGATGGGCAGGAAGCACTTGGCTGTTTGTTCCCTCTCTTTCCTGACTCCTTTGTGGCAGCAGGCTGGCTTCCTTCCTTCTCAGCATCTTGGCTCCTGGCTCATTTCCGCTCTTATGCCCTTAGTCTAGCTCTCAGTCTTGCACAGGGGAGTTTTTCCAAGCCGGGTCTTCTGGGCACAGGGACTCCTAGATAAGTGGGGTAGGGGCTGAGGAATGCAAATGAGATGTCAGTGTGCCCTTCCCTCAGCCCATTCAAAGTCTGTAGCCCTGGATTGAATGAACTGGAGGAGAAGCTTATTTGCCAGGGGATGGGAAGCAGAAACCCAGGTGTTTGGTTACCTGGGGCCTGCCTCTCCTTCAGCCTGAGATGTGGAGAGAGCAGGGCTGGAAAGGCTCCCTACCCCCACCTCAGCCTCGCTTCCCTCTCTTCGTCCCTACTTGGCTGTCCTTGCTTCAGTCTGCCCCTGCCCCACCTCCCACCTCCAGCTACTGCCCTACAAGTCAAGGAATGTAAGTTTTATTTCTCACCCTCTCATTGATTAGTCATGGGCACCCCGATCCCCACGGGAACCGTTACTCACCCTTGGGCCCCCCCTCATCAGCAGTCTCCCCAGAACTGGCTGAATTCCTGTAGGAGGAGTTCACAGCCAGCCGTTGGACTTGGGGGGAGGTAGTGGGGGTTGTGGGTGGTGGGCAGTGTCCTAGAGACAGCCACTTTTGGAACAGTGGTTTGACCTTATTATGGCCCGGAAGCATGAGTCTCTCTCTCCTCCCAGCACACACATACATACACAGGGACGTTGCACTCCTGGTTCTAGCTACTTTAATCACCATGGGTATTTTGTCAGAAGAGGTGAGGCTGGGGTAGGGAAAGTGTCCTGTGACTGTCTGGAGAAGGGCCCAAAGCAACTGAATATTTAGTCTCTTCACTGGTGCTGGCTTTGGGGGCCAGGACTAGGGCCTGGGGCCTGCTCTTTGGACTTGGCTGAGTGCCCAGGCCTGGCCTCTGTCTCCCAGAATCAGACGGGGGCCTTTCCCAATAAGGAGCTTCCCAACTCTGGGTCCACTTCCCTGTTGCCCCCACCCCTTCTCCCCTCTAACAGCTCTTCTGCCCTAAAATGGCCACGTTTTTTCTTTCTTCTTCCCTCCCCTACACCCAGGTTTGGGCCCCAGGGGTAGAGCTGGGGGTTGGCTAAGGGTAAGACTGTACAGGGGCCAGATGGGCAGGTTTGGAGAAGGGTAATGAGATCCCAGGAAGAGAGAGGAACCATGCCACATGGCTCAAGTATGTATGGGGGGTGGAGGTGGAGGCACAGCTTCCTGGAGTTATTGTCTCTCCTATAATAATAATAGCTTATGCTTTATGCTACATAGTATGCATTCTAAGAGCTTTGTATGTATTAACTTGTTTAATTGGCACTGCCCCTCTATCAGGGAGGTACTATTGACCTATTCCATAAAATGAGGAAACTGAGGCACAAACTTGCCCAAGGTAAGCAGAAGAGCTGGGATTCAAACCCAAGCAATCTGGCTTTACTTTAGGAAAGACCAGTCCACTAGGTTTATCTTTGGAATGCTGGAGACTCACTGGCAAAGGCAAAAGGAATGCCTTTATGAGGCTTATGGGGTGGTCATGCTCACAGAAGCTGCTGGTCAAGTGTACCCCACTTTGGACCTAGGTGTTGGATTCAGACTAAACACTTTCAAAGAAAGCCATTGACCCATTCTTCTTTTCCTTTTTAAACTAATTCTTTGTTTGTTTGTAGGAACAGGGTCTCACTATGTTTGCCTAGGCTGGTCTCGAACTCCTCGGCTCAAGTGATCCTCCTGCCTTGGCCTCCTAAAGTGTTGGGATTACAGGAATGAGCCACTGTGCTCAGCAACAAATTCACTTTTTAAAAACAAATCTAGGCCGGGCGCGGTGGCTCACACCTGTAATCCCAGCACTTTGGGAGGCGAAGGCGGGTGGATTGCCTGAGTTCAGGAGTTTGAGACCAGCCTGGGCAACATGGTGAAACCTCGTCTCTACTAAAATACAAAAAATTAGCTGGGCATGGTGGCGCACGCCTGTAATCCCAGCTGCTTGAGGAGGCTGAGGCATGAGAATTGCTTGAAACTGGGAGGTGGAGGTTGCAGTGAGCCAAGATCATGCCACTGCACTCCAGCCTGGGCAAAAGAGTAAGACACTGTCTCAAAAAAACAACAAGGCTGGGTGCGGTGGCTCACACCTGTAATCCCAGCACTTTCGGAGGCTGAGGCAGGTGGATCACGAGGTCAGGAGATCGAGACCATTCTGGCTAACATGGTGAAACCCTGTCTCTACTAAAAATACAAAAAATTAGCTGGGTGTGGCGGCGGGCGCCTGTAGTCCCAGCTACTCGGGAGGCTGAGGCAGGAGAATGGCATAAACCCGGGACGCGGAGCTTGCAGTGAGCTGAGATTGTGCCACTGCACTCCAGCCTGGGAGACAGAGTGAGACTCCGTCTCAAAAAAACAAAACAAAACAAAAAAACAAACACAAAAAACCCCCCAAATCTATTGATCTATTGTTGATGTGCAAATGACATACACGTTAGCACAGAAGCCATCTAAGTGTGACTGGAGGTGGAGGAAGGGAAGAATGCAAGAAGGGGCAGATATAAGGATTAGAGAAGACCCGGGAAAATAAGGAAGAAGCCAGTAAGCTTGTATGTGGAGGGACTTACTTGAGCCTTTCTCCAGCTTTTGCTCATGTTTTAGGTAGTTAAAAATAGTGATTTATTCTACTCACTGAGAGAGAGAAATGAAGAAGGGGATGAGAATTCTTTTTCCCTTGAAAGCACACAGGGACTCCCTGGGCTGAATCCAGGTACTTGACTTGGAAGTTCCAACTTGAGCAAGTCTGCCCTTCTTTGGCTTTCAATTTTGTCTTTCCTAAATCAAAGAAATTGGGCTAGGTGAGCCTTGAGGTTCCATCTTACCCCAACACATTCAGATTCTCATACAGGAACTCCGGGGAAAACCAGGGTTGGGGCTGGAGTCCTTGTGTGGGGGCTAGGAATAAACAAATAATTGGTAACCAGGATGAGCTCAGTGATCTAGGGGAAAGGCTCTGTAGGGGGTGATGGGAAGGAAGCCAGGGAAGGAGAGGCCAGACCCCAGAAAACTGAATGGAGCATGGATTCATTCATTCATGCAACCATGTACTTTCAGAAACTAAAACCTAGGAATCTGAGCTTCCCATCCAACAAGGTTATAATAAGCCCATGGGCTCTAGATGCCTAGGAAGGGCAAACTCCCAGTTCCCTCCCCAATTTTTGAGATATTACAGGAGAAAACAGCTAATAGTTATCCAGTACCACGTATAGATCTAAGCATTTTACATATGTGACCTCATTTAACCTCAAAATAATCCTATGAAGCAGCATTTTGTATCTTTCAAATTGATTTCCTCATTTAATCCTCCTCAACTATTCTCTAAAGTTAACAAGGGCATTTGATTGATGAGGAATCTTTAAAAGTGAGAAAAGAAGAAACTAGATTTGTAGTAGGATTTTCTAAGTGGTAAAGGTGGGAGCCCCAGGAAGGAGTTAGAGGGCTCTCACTTCCTAGCAAGGTATTTTCTGACTCTAGGCTTCCTGATTGTGGGGGGTGGGAGAGTGCTTTCCAGCTCTTGACAAATGGCAGATAAAGATATGCATCAAGTTACTGATCAGGAGCAAGAAAATGGTACTCTGATGTCTTTGAGAATGTTTATAAGAAGTCTCTAGACATAGAAACAATCACAGGATTGAGGATTACCTTAAATCTGCAAAGAGAGCTTGAGAGGCCAGAGGTAGAATTCTGAGTGAGTTAGCTCCCCTTTGTTTCTACCAACTACTGGTCAACAGCAGGAGAGAAGGAAATTAGATATATGGAGGGATTTACCTATTGTTTGGGGCTGATAGAATCCTGCCTCCTGTGGGTAATAGTGAAGTTAATTCTTCTATCACTGTAATCAGCAGGAGCTACAGGTGTGAGTGGTAGTGTTAGTGGAGAGGGGGGATGGTAGTGAGGATGGGGTTGCCTGGAAGACCTCTGACCAGCTAGAAGAGCCTGAGATTTTGAGAGGGAGGAGAGAATTTGCCAGACGGGTACTTGCGGGGAGGGTCCAAGTGTTTGGGCTCCAGCCTGGGGTGAAGTCAGAGACATAAATCACACCTCCCAACTGCCTGTTTCCGCTTTGAGCTCAGTTCCCAGCCAAAAGCCCAGCTAGCCTGCCAGAGGAGTGAGCGCGTGGATGGGGGAGGGGCCAAAGAGCTGGAAGCTGGTGATTGGGAATGGGCGTCATCAGCTGGGAATCTGGTCTCATCAGGGTCATGAAATGGACTCAAAGCCAGGGCTGGTAGAGCAGGGAGCCCAGGGATTTCAACAGAACTGCTCTGTAGATGCCTCATGCCACGCGAGACACACCCACAACCACACCCTGTTTGCTGACTTCTCTCCCACACATAAAAACCACTGGGACATGCCTAGAGGCACAGACACCTACACAGACACACCCCCGCCCCCATCCAGCTGTTGCTCACTTGTGCCAGAAAACTCTACGTCTTCTGGATAAGTAGAACTAGGAGAAATGAGTGAGGGTTGAGAGATAAGGAGGATCCTGATCTTCGTTAAGATCTGGAAACACTTTTCTCTAGTAATCTTTTTTTTTTTTTTTTTTTTTTTTTTTTTTTTTTGAGACGGAGTCTCGCTCTGCCGCCCAGGCTGGAGTGCAGTGGCCAGATCTCAGCTCACTGCAAGCTCCGCCTCCCGGGTTCCCGCCATTCTCCTGCCTCAGCCTCCCGAGTAGTTGGGACTACAGGCGCCCGCCACCGCGCCCGGCTAGTTTTCTGTATTTTTTAGTAGAGACGGGGTTTCACCGTGTTAGCCAGGATGGTCTCGATCTCCTGACCTCGTGATCCGCCCGTCTCGGCCTCCCAAAGTGCTGGGATTACAGGCTTGAGCCACCGCGCCCGGCCCTTCCTCTAGTAATCTTAAAGGCCTGCTCTGTGTTATCTTTTTGCCCTTCCCCACTGGGGATGGGTCTGGGTGATTTCCCTTCTCACTTTAGGAGAACCTCAGTGGTCTGTCGTCCTCTTGGTGGGTAGTGCCTCCTAATCACAGTGATGGCAGAACAGGAGGCAAGAGATTGAGTGTGCATGTTGGGCGGGGTAGGTGTTTGAGGGCAGGAAGTCCAGAAAGCCACTCAGACAATGGCCTTTTCCGCGCGCTTGGGTCCAGGCTGCTGGATCCTGTCTGACCCTAACAGCACCTCCTATTTTTCCCTCTGGTTAGCTTCCCACTCATACTCATTTCGGGGCATATAGGAGAGGCAGGATTCCTTTGGAGGAAAGGTGTCCTGTCCATCAGTCCTTTTCCAGGCGACTGTTCTGGGTTGACCACAAGGATTTGGGGGCATAAGTAACCTTATCAAGCCTGGGACCACCCCACCCATGCCTAGTGTCCTCTTAAATGTAGCATTTGTTATGGCCCCTACATGGTACAGCTGTAAGCACTTTGACATCTTAAGGGAATCATGAGGCTTTAATTTTGGGCTAAGTTTGTCCCATTTTGTTTTCTGAATTGTCTGTATCCTATCAGACTGGAAACTTGAATAAAGCAAAGATTGTGTCTGTCAATTGGTACAGCCCTGGACCAGCATTAGGAAAATAATATATGTCTTTTGATATTCAAGGTGACAATATGATTACACTGAAGAGAGAAGATGTTGGGAATGCTGGGATATATTTTTTCCTAGAAAAGTGAGGGTAGGTCACAGCTACCATGGCCACTTAAATGGGGGTAAACTGACCCTGAGGTCTCCAATCTCTCCATTCTCCTGACCTGTACTGGGGAGAACCAGAAAGCTTCTTTCAAATACACCTTCTACTTTAGTCATTTGGGTCTCAGTGTCTCAGCACTGTCTCACTAATGTGCCCATTTTGTCTTCAGCTTTGCGCCTGTGATTTCAGTGTCTGGAATGCACTGTCCTCTGTATTGGTCATCAAGGCCCATCCAAGCAAGCCCTGCATAAGCTTCCCCATCTCATTCTTTATTTTATTTTAAAATATTTATTTATTTATTTGAGATGAAGTCTTGCTCTGTTACCCACTCTGGAGTGCAGTGGCATGATCTTGGCTCACTGCAACCTCCGCCTCCTAGTGATTCTCCTGCCTCAGCCTCCTGAATAGCTGGGATTACAGGCGCCCACCACCAGGTCTGGCCAATTTTTATATTTTCAGTAGAGACGGGGTTTTACCATGTTGGCCAGGCTGGTCTTGAACTCCTGACCTCAAGTGATCTGCCCGCCTTGGCCTTCCAAAGTGCTGGGATGACAGGCGTGAGCCACTGAGCCCGGCCTTCCCCAGCTCATTCTAAATCTCGGCAATGTGCCACTCTTCTGAAGTCCTAGGCTTATAGTCTGGAGTACATGGTCTAGCACTTAATTATCCAGGGTATTAATGAAGTCCTTGGATAATTTAGAAATTGAATACATTTGGATGCACCTATGATAGAAGCAACTCTAAATATTTTATGAAAGCATATTCCATAGAATTTTTTTTTTTTTTTTTAGACTGAGTCTTGCTGTGTTGTCCAGGCTGGAGTGCAATGGCATGATCTTGGCTCACTGCAACCACTGCCTGCCAGGTTCAAGCGATTCTTCTGCCTCAGTCTCCTGAGTAGCTGGGATTACAGGCATGCGCCACCACCCCCAGCTAATTTTTGTATTTTTAGTAGAGACGGGGTTCCACCATGTTGGTCAGGTTGGTCTCGAACTCCTGACCTTGTGATCTGCCTGGGTCAGCCTCCCAAAGTGCTGGGATTACAGACATGAGCCACTGCGCCTGGCCAGAATTTTTAATGATAATGTTTGCTTTTTGTTAATGTGCTTTTATTTTGCACAGGGAAGTCATCTGAAAAGACTTGAGTTTGAATGTTGCCTTCCTTACTTAATAGATATGTAACCTTGGCAAGTTACTTAACCTCCTTGGGTCTCAATATCTTAATCTGTAAAATGGTAGTAATATCTTTCTCATAGATTTGTTGGGATAATGAAACTAATATGCTATATGTATGGTTACAGTACTTGGTTGTAAATATTAAAGCCTCATTCAGTCTGTTTGATAAATCTGAAATCTATTTAAACTCTGATGTGCTCTCTGTAATACTGTTTTTTTTTTTTTTGAGATGGAGTCTCACTCTGTCGCCCAGGCTGGAGTGCAGTGGTGTGATCTTGGCTCACTGCAACCTCCACCTCCTGGGTTCAAGTGATTCTCGTGCCTCAGCCTCCTGAGTAGCTGGGATTGAATGTAATGTATTTTATAGATCAAGTCCCAGCACAAACACTAATTCCTCCAAGAAGCCTTCATTAATCCCCCACCCAGTACTCCTGATTTCACTAGTCACAGCACCTACCCCACTATATTGTATCTTCCTGTTTGTCTCTCCTTTTAGACTAAGTTCTGTGAGGTAAGGATCCTGTTTACTTCTGTTTTTCCACTGCCAAGCACATTACCTGGATAAACAAATATTTGAATAAGTTGAGCCTATTTTTTTTTTTTTTTTTTTGAGACGGAGTCTCACGCTGTCGCCCAGGCTGGAGTGCAGTGGCGCGATCTCGGCTCACTGCAAGCTCCGCCTCCCGGGTTCCCGCCATTCTCCTGCCTCAGCCTCCTGAGTAGCTGGGACTACAGGCGCCCGCCACTGCGCCCGGCTAATTTTTTGTATTTTTAGTAGAGACGGGGTTTCACTGTGGTCTCGATCTCCTGACCTTGTGATCCGCCCGCCTCGGCCTCCCAAAGTGCTGGGATTACAGGCTTGAGCCACCGCGCCCGGCCAGTTGAGCCTATTTTTAAAGCAATGGTAAACATAACACAGCAACATTACAAAACTAATTTCTGAATTGTATGACATTGTTTTTTACAAGGTGGTCTTCTAGCAAGATAGCATTTCTTACTATCATGTTTTTAATGTGCATCTAATTACTGAATTGGATCCAGAGATGTGGTCCAATTACTTGTTAACTTTTGTCACCTGACCTGTCCCCACAACTTATATTTTGTAAGTGTGGCAGAGACCACTAATTCTCATGGTCCTGTCTCTTCTTCCTTTTAATAGCATGACTCTGCTACCCTGCTCTCCACACAGTAAATCTTAGCAGGGTGCATGGCTGCCAGCTAGATACTACACTGTCCAGCCTCTCTTGCAATTAGAGGTGGTCCCATAACTATGTTCTGGTCAATGGAATGTGAGTGAAGCAATGTGTGTAACTTCTGGGTCATGTCTTTAAAAAGGAAAGGTAGTTGCTCTCTCACTCTTTCATCCTTCTGCTTGCTATGACATGGTGACACATTAAGCAGCCACCATGGACCCAGAGATGCAAGCCTTTTCTATCAAAGACCATCTACTCCATATATCTCTGTACTAGTACTTTATTTGAAGTAAGAGGCTCACTATATTTGTGGGTTTCTTTGTTGTAGCAGCATGGCTGATATCCTTTGAATGAAAATTAAGATAACCATATAATTCATTAAATCCCTTAGCCTACTCTGAAGAATGTTTTCAAGGAGCGCAAAATAAAAACCAAGTTTCAATGAAAATAGAGTTTACTGAAGTCACTTATTCAATGGCATTTTGTGAAAAACTATGAAATTTATTCTATCATGAGCATATTCAAAGTTCTAGGTTTATAAACATAGTAGCTCTTCTATTTAGCATTGCTTTTTAGCATAACTTTGAAATCCCAGATAGATTATGTGGTAGCCTCCAAGATGGCCTCATTGACCTTCCTCTCTTGGTATTCTTGCCCTTTCTGTTTTCCCTTCCTATGCTGAATGACGGCTGGCCCATGTAACCAACACAATACTGTGGAAGTGACATGTGTAACTTTTAACACGAAATCATAAGAGACATTGCAGTTTCCACCATGGTCTCTCTCGGATCTCTTGCCAGCCAGCAAGCAGCCAGCAAGCAGCCCTATGGAGAGGCCAATGTGGAGAGAAACTGAGGCCTTCCACCAAAAGCCAGCACCAACTTGCCATCCATGTGTGTGAACCTGCTTGCAGTACAGAGTGGTCAACCCCAGTCAAGCTTGCAGATAACTACAGCCCTAGCTGACATCTTGACTACAGCTTCAAGAGCGATATCAAGGCAGAACTGCTTCGCTAAACTGCCCTTGAATTCCTGACCCACAGAAACTGAGAGAGAGAATAAATGTTTATTGTTATTTCAAGTGACTACATTCTGGGGGTAACTTCTTATGTATAGATAACATATACTATAAATTTCTTGAAAGTAAGATTCATGACTTATACTTATTTTACCTCAAGTTATTGTTATCAACTACTCTCCCACCCCTAACCTAGGTGATTAGAGCATACTACAACATCTGATACATGAGATGTGAAATGATATTCTCTTTGAAATTCAGCATAGGTTAACTTGGTGAGAGAAAACAACATATTAATTAGTCTGACTAGCTTTTCCTCCCTGAGGGCATTTAAGATTTCTCAGGGTGGAGGTGAGGAGAAGTGGTAGAACTCAGGTCTCAGATGAGTATTGTTACTTGTCATACTGGAATCTCCCCAAATTCTCTGTTGTCAGTAGTTAAGTTGAATATTTTCTTCAGACTGAGTGTGTATGAAAGCTCTGGTAAATGGAATGTTTCCAATATCCTATGGAAACTCACCTGGGCAAAGGAAGTGAATCAATGTCTGGAAGGAAAGTAAAGGCATTCCTCTCTTCACAGGATAAATTCAGGGACAGGTCCTTTACTAGGGACCAGGTGAAAACTGCACAGGCAGGAAGAACTAACAGTCAGCCCACTGTGAATATAAAGGGGCAGGAAGAGACTAGTGAGGAAGGGCAGCAGCTGCTGTTGCTGCTGGTGGTGGGGTTGGGTGGGCAGTGGAGCAGAGATCAGAGACAGATTGGCTTTAGACCCAAAATTTATCTACATATATTTAAAGATAGGATCTTACTCTATTACTCAGGCTGAAGTGCAGTGGCCTGATCATAGCTCACTGCAACCTCAAACTCCTGGGCTCATACCATCCTCTCACTTAGGCCTCCTGAGTAGGTGGGACTACAGGCATGTACCACTGTACCTGGCTAATTTTATTTTATTTTATTTTTTTTGAGATGGAGTTTCACTCTTGTCTCCCAGGCTGGAGTGCAATGGCACGATCTTGGCTCACTGTAACCTCCACCTCCTGGGTTCAAGCCATTCTCCTGCCTCAGCCTCCAGGGTAGCTGAGATTACAGGCACCTGCCACCATGCCTGGCTAACTTGTGGATTTTTTTTTTTTTTAAAGTAGAGACGGGGTTTCACCATGTTGGTCAGGCTGGCTTTGAACTCCTGACCTCAGGTGATCCATTCGTCTTGGCCTCCCAAAGTGCTGGGATTACATGTGTGAGCCACTGCGCTCGGCCTAATTTTACTTTTTGTAGAGACAGGGCTCTTGCTATGTTGCCCAGGCTGGTCTCAAATTCCCGACCTCAAGCAATCCTCTTGTCTTGGCCTTCCAAAGTGCTGGGATTACAGTTATGAACCACTGTGCCTGGCTTTGATACATATTAATATGATGAATAGTACCCAGATGAGCATCACTTTCTTCTTGAAATAGTAGTTTTAGATTGTTTTGGTTACAAGGCTGACTGGAGCCTCCAGCCTTCTCACTCTGCAAAAGATTAGGAGATCTGCATCTCTGATCTTCAAATCCCTATAGTGGGTCCCCAGTGGTGGGAAACAGATAGTGGGAAAGGGACATTGGGAGCTCAGAACTGTCATTTCCCCACTGCTTTAGTACTCAGTTCCCTTAGCTCAGACAACTTATGTCTGGGGTCACATGGGGTTCTGTGGGTGCTAGACTGGTCACCTTTAACAAGGCAAAGTAAATTACTTCTCAGAACTGAACAGCAGATGTTGGAGGAGGACAATATTCTAGATATCATCTAGCCCAATGTCCTCATTTTAAACAAGGCCCAGAGAAAGGAAATGACTTGCCCAAGGTCATACAGCTAATGTGGGACAGAATTCAGGTGTCTTTATTCCAAGTCAGCTCTTTCCATCATGCCACATTTGCTTTCACTCATTAGGATAAAATCATATTCCATTTTTTCCTACTGACTCCCAACTTCCAGTTCTGGGTTGGGAAGGGTCAATTTCCAGACTTTTCTTTTCTAAGGATAGGACGAAGAGACTTCGCTACTATTTTTAGGCAAAATAGAGCGTTACCTCCTTTCCCTGCCTCTCTTTCCCCTGTTGTTTTCAATGAGGAACTGAGTCTATTTCTCTATGGCAGGAGGTCTCTCAAGTTCTGAGTTCCATTCAGTTTGTGGCAGGGAAGCTGAGAGGCACAATGCTGTGGGATGCCCTTCACCTTGGCAGGCTGATTGTACCCAACTGGTGGTCATGGCCTAGTGCCCATTGGCAGGCAGGGTGTCCACTCATGCATTAACTTGATGTCTGTTGTCCATGGATGCCAGATGGCTGGCTGAATACCTATAGTGCATCTTGTCTGGTCTGCAGTTCCTGGTTTGTGTCACTTTTAGATTTGAACATGTGTGAGAATTTTAGGAGGGTGGTCGCTCCACGGATTTAAGATACTGGCATTTCCAGATTGGCAGAAGGGAGGACACCTTACTGCCAACCTAGAATCTGTGCTGGATAGCACAAGACCTGGACTTCAGGAAAGTTCTTAAAATGTCTCTGTGATCTCTCTCTTCCCAACACTCCCCCACTGTAGAGTTCTTGGTGTCACTCCTCCCTACATGGTATGTATCTCCGTCTCAGGCCAGTGTCTAAGAATGGGAAGGCAGAGAAGTGACGTATGTGTGCGTTAGGATGAGTGGACTGGGAAGGAGAAAAGGCACCCTGCTTACTCGTTCCCACAGACTCAGAAGACTCTGGAAGCTACCTAATGCCCTAAAATTTCCACTGCAGTCCCAGACAACCTTAGACTATATCTCCACCTACTGGACACCAAGGAGATTGACAACACTGTCTCAGTTTTTTCTTTAGAACTAGCATAGAGCCTAAAACCTCATCAATACTCTACGGTTTTTTTTTTTTTTTTTTTTTTTTTTTTTTTTTTTTTTTTTTTGAGACGGAGTCTTGCTCTGTCGCCCAGGCTGGAGTGCAGTGGCCGGATCTCAGCTCACTGCAAGCTCCTCCTCTCGGGTTCACGCCATTCTCCTGCCTCAGCCTCCCGAGTAGCTGGGACTACAGGCACCCGCCACTTCGCCCGGCTAGTTTTTTGTATTTTTTAGTAGAGACGGGGTTTCACGGTGTTAGCCAGGATGGTCTTGATCTCCTGACCTCGTGATCCGCCCGTCTCGGCCTCCCAAAGTGCTGGGATTACAGGCTTGAGCCACCGCGCCCGGCCAATACTCTACATTTATCCCAAGGTTAAATCATTCCTTCTCAGAATTTGTTGAAGCTATGGGGGCAGACTGACTGCCTTTTCAGGGAGACTGGGTACTAGGAAGACTTGGGTACAATTTCCCCCATACACTGCTTTCTCTTTTTTTTTTTTTTTTTTTTTTTTTGAGACGGAGTCTCGCTCTGTCGCCCAGGCTGGAGTGCAGTGGCCAGATCTCCGCTCACTGCAAGCTCCGCCTCCCGGGTTCGCGCAATTCTCCTGCCTCAGCCTCCCGAGTAGCTGGGACTACAGGCGCCCGCCACCTCGCCCGGCTTATTTTTTTGTATTTTTAGTAGAGACGGGGTTTCACCGTGTTAGCCAGGATGGTCTCGATCTCCTGACCTCGTGATCCACCCGTCTCGGCCTCCCAAAGTGCTGGGATTACAGGCTTGAGCCACCGCGCCCGCCATACACTGCTTTCTCTATCAAAAAAATCTGTCAGCCGGGCACAGTGGCTCATGACTGTAATCCCAGCACTTTGGGAGGCCGAAGTGGGTGGATCTCCTGAGATTAGGAATTCAAGACCAGCCTGGCCAACGTGATGAAACTTCCTTTTCTACTAAAAATACAAAAATTAGCCAGGCATGGTGGCGGCGTGCACCTGTAATCCCAGCTACTCTGGAGGCTGAGGGAGAATTGCTTGAACCTGGGAGGCGGAGGTTGCAGTGAGCCGAGATTACACCATTGTACTCCAGCCTGGGCTACAGAGCAAGACTCTGTCTCAAAAAACAAAACAAAACAAAAAAAGTCTCAGGCGCTGGATCAAGAGCCTCAATTCCTTGCTTCAGTTGCCCTGGATATAGGTTGGTTAAACTCTATTCACCTCCTATGCCCATGGACAGAAAACAGCAGGTAGGTGGGGTTAGATCATAGGGTCCCTGTTAGCCTTAGGGCAAGGGGAAAGCAATCTTAAAGAATTGCCTTTTACTCATCTCTCTGTCTGCCACCTGACTCAAATATGGGAGAGACTAGGGGTGTCCGCTATTGTTCTTTTTTTTTTTTTGTATTTTTAGTAGAGATGGGGTTTTACCATGTTGGTCAGGCTGGTCTCGAACTCCTGACCTTGTGATCCGCCCGCCTCGGCCTCCCAAAGTGCTAGGATTACAGGCGTGAGCCTCCGTGCCCGGCTCTATTGTTCTTTTCACATCCACCAGCAGTTCTCTTCCTATGCTCATTAGCAAAGACAATTCCATTAGAATCCATTAACGATCATTTTGTCCATGCTGAAACCATGGGCTAGCTATTCACCAAAGTCCCTGGGCTACATCTTCAGAAGTCAAGGTCGTATATAAGTAGTGACAGCTCTCAAATGAATCCTTTATTGGTGAAATGGGGACAATGTCAATACACATCCTCAAAATTGATCAGGCTGCACAATAATATCAATTCATGGAGGTTACAGCACTAGGAAAACAATTTACATCAGATCCAGAAATTTACTCTCCTTCTCCAGCTGAACATCTTACCAGGTGAAGTAAGAAGCAGTCATTTCTTTTTTATTTTTTGGATGTCTGGTTTTCACTTAAAACATGCCCTTTAAATATCTTTCAAATTTTTGTTTAAAGGGAAGGAATCATGAAGGAATTAAGACAATGTTGGGGATCATCTTATGCTACATACAGTTCATGTCATTTCTGTATTATGTATCTTCAGTTTATTCATTATAGCTAAAATGTATTGAGTGTTTACTGTTAAAACTCTTAAAAACTTTAATGCATTTTTCCCACTTATATCTTTAAATTATCTTATGACATAAATACTATACTTTTATTTTCTTTATGTTCTTAATCACTACTATGCTTTTATTTTTATTTTGAGACAAAGTCTTGCTTTGACACCCAGGCTAGAGTACAGTGGCGTGATTTCAGCTCACTGCAACTTCTGCCTCCTGTACTCAAGTGATTCTCCTGAGTCAGCCTCCTGAGTAGCTGAGATTACAGGCGCCCGCCACCACGCCCAGCTAATTTTTGTATTTTTAGTAGAAACAGGGTTTCACCATGTTGGCCAGGCTGGTCTTGAACTCCTGACCTTAAGTGATCCACCCGCCTTGGCCTTCCAAAGTGCTGGGATTACAGGAATGAGCCACTGCACCCAGTCCCCACACTATTTACTTTGTGATTTGTGTGTAGATTTTTAAAGAACTTGCGTCCTTAAAAATTCAAATAGTAGGCCGGGCGCGGTGGCTCATGCCTGTAATCCCAGCACTTTGGGAGGCCGAGGTGGGCGGATCACGAGGTCAGGAGATGGAGACCATCCTGTCTAACACGGTGAAACCCCGTCTCTACTAAAAAAAAAAAAAAAAAAAAAAAAAAAAAAAAAATTAGCCGGGTGCGGTGGCCGGCGCCTGTAGCCTGAGCTACTGGGGAGGCAGAGGCAGGAGAATGGCGTGAACCCGGGAGGCGGAGCTTGCAGTGAGCCGAGATCGCACCACTGCACTCCAGCCTGGGCAACAGGGCGAGACTCCGTCTCAAAAAAAAAAGAAAAGAAAAAAAAATTCAAATAGCATACTTATCTTCCTTATATATTCCTAAAAGCCTTCATTCAATAACATGTGGTTTCAGAAACTGTTGTGCATACAAATTAATATAAGAGGTATTGCTAAAAATAGATTCCTGTATGCTGCTTCCAGATATTCTGATTCAGGAAATCTGGACAAAAGTCTAGGAATCTGCATTTTAAAACAAGGCTCTAAAATAATTGTGATGTAGGTGACAGTTGAACTATGCTTTGGGAAACACTGCCTTTGATTATGAATGGTATCAGGGTAGGGCTGTAACTAAAACAAACCTTCATGTGTCCATCTCATTTAATTGGCTCCATGTAGCAACAGATATAACATTGGAGTTTGTATCATCCTTGGCTAAGAACTAAACCCTGCTCATTCACTTATTTATTTATATATTCTGCGGCAAGGAGAGGTAGCCCTGGGGCCTGTTTGTTAAAAGCCCTCAGAAAAGAGGCTATTATGTTAAATTTTTTTTTTCTTTCTCCTAACCTGAAACATCTCTGTGCAAAGGTTTGGTGAAGGCTGTACAATTTGACATGTTAGCCCTGGTGATTCTGCAGTTCTTCAAAGGAGAGGGCTGAGAAGCAGCTGTTATTTTTTTCCACCTTTTGAAATGCACAATGCAGGGGGCAGGGTAAGGGAGGAGAGTCAAGGGACTAAGCTGGAGTTAGTAAACAAGCTTTGAAGCACAATAAGAAAGCATATTGGCAGGGGGAGAAATCAAGGGCTATGTAATACCACAGCATCCTCTGAAGACAGCACCAGTCGCTGCTGGGTCTTCTCTATTTTTGGGGAAATAACAACAACAAAACAGTACTGGCAAACTGTCCCTCGGCTAACATCTGAAGGTTTGTCTGAAAATGTTCTGAAAAGCAGTTCGCATCGAAAAAGCAAGAGAATGAAGGGCAAGTCTTGAAGGAAAAAAAGAAATTAGGGCAAAGAACTCAGCAAGTACCTCAAATAGCCCAGAGGAGGTTGCAGGGACTTAGCAGAAAGCTCCATTTAATCTCTGGCCCAGCTAACATAGCCTAGAGGACACTTTCAATGTACTTTTTTTTTTTTTTTTAAACAAGCCTAGCTTTTGAGGTTGTGATGAGCCCTTCCAGCTCCTAGAATCAGTGATGGTTCTTTGAAGAATTTTTTCCCTGCTTAACTTCTGGGGACATATTAACTAAAACACCCAACTGGGAAATTAGGGAACTCCAAAGCTGCTCCTTGTGTTTAAAAAAACTACATTTGATTCAATATAGTCAGGGAAAAAAACCTTCCTTTTCTAGGTTACTTTCTCCTCCCACTGCTTCTCTCACCTCATCTGGATGGCCTCAGAGAATATTTTAAGGTTGACAGGAAAATTTTACAGAATGATCAAAAGTAAAGCAAGCCCTAGAAATGGTTGCATAATTTTCCTTTTCATTATAAAAATACTTTTTCAATTGAATAACTAAAAAACATGAAATTTTATTGTTGGACTGAACCTTAGAGGTCATCTAGTTCAATTTGTTCACTTTATAGAAGAGAGGATTAAGGCACAGAATGTTTAACTGACATTTCCAAGGTCACAGGGCTCATCTTAGACTAAATATGTTTGACTCCTAGTTCAATGTTACCTCTCAACTGCTTTCATAATCACTTTTTTTGAGACAGGGTCTCATTCTGTTGGCCAGGCTGGAGTGCAATAGTGCAATTAGAGCTCACTGCAGCCTGAAACTCCTGGGCTCTAGAGATCCTCCCGCCTCAGTCTGTAGCTGGGACTACAGGCAAATGCCACCATGCCTGGCTAATTTTTTAATTTAATTTTATTTTTCTTGTGGAGACGGTCTTGCTATGTCACTGAGGCTGGTCTTGAATTCCTGGCCTCAAGTGATTCTCCCACCTCGGCCACCCAAAGGGTTGTGATTACAGGCTTGAACCACTGTGCCTGGGTATAACCACTTTTGTCAAGTAGGTTTGCCTGTCTACTTAGTACTCAACTACTATAGTAACAGTTTTTTTTTGGGGGGGGTGAGGGTGGGGGGTGGTTTGGCATATGGTACATATTTCTCTGAGCTTTGAAAATAACTAATTTCCTTCAAAAAAAAAAAAAAAAAAAAGACTTACCTCAATCTTATTATAAAAGTAAGCATTCAAAAACCCCGACACACCCTACAGCAAACGCTCAATGCTCCGGGTACTGATTATCCAGTTTCCTTTATTCTCCCTTCTGTGGACCACGCACTTGGATGTTTGCATTAGTCACTAGCTCTATAAAAAGTCTGATATTACATATGTTGTTGGACTGTGTGGCAGTTTCCTGATTTCTAGATTGTAGCTGTGGTGCTATCTTCTCACACTTAGTGTTCCAGTGGTCATCAGAGGCTGTAGCTCCTTTGGTGAGTCAGTTCGGTAGTGTTCTGAGAGTCATTCCTAGCAGTCCCACCTAGAGCCTGCTCCTTCAGTTATTCAGATGATTTTGTAAGCACCTAATTTTCTATATTAAATTCCCTTTCTGCTTAAAATATCAAGAGTGGTTTCTGTTTCCTTCTAAACCCTGAAAGATACAAGCATTAAGAAGCTAATTACCACACAACTCAGTAAGTATATTTTAAAAAGTATGAATGGGCTGGGTGCAGTGGCTCAGGCCTGTAATCTCAGCACTTTGGGAGGCCAAGGCTCACGCCTGTAATCCCAGCACTTTGATCATGAGGTCAGGAGATTAAGACCATCCTGGGTAACACAGTGAAACCCTGTCTCTACTAAAAGTACAAAAAATTAGCCAGGCGTGGTGGCAGGTGCCTGTAGTCCCAGCTACTCGGGAGGCTGAGGCAGGAGAATGGCGTGAACTCGGGAGGTGGAGCTTGCAGTGAGCCGAGATTGCGCCACTGCACTCCAGCCTGGGCGACAGAGCAAGACTCCGTCTCAAAAAAAAAAAAAAAAAAAAAAAAAGTATGAATGGGGAAGAATAGGAGCATAGAACAGGGAACTTGGAAAAATTACCCCAGAGGTAACATTTAAGTTGGAATTGAAGGTGGAATAGGAATATGCTAAGCAGAAAGGCATTGGGAAGGGGAGGGAACAAGTGCATTTCAGGAAACAAGATGTGCTGAGGTATGGTTATTAAAGACCACAATGTATTAGAAAGATGGTGAGTTCGCCATGGCTAGACTCTGAATAGGATGGGGAGAGATGAGGCTGTAGCAATCATAAAATACAGTGGGGTTAAAAGTGCTGCCTTTAGGGGTAGCAGACATGACTCCCATTCTGGTTTCCCCATATAGTAACTAAACAACTCCGGTCAAATCTTGTAAATTTGAGGACCTTCAGCTTCCTTATTTATCAAGGAAGGACTTGTATCTCTACTTGTAAGCACAGTATCCACTTTATTAAGATTATGTGGAATTAAATGTGACATGCATATAAAGTACATTGTATAGTACTTGGTGCATACCAAGTGCTCATAAGCCTTTGCTATTACTCTTTTTTTCTTTTTTTTTTTTTTGCCAGGGCCTCACTCTGTTCCCATGCTGGAGTGCAATGGTGTGAACATAGCTCATTGTAGCTTCTAACTACTGAAGGTCAAGCCATCCTCCCGCCTCAGTCTTCCAAGTAGCTGGGACTACAGGTACTTGCCACTATGCTTGGCTAATTTTTTAAATTTTTAGTAGAGACAAGGTCTCTTTATGTTGCCCAGGTTGGTCGTGAACTCCTGGGCTCAAGTGATCCTCCTGCCTCAGCCTCCCAAAGTGTTGGGATTACCAACAAGAGCCACCATGCCTGGCCTGCTATTTACTATTACTGGGTACATTAAGAACAATTAAATATTATGAAAGTTGTGCTATGGCAGGTGGAAGATAAACTGAGTGAGGAAAACCTAGTAGCTGAAAGATTAGTTGCTGCAATAGTTCAGGCAAAGGTGATGATCTGAAATAGAGTAGTGGTGATGGAGAGGCAAAGAACTGGTTGGTTTCTGAAGTCATCTCTGGTATTTAAATGCCAGGATTTGGTGGCTAATTGAATGTGAGGGAATTCTGAAGACTGAGTGAACAGTAACATCATTAATCTGGATTAGTCATGTACAAGGAAAGGCAAGTCTAGGTGACAGCTGAAGCTCTAAGTGCCTTCAAGTCCAAGGCCCCTTTGAGGAAAATGGCTCTAAGTAGTTCTTTTTTTTTGAGACTGATCTCCTCACTCTGTCGCCCAGGCTGGAGTGCAGTTGCGTGATCTCAGCTCATCGCAACTTTCGCCTCCTGGGTTCAAGTGATTTTCCTTTCTCAGCCTCTCGAGTAGCTGGGATTATAGGCAGGCACCATCATGCCTGGCTAATTTTTGCACTTTTTAGTAGAGACGGGGTTTCACCATGTTGGCCAGGCAGGTCTCGAACTCCTGACCTCAAGTGGTCCGCCCGCCTCGGCCTCCCAAAGTGCTGGGATTACAGGCGTGAGCCACTGCGCCCAGTGCCGCAACTAATTCTTTCATGAACAACATTGATATGACTACTATCACAAGCATCACAAGAAACAACCTGCTACTGCTTGAATGCTTCAGGGAGCAGGACTAAAATGGACCACTGGTCCTGCAAATAGGGGATCGAGTGGTGATGATGGTAACAGGGTGGCCAGATTGCAGTGGATCAAGGAGTAAGTGGGAATTTAAGACCAGGTATAGAAAACTCTCAAAAAACTTGGCACTGAAGTCATAATTGCTTCAGTGGGAGTGTGAAGGATTTTATGTATGTGGTCAGCATGCACACTCTTCTAGTGTGCAGAAGCTGGAAAGCTAAAGACTAAATTTCCCACATTCTCTTCTAGCTAGCTATGTTAAATCACTTCTGAATTAAGTTCTGCTAATCAGATGCACTAGTATTTCACTTGGATTCTGAAGCCAGCAGGGGTTAAGACAGGGTGCAGGGCATCCATTTAGGGATGCTGACAGTGGCAGAGGTGGTATACTTCTTGGACTAGCAGCAGCAATAGCAGCTTCCTAACTACTGTAGAAGCTTCTTGAATGTAGTAGAAGCTTCCTAAATATAGTAGAAGTGGTAGCAGCTCCTTTAGCAGTCTTTTTTTTTTTTTTTTTTTTTTGAGACGGAGTTTCACTCTGTCATCCAGGCTGGAGTGCAGCTCACTGCAACCTCCACCTCTTGGGTTCAAGCGATTCTCGTGTCTCAGCCTCCTGAGTAGCTGGGATTACAGGCACCCACCACCACACCTGGATAATTTTTGTGTATCTTTAGTAGAGATGGGGCTTCACCGTGTTGGTCAGGTTGGTCTTGAACTCCTGACCTCAGGTGATTCACCTGCCTCAGCCTCCCAAAGTGCTGGGATTACAGGCGTGAGACACTGTGCCCGGCCTGATTAGCAGTTTCTTTTTTGAGGCAGGGTCTCACTCTCTCGCCCAGGCTGGAGTGCAGTAGTAAGATCTTGGCTTACTGCAACCTGTCTCCTGAGCTCAAGCAATCCTCCCATTTCAGCCTCTTGAGTAGCTGGGACTGCGGGTGCATGCCACCATACCCCAGCTAATTTTTGTATTTTTAGTGGAGACAGGGTTTCACCATGTTGTCCAGGCTAGTCTCCAACTCCTGGGCTCAAGCAAGCCCACCTTGGCCTCCCAAAGTGCTGGCATTACAGGTGTGAGCCACCATGACTGGCCTCCCTTAGCAGTCTTTAGGAATCATTTCTGGAAGTCCAGTCTAGAGTTTGTTTCTTCAGCCTGCCTCAGAATTCTGTGATCCATCCATTTAATGCCCTAGTAATAAGTCCTTTACTGCTTAATCTTGCTAGAATGGATTCTGTTCTCTGCAACCAAATGCTGATTAATATGGAGAACAAGGTATACATTTAAAAAAAATAAACAGAAACATTTTCACAGCTGAAAGAGTTAAGGAAAGAGTAGAGTTAATTTAAAGAGAAGAGGGCTAGATATGGTGGCTCACCGCCTGTAATCCCAACACTCTGGGAGGCTGAGATGGGAGGATCACGTGAGGCCAGGAGTTTGAGACCAGCCTGGGCAACATAGTGAGATCCCATCTCTACCAAAAAAAAAAAAAAAAAAAAAAAAAAGAAAGAGCACTCGTGGAAGGTAAGGTGGGAAGACTACTTGAGTCCAGGAGTTCGAGGTTGCAGGGATGTATGATAGCACTCTTGCATTCCAGCCTGGGTGACAGAGTGTGGCCCTATCTCAAAGAAAAATAAAAGATAATGAGCAGAGAGGAACTGACTTATGGAAGACATTGGAGGATAGGAGCAGCTCAGTGTAGTAGACTGCCTTCAAGACAGCCCCTCATTGATTCTTGCCTCCTGGTATTCATGTTCCTGTAAAGTCCCCTTCCACACTGAAAAGGGCTCACCAGTGTAACCAAAAGCATATTGTGGAAATGATGTAGTATGACTTCTGAAGTTAGGTCATAAAAGAATTTACGGCTTCCACCTTGCTCTTAGATTGCTCACCATGGGGGAAGTCAGTTGACATGTTGTAAGGATACTCGCAGGCTTTGTAGAGTCCCACATGGGGGGCAACTGAGGCCCTGACTTTTCAGGTATGTAAGTGAGTCACTCAAGAAACAAATCATCCCACCTCAGTCAAGTCTTCAGAAATGGCAGCCTTGGCTGACTCTGTTTTTTTAGACAGAGTCTTGCTCTGTTGCCCAGGCTGGAGTGCAGTGGTATGATTTCAGCTCACTGCAACTTCCACCTCCGGGATTCAAGCAATTCTTCTGCCTCAGCCTCCCAAGTGGCTGGGATTACAGGTGCATGCCACTATGCCTGGCCAGTTTTTATATTTTTAGGAGAAACGGGGTCTCACCATTTGGCTAGGCTACTCTCAAACTCCTGACCTCAAGTGATCTGCCCGCCTTGGCCTCCCAAAGTGCTGGGATGTGTGATTACAGGAGTGAGCCACTGTGCCCAGTCCTGGCTGACTCTTGACTGCATCTACATGAAAGACCCCAAACCAGGATTACTCAGCTAAGTAACTCCCAAATTCCTTATCCAAAGACATTATGAGAGTAATGTTTATTATTGTTTTAATACACTATGTTTTGGGGAAATTTGTTATGTAGCAATAGATAATACAATGTGATATAGTACAAGGTACGCAGATAAAGTTAGCCTTGTAGAGGAAGTATACTTTTTTTTGAGACAGAGCCTTGCTCTGTTGCCCAGGTTGGAGTGCAGTGGCACCATCTCGGCTCACTGCAACCTCGGCCTCCTGGGTTCAAGCAATTCTCCTGCCTCACCCTCCCGAATAGCTGGGATTACAGGCGTACACCACCATGCCTGGCTAATTTTTTGTATTTTTAGAAGAGATGGGGTCTCACTATGTTGGCCAGGCTGGTCTCGAACTCCTGACCTCAAGTGATCCGCCTGCCTTGGCCTCCCAAAGTGCTAGGATTACAGGCGTGAGCAACCATGCCCAGTCAGAAGTATACTTATGAGATAAAGGAAAAAGAAGTGCTGTAAGAGTTAAAGAGTAAGTTAAGTTTAATGACCAGTACCTTCTCAAGGAAGTCAAGACCAGGTGTGGTGGCTCATGCCTGTAATCCCAGTGCTTTGGGAGGTTAACGTTGAGGATCATTTGAGGCCAGGAGTTTGAGACCAGCCTGGGCAATATAGTAAGACCACATCTCTAAAATTTTTTTTTTAAAATTAGCTGAGTGTGTGGCACACACCTGTAGCTCTAGCTACCTGAGAGGACGGCTTGAGCCCAGGAGTTCAAAAAAGTTGGGAGGCAAAGTCAATGTCATCTGCTGATAGTGGAGGATGGAAGTAGGAACTACTAAGTTCAGAATAGTAAAAGGGCTGCAACAGTCACCAGGTAAATCTGAAAGTCAAACAGGAATGAGTGCCTGAGTTTAGAAATCTGTATCTGCAGTGGAGTTACATGGCACAGTTACATGATTTTCTGTAACTACGCTTGATAACCTAGAAGGAATAGAGTAAAAGATTGTGGGCTTCACTCACTTGGGAATTGGTAAAGCAGAGGCAGCAGGGGTTAAGGATGCTGGTTTAGGCTACTGAAGTAATGGATCATGCAGTCTTAACTGGCAGACATGGAAATGAGTTCAAGAGGAAAGTCATAGCCTGAGAGAATGAGAGGTTGAGTGTAGAATCGACATTTAGGGAAGAATGGTACAAAAGCAGTAAATTAGAAATCAGAAGTCCCAGGTTATGGTCACAGGTCACTACTAACAAGCTGTGCATCCTCAGCAAGGATCAGATTTTCAGGGCCTGTTTTTTTTTTCCCCTCCTGGGCTAAAATACATAAAATGCTAAGTAAGAACAGTAACTTGCCTACAGTAAGAACTTTGCAACTCTTTTAACAATTAAGTGTTTAAAAATTATATAGTATTTAATACACACTTGTGAAGCATAATAAACACCAAGAAACTCACCATCCAACTTACCCTGTGTTTCTTCCTGCTCCCCTCATCCTGGCCTCTTCCCTAGGGATTACCACTATCTTGAACTTTGTGTTTATTGTTCTCTTTTAAAAAACCGTCGTGTTTCACACTTGTATAGGGCCTATTTCTTCATATGTAAGATGAAGCTTTGGATCAGGTACTCTCTAAGCTCCCTTTCAGTTTTTTGGTTTTTTTTTTTTTTTTTTTTTTTTTGAGACAGAGTCTGGCTCTGTCTCCCAGGCTGGGGTGCAGTGACTCACGGCAAGCTCCACCTCCCGGGTTCACGCCATTCTCCTGCCTCAGCCTCCCGAGTAGCTTGGACTACGAGTAGCTAGGACTACAGGCGCCTGCCACCACGCCCTGCTAATTTTTTGTATTTTTAGTGGAGATGGGATTTCACCATGTTAGCCAGGATGGTCTCCATCTCCTGACCTCGTGATCCGCCCGCCGCGGTCTCCCAAAGGGCTGGGATTACAGGTGTGAGCCACCGTGCCCGGCCTTTTTTTTTTTTTTTGAGACAGAGTCTTGCCCTGTTGCCCAGGCTGGAGTGCAGTGGTACGATCTCAGCTCACTGTAATCTTCATCTCCTGGGTTCCAGCAATTTTCCTGCCTCAGCCTCCCGAGTAGCTGGGATCACAGGCGTGCACCACCATGGCTAATTTTTGTATTTTTAGTAGAGACAGGGTTTCGCCATGTTGGCCAGGCTGGTCTGGAGCTCCTGACCTCAAGTGATCCACCTGCCTCAGCCTCCCAAAGTGCTGGGATTACAGGCATGAGCCACCACGCCCAGCCCCTTTCAGCTCTATATGGGATACAATAGGTGGATATCAAATTTACATACCTGGTGGGAACCATGTGAATGCTTATTTTTGCAGGGTTTTATAAAGCTAAAACAGACTCCTTTGTCGAAATCTGCAGTTCAACAAAAGGATATCTCAACGGAGCTTCTAATTTCAAGAAGACTTTCAATTCCTTTCAACTTGCATCTCTACTATAAAGATCTACTCTAGAGAAAACCAACAGAAGGAGCTAAATCTAAGCCCCGGACCCTGTCCAGTGAAAACACATGATTTTCTGTAACCATATTTGGTAACCTAGAAGGAATAGAGTAAAATGTGGTGGGCTTCACTTAACTTGGGAATTGGTGAAGCAGAGACAGTAGAATAGCGGGGGTCAAGGGGATTCAGGATGCTGGTCTGAGGCAACAGAACTGAAACAGACAAACTTGAAAAAACTTTATTTCAGAGACAAGTATTTCAATAAAAATTAAGAGGCATGGTCGGGTTCATAAGCAGTGGTTTTCAATAAACCTGATTTCCTCCTTACATATATAAAACAACTAAACTTGTCTTTTACAGGTTTCCTCAAAGTCTCTTACACTATTTTAGTTTCATATAAAACAGTCTTTAAGGTAAATACAAATGCAACTCTGTTGACCAAATAGCTGTTCTTTGGGTTACTGTTTAGGATGCTGTTCTTCCTAGCTACAAACAATCTTATATTTCATTTTTGTCTGAACTGTTAACAAGTTTATGAGTTAAATGAGTTGGATCAGGCAGTGAATTGCTGTGTAAAAGGCAAATGCCCTGTTCATACCCAGGTTTGCATTTATCAGACCTTAGTGTGACTGGAATGGAAAGTCAGCTGAGGGGTAGTATGAGGTAACAGGTTAGTGTGTTTTCAGTGATCTCTGAAGAGGCCAACACTGTAGAGTAGGATGTAAATATGTCCTGAACCTTAACAGTATCAGGAAGACAGTGGTCAAAAGAATGAGCAGTTGTTATAGTATTTTTGCATGAAATTTAGGTAGTTTTTCCTTATTCTACCCACTGAACTGTCACATGAAAATGCGTATTTTCTTAGATGTCTCTTCTTTCTAAGGCCAATCCAATCATTTAAAATACAGTATATAAATTGCTTTTTTACAACCTGCCTCTTTAAAAATGGTAAAAATAAGTATAATGTTATCTGCTCAGTTTTTGCCTATTTTGGAGTTTAATATGAATTGTGAAAAGTACAACTAAAGGAATACAAGAATGCCAGTATAGTATATACTGTACATTTTGTCTGAGAGACAAACACAAGCAGCTACTGCCTCACCAATGAAAGGGCATTATTTGAAATTAAGTTCAAATACTCTCCTTATTTAGCTCAGGTACAACTACCAGGAGAGTTAAGCATCACTTATCACCTACATTTGTTTTTTCCTGGTGAGAGCATTTGCAAATCACAATGGCACTTGTAGAACCCCTACGGAGAAAGGCAATCTTCCAAAAAGCAAATCCTCTCCTTGGGTAGAGTATGGAAACCCTGGAGGAGGCTAAAATGCAGGACTCAAAGCTTAGATCTCTGGCTAAGCTTTTGAAATGCCTCTGCATTTAACCTTTAACCATAACACTTGACTTTAGCTGAAACTGAGGCAGAATATTCAACTGTTTGCCTTCCATTGTTCACATCCCAAAGAAGGGTATCCTCTGAAAAAGAAGGTCCCAAAGATAAGCAAGCTTTCCCTCTTTCCCTCCCAAGAACCATTTCTTTTTTTCTTCTTCTTCTTTTTTTTTTTTTTTTTTAAAGACAGGAGTCTTGCTCTGTTGCCCAGGCTGGAGTGCAGTGGCGCCATCTAGGCTCATTGCAATCTCTGCCTCCTGGGTTCAAGTGATTCTCCTTCTTCAGCCTCCCAAGTAGCTAGGATTACAGGCACCCGCCACCACACTTGGCTAATTTTTTTGTATTTTTAGTAGACACAGGGTTTTGCCATGTTGGTCAGGCTGGTCTCGAACTCCTGACCTCAAGTGATCCACTGGCGCCTTGGCCTCCCAAAGTGCTGGGATTACAGGTGTGTGCCACTGCATCTGGCCTAAGAACCATTCCTTTTTACTAGTTTTTGGGAATCTCCAAAAATTTCCAGCCAACTAAATCCAGACTAGTGAATCCTAGGCCTTAAAAGCTTGTGACCAATTTGGTGGCTTTAATCATTAGTTTACTAAAGAAAGAGAACTGGCCGGGCACGGTGGCTCAAGCCTGTAATCCCAGCACTTTGGGAGGCCGAGGTGGGTGGATCATGAGGTCGGGAGATCGAGACCATCCTGGCCAACATGGTGAAACCCTGTTTCTACTAAAAATATAACAATTAGCTGGGCGTGGTGGCGTGTGCCTGTAATCCCAGCTACTCAGGAGGCTGAGGCAGGAGAATCGCTTGAACCAGGGAGTTGGAGGTTGCAGTGAGCCGAGACTGCGCCACTGCACTCTAGCCTGGAGACAGAGCAAGACTACATCTCAAAAAGAAAAAGAAAAAAAAAAAAAAAAAAAAAGAAACAGAACTATTTGGTGAGCTAACAAACAAAATTAACACAGGCAGGCATTCTCCTGTAGTGAGTGCTCCTCACACTCCAAAAGATCAGATGTTTTATGACTATGTCCTAGTAGTCATGAGCAAAGAGATGTCCTCCTAAAATAACAACATGTTTTTCATGAATGACAGATGCTAGCTTACCTTGACCCTTTAAATATTTAAGAAGCACAAAGTAACTATTTTCTTTTTTTTCCTTTTTTGAGACAGTCTCACTCTGTTGCCTAAGCTGAAGTGCAGCGGTGCGATCTTGGCTCACTGCAACCTCCAGCTCCTGGGTTCAAGCAATGCTCATGCCTCAGCCTCCTGAGTAGCTGGGACCACAGGCACACATCCTCATGGCTGGCTTTTTGTCATTTTTAGTAGAGATCAGGTTTCGTTAGGTCTCAAACTCCTGGCCTCAAGTGATCTGCCCACCTTGGCCTCCCAAAGTGCTGGGATTACAGGCATGAGCCACTGTGCCTCATGAATAAATTAATTTCTATTTAATTGAGTTGTATTCGAGTAGCTCTTTGCAATGAAACTCACATTACTTGTTTTTCCTAAACTAGGTAGGAGTTCTAGGTTCTAAGTGTAGTATAGACAGTTTTGTTTTGTCATCACCAAAATAAATAAAATCAAAAAGTGTTTTGTATTTTTCAGTAATATGACTTCTTTAAAATAACGTTGTTGTGAGGTACTGATATACAAACATAAATGACTGGAATTAGGGGACATATAGGTGTATTTTTTCCTCAATATACTA
Organism: Macaca thibetana thibetana; assembly: GCF_024542745.1. Lineage (NCBI taxonomy): Eukaryota > Metazoa > Chordata > Mammalia > Primates > Cercopithecidae > Macaca > Macaca thibetana. Next base: position 50,826,604 of record NC_065588.1, read on the forward strand.
CCTTTTCCAGGAGAAACAGCCTACTTATTAAGATCACATAGCTGGAAGTAGAAATACTATTGTGCTGGGTCTTATCTTGAACCTGTTTTTAAAGATTGAAACTAAATAAACAGCTCTGCTTCATTAGGGGGAGAATCCTGTTCCGTGGAAAACTCCTGGAAGGAGGTATTCCACAGGAGTCCACTCCCCCTTTTTATCTGTCATTTTCAAACCATGCTAGAGAGAGCTTTTTTGGAAATGTTTGTCAGTATTCTTCATCCAAGTCCCTATCTATACCAGATCCCAAATGCCTCCCCACCATGCTAGACACTTTTAAAACCAAACCCAACCTGATAAAAACCAAACAAGGTGGGCGCAGTGGCTCACGCCTGTAATCCCAGCACTTTGGGAGGCCAAGGCGGGCAGATCACCTGAGGTCGGGAGTTCGAGACCAGCCTGACCAACATGGAGAAACCCCGCCTCTACTAAAAATACAAAATCAGTCGGGCGTGGTGGCGCATGTCTATAATCCCAGCTGCTCACGAGGCTGAGGCAGGAGAACCGCTTGAACGTGGGAGGCAGAGGTTGCAATGGGCCAAGATCGCGCCACCACACTCCAGCCTGAGGAACAAGAGTGAAACTCCATCTCAAAAACAAAAAACAAAACCCCAAAATAATCCAAATAAACAAAAAACTGGTCTGGGGAGATTATAAAGTCTCCTTATAAGGATCCACAGGATGCTAGGATAGCCAGAGCTTTGGGTATTTCAGAAATCTAAGTTGTTACACACGTATCCCAGGGCAGTCAGCAGGGCCTTTACACATTTAAACTCTGAAGTTTAATCAAATTTCACACACAGGTGGAAAGCCCATCTCTTCTCCACAGGTACACTTCCTCCCCTCCATTCTAATCTTAATTCCTACATAATCCACACTTAGATTGACCGCTAGTACAATTTCTGGCTGGAATATGGGGAGATAAATAAAACTACCCTAGGTTGGAAATAGGCGGTAAGATGTCCTAAAGACTATAAATAAGAATGGAGTATTTTGCTATATAAATGTTATCAATATCTCAGAGAATGGATAAACAGATGAACTGATCAGAAAAAGTCCATTGCTATAAACACTAAAAGGAATTTGGTCCATGTGTATCAGAGAACACAAATATACAGTTTCTTTTTCTAACCCAAGTTTCCTGTCTATTTCAGTTAGTTCTTTTAAGAAAACTTTTAATCACTATGGTTCATTAATGTGGAATTAGATGTGATCTCCGATCTTGGGGCTGCAGGTACTTGACCAAACTATTAAGCAATCTGTATCAAAGGTTTATTTAGAAGCTTCTGAGTATGAGGGTACTTGCATCAAACAAGGATTCAAGTGGGGTGGGGGGAGGAAAAAGATGTGCTTGTCAGTTTGGAAAGTCACAGAGAGTTTGTCATTCTATAATTAGATTAGGAGGAAAATGAAGAACCCACTGGTAGCAAGAAGAAGCAAGAGTCTTTTAGGGTCTGGCATCTGCAAGTAAATGGAGAATAAAAGTTCTTAGTTTTTTCAATGAAAAAAGCACCAACTACATCTGACAATGGGCCACACAACTACAACCCAATTAAATTATCTTGTTCCAACAGAGGAATCTGCTGCTGTTAATGGCAGAACGCCAAGTACCTCCTGACCCTTAACTCTTTAGTACCACTGAGCACAGAGAAACTTGTTAATTGAATTAAAAACATTCTATACAGAAATCAATGTACACTCCTGTGTCAAGAGTTTTACAAGTGAGGAGAATATCAGGAAATTGATTCAGATAATTCTGGATTAACTCCAATTAACTTATCTTGATCTTTTTCTCACATACTGTATTTACTCATTAGTTCAAAAATAGTTTTTGAGCTTTTACAGTGTACATCAGGGGACAAGAATTAGTATGATCCTACTTGCTTCTGAGGTACTTGTCTAGTAAAAAGTGGAATTGTTGATAAAAACATAAATAGGATAAAACACATTAAGTGCTAAGTGAACAAACCCCTGTCATGTGTGTACATTCAAAAACATTTCACCCACACTTAAGTTCCTTAAGGGCACAGTCATATCTTTTATTTCTTTTGTATCCTTCCAAATAAACCAGAGAATTCTGCAACAACAGGCATTGAAAATAATACTTAATGGCCAGGTGTGGTGGCTCCTGCCTGTAATCCTAGCTATTTGGAGGCCAAGGCGGGTGGATCACCTGAGGTCAGGAGTTTGAGACCGGCCTGGCCAACATGGTGTAACACTATCTCTACTAAAAATACAAAAATTAACCGGGCATGGTGGTGCATGCCTGTAATCCCAGCTATTTGGGAGGCTGAGGAAGGAGAATTGCTTGAACCCAGGAGGTGGAGGTTGCAGTGAGCCACGATTGTGCCACCGCACTCCAGCCTGTGTGATGGGAGATTCCATCTCAAAAACAAAAAACCAACAAACAAAAAACCCAAACTTCATTTTTATTAAGAGGATAAGGTCTGTGGCTGCTTAAGGATTCTTATCTAACCTAATTATTTTTCTGATTCCTCAGAAGTTACACAGAAAAATAAATTTTTAGTATGTAAGGAGTTTAACCACAAAGAGTTAAGTCCCAAAGGAGAGAAGGGTCTGGTCTTAAGTTATAGACACAGAACTTTCTCCTAGATTTTCATCTTGGAGTAGCCATTTTTACTAGACAGCTATTCATATTGTTTGATTGCAGACACCTTGTATAGCATATCAGAGAGGAACTCAAAATTCACCATTTATCCAGGTCTGTTCAATGTATGCTTCTCTTCCAATCCCCCCTTTTTTTTTTTAAGAGTCAGGGTCTCGCTATGTTGCCTAGGCTGGTCTTAAACTCCTGGGCTCCAGCCATCCTCCTGCCTTGTCTCCCAAAGTGTTGGGATTACAGGTGTGAGCCACTGTGCCCAGCCCTCCCCACTTTTGTTTTTTAAGAGACAAGGTCTCACTGTGTTGCTGAGGCTAGAGTACAGTGGCAATTCACAGGCACAGTCATGGTACACTATATCCTTGATCTCCTGGGCTCAAGTGATCCTCCTGTCTCAGTCTCTCAAGTAGCTGGGATGACAGGTGTATACCACCATACTCAGTGTATGCTTTCCTGATGTACCCCAGTGCTGTTGTATCTCTCGTCCTTCTGGGACCAAATCCCATTTTCTGGCTTTCAAACGTATTTAACAATTTGATGTCAGAATCTACTAGGAAAAATGGCTGGTACCTAGAAGCAACTGATAAGTATTATTGTCTATAGCTAAGGGATGTTAACTTTTAGCATCTCTTTTCTGCTTCTTACCAGAAGAAACATCAGTTTTACTACAAAATGAAACTAACTCACAGATTTATCTGCTTCACTGTTCAGAGAGCGTGAACAGACTGGAATGCAAGAGGCCAATTATTCATTAATTCAATAAATATTCACTGAGGGCCTACTAACTCCAAAACAGTTGGGATATAATCCCATTTCAGGCTTTATAACATTTCCTTTGCCAGAAGCGATGTATGTGGGCAACCTCAGCCAAGACGACATTTGAAGGATCAAACTTGGCTCTGCCACAGGCACGTAGGGTAACCTAAAGGAAAGGCTTCATCTGTGAAAAGTGAGAGAGATTTTGGTCTCTTCACATAGATTTTGTGAGGTTCTGCTAAATCAAATACTCAGATAAGATCGACAGTGTAAGACTCTTAGAAACCCAAAACTTTTATTTTTTAAATTTTATTTCATTTTTGAGACATAGTCTTACCCTGTGGCCCAGACTGGAGTGCAGTGGTGTGATCTTGGCTCACTGCAACCTCTGCCTCCCAGTTCAAGCGATTCTCCTGCCTCAGCCTCCCGAGTAGCTGGGATTATAGGCGTGCACCACCATGCCCGGCTGATTTTTGTATTTTTAGTAGAGACAGGGTTTCGCCATGTTGGCCAGGCTGGTCTCCAACTCCTGACCTCAACTGGTCTGCACGCCTCAGTCTCCCAAAGTGCTAGGATTACAGGCATGAGCCACCGTGCCCAGCCAGGAACCCAAAACTTTTAAGTGCTCATTAAAAAGAGAATGAATTTTTTGATGAGTATTAAACTGTACTGCACAGGGAATGAATTGCAGAGCAGTGAAGCACAGCTGTCTGATTAATCTCAGTCCATTAAAAGAGGCATGATAGATCTAGAATGCAACTTTGACTAAAAAAAAAAAGGCAATGTGTACTAATGTTAGAGAAAACAACTTGGCATGTGAACAGAATTCTAATTTAACCAGTAAATGCCTATTCATTAGAGTGTAAAGCCATAACAGAGGCTATATACTTAAAAAACACATGCACACACAAAGCTTTAATTTGATACCATAATCTGAAAGAAAATTGGACCCAAATTGCTTTATGTCCAGTTAAATCTTGCTACCATCTGAAGAGATAGTGAAATAAAACTGAAACACTTACTTGATGAGATAGGTATTCAGTTACTGTGCATTTCCATCTACAAGTAGAAATATTTCAAAATAAATACACCATGCCAATTGAAATTCACTCCATCCCCTATTCTTACTAAATACAAATGACTTATTCCTGGGTATACTGAATTATAATATAAAAGTAGAAGAATTTAATATTAGTAATCAGATTTCATTCAAGGGCATGGGAAGAGAAAATAGACCTTTACCTATCAAGCCTTTTGACATATAATTTGGTGACTTCATGTTTTGGGAAATGCAAGTATCCAGGGAAAAATGTTTTAAAGTGAATCCTCTAGCCACCTAAAAATTAGCTCCAACAGTAGCACAGACTGAAATCAAGAGAATCTGAATCTAGGGGCAAATTGGAAAAGAAAGTTTGTATTAAGTAAAAATGACAGTATCTTGGGTGTTCCCTATGTGGAAATTTCATTATGAGGGTAATGTGATACAAATTTAGTACTTGTTTACCCAGCATGACCTCTGAAGTCTGGGGAGGACATCTGAATACCATTCTTTATGCTGGTTCTTATGACTTATGACTTTCATTTTCTCTCTACTCATACCCATTTAGGCCCTCACAATCCAATTTCTGATCCCAATTCTCTACTGATATTATGCCTTGAAAAAAATCAGGGATAACTTCCTCTTAGCCCAAATCATCAACCTTTTTATTGGTTCCCAAATTTTCTCATGGTATTTGATGTCAGTGGTCACCCCATTTTGAAAATATTCTTTTGGCTTCTATGATCTTACACTTTCCTGTTCATAATTTCTTGCTCCTAACCAGGGTCAGTAGGGTGAACTGAGTAAGGTGCTTAGGGCATAAAATTTAAGGAGGCACTCACTTTAAGGGTCACGGAAGACCTTGCAAGGTGTTCAGACTGAACACATCTGAATAATCAAGATCAACTGTATTTAGCACAATGAAAAGAGTAAAACTATTTTGCCTCTGTTTCACTTACTGTTTTTCCATGGCAAAACATACGGCAGAGATTTGGGAACTCGCATGCCTGAAGCCAGGTTATTCTTATGTTCCGTAACTATGTTGCTTGCAGGGCTGCAAAAAGATGAATTTGGCTATGTCAGCAGATCAGTATCATTCAAGCAGGCACACATAAGATAATCAAAATGTGTTTTTTGTAATTTGGGGAAAAACAACAACCTACATTCATCTGAAATGTAAACACATTTCCATCAAAACATTCCGGCAATTAGAATGATTACCACTTACTTCTCTGGAAAGCTCCCTGTTCTGTACAGGCATTAAGATGGGTCTAACCATTTTCATTTTCTAGAAATTGAGATAAACAGCAATGCCATCTACTGTTCAGCTGTATGACAGGCTCATCAACTCACTCAATAAACATAAGAGATAAAACAAAGTGCTAAGGCAACCAAACCAAAAGCAGCAAATCTTCGACTGAGGTAAAATTAAAAGTTGTAGCCAATGGAATTCATTTTAAGTTTTTCTATCTTAATGCACATAATAGTATACACTTAAAATTATTTACTGATCTCAGTAGTTAAAAAGTAAAAATTCGGTAAGCATTCTGTTTGGGGAAAAAAGTGACGTATAGCATCTTATTCCTTCATTTCCTAAACCAGAAGTATTCTCATTTGGGTTTGAAACTTGATCTTCCAAGGTTTGAGTACTGGTGTTAATGAGAAATAGTTTCATTCATTTTTATTTTATTTAGGACAAAGACTCTTTCTGTCACCCAGGCTGGAGTGCAGTGGCATGATCATGGCTCACTGCAGCCTCGATCTCCTGGGCTTAAGTGATCCTCTGGTCTCAGCCTCCCAAGTAGGTGAGACTACAGACATCCACCACCATGCCCAGCTTATTTTGTTTTTAAAAAATTTTTTGTAGAGACAGGATCTCACTGTGTTGCTCATGTTGATCTTGAACTCCTGGCCTCAGTGATCCTCCCACTTTGGCCTCCAGTCATGAGCTACTCTGTGCCTGGCCAGAAATCTTCTAGTTTTCAGTTAGAGCTGGGCATGATGGCTCAGGCTTGTAATCCCAACACTTTGGGAGGCAGAGTGGGGAGGATCACTTGAGGCCAGGAGTTTGAGACCAGCCTGGGCAACATAGTGAGACCTTGTCTCTGCTAAAAATAAAGAATTAGCTAGGTGTGGTGGTGGGTCCCTGTAGTCCTTGCTATTTGAGAGGCCCAGGGGGATTGCTTGAGCCCAGGAGGTAGAGCCTGCAGTGAGCCATGGTCATGCCATTACACTCCAGCCTGGTCAACAGTGTCCCTGTCTCTAAAAAAATAAATTAGATACAAAATCAGTGGGAAGAAGAGATGCATATTCTTTCCTAATAGGTACTCTGGATTTTCCAATCTCAAATAAAGAATTTTTAAGACTACTTTTTCCTTATACACTGGTTACCTAAAGTAAAAATGATCCAAGCGGTATAGTGGGAGAATTTTTTCAAAGCATTAAAATAATGTAAACCTAGCAAAAAACATAACTAAGACACATGAAAGTCTGGGGCCACTGTTACCCTTGCTAAACGATAATGTATTTTTGTATCCCTAATGATTGGCACAAAGCACATGACCTTTTTATGAATCAAGGAATAAATATGAAAAACGACAAAACAGTATCTAAACTGCCATCAAGGAACATCGTTAAAGAAAGTGATCAATTGATGTTCTGGTGGCTTCTCTCGGTAACAGAACACTCTGATTTTGGGAGGCCATGCTGGGTTGAGACCATTTCATTTACCTGTTATTGTCAGAGTAGTGAGTTGTGCCCCAGACAAATGGGGTGCTGGTCTGTTCCCACAAATCTGTCAAAGGAAGCAAAACATAGTTTGTGGTGCTACTAGATAAGACACCAGCAGTTCATGTTGGTTGAATTTATAAGATGGGAAATAATACACCTACATTTTGCAGAAGCAAGTAAAAATTGATCAAGTACCCTGCCTAAGTGACACAGTAGCAAGAATTTAATTGAAGGATATAAACGCAAGCAACATAAATAATAATAAACGTGCCTAGTAACAATCAAACACAGATGGTACAACACAATTTATGGAAAAAAACAGATGTAAAGAAGTGCTTTTTCCAATCAAGAGCGATCGGCTGTTCCACGTGTCTGCACAGCGATACAAATGTGCTCGTTTTGGGGCCCAATAAAAATAATAAGGCATTCTGAACAACATGGTATGTTCATAAAAAAGGAAAATCTTCCTTCTGTCTTAAGCAAATGACTTGAGATTTAGACATTGTGAAGAAAAAGATGTAGAGGCAGCTCACCTTTATCCCAGTCTTCATCACAAGGAGGGCACTGCCAAGTGCTCTCAGCCAGAGTCTCTTGTCTAAGGCTCCTGGTTTGGTTGACTGCAAGACAATAAAGATTGGACATAAGAGGGGGATATTGCCAAGTTATTGTGTTCAAAGTGGCTAGGAGCTTAAAAGGTTGCAGGGTAGCCTGTTGGGTCTTTATTTCTGAAAAATGGATAGTATAAAAGCTAAACAGAGGGATCTTATCTCTTTGCTGACAAGAAAGAAAAGCAGGAACAAAAATGTTTACCATATTTATGGCAATGAAAGATTTTTAGATGAATTATTAGTAAAATGAACTAGGCTGTTCAGGAGAGAAAACAGTATGACATGTACAATCTGAAAACCTATTGCTGCCATGATACAAATCTCAAAGGTGGAAAAGTATTGTTCTTCTGAAACAATGAAAGCCAAAAATCAAGCCGACAACGTAGCATAATACAAATCTGAAGGAGCTACCCTCCAGTACTGAAACATTTGAGATACTGAGTCTTACCAACATCTTGCTCAATACAACTTCTGTCATCACAGCTTGAGATATGATGACTAATTTCAGCTCGAGGAACCTGGTGGCGAGCATTGAAGGGACAAGTAGCCAATTTGCTTGCAACATCAGGATGATTCTATGGAACCAAAATTAAGGGATCTGTTAGTTATTTGAATCTCTTAAAGTCAACGGGGAGTAGCTAAGCCTTATTCTACAAATGCCTCTCCTAAATTTCCTCAGTAAATTTCTGGCTTAACTATAACAAACTCATAGTAAAAAACTAAGAGGGAATTATTTATTGTTCTTATAGACAATTACTTCAAAATCATTGAAACATAAGTCTTTTTGTTATGATTGTAGAGACTGACAACACAGATATTGGGGTTTAAGTGCTTTATGTAGAGCTAAACAATGAATTTAGGATTGGGTATTTGAACGACATCTTTCCCCGCTGTTTGTTTCTCAGAGTCACATGATTCAGGCAGCACAGCCCGTAATGAGAGAGCTCTCTGGATGTCTTTGAAAGCTGATATTCAGGATGAATAGTAACACTAAAATACACTCTGAGTCTGCATTGCAGTTGTGTCCCTTCCATTGCAATACAATAGTGCTGGAAAATAGCTGTTGGAAGGGAGCCGCAGAAGAGGCAAACCAATGATTTTTCAGATTAACACAGTGACGCTTACTTAAAGTAATGATGCCTGAAATAAATCTCTGAACAATTTGACCTTTATTTCAGCTATTTCACTAAGGAAAAATCCAAATGATAGAGTCTACTTTGCTGACCAAGTTCCTTATTTTAAAACAAAACAAAGGGTTTAGTATCACCTATATCCTATGGCAAATATACCAGCAATTAAGAAATTAATTAGGAAAATAAAAGATATGTCATAAATGAAACTTGAAAAAGTAAAAAATAATATGAAGCAGGGAGAAGGCTGGAAAAATATATAGGTGTGAGAAACTTGCAGGCATCTCCATCATTTTCATAAGTGGTATCAGGCATTCAATACAAAGGTTTTGTGGCCAAAGATTAAGAACATTAGAAGAGGGGAGTTATGATAGTGTCTTTTTTTTACCACTTGGCTCCATTTGGGAAATGTTTGAGAGCCTAGAAGGGACAATGTGGTAGTGGTATCTGCTGATCCATACTCTCTAGGTTTAATGTTAAGGGATACTTGCTCTCGAGATTAAAAGGAGCTGGAGAAATAACAAAGATAAATTATGTTTCCAGGATTACAAGCACTTTTTAAAGGATGTTAAAGCTGAATTGTATGCAGTTTGGATTAAATACCTCAATTGCTTTCCAAGCATAAATTCTAGCAGAATTTTGGCTTCTGTATCAGCATTCTAATAACATTGTCAAAATGTCTCAATTAATGTAGCATGAAAATAGTTTATATCAGCTAAGTCTATACAAGAGTGGCCAGAAAGAAAATCCTTATTTATTATTTTTTAAAAGATGTTTATTGTTGAAACTTGGAGATACAGTTATTTTTAGGAATAATTTTTCTTGGGCTAACTTCTAGCTGTTCAAGCTCTAAAATTTCTAAACAAAATAATCAGAAAAAGTGAATTACAGCACTCAATCATTGTTAGGCCGATGGACACATCACATTTACAAGATGGGCAGGATTTCTCATTGTTAGCAAAAATTAGTCTGCTTCACAAAGGGTGAGAAGACTCTAGAGATGCTATTTATAAAAGGTTCTTTGTCACTAGTTAATGGGAAGAAAACCAAAACAAGAAAAAATTTCTCTTAAGGAATGAATAAATGCCTTTCTATAAATGTTGGTATTTAAGAGAGGTAGACTCCCAAAACAATTCTGGCAATCAATTAAAACATTTATGATAAAATTATTTGATGTTTATAAAACACGGCCTTTTAAAAGAACTCAGGAGGGCGTTAGAGGGCAAATTATGAACCTACCTTTCTGCACTTGATAAGATGATAAGGAAACCTGCAAGCCCTGATTTGATGGTTTTTGTCATAGGGGCATTGCAATAGCTTCTCAGGGTCCAGGGAGTCAGCTGAAAGAGAGAAGTATTTCAGTAGGTAAAACGATAACAGGCTCTTGTAAAACTACAGCATTCCAGGCACACTGGATTTTTTCAAGAGACTGTAATAATAGAACAATATAGTCTAAAGAAAACTTGGATTAAAAAAAGGGTGACTACACATTTAAAATATTTCTGAATCTTAGTAAGTTCAGCAGAATCAGAAATCTCAGGATGAAGTCTCAGTTTCATATTGAATTGAACATAGTGCTTTCATTGCTGGTTACTCTTATTACAGAACAAAAAGTTAAATAAAATGTCATCCTCTTTTTCTTTTCTAAAAGTGCTAATTCAGGGTTATTCCTATTCTCTAGCTATTCTATCCAGAGCCTCCCGACTAGTATGCTGAAGTTGAAATGGATTGCTGGTGTGCTAATACACTGATTTGGGGGCCCACTACTAGTTCAAGCCATCCCTCACCCATTTCCACAGGCAAGTTGGGGGTAGTTAGTTCCCTTCACTAGCATTTTCATCTATCACTAGTATCCCCTGACACAAAAAAGTTGGTAAGCACTGCCCTGTATCAGTTATGTTTTGTGGAAGCTTGAAAAATATTAGTGGATAGAAGGTTTCTTTTTCATCTGTTTGCTTTAACTTACTCCTATAAGTAATTCCCAATCTTAGTTACTCTAATTACCTCTCAAACGAAACCAATACTGTTATCAGACAGGTAGTTTTTACTTTTCATATTTTGGAACACAGGTGAGAACAAAATAGAGAATTCTTTAATCTAGTGACTACTACATTAGCCAGCTAAAAAAAATAGAACAATGTGCAAAAACAGAACCTCCTGAGGTTAAGACAACTGCAGACATATGGAACTGCTCGTGAAAGAAAGCCCCTAAACTATAAAATGCTATTTAAAACAACCCTTAGGCTATATAAGATGCCTAGGCTAAGCCCCAAATTTTAACAAGCCTGGTTAAGGAAGGGAAATTAAATGGTTAAGCACATTCTGGTATATTATAAAGACAAGAGGCAACCTAATAAATTGCTCTCGCCACCCCTGAAGGCAATGATAAAAGTGAAGTAAGATAAACAATTCACATTTGATAAGAAGCTTATAAACCAGGAGACTGCTATGAAAATCAGAAGCCAGTGGGGAATTGAAGCAGACAGTTTCACTGGAAGAGTGGTAAACATGGAATAAATTGCTAACCATGATCGTGATGCAAATGAGCCAGAAAGGTGACTTGAAGGACAGAATGAATAGGAAGGAAAAGTCTTAAAGGACAGGCAGGCTTATTATGCCAACCAGGCTCTTCTTGACCACCAATGTTTTCATATTTCTGAAGCATCAGGACAACCAGGGAGAATTTACAGATGAAATTCTTGTTAGTTTCCCCTCATTTAATCCATTCCCATCACTAGCAAATGTTAGGCCATGTCAGCAGCTGATAGACTGGATGGTACCTTATGATTCATGTATATTATACTGCCCATATAGTAGCATATGTCAGAGTTGATAATGAGAGCTTCTCATTGTAATGCTTTACTTCCTGGTTTCCAGCAATTTAGGTCAACTTTAATCTGGCTTTCTAAATTAAAAAAAATTTTTTTTGATTTAAAAATCTGTTTTTTTTTTTGTTTGTTTGTTTTGAGACAGAGTCTTGTTCTGTTGCCCAGGCTGGAGTGAAGTGGTGTGATCTTGGCTCACTGTAACCTTCACCTCCCGGGTTCGAGCAATTCTTGTGCCTCAGCCCCTGGAGTAGCTGGGACAAAAATCTTTAATTGTGATTAAAAACACATATAAAATTTACCATGTTAACGATTTTTAAATATACAGTTCAATAGTGTTAAGTATTAACATATTCCCATTGTTGTGCAACTAGTCTCCAAAAGTTTTTCGTTTTACTAAACTGAAACTCTATACCCATTAAATATCAGCTCTCCATTCCCCACTCCCCCTAGCTCCTGGCAACCACCATTCTACTTTTTTGTTTTGGTGAGTTTGACTAGATACATCATATATGTGAAATCATAGTCTTTTTTTTTTTGTGACTAGCCTATTTCACTTAGCCTAAGGTCCTCAAGGTTTATCCATGTTATAGCATGTGACAGAATTTCCTGTATTTTTTCTTTTTTTGAGACAGAGTCACCCAGGCTGGAGTGCAGTGGCATGATCTTGGCCCTCTGCAATCTCCACTGCCTGGGTTCATGCGGTTCTCCTGCCTCAGCCTCTTGAGTAGCTGGGATTATAGGCATCTGCCACCACGCCCAGCTAATTTTTGTATTTTTAGTAGAGATGGGGTTTCATCATGTTGGTTAGGTTGGTCTTGAACTCCTGACCTCAGGTGATCCGCCCGCCTCAGCCTCCCCAAGTGCTGGGATTACAAGTATAAGCCACCACGCCCGGCCATTTCCTGTATCTTCTATCTTGCAATTTGCTTTTTTTTCTTTTCACTTAATGTATCTTGGAGTTCCTTCCAAGTCAGTACACACAAGAAATATTTCGGGGCCGGGCGCGGTGTCTCAAGCCTGTAATCCCAGCGCTTTGGGAGGCCGAGACGGGCGGATCACGAGGTCAGGAGATCGAGACCATCCTGGCTAAACCGGTGAAACCCCGTCTCTACTAAAAAATACAAAAAACTAGCCGGGCGAGGTGGCGGGCGCCTGTAGTCCCAGCTACTCGGGAGGCTGAGGCAGGAGAATGGCGTAAACCGGGGAGGCGGAGCTTGCAGTGAGCTGAGATCCGGCCACTGCACTCCAGCCTGGGTGACAGAACGAGACTTCATCTTAAAAAAAAAAAAAAAAAAAAAAAAAATTTCATTGCTGCATATGGATGTACCACATTTTTAACTGATTTTCTTATGAATGGACATTTAGGTTGTTTCCAGATTTTACTTTTTTTTGAGACGGAGTTTCATTCTTGTTGCCCAGGCTGGGGTGCAATGGCGCAATCTTGGCTCACTGCAACCTCCGCCTCCTGAGTTCAAGTGATTCTCCTGCCTCAGCCTCTCAAGTAGCTGGGATTACAGGTGCCTGTCACCATGCCTGGCTAATTTTTTTGTATTTTTAGTAGAGACTGGCCAGGTGGGTCTCGAACTCCTGACCTCAGGTGATCCACCTGCCTCAGCCTCCCAAAGTGCTAGGATTACAATCTCCCACAGTGAGCCACCGCGCCTGGCCCAGTTTTTACTATTATATACAATGCTGTGACTAACAATCTGGTTTATTCTTCTTTGTGCATGTATGAGTATTTCTTTTTTTTTGAGACAGGGTCTCACTCTGTTGCCCAGGCTGGACAGTGCAGTGGTGTGTTCTTGGCTCACTGCAACCTCTGCTTCCCGGGTACAAGTCATTCTTGTGCCTCCAACCCCCAAGCAGCTGGGATTACAGGCACACCTGTCTAATTTTTTGTGTTTTTAGTAGAGACAGGGTTTTGCCATGTTGGTCAGGCTGGTCTTGAACTCCTAGCCTCCTGTGATCTGCCCACCTCAGCCTCCCAAAGTGCTGGGATTACAGGCATGAGCCATCGTGCCCAGCCAATGTATGAGTATTTCTCTTTGATATACACCTAAGAATATTGCATTGAAGTGTCTGTGCACTAAAAGTTGTAATAAATACTATCAAACTGCTCTACAAATTTTTGTCTGGCTTCTTGGGAATATAATTTACTTTGGTAAACAAAGTAGGTCTATTTGACAAGCTTCCTCTAAAAGCACAGACTCAGCTGTTACTCATATTTGGGTAGGGACCAGAATCCATGGTGAGAAATGGAGGAAACTTCATGGAAATAAGGAACTATGCCTGACAAAAGTATCATCAGCTAAGAGGTACAGTCCAAAGAGAGAAGACAGAGATGTTCAGGAATCTATAAGATTAAGCTGGAAGTCCAGGTCAATTTGGGAAAATATAGTCTAAGGCAGTGTTTCTCAAACTTTAACTTACTCTCCAGGTGTTACATCACTTAGGGACTGTGTTAAAGTGCTCATTCTGATTCAGCAGGTCTGGGATGAGGCCTGAGATTGTCCATTTCCAACAAACTCCCAGGTGATATTTAAGAAAAAAAAATGTGGCTGAAAAAAAGTAACGAAGAACTAAGAGACAGAAAGGGGAGACATTGTTTTCTAATTTAATAGAGAGTAGTATGCTTCCAAGAATAAGTATATACATATACCACACAGGGACTTCACATTCTTTTTTCTTTTAATTTTTTTGAGACGGAGTTTTAGTCTGTTGCCAGGCTGAAGTGCAGTGGCGTGATCTTGGCTCACTGCAACCTCCACCTCCTGGGTTCAAGCAATTCTCCTGCCTCAGCCTTCCGAGTAGCTGAGACTACAGGTGCGTGCCACCAGGCCCAGCTAATTTTTGTATTTTTAGTAGAGACGGGGTTTCACTATATTGGGAAGGATGGTCTCGATCTCTTGACCTTGTGATCCACCTGCCTTGGCCTCCCAAAGTGCTGGGATTACAGGCATGAGCCACCATGCCCAGCCTTCTTTTTTCTTTTTAAGAGACAGGGTTGGCAGGACGTAGTGGCTCATGCCTGTAATCCCAGCACTTTGGGAGGCTGAGGTGGGTGGATCACTTGAGGCCAGGAATTCTAGACCAGCCTGGCCAACATGGCGAAACTCCATCTTTACTAAAAATATAAAAATTAGACAGGCATTGTGGCATGCACCTGTAGTCCCAGCTATTTGGGAGGCTGAGGCAGGAGAATCGCTTGAATCCAGGAGGCAGAGGTTGCAGCGAGCTGAGATCACATCATTGCACTCCAGCCTGGGTGACAGAGTCAGACTCCTTTTCAAAAAAAAAAAAAAAAAAAAAGAGAGAGAGAGAGACAGGGTCTTGCTCTGTCACCCAGTCTGGGGTGCAGTGGTGTGATCATAGCTCTCTGTAACCTCTAACTCCTAGGCTCAAGTGATTCTCCTGCCTCAGCTGCCTGAGTAGCTGGGATTACACACATGAGCCACCGCACCTGGCTCAGGAATTTCACATCTTAAATAAAAACACCTTAAGAAAGCTGGGTGCGGTGGCTCACGCCTGTAATCCCAGCACTCTGGGAGGCCGAGGCAGGCAGATCACGAGGTCAGGAGTTTGAGACCAGCATGGCCAACATGGTGAAATCTCGTCTCTACTAAAAATACAAAAATTAGCTGGGCATGGTGGCAGGCACCTGGAACCCCAGCTACTCAGGAGGCTGAGGCAGAAGAATTGTTTGAACCCAGGAGGTGGAGGTTGCAGTGAGCCGAGATCGCGCCACTGCACTCTAGGCTGGGTGGCAGAGCAAGACTCTGTCTCAAAACAAAACAAAACAAAACAAAAAACAAAACAAAAAAAACTTTGAGAAAAATTAAGGGGCAGGGGATCCCTTTTCTCAAAAGTGTGGTCCTCAGATCAGCATCACCTGGTAACTTGTTAGAACTGCAAATTCTCAGATACCAGACCTTCTGCATTAGAAATTCTGCAGGTGGGACCCAGCAATCTGTTTCAACAAGCTTTCCAGGTGATTCTGCTGCATGTTAAAGTTTGAGAACCACTGTGTTCTAGATATTTAATAAAGATTATTTCTATGTAGTTTCTGTATTTTGGAGATACAGCTCTCCACCGGACTCTTCCTAGAGGGTAGAATGGGACTGAAATATCCTTTAGTTGGGACTTTTAATTATAATGAGATTCTGAACAAGACAGCAAAGTAGGAAGAAAAAGTAGGTACTGTTGACAAGTTTTATCCACGGGCATAAACTCAGATATTTCTCAAATTTAGTCAGAACCTAGATATCAGAGCCTGTGGTATCATGTAGGGTACTAGGTGTAAACAATATAGAAGACTCTGGTTCTGACTCTGTCCCTAACTATGTAAACTTGGGCAAATTAATCTAGGTTCTATTTTCTCTGTTGTAATAAATGATTTTTCAAGTCCCTTTTGGTTCTACGCTGTATGATTCCAGGTGCTGACTCCTCTTTGATTTCTTGGGCCATCTAAGGTTCCTGGATCACTTGAGAAATAGAATCCTTCCCAGATTTCTTATCCTAAAAACTAAGGTACATCAACATTATTATATAAGTATATTACTCCTCAAAATAGAAAGAAGTTACTATCCCTGTGTCATACACACAAGAAGGTGAAGTCCTGCCTCATTTAATAGTTTAATAAAGGTGTCTTAACTGTGGCCTTTTCAAAGCTTTATGACTTCTCATACCTCTTTTCTTAATTTTCATGTACCTTATTTCAAATTTGGGTAATACTATACAGACTTTTCCTCCTCAGCAGTTGAGAAGTCTGACTTTTTCCCAGCACACTAAAAGTCTTGTCAGATATAAAACTATATGTAAATGATTTAACTTATTTTCTAAAAGCAACAAGGAGTACATACTGTAAGTTTCTTCCATGTTGGAAATGAAGGAGCTGAATCCAAGTGCTGGAAAAAACAAAAGTGTGGTTCAGGAAATCAGAATCAATGTATCAAAAGGTAACCCTAAGAAGTGGAGTCACTTCTGGATTTGAAACTACCCAAGTTCAATTTAAGAAACCCTTACTCTCCCCACTTCCCCCAATATTTTCTTCTCTTTAAAGCATACTTCTTGGAATCATTTTAACATCATGGCCTAATTCACATTCTTGGAATAAATTCTAGGGCCTACCAAATAGTTAAGAAAAACCAAATATGACTCCTATAGTTCAAATTTAAGCTGTATTTGGGTGACAAGATGTCTACCTTAAGTGCTATTACTTAAGTGCCTGTCACTGTTTAGCATCTATTAGGGTTTGACACTATTAATATAATATTGGTTATAATATAAATATTAATATAATATTTAACATTAGAGGGGGCAAGTCAAGACCACAAGAATATTGTCATTTAAACTTATGCATAAGGGCCGGGTGTGGTCGCTCACACCTGTAATCCCAGCACTTTGGGAGGCTGAGGCAGGAGGATCACTTGAAGCCAGGAGTTTGAGACTAGCCTGGCAACAAAGCAAGACTACGTCTCTACAAAAAACAAAACAATCCCCCCACCCCAAAAACAAACAAACAAAAAAACAGACTTAGCCAGGCATGGGGGCATGTGCCTGCAGTCCCAGCTACTCAGGAGGCAAAGGCAGGAAGATCGCTTGAGCCCAGAAGCTATGAGGTTTGTGCCATTGCACTCTGGCCTGGACAATGGAGTGAGATCCTGTCTTTAAAAAAAAAACAAAAAAAACCCCTTATACATAAACACAGAAATAGTGTCCTATTATAAAGCTTTCCTCTTGGGTTCTTAAAAATACAGATAGGCAGGTTATCAGTCTTGTTCCTCTCTAGGACCTGGAAATGCTGGCAGTCTTTGATAGACAGTATACACTTAACCCTTCCAATGTGATTGGAAACACTAGTTCACCATTTTCATGACTTTTCTTAAACATGATCAGGAAGGGCCACACTGACATTGCCCCTTTTTCTAGTGAGGTTTCACCTCCTCTCGTCCCAATCTTCAGTGCTAAAGTGGCAATACTTTAAGGTTCTCCAATTAATACTCATTCCCTCTATGCACTGAGGGAAAATCTCTGAATGTTAGGACTCAAGAACTGTCCATATTATGGATAACAGAGTCACAAGAGAACAAATCTGTAACAAGAATATGAAAGATTAAAAGAGAAATGGTTTCATAGTTTGAATCCTCTTCTATTAGAAATCTCTTCTATTGAGCACTGAGACTAAATAAATTTATTATTGTGGGAAAAACCTAAATGTATATAAAACCATCCCCATAGGAAACTTCTGAAAATTGTCTGTCTCTAGAGCATGCTCTCCTTTGGCCCCTCACACAATTCTACACTCCTCACAACTCCCCCCACCCCCATTCTATGACATAAGCAGCTTTGGAACCTATGATAGGAAATACAAGTAATCAGCTAGAACTCTAGTTTTTTTTGCTGCAGAGCCCATTTGTTAATGACAATCATTAGTGAATTTGTCTTAAAAATATTTTCCATGTTTATGTTTGGATCAAGAAATCCCCACCGTCTTTTTGGACATGTTTCACTTATACATAGCTACTTCATACTTTTTCATTAAAAATAAGAGTTTTGGAAGGAAGAACCAATATGTTTCTTGATTTTAAGTTATGAGCACCAGATTCAGCAGCTTGTAGGAAGCCAACCTATTCTTCTCGGACAAAAGGACGAATTGCAGTACACTGGGGCACTGGAATTCACAGTACCATCACTTAGCCGTGTCCTTTAAGTATCTTCCGCATCAAACTGTTAACAGGGGATTCTTTACCTTTTCCCTAATACTAGATCACGGAGAAATAGACAAGCTACATGGAAGCAATCAAGTTTAGGGGATGGATGTAGTCGGCGGCTATTGGTTAAACGCTTAACAGAATTCCGGGCCTTAGTAAAAGAATCATTTTTCTTCCTTTAAACAACAACAACAACAACAACAACAAAATCACAGATTTAATCAATGAGACTAAATAAGAGAAAGTGATGGAGGTGGTTAACTTAAAAAGAACGTAGAAAAGGCGCCAAGAAGGCCCTCGAGTGGGCGATGCAGCGAAACCGGCTGGTAGCCAAAATAGCTGCACTGAGAGCCCACAAGGCTGAAGACTACTGGCAGAAAAGCGAAAAGAGAATATTAGAAGGTGAAGGTATCCCTGTACGCAAAAGAGGAATTGCTTAGGGGCGCCCAGGGATGCCTTTCCTTACCTCGGTGGACACACACCTTCCTCACAGTCACCTTCCTCCCACGCACTCCCCAGCAACGGTCACTTCCGGCGCGTAACGTTGGGAGGTGGGGCGGGGGGCCGGCACTTCCTGTGATTGGCAGCCTCGGCGCTGGCCGAGTGTGGGGCCGGGGACTCAGCTGTGGAGCTCACCTGTGAGCCCCTAGGGTCAGCTCCCAGATGACCCTTTCCCACGAGGATCTCCTCCTTGGGCACCCCGTCCTTGGGCGTATCCTCCCCTAGCCCCCAGAACAACAGTGGCCTTGAGAGGGTGGAGCTTGCATTTCTTTCCTTGGGTTTTGTGGTGGCCATCTTAATAAAGGCAGATGAGCACTTAGAAATGGGCACCTGGGATTACCTTAGGAGTTCAAGACCAGCCTGGCCAACATGGTCTACTGAAAATACAAAAATTAGCTGGGCGTGGTGTCGGCCGCCCGTAATCTCAGCTACTCGGGAGGCTGAGGCAGGAGAATTGCTTGAACCCGGGAGGCGGAGGTTCCAGTGAACCAAGATCGCGCCATTGCACCATTGCACTCCAGCCTGGGCGACAGACTGAGACTCCGTCTCAAAAAAAAAAAAAAAAAAAAAAAAAAAAAAAAAAGAAAAAAAAGAAAAAGAAATGGGCACCTGAGGGAATGGGACTGATAGAACTGGTTAGAGGTGGGGAGCTGCCTAGAAAGAAGCCTTGTTTGTGGAAGTTGTCTAGATAGAAAGGTAATTTAGATTTTGAGGGAAGAGAAGAGGAATTAGAAAGGAGATAGGCAGTACCACCACAAAACAATCACTAAGGACAGGAATTTTGTGTCTGGCTGTTCTTGTTTAGAATGTGTTGTAAAATCCCAAAATTCAAAAGGCACTATCTGAGAATGCTTGATAGGATGATGGTTGTTGCTGTCTGATGAAAGCGAGTTTTAGAGTTGGGGAGAGAGCTCAATGAAGAGTTGGAGAGGACAAGAAGGCTGGAAGGTTACAACTTGATAATGGAAAACCAAACATAATGTGAGGCTTTGTTCTGGGGAAAAAAAGTGTAAGCTGCAGTTCTTGTCCCCAAAGTGCCTAGAAAAACGAGTCTCAAAGTGGATGAAAGGTTTAATAGCACAAAAGATGCAAAAAAAAAAAGTGGTAGAGACTGTAAATTCCTGTAAGGAAAAAAATTGATGGAGCCTGAAATGACCTGGGAAGGCATTATAGAGAAAAGGGACTTGGGGCCTTTGAAGGTTACACAAAAAAAGGAAGGCATTGACACTACAAGTAGATCTGGTGGTAATATTTTTCAAAACCAAGAAGTAAAAGATGTGACAAAACATTCTGTGCTGTTCAAGGTGTAGGAGGCAGTCTGAGAGATTAGTCTGGGTGCTGAAATACTGGGAGTTCTACAGCATTTTAGTGGTGTAGAGCCCAAATAGGACTTGAGAGGACTATCCTGACAAAAACTGAATGTAGCTTTAGTAAAAACGATCAGTGGGGCATTTTCTTTTTCTTCTTCTTCTTTTTTTTTTGAGATGGAGTCTTGCTCTGTTGCCCGTGCTAGAGTGCAGTGGCATGATCTCAGCTCACTGCAACCTCCGCCTCCTGCGTTCAAGTGATTCTCCTGCCTCAGCCTCCTGAGAAGCTGGAACTACAGGCAGGCACTACCACGCCCGGCTTTTTTTTTTTTTTTTTTTTTAGTAGAGACGGGGGTTTCACCATGTTGGCCAGGCTGGTCTCAAACTCCTGACCTCAGGTAATCTGCCTGCCTTGGACTCCCAAAGTGCTGGGATTACAGGTGTGATCCACTGCGCCAGGCAAGGGACATTTTCGTTTTACGTGATTAATTTGTGAGCGTCTATTGTTTTTACTCCCTCTGCCTCCCACCTCCTTTTTTTCCTACTAGAATAGTTTGCTCCACAGCCATCGGTTCAGATTAAGAGACTAAAAAGAACCAAGTGTTGATAAAAGCCAGGCTCAAGCCATTCTTGTAGGCTAGTGGTTCTTAATCTTGTCTGCACCTTAGAATCATCTGGGGAGCTTTTAAGACATATGCCAACTTCCCATCCCAGACCAATTAATGTGAAAGAGCCAGACATTTATTTTTAAAAACCTACCCAGATGATTTTAATGTGTAGCCAGGGCTGAGAACAACTGACCTAGGCATTGTTTTGAAATTTAAAAAGCCGTTCTTTCACCGGATGGCCTGGATGATTCATACGAAGGAGGAGCAAACAAAGAGCTTTGCCAAAGAGAATTGCTAAGAAGGAAAGCTTCATTGCAAGCTTAGCACTAAGCATTTTAGAAAAAGTTGTTTTGGCAAATCAGTTTTAGATTGTTAGGAAATATTTTAAAACAATTTTCATGAAATCCTAAACCTCTGAATTTATCACAATATCATTAATGCAGATTGGTGGGGCCAGTGTGATTTGAAATGAAATATTTTTTCAGGCCTTACATTGCAGTAATCTGGTGAAATTGTTGACACTGCTACTGTGACTCATAAATACTTTTTATTCAGATACCTGCAGATTGAAATTTCTGAGGAAGAAAGAGCTAAGGGCTTGGGAGGATAAGGGAATGGGTACCAAACCAGAATCCAAAGTCAGGCTTCACTGCATTCAGTAGTAATGTCTTGTCAGGATGACGGGATCCTCAACTGATAATGCACCTGTGAGTAAGCCCACCAACTTTCAGACAAGCAAAAATCAAACCTGATTTTCAATGGTGATTTTGAAATAAAAATGCACCAAACATCTATTCTTTCTATTCTTAAGTGCTTTGTTAATTCGTTTCTAACCCATAAATTTTCTGCTTTTTGTGAGGTCCCTGCTAAGCTTTCTTTTAGACTGGTTTTCCAGCCAGGTTGATCATATTTGAAAAGGAAAAAAAAAAAAAAAAAAAAACCAATGAGACAAGGCATTTTACACAAGGGTCATTCTAGGAGCGATTGGGAATTAATACCCTAAACTGAACCTGATCTGTGCTGGTTCTATCTGTGTATATACCAGAATTTACCTCTAAATGGTGTGTGTGTGTGTGTGTGTATACATTTTTTGTAGAGATCGGGGGTGGGGATCTCGCTATATTGTCCAGGCTGGTATGGAACTGCTGGCCTCAAGTGATTCTCCCACCTCAGCCTCCAGAGTTGCTGAGATTACAGGTGTGAGCCACCACCCCCAACCACCTATAGATTATATTCTTAGAATTAATAATAGTTGGCTGGGTGTGATGGCACACGCCTGTAATCTCAGCACTTTGGGAGGCTGAGGTGGGTGGATCGATTGAACTCAGGAATTTGAGACCAGCCTGGGCAAGATGATGAGACTCTGTCTCTGTAAATACAAAAATTAGCTAGGCCTGGTAGTGGGTGCCTATAGTCACAGCTACTCGGGAAGCTGAGGTGGGAGGATTCCTTGAGCCCAGGAGGTCAAGACTGCAGTGAGCTGAGTTTGCAGTTCATTGTGGAGTGCAGCACTGTACTCCAGACTGGGCGACAGAGTAAGACTCTGTCTCAAAGAAGAAAAATGTAAAACAAAATAATTAATATAGTAAAAATAAAATATCTGAACTAATGAGTAAATCGATCTATTCTCTTTTTTTTTTTTTTTTTTTTTTTTTTTTTTTGAGACGGAGTCTCGCTCTGTCGCCCAGGCTGGAGTGCAGTGGCCGGATCTCAGCTCACTGCAAGCTCCGCCCCCCGGGTTCACGCCATTCTCCGGCCTCAGCCTCCCGAGTAGCTGGGACTACAGGCGCTGCCACCTCGCCCGGCTATTTTTTGTATTTCTTAGTAGAGACGGGGTTTCACCGTGTTAGCCAGGATGGTCTCGATCTCCTGACCTCGTGATCCGCCCATCTCGGCCTCCCAAAGTGCTGGGATTACAGGCTTGAGCCACCGCGCCCGGCCTGATCTATTCTCTTAATTATTGGAAAAAATCCTTTGTTAGGAAAATAGTTTTCTCGGATTTTAGGATTGAAGGAATTCCAGTAGTCCTTGAAGTTCTTTAGAAACTTTCAGTTTTCAGACAACCTTAATAAAATTTATACTTTCGCCCATCAAAAGACCAAAATACATTTTTTTGTTTCTGGCTTCGGTTTTATTAAGCAAGTCCTGGTTCTCTCATCTAATTATTAATTAATTAATTAATTATTTTTTCTCTCATCTAATTATGATTTCTGTTTGGCAGTTGAGAGTATAATTAAAATGGAAAAATTATTCAATAAATTCAGTTGCAAATTCTTTCAAAATGAGGGTTCAGCTGGGCGTGGTGGCTCACACCTGTAATCCTAACACTTTAAGAGGCCAAGACGGGCAGATCACCTGAGGTTGGGAGTTTGAGACCAGTCTGGTCAACATAGTGAAACCCCATCTCTACTAAAAATACAAAAAAAAAAAAAAAAATTAGCTGGGTATGGCGGTGTCTGTCTATAGTCCCAGCTTCTCAGGAGGCTGAAACAGGAGAATCACTTGAACCTGGGAGGCAGAGGTTGCAGTGAGCTGGTATCGTGCCACTGCACTCCAGCCTGGGTGACAAAGCAAGACTCTGTCTCAAAAAAAAAAAAAAAAGAGGGGCTCTATGGGGTAACATAATAGATATTCTTCTTGGTGAGATAGATTAGGAAATACTGCTTTAGGGGAGGGTAAAAATATGGGGTTGGTTACGATTGTTCAGGAAAAGTATCAGGGAGAGGTAGTGAGAGCCAATGAAAATAAATTTATGTTTAAAAAAGAGTTGCTAATGAGGACTTGCCAGGAAGAGCCAACATTCAGTTCTAGAAAGCTAAAGCAAAATACAGAATGAGTGAAAAAAAGAGAACAAACTGGTAGTGATGTTTTGTTTGTCCTAGAGTCATTCTGTGTTCTAACACGTAAATGTTACATATTTCTGTAATCCACATTGCCTGTAATAAGTTACCAGTACACCTGAGAAATGTATTCTTTATGTTTTTCCTTTACATATATAGTTATTTCCCCAGGACTCAGCAACAAATATCTCCTTATACTTTTTCTAGTGCTGGCACCTAAGATGTAAATTGTAAGCCAAAGTTCATAAGCATCACTTCGGTAACTTCTTAAAAGACTGTTGAAAAGATGGTAGGAGGTGTGAACCTATGGATTATATTGAAAGAAAAAAAAAAGATGGTAGAAGGGCAGAATTACCCTGAAAAAACCTTACTAAAAGTTCTGTAAAGGACTGGTCTTCCGTAGAACAATTCTAAAATTCCAACACTGCTGTTTTTTGGATCTATTATTTTAAGGCATATAAAATGTTTAAATCCAAGGTTTATTTTCTCTGTGAAGACTTCTCTTAACCTTTACTGGGGATTAAGTCAATTCTTCCTTCCTTTCTTTTTTCTGTTCTTTTCTTTTTTCCTTCCCCTCCCTCCCTCTGTCCCTCCCTCCCTTCCTTCCTTCCTTCCTTCCTTCCTTCCTTCCTTCCTTCCTTCCTTCCTTCCTTCCTTCCTTCCTTCCTTCCTTCCTTCCTTCCTTCCTTCCTCCCTCCCTCCCTCCCTCCCTCCCCTTTCCCTTCCCTTTCCGTTTCTTTTTTTCTTCTTTCCACAGGGTTTTGCCATGTTGCCCCGGCTGCTCCTGAACTCCTGAGCTCAAGGCATTCCCCTGCCTTGGCCTCCAGAAGTGCTGACATTAAAGGCAGAAGTCACCATGCCCAGCCCCAAGTCCTTGTATTTTCTTGTCATCTTCCTCCACCCTCCTATCCTCCCAGCACTGAAACTGTCCCTGATACCAGTGGCTCTCAAAGTGTGGTGCATAGACCAGCAGCATCAGCATCACCTGGGATTTGAGGAAATGCACATTTTTGGGCTCTATTACAGATCTACTGCATCAGAACCTCTGGGGGCTGAGGTGCCCTACAGTCTGTGTTTTAATAAGCCCTCCAAATAATTTTAATATCCAATAAAGTTTGAGAATCATTGCCCCATATTGTAGTTGTCAACATTATTCCCCCATAATGGACCATGGCCACTACAGTTTTTTTTTTTTTTTAAATTGAGGTGATTGGCAAATAAATTGTATATATTTAAGGTGTACAACATGGTGTTTTGATCCAAGTGTACCTTGTGTAATGATTTCCACAATTGAACTAATTAACAGATCTATTATCTGATGCAGTTCTTTTTTTTTTTTTTTTTTTGAGACGGAGTCTTGCTCTGTCACCCAGGCTGGAGTGCAGTGGCCGGATCTCAGCTCACTGCAAGCTCCGCCTCCCGGGTTCACGCCATTCTCCTGCCTCAGCCTCCCGAGTAGCTGGGACTACAGGCGCCCGCCACCTCGCCCGGCTAGTTTTTTGTATTTTTTAGTAGAGACGGGGTTTCACCGTGTTAGCCGGGATCGTCTCTCGATCTCCTGACTTCGTGATCCGCCCGTCTCGGCCTCCCAAAGTGCTGGGATTACAGGCTTGAGCCACCGCGCCCGGCCGCAGTTATCTTTTTTTTATGTGTGGCGAGAATACTTAAGATCTATTCCCTTAGCAAATTTAGGTATGTAATACATTATTATTAACTATAGTTACCATGCAGTATGTTAAGTCTGTAGAACTTATTCATCTTAAACTGAATATTTGTACCTTTTAACCAACATCTATATCCCTATTACCCCAATACACTACAGTTTTTAAGTAGTAACATAGTAGATACTTGATTATTTGACTTGAGAACAGGTATATTTTTTCAGGTACTGCAGCAACTATATGACATCATCTATCTTGTGAAGAGCATGGGGGAGGAAAGAGACTAAAATATTTAGGTTTTTTTGAACTTCTTTTATACTGCAGCTACTTGGAAAGGCAGAGCAAAAAGGCCTATAAAGTACGGACCAACCACAGGATAGATAAAGATGTGGAACCAATGGGATATGTTTTGATGCATATCTAGGACATGAGTCATGGGTCTTAGCAATTTTTTCCCTTGTAGTTCATACTATGAATGTAAGGGTTTAAACCTTAAAATCTGATTTTAGGGGAGAAACTTTATAGCCAGAAATTCTTTACTATTTCATAAATATAACTTAAATTGCCATTTTTTTTTTTTGAGACAGGGTCGCACTGCATTGCCCAGCAGTGGCACAGTCTCATCTCACTGCAGCCTCAACTTTCTGAGCTCCATCGATCCTCCCGCTTCAGCCTCTTGAGTAGCTGGGACCACAGGCACTCGCCACCATACCTGGTTAATTTTACATTTTTTTGTAGAGATGGGGTCTTGCCATGTTGCCCAGGCTGGTCTTAAACTCCTGGGCTCAAGCAATACTCGTGCCTTGGTCTCCCAAAGTGCTGTGATTACGGGCATGAGCCACTGTGCCTGGCCTTAAATTACCTCAATAGAATTTTTTATTTTATTTTATTTTGAGACAGGGTCTTGTTCTGTCCTCGAGGCTGCTGGAGTGCAGTGGCATTAACACAGTTCACTGTAGCCTAGCCTTGACCTCCTGGGTTCAAGTGATCCTCCTTCCTCAGCCTCCTGAGTAGGTGGGACCATAGGTACATGCTACCATGCTCAGCTAATAGAACTTTTTAGAGAAGAGAACCTGGTTAGCAAAGTTTTTGAAAGGTTGATTTATTCTGATAGAAATATTTAGCCCAGGTGGGGTGGCAGTGGCTCACACCTGTAATCCCAACACTTAGGGAAGCAGAGGTGGGAGGATAGCTTGTGCCCAGGAGTTTGAAACCTACCTGGACAACATAGCGAGGCCTTGTGGTATTCTCCACAAGAAGTAAAGAAAGAAAGAAAGAAAGAAAAAAAGAGAAATATTTAGCCCAGACTACTGAGTCTTTCTTTTATCCCGTCGATAAAATATAGATTCTCCACATTCAGCAACCTTGCTTGTAGGTATAGGACGACTGCATAGTCAAGATCATACCTATCTTAAAGTGTCTTATAGCAAAACAATAATAAAGTGGAATGAAAGGTTATTTGGAGACATGAGCCTCCTGTTATGGGAAATTGGGGAATAGTTTAGGCTTTGGGAATTCTAGGAAGGCTTTGAGGTAATTACTTTTAAACACTACTAAAAAAAATGCATGTGCTTTCTTTTCCCCCCATAAGTTTATTTGATCTTTCTTGAAGCTTTGACCAAATGTTATGTTAGAAGCCACAAAGTGATGTTTTAACTTCTATTGTGCTTTCTTGTGAAGACCTCAGAATTTCTTAAAGATTTGAGTAGCTCTGGCACCCATATTTTGAATGACACAGTTGCCTAAGAAGTGATGTGTTTTTCTCTTAAGAGTAGGGTGGCGAACCTGATTAGTCTGGTTGTCCCAGAATCATTATTATTATTATTTTTAATTTTTTTAATTTTTTATTTTTTGAGACGGAGTCTTGCTCTGTCCTCCTGGCTGGAGTGCAGTGGCGCCATCTCGGCTCACTACAAGCTCCGCCTCACAGGATGACGCCATTCTCCCGCCTCAGCCTCCTGAGTAGCTGGGACTACAGGTGCCCGCCACCGCGCCCGGCTAATTTTTTGTATTTTTAGTAGAGACGGGGTTTCACCGTGGTCTCGATCTCCTGACCTTGTGATCCGCCCGCCTCGGCCTTCCAAAGTGCTGGGATTACAGGCCTGAGCCACCGCGCCCGGCTAGGATCATTATTTTTATTTTTATTTTTATTTTGAGATGGAGTCTTGCTTTGTCACCCAGGCTGGAGTGCAGTAGTGTGATCTTGGCTCACTGCAACCTCTGCCTCCCAGGTTCAAGGAGTTCTTCTGCCTCAGCCTCCTGAATAGCTGGGATTATAGGCACAGGCCACCACACCTGGCTAATTTCTTTTTCTTTTCTTTTTTTTTTTTTTTTTTTTTTTTTTGAGATGGAGTCTCGCTCTGTTGCCTAGGCTGGAGTGCAGTGGCGGGATCTCAGCTCACTGCAAGCTCCGCCTCCCAGGTTCACACCATTCTCCTGCCTCAGTCTCCCGAGTAGCTGGGACTACAGACGCCCGCCACCACGCCCGGCTAATTTTTTTTTTGTATTTTTAGTAGAGTTGGGGTTTTACCATGTTAGCCAGGATGGTCTCAATCCCCTGACCTCGTGATCCACCTGCCTCGGCCTCCCAAAGTGCTGGGATTACAGGCGTGAGCCACCACGCCTGGCCACTAATTTCTTAATTTTTTGTAGAGACAGGGTTTTGCTGTGTTGGCCAGGCTGGTCTCGAACTCCTGACCTTAGGTGATCCACCCTCCTTGGCCTCCCAAAGTACTGGGATTACAGCCAGGATAATTATTGAAAGTGAGCCCTTTCATGCTCAAAAGTATCCTTGTTTGGAAAAACAAAATCATGTGGTCACGTCAAATAAGACTGTATGGCCTTTTAAGGGAAGATTCTCTGTACATAAAATATGATAAAGACACTTGATGGGTCGGGCGCAGTGGCTCATGCCTGTAATCCCAGCCATTTGGGAGGCCGAGGTGGGCAGATCACGAGGTCAAGGGTTCGAGATCAGCCTGACTAACATGGTGAAACCCCATCTCTACTAAAAATACAAAAATTAGCCGGGCGTGGTGATGTGTGCTTGTGATCCCAGCTACTTGGGAGGCTGAGGCATGAGAATCGCTTCAACCCGGGAGGTGAAGGTTGAGCCGAGATTGCGTGCACCATTGCACGCCAGCCTGGGTGACAGAGTGACACTCCATCTCAAAAAAAAGAAGAAAGACATTTGATGATGTTGGGTCATTTTCCTTAGGGAACTTTTTTTTTTTATAATGTGGTATAGATATACCAAAGGATAATTTTAAAAATTGAAAATATGTGTAAGGCTAATTAGTCAAGAGATGAAAGTAGGCCGGGTACAGTGGCTTGTGCCTGTAATCCCAGCACTTTTGGAGACCTAAGAGGGTAGATTGCTTTAGCCTACCAGCCTGTGCAACATAGTGAAATCCTCTCTGTACAAAAAATTAAAAAATTTGCCAGGTGTGGTGAGGTGTGCCAGTAGTCCCAGCTACTTAGGAGGCTGAAGTGGAAGGATTACGTGAGCCCAGGAGGTAGAGGTTGAAGTGAGCAGAGATTGCCTCATTGCACTCTAGCCTAGGTGACAGGTAAAGCCCTGTCTCAAAAAAAGAAAAAAAAAAAAAAGATAAAGAAGATTATTCTGGAAAATAAGTAAGGATTAGCCTCCTAGGGGCAGAAAATATTCAGTTGGCTATAACTTCTTTTAATTGTAAATCTAAATACACCTGAAGCAATCACTAAACTAAGCAAGAAAAACCATATCATTATTTTAAAAGGCTTAGTTAGCTGCAATAAAAAACAATTATGGCTTCAGAGATTTTGGCCTGTCATAAATCGGATCTTGGTTCAGTTTAAGCACCAAGTATTTCAATATCTACTAGATGCACAGCAGCAGACTAGTGGTGTAACAAGTACAAAGCAACGCATGATTCCGACTTCCCTTGTGAGGGTTTGTGGTATGGTTGAGGTTGGAGAAAATTGTCTATACTTAACTGCCTTGATAGAAATCACTAAAGAAGATAGGGAAGGTTTAAATGAGGTGAGGAATAGGAGTTGGATTAAAAAAAAAAAAAAGCTAGAACAGGAATTTAAATGATTGAAGGGCAAGGGGTGACATTTAAAAATGAACAGAGTGAAAAAGAATAAGGGACATTTAAGCTGGGAGTAAGTTGCCTGTTACAGAGTTAGGAAGGTACATTTGGAGCCGTGTTCCAGATTCAGCTTTCCATAAAACACTATCCTTTAAGCATGGGAAGTTTTGTGTACAGAACTGATTGAAGAATAATCTGATGGTCATATAGTAAGTGACTCGGAGAAAAAGCACCACCTTGCCTGGCTAATTTTTAAATTATTTTTATTTTTGTAGAGACAGGGTCTTGCTATGTTGGCCGGGCTGGTCTTGAACTCCTGCCCTCAAGTGATCCTCCCACTTTGGCCTCCCAAAGTGTTGGGATTATAGGCATGAGCCATGGAACCTGGCCAGGAAAAATATTCTTTATTTAAATAAATAAAATCGTGTTAAGATGCCAACAGTACCAAGAGTTGTTACCTAAAACTTGCTAGTTAAGATTTCTCCGAAGTTTAAAAAAAGACTTAAAAATAAATATTTTGTCTGCTGGCTATTTAATCTACAACTTCTCCATCACTTTTTATGATTTGTGGGGGGAAAGAGAAGACTGAGGTAGTGTCATTTTGATGGCAAGTTTTTTTGTGTGTGTTTTTTTCTGAAATGAGGTTTCACTCTGTCACCCAGGTCTGGGACAACCAGACTAATCAGGTTGGCCACCCTAGTCTTAAGAGTAAAACACATCACTTATTAGGCAACTGTGTACAGTGGCATGAACACAGTTCACTGCAGCCTCAACCTCCTGGGCTCAAGTGATCCTCCTGCCTCAGCCTCTTGTGGGACCACAGGCCTGGCTATTACCCTGTCTGGCTAATTTTTTGATTTTTTTGTGGAGACAGGTCTCACATTGTTGCCCAGGCTGATTTTGAACTCTTGGGCTCAAGCAACCCTCCTGCCTCGGCGTGAGCCACTGTGCCCAGCTGCAAGTGCTTTTGTGGAAGATCTAAGCTTGATGTGTGTGTGTTAGTAGCATTTCAAATAGATCCCTAGACAGCCCTTTCTCCTAAGACTAATTTAAAGCCATCAGGACTTTCCCTGCATTCTGTTGTGGGTGAAATAGGAATGTGAAATAGAAAATATGGCTTAATTTTTTTAAGAAGAAAAGTTTGTCTAAGAATCTTTAAAGGCTTAGGATATATTAGTGATATTAGTTAAAACTATGACATCAGTTTTTAAAAAAAAGTTATTTTATCTTTTCTCCAGGACTTGTTTTTAGGATGTTTATCATCCATAGCCTCTTTCTTTCCTTATGTGTCTTGAGTCACTGTAGGTGATGACTATAAGAGGAAAGTTAGTTGAAATCCAGTACTGCAGAATTAATCTAGATAATCAATTATAGGACATTACAGTTACTTTATCAAATGTAATTGATATTACTAAATGTCAGAAGAGAAATCATTGATTTTGTTTTTGCTTATTTCTGTTTTGTATAATGATTTTGCACTTTCCCATCTTCCTGTGTGAGTGGCAGGTAACTCCATGAAATGACTCCTATAACTCTTGGATGTGCCCTTCAAGCTTGTTTAGTTGGCAATCCTGACCTCCTTCATGTACAATATGCTTATTCTTTTCCCTTCACAGTTTTGGAAATTGGTCTTTTATTCTTTGAAAACCTTACACAGAATCAAGAATGTTGTGTATGCAAGTCCTTGATGGAATACAGTCTGAAGCAGAGCCCTTGAGAAGGAATGGAAGTACTCAGGGCCCACCAATACGGATCTTTTACATTTGTAATTGAAGCTTAGGCATCTGCCTGGGACCTGATGGCTGTCTCACTTTAAGAATCCAGGTTTAGGCCAGGTGAGGTAGCTCACGCCTGTAATCCTAACACTTTGGGAGGCCGAGTCGGGTGGATAACCTAAGGTCAGGAGTTCAAGACCAGCCTGGTCAACATGGTGAAACCCTGTCTCTACTAAAAATACAAAAATTAACTAGGCGTGGCGATGGGCACCTGTAATCCCAGCTACTTGGGAGGCTGAGGCAGGAGAATCACTTAAACCCAGGAGGTGGAGGTTGCAGTGAGCCAATATCGCACCATTGCACTCTACCCTGGGCAACAAGAGTGAAACTCTGTCTCAAAAAAAAAAAAAAAAAAAAAAAAAAAAAAAAAAAAAAATCCAGGTTTAAAGGTATTCTGCTCTCTCTTCCAATAATGAAAAGATGGTTTATCTTACTTTTCACGAACCAGCATTTTTGGAGCAAAAGTCTTAAGAAAAAAATAGAGTATGATGCATATGATCTAGGAAGAAGTAACACAAATACTTAGTATTTTTATATGTTTGTAGAGAAGGCTATCTGGTAGCAGAGATGTGAGTCTTCCTTCCACAGTTGTTGCCAAGGAGTGAGTGCTTTGCCACCTCCCTTACATTTAGGTATGGTCACATGACTAGTTTTGCCAGTGGAATATGAATCAAAGTATTCTTTTCCAGGCCGAGGTGGTTGAAAGGCAGTTGTTCCTTCTCCATTCTCTTTGTGGTAGCTTTGGAAGCCAAGTGTGGAAGGTGACAGTCACAAGGTGGAAAGAGCCTGTGTCCTCAAATCACTACCACGCACTGAATACTTGTGTTGGGATTTATACAAGAAAGTTGTGTTAAGCCATGATATTAACACAATTTGGAATTCATATATAGAAGCTAGCATTGCTCTAACACGCACATACATCATATTTAATATTAGTCACCCTTGTGAGGGTGATTGTGAGGCAGGCTTGCACGGATGAAGAGGATGTGTTTAACAAGTAACTTCCCTACTATGCAGCCATAAAAAGAACGAAATTACGTCCTTTGCAGCAACATGTATGCAGCTGGAGGCCATCATTCGAAGAGAATTAACACAGGAACAGAAAACCAAATACCACATGTTCTCATGTTTAAGTGGGAGCTAAACATTGAGTACACATTGTCACAAAGATGAGAACAATAGACACTGGGAACTAATACAGGGGGTAGGTTGGAAGGGAGGTGAGGGTTAGAAAACTATTGGGTACTGTGCTCATTTCCTGAGTGAGGGGATCATTTGTACACCAAACACCAGTGACACAAAATTCACCCATGTAACAAACCTGCACACTGAACCTAAACCTAAACACTGAACCTAAAATAAAAATCAAAAGAAAAAAAAAAGGAAGTAACTTCCATTAAGGTCAGAGCAGATAGTCAAACCTACATCTGACTGAAGGCTAATGAGGTCTCCCTTATAACATGCTGCATTTTAGAGAAAGAGATCACTGGAGATAAGACGAATCCCACCCTTTCAGATTACAAGTTTCAGTTTATACCAGTAATTTTTTTTATGGATAGGAAAGTGACCAGATATTGGTATGATAAGAAGAATCTTTTAAGTGTTCTAAGTGATTTTAGATTTTAGTTAGATTCCTTTTTACTGGGTTGCCTCTCCAGAGACAGGTGATATTCTTAGATTTACTATTTTGATTGTTCTTGTGAAGGATTTTGTGGGAAGAGTATTAAGACTTAAGTCTTCAGGGCTTTAGTACTTATTACTATGAAGGGCTTAGGGTCCAGGCCTTAATTCATGAGTATATTCACTGTTTCACCTTTGTTCACCTACATTCCAGACATCAGGGTCAGGAATCTGTCAGCATTAGAAAGCTTTTTCATTTAGTCCTAAACTTGGAGAAATAACCTTTGGAAGATTAAATGGCTCTGAAATAAAGCAGACCACAAGTTATAGAAGTAGAGTAGGAACTTATTTTTGTTTTTTCTTCCTCTTGTTTGTAAGGCTTCCATAGCTATGCGACATTGGAGTGGGAAAAGAAGTGATAGAATTTTATGCCACTTATCTGCTCCCAAAATGAAAAACTTACCATCATCTCAGCAGTTCTGTTGACACAGCCTCATGTTCCTTGAGCTTTTTATTTTTGGAGACGGAGTCTTGCTCTGTCGCCCAGGCTGGAGTGCATGCAGTGGTGCCATCTTGGCTCAATGCAAGCTCTGCCTCCCGGGTCATGCCATTCTCCTGCCTCAGCCTCCCGAGTAGCTGGGACTACAGGCGACCGCCACCATGCCTGGCTAATTTTTTGTATTTTTTAGTAGAGACGGGGTTTCACTGTGATAGCCAGGATGGTCTCGATCTCCTGACCTCGTGATCCACCCGCCTTGGCCTCCCAAAGTGCTGAGATTACAGGCGTGAGCCACCATGCCTGGCTTCCTTGAGCCTTTTTATTGGGACCACATGACTAGCATTATTTTTGCAGTTAGCCATCATTTTAACTATCTTTGGATTTTTCTAGAAGGAAAAAGTTCTAGGTGTTCCCTGTATTCCATCCTCCACCCCTTTCTGGAAATGCTGAAGAGATACCATGTTCCAACATTAAGAACTGCCGGGTGCTACATATGGTCAGAAGCTTGTTTATTTTTATTTATTTATTTATTTATTTATTTATTTATTTATTTATTTAAGACAGAGTCTCACTCTGTCACCCAGGCTGGAGTGCAGTGGTGCGATCTTGGTTCACTGCAAGATCTGCCTCCTGGGTTCACGCCATTCTCCTGCCTCAGCCTCTCGAGTAGCTGGGACTACAGGTGCCCGCCGACACGCCCGGCTAATTTTTTGTATTTTTTTTTTTTTAATAGGGACGGGGTTTCGCCGTGTTAACCAGGCTGGTCTCAATCTCCTGACCTTGTGATCTGCCCGCCTCGGCCTCCCACAGTACTGGGATTACAGGTGTGAGCCACCGCACCCGGCCTATTTTTATTTTTTATTTTTAGAGATGCGGTCTTGCCATTTTGCCCAGGCTGGTCTTAAACTCCTGGCCTCAAGCAGTTCTCCCACCTCGGCCTTCCAAGGTGCTAGGATTACAGGTGTGACCCACTGCATGCAGCCTGATTTTTTTTTTTTTAAACATTAACTTTTTATTTCTGAGGTTTTTTTCTCCCTCTAGTGGCTTACAGTTCTTATCAGGAGAGCTTACTCTTCTGCATAACAGGTGGCACTGTAGCCCGCTGTCTGGCCTTCTGTGGTTTGGGTCATAAGGATATATTGCTAAGGCTTCTGGCTCCATGAGGACTAAATGGCAGGAACCACAGGTTGTCAAAGAAAAAGACTGACATTTAAGATCAGGTAGTCTTGGCATAGACCTATTTTCTGTTGTCAAAACAAAAGTAATATGAAAGATATGAGTATCTCAAGTCTTACCCATGAAAGTTTTGTGTAACCAAAGCAATAGCCTAGCCAGTTATTCACTGCTTCCATGCTTTGGAAGGCAAAAAATTAACATTTGTATATATTTTTAGTCTTATAAGTTGTGTTAAATAGAGTGCTTATCTCTCAAAGTATTAAACAGGCAAACATCCTTGGAAAACTCATAGTCTGAAGTAATATGAATTTTTTTTTTGTAGACAGAGTTTCGTTTTTGTTGCCCAGGCTGGAGTGCAATGGCGTGATCTCGGCTCACCACAACCTCTGCCTCCTGGGTTGAAGTGATTCTCCTGCCTCAGCCTCCGAGTAGCTGGGATTACAGGCCTGCGCCACGCCCGGCTAATTTTGTATTTTTAGTAGAGACAGAGTTTCTCCATATTAGTCAGGCTGGTCTTGAACTGCTGACCTCAGGTGATCTGCCTGCCTTAGCCTCCCAAAGTGCTGGGATTATAGGCATGAGCCACTGTACCCAGCTGATGAAATTTAATCCTGTAAACTTGAGTGCTGGAGAAAGAAAGGCTGGGGCAGCTGGTTCCTTTATTATTCAGCATTGGTCCCTCCATCCCTTCTCCAGCTTACCTAAATTAAACTCTTTGCCAGGGAAAGATGCTAATTGTCAGGTCAGCATAGCCACTTTTAGAGAAAAGGAATCTGAAGTATGAACAGTACAATGTTTAAGTTCAGGCTACTTTATAATTATAATAATTATTTTTTACAGATGGGGCCTTGATGTTGCCCGGGCTGGAGTGCAGTGGCTATTCACAGGCGTGATCATAGCACATGACAGCCTCACACTCCTGGGCTCAAGCAATCCTCCTACCTCAGCCTCCTGAGTGGCTGGGACTATAGGCACATGCCAACATGCCCATCTTGGGCTACTTTATAATTACCTGAGAATGCCAGTCTCAAATTTCTAAAGTTGTAGGTGTTAACGTATGAAGACTCCTATAAATGATCCAAGAATATACCATCTCAAATCTGCTGCATTTTACTGCAAATATAAGGCCTACTTTCTTCCATGGCTAGCTGTCTTTAGCTATCCTAGCAGACGTTCATATTAAGGACTCTCAAGTTTCCAGGCAACAGCTACACCAAGATTTCTGAAAAGCATGGACAGTGTAGTTTTATAGGGGGAAAAATAAGATCAAGGCAGACTGGAATAAGCAGTAGGGATAGAAAAGTGCCTTAGAATAGTCCATTTCAATTCTGCTTTGCATCATGCCTAGGGCATAGATAAAGGGCACAGAGCTAGACTATTAAATGTCAGATTTTCCTGAGGGCATTTTGGTGACTAAATCCAGGGATTTAGACTCAGGTACCTTTCAGGAACACAAACCAGGGTAGTTGTTTAAAGCTTTCACTGCATATTAATGATTATGTTAGAGCCATGAACTCTTATTATAAAGTGAATTGGCTCTCTGGAAAATAAAGGCTGCAGTATAATTCAATATTGCAAAAAGTTATCTTTAGATTTTTAAAGATAATGGAAAAAGAGCTTCAATAACTCAAATGTAGTCTTCAGACAACCCCAAACCCTCATTTTGGCCAGCAGCCTAGAAAAGTATGAAGTTTGACCAGACTGATAAGGCTGTCTTAATAAATGAAGACTGCTTTAGAATAGGTGCTGAGAATTGGTGACGCTGGTTTATTCACTTGATTATGGATAGCTGAATGGAGGCTAAGACCATTTGGTTTGATATATGTTAGACATAGCCAAAGTATTCCCAACCTTGGTGCCACCTTGACATTTAAACCTAGCCTAAAGGATCTTGAGACTTACCTTATTCTTGAAGCAGTGTCTGGCAAGAATCTGAAGGCAAGTGTGAGTCAAAGGGGAAGACAATCCTTTGGTAAGACAAAATAAGACAAATAGCTGGAGTTTGAGGAGAGGGAGAGCACGGTACCTTTTAGCCCAGTGATGTGAATCAACTTTCCATTCAAGTTACTCAATTCCTGTCTTCCCACCATATGTTCTATGACTTCTCAGAGGTTCGGAAATTTTTGATGTCATAGTTAAGTCATAGAGAAATGGCTCTCATTCCTGATTGTTCATGAGAATCACTGAGTAGTTTTAAAGTGACAGGTCCTTTGGTCCCACTCCAAAACTACTGGATCAGAATCTTCAAGGATGGGCTCTGGCTAACTGTGGCTTTAAAAGAGTTCCACAGGTCTGGCACAGTGGCTCACACCTATAATTCTAGCACTTTGGGAGGCCAAGGTAGACAGATTGCTTGAGGCAAGAATTTTGAGACCAGCTTGGGTAACGTAGTGAGATCTCCATCTCTACAAAAAAATTTAAAAAATTATCCTGGTGTGGTGGTGTGTGCCTGTAGTCCCAGCTACATGGGAGGCTGAGGCAGGAGAATCACTTGAGCCCAGGAGTTCAAAGCTGCAGTGAGCTATCATGACACAATTGCACTCCATCCTGAGCATCAGAGCAAGACCCTGTCTCTATTAAAAAAAAAAAAAAAAAAAAAAAAAAAAAAAAGAGTTCTACAAGAGATTCTATTTTGCAGCTAGGGCTACCAGGCCGTACTTTGGGAGTAATTAAATACCTTTAGAAGGGTTCCTCCAGCTTATGGGAGAAACTGCTGAATAATCTTTCCAATAAGTTTCTCTAAAGACTACCAGTTGGCATAGTTAGTTCCATTAATTTTTTTTTTTTTTTTTTTTTTGAGACGGAGTTTTGTTCTTGTTGCCCAAGCTGGGGTGCAATGGCATGATCTCAGCTCACTGCAACCTCTGCCTCCCGGATTCAAGTGATTCTCCTGCCTCAGCCTCCCGAGTAGCTGGGATTACAGGTGTGTGCAACCACACCCGGCTATTTTTTTGTATTTTTAGTAGAAATGGGGTTTCTCCATGCTAGCCAGCTGGTCTTGAACTCCTGACCTCAGGTAATCCACCCACCTCGGTCTCCCAAAGTGCTGGGATTACAGGCGTGAGCCACCGTACCTGGCAGAAAAATTTTTTTTGAGACAGGGTTTTGCTTTGTCTCTCAGGCTGGAGTGCAATGGTGCAATCACAACTCACTGTAGCCTCAACCTCCTGGGCTCAAGCAATCCTCCTGCCACAGCCTCCTGAGTAGCTGGGACTACAGGTGTGTGCCACCACGCCCGGCTAATTTTTGTATTTTTTGTAGGGATGGAGATTCACCATGTCGCCCAGGTTGGTCTTGAACTCCTGGGCTCAAGCCATCTGCCTGCCTCAGCCTTCCAAAGTGCTGGGGTTATAGGTGTGAGCCACTGTGCCTAGTTCCATTTTTAAACCTAGAGTTTCTGTTTATGAGTGTCAAATAGAATCCACAGAAAGTGACATAACAAGCTCACTACACACTCAAATATCAAAATTTTACTTTACTGTTGACATTCCTAATCCAATGTAGCAGGTCTTGAACCAAATGTTTGCATATGCCATATTATTTCATCAGTTCCACAATTGTGTGAGGGATTACTACCATTTTATAGATTAGGAAACAACTTAGTGGTGATAGATAGCTAAAGTTACAAAGCTAGTAAGTGTTTAGCATTGTTAATATTAATCGAGGTAATACATGTCAGCTTGAGTGCTTATAGTACTTCAAATGCTTTACATGTACAGAGTAAGTAACTAGTTTATAACTTTTAAAATATGCACAATAGTTCCGTGAAATAGGAAGTATTATCGATATCATCTTTATTTTACAGACAGAATAAATAGGATGTGAACTCAAGATATCTGGTTCCAGAACCTGGGCTCTTGGTCACTGAATCATAAGGCTCAGCCCACTGTACTCAACTACACTTGAGCCATATTCTGTCTGATAACAAAGTGTAGGCTTTTCTCATATACTAAGTACAGGGAAATAAGTGTTTCCAGGTTTCAGCAATCTTTTGGTTCAGCTGGCTAGGCAGTATTATATGAAATGGGCAGTTAAGGACAGCCTGATTTAGATATAAAGTATGTGGTATAGACCAAGTGTTGTGGGAGTTCGGCAAAACCTAGGCTTGGGGCTATTGAGCTAGATCCTGAAGATTGACTAGGATTTGGGTAAGCAAGAAAGAAAGCATGCGTAAGTGAAGTCAGAGAGGCAGACATGAACATAGCACATTCACAGCAGGCTGAGAAGATGGTTCCCATCAAGTTGGGGAGTATCTATTAAGGAGCAGAAAACAATATTGGCTTGGAATGGAGAGTCTTCAACCACATTTTCACGATACAGACAAGAAATTCAAGTGAGGTGACTCTCAAAAAATACAAAAATTAGCCAGACGTGGTGGCCTGTACCTGAAGTCCCAGCTACTCAGGAGGCTGAAGTGAGAGGATCTCTTGAGCCTGGGAGGTCAAGGCTACAGTGAGCCATGATAATGCCACTGCACTCCGGCCTGGGCAACAGAGTGAGAGCTTGTCTCAGGAAAAAAAAAAAAAAAAAAAAAAAAGGAATGCAAGTGAGAAAGAGCTGATAGAGATAGAATTATACTAACCTCACGAAGACTGGTGCCATGCTGCTGCTAAGCTTCCTAGATGTTGGCCTCTTATTGCTTGCTCCATATTCTCCTTGGTAAAGGTAAAAGACCAGTAGAAATCCTACAAATTGCTTTAGTAAAACCTGGGTTTCTTTGATAAAAGCAGGTGATTCAAATCTTCATGACCAATATCACATTACCTCGAGCCCACAGCTTTCTAGGGACCCAATCTAGTAAATAAAATGGAAGGCAGATTCTGTATTCCTAAAATGCAAATTCTACCTTAGAGGTATTTGAAATTTCATGCGTTAAGTGTTGCCATCTTGCTGCTTCTTTTAAAAATACATTCTCTTTGGAGCATGGATGTTAAGTTTCTTTTTAAAATTAAAAAACATTTAGATTCAGGGGATACACGTGTAGGTTTGTTACATGGGTATATTGTGTGATGCTGAGGTTTGGGCTTCTAATGAACCCATCATCCATGCCCAAGTAGTGAACATAGTACTCAAGTATCTTTTTCTTTCTTGCCTTTTAAAATTTATTTATTTAGAGACAGAGTCTTACTCTATCGACCAGGCTGGAGTGCAGTGTTGAACTCCTGGGCTCAAGCGACCCTCCCACCTCAGCCTCCTGAGGAGCTGGGACTACAGGCATGTTCCACCAACCCAGGCTATTTTATTTTATTTTATCTGCAGAGGGGTGGGGGAAGGTCTCACAACGTTGCCCGGGCTGGTCTTGAACTCCTGGCTTCAAGCAATCCTTCCTCCTTTGCTTCCCAAAGTGCTGGGATTATAAGAATGAGCCACTTCACCTGGCCCCAACTTCTTAAGTAATAGTGCTGATCAGCCTTGTCTCTCTTCTCCCACTCCCTAGAATTTATTGGGACAGTGGGAACACTGGATATGGAAAATGGGAATGATTGAAAACCCGAGAAAAGGAATTGGCAAGGTGGTGGAAATGAAGAGAACGCTTTTTGATTTATAATTTTTCCTAGGACCTTTTGCTTTGTGTCTTGAAAGAAAGTTGAAATGAGTTGAAAATTTCCTTGAGTTATGGAGTTAAGGACTCATTGGAATGGCAAGAATATTTTAATGCTAAAATTCATTCAAGTCTCTAAGATTTAAGGGTGATTACTAATTTTCTCTTTTTAATCTTGATTAATTTGGTTCTTCTTCATGGGGCCTATTTCCTAATTTAGTCTTAATAATTCAACAAATAAACCAGAATAATTATTGAGTGACTACTGTGTCCAAGAGGTGTTGTTCTAGATCAGCGTTTTTCAGCATGGAATATTTGTAACAAAACCTCCTATAACAGTGCTTATAAAGGTACAGACTTCTAGGCCCCACAACAGACTCACCTACCTATCAATGCTAATCTCAGAGGACAGGGATTAGTCTGTTTCTCAAGCACCCATAAATACCAGGGCACTAGAGCACTGGTTCTCAAACTTGAGAGTGCATTGGAATCACCTGGAGGGTTTATTAAACCACAGAGTGCCTGGACCCACCCCAGAATTTTGGATTCAGTGGTCTGGGGCAGGTCCTAAGAATTTGCATCTCTAACAAGTTTCCAGGTGATGCTGA
This sequence comes from Macaca thibetana thibetana, assembly GCF_024542745.1. Classification (NCBI taxonomy): domain Eukaryota; kingdom Metazoa; phylum Chordata; class Mammalia; order Primates; family Cercopithecidae; genus Macaca; species Macaca thibetana. The sequence goes on from NC_065588.1 coordinate 50,867,271, forward strand.
TGCTGCTGGATCACATTTTGAGAATTGCCATGTACTTCTTGAGAATTACTATGTACTGTAGAAGTACAATGCACTGAAGTAGAGCATTGTGGGGAATATAAAAAAGTATTAGAGGCTGGGTGTGGTGGCTCATGCCTATAATCCCAGCATTTTGGGAGGCTGTGGCGGGCGAATCATCTGAGGTCAGGGGTTCGAGAGCAGCCTGGCCAACACGGTGAAACCCCGTGTCTACTAAAAATACAGAAATTAGCGAGGCGTGGTGGTGGGCGCCTGTAACCCCAGCTACTCAAGAGACTGAGACTGGAGAATTGCTTGAATCCGGGAGGTGGGGGTTGTAGTGAGCAGAGATTGCGCCATTGTACTCTAGCCTGGGCAATAAGAGCAGAACTCCGTCTCAAAAAAAGAAAAAAGACAAAAAAAGGATTAGATATAAATCCTGTCATTAAGGAGCTTATGCTATAGTTGGGGGAGATACAACATACACTATAAAAATATAACAAGGAATATATGTATTTGACAATATAAAATTTAATACAATATTTGACATTGATGGGGTCTTTAGGAGAAGATGGGATTTGATCTGGGTACTAAAAGATGATGAGGCCGAAGGTTCATAGGCATTCTTGGATACAAAAGAGTGAAAATATAGAGGTGTACAGGGGTAGGGTGGTAGATACTTGTTTGTCTAGCATAAAGCTTTTTATTTTATTTTTTTATAGAAATGGGGTCTTGCTATGTTGCCCAGGCTGGTCTGGAACTCCTGAGCTCAAGGGATCCTCCCACCTTGTCCTCCCAAAGTGCTGGGATTACAGGTATAAGCCACCACGCCCAGCCTGATGTAGAGCTTTGTCTAGGACACCTATGGGGGCATAAGACCAAAAAGGTTGGTGCCAGTCTGTGAAGAGTCTTGAAAGCCTGTCCTTCTCCTCAGCTCCACCCACTTCATAGCCTTACCAAAAGTGCTGCACAGCCAGAAAGAGGAAGTCTCCCCTGCTGAGTGTGCAAGAGGAAGCACAAGAAGGCTCTGAGGGCCTGTGAGCCATAATGACTGATTTCACCCATGAGCCAATTGCAGAGGAAACAGAAGACCAGCGCACCAACCACGCTGGGTCCCTCTGCCCAGAGGGTGTCACCACCTAAGCTGAAAGTGTTTGGGGAGATCAGACGTTGCTGTCTGGTGCTCCTCTCTCTTAGTGGCCATCATGTCTTTGACATCTGCTTACCAGCATAAATTAGCAGAGAAGCTCACTATCTTGAATGATCGCGGTCAGGGGGTTCTCATCCGTATGTATAACATCAAGAAGGTAAGCATGAACAATGGGACCAGTCCTGATTATTCCAACAATAATAGGGCGGGGAACTGTGAGGAGGCAGGTGCAGCGGTTAGACTCCCCCCTTCTTCCACTGCTTTTCCACTGACTATAATCTACATAATCACTCAGATTATATAGGCCCGCCAGTTCAGGAAGGCAGAAGTGGAGGCTTCTTTTCAAGGCTTCCCCTTTCTAGGTATGATTCTCACCCCAGTGACGGCATCTGCTTTCCTCTGGGGATGGGGGTGAGGGTGGGGATGGGGAAACAACAGTTGTGTTCTGAGGGACTTGGATAAAGGTCTGGGGTCCAGCCTTCTGGGTTTTATTATTTATTGCTGATCCTTTACACTCTGAAGAGATCTGAAGCTGGGTCTCTGGCAAAAACTTTTCTGTGGAAGTACTTCCCTAAAAGGAAAAAAAAATAGATAATTAGATATTTAGATTAAAAAGGATAGGTGTCTTCTGAGATGCTCCTGGGGTAGTTTATGCTGCGGTGGTTTTGTGTGTGTGTGTGTGTGTGTGTGTGTGTGTGTGTGTTTTAGAATAGGAACTGAGGAATTGAAAGAAGCTGGTGACAAGAGGTGGGCCAGGGGCTGGGCAAACCATAGAAAGTAAAGAGATAAAGACAGGGGTGTTTATGGGGAATTCCTGGCATAGAAAATAGGGGACTTTGGGGGAGGGAGCTTTTGTGTCTTTTGTAATAAAACACATCACCAGGAACATGGTTTCTCGTTGTCACGAATCCTGTAAATGCCCTTTGGGATAAGATACTTACTCAGTGAACAAAACTGTGACACTGAATCTTGTACAAAGTCTAACTCCTGAGCAGCTGCTTTTCTCGTTCCTTCCGGTTTCAGTTGAGGGGCGGGGAAACAGCTTCCTCTTTGTACTGGGGCCAAGCAGACATTAAACTCTACCCATCAAGACAAAATGCCCAGGTTGTTATTAAGTTCTTACATACTTGGCTTAATGTCTTGGACTTTTTTCTTGACCTACTCTCATACTTTTTATATTTATTTATTTATTTATTTATTTGTTTATTTATTTATTTATTTATCGGAGTCTCGCTCTGTCGCCCAGACTGGAGTACAGTGGCACGATCTTGGTTCATGGCAACCTCCGCCTCCCGGGTTCAAGCGATTCTCCTGCCTCAGCCTCCCGAGTACGTGGGACTACAGGCGTGTGCCACCACGCCCAGCTAATTTTTGTATTTTTAGTAGAGACAGGGTTTCACCATGTTGGCCAGGCTGGTCTCGAACTCCTGACCTTATGATCCGCCCGCCTCGGCCTCCCAAAGTGCTGGGATTACAGGTGTGAGCCACTGTGCCCGGCCTCTTATGCTTTTTAAATTGATTCCCAGGTTGCCTTTTCCTAAGACAGATTATGAGAATGAATGTTGCAAGAAGAGGTATGTTTCTGAGGAGGAGGAGAAAGGGTTGAAATATAGTACGGTTTCTCTCTGCAGACTTGCTCAGACCCCAAATCCAAGCCACCTTTCCTACTGGAAAAGTCCATGGAACCATCTCTCAAGTATATCAACAAGAAATTTCCTAACATAGATGTCCGAAACAGCACGGTGAGAATTTGGTCCTTCTCTCCTTTCTCTGAAGTAACTCTCTACTTGAATGACTGTAATTCTCCTCTTTTGATGCCTCTCTTCAAACTTAGCAGGGGATGGAGTAGTCTTTTTTTTTTTTGAAACGGAGTCTCGCTGTGTTGCCCAGGCTGGAGTGCGGTGGCGCGATCTCGGCTCACTGCAAGCTCCGCCTGCCGGGTTCACGCCATTCTCCTGCCTCAGCCTCCCGAGTAGCTGGGACTACAGGTGCCTGCCACCGCGTCCGGCTAACTTTTTGTGTTTTTTTAAATTAGAGACGGGATTTCACCATGTCAGCCAGGATGGTCTCGATCTCCTGACCTCGTGATCCGCCCGTCTCGGCCTCCCAAAGTGCTGGGATTACAGGTGTGAGCCACCGCGCCCGGCCAGAGTAATCTTTTTTTATTAATGGTTTTCCAAGGCTCAACCACAGGGCTTCAGGTTGTTGTAGAGCTTTAAGTCTCGAGAATTTTGAGATAAGATGGGATTCTTCCAGGGTAAGCTGGAGCAAACCATCACCCCTTTCCTTTGCAAGATTCACGAGAAAACATTGTTTTTGCAGAAGACAGCTCTATCAGCCCAGCAGGGTACATGTATTTTATTCTTTCTGTTTCCCACTCGTTGTTTCCTTGCTGTTTGTCTTAGATTTATGCATCTAATGGGATAGCTCTACTTTTCCCTTATTAAATGTTAACCCTAGATTTCTCACCCATCTTTGTAGCATCTTTGCATTCTGTTTCTTTTGACTTTGATATAAATAGTATATCTGTTCATCTGAAAGGGTCCTTAAAATTTCCTCTCATTTAGCCCTCCATATCTAGTCAGGATCACATGCAACCATTCTACCTAGATAGACAATCTCCTTTGTTTAAAGACTTTCAGAACATTGAAGAGTTTCTAACTTCCTCTGTCAGTATATTTCAACCCTCTTTCTTTTTCTTTTCTTTTCTTTTCTTTTCTTTTCTTTTCTTTTCTTTTCTTTTCTTTTCTTTTCTTTTCTTTTCTTTTCTTTTCTTTTCTTTTCTTTCTTTCTTTCTTTCTTTCTTTTTGATATGGAGTCTCACTCTGTCACCCAGGCTGGAATGCAGTAGTACAATCTCGACTCACTGCAACCTCTGCTTCCTAGGTTCAAGCGATTCTTCTGCCTCAGCCTCTCGAGTAGCTGGGCTTACAGGTGCCCGCCACCACGCCCAGCTAATTTTTGTATTTTTAGTAGAGATGGGGTTTCACCATGTTGGTCAGGCTGGTCTTGAACTCCTGATCTCAGGTAATCTGCCTGCCTCAGCCTCCCAAAGTGCTGGGATTACAGGCGTGAGCCACTGTGCCCGGCCTCAACCCTCTTTAAGAATGTTTTAGGTATAACTACTGTTCTTCTTGAGTTACTTGGATCAATTGTCTTCTTATTTTGCATTTTTTATATTGTTTTGTTTTGTGTTTCTCTCAGCAACATTTAGGACCAGTACATCGTGAAAAAGCCGAGATAATTAGATTCCTCACCAACTACTACCAGTCATTTGTGGATGTTATGGAATTTCGGGTGAGCACTCTTGAGCCCTTTCCAACATAGGCAAGGTCTTTCAGAGGCTATTCTTTCTTTAGATGTTCATGTATTTGCTTAAAACAAGTTCTTGAAAAAATGAGAGAGATGTACTGATATGGAAAGATATCTAAGTTGTATTGTTAAATGAAAGCAAATTTAGTATATGATAAAATAGTATATGATACATCACATTTCTATTTTAAAATAATATGTATATATGTATTTAGTAAACACCTAGGAAAGATCTGGAATATTTTACATTAAATTGTTAAAAATAACTACCTTTGGGGATTATGACTGGCTTCAATTTACTAAGCTATGCATGTTTTTTTCTATTTTAAAAATTGTGGGCCGGGCGCGGTAGCTCAAGTCTGTAATCCCAGCACTTTGGGAGGCCGAGACGGGCGGATCATGAGGTCAGGAGATCAAGACCATCCTGGCTAACACGGTGAAACCCCGTCTCTACTAAAAAAATACAAAAAAACTAGCCGGGTGTGGTGGCGGGCGCCTGTAGTCCCAGCTACTCGGGAGGCTGAGGCAGGAGAATGGCGTAAACCCGGGAGGCGGAGCTTGCAGTGAGCTGAGATCCAGCCACTGCACTCCAGCCTGGGCGACAGAGTGAGACTCCGTCTCAAAACAAACAAACAAAAAAAATTGTGGTAAAATACACATAATATAAAATTTATCATCTTAACCATTTTTAAGTATATAGTTCAGTGGTATTAAGTATATTAATAATGTTGTGCAACCATCTTTTCACCTTGTAAACCTGAAACTCTCTACCTTTTATGCAATAATTCCCCATTTCCCTTTCTCTCCCGCCCCTTGCCATCACAATTCTACTTTGTTTCTGTGATTTTGACTATTCTAAGTACCTTATGTAAGTAGAATCATAAAGCATTTGTCTTTTTGTGACTGGCTTATTTCATTAGCATAATGTCCTTCAGGTTCATCCCTGTTGTAGCATATTGTAGAATTTCCTTTTTAAGCTAAATAATATTCCATTGTATGATTATACTACATTTTGCTTATCTGATCATATGTTGATGAACACTTAGGTTGCTTTCAAGTTTTAGCTATTGTAAATGATGCTGCTATGAACATGGGTGTGCAAATATATCTTCAAAATCCTGCTTTCAATACTTTCAGTTATACACACAGAAGTGGAAATGCTGGGTCATATAATAATTCTATTATTAACTTTTTTTTTTTTTGAGATAGGGTCTCACTCTGTTGCCCAGGCTGGAGTATAGTGGTGCAATCACGGCTCACTGCTGCCTCGACCTCCTGGGCTCATGTGATCCTCCCACCTCAGCCTCTTGAGTAGCTAGGGCTAAAGGCACATGCCACCACACCTGGCTAATTTTTTGTATTTTTTTGTAGAGATGGGGTATCCCCATGTTGGCCAGGGCAGTCTCAAACTCCTGGGCTCAAGCTATCCACCCACCTTAGCCTCCAAAGGCTGGACAGTGCTGGCCTATTTTTAACTTTTTGAGGAACTGCTATACTGTTTTCCATAGTGGCTGTACTGTTTTACATTCTCACCAACAGTGCATAAGGGCTATACTTCCTCCACATCCTCACCAACAACTGTTATTTCATTTTTTTGAGAGTAGCCATCCCAATGGGTGTGAGGTATTATCTCATCTAAGTTTTTATTTGAATTTTTGCTAATAATTAGTGATAATGAGCATTTTTCATGGGCTTATTGGCCATTTATATATCTTCTTTGAAGAAATGTCTGTTTCATTCTTTGACCATTTTTGAATTGGATTTTGTGTGTGTGTTGAGATTTAGGAGTTCTCTATACAGGTTGTGTATTCCTTATGGAAAATTCTTGAGAACAGAAGTGTTTTGGATTTCGTATGTTTTCAGATTTCAGAATATTTGCATTAAGCAGTTCAGCATCCCTAATCTCAAAGTCTGAAACTTGAAATGTTTCAATGAGCATTTCCTTTGAGTGTCATGTTGATGCTTAACAGGTTTCAGATTTTGAAGCATTTTGGATTTTCAGGTTAGGGAAGCTCAATCTGTATAAGCTATATATCTTTGCATTATTTGAGCTTTAAAAATTTCAAGTATTTTTCCACAATATTTTATTACAAACCTACTGTAAAATTTCTAGAATAGTACAATGAGTATTGTTATACTCTTCTCCTGGATCTCCTAATTGTTAGTATTTTGCCACATTTTCTTATCCTTCTCTATTTTTTAATGAGCTATTTGAGTTAGCTGCATACATCATGACATTTCCTTTCCCAAATACTTAAGCATACATCTGCTAAGAGCAAGAATATTTTCTTACCCAACCCTAATATAATTATCATATTCAGGAAATATAACATTATGGCTGGGTGCTGTGGCTCACGCCTGTAATCCCAACATGTTGGGAGGCTGACGGGGATGAATCGCTTGAGCCCAGGAGTTTGAGACCAGCCTGGGCAACATGGTGAAACTCCATCTACACCAAAAAAAAAAATTAGCTGGGCATGGTAGTGAGTGCCTATAGTCCCAGCTGCTTAGGAAGCTGAGGCAGGAGAATTGCTTGAACCTGGGAGGTCAAGGTTGTAGTGAGCCATGATTGTGCCATCGGCCATTGTACTCCAGCCTGGGTGACAGAGTGAGACTTTGTCTCAAAAAAAAAAAAAAAAAAAAAAAAAGAAAGAAACAAAACCCCACCCAAACTAATATACAGCCTATATTCACATTTCTCCAGTTGTCTCAAGGATAATACATTGGATCTAGTTATGTCTCCTTCATTTGTAATCTAAAATGATTTCCGGCCTTTGTCTCATATGACACTGACCCTTTTGAAGAGTCTGGGCTAGTTATTTTTTGAGAATATCCTTCAATTTGAATTTGTCTTATTGTTAACAGTTTTTGGTAGCAATACTACATGAATGATATTTTATTTGAATTTTAAACAATGAGCATGTATTATTTTTATAAACAAAAATATTTATTAAATAAAATTTTATAAATTTAATAAATAAAATTTATTAAATATTATTTAATATGTTTTTGAAAGAAAAAATTTTAAAAATTAATATAGCAAATTTCAGAAATTTGTCATAAGGAAACAGAATTTTTTCTTGGGGAAATAAAAAAGACATATGTATGAGAATATACTCCATTGCCTTATTTATGATAATTACAATGTGATAATTGATATATCCAATAAATAAAGGTTTGGTTAAAAGTTTAGAGTATGTACCCACAAATGAATATTCTGTAGCTGTTGAAGTATACATATATATATACACACACATATACATATATATATACACACACACACACACACATATATATACACACACACATATACATATATATTTTTTCTTTTCTTTTTTTTTTTTCGAGGCAGAGTCTCATTCTGTTGCCCAGGCTAGAGTACAGTGGCACAATCTCGGCTCACTGTTGCCTCTGCCTTCTGAGTCTCCTGCCTCAGCCTCCTGAGTAGCTGGGATTACAAGCACATGCCACCACGCCCGGTTAATTTTTGTATTTTTAGTAGAGATGGGGGGGGTCTCACCATGTTGGCCAAGCTGGCCTCGAACTCCTGACCTCAAATGATCCACCTGCCTCGGCCTCCCAAAGTGCTGGGATTATAGGCATGAGCCACCGCACCCAGCTGATAATATATTTTTTATATGAATTTGTATAGAAAATATTCATCTTACATTGTTTAATGTAAAAGCAAATTGCAGTACAGTTTAAGACAGATGTAAGATGTCCCTAAAATGTATATTTACATAGGTAAATATGCACATAAAGAAGATCGGAATTCCTGATCAGTGGGATTATAGTTTAAAAAAACAAATTAAAATTAAACTTGTCGGTATTTTTTAGTGGTTCTACAATAAACATATATTATTTATGTATTCAAGAAATAATGCAAATTTTAGCCCTCTGAGCAGCCCAAGCTTGTGGTGACGTTATAGTGTTTTTTCAGATGATACAAGAATAATGTGTTCTGTGCCTACCCTAGGAAGCAAATCCAGGATATTCAGTAGATCACATAGTGAAGAGAAGTGAGGACAAGAAAGACTGTAATGTATGTATGAAGGAGGGTCAGGTCTGAGAGTATTCACTGCGGAATTGAGAGTAGTGGTTAGGAAGAGGGTAGGCGCTGGTGAAGGCAGTGGGAAGAATGTTGGAAGCACATAAAAAAGTCTCTTATTGGGAAAAGTTGAAGGGCAAAGGAGATTTTAGAACACCTGGTTGCTGCAGTTGTAAATAAAGTTCTGAGCCCAAGGTGTTTGGTATGGCTTGTTTAGGAAAGGTGGGGAAATAGGGACATTGAAGTATGATGCACTGTTAAGTAGGCACTGAATTAGACAGACTTGGTTTCAGATCTCAGCTTTACCACTTACAAACTGTATGACTTTAGATAAGAAACTCTTTAAATTCCAGTTTCCTTATCTATAAAATGGGAAAATAAGATTTACTATGGGAGGCGTCTGTGAGAATTAAATGAGATAATGCATGGACAACATCTAGCTTGGTGTTTAGCATATAGTAAGGCAATAGACCAACACATGTTATTTCTGTTCCCTTCTGATTCTTGTCTTTAGAGAATAAGACCTGCTTAGTGACATTGGTCACGTGAGTGGCTGAAAGTGAATTTCAGCTATATTCCACTGGAATTCGATTGTAGGCTGGAGTTGTAGAAAGGCATTCCTAGCAAATGAGGAAGTATAGACCTAAACAGAGGTCATGTAGCATACAGGGAAAATCAAAAGCTCTGCGTTCAAGTTCTAGTACCATTCCTTACTAGCTCTGTGGTCTCAGGCAAGTTTCTTAACTGCTTTTGTCCTTGGTTTCCTTATCTGTTAATTTAGACACAGTCTTTTTTGGGAAGATAAGAAACACTTTTCCTACAGATTTTAATACATTTTGACAAATGTATATGCCTGTGTAACCACCACTACAAAGTATTTAATATTTCTATCACTCCAAAGGTTCCTTGTGCCTTTTTTTTTTTTTTTTTCAGCCAATCCCTACCCTTCACTCCTGGCCCCAGGCAACCACTGATCTACTTTCTAGAATAGACTTTTCTTTTCTAGCAGTTCAAATAAATGGAATCTATACAGCATATATTCTTTTGTGTCTGGCTCCTTTCACTCAGCATAATGTTTCTGAGATTGATCTATGTTGTTGCACGTATCACTGATTCAGTCCTCCTGCCCTCACTTTTTTTTTTTTTTTTGAGACAGAGTTTCGCTCTTGTTGCCCAGGCTGGAGTGCAATGGCATGATCTTGGCTCACTGCAACCTCTGCCTCCCGGGTTGAAGGGAGTCTCCTGCCTCAGCCTCCCAAGTAGCTGGGATTACAGGAATGTACCACCACACCCAGCTAATTTTGTATTTTTAGTAGAGATGGGGTTTCTCCATGTTGGTCAGGCTGGTCTCGAACTCCTGATCTCAGGTGATCCACCCACCTTGGCCTCCCAAAGTGCTGGGATTACAGGCATGAGCCACGGTGCCCGGCCTCAGTCCCACTTTTTGCTGAGAACTATTCCATTGTATGGGTGCGATTTATCCATTTACCTGTTGATAGACATTTGGGTTGTTTCTAGTTTTTGGCCATTACGTGTAAGTTGCTACAAACTTTCAAGTACAAATCTTTGTGGGGACATATTTTTCATTTCACTTGGGCAAATCTAGAAGTTGAATTGCTGAATCATATGGTAAGAGTATATTTAATTTTATAAGAAATCGCCAAACTTTTTTTCAGAGTTGTTCCATTTTCTCCTCCCACCAGTAATATATGAGAGCTTCAGTTTCTCTATATTCTCATCAGCACTTGCTATTATTAGACTTAAATTTTAGCTATTCCAGTGGTGTGTCATGGTATCTTATTGTGGTTTAAATTTGTATTTCCCCAATGGCTAATATCATTGAGCATCTTTTCATGTGCTTATTTTATATATATATATATATATATATATTTTTTTTTTTTTTTAGACAGAGTCTCGCTCTGTCACCCAGGCTGGAGTGCAGTGGCGTGATCTCAGTTCACTGCAACCTCTACCTCTCAGCTTACTGCAACCTCTGCCTCCCAGGCTCAAACAATTCTCATGCCTCAGCCTTTTGAGTGGCTGTGATTACAGGCGTGTGCCACCACACCCAGCTAATTTTTTTTTTTTTTTTTGTAGTAGAGATGGGGTTTTGTCCTGTTGACCAGGCTCTCTTGAACTCCTGGTCTCAAGTGATCCTCCCGCCTCAGCCTTCCAAAATGCTGCTATTATAGGTGTGAACCACCATACTTGGCTTCATTTTTTTTTATGGTGTTAAGTGCCTGTTCAAATCTTTTGGCAACATATTAAAAAATGTGTGTGTGTGTGTATATATATATATATATTCCTTAATCTATCAATTTTACTTTTTTAGAAATGAAAGTACCAATATTCAGTGGATAAGGCTAGGAACTGGGAACAAAACGAATCAGTGGGAGAAAGGCTGAATGAATTGTTGTATACCATGGGCTATTATGCAGCTATGAAAAAGAATGCATTCATGCTCTAGGAGATGACTCTGAGGACTTTGGGCAAGTAGGAGTGAATGAGCAAAGCAAAAATGACAAGCAGGGCATAATATTATCTCAATTTTGTAACACAAATAATGACCAAAAAACCTGTCTCTCTCTCACTCTTTTTCCTTTTTTAATCTAATAGTATTATATAAATAGGGAGAATAATAAGAAAATATTATAAGAAAAATAATATATTTTTTTGTTGTTAAAGTGGTTTGCTTGGGCATTCTGTAGGATGGAGGGTGGGTGCTGATGTTGGGGGAAAGATATGTCTGCAATAAAAGTGCATATTAATTTAGGTAAAATTATGTGTGAAAAGGAAAAGAATCCCTATCATACTAGAATGAGAGTTAAATGAAGTATATAGTATATGCAAATTACCTAGTAAGTACCTCACACATGTGAACTGTCAGTAAATAGAAACTCATGGAAAATTGGATAGTATTCGCATCTGTTAATGATTAACTCCTGAGAACAGGAGATAGAATCCAAAAACAGATTCACTTTGTGGTTTGTCAATACAAATGGTTTGATTTTTGGCATTTTTGAAGCTACCTCTTACATAATCTACATTTTGCAACCTTTTTTAATTTGGAGGAATGGGGCACAGGGATGATAAGCTCAGGAAGAGCGTGTGTAATAAAATAGTTATGCCTGTGGAAATGTAGGCATTTGGCAGTGTAGCTGATAGGGGCCCGCTGGTGGCTTACTAAGGAGGAACTTCCTCTCTCTTTTTGACAGTGACTTTCCTCTGTTACTTGGTGGCTTTCTAGGACCTCTAAGGGAGAGGTCCCTTTCCCTCAAGTTCTGGTAGTACGTCACCTTCTCTTTGATTTTTATTAATTCTTGTCTTCATTTCCACCCCCAGGATCATGTATATGAACTTCTCAATACCATTGATGCCTGCCAATGCCATTTTGATATCGTAAGATCCTTTGCAATCTCTTCTATCGTAGAGTCAAAGAAAAGTCCAGGTCTAGGTTGGGAGGTCTAGGTCTAGTCGCAGGTTGGGGTGGGAAGGGACTGGAAGGATGGCTGTTTCGTTTATTCCTTCTCAGGACTGTAATAGTTTTGTAAAAGAAGTACTGAAGTGAAAATGTATTTACATGTTAAGCAGATCAGCAATGTGATTTAATTAATTAAAAAATTACATAAGAACCTTCTTCACCTTTTCTTTCTCCTAAAAGCTACGTTATTTCCTGGCCTCCTTGTATCTTTAGCTCACTTTTAGCACCTGATTTTGTTCCAATTTTCTTATTCTTCTTTTCAATCCTGTCAGTTCCTACTTCTAAATAGATTCACTCAGAATCTGTTGAGCATGGTCCAGAGTGGTTGGGGAAAGAAGGAGCTCCAGGTTGATTGGCCATGCAGTCCTTGGGTTCCTATGTATTTTCCTTGTAGAATCTCAACTTTGATTTCACTCGGAGTTACCTGGACTTGATTGTGACTTACACCTCAGTCATTTTACTTCTGTCACGGATTGAAGATCGACGGATACTCATTGGCATGTACAATTGTGCCCATGAGATGCTGCATGGGCATGGGTGAGTAAAGGGGATAATATTGTATGAAGAGTCTCACACATGGTGCTATGATATAGAGAGTCCCTCATGCAAAGAAAATTGATGCCATGATTTCTTATATGAGAACCTATACTCTACATTGACCCAGGCAAAATAAGATATGCTTTTACATATTCAGTTGACTCTGAAACAACGTGGGTTTGAACTACACGGGTCCACTTTATACATGGATTTTTTTCAACCAAACATGGATTGAAAATGTAGTGTTCATGGGATGTGAAATCCACCTATACAGAGGGCTGATTTTTCAAATGGTGTGGGTCCGCAGGACTGACTGCGGGACATCAGTATGCACGCGATATTGGCATACGTGGGAGTCTTGGAACCAATCTCCCTGCCTATACTGAGAGACAACTGTGGTTAATTCTTGAATATCTGCTAGTGGATTATCCAATTTGCATCATCTCCGAACAATTTTTAATCCTGAACTGGCTTCTACTCTGATTTTCAGGTTATTACAAAAGGCAAAGAAAATTATTTTTAGTGTTGGTAGGAATAATACTAGTGAGGTAAATCCATTAGAAGTAACTAATGCATGATAATACATTTGAAGCCACATATAAATGGATTGTGAATTGTCTGCAGTTCTGTCCCCCTCCATTAGTGCAAATATAAGTATTTAAGGGCTGAAAACATGAAGACTAGAGGGATCAGAGTGGGTCGCAGCACATCGTTCTATGATGATGTGTGTTCCTATGTGCCTACGTGGATACCTAGACACATGTCTTACCCGTTAGCTTTGGATATTTATATATCCTTTTGGATTGTATAACGATTTGGATCTAGGCATATTACTTGATTTTGAACTAATTAACAGATTTATAGAGTACCTATCATGTGTCCAACCCTATTTTTGGTGCTTATAAGGAAGAAAATTTCATGGACCTGCCCAAAATGAAATGGTTCTATTTAGCCATAGCTTAGTACACCTGAGCCTGGAGGGGGGTATCTTTATATGTAATTTACAGTTTAGTATGTATATCTTTGGAGGTGGTGGGGAGTGCCAGCCTATGCACATATCTTTATCCTACATGCAAACATAAGAGTTGTGCTTTCTTCTAGTGACCCCAGTTTTGCACGTCTGGGTCAGATGGTCTTGGAGTATGACCACCCTCTGAAGAAGCTGACAGAAGAGTTTGGGCCTCACACAAAGGCAAGTTCCCTGAGAGTGCAGAATTCCTCAGGCGGAAATACATTGTCCTCATCATTGCCGCTAAGGTTTCATTTGCTTTTCCCCACAGGCTGTGAGTGGAGCCCTCCTCTCTTTGCATTTCCTCTTTGTCCGAAGGAACCAGGGGGCTGAGCAGTGGCGCAGTGCCCAACTTCTCAGCCTCATCAGCAATCCCCCAGCCATGATTAACCCTGCCAATTCAGATACAGTGAGTGCCCTTTTCCTTTTGTTAGTGGAAGCATTCTCTTTGCCAAGGCCATCATCTCTGTAGAGGATACTTCTTTCCGGAAACATCAGGACTAAAAAATGCTTTAGTCTTCTAGGATATGTCTCTAAGTTGAGCACTTCTTGTAGCTAAAAAAATCATGGTTGGTTTGGGGCTTTTGTTTGGATCAGGGTTAGTGGTTTAACAAAAGTGATCTATAAGCAGTTAGCCTGCCCATAGAAGGAATTTAGTAAATATTCATAGAATGAATGAATGGATGAAACAGAGTTTGGATGAATGGATGAAACCTATTAAGCCTGGCAGCAACTTGATTTTAGGAATCAATTAACTTATTTTTATTTTTTTGAGACAGTGTCTTACTCTGTCACCCAGGCTGGAGTACACTGGCATGATCACTGCTTACTGCAGCCTCCACCTCCTGGGCTCAAGTGATCCTCCCACTTCAGCCTCCTGAGTAGCTGGGACTACAGGTGTGTGCCACCATGGTTGGCTAATTTTGTTTATTTTATTTAATTTTTATTTTTGAGACAGAGTCTCACTGTGTCACCCAGGCTGGAGTGAGGTAGCACGATCTTGGCTCACTGCAACCTCCCCATCCTGGTTCAAACGATTCTCCTGTCTCTGCCTCCAAAGTAGCTCGGACTACAGGCACACACCCCCACACCTGGCTAATTTTTTTTGGTGTGTGTGTCTTTAGTAGAGACAGGGTTTCACCATGTTGGCCAGGCTGGTCTTGAACTCCTGACCTCAAGTGATACGTGTGCCTTGGCCTCCCAAAGTGCTGGGATTACAGGTATGAGCCACCGTGCCTAGCCTATTTATTTTTTTGTGGAGACGAGGTATCACTATATTGCACAGGCTGGTCTCGAACTCCTGGGCTCAAGTGATCCTCCTGCCTCAGCCTGCCAAAGTGCTGGGATTATGTGTGTGAGCCACTGTGCCTGGCCAGGAATCAATTAATTAATAGATGTTTTTGTCTGATGACTGTGGGCTCAAAGTCTTTCCCTCAAAGAACTTATAGTCTGGTAGGGAATATATGCCATGTAGTCATAAAAATACAACTGATGGTACATAATTAGTGATAAGTGCCAAACGAGTGATTTACACTTTAAGTGGTAAAAGAATCCAAAGGATTAACCATCACAGGAAGAAATCATGAGAACGTTTTTGAGTCTTGCTCTCCTCATTTTATTGTTATTAAAAATATCTGAACTGTTGAAGATAAGTTATGTTAAACCTTTTGCTTGTTCTGACTTCCAGCCCAAGTTCCTCTTTCTTTTCTCAACTGTATTGTTTTTCCCTCACTCCACTTCCAGTGCCTCATCACCTCCATTATTGGCAGGCTTCCCTGCTGTTGGTTTATCAATGTGCCCTAAACTAGTCTAGTAAAATAAAAGTTAGTTAAAAAAAATTTTAGAGACAGAGTTTTGCTCTGTTTTCTAGGCTGGAGTGCAGTGGTACAATCACAGCTCACTGCAGCCTTGACCTCCTGGGTTCAAGATATCCTCCTATCTCTGCCTCCTGCGTACCTAGGACTACAGGTGCACACCACCATGTCTGGCTAATTTTTCAATTTTTTGTAGAGACAAGGTCACACTGTGTTGCCTAGGCTGGTCTTGAACTCCTGGCCTCAAGCTATCCTCCTGCCCCTGCCTCCCAAAGTGTTGAGATTAAAGGCGTTAGCCACCACCCCTGGCCAAAAGTTAGTTTTGATACTCAGATTCTAGCTTGTCCTTTCTCTTTTAGAGGAAGGCCAGGTTAAATAACTGATCATGTTTGCTTCTCTTCTCACAGATGGCCTGTGAGTATCTGTCTGTGGAAGTCATGGAGCGCTGGATCATCAGTAAGTTTAGTGGGATTAGGTGGGAGTGGATGAAGCAGCAAGTTACATGAAGAACAGGTTCTAAAAGTCTTCCTCTGCACTGTTTTCCCACCTACAGTTGGGTTTCTTCTTTGTCATGGGTGCCTCAACTCCAACAGCCAGTGCCAGAAGCTGTGGAAGCTGTGTCTGCAGGGCTCCTTGTACATCACCCTCATCCGTGAGGATGTGCTGCAGGTGCACAAAGTCACCGAGGACCTGTTTAGCAGTTTGAAAGGGTGAGAAACACGAGAGCCAAACTGATCTTCCTTGAATAGTTTTTAGTCCCCCCAACATCCTTTTTCAGTCTCCACAAGTGTTCCCAGATACTGGTGGTAACAATTAATTCTAACTATTGAAGAAACATAGATTAAACACCTACTATTAGCTAAGTGCTTCACTGGGTTTTAGAGATACAATAATGAATAAGATAACATGGAGGTTAAGAGCATAGACTCTGAAACCAGATTGCTTGGGTTTGAATTCAGGCTCTATCACTAGTTGTGTGGCCTTGGGCAAGTTGCTCAAATTTCCCATGCCATTACCTCAATTTCCTCATCTATAAAATGTGGATAACAGTAGTACCTCCCTATGGCCTACCTCATAGGGTTGTTATGAAGAATAAAAGGGTTATTATTTGTAAAGCAGGTAGAAAAGTTCCTGGTACATTGTAAGTGCTATGAGCTTGTTAAAGAAAAAAAAAAAAAAAGGCAGTTTCTGCTCTCGAGGAATCTATAAATTGGTAGAAAATAAACAAATTGTTTGATAGAGTAAGAGATTATAATGTGTAAACCAAAGTACTGTGGAAGCATTTAGAAGGACACTTAAACTGGCCTTTCAGGATCTGGAAAAACCTGGAGACAGGTAGATCTGAAGGGCTAAACAGTTGAAGAGTGTGTGTGTGTGTGTGTGTGTGTATGTGTGAGTAATTGTGTGTGTGCGCCTGCGTATTGGGTAGAAAGGTAGGGGAGCTGCTTGAGGCAAAGAAAGATATTGTAGGCAGAGAAACTATCAAGATTTTTGAGGCAACAAAGAGCATGGCAAGTTTTGAGAAGTTCATGTAGTTCAGTGCATGTGCAACTGGGTTATAAAAATGAAGATGTTGAGAGATGAATTTGGAGAGGTAAATTAGGATGTTGTATGCTTTTGCTATGGAGTTCGAATCCATCCCAAAGAGGATGGGGAGCTATTGAGTGATTTCAGACAGGGGAGTGACATGATCATATCTGCATTTTAGAAAAGATCATTCTGGCTGCATGGAAGAAAAGAAATTACATGGGCAAAACTAGAGGCAGAGATTAATTAAGTAAATTAGGAGGAATTGAGGATGATGTCAAGGTTTCTGGCATGGATATCTGGCATTCCTTAAGATAAGAGAGCATGTGATAAAAGCAAGTTTGTGGGGGAAAGATTGTGTGGTTAGTTTTAAACAGGTTGACTTTGAAGTGTCTGTGGGACACTGAAGATAGATGTGTGATTCTGGAACTTGGGAGTGAGGTCTGGATTCAGATAAAGATTGGTGAGTTGGTAATCAAAGCAGGAGAGTAGTTGAGATTACTCAGGAGCACATGTGGAACGAGAACAGAATGGGATAAACCTCTGTGTACGGTGATATTTAAGGGCCAGAGGAATCAGTGGGAGATATTGAAAAGAAGAGGGAAAAGAGAAGCCAACAAAGAAAATGTTCATTGGATTTGGCTATAAAGATGGTTTTAGTGCCCATCTTGTGAACAACTTGAGTGGTGAAGTTGAAAGCTGGGCTGCAGTGAGTTTAGGAGCAAGTGAGAGATATGGAATTTAATAAACAACTCTTTCAAAGTTTGACTGTAAAGGGAAGAATAGAGAGAGGTAAAACGAGAAGGAGTGGGATTAAGGAAAGGGTCAAAATACCAATATTTTTTTCTGGTTGCAAATAAAACATCCAGAAATGTAAAAAGTGCAAAGTGGAAGTTGGCTACACTATCACCTTCCAGAATAGTTTGATGTGCATCCTCCAGATGTGTGTGTGTGTGTGTGTGTGTGTGTGTGTATAAACACATAAAGGTGGCATGTATTTTCAACCTTATGAAAGTAATTTTTAAAAAGCAGTGGATCCACACTCTACATTATGTTCTATGGTTTGCTTAAAAAAACTTACTATGTTTTGGATATCTTTGAATATCAGTCTGTAGAGACTTATTATTTTTTAACAGTTGAATAATATTACATTATGTGGTTTTAACATAATTTATTTACCCAATCCTCTATTGATGGATATTTAAACTGTTTCCATTTTAAAAAATCATTATAAACAATGCTATAATGAACATTCTTAGACATATATCTTTGTGAATCTGTGAATATTTTTTCTTTTCTTTTCTCTTTTTTTTTTTTGAAACTTGAGTTTTGCCCTTGTTGCCCAGGCTGGAATGCAATGGTGCCATCTCGGTTCACTGTAACCTCCACCTCCCGGGTTCAAGCATTTCTCCTGTTTCAGCCTCCCGAGTAGCAGGGATTACAAGCATGTGCCACCACTAGCTAATTTTTTGTATTTTTAGTAGAAACTAAAATTTTTTGTATTTTAGTTTTACCATGTTGGCCAGGCTGGTCTCGAACTCCTGATCTCAGGTGATCACCCACCTTGGCCTCCCAAAGTGCTGGGATTACAGGCGTGAGCCACCATGCCTGGACTTGAATCTGTGAATATTTCTATAGGGTAAAGTCTTAGAAGTGGAATTGCTGAAGTAAAGGGTATGTACATTTCAATTTTTTTTTTTTTTTTGAGGCAGAGTCCCGCTCTGTTGCCCAGGCTGGAGTGCAGTGGCCGGATCTCGGCTCACTGCAAGCTCCGCCTCCCGGGTTCACGCCATTCCCCTGCCTCAGCCTCCCGAGTAGCCAGGACTACAGGCGCCCGCCACCTCGCCCGGCTAGTTTTTTTGTATTTTTTGGTAGAGGTGGGGTTTCACCGTGTTAGCCAGGATAGTCTCGATCTCCCGACCTCGTGATCCACCCGCCTCAGCCTCCCAAAGTGCTGGGATTACAGGCGTGAGCCACCGAGCCCGGCCCATTTCAAATTTTAATAGCTCTTACCAAATTGCCCTCTAACCAGTTATTATTAAGAGCCTATGAGAATACTGATTTCTCACTCTCAACAACTAAGTATTATCATTAAAAACCATTGCCAGAGTTAAGAAAGAGTAAATCTGAGGTTAATAATTAGAAGTTAGAGGAGGTAGATTTGGGCATCTGCATGAAAAAACTTTCTAATGATTACTGCTTCCAAGGAATGGAAGGGATGTTTGAAGGGTGTTCAGTTCTCCATCACTAAGAGCAGCAACTAACTTGTATTATTTATAGTTTAGGGAGTTATTTGACATAAATGATCTAATTTATCTTCATGAAAATTCAAGAATAAGTATTAATATCTTTTTTTTATAAATGAGAAAATGGAGGCTCAGTCTCAGTGTCACTCAATAAAAGGTGAAATTAGGACACAATTCCAGGTTTTTGGACTCTGAATCTTTTCTCTTTCCACTGTGCTATGCAGAGATTGAAATAATTATCCAACAGGATTGCTGTGAATTTGAATGTTGATTCAATTAAGATACTTTCCAACTCCAAACTTCTTTGATTTTATGCTAGTTCAATAAAGTAGTGGTTTGGAGAAAGGAAATGAGAGGTGATGAAGTCCCATTAATGTGGTGGCAATAATGATACAGGACCAGAGAAAACGAATATAAGGAACATAGAGAGGAAAGAGTCTAAGGTCATGCTGGTATTGTGAGCATGGGTCACTAGTAGAAAAAAACAGGCCGGGCGCGGTGGCTCAAGCCTGTAATCCCAGCACTTTGGGAGGCCGAGACGGGCGGATCACGAGGTCAGGAGATCGAGACCATCCTGGCTAACACGGTGAAACCCTGTCTCTACTAAAAAATACAAAAAAACTAGCCGGGCGAGGTGGCAGGCGCCTATAGTCCCAGCTACTCGGGAGGCTGAGGCAGGAGAATGGTGTAAACCCAGGAGGCGGAGCTTGCAGTGAGCTGAGATCCGGCCACTGCACTCCAGCCTGGGCGGCAGAGCGAGACTCCGTCTCAAAAAAAAAAAAAAAAAAAAAAAAAAGAAAAAAAGAGATGTGGTTAGGAGAATCAAATATTGCAGAAAATTAAAAACAATGAAAAGGCCTTCTAATTTGGTGATTCAAAAGTTCACATTGATCTTACAGAGAGCAGTTGCTTAGTGCTGAAGGCTTTGTGGGATTCAAGGGTCAGTGAGAGGTGAGGAAGTAAAGAGAGTACAGGTGTCTCTTTGGAGAAGTTTGGTGGTGTGGGAAAATAAGCAGAGTTCAGTGGATTGTCAGGGTCAAGCAAAGGTCTTCTTAGAATAAGGGAGGCTTTGAACTTATTTGTTGGGAGAAGAGAATAAGCCAGTGGAGAAGGAGAGTTTAAAGTATCAAAAAGATAACTGATAAAGTGAAATTCTAAAAGGAAGTTGGTGGGAATGGGACCCAAGGTAGAGATTGAGTAACTACTTTTACTTGAGAGCAGGGCCTGTGTTATATTTCTACACTGTTCCCTTTATTTCCCTTAAACCTGGAAGAGTGCCTTGATTTGAAGGAGTCAAGGCAGGAGCACAGGAAGAGAAGTCTAGCCCCAGCTTTGCCATTAAAGCCCTATGTGACCTTGACAAGTCATTTCCCTTCCCTAGGTATTATTTTCTGTATCTGTAAAATTATGAGATAGAGTTGAATTATCTCTAAGCTGTGAGTCTTTTATTAATAGGCGAGGGTGAGAAGTAGGATTTGGAAAGATCACGCCTGTGAGGGCTGCACACGCTCCCACCAGGGTGTAGGCTGGACTCTCTGAGGGCTGGGAAGGTGAGGCAAGGGCCCTAATGGGCAGTATCGTCAACCCCACTGTGCTTGTGTCAATCCTCAGGTATGGCAAGCGAGTGGCAGACGTAAAGGAGAGCAAGGAGCATGTAATTGCAAACAGGTAAAGGGTGGTGAATGCACTCTCTGAGAGGGGATGGAATAGAATTCTCTTCTCACTTTTGTTCTCACCTAAGCCATCCTTAGTTTCTGTACAGCTTTATTGCCTCAACCCAAGAACTTGCTGCCCCATACATTATTTTTTCTTTTCTTTCTTTCTTTCTTTCTTTTTTTTTTTTTTTTTGAGATGGAGTCTCACTCTGTTGCTCACGCTGGAGTACAATGGCATGATCTCAGCTCACTGTAACTTCCACTTCCTAGGTTCAAGCGATTCTCCTGCCTCAGCCTTCCGAGTAGCTGGGATTACAGGCACCCACCACCACGCCTGGCTAATTTTTGTATTTTTAGTAGAGACAGGGTTTCGCCATGTTGGCCAGGCTGGTCTTGAACACCTGACCTCAGGTGATCAGCCCACCTCGGCCTCCCAAAGTGCTGGAATTACAGGCAAGAGCCACTGCTCCTGGCCCTTTTTTCTTTTTAAACCAAGTCTAACTTGAGCATTGAAACTTCCTTCTGCCTGATATCCCTTCCTAAATATAGCTTTCTTCTGTGCTGCCCGTGGAGGGTTTTTAAGGGTGGGAGAGGTGATAGTCATGTTCCCCTTTTCTTCCCTAGTGGCCAGTTTCATTGTCAACGGCGGCAATTTCTGCGGATAGCAGTGAAGGAGCTGGAGACTGTGTTGGCTGATGAACCGGGACTACTGGGTCCCAAGGCAAGAGGAAGAAATGTTGGGAGGGGGATGATGGCCAGTGATAAGAGACTGTGTAGCTACATGGCATTCATGAGATTTTGCCTTTCTGAGTCTTTTGTGATTCATTTGTATGTATATATGCTGATTCCCTTGAACCCTCTTGGAGTACCCCAAAACTTTGTGTATCTCTTTTTTTGGCACTATACATAGTATGTCATGTAGTATAGCTACTTTTATACTTGTCTTATCCTCTATTTGAGTGTGAACTAAGCGGAGACAGAGCTTGTTTTTTTGTTTCAAACCACATAAATGCCCAGTAAATATTTCTGAAGCTTAATTTGATAGGGAGAGAAGAGTACTAATTGTGAGCTAGTGTCAACATGTGTTCCTGTCTGATTGTGTGTTATATAGTTCAGGTTTTTTGATGAGTCTGAATGTTTATTATTGGACACTGTTGTGGCTACACAATTACATCCACACGTACATTATCATGGTAGTTTTCTCTGTGCTTTGAAATCCATTTTTAAAGTTGAAAATTCTAATAGTCTCTACCATCTCCATAGGCTCTTTTTGCTTTCATGGCCCTGTCCTTCATTCGTGATGAGGTCACCTGGCTGGTTCGCCACACAGAGAATGTCACCAAGACAAAGACACCTGAGGACTATGCTGACTCGTTAGTACTTGACATGGCTAAGAACCTTGTCCTTAGATGGACTGGGGACAGGGAGGCATCAGATAACCTCAGGAGATCTCAATTTCTGCCCTGTTATCCCTGTGTTTGTCTCTGTTCATATTTCTAGTCTTTTTCATCTCTGTTCTCATCCTCAACTTCATAGGAGCATTGCAGAGCTACTTTTCTTGTTGGAGGAGATTAGGTCTCTGGTCCGAAGACACATCAAAGTGATACAGCAATACCACCTTCAGTACTTGGCAAGATTTGATGCTCTTGTGCTCAGTGACATCATTCAGGTATTATGTTTAATTGATTATACTTTGGAAATTTCAGGATGATCCCTAGTGATTTTCCTATTGAAACCACTCTGGCTGAATCTCATGCTCTGTAAGTTGGGTGTCAAAAAGTCCAATCTGCCCCTTTATATTTGTTAAAAGAAAAAGAAAGGACTAATAATCTCAGCAGTCTTTTTTTTTTTTTTTCCCACTAAGTGAAACTACATAGAAATAGGAGAGAAAAATAAAAAGAAACTGGGTGTTAGAGTGTCAGGGAACCCAGGAAGTTTCCTCCATCTCTTGCTTGGCTTTTTCTCTCTGTTTTTGGCACTTAGCAATTCTTTCTACCTTCATACACTGATTGAGCCTCATGGTCCTAGTTTCTGTCCTAGGGAACCTATGTCCACTTGACAATAACTGCAGCTCCTCTTTTAGAACTTGTCTGTGTGTCCAGAGGAGGAGTCCGTCATCATGTCCTCATTCGTCAGTACCCTCTCCTCTCTGAATCTCAAACAAGGTAACTGGAGGGAGGTGGGGGAGGCAGGACATATGTGAGGATGAACATCTTTTATCTGGAAATATTGATCTTTGAGCCAGGAAGTAGGACAAGATATCTTTGAAGAGGATCTACCATTCTGTGCAGTTGGATATTGGTGTGCTGTTTACTGTTTCCTTTTATACTTCTGTTTTTCTTGCAGTTGATAATGGAGAGAAATTTGAATTCTCAGGATTGAGGCTGGACTGGTTCCGCCTACAGGTAATGATCTGTTCCTGTGAAAGATTCCCATCCTCAGATTCTTCCTCCCCCACAATCTCTTCTCTTTTTGTCTCCTAAATTTGCTTTATGGAGTGAGTCAACTTTGAAAACTGCTAATTGGACAAGACATACTCAGGCCAAACTGTAATTCCAAGGCTGGGGCCCTTTTCATTCATCTTATTTTTCTCCACCCTTTCCCAACTCCAACTGCAGGCATACACTAGCGTGGCTAAGGCCCCACTGCACCTGCATGAGAACCCTGACTTAGCCAAGGTGATGAACCTCATTGTCTTCCACTCCCGAATGCTGGACTCAGTAGAAAAACTACTGGTGGAAACTTCTGATCTGTCTACTTTCTGGTATGTCTTGGTTCAGAGCTCTCTTTAAAAAGTTTTATTGTTTCCTTTTTTCATTTTTTTCTCCATTATGCCACTTACTTCAAGGAAAATTTTTTAAGGTTATTTTATTTTATTTTATTTTATTTATTTATTTATTTATTTTTGAGACGGAGTCTCGCTCTGTCACCCAGGCTGGAGTGCAGTGGCCGGATCTCAGCTCACTGCAAGCTCCGCCTCCCGGGTTCACGCCATTCTCCTGCCTCAGCCTCCCGAGTAGCTGGGACTACAGGCGCCTGCCACCTCGCCCGGCTAAGTTTTTGTATTTTTAGTAGAGACGGGGTTTCACTGTGTTACCCAGGATGGTCTCGATCTCCTGACCTCGTGATCCGCCCGTCTCGGCCTCCCAAAGTGCTGGGATTACAGGCTTGAGCCACCGTGCCCGGCCAAGGTTATTTTATTTTATTTTATTTTTTTTGAGACAGGTCTCACTATGTTGCCCAGGCTGGTCTTGAACTCCTGGCCTCAAGCAATCCTCTTCCCTTAACCTCCTGAGTACCTGTGATTACAGGCAAGACCCACCAAGCTTGAACTAGAGCTCTTTATCAATTCATTTGCTCTCTTGCCTGGCCTCTGTGGAGGACTGTAATTCCCCTAGACAATTGGAAAGTGTCACTTTTTTTGAGATCTCCTTAAGATGCTCAAACTCCACAGCTCACTTGTGTCAGCTTTTTAGGAATTTGAAGTTGATTCCCTTTTGTTTTGTATTCCCTTTTGTTCTTTTGTGGAAAGCCATTCGGATTTTACATAGTCTTCCCTTCTCTGGGGTAGTTAGCCCACATGTCTAGTTTCAGTCTCCTCTCTTTGGAAACTTAGATCTCCTTAAGATGCTCAACCTCCACAGCTCACTTGTGTCAGCTTTTTAGGAATTTGAAGTTGATTCCCTTTTGTTTTGTATTCCCTTTTGTTCTTTTGTGGAAAGCCATTCGGATTTTACATAGTCTTCCCTTCTCTGGGGTAGTTAGCCCACATGTCTAGTTTCAGTCTCCTCTCTTTGGAAACTTCTTCAGTTTTGTTTTTTTTACTCTAGGAACATTGTGATTTAAAAGTGACAGGAAAAACTTTGAGTTTTAGTGGACAGGAGTGAAAATAATTGAGAGGCCTAGAGAATAGGGCCTTTGGAGAATGAGCTGAATGAGTTTGTCTTCCTTAGATAGCACTTGACGTTTTTAGGTGATCACCGTTGTATACAATTCCACACTTTGAAGGATCAAACAAACAAGTGGAAACACCATGTGTTGCCTCTGCCTTCTGTAAGCAATGAGGTCGGGGAAGATATAATACCTGTATGTGAAAAGGACATCAACATAATACTTGCAAATGTAAGAAAGTGTAAAAGAGTACATGAAGTTGAGAGGACATGGGTTGAGGAAAGATCAGTCTCATGGGATTAATTTGAGAAGATTTTCTGGAGCCTGAGTGTTAAATTTTGGGAGAAATGTGTATTAACACTACTGAAGGACTTCCAAATTAGGGGGAATGGCCCAAATCATGCCAAGGTTCTAAGGGAGGAATAGCAAATTTTGTGCAAAAAAAGGGAAGAAGATTATCGTTAAACTTGCCTGGGGTCCTTTATAAAAGTCTGGAAGGATTAAGTTTCTTGGGTTCCCTTCTATCTTAAGGGTAGGGAAATTAAGCAGGGAGTGGTAGATATCGGTAAATGTTTTTCGAAAGAATGAACATTCTCTCCGCCTCAAAGGGACTAGCTCTTAAACTCTATTTTTCTTTTCCTTTACTTTTTACTCACCACTTTAATAACAGGACTAAACCCTGATTTAAAGTCTTCCCGTTTCTCTGCAGCTTTCATCTCCGTATCTTTGAGAAGATGTTTGCCATGACCTTGGAGGAACCTACCATGTTGCGTTATGCCATTGCTTTCCCCCTGATTTGTGCTCACTTTGTCCACTGCACTCATGAGATGTGCCCAGAGGAGGTAGGTATCCTGAACTCCAGACCCTGTCCTCTTTCTAGTCACATCTCATCCTTATCACTGAAAACACAGTTCCAAGGATTGATTTTGGTCCCAGAAACGGTATAAACATAGATGTATGATATAAGTCCCTAAATATCTCAGCTTGATGTAGAATGTATCCTGTCTCTGGGCCTCAGTTTCTTCTTCTGTAGGAATGGGTAAGAATCTTCTGTAAGATTCAGGCAAGGGATGAGAGCAGTATTGTGAGGAAGAAGTGGCCATCCTGGTGATGACAGTCTCTTCTTTGGTCCCTCTTTCCCATAGTACCCCCACCTGAAGAACCATGGTCTTCACCACTGCAACTGCTTCCTGGAAGAGTTGGCCAAGCAGACCAGCAATTGCGTCCTGGAGATCTGTGCGGAGCAGCGAAACCTGAGCGAGCAGGTAGGCTCAGCCTTCTCTGTTGCACTCTCCCCTCTGCCGGCCCTCAGCGCCTTCTCCTCTATCTAACTTTGTTTCCCTCTCAGATGCCAAGCTCAGTAACTCTTTCTCTCAAGTACGGCTAGGGCCTTTCTGTACTTGAGTTTATGGCAGAATTCTTTTCTTAGTGTAGTCCCTTCATTCTTTCCTCCCTTAGGACTGGATAGAGGTGTCTAAAAATACTCTTATTTGAACAGCTGTACTCTAACGAAATCTGTGCTCTCACTTGAAGAGTTCTGAGAGATGAGTTAACTTTCTAATTTACTTCCCCTCCTCTCTTTGCCCTGAGTACACATACTAAGGACAGTGGCCCCCAGGTCACCTGTCTTGTCTCATCTTTCTGTCTATCTGCATCCTAATCTGTGGCTATCTGGACATTTTGAGGCACCTCTTCTGTGTTTATCTTCAAGGCTGCTTTCTTGCCTTTTTCTTCTTATTTTTCACCTCTCCTCCCTTGACTGACTCTTAGCACCTCGTCATAATTAGTTCAACCTAAATTTCAGAAAATTTGAAAATGAGAAACTTGTTTTGCTGTTACCCTGGAGTCTTTTGGGTTTTCCAGACTACCCACCTTTCCTGGGTTTGAGTCAGGCTTGGTATAGGGGAGTGTGTATGTGTGTGTGTGTGTGTGTGTGTGTATACAGATGCACAGTTACATTATTACTTAACCTTTTTATTTTTCATATGAAAATTACATACAATGGGGATAAAAATACTTTCTTCATGGAAGTGTCATAAGGATTAAATAGAATACATTTAATATTTGATATACAGCACTCAATAAATGTTACCTGTTATATTAGTTGGAACTTACTGAGCACAAAGCCCTGTGCTGGGTTTTTGGGTGGGGACCCAGAAGGAAGGTACACAATTCCTGCCCTTGAGAAATGTCCCAGTTTAAGAGAAAAGGGAGTATAAATACATGCTCGAAAGAAATTTAAATAATTAATGCAAGAAGATATGCAAATGAGTACAATTGCAGGTATATTCATCACTCAATATGCTTAATCTCAGCCAGAAGGCTGAGAAAGCCAAGAAGAGATCATCAGTCAATATGAATAACTGCTACATGCAAGAACACTGGTAAAAAGATTTGCTCAGTGCTGTCTCAGGGATGACTAAAACATGACATGAGTAATGTTCACACATACCAGAACTTTTGCAACTAAATGAGTATAGGCTTTCTAAAGTTAACATTCTGAGTAAATAATTAGTGGCATTGCCATTACTAGTGGAATTACATATTTTGGAACTGCTTTCAGAATCTACTACAGACAGATAATCTTTTGCATAATCTCAGGGTTGACACATCTTTTTCCATCAAGGTGGACTTGATTTTTTTGAAACAGCCAAGAGTTTGGATTTAAAAAAAGAAGGCGTGACTATAAAGTAACAAAACTGGTTTCCTCGTGTGGCTCTTATGCTGCTCTCAGAGTGATTTCAGCTGAGGAGCTTCCAGATATGACCTGCTCATGCTCAGCTGCTCTAGAGTAAATGGAGAGAATTCCAGTCACTTTGAAGGAGATGTCTGAGTGGGATGTCTGAGTGAAGACAAGAGATGCCGGGTTGATGTTTAAGCTAATTAGCAAGAAATATGATATTAAAAAAAAGTGGAAAGACAATGCTGGCCACATTGTGAACTCCAAATCTTTGGAGAGCTGTGGTGGTGTGGGTAATTGTCTCATGAGATAGAATAGGAAGGGATGTAGCACGTGAGATGATTGTTCCATCTAGTAAAAAATAACTGTTTTCCTATGTTGGAAGACCCTGCAAAGCACAATTGAGTGGGACTTTTAGATCTTGTTCTTTATACTTGAGTTTTTCCATTAAGAAAGGCTCTCTCAGGATGTGGGTATGGGACTGAGGCTCTGATCCCTGAAAGACACTGCCATCTTGAGACTTAGAGCCTGTACACGCAGAAATATTTATGAAAACTGAAAGGGGTAAGCCCATTCTGAATAGGCCCCCATGAAAGAAAGAGATGCGTGGAAGGAAAGAGAGAGGAAGGCAGAAAAATAAAATAACAGACAACAATGGACAACAACTTTTTTATAACTGTCAGACGCCGTTTTAGCAACAAATCTCCTTTCTCCATGTACCTGTGTTTGTTTCTGAAGCTCCTACCTAAGCACTGTGCCACTACAATCAGCAAAGCCAAGAACAAGAAAACCGTGAAGCAGAGGCAGACTCCCAGGAAAGGAGAGCCTGAGAGGGACAAGCCAGGAGCTGAGAGTCACCGAAAGAACCGCAGCATTGTTACCAAGTGAGGACCTGGGCCCTAGACGGCCAGCTGGGTACTGCATCAAAGAAGGCAGGAAAGGAAAGAGGGAAGGTGACACAGAAAAAAAGAGCGCAAGTCGTGGTGGGGAATGAGGGGCACAGAAAAGCACTTCAATGTGAATTTCCTCCTTTGCCTTTGAGGTCTACATCAATGTGTACTCTTCTAGGCTGAGTATCCCTAGAAACTGGGTCATGAGCCCAACACGTCCTTCCTAGACATTAGCAGACAGTGCCAGACCTGTAATCCAGGCTCATTTTACTTTCTAGCATGGACAAGCTACACCTAAACTTGACAGAACTGGCACTGACAATGAATCATGTATACAGTTTCTCTGTGTTTGAACATACTCTCTTCCCTTCTGAGTACCTCAGCAGCCACCTGGAGGCCAGACTCAACAGGTATCACTCTTTCCTTGCCCTCTGTTTGGACGGTAGTCCTCATACTGTACCATCTACCTCTATGTGTAGTGTGGGGGTGCTCAAAGTTGGGTCCCGTTACATTCATCCTGGTGGTCATGCTACACGGTGGAGATGCTGATGCAGTCAGTCTAGCATAGGTTCCAAGCATCTCTATTAAAAGCAAACAAAAGGAACCCCAAACCTCTATAGGTGGTTTTGATGAACACCCAGAATCGAAACCACTGGTTTAGTAGAATGAGCAAGGCCTTTGCAGTGAGCAGACCTGCGTTGACAACCTGGTCATTAGCTAAGACATTGGAGCAGATCATCCAACTTATTTGACCAGTTTCCTTCCTTGTAAAGCAAGGATAGTGGTATTTACCTTACTTATGGATAATTGAGAATTACCCGTAATTGAGATTTGCAAAGTTCCTGACATATGTTAGGCTTTAATAAAATACATCCCTTGCCTCCACTTTGACCCTCACTCCATTGCCCCGGAAAGTAAGAGGCACACCCCTTACACTGGAATTGGGCACTACAGTCCGCAAGTAGGCGAATGGGAGGAAGAATTATTATGAATAAGCCTCAACCCTTCTGTGTTTTGTTTTGGAGTGTGTAGCTTATTCATTCATTCAACAAATATTTATTGAACACCTGCTGTGTGTCAGCAGTATTCTAAAAGCTGTTTATACAGCAATATATGAAACAAATCAAAACCTCTGCCTCCATGCTTACTTCTAGTGGGGAAGATAGATAAACAAAATAAGAAAGCAGAATACATAGTAGATTAGGTAGTGATAAGGGCCAAGCAGAAAAATAAAGCGGGAGGCCGGGCGTGGTGGCTCAAGCCTGTAATCCAGCACTTTGGGAGGCCGAGACGGGCGGATCACGAGGTCAGGAGATCAAGACCATCCTGGTTAACACGGTGAAATCCTGTCTCTACTAAAAAAAAATACAAAAAACTAGCCGGGCGAGGTGGCGGGCATCTGTAGTCCCAGCTACTCGGGAGGCTGAGGCAGGAGAATGGTGTAAACCTGGGAGGTGGAGCTTGCAGTGAGCTGAGATCTGGCCACTGCCCTCCAGCCTGGGCGACAGAGCGAGACTCCCTCTCAAAAGAAAAATAAATAAATAAATAAAAATAAAGTGGGAAAGGGAGATAGGAAGTATGTGTGCTGGTGGTGGTGGTGGTGGTGGTGGCAGAAGTGGGTGTTGCAGTTTTAGATGGAGTGGCCAGGAAAGGCCTCCTTGAGAAAGTAACATTTGAGTAAACCTGTGAGGACACTGAGAAAGCCAGGCATGTGACTACTGGGGAAAGAGCATTCTAGGTAGAGGAAACAGCAAGTGCGAAGGCTCTGAGGTTTGAACATGTCTTCTAGGTTCAGTGGACATGGGGGAAGAGAGTGTGTCTGCAGTACTATGAGCCTGGGAGAGACTGGTAGGATGTGACGTGAGGGAGGTCAGAAAAGTCACAGATTGTATATGCGCTTACATGTCATTGTAAGGACTTCGGCTTTTATTCTGAGTGAGATGGGAGATGGGGAGCCTTGGCAGGTTTTGTGCAAAGCTGTAATAATTAGACTTGACTAGTATTTTACTCTGGCTGCATTAGTGGGGGCAAGGACAGAAGCAGGGAAACCAGTTATGAGTCTATGTTTTGATTGTCAGAGAAGCAAATTTGTTTTTCAGTTAGGTTTTTGCTTGGGTGAAGTTAAATTAGTTTGTTTTCATTACATACACATTAACTATAAGGAAGAAAGTGTCTCAGTTGCATACACAGTGTCAGGAAGATGACAGTTTGATAATGGCCCATGTGCAAGCCTTCAGATGCTGGTGGTGGTTTCCATGCCCTAGAGCAGCATGAGTGTGATATTCAAGTTTTACCCGATAATCTCTGATACTTGCTTCACTGACATCATTGTTCCCAATGCCCTACCGTTGGCCTAGAGGTTTGGCCTCAGTGTTAACTCTAAATTAGATTAGCCTTTCCCTTAGTCTGTCTCTTCTGTATTATTTTTCCCTCAAGTGGTACTTGAGAGTCTTTTCCCTTTCATTTGTGGAACAGACCAGCATCCCCTTTCCCATCATCTCCCCTGCCATAAGCATTTTGCCAAAAAACACGAAACAAACAAAAAACTACCTCTTTCCTCTGTGGTTCACATTTTAACAAGGAAAAAGTCCTTAGTCAGAGGACTGACTCTAATTGTGAAATCTCAGATACCTGGGGAAGGTATTTTGAAAGGAGTTGGGGGTCCAGTGGTGAGGGGTCTTGCTGGTGTGCCCCTACAATAATATAGTGTGGATGGTTATTCTTCCCTCTCTAATGTTGCCTATAGCTGCATGCCAGCCACGCATGATCTCTATTCAGCCCTGGCATGCCATGGCTACTCGGGATTATAATATACTTCCAAGGATTTCTAAGCATGTTTTTCTATTTCTGACAGTGATTAGAACTAATTCTTTTCAAGGAGAAAAGATAAATACTGGCACTGAGAATGCAGAGGGTGTGAACTCTCAGGTAGAGTTAGATGGAATTAGAGAGCCCAGGTCTTTTACTACCTGAACTATTTCTCCAGAGGAGGAAGAAAAGCATAGTAATTACGGATCAAATGTTACTGGAATCAAGTCCCAGCTCGGCCACTGCCAGCTGTGTGGTCTTCAGCAATGATTTATTACCTCTGTGTCTCAGTTTCCTCATCTATAAAAATGAGGATAAAAACTGTCCCTAGCTCATTAGGTTGCTATGAGGTTTAAATGAGATAATATGTGTAGTAAAATCCTAGCACAGCACCTGAAAGACAATATACACTCAACAATTGTTACTGTATTTATCATTATGATTGTAATTCTAATTTTTTTTTTTTTAATCATCTAGAGCCATTGTGTGGCTGGCTGGCTACAACGCCACGACCCAGGAGATCGTACGGCCTTCTGAGCTGTTGGCAGGAGTCAAAGCATACATTGGTTTCATACAGTCACTGGCCCAGTTTTTGGGTGCAGATGCTTCCAGAGTCATCCGCAACGCCCTCCTGCAGCAGACACAACCACTGGATTCCTGCGGGGAGCAGACAATTACCACTCTCTACACAAACTGGTCAATATTGCTTAGGCTTTCCCCCTGCCTTACTTTGTGTTGACACTTTTTCCTTTACACAGTAGGACCTCAGGGCCTGAGCATTTTAGCTCCCAGGGTCATAGACCCCTAAATGGAGGGTTGCTTCTCCTTGAGGAATGGAGCAATAGCTTGAGACAACTTGAGACAAGCCCAGATCCCCTTCTGTCCACCACGAAGTTTCCTTCTCACCTTCACTGGAACATCCTTCGGCTTACCCTGAAGTTATTTGACCTTTTTCCTCTAATATCCAGTTCTTAACCTTTCTTTTTTGGATTCTTACTGTTTCAGTTTCAAGTGATCTCTCTTCCTCTTTCCAAAGTTCTCTTATTTCTCTTTTTGCCCTCACTTCTCCTTCTGAAAATCATCTGCCTACTACCATCTCTCTGGAACGTCTCCTCGTCCCCAGATGTGACTGCTGTTCTCACTAGAGAAGGGGGCCTCCTCCCGGCAACTGGAGAACGTGGGAATCAGCATGTTTCCTTTGACATGTTAAGGAAAGGAGCTGGATTCCTACCTCCCCAAGCCACTGGGTGGCGCTCTTAACCCAAAATCAGCTCAGTAGGCGACGGGCTGCAAAGAAGAACCCCCTAGAACAAGGGGACACAAGTTTGCAAATGCGCATGCCAACTGGGGCCAGGCAGGAAAGGTAAACGGATGTGCCACGTGGGCCAGGCAGTGATTTTGAGGAGTTGGAGAGGGAATAACCCCTCTAAAGGGGACGGCCACCACTTAGCTCCACCTGATTGCTGCACTGCTAAATCCCTATTTTTTACATAAAAATCTGTTTCAAAATTTTGACAAAGAATTTTCCGGCCGGGCGCGGTGGCTCAAGCCTGTAATCCCAGCACTTTGGGAGGCCGAGGCGGGCGGATCACAAGGTCAGGAGATCGAGACCACAGTGAAACCCCGTCTCTACTAAAAATACAAAAAATTAGCCGGGCGCGGTGGCGGGCGCCTGTAGTCCCAGCTACTCAGGAGGCTGAGGCAGGAGAATGGCGGGAACCCGGGAGGCGGAGCTTGCAGTGAGCCGAGATCGCGCCACTGCACTCCAGCCTGGGCAACAGCATGAGACTCCGTCTCAAAAAAAAAAAAAAAAAAAAAAAAAAAAAAAAAAAAAAAAAAAAAAAAAAGAATTTTCCATAGATACCAGAGAAGGTGATCCTGTCAACTGTTTTCAGCATAAATTCAAAGGAAAAAAAAAAAAGTTCGACTGGGTTTGACCCACTGGCGGTTAGCTTGTGATGTCTGTTAGATACAGACCCACAGCAAGTGCCTGGAAGAGGTGTGTTGGTGAAGCCCTCCTGTACCCACATTGGCTGTAGCCCAACTCCTTTAAGTTTGCCTAGAGGTCAGGAGGAACTATTTGAAGACTGATGACCTGTGCTCACAGGGTACCTCTTTGCCCAGGAGGTTTGAGAGTATATTTCAAAGGAGTATAATTAAGTAGTGACTTTTTTTCTTGCCAGGTTGAGCCTGTCTTACCTGACAGAGGGTAAGGGTGAGGGGAATACGGCTGTTGGAAAGAGCAGTGGTTGAGGGAGGGGAGTGCATGCTATTGTGTTTGACAGTATAGCAAAATACCCTCTAGGTTAGAGGTGAAGTGGAATTCCAGTACTGCCAGTTGTTTTCGATCCAACAGCTTGGGGTGTTAATTAGAACACTGTACCGTCATCTTTGAGTTTCTTCTCCCTACCCCAGTCTTTTGCAGAGTTTTTCTTTCTGAGCTCAGTGGTAGTAGTAGGGAGTGGTGGTAGGGAGAGGGGATTGGACCCTAATCTGTGCTTTCTTGGCCAACCCTGTAGGTACCTGGAAAGTCTGCTTAGACAGGCAAGCAGTGGGACCATCATCTTCTCCCCAGCCATGCAAGCCTTCGTCAGCCTGCCCAGAGAAGGGGAGCAGAACTTCAGTGCAGAGGAGTTCTCTGACATCTCTGGTGAGCCCAGGGCTTGGTCTTCTTTTCAAGGAGCTGAGCCCTTCCTTCAATGCACAGAGAATAAAAGACTAGGACATGTATTTAGGTTGATGCAAAAGTAACTGTGGTTTTTGCAGTGAAAAGTAATTGCAAAAATTACTTTTGCATCAACCTAATAGTAAAGGGTAAGGGATAAAGTGTAAGAAGGACATTCCCCTGTTTGGAATTATTAAACAGTGGTCTGCTGTCATGACATGTTCTTCTTCTTCTTCTTCTTTTTTTTTTTGAGATGGAGTCTTGCTCTGTCGCCCAGGGTGGAGTGCAGTGGCATGATCTTGGCTCACTGCAACCTCTGCCTCCCAGGTTCAAGCGATTCTCCTGCCTCAGCCTCCCGAATAGCTGGGACTACAGGCACCTGCCACCATACCCAGCTAATTTTTTACATATATATTTTTTCAGTAGAGATGGGTTTTCACCATGTTAGCCAGGATGGTCTTGATTTCCTGACCTCATGATCTGCCCGCCTCAGCCTCCCAAAGTTCTGGGATTACAGGCATGAGCCACTGCGCCCAGCCGACATCTTATTCTTTAGGGATACATTTTAGAGTTTTAGTCAGTGTTTGAATTGCTGATGTTTAATAATAACGATGATGAGATGATACATGGCATTTATTGTGGGCTAAGTTCTAAGTGTTTATGCATATTAACTCAATTAATCCTCATAACAGCCTTGAGGTATAATAGATACACTTATTCCCATTTTTCAGATGAGGACACTGGGACACAGAGAGTTTAAGGAACTTGCCTAAGTCCACACATTCATAAATAGTAGGACTGGGAGTTCAACTCCAGGCAGTCAAACTCCAGGACCTGGGGGCTTAAGCGCTGTACAGTGCTGCCTTCCAGTGTCTAGAAGTGCTTTTGTGTCTCAGGGGGAGGCAGGTAAGGAGTGTGTAGTGAATGAGATGGGAAGCCGTTCCCTTTCTCAAGAGGGTTTGAAACCATACAGATCCTTTTTAATAGATTTGTTTCTACCAAGTAATTCATGAACTATCCTACTTCTTTCTCCTTCCTCTCACCTCCATATAAATCAGGGATGCTGTGTAGTATCTGGGACAGGGAGAAGATGTTCCAGTGATGCTGTCCTCTCTGGTCTTCTTCTTTGGGGGGTGCTAAGAAAGCCAAAGTACACAGTTCTGTTTTCCAGTTCTGCCTCCTTCCCATCATCCCGCCTCCATCAGTAAGCTGACCCTACGCTTTACCTGCTGCAGGTTTCAGATGTCCCCTTCTCATCAACTCTACCCACAAACTGTAGGCAGCCTCTAAAATCAGCTTTAGGTCTTGCTGACAAATGACAAGCAGCAGGAGGTAATGCTGATTCCCCCTTCTACCACCCCCACCCCAATTTCCCTGGGTTGCCATAGTGATGGGGCAATGCTACTGCAAAAATAGATAGATGGAAAGAGAAGGATGCCCTAGGGTTGCTAGCTGAGGGTAGAGAAGACTGGAGTAAGGAGCTTTGGCAGATCCAAACTTGTAGATCAGTGTGTCTCCTCTCCATCAGCTCCAGAGGGCGATTCAGCTCTTATTGCTCTCTGTCAGCCATTGTGGCATTATCCAAGTTGATTGGCCAGGAAATCCCTTCATAGTTCTCAGCTCAGTTCTTCCTATTAAAACAGGTTGACTCTAAAAATGTCTAATATCTATGGTGGACAAGGCTCTGTGTCAGTGGCTGTGACCAGTTCCGTTTCCTCTGTCATTGATGGAGGTGGAGATCACCGGTCCTGCCTTGAAAGACTTGAGTGTGGAGCCTTGACTTCGATTTCTCTCTGAACTCTTATGAGCAATATTAAACTTGCCTTTCTTCTACTGATCTCTTGTTGTTGTTACTTCTGGTCTTTCATGGTTTTCCCTGCTGGGATGGCCCATAGCCAGAGATCATAGCTAGAGCTCCCGCCTATCTGGATTTGTCACTAGTGTTTCTACCATGGGATTTCCCCAGGCAGGTTTTATTTAATTCACAAAGGGCCAGAGCAGGCTGGGTGGCAAGGGATAAAGCACTGGGACTGACTAGAGAAAAGAAGGATTTAAAGGAATAAAGAACTGAGACTCTGGGGGATGTGTGTTGATTATGAAGAGAAAAGGTAGCTCAAGGAGAGGAAAATTTGGACAGTGCGACACTAAGTAAGGGAAGTAAAGGGGAAAACATACAAAAAACATCAGATCTTAGATGAGGAAATAGTTGTATCTGCTG
The DNA here is from genome assembly GCF_024542745.1 of Macaca thibetana thibetana. Lineage (NCBI taxonomy): Eukaryota > Metazoa > Chordata > Mammalia > Primates > Cercopithecidae > Macaca > Macaca thibetana. The sequence goes on from NC_065588.1 coordinate 50,903,199, forward strand.
GGATGCAGTAAGGGGCAGTAAGACATTGCACTAGGCTTCCAGTACCAGCCCCTGATGTGGTTAAGTGGCCTTGGACAAGCACTTAACACCCTTGTCTGTAAAACCATGATGATCCTTCCTATGCCACATGCTTCAGAGGACTCATAACATCATCATAATAATCCCTTATCCATATATTTTCCAAAGTTTTTATAATGTATCTTATTTACTCTCACATCAATTCTGTTAGTTGTTCATGGCAGATATTCATATCCTCATTTTACAGAGAAGTAAACCAGGCTCAGGGAGGTTCAATGACTTAAGGTCTTACATCTAATAAAACTAGTATAGCTAGTACAGCAAGAGTAAAACCCAAGTGTCATGTAAAGGGACGCGGGAAAGTGTAGATTCTCATAGGAAAGTGAAGTAATTAGTTATCATTTGTGGTAAGCCTTGGTGTGAGTACTGGTGGAGAGAGGGTAAATGTCCCATGGACTTGCCAGACTTGGCAGTTGAATGTAGGATTTTAGGCCATTTTTGCTCCTTGACTCCTCATTTTCTTTTCTTGCTGGAAAACATTAATTAATTAATTAATTAATTATTATTATTATTATACTTTAAGTTCTAGGGTACATGTGCATAACGTACAGGTTTGTTACATATGTATACTTGTGCCATGTTGGTGTGCTGCACCCATCAACTCGTCAGCACCCATCAACTCGTCATTTACATCAGGTATAACTCCCAATGCAATCCCTCCCCCCTCCCCATGATAGGCCCCGGTGTGTGATGTTCCCCTTCCCGAGTCCAAGTGATCTCATTGCTCAGTTCCCACCTATGAGTGAGAACATGCGGTGTTTGGTTTTCTGTTCTTGTGATAGTTTGCTGAGAATGATGGTTTCCAGCTGCATCCATGTCCCTACAAAGGACACAAACTCATCCTTTTTTATGGCTGCATAGTATTCCATGGTGTATATGTGCCACATTTTCTTTCTTTTTTTTTTTTTTTTTGAGATGGAGTCTCACGCTGTTGCCCAGGCTGGAGTGCAGTGGCGCGATCTCGGCTCACTGCAAGCTCCGCCTCCTGGGTTCACGCCATTCTCCTGCCTCAGCCTCCTGAGTAGCTAGGACTACAGGCGCCCGCCACCGCGCCCGGCTAAAATGTGCCACATTTTCTTAATCCAGTCTGTCACTGATGGACATTTGGGTTGATTCCAAGTCTTTGCTATTGTGAATAGTGCCGCAATAAACATACGTGTGCATGTGTCTTTATAGCAGCATGATTTATAATCCTTTGGGTACATACCCAGTAATGGGATGGCTGGGTCATATGGTACTTCTAGTTCTAGATCCTTGAGGAATTGCCATACTGTTTTCCATAATGGTTGAACTAGTTTACAATCCCACCAACAGTGTAAAAGTGTTCCTATTTCTCCACATCCTCTCCAGCACCTGTTGTTTCCTGACTTTTTAATGATTGCCATTCTAACTGGTTTGAGATGGTATCTCATTGTGGTTTTGATTTGCATTTCTCTGATGGCCAGTGATGATGAGCATTTTTTCATGTGTCTTGGCTGTATGAATGTCTTCTTTTGAGAAATGTCTGTTCATATCCTTTGCCCACTTTTTGATGGGGTTGTTGGTTTTTTCTTGTAAATTTGTTTGAGTTCTTTGTAGGTTCTGGATATTAGCCCTTTGTCAGATGAGTAGATTGCAAAAATTTTCTCCCATTCTGTAGGTTGCCTGTTCACTCTGATGGTAGTTTCTTTTGCTGTGCAGAAGCTCTTTAGTTTAATTAGATCCCATTTGTCAATTTTGGCTTTTGTAGCCGTTGCTTTTGGTGTTTTAGACATGAAGTCCTTGCCCATGCCTATGTCCTGAATGGTATTACCTAGGTTTTCTTCTAGGGTTTTTATGGTATTAGGTCTAACATTTAAGTCTCTAATCCATCTTGAATTAATTTTTGTATAAGGAGTAAGGAAAGGATCGAGTTTCAGCTTTCTACTTATGGCTAGCCAATTTTCCCAGCTGGAAAACATTTTAAATGTTCAAATTACCCTATAGCTGTTGTACAAATACTCCAGTGCCTTCTGAGTCCCATCTGGGGCCTCTCTAACTCTGTTCCAGAGATGCGGGCCTTGGCTGAACTCCTGGGCCCCTATGGCATGAAGTTCCTGAGTGAAAACCTGATGTGGCATGTGACCTCTCAGATTGTGGAGCTGAAGGTACTATGGAAACAAGCCCCTGGGAAAAAGGTCCTACAAGAGGGTGGGTATAGGAGACTGGGCGTGGGGGGAGATGTAACATTGGTCTCTTCTTTTCCTGCTTAATGTCTCTGTGTTCCTGGGCTGCAGAAGCTGGTGGTGGAAAACATGGACATACTTGTTCAGATCAGATCCAACTTTAGCAAGCCGGACTTGATGGCTTCTCTGCTGCCCCAGCTGACAGGTAAGCGTCCTCTTCCCCTACAGTGAGAAGAAGCTGTGGAATCACATTGCAGATGGCAGGGGTTTTCAGGAATCTGGAGGCTAGGCTGGGTCTGTAGAATCAAAACCATCACCAATGTCCTAAATTCTCTTTTCTAACACCCTTCTTTCTCCTCAGGGGCTGAAAATGTGCTAAAGCGCATGACCATCATTGGGGTTATCCTCAGTTTCAGGGCCATGGCCCAAGAGGGACTTCGGGAGGTGAGTTGGTGGGGAGGGGTCTGTCACAGAGTAACAGATACCTCTGCGGGTAGGATTTGTGTGAGAAATTGTGGAAGTATTGCAGGAATCAGTTTTAACTTCTGCTTCAGAAGGGGTTGGTGAGCATTGAGAAGAGGGAGCATAATTTGGCAGAGATCCTAGAAGATCCCTGGGAATAAATGAGCTTAGGAAACCTAGAGGCATAAGGAGAGGGATGGCTTGGAAAGCTGGCTAGGTTCTTATGTAAGTTGAGTGCCCCTCCTTTTTTTAATTTCTACCTATTTTTGAAGGCACTGGTCATGGTCTTGTGGACTCATTTATCTTCTCTTTCCTTCAGGTTTTCTCCTCCCACTGCCCATTTCTTATGGGTCCCATTGAGTGCTTGAAGGAGTTTGTCACTCCAGACACAGACATCAAGGTATGGGGGAGTGCAAAGTAGAATCTAATTAGGAGACTTTTGTTGTTGAAGAGGAGGTAGCTAGGATCTTGTAAGGGAGAGCGCGTTCTGAAGAATACCACAGGGATAAGGGCGAGGGTTCGAGTAGGAAAACTGGTCAGATGAATATTCTTGGAGAGAAAGAGCAGAGCTGGTAAGACGTAGGGGGATGGAGAGAAGTGGGAGGCTGGGAGACACTGTGAGGGTTGGGGAGACATTACTGGAGGGGAAGGGGTAAGACCTGGGGTAGTATCTGTAGGTTTTCACCTGACATGAGCACTGTGCAAATTAGGTAAACTACGTGCAAACAAGTCCGCTCTTTAGTCTTGAGGTTAGGTACTGTTTGTAGGAAGATTTGTTCCTTTCATTCCTACCCACGCTGCCTGCCCTCAGTCTTTTCTTTTCCTCCCATTGTTAAGCTTTCTGGTTCCTCTATGTCTGTATCACCTGTCTCAGACCCCCATTTACTACAGGAGATGGTGAGAGGAAGAAGGGCTTCCGCAGGCAATATAAGTTAAGCATCCATTTCCCACCCATCTCCCACTTTTGAGTCATCTTGTCTTTTGAATCATCTGGAACTAAGAAGTATGCTATGGCAGGAAATACAGCTAAAGCCTAGGAATAGAATCCTTCAAATGCATAGGGCAGGCTCCTTCTCTTATAATTGATTCCTTTAACGGAGAGTGGTCTGTGAAAAGAGGAAACTGGTTAGCAGGAAGAATTAAAGTTATGTGTTAAGAAAATCTTCCTTACTTTGAGATCGAAAGAATTGTGAAATTTCCCCCTATATCGTCCCAAAATCATGAGGGGCAAGTGACTATGGGGGCAGTGTTTCACTGGGAGAGCTGCCCCTCTTGAAAGATCTTTGATTTTAAGCTGAGCCTGGATTTCTGGCAGCTGCTGATGTTGGTCCAAATGCTCTAGGCTGTCAGGAGCTTGTCTAGCTGATATCTCCTGGGTAGTTCCAATCTTTAGGCTCTGCCTGCCTGTGAAAATAAGCAGGTAGGGGCAGAGAGGGAGGATGGCCTGTCCATCAGAGATGCTGTTACTGCCTCAGAGGAGCAAGAAGATTAGAAGAAGAAAAAATAAAATCCCTTCAACCATCCCTTTCTTCCCCCAGAAAACCTCATGAACCAGGTTCCTTATCTCCGAGGCCATGGTTCCACAAATGGTCATTTAGGCAGTAGGGGATTTAAATAAGGGCAGAACAGAAGGTGGCAAAGATTTGGCTTCTGTGTCAGTACCACAGGCAAAGTGTGTGTATGTTGTTATGTCTGTGGGATTCTTTTTTTTTTTCTTGAGACAGAGTCTCGCTGTGTTGCCCAGGCTGGAGTGCAGTGGTGGGATCTCAGCTCACTGCAACCTCTACCTCCTGGTTCAGGCAATTCTCATGCATCAGCCTCCCAAGTTCCTCCTGGAACTACAGGTTCATGCCACCACACCTGGCGAATTTTTGTATTTTTAGTAAAGACAGGGTTTCACCAGGTTGGCCAGGCTTTTCTCCAACTCCTGGACTCAAGTGATCCGCCCACCTTCATGAGCCATCCCTCTGGCCAGTCTGTGGAATTACTTGCATGAGATAGTTAGTTGTCCAGTATTAAAACAATTATCCTTGTTCTTTCAGAAAACATTTTTTTTTTTACATCTAAAAAGAGGTCTAGAGACTTAGTATGGGAGTAGGGGCTTGGGGCTGTGTCCTGGGAACCTGACTGTAAGTACAATGAGAGATTCGGGTATCAATCAATCAATCTTTATTGAATGCCTTCTATGTGCTCAGCATTATGTTAAACACTAGAGAAGATAAAGAGAAATGCAAAACTCCTGGCTTTAAGATAAAGGAAGAGGATGGAAAGGCATCACATTTCCTCTGTTAGTCACTTGGGTCGATGCTTTACACGTGTGGTCTAATTTAATCTTCACAACAACTATGTAAGGTAAATGTTATGCCAGTTTTATAGATGGGAAAACGAGGGATCAAAGAGGTTAAGTAACTTTTAGTCAAGGTCACACACTTAATAAGTGGTGTTGCTAGGACTTGAACCCAGATCTCTCTCACTCCAAAGCTTTTTTCTTCCTTCACTATGCCATGAGGTTTTAAAAAACTATCTATTTGGGGAGATAAGGAGATGAGTCTTGCATTCTATCTAAAAAGATAACTAACACCAGATGCTGTGTGTGATCAATGCTAAGTCAGTGGTACCGACGTTAAGGAGGGAAGAGCTGGGTTTGGGCTGAAGTAATCAGGTAGGGCTTGACAGAGAAGATGAGATCTAAGGGATGGATGTTATATATATATAAATAGAGGAGAGAAAAGGACCCTCGAAAGAGGGAAGCACCTGAATCAGAGTATGGGAGAGGAAGTTGTAGTTTGGGGACAGTGAATAAATTATCCTGACGGCACCGAATGAAGGAAGTATTTAGGAAAATGAAGTTGAAAAAGTAAATTTGTACTATGGGGTGTCCTAAAGGTTTTTTTTTTTTTCGCCCCTGTAGGATAGGGAGAGCTATGAAGGGAATATATAGAAAAGATTATAATAAACCAGAAAGTTTAAAATCTGTGATTAGCTAGGCATTGTGGCTCATGCCTGTAATCCTAGCACTTTGGGAGGCTCAGGCAGGAGGATTTCTTGAGCCCAGGAGTTTGAGACCAGCCTGGACAACATAGTGAGACTCTCTCTCTCTTTCTCTACGTATATATAAAAGTATCTTTTAAAAAAATCAAACCTGTGATTAAGAAGTCCTGGCTACGCATTCCTCTGTCAAGCTGTTATGTCCTGCGAATCCTCTTTAGAATGCTGTTTTCTTCTCTCCAGGTGACCCTGAGTATCTTTGAGCTGGCATCTGCTGCAGGTGTGGGCTGTGACATTGACCCAGCCTTGGTGGCTGCCATTGCTAATCTGAAAGCTGGTAAGATTGGGGAAAGGGGGCATGATTTGGGAAAGGAGGGCTTGGGCCTTATTTTGGTTGGAAAAATGTCAATGTCAAAGAAGGCTTTATTTGAGATTATATATTCAGAGGATATAAGCTGAGAGCGAAGGAAGGACCCTAACCTTCAGAAAATACTTACATAGTCAATTTAGATTTATCCTCAGGTTTCAACTAGTTGATCTACCAATCAGCTAAAAAGCACTAAGTGAGAGTCTGCTTGGTGCTCAGCAAGTGCTCAAAGGCATTTACTATCTGGTTGGGAAAATAAGATTAATGCAAATGAAACAATGAGAGAACAATACAAAATAGTGAGTTGTGTGGTATAGCACCCAAGTTCCCCATAGTGATTTTGTGCTTTCTCCCTCCACATAATCAACTTGACGCTGTTAATTTCTTCCCATGTCACACTTGACACTTATATTTTCCATTACACATTTCCTCTGATTGCATTCATACCTATACACACTCAGAACAGGATGAACCAAGGGGCTAGGATTAAGGCCTTTCAAAATGGCCAGACTTACCCTTCTTCTTCTCTCAAGGTGGGCGAGAATCTTTCCTCTTCTTCCTGCCTCTCCACTCCATCAGGCAGTGGACAGGCATCCTAGGGTTGCATTGTACATCAGCAGAGCCCTTGGCTGAAAGTTCTGCCCTGTCACCAGGGAGGCCTCCAGGACTGTACTCAGGCCGCTCACTGTAGGTGGATGCTAGTCCTGTTTCTTCAGGAAAATTAAGTAATAACTTGCCCATAGGGCTTTATAAAGTGCTTTCATAGATATTTTCTCGTGTGATCCTCACAGCAATTCTGTGAAGTAGGACCCCTGTAACAGATAACTCCTGTTTACTGACCTTATTCATTTTTCCTCTTTTCCTTTTTCCCTCTCACCAGATACTTCATCTCCTGAGGAGGAATATAAGGTGGCCTGCCTGCTCTTGATCTTTCTGGCAGTTTCCCTCCCATTCCTTGCCAATGACCCTTCTTCCTTTTATAGCATTGAGAAGGATGGTAAGTAAGGGGTAGGTTTGAGAGACCAGTGCTATTCAAGTTAGTGTCCTGGGATAGAGAGAGGAGACAGAGACACTGGAAAATATAGGTTTCTGACTTGGGTGTAAAGTTCTATTTCAAAAAGCACTTGAAGGCTGGGCACGGTGGCTCACGCCTATAATCCTAGCACTTTGGGAGGCCAAGGTGAGGTGGGTAGATCACTTGAGCCCATGAGTTCAAGACCAGCCTAGGCAATGTGATGAAACCCCGTCTCTACAAAAATAAATAAACTAGCCAGGCATGGTGGCCTGTAGTCCCAGCTACCTGGGAGGCTGAGGTAAGAGGATGGCTTGAACCCAAGAGGTCAAGGATGCAGTGACCCATGATTGCACCACTGCACTCCAGCATGATGACAGAGCAAGACCCTTTTTTTTTCCACCCGAGACGGAGTTTTTGCTCTTGTTGCCCAGGCTGGAGTGCAATGGCGCGATCTCGGCTCACTGCAATCTCTGCCTCCCAGGTTCCAGCAATTCTCTTGCCTCAGCTTCCCAAGCAGCTGGGATTACAGACATGCGACACTATGCCAGGCTAATTTTGTATTTTTAGTAGAGACGGGGTTTCTCCGTGTTGGTCAGGCTGGTCTCGAACTCCCGACCTCAGGAGATCCACCCGCCTCGGCCTCCCAAAGTGCCGGGATTACAGGTGTGAGCCACTGCGCCTGGCCAAGATCCTGTCTTTAAAAAAAAGGAAAAAAACACACCCCCTACCCTTAAAAACAAAACGAAACAAAACAAAACAGAACACCACACTTGAGAATGAGAGAATGAACTATGCATAATTAGATTTCAATAAGATTTCATAGGAATATCATGCCTCTAATCCCAAAATGCCTTCTCATCCTTTTGGTGTCAAATACTGGTGGCTTAGCCTGATAACATGAGAAATTACCAGTTTGGGTCATCCTGGAGTGACTTACTTTGTCATTTCCTTTTGTTTCTCTCCATCTGTATAAATAATAACCTAGGTTACAACAACAATATTCATTGCTTGACCAAAGCCATCATCCAGGTGTCTGCTGCCCTCTTCACGCTGTACAACAAGAACATTGAAACTCACCTCAAGGAATTTCTGGTGGTGAGTGGGTCTAGGTTATAAAGAAGGGAAGACTGCAAAGGGCTGGAACTGATTTGACTTAAATCTGTAGACAATTATCGCTGAACGGGCTTTTGAGTCTAACTTCCCATCTAATTCATTCAGTAAAGAATGAGAATCTACTATATGAAAGGCAAGGGTTTCTTCTAAATTTCCTAACAGCTGGTGTTTCAGCCTCTGCTTGAATATTTGGAAAGATCATTGGACAAAGAGTCAGGAAATCTGAGTTCTAGTTTTGGATCTGCCATTAAGTAGTTGTGTGACCTCTGAAGTGCCAAGCTTTTGGGGCCTCGGTTTTTTCATAAATAAAACAGGAAGATTAAACTGAACGCCTGAATTCAGATTAAACCGAATGCATGCACCTTGGTGTGCATCAGAATATCCTGGGGAGCTTGTTAAAATACAGATTCCTGATCTTTACACCAGACCTACTGAGTTAGAATATTGTAGGGTGAGTCTAGGCCTCTGTGTTTTTAATAAGGCCTCTGGGAGATCAAATGCGCATTAAAGTTGTAGAGTCACTGAGTCTTATAATCTCTAAGGCCCTTTCTAAGTCTGTACGGACAAATGGTCAATGACTACTTTTCAAACTTTAATGTATATCAGAATCACCTGGAGAGTTTCTAATTTAGTAGATTAGGGTGGGGTTGAATAATATGCATTTCTGTTCCCAGGTAATCTTGATGGTGCTTGTCTGGGGATCTCACTAGAACCAATGGTCTAGATTTCTAGGGCCTGGAACTTAAAATTAGGCAGCAGATTCCACTGTAGGTCATATCCAGTTTCTTTGAAAAAAATGTTAAAAATTTTAGCCAAAATTTGACTCCCTGTAACTCTCACCATGGATCTTAGTTTTACCTCTGGGAAAACTCAGAATAGAATAGGCCCTAGAATTTTCCATTCTGCATCCTCCATGGAGGAATTTTGTTCATATACTTCTGATACATGGTCCATTCCCCTCTGCCTGCTTGAGCATTCTCAGTAACAGAGAGCTTATTTCTTGCAAAGTATGGCCCCATTGTAAGAACCAGGGCCTCTGTCTGGTTCTTACAATGGCCACAGCAGATCATATTGTTCTCTCAGGAATTATACCCTCATCCTGAGAAGTGCATGTCAGGGATCATAAGCTTGGTTAGAGTGTCTCTATTTAAGCTGAGGCACCCAACCAGACAGACCTGGCTCTGAGCATCTTAAATGCAAAGAGGATTCACACCAGATCTCTGAGAAGGGGTGAGAAGGGAATCCCCCTGCCCTTGCCTTCCCTTTTATCATCTTTGTTTGCTAAATGCAGGTCACCTGGGCCTGTGATACAATGAATCATGTTTCTTCTTTGACCCGCTGGGGGTTTGGGGATGATGGAGATGACAGGCATTTGGGAGTTGACTGGAGAGTACCATGAGCGCTGTGTCTAAATCAGAGGCTCAACACTGCCTCTAGTCAGATGGGGAGTCAGTTGTAAACAGCCTGATGACAGTGGTGTCTGGAGGCTGCCTAGGAAGAGATAGGTTAATCTCCTGACATACATCACCTGCCTTTGCTCTACGTTGTTTCCTTACCCCTTGCAATCTCTCCCCCTAGCACTCCTGGCAACCTGTTGTCTGTACTGGGAGGTCCATGAGATCCAGGCTGGCTTACAGGCAGCATGTATCTCTGAAACCTAGGAGATTTGCCACTTTTTCACCCTGAGTCTTCAGGAATATTCTAGCACTTCTTAACTCTCCTCCTTGATCTTTTCTTAACTTCCTGCAGCCTGAGGCTGTTTGATACTGACCTCTATAAAAATCTGCTTTACAAATTCCCTTACAGGTGGCCTCTGTCAGCCTCTTGCAGCTGGGCCAGGAGACTGACAAGCTTAAAACCAGAAATCGCGAATCCATTTCTCTGCTCATGCGCTTGGTATGTATCTTATTTCAGCTGGTCTGAGAACAGGGAGTGGAAGGGCCAGAGGGAGACTCCTCTTCAGGGTCTTTGCATCCTTGCCCTTGTCGTCACCCAAAAGCATTAACGAAGGACTTAATTCTGCATAACCCTCTGAGTCTAGTTCTCACATTCTGGTTAACATTCTAAACTTGTCCTATAATGCCAGAGTAGAGTCTTCAAGGACTTCTGCAAGACAGGGCCTTCCTGGCCCCTAAGCTGGCTGGGCCCATGTCCTGCAATATTCCTGAGTCTGACCTGGTACGGCGGCTATGCCCCTTTTTGGTAATTACCTGTCCAGTACAAGTTTGGTTTCACTGGACAATTTTCTACCACTGCCTTTCTTGTCTTTAAGAGTACTATGAAAAGAGTGCTGGATAACACAGAGCTGAACTCAGAGGTTGAGGGGTGGGAGCTCAGAGCAGGGAAAGGATTTTAGCTAAAAAGCTGTAAGGCAGGGAGCCTGGTGGGCCGTGAATCAGGCAGTTCCTGCTGTCTCTTCTTGCTTCCCAAGCTGTGGGCTTCTCTCTACTCTGGGAGAAAGTTTTGGGAACTCTGACTCAGTTAACTTTGAAAGTTTTTTTCCTCGTGACCCTGTTTCCCTTTTCAACACTCTTACTCACTCTTTTGCTCTGATTCTCCATGTTAGTAATGCACTTAGATATGGACAGGAAGGGCTCTTGCCCTGGGCCCAGTGTTTGAAAGGCCCTCCTTGGGCCCTCCTCTAGTAGAGTATTCTGGGGCCCTCCTCTGGCCAAAGGGAAGGGGTAGAGCCTGTACGCCACCTTGAGGCCCATACGAGAGGTATCTGGGGCCCCAGAATACTTTGCTAAGCAGCTTCAGCCCACTTGTAGGGCCTGTGTTAAACTTCTTCCTACTGAGGCGGACCGTCCTACTGGTGGATGTATCTCTAGTGCCCAAGGGACATATGGCTGGAGTTTAGATATGCAGATAAGGAAGTCTACAAGTACACACAAAATCCCTCTAACTGAGGGTGGGAGGAGAAGAGGGACTGGGCTGGAAGCTTGTTTCTTCCCTTCACCCTGTTCTGGTGCAGAACTTGGAGGAGTCCAAAAATTCTTAATTCAAACCTGGGTTTCCATAAGACTACAAAGGAGCATTGTGAAGGTTGAAAGCTAGAATATACTAGTTAATTAGCTTGATTTAATTAGTCATATGATATGTGGACCTCCATCTGTATTCTTGTCCCAGGCCCAGAAATGCTAGGGGCCAGGGATTCCTGGGACTCCTCCAGGTCTCCTTGAAATACACAGGCACTGAGTGGTATTTATGCCTTAGTTTCTCCAGCTAGAAAAAGGCCTAGGCTGGGCTGGTTAAGGATTATGATAGAGAGGAGAATGGACATGGGGGTGGATGTGTTTGTGTGGGATGTGTGTGGTGAGGCAGGAGGGCAGAGGAGGTAGATGAGGGCAGAGTGAGGGCAGTGCCCATGGTGGTGGGCTCTGTGGGGCACAATACATAGAGCAGCAGCTTGGCCTTGGCAAGGCAATGAGTCCTTCTGAGACTTCAGCTCTCTGTCCATAAAAGTGGGTAATAATCCTTGTGGTAGAGTGGTTAGAATTCATAAGATATGTGTGAAAGTCCCTAGTACGTAGTAGATGCTGAGCAAATGTTAGTTCCCACTGTCTGCTGCTCATTTTAGGTTCTGGATGATTTTGGCATGACTCTTCACTTCCTCAGGTAGTTTTCACCCCTGTCAGGTTGGAGGTGATTCTGTATTACCCCCCTGTATTCTTACCTCCTTCTGCTTAGACCCCTTCCAACACCCCAAAATGTGGGAAGTGTTTGCCCCTGTGGCCTTCCAATGAGGCCAACAGAGTGACAGGAACAGAGCTAGGATCCGGCACTTTTTATTGGAGGGGGAAACTAGAGGGACTAGTTGCTGCAAAGCAATTTAAATGCAAATGTTTCCATTGAGAAACTAGAAATGACTGAAGGCGAAGGAGCTGTATTCTGAGTTGAGAGGCTACTCATGTAGCCTCAAATTCTGGCCAGCACTTCTGTCCCCAGGGTCTGTTTTGGCTGTCAAGCCTGGGCCATGCCTCAGTGTTGCCAGTCTGTTCCTGGTACAGGTTTCCTGGGGAAAGACACGGCTCTTATAGAATCATGGAATCCTAGATGCCAGAACCAGGCCAGATCCTGGCAATTAGTCCAGTACTTATAAGTCATAGATGAGCAAACTGAGGAATAGGGAGGGAAAGATGACAATCAAGGTCTCCCCTAAAATAGATGGCAGATTTGGGACTAGAACCCAAGTTTCTTGGTCATCACTCTAGGGCTGTTTCCACTCCCGTAAACTTCTGTTACTTGGGAGCCCTGTTATTTTCTTGTGCTTCATGGAGAATAGAAAGTCTTGGGCCAGTGGATTCACTTGAAGTCATTATTCATTTCCCTGTACCTGAGGGTAGCACCTTGGAGAAGACAGCTCATCTCTTTCCCGGCTGAGTGTTTGAAAGTCTTGCCTAGCAAGAAATTCTTTGATATTTAACCTGTCATCAGGGCTACAGTTTTACCAGCAGATTTCCCTTCCTTCAGCCTGCAGTTTCTGCTCTTTTGCAGCTGTTGTGTGTGCATGTGTTTGAGAACAGGAAAATCTTACACATTTTAAAACTTGAAAGGACTTCAGAGAGAGAAACACGTTAGAGTAGATATGGTAGATTCTCTTTCCTTAGTGAATTTTCAGGACTTGGAGTACCAGATATATTGTGGAGAACCCATCTGTGTGAATTGCCAGAGGATATGGGACACCTCTCCAGAGTGTGTTTTTAGTCTCATTACCTCTTGGATAAGGAAGGCACTGAAGGAAATACACCCTGTCCCTTCCTCAGGGATGGGGACCCTCCAGTCCAACACTAGGCTATGCTGCTCTTCATGAACATGCCCTGTCCACCCACCTCCCCTCTTCACCCTCACCCCCACTGTCATTCTTACCCAGGCATCTTGATCTATCTTCCTGCTTGGCTGTGGGGGCTGCTGGGATTACCACAGCATGCGGGCTTCTAATTAAACTAACTAATCATGCCTGCTCCTTTATGCAGCATCCTTACTGTTCCCCAAGCACCGTACTGAGAGAGGGAGGAGACTGAGGCCCAACACAAGAGGACCCGTGTGAATTCCAGGCCCCTCTTCCGTGGCCTGCAGTGGTGTTTGTTCCTCTCGCTGCAAAGCTTTGTAATTAGCACTTTTATACATCTTTACCTGCATCTGTGTGCTGCCCAGCCACATGTGATTTAGCATCCAGACTTGGAGAGAATGAGTTTTGCTGCCACTAGGAAAGTGGTTCTTTCCTGCCTTCTGCTTCTGTGCCCTTCACATAGTCCTGATGAGGGGGTCAGGGTCAATGATAATGGAGCTGAATATGCCACATTGCCTTCCTGGAGCCAAACGAAGTGAGGGAGGAAGAGGGGGGTGTGATTTGGAACCCTGTTCATTTGTAACCTCAGGGCCTCAGAGGGCCTGGGAACTATGCAAAGAGGAACAGGGTATCACAGACAAATGCCCTACCTGAGGTTCTCATCTCTTGGCCCCATCTCTTCCAGGTGGTGGAGGAGTCATCCTTCCTGACCCTGGACATGCTGGAGTCCTGTTTCCCTTATGTCCTGCTTCGAAATGCCTATCGGGAGGTGTCCCGGGCCTTCCACCTAAACCGAGTGCCTGCCAATACCCACTGAAGAGCCCTTCGGACCTTCCTAAACCCTTGCCATAGTGGAAGCTGTGGTCACTTTCTCAAGGGGTGGGAATGGGGTGGGGTCACTAAGAAGAGGGTCAGAAGCCAGAGTTGATGAACAGATCTGTGGAAGAACAATCCAGGGCTGAGAAATCGTAGAGCAGTGAGGCAGGCTGGGGGCATGGAGGACAGTTTATGGAAAAAGTTAGGGTGTGGGGCCACTTGTGTGAATTTTACAATGAAAAAAGGAGTAATGTACAAGTATATTTTCTATCTTCTGGTGACTTGAGCTTGAGCTCTGACAGGCATGGGCCTCTCCGACCTTCATCACTATTCTTAGGATAATGCTGGCAGGCAGAGATGATCAATCATCATATTAAACCATAATGAGCTTATAATCCTCCCACTGGAGTTGCTATTGTCTCCTGCACATTCATTAGGACCATTATCTTCTCTCTTCGTTTTTCAAATGTGTTCAGCAAACATTCAGCCTGCCCCGACTGCAGAGTAGCAGCAAAGGAGCCCCTCTTTTCCTTTGTGGGGCTCTTCGAGGAGTCACTGGGTCTCTTCCTTTGCCCCCAGCTTGACTGCATTTCCTACTGGGGCAAGGAGGAAGTGCCCTTCAGAGATGTTCACTGCCCACCTGCTCTACTACATTGTTACAAGTTCTTTCTTGCTTTAACCCCTCCTGCTTTGATATCTCCACAACCCAGAGCAGAGGGTCAGGTAGTCTTCGTCAATTCTAGGTCACATGACAACTGATTGGACCAGACTCAGGTGGGGTTTCCGTCCTGTACCCTTTGCGGGTACTCTGCCTTTTTTTGGGAGGGACTAATTTAACCCCCAAATCCTTTTGTCAGCCTGGGTACAGCTGTTGCTCCAGACAGGGATTTCTCTTCTGGATCTTGAATTTCACAGGCCTCATTAGGCTGTATGGCCCTGAGAGTGGGTATCCTTGAGGGAGTACAAGCTGTTTTAACTTAGCCCTTTTCTGCGCTAATTAGAATTTCAAGTGTCACAGAGCCTGGGGCATTCAAGATAGCACTAAACTAGGTTTACTTAACTCCTTGGCAGGAAATAGTGGCCCCCATGCATCACTTCTGTGCACCCACTGCCAGGAAGAAGTGGAGAAACAGATCATGTATGTCACAGGTCTAGAGTGGTTGGAATTGATAAATATAATTAGCTAGTTGATTAATTAGGGTCATGTCCATACTTTCATGATGAAAGGGAAGCAATTGTTGGTTTTCAGCAAAAACCATTCAGACTTCATTAAGCCTATTTGATAGCTATTTTGGGGTTTTGTACACGTGTTTGCTTTTTATTTCTTGAGACCCATGCTTAGTCAATACTTTCTTAACTTGGCACCCATAATCAGCACACAAATTTTTCTTAGCAACAATTGTCTGCTCTTTAGGATGGAAGCGATAGAGAATCCTGCTTCGTGGATCAGCTAATCCTCCTTCCTTGCTATGGGAAGGACCTTATGTTTTAAAGGGTGATTCAGTGTCAGTCTTGTGAGACTGAGAGTAAAGTTGATGAGGAAGAGAAGGCTCAGAAGTATCTGAACAACTACTCTATATGCTTATATTTTTCTGCTTCAGGGGATAGAGATCCTTCCTCCATCTGCATGTAGAACTGCTTAAGAGGAGCCTCCCAGAGGACAGCAAGACAAGTTGCTGCAGGGGGATGTAGGGCAGACAGAACTCCTTTTTTTAAAACTGAAAATTTTATTGAGATAGTTAATCCACCTGCGCTTGTAAGAAATAATACAGAGAAATTCTGTTTTCCTTTACGCAGTTTCCCTGAATGGTAACATCTAGCAAAACTATAGTACACTGCCACAACCAGGATCACTGACATTGATATAATCTACTGATCTTGTTCAGATTTCTTTCCCCAGTTTTGCTTATGTTCATTTCTGTGTGTGTGTGCACATGTGTGTGTTATCTATTTCTATACAGCTTTATCACGTGCAGGTTTGTGTGTCTGCCACTACAGTCAAGATACAGAACAGGCCAGGTGCAGTGGCTCATGCCTGTAATCCCATCTCTTTGGGAGGCCAAGGCAGGTGCATCACCTGAGGTCAGGGGTTTGAGAGCAGCCTGGCCAACATAGTGAAACACCGTCTCTACTAAAAATATAAAAACTAGCCGGGTGTGGTGGCGCGTGCCTGTAGTCCCACTACTCAGGAGGCTGAGGCAGGAGAATCACTTGATCCCGGGAGGTGGAGGTTGCAGTAAGCCGAGATCCTGCCACAGCACTCCAGGCTGGGTGACAGAGCGAGACTCTGTCTCAAAAAATAAATAATAATTTTAAAAAAGATACAGAACAGTTCCATTACCACAAGGATCCCTCGTATTGCTCTTTTATAGCCATGCCTGCTTCCCCTCCTACAACCCCCTTCCCCATCTCTAGCCCCTGGTAACACAGATATATTCTCTATTTCTAAAATTTTGTAATTTGATATATCTTTTTGTAAACATATAATTATACACACATATTTCCCTACCACTTATACTTTTTCAAAGTGCTTTGACATCCTTATAGCAATTCTGCAAGGTAGCCAGGGAAGGCTTTCCTATTTCAGGTCAGAAAACAGATTTAGAAATATTAAATGACTGAATGAAGGTCACATGTTTAGCAGTAGAACTAGAACTGGGACCCAAGTCTGATGTTCAGTCCTAGACCTTTTCCACCTGCCTGGTCTGCCTCTTCACAAGGGAAGACTTGGTTTTTAGAATCCAGAGACCTTAGAAGGAGCAAATTGGAGAAGGTGAGGACATGATGGCCTTTACCACTGGAAGCAAAAAGTGAATGTCTAGAGGTGAAGGGACAGAGAAGTAACAGGACCCATCAGTATTTCAGGCAATTTGCTTCCTTTACCAGGAGCATCTCTGTCCTCTTACAACCTGGGACACAATAAGTTGTTTCCCACACAATAAGTTGTATCTCAGTTGTAAGTTTGCTTTACTTAGGCCCAAAGGAAGTAAAGAATGGATATCAGAAATCTCACCCCATTTGTTTTGTCTTACAGGCACAGAGTAGGTTCTAGCCTCAGCATTTTCATTAATGCAGTGCTTTCATTAAAATCTCCATTAACTTGTTTGCAGCAATAAGATGGAATTATCCCTCCCACAAGGCCTGGGGCAAGATACTTGCAGAGGTGCTCCCTTTTGTTTGGACAGTAGAAACACTGCCTGCCACGGTGTTCAATCCAGTTGGCAGGTGGGCAAACTTCAAAGTGCAGAAGAGCTGAGTGTGGTGGCTCACCCCTGTAATCCCAGCACTTTGGGAGGCAGGCGGATTGCTTGAACTCAGGAGTTTGAGACCACTCTGGGCAACATAGTGAAACCCTGTCTCTACAAAAATACAAAAAATTAGCTGGGCATGGTGGCTGTTGCCTGTAATCCCAACAGTCTGAGAGGCCGAGGTCAGTGGATCCCTTGAGCTCAGGAGGTTGAGACCAGCCTGGCCAACATGGCGAACTCCGTCTCTATAAAATAATGCAAAAACTAGCTGGGCCTAGTGGCTCTCGCCTGTAGTCCCAGCTACTTGGAAGACTGAGTTGGGGAGGATCGCTTGAGTCCAGGAGGCAGAGGTTGCAGTGAGCCAAGATGATGCCATTGCACTCCAGTCTGGGCAACAGAGCGAGAGCCTGTCTCAAAAAAAAAAAAAAAAAAAAAACCCAAGGTGCAGAAGGTCCAGGGCCTGGCCAAAGGGATGATGCCCTGAAGCACTTTGCTTTGCAGGAAGGGAACAACTGTGCTGTGAACACCAGGGTCCAGGAGGGAGGAGGTCTCAGCTACGGACAAGGCTTCCTTCACCTTAGGTCCTCATACTTATATCAGTTCTTCTCCAACAAAGTTTGACTTTGAGAAGAAGCTGGCACATGGCTGAAATGCACTCACGCGGTTGGGGGAAGAGTGTTCTTCCAGTCCTCCTCCCCACAGGGCCTCCCGCTTCTCCTAAGTACCTGTCATCAAAGGAGATGAAGATGAATCCCCCTTCAGCCCCCACACCTCAATGAGTTGTCAAGTACTCTCCCTCCCACTTGAATAGGAAGCAGGAGCAGCAGGCCAGGTTGCAGGTTGAGGAAGTCAGAAGTTAACTTGAGCTGAGTTTGCAGCTCTGGAGAGATTGAGGAGCAGACTTTTCTCTTGTCACTTTGGAAGGAGAGGATTGTGAGGCTGCCCCTTTAAATAGCACTCCCGTAGGAGGCAGATCACATCCATCCGTCACCTGCTGCCAAAGCATCATTTTTGGTCTCTATCAAACTCAAAGCTTGTTGGAAAGGATTGTGGGGTTAGGGGAGTGAGGAGGCAGAGCCTCCTAGGGGTAGGGGGCAGTTTAGAAGCTGAAAAGGAGAGGAATGAGAAGGAGCCTGGGAATGGTGGGGGTTGGGGACAAAAGGAAAAGACAGGGAGAGAACAGTTGTCTTTTGAACCTCGGAGTGGAACAAGTATACCCTATTCTTATCTCTTTAGGGATGCAGCAAGGCAGAAATGGGATTGTATTGCAACAAGAGGAATGAGGTTGAGACTAAACACTAGGACTGGTGACTAAAGAAAGTGAAAGAGAGCCACAGAGCGAAAAAGGCTCGTAGACTTGGCTCTGGTTTTATCACTTACTCTCTGTGGGACTGTATAATTTTCCTGGGTTAGTTTAGTTAGTTCTCATTTATTTTTATTTTTGCTTTTTCCATCAAACTGTATTGTCTATGAAGTTTTCCCATTTATTAAATGAAGGGGATTAGAGTAGATGAACTCTAATGTCTCTTTCATGAATAACTTTGTGTGTGTGTGTGTGTGTGTGTGTGTGTGTGAGAATTAGCCTTAAAATAAGTCAGAAGCAGGGGGTCTTGGGAAAGCAGGATGTGCCACTGTGTTAACAAGAAATGTTGAGAGATCCCTGTGGATGTACATCTTGCCTCTTTCCCACCTGTTCTAGTTTAAAGACCTGCCTAAATTTGGAGACTCCTTAGTTCTAATCCTAATTTACTAATTAGAACTCTTTAGCACCATCCTAATTTGCAATTCTTTTGTAGTTTCCAGCCCATTTCATTTTCAGTTGATAAGGAGGAGATTACTCCCAAATTTTCAGAAATGGGCTGTGTAGTAGGAGTGTGACTAGGGTCTCAGATGCAGCCAGTTTTGGCTGGGTCTGTTCTTCCAGCAAGAAGGGAAAAGAGGGATGTGTGCTAAAGGTAGATGGACAGAGGGTGAGAAGTCCCATTATTCTTTCCACTTTTTTCTCCATCTCTGACTCTGCCATCTTTTTCTGCCTCTGTACTTTCTGGGAGCTGGTTCTGCTGATACTTCTGCTGAATCTAAATGCTGACCTAACTTGGCAATTCTTTTATGTTAGGAGTCTTAGCTGTGACAGTCCATCTGCTTCTTCGCCCTTCCATTTCACTTCTTTTCTCCTTCTTTGACTGGGAGAGGGGGAGCCTCCACTCAGCATTTAGAACAGAGTAAATACCTTCTCCTGATCACTCCTCCTTCCAACCTCCAGAATTTTTTTGAAATTAAATTTCACATTCTGGGATCCTGGATTAGTGGCCTGTTTTGGATTCAGCAGTTACTGAATATATCTCCACTTTCTGTTGACATAGGAGTTTCCCCAGTGCCAAAGCCAGTGGTCATTAAGGGGGAGAACAATATTGAGCAAGAGAGGTGGTTCCTGCAAGAGTCCTAGGTAGGACTCGGTTGGATGGAGGAGGCTTTGCCCTTTTACAAGGTCTTGAGTTCAAACTCCAGTTCACTCCTTCCACAAATGGTTATTAATCAGCTAGGTTGTTTTGTGCTGGGCCTTTAGCTCCTAGATTTCTTTCTCTGAAGACGGAACAGAAGAAATGAGCTGGAAGTGCTTCAGGAGGGGTTTTGATATCAGGAATGCTTTCCTGGCTGTGTAGAGTTATTACCTAGTCAAAGCAGATGTTAGGCCGGGCGCAGTGGCTCACACCTGTAATCCCACCACTTTGGGAGGCCGAGGCTGGCAGATCACGAGGTTAGGAGTTCAAGACCAGCCTGGCCAATATGGTGAAACCCCATCTCTACTAAAAAATACAAAAGTTAGCCAGCGTGGTGGCCTGCACCTGTAGTCCCAGCTACTGGGGAGGCTGAGGCAGGAGAATTGCAGGAACTGGGGAGGCGGAGGTTGCAGTGAGCTGAGATTGCGCCACTGCACTCCAGCCTGGGTTACAGAGACGCCTTCTAAAAAAAAAAAAAAAAAAAAAAAAAGGAAGATGTGGTGCTGCCTGCTCTGGAGAGCTTTGAACTTCGAAGAAATTCCTATATACTAGGCAGGCAGGTAGAAGCACCATTGGGAAGGCCACAGTCTTGGAGAAAGGTGGGGAAGATCAAGCTGAGGGACCTGAGGCCAAGCGTGGGATGCCATCACAGCTCACGGCACACCCTGAACTTTTCCAAGACAGGAGCACAGGTGGGGTCTGCTCTGACTGGGTTCCGAGTCCAGGTCTAGCCGGGAAAGATGTGTGCTCATCCCCTACCCCGCCCTCACACATGGGACACGCAGGCAGCTAGGCACACGTGGATACATGGAACCACACGCACATACACACAGAAACTCAAAACACACGGAGAGAACCCACACAACCACCCACACCGAAGTCCTGCCCGCCGCCTCCGCTGCACTCTGTAAACACGCACTCACATCCGCCAGTACAGGGCACACGCAGCCACTCGTCCCCGGCGCCTGTGTGCGTGCGCTCGCCCTTGGGTGCTTCTGTCTGTGTGTGCCCCCGGCTTCCAATCGTTCCTTTGGGAGGGGGAGGAGTGGCTGCGAGGAGTGAGAGACTGGCGGGCAGGCTGAGGAGAAGGGAGGGAGAGCAGAGGGAGGGGGGAACCCGGCCGGGGGAGGAGGAGAGAGGCAAGGAGGCGGCTCTGGCAGCGCGCGGCGGCGGCGGCGGTAGCGGCAGCAGCAGCAGCGGCGGTGCGGAGAGCTTGGACTGGGAGCCCAAAGCTCGGCTGGGCAGCGGGAGAGGAGGAGCCGCAGGAGCTGCAGCTCTGCCAGCTCGGGCCGAGCCTAGAGACACCGGCCTGGCTGGTCCACGCCAGCCGCAGGTGGGAAGGGCCTGGGATGGGGGGTGAGGGTCTCTTGGCTGGGGCTGAAGCTGAGCTGAGATGCTGTCTCCTCTCTCTGTTCCGTAGACCGTGGCTGAGCATGGAGCTGTCCCCCCGCAGTCCTCCAGAGATGCTGGAGGAGTCGGATTGCCCGTCACCCCTGGAGCTGAAGTCAGCTCCCAGCAAGAAGATGTGGATTAAGCTTCGGTCTCTGTAAGTCACCGGCCCGGGAATGGGGGGAAGGGACCTTAGGGAGCCTGAGCGGGAGGAGGAGGGGGGATAACTGGAGCGGGGCTGTGGGCTGGTAGATTCTCTTTGGCACACATGTTGGCAGGTGCGAGGAAGCACGGCCCTGACACGCATGGCCAGGCCACATGTGCAAGGCATGTGCCGAGCAAGCCGGCCGGTTGGAGCGGGTTTAGGAGTTGCAAAGCTAACGATGTGCCTGTGCCTGTGGACCCCAGGCTGACACGCAGCGCTTAGAGGCAGCACAGTATATGCAGTGTGGCAGGGCTGCAGGAGGGCAGCAGAGGTGCCAGGCTGACTCACACGTATCCATGTGCAGAGTTGTGCAGATGTGAGCCACATGACATGTGTGTGCATGAGTGACCGTGGGTCACAGAGGTATGTGGAGTGATTGCACACAGCTGTAAATCCACTGCATGGGAATACTTGTGCCAACCTGTGGGTCATATGTGTCTCAGTTGGGATTGGCAGTTTCTGCCTCCTGCACAGGGAGTGGGGTGGGGGGCACCCCATGTCTGAGCTGCTCATCTCTTGGGACCTGGAAACTTGTCCCAATGATGAGGGGACCCACCTGGAATCTGGAGGGGGCTTGGAGCCCCTACCTGGAAGCTGAAGGAGGTGATGATGGTGAAGAAATATTGATTGACAAAGGCAAGGTAACTGGCTTAATCAAAGCCTTTTTGTTTATATAGGGTCTTCTGGGATCTCCAAGCACATTTGGGCATCTTTTCCTATTGTTGCAGTACGAGGGCATGTGGGGAGGAATAAATGGGAGAAGGAAGAACTCAGGTATCTCATACTCCAGTCCCAGGGGAGGAAAGGAACTTTTCCCCTGCTCCTTAGAAAAAAAAGAGGATTGGGTCAAAGACAAGCCATGCACCATGTTTATCTCCCAGTCAGCTGCTGTCATTGGGAAATCTCCGCAGTCTGTTGATTCTTAATCAGGGAACAAGAGAAGATGTCCCTCTCTCTCAGATGAATACATGGCCCCAGGAAAGAGGAAACAGATAGGAGACTATGGATGTTTAGAGAGGAAACACAGTAAACATAGCCCTGAACCCAGTTCCTCCCCAATATTCTCCATAGTGAGCACCGAAGCTTTCTATTTCTGGGTTCTGGGAGAGGGAGAGATGCGGGTAGGGGATGGATAGATGCTTATGTTGTATTGTCCCTTAAATACTTCACCTATGGTGATAAGATGACACCTTTCTGTGGCAGGTGGGTCTGATTTATACACTAGCTACTTGGAGAGGCCTTAGGGAGAACTGAGGCATAGTGGGCAACAAGGCTTGGAATCCAAATGTACTTCTCAGTCCCCCTCCTTGGCTGCCTCTGGCCAATCCAATTTGCTGGGCTCTATGAAGCGCAGCCTTGGAATGAGTTCTGGGATGAAGAAATGGAAAACCAGATTGAATTGATTTTTGTTGGGAGGAGCACTGTGTGATGCTTTTGTTCGGAGGAGCACTGTGTGATTCTTGATAGAAAAATGACGCTCTGTTAATGGCAAATGAGCTGGGGAAAGGGAAAGTAAGGAAGTAGTTGGAAGGTGAAGAAGGGCCCCAGGTCCATAAATGGGAGAATTCAGGATGGTTCCCCTAACATTAGTGGCTCGTCATACTAACCTTGCCTCTATTCCAGGTAACAGGGCCCTGCAAAAGAGTGGGTGTTACTAGATTCACTATCTCCCACACATTTCTAACTAAAAGCCTTTCCTGAAGATGAATTGTTGTTTCTTCCTTTAGTGTGAGAAGTGCTCAGTGGTGAGAGAAGAGGATTCCCAGAAGGAGGCATGAAACCTGGGAAGAGAAGGGAGTAGAGGCAGCTGTCCCTCCCATCTCATGCCTTAGCTGAGATGTCCCTACATGAGATTAGGGTGGACAAGGATCCCAATTGTTATTGATTAGATCATTCTGGTCTTCACTCACTTTAGCAGTCTGGTCCTTAGGAATGCTAGCTTTGTACAATAATCTATTTTTACAGGTAAAAAATAAAGCTAGTTACATGGAATATAACTTACCCAAAAAAGTACAGTCTCCTGATTATTAATTGGCAGGGATAGATTCCCAGTCTCACGTCCTTAAAGCAGAGAAAGACCTTGATATCAAGGTAGATCCCAACTTGATCTACGTTCATGGACTACTGGATTTTGCCTTTTTGAATACTGGGGAGGCTTTGACTATCAGATGAAGGGAAATAAAAGGATTTAGGGCTTTGCTGGGTAAGAGGTGGGAGTTTCCCAACTCTCTCAATGGGATGTTTTCTGAAGAGGTGAGAAAGGAAGTGTTCCCCCTTTTAAGTGGAAATAAAGATCCCCCTGCCCCTTTGGTTAAGGTGGAAAGGGGTTGCTAAGTCTGGAAATAGGAAATAGACATGATTTATGTCTTAGGACTGGGTACTGCTTGGAAATGGAAACATGGCATATATACTTGTATGTATTTATCTAACTATCTATCTAGATTCTT
This sequence comes from Macaca thibetana thibetana, assembly GCF_024542745.1. NCBI lineage: Eukaryota > Metazoa > Chordata > Mammalia > Primates > Cercopithecidae > Macaca > Macaca thibetana. The sequence continues at coordinate 50,926,764 of NC_065588.1, forward strand.
CTACTCAACACATCCTATTTTTGCCCCCTTACCTTTTTCATTTCTAATTAGGACATCCAAACTTTCTTCAGAGAGACTAGGCCTGGTGTTTTTGACTCTGGATGAAAAGCCCACACTAATATAATCGTGCAGGGCAATTTTTTTGTTGCGAAGAGCATTCAAGAATTATGTTTCCCACACTAATACCCTGTCAAAAATAAATTCAGAATCTAATCTAGATCATATGAACTGAAGAGAGTCTCTTAACTGTGTGATTTTACCTCTATCTTCAGGACAATTTCCCTAATTAAGCAGACTCCTAAACTGAGGCATAAGAGAGGGTGAAAGAGGCCATCTGGAGACGATGAGTTGGCCAGGATGATTTTCAGCATTTTTAACCCTAAGAGGAAATTTTTAACTTGGCTGCCCACCCTTCTCTGAGATCAGAGGGCTTTAGGGAACGGGAAGAAGACCAGAAGAGGTAGAAATAATTTTCTATGTCTTTTGTGAATCAAGAAAAATGATGAGCAGACATTGGTTTGCCATCCTCAGCTCATTTATTCATCCAACAACTATTTCTTGAGTACCTTCTATGGACCAGGTGGCATGATGGATGCCGAGGATACAGTCAGTGGTGGATGAAACAGACATAGTCCCTGTTCCTACAGAGCTTGTAATCTGCTGAACTCCGTCAAGTGGTGTGGAGAGTTGGGAGGCTCTGTATTCCCTGTTTTGCTACACCCACCCAACTGATGAAATTCTACCACTCTGGGTTTCTGCCTCATTTTTTTCTTTAGGGGGTTATATACATAGGAAAAGCATAAATATGCATTCTCTTTTTCTCAGGATAGTACAAACATCACTCTCTTTTCTCTGCTCCGGTTTCTCTTGGAATTTTACATTTTACAGATAGAACTTCCCCCTTCCTTTGGGACAGTATAGACATAGTCCCTTTCTCTTCTTCTTTCCCCACATGGTGCACACTTAGGACCCTCAAAGTCTAGGCTCAATGTTCTATGCTGTGGTTCAAGGTCATTATAGATGAGCTGGAGCAGGGACCCCACTGGGGATTATTTTTGCTTATCTTTGTTTCATCAGAGTCTAATGTGATACCTTGAACATAATAGGCACTCAATAAATGCTGTTAAATAAAGGAATGAACAAATGAAATAGTGAATATATGTACATATGTCACGAGGTCCAGTTCTGTCTCTGATTCTGTGGTGCGTGTATACCTCCGTGTTTGTTGAGTGGCGGGGGGAGGAGTAGGAAATGGAGGTGGAGGAAAGGGAGATGATGATGATGTTGTTTTTTTGAGAGTGATGCTTAAAAGATATGGGGTTTAGAGACCTCAGGACAGAGCCTGGAACTGAAGGAGTTACAGAGAGGATCCAGAAACTGTGGCGTTTGGATTGTGTGAGATATGTTAGGATGAAGTTGTGAATGCCTGCCTGACACGTATACATATGTGTTTGGGTAAAGGTTGATAGGTATGCTGGGAACAGAGCTCCATGAAGATGTGTCTGTTTTTATAAGTGGCGTGTGTAACAATAAATGTGTTGGGAAGGTGTGCACTTACCTGAATACCTGAAATTGTCCTAGTTATGAGATGATGTATGTGTGTATGTAGGTAATGGGATAATACCTACGTGTGATCTTGTGTATGTATTTGTGACACTCAGATTTTTTGACATTCCTGGGGAGATCCAGTGGATGGGAGGAAGAAGCTGAGGCTGGATGCCTCATTGATTTAACCCTGCCTTTTGCCCTCTTTTTGTATATGCCCCATGGAGTGATCTTCTATGGCTCTTACCAGTTTTGAATATCATGCTGCCATTTTCCTTTTTCTGTCTATGGATGTGGAGCTGCTGTGAAGATTGCAGCATAAACTATGGTTCCCTGGACCTCTGGAGAAAAAGGAGTGTCATTTTTCTCATGCCTTGGTAGGGATAGTTTTTAGTGCTGTCCTCACTGGATTAGTCCTTCCTTCTCTGCTTCCAGCCATGGCAAAGGGAATCTCTCCTTCCTCTGTTTCATACTGCACTTTTCCATCAAATGTCTTCTGTCTCTATTTCCTCCATCAACTTTCTCTTGAATGAGGACTGTGTGGTATCTCTGGGAAGGTAGAGGGTAGAAAATTCCTGCCTTAAGTTGAAGGGAAGGTACAGAGGTAGGGGATCAAATTCAGCCCCAAGGAAGAACTTGATAAATCTCTGGTCAGGATAGGTGGCTGGAGGGAGGGAAACAGGGAGGCAGAGTGGTGGTAGTAGAAGGGCATGGGGAATAATGGGAGACTTGAGTTCGAGTTCACATTCTGTTCTAACAATTACAACTATGTACTCTTTAAGTCACATAGTCTCTCTGAGTCTCAGTTCTTCATTTAATATCATCATGTAAAAGTAACTTTTAAATGATAAAGACTGAAGGTCTTTTTCAGCATGGAAGAGCTTGTTTTGTGAAGAGGCAGGGGAATGGGAATGGATGGGCAACTATTGGCTGGGATGAGGGAGACAAAGATTCAAGAGGTAGGAATATGAATTACCTAATAGGTTTGAGCTGTGATTGAAGGAGTTTTGTTGATGGTTATCTGGAAGGAGAGAAGGCACGTGTCTGAGCTTAGAGACCAGAAGGATAGGTGGGGCTAGAGGAGGGCAATATTATGAAGGATGTGGGCCACTGAGGTCAAAAGAAAGGAGAGGAACTTCCTCCTTATCATCTTTTCCCGATGGTGAAACTGGAAGTGGATGGAGCAATTGCAGTTCTGAGACATGGCGAGCATGGAAAGCCTAGGGGCTGCCATAGGTGGGTTCTATGAACATTGGGGAATTCCCTTCTGACATTTATCCCAAGTCCCTAGGCTTGAGGGTATTATCAGGTATACCACATCCTATTTTAGAAAATTACTGAAGTCTCTTAGAATCCAAACATCACTCTGCTTGTCCAGGAGCCTCAGGAAGTGATTTGAAAAAAGACAGAGGATTCCACATTTGAGGTTGCATCTACCACTTTTGCCCAGAGGAAGGTGAAGGAGGTTGGGGATGCATGGGACTAGAAGGCCAGGTGAGATGCTCAGCAGGAAAGAAGCGTGCACATCTATAACTACACCCTGCCAGGGAGTTCCTGAAATCAAAGCAATGGTAGCCTCCCTATCTTCCAGATTCCACCGACCTTTAAAAAAAATCTTTCTGCCACCTTCAGACTGGGATGGAGGAGCAGAAAACCTTGAAAACAGGTCTTCCCTCTCTTTTTGTCTTTAAAGGAATTCTTGAGGATTTGTGTCCAACTCCTCTGCTCTCTCTTATTTTCTCTTCTCTGATTCTTCTATCTTCTCCTTTGCCTCATCTTTCTCTGGGTTCTCTTTTGCTGTGAGGCTCCCTTTTGCTCTTCTCCCTTGTCCCACTTCCTCTCTCTGTCCCATTCCCTTTGACTTACCTTTTCACTCTTGCCATCAGTACTTCTCCCTCATCTTGGCTAGGGGTCAGAAAATCCCTGTGGCTCCCTCATCTCACTGAGGGGTTGCTGTGGTAATGGTACAGGATAAGCTTGCTATAGGTGCCCTCTGGGGCCTTATGAGTCCAGTCCCGATTCCTGTCTTCTGCAAGGTGTGTCTTTTGCCTTCTCAGTGACCTCATCCTCCTAGTCCCTCTGGGGAGGAAGCCAAGTAATTGCCTTTGAATCTCAAGGGGCTGATTTTTCTCAGGTATGGAAGTTGAGTAGCTATTTTCCAACTCTCTTCAGGATAGCAGCAGAGAAAGAGGGACAAAACCAGGGCAGCAGGTGGGGTGGAGGTGAGACAACTGGGGAGACTGGAAGTTGTTAGATAATAAAACTGTCCCCTAAGGGAGCAAGACTACATGGTCTAAGAGAACTGTGGGACCATTCCTCCCTTCTTTTGGGAAGGGGCATAGATGGGAATTGAGCAGGGAAAAAAAGGGTGACTGAGAAGGGAAAAGGATAAAATCAACTTGTTATCCATTCAATGCAGGGTGGTCCCTAGTGCCCCTGCTCTTGCCCCTCTGCCCCAGCATCCCCCAGTCCTGCAACTGCTCCTCTCCCCTCAGCTGGGGTTGCCTGTATGGAGCTTATTGCTGTCTGAGAAGAAAACACCAGGTTCAGATTCCACTTCAGCACTCAGACCTGGCAAAAGTGCACTGAGGGAGCTGTGTTGGGGTTTTGGTAGAGAGGAAGGCTTTGTGGGAGAAGGGTCAGGTTGTTTTTGGGGTAAGGCCTGGGGGCATAGGGCATGGAGAAGAGCTAGAAAGGGGGTGCTTCAGGTGGTGCTGTTGGATAGAGCCAGACTTCCAGGTCAGTTGATTCCACAACTGCAGTGAGAAGTCAGATTTGCAAATAATTATGGTGGCTGCAGTGGCAGCCTAAGCTGCCAGCTGGTGTTGGGACCATTTAGGTTGGGAAGGGAGCTTGGCTGGCTGGGGGTTGAGGGCTGGGGGCTGGGTGCTGGTCATAGGGAGAGGCTGAGTGATTCTCTGGCAGGCAGGACCTGGGGGCTAGGGAAGTTTTTCCTTTCATTCCTATTCCTTGGCTTCCCTGCTCCCCTGTTGATCAGCTCTTGCATATCTGCTTGGCACTGTGTCCCTTGTTCTCTCCTCTGTGCCCACCTTGTTTGGAAACTTCTTGTGGCCTGAACTGAGTGAACACACATGCCAACAGTATTGCCAAACTTCCTAAACCGTGAGCATCTCTCTACCAAGCAACTGCTTTAGAAATTCCAATCTGCAAGATACATAATAAACCAAATTGCACTAGATACCTCAAAGACTTCTTGGTCCCTCCTGTTCTCTCCCCTTCTGCTCTTCTTTGAAATGCCAAGAAAATTTGCTGTTGTTTTTAATTGCAGTGAAATAAATTGAAGACAGATATGCCGGAGAACTTCCTGGAAAGTTCATGAAGGTTAGAATGTGGCCTTTTTCTGATAAAGAAAAAAGCTACCCTTCTCCTTTAAGCACTGGGCTAGAGCTGATTTGGGGAAGCAGTGAGCCAGTCAGAAAGGATGAACTCAGGAACTGGGAAATTAAGGCCCAAGCATCCTACTTTCCCAGTGTCTCCAACCCAGTCCCTGAATCTGAGAACCATAAAGGCTACAGAGAAGGAACAATCCCCAGAGATAGTTAGTAAAATCGGGGCAGTGCTGGGACCAGACTCAAATCCTGCTGATCCATAATCTGATGCTGCCCTCATCACACTTGCAGTCAGACTCTTGCCAAGTTTTTAATTTACTTACCCATCCCAGACTACCTTCAACATCTGTTAGGCCCCATGGAAGCAGGGCATCTGCTGGGAACAGCTGTTGAGATGTGGTTTGGAGGGCTGGTGGGGTGGTCCATGTGGAGGTGGTTAATGAGCAAAATCAAATGGTGTAGGGAGGGAAAAGAGGGGTGGACAAATGAACCAGAGAAAGAGTTCTGGACTGGGTACTGGGAGCCTCCTCTTCAGTTTGCCTTCCTCTGACCTTCTCACCCACCCCTCCCAATTCCTCCCTCTCTCAAGGGCTGAAGTCTGACGGAAAGGTGACTCATTTGTGTTCTTGGCTGGGAGCTGGGACACCTGGGTTCTTATTGGTCTGGGCTGAGGCTCAAGCTGCTTAGATTATTCCCTTCTTCATGTGATCTGAGTTGTGCTGGGCTGTTGCTAGGAACACCTGTTAGAAACGGCTTCTGGTCAGAAGGCACAGGCACAGGAGGAGTCTGAAAGCAGTCTCTCCCACTTCTTCAGTGTGTTTCCAGCCTCTCTAATGCAGCACCTTTCAAATCTCCTTTCCTTTCCTCCCTGCCCCCTTAATACCTCCTACCTCTTTTCCTTTCTCCACCCTCCTGGTTTCTGTCCTTCCCCCACTGTCTTCCAATCTTCCCCAGGCCCTGCCCCATTCCCTTCCCTCATCCCACCCCCACCCGTAGCTCCTCTGTCCAGTGCTGAGGGCTCTCTCACCACTGCTGCCATGTCAACAGTGCCTCCCAGGATGGCAACCCAGCTTTGCCACCAGGGGGGCTATTTTTATCTGTGGAGCCACCCCCGCCACAATGCCCAGCCAGCTGCCAGAACTGGGGCTGTCTGTATAGCAATGGAAGCCAGAAGCCAGGGGAGTGGGGGAGTGGGAATGCTCGGGTGAGGTGGAGAGCTAGTTGTTCTTGGTTTCTGGAGCTTCGTGCTCTACATGCTCTGCAGCCTCTGCCTCCACTGCCTCACTGGGGCCTCTGGAATAAGAAGCCAGAGAGAAGCCCTAAACCTCCGGAGTGGTGGCATCAGGGAGACTAGAGCTTTCCCACAAACATCCAGGTGCCATTTGAAGCCTGGATGGAAAGTCAGGGGTCCTGGCTGTAAGAGTGGGCATATGGGACTTTGTTTATGAATGACTCAATGAATATTTGCTGAACTAACTAAAGATTTGGACTAAATAATTATCCTTCACATTCATATCCTTCACATTCATTCATATCCTAAACCTTCATTTAGGGTTCCCAAGGTGTTCTCATACCATATCTCATTAGGTCCTTGTGAAAATTCTGTGAAGCATGTATTATTTACCCATTTTACAGACCAGGAAACTGAAGCTCAGTGTGACTTTCCCAAGGTCACACATAGTAATAAAATCTAGGCAAAAGTTTGTGATTTCTTTTTAAATTTAGTTTTTTCTTTTCAACTGAGCTAGCCAGACAAGTCTCCTGATTTTAAACTCATGCCCTCTTTCTATTGGAATTAGATGATTTCCTTGGTTCTTTCAGTTTCTGAGATTTTGGAGCTTTGAAGTCAGCCAGTGAACCCCTTCCCAAGCACCACCCCATTATCCCCACCCACCCCCACCCCTTTTTTCTTACCAGAGACAGAGTCTCCCATCCTTTGTTTCCTACCTCAACCTTATTCTTCACTGCAGGCTGGGCAGGCATTAGAGTTGGGTTCCTTTCTATTTTTAAACTACATTTAAGGGCTAAAGGAAAATCCATACTGGACCCTTTGTTGAGGTCATCACATTTATGTCCTGCCTGCCAGCCAGGTGACAGTCTCCTTAGAGGTAGAGTGTGGGGTATGTGTATATGTGTGGGTAAGTGTTTATGTGTGAAATTTTTGATGGTTGATCACTATCCCTCCTTATTAGGAACAATAAATAATAATAACAGGTTAGGACAAAGTATGCAGCATGCATTCGTGGGCTGAAGTGTTGAGCAGCCATTCGTCCAACCAGCTTTGGTTCTAGTGGGTAAGACAGCAGAGGAATGGACAAGATATGCTCTTCGAGGCTTTTCTGGTCTAAGAAATCTTTACTTTTCATTAGGAGAGTTGAGTTTAGCACTTACTTGGCTAGAGTGGCAGGGTCTGGAGTGAGGGTACAAGATGAGGCAGGGAAGCTGGCCCGGGTTGGAGGTTGTTAGTGTTCCAGGCTGTGCACTGCCATCTGCCCCCACTCCCAGTCCCATCCTGCAACGCAAGCATGTCCACAGAACATGCCAAATGACCTGTCCTCATCTCCCGGGTGGCATTCAGGGGCTCTGACACTGGGTCTAGTCCTTTCTCTCTAAAAACACTCATCAGCTTGTGGCCATTGTGGGGAGGGTGGCGGTGGGACACAGAGAGAAAGAGAGGGATACAGAGAGAGTGAGTTTCTTTCTCCCAAGATCTGCAGCAGCCCTGCTTCACGGCGACCAGGTGTTCACTAGAGAACAGCCTTAAGATATTTGACTTCCACTCCTCTTGTTGAGATCGAAGCCCACTTCCACTTGTCCCAGTACTCGGTGGAGCTGAGAAACAGCGGGTTCCCCAACTTCATTTATTTCTAATTCTTCAAGGCTTTGGCATAATGACAAAGTATTTTAATTTCTTCCTGCTTTTGATGGGTAGGGGTAAAGGGAAAACTTCCTGTCATAAAATCCTAGCTGTTGGCCTGTGTCTTCTCTTTTCCCTTTCTGCTGACATACTCAACTCCATTAGTTCCTTTTCCTCTCTACCACATCACCCCCAGCCAGAGACCTAGATCTAAGAGACTGCAGATCCCCGAACTCTTTTCCCCAACGCGTTGGGCTTCACCCGCCGGCTCTCCCCCTTAGCCCCGCCCAACTCCTCAGCTGACCAATCACGGCCCCAGTGTACATGTATTGGTGATGTCATCTCCTAGCCAATCAGGAGGCGGGCTGGGACTGTGTGCGCACGTCCACTTGGAGCTGCAGCGACTGGGTTCTTCCCTCCCCAACCTTGGCGAAAGCAAAGTCTGAAGGCAGGAGAGGGGGTCCTGGTCCTCAGACCCCTTCTGGGTGCCTCTTTTGGCCCCTCCTGGGCCATCTCGTCGCTTCTCCTTACCTCTGAGCAGGATTGACCTCTCTCTGGTTAATTCATGGGTATTCCCCAATTTCCATTTTACAAATGAGAAAACTGGGGCTGGGGGTGTTAATTTGCCCAACCCCTTGGTTTCTATGAGCGAGTTCTCTTGACTTTCATTCTCTGCTTGTGGGTGGAGGGCCCTTCCCTCCCTGTTGAGCCGGCCTCTGGATAAGGATCCCCTGACACACAGCTTCAGGAAGCCCCTCCCTACAGTTTCTTATCCTCTGTGGGAAGTTCATCCCCCTGTCTTACTTCCATTCTGTGAGGTGGGTTAAAGCTCATTTTGAAGAATGGCCCCAGAAAAAGACCCTGAGAGGGAGCTGAGTCTGCTAAGCTCCTTTTGGGGGTTCTTACAGGACCCCTCCCCCTCACACTACAGACTTCCTCTCTGTGACAGATTCAGGATGGTTCCCTGTTCCTGCACCCTTAAACCTCTTGCTAACCCCCTTTTTCCCAAAGAGGAGCCCCACCTCCTCAGACCAAGAGGCTGGCCTGTGCTATTTCTGTCCTTTCTGGGCTTCTTCTGAGAACAGATTCTTGTTTCCCATCTGATTCAGATGTGAAACTTTTCCCGCAGCCTCCCCTCTCACCCAGTTCCGGTAGGCTGGGTCTCTGCCTCCCCACTCTCTTCTTCCTGCAGCCAGGCCCCTCCCCAAAGTTCTCTCTGGTCAGTCGCTCAGTTCTACTGGGATCTGGAGGAGGAAGGCAGGGGCCAAAGAGGAAGTTATCCCCGCTTAGGGGCCCTGGGGCTCCCGGGGTCAGGATTTTGATGCTGTGAAGCAGGAAACTTTGATTCCCATGGCAAACCCTGTTCCTGTTCAGAGGAGCCACCTTCAGGGCCCCATCCTCAGGTAGGTGTCAGGGATGAGGAGAGGAAGGGGGAGGAGGAAGAGGACAGGTTGCTCATGGATCCACCAGTTGTAGTTTAGTGAAGTGGAGAGATCAAGACCTGACAGTCCCCCATATGTTTTGTGTGTGTGTGTGCGTGCCAACTTCACCTTTTACTCTGTCCATCTTGCCCTTTACCTTATTCTCCTCCCATTTCCATTCCCCCCTCCCTTTTTAAAATTGCTTCTTCTTGACTGTGGCAAGTAACTTATCAGTGTTTCTTCCTTTTCTCTCCTTCCTGACTCCCAACATCCTTAGGACCTCACATCCCTTTGAAATTTAATCTTGTCTTAAGAACCCAAACTGGAAAGACAATTCTTCTCCTGACTACCATCCCCTATCTTATTCTAAAGTCCTTCAGAGTTAGGATCTCCCCAGACCCACTCAAAGTCCTCACCTCACTGTTCTTCTGCAGGAAGTCCTTCTCTGGCTTCCCTGTCCTAAGCCCCCTACTTATGGTGATCTTTTTGGGAATGTGGGTGCTGGAAGAAGAGGCAGGGGACTTTGGAAATCCCCAGAACACCAGCTATGGTGATACAAATAAATGAACTGTAGAAGCTGGAGAAGCTGAGCTCTCCTGAGGTGTTGGGGTTATAACTACCAGAGTCTTTTCCTCCCAATGGCTGCCTGGAGCTAGGAGAGACTGTGGACTTCCAGGAGTCACGATCTGAGGCTTTTCCAATCATGCAGGGACTGAAGGTAAAGCAGAAAGAAGTGGTGGTAGTGAAACGGGCAGGGATGGAGGTCGAAGGAAAGTTGGGGGAAGCTGCCAGTTTTCCTTGGGGCCAGATGAGGACTGGACAGGGTTGAGCATCCTGTTCTACAGGGAAAGACACCTTTCCTGTGCCAGATTCCATGATGGCTGAAACAGAGGGCTTGGATTAAAACTGATGTTGGTGGGATAGAAGGACTTCCTGCAGAAGAAGAGTGAGGTGAGGACTTTGAGTGGTCTGGGGAGATCCTAACTCTAAAGGACTTTAGATTAAGAGAGGACCCTGGCAGGCCAGAAAGTATGGGGTGTGTGTGTGTGGGGAGGGGTTATTTGACTTCAAGAGGGTGCAGTTCAGCAGCTGGATCCTTTCAGCCACTTGAGTCCAGGTCCTCTTCTTACACTTCTCATTTGTCAAATTTATTCTTTGATCTTTTTTTCCCTCCCTCCCCACCTCCTTCTGGTGTCTGGATCATGTTTGGTTCAGATTTCAACAGAAGCTATCCAAGAGCTCCTGGACAAGATCTGTAAGTGAGGGAAGGAGAAACTCCGAGGGAAGTGTGTGCTTGAAGTCAGCCTACAACCTTACTCTTCTCAGGCTCACCGTTATTTTTAGAAACCCTGGCTCAGAAATCTCCATTGTGAGCTCTGGGAGATAGCCTCACACCTGATTAATTTTCCCCTTTCCATTTTATTTATTTAATGAACTTTTACTGAGCACGTTCTGTGTACTCTAAGGATGGAGGCCAAGATAAACAAGTCACTGTCAGCGTCATCAAGACACTCAGTCTCCTATGGGCCAACTGACAGAATTAATTAAGGTTGGACGGGCTGAGACTGTAGAAGCTATGGTGGAATGGGTTCCAGCCTCTCTCTAAGCTAATTGCATGATTAGGCTTGTTCTGCCTTAACAGTTTCATTGTTTGGGGACACGGTTAGGTTCCAATGTAGGTCTTGTAGACCTTGATAACCTGACTGAGATGGATGAGTTGTGTGACCTTAGACAAGTCACTTAACCTCCCTTATAAGGAGCTTGTGAAGATCAAATGAAGTTTGTAATTGTAAAGGAAAGATCATGGCTACTATCTTTCTCCCATTTCCTCTGTTAGGGGGCTTCCTAATTACCAGCCTCAATCCAGACCAACTCAGTCTTCTCCATCTGGACTTGGGAGAGAGAAGGTACTTGTTGGATTTGAAGGGAGTGTGGTGTGAGCTGGGTAGGACCACCATGATTTGATGCTGATCAGTCAATTCCTATTCAAATTACATTTATGGAAACTTTTGGTATGTGCCAGGCCTTTTAATGTATTATATCACTCAGTCCTCTTATTAATAGCCCTGTGAAATGTTTATTATCATCCTTACCATTTTATAGATGAACAAGTTGAGGCTCTAAGATAAACATTCTCAAAGTTTGGTGTATGTTAGAATAATCTGGGGTGTTTTTTAAAAATGCAGATTGGGCTGGGAACTATGGTTCATACCTGTAATCCTAACACTTTGGGAGGCCTCAAGCTGAGGATTGCTTAAGCCCAGGAGCTTGAGGTTACAGTGAGCTATGATCATACCACTCTAGATCTTGTCCAGGAGCTCTTGCATAGCTTCTGTTGAAATCTGTTGAACCAAACATGATCCAGACATCAGAAGGAGGTGGGGAGGGAGGGAAAGGAAGATTAAATAATACATATGACAAGTGAGAAGTCTAAGAAGAGGATCTGGACTAAAGTGGCTGATAGGATCCAGGTGCTGAACTGTACCCTCCTGAAGTCAAATAACACCCCCAACACCTGTACTTGCTGGCCTGGCAGGACCTTCTCTTATTGTAAAGTGTTTTGGAGTTTAGACCTCCCCAGACCCACTCAAAGTCCTCACCTCACTGTTCTTCTGCAGGAAGTCCAGAGTTATGATCTGGGTGACAGAGCGAGACAGTGTCTCTTAAAAAAAAAAAAAAAAGCAGGCTGGGTGCAGTGGCTCGTGTCTGTAATCTCAGCACTTTGGGAGGATGAGGTGGGAGGATCACTTGAGGCCAGAAGTTTGAGAACAACCTGGGCAACATAGCAGGACCTCATCTCTACAAAAAATTAAAAAACATTAGCTGGGCATGGTAGTACATGCCTGTAGTCCTAGGTACTCAGGAGGCTGAGGCAGGAGGATCGATTAAGCCCGGCAGGTGGAGGCTGCAATGAGCTGCAATTGTGCCATTGTACTCTAGCCTGGTTGACAAAGTGAGATCTTGTCTCAAAGTAAAAAAAAAAAAAAAAAAAAAAAAAAAAAAAGCAGATCCCTGGACTGTACCCTCAGAAATGCTGTGGAATTAGACTTAGAATCTATATTTTTTACATGGATGCAAGGTGATTCTGATGCTGGTGGTCTACAGACCACATTTTAATAAGTACTGATTAAGAGTTAGTGACCTGCTCAAAGGCTCACAGCAGGAAGTACTAGCTTTGAATCCAGGATTTCTGCCTCCCAGACTCGTGCTGCTGCTGGATACATCTCACCAAAGCTGCCTCCTAAGCCTTGGTTTCTCATTGTAAATGGGAATGGCAATTCCTTCCCCGCCTCCCTCCTTCATAGGCCCATTGTGAGGATAAAATGAGGTAATGTAGGAGAAAGCACTTTTAAAAATGTAGAGCTGGCAGCATTGTTAGCGATTATGCAAATACATGCAAATGAGTACCGTGGGCGTGGCTGCTCACTTTGGGAGCCAGTGCTGGGATGTGGGTTTCAAAAGGTGGGTCGAGAAGGGAACTGGAAGAACTTTGGTGATGGGCATTGACCCCTGGGGAAAGTTTTTGTAAAAAGGGCCAAATGAAGCAGAAGGCTGGGGTGGGAATCTGGGGGAGAGAGAGAACTATAGGGAGAAGAAGAGACCTTCCTTCCTTTTTGGGTTTTATGTCCCCAGATTTGAGGGCCCCTGGCAATGGGGACTGATTGGCAGAGGGAAGCCCCAGCTTGTGCCTGGGCACCAAAGGCAAAGCATACCTCTTTGTTCTGTGATCTCTGGGCTGGGTACTCTGGGAGATACTGGCTCATAGCCCCTTTCCAGCTCATTTAGCTGGGAAAGCCTTTTATGATATCTCGCCTCTGTTCCTCCTCCCTAATGAAGCTGGAGCTGGGGCTGAGCTTTACTAAAATCATCCTCTTTCTTGTTAAACAACCTGCTGTTTCCACTTGGAGATGGTGCAGCAGGAAGGCTGGAAGTGAGATTTGAGGATAGCCCTCCAACTTCTTTGCCACTTTCCCTTCTGTCCCATTTGCTCTCAGATGTGTTGTCCAGGACTGCTAGGCCCTGAGGTGAGAACTGGCCTGTGATGCTTCCTGGGGCTGGCTATTTTGGGCACCCCGATTCCAAAGCTGCTGAGACCCTGGGATTCTAGAGCTACTTCTGTTCAGGAACGCCATTGTTCTCCCTCCCCCGGCATCCCTGGGAATTGATGCTAATTTCAGCCTCTGGTCCCTGACTCATTCTCTTCTCCTCCCTGACTCATAGGGTGACCTTGGGTTTTTGAAGCCCCTCTCAGTGGGGAATTAGGATGGCCACCATTTCAGCCCCGGGTTGGTTTTAGGTGGGTGGGGCAGGGTGAAGGAAAGGAGAGAAAGGAATGTTTAACTGCTTTCATTAAAATCACCATCTGAAGAGCTTTGTTTGCTTTGTGACTGCCTGGGCTGAACTCACCAGACTTCTAAGAAGTCTCCCAGTTAATCATCAAACCCCAGAATTTGTAAGTGTAAAACATGAGGTGATTGTTCCTTCAGGCAAAGCATCCAGTGAGTGAGATCCCTGGGCCCACCCCACCACTTTTATCCTGGAGGAAGCTTCGGTGGGGACAGAGGCCGGGGGTGGGTATGGTAACTCTGTCAGAGGTTCTCTCTGGTGTAAGACTGGAAAGGCAGGGGTTAACCTGGCTTTGTCCTGGTTGATGGATTCTGGAATCATAATCCATTAGCTTTGCCTGCATGGAGAGAGGCCAGGCGAAAGCATTCAGATTTGTCTTTGTTCTGTGCTTTTGCCATCCCTGCCAGGCACAGAGGGGCTGTGGACATTTAACCCCCACCCCCCACACCATGACCAAGAGACAATGAAATACTCTTGGGGGCTATCTTGATGGCTATTGACCCCAAAGCCCTCTCCCATGGGGGAAATAAGCAGTTTCAACTCTTGATTATTCAGGCTATGGAACAGATCATCCTAAAAACATAACTCCAGGGGCTTGTACCTGCCTAATTCTGCTGGGCCCTGGCATTTTAAACAAGACTAAGCACTGACTAAAGAGCGGGTTTTGAGAGGTTAGCTGGTAGTGGGGATGATGGAGTCAGAAAAACCTGGCATTAAACTTTGGGTGTAGATAATACAGGCAGTGGCAATAGCCTGAGATTTAAAAAGGAACATTAGCTGCTATTATTATTAATGTTGAAATTATTAACTGTTTACAAAAGACTGAGGATGTTTCTGTAAAATGTACCTTATTAGGGGGTATCCTGTTCTCATGATAAGGTAGCTGTGCCTAAGCAGCCTCTCTGTATCTGCTCCCTGCAGGCTGCGGTACATGGTGAAGCAGTTGGAGAATGGGGAGGTAAACATCGAGGAGCTGAAGAAAAATCTGGAGTACACAGCTTCTCTGCTGGAAGCCGTCTACATAGATGAGACACGGTGAGAGAGAGACCGACAGACAGAGAAGGAGAAAGATGTCAGACATAGTGTTCCAGAGAGAGGGGTTAAGACAAAGATAGACACGTGTGGCATGGACAGAGACAGGAAGAAAGAGACAGGGTGGACCAGATATAAAGAGCTCTAGGTAGTGGCTGGGCACAGTGGCTCACACCTGTAATCCTAGCACTTTGGAGGCCAAGATGGGTGGATTCTTTGAGCCCAGGAGTTTGAGACCAGCCTGGGCAACATGGCGAGACCCTGTCTCTAAAAAAAAAAAAAAAAAAAAAAAAATTAGCCAGGCATGGCGGCATGCTCCTGTAGTTTTAGCTACTTGGGAGGCTGAGGTGGAAGGATGGCTTGAGCCTGGGAGGCAGAGGTTGCCGTGAGCTGAGATTGCACTGCTGCACTCCAGCCTGGATGACACAGCAAGACCCTGTCTCAAAAAAAAAAAAAAAAAAAAAAAAAAAGAGCTCCAGGTATCCAGGGAGAAATAGTGGTAGTAGAGATAAAGAAGCAGAGGCAAACAGAGAGATGCAGAGATAGAGACAAGCACAGATATCAAGAAGGACAGAAGACTGTTTCAGAGTTGGAAGGCGCCTTAAAGCTCATCTATTCTAGTGTGGAATGCCTCCAGACGTTGCTGCCCAACATGGGAGCCACCATCCTGGGTGGCTATCCAGCACCTGAAATGTGGCAAGTAGGAACTGAGATGTGTATGTAAAATATGTGATGGATTTCAAAGACTTAGAAAAAAGAATGTAAGATATATTATTCATATATATATTTGTTTTTTGTTTTATTTTTGTTTTTGTTTTGAGATGGAGTTTGCTCTTGTTGCCCAGGCTGGAGTGCAGTGGCGCGATCTTGGCTCACTGCAACCTCCGCCTCCAGGGTTCAAGCAATTCTCCTGCCTCAGTCTCCAGAGTAGCTGGGATTACAGGCGTGCGCCACTATGCCCTGCTAATTTTTCCATTTTTAGTAGAGGTGGGGTTTCTCCATGTTGGTCAGGCTGGTCTCGAACTCCCGACCTCAGGTGATCTGCCCGCGTTGGCCTCCCAAAGTGCTGGGATTACAGGCGTGAGCCACCACACCCAGCTGGTGTCTCATTAATTTATTTTATAAGGCTGGGTGTGGTGGCTCATGCCTGTAATCCCAGCACTTTGGGAGGCTGAGGCAGGCTGATTGCTTGAGCCGAGGAGTTCGAGACCAGCCTGGGCAACATGATGAAACCCTGTCTCTACAAAAAATTAAAGAATTAGCTGGGCATGGTGGTGTGCACCTGAGTCCCAGCTCCTTGGGAGGC
The DNA here is from genome assembly GCF_024542745.1 of Macaca thibetana thibetana. Classification (NCBI taxonomy): domain Eukaryota; kingdom Metazoa; phylum Chordata; class Mammalia; order Primates; family Cercopithecidae; genus Macaca; species Macaca thibetana. The sequence continues at coordinate 50,942,622 of NC_065588.1, forward strand.
CGAGGGGGGAGGATCACCTGAATCTGGGAAGGTTGAGATTGCAGTGAGCTGTGATCCCACCACTGCACTCCAGCCTGGGCGATAAAGTGAGACCCTGTCTAAAAATACACACACACACACACACACACACACACACACACACACTATTGGTTTCATGTTGAAATGATATTTTGGAGGTACTAGGTAAAATAAAATTTATTGCTGGGCACGGTGGCTCACGCCTATAATCCCAGCACTTTGGGAGGCCGAGGCGGGTGGATCAACTGAGGTCAGGAGTTCAAGACCAGCTTGGTGTGGTGGTAGGCACCTGTAATCCCAGCTACTCAGGAGGCTGAGGCAGGAGAATCACGTGAACCTGGGAGGCGGACGTTGCAGTGAGCCGAGATCGTGCCACTGCACTCTGGCCTGGGCAACAGAGTGAGACTATGTCTCAAAAATAAATAAATAAATAAATAAATAAATAAATAAATAATAAATAAAATTTATCATTAAAGTAAATTTCATCTGTTTCTCTTTCCCTTTTTAATGTGGCCTACTAGACAATTTAAAATTTCATATATGCGGCATTTTATTTCTATTGCATTTTATTTCTATTGGATGGTGCTGCTCTATAGCATCCCTGAAAGATGCATTCCATTTCCTGCTTAAATGCTTTCATAGTTGGGATGCTCACTGCCTCACACAGAGACCATTATCGGAGATGTTAGAGAAATAAAAAGATATAGAAAAAGAAAGGAAACAGGGTTGAAGACAGAGAGAGAGCTGGCATGAGAGTTACTAAATGTGGGGTATGACTGGGTATAGGGTCTCTGGGCTGTGGAAGCACCTGCTGTCTTTCCTCTGTGACTCCCCTTCTGGGGTCTCAGGCAAATCTTGGACACGGAGGACGAGCTGCAGGAGCTGCGGTCAGATGCCGTGCCTTCGGAGGTGCGGGACTGGCTGGCCTCCACCTTCACCCAGCAGGCCCGGGCCAAAGGCCGCCGAGCAGAGGAGAAGCCCAAGTTCCGAAGCATTGTGCACGCTGTGCAGGCTGGGATCTTCGTGGAACGGTGAGGCTCGCCCACACTCAGCCTCCCTCTGCCTTTAGCTGTGTCCCTCTTTCCCAGCCACCCTGGTCTTCCATGACCACCAGCCATATGATCCCATGGCTCATCTCCATATCCCCAGCTGGCCAGACCTCCACTCCCAGACCTTCATATGTGGGCTTCTTCTCATTGTTCTCTCTTAGGATGTTCCGGAGAACATACACCTCTGTGGGCCCCACTTATTCTACTGCGGTCCTCAACTGTTTCAAGGTGATCTCTGGGTTTTTGGGAAAGAGGAGAAGGTTGGGGGATGGAATAGCCATTGGGACTTCTAGACCCTGTTTATGGCATGATTTTTGCCTGCCTTTTTTTTTGTTTGAGATGGAGTCTCACTCTTGTCACCCAGGCTGGAGTGCAGTGGCGTGATCTTGGCTCACTGCAACCTCCGCCTCCCTGCAAGCGATTCTCCTGCCTCAGCCTCCTGAGTAGCTGGGATTACAGGTGCCCACCACCACGCCCAGCTAATTTTTATAGTTTTAGTAGAGATGGGGTTTCACCATGTTGGCCAAGTGATCTGCCCACCTTGGCCTCCCAAAGTGCTGGGATTACAGGCATGAGCCACTGCGCCCGGCCTGCCTTCCCTTTTAACTGTTGTTCTCACATTCGTCAAAACAGCTTTTGCCCACTCTAGGAGCAAACTCCTGACTTCCTGTCTCTCCCATACTGAGGGATATATGGGAAGAAAGAGGCACACTTCACCATCTCTTTGCTTTCCTATTTATCAAGACTTTGTACTCATGGGAAGTCCTTCTTGAAGTCTAACTTCAACCCTTGCTGCTGCTGGAAAGCAACATAATCTATGGTTTCTCCACAGAACCTGGATCTCTGGTGCTTTGATGTCTTTTCCTTGAACCGGGCAGCAGATGACCATGCCCTGAGGACCATTGTTTTTGAATTGCTGACTCGGCATAACCTCATCAGCCGCTTCAAGGTTGGGCAGCATCCTACCTCTACCTGCAGGCAGGATTCTCCACTCCCCTCATGCCTGTTCTAAAAGCCTCCCAACAGACAGATTCCATAGATCCCCTCACTCAGTCTCAACAGCAGGGAAGTCTCCCCACGCCCACGCCCAGTCTACCTTTTCTGTCACTTGCCGCAGTCTTAGTTCCAGACTTCATTAATTGCTTTCTAGGGGGAGATTCTAGGTCTGCAACCATCTAGCCTGGGATTCTGCTCCCTCTCGCTTTGCTTTCTCCCCCCAGCTTGTCCTCTCTAGGCTGACTTGCAGTGTGGACACTGGAGGCCTGGAGTTCAGATGCTGTCAGCCAGTGCCCTTTGGGACTGGAATCCATGTGTTTCCTGGATAAAACTGACCACTCCCTCCCTGTCCCCCAGTTCTGGTCTCTGTGCAAGGAATTTTATGGAGAAGGTCAGCTCTTGACAGGCTGGGGTGGGGTTGTATGACGGGGGGACGATGTGTGAACTTCATTTGCTCTTCAGCTTGTCTGGATGGGAAGAATTATATGAGAGTAAAGTCCTTCCTAGATCCTGTACCAGGAGGGAGCATCTTTTGGGAGGGAAAAAGTGCCAGGAGAAAAAAGAAAACACTTGCGCTGGAAAAACCACATTTGGAAGTAGAGGGTGAGGGAGGTTGAGGAGCCATAATGGGGATATTGGGTCAGCACTTTGGGGAGCAGCAGGTGTTTACGGTGAAGGGAAACATGGATGATCTGAAGGGCCATAGAGGGGTGGTCAAAGGAGTCCAGGTGGAGAGTCCCCTCCCAGGCCATCTTTGGGAGGTCATTCCATCTGTCCTCTGCCTCCACTTCACTAGAACAAATTATTTGTGCATGTGAGCCCTTCCTCCACCCTTGACTCCGCCTTTTACAACTCCCTAGGGAGTTTCCAAAACTTTCCTGAGATGCTCAGTTGAAATTTTCTTAAGTGCCTTCTGGAAGCCTGTTCTGCAATTTTACTCTCTTCTTTCCACTCCTGCCCTCTCCAGGACAGAGAATAGCAGGGCTGTCTTTTTCCTAAGACTTTTCCCAGCTCATGTTTCTCCAAACTGGCTCTCAGACTTCAGTCACTAGCTTCTCCTAAAGTCTGCCTCCTTACCTGAAAGTACTGGGTTTGGGGGACCTCAAGAGTAGCTGTTTTGGGTTGGGTTTGCCCAGTCCCAGTCTGCTTTGCTCCAAGGCAGTTAGAGGAAGGAGGCGGTGCTTATTGTTTTAGTTTTCTTTGATGGTAGGGCCAGTAGCAGCTGCCCTTCTCAAACTCCACATTCTCTTCCTGGGCACCTAGCCCCTCCCCTACTCCTCCCTTTTTCTTCCCTTCCCTCCAGGGACGCCATGGCAACGCAAAAGCAAGGGCAGTCGTCATGGAAACAGTCCTTTAAAATTTCCTGAATTTGGGGCACAGCCCTCCAGGGGTGCGGGTGGGGGATGTTAGGGTCTGACTGACTAGTGGTGCTTCTTCTGTGTCTCTGTCACTGTGTTGCTCATCTCTACAGAAACCTCCCGAGTCCTGAACCTTTGTCCCTTCCTAGCCTCCAGAGACTCAGGGACAGATCACTAGTCCTGTCCTCTGGGAGCCTTGAGCCTTCTGAAGGAGGCAGACATACCCTAAGGGTGTATACAGAGACAGGGACCGAATTCAGAGTAGCTGGACAGAGCTCTGGCTCATGGTGCTTTTGTGTGTGTTTGTGGGACTGAGGGTGGGGGTACTGGTGCATGTAGACGGTAGGTGGTCAGAGAGTTTCTCAAAGGAGAGGGTAACCCACATCTGGCTGGAAGAGTCCTCTCTAGGTCATCTTCTTCATTCCCTTGCTTCCAAGCCCTTCTTCATGGTTTTAGATTTGGGGATGGAGTGGGGTGGTTGGAAGGTAGGAGGGAAGTTTTCCTTTTCTTTGAAATCTCCAGGGAAATAATAATAATTATGGCTATTCTTTAGAGAGCATTTACTAAATGCCTTGTACTTATCTCATTAATTTCCAGGTCGGTGGTATTATCTTCATTCTGCAATTAAGTATCTGAGGCACAGAGAGGCATGTGACTTTCCCAAGTTGCACAGCCAGCAGGTGGTAGAGGCAGGATATGAGCCAGGTTTACCTGACTAGGTCCTGTGCTCTCTCCCTATGCCACACCGCCTTCTACAGAAAGCTGAGGTTGTTGATCTTGGTCTGTAGTCACCACCATTCCTGCAGATCCTTGATATACCTCCATTTCCCCCACCCTCCCCGCAGATTCCCACTGTGTTTTTGATGAGTTTCCTGGATGCCTTGGAGACAGGCTATGGGAAGTACAAGAATCCTTACCACAACCAGATCCATGCAGCTGATGTTACCCAGACAGTCCATTGCTTCTTGCTCCGCACAGGGATGGTGGTAAGTGCCCTGGAGATGATTCTTCTGTGATTCAGGGCCTATGGCTACAGAACTGGGAGGTATAGAGTATACTCCCATTTCCATTTCTCCTCTTTGGTTCTTCTTGGGCACTCCAAAGCCTTTGCAGAGTCGAACTGGATTAAACTCATTCTAGAGAATTCCCAGGTAGACTAAAACTTCTTGGACAGTGCTAGGGACATGTGCTGGGATGCAATGGGAATGTTGCAGGTTCGGATGGAGGAAGGTCCTTGGCCATTCCAGGAGCTGAGAAACCTGGCTGCATTAACCAAGAGCTGGCCTGGAAGCATGGAAGGGATGGGATGAGTGGTCTAGCCTGTGTGTGGAGGTTCTTGGGCAGTGACCAGCAGGCATCAGCCCTCTCTTATTCTTTCTCTTTCCTCCTGTAGCACTGCTTGTCAGAGATTGAGGTCCTGGCCATCGTCTTTGCTGCAGCTATCCATGATTATGAGCACACGGGCACTACCAACAGCTTCCACATCCAGACCAAGTGAGGGGTGGGGATGTGGCAGGGGCAGGAGAGGCCAAGCGGAGGTGGGGGAGGTTGCCAGAGTCCCTTTTTACAGGGGGTGGTCATGATGACCTGTGGCTTTGTAGGTCAGAATGTGCCATCCTGTACAATGATCGTTCAGTGCTGGAGAATCACCACATCAGCTCTGTCTTCCGACTGATGCAGGATGATGAGCTGAACATTTTCATCAACCTCACCAAGGATGAGTTTGTGTGAGCAGAAGCCAGTACTTGGCATCCCTAAGAGCCTCCCTTACCACAAACCCCATTTTCCACTTCCTGGACCTCCTGCCCAGCAGCACTGAGGGGGCCGATCGCTTCTTTTTTTATGTCCACTCAGAGAGCTCCGAGCCCTGGTCATCGAGATGGTGTTGGCCACAGACATGTCCTGCCATTTCCAGCAAGTGAAGACCATGAAGACAGCCTTGCAACAGCTGGAGAGGTGGCATCTGGTGGGGTGTGGCTGGGGCCAGGCCAGAGGGAGGGCTGTGTGGACTGGGGGTATACTCAAGGGTAGTTGGTGTGCCAGGTCTTTACCTGGATGTAGAGACTCCACTGGCTCCAGGTATCCGACTGCATCTCTGTGTAAATGTGGTGTGTGTGGGGGTGTGTGTGTGTGTGTGTGGCCTTACATTTACATACACCCTAGGCAGCTGATCCACTGGAGAGTGCTTTGGGCTGGGAATCTAAGATGGGGGTTCTTATTGCAGCTCCAGGACAGGCTTACTCTGGAATGTTGGAAAATTCATTCGACCCTTCTGGACCCCAGTTTTATTACCTCTGAAATGGTGGAAATGACATGCCTCCCCCAACAACAGCTTGCCCCTATTTCCTAGTCTCCTAGGGCTATTGGGAGAGTCATATGAGGTTTAAACAAATGCACAGAACAAATGCCATAATTGCATCTAATGCTGCTTAAAAGTGGGTGGGAATGTATAAAAGTGTGTATGAGTGGACTCTGTGTGTGTCCTGAAGGTGTGTGTTAATCTCTGTGTATGGTGTTTATGTGTGGGAGGGTATGCGGTGTCATAGCGGGTTATTGTTGAGGGTATAATAATTATTATTACTATTCTAAATAATATCTACTGAGCACTTATTATGTGCTAGACACTCTCCTGAATACTTATTTGTTGTTTGTCACTTAATTCTCAGAACTACTTGATATGTCGTAGGGTTGTTATTTCCATTTTAGAGTTGAAGAAAATGAAATATGGAAATTTTAAGTAACTTGCACAGTGTCACACAGCTAACATGTGGTAGGTATAGATGTGAACCCAGGCCCTTTGATTCTAAGAGCCTGGGCTCTTAGCTACTAACCTGTGCTGCTACCTAAACATACATAAGTGTGTGTGTGTCTGTGTGTGGTGTGTGTGTGTGTGTGTGTGTGTGTGTGTGTGTGTAGCTTTGGAGGGTGTTTGAAATTATGTGAGGCCAGGCGTGGTGGCTCATGCCTGTAATTTCAGCACTTTGGGAGGCCGAGGCAGGTGGATCGCTTGAGGTCAGGAATTTGAGACCAGCCTGGCCAACATGGCGAAACCTTGTCTCTACCAAAAAAATACAAAAATTAGCTGGGTGTGATGGCATGTGCGCCTGTAGTCCCAGCTACTCAGGAGGCTGAGGTAGGAGAATCACTTGAACCCAGGTGACGGAGGTTGCAGTGAGCTGAAATTGTGTCACTGCACTCTAGCTTGAGCAACAGAGTGAGACCCTGTCTCAAAAAAAAAAAAAAAAAAAAAAAAAAAAAAACAAAAAAACCAACAAAATAGGGTGTGCATGGGAAATTAGGGAATGGTCCAGGTTTCCTTTTCCTTAAAGATCAGTCTCCCTTGCCTTGCCACCCGCCCCAACCAGGATTGACAAGCCCAAGGCCCTATCGCTACTGCTCCATGCTGCTGACATCAGCCACCCAACCAAGCAGTGGTCGGTCCACAGCCGCTGGACCAAGGCCCTCATGGAGGAATTCTTCCGCCAGGTAGTGTAGCATCTTTGCTTCCCCTGTGCCTATGGGGGCCTTCTCTCCCCTTTTGCCCTCTAAGTTCCCCACTTATACTCCATATCCTCCTTTTGCTACCTGTAGTCTCTGACCTGATACCAAATCCTTGGGGTAAAATCCCATTATCCTAAAAGCCTAACAATAGTTGCATTTCATTTGCATATATTTCATTTGCATATATTTCATTTCCAGGTCAACATTGCAAAAATTTCACACAACCTCCCACCCCTGCCACCTGCCACCTGTACCCCAGATCTGGTAGGTCTGAGGTATCCTCTCCAGCTTTCCTACCCTGCTCTCTCCTCTAGGGTGACAAGGAGGCAGAGTTGGGCCTGCCCTTTTCTCCTCTCTGTGACCGCACTTCCACACTGGTGGCACAGTCTCAGATAGGTGAGTGTTCTCTCCTGCAGGAAGGGGAGGACTGGGAAGGGGAAAAGATACTGCCTGGGTCAGGATTGCTCCAAGTCCTCAATCCCCCAAACCATTCTTCCTGTAGAGGAAAGCCTACTGTGCTAGAGCATGGGCTCCTGGGATAGGAGGCCAGGGGCTGCAATGGCAGGGAGGAGCTCTCTGGGGCACCAAGACATCATCCCAAAGCCTGCCCCGCATTGGGAAGTTTTCCGCCCCAGGTTACCTCTCTGGCCTCTTTCATAAGGAGCCAGGGGTCCTGGCAATGCCAGCTGCATCCTCTGCCTAGCCCTCCAGATAAAAGTGAGACATCCCTATGGCATTGCTCCTCCACTGCAGGGTTCATCGACTTCATTGTGGAGCCCACATTCTCTGTGCTGACTGATGTGGCAGAGAAGAGTGTTCAGCCCCTGGCGGATGAGGACTCCAAGTCTAAAAACCAGCCCAGGTGAGGGTGGCTGGGGTAGCCAGCTGTCCTGGTTCCGGAAGGCGGTGGTAGGGAGGGAGTTGGACTCACGGAGAGGACCGACTCACAGTTGTGGTGGGATGGTGGGGAGGCAGGCTGCTTCGAGCTTGGGAGTCCCTCTGCCGTCAGGGGCAGAAGGATGGGATCAGAAGGGTGTGACCTGTGCCTGTGCTCCCCTTGACCATATTTTTGTTTCTTCCATTAGCTGTCTTTACTGCCTTCTGGAGAATCTTGTTTTAATTTTCCTTCTACCAGGAGGGAAGATGTGGAGAGGGAGGGGTGAAATGAGGGGGAGAGGGACAGGGACTTGGGGAATATCTAGTAGAGGAAAAGAGGAAGACAAAGTTCCCTGAACCTTCTCTTGGTCTTCCATGAGTGGGCTAAGGTGGTTCTGGAGTGGGCTGGGTCTTACCTCTTGGGGCTGTTGGGGTGTTCTGCTTCTAGCTTTCAGTGGCGCCAGCCCTCTCTGGATGTGGAAGTGGGAGACCCCAACCCTGATGTGGTCAGCTTTCGTTCCACCTGGATCAAGCACATTCAGGAGAACAAGCAGAAATGGAAGGAACGGGCAGCAAGTGGTGGGCACCGTGGCAGAGGGTGGGGGTGAGAACTTGTGTGGGTGGATCATGGAGCACCAGGATGTCCATTTTTCTTAAGCTCCTGGGGAAACCCTTCGCCGGACTCCTTGAGTTGGGAATGGAGCTGATCAGACCAGTTAGATCACAGGAAAGACTGGCCCAGTGACCTGGGATGTTCTAAGAATGGGGGCTATAGAGTTGATAGAGACAGCCAGATATTCCACAACCCAAGGGTCCGTGTGCACACCGTGGTCCCTGTAAATGGGGCCCCTGCAGATTTGGCTAATTTGGTGGCCCTGGCTGGGAAATCTCTTCCTGTGTGAGGGGGTGGTAGGGTGGTGTTGAGGGTTCTGAGTTTTAGCATGGCTACAGAGGCTCGTCCCAAGTGGGGATGGGTTGAATGTAGTTCAGCTTAAAGGCAGGTTGATGGATGAGAATCCCTTGTTTCTCCACATACTCCTTGGGTTCTGGGGAAGAATGCTTCTTGGCCTAAGCTCAGCCTCCTTTATGCTCCTCTACAGGCATCACCAACCAGATGTCCATTGACGAGTTGTCCCCCTGTGACGAAGAGGCACCCCCATCCCCTGCTGAAGATGAACACAATCAAAATGGGAATCTGGACTAGCCCTGGGGCTGGCCCAGGTGAACCTGTTGTGGTGGAGGGCATAGCAGAGCTGGTGTCTATCGTGGCATCTTTGTTGGGTCGTCTCTGGGCTCCAACAGATGTGACATTCTCTCTCCCTCCTTTGAGCAGTAAAATGGAGGGAGTGAAGACATAGAATGGAGCCAAAGTGTGGGTGGAGCAGGGAAATCCTCCCACCCTCTTCTGTCCCCAGTCCCTGCGGGAAGAAAGGAGGTAGTTTCTCAGAAAGCAGCAGAACAGTGTGGGCCCATGCCAGGTGACAGCTAACCTGCACCGCACCTTAGGGAGAGTTAGGGAAAAAGGAGCCCAGCCAGGGCACACGGCTCAGTGAGGGCAGCTAAACATGACTGCGACTTCAGCCCCTATTCACCCCCTTGGCTAGGCACCCTTCTGAAGGGCATTTTTTGCACAACTCTACTCGAGACTGAGTGAGGATCAGGACTTGGAGAAGGAAGGTCAGGTTGGAGGTGAAGGCCAAGCTCAGGGCACTGAAGTTCCTCCCTCTTTCCCCAGGTCTTCATTGAGTCCAAAGTGTTTGATGTCATCAGCACCATCCATCAGGACTGGCTCCCCCATCTGCTCCAAGGGAGCGTGGTTGTGGAAGAAACAACCCACCCGAAGGCCAAATGCCAGAGATTTGGGGTTGGGGAAAGGGCCCCTCCCCACCTGACACCCATTGGGGCGTACTTTAATGTCCCGGCAGCAAGAATGGGGAACTTCGGGCTCCCAATGGTCACTGTGCCCATCCCTTAGCCTCTGGATTCTCTTAATGGCCAGGTGGCTGCCAGGGAGCGGGGAGCTTTCTGGAGGCTTCCCAGGGCCTTGGGGGAGGGTCAGAGAAGCCAGCCCCCTGGGACCTCCCCCATCCTTTTTGCCTCCAAGTTTCTAAGCAATACATTTTGGGGGTTCCCTCAGCCCCCCACCCCAGATCTTAGCTGGCAGGTCTGGGTCCCCCTTTTCCTCCCCTGGGAAGGGCTGGAATAGGATAGACATCTGGGGGTTTTCAGAGCCCTATGTGTGGGAAGGGGAGTGGGTTCCTTCAGGGCATGGTACCTTTCTAGGACCTGGGAATGGGGTGGGTAGGACATCCTCTTCACCCCAGAATTGCACTGCTTCAGCCCCATCTCCAGCCTGATCCTCTGCAATCTTCCTTCTCTCCTTTTCTGATACAGTGACTGGGAAAAAAGGAGCCATTGTGACCAGGGGCTGCGGGAGGCCTTCCCTGGGACCTTCCTTGGGACTGGTCTGGGACCCTGGGGCTTGTCACCTGCCCTGGCTGAGTCCTGAGCCCTTTGCCTCCTTCCTCTCGCCTGGGGCTGGGAGGCTCCCATCCGACTAATGTCTGTAATGTGCTTTGAGATCTCCCCAGCAAAGCACCTTCAGGATGTATCGACACCAGCTGGGTTAGGGTCAAGGGTGCCTGGGGAGGGTGAGGTATAATCCAGTAATCCTGCGTTGCTAAAAGAGAGGGTCTGTCCCCTCCTTTCCACTTCCCAGAACTGGCCCAGCTGCAGGCACTAAGAAGCTCCTCCCCTGAGACAAGTGAGGGGTGGTGGGTGAAAGGCAGATGGAGGAGGGGCTCAGGGCTGCTGCCTTCCTGTCCTCTGGAGAGAACCCAGCCAGGCGCGGTGCCCCTTCCTCTCCTCAGGCTCCTCCTTGCCCCCACCTTGCCCCGGGAAAGGCCAAAGTCCAGGTGACTGCCCTCCTTCTTTCCTGTAAATACCAACCATGCATTTGTACAGTGGGCCCTGTTCATGCAAAATCCATATCCATGGTCTCCTAGACCTGCTATCCTGATACTTCCACCCTACCCCACCCCGAGTAGGGCAGAGATGCATGTGACTCACCCCTGCCCTTGGTCTCCCAGACCCCTGCTATAGCCAGAGAACAATAAAGAAGGGAGACCAGGCCTGACTGTGTGTGTTCACTGGGTGCAAGTTGACCAAGCATCTTCACATACATACACTCTTTCCAGCGGGACAAAATCTGGGTGAGGTGTTCTCCCTTTTATATATATATATACACACATTTAGGTATGTATCTGGGCAAGCTGAGGCCCAGGAGGAGGCCCCGAGGGCTCACAGTAGCTGCATGGCAGAAGTGGGACCTGACGCTTCTCAGGCTCTGCTCTTTCCTCTGTACCACATGCTTCAGCAGGGAGGGGGAAAGAATCTTGCCTTCCCTCCTTTCCTCTCTCCCACTACCTAGGAAAATCAAAAACAGCAGCAGGAGAGAGGCCTGGCCGTGAGATCTGAGACAGTTTCTTCTCGTATGCTTGGTTTTTGTCTTATCTGTCCTCAGTGTCTAGGACAAGGGAACCCTTCCAGTCTCCAGCATGGGCCTCTTCATTAATAGCCACTGTGTTCTCTATCCACTGTTGCTAACGGGTTGAATAACGGACAGCGGTCCCACAGCTGGAAGAGGGAACACATCCTGAAGCTTGGGAATCCAAAAGGAAGGCAGCTGAGGCTTGGAGGGCGGGCGAGGAGGTATCCGTACACCCACCACACCCTCTATCCCATGGGCTAAGTGCCATGGTGCAGTTCCCCTTTTGTCCAGCAGATGGAGCCCACCGCACAGTCACAGCTGGACACGGCACAGGCCTTAGAGCGCCGAGTGTTCCAGCTGCAGGGCAGGCCTGTGAGGTGGTCAGATCGTTCCTCAATAAGAAAAGAGAACCGGGGGCTTTTCTTCCTTCTTGGCAGCCTGGAAGTTATTCCTCCCACCTATCTGACCCTCATCTCTCTTCCCACAGCAAGTAAAGTCAGGGCTAGGGGAAGAACTCTTCCCTGCTCGAGGCTTCTGCCCAGCTCCTCTGTTCTTCCTTCCCAGAGGCAGCTTGGCAGGCGGGTGGGGGCTGCAGAGAGGGCAGGGCAAGAAGGCAGGGAGAAAGGATTCTCCAAGTTGGGAAAGAAGGAAAGTGCCAAGGACCTAACACCAAATTTATCACTTTTTAAAAACAAGAGATTTTCCCCAAAAGTGAAGGAGTAAGAAACAAATCCGGTGTCCATGCATTCCCCAACTGCAGTCTTGATCCCAAGGTATCTCCTCCTCTCTCAGACCTGTTATGGGGGAAGGGGGACAGAAAGAGAAGCTGAGAGGCCAGAGGGTCATTTTGTCCCTTCCCCTTCTGGCCATCCCATTTGTCAACATCTAATGTGTCAGAAAGCTTGTTCTGATGTCTGAGAGCAGTCTTTCCCGTGTCCAGTCTATGCAGGGGGCTGGGGATTGTAAAATCAAAGCTCAGGAAGTTACCTAATCAATGCATCCTCCAGGCAGGGAGAGCCACTGCCCACCTCAGCTGGGCAGGGGAGGATCGCCCTTCGGGTTCCAAATCCCCTTTATCAAAAAATCCACGACCTACTGCTCTCACCCATTCCAGGAGCCAGAAGTCCTACACAAAGTCTAACCTCAAACCTTCTTGCTGCAGCTATCCATTTCTTTGTCTGTCAGAGGAGATGCAAGTCCTTTTACCATAAAGAATAACTTTTCAGGGACTGAAGCTGGTTCTTTGTTTTCCTTTTCCTAGACTCCAAATATTAGCCCCTTGCCTTTGTCCACAGTATTAGCCTCCTCTCCTACGGCCTGGCAGCCCAGCCCTGGGGTCTTACCGAGTTGGCTCCCTTGGAATCCAATGGTGGTATATGGGTTGAGGGTTCCTTTGTGCTGGGTTCCTTACTGCCTCTCTGCTGAGTTTTAGGGATGGATTCTGCAGGCTCTGGGGAGGGAAAATAGGGGTGGAAGGGGTGACATTCATAAGGGTGTTAGGGAGGGAACTGCTTCTCCTCACTGCATCTGTACCCCAGTGGCCCCTGAGAGAGCCCCAGGACCAAGTTGGGTGCAATCAGGCAAGACCAACAGGGTTTTCCTTTTTCACAATTACTACTATAGGTTCACTTTTTCAAAATCTTCAATCGAATTGGAAAGAATAAACCCTTGAAACAGTTGAAAAAACAGTTGAAAAAACAAAACTCAATATGTGTCTAAACCCGACATGAACTCATAGGAGGCTATTTTTATTCTTTATTCTGCTTAGTGAGACCATTCACTGGGTTGCAGAAATATTATGTGTTTGATTGTAGGGTTCTCTGCTGGGAATACTATGTGATACACAGCTTGTGTACTGTATCTTCACAAAATTGGAGGCGTTCTGAATTCTGGAATATGTCTAGGATAAGGGACATAGCGCCCTGCTACCAGCTTCCACTTATTGCATGCTCTGTATGTGTCAGGTGCTGTGCCAAGAGCCAGTCTCATTTAATAGTCACACGCAACCCACTGCAACAGGCACCCTCATTATCATTTTATACTCTGAGGTTAAGTCGTTCAAGGCCTCTCGGCTGGTAAAGTAGCAAGTGGCAGAGCCAGGATTCAGGCCTGTGACTGCTGTTCCCCTGAAGGTGGGTCCCCCCATGTAGCCACAGTGGGGCTCTGAGGTTCAAGTTGGGAGGGCTTGGTGTCACTCAGTAAGGAAAAGTAAAGATTCAAATGTATGCCGAACATGCAAATAGATCCATATCCTTGAGACGGTTTTTGCCTACTACTAGGCAGCCTGAACATACTTTTTGCTGTCCCAGAGGTGCCCAGCCTTGACTCCACTTCTGTGTCTGGGATCCCAGGTGGGCGGGACTCCTGGGTTCCTGTGCTCTCAGCGGCCCCCTCAGGCTCCTCTCCTTGCTGCTGTTGCCCCAGGTGATGCTCAACCATCATCTGGAGCTCTGGGGACACACAGAAAGGGAGGGAACATTGGATATGACTGCCTAGCATCTCCCCTGTGGGCCCCCAGATTCAACAGCCCCACTAAAGGCTCAGCACACATTGCTAGGTGTTTGACTTTCCCATCCACTGAGATCTGAACAAGGAAGGGACATTAGCTGGCAGTAAGGAGGGATGAAAACTAGACCATAAAAAGTACAGACAAGGGAGGTGTAGGAGAAGAGCCTTTAAGAACAAGGGATACTCCTCACTTGCTGGGATACATGGTCTTCCCTGGGGGAAGGTGGAAAGGCTCAATTTAGATTCAAGAAAAATTTGAGTACCTTGTACATGTTATGCACTGTGCCGATGAGTTCACATATATTATTTTATCTGCCATAATGAGGTAGTATTCAAGGCTCAGTAAGTTAAGCAGTTTTTCCCAGATCACCCAGCTAGTCAGTGGCAAAACTGGGATTTCAGCCTCAGTTCATCTAGCAACAGTTCTACCATAATAAAGGCAGATTTAACGACCTCCCTTCCAAAGGGCATTCGGTCTACTCTCCAGCTTCAGGCATAGAGGAGAAAAAGGGATGGGAGGGGTCTTGCGAACCTTTCATTGTGGGTGTGATCCTTGTCATCTTCTTCCGTTGCCGTGGAGACATTGCCAAAGTGGACTGTGAAGGGCACAGAGGATAGGTGCCAGCCCCCTTTGCCCTCCAGCCCCCCTTGCCCTCTAGTCCCCCATGCCTTCTAGCCCCCCTTGCCTTCCTCCTCTGCTTTGCCAGGCTTTTGGATTGGAGCTTGGGGTAGGTGTGAGCTTCAAAAAGTGGGGGAAGAAAACTCCTGCTTCCCCAACCACCTCGACAATGGTGAGCAAGGAGACTGTGAGTGTGTGTGAGTGTGTGTGTGGTGCATGTGTATATGTTCATTCATGCACATTTGGGGGGTAGGGGTACAGGGAAGCGGGAGTCAAAAAGATCCTAGAGATGGGCAGCAGGGTTTTAAGGAATAATCCCCTAATGAGTGTGGGGGTTGTTTGGGCTGGGCTCACCTTGAGATGTGGGTTGGGGATCCGGTCTTCATCTATCTCTGAAGGGAACAGGAAAAGGAGAGGGTGATAAGGACAGGAAACCAGGGATCCCCATAGAGCTGACTTTTCAGGGGAGGGGATTCTGCAGCCGCGCTCCTCCTGATCTGTCCCTCACATCTGCCCCCAGGCTCTTGGCCCTCATGGCTGCCCCACACCTCCTCCCCTCAGCTCCTCTCCTGTGCTTCCGCTGCCTCCATCCCCCTGCATCTAGTCCTGTCCTTGGCTCTGTGGTCCATCCACGTCTGCATCTCTGCCTCAGACCTGGAGATCCCCAAAGGCAGGATCTGTGGTCTTTTTGCTTGTTTTCTTCCTCTGAAGTATCATGTCTCTTTCTCTTTCCAATCATTCCACCCCAGGGTCAGCCAGAACTAAGCCCTGCCTAGGAGGGAACAGTGATAGAGAACAGTAAATGTATTCTGTGCAGGGTCTGGAAGGTATAGGTGGAGGCAAGCTGGAGACCCTGGCATCCTGAACTCCAGCCTAGCTTCTTAGCCTGACCCCCTCTCTTCCACACCCCTGTCAAGCTCCCTACCATTCTGTGAGACCTTGTTTTCTCCCCATACCTTGAGGGGAATGCAGGTGACCAGAATCTCAGCTGCTCCCTGAGCTGCTTCTAACCTTCCCCTCCCTCTCTGGGGGCTGTGAAGAGCTGGTGGAGGCGGTCCCTCCCCCTCACAGCTGACACTGCCTCTGGGGGTGGGGGTAGCAGCATCTCAGTTGCTGGAGAAACCTGGAAGGCTGTTGCCGCAGCAACCAGCACTCAGTTGACCACCCCAATTCCTGGGGGGCTTAGGAGCCAGGTGGTCTCCCTCCCCTTCCTAGCACTGCTCCTCTTTCCAAAAGCAAAGGATATTCTGCAATCCAGCCATCACCTTCCTGCCTTCAGGACTGAGGACATCCCCACCTTCTCAGAGCTGTTCTTCTTCCATCTAGCACCCATCTTCTCACTGGGACCTGTTGCCATAGTGGCCCCCACCCCCTTCAGTAACATATCCTTTGGCTTACCTGGGGATGACTGGTCACTGGTCAGCACGAGGGTGGCAGGGGTGGGGCGGCGCCTCCGAATCTGAGGGAAGGTGGGAAATGGCGAAGAGGTCAAGTACACGTGGAAGCATCAAAGCCCCACCCAAAACCACTCAGTAACATAATCCAGGCTAGCCTACTTAACACACCTCAAAAAATGCCATGTTAATGCAGCTGGAGGCCGTTACCCTAAGGAAACTTATGCAGAAACAGAAAACCAAATACTGCACTTTCTCACTTATAAGTGGGAGCTAAACATTGAGTACTCATGGACATAAAGACAGGAACAATAGACACTGGGGAATACAAGACAGGGATGGAGGAGGGCAAGGGCTGAAACACTACCTATTGGGTACTATGTTCACTCTCTGGGTCAATCATACCCCAGACCTCAGCACCATGTAACAAACCTGCACATGTACCCCCTGGATCTAAAAGAAAAGTTGAAAAAAAACCCGCGACGTTATACTGGACTGACCCAGGGTGAACATCCCTGGGCTCCTCCTCCTCCCGTGGGGAGGGCTAATCCTAAGGACCCAGAAGACCACTTCCCTTCCCTGCACACCCCCATTCCCCTGTTCTGTGTCTCCACCTTCCGCTGGTCCTGGCCCCAGCTCTCCATCTAAGCTATATCTGCTCTAATGCATTGATCTCTGGCCTGCTGTCCTTCCGTCCATCCTGGATCAATGGTCAGAAATAACTTAAGAGGGCACAGCGCTTTCTCTCAGTCTTCTAACCCACTCCCCAAGCAGACGTTAACATTTTGTGTGACAGTGCCCACAGAGAGCATCCTTTTCAAGCAACTCCCAGCCTGGGAGGACAGCACAGAGGAGGATCTGAATGTGCATCTCCTCTGGCCTGCACCCCTCACTCCCTAATGTCCCCTCTATCCTTGGATACACTGCCTTTCTGATTTGTCAAGAAATGGGGTTGGGGGAATCCTCGTCATGGTAAATATAATGTCAATACAAGGAGGAGCCCTAGGCAGGACCCTGGTCAGGGCCCAAAGTTTAGCTGAAAAATCTTATCCTAGGCTCCAGGTCCCAGTCTAAGAAATTAACATATAAAGCTGACTGACTGCCTTGCCTCTGAGTCCCCTTGCCTCCACTGTTGTTCTTTTGTCATGTTGCCAATAAAGTTGATTGTTGTTGAAGTCAGTCCAAGGACTCCTGGGAGGTGTAGTTTTTCCCCTTTCTCTGGCGGCTTTAGAGGCTTGGAAGCAAGTGGAAGGATGGGGGTTAGAGGAAGACCCTCTAGGTTAGCAGTGGGCAGGGAAGGCTAATGGGGCTGGGAAAAGGGCTAAAATTATCCTGGGCTGAGAGGAGTAGGGTGAGGACACTGAATGATCAAACTCTTATCTTTGCGTGTCCATTATTTAGAATCATCACTACTGGCCGTGGAGGATGACGGAGGTGAACACTGCCCTTCTCTATGCCCAGAAAAGTGGGGGGTGCTGGCTATGGCAAGATGGGCTGTTTAAGCCTGAGGGGGGACTCTTTCCAAAGAAGAAACATGATGCATAGAATGAGGGTCTGTGGGGGTAGGGCATCATTTTCCCAGGAGAATTCAGTGGCATCTGTTTTTGGTGACATTTCAAGGTCCCTGCAGTACCAGTCCTTTGTGTATGTGTGTAAGTGTGCACATGGATGAGTTGCACAGACATTAACTGTCAGTCGTCTCTGGACATTCCTGATACACATGGGCTGGGGACCATCTGTTTCATGTGTATGGGGTGGGGGCCATCCTTCGACTAGAAGACTCTTCTACTTCTTTCCATCCCGGAGCGGCAGGGTGTGGTGGTGGTAGAAGAGGGGAAGAGACAGGGAGAGGGTGGAGTGGCGATCAGTGGATTGAGATAACATCAGAGTGGGGAGCCCAAGAAGGAGACTGCAAGTATGACAGAGGGCAGCAGGGCTGTCTGGTCTTGGACACATCACTTCCTTAACCTATTCCTTTCCTTTGGACAAGGTTTCTAAGCACTCAGAGTCCTTGGGAATTGTGATATCCTTACAGCAGAAAGGAGGAAAGTCAGGCTTCCTGAGGTACCGCCCAGGCACCCGAACTAGTGGGAAATAAGTAGATGGTCTCTTTTCTTTTTCTCACACCTATCCCAAATCCTAGCTGTCAGGAGCATGTGATACCTTCGCCTCGGATTTCTTTCCAAAGCTGTCATGCCAAGGATCTGGAAGCTGTGGGCACCCCTCCACCCCCTGCCACTCTGTGCTCTATAACTCAGAGCTTCCAACTCCTTTTGCCCTCCCGTGTTGGTCTGGGTTAGCAGCACCTGCCAAGCCTGGAGCTGTTTGCCTAACACAGCAGGAGGGGCTGAGGTCAGGCCGCAGGAAGAATTTCAGGCCTACGAGACACAGATTCTGAAGATTAGCAAAAGTAGGCCCAAGTCCTGGCTCTCTTTTTCCCTCTGACTCCTCAGGATTGTCTTGTGCCCCTCCCTTGTCTCCTAGATCCCTGAACCAGCTGGCCTTCCCCCTCCTCCTCCCTACCCACCCACTACACCTGCCTCCTCCAACACCAGATACAGGTGTCAGGCCCTGTCTGTGCCAGTGGGAGGCAGTTCTCCTTGGAACCGCATCCCCAACCTCCACAGTCCAGACTCTTGAGCCCTTTTTCCTGGGTCTGAGGCTATCCTGGCTGATGCCCTGCCTCCAGGCATAGCAGCCTTTCCCCTGACTCCCAGTGAACACACCCCATGCTGATGGCTCTCCGTCCTCATCCTCTACAGATTTGTGAGGCTTCAAGATCCTTCACGTACTGCCACCTTAGAGCTCTGAGGCGGTGGACGGAGACGCAGGTACCAAACCCTGTCTCCACATTGGGAAGGCAAAGTGGTAGGGAGAGTGTGTGTACCCCGGCCCCCTTCCCTTCACATCAGACCTTACTCTACCAAACAGCTGGAGCAACAAAAATGACAAAAAACACTCTCTCCACCTCATCCCAAGAGGTCACAAAGTTTTTTTTTGGGTGTTTGTGAGAGAGAGGTGGGGGGCTGTGGCTAGCCAGAGCCTGGCAGCTTGTTGGGAGAAACAGAGAACTGACCTTGTGGGAAATTGATATTCTTTAGGAATGGGAATGTCTAGGCAAATGGACAGAGATTACAAAGAGATGGAGCAATAGGCAAATAAGCAAATATTTGGCAAACGAGCAGTAGTAAGGACCACGGGTGGCCACCCTCTCCACACATACGCTCACTCTCACGGAGGCATACACTTGCTCACACACTCTCATACACTGCCCCCTCTGCCAGGCTGCTCTGAGCTAAAAATAGACCAGGCTAGGAGGCTGGGCCAGGGCCCTGGACTCCCACCCCTTGAGCCAAGGCTGTCACAGTGCTTCTCCCTTGCATATTGTTCAGCTTGGACCCCAGCCCCTGTAAAGACTTCACCTCTGGCCTCCCAGTGCCGCTGGCTCTGTCCCACCCGGACTCCCCACTCCAAAGGGCAGGAGTTGGGAATAAGGACCATGTGTGGAGACCTGAAGAACGGAGCCTCAGCCTACAACTCGACCAACCCTCTCCCCTCTCCCCGGAGCCCCAGCCCTCTCAGTGGTCCTCAGTCCCTTCCTGTTATCACTTTCGGAGCCCAGCAAGGTGGCCCTCAGTTAGGAGGAGACACGGAAGCTGTTTCTCCTCTTCCAACTCCCACCCTTCCAGGCTCCCTCTCCATTACCGACCCCTCCCCAGACCCCTCCCGCATTGCTGCTGATTCCCTTCAGCGCCACCACCAAGCTCAGAAACTCTGGTGGGGGTTGACTGGGTGGGGGATGCAGGGTTGTTTAAGGAGGGAGGGGTCGTGTCCTCAAGCAGGCCCCCTCCCCCAGGGCTGGGAGGAAGAGAGCAACTCTCGCGGGGCCAGGCATCGAGTGGAGGCGCTCTTCCTTCGGTCAGTCTCAAAGAAGCACAGATTCGAGATGTGGCTCCGACGGTGGGGGAGGGGACAGAAGACCCCCCGCCCCCCGCAAACTGAGCGTTCGTCCTCAAAAGGGCGCACTGCTAAGGGAGGACTAGGCAGGGATCCTGGGTCCCACCAGTCCAGGGGTCCCTCGTCCTTGGCTGGGCAGTGCCCTGCCGCCCCGCCCTGCTCCGCACCTGCTCCGCCGCCTCGGGGTCAAGGTGCGGCTCCAGCAGCGGGACCGTGAACTGGATTTTTCGGGGGCTGTTGTCTTGCTCCATGGCTGGGGCGGCGGCCGCTGGGCCCGCGCTGCGGCGGGAGGGAAGGCGGCGGGACTCGGGGCTGGGGCGGGCGCGCTCCCTCTCCGCTCCGCTCCGGCCCCGGCCCCAGCCCGGCGCGCTCAGCTCCCGGCTCCCAGCACACCGCTCCCAGCTCGCGGCTCCGGGGACTCTGCAGCCGCCGATTGGCTCCGCACCCGCCCCTCCCGGCCCCCTCCCCCTCCCCCAGCCCGGAACCTTAACCCCGTCGTGGCTGCGCCGGCGACTGCGGGGGTCACCGCCCCAAGGGCCGGCGAGTCCGGGCGTGGCCCGGGAGCCGTCGTAGTGGACAGCTCAGGCAGATACCTCAGTGTCCTCGGAGTTTTGGGCAGGGCGTTGGGGTGGGGAGCGGGTAGGAAGAACTTGTCCTAGCCGGAGCAGGTTGTAGGGGCTGGGAAAGTAGAGGGGCGCTGCAGGAGAGGAGACTGCAAACGTGAGAGGAAGATTGCATTTATGATTTTAAAGGGGGTTGTATTATTGAGAAAAGATGGAAAGGGGATTTAGGCATGCAGCAGGAGGGATTAAAGTTAGACTTCGAGAGGGACTTTCCCTTGAAAGGAAAACACTAGGCGGAGGTAAAAACTTGGAGGGAAATAAGAAGTCTGCACACCGGCCCTGTGTTGCCTCAGTGCCGGGGAGAGGAAACTGAAGACTTCAGAGGGTCTCCGGAGGGCGCGTTTCTCCTGAAGTGCCTGTGGGAGTGGGTAGAGGGCTTGGGGAGAGAGGACCCATCTGGGACTCGGCAAAAGGAATAACGAGGGTGGGGAGCCAATCCTGCTTGTGAAATCGAGTTCACTTTCTGCTTGCTAAATTAGGGGATGGTAAAGTAGGTGAAAGGCCTGCAAGGGGAAAACGCCTGGGGATGGAGAGAGAAACTCCTTTGGTGGGGTGGCTTGTTTACAGATAGGGTTGGTTTCCAATTTCAGTATTGGCAGGATACTGAAAAGGAGCTGCTGTAACTGAAGGGATGGAGGTTAGGCTATGGGAAGAACTTACTAGTTTGGTGGAAGACTGATGCCAGTCAATACAAGCCAGTGAGGGAGACAGGATAGTCACAGGAGCTGGTGTGTGCCGTCTAAGGACTGGGGATCACTAGACAGGGGGAGGGGAGGTGCTGGGGCACAGGGGAGGGGTAGGGCTGGATGCATCTTTCTGGTAGGAGAAGGTGGAGAGAAGACCTGGGGATGGGAAGGAGGGCACAGGGAGTCCTGGAAGAGGGGAAAGGGTCTGTCTCTTTAGTCTTAAACCAAGCAACTGGCAAGTTCCATACAGATTTATGCCTGGTTCTTGGAGAACCGTATGATCATCTTCTCCTCTAAGGGATCAGCCTCAACTCTCAGTTGCCTCCTCTCCTGGGCAGCCCTTCCCAGACCTTGATTTCACAAGGCCCCTTCCCCTCTAACCTCCCAAAATAACTTTTCCTGCCCTCCCCCCAGCCATATCTTTTTACACATGTCAGGCTCAGTTTTCTCAGGGTAAGGCTGGGGTTATGGGGACCCAGTGGGCCAGCTGGACCTCTGTCTGCGTGTTAACTGGCCCCTGTTTTGCTGTCACTTGGACTCCAGGATTGACTCCCGACACCCAGCCTGCACTTGCATGGCCCCTTTGCTCTCTGGTGTGGCAGGGCCAGATGGAAAACAGCTGGTTGGGTTTCCCTGTCTCCCTTCATTCCCAAACTTTGCGCAGATTCCCCCACAAGAAGTGACAGTGGAGAAAGAGATCGTGAAGGCACTGAAGCAGAGAGGATAAGGGTTGGGGGCTAGGGAGATACCTGGCCCATTAGGGCTCAGTTGCTTGCTCTGGCTTCCTTTCTACTCACCCCACTTCCTAACCACACATCCACAGAGCAGGATCCCAAATATCCTCTGAATAGGTGACTTGTTTATTCCCCATCCCATTCTACCAGGGCCATGGGATGTGAAGCCAGGATTCCCACATCCCTATGTCTGGGGACTCAGGCTTCTCTCAGGAGCCTCCATCTCATTTGTAAAACAGAGGAGCCCACCTCCTAGGGTTGAGTATCATCTAGGGTAGCATACCTAGTGCATAGAATGTCTCAGTTAATTGTAGCTGCTGGTTTTATTGTTATCTCCTAGCAGGATGGCAGAGTTGAGAGGTGGTCACCTCTTGGAGGGGTTACCTCTCCACACCCACCCCAGTCATCCAGCTTGCCTAGTCCTCTTTCGGATTCCCTGCTCTCCCTCAAACTTTGGTCTGGTCATGGAAATTCCTCCCAAAGTCTCTCACCCACCCTATGTTGCCTTCTCAAGTCCCAGATTCTCAGAGTCCTTTGTCCTGAAAGCCACGGGTAAGGAGAGAGACCAAGAGAGCTTGAGCTCTGGAGAGATGGCTGATGAGGGGCTGCGTGGGAAGAGGGGTCCTGGCAGCAGCTGGTGCTGGGGTGGAGGCAGGGGAGGAGAGAGGAGGGAGAGGGAAGAGTGATGGCTCCCAGTACTGGCTTTGGGAGGAGGAGACAGGGGAAAGTGGGCGAAGCGTTTATGGGTAGCAGGGAGGTGGAGTGTGGTTGGGTGCAGCTTTTGGTGCCGGGTAAGCTGGAATGGGTCTGTCTGTGAAGGTGTGTGTTTATTGTCATTTTGACTTTTATTTATGTCCATAGCTATGTGAGTGCCTGTTGGGCCGGTGGGTGTATGAAGGTGTGGGTTGCTCACACACAGGCCTGGGGCACTGCAGAGGGCCTGACACCTGCTCTTGGAACCTTTCCTAGAGTGAGTAAGAGTTAGAGCCTGCCTCATCCCAACTCCTTCCCTCAGCTTGCATGTTTCTATGTTAGGAGCCTGTGTTCACAGCCCTGCTGCAGTCACAGCCTGGGCTGGAGGAGCAGCAGCTGTATGTGGTGCACTGCTGGCTCCATGAAATATTTAAAGTTACAGGGATGTGACTGGGTGATGCAGTCACTTAATGACTCTCACCCTCCCCTATTTTCGGGGCTGGACTCCGGGTTAATGGGACTGCTCTTTGTTGCTCTCAGCACTTTCTGCTTTTATCTATCCACCCTTCTCACCCCCACTAACCCTCACAACCACCCAGGAGGGAAGGCAGGTATTAGGGTGCTTATTTTACTTCTCAAGGGGAGGGTAGTATAGAGAGGTGTTGCTAAGATGGGCCACCTGGGCCAGGATATGAACGGTCAGGCTTCAATTCCTCCATCTGCTACTAACTCTCAGGGTGACTCTGGGGTTGCTCCTCCAACCCCCAACCAGACTCGGTTTCCTTATCTTCAAAATGAAGGGGACCAGGTGACTATACAGGTTTCTTCTGCTCTAATATTCTGTTATTCTGAGTTGAGGGCACTCCTGTCACACAGCCAGGAAGTCTCAGAAACAGGGTTAGAACCCAGGAGCCCCAGGACCTTACCTGCATCTTTGCCTTTCTCCCTGCCTGGCCAGTGTGGCAGAGGCACACTCCGGCTTGTTGAAAACGCGAGGCACACACACTTTTTATACACACAGTTCCGAGAAGGTAAGGCCAGAGACTGCTGTTATACACCCACAGGAGCAGCGACCCCATCCAAGTGGCCCCCCAGGAAGCCAGATGCTCATGCCAATGTGCTGCAGTTACTCAAATGTTTCTGGAAACTCTTGGAATCATCTCAGAGCTTGAGGCATATGCTCTGACAATCCCCATGGGGGGTGAATCATTACCCTTTAGGGTGGCCTTGCTCCTTTGGAAATGACCAAGAGCCTTTAAGGGCCAACCCTTGTGAAGATAGAGCGGGGCCAGGTGGGGAGTAAGCCTTGATCTGGAAGAGAGATGTGGGTCCCTGGCAGTGAGACTGTGTGTCCTGCAGGGGTTGGAGCCCATCTAGAAGGCTTCCCTGCAAGAAGTTTCCAGAGCTTCTTGTGAGCCCCAGAAGCAGCATTGGAGTAGATGTGTGGCCTCCTAGGGGATGACTTGGAAGCCCAGCTTCCTCTGACTGTGTGAGGCCTGGTTTGCCTATGAAAAAAAGCCCAGCGTTGCAATTCTGTCAGGCTTGAGTGCACACTCCCCCAGCAGCTGGCAGTCTTGGGAATGGGGCCAGAGCTGGTGATTCAAACAGAGGGGATGCTCATTTTCAAAGTGCTTTGCCTCTTCATGAACCCCCAAATCCACTGGTAGGGTGAAAGAGACATCAAGAACAGCCAGTTGAACCCTTCAGGCTAGAGAGGAGACATCAAGGCAATAGGGAGGAACAGCTCTTCCAAGGACCAAAAGCCAGGCCAGCACTTTCCCCAGTAAACCAGATTTGGTGGCTATGGCAGGGTAATGGCTGAACCTAAAGCAAGGTCATGGACTAGATGACCTCTTGAGATGCATTTTTTTTTTTTTTTTTTTTTTTTTTGAGACAGTCTTGCTCTGTCACCAGGCTGGAGTGCAGTGGCGCGATCTCAGCTCACTGCAACCTACGACTCTCTGGTTCAAGTGATTCTCCTGCCTCAGCCTCCTGAGTAGCTGGGACTACAGGCACACACCACTATATCCGGCTAATTTTTGTATTTTTAGTAGAGACGGGGTTTCCCCATGTTGGCCAGGATGGTCTCGGAGATGCATTTTAACACAATGGTCATCAACAGTCCAGAAGACCCAATACCTAGCTAGCCTCTAGCTAACCCCTTCTATCTCCAACCCTCTAAAAGGTTAAATTTATTCTTTTAACAAATATTTATTGGATATTCCTATGCGTCAGATGTTATGCTAAGTGCTGGGGATACAGTGGAGCATAAAAGAGATACAGTCCGTCCATTGACACACAGCTTACGGCCTAGCAGGAGCCAGGGCAGTGGTGGGTGAGTCATGATCAGCCAGGAGTTACGAAAGTGGAAGCACAGTATACTGCAGAATAAGGGGCATCAGGAAAGAGGTCAGCGTGACCTCTGACTGCAGGGACCCTCTTCTGCCCCTCCACACTAGCTCCCGTCAGCACTGTGGTTAAACACCCAGCCTCTGGAGAAGTCTGCCTAAGGCCAAATCCTAGCTCTGCCACTTAGCAGCTTTGTAACTTTGGGCAAGGTGCTTAACCTCTCTGAGCCTCAATGTTCTCACCCTTAAAACTGGATTAACAATAGGTATCCCTATTATCATAATATATAGTGAGGGGTAGGAAGAGATAATGTCCATAATGTGCTTAGCGCCCCTTAAACACTTGCAACTGTTTTCTCCTTTGATTCTCAAAAAAAAAAAAAAGGATGAAGAATGGGGATTTCAGTGCTTTCAGAACTGATGGGGAAGTTGTCTATAGAAGCATAGCTCCTGCCTCTTTTCAGCCAGGTCCTGCTTCTCCCCAACCTCGCTGGATCAGCTATTCTTGATGTCCAGCTGTGTCCTCATCAGCATGGACAATCACCCTGTTTTGCTAATTAACACCCGCCCTGTTAATGATTAAATCTAATGACTTTGACTTGCGGGTGGGAGGATGGAAAATTCCCCAGCCACAGGACAGGATGAGGGTAGGTTTCCAGGAATGGGAGGTCAAGGGCCCCTTGGGCTCTGGACATGTTTCTCTAGGTGACCGGGGAGCAGATGCCTGCTTTTCTCTTGGGGCTGCTCCGCAGGGGAGTGTGTACTGGGGGGGGGGTCATTTGAAAGTTACAGCCCAGCCCTCCTTCCCCGGTCCTCCCAGGCTTGGCAGAGGGTACTGGGCCCCAGCCCCAGCCTTGCATTCGTCTTGTCAAGGGTTAGCCGTTGCTTGTTGCTGTGGCTGGAGCATGGGGTCAGAAGTGAGAAGTCCCTAGGACTGCTGTAACAAAGTGCCACTAACTGGGTGGCTTAAAGAACAGGAATTAATTCTCTCACAATTCTGGAGGCTAGGAGTCTGGATTCAAGGTGTCAACAGTGCCATAGGCTTTAGGGAAGAATTCTGTGTGCCTCTTTCAGCTTTTAGCAGCTCTGGTGTTCCTTGGCTTATGGCAGCATAACTCTGATTTCTGCCTCTATCTTCACAAGGCCTTCTTCCCTCTTTTGTTTTTTTGAGGCAGGGTCTTGCTCTGTGGCCCAGGCTGGAGTGAGTGCAGTGGTGTGATCTCAGCTTGCGGCAATGTCTGCCTCCTGATTCACACAATCCTCCCCCGTCAGCCTCCCGAGTAGCTAAGACCACAGGCGTGCTCCACTACGCCCGGCTATACTTTGTATTTTTAGTAGAGACAGGTTTTCACCATGTTTGTCAGGCTGGTCTCGAACTCTTGACCTCGGGTGATCCACCCGCCTTGGCCTCCTAAAGTGTTGGGATTACAGGCGTGAGCCCCCGCACCCGGTGCTTCTTCCCTCTTGTGTGTCTGTGTTCTCTCCTCTCGAACAAGGACACCAATCATTGAATTTAGGGCCCACCCCAAATCCAGTATAAGTTCATCTTGAAATTGTAATTAATTACATTAGCAAACACCTTATTTCTGTATTCTGAGGTTTTGGGTGGACCTGAAGTTTTGGGAGACACTAAGCAACCCACTACACGTGGGGAGACTGCCTGACAGGGCAGGGAGATGGTCAGTGCTCTAGGATTAGGATAGGGGGTCCTGCCAGAGCAGGCATAGGAGGCCAGTGGCCCCCTGTCTCTCTCCCCTCCCCAACAAGAGGAGGATGTGTTCAGAATCCGTGGTTGGGGTTGGGCTGGTCTCAAGAAGCCTTAAAGAGGAGGCTACTAGTGGTGAAGAGGGGGAAGAAATGGGAGCAGCGGTGTTCTAGACTGGAGCAAAGAAGGCTGAGAGGAGGACTTGGAAGGGAAAACCTTGGGTCCCTGTAATTTAGTCCCAGTGGAAGGGGAGACTGTAACCTGTGTGATGAACAATCACAACTCGTCGTATGATGAAAAAATGAAGTTGCATTTTGCTGACATAGTCCAAGATGCATTTTGGTTTCATAATACTTGTTATTTCCCAGCATTCCTTTATACTTTATTGCAGGGTGGACGGGGGTAAAGTTTTCCTTGCTTCTGGGTGAAAACCCAGGAAAGCCTCTGAAACTTGCTGCTCACTCTCAGGTGAGGGACAGTCTCTATTCAGAAATTAGAACAACCAGGCCAATATATGAATCAAAACCTGAAACCATTTAGTGTCACTTCTCCAGGCTGCTGGACCCTGCTTCGGTCAGAAGCTTGTGTGGGAAAGCAGGCTCTGCTCGGCTTCTCTGTCCTGCTCTCCCTCCTGCTCTGTCCCCAGCCTGGCCCTTCCCCCGCCCTCACTAGAAGCTGTTTCAGGGTCAGGTGTGTTGGTGAGGGGTGGGGTGGTGCAGAGCCGACTGGCAGGGGTAGATCAGTTTTGAGATCGCTTGGTGCTCAGCCGCCTCCATCAGTTGGTACTCAGCCTCCTCCATCAGCTGGTACCACCCTCAGACTCTTTCTCTGTGTTCTCTGGTGATTATTCTCTGATGGGGGTTTTCCTGGGTCCTCAGGGTTCACCTCACCTGTGTCCCAGGAGTTGAGACTCCTTCCTCAGCTGCTGGGGTCCTTTTGTTCATTGAGGTGGCCCTATCGCACAGGATCCAAGGTGGACCCAGGGGAATGCACTGGTCTCCTTCTCAGGGGCCTGTAGCTGGTTCTTTCCTGATTAGGCAAACCCTGTGGGGCAGGCAGGGTGTCTCAGCAGCAGCTCTGCTGGAATGCCTACATGTCCCCAGTCCTCTCTCTCCTTCCAAACTTCTGGGCAGTACTCATACTCCAGAACACTCTGTTTGCAATGCTGGGGGCCACATTCTCAGCCCTTGGGGTAACCCGTGCAGGCATCTCACTGGGTTTGCTATAAGGGAGTAAGCGCCTCTCTCCTTGCTTGGGAGGGAGGGGATGAGGCTGACAGCACAGTTTTCTCCATACATTTCCTCCTCACAGAATCCTCCCTCCCCTCCATACTATGACCCTCTTTTATATCCTTGATCTGGCTGAGGGGATCAGAAACTAGTTTTTAAAATTTTTCATATGATGATTTGGTGCCTCGGTTTGAAATTTCCTTTGTTGTATCTTGGTGCCTGGAAATTATACTTTTATATCCTTTTACAAAAGGACCTGGGTTTGAGACTGTGCCAGGAGGGAGGGGTGTCAGGCTCTAAGTCTATACTAGCAACTTCGCTTCTCTTTGTCAAGGAAAGCGAGACACAAAACAAACATTCCATCCCAGAGGTGGAATGGCCAGCAGAGGGCAGCAGATCCTGCTTAAAACACTGCTTCCCGCCTTGGACTCATTGGTGCCAGATTATTTCATTCAATCTCCAGAGGCCACATGTCCCCCAGGTGCTGGGGCTCAGCTCTCATGGCATCTCAATCAGTTCCCTGGCATTAGCCCCGCTTCCTGGCTCTCTGCAGTCTAACCACCATTCTTCCTTTTTGAAGTATCAAAAATGAATCAGTCTGCATTTGATGCTAACGGCCATGTACTAAGCACCTATGTTGCAGAGATCAAAGCCATACTCTCTACCCTGGAGAAGCCCAGCTGGCAGAGAGGCTTGTGAACAGAAACTAAGAGCTGCAAAATAGTAACTGCTGTTGTAGAGGCAGAAATAAGGACTTTGGGAACATTGAGGAAGGGGCAGCCTGAAGGAACTAGAGAAGGCTTTGCAGAGGAGAGTGAATTGGAGTTAGGCTTTTTTTTTGTGTTGTTGTTGAGTAGGAATTCAGGGAAGAATAATGTGAGAATGAGGGGGAAGCAGATTAACACATTTCTGGTGGACAAGGGAGGTGAAATTAGCAAGGGAGGCGGAGAGAGGGTAGCAAAGAGTGGTGGCTAGGGCAGTGTTTGGAGACTAAGGGGAGACTGGGGTTTTGAGGGACCCTTGGGGAGACACCTTAGCAGAAGAAGAGCTTCCTTTTCCTCTCCCATTTTCCAGGAAGAGGGTCTGAGGCTCTGGGGCTGCAAGGATTTTATTGAACTTAGAGGTTGTTGGAAGAAATGGAGGGGGATGGGAGCCTTGAACTCTTCAGAGAAGCAACACTTGAAGGATTCGATGTTGTTTAGCTGGGAGAAAAGAAGATTCAATGTTGTGTAGCTGGGCGGGTGAGCTTGGCGTAACAGAGGGAGTGAGAGCGTGGGCTTTGGATGGAGTCAATCCGGCCTTGGAACAAATCCTGATTCTTCCGATACTCCAGTGACCTTGGGCTTGTTGCTTCACTTCTCTGATCTTATTTCCTTATCTAAGAAATAAGAATAATAATAATTCCTACATCTTAGAGATGTTTCAAGCATTGAATGGGATAATATACACAAAACTCTTAGCACAGTTCCTGGTTACTTCTCATTAAATGCTATTATTTATTATTAGAATGATTGTCTTTAGATGTTTTAAAGGTTGTCCTGTGGAAATAAGAGCGCACTTACCTATGCTGCTCCACCAGGCTGAACAAGTTAGAGGGAGACAAGTTTGATGGGCGGGGAGGCTGAAGGCCCCATCTAAACCACCAGGGCCTGGAGGAAGCTGCCTCATGCGGAAGGAGTTCTCTGCTGATGGAGGGATCCAGGCAGAAGCTGTCTGGGGGCTCTTTCCAAATCAATGCTTCGGGATCCTGGGTTGTTGTGAAATTATGCATCAGTCTATAAGTGAAAGAGTCCATGATTCTACTTGAAGGAAGAGGGCCCCTGGGACAGGAGAGAAGGAGCTGGCAGTAGAAAGAATCAGTGCTTTGCTAGTCTAGGGCCCCATAATCTGAGGCCTCAACTGTTCTGTCTCCTTGGGTGAGGGAGGACTTGCAGTGGGCTCTATGGAGGCTGTCCTGGCCCTCTGCCTACCTCCCTGTGATGGAACTCCATATTCTGTGTAGGAAGTTTGGAAGTGAAGGGGGACATTCTTTTTTTGATAAGACCCTTTCCCACCCCCAATAAGAGAAAGTCCCCATTTTGGAGTCCCTCTACCTAAACATGTGTTGAGAAGCCCTTTCTGCGCTATAGCTTCAGGCTTTCTCACTTCAGGCTTCCTCTGATGCTGGGTTAGGTTCTGTGGGTAGGTGATCTTCCCCTCACTTCTGCAGGAATCCTGTAGAGGTGAGGGGGGAGAGCACTGGGCTTTTGAGCAAGAAGGCTTCTCAGTCCCTCCCAGCATCCTTTTCTTCTAACCACACTGGGAAAGGGAGACCTTTATCTGCTGCCCCTTCTCTGTGCCCATTTCCATTACAGGGGAGGACTTTGCTCCCTTCCTCACACGGGGATGGGTGTCAGAGTGAACCCTTCTAACCCCTAGCTGTTCCTTACTTGCTCTTTTCTAGAAAAAGAAAAGTAGCTAATTTTGCTGATCACTCATTCATTTGTTTATTCAATTCACTTATGAATTCAATTCAAATTCATTCATCGAACTTCAACTCTTTGCACAGTAATTACTGTTCAAGGTACTGGAGAGAAAATGGTGAATAATAATGATTGATACGTTCCCAGGTTTCATGGAGCTTACATTTTTGTGAGGTAAAAAAGTATATAGACAAGTAAATGAATGTATAAATAGGAAAATTTCAGAGCACAGGAAATGCAATGAGGGGAATAAACAAGGCGAGGTGACAGAAGTAACTCAGGGGAGGATGGGTGGGAGTGACCAGGGAAGCTCTCTGATAAGATGACATTTGAACCAAGACCTGAAGGGTTAGAGGGAGTCAGCTATGCAGACAGCAAGAGGAAGAGGATTCTAAGCAGAGTGAACAAGGATGAAACTGGGAAAGAGGCTGGTGTGTCCAAGGACCATGAAGGGCGCCAGCGTGGTCATGCTGTATTGGGCAGGAAAGCGGAATGAGATGAGGTTGGGGGGATATTTGGAAGCCAGACCACACAGGGCCTCAGGGCCTTGCAGACCCTGGTAGAGAGTTTGGATTTCATTTGAAGTGTAATGGGAACCACCTGATAATTTTAAGGAGCAGACATGATCTGACATATACTTTGAAAAGACCACTTGTCTAGTTACTGATGGAGCCTGGATTGTACGGGGTTAGAGTGGAGGCAGCAAGGTTACTCAGAAAGTCATTGCAGGGGTTTGGGTGGTCAACAATGGAAGTGGAAACAGGGTGGTGGCAGAGAGATGGGGAGAGAGGGGTGAAGTCAGGATATATTTCAGAGATAGAATCTATAGCCTTGTTGGTGAATTGATTGTGGGGATTGAGGGAAAGGCAGAAATCAAGATTGACTCTTGGGTTTTTAGTTTGAGTAATTGAGTATATGGGGGTGATATTTAATGAGACAGGAAGATGAGGTGGATAGGTCTGTTAAGGCATTAGTTCAGGGGTAGTAACAAGATTGTAATGGCATGACTTCAACAGAACGGAAGTTAAACAGAGATAATATGGTGGCTCCGCAATATTCTGGACATTCTATCTCGTTACCCTTTCTTTTCAATACGTAGCTTCCATTTAGTGGCCGAAGATGGCTCCTCTACCTCCCATATCTTTATCTCATTCCAGTCAGCGTGAAGGATTTAGAAAAGAGAAAGGGAGGACACACTCTTTCTGTCAAGGGCACCACCCGTAATTTGCCCTTATTGTATTTGTTCATATCCTCCTGGCCGAAACCTAGTCACATGGCCACGTGTCTGTAAGGAAGCTTGGGAAATGTAGTCATTAGCTACATTGAAGAAACGGTAGGGTCAGCGAATCGGAGGTCTGGACCAGGTCAAAGAATTGTTA
Source organism: Macaca thibetana thibetana (assembly GCF_024542745.1). Lineage (NCBI taxonomy): Eukaryota > Metazoa > Chordata > Mammalia > Primates > Cercopithecidae > Macaca > Macaca thibetana. Next base: position 50,974,247 of record NC_065588.1, read on the forward strand.
CAACTGGGCTTCTACTGTAATGGAGATGGAAGGGCAGGGAGTTGTGGACAGAGGGTGGGATTCTTTTTTTTTTTTTTTGAGACGGGGTCTCGCTCTGTCGCCCAGGCTGGAGTGCAGTGGCGCGATCTCAGCTCACTGCAAGCTCCGCCTCCCGGGTTCCCGCCATTCTCCTGCCTCAGCCTCCTGAGTAGCTGGGACCACAGGCGCCGCCACCTCGCCCGGCTAATTTTTTGTGTTTTTAGTAGAGACGGGGTTTCGCCGTGTTAGCCAGGATGGTCTCGATCTCCTGACCTTGTGATCCGCCCGTCTCGGCCTCCCAAAGTGCTGGGATTACAGGCATGAGCCACCGCGCCCGGCCGAGGGTGGGATTCTTAAATTTAGGATTTTGGAAGTGGCTGTAGTGACGCGTAGGCTGAGGTACAAAGGTTAAGGACTGAGAAGCCAGAGTGTTCGGGGGTCATCGGCATGAACACTGACTGTCCTCAAGAATGAGGACAGGAGCAAGTGGGAAGGGGAAGACCAGGTGCTGAGATTAGGGGCTCCCTTTAAGGGAGAGGGGTTGGTAGGAGGGGGCAGCGTGTGTTCTGAGCTTCAAAGGAGGGGAGATTTTGGAGTAGAAAGGAAGAGGAATGGTTTAGAAGTGGCAGTGGAGAACAAGGAGGAAACTACTTCTTCCCACCTTCTGATTCTGAGGTGGTTGGTGGCTAAAGGAGAAAGCAGTTTCCACTTGAGAGTGTAATAGAGGTTGTCAGAGTCTCAGAAAATCTGAAATTACTACTGTTATTAATTTTTTTTAAGGGACAGGTTCTTACTCTCTCACCCAGGCTGGAGTGCAGTGGCATGATTGTAGCTCACTGCAGCCTTGAACTCCTGGGCTTGAGTGATCCTCCCACCTCAGCCTCTGAAGTAGCTGGGGCTACAGGCATGCGCCACCATGCCCAGTTAATTGTTTTTATTTTAGAGACAAGGTCTTGCTATGTTGCCCAATCTGATCTTGAAAACCTGGCCTCAAGTGATCCTCCTACCTTGGCCTCCCAAAGCTCTAGAATTACAGGCATGAGGCACCACACCTGGCCTTAAAATGTTATTTTAGATTAAGCAGTATCAGTTGAAAGATGGGAGAAGAAAGAAGGAAAAAAGGGTATCAGTTGAAAGATGAGAGAAGAAAGAAAAAAAGGGAGATTAAGCAATGAGAGAAAATTCAAAACAAGATATTGGGATATCAAGAAATTTACTGATCACCAATCAGGAGTTCTAGAAGGCATAGTAAAAGGGTTTGGCAGAGAGAGACTGGGCAGGGAGAATTGGGCTAGATTTGGGGCTGTCAGAGCCAAACAGCGTTGGGGTTCTGGATGACAAGTATATCTGGAAGCTTTAGCTTGGACCTGTAAGTGACTGTGGTCAACAGAGAGACAGGACCTGAGGATCTTGGTTGCCCACCTTTCTACAAGAGGAATCAGGACAAGGACTAGACCTTGGTGCCGACCTGAACGGTTTCAAGGCCTTTGGTGACTGATTCCTGTGGCTTAAGGGGGGGATGTGAGTGGTGGTTAATCCCATGGAAGATGTGTGGGAGCAGAATAACTAATGGCCCCACAAAGATGTCCACACTAGAAATCACAGAACTTGTGAGTGTGTTGGCTTACATTGGCAATAGAGAATTAAGGTTGCAGATTGAACTGAGGTTGCTAATCTGCTGGTCTTAAAATAGGGAAATTCTCCTAGATTATCTGGGTGGGCCCGGTGTAATCTCAAGCATCCTTAAATGTGGACAAAGGACTCCAAAGAGAGAACCAGACTGGTGGCAAGGTGAGAAGCCTTGGCCGGATGGGGCTGGCTTTGAAAATGGAGGAATGGGGCCATAGGCCAAAGACTGCGGACAGCCTCTAGAAGCTGGAAAGGGCAAGGAAATGAATTCTCCCCTAGAGGCTCCAGAAAGGAACGCAGCCCTGTGGACATGCCTTGATTTCAGCCCAGTGAGACCCATCTGGAACTCCGGAACTACAGAACTGTAAAATAATAAATCTGTGTTGTTTGAAGCTGGTAAATTTGTGGTAATTTGTAATTAGAAAACTGATACAAGATGAAAGGCTCTCTTATGGGTGACTGCTCCTTCCCACAGGGTGAGATGCTATGACAGCTGGTGAGACAGAACATTTATTACACCACGTTTCACCAGGGGGTGGAGTTAATGCATAAACAGGAATGTTCCTCAATAGCTTTGCCTCTTTCTCTCCTGCCCTCTCTCATGAGGGTGCACATTTGGACAGGACTTCACCTCCCCACCTCTCCCCTGGGGGATGCCTGCTGTTTCTCTCACTGTTTAGTGGGAGAAAGCCCCTTTTGGGCTTGTGTCTCGATAGCATTCTCCAGCTCAGCCTTGCCAGGGAGGTCAGAGTGCTGTAGGTTCCCTGGCACTTGTCTGGCCGTTAATACAACTGATGCTTTGGTCTCCTTTTTGCTCCCTGTTCTCTGGACACCTTCTCCATTGGCCAGACTCAGAGGGGCAGAGGGATGACGTGCTGGTGGCCCTCCCTGGAGCTGTGATGGTGGAGTCAAAGACTGGTCTTGGGGGACCCAAATACAGTGGATTTTAACAGCAAACGCTCTAAAGGTAACTCTGGACCTGCGGCTGTGTGGGTGCAGCTGAGGCTGGAATGAAATTATCCCGGTTCTACTTGGTCCAGAGCATAAGGCTGTGAAATTTTGGCTTCAGATGATGTGTGCTGATATTTAGTAGGTGATGCTAGGTTGGCTGTCCAACTGATTGTCTACTTTGGTTTCCTTTTTGTTGTTGTTGTTGTTCACTTTTTTCTTAGTTTTTATTTACCATTTTTCTCTTGTTCTTTTGTCTCACCCACGGATGCGGGTCCCAATGTCTGCTTTGTTCTGAACTGCTTTTAGGGTAGCCAGAGGACTCGGGAGGGATTTTGTTTACGGCCTGATCACAGGCTCCTGAGATTATTTCCTACCACGTAGTCTCAAAGTGGCTTGGGTTGGACATTTATGAAGCTCCAGCCAGGGTTTCAGATTTCAGAGGCCCACTGTGGGATTAACCACAGAGATGTGGCGGACTTCATACAGATAAAAATAATGGGATCCTTTATGTGGGTGAAAGTGAAGAAAAACTCCATGGAATTACTATAAATTTGAAGATACGGGAGAAATGAACAAGTCCTGTACCTGGAACACTCTTTAGAAATCATATTTTCCTAAAGAATCAAGGAAATATGGGGTTCATATAAGATACAAGTCTTGGTCTTATAGTGAGAAAAGTCAGAGAGAAAGGGAAAAGAGAAAAGAGGGCAGTTCTGTTGATTGAGTTGGGAGAAAAGATGAGATTTTCTTGGGAGAAAGTTTGAGTTCATAGAACCCATGCTTGAGATACATTAAAAGAGAAGGGAAATGGCTCCATGCCTAAATAGTTTTAAGGATGGAACTAGAAAAGAGCAGAATATTTATTTCTAGATCAGGGAGGGTGAATGGGGCCTGGAGGGATTTAACAACGATGCAAAACAGTTTGAGGCCGCTAGAGGGAGCGTTGACCCAGTCACTTGCACAGAGTGAGGGAAGATGATCAGGAAGTTTAGTGGTGAAACATTATTAGGTAAATTTCAAAGGAATGCAGGTTGTTATTTATTTATTTATTTTTTAAAATGGGGGCTTGGGGGCTGTTATTGCCCATGTCCTGAGGAAGCATGCCACAGAATTACTGAGAAGATGAAATACACTCTAAAGGGAATTCATGCATGAAATAAATAGATCTAGTCACATCTGAAATTCTGTTTTCCCAAAATTTAAAATTTTTAAACTGACAAATCATAGTTGTATACAATTATGGGGTACAATGTGATGTTTTGATATATGTATACATTGTGGTATGATTGAATCAAGCTTACATTTCTCAATATCATAAGATGATAGAAATATCCTAAGCCCCCACTTTGAAAGAAGAGGCGGTATGCATGATCCCACCCTCTGAAGGCAAACTTAATGCCAACATTATTCACTCCACAAGAGATTTCTCCCACTTGTGAAGTTGAGCCTTTCTCTCTTCTTGCAGATACCACTTAGTTTCTACCGCAGCATGATACTGGCATTAGCCATGGGATTCCTGCACAGCTCAAGTGCCCCATGTGTCTTTTGAGCCTTGAGGAGGAGACTGACATTGAGATGCCTTGCCATCACCTCTTCCATTGCAACTGAACCTTCCCTGGCTAAGCAAGACAAATTCCTCCCCCTGTGCTGCCATGAGCTGCTCACTGATAATGACATGTAGGAGGAGCACAGATGAGATGAGGCCCACAAGCAGCAGCAGAAGTGTGGCTGGAGAAGCTGCATGGAGCCAGGTACACCTGAGGCACTGCGGCTGAGCGCTGGCTTCCATGACATCTTTCTCCTGCACCTTGAAGCTGTGTCAAAGGTTTTTTTCGCCCACCTTCTACCCCTGCAAACAAACAAACAAACAAAAAACCCTTAGAAGCCCCACAAAAAAACCACGCACTAGGGCCTGGGCATGTCATTGCTCTGGGGCCTGAGAATGTGCTTGTGTTTTTGAGTTTGGCTGGTGCGGAGCTGGTGCTTTTTGGTATTATTGCTTGGTGGTATTTTATGTATCCTAGTTACTCTAACTTTGAAAAGGAGGGACCCATGGGCTCTTTGGGGTTGGATTAAGTCAACTTCGTAGATGCTAGAGGAACTACTCACATTTCAGGGGGAAAAAGATCAGGATGCAGCCGGTCCCCTGCCCCCAGGCATAGCAGCCTTTCCCTGACTTCCAGGGAACACGCCCCATGCTGGTGGCTCTGTGTCCTCCTCATCCTCTACAGATTTGTGAGGTTTCACCACAATCCTTCCCGTAGTCACACCCGAGAGGTCTGAGGCGGTGGCTTACCCCAGGCCAGACACAAGATGGAGATGCAGGTACCTAACCCTATCTCCACAATGGGAAGCTAAAGTGATAGGGAGAATGTATGTACCCCTCCTTTCCTTTCCAGATCTTATTCTTCCAAACAGTGGGAGCAACAAAAATGACAAAAACCACTCCCAGGCTAGGTGCGGTGGCTCACGCCTGTAATCCCAGCACCTTGGGAGGCCCAGGCGTGCAGATCACCAGGTTAAGAGATTGAGACCATCCTGGCCAACATAGTAAAACCCCGTTTCTACTAAAAACACAAAAATTAGCTGGGCATGGTGGCCCGCACCTGTAGTCCTAACTACTCAGGAGGCAGAGGCAGGAGAATTGCTTGAACCCATGAGGCGGAGGTTGCAGTGAGCTGAGATCGTGCCACTCCACTCCAGCCTGGTAACAAAGCGAGACTCCGTCAGAGGAAGAGGAAGAAGGAGAAGGAGAAGGAGAAGGAGAAGAAGAAGAAAACAAAACCACTCTCTCCACCCCATCTCAACAGGTCACAAAATTTTTCATGTTTGAAGGCCCAGCCAGAGCCTGGCACTTGGCTGGGGGAGACAAAGAATGAGTTTTTTGGGAATGGATTTTCTATTTATTTATTTAGAGACATAGCCTTGCTCTGTCACCCTGGGCTGGAGGGCAGTGGCGCAATCACAGCTTACTGCAGCATTGAACTCCTGGACTCAAGTAACCCTTTTATGTCAGCTACCCAAGTAGCTGGGACTACATGTGTGCACCACCATACCCAGCTAATTTATTTATATTTTATATATATATATTTAATATATATGTGTGTATATATATTATATGTGTGTGTGTGTGTGTATATATATAAATAAATAAAAAATAAGGATCGGGGTCTTGCTATATTGCTCAGGCTTGTCTCAAACTCCTGGCCTCAAGTGATCCTACTCCTAAACTGTTGGGATTACAGGAGAGAGCCACCATGCCTCACTGGGAAATGAATTTTCTTTAAGAATGGAGATGTCTAGACAAATGGACATACCTAGATGCCTTTTGAATGAGACTCTGGGCTAAGGATGAGTAAAAAATTGGGAGGGGAGGAATTTTGGACTTTACTTTTCTTGCATTGAAAGGTGTATTTCAATTTTGTTCTTTGTTCCTTTTGAAATTAGGAGGATCGCTTGAGCCCATGAGGCAGAGGTTGCAGTGAGTGGAGATTGTGCCCCTGCATTCCAGCCTAGGTGACAGAATGACAGAATGAGACTCTGCCAAAAAAAAAAAAAAAACAAGAAAAAAGAAAGAAAGAAGGAAGGAAGGAAAGAGAAAGAAAGAAAGAAAAAGAAATTAGAAGAGGGTTTATGTTCAAATTTAGGATTTTTTTTTTTGCTGATGTTGAATTATCATCTTTTATGCTGCTACATAGTGCTTATTTGTAACCCTCAAGTGAGCTCTACTGAGCAACATGACTGAGCAGATTGGAGAGAGGAAATAGAGTCTAGGGAACAGTACAGTCCTGGAGTTAATTTGTGTCCTATTTGAACTCAATTCAGAGGCTTGGGTACCAATAGTAAACTTGTCAACTCACCAATTTCAGGAGGAAAGAATTGTGGTGAGAAGCTGTACTTAATTTTTTTCATCTGAAAATGGAGATAACAAACTTTTTAAGTCTTTTGCAAGGGCTAAATGGGTAAATATGTATAAAGCATTTGGAACTAGGGCCTGCCACATAGTAGGAGCTACTGTATATTAAATCAGTGAGCATATGGTAAGGCCACAAAGGGCCAAATGTCTGCAGAGTGGAAGACCACTCTGATGTGCTGCTGGTCTTCTCTCCCGCACCCCTCCAATCACAGCTGTGGCTGATGGCAGATCTCAGGCTCACCTGTTAAGCCCAAAGGCTTCAGAAGAGAGAAGGCTATCTTCTGTGACTCTGTGTTGGGGGCATTCCTTCCTATCCCCTCCCAACAAGAAGAGCAGGTTGGGGGGAATACTTCCCAGCCTACCTTTCCATTCCTTCCTTCCTCCTCCCTGAGGGAAGAGTAGATGATCTTACAGATGAGAGCCTGATAGTGTCTTATCCAGCCCTGTTTCTGTTCATTCAGTGAGTCAGTCTGGGTTGGGAGTGTGGGCAGGGGCCCTTTAGCCTGAGGTCTCCTATCCGGTTTTCACAGAGAGCCCTGTGCTGTGGGCTGTGGCACAGCTGTCCAGCCATTAGTAAGATGGATGCTTTGATCCTCACTGGGTAACAACTCTTATATCCTTTTCTATATTGGCCTGAACTGGAGGATCAGAAGGATGAATCTGGGGCTTCTTAATCTGCAAGACACTTCCATGTTCCTAATATCATCCACTCAGGAAACTTCCCTCCAATTTTTTTTCTTGAACTTCGCAGGCTCCTACCTTCCCTCCTCTGTTATTTTGAAAAGAATTTTTGCTTTATCTTAAGCTATATCTGGAGAAAGACCCATAATAGAACTTTCGATCTAGCTTGGGAGATATTTTTGGTGGAGTTGTGTGTTCTTCCACTGGGGGGAAAGTGGGTAAACCAGGGAAAGTGGGCATGTGGCGACTTTCTGTACTAGGAGAAAGCAAAGGGAGGAAGTAGATTATTTTATCTCTCTCTAGGTCTGAACATATTTCCAGATTTTCCTGGGCCAGGACAGACCAGCTCTGCATTGCAGTAGGTCAGTTGCTCTGTTGATCTTCTGAGCACATCTTTTTATGTGTCCTGGAGGTAGGACACTAGAGATCCGAGATGTTTCCCTTCCTGCCCTCCTACCTGCCCTTGAGTGACAGCTTCCCTTCTTCTGTAAGACAGAAACCTTCTTTTTCCCATGCTCTTCTTTACCCATTGAGTCTCATGTGCTGTTACAGTGAGAACTGGCCAGGGTTGGGAGGAGACAGGCACATATTAGGGAGATGGGCCTGGCACATGGTAAGCACGTGGGGGGTGTTTGTTGAGTGGGTGAATGGGAGTCATCCACTCTGTGGTGAAGCAGAAGTCTTGGCAGATGAGGGTGTAGAGGGTGTAGAGGTGGAGAGAAGACAAGAGGTTACAGGATGAGACATTGGGAGCACAGAGTGCAGTCCAAAAATGTGCTGGGAAAGGAACAGAGAGCTTGGAGAACTAGGAGAGGGCAGTGTCCTGGAAAGTGAGTGAGGAGAAGTTTCTGGAAGGAGTAATTGTGTCCAGTTCTACAGAGGCCATCACAGGATTTGTTGATGTTTGTGACTCTTTGGAGAGCAGTTGTGGAGGCTGGATGGGTGCAGATGGTAGACTGTAGGGGCATGAGGTGTGCACAGGAGCTGAGGGGCACGGGGCAATGCATTGGTGAGGTGGGGGCAGTGGCGAGGAGGGTCCGGACTTTGCAGAGGATGTTTTGGGATGTGGAGACATAAGCAGGTTTGTAAGCTGAGGTGGATGACAGGTTTAACCTCAAAGGTCAAAGGGATAGGGTAACTAAAAAAGAAGCCCCGTACAGTGGGGGCATCCTGCCTCTCTTCCTGAGCCCAGCAAACCCACCACAGAGTCAGACTTGGGACGCAATGCTTTAATGCACATTTTGAGGAGCTGAAAGATGGTTTTGGGATGCAGCTTCTCCCACAGCCCAGTCTGGAATTCAGGCACCCTCATCATTAGGGCCTCTTGACATCATTGGCGCTAGGGATTAGGTTTTTCAGATAGTTCATGATTCCTTTCGAAGCTTTGTCCAGATTCTTCCTGACTTTATGGCCCAGTTTGGAGAGTTTTCCCTCTGAGGTGGTTGCTGAGGAGTATTGGGAGGGAAATGTCAAGTTAAGGCTGGTTCCCTTCCACCCTCTCCCCTCCACCCCAGCAACAGCCTTTCACAGGACTGGCGATCAATGCTTCATTTGACTCGCACTTGCATTTAGTTCTTGTTCCTCCACAGCCTCCTTTCTCTTTCTAACCCCACCTATTTCCACCCAAGTAGCTCCCAGCCCCTTCCCTTTCCTGCTCAATACCTGCCCAGCGGCTTCCCCCTTCCCTGGCTCATACCAGCCCTGGGCGCCCGTTCTGTAGTCTCTTCTAATTGGAGCTTAACATTTTTGAAATTGTCCTCTTGGGGCATGGGCTTTTGACTCTTTGCTCTTTTGACAACATTCTCTTTGGAAACCAGCTCTTCTTTGGAGATGAAGGACTCCTTAGAGAGGTCTTCATCAGAAACGTGGTCCTTCTTGGGGTGGCTGCTAGGGGTGACCTGGGCAGCTGGAACCAGGAAGATAAAGGGAATTGGGGGCGGAGTGACAGCGCATGTTGAGAAGCAGCCAGCCATCCTATGTCATGTCCCTTAACATGTGGAGCCTATCAGGGTTGAGTCATTGCCTAATTAACATACAAGTAGGACTGAGGTCCTGTACCAGAATCCAAATCTATGAGCACCTGAAAGGCACATCTCTGATTTTGAATGCCATTGATTAGGAATTCCACTTTCCCTAGCAAATTTACCTTCCCAATGAGAAGAGGTTAACTTTGCAAACATAGGTCCCATTGTCTGGCCCATTGGAGGAGTTCAGTAAATATTGTTTTTTTTCTTCTGAATTCTGGATATTGCTTGAATCTGCCTTCTCTGGCTTCTCCAAGGTAGACTGGGGGAAGCTAGCCTGAGATTAAACCATGTCTATGGATAATACACAAAGCAGAATCCCGCAATGTTCATGGTTTTGGGCTGTGGGGAGCCTGGAACAGATGAGCCACTCCAACATCCTCACCTCCATGAGCTAAAACCCTTGACCTGCTAGCACTTGGGTGTGAGGTGTGGTCCCCACTCCTATCTCCAATGACTAGCCAGCAGAAAGGGCTGTTCAAATGGTTCTTGGCCCTCACATTTTGGCCAACTAGTGCAGCAGGAAGGATTAAGGTTCAATACTAGGAGGGTTTGTCTTTGCTCCACTTCTTTCCCAGATGGAGAATTCATCATTTACTGGACAATCTTTTACCACCATTGACTTACTTTAAAGGATGCCAGCATGAGACTTACAGGCATCTGCAGGCTGAGTCTCTGAGTGAATTTCACCTTCTGGCTCTGAAAGAGAAGAGGTTAAAGTCTTCAGAGGTCTCAAGACAGTTAACACATGAGTTTTTCCCTCTGTAACCCCTTCTGCCCCAGCATTCTCAATCTTCCTTACCTTCCTCTACATCCTCCTTAGCATTTCAAACATACTTTGTAATTTATTTAATATGTTCATTGTTTGTTACTTTCTCTTAGAATGTAATTTCAATGATGACTGTCTATTCTATTAGTGTATCCAAGTGCCTAGAACTACGTGTCTGACACAGAGTTAGTGCCCAGTAAGTAGCTATGGAATGAATGTGTGAGTACATATTGTATAGAGGGAGGCACGAAAGTCCAGAGAAAGGTAGTGACTCTGCCTGGACTATCCAGCATCACCAGAGGCTGGAATCTGATCTGAACCTCCACTGACCCATAGTGCATCCTGATTTGGATCTGTTTTGGCCCCTCTGGCTCCAGCTCCGGGCTTTCTAGGTAGCAGAATTCCCGGAATCATATGCCCTAGTCCCTCACCTCCATACCTAGGACATCCAGGTGTGAACTTTTGGTTCTGTAGCTTTCCATCTCTCCACACAGCATATTACAAGGATTAAGGAAGGCCCTTCCTAGTGCTGAGGTCTCTCCAGCTGACAGCTCAAAAACCTTTAGGGGACCGAGGGGTGTGGAAGGAGACCAGACTCACCATCAAGGATGGCGAGAGAGGTGGAGGCTAGGCTGGCCAGCAGCAGGACCACGAAGAACTCCATGGTGGAGCTGTAGCAGGATCAGTTTTTCTGGGGGAGGCTGCTGAGAGTTGCTGAAGAGGCAGCCTGGCAGGGCTTTATCTACTTTGAGGTAAGGATGGATTCTGGGGAAACTGGACCTGGGAACATACTAGGTTTCTCCTCCCAAGTTTCCCATTCTGAATAGGTTTGCTTTTGGGAACTGGAGTTTCTGGAAACCAGTTAACTGGAAAGTAAGGCCCCCAGCCTTCCCCCTGGGCCCGGACCATGCCAAAGGTGTGTCGGCTCCAGAAGTCCTTGGAATAAGGACCTGGGTGTGAGTTTCCCTCTTTCATAGTACTCATTACTGTGTAATTTTACTTTCATTTGTATGATCATTTAATCAACATCTATCTCCTCCAGAAGAATGAAAGTTCCAAAATGGCTGAGATTACATCTGTTTTGCTTGCTATTGTTTTTCCAGTACCTAGCAGGTATCTGGCACATAGGAGAGTCCTAGGAAATATTAGTGGAGTGAATGAATCAAGGGATGGTCAGGCTGTCCTCTAGGGCAGTGGCCCCCATCCTTTTTAGCACCAGGGACCAGTTTCATGGAAGACAGTTTTTCCATGGCCAGGGGGAGGATGGGGATAGTTTCAGGATGAAACTGTTTCACCTCAGATCATCAGGCACTAGTTAGATTAGCATGCAACCTAGATCCCTTGCATGTGCAGTTCACAATAGGGTTTGTACTCCTATGAGAATCTAATGCTGCTACTGATCTGACAGGAGGCACATCACGGTGGTAATGCTCACTTGGTTGTTGCTTACCTCCTGCTGTGTGGCCCGGTTCCTAACAGGCCACAGACCAGTACCAGTCTGTGACCTGGGGGTTGGGAACCCCTGCTCTAGGGTGTAGATAAAACTCCCCATCAGTTCAGGAATGAAGGCGTGAGGCAGTTACAGAAATTCCGACTACATGCCAAGTAGTATCCTGAGTTTGTTCCCATGGGATATCTCATTTAATTCATGATGGTTTGGGAGGTATGCGTTATTTACCAAGGAAAAAAAAAACTGATGTTTATAGAGGTGAGGTTACTTGCATAAGGCCACATATATGGGTGGATTTGAACCCAGTTCAGTCTAACTCCACATCTGGAGTCTAGCGCCTCTAAAAGCGGACAAGATGGAGCAGTCGGATGCCCGGAAAGGCATCTGGAGAGCAGATGAGGGTTGTGCGTAGGGCCTGGGTCTTGGTGGTGGGCCTAGGAACTGATCTGGTTGATCTCGTGTCCTTCTCCAGCTGGAAGTTTGATATTCTCTCTGAAACCTCTCCAGGAAGGAGAAGGCTGCTGTACCCTAACACTGAGTCTCTTGTCCTCAGCAGGGAGCGTGGCTTGCTGGGAATGTGCATAGGTAAGGTAATGCCTGGAGACCACAGTTGGCTGTGCCAGCCAGTGTGAGACCTGTGCCGGGGAGAGCCCCAAGGGGCTGGCGGTTTTCTTCCAATTGTTCTGGCAAAGCTCTCTCTTTAGGCAAGGTGGTGTAGTGAAGGAAGTTTGTCTTGGGCTGCCTCCAACCACCCCTTCCTCCCTGACTCCTCCTCTCACCAGCAACCTCTCCTCCCATAGCCCAGGGCACTTGGGAACAGGACGGGGGCAGATGAGGGCATTCACAGCAAGTCTATGAGGGTAGGGTTTCAGCTCTGCAGGCTTATTTCCTAATATACATAATTCACATGTTGAGGCTCTCATCATCTGCAGACTAGGCTATTTTAGTTTTTCACTGCTCTTCTTGCTTCCAGTCTGTCTCCACTACAGTCCATTCTTCATACTAATGCTGGAGGGATCTCATGAAGTTCATGCCACTTCTGTACTCAAAAGTCTTTAATGACTATCCATCACCATGGGATAAAGTACAAACTCCTTGGTCTTCCACCTTCACAGCCTCATTTCATACCCTTGTGAATTATTCCCTACTCACTGGAGTGTTATACTTGGGTTCATGCCGTTGCTCTGTCAGGAATCTCCTTCCTCTCCATCTGCCTGCTATGTTCCCACAGCATGATCCAGATCAGATGTCATCTCCTCCCTGGAGTGAACACAACCTTCTCACCATCCCTCCTCCCTTGGTTAGTCACTCACCTCTGTGGTTCTACAAGGCACTGTTCATGTCTTTATCTTTTCATTATTACATTCCACTACTATTTATTAAGTGCCTGCCAGGCAGCAAGATTTGGAGATATAATGGTGAAAAAATCACCTGGACCCTGGCCTTAGGCCTTTGTTGTCTAGCACTTATCACACTCTATTGTAGTGGTCTGTTTTGAAATCTATTGCTGTTACTGGTCAGTTACCATGTTGAGGACAGGAGCCATAGCTTACTTGTCTCTGAATCCCAATTTATTTAGCGCAGATCTTAACTCTTGCTAAGTTTCCAGTCTGGTTTGTCAAATGAGTCAATGTGCCTTTTCAAAGATGGCCCCTTGGGGATATGTTTGTTCAACAAAGTATCTCTTTAGTGTGTGTGGCAGGGGACTTCTGAGAGGCCTCCTCCCACACAGAGTTCAACAAGAATGTCTGCCCTACACCAGGTATGGTGTGGGTGTTTAAGCTCCAGTGCTGAACAAAACAGACCAGGTCCCTCCTCTCCCGGGTAAGGGTGCCAGATAAAATGTAAGTCACCCAGATAAATGTGAATTTCACAGAAACAATGAAAATGTTGTCAGTATGCCTCAAATATTGTGCAGTACCTAAGTATGTCTCAAATATATCTGAAATTGCATTTAACTGGGTGTTCTGTGTTTATTTGCTAAATTTGGCTCCGAAGGTTCCAGACCAGCCTCAGACTTGGATTAGAAGCAGGCAAGGCTTTCCGTGTCCATCCTTCCTGATCTGTCCTTCTCAGAGCCCAGTCTCATCCTGGATACTCAGTTACGGGAAATATGTCCTGGAGAGGTGACCACGTGTCTGCCACACCTATAACTCCCTTCTGAGAAATGAGGTCACGTGGTTCTTTGCATACAAGATGCCAGACTTTGGGTCAGATGTCTTTGTTACCCTAACCACTCCTATTTGTGAGGAAGTCTGGGCTTATTCAGAGGTAACAATCAACAGGCTGGACACAAGGGAGCCCATGGCCTCTCAGGAGAGCTGTCCATTTCCAGGGCTTTCTACTGGATGGTTCCTAACCAGGCGAATGAGGTCACTCTCAGTGAAGTTTGAGTCAGAGAGACAGAGGGAAAGAAAACTCAGAGATGTAAAAACAGTAGAAGAAGAGAGAGAGGCCAGGATAGAGGGAGGGAGAGATGAAGACTCCTGTCTAGGGGAGCCCTTGGGCCTCAAGCTATGACAAAGTGACTGTCCTCAGAGCGGCTGAAGGGGCTCACAGCCCAGCGGGTCTCTGCTTGGTACTCCGTGAAGCCTGCTGCCATGGCTTCCTGATCTTCCTTCCTTCCTTCTGTCACTTAATGGAACCTGAGTGAATCTTGTAAACTTGAAAAAGCCTATTTTTAAAGCTCCACCCACCCCACCTCAAGCATCATTAGCTTTTAGTCAGGACACCTGGGTCCAAGATTCAGCTCCGCCACGGACTCACTCCGCAGTCCTCAATCGGCAGCCGCACCCCCCAACCCCTGCCCCACCGCCACTTCTCTGGACCTCATCCTTTTCCTCAGCAAGGAGAGGGAGAGTCCAGATGGATCTCCCAGGATCTCTAGGACTCCTGTTCCAAGACCTGACACCCTCTTGGAACAGGGGTGGAAAACTTCTTGGGAGATTTTTATTCCAAGAAGAACGGCATCAGGCTGGTTGCTCTCAAACTTCACAACCAGCTGGGGAGTGCATTTCAATCCCCTTTCCTCTCCAGTTAGTAGGCCTGGGATGCAGCCCAGGAACTCACATTTAAAAAGCAGCGTCCAGAGCGGTTCTGATGCTGAGAACAGGACTACCCTAGGCAGACAGAATGGCTTCTACACCAAAGTTTAAACTTATTTTCTGGTAAGGATTTTGGGAGGTACAGAGTCTGTTGTTTTGGTTGTTTGAGTGTATGAGTGTGAGAGTGTGAGTATGTGTGTGTGTGTGAGACTGAGTGTGTGAGAGTGTGTGTGTGTGACAGTGTGTGTGAGAGTGTGTGTGTGTGTGAGAGAGAGTGTGTGTGAGAGTGTGTGTGTATTTGTGTGTGTGTGTGAGAGAGAGAGATAAGGGGGGACATCACCATGGAGGCTGCTGCCCTGGGGCAGTGGGGCTGGAGAAGAGAAGGGGAAAAAGGAGACCAACATTCTGTGAGGTCTGACCTTGAGCCAGGTGCAGGATTATTTAATTCTCATAGGATCTACAGGATAGTATTGACAGTCTCTGACAGACTGGGAAAACTGAGGCTCAGAGAGGTTAAGTACATTTACCAAAGTGACATAACAGCAACTGGCATGGCTGGGATTTGAACCTGGAACTGCTTGGCTCTGATTCCCATGCTCTTCCCATAATGTCTCACCCACACCAAGCATCACTAGAGTCAACGTCACAGTACAGCAGCCATAAATCCTTGGCTTCCTGGTGGAAATCCATTTCACACATTCTGTGCTGTTTCCCACATATCCATTGACTATTCTAGGAAATCAATGTTTCTGCCTCCAAACACTTCCCAAACTTCACCTCATCCCCTGTTACTGGAATAGGGAGGGAAAAAAGTCATCGACAGGGGAGCTTGGTGGCTAACACGGCCAGAGGGAGCAGGTCCACATTGGAGATGGGAGAGTCATTAGAGAAAGGAGTCAGGAGAGAGCCAGCACAGAGGAGATAACTGCAGAGAGGTTCCACTGCCGTGGAACCCTGGTGTGGGTGGGGAGGGCGAGCAGCTTCTGTCTTGTTCCCAGTCCGGATCTAGCAGTTCTTTCTGAGTGAGTCTCTATTCCCTTCTTCAGGGTCCATTGCTGTCATGTCCATTCCAGCCATATCCAGTTTCTCCGCGGGAAGCTCTGAGCCAGACTTGGCTCAGCCTGGGCAGTCTGTGAAAACACACTCTCTCTCCATCTGGAAGATGGGGCCTTGGGAATGTTACCCATGTGGGCTGGCTGCTCAGTGTCCCACATACAGCCCCATGCGCCGGGTTGGGAGTGGGTGAGTGGCCGTGGGTGTGGAGCTGGATGGGCCAGCTACATGGAAAGGTGCAGTTCCTGGCATGCCTCGTGATCACTCACCCATCTATGGGTAGGCTTTTTCCTTTCCTCTTAAAGCCCTTAGGAGTCAGTCGTCAAACTACACAAGCAATTCCCAATTGGATGCTTCGTGTCAATAGCTCTGTTCAGCGGGGTTATATTCCAGTGTGAGGACTGTAAGCTGTGAGAAGGGGCCACAGCCAATCAGGATGGTTGGAGGGTAGACACCCTGAAGGCCAGGGCACCTGTCTTTCCCACTTGCACATCAGGAGGTGAGATACAAATGGCAGAGTACACAGTCAGAGGATGGAGGTTGTTCTTGGGGAAGACTGAAGATCAAAAAATTTTGGAATTCTGAATCTGGAAGGAATCATGTGACTTGTGAATCACAGAGAGGACTCTAAGTAAGGGAAAACCAAAACAGGTTGTGGTTGTGACCCGTCATGGTCACATCTGTGTGTTAGGGAGATTTGTATTCCCACTAATTCCCTCCTGGGCATGGGGAAGAGGGTTTAACACTGGGGCGCTTGTTTAGGGATGTACTGGCTTCATAACAGAGACTTCAGATGCAACCCAGAGCACCCAATTTCCTACACAGTCTCAGGTAGGATGCTCTTACCTGGGAATAATGGACAGTCCAATTTAGTTGGCTCAAACAATAAAAAAGGCATATCTCATGATGCAAGAACACTAGAGGTAGGCTTGGTAAATTCAGCAGCTTAATGAATTCACGAAGGACTTAGATTCTTTCCATTTCTCCATCCTACTCTTTTCTGTCCAACAGCCTGGTCTTCTGGCTACCTCTTTTCAGGTAGCAAACTGGCTGCTGCCGCACCAGGTGTCACATCCTCACGATGTCCAGAGGCAGAAAAATGACCCTTCTCTTCCTGTGTTACCTTTTACGATCAAGAGAATCCTTTCTTGGGAGTCTTGATAGCATACTCTCTCTCATGTCTCACTAGCCAGAATGGCATCACGTGTCTTTGTGGGACATGTCAACCAGGCTTTGGCAAAGGCAACGGGACCACTTTGATTGGCTCTGGCTGACTGTGATTCATCTCCTGATGGGGCCTGCCTCCCCAGAAACACATGGCCATGAGAAAGGGGCATAGGGAATAAAATCAGTCTGTCCACAAGGAGAAAGGGAGGTGCAGCTATTAAAAAGGCAACCAACAGCATTTAATGGGCATATTCAACATTCTGAACCTGGGGTTCAAATATGTAATGGTTTTATTTTCCTTTAATTGCTGCCTTGAAAATGCTCCGGGGAACCTCCATTTCTAATCGTTTAATAATATCTCTGGTATATTCTATAGGTAAGTCCAATTTAACATTTCAATTTCACATCCAATTCAACACTCACTTTCTCTACCTCCTTTTTCTTTCTTCTAGTTAGTTCTCTGCTCCTCCCAGCTTGTTTAAGCAAGAAGAGACAATCAATGAAAAGAAATAAACATCCCTTATCTGATTGCTCTCAGACTCTTTTCTCGGCTAGCACAGCTTCTTAGGCCAAGACCGGCTGATCATGTCCTCTTTGTGGCAAGAGGCCAAATGATGGCTGTCTCAAGGAAGGGGTGCATATGTGAGTATTTGGGGCACCTGCAGGACCTCCCTACTGTACAGTTTTCTCTTTCAACCACCCTCAGCAGCCATTCAGCAGTCCACCCTATATCTTCTCACATCGGGGGTCTGCTTGTCAAGTGACTGCCCCTTTTGAGTCGGATGCCAACAAGATGGCTCAAGTCACAAGATCTGTTTAATCCACAGGAAACTCTTGCCCTCTTTCCATACCAATCAGTATAAAAGGCTGCTCATCACACTCCTTGCCTCCGTCTAGTCTTCTATTTTTTCCTCTATTTGAGCAGGCACAGAGGGCAGATCAGCAAGTCCGCTGTGCAAGCAGGTGTTGAATTTGGAATGAAATTTCATTCTTCCTTTTGGCAGGCACCAAGCCCTTGCTGCTAGGCTTGAGGGTGGAGGGAAGGGATGACAACTCATGACCCTAATAAATCTCCGATATTTTCCTTCTCGCTCCTGTTCTTTACACATACCGGGGACTAGGGTGATGGTGACAGGACAAATTCTGTGACTTCTGAATCAATCCTGAGGGATGTGTCTGGTGCCTCCTTGTTAGCTCTCTTTAGGTTGTAGAGTACTAAGCACTTTACTGTTTTCAACTTGTAGCTATAGTTACAATAGAGATTTTATTTGGCATCTTTCCAAGTCATCCTACCACCCTAGCCTTTCAAGTAGCTGGGACTAAAGGTACGTACCATCATGCCTGACTAATTAAAAAAATTCTGGGGGGATAGAGACAGGTTTCTCTATGTTTCCCAGACTAGTCTTGAACTCCTGGCCTCCAGTGATCCTCCCACCTTGGCCTCCCAAAGCATTGGGATTAGAAGTGTCACACATGCACCTGGCTTTATTCAGCATCTTATTTTAGGTGTCTGCTACAGTTCCACTTTTGGCTGTCCATCATTTATAAACACCATTCATCACATATACATACTTAAATGTTTTTGTGCTAGATGAAACACATTGCCTCCATCTCTAAAAGAAGACACCTGAAAGCTTCTCATCTGTTTACTGTACCTAATTGCAGATCGAGATCTCAAGCCTAGTTGTAATTCCTTGATGTCCTATGACCTATGTTTACAAGATATACATCATTGAAACATACAGTATACACTAGTGGAGAAGGAAGACTGGAACATATAATGAACAGTTCCATCAAAAAAGGAATGATGATAAATTTCTCCAGTAGCCAGTGATTCACAGTAAATATTCTGCTGGGCAGAAATAGCAAGGATGCCCTGCCTAGCATTGAATCAGCACCTTTTGCTGGCCAATTTGTCAGCCCTCAGGTCTGTTTTCTGGGAGGATCTACTGTATATTGTCCTTGAGGACCATTATCTCTAGGGTGGACATTGAACAGAATGCCTCTGAGGGGATTTACTTCACTTTACAACAAGCCTATTTAAAGGATTGGTTGTATTCATTTTGGCCAATTCCTACCACACTCATTCTAAATCAGCCTTCCACCCAAACCATCCCACTGAAATTGCTCTTGTCAAGATAGCCATATTACTAATTCTAATGGTCAGTCCTTAGATCTCTTATTTTACCTACCAGGAGCATTTGACACAGTTGATCACCTCATCTTCTTGGAAATACATTTTTTTCTTTTGGCTTCAAGGACACCACGTTTTTCTGTCTTTCTTCCTGCCTCACTGGCTGCTGCTTCTTTGCTGTTATTTCGATAACTTTCCCCAACCTCTAAGTATTGGAGGAGACATTTTTCTCTATTTATAGTTCTTTGGCCATTTCATTCAGTTTCATAACTTTAAATCCTATCTATATCTCATCTATGTATTCATTGGTCCTAAATGTGTATCTTCCAGCTTAGACCTCTCCTTTCAACCCCAGCAAAGAAAAAAAGTGGAAAAAATTGCTGAAATATTGGTGAGAAGGAATAGGATGCCCCATATCTATATTTCTTCTCTAAAAAGTACTTCATGTTGCTGTGTCCCTTTGGTCTTCTTCCCCCACATCCTACCATGTTAATTTTTCTAGAATTTTAGTTTTGTGATGTTATAGATTTAGTTCTATGACATTCGCTTCTTCCTTTCTTTCATTTCTTTAGATAATAATTGTTATCTTTCCCATATCTCTTGGGGCAGGTTCCTAGATTGATTTATCTGAATGCTTCCATGATTGTTTTCTAAGTAGAACATTTTGTGGCCAACCTTTTGAGTGTGGCTTTATTACCACTACCATTTAAATGATAATATCACCTTTAAAAAATATGAATCTTGAATTGTTGTCAAAGTCCTTTGGAGCATTGTGAGGATATAAACATAGGCTTTTTATTTGTTAACCATTTATATATATATGCACACAGATATATATTATATATTTATTAACCATGTATATTATATATAATTAAATTCATACATTTTCTAATATCAAACCAGTCTTTCACTCCTGGCATGCACTCTACTTGCTGCTAGATTTTATTGATAGTACCTCATTTAGAACTTTGCCCTAATGTTTACAAGTAAGAAAGATTGTTCTATATTTTCTTTTATGGTGGGCAGTCTTTTGGGCTTTTAAATAAATGATCTGCTGACTTTGATATGTATTTGGAAGGGTTCCTCTTCTCTGTGTTCTGGAACAGTTTAGTGAAATTGGGTTCCTTAAAGGGACAGAGAATTCACTTGTAAAATTCTCTGGGTGTGGTGCTTTTTGGTGTGATAGCTCTTGATATTTTCTATGTCTTGTATCGCAACTTATCTGTTTGTAGTTCACCTCATCCAGGGTCAGTTTTCTTGGATATTTTTTCTTTTCTTTTTTTTTGTTTTTTTTTGAGATGGAGTATCACTCTTGTTGCCCAGGCTGGAGTGCAATGGCATGATCTCAGCTCACTGCGACCTCTGCCTGCGGGGTTCAAGCGATTCTCCTGCCTCAGCCTCCCTAGTAGCTGGGATTATAGGCATGCACCACCACACTCTGCTAATTTTGTATTTTTAGTGGAGATGGGGTTTCAGCATGTTGGTCAAGCTAGTCTTGAACTCCCGACCTCAGGTGATCCGCCCTCCTTGACCTCTCAAAGTGCTGGGATTACAGGTGTGAGCCAACGCACCCAGCGGTCTTGGATATTTTTTCTAGAAAATAATTCATTTCACACATGTTTAAAAATCGATTTACTCAGGTTTAAGCAAAATGATCTTTTCATTATTTGAATTTCCTTTTTACCTTTGTAATGTTCCCATCCTCATTTCTTATTCTGGTTTCTCTCATGCCTACCCTCTTTACCTCTCTCTTTTTTAAAGTTAGATAATAGTTTATATTTTCCATAAATAATTAGCTCTGGATATTTTAAATTTAGATTCTATAATTTTCTGTTGTCTATTCAATTAATTTTTGCTTTTACTAATTTATTCTTTATGTTTTCATTAAATTTAGTTCATTCTTTTGAGTTGGGTGTTTAATTAATTTTTAAACATTTTTTGATTAATGTTAATATTTAAGACTTGAAATTTCCTGTGCACACTGTTTTAGCTATATCTCATTGATTTTAATATATAGTATTTTCATTATTATTTTATTTTAGATAGCAATTTTGGTTTTGTTTTCTTCTCTGAATCAAGAGTTGTTTAAGAGGGTTATAAATTCTCATATGGATAAGACTTTAAAAATTACTTAGTTCTGTTCTTAATTTCTAGTTTTATTGTGTTATTATTGGGGAATGTTCATTTGCATCATTTCTGCACTTTAGAGTTTATTCAAGTGTTGGTTAGGAGTGTAGACTCTGGATCCACACTGCGTGGGTTCAAGTGTTGGTTAGGAGTGTAGACTCTGGATCCTCACTGTGTGGGTTCAAGGCCTGGTTTTCCCATGTATCAGCTGCATGACCCCAGGCATCTTGTTTAACCTCCCTGTGTCTCAAATTTTATCATGGGGTTGTTATGGGAATTAAAAGAATTAAGATCTACAAAGTACTGATGAATAGTACCTGGTACATTTTAAAGTTTGACAGATATGTTAACCATTAGTATTCGTATAGTTGTTTATCATATAATTTTTGATGCATTTTTCAAAAGTTTCTGAAATGAAAGGATATTCTGGTTTTTCAGGAGTATTAAATTAACCCTGTTTTCCCGTTTAGGTTACTTAGATACTCTGTAGTCAAACTTTTCTTGTTTATTTGACCTTTATGGCTTGAGACAGGTGAATTAGAGCCTGCCCAACTATGAATCTCTTTGCATTTCCTGAAGTTTTGGTGCTCGTTAAAAGGTGCAGAAATCTTTGTGTCTGTTTTTAGTGTGGAGTGCAACCTTTATTCTTTTTTTTTTTTTCTGATACGGAGTTTCGCTCTTGTTGCCCAGATTGGAGTGCAATGGCGCTATCTCGGTTCACTGCAACTTCCGTTTCCTGGGTTCAAGCGATTCTCCTGTCTCAGCCTCCTGAATAGCTGGGATTACAGGCTCCTGCCACTACGCCTGGCTAATTTTTGGCATTTTTAGTAGAGGCGGGGTTTCACCATATTGGCCAGGCTGGTCTTGAACTCCTGACCTCAAGTGATCTGCCCACCTCGGCCTCCCAAAGTGCTGGGATTACAGGCATGAGCCACCGCGCCCGGCCCCAACCTTTATCCTTATAAATACTTCTCCTTGTCTCATTTAATATGTTTACTCTGAAATAAATATTGACTGATATTAAGATCAAGATTCTGTATTTTTCATTTGCTTGGTGGGTTTTCACTCATCTTTTAACTTTCAATCCTTCTGAGTTATTTAAATGTTCTTTTTCTATTGAATTTTTTGGTAATTCCTACCAACAAGGATATTTCATCATAACCTCAATGCAACCATTAAAATTAGGAAATTAATATTTGATACACTACTGATACATTATAACCATCTCAACCATACACCCCATTTAGATATTTCCCATTGTTTCAATAATGATCCTATGACAGAAGGATCCAGTCCAAGATTATGCATAGCATTGAGTTGTCACAGTTCCTCAGTCTTTCTGTGACTTTCATGACACTGACACTTTTGAAGATTATAGACCAGTTATTGTGTAGAGTGTCTCCAATTTGGGTTCATCTTATGTTCCTCATGTTTAAATTTCAGGCTTCTCACTTTTGGCAGAAATATCAATCAATCATACAGCATTCTCTGCATTGCATTCTGTCAGCGGGCACATTATTTTGATTGATCTGATTTCTGTGATGGTACTGATTAAGGTGATGTCTGCCAGGTGTCTCCACTGTGAAGTTACTCTTTTTCTTCTAGTGTAATTAATAAATATTTTGTGGAAAGGTACTTTGAAACTACATAAGTATCCTTTTCCTTATCAAACTTTTACCAATTAGTTTTAGTGCTCATTGATGTTTCCTGGTTGAATTATCACCCTGATGGTTGCTGGATAGTGATTTTCTACTTCAGTCATTCCTTCTGAATTCATTAGCTACCATTCTAGTGTAAGAAAAACCTTTCTCATATTCCCATTTACTTATCCATTCATTTATTTAATCAATATGGACTCATGAGCTCCTATTTATTCAATGATTTATAATCTTCTTTTCTTTTCCTTTCTTCCTTTTTTCTCTTCTGTTCCTTTCCTTTCTATTTATTCAATGATTTATAGTCTTCCTTTCTTTTCCTTCCTTCCTTTTTTCTCTCCTTCCTTCCTTCTTCTTCTCCTTCCTTCCTTCCTTTCTTTTCTTCCTCCTCTTCTTCTTTCTTTCTTTCCTTTTTCTTTCTTTCCTTTTCTTTTTCTTTCTTTCTTTCTTTCTTTCTTTCTTTCCTTCCTTCCTTCCTTCCTTCCTTCCTTCCTTCCTTCCTTCTTTCTTTTTTCTTTCTTTCTTTCTTTCTTTCTTTCTTTCTTTCTTTCTTTCTTTCTTTCTTTCTTTCTTTCTTTCTTTCTTTCTTTCTTTCTTTCTTTCTTTCTTTCTTTCTTTCTCTTTCTTTCTTTCTTTCTTTCTCCTTCTTTTCTTTCTCCGTCCTTTCTTCCTTTCTGTCTTTCTCTTTCTCTTTTCCTTCCTTCCTTTTCTTTTTTCTTTCCATTATAATCTTTTATAATAATTTTCCTTTCTGCTGAATTTTGTTAGTCTGTGATAATTCAATACTATTAGGATTAAGCTAACCTTCTCATTAGATTTTGTACATCTTTTTTTTTTTTTGTTAGCATTTTCTTACTTTCTGGTACAACAAGTCATTCCAGCCTTATCATGTACTTTCCCTATCCTACCCCTGGTATTAGCCATTTCTCCAAGGATCCGTGTTCTCTTAATGGTATTTGGAAAAGAAGATATAGGCTCTATATAATGCTCATTGTTCTTAGGATGTTACTGCTTCTAGGTCTCCCAGTGGTCAAGCTAAGAAATGTATCTATGTATTTATATATGTATGTGCATTCCTATGAATAAATTATATATGCATATTTATATCTGTATGTATTTCTACATCGAATTACATATCAAAGACCGTAAGTTCTCACCATTACCTCCAATTCCAATCTAACACCACATTGTTCAGGCTCAGTCACTCTGCACCACCTAGACCCCCTCATCCTGTTTGAGCTGCAACCCCCCAAAATCAGGCTGGATGGGTGCCCTTCTCATCCTGCTCGGGTCCTGATGTCCCATGCCAGGTCACTGCTCCCCTTCACCCCCTGTGCTCCTGGTAGATGCCCTCCTCATTTCCTGTTCCAACACCCTGCTCTGGCTTTCTCGTAATCCCTCACTCCCTGTTCATGCAGATGCCTGCCTTGCTCAGCTCTACCCACTGGCTTTTGTACTGAAACTCAGAAAGTAAGGCAGGAGGCCGGGCGCGGTGGCTCAAGCCTGTAATCCCAGCACTTTGGGAGGCCGAGACGGGCGGATCACGAGGTCAGGAGATCGAGACCATCCTGGCTAACATAGCGAAACCCCGTCTCTACTAAAAAATACAAAAAACTAGCCGGGCGAGGTGGCGGGCGCCTGTAGTCCCAGCTACTCGGGAGGCTGAGGCAGGAGAATGGCGTAAACCCCGGGAGGCGGAGCTTGCAGTGAGCTGAGATCTGGCCACTGCGCTCCAGCGCCGGCGACAGAGTGAGACTCTGTCTCAAAAAAAAAAAAAAAAAAAAAAAAAAAAAAAAAAGAAAGTAAGGCAGGAATATAGGCAGGCAGGAAGGGAGGCAAAGTAAAGCAGTTCCATTGTTCTTCATGTATAATATTTTTGAATCCATTGTTTATAGTTTGGTTTTGCTTTGTGTCCTGATCTGAGACTCTTGCTTTTTATGACATGAATTTGTTCTATTTTTGTTTGTTCACATAAAAGACATGTTTGTACTAGTTATACCTTCTTAATGCCATCCTTTTATTTTAACAATTTAAAATGTATATTTTGCTATATGATCTGTGTTTTTTTCCTTTTTATGTATAGTTCTGCTAATATAAAAGATTTATAGTTTATAGTCCTATTGTTTATCTTTATAATCAGCTTCAAATGATGTACTCAAATCTTCATTTCTTTGGAGTTGACTCCCTCTACTATCAACTATTAAAATAGTATACTTCTACTTTCTCCTTTCCCCTTCCTTTTCATCATCTGGTTTTCATGCAATGTATTATTATGAATTCTTCTAGTGATTTACTTTAAACCTTGATTATTTGATTTAGCATGTTAAAAATATTTTTTGATCCTTCAACTATAAAAGTTGTAAAATCCACCTACTTATATGAATTCCCTCTTTCTCTTCCATCTGTATTCTGATTTTTTGTTACGTTCTCATAGTTTATAACATTTACCCCCTAGTCTGTAACCATAATTTTCACAGCAGTTTTAGCTTTGTCCTGCATTAAAATGGATTTAGCACTCATAGCTACTCCTTTTACCTGATTTTCTCCATTTATCTCTTGACTGGCTGAAGTTTATTTTCTAATGGTTTTTTAGAAGAGTTCATAGAATGGAATTCCTTCAACTGTTGCATGCTTGAAAGTATTTGTCTATTGCCTTAGCCTGGTAAAATAGCTTGACTAAAGACAAAATGCTTGGATGTCACCTTTCTTCTCCCAGAAGACTGTGTAGGAATTTCTCCATGGTCTTTTGATGTTCAAGTCAGGAGCTAGCTCGATCTAATTTTTTTCCCTTCAGCCTGTGTGTCAATAGTTTTGGCTGGATGCCCACATGATTCCTTCTTTATATTTGAAGATAAGAAACTCTATTAGGCCAGTTCTTAAAATTGGTCTTTTTGAATCAGTTTTTTCTTTCAATCTGTAGATTCAAGCTTTTTTTAAATTAAAAATTTTAATTGTGGTAAAATACACATAACATAAAATCTACCAGCTCAGCCATTAATGTACAGTTCAATGGTGTTAAGTATATTCACGTTGTTGTATAACCAATCTCCAGAACTTTTGCATCTTGAAAAACTGAAACTATATTTATTAAACAACTCCTTATTTCCCCCAGCCCTCTGCTAGATTCAAGTTTTTTTCCCTCCCTTCCCTCCTTCCCTTTATCTTCCCCTTCTTCCTTCCTTCCTTCCTTCCTTCCTTCCTTCCTTCCTTCCTTCCTTCCTTCCTTCATTCCTCCCTCCCTCCCTCCCTCCCTCCCCTTCCCTCCCCTTCCTTCCTTCTTTCCTTCCTTCCTTCCTTCATTCCTCCCTCCCTCCCTCCCTCCCCTTCCCTCCCCTTCCTTCCTTCTTTCCTTCCTTCCTTTCTTCTTTCCTCTCTTTTTCTTTCTGTCTATTGAGAGAGAGAGTCACACTATGTGCAGGCTGGTATCGAACTCCTGGGCTGAAGCAATCCTCTTGCCTCAGTCTTCAGAGTCACTGGCATTACAGGCGTGCACCACTGCTTCTGGCTAAAGTTTTATTTTAAATAAATCTTTTTTCACTTATGTTTCCTATTCTGCGTGTTCAGTTCTTTTTTTCAGGAGTAGTCATTATACATATGGTTGCTCTGGTTACAAACAAGGTGACCTTGCTTTTGCTCTTCTGGGTATGTCATGTACTTTACAGAAGTCTGCATATTGCCAGCTCTGCCCATGATCTGTTATTATGGGACACTGTGTCAGCATCCTCCCTCCATTTGGTTCCAGTTTCACTGGAATTGGCAGAATTTCTTCAAAGAAAGTGTTATTTGGGGTTGTAAGGGCTTTCTATTTTCATCTAAGATGGAATTTACATATCTGCATTTATTTTCCTTGTTGTAAAATTCCGTTGGTTTCCAAGATAAGAAATTAGTAGATATATCTTTATTTATTTTCCTTACATTTAGAATTGTGTTATTGAATGTTTCCTCCCATTAATTTGTATATAATTTATTTAGCATATCATCTGCATCTGAATGTTAAAACTTCTATAACCTCAGAAAGCAGGAAAACGACTGTGAACCCAGAAGTAGCCTGTTTTTCATTAAATCAGCATTTTCAGTCATTTCATGAAATATTGAGTGGAAGGGGAGATAGAAGGCTATGCTCAGCCTTTCATCTGGTACAGATATGTTTGTGTATGCCTTGAGTAGTTCGAACATTCCAGGATCCACCTTCTCCTCACAATAAAGCCACATAGTCCACAGGCTTGTGCCACAAGGGGGAATTATCTGCTCCTTGTACCTCATAGGCCCTTTGGATTGCTGCCATTGTCTCTGGGGTTGGAAGGGATTTCATCAGGACTGGGGTTTTCTCTGAAACAGTATCTGGGGTTAGCTCTTGCCCCTTCATCAGTCTTTGTCATAATCACTGTGTGTCCAAAGTCACCAATTTGTGAATGTGAAATGGTTGAAGTTTTCTCACCTTTGAGGAGGATGAACCTGGGGAATTTTGGGGGTGCTGTAGGCAGGTAATCCCAGAGCCTGCTTCTCCTTCATTCAGTACACAGACAACTTGTTAACCACCTGTTACCTGCAGAGTGTTAGGCGTTCTGAGACGAATTCCACCTGGACCCACTTCTGAAGTGTTGCCTCCCTGGCGAAGACGTATTACAGCAGACATGCAAATGCATATTCTAAGAACATAGATGATGGAGACATTCATCTCACAGGATATAAATTAGGAGGTGGGTGGAAGTGGGTGAACTCATTCAACATTGAGCCAATGTTTCTTGGGTGCCTTTTGTGTTTCAGGCACTATTCTAGGCACTGGGGATATAGAAGTAAAAGAACAGACAGAAATCCCTGCTGATATGGCTTGGCTGTGTCCCCACCTAAATTTCATCTTGAATTCCCATGTGTTGTGGGAGGGACCTGGTGGGAGGTAATTGAATCATGGGAGCAGGCCTTTCTCATGCTGTTCTGGTAATAGTGAATACATCTCATGAGATCTGATGGTTTTATAAAGGGGAGATTCCCTGCACAAGCTCTCTTCTCTTGTCTGCTGCCATGTGAGATGTGCCTTTCCCCTTCCACCATAATTGTGAGGCCTCCCCAGCCACGTGGAACTGTAAGTCCAATAAACCTCTTTCTTTCGTAAATTGCCTGGTCTCAGCTATGTCTTTATTAGCAGCATAAAAATGGACTAATACATAAACTGGTACTGTATTAGTACTGATTAATACAGTAGAGTGGGGTGTTACTGAAAAGATACCTGAAAATGTGAAAGCGACTTTGGAACTGGGTAGCAGGCAGAGGCTGGAACAGTTTGGAGGTCTCAGAAGAAGATAGGGAAATGTGGGAAATTCTGGAGCTTCCTAGAGTCTTGTTGAATGGCTTTGCCCAAAATGCTGATAGCAACATGGACAATAAAGTCCAGGCTGAGGTGGTCTCTGATGGAAATGAGTAACTTGTTTTGGGAACTGGAGCAAAGGTGACTCTTGTTATGTGTTAGTGAAGAGACTGGCAGCATTTTGCCCCTGCCCTAGAGATTTGTGGAACTTTGAACTTGAGAGGGATGATTTAGGGTTTTTGGTGGAAGAGGTTTCTAGGCAGCAAAGCATTCAAGATGTGACTTGGGTGCTGTTAAAGGCATTCCATTTTATAAGGGAAGCAGAGCATAAATGTTCAGAAAATTTGCAGCCTGCCAATGCAATAGAAAATAAAATCCCATTTTCTGAGGAGAAATTCAAGCCAGTTGCAGAAATTTGCATAAGTAATGAGGAGCCGAATGTTAATCCACAAGATGATGGGGAAAATGTCTCCAGGACATGTCAGATTTCCCAGCAGCCCCTCCCATCACAGGCCTGGAAGCCTAGGAGGAAAAAGTGGTTTCATGGGCTAGGCCCAGGGTACCTGTGCTCTGTGCAGTCTAGAGACTTGGTGTCCTATGTTCCAGCCGCTCTAGCCATGGCTGAAAGGGGCCAACATAGAGCTTGGGCTGTGGCTCCAGAGGGTGCAAGCCCCAAACCTTGGCAACTTGCATGTGGTGTTGAGCCTGTGAGTGCACAGAAATCAAGAATTGGGGTTTGGGAACCTCCACCTAGATTTCAGAGGATATATGAAAACACCTGGATGTCCAGGCAGAAGTTTGCTAGGGGTGGAGAACTCCTGGAGAAACTCAATTCTATGGAAAGTTTGGAACTCCTTAGAGATTAGTTAAGCGATTGTGACCAGAATGCTAGTTGAAATATGAAGAGTAAGGCCATTCTGATGATATTTCAGATGGAACTGAGGAATAAGGTATTGGAAACTGGAGTAAAGACCATCCTTGTTATAAATTTACAAAGACCAGCCGGGCGCAGTGGCTCAAGCCTGTAATCCCAGCACTTTGGGAGGCCGAGATAGGCGGATCACGAGGTCAGGAGATCGAGACCATCCTGGCTAGCACGGTGAAACCCCATCTCTACTAAAAAATACAAAAAAATTAGCTGGCTGAGGTGGCGGGCGCCTGTAGTCCCAGCTACTCGGGAGGCTGAGGCAGGAGAATGGTGTAAACCTGGGAGGCGGAGCTTGCAGTGAGCTGAGATCCGGCCACTGCACTCCTGGCCACAGAGCGAGACTCTGTCTCAAAAAAAAAAAAAAAAAAAAAAAATTTTACAAGGAACTTGGCTGAACTGTGTCTACATTTCAGGGCTTTGTGGAAGGCCAAACTTGAAAGTGACACACTAGAGTATCTGCAGAAGAAATTTCTAAGCAAAATATAGAAGGAGGTGCATGGTTACTTTTGGCCACTTGTGCTGAGATTTGGGAGCAAAGGAATAATTCAAAGACAATTATAAAGATAAAGAAAATTTACATTAAAAGGGAAGTAAAGTGGAAAGAGTCGGAAAACTGTCAGTCTGGCCACATGAAGAGTGAAAAAGTGCATTCAGAAGAGGAAACCAAGGATGCAGCTAAAAAGATTAGCATAGGTAGAATGGAGCCAGATGCTATTCCTCAAGACAATGAAGAAACACCAGAAATGCATTTCAGAGATCTTTGAGGGTACCCCTCCTGTTATAGGCCCAGAAGTCTAGGAGGGCAGAATAGTGCCTTGGGACTCTGCCCCTGGAATCCCAGTGCAGAGCTTCATGGCTGCCCTAGCCAAGGCTCAAGTGACCCCAATTGTAGCTTGTGCTGCAGTTTTGGAAGGTACAAGCCATAAACCTTGACAGTGTCCAGGTGGTGCTGACTCTGCAAGCTTGCAAACAGCAAAAGCTGTGGCAGCTTGGCAGCCTCCACCAAGATTTCAAAGGATGTCATCAAAAGCCTAGGAGCCCAGGCAAAGATTTGTCACAGGGGCAGAGCCACTGCAAAGAGTCCTCATCTAGTGGAGCCATGGAAGTGATGCCACAATAGAGAGTCTCCATTAGGGTAATGCCTAGTGGAGCTGTGGGAGTGGGACAACTACTGGGACCCCAGAAGTGTGCAGTCACCGGCAGCATGCAACATCCACCTGGGAAAGCTTCAGGCACCAGACTGCAATACCTAGGAGCAGTCACATGGGCTGCACCCAGAAAAGCCATAAGCGTGAGGCTGCATGAAGCCTTGGGGGCCTAACCCACACCCCAGTGTGGATGGGAGGCCACACACAGAGTCAAAAGAGATTTATTCTTCAGCTTTAAGATTTAATGTCTGCCCTGCTGGGTTTCAGATTTGCTTGAGACCTGTTACTCCTTTCTTTTTGTCTATTTCTCCATTTTGGAATGGGAATGTCTGTTTTATGCTTCCACCACAATTGTATCTGAGAAGTAAATAACTTGTTTGTATTTCACAGGCTCACAGATGATACTGTGGACTTTGGACTTTTGAGTTGGTGCTGGAATGAGCTAAGATTTTGGGGCTTTGGAGTTGGAATGAATGTATTTATATTTGAGAAGGACATGAGTTTCAGAGGGCCAGGAGTAGAATGGTATAGTTTGAGTGTTTGTCCCCTCCAAAACCTACATTGAAACTTAATCCCTAAAGTAACGATATTGAAAGGCAGGGCTATTAAGAAATGATTGGGTTGGGAGGCTGAGATGGGCGGATCACGAGGTCAGGAGATCGAGACCATCCTGACTAACACGGTGAAACCCCGTCTCTACTAAAAAAAAAAAATACAAAAATTAGCCGGGCGCGGTGGTGGGCACCTGTAGTCCCAGCCACACGGGAGGCTGAGGCAGGAGAATGGCGTGAACCCGGGAGGCGGAGCTTGCAGTGAGTGGAGATCGCGCCACCGCACTCCAGCCTGGGAGACAGAGCGAGACTCCGTCTCAAAAAAAAAAAAAAAAAAAAAAAAAGAAATGATTGGGTCATGCTGGACGCAGTGGCTCACGCCTGTAATCTCAGCACTTTGGGAGGCCAAGGCGGGTGGATCACGTGAGGTCAGGAGTTTGAGACCATCCTGGCCAACATGGCGAAACTCTGTCTCTACTAAAAATACAAAAAATTAGCCAAGTGTGCTGGTGGGCGTCTGTAATCCCAGCTACTTGGGCGGCTGAGGCAGGAGAATTACTTGAACCTGGGAAGCAGAGGTTGCAGTGAGCCAAGATTGAGCCACTGCACTCCAGTGTGGGCGACAGAACAAGACTCTGTCTTAAAAAAAAAAAGAAAAAGAAAAAGAAAAAGAAATGATTGGGTCATGAGGTCTTTGCCCTTATGAATAGATTAATCATCTATGGATTAGTGAATTAATGAGTTAATGGATTAATGGTGTGCCACAGGAGTGAGACTGGAGGCTTTCTAAGAAGAGGAAGAGAGACCTGAGCTAGCATGGACAGCCACCTCACTATGTGATTCTCTGTTCTAGCTTGGGATCCTGCAGAGATTCCCTGCCAGCAAGAAAGCACTTGCCAGATGTGCCTCCTTGACCTTGGACTTCCCAGTTCTAGAACTGTAAGAGGTACATTTTGCTTCTTGTAAATTATCCAGTTTTAGATGTTCTGTTATAAGCAACAGAAAATAAACTAAGATGGGGCGTGAAGAACAGTCTAGAATCAATGACTCCGGGCATGTTAAAGAGCAGAAGACCATGTGCCCAGCCTGGGAAGGAGTCTGGCAAGGAGATCTGACTGCTTTCTTTGCCCCCTGAAGTCATGAGTGATCTTCCCTGGTTCATCTGTGTGCAAGACACAGCCCTGAACTGTGGGGGAGGAAAACAAAGTTTCAGGAGGAGGAAGAGGTGACTGAGACCCCTTTGAAAGACTTTAGTCCTTTGGGGAAGATAATTCACACATCTAAAACACAGTCAAAAGTGGCTTCTCTGCACCGCATCACAAGAATAACTTTAATGGATTCAATTGGTCTTTTCAGTCAAGTGCCAGTTGTCACTGTAGTAGCTCATTACTTTACTGTCTGACCTAATTAGCCATTGCCAGCCACTTTGGCCCAGTGTAGAATGTACGAGTAGAAGGCAGGAGAGATGAATTTCCGATAAAGGTACCAGAAAGTGGCTTTAGTATCAATGGCCCAGGCTTTGATTATTTTCAGGATGATAAATCCTGGTCCTTTGGAAGTTGATTTAATTTTTGGAAATGCTCAAATGTCACTAGGAGTAATGTGTGAAGAATAAGAGGTGGACGACAACTGGAGTGGCATTTGGACTCAAAGGAGGCTCAGCACATGTGGATGTGGCTCAAAGTGAATAAAAGGGCTTGTTAGAGGCTCTGCCTTCTAGGCAGGCTGTGACTGGCCAAGGGCCTGGGTCAGGACATCCTATGCCTTGTGTTGGTCCAGGGAGGGCTCTTCTCCCTGCCCTTCCTCCAGGGCCCATCCCATAGAGCACAGGCACACAGCAAGTTGGATGCTTTTGTTTTAATAACTCTGGGCTACAAGGGTATTTAAGGCTTTAAGTCCAGTGATCCCATTCTTTTCAGCTTCTCATGCCCACGGTTTTGGCAGACCGAATTTCTTCAGTAATTTTTGTGCAAATTCATTTCCATCTAGAAGGAAAGATGAGACAAATGAGGCTTTTAGGACCCCAGGTGCCAGCTCCACTCCTTCCATTTCTTCTCAACTCCATCTTCTGCTTTCCAGACTTACTGAGACTCTGGAGAGGCTTACACAGAAGTTGGAGGGATTGAGATTAGATTCACCAGAGCCTGAAGGACCTACCCTCTTCCCCACCTTGGCAGGGGCAGGGGGCAAGAAGAACAGAAACAAGCAGCTCCACTGTGGGAAGGTTGGGGGTTAGACCCCAGGGGAATCAATATCAGACAACAAGGCACATTGAATCTATTCTTTCTTTTGAGACAGAGTCTTTCTCTGTCACCCAGGATGGAGTGTAGTGGCACGATCTTGGCTCACTGCAACCTCTGCCTCCTGGGCTCAGGTGATCCTCCCGCCTTAGCCTCCCAAGTAGCTGGGACTACAGGCACACACCACCACGCCTGGCTAAGTTTTGTATTTTTTTTGTAGAGATGGCATATCGCCATGTTGCCCAGGCTGGTCTTGAACTCCTGGGCTCAAGCAATCCACCTGCCTTGGCCTCCCAAAATGCTGGGATCACAGGCGTGAACCACCGTGCCCAGCCAGCAATTTGAATCTGGGTGAGAAATTGGAAACATATGAAAGCACAAAGTGAGGGGTCTTCAACAGCAGGGGCTGTGGCAATTCCAAGTCTCATATGTGAGAG
Source organism: Macaca thibetana thibetana (assembly GCF_024542745.1). Classification (NCBI taxonomy): domain Eukaryota; kingdom Metazoa; phylum Chordata; class Mammalia; order Primates; family Cercopithecidae; genus Macaca; species Macaca thibetana. The sequence goes on from NC_065588.1 coordinate 51,007,474, forward strand.
TGGAAATGGGGGCAAGTTCTCTCCCATCTCCCACCCCTGGATAGTGGGTGGTGAGTATTCTCATTCCCACAAAGCCTTGCCTTGGGATGCACTCACTTTCAATGAATTGTTTTCCACCTGCCAAGCCTCCAGGCACTCCTTTTCCTGCTCTTGCAAAGGCTTGTTCTGTTAGTAAGATACTTTTCTCCACTATGGATTCTAATTTTGGAGCAGAACAATCATATCAGCAGAAAATTCACCTCATTTAAAGAGAACTCTGCACTGCCCCGCCTGCACCCCGCCCCCCACCCGGCCCCCACTCCACCCAGGACATCATCCCTACACAAAGTCCTAAAGTGCAGAAGCTTTGCTGAGGGCTCCAGCACTTCTTTCATAGGAAGTTGTGTGAGCCAGGACAGAAACCATGTATAGTGCAGGCTGCAGCATCTACTATTGTGGAAATGTTGTGTGTGGGTGCAGTGCACAATCCCATTTGTGCCTTTGTGTTCAGGTGTTTGAGTCTACCTGCTTCTCACCAGGCTTATCTCTGGGCATGCAAGTGTGATGTGGGCCTGCAGCCAGAGATTTTTCTAGGTTGTTGATCTGGCATAGAGACAGAGACTTACTCAGGGGGTTTAGTTCCTGCCTGCTTGAGGTAACCTTGGCTGTCCCCTGAACTGCTGCCGACGTCTCCTGGGCTGTTGTGGTTGTCTCTGGGGGTGAAGCAGATGCTGCTGGATCTGAGATCTCTTCATTAGGCTTAGCTATGAATGCACAAATTGATTGATTTTAGCAAAGCCAAAATGTTTGTTTCTTTTGGAATGGGTAGCAGGGCCCCAGGATACCTGATGTGTGCTGGGTGCCAGGATACAGAAGTGATATGGCTTAAACCCTGCCCCCTTAAGGGAGATAGCATTTCTGCATGCTGTGTGTCTCTTGGAATGCAGTGGACAAGGTTGGGGAAGGATTTGGGCAAGGGGATGGTGAGAATCAGGGAGCACTTCATAGAGAAGCTGGATCTTGAAGGCAGGATGTTAGCGGGAAAGGATGTTCCAAAGGGGCTTCGCTGGGGGCAGGCAGCGAGGAAGAGGTCAGGCGAAGGCATGTGTGGGATAGGTGTGGGGAATGGAAACAAGTTCAGTTTAGCTGATGCGGGTGCGACATAAAAGAGAGTCGTGGAAAACGGGGTTGGAAAATGAGGTTAGAGGCCTGATAACGGTTACCTTACTAAGGAATTGGGAGTAATGGGAGGTGTTTGCAGGTGAAGGTATTAACGCCATGTGAGACATTGCCCTTACCACTTAACCTCATGTTTCTCCCTTTTATTCACAATAACCTTTTCCCCATGCTCCCTATTGGCCTTGCCTCTCTGGGTCATCCTCTTTTGTCCTTAGCTTTGTGCCATTTCAACCCATGCTACCTTCTTTATTATATTACCTGCCCCTCCCCATTACCACCAAGCACAGAATCCAGATCTCCTCCCACTGGCTTCTTCTCCCAGCTACCACTCATGTCCCTAACTGTTAAACCTTCCCAACGAGGCCTAGGACAGGTGGGAGGGGAGGACTCACAGGTCCCAGCTTCCTGGGCAGGATCAGCATCCGTCGAGTCAGAGGAGGCATCTTCTGCAATGCAGGAAACACACCAGATGAGAGCAAGGACCGAACCGCACCCACCCGAACCACCCTCCCCTCCCAACCCCAAAGCTTATCACCTGGGAATGCTCATGGATAGAAGGGGAGGAATTTCCCTTTTGGTTGGACGTGCGCTTCCACCATATCAGTGGGTCTAGTGGGGCACTCTCTGATGTTTAACTCCTGTGGCTTTTGAAACAGGTTCCCCTCTGAGAAATGTAATGTCTCTTGGAAGAGTGCCTTCCTCCTGACTGGCCCTGGCTTGGGAGGCTTCCCTGAGGTGTCTGTCAGGGAGCTGGCCATGGTCAGAGGGGCTCAACCTCCTCTGTGGTGGAGGAGGACAGTATGTGGGGGTCATGGGGCCATGTTTGAGTGATTTCCAGGATTGAGACCCCAGCCCTGATTCCCTTTATCCTTTCAACACAACATTTATGCAAAACTCTGTGCCAAGAGATGGAGGGGCAGTGCTGAAGAGGGCAGACAAGTCCCCTGCCCTGACAGAGCTTACATCTGTCCTTTTACGGAATTATTTAATGACTGGTGTGACAGTGCTGGAAGGGAACATGCAGCCTGGTGCGAGAAGGGCACATGGGATCTGATTTGTTCCACATGTGCAGGGAAGCCCTTTTTGGGGGAATTGCATCTAAACTGAGATTTCCTAGATGAAAAATCATTGGCCAGGTGGCATTAGAGTTGGTTGGGTGAAGGGGCCAGGGAGAGGGAAGGCATTCCAGATGAGGAAAGAATAAGAAGAAAGATCCTGATGTTCAAGGAACAGCAGGATCATCATGGCCCAAGTGGTGCTTCTGTGGATTAAAAAAGGCATCCCAGCTGGGCATGGTGCCTCACGCCTGTAATCCCAACACTTTGGGAGGCTGAGGCAGGCAGATCACCTGAGGTCAGGAGTTCGAGACCAACCTGGCCAACATGGTGAAACCCCATCTGTAATAAAAATACAAAATTAGCCGGGCTTGGTGGTGTGTGCCTGTAGTCCCAGCTACCCGGGAGGCTGAGGCAGGAGAATCAGTGGAACCCAGGAGGTGGAGGTTGCCGTGAGCCGAGATCATGCCACTGCACTCCAGCCTGGGCAACAGAGGGAGACTCGGTCTCAACAACAACAACAACAACAACAACAACAAAACAGCATCCCTTCCTCCTAAGAGACACAGTCAGGGGCCAGGCTCACTGCTTGGCAAGTAGAGTGTGGGCCAGATTTTAGCTTCTACCACTCCTTGCCTGGGAACCCTCGTGTAGGGGACACCCTGCTCAACTACATGCAGTGGCCCAGAGGAACCGCAAGAAGCCAGTGTAGCTGAGCCTAGTGGGTAAACAATGGTGTGTGAGGAGATGAGCTGGGAGGGCAGGCAGAGGCCAGAGAGTTCTGGGTTCCCCTGGCCAGTGGGGTGCAGAGGCCACGTGTGGAGAACTGGGAGAGGAGTCACTTGCCGAGGCAGGGAAGCCAGAATAGCACTGAGAGAGGAGGAGAGGGGTGAAGGCAAGAGTGAGGGCCTCCTTGGCCTGGGAGGATTCTTGTGGGGTACAGAGGAAAGGCCATACTCACCAGCATAGACCAGGGCCCCAGCCACAGCTGCCAAGAAGAGGAGAGTGGTGAATTTCATTCTTCGGGATGAGGAATGAGTATAACCACAGAATCTGCAGAGGGTCCGGGGAATAAGGATGCTGAAACTGCTGGGCCCTTTTAAGGATATCAAGGGCCAATGGGAACCAAGCTTGGAGAGGTGTGACTTCCACATCCTCCTCCCCTTCTTCCCCAGACTGTCACCTGCTAAGTCAACAAGGGCTAGCTTGGGCTGGTTGATACCTGGGAGTCTTGTAGGCAGGTCCTGGATGGGAGCCTTTCTCTATTAACTCCCAGCCATCCCTTTTCTTTCTCCCTCCTCCCTTCCCCACCATATCTGCCCTCTGGGTTCACACCCCAGGGCTCTCAGGGACAGTAGGCAGAGCACATTTCACTTGGGGAGTTTCTGGGATGTGTCTGTTGAGGGTTCTGGTAGAGAAATCTTAATCTTGTTATCTCTCCAGGAGAAGGGTGAGGGTTCAGGAGATTATGTTGTTCACCTTCTGTCCCAGTCTACATAGGACTCAGTGCAGGGTTTGAAGGTTTCCCCAAGCAAAGTGAGCCCCTTTCCCTGGGAGGCCACACCCAGAACACTTGAGGCCTGAGTTCCTGGCTACTTTCTCCCCGTGAGGGGATGGGTTTGAAGGCGCGTGTGCCTTCTCTGGAGTTGTTCTCTGTTCTTGACATTATCCAGCCCCTAAAAAGAACTCCTCCAGGCTCATATAGGCCTGTCAATCTCTACCTTCAGGCCTAATCAATGGGACCCCGCATTTCTGAGAGACTCTCCTGGTCAAAGCATGATGGTGGTTCACTGAAATTGGAGCTTGGTTCTCACTTCAAGTGGGGAGCTGACCCATGGTGTGAATAATCCAGAAAAGCAGATTATTCTAGAGAAGCTTCTCTTTGACTCGGGGTTTCTTCCTCTCCTGATCTGGGACTCTAGAGGTCTGGATTTTGAGTTCTGGCTTTGTCATATGAAAATGTTAGGATTTGAAAAGTTATAGGATTTTTATTTGTTTTCTAGGAGTTGTGGCTCCTGTGTACAGCATAGTGGTGGAGATTAAGTGAGATAATATATGGCAAAGCATTTTTTTAGACAGCGAACTTCTATGGAGTTGTGTGGGGTTCTTGTGCCATCTTTCCAGGTAGGTTTTTGTCCAGGCTGGTGCTAAATGCTAAATATTAATAGAATGGGCCATGGAGCAGGAGCCAGCTGAGGGGCTGAAGGGTGGAGAATAAGGTGCTGGATGTCAATTTGTGACTTTCCCCTTGCTTGGTGTCGGCACTCACCCAGCCCCACGTGGGCTGACTCTGGAGGCTTCTCTGCTTCATGGTAGCTCTGAAGATGAGTGTGAGAAGGGCGTGTTGAAGAGTTTTCGACATAAGGGTGTTTTGGGTGCCAGAGTTTAGAGCATTAATCTTTTCGGGAGCTAAAGGAAGATAAAATTAATGGGGTGGGACATTAAAGCCTCGGCAATTACTACCTGCCTGAGGGTCTGGGTCTGGGAGCCTTGAAGGTGGTGGTGGCCTTACCTGGAATGGTGAAGGCTGAGGAATAAGAGAAAGTTTTGATGGCACCAGTGCCCTGGGTATATGCACATACGTGTGTGCACGTGTGTGTACACGGAGGAAGGAGAAGTCCTGCAGATCCCAAACAGATCTAGATCCTGAGCAGTCTCCATGAGCACATTAAAAAAGTCAACAGGAGCAAATTATGCTATTTGCACAAGACTTTTTTAAGAGGAAATGAGAACTTTGGCGTCAACACTAAAACTGTCACAGATCAGGGTCTTTCCAAATGTCACTGCATAGTCCTATCTTCTTCCAACACTTCCTCCTGGCCTCAGTAATTAAAGAGGCAAGCATCTACATAGAAAATTTTCGTTACTCTATAACAGGGCCCAGGAGAAATGTTACCCCAAATTACAGAGCCTGGGAAAGAATTGGGTGCATAGATTAGAGGAAAGAGGCGGACCTCATGGATATGGGTGAGGTGCTGCTCTGTGTGATGTTTTGTCTTCTAGGTTATCTGACCTCCTTGATGACTGTCAGTTCGCTGATCTGTGTGTTGTCTCATGGGCTGCTTGTTGTACCTCTCTCCTCTCTGCCTCATCCCTGCACTGGTCTGGAAGGATGCCTCTATGGGCTGTATCACCTGGGCTCCCATGCCCTCTAGCTTCGAGTTGAGTTTGGCCAATGGAAGACACGTGGGAGATGGGAGGATGGGAAGAGGGAGAGGTCAAGGTATTTGTTCCTCCTGCTCCCTCCCTTGCTTTGGCATGTGTGGTAGGATGACTTCAGAGATAGCTCCTGGTGAGGCCCACGTCTTGGCATTGGTGCCCTGCTGTAATTTCCTCCGCTTAACTGAGCTGGGTCTCAAGATTCACTCTTAACAAATAGAAGATGGCAAAGTGATGAGGTAGTCACTTCTGAGACTATGACTTTAGTCTTGTTTACACACGCTCTGTCTCTGGATCTTCTCAGCTTGCTCTGATGAAGTGAATGGCCATGTGTGAGGCTGTCCTGTGGAGAAGCCAAAGTGGCAAGAAACTGAGGGCAGCCTCCAGCCTGTAGCCAGTAAGGAACCGAGGCCCTCAGTCCAGCTATCCGTGAGGAACTCAACTCTGCCAGCTACCACGTGATTGAGCTTGGAAGTGGGTCTTTCCTCAGCTGAGTTTTGAGGTGACTGCAGCCTTGACGATACCTTGACTGCAGCCTCATTAGAGACTCTGAGTCTGAGGGTGTGTCTACCTGAACTGCTGACCCATAGCACCTGTGGATAAGAAATGATGTGTGAAGTTACCAAATGTTTGAATAATTTTTACAGCCACAGATACTTAATGCAGCATGGTGTGGCAACGACTGTTTCTCTCTGACTGCAGATTCTGTCTGTCCCTGTTCCAGAGTGCCATCTCTTGGTGTCAGGTGACATTATTCACCCCCCAACCATGCTGCTTCAGACTTCCTGCTGTTGCTAGTCCTTACTTGAATCTCTGTAAATAATAGATACATTTTTCCTTAAAGAGTCTTAAAAAAAAAAAAAAAGAGTCCTGAGAACCATAAACCACTGCTCAATGAAATAAAAGAGGACACAAACAAATGGAAGAACATTCCATGCTCATGGATAGGAATAATCTATACCGTGAAAATGGCCATACTGCCCAAGGTAATTTTTTTTTTTTTTTTTTGAGACGGAGTCTTGCTCTGTCGCCCAGGCTGGAGTGCAGTGGCACAATCTCAGCTCACTGCAAGCCCCATCTCCTGGGTTCACGCCATTTTGCCTCAGCCTCCTGAGTAGCTGGTACTATAGGCACCCGCCACCACACCCAGCTAATTTTTTGTATTTTTAGTAGAGATGGGATTTCACTGTGGTCTCGATCTCCCGACCTTGTGATCCATCTGCCTCGGCCTCCCAAAGTGCTGGGATTACAGGCGTGAGCCACCTGCCCAAGATAATTTATAGATTCAATGCCATCCCTATCAAGCTACCAACGACTTTCTTCACAGAATTGGAAAAAACTACTTTAAAGTTTATATGGAACCATAAAAGGGCCCGCGTTGCGAAGACAATCTTAAGCAAAAAGAACAAAGCTGGAGGCATCACATTACCTGACTTCACACTATACTACAAGGTTACAGTAACCAAAACAGCATAGTACTGGTACCAAAACAGAAATATAGACCAATGGAACAGAACAGAGGCCTCAGAAATAACACCGCACATCTACAACCATCTGATCTTTGACAAACCTGACAAAAACAAGAAATGGGAAAAGGATTCCCTATTTAATAAATGGTGCTGGGAAAACTGGCTAGCCGTATGTAGAAAGCTGAAACTGGATCCTTTCCTTACACCTTATACAAAAATTAATTCAAGATGGATTAAAGACTTAAATGTTAGACTAAAACCGTAAAAACCCTAGAAGAAAACCTAGGCAATACCATTCAGGGCATAGGCATGGGCAAGGACTTCATGACTAAAACACCAAAAGCAATGGCAACAAAAACCAAAATAGACAAATGGGATCTAATTAAACTAAAGAGCTTCTGCACAGCAAAAGAAACTACCATCAGAGTGAATAGGCAACCTACAGAATGGGAGAAAATTTTTGTAACCTACCCATCTGACAAAGGGCTAATATCGAGAATCTACAAAGAACTTAAACAAATTTACAAGAAAAAAAATCAAACGACCCCATCAAAAAGTGGGCAAAGGATATGAACAGACACTTTTCAAAAGAAGACATTTATGCAGGCAACAGACACATGAAAAAATGCTCATCACCACTGGTCATCAGAGAAATGCAAATCAAAACCACAGTAAGATACCATCTCACACCAGTTAGAATGGCGATCATTAAAAAGTCAGGAAACAACAGGTGCTAGAGAGAATGTGGAGAAATAGGAATGCTTTTACATTGTTGGTGGGAGTGTAAACTAGCTCAACCATTGTGGAAGACAGTGTGGCAATTCCTCAAGGATCTAGAACTAGAAATACCATTTGACCCAATGATCCCATTACTGGCTATATACCCAAAGGATTATAAATCGTGCTACTATAAAGACACATGCACACATATATTTATTGTGGCACTATTCACAATAGCAAAGACTTGGAACCAACACAAATGTCCACAATGATAGACTGGGTTAAGAAAATGTGGCACATATACACCATGGAATACTATGCAGCCTTAAAAAAGGATGAGTTCATGTCCTTGTAGCGACATGGATGAAGCTGGAAACCATCATTCTGAGAAACTATCACAAGGACAGAAAACCAGACACCACAAGTTCTCACTCATAGGTGAGAATTGAACAATGAGAACACTTGGACACATGGTGGGGAACATCACACACCGGGGCCTATTGTGGGCTGGGGGGATGGGGGAGGGATAGCATTAGAAATACCTAATGTAAATGATGAGTTAATGGATGCAGCAAACCAACATGGCACATGTATACATGTGTAACAAAGCTGCACATTGTGCACATGTACCCTAGAACTTAAAGTATTTTATATATATATATGTGTGTGTATATATGTGTGTGTGTGTATATATATATGTGTGTGTGTGTGTATATATATGCCCTCCTGAGTGTGCCATCTGTTTTCTGCCTGGACCTCTCCACTGATACACCACTTCCTGTATGAACTGTGATGAATACCTTTTCCTCATTCCCTTCCCTGTGTGTTAGGCCGTGTTCTGGGGGCTGGTGGGGAAGCAGAGACTCCAAAGGGAGGAAGTGACATGGACTATTTAGGGTAGACCTGCTCCTGCATTGAGAATACAGGCATACGTTGATCTTCAAAGGTCATTCTACCCTGGCTGCTGTGCTCGACATGGCTCGTCTTCTCTGCAAAGCCCTGTGTCCTGCACAAGCTCTGCCACACTCCTCTGATGCCTCTGATCTTCTTCCACCATGGCCATTGGGGAGGTGTAAAGACAAAGCAATAGAGTGAAATTTTTAAAAATGTGAATTCTGTTTCTTTAACATACATACAGCATGTAGTACATGCCAAGCACTATTCTCAGAGCTTTATCCATTTTAATCTCATTTAATCCTCCTAACAACCCAATGAGATAAAGTACTATTAATACTCTTACTTTCTAGATAAGCAGACTAAGTCTAAGGCAGTTTAAGATGCTGGCCTATGATGGCACAGCTAGTGAGTGGCAGAGCTGGATTTCAACGTGGGCTTCTTAGCTTCAGAGTCTGTGCTGTCAACCACAACTCCTTGCTGGAATACTAAATTCCATTTTAAAGTAAATATGAGGCCTCTCTAATGTTAAGTTTCTCTAGTTTTAACTAATTGGTACCTGTATTCGTTAGGTTTCTCCAGTGAAATAGTACTAATTGGATATGCGTGTATTTGTATATATATATGTATTTATATATAGTGTGAATATTTATAGACACACAGACACACACATATATAGAGAGAGATTGAGGCAGAGAGAGACAGAGAGAGAGAAAGAGAGAGAGGTTGATTTATGTTAAAAAATTGGTTCATGTGATTATGGAGGCTGGCAAGTCCAAAAGCTATCATTCAGGTCTGAAGGGTGCCAGGCTGAAGACCCAGGAAATAGCTGATGTTGTGGTTCAAGTCTGAAGGCCACCTTCTGGTAGAAGTGTTTCTTGCTCAGGGAGGTCCATCTTTTGTTCTATTCAGCCCTCAACTGACTGGATGAGGCCCACCTTCAATTATGAAGGGCAATCTGCCTTACTCAAGGTCTACCAATTTAAATGTTAATCTCATCCAAGAACACTCTCACAAAAACATCAGAATAATGTTTGACTACATATCTGGGCATTGTGGCCCAGCAAAGTTGACATGTAAAATTAACTAGGACAGTACCCTTCAGTATTTTGATCTTGGTGACCACATATCTGGGCATTGTGGCCCAGCAAAGTTGACATATAAAATTAACTAGGACAGTACCCTTCAGCATTTTGATCTTGGAAGATTTAGTGCACATCAACTGGGCCCAGAGAAAAAAAAAAGACATGTTGTGTGCATCTTTGGAAAACTTTTTCCAGATCTTAAGGGGAAGGATTTTTTTTTTTTTTAATCTCTAGTTTCACAGGAGTAAGGGGTAAGCTCCAGGAAGCTGTGGAACAGTCCACAAAGACCAATAAGCGGGCCCTCTTCCTGCCTGTGGTCTAAGCAAAAAGGATTCTCATGGCTCCTATGGGGTCTAGCTACCTCATCTGGCAATGTCCAGAAAGGGACTTGGGGTCAAAGGCCAGGGCTAAGGATTGCAAATTTCAATGCCTACAAGAATCAAGCAGGTACCATTAATGAGCCAGGCAGTCCAGGTACAAGGCAAACAGCAGCATACGTGCGATGATAAATAGTAATTGTCCTTCCCTTTCAGGTGTTGGAAATCAGGAGGAAGTGGTTGAGTTGGAGCAAACTGGAGTGTGCCTGCCCTTTGTAAAGTGGTCAGCTGCCTCTGCCTTGAGCTGATGGCTGCAGACATTCAATTCTTCAAGGAAAATTGGAAATCTGGATTCTCTTGTAAAACTCCTGATTTTCTTATTATTTCTGAACATTTCATTTAATAGTTTTACTTTGTAGTATTTTAAAATTAATTAATTTAAAAATTGACAAATGAAAATTGTGTATATTTATCACATACAATGTGATGCTTTGAAATATGTGTGCATTGTGGAACAGCTAAATCAAGCTAATTAACATATGCATTACCTACTTTTTGTTTTGAAATAACTTCAGACTTACAGAGGATTTGTAAAAATAGTACAAAGAATTTTCACATCCTCTTTCTAGATCCACTGGGGACTTGAGCTCCCAAATGTCAACATTTAATTGTGCTTGCTTTATCATGCTCTACCTTTGTTTCTGTCTCTGCTTTTTCCTTAACATTTTGAGAACTGGATTTGAATTTTTAATATACATAACAGAAGACCCCTTTAGAAATGGCTGTCCTTGATCTTTTTTTTTTTTTTTTGAGGTGGAGTCTTACTCTGTCACCCAGGCTAGAGTGCAATGGAGAGATCTCAGCTCACTGCAACCTCCGCCTCCCAGGTTCAAGTGATTCTCCTGCCTCGGCCTCCTGAGTAGCTGGAATTACAGGCACATGCCACCATGCCCGGTTGATTCTTTTTGTATTTTTAGTAGAGTTGGGGTTTCACCATGTTGGCTAGGCTGGTATCGAACTCCTGAGCTCAGGCAATCTACCCACCTCGGCCTCCTAGAGTGCTGGGATTACAGGCATGAGCCACTGTGCACGGCCCCTTGATCATCATTATGATGACAAATCCTGATGCTTGTGGGTTTATTTTTAGAAATAATATTTTCTTGAATAGGCAGGACTTAGTGGAGTTTGTTTTTCTTCAAACAGTGCTCCCAAATATGTATAGTTCCCGACTTAACAACGTTTTAACTTTACGTCAGTGAGAAAACAATACACATTCAGTAGACATACTTCTAGTACCCATAAAAGCATTCTGTTTTTCACTGTCATTGTGGTTTTCAATAAATTACATGAGCTATTCAACACTATTAGAAAATAGGCTTTGTGTTAGATGATTTTGCCCAGTTTTAGGTGAATGTAAGTGTTCTGAGCTCGTGTAAGGTAGGCAAGACTAAGCTATGATGTTCAGTAGATTAGGTATATTAAATGTAGTTTTAACTTATATTTTCAACTTATGATGGATTTATCAGGCTGTAACCCCATCCTAAATTGAGGGGCATCTTATATGTGTTGTTAAATCTCCCTTTCCCATTTATTCATGACAGATTTAGAGGATTCCATGTGTTCTAGTTCCTTGTGGTTGTTGAGAATCCATCCAGTTTAAAATCTTACCTTCCTTTCCTCTCCCCAGCATATGCTTCACTGGAGAGACATGAAAAGGGGTGGGGTCTGGTTCTGGATCTCAGGGGAGGTGGGACGGGAAAGACAGAGATCTTTGAAGGTCACTGATCACAGTCAATGAGGGAGAAATCCTGATCTCCTGGCTTGGTCTACATTCTTCTGCTCCTCTGGAGGCCTCCACTGATGCAGGGTGTGGCGGTCACCAGATAAATGGTGGTTAGCTTCACTCCAGCCCTGCCATTGCTGTGGAACCCCTCAAAGAGTGACAGTTCCCTTAGGCCAGTGGCCCATACTCTCAACCCTCTCACCAGGTGCTGCCTCCTCCCATCCAGCCTGGAAGCCCCCCGTACAGCTTCTTGGCTTTTGGTCCTTCTTCTAAATGTACTCATGAGAGCAATGGGAATCCTAAGTTCTCTTCTTTGCTCTTCAGTGGCCTCAGGAGCCTGGGATGAGAGTGTCTTCTTGCATCTCTTCCATGAGCTACCATGAAAAACTTCTTTTTTCTAGAAATGTCAGATGATAAACAGGTACCTGCCTTTTTGTTCACTTTCCCCTGTGGCAGAAGTTGCTACAGAGATATAAACATTCATTCTGATCATCTTACTGCTAGGCATTTCCAGTCCTTGCAGTTAGGTGTGGCCATGGGGAGTGGGTTCTTGTATTACTTGCTAGTATAGCTCATACAAACCTCCAAGCAATCTGTTCCATGCTCCTTCCCCCTTTCTGTAGTTGGAATGGTGATAAAGATGACAGAATGATCTTGAAGCTAGATATTGAAGATGGCAGGGTTGCTGACATCCTGGAATCCTTAAATGACTCTGTGGAGAAGACAGACTATTGCTTCTTGCCCCCAAATCTGGAGCAAACCACCTTGACTTGTATATGTTTGTGCAATTATATCTTGGATTATTGTTTATAGTAGATTAGCCTTCCCTAATTAATATAATCTTGATACCTGGGGACATGGCTTTCTCAAGAGCTGTCCTACTATGCTTCAGTCTGGGCAGCTTCAGGTCAGTCTAGAGGGTGCATTCAGCTGGGGGTGAGAGGTTGGTGGGGGAGATGCCTGTCTCCTCCTGGACTGGAACCTTCAATCTAGGAGTGATTTCCACAGCCCTTCACTTGACTTGAAGGATAGAAGAAGCATCTCCCTCCCTTCTTCCATGGAGGTGTTCAAGAAAAATCTCTTTGCCATGAGCACTGCATTCCTCACAGAGCCAGTGATCCTGATGATTCCACTTTTCTCCTTTTGCACAGGGCAGAGAATGATAGTCCTGTGGTTGATTGGGATTGGGCTGGCTTTTCTAGCTCTAAGGAAGTCCCAGGGTGGTGGGCAGGCTCCAGATGTCAGAAGTTCTCCATGGAATGTGGGGTATTTGGGGTCTATGATTCTAGCTGTGGGTCCTAGAGCCAAATTCAAGGCAATGGGAAAAGTCCCACTCAACACTGATGCATAGTAAAATGGCATTGGGCAGGCAGAGTGAGGGATAAGGAGGCAACCAGTTTGCGACTTGAGGCTTAGACCCTGCAGATATGGGTGAGGGGCTGGGCATGAATCAAAGAACTTGCTGGAACTATGCTTTCTGGGAAGGCTGGGTCTGGAAGCTGTGTTTTGGGAGGAAGGGCCAGGGTGCCAACTGAAGCCTCATAGGGTGCTCCTCCAACCTCTTGGGCTCCTGGCCATGTTTCTTACCCCATCTCTTTTTAAGGAAAACATACACATACTCCAAGTATTACAGATGCTTTCAGTTTAATAGCTGTTTTTTAATTTTTTTTTTTTTTTTTTTTTTTTTTTTTTAGGTTTTGGGCTGAAGACTTAAAGCCCGCTGCTCCTGGGCATCATTTCTCAGCCTCTCCTTACAGCTATAGTACTGAGTCAAGGACGTCTTTAACGTCATGGACGGCTCCTAGGACAGCCACAGAAAAAACGGGGTAAAGGGGTAGGAAGACAAAAGGAAGGGAAAGAGAGCCAGGGAATTGGGGAAGGAGAGGGAGGTGGAGGGGGAGGGAGAAAGAAGGGGAGGGGGAGGGAAAGAGAAGGGGAGGGGGAGAGGGAGGAAAGCGGGAGGGGGAGGTGGAAGGAGAGGAATGGGGAAGGGGAGGGAGAGGAAGGGGAGGGGTAGGGAGGGGAAGGGAGAGTGGAAGGGGTGGGGAAGAGAATATTAATAAGGATTCCAAGGCCCCAGGCACCAGCTCCACCCCTTCCATTCCTCCTCAACTCTGTCTTTTGCTTTCCAAACTCACTGAGGCCTGGAGGGGCTTACACAGAAGTCAGAGGGATGGAGGTCAGATTCATTGGAGCCCCAAAGACCTACCCTCTTCCCCACCTTGGCAGGGGCAGGGGGCAAGAGCAATAAAAAAAAAGCAAGTTAGACCCCAGGGAGTGTCAATATCAGACAAGAATGGCCATTTAAGTCCAGATGAGGAATTGGTGACATTTGAAAGCACAAAGTGAGGGGTCTTCAACGGGGGGCGGGGCTGTGGCAGTTTCAGATCTCATGCAAGGGGTGGAGACCAAGGCTGGTCCTGAGGGAGGAGTGGGGACATACTCACCTTTACCCACACTTTCTAGATCTTCAACTGCATCTTTTCCTAGGTTTCCGAGTCCCCTCAGAGTGTTTTTTGCTCCCTCTAGGCCTTTTTCTAGGGTGGATTCAGAAAAGAAGAGGTCATAGAAGCAGAAAAACTACTTCCTTTGTAGGAGAGCTCCTCCGCTTCCTAGGCACCATGGGCACCCCTAAGGTGAAGTGGTTTTGCTGAGGGAACCAACTTCTCTGTCATGGGAAGGTCGGTAAGCCAGTATTAGCTGCAAAACCTATGGCCCAGAAACCCTGTGTGTAGAAGCAGGTGTGCACCCCCAACCCCTCCCTAGGAATATGGGTGTAGCTGTGTCCCTGTGCTTGTGCCTGTGAGTGCAGACTGGCCCCCAGATATCTTGCTGTTTCATGCATCAGAATTCTATACCAGGCATTGGCAAAGAGACTTACCCAGAAGGCTGGCTCTCTGCTTCCTTGGCTTTGGTGCCTGTCTGGCTAACCCTGGGTCTTCACCTGCATTTTCCTTTCGAGCTGCTGATGCCTCATGGGAAGCTGCAAGGGTGACGGAGTGAGAGGAATAATAGCTACCTCCACTCTTTCCACCCTGGTGGGGGAGCAGGTGGTGCTTTTACCCCCTGAAGGTCTGGCTTGAGGATAGCTCCCTCTCTCCCAATTCCTCTAGAGCTTGACTTTCATCATGTGTTAGGTTTTTTAGCACCCCTCAAGCTTTTTCCTGCTGCCTCCAAGACTTTTCCTGCTCCTCCAGGGCCTTTTTCTAGAGTAGGTTATGGTTCAGGGAAAAGTAAAGTCATGTTGGCAGAAAGATCACCTTAAAGAGACTCCCCCTAGTTTTCATTCCGTATACCAGCCACCTAGTGTGAGGAGGTTTTGCAGAGGGCACTAGCTTCTCTCTTCTAGGCAGGTTGGTGGATGAGCACAGAAATTTGGCAGTCTCTGAGGGGGACTTCTGCATCTATAAAAAATCCATTTGTTTATCTGGAGAATCAAAACTTCTCTTATCGCACTGGTGCAAAACGCAGCAGGGGCATCTGAGAAGAGACCAAGGTGCCTGGTGTTCCCTCTGGGCTGTATGTGAGAAGGCAGGGAGGGCAGCCGTGTGCTGTGGTTGGGGCTTGCAGTGCGGTGAAGATGTGCAGAAATACAGTTTATCTTTCTGTCATTAATTATCCAGAGTGTGTACATGGCTGGGGAAGTAGAAATGAATGAGAATTAGATCCCTCTCTCAGGGGCTTACAGTCTAGGAAAAGAGACAGAACTGCTATATACCGGAAGCCCAGAAGAGCGAGGGATGAAAGGAGAGACTGGGACAGAGGCACCACATCCACCAGGCAGGGAGGGCTTCAGAGAGCAGCTGGGACTTGAAGCTTGTTAGAGCATGGACAGGTAGGGGTTGAAAAGGCACCTGGGAAGAGGAACGTTGGGTAGTAGAAAGTTACTCATGTTGGCCGATGAAACAAATGTATAACATTTGATGTGGAGAATGCAAGCAGTGGAGCCTAGGGAAATTACGTTTGAAAAGTACCCTGGATCTAGATCATGGATTCCCTGAATGTCAGGCTAGGAGGTGAAAGCTTCGTGATGGGAAATGGGAACCACATGAAAGGTTTTGAATTGAAATTGTTGGTGAGGGTGGGGCAGATGAAAACCTCTGAACCCATCTAATGTGAAGTTCCTCCTCTTGCTCAAGAAAAGTTTTCCTTTCTTTCCCATTTTTCTTACTCCACTTCTACTTCCAGAGAGGGCTACCCTTTCCCCCATGCTCTGTCCTTCTCCAGTGCATGAGTCTCTCAGGAAGTCTCCCTTTTCCATGTCTCCTAAAGGTCGGCCTCCCAACTTTCCTTCCCCTGAACCCTTCTTCTGCTTCTCTGACTTCCTCCGCTCATATCCCCAGTCATTAATTCTCCCACCCGGGACTGGGGCAGGAGGAAGAGGAAGGACTCACGGTTCCCCGATCCTGGGGCAGAGGCAGCCTCTGGGTCATCTGCAAAGGAGGGAACAGTGACCATGTCAAGTAGGGTACAGTTGCAGGAGCTATATCCAGCCAGGGCTGCCTAGAGTTCCCAGGCCTCTAATCTCAGGAGCGTGGCAGTGGCCAGACAGGAGAGAAATCTCTGCTACACAAGGGGCCCATTAGAAATGCTTTTTGGTATCTCAACCAAATCCCTCTCTCTGTTATCCTCCCCAGACCTGGACTACTCAGAACATCCTTATGGAAATGGAATCATTCTCTGACTCTCTTCTATGTCTTAGATGTCCAAGTTATGAAGGGGCATGACCATGAGGGCATGATCACAGCACCTGCCCTAGTGACAGGGCAGGACTTGTTCTGATTGTCACCTGATAGAAGGACCTCAGAAGGACCTTCCCTCCATTTCTTTATTCTTCCAACAGCATGAATGAAGCACGCATTATGCACCAGACAAGGTGTTAGAGGCTGGAGATACAGCTATGGGGAAGACAGTGTTTGCTCGGGGAAGCTGACACTCAATGGGGGATTTGGAGGAATTAACATAATTACATAAGCAATTGTTTAATTACATTTGTGATAGTGCTAGGAAGGAAAAATATAGGAGGGAAGAAAATGAAAAACAGGGACCAAAATGATTCTGGGGCTTCAGCAAGGCAGCTGTGAGGAAATACATGGACAGAGAGAGCTAGCGGGGCAGACACTTGGAAATTGAGTAGGAGTGAGGTTGACATGGGTGGGTGAAATAATGGGCAGGGGAAAAGACAAGAGGATGAGCAAAAGTCTTGGCAGTGGGAAATGGCTTGGTTCATTGAGGGGAAAAAGAATGCCAGAGTGGGCCAATCGCAGACTGAGAGGAGAGGCAGTGCAGAGCCAGGCTGGGGCCACAGGGCTCCTGGCTTCCTCTGACCACAGGGTCCCTGTGTGGAGAACCCAGTGGGAGGCAGACTTGGGTGAACTGCCTCTGGTGAGGAGGGGAAGGGGAAATGAAGGCAGGGCCCAGTCTTCTGGGGACTATATGGTTGGGTGTCGGGGAAGAGCCATACTCACAGGCACAGACCAGGGCTCCTGCCAGAGCTGCCAGGAAGAGGAGACTCATGAACCTCATGCTTCTGTGTGCTAGAGCGGGTATGCCACCAAATCCTTGGAGATCTTGGGATCTAAGGTGTCGAGACTGCCTCTCTGGGCCTCTTTTAAGCATGACAGGGACCAATGGGAGCCAGTCTTCCAGTGGTGTGTTCTCCTCCTCCTCTTCTCCCACCTCAGAGCCACCTGTTAAGTCAACAAGGGCTGGCTGGGGCTTGCTAGTGCCCGCCTTCCCTGCAGGTAGGTCCTGGACAGCAGCTCTGGAGTTGGCACTGTCCTGACTTGCATCCTTTGCCTGCCTCTCCCCTTCCCATCTTGCTTGTCCCGGGACTCCCATCTCTGATCGCATCTGGGGTCCTGGGGGAGACTGTGAGAGGTTTCTAGAGAGGGCCCTGGCAGGAGGGCTGTGCTCAGAAGGCTCTCCTTCCACCTGGAAACAGAAGGGGGCCCCAAGATGTCAGATCCAGCCTCCTTAGGAGAGAGTGGGGGTGGCTGAGGCTTCCCTTGAGTGGGTTAAGCCTATCCCAGGAGGCTACCCTCACAGTATTTGGGGACCCCTCCTGACTAAGATCCAGAGAGGCTGCTGTCCTCTCTAGGGGTCTCCACATGGTAACCAGAGCTTTCCAACCTCAGTAGACCCTGACCAAGGTGTCTTCATTCCCAGCTAATGATCCTCTACCCAAGAAAATTCTCCTGATAAGTTAACCAGAATATGAAGTCAGTTCCCAGTTTGCCCTTCAGATGGGGGAGGGAGGCCAGTGGTGTGGATAATTCAGAGAAGTGGAGAATCCAAAGGTGCTTCTCTGTGCCTCAGAATCCCTTTCTGCCGACTTGTGTTTGCTTTAAAGTGGCAGAAACAGTCCTGGAGATAATGGGTTTATGACTCGATTTTGTTGTTTACTAGCTGTGTGGCCTTCAGAGAGGCAATTTACCTGCCCCACTTCAATTGTTTTTCTTTCTTCTTTTATTTTATGGTAATATTTAAGGTGTAACATGATGTTTTGATATACACGTATTTAGTGAAATGGTTACTATAGTCATGCAAATGAACACATCCATGATTTCACATAATTAGCCTTTTGTGTCTCTCTCTCTCTCTCTCTCTGTGTGTGTGTGTGTGTGTGTGTGTGTGTGTGTTTGGTAAGAGTACCCAAAATCTGCTCTTCCAGCAAAAATCCCAAATTCAGTACAGTATTACTGACTCCAGCGCTCGTGTTCCACTTCAGCTGTTTTGCATTTGATGGTGAGAAATGATCATTCTTATCCTACAGGTTTCGTGTGAGGAATACATATGCCAAAACTGGTCAACTCCCTCCTCCATCTATTCCAGACCCAAGCTGGGGAGCTGAGGATAACTTGGAAACTTAGTTTCTGCTCCTGACAAAGCCAGTTACTTCCTCGAGATGTCTTTTCTCCATGGAGTGGAGCCTGCCCTTGCCCTGTTCCTGGGAACTTGGTGAAAATGGACTGAGATTTGTTTCCCGAGGTGCTTTGTCTGTGCCAGACATCGTGCTGGGCCCAGACAGATAGAGATAAGCAGACTGTGTCTTGCCTTGAGGGGATACACAGTAGGCAAGGATCTCAGACAGATGAAGGGACAATCGATGGTAGCAGGGGACTCTGTCCTAGAAGAGAAAGCGTGCTCTTCCTAGCCTATGGGATTGAAGCAAAGGTGTCCTCCACCAGTTAAAGGCTGAATGATTTTGGCATGTCACATAATCTCTCTGACTCTCGTCTCTACAGTGTGACCCAGGGTACTTGTGAAATTCAAACAGGAATAGCTCAGATCCACTTTCTGGGTCAACTTTCTGGGGCTCTTCCCTGTGCTCTGGATGTCTCCTTCTCACTTCCATGGGAACTCAGTCCATCTGAGCTCCCACCGTCTCTCCTGTTTTGTGGTTTATTGTGAGCCTCTCTTGGCTTTTTTCCTTCAACATATAGACGTCTTAAAAATAAGCAAAATGTTCTTATACTCTCCCTGTCTAGCTTCTTTCCAATTATTCTGCAACCAAGCTTTTGAAAACAACTCCGTTTTTTTTTGGCCTCAACATCCGTGTTTTGCTTTATGTTCTTATCACCCTGTAGTGTTTCCACCACCATCCCTGGAACTGAGAGACGTCCTTGCCAAGGTACTCAGATACAGTCGCCACTTTTCGGCCTTTATCTTATCTGATCTCAGTGGGCTCTGACACTGTTAGAGCCACTCATCTTTTGAGGTGCTGGGGTTTTCTTTCTCTCTTTCCTTTTTTTGACCACCCTTCAGTCCCACTTTGACTCACCTTGCCTGCCCCTTATTCTCCAGTGTTCTATTCTTAGCCTTCTTCTTCTCTCCTCTTATACACTCTCCTGTGTGACTCATTCTTGGAGTCACACTTCTGACTCCAACATCTTCTTTCCAGCCCAGACCCCTCTCCTGAACACTAATATCCACCAATGGATGGGCGGTAACAGGATGGACCAAACACTGATGAACCCTAGGGGTTGAAACTGGCCTTACCTACCTTCCCAACATCTCCACCATCACCTGCTCCTCCTCCTGCACCATCTTCCATTCTGATTAACAGTACTGACATTCACCCAGTTATCTAAATAGAGATCTGAGAGTAATTTTACATTTTTCCTTCTCGTGGCCCCCTATATACAAGGACACTGGCATCTATCAAGTGCTGCTTCTTCGTCAATCCCAGGGCTCTGGCTCAGAAACCTCTGTCTGGATCCTTGCCATTTTTTTATATCCACTGAAGAAACAGCTTCACAAATGGTTTTCCCTCTGACAGTCTCAAGTTCTATCTCCCAGCTGTCTAAGTGATTTCTAGTAGACAAACTATGTGCAGAGCGCACACCATCTTTCATGAGCTGGCTTCTGTCTGTCCCTTCAGTTTCAACCCTTTTCACTCCCTCATCAAGACTCTGCCTCAGTCACATTAAATTTCTTTCAGTTTCTTGCACAGATTTAATTTTTTCTTGCGTCTGCCTCTTCACGTATTTTCCTCCTTGTATTGTCTTTAATGCCCTCCTACGATTAGATGACAGAGCTTTTTCTTACTCATCCTTTAAGATTTGGATCAGAAATGCCTTCTTCCTGGAAAATTTTCTTTTTCTTTTTTCTTTTTTTTTTTTGAGATGGAGTCTCACTCTATCACCAGGCTGGAGTGCAGTGGCACAATCTCAGCTCATTGCAACCTCTGCCTCCTGGGTTCAAGCGATTCTTCTGCCTCAGCCTCTCAAGTAGCTGAGACTACAGGCACGTGCCATCACACCTGGCTAATTTTTGTAGTTTTAGTAGAGACGGAGCTTCACCATGTTGGCTAGTATGGTTTCGATGTCTTGACCTCGTGATCCGCCCACCTCGGCCTCCCAAAGTGCTAGGGTGACAGGCTTGAGCCTGGCCTCTGGAAGATTTTCTGGGCATTCTTCTTGTCTTACTTCGCCTCCCCACCAAAGTGAGGTCAGAGTTCTGGGCACTTCCACCAGCCCCTTGCTCTTCTCTTTATCTATGCTTCACTTCGACGGAACTGGGATTGTCTGTTCAGTGCTTGGTTTTCCACACTAGACTTGAGCTGTGCAGTGCAGGACCATGTTTAATTTGTCTGTGCTACCCAGCCCCAGTGAGGATGCCAGACATACAGTTAGAATGCAGTAACTTTGGGTGAAGTGCAGCTAGAAACCTACAAGTGAGTGGGGCTAGAAACCTTCAAAATTTGGGCAAGAAATGTGAACTGGTGGATAAAGCTTAGATTAGACTAATAACATTAATCTGTTGGAAACAGATATACTAAGCTGCTTTTTAAGAAACTATTATTTGTTTATAGTTTTTTTCTTTGAGGTACAACTTATATACAATGAAACATACATATTAACTGTATTTTTTGGTCTTGACAAATGCATCTACTGATGTAACCCAGACTCCAATCAAGATATGAAGCATTACCAATAACCCAGAAAATTTCCTCCTGCTTTTTCCCAGGTGATACCTGCCCCAACTCCCAGAGGCAAGCTGAACTACTTTTTAAATACAGTCTTTTTTTTTTTTTTTTTTTTTTTTTTTTTTTAAGAGACAGGATCTTGCTTTGTGACCCAGGTTGGAGTGTAGAGATGCCATCATAGCTCACTGCACCCTCAAACTTCTGGGCTCAAGCGATCCTCTCACTTCAGCCTCTCAATGTAATGCACTCATTGCTGGAATATCTGTGGGGTTTATTCAATCCCAACTTGATAACCTTCTTTCTCTGTCTTGTAATGTGGGCTTATGCCTGTAGAAACCTGACAATTCAGGCCATAGAAGCATCCTCGGGTCAGGAAAGAGCTTGCATGTTTTCAAAGGTGTGGAGAGTCTCTTTGGTGTTCTGTGGTAAAAAGGGTCAGCACTGGGCCCTCAATTTTCATGCAGTTCATGGTGTGATTCCCCAGGAAGGGTCCAGAAGACAGGTTAAGATATGGGGAATACTTGACTTTGGACAGAATCAGCTTCTGTTTAACCAATGACTTCCAGCTGATTCCTCAGAAGAAAAGGTCAGGTAGGTTCAGAAGTCCAGTGTGGGAATAATGTGGTTAAGAGTTGGGAGTCAGGAGGTGAGTTAAGTTTAATATCAAAGGTGGGTGGTAGAGACCTGTGCAGGGCAAGGAGAATTCAGAGAAAGGTAAGCAGGGCCTTCATTCCTTTTGCAGGTGCTGGGTACTGGCATCCGAGGGATAAGTATGAGTTGGTATCCATGCTCATGGAGCTCATAGTCTAGGCTTGGTAATAAAGATAGGCTAAATAATTCGATATTAATGTGACCCCTAAAGGAGTACCTAGAAGGGAAAAATGAAGGTCTGAAGCAGTTCAGGGATGTTGAGAAGAGGGGAAACGTTAGAGGAAGCACTGAGGGGTATTATGGTCAGGAGAGTGAGGGAGAGGACGTGCTCCATTCCTGAAGATCTGAAACCAAGTGAGTGATAGGGCCAGAGATGGGGAGGCTTGAGTATGGGGAGCACCCGTGTGTGTGTGTGTGTGCATGTGTGTGTGTGTGTGTGTGTGTGTGAGTGCACGCACATTTGAGTGGGAGGTATGTGAAGGCAGAGGGTGATGCTCCCTTCTCAGTTGGAAGGTCATCTCGGGCAGATCATTACACAGCCCTCAGGAACAGTTCTTGCTATTTGCACAAGCCTTTTCCAGGAGGAGATTAGCCCTCAGGGTTCTGGAATCAGCACTGCCAAGGAGCAGCTTCTCTGTACTCCTCCTTTCCTCCCTTCCCTACCTGGGCCTCAGGAAAGAAAGGAGCAGGTACTCCCAGGGATTGTGGGGAGGGAGCAGAGGCCTGTAAGGTAAATACCCGTCCCCCAACACTTAAAAAAGATGCTTTTCATGAATTTAAAACAAGTCTGTAATATTCACTATCAAGCTTAGCCTGTTACTCATTATCGAGAGGGAGGCACGGGATGGGAATGGGGGTAGGGATGGTACCCAGAAGACTGCAATTCCTTTCTCCTAGATGTGGTTAAAGAAAAACACCCCAGTTCTCTGGGTTCCTTGAGGGAGCAATTGTCTGTGGACACCTGGTTGAAGACCCTGGTGCTTGCTAGGGTGCTAATCTGCCCCTTCTCCTGTTCAGAACATTCTTCCCCTGTTCTTCATTCTTCTCTGTCTGGGTACGGAGTCCCATCCTAGACAGTGGGGTGGGGAATGTGGAACGCAGAGGGAGGAGGCGACCCTGCCTTTATGAGGATGGGAGGTTGATTCCTGCATCTGGGACATGGACATAGGGCCTTTACCTGGCCATCTCTCGCTGATCCTAACTGACTTCACTGCTGTTTCTGTTATGCACCCATTGGCACTACAGTAATGCATTGTTTCTCTGAGCTAGTGGAAGCTAACCAGTCATCTTTGTCAAATGCATTAGGTATGAACAAAAGGTAAACTGCCTGAATTTTATAGGCAATTGCCAGAAAAATCATCTTCAGAATCAATATCCCTGGCTTTGAATAATTTCCAGATGACACATCATGTACCTCTAAAAATCAAAGTAATATTTGGAAATGATCATTAAGGACCAAGATGAGGAATAAAGTGGAGAGACATTTGGGTTGAAAACTCTACTTGGTTATTTCATCATAAGGTTCCCATTCTTGTCTGGCTCCTAAACACGTTCTGAAAATCAATTCAAAAGGGGAGATAATTCTGGAGCAATGAAAGCACATTTGGGGTGAGTATGGCCTCCCGAGGTGACTAGTTTGAAGAATGCGGTGCTCATTTAGATGTAGAAGTTCTGGCTTATTTGTGACAAATCAGTTCTCCTCTCCTTATTATCAAGTTTGAAATTGACCTTAGCAAGGTCTTTGATACATTTAGGACATTCTAAATTTTTTTATCTCAAGGGTCTGGAGAAATGAGGAGTCATCAGATCTTAGGAAGTTACTGGGAATTAATCTGGAGAGACTTCCTGGACCAAGAAGACTGTGGAGAGAGATGGAAGTGACAGCCTTCAATGCTGAGGGTTGGTTAGCATAAGGATAACAGTGCTGTCCTTGGATGCATAATTGGGGCATATGGACTGAGTGGAATTGACTTTGGGAACCCTTAAAATAAGGGCACAACAGAGCTGAGGGCAGCAGCTGGTAGAAGGATAAGATAAATTGTTAGAATGGAGTTTTAAACAGGGGGGAAGGAAAATCATCTTGGTCGTCTGCCATTCCTGCCTCTGAATAACTGGAGCCAATTCTAAAGTACTAATAGGGCCTGAGTAGGGTCTGCTACTCCCCAACTTTGTGATGCACTCCCTTAGTCCCTAGAAGTGGCAGGGGGTCAGCCCCAGCTGCTTGGAGAGCCAATTGCCTCATGGAGATGACTTAGATAAATAGGACTTTTATGTACTTGTTAATTCATGTGTGAGTTTGGGGCACTGTGGGAATGGAGCTGAGGAAAAGGGTTGCCAGTGAGGTTTGCAGGAAGCAACTGGCTTTGTTGAATCTCTGCTGAGATTCTAGGAACTCCAGGAGGTTGTTTTCCTGAAATGCCCGTAACTGGCCACAAGCCCTGGTTCCCTTTGCCCCTCTGGCTCTCTTCTGGGTAAAATTCTGACCTCTTCCCTGCTTCCTGTTCTGAGCTAATGACCAGGAATGAAGCTGCTGGGTAGGTGGGAACATATAACCTCTTCAGAGACTTAGAGACTCTTCAAGGGGGAGGATTGAGAGAGAAGTCGTTCCATCCCTCTCTGTCAGACTGGCAGAGAGAAGGGAAGCAACTGGTCTAGACTGAAGGTGCAAAGGAGACTATGAGAGATAAATTCCTTATCTTTGGCTCTGCCATTTACTCTGTGTAATTCTTGCTATAACATGTTTTCTCTGTTTTATGCATTCATAGTCCAGCTTTCTCAATGTGGGGACAGTGGAGAAAGCCTCTAGATCTATCTGCTTTATCTAATCATTTTATTTATTTATGTATTTATTTATTTTTAGAGACAGAGTCTTGCTCTGTCACCCAGGAGCTCAGTGGTGTGGTCATAGCTCACTGTAATCTCAAACTCCCGGGCTGAAAACAATCAATTAGCTCAGAGGCTAAACCTAATTCTCTGACTAGCCTCTGAGTAGCTGGGATTACTGGCATGGGCCACCATGCCCAGCTAATTGAAAACAATTTTTTTTTTTGTAGAGATGGGGGTCTCACTATGTTGCCCAGGCTAGTCTTGAACTCCAGACCTCCAACAATCCTTTCTCTTCGGCCTCTCAAAGTGTTGGGATTATAGGCATTAGCTACTGCAGCAGGCCCTCTAATACTTATTTTTAATACATGTTGAATAGACTTAACCCTCCTTCCCACTGGGAGATATTCAACTCCCTTGTCAACATCTGTGTAGATTCTCAGGAGCTTCAACTCTTAAAATCACTGTGCCCTGTGATTTTCTCTAATGAATTATCATTCATTTGTGTCTTGATTCCTTCAGCTATTCCCTGTTCCCTGAATCCCTCCAAATATGGACACAGCTCCGTTCTCTGAATTTCTCTGGGCACCACCAACATAAGGCTTTTGCCTTTGCTGAAAATTCCGACACAAAAACACTTTAGTCATGCACATGAATCATCCATGTCCCAAATTTAATTGGCCCTAGGGAACTTGAGCCATTGAAGTTCCCTGCTATGGGGAGCCTCACACCATCTCTTCTTAGACGTTAAGTGTCTCCTGGTCATTCTCTTTTTCCTAGCACTGCATACCCATTTACTTAACTTTAGTCTTCATTTGTTCACTCAATACATGTTTATTGATTGCCTACCATATGCCAAATACTGTGTGAGTCACAGATACATTT
Organism: Macaca thibetana thibetana; assembly: GCF_024542745.1. Classification (NCBI taxonomy): domain Eukaryota; kingdom Metazoa; phylum Chordata; class Mammalia; order Primates; family Cercopithecidae; genus Macaca; species Macaca thibetana. The sequence goes on from NC_065588.1 coordinate 51,032,903, forward strand.
AAGTAGTTTAGTTGTCTTTGTCTCCTGCCATCCCGGGGAACTTCATCTTTCTTTGCTGAGAATGCAAAATGAACACTGGGTATGCCCCCATTTTGACTAATTGTGTACATCACATACCTCACATGCCTCAGAGACAAAACTTTGCATCCTGTGGTAAACTGCAACAAACTCTGTCAAGCATTAGTCCTCCAAACAAATAAAGCCTTGACTCTGTGAGTTGCTGACTCCCTAGTGAGGTGAAACTTATCTCTGACTTTTACAATATTGATGTCTGCAGATGACATAATAGCTCTTGCAGATATGGTAATCATGTGAGGAACTGCCATTTTTATAACAGTGAAATAAGAAACTGACCAACTGCTACTTCGCGGTTTTCCTTTACCTTCTGGGTATCTTACTCAGGGAGCCCACTTATAAACGAAGTCCTTTCAAACACTGAAAATAAAAATATTTTAAATGTTCAAATTTGCCTTTTTGTGGCTTTCTTTTAGCATCACCCAAAGGTCTTTTCTTTTGATGTTACCCGAAGCTCACTGAAATATTTTCTTATGCACAGAACCACGTACATCTGGACAGATTATGCCATCATTTTTGGAGGGCAGGAGATCTACAGCCAGTTATTTCTTAAAATAAATTATTCTGTAATAAGAATGATAAAATTTGGTTTGTATGTCTGAGGAGGGCCTGGGAACAATGAGGAGTGTCTCACCAGGAAGTCCACAGTTATTTTTGTCATAAATTGTTCAATAATAAGAATGATGCAATTGGTTCGTAGACATGAGGAAGGCCTGGGCAGAAGAGGAGAGTCCCACCTGAAGGGTGAGGTAATTAATTCCCTGGGCTGTGGTTGACCTCAGGCCCTTGCTTGTTCTGCCATACTGAGTCTTGGTTTCTGGCATCCTCTCTGCCTTTCCTCTGTACACCCAAACGCCTACCCTCCAGCTTTGCATACACTCCTCAGCCTTCTGGCTGGCTGCCATACAGAAAACAAAACGGGCAGGCTGGTGCTAGGGAGACCGGGCTGCCCCTGAGCCCTGCAGGGAGCGCTCCCGAGAAGGGTTAGAATTCTGTTTACCCAGGCTGTGTGAATCTGGTTTTTGTCTTTTAAATTCCATCTTTATTCTCTATAAATAAAGTCACGCTAAACATTCCAGACCACTTCTGCTGGGTTAAACGTGTTAATCTAAAGGCATTTTATCCATACACGGAGCTGGGGAGGATTTCAGGGGCCAGAATGTGGTAGCACGGCAGTGACATTCTCCAGAACGATTCACGGGGACGATTCTGGCTCCTAGGCCTGGCGATCTCCCCTGTCTCTTCCAGCACAAAACTCTTAGCATCTCTGTTTCCAGGTCCCATTTATCAGTTTTCAAAGAGGATCAGGGGTGTGGGGAACGGCGTGAAAACGAGCCTCCTCTGAGGACAGCATCTGAGTGAGAGGAGTGATAAAGGCCCCCCCCCCCCCACCCCACCACCGCAAGACAGTGTCTGTCACAACGCTGGACCTATTTTGGGTCAGGGTTGGAGCTAATGTAGGGATAACACAGCCACCCTGAGTTTCCTTATACTTAAGCAGAGGCACCTGGTACTACCTTCCCTCCTTGATCATAGAATGGTTTTCAGTTTTGCTGTAGATAATGCTTAGAAGCTGTGCATCTCTGGCCACGACTGACATCCCATCCACAGGAAGCGTCCTACCACGCATCTGGTTCACCTTCGGTCTGTGAATGCCATTTCCAGGGAACATGGCTGAGTGGCTGAGAGAACCTGGATTCTTTTCACGGCTCTGCCATTAGCTCGCTGGGTGTTGCTGGAAAGCTACTACCCCTCCGTTGGCCCCTGTCTCCTCTTGTGAAAAACAAGTGGGTTTCCCTAGATCTCTCTCAGTCCCCCGTCAGTTCTGACAGTCCCGGTGGGTGGACTGGGCCTTCCCAGGTCTCCCAGGTCTCCCAGGGCTCTTGGGCTGACACGGGACTACCTGAGACTCAGGGGCTGGAGCCCCGCGTGGGTGGGCAGTTCACCTTTTCAGGGAGCATTCCAAGTACACGACTGGGCTGACGGTCTTCACTCTCTTCTCTCTGGTCTTCACCCTCTTCTCTCCTCACCCTTTTCCCCCCAACCCCAACACACTTCTGCTTTGGAAAAACACTGGGTTAACAGTTTTTCCAGCTTTGCAGGTTTTCTGCTTCTCCCCATTCCCAAGATCCATTCTCAATATGTGGAGGCTGCGGCTGCGTGAATGAGGATAAAAGTGGTGGCAGGAGCGGCCTCCCAGACTCTTCCCCTAGGTCTCCAGGATCAGGAGCTCTGTCCTAATAGCCATAGAAAATCTGGGCTAGCAGAGGGCACTATGGAAATAGCCTGAAGCTCTGAGGGCCTCCATGCCCCCAGAAGGCATTTTCTGCAATCCTCGCCTTAAGCCACTCTCCTTCACCAAGCCCAGGCCAGCCCTTATCTTTTTCAGTGTTGTAATTGCCACGGCGCATGTACACAGAAGGTACATTGCGTAGAAACATATTTGGCGTATATTTGTCACAGGAAGGACTAGCTGAAAGAAACAAGTCTCTTCTCAGTTTCTACCTTCTACGACAAAGGAGAGATGACCTTATCGCAGCCACTCCCCTGCACCTCCCTAGCCTTGCTGGCTCACTGAGGGCTCACTCTAAGGGTGTTGCTTCCAAGTGGCTAGAGAATACAGAAGCAGGCAGTGTTGAGTCCTGAGCAGTAGTCTTGGGTCCCCGGTTAGGTGTAGGCTCTGTTCATTATTTAACTAAATCTCAGGGAGCTCCATCCAACTTCAAAAATATTTCTGAGACAGAAAGAGAGAGAGAGAGAGTCAAAGAGCATCGGTCTATGTCCATTCCCTGGAAGGAAGGTGGGGACTGCTCTCCTGCAGCCTCCTGCCTGATGGGAGTCTCATGGTGGGAATAATCAAGAAACCAAGGCCCTGGAAGACATGGACGTGGGCAGCATGTCCACTTCTTCCTCCTGTATGGGTGGTTCTGGTGCTCAGCATTGTGGTGAGGCCTGAGGCGAAGGTGGGTGGGGTTCTGGCTTGAGTGCGGCAGTCTGGTCTCTCAGGGAAGAACACAGGCTGCTGGGGCCTTGGGTTGTTGTTTTCTTTGAGCACCTGCACTGTGTCAGGCAATACACCATGGACTATTGTTGTAGGCTTTCAGGGAGCTTAGAGTTTAGCAGGTGGAGAGAGGAAGTGGAGGATGCCTCAGAAGAGATTGAGATCTATTGAGTATAGACTCCAGGGGCGAGAAAGGAAGATCAGCAGGAGTGAAGAGGCTTCGTGGAGGATATAGCTAACTCAAGGAGGAGGAGGCAGGGGATTCCTGGGATTGGGAGCTGAGAGTGGGGATTAGTGGGACTGGTAGCGGTGGTGGTGGTGAGTTGTTGTCCCAGACTACAGAAGGGATGTGCTCGAGAACAGCTGGAGAAGAGTCTGGAGGGTTCCATCCTCAATGTAATGAGTTCTTGTTCTATTCGTTCCTAGGAGAGCTGGTTGTTAAAAGAAGCCTGGCATCTCCCCACCTTTTTGCTTCCTGTCTTACCATGTGATCTCCAGACACTCTTCCCTTTACCTTCTGCGGGGAGTGGAAGCATGGAAGCAGCCTGAGGGCCTCACCAGATGCAGATGTTGGTGCCATGCTTCTTGTACAGCCTGCAGAATCATAAGCCAAATAAGCCTCTTTTCTTTATAAATTACCTGGAATACTACCCACCCAGCCAGAATACTCAGGTATTCCTCTTTTTTTTTTTTTTAAAGACAGGATTTCGCTCTGTTGCCCAGGCTGAAATGCAATGGTGTGATCTCGGCTCACTGCAACCTCCGCCTCCTAGGTTCAAGTGATTCTCCTGCCTAAACCTCCCAAGTAGCTGCACCTCTTTAATTTCCACTCTGAGTACTAATGGCTCCTCATATAGTTATTTTTGTGAAAGGCCAGTGCTCTGTCCCCAACCCCATGACTATGCATGGCTGCTCCTTTTTCCTGGCATAACCCTCCCAAGGTTGGCACTGTACGCCTGGTTGGCTGATTCCTAGTCTTGGCTCTTGCCAGGTTTTGCTTTCCCTGGTTTCAGTTACCTGTGGTCAGCCACGGTCTGAAAATATTAAATGGAAAATTCCAGAAATAAACTATTTGTGTGTGAGTAGTATGATGAAATTGCATGCTTTCTTGCTCCATCCCACCCAGGATGTGAATCATCCCTTCGTCCAGCATATCCATGGTGTCTATGCCCCCCGCCTGTTGTCCCTTGGTAACCTTCTTGGTTATCAGATGACTGTTGTGCTACTGCAATGCTTCTGTTCACATAACCCTTACTTAATAATGGTCCCAAGCACGAGAGTAGCGATGCTGGCAATTCGAATATGTCAGAGAGAGCCATAAAGTGCTTCCTTTAAGTGAAAAGATTAAAGTTCTTGATTTAATAAGAAAAGAAAAATCATATGCTGAAGTTGTTAAGGTCTATAGTAGGAATGAATCTTCTATCCAGAAAATCATGAACAGGATATTGTTATGTTATTATGAGTTATTGTTGTTAAATTCTTACTGTGTTTAATTTATAAATTAACTTTGTCATATATATGTACGTATAGGAAAAAAACATAGTGTGCAGAGGGTACTATCTGCAGTTTCGGGCATCCACTGGGGGCCTTGGCACATATCCCTGCAGAGAGGGGACTACTGTATAGTACCCAGTTCCTCTTTCATAATTCAAACCAATTTGGAAATCTGCCATCATCTAGCTGTTACCATCTCTCAGGTGTAAGTCACCCAGGTTTGCTACATGCTGAGGGAGACCAGAGGGCCTCTCATTGCCTGCTTCGTTCTTGGAGACCCCCATCTTCTTTCAGGGCCTGTGGCGTTTGAACTCAAGGCTGCTCTCTGTACTAATTTCCCTGTGAGTTTATGGTCTTTGGCACTGCTCATGTTCCTCTTGGCCACCTGAGATGCTTTAATCTTCTTAGTCTTAACTTCAGCAAGGACACATCGTATGTATTTTGGCCTCTGTTTTAGTCGTTAGGCCACACATTTAGCAGTTGGGAAGGCTGATGAATCCCAGAGAAGGTGAGTGCCTGGCTGTAAGTTCTTGCATCAGAGAGGCAGCCAGTGTGGTGATGAGGAAGAGCCAGCACAGGGTAGTGCCAAGGATCAAGGTCTTGGGGTTTTTTTTTCCTTTTTAACAAATTAACAGATAAAATAGTATGTATTTATCATGTACAAAATGATGTTTTGAAGGTCATGGCTCTTTTATTTTCTTTTTAAAAAATTAAAAGATAAAATTGTGTGTATTTATCATGTACAAAATGATATTTTGAAGTAAATTTACACTGTGGAATGACCAAATCTAGCTAAGTAACGTGTGCATTGCCTCACATAGTTATTTTTGTGGTGAACACACTTGACACGCACTGTCTTAGCATTTTTCAAAAATATGGTCAGGTTCTTTCATTGATCTCACGCCCTGTCTTTGTTCCCAAAACCCAATACCAGGCCAGGGTTGCTGGCTTTTTGATCAGAGCCACATGTTGGGTTGGAATCAGCTCCCGCAACATCCTAACCTGGGCCCTGTGTAGGGAAATCCTTTTTGGAGACCTCTGGTACCCTTTTCTATCAAAGACCCTGTTGGAATAACCTCAGTCAAGGAGAAGGGTGTGCACTACTATTTAATCCCAGGAGAGAAGGGGTCAGTGTCTTCATTCCTTTCCTTACAGATGCCTTGTTGGCTTTTGTGCATATTTGCCCACTTTCTCCAGGGATCTGTTGTAGTTAGTGAGGGTCATAAATCAACTGGTCTGTCCAGCCACATATAAAAGGTCTGATGGCACCATTTCCTCAGCAGAGTGAGTACTTACCCACCTTGAAACTGCATAATTAAAAGAATTATTCAGTGATTCCTACTATAACAATGATAATAAAAATCTGCTCAGAGGTGACTCTATAATAGAGGCTAATGAAATCTTCAGTTCTATGTTACAAAGCATCCCATTTTATAAATAATAATAAATTTTATATTCGTATTAATTAAGACACGTAACTTGTTTGGCATGAGCTAATTAAGGTTGGCACATTGATTTCATGTAATTTAAAATAAAAGGAGAGATATTTTATGTTTTCTATGCATCCTTGTTAGTTACATGTGTACCATTAGAATTGTTGAAAGATGGCAAATAGGAGATCCATACTATCATCTTCATGGACCAGTAGAGATCTGGTAGTTTTGTTTTATATGACAGGAAAACTTTTTTCATATTATATGGACGTAGAATATATTCCAGCTCAGGACTTCCTAAAAGCATGCTCCGCTGGGCCTGAAAAGATGCATGCCCTACTCTACTTGTTTGCTTGTGTCTGTCATAGACTCTGCTGAGCCTTTCTTACCGGATACACTAGCCAGAGAGACAGCGAGAGTGTGTGTGTGTGTTGTGTTGTGTGTATGTGTGTGTAGTATACAATTCAGCATGAACATACATGTTTGTGTTGCAGGAAGTTCATGGGGAAAATAATAATATTTCCAAAGTAATTTAGAATTTCAAAGTCAACGTGCTTTCACGTACATTAGACTATTTAAAGTATCTCTGAGAACAAAACATTCTGTACATGTATGAATATTTTTGAAGATAGACTCTTAGAGGCTGAGTTGCTGGTTTAATTTTCTATATATCCTTCCAAATCTTTTCCCACCAATTTACAAACATGTGTATGATTAAAGGTGAGGTCCTTAAGCACTCTCAGAAAACAGAGAATGGACATTGAGTTCATCTTCATTATACTGGTTTCACCTTAGGCTATTCTCAATATTGTGAGTCTCAAAGTAGATACATAATCATAAATATTGGTGAGGAAAATAATGGCACCGTATGATCCCAGAGCAAAACACTGACCATAAAGTCTGGACGTCAATCAGACTGCAATCCCAAGGCCTGAGATTTTCCAGGATTCAGGTCAGGCTTCTAGAACAGGGAGAAATGCCCTAACTGTGCATGTGTGTGTGTGCACATGTGTGTGTGCAATGCATGTGTGCATGTCCACATATACCAGAGGGCTTATTGAGAAGGAAATTGTCCACATGATCAAGGTAGTAGGGATTCTAAAAGGTCCACTTGAGACCAAGAGGCAGATGGTTGGATATTCCCTCCTTCCTTTTGAATTGTTGAGATTCTACCAAGAAGTGTCTTGACCCTGGGGATTCACTTCTTGACTTCAACAGTCATAGTGTTGTGGAGATAAGAAAACCCACGATTAGAATACTGCTTGAGAGACTGGTGGTAAGCCGATGGAGTTTGGCTATCATGAAGGTTTGAATACTGGTTCTTCTCTATAAGCAGCACCTTTAATTTTCTGTGTAGTCTTCCAAATCTTTTCCCACCAATTTATAAACATAAATACGTATGTTTGGCCGGGCGCGGTGGCTCAAGCCTGTAATCCCAGCACTTTGGGAGGCCGAGACGGGCAGATCACGAGGTCAGGAAATCGAGACCATCCTGGCTAACACAGTGAAACCCCGTCTCTACTAAAAATACAAAAACTTAGCCGGGCGAGGTGGCAGGCGCCTGTAGTCCCAGCTACTCGGGAGGCTGAGGCAGGAGAATGGCGTGAACCCGGGAGGCGGAGCTTGCAGTGAGCTGAGATCCGGCCACTGCACTCCAGCCTGGGTGACAGAGCAAGACTCCATCTCAAAAAAAAAAAAAAAAAAAAAAAAAAAAATACGTATGTTTATTTAAAATTGATTTAAAAATTCAAAACAGGATTATAATTATATAATTATAATGCTAACATATTTAGCATTATAAATATACTGACATAATAATTTAATTATAATTTTATAATTTAAAACAGGATTCTATTTCTATTTAAAGCTCTACGTCTTAATAGTTTGACTTTTTCTCTTGTATATCTTTTTTATTTTATTAGTATGTATAGCTGTATCTCATTCTTTTAAAACTATAGCCTAATATTTCTAATGATGAATATACTCATTTTATTTAGCCACTTCCCTATTGATGGATTTGTTAGGTTGTCTCCAATGTTCCCCTATTATAAATAAAGCTGAAATGGAATAATGCTGTTTTATGTGCATGTATGAATAATTTTGAAGGATAGACTCTTAGGGGTTGAGTTGCTGGTTCAAAGAATATGTTTATTTAAAATATCGATAGATCTTTGACACTGTCTTCCTTGAAGTTTTTCCAGTTATGTCTTAACCAATAGTGTGTGAAAGTGCCTCTTTCCCATATCCTGATCACCACTAGATACTGTCAATATTTTAAATTTTGGCCAACTTGTTGGGCAAAAGCTTTATGATATTTTGTTGGTAATACTTTAATTTGCATTTCTCTGCTTACCAGTGAGTTTGATAGGATTAGTAGTCTTTTGTATTTTCTCTCCTATGAATCATTTATGTCCTTTGGCTTTTTTTGCTATTTAGAACAAACTTTATCTCTCTGATGTAGCTCCTTAAGTACTTTGCTTGCTAACCTTTTGTTTGTTGTATATCGTTAGAGGAGGGACCAGTTTTGCTTCATTCCAAATGTTCCCATGTTGAGGAAACTTCAGGCACAACAGTTGAGGTCTCTCTTTACCTCTAAGTAAGAGTGACTTAAAGTAAGTGTGGAGTTTGGAAGAAAAGACGTGGCAGACGCGGCCAGCAGGGGGCCTTGTTTTCTTCCTTCCTTTGGGACCCAGGCTGTCTGGGGGAGCACGTGTTCTGTTGTTTGCCTCCAGGCTAGGAGCCTCCTGTGGGAGGAGGCCTATGGTGGCTCAGAACTATCTTTTGGTAACTGTGTTTAAAAGTTTCACTTCTGTAGATATGAGCCTCAATAAATATTTGGTGAATAAATGAACACTGAGTATTCTTCTAATTAAAAAGCTAAAAGAGAAAGAAAGCTTCTGGAATCAGATGATGGAGAAACTTAAGCAAAAAGAAAAGCAGCAGAGGGCTACTGCAGAGATGAGACCTGCTCTTCCCCAAGGAACCCTGGAGAAAGTTGAAGCCAGGGATCAATAAGGCCAAGGTGAAACTGGCCCAGGGGATAATCATAAAGATAAATAAGCAAATGACTTTTCCTGGAACAGCCATTTCTGTTCCATTCCATTCTAGGAAGTGTCATTTGCTTATTCGCCAGTCTCTGGTCATTTGCGTCTTCCTCACTCCTCTTTTTGTGTTTACAGAGTGACTGGTTGAAGGGTTTGCCCTGGAGTGAGCAAATGGAGGAAGGAGTTGAGCACGACCTGTGGTAACTCTGGGCCTTCAGATGGTCACAGAGAGAGAAAGGAAAAGAAAGGAGGAATGTTCTTTACAAAGGGACACTGGATTGCCTATTGACTCCACTTCCATACATTCACCATCCACCATCCAACCTTATTGGGAAATCTGTCTGTCAGCATCCTCATCCTATTCACCCCTTACACCTTCCATGAGAGAGGATGAGAGAAAGAGAGAGAGAGAGAAAGAGAGAGACTCATCATGGAAACAGACATATAGAAACCTATGCCAGATGTCTATGGCATTGCAAAATGCCAAGAGAGGAAGAACCAAAGGTACTGCATTTAAAACAAAGAATTACTAAATATTGAAGGAAAATGAGCAGTATGGAAAAAGAAGAACCTCCCTCGTAGCCTAGTGGTTAGGAAAAATAAAAATAAAAAAAGAAGAAGAAAAGAAGAACCATGATGACTAAACAGAATAACCGATCAACAATGAAACAAACCTTTTCATTTCAGATAAAATGCTAATTGCTTAAAAAATTAAGTGGATATTAAATCAATAAAGCTAAGGTAGAGTTCCATGAAGAAGAGCCAATCACTAAAGGAAAAAGACTTATGATTTTAAAAAATGATTATAAGAAGAAAGCAATTAATAGAAGGGCTGAGTAACTGCAGGTACATGGTCGAAGAATAAATTAGTGATTTAGAAATTAAGGTTTTTTTTTTTTTGTAATGTGAAGGCAGAAAGACAATAGAAATTATGGGACTCATGTTAAGAGATATGGAGGATATGCCCAGGGGACCAAATACTCATTTAAGAGAAGTGAAAGAGAAGAAAACAGGTGGGAGAGACAGGGTGAAAGAAATAATAGAAGTTTCCCTGATAGCAAGATATCTTCAAGACTTTAGATCTAAACATACACTAAGTGCTAGATAGGCATTCTGAAAGACACCCACACCTAAATTCATCTGAGTGAAATTTCTGGATTTCAGAGGTTTAAAAAATCTTACTAATTTTCAGAGAAAAAAGTCACTTGCAAAGGAATGCAAATAAGATTAGCACCAGGCTTCTGGCCTGCTCCAGAAAATTAATGGACAATGGATTAGAGCCTGCCAAGTTATAACTAGACTTATATAGCCAGTCAAATACGAGGCCAAAATAAAGAACTATGAAAATATATCACTCATGCTCCATTTTGGAAAATCTGGTCTACAAACAATACAATTTCAAGAAAGAACAGGATATACAAGAAAGAGGGGTAAACAGAGAAACAGAATGTATAGTTAAATCTAAAAAATTCTTGTTATTATCATTGTGTTTAATACCATTGCTAAGAAATCCTAAAATAGAAATACATCTATTATATAATAAAATAATTATATTATTTGTATAATTATATGATTATATATAAAATAATACATAAAATAACACAGTTATGTTATATTAATAACAAAAATCAACAATATCTGAAATAAAGTTATAGATACTATTAAAGTCTTACAAGATAGGGAAAAAGGGATAAATTATACATGATACAGGTCTTATTTTTTGAGGAAGGTAAAGTCTGGTTATTAGTTGTTGATACTGATACAAGCATTGATTTAAATAGGTTTGTTAGAAACTTAAAAATTTTATAGAATGGGTATAGTATGTAGATGGTGGTGATGATGTTACTGGCCTACTCAATATCCATTCTTGCTTTCTTTCTAAGTAATAGAATTCTAATTTTAGTTATGGGGTAATGTGTCTAGTTAAAAGATAACATTCCCAGCCACAGTTGCGGTTAGTAGTGGCCACTTGACTGAATGTAAATGGAAGTACTGTGTGAAATATGAGCAAAGATTTCTTAAAAGGAGCTGACTCAGCTGACACCTGTTTTTGTGCCCATTTCCCTTCTTTCTTCCCACTGTTTGGAAATGGGATGGGTTGGCTGGAGCCATCACAACTGCCTTATGGCCTTGAGAACAGAAGTCGTGTCCTTATGTCCTTGACAATGATGGGGCCAAAAGAAAAACGGTGGCTGGATTCCTGAAGACAGCGGGGCCTCCTACCAGGAGTCCTAGGCTGCCTTCCTCTAGTCTTCTTTTACTTAGGGTCTGGGGAGAAGCTTATGTCTTTAAGCTGCTTATTTTGGAGTTTCTATTCCATGCAGCTGAACTGAATTCTAACTGATTTATAAATCTTTTAACATGGCAGAGTAAAAAAAGAGCAACAACAACAAAGAACTTGATCAATCCAGCAAAGATTCAGAAGGAAACAAAGAACAAGAAAAGAATAAATAAATGGCAGGGTTAGAAGGTGAACTGCAGTCATAGATTTCTTTTATAATAGACACACCAGAAATAAAGTGACACACAAACATTGAAAATAAAGAGATGGAGAGAGAAACGTTAGGTAAATGGAATAGCAACATTATCTGGCAAAATAGAACACAAGGCCAAAATAATTAAAGAGAACATGAAGTGCTGTTTTAAATGGCATATGTTTAAAAACGGTAAAATTCACTGAGAAGATACAACAGTTACAAACTTTTATGCATCACACTGGCATTGAAACAAAGCAAAAACTCTGATGACTGTGAGGACTACCGGACAGAGCCACACTCTCTGTAGGGGACATCGATCTGTAAGTCTCGGAAAGTGACAGTTTATGTGGACAAAATATAATTTTCCATACAGAACATTTGAGTAACACAATTGACAAACTTGCTTGAATGTTATAGCCAATGAAAAGAATAAACATTTTTTCAATACCTGCGTGGTTTTACAAAATTGATTAAATACTAGGTATCAAAGAATACCTCAATCCATTCTCCGAAGAAGAAATTGTAAAGGCCACTTTTCCTTACCACCATATAATACAAGTTAGACATTAAAAATGAAAGGCAAATCATAATAGTTTAAAAAATGAGTCCCTGGGGAAAAAGAACGATCTTTCTTAGGTAAAAGGAAAACAGAGCCTTAAGTGATGATTGTTTTGGAAATGGATATGTGAACGCTGCGCACCTTTATTTGCAGCCAGCTGTTCTTACAGGATCCCTGGTGTTAAGTATTTTATAAGAAAAGAATATGTAGCAAAAATAAATTCGAGTTTAGAAACTAGAAAATGTCTAATCAAACAATGTGAAAAATAGAAGAGGGCATTAATAGATATAAAAGCAGAAATTAACTAAATTAAGTAATGCAATCCCAGTAGGAAAACATGGTTCTCCCTGAGTCTCTTCTGAAGTGCAGCTCACTCATTCCCACAGCCATGCTTCTCAGGTTGGGCAGTGGAATTCACAGACATGTGGATCACTGTAGACTCCACTGCAGTGTCCATCCAGTCATATCACTAATACCTCCTCCTCGGAGAAGTCTTGGGTCATCTGGCTACCCCTCCTCATTGTTTCACCTGCTGGGCTCCCAGTCACCCCCCTTCCTTCATGGAAGACTGACTCCTGAGTGGTGGTCTTCCTTTTTGTTTTAAGCTGCTGGACAACTTCATGGATCATGACCATGACTTACCCAGAAATCTGGGATCTAGGGAACCATGGAAGTTGGGGTAAAAGTAGGAATTTACCTTATCATAACTTTTACCCCATCTCCCATGGTCAATCTGTGGCCCTGGTCATTTCTTAGAGTTACTCCAATTCTGAAAACACCCACACCCTCACCACATATCACCTATCCTTCCAAGTCTTTCATTCTGATACTTCTTCTATATCTATTTTTCAAACTTCAGTTCCCTGACAATTTTATTTTCTCTTTTTCTGTATGCCTACTCCAGTCTTCACGTTCTTTCCTTTCCAGGTTAAATTACATGGTCTACCACTTAGAGAAGTTTTTTGCCAATCTGTGTCACTTCCTGGCTTCATTTTTACAAAGTTTGGTAAATTCTGAGCCTTAATGAATCTAGCTATCTACTCTCTCTGTCCTATTCCAGGGCTATTGAGCACTTTTAGGGAAAAAAGGATATAAAACCAAAAAGATTATACATTATAAACTTGTGGTTTGTAACCTCGACTAGGCCCTCAACTCTTTCCAAGCACACCTACAACGCTTCCCTAGTTAGTGCTGTTTCTACTTCTCCATAGAAAGAATTTTGGGTCTTCCTCTAGCTCTGTATGCCACCTATGCCACTACATCCTGCCTCACACACACATAGTGACCTCATCAGCCACACAGAGAAAATATAAGTGTTTTGGCACAAATTCCCTTTATTTCCTACCAATATATCTATAACCTTTCATGTACTTGTGTCCACCTTTTCCTTCTTTTTTACAGTAACTATGTGAGAGTTTTTCTTTCTCTTGCCTAAAACTTAACCCTTCATCTAAGATCTGACTCCTGTCTCCTCCTGCCTTCTCAGGAATATTGCTCTGTTGATTATCGCTACTCTTTCTTGCACTTTAATTTCTCCTGGACCTTTAAAAAATATCAGTTAAACAAGGCTTTTGAGGTCTTTCATGATCTGGCCTCTTCGTACCACCTCTTCCACATTTCACCTGTTAGTTTATGTCCTAGCCATGCATTTTTCTTTGAGTTCCTTGAGCACACTTTGTTTGCGCTTATCTCTGGGATTTTGCACATGCTGATCCTTCTTTCTGAAACATTGTCTTCCTTTTTTCCTCCAATACTCATATTTGAGTAATTTTTCATTTTATATCACTTTCTCTGGGAATCTTCTATCCTGAAATTTTTGATTAGGCATACATAGTTCTAATAGACTTCATTGCACCCTCTAATAGACTATCACAGAGCTTATTATTCTAAGATGTACTAAGAAATTTATTTTTCTAACCTTTGTCACCCTTGTTTCCTCCAACAAGACCAAGATTGTCTTGTTCAATGTTGATTTCCTGGCATCTGGAGCATGGCTGGCATAAGAAGCATTAAATATGTTTTTTGTTGGATTGATTAAATTATTTGTCTGAATCTTTGGTCCTAAAGCATAGTATAGAAGTTTAGTAAGCTTAATTGGGCCACATGGGAAATACATTTTGTGTGGTTTAGAGTCCTAAATTGTTCCATTTGTTAAGCTTAAGATTAAATCTTGGAACTTGTCACTCAGGAAAGGTGAAATTCACACCATCAGTGTCAAAGGAAAATGAGTCATAGAGAGGTTTTCATGTACACAGGCACATTTATTCTGCCCTGGTCCTCAACTAGAAAACATGGCCTAATGATGGTCTAGAATCTGACCAATCAACCAAGCATTTCCCCTCCTTGAAAATGAGTGAAGAGGGAGCTTCTTCCCCTAGAGACCAGTATCAGTACAACTCAGTGTAGAAGGTTAATCAGTGAAACGGAGGACTACTATTTGAGCTCTGCTAATGCAATCCTGCTTGGGCATCTTATTCACTTTGGATACATTCTTAACAAATACCCCGTACTTGAATAATATTTTTAAGAGTTGGGGAATTTGTAAGGTTTTATATTTCACGTGGTGAAAGCAGGCATTATAAAATACTTAACATGGATATTGAGTAGGGTAGGGTGGCCATATGTCCTGTTTTGTCTGGGACAGTCCCAGTTTAGGGCTGTTTGCCCCCCTCCCCAAGTGTCTGGTCTGGGTAAGCAGTGTGACTGGATTTTTATACTTTAACCAAGTGTTATTATTATTAATGGTTACATAAAAATAAACTGACATGTTTTGGTAGGCTTTCCCTTTGAATTTCTGCCATAGTCTGGTCTTGTAGTGAGAACTACTTTCATGCATAGTTAAATCTGGAATACAACTAGAGATAACTTTTCTTTCTTCTTCTTGTCTTTTCTAGGTGCAACTTGACTAACACCCTCCTTTCAAGGACAGCATGCAGGGCACTCCCTGATGAAAATAGTGTACATATTGGGACAATAAGAGACAGTGTTCACGTTCAGGTCTTGGAGGTGGTGGGAGAAGTATTTGATATTGCTCCCCTGCCAACCACTTGGTGTGCCTTCCAGTTGTTCAATGGCCTGTAAAATGAGCTGGGAAATGTGCAGTATATCAGGGCATAGGTTGATAGAGCCAGCGGGAAACTTGGGAAATTATGTGAGATATATGTAAAAAACAGGCTGATCAGTTACACAATAGACCTACAGAAAATAGCCTGCTTGCCCTTGCTACAGTGGTTTTGTCATTCATTATATGGTACAACTTTCATTTACTTATTTTATTGTTTGGTATTGCTTTTTAAATTGTGAACACTTTTGGCAGCAATGAACTAAAACAAAAAAACAAAAATTAAGTACTCAATATTCATTTTTTAGAGAAAGCTTTTGATGAATATAAAACTGGTACAAAATGTTGATATTTACCATCCACTATGGAGACCATAGTGCTATCACTGACCACATGAAAGCCAGAAAGCACAAGTTTGCTAAAGAAGTATTTAGCATCAACTCTCAGTTAGTAGTTATTTGAGAAGGCAACAATGATTTAATACCTGCAGCTGCTGAAGTCACATTTTTGTATTACTCTACAGAAGCACAACTTTTTGCTTAGATCAGATGGCTATTCTAAATAACTTTTACAATTTTGAATTTCTGAGTTTTCTTGAGCATGTATGAAATGTGAACTTATAGCTGTTAATTTATTAGCTCCATTAATAAATAAACTTTGCAAATAGTTAAAAAATGACGATTTTGTATCAGTGACCTCAAGTGTTTTAGGTAGAAAATCAGTTAATTCTAGTAATGATTCTATTTTTTTTTTTTTTTGCAGCCAAGTCCTGGATTCAAAGTAAAGCTTTTGGAAGTTCATTTGACATTGTTGTTAATGCTATTGTAAATTTAGTTAAAAGGTTTAATTTTGAAGATAAAATTATTTGTTTTTGTGATGATAATGTGAACAAGGTTTTTGGTATGCCATAATATGTGGTAAATATTTTAAAATAAAAAATAAATGGAGTAGAAAGTACCCATGGTGTGTACTTGTGGTACACATGTAATTTAGAATTGAGGCCACGTAAATGATAATATTCTACCAATCCAAATATAGAGTGATAATTATCAAAATTTATAAATATATGTGTATATGTATGCATGTATTATATATACATATATGTGAAGTGTGTATATTTAATATATTTTGTATATATGTATGTGTTTGTATATATATGTAATTTGTGAGGAAGCTGATATTAGAGTTTAAAAAATTAGCGGAATAACTATTGTTATATATTCATGGACATTAATCTGTGAATTGTTGAGTGTTTTTTGTTTAAGAATCATTGTAAATCTTTAATCAAAATATTCAACTGCGGTGCTGAAAACTTCACCACTGGAATCTTTCAGTAAATTTCAATGATTGAAAACAAAGCTTGCAAACAAAGAGACAGTGAAATTTATCTGCACAAAAGCAAGCGAACAACTGAACAAATTAAATGACGAGTACTCAAACAGTTTACAAGGTTTAATCTTGAGATTTTAGACTATCTCAACCTTGTGGGAAGAATCTTTTGATAGAGCTTCTATATTTAAATGAATATATTGATACTCTATTCTGGAACTTGGTGAAATTGAGGCCTGTGATTTTTCAGCATCTAAATCTGGTGAAGCATTCAAAGAACCATAAACAAAGATAACTTACCAATTCATCTTGTCTTTTAAAAATATTTGTTAAGCAATGCTACTCTGAACAGGATAAAAAGATAGTATCTGTGAAAATATCTGGGGTAAAAATCTTTACACATTTCAATGAGAAAAACTTTAGAATATTCTTTCTGGCAGAATTTTTTGTTTGCCACGTACTTCAGCAACCGTGTACAGAGTATTTTCTCACCTAAAATATTATGATCTACAGAAAAGAGTTAATTGACGATGTCAACAAGTTTGAATTTTTAAATAATAAAACACAACTTTGGCAAAGGTTATTGGCAATTTTAATAAAATATAAGACCAGGCGCAGTGGCTCACGCCTGTAATCCCAGCATTTTGGGAAGGCGAGGCAGAAGAATCACTTGAGCCCAGAAGTTCGAGACCAGCCTTGGCAAGACGGCAAGACCCCTGTCTCTACAAAAAATTAAAAAATTTTCCTGGTGCGGGGGTGTATTACCTGTAGTCCTAGCTACTTGGCGGGAAGATCCCTCGAGATGGTGGGACAGTGAGCTAAGATTGTGCCACTGCACTGCAGCCTGGGTGACAGAGCAAGACCCTGTTTCTTCTTTCTTTCTCTCTTTCTCTCTTTCTTTCTTTCTTTCCTTTGAGACGGAGTCTCGCACTGTCGCCTGGGCTGGAGTGCAATGATGCAATATCAGCTCACTGCAACCTCCGCCTTCCAGGTTCAAGAGATTCTCCTGCCTCAGCCTCCTGTGTAGCTGGGATTACAGGTGCCCGCCACCACGCCCGACTAATTTTTGTATTTTCAGTAGAGAGGGGATTTCACCATGTTAGTCAGGCTGGTCTCTAACTCCTGATCTCGTGATCCCTCCACCTTGGCCTCCCAAAGTGCTGGGCTTACAGGCATGAACCACCGCGCCTGGTGGTTTCTTAAGAAAAGAAAACAAAAAAAAAGAAAACCCAAGATCATATTGAAAAGAATGTTCTTCAGAATAAAACTGGTGACATGGTGTTACAGACAGATATGACTGAGAAACAGATTATAATCTGTGAGTTTATACCCAGAGTAATTATTCTACTGATGTTATTTTCTAATGTATGGTTTTGAAGCAGGCTGTGTCTATTATATTACATTCTAGAAATTTCAACAATTGTACTTGAATTATACTAAAATTTACTCAAATATATTAAGTGATCATTATTCTGTTATCTTCTGTATTCTCTCTCTAAAAGTGTTGGGAATTAATGGTCTTCTAGAAATAGTCCACCATGAACTCTTAGGTGAGAGATGTTTAATCACATTGCCTGACAATTTCTGGGACCTCTAGGATATTATCCAGTCATCAGAATCAATACATCAGAATGTTTAATCCCTTGAAATGATTCTTTGTCAGAGATAGTCCACTCAGGTCCCTAAAACTAGAGCACTGAGCTGGCCTTGTGGCTCCAGGGCATGGCTGTCTGAATCTTACTGTTCAGAAAAGGAGGAAAACGTCAGTGAAACTTCCGGTGACAAACATATCCCTTTGTAGTCAGGTCTTACCCCTCTAAAGAGGGAGAAGTCAAGGCAGGATTTTTGGAACTTCTGTTGCCAGAATCCATGCTTTATAGAACTCAAAAGGGATGGAGAATTCAGAAACAAAGCTTCATTGTTCTTTTTCACAAAGTGTCAGGCAATAATCTCAACCTTCCCTGACTTTTTGAGTTTTTGGATCATAGTTTGAATCACATACTGATCTTTCAATGGACTCAAATATTTAAAACATTTGACTTATTTTTTAAGAATGATTTGACTGTCATACACATTGTTAAAGTACCTGTAGTCCCAGCACTTTTGGAGGCTGAGGCGGGTGGACCAACTGAGGTCAGGAGTTCGAGACCAGCCTGGCCAACATGGTGAAACCTCGTCTCTACTAAAGATACAAAAAATTAGCCAGGTGTAGTGGTGGGCGCCTGTAGTCCCAGCTACTCAGGAGGCTAAGGCATGAGAATCGCTTGAACAGGGAGGTGGAGGTTGCAGTGAACCAAGATCATGCCACTGCACTCCTGCCTGGGCAACAGTGTGAGACGCCATCTTGAAAAACAACAACAAAACAAAACCATCCAAGCAACCAACAAAATAAAACCCAAATTGTTAAAGTATCATATGAAGACTTTCAGCAAGGCTGACATCTCCCTAGAGAGTGGGTCTGCAATAATCTGGGAAGGGTACAAAGGATTGTTCATGGACACTCAGGGTATGGGAGATGGTCCAGTGTTGTTTTCCTGGATATATTTTTAAAATGCAGTTTGTGTAAAATTGATCATATATTAGTTTAAATGAAAAGAAGTCTGTCACAGAGTCCTTAAGCACATACATAACTGTCCCACTCCTGCCTTCTTCAACTGACCATTGTTGGAGAAAATCATATGCTAGTTGGTCTTAGTTTAAATTGATTACTACAAGTCTACACTGGGCACTTATCATTGCCTATCAATTTTACAACATTTCTCTAGCCAACGTGTCTCTCTACTCAGGGGAAGGATGAGAAACCTGAAAGGATCCACAAAAAAAAAAACAAAACAAAAACCTGTTAGAGGCTGGGCGCGGTGGCTTATGCCTGTAATCTCAGCACGCTGGGAGGCTGAGGTGGTTGGACCACGAGGTCAGGAGACTGAGACCATCCTGGTCAACGTGGTGAAACTTCGTCTCTACTAAGAATACAAAAATTAGCTGGATGTGGTGGTGCGTGCTTATAATCCTGGCTACTCGGGAGGCTGAGGCAGGAGAATCGCTTGAACCAGGGAGTTGGAGGTTGCAGTGAGCTGAGATTGCACCACTGTACTGCAGCCTGGTGACAGAGCAAGACTCCATCTAAAAAAAAAAAAAAAAAAAACCTATTAGAACTAATAAACAAATTTAATAAAGTTGCAGGATACAAAAATGACCACACCAAAATCAGTTTCCTTTCTATACGGTAACAATGAACTATCAAAAAAGGAAATTAAGAAATCAATCTCATTTATGATATTGCCTAAAACAATAATAATATAAAGGATAGTCTCTTCAACAAATGGTGTGAAAAACCGGATAAAAACGTGCAAAAGAATATTGGATCCTTATCTTACATCATTCCCAAAACCCCCCTAGACTGGATTAAAGATTTAAATGTAAGACCCTGAAACTATAAAGCTCCTAGAAGACAACATAGGGAAAAAGCTTCTTGGTATTAGTCTTGGCAATGGTTTATTGGATATGACCCCAAAAGTGCAGTCAGCAAAAGTAAAAAATAGACAAGTGGGGCTTTATCAAACTAAAAAGCTGCTATACAGCAAAGGAAACAACCAACAGAGTAAAACAGCAACCTCTGGCGTGGAAGAGAATATTTGCAAACCATATACCTAGTAAGAGGTTAACATCCAAAATATATAAGGAACTCCTACACCTCAATAGCAGGAAAACAAAGCCCTATTAAAAAATGGCAAAAGACTTGAATAGAGATATCTTCAAAGAAGACATACAAATGGTCAAAAGCTGTATGAAAAGGTGCTCTAATTATCAGGGAAATGAAAGTCAGAACCACAGTGAGCTATCACCGCACACCTGTTAGGATGCCTGCCAGAATGGTTTTTAAAATGCAAATATGATCCTGTCACTCCCTGCTTAAAACGTTCCAAAGCCTCCTAATTGCTCTTAGGGATAAAACTCTGATCTTTAGCAGAGCAAACATGACCTTTTCTGATCTAGCCCCACCTACGCTGTTAGTTTTTTTTCCTCTCCTCAATCTCATTTGGACTTCATGCCTTTGATACAAGATTTTTTTTTGAAAATTTCTCAGTTTATCAAGTTTTTCATTAGTTAATAACTTTTCCCATGTTGTTGTCCTGAGAACTTTTGTCTTATTTTCACAGCGTGTCTAAATCTACTCATCGTTTAAAGCTCAAATTGGGAATTTCTTTCTACCTACCGCTTTTCCTGAAGTTCTCTGAATTCCCCCAGTCCTTTCCAGTGTGGGCAAGGAATTTTGGCTGTGGGCTTCCCTGGCACCCTGTGGAGTGTGCTGTATGAGGTTCTCTAGGACAGGCCTCATGATTAAGACACCTTTCCTGGCTTGTTGGTGAGCAGCCCTGCCCTATCTCAAAGGCTGCATCTTGTAGGGACTGGGAGACAGGGAGGAAGGTCCAGTAGGTCTGCAGGAGACACTGATCTCACCACGAAGTGGAAATAAAGTGATCAGGAATTGCAAGGCCTAGGAGTCAGCTGGTTCTGTAATTGAGAGTGTTCAGGAGGAGATTCCTGGCAGTGTTGGGGTAGAATGGGGTGGAGGAGATAGCAGGAGATGGGACAGGATTGCTAGACTTGGGCCCTATTTATCCTTTAGGTAATTTTTTTCAGGCACCAATTACGGAGGGGGAAATGTGCAGGTTCCTATTCTTAAAGGATTCATAGTCAGCATTAAAATTGATATAAAGAATTTGTGATTTCTCTGGCTTCTTATGGGGGATCTCCCAAAAGAGAGAGAATGAGGATCTGATGTACTTTAGGGTCAGTGTGTAAAGGGCATGTGCTGGATAAATATTCAGAGGTTGCATGGACTTTGGAGTTGATTAGATGAGAGAAGTGGGGGAAATGGGTAGGTCCTGCATGTCTGAGGGCTTGAGTCTAGGAATACACTGGTTTGTGCGAGTGTGTGTGTTTGTATGTGTTAATGTGTGTGTCCGTGTGTGTATGGGTACGGATGGGTGGGCAAAGAGAAGAACTCTGAACCCAGGACCCCAACAATCTCCAGCAGCAGAGCCTTCGAACCAGTCGTTGCAAACTTTGGAATTGCGTGTCTTTTCTAAGAGGAAATCAGATCTCTGACACCAACACAAAACTGCCACAAAGCAGGGTCTTTCTAAACATCATTACTTATCATTTGCCATTCTTCCTGTTGCCTCACTCCTGACCTCAAGAATTAGTGGTAAACGATTCACAGAAATGGAGATTTGAGACATAAGGGCATGTGTTCTGTGGCATTTCTCCCTATTATATACATTAGGTCTCAGATGCAATGTCATTTTAAAATGTAAGGGAAAGGAAGAAATTGAATGTGCCTGTTGGGTGGATACTCTTTGCAGCCTGTCAGAAAGAAGACTCCTCCCCTCTCACGCGTCCTGTCGAAAGCCTCTTCTCCACTAAGTCCTCTTAGAGCTGATAAATATCCATCTATTTGCAAAGTTGGATATCCTCAACCCATTAGACTTTCCTGAACAGCTTTCCCCATTCTTCTGCCTTCTCCCGTGCAGACCTTACCTGGGAGTGGAAGGGGTAATAGAGACTCCAAAAAGGAGAAAATGACTCTGACTCATTGAGGTCCAGATGTAGACAGGTTGTGTCTACGAGAGGCGTCTTAGCATGACTGCTGTGATTGATGTGACTGGTCTCTGCCAAGCTGCTTCACTCCCCTGATGCCCTTGGCTCTTCAGCTTGGCCTCGTGGGGGATATGTAACTGGAAAGCAATGGAGCTGAAGTTTTACTAGATGCTTCAGAAGATCCTTCAAGAGTCAACATGGGCAAATGTTTGTCTTTTGTGGGTTGATTTGATTTTTGTAAACAACTGTAACTAGTTTGTGGAGCAGTTTGAACTCGGTGGGGTAAATATATCATGGTTTCATTTTTCCTGCAATCATTGCCTCCAGGAATGCTCTGGTCAAATCTTCCTTTCCTGTTTTTTAATGGTACACTGGGAAGATCCCATGACTTTCTGGTGTTTTGGTTATTAAGGTCTATTCTTGAAACTTTACTATCAAGCTCATTATAAACCTCATCTTTTTTCCTCCTCCCAACACAGGCTAGACAAGAGGCGGGTGTGTGGTCTGGTTCTCGGATACCTAGTACCTGCTAGACAAATGAAGTCCCAGCTACATTTTCTGTTCAACCCCACCTAACGCTGTTTCCTGTGGCTCCCCCTCCAGCTGCTGGGCACTGGAGTCAGAGAAATTGGTTTAGTAAGATTCCCCGCCTCAAAAACTTTACAGCCTAGGAATGAAACTGAACTTAATGTAAGATTTTGAGATCAATGTAACCTGTGCTAAGAAGTCCCTAGAAGAGAGGGATGGTAGTTTAGGAACAGTGGGGCTAGAGAAAAGGTTGTGTGTTGAATAAACACAGCAGTGTCTGTAAGGACAAGATCTGGCCCTTGGCTGAACGTGGGGATTAAGGCCGAGGGAGAGGGTGGCATGCCCATGGGATTCAGTGTGAATGGCTAACAGGGTAGCATGATCTTGGCAGGAGTGGAGGAATCCGAGGGAGAGTGGAGGTGGGGTGTGTGTGTGCACTGGTGGAATACAGGTAGAGGTGGGTACTCCATTCTCAGTCTCCAAAGTCAGTCTTGTTAGATCCCTGAAAACACAATAGGGCAAGTCCTACTGAGCACCAGCCTTTTCTCAGATGGAAATTAGCCCTCAGAGTTCCCAACTCAGAACTTGCAGCAAGAAATTACCTCTCCAGCTCCAGCCCTGCTTGCCTTTCTCTCCTCCTGAAGCTGAGGAGTTGAAGGGGAATACGCTTAACAGGGATGAAGGGGAAGGAGAGGGTCCTGTTTGGTCAATACTTTTTCATTAATTTAAAAAAAGTGGCCCAAGTTCAATATCAGTCCCAAATGGGGTTAGAGGGACAGGCATAGAATGAGATGGTTAAAAACATACTCCTTTGTTGGCCAGGCTGGTCTTGAACTCCTGACCTCAGGTGATCTGCCTGCCTCAGCCTCTCAAAGTGCTGGAACCCTGTCTCTACCAAAAATACAAAAAATTAGCCGGGCATGGTGGCATTTGCCTGTCATCCCAGCTACTTGGGAGGCTGAGGCAGGAGAGTCGCTTGATCCTGGGAGGTGGAGGTTGCAGTGAGCTGAGACCACACCATTGCACTCCAGTCTGGGTGACAGAACGAGACTCCTTTTTAAAAACAAAACAAAACAAAAAACCAAAAAACAAAAAACCAAACACACACACACACACACACACACACACACAACAACAAAAATATACCCCTTTGTGAGTAGTGGGGCTGGGAGGCTGCCCTCAGCAGAGGACTGGTGGATGGTCTGATGGTTACATGCCTCACTGCCCCCGTGTCCTGCATGTCCTTTCTCTAGTCCTTACACTGCGTGCAAGGACCAGTCCTAGACAGCAGAGGGTAGAGAATGTGGAATCCTGTAGGAGAGAATGACCTAGATCCTTCTAGAAGCTCCTCATCTGATGGAGGAGATACTTTGCATATCCAAGACACTGATATTAATTGTTATTACACGAGCCATCTCATACCCAGCACTTTGACTTCACAGTCTTTCTATCAAGCACCTATAGGCACTGCAGTGGAGGCTGTTTCCCTGAGTGGACACAAGCCAACCAGTCACCTTGGTCAAGGTCACTGGGCATGCCCAGAAGGCAAAGAGGCTGAGTTTTATATGTATTTACCAGAAAAACATCTTAGATGAATGTCTCAGGATTTCAATTGTCTTGGAATAACACATTATGGACCTATAAAGGCTGAGTTGATGTTTGGAAACAGTCAAATGCCATTGCCATTTAATGGTAAGGAATAAGAGGAGAGAGATTTCAATTGAAAACAGGGCTTGGCTACACCATGCAAGCCTTTCTGGTTTGCATGGCCTGCTAAAAAGATTCTAAAAGTTATTATAAAAGGGAGGCCCTACAAATATTTTTGGAGCAATGGCTGCTTTTTTGGAACAAGTGCTTTGCCTCTTAGACTGACTAGTTTGAGGAGGCTAATGGCCACTTAGGAGTTCTGGTTTATTTGTGACAAAACTGAGCTTCTCACCTTGCCATCTCATGTCTTGGACTTGGTTTTAGCAAGGCCACTGACATATTTAGTGAAAGCTAAACTTCTTTGTCCCAGAGGAATGGGGAGCTGAGGCGTCATTAGATCCTGGGAAATTGTGAGGGAAGCAATGAATTTTAGGGGGCTTCCTGAAAGAAGAAGCCTGTGTGGCAGCGATGGAAATGAGGGCAGGTAGAAGTGCGGGCCTCTGGTAGAGGCTGCTCATTGTGAATCTGGGATGTAGAAGGGGAAGGGCAAAGCCAGGATAAAGGAGCTTAGTGGTACTGATTTTAAGAACAACATGGATGTGAGGTGGAAGTTGTTGTCTGAAGAGTGGGATGATTTCTTTTAAGGGAGGCTGTTATAAGACAGAGTCCTAAATAGGAGAAAAGAGAGTCACCTACCTGTTTGCTCTCTGTCTTTATGTGCTCTTGGCAATTGGAGACAATTCCAAAGAACTGATGGGGCCTGAGTTAGGGCTGGGTCCTTGCCAACCTCCGGTCCTTCTGACCCACCCCTTAATCCCTGGGGGCACCCAGGGAGTCAGGCCCAGATAAAGGAGTTGCCAATTCCTTTATGGAAATGACTTGGACAGATACAATTTTTATGTTCCTGTTAGTTCACATGTGAGCTGGGGTTGGGGAGAAAAGAATTGCCCAGTGGGGTATGAAGGACACAAGGGCTCCTGTTCCCTGCTGAGATTCCAGGAACTCAGGAGGTCATTGTGTCCTGAAATGTCCTAAATGGCCACAATCCCTGCTGGATTCCCTCTGGTTTTCTCTGGAGTAGGATTCCATTCCCTCCCCCTCTTCCTGTTCTGAGGGAGTCACAAGGAATGGGCCAGCTGGATGCATGGAGGGATTCAGTTTCATTCATGAAGCAGAGATAGAGGGGAGGGGGCTTAGGTGGATATCATTCCATCCACACCCATTAGACAGCAGGGAGGAGGGAAGGAATGTGCCTGTCTGGTGTGTAGCAGAGTGTGTTGTGCCTAGTGGAGCTGGGTGAGTTCCTTACTCTGGCTTTACATCTTGCTGTAAGTACGTAGCTTTTCTGTATGGGTGTATGCTATGGCTGTATATTTATAATTTATCTATCTCAAGTCTAGGAGTCTCCTTGTCTTCTAATCTTCTTTAATCTCTCTTTTTAATACATGAAAAATCACATATAGGAGAAGTCCAGCCCACTCTTCCCAAATATCTGCAGATCCCTGGGGGCTTTGAATGATCATCTCTCCCTGATTTCCTCTTCCTGCACCACTGCCATTCTCATTAGTACCTTGTTCTCTGCAGCTATTCTGTCAGCTTTAAACCCCCACTGCCCCCATACCAGACTTAGTCTCCTTTCTCTCAGTCCCCCCTGTTGTGGGAGACAAGTTCTTGCTGAAGGCTTGGGTTGACATCACAGCATGACAAACAATTTTGTATTGACTATTAATCACTCACAGCCTAAGTTTATTGGCCATGGCTGACAGAATTTCTCACTATCCACTCCTCTCAGGCCTCTCATCCTCCCACGAGGCTTCTCTCTCTGGACTGTCTCCTGGCTATTGTCTGTCACCTCAGGCCCCTTTCTTAATTTCTTTCACTTTTTGAGGACACTCATTCATTTACAAAACAAGTATTTATTGAGTGCTTACCACCTGCCAGGCACTGGTCTGCACACCAGTTAGTTTAGTTCTCCTCAGTCTCCTGTGGCCTAGGAGAACCTCAGTCCTCTCCAGCAAAGGCCATTCAGAGGTGCTCAGGATGTATTTGTAAGAAAGAAAGAAAGAAAGAAAGAAAGAAAGAAAGAAAAAGAAAGAAAGAAAGAAAAAGGCAGACAGAAAGAAAAACAGAGACAAAACCCCAAACAAAACAAAATAAATGAAAAACATCTGTCCCTGGATGAAAGCTGTCAATCTCCTACATGAGAGGAGGTCTGTAGTCAGTTACTTTTGTCATGGTTTAAAAAGTCTCTGGAGTCTAATTAAGATGGAAGTACTGGGGTAGCGAGAGAGAGAGAGAGAGAGAGAGAGATAGAGAGAGAGGGAGAGTGTAAGGACTGGCAGAATAAGCAGGGTCCCACTGAAGGGTTAGGTGATTCCCTGGCAGTGGTCGATAGCATTTGTTCATAGCAAGATCTGAAACTGACCTTAGGCTCCTGTCCTCATCTCTCCCCAGCCCCTGGTGTGCTCCTAGCCCTCTGGCTGCCTGCCTGCCCAGGGCCGGTGCTGTGGGTCCAGCGCTGCACAGCTGATCTTATGGGGGGTGGGTGAGGTGGTCTCTTAACTGTCACAGGGGAGTAGACTGTGCATTGAGAAGCTCCTGAGTGGTGAATGGGGGCTCCCAGGTAGGGAGCAAAGCAAAGTCAGGGAGCTTTCTGTCCATCCTTTCAGGGGAGCTTGGGAATAGCAATTTTGAGAGGCAGGAAGAAGAATGGAGCTGTGGCTGTGAGTTCAGCAAGGTTAGGCCAGGACCCCATGGGTGAGGCAACATAACAGGCTCTAGGGTTAGGGTCCCCAGGTTTGAATTCCAGCCCTGCCCCTGATTTCCCAAGTGACCTTTAGGATTTCCTGGGCGCTTGTGTCTGAGAGATGGGCGTGGCAGGGTTCCCACCTCTAGTTCTGATGGAGGTTAATTAGCTTGTATCTTAAGGGGGAAGAATGGAAGGAGGAGATTAAGGGAGATTAAGGGTCTGATATTGTTCAAGGACAATGGGTATGGAGAGGAGGGGAGGCATTAGATGTAAACACTGCAGTGTCAGCCAGGACAGGATGTGGCATCTGCCTGGGAGGCAGGGAGAGGGAGAGGGGCTGGCAGCCTGAGGGTTTTGGTGTAAGAGTGTATGAGGGGTGTGAGGTGTGTGCGTGTGCTATGTCTGAGGATGTGTGCATGTGTGTCTGTGTTGGGTCCATGTGTTTGGTATATGTATGTTGTGTATCTATTTTGCCTGTGTGTGCACTTGTTGTATGTATGATTCACTTTAATTTTAATTTTCCAGGGCTAGTTTTGGGAGAAGTGTCCCAAGCAGCAGGAATGTAAACAGGTGAGGCTCCCAGTCCATGGGAGCCTGCAGAGAGTGTACGAGACTGAGTCAGAAGGATGCCCACGGTGTGGTTTTCTGTGGCTCTGTTGCCTTCTCAAGTCTCCTGAGTGACATTCTGGGCTTAGGGCTTGGAGCTGTGTGGATCATCTATCCAGGAGAGGTAGGCACCCAAGTGGCTTGAAAAAGAATCTTTTCTTGCAAGGTCCATGTCCCTGCAACCGCTGCCCCCTTGCCTTCGCCAGCCCACTTTTTCTATGACCTTGGGAGAGTGTACTGCAGGGTGACAGCAATGCCAAAATAAATACCAGGCGGGTGCTGGCACCGAACCCTGGAAAAACACTTGCCAAAGAGCAAAGTATAATAATGCCCCCAGGCAGGAAAAGGTGGATCAATGGATTTGAGGACAGGTGAAGGATAGAGGGACAATGGGAGCTGAAGGACGATTCTTTTGGCAAGGTAGCCTGAGCCCTGTGTGGACTACTGAGGATGGCCCCTCTGGGGTTTAAGGATGATCATACAACTCTCAGATTTCTGGGGGAAGATTTGGAAACTTCCACTACATGTTCCTGGTGTGGCCCTATTTCTCTATCTGCAGGAGGGAACGGCTTGAAGTTTCTTGGAGACACCTCCCTCCTTAGATGAGAATGGACCTAGTGAGTGAGGGCGGCCATGAAATCGTTCTCCCTGGCTGGGGTGGAGGGTTGAAATGGAGTCCCGGGTTGTGTCTTCTTCTCTTAGGGTTGACAAGGGACATCGAGCAATGACCAGTGAACACCTGTGCCTGTAAGATGTGTCTGTGTGTGTGTGCACACCTGTGTCTGTCTCTGTGATCCACAACTGTAAATTTGAGTGTGGTGCATTCAGCAAGCCTTGCCCAGATTTGGGAGAGACAGACACTCGGAAGAAGATAAACAACTCCACTACATTTCATTTGGAAACCGGAGGGAGGTTAGCTCCTGCAAGGGTTTTCTGTCTAGTTCCTCATTCCTGTCGCCTGTGAGCCACAGCGTAACTCAAGGGGCAGACTTGCTCACACTCACCTGTTACTTCACCTTCTTCTTTCCCTTTCATTGTGCCACGTGTCGTTTCTCAGTCTTTTTCTCCTCTGTGTAACTATTGCCTGCTTTAAATTCCTTCTGTTTTAAATAGTGAGTTTGATTTCTGTTTTCCGAATTGGGCCCTGGCTGGGATAGAGTAGTGATCAGAACGGACTAGGTGCCCGTAGTCATGGAACTTATATCTTTGCTGGGGGTTGTGAGGAGGACACAGAAAATAAACAACTATAATATGCCAGGAGGTGATGATGGAGATAGGTGATGGAGAATCCCATGCTGGGGATGAAGGGTAGGGAAGACCCTTTGGATGAAGTGGCATCTGGGCTGCAGAAGGTGGGGAAGTGAGTGTGGCAGGTATCTGAGAGAAGAGTCTGCCTGGCAAAGGTCCCGAGGGGCAGCGTCCTGGCACACTGGGAGCAGTGAGAATACCGCATGGCAGAGTGGAGTGAGTGGGAGGGTCGGTGGTAGGAAATGCAGTGGAAGAAGCAGTGGGGGGCAGACCATGAAGGATATTGCAGACCACTGTGAGCACTGTGGCTTTTACCCTGAGTGAGAAGCAAAACCACTGGAGGATTCTGGGTAGAGAATGGATGTGATCTGACTTATATTTAAGAAGGACCATTTAAAATTAGCCAGGTGTAGTGGTGTGCACCTGTAGTCCCAGCTACTCAGGAGGCTGAGGTGGGAGGATGGCTTGAACCTAGGAGGCAGAGGTTGCAATGAGCTGAGATCATGCCACTGCACTCCAGCCTGGGCGACAGAGCAAGATTGTCTCAAAAAAAAATTAGATCATTTTAGCTGCTATGTGGAGAATAGACTGAAGAAGTAGAGAGACAAGCTTATCTACCCAGCTTGCTACATGTTACAGAAAACCTAAGATTTGTTTTTTTTCATTTTAAAAAATCTGGAGGTCACGGTTGAGAGCTGCTAAGGTAGCTCCACAGAGTCATCAAGGATGCAGGCCTCTGTATTGCTTTTTCAACATCCTGAGTTTTGGCTTTCACCCTCATGGATACTTCATAGTCTCTAGTGAGTGCTGAAACTGTGGACCCTGTACCCACTCTGAAGGGAGCAGAAGGAGCTCGTCTGCCCCCCTTTAACAAATCTTTTCATCTGTCTCATTCAGCATTTCTGATTCCATCCCATCTGCCACATGGGAGCCACATGGCCACACCTAGCTGCAAGAGAAGCCAGGAAATATAGCTTCTCTGTTACACATGTTGTCCAGGTTTTTGTCCCTGAGGAAGAAGGGGAGGATGGATTTTGGATGACAGTTAGCATCCTCTACCAACCAGTTGGAAGGCTCTTGTAATAATCCCAGGGAGAGGTAACGTTGGCTTGTACCAGTTGGTAGTGGAAGAGATGGTGTAGGTGGTCAGAATCTATAATATTTTGAAGATAAATCTGACAGTATTTGCTGAAACATTGTGTGTGTGTGTGTGTGTGTGTGTGAGAGAGAGAGAGAGAGAGAGAGAGAGAGAGAGAGAGAGGGAGAGGAATTGCTACTATGGACTGAATGTGTCCCCCTAAAATTCATATTTTGAAGTTCTAATCCCCAATATGACGGTATTTGGAGATGGGGCCTTTGGGAAGTGATTAGGTCATAAGAGTGGAGCCCCCATGAATGGGATTAGTGCCCGTTATAAGAAGAGACCTCAAAGAGATGACTGTTTCTCTGCCACGTGAAGATACAACAAAAAAGAAGACTGTTGTCTGCAAACCAGGAAGCAGGCCCTCACCAGACACTGTATCTGCTGGCACTTTGATCTTGGATTTTCCAGCTTCTACAATGGTGAGAAATAAACATTTATTGTTTAAACCACTCAGTCTACCATAATTTGTTATATCAGCCCAAGCAGATAAGCTTTGACTAAGATCAAAGTCAGGATGATGCCACGTTTTTGGCTTGAGCAGCTACAAGAATGGGGTTGCTATGGACTGAACTGAGAAAGGCTCTTGAAGGAGCCCCGTTGGTGAGGGAGTGTTGTCTTGGCTGTGTGAAGTTTGAGAGGCTTAATAGACATCTTGGTGGAGCTTTAAAGCAGGCAGTTTGATACATAAGGCTAAAGCTCTGGGGGTGTTTCTGGGCTGGAGGATGTTTACAGCCAAAAGATTGCGTGGGACTACCTTGGGCATGGTACAGATGGAGAAGAGGATAAGGTCAGGAAGATGGGAGGGGCCAGCAAAGGAGACTGGGCAGCAGTGCCCAGTGAGAGAGCAAGGGAACTGAGTGGGGCATGTCTTGGAAGCCTGCAGGATACAGTAGGTCAAGGAGGCCGTGATTAACTAGGTCATAGGCTGCTGATGGTCAAGGAGGACAAAGTGAGGATTAATCAATCAAAAGGTGATTGATAATCTTGAGACCCTACTCATGGGGAACTGAAACCTGATTGGAGTGAGTTCAAGAAAGACTGGGGTCAATATGATGAACTAGATATTCTGAAATTTTCTCCCACTACAAAGCAACTAGTACCTGCATAGAACATATCTTTCCTTGCATTATTGGGCTGGCAAGAAGTCAGGGAACTCCCCAGGAAGCACAAATCCTCACATCACAAGCTGAGACAGAGTGAATTCCAATTTACTGCTAAGGAGTGAATTCACAGCAGTAAGCTGCTTCTGCTGGGCACAGAGATTCAGGGGTATCAGGGTTCAAAGTTCTCATCCTCAACCACATTTGATCAAACACCCTCCTTCCAAGCTTCCTCTCATTTCCCACCAGTGCGCAAACTTTGGCATAAGAGACCTGGAGCAGCTGAACCTTTAACTGGTGCTGCAACTCTGAAACCTTTCCAATCAGACCCAGCTGTGGTCCTCAGCCCTTTGTTCCATGTGACTGCAGGAAATGGGAGAATCCTCCAAAGCTGCTACGAAGGCCTCCTGTTCTCTACATGTTCCTGATTGTATATTCGTAGTTCTTTCTCTTTCTCACTCTTTCTCCTAATTATACACTCTAGCACTGTAAGAAGAAGCCAGGTGACTATGATTTTTACAGCGCACCATTGTTGTCATGGCAACTAAGTGCTGAAGCCACTCCATCTCCTGGTGCCTTTCTTGCTCTAGACCTGCACTTCTTTCAGTGTTACCACTAGTGACAACGGGAGTAATACGATGCAGCAAGCTCAAAACATGGATTACTAGTGTCTCAGTTCCCCATGGCAAGGAAGGCTATTATGCCTACTGTTGAGAAAATCACCAGATGTGAATGACCTTGGCCAGTCTTGATGCATGAAACCTCAGGAGGATTTTCTCCTGAGGTTTGGCTTTCACCCTCATGGATACTTCATGGTCTCTAGTGAGTGCTGAAACTGTGGACCCTGTAACCATTCTGAAGGGAGCAGAAGGAGCTCGTCTGCCCCCCTTTAACAAGTCATCTCATCTATCTCATTCGGTATTTCTGATTCCATCCCATCTGCCACATGGGAGCCACATGGCCACACCTAGCTGCTCACCACACAATTTTCCTGACATGACGATAGTGCGTATGATGGTGTGTTGACAGGATGGTCTCCCCTTCTTTCTACCTCTTCCTCTGCCCACTAAATCTATAACAACCAAAAGGCTGTGAGTAGTACAGGGCACTGCTGACCTGGTATTGGTTTTTCTAGTAGCATATACATTATCAAAATTGATTAAAGAATATTTAGGAAAATGAACAGTCGAATCACAGCAGAATTTTAAAAGATGACTAAAACCTACATAGTACTAAAAAGGCACTGGGATCTGCTGACTTTAGAGCTGAATTGTATCTAAGTTTTAAGGTAGTGTTCCTCAAAATTTCTCAGGTGAAGAATCAACTTTAAAAATTTTCAGAACATTGCAGACTGATATCTGTATCAGTATAATTTTGCTATTAAAAATAAAACAAAAAGCCATGCAAAACACAAACCCCAATTTTCTATTAGTAGATTCAGCAGACATAAAATTACTCTGTGGAACTGCAATAGAAATTTCTAAACACTCGCAATTCTTGGTAGGCAGAATAATGCCCCCCAAAGATGTCCACACCCTAATCTCTGGAACCTATGAATATGGTACTTACAGGGCAAAGGGACGTTGCAGAGGGGACTAAGTTAAGGACTTTGAGACGGAAAGATTATCCTGTATTATCCAGGTGAGCCCAGTGCCATCTTGAAGGTCCTTATAAGGGAAGGAGACTTGAGGAGTGAAGCAGAGGTGGGAGTTAGATGAGCTGAGGAATGTGAGCAGCCTCTAGAAACTGGAACAGGCAGGGAAGAACTTCTCCCCTAGAGCCTCCAGAGGGAGCACAGCCCTGCTGACACCTTGATTTTTAGCTCCTTGAAAATTCTGACCTCCAGAACTGTATCATTCATGCCACTAAATTTGTGGCAATTTGTTACTGCATCAAAAGGAAATTAAAACACTGTGTTTACCTTGTTGTGGATTGGGAATGTACATTTGGCAGACTGGCATTGGTTTGAGGACCACACTTGAAGTAGGGCTGCTTTAAAGACCATATAATTTGATGTTATTTGAATTATTCCAGTCCATAGAAAAAGAAGACAGGCTCCCCAATTCATTTTATATTCATTTTATGAGGCATGAATATACTAATATCAAAATCTAATAAAAAGGAATATAAAAATAAAACTATAAAGAATTTTACCTGTTAATATAGAGGCAAAAATTCTAGAACATATTAGCAAATGAAGTGGGCATTGTATTAAAAGAACAGTGTACTATAATTATGAAGAGTATATAGGCCGGGCGCGGTGGCTCAAGCCTGTAATCCCAGCACTTTCGGAGGCCGAGACGGGCGGATCATGAGGTCAGGAGATCGAGACCATCCTGGCTAACACGGTGAAACCCCGTCTCTACTAAAAAAATACAAAAAACTAGCCGGGCGAGGTGGCGGGCGCCTGTAGTCCCAGCTACTCGGGAGGCTGAGGCAGGAGAATGGCGTGAACCCGGGAGGCGGAGCTTGCAGTGAGCTGAGATCGCGCCACTGCACTCCAGCCTGGGCGACAGAGCGAGACTCCGTCTCCAAAAAAAAAAAAAAAAAAGAAGAGTATATAAATAAGCGTAAGGATGATTCATCATAGAAAATCTTATTAAGAAATATTTTAATACATTTTATCACATCAACACATACAAAGAGAAAAATTATTAGTAGATTATTTCAACTTAGTAGATTCTCTAAAGGTCATTATTATACTCATCTGCCACTCTGAATTAAACTCTAGATAAAATAGAGAAGCCAGGAAACTATAGAGACTATATATTAAAAATTAGTAACAAACATTTTATAAATGACAAAATATGAAAGCAATTGCCACTTTTATGAGGAAAATATGGGGTGCTCACCATCTCCATTATTACTCAATATTATTTTGAAGGTTTTATCTCACATATTTTTTTAAAAAAGGAAATGATCAGAATTAATATGGTAAAAAAGAGAAACTTTGTTTTCATTTACAGATGACTAGCTGATTAAATGATACATTTCCAGAAAATCTCAGGTAGTCTGCTAACAAAAACCTACAAAAGAACCATAAAAGAACTTGGGAATGTTTGGATGGAAGACAAATGCAAGAAAAGCCGGTAGTTTTTTTCTAACTCAGAAAAAAAATCCCAGTTAGAATTAGAAATGTAAAAATATATTATTTCTTCAATATTGAGGAAATGTGTGGGAACTGCTAGCATATTTGGAAAGAACAATGAGAGCACTGGCACTCCAGATATTAAAATTCACTCTTAAACTACTATAATTCATTCATTGGTTTATTGACTTTTTGAGCACCTACAATGGGGAAGGCACTTTTCTAGGCATTGAGTGTCTTTGAGGCACTGGGGATATAGCAAAGAGAATATAAAAAACAAAGTCCTTGTCCTTATGGAAGTTGTAGTGTGACTGTGACAGAAGAATAGAGAGAGACATACTCAGTAGGACTGAGTGGAGAATCTACAGTACATGACTTAAGTCTAATTGGAATTCAGTGGGTGATTTATCACTTAATAAAGGATGTAAGAATAATCAGCTTTCAACTAGAAGAAAACAGTTCCTTACTTTGCTTAATGTATAAAACATATTCCAGATGGCCTAAACAATTTTTAACCCCTCCTTCCCTAAACTTAGATGAATATTCAGGAGAATATGTAAATCCATGGAAATCAAAAAGTTTTTTTAAGCAAGGGAGAAGAGAAACTGAAAAAGAAAATAAACATTTATGAGTATGTACAAATTTAAATGCTGTCCATGTCAAAAGATACTATAAACGTTAAAAGATAAAAGAGAGTAGGATATGTATTTTTATCTCTACACATGATATTCAGAGGGCTACTATTTTTCTTATGGAGAGAATGTCTATAAAATGACAAGAGAAAAATAACAACCACCAAACAAGCCATAATTATAAAGAGGAAATCTATTGAAAGAAAATACACATTGCCAATAAAAATATGGAAGTCTTTCTGATCATTAGGGAAATGAAAATTAAAACACCAACTAAGGAATTTTTTTTTCAGCTATCATATGAGGAAAAATTAGAAAATTGATAAGATTGAGCAGTACTAAGTATATGGGGAAACTCATGGGCTATCAGTGAGAACATGGCTTGCCACAACCTTTCTGGGAAAATAATCTGACAATACCTATTAAAATAAAAATATGTAAATCATTTTTCCTAACATTCCCAATTATGGGACTCTAGAGTATACAGAAGCATGCATACATAGGGATGTATGGACAAAGATGTTTATCACAGACTTGTGACAGCAAAAAACAAACAGATAAATGCATACATACACTTAGCTAAAGAAATGAGAACCAAAACTAAAACCGCATCAAAAAAACAAAAAACAAAAAACCAAAAAACAAACCTGTGTGTCTGTCTATAAGGGGATACTTGTATATTATGGTACAATCCTGATACTGTCCAGCTGTTAAAAGAGTGAACTGGATCTGTATAGTGGATCTGGAAGAATGTTTCCACCAAATCGTTAAGTTAAAAATATGAATTGTAACAGCACACAGTGAGATTCCGTATGTGAAACAAAACAAAACAGCACAGATAATGTTTACAGGATCTTAGAGAGACGTGTGGAAGACTATATACAAAACTATTCACGTATTACCTCAGGAACTGGGATTGGAGAATGTAGGACAGGAAGGGGTCATGACCTTTCTCTATCTCTGTGCTGTTTATTTAGTGTAAGAAAAGAGTTTTGTAGGGACAGGGATTTCTATCTTATTCATTGTTGCCTCTTTGGTATCTAAAACATAACAGGCAGCTTGGATCTATTCAGTAAGATTTATTGGCTGGATGTGGTGGCTCACGCCTGCAATCCCAGAACTTTGAGAGGCCAAGGCGGGTGGCTCACTTGAGGTCAGGAGTTGACCAGCCTGGCCAACATGGTGAAACCATGTCTCTACTAAAAATACAAAAATTAGCTGGGTGTGGTATTGCATGACTGTAATACCAGCTACTAGGGAGGCTGAGTCAGGAGAATCACTTGGACCCAGGAGACAGAGGTTGCAGTGAGCCGAGATCGTGCCATTGCACTTGAGCCTGGGCGACACAGCAAGACTCTGTCTCAAAGAAGAAAAAAAAAGTATGGAATAAATAATCATTTTTTATTTATTTAATTTAAAAAATCATGGGATAAGACAATGGAGAATTTAGAGTAGAAATAAGAGTAACCAAAAAGAGATGTGGAGAGGGCTACTGCAGAAATGAAAGCTCTTCCTAGAGTAACCTGGGAACTTTTAAGTCAGGAGTCAAAAAGTTTATGGAGGAGGAGCTAGCCACTGGGTGAGTATAAAGGAGATTAAGCAAGCAACTCTCCCAGGAAAAACAAGGGTCCTCCTCTCCACTTGTTTTCAGGAGTGGCTGGTTCCAGTGTTTGCTTCCAGGTGAATGTGAAGGGCTCAGCTGGTACGGGAGGTCAGAAAGAGAGAGGGCAGGATCTGATGTAATTCTGGGTTTTCAAAGTGGTCACAGAAAAAAACAAAAAACAACGGGCTGTTACAGAGAAACAAGGTGTATTAAAGCCAGTCATTTAGAGCAAATTCATTCCCAGATTGCCTGCTAGCTCCCCATTCACACACCACAAGGGAATTGGTCGGCCACCTCCTCATCCCATTTATCCTGAGCCTGCAGTTGGCCAGCTCCAGGGAGAGACAGTCCCCCTATACAAATGGTGAAGGAGCCAATGCCTGGGGTCTATGATATTCAACTTAGTACTTCATTTAAAGCAAAGCATTAGCAAATATTCTAGAAAATTAGCATCATGAAAAAGAAGTGTGAAGAAGATTAAACGGAATGACTAGCTAAGGAAGAAACAGAAAAAGATACCCTAGAAGAAAACCTAGGCAATACCATTGAGGATATAGAAATGGTCAAAGACTTCATGACTAAAACACCAAAAGCGATTGCAACAAAAGCCAAAATTGACAAATGTGATCTAATTAAACTAAAGAGCTTCTGCACAGCAAAAGAAACTATCCTCACAGTGAACAGGCAACCTACAGAATGGGAGAAAATCTGTCCACCTGACAAAGGTCTAATATCCAGAATCTACAAGGAACTTAAACAAATTTACAAGAAAAAACAAACAACCTCATCAAAAAGTGCAAAGGATATGAACAGACACTTCTCAAAAGAAGACATTTATGCAGCCAACAGACACATGAAAAAAAACTCATCATTACTGGTCATTAGAGAAATGCAAATCAAAACCACAATGAGATACCATCTCACGCCAGTTAGAATGGCGATTATTAAAAAGTCAGGAAACAGCAGATGCTGGAGAGGATGTGGATAAATAGGAATGCTTTTACACTGTTGGTGGGAGTGTAAATTAGTTCAACCATTGTGGAATACAGTGTAGCCATTCCTCAAGGATCTAGAACCAGAAATACCAATTACTGGGTATATACCCAAAGGATTATAAATCATTCTACCATAAAGATACATGCACAGATATGTTTATTGCAGCACTATTTACAATAGCAAAGACTTGGAACCCACCCAAATGCCCATCAATGATAGACTAGATAAACAAAATGTTGCATATATACACCATGGAATATGATGCAGCCATATAAAAGAATGAGTTCATGTCTTTTGCAGGGACATGGATGAACTTGGAAACCATCATTCTCAGGAAACTAACACAGGAACAGAAAACTAAACACTGCATGTTCTCACTCATGGGTGGGAGTTGAACAAGGAGAACACATGCACGCAGGGAGGGGAACATCACACACTGGGGCCTGTTGAGGGGTAGGGGACAAGGGGAGGGAGAGCATTAGGACAAATACCTAATGCATGCAGGGCTTAAAACCTAGATGATGGGTTGTTGGGTGCAGCAAACTAGCATGGCACATGTATACCTATGTAACAAATCTGCACGTTCGGCACATACATCCCAGAACTTAAAGTATAAGAAAAAAAAGAAACAGAGAAAGATGAAAAAAAACCTTCAGAAATGATATTTAGTATCTTCAGAAAATGTTGAGAGGATGTGATATTCATAATTCAAGGGCTGATCATACACAAAAATGTTCTTACAAATTAAAACATTGTTTATCAAAAGAAAGTTCCAAATAATTGGAAAACATAATTTTAAAATTAATCGCTGAGTTGGAAATCAAGGTCTGATCCCATAACACAGACCAAAAAGACAAGAAAATGGAAATTATGAGGCTAAAGATAAGAGATCAAATATATATATGTATATCTATACACATATATATATATGTTAGAAGAATAACAAGAATTAGGAAGGAGCAGGAGGAGGAGGAGAAAAATTTAAGAAGTGAAGATATACTTCATACTTCTGATCAAAAGGATGTCCTGAGGGTAGGAGGGAATAGCTAGGTGAAATTTCCAGATTCTGAATTTTAGGGCTAAGGATAATAACTTACAAGTTTTCAGAAAATAAATTACATGCAAGGAAAAGCCAGTTGGAAGGGCTTAAGACTTGTTTAAGATTAAATGTCAGTGGACAAGGGAGCAGGGGCTACTTGGTTCTGAGGAGAAAGAATTGAGAAATTGAAATTCTGTAGTTAGAAAATACCATATAAAATCAGGCAAAAATAGGGTTTTGGAAATGTGCCATACCATTTCTGGAGAAATTACTATTAGATGAAAAATTCAAGAAATAAATGATGGAGATTACAATGATAGTTGGTAAGCAAGAAAACTATTATACCTCACAGTTACATTTAATAACAATTATTATTAATAATCTATTTCATACAATTACTAATGATTCCTATGATAAAACAGTGTATAATACAAAACTGATAATAACTTGGAAGTAAAATCATACTAATATTTGGGAGGCATGATTAGGAAAGACAGAAATTAAAAATGATACGTATCTTATTTTGAGGGGCAATCACAATGATTAATGATTGATACTGGGAAATGCCTCTTTAAATAGTGTTATTAAAAAATTAGATGTAATAGCTGGTAGAATGGCTATTGTATGTATATTTTGGCAGAGATTTTGGTTGCCTATCTAGTATCCTTTCTTCTCTTCTTACTTACAAAGAGAATGAAGTGGCGCTATGTCCAACTAAAACACCATGTTTTCTTATTTTGCAGCCACACTTGCAGATTGGTGTATACTACATATCTATAGTCACATCCATGTAACTATGTTCTGGCTAATTCTATGTAAGTAGAAGTGCTGTGTGAGACTTCAGAGAGGGCTCTTGCGGTGGAGCTGATGCAGTTGAACATATCCTTTTTCGCCCTTCTCTCTTTCTTCTCTTTGCTGCATGGAACTTGGGCATGAAGGTGGGAGCACTAGCAGCCACCTTATGACTTTGAAAAAAGAAACTACTCTCCAAGAATGGTGAAGCAGAAAGAGAGTGGAACCTGGGTTCCTGAAGGCAGTGGTGCCTCTGTCTCAGCCCTGCACTATCTTCTTCTAGACTTCTTTTACATGTAAGAATGTATGTCTTAAGCAACTCTTGTTTTGGGCTTCCTTACTCAGTGGAATCAAGTAATGACTGATATATAGATCCTTGAAACCACTAGAAGAGAAATAGAGGCAACAACCTAAAACCCAGTGGATCTTGCAAAGGTCAGTAAGGGAAGAATAAAAAAATACAAAAATGAAGGAAAAAAAAGATGAAAATAACAGGCAACAGAGTCAAAAAGTAAAATCCAGAAGTATGTTTTTTACAAGAGGTGCACCAAAAATGAATGAACACGGCAAGGTTGAAAAATAAATGGATGGACAAATATACATGTGAGGTAAATGCTAACCAAAAGAAAACAAGGTTTGATACCATGGAAGCATCAAAGCAGACTCAAGTCCAAGATCTTTAAGTGGTACAAATAATACTGTTTTATTTAGAAAAAAAGGTGTGATTTGCCAAGAAGCTAGAACAGTCACGAACTTTTTTGTACCAAAACTACTTTGCACTGACACATACAGAACAAAATCTGTTAAAAATGTAAGAAAAAAACCAATAATCATAGCAGGGGACTTTTAAAACACCTCTATTTAAAAAACCAAAAGAAAACAAACAAACACAAAAGAGAATATTTGAGTACTATGATGAAGAAGCTTTATTATGTCTTTGTGTACAATGAACGAAGAATTTTAATTCCCATGGGGCATTAAAAATGGGATGTTGATCAATACTAGGTACTAAAGAAAATCTTGATAAACACCTAAGGTTGAAAATGTACAGGTCACATTTTCTAATACAATGCCACAGAAGTAGAATTAAAGACGAGATTCTAAGTAAAACATTTTAAACCACTTGGAAATACTAAAAAAAAAAAAAAAAAAAAAAAAAAAGAACAAAAAAGCAGTTTTCTGAATATCTTCTTGTCAAAGGGAAAAGTGAACATTCAGTTACTGGCTATTTGGGAACTGACAACATGGACACTTCACATCTTAACATGTGGTTGCAATCAATATGGTTCTCTGAGAATTCTTCATTTTTAGTGATTTTTTTACTGCAAAATGAGATATATCAAAAGTAAATAAACCAAATATTTAGTTTAAGGAACTAGAATATAAAACCAAATAAACTAAAAGAAACTAGGAAGGAACGAATAGATATAAAAGCAGAAATCATTTAAATAGAGCACTGCAAACCGAGTGAAACACGGTTCTCAGGAGCACCCCTTTGCTCAGAGGCTCCTGAAGTGCAGCCTCATGTGCTCTGCAGCCCGTGCTCCTCAGGATGGGAGAGGGAGTTCACAGTCACATTGAGCACCTTGGTCTGTATTGCAGTTTCCAGACCACACAGCTTACTCTGCTCCCCTGAGGCTCCTGTCCTCTAGATACCCCTTCTTATTACTTCATCCACTCATCTCCCAGTTACTCCTCTTCCTTTATTTAAGACTGACTCCTGGATCACCCATCCCACATCCTGCCAACATCCCAGATAATTTTTGTTTTCTAGAGCTTTCCAGTTCTTTTACCTCCTCTTTTCCAGTAAGTTTCATCTCAACTGCATTGGCAACACACAGGCCTAATTCACTACCTGAGTTTGCTCTATTAATGAAATTCTTCATTTCAATATCCCCCTGCCCCTGACTCTTCCTGCCACCTATTCCTGACTCTCTGCCACAGATATTTCCTTGAAGCCTTTTCTCTCACCTTCGGTGCCTTGACTTCTCCATCCCTGTCTTGACCACCTTCCCTTTCTAGGTTAGATTTCCTGATTCAGTACACTCAATGCATGAAATATAGAAGTTCTGGTTTATATGTGGAAAGCGACTAATTGATTTTCCTCACCTGTCATCAAGGTCCCTAGCTGATTTATTGCAAATTAAATTCTTAATCCCTAATGAATCATCAGGAGCCCTGAGGAGTCATCAGCTTTGAGGAGTGTGAGGGTAATCTGGGAAAGCTTCATGGAGGGAGAGGCCTGAGGGGTGGTTGATCTCGGGCTTGTCAGCAGGGAAAGGGGAGGTAGAGTGGGGTGGGAATGCCTCTGGGACCCCTGAGGCTTCAAAGGGTGATAAAATTTGTGAAGGGGCCAAAATATCATGGAGGTCCCATCAGAATGGATGGAAGAAGTTAGTGCTGGGAATACAGTATGGGTGAGGCTTTTCCTCCCCCTCCCCCCTCTCCTACTCCTCTGTCGCCCAGGCTGGAGTGCAGTGGTGTGATCTCGCCTCACTACAACCTCCACCTCCCGGGTTCGAGTGATTCTCCTGCCTCAGCCTCCCAAGTAGCTGGGATTACAGGCACATGCCACCACACCTGGCTAATTTTTTGTATTTTTAGTAGAGATGGGGTTTCACCATGTTAGCCAGGATGGTCTTGATCTCCTGACCTCATGATCCGCCCACCTCGGCCTCCCAAAGTGCTGGGATTACAGTGTGAGCGACCGCGTCTGGCCGAGGCTACTTCTTCTGATCCCTTTTATGATTCCAGGAACTCCAGGTGGTGAATGAATCCAGATATCCTCCAGCCTTGCCGCACACCTTGGATCCCTCCTGTCTTCTGGCCTTTTCCAGTCAGTTTCACCTCCCTCGAATTCTGAAAGAGTAACTCACAGAAAGGGACAAGCTCTGCAGCGGGATAATTTAGGAATCAGAGAGACGGACGGGTTGAGGAGGATTTATTATTATTTAGGTGCACTGACCCAGTTGGATTAACATCCAAAGGACTGAGCCCCGAGCAAAGAGTCAGGTTACCTTTTAAGCATTTCGTGGGGTTGGGGGAGATCTGTGCAGTGGGAAGCATATTACAGAAGCGAGAAACAAAGACAGTTGTCCAACTGAGACGTGCATTACATTATTTCTTATTTTTCAAGGAAAAACATGTTGGTTTATCTGCCTAGTGACCTTGCAGTTGCAGAGCTAGAGAAACAGGGTCTTCACAATGCCTGGGAAAGGGAGAGATAAAGCTCCCTAGCCACAGACAGAAAAACAGGCAGTTAATTTTTAAAGGACTCCACCTCTTTCTCTTCCTCAGGGGGAACTGGGTTTTCTTACATACAACTGAGTTTTTGCTTGCACATTCGTTAATTTCTTTTAATTCCTGTTCCAGGTCCACAACACATACAGGTACAATTAGAGGGAAAAGGACTCAGAGAAGTTATCCCAGCCTTTTCCTTCTTAGGTAGGAAGAGACCAAGGATGTCACTGCTGTCCTTGAGTTTTCTGGGGATCCTGGGGCAGGGGCCCTGTCTACAAAGGACAGAGGAAGAAGCCCTCCCTGAAACTCCCGTTAGTCAACTGGTCAGTTAATCCTCTCCCTGTCTTGGTACCTCTCTGTGCCAGGCTCCAGGGTGGGAGAGAGCAGTGAGGAAACACGGAAACACTAGAATCAGGACACCCACTCAGAATGACATTGAGGCCTTTTCTCACCTGATTAAAACTTCTTTCAGCCTAATTTCCCAACCCTTTTCCCTCCATCCACTGCTTTCATTCAAGGCACATCCAACTGTTCCTGAACATTCCAAGATGTTCCCATCTCCTAGCCTCTATTTATCCTGCTCCCTGTGTCTGGAATGCTCTTCCCACCCTTCTCTCTTGTCAAAATGCTATCTGTTCTTAAGGCCTCGCTTAGAAGACATGTCCTGTGTGGATTCGCCATGCCTCCCAGGCTTGAGTTAATTATCTCCTTTCCTTTCTCTTGTCAAAATGCTATCTGTTCTTAAGGCCTTCCATGAAAGACATCTCTTGTGTGGATTCTCCACGCCTCCCAGGCTTGAGTTAATTATTTCCTTTTGACACTCATGCAGTCTTCAGTGCAGCACTGAGTTCTGCAGCTGGCTTGTGTGTGTGTATGTGTGTGCGTGCATGTGTGTTGACCTGTGTTGTAGACACTGTGCTCCTTGAAGGCAAGAATTTTTGTGTACAATTCTGGCATGTAGTAGTGTTGAACAAATATGTCTTGAAATGAAAATAATTTTTGCTCAACGATGTCCTGAGGGGTTATAGAAATATGCAGGAAGTAGAGGGGATTGGAGCTGTAGAGGAATTTCAGAAGGGCTGGCTGGTGTTGGGGGAGTAGAAGAGCCCATTGTTGGTAATGCAGAGAGGGAGGGACATCTTATATATGTGAAATTATTGAGAGATAAATGATACAATTCTTGTTCTTGAAGTTATTTGTACACTTTTAGGCTGGTAATTGAGATAAGGCCTGTGTGTGCGTGTGTGTGCATGTGCATATGTGTGTCTGCAAATGAGAGAGAGAGAGAGAGAGCGAGAGAGAGAGAGAGATAAAGAGAGACAGAGAGAGAGAAGACTATCAGGAAAGGATAGAGCAAAACCATGAGTTGAAGTATGTAGCCTTTCTTCAAGCCAATACTGGCTATAACTAGTGTGGTAGGCAGAAAAATGCTCCCCTCACTCCAAGATGTCCACATCCTAATCCCAAGAACCTGTGATTATGTTATGTTACATAGCAAGGGGGAATTAAAGTTGCACGTGGGATTCAGTTTGCTAATCTAACTGACATTGAGATAGGGGATTATCCAGGATTAT
Organism: Macaca thibetana thibetana; assembly: GCF_024542745.1. Lineage (NCBI taxonomy): Eukaryota > Metazoa > Chordata > Mammalia > Primates > Cercopithecidae > Macaca > Macaca thibetana. Next base: position 51,076,966 of record NC_065588.1, read on the forward strand.
GTGGGTAATCACAAAGGTCCTTCCGAGTAAGAGAGGGAGGCAGAGGGTCAGAGTCAGAGAAGATGGGAAGCATAGTCTAGAGTGATATGATTGCCAGCTTTGAAGAAGGAAGCGGGGCCATGAACTAAGGAAAAGGCAAGGAAATGGATTCTCCTCTAGAGCCTGGAGAAGGAATACAGCTCTGCTGATACGTTGATTTTAGCTCTGTGAAACCTGTTTCAGACATCTGATCTTTAGAATGGTGAGGTCTGTGTTGTTTTATTAACCTGCTAAATTTGTGGTAATTTGGTAAGCAGCAATAGGAAAGGTACACGGAGGCAGATCTTTTTGGCAGGCTACTTTATCTAGCAGCATCTCCCTCAGGGAGATTCTCCTTCCAGGGCAAAGCCATAAGCAATTCTAAGTTTTGAGCTAATATAGGAGGGCAATTCTGTGACAGTCCCTCATGTGCCTGACTGGCTCATGGTGACGATGGTGGGAAAGGGGAGCATATTAACGGGAATAGAGTGCACCATCTACGTCAATGCTCAGGACTCAATGAGGACTCATGCATGAGGACAGAATACTACCATGTATCTAATTCCCTTTCCCTGGGTGCATTTCTTTGTGTGACTTGGAGTCACTGGGTGATCCAGGAAGAGATCTTACTTTTTGGACCTCAAAGTCCTCATTTGTAAATAAAGGGGCCGAATCAGATTTCTCTCAGGCCACTGGCAGCTCAGACCCTAGTTTTGCCCTTCACTCAATCAGTGTCGCCTTTACCCCACCCACCCCTTTATTATCTTGCCTATGACATACTAATGCCAGGAGGCCCAGAGACTTCTCTCTGGGGTGGGTGCCCTGCACAGACACCTTTCCTCAAACCCCTGGCCCCTCATTGGCCTGGGAGAAAATCTTTGTAAGGAATAATTGTCACAAACTATGTGTTTTTACCATATTCCCCAGGTCCCAAAAGATGGTACCTCTGATGCAGAGGCTGCTCGCTGCTGGGGTGGAAGAGAGGAAGTACTGTATTGGGAGACCTCTCCAGCGTTGATTTTTGCTCTAATAGTTGGTCTTAGCTTATATAGAACAGCAGAGGGTGCTGTTGGACAACTAAATTTTGAAATGTTAGCTGAATGCCTGTGCGAATTTCATTTTTAATGATTCTGTGATAGGTATTTAAAACTGATTACAATTAATCTAGTTTGTGAAATAGTTCAAATAAGCACACAAGAATATAATAATATATTGAACGCCCATGTGATGAACCTACTACTAGATCAAATTTTAATTGTGTATTTAACATTTTTAAAAAAGAAACAACACAGTATTAATTTACCCTAGAATCCTCTCTCTTTCCACTCAGAACTACCCACTTTCATTAGTGTTTAATCTCGCCTTTCATGCTTTTAGTTTTTATTACATAACCATGTATCCATTAGTATCATACAGTATTGCTTTGCAGATTTAAAATTTTATATAAATAGTCTCACACTTTCATTTTCTTCTGAAACTTGTTCCCCCCTCCCCCCTCACTCTACAGTATACTTCTGAGCTTTATTTTTGGTGCTAAGTGTATCTCTAGTTCATTTATTTAAACTTCTGTGCAATATTCTGTTGTATGAACATAGCTGACTTATCTATTCCTCAGCTGACAAATCTTTGGTTTTCTGTTTCTTTCTCTTATTAAAAATACAGGCTGGGTGCAGTGGCTCACGTTTGTAATCCCAGTACTTTGGGAGGGGATCACTTGAGGCCTGGAGTCCTAGTCCAGCCTGGATAACATAGTGAGACTCCCATCTTTACTAAAAATAACAATAGAAAAAATTAGCCGGGAGTGGTGGTGCATGCCTGTGGTCCCACCTACTTGGGAGGCTGAGGTGGGAGGTTCGCTTAAGCCCAGGAAGTCAAGGCTGCAGTGAGCTGTGTTTGTGCCACTGCACTCCAGCCTGGGCAACAGAGAGAGACCCTGTCTCAAAAACAAAACAAAACAAAGCACACACACACACACACACACACACACACACACACACACACACACACACACACAAAGCAAAACCAAACCAAACCAGCAAGAATGTTTTTGTTCTTACCTGTTGTGTACGTAAGATAGAGTTGTGGGACTGTGTGATATGAGCATCTTCAACTTCAATACACATTCCAAGTTGTTCTCTGAATGATCGAGCCAAATGCTCAGCAGCAGTGGTGTACAAAATGCATTTGATTTTTCCCATTGCTCCAACACTTGCTATAATCAGACTTAAAAATTTTGCAAATACAATACATATGAAAATGGTTTCTCCCTGTTTTAACTTGCATTTCTCTAATTTTCAGGGAGATTGAGCTTCTTTTCATAGGCCTTTTGTCATTAGCATTTATTCTTTGAATTTCATTTTACTCTTTTTTGCTCATTTTTCTATTCTCACTTGACTTTGCTTTAATTTATTAGGTTATTAAAGTTTTCTATAATATTCTGACTACGATTCCTTTGGTATATGAGTTGAAAGTCTCTTCTATGTCTGTTTTTTGTCTCTTAGATTTATTTATGGTGACAGTTTTGGTTAGTTTTAAGTTTTAACACAGTCATATTCATCAGAATGTATCTGTATAATTTGGGCTTTTTGAGCTTTGTTTAGGACTTTTCTACCCCTATATGTCATAGAAATATTATTCTATATATTTCTAAAGGTTTAAAAATTTTATTTTTCACATTTAAGGCTTTAATCTACCTGGATTAAAGTAGGCATAAAGTTTTATTTTATTTTTTAACATTTTACTTTAAGTTCTGGGATACATGTGCAGAATGTGCAGGTTTGTTACATAGGCATACATGTGCCATGGTGGTTTGCTGCATCTATCAACCCATCATCTAGATTTTAAGCCCCACATGCATTAAGTATTTGTCCTAATGCTCTCCCTCCCCTTGACCCCCACCCCCAACAGGCCCTGGTGTGTGATGTTCCCCTGCCTGTGTCCATATGTTCTCATTGTTCACTTCCCACTTATGAGTGAGAACATGAGTAGTTTATTTATATGTGGATAATCAGTTGCTCTGAAACCACTTATAAAATAGTTCCTCTTTCCTCAGTAATCTGCAATGTCATCTTTGGCATATCTCAAGTGTCCTTATATGCAAAAATGCAAAAATATGTTTCTGGGATCTCTATTCTGTTCTATTAGAACAGAGTTTTTCAATCTTGGTAATAATGACATTTTGGACTGGATAATTCTTTGTTGTGGGAAACTGTCCTCAGTATTGCAGAATATTTAGCAGCATCCCTGGCTTCTCCTCACCTGATGCCAGCAGCATCTCAGTTGTGACAATCAAAAATGTCTCCAGACATTTCCCTTAGCTGAAAAAGGCATTAGGCTAATTATCAATCCCTACACCAGTACTAGAGTGTATCTTTTCCCACCCATTTATTTTTCAGAAATATGTTCAGTCCCATAGAAGGAAGGAGAGGACAACAAGGAAGCAAAGAGAAAACATTATAAATAAAAGGCAAACTTAGATGGAAGAAATAAATCCAAATATGGTAGTCACAAACATGTAAAAATTAAACTGAACAGTTAAAACTAAAACAGTTAAAACTAGGGAATCTCATATTGGTTATAAATCCAAAATTTTTTCCTATCATTAAAAATAAACACAACTAGAATCATAGTGACACAGAATGCTGAAAGTAAGGAGATGGAATTCATATCCCAGGGAAATCCATAGTTATGTTAATATCAGGCAAATGGGATATTAGATACAAGGGACTATTAAGATAATGTGGGTGTACCTTATGAGGAAAAAAATACCTTACCCAAAAGATGCTAAATCTGTTTGTGCCAAATCATGTTTCATCCACTGGATCTGTCCTTCATACCTTTATCTTTGTATTTCTTTTTATCTTTTATACTGCAATTCAGAAGAACTTCTCACCGTGCTGTATCAGTTCACTAGTTTTGATTTTAATTTTATCCATTTTGCCATTCAGACCATCTTTTTTTCTTTTCTTTTCTTTCTTTCTTTTTTTTTTTTTACTTTTATTTTAGGTTTAAGGGTACAGGTGCAGGTTTGATATATAGGTAAACTGTGTGTCATGGGGGTTTGGTGTACAGATCATTTCATTACCCAGGTAATAAGCATAGTACCTGATAGGTATTTCTGATCCTCTTCTTCCTCCCACCCTTTACTCTTAAGTAGGCCCCAGTGTCTGATGTTCCTCTCCTAAGAGCCACATGGTTTCGTTGTTTAGCTCCCACTTATAAGTGAAAACATGTGGTATTTGATTTTCTGTTCCTGTGTTAGTTTGCTTAGGATAATGGCCTCCAGCTGTATCCATTTTGCTGCAAATGATAAGATCTTCTTCTTTTCTATGACTGTATAGTATTCCATGATGTGTATGTACCACGTTTTCTTTATCCAATCTACCATCGATGGGCGTTTAGGTTGATTCCATGTCTTTTTTATTGTGAATAGTGTTACTTTGAATGTATGCATGCATGTGTCTTTATGGTAGAACAATTCATTATTGGGTACATACCCAATAATGGGATTGCTGGGTCAAGTGGTAATTCTGTTTTACGTTTTTGTGGAATTGCCACACTGTTTTCCACAATGGCTGAATTAATTTACACTCCCACCAGGAACGCAGAAGTGTTGCCTTTCCTCCACAACCTTGCCAGCATCTGTTATTTTTTGACTTTAATTTAATAGCCATTCTGACTGGTGTCTTTTCAATGAGCCTAATAAACTCTTGAATATTGCTCAGGGTAGTTGCTCTGTTGATTTTGTGTTCTCAGTGGTTAGTTTTTTTTTTTTTTTTTTTTTTTTTTTTAAATTTATTTATTATTATTATACTTTAAGTTGTAGGGTACATGTGCATAACGTGCAGGTTTGTTACATATGTATACTTGTGCCATGTTGCTGTGCTGCACCCATCAACTCGTCATTTACATCAGGTATAACTCCCAATGCAATCCCTCTCCCCTCCCCCCTCCCCATGATAGGCCCCGGTGTGTGATGTTCCCCTTCCTGAGTCCGAGTGATCTCATTGTTCAGTTCCCACCTATGAGTGAGAACATGCGGTGTTTGGTTTTCTGTTCTTGTGATAGTTTGCTAAGAATGATGGATTCCAGCTGCATCCAAGTCCCTACAAAGGACTCAAACTCATCCTTTTTTATGGCTGCATAGTATTCCATGGTGTATATGTGCCACATTTTCTTAATCCAATCTGTCACTGATGGACATTTGGGTTGATTCCAAGTCTTTGCTATTGTGAATAGTGCTGCAATAAACATACGTGTGCATGTGTCTTTATAGCAGCATAATTTATAATCCTTTGGGTATATACCCAGTAATGGGATGGCTGGGTCATATGGTACATCTAGTTCTAGATCCTTGAGGAATCGCCATACTGTTTTCCATAATGGTTGAACTAGTTTACAATCCCACCAACAGTGTAAAAGTGTTCCTATTTCTCCACATCCTCTCCAGCACCTGTTGTTTCCTGACTTTTTAATGATTGCCATTCTAACTGGTGTGAGATGGTATCTCATTGTGGTTTTGATTTGCATTTCTCTGATGGCCAGTGATGATGAGCATTTTTTCATGTGTCTGTTGGCTGTATGAATGTCTTCTTTTGAGAAATGTCTGTTCATGTCCTTTGCCCACTTTTTGATGGGGTTGTTTGTTTTTTTTCTTGTAAATTTGTTTGAGTTCTTTGTAGGTTCTGGATATTAGCCCTTTGTCAGATGAGTAGATTGCAAAAATTTTCTCCCATTCTGTAGGTTGCCTGTTCACTCTGATGGTAGTGTCTTTTGCTGTGCAGAAGCTCTTTAGTTTAATGAGATCCCATTTGTCAATTTTGGCTTTTGCTGCCGTTGCTTTTGGTGTTTTAGACATGAAATCTTTGCCCATGCCTATGTCCTGAATGGTACTACCTAGGTTTTCCTCTAGGATTTTTATGGTATTAGGTCTAACATTTAAGTCTCTAATCCATCTTGAATTAATTTTCGTATAAGGAGTAAGGAAAGGATCCAGTTTCAGCTTTCTACTTATGGCTAGCCAATTTTCCCAGCACCATTTATTAAATAGGGAATCCTTTCCCCATTTCTTGTTTCTCTCAGGTTTGTCAAAGATCAAATGGCTGTAGATGTGTGGTATTATTTCTGAGGACTCTGTTCTGTTCCATTGGTCTATATCTCTGTTTTGGTACCAGTACCATGCTGTTTTGGTTACTGTAGCCTTGTAGTATAGTTTGAAGTCAGGTAGCGTGATGCCTCCAGCTTTGTTCTTTTGACTTAGGATTGTCTTGGAGATGCGGGCTCTTTTTTGGTTCCATATGAACTTTAAAGCAGTTTTTTCCAATTCTGTGAAGAAACTCATTGGTAGCTTGATGGGGATGGCATTGAATCTATAAATTACCTTGGGCAGTATGGCCATTTTCACAATATTGATTCTTCCTATCCATGAGCATGGTATGTTCTTCCATTTGTTTGTGTCCTCTTTGATTTCACTGAGCAGTGGTTTGTAGTTCTCCTTGAAGAGGTCCTTTACATCCCTTGTAAGTTGGATTCCTAGGTATTTTATTCTCTTTGAAGCAATTGTGAATGGAAGTTCATTCCTGATTTGGCTCTCTGTTTGTCTGTTACTGGTGTATAAGAATGCTTGTGATTTTTGCACATTAATTTTGTATCCTGAGACTTTGCTGAAGTTGCTTATCAGCTTAAGGAGATTTTGGGCTGAGACAATGGGGTTTTCTAAATATACAATCATGTCATCTGCAAACAGGGACAATTTGACTTCTTCTTTTCCTAACTGAATACCCTTGATTTCTTTCTCTTGCCTGATTGCCCTAGCCAGAACTTCCAACACTATGTTGAATAGGAGTGGTGAGAGAGGGCATCCCTGTCTTGTGCCAGTTTTCAAAGGGAATTTTTCCAGTTTTTGCCCATTCAGTATGATATTGGCTGTGGGTTTGTCATAAATACCTCTTATTATTTTGAGGTACGTTCCATCAATACCGAATTTATTGAGCGTTTTTAGCATGAAGGGCTGTTGAATTTTGTCAAAAGCCTTTTCTGCATCTATTGAGATAATCATGTGGTTCTTGTCTTTGGTTCTGTTTATATGCTGGATTATGTTTATTGATTTGCGAATGTTGAACCAGCCTTGCATCCCAGGGATGAAGCCCACTTGATCATGGTGGATAAGCTTTTTGATGTGTTGCTGAATCCGGTTTGCCAGTATTTTATTGAGGATTTTTGCATCGATGTTCATCAGGGATATTGGTCTAAAATTCTCTTTTTTTGTTGTGTCTCTGCCAGGCTTTGGTATCAGGATGATGTTGGCCTCATAAAATGAGTTAGGGAGGATTCCCTCTTTTTCTATTGATTGGAATAGTTTCAGAAGGAATGGTACCAACTCCTCTTTGTACCTCTGGTAGAATTCAGCTGTGAATCCATCTGGTCCTGGAATTTTTTTGGTTGGTAGGCTATTAATTGTTGCCTCAATTTCAGAGCCTGCTATTGGTCTATTCAGGGATTCAACTTCTTCCTGGTTTAGTCTTGGAAGAGTGTAAGTGTCCAGGAAATTATCCATTTCTTCTAGATTTTCCAATTTATTTGCGTAGAGGTGTTTATAGTATTCTCTGATGGTAGTTTGTATTTCTGTGGTGTCGGTGGTGATATCCCCTTGATCATTTTTAATTGCGTCGATTTGATTCTTCTCTCTTTTCTTCTTTATTAGTCTGGCTAGTGGTCTGTCAATTTTGTTGATCTTTTCAAAAAACCAACTCCTGGATTCATTGATTTTTTGGAGGGTTTTTTGTGTCTCTATCTCATTCAGTTCTGCTCTGATCTTAGTTATTTCTTGCCTTCTGCTAGCTTTCGAATGTGTTTGCTCTTGCTTCTCTAGTTCTTTTAATTGCGATGTTAGAGTGTCAATTTTACATCTTTCCTGCTTTCTCTTGTGGGCATTTAGTGCTATAAATTTCCCTCTACACACTGCTTTAAATGTGTCCCAGAGATTCTGGTATGTTGTATCTTTGTTCTCATTGGTTTCAAAGAACATCTTTATTTCTGCCTTCATTTCGTTATGTACCCAGTAGTCATTCAGGAGCAGGTTGTTCAGTTTCCATGTAGTTGAGCGGTTTTGAGTGAGTTTCTTAGTCCTGAGTTCTAGTTTGATTGCACTGTGGTCTGAGAGACAGTTTGTTATAATTTCTGTTCTTGTACATTTGCTGAGGAGTGCTTTACTTCCAATTACGTGGTCAATTTTGGAGTAAGTACGATGTGGTGCTGAGAAGAATGTATATTCTGTTGATTTGGGGTGGAGAGTTCTATAGATGTCTATTAGGTCTGCTTGCTGCAGAGATGAGTTCAATTCCTGGATATCCTTGTTAACTTTCTGTCTCGTTGATCTGTCTAATGTTGACAGTGGAGTGTTGAAGTCTCCCATTATTATTGTATGGGAGTCTAAGTCTCTTTGTAAGTCTCTAAGGACTTGCTTTATGAATCTGGGTGCTCCTGTATTGGGTGCATATATATTTAGGATAGTTAGCTCTTCCTGTTGAATTGATCCCTTTACCATTATGTAATGGCCTTCTTTGTCTCTTTTGATCTTTGATGGTTTAAAGTCTGTTTTATCAGAGACTAGTATTGCAACCCCTGCTTTTTTTTGTTCTCCATTTGCTTGGTAAATCTTCCTCCATCCCTTTATTTTGAGCCTATGTATGTCTCTGCGTGTGAGATGGGTCTCCTGAATACAGCAGACTGATGGGTCTTGACTCTTTATCCAGTTTGCCAGTCTGTGTCTTTTAATTGGAGCATTTAGTCCATTTACATTTAAGGTTAATATTGTTATGTGTGAACTTGATCCTGCCATTATGATATTAACTGGTTATTTTGCTCATTAGTTGATGCAGTTTCTTCCTAGCCTCAATGGTCTTTACATTTTGGCATGTTTTTGCAATGGTGGTACCGGTTGTTTCTTTCCATGTTTAGTGCTTCCTTCAGGATCTCTTGTAAGGCAGGCCTAGTGGTGACAAAATCTCTAAGCATTTGCTTATCTGTAAAGGATTTTATTTCTCCTTCACTTATGAAACTTAGTTTGGCTGGATATGAAATTCTGGGTTTAAAATTCTTTTCTTTAAGAATGTTGAATATTGGCCCCCACTCTCTTCTGGCTTGTAGAGTTTCTGCTGAGAGATCTGCTGTTAGTCTGATGGGCTTCCCTTTGTGGGTAACCCGACCTTTCTCTCTGGCTGCCCTTAAGATTTTTTCCTTCATTTCAACTTTGGTGAATCTGGCAATTATGTGTCTTGGAGTTGCTCTTCTCGAGGAGTATCTTTGTGGCGTTCTCTGTATTTCCTGAATTTGAATGTTGGCCTGCCCTACTAGGTTGGGGAAGTTCTCCTGGATGATATCCTGAAGAGTGTTTTCCAACTTGGTTCCATTTTCCCCCTCACTTTCAGGCACCCCAATCAGACGTAGATTTGGTCTTTTTACATAATCCCATACTTCTTGCAGGCTTTGTTCGTTTCTTTTTCTTCTTTTTTCTTTTGGTTTCTCTTCTCGCTTCATTTCATTCATTTGATCCTCAATCGCTGATACTCTTTCTTCCAGTTGATCGAGTCGGTTACTGAAGCTTGTGCATTTGTCACGTATTTCTCGTGTCATGGTTTTCATCTCTTTCATTTCGTTTAGGACCTTCTCTGCATTAATTACTCTAGCCATCAATTCTTCCACTTTTTTTTCAAGATTTTTAGTTTCTTTGCGCTGGGTACGTAATTCCTCCTTTAGCTCTGAGAAATTTGATGGACTGAAGCCTTCTTCTCTCATCTCGTCAAAGTCATTCTCCGTCCAGCTTTGATCCGTTGCTGGCGATGAGCTGCGCTCCTTTGCCGGGGGAGATGCGCTCTTATTTTTTGAATTTCCAGCTTTTCTGCCCTGCTTTTTCCCCATCTTTGTGGTTTTATCTGCCTCTGGTCTTTGATGATGGTGATGTACTGATGGGGTTTTGGTGTAGGTGTCCTTCCTGTTTGATAGTTTTCCTTCTAACAGTCAGGACCCTCAGCTGTAGGTCTGTTGGAGATTGCTTGAGGTCCACTCCAGACCCTGTTTGCCTGGGTATCAGCAGCAGAGGCTGCAGAAGATAGAATATTTCTGCACAGCGAGTGTACCTGTCTGATTCTTGCTTTGGAAGCTTCCTCTCAGGGGTGTACTCCTCCCTGTGAGGTGTGGGGTGTCAGACTGCCCCTAGTGGGGGATGTCTCCCAGTTAGGCTACTCAGGGGTCAGGGACCCGCTTGAGCAGGGAGTCTGTCCCTTCTCAGATCTCGACCTCCGTGTTGGGAGATCCACTGCTCTCTTCAAAGCTGTCAGACAGAGTCGTTTGCGTCTGTGCAGAGGTGTCTGTGTGTCTTAGTTTACTGTGCCCTGTCCCCAGAGGTGGAGTCTACAGAGACAGGCAGGTTTCCTTGAGCTGCTGTGAGCTCCACCCAGTTCGAGCTTCCCAGCAGCTTTGTTTACCTACTTAAGCCTCAGCAATGGCGGGCGCCCCTCCCCCAGCCTCGCTGCTGCCTTGCCGGTAGATCACAGACTGCTGCGCTAGCAACGAGGGAGGCTCCGTGGATGTGGGACCCTCCCGGCCAGGTGTGGGATACGATCTCCTGGTGTGCCTGTTTCCTAAAGCGCAGTATTGGGGTGGGAGTTACCCGATTTTCCAGGTGTTGTGTGTCTCAGTTCCCCTGGCTAGGAAAAGGGACTCCCTTCCCCCTTGCGCTTCCCAGGTGAGGCAATGCCTCGCCCTGCTTCAGCTCTCGCTGGTCGGGCTGCAGCAGCTGACCAGCTCCGATCGTCCGGCACTCCCCAGTGAGATGAACCCAGTACCTCAGTTGAAAATGCAGAAATCACCGGTCTTCTGTGTCGCTCGCGCTGGGAGTTGGAGACTGGAGCTGCTCCTATTCCAGTGGTTAGTTTTCTTCTTTAATGCTTAGTATCTCTCCTAATGTTGGTGTCTCTCAAATGTTTGGTTAGTTTTCTGTTGTTGCATATCTGAATTTGAAAATCTGAGTTTGCTTATTCTGTTACTGTCATCTACCTCTAGTGATGGTGGATAATTTCTCGCTGTGGGAGCTCCTTGTCCTTCCTGCGAAAGGCAATGCCTCTAAGCCCATTGTCCACACACATAGCTGCCCAGTGCACTGGAGAAATAGAAGGGAGATCAGCTGTTTAAATGACCTGAATGTAGTATCTCACTGATCATGCTAACGAATACTCTTGAAGCTCACATTCCATATATCCATCGACTTTGGACTTCGTCTCCTCAAACCGCTCCTTCCTCATTGCTATCTTTGCTCCTTCCTCATTGCTTCTCCTTACCCTGCTTCAGTCATAGTTTTGTCTCATTTTGTTTCTCGATTTTCCTGATCCTCTCTGCTTTCTATTTTTTAAGATTCCTTAAAAATACACGCAGTGCTTATTCTTGGTCCCCAAATTATTATGAATATATCCTGGTTTCTTTTGTCCCTTATGTTATTTCTCAGAAGTTAGGGCGGGAAGGAGAGTGGATGCTTGTGCTCAATTTGCCATCTTTATTTACTCATTTATTGCCTTACATTTACATATACTCTGTAGTTACAATCCTGAGTTTTTATTTAGTAGAGTATAAATTTCCAAGTGTATTATTTGAATTATATCTCACATAATGAGAATATATTTATGTCACCTGTGTAATTAAAAGAGAAGAAACTAATGGCAGCGAGAACATTATCTGTCAAAACTTATGACTGAAGTGGTGTCTGACCAGAGAAGGCTTTGAAATGCATTAGCTATTAAAGAAAAAACAAAGAAAGAAAAGATCCAGTTTAGAGAAAGAGTAACAAAATAAACTTAAGGAATGTAGAATAGAAGAAGAAAAATGATAGATTAATAGACTAGAATACAGATAAAGGGGAGAAATAATAAATAAATTCAAATATTTTAAAAAGACCAATAAAATTAATCAATAGAAATGACAAAAGATCACATACCTGTTAATGAAAATTAGATACAAATATAACCATAGATACAGAACTTGAAATAAAATTACTCTTGGCTAATATATCTTAAAATCTCAAAATAATAAATACTAGTTTCTATGAAAATATGAATACTTAACATTTGCTCTGAAGACTTAAGAATACAAATAGACAAACAATTATAGAAAATGTTTTAAAATTTGTCATCATCATTCCCAAACTTCTGCATCCAAAGCCTCAGATCTGCATGGTTTTACTGTGTAGTTCAATTAACCCTCTAAGAAAGAGGTATACTTCTGGTATTTAAATGATTTCAGAACATTGAAAAGATGAAAAGTTCCAGATTCATTTTTGTGGAGCTAATGTGACTATTGTACTGAAACTTTAAAATATTTGAATTTATTTATTATTTGTCTTTCTCTGTCTGGCTTATTTCACTTAGGTGTAATGTCCTCCAGGTTCGTTCAAAGATGCTTTTTAAAAGAACTATAGCAAGGGGTTAAGATTATATTTTTAATATTAAATTTAACACATCACAAAGCAAATGGAGAAATGTCATATGATCATTGTGATAGATCTATAACTGATATTTGTAAAATAAAATAAAAATTTAAATTAAAAATTCATTTCTGTTCAAAACTTTTTGTATGCTTGAAACAGAATCAAACTATCATACTCAATAACATAAATTAAAATGTGTTAACTTTTTCTTTTTGAAATAGGGTCTTGCTTTGTCACCCAGGCTGGAATGCAGTGGCACGATCTTGGCTCACTACAGCCTCAACCACTCAGGTTCAAGTGATCCACCTGCCCCAGCCTCCTGAGTGGCTGAAATTATGGGCACCTATTTTCTAATAATAAAGTGTTCATAAATTGTACGAGTTAACATACATTTTTCTTCAAGTTATGTAATACCCAAACTAATAGTAGCTTAAGCAAAATGATGTATATTATTTCTATAAACATTACAGAGATAGGACAGTTCCAGTTCTAGGATTAATTTAGTTGCTCGATGGTGTTGTCAGGGATCCAGTTTCCTTTTGGCTCTGTGGTTCTGCATCCTCAGCATATAGGCAACATTGTTCCTCATGGTGGCAAGAAGGCTCCAGTACTTCCTACATGTCCCACGAAGACATGACAATGGCAAAGAATATGAGCATCTTCCCCTAATCATTTATTTTCATTAAGGGGTGGGGGATATCTTTTCCAAAAGCCCCATCCAAGCCTTTTTTTTCAGCTTCCATTGGCCACCTACCCCTAACTGAAAGGGAGGTAAGAGGCCGGGTGCTGCGGCTCACACCTGTAATCCCAGCACTTTGGGAGGATCACCTTAGGTCTGGAGTTTGAGACCAGCCTGACCAACATGGAGAAGCCCCGTCTCTACTAAAAATGCAAAATTAGCTGGGCATGGTGGCGCATGCCTGTAATTCCTGTAATTCCAGCTACTCGGGAGACTGAGGCAAGGAGAATCGCTTGAAACCGGGAGGGGAAGGTTGTGGTGAGCCGATTGCACCTTTGCACTCCAGCCTGGGCAAGAAGAGTGAAACTCTATCAAAAAAAAAAAAAAAAAAAAAAAAAAAAAAAAAAAAAGGAAAGAAAGGGAGGTAAGAATAAGAAAGTGGCCATCTGCCTTTGGATCCTTGACAGGGCAAGTGAGCTGCTGAGAAGAAGAGGGGCAAGGTGGGTGAAGAAGACATGGGCTAGCAGTTGGATTCCCGCTGAGCATCCACCACATAAATCAGTGAAAAGAAGTTGATGAATCTAACAGAAAATTGTGCTAAGAATGTGATAAAAGAATTCATAAAAGAATCCAAGTGGCCAAATAACTGAGAAAGTTCAGCTTTGCTAGTGAGTAAAGAAATGCAAATTAACAGAATAGAATATTACCGTTGCCTATTATTACCTTTGCCTAAATATTACCTTTGTCTATTGTCTTTGCCTATTGGTGAAGACGGAAAAAAATAAAATTTGGTGGGAGTCTGAGAAATTGGGAACACACATACCATGTTAAATGATTGTCAATGTGTTGGTGTATCTTAAAATTGTTAAAAAGACATATATGTGTATGTATAGTATATTGTATTAGTCAGTATTCTCTAGAGGTACAGAACTAATAGGCTAGATATGTATATAGAAAGGGGAGTTTATTAAGGAGTATTGACTTGCGCAGTCACAAGGTGAGGTCCCACAATAAGCCGTCTGCAAGCCGAGGAGCAAGGAAGTCAGTCTGGGTCCTGAAGCGGAAGAACTTGGAGTCCGACGTTCGGGAGCAGAAAGCATCCAACACGGGAGAAAGATGTAGGCCAGAGGACTAAACCAGTCTAGTGTTCTCACGTTCTTCTGCCTGCTTTTATTCTGGCCGTGCTGGCAGTTGATTAGATTGTGCCCAGTCAGATTGAGGGTAGGTCTGCCTTTCCCAGTCCACTGACTCAAATGTTAATCTCCTTTGGCAACACCCTCACAGACACACCCAGGAACAATACTTTGCATCCTTCAATCCAATAAAGTTGACACTCTAGCATATATATATATATGTAGTTAGGCAGGATACAATTTTGTTGCTTCTATCCGTTGTGGAATTTTCCATAATGGGCACACACCACCATTTACTTACCCATTTCTTTAGTGATGGTTTGGTTTGCTTCCAACTTTTTGGATTGGGATTAATCAGTTGTAGGATGTATGCACATTTAATATCACCTCAGATTGCCAGACTTCTTCTAAAATAGTAGAACCAGTTTATGCCCCCCAGCAACAGCTGATGAGAATTCTCTTTCTCCACATATCCTTGCCAATACAGAATATACAAACGTTTGGTTTTATCTACTTTTCTATTTTTTTTTTTTTGAGAAATTAATGGTGGTAAGATGGTATCTCATTGCATTTCTGTTACTAAAATGTTTAGAGTATCTATCTGTACTTATTAGTCATTTGTGTTTCCCTTTCTGTGAATTACATGTCCTTTGCCCATATCGTTTACGGAATTTTGTATTCTTTATTATATCTTGTTTTGTCGATACAATAAAAATCAGCTAACACTTATTGAATATTTTCTATGTGTTGGAGAAACACTCTTCTAAGTAATTTCCTACTCACAATAACCTTATGAGGCAGGTACTATTATTGCTATCTTCATATTACTGGTGAAGAAAGTGTGACCAGCAAGGTAAAACAAGGTGTTCTAAATTAAATTAAATGGCCAGTAAGTTGTGTAACCGGGGTTACACAAGTGCTCTTTTATACACTACATATTAATCCCTCATTTTTTATATATTGCAGATATATTTTTGAGTCATTCGTTTGTCTGACTTATCATTCTCTGAACACAAACCCTTAATTTCTATAAACCAAACTCATTTTTTTGCCTTCACTTTTGTACTCATTGGGTCGTTTATAAGATGTTCTTTCCGACTTCTAGTAAAAAAGATATTCTCACCTATGATTCTCTTTTATTGGCTTTATTTTTTGCTTAGTTCGTCCAAAAATTTTAATTGACAAATAATAATTGTGTAGATTTATTGCGTACAGTGTGATGTTTTGATGTATGTACGCAATGTGGAATGGTTAAATCAAGCTAGTTAGCATCCACCATATCACTTACTTGTCATTTTTTTTTGTGGCAAAACGTTTGAAATCTACTTTCTCAGAAATTTTGAAATATACAATACATTATTGTTAGCTATAGTCACCATAGTTGTACAACAGATATCAAAAACATTCATCCTGTCTGACTGAAATTTTGTATACATCGATCAACATCTCCCCTTTCCCCATCCTCTCCTCCCTCCCCCTGTAACCACCGTTCTACTCTATACTTCCATGAGTTTGACCTTTTCAATCCCACATACAAATGATTCTATCGGCTTTGTAGTTTTGGCTTTCACATTTAGAACTTAATTTTTCTGGAGTCCACTTGCCTCATGTATATACAGAGTAATTTATCAGTTTTCTTTACATAGTGAGACAGTTTTCTTTATACTCACTACAAATCTATGTTTTCTCCTTTTGTTTGTAGAATATTAAACTTGGATCTCTTTCTTAACTTTTCAGTCTCTTGCATTGGTTTGTTATTTTCTATGCTGATACCATGCTGTTTAGTTTATGTGACTCTGTGGCGTGTCTTAATCTCTGAAAAACTGTATGTCCACTCATACGTTTTCTTTTCCAAAATGTTGTTAGCTATCTATAAACCTTTATTCTTCCATGTAAATTTTAGAGTAACTGTATCAAGTTCCTAAATTTTCCAGCTAGATATTCTATCAAGAAAATATCACATTTATAGATTAATTTAGAGAAAACTGCTATCTTTACAATGTTAAATCATTATATCATAACCATGGTACACTTCCATTTTAAACTTTCTTTTATACCTTTTAATATCTTTTTTTGAACCAAAATGGTCTTGTCGTCCTTTAATAGGTCAATTCTTCAATATTTTATAAATTTTGTTGCTATTGTGAATGATGTCTTTTTTTTCCTGGTTGGTTATTGACACTATAGAGAAACACACTTGAATCTTGTAAATTTTTTATTTGTGAACTTTTCTAAATTCCTTTGAGATTTCTTATAGTTTATCTGTTTTTTATGTTATTTTCTTGTGTAAGTGATAATGTTATCTGCAAAATATATTTCTTTAGTTTGCTTGTTATTTGCATTTAATTTCTTCTTTATTACTTGCCATCCCTCTCAGTATTTTATCTGCATGAGACCAAAGACTTTGTTCTGCTGCATCCCCAGTGCCTAGGATAGTGTCTGTTAATATAGTATGTGCTTAGTATATTTTGTGGAATGAAGAAGTCATGGCTGTTGTTACGTATATTCCGTTCTGTTCATTACACATTACTGTTTTAAAAAACTTACACTACAGTGTTGCCCAGGAATTGTAGAACTATATTAAATCATAAAGGTGATTCTGGGAATCATTTTCTTGCTCCCAATCTTATGTAAAATGCATCTAACAGTTCTCCATTATTGTGATGATTTTGGTTGATTTTTTGTCATATAGCTTTTTCAATCCCATTTTTACTCTCTGAGATTTGATTTGTTTATTTTTTAAATCTAAGGAGTCAAACTTTAACAACCCAGGGTCAGCTCCTTCTCTGACAACCTAAGGACACTGCCACCTTCTAATATCACCTCATCCTAAGAGTCTAAAGTTGAATCCCTAATTGCCAAGTGAAAGTGTCATACAATGAGGGTAATTGGCAGTGGTTCTTTGGTATTTTATGTTTTCTACCCTGAGGATTAATTTTTTCCACTCTCATAAATGAACCTGAGAGGACACAGACACCCAAGGTGTTTGATGTAAGCAACTGAAAGGATGGACATAAGCAACTGTGATGAGAAAAGCTGTGGGTTTGCAGAAGATCAAAAAATTAGTTTTGGATAATTAATTAGAAATGTCTATTAGAAGTTTAATATTTAATAGTTTAATTAAAAATCTTTATTAGGTGTCAAGTAGGCAGCGCAATATGCATAATGGAACTTGGCTTTTTGCTTAACCTGTGTCCAGGGCAAATAATTCTTTTAATGAGTTTTTCACTAAAGAAGGAAGAAATGGTATAGATATATTTCTTTCTTCCTTTAGTCCTAATTTATTATTATTCTTTCTTTAAAAAAATTGTTTTATTATACTTTAAGTTCTAGGATACCTGTGCAGAACATGCAGGTTTGTTACATAGGTATACTTGTGTCATGGTGGTTTGCTGCACCCATCAACCTGTCATCTACCTTAGGTATTTCTCCTAATGCTCTCCCTTCCCTAGCCCCCCACCCACCAACAGGCGCTGGTGTGAGATGTTCCCCTCCCTGTGTCCATGTGTTCTCATTGTTCGACTCCCACTTGTGAGTGAGAACATGCAGTGTTTGGTTTTCTGTTCCTGTGCTACTTTGCTGAGAATGATGTTTTTCAGTTTCAACCATATCCCTGCAAAGGACATGAACTCATTCTTTTTCATGGCTGCATAGTTTTCCATGGTGTATATGTGCCACATTTTCTTAACCCAGTCTACCATTGGTGGGCATTTGGGTTGGTTGTAAGTCTTTGCTATTGTGAACAGTGCTGCAATAAACATATGTGTGCATGTGTCTTTACAATAGAATGATTTATAATCCTTTGGGTATATTCCCAGTAATGGGGTAGCCTGGTCAAATGGTATTTCTGGTTTTAGATCCTTGAGGAATGGCCACACTGTCTTCCACAATGGTTGAGCTAGTTTACACTCCCACCAACACTGTAAAAGCGTTCCTATTTCTCCATATCCTCACCAGCATCTGTTGTTTCCTGACTTTTAATGAATGCCATTCTAACTGGCGTGAGATGCTATCACATTGTGGTTTTGATTTCCATTTCTCTAATGATCAGTGATGATGAGCTTTTTTTCATATGTTTGTTGGCTGCATAAATATCTTGGTGAGAAATGTCTGTTCATATCCTTCACCCACTTTTTGATGGGGTTGTTTGTTTTTTTTCTTGTAAATCTGTTTAAATTCTTTGTAGATTCTGGATATTAGCCCTTTGTCAGATGGATAGATTGCAAAAATATTCTCCCATTCTGTAGGCTGTCTGTTCACTGTGATGATAGTTTCTTTTGCTGTGCAGAAGCTCTTTAGTTTAATTAGATCCATTTGTCAATTTTGGCTTTTGTTGCCATTGCTTTTGGTGGTTTAGTCATGAAGTCTTTGTCCATGCCTATGCTCTGAATGGTATTGGAAAGTTTTTCTTCTAGGGTTTTTATAGTTTTAGGTCTTATGCTTAAGTCTTTAATCTATCTTCAGTTAATTTTTGTCTAAGGTGTAAGGAAGGGGTCCAGTTTCTGTGTTCTGCATATGGCTAGCCAGTTTCCCCAACACCATTTATTAAATAGGGAATCCTTTCTCCATTGCTCGTTTTTGTCAGGTTTGTCAAAGATCAGATGGTTGTAGATGTGTGGTGTTATTTCTGGGGCTCTATTCTGTTCCATTGGTCTATATATCTGTTTTGGTACCAGTACCATGCTGTTTGGGTTACTGTAGCCTTGTAGTATAGTTTGAAGTCAGGTAGCGTGATGGCTCCAGTTTTATTCTTTTTGCTTAGGATTGTCTTGGCTATGCAGGCTCTTTTTTGGTTCCATATGAAATTTAAAGTAGTTTTTTCTAATTCTGTGAAGAAAGTCAATGGTAGCTTGATGGGCATAGCATTGAATCTATAAATTACTTTGGGCAGGATGGCCATTTTCATGATATAGATTCTTCCTGTTCATGAGCATGGAATGTTTTTCCATTTGTTTGTGTCCTCTCTTATTTTCTTGAGCAATGGTTTGTAGTTCTCCTTGAAGATAACCTCCACATCCCTTGTAAGTTGTATTCCTAGGTATTTTATTCTCTTTGTAGCAATTGTGAATGGGAGTTTACTCATGATTTGGCTCTCTGTTTGTCTATCATTGGTATATGGGTATGCTTGTGATTTTTCCACATTGATTTTGTATCTAGGAACTTTGCTGAAGTTGCTTATTAGTTTAAGGAGATTTTGAGCTGAGACAATGGGGTTTTCCAAACATACAATCAGGTCATCTGCAAACAATTTGTCTTCCCCTCTTCCTATTTGAGTACTCTTTATTTCTTCCTCCTGCCTGATTGCCCTGGCCAGAACTTCCAATACTATGTTGAATAAGAATGGTGAGAGAGGACATCCTTGTCTTGTGCCAGTTTTCAAAGGGAATACTTCCAGCTTTTGCCCATTCAGTATATTGGCTGTGGGTTTGTCATAAATAGCTCTTATTATATTGAGATACGTTCCATCAAGTTTATTTGAAGTTTTTAGCATGAAGGGATGTTGAATTTTATAGAAGGCCTTTTCTGCATCTATTGAGATAATCATGTGGCTTTTGGTTCTGTTTATGTGATGGGTTAAGTTTATGGATTTGTGTATGTTGAACCAGCCTTGCATCCCAGGGATGAAGCCGACTCGATCATGGTGGATATGCTTTTTGATGTGCTGCTGGATTTGGTTTGCCTGTATTTTATTGAGGATTTTTGCATCAATGTTCATCAGGAGTATTGGCCTGAAATTTTCTTTTTTTGCTGTGTCTCTGCCAGGATTTGGTATCAGGATGATGATGGCCTCATAAAATGAGTTAGGAAGGAGTTCCTCTTTTTCTATAGTTTAGAATTGTTTCAGAAGGAATGGTACAAGCTCCTCTTTGTACCTCTGATAGAACTTGGCTGTGAATCTGTCTGATCCTGGGCTTTTTTTTGGTTGGTAGGCTGTCAATTACTCCCTCAATTTCAGAACTTGTTATTGGTCTATTCAGAGATTTGACTTCTTCCTGGTTTAGTCTTGGGAAGGTGTATGTGTCCCGAAATTTATCCATTTCTTTTAGATTTTCTAGTTCATTTGTGTAGAGGTGTTTGTAGTATTCTCTAATGGTAGTTTGTATTTCAGTGGGATCAGTAGTTATATCCCTTTTATCATTTTTTATTGTGTCTATTTGATTCTTCTCTCTTTTCTTCTTTGTTAGTCTAGCTAGTGGTCTATCTATTTTGCTGATCTTTTAAAAAAACCAGCTCCTGGATTCATTGATTTCTTGAAAGGTTGTTCATGTCTCTATCTCCCTTAGTTCTGCTCTGATCTTAGTTATTTCTCATTTTCTGCTAGCTTTTGAATTTGTTTGCTCTTGCTTCTCTAGTTCTTTTAATTGTGATGGTAGGGTGTCAATTTTAGATTTCCCCTGCTTTCTCCTGTGAGCATTTAGTGCTATAAATTTCCCTGTAAACACTGCTTTAGCTGTGTCTCAGAGATTCTGGTATGTTGTGTCTTTGTTCTCATTGGTTTCAAAGAACTTATTGATTTCTGCCTTAATTTTGTTATTTACCCAGTAGTCATTCAAAAGCAGGTTGTTCAGTTTCCACGTAGTTGTGCATTTTGAGTGAGTTTCTTAATCCTGAGTTCTAATTTGATTGCACTGTGGTCTGAGAGATTGTTATGATTTTCTGTATTTGCTGAGGAGTGTTTTACTTCCAATTATGTGGTCAGTTTTAGAATAAGTGCAATGTGGTGCTGAGAAGAATGTATATTCTGTTGATTTGGGGTGGAGAGTTCTATAGATGTCTATAGATCTGGTTGGTCCAGAGCTGAGTTCAGGTCCTGAATATCCTTGTTAATTTTCTGTCTTGTTGATCTGTCTAATATTGACAGTGGGGTGTTAAAGTCTCTCATTATTATTGTGTGGGAGTCTCAGTCTACTTGTAGATCTCTAAGAACTTGCTTTACGAATCTGGGTGCTCCTGTATTGGGTGCATATATATTTAGGATAGTTAGCTCTTCTTGTTGCATTGATCCTTTTACCATTATGTATGCCCTTCTTTGTCTTTTTTGATTTTTCTTGACTTAAAATCTGTTTTATCAGAGACTAGTATTGCAACCCGTGCTTTCTTTTTCTTTCCATTTGCTTGGTAAATATTTCTCCATCCCTTTATTTTGAGCCTATGTGTGTCTTTGCACTTGAGATGTGTCTCCTGAATACAGCACACAGATGGGTGTTGACTCTTTATCCAATTTGCTAGTCTGTTTCTTTTAATTGGGGGCATTTAGCCCATTTACATTTAAGGTTAATATTGTTATGTGTGAATTTGACCCTGTCATTGTGATGTTAGCTGGTTATTTTGCCCGTTAGTTGATGCATTTTTTTCATAGTGTTGATGGTCTTTACAATTTGGTATGTTTTTGCAGTTGCTGGTACCAGTTTTTCCTTTCCATGTTTAGTGCTTCCTTCAGCAGCTATTATAAGGCAGGCCTGGTGGTGACAAAATCTCTCAGCATTTGCTTGTCTGTAAAAGATTTTATTTCTCCTTCACTTATGAAGCTTAGTTTGGCTTGATATGAAATTCTGGGTTGAAAATTCTTTTCTTTAAGAATGTTGAATACTGGCCCCCACTCTCTTCTGGCTTATACGGCTTCTGCAGAGAGACCCACTGTTTGTCTGATGGGCTTCCCTTTGTGAGTAACTCGATCTTTCTCTCTGACTGCCCTTAACATTTTTTCCTTCATTTCAACCCCGGTGAATCTGATGATTATGGGTCTTGGGGTTGCTCTTCTCGAGGAGTATCTTTGTGGTGTTCTGTGTATTTCCTGGTTTTGAATATTGGCCTGTCTTGCTAGGTTGGGGAAGTTTTCCTGGATAATATCCTGAAGAGTGTTTTCCAACTTGGTTCCATTCTCCCCATCACTTTCAGGTACACCAATCAAACGTAGGTTTGGTCTTTTCACATAGTCCCATATTTCCATATTTCTTGGAGGCTTTGTTTGTTCCTTTTAATTCTTTTTTCTCTAATCTTGTTTTTATACTTTATTTCATTAAATTGATATTCAATCTCTGATATCCTTTCTTCTGCTTGATCAATTTGGTTATTGATACTTGTGTATGCTTCACAAAGTTCTTGGGCTGTGTTTTTCAGCTCCATCAGGTCATTTATGTTCTTCTCTGAACTGGTTATTCTAGTTAGCAATTCCTACAACCTTTTTTCAAGGTTCTTAGCTTCCTTGCATTGGATTAGAACATGCTCCTTTAGCTTGGAGGAGTTTGTTATTACCCACCTTCTGAAGCCTACTTCTGTCAATTCATCATATTCATTCTCTGTCTAGTCTTGTTACCTTGCTGGTGCGGAGTTGTGATCTTTTGCAGGAGAAGAGGCCTTCTGGATTTTGGAATTTTCAGCCTTTTTGTGTTGTTTTTTTCTCATCTTCGTGGATTTATCTACTTTTGGTCTTTGATGCTGGTGACCTTTGGGTGGGGTTTCTGTGTGAACATCCTTTTTGTTGATGTTGACATTATTCCTTTCTGTTTGTTAGTTTTCCTTCTAACAGTCAGGCCCCTCTGCTGCGGGTCTGCTAGAGTTTGCTGGAGGTCCATTCCAGACCCTGTTTGCCTGTTTATCACCAGCAGAGGCTGCAGAACAACAAAGATTGCTCCCGTATGAGTTGTCTGTCAACCCCTGTTGGGCGGTGTCTCCCAATCAGGAGGCACGGAGGTCAGGGATCCACTTGAGGAGGCAGTCTGTCCCTTAGCAGAGCTCAAGCACTGTGCTGGGAGATCTGCTGCTCTCTTCAGAGCTGGCAGGCAGGAGCATTTAAGTCTGCTGAAGCTGTGCCTACAGCTGCCCCTTCCCCAAGGTACTCTGTCCTAGGGAGATGGGAGTTTTATCTATAAGCCCCTGACTGGGGCTGCTGCCTTTCTTTCAGAGATGCCCTGACCAGAGAGGAGGAATCTAGAGAGGCAGTCTGGCTACAGTGACTTTGCAGAGCTGTAGTGGGCTTCACCCAGTTTGAACTTCTATTTTTAAATTTTTATTATTCATTTTTTATTATTATACCTTAAGTTCTGGGATACATGTGCAGAACATGCTGATTTGTTACATAGGTATACATGTGCCATGGTGGTTTTCTGCACCCATCAACCTGTCATCTAGGTTTTAAGCCCTGCATGCATTAGGTATTTGTCCTAATGCTATCCCTCCCCTTTCTCCCCACCCACTGACAGGCCCCAGGGTGTGATATTCCCCTCCCTGTGCCCATATGTTCTCATTGCTCAACTCCCACTTATAGGTGAGAACATGCAGTGTTTGGTTTTCTGCTCCTGTATTAGTCTGCTGAGAATAATGGTTTCCAGCTTCATCCATGCCCCTGCAAAGGATGTGAACTCATTCTTTTTTATGGTTGCATAGTATTCCATGGTGTATATGTACCACGTTTTCTTTATTCAGTCTATCATTGATGGGCATTTGGGTTGCTTCCAGGTCTTTGCTACTGTAAATAGTGCTGCAATAAACATACGTGTCCATGTGTCTTCATAGTAGAATGATTTATAATCCTTTGCGTATATTCCCATAATGGGATTAGTGGGTCAAATGGTATTTCTGGTTCTAGATCCTTGAGGAATCACCACACTGTCTTCCACAATGGTTGAACTAATTTACACTCCCACCATAAGTGTAAAAACATTCCTATTTCTCCACATCCTCACCAGCATCTGTTGTTTCCTGACTTTTTAATAATTGACATTCTAACTGGCATGAGATGATATCTCATTGTGGTTTTGATTTTCTTTTCTCTAATGATCATTGATGATGAGTTTTTTTCATGTGTTTGTTGGCTGCATAAATGTCTTCTTGAGAAATGCCTGTTCATATCCTTTGCCCACTTTTTGATGGGGTTGTTTTTTTCTTGTAAATTTGTTTAAGCTCTTTGTAGATTCTGGATATTAAATCTTTGTCAGATGGATAGATTGCAAAATTTTTCTCCCATTCTGTACGTTGTCTGTTCACTGTGATGATAGTTCCTTTTGCTGTGCAGAAGCTCTTTAGTCCAATAAATAATGATAAAGGGATATCACCACTGGTCCCACAGAAATACAAACTACCATCAGCGAATACTATAAACACCTCTATGCAAATAAACTAGAGAATCTAGAAGAAATGGATAAATACCAGAACATAAACACCCTCCCAAGACTAAACCAAGAAGAAGTTGAATCCCTAAATAGACCAATAACAAGTTCTGAAATTGAAGGAGTAATTAATAGCCTACTGGCTGAGTGTGGTGGCTCATGCCTATAATCCCAGCACTTTGGGAGGTTGAGGTGGGAGGATTATGAGGTCCGGAGTTTATGACCAGCCTGACCAACATGGTGAAGCCCCGTTTCTACTAAAAATACAACAATTATCTGGACGTGGTGGCATGCACCTGTAATCTCAGCTACTCAGGAGGCTGAGACAGGAGAATCGCTTGAATCCGGGAAGTGGAGATTGCAGTGAGCCAAGACTGCAACACTGCACTTCAGCCTGGATGACAGAGTGAGCCTCCGTCTCAAAAAAAAAAAAGAAAAAAAAAAGAAAAAAATAGCTTACCAATAGCTTACCAACCAAAGAACAAAACAAAACAAAACAAAACAAAACAAAAGAAAATAAAACAAACAAACCTGTAAGCAGATGGATTCACAGCCGAATTCTACAAAGGTACAAAGAGGAGCTGGTACCATTCCTCCTGAAACTATTCCAAACAATAGAAAAAGGGGGACTCCTCTCTCACTCATTTTATGAGGCCAGCATCATCCTGATACCAAAACCTGGCAAAGACACAACTCCTGCCTTTAAAAACCCTTACCTGTATGCCATCAGGAAGTTTGGGTCTTAAGCAGCATGAGCTGTTCCAATTCTCCTTGCTTGGTGTCTTGCAAATAAATGGCTCTCTTTCTACTGCTGCAATAACCTTTTTGTGGATGTCTGGACTTACTGCACTGGGCAAATGGAACCTAGTTTGGTTCTATAACAATATCTAGTAGGTAGCAAAGACTCGGATTTTGGAGGCTGAAAGTCGGGCGACTTTTGTTATGCAGGGGCAACACATTTGGATAAAAGAAACTGTAACAGTTGGAAAACTTAACTGTCTGCCACCTGGTGTGGTGTCAGTGAAAAAGATGGCAAAAAGGCAGAGTATTGGGGTTGGTTGGTTGCTTCTTGCTGCTTTCATCCAAGTTCTAGAAAAGAGATAAATTCAGGCTAGAGCTCACCAGTCTGTTGACAGAGATACAGACTGTTGGAGGTATAGCTCTCTTGCAGGTGCTCTGTGCCTGAGTCTTCTAATTTAAATTGACTGAAAGTCTGGAATTGGAGCCTTGCAGTTTGGTAAAGAAAATCACTAGCGTACTTCAAAGGGAAGCCGTTATATGCTGTGGCTGTGAAAAGACAGCCTAAGCAGGAGATAAAACTGTGGTCCTAAGCCTTTCTCAGCACCTTTTATTAAGAGTTTTCTGCTAGACAATGGGAGCCCAGTGCAACAGCAAAGATCAGATTAAGGATCTTGCTATTATGCTAAAACAAGGTTTTTTTTCTTTCTGAGGGCTTCTAGACTGCTGCCATTAACTTTATGGCTTAAGGGGCATGGGTAGAGGAGAGAAGCCGGAAAGCACAGACCAGAGTCTTCAGATTTAAAAATGACGTGCAGATGCATTTGGTTGTGGAATATTTGCATGTGGGATGTCTGGAACTAACCACAGGCAAACAGATCATAACTCTACTAAGGTTTTGAAGGAATTATACTGACAGAGGAATCACAAGCCTGGCTGTAAAAGCCCGTGACTGTTCGACCCCTAAAGCCCAGGCCTCCAAACCGGAGAGTGGGAAGGTGTGCAGCTCCCAAGTAGGTGATAATTTCCAACATTGTATTAGTCAGTTCTCACACTACTATAAAGAAATATCTGAGACTGGGCAATTTTTAAAGAAAAGAAGTTTAATTGGCTCATGCTTCTGTAAGCTGTGCAGGAAGCATGATGTTGGCATTGTCTTGGCTTCTGGGGAGGCCTCAGGAAACGTACAATCTGCACGTGGTTGGAGCAGAAGGCGAGGGGAGGTGCCACACACTTTTAAATGAGCAGACCTTATGAGAACTCTATCACGAGAACAGCACTGGGGGTGGGTGCTGAACCATTAGAAACTGCCCTCATAATCCAAATCACCCCCCACCAGGCTCCATCTCCAGCACTGGGGATTACATTTCAACATGAAATTTGGGTGAGGATACAGATTCAAACCATACAAAATATTTATTTCAATTCGTTCATGGAAGATAATGGACAAGGAAGAACAGACTAGACAGGACAGTGGACAAGGAAATTACTCTCCAAGACCAGAATCCAGGATGCCAGATGGTCAAAATAAGCACTCTACTACCAAAGAACAATGGAATTTATTAACTAAAATGGACTAGTGACTGCTGTGTATTTTCTCTGCTCCCCATTACCAAATCAAAGATTTAATTGCAGTTAATCTGCTTCTCACTCCTCCATTGCATCTTCGGTGTTTTGGGGGCAGATGAGGTCACCAGATCACAAAGATCCATATCTAGATTTGATGAGAGTTTATCTCCCAGAGGTCCTGGACTTTGATCTGGAAGAGGTGTGCCTGGTTGGGGCTTTGCTGTTGTGTCTTTTGAGGAGGGTATAAACATGTCCTTTAAGGAGAGGAAGGTTGTGCACAGATGGTTGGGTGCCCAAAGGGATCGACTGTGTTAGAGACTGCAATAAGAGTTCCAAATATTCACTCTTCCTTTCTTCCTTAGTAAGAATCCTCAAATGTTAGATGGAAACTTGGCTGCTGGACCTAAAGATTATTTTTCAGCTGCCATTGCTAGTCCTATGGACACAAGATTAAGTTCTGGCCAAGAGTGTACAAATGACTGTGCCTGGTGCATCTGCTGAGAGGTGTCATTAGAGGGAAGAATTGGAGAGTCCTTCTTTAAAACAAAGCAAAAAACTCTTTCCTGCTGACCAGAATGAGTTTGCTAGAAGTGGAAGGGATATTGTCAACCAGGAGGTAATGTGGAGTCCACATGATGAAGATGGTTGTATAACAAGATAGAAGAAAACTGGATTGTTGATAATGGAGCTCCCCAGAACAGTTGTAGGCTGCCTGTGCTTATGTGAAAGAAAAATGTATTTTTGGATCAAATTCACATTTTACCTTAGATTTATATAATTAAGTAAAAAAAAAGTGCAGTTTTTTGTTTTATTTTGTTTTGTTTTAAGATGGAGCCTCACACTATCGCCCAGGCTGGAGTGCAGTGGCGTGATTTTGGCTCACTGCAATGTCCGCCTCCCGAGCTCAAGTGATTCTCCTGTCTCCGCCTCATGAGTAGCTGGGATTACAGGTGTGTGCCACCACACCAGGATAATTTTTGTATTTTTAGTAGAGATGGAGTTTTATCATGTTGGCCAGGCTGGTCTCGAACTTCTGTCCTCAAGCAATCCACCAGCCTTGGCCTCCCAAAGTGCTGAGATAATAGGCATGAGCCACCACACCCAGCCCAGTGCAGCATTTTTAATGATCAAAAAAACAAACAACAAAAAACAACCAAACCTAAGGAAACCCCATGGAAGTGGAGGCAATATGGTGAAGATATAGATTTGAATAATGTTTTGTATTCAATTTGACTCTAAAGAGACATAACAAACAAGTTGTATTTTCTTTTCTCTCAGAGACCCCTTCACTGAGTAAAGGCACCTGATGTATTGCTTGGGATTTGGGGGTGGAGCTCCTTTGCAACTTGATGGCAATTTTGAAGCAGGCCTGTGTCCCTGAGGTTGGCTTGACCCTTCCCTGTGAGGTACACTCCTTGAACAGTTTCTCTAGCGATATTTTTCATAAGCAAATTTTTCTTTTCTTCAATATCAGGCATAAATTAAATTTATAAGGGGGCAAAATAGCTTGGTTCAATGTTAAGAAGACTACATATAAATAATGCTATCTAAATGCCACATAAAGGTAAAGTGTTTTAAACAAGTTGCAGTTATTAGCCCAGTTATGATATCATGCAACAGTAGAGTATGTGATACTTACTTCAATAATAAATGTGTCTATATTCTATGTATATTAGAAATACTCTTTGTATAATACATTAGTCAAATGGAATTATTATACCACAGTGAAAAGTTTAATGCTAAAAAGTATATTTGAAGCATTTAAAGGTCATAAACATTTCAAAACATATGAAATAAAGAAACCATAATATCCTTTGCTTCTAATAAAATCTTACTCTGAAGTGTGGTACTTAAAGAAGTTGAGAGTTGAGTTCCGGCCGGGCGCGGTGGCTCAAGCCTGTAATCCCAGCACTTTGGGAGGCCGAGACGGGCGGATCATGAGGTCAGGAGATCGAGACCATCCTGGCTAACACGGTGAAACCCCGTCTCTACTAAAAACTACAAAAAACTAGCCGGGCGAGGTGGCGGTGCGCCTGTAGTCCCAGCTACTCGGGAGGCTGAGGCAGGAGAATGGCGTGAACCCGGGAGGCAGAGCTTGCAGTGAGCTGAGATCCGGCCACTGCACTCCAGCCCGGGCAACAGAGCGAGACTCCGTCTCAAAAAGAGAGTTGAGTTCCTCTGATACAATCTCTGATGGATACACGGTCCAGAGCTCTGTTCACATAGCCCTCTCCCTAATCCTGGCCTGGGCTGCTCAGGGGTCTCAGGGAAATGCCCAGGGTCTGTGGGGGTAAAATTAGGTAAGAACCTCTCTAGTTCTATGCTCTCATTTAACATAGGAGGGGAAGTCATGCTTTTTGGGTCATATCATTGAAACTGCCTTTGCAAAATTATGTGAGTGAGAAAATTGTGGCAGTGAGAGAGATCTGATCTAGCCAAGCACCCTTGTGCCTTTAGCCTCCAAGCTGCCTTTAATTATTTCTGGTGTAGCATTGAGAGACGTTTACTTTATAGTTTAATTGATAATAGGCCTTCCCCAAAACTCGATCATCTTTGTAAAGCTAATGAAAGCCCATCAGGGTAGGAGGAGGAGAGAAGCCTGAATTCTGCTGAGGTGTAGATATAAACAAGCGCCAGCCTTTATTCTGGAGGTCACAATATATGCAACTTCCCTGATTACTCCTGGAAATAACATCACTATTCTAGAATCTCCTTTTGTGATATCTTTTCAGGTTTTTTGTGTGTCTGACACCTGACTCCATCTGGACCCTCCGACTACTCCTGTGGCCCTACCCAGAAGCAGCTCAGTGAAAGACACAGCTTCAACTCCCTATAATTTCATCTCCTACCCAACCAATCAGTAGCAACCACCTATTGCCTAGCTACTCCCACCCCTTCCCCCAAACCACCTTTGAAAAACCCTTAACCTCTGAGCCTTCGATGAGGTTGATTTGAGTAATAACTCCATCTCCGGTGTGGCATGGCCAGCCTCGTGTCAACTAAACTCTTTCTTTGTTGCAACACTGTGAATTGTCTTTGTTTGTGCAGTGGGCAGGAAGAACCCATTGGGTGGTTACCTCATGCGCACTCAGAATCCTCACTGTGATTGGTCTGTGTCAGGAGCTCTGTCGTGTTATGGCCCAGGGTAGGACTTCTGTCAGGAAGTGCCTTCTGTATTACTCTCTGATTTGTTTGCCGGGTTTACTAGAGAGAGCCTGCAGGTGGGAGAGGACAGAGAAGGGAGACGAGAGGTGATGAAGGGGAAGGGAAGTGTCAGGTTTACTCCTTATTTAGAGTAATCTGATAAGAGTTTCTTTCTTCCTTCTTTCCTTTCTAACTTCCATCAAACTATACTTTTCAAAAAGTTAAAAAAAGACTCACAATATAATATGAGACTATGTAAGAGACTTAAGTCATTAAGGAGGAAACCAGCAAGATAGGAGGGATTGATATACTTGTTAAATTAAAGAAAAATGCTGGAATAAGGTTGCAAAATTAGATACAAAATTGGTTAATGTCCTACAAGACTCAACCTTTGGAGTAATTTTTTCTGCTGGACAGAAAATCATGTGTGACTTACCAGTCTCCTCCAAATTAACATCTAACTTCACAGAATAATAAATAGTAAGCCAAACAATACCATATTCCCTAGAATCAGATGACCGTTGAGGAGCTTGTTAGACAATGTCCTAGTGTTACCAGTGGCAAATTTATATGAGTCTGCAGCAAACTCAGTTCTTGCCTCCCTGGAGGAAAGAATTTGGCCAAGGAGAAGTAGTTTCAAGGCAAAAGGAGAAACTGAGGCAAGTTTTAGCACAGGAGTGAGAGTTTATAAAACATTTTAGAGTAGGAATGAAATGAAGTAAAGTACGCTTGGAAGAGGGCCACGCAGGCAACTTGTGAGATCCAAGTGCCCCGTCCAGCCCTTGACTTGGGGTTTTATACATTGGCATGGTTCTGGGGTTTGCGTTTTTTCTCCCTTGATTCTTCCCTTGGTGCAGGCTGTTCGCATGCATGGTGGCCTGCCAGCACTTGGGAGAGGCCACATGTCCAGCGTGTCTACTGCAGTTATGCACATACTCACTTGAAGCATTTTTTCCTTAACGAGCATTCCTCGAGGAAGGTCAGATACCTGTTAAACTCTGCCATTTTGCCTCTCAGTGAACATGCTTGAGCCCACAGCTGCTGATCGCCAGCTTCAGGTGTTTTCTATCTGTTGGGAGGCTGTCTTTTCCTGGTGCCAGCTGCGACCAACAATTATTTTAGAGAGACAGTTTAACAACTACCTGACCATCATCTGATGGTCGCCTGACATTTCTTGGTGGGGGGCTCTCCACTCTGCTCATTTCTGTCTCGCTACCTACTCTAACAGTAGTACGACTTTGAAAGGGTGCACAGTAGTCTTCCTGTCTTATTTCCAAGTTTTAAATAGTTTTTCTTAACTTTTCTTTTTAATTTAAAATTTCTTCTTCTTCTCCTCCTCCTCTCCCCCTCCTTCTCCTCCTCCTCCTCTTCTTTTCTTTTTCTTCTCCTCCCTCCTTCTCCTCCTCCTCTTCTTCTTTCTTTTACTCTTCCTCTTCTTCTTCTTCTATCCTCCCCTTCCTCTCCCTCCTCCTCCCCCTCCTACTCCCCCTCCTCTTCCCCCTTCTCCTCCCCCTCCTCCTCCTCCCCCTCCTTCTTCTTTTTGTTCTTCTCCTTCTCTTCCTCCTCCTCCGCCTCCTTCATCTTATAATGCTTTCTGAAACTGACAGAGCCCTGTTCTGTGCTCTGAGATACAATGGTGAGAAAGCATCTCCAGAGCTCTAACAGCTCTTGCTCTATCCAGCTGTCTTCAGTGGGATGACAGCTCTACCTCCCAACCCAATCTGGTGTGAGAGGTGAGGACAGTCAGACCTGCCTGATTCTGGAGTCCTGCCTCAGAATTTAGTCTAGTCCATTCATCTGATAGGGATCCTCTGACAGCCTGGTAAGGCTAGTCTCTGCTGTTAGTTGACAGACTGCCCTGTGGAAGGGGGAGCAGGCATGTCATTTATTGCTCATAAAACAGCCACAACAGTAAGTGGAGTTCTTGAGGTTCACATAAATTTCTCTAGGTCTTTACCATGTTTTTGCCTCTACATTTGTAAGGCATTTCACAACGCACATATCCAATATTCTTCTCGTCATTCACTCTTCCTCTGCCCTTTACTGTTTCCACCTCCCTCCTCGGAGTCAGTCCTTGTTCTTTTAAAAAATAATAGCTGTGATTCCATTTTGTTTGAACATAATTACATGACAGAGAGCTTTCAAAATGATTCTTGTGACAGACAGAAAAAGTGGTGACAGTGGCTCATTATTTTCTGTTTCCAGCCAGTAATTTTGTTAATTACACTATGCTTTATTACTTTCTGAATAAACAACTGAAGAGCATGAACCAAACATGATGTTACAATTGCGTGAGTTTGCTTATTGCCTTTACAGTTTATAAATATTTCTATGGCCAACTTTGCTGTAGCTGTGTGAAACCCTGAAATCTCTCTGAAATCAAATGAAGGAGCACCCCAGTATAATGCATATTTTGAAATAAGAACTTTTAGGAATCAATGGGCCCTAGAAGAGACTTTTCTCCTGTCTCCATAAAGATCAGATGGATCCATCAAGAACAACTGCTTTTCCTTTCCTTTGCTGTTATCTCATTATGTATTAATATTTCAGGAAAGGAAAGAATGTAACCAGACCTGGCCCAACTATTTTACAAAATAATTCCTGTCTCTCAGTTCATTCGACTTCCAAAGAGAATCATTTGAAAGTCCATCTCTGTTCCCCCTTTCATTCATTCTCCCAAGTACCCTTTCTTTTTCCTTTGGCAATCCTTTACTGTGTCTCCACAGTTACTCTATTCCCTATCTTCCCCCTCCCCTCTGAAAGAAAATTATATAAGTGTTTGGGGTCCATTGGGAAATTGGGTAATCACTCTGTAATTCCTCCCATGCACACAGTTAAATAAATTTGTATGCCTTTTCTCTTAACAGTCTGCTTTATTGTGAGGCAATAATGGTTCGCTGATTTTTTCATTGAAAAGAGTTTGCTGATTTTTTTTTCAGTGAACCTCTCTAGGGCAAGGGGGAAGCTTCCCTATGGCCCCTACAGTTTTGGCATAATTGGCAGAATCATCAAAGCCATTGTGCACTTCTGGAGACCACAGTGAAAGGAATCCAGGACTCAAAAAAGTTGGCAAAGAAATGGTAAGAATTTCTTACTGGTCAGCCTCCCAGTTTCTTTCTTTCCATGAACTCTGGTCGAGTGAATGGTAAAAGAAAAAAAAAATCGCTCTCTCCCTTTTCCTTTCCAAATGTAAGATTATTGAGAGAAAAGGTTTTATATGGGACTAGTTGGGTTTTAGCAACTCTGGTGTATTTAATTTGGGGTATGAGTATTTATATTGTTTTGTTACTGGAAAGGAGTCCCAATCCAGACCCCAAAAGAGGGTTCTTAGATCTTGTGCAAGAAAGAATCTGGGGCGAGTCCATAGCGTAAACTGAAAGCAAGTTTATTAAGAAAGTAAAGGAATAAAAGAATGGTTACTCTATATGCACAGCAGCCCATTTTTATGGTTATTTCTTGATTATATGCTAAAGAAGGTATGGATTATTCGTGAGTTTTCCAGGAAAGGGGTGGGCAATTCCTAGAACTGAGGGTTCCTCCCTTTTTCTTTTTTTCTTTTTTTTTTTAGAATATTTAGGACAACTTCCTGACATTGCCATGACATTTGTAAACTGTCACAGTGCTGTTGGGAGTGTGTCTTAGCATGCTAATGCATTGTAATTAGTGTATAATGAGCGGTGAGGACCAGCAGAGGTCACTCTCATCACCATCTTGGTTTTGGTTGGCTTCTTTACTGCAACCTGTTTTATCAGCAAGGTCTTTATGACCTGTATGTTGTGCCAACCTCCCATCTCATTGTGTGACTAAGAATGCCTTAACCTTCTGGGAATGCAGCCCAGTAGGTCTCAGCCTTATTTTATCCAGTCGTATTCAAAATGGAGGCACTCTGGTTCAAACGCCTCTGACAGTTTGAACGCTTTTTCTCTCACAAATAGCCTTTTTTTTTTGTTGTTTTTCCATTTTCCTTTGTCTTTCTGTGTTATTCTTTTATAAAGAGGGGTACCACAGGGTAGAACATGAGCCTACATCCCCTATAAATGTTCAAGCTGGCCCTGTAGACTGGTTAGTTTTTTGCTGATCTGACTGGATGAGCATCTGTAAAGACAAACTGCTTTTAGTCCCTGAAACAAAAACTGGATTTTTTTTGGGGGTGTTTATAACCTTGGGAGGTTGACTTTGTGACTAAGTGTGGGTACTCTCTTAGTCTCCACCATCAGGAGGGTATGAATTTTTGGGTTCATGTTAGGTGGCCAATCTGAAAAGACTAGGAGTCTGAGACATGTACGATTTTAAGCAGCACATTATTTGTACCAAATGTGCCAAGCTCTTAGGGGAGATTTGTCATAAAAGGTCCCATTTTTATGGGACTTTTGTTGTCTTTTGTTACTTTCAGCCTATTTCTGAGAGTGAATTTTGGGCATTATGGGGACTGCCTCTTCTATGCCCTCTCCAGAAACACATCTTGCTTATACAGTGACAACCTATTCTCAACCTGGGAAATTTCCACCTGGGCTTACTATGAAGAGGCTCATTGGATTAAATCATTATTGGAATAAATAATCCATTGAAAATTCTAATTATCCATGGCCAGCAGAAGGATCTTTTGAATTAGAAAGCTTAAATTTAAGGAAAATTTTTAAGAGCTCTCATTCTAAGCATTTGCCTTATTTGTATTTATGAGAAGATCAAATAGAAAGAAAGACATGTACTAGTATTGCAGCTAGCCTTAAGAACTCTCCTGACAAGATTAAAGAACAGAAATCTAATCTAGAACAAAAGTTAAAATCTGCCCCCAATTTAAATTTCCCTCCAACTTAAACTCTTTTTTTATCCTCAACTATGTGTCCCAGACCGCCCGAGAAGATTCTTTGGGTCATCTGGGCCGCTGGTCAAAATCCCCCTCCTCAAAATCCAGTCTTAACCCCACAGCAAACTTCTGTAATAAGCCCTAAAACAATTACACCCCTAATGCCTCCAGAAAATACTTTAGCTAACCAACTGCCTAATCTAACTTCTGTGTCTCTGCAACATTTACAGAAAACACTTAGACCTAATTTAAAGTCCAGATGCATACAGGTTGATTGTATAAGAGCTGACAAGCAAGAGAAACCTGTTAGATAAACCAGGCAGTGCTTGACTTCTTGTGCCATACGATGCTTCTTGCTTTCCAGGCTATGTAAGTAACTCCAATAGCTCCAGGCTTCCCTAGGCAGTGCCCCCTGAGAATATATCCAGGGCCTCCATGACAAAGAATTTATGTCCCCTATATGGCAGCAAATCTTCTGAATCACAAAACCCTTTTGCTCGCACTTTCAGAAGATCCTTCCTACCAAATTTA
Source organism: Macaca thibetana thibetana (assembly GCF_024542745.1). Lineage (NCBI taxonomy): Eukaryota > Metazoa > Chordata > Mammalia > Primates > Cercopithecidae > Macaca > Macaca thibetana. The sequence continues at coordinate 51,112,169 of NC_065588.1, forward strand.
TAGAAGAATCAGAGAGGCTAGAAGCCATTTACAATCCCACTCACAGGGACCTTGACTGGCTACTAAGGGGTGTACTTCCCACCCATTCTACCCATGATTATTCTGTAGTCCAGAGACAGGCCAGAAGGCCTCCAGGGGAAAACCCTAAACATGGGAAATGGGAGGCCAGCTCCTCTCCCTGGCACCCTAATGGTTGACCAGGAAATGGTTCAGCTAGAGGCTAATATTCAGGGTCTGATGAGGTGATATTAGAGGCTTTCACTCCTAAGGTTAATTAGTCTAAGTTCCAACTATGTAACCAGAAGGAGGGAGAACACCCTAGGGCTTTTATTGAGGGGTTTATGCAAACTTTTCAGAGGCATACTGGATTAAAACCTGATGCACCAGAACACAGAAATCTTTAAATTTCTGCCCTTGTTGAAAATCTACTTCCATAACCACACACACACACACACACACACACACACACACACACACACACACACATCTAGAACAATATAGTTGGTTGGGCTACTCAGCCTCTGTATTAGTCTGTTCTCATACTGCTATAAAGAACTACCTGAGACTGGGTAATTTATGAAGAAAAGAGATTTAATTGATGCACAGTTGCACAGGCTTAGTAGGAAGCATGACTGGGAGACTTTAAGAAACCTACAATCATGGCAGAAGGTGAAGGGGAGGCAAGCACTTTCTTCACATTGTGGCAGGAGAGAGAGAGAGCAAAGGAGGGGGTGCCATACACTTATAAACCATCAGATCTCATGAGAATTCACTCACTATTATGAGAACAACCAGGAGGAAATCCACTCCATGATCCAATCACCTCCCACCAGGTCCCTTCCCCAACATTGGGAATTACAATTCAACATGACGTTTGGGTGGAGACATAGAGCCAAACCGTATCATTCCAATCCAGAGCCCTCTCAAATCTCATGTCCTTCTCACATTTCAAAACATAATCATGCTTTACCAACATTCCCCCAAAGTCTTAACTCATTCTAGCATTAATTCAAAAGTCCAAGTCCAAAGTTTCATCTGAGACAAGGCAAGTCCCTTCCACCTATGGGCTTGTAAAATCTAAAACAAATTAGTTACTTCCAAGATACAATGCAGGGACAGGCATTGGGTAAATGCTGTCATTCCAAAAGGGAAAAATTGGCCAAATTAAAGGGGCTACGGGCCCCATGCAAGTCCAAAACTCAGCAGGGCAGTGTTAAATCTTAAGGCTCCAAAATAATCTCCTTTGACTCCATGTCTCACATTCAGGGCCCACTGATGCAAAGCATGGGTTCCCAAGGCTTTGGGCAGTTACACCCCTGTAGTTTTGCAGGGCACAGCCCCTTTGGCTGCTTTCACAGGCTGGCATTGAGTGCCTGCAGTTTTTCCAGGTACATGGTGCAAGTTGTTGGTAGATCTACCATTCTGGGTTCTGGAGGATGGTAGCCCTCTTGTCACAGTTCCACTAGGCAGTGCCCCAGTGGGGAATCTGTGTGGGGTCTCCAACCCCACATTTCCCCTCCACTAGCAGAGATTCTCCATGAGGGGTCTGCCCCTGCAGTAGACTTCTACTTGGACATCCAGGCATTTCCATACATCCTCTGAAATCTGGGTGGGGATTCCCAAACCTCAGCTCCTGCCTTCTGTGTACCCACAGGCCCAACACCATATGGAAGCTGCCAAGGTTTGTGACTTGCACCCTCTGAAGCAATGGTCCAAACTGTACCTTGGCCTCTTTTAGTCGTAGCTGGAGCTAGAGCAGCTGGGACCCAGGGTGCCATGTCTTGAGGCTGCAGAGAGCAGTGGGGCCCTGGGCCTGGCCCGCGAAACCATATTTTTCTTCTAGGCCTCCTGGCCTGTGATGGGAGGGGATGCCTGAAGGTCTCTGACATGCCCTGAAGACTTTTTCCCTGTTGTCTTAGCTATTAACATTAGGATCCTCTTTACTACTGCAAATTTCTGCAGCAGGCTTGAATTTCTCCCCAGAAAATGGGTGTTATTTTCTACTATGTGGCTGAGCTGCAAATTTTTCAAACTTTTACGCTCTGCTTCTTCTTAAAATATAAATTCCAGTTTCAGATAATCTCTTTGTTCATGTATTTGAGCATATACTTTTAGAAACAGGTCAATTTTGAATGCTTTGCTGTTTAGAAATTTCTTCTGCCAGAAACCCTAAATCATCTTTCTCAAATTCAAAGTTCCGCAGATCTCTAGGGGGTGCAAAATGCCACTAGTCTCTTTGCTAAAATATAGTAAGAGTGACCTTTATTCAAATTCCCAATAAGTGCCTTATCTCCATCTGAGACCACCTCAGCCTGGACTTCATTGCCCATATCACTATCGGCATCTTGGTCACAAGCAGTCAACAAGTCTCTAGGAAGTTCCAAACCTTCCCTCATCTTACTATCTTCTTTTGAGCCCTCCAAATGGTTCCAACCTCTCCTGTTACCCAGTTCCAAAGTTGCTTCTACATTTTCAGGTATCTTAATAGCAATGCCCCACTCTTCAGGTACCAATTTTCTGTATTTGCCTGCTCTGACACCACTATAAAGAACTACCTGAGATCAGGTAATTTATGAAGAAAAGAGGTTTAATTGACTCACAGTTCCACAGGCTGTACAGGAAGCATGACTGGTAGGTCTCAGGAAACCAATCATGGCAGAAGGTGAAGGGGAAGTGAGCACCTTCACATGGTGGTACAAGAGAGAGAAAAGGGGGAAGTGCCACACGCTTTTAAACCATCAGATCTTGTGAGAATTCACTGACTATCATGAGAGCAAGGAGGAAATCCGCCCCCATGATCCAGTCACCTCCCCCCAGGTCCTGGCCCTAACATTAGGAATTAAATTCAACATGAGATTTGGATGGGGACCACAGAGATTTGGATGGGGACACATAAGCATTTGTTATGGAAGCAGCTACACAGTTCTTTGAAAACAACTCACAGAACAACAACAAAAGAGAAAGATTTAAAATGTGCAGGCCTTGGTTTGTAGGTTGAGTCACTGCAAAAGTAAAATCAGACCCCTGAGAGCAGATCGAAATTCTCTCATCAGTCACAGAACATTCCTCCGGGTGTCTGCAGATACTGTAGGAATCCTGGACATTTGAAAAACAATTGTCTAGCCCTTAAAGTAGAAGAAAACTTAAAAAATTCCTCTGTCTGACTCAATAGGTTTGTTTCTCTCCTACTGTGGGACAATATCTTGTTGATTGGCAGGGTCAGTGAATCTTCAGTTGCACTCCAGAATCTACCATTAAAGTTAAGACAGAGGATCAGGCTGGGCGTAGTGGCTCATGCCTGTAATCCCAGCACTTTGGGAGGCTGAGGCAGGGGGATCACCTGAGGTCAGGAGTTCGAGACCAGCCTGGCCAACATGGTGGAACCCCGTCTCTACTAAAAATACAAAAATTAGCCAGGTGTGGTGGTGGGCCCCTGTAATCCCAGCTACATGAGAGGCTGAGGCAGGAGAATCACTTGAACCTGAGAGACAGAGGTTGCAGTGAACCAAGATTGTGCCACTGCATTCAACCTGGACGACTGAGTGAGACTACATATCAAAAAAAAAAAAAAAAAAAAAGAGAATAAAAAATGATAGAGGATCAAGAACTGGATTTTAAAATTGATACTGGGGGTGATGTTCTCTACCATTTGTCCAGAAGAATTATCTCTACCTCTCACCTCTAATTCTATTCAAGTCTCTGGGCAACCTATTTCATTTCATTATTTGTCTCTTAGGTCACCCCGATATTCCTAGGCCCTCTTAACACACACCATGACTTTTCTCTGCCCTCAGACAAAACTCCAAACTTTCTAGTCTCCCTAATGGAGATCCATTCTGATTTAAATTCCTCTGAAGATAAAATCTTAAAGGATGCTCCATCTAGTTGCTAGTACTTACATGCAAATGAAGTCAAATTGCTGTTGAGTGTAGAGCCTATGTACATTTCCTGGAAAAGGAACAAGTCAGCCAGGTGCAGTGGATCTATAATCCTAGGACCTGGGAGGGGAGGCAGACAGATTGCTTGAGCTCAGGAGTTTAAGACCAACCTGGGCAACATGGTGAAACTCCATCTTTACAAAAAAACAAAAAATTAACCTGGCTTGGTGGTGTGCCTGTAGTCCTAGCTATGTGCGGGGAAGAGGCAAGAAGATTGCTTGAGCCCAGGAGTTGAGGCTACAGTGAGCCCAGATCACATCACTGCACTCCAGCCTGGGTGACAAAGGGACACCTTGTCTCAAAAACAAACAAACAAACAAACAAAAGACCAAATCTTTCCAACACTTGTTTATGGGTAGTACTTGTTTTCACTACTTCATCCTGTAACACCCCAATTTTACCAGTAAAAAAGGAAGGAAAGTTTTATTCAGATGGAAATCAAATCTATCCATTTGTGCAGGATCTAAAAGCCATAACTTTGTAATTCGTTGCCACCCTATTGTGCCTAATCCTGCTGCTATCCTGACCTCAATTCCCACTGATGCAGTCTGGTTTATAGAAACTGACCTTTGTCCAGCATTCTTTCCAATTTTGTTGCACCCTGACTCAAAATTTCTCTTTGCCTTTAACTTCAGAGGGAAACAGTTAACATGGACTTGAATACCTCCAGGATATTGTGAGTCTCCTTCAGTATTCTCTGAAATCCTCAAAACTGATGTAGACGCTATGACCTTTACTCAAGGTTCCATTGTTGTTCAGTATGTTGACAGTCTTTTGCTCTGTAACCTGACCAAGTAGGATGCCCTTCTAGAGTCCCTCATTTTCTTAAAGGCTAGCTATTTGAAGCTACAAAGCCTCCAAGTCTAAACTTCAATGGCTGCAGACAGCTGTTATTTGCTTAGGACATGAGATATTTCAAGGCACTCAAAAAGCTCACTCCAAAAATGCCATGAGTCTATTTTGTCTATTTCTGTTCCCCAAATTAAGAAATACCTATTAGTTTCTAGAAGCAGCTGGCTATTGCAGCCAATGAATTCCTAATTTTGGTGCTCTTGCTAAATTTTTATTTGCCCTCCTCCCAGGTACCATTCTGGAAATTAGCATTATTCATACCCCCTGCTCTCGGCTTACCTAATTTTGATAAACCTTTCCACTTATATTGCCATGAAAATAATGGGACTGCTGCTGTTATTTTAGGACAGCCCTCTTCCTCCCAGATCTATCCTAGAGCATATTTTTCTTTCCTGCCCTTCCCCCTCCCCTTCCCCCTTCCCTTCCCTTCTCTTTTTTCTTTTCTTTTCTTTCTTTTTTTTTTTTTTTTTTTGGTTGAGACAGAGTCTTGCTTTGTTGCCAGGCTGGAGTGCAGTGGCGTGATCTCAGCTCACTGCAACCTCCGCCTCCCAGGTTCAAGTAATTCTCCTGCCTCAGCCTTCCAAGTAGCTGGGACTATAGGTGCATGCCACCAGGCCCAGCTAATTTTTGTATGTTTAGTAGAGATGGGTTTCACCATGTTGGCCAGGATGGTCTCAATATCTTGACCTCATGATCCACTCACCTCGGCCTCCCAAAGTGTTGGGATTACAGGCATGAGCCACTGCACCAGGTCCCTTATAGCATATTTTTCATGCCAACTGGACCCTGTGGCAGCAGGTGTGCCGCCAGGCCTATGTGCAGCTGCCACTTTAATTGATAAAGTCAGCACTGTTACGTTAGGTTTCCCTATTCACTCCTATGTTCCTCATACTGTGTCTGCTGTCTTACAAGTTCATAAAACGCAGTGTCTCTCTAGGTGATGACAGGCCACCTGTGAGCAACCCCCTTTGACCAATCCCTCCATTATTTTATATCATTGCAACACTATAAATCCAGCTGCCCTCCTGCCTCTCCCTGATGATGGAGGCCCTCACTCCATTTCATATGATTGCCTTGCAGCTGTTGGTATGGTTTAAAAGTCACAAGAGGATCCCTCGGACATTTCTTTAGACAACCAAGATTTACTTATTTTTTGTGACGGCTCTTGTAAATGAGATTTCAAAGGGAATGTAACTGGCTACACTATAGTTTCCTCACATGAAACCCTCTCTGGTAGGCAGACCATCTGCCTACCATAAAGTCAGCTCAAGTTGCTGAACTTGTAGCCCTTACTAGAGCTTGCACATTGGCAAGAAACAAACAAACAAACAAAAACAAAAACCAAAAAACCGCCACTCTATACAGACTCCAAATATGCCTTTGGAGACTGTCATACACTTAGTACAATTTGGAAATCCTGTAGTTTCTTAACCTCCACTGGCACTTCTATTGCCAATGGGCCTATAATTCTGTCCTATTATAGGCTATCCACCTTCCCACTAAGATTGCTGTTGTTCATTACCCAGCTTATACCAAGGATATGGATACTGTACCCCAAGGAAATTATTGAACAGACAGGGCTGCTAAATCTGTGGCCTAACGGCCCTCCTTATCCTTTTTATATGCAATTTATTAACCTGCCCTTATCCCTGCCTAACATTGCTGATTATCACAGTAATGCCTCACAATGTGAAACAGGATAAATGGATATTAATGGGTGCCAAACTATTATCAGATTGGTTGTATACTGGGCCAAATGGACTCCCTGGAGCCCCTTTCCTTTTAACTCTTTGGCACTTATCTCCCATCAGATGGGATGTATATACAAATGGGGAATAATTAATAAATTAAAAGATAGTTGGTACTGTCCTGGGAACTATAAAATTTATGGCCAAATTATTTCCCAGTGCACTATTTATAAATCTCACTAAATCTCTAGAGGAAACCAGTATTCCTCAGGAAGCCCCCGAAGGCCCATGTTGCCGCTTCCAGCACTCCAAATAGACTTTCTGGATTTACCTCCAGCTTTAGGCTTTTCTCACTGCTTCATTATTTTCTGCATGTTCAATGGGTGGACTGAATGTTATCCAACTAGGTGTGCTGATGCTACAGCTGTGGTAAATAAATAAGTTGCAGATTATTCCTCATTTTGCTATTCCCTTATGGATTGAGTTAGACCAATGGACTTATTTCACAGCAGAAATAAACCACTTGCTTGCAGAGGCTCTGGGGTACTATTAAAATTTTATAACTCATATCATCCCCAATCCTCAGGGCAAGTGGAACCTAAAAATTTAGACATAAAAATAATTTTGGGAAAATTTTATCAAGACAGTGGACTTAAATGGCCAGAAGCATTATCTCTGACCCTTATAAAAATCTGGAATACTTCAAATAGGAGACATGGATTAGCCCCTTTTAAAATAGAGTTCAGTCACTCCATACCTACTGACACCTCTAAACCTTCTCTTCTTGGGCTGAATGAACACCATGGGGATTTTTATTAAAAATTTTACTTTAAGTCCAAGATACATGTGCAAAACACGCAGGTTTGTTACATAGGTATACATGTGCCATGGTGGTTTGCTGCACCTATCAACCCATCATCTAGGTTTTAAACCCTGCATGCATTAGGTATTTGTCCTAATGCTCTCCCTCCCCTTGCCCCTGACCCCGACAGGACCTGGTATGTGTTTATGTGTTTTTCCCCTCCCTGTGTCCATGTGATCTCATTGTTCAACTCCCACTTATGAGTGAGAACGTGTGGTATTTGATTTTCTGTTCCTGTAGTAGTTTGCTGAGGATGATGGCTTCCATCTCCATCCATGTTCCTGCAAAGGACATGATCCCATTCCTTTTTATGGCTGCATAGTATTCTGTGGTGTATATGTGCCACATTTTCTTTATCCAGTCTATTGTCGAGGGGCATTTGGATTGGTTCTATGTCTTTACTATTGTAAATAGTGCCACGATAAACATATGCATGCATATGTCTTTATAGTAGAATGATTTATATTTCTTTGGGTGTATACCCAATAATAGGATTGCTGGGTCAAATGGTATTTCTGGTTCTAGATCCTTGAGGAATGTCCACACTATCTTCCACCATGTTTGAACTAATTTGCACTCCCACCAACAGTGTAAAAGCATCCCTGTTTCTTCATAGCCCCACCAGCATCTGTTGTTTCTTGACTTTTTAATTGAAAGGTGATTAAAGATTGCCTGAACTTATCTCACTCATTTGCCCTTTGATCTTTCGCTGTGACTGTTCTTTTGAACTGTGCTTTTTACTAATTCTTGCTGTTTTTCTAGACAGTCAGGCACAAAGCTTTTGCACCAGGCTTGTAAGTCTTGACCACATTAACTAGTCAGTCTAATTTTGGTTATGCCAACATCTAGATGATGCAAAAGAACCTGAATTCATTTTTGTTTCTGCCAGTATGAGCACCTGGTGGATTCAGTCTGGAAGATGGATGTATGACAATATATGGCATCCAGAACCAGAGAAACAATGTCACATTGCATCTCTTATGGTAAGTCAACTGGACACAGAAAAGCCACTATGGAAGCTCAAAACTGTCTTCTACTTAGATAAAATTACTAGAAAGAAAATTTTCCTTCTGCATTGAAAACAGGAATGATGCTGGACCCTTGCTAGGTGACATACTAGGCAATATTGCAATCAGACTTTATAGTTTGATTCCACAAATGGCATTCTTGCACTTCTTACACAGACCATAGGTGGTCCTGATGCTGACTCATGAAATCAATATTTATCAAATCACCAGATGTTACGGATGGCTCACAAGCCAGCCCTGGTGTGCAACTTGGGGCAGCTTACCTGTCAGATACTAAGGATTACATATGGATAGACTCAAAGTCTGGACTGATTTGGCTAGGTGATAAAACCAAGCCCTCTAACAGCCAAAACTAAAAGTCTTTTATATAAAGTATTTCACAACTTGTTCTGCTCCCATAAATTGACAGGGAGACATGATAGCTGGAGATGTGGAAATGCCAATAACAAAGAAGATGAGGCACAGCAAACTCCACGCTGAGGCGCCACAGGCTCCACCCTGACCCTACCTGTAAACAACAGTGCCCTTTCAATATTGTGTGGCGACAAGATGTACAAGTGGTTCCCACCTAGATGCTCAGGGTGCTGTGGACTCAGTTATCTGACATCCTCTGTTACTAGGTACTCCACTTTAAATGGCAGCCAAATTACAAATGGGCCTTTTTGTTCATAAAGCGGTGCCACACAGAAGTAATGAATGTGACTTTGTAAAAAACCCAACCGTGTATTACAAATCTATGTTCTTTTCAGTCCTCAGAACTTTTCCCCTGGCATTTGGAACTTAAGAAAATGAAAGGGCAGTTTAAAATCTTTCCATGGCAAGAGAACAAGACTTCAGTATCACTACACAAGCGTTGGGAGCACTCCAGTCAGAAGTCAACAGTCTAGCTTCTGCTGTACTTCAAAACTGCTGCAGCCTGGATGTGCTGACAGTCCAACAGGGAGGAGCTTGTGCAGCTATTGGTGACAAATGCTGTTTCTACATAAACTGCTCAGGGCAAGTAGAGACTGATCTGCACCTTTTGAAAGTCAAGGTAAAACATTATCCATTATGTAACCAAGGCTAAACGGTTCTATTGGTCTGACCTATTCCTGGAAATGGGAGACTGATTTAACGGGGTGTGGGGAAGTGTGCTTAGATATGTTCTTTTCTTATTTTAATCTATGTTCTTTTCTTCCTTTTCAGATCTCTGACTACCCAACTACTAAACCAACTTCTCTCTCCAGAGCCATTAACTCAGGTTTTTTTTTTTGAGATGGAGTCTTGCTCTGTCGCCCAGGCTGTAGTGCTGTGGCATGATCTTGGCTCACTGCAACTTCCGCCTCCCGGGTTCAAGCAGTTCTCTGCCTCAGCCTCCCAAGTAGCTGGGATTATAGGCCCCTGCCATCATACCCAGCTAATTTTTGTATTTTTAGGAGAGACAAGGTTTCACCATCTTGGGCCAGGCTGGTGTTGAACTCCTGACCTCCTGATGCACTCGCCTTGGCCTCCCAAGGTGCTGGGATTATAGGCATGAGCCACCGCGCCCAGCCTAACTCAACTTTTTATATGTGAAACTTCTAGGAGCATTCCAGACAGGGAGAATGAGTGAGCTCCTTGGGATAATGCATATTTTGAATTAAAAGCCTTTATAAATCAACAGGCCTCAGAAGAAACTTTTCCCCCAGCTTCAAAAAGATCAGATGGGCCCATCAAGAACAATTGCCTTTTCTTCCCTTCCCTGTTATCTCATTATTTCAGGAAAGAAGAGGAAGAATGTATCCATACCAGGTCCAACCATTTTACAAAATAATACCTGTCTGTCAGGTTCTTTTAACTTCCAAAGAAAACCATTTACAAGTCAATTTCTGTTCTCACCTTCCATTCATTCTCCTAAGTATCCATTCACTTTTCCTTAATAATTATTTAATGCCCCTCAACCAGAATTACCTATATTCCCCATCTTCCCCCTCCCTCTGAAAGAGGTTATAGAAGTGTCTGGGCCCCATTGGGAAATTGGGTAATCACTCTATGTTTCTTCCCGTACACATGGTTAAATAAATTTGTGTGCTTTTTGTCTTATTAATATGCCTTACTATAGATTGATTTTTTTCATCGAACCCTCTGAGGGCAAGGGGAAAGCTCCTCCAACGCCCATACACAAGTGAAGCAGATCAAGATAGATTTATCACAAATCTGCCTTGCTATACAAGTGTCTGATGTATAAAAGATTGAAGTGAAATACTTCATAGCACCAATAAAATATAACTCAGTGGCAAATTTTCTAAAAAGAACTTTGTATCTAGGATTGATAGGTTTGGAAAAATCTTACAAACTTTTCTTCAACATCTGAAGGTGGTTTTCAGTCTATAGTAATTGTCAGGCATCTGAGCCCAAGCTAAGCCATCATAACCCCTGTGACCTGCATGTATACATCCAGATGACCTGAAGCAGCTGAGGAACCACAAAAGAAGTGAAATAGGCAGTTCCTGCCTTAACTGATGACATTCCACCATTGTGATTTGTTCCTGCCCCACCCTAACTGATCAATTGACCTTGTGACATTCCTTCTCCTTGACAATGAGTCTCAGGAGCTCCCCACCGAGCACCTTGTAACCCCCACCCCTGCCTGCAAGAGAAAACCCCCTTTAACTGTAATTTTCCACTACCTACCCAAATCCTATAAAACTGCCCCTCCCCTATCTGCCTTTGCTGACTCCTTTTTCAGACTCAGTCCACCTGCCCTCAGAGGATCAAAAAGCTTTATTGCTCACACAAAGCCTGTTTGATGATCTCTTCACACAGATGTGTGTAACAGTACTACTATTATTTTACTTTTTTGAGATAAGTTTTTACTCTGTTGTGTAAGCTGGAGTGCATGGGTGTGATCATGCATCACAGCAGCCTCAACTTCCCTGGGCTCTAGTGATCCTCCCACCTCAGCTTCATGAGTAGCTGGCACCACAGATGTGCACAACCACACCCAGCTATTTTTTGGTAGAGATTTTTTTGCCATGTTGTCCAGGCTGGTCTTGAACTTCTAGGCTCCAGTGATCCGCTTGCTTTGATCTCCCAAAGTGCTGAGATTACAGGCATGAGCCACCATGCCCAGCCCTTAGTAATAATTTTAAAAGGTCTTTTAGTTTGAAGTTTTTGATAGCCTGAGAACTGAGGCAGCATCTTCTTAAATTATTCTTGTAAAATCTGTGGGTTTGAAGTTTGATTAATGAGAACATGATGTGTTTTTCCAATGCTTCATGTAGTGTCCCTTGGTCACGTTCCTGTTTTATTCTTACTGCTTGTGTTCTTTATTATGGCTGGATTGGTGCTAGAGAAAACAAACTTTGTGTGTGAGTGTGGATGTGTCTGATAAGTACTTGAAATGTGACTTACATGATTTTGCTGTTTTTCTTTTTCATGAAATATTAATGTAGGAAAGTTGACATTTTGCTTTTAATTCAACCTAATATGATGTGAAGAATTTCCAAATAAGATTGTTTTCATGTAAGACTCGTGGCCTGGATGCACTTAAAATAATAAGATAAAAATAAAATATGATTATTAAAAACTATTTTGCTTAATGTCAAACATGCTGGTATACCAAACAATTCTACAAATATTAATCTTGATTAGTCTTCCTTTTAATTTTATTATTTAAAATATATTATTTTTTGCTCAAAAGGATATAATATTCTTTCTAAATTCAAGTAGCCAATGTACTCTTTTCATATTCGTATCAACCAACAATCAATTTATTGAATGATTTAATTTCTTAAGAACTATTTTTATACATAAATGAGTAGATTTTGTAATCATCATTAATCCTTGCTGTGTCAGGGGTCCCGAAAACTACCATTAGATTTGATGATTCTCTGGAAGGACCCACGGAATTCAGAAAGACTGTTATAGTTACACAGTTAGAGTTTATTACAGGAAAAGGAAACAGATTAAAACCAGCAAATGAAAAGGTGCATAGGCAGAATCCAGGATAAACCAAGAATGAGCCTTCAGTCTTCTTCCAGTGGAGTTGAATGGATTGTGCTTAATTCTCCCAGCAGTAATGTGTGATATCATTTTTTTTCTTTTTTTTAAAAATTTTATTTTTCCATAGGTTATTGGGGTACAGGTGGTGTTTGGTTATGAGTAAGTTCTTTAGTGATTTGTGAGATTTTGATGCACCCATCACCCAAGCAGTATACTGCACCCTATTTGTAGTCTTTTATCCCTCACTCTCCCCACCCTTCCTCCAAAGTCCCTAAAGTCCAGTGTATCATTCTCATGCCTTTGCACCCTCATAACTTAGCTCCCACATAATGGTGAGAACATATGATGTTTGGTTTTCCATTCCTGAGTTACTTCACTTAGAATAGTACTCTCCAATCTCATCCAGGTCACTGTGAATGCCATTAATTCATTCCTTTTCATGGCTGAGTAGTATTCTTTCTTTCTATCTATCTATCTATCTATCTATCTATCTATCTATCTATCTAATCACAGTTTCTTTATCCACTCATTGACTGATGGGAATTTAGACTAATTTCATATTTCTGCAATTGTGAATTGTGCTGCTATAAACATGCATGTGCAAGTATCTTTTTCATATAATGGCTTATTTTCCTCTAGCTAGATACCCAGTAGTGGGATTGCTGGATCAAATGGTAGTTCTACTTTTAGTTCTTTAAGGAATCGCCACACTGTTTTCCATAGTGGTTGTGTTATTTTATATTCCCACCAGCAGCGTAGGAGTGTTCCCTGATCACCTCATCCACTCCAACATCTACTGTTTTTTGATTTTTTTGTTTTTGGCCAGTCTTGCAGGAGTAAGGTGGTATCACATTGTGGTTTTGATTTGCATTTCCCTGATCATTAGTGATGTTGAGCTTTTTTCTATATGTTTGTTGGCCATTTATATATCTTGTTTTGAGAATTGACTATCATGTCATTAGCCCACTTTTCGATGGGATTTTTTGTTTTTTCCTTTCTGATTTGTTTGAGTTCATTGTAGATTCTTGTTATTAGTCCTTTGTCAGATGTATAGATTGTGAAGATTTTCTCCCACTCTGTGGGTTGTCTGTTTACTCTACTGACTGTTCCTTTTGCCATGCAAAATCTCTTTAGTTTAATTAAGTCCCAGTTATTTATCTTTGTTTTTATTGCATTTACTTTTGGGTTCTCGGTCATGAAATCCTTGCCTAAACCAATGTGTAGAAGGGTTTTTCCAAGGTTATCTTCTAGAATTTTTATAGTTTTGGGTCTTAGATTTAAGTCCTTAATCCATCTTGAGGTGATTATTGTGTAAGGAGAGAGATGAGGATCCAGTTTCATTATCTTACATGTGGCTAGCCAATTTTCCCATCACCATTTGTTGCAAAGGGTGTCCTTTCCCCATGTTGTGTTTTTGTTTGCTTTGTCGAATACCAGTTGGCTGTAAGTATTTGGGTTTATTTCTGAATTCTCTATGCTGTTCCATTGTTCTATGTGCCTATTTTCATATCAATACCATGCTGTTTTTGTGACTATGGACTTATAGTATAGTTTGAAATCAGGTAGTGTGATGCCTCCAGATTTGTTCTTTTTGTTTAGTCTTGCTTTGACTATGTGGGCTCTTTTTTGGTTTCATATGGATTCCAGACTTTTTTTTTTTTCTAATTCTGTGAAGAATGATGTTGGTATTTTGATGGGGATTGCATTGAATTTGCAGATTGCTTTTGGTAGTATGGTCATTTTCACATACTGATTCCACCCATCCTTGAGCATGGGATATGTTTCCATTTGTTTGTGTCATCTATGATTTCTTTCAGCAGTGTTTTATAGTTTTCCTTGTAGAGGTCTTTCAACTCCTTGGTTAGGTATATTCCTAAGTATTTTTTATTTTTTTTGCGACTATTGTAAAAGAGGTTGAGTTCTTGATTTGATTCTCTGCTTGGTCGCTGTTGGTGTATAGAAGAGCTACTGATTACTGTACATTAATCTTGTATCCAGAAATTTTACTGAATTATTGTATCAGTTCTTGGAGCCTTCTGGAGAAGTCTTTAGGGTTTTCAAGGTAAGCAATCATATCATCAGCAAACAGTGAGAGTTTGACTTCTTCTTTGCTAATTTGGATGCCCTTTATTTCTTTCTGTTGTCTGATTGCTCGGCTAGGACTTACAGTGAAGAGGAATGGTGAGAGTGGGCATCCTTGTCTTGTTCTAGTTCTCAGAGGGAATGCTTTCAACTTTTCCCCATTCACTATTATGTTGGCTCTGGGTTTGTCATAGATGGCTTTTATTACATTGAGGTATGCCCCTTGTATGCTGATTTTGCTCAGAGTTTTAAACATAAAGGGATACTGAATTTCATCAAATGCTTTTTCTGCATCTATTGAGATGATCATGTGATTTTTGTTTTTAATTCTCTTTATGTGGTGTATCACATTTATTGACTTGCATGTGTTAAACCATCTTTGCATCCGTGGTATGAAGCCACTTGATCATGGTGGATTATCTTTTCGATATGCTTTTGGATTCAGTTAGCTAGTATTTTGTTAAGGATTTTGACAAGTATGTTCATCAAGGATATCAGTCTGTAGTTTTCTTTTTTGGTTATGTCCTTTCCTAGTTTTGGTATTAGGTTGATACTGGCTTCATAGAATGAATTAGGGCAGGTTCCCTCTTTTTATAACTTGTGAAATAGTGTCAAAAGGATTGGTACCAATTGGTCTTTGAATGTCTGGTAGAATTCTGCTGTGAATCTGTCTGGTCCTGGACTTTTCTCTGTTGGTAATTTTTAAATTACCATTTCAATCTTGCTGCTTGTTATTGGTCTGTCCAGGGTATCTAATCCTTCCTGATTTAAGCTAGGAAGGTTGTATTTTTTCAGAAATTTATCCATATCTTCTAGGTTTTCTAGTTTATGTACATGAAGGTGTTCATAGTAGCCTTAAATAACCTTATTTCTGTGGTGTCAGTTGTAATATCTCCTGTTTTGTTTCTTATTGAGGTTATTTGGATATCTCTCTTCTTTTCTTTGTTAATCTTGCTATTGGTTTATCAATTTTATTTATCTTTTCAAAGAACCAGCTTTTTGTTTTATTTATCTTTTGTATTTTTTTGGTTTCAATTTAGTTTTGCTCTAATCTTGGTTACTTCTTTTCTTCTGCTGGGTTTGGGTTTGGTTTGTTCTTGTTTCTCTAGTTCCTTGAGGTGTAACCTCAGAGTGTCAGTTTGTACTCTTTCAGTCTTTTCGATGTAGGTATTTAGGGATATATACTTTCCTCTTAGCACTGCCTTTGTTATATTGCAGAGGATTTGATAGGTTATGTCACTGTTGTCATTCAGTTTGAAGAATTTTTAAATTTCCATCTTGATTTTGTTTTTGACCCAGTGATCATTCAGGAACAGGTTATTTTATTTCCATGTATTTGCATAGTTTCAAAGGTTCCTTTTGGAATTGATTTCCAGTCTTATTCCACTGTGGTCTGAGAAAGTGCTTGATATAATTTAATTTTTCTTAAATTTATTGAGGCTCGTTTTGTGGCCTATCATATGGTCTATCTTGGAGAAAGTTACATGCACTGTTGAATAGAATGTGTATTCTGTGGTTGTTGGATGGAATGTTCTGTATATATCGATTACATTTATTTGTTTCGAGGTGTAGTTTAAATTCATTATTTCTTTTTTTTTTTTTTTTTGAGACGGAGTCTCGCTCTGTCACCCAGGCTGGAGTGCAGTGGCCGGATCTCGGCTCACTGCAAGCTCCACCTCCCGGGTTCACGCCATTCTCCTGCCTCAGCCTCCCAAGTAGCTGGGACTACAGGCGCCCGCCACCTCGCCCGGCTAGTTTTTTGTATTTTTTAGTAGAGACGGGGTTTCACCGTGTTAGCCAGGATGGTCTCGATCTCCTGACCTCGTGATCCACCCATCTCAGCCTCCCAAAGTGCTGGGATTACAGGCTTGAGCCACCGTGCCCGGCCAAATTCATTATTTCTTTGTTGACTTTCTGTCTTGATGAACTGTCTATTGCTGTCAGTGGAGTATTGATGAAGTCTCCCACTATTATTGTGTTGCTGTCTTTTTCATTTCTTAGGTCTATCAGTAATTGTTTAGGATTGTGATATTTTCCTGTTGGACAAGACCTTTTCCCATTATATAATGTCCCCTTTGTCTTTTTTAACTGCTGTTGCTTTAAAGTTTGTTTTGTCTGATATAATAATAGCTACTCCTGCTCGCTTTTGGTGTCCATTTGTATGAAATGCTCTTTTCCACCCCTTTAAGTTTATATGAGTCCTTGTGTGTTAGATGAGTCTCTTGAAGGCAGCAGATAGTTGGCTGGTGAATTCTTATTCATTCTGCAGTTCTGTATCTTTTAAGTGGGGCATTTAGGCTCTTTACATTCA
The DNA here is from genome assembly GCF_024542745.1 of Macaca thibetana thibetana. Classification (NCBI taxonomy): domain Eukaryota; kingdom Metazoa; phylum Chordata; class Mammalia; order Primates; family Cercopithecidae; genus Macaca; species Macaca thibetana. Next base: position 51,128,893 of record NC_065588.1, read on the forward strand.
ATGTTAGTATTGATATGTGAGGTACCATTCCATTCATCTTACGATTTCTTGCCTGTGTACCTTGGTTTTTTTGTTTTTGCTTTTTAACTTGTGTTTTTGTTTTATAGGTCTTGTGAGATGTATGCTTTAAAAAGGTTCTGTTTTGATGTATTTCCAGGATTTGTCTCAAGATTTAGAGCTCCTTTTAGCAGTTCTTGTAGTGGTGGCTTAGTAGTGGCAAATTCTCTCAGCATTTGTTTTTCTGGAAAAGACTGTATTTTTCCTTCATATATAAATGTTTAGTTTCACTGGATAAAAAATTATTGGCTGATAATTGTTTTGTTTGAGGAGGCTGAAAATAGGGCCCCAATCCCTTCTAGCTTGTAGAGTTTCTGCTGAGAAATCTGCTGTTGATCTGATAGGTTTTCCTTTACAGGCTACCTGGTACTTTTGTCTCACAGCTCTTAAGATTCTTTCCTTTGTCTTAACTTTGGATAACCTGATGACAGTGTGCCTAGGTGATGATCTTTTTGTGATGAGTGTCCCAGGTGTTCTTTGTACTTCTTGTATTTGGATGTCTAGGTCTCTGGCAAGGCTGGGGAAGTTTTCCTTGATAGTTCCTCCAAATATGTTTTCCAAACTTTAGAGTTCTCTTCTTCCTCAGCAATGCCAATTATTCTTAGGTTCAGTCCTTCAACATAATTCCAGACTTCCGGGAGGCTTTGTTTATGTTTTCTTATTCTTTTTTCTTTGTCTTTGTTGAATTGAGTTAATTCAAATACCTTGCCTTCGAGCTCTGAATTTCTTTCTTCTACTTGTTTGACCTATTGCTGAAACTCTCCAGAGCATTTTGCATTTCTATGTGTCCAGTGTTTCCTGCAGTTTTGTTTTTTTATTTATGCTATCTAATTTCCGTGAATATTTCTCACTTCACTTCTTGTATTTTTTAAAAAATTTCCTTGCATTGGGTTTTACCTTTCTCTGTTGCCTCCCTGATTAGCTTAATAACTAACCTCTTGAATTCTTTTTCAGGTAAAATGAGATTTCTTCTTGGTTTGGCTCCATTGCTGGTGAGGTAGTGTGATTTTTTAGGGGTGTAAAGGAGCCTTGTTTTGTCATATTACCAGGGTTGGTCTTCTGGTTCCTTCTCATTTGGGTAGGCTCTGTCAGAGGGAAGGTCTAGGGCTGAAGTCTGTTATTCAGATTGTTTTGTCCCACGGGGTGTTCCCTTGATGTAGTACTCTCCCCTTTTCCTATGGATGTGGCTTCCTGAGAGGTGAGCTGTAGTGATGGTTATCTCTCTTCTGGGTCTAGCCACCCAGCAAATCTATCAGGCTCCAAGCTGGTACTGGGGGTTGTTTGCACAGACTCCTGTGATGTGACCTGTCTATGGGTCACATCCCATGGATACAAGCACCTTTTCTGGTGGAGGCGGCAGGTGGGTGAAATGGACTCTGTGAGGGTTCTTAGTTTTCATGGTTTAATGCTCTATTTTGGTGCTAGTTGGCCTCCTGCCAGGAGGTGGTGCTTTCCAGAGAGCATCAGTGGTGGTAGTATGGAGAGGAACCAGTGGTGGGCAGGGCCCTAGAACTCCCAAAAGTATATGCCCTTAGTGTTCAGATACCTGGGTGAATAGGGAAGGACCATCAGGTGGGGGCAGGGCTAGGTGTGTCTGAGCTCAGACTCCTTGGGCAGGTCAGCTGTGGCTGCTGTGGGGGATGGGGGTGAGGTTACCAGTTGAATGGAATTTTGTACCTAGGAGGATTATGGCTGCTTCTGCTGAGTCATGCAGGTTGTCAGGGAAGTTGGGGAAAGCTGGCAGTCACAGGCCTCACCCATCTTCCATGCAATCTGTAGGGCTGGTCTCACTCCCACCGTGCCCCACCTAACAGCACTGCCTCTGTTTCCAGGCAGTGGGCAAGCAGGGCTGAGGACCTACTCCAGACTACCCACCTCCCAGCTACAAAAGAATAGGGCATTAGTTCTTCCTCCGCCTGTGGAATCTGCCGGCCAGATTCGTGCTCTCCCCTGAGTTCTGGCCAGGAAGCTTCTCAAGTATTTCAAATTGTTACAAAGTTCACCTGGAGGTTTCTGTCTCCCTGTGGCATTTTCCCCGCACCTCTGGCTTCCCTCCCAAAGGATCGCTGTGATGCCAGACAGGAATAGCCTGCTTCCGGACCCAGTGAACTTCCAGGGCCTCTCCCACTGCTTCCTCTACTCTTGTGTTTCGCTCGGCTCTCTAAATGGACTCAGCTCCAGGTAAGGTTGGAATCTTCTCCTGCAAACTAGACCTTCAGTTTCCCCAGTAGGGGTGTGTGTTCTGGGGTGGAGGATCTCCCTTTCTCACTTCTGCAGTTTGGGCAGTCACAGTATTTGGGGTGTCTCCCAGGTCCCGCAGGAACAGTCTGCTTCCTTCGGATGATTTAGGGATCCTCTCAGGTTTCCTGATTTATTCCTGCAGTCATTCTGGAGCTAAAATTCACAATGCAAGCCTCCGCATGCTGCAAGCTAGTCCTGCCTCCCATCCACCATGATGATCTTTTAAGTCTAATGTGTGACATCATTTTTGAAGTACTGCCAACCAGCTTAGCTCATTGGAGCTTTGTTGTCCAGAGTTTTTACTGGGGATCAGTTACATTGGTGTGGAACATCCACTTGACTGACCTTAGCTACTCACTTGTCAGCTCCCCCAGAGGTCAAACTAATGCATTGTGGCCCAGAAACAGGTAAACAGAAACATGAATTCAACATAAATCACATTGTTAGCATAAATTTTCTGGTGTGGCTCAAGGTCTTGGGTTTACAAAGACATTCATTAAGAAAGCTATTCCAGAAAGCTCAGAGGTTATCTCCCAGGAGCTGATCAAAGGCCAGTCCTTTCTTTGGAATGTGCAGGGTTTGAACACACCAGGCCTAGCTAAGTTAACCTTTTAGTGTATTTGCAGAATTTACTGCACTTGCAGAATTCACTCTTTACACAGAATGCTTACATGAGGGTTAGCAATGCATCTGAATGACACACGTTTGTATTATTGATATTGTTAGGTTATTGGCTCTCAAGGAACCTTTAAGATAATATGATCATTGGTCATGCAGATGTTCAGTAATGCCAGAAATGGGTGTGGAAGTAGGTACTCAGATAAAGGCAGAGGTTGAAGTCAAAGTTGAAGAGCAGATTCAAAGACAGAAGAGTTTTTTATAAAAATGCATTTTAAAAATTATTTTTATTGATACATGATACTTTACATATTTATGGTATAAATATGATATTTTGTTGTATGCATAGAATGCGTAATGATAAAGTTAGGGTATTTGGGTTATGTATCACCTTCAGTATTATCTCTGCATTGGGAACAATTCAAGTACTCTTTTCTAGCTACTTTGAAGTATATGTTGCAACTATAGTCACCCTACTCTGCTGTTGAACATTAGGACTTATATCTTCTATCTGACTGTATTTTTGTAGCCATTAACCAACGTCTCTTCATCCTTTCTCCCACCCACATTCTGTTCCCAGCCTCTGGTATCTATCTTCTACTTTCTACCTTCTCAAGATCAAGTGTTTAGCCCTCACATATAAGTGAGAACATGTGATATTTGAAGCCACTTGGTGAAAGTGGGCATCCTTATCTTGTCACAGTTCTTAGAGAAAAAACTTTCAGCTTTCCACCATTCAATATGATATTAGCATGGATTTGTCACATATGGCCTTTATTGTTTTGAGGTACATTCCTTCTATGATTGGTTTGTTGAGAGTTTTTATCAAGAAGGGATGTTGAATTTTATCAAATTATTTTTCTGCATCTTTTGAGATGATCATATGATTTTTGTCCTTCATTTTGTTGATGTAATGTATAATGTTTAATGATTTGCATATGTTGAAGCATTCTTGGATCCCTGGGATGAATCTTACTTGATCATGGTGTATGATCTTTTGACGTCTTGTAGGATTCAGTTTGCTAATATTTTGTTGAGAATTTTTGCATCTATATTCCTCAGAAATATTGGCCTGTAGTTTTCTTTTTTGTTGTGTCCTTGTCTAGTTTTGGTATCAGGTAGTGCTGGTCTCACAGAATGAGCTAGGGAGAATTCCTTCCTCTTGAATTTTTTGAAATAGTTTGAGGAGAATTGGTGTTAGTTTCTCTTTAAAGATTTGGTAGAATTTGGCACCAAAACCACCTAGACTCCTAGATTTGATAAATTCAATAAAGTGCCAGGTTACAAAATCAATGTACACAAATCAGTAGCACTGCTACACACTAACAGCGACCAAGCTGAGAATCAAATCAAGAACTCAACCCCCGCCTCTGTTTTTTTTTTTTTTTTTTTTTTTGAAACAGTCTTGCTCTGTCACCCAGGCTGGAGTGCAGTGGCGCGATCTTGGCTCACTGCAACCTCTGCCTCCCGAGTTCAAGCTATTCTCCTGCCTCACCCTCCTGAGTAGCTGGGACTACAGGCACCCACCACCACACCCAGCTAATTTTTTTGTATTTTTAGTAGAGATGGGGTTTCACCAGATGGGGTTTCACCATATTGGCCAGGCTGGTCTCAAACTCCTGACCTTGTGATCCACCTGCCTCAGCCTCCCAAAGTGCTGGGATTACAAGTGTGAGCCACCACACCTGGCCAAACTCAACCCCTTTTAAAACAGCTTCAAAAACAAAGTATCTAGGAATACACCTAACCAAGGAAAGATCTCTGCAAGTAAAACTGCAAAACACTGCTGAAGGAAATCATAGACGACACAAGCAAATGGAAACACATTCCATGCTCATGGATGGGTAAAATTAATATTGTGAAAATGACCATACTGCCAAAAGCAATCTATGAGTTCAATGCAATTCCCATCAAAATGCCTTTAGACAATCCTAAAATTCATATGGAACCAAAAAAGAGCCCACATAACCAAATCAAGACTAAGCAAAAAGAACAAATCTGGAGGCATCACATTACCTGACTTCAAACTCTACTACAAGGCTATAGTTACCAAAACAGCTTGGTAGGCAGTGTGCGGTGGCTCACGCCTATAGTCCCAGCACTTTGGGAAGCTGAGGCAGGTGGATCACTTGAGGTCAGGCGTTCAAGACCAGCCTGGCCAACATGGTGAAACCCAGTCTCTACTAAAAATACAAAAATTAGCTGGGCATGGTGGCACGTGCCTGTAATCCCAGCTACTTGGGAGGTTGAGGTGGAAGAATTGCTTGAACCCAGGGAAGGAAGTTGCAGTGAACCGAGATCGTGCCACTGCACTCCAGCCTGAGTGACAGAGTGAGACTTTGCCTCAAAACAAGCCAAACAAACAAACAACAACAAAAAACAAAAACAGCATGGTATTGGTAAAAAACAGGCCCATAGACCATGGGAACAGAATAGAGAATCCAGAAATAAAGCCAAATACTTACAGCCAACTGATCTTTGACAAAGCAAACAAAAACATAAAGTGGGGAAAGGACACTCAATTCAACAAATGGTGCTGGGACAATTGACAAACCACATGTAGAAGGATCCTCATCTCTCACCTTGTACAAAAATCAACTCAAGATGGATCAAAGACTTGAATCTAAGACCTGACACCAAAAAAATTCTGGAAGATAATTTGGAAAAGGTCTTCTAGACATTGGCTTAGGCAAAGAGTTCATGACCAAGAACCCAAAAGCAAATGCAACAAAAACAAAGATAAAGAGATGGGACTTAATTAAAACAAAAAACTTCTGCACAGCAAAACAAATAATCAGCAAACAGACAACCCACAGAGTGGGAGAAGATATTCACAAACTATGCATCCAACAAAGAACTAATATCCAGAATCTGCAAGGAACTCAAACAAATCAGAATGTAAAAAACAAATAATCCCATCAAAACTGGGCTCAGGACATGAATAGACAATTCTCAAAAGAAGATTTACAAATGACCAAGAAACATATTTAAAAATGCTCAACATCACTAATGATCAGGGAAATTCAAATTAAAACCACAGTGTGGTACTACAGTCTTGTAAGAATGGTCATAACTGAAAATAAAAAAAATTATAGGCGTGGATGTGGTGAAAAAGGAATACTTTTTCACTGCTAGTGGGAATGTAAAATAGTACAACCACTATGGAAAAGAGTATGGAGATTTCTTAAAGAACTAAAAGTAGAACTACCATTTGATCCAGCAATTCCACTACTGGAATTACCCAGAGGAAATAAGCCATTATACGAAAAAGATACTTGCACATGCATGTTTATAGCAGCACAATTCGCAATTGCAGAGATATGAAACCAGCCTAAATGCCCATCAATGAACGAGTGAATGAAGAAAATGTGATATTATATATATTATGTGATATATATAATATGTGATAATATATATAATTCCATGGAATGTAGTAGAATATATATGAATTCTACTCAGTTATAAAAAGGAATAAAATAATGGCATTCACAGCAACCTGGCTGGAGTTGGAGACCATTATTCTAAGTGAAGTAACTCAGAAATGGAAAACCAAACATTCTATGTTCTCACTGACACGTGGGAGCTAAGCTATGAGGATGCAAAGGCATAAGAATAATGTAATGGACTCTGGGGACGCAGGGGGAAGGGTGGGAGGGAGGTGAGAGATAAAACACTACACATTGGATATAGTGTACACTGCTCGGGTGACAGGTGCACCAAAATCTCACCCCAAAAAACTTATCCATGTAACCAAACACCACCTGTTCCCCCAAACTGTTGAAATAATAATTAAAAAAAGAAATTAAATTAGTGTTACTCACAAGCAGAGGCCTGTTAATATCCCAGTTTTCTATATAACATCCTGGGATCTGACCAATCATAACTTCCTAGCATATTCCTCTTTTCTGGGCAAGAGTGATGGTGAGGGGGATTGGGACTATTCACCTTTTTTTTCCTCTTATTATCCCATGTATTTAACAAACCTATGGTCAGCTTCTTGGAAGAATAATAGTTAAAATTTATTGATCACTTACAATGTGCCAGGCACTATTCTGAACAATTTACATGTACAAATTAGCTTGATTCTCAAACTCATCCTTTGAATTAAGCATTATTATTAACTTTATTTTTTAGATGAGGAAAATGGGGCCAAGAGAGTTTCATAACTTGTCCAAGATCTTCTAGTTGTCAAGTTGGGATTCAAACTCAGGCAGCCTGGCTTAAAGCCTGTACTCTACCATTATTCTGATGGCAAAGATGGTAAAGTAGCTGATTCTGTGAAAAATATTACATATACATTCACTTGAGACCTAACAATTGATTATACATGTTCTTTGATGTTTCCAGAGATGCTTACTTAATATGTCCATGTAGAACTGAAATCAGTTAATTCGAACACAGTGTAATGGAGTTTATTCGTGCTGCTTGTTCATTCTTCCTGATTTAACTTTTGGATACAGCATCTTAAAGTTTGGTCACCGCACAGTTTCACAGTGACCTGCAGATGGCAGTGTAGCCCAATTTAATACAATGCCAGTAATAGAAAATGCCCTCTATTGAACAATTCTGTTTTCCTCCCATTTTCATAGCTCCATACAAAAGTTATGTCTCTAAATTGCATATTCTGCGCCCTGATCCCACAGAGAAATTAGCTTTTAAGAATAATTCTTTTTTCCCTAATTACAGCCACATGAATCCTTTCTGGGGAGGGTGGGTGTGGGTGAAATCTGGGTGGCTTCCTCTGCAGCTGCCTCAGAGCCTGGGCTTCTACTGGTTACATTTTCACTTTTAGCACCTACGTCAAGAGCTTATTTAGGGAAGGTGATGGATATATTAATCAGCTTGAGTTAATCTTTCTATAATCTACACATATATCAAAACATCACACTGTAACCCACAGATATATACAATTATTATTTGTCGATTAAAAAAAGCTTATTGGTGAAACACATCCAACTAGCGACGGGAATAAAATGTTTCATTTTTCAAATAATTCCATCAAAAGCACTGATATCGTTACCTCACCCCAGGGATTTACTGAAGCCTCCTTGTTCTCCCTTTGGGTCTACAGATGAAGCTTAAAATTCTGACTTTTCTCCCTTCCTGTGGTTCCAGGAATCCTGGCATCTTGATGCTGCATTAGTGTTGGTGCTATCTGTGGGCACTACCATGGTGTAACATTCCTACAGCCTGACTCACCTGTTCTGCTCATTCTGTTTCTCTCTTTCTTGAAGGACCTCAAGGATATTTCCAGCATCATGTCATTTACAATTGCTGCCATAGCTCCCAAGAAGGCTTTTATGCCAGAAAAACCTAAGAATATTCTGCCTTGACCAGGCCGTTTTTCTTCTAAGCAAGTGCTCCTTAGAAAGATAAATGTGCAAAGGAGTCAAGAAAAGCAAAGCAGCAAAGTTTTTTTGGTTTGTGGTTAACAGACTCCTTTTAACACCTGTTTCCTCCCTACTTTCTTTTTCTTCTTCTTTTTTTTCTTGAGATGGAGTTTTGCTCTTGTTGCCTAGCCTACAGTGCAATGGCGCAACCTCCCTACTTTCTTTCCTTGACTGAGGTCTGGCTCTCTGTTGTAGATGCTCCTACTTTTATAGCCTCTTGAGGGGAGACTGCTCCTGATCCCATATTTCACATTCAAATCAAGGATCTTTTTTTTTTTCACCTATACCAGCTTCCACCTTCCTCATTTTCAGACTTTCCTGGCACACACAGACGCCTTCAGTACTTGCTCCATCATCTGCTGTATTTCAAACCCTCGCGTCATCATCTAGTGTCCCTACTCCTATTTGTCTTTCCAGAGCTTTTTGACTACCTCTCTCTGAGAGGGGCCAAATCATGTGCTTCTTATTCTTTGTTTTACATTTTTACAACCTGTTATTTTACAACCTGTAGCCAGTTATTAAATAGTTATTGGATTAGATTGATTGAACTGATTATTATCTTACACGTGGTTTCTAAAGTAGAGATATCTAGTAAACTGTGATACCAGTAATCCTCATGCACACCTTAAGTGTATACTGCTACTGGTAGCTTAAAGGGAATAAATTTCTAGAGTCTCGGTTTCCACACACTCTTTTCTAAAATTTGCCTGAGAACCAGCCTGTAACCAAGGAATCCTGCTGATGTGCCTTTCCCTTCTCCCTTTTCCAATTATCCTTCTCCTATTTGAAAAAGAAAAGCAAGTTTCTCACCCATGCAGAATGTTGTAGGTGCATTATTAAAAACCACAAAAAAGAATCTTGTGAAATTTTTAGCTTTAAAAGTACCTTGTCTTTTATGGTGATGCATACAAATCTCTAAGACATCAGAGGGATATTTGAAATATAGAGCCAGTGTTAAGAAAGTGAAAGACTTTAATGACTGAATAACCAATCATTTTCCAAATCAAGTGGTGCCTAACTTTTTGTCAACTAATAGACTTACTTTTTTGATGATAGATGTCTACGTGATGTTTCAAACGTATAACTTAAAAAGGGTTCAAAGAACTGAGTGACATTGTTGAAAACGTTTATCCATTTTTATCAACTGATTTATTTGAAATGATGTTGTCAATGCTCACAAATAAAAATAGGAAATAGAAGTAGCTTTGATGCTGAACTCTGTATAATTAAGTAACATTCATTCTTAGCTTCATGAACTAATTGGAGAAAGTCCCATCTGTGAGATACATTTGCAATGTTATGTTTGATATTTGTCAGGATTTATAAGTTACATGTATTATTTTGATCAATAGTGAATAAATCAAATTTGGATCAGATGTAAATTTTTAGCATTTGGAAACTTATGGCAACAGAAATAATTTAAATAATATACATATGCTTGTTGCAGAAGAATATGATGAGGTAATCAATAAAATACTTTCAAGTACAAATATATATTAGGATAAAATTCTGTGGGAGGATAGAATATAAATACAAGTTCAAGAAGAAAAAAGAATTTTGTGAAATTTTTAGCTTTAAAAGTACCTTGTCTTTTAAAAGTGTTTGATGGTGGGTGTCAAATTGCTATGGTATTTAGATTCCATTGGATACATTTAAAAGAGTGAAGTAGCAGTTTTATTTAAAATGTCAGTATTATAATGTGTGAGAAGTTATATCACTTGCAACTATTTAAGCTTAAATAATTTCTTTAAAAATCTTAAATGCCAATTACAAAATGTATGAGAGGAGATGTAGTTTTTCCACATCCTTTTAGGGTGCTTGTGAGTAAATGTTTCGGAATCACTGGGCAGGGCCGCAGAGTATCTCCTTTGACTCCAGGCCTAAATGGCCCCCTTCTGCTCTTGCTCAAGGTTGAATCTTAGAAGTTACTACTCTAGTAGGATGACAGTTTAAATCCACAAATATAAGAGAAAGAGCCAAAGTGAGAATCTCCTCATTGCCTCTGCCCACTGAAAACATGTCTTCATACTTGTTCTGAGCTTTGATCATTCACAGCAGCACTCCTAGAGAGTAAGTGAGGTATCAGTTGTCAGCAGAAACAGTGAGGGGCTTTGTACAGCAATCAGAGACCAGCAAAAGATACTATGAATCTAAGGAATAAAATCAGTGAAACGGTGAATAACAAATTTGGACATGCTTATATAATTTTAGTTAAATACATTCCTTTTTGGGGGGATATCTTATGAAAACTATTTTAATTTGAATGGTAGATGTGTTTAGATATGTTTAGTGGTTATTATCTTATGATGGGTTATACATGCATTATAATGTGTACATTATACTATGTTATGTATTGAGTTGTGGCATGCCTAATCCATGTTCCCAATTTGAACATGTGCCACGAAACTACTATAAAATTCAACAATTGTTACATTATTATTTTCTTTTTTGTGCGTGTTTCCCTGCCTAAGAATGTGGGAGATTTCTCCAAATTTGTCCTGCTTATTCTTGATTATTTTGGTGATTAATTTGTTAAATTTTCTCATATTTTATATTGGATGTTTTAAAATTGGGTGATTGTCCAAGTGGCTAATAGGCATTACGGTTTGGTTAATAAGCAATACATGAATACTTAAGGCTGTTTGGGTATCTGTAAAGTCAAAGATTTTAGTGTGTCCCCTGGCTCTGGGCTTTCTGTGTTGTACTGTGGATTTAGGAGAAGTAGAAGGAATCAGCAGTGAAATTCCTTCTGACTAAAGATGGACATTGCTTATAAACAGATGAACTATATTAGTAGTGGAAGAAGGGGAGATAATCACAGATGCTGCAGAGACTAAAAATATAATGAAGATGTCATGAATAATTTCATGGTAATGAATTTGAAAACATGAAATGTGCAAAGTTCAGAAAATGTAAATTAATGAAATCAACTCAAAAATAGAAAACCTCAATGGTGTTATGACAAACAAATGGAAACTGTAATTAAACATCTTTCCATAAAAAGCAAGCAAACAAGCAAACAGATTACAGCAGGAGGTTTTACACATAAATCATAACAATAATTTCAAGAATAAATAATTCCAAACATATACAACTCTTTCTGACAATATAAAAGAGGGAATACTATCTACTTATTTTATAAAAATAGCATAACTTTGACACTAAAATCTTTTTTTGAACTTTTTTTTTACTGGTATATAATAGTCATACATTTTTTGGAGTACATGTAATGTTTTGATACATGCATGCAATGTGTGAGGAAATCAGGGTAATTGAGATATCCATAACCTTGAACATTTATCTCTTCTCTATGTTGGGAACATTCCAGTTCTTCCCTCTTAGCTATTTTGAACTGTACAATATATTATAATTAACTATAGTCACCGTGTTGTACTATCAAACAGTGCCTCTTATTCCTTTTAACTGTATTTTTGTACCCATTAACCAATCTCTTCTCATCTTTCCTTCCTAGCTTCTGGTAACCTGGTAACCAGCAATAAACTCTCTACCTTCATGGGATCACCATATACAAGTGAGAATATGAAGTATTTGTCTTTCTGTGCCTGGCTTATTTCCCAAATATAATGACCTCCAGTTATAATCATTTTACTGCAAATGACAGGGTTTCATTCTTTTTTGAATGGCTGAATAATATTTTATTGTCTATATGTACCATATTTTCTGCATCCATTTGTCTGTTGATGAACATTTAGCTTGATTCTGTATCTTGGCTATTATGAACAGTGCTACAACAAACATGGGAATAGAGATATCTCCTTGATATACTGATTTCCTTTCTTTTGGACATATACCCAATAGTGGGATTGCTAGGTCACACGGTAGTTCCATTTGTAGTTTTCTGAGGAATAGTCATACTGTTTTCCACAGTGGCTATACTAATTTCCATTTCCACCAACAGTATATAAGTGTTCCCCTTTTCTGCATCCTCGCCAGTATTTTTTTTTTTTTGTCTTTTTGTTAAAACCCTTTTTAACTGGGGTGAGATGACATCTCACTGTGGTTTTGATTTGCATTTCCCTGATGATTAGTGATGTGGAACATTCTTTCAAATACTCATTGGCCATCTGTATGTCTTCTTTTGAGAAATGTTTACTCAGATCTTTTGCCCATTTTAAAATTGGTTTATTTGCTTTTTTGCTATTGAGTTCTTTATATATTTTGGTAACTTATCCCTTGTCAAATTGATAGTTTGCAAATATTTTCTTCTATTCTGTAGGTTGTCTCTTCATTTTGCTGATTGTCTCCTATGCAGCGAAGATACTTTTTAGCTTGATGTAATCCCATTTGTCTAGTTTTGCTTTTGTTGCCTATGCTTTTGAGCTGTTACCCAGAAAGTCTTTGCCCAGACCAATGTTCTGAAGCATTTCCCAAATGTTGTTTTCTTGTTTTCTAGTGTTTTCAGTTTCAGGTCTTAAACTGAAGTCTGTATTTTGATTTGATTTTTGTATATGGTGAGTGATAGGCATCTAGCTTTATTTTTCTGCATGTGGTTATCCAGTTTTCCCAGCACTATTTACTGAAGGGACTGTCCTTTCCCCAAAGAATATTATTGGCACTTTCATTGAAAATAAATTGGATATAAATGCAGATATTAATATCTATTCTGTTCCATTGGCCTATCAGTCTGTTTTTATGCCAGTGCCAGGCTGTTTTGGTTATTATGACTTTATAAGGTATTTTGAAGTTAGGTAGTGTGATACCCTCAGCTTTATTCTTTTTGCTCAGGATTGCTCAGTCTATTTGAGGTCTTTTGTGATTCATATGAATTTTAGAATTGTTTTTCTATTTCTGTGAGGGATGTCATTAGTATTTTGATAGGTATTGCATTGAATTTATAGATTGTTTTGGGTAATATTGACATTTTAACTGTATTAATTCTTCCAACCCATGAGCATTGGAAATCTTTCCATTTTTGTGTTCTTTTCAGTTTCTTTCATCAGTTTTTAAATAGTTTTCATTATAGAATTTTTTTTTAATTCTTTGGTTAAATTTATTCCTAGATATTTTATATTTTGTTTAGCTTTCTAAATGGGTTTGTTTTCTTCATTTCTTTTTCAGATTGTCCATTGTTGGCGTATATAAATGCTATTAATTTTTTATGTTGATTTTATATCTTGCAACTTTTCTGAATTTGTTTATTAGTTTCAACAGTTTTTTGGTAGTCTTTAGGTTTTTCTAAATATACTGTGTTATCTGTGAACAAGGCTAATTTGACTTCTTCCTTACCAATTTGGATGCCCTTTATTTCTCTCTTCTGCCTAATTATTCTTGCTAGGGCTTCCAGTGCTGTGTTAAACAAAACTTGTGAAAGTGAGCTTTCTTTTCTTGTTCTAGATCTTAGAGGACAGCCTTTCATTTTTTTTCAGTTCAGTATGATGTTAGCTTTAAGTTTCTTAGACGTGATCTTTATTATTTTGAGGTATGTTCCTTCTAACAGTTTATAGAGAGTTTTTTTTTTTATCATAAAGGGATGTTGTATTTTGTCAAATGCTTTTTCAGCATCTTTTGAAATGATCATATGGTTTTTTTCCTAGATTCTGTTAATGGGATTTGTTACATTTGTTGATTCACGTATGTTGAATCATTCTTGTATTGCTGGAATTAATCCCATTTGATCATAGTGAATGATCTTTTTAATTTGTTGCTGGATTCAGTTTGCTAGTGTTTATTTGAGAATTTTTGTGTCCATGTTCTTCAGTGATATTGGCCTGTAGTTTTCTTTTTTGATGTATCCTTGTCTGGTTTTGATATCAGGGTAATGCTGGACTCATATAATAAGTTTGGAAATATTCCCTCCTCTTCTATTTTTTGGAATAGTTTGAGTAGAATTGGCATTAGTTCTTCTTTAAATGTTTGGTAAAATTCAGCAGTAAATTCATCTGGTGCTGGGCTTTTCTTTGATGGGAGACCTATTACTGCTTCAATTTGTTATTGGTATGTTCAGGTTTTCTATTTCTTTTCAATGCAATTTAGGCAGATTGCATGTGTCTGGGAATTTATACATTTCTTCTAGGCTTTCCATTTTGTTGGCATATAGTTGTTCATAATAGTCTCTAATGATTTCTTGTATTTCTGTGGTATCAGTTGTTATGTTTCCTTTTTCAAATTTCATTTTGAGTTTTCTCTATTTTTTTCTTGATTATTCTTACTGAAGGTTTGCCAATTTCATCTTTTCAAAAATCTACTTTTTGTTTTGTCTATACTTTGTATTGTTTTTTAGTCTCTCTTAATTTCATTTGGCTCTTGTCTTTATTATTACTTTCTTTCTATTCGTTCTGGGTTTCATTTGCTCTTGTTTTTTTAGTTTCTTGAGGTGCACCATTAGGTTGTTTATTTGAACTCTTTCTATTTTTTGAAACATTTATTGCTATAAACATCCCTCTTAGTACCACTTACACTATAGCCCATAGACTTTATTATTGTGCTTCTATTTCTTTTGTTTCAAAATATTAAAAAATTTCCTTCTTAATTTCTTCATGGGCCCATTGATCATTCAGGAACATGTTTAATTTCCATGTGTTTGTATAGTTTCTTCAGTTCCTCTTGTTAATAATTTCTAGTTGTATTCCATTGTGGTCAGAAAAGATATTTCATATAATTTTGACTTTTGAATTTGTTGAGACTTGTCTTGTGATCTAAAATATTATCTATCCTAGAAAATGTTCCATGTGCTGATGATAACAATGTGTATTCCGTATCACTTGGATGAAATGTTCTATAAATATTAGTTAGGTCCATTGGGTCTAGTGTGAAGTTTAACCTGGATTTTAAAAAATTGATTTCTGTCTGGATAATCTGTCCATTACTGACAGAAGGGTGTTAAAGTCCCCTAGCATTATTGTATTGAAGTCTGTCTCTGACTTCATATCTGTTAATGTTTGCTTTACATATTTGGGTGCTCTGGTGTTGAGTGCATATATATTTACAATTGTTATAGCCTCTTGCTGAATTGGCCCTTTTATTATCATATAGTAACATTCTTTTCTCTTTTTATAATCTTTGACTTGAAGATTTTGGAGTCCATTTGTATGGAATATCTTTTTTGTATCCTTTCATTTCAGACTATGTGTGTCTTTATAGGTAAAGTGAGTTTCTGTAAGGCAACATATATTTGAACCCTGTTTTTTTTGAGACGGAGTCTTGCTCTGTCACCAGGCTGGAGTGCGGTGGCATGATCTTGACTCACTGCAACCTCTGCCTCCTGGGTTGAAGTGATTCTCCTGCCTCAGCCTCCCAAGTAGCTGGGACTACAGGTGCCTGCCACTGGATAATTTTGTGTTTTTAGTAGAGGCGGGGTTTCTGATCCCCCGTCTCAGCCTCCTAAAGTATTGGAATTATGGGCGTGAGCCACCATACGCAGCCCATTTATGTATTTTAATTCGAGTATTTAGTCCATTAACATTCAGTATAATAATTGATAGGTAAGGACTTACTGTCATGTTGTTACTTGTTTTCTGGTTGTTTTTTAACTCCTCTCTTCCTTTCTTCCCTCTTTAGTGTCTTCCTTTGTGGTTACGTAATGTTTTCTGCTAATATATTTTAATTCACTGAGCTTTCTTTTTGGTGTATTTAATATAGGTTTTTGCTTTGTGGTTGCCATGAGGCTTATAAAATTATCTTATAAATATCATAAGTTATTTTAAACAGATGATGACTTAACTTTTATCACAGAAAAAAACAGAAAGAAAGGAAAAACTAAAAAACTCTATACTTTAATTCCACCCCCCATTTTAACTTTTTGTTTTTTCAATTTACATCTTTTTACATTGCCTATCTCTTAAAAGGTTGCAGTAGTTATTTTTTTACAGATTTTTTTGGTCTTCATTCTAGATTTATGGGTAGATTACACAATGATAATATTAGAGTATTGTTAATTTGTCTGTGTACTTACTTTTACCAGTGAGTTTCTTTCTTTTTTTTTTTTGAGATGGAGTCTCACTCTGTCACCCAGGCTGGAGTGCAGTGGTGTGATCTCGGCTCACTGCAACCTCTGCCTCCTGGGTTCAAGTGATTCTCCTGCCTCAGCTTCCCAAGTAGCTGGGATTACAGGCACCCACCACCACACCCAGCTAATTTTTGTATTTTTAGTAGAGATAGGGTTTCATCATGTTGGCCAGGCTGGTCTTGAACTCCTGACCTCAGGTCATCCTTCCGCCATGGCCTCCCAAAGTGCTGGGAATACAGGTATGAGCCACCGCGCTCAGCCAGTGAGTTTCATATCTTCAAATATTTTGCTTTTGCATGATAGCATTATTTTCTTTCAGACTGAATAACTTTTAGCATTTCTAGTAAGATGGGTCTAGTGGTGATGAATTCCTTCTGTCAGCTTTTGTTTGTTTGGAAAAGACTTTATCTCCCCTTCACGTTTGAGGGAAAGCTTTTCTGGGTACAGTATTCTTGGTTGGAAGTATTTTTTTTTTTCCTTTAGCACATTGAATATGTCATTCTACTTCCTTTTGGCCTTTATGTCTTCTCCTGAGAAGTCTATTGCCAGATGAATCTGAGCCCTTTTATATGTTATTTGCCTCTTTTCTTTTGCTGTTTTTATGATCCTTTCTTTGTCCTTGACCTTTGAGGGTAAACTCTCAAAGTCTTATATGCCTTGGGGTGGTATTATTTGGATTGAAGTCATTTGGTGATCTCTAGCCTTCCTGTAGCTAGATTATATCTTTCTCTAGGTTTGGAAACTTTTCTGTTATTATTTATTTAAATAAGCTTTCTAACATTTTCTCTTTCTCAATTTCCTCTTTAATGGCAATGACACTTAGATTTGCTCTCTTAAAGGTATTCTCTATATTTCACAGGCGTTCTTCATTTCTTTTCATTCTTTTTTCTTTCTTCTCCTTTGACTGTGTATTTTCCAATAGCCTGTCTTTGAACTTACTGATTTTTCCCACTGCTTTACCCATTGTGCTGTTGAGAGCCTATAATGTATTTTTCAGTTTAGCAAACATATTTCTCAGTTCCAGGATTTCTGTTTAAATTTTTGAATTATTTGAATATCTTTGTTAAATATCTGTAGTAAATTTCTGAATTGCTTTTCTGTGTTGTCTTGGAGTTCACTGAGTTTCCTTTGAACTGCTACTTTGGATTCTTTAACAGAGCTTATACATCATTGTCTCAGGGTCAGTCAGGGACTCATTGCTTCGTTCATTTGTGGAGGTCAGAGTTCCCTGTTTGCTGTTGTTTCTTGTGGATATGCATCTATGGCTTTGCGTTGGAGGACTACTTACAGTTTTTGCTGTCTGGCTTGTTTTGGTCTTCCTAGGGTATGTTTGCTATGAGGTAATTTTTAGCTGCCTGTGGGTCTCCTTATCCTAGATTGTTGCCTCTTTTCAACACTAGATGGTGCCTTAAGCCCAGTTTTGGCTTGGGCTTCTTGTAACGGTTCAGAGTATTGCCCATCCCTGACTGAGGAGAGAGAGGAAATCCCAAAGAAGTTGCCATACCCATGAGGAAAACCTGGCTAGGGATTTGTGCTCAGAAGACTGGTAGAATGTGCGTCATACAATGTCGTGGTGCTGAACAGACACTCTGATTTGGCATCTCCTTTGGCTTAAAGACCAGAGTTTCACAGGCTGGGGTTTCTAGTCCTGCTTTCCCTTTTTGTCTCCTGCTGGCCTTGGGGTTTTCCTTCCTACAGGTACTCATGATGTTTCCCATGAGTTGAGGCAGGAATGGTTTTCCTACAAGGGAATCCGTGATGGTGGAGAAGCTGGCTATCTACCTCAATCTCAATTTTTCCGATCTAGAAATCATAAGTCTGGGGGGAATTTTCCACAAATGGTGCCTGGCAGATTGAGGATCGGTATCAAAGATAGACAGGTTTGTTTCTCTTACCTTAAGCTCGGAGTTTCTCACTTCTCTGTGGCTCTAGGGATTGCCTCAGCCTCAGATTTGAGTTTTAGGATTTTGCTGGTTGTTTTATATATATATATATATATATATATATATATATATATATATATATATATATATGGGGTAGGGCACAGGGTCTTGCTTTGTCACCCAGGCTGGAGTGGAGTGGCTCAAATACAGCTCACTGCAGCCGTAACTTCCTGGGCTCAAGTGATCCTCCACCTCAGCCCACCAAGTAGCTAGGACTACAGGTGTGCACCACCACAGCTGGCTAATTTTTTGTGTTTTTGTGGGGGCAGGGTTTTGCCATATTGCCCAGGCTTGTCTCTCACTCTTGGACTCAAGCAATCTGCCTGCCTCAGCCTCTGAAAATTCTGGGATTACAGGTGTGAGCCTCTGCACCTGGCCCCTGGTGGTAATCTTGATGCTGGATATTTGTCCTTAGTTTTCTGTTGGGGAGAGCAAAGTCAGATTGTTTCTGCTGTACCATTTTGGTGACATCCTTTGATACTAAAATCTTTTAAGGAAAATATAAGAATAATGTGTCACAGGCTAATCTTGTTTATATAAAGATGCAAAAATATGATCAAATTAGCAGCAAAGTGAACCTAAGTATCTTAAAGACAAGATGCTACTTCAGGAAAACTGGATTTCTTTCTGAAAAGAAATTTTTTAAAAGAAGTCTGTTATTACTACTCATCATATTTAGATATTAAAATAAAACATATATGATTAATTAAATGTAAAAATAGCATCGGTAGCATTCAACATCCATTCATTGTTAAAAGTCTTAGAAAACAAGGAATAAGAGGAATAAGAAACAATAGGAAACTTTCTTAACATGAAAAATTAAGGTTATTTACAAATAATCTATAGGAAACATCATATTCAATTATAAATTACTGAATGCACTTATCTTAAAATCAGAAATAGGTTGGGTGTGGTGGCTCACACCTGTAATCCCAGCACTTTTGTGGCCGAGGTGGGCAGATCACCTGAGGTCAGGAGTTCGAGACCAGCCTGACCAACAAGGACAGGAAAACCGAATATCGCATGTTCTCACTCATAGGTGGGAACTGAACAATGAGAACACTTGGACACAGGGTGGAGAACATCACACACTGGGGCCTGTCATGGGGCTGGTGGAGAGGGGAGGGATAGCCTTAGGAGATATACCTAATGTAAATGACAAGTTAATGGGTGCAGCACACCAACATGGCACATGTATACATATGTAACAAACATGCATGTTGTGCACATGTACCCTATAACTTAAAGTATAATAATAATAAAAATAGAGCTTTGGAACATGGAAAAAAAAACCCAGAAATAATTCAGAGAATGCTGCTATTACTACATTTATTCTCATTATACTAGAGTTTCTAGCCTGATTATTAAAATAAGAAAAGGAAATAAAGGGTCAAATAGTTGGAAAGGAAGAAAGAAAAAATGACGTTATTTGTGGATGGCCTGATTGTCTATATAAAATCAAAAATCAAAATAATCTATAATTCATCAAAATTGATATACTTCAATATCTTTATTTATAAAATATAGATAATAACGTCCACTCTGTTTATGAGAATTAAATAAAATGCTGTGTATAGCCCTACAACATTGAAATTATACTGCAGTTTCTCAGATTCTCTTGCAACCAGAATGCAGGCTTGTGAACTAGCTCTTCTAATTTTAGGAACTTTCACAAGACCTTAGCCTGGAGATGAGCAGTGTGTGAAAACAGCCTTCATTTTGCTGGCATATATTGCCTGCCAAAACATACAGGCTGAAAGGACAGCAATGATTGCAGGACTGATTTCTGATAGGGAAATACATTTTACCGTTGCTTTAATAAAATTCTTGGCATGTAGTACTTGGCAGCACCCATGGCCATGCAGGAGGTTTTCTCATCAAACCAGTGCTGTGGCAAAATTGTTGGCATTTTTACCAGAAGCTTGGACATCTGTTTCTCCAGCCTTTCTAATAATTTCAGGAACTGATAGTCTTTATTAAATTACTTTTCTGTTTAAATTAGCCTTAGACTAGGATAGTTTGCAATAACTACCTTGGCTAATACACAGTTACTTTCACTTTTAAAAATCTTTATTATGCATGCTTATTTTACAAGGTCGAATCAGTTGCGTGTAGACAATGTAGAATTAATCCCAGCACTTTGGGAGGCTGAGGCGGGTGGATCACAAGGTCAGGAGATTGAGACCACGGTGAAACCCCGTCTCTACTAAAAATACAAAAAAAAAAAAAAAAAAAAAAAAATTAGCCGGGCGCGGTGGCGGGCGCCTGTAGTCCCAGCTACTCAGGAGGCTGAGGCAGGAGAATGGCGTGATCCCGGGAGGCGGAGCTTGCAGTGAGCCGAGATCGCGCCACTGCACTCTGGCCTGGGGAACAGAGGGAGACTCCGTCTCAAAAAAAAAAAAAAAAAAAAAAAAAAATATATATATATATATATATATATTTCTTACTAATTAAGTTTATCATAAGTATTCTTTCTACATTATTTGCTTTTCATTGTTTTTTATTTTGATGATTATAAGGTAATTGAACATTGTGTTAGATCCATTTTGTTGCAGGACATTTAGGTTGTTTCCAGGTTATGGCTATTTTAACCAATGTAGCAACAATCATCTTTACGCATTTAACTTTTTCCCCTTCTTTGTATCCATTCTTAGGATAATTCCCATGGTGTGCGTTTTGTACCTACTGCTGTGTTGATTTCCAAAATATTGCCTCACATTTCTCAACATAACTTTTGAAACCCTGGAATGTAACATATTTTCAGAGAATGTTTATACCCATTGCCTTGTTTATCCGAAAAAATTCTGTGTTTGACAGGGCAGGTTTCATTAAATTCTTTCAGTTGATAAAAACTTCAGATTTTTTCACGATGTGCCCAGTTTTTACCCTGTTGGTAGGAGAGCTGACATGAGAACTCTGTGATGCCAATACTCTATTTCTGATGCCTTTAATTTCCATTAAGCACCTACTAGATTCTGGACACTGTTCTAAGCTATGGGGCTATAGCTGTGAGCAAGACAAGGTGAAAAAAACTTCTTACTCTCATGGAATATACCTTCCATGAGACAAGAAACAAAGGGGTAATTTCAGATAACTGTGTCATGAAAGTCCTACTAAATAGATAAGTCATTTAGACACAGTTTCCATTTTGATGTTTCTGTGGAGGTATATCTTCAAATGTATGAAGATAATCCTAGTTAGATTGATAATAATCTCACTTTTTTTTTTTTTTTTAATGGAGTCTCACTTTGTTGCCCAGGCTGGAGTGCAGTGGTGCAATCTCGGCTCACTGCAACCTCCACCTTCCGGGTTCACGCTATTCTCCTGCCTCAGCCTCCCGAGTTGTTGGGACTACAGGTGCCCGCCACCATGCCCGGCTAATTTTTACATTTTTAGTAGAGATGGAGTTTCGCGTGTTAGCTAGGATGGTCTCGACCTCCTGACGTCATGATCCTCCCGCCTCAGCCTCCCAAAGTGTTGGGAATAAAGGCATGAGCCACCGTGCCTGGCCGATAATAATCTTACTTTTTCAACATACCTGTTATACACTGTTATACTGTTTATCCCACTTGGCACTTTACACGCACATCCTTCCATTGTCAATAAGTCCTATGTAACATTAGGCAGGTTTATGTCTGAACTAAATGAGGATTTCACTCACTTACTCGCTTGCTTATTCCTTCATTTATCTAATTTGCTCTTTCATTCATTAAATATTTTCAAAACTGTACTACATGTCAGACATTGTGCTAAACACTGTAACTATAAAGAGAAATAAGGCATAGTCCCTGCTATTGAAAAGCTAAGAGATGAATAGACCTTTGGATGAAATTTGTCGTTTCGGTCTTGTACCATTACCTGACTGTAGCTTATAGAGTTATAAAATCAATATTGTTTGCCTTATTCATCCTCGCATGATTTTCATTTTGCTTTAATCTTATCCTCCTTTGCTTTACCAAAATGGAGGACTTAATTTTAGTTTTGCTTCTAAGCAAAAACAATGCGTATTCTGTAGGGTGTCCTTTAAAGTTTCATGCCTCTGTTTTTAAGGTTTAGAGGGCTGATGATGGAGAGTTCAGATACTGCAATCTAGTTAACAATGTGAAATCCTACCCCTTACCTCTGTAGTTTCTCACAAAATCATTTCTCTGAGTGAATTGTCATTTGAAAGATGTCTTAATGGAACCTTGTATTTAAATAGCAATTCATTTGTTTTTGTTTCTTATTAATGAAAAGTTATATCATAATTTCTGATCTGAAAAAATTGTTATAAATCTTGTCTCTTAGACTTAAAAAGTCTAATTACCTTAAGAACATATTCTGTACCTTTCTTATCCTATTTTTTTTTTGTGTGGGAGATGTATACATATCTATCCCCATCCTTCCACCACTAAATTTGGCCACCTGTGAACAATTAGAGAAGCAAGGGTGGAATCTGCACTATCTGCTCACATGCATTAGTGTGAGCATCCTTGTGTGTTTCTTTACAAATATGAGCATTTATGTTTGTGTGCAGTTCAAAAACATGGTCAGTTTTGATAGCTAGAAATTTCATAACTATAATTTATAGAATATTTGACTGTAGAATTCAAAATAGCTATGTAATGAAATAAATCAATTTTAACAACACTGTTTTTTTTTTTTCATGTAGATTCGGAGCTTTGACTGTGTTTTTAGGACTGGAAATGGTGGTATTTGAGGGAGAGACTGTAATTCTCTGAAGTGTGTGTGTGTGTGTGTGTGTGTGTGTGTGTGTGTGTGTGTTGGCCTAATGAGATAAGGAATTAATCATATGGCATTTTCTGTAGATATCAGTTGCTTATCTGAAACTGCAGTACTTGAATGAACTGATAATTCTTTTTGTCTTCTTCCTTCCTACTTGTCTCTCTCTCTCTTTTCTATCTTATTTCAGTTTCAATTTCTTCTTCTTCTTCCCCTATATTTATTGGGATATGTATGAAGGACTATGACCTACTTGCGGCATGGGTAAACATTTACAGTTTGAAGAGTGAACAAGATTTATAGAGTCATAAAAATGATTTATTAGGAGTTCCTGATAGAAATATCACAATAAATTTCAGAAAGGGTTTTTTTTTTTTTTTTTTTTTTTTTTTTTTTTAAGAGACAGGGTCTGGAGTTCCTGAGAGAACTATCACAATAAACTTCAAAACGGGATTTTTTTTTTTTTTTTTTAAGAGACAGGGTCTTACTCTAGCAACCAGGCTAGAATGCAGTGGTTTGATCATAGCTCACTGCAGCCTCAAACACCCGGGCTCAAGCAATCCTCCTGCCCCAGCCTTTCATGTAGCTAGGACTATAGGCGCATGCCACCATGCCTACCTCATGTTTTAATTTTTTAAATTTCTGTAGAGACGAGGTCTTGCTGTGTTACTCAGGCTGGTCTTGAACTTCTGGCCTCAAGTGATCCTCCCTCCTCGCCCTCTCAAAGCACTGGGATTACAGGCATGAGCCACTGCACTCAGCCCAAAAGGAAAATATTTTTAAGAGTATGATTTTGGAAACTTTTATTTCATTTTTTTTTTTTTTTTTTACAATTGGTTTATCATTTTTTAATGATTGGCTCAGTGAAATACCGAGACCAATGGTTCTCAACTGGGTGGAATCTTGCTTTCCCAGAAGCGTCTGGCAATATCTGGAGACATATCTTATTGTTGTAACTTGGTGGTGGGGCAGTGCTACTGGCTGTAGTGGGCAGAGGCCAAGGAGGCTGCCATAATGCCCAGGGCTTCCTTGACAACAAGAATTATCCTGCCCAAGAGAGCTGAGACTGGAATCTCACTGCTCCCCATCCCCGCCAAAGCTGGGTATCCGTGATGAAAGAGAAAATGCCAGTGGGTCTTGGTATATTCTTGACAGCTTGTGAGGTGCACATCAGGCCAAATGAAGTATGGACACGTGGCAACTGAGGCGCAAGGTCAGGTTGAGGAAGGGAAGGATGAGGAGAGTAATAATCGTCCCTTTACTCTGTGTGCCCTCAGGGCTCGTTTCAGATTGGACTGCATTTGTTTGGCCTTTCTGGGTTTGTGACACAGTAGGCGCTCTAACTTCCTGCCTTTCTGGAGGCTCATGCTAGGCTTACCATTTCTGGAATCCAGTGGCGTATCATGTAATTTACATTTCCATTCAAAAATATTTTAAAACTTTTTTGAAATTTATATAGATTCACAAGAAGTTGCAAAGATAGTGCAGAGAGATCCCATCTACCCTTCATCCAGTTTCTCTTAATGGTTACATCTTAAAGAAGTATAGGACAATACCAAAGCTAGGAAATTAACATCGATGTAATGGGTGTAGTTCTAGAATTTTTTTTTTTTTTTTTTTTAGATGGAGTCTCACTCTGTCACCCAGGCTGGAGTGTAGTGGCCTGATCTCAGCTCACTGCAACCTCCACATCCCAGGTTCAAGCGATTCTCCCATCTCAACCCTCCTAGTTGCTGGGACTACAGCGCACCACCACACCCAGCTAATGTTTCTATTTTTAGTAGAGACAGGATCTCACCATGTTGACCAGGCTGGTCTCAAACTCCTGACCTCAGGTGATCCGCCTGCCTCAGAATCCCAAAGTGCTGGGATTGTAGGTGTGAGCCACTGTGCCCCGCCAGTTCTATGACATTTTATGACACATATAGCACAATAAAGATCCAGAGTGTTTTCATAATTACAAAAATATCCCTCTACCCTCTTTGGTCGCATCCACCTCTCTTCTCCTACCATCCCTGACTCCTGGTGACTACTAGTTTTTTCTTCATCTCTATATTTTTATTATTTTACATCTTCATTCTTTAAAATAACTTTTCTATTATAGGGAAGGTAAAATAACAAATTTAAAGAACATTATAGGATAAAGTAATAAGATAAAGCCTTCAATTTTACACTATTTTCAACTACTTATTATGTCAGGGAATATCTGTGAAGCCATGTTGTCCATTTCTGGAAGAAATTCATTTTGCAAAGTATTTCTTTCTCCTATTGAGTCATCTTTAGGTTTATATGAAATGTGTTTTGCATGGAGGTCTGGAATTTGATTCTTCCTGCTTCTGCTTCTCTCCTTTGTTTTCTCTCTTGCCTTCTTCACAGGACCCTGGTATTCATACTACATGAGTCTTTCTGGTCAAAGCTGGGTGAATTATTGTTTTTAAGGCTTGGTCCACTCACTTGTGTCATTTTTCTGGGAAAGTAATTTTCCTGATTACGAATGAGGTTGAGCACCTTTGCAAATGTTTGTAGGCCATTTGGATGGTGTGTGTGTTTGTGTGTGTGTGTGTGTGTGATGTGCCTATTTAAATCTCTTGCATTTTTTTCTGTCTGGTTGTTCATATTATTTTCTTATTGATTTGTAGGAATTATTTGCATGTTTTATATGAAAGTCTCCTTTTGTAATGTTACCTGCCAATATTTCTCCCATTATATGGCTTTAAAAATCAGACTTTATTTTTAAGAGTTGTTTTGGATTCACAGCAAAATTGAATGGAAGGTACAAATATTTGTCAAATATCACCTGCCCCTTCACATGCATGCTCCACTAGAGTGGTGCATTCCTTATAATTGATGAACCCACATTGACACATCATTATCACCCACTGTCTGTAGTTTACATTCAGGTTAACTCTTGATGTTGTTCATTCTTTGGGTTTTGGCAAATTTATAATACCACATATCTCTCATTATAGGGTTATACAGAGTAGTTTCACTACCTTCAAAATCCTCTGTGCTCTGCCTATTCATTCCTATATCCCCTGGCATTTCTCTTTTGACTGTCTCCATAGTTTGGCCTTTTCCAGAATGTCATATAGTTGGAGTCATAATTACATAGGTTTTTCAGATTGGCTTCTTTCACTTAGTAATATGCATTTAAGGATCCTCTATATCTATTCATGGCTTGATAACTTCTTTATTTTTAGTGCTATATAATGTTCCATTGTTTGACTGTACTGCAGCTTCATGTTTAGTCTTTACATTGTTTTTTAAGTTTTTGTAAGTACACAGTAAGTGTATATATTTATGGGTTACATGAGTTATTTTGATACAAGTGTAATAATCACATAAGGGTAAACAGAGTATCCATCACCTCAAGCATTTGTTCCTTGTGTTTCAAATAATCCAAATATACTCTTTTAGTTATTTTTAAATGTACAATTAAATTATTGATTATAGTCACCCTGTTCTGCTATAAAATAGTAGGTCTTATTCATTCTATTTTTTTGTACGCATTAACCACTCCCACCTCCCCACCAGTCCCCCACTACCCTTCCCAGCCTCTGGTAACCATCCTTCTACTCTCTACCTACATAAGTTCAATTGTCTTTATTTTTAGACCCCAAGGTAAGTCAAAACATGAAATATTTGTCTTTCTGTGCCTGGTTTATTTCACTAACAAAGTGATTCCAGTTCCATCCATGTTGTTGCAAATGACAGGATCTCATTCTTT
The DNA here is from genome assembly GCF_024542745.1 of Macaca thibetana thibetana. NCBI lineage: Eukaryota > Metazoa > Chordata > Mammalia > Primates > Cercopithecidae > Macaca > Macaca thibetana. The sequence goes on from NC_065588.1 coordinate 51,155,557, forward strand.
TCTTATGGCTGAATAGTACTCCATCGTATGTGTGTACCTAGAAGTAAGATTGCTGGATTGTATGTTAGCTCTATTTTTAGTTTTCTGAAGAGACTCCAAACTGTTCTCCATAGTGGTTGTACTAATTTACATTCCCACCAACAGTGTATGAAAGTTCCAATTTCTCCACATCCTCGCCAGTATTTCTTATTGCCTGCCTTTTGGATATAAGTCAATTTAGCTGGGGTGAGATGATATCTCATTGTAGTTTTGATTTGCATTTCTCTGATGATCAATGATATTAAGCCCTTTTTCATATACCTGTTTGCATTTGTATGTCTCCTTTTAAGAAATATTTGTTCATGGCCGGGCGCGGTGGCTCAAGCCTGTAATCCCAGCACTTGGGGAGGCCGAGGTGGGCAGATCACGAGGTCAGGAGATCGAGACCATCCTGGCTAACACGGTGAAATCCCGTCTCTACTAAAAATACAAGAAAATTAGCCGGGCGTGGTGGCGGGCGCCTGTAGTCCCAGCTACTCGGGAGGCTGAGGCAGGAGAATGGCGTGAACCTGGGGGGTGGAGCTTGCAGTCAGCCGAGATAGCGCCACTGCACTCCAGCCTGGGGCACAGAGCAAGACTCTGTCTCAAAAAAAAAAAAAAAAAAAGAGAAATATTTGTTCATATCTTTTTGCAGATTTTCAAATTGGATTATTAGATTTTTTCCTACAGAGTTGTTTGAGCTCCTTATAAATTCCGATTATTAATCTCTTGTCAGACAGGTAGTTTGCAAATATTTTCTCACATTCTGTGTATTGTCTCTTCACTTTGTTGAATTGTTTCCTTCTGTGCAGAAACTCTTTAACTTACTGTAATCCCATTTGTCTGTTTTTGCTTTGGTTGTTTCAAAAACTATTGGTTGAATGAACAATTAAATACTAAACTGTATAGTCTCAAAGTGGTATATTTATTTGTTTATTGATTTATTTTAGAGACAGGGTCTTTTTCTGACCCCAAGTTGGAGTGCAGTGGTGTGATCATAGGTTACTGCAGCCTTGAACTCCTGGGCTCAAGTGATCTTCTTGCCTCAGCCTCCTGAGTAGTGAGAGCTACCAGCTTGTGCCACCACACCTGGCTTCAATGAGTTCAAGTAATACCTAGATCTTTAAGATCTTATGACTCTTGTGCTGAAATGATTTTGGAAGTTTTTAGTACTCATTGTCACTTAACTGGAGCCTTTGGCAAAAGGCTATTATTGCTACCTAGTGGCAATTACTGGCATTTTTAGACTAGAAAGTTTGGACTAGCAGCTTCAAGGTACACTCCATTTGAAAGGTAATTACTTTCCTATTATTGGGCTTTGATTGAACATGCTTCAATCAAATTTATGTCCAAAGTGACGGACATAAACCCCAGGTAAGAGTGGCTGAATCTCACGATTTCCAACAATTAAAGGTTTTGCCCAGTTGGGTGGTAAGGGTTCTGTTGCAAATAATTATTAAATCATATGGCTTGGTTTAGGTGTAAGTTATTAATAGGATGTCAGGCTGTTTGCCAATTAAAATATCTATGGCTGAGATTGGAGCTCCAGCATTAGCCTATCGGCAGAGCTCTAATTTGTTAAATTACTATGGGCTCTTTGCCTCAATTGTTGGTTTGGTTGGTGATGAGCAAGCTTGCAAGATTTGGGTTGGAGGGCTTGTATTGACTAAACTTGATGGCACGTGGGCCTCAGCATTTCCCATAACTGATTGAGCAATTACTTGGAGGGTCTGGACTGCAGACCAATGAAAGCACCCAGACCAATAGTAGTGATACCCACAGTTAACAAAATGGTGTACAGCTGCACTTCACAGTGTTTTTTTTTTTTTTTGTGTGTGTGTGTGTGTGTGTGTGTTAGTGGTGGTGAGAATTTAGGCTCAAATAGGTCCTGGGAAGACTATGCACCCTTGAATTGGCCTCCAGCATTTATGGGATAGAGGCAAGATTAAACATTTATAAGTACAAGGAAGATATATTTGAGTCTCACATATAATGAATATTTATATATGTGAAGGGGAGATATATCTCTCCTTTAAATGTAGGAAAGGGCAATGGGAAAGTTTTCAAAAAATTGGTGTGAGATATGAGTCACTGAAAGGTCCTTGATTTAAGGGAGATTAAGGCCTGGGGCAGTATAGAGACCCATTCCAAGGTCCATTTTATGGGCTGAAATTTGAAAGAGTTGTTTGAGGAGACTATTATGTCTATCAATTAAACCAGCTATCTGGAATCTATCAGGGACATGAAAATTCCACTGATGCCTTTATAAAAGAGAGCCCAGCATTCAGTATTCTGAGAATTGAAATGTGTGCTTTGGCTACTGTCAGGAAAGGAACTCCAAAGGGGTCAAGGAGTATACTTGTTATTGATTGCTAGTTTTATTCCATTGAGATCTGAGGGGATACTTGATATAATCTCTCTCTCTCTCTCTCTCTCTTTTTTTTTTTTTTTTTCTGAGACAGAATCTCACTCTGTTGCCCAGGCTGCAGTGCAGTGGCACAATCATGACTCACTGCAGCCTTGGCCTCCCAGGATTGGAAGATCCTCCCACTTCAGCCTCCTGAGTAGCTGGGACTACAGGTGCATGCCACCACACCTAGCTAATTAAAAAAAGTTTTTGTATAGACAGGGTTTTGTCATGTTACTCAGGCTTGTCTTGAACTTCTGAGCTCATGCAATCTGCCCTCCTTGGCCTCCCAAAGTGCTGGGATTATAGACATGAGCCACCACACTGGGCCTGATTTCAGTTTTTAAAAAGACACTTGTTTTGTGTCTTAACATACAGTCTATCCTGGGGATTGTTCTGTGTACTGACAAGAGGAATGTGTATTCTGTAGCTGTTGAATGAAATGTTCTGTAAATTTCTATTAGGTCTGTTTGATCTACAGTACAAATTAAGTCCAATGTTTCTTTGTTGATTTTCTGCTTTGATGATCTGTTCAATGCTGGAAGTAGGGTATTGAAGTCCCCAACTATTATTGTAATTGGTCTATCTCTCTCTTTATCTCTAATAATATTGTTTTATATATATGGATGCTCCAATGTTGAGGGGAAACATATTTAGAATTGTTACAGGCTGTTGCTGACTTGATCCTTTTATCACTATATAATGACCTTCCTTTCTTTTTTTATGTTTTTTTCACATAAAGTCCATTTGGTCTGATATAAGTATAGTTACTCCTGCACACTTTTGGCTTCTCTTTGTCTAGAATAATTTTCCCCATCTCTTTACTTTCTGTCTTTGTATGTCTTTACAGTAAAGTGAGTTTCTTGTAGGCAGCAAATAATTGAGTCTTTTTTAAAAAAAATTCTTCGGCCAGTTTATATTCTTTAATTGGGGAATTTCAAGGTTGTTATTCATTGATGAGGACTTACTCCTGTCATTTTTAAAATTGTTTTCTGACTGTTTTGTATATTCTCTCTTTCTCTTTTTTGCTTATCTTTACTAATTGGTGGCTTTTTTGTAGTGTTAACATTTGACTCCTTTCTCTTTCTCATTTGGGTATCTGTTCCATCAGTGAGTTTTATATTTTCTTATATTTCTATGATTGTAGATATTGTTCTTGTCCTTTTGCTTCCAGTTATAGGATTCCTTTAAGCATTTTTGTGTAGATCTAATCTAGTGGTAATGAATTCCCTGTTTTTGATTGTGTAGGAAAGCCTTTAGTTTTCCTCTATTTTTGAAGGGTAGCTTTGCTGGGTCTGTTATTCTTGGCTGACGGTTTTTTTTTTTTCATGACCTTCCAGTGAATGGCAGTTTTTTTTCCATCAGGACTTTGAATATATCATCCCATTCTCTTCTGCTTGTAAAGTTTCTGCTGAGAAATAGGTTGTTAGTCTGATGGGGATTCCCTTATATGTGACTAGATGCTCTTCTTTTGCTGTTTTGAGAATTATCTCTTTGTCTTTGACTCTTGACAGTTTGGCTATAATATACCTTGGAGAAAACCTTCTTGTGTTGAATCTATTTGGAGATTTTGAGCTTCCTATATCTGGATGTATGTCTACATCTCTTGTAAGGCTTGGGAAGTTTTCAGCTATTATTTTGTTAAATAGATTTTCTATGCCTTTGCTTATCTCTTCTCTTTCTGGAACTCTCAACATTTGAATATTTGGCCACTTTGTGGTGTCCCATGTGTCACAAGGGCTTTTTTCATTCTTAAAAAACTTTTTTTTTGGTCTGACTGGATTACTTCAAAATAACTGTTTTCAAGTGTAGAAATTCTTCTTGATCTGGTCTACTCTTAAATATCTTTATTGTCGTTTTTATTCCATTCACCAAATTATTCAGTTCCAGAATTTCTGCTTGGTTCTTTTAAAAAGTCATATCTGTCTCACTGGAATTTTTCATTCAGATCATAGATTGTTTTTCTGATTTGCTTGTATTGTTTATCTTTGTTTTCTGTGTCACACTGAGTTTCTTTAATATTATTATTTTGAGTTTTTAAAGGCATTTCATAGATTTCCTTTCTCTTGGGACTTGTTAGTGCACAATTATTATGTTCTTTTTAGGTATCATATGCTTTATTTTTTCATGTCTCTTTTGTTCTTGTGTCAACATCTGCTCATCTGGTATAACAGTTGCTTCTACCAATTTTATGAATTGGGTTTCATTGGGAATAAATTTTTTTCCTGTAGATATATCTATAGTGTTGGTTTAGTAGGTTGCTTTGGCTTTGATTCCAAATGGGCACAGTGGTGTAGTCTCCATATCATTTCTTCAGCTGTAATTAGTGTGAGCGGTATCTGTGAGCTCCTCAGTGGCTTAGGGTGCAGTTGTTAGTGGAGGCTGTAGTGAGGATTTGTAGAGATGGGCACACCAGGTGGGCCAGTCCTCAGGTACCATTGGTGGCAGAAATGGGCTGGGAGGGTCAGTCCTTAGTCCTCTAGGTGTCATACGCAGGCATCAGTGGTGGCAGGTTTGGGTGGGCTGGTTCTCACACCTCCAGATGACATGCTGGGGTGCTGGTGGTGACAGCAGCAGACCAGGTGGGTGGGTCCCTGGATAGCATACATGGTGTTGGCAGTGGCAGTAGTGGTGGGCCAAAACTTGGGCCCCCATGGGGCACATGTGGGTGTGTGCTGGTGGAGGCCATGGTAGCCCTGTTCTCTGGCCCTGAGTGGCACACTTGGGTACTGGCAGTAATCGGGGGTGCAGACCTGTTTTTAGGTCCCCTAAAGGCACAGGCAGGTAAGTGGTACCCTGCTGCTGGAGGGGACGGGTTGCTGTCAGTGGCAGCAGCCCCCGATGGGTAGCTCTCAGGCTCTGGGGAGTATACACTCAGGCTCCCTTTGTTCCAGGGACAGCCTCCCTGATGTGCTGCTCCATATGTTCCCTGGAGTGTAGGACATTGCATGAGCTAGATTGCTGGAGATTCAGCTGAACTGCTGGGTCTAGCTGGCATAACAATGCTATAGTCCTCTGGGTGGACACGGGGAATGTCCATGGGGTTTCAGGGATGTGGAGATGCAAAGGCTATTGGGCCCCAGGGCACAGGGCACAATGTAGTCTAGCAGGGGTTGGGCTCAAAATGGCACTTTGCTGTAGCTGCTTGGATTTTGGGCAGTGTGTGGGACCCAGTGCAACCTCACTTTCTGGAACAGTGCTGTCATATGGACTCCAGGTAGCTCCCTATACTGGTCTCAGGGCCCATGAGGGCCGAGGGGCTCTCTCCCATGGCTAGGATTGCAGGAGTCTCCAAGTGGGAATTTAGACCACTGTAATCTCTCGCTTATCTTTTCCTCACAATGGGAAGTTCCTCTTGGCTTTGAGGCAACCCTGGCTGGGATGACTGTTTTGTTTTCCTCTCCTTCTGTGCCTCAGAAGTTCCCTGTCAACTTCCTTCCTGAATGCCATTGTTTCTCTGAGATGCTTTATTAGATATGTGCTTATCTACTCACTGTTTTAGTCCTTTTTTGTGGAGCAGGTTAGTACTGGGGGCCTGTAGTCAGCCATCTTAAAGCCCATCTTGCTTTGTCTTTATGAATTTGACTACTATAGGGAAGCTCATATAAATGGAGTCATACAATATTTGCATCTAGCTTATTTTTCTTAGCATAATACCTTTAATATCCATCTATGTTGTAGCATTTCAGAATTTCATTATTTTTAAAATTTTCATTCTTTATTGCATTGGATGTAGATACATTTTGTTTATTCATTCATTTGCTGATGGACACTTGGGTTGTTTTCACCCTTTGGTTATTGTGAATAATGCTACTATGAATATGGGTGTGTAAATATCTCTTTCAGACCCTACTTATAATTATTTCGGGTATTATATAGAAATGAAATTACTGAATCATAGAGTAGTTCTTTTTTTAATGTTTTGAGAAACCACCACACTCTCTTCTATAGCAGCTGCATAGACCAACAGTGCATGGGGTTCCAATATCTCCACATCATCTCTAACACTTGTTATTTTCTGTTTTTCTTATAAAGCCATCCTAATGGGTACAAAGTGGTGTCTCATTGTGGTTTTGATTTTTATTTCCCTAAAGATTAGTGATGTTTAGCATCTTTTCATGTGCTTATTGGCCATTTGTATATCTTTGGAAAAGTGTTTATTCAGGCCTTTGATCATTTTTTTTTTTCAATTGGGTTGCTTTATTGTAGTTGAGTTTTAGGAATTCTTTGTATATTCTGGATATTAATCTCTTATCAGATATATGATTTAAAAATATTTTCTTGCATTCTGTTGGGTACCTTTTCACTCTGTTTATAGTGTCCTTTGATGCAGGCAAACTTTTGATTTTGATAAACTTCAGTTTATCTATATTTTCTTTTGCTACCCATATTTTGGTGTTATGTCCAAGAAATATTTACCAAATCTCATGCCATGAAGTTTTTACATATGTTTTCTTTTAAGAGTTGTATAGTTTTACCTCTTACACTTAAGTCTTTGATCCTTTTTGAGTAATGGTATTTAGAAATAGGACCTTTGGGATTAATTAGGTCTAGATGAGGTCCTAGTATGGGGTCCTTGTGATCGGATTAGGACCCTTGTAAAAAGAGACAGCAGAGAGTTTGCTTTCTGTCTCCATTATGTGAAGACACAGGAAGAAGGTGGTAGTCTACAAGTCAGGATAGTCAGGATAAGAACCCTCACTAGAGCCCCACCATGCTGGCATTCCAATATTGAGCTTCCAGTCTCCAGAATTATGAGAAAATAAATTTCTGTTGTTTAAGTCACTCAGTCTATGGCATTTTGTAATGGTAACCAGAGATGACTAAGACAGACAGTTTAGAGGTTACTTGGGGGCTTATATAAACTAATGAACTAATGTGCCCAGTAGGGCTTACCAACCTCCCTGGGTACTTCTGTGTTAGGCTTTCCTGAAGCTAGGACTTCTTGCACAGATCTTAGTAGTTCATCTGGAAACAGAGTACCTCTCTGTGTGAATGAGAACCCCGGGAACTTCTTCACGATTGTCTCTCGGACTCCAATGCTCGTTTATACGCTCTTTCTCTTGCTGCCCCATATCCTTTGCCTTTGAATGTCTTAGTATTCCCTGCGGGGTTTAGAGAGGCCTTTCAAATATCTGAACTTGGGAAATATTTGCATTATCCTAGCACATTTCTCTAAAACAAAATAGGCAAAAACATACATTTGTATTTCATTAGTTTATAAATATCGAAGTGCTAACAATTTAGCACTAAACAGAAATAGCATTATAAAATAATTAGTAAAATTAAAACAACGTTAATATGGTACAAATTGTGATAAATAGTACACAATAAAAAATTAAATATACAGATAAAGGGAAAGCATCTTCTATCTCTTACATTACAGTGTACTTAGAAGTCAAGAACTTCACTTTTATGACCTTTAAAGGTGAGTGAAGATGGAAAGTAGGGAAGTGTATTCCTGACCTGGAGACCCCAGATATCCTGATTGGGGCTTCAATTCTAACCTAAGAGACCCAAAGCTATGCTAAATCGGAAAAAAATTTTCAAGTCCTGGTTTGTGTTTGAGCTTCAGTGATCAGAGGGTTTATTATCTTGAGCAAGCCCTAATATCCTGTTATCACTCTGATGCCTCAAATTCCATATTTTAAAAATCGAGGTAAGAATAATATTGAGTGATTTTATGAGAATTAAATAAGTTGATGCGTGTATACTTGATATAAAAATAAAGTGTTGCACTAATATGTATCTTATAATGACTCAGTAATATAATTTTTCATATTATTATTTCCTTTTCTCACTGGCTCCATTATTTGCTGCAGAATCTGCCCTGGCACCAGGATGCTTCTGATCTTCCCACTCACGAGACCTGTGAATACAGAAACGCTGTGTGTTCTCAGAAAGGAGCAGCATGTCCTTGGCTTCAACTCTGGCTACTGTTTGTTTACTTTGCCCAGCATTGGGATTTCTGCTGGTTCTTGAGGCCCTGGCACAAATTTGGGTACTTGTATCCTTCTGGGTGCTGGCAACCTTCTCCTATTTTCTGTGTCCTGTTAGGTGAGGGAGAGCTGAGCTTTCAGGTAGTGGATTAAAGCAAGAAGCCAAAAATGAGAGTTAAGTCTTTACTCATTTACTGCAATGGTATAAGCAAGAGGTTAACACTGGAGAAAATGCTCAGTCCACCTGTTCCATTTTCCCCCATTGAATGGCACACTAGTCAAGGGTCATGTGGATCAGCCCAGACATTGGGATTGTCTCACTGTAGCTCAAAAGGCTTCTACAGTTTTATGGATTCTGAAGTGGAAGGGGTGGAGAACAGGGGGATGAGGCTTAGAATGGAAAAATAATGGGAACAGACTCAGAGTGGGGAAAAGTTTCTTCATGGTTCCTCCCTTCTCCCCCTATAAGGAGGTCTTAGCAGAAGTGCCTGAAGAGGACCTCTGCCCAGGGTCTCAGATAAAGAGACTTAAGAATTTGGGCATTAGTCAAAAACTGTAAATATGTGAAAGAGCATGGTCAGCCTGCACCCCTCTTCAGGGACTGCAGAGCACTGGTTGTGCACCAAGTTTGGTGTGGGGACAGCAGTTTTCTCCCATGAAATCTGCCAGGTGAAACCATTGCCTGTGATCAGGCCTGAAAAATCACACATAGGTCTTTAAATAGGAGCTGGACTCCTCTCGTTCCATCTCCTGTAAATCTGGGTTATGAGCAGTTCTGCTAAGTTTTTCAAAATTGTTTCTTCAACCTTTTCTCTTTTTTTCTATCTAGAAGCCTTTAATAAAAAATTGATCATTCTGTTGCTCACTCTGTGGTCCTCCCAGTGCTCTGATGACTTAGTACTTGTTCTTTATCCTTGACGCAGTGTCCCTCTGTATATGGTGAGGGAGCCTTTAAACTGCTTTTCCTCCTCAGGTCTTGTCCACGCCAGTCTCTTCTTTTTGAATTCTTGCAGTCCTTGTATTTCTATCACAAAAATCTGTATTATGTTTAAATTTTACATTACAAAATATCATACAGTAAATTTTGCTTTTCTTTCCTGTTAGTGTTTGGTCACATTTTTGGGTAGATTTGTGCATAGATTATGTAACCATCACAACTATCAGGACATAAAACAGTTCTATCAACCCCCAAAACTCCTTTGTGTTGTTCCCTTGTAGTTACAGCCTTACCCCATCCATTAGTCCTGGAAACCACTGATGTCTTTCTTATCAGTATAGTTTTGTTTTTTTGAGAATGTCAAATCAATGGAATCATATAGTATATAATCTTTTGAGACTGGTTTCTTTCACTCAACATAATGTCTTTGAGATTCATCCAAGTTTTTGAGTGTATCAATAGTTCTTTTTTACTGCTGAGTAATATTCTGTCATGTGGACATACACAGTTTGTTTATCCATTCACCCACTGGAGGATATTGAGGTTATTTCCAGTTTTTAACTGTCACAAATAAAGCTGCTATGAAAATTTGTGTACAAGTTTTTTGTGTGAATGTAAGTTTTCATTTCTCTCAGGTGAATAACTGGGAGTGGAATTGCTGGGTTATATGGCGAACGTTTGCACAACTTTGTAAGAAAGCGTTAAATTGAAAAATACATCTTTTAATAAAAATATTACCGTGTAATTTTGAGCAATTTTCACTGTATTGGGAAAATAATTAGATTAAAGGAAGCATTTCAGAATTTGTATTAAAATGAACAATTGCACAACCCTAATACTATCAATGGTGTAAAATTGTGAAATTTGTGCCTGCTTGTCATCTTCTGAATAGCTTTTCTATGTTTGGGACAAATATAAATCCAACCCTAAAAAAAGGTTGAAATACAGTTTCCCAACCATCCTTGCAGCCAAGGCTCAGGCTTGTGTACTAAACTCTGCCAATCTGGCCAGTCTCCCCGGGATTTAATTTTGGATGTGAACAGCATGTGATAACAGGCTTTATAGGGAGCTTCCGTTTCCTGGGCGTATACTGGTTTCAAAAGCATCCAACTTTCAAGGCTATAGTGGTTGCAAGATTGGATTCTCATTCAGAAGTCCATTATGCTAGCATCATTCACTCTTACTTATAAAATTTTGGAATTTAGTGTTTGGCAGCACCAGTAGATGTTGTGGTTGTTTTTTCATCAGCCCGGTCCTGTCAGGTAGAGTTGTTGGTACTGTTCCTGAAAGTATAGGCTCGATCTGTTTGTCCAAGACCCCAAGGACTTTGTGAACTTCCTTCTAGTCTGCTGTTCTTTAAATCACTTTTCCTTTTAAACTGTTCTTAGTTGAGGTTTCTTTTCATACTATTTTATTCTTTATTATATGTATTTTATATAGTTGTATATGCACAGGCTACTTTGTGTATTCTCTTGCTAATTCATGATTTGCCTTTTATGGTTTAAAAATTAATTGATCATAAAATATTTCATAGTTTGAATCCCAAGGAGCAGCGAAGATACTGACAAATTTAAGAAATAGCATAAAGGAGTTTGACTTCATGGGCCATGCAGTGAGGGTTCTCTAGACTTGAAAATGCCCCATAGGGATCTAATTAAACTAAAGAGCTTCTGCACATCAAAAGAAACTACCATCAGAGTGAACAGGCAACCTACAGAATGGGAGAAAATTTTTACAATCTATCCATCTGACAAAGGGCTAATATCCAGAATCTACAAAGAAAATTTACAAGAAAAATCAAACAAACCCCATCAAAAAGTGGGCAAAGGATATGAACAGACACTTCTCAAAAGAAGACATTTATGCAGCCAACGGTCACATGAAAAAATGCTCATCAGCACTGGCCTTCAGAGAAATGCAAATCAAAACCACAATGAGATACCATCTCACACCAGTTAGAATGGCGATCATTAAAAAGTCAGGAAACAGTTGCTGGAGAGGATGTGGAGAAACAGAAACACTTTTACACTGTTGGTGGGAGTGTAAACTAGTTCAACCATTGTGGAAGACAGTGTGGTGATTCCTAAAGGATCTAGAACTAGAAATACCATTTGACCCAGCCATCCCATTACTTGATATATACCCAAAAGACTATAAATCATGCTGCTATAAAGACACATGCACACGTATATTTATTGTGGCACTATTCACAATAGCAAAGACTTGGAAACAACCCAAATGTCCATCAGTGATAGACTGGATTAAGAAAATGTGGCACATATACACCGTGGAATACTATGCAGCCATAAAAAGGATGAGTTCATGTCCTTTGTAGGGACATGGATGAAGCTGGAACCATCCTTCTGAGCAAACTGTCGCAAGGACAGAAAACCAAACACCATATGTTCTCACTCACAGGTGGGAATTGAACAATGAGAACACCTGGACACAGGGTGGGGAGCATCACACACCAGGCCTGTCATGGGGTGGGGAGAGGGAGGAGGGATAGCATTAGGAGATATACCTAATGTAAATGACGAGTTAATGGGTGCAGCACACCAACATGGCACAGGTACACATATGTAACAAACCTGCACATTGTGCACATGTACCCTAGAACTTAAAGTATAAAAAAAATGCAAAAAAAAAAAAAAAAAAAAAAAAAAAAAAAAGAAAAGAAAAGAAAAGAAAAGAAAAGAAAATGCCTCATAGGGGCTTAACTTTAAGGAGTCTCACCATGTCATTTTCTTGTTCTTGCTTCTATCTCTTAATGTTCCCAATATGAAAATGTATGCTCCCAGCTCAGAGCAGTGGGACCTTGGGACTAAGGCCTCAGGTACGTTGGGGAGCCATTTTGTCCCCAGAATTTATGCCTGCTTTTGTGCTCTGTCACTCACCTTCCTTCATTGTTGGAATCAACAAACTGGGTAACAGTGATGTCAGAGAAAATGCCAATTTTGCATTGGCATAGGTGCCTGGCAACACTTAGCAGCCTGCAAGAAACATACCCAGAGTCATATAATATTGGCAAAAATGTCAGTTGAGTCACATGGTCAGGCTAGCAAAGGAAAATAGCCCGGAGATCTCCTATGAGGTCCATTTTTGTCTCTGCTAAAAAGGTTCCTTGATTATTCTCATTGCTCGGTGTCACTTCAGTGCTCTGTTCAACTTTCATTGTATTTCACCAGACTTTTATGTAATTTTGTTTTTACAGCAATAGAGGTTTTGATCTGCTGCCTTTCTGAAGGCTCACGCTGGCTTACTTTCCTGAAATAATGTAACTTCTACAAAATATTAATTTTGTAATTACATCTGAACTTGGAAAATCACTCTATTCCTTGGTAAGATGAAACAAAAAATTAAGATTTAATAATAAAATTAATCAGTCATTAATTTTTCATGAAACAAAATTTTCATTCATTCATTATGCTATGCAGTGTCTGGGAGATTTTTTACTCCTTTAGAGATAATCTATTTTCCTGTGTCTGATAACAAACTCATCATTTGATAACTAACTCATTGGGCACCTGTGGCCGTTATTCAGTATTATTCAATATTTATTTGTTTCTCTCATATATCACTTTTAAGTTCATGGTCAAAATCAGGTAACTTCTGGAAATGGGTTTTTTGTAGTCTCCTTCCCTTGTTTCCTTTTTCATCTTTTGCTTTTTCTCAAGATCCCTGTGTCCAACGTTTATCCCATCTTTCCAGACAAAACCATGGTCAGTTTTTGGTTTTTATTCTGACATGACTTACTGAATCTTTGTTTCTGAGGCTTGGCTTCACTCATTTCTGAGTCTCCTCTGGGGTGGTGATTGTAGATACTTCATTTTTTTTGAGGTTTCAATATTTTATTCAAATTTTTTAAAAGTGATGTTAATTACAGCATTTGAAGAGGAGGATCTACTTCCACACAAAATGAAAGACTCTAAAATGTACCCATTAACTGCTAAAAAACAAATTGAGTGGTGAGAATACAACAGAAGTCCAATTTAGATTCTGAGTGTTGTTACCATGTGATTACAATCACACAGACTCTTCTAAGCCTATAGCTGGAGCTCCTGGAAGCTATTTCATACTTTGGTGCAAGGGCAAAAAAGCACAACATGAGAAGGAATAAGTCCTGAATTACTGGCTTCATCGCATCCACCCTCTCCACCCCAAAATGGCACAAAAGAAACAGTGACCATACGCCGCAGACCTTTTGGTGTAAAAGAGGTGACGATGAACCGGGGTGGGAACAGGTCATGAAGATCTGTTGAAAAAAGTCCCATTCAGGTGAGTTTGTACACACCATCAAGCAGTGAGCCTCTCATGAATCAGGGTTAGGAAACCAAAGTTTGATTATCAGGATATCACAATTTCATTCATTTACTCAATATGAATTTATAAAGTGCCTACATATTATCAGCTTCCACTTGCAGCCATTTCTAGATAAAAAAGAAAACTGCATCTCAAAGGGGCCACCAAGTTTCCCCGAAGTCTACCACTGAAAGGACCTTTTTTGGAAATGGGTTTCTTCTGCACCTCTGAAAGGGTAACATCTTAAAGCTGAATCATCTTTAACCTGGAGGTCTAACATATTTAACAATACTTGCATCCCAGACATGCAACATTAAAAGATACACCAAATTCTGAAGGTAGCTATGCTGCAAAATAGTTTAAAATTAAACGATTGTATAGTATTCATTTATGCTTGAAATTCCAGTCCTAGACCAAGATTGGGGCCACCAGGATTGACCTTCTTGACATCCAGAAGAGCTGACAATGTCAGTGTGATACCTGGCTTTAGGGTCTGAGTGTATCCTGAACCTGTCAGGCTGGAGTTGTTCACTTCAGCTGCGAATCAGGTGTCAGGGTCAATCTGAAGCTTGGCTGCTATTCTGAAGCATGTTACTGTTTCCTGCTGTCCAGATGATACTGACAGCGGTCTCCAACTTCTTGTTCACCTTCTGGTAAATGGAGCCACCAAACTCTGTTCTGTCAGACATTAGTGTGAAGCCAGAATTTGTCAGTCTTGTAGCCAACTGCAAAATTGCTCTGAGTAACTCGGGACTTTGCAGTCTCAAAATTCATCTGGTAGTTGGCTAGCCTTGTAACCCAGCACCAGAGCATGCTGGATGGAAGGCCTGGCAATATCGAAATCCATATTGCAGCCCAGATTAATGTGTTCCCACTTGTACCTTGTCTTGATTTTAGCTTTTTTTTTTTTTTTTTTTTTTTTTCCTAGTGTTAGGTGAGAAGGATGAATTGAAGGTCAGCTTCAGTCCATGTGCAAGCTGATCTTCCACAGTAATCTCGGTGCCTAGTGTCTTGTCAGTGTTCCATTTCTCTGTAAATGTCAGGCCATACTCAGTCCATCTGTACTTGGTTTCCAGAAGGCCCGTCACTTTGGTGGTCTCAGTGTTGGCAGAGTCTGAGCTTGTAAATTCCAATCCATTTTCAGATTTTGATTTCAAAATCAGATTTTGATTTAAGCTTTATTAAGCCAAATCCATAACCCTTGGTGAAGACATCCCTGGCAGATTTGCCAAGATTGGCATACGTGAGTGGCACAGCCATCTTCTGCTCAGAGGTGGTGGCAGCGGGCTCGGCGGCGGCTACCGATTGTAGATACTTCTATTATTCAGAGTGGAACATCTAATGATACATTTCCTTTTTCTAAGCTGTATCAGAATATATATATGTGTGTGTATATATATATATATACATAATTCATTCATTCATTCATTCATTCATTCGTGGTATAATCTCAAAACATTAATAATATACCAGACTACCTCATCCCTACCATGGATGGGCATGGAGGGGAAAAGCAGTAAGTTAATGAAAAAAGAAGATGCAAAATCTCTTTAATGATTACATTATCAAACTAATAATGCTGCATAGGCCACCTATTATGATGACTATTTCCATATAGATTCAATAATGCTATACAGAATAACTGATATTTATGTTTTTCAATTAGTTTTCTGACTTGAATTTGTGTTTTGTTTTTCATGTATTCTCATTCTTTTAAATCTTTCTGTTGCTGTGAAATGGGTCTCACATAAAGAAAAGTGTAATGAATATAAATTTGTAGCTCAGTGTATCTGTGGTGTTCAAACTGATTGTTAAATGGGAGAGTACCAGCACACCAAACGCCTTACTGACTTTTTTTTTTGTACATTGATATTCCTATTAATAGCAGCTTTATTCATAATTGCCAAAACTTGGATGCAACCAAGATGTTCCTCAGTAAGTAAATAAACTGGTACATCTAAACAATGGAACACTATTCAGTGCTAAAAAAAGAAATGATCTATCAAGCCCCGATAAGATGTGGAGGAACCTTTTAAAATGGGGTACATGTTCAGGTTTGTTATATAGGTGAATTATGTATCATGAAGGTTTGGTGTACAGATTATTTCATCACCCAGGTAATAAGTATTATACTCAACAGGTAGTTTCTCAATCCTCACCCTCTTCCCACCCTCCACCCTCAAGTAGGCCCGAGTGTCTATTGTTCCCTTTTTTGTGTCCATGTGTACTCAATGTTCAGCTCCCACTTGTAAGTGAGAACATGTGGTATTTGGTTTTTTGTTCCTGTGTTAGTTTGCTTAGGATAATGCCCTCCAGCTCCATCCATGGTCTGGCAAAGGACATGATCTCATTCTTTTTTATGGCTGCATATTATTCCCTGGTATATACGTACCACATTTTCTTTATGCACTCTACCATCGATGGGATTTAGGTTGATTCCATGTCTTTGCTCTTGTGAATAGTGCTGCGATGAATGTACATGTGCGTGTGTCTTTATGGAAGAACAACTTATATTCCTTTGGGTATATAAGCAATAATAGGATTGCTGGGTCAAATGGTAATTCTGTTTTAAGTTCTTTGAGGAATCACCACACTGTTTTCCACAGTAGTTGAATTAATTTACACTGTCACCAACACTGCATAAGTGTTCCCTTTTCTCTGCAACCTCACCAGTATCTGCTATATTTAGACTTTTTAATATTAGCCATTCTCACTGGTGTGAGATGGTATCTCACGGTGGTTTTGATTTGCATTTCTCTAATTATTAGTGATGTTGAACATGTTTTCATATGCTTGTTTGTCACATGTATGTCTGCTTTTAAAAGTGTCTGTTTATGTTCTTTGCCCACTTTTAAATGGGGTTGTTTTTTGTTTGTAAGTTTAAGTTCCTCATAAGTTCTGGATATTGAACCTTTGTCAGATGCTTAGTTTAAACATACTTTCTCCCATTCTGTAGGTTGTTCGTTTACTCAGTTGATAGCTTCTTTTGATGTGCAGAAGCTCTGAGATTTAATTAGATCCAATTTGTCAGTTTTTGTTTTTGTTGCAATTGCTTTTGGTGTCTACATCATGAAATCTCTGCCAGGGCTGATGTCCAGAATGGTATTTCCTAGGTTATTTTCCAAGGTTTATATAGTTTCAGCTTGTACATTTAAGTCTTTAATCGATCTTGAGTTGATTTTTGTATGTGATGTAAAGTAGGGGTCCAGTTTCAGTCTTCGGCATATGGCTAGCCATCTATTCCAGCACAATTTATTGAATGAGGAGTCCTTTATGCATTGCTTGTTTTTGTCAGCTTTGTCAAACATCAGATGGTTATAGGTGTGCCACCTTATTTCTCTGTTCTTTATTCTGTTCTGTTGGCCTATGTGTCTGTTTTTGTACCAGTACTGTGCTGTTTTGGTTACCGTAGCCCTGTATTATCGCTTGAAGTCCAACAGCGTGATGCCTCCTGCTTTGTTCTGTTTGGTTAGGATTGCTTTGGCTATTTGGACTCTTTTTTTCTTTGGCTCCATATGAATTTTAAAGTAGTATTTTCTACTTCTGTGAAGAATGTCATTGGCAGTTTGATAGGAACAGTATTGAATCTGTAAATTGCTTTGGGCAGTATGGCCATTTTAATGATATTGGTTCTTCCTATCTGTGAGCATGTAAATTTTTTTATTTGTTTGTGTCATCTCTGATTTCTCTGAACAGTGTTTTGTAATTCTAATTGTAGAGCTCTTTTACCTCCCTGGTTAGCTATATTCTAGGTATTGTATTCTTTTTCTGGCAACTGTGAATGGGATTGCATTTCTGATTTGGCTGTTGGCTTGGATGTTGTTGATGTATAGGAGTGCTACTGACTTTTATACATTAATTTTGTATCCTGAAACTGTGCTGAAGTTGTTTATCAGATCAAGGAGCTTTTGGGCAGAGACTATGGGGTTTTCCAGATAAAGAATCATGTAATCCGCAAACAGGGATAGTTTGACTTTCTATCTTCTGATTTGGATGCTTTTTCTTTCTTTCTTTTGCCTGATTGTTCTCACCAGGACTTCCAATACTATATTTAATGTGAGTAGTGAGAGAGGACATCCTTCTCTTGTTCCGGTTTTCAAGGGAAAGGCTTCCAGCTTTTACCCATTCAGTATGATGTTGGTTGTGGCTTTGTCACAAATGGCTCTTATATTTTGAAGTATTTTCCTTCAATGTTTATTTTATTGAGGATTTTTAACATGAAGGGATGTTGAATTTTATCAAAAGCCTTTTTTTTGCATCTATAGAGATAATCATGCTTTTTATTTTAGTATTTATTTATTCTAATTTTAATTTTAATTAATTAATTTGGTTTCTAAATTATACTTTAAGTTCTGGGATACAAGTGCAGAATGTGCAGGTTTGTTACATAGGTATACATGTGCTGTGGTGGTTTGCTGCACCCATCAAACCGTCACCTACATGAGGTATTCCTTCTAATGCTATCACTCCTCTAGCACCCCAGCCCCTGACAGGCCCTGGTGTGTGATGTTTCCCTCCCTGTGCCTGTGTGTTCTCATTGTTCAACTCCCACTTATGAGTAAGAATATGCAGTGTTTTGTTTTCTGCTCTTGTGTTAATTTGCTGAGAATGATGGTTTCCAGCCTCATCCATGTGCCTGCAAAGAACATGAACTCATCCTTTTTTATGGCTGCATAGTATTCCATGGTATATATGTGCCACATTTTCTTCATCCAGTCTATCATTGATGGGGATTTGGGTTGGTTCCAAGTCTTTGCTCTTGCAAATAGTGCTGCAATAAACATACATTGTGCATGTGTCTTTATAGTAGAATGATTTATAATCCTTTGGGTATATACCCAGTAATGGGATCGCTGGGTCAAATGGTATTTCTGGTTTTAGATCCTTGAGGAATTGCCACACTGTCTTCCACAATGGTTGAACTAATTTACAGTCCCACCAACAGTTTAAAAGTGTTCCTATTTCTCCACATTCTCTCCAGCATCTGTTGTTTTCTGTCTTTTTAGTAATTGCCATTCTAACTGGCGTGAGATGGTATCTCATTGTGGTTTTGATTTCCATTTCTCTAATGACCAGTGATGATAAGCCTTTTTTCATATGTTTGTTGGCCACATAAATGTCTTCTTTTGAAAAGCATCTGTTTATATCTTTTGCCCACTTTTTGATGGGATTGTTGTGTTCTTGTAAATTTGTTTAAGTTCTTTGTAGATCCTGGATATTAGCCCTTTGTCAGAAGGATAGATTGCAAACATTTTCTCCCATTCTGTAGGTTACCTGTTCACTGTGATGATAGTTTCTTTTGCTGTGCAGAAGCTCTTTAGTTTAATTAGATCCCATTTGTCAATTTTGGCTTTTGCTGCCATTGCTTTTGGTGTTTTAGTCATGAATTCTTTGCCCAGGCCTACGTCCTGAATGGTATTGCCAAGGTTTTCTTCTAGGGTTTTTATGGTTTTGGGTTTTACATTTAAGTCTTTAATCCATCTTGAGTTAATTTTTGTATAAGGTGTAAAGAAGGGGTCTGGTTTCAATTTTCTGCATGTGGCTAGCCAGTTTTCTCAACACCATTTATTAAATAGGGAATCCTTTCCTAATTGCTTGTTTGTTTGTTTGTTTGTTTTGAGATGGAGTATCACTCTGTCACCCAGGCTGGAGTGCACTGGTACGATCTCTGCTCACTGCAACTTCTGCTTCCCGGGATCATGCCATTCTCCTGCCTCAGCCTCCCGAGTAGCTGGGACTACAGGCACCTGCCACCACACCTGGCTAATTTTTTGTATTTTTAGTAGAGATGGGGTTTCACCATGTTAGCCAGGATGGTCTCAATCTCCTGACCTCATGATACGCCCACCTCGGCCTCCCAAAGTGCTGGGATTACAGGCGTGACCCACTGCGCTCGGCCCCCCATTGCTTGTTTTGACAGTTTTGTCAAAGATCGGATGGTTGTAGATGTGTGGTGTTATTTCTGAGGCCTCTGTTCTGTTCCAGTGGTCTATATGTCTGTTTTGGTACCAGTACCATGCTGTTTTGGTTTCTGTAGGCTTGTAAAATAGTTTGAAGTCAGGTAGCTGATGCCTCCAGCTTTGTTCTTTTTGCATAGGATTGTTTTGGCTCTGTGGGCTCTTTCTTGGTTCCGTATGAAATTTAAAGTAGTTTTTTTCTAATTCTGTGAAGAAAGTCAGTGGTAGCTTGATGAGGATAACATTGAATCTATAAATTACTTTGAAAAGTATGGCCATTTTCATGATATTGATTCTCCTATCCAGGAGGATGGAATGTTTTTCCATTTGTTTGTGTTCTCTCTTATTTCCTTGAGCAGTTGTTTGTAGTTCTCCTTGAAGAGGTCCTTCACGTTCCTTGCAAGTTGTTTTCTTGGGTATTTTATTCTCTTTGTAGCAATTGTGAATGGGAGTTCACTCATGATTTGGCTCTCTGTTTGTCTATTATTGGTGTGCAGAAATGCTTTTGATTTTTCACATTGATTTTATATCCTCAGACTTTGCTGAAGTTGCTTATCAGCTTAAGGAGATTTTGGGCTGAGATGATGGGGTTTTCTAAATATAAAATCATGTCATCTGCAAACAGAGACAATTTGACTTCCTCTCTTCCTATTTGAATACCCCATATTTCTTTCTCTTGCCTGATTGCCCTGGCCAGAACTTCCAATACTATGTTGAACAAGAGTGATGACAGAGGGAATCCTTGTCTTATGCTGGTTTTCAAAGGGAATGCTTCCAGCTTTTGCCCATTCAGTAGGATATTGGCTGTGGGTTTGTCATAAATAGCTCTTATAATTTTGAGATATGTTCCATCAATACTGAATTTATTGAGAGTTTTTAACATGAAGGGCTGTTGAATTTTGTCGAAGGCCTTTTCTGCATCTATTGATACAATCATGTGGTTTTTGTCTTTGGTTCTGTTTATATGCTGGATTACGTGTATTGATTTGCGTCTGTTGAACCAGCCTTGCATCCCAGGGATGAAGCCCACTTGATCATGGTGGATAAGCTTTTTGATGTGCTGCTGCATTTTGTTTGCCAGTATTTTATTGAGGATTTTCACATTGATATCAGGGATATTGGCGATAAATTTTCTATTTTTTTTGTGGTGTCTCTGCCAGGTTTTGGTATCAGGTGGATGCTGGCTTCATAAAATGAGTTAGGGAGGATTCCCTCTTTTTTCTATTGTTTGGAATAGTTTCAGAAGGAATGGTATCAGCTCCTCTCTGTACCTCTGGTAGAATTTGGCTGTGAATCTGTCTGGTCCTGGGCTTATTTTTCTTGGTAGGCTTTTAATTACTGCCTCAACTTCAGAACTTGTTATTGGTCTATTCAGGGATTCGACTTCTTCCTGGTTTAGACTTGGGAGGGTGTATGTTTCCAGGAATTTTTCCATGTCTCCTAGATTTTCTAGTTTATTTACGTAGAGGTGATTATAGTAATCTCTGATGGTGCTTTGTATTTCTGTGGGATCAGTGGTGATATCCCCTTTATCATTTTTTATTGCATTTATTTGATTCCTCTGTTTTTCCATAATTGTCTGGCTAGCAGTCTATGTATTTTGTTGATCTCTTCAAAAAACCAGCTCCTGGATTCATTGATTTTTTGAGGGTTTTCATGTCTCTATCTTCTTCAGTTCTGCTCTGATCTTAGTTATTTCTTGTCTTCTGCTAGCTTTTGAGTTTGTTTGCTCTTGCTTCTCTAGTTCTTTTAATTGTGATGTTAGGGTGTTGATTTTAGATCTTTCCTGCTTTCTCTTGTGGGCATTCAGTGCTATAAATTTTCCTTTACACACTGCTTTAAATGTGTCCCAGAGATTCTGGTACATTATGTCTTTGTTCTCATTGATTTCAAAACACTTCTTGATCTCTGCCTTAATTTAGTTATTTACCCAGTAGTCATTCAGGAGCACGTTGTTCAGTTTCCATGTAGTTGTGCAGGTTTTAATGAGTTTCTTAATCCTGAGTTCTAATTAGATGGCACTGTGGTCTGAGAGGCTGTTTGTTATGATTTCCATTCTTTTGCATTTGCTGAGGAGTGTTTTACTTCCAATTATATGGTCAATTTTAGAATAAGTGTGATGTGGTGCTGAGAAGAATGTATATACTGTTGATTTGGGGTGGAGATTTCTGTAGATGTCTGTTAGGTCTGGTTGGTTCAGAGCTGAGTTCAAGTCCTGAATATCCTTGTTAATTTTCTGTCTTATTGATCTGTCTAATATTGACAGTGGGGTGTTAAAGTCTCCCACTATTATTGTGTGAGTCTAAGTCTGTTTGTAGATCTCTAAGAACTTGCTTTATGAATCTGGGTGCTCCTGTATTGGGTACATATATATTTAGCATAGTTAGTTCTTCTTGTTGCATTGATCCCTTTACCATTATGTAATGGCCTTCTTTGTCTCTTTTTATCTTTGTTGGTTTAAAGTCTGTTTTATCAAAAACTAGGATTGCAACTCCTGCTTTTTTTTGCTTTTTTTTTGCTTTCCATTTGCTTGGTAAATCTTCCTCCATCCCTTTATTGTGAATCTATGTGTGTCGTTGCACATGAGATTGGTCTCCTGAATATAGCACACCAATGGGTCTTAACTGTTTATCCAATTTGCCAGTTGGTGTCTTTTAATTGGGGTATTAAGCCCATTTACATTTAAGGTTAATACCATTATATGTAAATTTGACCCTGTCATTATGATACTAGCTGGTTATTTTGCCTGTTAGTTGATGCAGTTTCTTCATAGTGTCAATGGCCTTTACAATTTGGTATGTTTTTGCAGTGACTGGTACAGGTTGTTCCTCTCCATGTTTAGTGCTTCCTTCAGGGGCTCTTATAATGCAGGCCTGATGGTGACAATATCTCTCAGCATCTGCTTGTCTGTAAAGGATTTTATTTCTCCTTTGCTTATGAAGCTTAGTTTGGCTGGATATGAAATTCTGGGTTGAAAATTCTTTTCTTTATGAATGTTGAGTATTGGCCCCTACTCTCTTCTGGCTTATAGGGTTTCTGCAGAGAGATGTGCTGTTAGTCTGATGGGCTTCCCTTTGTGGGTAGCCCAACCTTTCTCTCTGGCTGCCCTTAAAACTTTTTCCTTCATTTCAACTCTGGTGAATCTGATGATTATGTGTCTTTAGGTTGCTCTTCTTGAGGAGTATCTTTGTGGGGTTCTCTGTATTTCCTGAATTTGAATGTTGGCCTGTCTTTCTAGGTTGGAGAAGTTCTGCTAGATAATATCCTGAAGAGTGTTTTCCAACCTGGTTCCATTCTCCCCATCACTTTCAGGTACACCAATCAAATGTAGATTTGGTCTTTTCACATAGTCCCATATTTCTTGGAGTCTTTCTTTGTCTTTTTCATTCTTTTTTCTTTTATCTTGTCTTCTTGCTTTATTTCATTACGTTGATCTTCAGTCTCTAATATTGTTTCTTCTGCTTGATTGATTTGGCTATTGATACTTTTGTATGCTTCACAAAGTTCTCGTGCTGTGTTTTCCAGCCGCATCAAGTCATTATACAAGTCAGTATACAAGTTCTTCTGTATACTGGTTATTGTAGTTAGCAATTCGTCTAACCTTTTTTCAGGGTTCTTAGCTTCCTTGCATTGGGTTGGAACATTCTCCTTTAGTTCAGAGGAGTTTGTTATCACCCACCTTCTGAAGCCTACTTATGTCAATTCGTCAAGCCCATTTTCTGTTTAATTTTGTTCCCTTGCTGATGAGGAGCTATGATCTTTTGGAGGAGAAGAGGCTTTCTGGTTTTTGGAATTTTCAACATTTTTGTGCTGGTTTCTCCCATATTCGTGGATTCATCTACCCTTGGTCTTTGATGTTGGTGACCTTCGGACAGGGTCTCTGATTGGACAATCTTTTTGTGATGTTGATTGTATTCCTTTCTATTTGTTAGTTTTCCTTCTACCAGTCAGGACCCTCTGCTGCAGCTCTGCTGGAGTTTGCTGGAGGTCCACTCTAGACACTGTTTGCCTGGGTATCACCAGCGGAGGTTGCAGAGGAGCAAATATTGCTGCCTGTTCTTTCCTCTAGAAGCTTCATCCCAGAGGGGCATCTGCCAGATGCCAGCCAGAGCTTTCCTGTATTAGGTGTCTGTCATCCCCTGATGGGAGGTGTCTCCCAGTCAGGATACACTGGGGTCAGGGACCCACTTAAGGAGGCAGTCTGACCCTTAGCAGAGCTTGAATGTTGTGCTGGGAGGTCTGATGCTGTTTTCAGAGCCGTCAGGCAGGGATGTTTAAGTATGCTGAAGCTGTGCCCACAGCTGCCCCTTCCCCCAAGTGCTCTGTTCCAGAAAGATGGGGGTTTTATCTATAAGTCCCTGATTGGAGCTGCTGCCTTTTTTTTTTTTAAGAGATGCCCTGCCCAGAGGGGAGGAATCTAGAGAGGCAGTCTGGCCTCAGCGGCCTTCTTGAACTGTGGTGGGCTCTGTCCAGTTCAAACTTCCCAAGCAGCCTTTTCTATACTGTGAGGGTAAAACCGCCTACTCAAGCATCAGCAATGGTGGAGGCCCCTCCCCCCACCAAGCTCAAGTGTCCCATATCAACCTCAGACTGTTGTGCTGGTGGTGAGAACTTCAAGCCAGTGGATCTTAGTTTTCTGGGCTCCGTGGGAGGGGGACCCATTGAGCCAGACCACTTGGCTCCCTGATTTCAGCCCCTTTCCAGGGGAGTGAACAATTCTGTCTCTCTGGTGTTCCAGGCAACACTGGGGTATGAAAAAACAAAAACCAAAAACCAAAAAACAAACTCCTGTAGCTAGCTCGGTGTCTGCCCAAATGGTCACCTAGTTTTGTGATTGAAACCCAGGGCCCTGTTAGTGTAGGCACTGGAGGGAACCTCCTGGCCTGTGGGTTGTGAAGACCATGGGAAAAGCGCAGTGTCTGGGCCGGAGTGCACCATTCCTCATGGCACAGTCCCTAATGGCTTCCTTTGGCTAGCAGAAGGAAGTTCCCCAACCCCTTGTGCTTCCTGTGTGAGGCGACGCCCCATCCTGCTTTGGCTTACCGTTTTTGGGCTGCACCCACTGTCCAACCAGTCCCAGTGAGATGAACCGGGTACCTCAGTTGGAAATGCAGAATTCACCTGTCTTCTGCGTTGATCTCGCTGGGAGCTGCAGACAGGAGCTGCTCTTATTTGGTCATCTTGCCAGCAATCCCTGTCTTGCTTTCTTGTTCCTCTCCTTTGCCAGGTCCCTGTTCTCTATATGGTCTCTACCACCTTCCAGCAGATGTAGGATGCTCTGCAGGTTGTGAGCCAGAGAGGTCAGTTGCTTCACTCTAACATCTGTGGCCTGTTTCATTTCTGCCTTGTCCTGCTCCAGCCTTTGCTTCTGTCTTGCAATTTCTTGGTCAGGCAGCTCTGCAGGTTGCCAACAGTCAGTGCTGTCATTCAGATCATCGCAGTTTGCCCCTGAAGATCTCCACTGTGCTGTGAAGTATGTGGGAACTGTTTTGCATCACTCACTTGGGGAAGTTCAGGAGGCCTGCATTTTTGTACTGTTTTCAGAAGCTCACCTATGTCCTGAAGGGAAGACCTGTTCATTTCATTTAGAAACCTCAAGCAGAGGGTTTGGAGCATTTGAGGACTGGCCTTGGCATGGTGGATGTGAGGCCACCGCTGGCCTGGAATGCTGGCCCCATCTTGGCTCTAGCCTTTCTGTGAACCTCACCCTGGGCTGAACCCCTTCCGGTCAGCTCTTCCTTTCTTCTCACCATATGTTATCTCCTGCTCATAGAGACCACCACAGCAGTGCATGCCTGGATCACCCAGAGTATCTATAGGGTAACTGACACTAGTCCCAGGATTCTGTACATTATTAGTACTGCTGTCCAAGTGCCCACAGGTGGGCCAGCAGCAGCTGAGTATGCATTTCATGGTGGGCAGCAGGCCCACCATGGCTTCTGAGGGCTTCACAGCTCTGGCTCCACTTGCCAGTGGTCTGTGGGCCACAAGTTACCACTCAGAACCATGTGGAATGTTCTTTCTCTAATACAAACAAGGGCCCACAAAGCAGAGTAGACCGTCCACTGGGCTGGGAGGAGGAAGGCACCTCATGTTCCAGAAAACTATGTCCCTGATTTTGCTGAGCAAATAGAAAGCAACATTACTTATATAGTGCCTTGAGGGAGTGGAAAGAGCTCGTGGCAGCCCCTAGCTCAGGCTACTCCAGGCTCCCACCTCATGCTACAGCACAGCTAGAAGGTCAAAGAAGGGCCACGCCATAGCCCCGGGTCCACAAATGATTCTCTTGGTGCAGTGTGGTGACCTGTCCCTGGTGAGGCTCGTTACCCTGATTTCACATTTCCTTTTGCTGAAGGGAAGCCTGGTTTTTCCTACAAAGAGTCTATCTATCTAGATTGAGCTCCTTGAAGAAGGGGCTATGTTTTCTTCATTTCCATATCGTCAGTAGCTAGTCAATGCCCAGTATACACTAGAGGCTTGGTCATTGTCTTATTTTCTTTTTGACTCTCCTCTCACTTAGGACATGTCACTTCCCCTCTTGACCTCCATATGCAGATCTGTGAATAAGGGTAAATGGGTAAAGGCCCCTCTAGCTTTAAAACCCCTCTGACATAGAGAGAACTCTGAACAGAACCAGAAGCTAAGGAATGATGCATAGAGCATTTGCCCTGGGATGATGGGTAGGATCTACAGATCTGGCTATTAGGTGGGATTTTGCCACTTGAATTTGACCCTGATTTTCAAATCACTCGCAAGAATGATCTTTAGAGTTGGTGGTTTTGTGTGTGTGTGTGTGTGTGTGTTTTAGACTCTGTTGTTGACAACAGCTTCTGGAAATCTTTTCCACAGAGAATAAGGGGGCTTCTTTGGACAAATTGGGTGGATGCAGGCTCTATCTGCCTGACAGCTACTGTTTGGGCCATATCATGATTGCTGCATTCTGCTCCTCTACAGAGGTTTCTTCAGACAATACAGTATGTCTGGCCCTGTCATTTGTTACAAGTGTAGAAACAACAACCGGGAACCTGAAACTGCTGGGATAAGTGCCTGCCACTGAATCCTGTCCCCTTGCAGTCACATCTACAAGGTGCACCTGTGCTCTGGCCCTCTCTTTCCAAGAAGACAGACCATAGGAACTTCCAGGATCATGTTGCCTTGGACACCACAGTCTGTGTGAACAGCAGGACTGAAGTTGTGAGAGTTGCCATGATAGTGACGGCTAATAGCAGGACAGTCACATTAGAAAGGCAGCATCCTGGCCTTCCACAATAGGCTGAGTGACTTGGCCTCTGTCTGCCCACTGGAGCTGCCATCTTATTGCCAGTTCCTGGAGGAGCACTGTGAGCTCCTCCCCAGGAACTGTTTCTTGGCTTCCCTTTGTCATGACTCCCTCTGGGCTGTGGTGGCACCCTCTCTGGCCCTGTGGGGGAGTGGGCACAGGGGGAGGAGGGGAGCTGATGAGCTTGAGGCCAGTGGGTGGCCTGCTCTGGCTGTGGCACCTTCTTGGGCCTGCCCTGGCCTGGCTCCGTGGCTCTGCCTACTCCACCTCTAGGATCCTCAGGCTGCATCCTGCTGGCACTGCATCTTCCACTCACTCTCTGGATGTATTTTGCATATGAGAAGAACATGAGTTTGGGGAACCAGGAGTAGAGTGCTGAGGTGGGAGCCTAGAGTAGCCTGAGCTAGGGGCTGCCATGAGCTCTTTCCACTCCCTCAGGGCGCTGCATAAGTAATGTCACTTTCTATTTGCTCAGCAAATAGAAACATAAGTTCAAAACTTATGTTGAAATTTAATCACTTTTGGGATAGTACTGCAAAGTGGGACTGTTAAGAGGGCTGTTAGGCCAAGAGGGCTCTGCCTTCATGAATGGATTAATGTCGTTGTCATGGGAATGGGTTCATTACTGCAAGAGTAAATGGTCATAAAAGTGAGTTTGCTTTCTTGCTTTCTCACTTGCTCCCTCTTTTGCCCTTTTGTCATTGTTCCTGGGAGGATGCAGCACGAAGGCCCTTACCAGATGCTAGTGCCATGCTCTTGGACTTCCCAGCCTCTAGAACCACAAGCCACATAAATTTCCATTCATTATAAAGTACTCAGTCTGTGGTATTCTGTTATAGCAACATTAAATGAACTAAGATAATACCTATGTTCTTAGTTTTCTGAGAATTTTTATCATGATTAGATACTGAATTTTATCAAATGATTTTGCTGCATGAATTGATATGATCATATGATTTTTATCATTTAGCCTGTTCATGTGTGGGATTACATTGATTGAATTTCAAATATTGCACCAGCCTTGCCTACCTGGAATAAATACCACTTGGTATTGATATAGGAATTAAAAAGAAATAATTTAGGCAGATAGTGAGGGTAAAGAAGTAGTGAAAACAGCTCCCCAAAAAATTTTGTTTTCTAACAAAAAGCAGCCAGTAAAATTGAGCTACAGACATAGACAAGTAAGCTGGAAGCATTCAGGGGTGAATGCTAGCAGTTGTGTCAATGGGAAAGGGGCTACCTGGGGGTTAGGCATGTTCAAAATGGTGGTTCCATCTTCCCTTTTCCTAGCCAATCATGTGTGCAGTCAGAAGCAGACAACATGGTGCTGACCAGACAAAGACACAATTTGCATAATATTAGGGTGCAGTGGCCAGCTTCTGCTTGTGCTATGTAAATGTCACACCTGGTCCAACCAATTTTTGGGCCCTATGTAAATCAGACACCACCTCCTCAAGCTAGTCTGTAAAACCCTGTGCACTCCACTGTGGGCTGGAGGTCCCACTTGGGCACTCCTTTCTCTGGCAGAAGAGAGAAAGCTAATCTCCTTTCTCTTTCTTTTGCCTACTAAACCACTCCTAAACCCACTTCTTGTGTGTCTGTGTACTCAATTTCCTTGGTATGAGATGATGAACCTCAGGTATTTACCTGAGACAAATGACACTGCTTCAGTATGAGGTATGATGCTCTTTATATGGTTTGGATTTGATTTGCTAATACTTTGTTGATAATTGCATCATGAGAAATATTGATCTTTAGTTTTTACTTTATTTTTTTATTATACTGCCTTTGTCTGGATTTAGTATCGGAGTAATACTGGCTTCATAAAATGAGCTGGGAAGTGTTCCCACACGTCTTATATTCTGGAAGAGATTATGTAAAGTTATCGGTAATGTCTTTAAATGTTTGGTAGAATTCTCCAGGGAAACCATTTGAACATGGAGACATCTTTAAAGGAGATTTTATATTATGAATTCAATTTATTTAATTGTTACGGCCTTATTCAGATTACTTATTTCATCTCAAGTTCGGGTAGTTTGTGTTTTTTAAGAGATTGGTCCAATTCTTCTAAATTGTCAAATTTATGAGCATAAGACTTTTCATAGTATTCTCTTATTATCCTGTTATTTATTTTCTATTTTATTGTATTTTATATATGTATATGTATGTATACTTTTAATCTCTCTTAAAATCTCTGCCCTTTAGTTGGTATATTTGGACTATTTACATTTATGGTAACTACAATTAAATCTGTCTTTTTTTTTTTTTTTTGGAGATGGAGTCTCACTCTGTCACCCAGGCTGGAGTGCAATGGCGCAATGTCTGCTCACTGCAAGCTGTGCCCCCCAGATTCATGCCATTCTTCTGCCTCATCCTCCCAAGCAACTGACTAATAGCCAAGCAGCAGCTGACTAATAGCCGCTGACTAATAGCAGCAGCCTCCCGAGCAGCTGACCCGAATAGCTGCCACCATGCCTGGCTAATCTTTTTGCATTTTTAGCAGATGTGGGGTTCATCATGTTAGCCAGGATGGTCTCGATTTCCTGACTTCTTGATCTGCCTGCCTTGGCCTTCCAAAAATCTGTCATTTTATTATTTGTTTTCTATTTGTTTTCTCTGTTTCTTGGTCCTTTGTTTATCTCCTCTTTCTTTTCTTTCTTTCTTTCTTTTTTTTTATTATACTTTAAGTTCTAGGGTACATGTGCACAACATGCAGGTTTGTTACATATGTATATATGTGCCATGTTGCTGTGCTGCACCCATTAACTTGTCATTTGCATTAGGTATATCTCCTAATGCTATCCCTCCCCCTTGCCCACAATAGGACCCAGTGTATGATGTTCCCCTTCCTGTGTCCAAGTGATCTCATTGTTCAGTTCCCACCTATGAGTGAGAATATGTGGTATTTGATTTTCTGTTCTTGCGACAGTTAGCTCAGAAGGATGGTTCCCAGCTGCATCCATGTCCCTACAAACGACACGAACTCAACCTTTTTTATGGCTGCATAGTATTCCATGGTGTATATGTGCCACATTTTCTTAATCCAGTCTGTCACTGATGGACATTTGGGTTGATTCCAAGTCTTTGCTATTGTGAATAGTGCCGCAATAAACATATGTGTGCATGTGTCTTTATAGCAGCATGACTTATAATCCTTTGGGTATATCCCCAGTAATGGGATGGCTGGGTCAAATGGTATTTCTAGTTCTAGATCCTTGAGGAATCGCCATACTGTTTTCCACAATGGTTGAACTAGTTTACAATCCCACCAACAGTGTAAAAGTGTTCCTATTTCTCCACATCCTCTCCAGCACCTGTTGTTTCCTGATTTTTTAATGATTGACATTCTAACTGGTGTGAGATGGTATCTCATTGTGGTTTTGATTTGCATTTCTCTGATGGCGAGTGATGATGAACATTTTTTCATGTGTCTGTTGGT
This sequence comes from Macaca thibetana thibetana, assembly GCF_024542745.1. Classification (NCBI taxonomy): domain Eukaryota; kingdom Metazoa; phylum Chordata; class Mammalia; order Primates; family Cercopithecidae; genus Macaca; species Macaca thibetana. The sequence goes on from NC_065588.1 coordinate 51,185,835, forward strand.
TGTATGAATGTCTTCTTTTGAGAAGTGTCTGTTCATATCCTTTGACCACTTTTTGATGGGGTTGTTTGTTTTTTTCTTGTAAATTTGATTGAGTTCTTTATAGGTTCTGGATATTAGCCCTTTGTCACATGAGTAGATTGCAAAACTTCTCCCATTCTGTAGGTTGCCTGTTCATTCTGATGGTAGTTTCTTTTGCTGTGCAGAAGCTCTTTAGTTTAATTAGATCCCATTTGTCAATTTTGGCTTTTGTTGCCATTGCTTTTGGTGTTTTAGACATGAAGTTCTTGCCCATGCCTATGTCCTGAATGGTATTCCCTAGGTTTTCTTCTAGGGTTTTTATGGTATTAAGTCTTACATTTAAGTCTCTAATCCATCTTGAATTAATTTTTGTATAAGGAGTAAGGAAAGGATCCAGTTTCAGCTTTCTACTTATGGCTAGCCAATTTTCCCAGCACCATTTATTAAATAGGGAATCCTTTCCCCATTTCTTGTTTTTGTCAGGTTTATCAAAGGTCTGATGGCTATAGATGTGTGGCATTTTTCTGAGGGCTCGGTTCTGTTCCATTGGTCTATATCTCTGTTTTGATACCAGTACCATGCTGTTTTGGTTACTGTAGCCTTGTAGTATAGTTTGAAGTCAGGTAGCGTGATGCCTCCAGCTTTGTTCTTTTGGCTTAGGATTGTCTTGGTAATGTGGGGTCTTTTTTGGTTCCAATGAACTTTAAAGCAGTTTTTTCCAATTCCGTGAAGAAAGTCATTGGTGGCTTAATGGGAATGGCATTGAATCTATAAATTACTTTGAGCAGTATGGCCATTTTCACAATATTGATTCTTCCTATCCATGAGCATGGTATGTTCTTCCATTTGTTTGTGTCCTCTTTTATTTCACTGAGCAGCGGTTTGTAGTTCTCCTTGAAGAGGTCCTTTCCATCCCTTGTAAGTTGGATTCCTAGGTATTTTATTCTCCTTGAAGTTTTTGTGAATGGGAGTTCATTCATGATTTGGCTCTCTGTTTGTCTGTTACTGGCGTATAAGAATGCTTGTGATTTTTGCACATTGACTTTGTATCCTGAGACTTTGCTGAAGTTGCTTATCAGCTTAAGGAGATTTGGGGCTGAGACGACGGGGTTTTCTAAATATACAATCATGTCATCTGCAAACAGGGACAATTTGACTTCTTCTTTTCCTAACTGAATACCCTTGATTTCTTTCTCTTGCCTGATTGCCCTAGCCAGAACTTCCAACACTATGTTGAATAGGAGTGGTGAGAGAGGGCATCCCTGTCTTGTGCCAGTTTTCAAAGGGAATGCTTCCAGTTTTTGCCCATTCAGGATGATATTGGCTGTGGTTTGTCATAAATAGCTCTTATTATTTTGAGATACGTTCCATCAATACCGAATTTATTGAGAGTTTTTAGTATGAGGGGCTGTTGAATTTTGTCAGAGGCCTTTTCTGCATCTGTTGAGATAATCATGGGGTTTTTGTCTTTGGTTCTGTTTATATGCTGGATTACGTTTATTGATTTGCGTCTGTTGAACCAGCCTTGCATCCCAGGGATGAAGTCCACTTGATCATGGTGGATAAGCTTTTTGATGTGCTGCTGGATTCGGTTTGCCAGTATTTTATTGAGGATTTTTACATCGATGTTCATCAGGGATATTGGTCTAAAATTCTCTTTTTTGTTGTATATCTGTTAGGCTTTGGTATCAGGATGATATTGGCCTCATAAAATGAGTTAGGGAGGATTCCCCCTTTTTCTATTGATTGGAATGGTTTCAGAAGGAATGGTGTCAACTCCTCCTTGTACCTCTGGCAGAATTCAGCTGTGAATCCGTCTGGTCCTGGACTTTTTTTGGTTGGCAGGCTATTAATTATTGCCTCAATTTCAGAGCCTCCTACTGGTCTATTCAGGGATTCAACTTCTTCCTGGTATAGTCTTAGGAGAGTGTAAGTGTCCAGGAAATTATCCATTTCTTCTAGGTTTTCTAGTTTATTTGCATAGAGGTGTTTATAGTACTCTCTGATGGTAGTTTGTATTTCTGTGGGGTAGGTGGTAATATCCCCTTTATCATTTTTTATTGTGTCTATTTGATTCTTCTCTCTTTTCTTCTTTATTAGTCTTGCTAGTGGTCTATCAATTTTGTTGATCTTTTCAGAAAACCAGCTCCAGGATTCACTGATTTTTTGGAAGGATTTTTGTGTCTCTATTTCCTTCAGTTCTGCTCTGATCTTAGTTACTTCTTGCCTTCAGCTAGCTTTTGAATGTGTTTGCTCTTGCTTCTCTAGTTCTTTTAATTGTGATGTTAGGGTGTCAATTTTAGATCTTTCCTGCTTTCTCTTGTGGGCATTTAGTGCTATAAATTTCCCTCTACACACTGCTTTCAATGTGTCCCAGAGATTCTGGTATGTTGTATCTTTGTTCTCATTGGTTTCAAAGAACATCTTTATTTCTGCCTTCGTTTTGTTATGTACCCAGTAGTCATTCAGGAGCAGGTTGTTCAGTTTCCATGTAGTTGAGTGGTTTTGATTGAGTTTCTTAGTCCTGAGTTGTAGTTTGATTGCACTGTGGTCTGAGAGACAGTTTGTTATAATTTCTGTTCTTTTACATTTGCTGAGGAGTGCTGTACTTCCAACTATGTGGTCAATTTTGGAATAAGTGTGATGTGGTGCTGAGAAGAATGTATATTCTTTTGATTTGGGGTGGAGAGTTCTGTAGATGTCTATTAAGTCCACTTGGTGCAGAGTTGAGTTCAATTCCTTTATATCCTTGTTAACTTTCTGTCTTGTTGATCTGTCTAATGTTGACAGTGGGGTGTTAAAGTCTCCCATTATTATTGCATGGGAGTCTAAGTCTCTTTGTAAGTCTATAAGGACATGCTTTATGAATCTGGGTGCTCCTGTATTGGGTGCATATATATTTAGGATAGTTAGCTCTTCCTGATGAATTGATCTCTTTACCATTATGTAATGGCCTTCTTTGTCTCTTTTGATCTCTGATGGTTTATAGTCTGTTTTATCAGGGACTAGAATTGCAACCCCTGCTTTTTTTTTTTGTTTTCCATTTGCTTGGTAGATCTTCCTCCATCCCTTTATTTTGAGCCTATGTGTGTCTCTGCATGTGAGATGGGTCTCCTGAATACAGCAAACTGATGGGTCTTGACTCTTTATCCAATTTGCCAGTCTGTGTCTTTAATTGGACCATTGATTCCAGTTACATTTAAGGTTAATATTGTTATGTGTGAACTTGATCCTGTCATTATGATATTAGCTGGTTATTTTGCTCACTAGTTGATGCAGTTTCTTCCTAGCATCAATGGACTTCACATTTTGTCATGTTTTTGCGATGGCTTGTACCTGTTGTTCCTTTCCATGTTTAGTGCTTCCTTCAGGATCTCTTTTAGGGCAGGCCTGGTGGTGACAAAATCTCTAAGCATTTGCTTGTCTGTAAAGGATTTTATTTCTCCTTCACTTATGAAACTTAGTTTGGCTGAATATGAAATTCTGGGTTGAAAATTCTTTTCTTTAAGAATGTTGAATATTGGCCCCTACTCTCTTCTGGCTTGGAGAGTTTCTGCCGAGAGATCTGCTGTTAGTCTGATGGGCTTCCCTTTGTGTGTAACCCGACCTTTCTGTCTGGCTGCCCTTAACATTTTTTCCTTCATTTCAACTTTGGTGAATCTGACAATTATGTGTCTTGGAATTGCTCTTCTCAAGGAGTATCTTTGTGGTGTTCTCTGTATTTCCTGAATTTGAATGTTGGCCTGCCTTACTAGGTTGGGGAAATTCTCCTGGATGATATCCTGCAGAGTGTTTTCCAACTTGGTTCCATTTTCCCCTTCACTTTCAGGCACACCAATCAGACGTAGATTTAGTCGTTTCACATAATCCCATATTTCTTGGAGGCTTTATTAATTTCTTTATACTCTTTTTTCTCTACACTTCTCTTCTCACTTCATTTCATTCATTTGTTCTTCAATCTCTGATACTCTTTCTTCCAGTTGATCGAATTGGTTACTGAAGCTTGTGCGTTTGTCACGTAGCTCTGGTGTTATGCTTTTCATCTCTATCAGTTCTTTTAAGGTCTTCTTTGCATTGATTATTCTAGTTATCCATTCATCCATTCTTTTTTCAAGGTTTTTAGTTTCTTTGCACTTGTTACATAGTTCCTCCTTTACCTCTGAGAAGTTTGATCGACTGAAGCCTTCTTCTCTGAATTCATCAGAGTCATTCTCCATCCAGCTTTGTTCTGTTGCTGGCAATGAGCTGTGTTCCTTTGGAGGGGGAGAGGCACTCTGATTTTTTGAATTTCCAGCTTTTCTGCCCTGCATTTTCCCATCTTTGTGGTTTTATGTGCCTTTGGTCTTTGAAGATGGTGACGTACTGATGGGGTTTTGGTGTGGGTGTCCTTTCTGTTTGTTAGTTTTCCTTCTAACAGTCAGGACCCTCAGCTGTAGGTCTGTTGGAGTTTGCTTGAGGTCCACTCCAGATCCTGTTTGCCTGGGTATCAGCAGCAGAGGCTGCAGAAGATAGAATATTGCTGAACAGCCGGTGTTGCTGTCTGATTCTCGCTCTGGAAGCTTCGTCTCAGGGGTGTACCCTGCCTTGTGAGGTGTGAGGCATCGGTCTGCACCTAGTGGGGGATGTCTTCCAGTTAGGCTACTCAGGCATCAGGGACCCACTTGAGCAGGCAGTCTGTCCGTTCTCAGATCTCAACCTCCGTGCTGGGAGATCCACTGCTCTCTTCGAAGCTGTCACACAGGGGCATTTACCTCTGCTGAGGTTTCTGCTGCTTTTTGTTTAGCTATGCCCTGTCCCCAGAGGAGGAGTCTACAGAGGCAGGCAGGCCTCCTTGAGCTGTGGTGGGCTCCACCCAATTCGAGCTTCCTAGTGGCTTTGTTTACCTACTTAAGCCTCAGGAATGGCGGGGGCCCCTCTCCCAGCCTTGCTGCCGCCTTGCAGTTAGATCCCAGACTGCTGTGCTAGCAATGAGGGAGGCTCCGTGGGCGTGGGACCCTCCAGGCCAGGTGTGTTATTTAATCTCCTGGTGTGCCGTTTGCTAAGACCCTTGGTAAAATGCAGTATTAGGGTGGCAGTTACCCGATTTTCCAGGTGTTGTGTGTCTCAATTTCCTTTGTCTAGGAAAAGGAATTCCCTTCCCCCTTGTGCTTCCCAGGTGAGGCCATGCCTCGTCCTGCTTCAGCTCTCAGTGGTCGGGCTGCACCGGTTGACCAGCGCCAACTGTCCGACATGCCCCCGTGAGATGAACCCAGTACCTCAGTTGAAAATACAGAAATCGCCCATCTTGTGTGTCACTCGCGCTGGGAGCTGGAGGCTGGAGCTGTTCCTATTCGGCCATCTTGGGCATACCCCCCCTTTTTTTTTTAGATAGGGTCTCACTTTGTTGCCCAGACTGGAGCACAGTGTCATGATCCACCTCCTAAGCAATTCTCCTGCCTCAGCCTCCCCAGTAGCTGGGGTCACAGATGTGCACCACCATGACTAACTAATTTTTGCATTTTCAGTACAGATAGGGTTTTACCATATTGGCCAGGCTGGTCTTGAACTCCTTCCCTCAAGTGATCTGCCTGCTTTGGACTCCCAAAGTATTAGGATTACAGGTGTGAGCCACCATGCCTGGTTAGTTCCTAAGTTTTAATAGTTTTTCTTTTTAGTAGACCCCTCAGTATTTTATATATACCAGGTCATATCATCTGCAAATATACTTTTACTTATTTCTTTCCAATCTTGATATTGAGCCTTGCCTACTTTTTTCTCATGTAATTGCCCTAGCTAGACTTCCAAAACAATGAACAGAAGGGGTAAAAATAGACATTCTTGTTTTTATCCTGATATTAAGGGGAAAGTATCCAGCTTTCACCATTATGATGTTAGCTGTAGGTTTTTTTTGTAGATGTCTTTTATCAGGTTGAGGAAATATCCTTCTATTTCTATCTTATTCAGTGTGTGTGTGTGCATGTGTGTGTGTGTTTTAATCAAAAAAGGGCACAGGTTTTGTCAAATGCTTTTTCTGTGGTTATTGTGATGATCATGTGGTTTTTGCCCTTTATTTCTTTAACGTGGTGCACTCCATTGATTGACTTTTTCATGTGTTGAAGAAGCCTTGCATTCTGGGATAAGTCTTATTTGGTCATTGTATATCTTCCTTTTTTTTTTTTTTCCTGGCAGTTATGTGCTGGAATGGGAAGTACTTTCCTTTTTATATGTTGTAAAATCCCATTGAGATGGAACCTACATTTATCATGATATTCGCCCCTTAAATAAAGTCTACTGTAACAAGTGCCATAAATATTTTCTTCTTTAAACAGCTATGGTGTCTGTGACTCAGGTAGAATCAGAGTCATCATCATTGTACCCCGACCTCTCATCCAGGGCCTTACATGTGTTCCTCTGAACCCTTTGTCTTCAATCCCCAGGGACTGTTCAGGAATCTGTTGGTGAGTCAGATTCCTGAACCATTGCTCTGGATGACAGTTCACTGAAGCTAAGGACAGATTTTGATTCTTAAGATTCTGAGTATACTAAAAATTCTGGATTAGAGTCTCAGAACAACAGAAGCTGAATTTGAGGCCCAAGTTTCTTGGTTTGCAAGAAGTTGGGCTATAAGCAGCTGTTTATAAGAAACTAGGTTAGTCCCAGGTAAAAGGAGGTGGGTTAGAGCCCTAGAATTCTTTGTTTGAAAGATACCTGCTGGACTAGAAGTCTCTCTTCCTGGCTCTCTCTGTCTTGAGTGAGGATTGATCCCTGACTTCCTGGGTTGGTAGTTTTATTTCCTGGCTCTCAGTCTTGAGTGGGAAATTTTTCTTGGCTCTTTGTGAGGCCTCTCCATTCTCTCTATTTTATCCTGTCTATCTCATGGAAAATTCTCAGTTGGCTGAAACTCCCTTCTTGAACTCCTACTGACTATATGCTCTACCAATCTGTCCACCTCCTTCCTGTTGGCATAAATTTGCAGAGAATAATTTGGAACTTCATTGTCCTCTTTGGGAAACTTATGATCTCCCCAAACCGGCTTCTGTAAGGCCTCTCCCTTCCCATTCCTCCTTTGTTCTTTAACCACTTTTGATCTTCCCTTCAGCTCTCTTGAAGCCTTTGATATATCCCCCGTTTAAGTCTACCACCTTCGTCCCTCTGTTCATTCTGCCAGGCTTTTCATTTTCCACTTCAACCTCTCAGCTCCCAACAGTCACTTGAACTGTAGACCCCTTGGCCTCCATTGGGGGCTCTCCTTAAGAGACAGAGGGATCCCTGAGGGATCCCCAAAAGCAATGATTAGAGGCTGAAAATGAAAAAAACTTTGGAAACAGACTGGATGTTTTGTCTACTTAGGGTGTTGGATACACACAAACAGCTTCGTAATAATTAACTGAAATTTTAGCCCACAACTTCCCTAAGATGACAAAGAAAGTCTTAAACATTTCTGCTACAAGTGTTGGTGAACAGATGTCCTTAAGTTGTCCTATTTGCCAGAAATGCGATTTGGATAAAAATATAAAGTAGAAGAAAGGTGAGAGGCAATTATTTTACATAAACCAGAGAATTTTGTATTACTAACTTATGGCTAAACTTTTAAAATGAAAGCACTAAGATCTCTACAGTCTGTATGTTTCTTTATGTGTATATACATGTATGTTATGTTTATGTGATATTTTTCAACTCCCAAATGGTATTATCAAATTAATTTATGGAATTTCTTAGAGGAGTTCTATGCAAATTGACTTAGAGATAAATGAATGCTTACATAAATATTCCTAAAACTCACAGAACTTTAAAAACTAATTCAAATGTCTTTCAAGTTAATGTGACTTGGGTAAGTCTTTGGTAAATAAGATTAGTTTAATATTGTTAGTTTAGTAAAAACAGCTGTGTTCTGGGTTATCAGCATTAAGTATAATAGAAACACATTTATATTCTACTTGGGTTTAATAGTCATATAAGGTTAAAATAGTTAAGGGGGAAATAGCTTGAGATGATGACTAACTTTGCTTAATGTTCCACTAAGTTTACCTGAAAAATAGTTTCTTTTTGGTAACTTGAAACCTTAAGTTATCCTAAGTTAAATGATGCATACTCATTGAATATCTAGATTATTTCCAAATAAGATAAAATACTGAAACGATTACTGAGCATAAGTTTAAGTTTATATATTTTTGGCATGTTGCTTTTATACAGTATAAAGAGACTGAATGTATCTGAGTCTGTTAATTTTTGTCACATTGAAAAATTATACTATGAGGAAGCATATGCCTCTAAAATTGTGAAATGGTATATGCATCACATTTGCAAGCTTGCTACAGAATGCCGCTATGTAGCAAAGACAATTCACAATTATCTACCTCCTAATTTTCTCTATAAAAGAAAGCTTACTAATGGTTAAAAATTACAATAAATACGTGAAAATAATTAGGAAAACAATTCTTCATCAGAAGTTTTCAGGGAAAATACGATATATCTTTGATAAGGAAAGATATGAGTATGAAGGATGTGTTTTTGTTAAGGGGTAATTTCATCCTAAAGTTAGATGACTAGTTGTTCCAGAATGAGGAATAAGAAAAATATAGAGCAAAACTAAAGGATACAGGAAGTTGCAGAAGGCTTGTGGAAAAGGAAATTTATGTGTAGTTAAGCTGGCTAAGATTTGAATTCCTTTGTTTATATATTTAAAAACATGAGACTTAACATCAAAAGTACACAAGTACAAAGCCAGAATATGGCTTTCTCTCTGTTAAAAAGACAAATTTTGGGTGGGGTTTGCTCTTAACAAGAGATTGTGAAAGACTTATCTTTAACTTTTGCATAATGTGCCTGGGAAACCAATATTTTGTGTCTTTTCTGAATAATTTCCTCTGTTTTCTTTATCATGTCTTTGATTACTTAAGAGTCTTTACAATATTAAAAGAGCTAAGGGTTTTGTTTACAACTATGCAAGCTTCTGTATTTGCCTTTAAAATCTTTTATTATCACTTCGGTTAAATGGATAACTATTGTTTCATGGTGGCCTGTGATCCTACTTACTCATGTATTTAAACTTTTTGACCTTCTTGACAATCTCTAACAATCAGATTCTTTATGAGGTCTTTTTGACCTAAAACTGACTGAGACGTCACAGACGGCTCCTGGAAAATATTCAAGAGTATTTTTCTTTCATTTTGCAAAGTAAACTGGTAAAAATAATTTTGTTTATTTGATATGTTAAGTTGCATGAAAATGTGTCAAATAAGAAGTGATGCTTAACCTTCTCTAGGTTACATTTGTATGGGTAAAATGCTATTTTCAGGAAATCATATAAAATTTCTAGAAATTTCACATGTCCTGGTATGAAGTGATCAGTTATAATTCCAATTATTATTTTAAACTTTGTATGTCACAAAATAACCAAGTTTTCTTATTAAATGAACTATCATCAGATCTTTAACCTGGATTTATATTTGTTTTTCTTTTTAAATTCTTGTACCAGTACAGCACTGTATTGGTTACTGTAACTTTGTATTAATTTTTGATACCTAGAAGAGTAAGAGCTGCTGGTTTGACCTTCCTTAGAGCTGTCCTGGACATTCTGGGTCTTTTTCCTTGACTTTTTATGTATGTTTTAATAAAGCATATTCTTTTATGCATGCATTCGTATTCACCTACACACACACATCCAACCTTTTGAAATTTTGATGAGTTTTGCATCGAATATATAGAATTATATGAGGAGAACTGGAATTTTCTAATCTATGCAATGTTTTATTTCTTAGTTTATTTTTCCCTTTATTTACTTTCAATAATGTTTTCTAGTTTTTTGTATAGATGAGATCCACATATCTTTACAGTTATACACACCTTTCCAATACTTGGTATTTTCAGTTCATAAAATTTCAACCCATCTGATGATGCATAGTGCTATCTAATTGTTTTAATGTTTTTCCTTATGTCAAACAAATTAGAGCACATTTTCATAAATTTATTGGTCATAAAGATGTCCTCTTTTCTGAAGTCTTATTCAAAACTTTTCCCCAATGGTTATATTGGATTATCTTTTCCTAAGGAATTTATAAAATAGTCTACTTAACAGTTGTTTGTTAATTACATGCATTATAACTATATCCTCTAAATGTGTGGCTTGAATAGTGCTTTGGATGTAAGAGCTTTTATACTAGTTTAATTCATCAATCTATCTCTTCAGGGTTAGTGCTTTGATTTTGTTCTATATAAGAAATATTTGTGTGAACTTCATGAACTTATTTTTCTATATTATCTTTTAGAAGGTTTACTGTTACACTTATTATTTAGATATATTATCTAAAGAATAGACTATTTATTTGAAATTTATTTTAGTGTATTGAGTGAACTCGAGTATTTTTTGTCTTCTATATGAATCTTGAATTTACCTATCAGCATTTTTAAACCATCTTTTCTTCACTTTATTTTAAAATTCAATCAGTCACTGTATATTTATGAATTAGTTTCTGCTCTCTCTCTTCTTTTCATCGTCTAATTGTAAATCCTCATCACAAGCCATACTGTTTCACTGGTGCAATTTTATTGTATTTTATTTTTAAAATTTATCTTTAAAGTTTTGTATATTTGAGGTAAACAATGTAATGTTTTGATACACACAGCGAAGTTATTACCACAATTCAACTAATTAGCATAACATTCTCTTTACATAGTTACTTTTTTTGTGGTGAGAATACTTAAAATCTACTCTCTTAGCAAATTTCAAGTATACAATAAAGTATCATTAATTATAGTGACCTAGCTGTATATCTCTACAATTTATTCATCCTACATGACTGAAATTTTATACACTTAAAATAAATATATATTTTTATTTCAATAATTTAGGGGGTACAAGTGGTTTTTGGTTATATGGATGAATTTTGGGGTGGTGAAGTCTAAGATTTTAGTGCACCTGTCACCCGAGCAGTGTACATTGTATCCAATATGTAGGTTTTATTCCTCACCTTCCTTCCACTGTCCTCCATTCTGAGTTTCCAATGTCCATTATGCCACTCTGTATGCCTTTGCATATGGATCGTTTAGCTTCCGGTTATAAGTGAAACTATGTGGTATTTCGTTTTGCATTCTTGAGTTACTTCACTTAGAATAATGGCTTCCAGCCCCATCCAAGTTGCTGGTTGCTGCAAAAGACATTATTTCATTCTCTTTTTGGCTCTGTAGTATTCCATGAGGTACATATACCATATTTTCTTTATTCACTCATTCGTTGATGGGCACTTAGATTGGTTCTATATTTTTGCAGTGGTGAATTCTGCTGCGATAAACATATACACACAGGTGTCTTTTTGATATAATGACTTATTTTCCTTTGGATAGGTAGCCAGTAGTGGGATTGCTGGATCAAATAGTAGATCTACTTTTTGTTCTTTGAGAACTCTCTGTATTGTTTTCCATAGAGGTTGTACTAATTTACATTCCTATCAGCAGTGTGTAAGCATCCCATTTTCACCACCTCTACGCCAATATCTATTGTTTTTTTTGACTTTTTCATAATGGCCATTTTGGCTGGGGTAAGGTGGTATCTCGTAGTTTTAATTTGCATTTCCCTGATGATTAGCAATGTTGAGCATTTTTTTTCATGTATTTGTTGGCCATTTGTATATCTTCTTTTGAGAAATGTCTATTCATGTCATGTGTCCACTTTTTGATGGGAGATTATTATTATTATTATTATTATTATTATTTTCTGGCTGATTTGTTAGAGTTCCTTGTATATTCTGGATATGCCCTTTTTTGGATGTATAGTTTGAGACTATTTTCTCCCATTCTGTGGGTTGTCTGTTTGTGCTGATGAGTATTTCTTTTGCTGTTAAGAAGCTTTTTAGTTTAATTAGGTCCCATTTTTTTTTTTGTCGTTGTTTTTGTTGCATTTGCTTTGGGGTTCTAAGTCATACATTTGTTGCCTAAGCCAATATCCAAAAGAGTTTTTCCTTTGTTTTATTCTAGAATTTGTTATGGTTTCATGTCTTAGATTTAAGCTTTTAATCCATCTTGAGTTGATTTTTGTATAAGAGATAGAGATCCAGTTCCATTCTTCTACATGTGCCTATCCAGTTCTCTCAACACCACTTATTGAATGGGGAATCCTTTCCCCATTGCTTGTTATTGTCGGTTTTGGCAAAAATCAAATGGTTGTAGGTGTGAAGTTTTATTTCTGAGTTCTCTAACCTGTTCCATTGGTCTACGTGTCTGTTTTTGTACCAGTATCATGCTGTTTTGGTTCCTATAGCTTTGTAGTATAATTTGAAGTTGGGTAATGTGATGCCTTCAGCTTTTTCTTTTTGCTTAGGATTGCTTTGGCTATTTGGGCTTTTTTAAAATTTCATATGAATTTTAAAATAGTATTTTCTAATTCTATGAAAAACAATGTTGGTGTTTTGATAGAATTTGCATTGAATCTGTAGAATGCTTTGGGCAATATGATCATTTTCATGATATTGATTCTTCCAGTCCATGAGCGTGTGATGTGTTTCCATTTGCTTGTGTTATCTATGATATCTTTCAGAAGTGTTTTGCAGTTCTCCTTGTAGAGATCTTTTATCTCCTTGGTTAAGTATATTCCTAGGTATTTTGTTTTTTTTTTGCAGTTATTGTAAAAGGGATTGAGTTCTTAATGTTATCCTCAACTTGGTCATTGTAGCTGTATAGCAGTGCTAATGATTTGTGTACACTGATTTTGCAACCTGAGACTTTATTTAATTCATTTATCAAATCTACGAGTCTTTTGGAAGAGCCTTTAGGACTTTCTAAGTATACAGTCATATCATTGGCAAACAGAGATAGTTTGACTTCCTCTTTTCTAATGTGGATGTCCTTTATTTCTTTCTTTTGCCTGATTGCTTTGACTTGGACTTCCAGTACTTTGCCGTACAGAAGTGGCAAAAGTGGGCATCCTTATCTTGTTCCAGGTCTTAGTGGGAATGCTTTCAACTTTTCCCCATTCAGTATGATGCTGACTGTGGATTTGTCATATATGGCTTTTATTATTTTGAAGTATGTCCTTCTATCCCTTGTTTGTTGAGGGTTTTTATCATAAAGGGGCAGTGGATTTGATTGAATGCTTTTTCTGTGTCCATGACTTTTTTTGGTGTTTTTACATTGTTATCATTGTTGCTTTAAAGCCTGTTTTATCTGACATAAGAATAGCTACTCCTGCTTGCTTTTGGTTTCCATTTGTGTGGAATATCGTTTTCCACCCCTTTACCTCAAGTCTATAAGAATCCTTATGGGCCGGGCATGGTGACTCATGGCTGTAATCCCAGCACTTTGGGAGGCTGAGGCGGGCAGATCACAAGGTCAGGAGATCGAGACCATCCTGACTAACATGGTGAAAACCCATCTCTACTAAAAAAAAATACAAAAAATTAACCGGGCATGGTGAGCTGAGATCACAGCACTGCAATCCATCCTAGGCGACAGAGTGAGACTCTGTCTCAAAACCAAAACCAAAACCAAAAACAAATCAATGTTTATATGTTAGGTGAATCTCTTGAAAACAGAAGATTCTTGGTTTGTGATTTTTTAATACATTCTGCTAATTTGTATCTTTTAAGTGGCGTGTTTAGACCATTTACATTCAGTTACGTTCATATATATATTTAACATTGAGACGTGAAGTAGTAGTTTCAGTCATCATGTTGTTACCTTGATACTTTGCTATCTTCATTGCATTACTGTTTTATAGGCTCTGTGAGTTTTATGCTTTCAAGAGGTTCTATTCTGGTGCATATACATCTTTTGTTTCAAGATTGGGAACTCCTTTTAGCATTTCTTGTAGGACTGGTCTGGGAATGACAAACTCCCTCCGTATTTGCTTGTCTGAAAAAGACTATTTCTCTCCATTTATAAAACTTAGTTTTGCTTGATACAGAATTCTTTGCTAACAGTTATATCATTTAAGGAGGCTAGAGATAGGACCCTAATCCTTTCTGGTTTGTAAGGATTCTGCTGAGAAGTCTGCTGTTAGTTTGATATGTTTTCCTTTATAGGTTATCTGATGCTCTTTTTCTCACTGCTCTTAGAATATCTTCTTTCACATTGACTTCAGATGGCCTGATGACTGTATGTCTTGGTAATGTCTTTTTGTCATGAATCCCACAGGTGTTCCTTGAGCTTCTTATATTTGTATGTCTAAATCTTTAGCAAGGCCAGGGAAGCTTTCCTCAATTATTCTTTCAAGTGAGTTTTTGAAACTTTTTGCTTTTTCTTCTCTCTCAGGAGCACAAATGATTCTTAGGTTTGGCTGTTTTACATAATCCCATATTTCTTGGAGCTTTTGTTCATTTCTTTATATTCTCTTTTCTTTATTTTTTCTGATTGAGTTAATTCAAAAGGCTTGTCTTAGAGTTTCAAAATTCTTTTTGGTCTAGTCTATTGTTAAAACTTTCCATTGCACTTTGTAATTCCCTAAATGTGTCTTTCATTTCCAGAAGTTCTGATTTTTCTTCAAAGTATCTATTTCTTTAGAAAATTTTTCATTATTATCCTGAATTGTTTTTTAAATTTCTTTATGTTGAGTTTCACCTTTCTGTTGTATCTCCTTGAGTAGCTTCATAATCAACCTTTTGAATTCTTTATCTGGCATCTCAAAGATTTCATACCAGTTTGGATTCATTGCTGAAGAGGTAATGTGATCTTCTGGATGGGTTATAGAACCCTGTTTTGTCATATTGCCAGAATTATTTTTCTAGTTCCTTCTCCCTTGGGTAGACTATTTCTCCTAATTATTTTAAAATTTATTTTTAATTTTAGTGTGTTTTCTTACATTTTTTTCTCCTTGAGGATGTGACCTTATCATTACAGTTTATTATAACTTAATTTGGCTCTGGATGCTTTCAGAGATGAAGACTCTGTAGGAATTCCTTGGTTATAGAGAGTCTTTGTATAATGCTTACTCAGATACTGGTTGTAGTACAATATGCTTGGTGTGTGAGCAGGTGGGATTAGAATGGTGGGTGTGTCTTGAAGCTTATCTCATTCTCCAGTGGTATGCACTTATTTATTTATTAATTTTCTCCCCCAGTACTTTATTTACTAGATTGAACAGTTCAGGCTTCTGGCCAGTATGGGAGGTGTCCATGGGTATCAACTGGCTGTGACTAAAGCAGGTGGGTAGATGCAATATCCAATTGTGGACAGAGATCCCAGCCTTGACAGAGGCAGTTGGGGGAGGTCTCAGTGAAATGCACTGAGGTCTTTTCATGGGGATAGGGAGGGAGCCACCTCATCTTCCTGTCAAGTCACAGGAAAATTATTTGCCTCCCAGTCACACTGCTGACCAGTGTTTCAGCTGTTTAGATCAGACAGGTACCTCTTTCCATCTTCAGGAATGCTGATGTTCCATGTAGAGAGGGATTGTGAATACTCCTTGTGGAAGCCTGAACCTGGAGGACACTCCTTGTGTAGGGATATAGTCACCCTGAAGTGTTCCAGAAAGTCTGTGTACAGGTGCACCCATGGGCTGTGTCAGTTGGCCTCTAGCCAGGAGGTGGCACTTGCAAAAGAGCACCAGCTGTGGTGGTAGCAGTGGGATTGGTGCTTTCCTTGTATTATCCAAGGGAGGTACTTGGTGCCTCAGGCAATGAGTGGGGTCATAAAGTTCCCACAAGTTTCTGTCCTTCGCAGTAAACCGCACCCAGCTCCCACGCATTTGGCAAAGCAGACATATTCCAGGGGGGAGCACAGCTGCCTCTGCCACACAAAAGAATCCACATGGGGAGTGGGGGGTGGGGAGTAAACATTATGCCAGCAGCCAGAGAACTGCCCTCCAATCCCCACTGGGGTCACTGCTTACGTCCACATATGGATAGCCAGAGTGTGGGACTTGCTTGACCTAGCCATAACCTGGCTTTTCCCCTCCACCTGCCCTGGGAGCTTAATGCAAAGGACAGAAACTTGTGGAAACTTTATTACCCCGCTCATTGCCTGAGGCATCAGAGTACCTCCCTTGGGTAATATAAGGAAAGCACCAATCCCACTGCTACCTTTTGCAAGCGCCACCTCCTGGTTAAAGGCCAACTGACACAGTCCATTACAGCATCTGCAGGCAGAATAATACAGCAGTCTGGAAGGAAACTTATTCGTATCATCAGCTATCACCATTGTCTGCATCACTCTGGCTAAGCAGGAGGTCCTGAGCCTGTCTACATGACCAGTTTATTATTACTGCAGCTGGTATTTGAGAAAGCCAACACACTAAGGCTATTTATAACCAAGGAATTTCACAGTAAACCCCACCCAGCTCCCAGGCATTTGGCTAAGCAGGCCTCATACCTGCAGTATTCCACTAGTAGCAGCTAGCAAGGTTCCAGGTAGTCTGTGCTCAGAACTCAAAACTGCCCCACACCACAAACCTTCCCCAGGGATGAAACTGTACAATTTGACCAGCAACTCCCTTTTCTCTTTGACCAGCATCTCCCCTTTTCTCTCACTCCTGTGCCCCTGGTATCCACCATTCTGCTCTCTGCCTCTATGAGTTCAATTATTTTTAAGCTTCCACATGTAAGTGAGATCATATAATATTTGTCTTTCTGTGCCTGGTTTATTTCACTAAGCATAATGTCCTCCAGGTTCATCCATGTTGCCATAAAATGGAAGAGTTTCCTTCTTTTTTTAGCCTAAATAATATATATATGTGTGTGTGTGTGTATATGTGTGTGTGTATATATATATAGTTATCTATACATATATATGTAGTTATCTGTCTGTATCAGAATTTCTTTATTCGTTTATTAACTGACAATTAGATTGTTTTCATATCGTGGGTATTGTAGAATGATGCTGCAATAAACACATGAAGAGGCACAGATATATCTATAAGATGCTAATTTCCTTTGGGTATATACATAGATGTATTGCTGGGTCATATGGTAGTTATATTTTTAAGTTTTCGAGAAACCTCCATACAGTTTTCCATAATGGCTGTACCAATTTACATTCCTACAAACAGTATACAAATGTTCCTTTTCCTCCACATCCTCACCAACCCTGCTATACTTCGTTTTTTCAATAATAGCCATTCCACTATGTGGGAGGTGATATCACATTGTGGCTTTGATTTGCATTTTTCTGATAATGAATGATGTTGAACACCTTTTCATATCCTTGTTGGTTATGTGTCTGTGTTCTTTGGAAAAATGTCTATTCAGGTCCTTTGTCTACTTTTTAATTAGATTACTATTAGTATTTTTAGTTGTTGATTTTGAATATTAACCCTTTATCAGATACATGATTTACAAATCCTTAGGTTTCATTTCATTTTGTCAATTGTTTCCTTTGCCATGTATAAGCTTTTTGGTTTGATGTAGTCCCATTTATTTTTGCTTTTGCTGCCTGTGCATTTGGTATCATATCCAAAAAATTGTCACCATAATCAACATCCAGCGGGCTTTCTCTTATGTTTTCTTCTTGGAGTTTTACAGTTACAGGCCTTAATAATTCTATATAAGTATTAGAACAATTTCTATAATTTTTCTTCAAGATTATCTTGGCTATATATGGCTTTGAATTTTAATATAGAAAAGAATCAACCAATTAGTTTCCAAAAACAAATTCCCTACAATTTATGCAATTGCCTTCAATCTATAAATTACTTTGGAGAGAACTACATCTTTATAATATTGAGTTTTCCTGTTCATTTGTATTTTATCCCTCCATTTATTTTGCATAGTTCCTACAGAGATGCTTTGAACATCTGTATTTATTACTATTTACTTGGTTACATTGCTGTTACTGTAAATTATATCATTAAAAATTCTAGTTGTTTGCTGCATATATATGTATAAATGCAATTTAGTTTTGTATATTGACCTTGTAGATAGAAAGTGGCTATGGGCAATTTTATTTTTATTTTAAAAATTTATTCACTTTTAATTGACAAAAATTGTTTATGTTTATCACGTACAACATGTTTTGAAATTTATACTGGGGGATTGCTAAGTCAAGTTAATTAGCATATGCATTACCTCACATACTTATCGTTTTTTTGTAATGAGAATCCTTAAAATATACTCTCAGCAATTTTCAAGGATAATATTTGTCTTTCTGTGCCTGGTTTATTTCACTAAGCATAATGTCCTCCAGGTTCATCCATGTTGCCATAAATACATAAATACATACATTGTTATAGTCACCATTTTATACAGTAGATCCTTGAACTTATTCTTCCTGTCTAACTGAAACTTTGTATCCTTTGACCAACATCTTATAGTTGATTTTAAATTCTCATTGTTTTTCTGTAGATTGTTTTAGAAGTTCGATGAACACAATTGCTTCATCTATAAGTAATTCTCTTTTCATAATTTCTTTCTATTCATCTTTTCTTTTTTTCTACTCCCTGCCTGATTGCCCTGTTTGAATCTCTAGTACATTATCGATATACAGTCATGCACCATATAACAATGCTTTCGTCAGCAACAGGTTACATATAGGAAGGTGGTCCCATAAGATTATAATACCATGTTTTCACTGTATCTTTTATATGTTTAGCTACATTTAGATACACAAATATTCCCACTGTGTTACAATAACCTACAGTATTCAGTGTAGAAACATGCTGTACAGGTTTGCAGCCTAGGATCAATAGGCTATACTATATAGCTTAGGTGTGTACTAGGTTATAATATCTAGGTGTGTGTAAGTACACTCTGAGATGTTTGTGCAATGATGAAATCACCTAATCACCTAATAACGTATTTCTCAGGATGTATTCCCATTCCCATCATTAAATGATGCAGGACTATAAATGGTATCCATTGTTGTCCCAGGAGAATGCTTTTGATACTTCAGTCTTTACTATGATGTTTGCTGTTAATTAAGACGATACTTTTCTATTTATATTTTTGTAAGAGCTTTAAAATAATGAATGGGTATTGAATTTTATCAAATGCTTTTCTACATCAATTAAGATAATCCTATGATTTTTAAAAATTCTGTTAATTAGATGACTTTGATAGACAGAATATTGGAACCCCAAAGAGGGTCCACATTTTAATGCCCGAAATCTGCATTTATGTTAGATGGTATAGAAAGGTGTGATTAAGGTCATAGATGAAGTTAAAGTTGTTAATTAGCTGAACATATAAAGAGCAAATTATCCTGGATTATTCAGGTAGGCACAGTGTAATTGCAAGGATCCTTTAAATGTGGAAGAGGGAGACAGGAAAGTCAGGGTCAGGGTCATACAGAATGAGAAAAACTCAAACAGTCATTGCTGCCTCTGAGCTTAGAAAGGGCCCGCAAGGCAAGTAATGTGAGCAGCCTCCAGAAACTGTAGAAGGAAAGAAAACAGATTCTTCTATAGGGCCTTCAGAAAGAATGCAACCTTTGATTTTGGCCCAGAGAGACCCATTTCAGACTTCTGGACTCCAGAACTGTAAGATAATACATTTGTGCTGTTTGAAGGCACTAAGTTGGTGGTAATTTGTTATGCAGAAATAGGAAAGTAATACACTGACATTCGTTGATTTTCAAATATTGATCTTATCTTGCATTCTTGAAATAAATTGAATTAGATAATGTGGTCTTAACCTTTTTATTTATCACTAGATTTGGTAATTTATTGTTTATAAATTTTGCTTTTATGGTCATAGTAATGAATGTTTTACAAATTATCTTTCTTATAATATACTTTTGAGGCTTTGGCATCAAGGATATACTGGTGTCATCAAATTATGTTGAAGTCTTCCATGATTTTTTCAACATTTGGGAAGAATTTTGATGAGATGAATGTTTTTTCCTTTTCAAATTTTAGGTAGAAAGTCTTGATGAAGCTACATGGGGCCTCAGATTTTTTTATTGGGGGATAATGTATTATGAATTTAATTTATTTAATAGATCTATGGCAATGCAAATTAAGGTTTCTGTTAGATAGATTTTTTTTGATGCCCTGAGAGGTTGTTGAGGAACAACGCCCTGATGATTCCTAGAGGCTTCATGCTTAACAGGGATGACCCATGACACACATTTATAAAGTCCTAAGACAGCCTAAGGATCTAGCTGAAAGGTACTATGTGACACTGAATTTCTGAGATCTTAGCACAACATCTTTATAAATCTCATCTCTCTCTACTTGTGATGTGCACCTAAAAGAGAAACTGATGACACTTTTGACATTTTGTCAGGAAATCTCCTTATCTAGATCTAGCAGTTCATTAGATATATTTTTATATCTTACCTTTCTTTAAGCAAGAGTTTTGTCAATTTCTCCCAGCCTTTAATAACATCTTACTCAATTTCCTTAAAGCCCTCAACAACAAGCTTTAGTCTTGTCAGGTGTTGGACTATTTTCTCCTCATATCTTTTACATCTTCTTTCTTGCAATTTGTCCAAAGCCAAAGCTACATGTTTTATGTTTTTGTTATTACAGCATCCCAATTTTGGTGCCAAATTTTATTTTGATCATTTATTTCTGCATAAAAAAGCCACTGCAAAATATCATGACACTGTACAAAAACTGTTTTAATAGACTCACATACACTGTGGGTGAAGAATCTGGGCAAGGCACTGAAGGTGCTTGACAATGTATGAGGCACACTTGGGACTATTTAAATGGCTGGAGGTAGAAATCATTTGGGGGATCCTTCAGACATATTTCTTGTACTTGGTCTCAGATGACATTAAGATTGAGCTCAGCTGGGACTGTCGACCAGAATGCCTACACGTGGCCTTTCCTTGCAGTTTGAACTGCCTCAGTGTGATGACCTCAAGGTAGTTAACACAACGGAGATGGTTCATCTTCTTAGTCAGATACATTGGGTATATTTTGTTACTGAGCAATGAACTCTCTGCCCAATGCATATAGCAGTCAATGCTATAGCACCAGCTTTTGAAAAAAGGAGGGCCTTTATAGTGAGTTGACTGGCAAGGAGACAGGAGGTAACACTCAAATTTGTCTCCCTGACCTGTGGTCTTGGGGCAGGCTTTATAGGCAGAGAATAACAATGAGAGAGATAGGAAAATGCAACAAAATGTGATCTGATTGGTTAACGCAAAGAAATGACGATGGCTTCCTGTCTCTTAAGTCTGTTCTGCAACAAAACAAGGCACCCTTCACTTCGTAATTTGGTCCCCATTCTCAAACCAAGTACTTAGATTCTGCTTGCGGTTGGCTTTTTTGTTCCAGCTGACTCTGGGGTTACCAGTAGGGTACACTTGGTTCATCTGAGTATGCTCAGGTTATGTGACCTGCAACTTGAGGGCCATTGCACTAAAAAACAGTTCATCATTTGGTTACATTTCGTTACTGACAAAGTGAGCTGGACTGGACTGGTTCTGCTGTTATAATTTCTGTACTGCTAAATATTTAGTGTATGTTTTAGCCAAAATTTTCTTACATACCTACAATACAGTTTTCAATTTTAGTACATTTAACATGGGTGCAATGTGTACTTTCTCCTCTAAAAGTGTTTCTGATGTTATTTTTGATCCAGTGAGTTTCCTTATAAAATTGTTTTTCTCCAGTACATAAGCAGGTTCAAGATCATATACTGCATTTAATTGCCTTGTCTCTTTTGTTTCCTTTATTCTGCAAAAAAACTTGTAGCTTTTTTTATGTTTTAAGACATTGACAAATTCAGGAATACATTTTTTTAAATAAACAAAATAGTCTTCATTTGGAGTTTGTTGGATGATTTCTCACAATTTGATTTAGGTTTTGCATTCCCATCCAGGCAAAAACTACCAGAATGATCCAGAAACTTGACTAAGTTTCTGAATAAATATTTCACAGTGTGCAAAGTAAACATCCAGCAAGTACAATGGTCGAAGACCGACAATGTAAGTGTTAGGGTAGATGGAGGTTAGCTAGAGGAAGAGTCTCCCTTAAGCATATCAAGGTCAGTTTGGCACTCTATTTGAATGATAGTGCTTCAAAGTGTCAGGAAGGAGACTTGCAAGTGTTGTCAATGCCCAGAAGGGTAAAGTGATGACCAAAGACTGACAGGGTGAGTGCAATGGTAGAGAGAGGTAAGGGGAGAAAGAAGGAGGCTCTCTTAAGTCTTTCCAGGGTGGGGCTGACAACGTATTTGAAATGATATTTCCTCAAGGTGTTAGGGAGAAGATTCACAGACTAATTATTTTCAGATTTTCAGATAGGGAATTGTGGAAGCCTAAGCATATTGCACAGTTTGCAACATTTATTTAAATAAAATAAAGGCGATGTGTTAGCAAAGCTTGAGATGGGGTAAAAGATGATCTGACTGATAGGAAAACTGAGTATGAGAAAGACATTCAGAGAGACAGAGAGACATTTAGAGAGAAAGAGTAAGAGCTGAAAATTCAGAAAAAGGGAAAGAATGCAACAAATAATATAGGAGGAAGAAAGAGTGTGATAGTTCTCAGAAAGAAGAGTGAAGTGATAATGATACAGGAGTGGGGCGGAGAAGTGCTGGGTAGAGAACAGCAGCGTCCCTGGTGAGGGCTCTACCCTTGGGCGT
This sequence comes from Macaca thibetana thibetana, assembly GCF_024542745.1. Taxonomy (NCBI): domain Eukaryota; kingdom Metazoa; phylum Chordata; class Mammalia; order Primates; family Cercopithecidae; genus Macaca; species Macaca thibetana. The sequence continues at coordinate 51,208,292 of NC_065588.1, forward strand.
GTGCCCACAGACCTAAATGAGAGCAGGCACTCCTGTTTTCACACCCAAATGTTGCATTTTCCAGGACTGCTCTGGCCCACCACACCCCCCATCTTGTGTCCATGTAAACACCAGACCTTAGCGGGCACAAAAGCAACTGAATGTTGAGAGGAGCAGAGGAACAGACCAACAGACAACAGCAGAGACCAGTAGAGCAGCAGACCAGTGATGGTGGAACTGCGGCAGAGAAAGAAGGGATATCTGGATGCCCAGAGGAATTAGGCGGGGCCGCTCGGCAGCCCGACTCCAGGGGAAGACCACCTTCCCATTCCATCCTCCCCTTCGGCTCACCATCCATCTCACTGGGAGCCACCTTCACCACTCAATAAAACCTTGCACTTGTCCTTCGGACCCATATGTGATCCAGTTTTTCCGGTACACTGGGCGACAGCTCCGGATACAGAAAATGGTCACATTGGCCCTCTATGCTTGCCATAGGCAGAGGGTCCACTGAGCTGGTTAACACAGCCATCTGCAGATGGCAAAGCTGAAAGAGCACATTGTAACACACACCCTCTTGGGCTTCAGGAGTCATAGACACTCATCCCTAGATGCTGCCATGGGACCAGATCCCAAAAGTGCTCCCCATGGCCTCTGCACTTGCCCGTCTGCATGCTCCTCCTAGGGGTTTGAGTATTGAGGCAACCTAAGGAGCGAGCCACATCCCTGTCTCATGTCCTGCGAAGGGGATCTGGGAACTCTCTCATTTCAATAATAGCTGGAAATATCACTCTTCTGATTGTTTCACTTCATGGGAGAGTATTTTGTTGTTTGTTCTTGGATTTCCAGCTTGGGGCAGCCCTTCAACATTAGTGGGAGCAAGATAGGGCAATGATAGGAAATGGGTATAAAGGAGTGAGTGGGATGAGCCAAGACTGGGGAAAGAATGAGAAGTAGGGGAAAGACTGGAAGTTCTTTTACTTAACTACAAAGAGCCAGTGGTGGAGAGAATTTGTGTTTAGGAAAGATCTTTCCTGGTGTTAAAATAATGAATCAGGACACACAGAGCTCTGGAAAGAACTTCCGTTGACTTTCATCATAGGAAGTGCCTGTGAGGTTTATTAGCGTGACTGAAAATGACTATGCTCATTTGTGTGGGTAACTTGTACTTTCAGCTTTAGGTGTATGCTGTTTTTGCTGTGTAACTGTTTATTTCCAGATTTCTGGGACTATGAGATCTTTCAGACAATAAAGCATTCCTGTACTTAAACGCTATTTGAGTTTTATTTAGCTAATTCTGTTTATGGTTTTCCTGCCTGCCTACCCTTTCACAGCCTGAGGTTCTACCTTCCACGATATCATCCACATCCTGCTTAGTCCTTTTCCTAGACCTATGCTCCCTCCTCAATACTTCATGAAAAGCCATCCCTTTTCGTTTTAAGCTTATCTTACGAATTTGTCTTGCTTCTTTCAGCCTGTCTGACTTCCTTCCTTCCTTCTTTCTTTACCTCTAGTTAACTCTCACGTATCAAGAACTAACCAAGTGCTTGGCACTCTTCTAAGTATTGTGAAAGAGTGTTGAGCAAAGAACCTCTTTTCCTCCTCTGTCTCTTAGAGCTTATTTACTGAGAGGGAGGCAGAAAACTGACAAGCAAAGAGCAAAGAAAGGCTGGGCACAGCAGCTCATGCCTGTAATCCCAGCACTTTGGGAGGATGAGGTGGGTGGATCACCTGAGGTCAGGAGTTCAAGACCAGCCTGACCAACATGGTGAAACTCTGTCTCTACTAAAGATAGGAAATTAGCTAGTCATGGTGTTGCACGCCTGTAATCCCAGCTACTTGGGAGGCTAAGGCAGAAGAATTGTTTGAATCCGGGAGGCACAAGTTGCAGTGAGCCAAGAACATGCCATTGCACTCCAGCATGGGCGACAAGAGGGAAACTCCATCTCAACAAAACAAAACAACAAAACAAAACAAAACAAAACACAAAGAGCAAAGAAAGAAAGAGACAAGCAAACATCAGGCAATAATGGGTATTATGATAAGAATAGAATCAAATTATGTAATGATAACTTTGGGGATTACTTTAGTTTGGAAGGCATCGAAGGTTGCCTGAAGATGTATTTAATTTGAGATTGAATGGCAATAATGTATGACAGAAGTTACGGGTCATGCATTGAAGAAACATGCTATGTCTATATATCATGCTTGGGGCACACATTCAGATTTCTAATGCTAGACAGTCACTGCACAGCGCTGTGTATGCCCCAGCTCCCTTGGCATGAGCACAGGACGAGATCTTACCCTTGGTCCTAACAGCAAATCCTATTTCACCTCCCATCATCCTAGGACTTCCCTTCACCTCAATTCTTTTTGTTTGTTTGTTTGTTTTTTTCCTAAATAAATATAGTATCTGAACCCATTGTTAGTCTGTGTCTAGTTAATTCTTGTTTTGTTGAAACTCAGCCGTGTGTCCTTGATGATCCCAGGCCAGGGCTGCTGCAGGTTCTTCCAACTTCTCTGTGGCATATGGTGAGGAGTGAGGAGTCTGGTTTTGGACCAAGTCCCTGATGCTCCCTGAAAACCTTTTTTCAGGTTGGGGCTTCTGTGCTGCTTTCTCTAAGAGTCTGTCTCCCTTTGTGATATGCTCTAAATTAGAGTGTGCAGTAATGATTAGGGGCAGGTTTGTAATCCTTGAGTAAATCTGGGGATTAATAATAGATATGATTTTTGTATGGAGGAATATTATCACAGTTATAAGATGACCCAGTTGTGTGTTTTTCAAATTGTTTAATGTAGAAATTATAATGAAAATGATAGTTCCACTTAATTTAAAAGCTCTAATCATATATTGTGAATACAATTAAAATATATTAGATTGGAAAACTTTTTGATTTTTATAAAAGATAATACATTAATATTTCTTATATACTCAGAATCCTTAAAGGGATAAACACAGGAAACGCAAGAGATAAAAAGATTAGAGTATGTAAATCGTGGAAGAGGAAATTCAAGTTGTCAGTAAGCCCGAACTTACTGCACTCAGGGAAATGCAAACTAACCTAACAAACATTGCTTGTGGCATAACAGTCTGGCAAAATTCAACCAAAATAACCTTTACTATTTGCAGAAATGGTCATAAAAATATGCCCTGATATTTGTTTTTGTTATTTTAATTTTTAGAACTCTTTGAGAAAGCTGTTGGCAATACATATCAAATTAAGTGTGTACATATATTGTGACTCAAAAACCTCTGAACATTTATCACATAGAGACTGTACATAAGGGTACTTCAAAAAGTATATCAATGGCTTCATGATTTGATAATAGCAAAAGAATACAAACGACTTGAATTCCTGTAAGCAGGTAATGCTAGAGTAAATTATGATATAACCAAGCTACTGAAAGGAATGGTACAGATATATAAGGACTGAGTTAGAGTTCTAAGAAGTAGTGTTGAGTGCAAAAAGGAGAAAGAATGGTTTATAATTAAAGGCCATTTTGTACAGCATTTTAAAAGAATTTGTGTACAAGCACAAATATATGGTCACTTGCATCTACCTATATTTGCCTATTATAATAGGAATATGGGGAAATTTATTTAACATTTGCTTTTTGGTATTGATGATAGCAGTTTATGAAATACTAGCCATAAAGGAATAGGAATAAATAACTATGTATAAGTTCATACATGCATAAAATTTTCATAAATATATAATCACCAAGTAAAAATGGCAGTTATCTCATTGTTTTGGTCCATCTAGAGACTTTTACTTTCTTACGTATACTTACATATACTTACTATTTTAATTTTTATAAAAAATGCAAAAATAATCTTGTAATGGTAAAGAGCAGTAGGAAAAAGTTTTGGAGATATGTCATCTATTGAATTTCACTTTTAAAATTACATATCTACTAGTATATAGTGTATATATATAGAGAGAGATAAGGTTTGGTTATACACACAATATATGACTTTATATAGAATATATTGCATAATATTTGACAGATGTTACAAAATGGAATAATTTGTAGATATTAGAAAGATCTCAGTTTAATTTTAATATAACATGCCCTATATATAATGCTGTTCATTTTAATGAACAAATCTGGTGTTAGATCTGAGTATATTTTATATACTCACACATGATAGTTTATGCTTGAATTTTAGATCCCTCTTAAAGTGATAATATTAAAAACCTACAATTTGAAACATTATAATATTATCAAAATCCAATAACTTCAGAAAAATAAAGCCTCAAAACTGTTGCAGGCCCCACGGGGCTCCCCTGCACCCTGAGCCTTCATGTCCTCTGCACACTCAGGCCACTGGTTGCAGGTGGTCTGCTTCCCCAGCAACTGCAGACCAGCTTCAGCTTGGGCAAACCAGCACACTTCTCTGCCACCCAGAGGGCTGCTTCTCCAGTGAGTTCTGAATATCAGCTTCAGGGAGGAGGGCTCTTTCCATGGTTGTCCTTCCTTGGATATTCTCCCTCGACCCTAGGGTTTCATAGAACTTCCTTATAACTACTCATTTATCAAACTTTAGAAATTCTTTGTATCACACTTTTCCTGTTTAATCCACTGTGTGATTTTGATCTCTTCAAGGGACCCTAACTGATACATATGTTTAATCTTTTTTCTTTAGCAAGCCAGTCATTGCCTTAAGTCTGTCTGGTGGGTCTCTGCCTCTGTGGAGGGACACAGTGGGCTCTCAATAAGTAACCATCTCCTAGAAGACCCTTCAATTTGTGTCAGTTTTGTTGGGAGGCCTTACAAGGGTGACTGTAGGGCTTATTTCCTATGGGGTAGAATCAGATAGTACCTGATTTTTAAGCCTTCCTTCCTTCTTTGTCTCTTTTAAATACTTCTCTCCTTCACTTTTCCTTCAGAATATGTGTTTTTTTGTTAGCTTTTTTTAATGCTAACCTCTCACCATATTATGGCAACTCTGTGTCTCATGGCAGATATGAGTTTACCCAAGACAAGGACATTGACTTGCCTTTCCGAGGTTGAAGACCACTCTCAGGAATTTCCTCTGCCTTTCTTCATTCACCTGATGGGGATCTCTTAGCATGTTTTGGGAAGTAGACTGGTTGCTGTTATCAGACAGACCTTCCAATAAAAGGAGAAGTAGATGTTCAGTGCTGTTCCAGGTTACAGAGATCCTTCCAATGAGGGTATGACCCAAAAAGGCATACTTTTTTTTGAACAAGAAGAACTTTAAAGCAAGGGAAATCTTTAAAATGTAGAGAATTCCCTATGATTCTGGGTATTCCAAGTGTTCATCACCCCTCTTTGAGGCCTCGGTTGGGTCCAGCACTTGGTTGTGCTGTAAATGTGGAATGTTTTCCTCCCTTGCTGTCTTTACTTAGCAGCTTGGTTCCATTATGACAAAGGACGAGTAGATTGATGTAACTTGGTGCAGTGCTGGGCCCTACTCAACAGCTGCAGGGAGGTCTGGATGATCATATTCGCCATGTACTCACCATTCTTTTCCTTCAGACTGACGATTTCCTTTCCGTTGCATTGTCCAAACATACCACATTGTTGATTCCTCAGCTCCTTAAGACTCTGTTCAAATATCACCTATTCAGTAATGCCTTTTTTAGTCACCTTATATAAAATTGCTCCCCATTTTCCATCTCTAAACTGACTCTCCTTTCTTCTTCCTGCATTCTTTTTTTATTAGGTCTTATCACCTCACACATAATACATGGCGTTTTCTCTTTCTTTACTTTTTTAGTGTATGAATCCCTGCAAAACCATGTATGAAATAAAATTTTTGTGTGCTTTGTTCACTGTTATTTTTCTAACATCTAGCATTGTGTCTGGCACACAAGAATGCTCAATGAATGTTTTTTGAATGAAAAAATTGATTAAATGGATGCATGAATTAACAAATGTTAGTTTATTCTGTATACTTACTCCTTGATTTTGAATTTTTACACAATGGTTGCTAAATCCAGTGAAGTCATATTTGGTTCTTTAGATCATTCACTGTCGGCCTCACTCTGCACCAGCGTCAGATGACCTAATTACATGTTCAGGAGGGAGGCCATGACTTGAAGAATGCACAGGCTGAGTTACACAGGACGGTCTTTGGATCAGCCTGTTCTACCCTGATCATTCCCCTGGGGGGAGACAGAGGGCTAAGCACTTTGTAAGTGTATGACTCCTAGAATCTATGATTTCAGGAAGATTTCAGGAAGGCTGGTTATGAGGCATCTCCAACCTGTCAGAGGAGCTGGTAATTATGGAGACACTATACCCTACATGTAAGAGGAAGCCTGGAAGAGAAGTTGCCTGGAGCATATTTAATATAAGAGACTCGATTTGAAACCTGTTTAGTCAGAACCAATGATTTGAATTTACAACCTTTCCAAAGGGCCCTGGCTGTGCTGTTGATTCTCCAGTGGTTTGTGTCCCAATGTTTTCTGGCATTACCTAACCTGGATTCTGGTTGACAGCTCCTGATTGGTGCCTTCTGCATATATATTGTCAGGATGTGGAATCCTGAAGTCAGTGCCTTGCCTTCTCTTAGGCTTTGAAGCATTTTTGTCTGTGCTTCCTGATCTTCAGGTCACCACCATGAAGTTCTTAGCAGTCCTGGTACTCTTGGGAGTTTTCACCTTTCTGGTCTCTGCCCGTAAGTAAAGATACTTATCTGAACATAAGTTTTGTGGGAATACACACAAAATATCTCCTCTAAAGATGTGGGCTTGTGGTTGCTTAGAATGTGCTTTTTTACCTCTCCTGTCCTAACTTGTTCTATTACCATTTTGACTGACCATTCAAGATGGAGAGGACTATCCTTAGGCTCTTCTTAATTCAGTCTGATCTTAATTCAATAATACCTTGGAACCCAAGTTCATTGTTACTGTTAGTAAAATATGTTTAATAAATCAGAGATTTATTTTGGGAAAGGAAAAATGACCACATATTAGGTTTCTATTGGTTTTCTTATCTTATCTGTGCACTGGTTCTGCCTCAACTGGTACACCAAGGACGGAGGGTCTTCCATTGTAAAGTCTGAAATATTGTCCATATTCTCTCTTACCTCCATCCTCCAAACTGGTATTCAGCTAACATCTTATTTTTGCTTCTCATCTTTCAGAGAGTCCAACAACATCTGCTCCAGCGGACACGTATCCAGCTAGTGAGTCTGCACCTGAATGTCATCTCTTTCCTGCAATGACCATTTTCCACTTCCAGCCTCATGTCAAACAGCCAGTTTCCATGTGGACAGTCTCGGTTATAAGGAATCCTAAGCAAAAGCCTGTGAAAGCTATATTCCTGATTTTAAAATTCACCACAAACATAGTGAATCTGCTTACGTCTTACACATTCTTAGAACATATGAAATCTAGGCCATAGACTTATACAAATGTGGGCTTATTATTCATTGTTTTTCAGCAGAAGGCACAATGAGGTCTGATGTGATGTTTCACATGAGATCTGATGTTGTAGCCTGAGAATTTTTGAGAGATGCCTTTAATAAATGGAAGGACTGAATATATAGCCAGTGGCAAAAAGAGGCCAGTGGGTCTCAGAATGAAGGAAGATACTGTAATTTTGAAGTGATATAAAAATAAGTCCATTTGGATCACAAGCGAGGGTGGTGTGTGGGATGTGGAGTGCAGGGGTCAGGTAGAAGAAGAGGTCTAAGCTTTACTCTTTGAAATGGTGTATATTCCTTATTCCCAGGCTGATGTTTTTTCCCTTCTCTAACCTGAAAATGAAAGTGGTGGACCAAAGTCTTTAGTCATTCTTGGGCTTCTCCCAAAGTGTTCTTCACATTCTGTACTGTGTGTGTGTTGTGCCCATGCATAAGTTAAGGGGATCTGTCTTTATCCTTCACATCTTGGTCACAAGCTTTAGTCAGACCTCACATATATTTTTCCTGGCATGTGAGGCCCCATTTAAAAAATATTCTCTCTTAAATAAGGCCTGAGACAGCATGGATAGAGTGTGGGTTTGGAGGTGGAGCTACTTATTTGCTGAGGTGGGTTTAACTCACAAATGTGGGGTCTGACTCTTGATTCTTATCAATAGCTCTGGTGTAAGGTAATTTTCATAACTCTTACCCAGTCCCTTTTTACACATAGTAATTGATGGGGCATTTTTATTACTATCACAAGTGTACTAATTTCTCCTGTTATATCTAATGTGGCTCTCACAATTACCTCTCTAATAAACAGAGTCCAAGTTGTCACAAAGGGTGACACAAATATGTCTCTTTTCATTCTAGAACCTGATAGAAGATATCTTACTGCACTCTAAGACAGGAGATATAACTCCAAGATGAGATACATCTTCTTAGTCTGCCTCCTCCTTCCCTCTAGAGTTTACTCACACTCATTCATGCTGCATTGGAATGTATGCTGTCTTAGGTTATTCTGTGGGAAGGCATCAGAATGTCAGGCTACTAGAGATTTCCTTATTGCTTCTGAGCAGTAGTCCCTGTGAATAGGAACACTCACAGTCTTGCTCTTTTGTGCTCATACTTGGGACAAAGTACTTGCTTGTCTCTTTAATCGGTGTCACTGCCCTTGGAGGGAAATCCCAAATTCTTTCTGTCCCAGCAAAGACAGGACAGGGAAGGGTGAAGCATAAGGAAAGAGGGCAGGTAGGCTAAAGATAAGACAGAACTGATGACAGATTTGCAGAGATGAATTCAGGAGGAGGAATGTATGTCCACCCCTGCGTGGGATAAATTTTGTTCCAGAAGGAACAGTCTCACCTAGAGCTTTTCCTTCTAATTTCAGCTGGCCCTGGTGATGATGAAGCCACTGAAGCTGAAACCACTGCTGCTGCAACCACTATGACCACCGCTGCTCCTACCACTGCAACCACCGCTGCTCCTACCACTGCAACCACCACTGCTTCTACCACTGCTCATAAAGGCATTCTAGGTAGCAAGACTCCTCCATCTGTGTGCTTCCTTTATGTGGCTCCTTGATTCCTTGGTTTCTCTGTTCTCACAGAGACCCTATTTTTGAGGTCAGGGAGACCTCTTCTTTACATTGTTCTCTAATTCCTTGTAGTTTTCTAAGTCAAGTCAACAGATAAATACCAGAGGAGTCAAGAGGTTACCTGACTTTTAGGTTACCAACATTACCTGAGCAGATCTTGAAATATTGGCATTTATTAAGGAAAACTCTTCCTTAGTAGAAACATCATTGGAAAGACTAAAATAAGTTTCTCCATGAAGCTAGGTAACTGCTTATTTACTTATTTTTTTAAATCAGGTAGGGTGTGTGTATGTGTGTGTGTGTGTGTGTGTGTGTGTTTAAATCAGACAATTTAAAAATCAGGTAATCTAGTAAAATCTTTGTTTCCTTTAGAGAATTTTGCCAAAATAGAAAATAACAAGGAGTGATTTTACAATCTTTCTTGAGGCAGATTATTTTGAGTGCTCTTCAGGGTATTTCTGGGGTGTTGGACATTCATTGAGGATCAGTGTACATTCCTCCTATTCTGGGTTCACTTTTTCTTGAACTTTAACTTTCACGTAGTATTGATTACAACATTTGTTCAATCTGAACATATGCCAGGAACTGTGTCATAAAATTTACATATATATTATAATTTAAATATCACAGTCATTCTATGAAATAAACATTTTAAAGATGAGGAAATGGAAGCCTTGCAATGAGAAACTTTCCTTTGATCACACAGGCAGAAAGAAAAAGGAAATTGCATTCAAACAAATGGAGAGTTACAATGAGAAACTTTCCTTTGAGCACACGGGCAGAAAGAAAAAGGGTTCAAATTGCACCCATACAATCAAAGTCCCTAAGAAATCTTTAAATATTGCTTTATACTTTCTCATGTCTGGGTTAGTGCTTGGAACTCTGTCAATAATCTGTAGAGCAGACTATGAGTGAGAAAATAGCTTTTCTCTCTTATCAGAAGAAGGCTGGATCTCTGTGCCATATTATAGGAAAACTCATACGTATTGACTTTCTTCTAGTTCTCTCTAAAGTTCCAACCTACTGGGCTTCCGTCTAGGGCTGTATTTCCAAAATCTTTAAGGACAGAAATTTGTTGTTTATCTTCCCGTAATTACAATCCCATGTTCCTTTCGAATCCCCTGAGTTTTGTTGACATTTGACACTTGTTAGTTCCCTCAGATTCTGAAGAATAAATCCACATTCTTCATCCTTTGTGGAAGCCTCTTGACAATATTTTTTTCTCTTACAGATTTACCCAAATGGCTTCAGGATTACCTGAAAGGCAAACTGTTTCCCTGAGATGGAATCAACTTGAGTCTTCTGCAATTGGTCACAACTAATCACGCTTCCTATGATTTCATCCAACTACTTACCTTGCCTACTATATCTCCTTTATCTTAATCAGTTTATTTTCTTTCAAATAAAAAATAACTATGAGCAACATAAAAATGGTATTTCTTAGGGACCATCTGGTGGTTGTCCAATGTTTAGACAATCCAAGTGACAGACACTTCAGATTTTACCTAATACTTCCTTGTGCTCCTACTAATAACTAGATTTCCTACTTGTTTCTTTTTTAAATAAGACACTAGTTTTGTGCTTAATACTAAAGACTACAGTTTTCTCTAACATGGATAGACTAATCAATACTTAATAGATACAAATGTTCAGTTTGATTCCGCCAAACTCTCCTATCAACTGACAGAATTTTTTTCTTATCTGTAATGACTTAGCACATGCGGTAAGAAAGAGGAAAGGAACTCCTGACATCTGGGTACTGGTTTGACACAGCCAAGTTTCAGAGTTGTTAGAGGGTGACTGGATGCTCACAGTTAGGCAATGGTGTTTTCCTGTTGGACACAATCTCACAAAACACCAGCATCAGACAAGGCCATTCAGTGACTGATGAATTGAGAGTAAAAAGAAAAACCAATGCATATTTTTTTTTTTAAGCACAGACAAAACCAGAGTTAATGTGCAAACCTTAGAATACTAAGCATTCCTCTCTCTCATTCAGTGATTGCTGCTTCACTATGAATTACAGGTTAAGCTTCACAGTAGTCTGCCCTCCTTTTAGATACTGTTTATCAAGAAACCTAATCTTAGCATTGTTCATATTTGCTGACAGCATCCAATCCAGAGGTTAGCCTCACTTCCCTGATCCTTCCCTCAAATCTCCCGACTCAAGCCCAAATCCTAAAATACAAAACACCCTGACAATAAGACACCTCTCTCAGTTCCCCATGGTGTGCGCTTTCTCCCATTGAAACAAGTAAGAAATCCAACTTTTTCAATCCAGATGTGCTCCTGGTGGTTATTGGCTAGAGGACTTTGACACCTGAATGCACAGTTGCACAACGTATTATATATGAATAAGTCATGGTATATTGGTTTTTTTCACTGACTTGATTATGATCAGATTCATCACTGGAACCCTGGACATCTCACTTAGGACTCTAATTGTGTACCTTTGAAGGCTTTGTCTTCACTCCTGATTGATTGATCCATTGGTGGGATCCATTGGTGGGTCAGACTCTTGAAGCATTACTCTGAATGATGTTGATGATCAGCAAGGACAGGTTATTATTAAGATTCTGTGTGTATTCTAGAAGCTGGGTTAGAGTCGTAGATGGAGGTTGCATTAGGATTCTGTGCTTTCTGTTTGTAAGAAGCTAGGTTAGAGTCCCAGGAAAGCAGAAATTATGTTAGAGGCTCAGGCTTCATTGTTTCAAATAACTGTGGGGCTGGAGATCTTTCTTACTGCTTCTTTTTTTATTTTATTTTATTTTTATTTATTTATTTATTTATTTATTTATTTATTTATTTATTTAATTATACTTTAAGTTCTAGGGTACCTGTGGATAACATGCAGGTTTGTTACATATGTATACCTAAAGGATTATAAATCATGCTGCTATAAAGACACATGCACACGTATGTTTATTGTGGCACTATTCACAATAGCAAAGACTTGGAATCAACCCAAATGTCCCTCAGTGACAGACTGGATTAAGAAAATGTGGCACATATACACCATGGAATACTATGCAGCCATAAAAAAGGATGAGTTCGTGTCCTTTGTAGGGACGTGGATGCAGCTGGAAACCATCATTCTCAGCAAACTATCGCAAGAACAGAAAACCAAACACCGCATGTTCTCACTCATAGGTGGGAACTGAACAATGAGATCACTTGGACTCGGGAAGGGAAACATCACACACCAGGGCCTATCACGGGGAGGGGGGAGGAGGGAGGGATTGCGTTGGGAGTTATACCTGATGTAAATGACGAGTTGATGGGTGCTGACAAGTTGATGGGTGCAGCTTACTGCTTCTTTGTTTGGAGTAAGGATGATTCTTTTCCTGACTCCTGGTTCTGGCCCTGGCCATGGGCTGGAAAATTCTTCTTAGCTCATTTGTTTCAAGTGAGGATGCACTCCATGACTCCTGGGCTGAACACTTTTTTTTTCCTGGTTCTTTGTGAGGTCTCTTTGTTTTCTCTATTTGATCCTGTCTCTCTCATGGGAACTTTTTAGTTGACTAAACTCCCCCTCTTGAACTCCTGCAGACTTTATGCTTCCCTGAATCTGCCTACCTCCTTTCAGTTGGCATGATTTTGCCAAGGATAATTTAGAACTTCATTGACCTCTTTGGGAAACTCACTATCTCCCCAAACTGGCTTCTCTAAGACTTCTCCTTTTCCATCAGTTCCTCTCTTCCTTCTTCTTACCACCTTGAATCTTCCCTTCAGCACCTTTGAATCCTTTGATATGTCTCCCTTTAAACCCTACCATTTCTACTCCTCTGTTCACTTCTGCTAGACTTTTTCCTCCACACTTCAATCCCTCAGCTCCTTATAATCACTTGAACTCTAAACCTTCTGCTACCACTGGGGGCTCCTAAGGGACTCAGTTTCCCCCAATAGCAACTACCTGAGGCTTAACAGATAAAAGGCTAATTGGAAACATACTAGATATTTTATTATCCATTTAGATGGGTATTGAAGCTATCCAAAGAGGTGCTTGATGTCTCCTTAGTCACTGGACTAGAATGTAGTCCCAGCCTCCATTAAATTGTCCATCAGAGCAATGAAAGGCTTAAAGGTGTTTTCAACAAATAATGGTAAGAACTTTAGCCCTCATGTTGAACGGGCAAATTTACCATGTCCCATTTTTGCTAGAAACACAATTAGGTTAAACATGTAAAGTGGTATAAAGATGAGATTCAACTGTTTTATGTAAAGCAATGTTTTGTATTATTGACTCCTAACCAATCTTTAAAATGAAAGCTATAAAATATCTGTTTGCATCAGTGAGCATGCATGTTTATGCATATTTATGTATGTTTATGTATGTATGTATGTTATGTATATGTGACATTTTTCTATTGCTGGATTACCAAATCAGTTTACAAATTCTCTTAAAGAACTTGTATTCAAATTGGCTTACAGACTGGTCAGTGCTTTTATATATATTAAATATTCCCCAAACTCCCAGATATATAAGTAGTAACCCAAGTATCTTTCAAATTCAGGTGACTTAGGGCATTTTTGGTAAAGAAGATTATTTTAATATTGTTGGTTCAATAAAAATAGCTACATTTTCTGATTGATTAGCATTAAGTATATGATCATACATTTTTATTCTTCTTGAGCTTACTAGCCTAACTAATATTATAGATATTGGATGTTTAAGATGATAACATTTACAAATTCAATCTAAGGACAAATGTGCAAGCAAAGATGCAGTAAAAATGAAATATGATTATTTCTTCGTGTATGCAAGGGATTGGCTCCAAGACACTTCCCATCCACTCGCCACCTGCGAATACTGTATTTTCCATCTGACTTTGGTTGAAAAACATCTGTGTGTAAGTGGACTTTCACAGTTCAAACCTGTGTTGTTCCAAGGCCAACTGTGCTTGATATCTATTACTTAATGTATTAAGCACAGTAGTAAAGAGAAAACAAATCCCATGTACTTAGCTTTTTAGGTTTTTGCTTTTGTAATGCATGCCTAACATGTATGTGTTGTAAATAATTTAACAGGTACTAATTTGTGAATGATGACTAGTTTTATTTGATGTTACAGTATGTCTGCCTAAAAAGAGTTTGAAAACTTAAGTGACTAGCAACCTAAGAGCTATGCTAAGTTAGGTAATACATATTCATTAATAATTTCTTTTTTTTTTTGAGATGGAGTGTTGCTCTGTTGCCCAGGCTGGAGTGCAGTGGCGCAAACTTGGCTCACTGCAAGCTCCGTTTCCCAGGTTCACGCCATTCTCCTGCCTCAGCCTCCCGAGTAGCTGGGACTACAGTCGCCTGCCACCACGCCTGGCTAATTGGTTTTTTTTTGTACGTTTTAGTAGAGATGGGGTTTCACAGTGTTAGCCAGGATGGTATTGATTTCCTGACCTCATGATTCACCCACCTCGGCTTCCCAAAATAATTTCTTCTTTAGACTAGAAATGTATTACAATTTATTTAAACTTTTTGTGTGTATAGATGTAAATAGTTGCCAATATTTTCCGTTATAAACAGTGATATGATGAATATTCTTGTATAAGAGTGATTTTATACATGAGCAAATATAGCCGTAGGATAAATTCCAAGGAATAGAATTGCTGAAGCATAGATAGATTTTAAATAATCGTATGTGTTGTCAAATTACTCGCCACAAGGATTACATTAGGATAGACCTGAAGAAATTGCTGTTTTATTTCTTAATGCATTGTAATAGCATAACTTTATGGGGCACAATTTGATGTTTTGATACATACATGCTGTCTAATGATCAAATCAGGACAATTTTTGCATTCGTCACCTCATGCCTTTACTTTTTCTCCCAGGTGATAACACTGAAAAGCCTCTCTTCCTGCTGTTTTGCAATATACAATACCTAACCGTCAACCATAGTTACTCTTCTGAGCAACAGAACACCAGAACTTATTCTTATCTAATTGCAACTATTTTGTAGTCGTTTACCAACCTCTTCCCTCCCTGTACTTTCCCCTCCTCTCCTCAGTGTCTAGTAACCACTGTTCTAGTAACTTCTATGAAATCAACTTAAGAAAATTAGATTCCACATATGACTGAGCTCATGTGGTATTTGTCTTCCTGTGTCTGGCTTATTTCACTTAACATAATGTCATCCATGTTCATCCATGTTGTTGCAGATGACAGGATTTCATTCTTTTTCATGGATAAATAGTATTCCATTGTGTATATATACCACAAATTTTAAAATCCATCCATCTATTGTTGGACACTTAGGTTGATTCCATACCTTGGCTACTGTGAATACTACTACAATAAACACGGGAGTTCACGTATTTCTTTGACATACTGACTTCATTTCCTTTGGCTACATACTCAGTAGTGAGATTGCTAGATTATATGGTAGTTCTATTTTTAACTTTTTGAGGAAACTCCACACTGTTTTTCCACAATGGTTGTACTAATTTACAATCTCACCAACAGCATGCAAGTGTCCCCTTTTCTTCACATCCTTGCCAACACTTGTTTTCTTTTATCTTTTTGATATTAACCATTGTAGTTGGAGTGAGATAATATCTTGTGATTTTGATTTGCATTTCCCTGATGATTAGTGATGTTGAGCATTTAAAAAACATATTTGTTGGCCATTTTTGAGGTGTAGGCAACAGTGGATGTAGTATGTGGGAACACTGAACTCATTGTGCTAGTGTCTCTCAGAGCTAAAGGAATCCAGAGAATTCTGCATGCTGTATCCAAGCTGGTGGATGAAGCTCAGACCATGGAATACCTTTTCTTAGGCAGTAGAAAGATTTAGTTAGACATTTTTCAGTTCAAACAAATTCCACTGAGGTACTGTATGGTGGAGATTTTATGGTGGAGAAAAGTAGAAAGAAGAAGAAGAAAAAAAAACTTACTAGACTCTTTAGTTCTGTCTCCATTTGATCCAGACATAATACTCCCAAGGAGTATTATGTGATCATACAAGTTTATGTGATCATACAAGAAGTCAAGGAGACCCTCCTAAAAAGTAAGGGATTGACCATAGCCTAAGTCCCCATTTCAAGTTGTCTATAATTTTAGTGGTAAGTTGAGGAAATGGTAGGCAATCAGACCATGGCAGGACAAAGTTTGGACATTCACCAGAAAACATGGTAGTGTCTGGTATGACATGAGAATAGGAGTGGTCTTTAGGGAGAATATTTTAAGGCATGTGCACCATGAACTTCCAGACAGTGTCCTCTCTAGAATTAGATACAAGTTATTCACACACCTACGGCCAACTGATTTTCAACAAAAGTGCCAAGAATAGCACCTTGGGAAAAAGACAGTCTCTTCAATAAATGATACTGGGAAAATTGTATGGCCACATGTGGATGAATGAGACTAGACCCCTTCTTACCACATTCTTATTTCCCATTTTCTACTGGAAATAAAATATAGATATTCGCAAATTTTATAAGATCTAGTTTTCAGAGACTTCATGGTTAACCAGCATTTATTAAGAAGCTGTTTTCTCCACAGCCCTGAATTTAATGAACAGAAGAAAAGTCCCCTTAAACTTCTTGGAAGTAATTTTCTTCAAGTATCATAAAGGAGTAAGAATTATTGTTTGTTCCAATAAGCAGGTGAAGGAATGAAATAAATTTGAGTGTAACCTTCTTGTTATCAAATTGCTATGTTCAGATTGTGTTCAGATTGTATCTTAGAAATGCTAGAAAGACGCAGATCATCAAAGGCTAGGGATAAGAAAATATCGACTTGTGAGAATAGATACCTTCTTTTTTTTCGTTCTGACTTTTATTTTAGGTTTGAGGATACATGTGCAGGTTTGTTACATGGGTAACTTGTGTGTTGCAGGTGTTTGGTGTACAGATCATTTTGTCACCTAGGTAATGAGCCTAGTACCTGATAGGTAGTTTTTCTTTCTTTTTGTTTCAATCAATTATTTGCATGCTTTATTACTTGGTTCAATTATTTACACTATTATACCAATAATAGAGGTTTTCTGGGAATTTACCAAATGTGAAACAAGCAGAGAAACAAACAAAAACAATCTTTAAAGAAAAGTTGTTCCTCTGTGGACAAAAACAATCAAATATTCAAATTAATTTGGTCTCTAACTAATGAAAACCTTTCTGGAAGAGTCCTATCATTTTCTTTGTGGCACCCAATTTATTCATAATTTAAAGTTCTGACTTGCTGCTAATAAAAGATGCCAAAAATGGTCAGAAGCACTGCTAAAATTAACCTTGAATTTTGATTGAAAGAAGAAAACCCAATAAATTGCATTTATCTCATTCCACTTAAACCTTGACATGATGCTTTTAGACCTTACTGCTTTAATTTGAAGATGTATTTGTAGGACTTTCCACTTAGTTCTTGATATTTTAGGGGGAAGACTTACACGATAATTGTGATAAAACTTCTTGTTTTATTCTTTGAATGGATCTCCAACAATAAGGAAGGCAGCTAGCGTGCTGTATTAGTCTGTTCTCATACTGCTAGTAAAGACATACCCAAGGCTGGGTAGTTTATAAAAGAAAGAGGTTTAATTGACTCACAGTTCCACATGGTTGGGGAACCCTCATAAAGAGAGTTCTATTTGTGAGATTTGTCTGTAGGATCGATTCCCTGAGATGATCTCAGGCTGCAAAACACACTAGTCTATACCCAGCCCAATGTGTGTAGGCTGGAATGTGGTGATTGTGATGGAAAAAACAGTGGGTTTAGGGATGCAGGGAGGGGAGCATTGGGCCCTAAACTCAAGACATCTCTCCTCACTTCATATGGTTTGGCTGTGTTCCCATCCAAATCCCACCTTGAATTATAATAATTCCCATGGGCAAGGGCAGAGCCAGGTGAAGATGATTGAATCACAGGAGCAGTTTCACCCACACTGTTCTCATGGTAGTGAATAAGTCTCATGAGATCTGATGGTTATAAAAATGGGAGTTCCCCTACACAAGCTCTCTTGCCTGCCACCATGTAAGATGTGACTTTGCTCCTCCTTTGCCTTCTTTTTTATTTTATTTTATTATCGAGAAGAAGTCTTGCTCTGTCACCCAGGCTGGAGTGCAGTGGCACAATCTTGGCTCACTGCAACCTCTGCCCTTGGGGTTCAAGCGATTCTCCTGCCTCAGCCTCCTGAGTAGCTGGGATTACAGGCGTGCACCACCACACCCAGCTAATTTTTGTATTTTTAGTAGAGATGGGATTTTGCCATGTTGGCCAGGCTGGTTTCGAACTCCTGACCTCAAGTGATCCACTCTCCTCAGCCTCCCAAAGGGCTGAGATTACAGGTGTGAGCCACCATGCCTGGACTCCTTTGCCTTCTGTTAGGTAGTTTTTTGATTCTCGTCCTCACCCTCAACCCTCAAGTAGGACCCAGTGTCTATTGTTCCATTCTTTGTGCCCATGTGTACTAAATGTTTAGCTTCCATTTATAAGTGAAGACATGTGGTATTTGGTTTTCTGTTCTTGTATTAATCCATTTAAGATAATGGCTGCCAGCTCCATCCATGTTGCTGCAAAGGATATGATTTTTTTTTTATTTTTTTAGGGCTACATGGTATTCCATGGTATATATGTACCACATTTTCTTAATCCATTCCACAGTTGATAGGCATCTAGGTTGATTCCATGTCTTTGCTATTGTTGACAGTGCTGGGATGAACATACACATGCATGTGTCTTCATGGAAAAACAGTTTATATGCATCTGGGTATATATGTAGTAATGGGATTGCTGGGCTGGGTGGTAGTTCTGTTTTAAGTTCTTTGAGAAATTGCCCAACTGCTTTCCACAGTGGCTGAATTAATTTACACTCCTGCCGACATTGTATAAGTATTTTCTTTTATCTGCAACCTTACCAGCATCTGTTATTTTTCTGACTTTTTAATAATAGCCATTTTGACTGGCGTGAGATGGTATCTCATGCAGATGGTTTTGATCTGCATTTCTCTAATGATTAGTGATGCTGAGAATATTTTCGTAGTTTGTTGGCTGTGTGTATGTCTTCTAAGAAATGTCTGTTCATGTTCTTTATCCGTTTTTTAAATGGGGTTGTTTGTTTTCTGCTTGTTGATTTGTTCAAGTTCCTTATAGATTTTGGATATTGGACCTTTGTCAGATGCATAGTTTGCAAATATCTTCTCCCAATCTGCAGGTTGTCTGTTTACTTGGTTGATAGTTTCTTTTGCTGTGAATAGATGCTCTTTTGTTTAATTAGGTCTCACTTTTTTTTTTTTTTTTTTTTTGCAATTGCTTTTGGAGTCTTCATAAGGAAATCTTTGCCAGGGCTGATGTCCAGAATGGTATTTCCTAGGTTTTATTCTAGGGTTTTTATAGTTTTAGGTTTTTACATTTAAGTTTTTAATGCATCTTGAGTTAATTTTTGTATATGGTGAAAGGAAAGGGTCCAGTTTCAATCTTTTGCATATGGCTAGCCTGTTATCTCAGCACTATTTATTGAATAGGGAATCCCTTCTCCATTGCTTGTTTTGTTGGCTTTGTCAAAGATCAGATGGTCAGAGGTGTGTGGCATTATTTCTGGCTTCTCTACCCTGCTCCATAGGTCTATGTGTCTCTTTTTTGTATTACTGCTATGCCATTTGGTTACTGTAGCCTCGTAGTATAGTTTAAAGTCAGGTAGTGTGACGCATCCAGCTTTGTTCTTTTTGCTTATGATTTCTTTGGCTGTTTGGGCTCCTTTTTGGATTTCATATTAATGTTAGAAAAGTTTTTTTATAATTCTATGAAAAATGTTATTAGTTCAATAAAAACAGCATTGAATCTATAAATTGCTTTGGGTAGTATGACCATTTTGCCAATGTTGATTCCTCCTATTGATGAGTATGGAATGTTTTTCTATTTGTTTGTGTTATCCCTGTTTTCTTTCAGCAGTGTTTTGTAATTCTCATTGTGGAGATCTTCACTTCCGTGGCTACCTGTGTTCCTGGGTATTTTTGTTCAACATTCCTTTTGTGGCTATTATGAATGGAATTGTGTTCTTGACTTGGCTCTCAGTTTGGATGTTGTTAGTGTATAGAAATGCTACTGGCTTTTAAAAATTGATTTTATGTCCTGAAATTTTGGTAGAGTTGTTTATCAGATCTAGGAGCCTTTGGGAAGAGATGCTTGGATTTTCTAGGTATAGAATCATATCATCTGCAAAGAGAGATAGTTTGGCTGCTTCTCCGACTGTTTAGATGCCTTTATTTATTTATTTATTTTCATTTGCTTGATTGTTCTGGCTAGGACCTCCTAAAATCTTTCAAGTTGGGAAGATTCAAAGACTTACCAGATTTATGTCTTTTTTGGAGGTGTGATAAGATGGTCCTCTAAAGAAGAAAAGAAGAAACTTATAGTTTTATAGTATAACATATTTGGGAAACAGTGAGGGAAACATCAGGAGTATATCATCTCTTACCCAGTGAATAGCCCTTCACTGAAAAATAACTTGCATCAGTAGTTGTGGAGCAAGAGTAGGTTTACCTCAAACTACACTTTGGTTTTTAAAATGTTTAATGTTACAGGCGTTCTACTCACATCAAGAAAATAATGACGACTTCCCTTCCTTACAAGGTACGTTGATATTGAGTACAATGGAATTTGTGTTACCCAATATGCACAGAGTCATATGGAGAAATAAAGTTTAAGGACTTAACATCAGATACTGACTGATGTATAGACTTTATTTCTTTCAATCTAATCTGCTCTAGCTCTGTAGACAAGTGTCTGACCTACACTTTCCTTCCTATACTATCAGGAAGGATTCAAGTGCCCAGTTAACTTCAGTCCTCACAGAGGAGCATTATTTGGATGGCTAACAATCCTTCTCCATTTAGATTCAATATAAGAAGGCTAAACCTGGATCTAAATTGTAAATCTATCTTTGGCTTGAGGGTGGCCACAACACAAAGTATGTGGTTAGAGAGAATAATGAGACCTGTAACTGAAAACATAATTAACATCAGTCTACCCTTCTTTAATTAATTAGGTCTCCTTCAAATATGCTTGATTAAAAATTTTAAAATTCTATTTTGGACCTTTGGCTATTTACTAGGAGATTTGTCATGCCCGTTGATATCAAGAATGGCAAGGACTTCATGATAGTGCATGGCAGGACAGCTCTACTGCTGAGGAAGAGTATAGAAAGTGGGTTCCAGGCCCAGCTCACAGATTTGTTAACAGCAGAGAAATACAGGTACTAGGAAGAAACTTCAGCTCTCCTGTGCAATAGGATGGTTCAGCCCAATAAGAATTGTTTTCAAAGAAACAACCATTTGAAGAACCAACAACTCAACCTGAGAACTGAAGGCTAGAACACAGGTGTTTGGATTTGCAGTAAGCCCTACTTTTTGTCATCTGCTGGTCAGACTGCAACTTTGGCGGCTAGTCACTACCAAGCTGTGACTCCTTCAACTAAAATATTTGTGTGACAGCAGTCATATTAAACCTTTTTTTGAGGATATGACTTCTAGTGGAGAAATGACATGAGCTTGATCTATCTTTTTTTTCCACTGAGTTCTTTCTCTTCACATGTCTTTAGTAAGCTTGATATACAAATTAAGCCCTATAACACCTTAACTTGCACCTTTCATGGCACCTATAAGTATTCTCATATTTTTCCATTCTTAAAATAATTATTTTTTCTACACTTCACCTTCTCTATCTACCAAATCCTTTATTCTTTTTCTGTTTATAATAAACCTTTCTCAGCAGTGAAGGAGTATGGATGTGCTAAGTTGACAATATTCAGTCAATAATTATAATGAGGGTTGAAGAAGTCTTGGAAGTTTTATTATCCAGTGGGTAAAGTGAAAGTGAATGTCAGTTCATCTTCCTTAACAATTTCTGTCCCAATAACCTTAATGGAGTTGACTTGAATCAGAGAATTTGTAGTCTCACAGTTTGTTGAACACTGAAACACTGATACAGAAACTCCTGAAAGCAGCAGGATAAATCTTTGAAGAGAAGAGTGCTCATGTGAAGTTTGATCCAGTGTGCCACTCAACATCAGGCTGCTCAGGAAATTAAGCAGTGCCTTAATTTCCATTATGAGCCAAAAAGTAATCAGTCATTTGCGTATGAAGGACAATAAAAAATAATCAGGTTGTACTGTATGTATCCTACATTTTCAAAGTGTGGATCGCAACTTGGAGCCAGTATTTTCTTTGTCCTCTTTCCCCCATCTCTGTTATGGACATGATAGTCTGTGGGAAAGATACATACACATACAAACATACATTCACACATCCGGAGATAGATGTGCTTGGTTTTGGGAATTTTATCCCAGTAAGAGAGGAAAACAGCAGATATTCTGTCTACACTTTGGCATTTTAAAGAGTGCTAAGGATTTTTCTAATTCTAAAGCTCTATCTTGTATATAAAGAGAATTTTTTCCCTGTAAACCCAGGAGTCAGCAGACTTTAAATGGGCAGACAGGCTTTATGGGGGCATATATTTTGTCAGAACTACTCAACAACGTTATTGTAGTGCAGCTGTAGACAATAGGTAAACAGATGGGTGTGACTATGTTCCAAAGAAGCTTTCTTTACAAAAACAGGTGGTGGCCCAATAGTCCTGTGACTCATCCTTTGATGATTCCCTTAGACTCAAGCTGAACAGTTTTCCTTTTAGAATACTTGACTGTGTGCTAGTTTAGTATACCTTCCGTTTATCTCTAAGTCAGACTTTCTAACCTTAGGCCAAACTCTCGAATTTATTTAATGATGTTAATGATGGTTAACAAGGTGATGACATCTACTAGTTATTGAGATCCAGAAATATTTTATGTTCTTTTTATATATATAGTCAATTATCGATATTTGCGTAGTTATGTTTTATAAAGTCTCCACAAACTGAATTAGTGCATAATGAACCATGGTTCTTAGCATAATAAAGGGTTATATTCCTGCAAGCCTCTGGCACATTTTTGTCAACTGATCAAAGCAAAACTTTATTAAAATAATGTGTGTTTCTGTTTTGAAGTTATTCTATTTAATATATATTCTGATTTGTTAACACTGAACTCATGTCCAACAGTGTTATAACTCATGTCTCAATGATGCTTATCTAACACACATATTTTTTCCCTATGGCACATCACAGTGTTTTTGTACTTTGGAACACCGGACAGAACTTCACTATTCTTCAAGACACTTTAAACAGTGAAATCATCAAGAAAAGTCACAAAAATGTGAAAACATGGCACTGAGTAGATCACACACAACACAACTTTACAGTATGAGAACTGAAAAAAGGAGGCACAGCATTGCCTTGTTCAACCTCAGCTGGAAACAACGCACATCAGTGACAAATTTTTCACCAGCTCTGCATGTCCATAAATGACCATGAAAGTACACCGAGTATTAATTTTGGAATTAGAAATAAGCTTCAGCAAATAGACAGATGTGCAGATATGCAACCTATGAATAATGAGGATTGACCCTAACTTAAATAGATTATTTAAACTTTGATGCTGTATTAATATTCCCATTTTACAATTGGGGAACTAGAAGGTTAATCCTTAAATAAATTTTACAAAGTTACAGAGGTAGTAAATGGAGAACCCTGTATTTTAGCTTTTGTTATATGACCTTAAGTAAATGATTTAATTTTGTTATGCAGAAACTGTGTGTTACATTAGGAATGTTAAAATAAATTTATAATTATTTACTTGGAAATATGCACCTTGACCCTCACTAGATTTCAGGTTGTATGAGTTTTGGCTATCTGTAAATGCAGGTCTCTTTGCTCTGCTTTCTCACATGCTGTTTGTTGAAAGTGTGGCAATGGCATTGAAAGTGAGTAAGTGGGACAAACACATCATTGCTTTATTTAAAGAAATTTAAGCATAAAAAGAGATATTGAGGACAATTTTTTTCCTCTAAGACTGTATGGTTTACAAGTATTATCATTCTTATTTTACAGAAAAGAACACTATGACAATAAAGTTATGTCATGCCAAGATCACAACAGCTACTAGGAATCAAAGTTTTGTTTTAATCTAACTACTTATCCCGTTATATTATTTTTACTTTAGATTTAAATATATTTGGGAAATCTTTTGATTATTTATGAAAATTGAAAGATTCAGAGAGAAAGACACAAGTTGTCATGGAGACAAAAATCAGATTCAGATACCTTGTACTCTTTTTGGTCCTATACCATTGCATTTAGCTGTCTTCAAAGTTCCATAAAAGTTAAGAAATGGCAATATGAGTTCTCAAGGTGTATGTGTGCATAATGCTTAAGCTCTCCTTGGTCTTAGAAAACTTTGTGCTCATGTAGTTGTGAGGGCATGAAACACTTTACACTTCCCTAAAACTCCACATTCTTGACTGACTTACAGGGAACAAATATTTTCTGATGCATCTGTAAACTTTGTTTTGTCTTTATCTTTGCAAGGCTTTGAGTTCTGGAACCTATATCTCATTTTCACTTCCTACTCTATTCTGATTCATTTTCTTGAAGGATATTCAATAGCCCCAAGAGGAAGGTTGCTTTATTCAATTAAGTTAATTTGTTATTACTATTAATAAAATTAATATTGGTTTTGTCTGTTTTGTCTGTTACATCAGGCATTTTCACAAATACTAGTGATGATGGTAGTAGAAGCGTAAGAAGTCAGAAGAACAAAAAATGTGACTCTAAGAACTTAAAATACAGTCAGGAACACAAACATACATAAATATTTCTAGTAATTTCTAGTAATTTGCTGATAAATGTTTTTAAAACATTTTTTAAAACATAAAGTCTTTATTTATGGCATTTTTTGGTTTCTAGGGCACAAAGTTTCTACCATGGCTTATTTATTACCTTAAATGTAAATGAATTAACCTAATCTCCTCACTGAAAAGACAGTGGCTGAATGGATGAAAAAATATGAGACTGAAAGTATAAGCTGTCTATAAGAAGCTCACTTTGAAATGAAGAATAGACATAGGCTAGAAGTAGGGGAGAATTCTTTTTTTTTTAACAAATGCTAACAAAAGATAATAGGATGACTATACTTATATCAGACAAAATAGACTTGAAGTCAAAATCTGACACACTAGACAAAGAAGTGCTCTGTATAGTGATAAGGGGGCCAATTAATCAAGAGGCTACTAAAATTGTAAATATATATGCACCCAACATATACACAACTAAATATATAAGGCAAACATTGACAGAACTGTAGGGAGAAATAGATAACAATACAATAATAGTAGAACTCTTCAATACCCTACTTTCAATAGTGGGTAGCACATCCAGACAAAAGACCAGTAGGGAAACAGAGGACTTGAATAACACTGTAGACCAAATGGACTTAAAAGACATATACAGAGCATTCCACCTACCAGTAGAAGAATACAGATTCCTCTTAAGCATGTAAGTCTTTCTCCAGGATAGATCACATGTTAAATTACGGATCTTAACAAATTTAAAAAGATTCAGATTTAACCAAGAATCTTTTCTGACCACCATGAAATAACACTAGAAAGCAACAGCAAAAAGAAACCTGAAAAATTAACAAATATGTGGAAATTAAACAACAAACTGTTGAACAACCACTAGGTCAAAGAAAAAGTAAAAGAGAAATTAGAAAATTAGAAATTACAAAAATGAAGTACAATATACTAAAACTTACAGAATGTACCAAAATAGTATTAAGAGGGAAGTTCATAGCAATAAATGCCTATATTAAAAAAAGAAAAATCTTAAAGAACCTAAATTTATACTTAAAGGGACTATAAAAGAAGAATAAACTAAACCCAAGGTTAGCAGAGGAAAGAAATAACAAAGATTAGAGAAGAAATAAATGAAAATGTTGTTATAATGACATTAGAAAAACCTCAGTAAGACTAAGAGTTGGTTTTCCGAAAAGGTAAACAAAATCAACAAACTCTTAGCTAGATTTAGAAAAAAAGACAAAAGGCTCAAATAAATAATATCAAAAATGAAATAAAATATATTACTACTAATGCCACAGAAATGAAAAGGATCATAAGACACAACTACGAAAAATTATACACCAGTAAACTATAACCTAAAATAAATGGATAAATTCCTAGAAATATACAATCTATCAACATTAAATAATACAGAGCTAGAATGTTTATAACAGGCTTATAATTTGTATAAACATTGATTCATTAATTTAAAAGTTCCCAACAAAGAAAAGCTTAGGACCAGATGGTTTCATGGGTGAATTCTACCAAATATTTAAATACGAATTAATCTTATTATTTCTCAAACTCTTCCTAAAAAATTGAAGGGAAGAAGGCTGTTAAATTGTTCCTTTTACAGACAATATGATCTGATTTGTAGAAAACCCTAAAGACCCCACCAAAAAGCTGTTAGAACTAACAAACACATTCAGTAAAGTTGTAGGACACAAAAACAACATGTAAAAATCAGTTGCATTTCTATAAACTCACAACAAAATCTCTGAAAAAAAATTAGGAAAACAATCCCATTTGCAATAGCACCAAAAATAATAAATACTTAGAAATGAACTTCACTGAGAAGGAAAAAGACTCTTATACTGAAAACAATAATAATGGATGAAAGAAATTAAAGCCTCAAATAATAGAAAGATATCCCATGTTTATGAATTGGAAGACTTAATCTTGTTAAAAAGTCTTTGCTATTCAAAGTGATCTACAGATTCAGTGCAATCCTTGTCAAAATGTCAATGGCATTTTGGATTAAAATGGAAAAAACAACTGTAAGATTTAGGGAAATCCACAAAACACCAAGAACAACCAAATCAGTCTTGAGAAAGAACAAAGCTGGAAGCATCATACTTCCTGATTAAAATATTTCCGAAAACTACAGTAATTAAAACAGTGTGGTGTTGCTATAAAGACAGATATATAGACCAATGAAACAGAATAGACAGCCCAGAAATAAATCCATACATATACGGTCAGCTGATCTTCAATAAGGATGCTAAGACAAATGATGGAAAAATGATAGTCTCTTCAACAATCGGTGTAGGAAAACTGGAAATCCACTTATAAAGAATAAAATTTGACCCTTATCCTGCATCAAACAGAAGAACAACCCTAAAATAAAGACTTAAATGAAAGACCTGAAAATACAAAATTCGTAGAAGAAAATGTTGGGTGAAATCTTCATTATATTGGTCTTGGTAATGATTTCTTGGGTATGATACCAAAAGCACAGGCAACAAAAACAAAAATAAAGTGGAAGTACATCAAACTAAAAATCTTCTGCAAAGCAAAGAAAAAAATATAGCATGAAAAGATAAATCATAACATCAGAAAAAATATTTGCAAGCCACATATCTAATAAGGGATTAATCTACAAAATATATAAGTAGCTCAAGCAAATCTATAGAAACAGATAAATAACTTGATTTAAAATTGCACAAATGAATCGGTATTTGCCCAAAAAAGACATATAATTGGCCAATAGATATTTGAAAAAATGCTCAACATCACTAATCATCAAGAATTTGCAAATCAAAACTATAAATAGATAGAGGGATATATTAACATATGGATTAGAGGCCCAAGAATTAGCCCTCCAGTACCCACTAACACTGGAGCCAGCATAAGCTATTCTTGTACCACTGGGACCAAAAGTCTGGCTCAGTTAGGTCCAAGTCCTCAATAAAACCTTACTACAACTTCAACTAACAACTGTACCATAAGCCACCAAGGAAATCCCAGATACTACGGGTCCTGTGTACTGCCAAAGAAATCACACAAACCTTGCACTACCTATTGGCAAACACCCTATTGGCCAATTATATGTCTTCTTTGGAGAAATGTCTATTCATTTGCACATTTAAAAAATCAAGTTATTTGTTTCTATTGAGTTGTATGAATTATTTATTTTGCAGATTAACCCTTTATTAGATATATGGTTTGTAAATGTTTTCTCCTATTTTGTGAGTTATCATTTCATGTTATTAATTGTTTTCTTTACAATGCAGGCACTCAAAATCAAAGCCAAAATATCCTACTCAACCAACAACATATGTACATCTTTAGGAAAAACTCTTCCCCTACAAATGCAATTTCAAAACATTGAAACAAGTGATGGCTATACCAGATGTGCAGGTACCGACAGAAGGACACAAAAAACATGAAAAGCAGGGAAATATGACACCACCAATGAACAGAAAAATTTTAAACAAAATATTAGGAACTAAATTAATAAAAAGAATTGTACACTATGACCAAGTATTGCTTATTCCATGATTGAGGATTGGTTCAATATTTGAAAAAAATAAATAAATGTAATCAACAGTATAAACAGGATAAAAATTACCTGATCACATGATGCAGAAAAGTAATTTGACAACATGTAATACATCATCATGACAAAGAAGGTCAGAAAATTAGAAAGAAGAAACATATCCAAAAAACATAGCTGACATTATACTTAATGACAATGACTGTTCTCCCCACTAAAGTCAGGACAAGGGAAGGATGTACATGTTTTTCTACTTTTATTCATTATAAAGCTGGAAGTTCTCACCACTGCAATAAGGTAAGGAAAAGAATGTAAAAGTATAGGAGCAGAAAGGAAGAAATAGTAAAAGATCCTAGGAAAACTTTGCAGATGTCATAATTGTCTATGTAGAAAATACTAAGAACTCTCAAAAAATAATTCTTAGAACTATAAGTGAGTTAACTAAGCATGCAGGACACAAGATAGTCATACAAAAATCAATTATATTTTAATATACCAGAAGTAAATACACAGACACCTAAATTCAAAATGTATTATTTGCACAAATGTATTATCAAAATGGAGTTACTATTGCTAAAATACCCCAACTTAGATGTAAATTCAATAAAACACATACTAGACTACAACACATACAGACCATTGTCTCTTGTCATTAGCTTAATTAGCAGAAGACTGAAATTCAGAGTAGCTCACTAGATTGCTAAAAATTTGAAACCAAACAGTAAGCCTATTATTGAGAATTGAAGTTTGTGGGTGTCTCGTGTATCCTTCCAAACATCTGAATCGTAAAGGTTTGTGGTCAAATAATCAATGTAAAACAATGCACAGAAAGATCCGTTTGCGCACTTTGGCCTGAGGGCTTTGAAAATGGAAATGAAATCTGGAGCAGAATTATAATTGTAAGCGCAATTCCCACTTGGACTTGCTAGTCTGATCATTCCCTTTGTCTGTGTCAGTGGGAGTTAGTTGATACTTAATAAGTCACATATTAAATCTTCAGTGTTCTTCATTCTTATCTGTAATTATTCCTTTACATTTATTGATTTTTGTAAAAGTATCCACATACTTGCAGGTCTCTTTGAATCCATATAAAGTCTCTGTTTTTTGATGCTATCCTCAAGGTCCTGCCCCAAAACTCAGCTACACAATGCTTCACAAGGGCTGTTGGTGAAGCCATAGACATCACAGTCAACTCTAATAGATAATTGATTCAATTTAGGAGCACTAGCAATACTAGGTAATTATATTTATTCTTCTAATACTCATTGGCTATTATAACTCATGAGATATTAGGTTTATCCTCAATATCAGTACTTCAACAGAAACAGGTATTTTAATACAGATTAAATTGTTTCCTTTTAAGATACCATAGGATAATGTCTTCCTTTGTAGTAAGCAAAGATTTTTCAAAAAGCAGGTGTTTTAGTTCATTTTGTCTTGCTATAACAGGATACCTGAGACTGGGTAATTTATAAAGAATAGAAGTTTATTTGACTCATGATTCTGGTGGCTAGAAGTTTCAAGATTGAACAGTTACATCTGGTGGGGGCCTCAAGCTGCTTCCGCTAATAATGGAAAGCAGAAGGGCTGCACATGTGTACAAAGAGATCACATGATGCGAGAGGAAGAAAGACTCTTTTTTAAAAAAAACCAACTTGCTCTTGTGATAACTAATCCATTCCCACCAGAGTGAGAACTCATTCACTCCATGGGAGAGCATTAATCTATTCATGAGAGATCCTGCACAATGACCCAAACACCTCCCACTAGACCCCACCTCCTAACACTGATGCATTGGCAATTAAACTTCAACATGAGTTTTGGCAGGGAGATACCACATCCAAACCATAGCATTAGGACAGAAGTGTGTTAGCCATAAAGATAAGATGTATAATTAGAGCATATTAAGAAATTTAGTCCATTAAAAACCACCATTAAGTGACTGAAAATTCACATCTGGGAGTACAGTTTTGTATTTTTAATTCATATAAACACATATGAGTCAATTTTCAAATGACTCATACACAGAATATGTAAGCCATTTCCATAAAATATCAAGAAGACAAATAACCCAATTAAAAGTGGCACACTGAATAGACATTTCATAAAAGAGAATATTTAAATAATGCAGATACCTCATATTATTTTACTTTAAAAGTTTGACCTCTTTGACTATTCTTTCATTATGTTTTATTTTCCACAATCTTCTAAGTGCTTTATATATTTTAAATTTAATACAGTAATTTCAGTTGAAGCAAATTTAGTTGTTCTTTATCAAAGTCATTTTTCTATTTTAGCTCTCTTGCCTTTCCACATACATTTTAAAATCAGCTTGTGAATTTCTACAAAATTGCCAGTTGGGACATTAGGGAGCATTGACATTTTTATGGCAGTTTATTGACAACTTATGTATTTCCTTGTTATCTACCATTTCTTTTTGTGTGTGCCATTTATTACCTGTGTCAACTCAGACTTTGTGTCTGTGGATGAGAATGTCTGTTTTGACCATATTATTTTCCCACAGGGAAAGGAAGCAGAGTAGTCTTGCTAGAACATACTTTTGTCATTCCTAGGAAGAAAGCATAAGGTTAAGATGACAGGATTCTCTCTGCCACTAGTAAATAGAGCAGTACTCATGGACAATTCGTGGTTACTTGCATTATCTGAAGCCAGTTTCCAGTCCATTTTTTTCTTAGACATGTACACATCTAACAAGACAAAGTAAAATAGTGTCCTAAGCAGAAATGTCTTATTCTTCTGGCAAAAGAAGCACAATTTCAGTACAATTGAATATGACAAAGTAAAATAAACATGTTCAGAAAGGGGAAGACAGAGTTGTGTAATTGCATCACCAATCCATCAGACTTGATCACCACATCCTGAAAATTTCCCACAAGTATTCCCTCTTCACTACCATTATACACAGATGAAGTGCCCAATTATACAGTTGGTCAACTTAGTCTTTCATGTTCCTACAAATCTAGGATTGTTTGAATCCACAACAACTTTAGAAGCAATATTTTACACTTCCATATAAGAGATGACATAAAATCTCTCACCTTTAGGGAATTTATAATCTAGAATAAAATACATAATATACATGTTTACCTCAGATATTGTGCAAAATGAGCACCTGAGTGAGAGACAGCAGTGCTATCATAAGAAAACCAAGAAAGAGAAAAGATGATTTGAGGTCTAAAGAGAAGAAATCATGGATATAAATATGGAACGGGAGGTTGTATCAGTGTCCCAGGGAAAGCACAAAAAGTACCTAGAAAATTGTACATATTCAGTAACCAAGATGAAGTTACCAAAATGTGAGACACATTGTCCTCTGACCTCATGAATTTGATAGTTCTTCAGACGATATAGAATAAGCTAAAATATCAGTGATGATGTCAGGTTATAAAATTGCACATTGGGTAAAAAGAAGTTAAACAAATCTACAGCTCCTTTTGGGTCCTGGATTACACCAGGTACTGGGAAAGCAAGGATTTGGAAATCTAACTCCTGAATATTTAGGGAAAGTCTTTTAAAACAATGAGCTAAGTGCAACAGAAGACTTGGAGAACATGAAAGTGTAGTTTACAGATGCATAGGATTAATATACCTTGATCTGTCTGGGTAACCATTTCCTATAGAATTTCAACTGAATATAGAGAATAAAAGAGTTTTTTTTTTAATGATAAAACACATTAACAAGTGATGGGAAATACTCTAAGTAGAAGAAATAGCAGACAGAGAACACATATAACAGCTTTTCTGGGAATTATAACAAGTGGACTGGTGAGTAGAGGATAGACTCACATGGTGTTTAGAACAAGGAATTGATAGGATAAAGACTATGAGAAATAATGACTTGGATTTTTAAATGGGAGGCTAGATGGAAGGTGATGCTGTTTTCGGAAATAGAGTGAAGGAGTAAAATAAGACAGATGAAGAACACAACTAGAAAATAAGTTTAAGATTGTAAATTTACAGTAATCTTGAAAAGCCAAATGGATGTGAGATCAGCAGTTTAATTTTACAAAGATATCTGGACTAGAGATATTAGTGGTATCTACATGCCAATATGTTTAATATTCTTCCACCTAAATCTTGTTGTTGAATCATGCTGGAAATTTGCATATTCATGCTATAACAAATATTATATTTATTAAGTTTTTACTCTAAGGCAGATACTATTCTGGGCATTGAGGAGAAAGCAGTGAACAAAACAAATATCCCAGTCTTTTATAGGTTACATTCAGTTGTGAGGAACAGAATAATGAAAGCATAAATAAAATATATCACATAGTGATAACTGTTTTGCAGAAAAATAAAACAGGAATTGGAATCAGCTGAGGTACAGGAGAGTAAATAAAGGAGGTGCTTTTACTGGTCAGAGATGATGGGGAATATGTTCTTAGTGGTGTAGAATAGACAAGCTGGTTATTCTAGTATTTTTTGGATAGCTGTCAAAAAGAGGAATAAAATGTAAATTATGTTTGTCTTGATGGTCTATAAGAGAGAGTGGTGGTGAAGATGTGTGTGTTCAGTGGCAAAGAAGAAGTCAGAAGAAGAATGCTGTTATACAGGAAACTTTCTGTCCCCAAAGCACAGAACACCCTGGATGTGCTCTTAAATATTATGCACCAAAGTTTGAAGTGCTGGGAAAGGAAGAAGCTCAATGATACTTCCTTTTCCTAAAAAGTTCTTTCATTTCAAAAAGTTGATTTTAATTCTTTCTTTATATCCAAGCTCAATGTGCACTTTTTCAGGGAATTCTCTGATTTTTATTACTAAAATACACC
The DNA here is from genome assembly GCF_024542745.1 of Macaca thibetana thibetana. Classification (NCBI taxonomy): domain Eukaryota; kingdom Metazoa; phylum Chordata; class Mammalia; order Primates; family Cercopithecidae; genus Macaca; species Macaca thibetana. The sequence goes on from NC_065588.1 coordinate 51,241,230, forward strand.
CTTATATTAAATCTGATTAAAACACTCCAAACTAAGCCCTCTAAAGCAATTACTAGAGTTATGATTTTTCTGTATTTTTTGAATTTTATGATTTGACCTCAGTCATTAGCTTCATAAAGTAGGAGAGAACATTTTATTTCTGTTGTCCTTTGGCTTACTTTAAAAAATCTCTTGTGCCTATAAGACTTTTTGATGTATAGATATCATCAATATTTAGTGAAACAAATGAAATAAACAGCCTGAACAGAATGGAAGCTAAAAACAAAATGAAGGAGGAAAAGAAGAAAAGAAAGAAAGACAGAAAGAAAGAAAGACAGAAAGAAAGAAAAGCAGACAGACTGGGGGAAAATATAGAGTGAAAAGAGAAATGGGAAAATAATATCCCTTCCAAACACATTTAATACTAACAGCAAGAAGAATGAAATAGGAAGAATTTATCAGAAAATTAATGAGGATAATGAGTAAAAAGTAGATAATGCAATATAAAGATCTTGAGTCAATCAATTGCTGCCTTTAAAAACTATCCAAAGTTGTGTTAGTAAGTAATGGTCACTTATTTCACATTGATGCTTTTCTTATAATAGCGATATAATTATTTGTACTTTTGAAAATGAATGATTAATCTGGAGGGTGAAACTTTTCAAGTAACAAGAGAGAGTGCACTCTTACTTGAAGAAGCAAAGAACATTTCTTTTAGTTTAATCTACAAGTGTCACACCTAATTTATTCATTTATTTTACCTGCTTGGCTTCTGTGAGCACCAAGGTTTGCAAATATTCCATTAAATTATACTTTTTGTGTGTGCAATTTTGAGAAAACTTTTTCAATTCTCCAAAGCTCCTTTTCCTTATTTTAAAAATCATGGATGAAGCTAGAAACCATCATTCTGAGCGAACTATCGCAAGAACAGGAAACCAAACACTGCATGTCCTCACTCATAGAGGGGAATTGAACAATGAGAACACTTGGACACAGGGTGTGGAACATCACACACCGGGGTCTGTTTTGGGGTGGGGGGTAGTGGGGAGGGATAGTTTTAGGAGATATACTTAATGTAAATGACGAGTTAATGGGTGCAGCACACCAACATGGCACATGTATACATATGTAACAAACCTGCACGTTGTGCACATGTACCCTAGAACTTAAAGTATAATATAAAAAAAATGTAAATAAATAAATAAATAAAATAAAAATAAATAAAAATAAAAACTATCTAATTTGAAATGGAGACCGTGGGACTTGCTTTGTAATGAGAATTATTAAATGAGAAGACGTAGTGTGAAGCAGTGAATCATGCACATACTTCTAGGTTTTTTAAGGCACAAAAAGAAGGCACACACACAAACACACACACAATCTGAAATGTAACTGCTGATGCTATTTTTCTGAAGTATTTGAAGGATAAATGTAGAAGTGAAGTGTGCACTGTCCAGGAACTGTGAGTTAAAGAGGATCACGCCTGTAATCCCAGCACTTTAGGAGGCCGAGGTGGGCGGATCACGAGGTCAGGAGATCGAGACCATCCTGGCTATCACAGTGAAACCCCCAACTCTACTAAAAATACAAAAAAAAAAAAATTAGCCGGGCGTAGTGGCAGGCGCCTGTCGTCCCAGCTACTCAGGAGTCTGAGGTGGGAGAATGGCATGAACCCGAGAGGCAGAGCTTGCAGTGAGCCGAGATTGTGCCACTGCACTCCAGCCTGGGCGACAGAGCCAGACTGCGTCTCAAAAAAAAAAAAAAAAAAAAAAAAAAAAGAAAAAAGAGGACATTTCTGAACCTTGGAGATTGTCAGTATGTGAAGTGTTCCTAAAAGTTTGCTCTTTTAAAGATGAAGCTACAAGGTAAGATGGAAGTTGTCAACTGCACAACAGAGGGTGCAAAGTAAATGGATAAAATTGGGGATTAGGGTAGGTGTGAGAGCAGGTGTCTGTGGACTTGAACAAGTGGGTGAAGCAACTGAGTTCTGAATCCGGAGGGTAGAGGCAGTGAGTAGTAGCCAAATATCCTGCGAAGGAGAGTTGGAGTTTTTGGAAAGGTTGGAGATTGGAGTGGAGATAACTACCTAACCTGTTTTCTACACACACACACACACACACACACACACACACACACACAACTTAGCCATGGTTCCTTCTCTAAAAGGATTTCTTCTGAGTCACTCTTTAAAAGGAAACTTCAGCTTCGCTAGGAAAGACATACTCATGTCCCACATACATACCAATTACATTATCACAGGCAGGTATGAAGTTGGTGATTTGAAAACAAACTTATCTCATCTGCACAATTTTACATCCTTATGGCGTAGCTATGATTTTTCTGTCTGAAATCTCCTTCAAGTAATATGGTAGCATCTTAACATCTTAATCCCATGTATATATTACATATTTTGATAAAATGAGGTAATAAGTCTCTTTTCTTCTTTAAATGATGCTCCATAACAGTAACATTATGTATGACACTGGGCCTCATCCACGGTCATTAATATGTTCTTGTTAATACATACAGTATTTCCCCTTTATCCATGGTTTTGCTTTCCAAGGTTTCAGTTACCTGTAGTCAGCCCCAGTCCAAAAGCATTGCATGGGAAATTCCAGAAATAAACAATGTATAGGTTTTTAATTGTGCACCATTCTGACTAGCATGATTGCATTTCACACCATCCCTCTCCATCCTGCTGTAGATATGAATCATTCCTTTGTCTAGCATAGCCATGCTGTACACAATACCTGTCTGTTAGTCACTTCATAGCCATCTGGATAATTTGGTTGTCACTGTATTGCAGTGCTTGTATTCAAGTAAACCTTATTTTGCTAGTAATGGCCCCAAAGCATAAGACTCACCATGCTGGAAATTTGGATATGTGAAAAAGAGCCATAAAGTGCTTCCTTTAAGTGAAAAGGGAGAAGTTGTTGACTTGATAAGAAAAGGAAATAAATGATATGTTGAGGTTTCCAAGATCTACAGTGCAATAATATATTTTGGGAGGGAGAGAGAGATTATCATACATCATTTACATAACATTAGAGTATATTGTTATTATTGTTCTATTTTATTATTGTTCTTGTTAATCTCTTCTTGTGCCTAATGCATAAATTAAACTTTATTATAGGTATGTTTAGGAAATATTATAATACATATAGGGTTCATTACTATCTGCAGTTTCAGGAATCCACTGGAGGTTTTGGAATGGATCCCCTGCACGTAAGGGAGAGTACTGTAATCCAAATCTCACAAGCTCTAGTTAAATCCTTCTTTGTCTCTTGCTTCCTTTTTTGAATAGGAGTAACAACTCATTTTCCCTGGGATTTGCTAGAGCAGGGCAGGTGCAAACATGGCAGAAACTTTCCTCATACAGGGCACTAGTAATTCTGCAAGTTCTCCACTTTTCTGACTAGGTCTATGCCAAGGCTTTATATCCTTTTGAGGCAGTAAAACAATTGCAACTGTGTGAAACCCTGATCTTAGTTATTGGCCAAATCTGCAAATGACCATGTTTCCCCATAATGGAGTATACAGTCGCTGTACCATTTTCCATCTTTCTAAAATACTTAGGGATCCATTTGTGTTTTGAATATATCCGTGTTTCTTCCCCACCCCCCCAGGAAGAAATGTCCCAGAGGCTCTGCTTAGATCCAGAGCTAATTGCAATAAGTAAAGTATTCCCCATTCCCATCAGACACATTGTCTGTCTGTTTCCTTCCCACTAAAACCCCTTACACTCCTAATCTGTTATATCACTAACACTACACAGAAAGGAGGAGAGGCCCAGAGATGTTTTTCTCTACTCAAGAGGAAGCTGGACAATTCAGGAGAATTAGAATAAAAATAAATAAATGTTGGTGCAACTCATATGTAGTGACTGTCAGAAGCATTGGCTTCCGTGTCAAGAATGGGCTCCTGTCCTGTAGCTAAGATGGAAGAGAGAGACATTGGAAGAGACATGTACCATTCTGATTCTCTTTCAGTAATAGAAAAGCAGACTTTTTTTTTTTTTTCATATTCACATGGACCCAAAAGCTGAGAGCAATCTCATGAATACAGAATTGCTACAGATACATGGCTCCTCCTTCCCAGGCAAGTTCTTAATTCTAATTCTTGGTTACTCTGGCTATTTATTAACTTATTTCATCTACAAGTATTTATTACTTGCTTGCTATGTGGCACCACATTTGCGAAGTTCCGGTTAAAATAATGTATTCTTCTCCCATATTCTGACTACCCTTCTTTAGGTAAGAAATACTTTGAATAAATAATTACTTGTGATGAATGTAACAGTGTAAAATGGAAGGTCAAACAGAAGGTTATAAAAATGAACACAATCTCTCTTGAGTTGGGAGTCATTGAACCACTCTTATTTCAGTGATGTTTGTACAAGGCCATAAACGCTTCTAGCAGTTTAGTGAAATGAACCAGAGGGAGGATCCCTGGGAGAACAGCAAATATAAAGGCTCAGACAAAGCAGGTCCTTTTGAGTTAAATGTAAACAATATATTGGATCTGGTATGCTGAGGGTAATATGTTGGATCAGCACAATGTGAGTTAATCTGAGGTTAGATCTTAAACAGGTTGGTAGGCAACATAAGAAATATTCTCTATATTGAAGTCAATGGGGCTGGGAGTGGTGGCTCATGCCTGTAATCCCAGCAGCACTTTGAGAGGCTGAGGTGAGAGGACTGCTTGAGGCCAGGAGTTCAAGGCTGCAGTGAACTATGATTGTGCAGAGACCCTGGGTCTCAAAAAAAAAAAAAAAAAAGAAGAAGAAGAAGAAAGAAAACCAGTGGGAGTGTCATAAGAGTGCCTTAAGCAGAACTGGATTGCTGATTCAATTTCCTTACTCGTTAAAGGTCTGTTCAGATTTTCTATTTCTTCATGATTCAGTCTTTTTAGGTTATATGTTTCTAGGAATTTATCCATTTCTTTCAAGTTATATAATTTATTGGCCTGTAATTGTGCATAGTAATCCTTTTTGTTTCTGGGGCATCAGTTGTAATGCTTCTATTTCATTTTTGACTTTTTTAGTTTTTACTCTGGATTTTTTATTTCTTAGTTTAGCCAAGGGTTTGTCAATTTTATTTATGTTTTTGGAACACCAATTGTTAGTTTTATTTTTTTCTATTTTTAAAAATTCTCTATTTTATGTTTGTCTGCTTTAGTCTTTATTTCCCTCCTAATATTTTGGCCTTAGCTTGTTCTTTTTCTAGTTCATTTAGGTTTAGAATTAGATTGTTTATTTGAAATATCTCTTCTTTTTCTTTCTTTTTTTTTTTTTAGTCTGTCACCCAGGGTGGAGTGCAGTGGTGTAATTGCAGCTCACTGCAGCCTTGAACTCCTGAGCTCAAGTGATCCTCCCACTTCAGCCTCCTGAGTAGATGGGACCATAGATGTGCGCTACCATGCCTGGCTAATTTTCTTTATTTTTTGTGGAGATGGGGTCTCACTATGCTGCTCAGGCTTGAATATTTTCAAAATACCTTTCTTAGACGTTTTTTCCAAGTTAGAACACAAATATGTTTTTCCAATTTAATCATTATATCTTCTAAGTTTTTTTTCATTCTATTATAGACATCCCCCTGCCTTTATCTCCATGTGTTTGGCTTAACATGGAGTTTGAGCAATTTTTCCCCTTTTGAAATGTCTCATGCTCTACATATGAATAATTGATTCCTCTATATCTCTCTAACACAAATGGAATAGTCAGTATGTCTTTTGTAATTTATAATAGGTACATCAGGGTTTCAGGGAGTTTGAATGGTCACAGGTTATTAGGATACTATAGAGAAATTATGTGATATCTTAAGAGTAGATAAAATGTAAATTTATAAAAGTAGCCTTATCAGCAGAAGAATCTGTGACTGTAAATTCACCTCAGGAATGTTTATATTTCATAAGCTCTACCATTTTGGTAAAGGACATCTCTGTCCTGAGACTCTTGGAAACATTACAAAAGTTGATCCATTAGGTTGTGACAGTCTGTTCAAACTTCTTTAAACTGCATGTTAATAGTTCATTGATTATCCATTTATTCTCTTTCCTGAACAACATTCAAAGGCCCCCAAAATAACTTCAGGTTGTCTGGGCCTGGTGTCTAAATATGGATCAACCAACTAGCAAATTCACATATCCAAGGGATCCTAATGAGCTTAGAAAAAAATCCTAAATCCTCGTTTAAAAATAGATGAATTTAACAAATGAAAATAAACAAATACAAATATACCCCACCTCCAATATGTGGGTACACACACACACACACACACACATGCCTACACACACTTTGGTACGCTGTAATAGATAAGTGAGTTCTTTCTTCTGCACCCTCACAGAAAATAATTAGGAAAATGTGGATAGGCTTTGCTTTACCATTTGTCTTTCACCATGCATCTATTTCTCTAGGCTGTTGTCTCTTAAATAAGTGAAGAAACATGCATACATATGAATATGCATAAATATTTTTATACCTTCAAGTCTGATTTTGAGTATTCTAAAATGTTTCTTTAGTTACTTAAAGTGTTTTTCTATATCAGCCAAGATAATTACATTTATCTAATTGAATTTACAAATTATTTTGATTGTATTATTGATATTGAACCATCCTTGCTCTCATAGATCATGTTGTGCTTTTATGCAGCATTATTTTAATACAGAGTTCACATTGATTTACTGTTATTTTATTTTCATGCAGCTAGATTATAAATTGGTTTGTGCATGTCATTTTATTTTTTATGCCATTCTTGGTTTTTCATAGCAGCAAAAAACAAGATGTGATTTTCAAGAGTTCATATTATATGACAATTTTCATCATGGCAATTTGCAGAACTTAGGCTGAAGACCTTAACAAACACCTCACCAAAGAAGATATACAGAAGAAAATAAGCATATGAAAAGATACCCTACATTACATGCCATCAGAGAAATATGAATTAAAACAACAATGAGGTACCACCCCACAACTATTAGAATGGACAGAATTCAGAACCCTGACAATACCTAATACTGGTGAAGACGTGGAGCAACAGGAACACTAACTCATTGCTGGTGGGAATGCAAAACGGTATAGCCACTTTGAAAGACACTTTGACCATTTCTTACAAAACTGATCATACTCTTACCATATGTTCCTGCAATCATGCTCTTTGATAGTTACCCAAATGAATTGAAAGCTTACTGCAAAGAGACGTTTATAGCAGCTTTATTCATAATTGTCAAAACTTGAAGCAACCAAGATGTGCTTCAGTAGGTGAATGGAAAAGTAAATGGTGGTATATTCAGGAAATGGAATATTATTCATTGCTAAAAAGAAATGGGGTATCAAGCTATGAAAAGACATGGAAGAACTTAAATTCATATTATTAAGTTAAAGAAGCTTATCTGGAAAGGCTACACATTGTATAATTTCAACTATATGACATCTAGAAGAAGCCAAACTATAGAGACAGTAAAAAGATCAGTCGTTGTCAGGGCTGAAGACAGGATGAATGAATAGGCAGAGCACAGAGAATTTTAGGGCAGTAATAGTATCTGTATGATACTATAAGGGTGGATACATGGCATTATACATTTTTCTAAACCCATAGAATATACATCAAGAGAGAACCCAGGAGGGCATGCTCAAGATGGCCGAATAGGAAGAGCTCCAGCCTCCAGCTCCCAGCGTGAGCAACACAGAAGATGGGTGATTTCTGCATTTTTCAACTGAGGTACTGGGTTTACTCACTGGGGCATGTCGGACAGTTGGTGCTGGTTCGCGGGTGCAGCCCAACCAGCAAGAGCCAAAGCAGGGCGAGGCATTGCTTCACCTGGGAAGCACAAGGGAGAAGGGAATTCCTTGTCCTAGCCAATGGAAAGTGAGACACACAACACCTGGAAAATCGAGTAACTTCCACCCTAATACTGTGCTTTACCAAAGGTCTTAGCAAACGGCACACCAGAGTATTATATCCCACACCTGGCCCAGAGGATCCCACGCCCACGGAGCCTCCCTCATTGCTAGCACAGCAGTCAGAGATCTAACTGCAAGGCAGCAGCGAGGCTGGGGGAGGGGCGCCTGTAACTGCTGAGGCTTAAGTAGGTAAACAAAGCTCTGGGAAGCTTGAATTGGGTGGAGCCCACCACAGCTCAAGGAGGCCTGCTTGCCTCTGTAGACTCCACCTCTGGGGACAGGGCATAGCTAAACAAAAATAAGCAGAAACCTTGGCAGAGGTAAATGTCCCTATCTGACAGCTTTGAAGAGAGCAGTGGATCTCCCAGCACAGAGGTTGAGATCTGAGAATGGACAGACTGTCTGCTCAAGTGGTCCCTGATGCCTGAGTAGCCTAACTGGGAGACATCCCCCACTAGGTGCAGACCGACACCTCACACTTCACACGGCTGGATACACCCCTGAGACAAAGCTTCCAGAGCAAGAATCAGACAGCAACACTCGCTGTTCAGCAATATTCTATCTTCTGCAGCCTCCGCTGCTGATACCCAGGCAAACAGGGCCTGGAGTGGACCTCAAGCAAACTCCAACAGACCTACGGCTGAGGGTCCTGACTGTTACAAGGAAAACTAACAAACAGAAAGGACACCCACACCAAAACCCCATCAGCACATCACCATGATCAAAGACCAAAGGAAGAAAAAACCTCAAAGATGGGGAAAAAGCAGTGCAGAAAAGCTGGAAATACAAAAAATCAGAGTGCATTTCCCCCTCCAAAGGAGCACAGCTCATCACCAGCAACGGAACAAAGCTGGACAGAGAATGACTTTGACAATTTGAGAGAAGTCTTCAGTCGATCAAACTTCTCAGAGCTAAAGGAGGAACTACGTAACCAGGGCAAAGAAACTAAAAACCTTAAAAAAGGATTTGATGAATGGCTAACTAGAATAACCAATGTAGAGAAGTCCTTAAAAGAACTGATAGAGATGAAAACCATAACACGAGAACTACGTGACAAATACACAAGCTTCAGTAATTGACTCGATCAACTGGAAGAAAGAGTATCAGAGATTGAAGATCAAATGAATGAAATGAAACAAGAAGAGAAGTGTAGAGAAACAAGAGTAAAAAGAAATGAACAAAGCCTCCAAGAAATATGGGATTATGTGAAAAGACCAAATCTATGTCTAATTGGTGTGCCTGAAAGTGATGGGAAAATGGAACCAAGTTGGAAAACACTCTGCAGGATATCATCCAGGAGAACTTCCCCAACCTAGTAAGGCAGGCCAACATTCAAATTCAGGAAATACAGAGAACACCACAAAGATACTCCTTGAGAAGAGCAACTCCAAGACACATAATTGCCAGATTCACCAAAGTTGAAATGAAGGAAAAAATGTTAAGGGCAGCTAGACAGAAAGGTCGGGTTACACACAAAGGGAAGCCCATCAGACTAACAGCAGATCTCTCTGCAGACTCTCCAAGCCAGAAGAGAGTGGGGGCCAATATTCAACATTCTTAAAGAAAAGACTTTTCAACCCAGAATTTCATATTCAGTCAAACTAAGTTTCATAAGTGAAGGAGAAATAAAATCCTTTACAGACAAGCAAATGCTTAGAGATTTTGTCACCACCAGGCCTGCCCTAAAAGAGATCCTGAAGGAAGCACTAAACATAGAAAGGAACAACAGGTACAAGCCATTGCAAAAACATGCCAAAATGTAAAGTCCATTGATGCTAGGAAGAAACTGCATTGACTAGCAAGCAAAATAACCAGCTAATATCATAATGACAGGATCAAGTTCACACATAACAATATTAACCTTAAATGTAAATGGACTAAATGGTCCAACTAAAAGACACAGACTGGCAAATTGGATAAAGAGTCAAGACCCATCAGTTTGCTGTATTCAGGAGACCCATCTCACATGCAGAGACACACATAGGCTCAAAATAAAGGCATGGAGGAAGATCTACCAAGCAACTGGAAAACAAAAAAAGCAGGGGTTGCAATCCTAGTCTCTGATAAAACAGACTTTAAACCATCAAAGATCAAAAGAGACAAAGAAGGCCATTACATAATGGTAAAGGGATCAATTCATCAGGAAGAGTTAACTATCCTATATATAATCACCCAATACAGGAGCACCCAGATTCATAAAGCATGTCCTTAGAGACTTACAAAGAGACTTAGACTCCCATACAATAATAATGGGAGACTGCAACACCCCACTGTCAACATTAGACAGATCAACGAGACAGAAAATTAACAAGGATATCCAGGAATTGAACTCAACTCTGCACCAAGCGGACTTAATAGACGTCTACAGAACTCTCCACCCCAAATGAACAGAATATACATTCTTCTCAGCACCACATCACACCTATTCCAAAATTGACCACATAGTTGGAAGTAAAGCACTCCTCAGCAAATGTAAAAGAACAGAAATTATAACAAACTATCTCTCAGACCACAGTGCAATCAAACTACAACTCAGGACTAAGAAACTCAATCAAAACCGCTCAACTACATGGAAACTGAACAACCTGCTCCTGAATGACTACTGGGTACATAACAAAATGAAGGCAGAAATAAAGATGTTCTTTGAAATCAATGAGAACAAAGGTACAACATACCAGAATCTCTGGGACACATTGAAAGCAGTGTGTAGAGGGAAATTTATAGCACTAAATGCCCACAAGAGAAAGCTGGAAAGATCTAAAATTGACACCCTAACATCACAATTAAAAGAACTAGAGAAGCAAGAGCAAACACATTCAAAAGCTAGCAGAAGGCAAGAAATAACTAAGATGAGAGCGGAACTGAAGGAAATAGAGACACAAAAAACCCTCCAAAAAATCAATGAATCCAGGAGCTGGTTTTTTTGAAAAGATCAACAAAATTGATAGACCGCTCACAAGACCAATAAAGAAGAAAAGACAGAAGAATCAAATAGATGCAATAAAAAATGATAAAGGGGATATCACCACTGACCCCACAGAAACACAAACTACCATCAGAGAATACTATAAACACCTCTATGCAAATAAACTAGAAAACCTAGAAGAAATGGATAATTTCCTGGACACTTACACTCTCCTAAGACTAAACCAGGAAGAAGCTGAATCCCTGAATAGACCAATAGCAGGCTCTGGAATTGAGGCAATAATTAATAGCCTACCAACCAAAAAAAGTCCAGGACCAGACGGATTCACAGCCGAATTCTACCAGAGGTACAAGGAGGAGTTGGTCCTTCTGAAACTATTCCAATCAATAGAAAAAGAGGGAATCCTCCCTAACTCATTTTATGAGGCCAACATCATCCTGATACCAAAGCCTGGCATAGATACAACAAAAAAAGAGAATTTTAGACCAATATCCCTGATGAACATTGATGCAAAAATCCTCAATAAAATACTGGCAAACCGAATCCAGCAGCACATCCAAAAGCTTATCCACCATGGTCAAGTGGGCTTCATCCCTGGGATGCAAGGCTGGTTCAACATATGCAAATCAATAAACGTAATCCAGCACATAAATAGAACCAAAGACAAAAACCACATGATTATCTCAATAGATGCAGAAAAGGCCTTTGACAAAATCCAACAGCCCTTCATGTTAAAAGCACTCAATAAATTCGGTATTGATGGAACATATCTCAAAATAATAAGAGCTGTTTATGACAAACCCACAGCCAATATCATCCTGAATGGGCAAAAACTGGAAGCATTCCCTTTGAAAACTGGCACAAGACAGGGATGCCCTCTCTCACCACTCCTATTCAACATAGTGTTGGAAGTTCTGGCTAGGGCAATCAGGCAAGAGAAAGAAATCAAAGGTATTCAGTTAGGAAAAGAAGAAGTCAAATTGTCCGTGTTTGCAGATGACATGATTGTATATTTAGAAAACCCCATCGTCTCAGCCCAAAATCTCCTTAAGCTGACAAGCAACTTCAGCACAGTCTCAGGATACAAAATTAATGTGCAAAAATCACAAGCATTCTTATATACCAGTAACAGACAAACAGAGAGCCAAATCATGAATGAACTCCCATTCACAATAGCTTCAAGGAGAATAAAATACCTAGGAATCCAACTTACAAGGGATGTGAAGGACCTCTTCAAGGAGAACTACAAACCACTGCTCAGTGAAATAAAAGAGGACACAAACAAATGGAAGAACATACCATGCTCATGGATAGGAAGAATCAATATCGTGAAAACGGCCATACTGCCCAAGGTAATTTATAGATTCAATGCCATCCCCATCAAGCTACCAATGACTTTCTTCACGGAATTGGAAAAAACTGCTTTAAAGTTCATATGGAACCAAAAAAGAGCCCGCATCTCCAAGACAATCCTAAGTCAAAAGAACAAAGCTGGAGGCATCACGCTACCTGACTTCAAACTATACTACAAGGCTACAGTAACCAAAACAGCATGGTACTGGTACCAAAACAGAGATATAGACCAATGGAACAGAACAGAGTCCTCAGAAATAATACCACACATCTACAGCCATCTGATCTTTGACAAACCTGAGAGAAACAAGAAATGGGGAAAGGATTCCCTATTTAATAAACTGTGCTGGGAAAATTGGCTAGCCATAAGTAGAAAGCTGAAACTGGATCCTTTCCTTACTCCTTATACGAAAATTAATTCAAGATGGATTAGAGAATTTAATGTTAGACCTAAATCCATAAAATCCCTAGAAGAAAACCTAGGTAACACCATTGAGAACATAGGCATGGGCAAGAACTTCATGTCTAAAACACCAAAAGCAACGGCAACAAAAGCCAAAATTGACAAATGGGATCTAATTAAACTAAAGAGCTTCTGCACAGCAAAAGAAACTACCATCAGAGTGAACAGGCAACCTACAGAATGGGAGAACATTTTTGCAATCTACTCATGTGACAAAGGGCTAATATCCAGAACCTATAAAGAACTCAATCAAATATACAAGAAAAAAACAAACAACCCCATCAAAAAGTGGGCAAAGGATATGAACAGGCACTTCTCAAAAGAAGACATTTATGCAGCCAACAGACACACGAAGAAATGCTCATCATCACTGGCCATCAGAGAAATGCAAATCAAAACCACAATGAGATACCATCTCACACCAGTTAGAATGGCGATCATTAAAAAGTCAGGAAACAACAGGTGCTGGAGAGGATGTGGAGAAATAGGAACACTTTTACACTATTGGTGGGACTGTAAACTAGTTCCACCATTTTAGAAAACAGTGTGGTGATTCCTCAAGGATCTGGAACTAGAAATACCATTTGACTCAGTCATCCCATTACTGGGGATATACCCAAAGGATTATAAGTCATGTTGCTATAAAGACACATGCAGACGTATGTGGATTGCAGCACTATTCACAATAGCAAAGACTTGGAATCAACCCAAATGTCCATCAGTGACAGACTGGATTAAGAAAATGTGGCACATATACACCATGGAATACTATGCAGCCATAAAAAAGGATGAGTTCGTGTCCTTTGTAGGGACATGGATGCAGCTGGAAACCATCATTCTCAGCAAACTGTTGCAAGAACAGAAAACCAAATACCGCATGTTCTCACTCATAGGTGGGAATTGAACAATGAGATTACTTGGACACAGGAAGGGGAATGTCACACACTGGTTCCTATTTTTGGGAGGGGGTAGGTGGGAGGGATAGCATTAGGAGATATACCTAATGTAAATGACGAGTTAATGGGTGCAGCACACCAACATGGCACATGTATACATATGTAACAAACCTGCATGTTGTGCACATGTACCCTAGAACTTAAAGTATAATAAAAAAAAAGAGAGAACCCAAACATAAACTAAATAAAGACTTCAGGTGATAATGTACCAATATAGGTTCATCAACTGTAACAAATGTACCACTCTAGTGGGAAATATTGATAATGGAGAAGGCTGTGCATGTGTCGGAACAGGAGTACATGGAAAATCTCTGTGCCTTTTACTCAATTTTGCTGTGAAACTAAAACTGCTCTAAAAAATAAAGTCTTAAAAAAGTTAGCTTACTTTGACAACTGAAGTATTTGTTAAATTTCTTAATTCTGTATTTTCCCAGGAGTAATTTCCTTTAAAAAATGTTTTGAATTCTTTTTGAAAATTTGTATCTCTGTTTTTCAGTTGATTAGGAGATGCTAGTGGATTCTTTATTTTAAAATTTTGAAATCAGTAATCCTCGAATTTCATGTTTTTAATGTAAAAATTGAATGAAGTATAATATCATAGGAAAATCTTCACAGATTATTTGCATACAGCTTGATGCATAACCACAAATTGAATACAACTTTGAAACCAGCAATCAAATTGACTTTACAGAAATGGGATCATTCAGTAAGAGTTATTTTGTGTTTATTTTCTTTCATTCAAGATAACGTTTCTGTCATTCATCTTTGTTGTTGGTGTACAGTTGTAATGTTTACAATTTCCCAACTAAATAGTGTTATCCTGAGTAAATATACCACTATATCATTCTCCTACTGTTGGGTATTTTGGTTGTTTTCAGTTTTTTAGCTCTTACAAATAGCTGTTGTTATGAACACTCTTGAAAATGTGTTCTGGTTAACATAAATATGCATTTTATTGAGTGTACACCTAGATAAACATTTGTATATATTTTATTGTGTATATGTTGAAGCTCAGAAAATGATATCCACAAAAGGCAGCCTCAGAAGCAGCCTCAGATACAGTTTCTCTCTGACCTTCTTCTTCCCTCCTGTCTGTTATTCCTCACTCTTCCCCAAGGCTAGCCGTGGAAACTAGAATCCCTCTTCCCCGAGATGGGTCATAGAAACCAGAACGCCTTTGCCCTAAAGCCAGCCGTAGCACCTAAAAATATTATCTAACTTTCCCCCACCTTTCTACATAACAACTAGCCATAAAGAAATTCTCTGATCTACCTTGTTTGATTGTAGGTCATAAGACTCTCATTCCAGAAAAGGTCCTGCCCCGTACGTTTGGGGAAAGAGTGCTGCATAGAGAGACCAAGAAGAATCTAAACAACAGGCCTTGCTGAGTTTCCTTACTCAGCCTTTTCCTATTAGATCATACCCTTTTTGCTGTCCATTCTTCACTGAACCTCACACGAAATTCAATAGTTTTCTCTGTATCTTTGGGTCTTCATTCTGAAGGCTCCTGTCTCATATGGAGCTATGATCAAATAAATTTGTTTTTTTCCTCTTGTTAACCTGTCTTTTGTGGTAGGGGTGACAGCTGTAACGCTTATGATGGGAAGAAAAGACATTATTCCCTTTTTGCCACTGTATATAAACCTAGAGGTTACACCGCTAGGTCATCACATATACATAAGTCCAGTTTTAGACGACATCAATAAATATTTAGATGACATCAAATATTTTTACCAATTTGCACTCCCGATAGAAGTATACGTAAGTCCTTTTTCCACATTCTTGCCAACACATGGTGTTTGTGCCTTTATTCTTTTAGCCACAGAGTATGTAATGATATTCTCATTGTAGTTTTAATCTGCATATTCTTTGTGGCTGTTGAAGTTGAATTCCCTTTCATACGTTTACTGTCCTTTTGCATATCCTATCTTGTGATGTGCTTGCTCATATATTTTGCCAGGTTTTCTACTGGGTTGTCTCCATTGTTGGTGGAACTGTGGAAGTTGCTTGTTTAGTCTGAATGTTAGTTCTTTGTCAGACATATAGTATGGAGCATAATTATCTTCTTCCATTTTTGTCACTTGCATTTTCACTAACGTTGGTATTTTTTCATGAGCAGAAGTTCTTGATTTTAATTTAGTTACATTTAGTCTTTTTTTTTTCTTTGTTGTTAGCACTTTTTTGCATCTTAAGAAATCTTTGGTGTATTAATTTTGGTGTATTAAGGAATACACCAAAATCATGATGATATTTTCCTAAATATTTTTCAAAATCTTCATTATTTTGTCTTTCACATTGAGATATGTAATCAATCTGAAATTAAGTTTTGCATATTGCATAAAGTAAGAATCATGATGCATTTTTTTGTAGGACCCATTTTTTTTTGTTTAATCCTACTCTCATTGTTCCAGTATCACTTACCGAAAACAAATAACTTTATTCTCTGTATTGCAATTGATGCTTTTGTTATAAACCAGGTGATTGCATGTGCCTTGGTGGGCTTCTGTACTCTCATCAGCCGTTTGGTCTAATATCTGTGCTTGCAACAATTACTGCACCTCTGAATTTCTATACCTTTATAATTGCTCATTTTTTTATAAGTTCTTCAGTCTTACCTTTTATCTTCAAGAGTGCCATGGCTATTTTTGGCCCTTCTCATTTTCATACAAATTTTAGAAGATTCTCATCAATTTCTACCAAAAAACCTTCCTAGTTTTAAAAATGAAATTGTATTTAATCTATAGATCAATTTCTAAGATTGCAATTTTCAAAACATTAAGTTTTTCAATCCATAAACATAGCATATCCTTGAATTTCTATTTTTATAGGTGTTTTTAAATTTTCTTTTTTATAATGCTTGCGTTTTTCAGTAAGCATATCTTAAAATATTTCATTAGATTTATTCCCAGGTATTCATACACCTATTTATTAATGAAGAAAGGACCCAACTATCTTGTTTAAATCTAAAACATGGGTGCAAAAAACTGATTACTAATGTTTTTTCTCATTTCTTAAAATCAACCTCTCTCTTGTTTTGGGTTTTCCTAAAAGCAAAGTATAAAACCTTGTGCATTTTATACCACAAGGACTTGGATATAAAAGATTATTTGGCAGCAAGAGAGAATGAGGAAATGAGGGAATAGGGATAATGTAGCAAGTCAAAAAAGACAATAAGATGTGAGTTATTCAGCTGAATGTTAATGTAGGCAATGACACTCGGTCCCATTGGAACCCTCTGAAGAAATGTGTAGAATGTATATCGGAACTGCATCTGAAAATCCCCCATGCATATATGTATTAGAGTATTAAAAACACACCAAGAACTTAGACTTGATCTGACCAGAATTTTGCCACAACTCTACACTTAACAAGCATCATAAAGAAAATATAAGAACTAACTCACTCATAAGTGGGAGGTGAGCAAAGAGAACACATGGACCCAAGGAGGGGACCATCACACACCAGGGCCTGTTGGTGGGTGGAGGGAAAGGGGAGGGAGAGCATTAGGACAAATACCTAATGCACACGGGGCTTAAAACCTAGATTACGGGTTGATAGGTACAGCAAACCACCATGGGACATATATATCTATGTAACAAACCTGCACGTTCAGCACATGTATCCCAGAACTTAAAGTACAATTAAAAAAAAGATAAAAAGAACTAAATATATAAAGAATATACCATAATTAAATGGAGCGATAGAGTCAATATTATTAAAATTAAAACAATCTCAATTAAATAAATCTCAGCACATACTGATGTGGAAATGGAAAGATAGATACTAAAATTTATCTGAAAGTACATAGGACCTAGTATTGCCAAGGCAATGCTGAAGACTAGGAACATGGCTGTAGAATTTACACTACCAGATTTCAAGACTTACTACAAAGCTACATTAAATGAAATATTGTATTGGCTGGGCGCGGTGGCTCTCCCCTGTAATCCCAGCACCTTGGGAAGCCAAGGTGGGCAGATCACTTGAGACCAGGAGTTCAAGACCAGCTTGGCCAACATGGTGAAACCCCCTCTCTACTAAAAATACAAAAATTATCCTGGCGTGATTGTGTATGTCTGTAGTCCCAGCTACTCAGGAGGCTGAGGCAGTAAAATTGCTTGAACCAGGAGGTGGAGGTTGCAGTGAGCCAAGATCATGCCACTGCACTCCAGCCTTGGTGATGGAGCAAGGAAATCAGTGACTATCTCAAAATAAATAAATAAATAAATAAAAATAAAAAGAGTATTGTCAACACAAATAGAATAGTTTGGAAACAGATTCAAAGATATATAGTCATCTGATTTATACAAAGCATTCAGTACGAGTCAATGGGGAAAGGTGGTCTTTTCAACTCCTACATGTCAATTGCATACCTAGTAAAAAAATATACATACTATACACAAAATTATTTTGAGATAAATCACAAAGTTAAATTTGATTCCTTTTTATCAATTAGAAAAAGAAAGACCAATTAAAAATGAACAAAATACTTGAATACATACTTCCCCTAAAAGGATATCAAAATGGCTATTTTGACCCATTCCAATCATTACTCATTCCCAGAGTAAATAATATCCTAAATTGCATGTGTTTAAACTTTATGTAAACGGAGCCATACAGTATGAATCTATTTGAAATGTTCCTAACACATAGAAATGATAAATACTCAAGATGATTGTATTAGTGTATTCTCACACTGCTATAAAGAAATAATCGAGCCCGGGTAATTTATAAAGAAAAGAGGTTTAATTGGCTCATGGTTCTGCAGGCTGTACAGGAATCATGACAGTTTCTGGGGAGGCCTCAGGAAACTTTCAATCATGGTAGAGGGCAAAGGGTAAGCAGACACATCTTAGATGGCTGGAGCAGGAGGAAGGCCAGGGCGGGTGTGGCAATGAGGTGCCTCACACTTTAACCACATCTCATAAGAACTCACTTATTATCACAAGAACAGCACCCAGGGGGAAATCCACCCCATGATCCAATCACCTCCCGCCAGGTCCTGTCTCCAATATTGGGGATTACAATTTGACGTGAGATTTGAGTGGGGACGCAGATCCAGACCACATCAGGATGGATACCCTAAGTACCTTGATTTGATTATTACATATTCTATATATGTAACAAAATATCACATGTATCCTATAAATACGTGAAATATTATGTATCAATGATTTAAAGAAGAAACAGCATTAAATGAACACATTTTGCTAAACCTACAGTGGGGTCATGGAAGACAAAGTTAAAAAAAGCAAACATAATTACATTATAATAAATGAGGAAATAAAAAGTCATCCTAGAATAAATGTTACAAATGTATGAAAAATTAACAGAGATATTATCTGTGAAGAAGAGAAACAGAATAATAAAGTGGAAAAATATTTAAAGATATAACTTTAGATAAATTTTTATTAATGAAAATAAACAGGCCAAAAAGTACACAGTGCCCAAAACAGTTGAAACAGAGCAGTCAAAACAAAGAAATATCCAACTAGGTATTGCTGGATTTTAAAATACAATGAACAGAGACTTTTACCAGTCAGACAAAAAGATAAAGTCCACAAGGCATAAATCAGGCTTGCTTCATAATTCTTCATCCCATCACTTAATGTTACAAGACATTAGGATAATGCCTGTAAATTTTAAAAGCCAAAAATCTGTGACAATATTTTTAGATTCAGATAAAATGAAATTTTAATATCAAAGCAGGAATTAAAGAGATATACCTCCTAGTAAGTCTTCATGAACACAACCAGAGAAAGAAGTTTGCTCAAGCAAGTAAAGAGTAGAGAAACTATGGCAGTAAGCAGTGAATCAGTTTAAACACCGGGTTATGACTAAAATAAACACCATATAAATACAATATAAATTCTCATTTTGTAGAAAAAATCAAAACAGGCCAGGCATGGTGGCTCACTCCTGTAATCCCAGCACTTTGGGAGGCCAAGGAGGGTGGATCACCTGAGGTCAGGAGTTCAATACCAGCCTGGCCAACATGGTGAAACCCTGTCTCTAATACAAATACAAAACTTAGCCAGAGGTGGTGGTGCATGCCTGTAATACCAGCTACTTGGGAGGCTGAGGCAGGACAAACACTTGAACAAGGGAGGTGGAGGTTGCAGTGAGCCAAAATCGTACCACTGCATTCCAGCTTGGGTGATGGAGGGAGACTCCGTCTCAAAAATAAAAAAGAAAGAATCAAAACAATGAAAGTTTGGAGGTGAAGAGAATAATGCAAGAATGCTTAATTTCTACAAATTTCATATCCAGGGGTAAGAATATATTATTTTAAATTGGTCACATCACTTAATAGAGATAAGTCATAAGTTAAGTGACATGTTCAATTAAACTAGATGCTAGAAAAGAATAAAACCCATGGAGGAAGGGGAAATACATTAATTTTCATGGTAGACAAACACAGATACATCCAAATAAAAATAATCATTAGCATTAAGATGAAAACGAACATTTATTGATCTTTTTAGTATATGTCTGATACTACTTCAAGTGACTGTAGTTGTTATTAACTCAAATTCTGATGTTATATTTAGAAATTGTATGTCTTATCTCCATTTTGATGAGAAACAAATTGGGGCTCATAAAGGGTGAGTAATATGCTCATAACTTCACAGTGTTAAATGACAGAACTGATATTAATACTATAATTAAATAATTTGATAAATTGTTGCTTGTAATAATATTCTTTATTGCAATAAACATAAAGGTTTTATACATAAAGCAATGAAACAGTCAATACTGTGTATTTGTGGAATTTAGAGCACAGAGTGACAGGGAGGATAGTCTCTTTTACAGATCATAGTTTTAAAAATCCAGCGTATACTTTTAAAGATTGATACTTAAAAATATCAATAATGTAGGAGGCTGAGGTGGGCAGAACACGAGGCCAGGAGATCAAGACCATCCTGGCTAACATGGTGAAACCCCTGTCTCTACTAAAAATACAAAAAATTAGCTGGGCGTGGTGGCAGGCGCCTATAGTTCCAGCTACTTGGGAGGCTGAGGCAGGAGAATGATGTGAACCTGGGAGGCGGAGCTTGCAGTGAGCTGGGATTGCACCACTGCACTCCAGCCTGGGTGACAGAGTGAGACTCTGTTAAAAAAAAAAATCGATAATGCAGCATCAATAAGCAACTTTTTGATTGCATACCTGAAAATGTTTTGACCAGAATCAGAGGTGAGAGCAACTTAAAGTATGCGGTAGATATACTACACTTTTATTATATTTATGTTTTTTAGTAAATACTAACAGTTTTTCCTTATTCTCTGATGACTGCTCCCTATTTCAAATTCTCCATTCGCTTCTATTCCCAAAGTAGGATTAGTCTAATTTGTCCTTTTGCATTTAGCTACATTAAGGACAATCCTAAACAATTCAGTTTCATTCCTGAAACATGTATTCATCATTACCTATTCCTTGCTAAATCTTGTGCTTGCCATATACAACATAAATGTTGAATATATAAAATTCCTCACCTTGAGAGGTTAAAAATCTGAAACAAAATATATAAAAATTATGACCGTGAAAAGTACCCATTTGAGAAAAAGGGTTGTTACTATGAGAAAATAAAGAAAACATATTGCCTAAATTCTGAGAAAAAAGCTCGAATATAAATATGAGTCAGAAGGCTCTAATATTTCTAACAGATACTTCAGAAATTTAACTGCAAACAAAATGTTAGGGAAGCAATGATATACTGGAGATCCCAAGATGCCAGAGTCCAGGCACTCTATTTCCTAGTTGTTCACAGTCAAACAATGTAAATAAAGAGAATTCCTAAATATTCTGTCAGTTTGTCAATGTGAATAATGATTGAAGTTTTACACCAGTGGTGTAAAACAAAAGCAACACTGCCAACATTAAATAAGGCGTAGAGAATCCATAATGTCTATATTGAGGTGGAAACAAAAGAAATGAATAAATTCCTGGACACATAAAACCTACCAAGATTGAATTATAAAGAAATAGAAAATTTTAGCCAGACATGGTGGCTTATGCCTGTAATCCCAGCACTTTGGGAGGCCGAGGTGGTTGGATCCCTTGAGGTTAGGAGTTCTAGGCCAGCCTTGCCAACATGGTGAAACTCGTCTCTACTAAAAATACAAAAATTAGCTGGGTGTGATGGCGGGCACCTGTAGTCCCAGCTACTTGGGAGGCTGAGGCGAGAGAATTGCTTAAACCTGGGAGGTGGAGGTTGCAGTGAGCCAAGATTGCACCACTCCAGCCTGAGCGACAGGGCAAGGCTCTGTCAAAACAAAAGCAAAAACAGCAACAAAAAAACTCTCAACAAAGTAGTAATAGTGAGATCAAAGCCATAACAAAAAGTCTCCCCTCAAACAAAAGCCCAGGACCTGATGAATTCACTGCTCAATTCTATCAAATATTTAAAGAAGAACTAATACCGATCTTACTCAAACTCATCAAAAAAAAAAAAAAAAAAAGAAGGAGAAAGACTACTTCCAAAGTCATTCTACAAGGCCAGCAATAACTTGATACCAAATCCAGAAAAGAACACAATGAAAAAGCAAACTATAAGCCAATATCACTGAGGAACATAAATGCAAAAATCCCCAACAAAATACTAGCAAACCAAAGCAACAACACATTAAAAAGACCAAGTGATCACTGTGGTCAAGTGAAATGCATTCCAGGGATGCAAGGATGATTCAACATATGCAAATCAGTGAACATGATATATCACAACAGAATCAAGAACAATTATACAATTATTTCAATAAATACCCAAGAAGCAGTCGATAAAATTCAACATCCATTTATGCTAAAAACGCTCATTAAAATGGATAAAGAAAAAACATACCTGAAAATAATAAAGCTCATATATGATAAACCCACTGCTAACATTGTACTGAATGGGGAAATATTAAAGGCCTTTCATATAAAGGCTGCAACAAGACAAGAATCCCCACTCTTGCTGCTATTATGCAATGTAATACTGGAAGTCCTGGCCAGAACAATTAGGCAAGGAAAAGAAATAAAGGGAATCCAAACTGAGAAGGAAGAAGCCAAATTAGCCTTGTTCATAGACAACATGATCTTATACCTAAAAAAACCTAGACTCTACCAAAAAACTGTTAGACTTGATGATCTAACCCAGTAAAGCCACAGAATACAAAATCAACGTACAAAAAACGGTAGTATTCATATACACCAATAGCCAACGATATGAAAAAGAAATCAAGAAAGCAATCCCATTTACGATAGGTGCAAAAATATAAAATACCTAAGAATCAGTCTAACCAAAGATGTGAAAGAAAAGGTATAAAACTCTGATGAAAGAATGAGAAAAGAACACACAAAAAAATTAAAAGATACTCCATATTCACGGCCTGGGAGAATCAATATTGGAAAAATGATAATACTCGCAAAGCAATTTACAGATTCAGTGCAATCTATATCAAAATACCAATGATGTTCTTTACAGTAATAGAAAAAAAACTTCTAAAATTTATATGGAACCAGAAAAGGCCCTGAATAGCCAAAGCAATTCTAAGCAAAATGAACAAAACTAGCAGTATCAAACTACCAGACTTCAACATTTACTCCAAAGCCATTGTAACTGAAACAGCACAGTGCTGAGATAAAATAGACACAGAGACCAATGAAACGGAACAGAGAACCCTGATATAAATCTACACAATTACAACCAACTCATCTTTCACAAGGATACCAAGGACATGCAATGGAAAAAGAACAATGTTTTCAGTAAATAGTACTGGGAGAACTGGATAACTATATGTAGAAGAATTAAATCAGACCCCCCTCTCTCACTGTACACAAACATCAAATCAAGATGGATTAAAGACTCAAAATGAATACCTGAAACTATAAAATTACTAGAGGAAAACATTGGAGAAATGCTTCAGGACATAGGTATGGATAAAGATTTTTTTTGTCTAAGATCGCAAAAGTATGAGAAGACAAAGTAAAAAATAGACAATTGGGATTATATCAAGCTAAAAAGCTTCTGTGCAGCAAAGGAAATAACCAACAAATTTAAGAGACAAGCCACAAAATGGAAGAAAATATTAGCAAACTATTCATCTGACAAGACATTAATAAATGGAATATATAAAGAGCTCAAACAAGAACTCAAAGCAAAAAATAAATAATTTGACTAAAAATTGGCAAAAGATCTAAACAGATATTTCTCAAAAGAAGACATACAAATGGCCAAGACTTATATGAGAAAAATACTCAACATTGGTAATCATCAGAGAAATGCAAATCAAACCACATCATGATATCATCTCACCTGTTTAAATGGGTTGTATAAAAAAGACAGGTGATAATAGATGCTGGTGAAGATGTGGAGAAAGGGGAATCTTAGTACACTTTTGGTGGAAATGTAAATTAGTACAGAAACTATGAAGAACATTATGCAGGTGCCTCAAAAAACTTAAAGTAGAACTACCATATGATCCAGGAATTCTACTATTGAGTATATATCCAAAAGAACAGAAGTCAATGTATTAAAGAGATACCTGCACTTCCATGTTTATTGCAGCACTGTTCACAATAGCCAAAATATGGAATCAACCTAAGTTCCTATGAATGGATAAAGAAAATGTGGTATATATACACAAGGCAATATTATTTATCCATAAAAGAGAATAACATCTTGTCATTTGCAGCAACATGGATGGAACTGGAGGCCATTATATTAAGTGAAATAAGCCATGCACAGAGAGACAAATATCACATGTTCTCACTCATATGTGGGAGCTAAAAAAGTAGATCTCATAATGATACAGTGTAGATTGGTAGTTACCAGAAGCCAGGAAAGAGAGGGGGTAGTTGGGGGGATGAAGAAAGAAAAGGATATAAATGCATTTATATCCACTGAACTGTGCACTTAAAATGGTAAATATGGTAAGTAAAAGAAAAGATTTATGTGGCAGGAGACACCTTTTGTTGTTATTGCATATGATTATTGTTGATGACATTGTTATTATTGTTATTCTTGCCCAAAACCATGTGACCCACAGATTTCTAGCATAGAGATGCCTCTGGATAAATAGTTGTTTACAGAAATAAAATAAATCATGAATTAGAGAAAAAAGGCAGGAACAAAATAAACAGAAGGAGAAAGAAAGGAACAGAGGCGAAAGAAAGAGAGGAACAAAAAATGGAATTATTCTAAGAGAGCATATGGAGAAAAATGGAGAACAAAATTCCCTGCAAATTTTAATTCTAAGAACAAGAAGAGAAAAGCCTGTGTGTTTCAGTGAAATATTTATCAGAGAAATATTAGAATAAAGATGAAAAGTTTGGAGTTGGAATAATTGAAGAACTTGATAAACCAATTTCTACTTTTTGTCTCTTTCCTTATTTTTAAACAAGGCTAGAACTGGTATAATCTTCAACTTGCTTTCACCTCCAATACTCTAATAAGATAAAATGAAATATAAATAATCATACTTCAGCTCATTCTAAGTCTGTGGAGATCTTTGGTATATATACTGCAAATGCACACCCACAGAGGAACAAAGATGGCAGAAGGCAAGGAGAAGCAAGTCACATCTTACATGGATGGTGGCAGGCAAAAAGAGAGAGAGTTTATGCAGGGGAACTCCTCTTTTTAAAACCATAAGATCTCATGAGACTTATTCACTATCACAAGAACAGCATGGGAAAGACCTGCCCCTGTGATTCAATTATCTCCCACCAGGTACCTCTTAGAAATTCAAGATGAGATTTGTGTGGGGACACAGCCAAACCATATCATACAGGGAGGCTGAGAGACAACAACAACAAAAAAAAAGGTAAAAACCAACAAAAATGGAGAAAGTCAACTAAGAAAAGAAAGGTGTATATGTGGACTTAAATGAACTCAAGGTTGAGAGTTTCTGAGGTTATAATCAGGAGTCCGTAGGGAGTGAGTGAACAGCAAGATATCCTGCAATAGGAAGTTCCTAGAAAATGTAAAGGAGGGTGAAAATACCAAGCCCAGCCATGAGCTAGTCACAGAAAAAAATAGGTAAACCTAGTCACAGTCTTTCAAAAACAACCTGGGATCCCCTAAAAACACAACTGACAGGCTCTCACATGTAGGCCACTCATTACCATTTTCACACTACATCCCAAGTGCTTAACATAAGATTAGGAATTAATTTCTTAATGCCCTTCAGCTTTTGCAGCTTCTCTTGGGGGTAAGTCTAATTTGTTTCCTATAATTAAAAAAGTTTTAAAACAATTTTATAACCCTCCTACCTCCAAATAGGTAGTAAAATGACTGGCTGCTCTTTTCAGATAATTATCTGTGTATAATAGATTTCTCATTTACACAACTGGACCAGCCATGATAACTAGAATCCTGCCAACATCTTTATAGTGTCTATCCTGCAGCGGTTGATTTCTTGTGTTCTAGAATTCTCGTCTTAACCTGCGAGGTATAGCTGATGTTTCCCTGGACACATGCAATTTCATAATTACTTCCTCTCATACTAGGATCTCTACTACTCACCTACTCTAAGTCTAGCTCTCTGCCAGACCTATTTATTTCTTTAAAACACTAAAACTCTGCTGAATTAACAGAATTATAACAGAATTCATCAGTATCCCTGATGAGCATAGATGTAAATATTCTTCAAAAATTACTAGCGAACCAAATCCAACAGCATATTCAACAAAAGATCATTCACCATGGTCAAGTGGGATTTGTCCCAGGGAGGCAGGGATGGTTCAATATATGCAAATCAATAAACGTGATACATCACTGTAACTATATTTTGTCTTTTAGAAGAATAAAAAACAAAATAAATGTAATTATTTAAACAGGTGCAAAAAAAGAATTTGATAAAATTCAACATCTTTTTATTACAAAAACTTTCAACAAATTAGTTTGGAAAGAATGTACCTCAACAAACTAAAGGTTATATGTGACAAACCAACAGCTAACATTATACTTAATGGGTATAAAGCTGAAAGTTTTTACTCTAAGACCTGGAACAGGAAAACGACGTCCACTTTTACCACTTCAATTCAATAAAATCATATAAGTCCTAGCCAGAGCAATTAGGCAAAAGAAAGAAATAAAAGGCATCAAAACTGGAAAGGTGGAAGTTAAATTTTCTCTGTTTGCAGATGACGTGATCTTATATAGAGAAAGAAGCCTAAAGAATCCACCAAAAAACTATTAGAAGTAATAAATGAATTCAGTAAAGTTGCAGGATACAAAATCAAGATACAAAAATTAGTAGCATTTCTTTTTTTTTTTGAACTTTAAAAAATGAAGTTTATTTATATTAGTTTTTAATCAAAGAAAAACATATACAAAGTTAAAAAGAAATCAAATAATGCTACTGAATTGCTAGTGAAAACTGGCAAACCTTTGCCTTTTCTCTACCCACCCTTGATTTCATTTTTCCAGAGACAACCACTTTTAACCCTTAGCAGTTTCTTATTGTAGTTTTTTTTTTTTTTTCCTGAAAAGACACGTGTATACTGCTTTTACTGGACTTTTCTATAACAGATCTTGATTGACTTGCCACCATTACACACACATCTCTCTTTTCTCCCATCCTCCCAATGTTATAGAATTATTTCTTATAAAATCAGTATCCAGTACTTACATAATTATGACTAACTTTATATGACTAGTATTGTTCACAGTTGAGGTATACAGTGAGTTTTTGAATTTTTATTTTTCCTGGGGTTCATAATTACCTCAGTTTTATTTTCTTAACAAAAGAAAAATTTGCAGATTATTAATTCATCCCATGCTCTCTTGAAAATGAAGGCTCTCTAGTCTGCATTCAAATACACCAGGTACTCTATCAATTTTTATATTTTCAAATATTCTATCTGAGTTCTCCATCTTTGGGCATTTCCTGTTGACTTCTTATTGTTCTCCCCTACCATTCTCCCTCTTTAATACAGTTATATTACTATTTTAGAAACTTTATGGTTACCCTGTAAGTAATAAATGTCTTTTCTCCCTCAACAAAAGACCGTATCTTTCAACTTCCCACTTTTTTTTTTTTTTTTTTTTGAGACGGAGTTTCGCTCTTATTGCCCAGGCTAGAGTGTAATGGCTGATCTTGGCCCACTGCAACCTCTGTCTCCCAGGTTCAAGCGATTCTTCTGCCTCAGCCTCCTGAGTAGCTGGGATTACAGGTGCCCGCCATCACACCCGGCTAATTTTTGTATTTTTGGTAGAGACAGGGTTTCACCAAGTTGGCCAGGCTGCTCTTGAACTCCTGACCTCAGGTGATCCTCCTGCCTTGGCCTACCAAAATGCTGGGATTACAGGTGTGAGCCACTGTGCTTTGCCCAACTGTCCACTTTATAAGGACACTATCACCATTCCATTTACCCTCCTCTCTCTCTTTCAACATTCCCACTTGTATTTCTGGCTGATATTTTAAAAATACGGCAGATGACATTTGCATTCCACTTGGTAACCTTAATTAAGTATGCCCCTAAACAATAAAAATCATAAACAACACTTTTATTTTATGATTGTTTAAATGTTATTCACTGAATAGCCAAACTTTTGCTAGGAAGGAATTTCTTTTTCTTTGGTTCCAAGCTCTTGATTGACATCCTGCCACAGGAGCATTGAAATACAGCCAGCCCATTTTCTTACACTCTCACCATTCATTCAAAATCTTGCAGCATTTTATATTTGGTACTTGGAGGAGGATGCTTTTCCTGTACATTTTTTTTTTCACCTAGTTTCTAATTATTATTGTTTTGTCTTGTGGGATGAAGAAGGATATGCCTTCTACATCATATCCTTAATACCTTCAGCTTCTTACTCCTTCAAATCTTCCTTGCAATCCAATCCAACAGTCCTGAAGTTTACTGGTATTTTTTCCTGAAAATTTTAGCCTTTAGAAAAAAAAATTTTTTTAAAGCGTCCTCTGCCCCTTTTCACTTCCTGAAATTTGTCAGGTGTTTATTTTAAGGTTGCATAGTTTCTTAGATCTTTTCGAGGTTCTTTACTGAAGTTCTCTGTTCCTGGAGTCTCCTATTTCCTCTTTCTAGGAATTGCAGGCTCTCCGTGCTCCCAGAGAAGTTCCACTGGCAGTGAAAAGCCCAGCCACGAAGGGCACCTGAGCCCTCTCGACAGACTGTGGGACTTGAGGTAGGCAGTTCGGCTGCGCCACGGGGGCCCCTGGGAGTCTGCCATCATGCTGTCCCCGGAGGCCGGCAGCTCAGTTGCGGCTCTAAAAGTGTACCTGCAAGCCGATGTTGAGGATCACAAAGCCCACAACGACATACAAGTATTGGAAGTTCATGCATGTCAGGCCAGCTCAAAGAAGGTAAGGAGGGTGTGGGAGAGTCCCTTGCAGAAGACCTCATAAGAGGTGGGGGCCGCAGAGGGGCTTGAGGCCCTGATGGCAAGGAAGATGCAGCCAGGGGCAGGGCCATGGGCCTAGTGTGGCTTCCCGCTCAGGCCCTGGAGCTGAGGTCCACGGACCTCCCCAGGGATGGCCAGGACTGGTGGCAAAGGAAGGCAAAGCAGCCGCTGCAGCTCCGTCCAGTGCAGCATATGCAGGCCCTCCAAACTAGTAGTATTTCTATAAGTTAATAGTGAACTACCAAAAAAAGAAATCAAGAAAGCAATCCCATTTATAATAGTGTCAAAAAACCCAGGTATAAATAATATAATCAAGGAGGTGAAAGATCTCTACAAAGAAAACTGTGAAACACTGATGAAGGAAATTGAAGACACAAATAAATGGAAAGATATCCCATGTTCATGGATTGGAAAAAATAATGTCAAATGTCTGTATTACCCATAGTGATTTAGAGATTCAATGCAATCCTTGTCAAAATAGCAATGACATTTTTCATAGAAATAGAAAACAATTTTTAAATTTGTATGGAAGCACAAAATACCCGAAAGAGCCAAAGCAATCTTGAACAAAAAGAACAAAGCCGGAGACATCACACTACTGAATTTTAAAATGTCCTATAAGCTATAGTAGCCAGACAGCATGGTACTAGTATAAAACAGACACATAGACCAATGGAACAGAATAGAGAATTCAGAAATAAATTTACATATTTACAGCAAACTGATTTTGACAAGAGTGCCAAAAACATACATTGGGGAAAAGACAGTCTTTTCAATAAATGGTATTGGAATAATTGGATATACACATGCAGAAGAATAGAATTAGACCCTTATCTCTCACCATGTACAAAAGTCAACTAAAAATGGATTAAAGACTTAAATATAAGATTGAAAACTATGAAACTACTAGAAAAAAATTTAGGGGAATACTTCATGACATTGGTATGAGCAAGGAGTTTTTGGATAAGGCCTCAAAAGCATGGGCAACAAAAGCAAAAATGAACACGTGGGACTTTGTCAAACTAAATAGCTTCTATAAAGCAAAGGAAACCATCAACAGAATGAAGAGTCAATCTACAGAATGGGAGAAAGTATTTACAAGCTATATATCTGAAAAGGGGTTAATATCCAAAATATATAAGGAACTCAAAGAACTCAATAGGAAGAAAACACAGAACCCAATTTAAAAATGGGTGAAAGATCTGAATGGACATTTTTCAAAAGAACTTTTACAAATAGTCCACAGGTATTTTAAAAAATGCTCAACACCACTAAACACTAGGGAAATGCAAACTAAAACCACAGTGAAATATCACCTCACTGCAGTTAGAATGGTTATTATCAAAAAGACAAAAAAAAAAAAATAACAAGTGTTAGCAAGGAGTGGAGAAAAGGAAAACATTACACACTACTGTTGGGAGTGTTAATTAGTGCCACCATTATGGAAAACAGTAGAAGAGTCTTAAAAAAATTAAAAATAGGAATACCATCTGATCTAGTAATCCCACTACTGGGTGTACAGTCAAAGGAAATGAAATAATATCTCAAAGGGATACATGCACTCACCTGTTTATTACTAGTCACAACAGCCAAAATATGAAATCAACCTGTGTCCACCAATGGGTGAATGAATAAAGAAAGTGTGATGTATATGATATATATAGTACATAAATATATACACACATATATTCACACATACAATGGAATACTATTCATCCATAGAAAATGTAAAATCCTGTCATTTGCAACGACATGGGTGAACCTGGAGAACATTATGTTAAGTGAATTAAACCAGGCACAGAAACACAAATATTGCATAATCTCACTCATATGTGAATTTAAAACTGTTGATCTCATAGAAGTATACAGTATAAGGATGGTTATCAGAGGCTGAAGTGGTTGGGCAGAGCGGGCATGGTGAGATAGTCATCAAATAATACACAATTATAGTTAGGAGGATACATTTCAAGAGATCAATTGTAGAGCAAGGTGACAATAGTTAATGATGATACATGGTATTCTTGAAAAATGTAGAGAATGGAGGTTGTTTGCTCTCACCACAAAAATGATAGCTATGTAAGATAACGCATCCGTTAATTAGCTAGATTTAACCATTGCACAATGAATATGTACATCAAAACATCATGTACATGATAAACTACATGTTATTTATCAACTGGAATACAAATAAATAAAAAAAAATTCAGTTCTACAAAGAAAAAAATAGTTTGATAGAATTCATTAGTAGAAAAAAGAAAGCTAGTTGCCCCAAACCACAAATAATTTGCACTCTGCCTCTAACACAATTTTTTGGATATATTCTAGTTTCACATCTGCCCCATAAACCCTTCTTTTTGGAGAGCAAAACTCTGGAGGCTCAGCATATGTTTTAAATTGGTGCTTAGTATTCAAAGCCACAGTCAAAATGAAAGAAGCTGCCTCTGCTCAGATCACTTGTCCATCTATCTTTCTGTTCTCTTCCCATTAACATTTCTACAATCTCTCCTAAACCTGCCGTATCATTAACATGAAACATTCAAGTGGAAAGAAGCCAAGCAGTAACTTCCTACAATCAAAGGGAGGCTGGGCAGCTTAGGTGACTCAAATAGACATAAATCTTCAATGCTACTCACTTTCAGTGACAATGTGAGGGGCTCTGGCTGAAGTGACAGCAGTGGGTTGCGGTCCTGGCTAAAAGGAAAGATAAAGGTGTTGAGATGAGACAGCTGCGATCTTAAATCTATTGAGAACTGAAATGCCAAGCTTTATCTATTAGGTTAGTGCAAAAGTTGGCATTAGTTTTAATGGCAAAACCACAATAACTTTTGCACTAACCTAGTATATCCCTGTGATCCCCAAACTGGAAGCATCCTAGTAAAAAGAGAGGTCCAGAAAAGTTCCAAAACTAAGTCCTGGTTATTCTGGCTATTTATTTTGGGTATTTCTTTGAGTATTTAGTACATTCTTTCTATGTGACAGGACTGTGTTGGTACTGAATAAGATGATAGGTTCTTTCTCTTCCAAATGCTGAACAGTATTCTTTTGGAATCATACACATTGAATAAATAACTACATATATGAATGTAACAAAATAAAATGAAAGGCCATAAGAAGGATTAAAAATGAGCATAAACTTATACACTATCACAAGAATAGCACAGGAAAGACCCGCCCCCATGATTCAAGTACCTCCCACTTGGAAGTATTAATAAGTAATAAGGTCCCTCCCACAATACGTGGAAATTATTGGAGCTATACTTCAAGATGAGATTTGTGTGGGGACAAAGTCAAACCATATCATTTCACCCTTGGCCTCTCACAAATCTCACGTCCTCACATTTCAAAACCAATTATGCCTTCCCAACAGTCCCCCAAAGTCTTAACTCATTTCAACATTAACTCAAAAGTCCAGAATCCAAAGTCTCACCTGAGTCAAGGCAAGTCCCTTCCACCTATGAGCCAGTAAAATCAAAAGCAAGTTAGTTACCTCCTAGATAAAATGGGGGTATAGGCATTGGATAAATACACCTATTCCAAATGGGGATAAATTGGCCAAAATGAAAGGGCTAAAGGCCCCATGCAAGTCCAAAATCCAGCAGGGCAGTCAAATCTTAAAGCTCCAAAATGAACTCCTTTGACTCCATGTCTTACATCCAGGTCACGCTGATGCAATGGGTGGGTTCCCATGGTCTTGGGAAACTCCACCCCTGTGGCTTTGCAGCACACAATCTCCCTTCCAGCTGCTTTCATGGACTGGCATTGAGGATCTGCAGCCTTTCCAGGCACACAGTACAAGCTGTCAGTGGATCTACTATTCTGGGGTCTGGAGGATGGTGGCCATCTTCTTACAGCTCCAGTAGGTAGCACCCCAGTGGGAACTCTATGTGGGGGTGCCAACCCCACATTTTCATTTTGCACTGCCTTAGCAGAGGTTCTCCATGAGCACCCTGCCCCTGCAGCAAACTTCTGCCTGGACATCCAGGGATTCCCATACTTCCTCTGAAATCCAGGTGGAGGTTCCCAGACTTCCATTCTTAACTTCTGTGCACCCACAGGCTCAATACCACATGGAAGCTGACAAGGCTTGGGGCTTGCACCTTCTGAAGTCATGGCCCAAGCTGTACCTTGGCCCCTTTTAGTCATGGCTGGAGTGGCTGAGACCCAGGGCACCAAGCCCCTAGGCTGCACATAGCAGAGGGACCCTGGACCTGGCTCACAAAACTTTTTTTGGTTGGTAGGCTATTAATTGTTGCCTCAATTTCAGAGCCTGCTATTGGTCTATTCAGGGATTCAACTTCTTCCTGGTTTAGTCTTGGAAGAGTGTAAGTGTCCAGGAAATTATCCATTTCTTCTAGATTTTCCAGTTTATTTGCATAGAGGTGTTTATAGTATTCTCTGATGGTAGTTTGTATTTCTGTGGGGTTGGTGGTGATATCCCCTTTATCATTTTTAATTGCGTCAATTTGATTCTTCTCTCTTTTCTTCTTTATTAGTCTTGCTAGTGGTCTGTCAATTTTGTTGATCTTTTCAAAAAACCAACTCCTGGATTCATGGATTTTTTGGAGAGTTTTTTGTGTCTCTATCTCCTTCAGTTCTGCTCTGATCTTAGTTATTTCTAGCCTTCTGCTAGCTTTCGAATGTGTTTGCTCTTGCTTCTCTAGTTCTTTTAATTGCGATGTTAGAGTGTCAATTTTAGATCTTTCCTGCTTTCTCTTGTGGGCATTTAGTGCTATAAATTTCCCTCTACACACTGCTTTAAATGTGTCCCAGAGATTCTGGTATGTTGTATCTTTGTTCTCATTGGTTTCAAAGAACATCTTTATTTCTGCCTTCATTTCGTTATGTACCCAGTAGTCATTCAGGAGCAGGTTGTTCAGTTTCCATGTAGTTGAGCGGTTTTGATTGAGTTTCTTAGTCCTGAGTTGTAGTTTGATTGCACTGTGGTCTGAGAGACAGTTTGTTATAATTTCTGTTCTTGTACATTTGCTGAGGAGTGCTTTACTTCCAATTACGTGGTCGATTTTGGAGTAAGTACGATGTGGTGCTGAGAAGAATGTATATTCTGTTCATTTGGGGTGGAGAGTTCTGTAGATGTCTATTAGGTCTGCTTGCTGCAGAGATGAGTTCAATTCCTGGATATCCTTGTTAACTTTCTGTCTCGTTGATCTGTCTAATGTTGACAGTGGAGTGTTGAAGTCTCCCATTATTATTGTATGGGAGTCTAAGTCTCTTTGTAAGTCTCTAAGGACTTGCTTTATGAATCTGGGTGCTCCTGTATTGGGTGCATATATATTTAGGATAGTTAGCTCTTCCTGTTGAATTGATCCCTTTACCATTATGTAATGGCCTTCTTTGTCTCTTTTGATCTTTGATGGTTTAAAGTCTGTTTTATCAGAGACTAGTATTGCAACCCCCGCTTTTTTTTGTTCTCCATTTGCTTGGTAAATCTTCCTCCATCCCTTTATTTTGAGCCTATGTATGTCTCCGCGTGTGAGATGGGTCTCCTGAATACAGCAGACTGATGGGTCTTGACTCTTTATCCAGTTTGCCAGTCTGTGTCTTTTAATTGGAGCATTTAGTCCATTTACATTTAAGGTTAAGATTGTTATGTGTGAACTTGATCCTGCCATTATGATATTAACTGGTTATTTTGCTCGTTAGTTGATGCAGTTTCTTCCTAGCATCGATGGTCTTTACATTTTGGCATGTTTTTGCAATGGCTGGTACCGGTTGTTCCTTTCCATGTTTAGTGCTTCCTTCAGGGTCTCTTGTAAGGCAGGCCTAGTGGTGACAAAATCTCTAAGCATTTGCTTATCTGTAAAGGATTTTATTTCTCCTTCACTTATGAAACTTAGTTTGGCTGGATATGAAATTCTGGGTTTAAAATTCTTTTCTTTAAGAATGTTGAATATTGGCCCCCACTCTCTTCTGGCTTGGAGAGTTTCTGCAGAGAGATCTGCTGTTAGTCTGATGGGCTTCCCTTTGTGGGTAACCCGACCTTTCTCTCTGGCTGCCCTTAAGATTTTTTCCTTCATTTCTACTTTGGTGAATCTGGCAATTATGTGTCTTGGAGTTGCTCTTCTCAAGGAGTATCTTTGTGGCGTTCTCTGTATTTCCTGGATTTGAATGTTGGCCTGCCTTACTAGGTTGGGGAAGTTCTCCTGGATGATATCCTGAAGAGTGTTTTCCAGCTTGGTTCCATTTTCCCCCTCACTTTCAGGCACCCCAATCAGATGTAGATTTGGTCTTTTTACATAATCCCATACTTCTTGCAGGCTTTGTTCATTTCTTTTTCTTCTTTTTTCTTTTGGTTTCTCTTCTCACTTCATTTCATTCATTTGATCCTCAATCGCAGATACTCTTTCTTCCAGTTGATCGAGTCGGTTACTGAAGCTTGTGCATTTGTCACGTATTTCTCGTGTCATGGTTTTCATCTCTTTCATTTCGTTTATGACCTTCTCTGCATTAATTACTCTAGCCATCAATTCTTCCACTTTTTTTTCAAGATTTTTAGTTTCTTTGCGCTGGGTACGTAATTCCTCCTTTAGCTCTGAGAAATTTGATGGACTGAAGCCTTCTTCTCTCGTCTCGTCAAAGTCATTCTCCGTCCAGCTTTGATCCGTTGCTGGCGATGAGCTGCGCTCCTTTGCCGGGGGAGATGCGCTCTTATTTTTTGAATTTCCAGCTTTTCTGCCCTGCTTTTTCCCCATCTTTGTGGTTTTATCTGCCTCTGGTCTTTGATGATGGTGATGTACTGATGGGGTTTTGGTGTAGGTGTCCTTCCTGTTTGATAGTTTTCCTTCTAACAGTCAGGACCCTCAGCTGTAGGTCTGTTGGAGATTGCTTGAGGTCCACTCCAGACCCTGTTTGCCTGGGTATCAGCAGCAGAGGCTGCAGAAGATAGAATATTTCTGAACAGCAAGTGTACCTGTATGATTCTTGCTTTGGAAGCTTCCTCTCAGGGGTGTACTCCACCCTGTGAGGTGTGGGGGGTGTCAGACTGCCCCTAGTGGGGGATGTCTCCCAGTTAGGCTACTCAGGGGTCAGGGACCCACTTGAGCAGGGAGTCTGTCCCTTCTCAGATCTCAACCTCTGTGTTGGGAGATCCACTGCTCTCTTCAAAGCTGTCAGACAGAGTCGTTTGCGTCTGCAGATGTTTCGGCTATGTTTGTTATCGCCTTGTCCCCAGAGGTGGAGTCTACAGAGACAGGCAGGTTTCCTTGAGCTGCTGTGAGCTCCACCCAGTTCGAGCTTCCCAGCAGCTTTGTTTACCTACGTAAGCCTCAGCAATGGCAGGCGCCCCTCCCCCAGCCTCGCTGCTGCCTTGCCGCGATATAGCAGACTGCTGTGCTAGCAATGAGGGAGGCTCCGTGGGTGTGGGACCCTCCCGGCCAGGTGTGGGATATGATCTCCTGGTGAGCCTGTTTGCTTAAAGCGCAGTATTGGGGTGGGAGTTACCCGATTTTCCAGGTGTTGTGTGTCTCAGTTCCCCTGGCTAGGAAAAGGGATTCCCTTCCCCCTTGCGCTTCCCAGGTGAGGCAATGCCTCGCCCTGCTTCAGCTCTCGCTGGTCGGGCTGCAGCAGCTGACCAGCACCGATCGTCCGGCACTCCCCAGTGAGATGAACCCAGTACCTCAGTTGAAAATGCAGAAATCACCGGTCTTCTGTGTCGCTCGCGCTGGGAGTTGGAGACTGGAGCTGTTCCTATTCGGCCATCTTCTAAAGAGAATTTTTTAAGACAAAATCTCAACTTAGCTGTTATCCAGGAATGAGGCTCAGGCTAAAGACTGCTCTCTACCATTGTAAAAGCAGGAAAAGTCATCTTCTTTTCCAGAAGCAAGCAGAACTCCAGAATGGAATTGTAACAGCAAAATAAACCTTAGATCTCACCCCAATTTTGGGAGATCAGGGCTTCGCTGGAGAGGATGAAGTTTCTAGACCTCAGCAAGTTGTCCTATCAGTTTGAGCAATAAAAATAGCCCAAGTTGGTACCAGGCACTGATAGGAGATTTGCCACATGTCCAGGGCCACCTCCACTCAGAATTTCATCATGGTTGCCAATTTGTAAACCAAAAACAGTGTCTGTATTAATTTAAATGTTCATTTTGTCAAGGTTGAGGTTGTCCCTAGGAAGAAGAGACACAAGCCATAGTAGGATCTGTGGCCCACAATTTTTTCCAAAGAGGATTTTGAGGGCTTCAATATTTAAAGTGGAAAAAGTGGGCAGGTGGGGAAAGGAGGAAGGAAAAAAAAGGGAGAGTATGTCACATTTTTGTGAGGCTTGGGTTAGCCATCACTGAATCTACCCGTTACATGAAAAGGAAAATGTAGAGGAATAGCCAATTATATATTTGTCTTGCACTTCATAAATCTGTGCTTTGCTTAAGGTAAAGTAAACATAGAGCAGAAGTCAAATATACATTCATCTCAGGGAGGACAGGGGGACAATTTTTAGTTTCCTTTTGTTCCATACCTGAGAAGATAAGCTGTTAATTTACATAGTCAGGGTGAGGGAGGCCCCTTGAGTAGATATATGTCCTCCTGTCTCATTATCTGTTTAGGAACAAAAGGAAAGTCAGCATTTTACATGACTCAGTTTCAAAGCTTTATTTTTTTCCCTTTGGTATAGTGAGTTGGAGTCCTGAGATTTTATTTTCCTTTCACAGGGGTACAGACACACAGAGGATGAAAAGGTTTCAACCATTTTTCTTCTAAGAAGAAAGTATAATAGACTCTCGGGTAGGACCTCAAAAATTGATCAGCAGGAATTAATCATCCCTTTCCACTGCCAATACTTTTACCTTTCTACATGCATATTTGATTTTTAATCACATTTCTCTTTTTTTTTTTTTTTTTTTTTTTTTACAGAGTTTTACTCCTGTTGTCCAGGCTGGAGTGCAGTGGCGTGATCTCGGCTCATTGCAATCTCCACCTCCCGGGTTCAAGTGATTCTCCTGCCTCAGCCTCCTGAGTAGCTGGGATTACAGGCACCCGCCACCACACCCGGCTAATTTTTTGTATTTTTAGTAGAGATGGGGTTTCACCATGTTGGCCAGGCTGGTCTCGATCTCCTGACTTCAGGTGATCCACCCGTCTCGGCCTCCCAAAATGCTGGGATTACAGGCATAAGCCACCACTCCCGGGCCACATTTTTTCATTGCCATGAATTCTTAAAGGTTTTTCTGAACTCACAGCCCTTTGAATTCTATGGAGAATTTTCGTTTGCAAGGATTTCCAAAGCAGAAGCTTTTAGCATCTTGCTCAGTAATCATGTGCTTCCTCATTATTTCTGACAGTTAGTTCCCTCTGGGTTCAGTCTTAACTTTGTTATGCTGAAATCTTAGCTCTTTCTCTCCTCCCATTCTTTGGCAGGGAAGAACATCCGTTCTCCATTCTTTGCAGGTAACAACGTGGCTTAGATATGTAAGCAATGACTCAGTGCCTACTCAGTCTGCTCTTTCTTCAGCTGAGTCATCCTGACACCCACTAGAAAAACTGAAATAGTCTCTTAGTCTTTTTGTGTTGCTATAATAGAATACCCAAGTCTGAGTAATTTATAAAGAACAGAGGTTTCTTTACCTCACAATTCTGATGGCTAGAAAGTTTGAAATTGGGAAGTTGCATCTGGTGAGGGCCTCATGCTGCTTCCAATCTTGTTGGAAAGTAGAAAGGCAGGTCATGCAACAACATATCACATGGTGAGACAGGAAGCAAGAGAGAGAAACCGAGGAAACCAGGCTCTTTTTAAGAAACCACTCTCCCACAACCTTATCTATTCCTATGAGAAAAGAGAGAATAAGAACTCACCTCCACAAGAGAACATTAATCTTTTCAGGACGGATCTTCCCTTATAACCTAAAACCCTCCAACTAGGCCCCACCTCCCAACACTACCACACTGGGGATACAATTCCAACATGAGTTTCAGAGGGAACAAATTCAAATCTACAGCACAGCCCAATGCCTTTTTAAGGCATTTTTAGTAACAGATAAACTTAGACCAAAAAAAAATCTCACCCATCTCTTTGCAACTGGGCAGGATCACTTCTTTCTGATGAACTAGACTCCTCAAGGAAATGGGCCCAGGCTTCCCTCATACTGTTCCGTTGGGTAGCTACTAAGGCCCTACTTTCAAATTGCTTACCTTGTTTCTTTGGGCATACATATGAACAGAAGGGCCAAGTGCCTGCATTCTAGTAGTAATATACATTGAGAAACACATTTTATTCAAATGGAAAAATTGAGATCTATTTCTGTTGTAGGAACTAACATAGAATTCATTTCTGTGTATAAGAAAGCCTTTAGATCTAACGTGAATCATTCCGGCTGTTTTTAAGCTCATTGAATGTGGAAGCATTTCTTATAATTCTTTTGGGGGAGGATAATGCAAGGTAGAAAGAAACCACATGGAAAAATACCTCATGACTAAATCAAAGATTCAAACAATTAATATTGGTAAATCTGAAGTCACCTAGTTGAATATCTTTAGTCTTCATTAATTCATGTATTTAGTCACAGAGAGACTCAGGCATAAAGCACTAATCTTGCCCTTGAGGATATAGTGGTGGACAAAAAAGACAAAAATACCTTCCCTCATGAGCTTACGTTCTACTAAGGAGAAAGAGACAATAAACACATTAAATAAGTAAATATAAAATGTGAAATAGGGTAAGTTCTATGGAGGAAAATTATGGCAGGAAAGGGGTAGATAGAAGATGTGGGCTGCTGCAGGTAGAATTGGAATTGGATGAGAACACTGAGGCTGAAAGATAGAGGATTGTCCAGGGTCAGGCAGCAGGTAGGAGCCATGATGAGACAAGAATCAAGGTTTCTTTAGTCTCAGTCCTGTGTACATTTCTCTACTCCTCCTGCATGTGCCAAGATCAGAAGGCACCGTTACACAGATCACTACATCCTGACTCACCCTGTTGAAAGTAAGTAGGTAAAAATGCAGAACAATGCATT
This sequence comes from Macaca thibetana thibetana, assembly GCF_024542745.1. Lineage (NCBI taxonomy): Eukaryota > Metazoa > Chordata > Mammalia > Primates > Cercopithecidae > Macaca > Macaca thibetana. The sequence continues at coordinate 51,281,112 of NC_065588.1, forward strand.
TTTTTCTTAGAATATTGATACAATAACTGGTAAGTTTAGGGAGTGGTGGAATATGAAAAGCGAGTAGCTGTGCCTTAAACTGCAACTTGTGAAAAAATATAATTCCCTGGTATATATTTGACTTATGGTTTAGAAAGCACTCTCTTATTCTTTTGTCTGATCTTCACAGCAATAACTTGAGAGGAAAGCAACCTTTATATTATTATCCCCATTTTAACAAATGAGAAAACTCTCAGGGTGCTCTTGAGCTGTCTCTGAATCTAACCAGAGCCAAATACCTGGGAAGAGTTAACTTGAAATAAACACCCAATCCCTAGATTTTAGCAACTCTGGAGACCTTGTTAAAAATTTAGACAAATTATATTTAAAAGAGTTTATTTGAGCAAAGAATGATGCATGCATCAGTCAGCACTAACACAATTGTTAATATTAGGTGTCAACTTGGTTGGATTGAAGGATGCCTAGATAGCTGGTAAATTATTGTTTCTGGGTGTGTCTGCGAGGATGTTTCCAGAGGAGACTGACATTTGAGTTAGACTGGGAGAGGAAAGCCCACCCTCAATGTGGATTGGCACCATTCAGTTGGTTGCTAGCTCAGTTAGAACAAAGCAGGTGGGAAAAGGTGGGGTAAGCTGGCTTGCTGAGTCTTCTGGCTTTCATTCTCCTCCCATGCCAGATGTTTCCTCCCTTTTCTCCTGCCTTTGGACATCAGACTTCAGGTTCTTTGGTCTCTGAACTCTTGGACTTACACCAGTGGTTTGCTGGGGGCTCTCGGGCCTTTGGCCACAGACCGAAGGCTGCACTGTCGGCTTCTCTGCTTTTGAGCCTTTTGGACTATTGGCTCCTTTCTTCCTGAGTTTACAGGTGGTCTATTGTAGGACTTTGCCTTGAGATAGTGTGACCCAGTTCTCCCTATGAAACTCCCTTTCATATATGCATATATCCTATTAGTAATGTCCCTCTGGAGAACCTTGACTAATACAACACAGAACCAGACAAAGTTCAGAAAGCTCAGCCAAGCATTATGAGCAGTGAACTTTTACAGGCTACACACAGAAGCTGAGTAGAGATATCATCTGACAGCTAGGAATCTGCCTTATTTGGATGTGGTGTGATAAAGTATTTGCCCTTTTTGGACATGATTTGATGATTTGGCTGCCTGTGATTGGTTGAAGTTCAATTACTTGTAATTGGCTTTTGTTACCAAAAATGTTCCAGGCATACTCATTTTCTTGTGTTTTATTTTATTGTACTTTGCAGATATTGAACTTAGTACAAATAGAAGGTTTGTGGCAACCTTGCGTGGAGCAAGTCTATTAGCACCGTTTTCCCACGGCATGTGCTCCTTCACGTCTCTTCTGTATTATTGTACAGCTTGAAGGCGAGGTTAATTAAGTCCTGTTGTGGGATTTGAGGGCCGAAATCTAATTTTTGGAGCTTTATTTAATGTTGGATAATAAAATGCATATTGAGAATAAGACAGCCTTCTGACCTTGCAGGATCTAAGGCTGTAAAGCATCTCAGGGTTGCTGCCAAATGAGCCATGAACTGGGGTGGGTTTTTATATTCGATGAAAAATAGCCTAAACACTAATTGATTTGGGGGAGGTCAGATAAAGAAAAAGGAGATTAACCTTGACTATGCATTTAGCTCCAGCCACCTCTTTAAGAGGAAATTGCTGGGCAGGTGGGGGAGGGCTAGTCATGGAATGAAACTGTAAGTTGGACCAGGTGTGAGGAGGGGAGGTGATAGAAGGATTATGGGGGAGCAGAACCTGAGGAAGAATTGGAGCCTGATTCAACCTGGTGGGGAGTGACCTGAGGAGGAGCAGCCTGGGGATGAGGGGAAAGGTCAGATGGGTCTGTAGAAAAGGAAGATTGAAAAGACTCAGTGATGCTTGGGGTTGGAACTGAGGGGAAAGGTGGGAGGGAAAGAAGGAGGATTTGGGATGAGTTGCATTGGGAACAGAGACTAGGGAGGGACCGATGTGTAAAAGAATGCCTGGACATCAGGCACCTCAGACCATTTGCCCATTTTACGACAAGAATTATCTAGATCTTGTAGGATGGAAAAATCAAAAGTGCCGTTTTCTGGCTATTTGGAACCATTGTTGAGTTTGTATTGGGATTAAGCGGCATTGCAGAAGAAAATAAGGTATTTAGGTTTTAGGTCTGGTGTGAGTTGAAGAGGTTTCAAGTTCTTGAGAACACAGGCTAAGGGAGAAGAAGGAAGAATGGAGGGTGGAATGTTGCCTCTGAAAGGAATGAGGCACATCCCCCATATATCTCCCAACTTCCTGAGCCCAGCACAAACACATTCCTCCATATTTCTTTCAAACTTCAGAAAAACATCACCTGGGAGATCTCCGATAAGGAATGCTAAATGTAGAATGATAACCAATTGTAATGCTGTAACCGAGAGAATTACCTTGTTCCCTGTAACTTTACATATCCTGTTTACATCGGGCTATAAAAAGCAAGCACTCGCGTTGTTCGAGGCCCTCTTGTATGCTGTGGAATGGAGGGACCAAGTTCGAACTTGCAGTAAAGATCCTTGCCGCTTGGCTTTGACTCTGGACTCTGGTGGTCTTCTTTGGGGAACAAACGGTCTGGGCATAACAGCCTCTAGTGAAGGAGGCAAGCCCAGAGAAAAGAGAGGGTAGAGACACAGAGAGAAGGGGTGGGGGTGCTTGTCACCCAGGAAAGTGGTGCTTGCCACTAAGGTTGAAGGATCAAGGCAGGCATCCCCACGATGATCAGACACCTCTAAAATGTGGGTGAATAATCAAGCAGACATCCCCACAGTTATTAAACACCAAAGGAAGACTGTCTTCCCAAGTACGTGACCGGCACTGGAGTTTTGGGTTCATGGACAAAATGTGTCTCCTCTGTCTCTACCAGAAAAGGAAAGGAACTGAAATTAAGAGAAGGGAGAGATTGAAGGATGGCACCAAGATTGAAAGGAGAAAGAGGTTGAGGGGTAGTGAGAGAGTTTGGAGAAGAGAGTAAAAAGAGGCTGCTTACCCGGTTTAAAATTGGTGAGATGTTCCTTGGGCTGGTTGGTCTGAGGACCAGAGGTTGTAGGTGGATCTTTCTCATGGAACAACGAACAGGAGGACGGAGGATTGATCTTCCAAGGGAGGTCCCCCGATCTGAGTCACAGCACCAAATGTCACGCACGTCCGTGTGAAGAGATCACCAAACAGGCTTTGTGTGAGCAATAAAGCTTTTTAATCACCTAGGTGCAGGTGGGTTGAGTCCGAAAAGAGAGTCAGCAAAGGGAGATGGGGTGGGGCCGTTTTCTAGGATTTGGGTAGATAGTGGAAAGTTACAGTCAAAGCAGGTTGTTCTCTGGTGGGCAGGGATGGGTGTCAAAAGATGCTCAGTGGGGGAGCTTCTGAGCCAGGGGAAGGAATTTCACAAGGTAATGTCATCAGTTAAGGCAGGAACCAGCCATTTTCCCTTCTTTTGTGATTCTTCACTTGCTTCAGGCCATCTGGATATATACGTGCAGGTCACAGGGGACATGATGGCTTAGCTTGGGCTCAGAGGCCTGACAGTTTGGATCTGCTTCCCTGCCCAAATCTCATGTCAAATTGTAATCCCCATTGTTGGAGGTGGGGCCTGGTGGGTGGTGATTAGATTGCCGGGTAGAGTTTTCATTAATGGTTTAGCACCATCTCCCCTTGGTACTGTATAGTGAGTGACTTCTCACAGGATCTGGTCATTTGAAAGTGTTAGCACCTCCCCTTTTCTCTGTTCCTCCTGCTCACACCATGTAAGATACCTGCTCCCACTTTGCCTTCCATGAGTTAAAGCTCCCTGAGGCCTCCCCAGAAGCTGATGTTGCTATGCTTCCTGTATAGCCTGCAGAACTATGAGCTAATCAAACCTCTTTTCTGTATAAATTACCCAGTCTCAGGTATTTATTTATAGCAGTGTGAGAATGGACTATATCATTCTTTAAATGAAATACTCTCAGCTCTTTCTGTTCTCTCATGACCAAGATAGCCTTAACTTTCCCCTCAGCTTGCCCAAATAGGTTTCTTCCTGACTCCAGGCCTTTGACCTCTCTTAAGAATATTTGCTTTAGAAAAATTTATGGTAGTTCTTTCTATTTCTTGAGATGTAAATCTTCTCACAGCCTCTTTCCAGTTTTACAACTCAGGAATATCTTTCTCTAGGACCTGAGAACCACCTCTTTGAAATGCAAACATCAAGGAAGGTTGTGCCCCTGTCTCCTGGTTTCTGTGGGTGGGAAGGGTAGGAAACTTGGAATGGGGGCTTTTTCCAAATTGCAAAACTATCTTAATAGGAGAAAGCTCATTTTTTTCTTTTGGTATGGCGAATTAGTAAACACAGATGGTTTAAAATTTTTCCACCCTAGCCCTTTGTCTCTGCCTCACTAGGTATCAGATTTAGTTTGTGCCTTCTCCCCTAATGCTGGCAATAGCATCAGAACAAAATCAACTTCTGTTTATCATGTCTGGTGTAACTTTTTCCTTTTCACTTTTAGTTATGATTTCCCTCAAATTCCCTCAAGTCCCTCTCTTCCTGTCATTTTTTTTGTCTCGTAATTTATTAGGCAGCCAAATAATACACTTCTGGAAATGCATATATCTTACTTCTCCCATCCTATTAATACTAACACTTTCTCAGGGGAGAAATGTGTCCAAGATGCTCTGAAACCTCATACTGCCTAAGAGAGCACTACATGTGCTCAAGCCCTGTTTATTGACAAAACATTTAACTTCCAAAGCAAACTACAGCTATTAGCTTTAAAAACATGCCATGATTAAAAAAAAATTATTTGTATTGTTTTCTGCCAGCAGAAATTGTGTTTTCTTCCCCCACAACGGCTAGGAGAAGAGACTCTGAATCCTACTTATCTCTTTTTCTATAAAGATGCAAAATTTTGGGTAGAAAAAGAAACTGGATTTAAGGAGGAGCCTCCAAGTTGATTTCTTCAAAGGAGGTCTCAAGAAGAAAGATAGGACTCTGGTGTTGTGGAAGATTTTCTGGAATTTAGTTAGGAACACAGGGATGAACAGAGGTATAGAGGGAATCCTACTGTGAGATGAAGCATGCTTTTAGAGCCAGAAAGTGAGATGTCCTTCCTCTCTTAGCTTGGGCCCTTTGAAAGTACTAGAAACAAACTTGTCCCCTAAACTTGATCCTGAAGTCTCCTAACTGCCCTTGGCAATGTCAAAGCTTGGGAGAAAATTAAGGCTTTGTCCAGTTTACTGTGGTCCATATTATATATTTTAATACATACATAGTAGATACACCAGTGTACAGAGAAACAAAATGATGTGCCTAAGGTCTTTTTCTGTGCATGCAGCTTGTGGCAGCATTAGGATGTAGATTCCAAATCGCTCAGTCTGGTCTTCTTTCCCATGTACCATGCTGCCTTTCTCCTGCAGAATTTGGGGGTTTGGAGGACCAAGGTGTAGGGGCTGGATGTTGAGGGCAGTGCAGTTTCCTGCAAGAGGTTGGAATTAGGTTCTTCTATGAAGCCACTTCTGTCAGACCACATGCTGTTGTGGTGGCGGAGAAAGCCTGCAATGGGAATAAAAAGGATACATATCATGCATTTTTGAAACAACTTTGGGTACTGAGGTTAGTAGGAATTTTCATACCTCAGCTGTGGAAATGTTTCTCAGTATTATAAGTGATATTTAAAGTCATTAGCAGCAGCAGCAGCAGAGTCATGTGACTTACGGTTTCTGTTCTTTTCATCATGAGGTGAGATTCCTGCAAGAATTTACCTCTTACTGTTTAATACTTATAAAAGCATATATTTATACCTTTATTCTTTTGTATAGATTGCTGAGCACTGTTGGAGAATATCGCTAAACCACTATCAATTCATGTTCTGCACCTTGAAATGAGTCTAACATTATTCACCTATTCAACTAGCAATGCATTTTCTATTAATAATTATTTCTCGTTTTTTCCCCATAGTAGAATTCTCAAATTTTTACCATTCTTTTCCTGACTCACACTTTTTAGTAATGACCCTACAGGAAAAAGAGAGAAAGAAATAGGCAGAATTTTTCTTGACTTCCTCTCCAGATGACCAATATAACTGTATTGACACATATAATTTTTTTTTCATTTTGTCTTTGCTCTAATCTCAGAGAAATATCTGTCACACTACTTTATGGCTAGCTACACCCTCCAAAAGTGCCTTGGATCTCATCTCATCCCAGTTCTCAGTGACTTCACACCAGCATCATCCCTGATATGGTTTGGCTCTGTGTCCCCACCAAAACATCCTGTTGAATTGTGATCCTGAGTGTTGGAGGTGGGACCTCATGGGAGGTGACTGGATCATAGGAGCAGATTTCCCCCTTGCTGTTCTCATGACAGTGAGTGAATTCTCATGAGATCTGGTTATTTAAAAGTGTGGAGCACTTCCCCCTTCTCTCTCTCTTCTGCTGACCATGTGAATATGTGCTTGTTTCCCCTTCCCCTTCTGCCATGAATGAAAGTTCCTGAGGTCTCCACAGCCATGCTTCCTGCACAGCCTATGGAACCATGAGCCAATTAAACCTCTTTTCTCTATAAATTACCCATTCTCAGGTAGGTCCTTGTAGCAATGTGAGAACAGACTCATACAATCCCTTCCCTCCTAAACCATGGCCTTTCCCATTCTACTGATTCTTTCTTTCCAGGGAAATATTTACTGTATGCTGAAACTTTCCCCATCCTAGAAAAAAATTATTTACCTACTTTCTTTTCATCATTTCTTCCTCACTTTTCATATTAATATTTTAAAGTCTTGTCACCCAAATAAAAATATTCTTATCAAGGTTAGTAATTGTTATCTAGTCACAAATACAACGGTATCTTTGCATTCTCCTTCCTATTGGATATTTTATGGTAAATGTTACTGAAGACTACACCCTCCTTCTTGAGAGAAACATCACTTGGTTTCTATTTGCAACTTTTTTTTTCTAATCAATATTACTCCTTTATATACATTGTTTCTTGATAAATCCTTAAATATTAATATTTCTAAGTTTCTTTTTTACTTCAGATTCTGATTCTGCATACTTTCTTGGGTAAGCTATCTTTCCTCACGCCTTCACCTATTATAACAAGCCTTGAACTCCAAAAACCTCAATTTCTAGATTCCTTTATCCACCTGCCTTATGGATTGCTGTTTGAGTTTGCCCTCCAAAATTCAAGTTGGAATTTAATTGCCATCGTGATAGTATCAAGAGGTGAGGTTTTAGGGAAACAATTAGGATTAGATAAACTCATCAGGTTGAGGTCCCATGATGGGACTGTTGGCTTGATAAGAAGAGGAAGGGAGAGCTGAGAGGGCATGTGCTTGCTTTTTTACCATGTGATATTCTCTGCCATGTTATGAAGCAGTAAGAAGGCCCTCACCAGATGTGGTCCCTCAACCTTGGACTTCCCAGCTCCCAGAACTGTAGTAAATAAATTTCTTTTATAAAGTAAAATAACCAGCTTGTAATGTTCTATTATAGCAACAGAAAACCAATGAAGACATGGGCCTCTTTTTTATAGTATTTTAGAAGTACCTTACACTCACCATGTTCAGATACAAACTCATCAGCTTTTTCTAAATAGTCAAACAAGATAACTAGATATTCTTTCAGTACAGTGTTAATCTTGACTTTCTCTTTACACTGCTATTTTACAATTTTGCAAGGGCAGAGATTACTTTAGAGATTTATGTTGGGTAGAGATGCAAAGAATTTCCATCCAGTGGAACCAGTAATCCGAGAGATAAAGTTTATGCTGTTATTGAATATTAACCAGTTTTGTATCTAATATGGCAATCTATTAAGTTATCTCTCTGTATAAACTGACTTCTCAAATAGTCTTTGGACCAGGTCAAGCATATTGCTGGTACCTTTAGTAATTAATGAGTTCAGTAAAGTCTTTGAACATGTTTATCTACATTTGCATGAGAGTCATTATTTTACCTTTTTGAAAATTATACTTTAATATATTTGCCTTCCAAAGTGTTATTCCTATTTTACTTCATTCTTAATAAAATGATATTTACATCCATTTAATCGCCCAAGAGGAAACCTGTATGCCTTATCTTTCTTTCTGTTCCTTATTCCATTTTTCCTCCCCAAACACAAGTCTAATCGGTCCTAGCTTAGACATTTTACCTTCTAAATATCTCAGAATCTCACTCATCCTCCCCTCCATTCCCACTGCCTACAGCTTATTTCTGATCATCACATTTCTCCTTAGGTTTCTGCAGTCGATTCTTAAATTATTTTCCTTACTCCGCTGGCTTCCTACCCAGTCCATCTCCCATACTTCTGCCAGAATCATCTTTCTAAAAGACAAATTTAATCACATCACTTCCTTTGTAAGTTTTTCAGTGGGTTCCTGTCTTAGACTAAATCAAAACACTTAAAATAACACAGGAGACTTTGTTTTATAACTTCCTTTCTATTTATCTTTCTTATTTTCAGTTTTGATCTTTCTCCAGCACATCCCCTTTCTCCCACTAGGCATAAGGTGTAGTTTCAGAACACAATGTGGTATTCCATTCACCTGTTTTTGAACTTATCTTTCTCTCTGCCTAGAATATCAATATTCTGCTTTTCCTTTTTCTACTCTCCTCAGTCACCTTCTCCCTGTTCAATGTTGGACGCATCTGTCCAGACTTACCTTTGCTACATCTTTGCCAACACACATCGTTAAAAAAAAGTAATGTCATCTTCTGAGAGGTTAATTTCTGGTCCTTATGGCATTTAATGAAAAGTATTAATAATTGCTGATTTTCTTGTCATGTTTTCCACTAAACTATGTGCTCAAAGCATCTTGTGAACATTTCTGTTTATTCCGTATAATGCTTCTCTTGCTGGTGAGTTTACAAGAAGGCAAGTACATTTCAGTGGTGACAAAGGTAGTGAGAGAATTGCTACTTAGCTTAAAGGGTCAAGGCACACAGTAAATGAAGGTCAGATCCAAGTACAGGTAGTGAGGCTTGCCCTGATCCACAGTAACAGCCTAAACTCCTGCTCAATCAGGGCCATATGCTGTGATCAAAATGGCATTGACTTGAATTTCAGGAGACCTGGGCCTTAGTTCTGGCTCTGATACTAACTAGTTGCATGATCTTGTTAAGTCCTTTTCTTTTCCTGAGCCCATTCAAGTATAAAATGGATTTCAGGTAAATGAAATCACAAAATGCAAAACCACAGACAAAAGAAGACTGCTGTATCTTCTTGTCTCTTCCTCAGTCTTCCCTTTGTCTATACTGTCTCATTCTTTCCTTGGCTGTGGAAGGTGGAAAGATAATTTCTATTTGCCCGGCATAATCCCCATTTTCTAAGTTGTAGTTCAAATGGATCACCAAGGCTACTTCCAACGCTGCCAAGGCACACAACTTCAGGTGTCAACATTCACATCAACAGCAATGTAAGCATTGTTTTTGAGGATGTGCAGAGAAGAGGAGGTCCCGGCTTCATCCACACTACTTTACACAGTCCTTCTGGTAGAAAGAGCCTCTAGTAATTATACTGTATAGCATTTTCAGAAATATTGTCTTACGTAAGTCTTATATAGAGAGATGATGTCCACAAGATTCATCCATGCCATCACATATTGCAAGGCTTCCTTTCTTTTAAAGGCTGAATAATATTTCACTGTATATATATGTCACATTTTCTTTATCCATTCATCCACTGATGGACATTAAGTTTCTTTCCACATCTTAGTCACTGGGAATAGTGCTGCAGTGAAAATAGGAGTGCTAATGTCTCTTCAGGATCCTGATTTCAATTCTTTTGGATAAATACCCAGAAATAGGATTGCTACATCATATGGTAGTTCCACTTTTTATTTTTGTAGGAAACTTAGTAAGATTTTCCATAGCCTTTGCACCATGTTACATTCCTACCAACAGTGTACAGAAGTTCCAGTTACTCTACATCCTTGCCAACACCTATCTTTTTTTCTCACTAATAGCCATCCTAACACGTTTAAGGTAATATTCATTGCGATTTTGATTTGCATTTTCTTGACGATTAGTGATATTGAGAATCTTTTGATATACCTGTTGGGCACTTGTATGTCTTCTTTCAATAAATGATAATTCCAAAATATATAAGAAATGTCTTCAACTTAATAACAAAACAAACAAATAGATCATCCAATTAAAAAATGGGCAAAGGTTGACAACCATCCCTTTGAGATGTAATTATCAAGGAAGATAGAACCTTTCTCTTCCAGTCTCCGTGGGCAGGTGGACGTCTAACTTAAGCACTTTGTTTTAACTTGCAAAACCACTTCCTGTCTTAAAAATATGAGAAGTTTATTTTTTTCTTTGCATAAAGCCACTTGACTGACACAGATGGCCACTCCAATTACCAGGCAAGTCTAGGGTGAACTGTGAGCCACAGATGATTCTGTTAAGTCTTCTTACTTGAGGACAAAGTATTATTTATTTGACAACAGCCATGTAATGGGTTGTATCTGCTTGGCTACGTGCAAGGGTAAGATTTCGTTCTGTCTTTGCAATCTGTTTAGTGGATGTTCTGTAATGCATATCATAGTCTGCTTCAATGCTTATTCAAAAATAAAACTGCTTTCTTTCTTTTGCACCTTTGTGGAGTGATTTCCTGGGGTGGGAGGAGATTTTGTTTTTAATTATATTTTCCCAACAGAGGCAAAACAATGTTGGTAAGAATTGTAAATGAGGTGGAAAAATATTCACATTTTCATGGTGTGCTCCCACTGTCCCTCCGCCTTGTCTAATCTCTTCCTACACTTCACATCTGACAGTCCCTCTTCAGAATTTATTTTGATATAAAAATAACTGTGTCCAGTATCATCATCTATAAAATGGGGAATAATGAAAGATCTTATATCATAGGATGAAACGATTTAATATCCATAAGTGCTAAGGATTCTGTCTGCTATGTAGTAATACCTACATATATTTGTTGTTATTGGTAATATTATCATACAGAACCATCTTACATCAAAGAGAAGACTGCAGCTACCCAACTTACATAGGTTCCACCAAGCGCAAAACAGATAGTGCTTTGAGTTACCCACCATTTGGGGGTATCTCAAACTAGTTTTCTTCTTTGTCTTGTGCTCTGAATGAACATTTCCCCCAGTCCCTCCTGTCTCTTCTGCTGCCACCAGCAGGGTTGACCAAAAAAATGAACTTCCACCTCTAGATATGGTCACTTCACAAAGAGAATAAATACTGGCCTGTGCTACCTCAGATCTGGTAAAAGAAACAAAAAGAACAACAAAATATAAAAACTTTCTCCTTGGCTCTGCCTCTTATAAGCATGATAAAGGTCAAGTGGTTTAAATGTCAACACAGGAAACAAATAGAAAGGGCTGTGAATTTGACATTTTTGAGCATGGTGGAAATCATGAGGAAAGGTGTGGGTCATCCTTCCTCGGAACTTGGAGGAAGATTAAAACCTCTTTCCAAGCAGACACTAAATGAGAAGGTGGCAAGTGAAGAAAGCTGTTGGCTGGGAGTCAAGGTCCTCTTTCAATAGAAAAGGTGCCTGTTTGACTTCATTTCATGTTGCCATAACAATACCACAGATACGGCAATTTTTAAAGGAGAGAAATTTATTTCTTACAATTCTGGAAGCTGGCAAATCCAAGGTTAAAAGCCCGCATCTGGTGAGGGCCTCCTTGTAGCATCACCCTATGGTGGAAGATGGAGGGGGAAGAGCACGAGAGAGCAAGAAACAAGACACAGCCAAACTTGGTTTTATAAAAAGCTCACTTGAGATAATGAATCCTCTCCCACATGGATTAATAGTGACATTAATCCATTTACGAGGACAGAGCCCTCATGACCTAATCACCTCTCAAAGGTTTGACCTCTCAGCACTGCACTGGGGATTGAGGTTCCAATATATCAACTTTGCAGGATTCATTCAAACCACAGCAGTGCCCTTGTGCTAATTACAGAAAGGCACTCACCTTATGTGAATGAATTAGAAAAAATTGGAAGTCGCTCTTAGAAGATGAATGCCCTAGAGTTTTTGGATGGCAAGCTCAGTAGGGTGGGATTCTAATTCCCATTTGCCTGCTCAGCTGGGTGTCTCTGGGCAATGCACGGGCTGCACAATGCTACACGGTGGCTGGCTGAGTGCTGCTACCACTTCCTATCCACTACTAACAAGTAGTAGTTAATACCTGGGACTTGAAACGACATTATAATGGAAGATCATTAATCTCCAGGAAATAATTACAGACTCTGAACAAGGGAGAAGTGGGACTATTTCCCAGCAGAACTGAACAAAATATCCCACTTAGCTCTGACTTTGATTGTGGTGAGTGAACTTCCGCCTTCCATATTTATCACACAGGCTTTAATATTGGCAGTACTGAGCTGTTGCTATAGCTCTCCCCTCTTCTTGAGATTTCTTAAAGGGTAATAGAGGAGTGGATTGAGAGAAATAGGTTGTAGCTTTGTGAAAAGATGGTTAAACAAATGCACAGGACATTGGAAAAATTTGGGAACTACTGTGACCCCTTCCTCAGCCAAAGACTGTGTCAGGAAAGAAGAGATCTCTTATTTTTCTAGGTAATTATAGAAAAAAATTCTACAAAATATTTTCCTAATTTACTTGAGAGAAAAAGTGTATTTAATTTATAAATTTATTCTATTTCATTGATTATGATAAACTATCTTTTGTAAGACTCATAATTATTTTACATTTTCACTTAAGGAGGCAAATAAAGACAACTAAATTGGCTGACACCATGAATTTTAAGGCACAACCTAATTTCAGAGATGTTAAAATGTGGAAAAATGTGTGCCTTAGAATCAATAAAATACAGCATTTTAAAACATACAGGTAATGGTTTAAATGCTGTAATGAAGCCCCATCACAGGCAGAAAACGGAATCTAGTTAGGTACTGGAAATGTGTGACTCCTAGCAATACTTTCTCCCTAGCAAATCAATTCTGATATTTTAAAATACTAACCTTTAGACAAAGTTGGGACAGGTTTGTGAGAGGAACTTGTGTTCTGGGCGTTGCATAGATTGCCCAGAAGTGTATAACCATATAAATCCTGCACACAGCCTGCTTTGTGGAACATCTTGGCATTTTTCTTGTGCAAGCCTGACATCTGCTGGACAAACGACACTTAAGCAAAGTGCTGCATTTTAGAGTATATTCAGTTCTTGGCAAGAACCTACTTGTGGAGTGAGTATACACTACACATTTTCTGAGAAGAATTTGCATGTAATTTTTATCTTTCTTCTTTTATAGGTAAGGTGTTTTTTCCTTCTGTCTTCTTTTATGATTTTTCCCTTTATTTTTGATTTTCTGTAGTTTAAAAGTTACATGCTTAGGTGTAGATTTTTGGTTTTTTTTTTTTTTTTTTTTTTTTTTTTTGCGTTTATTCTTTTCAGTGTTCTCTGAGCTTTCTGGATCTGTGGTTTGGTATCTGACATTCATTTGGGGGAAATTCTCAATTGTTATTGTTTCAAATATTTCTTTTATTCCTTTCTCTCTTTCTTCTCCTTCTGGAATTTCCATTATGCATATGTTACACCTTTTGTAACTGTCCCCTTTCTTGGATATTCTCTTCTATTTTTTTTCAGTCTTCTTCTCTTAGCTTTTAAGTTTTGGTGATTTTTATAGCTATAGTCTCAAGCTCAGAGATTCTTTCCTCAGCCATGTCCAGTCCACCAATAAGCCCATCAAAGGCATTCTTCATTTCTGTGACACCATTTTTTATCTCTAGCACTTATTTTTTATTCTAAGGATTTCCATCTCTCTGCTCATCTGTTCTTACACACAGACTACTTTATCCATTAGAACCCTTATCATTTGAGTTGTTTTAAATTTCCAGTTTGCTAATCCTAACATCCCTGTCATATCTGAGACTGGTTTTAATGTTTTCTCTGTTTCTTCAACCTGTTTTTGCCTTTTACTATTTTTTTTTAATAACTAGACACGATGTACTGAGTAAAAGAAATTGATGTAAATAGGCTTTTAGTAATGTGGTGGTAAGGTTTAGGGAGAAAGGAAGTGTTCCATGGTCTTATGGTTAGGTCTGAGTCTTCCAGTGAGCCTGTGCCTCTGGATTGTGACTCTCATCTGTGCTTCTCAGTCCTCTCTGTCCCCTTTGATGGGACGGGTTGGCTAGAGTAGGCTGGAGTTGCATGTTTCCCTTCCTTCAGGTCGGTTAGTCTCTGATAAAACCTCATCTGGTTAGGTTTTTGGTATCTAGTTTCTCCCGAGGGAAGACTTTGTTAAGAGGAATACAATGCTCTGGTGCATTTCAAAATGGTTCCTTTCTCCCGTCCCCTGTTGGAAACACTAGGGGATTTTTCTCCAGTATTTCCTGTGAGAACCTGGTTGAGCTCCTAGAAGTAAGACTCCCAGAAATAAGGGGCCTCCCAATGACTGGGTCTCCCTAGAGTTTTTATTTCTCAGACTGGTCCATGCTGAGCATCCAGTAATTCCTCGGTTATTGTCCGGGTTCTCTACTGTGGTTCTGATTGCTGGGGGAGTTTATGCTTTGAGGTTTTTGCTCCGATAAGTCATAAGTCTTTGTATTTGCCCATTCTCTAATTTGAGGGGAAGTGGTTTGCCCTGTGACCCACTTCTCTGATGGGTCTAGAACGGTTACTAATTTTTCAGTCTGTTCAGCTTTTTACTTATTGTTTGGGCAGAGTGGCCACTTCCAACTCCTGACGTGCCAAACCAGCAACTGAAACCATCTGAAACTTCCTGAAGTGCGCATGACATATTGATGCCTTCTGCTATTTACCTCTTTTGTGGGTGACTAAGTATATACATATGATTCATATACCCTGAGATGTTGGTAGTAGGTAAGAGAGAAAGAAGAGTTTTAGATTCCTAAAACCACAGAGAATTAGAATTAAAACAGTTAGAGTTGTAAATATATTTGTGTGTCTGAGCAAGTACCACTGATATTTTGGAGTATTAACCAAGAAAACAATTGGACTAGAAAATGCAGAAAATGGTACCCAGATGTCCAAAACAAAGGAATCTCTAAGCAAGGTTTATTTACTTAATTCAATAAAGATTTTAATTTATACTATCTGGGGAAAACACCATTATCCCTTATGTCATTTTCTTTGTGGTTGTAGTAGATGGGTGGTTAAAACTACAGGAAGACTACTTTTCATTAGTTTAAATAATAAATTACTGGCCAAACTATTTAAAGGTATAAGAGATTCCTCTGAAAGAAAATTAATACTGAAAAACTCATATCTGGAGGAAAGAAATTTTAGTTGTAATAAATAACAGTGTGAAATTCATTTCCTGCTTTGACAAGGGGAGGGAGAGCTATGCTCATCAGACCGTAGTTGCAGAAAGGAGATCAGACCCTAAATGAGCATAACTGGGAGGTACATTGAGGAGTCTGCCGAGTCCAATGATGTGGGCTGATTAGAACATAGCTGAAAGCAGGTGTTGGGATATTGATTGCCATGGCTGGTCCTCACCTGTTACAAAACTTCTACTACAATGCGTTTCAAACTTCAATATGCAATGAATTATCTAACCTAAAGATCTTGGTAAAACTGTGATTCATTACGTCTGGGGTAGGGGCTGACAGTCCACATTTCTAACAGAATCCCAGGGGATGCTGATGCTGCTTGTATCTGTAGACTACATTTTGAATATTAAAGTTCTACACAATGTCTCAGGAACAGCATTTCTCAGACTGTGATTACCAGACCAGCAGCAATAGCATCACCTGAGAACTTCTTAGAAATGCAAATTCTTTGGTTCTATCCAGGCCAACTCAATCAGACACTCTGGGAGTTGGGATCCAGTCATTTGTATTTTAACAAGCCCTCCACGTGATTGTGGTGGCTGCCAAAGCCTGAGCATCATTGATCTAGAGAAGTATTTTCCAGCCATAATAGAATCACCTGGAAGCTTAAAATAATTAGTCATTGGTTTCCAATTAAATCAGAACCACAGGATGTGGGACCCTTTATTATGGGTGTTTTTTTTTAAAACCTTCCTCATTTGATTACAATGTGCAGCCAGGTTTGAGAACTGCCTCAGAGAGGCCCACTTACTTCACGAGTCTTTGCCAGCAAAAGCCTGGTGGTGGGGCGGGTGCCTCTGTCTGCTGGGCCAGCGACTCTGACTCTCCTCCTCTTCACTGTTGCTTTGCACCTGTAACCAAGATCCCACAGACCTCAGCCAGAGCCAAGGGGGAAAGGGGGTAAGGAAAGGTGCAGGTGGCAGGTAGCTGTAGGGGAAGGAGGCTGAGTGTATTTGAGAGACACCCTCTTCTGTGGTGTCAGGGACACAGTAATAAGGAAGGCAGGAGCTGAGGTGTGGCTCTACATTCAAGGAGAGGTGACATACATGCAAATGATATTTCAAATAATCACGGCTTCTTTTGTGGCAAGGATTAAAAAGCTTTTTAAAGAGATCCCAATACCTCATGGAAGTACCTTCCATAGACCCAGGCAAGAGGAGTTCTGAGTTTTAGAGGGTCAGAAGAGTTGGTGGACTTAGACAATGTAAAGAGTTGGTGGACTTAGAGAATGTGCCCATGTGTCCTGCACTATTCGTTTTAGAACGTTCTTTGGTTACCCAGAATCACAAGGTTTGCTGGTCAAATGGCCCCAAGCCGGTTGCAGGAACGTGCGCTGGTTTTGACTGATGACTGTTCTCTCAAGGGCTGACCTCTCCAGTATTGTATGCAACCTAGGCCCGAATGATGACTGATGGCTGTTTGTGTAGGTGGGAGCTTGTGGCATTTGGATGTGCAGGCTCGGGTGACCAAACATGGGCATGCAAGGTCCCTGATGGTATAGGACAGGTCTGGGCATGGGAAGAGAAGGGGACAGGTCAGGAGCTGGGGAGTGGTTCTGCTCACACTGTCACGTTCTAGCACAGAAGTCCTAAGAGTCTGAGAATCCTAGATTGAAATCTGGACTTCTAGGTCTTTATGGTTAGATATTTGTCAAGGTAAGGGAGAATTTATTTTATTTAAGAGTGGTTAGCTTTGTGTAAAACTGCTCTCCATTTGTAATCTTATGAGGACCACAGCAAATAGTAATGACAGGTGTACTTAATGAGAACATTAAATGGCAATCAGATCAGGTAAGTATTACCAAAGGAGCTCTGAAAACTTGACTGCTCTTAGGAAACCAGGCCTCTTTCTCTTTCTCCCTGTATATTAAACCTGAATTCAAATCAGAAAGTAAATATCTGGCTAGGACAGGAAGCCTGGATTTTTTTTCCCCCAAGGGTCCTAACCCTTCATCTTCTGGGAAAGAATCTACAGCCTTTCTCTGCCAGTCTCTCCCTCACCTCCAACCCACTTACCTCCTCCAAGTCAAAAGTGTCCTGTGGCTGCTGGCTTAAAGACCGACGCAGTTCTGGTCTGTCTACACTCTGCTTCCATTTCTGCTGGGTGATGGACAGGTCCAAGGACTTAACCTTCCTGCCCATGAGATTCTTCTGGAACAGGCTCTTTCTTGCTCTGCTCTTTCTTTTCCAGAAAGTCTCATCCTTGGCTGGATGGGTTTCCGTATTGGTGGCTGGTAGACTACACGGCTCTCTCCTTATCTGAGCTGGGTCTGTGCTCCACTGTGGATCTTCTATGGGCAGAGAATGTGTGCAACAGGGTACCTTGGGGTTCGAATCCAGAGTTTGCGACGGTGCTAGCACTGTGGACATCCCTTGCTGTGTTTCCTCTTTGCAGCAGAGGACACATGGATAGGGAGAAGTGGGCAGCTTTTCACCCTCAACAGGGGGCACAGGATCTTCCTGTGAGAATTGTCCCAAATCAGAGTCTTGCTGGAGGACCTGCTTCTCTTCTTTCACTTTGTCCATCACTTCCAACACAACTTGGTCCAAACTGTTCTTTCTGGGGGTGTTGTGGGGTGGTGGTGGCCGATCTCGGGGGCATGTGTACAGACACATCTTGGAGATGGCTTTCCGAAGGCGGTCTCTGGGTGAGTGGGGTTCAGGCTCTCGGGACAGAATCCTGATGGATGGCACATCAGTTGGATGGTTGCAATTCCAGAACATGTGGGATGGTGTGAACTTTTGGACGGGTGTCTTAGATACGTAGGAGTAGAGACAGAAGAAGGCATCAGCTGTGACAGCCAGTGTTTGCACCTGCTTAAACCTGCCTGGGTAAAAGAGTTAAAGATGGTGAGTCTGGGGTTCAGCAGCAAATTTTCTTAAATCATTCCCTTCAGAAGGCTCCCCAAAGCTCAAAATTCAAGGAGAAGCTTCCAATTTTCCTACTAGTGTTTCTCCCTTTTAGATTTCTAACACCCAGGGTTCTTTTTCTTGAATTTCATGATTTCTTGGCACCCCATCCCGTGTAGATATTCCAACTGGGAAATAAAAAAGAGGGATAAGATTTATAGACATCATGCTGATACGATTCACCAAAAGGCAAGAAGGCCTAAAGGAAGCAGTAATGGCCTGAAGTCTCTTGAAGGCTATTTCTTTAAGAGAAAGAATCAGACAGAGTTCTCCACCTTCAATGAAGACGACATAAGAGGAAATAGACACAATAGGCAAAGGGTCAAAGCTAACCAAGAGAAAGCAGGATTTGAAGTCACTGAGTCCTGCTGTGAAAATCTAAAGGGTAAGGGAAATAGAGCAGGGGTCTGGGAGGGGTACTCACTGGCCAGCATGAGGCAGGGGTCTTCCATTTCAATCCTCCGCACCTGGGACTTCAGGAAGAGCTGGAAATCAATGCCCTTGGCCTGAGAGGGGGTGGTGAAAAATCGGGCGGGTATCCGAGAAGTGTCTTTGTGATCCTCTTGGCAAAAGCCCAGACTGAAGAGGACATCTTCTGCATCTTCTTGCACTTTGTCGAGAATCTCTGAGATGCTGAAATGAGGGAGTTTGGGTAAATAAGGGACAATTTTGAGACATATGTTAATTCAGAACATCAGAATATCTAATAAAAGTGTCAGAAGACTGAAATTCTTTTCTGTTCATTTCTCTGCTTTTCACTGTGACTTTGAGAGAAGCTTTCACTTCTCTGAATCTAAATTACCTGTCTGAAACAGGGAAACTACAATCCAACCCTAGTTATAAAAACTGAATAAAACTTTAGAACAGTACTTTGAACAACTTATTGCAGATGGATAAAAATTTAAGTAAATATGAAAGGATTTTGAAAAATGAAGAGCAGTATAGATACAAATAAATTTCATGGCTGAATCATTAAGTGCTCAGTTCCCAAATTTGCCCTCCGACTTGCCCCAGTGGTTTTTGTGTGGGACGCCTAAGCAATGAATGTGTAAGAAACATAGAACCCCTGAAGGTCAACATTTTTATTCCTGACCTCAGGGCAAAAAGTAATCAATAAGTACATCCAAAACCTGATTTTGAGAGGTATGCTCCTTTCTAGCCTGTTTTCGGTACAGAAGTCCTGTGTCACAGAAAATCGCGTGCATGCACTCTCCCTGTATCGTATCAACCTGGATTTACGTCTAAATCGGAGTTCCACCAACCCGGGTGACACTAGAGCTTAGTAATTGTGTTTCAAACAGTGAGGCTAAGGGAAGCTATTGTTATTTGACGCTTTGAATAATCACTATCACTCTCTTCAGAAAGTATTCTGGGCTTTTTGATCAAATAGGGAACATCTTGTTTAGCTAATAGCTGGACAGTCAGAATCCCTGGATCTACTCTTGTGCTTGCCAGCTTTTATCTTCATGGTCCTAAGTTTCCCTATCTGTGAATTGTGGGCATAAAACTGGATCAGTGCTTCTCAACCATGGCTACATGTAATGGCCACTTTTGCAGGCTTTAAAAATGCATATATTTGAATCCCATCTCCAGACATTCTGATTAAATTGAACTAGGGTATGAACTAGGACTAAGGCTCAGTGAGGATAAATTACTAAACCTGGTCATGTGACAAAATTTAAGTCTCAGAACCAGGTCTCAAATTCAAATTTTGACTTCAAATTTCAGATACATTTCATTATATCATACTAGTTTTCCAGACTTTTCATCTTTTTTAAAGCGTTATTTGTGTGTATATTTTGCCCACCCTATTAAATCATTCAGCTCCTGGGGTCAAGCTATTTGTCTGCTTCATCTTTTCTTTTTTTATTTTTATTTTTATTTAAGTTCTGGGGTACATGTGCAGGATGTGCAGGTTTGTTACATAGGTAAACGTGTGCCATGGTGGTTTGCCGCACCTATCAACACATCACCTAGGTATTAAGCCCAGCATGCATTAGCTATTTTTCCTAATGATCTCCCTCTTCTCACCTGACCCCCTGACAGGTCCCAGTGTGTGTTGTTCCCCTCCCTGTGTCCATGTGTTCTCATTATTCAGCTCCTACTTAGACGTGAAAACATGTGGTGTTTGGTTTTCTGTTCCTGTGTTAGTTTGCTGAGGATAACCAGCTTCCACCTCCATCCATGTCCCTGCAAAGGACACGAACGTGTTCCTTTTTATGGCTGCCTAGTATTCGTGTATATGTACCACATTTTCTTTATCCAGTCTATCACTGATGGGCATTTGGGTTGGTTCCACGTCTTTGCTATTGTGAATAGTGCTGCTTCATCTTTTTCAAATTCCATACAGTCATTGCCTGGCCTGCATGTCTGAATGAATTAATATTTTATTGCTTCATTCAATCAGCAAATTAGTCAATTAATCAATGCATTGTTTACTGAGCATCTACTCTGAGTCTTGGAACTGTGATGGTACCAATACTGTACCTCCTGGGTACAAGTTTCAGTGGGAGGAGACACCTATATTTTACACATAGTTTTCAGCTCTGAGAAGACTCCTCTGCATCTTTCACAATTCTTGAAACAAATATGGTCACATTTTTCAAGTATGCAGTAAAAGTACATAAAAGCTCCAGTAAGATATCCGAGAAAAAAGAGGCCATGGCTCTTGGTTCTATTCTCCTATGCTTCTCATCTTCTCCACCCTTCCACCCTGCCAAACTTTAGTACCTACCTTGAACTAGTCTTGTTGGTCCCTGCAGTCATGCTGCTGGAAGCCAAACTACAGCCAAGATCAAGTAGCTGGAAAGGCCTGGCTGTCTCGAGGAAACTCCTGCAGAGATCAAAGCTGATGTCATACAAATCTTATTTCCAGTTTGCACCCTGGCTTCAAGGAATCCCTGCTGGGCTTATTCACCCCTTGATGGGTACCTTTTAGTCTATGTAGTTGTTGTTTGTTGGAAAGTCTCACTTTCTAATGTGAATCTTTAGGTCTTTATTTTAATCTCTTTGACCTACCCCAATTCACTGATTTTTAAAGGAGACATCATTTGCCCTGGTTGAACCTAACACTTACCTGGAGAAGAGTTTGCCATTGGCGGCCAGTAGTGTGGCTGGACAAGAAACAGACAAGCAAAGAACAAATTAGAAGGGAAAATGAAAATCACCTGCGTTGCCCCTCTGAACTTAAAATTCAGTCCCCTCCGTTTCCTTTTGTCACTGTGACAGACTAGCTGGACCCCATGAATTCTGTACTTCTTGGGGCCTCAAGATTACCTAACACAGTTCTGGAATAGGAACAGATATGCCAGAGAGTAACTGGCCTTAAGCCTCTGAACTTCTGACCCATGACTGATGTCTAGGCAAGAGCCCCTCTGTGCTAAAAAGGATAGAGTCATTTGGTCCTCCTGGCTAGTGTGCCTGTCCCCCTACACAAGTCTTTACAGGTCCCAGGAGACACTGGCAGGTTGCTGTGCTTTCATTCTTTACTGATGCCCTTCTCCTCCTGAAGTATCATCTCTATTTTACACCCAATGCACAAACTTGTTTGGAGTTTCTGTACAGGAAACAGTCTTAAAGATATCTGGGCAGCAAATGTTGTAGTAATTTTATATGTCATTGTCCCGGGGTCAAAGGAAAGTTCCAATGATGACCCAGTAGTAGTCATGATAGGCTGATGAGGAAGTGTTTCTGGGCATGTGATGCCTTCTGTATTTTACGTTAGATAATAATGAGACTGCTCTTTCCCTATAGATAAGACCCCAGGGATGGGCTGTTTCTTTTTGAAGTTTTGCACTTCCACCCTATCCAAAACTCATCCAATGTATATCCCGTTCTCATCCCAACCTCAGAGAACTGTGCCACTTACCCTCTGCTCCCAGGGTCAAGTCATCTTCAAAGCTGGTCCCATGGCTGCAGAAGCCTGTCCAATAATCAGGTGAGGGTCACAGAAAATAAGGATGGAACATAACGCATGCACACACACACACCCCTGCATACACGAACATCTTCATATGCCCTTAGACTAGACTTGCACAGCCACATAATCATACTAGATATCCACATGTTTGTCAAATTATTGTACATATACCACCTCAGAAGTCATATTCATTTTTGATTCAGAAAGAATCATACATACATTCACCTATAACCTTTCTCGTATATCACATAGTTATGTACACAATCCCCTGCCAAACAGCAAACACACGGGGGTGTGCACTCACACCCATATAAACACATATTATAAAATATATAAGAACTTTATAAAAGTTCTTATCCTACAGCAGTGGTTGTTATCTGAGCAACCCCTAGCAGAAGACAGCCTATGACTGTTAGTGAGCCTGTGGGCTCTGAGCCAGCATTTTCTTCTGGATTTCCTGAAGCCTTGTGACCACGAACAGTGTTTTGCAGCCAGTTTGAGAACACTCAGGTACTCTTTTGCATGCCTATACATGTACATGTACATAAACACTCACATACACACACGCACAGGTATGTCACTCTCCAGGTAGAAGAACAACAGAAGGACAGAACCTGTACTCACCACTGTAGATAAACTGTCCTGCTTCCTCAGAAAGTCCTTCTTCGGAGTATCTAAACCAAAAACAGTCTTATAGGTTGAAGTCACTTACTACATTTTCCCCGGAGCTTTTAAAAGCTCATACATGTTCATATTCTTTTCCAATAGGAGTCAGTAGTGTTTAATTTGCTTTTATATTGGAGAAAACAAAGACAGAGTGGTTACTTGACTGAAAAATTCACAGAAGTAGTTGGGGAAACCGAGGCTGGAATGCACTATGTTTTAGATTGTGCTTCTGTTGTCCTGGCCACAGGACTAAGAGACAAAAGTCAGCTTAGCAATGATTCTTTGATCTTTAGGTAAAATAGGAAAGAAAGAATATTGAAGCAAAACTGGAGAATTACATTCATAGAGGCAGGGGTTTGCGTGCCATAATTTCCAAATGGCAAACATAAATTTCTAGGTTTTCTTAGAACTTTTAGATCACCTTAACTACCCACATTTCCTTCCTTCTCTCTGAACCATGTTATTGCTGAATATCATGTCATTCAGGAAACAGAAGAAATCGTATCCTGGTTAGAGATATTTTAAAATTTTCAGACATGGTCTTATCAAACATTTACCATCTCCACCAGAAGAACAAACAGAAATCAGCATAAATGGTAGTGAGAGACAGCTCAGTTTTACAAACAAGGAAGAAATTCTGTCTGTCAAAAACAGGTGTGTGAAGTAATCTGTGACAGGGCTTTGAAATGGGACCAGCACATCTAGATGCTAGTCCCGGCTCATTGTGGCTCTTTTGTTCTCGAATATCATGTAAGGGAATTTGGATCCCTAGATATTATCATCATCTAAGTCTACTTCAAACACTGACATGTTGTGAATTTTGTAGAGTTTGCTTTCCTAAAGCTTTTTACATGGAAGTTGTTCATGGTGCTTTAAATATAATCTCAAGTGGAGGTTGGAGGGAAAAGGGTCAGTAACGTGAGTTAGCAGGGAAACTGAAGAGTGTCCACTGGTGCTGGTCCTAAAGGAGCTTTTCTCTTCATCAGTCTCCAGCAATCCAGATTACTCTCAGGCTACTGGAGTATCACTTCATGGCGTGTGTAACAGTAGGAATGGGCTTACTAACCAAATATCTGTAGGTCAAGTTCTGCCTAAATTTTACAAAATAAGTCATTACATATATAGATATCTTTTGCTTGTAACTCCTTTCAATAGTAAAAAAGCCAACCATGCTTACCAAAATCTGAATTTTCATATGTCCTCATGAAATTTCATAGAAGCAGGTTCTACGTCAAAAGTTCATTATAAAATGTGAAATAATAGGCAAGCTCGTTAAGAATAGGTAACTCTAATAATGCACCTAGAACTATAAATATATTTTTCTCTTCCTAATATATAATTACATAAAATATGCGATGGTATAATACTACAAACATATGTAACTATATATAATATTTACTATTACTACTAAAAACAGCATGATAGCTAATATAGTCAGGTACTAGAATATTGCAATTTACTACTGCATTTGATGCTCGTGTTGTAACTGCACAGTAGTGCAACTACTAAGGCCTACTATTACTAGAGGTACAATTTAAGTAGACTACAATTCCATTCCTAGGTTGTACCCAGTGGACATGCCTGTATATGCTCCCCCAAGTAAATACTAGTAGTGATAACCAAGAAATAGAAGCCTCCAAATCCCTATGTATTATAAAATTAAACAATTTTATAATAACTATACAACTTAATATTGCACAATAATAAGAACGAGTTACTACTGCATGCGAATACATGGATAAGCATCATAAACATAATGCTAAGCAAAAGAAACACACATAAAACAGTACATGTTGTATGACTATTTCTATAAAGTTCAAAATAATCCCAAACATATCTATGATGTTACAAGTCAGGGTATTTGTTACCCTTGGAGGCAGGATAGTGAATGGAAGGGATGGAAAGGAGACGCGTGGAATGCTGGCAATGCTCTGCTTTAGGTTTCATGGGTGTATTCCCTTTGTGAAAATTCACTGGGCCATTTATGTATTTATTTATTTGCCTATGATTTATTTGTTGACAGGGTCTCACTCTGTCTCCCAGGTTGGAGTGCAGTGAGAATAGCTCACTGCAGCCTTGAACTCCTAAGCCCAAGCAAGCCTCCTGCTTCAATCGCCTGAGTAGCTAGGACTACAGGTGCTGCCATGCCTGGCTAATTTTTAAAAACTGTTTTGTTTTTTCTTGTAGAGATGGAGTAATGGTACATTGCCCAGAGTGGTCTTGAACTCTTGGGCTCAAGCATTCCTCCTGCCTTGAACTCCCAAAGTGCTGGGGTTACAGGCATTAGCCATGTGCCTGGCCTCAGTTATATATTTAATACTCCTTTATTTTTCAGTAGGTATATTATACTTCAATATAATTTATATTAAAAAGAAAAAAGTTACTGATATGTATGCTGAACTTCAATACGATTTACATTTAAAATGTCACTGATAAAATTTCTGGTTTATCCAAAGCAAAACTCACTTGTATTCATTGGATACAAGTTTTTATTGGGTGCTCATCCTACATTTTTCTTCTTTAGTTATAATCTGCCAAGTATTTCTATTCTGTTTATGAGGAACAGCCCCTGATGGGTCTTGGGGAAGTCTGTGGAACCCTCAACAGAAGTGTGGACATGGGCCTGGAGCTATTGATGCTTTCTCACTGAGCACAATGATTTGAGACTTTATGGCCATCACTCAAGTCCCAGGCCTTCCATGGGTTATTGGATAGGCCATAAAATCAATGACCAGGGACTAGATCTATAGCTGCTCCCCTCTTCCCACCCTTGCACTGAAAAATTCCTTAGCATCATTTTAAGTCTCAAATGAAAGAGCCAAGATATTGCTCTTCCTGTATACCCAGTTCCTAAACAAATAGTAGGGAGGAGGGGTTGGATTGTGGGAAGAAGTATATGGCTATTTTTAGCTTCTTCTAGATGTTTCCATAGCTACCTGCCTGCAGAGATTTAAGCTGAAGCCCACACAGATGATTTTTGGGCTCCCAACCCCACCTCTGGTGATTCATGAGCAACACAGTCATGTCCCAGAAAATCTCGAGAGCTTAGGAGGAGAAAGAAAAAAGGAGAGGCATAGTTTGCAAAGACATGCATGATCGGATCCGGTGGCAGAATAGCCGGCCGCTAGATTCAATTGCACTGAGAAACATTGACACTAAATTGCCTGAGATGTTGGTGTACTCTCCTGGAGAGCTTGTCAGAAAAGAAAATGCTCTTGCTACCAGAGGATGTTTGGCTTTGGAAAGAGAAATTGAAACTATGTGGTCTTGGAACAAAATTTGAAAAGTGCCCCTCAGGGCACAGATAATCAGTAAATGTGGGCTCCTTGTTTATCCTCTTTTCTCTGTGGTCTTGGAGCGTGGAATATTGTGGTAATTCAGAATCTCATATTTAGAATGCATTTTCCCTCTATCTTCTTCATTATCTATTACCAAAATTCAAGTGTACTCTCACTATCAATCATCGTCATTATCATCCTTTAATTTTTCTAGCTTTTCCATGCAATTAAGAAGTATCACATACTTAGACAGAATTAGAAAACAGAAGAAATTGGAAAATTTTCTGACTCCAACAATTCCCCTTCCAAAGACAAATGCAAGTATGTTGATTAACTCTTTATGGCTGTTTTGAAGTTTAAATATTTGAAACCTTTTCAAAACACAGATACATAATGAAAATGTAACAGATACCCTTGTTCCAGTCACTCCATTTTCACACATGTAAACATTTTTCCATATTTGCTTCAGAAAAAATAAAATATTCAGTAATATATAATATAAAATAAAAAATTAAATACTAAAGATATAACTAAAGTCTTATTTTACTTCTAAAGTCAATTCTTTTCCTTCTTCCAGATAATCACCATCCAAGAGTTAATATGTATCATTTCTAGGCATATTTTTTCTGATAAATAAACAGATGTAGATAGATGGATAGATATAGACAGACATTTTGTGGAATGATAGGTAGGTATAAACTCCTCCTTTATAAAACTCACCAGTCACTATTAAAAGCACAAAACACATACACATATATTATCTCATTTAAACCTCAAGAGAGCCCTTAGACTGTATTATTCTGAGTGTCCCACTTTACAGCTCGGGTGTCTATAATGAACAGAATTTAAGTTATTTGCTTATGATTGGTTAAACACTTAGTAGCACAAGAATTAGGCTCAAATCTTGGAGACTTTTCACTAACCAGACCACCTTTCTGTCATAAATTTTGGTTCAGGGTTTATCTTTGTAGAGCATGAGTGAAGAAAGATGAGTTCTAGAGTTTATTATCTTGTATTTCTGTGAATTTATTATTTTCAGTTAGGATGAAAAATGTTCTAAGTCAAGGAGCATATTTTAAACTACTTGGCACCCCTCTAGGTTATTCAGATAATCAGACAGTTAGCAAAAGCATAATTAATAATTGTTGACATGAATTGACGACTCAAGAGTAGTTAATGAGATAAGGACATTAACTGAGCTGACTGTTTCCCCTGTACATATCTGGTAAGCATTTTAAATCCTAGGACAGTTCTCATTCTAGGCTTCTCACCCAAACCTGCAACCATTCTGATTACCACCATTCTTTTCTTCCTGTATTTTGTGGGTCCTCTAATTGACTTTGAAGTCAATGAATTGTGAATAAGATGAGAGCAATGAGAACAATAGGTTTTTTTTTTTTTTTTTTAAACAACAAAACAAGCACAAAATAAATCCTTCCTGGCATTGCCTTCTTGGGCACAGGTGAAATAAACAACCTTGGATTATTTGGTGCTATTTATTTCCTACCAAATAAGCAAGAATGGGTTTCTTTATGCCAATTAGTAGATGAGTTTAGATTAAAGGCTATATAAAACTTGAGACATTCCTGGAGGGAAAATAAGGAGCAGGCAGAAGTTGTCCATTCTGAGAATTCATTATTACACAGAAGACTAAATAGGTCACAGAATCCTTCCTTTTGTGTCTGGGAATACTGAGCCTAAGAACGGTCTAGGCTGATGGGGCTGTGGGGTCTCATATTTAAAGTATCTCTGAGGAAAGAGATAATGCACTGCCTTGAAGTGCCTGCTCCAATTCTTCCCTGCTTTGAATCACTGTCATAAACCCTAAACTTCTCCTATGTTCTGCAGTAGAAATAAATAACACAGATGAATTGCTCTTCAGCAAGAAAGATCAGGTTTCCAATTCCTTTTGTTACACAATGTAAGACTCCAATCTAAAGGGGAAGTCAGGGGGAGTAGGGGTCTGGAACTCACCCCAACTATTCCCCATCCACTCTTAGCTTTAGACCGAACACAACCTCTATTCCTAGACCTGGTGCCTAATTTAGTCTTAGCCCCGAGTTGCACTTGATTCACAGTTGTGATTACCGGTTCACCCTAAACCCGCAACACCCCTCCAACAACCACCTCAACCTTACTTCTAATCTTTAGGCCCAATTCAAATCCATCTTCCTGTCTCTGAGTTTCCAGGAGTTGTATCTGTTAGCAAATCCAACCATCAGTCACATATCACCCCGTTGCCTGTCCAGCACTTACCCACAATCCTGCAGCCAGTCTTCAATTTTATTGATTGGATTCCCTAGAAAAGTCAGATACTAGATCACTGTGAGAACTGAACGAAATCAGACCTCCTCCCTGCAACTAATTCCATTCCACAAGTTTATTCTTACATAAGCTGCGTCATGAATCTTTTTTTCTACATAAAGCTTTTCTTTAAGATATGAGAGGAATACACCGTATATAAAAATAGTGGATATTTCTTCTCTCTCTCTGCTTCTTTTCTCCCTTCCTCCCAAGAACCTGGAAAGTGCCCAAGATGTCAGGCCCACTGCTGTCTTTTGAGAGTTCCTTTCCCACAAGGGTGGATCCTTCTCATTTAAAAAGAAAAAGAAAAAGAGAGACAATCTTGTTTTTGTGCTTTTTTGCTTCCTACCATATAAGCATTTATTTCCATCAGAATTTTTGTTTTACTCTTATGACTGTGGTCTCATTTGAACCTCAAAGAAGCTCTGAGAAGTGTAGGAAAGGTACTACTATTTCAACTGGACAAATAAGTCTTAGAGAGGTGAGGGACTTCCCAAAGGCCACACAGCTTGTTAGTGACAGCATTGTGGCCAGAGTCTAGGCATCCAGCTTGTGTGTGGTCTTGTTACACAGACAAAATAGAAACACCGCAAAGCATTCATAGAGAACCCCCAGCCTCGGGTTCTTACAGAAGCTTCTCAGGATGATGCAAAAATGTGCTTTTCCCTTTTTCCTAATCTTATGCCTGTCTCTTTCTCACATAACTCATATTTTGTATTACTTTAGCTTTTCTCTTAAACATATTTAAACCAGTCAAAACAGCCCTCCACGAGGTCCTCGCTAAACAAGGGACCTGTTCACACTCTGCAGACCTGGGCCTGCTGTCACCTTTTACCACTAGACAACATAGACATCTGTCTGATGTTCATCTCTTACCTTCTTGGAAAACATCATCCAGGCTGGAAGGCTCAGGATCTGGGACATCCTGCAGGGCGGCGGCAGCCTCCTCTTCTAGGACCTGGGTCTGCCAGTTACGGCTCTGACGGAGCCAGGCCCGCCGTTTCTCCCAGGATGTGGGGCTCAGCACAGAGGCCTCCATGGCCCTGGCTCAGACTTCAGAGCCTCCCGTAACAGTAATGCTGTCCTAAGAGTTGAAAAACAGCGATGCTCCCTCATCCTGGGCTCAGAAACCACCATGATGCTCAGGGTTGCCCCCGAATTTTCCTGTCTCTGCCCAAAGGAGCTTGGTCTCTCTACACATTCAAGAGTAGGGAGGACATCCCTAGCTCATTTTCTGTCTCTCCTGCAAAAAAGGAATGCTCTGAAAACTCTAAATATCAGGGTAAGTCTTTCAAGTCAGTAAGTTTGAAAGCTTCAGACATCACAATTTAATGGATATTAAGGACTTAAAGAATCTCAATTTCTCAGGGTAGCCGAAATGCTGTATTAGAAAACATTTTTTCTTTAATCCTTAAGAATGTTGTCTACCAGAATCTTCCATTATGACTAAAACATCTATAAGTTTAAAATGTATAAAATTCATTTATTTTTTAATCCTCATCAAGACGTATGAAAAAGTTGAAGGTCTCAACGGTGAAACAGATTTTCTAAGGTCCCACAACCAGGATGTCACTCCAACTATAGGAATTCTAGGTTTGTTTGTTTAGTTTTTCTCTTGATTTTTTATGTTCCTGTTTTATATATTAGGAGTCCACATGTGACTTATCTCAGAAAAAAATACCCTGTGATTAAAAGCAAGGAGACACTGCCTTAACCAATTAGCAGCCAGCACCTTCAGGATAATCACTTTCTAATTTGTCAACCTGTGCTTCTACCTAACTATGAATTTATTCCTCAGCTCATCAATGCAATTACTAATCCTATAGATTCATATTTCATGTAACATTACCTAAACATGCCTGTATTCTTCCAAGAGACACAATGATGGCACTAGATACACATTCAAAGAGGAACAGAGGGGAAGAATCATTCAATTGTCCAAATAGAGCTTTAAAAAGCTTGAGGCTAATGTAATATTCATTGGCTCATACTCTGTTCTGCTGCCTCTCCCCCGCTGGCCATACTTGCATCCCACCTCACTGAGCAAGTAGGAGTGGGGCTGAAACTCTCCAGGTCTTATCCCCCTGTTCCCTCAAGCTGCCATAAACAACTTCATCTTAAGAGCTACACTTTTAACTATTGGAATAAAATAAAATAAAATAAAATAAAATAAAATAAAATAAAAATGAAGACTACCAGTTTACAGAGACTTCTGTTCCTCCAGCACTTAAAACCATTAGTGAGGCATCCAGTGATTTAGGCACTAAAATAGCTTTTTTGAAAAGAACATCCTGAACATAAAATGCATTCCTAGGGCAATAAAATTGTTTTTAATGCCTCTGCTTGTTACAGACAAAACATACCTAGGAAAAAATAGTACATAATTACTGTTGTCTGATCTAAATTCCTTCATTTCAGGTCCGTCCAAGACATATTTTTCTTCCAAGTGAGATAGTAGTTAGCACTATGAGACTTTGCTCGTTAACCCTGGGTACCTGGCTGTTTGTCTACTGCCTGTGCCTTTTAGAGAAAATTAAATCATTAAATTAAGTTTGTGTCATAAAGAAGCCTCAAAGAAGAGTAGCAGAGATGACTTGCTATTCTCTGGTCAGAGCTGTCGGGAGGAGATAAAGACAGGATGAAACTGCCACTAGAATGACCTTAGGACAAGAATCTAAAAAACCTTGATCAGTTTGTTTACCTAGTCCTGTGATCCGAAATATTTAATAGATTGGTTCCAGAACCCAGAGAAGAAAATCACAAAGGCTAACTTGCCTATTGTTTTTAATTTCCAAAGGAAATGGACCTCCCCTAAATCACTGGGAATCTTCAGCTCACAGAATATTTTTGGTAGTAGAACTCAAAAGGAAGGCAGGAAGCCAGGAGGGCAGGAAGGCAGAAGGGCAAGAGGGTAGGCAGAGAAGGAGGAAGAGAAGGAGGGACAGAGGGAGGGAGGAATATCTGGCTTCCATACTTTATTCTGCCACTTCAAATGGGATAACCTTGGAAAATTTCATCCCTTTATTTGGTCTCAGTTTGTCAATGAAAACATTACAGCCGTAACATTTGATGCGTCTGGTATTACAAACTTCTGGATGTGCCGTTTTACAGTCGAACCCCTATAATGCCTAGCACAATCCCAGAATCTCACTAATTGAAATGGAGGTTGGGGCTTTCAACATCCTCTGTGATGTGAATCTATTTTACATTCCTCCCACATCTTCAAAAATATATCGCAATAATATAGGGTAATTTCCTCTGCATCCCCTGAAAATACTTACCTCTTTTTTTAACCTCAGTTTTCTCATATTCTTCCCCCTTTCTCTTCATCTTCCTCAGTCTTTGCCACACTCACCCTGCAGTGTCCAGCTTTTAACCAACCTCCTCCATGGAGCCACGCCTGGCTTCCACAGCCTACCTTAATCACTTTCACTGAGCTCTTTCTCTGCTTGAGTTTTTTCTTCTTAGGTATTATCACTAACATACTTTACATTTTACTTATTTACCCAATTTATTGTTTACTCTTCTGATTAGAATACAAGCTCTAAGAAGACAGAATTTTGGGGTCATTTACTACTGTGTTTCTAATGCCTAAAACAGAATCTAACACATTGTAATAACTTAATGAATACCCATTGTCTAAATGAGTGAATGTCTAGAAGGTGACCGTTCCTCATAGGAGCCCAGTGCCTTTCAGAGTCATCAGAGACACATGCAGGGAGATCAACTTCAAAACAGTAACAATAAGCTGGTAACTACGTGCTTACTAAGCATGTAAAAGTGTTGTGGGTTGAAAGCTGGAGAGAAGAGAGAGGGTTATTCTAAGACTTGTTTCTATCCTAGAAGTTCCTACAATTGAGAACAAAAGTTGTATTTTCTTGACTAGTCCCTGTTTACTGCCTGTCTCTATGTCCTATGTACGGAAGTTTTACTTAATGTTAATTCCTAAAGGAAAGTGCCTATGGAAACAATCCTTAATGCTTAAGAGTTCCAAAGAAAGGCTTACAAATAAATGGCAATTGTAGGTATGACAATAAAAAGACCAGACAGGTTAAGTGTTCACTGAGAATGACAGACATTTTCCTGGCAATTTGGGTGAGAATGTAATAATTTTTCTACTTGAAAAAGTAACAGTGATCTCAAGTCTGAAGAAAAGACACAAGGTAGATCTGAGCTGATCTTCACAACTCTAGCACACATGATAGGGGACTGGGAAATCGCACAAATAATTTTTTTCCCAATCTCAGCAACACTTGAGTTGTAGAAACCTGTCGATGGAGTGTTATATAGGATTAGTATAAGTGCAGCAATATCAAGAGGTAAAAAGAAATGGTAGTGTCTGGTTAGTGGTAATAGGAGGAAGTTGTACTGCTGGGAGATAAGAAACTGGGTTTTTTTTTTTTTTTTTTTGTGGAAATCTGCAGGAAGCAGCAAATGATTATCAGACAAACACATCAGCCATGACAGTGTTAGAGAGAATTAAAAAACGAGTGCACACAGATGTCAAGATAGCAGCTTTGTAGGTCTTGGGGCCCCTTGTAATAGAGACAAAGACATGAAGATGTTTTCTCCAAATAAGTCATTCAAACACGTACACTGATAATACAATGGAGTTTGGTGCAGTGAAAAGAAAACTGATTAGAAATCAGGAGACTTGGACATTTTTCTGACTTGTCCAATTAATTGACTTATGGCATATCAGTTAGGTTTTTTATTAAGGTTTCAGTTTAATCCTCCAGGAAACGGATTGGTTGGACTCAACGTTTGTGTAAATTTACTTCCACTACCAATGTTTATTAATTTATTTAGGTGAGTTTGAAATACGCATAGGAATAGTACCCATAAAAGAAAGTGCATTTATAGTTTCCCCATTAAAAAATTGGAAATGGGTCAGTGGTCTCTGGAGTTACTTCCCATTTACCAAATTCCCTTTCAAATTAACACCAACATATGGAGCTCCTGCACATGTGGCCTTCACACTGGATCCAGGAAACTGGTGAGCCTGAACATGAAGGCCATACGGGAACTTATACAGGGAGTCAGTCAGGTGCTACTCATTGACTGTCAACACTGCTTGAACTTTTCTGCTTCTTTGCTTTAGCTTATAGTTTCATCCACTTTCCTCTCTAATCAAACAAATTCTTTCTACCCTTTAATGGCCTACTTAAGTCATCTCCTTTCTCTGACCTACCTGTAGCAACTAACATCCATGCCTGCACCATATGCAACAAAACAGTAAGTGGCTACCTCTCTTGTCATCATTTACCACTACTTGTAACTTCTCCCCTAAACCCATCATAGAACATAGCACAGTACTTTGCAAGAGAAGGGACTCCGTAAGTGCTGTACCTGCAGAGGAGCAAGAATCACCCTGGCACTGGGAAATTATCCCCAATTAGTATTCATCATAGGACAGGTGCTCCTGACTGTCCTCATGGCCTTGGATCCTAATGTACATTTTTGCACAGCTTGTAGTAAAGAGGAAAAAGGCTTAGAGCATAGTCTTTCCAGTCCTTTGCTGATATAACACAAGGTCACCCAAGTCTGACTTAATTTATGAAGCTTGAACTACCAAATTCTCCTATTTAAAAAAAAATATTTGCCAGTCTTTCAAGTTTTTATTCATTTCTTCATCAAAATTTCCTTCTGGAGTTCATCTGTCATCTCTCTTGATGCTGGCTTATAGTATATGATCATATTTGGTCTTCTCTGTGAGGATAGAAATATAAAGCCTGCAGATATCTGTTCTCCAATTTTCCCACGAAACTTAAGAAATTCCCACACTGGTACTATTGCTTCTTGCCTGAATCAGCCCAAACCTTATTTCTCCCTTCTGCTACCATTTCCAGCCTTTTGTTCTTTCCTCTTTTCTACATTTCTTTAGAGGTTCATTCCATAAATCCTTCTCCACAATCTGTCAAGAGTTCTGAAATCCTGTTACAGCCAAGTGGAGTAAGACAGAATTCTTGTTCTGAGGATGCTATAGTTAAAAGCAGAAATTGTAGCAGATAGGATTGAGGTTAGACAGGAGAAATATCCTCTACTGGTTAAGATTAGGGAGTTAAGAGCTGTGAAATGAGTATCTTCCAACAAAAATTATTATTAGAGGCAGTAACTGTAGCAGCAGCAGAAAGCCTGTAGAGGTATGTCATAATTATGACATGAAGAATATCACCTATTTCTAGTCTCTGTTTTCCAAGGGAAGCAGTCTGGGATTCACTACATATTGACATGGGCAAGTCAAAGGTAGGTACTAATAATAACTGATATGTAGAGAGGACTGTATATGTATCCATAAAACTTTCCTGTAAACTGCTTAACTGAATCCTGACAACCACTTTAGAGCTAATCACTGTTACCTGACACTCATGGAGATATGTTACTTGTCCAAGGTCACGTCCCTGTAGTGCTGAGATTGAAACTCAAGTTGGTCTGACTCCATGTTATATAGTTTTTCTGCTGACATTACAATAAGAAAATGGCCCAATGTCACCATCCAATGTAATTTGGGATTTAAAAAAAAGGAGAAGTAGTTTTAGTAAATTCTCCATTTCGCATGCTATGCAAGCTCTCCATCTTATAGTCTAGTAGAGAAAAGGCAGCATGAACACAAGGTAATTTATATTTGGTTCTGTGACAGTCTTAGTGCGGGAAGTGTTGCTTTGTTTGTGTTATTAGAATAGTTTCCTTTCTGACTCCAGCGAGGTGATTATGAAGCAGTTTAGCCTTCCTCAGGCTTACAGAGTGGTTTTTTTGGCAAGGGTCCCACTAACTTCCAGTTGGGAGGAGAGAATCTGCCTGGAATTCCACATTACTTTCAGATTGTTGTGGCATTCAGAATATTGCATAATGGTTTGGGGCACCACAGAGCAATGAGAGCTGATACCGTCACAGCCCTGTGGTGGGGCCCCACTCAGTACATGGGGCCTGTCTGGGGAGTCTTGAGGAAAGAGCTGGGATAGCTGGGCTGGTGACAGGTACTCAGAGGGCTTGGGAAAATGGATAATTACCATTATTTGCTATAGACATATTTTAATATTTTAGCAGCTATTAGCCTACCAATTTGCACCTGACAAATACCAGCTCTGCTTACAGATACTTCACTATGGGGAAATTTTCAAGGGGCTCAGTAAGGAAAACCAAAGCTTCTTTTACTTTAAAGTTCAGAGTGTTATTTAGAAATTAAAGAAAAGGAAAACTGTAGAAAGAGTTTGGGCCTTGGAATCAGAGTTAGCCTAATTTGGAATCATAGTTCTGTCTACTTCCTGCGTATTTGTCCTTGGTAACACTATCTTTCCTTCTATACGTAAGTTTCTTTTTCTTTTTCTTTTGTCTTGCTGTGTTACCCACACTGGTCTTGAACACCTGACCTCAAGCAATCTTCCCACCTTTGCCTCCCCAAATGCTGGAATTATAGGTGTGAGCCACCGCACCTAGCCTCTACCTAATTTTCTTCATGTGCAAAATAGATACTGTGCCAAATTAGATGGGTGACTGGCAGCTGTAATCAGATAACATATATTAAGTCCCTGATGTATAAAGGTGGTGCTTAATAATTGATAGATATGATTACGAATCTGCCCTCAGTCTAAGATGTTCACTAAAGTTGAAACATCTTGAGGAATAAGGAAGGAAAGAAGGAAGGAAGAAGGTGTGAACAGCAGGGTACAGCTGACAGTATAAAATCAAGATGGTGAAAAAGATTTTTTAATATGTGGTAAGCAGAGATAAAAAGTAATCAATGAAAAGTCTTTCTTTCTTACCTAATTCTCTAAGGGACCAGAGAGATTATCTAATCCTGGTCACTCATTTTGTAGTTGAGGAAACAAGAGAGAGAGGAGGGAGAAAGAGAGAGAGAGAGAGAGGCGAGAGAGAAAGAGAAAGAGAGACAGAGAAGCAGGCTTGTCTGGAGTCACAAAGAATATTAGTGGTTTTAAATGGGGACCAAACTCACAAGTTCTGAGTTCCAGATGCATGCTTTCTTCCTTTATATCGTACAGCCTTCCTCCTGCCACACTTGGTTTCCAAGGCCCAGTCCTAGGTTTGTCTTTAGTGCTCTGGGGGACATGTATGAGACAGACTTCTCTTCTCTTCTGTCTGTTTTGTGCCTATGCCCCAAGCAGTGCCTGTAAGTTGAGACTGAGAGTGAGAACCAGTGTGGGAGGAGAGAAGAAGGAAATGGGGTTTCCATGATGTGGCCCATAAGATCTTCTGCATCCACAGCCAAGATATACATCATTACCATCGCAAAGAGCTGTGGGAAATCCCAGAGCAGCTAACATTTCTCTGTTTGTGAACTGGGCAAATTCCACCTCAACCCAGGGGAATTGTCCCCCATTTGACATACCCCAATCTGCAACAAATTCACACATTCCTTCATAGATAAGAACTGTCTTCTAGCTCCTAACCCTCTTTAATGTCACTCAGGTTGGAAGATCATCAGAACAAGAATTTCCCAGAGAATATTTGAACATTCTGAGACTTCTGTTGTCCAAGGAGCAGTTCAGTCTGCTCAGGGAAAAGGGGAGATGTTATTTGGTAAATAATAGAAACAAAAAATGCCCATTTATCAGTGGAACTCCTATTTCCCTCCCTTTTCATACTCTTTCTCCCACATATAAGTGTAGCTGAATAAATACTGAAAGAAGATCATCTAAGACCTTTTTCCTCTCCTTCCCTTTCTTTCTTACTTCCACTTTCAGGATATGAATTTTAAGAAAGGCTTGTATAATGCTACAGGAAATACTAAAGTTGTGTATTTGGAAAAAAATCCCATATTCTCAATGTAGGGAGACATCAAATATCTTCATTTGAATGGGCAATAAAGACATCAAGAATAAGAAACAGCAGTTTATCTGAGCTGATTTGTAGATGGTTTCATCAAGAGAAAGTAGGAAGAATGAGCAGATTTCTCAACCATTGAGTTAGCTCTGTGAATTTGTATCTTTAATTCTTCAGTTTTATCTCCTTGGTAATAAGCTCTGTCCTGCATATACTCATTTTCTTCTTTCCTGCTTTTCCTTTTCAATATCTGCACACAATCTTCTTGTCCTCGTCCCTCTGCTTATTTGACTGAACTCTTTTCTTAATCTAGAATCTGTGTTTAGGTCACTCTGCCTCAGGCCTGTGTGTGGTAGGGTACCTAGTACTGTGGGTACTGGAATATCCACTTTGGTCTTGTTCCTTAGGTGGAAAAGAGAACAGTTGTCAGTTTGCAGGTGGAAATAAATGTGTGATCTTTTCCCCTTACTGTAGCCCAGAAGGAACCTTGTAAGTCACAGTATTGGCTGAGACGAGACCTCCTTTTAATTCTCTACTAGAATCCAAATCATACACATTGAACTGAAAATGACAATTGGGCCTTCATGTTCACTACATAATGCTGAATCATAAACATTGAACTGAAAATGACGGTTGGACCTTCATGTTCGCTACATAATGCTGAATCGCAGGGTTCCATCTTAATTTTCAAAAACCCAAGAGTTATGAGGACATGTTGGTAGTATGGCTATAAATGGTTTCTAAACACCCTGGGGTGCATGTGAATAACTCATATGTTAGATTGCTTTCTATCCCTCCTGCTATATCTTCAGCTTGTTATTTCTGATAATAGTCTAAGTAGAGACAGATAATAAATCTGACTTCCCTTCCTCCTCCTAACACTTCATGCTGCAAGAGAATCATACAAGATCTTTATCTCTAATCACTCAGCTGAACAACTGTTGAGTCTGATACTTGGGCACACAAGTTGAAGGTTCCTACCTCCAACCTCCCATCCTAGGTACTGCCCTGCACCATCTAGAAAGTCTCCTTAGCTCTCTACTCAGGACCACTTGTGGTATACAGAGGAACTAGTACTTCCCTGGATATCTCCTGTAAATGCTCACAGTCTTGTCAAATCAATTCTGTGGAACTCTCCTCTCTTGGCCTTGCACTGCCCTGGGGACCCACCCTTTCTCTTCCACCCACTGGTGAGCTCAGTGGCACAGAAGGGGGATGGGAAAACCCCAGGGTGGAGGATCTTTCCACTCCTCCATCTACCCCAAAACTCATGTAGGTGGTAACATGCTCTGCCTGCTACCACTGTGGCAAGGGGTGTTGGAGGATCATGAAGCCCCCAATATTATGTAGGTCACCGAGAGGTCAACACATCCATCTATCCGTCTTTGAGATGTGAACCCTGAAATCCGGTCCTGACGGTGGCTCTCCATCTATCTTGAGCCTCCCAGTTAATTTGACCTTGCATCACTCAAGTGTGTACATCCTCCCTCATAGCTGACCTCAATATATCTTGCTGCAGTTTATCTCAACAAGTTTCTTCTACAGCTTCTGAAGAAAGAGGTCGTACCTATAGAAAGCAAAATTGATTTCAGCCAGGTACTCTCAATGCTTGGAGCTATGGACACTAGAGTAGGGCCCGAAATGAAACCTGGAAACTTCTTCCTTGAGAACTTTTCAGTGTTATAATCAGATGGAAATTGCAGCAACAATGAGTTCAGCAAGACACAGAGAGAAACTTTGCAGGTGAGAAAAGTAATAAAATTCCTAAAATAGTTATTTAAGTCATCAAAGAGACCCAAGTTTCGAGAATCTAGAAAGATTACCTCTCTGATAATAAAAAGAAAACAAACAAACGAAAGCAAAAGGCACCCGGTATCGTTCTCCTAGGCATAATGATGGATGCTTTTAAGGTTGAAGTAAGAGCGGTGGGAGATTTTCTCCTGATTTTCCCTTGTCTTGATGTTGATAGCCTGATTTTTCTCTGACACGTTTCCTTCTTTCTCTTAGCATCACCCTAAATCAGTACAGCCTTGAAACTGAGATAAAGGCTGTACTTACCTGTCCGCTGGTAGAAAACTGAGTTTGAGGCAAAGCAGTTGTCGAAGCTGGGCCGAGGCCTTCACAGGTGTGGGCACAGAGGTGAAGCGAGGGAGAAAGTATCATGTTGTAGATTATGCCTTTCTCCCTGAACTCATTCAACTGCTGTTGCCTGCTCAAAAGGGGAAGCGGAAATGAGAACACACCACACACACACACATCCACACATGTAGACGCAGTCCCCGCCTCCCAGCCCAGCCACATCCTTTGCTCCGGCTCAGGGGACTGGGGGCAGGACAAACCATCTGGAGACACGGTGCTCACAACTAGGAAGACCTTCCTGCCCCAGAGTTGTCTCTGTCTTTCCAGAAAAGCAGATCTTTTCCTATTAAGGCAAAGGTACAGTCCATTTAAAGAGGTGTGTGCAGGAGTCTTCCTACCATATAACTAGAATTCCACTGCTGCAGACAAATCCTTCTGTCCTCCGGAGAGCTGTCTGAAAATGGGAAAGCTCTCTCTCATAAATGATCTGGCGTTTATCTCAGAGAAGATGTTTCCAGCCCTGTCACACACTTGAGAGGGATCCGAGCCAGTCGCTCTGTGTTTATAACTTTCAAACTCTGGTAAATTCCCCCGAAGCTTGTTTTTGAATACTGCTTACTTTTTTTTCTGTTAGTTTCTTAACTTTGTTTTTATGTTCAAACCACTTCAAAGTTTTCGTTTTTGTAATAAATGACTGCTTTCCCCCACGTTTTCAAAGCTGAACTTTTAAAATCAGTTATACCCTGAAGATGTCTTCAGTTTACTGGTTTTCAGTTTGGAGAAGGCTTAATGAACTCTAAAAGGTTTCTCCCAGTCCTCAATCACTCTCACCCACCAGGGGCATTCAGCACTGCTGACGATCCCTCCTTGCTTCTCCAGTATCTCCGAACACACTTTCCTCTCTGTATGATACTGCTGCATTTTGGGTATCTTCTTTCTCTCTCTCTCCTGATTCTACTGTTTCCTTCTTTAAACCATTTATTTATGAATATATATCACAATATTTATTCTACAAGGCACTCCTCTAATGTGTTAATTGTGACTGATTTTCACATGTTCATTACCTTCTTTCTGATTTTTTGGCTATTTTTTTTTTTTTACCATGTTTCTAAATTCCATTTCCAATCATCAATAGGACACCTCCACTGAGTATCCATAGTATAGCTATAATATGATAGAAATAATCCTAAATAAAATTCTCGCTTGGCAAATTAAGTTCCCAAAACATTATTTTCTTCAAGTATAATGTGAGGAAAATGACAATTCTCTCTGTTTCTCACTCAACCCTTCCCCCACCCTATTCCTTTTACATAGGCATGAAAATATCTAACATGTTTTCTTAGGACATAGTAGATGCTAAATATGTGCTTTTCTGAGAATTAGCTTCACAGTCAACAAGTAAAACACTAAACCCAACATGCCTAATTCTCTTTATTTACTATTCTTTTCTGTACAAATTAACTGTAAAAACTCAACTAATGGAAACTTAACAACTCTTAAACCCTAAGTTTCTGGAATTCAATGTTTTCCTGAACAGTTGTTTTTCAATATGTTTGGGATATGGAGAATATCACTTCTGTAGGGAGTTTGGAAATATGTGAGGGAGATTTAATTTTCAAAGAAATGGGAAGCTGATACCGGTATTTACTTCTGAGGGTCAGTGATGATAAGTGCTTTGGAAGGGATAGGACTGTTCAGCACAAGGAATAATTGTCCTGGCCCAAATGTCAGCATTTTGTTAACATTGATAGTTTGATGGTTAGGAGAGCAGGCTTTACAGTGAGGCTCTGGCATCAAGTAGCTCTGTAGTCTTGGATACATTAACATCTCTAGGTCTCAGTTCGTTGGCTGCTAAATGGGGATAACCTTACAGGAGTGATTGTAGAGCTATAAGAATAAAGGAATACAGAGTATTTAGTCCAGTGCCTACCTTACAGCAAATGCTCAAGAAATTGCAGCTATTTTTAAGACTCTTGAAATATAATAGTTTCTTTTCTTTTGACTTTTATTTTAAGTTCAGTGGTACCTGTGCAGATTTGTTACATAGGTGAACTCTTGTCATAGGGGTTTGTTGTACAGATTATTTCATCACCTGGGTATGAAGCCTAGTACCCAATAGGTATTTGTTTTGATCCTCTCCCTCCTTCCACCCTCTGCCCTCCCATAGGCCCCAGTGTGTGTTGTTTCCCTCTACGTGTCCATGTGTTCTTGTCATTTAGCTCCCACTTATAGGTGAGAACATGCGGTATTTGGTTTTCTGTTCCTGTGCTAGGTTTCTAAGGCTAATGGTCTCCAGCTCCATCCATGCTGCTGCAAAGGACATGATCTCGTTCTTTTTTATGGCTGAGTAGTATTCCATGGTGTATACATTCCACATTTTCTTTATCCAGTCTATCATCAATGGGCATTTAGGTTGATTCCATGTCTTTGCTATTGTGGATAGTGCTGCAGCGAACATACACGTGCTCGTATTTTTATAACAGAATGATTTATATTCCTTCAGGTATATACTCAGTAATGGGATTGCTGGGTCTAACGGTATTTCTGTTTTTAGGTCTTTGAGGAATCGCCACACTGCCTTCCACAGGGGTTGAACTAATTTACACTCCCACCAACAGTGTATAAACATTCCTTTTTCCCTGCAACCTCGCCCACATCTTTTATTTTTTGACTTTTTAATAATAGCCATTCTGAGTAGTGTGAGATGGTATCTCATTGTGGTTTTGATTTGCACGAAATATAATATTTTCAATTTATCCAAATGCTATGTCTATCTGTCAAAATTACCTCATTCATTAAAGATGCCATTTCACAAGCAATTGCTAGAGATTTTTTTATTAATAAAAAAGATTTATTTATTTTTTGATTTTTATTTATATTTATTCTTAATTTTTGTGGGTACATATGTAGGTTTATATGTTTATAGTATTTGTGGTTTATTTTCTGAAAGAAATATTTTTCTCTTCTACAAGCAGCTTCTGAAAGACGAAGATGAAGACTACATGATTCCTAGGAGGAGAAGGAGGCCCAGGGTATTTCTCTGTTTATCTTCTTTCTCTTTCTTTCTTTGTTTCTTTCCTTCTTTCCCTTCCTTCTTTCCATCCCCTTCCTTCCCTCCTTCCTTCCTTCCTTCCTTCCTTCCTTCCTTCCTTCCTTCCTTCCTTCCTTCCTTCTCTCCTTCCCTCCTTCCCCTTTCTCTTTTTTCCCTCTCACCTGCCCTTCCCACCCTTTGAAAACGTTAAGTGTCTCTATATCTTTGGCACCATGAACTTCTCTGAGCATATATTCCAGGTGCTTCATGAAAACGGCTTGTTCTTTTTATACTAGATGCAGTAGTTCAGGGTTTCCGAAGGGTTTTTTGTGAGCTTGTTCATTTTTTTCCCTTGGTTAAAAATAAAAACCCTTATGCTAACTGAGATAATGAATTTGTTCTCCACTGCCTGTGTGATTCAGCACTTTGGTGCCTCATGATAGGGCCTGTTTGTCATTCCATGGCTCCCTCTCTTGTGTTTTATAGAGCTTAGTAAAAACACTGAACTAGGGGTAAAAGAACTATCTGAGTTTAAAACTATACTAGTTACTTAATTTCACTGGATATCAGTATCATCTTCTGATAAACAGAGAAATGTTTTCTAAGATCCTCTTGGCTTTAGATGTCTGTAACATCTGTACAGACTATTTTTCTCTACCCTTTTATAACTACATGTAGCTTATTATGGAAAATGAAAATATTAAGTGACAGATATTTGGTAAGAAATTATTATAAAGGTAGTAGAAAAAGTACTTTGAAATACTCTTTTCCATGGAAAAGGCAAGTAAATATTGCTTTTGAATAATATTATCCTCCACACATGTAACCTGAAAACACTGATAAATAAGAACAATTTCTGAACACTGATGTGCCCATCAAACAGATGGGCTGTAGTTGGGTATAAGTTCTGGAGCTGCAGAACTAAGGGCTGAGCTGGCAAGTTGCCCAGACCTGGGGCAGAGCCAAGACAGCTGTCCATAGAGGCTGTACCAAGACAGAGAAGCTGCTGCTCAGAGCCACTGCTCTGGGCCGAGCAGCTGGGCCCCTCTACCCAGGCCCAGATGCAAATCATCTGCCTCCATTTCAGCTCTCAACCTTCTTCTTTCTCAGATCCTGGGGTTTGCAAATGCCGTTTTTGTTTGGTTTGGTTTGGTTGTTTTGTTTTTTTTCCAGGAGTCTGTTCCTCCAAAATGCTGATGTGGGAGTTTGAGTGAATTTGTCTCCTTCGTATCCCAAAGGCTCAAAAGTAGAGAGAGAGTGGCTAGAATTGTAGGGGAGAGAGCAGTGGTTTAACTCACCACAGATTTTCTGAACTTTCTCCAGGCAGAAAAGTGTCCACCAAGGTCATCTTGTTCTTTTCTCTGCTTCTATGTTCTGGTTGTTAAGGATACAGAAAATGGGATTCTGTAACTTTTCTAGTCTAACCATTCTCCTAA
Source organism: Macaca thibetana thibetana (assembly GCF_024542745.1). NCBI lineage: Eukaryota > Metazoa > Chordata > Mammalia > Primates > Cercopithecidae > Macaca > Macaca thibetana. Next base: position 51,324,819 of record NC_065588.1, read on the forward strand.
ATTACTCCACTCAATGCCAGAAAGTTCTTCCTTCGGTCTGGCAGTACCTTCCCTGTGTAAAAGTCCAGGAGAACAGAAGAGCAATCCATCTCAGGCCTCTGCAGAGGGTGTTCTTTCGGTGATCCGGATTGCAGTTCTACCCAAAATGTATTTTACTGGATACCTTCTGAGTGCTGGAAATGAGATAGATCTGGGGAAGGGGCTGAGGGGAGTGTAGAAGGAGAGGAAGAGATACAAGGGGGAGAAACAGCGTCAAATATTATCCCTTAGAGGGCTTATTTTCTAGTATGATCAAGTAATTTGGGGAAATACAGGGTTAACAAAAGACAAACATGTTCCTTTAAGGCAGTGGTCCTCAATCTTTTTGGCCTCAGGGACTGGTTTCATGGAAGACAATGTTTCCATAGGAGCAGGCTGAGGGGGATGGTTTGGCGATGAAACTGCTCCACTTCAGATCATCATGCCTGCCACTCACCTTCCTGCTGTGCGGCCAGGTTCCCAACAGGCAACCAAACTGTGCTGGTCTGGGGCCCCCTGCTTTAAGGCATAACTTCTTGAGGTTTTTAATAGATTAACATGAATTATGACTCTCTTAGAAGGGAAGGTTTTGTATTTCCCAAATGTATTGGCCTATGGATTCCCCTCCCTTCCCCTCCCCTCCCCTCCCTTCCCCTCCCCTCCCCTCTCCTTCCCCACCCTTCCTTCCTTGGAACATCCCAAGGAAATTATTTTGGAAAAGTTTTCTTGCACTACAGCCACTTCTCTGGATTAAATCTTGACATTAACATCTTTGATTATATTCAGATGGCTATGAACACAGGATTGACTTTTCAGTGAGGCTATGTTTCATCTTTCTTTTGATCAAGCCCATTTAACTCAGAATCACAGGTCTTAATTGAGTTCTTCAGTGTGATTTGCGTGGCGAGTACTCAGTGTTTTGTAAGCCCATGGAGGAGGACAGAGCCTGGATGTGGGTGTAAGTGCAGTGGAGGAGGAGAGATCTGGGGGTTTCATAGGATGGGAGGCAGGAGGCTTTTGGGGCTAGAGAGAGATCTATCAAGAAAAATCGCATGGACTTGACAAACAAGAAATGTGGAATAGTTTTAAAACTTGATCTCTCTACCTAGAAGAAAAGAGGGCTTCTAGCAGGGTTCCTCCCTACACCAGGGACCTGGTACAAAGTAAATACTCACAGCAATGGTATAATTATTGACGGGGAAAGAAAGAAGAGGAGGAGTGAAAAGCAGTCAAAATTTTTAGATGAAAGAGGATTTAAGGTGGTTTGAGCTCTTACTTTAGTATGTTCAAGCTGCTATAACAGAGAAAAACCCATAAAATGGGTGATTTACAAACAACAGTAATTTATTTCTGGCAGTTCTGGGGTGATGTCCAAAATCTAGGTGCTGGCGGATTTGGTATCTGGTGAGCACCTACTTCCTAGGTCATAGACACCTGTCTTCTCACTGTGTCCTCATGTGATGGGAAGGGAGAGCTAGCTCTCCGGGGTCTCTCTTACAAGGCACTAATCCTGATCATGAGGGCTCTGCCCTCCTGACCTAATCACTTCCCAAAAATGCCACCTCATAATACCATCACCTTGGGGGTTACAGTTTCAACATATGAATTTGAGGGGCCGGTATGAACATTCAGACTATAGCAACCTCGGAGAAACCATGAAGGGAGCGTCAGGGGTCAGTGACCTCATGGATTTGGGGAACATTTAAAACTGGGTTCTTCAGGCCCAACACTCCAAAGCCTTGAAAAGGATAAGCATCAAAAGACAAAGTAGCAGGTAAAATTTGGGGGTTGTTGTAGATTTGGTATAAGGGAAAAATAGGTAGGGTGAGTGAATATGGGGTTAGAACTTAGAGGTAGAACATGAAAACTTGGGTTATTGTGAGAAAGGGGCAGGAGGTCACAGATTGGAGGAAGGGGCAGATTTTTTTTTTTTTTTTTTTTAAGCCTAGGTTCATCTCTCATCTCCACAAAGCAGAAGCCTGGAAGTCTGAGGCCACTCTACCGAAGTCAGACTGCATTCCCCGCCCACAGGAGTCTGGACTCCCTGGTGCGCAGAATGGACGCTGGTCAAAGCAGAAGAGGGTGCGGGGCAGAACCCAGCAATGAACTGCAGAACAGCAGACCAAGGTTTCTGGAAAGATGTTAAGTGTTTCCTCAGTGTAGTGTCAGTTAATCAGAGGAAGTGGGACAACTGCGGCCTTCTCATCAGAGGGATATCTGCAGGTGGCGGGATGGTGCATGTGGCACCCCAGAGTGCGGTCCGTGCACGCAGGAGTGTCAGGTCCAAGGAGAGTTCTCTTTGTTAGGTTTGAGAAAGAGTAGGAGGAAGAGGTGGAGGAGGAAAAGAGAGAAGAGAGACTGAATCAGAGAGAAGCAGAGAGAGAATCTGAGGGAAATGATTTACATGCAAGAGAAAGTGAAACTGAAGCGTAACCACCCACCCAAATTGCAAAAGGCAACTTTTCTTGTCCACCCACTAGAGGAAACATCTCATCTTTTTCAGGCACCTGGCCTGGCAGCAATCATCCTCCTCCCATCGCCTGCCCTGCCTCCCTTAGAAGGTGGGAGCAAGAGAAAGTGGGAGTGAAGGAGATGTCAATGACTTGAAATGCTCCACAGCTACATATTGTAATTTTCGCTATACTTATATTGAACCTGTCTCTTTTGACCTACGTGTTAAGGAGTGAGAAGTAAAAAATCCTGTCCTTTAGGCCTTACTCTGCTTCTTTTCTTGATTGCAGATTCCTTAAATGTAAAATGAGGAAGTAAAAATAAATTGTCTTTAAGGTTCTTCCCACTGTAATGTTTTACATTTCTAATAATACTATCATTTAATGAGTGAATACTCTGTGAGAAATGACTAATATATCTTAACTTGAATCCTCAAAACAATCTCAAAAGTGGATATTGTGATCCACAGATGAATTACGTGAGATTGTGTCTCTTTCTGACTTTTCCCACCCTGCAAACCTCTGTCTTCACAGATGAACCCCCAACCTGGTACACAGTCATGCATCCCTTAGTGACGGGGACATCCTCTGAGAAATGCGTCCTTGTGCGAACATCACAGAGTGCACTTACACAAACCTAGATGGCACAGCCTACTGCACACCTTGGCTCCACAGTACAGCCTATTGCTCCTCGGCTGCAAATCTGGACAGCATGTTACTGTGCTGAATGCTGTAGGCAACTGGAACACAGTGGGAAGTGTTTGTAGATCTTAACACAACTTAACGTAGAAAAAGTACAGTAAAAATATAGTATAAAAGATAAAAAATGGTAAAGGACACTTACCATGAATGTGGCTTGTAGAACTGGAAGTCGCTCTGGGTGAGTCCGTGAGTGAGTGCTGGTGACCATGAAGGCCTAGGACATTACTGTACATCACTGTAGACTCTATAAACACTGGACACCTAAGCTACACGAAACTTACTTAAAAATATTTTTCTCTCTTCATTAATAAATTAATCTTAGTTTACTGTAAATTTTTTATTTTATACAATTTAAAATTTTTGACTTTTTTGTTAGTAACAGCTGAAAACACACATTGTACAGCTGTACAAAAATATTTTATTTATATCCTTATTTGATAAGCTTTTTAAATGTTTAAATTATTTTATTTTACTTTTTAAACTTTTTAAAAAAATTAAGACACAAATACACACATTAGCTTTGGCCCACACAGGGTCAAGATAATCAGTATCACTGTCTTGCACCTCCACGTCTTATCCCGCTGGAAGGTCTTCAGGGGCATGGAGCTGTCATGTCCCTATGATGATGATGCCTTCTGGAAGAGGTCCTGAAGGATCTGCCTGAGGCTGTTTTACAGCTCGCTTTTTAAATAAGTAGAAGTAGTGCACTGTAAGACAACAATAAAAACTATAGTGCAGTAAATACATAAACTACAAAAACTATACATAATTATACATAAACTATACATAAAAGTTTGGTGCAGTTCAGTATATGTATAGGAGCAGAGCAGTATACATAAAAGTATAGTGCAGTAAATACATAAACTACATACATAAACTGTTACTCCAGTAACAGTGGTTTATTATCATTATTAAGTATGTGTTATACATAGTTGTATGTGCTATACTTTCATATGACTGGCACGCGGTATTTGTTGACACGAGCAATCAACACAAACGTGTGAGTAAACGTGAGTAATGCGTTGTGCTACCACATTACCATTGCTACGACGTCACTAGGTGATAGGAATTTTTCAGCTCCATTATAATCTTACCGGACGGTCCGTCCTTGACCAGAATATTGCTATGCAGCTCCCGACTGTACTCCTAATAACCACCAGGGGGCAGCCTATACCCATTCTTTTTTTTTTTTTTTTTTTTTTTTTTTTTTTTTTTTTTTGAGACGGAGTCTCACGCTGTTGCCCAGGCTGGAGTGCAGTGGCGCGATCTCGGCTCACTGCAAGCTCCGCCTCCTGGGTTCACGCCATTCTCCTGCCTCAGCCTCTTGAGTAGCTAGGACTACAGGCGCCCGCCACCGCGCCCGGCTAATTTTTTGTATTTTTAGTAGAGACGGGGTTTCACTGTGGTCTCGATCTCCTGACCTTGTGATCCGCCCGCCTCCGCCTCCCAAAGTGCTGGGATTACAGGCTTGAGCCACCGCGCCCGGCTTTTTTTTTTTTTGAGACGGAGTCTCGCTCTGCCGTTCAGGCTGGAGGGCAGTGGCCGGATCTCAGCTCACTGCAAGCTCCGCCTCCCGGGTTGACGCCATTCTCCTGCCTCAGCCTCCCGAGTAGCTGGGACTACAGGCGCCGCCACCACGCCCGGCTAGTTTTTTGTATTTTTTAGTAGAGATGGGGTTTCACTGTGTTAGTCAGGATGGTCTCGATCTCCTGACCTCGTGATCCGCCCGTCTCGGCCTCCCAAAGTGCTGGGATTACAGGCTTGAGCCACCGCGCCCGGCCCATTCTTTAATCTCACAGTTACATAGGTGGAAATCTGAGATTAGCCCACTGCCCAGGAGGCTGTCTAATCCAGACTGATGAATTAACCCAGTTATGGAGTATCTGGGCAAGCCCTGTTTGTCTGATTTGTATCACAGGAGACTGAATGAATTTAGGAGCTGAATAAGCAATTGAAGATTTCTTCCTTTGATGTTTTGGATTTATTTTTCATCTTTGGAGACAGGGTGTCCCTATTGCCCAAGCTGGAGTGCAGTGGCATGGTGACGGCTCACTGTTGCCTCGACCTCCCGGGCTCCAAAGATCTTCCGACCTCAGCCTCTCAAGTAGCTGGAACTAGGCACCACCACCATGCCTGGCTAATTTTTTGTAGAGACAGGATCTTAGTTGCCCAGGCTGGTCTCCAACTCCTGGGCTCAAGCAATCCTCCCACCTCAGCCTCCCAAAGTGCTGGGATTACAGGTATGAGCTACCACCATGCCCGGCCAGATTGCTCATTTTAAATTAAAGAATGTTCAGGGTTGAACAGAATTTCAAAAGGTTAAGGAGTAAAAAGAAGTCTGTCCTTGCAGAGAGATCTGAGTGAGCATAAATACCAAGATGGAAAAGTATAGAGTATGTCTGGGAAAAATCAAGTAGCTCAGCATGGCTATACTGTGAGTTGTGTTATGAGAAAGAATGAGTGGAACCTGAGATAACCTAAATTAAGTTTAGATCTAAGAAATCTTGAATACCGTATTTTGGGTTAGGAACTTTAACAGTTTTCCTTTGAAATGGAGAACTACTGTACACCTGTCACTCTGACTTAACATTGTTAATATTTTGCTTTATTATAATGTCTTTTTTCCCAACATTTTGAGAATCAGTTGTAGATATTACGCCCCTTTACCTCTTAAAATTAAAGACAATGATTTTCATAACAGTAGCATAATTATCAAAATTTTAAAAATTAACATTGATACAGTCATCTAGTTTACAGACTTTATTCAAACTTGATTATTTTCCAAATAATTTGTAGGATCACACACTGCATATAGTTTTCATGTCTCTTTTGTCTCCTTTAGTCTGAAATTCTTTCTCTACTTTTCTTTATCTTTCATGGAAGTTGACTTTTTTTCCTTCCCAAGTTTTGTTTTAGGTTCAGGGGGTACATGTTACATGGGTGAATTGGGTGTTGGGGGGTTTGGTGTACACATTCTTTCGTCACCCAGGTAATGAGCACAGTACCTGATGGGTAGTTTTCTGATCCTCACCCTCCTCCCACTCATCACCCTCAGGTAGACCCCGGTGTCTGTTGCTTCCTGCTTTGTGTCCATGGTGTACTCAATGTTGATAGTTTTAAAGAGTATAGTCCTTCTATTCTGTAGAGCGTCTCTCAATTTGACTTGTCTACAGTTCATGTTATTCAGTCTGGGTTAGGCAGTTTTGTCAGGATTACTACATATGATGATGCCTCCCCAGTATATCACATCAGGAATCATGTGGTATCAGTTTTCCTATTATTGGTAATATAAGTTAGTATTCTTTTTTTTCACTGTAAATTTATAATTTTCCTTTTTAAATTAAAAAGTACTTTTAAATATTTTTAAACTATGTCAATATCCTAGTCCTTATTAAACTTTCAACTCTCACCCACTAGTTTTGGTATTTTATCTTCTTAAGAGTTGGGAGTCATCAAAAATACATTGAGTTGGATAGGATAAAATCAGAACCATGTTTAGAAGTGTCACCCTAGAAGCTGTGTGTGTGTGTGATTTTACTATCTTCAACTCCGATGCATTGTAGGCCTTCCTTTCCTTTTCTTTTCTTTTTTTTTTTTTGGTTTGTTTTATTTTTTGAGATGGAATCTTGCTCTGTCTCTTAGGCTAGAGTACAGTGGCGTGATCTCAGCTCACTGCAACCTGTGCCTTCTGGGTTCAAGCAAATCTCCTGCCTCAGCCTCCCGAGTAGCTGGGATTACGGGCGCCTGCCGCTACACCCAGCTAATTTTTGTATTTTTAGTAGAGACAGGGTTTCACCAGGTTGGTCAGGCTGGCCTCGAACTCCTGACCTCAAGTGATCTGTCCACCTCGACTTCCCAAAGTGCTGGGATTACAGGCGTGAGCCACCGTGCCTGGCCTAGGCCTTCCTTTTGTCTGGGACTCTGGTACTCAAGTTCTGACCTGCTCCAGGTAATCTTTTAACCTTGAGTCTAGCACATAAGAATCTTGGTAGATTGGGGATGCCCTCCCATCAGGCCAGTGCAGCCAGGCTCAGATCATACATTTTGGATGGATTTATTCCTTTGGGCAGATTCCCTTGTGCAAGGCACAACCAGCGCAATCATAAGTGCAGAGACCTAACAGCTCTGGATTAGATTTGGGGAACATTCGAATCTGGGAGAAAACAAACATACATTAAGCTCTTCCAACTCACCCATCTCTCTTTTGGTTGTTTCACTGTATGTCCTCTCATGTAAATCTCACAACAACCCTTCAAGGCAGGCACTAGCATTCTAATTATACAGATGAAGAAACTGAGATTCAGGAGTCTCTGTAAAAGGCCACAATTTAAAGCTTGATGTCTGTGATTCTGAAACCTATATGCATTATATATGCTACTTTATAATCCATTGATTGCAATGACAATTCTAAGAGCAAACCCTGTCATTGATTGTCACTGACATACCAGCTTTTTAAATACACATTTTCCTCACATTCTCATGACAAGTTGTGGGAAATAGAGAGCAGATGACATTTGTCTCATTTGATAGATGAAAATCAATGTCCACACAGCTAGTGGGAAAATCAAGCCTTTTGACTTTTAGTCGAGAGATCTTTGTAATTTTATCATGTGCCCTTTTTGGGCACATGAGGATTTAGGGGAGTGAGGGAGAAGAGATAAGGAGAGAAATCGATAGGGGTGGAGGACATCAGCAAGAGGAAATCTGTACAATCAAGATGGCTTCCTGGTCGTGAGCTGTGGAGCTGCCCAGCGATGCCCGCAGGCTTCAGGATGCAGGACACATCCGTGCCCCCGGTTCCTCTTGCCAGAGCCCAGGAGATTGGCAGGGACCCTAGGGAAGACCCACTTCTGGGTGCAGGGCAGATGCTGAGCAGCTGAGCAAGCAGAACTCTGCAGGCCGGCGTGGGGGGTTCTCCTCTAGCTAACTTGGGTTTCCAGAGGCCTGAGAGCACAGCCTCCATATCTTCCTCCTTTGGGAGGAGGAAGGCTGGCTTCTCTTCCCTCTGACTCCCAGTGGTTCTCAAGGCCCCAGTGGGAGGTATTTGCCTGGGAAAAACAGAGCTGAAAGAGCAGCAGAACCTCAAGGTATGAACGAAAAGGAGAAACTGGCTTCTCCTCTGCTTTTTCTTATAAGACAAGAGGCAGTTAGGGTAGGGCCAAGAATGATTTTGTGAGTCCTTGGAGGGGAGAGGAAAGGTTAAAAGCCACGGGGAAAGTTAACTCTGAGGGTAAAGAAGAAGATCCCCAGTGTGTCCCTACATGCCTACCTACTGTCTGCAATAACAGACACATCTGAGTGGGACTGGCTTAGGTTTGTCATAAAGAAAGAGTTCCAAGGTTTTCTGACAACGGGAGGGATGTGATGATGCCTGGAGGGGCCGTGTGTTCCATAGGGAGGCAGTGACTAGAGAATGGGCTGTCTGGGTTTGACTCCCTGCTCTGTCATTAACCTGCTATTTGAATTTGGGCAAGTTACACAGCCTTGAAGCCTTCGCCTTCTCATGTAACATGAGACAATCATGGTGGCGACCTCAAAGTGATGTGCAAGTGAAATGAAGGAGTATGTAAAGCTTAGTATATCATCTAGTACATAAGAAGAGAGCAGAGACTTTAGCTGTTGTCACACTTGTCACTTCCAGAGAAAGCGCATTGGGTTGAGGGTGAGGAAACCCGGTTTCTATTTGTTTTTGTATATCCAGTTCTTTCCTTGGCAAACAATGTCTTCTTCTTTTCCCCCATATGTCCTCTGGTAAAGAGGCAGTATTGCGTGAGCTCCAAATTCTATTTTAACTTCTGAGAGTAACTCACATTTTGAGCGAATGCAAATTACTTTACCGCTCTCAGCCTCAGTTTCCCCATATGTAAATGGAGAGGATGATAGCAATTTGGAGTTGTGGATTATTAGCATAATGTTTCAAGTCAGACAAGCCTGGATTTGAATCATACCTTTAAAACTTACTAGCTATGTGACTGTGGGCATTTTACTTAATATCTCTGAGCCTCAGTTTCCTCAATTGTTACATGAGGCTTATAACACCTAACACTTTTGTTGAGCTTGACAAAGACTACTTAAGACAGTAAGTGTAAGCAGCTTAACCTAGAACCCAGCTGAAAGTAAGTACCCTGGCAGCAAATTTGTAGCTGGTAGCTTTCCTGTATGAACAAATGAAATCACCTAAGGAGTACTCTTTTAATCACATTGCTTCTGCCTGAAACAAAAAGGAGATAATAGATATGCAAATTTCATGTCCTCATTCTGCTTCCCCCATTTAGATTGATCCACCGAAAATGTATCTAAGAATATTTGTCCCAAATTCAGCCATAACCTGCTCCAACATCCCTCATCTATTCCCTCCAGGGTAACTCACAAGGCCCATCCATCAATTCTCAAACTCACCTTTGTCATGCAGAGTGGACCAGCCTGGAGCTACAAATCCCCCTCCCCCAACACCCACACACCCCAACACACACGCACACACTCACACACACACACATACACTGCACACGTAATTTCTCAAAAGCCAAATTAAAGTCACCGTCCATCTACTGCCAGAAGCCCCTTTCCTCTTCCTTACTCCCAAAGGAATCCTCGCCCTTCATTGACATCACCCTCCCCGCCTGACTCCATCCTGTATCACAGACTCGCACTGGTCACCATCCCACTTCTCCTCCCCTTCTCTATTGCTTGGTAATTATATTCTCCGCCTCCCAGTGTCATGCTAATATAAGCTCCTGGCACAGCTGCCCAGATTAAATTAGAGTCCAAACCAGCAGGCCGACTAATTATATTTTCTGGGATGGAATTGTCTTCCCCCACCTTTGGGGTACGGGGCCAATAAAAAGTAAATGAGCACTGCCAATATTTGCAGAGGATATTTGACTCTTCTTGCCTGGGTGGTTTTGTCCTCCCCAACCAATCTGGGCCCTTGAATTAGATTACACCAGAATGAGAGAAGAGAGTTTTACTCAAATGACCCTTCTAAGTCCTATCCATTTTCCTGCAGGTCAGCTCAGCTGGGCCTGACCACCATCGTCAGGCCAAGGAAGAGAAAATGGCATGGAATCCTTTCTCAGGAACGAGACTCTTCTGCTACCTTTGTGAGTCCCTCCCTCAGTCCCAGCACCGAAATCTTTCCTCCAGATACTCACTGTAACCTGTCCTGAAATGATTGTTACTGAATTATTTTTACTTCTGTCTCATGTGAAAAAGAGTGTTGCTTCCCTTGCAGAACACTGTTCCAAGGCCGATCCTTCAACTTTTACCTTTCCTTATTTATGGCTGGAACAACATAAAAGTTTCAATTGTGAAAAAAAAAATATTTTAAACAAGTTAAATTTGACAGAGTTTAATAGTTGTTTTTAAATTAAAAAAAAATTTTTTTTTCAGAGACAAGGTCTTGCTATCTTGTCCAGGCTGGTCTCAAAATCCTGGGCTCAAGCAATGCTTCTCCTCTGACCTCCCAAAATGCTGGGATTATAGGTGTGTGGCATTGTGCTGGCCAACAGAGTTTAACGGAACAAGAAAAAAAAAAAGATTCATGAATTGGGCAGCCCCCAGAATCACAGCAGATTCAGAGAGGCTCCAGGGATGCCTGGCGGTCAGAGCGAGTTTATGGACTGAAAAAGGAAAGTGATTTACAGAAAACGGAAGTGAGGTACCGAAATAGCTAGGCTGGTTACAGCTTGGCGTTTTGCCTTGCTTGAACCTGGTTTCAACAGCTGTCTGTGAATGGCTGGAGTATGGCTGCTGAGATTGGCTGAGACTCAGCTTTTGTTACAGAAGCATACTCCTCAGTTAGATTTCCAGCCTGCCTACCTACTAAGTTAGGTTATGGATAAGGACTTAAGTATGAAAGTACGGAGGCTTTCCAAGGCCAGGTCTTAGTTTGATATAAAACAATTTCCCTAGATTCAAAGTTTACTTCATTTCTTGATTCCACAAACATTTATTGTGCACTTGCCATATGCCACATGCTGAGATGGGTATTGAAACATGTAAAGGCAGAATTCTCGCCTTCAGAAAGATCAGGGCCTCACGATGGGTCTAAATGTGTGTAGATGTGCAGAGATCAAGAAATCTGTGCAAGGTGCAGTGGAGGCATAAGAGGCTTGCAATAAGAATCAGAAAAGGCATCACTGAAGAGGTGATTCTTGGTGAGGTTTTGAAAAATTGTTCAGAAGACCAATAAAACGAGGATAGGAATTCTGGGTAGAGAGAGAAAAGATATAGGGGCAAGAAAGTCATAGCAATTTCATGACCTGCACACATAAAGGATAAGATGAAAGGAGTAGCCAGAGATGGCCTTGAGCAGCTGAGGGATGTTTTACTTCTGGAATTTTCTGAACCCCAAATTCATGTCCTTCTAACTGAGGGAGAGCCGACCTGCCTCTTAAAGGTCTGGGCAACCCCAGACCTTTTCTTTTGCCACCAACTTTCCTCTCAAATTTGCCTACAGTAATTCCTCCCACAAATAATTGTCCCATTTTTGTGTGACTACTTCCTTTGGAAGTGCATTTAAAGAAGAATCTGATATTTTCAAAGCATTGAAGGAAAAAATTCTGGTAGTGGAATTTCTAAAAACAAAAGAAAACATCTGACTGGATCTCTGATGTTCTTCCACATACTCCGCAACCTTCTCTGCCTCGTTATTTATTAATTTGTTCATTCAGCACCAGGTTTTCAGCACCATACCAAACACTGCTCCAGAGATGATCCAGGGTAGAAGAAAAGGAGAGTCTTTCCCCTACAGGAACTCAGTCTAGAGAAACAGAGACAGATACATAGGTAATTAGAAAGAAGATGCAATGAGAGCTCAGAGGGGAGGCATTGTGTTTGTTTCCAATCACAGCCATTAACAAAGAACTGGAAATTGAGTGGTGTTTATCGTAGGCTAGCAGCTTGAAATCAAGGTATCAGCTGGCTGCATTCCTTGAAATTTATAGGGGAATTCTCCCTTGTCTTCTCCTAGATTCTGATGGTGTGCCGAAAATCTCTGGGATGGTGTGCCGGAAATCTTTGGCATTCCTACGCCTGTAGATGCAAATCTCTGTCTTCACATGGAGTTCTTTGTGCGTGTTTTTGTCTTCACGTAGTCGCCTCCTTTTTTTTTTTAAGTCGGAGTCTCACTCTGTCGCTCAGACTGAAGTGCAATGGCGCCATCTCAGCTCACTGCAACCTCTGACTCAGCCTCCTGAGTAGCTGGTAATTACAGGCACGTGCTACCACGCCCCGCTAATTTTTGCATTTTTAGTAGAGATGAGGTTTCACCATGTTGATCAGGCTGGTCTCGAACTCCCAACCTTGTGATCTGCCCATCTCACCCTCCCAAAGTGCTGGGATTACAGGCGTGAGCCTCTGCGCCCGGCCCATAGTCGGCTTCTTATAAGGACAACAGTCATATTGGATTAGGGTCCACCCCACTCCAGTATAACCTCACCATCATTTAACTAATTACACCTGCTATTGCCCAGTTTCCTAATAAGGTTACATTCTGAGGTTCTCATTAGAATTTCAAAGTATCTCTTTGGGGGAAACACAATTCCACTTGTAATAGGCACCTGTTTTTTCCTCGGTGTATCAAGAAGGTTCTTAGAAGCAGGAATGATTGAACTAAGTGTTTATTCCAGAGAGTCAAGTAAAAATGAACTAAAACAGTGATTTAGAGAGAAATAGTCCCATGGAAGAAATGACATGAGAAGAGCATGAACGTATGGAAAAGGCACAAATAGACCAGGGCAGTGTAAAGGACTTCCTGTAGCTATAGCATACAGTATTCAAAAACAAAGTGGTGAATGATGGGATGTGAGAAAGGTACACAGATCAGATAGTTACGGGTTTGGTAGCTGTTTTATCCTGGTATCAGTTGAGACCATTTCTTACTTATGGACTTGGGATTTACTGCCCTGACACCACTGAAAAGCAGAAGGCTGAGCAGTTAGTAAGTGTGATGTGGGAAAGCGGAAGTGGGAGACAGTTCTGTCCTCAGCAGCTGCAATCGTCCCCCTGCTCCCCTCCTTTCCTTCCGGAGTAGGCACAGCCATCATCACTGGACTTTCCTGTGAAATGGAAATCCCAACAGAAAGAGACTCTGTCGTATTCATCCATATATTCTCAGCACAACAGCTGGCCCAGTGTACACACTGGATTTAGATTGGTCGAATGAATGGATAGATGGAAAAGTACATTCAGCTCAGCAAAACCCTGAGCCTCCCTGCTGACCAAGTAATGCACCTAGGCGCATGCCGTTTCCGCATCCTGGTGCCTACTTTACTCCTCTTTGTTTCTCTGTCTTTAAGGTTCCGTCAGGGAAGGTCTTTCAGGTGATAAAGAAAGACTCACAGAAGACTCTAGTAATCTGTGTGTTTACTACAAGGCTATGTGGGGAAGGAAATAGCACGGGAGTATGCAACAACAGAAGCCTGATTATTCCGAGTCCCGGGGATGCCAGGACGGGTGCACAGAGAGGGAGAGTGAGATAATTAAGGCACCAACCTGGACTCGAACTCACTTTCTGTGTAACCTTAATACTGTTATTTCCCAAGAGAGGATCTGCTAAATTCCTCTCACCAGCATCCAAAATGAAGCGTTTCTACTGTGAGAGTTTTGCCTTCGGCCCCTTCAGAGGGGTTTGGTCTCCACGTCAGAGCTACACAAGGTCTTCTCTGACCCTTAGCCCAATCAGCTACACTGTTGGGCTTTAATTTTTGCACAACACCTATATTATAATTTTAGAGAGAATGAACCACTGTTCTCAGAAAGGGACAGTAGACCAAACAGCTTATTTTAAGATCTCTCTTCAGAATAAACCAGACTGTATCAGCATGATACAGGTCTGGAATTCCATAGCCCTTGACAATTTTTACACTTCCTAAACACATGCCTTATATGGACATACTTCTGTCTTTCATGCTGTCTTTCAAGCATTTCCTCGCTCAGTTATCTATCTCCCCAACCACTCTGAACAATAAGAAGGTTATGAACATTGCAGTCAGGCAGACAAGGGTTAGAGTCCAGCCATGGCATTTAATAAGTGTGCACGTTGGGTGATTAATGTTCCTCTTAGTTCCTCAGTGTCCTTATCTGTTGCAAAAGATGCAATAGGCTGGGCGCAATGGCTCATGCCTGTAATTCCAGCACTTTGGGAGGCCGAGGCAGGCGGATCACAAGGTCAGGAGATCGAGACCATCCTGGCTAACATGGTGAAACCCTGTCTCTACTAAAAATACAAAAAATTAGCTGGGTGGGGTGGTGCCTGTAATCCTAGCTACTTGGGAGGCTGAGGTAGGAGAATCTTGAATCCAGGAGGCGGAAGTTGCAGTGAGCTGAGATCACGCTACTGCACTCCAGCCTGGGCGACAGAGCGAGACTCCAGCTCAAAAAAAAAAAAAAAAAAAGCAATAATGTTTCTTCATAATTTATATTGAGTATTAAATTAGAAAATGGTGTGAAATTAGCTCAAGATATGCCAATTTTCTTTCTCATTTCCTTAAGGGCAAAGATAATTTGTCAGAGTTCTTTGTGACCATTTTCCTAGGACCAGTTTCAGAGCAGGCACACAGTTTGCTTATTGATGGACTAAAATCAGTTTGAACATATGTCTAAAAGAACATAGCTTACAAGGTGATAACAAACATTATAGCTACTTACAACAATGAATCTGGGTCTGAAGTTCAAAATTTTAAGTGTTCCTGTAACTGGTGCTGCTTTCAGAATATGGGAAAGGAACGTATAATTTGTTTCTTGCCTAATTTTGAAAATGCTGCAGAGCCTGAGTGGTTTACTAGACCTGCTCCCTCACTAGCAGTTCCTCGTGTCCCTTTGCTGCTCTTTATGGCCATTTTTTTCTGTACACGTATCCACCCAGCCAAAGGACATATCCATCCAAGACCAAGGTATGGAGAAGAGTAGAGAGGATTGGAGGGGAGGAAATCATCCAGGAGAAGGAAGAGAGCTGATAGGAGAAGGAGGGGCAGATTCTAGATAAAGACAGAGAAGGCAGAGTTGTACATCTTTCTTCTCATTTTAGGCCATTCTCCTTTCTCCTTTTTGCAGACTGACTCTTCAGACCTCTTGCTATATCCTCTTGCCATGCATGTATATACTATAACAAATTTAATTCAATTGTTTCCACAGTGTCTTAAGTATTTTAAAGTCATATGCTCCTTGAGGCATGGGACAAAGATGTTTGTTTTGAGTAAAGAATTCTCAACAATAACTTCTCCCTGGAAAAGAGAAACAGGATTTCTTTCATAATAGGAGGGATCTAGGACAAGCTGAAACCAAGGTAGAACATCTGACTGTAAGTGTCAGGAGATTTTTTCCTAAGAAAAGCTGTGAAATTTAATTTTCAAGTTTGGATTTAAACATAAACAATATCGTTCAATTAGAAAGAAACTCGTTAGTCCAATTCCTCCACTAGATCCCCAGTGCCTGGAGCAATGCCTGGGCATCATAAATACTTTGTAAACATTTCTGCAATGATGTCAGCTTGTCACATCAATAATGTGGGGATTGTCGAGATAACCAGAGTTCTGCTCAACATACGTAATAAGTGTACTGTGTTTTGTGTTGCAGAGACTACATTGAGGAGTATGACAAGTTTTCAGCTTGAGAAGGGCTTGCATTCTGTAGGAGAAATGAACAAACAGCATTAATGGTGATGATGCAGCATGGAACAAGTGCTATGACAGAGATTAAAAATCAAGTGCTTATTCATTTACTGGAAAGACAGAAGACCGATTCAGCCTGGAAAGAAAAATCCCTGAGAAGATGGTATGGACTAAACAAATAAATGGGATTTTAACAAATAAAGAATAAAAATTATTTCATTTTATAAAGGGAGGCAGAATAATCTAATCTGAATATGATTTAGATGTGAGTAAGGGTTGCAGGAGATGAGGGTGGGAGTGTGTAGATATCTGGGGTAAAAGCATTTCTCAGTGAGAAGACAGCAAGTGCAAATGCCCTGAGACAGGATCAGGGCTTTTGAGGAATTGCAAAAAACCCAATGATCTTGGAGTAGAATGTGCAAGCCAAAGTGGGTCCAAGATCAGATCAGAGTGATAGGAAGGGGAGGGGGGCAGAATATGGAGAGTCTGGGATGTGATGGTAAGAATCTGGGCTTTTACTCTGAGTAAAATATGAAGTCATTAGAAGTTTTGGAGCTAAAAAGGGGCAGAACTGTCTCTCTCACTGCTGTGTTGAGAATAGAATGAAAGGATCAAGGACATAAGTTGGAAGACCCGTCAGGAGACTATGGCAGTATTCCAGGTAAAACATCATGGCGTCTCAGACAAGGGTGGTGGCAAAACTAGTGGGATTCTTAAATTTTGGAGGTGGGATCAATAAAAATGTGTTGATGGATTGGAAGCATAAGAAAAAGGGCACCCAGGAATGTCCTCAAGTTCTTGGCCTGAGCAACTGGGGAAAGGGGGTTACCAATAGTAACTGAGAACCTGAAGCTTGGAGGAGGAGCGATATGGGCGACGAGCAGGAGCTCAGCTATAGACATGCTAAGTTTGAGATATGTTTTAGTCATTGTTTCGTGATATCAGGTTGGCAATTGGATGTACTGGTCTAGAGTCCAGGGTGGAGTCTGGGCTGAAAATGCATACTTGGACATCATCACTTTTTCACAAGATGACTTTAGAGCATAATAATACACATTTAGTTGACTGTAGAAGGAAGATAGAATTGTGATGCCAAAGTCTGTGGCTTGCTCCACCATGGTGAATTGCTTTCTAAATGATTTTAATGTTCTCTGTGTTATAATGATGTGGAATGTTCATTGGAATGGTACATTTGACTATTAACTTATTTTAAAGTGGTAAAACATTTTTATTCTAAAAATAAAAAATTAAAACAATCACACATAGCCTACTGCCCAAGTGATAATCATTGCTAGAAGTCTGTTATATTTATTTCCCATCTTTTTTCTTTGAGTGTTTCTAAATGTGGAATTTCTAAAATGTCTCCTAAAATAAGTTGTTGATAAGACAAAGCTGAGTTTTTTTTTTTTTCATCAACTTTTATTTTAAGTCGGGGGTACATGTGCAGGATGTGTAGGTTTCTTACATAGGTAAATTTGTGCCATGTTGATTTGCTGCACAGATCAACCCATCACCTAAGTATCAAACCCAGTAGGCATTACCTATTCTTCCTGATGCTCTCCCCCAACCCTGACAGGCCCCAGTGTATGTTGTTCCCTGCAATGTGTCCACAAATTCTCATCATTCAGCTCCCACTTATAAGTGAGAATATGTGGTGTTTGGTTTTCTATTCCTGCATTGTTTGCTAAGGATAATGTCTTCCAGCTTCTCCCTTGCCCTTGCAAAGGACATGATCTCATTCCTTTTTATGGCTGCATAATATCCCACAGTGTACATGTATCACATTTTCTTTATCCAGTCTATCATTATTGGGCATTTGGGTTGATTTCATGTCTTTGCTATTGTGAGTAGTGCTGCAGTTAACATACCTGTGCATGTATCTTTATAATAGAATGATTTACATTCCTTTGGGTATTTACCCAGTAATGGGATTATTGGGTCAAATGATATTTCTGCTTCTAGATGTTTGAGGAATCACCAGACTGTCTTCCACAATGGTTGAACTAATTTACATTCCCACCAACAGTGTAAAAGCATTCTTATTTCACTGCAACCTCACCAGCATCTGTTATCTCTTGACATAATTGCCATTATGGCTGGCATGAGATGGTATCTCATTGTGGTTTTGATTTGCATTTCTCTAATGACCAGCGATGTTGAGCTTTTTTGATGTTTGTTGGCCACATGAA
Organism: Macaca thibetana thibetana; assembly: GCF_024542745.1. Taxonomy (NCBI): domain Eukaryota; kingdom Metazoa; phylum Chordata; class Mammalia; order Primates; family Cercopithecidae; genus Macaca; species Macaca thibetana. Next base: position 51,342,789 of record NC_065588.1, read on the forward strand.
TATACAAAGCTGAGTTTTTTGATGGCAAGAGAGATCACTATCTTGTTAGAGTTTTAATATTATTTTTATGAAGACAAGGAGGAGTCAAGATATTTATAAGGTTTGCAGGCATAGTTTAAGAAAGAGTTTTCAATGTGAGGAATGAATAGAACTGAGTAAGAATAACAATATAATAGTTTAGAATGGGGAGAGAAAGCAAGATAAGAGTTATGAGGTGAGGATTTTGAAGAGTCTTGGATGGTAAACAGTCATTTGATGTTCATTTAGTCTTTTTTTGTGAATTCTGAAAAAAATTATTTAAGACATATTTTTGGTCAGGCATGCTGGCTCATGCCTGTAATCCTAACACTTCGGGAATCAGACGGATCACTTGAGCCCAGGAGTTCAAGACCAGCCTGGGCAATATGGTGAAACCTTGTGATATGGTTTGGCTGTGTCCCCACCCAAATCTCATCTTGAATTGTAGCTCCCATAATCCCCCCGTGTTGTGGGAGGGAGCCCGGGAGGAGATAATTGAATCACAGGGTCAGTTCCCCCATACTGTTCTTGTGGTAGTGAATAAGTCTCACGAGAGCTGATGGTTTTATAAGGGGATTCCGCTTCTACTTGACTCTCATTCTCTCTTGCCTGCTGCCATGTAAGATGTGCCTTTGCCTTCCACCATGATTGTGAGGCCTCTCCAGCCACGTGGAACTGTGAGTCCGTTACATTACAGGTGTAGAAATATTTAAATTCTTAGTATGCCTTGTAGGTAATTGTGATCATATTGTATAATTTTGTATGTTATGTCATTTTTATTTACTTTATGACCTTTTCTACGTTGTGTGTATCTACTGCAAACATTATAGGTAAAAGCTACAAAGTTTCATCTTTTGAGCTCACCTAAATTGAATTAATGATTCTACTGAGCCCATTTCAGTTATTCCCTATTTTGACTTATACAGATAACAGATTACTTGCACACAAGAATAATTCTGAATATGGGATTGTTTCCTGTATATAGAAACCCCTTAGGTAAAATATGAGATAAAAGGAATATAGTCACATCTTAACTCCAAAGAGGCTATAAGTGGTTTGATTTAGTTTGTTTCCAGATAAACTCCAGTCACATAAGTCAAGCCATTTTAGTGGGTAACTTCATTCAAGTCACTATGGGTATATTATTTTTTCTTTTATTTTCATCCACAAAATAATCCAAACTTTTTGCCCAATGGAGGAAAAATAAATGTAAGGCAGACATTTAGAGGTCTTGGCAAATAGGAGTTTGATATTCTCTATGACTCCAAATGATTAGAATCTTAAAAGCTAGCACTATTATGCAATACTTTTCCCAGAAAACAAATATTTGCATTATCAATTCCAGTCAAAAATGATATGCCAAGGAAATCTGCTGATTTTCTCCAGCTCTCACAACTCTTCCACACCAAAACCAAAAATAAAACACCTAAGTTTTAAAAAATTCTTCTTAAGTTAAACGCCTGCAAGTTTACTTATACATGGTACCTAAAGTAGGTTACTGTGAAGCTTTAGAGAAAAATTCATGTAAATATCCAGACCATATTTGGTGCTGAGTTAATGGGAATACAGTACAAAGCTGCATCTGTCTCAAAGCACAGATCAAATTTCACCTCCTACTGGAACCATTCTCTGAGCCATGAGACAGCTTTTCTTAGAATCCTAGAGCATGTTTTATACTCATCATACCTTCTCCTCTATTAAAGTTATGCGTATGTGCAAATAGTCACCATTGGACTATGAAGCTCTGGAATTCCTGAATCATTTCCTATTTTATTCACATTTGTGTCCCCAGCACCTCACAGGATTTGAACAAATAGATATGTGTTGAATGGGATATAATTTTGGATTATCGGGTGATTGGCATTTTCTGCATCGCTACTCCCTACCATCAGTGTGCCTGATCCTGACTTTACTGATAACCCGATGTACTGTTGCATCAGTAAGTCTTAATTATGTAGCCTCAGGCATCCCAGTAGGAGAGCAACTTCACCAAACAGTACGGTTCTCACTGACTTCAGTGACTTCAAAGGTTTTCCTTGAGGGGATAGCAGGAATCAAGTTGAGTGAGCGTCGGGGAGAGCAGGAAAAATAGAGGCCTCCGGCTAGGGCTGAAGTGGGCTAAAGTGGGGAAAGGGAAGTTTACCTAAATCTTCCACAGCTCTCTTAGAAATTGCCCACAGGGAAGAGGAAAGGGAGGGAGTGATGGCTGGGGGCCAGAGTGGGGTTGGTGAAAGGCTGACAGATGGAGTGCTCCCTTTGAGGGCTCTCTAAGGACCAACGGTTGCACAGCCACACAATGTACAGAAGTAAATCAAATCGAGGAACATGTGCACTAAAGAAGAAGAAAGAAGGGAGGGGGAAGAGGGCACACAGTAGGGAGGGGGCTGCGAGGGAGGTGGAGTTACCCAAAAGCCTGAAGAAGAGAGAGTGAAGGGAGTTAGTTAGGGAGAGGGAAAAGAAGCTCATAGATCTGGAGGCCTGCATTTTTCTGGAGCCGCCTGGGAGTAAAAGGGAAGATATGGACAGGGAGGGCAGATCTATCATATCTTAAGGCCTCAGGGAACTTGATTGGGCATTTCATTCATTCTTAAGTGCAAGATAAAATCCTTAATACCACAAATAAATAACTATACATGAGTGTGTACAGGCGAAGACTCCACCAGCACCCTTAATAATAGGTAGCAACATCTCCGGGCAAATTACCAGAGGAGGTTCCTAGAGGATAGCGCAGTGGTTTATGCCTGGCCACAGCTGGTACCCACAGGAAATATTCAGAGCCTGAATTTAGCTATTAAAGACATTAAATCTCTTCTAGCCTGGGGGAAAACAACTCTCACCCTTAAAGCTGGATTTGAACTTCTAACTCCTGGATTCATCTGGGTGAAGGTAGAAGGAGTGGAGGCTGAATATAAAGAGAATATTTTTTCACTGAGTCACTGGATAGGGTAAAGAGAGTTTGATTTTGTTTTTGCCTTTTTACTTCCCCTCCCTCACCTTACTTTTCCAATTCTCATTTTAATCATCTTTTGTTTGTTAAACCCTGAGCCCCCAATATCTCTATACTCCTCTAACTCCCTTCATTATGACCCTTTTCAGCCTAGCGAGGATGAGACAGAGATTTTTCCTTTAATGATGGAGTTAACTACAATGAACCAGGGAGCGTTATGGTCCTAAAGTCAAGGAATGGGCAAGTTTGGTACTTCAATGCACGGTGTGAGTGGGGTGACAATACAATATACATACAAGCTGTGGTATTTTAAAAAGTAAATGAAGCTCTAAAAATAATTAATAGGCATTAGTTGATCTATAACAGGTGGTAACTATGACTGTGCTAAGCAAACCAGAACTCATTGTCACCCTGGATGTGACTAAATTGGCATGTAACCATATAGTTGTGTGTTCTGTCTCTCTCTCTCTCTTTCTCTTCTTCTTCTTCTCTCTCTCTCTCTCTCTTTCTCTTCTTCTTCTTCTCTCTCTCTCTCTCTCTCTCTCTCTCTCTGTGTGTGTGTGTGTGTGTGTGTGTATGTTTGCGGAGAGGGCAGGGGTGGGTTGTGGAAACTATTCAACTTGCCATGGAGAATCTCCCTTTATGGTAACTCCCTGGGACCATTACTTCCCTTTATCTAACCAACGTTACTCTTTGGAGGAGACGGGATTCTGGAATGGGGTATTAACTTATTTCATTTTTATTAAAATCTATCCTATCCTTCCAATGCTCAAGAATAAAGGGATAGAATAATAATAAAAATAAATAAAAGAGGCATAGAAATAAGCAGGCTTTCAAAGTACAGCATTTATTTCCTGGTTGTGTGATCTTGAACAAGTTGCTTGTCCTTTCTGTTTTGTTCACTGATACATCCCCAGTGCCTATTGCACATAGAAAGCACTCAAATATTTATTGAATGGATGAATTAATGGACCTCATTCTCCTCACCTCCTAATAAAAGTGATAAAATAGCAACCATCCCAAAGAGTTGTTGCAGCAATTAAATGAGGTAATTCAGGTAATTAGATGAGGTAATGCTCTAACTCAATGCAAAAAGCTCAGAAAATGCTGGTTATATGTATTTATAAAGGAGATGATAATATATGCAGACTACTGATACAACAATTATGTGGTACAGACCCTTAGAAAATGTCAGTTTCTTCATTTATCTTTATCCATTTTCCCACCCTAAAATTCTGGTATCTTAAAATACTCACTTTTGAACTCCAAAGGGCTAGTACAGCTTTGTGTGGCATGTGTTGCCTCTGTTTCCTGACTCCCTGCCATCTTAGTTCATACCAGCATTAAGGAGTCTAGAAGTTAAAGTAGTTGTAGCTGAGAGAATAGGAGGGCAGGAACAAGGGCAAAATGAGAATTTCAACTAGACCTTGTGGTAGAAGAATCATTTATAGTAGAAGCAAAATGTCAGAGTTGAAGAACTGGGCTATGTGAATGTTTCTTGTATTCTTTTGCTATTTTTGATTCTTAAAGTTAGTGAAACAATGAGAAAACTCCACCTGGAAGCTGAGTCTCAGGCTGGTGAACAGAATATGGCTTGCTTCTACAACCAGCTCCCACAAAGGTCTCCTTTCAACACTTTAATTGACTCAAATCCTAAAGGGTTTTGTATTCTATTTTCATGAGACAGGTTATTCTTTATGCTCTATATTCAGGATTTAGAGTCTTCAGACATGAGATTGAGGTAAGGTAGGGCTCAGGGAAGGGCCCATGAGTGGGAGGGTATGTTTCTTATTGTAGAAGCTTTTAGGAACCAAGATGCTACCATCCTCTCATGTTGCATTGTGAGCTGTGTGGTCAAAAATATTTCCTAAAATTGAATCTCCAGCAAGCATATTGTGGGCAAAATATGGCTCTTCTGAACATATTCTGGACAATGGGGAACCAAATGAGGATGCCATCTCACCAGCTGCTTCAGGATGAGTCACCAGAAGAACTACTGATAATCATTTTACTTTCAGTGTCCCTCCTAGAGCATCCAGAGAATAGATTCTGGACTTAACTATCCATTACCTGCTTTTGGATGGCAATATAGTGTAGTGGAGGTAGACTGCTTATATCCAAATACCAGCCATGTGGGATTTGGATATGAGTGCTATGATGTTGAGCAAACAATTTTCTCTGTATCCCATTAATTAATTTATAAAACAGAGGTAATAATAATAATGCCTACTTGATATGGTTGACTGTGTCCCCACCCAAATCTCATCTTGAATTCCCCCACATGTTGTGGGAGGGACCTGGTAGGAGGTAATTGAATCATGGCGGCATGTCTTTCCCATGCTGTTCTTGTGATAGTGAATAAGTCTCAGGAGATCTTGTGGTTTAAAAAATGTCAGTTTCCCTGCAGAAGCCCTCTCTTTTTGTCTGCTGCTACCCATGTAAGATGTGACTTGCTCCTCCTTTCTTTCCATCATGATTGTGAGGCAACCCCAGCCAAATGGAGCTGTGAGCCAATTAAACCTCTTTCTTTTGTAAATTGCCCACTCTCAGATATATCTTTATCAGCAGTGTGAAAACGGACTAAATACAGTAAATTGGTACCAGTAGAGTGGGGTGCCGCTGAAAAGATACTTGAAAATGTGGAAGTGACTTTGGAACTGGGTAACAGGCAGGGGTTGGAACAGTTTGGAGGGCTCAGAAGAAGACAAGAAAATGTGGGAAAGTTTGAAATTCCCTAGAGACTTGTTGAACAGCTTTGACCCAAATGCTGATAATGATATGGACAATGAAATCCAGGCTGAGGTGGTCTCAGATGGAGATGAAGAACTTTTGGGAACTGGAGCAAAAGCGACTCTTGTTATATTTTGGCAAAGAGACTGGCAGCATTTTTCCCCTGCCCTAGAGATTTGTAGAACTTTGAACTTGAGAGAGATGATTTACGGTATCTAGCAGAAGAAATTTTTAAGTAGAAAAGCATTCAAGAGGTGACTTGGGTGCTGTTAAAGGCATTTAGTTTTAAAAGGGAAACACAGCATAAAAGTTTGGAAAATTTGCAGCCTGACAATGCAATAGAAAAGAAAATCCCATTTTCTGAGGAGAAATTCAAACTGGTTGCAGAAATTTGCATAAATAATGAAGAGTCAGATGTTAATCACCAAAACAATGGGGAAAAATGTCTCTAGGGCATGTCAGAGACCTTTGCAGCAGGCCCTCCCATCACACACCCAGAGGTTTAGAAGGAAAAAGTGTTTTTTTTGGGCTGGGCCCAGTGTCCCCATGCTGTTTGCAGCCTAGGGACTTGGTGCCCTGTGTCCCACCTGCTCCAGCTGGGGCTGAGAGGGGCCAATGTAGAGTTCAGGCCATGGATTCAGAGGATGCAAGCCCCAAACCATGGCAGCTTCCATGTGGTTTTTGAGCCTGTGAATGTGCAGAAGTCAAGAATTGGGGATTGGGGACTTCTGCCTAGATTTCAGAGGATTTATGAAAATGCCTGGATGCCCAGGCAGAAGTTTGCTGCAGGGGTGGGGCCCTCATGGAGAACCTCTGCTAGGGCAGTGTGAAGGGAAAATGTGGGGCAGAGCATCCACATTGGGTTCCTACAGTGGCACTGCCTAGTGGAACTGTGAGAAAAGAATCACTGTCCTCCAAACCCCAGAATGGTAGATTCACTGACAGCTTGCACCACGTGCCTGGGAGAGTTGCAGACACTTAATGCTAAGCTGGGAAAGCAGCCAGGAGGGGGGCTATACCCTGCAAAGTCACAGAGCTGCCCAAAGCCATGGGAGCCCACCACTTGCATCAGCGTGACCTGGACGTGAGACTTGGAGTCAAAGGAGATCATTTTGGAGCTTTAATATTTGACTGCCCTCCTGGATTTTGGACTTGCATGGGACCTGTAGCCCCTTTGATTTGGCTAATTTCTCCCATTTGGAATGGCTATATTTACTCAATGCCTGTACCTCCATTGTATCTAGGAAGTAACTAACTTGCTTTTGATTTTGCAGGCTTACAAGTGGAAAGGACTTGCCTTGTCTCTGATGAGACTTTGGACTGTGGACTGTTGAGTTAATGCTGAAATGAGTTAAGACTTTAGGAGACTGTTGGAAAGACATGACTGTTTTTGAAATGTGAAGACATAAAATTTTGGAGGGGCCAGGGTAGAATGATACGGTTTGGTTGTCTCCCCATCCAAATCTCATCTTTAATTCCCATGTGTTGTGGGAGGGACCCAGTGGAAGGTAATTAATTGAATCATGGGGGCAGGTTTTTCCCATGCTGTTCTCATGATAATGAGTAAGTCTCAGGAGATCTGATGGTTTTAAAAATGGGAGTTTCCCTGCACAAGCTCTCTTCTCTTGTCTGCTTCCATATGAGACATGCCTTTCACCTTCCTTCATGATTGTGAGGTCTTCCCACCCATGTGAAACTGTAAGTCCATTAAATCTCTTCCTTTTGTAAATTGCCCAGTCTCAGGTATGTATTTATCAGCAGTGTGAAAATGACTAATACACTACCTCATAAGGTGGTGCAATGATAAAATGATACATGAAAACACTTTTAATAGCATTTGACATATGGTAAGTGTTCTATAAGGATTAGCTATAATTTTTACTGTTAGTAATTAGTTTCTTCTCATTGGCTTCTACCTCCCTCCATTGATGAGTGCTTAGGAGAGATGGATGACTAGAGCACTGGCCTAATGGAGCAGACCACCCAAAGCTACCATGCATGCAAAGAAACTGCACTTAATAGAGCTTTGACTTTAATCTGAGAATGCTCAGTGTAGCGCTCTGTTTGGTCCTTCCAGAACACTGAATGCACCTTGAGGATAGTAGTTGGTTTTAATAATCTCTTTATCCCATTATTTTTGCAGTGGTATAAATTAAGTCTCCATTCTCAGGAAATTCTCACTGCCCTCCATCAGATATTTGTCAGGACTTAAGAACCTCATGATTGAAGCCTTTTAAATTCAACTTAAGGTTTGCTCCTAAGACTGGACAAATGTTCCTGGGGCTGAGTGTATAAGGGGAGAGTTGGTGGAAGTCAGTGTGGTAATCTTTTCGTGAAAGAGCCATATCAGCTTATATATATACATATATATATTCCAGTGTTTGGTGTTGTAGGGGGTAGCTATCAGATCCTTTCCTGAAAATAAGTTTGGCTATGAGTGTGGAAAGGGATTTTAAAGATAGCATATTTTAATTATGTTTTAAAATCAATTTCATGTTCACAAGTTACATATGTGTAGATTATACTTATATAAAAAGAAAACAATTTCCTTCAATAACGACCTGATCTCAATGCACTTCATGTCAGTTCTGAGATTTCCTGAGATAAAGACCCCCTGTTATCAGTTTGTGTGTGTGTATATGTGTATCTATAGAATACATGTATTATTTGATGCATGTGTGTACATTAAAAAATAAGTATATCATATCGAACCTATAGTTCTATAATTGTTTTATATTTCCCCCTAATCATGTTAGTACATGTAGTACATTTTTGTTAGTATAGATAAATGGCATATCATACTTTGGCTAAACCATTTTTCACTTAATGTATTGAAAATAAACATTTTAATTATTAAAAACAATGCTGCAATTAATATCTCTGGCACATAATGACTCCCTGGGCACACTATGTTAGAAAGTCAGACACAGAGAACAGGAGGTTTTAGATATATTTATATATTTAGTTTACTGCCTCTGCCATTACACTGAAAGTTGGTTAGGAATGAGAAGTCTTATGGCGCTCTGTAGTCCCAGAATCTTGCACGGTGCCTGGGACTTTATATATGCATAAAATGCATTTGTTGGGTAAATTAATAGTGTGGTAATTATTATAATAAAGGAATACTTGGATTGAGATAGGAGTACAAAACAAGGCCTTTATAAGGAGATCCTGATAATAGTTTTTCTTTGATTTCTAAGACATACAAATTTGATTTAAATGTGTAAGATAAAATACTAATAATAACTACCATTTATTGAGCACTTGCTAAGTGCCAGACTGTATACTAGGTGCTTTGCATGTACTATTTCATACATATTTATCAGAGCAAGTTCATTGAATAAGCATTATTACCTCCAACTTACAGGTAGAAGAACTGAGGCCCAGTGAGATAAATAACTTGTCTGAAGTCACGTGGTTAGTAAATGTCAATGTTAAGATTCAAGGATTCAGTAGAATCCTAGAGGACTTTGCTCTTAGGAATTAGACATAGCAAGTGCAGAAAAGGATGCTGCAGGATGGTACAGAGCTTTTAAAGGTAGAGAAGTTTCCCAGCAGATCTAAACAAATTCAGGCAGTTTAGTGTAGCTAAAAACTAAATAATGAATGAGCCACTCTGTATGCCCTGTGAATGCCCAAATGTATAGCTCTTGAATGAATGTGGTGTGAGAAGGTTGAAGCAAGTGTTCTTCTCAACAGGGACCAGCAATCTAGATGGAAAGAGGACATCCAAATTTATTACCTGGTTTCTAGACCCACTTTTGTCATTAACCTATTATATTGCTTTATTCAAACCTGGGGACTCTGTCTCCATACCTTTTAATAGGCAAGTATTATTCACCCTCAAAAAAGAATTGTGACACTTAACTATGTTATATCATTAAGTATCAGAGTTGGAAGGAACCTGAGAGATCATAACCCAAGCTGATCATTGCCTAATGAGGAATGTGAGGCCAGAGAGGTTGGATCACTCATCACAGCCACACAGAGGCAGACTAAGATTTAGAGCCCATGATTCCTTAGTCCTAAGCTTTTCCCCCACCCCACTTCACTACAGAGTTTTTGAAAAGAATGAAGCACTTCACTTTGTTCTTGTAAAGGAGGGTTATTGAATCTCCCTGATGCTATTCTCCAAACTATTCATAAACCCAAATGACACCTCTGTGTTTTTCTCTAGTTGTTATTCAGGAGAGGTTCATGTCACAAATTACTTTTTGTTTTAACCTGCTTCACAATTATTTTTCAACCTGTATTATTTCCCTACTGGAATGTTGAACTTCTTGAGGTCAAGGACTATGTTTTATTTACTTTCTCCCCCAGCCCTCACCCCACCCCAACCCCATCCCTGACCCCAGTGCCTAAAGCTTGGAGAGCAACTTTAGGGTCTGCTCAAGTCTAATCTGAATGTGGGCAGCCTGAATCATTTCCTCCTTCGAAGTTCACCTTCTTGCTCTCTACAGTTCCTGATATATGTCCCTGGACTCCATTTGTTGGTGGCATTTGACTTTAATTCAGCAGAAGCTAGTGATCTCCGATGGGAAGGTGAGAAGGAGAGACATCTGGGGACCGTCAGCAACAGGATCTGTGGCTTGAGGCTTAGCACCCTGGGGCCTAATGTCAGACATTGGTTTCAGGTCTTCAGTGTCTGACTGAAGAAGTCAGTTTCCACCCCCGTTAGGGGCCCACAGGCAGGTCTCCTTTGGGGGTCAGGATTACTGGGAATACTAATTAATTCATTAGTGGGGTTGATGGATTATCAGGCTGTCTCCTAGCAGAGGGTCCTTGGGGGAGGGGAACAGATTGCTGCTCATAAATCTGCCTGTTGCCTCCCCTCTCTCTGCTTCAATGGCTCCTGGGCGTTAGGCCTGTGGGCCAGCAACTGAGTACTGGTCTCCTTTTCCCCGCTCAGCAGATGGTTCTTACAGGTTAGCTCAGAGCTTTACAAAAAGCAGCAGAGAAAGAAGGAAGGGCTGGGGATTGGCCCTCTGGCCCAGGAACCATGTGGGGGGAGGAGAATGCATGTAAATGCCTTGTATTCTCCTTTCCTAGAGCAATCACCACCCCTTTTCCTTTGCTGACAGCACACACCCCTCCTGCCCCTTCCTGCTTTCTCAAAGTTGAACAGCTAACTGTACAACTGTTAATGAGTTGTGATGAGGGTGACCCTAATGAAATAGATTCCACCCATCCCTCTGCAGAAAGTGGCTCTTAAAGAAAATTTGGCATTCACAACTCCATCCCCATTCTTCAGGGGTGTGCATGTTCATTCACGTGCATGTGTGTGCACACACACACAGACAGTTGAATGTATTTTGAAGGCTAATCCTATTGTGTCCAGTCCCTTACATCTGTCAGAGAAAGCAAGGAGTCCTGCAGAATGTTTTATCCCCACCCTCATCTTTGTCTCAATATGTTCACCTTTCCGCTAATCTGCTGTTACTCCCTGCCCCTGAAAATTTCAGGCACCAGTGCCATCAGCTTCTAAATGTCCATGGACAGGGCTTTGAAGACACAAAGCAGGAGATCAATTCATTCAATAAGTGCTCATTGAACAATGATTAAGCACCTCTATCCTAGACATAAATTACCTCATAGATAAATTTCCTGTGGTCGAGGAATGAATTCTGATTTGTTTTTTAGAAATCTGCTATTCCTATCACGTGTTGTTTAATTATTCTGAAAATGAAGTTTATTTTTCTGAGCAGATATTTTTCTGGATAAGGATACAAATAAAGATAACGAAGAGATTAAAGAGCTGCTGAAAATAAATAACTTCCCATGAAAACTGAAAAAAGTGCTAATTTTTATTTTCTGTTTTTCTGTGAAAAACAAGTCACATGACACTTTTATCAGAATTAAAAATAACAATTTTCGCACTTAAGATACTCCTTTCAACTTTATGAGCAGTGAAACTATCTTTTGTTTCAGCTCTCTACAACTTTCCTTGCATACAGGCGTATTAATAGTTTTTCATCTCTATTTGATACACGTGTTAGTTTTGTTGTTAGATCATGTGATTCTCAAAAAGCCAGGGATACTCTGGTTTCTTTTCAGAAAGAAAGATTTTGCCTTTTGCCAAAAAGCCTGAGGAATTATCCTTCAAGTCAATTTCTAAAAGAAGTTGAACTTGGACTCAGAATTCTATGAGGCTACTGATGGAAAAACTTAAGTGATCAGCTCGTTTTACAGATATGAAAACTGATGAGTGAAGTTGACTTACTCAAGATCATTCAGCCAATTGCTTAATCTGAGCACCTTTCTTTTTTCTTCTTGGAAACACAAGATGATTACAAAATCTTTGGTATCTTAAGCTCACAGTCATTTATTTTTCCTTGGTGAAGTTTTAAATAAGGTAGTATGAATATCTATATATTTAAATTATTCCAGACGTAATTTTCTTTCTGTCTTCTAGCAATTTAATTCAACCTTCTAATACCAAAGGAGTTTTAGGAATTATTATGGGCTTCTCTTCTTCTAAGCTCATTACTACTTAAGGGGACTTTTTCTACGTGAATGCTTAATGATGTATTTTTGAAAAACAATAGTAGATCTCAGCTTGTAACTTAAGGAACTAAATGTCCTTAAAGTGTAGGATTTTATTAATTTCCTTTTTGTTTTTATAAATTTCAAGCGATCAGAAAGTTGAAAGAACAGTACAATAAGCTTCATCTATATTCACAAATGAAAGTTTTAATGAAAGTAGCTTTGACGTGCTGAAAAGGTGGGAGAGATAAACTTCTTCCTTCTACTTTTAGAACTCTGAAGTTTAAAAGCCAAAGACCCCAGTCCACATGTGTAAGGAAGCAGCCACTCATGCTGTAAAGACCCCAGTCCACATGTGTAAGGAAGCAGCCACTCATGCTGTGTCCTTGACACGCACCTTTCTCACCTTTTGATTCTTTTCAGACGTGGATCAGCAGATTCATCTGCCCTTTTTAGCTCTCTCCAAGTCTATCCCCAATTTTCTTTCTCCATTCTGTCAGTACTACTCCGCTTCCATTTCTTACCGTTTTAATCACAAAGCTTTCCAGTCCTCTTTTTCTTTACTCCTCAACTTCATCAACTCTCCTCCCCCGCTCCGCTTCCACCAACCCCCAACTCTGTTTAAACAAACAAACAGGCGGCAAAACTGGACCTGGCCAGAGGAGCCTTTCAAGTGGGCGTGTCTTTCGGCTGGGGAAAGGGAGGAGTTAGACTCTGGGCAACATCACTCCTCCCTGGTCAGCTGCGAGAGCAATCAAAACTGCAGCAAGTCAGAGGCTCTGGCCAGAGAGCAGGAGCTGCCCAGAGGCTGTGGTCCTGAAAGCTCCTCTCCGAGGAGCTAACCAGGGAGAAGAGGTACTGAAGAGCGACTAAACCGGCTGCAGCAGAGTCGTCAGCCCAAAGGCGTCCTTGAGGAGCATACCGAACTCCAGGGAAGGAGTAGAATAAGGCGCAGGCAGAGAAACCAGACCCGGTGGAATCTCTAAGAGGTAACAACCGGGTTTAACATGGATCGCTGAAAGCATCTCTTTATCCTACGATCTGGATGGTCAGAGAGACTTGGCTTCTCTGACTGTCCTCTAAGACGCAGATTCACAGAGTTCACTCCAGGAACTGCCAGTGACCGAGGTGAGCCAGTGGTTGGGGAAGTAAGGCGGCTAAAGTTTCTGTGGGAAGTTCCCACTCACCTAGAGGAGTAGTTGGGGTGAGGAAAGTCTCTTCTGGGTAAGACAGGAGGAAGTGGGACTTAGGAAACTTGGAATGTGGAAGTTAGTGAATTGGAACACTTAGGGAAAAATAGAAACATTTTAAATAATTTTATTAAATTGCATAGCACTTGCCACTCAAAGTAAAACACATAGACACTCACAGTCATTTTAATAAAGTGAAGATTACAGATGATCTACCCCAATTCCCGTAAAAGCCACTGTTTCATTTTGCTAGTGGTGAAAATGTCGAAAAGTTTAACTGCTTTTCCAAGGTGGCCCAGCAAATAGGTTGGAAGAATTGACCCAATCCACCACTCTGCTCATAGCATTTTAGGGCTATGCAAGGACGGAGGGGGAGGCAGGGAAAGGAAAACAGAATGAGGAATCAGAGAAGACTGTGGAAAGTCCTCGGGGTAGATTCTCACCATTAACTATTTGGTTTACTAAAAATACTTGAATAGTTGGCATGGGGTGGGGGAAATTTCCTTTGCCTCAGCTCTTTCAGGTGGGAAATTAGAAGAAAAAGATTGTCCAAGTTTATTTTTCCTTTCTCTGCTTCACACTCATCATTTGCTCACAAAAAAGTATACTCAGAAAATACTAATGAAATGTAAAATACCTTCCCCCACCCTCATTTTTTTGACAGAGAAAGCAGAGGTGAAATGCTGAAGCACGTGGAGGGAAAAGTAAGGGATTGAGTAACTTCTGTTTACTATTAAGATGTGAGGCAATGGCACCTGAAGTTTTACATGGCTTTGCTGGACAAAATGTGTGTGTATGTGCATGCATGTACATACATGTGCACATATATTAATAAAGGGGAAAATAGTAGAGTAGAAAAGAAGAGCATAGAACAATCTATGGGGTTTTTCGAAGCAGTACAACTTGTGAAGATCCTGGTCTGGATTCTGTCTTTTTAGTGCCAAGACTATGCAACTCTGGGAAAAGAATTTAGTCTGTTTAGTTCTTAGATTTCCTAGAAACTGGGCTGGACAGCCTCCCTTCTGTTGTATTTAGTCATCAGATCAGAAGGTAAAGAGATTATCACCAGCTTTTAAGAGGAGAGACACCATCTAACTATCACAAATCCACATGTGAGTTTCCCTTACCTATTAATTAGTTGAAACATCTCCACAGTAAATAAAAAATTTGTAAAAGTGTAGAAAGAATTCTAAGACAGCTTCACATAGTAGCAATGCTTAATGACTTTGGCTCTAGTAGTAAAAATATTGGGTAGTAACAATTATTGCTTAAGCAAACATTTTGCTATAACAGATTTAAAATTTTAGAAAATATGAGAAATATTTTGAATTAAAGAGAATTGGCTAAACTTGAAATTTCACTGCAGGATCCTGTAGAAAGAGGAAAATTCTGTTATATTATGTAGGTATAAGGGAAAATCCAAATACCAAATGGCTAAAAATGGACTTTATAAGATCAGAATGTGTTTATGCGTATGTGTAGGGAAGGGCTAGATTCTAGCCCTTGAGCCAGTATTCACTGATTTTTGTCATATTCAAGTCTACTTCCTATATAATTTGTGAGCTAATTTCTTTCCTAGGAATTGAGGCAACCTTAAGATGGTATATCGTGATGCTTTGTGAGATAGTGCTACAGACTTTCTCAAACAGCTTCTGTAAAACAATTGCCAACCCTCACATTGGCATAACAATTTTACAAAGTAGTTGTGCTTGCATTATCTTCTTGTTTTTCACGAAAACTTCTAAATGATGTAGGAAAGACAATCTTATTTTCATTTTGCCCTAAGGGTACAATAATTGCAATAATTTTTCTATGCTCATTTAATGAGTGAGTGAAGAAAGAGTCTTCATTTCATGCTTCTTTCAGTACACCTCTGAGATGGTTCCTTAACAGGCTGAAAGCAACATTAGATTTAGGTACCTGTTCTGGAGAAAACCCTTGGTTTCTTTGATCACAACTCAGAACTACAGTACACACATTTTCAAAACTCAAATTTAAAACTAGATGTTTCTACTTTTTTCCTGTTAGCTTCCTTGGTGCATTGAAAATATTTAGGTGAAAAAAGTCAGAGAAACATTTTTATGTTTCAGAAGTCTTGGCTTTCACTGCTTTCACTTCTCTTTGATAGACACTGCATATTACCCTCAGAGCTCTGCCATTTGGTTTTGGTGGGAAAATTGTATTCCCAAAACAGAAGGTTCATGAACCTGAAAATGTATGTGATTGAATAAGAATGTCAAACCAACTGTTTTCTCCCAATTATAAAATATAATGAAAGTTTGGGAGCTAACTTCCATCTTGAATATGATGGACGAGTTCTAGTCAACTCAGTGGAGGCAGTTGATAGGGCTTGGTTTCCTCACCTCTTGCAGCAGAACAGAACCTTTGATTTCAGTTTCAATAGGAGATTGGAGGAGTAGGTGTATTTTTTTTTTTTCAAATTTTTTCAAATAGATGTTGAAATGAAGCCATTGGCTTTTGCTGACATAAAATCAATATTAATAACAGATTCTAATTGTACTTATTCTTGTCCAAGTGGCCAGAAAAATTCATGGCGATGTTTAGGAGAACAATACCTAATACTTACATGAAATTCATGATGTATGACACTATTCAAAATGCTTCAAATATATCACCTAATTTTATGCTCCTAATAATCCTATGAGGTAGAATTGTTATTATTCTCATTTTAAGGAGGAGGAGACTGAGGCAGATAAGGGTTATGAAACTGGCCTAAGTTCATGTATCTAGTGAATAGTGGAGCTGAAGTTTGAGTCCAGGTAATCTGACACTGGAGTCTGTGCTGTCTATCCCACCATGGGAAAAATGACAGGCTACTGAGTAACTGTCAGATGATTTTCTAAATCAATCAGAGGTAATATTCAGATAATAAGAGACATACCAGTTGATACAGTCTGTTTTATTATTCATCTGTGAGAAATAATTTTTATTTTTGAATAAGCAAACGTGTGTGAATAGATTAGATAAGAAAACCCAAGAAAAAACAGGAAATAAATATATAAATGTTTAATAGCATTTACAGCTATAAAATTCTTTATTATATTTTTATTTCTCTTACAAGAATCACATAACCTGTATGTTAGCCTTATTTTATTAGAGGAAATGGAAGAACAGAGAACTTTATATAATGTGTTTGGGATCAACAACCCAGGAATTAAAAGAATTGGGACTAGAGTTCACATTTGTGTTATTCTAGCTTCCATTCTTTTGAAACCATACTATATACTCATGGGATTCTCTTGGAAGTTAATGGACCAGCATCTATGAGAACAGAGGAAGTTAAACTGGAGCCATCTATGTCCTTCTCATGATTAGTAAGAGGACAAAGGTGAAAGAAAACTGGTTGACCTTTTCATTACTTTGGCCAAAGTCACTTGATTCTTTGCATTTATACCCACCAACAAGCTGATTTGAAAGCAGCTCCTTGACTCTTACAGAAACCACTAAATATGTTAGAGGTAAAAGGTGGCCTATTCTATCCTCCCAATCTCACTTATTTTGATGTGTGTGAGTATTGACAGATCTTAATAAGAGTCCAGAGGTCCAGAGGTAGGGATGGTGAAAAAGGCTAAATCCCCCAGCTAGGATGGTATTCAGATCCAGAGGCAATTCGGGAGACTCTCCTCTCTTGCACCTTCCTTCTTTCCTTCCTTCTGTCCTTTTCATGCATCTCAGTATGAGCCAGTGATAATAATGACAATGAAGATAAGAGAATGAGGATAAGGAGACAAAGGGGGAGGATGAGGAAGAGAGGGAGGGGGAATATATGGGTGAGAATAACGAGAAAAATGTTTCAAAGATGAAGAAATCCTGAAATACGTGTGTTAAAAGGCACCTCAAAGAACACCCTTTGGATGATGGTCACTCCTGTTGACTTAGTTCTATTGCTGTACATCTCCTGAAGCCAAAGTGCCTTTCTTTATTCCTGTAGCTGTGATAGAAGAACAAGGAGAAGAAAAACATAAAACCTAAGATGTAAAGTAAGAAGAATTGATTTTATGTCCCACTCCACCAGCACTATATCTTTGCATTTCCATCACTTAAACTACCTGACCCACAGTGACCTTGAGTATAAAATGAGCATAACAATTTCTATCTCCCTCAAAGGTTTGCTATAAGAACCATATGAATTAATGGATGCAAAAGTGCTCTGTAAACTTTAAAATGCTATACAAATGTTATTATAATTACATGGGGAGCATTAGGTTTCCCAAGCCCACTCCATCCTTTTTGGCCTTAGAGTGCACCTGCCTCTGGAAGAGCTGTGTTACTTTAACAGAAAGTTAATTAGGCTTTTTACCCTCCCTCTGGATATCTGCCTGAGTTAGAAGTGCAGCTCAGCACACAAGCTCTATCATCCATATTAAAAGTGGGATTTTCTGAGTTGGCCTGGGCAGCCAGTTGACCAATAGGTTCCAATGTGTGTTTTCAATAAAGCTGCTTACCCAGGAAGCCTTATTAAGTGAGTAAGTCAAGCTGACATGATTTCCGTGCTGATTAACATGAAACCTAGGCTGTTTTCGCAATGCAGTTACATTAATTATTTATAGGAGGTAAATGAGGTTACAAGGAAAACAAGCTCCAATTACCAGAAACAAATCAAATAATATATCTTTATTTTTAAAAGCTACATACTAATCCCTGGGTTCATTGATTTGAGGCTCAAGCTTCATAGAACAGAAAACGTTTGTTACATTCTCCTCTTTCTCATAATAAAAGGTGATAGTGGGTTTAATATTTCAAAGAGTAGCTGGTAAACTGGGATGCCCCAATGGGGCTTATCAGATACTTTTATTTGGTAAGCCATATGCCTAAAAATTGCTTAGCAAGCTTTAAAACAATTCAAATTCTTCCAGAATTGAACGCAAAATGTTTACTAAATCACCAGTCTCTTCTGGTTTTCAAATAGTGAATTTTGCATGCAAAATTCTGATTAAACAGTGTGTTAGTGAGTTAAAGTAGTCAGGCTATTCCTGTGTTTGCCTGAAATAGTCCTCACTTGTGTTAGCAGTCACTATATTCTGTTCCACTAGTTCCACTAGTATTTGTTCCAGATTTTTCATTTTAAACAAAGTATTATTATAGTAGTTGCACTAAACCTTGGATAGGTTTGGTAGACCACTGGCTGCACTCCTAACTGTTGCCATGGTCTTGTCTGATGGTGTGAGATGCATTTGCAAAGAGTTCTCACTTTAACATAAGGGGAAATTTGAAAGACGATCAGTGATAACCCTCCTTTCTTTTCATGATCCTTTCAAGATGCCATGTCACTAACACTTCTAACATAACTCACACTAGACAGAACACAAAGTGCTTACTGAAAAACAGAATGCTCCTCTGGTGATAGTGAGAGTAACGTTTGATGGTCATGTGTTGGACCAGCCAGTTGTGTCATGGACAACTTGAAGGAGATGATTGAGGCTACCAGTTAGCAATACTGGGGAGAAACATGGGTGTTATAGGCTAGATGGATGTGAAATGCTTCTAAATACAGATTGAGTAGTTTTTTGTAGAACACATACAAAGTAGTCTGAATGATCTTGCTACAGTTTTTTATTTTGTATGGTGTAAATATACAACAGTGTGCTTATTTGACTATTTGATGGGTTTTTGTTTTGTAATAACGATAATTATTACACACATATACTTATTTTTAGCACACTCTTTCACTTTCAGAAATATCTCTATTTGGACAGTAATTTATATACTCACCTCATTTTTCCCCTTTTATGTTCTGGATTCTGGAAGGAAAGAAAAATACATCTTTGGACTCGTATCTCAGTCATTTTGTATAAAATGTTCAAGAGATTAAAAATCTAAGAATAAAAAGAGTTAGGCACTAACACTGCAATGAATAATCAAGTCAATTTTCCTTTACTATAGTATATTTTCTTATAATATGCCATAACTAAAGGAGTATTCTGGGAATTTCTTTCAGTTTTGGATTTGTCATTTAGAATGGAAGACTTAGACAAGATAATTACATATAAAAAAGTTTAGTTTCAAGTAAAATCAAGTACTCACAGGAATTAACCTTTGATACTTCCCTTTTCCAGAGACTGGAAATGTCAAAAACTTATGTGAAATCCAAGGAGATGGGAGAGCTAGTCAACACACCATCCTGGATGGATAAAGGTCTGGGTTCCCAAAATGAGGTGAAGGAGGAAGAAAGCAGACCAGGTACTTATGGGATGCTCAGCAGCTTAACTGAAGAGCATGACAGTATTGAGGAAGAAGAAGAAGAGGAAGAAGATGGGGAGAAACCTAAGAGAAGGGGTCCCAAGAAAAAGAAGATGACCAAAGCTCGCCTTGAGAGATTCAGGGCTCGAAGAGTCAAGGCCAATGCCAGAGAACGGACCCGGATGCATGGCCTGAATGATGCCCTGGATAACCTGAGGCGAGTCATGCCATGCTACTCTAAAACCCAAAAACTTTCCAAGATAGAGACTCTTAGACTGGCCAGGAACTATATTTGGGCTTTATCTGAAGTTCTGGAGACTGGCCAGACACCTGAAGGGAAAGGCTTTGTGGAGATGCTCTGTAAAGGGCTCTCTCAGCCCACAAGCAACCTGGTGGCTGGATGTCTCCAACTGAGCTCTCAGTCTGTCCTCCTGGAGAAGCATGAGGATAAATCTCCTATTTGTGACTCTGCCATCTCTGTCCACAACTTCAACTATCAGTCTCCGGGGCTGCCTAGCCCTCCTTATGGCCATATGGAAACACATCTCCTTCATCTCAAGCCCCAAGTATTCAAGAGTTTGGGAGAATCGTCCTTTGGGAGTCATCTACCTGACTGCAGTACACCCCCTTACGAGGGCCCACTCACTCCACCCCTGAGCATCAGTGGGAACTTCTCCTTGAAGCAAGATGGGTCTCCTGACCTAGAAAAATCCTACAGCTTCATGCCACATTACCCTTCTTCAAGTCTAAGCTCAGGGCATGTGCATTCAACTCCTTTTCAGGCTGGTACCCCCCGTTATGATGTTCCTATAGACATGTCCTATGATTCCTACCCCCATCATGGTATTGGGACCCAACTCAACACAGTCTTCACTGAGTGAGGCAGTAAGTTCAATGTTTCAGAGAATGACGTGGAGACATTTTCCATAAGTTGAGTGGTTGAGCTGAAGATTCAATGACCTTAAAGGATCCCTATGGATATATATATAAAAATAGTTCAAGTCCATTTAGGCTTTCCTTCATCTATCACCTCTTTTCTCATCACCTCACATTGCATCGATTTCTTTATAGGGTCCTCAAGTGAAAATATTTGATGATTTAACAACCATTTGAAAATAGAAAAGAAGACCTGGGCCCTATTCCAGTGGTGCAAAAAAACTCATTGCATAATCTATGCCAATTAATTTACCATTTCTGGCCTTTGTTTATTTACTAGCAATTGTAACTAAACAAATTGTATTTATATGAGGCAATTGTTCTAAGTCCAGATGATTTCTAAAGTCCTTTACAGTTCTAAAATTCTATAACTGTGGTGATCACTCCTGACAACTTCTTGAAACTGAAAGAATAGAGAAATAATAGGAAAGGGATGCTATGCATAGAATGATCAAATTGAGTTATCAGAGGGAACACAAGGTGCATGTCTCTTGGCTCACAGAATGCAAAGCTTGTTTGGGTTTAATGATAGGACTTCTTTGTATCTATTGAAAAATAGCTCCTGGAAGCTAAAAGTCTAACATGGCTGTCACTGTGAAGAAAAAAACATGTTCTTTAGAGATCAACTCTATTCGTTATTAGACTAAAAGTTGAACATATCTTCCTTATGATTTGAAGAACCATAATAGAGAACCATAATAGAGGCCTCATGCCAACTTTATTCTTGATAATATTTCAAAACCATTTTTCTCAGTACTAGAGGTAGGGCAAACAAGTCACTGAAGCCTCAGACTCCTATGACTAATGGGACATAGATAAGTCTTTTAGACCATGACCTCCATAACCAGAGGGCTCCAGATCTTCTGATGCAGCTCAGGTGCTGCTGTTAGAATCAGAACACAACACAGGTTTATATTAAAGAGCAATAAAATAGCTATTGGCTATAATAACTACCATAGTTCAGGGACTCTCTCTAGCTCATGGTTGCCCATGGGAAAACCAATAGATTTTATTTTAAGCAAGATGAATTTCATTTGGTTAAACATGATTAAAACCATCCACCTCTGTCCACACCAACATATTTTCCAGAAGGACAAGCACCAATCAATTTATTGACCAAGGTTAGATTTTTCCAACATATATGTAGTCCCTTATCTCTCCCCCTACACTAGCTGTTACCTCTTCCTCACTTCTGAGATAGAATATGTTATTACATATTGTAAATAACATTTCAGGTGACTAAACTTAAGGATGCAGAAATGAAATACAAGGTCAGTGAATATTTTTACCAACTATGTCTTCATCACAGGTTTAACACAATTTGCAGAGTGCTTATTTTTCTTTATGTAACTCCTCTTTCCTTTATATCAACACTAACTTCATAAATTTGTATTTTTTTCAGAAAATGAGACCTGAGAAATTTTCATATCTTGTTCAATCTGCCAGGACAGTTATTTAAGTCAAACCGGAGCCTGAATGACTTATTTGATAGTAGATTAGGTCCTGCTCCTGCCAGAAAGGATACATTTAGCATGCAGGGTACATCAATAGGGCCAATTAACAAAACGATAACACATATGAGTATGTCATTTTCTATAGCTCAGCTATCCCCTAAAATCTGCCAACTATATGTGTATCTTGCCTGTTTACCTCTCTTATTTATTATCTCCTTACAGTATTTTTTTCCATTTTGCTCTCAGCATTTACCCTGCTGTACTTTGCACCCTTGGTTTGTAAATTCACTTGAAAGTAGCCTTGCAGAGAGATCTTAAGCCCCATCAGCCACCAAAGTGGTTCCTCTCATCACAATCTGCCCTAGAGGAAATTGGCAAGTAAAATGACATATAAAGCCATAGTATGGGCTTTCTGAGTGTATACTGCACTTACCTTTGTGAAGGGCTGTGGGAGGGTCCATCCTCGAAGCTAGCATTTTCTGGCATTTAAGTTTGTAGATAATCAATGTTGTCTGAGTTATTTATTAGATATTATTTATTTAATTTATTTTTCTCTTCCTTTCACAAAAATTATTTTAGCCCCATAGATGTGCTTGGAAACCCTTCCTAAAATTTTATTTGGAAAGTAGCTCACAATTTTGCTAAGAACTGCTGAGTTTTGGAGAAAGGGGAAAGGAAAAAATAGAGAATTACCTCTGTGATAATTTTTATAAAAAGCAGCAATAATTTGAATGGCTATGCAAGTTAATGTTTTTAGATTATTTTCTTCAGTCTAAAGTGAGCCAGAGTTATTCTTTACTAATCTGCTGTTTATGCCTTTGGGGAGTATGGTAGCCTTGAGCCAGGCCTCCCTGAAATTGTATAGAGGGATTTTATAATTGAATTAAAATTTAGGAATGCAATAGCTTGTAAAGAGCCTGCTCTCCAACCTAGGGTGGTCTCATTCTTCTGGAGATTTTTTTAGATAAAGTAAAATAATTGTTTAAATATTTTGTTTAAAATATGACTGTTTTTCCTTCCTTTTTCCTAGCAGAAATAAAGCTGTAAGTCTTATTAGATGTTGTGTTGTGTTTTGTTGTGCTGTGTTGTTAGTCTTCAAAACTTTCATTCACTCTCATTTATTCATTTTCTTGGGCTCTATGTCCTACAAGCAGCTAGCTAAGCAAAAACTGGTCTGTCAGGAGATTTACACATCCCCTAATTCAATTGATCTTGCTAGAATATTCGAAATATGCAGTTAGAAGTCTAGAAGCACTGGTCTCTGTTACTCATATAATCAAGTATAAAATCTACAGTTAAGAAAAAATAATCTTACAGATTACAGGGCTATGGGCAGTCTAAGCAATCAAACCACAGATAAATGGGAAGATGTGCTATTATCCAAAGTAGGTGGGCTGACCAAGCTTTCAAAAAAATTATGAAATATGTTTTTTGACAACTTTTCCTTTTGATTTTTTTCTTTCAGTTTTCTCTAGTTAAAACTTTCCAGGAGGCCGGGCGCGGTGGCTCAAGCCTGTAATCCCAGCACTTTGGGAGGCCGAGACGGGCGGATCACGAGGTCAGGAGATCGAGACCATCCTGGCTAACACGGTGAAACCCCGTCTCTACTAAAAAAAAAAATACAAAAAAACTAGCCGGGCGCGGTGGCAGGCGCCTGTAGTCCCAACTACTCGGGAGGCTGAGGCAGGAGAATGGCGTGAACCCGGGAGGCGGAGCTTGCAGTGAGCTGAGATCCGGCCACTGCACTCCAGCCTGGGCGGCAGAGCGAGACTCCGTCTCAAAAAAAAAAAAAAAAAAAACAAACTTTCCAGGATCCCTTCTTGCATGTGTAAAGTGATGATAATAAAGAAATAATCATAATGATATTATTAATAATAAGTATAAATAGAAAAGTTAGTTAATCAAGGTAGGGACTTGGCTTAAAATATTTAAGAAACAAAAATATAGCATAAAAGTTATCTTTCCACCCCTGTCTTCCATCTCCCAGTTCCCACTCTCCAACTAGAAAATACTTAAACATTTTTTTAGCTTACTAGTTATCAGAGACCTTTTATGGATATATAAACAAATATTAGGTACAAATATTAAGGTGTATTATTCTCTTTTTTTTCTACAAGTGGTAACAATATAACACATTTCTGCATTTTTTTTTACATTTAAGTACAAATCTTGGGGTATTTTTAATAGCAGTTTCTTAATTCTTTGTTATAACTGACTAGCATTCCATACTAAACATAATTTATGAAATTGAGTCCCATAATTTAGAATTTTTTCAGTCTTTTGCAATATCAAATAAATGATTATGTACACGTCATTTGACACATTAAAAGAATCTTTACTTTGCAAAGAATCGTCCAGAGGGGCAAATAGAAACAGAGATAACAACAACCCCATCTAGGAGATAGTGGATGCTTACTATGTAGTGTCACATTTCTAAGTGTCTTACACGTATGAATTCATTCAATCCTAAAGCCACTCCTGTAAGGCGATCAATCACTATTAGTATTCCCATTTCACAGATTAGGAAACTAATTTGTTTAGTTTAGTGAAACTAAACAAATCCTGGTGGAACCAGGATTGATTTGAGCTAGTTGATTTTTCCAGAAGATTTGAAATGATCCTCAGTAGCTGTTTGCCTGGTAGGTATATGAGGATGTCATATCTGTGCAATGCTGGAGCCAGCGAAAGTGGAATCACTATTTCACACCCCTCAAATTGTCCTTTACATATGATACCCTGTTACATCTATGACCCAGGCTGATCGATGTCCACACTCTGCAATAGAATCTGAAAGAAGGCCATCTTTCCCTTGATAGAAGCTCAACTTTCTATTCGACTTTGCCCAGGTAGACCACATAGTGTAGGCCAGATCACAGACCAATGCCCTGTTGCCTGAAAGTGCCCATCTTTGAGAAGGCTTAAATCCATCGCAAGCTTTAATCTCACATATCTTAGAATTTAAGAAAAATGTTTTAATGGGGAATTATGGATATGAAAATAACAAAATATTCTATCAACATAGAAACATCCTGTCTTCAAGATTATTTTAGAAATCTATATAAATGTAGAGTATAGTTTGGTGCAGTAATTACAAGCACTGACTTTAGAATTCAATAAATAATACTTAAGCTATGCCACATATTGATTGAATGATCTTTATTAAATTGATTAACCCTGCAAAGGCTCAGTTTTCTTGATTTTTAAACGTTTATAAACAAAAAATAGTTTTATAGGTGCTAATGTTTTTTCTACTTTTCCTCCCTTTGGCGTTTATTATTATTAATAATTGACACAAAATAATTGTACATATGTATGCAGTATAATGTGATTTTTGGTACATGCACACAATGTGTAATGATCAATTTGAAAATAGCAATCACAATAATGCCTTCCCCTCAGGTTAATCATGGTGAATTAATTGAGATAATACATCTAAAGCACATAGCAAGTATTTAGCAAATGGTAATTATTACCATCTATGTTCTATTAATTATTTTTTGGTTACAATCATGTCACCTTTTCTATTTGCCTCCAATATATGGCTATGAGAATGCTGATGGTGACAATGGCAGGCTTAGGGAGTCCATAGAGTTATTTAGAGGGTTGAGTCAGGCAGACTTAGATTTGAAGTTAACTGGCTGAGAAGTCCTAGGCAATTTATTTAACGTCTCTGTCTCAGTTTTCTTCTTTATAAAAAGGGCATACAATACCACCAATCCATAGAGTTGTACGAGGATTAAAAATGATGATAACGGCAGTGAAGTGTTTATCTGAGGTTCTGGAACCTGGGAAGCACTTTACTCTTATTGTTGTTATTATTATTGGGAGTAGAGTGAGAATAGGTGAGGTAATTGAGAACTAGAGAAAACTATAGATTCTTTTCATTTAAACAGTAAATAATTTACTGGAGCCAATGACAAAATCCAAGTCTATTGGCCAGTATTCCATACATTGGACATGCCATTTTCCAACTCTTCATGGGGACAGTTTAGACAGAAATCTTCCAAAACAAACTTTCTGAATTTGGAATATAGGAAATATTGAATTTTTCCTTCTTTTCTAAAAATTGGCATAGAGTTAAAAGGAGCCTTGTAGTAGCTCTTTGCTGTCATCTGGCTTAAGACTATGTAGAGAAAGAATACTATTACCTCACAAATATATAGTACGAGGTACTTGATTTCAATTTAATTTTTTCAAGTAGTAATCGTTATTGAGAATTTCCTCTAGGCCAGGAACTAAGCCACTCTGTCATAGCTAAGGAACTCTGTCATAGCTGTCAAAATACACACGACAATAAAGATGTTTTGTCAATGCCTTACATGTAAGTAAGTGAATTCAGTTTTTAATTTGAACAAGAAGATTTTAGAAACCAATAGCTAAAAACTCAGGGGAAGAGGAAATTTCCATTTATTGAGCATCTTTACCAGGTACAAGTCATCAAGTGAAGTTCTCCATACTGAATTAGTCTTCAAAATAAACCACTGAAGTAGGTTCCAGATGTTGTAGAAACCTACATAGAAATGTGCAAATAAATATGAGAACATAGAAAGTCATGTAAATCTTAAAAGTGCCTGAGCTTCTATTTTCTCATCTATAGAGCGAGATGATTATGCCATTAGATATCTGCAATTTCTGTCATCTTAATATTTTAACAGTTCCACGAGCAGCTAATGTCCATTTTCTCTCTGGCACAGAAACTCATGCACACATTCTTGGAAAAAAAGAGTGAATAAGTGATTGAGTAAAAGCTAAAAGAGGAGGCAACAATCGACTACAAACATTAAAATCAAGGTGGTATTTGGATGCCTTGTGTGGTTTGCTTGCTGGTCAGCTATCTTAAGGAACTGGGGTGCTTTCAGTTTATCTATTTAGAAGACAGTTTTCTGGGCAATGATCTTATTCTCTAGAGACAACTACTCCAACATGTTTAGCAATTAAAAGGCTTAAATCTACGTTGAGCTAAAATAACTTTACCATAAATCAAATTGAGGAATTGTACTATTCCTAGAATTTTAAAATTGTCCCTTTTCCTTCCTCAGTTGGAAATAATAGGAAGATGTTGACTATATTGTTTACTTCATTACAAATACAGTTAAGTTCTCAGTTATCCATATGAATAATTTCTGTTGAGGATTATGGAAGGAAAATATTTTATATAAAGCTTGTTTCTCCATGTCAGCTGACATGTTTCTAATTTTTGTTTTTCTTTGCGTGTGTAGACACACATATTAATGTATGCATATTTGAAAAAATATATATGAAAGCATATAGATGTATGTTTGTTTATATAGATCCATAAATACATATATTTGAAGACATGTATATTTAAACACATACACTTCAGTACATGTTGAATACATATACGTGTGTGTGTATATATAATTTGACATATGTATTTGCACTCTAAAGTCAAATTGAAACACTTTTTGTATCATTTAATTATTGGCAACTCTACAGGCTGAGTTCTTTCTTTTATTAACTCAGTGTTAATAACTGAGGTAGAAGGTTAGGCACTGAGAAAGGAGGTGGAGGCAGAGAAACAGGAAGTAAATATGCTGGGGTTCCAGTTTTTTCCATTGAGATAGACCTGGAGGGGCAGCCTGGTAATGGAAAACATTCTTCCTTGATCTAAGCCTGTGCGTTCTCTTCCTTTGAGAGCTGGCCTCTGAGCTGAGGCAGATCCAGGGCAGGCGGGCACGTGGCTGGCCCACTGAGGGCCGGGAACAGCCGCAAGCTGCTCAGGGACTTGGAGCACACTATCCCCTGGCTCCTGCTCAGCCCACTGCTGCCAGCCGGCAGCTTCCCTCCTGCCAGACCCCTGGGCATGCTGATGGGAATGGCACAATTACTTAATCCCTGCCCAGGGAGATCTGGGACACATGCAGACAGATGGAGGACCAGGGGGATTCAGAACTATTTAGTATTGGAGGAGCAAAGGAGACAGGCCTGGGAGCAATGGGCCAGGCTTGAAAGGCAGTCCTGAAGCCTCTTTTCTCCAAGCAGCTCCAAGGCAAGCTGTTTTCTCACCTGAACAGAAGCTCTGGAAGAAAGGACCTAGACCTTCCCTGAGCTGCTGGCAAAAAAACTGAGAAAGAGCATTGACCCACAGTGTCTGGGTTTGCACAAACAATAGAAGGTCACAGATAGGTACTGAGGAAAGCAGAATTGAGGAGAGTCAGAGCTCCAGAAAGGCCCATATAGAGGGGGCAATAAGGAATTAGAGATACAGAGATTAAAATAGCACATGCATGAACTTACCACATGCATGGATTTAAGAGTGAAATTGCTGTTTCCACATCCGTCTCCTCTACTAGTTTATATCCTTTCATGTTCCTTAATCCTCACTCATGCATTCTCACACTCACTGCCAACTGCCTTGGTTCAGGTATTCAGTATCTATCTGTCTAGATTCATGTAATAGTGTTCTTCCAAACCTCCAATCTTTTTGTACCCAGTATCTCCTTCCTTCTACAATCCATCCTAACTGTCTGTCTTAAAACAAAGCCATGACCATGTCATTTCTTTGGTCAAAATTCTGCATTGGTTTTCTCATCATTATAGAATGAAGTTCAAACTTCCCAAGCTAATATTTAACCTGCCTCATCGCAACTGGTCTTGGTCTACACTTCCAGGCATATGTATACCACACATTCTCTTCTCACTTTCCTCAGAAGCAACGCATCCTGCTTATCCACCCTGTTTCACCACCCTACATACACTTTTGTGTTGCCCACATGGATTACTGTTCCTCTAATCAATATGAAGTGAAATTTTCCCTTACCCTTGTTCCTGGCAACACCTTTTCCTGGAGTGCTCTCTCCTCTATCTTCACGTACTGAAACTACGTCGATCCTTCAGGGCCTAGCAAAAATCTTTCTTGATAAAGCCTTTACAGACTACCCCTGTAAGACTCATTGCCTTCTTCTTTTCCAGTTTAGGGAATTAGGACAATTGACTCTAAGAGTGAAGCTACTATTTCCACATATAGTGAAGCTGCTATTTTTCCTCTACTGGTTTATAAGCTTCTTGAGAGGAGGGGCTGTTTTATCCACTTGTTGTATTGACAACTGCCAGTGGAATCGTGTGCACACAGTAAGGAAGAGATAAAGGAAATTTGGGTGGATAATCAGGTGCTAGCATTGTGATGTTACAACATTCTAACAATCTTAAATAACTTTAAGAGAAAGTGTTTTCTTTTCTGCCTTAGAGAAAATCACAAGGAGGTTCAGATAATGTCCATCTCTACTCAACTCATAAAAAGGGAGTGATGGAAATTAGTATCTAGGGTTGTTTTTAAGTCAGAGTGAATTTTGCATCAATATATGTATGAATTAAAAAGAGTAAACATGGTTAGGCGCGGTGGCTCACGCCTGTAATCCCAGCACTTTGGGAGGCCGAGATGGGTGGATCACCTGAGGTCGGGAGTTCGAGACCAGCCTGACCAACATGGAGAAACCCTGTCTCTACTAAATATACAAAATTAGCCAGGCATTGCAGTGCGTGCTTGTAATCCTAGCTACTTGGGAGGCTGAGGCAGGAGAATCGCTTGAACTGGGTAGGCGGAGGCTGCGGTGAGCTGAATAGTGCCATTGCACTCCAGCCTGGGCAACAAGAGTGAAACTCCATCTCAAAAAAAAAAAAAAAAAAAAAAAAAGAAAAAAAAAGAGTAAACATTTCATGAGTTTTGTCTACCCAATGTCCACTAAACTATTGACTATATTAATAAGAATAACTTGGGTTAAAAAGTTTTGCTTAGACAAAGTAAGAGTGGCCAGTTGAAATCATACAGAGTAAAACATAGAGACAAAAACTACTAAGAATCAGAACTTTCAGAAATGAAACCAGAGAAACAAAAATAAGACAACATCAAAGCTGAGTTGGGGGAGGCAGAGAGCAGGAAACCACAAGAGGAAGTTTGAAAGAAAAATAGAATCAAGGCAAGAGAAAAGATTGTGGGTGTGAATTCTTTAGTAGGGACATCTCATGCATTTTTAGGTGTTGTCCCAGAGTGCCAACGGCTTCCATGAAAGTAGGCAGAAGGTGAGGAAATTCCTCTCAGGGAATAAGAACCTGTTGCCTCTGTGTTTCTCTGGTGGGAGCCATGTGTCTTGATTCCTGTTGTACCACAAACCCTGGGCACCATGATTCTCACCACCAAGCTTCTTTGAGGACGGTCCCTTGTTATCTGTCTTCAGAGCAGCCGAAAATCACATTCACTTGTTTTGGAGAAGAACAAAGATTACCAGTTTCTCAAGTTTTCTTATTCACCAAAAGACTTATTTTGAAACATGAAAGTTTCTGTTTGGTTACTGGATATATCTTCTTTTACAAGAAGGCATAGCAAACACAACATTGTTTGGTAATGGTGTGGATGAACATATTTCACTATCTCCCACAGCCATTGATGGTCTCATGATTTGTTTTGAGCTGGTGAATCCAACAAATTCTGTGTGAGAGCCTGGTTTCCCATTGACTTTGGGCAACTAAACTAGAACTTCAAAATCTTTATCTGCAAAATGATGAGAATAATGTCTTGCAGGTTAACACTAAATATAATTGGCATAATACATGTGGCATGAGGCCTGGCACCTCATTGGTGTTTAACAATCGGTAGTCATCCCTTTCTTCTTCTTCATTATCGTCATCACCATCATTCCCTCCTATGTGGGTGAGATCTCCATCACACTGGTCTGGTGGAAACAGAGACTAATGCAGAGGTGGACTGTTGAGAAAAGGTGACCTATGGGAGTAGAAGCAGTATTGAGTAATGATTAAACCATCAGAAGGAATTACTGGGTTGCAGTCTGGAGTGTGTGACTCAGCTGGAGTCTGAGTACAAAGGTCCCTAAGCAGAAGCATCAGGGACAGACAGGGGGCAGCTGATACTGTGCCCACAGTTGGCACAGTCCAACAAGATATTCAAGGATAAATGGAAAAAAAAAAATCAGTCCTGAGAGAGAGCCCTGCTGAACCATGTTGCCCTGTTTCTGAGCAGCAGCTGCAAGCAGAGCTAGCAGCTGCAGCTGTTCTTGGAAGCCTGGATTCCCAGGGAAAGTGGGCATCAGGCAAAGCAAAAGGGAGGGAGAGGCAAGCACAGGGTAATACCTTGCGTTCCCAGGATGGGAGATTCCACCGCACAAAAATAAGGGAACTGGGCAAAGAGGGAGGTGTGAGGGATGACAACGACTGGGCATTCTGAATGTGAAATGATGCCGATTATTGAAAGCAAGCTGATGGATCCACAGGAAGAGCTAGCCTGGGGATCAGGACCTTTCTTGCCATTTATATCTTCAGAGTGCTACATAAACATGGACCAATAATTACTGACATGAAGTGAGTTCTAAGCACGTACAGGAAATGTTCTTAATCTTTTACAAATGTGAAACTGTGTAATTCTTACTATAATGTTATGACATCTGAGGCACACAGGAGTAAAGCAACTCTACCAGGCTGTATAACCAGCAAGTGTCAGAGTCGAGATATAACCCCAGAAGTGTGACTTCTGAGCCTGCATTTTAATCCATCACTCTCAACCAGATCTGTCCAATAGAGCTTTCTGCAATGACAGAAATGTTCTATGACATTGAGCACTTGAAACTTGGCTAATGCAATGAGGAACTAAACTTTAAATTTTATTTAATGATAATTACTTTAAATCTAAATAGCCTTATGTAACTCGGGACTACACAATGGGCAGCACAGCTTTATATTGTCTCTCTAAAGAGGCAGATCTCTTTACGAACCTCAGTTACTAATTTATTTTCTATCTGAAAATTGTGGGATTGTACTCAGGGATGAGAAATATATGAAATGATTCTAACTAATTTATCTTTACCTTCCCATATAGATACTATGATTCAAGCATGAATCGCTTTTCTACTGAACCTAGACATTCCTCTGAATCTGTCATAACAGAGGACTCTAGGCAGTTGCTGTTAAGAACTTAGACTCTTTATTTGAGAATAAGGCAATATCCATCTCTGAGCACTAGATGGGAATTTCTGAGAAATGACTAGGCTTAGGCCTCAGAAGGAAGGGGCTACCCGGGAGAAGTGTCTCACCCAGCCCTCACATTCCAGCGGCACTGCCTTTCTTTCCTCTCAGACAGTTGTACCCGCACCAAGTCACTCTTCTCCCACATAGTTCCTCTCCCACTTCTTAAGTCTAAATCTGGGGGGACCCACCTATTGTCATTTTTCTTCAGCTATACTTGAGTTTTTCACTGGTTTTCTCAGAATCCCTGATCCAAATCATTTCTGCCGCACTGATTGTCTATTTTCCTTTCAGTGGATGTGAATCGGCACAAAGGAACACTTTTTTTTCTTCTAAACATATCACTGAAGAAGTTCTCTACCAAGATCCATGCAGGAAAATGCTATGTCCTGCAGACACACAGGAAGCAACAGTTCTCCATATAATTCTCAAAATTGAATTTTTATTTTGAGCCTTGAGATCCCCTGAATACCTCATCATTGACATCAGCCTAAGCCTCTGGAAGCTCCAGGGCCTTATTGGACAAGTATTTTCCTAGTTGGTTCCTAACTAACTTATTCTCTCTGTTTGGAACGTCCTACCAGCTCTCCTGCCTTCCCTTGCCCTTTCTTGCCTTTTTGCCCTGTCAAACTTCTACTTAGATTTCAAAATGCAGCTCAAATGTCACTTGCCCTGGGAAGACTGTTTGACTCTGCTCCCAAAACACATGGCTCCTAGGATGGGTGAGGTTCCTCTACTCTGTAATAACTCCTTTTCTCACCCCCACAAAGCATTTTGCTCACACCTCTAACAGAAGAGCATTTAACTAATTCTGCTGCAATACCGTTTCTGAATCTGTCTCCCTGAAAGCTCTTAGCTCATCAATAGTAGAAAGATAAATTACAGATTGCTGTCCCTACTACCTTGCAGAGCTTGATATATGGCAAGAGTTAAATAAATATTCATTGAATAGACAGAAGAATAAATGAGTGAGCTAGACAAGATCAGACTCACGTGGCAGAGCAGATCAGTGTTACTGACAGACCAAACCCAAGGTCGGAAACAAAAGAGCCTGTTCCCTGGCCAACCTGACCTTTTCTGCTCTGAACAGAATAATCAAGGATAGACTCTCTCCTCCTCATTCCCTGACACCCCCATAAAAATTCAGCCATTCTAATTTTATCCTCACATTTGCCTCCCCCCCTCACCAAATCCTGCACAGTTCCAAAGCACTTGGCTTCTCTCTCCCTCTGCCCCAATTGTTCCTCTTTCTATAGCATCGGAATCTCATTGTCCTCCCTGCCCTATTCCCTCCTGACCTCTCAACCGCCCATTGTAAGATGTCAGGAGGACCCGGGTGACAGCTGGGCCCCAGCAGGGCAGGCCTGGCATCCCCAGGGCATCCCTGGCAGGTGCTGGAACACTCAACAGCCGGGCTTGTTATCACCGCCCCCCTCTCTCTTTCCATAGGTTCCCTGTCTCCTCCTTTAAGCTCCAACTCCCCTTCTCAGGGGTTGTTAGGGACGGTATGAGCAGCATGTCTGGGTACAAGTATAAGCAGAGGAAACAGTCTGATCTTTTCTCTGGACTATTTGCACTCCTATGCATATCTCTTCTCAGATGGACATCTTGTATGCTGTTAGCCTGTGTGTCCCTGAGAGCAGTATACTCTGCCAAATTCCAACTCGGAAGCTCTGCTGTTACCTCCCTCTGCAAAACCTTACTACCACAGCATTTGAGTCCTTCAAATGTTGATCAAATCAGTCAGATCTCTACTCCACAAGATAGCCTTTCTCAATTCCAGCATCTCCACCTTCTATGACCCTTTCTGGACTCTAAGTATGCCTCTGCTAGGGCATGAATCCCACTGTTCCCTCATTATAGTTGGTGTGTGGGATAGTGACCAACAAACCTAGTTCAGTGCTTGACACGTAAGAACTAAATACTAATACTAAATACTATGTACAGTATTTATCAGGACGTTTACCCTTCCTTATACTTTCATTTAGTTTGATTCTTATAATAATCCATTGCAGGGATCTTATTCCCATTTTACAGATTAGGAAACTGAGACGCTGTGTTTATATTATGCCCAGAGTCACACAGCCAACAGGTGGCAGAGTCAAGACTTGATTTTTAAGGTTTTACATCACCTGATCTCTACTAAAGTTTACCAAACATTTAATTAAATTTTACTAATAGAATTGCTAAGTTTAAAGATAACACAGATATCAGGGACACAGACTGAATGGGAGAATACAGTTTAGATATTAAGAAGGACTTCTTAATTATAAGAGGGAAAACTGTTTATCTCCTCACTGAATTCTGAGAAAGGAATAGGAAATTCTTAATTTTATGGGGATGGATTAAGTAGTGATTTAAGATAAAGGGATGGATAAAATGATTTTTAAAAAATTCTTTCACTTCTCATTTGAACTCTTCATAACTATGCTTTCTCCTCACTTCCAATGGATTAATAGCAATACCAAGTATTTAGTGATCCTCATATTTAGGGAAGTAACTTCTCCACGAAATGGGAAGTTTATACACTTCCTTTTTTTCCACCTTTATCCAACCCTTTACATCCAGACACTGAAGCCCATGAACCTTCTTATTTGGCAAAGCGATACTTGCTAAAACACATTTAATCCCTGAAAGAGGTCTGGTTTATTTATAAGCTATTTACTCCAAGCCTCCTCAAGGCACTAATGTGTCTGAATGAAATCACCAGTCAGAATTCAACTCTAGACTTGACATCTGGAGACTTAGTCATCATCCTCCCTACTCCTTATTTGATACTACCAGGCCCTGGACACTTGACTGGGGTGTGAAGGATGTGGGAAAATGAAGTACAGTGAATGTTTTACTCTCTTCTACTGGAAATGAAGAAGACAGAAAATTGATCATGTTGATTCTTTTCCAGGGCCCAGTAGAGAGGATTGCGGGATCTTACTCCCTCCTGCATATTCATGTTGGCTTAGGGAGGCAGCCAAGCAACTAATTGGGTAACTCCTCAATAATTTGTCCTCTGAGGAAGGCTGCTGACTCACTTGGGACTCACTGAATCAAATGTTCAGCTTCCAGTCTCCAATTTGAATTGTACCCAGAGGTAAGAAATAGACAACTTGTTGATTCCCTGGGGTAAGAGAATAGATTTTTTTGTAAAGATGGATAATAGCCTGAAACTAGTGATTCTGGACAGGAGAATACATATTTCTATTCCCAGCTAAGGGCTGCTTCTTCTATGTTTGCCTCATCACTACCCTCAGACCATCCTCCCAGATACTTCCCATTTCTATACCAGTGTAGCACAGATAAATGTGGTTTTGTAAACCAAGTTATATCTTAATGAGTAACATTTAATTTACCATTTGAATGACTTCTGTGTTGGAAAATTTTAAGTGCCACCTTTCCAAAGCAAATTCTCCTTATTTTCTCTCTCTGTCTTTTAAAAGAATGATTATAATTTTCTTTTAAAAAGAAAGATTCTTTACTTTTAAAGAATTATTGAGCCTTTCTTAAAATGGATCAGACCTGTATATCTATGATTTCCCTGATATAGCTTTCCCATTTTTTAAATTCCGTTAACGACAATTAATGATATTGGTTGTATACACATCATTTTCCTATGCCTCAATTAGCATATCTGGAAAAGAAGAGGGGAGAAATGAATCTCTGTTTTTCTATCCCTAAGAAAACCAATTCAATAATAATTGTGCATATTTCCAGAGAAATGCAAGGTGGCATTAAGAGTAATTCGGAGCACAAGTTACCTGTAAGAGTCCATCAATGTGATATAGATTAGATTAGATTTTATCTTTTTAACCTGTTTTCCTGAAGCAAAAATCCCACTGGCATCCTCTTGCCACGAGGATTAGAATGCACACCACCAAGCTCCAGCTCTACTGTTTCAATAGCCTTCAGTAAGTCACCTTCTGCTCAGCTCTCCTCTAGAAAATCACTGCATTGACTTGAATGGCATCCACTGAAATAGAGTCTAATTAGTAATATTTAAACTTGTGCTATACAATTTTTTGTTAAAAGAAAGTTTAGGAGGAACAAAAACAGATATATTATTGAAGAACAGCATAAAAATAAGCAGATTTAGCTAGTTTGTCATCCCTTCCATCAGCCTGTACTTTCTCCCATTCATCTCCCCAACTTTTCCAGAGGGAGCCCTGAAGAGCGGTTTGAAAATCATTGTTGTGAACTCTAAAGGACTTAGATCTGTGCTGCTGGTTTTAAGAAAGTGGATAAAAATGGAGAGTGGTGCATAGTGTAAAGTAAAAATTTACAAGTCTGTACTGATGTAAATAAATAATTGAATAAATAAATAGATAAATGGGGGCAAATAGACAAATATATTGTGCAGAATAATTTTAAGTAAGTTATGTAGATACTCTGTCCTCAAGGAGGTAGAGCATAACTTTCTACTCTTTAAGAGTAAAACTGTGCATAGTGACTTCCTTTGAAAGAGTACATGATGAAAGGTGTTAAAGTGTGACTTTACAGTAAGAAAACTTTACAAACACTACCTCAGCCAGGTGATCAAGGTTAACATTTGTAGTGATAAGTCATGATAAGTCATCATGTCAACATTTCCTTGATGTAATGAAAATGACACTTTGACTCTGCAATCTTCCTACAAAAAATAAAACTCCAATCTAATAATGAGATAACTATCAGGCAGATTGTTATTGAGGGACATCCTACAAAATACCTGACCGTCACTCTGCAAAACTGTCAAGGTCATCAAAAACAAGGGAAGTCTGAGAAGCCATATAGCCAAGGAGCTTAAGGAGACACGATGACTACATATAAAGTGGTATCGTTTTTTATACTTAAAAAAAAGAATTGAAAACAGATATTAAAACAAAAACATGTATGTTCATAGCAGCACTATTCATAAGAACAATAAAAAAGGAAACAACCCAAATGTCCATCAAGAGATGAATCGACAAACAAAATATGGTCTATCTATACAATGGAAGAATATTCAGTCATAAAAGGGATTGAGGTGCTGACACGTGCTACAACCTGGAAGAAGCTGAACACAAAGAGTCACATACTATATGACCCTGCTCATATGAAATATCCAGAATAAGTAAATCCATAGAGAAAGCAGGTTAGTGGTTGCCAGGGGTCAGAGGGAGAGCAGATGAGGTCATAGCTGGTTAATTTTAGGTAGGTACTTCCTTTTGGGATGATGAAAATGTTTTGGAACTAAGAGGTGATGGTTGCACAATATTGTGCATGCACTAAATGTCACTGAATTGTACATATTAAGACAGTTAATTTTTTTAAAAAAGCGGTATCCTGGATGGGATCCTGAAATAGAAAAAGGAAAATAGGTTAAAAAGTAAGGAAATCAGTGTAGACTTTAGCTAATAATAATGTATTAATATTGGTTCATTATTTATAACAAATAAACCATACTAATAAAAGATGTTAATAAAAGGGGAAACTTAGTGAAGGGGTTATAGGAAATGTCTATACTGTTTTCACATTTTTTTCTGTAGATCTAAAGCTGCTGTAAAATTCAAAGCACTTTAAAAAAATTTAAAAGGAGGGTGGGGAATTAATTTTATAAGAATACAGAGAATTGTCTGCTGAGGAGACAACTGCAGTGGGCATCACATTTCTGAGGTTATTGGAGGAGGGTGACCTGCTGTGCTGCATCTCCAAGGGGGATGATGCAAGAAAAGATACCTTTCAATTATAGGAGAAGGATTGAAGTCAGGGGTGAGAAATCACTTTCCAGCTTCAGACATCTTGACTTTAAGACCCCTCTCCAGGGGAGGGATTGCTATCTACATATGGATGGGGTCGGGGGAAGGATGCGTTCACAACTGCTCAGGGCAGGCAAGGATGATCCTTATTTTGGGGATGGACAGCTAGGTAGGTCAGGAAAAATGTGTGAGGTTCAAAGAAAAAAATTGTGATACTGTTCCCAGCTGCCCCTCTGCTTCCATACAGCCTAGTCACTTATATCAATAATATCGACCTCTAGCAAGAGACAACATCTAACTATTCATGTTAATTAGTATGTAGTAACTAAAAGCATTCCCAGTCATCTGCGTGGTGTTTGGCATCTACTAGGTGTTCAATCAATATTTGTTGAATGAATAAATCTATTATAAGGTTAATTTTTATTTCCACTTACTTAAATACATTTCCCATTGATGCAATACTTTCTCTCTTTCTATTTATTTTAGCCTCATAACAACTCTGAAAGATAGGCTGTGGGTATAAACAGTGAGACCTCAAACTATCAGTCCTGAGCACTGCCTGGTGCACATCCAGTGTGACAGAGTTTGGTGTGTGAACTGATCAAACCAATATGCATTGCACCACTAAAGTGTCTGCATTTTTTGGCCCTTGCAAAGGCTTCCTTTTTCTAGGACATATGGGAAATGAGGGTAGAGGGGATTACCTCATAACCCTCTATAATCATCCTCCTGGCAATTGTTCCTCAGGATTATGTGCTCATCCCAGCTCATCCCAGTTTGCAGTCGAGCATTGTCTTTAGTCCATTTAGGCTGCTGTGACAAGATGCCTCAGACTGCATAATTTCTAAAATGCAGAAACTTATCGATCACGGTTCTGGAGGCTGGGAAGTTCAAGACCAAGGTGCCAGTAGATTCAGTGTCTGCTGAGGATTCCCTCTCTGCTTCAAATTTGGGCCTTCTAGCTGTGTCCTCACATGTTGGGAAGAGCAAAAAGCCTTCCTTAAGTCTCTTTTATAAAGGCACTAATCCCTTTCATGGGTGCAGAGCCCTCGTGACCCAATTACCTCCTACAGGCCCTATGTCTTAATACTACTGCTCTGAGAATTAAGTTACAACATAAGGATTTTGGGGGGACACAAGCATTTAGACCATGGCAGGAACATCTTTCATTTCATAGCTCCTTGTTTAGGACTCACGGACACTACCAGATGCTGCTTCTGTGGATCGACATTGGAGAGGCCACAAAGTGACGCAGACCACACCTTCCTCTACTGTTGCATACCTTCCTCCTAAGGTCTCCTCATAAAGAATTAAGGTAAATTAGGATAAATATAACATTAAAGGAAGAAAGATTAAAATTGTCCCCTAAAAATGAGTGCTGTCATAGGCCACATGAAAAGTATCCCAAAGTACTTACTTCACCAAAGGCCCCCTTCTCGGTGTTCCTACTTTCTAAACTTGTTTCCTATTCTGCTTGTGTCTATGAAGTGAATTATTTTCTTTTTTCATAACTTTTAAAATGTTTTTTTTTAATGTTTTTCCCATGGGTTTCGGGGGAAACAGGTGGTATTTGGTTACATGAGTAAGTTCTTTAGTGATGATTTGTGAGATTTTGGTGTACCCATCACCCGAGCAGTATACACTGAACCCAATTCATAGTCTTTTATCCCTCTCCCTCTTCCCATGCTTTCCCCTGGAGTCCCCAGAGTCCACTGTGTCATTCTTATTATGAGGTGAATTATTTTCTTACTGCAGCTTTATGCATGTCCTCTTCCTACCAACATGGGCTGGTCTCAATCTAGGATCCACCTTCTTCCCTGAAAGCATAACTTTCCAACTCTTATTTTATCAAATCTAGAATAATATCCTAAGGTCTCCAGTAAGTGAATTCCTGGAGGTTTTTTTTTTTAGTATTTGGGGTGGACACAAGCACTCCAAAGCAAGAATCCTTAAAAATCTTTCTAGGAGCCTGTGTTATGATACACATTTTAATTATTCCAATTGTCAGCAATTAACTGCTGGATAAGTACTGTACCAAATAAGTAACATATATGTACACACATATCACACTCACACATAAAATTCCTAAGACAAACGAGAATTCTCAAAAAGAATAGAGGCTAATATCATCAGAAGGATGATACATGTATTTTCTGTTTTGAACTACACGTTCCTCTCTCTTTACACAGAAACGCCCAGATTACTTGAAAATCAGAATTAAAAGGGATTACATGTTTGGATTAGCAGGTAACATGGACACAGTGAGTGTTCTCCCTTCTCGGCCTCTTGCTTCTGCCTCCTTTCTCTTCCACTGGTTAAGATCTTGTGAGAAAGAAGGATGACTTAGGTTAGGTAGAGTGTTGTGGACAAGTGGGACATGCATATCCTGCTAGAGTTTTTTAATTTCCCTGTTAGTTCTGAAGAATTTCAATAATCTTTCAGAATTAGGATTAACTCAAGAACTCTCATTTTTTTAAAATCCTGGTGTCATGGTATCATCTACTCTGCTCCTGATCATAATCATTAATTCAAATAATATTCTTTCTTCTATGGTTGGCCCATACTCCTGAGGCAGAAGAAACACCTAGGCTGGGCGCGGTGGCTCATGCCTGTAATCCCAGCACTTTGGGAGGCCGAGGCAGGTGGATCATGAGGTCAGGAGACCTAGACCATCTGGTCAACGTGGTGAAACCCCGTCTCTACTAAAAAAACCCACAAAAATTAGCTGGGCGTGATGGTGCATACCTGTAGTCCCAACTACTCAAGAGGTTGAAGCAGGAGAATCACTTGAACCTGGGAGGCGGAGGCTGCAGTGAACTGAGATCATGCCACTGCTCTCCAGCCTGGAGACAGAGCGAGACTCTGTATCAAAAAAAAAAAAAAAAAAAAAAAAAAAAAAAAAAAGAAAAAGAAAAAGGAAAAAAAGAAACACCTAGAAGCTATTCTGTTACCTGTTAACTGTATCATCTCATGATGGTTTTCAATCTTGATGAGAGACGTTTTAAAAAAAAAACCCACTAAATGTCATGAATTATACTCTAATATAAATGACTTCCAGATTTTACACTAATGGGTCTAGTCCTCAAAAGTTTATACATAATAAGTTGTGTTTAAATTCAGCCAATTGGTCTCTTACTCCTAGATCCTGAATTGAATCACTCTAGGTAAGGAAATGGCACTGGGAGAGGAGAGAGGTGACTGCTTTTCTTGACCTGGGCAAATGGAGAGAGAAAGGTAATCCTCACTTAATATCATACCTTGACGCACTGCTCACTGGAAAATTTGCCGCTGAGTCACTTTGCAGAACTTTCACAGAGTTTATTAGACACGACACAAATTACTCCTTATCCACATTTGCCAGGGAGAAAAACACCCCAGAAACTTATGGGAATGAATTTCGGTAAAGAAGAGAAAAACAAGTTTCTTATGAAAGGCCTACAGGATGTATTTCCCTCCTGAAAGCCAACATAAATCCTTTTTTCCCCCCTCACTGCTTTAACAAGGATAGACTTCAGCCTTCAGATAGATCCCAAAACTCTTCATCCAATAGGTGTGTGTGCATATGAGAATGTTTTTGTGTGTGCATGTGTGTGTGTGTTTATTTCTTCAGCATATGCAAAAGCTTACTCTTTGTTTATATGTTTAGCCATGCCATTGACTGAATCTCATAGATTTTAGACATACAAAAATAATTACCAGTTTCCTGAAGCTAATGAACCATAATCCCCTCCCTGACCTAATTCTTTGTCTCTAATCCCCAATAATCAAAATGCTTGATACATGGCAAGTCTTCATCAAATCTTTGTTGCTAGGGTGATCAAAAAGATAACTGACCTAGGTCTAAACACCATGTGCTCCACAATTCTACACAATATCAGGACGGAAAGTGGGTGTAGGTGGTGAACCTGCTTTTCTCGGTGGTGTCATTCTTCCTCTTTATTTCTCTCTTTTAATTAGTGAAAAAAAAATCAGTGTGGGATTGACTGGAATTTGTGCATCCGCAGATGAAAGCAAGACTAGCAACATGAATACTTTGTAGTTTTCACTCCGTATCACCTGAGGCAGCCTCCCATGATTGGGAATAAGGGGGAAATGGGAATGACTACTGGTTAGGCAACCAATAATGTCTGCCAGAGTAACGTTTAATCAAAGCTTGCAGCAACCTCAAAGTTTACAAAGTATTGTAAATTATTCATTTTTTTTCTAGAGAATATTTTTTCTTACTTGGGAGTTGTACTACACATAAATTTTAATGAACTGTGTTAATCTGATCCATCACTGTTTAAATCATGCAGACCTGTCTGTTATGAAAATAAGAAATCCTCAAAGTTCTAGCTGTGTTTATTTTCTTTGAAGTCTGGGCAAATAAAATAAAATGTGACTGTTGTGGACTTAAATCCCAACACATCTGATATTTTCAATAGCTGCACTGAAAAACATACTGAAAAGGATAGAAAAAGGAACCGTTAGCTGCGTCATCCATT
Source organism: Macaca thibetana thibetana (assembly GCF_024542745.1). Taxonomy (NCBI): domain Eukaryota; kingdom Metazoa; phylum Chordata; class Mammalia; order Primates; family Cercopithecidae; genus Macaca; species Macaca thibetana. The sequence continues at coordinate 51,384,933 of NC_065588.1, forward strand.
TTTCAACATTGTTGCAGAATAAAGTCAAGCTCATTATGTATGGATTGCAGAATGTCTCTTCTATTGAAAAGCATGGTAACATTTTCTCATCTCAAAAGTTCCTTAAATATTATAAAGCAGCGGTTCCCAATCTTTTTGGCACCGGGGACCGGTGTTGTGGAATGTGAAAAGACAATTTTCCCATGCGAGATGGAGAGTGGGGGGTGAAGGTACTGGGGAAGGCATTAGATCCTCACAGTGAGCGTGCACTCTAGATCCCTCGCATGTGCAGTTCACGATAGGGTTCGTGGTACTTTGAGAAGCTAATGCGGCTGCTGATCTGACGGGAGGTGGAGCTGAGGCCAGAAAGCTCAAGCGCCCACCGCTCACCTCCTTTTGCGCCGCCCCATTCCTAACAGGCCAAGGATGGGGACTGGTCACCGCCCAGGGGTTGGGGACACATGTTATGAAGAGCAAGCACATCGCCAATCAGATTTTCATCTTTATTTGGCACTACTGTTTCGAGAGGCTTAAGTTTCGTTAACACAACTCAGTGCTCTCTGATAATCTTTTCTCCTTATGAGCTCAAGTTCACCTTCAAAATATTTATTTTCCTGTATTTTCCAGACTGCTTTCCGTAGTGCGTCAGTCAGAAGTGGAATTCTGCCTCCTCTCTGTTACTTGTTAGAATAACTACATCTTCATCAACCAGCACCTAACTCTTCCTTTTTATCTTCTTTCATAAAACTTGGTTCATAATCAGCCCCGTTTTTACTGGACAGTATTTATGGCCATATTTTTATTTTGTGTACAAGCTTGAATATAGGATCCTTATTCCAAACATCATATATGTCTTTTTAACTTGAGATTTTTCAAAGGATCCTTATTGTCATATTGGTTCTTTGTAAACCTGGAGAAGTGGAATTGGGATTTGTACCCTTGTAGTGAAACCCTGGTTCTGATACACGGTAGGTTTATAATCCTTATTGAATCATCAATCTTATTTGACTATCAGTCCCAGTTTATTATTTGCTTTTTCATTGGCACTATAATGATTTCAAGTTTTAAGGTTTTCTGTGCAACTGGTGGCCATCTGAGGACTATAATATAATGTTATTTTAAATAATTCAAAAGAGAAATGTGTAATGCAAAAAAGTTCTTTATAACCCACGCCCACTGCAGATAACTAGTACGTAGGGGTGTGTGTGTATGTGTGTGTGTTTAACTGAAAGAGAGGGAGACTGTATATGATGGTCTGATATTTAACGGCATTTGAAATTTCTTCTCTATTTGTAGTGATGGTTTCAATGTTCCTTTTTCTGTGGGAGGCGGGATCATTTTGTCCTATGTGTACAAATAGCCAGTTTCTTCTCTTCCTCACTGTCAGTAATTATTTTCCTTAACCTTTACTTGTTTACCTAGTTTAGGATTGCTGACTCAATCCTGGCTAGAGTATCTGGGCACTCTGACCGCATGGTCAGCTTGGCTTGGTCTCTAGCATCCTTGGCCATGCCTAAGGTTTCCATTCTGCATTTCTATCCTTCTGTGGACAAGACACTGCCTCATAGTTTTGGTATGATGATATCCCTAAAGAGATAATACTCTATTTCCCAACCCTAACTGAAATTTTCCCATGAGGGAACATATGTAATATCTTCTTAAGTTGTTTAGGATCAGGGAACACTTTAAGGGTGAAGAAACAGCGAGTTTAGATAATGCATTAAAGGTCATAGATTATGAGCGGGAGAACTGGGTCTACACTGAATGCTCTAGGACTCTTCTGTGGGTGGCGCTGCTGAGCTTGCATACCTGTGGGCAGCCGGGTGAAAAGGCAGAGGTAGCAGGGGATGCACCACAGTTACTGATGGGAGCCTATACGCCAGGCATCCTCTCCCACATTTGCCGTTGTCTCTTTTGTTCTTATACTTTGACCAGGATATTTAACTCAGTAATCTCAGTATGGGCTTGGGTAAAAAAAACAAAAGTGGGTAAGCTAAGTCCTCTGACAAGTAGAAAGTACTACATAGAATAGAAAAGTGACTGGACATAAGAGGAGGTGTCAGGTGTGGCTGCTGTTACTGTGAAGCCATGACTCACTCTGTGCTGCATATGTCAAAGTAGGCAGTCCCAGACTTGTTTGTGTGAATGTTTTCTGCTAATTAATTGCATTCAGGCAGACGACCTAGTAACATCAGCAAACTGGGGCGGGGAGGTGGTGCACAGAGGGTGGTCATTTCTATGAGATCAACTTTGGAGCAGTGCCATGGGATCTCAGGCCTGAGAACTCCTGGGTTGGAATCCCAACTCTTTACTGGGTGTATGACCTTCAGCAACTTATTTAACATTTCAGGAACTCATTTTTCTCATTTATAGAAAAGGCATAATAATAATACCTTCCTCAAAAACTACTATGATGATTGAGTAAACTACTGTGTAACAGATAGTTGGCTGCATCATTGCTATGACTTACAGTGGGGGTGAGCAAGTTAAAGGAGAACTTCTCCTGATTCTGTCGGAGTGTTAGAAACGAATTATAATCACCTTTATGCTACATGCGATGGAGCTAAGGCCCAGAAAGGGGATGTAATTATTCCAAGTTTATTCTGAGAATTAATAATGACATTAGCTCAATGCATTTTTGTTTCTTAGCTCCTTCTTTTATGTAAATTACAATCAGTCTACTCTGATTCTCTGGGGAGTATTTTCGTTACTTTCCAAAGAAGGCCGGTCAATCCTTTGAAGTGGGACTTAAAATCAGGAACTTCTGTTCTAGCCACAGCAACCATCTCTGACTGAGTTCTACTGGCTAGTAAAACTTTCCCACCCTGCCCCTAAGTGTCTCTTTCTTTCTTTCTTTCTTTCTTTCTTTCTTTCTTTCTTTCTTTCTTTCTTTCTTTCTTTCTTTCTTTCTTTCTTTCTTTCTTTCTTTCTTTCTTTCTTTCTTTCTTTCCTTCCCTCTTTCTTTCTCTCTTTCTTTTTTTTTTGAGACTCCGTCACCCAGGTTGGAGTGCCCTGGTGCGATCTCGGCTCACTGCAAACTCCGCCTCTAGGGTTCATGCCATTCTCCTGCCCCATCCTCCCGAGTAGCTGGGACTACAGGCATCAGCCACCAGGCCTGGCTAATTTTTTGTATATTTTTTAGCAGAGACGGGGTTTCACCGTGTTAGCCAGGATGGTCTGGATCTCCTGACCTTGTGATCCGCCCGCCTTGGCCTAACAAATTGTTGGGATTACAGGTGTGAGCCACTGTGCCTGGCCTCATCTTTTCTTGAGTTTAGAAAAAATATTACTTATTTTTTCATACAGCTGTTTGTTTAAGGATAAGAGAGATTTGAACAAGACCAGGACAATCATCTCAGTCTTAGGCCACTTGTTGATAACAGCCCTATAAACTTTTGATGCAATCCTGTATCAGAGCTGGAAGGGGACTTATCCAGCTTAGAGACACAAAGAAAGGGGTAACCATCACACAGTCAGAGTCAGGGCTGAGTTTAGAACCAAATTATGTGACTTCTAATTCCTGTGAAGGTCTATGAGATTCTCTGCCTCTCTACCCTGAGCATCTTTGCCTATTTAACGCCCAGGTACAGGCTCACCACTCCCTAGCCTCTGGGATCAGGTTTGGTACATAGACTCCACTTGTGTTTTCCATAGAGACCATCTAGTTGCTCAAGTTTTTCTTCTTTGTGTAGTCTGATTTAATACTTGTAACTGAATTATCTCTTGTCTCCAGTTTTCAAATACCTCTGCTTTTCACCTACTTTCCTGGTAATATAGATTTTCTACTATGTTCCTCAATAATTAAGTCCTTGTCTGGGACTTTACTGTTACTATTGCCAGATTCTTCCTAGGATGTTCATCAGAACTGTGGAGCACCTGGATACCAGTTAATTGTGTATCCGTTGATTATCTGCCTACCCATCCTCTCTCCTGTGCATACTCTGCTTGGACTCAGGTGTGTGTTCATATATATACATCTTGTTTCTTCCCTCTATTGTAAAATGAATGATCATTTGAAGTGTACCCTATGTTTGTATTCATCTTCCTATTTACATGCCACTAAATTATCAGTCTTGCATGCCTTTCATGCTCTCTTTACCCTTCACCTGACCCTATAGGGCCTTCTAGATTCTTAGCCATTTTTCCACTAATCTGATATTTCTGGGTTTTTGATATCATGCTATAAAATCTCATGCTGTTCTATCCCTTAAATGTAGGAGGGAGAAACCTAGGATATTCATGTAAATTTCGGAGATAATTTGGGGGAACTTTGTGGTCTAGATTTTCTTTTTTTCACTATAGATTATACAGTGGTACTTCTTACAGATCCTCCTGATCCCAGGTTTATTTCTGTGCTTAATTTCATTTTGTTTCTTTTTCTATTCTTATAATATTTAGTACTCCAAAATATTTGTATTTATGAGTATTTGTTCTCCTTTTCTGTTCACTTGAAGTAAGCTTAATAGATGCACAGAATTTTTGCACACACAGAAATCAAATGAAGCTTTAAAGTACTCCTCCCACAGTCTCCTAAAATTAAATTCCTCTTAGGCACCTGGAAACCTAATAGGGGAGGGAAGTTGCATCTTCCAAAGAAACTGGCAAGAAACAAGCAAGGTGTCCGCTGAAGTAAGGCTCCTACCTTCCCACAGAGACTGAGAAATAATGACACTATCCTCCTTGGTGGCTGCATTTCAAAGGGATGCCTCCCAGCCCCTGAGAAAGATGTTCCTAGGCTGAAGAACAGGCAAGAGGATTTTACTTTAATTTTAATTTTTTTAAACTCTTATTTTAAATTCAGAGGTACAAGTGCAGGTTTGTTACATAGGTAAACTTGTGTCTTGCGGGTTTGTTATACAGATTATTTCCTCACCCAGGTATTAAGCCTACTACCCATTAGTTATTTTTCCTGATTCTCTCCCTCCTCCACCCTCTGATAGGCCCCAGAGTGTGTCATTCCACTCTACATGTCCATGTGTTCTCATCCTTTAGCTCCCACTTACAGGTGGGAACGTGGTATTTGGTATTCTGTTCCTGTGTTAGTTTGCCAAATTTAATGGCCTTCAGCTCCATCCATGTCCCTGCAAAGGACATGATCTCATTCCTTTTTATGACTGCATAGTTTTCCATGGTGTATATGTATCACATTTTCGTTATCCAGTCTATCATTGATGGGCATTTAGATTGATTCCATGTCTTTGCTGTTGTGAATGACGCTGCAATTGACATATGTGTGCATGTGTCTTTATAATAGAATGATTTAGAGACGACATTGGCAGTGGTAAGTTTTCTAAAGAAAATAGTCTAAGAGAAGAGAGGCCTATTTAAGGCTTCGTCTGGCTGAGGACAACATTAAGGCCTTCTTGGTCTCAGATGACCCATGACTCAGTGGAAGCAGCTCTGTTTTGAATGTCAGTCTTGCTGACTTCTAGACACAGCTCCTTTTTCAGTTACTTTATAGCCCGGCCCTGTTATTTAATCTTTTTGTTTTTTAGCATATTTTAGGACAGATGAGACTAACAATAATGGTCTAGCTCCTTCATAGGTCGAATGGATCTAATCTCATCAGATCAGATTGCTTTGTAAATTAAAGGTGTTACGCTGTGGTGCTGCAGGGAGGGGCTGAAATTACTCTATTTTCTTAAGATTTGGGAATGCTTTGGCTCTGTCTCAGACCCTTCAAGTGTATTTTCTTCATTCTGAGAGATTCTACTTGAGCATTTGTCTCTGCTACTCATGAGTAAGGGAAGACACTTTCAGATCTTATCCAACCTTGCAATTTCATATAAGGGAAGACTGGATTCTTGAACAAGGAAGGAACTTGCCCTCGGACATACCTGAGTCATAGCAACAGAACCTAGGACTCCTGCTTCTTTTCACTACACAATAATGCATAAAATATTCACTGATAAGCCAAGCCTTTTCACTCAGGAGCAGCTCCAAGTGCACTCGCTCTAGGAAGCCACCTTTACTCTGGGACTACTATTTCTATTACACTCCACGCACTGATTGTTGCCTTGACAGTGCTAAATTATTTCTGATGTCAGTTATCCAAGGTTGCCTTTCCCATGTCTCTGTGCTCCTCTGGGGCCTTGGACATCCAGAGACAGGGCAGACTGTCTGGCCACCCAGAAACAGGATTGCTTTTCTGAGTTTTTGTACACTGATCTCTGCTTACCTGCTGTGGTTTGTTTCTTCATCTCACAGAGGAGAGGGAAGATTTGATAATTCTGGGGCCCTGATAAAAGAACTGTAGCAGTCTGGGCAGGGTGACCCCGAACTTGATCCCAGTAGTCCCCATGGGCTAATCCCAACCTCTCTTCCCCCGCCACCATCTCAGGAGGTCAGGCAGTGAGGTTGCTGACGTTGGTGTGGGGGTGGGAGCGGGATTTTGAGCGTCCCTCCCCGTCAGCTGGTGTCTGTTTTCATGGCAGATGGTGGGTGGTGACGTGGCTCTATTGTCCTCCCTTGCCTGCCCTGGAGGGAGATTTCCTTTGCCAACAAATGTACTATACTTCCAGAGGAAATGGCATCTGCCTCTGAGGGCATGTCCAGAAGGCATCTCTAGCATCTCCATTGCATCCTTTGGCCTGAAAGCCACTCTGGGCTCCTTTAAGTCACAATGAGTAACCTGTTGTTCTTAGTTGGCTGGAAGGGCTATAGCAAATGAATGAATTTAACCTTCCTTAGGAGGCACTAAAGTTAGACATCAGCATGGACTTTTTAAATATAAGGATGATTAGATATGACTTAACAAGGTAAAACATTTGAAATGTATTGATAATGATGCCCGCTTTCCCACGCCATGCTCTTCGTCTCAGGTACCTGTCTCTGTCCCAATACTGTGATATTTCCCGCTAAGATTGTACAGTAGTAATCCTACCTTTAGATAGTGGAAAATGGAGAAATGGAAAAATGGATGGCTTTCTGAATATTCAGTCGTGCTTAAATTTTAACATGCATCAGAATTGCTTATGTGCTTATATTTGTGTGGGAAGGATAGGAGAGCTTGCAAAGATTAAAGTTTTGGTCTATGTCAGCAGATTCATAGTAGGCATGGCTACCTTAGGGTATGCATTTTGTGTGTGTGTGAGAACCTCCATGATAGTAAATTTAAATAGTATTTTCTATAGTTTTAGATGGAGGTTATTCATTTAACAGACAAAAAATGTTTTGGAGGAGGAAGAAATAGAGAGAAAGTAGGAAGACTCGTTGCTAATGGAGGGCAGAGGAAGGAGGCAACAGACGTGCAGTTAGATAAGAAAAGAAAAGGGTGGGGGGACTCTGGAAATTAAAGAGCTCAACCACTTGTGCAGAAGGATGTTCTGGAGACTATATGATGAAAGGTGAAGTGAAGGGATTTGGCAGTCTCATCTAATGTGGGAAGTAATCAGGATGTCGAGCCCCTTCAAAATAATGCTATTACATTGTTCTTTGGATTAAGCTAAATTAAAATGAAAACAGTGCTCTGGTGAATGGAAGCTGTTTAACGTAGGAGCTAAAACTTGGAGCTTTTCTTCAGGACCACACAGGTTCTAGGACCCTGAGATATCCCTGCTCCTAGGCAGCTACTAGAATAATATTAATAATGACAATAATAATAATTTATGTTTATAGAATGGTGGAATGGTTGGGATATTAGGATATCCATTTGGTTACTGAATCAAAGAAATTCAAAATAGTCATTGCGTAAACACAGCAGGTTATTTTTCTCTTATAAAATGTCTAGAAAGTGTGATCAGGAATGATGGGGTAACTACACAGTTATCAGAGACTCAGGATCCTTCAGTCTATTTTTTTGCCATCTTAACATGAGGTTTTTATTCATCTTTCAGATGGCTGTCCTAGATGTTTCTTTCATAGGCACATTCCAGGTGGTATGCAGGATAGACGCTGGGGGTAGAGTGGAGGGAGGAGAGGCACAAACTTGCTGTGTAAGAGCAAGAGCTGTAAATTACTGTATACCAATGGCCTGAACCTAGGCATACATGGCTGCGAGGGTGCTGAGCAACCCTATGTCTAGCTTCCCCTTATATTCTACGTAAGAAGCGAAAAAACAGATATTGAAGACTGTCAGTGATCTTTCCCACAAGCAGGTTATAGTTATCGAAGATCTAACACGTGAATCGTATCTTCTTAGAGTGAGACAAGTAAGATGGTTACTAGTATTTCCATTTTCAGTTGAGAAAACTAGGAATGTAAGTGGTAAGCGGCTGAGTTTGGCTTGGAATTCAGGTCTTTTGACCAGGTATGTCCTGTTCTTTCCACTACGTTGGGATGTTTTCCACTAAAGTAATGTGAAGGCAGAACTCTCCTGACCTTCCTGATTGTTCTCAGCAACTAAGAACAACTCACACTGCTCTGGCACCTTCAAATTTAGTCAATCCCCCCTTTACTCTCCTCCCTACCCTAGTTCACACTCCATCCCTCTATGCTTGATTAAAGAGAAGTTTCTAGGTCCCTTGCTTTGAGCTCAACAGCTGCCAGGAATGAGAGGGCTATACTTTGTGGTTATTTTAATACCTGTTTTGGGAGAAGCCTCTCAGTTTAATCCTTGACAGATAAACTAACAGTAGAGAGATTGGGAGTTATTTGCAAAGACTTGCTGGCTGTAGGAGATTGGGCCGTTGTTAATCTTTTCAGCTGAGGTTGGGGGCGCCCATTTTAATCAGAATTTGTGCAGGAATAATCCTTTCTTTAAATTCTGACCCAATCCCTCCAATAATTACAATCAGGGCAGTGCTCTTTGGAAGCCAATGTGTTAATATGGCATTTAAAGGGATAAAACAGGCCGACTGAAATACTACCGTAAGAGTACCTGACAAGGGCAGTACCCTTGACAACTTAAGGTTTCCATGGCTGAAGGAGTCTAGAAGTTACTATTCTTCCAGTTGTGTCTGGGGACTTATTTGAAGTTATCTCACAAGTAATTTTGGAAAAGGAGAACCAAAATAAAAATAATTATGACTTTCTAGAAAATTTTACTCAAAGAAAACATAAAAAAGAAGCAAAAAGAATTTATATACAGATCTATAGAGAGGACTTCTTATGATGGAACCACTGAGTAAATGCATAACTGTGTTTGGGTGGAGAGAGAAGAGATCCCTCAGCTATAAGGGAAGAGACTAAGTAGATTAATTCAAGATGTTTGAGAAACAGATACCAAGATATAAATTAGACAGAGAAGTTTGTGGGGAGGAATGCCTATGGCAGATAAGGGAAAGAGAATATGAGTAGCCAAGGACAGCCTTCAGATAGTGGTCTGATACCTATAAAAGCAGAGGAGAAGGAAGAAAAGGACCCGAAACTGCAGCATGGTTCTAAGACGGTTTTGGGCATGCCAGTGGGGAGGCTGAGTCAAAATTGTCTGTTGGAGGAGTCCTGCATGCTATAGGACCTGTGCTGTGTTGAGTCATTGGTGGGAGCAGCACAGGGGTAATGTGGTCTCCCTGCATATACAGCGGCATGTCCAAGAGGGACCAAACTGGACTTGTCAGTCAATTATGTTCTCTGCAGTAAGTTTTCTTGCAGAAGATCTATGTGGTGTAGTTCCACCACCATCACACGAGAGTTCTCTGCTGTTTGTCTTTGGGGAATTTCCTTCCTTATCTGGGCTTCAGTTTCCTTGTTTATAAAACAAAGTGGTTAAGGCTAGATGATCTTTAGGGTTTATGCATCACTTTCATTTTCTAATTTTGCAGAGTCCCAACCTTTGATCCCCAAATGGTGGGTGTGTGTGTTGGGCAGGGAATGCAGGCAGTGGGGGAGGTTGTCATGGAGAGAAATGGATTAATGGCTAGGAGGAAAGACAGATCACTGTCAGGTGCCTTCTTTCTGTCTGAGCCTGCCCCTTTTTCTGGGCTCCAACCTGGGCTGAGGGCTGGGCTGGCCACAGCTTCAGCCTAATCTAATCTAGTCTATCAGAGAGGTAATGAACTATAAAAGTGTGGATTCAATTACAATTAGAGGGGAGTTTTGTGTTGGCTGGAGTCTGGTGCTAGTCAGAGAATAGAAACTCAGGCTGAGCTGAAAGGCCCATCTGTGCTAGCAAGGTCTGCCGTTAGGGGCTGGGTAAAACCTTACCAAACACAATGAGGAAAGAACAGTACCCCTATCAATAATTTTATTTTAAGGAGAAAAAGTATTCACTCTTTAGATTCTGCCTTTTTTTCATGACAAGGTAAGAGGAAATAATTTTTTTCTTAGGTTGTCTTACCCGCATTCTCTGGATAGAGCCCCAATACACCCAGAGCTTCCACGAATCTGACTTTTCCTTCTCTATCAAAGTCTCCTGGATCCTCCACTTCAGCCCTCCTCCCTTCTCTTCCTAAATGGTAAAGATTGAGGCAATGGGTTGCCTGTCCTTTGGATTTTGAGAAAAGTCTCATTCTGTCAGAACCCCAACAAATTCTGCCACAGAGCTTCCTGAGCACTCATTTGCCCTTTATGTCTGTCAGAGTGTAGTTCACATTTGTACTCATTTTTCAAGGTTCAGGGAAAGGATATTTGCTTAGAATGCACCCTCAGGAGGCTCTTAAAGAATCGTGATTTTTTTTTGTTTTCCTGAGCATCCATTGCATTTTGTAACTCTCAAGGACATCTATCATATTCTGCCTTCTGTTAGAGATATTTACATACTTGTTTTACTCATTTTTTACTTCAACGATTTTTTTTACTACTCTCTGCATCCTCTGTACTGAGCCCATCTTTAACTAGCATTTAATTGTCATTAAACACAGGTTTACTGAGAATGATACATACATATTTGAGAGAGATTGTTTTCTCTGTTCTCTTTTGCTTCATTGTTACCCTTCTTTCTTGTTTCTTTGGCTAATTTTCCTTTCCAAAGAGCACATCGAGCAAGACAATTAAAAACAGTAAATTTTTTTTTTTTTTTTTTGAGACGGAGTCTCGCTCTGTAGCCCAGGCTGGAGTGCAGAAAAACAGTAAATTTTAAAAAATGATGTTTTTTTCTTCTTTTGCCATGCCATTTGCCCTTCCGCTGTTCCTTGACCCAACTATAGTTGTTCTTACCCGAGATCCTTTAATTTAAAGTATCAGTATGGGGAACCCCACAGCAATATTTGGCTTTCCTGAAATTCTGTATAAATTTAGACAAGACTTTCTCAGTGTTCATCCACGCATATGCCAATGTGTTAACATTATTTGTATATGCTATTTTTTACTTTTTAACTTTTGTTAAACAAGTAATAAGAGGTATCCTTCATCCCAGCTGTTCCCCTTACTAACAATATAATCTTGGGCATACAAGAGTTCTCTGTTTCTCAGTTTCCTTATGTGTAAAATGGGTAAAATAATTTTATCTTTGTTGTAGATCTGTTGTGAATATATTGTGCATAGCAAATGATATATATTTGCCTTTTTATTGCTATTATAAAAATTATAAAAAACAGAAAATATTTTTTAAAAACTATAATAGTCATTCAGAGCCCATTACCATGCACCCAGGTTTCTTTTGAGAAATTTTTAAAAAATGGCTAAAATCAAGATAGCACTACTGCACTCCAGCCTGGGCAACAGAGTGAGACTCCGTCTCAAAAAAAAAAAAAAAAAAAAAAAAAAAGGCTAATTTTTTTTTTTTCCTTCTTTCAAAGGATGCATATATGTCAGGGACTGAACCAATAATATTGTGAGGATTTATAGAATGTCAAAAAGGAGAGGTCTGTGCCTTCACATAGCCCTGATTTAACTTGAATTGAAGAGCAATTCCAAGATTAGATCCTGGTGATAGCTTAAAAATGCCTATGGTACAGAATTTTTTGATTCTGGCAATTTCTTGAGATGATAGATGTCTTTGGACCCATCCAACTATAATTGAAGAATACCTGGATCACGTAGGAAGTGAGGATTGACGCACTCTGTTATGGAGTGGGAACCACAGAGAGAAGGGCTCCTGCTTATTTTAAAATCAAGTAAATAACATGAAAATCAGATGCAAAATAAAACTCAGATTAGCATATAATCACATTAGCAGACTAATTGAGTCAGGAGCTCAACACTTTGTGTAATAAGGTTGTACCCTTCAAAGGGAGAATAAGAGAAAGTCCAAATTGTTTATCCATCCTTCTATTTCAATGCAGAGCAGAGGGTCCTGAGACCAGATGTGGCCAGAGTCCCATCCGGGCAGTTAGCACAGTATCACTTACTCTAGGGGACCTATAAGAGGGGATTAGGGGTCATCGACTGAGTGTGGCAGCCCCCTAAGGCCTGAGGGATTAGCATCTAATGCATCCAGCTTTGCAGAAAATAGGGCTCAGATGAGGATCTAACCTCTTTTATTCTTCTTTGTTTTTCAAAAGCTCTAAGAGTAAGAGGGTTTCTTTTTCTTTTCATACAGTGAAGTCCTTCCATCCCGAGAAGCAGGGGTGGGGATGGGGATGCTGGATCTACAGGTGATCTAACAGCTCTGAAACAGAATTTATTTTCCTTCTATCCATATTTCTCTTCCTTCTGGGCTTTGGTTCTTCCAGCCGAATTTCCCTTTATCCTCCTCTCCTCTTACATGCCTGACACCAAATATTTATTTTTTAACCGAAACCAGTTTCTTTGCTCCTCTTAAGTTCTCAAAGGAAACATCATAACATCTCTTACCTTCTAGCACCCTCAACTTACTTGAATCAGTTGTTAATGTTGTAACCTTTGCTTTCAGTCATTCAAAAGATATACTCCTAATTTCTGCTACCAAAATCATTAAAATATATTGAAGGTGATGAGAATATAACAGACTAGAATTTAAGGCAGTGATATATCTAGGCTGACTATAAATTCATCCAGTCCAACGAAAGGAACTGTAAGTAAAATGTGTAAGATGAAGTTATAAGATATTTAACAAGGTGTTTATGAACCTGGATCTAGTATAAGATGAAAAAGCTATAATCCATGGCTACTCACCTTTATAACAGTGTTCTTTTCACTATACCTCTCTGTGTATAATTGTTTTCTAATTTAATTTCCCTCTGATTATTTTTTAAAATAACTCATAAAGTTGCAATGCTTACAACTTATCTACCTCTTCTATAGAGAAAGAGTTCAGGTTGACAGTGGAACATTTTGTCCTCATTGTTTTTTCTCCCTCAAATTTGCATTACATGTTATTCAAGGGAATCAGAAATTTCTGTGAAAGACTCATATCTCCTGCCCTTTTCTCTGAGACATAGGAAAAGCACAATAGCAGAAACTGAAGCATAAATTTCTTAATAATTCTATGAGCTTAGTGAGAACATAAGGGACCGTGGAAAAAGCATCAGAGTTGAGCCGGGGTTCCAGTAACATTTCTAATACTAACTACTGTGTGGCAGTTAGCGAGCTTCAGATTTCATTATCTGTAACTGTGAGAAGGCTTGACCCTCCCAGAATGGTTTTGAGAATGAAGGTTTTATACTGTATATGTAAAATGGCTGGCATGCAGAAGTCACCAACAAAGTGGTAATCTGTAGGCAAATATGCTTTTTAACCACCCACTGTATAAGCTACTTTATACTTCGTGGACCTGACAGGACAGCAGGGGAATTTAAAGGAAGAGCACAGCACAGCATAACCTATGCTCCAATGACATCTATAATCTTGAGAAATGGCCAGAATAAAACAATTCAATTCCATAGGCATTTTTTAAAACTGTCACCAGGATCTAGTCTTGGAATAAAAACATAAGGCCCCGCCGAATCCTTCAAGGGGATTTATGTCTGTTACAAAGACAGAGTATTACATAGCCACAGACAATGTGATATTTGCTAATGAGTAAGTATTGACTCAGTACTACATGACACAGAGAAAGGAGGTTTGTACAGAGAGAAGTCAGAGTTATAAAGACGTTTAAGCTGTACCCAAAACAGTGAAAACAGAAGTAGCCTGAGCAGTGGGAATGGCAGGGAAAACACAAACTCGAAAGTAATTAGGGTGTCCTGGGAACAGGGAATATTCTAAGGTACCAGTACATAGATTGGTAGTCACTGTGTGTGTGTGTGTGTGTGTGTGTGTGTGTGTGTGGCGCGTGTGTGTAGAAGTCTGATTACGGATGAGATCGGGTAAACTATGATCAACCTCAGGTGTTTGGATTTGGCCCTGCTGACCATGGGGAGACATTGTGGCATTTCTACACAGAGAAGTGACAAGATTCAATGTCAGTGGCCATATACTAGCTCTGCGAATGGTGTATTTTGGTGAAGTTGCCCTTAACAAACCATCGTTTCCCGGAGGAAAGTTTGTTGTCTTCTTAGGGTGGCGTATTTTCACCAAAACTTGTGTAGGGAGCTGTAGATTGCTCATTGCCTCTTTGACAAGTGGAGGGTGGGTCAGAAGCAGGGATGGCCCCAGATCTGGTCTCTGCTCTTATCCCTCTGCAGGCCCATGAGAAACTTTTTCAAGGTGCCGGTCTGGTATTCATACCCCATCTGTCATGACTCCAGTCTCAGTCCTGACTCTCATTAGAGCTGTGGGCAGAGCTGCCCTTTTCAGGGCTACCTCCACCTCCCTCTCATCCAGCCTCTACACCCGAACAATCAGACCAGAGTCAAGTTGATTGTTTCCTATGGAAATCAGCCATGTGGAGCCCTGGGGGAATAGCTCTGCTCTCTTATGTTCATTTTCTTCCAGTGTGGACAGGGATTGGGGAGGGCAGTTTCTAGCCCTTCACATATGCCAGAGAGAGACTGAGACAGAAAAATAGAAGAGAGACCTGGAAGTATAGGCAGGGGTTTAGGGTGGAAAAGGGCAAGAAAGTAACAATAGAATTGCTTGCCTATGTCACAGACAATTTTGTTTGGGAAGAATCTCGTATTTCTGGGGCTACGGGAACTGAGAGGGCAGCCTCATAGCTAGCCATCCTAAATATTAGCATGTTAGGACATTAGCATAAAGGTGGCATGAGTAGACACCTCATTCATTTTACTATTACCCCCCAAATGCCACAAGTGAACAGAACATCATGCAAATTTGTAGGTCATATGTTTATCTTTGTTCTGCTAGACGTAACTGAATGGATTTTTGAAAAAACTGGTTACTCAGTGATGTTCAAAGAGGCAGAATGTTTGGCATGCAGATAAAATATCTGCAGATTTGACAATTGGTTTTTATACTTCATCTGATTACTCACTTTGAATCTCCCACATTACTTTCAGACTTCACTAGAATTGCTTTGCAATTTGATATATACATACATTATTTATTTTATTTTGTTTTTATTTTTCACTTTGTTTCCTTGACATCTTGTTACATATTTAAAACTTCCCTAGATATACCTTGTCCATAGCCCTTACTACTCACCTCTCTATCCCATCTTTTGTCAATGAAAGCAAACATGATTTACTGTATAACCGTATTCTTTTAAAAATCCAAACTTGATGTGTTTATGAGGAAAACTTTTTATAATATAAAATTAGGAATACTCCTGCTAATCAGAGACATTGGTGCAAATTCAAGGCTGAGATCAGCTCAGGGACTAGGCGTTCTCCCCAGGGGGTGATACGGGTGGATGGTGGGGTTGGCAGTTGGATCAGAGGATGACAGAAGGGACAGATCTAGGCAGCTGAGATTTTGATTCTTTGATTGGATTTGAGAAACTTAGACACAGAATAACCATGTCCCTTTCTTTGTCTTTCCTGGTGCTTAATCTTTGACAGCATGTTTTGGAACACTTTTTAAAAGAAATTACAAGACCTTCCTAATTTCTTATTGAAGTAAGTAGTAATATTGAGAATAGTCCAACATTCAAAGCCTCCACACAACAGTCTTAATCTACCACTCCAATCACTTATTCAAATACTTCCTAATAATGTACTTTATATACTTGCCAAATCAGACCATATTTTTTTCCCCATTTAATGCAGACTTGGCTTTTGGGTTTTCTTAGTTCAGTGCTTTTGCTCTTATATGTCCCTTTGCTTGAGATTCTTGTTTTTTTCAAGCCCCCTTTTCTCCCCTCCATGAACTATTTCAATCTTGCCTGACTTCTTGAAATCAGCTAAATGGGTTCTGGCTCCTTCCTTTAAGTCTTCATGATAGTTTGTTACTTCATCTGCTATTTGTCACTTTTTAATCTTAAATTTCTTTTTTTTTTTTAAATTGAATTCCCAACTGTAGTTCAGACCCTCATTTAGAGAAGTGGGTAGCCTCCTTTAATTCAAACCATCCCCATTCTCATCTCATCAGACCCTCATGCCTGAAAAATATGATCTCCCATATATATATGTATATAACTGTATATATAATGAATTTAAGTACCTTTTCCTCTTCAAAATTTACAGTTTTAACAGGTATTGATTGATTGGCAAAGTGGTACAGATTATACAGTGCTTTCTTGCTCCATCAGTAAGGGCATAATTTATGATTGTTGGGGTCAGGAACTAGCCTTTAAAAATAATGTTTTACTCATAGAATCTGTCTCACACATATTTATTTGAATTATAAACAAATGTCTAGAGTGTTCTTTACTTCTGTAAAGTTTAAAATGAGTCTGTTCTTTCCTCCGTGCCCTCCCCATTTAGCAGTGATCCTCTGTGACTGTGGCATCCGTCCCTGAACCTGGGCCTCAGCTTGCTGGGAGCTGAGCTTTCCAGAGAGGGCTGCAGGCGCTGGGAGGGTGACAGATGGCTCCGCAGCAGCAACAGTTTGAGGAAGGAGTCATTGAGGGGCATCCAGGAGGGGCGTGTGTCAGACCTTCCTACTGCGTAGAAGAAAAGACCCAAGAGGGTATACATACCAGGGGTTATTTTATAGACAGGGTTTTGCAAATTTGGACTAAGGAAACAAGTGCAAAATAAAAAGCTTCTTCCTTGCCAAAGACTTATTTTTCACTCTCTTCACCATCTTCAGAAGCCTCTGCACAGGTTACTTGGTTCCTGCTGTCTCTTCCTGGTCAGCCTCTCTTTGTAACTTCAGACAGAGTTCTTCTCTGATTTAACAGGTTCTGAGAGGGGTCAACACCTCTCATACCCAGGGCTAAGGCCCTAACCTGACACCTGAGCTCTGGGTCATGATTTCTAGAATGCTGGTGTTTCAGGGCTGGAAGGATGCTAAGGGGAGCTGAGATTTGAACCCTGAAAGTCCAAAGAAGGATCCTGCAGTGGCAGGAATGACCAGGGTGTGGACAGGATTGGAGGCCTGCTATGATTTTGTTTCCATGTCTACTTCTGACCAAATGATTAAATCTCAGGGCTTAATCGTGCTGTTGAGAGTCTGTTTACTCGCATTCAGCCCTGGCCTAGTCCCTCCCAATGGGGCCATTAACTCTGGAAATCCTAAACCCTCTAAGCCATTTACACTGGGTATCCACCTAGTGGCTGGCAAGGAAAACTGCAGCTTGGAAAGGCTGCTCCTCAATCACCTTCTCCATAGGCTGTTGGGAGAGAGAACAGGGAGGAGCAGCACCAAGGCCCAGCCATCCAGCCCACACTCCCCAGACCTGTCCCCAGTCATTTGATTCTAGCGTCTGGTAACACTTTTCATTCAAGCAAGTTCTTCTGAAGCACCAATCATACCACTTTCACGAGAGGCTAAACCTACAAATTTATTTTATTTTATTTTAATTTTTTAGACTGCGTCTCTCTTTGTCGTTCAGGCTGGAGGGCAGTGGCGACATCTCGGCTCACTGCAACCTCCACCTCCAGGGTTCAAGTAATTCTCCTGCCTCAGCCTCCTGAGTAGCTGAGATTACAGGCGTGAACCACCATGCCTGGCTAAGTTTTGTATTTTTAGTAGAGATGGGGTTTCATTATGTTGGCCAGGCTGGTCTTGAACTCCTGACTTCAAGTGATTTTCCTGCCTTGACCTCCCAAAGTGCTGGGATTACAGGTGTGAGCCACTGGGCCCAGCCTATGAATTTATTTAAATACACTATGGATCAAGTTTTAGCCTCTTTCTCTGCAAGAGTGTGATCAAGTTAGTGGTTGTGTGGTCTAGGATATTGGACTTGAGTACGGCTTGGACAAATCGGTTTGTTGAAAATCCATTTCCAAATTATTAAAATGAAGATGACATTTTTTCTGTTTTACCAAATGATGAATGCTTTACAGTTCATAGAAGTGTTTAAAAATATTTATATAATGCACAGTGGTATGGTAGATGGTCAAGAGATACTGTTAACATGAAAATGTAGTTTACGCTGCTGAGAAGTTTCATATTATTGAGGATCTTCATCCTAACAGAATTCTGAGGGAGATCTGAGGTGATTCTACCCACTTCCTAGCTGGGAAATCTGAGGTACTGAATGAGAAAGTGACTTACCGCCGAACCAGTAAGCATCAAAATAAAATTAGAGCCTGGCTTCTTCTCATGACCCTCCAGGCACCATCCATTAGATGACACTGTCTTCAGCCATCCTAACATAGATTCACCCGTGAAATAATGGTACAGTTCCTGTTTCTTGCACATGCCTGAGTCTAAAGTGAGAATTCAGTTATCCTTTGACTTTGAAGAAGTAGAGGTAACTTCCCCCTAACCACTCCATCAAGGATGTTTGTGAATTTTTTTTCAAAAACAAATTTTTCTGGGTCCTGGCTGAAGGACTGGAGGGGGAAAATACTTACTGAGCTTAACTATGTGCTGGTGACTGAGATAACTGGGTTATTTTACATGTATGATTCTGACTTTAATCCCAACAATAATTCTAGAGAGAAAATGTAATGAAAGAAACCAAGTTATATTACAATGAGAGAGATACAGAAGAATTTTCTGACTTAGATTGTCAAATAATGGAAGAAATATTGGACAAATAAAGCTCATGCAATTTCCTTCTCAACCATTTTAGATCTTTAAGGGGCAAATGAAACATGTTTATTGAATATTAGTGCCAAATACTGTATATATGTCTTTGAAACTTAGAGCAATTATCTAGTATAATTATAATTATTCTCATTTTATAGATGAGGCAACTGAGTCTCAGAGAGATTTAAAGAAAAAATGTTACTCTAATTCACACAGTGGTTGAGTGGTATGGGTACGAATTGCAGGCTGAATGGCCTGATTCTAATGTCCATTCTTTTTATGTTACACTACATTGATCTACTCTGTTACATTCACATGACATAATACCAACCCAGGCCTGTGCTGTCCAGTACAGTAGCCATTAGTCCTATGTGACTATTTAAATTAATTAAAATGAAATAAAGTTAAAAATTCAGTCCTTCAGTCACATAAGTCAGTATTTCAAATGTTTAATAGTCACATGTGGCTAGGGGCTACTCTATACTGGAAAGAGCAGATATAAGACATTTTCATTAACGCAGAAAGTTCTTGACAGAACAAGATCCCCTGTAGATGAGAAGTGGTTCAGTGAAGTGGGTGAGGGCATAGGCTTTAGAGTTAACAGATTTGGGCTTGAAACCTACTTTTCCCACTGTTATTTGTATGATGTTGTGCTTGATTAATTGTACTTTTCTGATTTAGTCCTCAATTTTCTGGTTTGAAGCCTGAGGACAATAACAGATTTTCCCTTGAAGAGTTATTAGAGTCAGACAGAGAGCAGAATTCCAGAAAGTTGGTAAGGAGTTGGCAGAAGTTAGCTATTATCACAAACTATCTACAGTTTTTTAAAAAAGACTATGTTTTATAATCCTTTGGGTACATACCCAGTAATGGGATGGCTGGGTCATATGGTACTTCTAGTTCTGGATCCTTGAGGAATCGCCATACTGTTTTCCATAATGGTTGAACTAGTTTACAATCCCACCAACAGTGTAAAAGTGTTAACACCGCATGTTCTCACTCATAAGTGGGAACTGAACAATGAGATCACTTGGACTCGGGAAGGGGAACATCACACACCGGGGCCTATCATGGGGAGGGCGGAGGGGGAGGGATTGCATTGGGAGTTATACCTGATGTAAATGACGAGTTGATGGGTGCTGACGAGTTGATGGGTGCAGCACAGCAACATGGCACAAGTATACATATGTAACAAACCTGCACGTTATGCACATGTACCCTAGAACTTAAAGTATAATAAAAAAAATTAAAAAAATAAAGACTATGTTTTGTTGGAAATAGGCACAGAAATGGTGCATACATATTTGATTTACTGTATTTATAAAATAAGCCAGGTTGATATGGGAATTTTCCTAAAGCATATTTAGTAAAAATTTTGTCCAGGAATCATATCTGTGCAAAAATTTGCTACCCTACTCAGAGTAGAGATAATACTATATTTCATCCTTGAATTCCTGTGGCCTAACACAGTGTGTGTCTTGGTTAGTTTTGTGTTGCTGTAACAGAATACATTACAGTGTATTCTGGAGAAATTTATTAAGAACAGAAATTTATTTCTTACAGTTCTGGAGACTGGGATGTCCAAGATCAAGACACTGGCAGGTTTGGTGTCTGCTTCCAAGACAGTGCCTTGAATGCTGCATCCTCCAAAGGGAGGATCCAAAGTGTTCCTCACATGGCAGAAGAGCAGAAGGGGAACCCACTTCCAAAAGCCTCTTTATTGCAGCATTAATTCATTCATTAGGACTGAGCCCTCATGACCTAAACACCTCCCATTTCGTGCCACCTCCCAACACTGTTACATGGATGATTAAGTTTCCAACACATGAGTTTGGAGTCGACAAAAACATTCAAACCATAGCAGAGACTTACATTTAGTCCTATATATGTGGGCTGAAGTGAAGTGAGAGATGGCAAGAGATACAAAAAGGGATGGTCAGATGCATTTTGTTTTGTCTGGTCTATTATATTGTACATCCTCTCAAACCCCAGTTTCACATACATGAGCTAGGGTGACCAACCATCCTGGTTGCCCACCTCAGAACTTTCCCTATTTTAGAACTGAGAAACCTCTCAGGCCCAGGAAAACCAGAATACTTAGTTACCTGACTGGGTTCAGCTTTAATGAGAATCTGACTTTAAGGTCAAGTAAAAGGTTAATCTACTTCTATAGCCCAGTATTACTTAAACATGAGAGATATCTATTCCTTTTAACATCAAAGTAAACAAATGAAGTTCAGCCAAAATATGAATAAGTCTCTTGATATCAGAATATCTCCTATTTTATTGTGGGAAAGGGATCAGGAAATGGGAAGATACTGAAAGGAGAGTGTTAGGTCAGGGAGAGCTGGAACTAGAAAAAGGTTTGGAGTGATGCAGGATTTTTCTCAGCCCCTTTGTCAGACTCATGATGGGGGTACCCTGTTTACATGGCCCACCACACTCAACCCTTTGTGAGAGAGAGCATGTGAGTAAGTGAGTGGGATCCAGGCAGCCGCTCTGGGCACCAGCAGGAGCAAGCTCAGTGCGGAGCCTGCAGTGGCACCCAGGTGGGAGTGCCTGCCACCCCAAAACCCCAGACGGCATGTTTACAGTGCTCTCATAGCTCTGCCATCTGCAGACAGCAGTGTGTTATCAGCTCAGTTGGCCCCTTGCCTCATTGCATGGGGTGGCTGCCCTTTGCTGGCAAGGGCAAAGGGCCAGTGTAGCAGCCTTTTTTGGGTACCTGCACTCATTGGGTTCTGAGCTCTTGTCCAGCGTCCGAAGAATGAGGTTGGCCTTGAAGGATGGTGAAGGTGGAGAATTTTATGAAGTGATGGAAATGGTTCTCAGCAGACAGGGGAGCTGGACAGGGATGGCACAAGCAGGTAGTCTTTCCCCCAAAGTCCGGCCGGCTCTGTTCACGAAGTCCAGCCAGCTATTCCCTGAAGTGAAACTACCTCAGTGAAGTCAAACTGCCTCTCTTCTCTATTGACTGAGTCTGGGGTCTTTATAGGCACAGGATGGGGGTGGGGCAGGCCGTAGGTAGTTTTGGAAAAGCCAGTGTTCGACTGGTAAAAAGACATTACTCAGAAAGAGCCAATTGGGAGAGAGTCGGCAAAGAGGAATAGAAGTTCTCACTTTGGGCTGCAGGTCTCAGGCCACTTTGGCATGAAGGTGGGTTTTCACCAGGAACCCGCCCCATCTCGTCTGCCTAGAATTTCCCTGCCTCCTGCCTCTATCAGGAGGACCTAAGCAAAAATTTTGCTCACTGCTTAGTTTACATATTTTGTTATTCCACAGTATCATTTCTCTTAGAAATAACAGTCGATAGAGGATCCAGGATAGAGAAAGGCCACAATGAATGTTTGTAATACTGTGAGGGGGTCTGCCCTGGAAACTAAAAGATAAGGTTCTAATCCTGGTTCTGTCATGAACTATTTTTGACCTTTGATAAGTTGCCTAAATCTTCAGAAATTCAGTTTCCTCTTTGGACTCTGAAGGAAAGTGTGGGCTCAATTGATCCTGAAGTTCTTTCTAGATTGAATAGTTAGGACTTAATAGGAACATCGTCTCAGAAGCCCACCATGACTTTTTACCACCGACTAGGACAGGTAATGACGGTGCTATCATGGGGATGTGCTGCCACCTTGTGGTAGTTTGAGTTCTCTGCATGCACTAGTTTACTGGGAAAATTTCTAATTTATTTTCCTGCAATATGTTGTTATTTTCACCTAAAGGAACACAGTCACTTAACGTTTGGAATCCTTAAGATGTCTTAGTTTACTTAGATTTTTTTCATCGCAATATTTTTTTAGTTTTAAATGTAGAAATATTAAACATCCTTGATAAAATTTATACCTAATTCTTTATTTTGATATTATAAAAGGTACTTTTAAAATTAAATTAAGTTTAATTTTACAATTGTTGTTAGTATGTAGTAACAAATTGATTTTTATATATTAATTTTGTATCCCAAGGTTTTGTTAAATTTATCTTTCGGTTTTAGCAGCTTTTTGAGGGTGGTGAGGGGGCTAGATCCTTAGGATTTTCTATATGCAAAATTATGTAATTTTGAATAAGGAAATTTAAACTTCTTCTTGACCAATCTGTATGCCTTTATCTTCTTTTCACCATTGAATATGATGTCAAAAGGTTTTAGTAGACAGCACTGATAGAATGCTTACTGTTGTTACTGCAGTCTTATAAATGTATGAAATACATTAATCTATTTATTTATTGTTATTTATTTATTTTTGAGATGGAGTCTTGCTCTGTCGCCCAGACTGGAATGCAGCGGCATGATCTCAGCTCACTGCAACCTCCGCTTCCTGGGTTCAAACAATTATCCTGTCTCAGCCTCCTGAGTAGCTAGAACTACAGGAGCACGTCACCACGCCTGGCTAATTTTGGTATTTTTAGTAGCGTCGGGGTTTCACTGTATTGGTGAGGCTGGTCTCGAACTCCTGACTTCAGGTAATCCACCCACCTTTGCCTCCCAAAGTGCTGGTATTACAGGTGTGAGCCACCGTGCCTGGCCACATTAATCTATTTAATCATCATAGTCCTCTGGGATATGGACTATCATTGTTCCTGCTTTAAAGATGAAGAAATTGAAGTTTAAAGAGGTTAAATATCTTACTTGAGGTCATCAATGACAGAGCTATCAAATTGAGGAGCTGATCTTAAACTTATTCATTATGTTATTCTATTGCTTTATGCTTCTTCCAAGAATTCTTGAAAGTTACATTTATTGTGGTAAAGTTTCTTAGGCTTTGTTTATCTGAGAATATCTTTGTGATATCCTTACATTTATATTACAAAATTTTAGGTTCTAAGTTCTTGACTCAATTCTTTCAGTGCAACCTTTAAGAAATCAAATGGCAACATCATTCTTACTTCTTTTAAGATCATCTGCTCTTTATTTCTGAAGGGTTTTCCAGATCTCTCTGTATCGTAGATATTTCTAT
The DNA here is from genome assembly GCF_024542745.1 of Macaca thibetana thibetana. NCBI lineage: Eukaryota > Metazoa > Chordata > Mammalia > Primates > Cercopithecidae > Macaca > Macaca thibetana. The sequence continues at coordinate 51,408,581 of NC_065588.1, forward strand.
TTTTTTCTGTAACGTGTCACAGTATTTTCTCCTTAAGTGTCATGTTTAGTCTTCTGTGTTCCCTTTTTGTTTGAAATTGTTCACATATATATATTTTATGTATAATTCTCATAAATTTTCAATCAGCGTGGCTGTTCTTAAGCATGTTTCCATCCATGTTTGAGCTAGAGATAAAAATAATGAGATGGTGAGGGACTTCCTAAATTTAAAATAAAATAAAATTTAGGACTTCCTGAAATTTAAAATAAATTTAAAAATTTTAATTAATAATTTAAATTCATCTATTTACATTCATCTAAAGATCATGTGATTCTGGTTTTTTCCCAATTGCTTTGATAAAAAGAAAACAACATGAAAAAGTTGTTGGCAGGTTGAAAAGTCTAACAGAAAATATTTGCTTAAAACTGGTCTTCAGCTCTTGGTTTCCACTTTTGTGATGATTAGGAAGCACCTGGACTAAGTCTACAAGGCACCATGCCAAATGGAGCAGAAACAAGTTTCTCAGAAATTCATTAAATTTACATCTTAATGAAAACTATTTTCTGCCTAGAAACGGTATGAATATAATAAATCCCAGTGGGGAGATTCTGGGTTTGTTGGATACTACTGAAAATGAAGGAAGTTTTTGTGTTGTAGTTGCAATTGCTAAATGATGAAACAGAAGTTCTAAGAGCACTAGTAATTGGGAGACTAGGAGACATGATTTTTCTATATGTAGAGTTCCAATTCAAACGCCCTAAATGATTTATAGACTACTTGATATTGTCTATAAATCACTAACCAGTGACTTTTATTGGGTCTAACTCATCTTCTCCAACTTCTACAACTGAAGCAGCTCCTGGGCAATCTCAATGGACAAAATTGTTCAACCACCTCTCCTAGTATTACTTCTAAAGGATATATTTAACATGAATAGCAGACCTTAGGTTTAATTAATAAAATGATTTATTTTTCATAATTAAAAAAGAATAATTGATTTCTTTTTTTAATTTTTATTTTTATTTTAAGTTCCAGGGTACATGTGCAGGATATGCAGATTAGTTACATAGGTAAACATGTGCTATGGTGGTTTGCTGCAACTATCAACCCATCACCTAGATATTCAGGCCCGCATGCATTAGCTATTTCTCCTAATGCTCTCCCTCCCCCCACCCCATCCCCTGACAGGCCCCAGTATGTGTTGCTCCCCTCCCTGTTTCCATATGTTTTCATTGTTCAGCTCCCACTTATAAGTTAGAACATGTGGTATTTGGTTTTCTGTCCCAGCATTAGTTTGCTGAGGATAAGGGCTTCCAGCTCCATCCATGTCCCTGCAAAGGACATGATCTTATTCTTTTTTATGGCTGCATAATATTCCACAGTAAATATGTACCACATTTTCTTTATCCAGTCTATCATTGATGGGCATTTGGGTTGATTCCATGTCTTTGCTATTGTAAGTAGTGCTACAATGAACACATGCATGCGTTTATCTTTGTAGTAGGATGATTTGTATTACTTTGGGTATGTACCCAGTAATGGGATTGCTGGTTCAAATGGCATTTTGGGTTCTAGATCTTTGAGAAATCTCCACACCATCTTCTCCAATGTTTGAACTAATTTACATTCCCACCAACAGTGTGAAAGCATTCTATTTCTCTGCAACCTTGCCAGCATCTGTTGTTTCTTGACATTTTATAATTGCCATTCTGACTGGAGTGAGATGGTGGCATCTCATTGTGGTTTTGATTTGCATTTCTCTAATGATCAGTGATGTTGAGTTTTTTGTCATGTTTATTGACCACATGAAAGTCTTCTTTTGAGAAGTGTCTGTTCATGTCCTTTGCCCACATTTCTTTCTTTCTTTTTTTTTTTAATGTAAGTTTGTTTAAATTCCTTGTAGATTCTGGATATTGGACTTCCGTCAGATGGATAGATTACAAAAATTTTCTCCCACTCTATAGGTTGCCTCCTTGCTCTGATGATAGTTTCTTTTGCTGTACAGAAGCTCCTTAGTTTAATTAGATCCCATCTGTCAATTTTTGCTTTTGTTGTAATTGCTGTTGGCAATTTTGTCATGAAATCTTTGCCCATGCCTATGTCCTAAATGGTATTGCTTGGATTTTCTTCTAGGGTTTTTATACTTCTGGGTTTTACATTTAAGTCTTTAATCCATCTTGAATTAATTTTTGTATAAGGTGTAAGGAAGGGGTCCAGTTTCAATTTTCTGCATATGGTTAGCCAGTTTTCCCAGCACCATTTATTAAATAAGGAATCCTTTCCCCATTGTTTGCTTTTGTCAGGTTTGTTGAAGATCAGATGGTTGTGGACGTGTGTACTTTTGTTTCTCTAGTTCTTTTAGTTGTGATGTTAGGGTGTCAATTGGAGATCTTTCTAGCTTTCCGATGTGGGCATTTGGTGTTATAAATTTCTCTTTTAACACTGCTTTTGTTGCGTCCCAGAGATTCTGGTACGTTATCTCTTTGTTCTCATTAGTTTCAAAGAACTTCTTGATTTATGCCTCAATTTCATTATTTATGTAAGAATCATCAATTTCTAAAATAGTTTCTGAAATTTGCTATAGTTCTTATTTTAAAAATGCAGATTAAATTGAGTTGAGACTCTTGATTTCATGTGTTACACACAGAGCATATAAATATTAGATGTAACTAGTGTTTCAGGATGTGGAAATGGATTTTTATTGTAATATTCTATTCTAAAGGCAGTCCTAGCATATGGTAGATATCAGTGGAGAGAAATTAGTGATACTGTAAGGTTTCTAAATGCTGAGGCAAAACTAAATAACTAATATAAATTCTGAGTAGTTATTCTCACCAAGGGAACCATTGAGGAGAGAGACTCAGGAATTGGGGAGAGTTTTTGAAGAACCTACAAAAACTCATTAGTAAAATAGTCAATTTTCAAGCTTTTCCTAGCAAGAGACCCATGATGGTATACCATAATAACAGTATCTTTCAAATCCAAATTTCCCTATCCTCTTTCTTCCTTTCTCCACTTCAATTATGAAAGGCTAGAGAGATGGGAGAGAATTCCTATGCAAGGAATACTAAAGTAAATCTTGTACCCACTCTTCTATTGCAAAGCTCGCTGCATGTGATGTGTTATAAACTTTAAAATAGGTGTTTACCCACCATCTCTGTGAATTTTACATTATGATGTAGCATCGACCTTGGTATCTGGTCTGTATTATCTCTGTACTTGCAGCTTAAATATTTATTAAACTAGCTTCATATAGGAGTCCTATCTTTTAATCTACAGATCTATATTTATGTATAGAATACCATGAATGAATCTGCCTCAGAGGGATCAAGTCTATAACTTTCATCAGCTCTTTAAATAATTCATACTTTTAATGGCTATACTATCAAATAAGTAGTTTCTTGTGTAAAAACTGCTCCTATTCAAAATCTAAAATCTAAATTATATGTGTAAGCTTATTTTCCAGAGATATTTGCTGTTAACATTAAATATATCTGTATATATCTTATAATTATTTTTCTTAAAGCAAATGATACAGTATATTTAGATTTTAAATTTAATAGTCACCTATTAATTAGTTGATATATTAGTTACATTAATTTTATATTATTAATTTTCTATGTCTTTCAATTTGGCTTTTTACTCTAGGCGTGGTTCAGATTACCTAATTTAAACATAATTTTTAAAGTACAATCAGAAACAACAAAGGTGACATTATAACTGATGCCCCAGAAATACAAAAGATCCTCAAAGACTATTAAGGACACCTCTATGCACGCAAACTAGAAAATATAGAGGAAATAGATAAATTCCTCAAATACAATCTCTCAAGATTGAATCAGGAAGAAACTGAAACCCTGAATGCACCAATATTGAGCTCCAAAATCGAATCAGTAATGAAAAACCTACCAACCAAAAAAAGCCCCAGACCAGATACAGTCATAGTCAAATTCTACCAGATGTACAAAGAAGAGCTGGTACCAATTCTACCAAAACCATTCCAAAAAAATCAAGGAGGAGAGACTCCTCTCTGACTCACTCTATGAAGCCAGCATCACCCTGATACCAAAATTGGGCAAAAACAGAGTGAAAAAGGAAACTTAGAGGTCAATATCCCTGATGAATATAGATGCAAAATTCCTCAACAAATTACAGAAAACTGAATTTAACAACATATTAAAAAGTTAATTCACCATGAACAAGTGGGCTTCATTGTTGGAATGCAAGTTTGGTTCAACATGTGCAAATCAATAAATGTGATTCACCACATAAACAGAATTAAAACTAAAAACCATATGATCATCACAGCTTTTGATGAAATCCAACATCCCTTCATGATGAGAACCCTCAAGATAACCCTCAAGAAACTAGTCATTAAAGGAACATAACTCAAAATAATAAGAGTCATCTATGACAAACCCACAGCCATCATCGTACTGAATGGGCAAAAACTGGAAGGATTCTCCTTGAGAACTGGAACAAGACAAGGATGTCCACTCTCATCACTCCTATTCATCATAGTACTGGAAGTGCTACCCAAAGCAGTCAGACAAAAAAATAAATGCCAGGCATCCAAAAAGAAAAAGAAGTCAAACTATGTCTCTTCATAGATGATATAATCCTATACCTAGAAAAGCCCAGAGAATCTGCCAAAAGGCTCCTGGAACTGATAAACAACTTCAGTAAAGTTTCAGGATACAAAAATCAATGTGTAAAAATCAGTAGCTTTTCTATACACCAATAATATTCAAGCTGAGAGCCAAATCAAGAATGCAATCTTATTTTTAGTAGCCACACACAAAACTAAAATACCTGGGAATACATCTAACCAAGGAAGTGAAAGATCTCTGCAAAGAGAACTAAAAAATACTGCTTAAAGAAATCATAGATGACACAAACAAATAGAAAAACATTTCATGCTTATGAACAGAAAGAATCAATATTGGTAAAATAGCCATACTGCCCAAAGAAATCTACAGATTCAACACTATTCCCATCAGACTACTCATCTCATTTTTCACAGAACTAGAAAAAACCATTCTAAAATTCATATGGAACAAGAAAAGAGCCTGAATAGCCAAAGCAATCCCAAGAAAAAAGAACAAAGCTGGAAACATCACATTACTTGACTTCAAACTATGCTATAAGGCTACAGTAACCAAAACAGCATGGTATTATTACAAAAACTGACATGTAAACCAATGGAACAGAATACAGAATGCAGAAAAAAGGCTGCACACCTATAGCCGTGTGATCTTTGACAAAGTCAACAAAAACAAGCAATGGGGAAAAGACTCCTTATTCAATAAATGGTGCTGGGATAGCTAGCTAGCTGTATGTTGAGGAATGAAATTTTGCCCCTACCTTTCACCATAAGCAAAAATTAACTCAAGATGATTAAAGTTTTAAATGTAAGATCTCAAACTATAAGAATCCTAGAAGAAAGCCTAGAAAACATCATTCTGGACATCAGCATTGGGAAAGCATTTATGAATAAGTACGCAAAAGCAATTGCAACAGAATAAAAAATGGACACATGGGATATAATTAAACTAAAGACCTTCTGCACAACAAAAATGCCTATCAACAGAGTAAACAGACCACCTACAGAATGGGAGAAAATATTCACTAACTATGCATCAGACCAATATCTAATATCCAGAATCTATAAAGAACTTAAACAAATCAACAAGCAAAAGACAAATAACCCTATTAGAAAATGAGTAAAGGGAATGAACAGACATTTCTCAAAAGAAGAGATACATGAGGCCAACAAACATATGAAAAACTACTCCACATCACTAATCATCAGAGAAATGGAAATCACAACCACAATGAGATACCATCTCATGCCAGTCAGAATGGCAATTATTAAAAAGTCAGGAAACAATAGATGCTGGTGAGACTGTGGAGAAATAGGAACGCTTTTACACTGTTGGTGGGAGTGTAAATTATTCGTTCAACCATTGTGGAAGACAGTGTGGTGATTCCTCAAGGATCTAGAACCAGAAATACCATTTGACCCCGCAATCACATTACTGGGTATGTACCCAAAGGATTACAAATCATTCTACAATAAAGACACATGCACACATATGTTTGTTGCAGCACTATTTACAATAGCAAAGACTTGGAACTGACACAAATGCCCATCAATGATAAACTGGATAAAGAAAATGTGGCACATACACACCATGGAATACCATGCAGCCATAAAATAGTGTTTTAAAAAGACAAATCTAGAAACTAAAAATAACGAATGTTGAGAAGAACAAGAAAATTGGGTATGATTTTAAAAAAACACACATACATTAAGTGAAGTCGAGGTGGTGCTCAGTCTGGATTATTCCTGTAGCAGTGAAAATAAACAAAAATGGATGAACCTGAGGGTTCTTTTGAGGTACTAGTTAGTTATGTTGAGGTACTAGGCTAAAAATATTATCCTAGAAAATAGAAAATACCATATTATCACTTAAAGAAGTGTGATAACTAGTATAGACACCTATTAAAAGTCATCACATTAGCTATTGCTGTGTGTGTGTGTGTGTGTGTGTGTGTGTGTGTGTGTGTGTGTGTTGGATGAAATGGAGAAAACAGAGAGCTAGACCTGTGTGTTTGATGGTTAGAAAAGTAAGCATGTAAGAGTAACACATTGCCACTTTTTGTACTGGTTTATTTGTCTTACTTCTGATATTTCCTGTTTCAAAAAAAGGTAGTGTTTAATCTGTCTTTTAATATGTATGTTATACAATGTGATATTCTATTGTATTGAAAACAAAGATACAAAACAAAAGAAACATTAGGATCCTAATTCAATCTGAAGAGATAAAAATGTCCAGCTGACTTTCTTAATAACATAACACTAAAATGACCATACATTTCCTGGTTGGGAAATGATTTTCGTTTTCTTATACTACCTTTTTTATTCATAGTTGCAGTTTGCTTTCTTTTCTTTTTCTTCTGTTTGTTGTGTGTGTGTGTGTGTGTGTGTGTGTGTGTTAAGAACACTTAATACGAGATGTTATTTCAATCAAGTACTGAACAAATACTTTCTTGGTTTTACACTACACCACCTAAAGTTTTAAAAATGATTTTCTCAACAGCCATCATGTAAATAAGATGTCATAAACTGATGAAAATGTATTACTTTTGAGGAAGCAATGTTCTTTGTGTTCCCTCCTGTCTTTCATATTTGTAGCTATGCCACCAAGCCAGGACTGAGAGAAGGGTTGGCCTAAGTTGTCTGATATGCTAATAGGACTTCCAAATAGGCACCTAGTTTTAAACTATACATGCCAAATTCATATTAAAGGCAGTGTTTTACGTTGTAATGGTAAATGAATATACCAAGTGTTTAGAAATTGTGTTGATGCTATCAATAAGTTATTTTAGTATAGAAGTGAAAATAAAAGGGCAGGAAAGAAATTCAGGTTGATAAGTGAATGAATGAGTAACAACAGGGAGCCAGGAAACCCCTGTCTATTCTGGAAATGGGAGTAGTAAACTGAGGGTGATTATAAGCAGGAGAAGAAGCGGGGTGGGACTTAAAGCTGGGGATACATGTTGTGAAGTCAGATTGTAAAGAGCTTGCATTTGAAGCGGGTTTCTGGATCCTCGGCTTTGTGAATTAGAATCATCATAGCTCACACATTTGAGCAGTTTCTGAGATGACAATTCAGTATATCCATAGACACAATGACGAAAGTTTATTTTATATATTAAGTTTGTAGTTATGTATACATTTCACAATGCTTGGAATATATCTAATAATTTGATACACTATCTTAGGTTTTACAGAATTATTAGGTTCCTGAAGAATCAGGAAAAGTGAATTGAAACCCTTTTCTGTTTAAGGAAATTGTCATTCAGAAGACTATCATGTAATGTATCTTTTTCTGATAAAATATTTTATAGTCTTTGTAAATAAAAGGCTAGACTTATAGTGGTCCAAAAAGTGTACACTTCTTAAGCTGATTAATTGATCTTCATTAACCTGGAAGCAGGCTTTATCAAATAACCTTGAATTATTTCTGTTTAAAAGTGATATCAAGGCCGGGCCAGTGGCTCACGGCCCGTAATCCCAGCAGTTTGGGAGGTCGAGGCAGGTGGATCATGAGGTCAGGAGTTTGAGACCAGCCTGACCAACATGGCGAAACCCCATCTCTACTAAAAATCACAAAAATTAGCTGGGCATGGTGGTGTGCACCTGTAATCCCAGCTACTCAGGAGGCTGAGGCAGGAGAATTGCTTGAATTCCAGAGGTGGAGGTTGCAGTGAGCTGAGACTGTGCCATGGTACTCCAGCCTGGGCAACAGAGCAAGACTCTGCTTCAAAAAAAAAAAAAAGTTATATCAATAAAAACTTAAAAGCAATAAAATAAAACTTCCTTATGTCCAAAAACATGCAGCACTCACTAATAAGACATGAAGGGCACACAACTATATTACATTGGTTTTTATAACATGGAAATATAGTATGAAAGCAGCAACCTAAAAGGTAAAAGACGGTTAGATATAAAATATTGAAAAAGTGTAGTTAGAGAAAAGACAATATAAGAGAAGTCACAGAACAAGAATATGGAACACCAAAACTCAGTAGCAATTTACATAAGACCAAAATAAAACAAAAACAAGAATAAAACTAAAGGTTTCTTTTGGTGAAAGATCAGTGTGAAGCAATATTTGAAGAACAACGCTTTCTGTCTCATATGCCTTAAAGAGTTACATTGCAAGTAATTAGGCAGTCATATTTCAACTTGATAGACTATATACAGCTTGATGTCAAATTGTGACAATAGATTTTTTGAAAAGGATACTTAGAAATTATTCAATAGCAACTAAAAGATCCTAACAAATTAAGGATGCTGAATCCAGAAATGTAGACTAGGGGGCATTAATGTATTTGTCTTTTTCATGTCAGAAGATAAAATACAAATATTCAGTGGACCTTTAGAAAGCAGAGTAACGGGTTGAGACTCTGACATTCAGGTGGGTGGAATTCATAGAGAAGCAAACTTTCTCTTAATATAAAGAAAACACTTTATAATAAGGAGTCTTGTCCAAAATAACTTGGTGATTACCCCAAGAGTATTCAACAAGTACAGAAATCACACTTAGTGTTTGCTCCTCACATGTCCTCATGGGATGGCTCTAGAGTTTAACCTTGTTATGAAATTATAATTGACTTATTTTTCAGCCTTCTCTCAGAGGAACTTCTTCCTCCAAAATTCTGAAAAATGTTATGCTGCAATTCTCTGAAATAGTTTCATGAGACTGGAAAAAAACTAAGATGACTATGGATTCTAGCTGCTGCTATCTTCGTAGGCCATCAGGGAGCAGAGAGTTTTGTTCACTTTAAATTTCCATTTTGCTCCCATCTTCATTCTAAGGCCTGTGAAATATGACAGCAGGGAGGCAAGAGATTTTCATGTAGTTTGATTTCATAGATTCAATTAGCATTTATTCAGTTTTGGTAGGGAAATACCCATTATTCTCTGAGAAAACTACAGAGATTCCTAGTCCATCATCTTCATACTGTGTGCAGGAAGACAACTATAACAAGTTTTCAAACAAAATTATATTAAAGAAAGAACAAACTTTAATAACAGGTAATGGTAAATTAAGGAGCCAGGCAAAACTGCTAAGAACATGGTCATGCCATGCCTATGAGGATTGTTATTTTGCTGGGGATTAAACATTATTTGAGATGTTTAATTTTGATGTTGTCATTGATAGTTTTTATTTTTCAATATATCTTTCTTTATAGAAGGAAGTAAAAAGAATTTGGAACTTTATAGTTTCATGTGAAAAAGTTTACAAGACAAAAGAAACATAAATTCAGGTAAGAATAATTATAAAACAACATATCATATTTATTTTAATCATATAATAAGACAGCCGGAACATTTTCAATATACTTAAATATATTTTTTTCTTGAGTTTCAAAATGTGCTAAGCCATAAATTAAAAATTATCAACATGAGAATAAACTTCAATATTCCTATTTTATTGCTTGAAGAAAGATCATGACTAAACCAGACTGGGAACATGATAATTGATGTTTAAAATCTAGTCCTAGTGATATGTATTCTATAATTTTTCTTGTTTCACTTCTTAGAAAACCTCGCAATCATAAAAATTCTCTATTATCGCTATTCCAATTATTTCATACCAAAATTGGCTCTTTATTTAAAATTCTTTATTAATGGAGATAAATATTTTGATGGTCAATATTCTATAAATTTGCATGCAAATTCTACAATTATGATCCTATAATTATTCTAAAGTCAGCTTGCTCTCAAATGCCTGTCTATACTAAAGTTCCTGTGCTCCAAGAACGTCTTACCTAAAGGTTTTATCATCTTCAACATTTAAAAACATGTGTTCTTCAAAAGTTAGCAGTGAGCTTATTTATTTACTATTCGTCATTTAGTAATGAATTAAAGGTAGTTATTATATTGTAATAAACATCTCATATCAGGTATCATACCGTGTTTTAAGTTGCAATTACATTTAATTCTTTTTTGTCTTCATTTTTAGTGCCAAACACAATACTTGACACAGCATAGATCCTTAAACATATTGACTCAACACGTTAGTTGATAATCAGAAAGCTGGAAATGGATTAATTCTTGAAAAACGAATATGTCACTTTCAAAAAGGGTCAAAAAGTAGCATTCCATTTGGTATAAGAATTTAAGAGTTTTTCCTTCTCTTTCAACTGCCTTTCTCCCTCTTCCTCCTCCTCTACTTCTTCCTTAAAAAAAAAAAAATATATATATATATATATATGGTTAAACAACAAGGCCTGTTAAGCTTATGAGTTTTTAAAAGAGTTGACATATCATTGATATGAAAATTATATATACTTAAGGTATTAGACTTGATGTTTTAATATCTATACATTGTGAAATGATCACCACAATCAAACTAATTGTCACAAGCTTGTGACTTATTATTACAGAAGGGAGAGATATGTGTGAAATGATTTTAGCATGTCTTAAAAGTCATTTCTATTCTCTGTAACGGACCTCCTTTTCCTATTCCAAACCAACAAATGATGGCTGATGTTTGAAACTGTTCTATTCAGCTTCATGCCTAAAAAGCTTTATTCTATTCCAGGAATAAAATTTAGTCATCCTCATGCATTTTAACCTGTAAGTCTAATTTATTTCCCCCAATAAAACTAAATGACTATACATTTATTCGAATAGGTTTCAAATGTGTGGTGGAACAGTTGGTGTGAGGACAGTGGAGACTGAGAATACTAATGTTATTATGTTCAATCATTTTTTTTCTGTTGATTTGAATGTATTTTAATTAATTTTAGTCTTTTTTGGATGAAGTTACTGAGAGAGGTAACAAATGAAAGATGTAAGGAAGGTCATGAAGGCTTTGGGATCTGAGAGACTTTTGTAGAACATAGGAAAATGAAAAAAGTAAACCTCTTAAACCTCTTAACACTTGAGGGAGGATAAAGAGTCAGAGGAATTCTGCATGCTCTGTAATTATGATTGCTAGCATAGCACTTATTTCAATTTTGGCAAAGATATTTTTCTGGATCATTTGCTCACTTTTATTATCCATACCACTCCTTGAAAGGATGAATGATACTTTGCTTAAATGCTACCAAAGAAGAAAAGATGTGGTAGGATCATCTTTAATTGCTAGACAACTTAATAGACAATGAGTCTGTTGTTTTACATAAAAATAAAAAACAGAAATATTTCAAATTAACCAAAGTTTTTTGGTTGCTTAATAGGTCACCCAAATTCAAATAGGTTAATTTGGATGTGTTTAAGAAATTAATACTATTTATTCTTTTTTTTATTATTATACTTTAAGTTCTAGGGTACATGTGCACAACATGCAGGTTTGTTACATATGTATACTTGTGCCATGTTGCTGTGCTGCACCCATCAACTCGTCAGCACCCATCAACTCGTCATTTACATCAGGTATAACTCCCAGTGCAATCCCTTCCCCCTCCCCCCTCCCCGTGATAGGCCCCGGTGTGTGATGTTCCCCTTCCCGAGTCCAAGTGATCTCATTGTTCAGTTCCCACCTATGAGTGAGAACATGCGGTGTTTGGTTTTCTGTTCTTGCGATAGTTTGCTGAGAATGATGGTTTCCAGCTGCATCCATGTCCCTACAAAGGACACAAACTCATCCTTTTTTAAACTACTAAGCTCTTATCATCAGCTTAAGAGTTCAAAAAATTTGCTATACAATCTATTCTTTTACACAGTCCATAATTTTTATTGACTGTATAGATTGCATAGCAAACATAATTTTCTTAATTTACATCTATTTTTTCTCAAATTTGGAAAAGTTTGATGGCATGACTTTCTTGACAGATTTATGTAGAAAAAAGCAGGATCAATGAACTTCATAGAATAAAAAATATAAAGACATAGTTTACATTTTACTTTTGTCCTTAAATAAAAGTAAACTAGTTCCAGGAGCTGAAGACTGATCACATTTTAAAAGATCCCTGTATACCTATGTAATAAACCTGCACATTCTGCACATGTATCCTGTTTTTATTTTTTCAAGAAAAAATTTAAAAAAAAATCTCTAAGTAAAACAGTTAACTGATAATTTCCTTGAGGTTATAAGAGCTCTTTTGGTATAAAGTTCATGTTACCTTGGAATGTACTTTCAGCTTTCTTTCCCCTCATTTATTTATTAGCATTTTGAAGCAATGTGTTTTTAAAGGAAAAGTGAATATTACATGATAGATTCAAACTTAAGGAAGAGTCTTTTTCTTAGCATTAGGAATTTGCTGATAATATTTTGAAATCGTCACCTCAATCACAAATGACATCTCATAAACCATCTTATGTAACAAGGTAGAGAGATATAAAAAAGTGTCAAACTACATTGTGTTGAAATTATTACTAGTATGGATACAAAATACTGTACCTTGGGTCCAAACTCCATTGTTATCCAGTTGTGTTACCTTAGGCAAGTCAAAATATCTCTCATCTTTCATTTGCTTGTGTGTGTAAACTTAATGGGATAATGAAGGCATATGCCAACTATGAAGTCTTCTTTAATGTTAAGTGTTTTTGTTATAGTAGAGGAAGTGTAGAACATTTATTTGCTGACTTCCTCTTATATCTTGAAGCAGATATTTGCCATGGGTGACAAGGGAGGAAACAACCATTCAGCAGTGACTGACTTCATTCTTGTAGGCATCAGAGTGCGTCCAGAGCTCCAGAGTCTCCTTTTCCTACTATTCCTGATTATTTATGGGATGGCTCTTCTGGGAAACCTTAGTATGATTGGCATCATTGTGACTGATCCCCGGCTGAACGCACCAATGTATTTCTTCCTAGGCAATCTCTCCGTCATCGATCTCTCCTACTCTACTGTTATTGTACCCAAAGCCATGGTCAACATCCTATCTCATAAAAAGACCATATCCTTTGCAGGTTGTGTGGCACAGCTGTTCCTTTATGCACTTTTCATGGTAACAGAGGCCTTTGTTCTGGCAGCCATGGCTTATGACCGCTTCGTTGCCATCTGCAATCCACTCCTCTACTCTGTTCGCATGTCAAGAAGTGTCTGTATCCAATTGGTGGCTGGTTCCTACCTCTGTGGCTGGGTCAGTTCCATCCTTCAAATCAGTGTCACATTCTCCATGTCTTTCTGTGCCTCCCGAGTCATTGATCACTTCTACTGTGATTCAAACCCGATTGAAAAGATATCCTGTTCCAATATCTTCATGAATAAGATGGTGTCATTTAGTTTGGCTGTCCTCATTATTTTGCCCACAATAGTTGTCATTGTCGTATCTTATATGTACATTGTGTCCACAGTTGTAAAGATCCGCTCCAGTGAAGGAAGGAAGAAAGCCTTCTCCACTTGCAGCTCCCACCTGGGGGTTGTAAGTTTGCTCTATGGGACTGTCTCTTTTGTGTATCTCACACCTCCAAATAACCCTGAACTTCGTAAAGTGGCTTCAGTATGTTACATTTTGTTCACACCTATGTTAAATCCTTTAATCTACTCTTTAAGAAATCAGGATGTTAAAGATGCCATGAAAAAAGTCTTACGGAAGAAAAAAGTTTTACTCTAAATCTGCTTTTGTTTGTTTTTCTGTTTCTTGCATCAATTATTTTTTACTGCCTGATTTTCTAGATGTAGGCATTTAAAGTTCAAATTTATTTATTTATTTATTTATTTATTTAGATGGAGTCTTGCTCTGTCACCCAAGTTGCAGTGCAGTGGCATGATCTCGGCTCACTGCAACCTCTGCCTCCCGGGTTCAAGCGATTCTCCTGTCTCAGCCTCCTGAGTATCTGGGATTACAGGTGTGTGCCACCACGCCCTCCTAATTTTTATATTTTTAGTAGAGACGGAATTTCACCATGTTGGCCAGGCTGGTCTCAAACTCCTGACCTCACATGATCCTCCCACCTCTGCCTCCCAAAGTGCTGGGATTACAGGCATGAGCCACTGTGCCTGGCCAAGTTTATTATTATTTTTTTAAATAAAACTCCTTAACTCTTCTATTCCACAGCATGAATAATTTCCCATAAGGAATGTTACGCATAAAGTACTTACTTTTTCCCAAGGCAATGTTAAATTGGAAAGTTCTGGATATTTATGAAAACCTGTTATGTTTCTACAAATAGTAATGTATTTGTCACTTTCTTTCTGTCTTTTCACGTAATAATATGTTAGGTGAAATGGGGAGGTATTTTATTATTTCTCTTTGCATGCCTAGGTGAAATTTAGATACAGAACATACTTTATATGATGACTAACTTGGAGACTGTGTGTCCCAACTGGTTTATATGCAAATATTTGGTATAAAGGCTAGGATTGTGTTTTGGTGTTGATGACATGCCAAAGACGTGAGAGCACATGTATCTGATGAAAAGGAAATAGAATGGAAAAATAACCTTCTCCATGAAAAGCATTAGGTAAAATAAAGCTCTTCGTTGAATTACAGGGGCCAAAGAAGACATGGGCAAATTGCTTTGATTTGGTTGAAATCAAGACATTTTATTTAATGCTCTGTGAATGACAGTCATCCCTGTTTTGCTCTAATATAATGAAAATGTCTTCTTATGATTTTATGATGTTTTCAGCTCATGCTCTCTATCTTCTGAATATCAATTATTGGTTATGAATGTGCAATTAGTGAAAGCTCTGTATTGAAATGAAGTCAGCTTGAAAATCTCAGTTACAGATATCACAAGATTTTATAGCAGCCTTTATAAATAGTTGAATTACATGTATGTGTATATATAAATATATATGTATGCATGCATACCTTACAATAGCCTTTATGAATGGTTGGATTGTATATGTGCATGCATGCATACACATGTATATGTGTTTGTTGGTGTATATCTGTGTGTATTAGTTTGGGCATGAGATATTTAAAAACATGATTAGTCCTAAACTTAAATGTCAGTTGAGAAAAGGGTAGTTAAGACACTGCCCCACAGCTTTGATAGGTTTCAAGGGAAGCCAGGTTCCAGAAAAAGTCAGGTCAGAGTTAGTATTTTGCAAGTGAATTTTTTTTTATTTTTTTTTTTTTTTTTTTTTTTATTTTTTTTTTTTAGACAGAGTCTTGCTCTTATTGCCCAGGCTGAAGTGCAGTGGTGCGCGCTTGGCTCACTGCAACCTCCACCTCCTGGGTTCAAGTGATTCTCCTGCCTTAGCCTCCTGAGTAGCTGAGATTATAGGCATATACCATCATGCCCAGCTAATTTTTGTATTTTTAGTAGAGTTGGGGTTTCACCGTGTTGGCCAGGCTGGTCTCAAACTCCTGACCTCGTGATCTGCCCGCCTTGGCCTTCCAAAGTGCTGGGATTACAGGCGTGAGCCACTGTGCCTGGCCGTGCAAGTGATTTAAGAAACACCTTAGACAAACCATTACAATCCCTAAATCTAGAAAACATCAT
The DNA here is from genome assembly GCF_024542745.1 of Macaca thibetana thibetana. Lineage (NCBI taxonomy): Eukaryota > Metazoa > Chordata > Mammalia > Primates > Cercopithecidae > Macaca > Macaca thibetana. The sequence continues at coordinate 51,424,482 of NC_065588.1, forward strand.
CAAAGACAAAAATTAAACCTAATAAATAAAACACATCTTCCAGTTTTGTTCATATACTTGATATCTTGAAAATCTAGAATATGGATCTTTAGGTCTGTTTTTTTCTGTTTTTATTTAGCTAACTAAGTCTCCTTTGATAAATGTGCAATGGAATGCATATTTGTAGATGAAATTTTATTAAGGGAAGGAATTTGAGGATAATTGTTCTTACCTAAGAGATAAAGAAGGAAGCTAAGACACTTAACAAATCAAGGTTATATTTATCTGCCCCTCCCTATGCCTGTCAATATGCCATTTCTCTTAATGCTTAATTTCATAAAAATGATATTTGAGAGCAAAATAGAAATTCAACTCACTTGGGAAATGGATGTTTGGTATAAATTATTATTAGTCTGGAGATTCCTTTCTTAGGTTTAGGTTTTACTATTTATACTGAATGCCCATTAGCCTTAGACTGTCATTCTTTGATGCACCTACCCGGTGTGAGTACTTAAGGACTATTGGGGAAAGGCAGTAGAATATTGAATAAGAATGCAGCCTAGATCCATTTACTTTAGTCTTAAATATGCTGGATTACGTATTCTGCTTTGTAGCCATAACAATTGCAGTATTCCGAGGAATAACCTCATATGTGGCATTGTTTAAATCACCTCAAATATTCAAAGAAATCCAGAAAAAAAATGGAAAACCTAAGGCAGACTGATGTCCAAGGTGTTAAACTCAGATATTTCTTATTTTCTTTTAAATTGCCATAAATATTTTCCTTGGTAAATTTTTTTTCTGGGTTCATATGCCTTATATAAAAAGTAGTGCCCAATTTATAACTTTCTTGTTACTTGTGCCATCAAGATTCCATCAGAACAACCCAATGTCATACCAACATTTTGTTGACTCTCATTGACGAAGTGTTTTATTTTTAAATTATGAGTAGATTGCTTTTGAAACATTGCTACATCCAAGAGAGTTTGAAATTCACATTCTGCATCCTATACATCAAAAGTTTTTATTTAGAGGGTACTTTAAAACTTTATACAAAAATCCACATTGAAAAAGCTTTTAATATAATGATATGATCTTGAGAGGCTGAAGATTATATTAGGCTTCTTAAATGCTCAGCGTACTTGTATTGCATTATTTTATTTTCCCTGGTTAGAACTTTTTGGACATACACATATATTGATTGATCTGTAGCATCATGTACTTCACTTTGTCTTTAAATTTGATGTGATGTTGGTGTTTACCTAACATTTAGTTCTGTTAACATTTGGCATACCGATGTGGAACTTTGGTGAGGGTACTTAGAATACGATTTTCTATTACTAGGACGCTAAGATTCTCTGACTCAGACAGTTGCAAATGATAAGTACTGATTTAAACTTCACAAATTATGTTAAAATCACTAAATTAAACATTGTTTGCTAGCACCCAGAGCTTACTCCATTTGCTTTCAGATAGTTTCAAGTCCTTATTATGGGATTTAAATTGTTATGTTGATTGAAGCAGCTGAACTAATAAAGTATAAAAATATTTCAGTGGTGGATTGATACTGAACTATGTTATTCTTACTCTTGTGAGTTGAGAATGAGATATCACTTTGCCCAATTTCATGATATCAGAATAGGTGATAAAATCAATAAAAATTCTGAATGTAAACTATTAGCCTAGTGATCAGAGTGAGGACAAAACTACTAGTTGAGGTGGGGAGAGGAAGAGGAAGAAAAGGGAAGAGGTGGGTTAAAAAAAGCAGGATATGTCAGAACTGAAAATAACATGAATGAAAAAAAGAATTCATTTCAAAGTCATTTCCTAATTATTCCAATTTTGTATAAAAAGACAAAACAACAAAACCCCAAAACTTTACAAACACGAATTTCCATATTTCTTAGGTTCATAAAATATGGCTTGTAGATTTTTGAAATAGCTGCTTCTTTCTCTTTTCTTTTCTTTCTTTCTTTTTGTCTTGTTTGTTTCTTTGTTGTTTTTTGAGACGGAGTCTGGCTCTTGTCGCCCAGGCTGGAGTGCAGTGGCGTGATCTCAGCTCACTGCAACCTCCGTCTCCCGGGTTCAAGCGATTCTCCTGCCTCAGCCTCCGGAGTAGCTGGGACTACAGGCACGTGCCACCACGCCTGGCTAATTTTTTTTGTGCGTATTTTTAGTAAAGATGGGGTTTCACTGTGTCAGCCAGGATGGTCTCAATTGCCTGACCTCGTGATCCCTCCACCTCGGCCTCCCAAAGTTCTGGGATTACAGAATAAAGCCATGGCACCTGGCCTCTTCTTTCTTTATCAACATTTTTAAAGCACCCACTTGTTTACATTTTTTGACACTCTGATGATTGGCATCAGCTTCCTCAGTTGAATGTCTTGTAGTTAGGTTTCTTTTGTGACAACCTCCACAAACTAGCTTTGGATTTAAGCAAAAGATAAACATTTAGTCATATAAATTTTCTTTTGCTCTGTCTGCACATACACAATAGTAAGGCTGGAGAAGATGAGTTTCTCCTGAACATTCCAGGGAACTAGAAAAGAGAAAACAGAAAAAATTTCTAATGTAAACCAAACTTGTCAAATGCTACTCTTGGAAATATTTACTTCGATAAATTTAAGGCTCTTTTTCCTTCTGCTGGAAAATTAAATTACAGTGAATAAGACCCTTATGTTCCCGCTTTGAGCATGTGCTCACTCATTATTCTAACAATCCATCTCAGATATTCTACTGTCCAAATTCTTTTCTTTCAGTTCGTACAGTTATCAAACTTGAACATGTAACATAATGCAAAAAGTTCATGTCTTTACAAAATTATTGTCATTCTATCCCTTAAGAGACATGATTCAAAATATTTTGTGTTGCTCTATTTAGCTACTAGTCTAACATTCCTGGTCGATTTCCATTCTTATATTAGTTAATTGAGAATCCTGTTTTAATAGTTTGTAATCTACACACTGATGGTAAGCTATCATCATCCCTACTATAATTAATAATAAATAAAATATGTAAACAAATATACATTTCAATATGAATGAGAAAACATAAACAATTTAATTAAATATTAAAGTTGTCTTAAAACATTTATCAAGGAAGTAAATTTGAAGCAAACTATAGTCCTTATTTGTGAAACAGGCCATGAGGTTACATTTCTTACTATACATTTCTTACTTCTCTTTGTATTTGGTGTTCTCTTGCCTTCGATCTCAGCTTTTCAGATTCCAATGTCTAGTGAATTTGTTCTAATCTGCATCCTGGATAGTTTTAGTTTTGTGGGGTACACGTACTGTAGTGGATACTCTCAGTTGCCTACATAGGGAGGCACTGTCTTCTTTCTTCTTGACAAACCTTGTGTCAGAAAAGTTTCTATCACCAGTGGTAGATCTTTAGTTTACTCTCATTATAGTGTTTTTATTCCTCTTTAGTGGTAAATAGTTCAGGAATGGAAACATATTCTATTAAAATATACTTAAATAAGTTGAAGTAAATAGTCTGCTGGAGAGTTTGGGAGATACATGCATTTATTTTTCCTTATTTAAACAAGAGGCAGAATTAATGAAAGAGTACAGCTCCTCAATTTCTTTTTGAACCATGTGGGAATAGAGAATTTACAGGTTGCCAAATACTTATTGTTTTGTTATCAAGTAAAAACAAAGTGATCTTGTTCCATCTTCAGCAGAAAGGAGAAACATTTTCAAATAAATATATGCATAATATATTCTCATGCGCTGAATGTTTTTGTTCTAGTAAGGATTATATCTGTTTTAATAATTATCACTATGCTCATCATTTGATAAAATTATGGTAAGCTAAACTGACTCTCAAGAGCCCTATTCTTTCACTGGCTAAACTGTCAGATAAATGCAAAGAAAGCATCACATTTATTTGTCATCTTTGCTGGTAGCACTAATTCTCTGCCATTCCTCTTGTGATCTGTATAAATTTTAATATATTTTAGCAAGAAGCTCCATGAAATTCCGTTTGTCCCTTACTACTTTATTAGTCCTTACTCTATGTCATGGATCAGTTGTGCATGTTTACCAATTTCTTCAGCCTTATACCATAATTACATATACACTTAGGAAGTGGGAAATACATTACGGATTTTTAGGTTCCGTGGTATCTATTAGGAGATGAAGACAAATCAAAACTCATTCTCTGTCTTACCCTCTGGAGTCCTTCATTCTGATGAGCAGCCTGGGTAACATTCTGGGTTCTTAAGATCTGGTGATAGTTCTAAAACAGGATCCAAATATCTCTAAAGGTCCACAAAATGTGTGGGTGTATACTTTTCTTTAGTGCTTAGTGAGCCATAAATCAACCACCAAAATATTCAGAGAAGGATTGTTGGAAGGATTTCAGTTCATATCTTTGGTATTAGAATGAGAACCTTACTCAGGGCTACTCTTCATTTTGGTGACTGTGTCAGAATTGGAAGATGAACAGGTTGTGACTCATAGTGGCTAAAGTTAGGTCTCTGTTGAATAGATTGTTTCTCTCTCTCTCTCTCTCTCTGTCTCTGGAGTACCCACTTATTTCATTTCCCATGATTAACTAAATATAGGTGGAGATCACTGTGCCACATCCATCTTTTTGACTAATAAGCCAAAGCTGCTATTATCATCTACATGAAATTTTCCTTGGCTCTCTCAGTCAAGTGTTACAATTTGAAGTCTGTCACTACACCATTACCACTAATATCAGGGAGATTGTTTTCACATTATCATTGCCCCATGAACATTCTTAGGGAGAAACATCACAGCTGATTTGAAAGTCGCTGGTGGTTTCCTTGGTCACTGGTAAATGAAAAATTGGGTGTACCTATCCAGGATATATTAAATAATTTTGAAAGTAGGTCATCCTAATTGATTAGGAATTTGATAGAAATACCTTTAGGAGTTTATTAATATGATGTTGGAGATAATTTTGGAGATATGTTTAAAAATATTTAAAATAAAATAGTTTACTTAAGATTTTAAAATATTATTAAAAAATTCTGTATTATTGAGTTAACTCTGAGGAGGGTGGGGATATACAGCATTTTCATAATACTTCTCTATTAGGCTGGTCCGGGACAGAGATCCATCTGTAGGAATTTGATTTAGATCATGTTAAAAAAAAATGAGAAGGTTGGATTTATTATGAGATTTGCATGGCCATGGGCAGAAATTCTAAGTCAACAGCACTTATGTTTAACAGAACCTTAATTAAACTTGAGACTTAAAATAGATGGCTCAAAGTCTACTTTAAAATAGACCATTGAAAGAAAAGTAAGCTAGGCATGATTCTAAAGGTGCTTTGGCAGTGTGAGCTAGCAATTGCAGAGAGATTATAAGGGGAGATAAAGAGGGCTCAAAACTATAGCAGATAGGAGAGCCACTGGCAAAAATATAGCAGTGACAAGCTCCATGGTGAGTTTATTGGAGCAAAATCGGTGTGTGCTAGTGTTGCTGTGGGAGGCTAACAGATTGTAAAGGGTCATGGAATCTTTAGGGAATCATCTCTACTTTTGAGTTCAGGGTGGTAATTCATGAACTGGGTGGACGGTAGTTTTAGTAGTTTCATTTGTAGCAGCAAAATGAGTACAGGACCAGAGTCTGCCTGAGAGTCACAGGCAGGAGCCAGCTGACACATGAGAATAAGTAGCAATGTGGATGGGCTTGAGAATAGACATTACAGAAGCTTAGGGAAAACAATGATGTTAAAGTACAGAATTTGGCTTATACACTATTGAAAAACTATGTGTCTCTAACAGAGAATGTTATGTTTCCCTTGCTATACATGTCGCTATTATTTCACTTAAAAATTCATCAAATTCATCAGAGCATTTGTCTATCAGTAGGAAAGATTTCATTTTTCCTGAGCTCCCTTTGCAGCTCTATGTTGCCTTGTAGTAAATTGGTTCAGGTAAAAATATTCTTGAAATTGACAGTGAAATGTAAGGACAATACACAGCCAGCTTTTTGGAGGGAGACTGGGCATTTTCCAGAATACTTGATTTTGAAACCTGAGCAAGGAAGGGGTTCTAAAAAATATAGAGTAAACTCAGACAATATTCTTCTTCTCTTAATTGGAGCAGAGTGTCTCTTCCAGTCACATGAAGGATATTTTTAACCTATTTCCAAAAACACTCGAGTGGTCACTAAACACGTACTATAGTGCTATAGGGTAGTGCTATATAAGTGGATCATCAGATAAATATGATGTTTTGAGAGTTAACACACAGAAACATTAAATTGAGAAATAATCTCAAACTTATAGAGAATTGCTGGTACAAAATAAAGATCTTTTAAAAGAAACCATTTGAGAGGAAGTTGCCAACGTACTAGTCCATCTTCCCCAGATACTTTCGTGTGTAATTCCTACCAACAAAGACATTCTCCTCATAATCATATTTCAGTACACAGAATCAGGATTGCTTTACCGTCATCTAAACCTCCTAACTGACCAGTTGTTCCAAAAGCATCATCGATAGTAAAAGGAATGGTGATATGTAAAGTTTAGAGTGGCATTTTTGCATCCAGTTGTATATGTAAGTCTCCTTAAATATGGAACAATTCCTCAGTCTTTCTTTGATACTCTTTGATTTTTTTGTCTTGATAGTCTTGATGATTTCAGGCCAGTTATTGGGTAGAATGCCCCTCAAGTTGTGTTTTTCTGGTTTTCTTAATGATTAAATTCAGGTATGTATCCTTGGCAGGATTATCAAACAAGTGGAGTGAGCCATGTTTACAATACGTTCTCTCAGTGGCACACAAAGTCAATCTGTCCCAAACCCATTTGACTAAAATCGTATCTGCTATCTTTCTCCTCTGTAAATTTACTTTCTCTTTTTGTAATTAGTAAGGATTTTTATTAAATATTGTGAGACCATGTAGATATTCTAGTTCTCTAAGTTTTGAAAAGTTTATTTATTTATATCAGCATGAACTCATGGTTTTCTACTTTATTTAATGTGTTATAATACTTTATTGACATTATTTATTTTGATGCTCAAATTATCCCAAATTTAGCCAGTGGGAGTTTCTTTGAGCTAGCTTCCGTGTTTTTTTGACTTATCTCCAATATTCTTTTAACACTTTATACTTTTTGACACAAAACAACATAACAGATTTTTGTGTTCTTTGCCTATCTGATATGAAATTAGGCATTTCTCCAAGAATCCCTGGTTCCTTTTAGTGGAGAAGTGTATTTGGAAATCAAGATATGGGTGATGTGTGTTCAATGTTATTGCTGTTTAGGTGCTGGTAGGTCTCTTAGTTGGCAGACATACATATGTATATATGTATATGTACACATCCACATATATTCATACGTGCACTCATACATGTTTGCATACATACCATCCTTTGCCTTTACATTTCTATGAATGAGTGATATGGTTTGGATTTGTGTCCCCACCCAAAGCTCATGTTGACTTGTAATCCCCCATGGTGGAGGTGGTGCCTAATGGGTGCTGATTGTACCATGGGGGCAAACTTACCCCTTGCTGTTCTTGTGATAGTGGGTGAGTTCTCATGAGATCTGGTTGTTTAAAAACCTGTAGCGCCTCCCCGTTCTCTCTCTCTCTTCTGCTCCACCATGTGAAGATGTGCCTGCTCCCCCTCTGCCTTTTGCCATGATTGAAAGTTTCCTGAAGCTTCCCCCGTCATGCTACCTGTACAGCCAGTAGAACCATGAGCCAATTAAAACTCTTTTCTTTATAAATTACCCAGTCTCAAGTAGTTCTTTATAGCAGCGTGAGAACGAACAATTACAGTGAATCTATTCTTATACTATGAATTCCAATCTTCAGTACAGAGTTTATTCTGGTTTCTCAATTTCCATATTGCAAACTCCCTCTCCAATACTCATTATGTTTAATATATTTACTTTTTGACTAATTCCACTTTATACGTTCTCTATTCGCTCATTACAGCTGTCTCTCTTTTCCCTACATGATTGTTCTTTTTATCTTAATCTGGCTTCCGCACCTGTTGCTGGGCTGCTGCTAGTATAAACCTGTGTAAGTACCCTTTGCATCCTGCCCATTATCCAGCACTGCCTGGGGCCTTTCTGCTGTGTGGAAACCATCTACAACCCACCATGCTCTGATGTCCTATGCCAGGTCCCACCAATTGACTACTATGAATGCTTTCCTGATCCCACATTTACTCTGATACAATGATAAATATGGAGAATCTCATGGATTTCTTCTGTTATAATGTTACAGCAAAGATCTTTGTAAATGCTCTCTGGGAAAGTTTTTGTGGATGCTGTTTGGGAAAGAGACACCAAAAGAATTTCATTATTCTGAATTTGTGGCTTGAATTTGGGAAGAGTTGATAGAAGAGACGAGATATAAACACAAGCCATTAAAAATGGTTACAGTTTCAGGCTACAGTGAAAATAAACAGAGAAGCAAAAACTGATAATTAGAAATTCTAGCTTATTCAGAATAGACAAAATGAAAAACTGTTGTAAATGCACAGAAAAGCACACAATGTTAGTAGTTCTCAAGTGAGATGATTTTGACACTATAAAGAAGGTCTACACTCTGCGAGCCAATTAACTTGTTTTAGGGTAGCCTATGTACTCAAAAATCAGTTTGTCATGTTCCCATCTGTGTAACACATTGCATGAAAGGATTCAAAAGATTTCCCCCTGTATATAAATAAAACAAGAGGCACCCAACATGGCCAAAATTGTAAACGTTTTGTTGTTTTATCTTATACTCATTTTTTGAAAGTCTACCTCCAAACTTTCTACAACATACTATATCAAAAAAGTTGTCTTTTTATATTTTATAATGTGTTGACACAACCAGATAATTTTAAATTGACATTATTCCCTTTCTTTTCTTTCCTACACATGCTGCCATAGTCAGGCATGACTTTTCAGATATGCCTTAAAGTGTTAAATATGAAAATGATACTAATGCATCCCTAATCCTACATATTCTTTTCCACATATTAAATGATGGCCAGTTTATATTTATTCTATGTAATAAAAGAGATCCACGTATAAATTAAACCTATACTTGATGACTGAGCATTTTGTCATGCTTAGATATAGTATTTAAATGTTTTTCCAAATAGTGTAAGTAGAATTATTAAATTTTCATTATAATCAGCATTATAAGAAGTAAATATGTTTATGAGAGGAAATGCTTGTTAAAAGTAACCAGATATTATACTTTGCTTTAGTTGAGCTTTTAACTGATATAATTATAAATTCCCACTTACTATATCATTTTTGTGAAAGTGAGAACTTATTATAAAATCTAGTAAAGGTAATTTAGGAAATTTAAATTGATTAGGCTTTGCATGAGAAAATGAATCTAAATCTTGTATAAATGAAATCATTATTTTCACATTATTTTTTAAAACTGATAAGAGCAGGCAGAAGAAATATCATTGTTTCAAAGCCAAATTATTGTCAGCTTACACAAGGCTTTTTTTTTTACCACATTAATATATCAAATATGAATCTCATTTTTTTGAGAATACTGAAGTTTACTTCATTTTCTTCTCTTCCTAACAACTTGCACTACACTGCTATCTACCATGAAGACTAATAACCAAAACCCTTAGAAATTTAGCGAAATTATTTTTCTCCTTAAGTTTTACCAAGTGTCCGAAGCTTATTTTAAGCAAGCCAACCAATGTAGAACATTTTGCATGAAGTATTTCTAGAAATGAGAAAATTTCAGTTTTCTCATATTGAAAATGCTTTTCTAGTCTTTATAAGCTAATGAAGAACAGCTTCATTTGATAAACAGACTACTGTGTAGTTCTATAAGTGAAGATATATCAATGTGTTTGCTGAGAAAGTATTTCTGACTCAAAACGCACTTTATTCTTATCAAACTCGTAGGCAGATTAGCACATTCAGAAATAGGTTTTAGCTGACTAACTCTTAACATATTGTGTATTGCTTTTTCTATAGCACCTGTTGAGTGAGATTGAGGGTTCAGCTAGGGTTATAACTTTAAGCACCATTAAGTTCTTGAAGTCAGTACGTGAAGCACAATTTTACATCTGAATTTTCCATCATTTATATATTTCTATGGGCCTTTCTTATTGTATGAAAGAGGAGAAGGAGAAATCATGTACTCAGAATTATTAGATTTTTCATAGTCATGAAACTGTTCTTTGCAAATCAAAAGTAATTTTCCCCATTCTTCATTCTTTCATTCATTTGTTCTATTTTGTACAGTTTATCAAATCATAAACACTTTTCTTAAAAGCCAGAGGCTTTGCCATACAAAACCAGTTTCAAAAGTTTTTGGGAAACATTTACGCATTTTCTCCCCATAGATGTGAATGTGCCTGTTTGAAATAGATGTTATTACAGTGTGTGAAAATGACTTTATAACCAATTTATTTCCAAATATTTCCTGACATAAGAGAGAATTCGCCACAGATTCAGAAAAAGTACAAAAGATCTTTGTAAGAAATGAATTACTTCAGGATAGAAGAGGCATTTTTTAAATTTGCATGATTATAATGAGAACTAGAAGTCTCATTTTCCAGTGGCAGCTGTAAGTCAAAGTAAATGTAGCACAAAAGCTCCATAATAGTCACAGTTACTCCAGATCTCTAAGATCTTCCCTTTATTCCAGAGAGAAATGTATTGTTTTCTTTCTGATGATTTAGGCTCATAAGGGCATACAGATAAAATGCAGAGCTTAAAGGATGTTAAAATAAAGTGAAGACTCAAGATGAACAATAAAAAAGTCAGCTCTGTAGAACATCTGTCTTGTTGACTGTCATCTAATAGATACTGTCCCACAATATCAGACGTCCATGGGGAAACATGAGGCTGGGGACAAATCAGGATCAGAGTCAGATTTGCTGAAAAACCAGAATTAGGGAAGAAATACAAAATTAGAGCAAGAGTTCTATAGCTACATGACGTTCACCCCAGGAACTGAGAAAAGAGAGATCTTGGTGAAAACACTTCAGAAGGCTCAAATCTCTGCACATGAGGTTAAGTTAGGTTTGGCCTTCAGTTTACCCAGCAAAACCTTCAAAAGAAGTTTCAAAGGAAAAAGGAAAAAAAGGTAGTTTTTTTCCTACCTTGAAAAAAAAGGGTAGTTTACTTGCAATGAAAGTTTGCAATAAAGTCCAGGCTTTAGGACTAGCTCACCAGATTGAAGAAAAAAGAAGAGCAACAGCCATTTAAAGGAAAAACAAAATCCCCAAAACTCTCACGAGATTATCAAGGTTACAGGTATTATAGTTAATCTGATCTTGGTGATAAATATGCCAGTTATGTCACACCCATAAATGCCATGGCATATCTTCAGATATAAGCATTGTGAAATTCAGAAAAGAGTTTCTTTTTATTAGGGAGTCAGCAATTTATGGGGAATATCAAGGTTTATCTTAGGGAGGGATCAAAATTAGAAAGACTCCATTTTTATTTTCATTTTTTTTAAAAATTTGATGTAAAGAAGCAAAACTCATATGATATGATAATTAGTTACCACAAGGGCAGCCAAACAAACTGACATTTTTACATCAGGTAATTAACCACTAACATAGTGTGATGGTTAATATTAAGTGTCAACTTGATTGTTTTGAAAGATGCAAAGTATTGTTTCTGGGTGTATCTGGGTGTTGCTGGGTGCTGCCAGAAGAGATTAACATTTGAGTCAGTGGACTGGGGGAAGACTCACCTTCAGGAAGACCCACCCACAATGTGAGTGGACACCACCCAATCGGCTGCCAGTGTGGCTAGAAAAAGAAGGCAGAAGAAGGTAGAAGGACTAGACTGGCCGAGTCTTCTGGCCTTCATCTTTCTCCCATGCTGGATGCTTCCTGCCCGGGAACATCAGACTCCAAGTTGTTAGCTTTTGGACTCTTGGACTTACAGCAGTGGTTTGCCAGGGGCTCTTGAGCTTTTAGACATAAACTGAAGACTGCACTGTTGGCTTCCAAGGTTCTGGGGCTTGGACTGGCTTCCTTGCTCCTCAGCTTGCAGATGGCCTATCGTGGGATTTCACTTTCTGATCATGTGAGTCAATTCTCCTTAATGAACTCTCCTTCATATATACATTTATCCTATTAGTTCTGTCCCTCTAGAGAACGCTGACTAATACACACAGTGAAGTCAGTAAGGATCCTGCAGCATTTTAACTCACATTGTCTGTCTAAACTGTAAAACACACTAGAAAGAAGTTAGAGAAATCTTTAAGCAAGAATAGGAGGCAAGAATAATACTGGTAGAATATAAAGGAAAGATTACTTTTGCACAATGAGTTTAGAACTTGAGTTTTTTTCATAAGATTGTGTATCAATTCTACAACAAAACAAAACTACAAGAAATCTCAAGTGAATCCATATATGTAAATAAGTATAAATTAGTTTGACTTTGTAACCTCAAATGTACTCTAAGCTGCACAAGGTTTATTGCCTATAATTCTATTTCCTTGTTAGTGAGTTCAATGGCATGGTTATGCAATGAATAATATTTATATAATATTCTCTTAAATGTTTGTTGAAATGTTTTTGAATAAACTTAGAGCTAAAGCAAAAACACGTTATTTGTCTCACTTTGACAGTAATTATATTACTGTCATAATTACTCTTGTGCTTTTGTTTGTAAGGCATTTTTTGAAGTACGAAATGACATTTTGTTACTTTTTGCTTTATCTGTGGTTTTATAAACAGCAGATAAAATTATGTTTACCTTTATAAACTACAGATAAGTTATTTTAATTATGTGACTTTAGCAAGGTGTATTTAACCAATTTTCCAACTATTTTTATTTAGCAATGTTATAGAATGTAATATGCTAAAACTAACATGCAAAAAAGAGAAAATATTATCCTTAATTTATCACAGAGAGAGTCGCTTTCAGTTTGTTATCTATATACATTATAATGTATTTTTGAATTGTATGCTATGATTCTTCAATATTAAGAATATTTGACACATAATAAAAATTCTATAACAGTTCAAATTACTGTTTTCTTATTGTAAAGGAAAATATTTTATAGAAACTATAGAAAAATGATAACGAGAAGTAAATACGTATGAGTTTACCTTATGTCTTTCAAGTTTATTTGCTAGTAAGTGTAAAATATTAATAAGTAGTACCAGAGAGTGTACTAATTTAACCAAACTTTAAAACGTACTGATATGGTTTGGCTGTGTCCCTACCCAAATCTCATCTTAAATTATAGTTCCCACAATTCCCGTGTTGTGAGAAGGACCTGGTGGGAGGTAATTGAATCATGGGGTGGGTCTTTCCGGTGTTGTTTTCATGGTAGTGAACAAGTCTCATGAGATCTCATGGTTTCATACGGGGGAATTTCCCTGCACAAGCTCTCTGTTTTCCTGCTGCCAACCATGTAAGATGCAACTTGCTCCTCCTTGCCTTCCACCACGATTGTGAGGCCTCCCCAGCCATGTGAAACTGTTCGTCCGTTAAACCTCTTTTCTGCATAAATTATCGAGTCTTGGGTATGTCTTTATTATCAGCATGCAAATGGACTAATACAGGTACTATTCTAGCCTGAACATTCTAACATAATTAAGCAATTTATGTTGTTTGTTTCTGACTAGAATTATATTTTATGTGACACTTAATTTTTAGCACAATTTTTTAACCTTGCTTTGTCATTCAGGTATAACTTATTGTGGGACCTTTTCTTAGTTCAGCTAAAGATGGGGTCCTTGTCACACGGCCACGAAAGATTAGGCTCACAGAAAATTTGAAGGGTGAGTAAGGCAGAGTTTTATTAGGTGAAAAAGAAGAAAAAGAGAAACAGAGACTCTTAGCAAAGTGAGAGAGTGTGCTTTCCTGCCAGTGGGCTTCCCCTGTCAAGGACTGAATCCCAGGTTCCACCCAGGAAGTGGAGGGCCAGGCTCCTCCCTGCTGCAAATGGTGTGAAGTTCCCAAGCTCCACCCAAGCATGCACTCCTTCCAGCATGCAGGCTGACTGGAGTTTCTCTGGGAACGCCTTCCCACCTGGCTGTCTCATTCTTCCCTCTAAAGAAGCACATCTAACTCCTGTTAGAATAAGGATACGGATAAGGATGAAGACCGATCTTAACTGCTTCCTGCTGACAGAGGACGCTGTTTTGGGAAAATGGCAGTCAGAGCTCCCTCAGAGGCCTATCTAAGGGTCCCTGGCAGAAGGGGCCATCGTCTGAGGTCCCAGTTGCATGGCCGTTTGGAATGTGATGGCCTGAAGTCAAGAAGAGACAAACTGAGTTATTAGAAAACATGTAACAAAAAGGAACAAGGGGAGAGGTAAGAACAGCTCAAAAATCCTGAGGCCTTTTACCAGTTTGCACAGGGAGAGTGGGGCCAAAAGCCTGACTGGTAAAAAAACTTTACCCTTTTGCCAGCATGTTGGGCTTCTGGGTTCCCTTCCTTGAGCCCAATCCTAAACCAACAAGTTTAAGGTTTGGGAAATTAACTCCTTCCAGTTTGGAGGATGCATCTGAGGGGAGTGTCCTGAAGTACAGAGACACGATTACCTATCTGTGGAGAACAGAGGAGGAGAAAGGAAAAATAAAGGCATTTTTTTTTCCCAAAGGAGTCCCAGTGGTTCAGGATGCATTCGAAAGGGGTACAGACTGAAGATGAATGGATACTCGTCTCAAACGAAAGGAGCAGTCATCCCCGGTTTCCTTCTCTTCCCAGTAGATACCTAGGGCAAGTGAGAGAGAGAGTAGAAGAGAGTGGGGGCCAATATTCAACATTTTTAAAGAAAAGAATTTTCAACACAGAATTTCATATCCAGCTAAACTAAGCTTCAAAAGCAAAAAAGAAATAAAATCCTTAACAGACAAGAAAATGCTGAAAGATTTTGTCACCGCCAGGTGTGCCTTAGAAGAGCTCCTGAAGGAAGCACTAAATATGTAAAGGAAAAACAGGTACCAGCCACTGCAAAAACATACCAAATTGTAAAGACCACCGACACTATGAAGAAACTGCATCAACTAAAGAGCAAAATAACCAGCTAGCATCATAATGACAGGATCAAATTCACCAATGACAATATTAACCTTAAATGTAAATGGGCTAAATGCCCCAATTAAAAGACACAGACTGGCAAATTGGATACAGAGTCAAGACCCATTGGTGTGCTGTATTCAGAAGACCTAGATGTGCAAAGACACACATAGGCTCAAAATAAAGGGATGGAGGAAGATTTACCAAGCAAATGGAAAGCAAAAAAAAAAAGCAGGAATTGCAATCCTAGTTTCTGATAAAACAGACTTTAAGTCGACAAAGATAAAAAAAAGACAAGGGTATTACATAATGGTAAAGGGATCAATGCAACAAGAAGAGCTAATTATACTGCATATATATGAAACCAGTACAGGAGCACTCAGATTCATAAAGCAAGTTCTTAGAGACCTACAAAAAGACTTAGACTCTCACACAATAATAGTGGGAGAATTTAACACCCCACTGTCAATATTAGACAGATCAACAAGACAGAAAATTAACAAGGATATTCAGGAATTGAAGTCAGCTCTGGACCAAGCCAACTCAATAGACATCTACAGAACTCTCCAACCAAAATCAACAGAATATACATTCTTCTCAGTATCACATTGCACTTATTCTAAAATTGACCACACAATTGCAAGTAAAACACTACTCAATAAATGCAAAAGAGTAGAAATTATAACAAACTGTCTCTCAGACTACAGTGCAATCAAATTAAAACTCAGGGTTAAGAAACTCACTCAAAACCACAAAACTACATGGAAACTGAACAACCTGTTCCTGAGTGACTACTGGGTAAATAATGAAATTAAGGCAGAAATAAATAAGTTCTTTAAAACCAAGAGAACAAAGATACAATGTACCAGAATCTCTGGGACACATTTAAAGCAGTGTTCAGAGGGAAATTTATAGCACTAAATGCCAGCAGGAGAAAGCAGGAAAGATCTAAAATTGAAGCCTTAACATAACAATCAAAAGAACTAGAGAAGCAAGAGCAAACAAATTCAAAAGCTAACAGAAGACAAAAAATAACTAAGATCAGAGCAGAACTGAAGGAGACAGAGACACGAAAAACCCTTAAAAAAATCAATGAATCCAGGAGATGGGGTTTTGAAAAGATTAACAAAATACATAGGCCACTAGCCAGACTAATAAAGAAGAAAAGAGAGAAGAATCAAATAGACACAATGAAAAATGATAAAGGGAATATAATCACCGATCCCAGAAATATAAACTACCATCAGAGAATACTATAAACACCTGTATGAAAATAAACGAGAAAATCTAGAAGAAATTGATAAACTCCTGAACAAATACACCCTGCCAAGACTAAATCAGGAAGAAGTCAAATCCCTGAATAGAACAATAACAAGTTCTGAAATTAAGACAGTAATTAGTAGCCTACCAACTAAAATAAGCCCAGGACCAGATGAACTCACAGCTAAATTCTTCCAGAGGTACAAAGAAGAGCTGGTACCATTCCTTCTGAAAATATTCCAAACAATAGAAAAAGAGGGACTCCTCTCTAACTGATTTTATGAGGCCAGCATCACCCTGATACCAAAACCTGGCAGAGACACAACAAAAAAAGAAAATTTCAGGCCAATATCTCTGATGAACATCGATGTGAAAATCCTCAATAAAATACTGGCAAACTGAATCCAGCAGTACTTCAAAAAGCTTATCTGCCACGATCAAGTTGGCTTCATCCCTGGGATGCAAGGCTGGTTCAACATACGCAAATCAATAAATGGAATCCATCACATCAACAGAACCAATGACAAAAACCACATGATTATCTCAACTGATGCAGAAAAGGCCTTCAACAAAATTCAACAGCACTTAATGCTAAAAACTCTCAATAAACTAGGTATTGATGGAATGTATCTCAAAATAATAAGAGCTATTTATGACAAATGCACAGCCAATATCATACTGAATGGGCAAAAGTTGGAAGAATTCCCTTTGAAAATCAGCATGACACAAGGATGTCCTTTCTCACCACTCCTGTTCAACATAGTATTGGAAATTCTGACCAGGGCAATCGGGCAACAGAAAGAAATAAAGGGTATTCATATAGGAAGAGAGGAAGTCAAATTGTCTGTTTGCAGATGACATGATTGTATATTAGAAAACCCCATTGTCTCAACCCAGTATCTCCTTAATCTGGTAAGCAACTTCAGCAAAGTCTCAGGATACAGAATCAGTGTGTAAAAATCACAAGCATTCCTCTACACCAATAATAGACACACAGAGAGCCAAATCATTAGTGAACTCCCATTCGCAATTGCTATAAAGAGAATAAAATACCTAGGCATACAACTTACAAGAAAGACCTCTTCAAGGAGAACTACAAACTACTGCTCAAGTAAATAAGAGAAGACACAAACAAATGGAAAAACATTCCATGCTCATGGATAGGAAGAATCAGTATCGTGAAAATGACCATACTGCCTAAAGTAATTTACAGATTGAATGCTATCCCCATCAAGGTACCATTGACTTTCTTCACAGAATCAGAAAAAACTGCTTTAAATTTCATATGGAACCAAAAAAGGCCCGTACAGCCAAGATAATCCTAAGCAAAAGGAACAAAGCTCAAGGCATCATACTTCCTGACTTCAAACCATACTACAAGGCTACAGTAACTGAAACAGCATGGTACTGGTACCAAAACAGATATATAGACCAATAGAATAGAACAGAGACCTCAGAAATAATGCCACACATGTCCTGCCATCTAATGTTTGACAAACCTGGCAAAAACAAGCAGTGGGGAAGGATTCCCTATTTAATAAATGGTGTTGGGGAAACTGGCTAGCCACATGCAGAAAACTGAAACCAGACCCCTTCCTTACATCTTGTACAAATATCAACTCAAGATGGATTAAAGACTTAAATGTCAGACCTAGAACAACAAAAAACCTAAAAGAAAACCTAGGCAACACCATTTAGGACATAGGCATGGGCAAAGACTTCATGACTAAAACAACAAAAGCAATGGCAACAAAAGCCAACATTGACAAATGGGATCGAATTAAACTAAAGAGCTTCTGCACAGCAAAAGAATCTATCATCAGAGTGAACAGACAACCTACAGAATGGGAGAAAATTTCGGTAATCTATCCATCTGACAAAGGGCATTTTTAAATTTTAACAAAGGGCTAATATCCAGAATCTACAAATAACTTAAACAAATATACAAGAAAAAAACAAACAACACCATCAAAAAGTGGGTGAAGGATATGAACAGACACTTCTCAAAAGAAGACATTTATGTGGCCAACAAACATATGAAAAAAAGCTCATCATCACGTGTCATTAGAGAAATGCAAATCAAAACCACAATGAGATACCATCTCATGCCAGTTAGAATGGCAATCATTAAAAAGTCTAGAATCAACAGATGCTGGAGAG
This sequence comes from Macaca thibetana thibetana, assembly GCF_024542745.1. NCBI lineage: Eukaryota > Metazoa > Chordata > Mammalia > Primates > Cercopithecidae > Macaca > Macaca thibetana. The sequence goes on from NC_065588.1 coordinate 51,442,839, forward strand.
GATGTGTTGAAATAGGAATGCGTTTACACTGTTGGTGGGAGTGTAAATTAATTCAGCCATTGTGGAAGACAGTATGGCGATTCCTCAAGGATCTAGAACAAGAAATACCATCTGACCCAGCAATCCAATTACTGGGTATATACTCAAAGGATTATAAATCATTCTACTATAAGGACTCATGCACATGTATGTTTATTGCCGCACTATTCACAATAGCAAAGACTTGGAACCAACCCAAATGTCCATTAATGATAGACCGGATGAAGAAAATATGGCACATATACACCATGGAATGCTATGCAGTCATAAAAAAGGATGAGATCATGTCCTTTGCAGGGACATGGATGAAGCTGGAAACCATCATTGTCAGCAAACTAACACAGGTACAGAAAACCAAACACAGCATGTTCTCACTCATAAGTGTGAGTTGAAAAATGAGAACACAGGGAGGGGAACATCACACACCAGGGCCTGTCGGGGGTGAAGGGCTATGGGAGAGATAGCATTAGGAGAAATACTTAATATAGATGAGGGATTGATGGGTGCAGCAAACCACCATGGCATGTGTATACCTACGTAACAAACCTGCATGTTCTGCATGTGTATCCCGGAACTTAAAGTGTAATAAAAAAGGTTATCGGTATTTATATACTTATAAAAGGTTTCATTAGTATATAAAATTGTTTTAATGATTAAATTATGAAATTCATGTAAAGTGCTTAGAAAAATGCTTGGCCCAAATTAAGTTTTGAATACATTTAATAAATTAGTTTGTTACTGCAGTTGTTGCAAGTTACTTCAAAACTTTTTAAAATAAGATGTATTAGTCATAGTTCTCTAGAGAGACAGGGCTAATAGGATAGATGCATATATGAAAGGGAGTTTATTAAGAAGTATTTACTCACATGATCACGAGGTGAAGTCCCACAATAGGCTGTTTGTAAACTGAGGAGTAAGGAAACCAGTCTGAGTTCTAAAATCTCAAAAGTAGGGAAGCTGACAGTGCAGCCTTCAGTCTGTGGCCAAAGGCCTGAGAGTGCTTGGCAAACTACTGGTATAGGTTCAGGAGCCAACAAGCTAAAGAACTTGGAATCCAATGTTTGAGGACAGGAAGCATCCAGCACAGGAGAAAGATGGAGGCCAGAAGACTTAGCCAGTCTAGTCCTTCCATGTTCCTCTGCCTGCTTTTATCCTAGCTTCACTTCACTGGCAGCTGAATAGATGGTGTCCACCAGATTGAGGATGGGTCTGCCTCTCCTAGTCCACTGACTCAACTGTTAATCTCCTTTGGCAACACCCTCACAGACACACCCAGGAACAATACTTTGCATCCTTCAATCCAATAATGTTGACACTCAATATTAACCATCACAAATGAACTATAAATGAATTCAATAAATTAAAAATGAATGAGCACTTATGCTGCATTCCAAATTATGATAAGTGTTATTGGATCTTGCAAATAATGCATTTCATTGTGAGGAACTGAAAATTCAATTGTTAATGTAAAATGACATGCATTAAATAACTAAAGCATAAATAGATGCTATCATATGTAGGGATAACTATAATAATATTTAAAAAGAGTATGGAGAAGTGATGCCAAGTTTGGCTACCGTAGCAAGACAATGGTAACTCTGGGGAGATATGAATGGAATCTTAAATATTGGTAGGATTTAGAACTAGATTCAAAGAGAATGTATCGGGTATAATTAAAATCAACGTGTTAAGCCTACACTGTGCAAGATGAATGGATGCAGTGAGACATCTCATCTGGTTTCATAGAGGTTACAATTTGGAGAGTAATAGAAAGCCCAATTTGCTAAATAGGAAATTGGGAAGTAACAAAATCTCTTAAGAAAGAAATGACATAATTAAAATAGTGTTTGAGAAAGATAAATCTGGAATCTTAAAAAGTAAATGCTGAGGAGAAAAAGGAAATCAGATAGGATTTTTAAAAAATAATGTTCAAGTTGAGTTGAGTAGGTACCAAATCTGGATTATCACTGTAGTAGTGGAAGTATAGAAAAAAGGGAAAACCCGGGGTTAATTATGAAGCACTATATTAAAAATGTTATCTGAGAAAGTAGAAAACATAGTGGTACCACTTACAGAAGTTTGATAACTAGCCTATTAATAAAAAAGCCTGTTAATAAATGTCACCAGTAGGCAATTGTATTAGTCTATTCTCACACTGCTATAAAGACATATCTGAGACTGGGTAATTTATAAAGAAAGAGGTTTAATTGACTCACAGTTCTGTATGGTTGAAGAGGCATCAGGAAACTACAATCATGGTGGAAGGTAAAGGGGAAGCAAGTACCTTCTTCACAAGGCGGCAGGAGAGAGAGAGAGAGAGTGAGGGGGAAACTGCCACAGACTTTTAAACCATCAGATCTTGTGAGAAGTCACTCACTATCACAGGAACAGCATGGGGGAAACCACCCCATGATCCAATCACTCCCACCACTTCCCTCCCTTGACACACAAAGATTACAATTTGAGATGACATTTGAGTGGGGACACAGAGCTAAACCATATCAGCAACACACGTGTGTGTGTGTGTGTGTGTGTGTGTGTGCACGCGTGCATGTAGGCTTGTCGTGTATGGCCTTTATTGTGTTGAGGTATAGGTATATTTCTTCTCCACATATTTTTTGAGAGTTTTTTATTATATTATTAAAAGATGTTTGATTTTGTCAAATGTTTTTTTTTCTGCATCTATCGAGATGATCATATGGTTTATGTTCTTCATTATGTTAATATAGTATACCATATTTATAGATTTTTGTTTGCGTGTTTGCACTGTAGGATAAATTTCACTTGATCAACTTCTATGGATTTATCTACAGAGGACATAACTTCTGGTGATGCTGTTGTACTCACCTGTTCAACAGAAGAAGCAGGGGTCCCATCGAGGAATGCAAGAAGTGGAAAGGCAGTGTACTGGATAAGCTGCTCATCTGGCTTGGATTTAGATTTTCTTCCCTCTTCCCAACTGGCTGAACTACATTGTTCTTGTAGTTTCTAATCCTTTTTTCTCAGAGTCAACCAGGAGACCTGGGTCTATGCTAAATTGTCTTCCTGATAGCACGACTTGGAAGTCCTCTAAACTGCAATCAATACTGTTAAGATAATCCAACAACTCAACCTTTCCCAAAAGACTGATGTTATCATTCAAAATGGAATCCATCATGGTCACTGGGTCTTCTGAGGTCAGAATGGATGAGCCATTTAGTAGACAGCACTAGACATGAGAGGGTTGCCCTCATCACTGCCTGAACTTAGGGATTCGCTGGCTGGTTCACTCTGCTCTCCACTCTGAATGGCAGGTGCATACTCATCTTCATTGTCATCTTCAACGGTGACAATATCAGGGTACTGGGTACAATTGGAGGGACCATATATAACATCCTGGATATATATATATATATGATATAATATATGGATATGATATAATATCCCAGTTTCTGGAATAACTGGGATATCTTCTTCATTTGCATTATCATCAGTAACATTGTAAATAATGATGTCATCTGAAATCATCTCCCTTGGCTTTAAAACTTCAGTCCTACTGTGTGGAACTTTATGATGGTAATTATCAGTTGGTTCTTTGACTATGTGCTGAAACAGATTCTTCTTTTGGGCTCCATTAGTGTTTAAAGTAGAGGCCTTTTATGTTTTAAACTCACAAGTTGGTTATTTTGAACCTGTGTAACAATAAACTGGACAATCTTTCGAATAACTTGTTGCTGTTGTGCATGCTTTGCTTGTGATTCTGACACCTCCTTTCAAAGGGACTCATTCTCACTTTTTAATTCAGAAAGCCTGTACTCAACAGTTTCCTGTTTTATTTGAACCTTCTGAGCACTACTTATAATTTTTTTAAAAAATTTTCCTGATGAATTTTTATTTTCTTCTGGTTTTGAAGATGAAACCTTCCTTTTAATGTTCTCCAACAAGTCATCCTGTCCTTGTTTGAAATAAGGATGCTGAAATTCTACAGGACCATCTCTTTCCTGCTTTACAATTCCAGAGTCGATATGTACTGCTTTACGGAAACCATACATATTCAGTTGCCTCACAAAGTTTGCCATGTTATTGTGCTTGAAATATTTGGGAAGAATTTCCTTTGCAAATCATTGCTCATCCAAGACCAGAAAACTTTGGCCATTCTGCTTCCAGGTGATGATCTCGTTAGTGTGGGTTTCCTCCACAAGCGTCCACATCTTGCTGAGGAAAGCCGGCACGTTCGAACTCTGCTTCATTGTTAACGCAGCACAGGGATTCCAAACTCTACACCCAAACGCTGTGGTAGCGTCGGCGGCAGCGACCGGAATCATTTATTAAAGATTCAGTTGTTGGACCAACTGGATGTCATTGCTTTAGAAAGGTGAGTAACTGTCATCCAGGATATAATCTGTGCTCTTCGTTAGCAACAAATATATGAAGCAATTACAGGTCGAAGTACAAGGGTTCAAAATGGGAATGTCAGCCACCACTGTAAAACCTATCAACTCACTCTCAACTTTTTTTTTGCTGGATGCCTGCATGACATTTGTCCCTGCTGAATGAATATTCTTACTGCTTAACGAGGGATAATTTTACTAGGGGAACACAACAATTGATAAAATGAGCTCTAAATTCAGTCTCTTTACTGAACACATTCATTTTGCTGAACCAACAGGTTAAAAAAAAAAGCTTTGTATTCTCTTGGGTAAATTATTCTTATTAGCAACAGATATTAATAGAAGGAGTATAGCAGTAACCTAGAACATTTTCCAGAAACCCTTCTAATACTTTCATAACTCATTGTAAATATTAATGAACAACCACAGCAATTAATCACAGGCAGGACCACAGGGTCTCGGATCCTTCAACGGTGAAGTTTGTGTCACCCTACCAGCAAACAACTTCAAGATATTGAGGCTGATGTTCAGACAAAAGGTAATATGGAGTAAATAAATATCAATATTGCCTTTAACTAGCTGCATATATGACAACTTTATGAGCCATCATTATTTTCTCCTCTTTCCATCCATTCCCCTTTTCTTCCTATTTTACATATATGCATTTATAGCAGTTAAAGAGTTATCAAAGACAAATTATGATTTTTTTGCTGATATAGAACAGTTCTTTAAATTATTTTGAACTATATACAGTGACTGATGAGAAGTTACCAACTTAATACATAACACCTGAGTAAACAACTTTAAAGCGATTAAAATTACAATATAAACCCAACTTTAGATCCAGTTAATCATTTGGCCTTTACTTGATGGATTAGAAGGAATTTGTTGGATTTTGCCCATATCATGGTCATGCTATTCTATCTTTTCTTATCAATTACTATTGAGAAAATATAGTTAAAAAGTCACCAAGGAGAGATTTGGGTGAATGGAATTCTGAAAGTAAATATGAAATTAACTTTATGACTAGGACCCAAAATTTTCCTACAAATTGCATGATGAACCACAACATTTCCTTTCATATCTATTTCTACTTGCTTATCAAAAACTGTGCTATAATGATAAATTGAAAATGCTTCTTTTTCAATGAAGAAATTAAAATTAAAAGATCCTTGTAGTTTTTCCTAAAGAATGTCTCATATGTACTTTAAGTCCTCTTAGGCTTTTAAAAAAAATCTAGAGTCTCTGAGGTCTTCACGGATCTTGCTTCTAGATCCTAGAGGTCTTATTAATTAATCAACTTGTTTTCTTCTCTCCCAGAGGTACTGTCTCCCAGAAGACAAAGGAAATCTCAATACTGCAATTATATGAAAAAGTTATAGCAAAACCAAAGCCCTCATGGATAACTGCTGTTGATATTTTGGCAGTATTCAGAAATGCCAAAGAGCTCAAGACCTCTACTTGCATATCCATGGCAATCTGTCCTCTTGCCTTGAAAGAGTCCAAGCTTCTGAGAATGCAGGATAGATAATATCCTATGGATTGATTTCTCAGGTTCACTTTGCATAACTATAGACTATAGTTCCTGGAATTACTTCAGTTTTGGCAGAACATGATTTGAAAAATTCACCTTGACTCTCTTATAAAAAGGACTATAAAATTTTTTAGGAAATCAACTACCAAAAAAAGGACTGTTTTTAAAATAGAGCAATGAGGCACATAAGCCACATTTATCTATAGGAAGAATCTAAAACTGTAATAATAAATGTGCATTTGTGGGGAATGATTCATTTTATTTCAAAGTAATGATTTTTCAGTACTTATAATTATGACAGTCATTAATTAACTGTGTTTATCCTTTCTAGAATTAAAACAATAAACAGAGGAAAACATTGGAACTCTGCTGCTTCATTATTAACAGAGTCTGACAAGTTACTAAACAATACAAGGTAAAAGTAACTTTTAAAACATGTTAGTTTTTGAAAAATAAGTCACAGACTGACTACTTGTTCTTGGCTTCTCCGGGAAGAACTCTCTTTTCCAGTAAAAAAGGTAATCAGCAATGCATTTATTAACATTTATAATGTAATGGCCGGGCGCGGTGGCTCAAGCCTGTAATCCCAGCACTTTGGGAGGCCGAGATGGGCGGATCACGAGGTCAGGAGATCGAGACCATCCTGGGTAACACAGTGAAACCCCGTCTCTACTAAAAATACAAAAACTAGCCGGGTGAGGTGGCAGGCGCCTGTAGTCCCAGCTACTCGGGAGGCTGAGGCAGGAGAATGGCGTGAACCCGGGAGGCGGAGCTTGCAGTGAGCTGAGATCCGGCCACTGCTCTCCAGCCTGGGCGACAGAGCGAGACTCCGTCTCAAAAAAAAAAAAAAAAAACAAAAACAACAAACAAACAAAAAAAAAACATTTATAATGTTATAATGTTTATAACAGTTAATGATATAAATTTATTTTAATAAATTTGTTTTTTATTCTTCTCTGATTCTACATGCTCATTATCATTCAGCTTTTTTCTATGTAATAAATATGTACTGAATTATTGTAATTCACTAGACTCAGAACATTATGTTGACAATACACAGCAAACAAGCTGAGTTTGATGTTAAGGATATTATTTTCAAGAGAGGAAAATTAACATTTAATAATAATATTAAATTATAATGTTGGAATGAGTTTGATAGGAATAAATCTTAGAAATTAAAATAATCTGTTTTGCCTCTAGATGAGAATAAAACAAAGATAAATGATATATATTATTTTTCAAAAAATGATTTTTCATGCTTACTTCAGTCAGCTTTCTTTCACTTCTTAAATATCTTACACCTTTCCAGACCGTAAGTGCAATCTAATGTAAGCTCTTACTACTTTTTAATTATTTACATATCTAATTTTTGATAAAATGGGTGAATATTTTATTTTCAACATTTAATACAGTCTTAAATAATGATAACATCTTATGCAACTTTTCTCTTAATAATCTTTTTTCTCAGGCAAAATATTCCATTTCTCCAAGATTTCTTTATCTCTCTAAACTTTCAACAGATTGATTCTTCCCCTCAACTGAGAATGTTTTGTCCAAAAACGAATGTATGTATTATTAATTTTCAACCTAATAAGCATTATTTGGTATGAATAGTGGGACTGAGCACTGAAGATTATAATGAAAATAATGGCTAACATTTACTGAATACTTACTTTACCATAAATGGTGCTAAGTGATTTATGTACATATGTCATTTTCTATTCCCAAGAAAACTTTGAGGACTCTTATTTCCACTTCATATATGAGAATACAGTAGCACAGAGAGAGAGCATAAGTAACTTGTCCAAGGTCCCATTTAGAAAGTGAGTGAAGCAGAACTGGAGCCTAGATTTATTTAAACCTAAAACCTGTACTAACCACTGCAGTATTAAATAGATAGTTTTTATGTTTTTCTCTGTTTCTGCATGATCATTATCATTCAACTTTTATCTATAATAAATATGTATTGATTAATTACCATTTACCAGACACATAATGTTATGCTAACAATATATGGAGAACAAATTGAATTTTGTCTTAAGTAAGCTATTGTCAAGTGAAAAATAATTAATATGTAATCTCAATATTAAAATATGGTGATAGTTGGTCTCTTCAATTGTCTTTGGATGAGGTGTTTTGACCCAGGTTGAAGAATTAGATATTTTATTTGGAAATATGAAATTTTAACTAAACTCTAAAGTGCAAGCAGAATTAAGGTAGGGGAACAGGAAGGGTCCTTTATTAAAAGCTGATATAGTACAGTGATTAATCATTAATGATGATTAAAAGCATGGATTCTGAAGCCAGTTTTCTTGGCTTCAAATCTTGATTCTCACTCTAGTAAGTGAATTTCAGCAGACTTCATTTCTCTATACCTCAATTTCCTCATCTGTAAACTTGGGAATATAATAATACCCACCTCATGTTATTATTGTATGGATTAAATGAGCTACTATGAAAGCATTTAGAAAAGTGTCTGGCACATGAAAAGTGCCATGTACATATTTGTTATTATTGTTGCCTAGACAGAATCATGCACAGAAGGCCCTTAGGACAAAGAAAGAGTGCTTGTATTGTTAACATATGATGTTAAAAAATCTATTTGAGCAGTAATGAGTTAATAATGGCTACAAAAGTTGTATTCGGGGCAAACAAAAGTGTAATCAACAATGCCCCCATATGTATCCTTTGCAGTACTAATTTCTAAAGTAACTCCTTTATCTGGAGAGGAGTTCTACTGTAGATCTCTATTTAAAGAACTGCAAGTCACATGGACACATAGAGGGGAAAAACACACTGGAACCTTTTGGAGAGTGGAGGATGGGAGGAGGGAGAGGATCAGGAAAAATAACTAATGGGTGCTGGGCTTAATACTTCAGTGATTAAATGATCTGTACAGCAAAACCCCATGACACAAATGTACCTATGTGACAAACCTGCACTTGCACCCCTGAACTTAAAATAGAAGTTAAAACAAAGATCTCCAAGTCTTGGGATCAAGAAATGAAAGGAAGTTTTCTTTATGAAAGTACTTTGATGGCCCATCTGGGACAGAAATTTTTGAATGTGAGTACTAATAATTTGTGCTTGGTTGTGCACACCTTTTATCTTAGCGGGTACATAACTTCCATCAGAATCCAGTTTCCATGACTCGTGAAAGGTAATTGCACTTCACAAGTAGTTTTTTTTTTTTTTTTTTTTTTTAACTCAGTCACTTCCTTTATATTCGTTGGTACTCCAAATTAAGTCCCTGTTTTCCTAAACTTGACTACTAAAACCCCAAATATCTCCCAACCCAAACTACCTAATGTGCTTCCCAAAGTCATTTATTAAATTGGTTTTGCTCTCTTCCAGTCAGTGCTTCATGATGTTGAAGTTATTATGTGACTCATGAGTGGGAAATGTATAGAGAAGTGACACTTGGAAATGTGAAAGGCATTTGGGTAGAAAGGCATTGTATTAGATGCAGAGGCAAAAAACCTAACTCTACCACTTAAAGAATTAAGAAATACAACTAATCTTTGGTTTCAACAGCAATTGGTTGGCTTTAAGTCACCGTATACTTATGAGGCTAAAATTAAAATAGCTTTGTAAATCTTAATATCATAAGAGATTATTTGTAATGCTAGGATCCAAACCAAGAGTTCATTTGTATATTTTGCCCTGTGCCTCTCAACAGGTTTCTACCATGGGTGACAGGGGAGCAAGCAATCACTCAGAAATGACTGACTTCATTCTTGCAGGCTTCAGGGTCCGCCCAGAGCTCCACATTCTCCTCTTCCTGCTATTTCTGTTTGTTTATGCCATGATCCTTCTAGGGAATGTTGGGATGATGGCCATTATTATGACTGATCCTCGGCTGAACACACCAATGTATTTCTTCCTAGGCAATCTCTCCTTCATTGATCTTTTCTATTCATCTGTTATTGCACCCAAGGCTATAATCAACTTCTGGTCTGAAAGCAAGTCTATCTCCTTTGCAGGCTGTGTGGCCCAGCTCTTTCTCTTTGCCCTCTTCATTGTGACTGAGGGATTTCTCCTGGCGGCCATGGCTTATGACCGCTTTATTGCCATCTGCAACCCTCTGCTCTACTCTGTTCAAATGTCAACACGTCTCTGTACTCAGTTGGTGGCTGGTTCCTATTTCTGTGGCTGCATTAGCTCAGTCATTCAGACCAGCATGACATTTACTTTATCTTTTTGTGCTTCTCGGGCTGTTGACCACTTTTACTGTGATTCTCGCCCGCTTCAGAGACTATCTTGTTCTGATCTCTTTATCCATAGAATGATATCTTTTTCCCTGTCATGTATTATTATCTTGCCTACTATCATAGTCATTACTGTATCTTATATGTATATTGTGTCCACAGTTCTAAAGATACACTCTACTGAGGGACGTAAGAAGGCCTTCTCCACCTGCAGCTCTCACCTGGGAGTTGTGAGTGTGCTGTATGGTGCTGTCTTTTTTATGTATCTCACTCCTGACAGATTTCCTGAGCTGAGTAAAGTGGCATCCTTATGTTACTCCCTAGTCACTCCCATGTTGAATCCTTTGATTTATTCTCTGAGGAACAAAGATGTCCAAGAGGCTCTAAAAAAACTTCTAGAGAAGAAAAATATTAGTCTTTGATTATTTCTCTTGCACTGATTGTATTGTGTCTATTTATTTAATATACATGTGGTCATTAATAAAAGTTACTCTCCTGAATGTCATAAAAATACTTTTAGTAGATTTTTTCATGTGATGTACTCTTTCCATATTTTACTTTTTACCCCCCAAGACATCATTAATTCTGAAAATCTTGGATATTGGAGCTATCCTGGACATGAGGGAAGTATTTTTATGATAAACCCTCTTACTGGTCTTCAACATTTTATTTCACAGAATTTATATCTATTGATTCTTGTGGCATAATGTAGAACAATATTTTTTATTTTGTTATAGTGCTTCAGCAAAATTTTGTCTGGTGTTTGTCTTTGGGATTGCCCATCCTTCCTACACACAATCATGGGTAGTTGACAAAGATGCCCAGATTATTTTTAAATAAAATATGTCTTTAATTTTGTAGCTAGTTTCATTAGCATGCTAAATGTGTATTAAGTTTTCACCTTGATCAAATATTTTATGTGAGCTACATAGAAAGGAAGTGCTAATAATAAGACACAAACTCTAAGTAATCTTTATACATTAATTTGGAAAACTTTATGCTTCATTATTGTGGAGTGCTCTAAGGTACTGCTAGGTGCTGGGTCCCAGTGCAAAGAACTAAAATAGGAAATAGAGATCTTCAAACATTTTGAGCAATCATTCCCTTGATTTTGATTTTCATGATTTTTTCTTGTGTTAATAATTGCTAAGGAATAATTAATAAAGGTATAGAATCAGGGAAGTCATCCAAACAGATTATGATCCAAAATTTACTTATTGATGCCTTTTCATATAGGTGTATATTTGATTAACTTTATTGAATATCTGTATAATATGTTCTGGCCTTATGGTGGGCTCGGGGATAAATAACCTCATTCTTTTGGAAGTTTAAAAGTTAGTGCAATATTAAAATCCTTAGGCATAAAACCAAAATCCAGACATTTTGCCAAAGGTACTCAAAGAGATCACAAAGTGGGGTGCCCTAAAGAAGGTGGTTGGTAATTAGAGAAACCCTTCTTGGGCTACATGAAACGTTGATCAAAGGGGGATTAGATTGAAGTCAGGAAACCTGCTACAGTGGTTTATAATATTGATGTGGGTTTAAAGGTATGCCGATATTAGTGAACAAAAGCAGATTTTTAAAACTGCAGGTAAGTGAAGAGAATGTACAAAAGAAGGTATGTCACCCCATTTTTGAAATTGAGTGTGTGTGTGGTCATGGTACAAACAGATAAAAAGTATAGGAGCTCTCAGAAAACCTGAAATAAAGGGGGAAGTTTCTTGCCTTGATGAACATGTATAAAAAACCTACAGTGAACATTATATTAAATGACAGGAAACTAGAAGGTTTCTTGCTATTATCAGGAAAAATGCAAAGATGCCTTCTGTCACCACGTCTTTTCAATATTTTAATGAACGTGCTAGCTAATGCAACAAGAAAAGAAAAGGAAATGAAAGTGTTATGAACTGAATGGTATTCCCTCAAAATTCATGCAGTGAAGCCCTAAACCCTAGTACTTCAGAATATGACTTTAATTAGTGATAGGGTCTTCAAAGATTTAATTGAGTTAAAATAATGCTTTAGGATAAGTCTTAATTCAATATCATTTGTGTCCCTATAGAAAGAGGAGATTAGGGCACACAGAGGGACATGAGGGATGCATGTGCACAGAACATCAACCATGTGAAGAATCAACAAGAGGGCAGCTATCTGCAAGCTGAGGAAAGAGGGCTCAGAGAAAACCAACTCTGCTAAAACCTTGATCTTGGACTTCTAGCCTCCATCACTAAGAAAATTAATTTATGTTGTTTAAGAAGCCAGTCTGTGGTGTTTTATTATATGATCTCCAGCAAATTCATATGAATAGATCTATAAATTAGAAAAGAAGAGAAAACATTCCTTGTTTGTAGATAATATGATTATCTATGTAGAAAATTAAAAATAATAAAAAACCACCCTTCTGAAACTAATAAGTGGTTATACCAAAGTTGCTGAATATAAGGTTAATATACAAATGCCAATTTCTTTTCTACATACCAGCAATGAATATTTGGATTTTAAAATTAAGAACAGAATTCTGTAGGCGACATAAGCAAGAAGGCAGTATAGGAATTTCTAGCCCTGGTTCCCTCACAGAAACACTGATTTAACAATGAACCAAAATACCTTTATGAGAATTCCAGAATGCACTTAAGAAGTTGCAGTACCCCCAGGCAACCGCAAAGCCAAGGAAAGCTACAATGACATGGGTAAGAAGAGAAATTTCACTTTGTCCACATCAGCTACTCTACCAAGCTGGCACAGCTCTGCAGTAGGACAGCACCCTGCATCATGACTTCTCCCTTGGGAACAAAGATAACAGTGGAGAATCCAAGCCAGAATCCAATATTCTAGCTTTTCAGAGGGCTGCAGGAAGGACTAATTTCTGTCATTCTCCACTAAGAGCACTGATGGAACTAGCATAGTTTTAATGCCTGGGGGCTTCTGAGAACAAAGGAGAGTGTGTATATGGGGTGGGAGTCGAGGTGGTTTGCTGTAGCTAGCATGGTTAGGCAGAATCAGAAAAAGCCACATAACTTGAGCCTTCTACCTCAGAGGCAAGGAGAGTGGCAGAGTGTACATCTGGTTGTAGGCTTTTTGGAAGGCTGCTTTAAGGAATGGAATCAGTTTTGCCTGACTAAGGATGCTGATGAGGAGCAGCATACTTTGGATACCTGGTGACCACTGAAATCAAGGCAAGACAGTACTAGAGAAAAAGAAACTAGTAATTGGTTCTGAGAAACTGCATGAACAGGTTCAGAGAAGTCACATTTTCCCCCAAAAGTTTTCACATATCCCTGGAATTTCCAGCAGGGCTGACTGGGGAGGGTCTCTTATACAAAGCCAGTTTGTAAAGGCTGGTAGCGGTGGCTGTTTTTTCAAATGTGTGGGTTCCAGCATAAAGTTATGAGACACATGACACATATGAGACATATAAGACACATGAAGAAAGCGATAAGCAAAGAAACAAGGCTCAAAATAGGAACAAAATAAATCTTCAGTGACAATTCTAAAGATTTAGAGATATATAAAGAATTGGAGATATATAAATTATCTGAAAAGAGTTCAAAATAGCTATCATAAAAATGCTCCATGACTAAAGAAAACTATGCATGAACAAAATGAGAATATTAACAAAAGATATAAAATATAAAAAGGACCAAAAAAAATTTTTAGAGCTGAAGAATATAATACTTGAACTAAAGTTTACTAGAGTTTTACAGGCGACTTTACAGAGTAGAAGAAAATCAACAACTTGAAGAAAGGCCATGTGAAATTATTCAGTAAGAGTAACAGCAACAAACAATAATAAACAGTAAAGAAAACCTAAAACACATCATCAAGTGAAAGAATATATAAATTATTAAGATTCTAGAAGGAAAAAAGAGAAGAAGCAAAAAGCTTATTTAAAGAAATAGTGGTGGAAAACTGCCCAATTCTGGGGAGGGAAATGAACATCTAGGTACAAGAATCCCAATGGACTCCAAGTAGGATGATCCCAAAGAAATCCACACAGATAAATATTATAATTAAATTTTCAAAAGTTGAGGTCAAAGAGGATCTTGAGAGCAGCAAAAGAAAAGCAACTAATCACTTAACAGGAAATCTTCATAAAACCGTCAGTGTATTTCTCAGCCAAAACCTTGCAGACTAGAAGAAAATAAGATTATACAATTCAAAGTATTGGAAGAAAAAAGCACCAATTAAGAATACCATACCTGGCAAAATATTTTTGAAAAATGAAGAATTAAAAACTTTATCAGACTAACAAAAGTGAGAGAGTTCATCATCAACACATCTGCCTTTAAAAATACTGAAGTTCTTCAAATTGAAATGAAAGTACATTAAACCGCAGCATGAAAGCATATGAAAGTATAAAGCTTGCTAGTAAAGGTAAATATGTAGAAAACACATAACACTTTGATATTGTAATGGCGATGCACAAATAATTTTTATTCTGGTATAAAAGTTAAAAGACAAGAGTATAAAAATATGTTAATGGATACACAATATTAAAAAATGTAAGTCATGATGTCCGTAACATAAGGTGTGTGTGTGGGAGGGAAGAGTGAAAAGTGTGGAGTACAATAAACATAATCCAGCATATAAACAGAACCAAAGACAAGAACCACATGATTATCTCAATAGATGCAGAAAAGGCTTTTGACAAAATTCAACAGCCCTTCATGCTAAAAACGCTCAATAAATTCGGTATTGATGGAACGTACCTCAAAATAATAAGAGCTATTTATGACAAACCCACAGCCAATATCATACTGAATGGGCAAAAACTGGAAAAATTCCCTTTGAAAACTGGCACAAGACAGGGATGCCCTCTCTCACCACTCCTATTCAACATAGTGTTGGAAGTTCTGGCTAGGGCAATCAGGCAAGAGAAAGAAATCAAGGGTATTCAGTTAGGAAAAGAAGTCAAATTGTCCCTGTTTGCAGATGACATGATTGTATATTTAGAAAACCCCATTGTCTCAGCCCAAAATCTCCTTAAGCTGATAAGCAACTTCAGCAAAGTCTCAGGATACAAAATTAATGTGCAAAAATCACAAGCATTCTTATATACCAGTAACAGACAAACAGAGAGCCAAATCAGGAATGAACTTCCATTCACAATTGCTTCAAAGAGAATAAAATACCTAGGAATCCAACTTACAAGGGATGTAAAGGACCTCTTCAAGGAGAACTACAAACCACTGCTCAGTGAAATCAAAGAGGACACAAACAAATGGAAGAGCATACCATGCTCATGGATAGGAAGAATCAATATCGTGAAAATGGCCATACTGCCCAAGGTTATTTATAGATTCAATGCCATCCCCATCAAGCTACCAATGAGTTTCTTCACAGAATTGGAAAAAACTGCTTTAAAGTTCATATGGAACCAAAAAAGAGCCAGCATCTCCAAGACAATCCTAAGTCAAAAGAACAAAGCTAGAGGCATCACGCTACCTGACTTCAAACTATACTACAAGGCTACAGTAACCAAAACAGCATGGTACTGGTACCAAAACAGAGATATAGACCAATGGAACAGAACAGAGTCCTCAGAAATAATACCACACATCTACAGCCATCTGATCTTTGATAAACCTGAGAGAAACAAGAAATGGGGAAAGGATTCCCTATTTAATAAATGGTGCTGGGAAAATTGGCTAGCCATAAGTAGAAAGCTGAAACTCAATCCTTTCCTTACTCCTTATACGAAAATTAATTCAAGATGGATTAGAGACTTAAATGTTAGACCTAATACCATAAAAACCCTAGAGGAAAACCTAGGTAGTACCATTCAGGACATAGGCATGGGCAAAGACTTCATGTCTAAAACACCAAAAGCAATGGCAGCAAAAGCCAAAATTGACAAATAGGATCTCATTAAACTAAAGAGCTTCTGCACAGCAAAAGAAACTACCATCAGAGTGAACAGGCAACCTACAGAATGGGAGAAAATTTTTGCAATCTACTCATCTGACAAAGGGCTAATATCCAGAACCTACAAAGAACTCAAACAAATTTAGAAGAAAAAAACAACCCCATCAAAAAGTGGGCAAAGGATATGAACAGACATTTCTCAAAAGAAGACATTCATACAGCCGACAGACACATGAAAAAATGCTCATCATCACTGGCCATCAGAGAAATGCAAATCAAAAGCACAATGAGAGACCATCTCACACCAGTTAGAATGGTGATCATTAAAAAGTCAGGAAACAACAGGTGCTGGAGAGGATGTGGAGAAATAGGAACGCTTTTACACTGTTGGTGGGATTGTAAACTAGTTCAACCATTATGGAAAACAGTATGGCGATTCCTCAAGGATCTAGAACTAGATGTACCATATGACCCAGCCATCCCATTACTGGGTATATACCCAAAGGATTATAAATCATGCTGCTATAAAGACACATGCACATGTATGTTTATTGCGGCACTATTCACAATAGCAAAGACTTGGAATCAACCCAAAAGTCCATCAGTGACAGACTGGATTAAGAAAATGTGGCACATATACACCATGGAATACTATGCAGCCATCAAAAAGGATGAGTTTGTGTCCTTTGTAGGGACATGGATGCAGCTGGAAACCATCATTCTTAGCAAACTATCACAAGAACACAAAACCAAACACCGCATGTTCTCACTCATAGGTGGGAACTGAACAATGAGATCACTTGGACTCGGGAAGGGGGACATCACACACTGGGGCCTATCATGGGGAGGGGGGGAGGGGGGAAGGATTGCATTGGGAGTTATACCTGATGTAAATGACGAGTTTACATTTGCTGCAGCACAGCAACATGGCACAAGTATACATATGTAACAAACCTGCACGTTAGGCACATGTACCCTGGAACTTAAAGTATAATAATAATAATAATTAATTAATTAATTAATTAAAAAAATAGAAAAGTGTGGAGTATTTGTATATGATTGAAATTAAGTGGTTATCAGCTAAAAATAGATTGTTGTAATTGTAAGATATCTTATGTAAACCCATGCCCCCCACGCCTGCCACTGGTAGCTATGCCTGCAGGCAAAGGCTGCTAGAACTTTAAGCCTAGCGATCCCACTTCTGTGTGAACACAGGTGGTGGGTACAGCTTCCCGCTGTCCTGTGAAGCACCTGGATGGCATCGTGGGTGACCCACTCACTCCTGCCACTGGTAGCCAGGCGGGCAACACGTGCTATAGTTTCCAGCCCAGTGATCCCTCTTCTACCTGAACTCAGCCAGCAAGTTCAGCCTCCCACTGTCCTGGGAAACACCCAGACAGCCAGACACGTGACCCCAGCCACCTTTTCTGCTGGTAGCCAGACAGGCAATACAAGCTAAATCTTCCAGCCCAGCATTCCTGCTTCTATGTGAACTCAGCCAGAGGGTGCAGCCCCCTGTTGTCTTGGGAAGCACTCAGATGGCAGGGCGGGTGACACCTGCTGCTGGCAATGCCTGCTAGACTCCACACACCCCTGCCTCTTGTAGCCAGGCAAGACATGTCTGCTATAGCTTTTAGCCCAGCAGTTACACTTCTGCTTGAATTTACCAAGGGGTGCAGCCTCCTATTGCCTTGGAAACACTTGGATGGCAGGGCAGGCAATTCCACCCACTCCTTTTTCTCATAATCAGATGCACCATGCTTGCTAGAGCTTCCAGCCCGGTGGTCTTGCTTCTGCCTAAACTCTGTGGGCAGGCACAACCCTGTGTTCCCCTGGAAAGCACTTGGACAGTGAATTAGGGCTGACCTGGCAAGGATGTGGCCTGCCTGCTAACTGAAGTCCCTCCATGAAGAAACCCAATGGACTAGATCACCCAACAGAAAAAAACATGGACATGGAGACAATAACTGGAGGGGGCTCTTTCAAGACCCAGGAGCAGACTAGAATCAAAGCCAGTCAACTGAACCCAGCTTATACTACAATCAAACTCCCAAGGGCATCAAATAAGATAAAAGGAAAAAAAAAAACCTAAGCACATCCTAAGGAAAGCAGCTTCAAATACTGAAGGAATATCTGCCCACACAGATGAGGAAAAAAAGAAAAACAGCACAAGAACTCTGGAAGCTTAAAATGCCAGAGTAGATTTCTTACCTCCAAATGACTGCAGTAGTTCCCTAGAAATGGTTCTTAATCAGTCTGAAATGGCTGAAATGGCAGAAATAGAATTCAGAATATAGATAGGAATGAAGACCATCAACATTGAGGAGAAAGTCAAAACCCAATCCAAGGAAGCTAAGGAATACAATAAAAAGATATGGGACATAAAAGATGAAATGGCCATTTTAAGAAAGAACCAAACTGATCTAATAGAGCTCAAAAACCCACTCAAGAATTTCATAATACAGTCACAAGTGTTATCAGCAGAATAGACCAAACCGAGGAAAGAATCTCCGAGCTCGAAGACTGGTTCTCCAAAGTAACTCAGTCAGGCAAGAATAAATAAAAATAAATAAATAAAGAAGAATGAAGAAAATCTTGGAGAAAATGGGATTATGTAAAGGGACCAAATCTGTTACTCACTGGCATCCTTGAAAGAGAGAGAGAGATAAATCAAGCAACTTGGAAAACATATTGAGGACATCAGCCATAAACATTTTTTCAATCTCACCAAAGAAGTGAACATTCAAATCCAGGAAATGCAGAGAACTCTTGTGAGATGCTATACAAGAAGACCATTCCCACAATACATAGTCATCATATTCTTCAAGGTAGAAATGACAGAAAAATGTTAAAGGCAAGTAGAGAAAAGGTGCAGGTCACCTACAAAGGGAACATCATCAGGCTAACAGCAGACCCTTCATGAGAAACCCTACAAAACAGAAAAAATTGAGGGCATATATTAAACTTTTTAAAATAATTGTTTAACTTTTATTTTAAGTTCAGCAGTACATGTGCAAGTTTTGTAGGTAAACTTGTATCATGGGGGTTTGTTGTACAGATTATTTCATCACCCAGGTATTAAGCCCAGTACCTATAAATTATTTTTCCTAATCCTCTCTCTTCTCCCATCCTTTACCCTACAATAATCACCAGGGTGTGTTGTTCCCCTCTATGTGTCCATGTGTTCTCATCATTTAGTTCTCACTTATAAGTGAGAACATGCAGTATTTGATTTTCTGTTCCTGGATTAGTTTGTTAAGAATAATGGCCTCCAGCTCCATCCATGTTCCTGAAAAAGATATTATTTTATTCCTTTTTATGGCTGCATAGTATTCCATGGTGTATATGTACCACATTTTCTTTATCCAGTCTACCACTGATGGGCATTTAGGTTGATTCCTGTCTTTGCCGTTGTGAATAGTGTGGCAATGAACATACATGTGCATGTGTCTTTATAATAGAATGATTTATATTCCTTTGGGATTATACCCAGTAATGGGATTGCTAGATAAAATTACATTTCTGCCTCTAGGGCTTCGAGGAATCACCACACTGTCTTTCACACTGGTTGAACTAACTTATACTCCCACCAACAGTGTATAAGTGTTCTTTTTCTCCACACCCTCATCAGCATCTGTTAGTTTTTTACTTTTTAAAAATAACCATTCTGTCTGGTGTGAGATGATATCTCATTGTGGTTTTGATTTGCATTTCTCTAATGATTAGTGATGTTGAGTTTTTTTTAATATTATTGTTAGCAGCATGTATGTTTTCTTTTGCAAAGTGTCGGTTCATGTCCTATGTCCACTTTTTAATGAGGTTGTCTTTTTCTTGTAAATTGTTTAAGTTCCTGTAGATGCTGCTTATTAGACCTTTGTCAGATGCTATTTTGCAAAAATGTTCTCCCATTTTGTATGTTGTATTTTCACTCTGTTGACAGTTTCTTTTTCTGTGCAGAAGCGTTTTAGTTTAACTAGATTCCATTTGTCAATTTTTGTCTTTGTTGCAATTGCTTTTGGTGTCTTTGCCATAAAATCTTTGCCTATTTCTACATCCAGAATAGTATTGCCTAGATTATCTTCCATGGTTTTTATAGTTTTGGGTTTTACATTCAAGACTTTACTCCATCTTGAGTTAATTTTTTTATTAAAGAAAGAAATTACAACTAAGAATTTAACATCCAGCCAAACTAAGCTTCCTAAATGAAGGAGAAATAAGATCCTTTTCAGACAAACAAATCCTAAGGGAATTTGTTACCACCAGACCTTCCTTACAAGAGATTTAAGAGAGTGCTAAATTGTAAATGAAATACCATTACTGGGCACCATAGAAGCACACCTGTGTTTGTAGACCACTGACACTACAAAGTAACCACACAACCAAGCCTGCGTAATAACCAGCTAAAAACATGATGACAGGATGAAACCATGCAATCAATCCTAACCTTGAATGTAAATGGGCTAAATGCCCCACTTAAAAGGTACAGAGTGGCATGTTGGATGAAGAAGCAAGGCTCAACTGTATGCTGTCTTCAGGAGACCCATTTCACATGCAATGACACATATAGGTCCAAAGTAAAGGGATGGAGAAAAAATCTACCAAGCAAGTGGAAAACAGAAACAATAACAACAACAACAGCAACAACAACAACAAACAGGAGTTGCTATTCTATTCTAATTTCAGACAAAACAGATTTTAAACCAACAGCAATCAAAAAAGAAAAAAGAAGAGCATGACATAATAGTAAAGAATTCAATTCAGCAAGAAGACCTAACTATCTCACACACACACACACACATATATATATACAAAATACAGGAGCACCCAGATTTGTAAAGCTAAGTTCTTAGAGACCTATGAAGAGACTTAGATAACAACACAATAAAAGTGGGAGACTTCAAAACCCCACTGACAA
Source organism: Macaca thibetana thibetana (assembly GCF_024542745.1). Taxonomy (NCBI): domain Eukaryota; kingdom Metazoa; phylum Chordata; class Mammalia; order Primates; family Cercopithecidae; genus Macaca; species Macaca thibetana. Next base: position 51,463,770 of record NC_065588.1, read on the forward strand.
TATTACACTGATCATTGAGGCAGAAAAATAACAAAGATATCCAGGACCTAAAATCAACAATTGACCAAATGGGTCTAAGAGGCATCTACAGAACTCTCCACCCCAAGATAACACAATATACATTCTTCTCATCTGCACAGGGCACATACTTTAAAATAGACCAGACCAAACTAGAAAACCTAGAAGAAATGGATAAATCCAAAAGAATTGAAATCATACCAACCACTTTCAGACTGCAGCATAATAAAAATAGAAATCAGTACTTAAAAATTGCTCAAAACCATACAACTACATGGAAATTAAACAACCTGCTTTTGAATGATTTGAGTAAACAATGAAATTAAGGCAGAAATCAAGAAATTATTTGAAACGAATGAAAACAAAGTTACAATGTACCAGAATCTCTGGAATACAGCTAAAGCAGTGTTAAGGGAAATTTATAGTGCTAAATGCTTACATTAAGAAGTAAGAAAGATCTCAAATTAACGACCTAACATCACACTTGGAGAAATTAGAAAAAACAGGAGCAAACCAATCCCAAAGCTAACAAGAAGCAACAAATTACCAAAATCAGAGCTGAACTGAAGGAAATTGAGATGTGAAAACCCTACAAAAGATCAACAAATCCAATAATTTCTTTCTTGAAAGGACAATTAAGATCGATAGATCACTAGCTAGACTAACAAAGGAAAAAAGAGATGATCCGAATGAACACAATTAGAAATGACAAAGGGGACATTACCACTACCCCCTCAAAAATATAAAAAACCCTCAGAGACTACTATGAACACTTCTATGCATACAAACTAGAAAACCTAGAAGAAATGGATAAATTTTTGGAAACAGACGACCTCCTAAGATTGAACCAGGAAGAAATTGAATCACTGACAGTCCAATAATGAGTTCTGAAATTGAACCAGCAATAAAAAATCCTACCAACCAGAAAAGCCCAGGACCAGACAGATTCACAGCTGAATTCTACTAGATGTATAAAGAAGTGCTGGTACCATTTCTCCTGAAACTATTTCAAAAATGGAGGAAGAGGGACTCCTCCCTAACTCATTCTGTGAGGCCAGCATTATTCTGATACCCAAACCTGCAGAGGAACAACAACAACAACAACAACAAACTTAGGCTAGTATCCTTGATGAATATACATGCAAAAATCCTCAATAAAATACTAGCAAACTGAATCCAGCAGCACATCAAAAAGCTAATTCCTGCAATCTTGTAGGCTCTATCCCTGGGATGCAAGGTTGGTTCAACATATGCAAGTCAATAAATGTGATTCACCACATAAACAGAACTTAAAATAAAAACCACATGAACATCTAAATAGATGCAGAAAGGACTTTCAATAAAATTCAACAATCTTTCATGTTAAAAACCCTCAACAAACTAGGCAGTGAAGGAACTTATCTCGAAACAATAAGAGCCATCTATGGCAAACCCATCATAGCCAACATCGTACTGAATGCACAAAAGCTGGAAGCCTTCCCCTTGAGAACCAAAACAAGACAAGGATGCCCATCCTCACCATTCCTATTCAACATAGCACTGGAAGAAATAATAGGCATCCAAATAGGAAGAGAGGAAATCAAACTGTTTGTGTTGGCAGATGACATGTTTCTAAACCTAGAAAATCTCAGTTTGCCCAAAAGCTCCTTAAGCTGAAAAACAACTTCAGAAAAGTTTCAGAATGAAAAAAATCAATGTACAAAAATCGGTATCATTTTAATACACTAACAGTATTCAAGTTGAGAGCCAAATCATGAATGCAATCCCATTCACAATAGCCACAAAAGGAATAAAATACCTAGGAATACAGCTAACCAGGGAGGCGAATAATCTCTATCACAAGGATTACAAACACTGCTGAAAGAAATCAGAGATGACACAAACAAATGGAAAAAAATTCCATGTGCATGGATAGGAAGAATCAATATTGTTAAAATGCCCATACTTACCAAAGCAATTTACAGATTCAATGCTATCTATATCAAACTACCAATGATATTCTTCTCAGAATCAGAAAAAACTAATTTAAAATTCATATGGAACCAAAAAAGAGTTCAAATAGCCAAGGCAATATTAAGCAAAAGTAACAAAGTTGGAAACATCAGGTTATTCAATTTCAAACTATATTACAAGGCTACAGTAACCAAAGCAGCATGGTTCTAGTACAAAGACAGACACACAGACCAATGTAACAGAATAGAGAGCCCAGGAATAAAGCCATATGCCCACAACCATCTGATCTTTGGCAAAATAAGCAATATCAAGCAATGGGAAAAGGGCTCCCTATTCAGTAAATGATGCTGGGATAACTGGCTAGCCATATGCACAAGACTGAAGCTGGACTCCTTTCTTACACCATCTACAAAAATAAATTCAAGATGGATTAAAGACTTAATCATAAAACCTAAAATTACAAAAATCCTGGAAAATGAAAATAACCAAGAGAATATCATTCTGGACATAGGCCCTGGCAATGATTTCATTACAAAAATGTCAAAAGCAATTGCAACAAAATAAAAAATTGACAAGTGGGACCTAATCAAAGTAGAGAGCTTCTGTACAGCAAAAGAAACTGTCAACAGAGTACACAGACAACCTGCAGAATAGGAGAAAATATTTTCAAACTATGTGTCTGACAAAGTTCTAATATCCAGCATCTATAAGGAACTTAAACAAATTAACAAGCAAAAACCAAATAACTCCATTAAAAAGTGAGTAAAAGACATGAAGAGACACTTTTCAAAAGAAGACATACACATAGCCAATAAGCTTATGAAAAAAAGCTCACCACTACTAAACATTAGAGAAATACAAATCAAAACCACGATGAGATCCCATCTTATACCAGTCCAAATGTCTACTACTAAAAAGTCAAAAAATAGATGCTGGAGAGGTTGTGGGGAAAAGGGAAGGCTTATACATTGCTGATGAGAATGTAAATTAGTTCAGCCATCATGGAAAACAGTGTGGCAATTTCCCAAAGACCTTAGAAGCATCATTTGACCAAATAAATAAATAGAAATATATAAAAAATAAAAACCATAAAAATTCCTTTCCTTTACATATTAATATTGGTAAGAAAAAAGAAACTAATATATATGACCAGATTAAAAAATAAATAGAACTTTTAGAAACAAAAATAGTTAAAAGCTTAATATTAAAACAAAGTTTAATTTAAAATTGAAAACTTAAATACAGATGAAGGAAAATTGGAAGAAAGAATTAGGATACTGGAAAAAAAAAAAAACAGCAAAAAGAGACAGAGATAGATGACACCGATAGTGTTAGAGAGTCTGCAATATGTCAAGTGGAAATGAGGGAATTAAAAAAAGAGAGTATGGGTTGGTAAAATGATGCTGAACGGAATGTATACTACAAAAAGTGTACCATAGTGAAAACGCACAATACCAAAGACAAAGAGAAGCAACCAGAAGGAAAAACAAAATAAAGATAAGTTTAGTAAAGGAAAACTTAGACTGATGGCTGATTTCCCAAAGGCAACGTGTGAGTCAGAAAACAGTAGTGTGATAACCTCAATGCTCTGAGACAAATAGCTTCACATCTAATATTGTATATCTGGTGTAGGGGAAAGCATTTAATATTGGTTAAAAAAAAAAAGGCTTTCAAATAAATCCTGGGAAACCTTATGAGCAAGCATCATTTGCCAATGCAGCTTTAAACATACGTGTAGCAGGAGGGATGATTATCCTCAAAAGAATATATGAGCTCAAGAATAAATATTCTGTTAAAATGTTAAGCATTTGATGAATATGTAATATAATTCATACATATGTATACACACATATATATGCATAAACTTTGCAGAACCATAGGGCGTTTCTCAATTTTAGAAGATAATAACAAATCATTTTGTTCCTATCTTCATCATATTATATGCCACATTGATTCATATCCTTGCCAATAGCTGGTAGCAATCATACTTTAGAATTTTTTATACAATTGTGGTCACGATATTGCATCATCTCATTATGGACTTATTTTTGCATTTCTCTGATTAAATCAAGTACCCTTTCGGCATCTATTGAGATAATACAATCAGCTTTATCTCTTTTTCTGTTAATGTGGTGAATTATATTAATTGGTTTTCTAATATTAAACCAACTTTACATTTCTGAGCTATAATAAACTTTTTCATAATGCACTATGCTTTTTATGTTTTAAATCCTGCTTTAACATAATAGAAAAGGTTCGAAAATATATTTTTTTTCCTTAAAAGTGAGGATCTTGTTGTTGTGAAGTAAATGGTGTGATCCAGGATGTGCAGAACTGCTCAGGATTTCTGGGTATTTATGGCTCCAGAAGGAAACCCTGTACTCAACTGTAGTTTGCTGCCATCTGGTGGCTGTTGTCTACGGCCATGAAATCTAAAGATTCTGGGTACTGTGAAGAATGGAACTTCCAGGACAATGGTAAGAAATCAAACCATTTCCAAGAAACCTGATTTTCATCCCCACCATATTACCCTGAACAAAGGAGATTGGTTGAAAATAAGTGGAATTATGCGAGCCACCCTCTAACTCCTTGTTTCCCAAGATAAAGTTGTCTGGCACTGTGGCCTTGTTTTCCCTCCCCTCCTTTTGTTCTTTTCCCTCACTGAAAATAGTTCTGTAAGATTTCATCCCAGTTCCAGAAAAGGGATGAAGAGAAAATGGAAAATATTTGCCAGTAACATTATATCTGAACTTGTCTTATTCTGAGGTGCATTTTCATGGAGTTTCACTGGACTTCATTTATAATTGTGTATATGTTCATCATCAACACAGAACATTATTTATTGTCCTCATAATAAGCATGGCACAGTTTGGACTCAAGCTTGTATTAATTACATTATTAAAAGATGAAGTTTTTTTCTTTTTATTCTAAAGAGGAGATTGTATAACATTGAAATTTTCTACTCCTGAAGGTTTGTAAAAACTGACAAGAGATGCCATCTGAACAAGTGTTTATTATGGGAAGAGTTTTGAGGAATGATTTATTGCTTTAGTGGTTAACAGAAGGTGTGATAATCAAAATATTTAACAGCTGTTCAGTAATTGATATATACAAATGCATATATATCAATACATAAATCAATAATAAAAAGCCCCTTTTATGGTCTTAGTAAACTGCTTAATGAGTGATAAAATTTTTAGCAAATCTATTGATTTTTACAAATTATTGGGGGAATCTTTGGGCTTACATGTTACCATGAAATGCTGTCTGAGCCACAGTTTGATGTGAAAGGTCTAGACTAGACCAAACCATTACAAAAGTTGTCCCATTAAATTAAAAGTTATCACATGATGTGGTGTTCAAAAGAATTTTTTCAGCAAAATTTTCATAGTGCTAAATTCTCTTCAAATTTCTGATAACTATTATCAACATTTGAAGTTTTCTGACTCCTTTAATGCTCTGATATTTTTATATTCAATAACTCTGTTATTCAAGAAGACAAAATCATTTTACCATTGACATATTTAATTAGATGATTTAAATTTATTGTTTGTTTTATTTTCTTTCTTTTTCTTTTTCTTTTCTTTTCTTTTTTTTTGAGACACTATCTGGCTCTATCGCCCAGGTTAAAGTGCAGAGGCACGATCTTGGCCCACTTCAAACTCCACCTCCCGGAGTCGAGCAATTCTCATGTCTCAGTCTCCCGAGTAGCTGGGATTGCAGGCATGTACCACCTCACCTGGCTAAATTTTGTATTTTTAGTAGAGACTAGGTTTCGCCATGTTGGCCAAGCTGGTATGAAGCTTGTGGCCTCAAGCCATCCGCCTGCCTTGGCCTCCCAAAGTGTTGGGATTACAGGCATGAGCCACCAGACCCAGCTTGTTTGTTTACTTTTTATTCAAAAAAGTATGTAAATGTTTAATAGACAGAGTTTGAGAGAACTTAAAAGTTCACTAAAAATTTTTTACTGTTGTCTAAATGAATTTTTTGCCTTCAAATTTTAATGTTTAATTATTTTATTATCAAATTATTGATCATAGTTTTTATGTACTTTATGTTGGTAATTTTATTTATTGTATATAAAAATAACAAAATAAAGTTCTTTCTTTTGCAATGAAAGTGTACTAGTCAAACTTCTCCAGAAAAGCAGAAACAACAGGATATGTATAAATGAAGACATTTATCATGAACAATTGGCTTATTCAAATCCCTATAAGGTTGTCCTGAAAATATTTATTATTAAAACCAGCTTTTTAACATCAAATATAAATTTTGATATGGTATTTTAGGTATCATTCTTTCCAAATTAGTGAAATTCACAAAAACTAAATGATCTTCTAAATCCCAAATTTTACATTTTAGAGATAAGTTCTTTAAATTTTTAAGGTAAAAAAATTTGTGTGATAATAAGTATTTTTCTAAACCAGATTATCTTTTTAGTAGATACACATTTTAACCAATTTGGAACATAGCTAGATTACAAAAATATTTCTCAGTACCATTATTTTTGTCATAGATCCCATTGAAATTTTACCAGTTGACCTGACAATTCTCTTGACAGAAAAAAAAAATGCTTTCTTCTCTTATATGCTTTTCTCTCTAGTTCAGCATCTCACCCAGTATCACATGTTGCATTTGTCATACCTCTCTAATCTCTTTCAATATGAAACTGTTTCTCACTCTTTCTTTATCTTTCACATCTTTGACCTTTTGAAATGTCTGTTCATTTTAGTTTATTATTTCCTGTTGAACTAGGTTCAGGTTCTGTGTTTGGGGCAGGAATGCCATGGGAGTGTTGCTTCTTTTATTAGTCCATAATATCAGGAGGCTCGCCATGGTGATGATTTGTCGCCTTACTGACCATGTTAACTTTTATTATTTTGTTAAGATGATGTCTTCCAGGTTTCTCCACTGGATAGATAATTAATAAGTATTATTTAGTGTTCAATAAGAGTAATTAATAACTACTTCGTTGAGAGACATTTTAAACTATGTAATAGTCTCTTTCTTATCACACTTTCGTCCGTTATCTTTAGCCCATGCATGACTCAAATGAATCAGTTATTACTTTGAAGGTTGCCAAGGGCTAATTTTCTTATTCCTTCCTTTCTTCTATATCAATTACTTTACATTTTATGGTAAGGTTGCATTCCATTCATTCATTCATTCACAGATAGATAAAACACGGAGTGTAGAATAGTAATTGTTGAATATAAGCGACAGGACAGACCTATTGTCTTGTTCCTGATCATAGGGAAAATGATGCAGTCTTTCACCACTGAGGATGATACCCCTATAGATTTTTCATAGATGCCCCTTATCACACTGAGGAACATTCCGGAGAGCTATTATCAGGAATGAATGATTGGTTTTGTGAAATGCTTTTTTGTGCATCTAGTGGGATGATTATAGTTGTTTTTTCCTTTCTTCTTCTCCTTTTTTTTTTTTTTTTTTTTTGAGAAGGAGTTTCGCTCTTGTTGCCCAGGCTGGAGTGGTGCAATGGTGCGATCTTGGCTCACCTCAACCTCCGCCTCCTGGGTTCAAGCGATTCTCCTGCCTCAACTACTCCTGAGTAGCTGGGAATACGGGCATGTGCCACCATGCCTGGCTAATTTTTTGTATTTTTAGTAGAGACGGGGTTTCACCGTGTTAGCCAGGATGGTCTCTGATCTCCCGACCTCGGGTGATCCACCTGCCTCAGACTCCCAAAGTGCTGAGATTACAAGCATGAGCCACTGTGCCCATGGTTTTTCCTTTTATAAATATTGTTAATATAGTAAATTAAATTGATTTATTTTTGAATATTAATCCAGCTTTGCGTTCCTAGGATAAACCTTATGTGGTCATAGTGTATTATCCTTTCAATGTTTTGTTGGATTGAAATTACTAAAATTTTGTTGAGGAATTATGTTCACAGAAGATACTGGCCTGTAGTTTTCTTTTTCTGTTCTGTTTCCACTTGGTTTATTATCAACATTACATTGGCTACATAGAATAAGTTGAGAATATCCCCTCATTTAAAATGTTCTAGGAAAGTTTTCATAGAATAGAATGGTTTCACTTAAATGTTCAGTAACATTCACCAGTGATCAAAGTGGGCCAGGTGGTTTCTTTGTGGGAAAGTTTTAAACTATAATTTCAATTTTTAAAAATGCTATCAATGAAATAAACTAAGGCAATCATTGGACTTACCACATTTGTTTCTTACCTTTGTGGAGTTACTGTTCTTTATTGTATGCTGTCTAGTGTCTTGTGGAATATATATACACATATGTGTGTGTGTGTTTCTGTGTTATATATCATATATATTTATATACATATCCTATATGTATCTATCGATCTATTACACAAAAAGGAACGGGAAGAGAAAGAGGGAAAAGGAGGAGAGGTGAGAGAGCAAGAGTAAGAGAAAGGCAGAGAGACAGAAAGACAGACAGAGATTGAAATTCTCTCTTTTGTTGTTGTTGATTTACTCAGGAAACTAAATCTGTTTTCTATTACTTCATCTTGGCCAGAATCAGAAGTCTAGTCACAACTCTTTTATTTTCCCATCAAATTAAACTTCTTTTCTAATCTTCCCAAATAGCAGGAAAGGAGGTATTTTCTGTTGGGACCTCCTAGCTTATTATTACTATTGTTATTATTAATTCAACCAGAGACTCTCACAGGTATGATCAGTATCATAAACCCATTGTTTCTCAGCCTGGTGTGGTGTCTCTTGCCTGTAATCCCAGTGCTTTGGGAGACCGAGGCTGTGGATCACTTGAGGCCAGGAGTTCCAGACCAGCCTGGCCAACATGGTGAAACCCTGTCTCTACTAAAAATACAACAATCAGCCAGCAGTGATGGTGCATGCCTGTAGTCCCAGCTACTCGGGAGGTGAGAAGGGCTAATCACCTGAGGTCAAGAGTTTAAGACCATCCTGGCCAACATGGTGAAACCCTGTCTCTACTAAAAATACAACAATCAGCCAGGAGTGGTGGTGCATGCCTGTAGTCCCAGCTACTTGGGAGGTGAGAAGGGCTAATCACCTGAGGTCAAGAGTTCAAGACCAGCCTGGCCTACATGGTAAAACCCTGTCTCTACTAAAGATACAAAAATTAGCTGGACATGGTGGCACACACCAATACTCCCAGCTACTCGAGAAGCTGAGGCAGGAGAATCTCGAATCCAGGAGGCAGAGGTTGCAGTGAGCCAAGATCACGCCACTGCACTCCAGCTTGGGTGACAGAGTGAGACTCTGTCTCAAAAAATAATTATAATTTAAAAAAAAAACAACAACAATAAACCCACTGTTTCTCATTGAACATTCAAGAGTTACTGATGGAAGTTAAACTTAAATTTCCTATGGATGAAACTGGTCTACTGTCGATGAAGTTGCCTGAAAAGTCTAGAAGATGATCAAGGAAGAAATTATGTATTTCTGTTGATTTTTTTGCAGAATAGTCTTGTATTCAGAAAGTCACATTCTGTCAGGATGGTAATTTTCTTAGGATCACATCTCTTAGTTCTTAGCATTTTTTGTTCTGTCCTTAAGAATCTCTTTGATTCCATATTATAAAATAATATAGATATCCGTCATTCATGTACCAGGAACTATAATTCCTTATTTCCTTAATAGGAATCATCACACAAGAAGGCAGTCATGTATCTTTCCTTAACTTTAAAAATGTAAAGTCACTATGTTTTATGAATTGAGGAGTCTCTATCTTTTTACCTAATAGGTGTTGTCAGTCAGCTTTTCGGGACAGTAGAGCTCGCCGGTTATCTCCAGGAGACTTCACACTGTCCCTCTCACCAATTTGGGAAAACAGCCACCTTTATGTCTCATTAGCGATTTACTCTCTTCAAACCATCTGAAGCAAATTTTGAACACCTCTATAGCATATAGGGAATAAATGGAATATAAAACTTACATCTTCCATAATAAATTGTTTTATAGGACCCTCACTTTATAGATGATCGGTCTCTGTTTCAATTCTTTCAAAATTGTTTTGTTGTAAAGGATTACAACTTTCCTCTTGCAGGTGAAGGCTCATTTATCTTTTTTTCCCCTCACTATTCTGAACATTCCTAGTGCTAATATCGTTGTTACTGTTGCTCTTTGAATTGTAGCTTATTTTTTCATAGTATATTTGAGATATAATAATGTTAACTTATACATATAGTGCTGTGTTTTACGTACATTAATGTATTCAGTCAACACAGCAAATTCAAGAGATAGGTACCATCGTTATCGCCAGTTTTGAGGTACACATGCAATTGGAAAGTGGAAAAAAAAATACAGATTGTGAAAAGTATACGTGAAAATAAAAAATTTAAACGTGTTTGACACCTTGCTTTGGGGGAGATTATAAATGCTGGTAGAGTTGACTATATAAATATTCAAAAATTAATACAAGTACATAAGAAGTTAAAATGAGAACAATTTGAGAAAATGGAGCAATTTTGAAAAATTGAGAAAATGGAGTAACCGTAAATCAGCATCCTTTTAGTGTTATGGAATTTTACAGTCATTGGTAACCATTATATTTTATAAAATATATTTTTAAATATACTCATAATTTTAAAAATAAATGTATAATACCAAATGCGTACCATGTATTATGATGACTGAATGGTGCATATTAAAAATTCTTTGGCAGTTTGAATGTGGAAAAGGTTACATATGCTCTTTGTTTTCCTGGTCCAATTATTTTTGACCAATAGGTATGTCACTTGTCATCTTATTCCTACTCATTTTAGGTCACATTGTATTTAGAATTTAGCATGAATCATGAAAGCTATCTATTATATACATAAAATTTTGTTTACAAACATCTTAGAAATTCTTTCAGATGTTCCAGACCATGACTCCACACCCTATATAAAATATACTTTCTATTTGTATGATACTTCTCAGTAGCTTTTTTAGAAACCAAGATAAAACTAGGTGTATAAAGTGGAAATGTTAACAACAACAACAACAACAAAAGCCAAAAAACCTAAAGAAATGCTTGGGAATGTGTGTGTGGGCGGGGAGCAGGGAGAGGTGGTAGTGAGCCTGGTTTACATAAGTGGCATTTAGTGATCACCATTAAATAAGTGTCATCAACTTAACTTAGTATCCATTGGCATCAGAAAGCATGAAATGGGCTCAATTTATTGCATATTTGTGTATAATAAAGACAGAAATTCCTGGAAGTCATATTTGTGAAACAATGCAGGAAATACAAGAAATACCCTCTCAGAATAATCTTTATGATTATTAGTGACTTTGAGTAACTTTGAATGAAAAAATTGTTCTGCTTGGAAGCAATAAACTGGTCCTCAAACTTCTAGCAACTTCTACCTCTACAGGGAGTGACTTAATGATTTAGTTGGGACTCTTGAAAACAAACGAGTACTTCCCTACACTCATCTCACTAATAAACTCTTTTCAATATTCAGATTAAAGTGTGACCGAGGAATTAGTATTAAAAGAAAAGCAAAACAAAACCTCCAGGTGATTCTGAGGTATGGGAAAGTTTGTCAAATAGTGACCTAATTGACCTCCAGCATCCTTTTTATTTTTCAAAAAGACCATATATATATATATATATATATATATATTTTCTAATTTACTTTCTTGTTTTTAAGAATAACTGCATTGCTGGATCAAAGGACTTAGAACATATGGCAGATAGCATGTAGGAGGATTTCTCAGTCCTGACTTTGTATAACATTAATAGCAAGATTTTCTGGAGGTTCAAGTTGAAGATTCAGTCTAAGATTCTCTCTTGATTCTAATAAGGAAGAGGCATAAGAAGCTTAGAAATAAATAGATATACTTGTCGAGTGTACTCAGATACTTGAATAAATCTACATATACTGCGAAGCACTTTTTGTAATTAATTATGCTTTCCTCAAAACTTCCTTTAAAAGAGAAAAGAACTTTCTGTTTTCTTTTGAAGAGAGCTTACAAAATACTTCAATGAGGCTTTTTTTTGGAACAAGCTGGATATCAAGAGAGGTACTTGTTTTTTTAAAACTCATAAATTTTTCTGAAGATAGGTTTTAAAACTTCACAAAAGTTGTTCTTTTTTTTGTGCTCATTTTCTCATATATCAATTATTTATTGAGCCCTTTCCATTTCCCCATGTGTTACATATTTCATTTAATTTAAATATGTCATTTAATTTATTCCTTACAACAGAAATTCTGTGAAGCAGATGATCCAAACCATATTCCATTGATGGGCAAACAGAGGCTCATGGAATTTAAACAATTTGCACAAGATTACTCAGCCAGTGAGTGGCAGAGTGTGAATTAAAAATTAGATTTATGTAAATTAAAACAGCATCCTTTTAACTAATAAAACTTTGACTTCATAAAAAAATGAATAACAGAAGCCAAATCAGTTTCATTTTTCTGACTATATTGTACTTTTAATTTTATGAAAATTTCTAAATAAAACTATGTAACATCCAATATATTAAGTTTCTAGAGAGAAAAAAACTTCTCTTTTGTTAGTTCAGAAATTAAATGTAGTAATAAAACCATAGAGTTAAAACACAAAATTTATTTTTTCCACTTGAATTTAATGTTTTAGATATCTTCAAATTATTAATGTTTTATCTCTGTGCCTCTTTAGTATTTAATATAAAGCATTAATAGTTAGAAAAATACAAAAAGCAGAACCCATGCAATACAGAAATTCTACCCCCCGCCCCGCCCCACTTATTTGCATTACTGTCTTGTGCTTTGTCAACAATATATAGAGGGAAAAACATTTCTTGTTGGGGAAGTTAATCTTATACTTAACCATAGTGTTCGTATATAAACAAAATAATTCATATGTCTATGGCAGTAAAAAGAAAAGGCATGCTGCAGTTTGGGGGCCAAAAAACAGAGCCACCAGCATTCAGACACTAATAGTAAATGAAGGACATGGAGGCTGAACAATATATGGTTAATGTAGGCGGTTAAGAGTCTGATTTATTATTTTTGAATGACTTTCTCAAGACTAGTGGTTCATTCTACTTCATTAAACTGTAACCCCATGTTTCCTAATGTCTTGTATGTAGCAGAATGTTTTAAGAACCAAATGAGACCAGGCACGGTGGCTCAAGTCTGTAATCCCAGCACTTTGGGAGGCCGAGGTGGGCGAATCACGAGGTCAGGAGATCGAGACCACCCTGGCCAACATGGTGAAACCGCATCTCCACTAAAAATTTAAAAAAAAAAAAAATTAGCCAGGTGTGGTGGCGGGTGCCTGTAGTCCCAGCTACTCGGGAGGCTGAGGCAGGAGAATGGCTTGAACCTGGGAGGCGGAGCTTGCAGTGAGCCAAGATCGCGCCACTGCACTCCAGCCTGGGCAACGGAGCGAGACTCTGTTTAAAAAAAAAAAAGAAAAAAAAAACACACACACAAATTAATTGCATTAATTACCTTGTAGTGGGGAAAGGAATTGACCTATGTTTTCACTCAGTTTTCCATTCTTAGAGCGCAAGGAAATTTGTGTTTATTTATTTCACTAACATGTATGTTTTTAAGATGTTTGAGTCATTATAAATATTGCTTTTCACACTCAATTTTATGTAATCTTCACAGGTGCCTCCCATTTGGCAGAGGAGAACTTCTGAGGTATTGAAAGTGTAGATGGTTATCTTAGATTCTTTTATACTGAAAGGTGTAAAATTTGGATGCAGCCCAGATGACTCTAAAGCTCTTCACAAACGGCATAAAATGACTGATTACATTACTGCTGGAAATATCCTCTGCCCATTCAAATTTCTCACGTAATACTAAAACTAAATAGACTGGAAAAACCTAAATAACCTATTTTGGTTGTACTTTGGTTGCTTCTACATGTAAAACTGTTCTATCAGGTGCACTGCCAAGAAAACTCCAATTTGTATCAGCATTTTTTTGTTTGTTTTTTCCCGTCGGCAACTTCAGGGACCAAAAGTTGACCAGGCTTTGTTATAATCCACTCATTTTCTCAGATAGGTCTTGGCTATGATGAGCAAGCTGAACAGGAATTACTCAGAGGTGACAGAGTTTATTCTGCTGGGATTCAGAACATCGCCAGAAGTACAGATTCTATTATTCTTCCTGTTCTTGCTTATCTACGTGGTCATTGTGTTGAGAAATCACAGCATGTTAGTTGTCATTGAAATAGACTCCAGACTTCACACACCGATGTATTTCTTTCTCAAAAACTTGTCCTATTTGGATCTCTCCGCTACTCCACAGTCATTGCTCCCAAAACTGACTACTGTATTGTCCAAGGAAAAGAAAATTTCTCACAATGACTGTGCAACACAGTTCTTTTTCTTTGCTCTCTTTGTTGGGACTGAAGACTTTTTTCTGACTGTGATGGCATATGATCGCTTCTCAGCTATTTGTTCACCTTTCCTCTATACTGTATGCATGTCTCAGCAAGCTTGTCTTTGTTTGGTGGTTGGCTCCTCTATCTGTGGATGCATCAACTCCATGATACAATCAGGTTTCACCTTCAGTCTGCATTTCTGTGGAGAAAACAGATTGGAGCACTCTTTCTGTGATGTCCCAGTCATGATCAAGATCTCTTGTATTGACACCCTTGTGAATGAGATAGTACTGTTTATTCTCTCTGCTCTCATCATCACCACCACAACTGTCATTCTGGTTTCCTATGCGCATATCCTTTCCACTGTCCTGAAGATTCCCTCAACCCATGGCAGATGTAAGACTTTCTCCACTTGCAGCTCTCACATCACTGTGGTGAGTTTATTCTATGGAACTGTATTCTTCATGTATGCCCAAACTGGGCCCATCTCCTCACCAAAAAGCAAGGTTATAGCTGTATTCTACACTCTTGTCATCCCTATGTTAAATCTCTGATTTACAGTCTAAGAAATAGGTGCAAAATGTTTTGAAAAGGATATTGATAAGAAAAATATATTTTCATTGACCTCTAGCGATCTATAAAACTACAGAAGCAACTAAAAGCAATACTATCAGTAATTTATTATAGAATAGTTTCAAAGAAAGACATCTGAAAGTCTGGAGATTAAAGTTTATTTTCATGTTTTGACCATCAACAGATCCTTTTAAAAATGAATTAAAGGCCAGGTGTGGTGGCTCACGCCTGTAATCCCAGCACTTAGGGAGGCAGAAGAGAGTGGATCATGAGGTCAGGAGATCGAGACCATCCTGGTCAACATAGTGAAACCCCGTCTCTACTAAAAATACAAAAAATTAGTTGAGCGTGGTGGCATGCGCCTCTAGTCCCAGCTACTCTGGAGGCTGAGGCAGGAGAATCACTTGAACCCAGGAGGCAGAGGTTGCAGTGAGCCAAGATCGTGCCCCTGCACTCCACCCTGGTGACAGAGTGAGACTCTGTCTCAAAAAAAAAAAAAAAAGAGGAAAAGAACTAAAAATCAATATAGATTTTTCATATTTCAACGTAATTATTTTATAGTGTGCTGTCTAGGTATTCCATAGTTTGTTATTCTTGCTTCACTGGCTTAGTTGTACTCAAAACTGCAACTGAAAGACAGTATTCACAAATTAATACATAAATACACATTAAGTTTATTAATAACATATCTATATAGGTATGAATATCTACATGTTAATCTATCTATTGGAGAGGGAAAAAGAGAGACACTACTTACCGTTCTGCATATTTGTTTAATCTAGATCATAATCAAGTTGGCTCTGTCCAACTTTTGCAAATGAGAATTAGAACTGCTATGGTAATCTAAATTATATAATGTAAATTACTGGCTTTGCCAAAAAATTATACAAAGGAGCAAGGCTAAATCTTATACCAGTAATATTGCTAAAGCGTCCAACTATATTAATGATTTCATCCAGAAGAAAAATAAATAAATAAATAAATAAATAAATAAATGTGATATAATTGCTGTAAAACTATCTTGTCATGGGAGTCAATAATAAATGTTCGATAAATAATCAGTATAATTTATGCTATTGATCTATTAAGTTTTATTTATGTTCTTGCATCACTTTTATAGTTTATATATTGATTTTAAAATTTTTATTTTATTCTAGATTTGAACAATTATTACCATGTGTAAAATATTTTCTTAAAGATTAACAATAAAAATATTAACATAGTAAAGTCAAATAACCAAATCATAAATTTTAATTGACATAATAAAAGAAAATATTAATATCCTAAATATTATTTTCTAATAATGTAATCCTTTCTATGTCTGTGGTTATATGTACTTTTTATTTTTAATCTTGAGAATTTTATTTTTGTCCCTTAATTAAATTTGCCAGTGGTTTGACTTTATACCATTAGAATTTTGAGTTCTATATCATTATTTTCAAAGTAATTGATGGTGTAATACCTAATTATTATATAAGTTTGTGTTTTTGTTTTGTTTTGCTTAAATATATTCAAAATTGCAACATATGTAATAATTATATTAATACAAACATTAAAGTTAATATATCTGCATATGTATCTGTACATTCATGTAATTATTTTATGTTTCTAAGAGTTTTTGTTTTATTAGCCATCTTTTTTCTGCATTTAAATGTTGAATGCTTAGTATCCGTGTACAATTTTTAATTCAATGAATTATGTTTAAAGGTTTTGAATAGTTTTCAATACAATTTATTTTAATTTTTATTATTGTATATGTAACATTTTGTTAATTTTAATGTTCATTTTCACCTATGGATTATTTAGTTAAGGTTTCTTATTTCAGTATAGTTGTTTTATTTACACCATATCTTTTTATTGTTGAGTTTCCATTTTATTAAACTTAGAGAATTTAAACTCAAAAAACCTATTTGGTGAAATTTATAGTTATAACGCTTGCTTGACAACATATTATGGTTTGTAAATATTCCATGAATTTAAGCAAAGGATGCCTGTCCTCTTACATATTATCAAATTGAAACTTACAATGTATTAGATGTAATAAAAGTTGATCACTCTGGATAAGTTGTTATACCAGATAGACATTAATGGTTGAATATTAGAAATGCAGAGTCATATTCATTTTATTAATTAAATAGAAGACTTTAAAAAATTATTGTCTCAGAAGCTGTAGAAAGAGCATTTGACAAATTTTAACATTATCAAAAAACTTAGTAACCTTAGAAAATAAGCTTCATTAACCTAACAAAGTAGGTGTATACAAACAGAATAAACACATATTTAAAATGGGAAAATAATAGAATCATTTTCTTTAAAATTAGGAAAAAGACAAGATGTCTATTTTTTTATGCAGTTCAACATTCTGTTGGAAATCTAGCCAGTGCAATACAATAATAATAAAAATTAAAAGTATAAGAGATCAAATGTGAGATTAAGCTGTCATTTACATGATAATTTAAAGGAGAGTTTATACATTAAGTACACACGGATGCAAAGAAGGAACAATAGACAATGGGGCTACTAGAGGGTAAAGCGGGAGGAGGATTAGGATTAGAATTGTAAAACTACCTATTGGGTACCATGCTTATTACCTGGGCGACTAAATAACCTGTACAACAAACTCCCATGATGTGTAATTTACCTGTATAACAAACCTGCACATCTACTCCTGAAACGAAAATAAAAACTAGTAAAAAGATAAAGAAGAGTTTATAAAGATGTTTTGGTCAACGTACAAAAATCAATTGCATGTTTACACAATAGCACTAAACAAGTATGATGTTTAATTTAAAAGATTATACCATTTACATGTGTATCAGAGATTATCAACTTTTTAGGGATAATTTAGTAAAAGATCTATAAGACCTCTATGTGGAAAATTTTAAAATTCTTTATATCATGCAATTTTTTTTTTTTTTTTTTTTTTTTTGAAATGGAGTCTTGCTGTGTTCCCCGTGCTGGAGTACAATGGCATGATATTGGCTCATTGCAACTTCCGCCTCCCAGGTTCATGCAATTCTCCTGCCTCAGCCTCCCAAGTAGCTGGAATTACAGGTATGTGCCACCACGCCCGGCTAATTTTTGTATTTTTAGTAGAGGTGGGGTTTCACTATGTGGGCCGGGCTTGTCTTGAACTCCTGACCTCAAGTGATCTGCTGGCCTAGGCCTCTCAAAGTGTTGAGATTACAGGCATGAGCCACCACACCCGGTCTATATGATGCAACACTTTTATTGTTGAAAAATTACAAAGTGCATCAACCATGCAAGAAAAGATAGGCACATGTAAATATAACAGAATTAAGTATTGTTTCCTCCAGAAGGATGTTTTATAAAAAGTAAAAGTACAAAATACAAGCCAAAAGAATCGAACAAGATTATATACTAAATGCCTACAGATCTATAATGTTTAATCAACCATATGAAATGGGTAACATTGATTAACACACATTTTATAGAAGAGCAAACAATAACATTTATTGGGTTGTTTTTAATAAAAGAAATAGATTATAATAAAATTCCATTTTACACCCATTCAATTTGAAACAAATAAAAAAGTCTGACGATGCCAATGTTGGAGAGTACATGGTCTATAGCACTCATTCTTAACATGGGCACTATTGCCTCTAAGTGTGAAAAATTGCTTCTTGTATGTGGTAGAAAAATCTTACCCTCTTTATAATTTCTTAGAAATCATATCTTTTAAAAATTTCTACATATAAATACAAAAATTCTACATACAATAGATGAACAGTTATACAGTGGTCTATGGTATTAACATTATATAATGATGACTAAAAAATGTACAAAATGGGTATTTTTTTCATAACTTCTCGTTGTCATTGGGGTGATAATGAAAAAATAAGATTGTATCTACAGGTGGTCTACAGACTATTTCATACTACATTTGTAAATAAATTAAAATAATTAGAGAACACATTTGTCATTATCTCCTGTAGTGGGACATATATGCCTTATGACCCAGAAATTCCTCTCCTGAGCAGCTATCCAAGAGACTATCTTACACATATACTGGAGAAGATATATATATATAAGAATGTCTATAAAAGCATAATGAACAAAATAAAAATTCCAGAAATAAATCAAATACTTATCAATGGGATTGTTCATTGATTAAAAAATGGTGTATTCACACAATAGAATATTATGAGACAAGTAAATTACAGATACACCCCAAGCAATTGAATCTAAGCAATAATACATTAACGAGAAAAAGTAAGTCCCAAAAGATCACTTACAAAATGCTTCTTTTAAAAACACTGAAGTCTATACTTTATTTGAATTTCATTAGTTTTTCCTTAAAGTTCTTGTTCTGTTCCAGGAACTCTTCCAGTATATCACATTGCATTTCATTGTCATGTGTCTTAGCCTCTACTGGACTGTGACAATTTCTCAGACATCTTTGTTTTTAATGACCTTGACAGTTTTGAGGAATAATGGTCAGGTATTACAGAATGCCACTCTGTTGGGGTTTATCTGATGGTTTCTCATGGTTAGACTGTGGTTATGGCTTTTTGGATAACTGCTGAGGTGAAATGTTATTATCAACACATCATATCAAGGATACACACTATCAAATATAACTTATCCTTAACGATGTTAACCTTGATTACCAGCTGAGGTAGTGTTTATCAGGTTTCTCTTCCGTAGAATTGCTTTATTTCCATTTCTATACCATCCTCTTTACAAGCAAACTACTAAGTGTAGCTCACACTTAGAGGGTGGGTAATTAAGCTCTCCTTATTGAGGAGGAAATACATAAATATATTGTATGAAATTCTGTATGTGATACAAATTAAGGTAAACATATCTAAAACAAAAATAATTAGCAATGTATACATATGCAAACTATGTTAAATTATAACAACTGAATGATTCACATGGGAATCAGAATATTATCTTGGTTGGGAGGATATAGGTGTATGGAAAGAGAGGGAACCACAGGGTTAGATATCAGTTATGGTTAATGTTCATATGTGATCCAAAGATGATAGTGTAACATGAAACAAGAATAATAATTATTTTTTCTGCACATTAGGAAGCCAAATATATTAAAACTGTAATGTAGTATCCTTCTGTGTGTGCTTTATGATTTTCCCAGAATCTTATCTAATATATTATTAATATTTTTGCTTCTACTTTTTTGTTTGAATTTGGTTTTCCTTTTAGCTTTTGTAACCATCTTTACTTTTGATATTTGTTTAGTTATTTTTCTTCCTACTTGGCTCATTTTTGCTAATATTAGTTTCTTCCAGAGGTTTTATTTTTTTCTTTTGGTTTGTAGATTTTTTTATAGATGTTTCTTCAGTTAGTACTTCATTAACATTTAAGAATAAAGCAATGCAATTCCAATTAATTTGCATTTCCTTAACTTTGATATTGAATATATGTGTATACTGAAAATTACATATTCACTTTGATGACATGTATGTTCAAATTGTTTATGTCAAATTTCATTGTCTTATTAATTTTCTATTTGTTGAGATTTAAAAATTCTAAATGATGTTTTTAATAAGGTATGTGATTTGCAAGTATTTTATCTGAATATGTTGTCTTTTGCTTATCATAGCAAAATATTTCAAAGATAAGTTCTTAATTTTGATGAAGTTCAATTTATCATTTTTTAATTTATTGATTGTTCTATGGTTAGATATCTAAGAAATCCTTGTCTAACTTAAGGTCGTAAACATTTTCTTTTGTTTCTAATACAGTGTGGGTATGTCCCCACCCAAATCTCATCTTGAATTATAGCTCTCACAATTTACCCATGTCATGGTAGGGACCCAGTGGATGGTAATTGAATCATGGGGGCAGGTCTTTCCTGTGTGTTCTCCTGATAGTGAATAAGTCTCATGAGATCTGATGGTTTTATAGAGAGGAGTTCCTCTGCACAAGCTCTCTTTCTCTCTGTCCGCCACCATCCATGTAAGATGTGACTTGCTCCTCTTTGCCTTCCTCCATGATTGTGAAGCCTTCCCAGCCATGTGTAACTGTAAGGCCGTTCAACCTCTATCCTTTATAAATTACCCAGCCTCAGGTATGTCTTTATTAACAGTGTGAGCACAGACTAATACTGTAAGTTGGTACCAGAAGTAGGGCACTGCTGTAAAGACATCCAAAAATGTGAAAGTGACTTTGGAACTGTGTGACAGGCAGAGTTTGGAACAATTTGGAGGGCTCAGAAGAAGACAGGAAAATGTGGGAAAGTTTGGAACTTCCTAGAGACTTTTTGAATGGCCAAAATGCTGATAATGATATGGATGATGAAATAAATCTAGGCTGAGGTGTTCTCAGATGGAGATGAGGAACTTTTTGGGAACTGGAGTAAAGGCTACTCTTGCTATGTCTTAGCAAAAAGACTGGTGGCATTTTGCCTCTGCCCTAGACCTTTGTGGAATTTTGAACTTTTGAGAGATATTTAGGGTATCTGCCAGAAGAAATTTCTAAGCAGCAAAGCATTCAAAGGTGACTTGGATGCTGTCAAAAGCATTCAGTTTTAAAAGGGAAGCAGCATAAAATTTGGGAAAATTTGAAACCTGACAATGTAATAGAAAAGAAAAACCCATTTTCTGAGCAGACATTCAAGTCAGCTGCAGATATTTGCATAAGTAATAAGGAGCCAAATGTTAATTGCCAAGTCAATGTGGGAAATGTCTCCAGGGCATGTGAGAGGTCTTCAGGGTAACCTGTCCCATCACAGGCCTGAAGGCCTAGGAGGAAAAATTGGTTTCATGGGCTGGGCACAGGGTCCCCCTGCTCTATGCAGCCTAGGGACTTGGTGCCCTGCATCCCAGCCACTACAGCCATGGCTAAAAAAGACCAACATACAGCTTGGGCTGTTGCTTCAGAAGGTGCAAGCCCCAAGCCTTGGCGGTTTATATATGGTGTTGAGCCTGGAGGTGCACGGAAGTCAAGAATTGAGGTTTGGGAGCCTCCACCCAGATTTCAGAGGATATATGGAAATGTCTGGATGCCCAGGCAGAAGTTTGCTGCAGGGGTAGGACCCTCATGGAGAACCTCTACTAGGGCAGTGTGGAAGGAAAATGTGAGGTTGGAGCCCTCATACAGAGTCCCTACTGGGGCACAGCCTAATGGAGCTGTGACAGACCCCACTGTCCTCCAGACCCCAGATTGGTAGATCCACCAACAGTTTGTACCATGTTCTGGAAAAGCTACAGACACTCAATGCCAGTTGGTCAAAGCAGTCAGGAGGGGTGCTATGCCCTGCAAAGCCACAGGGCAGGACTGTCCAAGGCCATGGGAACCCAACTCTTGCATTAGTGTGACCTGGATGTAAGACATGGAGGCCAAGGAGATCATTTTGGAGTTTTCAGATTTGACTGCCTGCTGGATTTTGGACTTGCATGGGGCCTTTAGCCCCTTTGTTTTGGCCAACTCTTCCCATTTGTAATAGATGTAATTGTCAAATGCCTGTACCCCCATTGTATCTGGGAAGTAACAAGCTTGCTTTTGGTTTTACAGGCTCATAGGCAGAAGAGACTTGCCTTGCCTCAGATGAGACTTTGGACTGTGGACTTTTGAGTTAATGCTGAAATGAGCTAAGACTTTGGGGGACTTTTGGGAAGGCATGATTGGTTTTGAAATGTGAGGATGAGATTTAGGAGGGACCAGGACCAGAATGATGTGGTTTGGCTGTGTCCCCACTTAAATCTCATGTTGAATTGTAGCTCCTACAATTCCCACATATCATGGTAGGTACACAGTGGGAGGTAATTGAATCATGGGGGTGGGTTTTTCCCATGCTGTTCTTGTAGTAGTGAATAAGTCTCATTAGATCTGATAGCTTTATAAAGAGGAGTTTCCCTGCACAGTCTCTCTGTCTTTGCCTGCTGCCACTCTTGTAAGATGTGACTTGCTCCTCCTTACCTTCTGCCACGATTGTGAGCTTTCCCCAGTCACGTGAAACTGTGTGTCTTTCCTTTATAAATTAAGACTCTTTCCTTTATAAATTACCAATTCTTGGGTATGTCTTTATTAGCAGTGTGAGAACAGACTAATACAGTTTCTAAGGAATTTTATAATTTTAGGTTTGTCATTTAGTTCTGATGCATTTTGAGTTAATTTTTATATGTAGTGAAAGTATGAATACATTTCTGTTTTTTTGCAAATGGATGTTCAATTGGTTTAGCACTATAGATTGAAAGGTTATCTTTTTTTTTTTTTTTTTTTTTTTTTTTTTTTTACTAAATTGCTTTTTTTTTTTTTTTTTTTTTTGAGACGGAGTCTCACGCTGTTGCCCAGGCTGGAGTGCAGTAGCGCGATCTCGGCTCACTGCAAGCTCCGCCTCCCGGGTTCCCGCCATTCTCCTGCCTCAGCCTCCTGAGTAGCTGGGACTACAGGCGCCCGCCACCGCTCCCGGCTAATTTTTTGTATTTTTAGTAGAGACGGGGTTTCACTGTGGTCTCGATCTCCTGACCTTGTGATCCGCCCGCCTCGGCCTCCCAAAGTGCTGGGATTACAGGCTTGAGCCACCGCGCCCGGCCCTAAATTGCTTTTTTAATGGACTGTCTTTTCCTTTGGTCTGTTTGTGTCTCTTGATGTCAGTTTCACCTTATCTTAATTACCGTAGCCTTTTAAGTTTTGTTAAAATCAAGAGGTTTGATGCCTTCAATTTTGTTCTTTTTGAAATCATTTTGGCTATTTTGGTTGTTTGATATATATGTAATATTTTGTATACATTTTTAAATTTATACCAAAAAGATCTACCAAAAAGAGGGTCCCCTTATCTTCCTTGAATCTTCGACACAACCCATAATTGTTTATATCAGATGCTTTTGTGCAGATGAGGGAACCTGTCCAGGGTCTTGTCTGGGCATGCCTGCCATAAACTAAGGGGCTGCCTGGGCACTGGGAGAATGGGTGGAGCCACTGGAAATTCGTGCCTTATGTAGTGAGGAGGAGGCTTGCCTCTTCAGCTTGAGTGTGGTGGCCTGGTATTCAGTCTGTGAGGTGTGAACCTGTTGGCAGGATCCCCTTTTTCTTGGCTGAGAGTTTTCTTTTTGCCTAAAATAAATCTGCCCTCCTCACCCTTCAAGGTGTCCATGTACCTAATTTTTCCTGGTTGTGAGAAAAGAACCTGGATTTTAACTAAACTAAGGAGCAAAATATCCTGCATCATTTTGGTGGCCTGTATCGGGACATGAGGAAGGGTGAATCAAATGCAAAAATCCCTCCCCAAACCTCTTTCCCTTTTGTTTCTCAGCTTTTTCTTGCCCTCAGACATCTTCTGAAAGTAGAGAAAACTGTGACCCTCCACTCCCGTTGCTCCTGGAGGTTGGGAATGTCAACCTCAATCCAACCCAGTCTTTTCTATGGCATTTTCCTTCTTTTGGGGGGATTGTAATGGCACCTATCTTTTCTTTTACAATATTGGGGTTGTTCCACTCCCACCCCAATGGTCACAGGCATGCATGCAAGACAGACAGGTGAGTGGTGACTCCCTGCCCACCTCCCCTGCCAGCTGGGGCTGGGGCACCTGGCCCAAGGGCTCCACACAGCAAGCTGGCCAGCATTCCCAGCAGCAATGAAAAGTTTCTCTCCAGTCCAACAGCAACTAAAATTTCTCTCCCTGTTGGAGGAGCACATTTACATAACAGGAGATTCTTCCCCAAAACATCTCTCCAGCTCTGTACTTAAGAGGTTTTCTTTTCTTTTCTTCACCCCGTCAGCACTTAACACATCCCTGTGCTTTAAGCTGTATTTTTTCTTTTCTCCACCAGGTCAGGAGTTGGTGGGCTGGTGCAAAAGTACTTGTGTTATTTGACATTACTTAGAATGATGGGGACCACAAATGCTTTTGCACCAACCTAATAACATGCTTCTGCAAGTAGAAGGGGCTTCTCTATGCCAGAGACTTTTTTTCCTTTGAGAAGACATTATACTAGGCCAGGACCCCAGTTCGCAAGACACCCTTTTCTCTCCCTTGTTGGAGGAGGACTCAGTTCCACAGCTTCACCTTAGCATTTGGCTTATAAAGTGCCCATGCAACCCGTCAAAGCAGTTCTTTTGTCCCAAACTCAATTCCAGGCTTTGCGTCGAAGCCCTAGGAAAGAAAACTCAATCTGGGGTATAGTGTTGAATAATATTCTATTGTCTAAATGTACTACACTTTATCCATTCACCTACTGAAGAGCATCTTGATTGCTTCTGTTTGGGTAAGTATGAAAAAGGTGTTACAGATATCAGGGCATAGGTTTTCGTGTGGATATAAGTTTTCAATTCTTTTGGGTGAATACCAAGCAGTGTGATGGCTGGGTCACATTGTAATAGTTAATTTAGTTTTGTAAGACAAGGCTAACCTGTCTTTCAAAGTGGCCGTGCTGTTTTGCATTTCCATAAAAATTAAATGACCATGCTTGTTGCCCTGTATCCTCACCAGTATTTTGCATTGCCAGTTCTCTGGATTCTGGCCATTCTAATAGATGTGTAGTAGTATCATTGTTATTTTAGTTTGCATTGCCCTGATGACGTTTGATGCAGAGCATCTTTTCATATGCTTATTTGACATTTGGCTATTTTTTTGCATGTCTTTTAAGCTCTGTGACCTATTTTTAAAATTGAGTTATTTGCTTTCATATTGTTGAGTTTTAAGAGTTCTTTGTATATTTTGGTAACAGTCCTTTATCAGATATGACTTTGCAAAAATTTCCTTTCAGCCTGTGGCTTGTCTTTTCATTTTGCTGACTTTTTTTTTTTTTTAACTGTACAAAGCTTACACATTAGTCAGATTTATTACTAAATATTTGATATTTTGGGTCATTAAGTGGTGTGTTTTTAGAAAACCCAATTATACTCTAACTCTTCCAGAGTTACACTAGAAATAATATATAACACTCCCAGTGATATATTAGAAATAATATATCTAAACTCATCATAAGGCCAACATTACTTTGAAAACATATCCATCTCTTATGAATATAGATACAATAATTCTTAATAAAATTTCAGAAAATCCAATCTGCAAATATAAAAAGAGGAAACATTATTGTTACCACATTATAAGAAATCAATGTAAATCACAAGGCTACACTAGATTCAAAATATGGAGAAGTATATGTAAATTCTACCTCTTTGTAAGGATGAGCTGGCAAATATCAGGTTGATATTTGCAGTTAATCACAAGGTAGTATCCCCTTGTTGAAGGATGTAAAGGAACACACTAGAAGGGGCAGGTTGATCAATATAAAGCCATTGGATAATCTCCACCCTTTTTCCTTAATACTTCAATTTGTTGAAAGAGAAATAAACTTACAGCTTATTTAGGTTGCATTTATTTTGTGATTTATGATCCTCATAATTTTCAAGAACTATCTTTATAAATATGCTATTTCTGTCTGGATCATTCCTCCACTTCTTGATGCTGGATACTTCTCCATACTGTAGAAGATTTGAGGTTTACCTCCCAGAAAGTGTAAAGCAGAAGGTTTCTAGACTTGGAGACATAATGTACAGAAGATGAGTGGTTTTATACCCAAACTATGTGATTAAATTCCATATTCTGAACATATGTGAGATTTCTCAGGACTCCTCCCTCCTTTATCAATTTTTGCTTCATATGTTTTGATGGTCTGTGATTAAGTGTGTGAATATTTATAATTGTTTTATCTTCTTGTGGTATTAAAACTTTTATTGATATATTATGTCCTCATTTTTTCTTGTTATTTTTAAAAATTTAAAGTCTATTTTTCTGATGTTAGTGGAGCCACTCTTGCCTTCTTTTGATTACTTTTCTATCCTTTCACTTTTAATCTATTTCTCTTTTTAGATCTAAAGTGAGTTCCTTGTAGGAAAGTATATAGTTGTGAACCATACCTCAAGGGGTTAAAAAATGAATAAATTCTTGGGCTTACTGCATAGCAGATAAGAAAAGAAAGAACTTACTAAAACTGTGCCCCAAAAGTAAGAAACTAATAATTAATAGAAATTACTGTGTTTTCAGTATAGCAGATAAGAAAATAAACTTGATGAAATGCTGAAACTCTCTCCACTTGTAAGATAAAGAAAAAACTTACGAAGTCAGTTGGAACCAAGATGGCTGTATTAGTCCATTTTCAGGATGCTCATAAAAACATACCTGAGATAGGGTAATTTATAAAGAAAAAGAGGTTTAATGGACTCATAGTTCCACATGGCTGGAGCGGAATCACAATCATGGTGGAAGGCAAAAGGCACAAGCAAGCAAAAGTGGTTTCCCCATTATAAAACCATCAGATCTCACGAGACTTATTCACTACCACAAGAACAGTATGGGGGAACCGCCCCCACAATTCAATTATCTCCCACCAGGCCCCTCCCACTACACATGGGAATTATGGGAGCTACAATTCGAGATGAGATTTGGGTAGGGACACAGCCAAACCATATCAATGGCCAACTAGAGTTTGCACATAATGAGCTTGCTGATGTTACAGCCTTAATTTCCACTGCATGTTTTATACTAACTCCCCCTGAATTTGCATATGCAATGCATGAGGTAGTATGAAGAGATAACTGCACATACCAAAGGACTTTTCAGACCTCCTCTTTCCTTTCATCAATCACCTGCTAATTTCAGAATTAACACCCTAAACCTTTTCTAATGAAATTACTGCCTTAAAGCCAGCACAGGGAGGAAGACTTGAGCTCAACTCCTATATCCTTATGAGTCAACTTGGCAATGTAAAGCTTTTCTTTTCTCAAAAACCTGGTGTCATAGTATTGGCTTTTAGTGCATCAAGCAGCAAACCACTTTTGTTTCATAAAAATTGAATTTTTTTTTTCCATTCCATCAGTGTCTATTTTTTGATTGGAGAGTTTAATCATTTACATTTAAAGTAATTACCAACAAGAATGGGCTTATTTCTGTTACTTTATTATTTCTATATGCCTTATAGTTTTTAAAAATCCTATATTTCCTGCAGTACTTCTTTTTGGTGTTTAGCTTTTTTTTTTTTTCTACTGAAACATTTACATTCCTTTCCCGTTTCTTTTTCATGTATATTCTTTAACTATATTCTTTGTGGTTACCATGGGAATTACCCCTAATATGCTAAACTTTTAATATTTATACCAGCTAATTTAGATTTATGCCAGCTTCAATAACACACACATTCAATAACATACAAAAGCTCAGCTTCTTTAACAGATCCATCTCCACATCTTTCAGTTGCTGACATCATAAAATTACATTTTTATACATTGTGTTTCCAAAAAATAAACTAATGATTTTCTAATGCATTGACCTCTTAAACACTTTTCTAATATATTATTCTCTTGAATCATGTAGTAAACAAAAAGTGGAGTTACACACCATTGTTACAATAATACTAGCTTTTATAATTTCCCATGTATTTGCCTTTACTGAGATTTTTACCTTTTTATATGGCTTTGAATTACTCTCAAGTGTCCTTTTATTTCAGCACTTTAGCATTTCTTGCAGGGGCAGTTCTAGTGGTTACAAACTTCATTGGCTTTTATTCTCTGGAAATATATTTATTTCACTCTCATTTTTGAAAGATAATTTTACCAGACATATGATTCTTGATTGACAATAGTTTAAAAAAAAATCTTTTAGCACTTTGAATATATCAACCCACCATTTTCTGACTTCCAAAGTTTCTGATAAAAAGTCTTATAATCTTATTAAGTGTAACTTTTAAGTGACTAGCCCCTTCTCTCTTGTTGATTTCAAAATTCTTCTTTGACAATGTTTTTCGATGGCTTGATTATAACATTCCTCAGTTGAGTTCATTCTTCTTGGAGTTTGTTGAGCATCTTACATGTTTATATTCATGTTTTTCACCAAAGTTGGTGAAAAACCAACTTTTTCACCAACTTTGGTGAAAATGGCAAAGTTTTTTGCCATTATTTGTTTGCGTATTCTCTCTGCCTCTTTCTATCTTCTCCTCCTGGAACTCCCATAATGCATATGTTTGTCTGCTTACTAGTGTGCCACAGGTTCTTTAGGATTTTTTTTTACTTTCCTTCAGTCTATTTTCTTATTTCTCAGATTGAATAATTTTTATGGCTCTATCTTTAAATTTGCTGATTTTTTCTTCTGCCTGCTCAAATATACCTTTGAATCCCTCTAGTGATTTTTTTCATTTTAATTTTACTTTTTAGCCCCAGAATTTCTTTTTGATCTCTTTTGGTTTTCCATTTCTTTATTGACATTTTAATTTTGTTCATCTATTATTTTCTTGACTTTCTCCATTTCTTCTTTAGCTTGATGAATATCTTTAAGGCAGTTGTTTTACAGTCTTTATCTAGTAGATCTGCTATCATGTTGTTTTCAAGAAGGTTTCTGTTGCTTTCTTTTTTTCCCCTGTGAATACACCATACTTTCCTGTCTCTTTTATGCCTTGTAATTTTTTTTAGTGTTGAAAACTAAACATTTGAATCTAATGTTCTAACTGTAGAAATCAGATTCTTCCCTTTACCCAGATTTTGTTGCTGTTGTTGTATATGTTTTATTTTGTTTTTGCTTTTTTGATTGTTTTATGTTGTCTTAGTGCCAATGATTAGCCTGAGGTGCAAAATTAAGGTTTTCTCAGATTTTCATTGAGCCTGCACCTCACCCTGAACATCTGTGGTGAATTTTTAATTTCCCTCATGTATGCCCTTGCTTTGGAATGTCATAGTCATCCTGATCTGGCCCCCCAAAAGAGAAAAAACAGAAAATCAACTACAGAATGAAAAGAGAAAGGATCCTGGTACTTCAACTCTTCTGGAAGTCACTTTATGCAGAGAGGAGGAGCTTGCCACAAGCAAGGGAAGTGCAACAACAATGGCCATGTTTCTTTGTCTGTGCCTCTGTGATCAGAGGCAGCTTTTAGTAATTAGAGCACAGATCTTGGCTATTTGGACCAGAGTTCTTTTTGCCTACTCTGGCTCCTGCAAATTGTGTGTATGTTGCTCCAGGAACACATGCATAGCTGCCTGCCATGGACGGAGGAGTAGGAGATAGGTAGCTAGCTACTACCGTGCTAAGAGCTGCAAGTGACCAGAAATAACCATAATTCACCATCCAAGCCTTCTCCCTGGAAGTTGCAAGGCTTTAATAGGCTCCAGTGTCTCAAAATGCTTAAAATCAGATAGATTGTGACAATGCAATGATTGTCTAGGTAGGAAGACAGATCGATTTTGGATACTTCCTAATCTACTATCTTCCTAGAATGTTAAGTATTTATTCCTTTTTGAGTAAATTGGGAGGATTTTATCTTCTAAGGGATTATTTTATTTTATTTCATTTATGTCACTGAACTTTTTTGGCACTGTTTTTAGTAGTCCCTAATAGCCTTTTAATATCTGTGGATCTGTAGTGATGCCATCTTATTCTTGATACTGGTTAATTTGTGGTCTCTTTATTTCATCTTCAATTGGTTTAGATTTTTGTCAATTTTTACTGATGTTTTCATATAGTTTTTTGTATGTAATAATTTTCTCTACTTTTTAAAAATTTCAGTGATGTCTACTCTTATCTTTCACCTGCTCTTATCTTGTTGCCTTCCTTCTGCTTATTTTGCATTTTCTTTCTTCTTATTTTTTTCTAGTTTCTTAATATAGAAGCTCAGTTATATTCAGATTTGTCTTTTTACTTTATTTATTCAGTAATTGTGATAAATTTCTCTTTAAGCCCTGCTTTAGCTTCATCTAAGTAATTCTGATGTAATTTTTTCAATATTTAATTTATTTTAATTACTTTTTAAAGTTCTTGTTTTCACCTATCCTTTTAAAAAAGTTTCTAATTAAATGTTGTGTGATAGAAAAACATACTCTGAAATATTTAATTCTTTTGAAATGTACTAAAATTTGTATATGGCTTAGGATATTGTCTGTTTTATTCAGCATTCTATGTGTAATTTAAAATAGTGTTGCTATTGAAAGAATTCAGTAGTTGAATGCAGTATTCTACAAATATCAGACTAAAGTAGTTGATACCATCATTTGGCTCTTCTATATTAGTACTGATTTTTTTTTTGTTTTATATTTTACTAAGAAAGGCATGTTATAGTCCCTATCTGTTATTGTGATTTTAATTATTTTCCTCTTTCGCTCGTCAGTTTTTGCTTCATGCATTTTATGTTCAGTTACTAGAGACATTTATATTTACAGTTGTTGAATTTTTCTGTATTATTGACCCAATGCTAGGTGGGAAAGATGCCCCTAAATTCTTGAGTCTGGACACCAGCTTGGGTCATTTGGGTATGATGTTCTAGTTCTAATGCCCAGGTAGCAACCTTTACTGCGTTGTTCCAATTACAGGCAGATATTTGGATTAATCACAATGACAAACTAGGAGGAGCTATAGAACTGGATACTGTGGCAAGGGTGGCTGAGCTCTGCTTCTGGTATAAAAGTTAAACTTATGTTCAAAATGGATGCTGAGGCAAAATAAAATTATAATAATTCACTATACCATCATCCCCCAAAATTTCAATGATTATTTTTTAGCAGAGTATATTCTCCTACATAATCCTTAATACAACAATGAAAATCAGGAAACCAATATTATAACATTATTACCATCTAAACCTTAGACTCTATTCAAGTTGCCTCAAATTTCCCAATAATACACTTTTATATGAGTTTTTATAAAAGAGTGTATTAGAAGCAGATACTGCATCCAGTTGGCATTTCTCTTTATTCTCTTTCAGTATGGAACAGTCTCTTTGTCTTTCTAACTTTTATGACATTGAAAAATGTTAAGATCATTGACCAGGTACTTTATAAAATATTCATTAATTTGGGTTTGTCTGCAGTGACCTTATGATTAGATTCACTTTACACACCTTTTGCAGGACTATCACAGAAGCGATACTATCTTCTCATTGTATCATAGTGGGTGGCACATGAATTCATTCTGTCATGTCCTTGAAAATTCTCATTTAACCCCTTTATGCAGATGTTTCTGCTAGAATTGTCATATACAAAGTGAAACATTATTTATTTTGAAATTAAATAAGTAAGCAAATACAGATGAAGTAATAAAGTAGATCAGTATAAAATGACATCCTATATTATTCAGGTGGTTACACTATTTTATCGTCAATCTTGATGCTCAAGTTTTCCTAAGTTTGGCCTGTGGGATCCCCTCTAGCTGGCTTCTATGTGTAAGTGACACATAACGAAATAAATAATTGAATAAAGAAATGTATTCATACATTTATAAATAAATAAATAGAAAATCTTTATGAGGAATTAGGTATTTTCAAGATATAAAACACATTCCTTATTAACTGTATGAAATTATTTTAAAACAGCAATAAAAAATATAAAAATCTTTGCCTTTGTTGCAATTACTATTGGCGATTTTTGTCCTAAAATTTTTGCCTGTGCCTATGTCATGAATGGTATTGCCTAGATTTTCTTCTAGGGTTTGAACAGTTTTGGGATTTACATTTAAGTCTTTAATCTGTCTTGAGTTAAATTTTGCATAAGGTATGAGGCGGGGTCCAATTTCAGTTTTCTGCATATGACCAGCCAGTGCTCCCAGCACCATTTATTAAATAGGGAATCCTTTCCCCATTGCTTGTTTTTGTCAGGTTTGTCAAAGATCAGATGGTTGTAGATGTGTGTTTTTATTTCTGAGCTCTCTATTCTGTTCCATTGTTCCATGTGCATGTTTTTGTACCAGTACCATGCTGTTTTGGTTACTGTCAGCTTGTAGTATAGTTTGAAGTCTAGTAGCATGATGTTTCTAGCTTTGTTCTTTCTGTTTAGGATTGTCTTGGCTATACAAGCTCTTTTTCAGTTCCAAATGAATTTTAAAATAGCTTCTTCTAATTTTGTGAAGAATGTCAATGGGAGTTTAGTGGGAAGAGCATTGAATATATACATTGGTTTGGGGAGTATGGCCATTTTCACGATATTGATTCTTCCTATCCATGAGCATGTAATGTTTTTCCATATGTTTGTGTCCTCTCTGATTTCCTTGAGCAGTGGTTTGTTGTTCTCCTTGAAGAGGTCCTACACTTCCCTTGTTAGTTGTATTCCTAGGTATTTTATTCCCTTTGTAGCAATTGTGAATGGGAGTTCATTTATGATTTGGCTACTAAGAGCTTCTGCACACCAAAAGAAGCTATCATCAGAGCAAACAGGCAACCTACAGAGTGGAAAAAAATTTTTGCGATCTGTCCATCTGACAAAGGTCTCATATTCAGAATCTACAAAGAACTTAAACAAATTTACAAGAAAAATAAAACCACCCAATTAAAAAGTGGGCAAATGACATGAACAGACTCTTCTCAAAAGAAGACATTCATTCAGCCAACAAACATGAAATAAAGCTCAACATCACTGACCATTAGAGAAATGTAAATCAAAACCACAATGAGATACCATCTCATACCAGTCAGAATGGCAATTATTTAAAAATCAAGAAACAACAAATGCTGGTGAGGTTGCAGAGAAATAGGAACGCTTTTACACTATTGGTGGGAATGTAAATTAGCTCAACTATTGTGGAAGATGGTGCAGTGATTCCTCAAAGATCTAGAAGCAGAAATACTATTTGACCTAGCAATCCCATTACTGGGTTTATACCCAAAGGAATAGAAATCATTCTATTACAAAGATACGTGCACACATATGTTCATTGCTGCACTATTCACAATAGCAAAGACATGGAATCAACCCAAATGCCCATCAATGATAGACCAGATAAAGAAAAAGTGATCCATACATACCATGTAATACTATGCAGCCATAAGAAGAAATGAGATGATGTTCTGTGCAGAGACATGGATGGAGCTGGAAGCCATCATCCTCAGCAAACTAACGCAGAAACAGAAAACCAAACACCTTGTGTTCTCACCTATAAGTGGGAGCTGAAAGATGAGAACACGTAGGCACAGGGAGGGGAACAACACATACTAGGGCCTGTCAGTGTCCTGGGGTGGAGTCGGGGGAGGGAGACTATTAGGAAAAGTAGCTAATGCATGTGGGCCTTAATACCTAGGTGATGGGTTGATAGGTGCAGCAAATCACCATGGCACACGTTTACCTACGTAACAAACCTGCACGTCCTACATATGTACCCCGAAACTTAAAATAAAAGTAAACATTTTAAAAAGTATATGTATAAATCTTATTTCAGCTTCTGCTATTTTGTTGTTATACTGTACCACTAGGGCGTATATTGTCTTGTTCACTATACCTTTCGACTTTGGTACTTTGCCTTCCATCTGCAACATAAGATAATTGGACTCAGGACAACATGAGGATATATATACTTATGAGAAATAAATGGTTCATTAATATGGAAAGTGAAGCTTTTCCCTATTCTTGCTTTTATTAATTTCTTTTCCCGAATTCAATATTTAGCTTATTTTAATTTTGTAAAATAAAAGCATTTAAAATGTATATTATTTTCAGTATTGGCATATCTTCTTTCCATAATTTTATACATGTTACTATGTAACATTATTTCATAATTATACAAAATTGCAGATTTTATTTGCTACTGGATTCAAGAGCTTTTTAGGTTTTGTTTTTGTTTTTAAATTCGTTAGTTCCCTTTTCCTTTTTTCTAGTTTTATAATTATTTTTTTGTTTTATTATAATTTTTTCAGAAAATTCAGTCTTTACCACATAGTTTCATAAGTGTTACTTTATCATAATGTGTGACTAAATTAATAATTTTAATTGATATTTTGGGGAAGTTTTTTTGTTTGTATGGTAAATTGTTTAATATTCAAGTAACAAAAACTCTTTGAATTTTCCTATTTTCTACATTTCCTTATTAATTTTTTCCACTTGTTCTGTTGCCAATGAGAGGCACATGTAGATATTTTCTAATACGATTTTTATTATAGTCAATTCCTCCTTTTATTTGATAAAGTTAACACATATTTTGCCATGCTGTTTATAATGATACATTTTCATTACTGCTTTTTTTAGTTGTGTATTGCACCAAGAAGAAGAAAAATATGGCTATTTTTGAAGACTTATTTAACAATGATGATGTGACTTGACAGCCAGGATTGTGAGACTAGAATGAGAAATTTAACGGAATTGATAAATCTTTTGTTTTGGATTTTTTTCCCCCTCCAAAATAAGATAGGATGTTCTCACTTATAAGTGGGTCTTAAGCTATGACGATGCAAAGGCATAAGAATGAAATAAGAGACTTTGGGAACTTGGTGAAAAGGGTGGGAGGGGTGAGGGATAAAAGACTACAAATTGGGCTCAATATATACTGCTTAGTAAACGGATGCACCAAAATCTCACAAATCACACCACTGAAGAACTGACTCATGTAACCAGATACCACCTGTTCCCCAAAAAATATGGAAATAAAAAATTCAAAAATAAATAAATAAAATTAAAAACTACCTAGCAGAGACTACACTTATCATCTAAGTGACAAAATAATCTGTGTACCAAACCCCTCTTACACACAATTTACCTATATAACAAACCTGCACGTGTACCCCTCAATTTATGATAGCTTTTTTTGTTGTTGTTTGTTTGAGACGGAGTCTGGCTCAGCCGCCCAGGCTGGAGTGCAGCGGCACGATCTCGGCTCACTGCAACCACCGTCTCCCGGATTCAAGCTATTCTCCCGTCTCAGCCTCCCCAGTAGCTGGGATTACAGGCACTCGCCATCATGCCTGGAGATGGGGTTTCACCATGTTGGCCAGGCTGGTCTTGAACTCCTGACCTCAGGTGATCTGCTGGCCTAGGCCTCCCAAAGTGCTGGGATTACAGGCGTGAGCCACTGCACCCGGCCGATAGTTTTATTTCTACTAAAATGTCTAGTTCTATCAAATTTTTATTACTGAGCAATGTTATAGGCCAATAAATTGCAAGTTGCTTGCTTCAGAAAATGAATGAATAAATAAGATAGGTACATGGTCATTTGAGTTGATTATGGTGCAACCTGGGGAATGGAATAGGAAATAGAGTTGCATTAGTTAGAATTATTTAACTTAGTTTTAAAAGATTCTGCGATATAAGGCTGGAATTTTTAAGACTTTTAAAACAAGAATTCCACAAAATGTAAAATGATTAGTCCGTGTCCGTACTTCTTGTTTGTATAAATTCGCCAGTATAATACAACTCTCTGTATTCCAAATTCCATGCTTTTTTCTTTTGTAACACTTTGTCCATGTTTAGATTAGATAAGAGAAAAATATTTCTTAATAACTAGTTTTTTGCCCTCCAATCCTGAGAATTCACATAATTGATGAGGAAACTTTCTGATGAACTTTTTTTTAGAAAAGAGTCTCATTTTAATTATGGAAGAGAAGAAAATCTTTCTGATATATATTTTTCGTGTAAATTGTCTAGGGTGCCTTCTGGAATCTACCGTTAACAGAAATTTACATCTCGATTGTAACAAACCCTGGAGACTAATCAGAAACTTACGTGGAACTCCTTTATTTTTGTCATTAATCATCTTTGTCCTGGGAGAATATTTATACAAATATGTTAAATTAAAGATGAAGTCATTCTTAGAGTAGCATGTTTGGAGCCAGCTCTACTCCAATGGTTTCCACATAGCTTGAGTCCCTCTGGGTGCTTAAACGGATACTTTATTTTCACAGTTTAGTGTGTCAGTTAGGGGGAGACCTAAGAGAGATTTGTGCCTTTGAGAAGGTTAATGTGAAGATGAGACCCGCTGGTTTCAAGTATAATTGGGTATAGGGAAGTTCATTTCTCAAGTATACAAATTAATCTGGCTTTGCCATAATTAGCTATAGGTTGCTCCAGAGTAATCAGATGATTCCCACTGGTGGAATGAAACTTTTGTATCCTGCTATGAATTACCTAAAATAAAGTCCGCATAAAATAACTCATAATTTTAATCAGTCTCATTGGGCCCTATTAAAAAGTGAATATAGTAAGGAACAAAATTAAAAATAATCTTAAGAAATTCCTTAGATAAATGATTACAGTGCAACTCAAGCTTGAAACAGCTTTAAGTAATACATTAAATGTTAACAATATAGGGTAAAATACTAGCATTTCCTTTATATTTTCATACTTGTCACACACACACACACACACATCCCCCATAAGAATCTGTTGGGTGGATGTCAACATTATTAGGTTAATTCTCAAAGAGTCCATATGTTAAAAGTAACTTTAATATATCTGCAAACGCAATTTTCTTATTCCTTCTATGGAGAATTACATCTGCCCTTAACCACAAGTCTCTCTCTCTCTTTTTTCCTAAATCTTTTTGAAAGTGTAATTTCTACCTTCTAGTTTACCCCATTTTACATTGTTGAATACCTAGAAGTTAGTGTTAAATTAATTTACATTTATTATTCCTTCAGTGAAAGTGCTATCTTAATTGTTTGTTAGGTTTAATAGACACAACAAAGACTAAATGAGGAAAAATATCTTCCTAAAACGATTTCCCTTCTCTATGGACATATTTGTGTTATAGTTTCTCTTACTTCTAGAAAAATTAGTTATAAAATGTAAATGGTAATTTACCCGATTCCCTGGCATTTTAAATATTTTTAAACTCAGTTTGAATTGCAGAATACAATTTAAACAATTTCTCTTAGGATACTACCAAGATTTTATTGAAAAGTTCAAAGAAGATATTAGGCAAATAAACATGTTGCAATCTTCACTTCGTCCATTTAAAAAACTCTTATTTTTATTTCCTTCAGCTCACATCAGATGTATAGATATTATATTCATTTATTGCCTTATGGCTACTGTTGATAAGATTGAATAGTTCTGGTTTGAATTATATTAGACACTATGTGGTATAATGCATTATTATTTAACCAGAGCAGCCACATAACAGAATAATGAAATAATATTACCATTAATGTCCATTGAACTTTATATGAAATAAATATCAAATTACATCACAAGCAACTTATCATAGCAATTGAGCACACACAGGATCTGAGGAATAGCTACCAAAAAATATCCTTGTCCAAGTTTTCCCAAAGACATCTACTATACTCAGCATCTTTAAAAAAGTTTTCCTCTTGTCATGCTAGGGATAACTCTAGGAAAATAATTGTGGGAAGGAATTCCCTGACTATGATGAATAAAATTGGTAACTATGAAAAAAAGATTAAAATGGTGAGAATGCTGAAACTGCCACCTACTGAAAACAGTGCAATATTGTCTTTCTACTTATCTATTCAGAGTAATTAGAAGGAAAACAAGGCAGTTGCTGTTGATAAAAAATAAAATATTTTATACTTCCTAATTGAGGCTAATTTTAGACACCCAATAATTAAGCCATGATTCAAATTATTTCTTTTACATTTCTCAGACTCTCGTATCCCACAGAGCGGGGGGAGTTACATTAAGTGAGAAATCATGTTTTAAATTTTAAAGGTATCTCTTAAAGTGGTGGATATTCTTGGTGTCAAGTTTAATTAAATAAAATAATTTTAGTCTTGATAATAAGTATCAGATGATTATGGGACAGAAATTAATTATCCTTAAAGAAGTGTTTAATTATAATCGTCTGAATTATAGCATTCATGCATATAAATAATCCACCAAAAGACTGGAAACCATATTCTACCTAAAAATGGGAAATGACAACCAGGTAAGAATAAAAAACCCTGAGATTTAAATTTTAGGTGCTCTCTTAAGTAGCTTAAGTGTTTAATACTTCAAATGCAAAAGATGCTGTGTTATGTCATAGATGCGTCTTAAATAATCTAACAAATAATTCAAAATCAATACTATCTGTATGCATCCTAACTCAATAACTAATTAGAATTCACTTGAATAGCTTCATCAGTGGAGAGTCTTAAATTTTTGAAGGCAGTTTATTTCATTTTCAAAAAACTGCTTCTTAGAAAATTTTCCTCACATTGAGCAGCAAGTTACTTTCATGTTGCTTCCTCCCATTGTTTTAAATTATACTCTTTGTGTCCTTGAGAATAAATCAAACCTCTTGTATACATCTTTTAACCATGAAATGGCAATGACTTCAGTCTTCTTGTATAACATTCAACTTTCATAATGACTTAAGTTACATCTTATCTGTCAGGGCTGAATATGACAATACTGGCCACCCCTATGAATGTACTCTACCATATTATATGGGCCTTTCAAATGAAGCAATGCCTAGAATTTAACACAATATTGATTCATTCATTCATTCATTCATTTATTTTACAAGTACTTATTTAGTACGGTTTAGGTCCTTCTTTAAGGATGGGGATATAACCAATGGACCTCTTGGACTGAACACTGTGGAAATTACTGATGGACGCTGACAAAAGCTGATTCTCCTCTCAAGCAGTTTATGTTATTGGGGAGAGAGATGCCAAGGAGTTATAAATTCTGTGGGCAAAAATAGAGTTAGATGACAAAAAATAAGTCATATGTGACATGTTCTTCATCTGGTATACACGTACAACTGAGCAAAGGAAGGAATAATTCTATTTCTTAGTATAAATTTTAAATTGCTTAAACAAATGTAATACTGTTAATAAAATTGTATTTGTCACATTATACTGAAAGCTAAAACGTCATGAAGTGTCAGGTTTTTTTGTTTAAGTTTAAAAATGTTCAGACATGAGATCATGTGGATACATGGTGGGGAATGACACACACTGGGTTCTGCTGAGAGGGCGTGGGGAGGAAGAGCATCAGGAAGAATAGCTAATGGATGCTGGGTTTAATACCTAGGTGATGGGTTGATCTGTGCAGCAAACCACCATGGCACACGTTTACCTGTTTAACAAACCTGCATATCCTGCACATCCTGCACATGTACCCCAGCACTTAAAATAAAAGTTAATACCAAAAAAAAAAAGTTCAGACATGACATATATCCAGATACAATCAATATACATTCTGTCCACCAGATGGCACTGTTAGGTAGCTTTTCATGGGCATGTCACTAATTATCCTACACCTATGGGGGATGTAAGTTGC
Source organism: Macaca thibetana thibetana (assembly GCF_024542745.1). NCBI lineage: Eukaryota > Metazoa > Chordata > Mammalia > Primates > Cercopithecidae > Macaca > Macaca thibetana. The sequence goes on from NC_065588.1 coordinate 51,503,500, forward strand.
CTCTGAATTTCTTTGAATAGTAGGGTGTGAGTATCATTATATAGTAATTTCCTTCTTACAAGGCGTTTATTTGGCAATTAGTAACTTAAATTGATTGTGTTTTAAAAATCAAAAACGTATAATTTGGTGAAAACTTTGTGAGTGTACAAAATTCTATTTTGGGTAATCATTATTGTTACTAGATTAATCAAGTTTGCCAGATCAATCAATAAATAATAACAGATATTTGCCACCTACTTTTAGGTCATGAAAACTGTATGTGGAAACTGAGAGAACATTATTTTTTAAATCTTTTTAAAGCAGTATTTTAAATTTTCAAAAATTAAAACATAATCACACTGCATGTATTACCACCCTAAAAATGGTATGGATGCTAATCATATGGTTTGGTTTGTCTATCTGGAAAATTTTTCTTCAATTCAGGGAATCATATCACAAAGATAATTTTTGCATTATATTATTTTTCCAGCCCTTTCCTTCTGCGGAAAATAGAAAAACCTCATAAAATAAAGTTAAAATCATTAGGAATTCTGCCAAACGGGTGACTTGTTTATCTTGTAATATATGAATACTATTTGTTGAATTAATTTGCATTATTTTTGAATTATTCTTAAAGGATGTATGTATTAATATATTACATTTTATTAAATAATAAAATTGAAAAACTTTATTTTTATTCATGAAAATAATCACAGAACAACATAATCACATAAAGATATGTCAGACTAGAAGAATAATATATAGTAATAATTAATCTTTTCTAGAATAATAGAAAGATGGAGTAAAAAACTAAGTCTCTGGAACTTTAGTTAAAATGGCTTTTGAATTATTATATAGCCGTTTTTTAGTTACTGATTAGAAAAACCTTAACTCAGAGTGATGTAAGCAAATGATAAAACAGAAGGAGGAAGTTATTATCTCATGTCACAGAAAATTCCGGTATATAACTAAAGCTGGATTAACAGGCTTCTATGACATCATGACTCAAAACTTACACAGTTCCAGGTAGTATTTTCTTCCTACTGATATTGCTGCAGAGTTACTCTCTTTGGTTGTGCTACAGCCTCAGAAGATCCAAAGTCATATCTTTCAGATTCAAATCTAATGGAAAAGATAGCACTTCTATTTTCTTAAGTGAAAATTCAACTTCGTTTAAGTGGACCTGAGTCATGTATCAGACTTTGAGCCAGTCTCTTCTGTGAGGCCTTGGTCACACGCATACCCCCATGTTCTCTGCTGCCAATATGTAGTTGGAGAATTGGCAAGGTGTGTTTCTTTAGTGAGAAACAAGGGCAAAGGGAGAATGACTGCTAAGGAGTCAAAGATTCAAAAAGTACCTCTCACATTAGGAGTTATAAGAATGTAGAAACAAAAGCTTAGTAAAATGTAAATAGAACATATTTCTTTTCTTTTCTTCTTCTTTTTTTTTTTTTTTTTTTTTTTTTTTTTGAGACAGAGTCTCTCTCTGTCACCCAGGCTGGAGTGCAGCAGCATGACCATAGCTCACTGCAACCTGGAACCCTCTGGGCTCAAGTCAAGCAATTCTCCAACTGCAGGCTCCCAAAGTGCTGGAATTACAAGCATGAGCCACCATGACTGGGTAAATAAATTTCTTTATTGTAAATCAGGTTAGATGGGTGTCAAGCAAATGTACTGATTTAGTATTTTATACATTTCTAATTTTCTATCAGATTTCTGAAACTCAAAATGCATATTGATTAGTTGATTTTAGGATTGGGGTGGGGTTAGATATAATAATATCATGTGACTGAATTAATACTCCATGTCTGTGTTTTTAAAAATACATTTATTTTAAGTACATGTGCAGGTTTGTTACACAGGTAAACGTGTGTCATGGGTTTTTTTGTACAGATTTTTTATTGCCCAGGTATTAAGCCTAGTATCCATTAGTTATTTTGTCTGATCCTCTCCCTCCTCCTACCCTCCACCCTCAGATAGATCCTAGTGTATGTTATTCCCCTCTATGTGTCCATTTGTTCTCATTATTTAGCTCCCACTTATAAGCGAGAAGATGTGGTATTTGGTTTTCTGTTTCTGCATTAATTTGCTAAGGGTAATGGCATCCAGCTCCATCCATGTCGCTGCAAAGGACATAATGTTGTTCTTGTTTATGGTCATGTAGTATTCCAAGGTGCATATGTAACATATTTCCTTTATCCAGTCTATCACTGATGGGTATTTAGGTTGATTCCATATCTTTGCTATTGTGAATAGTGCTGCAATGAACATACACGTGCATGTGTCTTTATATTAGAATGATTTATATGCCTTTGGGTATATACCCAGTAATGGAATTGCAGGATTGAATGGTATTTCTGCCTTTAGGTCTTTGAGGAATCACCACAATGTCTTCCACAATGGTTGAACTAGTTTACACTCTCACCAACATGGAGAAGGTAAAGGCATTCCTTTTTCTCCACAATCTCACCAGCAACTGTTATTTTTTAACTCTTTAATAATCACCATTGTGAGTGGTATGAGATGGTATTTCATTGTGTTTTGATTTGCGTTTCTCTAGTGATCAGTGATGTTTAGTTTTTCTTCATATGATTGTTGGCTGCATGTATGTCTTCTTTTGAGAAGTGTCTGTTCATGTCCTTTGCCCACTTTTTAATAGGGTTGTTTGGTTTTTTTTCTTATAAATTTGTTTCAGTTCTTTTTTTTTATAATTTTAACAAATAATCTTTGTGACTATTTATTTTCCTGTCCTACTTTTTTTTATTTTTCTTCCCCCCCTTTTTTTTAATATACTTTAAGTTCTAGGGTACATGTGCACAACGTGCAGGTTTGTTACATATGTAACAACATGTGCCATGTTGGTGTGCTGCACCCATTACCTCGTCATTTACATTAGGTATATCTCCTAATGCTATCACTCCCCGCCCCCCACTCCCCACAATAGGACCCAGTATGTGATGATCCCCTTCCTGTGTCCAAGTGATCTCATTGTTCAATTCCCACCTATGAGTGAGAACATGCGGTATTTGGTTTTCTGTTCTTGCAAAAGTTTGCTGCGAATGATGGTTTCCAGCTGCATCCATGTCCCTACAAAGGACACGAACTCATCCTTTTTTGTGGCTGCGTAGTATTCCTTGGTGTATATGTGCCACATTTTCTTAATCCAATCTGTCATGGGCATTTGGGTTGATTCCAAGTCTTTGCTATTGTGAATAGTGCCGCAATAAACATACATGTACATGTGTCTTTATAGCAGCATGACTTATAATCCTTTGGGTATATTCCCGGTAATGGGATGGCTGGATCAAATGGTATTTCTTGTTCTAGATCCTTGAGGAATCGTCACACTGTTTTCCACAATGGTTGAACTAGTTTACAGTCCCACCAACAGTGTAAAAGTGTTCCTATTTCTCCACATTCTCTCCAGCACCTGTTGTTTCCTGATTTTTTAATGATTGCCATTCTAACTGGTGTGAGATGGTCTCTCATTGTGCTTTTGGTTTGCATTTCTCTGATGGTCAGTGATGATGAGCATTTTTTCATGTGTCTGTTGGCTGTATGAATGTCTTCTTTTGAGAAGTGTCTGTTCATATTCTTTGCCCACTTTTTGATGGGGTTGTATGTTTTTTCTTGTAAATTTGATTGAGTTCTTTATAGGTTGTGGATATTAGCTCTTTTTCAGATGAGTAGATTGCAAACATTTTCTCCCATTCTGTAGGTTGCCTGTTCACTCTGATGGTAGTTTCTTTTGCTGTGCAGAAGCTCTTTAGTTTAATTAGATCCCATTTGTCAATTTCAGCTTTTGTTGCCGTTGCTTTTAGTGTTTTAGACATGAAGTCCTTGCCCCTGCCTATGTCCTGAATGGTATTACCTAGGTTTTCTTTTAGGATTTTTATGGTTTTAGGTCTAACATTTAAGTCTCTAATCGATCTTGAATTAATTTTCATGTAAGGAGTAAGGAAAGGATCCAGTTTCAGCTTTCTAGTTTTAGATGAAGGGCTGTTGAATTTTGTCAAAGGCCCTTTCTGCATCTATTGAGATAATCATGTGGTTTTTGTCTTTGGTTCTGTTTATATGCTGGATTATGTTTATTGATTTGTATATGTTGAACCAGCCTTGCATCCCAGGGATGAAGCCCACTTGATCATGGTGGATAAGCTTTTTGATGTGCTGCTGGATTCAGTTTGCCAGCATTTTATTGAGGATTTTTGCGTCGATATTAATTAGGGATATTGGTCTAAAATTCCCTTTTTTTTGTTGTATCTCTGTCAGGCTTTGGTATCAGGATGATGCTGGCCTCGTAAAATGTGTTAGAGACGATTCCCTCTTTTTCTATTGATTGGAATAGTTTCAGAAGTAATGGTACCAACTCCTCCTTGTACCTCTGGTAGAATTTGACTGTGAATCCATCTGGTCCTGGACTTGTTTTGGTTGGTAGGCTATTAATTATTGCCTCAATTTCAGAGCCTGCTATTGATCTGTTCAGGGATTCAACTTCTTCCTGGTTTAGTCTTGGGAGAGTGTAAGTGTCCTGGAAATTATCCATTTCTTCTAGGTTTTCCAGTTTATTTGCATAGAAGTGTTTATAGTTTTCTCTGATGGTAGTTTGTATTTCTGTGGGGTCGGTGGTGATATCCCCTTTATCATTTTTTGTTGCATCTATTCGATTCTTCTCTCTTTTCTTTATTAGTCTTGCTAGTGGTCTATCAATTTTGTTGATCTTTTCAAAAAACCAACTCCTGGATTTATTGATTTTTTGGAGGATATTTGGTGTCTCTATCTCCTTCAGTTCTGCTCTGATCTTAGTTATTTCTTGCTTTCTGCGAGCTTTTGAAAGTGTTTGCTCTTGCTTCTCTAGTTCTTTTAATTGTGGTGTTAGAGTGTCAATTTTAGATCTTTCCTGCTTTCTCTTGTGGGCATTTAGTGCTATAAATTTCCCTCTATACACTGCTTTAAATGTGTCCCAGAGATTCTGGTATGTTGTATCTTTGTTCTCATTGGTTTCAAAGAACATCTTTATTTCTGCCTTCATTTTGTTATGTACCCAGTAGTCATTCAGGAGCGAGTTGTTCAGTTTCCATGTCATTGAGTGGTTTTGATTGAGTTTCTTAGCCCTGGGTTCTAGTTTGATTTCACTGTGGTCTGAGAGACAGTTTGTTATAATTTCTGTTCTTTTACATTTGTTAAGGAGTGCTTTACTTCCAACTATGTGGTCAATTTTGGAATAAGTGTGATGTGGTGCTGAGAAGAATGTACATTCTGTTGATTTGGGGTGCAGAGTTCTGTAGATGTCTATTAGGTCCACTTGGTGCAGAGTTGAATTCAATTCCTGGATATCCTTGTTAACTTTCTGTCTTGTTGATCTGTCTAATGTTGACAGTGGGGTGTTAAAGTCCCCCATTATTATTGTATGAGAGTTTAAGTCTCTTTGTAAGTCTCTAAGGACTTGCTTTATAAATCTGGGTGCTCCTGTATAGGGTGCATATATATTTAGGATAGTTAGCTCTTCCTGTTGAATTGATCCCTTTACCATTAGGTAATGGCCTTCTTTGTGTCTTTTGGTCTTTGATGGTTTAAAGTCTGTTTTATCAGAGACTAGTATTGCAATCCCTGCTTTTTTTTTGTTTTCCGTTTGCTTGGTAGATCTTCCTCCATCCCTTTATTTTGAGCCTATGTGTGTCTCTGCATGTGAGATGGGTCTCCTGAATACAGCAAACTGATGGGTCTTGACTCTTTATCCAATTTGCCCATCTATGTCTTTTAATTGGGGCATTTAGTCCATTTACATTTAAGGCTAATATTGTTATGTGTGAACTTGATCCTGTCATTATGATATTAGCTGGTTATTTTGCTTGCTAGTCAATGCGGTTTCTTCCTAGCATCGATGGACTTTACATTTGACATGTTTTTGCAATGACTGATACCTGTTGTTCTTTTCCATGTTTAGTGCTTTCTTCAGGATCTCTTGTAGGACAGGCCTGGTGGTGACAAAATCTCTAAGCATTTGCTTGTTTGTAAAGGATTTCATTTCTCCTTCACTTAAGAAACTTAGTTTAGCTGGATATGAAATTCTGGGTTGAAAATTCTTTTCTTTAAGAATGTTGAATATTGGCCCCCACTCTCTTCTGGCTTGGAGAGTTTCTGCCGAAAGATCCGTTGTTAGTCTGATGGGCTTCCCTTTGTGTGTAACCCGACCTTTCTCTCTGTCTGCCCTTATCATTTTTTTCTTCATTTCAACTTTGGTGAATCTGACAATTATGTGTCTTGGAGTTGCTCTTCTCGGGGAGTATTTTTGTGGTGTGGCGTTCTCTGTATTTCCTGAATTTGAATGTTGGCCTGCCTTACTAGGTTGGGGAAGTTCTCCTGGATGATATCCTGCAGAGTGTTTTCCAACTTGGTTCCATTTTTCCCGTCACTTTCAGGCACACCAATCAGATGTAGATTTGGTCTTTTCACATAATCCCATATTTCTTGGAGGCTTTGTTCATTTCTTTTTACTCTTTTTTCTCTACACTTCTCTTCTAACTTAATTTCATTCATTTGATCCTCAATCACTGATACTCTTTCTTCCAGTTGATTGAGTTGGTTACTGAAGCTTGTGCATTTGTCACGTAGTTCTCCAGTTATGGTTTTCATCTCTATCAGTTCTTTTAAGGTCTTCTCTGCATTGATTATTCTAGTTATCCATTCATCCATTCTTTTTTCAATGTTTATAGTTTCTTTGCGCTGGTTATGTAGTTCCTCCTTTAGCTCTGAGAAGATTGATCAACTGAAGCCTTCTGTCAACTCGTTAAAGTCATTCTCCATCCAGCCTTGTTCCATTGCCAGCGATGAGCTGCGTTCCTTTGGAGGGGGAGTTTCACTCTGATTTTTTAAATTTCCAGCTTTTCTGCACTGCTTTTTCCCCATCTTTGTGGTTTTATCTGCCTTTGGTCTTTGATGATGGTGATGTACTGATGGGGTTTTGGTGTGGGTGTCCTTTCTGTTTGTTAGTTTTCCTTCTAACAGTCAGGACCTTCAACTGCAGGTCTGTTGGAGTTTGCTTGAGGTCCACTCCAGACCCTGTTTGCCTGGGTATCAGCAGCAGAGGCTGCAGAAGATAGAATATTGCTGAACAGCAATGTTGCTGTCTGATTCTTGCTCTGGAAGCTTCGTCTCAGGGGTGTACCCCATTGTGTGAGGTGTGAATTGTCGGTCTGCACCTAGTGGGGGATGTCTCCCAGTTAGGCTACTCAGGGAACAGGGACCCACTTGAGCAGGCAGTCTGTCCGTTTTCAGATCTCAACCTCCATGCTGGGAGATCCACTGCTCTCTTCAAAGCTGTCAGACAGGGGCATTTACCTCTGCCAAGGTTTCTGCTGCTTTTTGTTTAGCTATGCCCTGTCCTCAGAGGAGGAGTCTACAGAGGCAGGCTGGCCTCCTTGAGCTCTGGTGGGCTCCACCCAATTTGAGCTTCCTGGCAGCTTTGTTTACCTACTTAAGCCTCGGCAATAGTGGGCACCCTTCCCCCAGACTTGCTGCCGCCTTGCAGTTAGATCTCAGACTGCTGTGCTAGCAATGAGGGAGGCTCCATGGGTGTGGGACCCTCTGAGCCAGGTGTGGGATATAATCTCCTGGTGTGCCATTTGCTAAGTCCCTTGGTAAAGTGCAGTATTAGGGTGGGAGTTACCCAATTTTCCAGGTGTTGTGTGTCTCAATTTCCTTTGGCTAGGAAAAAGAATTCCCTTTCCCCTTGAGCTTCCCAGGTGAGGTGATGCCTCGCCCTGCTTCAGGTCTCCCTGGTCGGGTTGCACCCATGGACCAGTGCCAACCGTTCGACACGCCCCAGTGAGAGGAACCTGGTACCTCAGTTGAAAATGCAGAAATCACCCATCTTCTGTGTTGCTCATGCTGGAAGTTGGAGGCTGGGGCTGTTCCTATTTGGCCATCTTGGGCGTGCTCCTCTGTTTAAGTTCTTATAGATGCTGGATATTGGACCTTTTTCAGATGCATATTTTGCAACCGTTTTTTCCAATTCTGTACGTTGTCTGTTTACTCTGTTGAGTTTCTTTTACTGTACAGAAAGTCTTTACTTTATTTAGTTCTCAGATGTCAATTTTTTCTTTTGTTGCAATTGCTTTTTGCATCTTTGTTATGAAAGGTTTGCCCATGCTTAAGCCCTGAATAGTATTGCCTAGGTTGTCTTCCAAGGTTTTTATAGTTTTGGGTTTTACATTTGGAGAAAAGGGCATAATAATTTACTTAGTAAGTCCGAGGCAGTGATAATATATAGTTTACAATGCAGTTATGTCAATATGATTGCATGTTATTCCACCAAAGCTATTAGGTTTCCCAATGATAATATGCGTCATTTTCTTGCAGCACTGTTAAGTCTAGTTTACTTCAGTATTGAGAACCTCTTCAGAAAGGGGCCAGCTATATTGCCATTGATCCCCTAGTAGTCTATACCCAAAACCCCTTCTCCCTGTTGACTTTCTTATCTCTTGTTGCTAACTTCATACTCTTTCAGATACAGATGTAAGAAGTAAAAGGGTGCTGTTCTATATCTTTCAGACATCACAGAAAGCTGTTAAGTTTTGAGCAGCTTTGGTCGTCTTTTGTTAAAATGTTATTTGACTAAAGTTTTAGGTTCACAGCAAAATTGAGAGGAAGGTACAGAGACATATACCCCTTGCCCTCACATAGGCATAGTCTCCTTCCTTATCAACACCCACCACCAGGGTGGTACATGTGTTATAGTTGATGAACCCACACTGACATATCATGATTATCCAAAGCTTATGGTTTACATTAGGATGTACTCTTGGTATTGTACATTACATGACTTTTGAAAAACATAGTATCATACAGAATAGTTTCACTTCCTGAAAAACCCTCTTTTTATTCCCTAAACATCTGGTAACCACTGCTGTTTTTATTATCTATAGTTTGTTGTTTTCCAGCATGTCAAGTAGTTGGAATCATAGCGTATGTAGCCTTTTTAGGTTGACTTCCTTTACTTAGCGATATCGATTTATGTTTCCTTCATGTGTTTTCATGGCTTGACACCTCATTTCCTTTATACCACTAAATAATACTCCATTGCCTGTATGTATCACAGTTAATTTATCCATTCACCCACTGAAAGGCAGTTTGGTTGCTCCCAAGTTTGGGTAATTATAAATAAAGCTGCTAAAGACACCTGTGTGCACTCTTTTGTATAAACAAAAGTTTCAATTCCCCTGGGTAAATAACAAGGAAAATGATTGCTGGTTCACACAGTAAGGATATTTTTAGTTTTGTAAGACACTGCTAAATGGCCTTCCAAAGTGGCTGCACCATTTTGTATTCTTTTCAGCAATAAATGAAAGTTAACTGTTGCTCCACATCCTTGTCAGCATTTGGTATTGTCACTGCTCTATATTTTGGTCATTCTAATAGGTGTGTAGTGTTATTTCATTGTTGATTTATGTGAATTTCCCTAATGACATAGGATGTGGAACATCTTTTCATGTATCTGTTTGCTATTTGGATATCTTCTTTGATGAGGTATCTGTTAAGGTCTTTGGTTCATTTTTAAGTTGGGTTATTTGTTTCTTATTGTTGAGTTTTAAGAGTTCTTTGCATATTTTGGATAAAAGTCACCTGTAAGTTGTGTCTTTTGCAAATATTTTCTTCCAGTCTGTTGCTTCTTTCTTGTTCCCTTAACACTCTCTTTTACTGGGCAGACTTATTAATTTTAACAAAGTCTAGCTTATCAATTATCTTTTTTCATGGATTGTGCAGTTGGTGTTATGTCTAAAAAATCATCACCATACCCAAGGTCATATAAGTTTTTAACTATGTTATCTTTCAAGATTTTCTATAGGTTTGCATTTTACATTTAGTCTCATAATTCATTTTGAGGTTGTTTGTTTGTTTGTTTTTGTTTTTGTTTTTGTTTTTCCAAAAACTATAATGTTCTGTCCAAATTTCTCTTTTACTTTTTTATATGGGGTTGGTGGTGGGTACTGGGTATATCTAGTTGTTCCAGCATCATTTGTTAAAAAGACTTAACTCTTCTCCATTGCATTACCTCCATATTTATGTGAGTCTCTTTTGGAACTCTCTATTCTGTTCTATTGATTTATTTGTCTATTCTTTCTCCAATACCACACTGTCTTGAACTATAACTTTACAGTAAGTCTTGACGTAGGATGATGTGAGTCCTCTAACTTTGTTGTTCTCCTTCAATATTGTGCTGGCTATTCTGGGTCTTTTGTGTCTTTACACACATTTTAGAATCAATTTGTTAATATTAAGAAAATAACTTGATTTGATTTTGTTTGGGATTGTGTAGAATCCATAGGTATATTTGACAAGAACTAATATCTCAACAAATATTGAGTTTTCCTATCCATGAACATGGAATATCTCTTCATTTATTAAGATCTTCTTGGATTTTGTTCATCAGAGCTTTAAGTACTCTTTATATTTCTTTCAAACCCTGCATTCAGAGACTCATCCCGTGAACCTCAAACTTACAGTAATAATTGGATGTGAAATGGCTCTAGACTTTACGCTGGCAAATCTTCCCAAACTTCAGGTTATTCAAGTCAAGCTCTGCCTTGAATGTTTGGTCATTTAAAGCTTCACTCAGATAGAAGTACCTAAGTTGGTCACAGGGACTACATCTCAGCATCCAGCTAGAGAACTATAGTTGAGTTTTACCTTTTTACAGAAATCTATATTTTTAAGAAATGATTCTCGTTGATGCACCCCCAATATAATTTGGTGTACTTACAGTGCTCTCTTCTTATCTCCTTGTGAATCTTGCAATTCTATAACAGTTATAATTGCATCATATTCTCCCTAGTCTTCCTCATGTACAAATGGGTACATATTGGTGTCTAGGGTGATTTTTCTACCTTTTTAGTAAACCTAATAATTAGTGGCTCATTTTTAATTCTCTTTAGACTTTAAAATATCTATTTCCTTTTGCTTTGTTGTCATCTGATATTACTAAACAAGTGAAAAATATCCACTCCACACCTGTCACATATTTAAAACAATAGCCCAGTGAATATAACATTGACTTTATCATAGATAATTTTAAATGCTTTAACATCTTAAAAACATGGAATAAAAATTGTAATAACAGGTTTTATCATTTTGGAGGTTTATGGAAGTCCTGACTACCGGAAATTTCTAGTACCTAAGGTAAGTTTAGTTGTGGAAATGGTTATGTTAAGTATTCTTAACATGAATGAGTTGAATGCTAGGCAATTCTGAGAAGTACACATTTGTTAGGAAAACATCTCTTTGGTGTCCATAAGTTTTTATTATTTAAATTCCAAATCTACACATATCTGTACATTTTACAACAGGGTATTTTTTGAAGTTGCTTTTTGGAACCTCGCCACATTATTCTAAATCAACAGCCAGTATCTATTTGCCTCTCATGATATGTGTAGCAATTATTCTTTAAACTTTTAACTTAGAGAGAAACTGCTTTAAGTACAAGCAATATAATATAACATAAAGTTTGGTAAAGAGATTTTTTTTTTCATTTTTTCCCCTGGGAATTCAGTACCATTCTGGAATCCCAGGCGATTGGAGTCTGAGAATATTTGGAAACATTACTTCTGGCCAAAGCATTGATTTTGTAATAGTCTACTGAGTAAACAGCAAGAGCAAAGCTTTTCTATGTGGCTTTGCAAAGCAGCCAGGGTTTAGATATATGGGTACGTGCACAGGTGTGTTACATGGGTATATTGTATGACCAAACCTATAAATCTTTCATTGAACATTTTTAAAAACAAAACAAAAGTTTGACGTGTAATTCAGTAATGCACCATTTTTCACTTGATTGTTTTTGCCCAATATGACAAATGTTTTCTTCAGTATGGTGCAAAGTTAATTATTTGGTATAAGTGTGAATGAAGATAGGCCAAATATATTTTGTAACATAGTTTTTTATTGGAAATGATTAGAGATTTATTTTACTTGTTTTAAATGTAGGTGTACCCAATGGAATATTTTTTTTAAAGAATAGATTTTGGCCTGGTGCGGTGGCTCATGCCTGTAATCCCAGCAGTTTGGGAGGCTGAGGTGGGCAGATCACCTGAGGTTAGGAGTTTGAGACCAGCCTGACCAATATGGTGAAACCCCGTCTCGACAAAAAATACAAAAATTAGTCTTAGTGGCGGGTGCCTGTAATCCCAGCTACTCGGGAGTTTGAGACAGGAGAATAGCTTGAACTCAGGAGGCGGAGGTTGCAGTGAGCCGAGATTGTTCCACTGAACTCCAGCCTGGGCGACAGAGCGAGACTCCGTCTCAAAACAAAACAAAGCAAAAACAAAACAAAACAAAATTCGATTTTAACCTATTATACTATTATTTAGTTTCCTGGGAAAATAAGGGTTAAGGAATTTTCCTTCAACTTCTACAAATATAGGAAGTTTTTCTTTTTCTTTTCTAGAAAGAAGTAAAATTAGGAAATGATGAACCTTCCTATCTAGCTGTTTGTTAAGGCTTCTGTACATGCATTGGTTGACCTGAAACTCCAAGGGCCTTTTCAAGGTTTTTTTTTTTTTTTTTTTTTTTGCCTCCAAAGACTTATTAGAATTTTTTGAATTATTCCCACTGTGCTGATTTGTAACTGTTTTAAAGTTTATATTTATTTATAAAAGTTGCTTCTGCAAAAAAGATAGTGTAAGGAAATAAAGGGAGTTATTTACACAGTTCTGTTTTCTCATTACAAAACACTTCGAAGTGTCATGTTATTTCTCGATATTAAAATTACCTCAAAAATTCCAAGAATAAACAATCCCAAGGAATAAAAAAATTGCTTACTTCTTCCTGACAGTAACCATGTTAGACATTATAAGGTACCACTGACTGAAATAATACATGAATCATGACGTTGTTTACAATGTTCTCATAGTAAAATGAACCAATAGCCAAACAACTTAGGGTATAAGACAACAACAAAATACATGCCAATTATCAGATGAATTTGATGTATTTAATTATTTAAAAATATTATTATGGAAATAAGTTTAAAATATTAACATTTTAAAAATCAGTTAAAAATAAAATTTAAAAATCATGTAAGTTTCATGAGCATGGTACATTTCTCTCACCAGTACTGAACCAAAATCTATCCCACAAAAAATACAAAAATATTATAGGGCAAATTAAAGTCTGTGTTCTTCACACAGCCCAGCATGTTAAAAGTTGCAATTCCAAGAGACTTGATCAGTGTGTCCAGTAGCCCCACCACAAAATATCTATTATTGAGAAATGCATATTCAATTGCAAATATGACTTACAGGAAATATAGATAATTGTATGAACATTCTGTATTTCCCCTGTGAGATAAAAGCAGTTGTTTAATTAACCATCGTCCTTTCTAGTGATCCAGGGATCATTTCCCCAAAGCCAGTCACACTTTTAAATGCTATTACTAAAATATAGCAACCATGTAGTGCCAGTGCAAGGCATGTTAGACTGTCTAAGGTATTAACTTCATTAGGAAGATTTGAGCTATCAATAGATTTCAAGATCAGTGAACATTTCTCTGAAAATACTGCATATCTTTAAAAAATCATTAAATTTCTAATTACAGAAGAAATATGAGGTTTCATTTGGTAAGATACATCTAGATTTTTTTTATGATGTTATATTTCTCAATTTTGTTAAACATCTCCATTTATCTGTACATCTGTGTATTACAAAAGCATTCTCTGAAAAATAAATAATGAAATATTAATTATCAGAAAAGGAATAATTTTATACTTCACTAAATAAAAGAAAACAAATAATGAGACCTTCATTCTGGAAAGCAACAGAATGCTAAAGAAGAGAGTATTAATAAAACAGTAGCTATGTAATAAAGAAGTGCTGTGGTTTATAACTACACAAAGTACTTTTAATTTAGGTACTATGGCAATTTATTCATTTACATGTAGGATTGTTAAAAGTGCTGCTCCATTTAGATAAATTTCATAACAATCTCAGATTCCTGTTGTACTCCAAATACTGAAGATATAATTGCATTCATCCATAATAATTTTATGAGAAAACATATATTTATAAAAAAGTTAGCTAAAATAAGAGGTAAAGTCTATTTTCTAAAAAAAAGGCCAAAGTTGGCCTGCTTAATGGGACATGAAAAAAACTATTTGGCCTCATTAAAATATTACCAACTAAATTAGTGAACTTAATTAAATGACATCAAGTTATCAAAATGCCATGCGACAAATAAGACAGTACATTCTCTAGAGTGATGTAGTAATCGTGGCAACTCAACATCAGTTTGCAAGTTTTTTTTTAAATCAGTATAAATTTGTGGTAGTGACTGCAACATCACTGCTGATTAATCTCTTTGTTTAGCGAATATATGCAAAGTAATCTGTAGGCTTTTTAGGATATAGAAAGACTGAGAGGAGTATTTAGAGGTACATCGTATGACATTATAAACCTCTAATAGTCTAAACTTTTATTAAAATTTAAATGCCTCCAGGAAAGATGAAAAATGTGCAATGGTAATTATTAAAAATTCAAGAAACTGACCATTTTTGGATATCCTTATTCATATTTCACATGGATTGTACACTATAGAACTTATTACTCAATGAAAAGCCATTCATCCTAGTATTGCTTTCTGCCACTGTTAATATCAGAATTCTGAGAGGCAGTTGGTTGAGGCATTTTAGGATGTACTAGATATTGTAACTACTATAAAATCTTCATGCCTTCATCAACTCCCATATTTTTTCAAAACAAAATATGGCATAATTTTAGACCCATAACAAGTTTAGAATTGTTCCAAAATGTAGGTAAGCATGATAATGCATATGAAGTTTTTCATAAGTTTTGATGAATATACCAGGAATATGATGTTTCTAATCCTGATGACAAGAATGATAGTGAAGCTTGTTTTGCAATAGCAGTGAGAGAGTAATGGTTGTAATCACTGTCACATGTTACCTATTATTTTGGGACTTACAAGGGCATGGGAAGCCTGAAATCACCAGAGTTGTTCCTTTCCTTTTGCTACTGAGGACATTCCTTTGAGAACTTACAATATGGAAAATACACAGGTAAGATGTTACATATCTTAAGAGTAGAATTAAAACATAGAATTACTTAAATGAGCCACAGTTTAGAAAGATTCTGTACACCGTAAATTTTTACCTACTCACTTCAGGAGGGGATATCTATTTGAAATTATTTTGACTATAAAATGAAATATGCACTTTTGGAATTAAATTTAAAAAGTATATAAAATAATTGATACAATATTTACCCAACTCCAATTTTGAAAGAAATTATTTTTCTAACACATGCTCCTGTAATTGCTAAATTTTGGTACTAAGAATGACCTCCTGTAAAGAAAAAATTTGCATAATTTAATATCGGCCAAAATATTTTGTTCCAAGTAAGATATAGTATTTGAGTTCATAATAGTTGAATTAGTGCTTTTGTGACTGGATCAGCTGACGTACAAAAGTAAGTGTATGTACCCTACTTCTGATAATGAAGTTCTAAAGAAGATGGACAGTCATGAGAGAAGCTATTTTGGGGGAGAAAAGTTGAGTGTTGGGAGGATACTTCTCTATTGTAAATCATATTTGTTTGGAAGTTTTAAAAAAATATAACTTAAACAATGTAACTGTAACTCTGTGTATACTAAGAAATGGGGGCCCAGTGAAGTTGAATTATGGTTCAAAAGACAATATAAAAATGTCACAAATTATTAGGCTCATGGAAACTACAGAGAAGCACCAAAATCATAAGCATATATTATGTTTATTTATTAAGTTTCTTGTGTATGTGTGTGTGTGTGTACTGAGCATGTTGGTATATGTATATATAGTGGATGAATGGTGTAAAATGCACTGTATTTAGTAGAAATGTGATTAACATAATTTAATATTAGAATGTCAAACTAGCCCATTATTTATCTTTATTGCATCCTGAAATCACTTAAAAATTAGTACACTATTCTATTTTAATTATCTATCTACACTCTTTCTACTTTATCCTACAAAATAGCACGCCTATGATGAAGAATACGAGTGCAGACTATGACTACTCGTGAGAGAAAAGTTACATCTAGGTGGTAAACAATGAGTAAGATTTATACAAAATGTTTATTTTTCCTTAATTTTATCTTATTGTAAACATCATTTCTGCTTCAGAGAAACAGAATGGTGAGACAACTGAGAATAAAGATGTTTTATTGATGCTATTAATATTTTTGAGATTATCTCTATATTGATTTAATACCCTTTGATGCACACACTTTGATTTTTAGAGAGAAACTCGTCTAAGATATGATCTGTGAAAATCACACCAGGGTCACTGAATTTATTCTTCTTGGTTTTACAAACAACCCCGAGATGCAAGTTTCCCTCTTTATTTTGTTCCTGGCCATTTATACAGTCACTTTGTTGGGCAACTTTCTTATTGTCACAGTTACCAGTGTGGATCCCGCACTTCAAACACCCATGTACTTCTTTCTTCGAAATCTATCACTTCTTGAAGTATGTTTCACCTTGGTTATGGTGCCAAAGATGCTTGTAGATCTAGTGTCCCCAAGAAAAATCATCTCTTTTGTGGGCTGTGGTACCCAGATGTACTTCTTCTTCTTATTCGGCAGTTCTGAATGTTTCCTTCTCTCCATGATGGCTTATGATCGCTTTGTGGCCATCTGTAACCCTCTCCGTTATTCAGTCATAATGAACAGGTCCCTATGCTGGTGGATGGCCATGGGTTCTTGGATGTCCGGTGTTCCTGTGTCTATGCTACAGACGGCTTGGATGATGGCCCTGCCTTTCTGTGGACCAAATGCCGTGGACCACTTTTTCTGTGATGGTCCCCCAGTGTTAAAACTAGTCACAGTGGATACAACCATGTATGAAATGCAAGCACTTGCCTCCACACTCCTGTTTATCATGTTTCCCTTTTCTCTCATTTTGGTTTCCTACACCCGCATTATCATAACAATTCTGAGGATGTCCTCTGCCACTGGTCGCCAGAAGGCATTTTCTACTTGTTCCTCACACCTCATTGTGGTGTCCCTCTTCTATGGAACAGCCAGTCTGACCTACCTGCGGCCCAAATCAAACCAGTCTCCTGAGAGCAAGAAGCTAGTGTCATTGTCCTACACTGTCATCACACCTATGCTAAACCCCATCATCTACAGCCTGAGGAACAATGAAGTGAAAGGGGCTGCCAAGAGGACAATCACTCAAAAAGTCTTACAGAAGTTAGATGTGTTTTGACTTATTTTTATTATTTTTTATTATTTTATTTGTTAATGATACTTTAAGTTCTAGGGTACATGTGCACAACGTGCAGGTTCGTTACATATGTATACATGTGCCCTGTTGTTGTGCTGCACACACTAACTCGTCATTTACATTAGGTATATCTCCTAATGTTATCCCTCCCCCCTCCCCCCACCCCATGACAGGCTCTGGTGTATGATATTCCCCTTCCTGTGTCCTAGTGTTCTCATTGTTCAATTCCCACCTATGAGCGAGAACATGCTGTGTTCAGTTATTTTGTTCTTGCAATAGTTTGCTGAGAATGATGGTTTCCAGCTTCATCCATGTCCCTACAAAGGACATGAACTCATCCTTTTTTATGGCTGCATAGTATACCATGGTGTATATGTGCCACATTTTCTTAATCCAGTCTATCATTGATGGACATTTGGTTGGTTCCAAGTCTTTGCTATTGTGAATAGTGCCGCAGTAAATAAAAAGTCAGGAAACAACAGGTGCTGGAGAGGATGTGGAGAAATAGGAACACTTTTACACTGTTGGTGGGACTGTAAACTAGTTCAACCATTGTGGAAGACAGTGTAGTGATTCCTCAAGGATCTAGAACTAGAAATGCCATTTGACTCAGCCATCCCATTATTGGGTATATACCCAAAGGATTATAAATGGTGCTGCTATAAAGACCCATGCACACGTATGTTTATTGTGTTTTGACTTCTATTGTGTAAGAATGCTTCCAAAGTAGGAACAGCAGAACCTACTATCTAAAGCTTAAAACAGAGTGGAAGACCATTTCATCACTAACTGGTGGGTGCATTTCTGTATATCATTCAGGGTCCTAGCAGGAAAGAGTGGTATTCCTGAATTGGGATAAGTGAGAAAACACTTTATGAGAGGGCTATTTAAAAATTGTGAACAAGGTTAGGTAATAGCCACACAGATCATACAAAAGAAATTTTACACTTCTTGGCCTGAAGGGGCAAGTAGAAGAAGTGTTAACTGGAACCAACAGAATGCTAAAACTATGTAAAAAAAAAAAAATTCACCTAATAGGATCTCTGTTCTTTAGTACAGCAAGGCAGCCATCCCAGCCTTATTTTGATCTGACTCTCTCAAATCTATTGCTGGCTTCTATTCTCAGCCAAACCAAATACAACATGGGGACAAGAATGTCTGTTGATGCAATATATAAATGCCAGCCACCTGGGGCACAGAACAAGATGAAAAAGAGTACGAAAAGTTATGAAAGATAAGTAAAAACAGCCATCACAAACCGCTGTATAATCTGCAGCTATTGCGATGTAACAATGAATCATGGCATCTAACCTTGCAAAAATTATAAAAAGTAGAGTTTTGCAGATGCCAAGAGTCCATAATACAAATTCTTTATATGGGTTGTATGCTTAAATAAAGTTATTTAATAAAATTACCTTAGTGTTAATATTTCATAACATGATTTTGGGCTTCTTTGGTCGTTGGCTAAATTATCCATTAATTATTTAATAATAAGCTCTTCTTAGAGTTTAAACAACAAATATTTGGTTGACACCAGAGTAAAGCAAAGAGTAATAGTAATAGCAAACATGGTTTATTGAGGCATTGTCCTTGACACATGCCCTTGCAACAACTCAAGAGATAATTATTATATCTATATTTTCCATAAAAGATAAATTACAATTAGAAAATGTAAGTAACTTGGCAAGGTAAAAGCTATTGAGATGTGGCCATGATAGTTTGAACAGACTCTTCTGAATTTGAAATTCAATATGTTAATCTCTTAAAAATATCTAGTCACATTTTTATTAAGGTAAAGTTGCCACCTACAAGGGAATTTGGCTTTCAAAACCATGGAGGAGACAAAATAAGATTGTCAAATTTAATTATGCAAAATTTATATTTCCAGTAGAACAAGCATATATTGGCTTTGAATATGCAACTTGAACAATAATATATGTTCCTGTAAGTCTTCCTTAGCCAAGGTTTCTGTTAATTGTACCGCTTCTTCTTCAAGCAGTAACTAACCTCCATGCTTATTTGTCAATTTTCAGAAAAATTTAAAAGCCACCACAAATTTGCAACTTGTGTTGACTATTTTAGTTTAATTTTGATTTGCTGAAGTACATATCTATTGCACGTAATGGGAGTTTGAGGTAAAAAAAATCTATTCCTTTAAATCTTTCTCCTTCAATAATCTCTTAATTTTTAAGCCTAACCCAGATATTCTTGAATTAACATAACTAAGTTCAATAACCATCTCATAAGACTCCATTACAATGGTTTTCTACCAGCTGCTTGTAACTCACAAGTAGATTGGGAGGCTATAAAATGAATTTAGTAGTGCATGTTAATGTGTCCAACAAACTAGCACAGCAAAAATAAGTATATTCTTGACAATTAAAGCTTGTATATATTTAGGGGGTACAACATGATGTTATATATATAACAATTATGAGAACAAAAATATATATTTAAGATATATATTCATATGTATATACCCATACACACACATTGTGGAATGGCTAAATCAAGCTATTTTAACCTATGCATTACTTCACAGACTTATCAACTTTTTGTGGTGAGAAAACCCACAGGCTATTTCTGGTTCTTTCATTCACTATCTTATTGTTCTTGGTTGAAACAGAAACTATTTGAAAATCACTCTAATAATCTGTAAAGAAGGTTCTAGAACTGTAAGAAACTAAAATTTGACAACCATAAATAATAAGGAATGCTTTGTGATTGACATGGGAACACTCATAGTGGAGGTCTAGTAGGACTTAGTCACTTTGCAAGTTAATTGGTGTTTCCTCTTTTTCTTACACACTTTCTTACAGATTCAGCTTTTACATCTTTCATAAATTTACAGGCTATATTTATAGCCTGTTATTTATGGTATTTTGTTTCTCTTAAGCATTTTTTATAAAATATACATAGTCACTGTAGTGGACTGGATTGTTTTCCCCAAAAAGATATGTTGATGTTCTCATCCTTGATACCTGTGAATGTGACCTTACTTAGAAACAAGGCTTTTGCAGTGTAAGCAATTTAAGATGAAGTTAAACTAGACTAGGGTGGATCCTGAATCCAATGGCTAATATCGTCATATAAAAAGAGAGAGAGAGATTTGAAGACACAGAGTTGTACACACAGGGAAAACAGTTATGTGAAGATGGATGTAGAAATTGGAGTGATGACTGTGCAAACCAAGGAACACCAAGGATTGTTGACCACCACATCGAAGGAGAGGAGCATGGAACAGATTTTCCCTTAGAGACTTCAGAAGAAACAGACATGCTGACATCTTAATTCCAGACTTCTGGCTTCCTGAACTGTAAGAGGATAAATCACTGCTGTTTTAAACCACTCAGTTAGGTAATTAGTAATTAGGTGATTTTTCGTGAGCTGTGTAGTAGATGGATTAAAAAAAAAAAAAAAGAAAAAAGAAAAAAACAGCCATGCCCTTTATGATGTGACTCAAGTGCCTCTCATCAGGATTGTGTCCATTTCCTTATCTCTTGAATCTAGTCTAGATGTGTGACTTGTTTTACAAAATGAATGTGACAGAAGGAATATTCAGAGTGTAAGGGTCAAGAAACCATGCATGCATCTACTCTCTCTCTCTCTGGCATACATGTGATTCTCATGAGAACAAGCCAAAGCCAGCATGCTGGAAAAAGACAGATGTTTTGAAGCAGGGTTGAATTATCCCAGAAGAGACCATTCTAGATCAGCTTATAGCTAGCTGATTCCAAAAAATGTGGAGGAACCTAGTTCAGAACCCAGCATATCTGCCTAGCCAACCTATAAGTCAAGAACAATTACAAATAATTATTGCTTGAATACACTATGTTTAATGGAGATCTGTTACATAGAAATGGCTAAGTGATAAAAGATGCACTCCAAATAATAAGTTAAGGATCACATCTGTCAGACTCATCCTTGACTCAATAACTGAAATTGTTCCCACTGTGAAGCCTGGTGCAGGGAAACCATAACAGATCTGGTACTTACCTTTCTTTTTTTTTTTTTTCTTGCATGAAATGAATAATATCTTGCTCTATTTATTGGTTCAAATTTACTATCTATTAAGTTCAAATAATTTCCATTTAAATTTAAAGTGAATTATTTTAAATATTCTTTTCCATTAGAAATACATAAGCTCTCTAGTGTCACAATTCTCTATGGATGCCAGACATTTTGGTAGCTATTCTGAGCATTAAAAATCTTATCAGAGCTTTAACTGGTCTCAGTTAAAGAAATTATTTCAAGGGTCATCAGGTTCAGAGAAGAGGTTCCTCCTGAAGAGTTCAAGGAATAAAAGTGCTAAAATTTGCAGTATCTCTAAGTTTTCAGTCCTGTGCATTTTTCACCAGCCTCTCAGAGCACAGCACATTTTTTTCTTTTTAATGTTTTTTAAAAATTGTATATATTTATGGTGTTTTGAGATATGTATACAATGTGTAATGACTAAGCTAATTAACATATACTTTACCTCACATTTTTTTGTGAGCACACAAAATCTACTCTCTTAGTTCATTGATTTCTTCCTTGAATATGTATTTATTGCATGCCTGCAATGGCCCTGGCACACTTCTATATCCTTAGCATAAAGCTCCCATCAAGATTTATGAATATAAATATAAAATTGAGAATATGAAGGATTAAGAACAGGTACAGAGCACTTGGAGAGGACTTCCAGTTTTAGCACCTACATGTAAAGATCTTGGAAGTCTTCACTTCCATCTCTACAACAAAAGAAAAGCAGAATAAACTGAAAATCAATGACTTTCCTTGTACCCATCTAAGAACCAAGGTCACAAGATAAACCATGACCCCCAAATCTGGAGACGGGCTCATCCGGAGAGATGCAATCAAGATTTGCTTTCCAGGAGCAGAAGCTGCTGAAGCCATAACTTGTAGAAGCACTTCGATGGTAACTTTGATGAATTGCTGGAGGCTGAGTGTGGTGTAACATGAGTGTGAGAAACTCCTGGGGGTTGCAGTCTTTGGGGGGCAAACTTTCATGGATCTTGCTTCTAGAATCCTACCACATTACCTGGATGAAAAGTCAAGAAAAATCCCCTTATGGCCCTGGAAGGAGGAAAAGAGTTATCATTGTGAAATATGACCAGAGTATCCCCTATAACAAAGGCCTGTTCTCCGTGGTATAAGACTTAATTAGAGAGGCTCACCCCATTGCAGGGAAGGGCATTTCTCACAATCCAACCCCCCTTTTCTTGACTCACCCAAAGGGGGGGGGAAATCTGTATCACTGGAAAAACACTTGTGAAGATCACAACCCTAATATATTGGACTACTAAACACTGAGATTTAATCATAAATGTACAGATGCTTCCTCTACCCACACCTTGACACAACACAAGAGGATGTCAGAATAAGTAGTGAATTACAGCTGAAAAGGCAGTACAATGCAGACTTTCTCTGAAGAGGTATACCTAGAGAAACCTAGAGTAGGCAGGGGCACCACAAAATAGGACACTGGAGGGATTTGAAACCATTGAAATATATAGCTACAGAAAACAGGAAGCACAACCCAACTCCTAGACAGATTAATATAAAACTTCACATTGAAGGCAATTTACTTTAGCTCCTATTACTTCATATGTTATGTCCAGCTTTTAAAAATCTTACAAGGCAAGAAAAAAACACAATATATGCCAAAAGGCAAGAAAAAAGCCTAGAGAGGGAAGGCAAACATCAAAACCAGAATCAGAAATTATACAGATGTTAGAACTGATTAATGTATCAAAGGTTATAATGAAAGACAAAGGTAACATGCAAGAACAAAAGGATAAATTATCAAGAAGGATGTGAATTACAAGAAAGAATCAAAAGGAAATGTAGGAAAAAAAGAAATAAAGAACTTCTTTGGTGGGCTTATCAGTAGATTACACATTGCCCAGAGAAGAATCATCACGTTGAAACTGGAATGCAAAGGGAAAAAAAAGAGTGAAAAACAAAACATCCAAAAATTATGGGAGGATTTCAAGAAATATAACAAATGCAAAATTGGAAAACTAGCATGAGAAAAAAGAAATAGTAGAGATGAAGTATTTAATGTAATAATGGCTGAGAACATTCCAAAATTCATGTCAGACACCAAATCACAGCTTCTGGAATTTCAAAGAACATCAAGCAGAATAAATACCCCCTGTTATTCCCCAATAATAAAATAAAACTTTATGAGTTATACCATATTCATACTGCAGAAAACTGAATACAGAGAAAAACAACTTGAAAGAAGAAGAAAAGTACTTATAAAGAAAAAGGATTAGAATTACAGTGACTTCTCATTAGATGCCATGCAAGCAAGAGAAGAATGGAATGAAATATTTTAAATTTTGAAATAAAAAGACAATCACCAATTTAGAATTCTATACAAAATAAATTATCCTCCAAAAGTGAAGGAGAAATAAATCCTTGCTCAGAAAACAAAACCACAGACTTCACTGTCAATGGACTTACCTTGCAAGAAATGTTAAGAGAAATTCTTCAGGAAGGCCAATAATATATATCAGAAACTCAAATTTACATGAAGAAAGGAAGTGTTTTGGAGAAGGAATAAATGGGTAAGTGCATTGAATTAGATTTTTCTACTCAACTGATATTTTTTGAGTAGCACCAAATACTATTATTTACTATTTAATAACATTAATTAAAAATCCATTAGTTACTAGAATGCTTCTGTTGTTAAGGGATGGCACTATTCTGACATCCCTCGACTAGACTATCTCTGAATGTCTGTTTCTCTGCTCTCTCTGCCTTTGTCACTATTTGTTTTTCTCCTTCCTCTTTGCTTCCATTCTTCCTTTTTTACTACCTTTTTTGGTCTCTTATTATTTATTTCTTGCTTGCTTAAATCAACAGACAGCTTTTGAAAAGCAATACTATTGAATGGACAAGACTGGCAATTAGGGTTCTGGAAATTTACACAATGCCTTTCATAGTGACAAGTTGGAAAGTTGATAATTTGGAAGAATCCATGCCCCCAGTGTTTCCACATTTGATGAATGTCATTAATTTAAAGAATCAAGAAGTCAAGCTAACTTCAAGTGTGAAAAAAAAAAATGCCTCAGCATTTTCAAACAGCCAAACAACAAAAATAAAGAGAATATCTTAATGTGGCAAGAGGAAAAAGGACCAATACATTCCATGAATATGAGGAACAATGGCTTGAACAATTGCTGCCTTCTAATCACAGACTATGGATACTAGTAAATAAAGAGGAATTTTTAAAGTGCTAAAAAAAAAAAAAGCAATTGTCAACCCATAATTCTATACAGCAAAACTATTCTTCAAGAGTGAAAGCTTAATAAGGATATCTCAGATAAACTAAAACTGAGTATTTGTCAGTACATACCTGCACTACAAGGAATGCCACATAGCTGCAGTGCATGAATGCCACAGGAAGTTTTCAGGCTTAAGGAAATGTAATCCAGCATGAAAGCTAGAACTATAAGAATAATCAAAAACATCAAAAACTGTAAATGTGTGTATAAATATTAAATACTTTTTTCTTTTATTCTTTAATAAATTTAAATTAAATAAGAAATAATTCTTCACAGAGGTATTTAAATATGTATATATTTTTAAAATATAAATGAAAATATTGTGACTCGCCAAAAATGTTATCTAAAATTTCACTAGATAGACTGAACACCAAAAATAAGATTATAAGACAAAAAGGATGAGGGAAACTACATAGAGAATAATAAAAACCATTCAATTGAAAAACAAAGAAAAAATGATAAAAAAAAAAAAAAAAAAAAAAAAAAGAACAGATCCTCTATGACCTGTAAGACAATATCAAAAGGTCTAACAAATACATAAGGCGTAAGGAGCAGATAATGAGGTAACTGACATATTTTTCAAGCAAGAGAGTGCCAGCAGTCTTTAATAGAGAGAATTAACCTGTTTAGCATGCCCAGAGTGTTCATGGAAATCTGGATATTCAAAATTTTTGAGGAGATTGGCTCAACTGCCCTATTCCATGTCTCAGGATCCCACATACCTTCTCAATCAGAGTCTCTATGCGGGCACTGCAGACTTGCCAAAGTTGTCTCTTAGTTATTTCTACCTTTCAGCTGTTAGATATCTTTACTGGCTGTCATTGAGGCCTTCTGATTGTCACACTTGATCTTCAATTAGTGGTAAATCACTCTCAGTTCTCAACTATACTTCTCCAAGGCTTGAATGCTTTCATTGATGGCTATCCAACTTTCGGGTCTTTATTATTATTATATGATTTGTACCTCCCAAAAAACTGACAACTTGCACATGCCAGTGCAATTTTTTCCAACAATATTGCATTCCAATTTATTACTGATGAAATTTTAACAATTTCACTTGTATATGAGGATTATCAGTGCTTCTCCCACTATCCAGTAGCTGGCTTGTGGGTTATCCAGCATAAAAAATTCAATTGTACTGTCTGCTTTGTCAGGTAAATCTTGGTACCAAACATTTCAGATTGGGTCTCTCAAGACACAGACTCTAAGATGGGAATTTTTGTAGATGAACTTTAGTGAACAATCCAATAAGAATAAACACCTGTAAGGATGTGAAAGAAGCACAGCTGGGCAGAGGGAGAAATCTAACACTTAAATAGTCCTAACAAAGCCTCAGTCAATCCAATGGGCATCTATGGGGGTAGGATTGCCCTTCACAGTTGTTCCAAATTGAGGAAATATAGCTAGACATTTGTTCTTCTGCATGGACCAATTATTAGAAAAGGGGTACAGCTTTTGGTGGGTTGATGACAGCAATTGCCTAGAATGGGAACTAGATTATCTGCTATCAACCAGAAAAACTCAGCAGCTTAAGGAATGAGTGTGTATGTGTATGAAATATGTATGTGTGTGTTGGGGGAAGATTTGGGGAGAGGTGTGTAGTACAGCATCCACTACATAAAACACTTGAGACCTTCCAATGATGATGGGTTTGTAGAGCAATGTGAATACTGATGCAGAAAATGCAACCTTAAAGAATAAATTGAAAGTTATTTGAATATATAAGATAATTATACACATTATTAGTTCACTCAACAAATATTTATTGAGAGTATAAATTGTGAACAACATATTTAAAACTCATTTTTTCCATAGGGCTTATATTCTACTTTTCTTCTAGCCTCCCACTCCTTTTGCTTTCTGTATTTCAGTCATAATAAATGGCTCACTCTTCCCTGTTGTCCTTCATACATTTGTTTTTCTTTTTTGAGATTGAGTCTTGCTCTGTCACCCAGGTAAGAGTGCAGTGATGCAATCTCAGCTCACTGTAAACTCCACCTCCAAGGTTCAAGCAATTATCCTGCCTCAGCCCCCTGAGTAGCTGGGTTTACAGGCATGTGACATCATGCCCAGCTAATTTTTGTATTTTTAGTAGAGATGGGGTTTTGTCATATTGGTCAGGCTGGTCTCAAACTCCTTACTCAAGTAATCCACCTGTCACGGTCTCCCAAAGTTCTGGGATTATAGGCATAAGCCACCATGCCTGACCTGTCCTTCATATACTTTTAAACCTAGAATTGATGGATAAATAAACCTTGTCTAGGTTATTATAATTATTATTATAAATAAGCCTAGACAAAATTTATTTATCCATCAAGTTACAACTCAAATATTACCTACTGTATTAGTCCATTCTCATGCTGCCATGAAGAAATACCTGAGACTGGGTAACTTATAAAGGGAAGAGGTTTAATTGACTCACAGTACCGCATGACTGGGGAGGCTTCAGGAAACTTACAATGATGGCAGAAGTCACCTCTTCACAGGGCAGCAAAAGAGAGAATGAGTATCCAGTAAGGGAAGAAGCCCTTTATAAAATCATCGGATCTTGTGAGAACTATCTCACTATCACTAGAACAGGATGGGGGAAACCACACCCATGATTTAATTGTCTTCACCTGGTCCCTCCCACAACATGTGGGGATTATGAGAACTACCATTCAAGATGAGATTTGGGTGGGGATACAGCCAAGCCATATTATTCTGTCCCTGGTCCCTCCCAAATCTTATGTCATCACATTTCAAAACACAATCATGCATTTCCAATAGTCCCCCAAACTCTTAGCTCATCCCAGCATTAACGCCAAAGTCCAAGTCCAAAGTTTCATCTGAGATAAGGCAAGTCCCTTCCACTGACGAACCTGTAAAATCAAAAGCAAGTTAGTTACTTTCTGGATACAATGGGGATACAGGAATTGGGTAAATATGCCTGTTCCAAATGGGAGAAATTACTCAAAAAAAGGAACCACAGGCCTCATGCAAGTCCAAAATCCAATAGGGCATTCATTAAACCTTAAAGCTCCAAAATGATCTCTTTTGACTCCCCTTTTCACATCCAAGTTACACTGATACGAGAGGTGGGCTCCCACAGCCTTGGGCAGCTCTGCCTTTGTGGCTTTGCCAGGTACAGTCTTCCTCCCAGCTGCTTTCATAGGCTGCTGTGAGTGCCTGTGGCTTTTTAAGACTCATGGTGCAAGCTGTCAGTGGATCTACCATTCTGGGGACTGGATTATGGCAGCCTTCTCCTCACAGCTCCACTAGGCAGTGCCCCAGTGAGGACTCTTTTGTAGGGGCTTCGATCCCACATTTCCCTTTCCCACTACCCTAGCAGAGGTTCTCCATGAGGGCTCCACCCCTGAGCAAATTTCTGCTTGGACATCCAGGCATTTCCATACATCCTCTGAAATCTGGGTGGAAGTTCCCAAACTTCAATTCTTGACTTCTGTGCACCTGCAGGCCCAACACCACATGTAAGCTGCCAAGACTTGGGGCTTGCATTTTCTGAAGTAACAACCTGAGCTTTATATTGGCTCCTTTTAGCCATGGCTAAAGTTGAAGCAGCTGGGATGCAGGGCACAATGTCTTGAGACTACATGGAACAGGGGAGCCTGGGCCCAGGCCAGGAAACCATTTTTCCCTCCTATCCCTCCAGGTCTGTGATGGGAGGGGCTGCCATGAAGGTCTCTGACATGTCCTAGGGAGATTTTCCCCATTGTCTTGGTGATTAACATTTGGCTCCTCATTACCTATGTAAATTTCTGCAGCAGCCTTGAATTTCTCCTCAAAAATTTTCTTTTCTGTCACATCATCAGGCTGCAAATTTTCCAAATCTTCACACTCTGCTTTTTTTTTAATGCTTTGCCACTTAGAAATTTCTTCTGCCGGATACCCTAAACCATCTTTCTCAAGTTCAAAGTTCCACTGATCTCTAGGGCAGGGACAAACTGCCTCCAGTCTCTTTGCTAAAGCATAGGAAGATAGAACTTTACACCAGTTCTCAATAAGATCCTCATCTGCATCTGAGACAACCTTAGCCTGGACTTCATTGTCCATATCACTGTAGGCATTTTGGTCAAAGCCATTCAACTGTCTCTAGGAAGTTCCAATCTTTCCACGTTTTCTTGACTTCTTCTGAGCCCTCCAAACTATTCCAACCTCTGCCTTTTACCCAGTTCCAAAGTTGCTTCCACATTCGTGGGTGTCTTTATAGTAGCAACTCACTCTCTGTAGCATCAATTTACTGAATTAGTCCTTTCTCATGCTGCTGTGAAGAAATACCTGAGTCAGGGTAATTTATAAAGAAAAGAGGTTTAACTGACCCACGTGGCTGAGGAGGCCTCAGGAAACTTACAAGCATGGCAAAAGGCATCTCTTCACAGAGCAACAGGAGAGAGAATGAGTACCTACCAAAGGGAGAATTCCTTTGTACAATCATCAGATCTTGTGAAAAGTAATTGACTATCATGAGAACAGGATGGGAGAAACTGCCTTCATGATTCAATTATCTCCACCTGGGCATCTTTACATGATATGATTTGGCTGTGTCCTCACCCAAATCTCATCTTCAATGGTAGTTCCCATAATCCTCATGTGTCATAGGCGGGACCAGGTGGAGATAATTGAATCATGAGGGCAGATTTCCCCGATCTGTTCTCACAATTTATCACATTTTATAAAGGGTTTCCCTTATAGTTATCACATTTTATAAGGGGTTTCCCTCTTCACTGGGCACTCATTCTCTCTCCTGCTGCCCTGTGAAGAGATATCTTCCACCATGATTGTAAGTTTCCTGGGGACTCCCCAGCAATATGTAACTGTGAATCAATTAAATCTCTTTCCTTTTTAAATTACCAAGTCCTGGGTATTTCTTAATAGCAGCGTAAGAGGATGGACTAATACAACTTCTCTGTGAAAACTTTTCTGATTCATCCAGACAATATTAATAACTCCATTCTTTATACATCCTTCACAATCAGATTTTGTTATGTTAAGGACTAAATTTGGCTTTCAATATCCTAGTTAACATGTTATGAATCTCAATATGACATTCTACTCTATTTAATTACTTAGCACTGCTGTAACTTCCAGTTGCTCATGCCAAAAACATAGGCATTATCTTTATTATTATTTTTATCTCACCACCTGTTTACTATTCATCAGCAATTCCTGTCTCGCCTTTACATCTTAAAACATTTTGAACCTGTCCGTTTATTTTTATCTGCACCAACATCATCCCAATTCAACATGCTTTCCTCTCCATAAGCTAGTGTCCTGAACTTCTAATTGAGCTTCAGCTTCTTGCTATTTTTCCACTACTATACATTATTCTATACATTATTCAGAAAGAGAGACATTTTCACTGAGCATATATCAGACAATCCTCCCCTTAAAATCCTCCAGAACCCTCCTATAACACTGAAACATCCAAATGTCTTAAGTTTATCTTACAAATTATACAAAATTGTTTTCTTATCCCTCTGTCCATTGTCCTTTAGGGAACCCCTCTGGTCTTCCTTTGGCTTCGTGCCCATGACAAGATTTTCTCTGCTTTAATGATTTTGCACTAAGTATGCCCTCTTCTAATGTAAAATATTCCTTTCCTTTAAAAATAAGTTCTCACACACCCCAAAACAATGGCTACTCAAATAAAAATAATAATACAGGCTAAGCATTCCTAATTAAAAAATTCAAAATTCAAAATGCCTTAATATTTAAGATTTTTTGAGCACTAACATGATGTCACAGTGGAAAATTCCACATCTAACTTTATGTTGGATTGCAGTCAAAATGCAGGTGGATTGCAGTCAAAATGCACATGGTTCATTATGGCTCCAGAGGAAAAAAAAATCCTTCTAGCCTCCTGTAACTGTTATATAATTTTTCCCACACACTCGGATTTCCCCACATAAGCATACTCACAAAGGGTAATAAAATGGCACATGCACAGGCTGGATATGTTGTAGCAGGTTCCCCACAGTGCCCCACATGGGACCAAGACCTATGTGCATTACTCACCATGTGTTTTTTAAAACTCTTTCCTCTGTGGTGTAAAGATATTGATGAAAATTTCAAAAAGGCCTGCATATACCCCTAGGACTTTCAGTGATTAAGAAAGGGAAGTATTTATGTTCATCTATAGCACAGAAAGCGAAGCAGTTGGAGAAACTGGAGAGTGTTAGTGTGAGCATCTTACAGAAGAGTATGGTGTTGGAATGACCTCTTTATATGACCTAAACAAACAAAAAGAGAAATTATTGAAGTTCTATGCTGAAAGTGATGAACAGAATTTTTTAAAAAAGAGTAACACTGCATAAGGTACAAATGAAGATCTCAATCATGTTTTGAGATAGTGGGCCCATTAGTGTCACAGGAACACGTGCCACTTAATGGTATGCTAATCATGAACCAATCAAAGGTACATCATGATAAGTTAAAAATTGAAGGCAACTGTGAATATTCAACAGGCTGGTTGCAGAAATTTAAGAAAAATATGTGGCATTAAGTTTTTAAAGATTTGTGGTGATAAATATTTAAACAGATAAGCATCTGTTGAATATGAAGCTGCAGAGAAGTTCATTGACATGTTTGCAAAGGTGATCACTGATAAAAATCGCCTGCCAGAATGAGTTTATAATGCTAATGAAATATTATTGATTTGACATTATTGCCCTACAAAAACACTGACTACAGCCGATGAGACAGTCCCTGCGAGAATTATGGATGCCAAGGACAGACTAACTGTGCTGGGATGTGCTGCAGACAGTAAGTGTAAACTTGCTGTGTTGGGCAACACTGTCTACTGTTTTCAAAGAGTGAATTTCTTACAAGTCCATTATTATGCTAACAAAAATGTATGGATCAACAGGGTTACCTTTTCTGACTGGTTTCACAAACCTTTGTACCAGTGGGTATTGCTTACTGCAAGGAAGCTGGACTGAATGATGACTACAAGATTTTGTTATTTCTTGACCACTGTTCTGCTTATCCTCCACCTAAAATTTCTGTCAAAATAATGTTCATTCCACATAAATGTCTCCCAAATATGACTCTTTTGATTCAACAATGTGGCCAGGATATCCTTGGATCAATAAAGAGTAAATACAAAAATGCTTTCCTCAACAGCATACTAGCAGCAATGAACATAGGAGTGGGTGTGGAAGGTTTCCTAAAGGAGTTTAGCATAAAGGATACCATATATTCTGTTGCCAACACTTGGAACATGGTGACTAAAGGCACAGTTGTGCATGCTTGGACAATCTCTGGCCTGTGACTATGTTCAGTGATGATGATGAATAAGGTGATAACTGTGAAGCATACCGTATGTCAAGTGAAAACAAATGTCAGACCTCCATACATACGTGGAATATATACTTTCAGAATCCATTAGTAAGCTGGAAGAAATGGATATTGAAAAGTTTTTAACACTGATAGTGTGGCTCTGATTGTTCGTTCATTGACTGATGGTGAAATAGCCAAAATGATTCTGAATCAAGACGATTTTGACAATAGTGACAATGAAGATGACATTGTTACCCTGCAGAAAAAGTACCTATAGATGACATGGTGAAAATGTATGATGAGCTTATTGAAAGACTAGAGCAGTTTCCATTCATAACAGAACAAGAAGTCATGCCAGTTTATAGAATCAAAGAGAGATTTCTAAGATAAAAATGATAGTTAATGAGACAGATGACTGTGAAAGAAACATTTAAAAAAAATCATCTAGTAGAATGCCTCCTCATCTCTAGAAGACCCCCTGCCTGGTCCCTTAACTGCTTCTGATGTTTCTTCTCACCTAAAAAGTAAAATACAGTGTACATTAACCTTTGAATCAAAACAGCATTTTAGGTGAAGACCGAAAGCCTGCTATTGTTTGTTGTTGCTTTTAACAGCTGATACTGGCATTCTAGTGATGCTACTATGATGCATGCTGCCAAGTTACCCTGAACACATCATTTTCAACTGTATTAAAGGTGTTAATTTTTTTCTGTTAAGTACTTTTGTGTGAATAAGTGTAAGAAAATAATTGCACCTATATGTAACATTTATATGCACCAATGTAGCACATAAATTTAGAGCCAGGAATGATGGT
The DNA here is from genome assembly GCF_024542745.1 of Macaca thibetana thibetana. Classification (NCBI taxonomy): domain Eukaryota; kingdom Metazoa; phylum Chordata; class Mammalia; order Primates; family Cercopithecidae; genus Macaca; species Macaca thibetana. Next base: position 51,536,136 of record NC_065588.1, read on the forward strand.
GATGCCAATAAGCACAGAGTGTCCACACATTGGCTGAGACAGTGATATGCTTTCTGATGGTTCAATGTATACAAGCTATGTTTCATGCACAAAATTATTAAAACTATTGCATAAAATTAACTTTAGGCTATGTACATGAGGTATATATGACATAGATGAATTTCATGCTTAGACTTGGGTCCCATCCCCAGGATATCTCACTATATATATGCAAGTATTCCAAAATCTGAAAAGAAATAAAAAATTTAAAATACTTCTGGCCCCAAGCATTTTGTATAAGAGACATTCAATCCATAATAATAATAATACTAATAATTAATTTTAATTAGTACAGCTGCCACAATTTTTGTCTCTCATCCTCCCTTTGCTCCAGTAAAATCTTCACCATGTAAAGAAATTTATTTTACACTCTGTCTTTCCCTCTTTCCTTTTTTAGAGTTTCTTAGGAATTAATAGAAAAATAATTAGGGCAAGTCAAACCCAGATATTTTTTTCTCCTCTGAAAATGCTACTTCAAATGAAATAAAAGCAATAAAAGTTATAAATCAACAAGAAAAAAGAATGGTAGAAGAGATAACAAAATAAAAACTTGGAAGCTGAAAGATGGGTAGGTGATAAGGGAATTATCAGAGGAACAAAAGGAGAAACTAAACTGGTAGAGAAATCCTAGAAGTGAGCAGATTTCCAAGGTCAAACACACATGAGAGGGCCACAAGGAAAATTATTTCTAATGAAGGCTTGAAAGCTTGTATATAAATGAATTAGTTAGAATTTTTTTCCATCTGAGAAATAACTTTTGCTCTTGCCAGCAAACTGTTCCTTCCTCATTCCAGCACAATGCTGGAGGGACTCTGAAATCAGACAGAAATGTCACAGTTTAGAGATGGTGTGGAAGAGGAGGTGCTTTACTAAAAGCTGGAGAATTAAGTGGAAGGATATGTACTGAACGGTGAGAATCCCAGATTCTTCTGCCACTCAGATCCAGAACATTAGCAGGCAATCGGCTGTTTACTTTAAAGGCTGAAATCTAGAAGATTTATTTCTGGAGAAACTTAGCAATCAGAAACAAAATACTATAGAAAAACTGGATAACCCTGAAGTACAACACTCTAACTGATGAGCATTTTCAGTATACACAGAGATTCAGAGAGTATTTCCCCGCCTCACACTTAAATATAGACCAGAATTTGAGAAAATTTAGAACACCAAAATAGAGACCAAAATGTATAAATGAAAAAGGAAATTTAAGAAATATCAATAGAAGACAGGGAGTAGAAAGAATGGCTCTTCAAAAACCAGTAATAGTTTCAGAAATATAAGAACCTAAATCACCTTCATGAAATAAGAATAAAGGGGCATAAAAATAACACACGGAAGTATTAAGAGAACTTTTGAAAACTGTGTATTTATTAGGTAAAAATTTAATAAACAGTTATGAATATAAAGGTGAAAAATTTTATAAACTAGAACAAGATTTTTTTAAAGACTAAAAACGAAGAAAAATAGAGTTATCCAGGGAGTTCAGCACCTGAAAACTAAAAATTTCAGCATCTGTGAACAGAGAAAATAGAAGGTAACACCCTCAAAATAATATAAGAAAATTTAAATTAGGATTATCTAAAATAAAGGAAAAAAAAAGAAATCCCATTTTAGCAAATGCAATAATAGAAAATAAAATAAAAGGTATAGTGATTGGAAAGGAAGCTATATAACTGTATATTTTGTCAGATGACATGATTGCCCATGTAGACAAAAGAATCAACAAAAAATCTCTTCGAACTAAGTGATTACAGCAAGTTTACAAGCTACAAGATTAATACACAAAAGTCAATCATTTTACTATATACCAGCAATGAACATTTAGAATTTGAAGTAGTTCAACCATTGTGGAAGACAATGGTGATTCCTCAAGGATCTAGAACTAGAAATACCATCTGACCCAGCCATCCCATTACTGGGGATATACTAAAAGGGTTGTAAGTCATGCTGCTATAAAGACACATGCACACGTATGTTTGTTGCGGCACTATTCACAATAGCAAATACTTGGAATCAACCCAAATGTCCATCAGTGACAGACTGGATTAAGAAAATGTGGCACATATACACCGTGGAATACTATGCAGCCATAAAAAAGGATGAGTTCGTGTCCTTTGTAGGGACATGGATGCAGCTGGAAACCATCATTCTCAGCAAACTATTGCAAGAACAGAAAACCAAATACTGCATGTTCTCACTCATAGGTGGGAATTGAACAATGAGATCACTTGGATACAGGAAGGGGAACATCACACACCGGGTCCTATTGTGGGGAGTGGGGAGGGGGGAGGAATGGCATTGGGAGTTATACCTAATGTAAATGACAAGTTGATGGGTGCTGACGAGTTGATGGGTGCAGCACACCAACATGACACATGTATACATATGTAACAAACCTGCACATTGTGCACATGTACCCTAGAACTTAAAGTATAATAAAAAAAACACAAAACCCATTTACATTAGTACTCCCTAAAATGAAATAGTTAAGTATAAATGTAGCAAAATATGCCCAAGAAGTATATGAGAAAAATTATAAAACTCCATTGAAAGAAGTCAAAGAACTTAATAAAGAAAGAGAACTTCCATGTTAATGGATTGAAAGACTCACTAGTGTCAAGATGTCAGTTTTTCCCAACTTTATCTATAGATTGAATGCATTTACCATCAAAATTCCAGCAAGTTATCTTGTGGATGACAAACTAACTTTAAAGTTTATATGGAGTGCCAGTAGACCCAGAATAATCAACTGAAAAATTGAAGGATAAGAAAAAAGTTTGAGGATTGGCACCACCTGACTTCAAGACTTGCTGCAAAGATACAGTAATCAAGACAGTATCGTACTAGTGAAGGAATAGACAGATAGATCAATGGGATACACTATAGAAATAGATCCACATAAATATAGTTAACTGATCTTTGGCAAAGGAGAAAAGGCAATACAATAAAGAAATTTGTAGCCTTTTCAACAAATTATGGTGTGTCTTAGTCTTTTCGGGCTATTATAACAAAATACCATAAACTGGGTGGTTTATAAACAACAGAGTTTATTTCTCACAATTCCGGAATGTTGGAGGTCCAAGATCAAGGTGCCAGTAGATTTGATGTCTGGTAAGGGCTCACTTCCTCACGAAAAGCCACTTTCTCACTGTTGCCTTTTGTGGTGGAAGAGGCAGATGAGCTCTCTGGAGTCTGTTTTATAAGGGCACTAACCTCATTCATGAGAGTGCTGCCCTTACTCATGACCTAGTCACCTTTCAAAAGGCCCCACATCCCAATATCATCACCTTAGTGATTACCATTTTACAATATGAATTTGGGGTAAGACAAACACTCAGATTATAGCATTCTAAAGAAGAAACTGGGCTCACATGCACATTACACTCTTCACAAAAAAAAACTCAAAATGTATCACAGACCTATATGTAAATGCAAAACAACAAAACACTTTGACAATAACATAGGAGAAAATCTAGATGACCTTGGGTATGGCAATGACTTTTTAGATATGACACCAAAGACACATTTATGAAAGAAAGAATTGATAAGCTGGACTTTATTAAAATTAAAGTTTCTTCTCTGTGAGATACACAGTCAAGAGAGTGAAAGCAAAGTTTCAGACTGGGAGAAAATATTTCCAAAATACATTTCCAATAAAAGACTGTTATCCAAAATATACAAAGAACACTTAAAAACAAAAATAAAGAAATCAACAACCTGATTACAAAATGAGCTAAAGGCCTGAACAGACTTCTCACCAAAGAAGATATACAGATGGTAAAAAAGCATATGAAAAGATGCTCAAAATTGTACATAATAAGGGATATGCAAATTAAAACAACAGTGAAATGTCACTACACACATATTAGAATGACCAAATTTCAAAATACTGATAACACCAAATGTTGAAAAGAATAAAACACAACCGAAACCTTCGTTTATTGCCAATGGGAATGCAAAATGGTATAGTCACTTTGGAAGACAGTCTGGTGGTTTTCTACAAAACTAAACATTCTCTTATTATTATACGATTCAGCAGCAATCGTGTCACTTGATGTTTACACAAAAAAAGCGGAGAACTTATGTCCACACCAAACCTGCATACAATATTTATAGACATTGTTTTATAATTGCCAAAACTTTGAAACAACCAAGATGTCTTTCAGTAGGTTTATGGATAAAGAAACTGTAATACATCTAGACCACAAAATATTATTCGTCACTGAAAAGAGGTAAGCTGTAAAGCCATGAAAAGATATAGAGAAAACTTAAATGCATATGACTAAGAAAGAAATCAATCCGAAAGAGCTACATACTGTATGATTCCAGCGATATGACATTCTGGAAAAGACAAAATTATGGACACAACAAAAAGAGCGGTACAGGGAGGGAAAGATGAATAGGTAGGTGGAAGACAGAGGATTTTAGAACAGTGAAACTACTCCATATAATACTATTACAGTGAATACATGTCATACATTTGTCCACACCAATAGAATGTACAACACCAAGAGTGAACCCTAATATAACTATGGACTTTTGGGTAATAACAATGTGTCAAGAAGGTTCATCGACTGTAATAAATGTTCCACTTTGGTGAGGATAATGATAATGGGGGAGGTTATAAATGTGTGGGGGCAGAATATATGTGAGATATATGTGAGATGGAGATATATGCTCCATCCTCTAAATTTTGCTGTGAACTTAAAACAGCTGTAAAAATAAAGACTTTAAAGATACAATAAAATAAACATTTTCCTCTCAATTTTCAATATGATGAAATATATTTTAGCACATCATTGCATATTCCATTACACTAAATTGATAGAAGAATCCTTTGGTAGTGAGCAGAGAACATCATGATTGGAAGTACTTATAGTTTGGGAGAGTTGTTTTTATTTTACATTATGTACTTTATTTTAAAAAAATTTTATTCAAGTTATCCATGTAAATAATGCAAAATATTTAATAGTATTTATTATGACAAACAGCTGTGATTCTTTTACCTTTTCTTTGAAAAAATGTGGCTGATTCTTTTGGCATATATCTCTATAGTTTTAGTTAATGTTCAGGTATTAGTAATTCCTAAGTTTTTAGTGCAGGTATGATTTCTTGCCTTCATGCTACAGAGGTTGAAGATGTGGCTCTCATTAACCTATTTCTCACCTCACAACATGTGTGCACCTTTCTTATCTGCCCCATTATATGTTGCTTTTTAAAATATATATTTATGCAGTTTGCCATCAGTTTATTGATAAGTCCCTCTAGCCATCTCAGTGAAGAAATTGCTTTCAAGAATTATTTTACTGCTTTCTTGAAAGATTACCTAAAATTGTGATACAATTCTAGTCAGAGGCAGAAAGGACGTTTAAAAAAATAATGCCCCCAAGTTTCCTAATTTGATAAAATACATGAAACAACACATTCTGAAAGTTCAACAGACTACAAAGATAAATCTGAGATCCACAGAGACACACGATAATCAAACTGTCAAAAGCCAAAGACAAAAAGAGAATCTTGAAAGCAGCAAGAGAGAAGTAAGGCATACAGAAGGCATCCTCAATAAGATTAATAGCTGATTTATCATCAGAAACCATGGCAGCCAGAAGTTAGTGGGATGATGTATTTAAAGAGCTAAAATAAAAAACAAGTAAATCTATCAACCAAGAGTTCTATATCTGGCAAAAAATCTTCTAAAAATCAATGAAAAATTAAGATATTCCCAGATAAACAAAAACTGAGGGAGTTTTTTGCTAGTGGACATGCCTTACAAAAAATGCTAAAGGTAGTGTTTTGGGTTGAAATAACAGGATACTCATAAGCAATTTGAAACCACATGAAGAAATAAAGAACACTGATAAAGGTAACTACACTGGTAAATACAAAAGTCAGTATTATTGTATTTTTGGTTTTAAACTCTACCTTTCTCTACAAGATTTAAAAGACAAATATACAAAAAAATAGTTATAAATCTGTGTTACTGGGTTTCCAATATATAAAGTTGTGATTTGTAACAACAGTATAAGAGAAAGAAATTGGAGCTGTATAGAAGTATATTTTTGTATACAATTGAAACTGGCACTGTATAAATGCAAAATATATTGTTATAAATTTAAGATATTAATCATAATCCCCAGGGTCACCATTAAGTAAATAAATAAAAACATAACAGGATAGAAAATGAGAAAGAAATAAAAATATACTACAGAAAATCAATTGAACACAAATATAGCAGTAACAAAAGAACAGAGAAACAAAAAATTAAAACACTTGGAAAAATAATAGCACAATGTCAGAGATTATCCCTTCTTATCAGTATTTACTTTTAAAGTAAATGCAATGAACTTTCCAATGAAAATGCAAAGATAGGCAGAATGTATTCAAAATATGATTTAATTGTATACTCAAAGAATGGCTCAATTTTGATTCAAAGTCATGGGTAGATGGAAAGTGAAAGGATATAAAAAATTATTCTATGAAAATAATAACCAAATTAGAGCTGGGATAGGTATCCTAATAGTATAAAAAATTAACTTTAAGTGAGAATGTTTTATAAGGGTCAGAGTATTAACCAGTTAGGAAGATATAACAATTATACACATATACTAACCTAAGAGAAGGGCCCCAAATATGTAAATAAAATCTTTACAATACTAAAGGTAGAAATAGATACACAATAATAGTTGAAAACTTCATAGGAATCCAACTGACAAGGGATGTAAAGGACCTCTTCAAGGAGAACTACAAACCACTGCTCAGTGAAATCAAAGAGGACACAAACAAATGGAAGAACATACCATGCTCATGGATAGGAAGAATCAATATCGTGAAAATGGCCATACTGCCCAAGGTAATTTATAGATTCAATGCCATCCCCATCAAGCTACCAATGAGTTTCTTCACAGAATTGGAAAAAAACTGCTTTAAAGTTCATATGGAACCAAAAAAGAGCCCGCATCTCCAAGACAATCCTAAGTCAAAAGAACAAAGCTGGAGGCATCACGCTACCTGACTTCAAACTATACTACAAGGCTACAGTAACCAAAACAGCATGGTACTGGTACCAAAACAGAGATATAGACCAATGGAACAGAACAGAGTCCTCAGAAATAATACCACACATGTACAGCCATTTGATCTTTGACAAACCTGAGAGAAACAAGAAATGGGGAAAGGATTCCCTATTTAATAAATGGTGCTGGGAAAATTGGCTAGCCATAAGTAGAAAGCTGAAACTGGATCCTTTCCTTACTCCTTATACGAAAATTAATTCAAGATGGATTAGAGACTTAAATGTTAGACCTAATACCATAAAAATCCTAGAGGAAAACCTAGGTAGTACCATTCAGGACATAGGCATGGGCAAAGATTTCATGTCTAAAACACCAAAAGCAACGGCAGCAAAAGCCAAAATTGACAAATGGGATCTCATTAAACTAAAGAGCTTCTGCACAGCAAAAGACACTACCATCAGAGTGAACAGGCAACCTACAGAATGGGAGAAAATTTTTGCAATCTACTCATCTGACAAAGGGCTAATATCCAGAACCTACAAAGAACTCAAACAAATTTACAAGAAAAAAACAAACAACCCCATCAAAAAGTGGGCAAAGGACATGAACAGACATTTCTCAAAAGAAGACATTCATACAGCCAACAGACACATGAAAAAATGCTCATCATCACTGGCCATCAGAGAAATGCAAATCAAAACCACAATGAGATACCATCTCACACCAGTTAGAATGGCAATCATTAAAAAGTCAGGAAACAACAGGTGCTGGAGAGGATGTGGAGAAATAGGAACACTTTTACACTGTTGGTGGGATTGTAAGCTAGTTCAACCATTATGGAAAACAGTATGGCGATTCCTCAAGGATCTAGAACTAGATGTACCATATGACCCAGCCATCCCATTACTGGGTATATACCCAAAGGATTATAAATTATGCTGCTATAAAGACACATGCACACGTATGTTTATTGCAGCACTATTCACAATAGCAAAGACTTGGAATCAACCCAAATGTCCATCAGTGACAGATTGGATTAAGAAAATGTGGCACATATACACCATGGAATACTATGCAGCCATAAAAAAGGATGAGTTTGAGTCCTTTGTAGGGACTTGGATGCAGCTGGAATCCATCATTCTTAGCAAACTATCACAAGAACAGAAAACCAAACACCGCATGTTCTCACTCATAGGTGGGAACTGAACAATGAGATCACTCGGACTCAGGAAGGGGAACATCACACACCGGGGCCTATCATGGGGAGGGGGGAGGGGGGAGGGGGGAGGGATTGCATTGGGAGTTATACCTGATGTAAATGACGAGTTGATGGGTGCAGCACAGCAACATGGCACAAGTATACATATGTAACAAAACTGCACGTTATGCACATGTACCCTACAACTTAAAGTATAATAATAATAAATAAATTTAAAAAATAAAAAAAAAAAATAAAAAAAAAAAAAAAAAAAAAATAAAAAAAAAAAAAAAAAAAAAAAAAAAAAAAAAAAAGAAAACTTCAAAGCATCACTTTCAATGAATTGTCAGAACAAATTAGATCTAGTGAGGAAATAGGGAATTTGAAAAACACTATAAATGAACTAGATCTAGAATATGTAGAGAATTGTCCACCTCAGAACAGCAGAATGTACATTTTTCTCAGGTGTATATGCAATGTATTCTAGAAGAGACCATATGTTAGGCCACAAAACACATTTCAATAGAAACTTAAAAATTCAAATCATATGACATATTTTATTAAACCACAATGGAATGAAACTAGAAATTAATCAGAGAAAAATTTTAAAATTAACAAATTTCTAGAAAAATAACACACTATCAATATGTTAAGGATGAAGTTTCAAGGGAAATTAGGAATTCTGGGGACAAATAGAAACAAACACAACATATCAAATGTTATGGAATACAGTGAAAGCAGTCCTCATATCTATATTTTTCTGAATATAGATATAAAAATCCTCAACAGAAAACCAGCAAAACAAACCCAGCAGCATATTAGAAGGGTTATATATTATGACAAAACGGAATGACTCTTAAGAATGCAATGATGGCTTAACATGTGGGTAAAAAGGAATGCTTATATACGACTAATGGGAGTGTAAATTAGTTCAGTCACTGTGGAAAGCAATATGGCAATTCCTGAAAGAACTAAAACTAGAATTATCCTTTGATCCAGCAATCCTATTACTGGGTATATACCCAAAGGAATATAAATCATTCCACCATAGAGACACATGCATGCACATGTTCATTGCAGCACTCTTCACAATAGCAAAGACATGGAATCAACCTATCAATAGTAGACTGGATAAAGCAAATGTGGTACATATATGCCATGGAATGCTATGCAGCCATAAAAAGGAATGAGATCATGTCCTTTGCAGCAACACCGATGAAGCTGGAGGCCATTATCCTAAGCAAACTAATGCAGGAAAAGAAAACCAAATACTGCATGTTCTCACTTATAAGTCATAGCTAAATGATAACACTTGGACACAAAGAGGGGAAAAGACACTGGGGCCTACTTAAAGGTGGATGGTGGGAGGAGGGAGAGGATCAGAAAAAATACCTATTGAATACTATGCTTATTTACCTGGCTGATGAAATTATCTGTACAACAAACACCTGTGAAGCAAGTTTACCTATGAAACAAACCTGCACATGTACCATTGAACCTTAAATAAAAGTTAAAGGAAAAAAAAAAAAAAAAAGAAAGTCAATCAATATAATACACCACATTGCAGAATGAAGGGGCAAAGAAAGTGATCATATCAATTAATGCAGGTAAAGTATTTGCACAATTCAAACACTTTCATGATACAAAGCATGACAAACTAGGAATAGGAAGTAATTTCCTCAACCTGACAAAGAGCATTCATGACAAACCCACAACAAAAATCATATTCGATTGTGAAATACTAAGAGACTTTCCCCAGAGATCAGGAATAAGAAAGGATGCACCCTTTCACCACTGTTATTCATCGTTGTGCTGGAAATTCTGGCCAGGACAATTAGGGGAAAATCAAAGAAAAAAAAAGACATTTGTATTGGAAAAGAAATAAAGCTATCCCTATTCTCAGAACACATAATACTATAGATAGAAAATCCTAAAGTATACACTCAAAAATATTAAAGCTGGAAAAAATCCAGCAACATTGTAGAATACAAAGCCAATCCACAAAAATCATTTGTATTTCTATACATAAATGTGAATAATATGAAAAGGAAATGAAGAAAACAATTCAATTAACACTACCATCAAAAATAACCAAATGCCTAGGCATAAATTTAACCAAGAGGTGAAACCCTTGTGTACTTTAAACCAAAAGCATTGCTGAATGAAGTTAGAGGTCTAAATAAGTAGACAGACATCCCATGTTTATGGGTTGTTAAGATGCCAATGCTGCGCAAACGATTTACAGATTCAGCGCATTATCTATCAAATTCCAAGGGCCTTGTTTTCGGAAATAGAAAAGCCAACGTTCAAATTTATGTGGAAGTGCAATGAATCCTGAGTAGTCAAAACAACCATTAAAAAGTAGAAACAGGTGGGAGGACACACTTCACTTTCTAAACTCACTACAAATCTTCATTAATACCTTTAAAAAAATGTGATATTGGCATAAGAAAAGGTATAACGAAAAATGGAATAGACTTTTTTTTGGGATGGAATCCAGAAGTAAGCCCATACATCTATGGCTAAAATTAATTGTTTACAAGAATATGAAGACCATTGAATGAGGAGAGAATAATCTCTTCAAGAAAAAATGCTGGGACAATTGGGCAGCTACACGCAAAAGAATGAAGATAGATTCCTATTTCACACCATATACAAAAAGTAACCCAACATATATCAATGACCTAAATGTAAGAGTCAAAACTATAAAACACTTAGAAAAAAATACAGGATAAATCTTCATGACCTTGGATTTGGGAATAGAGTCTTAGATATGACACCAAATGCATGAGCAACAAAAGAATAAATTGGACTTCATCAAAATTAAAAACTGTTGTATATCAAAGGGTAATATCAAGAGAGTGAAAAGGCAACTGACAGAATGGTAACAATAGGTTCCAGTATATGGAATATATAAACAACTATTACAATTCAGCAACAAAAAATCAACAGCCTAATTTTTTAAATCTGCAAAGAATTTGTAGAGACATTTCTCCAAATGACTAAGAAAGACTTTTTTTTTTACATTTACAGTTTATTAGGTAGTCAACATGCAAAAATAAGTGCTAACGACAAACCTCTACAATATGGTTCTGTGTAAACTACAATGGTTCATTTGTTTTGAAAAGTCATCAGTACTTCTCTCAACTGAACTATTAATTTCTGTAATGAATAGTATTTAGACTCCACAGTTATGGAACCATTTGGCAAGGCCCCTGCAGAATCTTGGTCCAAAGGATTTCCACGTGAATGCATTCTCGATGCAGGAAATAAGGCAGCACATAGAAAATGTGATATTGAACATACGAACACAGTCCCACGGACACTGCCCGCAAGGCAGGCGGCGTAGTCCTCGAAGACAGTCCCGCATGGGCTATGGCACCAGGCATTTTGGAAGCAGCTCTGGAATGAAGTCATGAATGTCCCTCATGGCACGGCATCACAGGTTACTACGGGTCAGTCCAGAACCACCACCACCTTTCCCAGGCTGTGCCAGAAAGACATGCAAAGATGCTCATCGTCTAAGTCATTATTACAATACAAATCAAAACAACTTCAAACCCTCTAGGATGAGTGTACCAAAAAAAGAAAAAAAGCGAGGGGAAAGTAGGAATAAGTGTTGGGGAGGATGTGAGAAAATTGAAATGCTTGTACATTATTGATGGGAATGAAAAATGGTATGGCCACTGGAGAAAATAGTTGTGCAATTTCTTAAAAAGTTAAAATTACCATATAACTTAGCAATGTAATTACTAGGTATACAGCAGGATAATTGCAAACAGGTAGATACCTGATTGCATTTATATAAAATATCCAAAATAGGTTAATACATAGTGACAGAAAGCAGACAGATATGACCCAGGGCCTGACGGGAGAGGAGATGGAGAATGGCTACTTAATGCATACCGTTCTTCTTCAGGGACAGTCAGAATGTTTTAGAACTTAACATAGATAGTGTAGGCAGAACATCGTGAATGTACTAAATGCCACTGAATTTAACATTTAAAATAATTAGCTAACAAAACTGTGGAGTATCATCAAGTAATACAGTCAAAAGTGTAAGGGAAAAAGTATCAGATAAATATAACTGGCATTTAATTTTTTTTGGATTTTATTATTTTAATAGCTTAATTTAATTTGTGCCTTGTTATGATTCTCATTCGAAACAAAATTTATTTTTGTTCCTAATTCAGTGCTTCTAAATTTATCACGGATAATTTGTAATTGCTTTCTTCAAAGAGAGAATCCTAATATGAGGAACCTTAAAAACTCCATTTGTGTCAACACATGGAAACAGGAGAAAGGTGAATATAGTTTCCATGATTATAGAAACATCCATTTCAGTACAAAAGTTGTGCATCAGCCTCAGAAATCAACTAGCTGTAATGGCTTGGTAGAAAAATAACTCCAGGACTGATGCTGATGAGGAAAAAAAAAGTGAGGGTTTGCTTAATCTATTTGAATCTATCAAGGGTATGTCTGTTCTTCTGTTGGCTAGCCTGGAGAGGGAATACTGAAGAGCACAGAAATAACGATGCAATAATTTTAATTAGGCCCAGCAGAAACAAAACATTGATGAATAAAGAAACAGAATAAAGGTAAGGTGTGGCTCAACTAGAAAAAAAATTACATTGTCAAAATAACAAATTAGAATACAATTTTACCGATAATTACAATAAAATTATTATGAGAAATAAAATGGAAAGATAGAGAAAAAAGAAATGTGTATAGGAGGGCTAAGTATAAGATATCAAATCTTCACCTTTCATACTTAAAAGTCAATAACTAAACTACAACTGAAAATATCATTTAAGAAATAGTATTGGATAGAAAAGGAAAATAAAAGCTAACGGTGGAAGTCTCTGGGAGTAGGAGTTATGGAGGATGAGGGCTGGAACAGACGACTACTAATTTTCATTAACAGAGTTATAAAATGTTTGACTTTTTGAACTTGGTATTAATAACAACAAAATAATAAACCTACTGAAATAACATTTAGGGAGGAAAAATAACACAGTTATTAAATTACTTTGCTCACACAAAATTCCTTAGTCATAATAAGCAGTTTTCTTGGGAGTGTATTCAATTTTTTTCAGACAAGAAAGGAAACTACAGAGAAATTGAAGGTTATTTCATTCAATCATGAGTGACTGCTGCTTAGTGCATAAAAACTGGATGCATTTTTCATATTTTAAAATATTTTAACATTATTTTCAAATGCTTTTAGAGTAGCATAAATTTGAATTACTTTCTTTTTTTAGTGTTGGTTATTTTATTTGAAATTTGAGGAGAGTTATATCAGAGGATTTGTATACAGATGAATTCCTGAATTGAATGTTTAAAAATTAGCTTCTCATTACACTCCGACTCCTCCAATTTTCCTCCATGCTCACTGCCAAGACTTCCTCTTGCTATGCTCTCTTAGTCAGTGACAGTGCCTTATATCTTATTTCTTCTCGTTCAGAATCTCAGAATAACCTGCAACTATTTTCATATCCAAATAATTCAACCTTTTTATTTCTAAACACATATTTATTCAATTAGTGTTTAGTGTCAGGGATATTCCATATCTTAAGTATTCAAAAATGAATAATACAATGAACATATTCTCAGCTCTGATGCACTTATAATTTTGTAGAGCTAGGAAATAAAAGGATTATGAAGAAATGATACGTAAAAACAAATATTGACTGTATTCAGAAGAACCAAAGTCTGAAATAAAGATTTTTAAAGATGGGACATTTCTCCTCACATATGCTCTCCTTCTCAAATTGATATTTTTATGGAGATGATATTTAATCTTAGGCCTAGAATTTGGAGGTGGAGCAGGGGTCAAGGGAGAGGGAGAGGTGACAAAGAGCTTGAGGAATGGAAAGTCCATGTTCTAATGAATAACATAGCAAACAGGAAAAGAGTGGAAGGACATGAAGTTAAATGGGATAGTGAGGAGCTACGCCATGGGATATTTTGCTGGCCAGTCATAATCTCCATTTCAAATATATTTCATGAGCTAATTTTAGTACAAAAGTGGCAAAATCCGAATGAAATTTTAGAAAACATAATTCTAGATTCTCTGTAGAAAATCAATTCAATAATGGAAGCAAGCAAAAAAGTGTTTATAAGGCTACTACAGGTTACTAAGTACAGGTGGGAGGTAGTACAGGTGGGTTATTAAGTACAGGTGGGAGTCGGAAAGTGCTGGGAAGGGAAGGGTGTGGTCCCTGGCTAGGGCTCCACCCCCCGGCCTGTACCCATGGACCTAAGTGAAGACAGGCATTTTTGCTTTCCTGCCCAAATGTTACATTTCGCCAGACCTCCCTGGTCCACCACACCCCTATCTTGTGCCTATAAAACCCTAGGGGGCAGGCACACAATTGACTGGACATCAAGAGGAACACATCAGTGGAAGAAGACACAGCAGCTGGACATCAAGAGAATGTCAAAGGGAGCATGCCAGTGGAAGAGCACCCTAACCAACACCAGCAGACTGGCAGACCATGGACCAGTGGAATGACATGGAGTCTGGTCGGGATGGTTGGAGGAGATCCCCAGACAATGAGCAGCCCGACTCCAAGGGAAAACCACTTTCCAACTTCATCACCCTTCTGGCTCCCCCATCTGCTGAGAGCTGTTTTCACTCAATAAAACCTTGCACTCATTCTCCGAGCTAACACGTCCTCTGATTCTTTTAGTACACCAACGCAAGAAACCCCAGGATACAGACGCCCGTCTGCGTGCTCCCCCTAGAGGTTTGAGTAGCGGGGCATCGAAGAAGTGAGGAGGAACACATCAGTGGAAGACACAGGTGGCTAGACATCAAGAGGACATCAAGGGGAGCACGCTGGTGGAAGAGCACACTGACAGACACCAGCAGGGCGGCAGACCATCTACCAGTGGAACGAGACGTGGAGTTTGGCCGGGGTGGCTGGAGGAAAGCCCAGGCGGATGAGCGGCCAGACTCCAGGAGAAAACTCCCTTCCCACTTCATCACCTTCTGGCTGCCCAACTGCTGAGAGCTACTTCCACTCAATAAAACCTTGCACTCATTCTCCAAGCCAACATGTCCTCTGATTCTTCCAGTACACCAAGGCAAGAAACCCCAGGATACAGAAAGACCCCTGTCCTTGAGATAAGGCAGAGGGTCTAATTGAGCTGACTAACACAAGTTGCCTACAGACAACTAAACTAAAAGAGCACCCTGTAATACTCACCCATTGGGATTTCAGCTGTAAACATTCACCCCTAGAAACTGCCATGGAGTTGGAGCCCCACAACCTGCCCGTCTTCATGCTCCCCCTAGAGGTTTCAGCAGTGGGACACCCAAGAAGTGAGCCACTCCCCCATCGCGCGCCCTGTGAGGGAGAAGAGGGAACTTTTCCTGTTTTAATAGTAGGTTGGATTAGAATGATGGAAATTGTAGCAGACACTGTTCATCTAATCACAAAACTTTTCTTGCTGGACCGATCTAGACTAGATATCCCAACGTTTTAGTATTTAGGTTTGGCTGCGTAATGGAATTCATTCCATGCCAGTGGAATGTGCATGAACGTTAGGAAAATCACTTCCATGCCTCACATTAAAACCCCCTAAGTGATTCATTGCTCTTTTTCTTATCCTGCCCTGCTGGCTGTAGATCTACATTCAAGATGTCAGTGTTAATTAGATAGACTCTCTGAATGACTGCATAGGGTTAAACATCACCATCTCACCTCTCCTAACAAACGCACACAGTCCCTGACCTACATGCTGCATATTTGACCTTAAATTTTCAAGAAATGCTTTCTATTTTGTTAAAAGTGGCAAAACTAATCTGTTCTACTGGAATTCAAGATAGTGATGGGCTTGAAGGGTGAATGACCAGAAGGGAGGAAGAGCAAGAATTCTGGAATACTGCTAACTTTCCGTTTTTTTCATCTGAATCTTACTCACGTGGATATATTCACATGAAAGGTGACCAAACTGTATAATTAGGATAATTGCATTTTATACATCATAAAATGTTTAAAAATGTGTGGTATTCAAGCCTCAATAATTTTAAAATTTATCTGCTATGGCAGCTAGTATAAAGTACTTAGCAGTGGAAATGTTAAAAAGTACAAGAATTTGAAAAAAAGTTTTTATGTAGAACCAATAAAATTTTCCTACAGAATGGATGTGGACACTTAGCAGATGCAAACACATTTGACTTGCATGTGTCTGTCCTGAGAAACTCAATATTGGCCTTATTTCTCTTCAATCCAATTTTTTATACTTTTGACCCTGATATACTAATGTCACCTCACACACTATTTTCTTTGTTAATGATGACATAGCCTAGCTTTCTAGATTCTAAAGCTGATTGTCTCTAAATCTGCCACACGAAAAGATAGCATTGAGAGTGAACCTAAGGAATATAAGTCTTTATAAGTCTTATATGTAAGTCTTTATTGAATTAATCTGAACCAAAAATTTTAGTAGTGCTCTTAAGTTGTTCCACACTATAGATTGGTGAGTTTATCCTTTTGTGAAATGTGTGTTTTTTATGAACATGTAAGCCAACTTAAGTATTTTTTAAATTACCTTATAGTTTATAACATATAGCCACTTCAAAATGTAGTTCTTTTCTGGTTTTTAAACTTCATCTTAGGAATTATAGAGTTTTTGTCACTCAATAAAATGATTTTAATACATCTTCAACATCCTAGTACCATAGTCTTCAGGGAAATGTTTCCTTCTTTTATAAAATGACTAAATCAGTTAATCCTCTTGAGACAAATGGCACAGTGTATAAAAAGGATTATAGTTCTTCCAGTCTCAACAACTATAAGCTATCCTATTCCTGGCATAGACTAGAAACATCTCAGAATGAACAAGCTAGAAACCTTCTCTTTGTTCTTCTTCTGATTTTATATATATATGTATATATAGAAGAGATATGATAAACATAGATATATGCTCCAAATTTAATTTAAAACAACATATATCTGAGAACATTTCATCTTATTAAAAAAAATCATGAGAAGAAATGAACCAAGGTAAGATTCATGCCATAATAAAATCTTCAAGCCTAAACACCCTGAGTGTTTCTGGTGTTAATGTATTTTTGGATGAGAAATATGGATGAAAGCAACATAAAAATATGAGGATATGCAATATTCAAAAATTACCTCTGTGCTGGGACTCACCTAAAAACAGACAATTGGGAATGAAATTGCTAGTAATAAAGTAAGGTTTGGAAAAAATTATGTCTTTATTTTAATCATACTAACTTTGTTGCATGAAGCTAGAGGAAGAAAATAATTTCTTTGTAAAGCTATTGAAACAATATGGCATGAAATTATAACTAGTTTTTGGTTTTTTTGGTACAAAGCAAACATTAAGCTAACCATTTGAGAAGTTATACTGAAAAAATTAATTGTGTTATAAGAAAGCTTTGAACCTTTCACCTTGCAGATACCTAGTTTTGAAGAAATATTCTTTACAACATACAATCGAATCTCAGAAATGCATTTTATTAAATGAATGCGTTTTCATTTCCATAATTATAATTGCATATGCCTCTAGTATGCATAGTCTTTGTAAACACTGTGAAATATAATACTGGAAAAATAATTTTTTTCTGAACTTGAAAAAAATTTTCCCTATATGTAGTCATGTTGCATTCAATGTTATTTAAACATCTCATGTAAAATCTACTTTTCATATCCCAGAGGAATCTATCTTACCTATAACTTGCCAAAACAGCTGCAATTGCCTCTGGAACTATAATGGCGGTTGGAAACATATGACTATTTTACTGTCACCCAGCAAGCATTTTATTATGGGATTTAGTAGAAAATTAATGCTGTCAAGTAGATTATAATAGTTTTTTTCATTGCTGTTTTGCTTTTTATTTTTAGATTTTGTAATTTAAATTTAGGCCAGAGAGTGTCCATATAAATTGCTTTCTGACTGTATTCTCTGGCTTATAACTCATTGTTTGTTGATTGAGTTTGTTGAGGAAAACCTGTGCTTTTTGAGCTTTAATATAAACTATGATCTTTAATTATAAAAAACTTCCTAATGAGTATGGATTACATTTAAATGACATACATTTTTAGAAAGATGATCAATCAAAAGTAATGGGAAAGGAAGGGGAAAAGTACAAAAGAAAATGAAGAGCGGTTAGGACAAAATTTTAGTTATTTTGTAATCATTTATAATCACTGGAAATACTTGTGTATGTGTTTCACCCCAGAGCTGGAACATATACAATGTAATAACGTTCACATACAATTTAACATATGGCACAATATTCTTCTTAGGGAAAGTGTTGTCATTATTAAGAAAAATTTGGTGATGATAGACTTCTCAGGTGACAAACATGAGACCTAAGCATGGTCTGGAAAAAGATAGAAAAACAAGAAAAATAAAAAAGTTAACATAATTTTGAATTGCTATGTGCTGAACTAGAAAAAAGAGAGAGGATGTAAATAAGATACAGAAGAAAAGAGATGGCCATGGCAACAGGAGGAAACATGCAGAGCAGTGACACTAATGACAATTACCAGGGAAGTCCAGCTAACATTTGATTTTCAATGATTTATTTATAGGTGTGGTCTTGCTCTGTCATCCAGGTTGGAGTGCAGTAGCATGATCATAGTTCACTGAAGCCTTGAATTCCTGGGCTCAAAGCAATCCTCCTGCCTCATTCTTCAAAGTAGCTGGGATTACAGGCACAAGCCACATTTTATTTTTAAATAGTTTGTTTTGTGGGACCCTCCTCTGTCACTGCAAATATTCTGCAAAAGTACTACCTAAACAACACAAGCATCATGTATGAGAATATGGTTTATATCTGCTTGGATAAATACAGAAAAGAGAACAACCAGAGTGAGTGAGATAAATGTAAATTCAAGTTTTCAGGAAAATTGGGAAAGCAGAGCTAAAAATGGTTATGAGGATGCAGATCTTGGAGAGTTTTTAGAAGTTTGGTGAGGGTATTGAATTCCCACTGTGGAAGCCAAGAGATGTTTAAATTTACTTTGATTTTAAAAGACGGAGTTCTCAGCTGAAATCTGAATTAATGAATCGTGAAATCTAGTAAAAAGACAAAAAAACACAGAAAAAAATGTCGTTGAGCAAAGAATGAATCACTAGATGGTATAAAATAATTTAAATACTTGAGAAAAAATTCAAATACAGAATATAAAAGTTGAAGTATTATGATAGTTCTTGTGTTTGTTTTTACATTGACATGACTTTATTGATGCAACATATTATCCCATTGAAATGCTTAAATTTATGGCCATTGAGAAAACAGAACAAACTCAAAAAGTTCCATGTATTTAGCAACATTTTGAGTAAAAATCACATAAGCTAATTTTTATAGGCTGCTGTTAAAGGAGGTTGGGTGTGTGTAGCAATGTATTTATTGTGGATTTCAAGAAAAATGGGTATCTTATGCAGATCTTTCCTCTTCTGTTCTAATTTTTCTTCTTATTTTTTAAAATAGAAATCCACTATGAGAAACCATACAACAGTAGCAAACTTTATTCTTCTTGGACTGACAGATGATCCACAATTACAGGTGATTATTTTTCTTCTCCTTTTTTTCACCTATATGTTGAGCGTCACTGGGAATCTAACCATCATCACCCTCACTCTACTGGATTTGCATCTCAAGACACCCATGTATTTCTTCCTCCGAAATTTCTCATTTTTAGAAGTCTCATTCACAACTGTCTGTATTCCCAAATTTCTTGTTAGTATGGCAACAGGTGATAAGACCATTTCTTACAACGATTGTGCAGCACAACTGTTTTTCACTATTCTCTTGGGGGCAACTGAATTTTTTCTTCTGGCTGCCATGTCCTTTGACCGCTATGTGGCCATCTGCAAACCCCTGCATTACACCACCATCATGAGCAGCAGAGTTTGCAACTTGCTAGTCTTTGCTTCATGGATGGCTGGCTTCCTAATAATTTTTCCACCGCTCCTGATGGGTCTCCAGCTTGATTTCTGCGCAGCCAACACTGTAGATCATTTCTTCTGTGATGTTTCTCCTGTACTGCAGCTCTCTTGCACAGACACCAACGTAATAGAATTAATGATGCTTCTCTCAGCCATTTTGACGCTCCTGGTTACACTGGTATTAGTGATTCTCTCCTACACAAATATTTTCAGGACTGTTCTGAAAATACCTTCTTCTCAACAGAGAAAAAAAGCATTTTCTACATGTTCTTCTCACATGGTGGTCGTGTCCATTTCTTATGGCAGCTGTATCTTCATGTATGTGAAACCCTCAGCAAAAGAAAGAGTGTCATTAAATAAAGGGATAGCTCTGCTCAGCACTTCTGTTGCGCCCATGTTGAATCCCTTTATTTATACACTGAGAAACAAACAAGTAAAATATGTTTTTAAGCACATAGTCAAAAAGATTGAACTTTTCTCAATGAAATGAATCACTTCAATGATATTATTAAGGTTATTAGTAAAATAAAAGAAGCAGAGTGGAGTATGTACAAAGTTTTTCAATGCTTGTATTCAGTAATATTACCTCTTTTTTGACTTATAATTTTCATTATGGTCTTCCTAATCTCCAAAGCCTAATCTTGACTCCCATTTCTCCCTCATGCTGAGAGCGTGTAGAAAAGATATTTCCTGGTTTTGGTAAAAATCATTTGCCTGTTATTTAGTGCCTCTTTGATTTCCTCTCAAAATTCTCTCAGAAGAAGACAAAGTGAGACTTCAGTTTTTCCACGCTCTTTTCCACTCTTCTGGAATTCAGGGACCCAATTTGTCACATATTCTACATAGAGTTCAGTAGACTACCTAGGTTTGATCACTTACCGAGTGCATTATTGGTGTATACAAAAGTGAAATCTGATTTATTACTTAGTGTTTAGTAGAATCTCGAAGCAGATCAATGTGATGGCATTTCTTTAATTACACAGTTTAATAGCTTCAGTTTTTTTAAACCAGGCTTAGAGATATAGTGTATTCTCAGAAATAAATGAAAGGAACTTCAGAGAGGTTAAAGCATTATTGTTATTGCAACTATCATATAGAAATTATAGCTGGCATTTATTGTTTACAGTGTGCCAGATTTTATTAAATTTATTAGTTCCATCTTCAAAACTCTGTAAGACAGATATTTGTATGCTTCATTTATGGATTAAAAAGTATAAGTCATAAGGATTAAATAATTTGTTGATGACAACAAAAACAAAAACCCAAGGATGACAAAAATGATGCTTTCATGTCCACTCATCGCTTACACATTTTTAGCAAAACGGAGTGAAAATCTCTCTCTGCTCTTAAGTCACTCAGAATGCAAAAGAACAGTAAGATCTTTGTAGAACATTCTATAGATTTATGGATGTCATAGATAAAATTAAGATCTTACAGCTCCACAGAGTACCTTATTTTTCAAATTAGTGATTTGAACATAAAATTAGATATAATGACTGATCATGTGCAGACTATTTAAAAACTTTTCCTTTGAAAAGTATCATATCTCAGTGTTATAAAACAAAAAAACTTTTTCTGAAAGACTAATGTCAGTTTCCTCAATAAATATTTGTCTATGACTTAGTTTCCACATAAGGTAACTGATGACCTTATGAATAATTCTGACAGGATTTATTTTTTTGACTTATAAAATTATTATATACATTTTATCTTAATGTATTTCCAAGTATATATAACTTTGTCATATCCCCAGGCTAGCAAGAAATTTTATATGAATTTTACAAGCATTAGTGAGAAGCTTTAAATATATATATCTAAATAAATATTAACGGGGCATTGAGAAGTTGAAAAGATTCAAATAGACATTTTAAATAGTGTATAAACCATGTATGTGTAAACGGTTTTTATAATACTGCAATACTTTAAGAACATTTTATTTGAAAATAGAAAATAAAATATCTGGGGAGTATTCTTTAACTTTCACTATTTGGCTTTCTTTGCATGAGGAATTTAAGTTTATACACATAAATAATTATACTTTATAGGTATTAACTATACTCAAGAAAAGTTGACTCAAAATGTTTGGAATCTGAAAAAAGTCTGATCTGGAATATCTCAGATTTTCTTCTGAACACACTTCTCCACAATTTAAGTTGTTGCCAAATGCAAATACGTAGCATATTTATTTTATATTTCTAAGTATTATATTGCTTAGTTTTAAAATTTATTCTTTATACATGAACTCTAAGTTCAGCTCTTTCTAAAGTCTAATATATAGGTAAATCATAAATCATTTAATGTATATTAAAAACTGTAACTTCTCCCCTTTTTCTTTATCCAAAAATGAATTATTGACAACTTTGTGAAATTCAGAAATATACTTAGTAGACTTACCTACTTAGAATAGATGGATTTTTTTCTATTTCTAGGCTGTTTTTAAGTAGATAACGGAAAATGCAAAAGGAAAGAAACCCTAGGCCTAAGTTATGATGGGAAAAGATTAGTGAAGGTCATTTTTTACTTAATTTGAAATAAATCACTAGTAATCTGATTTATTTTGTAAATACCAGAGATCAGGGTCCATTATAGGAGCTTAAAATTTTTAAATTGTGCTAGGATTTTAAAAAATTATTAAAATATCATTTATTCACTTGTTTAACTCATTTCTAATATTCATTTTTCTGGAACTGAAAAGGAAAAAAAATAATCAACTGTTTTTCACCAGTATTAGGTTAGTGCAAAAGGAATTGAGGTTTCACCATTAAAAGTAATTGAAATTTCACCATTAAAATTTAATTTCACCACTAAAAGTAATGGTGAAATCACAATTTCTTTTGCACCAACCTAATATATACTGAATAAGTATTAAGACAAGCTAGACTCAAGGTATGTCAATTGTCTAATACATAGCCTTCCTGCCTTTGATCTCTAACTCATCCTCCACATTGCTGGTAGGATACTTTCTAAAATACAAATCAATTGTGCCACCACTCTGCTAACAAATTACTGATGGTTTTCTGTTGCCTGCAAAATAATGACAAAATTCCCCAAATATTTGCATAACCTGGCCTGTCCAGTTTTGTTTCTTATCTCTTCCAACTAGTACTTCTATGATGTAACCACACTAAACAACTAAGTATATTGCAAAACTTGTGTGCTGTCACATATATCGAATGCCTGCCCATTGCCCAAATCTCTGCTAGCTTGCAAAACTTCAATCAGTTAAAGCTAATTAACATGGAGACTTCTGTGGAAGGCTGATCGACAAGCATATGTTAGTCACTTCATACTCGAATTTTGTAGTGTTTGTAGTCAACTCTAGATGGTGCTTATCATAGCACATGTAATTAACTATATTTGTTTCTTGCAATGAACTCTAAATCTCATAGTTTTCTACATTCTCTTCGTCCAACCCAGTGCCTACTAAGGAATAAATAAAATAAATAAGGCAGCAAATGACAGGAGATGAATGAAGTTAATACGTTCACCTGTAAAATAAGATTAAAATGTGGCATTTGATGGGGCTTAATATAAAAATGTAAGCCTAGATTAAGGATCTCTATTATAGAATAATTAATGGATTGGACTTGATGACAGGCAATATGAAAAAAATATCTAGCTGTTAGAAAACTACACGTTTACTATAAATGTGGAGTTTTTATGAGCATTGAAGAGATAATTCAATTGTATGATGCAATAAAGTCCCTTTGTATCATACATACCTCAAAAATTCTGTTTAGTTTTATCCTTTTAAAAATCTATTGAAGTAAAAGAATAATCAATATTATCATAAATTTAGAAATTATGTCATATGAGAAAATATTTACGGTACTAATGATATGGAGCTTGAGAAAAAAATCGCTTATAAGAAAAATAAACCCTCCCTTCAAATATTAAGTTTACTATGTTCTCCAAATTATGGACTTGCTTTTCTTTTTATAAGTATAGGTGTGCAACTGGTGTTTATCAAACATTCAATTAGTAAATATATATATATTTTTCATGGTACATGCACATTTATCAGTTTATAATTTATATATAAACAACAGTATAAAATATTTTGAAATTTTAATAGAAAAATAGGAATTAATAAATGAAATTATACAAAATGATCAATATATTTTAATAATATAACTTTACAGTATAACTTTTAATTTTACTAATGGTGTAAATATTAGTTTCATTTTAATTAAATATACTTTATTATACTTGCAAATACTTATGTAATTATTGTGTGAAATGATCTGCAAGTCTTATTACAAGTTTATTTTACCTAGTACTTGGTTAAGTGGGTTGTCATAGTGCAAAGTTAATGCTTCACAATAATGTGGATCCATTTTAAATGAAGTGGAAATCACAATAATTATTCTTCAATCCCATTCAAATATTTTTTTTGAAATTGAGTGACTACATTTCTGTTTTTTCTAATGTTAATCAGCTGTCTTGATTTTGCATTTCTATGTAATTTTTTAAAAACACACAAATGTTTTATTAAGAAAATGCTTAAAAAGATTAAAATGATTATGTTTTCAAGTTTTCTAACAAGTTAGATGAGTATTTTTATATTTAATGAGTTTAAATAATTTCCAGTAACAAAAATCATGGAAAGAATTTCAAACAGTCAATTTCCAAATTTCTCTTTTAATTCAACTTTCTTTTGATAATGGGTTACTTTTTCACATATTTTTAAAACACCATCTGTTTTGGAACAGCGTAAGTGGGTAATATCTTCAAGAAAACATATTATTGATGGAGACCTGTTGTCATAGGGAAGGGAAAACTAGGCTATGTCTACTTATAAAATAAAATTCCATAATTCTCTTCAGTGTGTCTTTTAAAATACTTTACATAAAAAATTCTGATCTTGTATCTGATACAAGTTTTTAAATTATTACTTAGCATATCATCATACATTTCTTATTTGCTTCTCTTCCTTTTTTTCTTCTCCACCTCCCCTTCCTTCTCCTTTCTCTTCCTACAACCCTTTAAAAATGTAAAATACATCTCAGGTGGAAGTCTGTATCAAAACAGTCCTTGGCCTGCGGGCTCTGGTTTGCTGGCCTGTAGAATAAATGATGGCAAAGGGCTAGAGTACAAAGGTATACCATTTTATTTGCAAGTTGTGCAAATAAATTATGGTATTATCTATTAATCTGTAAACGTTCATTCTCAAAATCAATAACTGGATATTTAGTGCCAGAATTATTTTGATTTATTCCAATAAATGGGCCATAACTGAAAAGACAGTTGCAATTGAATTTACTATCTAATTCAGTTTTTGGGTTCATTGTCATCTGCTAAAATTTATCTGTGTTAGGAGAGGCAGACAGTTAAGATTACTATGTTCTTTATGTGGATTAAGTCACCACTCCTGCATCTTTCTTTTTTAAGTCTTTGATGGTGGCACTAGCTGTGAAGTTTTTACAAGGATATGGTGATACTGTCTGTTTATTATCTGTTAGTGAGGGAGAACTTATGGTTTTCCACTTGCCCTGAATATATGTGTTTTAACTATATGCACAGGACAATTTTGCACATGCACTAGGATCACTGTAAAACAGACTGGCACATAACCACAACTTATCAGGAAAATGTCTTCTGACTCCAATATCTTTCACTCATAAGTAAACACACTGGCATTCTATAGTCATTGTAATTAAGATTAGCTCAGAAATGAGGTCGAATAACCTCTGAAAAATCCATGTTTCATTGATTTCACTGTACAGTTTTTTTTGGGAAAGGACCACATATCTTTTGAAGGACACTAGTGGAAGATTTAGATATTAATATGCATGACAGTTTTGCAAAGACAACTTTCTTCATGGGTTCTGGTTCTATGAAATGATTGAAGTCTGTAATTGAATAAGGAGCTTTAACTCCATTATGATGGCTAATTCATTCTTCCTTTCACTTATCCTAGAGTTCTTTCAATTATATGGACCAGTTAGAAACGTAATGGGCTGCCTATTTATTTTAGTCCTGGGAATTCCATGATCTGTTGTTCACTACTAAAGTATATCATGCAATTTTGATACCTACTTTGGCCATACTGACCAATAAGTAACCACACTGAATATATTCATATCAGTTAAGTGCTATTACATAGCCTCTGACTTCCCATGATCCATTATGTACACTGAAATCAGGGAGTTAATTTTAACAAAAGCATCTTCCATCTTCCTTTCAAACCAGTGGTTACAATACTTTTTAGGGCTGCTGGCAATTACTCTTGTGAATATTTTCATATCTTGCCAAAAGATTTTCCTCTGGGTATTCTCCAGTTACACAGCTGAGAGATATGTAAGTAAATTGCATACAATAAAGCTGTTCCACATTACAATTGCTCTAAGTTTTAGATTTATATTTACATATATGGAATACACATACACATGCACAGATATAGGTAATTTCCAATTGGTATCCTTTCAGATTTCCAATCAATTAACTTTCACAAAAGATACCTGGGAAGGATGTACATTTAACTGATGTTGCTGTATAATAAACTGTGAGATCAGAGCCTACCTTTGTTTTCAGCACCAAGTGACATGAGGATTTAAGAGAAAATAAATTTATTTAGGACAGTCATGGGAACTTCATGGTTTGCTGATTATTATATAATTCAAGATAATAATTTAAAGCTACAACCTTGTAATTTTCTTTCTTTAAGATCTTCAGTAGGGATAGAAATAGCCTTCCCATGATATAGCATGTGCAGTACTTGTATTTCACATGCTTATCACAGTGCTCTCTATCCTATACATCTACTTTGAGAAAGCTCAGCCTTAAGTATAAACTTCTTTCCAAGTGATAATATTTGATGCCATAGACTTGCAATATTCCATTTTCTTTTGGTCGCAGCACTCTCCTCAGACCCTTCAAGATGATATTAACTAATTCTAAATTCCCCTCCTTAAGGATCTATTTCATGCAACCACTTGTAGTACCAAATATATCAGTAATCACTGTTAGGTTGCAATTCTCCATGGCATTTCTACACATTTAATATTATACTTGGTCTGGATTTTTTTTTTTTTACAAATATGTTTTTATATCATTCAGCTTTGAAAGATCGAAATAATACCTCCCTCCAGGGCAGAAGGGAGATTTGTTTCCTAACTAGGATTATAAAATAGATGTCTCCCAGGGTGGTCAGTTTGGGCAGGTTTTCTAGCTATCTCTTTAAAATAGTGGGGGTTCCCTAAGTTCAGGACTTCACAGCTGTGTTACAGACTGATTGTGTCTGCTGTACCCATGGAGCCCCCTCTGTATTGCATCCCCCTGGGGACTGGGAGGCAAAGGGAACAGGAAAACAACAGATGCTGGAGAGGATGTAGAGAAATAGGAACACTCTTACACTGTTGGTGGGAGTGTAAATTAGTTCAACCATGGTGGAAGACAGTGTGGTGATTCCTCAAGGATCTAGAACTAGAAATACCATTTGCCCCAGCCATCCCATTACTGGGTATATACCCAAAGGGTTATAAATCATTCTACTATAGAGACACATGCATACGTATGTTTATTGTGGCACTATTCACAATAGCAAAGACTTGGAACCAACCCAAATGCCCATCAATGATAGACTGGATAAAGAAAATGTGGCACATATACACCATGGAATACTATAAAAAATAAATCCACAAAAAAGGATGAGTTCATGTCCTTTGCAGGGACATGGATGATGCTGAAAACTATCATTCTCTCAAACTAATACAAGAACAGAAAACTAAACACTGCATGTTCTCACTCATAAGTGGGAGTTGAACAATGACAAAGAAGAATTTTAAATGCATATTTCTCAGTGAAAATAGGCAGACTTAAAAGGGTATAAATTATTTAATTTCATTTATATAATATTCTGGTAGAAGTAAATTTATAAAGAAAGTAACATATCAGTGGCTGCCAGGACTTTGTTGGAGTAAGGGTTAAATGAGGAAGCATAGGGAATCTTTGGTTAGGGTAGTAAAACTATTCTATATAATAATGTAAAGACGAATATATAACACTGTGCAGTTGTCAAAACCAGTAGAACTTTACAATACAAAGAATGCTTCTAATGTGTGAAAATTTAAAAAAAAGTCTGGGATATCACAATACAATGTGGAAGAATTTAACTATATTACAAATGTGTGACACACCTCACTGAAGGGCATAGTGTAAAAAGTTGCTGCCCTGAGAGAAATGAGTGGAGTCAGTAAGACTAAAGTCGAAAGGAAGTATACATAACCAATATAGTCAAGTTAATAAAGTTTTCTCCCAATACGCATATATACTGGAACTGAATGATTGAGCAAGTGGATGGCAGATGATGGAAGCCAGTATCTCACTGTTGCATTGGGAGATTACAGATAAGGAATGACTCATGTGATGGCATTTTAAACATGGTGACAGTATAAACTAAAGTTTAATTCAATATACATACAGACTGATACTATAAAATATTTATCATTGTGTGTCTAGACATGGGTTAGTGTAAACACCTATATTTCCTTAGTCTGTCACCTGAGAGGGTCTAGAAGCAAAAACAGTCCAGTAGGAATAAGCACACCCAGTGCCCAGATCTTGGTTTTTAACACCATTCTCTCATAAGAAAAATAACTAGAATCAGGCTGCTGATTGAGTTTGGCTCTATGTTTCTAATGCAGATGCTATCTTTGTATGGCGTATTTGCAGCTCCTATCAAAAGCTGACTTGCTTTTCTCATGCTGGGGTAGGGCATATTGCAAGGAATGTTGCCTCCTCCTGCTTTTGGCAACTTGACTACCTTGGGTCTATTGGTGGTGCCTCACCAGGTACATGCTGTTTTAGGTTACTGATAAGTTGACTATGGCACACAACTGTGATCTTTGACATTGTCTGTGTCATGTCTTTAGATTCTCAGAACATCTACAGTTTGACAACTTTTATTGTCCAAACTATTCAGCAAAGGACTAATAGTCTCCTCCTCCTTATCTCTTCCTGATCCGTGGACCTAGGTAAAGCAGTATGGTCATTGAATACAGCTGTTCCCAGACTGGACTACTCATCTTCTTTCAGGGTAATGATCAAGATAAAAGTGGTTGGGAATTATATAGACTTACTCTGAAAATTCAAAAATTCCATTTCGGTCATTCAAAGAATGATGTACCTTTCTTTTCCCTAAGACCAAATCTAGATAAGCCTGGTGCCATACCTTCCAGGTGGTAATTTGGACACAAGGGGGCCTAAGAAATGAGGGTTTGATACTTGTTGAAATCTAAAACAATTTCCTTTTTCTTCATTTATCTGACTCTTCTAGATGAAAGATCTGAATATGAGTCGGGTATGACTGGGAGAAAAAAGAAAGGTGAAGCAATAGCTACAGGAATGGAGAACCCAGATTTGAAGGAAGTATAGGTAGAGAAAAAGCTGGCATCTGAGGAGAAAACACCTTGTATACTCAGGGGCCATGGAGAGAGGTATTAGTAATCTTTGCCTTTAAGAAGTATCCCGGGCCCTTTCCTCCAGAAGAAAACTTCCACTCTATGTCTCCCCAAGTGCTGCAAGAGCTTTGATTTTGATTGACTGCTGCATCTTCCATCCTTTACCAGACAGAGATGGCCCTGTCAGGATAACAGAGACAATAAGGTACTATTACACCACCCGCATGTCGCTTGATAGTGACAGGAGTCAGTCAAATGCCTAGGCAGATAAGGGCATGTCCCCAGTGAAACCTCACCTCCAAACTGAAGACAGTTTAATGCCTGAGAACCAAGCTGCAAGTTTAATCCTTGAACTGAATTGAGAACCTGTCTTCCCACTTGGTGTACTTTTCTCTGACTGATGCTCACCCTTCACCTATTTTACATAAACTTACGCTTTCCTAATTGGTTTTCTACACTGTTGTGCCCACCTTTGAGTGATGTCTTTCTTTTTTACTGACCAGAGTATTAATGTCTTCTAGTGGGGAAAAGTTAAGCAGGTTTACAAGTAATCTTTAAAAAGACTGGGAATTTACTATACATGGGGTCCCCCATTTGTGAATTGGGTGCATTGTGTGCACATTAGGGCCTCCTCCACATTGTCCTCCACCTTTAGGGGAAAAGAGATGCTGACAAGAACATGAAGAATGATTCCAGGAAATTGCACAAACTATCTAGATTTTCATCCTTTGGCCAGAATTTAGCCACAAGGTCACCATAAATTGTACCAAAGGCAAGGACATGGAAACTTCTATTAATATGGAAGAAGTGAAAAATGGTTATCTATTAAGGAATATGTTTCAGACCACTAGACAATATCCCAAAGACTGCAGAAAATATAACTTGCAGAAAAGAAGGTCAAGTTTATACAGGACATAAAATGTTCAGTTGTACCTGATGAATTAATGATGTGCATTTAGCTTGAGGTAGAATTTTGTCTATGACAGGCTACGTTCTCCATTTTATATTCCCACATTTTAGTCTCACATAAAATAATAGTTTTCTTTTTTACGTCTGTCAAAGTTTAATGTAATATTTCAATTAAGGTAAAGAATGTTTATAAGCACTAAGTATACTTAGCTTCAAGCTTCAACCTTTTAAACAAGAAAAGCAAGGCACAGTACATTTTTTATTCTTTGTGGTTAATGCACAAAATATCCCCACTTCCCTTGAGAAAGAGTGTCATATTTAAAAATACACTTTGATGAATATTGAATGTTAAAACATTATATGATACTATATAATGCTTCCAAATCCTCATTTATATATCTGGGATTTATATATATAGGATTTCTCCCATAGAGATGGGAGGACAAACACATATTGGGTCAATCTACACTGATTTCTCTGGAGACGTAGTTTGTTTAATGTAGTTATTTTTAAATAGGTATTTTGTTTTTAAAGTTATTTAGTGCCTCAAGAGAACATTTGAATAACATGTAAAGCAGTCATCCTTTCGGAAATGGTGTTCTTGGATCTGATATTTTCCTGAGTCCTTCATAATCTTTATTTTTCTTCAGGGCACAGAAAGCGTAAAAACTCCAAGGGATCAAGAGCTGATTAATTTTATGTGGGACTGTGTGTAACACTACTTAGGAAAACATTCAATACATAAATAATTAACATAATGTTAAGAGGAATTTTAATGCACTAGTCTAACTGCAATAAAATAGCTAAACAAACCATTTCCAAGATTGCTATTTATAGGTGAAAAATACTAATCATAGATTATGTGATAGAGAGGTTCATTCAGAGAGAAATGTAGTATCAATATGCTTGATTCAGCATAATGATAAAAGAGTTAAATGTTAAAGCAGAGATGCTTTTGTCTAAATAAATCTCTGTCTATATCTTTAATAATTTTTATGTTTCTGGGAACTGAACAATGAGATCACTTGGACTCGGGAAGGGGAACATCACACACCGGCGCCTACCATGGGGAGGGGGGAGGGGGGAGGGGGGAGGGATTGCATTGGGAGTTATACCTGATGTAAATGACCAGTTGATGGGTGCTGACGAGTTGATGGCTGCAGCACACCAACATGGCACAAGTATACATATGTAACAAACCTGCACGTTATGCACATGTACCCTAGAACTTAAAGTATAATAATAATAATAAATAAATAAATAAATAATTTTTATGTTTCAGATAAATGTTTTTATTTTAAAATTTTGAAGACTTATGTAATTCAAAAAGATAAAAATAATTAACATTTCTAAAAGCAATATTTCCGTTCAGATAAGTTGTGATTAAGGTTTGTTCTAATTTTACCATTAAAGTCTTAATCTTTCCTTTTTTTAACCTTTGAATTGCATTCATAGGCCTGACTTCTCTTGGTTTTATAAAGTGAATTTCATTATTTTTACAGTGTTGTTGGGGAATAGTTTATATGTATGATTGTTGAAGTTGGTCAAAGGAATGGTCTAACATGATAAAACTCTGATTTAGGTGTTTTAGCTATATGGATTCCTACAATGATGGCCACTACAGCGATTTGTATAAACAAGAAAAGTTTTGTGACAGATTGGTTCATAATTATCTGAATGTGAAAGCAATGTCCAGGGAAAAATAACAGTCATTTCACTTCACTCATATATGCCTGCATTAATAACACGCATGGTTTTAATAGCCGAATGCTACTCGTTGTTTCTAAAGAAATCATGCATGTGCCCTTCCCTTTGTTTCTGTTCAGGCTTTCCCTTTCCTAGGAATAACTCATCTTATTTCCTCATCTCCCTCTAAGGCCTATCTTAGAATCCAAATTACCTCCTGTAAACTTCTCTGGATATTATTGGAAACAGCTTTGACTTGTTTTCATATGTTTACTTTTACTCATGTGACTGCCTTCTTAATAATAATGTATGTTTCTGTGATGGAAACAATTAAATGGATATTTTCACAACAGAAAACATAGTCCTATATAATGTCAAGGACATCACAAAGACTTATTTCGTATGTTTCATGATGAAAATGCCCAGGAAGAAAATTTTCCTTAGATATATCATTAATTGTTTTGTTTTAAGAAATGCACTATAGTCTGGTATACAATTGCTTGTGTACCAGAAGACATTTTGGAAAATAAACTCAATCTTAATACTGGATCTCAAATTTACTAACTGTGTAAACCTGAACGACTTTGTTTCTTGATCTCACTGTCTCACTTATCACATACGCTGGATGTAGAAAAGTGTTAACTATATTATTATCTCTTTAATTCCATATTAGCTGGATATTTGAATATCATTATATGCCTCCTAGAATTTTGTGTCAACACTCTTCAATGATTCATTATGCATTTGTAATTTATCAAATATTCCTTTTCTTAAGGCCATGCTGAACTCAAAATTGTTCATGTTTTCAATCTCTATTTTACACAGAGAAGAAATGTGAGTATACAGAATAAAAACACAGAGAAATTTCATTATTAAAAATTTCACCTTATAATTTTTACTAATTTACCTATTTTAATCTTTTTTTAATTCTTTTCTCTATCTCATTATCCTATCTCTAAAATCTTTCTTGCCTCTCTAGGTTTTGATACAGCTTTGTCTTTACTTCTTTCACAACATACAATTTCCTAAACCCATATTTATATTATTTCTGTCTGCTTCTGTTTTCCTATATCCCACTTTTCAGTTTATCTGGTCCATTCTCAAGAGCAAAACCTTAGAGGAACACTGCAACGGCTTGCTAACATTATTAGACTGTTCCTGCTGATTTGGTATTGAGATTCAGCATGGGAAAGCTTGGGTGGGTACCAACAGAGATTAAGGTGATGGAAATACTGATAAGAATAGTGAATGAAATCGTTCCCTGTGCCTCATTTTCACCGATCTGAAACTGGATCTTTTTAGAAATGAAAGTAAATGAGACAGGAATTAGACATTTGAGTTTGATTAGTTGAATAAAATGATAAAGGCGTACTAGCACTGGTTATCAATGATGGTTAGATTTGTGTATGTTTGTGTGTATGCATATGTGTGTGCATGTTAAATGCAAAATATGGTCACATGTACTTCTAATATCAGGTATCATTTGGGATTTTATATGCAAAATTTAAAAATTTTTCTTCAATTAAACTTCTTTGAGCAAAAAGTGGCATGCCATTCAAATTCTTGTATATCATCAAGAAAGAAAAAGCATTTTCTATCCTTTAAGTTCCTTTAATTTCTCTATAATTAATTCACATAAAATAAATGAACAATTGCTATCATTATGTAGATTACTCTTGGGTAGCAAAGTTTTAATTCTCTATCCAAATCCTCTGGAAACACAAAGTATTATTCTTCCTGTCATAAGCATCTTGAAAACATTAATGAACATCTTATTGCTGTATGTGAAACCTCACTTTGCTAACTTTAGCTTAAACACTGTGATCACTGTTATTTTTCTGTAGAGATAATTATTACTTTTTTCTATACAAAACTGATAAAATTCAGAGGATGGTAATGAGAAACCATACCAGAGTGACGGTGTTCATTCTAGCAGGTTTGACTGATAACCCAGAATTGAAAGTTGTGTTGTTTATCTTCCTGCTTCTCACCTATGTGCTAAGCATCACTGGCAATCTGATTATCATCACACTCACCCTGGTGGATATTCACTTTAAGACTCCCATGTACTTTTTCCTTCGGAATTTTTCCTGCCTAGAAATTTCCTATACTACTACGTGCATCCCTAAATTGCTAGTTACTATGGCAACTGGGGACAAAAGCATTTCCTGTAACAGTTGCGTCACTCAAGTGTTTTTTGCCTTCCTACTTGGAGCATCAGAGTTTACTTGCTGGCAGCCATGTCCTATGACCGCTATGTGGCCATCTGTAAGCCCCTGCATTACAGCACCATCATGAGCAGCAAAATCTGCATGCAGCTTGTGCTTGGGTGTTGGCTTGCTGGTTTCTCGTCATCTTTCCACCACTTCTCTATGGCCTAAATCTTGACTTCTGTGCCTGCCTCCAACATCATTAATCATTTCTACTGTGACACTACTCCACTCCTGCAGATTTCCTGCACTGACACACAGCTCCTGGACAGGATGGGATTCATTTCAGCGTTGGTGACACTCTTAGTCACATTGGTAATGGTGATGGTATCATGATATCCCTTTCTTATGGCAGTTGCATTTTCATGTATGTTAAGCCATCGGTCAAACAAAAGATATCTTTTTCAAAGGGAATTTTGGTGCTCAACACCTCTGTCGTTCCACTTTTGAACCCTTTCATCTATACCTTAAGAAACCAACAAGTGAAAAATGCCTTCATGAATGTGACATGAATGTGATATACAGGATTGTCTCTTTCTCAAGGAAATGAACATTCAATTGTATTATATAAAGGAAATGAAGAAAGGAGCCTCAAATAATGTCATAGAATACAGTAGTAGCTTCCATGACACAGTTCTCCCTCTTTTTCTTTCTATTGCTTTGATATTTATCTTTATGTCTTTTTGAACTTTTTCATAAAATTTTTTGTTTTAGAGAAGCTAATTTTCTTTCACTTTTTTGTGATAGTTTTTATTTCTATCTTACTTTATTTTTATTTAGACATCTAAAAGAAATTGAGCTAAAGTTTTCAATATATCTCATTTGACTTTTAAGCATTCCAGTTAATCAAGACTACAAAATATTATTTTATTTAAATTTCATTTGATGTATCATATAATGCAAAGGTTATTATATTTTATTTTATCTGTGACTAATTATAACCAAATTAAAGCTAATATTTGTTTATATTTTTGTCATGCTACCAACTTATTGGTATGTAGTCTAAGGAAATTAAAAGACAGTTATAACGTATTTGATCATAAGTGAGAATAATGTAAAAATGTATATTAATGTATATAATTTTACTTTAAAACATATTCTACAGAATCTAGTTACTTTGTTTCTATGAGAAGCTATATTTGCAAACAGTTTAAGTTATGGTTGAGAGAAAATGCATTATTGTATTGGTTTATTTTTAAAATAGAATATTTAATTCATATTTTCACACCTCTCAAAACTCCCTTTGCCTCACTCGGGATACTCTGAAGCTAACTGCAAATGATTTGTGAATGGTTATTAAATAAGATCAATGTGAACTCAATGTAGTTATTTTTTTCAGAATTTATTTTCTAATATATATATCAAATATATGTATATGTGAATGATATACATAGACATAGACATATGCATACATAGATATAGTTCCAATCAGTGAGACCAGGATAATAGAAGAATTAAAACTGTCTCTTAAGGGGAGATTTTCTAGCTATAGGTCAGATTTGATTAGAAATTAATTTCTGTATGATGACCAGAATATTTTTAAATAAAAAAATAGAAAATATTTTCACATGTCCTATTTCATGAATTTTTTTCATAAATGTGTATTAGGTCATATTAATTTTTTTATTTCATTTTTTAAAAATTGTGGATCTTGATGGGAAGAAAATATGTTTGAAAAATAACATCTAAACGGGCAGGACAAAATAGAGTCAGGGAGAAAAATACATGTAGTATGTAATTAACTGGACAATTACACAGGCGTTTGTAGAATTTGTAAAATGAATTAGGCTTTGAAAGATATTTGGGTTATAAATATGATTTTGGGAAAAGGGGTTATTTAAACATTGATTAATTTTCTTCTGTCATTAAGCGTACTTACTTTTCCAATTCCATTTCCTATAGTGTTAGCTAACTTTTAGAATTTTTTTTTTTTTTTTTTTGAGATGGAGTCTCTCTCTATCACCCAGGCTGGAGTATAATGGCGTGATCTCGGCTCACGGCAGGATCTTCCTCCAGGGCCCAAGCTATTCTTCACCTCAGCCTACCTAGTAGCCAGGACTGCAAGTGTGCGTCACTACACCCGGCTAATTTTTGTATTTTTAGTAGAGATGGGGTTTCACCATGTTGGTCAGGCTGGTCTTAAACTCCTGACCTCAAGTGATCCGCCCGCCTCAGCCTCCCAGAGTTCTGGGGTTACAGGTGTGATCTGCCATGCCCGACCAAACTTTTAGAAATTTTAAGAGCACAGAAAATGAAAAATACACATATAACATTTTGACACAATCTAATAAAATCAAATTCTAAGGCTCTCTCAATCTTCTGATTAGTTTTGATTGTTATGTGTCAAGGAGGATCAGTTTGCTTAAAATATCTTGCCCAGGTTAAATCACTAATTTATTACTGAGTCATTCTGAAATCGTTCATATATTTTAGATTTTCTGTCATCTACTTTAGAAAGTGAATGCTTTGTAACTCTCACTAAAGATTTGGTATGCTTAAAGCAAAACTTCCCCATTCTTTCCGACTTCTTCCCATTCCAGGTGGATTAGTTATATCATCTGACATCTCTGGTGCTTCAGTTGGTTTATGACATCTCACTTCACATTATACCTATTAGACTCACTACCATCGGCCTCTGAATTATTAATCTCCAGGTAGTTTATTACTACCGTCTCTTTGTTTTTGTCTTTTGTTTGTTTGTTTGTTTTAAATTATTGGTCTTCAGCTTGTAACACAGCTTTTTCAATCAGGTACCTCTTATTTCTTGAGAGAGCTTCTACCTGAAATGTTGAAATGCTTTATCCTAAAATGCTTTCAGCTTTTCTTCTCAGGTGATGCACAAAATGTGGTATTAAAAATAAGACCTATATCTTGTGTACTACTCACTGAACGGCAGGCACTGCTTGATATTCTATCTGAGTGACACAATTCTGAAAATAACAGTGTGATATAAAAATTATGATTAGCATTAGGCATAGGATCAAAAGATATCTCAGTCAGGTTACGATGGCCTTGAAAGACGTGGAGCTAAAAAGAATAGTCAAAATTTAAGCTCAGCAAGGCTTGGTTTTCATTATGCAATTGAAGACTATGGTGTCTTTTAAACTTTTATCTTCTGTCCTTTCCAAGCTATGTGTTACAGGACATTTATTTTCTTCACATACTGAGCACTCCAGGAGAAAGACTAAAAGGATAATTAGTGGTATTACTTTTCCCTGGTTGGTAAGGATCGTTACATAAAGCTTCCACACTCTTGCCTCCTAATACCTTGTGTTACCTTTCTTAAGAACATTAACTGTCTTTACAAGGCAGAGTTAATCATTCAATTCTCTGTGCAACTTTTTGTACCATTTAATTTTTTGTTTAGCGACTCAGTAACAACTATCCTACAAAGGTCATTCTAGTCTGCCAGTTGATTTAGCCATCAAATTACTTATTTTACTTATTTTGTTTCACAGTAAATTATAATAGATATGTGCTTCTCCAACTAATGATACATGCAGACATGTTTGGTTAATCCATCACATTAATATTTCCAAATTAAAATACATATACTTAAAAGACATTCATTTGCTATTCAAAGGAAAACTGTCAAACTTTCATGTTTCGTCTCAAGAAAGAGCTCAAAATTTGATCAATTAATCAGTAATATAAAATTCCTTCCTCTCCAAAATAAATTTTATTTGTAAATTTCTTAATGAGACTATTCATCAATATCTTAGTAAGTTAAAAATAATTTAAGGCTAAGTCACATTAGCTGTAATCTATGATTAGAATCTTTTAACATTTTAGGACATTTCTTATAAAAATAAGTTCTTGGCAGAGCCTGAACTCTGTTACTGAATATTTCAAAACATATTTTTTTATATTTTAGAATAGATTTCCTATCCTTCGTGTTCTCTTTTCCTCAAATATGTTAGAATACCTATAGTCAGATATTGTAACTTGTAACAAATAGATACTATTTTTTATTAGTTGGTAACAATTTTAAAAAGTTTAGTTACAGATGCTTTCTTTTCTTATTTTTTACTGTTTTATTTTTTATATTTATGGTATTATTTACTCAAAGCTGAATCAAGGTTTCTATTGTAATCAAATACTTGAAATAGTCTACTCCTAAAAGATATTTCTTGCTTGTTTTGTAATGTTAATTTGGAAAGCATCATTGCCTACCTATGGTTATTACATAACCTATGGCTATTACAGTTATCCTTACTTTTCAAATTCACATTCTCTTCTCAATCTCAATCTCAATCTCAATCTCTTCTCAATTTTTGATCTGTAATTCACCAATTCACCAATCCTTCTTTTTCCAAATTCATGAATCATCTATTTAGTGATGATAATGAATCTCAGTTGATCGCTACCTTTTATTTGATGTAATTTCTTTGCCTAAGTGTAACGAAATATTATCTGGTTTTCTACATAGCCTTATTAGTGGTTCTTTCTCATTTCCTTTGCTTTTGGATTCTCCTCTGAATGATTCTTAAATATTAAATTTATCAGTCAACACTTGATATGGTTTGGCTGTGTCTCCATTAGAATCTCATCTTGAATTCCCATGTATTTTGTGAGGTACCTGGTGGGAGGTAATGAATCATGGGGGCAGGTCTTTCCCATGCTGTTCTCATGATAGTGAATAAGTCACGAGATACAATGGTTTTATAAGAAGGAGTTTCCCTGCACAAGCTCTCCCTCTCTCTCTCTATTCATCTGCTGCCATCCACGTAAGATGTGACTTGCTCCTCTTTGCCTTCTGCCATGATTGCGAGACCTCCCCAGCCATGTGGAACTGTGAGATCATTAAACCTCTTTCTTTTGTAAGTTGCCCAGTCTTGGATATGTCTTTATCAGCATGTGAAAACAGACTAATGCAGTAAATTGGTAACAGCAGAGTGGGGTACTGCTGAAAAGATACCTGAAAATATGGAAGGGACTTTGAAACTAGGTAACAGACAGGGGTTGGAACAGTTTGGAGGGCTCAGAAAAAGACAGGAAAATGTGGGAAAGTTTGGAACTTCCTAGAGACTTGTTGGATGGCTTTGCCCAAAATGCTGACAGTGATATGGACAATAAAGTCCAGGCTGAGGTGGTCTCAGATGGAGATGAGGAACTTGTTGGGAACTGGAGCAAAGGTGAGTCTTGTTATATTTTAGCAAAGACTGGCAGCATTTGCCCCTGCCCTAGAGATTTGTGGAACTTTGAACTTGAGAGAGATCATTTACAGTATCTGGCAGAAGAAATTTCTAATCAGTAAAGCATTCAAGAGGTGACTTGGGTGCTGTTAAAGGCATTCAGTTTTATAAGGGAAAGAGAGCATAAAAGTTTGGAAAATTTGCAGCCTGACAATGCAATACAAAAGAAAAGTCCCTTTTCTGGGGAGAAATCCAAACTGGCAGAAATTTGCATAAGTAATAAGGAGCTGAATAAAACAATGGGGAAAATGTCTCCAGGGCATGTCAGAGGTCTTCATGGCAGTCCCTTATATCAAAGGCCTGGAGGCCTAGGAGGAAAAAGTGTTTTTGTTGGCTGGGCCCGGGGTGTTCGTGTTGTGTGCAGCCTAGGGATTTGGTGCCTTGTGTCCCAGCTGTGCCAGCCATGGCTGAAAGGGGCCAATGTAGAGCTCGGGCTGTGGTTTCACAGAAGCCTTGGCAGCTTCTGTGCTATGTTGAGCCTGCAAGTACACCAATATCAAGAATTGGAGTTTGGGAGCCTCTGCCTAGATTTCAGAGGATGTATACAAATGCCTGGATGTCCAGGCAGAAGTTTGCTACAGGGGTGAGGCCCTCATGGAGAACCTCTGTAGGGCAGTATGGAAGGGAAATGTGTTGTGGGAGCCCCCACACAGAATCCCTTCTGGGGCACTGCCTAGTGGAGCTGTGAGAAGTAGGCCAGCATCCTCCAGACTCCAGAATGGTAGAGCCACCAACAGCTTGCACCATTCACCTGGAAAAGCCACAGTAACTCAATGCCAGCCTGTGAAAGCAGCCGGGAGAGAGGCTGTACCCTGCAAAGTCACAGGGGTGGAGCTGCCCAAGACCATGGGAACCCACCTTTTGTATCAACATGACCTGGATGTGAGATATGGAGTCAAACATCATTTTGGAGCTTTAACATTTGACTTCCTTGCTGGATTTCAAACTTATATGGGTGCTGTACCCCCTTTGTTTTGGCCAATTTCTCCCATTTGGAGCTGCTGTATTTACCCAATGCCTGTACCCCCACTGTATCTAGGAAGTAACTATCTTGCTTTGGTTTTACAGGCTCATAGGCTGAAGGGACTTGCCTTGTCTCAGATAAGACTTTGGACTGTGGACTTTTGAGTTAATGCTGAAATGAGTTAAGACTTTGGGAGACTGTTGAGAAGGCATGATTGGGACATGAGATATGGGAGGACATGAGATTTGGGAGGGGTCGGGGCAGAATGATATTATGTGACTGTGTCCCCACCCAAATCTCATCTTGAATTCCCATGTGTTGTGGGAGGGACCTAGTGGGAGGTAATTGAATCATGGAGGCAGGTCTTTCCCATGCTGTTCTCATGATAGTGAATAAGTCTCATGAGATCTGATGATTTCATAAGGAGGAGTTTCCCTGCACAACCTCTCTCTCTCTTTCTACCTGCTGCCATTTAAGATGTGACTTTCTCCTCCTTGCCTTACACCATGATTGTGAGACCTTCCCAGTAATATGGAACTGTAAGTCCATTAAACCTCTTTCTTTTGTAAATTGCCCAGTCCTGTCTATGTCTTTATCAGCAGTGTGAAAACAGGCTAATACAACACCACACCTAAAAAGAGTATAGTGAAACTGTTTTTAACATAACATACACAGAGATCTTTCTTGAAAAATCCTCATTGAGAACAGTAAGATTGACAGCTCAATTTTCGACAGGAAAGTGAATGATACAGTATCAAGAGAAGTTTGAAAGATATTTAGAAATGGAACACACAACAATGCAAAATAAAAGTATTAAATGAATAAAGGCAAGAATGATAGCTCAAGAACATTAAAATTGACCCAAAATAGTTTTGAAAAATGGATTGTGTATATTATTTATTTGTAAACTGACAAAGACAGTGCAACAACAAAAACAACAACAAAACCCAGAGATCAATATATAACATAGATGTGTATGCAAAAAGTCTAAATAAAATTTTAGTAAAAACATTCAAAAACAAGATAAATAAAATAAACCAAAGAGAACTTATTACTAGACATAAACTAAAACTCATATTATTATTCCCACAGAGGCTTAAAAGGGTCTTAACAGTTTGAAACATTATTTCTGATGAATAGAAAACAATAAAGAAAATGTAAATTGATTATATTTTTATAACAAGTGTACACTCACACACACACACACACACGCCCGTGTATTAAAACTAGATTTTTACTGATTATGCAAATGGTCGATACATTTTCACTAAAATGGCAAACAAGGAAAGAATATCTTCTATATCCACTTTTATTTATCATGGTGTAAAAAGGTAAAATTACAACAAATTTAGTTCAAAGATCTTAACTGGCTTTGTTGCAGTTCCAGAATCTGGCAACACTTCATTTCATAAAACAAAATACGAGTTCCAATGAGACCAGTGGAGAAGATTGACTTTCTAAACAGAAAAAGGGCTGAGGAAAACAGAAACAAAGAACAGAAAGCAGATTGGTCATTTCAGAGCCTTTCCTCGTAAGTTGGGGACAGGGAGACAGAACAGAAGAAAGATTACTGACTAATTAACATCAGGTTACTTCAGGTTACTTTTTGTTGTAAAGACTAAAACAGAGGGAACTTAATTATCATCCGAATCAAAGATTAAACCTGGACTGTTTGGAAAACTCGCTGTTATCTCTCTCTCCTAATTTCATAAAGTCAAGTAACAACTTAGGTTCCCTTTGTTGATTTGGATCTTTAGCATGAATGACAGCAGTCTGATTTGTAGTGTGTTGTGTTAGGGCCTAGGGCAAAGCTTAATCTAATAAAGTAACTTCCTGTAATTTTTAGCTAACAAT
This sequence comes from Macaca thibetana thibetana, assembly GCF_024542745.1. Taxonomy (NCBI): domain Eukaryota; kingdom Metazoa; phylum Chordata; class Mammalia; order Primates; family Cercopithecidae; genus Macaca; species Macaca thibetana. The sequence goes on from NC_065588.1 coordinate 51,578,536, forward strand.
TGTAACAGAAGTATTAGCCACTGCTATTAGACAAGAGAAATTAATCAGAGGATATATTATTAAATAAGAAGTATTTTTTAAAATTTATTTTTATTGTATATATTAAATACATACAACAGGATGTTTTTATACATATAGATAGTGAAATGATTACTAAAATTAAAATATACATCACCTTTCACAGTTATCTCTTGTTTGTGGTAAGACCACCTAAAATCTACTGTCTCCACAAATTTTCAATATACTTTACAATATTATTAACCATAGTCTTGCTGCCCCTTAGACCTCTAGATTTATTCAATCTACATAACTGCAAGTTTGTACCCTTTGACCTACGTTTCTCCATTTCCTTACCCTCACCATCCCTGGTAGCCATTGTTCTATTCCATAGTAAGTATTAATAATATCATGCAGTATTTTTCTTTCTATGTCTGGCTAATTTCACTTAGCATAATGTCCTCTAGGTTTCTCCATGTCATCACAAATGACAGTATTATTTCTGTGTGTGTGTGTGTGTGTGTGTCTAACAAATTTCCTTATCCATTCATCCATTCATATTCACTTAGGCTGCTTCCTAGCTATTGTGAATAGTGTGGGAATGAACATGAGAGTGTAGATATTTCTATGAGGTGTTTATTTTATGTCTTTCATTATATACCCAGAAGAGAGAATGCTGGATTATGTGGCAATTCTACTTTTAAATTTTTGAATATCCTCCCTACAGGTTTTTATAATGGTTGCACCAATGTACATTCCCACAAACAATGTACAAGGGTTCTCTTTTCTCCATACCTTCACCGACTCTTGTTATCTCTTGTCTTTTTGATAGCAGACATCTTAACAGGTGTGAGGTAATGTATCATTGGTGTTTGGTTTTACACTTACCTGATGATTAGTGATGCTGAACACCTTTTCATATACATGTTGGTCATGTTTATGTCTTATGGGAAATGTCTATTCAAGTATTTTGCCCATTTTTAAATTATTTGTTTTCTTTCTATCAAGTTACATTTCTTTATAGATTTTTTATATTAACTCCTTATCAATATATAGTTTGCAAATATTTTTCTCATTCTGTATGTTGTCTTTTCATTCTGTAAATTGTTTCTTTTGCGGTACAGAAGCTGTTTAGTTTAATTAGATCCCACTTGTCTAGTTTTGCTTTTGTTGGCTGTGCTTTTGGTGTCGTATCTAAAAATATTATTGCCAATGCCAATATAAAAGTGATTTTCTCCTATGTTTTCTTCTAGAAATTTAAGATTTAAGGTTTTTCATTTAGGTCTTTATCCATTTTGAGTCTTTTGTGTGTGTGTTGCAGGATAAGGGTTGAGATTTTTTAAAGATCTGTACACTGAATACTATAAAATATTGATAATAGAAACTAAAGAAGAGACAAATAAATAAAGATATCTCCTGTTCATGGACTGAAAGAATTCATATTGTAAAAATGTCCATAATACTCAAAGCAACAAACAGATTCAATGAAGTCTTTATCAAAATTCCAAAGGTATTTTTCATGGAAGTAGAAAAACTGTTCTAAAATTCTTATGGAATCATAAAAGAAACTTTGTACATTCTTAGAAAGGACTACGCAGCTGTAAAATATTTAGAAATATCTCCATAAATTGATATGTAGTGCTTGATTGGATATATTGTTAAGTGAATAAACAAAAAGGAAATAGGTATTTATAGTATAGCACATTCAGCTTTAGGTCAATTGGTCTTCATATTTAGGAAAGTATACAATATTTAATATTAGTAAATTGTATAAAAAAGTTATTTGATAAGCTTTCCTAATAATATACAATAAATTATTTTAAAATAATATTTATAAGGTAATCATTTAAGCTGATCATATTTTGGGGTAGAATGAAATATCAATTTTTCCTGTTCACCAGGATTATTAGTTTAAGTATTGAAGTACAGAAGATTTGCCTGAATCTGTGTATATAACTTATTAAAGAAAGTGGTTAACCTATTAAGGAGTTAGTCTTTTTACCTCCTTTTACATTTTAACTTATAGATAATGATGAAAAATTATAAATAAAAAACAATAATTACTTAGATTTGAAAGTTTTAAAATTATTGATAATTTATGTTACAATATTTAACAAAAGTAAATATAATTGCATTTATTTGTCTGTGTTATCTTGATTTCATAATGTGATTTTTGTGTGTGTTCTTTTACAGTGCATGTTGGAAGGATAGATGGTATGTATGATTGTTGAAATGGAACAAATCAATGGTTTGATATGATAAAATTCTAGTTTATGAAGCATATCACTGTGCATTTGTATTAATGTTGTCAGTAGCATGATTCGTATAAATGAAAAACATTTCATAATTCATTTTTTCACAATTACCTGAATGTGCTAGATTAGAAAACTCCAGGAGGTAAGGCCACTTTTCTTTCAACTAGTTTAGGGGTTTATCAGAGATTACTAAGTAGAACTCTATTTTTTTCTAACTACATCATGATTGAGCCATTCTTTTTACTTTTGCTTATGCTACTTTGTCTGCCTTCAATATTTTGTCTCATCTCTTTGTCTTTTCGTAGGACTTATGAGATCATTGCATAGAGCAGGGTCATATGATGAGATAGGGTCATGATAACTAAGTGGTACACAGTTACTTTTGAGGTGATGAAAATGTTCTAAGATTGACTGTATACCTGTGAACATACTAAATGCCTTTGGATTGTACACTTTAAATGTATGGATTGTATAGTATATGTACAGTATCTCAATAAGCCTGTTTTAGGTTTTATATAGTTGTTCATTGAGCAGTGCACTTTTGTTTTCAGCACTAGTGAAAATGCTATATGGATCTGTATCCACTACATCAAAGTATGGTCTTTGTAAATAGTTTCCTTTTGTAATAAAAAGTATGATAAAGAATATGACATAGGGTTTAAATGGTTGCCTAAATTAAAGGGTGGAAATGGGCTGTGTTTTTTTCTAGGGATAAAAAAATAATAATTTTCAATTATTTCAAGTTATATAATTTTGTACCCCTATCAATTAAATTTCCTCAAATATGTAGATATCCCTCATCAGCCCATACTTTTAAAAACAAAAACACCAGAGATCACTCCATATTTTTTAAAGGTGCACAATTTCATTATTAATTAAATACATTACAAATTAGGACACAAATAACGCTTACCAGCAAACAGATTGAACTCTTGCTTAAGACAATTTATTGCAAAATCATTTTTATTAATCACTTCTTAAAATGCTGAATAATGTGGGGAGGTGGAGGAGTGAATAGAGAAAGTTGCCTGCCTGGGCAACACAGCCCAGCTGGTAAATTCACAAAATGCCCAGAATTTCAGACAGTTGATGTTTTTGTTACCTCATTTGTAATTTTTAATCATTCACAATGCTCTTTTAAGAAAGTTATGACTTCTCAACCTTCATTAAAAGCAGTGTACAGAATTGCAATTATTTTTTCTCAATGCTAGTCTCAAGAAAATATTCTTTTCCTTTATTCTTTATACTTTGGTTGATTCCTTTAAGTTTTAGTGTGAAAAAATGAGAAAGCATATTGGCATCATGACATTTCTTTATATGTCCCAAAACATTCTTCTCTTACATCTTTGTTATAATATCAAATTGCATAGAAATTATAATATAGTTTCTAAGTTTTAGGTAATATTAATCTCAGATTGAATTTCTCTGGATTTTTTTTTATTTTTACAAAAGAAAAGATTAGAAGATATAACAATTATTGCATAAGTTAGACTATCCCAATAGATTTTTTTAAACACCTGTGTCCTGAAGTTTTTAGGTGACTGAACTTGTATGTGGGTAGAAAATATTTACAGAGGTACAAGTTTCGTTTATAAATCTTTGCTTGTAATCCCTTCCACGAAAATCATGAGAATTCAGTTTTTTCCTCTAAAAATTTAATAAAGTGAGTAAAATTATAAATGTTTGTTACAATTATTTTCATATTATCTCAATCATGTTTTCATAAATTAAACAGAATAGCTGCAGATACTTCATGAAAGGTACATTTAATGTATAAAATTTGATGAGTTTTTACACACACATACAACTGTAATACTATCCCCAGAATCAAGTAATAAATACAACCATCACATCCAAAAGTTTTGTTGTGTCTTTTTGCAATTATTCATGTGTGGTTGTATATATGTGGTAATAACATAACACAAACTCTACCTTTCTAATGAACTTTAAGGGCACCATACCATGTTAACTATAGTCACACTGTTGTACAGAAGATCTTTAGAACTTTATTCATCTTGCATAACTGTTTAATTTGTGAAAATTGAACAACTCCTCATTTTTCCCTACTCTTAATTTTTGCCAACCACCATTCTATTATCTGTTTCAGTGAGTTTGGCTATTGTAAATAACTCATATATGTGGAATCATGTAGTAATTGTCTTTCTGTGACTGGATTATTTCACTTAGCAAGATATCTTCTAGGTGTATTCATATTGTTGCAAAGGGCGGAATTTTCTTCTTTTTAAATAATAATATTACACTGTATGTATAAACTACCTTTTCTGTATCCATTTGTTTGTCAGTGAGCATTTGGGTCAACTTCATATCTTGGCTGTTGTAAATAATGCTGCAATGAACATGGGAGTGCAGACATCACTTCGAGATCCTAATTTTAATTCTTGTATATATATGATGAAAAATGGGATTGCTGGATCATGCAGTAGTCCTATTTTTAATTTTTTGAGGAACCTCCATACTATTTGCCATAGATGTTGTACCATTTTATATTCCCACCAACTGTGTGTAAGAGTTCTGATTTCTCCACAAAGTTGCCAACACTTATTATCTTTATAATTTTTTTTATGACAACCATCCTAAGAGGTGTAAGATCATGTCTCAAATGGTACAGGAAAAACAGAATAGGCACATGAAAAAAATAAAATTAGACCTCTATCTTACACCATACACTCAAATCAATTCAAGATGGGTTAAAGATGTAAATCTAAGACCTGAAACCATAAAACTCCCAAAAGAAACCATATGCTTGAAAAAACTTTATGACATTGGTCTTGGTAATGATTTCATAGACATGACATCAAAATCATAGGCAACAAAAGCAAAAGTAGGCAAGTGGTACTACATTAAATTAAAAGTGTCTGCACAGAAAAGGAAACAATCAACAGAGTGAAAGGCAATCTACAGAAATGGATACAATATTTTCAAATCTTATATCTGATATGGGATTTATTTCCAAAGTGTATAAGAAATTCCTACAACTCAACAGCCAAAAACAAAAATCAAAAAAGGACAAAGGACTTGAATAGATATTTCTGCAGGGAAGACATAAAAATGAATAAAAGGTAATGTAAAGGTGCTCAACATCACTAAATGTAAATCAAAATCACAATGAGATTTCATCTTACACCAGGATGGTTTTAATTATGTGGTTTTGATAAGGTTCACTAAAGGGTAATAATAACCAGTTAATGAAGATGAAGTTCATTGGGCTTAGACTGACAAATGATCTTTGATAATATACTGTGATTTTTCTGTTTGAATTTCTCAAGTACATGTTGAGTATGATGCAAAGCTTATTGTCTTCTTCACCCAGCTGAACCCTGCCTCAAAATGCCAATGTATTTCTTCTTTCAAATCTTTTTCTTGAAAATCTGAATGACATTGATTTGTATTCCTAAATTTCTTGTATTAGTCCATTTTTATGTTGCTAATAAAGACATACATGAGACTGATAATTTATACAGGAAAAAGGATTAATGGACTCACATTTCCACATGGCTGGGGAGGCCTCACAATCATGGTGGAAAGCAAGGAGGAGCAAGTCACATCTTACATGGGTGGCAGCAGGCAAAGAGAGAGCTTGTGCAGGGAAAGTCTCCCTTATAAAACCATCAGACTTTATGAGACTTATTGACTGTTGCGAGAACAGCATGGGAAAGACCTGCCCCCACGATTCAATTACCTCCCACCAAGTCCCTCCCACAACATGTGGGAATTCAAGATGAGATTTGGGTAGGAACACAGCCAAACCATATCATTTCTATATTCCTAACTTAAAACATTTCATACCAGGGTTACACAACTCAGTTATTTTTGTTTTCATCTTTTTGAGAGCTTCAGAATTCTTTATTCTTTGTCCTATGACTACCGTGTTGCCATCTGCAAACCTCTAGAATATCCAATCATTATAAGCAACAAATTTTGCTACCAACTTATATTTAGCTCTTGGTAATGGTATTATTAATTATTTTTTCATGATTGTTTGTAGAACTCAATCTGGATTGCAGTGTTTGTAAAACTATTTTGCACTTCATGTGCAAAACTTCTCCCTGCAAATCCCTTGCACGGATTTCCTGGGGTTGATATATTCTGTTTTGCTTTGTTGTGACCACTTGTGGTTACTTTGGTGTATATGATTCTCTCTTATACATATATCATCAGGATTATTTTGAAATTCTTTTTTCCAGCTAAGATCAAAAGTTTGTCAGCACTTAATCATCTCATATCATTACAATTTCTTTTCCTTAGAGTAGCTGTTTTATTATTTGTATTAACCTGTCAGAAAAAAAGAGAATGACATTAACAAAAGGTGCAGTTGTGCTCACTACCTCTGTTCCTCCTCTACCAAACCCCTTTATTTATACTTTAGCAAATCAAAGAGTGAAATTAGTCTTCATGAATATATTCTAAATAGTTTATTTCAATATATAAAATAAAACTGATGTTAATTTCAAACCTGAAATAAAAGTGAATTATATTTTAGTCATTTTCCTGATAATTTTTATTAATAAGTCTTTGATAATTCATTTTAAAATATCAGATTTGCCAATTCTCCTATATTTGTGTTTTATCTTTGCTATGCCATCTTTAATTTTAGTTTTCTCACTCAGTAGTTATAAAGCCCCTTTCTTTGTTCCTAAAAGAGCATGTAAGTCAATTTTATCTCTGCCAAAGTGTATTACTTTCTACATATCGTGACTTTGTTCTATTTATGTTTTGTACAAGTATATTTTGCTTTTCATAATTACTGAATTACTTCAATCAACATATTATGAAGCCTATCATATCCCAGTCACTATGCTAGATATATGCTACAAAGCTGCTGTTAATGTTTGTATTATTTATACTGTGCAAGACTGCATGGAATCCATTTTAACTCTGTGATCTCAAGGAAATTCCTCATAGTGTTGTAGAGAAGACTAAATTTTTCAAAATACGCATGGCAAGTTAAATGTCCTGGCTAATAGTGAATTCTTAATAAATGTTAAGAACTCTGACATCAGAATCCAATTTGTCATACATTTCCGGGAAACACAAACCTTATCCAGCTATAAGCATTACTCATTCTTTTAAGGGTATAGGAAAGATGTCAGTAGCCATTTGTGCCACAACATCTATATCAGTGGGTAGGATCCACAAATCCTTCAGATGCTGCTCTCCATTTCCCTGTTTTCCATACAGGAAAACACCTTGGGTTTCTATATGACAAGTACTATTTTTATGTGACAGAAGATTTAAAACAGGTGGTGCACTAAGTTATCCTTTCCCCAGTGTTTACTAACTAGAGAGGTTATGTGACTAATTTTTACAGTGAAGTTGAGACTAATCAAATCATAAATGTTAGATTTAATTCTGAAAATATCCACACTGATCTGACAAAAGGATCTCTTATATTAAAAAATAATCAATACATAGTCCCCAGAAAACCCTCATTTTACCTTCTAACTAGTAAAGTATATCAATATGTTCTTGAAAATTCTAGTAGTGGTAAAAGTGCCTCAGGTGGTCATTAGAGAAAGAGAAAATGCCTATTAATAAACATTTTCTTCTCTGCCGAGATCAGCTCCATCGTGGAGACCCTCACTCAGTGGTGCTAGAGGAATTAAAGACACACACGCAAAAATATAGAGGTGTGGAGTGGGAAATCAGGGGTCTTACAGCCTCCAGAGCTGAGAGCCTCGAACAGAGATTTACCCACGTATTTATTAACAGCAAGCCAGTGATAAGTATTGTTTCTGTAGATTATAGATTAACTAAAAGTATCCCTTATGGGAAACAATGGGATGGGCTGAAATAAAGGGATGAGTTTGGCTAGTTATCTGCAGCAGGAGCATGTCCTTAAGGCACAGATCACTCATGTTATTGTTTGTGGTTTAAGAATGCCTTTAAGCGGTTTTCCGCCCTGGGTGGGCCAGGTGTTCCTTGCCCTCATTCCAGTAAACCGACAACCTTCCAGCGTGGGCGTCCTGGCCATCACGAACATGTCACAGTGCTGCAGAGATTTTGTTTATGGCCAGTTTTTGGGTCAGTTTATGGGCAGATTTTTTGGGGGGCTGTTCCCAACACTTCTCCTTTTGGTTTAAAGAAAACCAGGTCATTTAGTGTAACTAATATATGAGGTTCCTATGTAGCTATACTAGTTAATAGTATTGATAGCATAGGCTAAGACAAAAAGGCCTTATGTTGTCTAGAGAAACTGCTTGGATTTAATTTAGGTTAGTAGTTCTCAAAATTTAGTGTACATAGGAATTACTTCAGGACAGCCTAGGCACGAATTCCAAGATTTCTATCGCTAGGAATCCTAGTTTATTATATTATTATGACTGTGAGCAGTCCACATGTCTTTACTAGTTTGATGGTTCATGCATCATATATACATACAACTTGATTTAAATTAAGGGTTTCTTCCCCTTAAGCTGGGGAGTTATCCTGTATTTATTTTTAGAGACAATTTCTTAGTCAATAATTATAAAGGTAATTTGTAGATATTTGGAGTCAGGAAGTCAATTGAAGGTATATTACGTTAATCTATTTTAGACATTTTGAAGATTTAAAGTCAAGTAAATGCAAGATATCTGATGCATATGGAAGAAAATTCCATAAACATTGAGGAAACAAATAACTTTGAAAATATTGGAATTTAGGAATAATGGAGAAGGAGTACTTGCGGAGGGGGGCAATCATGTCCCTATGCTGCTCTCCACTTATGACCATTAATCTATACACACCATACAAATATGCATTGATGTGTTTCATAAAACAGAGTTATCATTATTGCTGGGGAGATTGAATCATATTATCAGCCTGATATTCTTAAAAAGGCAAATTACCCCCAAAATGGAAATAAGGCAGAATAACCAAGAAATGGAGATACACAAAATTGTTTGATTGGTTCAAGTATTAACCACTGTGTTCCTGGGTGGAAGCAATTGAAGCCTAGGCTTATCTGGTATTCTTTGTTGGTTTGTTTTAAATATCACAAGCCTTTGCAGGATGACAGCACAAATGTCTTTAGAAAAAAAAAATTGCCATGAATCAGTTCTGAACTGCTGTTTCTTACCCCTACTCCTCTAATTTACTTCTTAGTATATTTAGGATGTTCCTTGAAACATGTATTAACACATGGGTTTGAATTGAAAAATTAAGTTAACATTTTTAACTGAAAATAATTCTGATTTTGTTGTAACTCTGATTTTGATAAAAATTCAGCCTATAGAGAAGCATTTTATTAAAATATGTACTTGCAAAGATGCAATGACATTATGCTTTGATTTTTCCAAATTGTATATATATGTCTAGTTAAATATGGCACTTCCAAATCTCGCGAGTATAATTAGAAGTTTCATTAATGTTGGTAAAGTCTTTTTCAATACAAATAACAGAAACTAAGACACAAAGTGCATTAATATTTGCTTAACATATGCCTTCTTACAACAGGTGATTTCAAGGTTTGTTTTAATTAAAAATTCGGTAAATGCCATGTGAGTTTAACAAGTTAACTCAAAAAAAGTTCAAATAACTGTTATACTCCTATACTAAAAATTTCCTCCATCCTAATCTATTTATGCATGTATTCAAGATATTACAAGTTATGTATCTTAAATAGTAAAATAGAAATAAAATTAATGTTGAATTCCTTCTTATTCTATAAGAGATACACTATCATGTTAAGAAATATGTATTGAATATAATTTGATTGATTCTATGATGCCTCTGTATATTTATTTTGAACTGGCAAATTATAAACCAATAATAATCTTCATAAAGCATCAGTCCAGGTGAAAAATTTTAACACTTAGAGAATTATGGTCACAGAAAATAAAACGAAGTTTTAAAATACAGTTTTATGTGTGTATATATGTTTATATACACACACATATATAAGAAACCCTATTTTTGGTTATATACACATATATATGTTGTTAGACAGAAGTATGCTAGCATGAACAATACAATCTTTTCATCCATAAGATAAAAAGATAAATTATACAAAAATAAAAGCCTGGAAGATGTTGAATAGAAATATTAGTGCAAGGGAAAAGCATAAAATTTGAACATTAAAAAAATGCACGTATACATATTTCTAAAAATATTGACATTAGGTGTGAAATCATTGTTATTAAATTTCATTTTATGGCATAATTATTTTTAAAGGATAATATTAAAATATGTCAAAAGTTATATTAGTAAACTTTTTAAAACTTATGGTAACAATTTCAAATAATTTAAATGTTTAAATGTGCACAAGAAGAAAAGAGGGATTCCCCCCTCAAAAAAAATTTTATGTAATACAAGAAAAATAGTTTTTGAATCTGGCTATGTAGAGGACCTGAAAGGAAAAACTGGAAACTCCCATGTTATTTCTCCCAAGGTCATTAAAAGGGACAGATCTAACATCAGTGGTTCTTGGGTCTCTGCAAAAACTTACAAGAAAATTGAAAAGCTGAAAGAACTCCAGAGTTGCAAACTGTTAGAACACATCACCTTTAAAGAGTATTGGTGAAGTTGTCATCAAATGTAGATGATAATCCATTTCTTAGGGGTTCTTCATATATACACAAGATCCAGGAAGAAGGTGGATACTAGGTAGAGTTAGTGATTTGAATTGTTCACAGACTACTATATTAGCAGAGCCTTGGCATTGCTATATCATCCATGTAGTGAGAAGCCTGGAGCCTAAATCTCTGAGGAAGGCATAAGAAAGCAACAGAATTCTCAGAGCAATTCATATTGTTTTGAATGTCGGAGACACAAATTATTTTAATAAATAAAGTCTAACATATCCAAAGACTCAGCTTAATTAAATATAACAAAACATAGTGAAACATGACAGGTGGAATGCCATCATTAAAATGGAGACTGGGGAATGACTGGGAAAAAGTGATTAGTGAATGGTACAAAGAGGCACTATGGAAGCACTTTGACCTGCGTCACAGCAACTAACGTGACAGACGGAATAATTAGATTTATCACACAGGAAAAAAATTCTTACCTTGTCCCACATCAGAGGAGATGTGAAAAGATGCCATTTGAATCAGAAAGAAAGGAGAGGGCACTCAGGAAAGCCGGTTAGATATCTGAGGGATAGTATTTTTATTTTCTTCCTCAAGTAGCCAATTATACCTTCACAGCTTATGAAAAAGCATCCTCTCTTCACCTATTTGAAATGCTAACTTTATCAAATATTAGTTTTGTAAGTTTTTTGGGTGTATTAATAGCAATCAGTGTATCTATTGATAGATCCATCATGTATAATCTATCTACCATCTATTTGTAAAATTTTGAAAACTTTTATCTTATTCATCTCCATTTCTCATTCTTTTTCAGTATCTTCTTTTCTTTCATGACATCACCTACTTTTAATGCAATTTTTATGAAAATAAAATTGGTTATTTATTTCATTATTCAACGTCTTTAAATTATTTTTCTTTTTTTATAATGAAGTATGAATTATCTTATAATAAACCAAAATCCTTTAATGGTTATTTCGTGTCATATGAATATCCACTTATTTCAGCACTGTTAGCTGATATAAAAACTAAAAATTTATTTAAACAGTCATAGATAATAATATCATATATCCAGCAAATCAGCAGAATAGGATTCCATAAGACAAAAAGCAAACAAATAAAACAAATTAAAACCAAAAACCAATAATAATAAAGAACAATGAAGGCAAAAAGCAATTCTTTGAGGTGGTAAATATAATTGATATAGCTCTAGTTAGAATGTTCAGGGAAAAATGAAAAGGAACAAATTACTCATTTTAGAATTGAGAAAGATGGCATTACTACATATCCTACAGATATTAAAATAATGTTGATACTATGAACAACTTTATGCCAAATAATAGACAATTTAGATGAAATTGACAAAATCCTTGAAAAACACTAACTGCCAAAGGTCACCCAAAAAGAAATACATAAGTTGAATAGTCTTATATCTGTTTAAGTAATTGATTTGTATTTCAAAAGCTTCACATAGGAAAAAAAAGATCTAGGACTGAATAGCTTTCCTGGTGAGTTATGCAACAAATTTTTTAAAATATCAATTATATACAAATTCTTCTAAAAACTTGAAGAGGAGAAAATATTTTCCAATTCATCTTCAGGCAGTGTTACTCTGACACCAAAAAAGGACAAACACATTAAAAAATACAACCACAGGGGGGGCGGAGCAAGATGGCCGAATAGGAACAGCTCCAGTCTCCAACTCCCAGCGCGAGCGACACAGAAGACCGGTGATTTCTGCATTTTCAACTGAGGTACTGGGTTCATCTCACTGGGGAGTGCCGGACGATCGGTGCTGGTCAGCTGCTGCAGCCCGACCAGCGAGAGCTGAAGCAGGGCGAGGCATTGCCTCAGCTGGGAAGCGCAAGGGGGAAGGGAATCCCTTTTCCTATCCAGGGGAACTGAGACACACAACACCTGGAAAATCGGGTAACTCCCACCCCAATACTGCGCTTTAAGCAAACAGGCACACCAGGAGATCATATCCCACACCTGGCCGGGAGGGTCCCACACCCACGGAGCCTCCCTCATTGCTAGCACAGCAGTCTGCTATATCGCGGCAAGGCAGCAGCGAGGCTGGGGGAGGGGCGCCCGCCATTGCTGAGGCTTAAGTAGGTAAACAAAGCTGCTGGGAAGCTCGAACTGGGTGGAGCTCACAGCAGCTCAAGGAAACCTGCCTGTCTCTGTAGACTCCACCTCTGGGGACAGGGCGATAACAAACATAGCCGAAACCTCTGCAGACGCAAACGACTCTGTCTGACAGCTTTGAAGAGAGCAGTGGATCTCCCAACACGGAGGTTGAGATCTGAGAAGGGACAGACTCCCTGCTCAAGTGGGTCCCTGACCCCTGAGTAGCCTAACTGGGAGACATCCCCCACTAGGGGCAGTCTGACACCCCACACCTCACAGGGTGGAGTACACCCCTGAGAGGAAGCTTCCAAAGCAAGAATCAGACAGGTACACTCGCTGTTCAGAAATATTCTATCTTCTGCAGCCTCTGCTGCTGATACCCAGGCAAACAGGGTCTGGAGTGGACCTCAAGCAATCTCCAACAGACCTACAGCTGAGGGTCCTGACTGTTAGAAGGAAAACTATCAAACAGGAAGGACACCTACACCAAAACCCCATCAGTACATCACCATCATCAAAGACCAGAGGCAGATAAAACCACAAAGATGGGGAAAAAGCAGGGCAGAAAAGCTGGAAATTCAAAAAATAAGAGCGCATCTCCCCCGGCAAAGGAGCGCAGCTCATCGCCAGCAACGGATCAAAGCTGGACGGAGAATGACTTTGATGAGATGAGAGAAGAAGGCTTCAGTCCGTCAAATTTCTCAGAGCTAAAGGAGGAATTACGTACCCAGCGCAAAGAAACTAAAAATCTTGAAAAAAAAGTGGAAGAATTGATGGCTAGAGTAATTAATGCAGAGAAGGTCATAAACGAAATGAAAGAGATGAAAACCATGACACGAGAAATACGTGACAAATGCACAAGCTTCAGTAACCGACTCGATCAACTGGAAGAAAGAGTATCTGCGATTGAGGATCAGATGAATGAAATGAAGCGAGAAGAGAAACCAAAAGAAAAAAGAAGAAAAAGAAATGAACAAAGCCTGCAAGAAGTATGGGATTATGTAAAAAGACCAAATCTACGTCTGACTGGGGTGCCTGAAAGTGAGGGGGAAAATGGAACCAAGCTGGAAAACCCTCTTCAGGATATCATCCAGGAGAACTTCCCCAACCTAGTAGGGCAGGCCAACATTCAAATCCAGGAAATACAGAGAACGCCACAAAGATACTCCTCGAGAAGAGCAACTCCAAGACACATAATTGCCAGATTCACCAAAGTTGAAATGAAGGAAAAAATCTTAAGGGCAGCCAGAGAGAAAGGTCGGGTTACCCACAAAGGGAAGCCCATCAGACTAACAGCAGATCTCTCGGCAGAAACTCTCCAAGCCAGAAGAGAGTGGGGGCCAATATTCAACATTCTTAAAGAAAAGAATTTTAAACCCAGAATTTCATATCCAGCCAAACTAAGTTTCATAAGTGAAGGAGAAATAAAATCCTTTACAGATAAGCAAATGCTTAGAGATTTTGTCACCACTAGGCCTGCCTTACAAGAGACCCTGAAGGAAGCACTAAACATGGAAAGGAACAACCGGAAATGTAAAGACCATCGATGCTAGGAAAAAACTGCATCAACTAACAAGCAAAATAACCAGTTAATATCATAATGGCAGGATCAAGTTCACACATAACAATCTTAACCTTAAATGTAAATGGACTAAATGCTCCAATTAAAAGACACAGACTGGCAAACTGGATAAAGAGTCAAGACCCATCAGTCTGCTGTATTCAGGAGACCCATCTCACACGCAGAGACATACATAGGCTCAAAATAAAGGGATGGAGGAAGATTTACCAAGCAAATGGAGAACAAAAAAAAGCGGGGGTTGCAATACTAGTCTCTGATAAAACAGACTTTAAACCATCAAAGATCAAAAGAGACAGAGAAGGCCATTACATAATGGTAAAGGGATCAATTCAACAGGAAGAGCTAACTATCCTAAATATATATGCACCCAATACAGGAGCACCCAGATTCATCAAGCAAGTCCTTAGAGACTTACAAAGAGACTTAGACTCCCATACAATAATAATGGGAGACTTCAACACTCCACTGTCAACATTAGACAGATCAACGACACAGAAAGTTAACAAGGATATCCAGGAATTGAACTCATCTCTGCAGCAAGCAGACCTAATAGACATCTATAGAACTCTCCACCCCAAATCAACAGAATATACATTCTTCTCATCACCACATCGTACTTACTCCAAAATCGACCACGTAATTGGAAGTAAAGCACTCCTCAGCAAATGTACAAGAACAGAAATTATAACAAACTGTCTCTCAGACCACAGTGCAATCAAACTAGAACTCAGGACTAAGAAACTCAATCAAAACCGCTCAACTACATGGAAACTGAACAACCTGCTCCTGAATGACTACTGGGTACATAACGAAATGAAGGCAGAAATAAAGATGTTCTTTGAAACCAATGAGAACAAAGATACAACATACCAGAATCTCTGGGACACATTTAAAGCAGTGTGTAGAGGGAAATTTATAGCACTAAATGCCCACAAGAGAAAGCAGGAAAGATCTAAAATTGACACTCTAACATCGCAATTAAAAGAACTAGAGAAGCAAGAGCAAACACATTCGAAAGCTAGCAGAAGGCTAGAAATAACTAAGATCAGAGCAGAACTGAAGGAGATAGAGACACAAAAAACTCTCCAAAAAATCAATGAATCCAGGAGTTGGTTTTTTGAAAAGATCAACAAAATTGACAGACCACTAGCAAGACTAATAAAGAAGAAAAGAGAGAAGAATCAAATCGACGCAATTAAAAATGATAAAGGGGATATCACCACCGACCCCACAGAAATACAAACTACCATCAGAGAATACTATAAACACCGCTACGCAAATAAACTGGAAAATCTAGAAGAAATGGATAATTTCCTGCACACTTACACTCTTCCAAGACTAAACCAGGAAGAAGTTGAATCCCTGAATAGACCAATAGCAGGCTCTGAAATTGAGGCAATAATTAATAGCCTACCAACCAAAAAAAGTCCAGGACCAGATGGATTCACAGCTGAATTCTACCAGAGGTACAAGGAGGAGTTGGTACCATTCCTTCTGAAACTATTCCAATCAATAGAAAAAGAGGGAATCCTCCCTAACTCATTTTATGAGGCCAACATCATCCTGATACCAAAGCCTGGCAGAGACACAACAAAAAAAGAGAATTTTAGACCAATATCCCTGATGAACATCGATGCAAAAATCCTCAATAAAATACTGGCAAACCGGATTCAGCAACACATCAAAAAGCTTATCCACCATGAGCAAGTGGGCTTCATCCCTGGGATGCAAGGCTGGTTCAACATTAGCAAATCAATAAACATAATCCAGCATATAAACAGAACCAAAGACAAGAACCACATGATTATCTCAATAGATGCAGAAAAGGCCTTTGACAAAATTCAACAGCCCTTCATGCTAAAAACGCTCAATAAATTCGGTATTGATGGAACGTACCACAAAATAATAACAGCTATTTATGACAAACCCACAGCCAATATCATACTGAATGGGCAAAAACTGGAAAAATTCCCTTTGAAAACTGGCACAAGACAGGGATGCCCTCTCTCACCACTCCTATTCAACATAGTGTTGGAAGTTCTGGCTAGGGCAATTAGGCAAGAGAAAGAAATCAAGGGTATTCAGTTAGGAAAAGAAGAAGTCAAACTGTCCCTGTTTGCAGATGACATGACTGTATATTTAGAAAACCCCATTGTCTCAGCCAAAAATCTCCTTAAGCTGATAAGCAACTTCAGCAAAGTCTCAGGATACAAAATTAATGTGCAAAAATCACAAGCATTCTTATACACCAGTAACAGACAAACAGAGAGCCAAATCAGGAATGAACTTCCATTCACAATTGCTTCAAAGAGAATAAAATACCTAGGAATCCAACTTACAAGGGATGTAAAGGACCTCTTCAAGGAGAACTACAAACCACTGCTCAGTGAAATCAAAGAGGACACAAACAAATGGAAGAACATACCATGCTCATGGATAGGAAGAATCAGTATCGTGAAAATGGCCATACTGCCCAAGGTTATTTATAGATTCAATGCCATCCCCATCAAGCTACCAATGAGTTTCTTCACAGAATTGGAAAAAACTGCTTTAAAGTTCATATGGAACCAAAAAAGAGCCCGCATCTCCAAGACAATCCTAAGTCAAAAGAACAAAGCTGGAGGCATCACGCTACCTGACTTCAAACTATACTACAAGGCTACAGTAACCAAAACAGCATGGTACTGGTACCAAAACAGAGATATAGACCAATGGAACAGAACAGAGTCCGCAGAAATAATACCACACATCTACAGCCATCTGATCTTTGACAAACCTGAGAGAAACAAGAAATGGGGAAAGGATTCCCTATTTAATAAACGGTGCTGGGAAAATTGGCTAGCCATAAGTAGAAAGCTGAAACTGGATCCTTTCCTTACTCCTTATACGAAAATTAATTCAAGATGGATTAGAGACTTAAATGTTAGACCTAATACCATAAAAATCCTAGAGGAAAACCTAGGTATTACCATTCAGGATATAGGCATGGGCAAAGACTTCATGTCTAAAACACCAAAAGCAATGGTAGCAAAAGCCAAAATTGACAAATGGGATCTCATTAAATTAAAGAGCTTCTGCACAGCAAAAGAAACTACCATCAAAGTGAACAGGCAACCTACAGAATGGGAGAAAATTTTTGCAATCTACTCATCTGACAAAGGGCTAATATCCAGAACCTACAAAGAACTGAAACAAATTGACAAGAAAAAAACAAACAACCCCATCAAAAAGTGGGCAAAGGATATGAACAGACATTTCTCAAAAGAAGACATTCATACAGCCAACAGACACATGAAAAAATGCTCATCATCACTGGCCATCAGAGAAATGCAAATCAAAACCACAATGAGATACCATCTCACACCAATTAGAATGGCGATCATTAAAAAGTCAGGAAACAACAGGTGCTGGAGAGGATGTGGAGAAATAGGAACACTTTTACACTGTTGCTGGGATTGTAAACTAGTTCAACCATTATGGAAAACAGTATGGCGATTCCTCAAGGATCTAGAACTAGATGTACCATATGACCCAGCCATCCCATTACTGGGTATATACCCATAGGATTATAAATTATGCTGCTATAAAGACACATGCACACGTATGTTTATTGCAGCACTATTCACAATAGCAAAGACTTGGAATCAACCCAAATGTCCATCAGTGACAGACTGGATTAAGAAAATGTGGCACATATACACCATGGAATACTATGCAGCCATCAAAAAGGATGAGTTTGCGTCCTTTGTAGGGACATGGATGCAGCTGGAAACCATCATTCTTAGCAAACTATCACAAGAACAGAAAACCAAACACCGCATGTTCTCACTCATAGGTGGGAACTGAACAATGAGATCACTTGGACTCAGGAAGGGGAACATCACACACAGGGGCCTATCATGGGGAGGGGGGAGGGGGGAGGGATTGCATTGAGAGTTATACCTGATGTAAATGATGAGTTGTTGGATGCAGCACACCAACATGGCACAAGTATACTTATGTAACAAACCTGCACGTTATGCACATGTACCCTACAACTTAAAGTATAATAATAATAAATAAATTTAAAAAAAAAAATACAACCACAGTTAATATTCCTCATAAGTATACATACAAAAATTCTAAAAACCAACCAAAATGTATTTAATAATATTACTATATAAAATGATAATATATAATGAACAAAGTGAGTTTTATCTCAAGAATGCACTGTTTAGTTTAACATTAGGAAAAAACTAATGCAATTTACTGTGTGTTAAAAAAAACTAAAAATTTATTTAAACATAGATAAATAATTTGATAAAATTCAATATTTATTGCTAAGAAAAACTCCAAGCAAGCTAGGCCTAGAAGGGAACTTCTGCAATTTGATGAAGGGCGACCAAATAATCTACAGCTAACACCGAAGCCAAAAAACTGAATGTGGCCAGGCATGGTGCCTCATGCCTGCTATACCAGCACTTTGGAAAGCCAAGGCAGGAGGACTGCTTGAGCCCAGGAGTTTGAGACCGGTCTGGGCAACATAGAGAGATTCCCATCTCTACAAATAATAAAAACCAAATTAACCTGGCATGGTAGCATGCTCCTGTGGGCTCATCTACTTGGGAGGCTGAGGTAGGAGGATCACTTTAGTCCAGGAAGTCGAGGCTGCAGTGAGTGAAGCCATGATCACAGTACTGCACTCCACTGTGGGTGACAAAGAGAACGTATCTTAAAATACAAAACAAAACAAAAAACCTGATAGCTTTCCCACTAAGATCAGGAAAAAGACAAGGAGATTCACTCTCTTCATTTCTATTCAACGTGATACTGGGAGTTCTAGTCACTGAAATAAGTCTAGAAAAATAAATAAAAGATAGCCAGATTGAAAAATAGGAAATAAAACTATCTTTATTTGCAGACAGCATCATCATGAAAGTAGAAAATCCAATGAAATCTACAAAAATTGTACTAGATTTAGTAAATGAGTATAAAGAGTTTATAAGATAAAGTATCAATCCAAAAATTAATCATATTCCTGCATACTCTAAATTTTAAAAAAAAGTCAAATACCATCTTAAATTTTAAAACCCTACATATTTAGAGACAAATTTGACAAAAGATGTGTATGATGTGTACACTGAAAACTATACAACATTGTCAAAATAAATTAAGAAGATCTTTAAAAATGAAGAGATACAGTGTGTTCATGGGTCAAAATGCTGAATATTCTTCAGTTGTCTATTCTTCTGAAATTGATATATAGGTTCAATGCAATATCAAATCAAAACTCCTGGGGCTTTTTTTTTGGAGAAGTTGACAAATTGATTCTTAAATTCATATGGAAATGTGCAAAAGACCTGGAATTGTCAAACATCTTTGGAAGAATATAATAAAGTTGGAACATTAAAACTATCTGATTTTAATACTTGGAATAATGGTACAATGTAGCATTGCCCTAGTTTAAACAAGTAGATCAATGAAACAAAATACAGTATAGAAATACAGCACACCTATTATGTATAGATAACTGATTTTTTGACAAATATTCAAAGACAAATTAGTTAAGAAGGAAGAAATTTGTTTTTATTTTTGTTTTCCCAAGGAATTGTTCTGATGTATTTCATGTGTAAGAGTAGTAGGTATGGACTGTTTTTAAACTCTGAATTCCTATAGTAGATCTGATGCTTTCTTAAGAATGGATGCCGGTGAGCATTTTTTTTCATGTCTAAACATTAGTAACTAGACATTTGGATTTGTTTTCGATGACATTTGTTTTGAGTCATGTTTCGTGGTCCTTGGAGAGGGCTTTGTTTAATACCTTTTAGAGCTTGGTTACAAAGACAATATACACGACCAATCCTTTTTACTCATTTTGAGTATAGTCTTTATATTAACATGATTCACAGGCTTCAGATATTCAAATTATCCTGCACCTGCATGTCGCAAACCAAATGCAATACTATTGATTTTTTCCAAATTTATAAAAAGCACACTTTTAAAAATAATTAAACCGATTACCCTTGCATACCCAATATCCTACCAGTACACAATTGAAACCTCATTTTAAATTTGAATTTGTTTGGCAATATTCAAACCTGCTGTACACTTGTTTTGAGTTTCTTTTTTTTTTTTTTTTTTAGTTAAAGTAACAGAAAGGTTTTTTTTGTTTGTTTGAAAAAACTAGCCCAGTGGATTTCCTCACGTTGCCTTATGAGTGAGAACAATTAATGTTTTGTTGCATAATGCCTAGATTTTAAAAACAGACAGTATAGATTGTTATATGCATAAATAAACTTTTTGAACAGCAGTCTCTAAGGAATTTTTTCTCTATTTTCTTTTGTTTTGTAGTTTCAATAGATTCCCTTGTGTATTTACTGAGCAAAAAGATAAATCTGTAACTCTAGCCTAATTAGAATGATGAGATACATGACATTTCTCTACTTAAAATCTGTTCTTTTTCCTAGGCTTTCACCTTTGGTGTAACGAGTCTAGTTAAGTATTAATGAAAACTTTTAGAAATTTAACCAGACTGTAGAGAATGATAGAGATGCATTAGAATTTTTTGTGTGTGTGTCTGAGATGTGTAGTGAATATGAACTTAAGTAAAAGTAGAAAATATTTAAACAAAATATTCTCTCATTTTATCTCTACATGGATTCTTCTGAAGAAAACTTGGTATTTATTCTTTTTTTTTTTAATTTATTTATTATTATTATACTTTAAGTTGTAGGGTACATGTGCATAACGTGCAGGTTTGTTACATATGTATACTTGTGCCATGTTGGTGTGCTGCACCCATCAACTCGTCATTTACATCAGGTATAACTCCCAATGCAATCCCTCCCCCCTCCCCCCTTCCCATGATAGGCCCCTGTGTGTGATGTTCCCCTTCCTGAGTCCAAGTGATCTCATTGTTCAGTTCCCACCTATGAGTGAGAACATGCGGTGTTTGGTTTTCTGTTCTTGTGATAGTTTGCTAATATCTCTTTAATATTGGAACAATGTATTGAAATGATTATAAGTGCCCTCAATTTAGTTAGCCTTTGCATTCTACCATGTACCATAATATAAAAACAAATCCAATATACCCTGCGTAAGGTAAGACCCTTTTTAACTTATCTTTTCGTGCAACAAAAGTTAGAGCAAAACTTTGGAAATCCATGTGAGGGAATTAAATTTGCCCTTACATTGTCCTATTTCCTTTATTCCTTTTGACGAAGAAGTAAAACTTTCTAATATATACATTATATATTATTATACATATTTATATATATATTACAAATTCCTAATATATATTTCTATTATATACAAGAAATTTTTACTTCATTTATGTTTTCATAATTTTACCTCATATATATGTTATATATAATGTAATAGAATGCATTTTTTAAATGTACGAATACGTCTAATTTTTTTTTCTTCAGCTTTTATTTTAAGTTCTGGGGTACATGTGCAGAATGTGCAGGTTTGTTACTCTAATTCATTTTTTAATCTATCTCTATGAGCTTGTAGTTGCATTGAATGAATCATAGAGGGAAATTAGAAAGCAGCTATTTCCATGTTGAGAAAATCTACAAACACATTTACATCCAGTTTAAGATTAAAGACAGCTATTTTGTTTAACAAAGCCCAGATTTTGATCAGTAGAACAATGATGAAATTTTTAAAAAGTCTTCACTATTATATTTAGTCTACCACATCATAAAAATTTCACAGATAATACATGAAAAAGGTAAATTTACATTTATTACATTATATGTAATAATATGTAGTTATATGTAAAATATGTATTATAACACATATACACATAAACTACCTGTAGATCTTGTTATACTAGAAAAGCAGTGACTAATGAAAAACCCAAGAGATAACAAAAATAGAAATATTTTGATGTTGCAAGTACTATTATGCATGCATTAACTTACTATTAATGAAAGACACACAAATTAAGATTACTAGAGAGCAATCACTGTTTAAAACAAAGATTCTAGGGATTCATTAATTAAAAACAAAGGTTTTATAGGGATTCAGTAATTTTAAATGAATATATATAAATAAAAGAATATTAAGCTTTGTAGAAAAGCAGAGAAATATTTAAATATTTTAATCAAAAAGAAAAGGTAACTTCATGATATTTGATTTTTTTATTATAGCCTGTATGTTATAAAAGGAAGCCAGAAAATGGAAAAAACGCCCTTTTGAATATTGTCTGGGAATTCTGAAAATTGGCTAAGACGAAGCAGCCTTTCTTTAGCAAAAATAATTAACTAAAAATAAATTATAATCAGTTACTATGGAATATAACTGCAATACTAGTCAGTAAGAAGATCTGCAACTAGTACTTAAAATCATTTTGCATTTAAAATAAAACAATATATAGCTTCTTACTGTATTTGCAAAAAAAGAAATATGAAACCATTATAAACAGATTAAAGAAAAATGGAAGATAAAACATAGAAAGACCAATTTTAGTTTTTCTGTTTGATATACTTCAGTCATATAGAATTGAGGCACTGAGGCACTGTTAATGACTTACCGGAAAAGTGGTGAATCTAAAGGCAATTGATAAAGTACGAATAGGCACCTAAGTGGAGCTACAAAAACTGTAGGAACGTATACACAAAAACTAAGTAAATAAAATATAAAATTGAACTTGATGATGGATAAATATATATCAATGAATAAATATGAAATGGAACGTGATGATGAATAAAAGACTCTCTTAAGTAACAAGTTACTTGAAGTGTTAGCTAAATTCAGAAATTTCAAACTACTAAATATTTAAACTGCCTTTTGGGATAAAGTGCTTGAAAGATGAATCAAAAGTTAACACTAACCGAAGTATGAAACTTATTTCAAATGAGTGAAAAGTTTTCAGTAACGTGGCAAGTAGGACTTATTTAACTCTGGACAAGAGAAGAATCTTTTAACATTCTTATAAACATGACTGATGAATTGGTGGATGTGTTCATTTTTATGAAATCTAATATGACTTGTGAAAATATTTGTGCATGGGTAACTTTCTAAATATGAAACTTTCTAGGGCTGAGAATGAAGTAATGTATTTTCTTACTTGTGATATTAGTTTTTATTTTCTGCAGATTTCACAGGACAAAAGAAAAATGAAGAACCAATCAATGGACATAGTGTTCACTCTGCTTGGACTGACAAATGACCCTCTACTACAGATTGTGATTTTTCTGTTTCTATTTTGTAATTATATCCTGAGCCTGATGGGGAACTTAACCATCATTCTCCTCACCCTGCTGGATCCACGGCTCAAGACTCCAATGTATTTCTTCCTCCAAAATTTCTCCTTCTTAGAAATTTCATTCACAACTGTTTGCATTCCACGATTCTTGACAAGCATTCTGACTGGAGACAAGACAATTTCCTACAATGCTTGTGCAACTCAGTTATTCTTCTTCCTTTTATTAGGAGTTACTGAGTTTTACCTCCTGGCTGCCATGTCCTATGATCGCTACATTGCCATCTGCAAACCACTGCATTATCCAATCATTATGAGCAGCAAAGTGTGCTACGAACTTGTATTCATCTCTTGGGTAACTGGATTCCTAATCATCTTTCCCCCTTTGGTCTTGGGACTCAAGCTGGATTTCTGTGCTTCCAAAACTATTGATCACTTCTTATGTGACACTTCTCCTATTCTACAGATTTCTTGCTCAGATACACGTTTTATAGAATTAATGGCTTTTATCTTAGCTGTGCTGACACTCATCATCACGTTGTTGTTAGTGATCTTCTCCTACACATACATCATCAAAACCATTCTAAAATTCCCTTCTGTTCAACAGCAAACCAAGGCTTTATCCACTTGTTCTTCACACATGATTGTTGTCTCTATTACTTATGGGAGTTGTATCTTTATGTATATGAAACCATCAGCAAAAGAAAGGGTGACTTTAACTAAAGGAGTAGCTGTGCTCAATACCTCTGTTGCCCCTTTACTCAACCCCTTCATTTATACTCTAAGGAACCAGCAGGTGAAAGAAGCTCTCAAGGATATGCTTCAAAGATTTTGTTATTTTCTAAACAAGACAAAATTTGGATATAAATAATATACTGTTGGAACATGAATGGGAAAATTGAATGCAGTCTTCAATAAATTACCTTAGTTCAGAGTTATTCCATTTCTCTGCTTGAATAATATCGTATTAGGTTTACTGCATCTCTGTGTTCTCTGCAGCTCTCTTGTTCTTTCTGAGTAGATCTTCCTACTCTCTAGTGATAAACTACCTTCTTCAATCTAAAATATTAAAGTTCCTCTATGCCTAGAAATAGCTCTTCCATAAATAATAGTTTTATGTACTGAATGTTTTGTACCCGTGAACATTGCTAGATATACTGAGACAATTACTTCAACATGTGTGTTAATTGCTAAGCATCGTATCTGCTCTTAAGTATCTTGCATTCCTAAAAGAGTCAAAAACACAGAATCTGATAATTATTATATTATGTAATTGATGTTGTGATAAAAACGAGGTAGAAAACCTGATTAATTTTAAAGATCAAAGTAGCCACTCAAGAAATCATTGCTTACGATGGACCTTGAAAAATGAAGAAAAAAACTAAAGGTTCCAGGATGCTGTAATCAGAGTATAAAATAGGCAAATAAATTAGTCTACTGTAGAAGATTCACCTGGAGAGTTTCAATGATTAAGAATATTAGTAAACATTTTTGGTTGTTTTGGGGGATAAAAATAATTTAATTTGGCCAGGTGCAGTGGCTCATGCCTGTAATCCCAGCACTTTGGGAGGCTGAGGTGGGTGGATCTTCTGAGGTCAGGAGTTTGAGACCAGCCTGATACGGTGAAACTTTGTCTCTACTAAAAAAGACAAAACTTAGCCGGGTGTTGTGGCATATGCCTGTAATCCCAGCTACTCAGTGGCTGAGGCATGAAAATCACTTGAACTAGTCATTCTCCATCTCCCACCTCTAACCCCATCTGTCACTGGATTGAGGTATTCGCTGGTGTTCTTTCAGTCACTATAGACTTGTTTTGTCTTTTCTGGAATTTCTTTATATATTTTATATAATATATATATGTATATTTAAGACAATGTCTCAGAGGCTGGAGTGGAGTGGCATAATCATGGGTCACTACAGCTTCAAACTCTTGAGCTCAAGCAATCCGCCCACCTCAACGTCCCAAGTAGCTGGGACTACAGGTGCACACCACCACACACAGCTAATTTTTAAATTTTTGTAGAGATGAGGTCTTGCTGTTTCCCAGGTTGGTCTTAAATTCCTGAGCTCAAGCAATCCTCCTGCCTCTGCCTCTCAAAGTGTTGGCATTATAAGCATGAACCATGGTACCCAGCCTGGAATTTCTTATTAAAGAGGGCATACCGTGTGAACTTTATGTATGGCTGCTTTTGCTCAGCATAATATTTTTTGAGTTTCATTCATGCTATTGCATGCATTCATAGTTCATTCCTTTTTGTTGATAGAATTTCGCAGAATATCTAGTGTCCTTTTGTGACAGCCAGCATTTTCTCCTTTATCCCATAGTTTGGTATTTTTATTCTCTGAGGAATATCTTCACATAACTGAACCATTTAGTTTGATCAGTGTGAAAACTGATTACATTCCATACTCTGAATTGCCAATCCCTGAAGGCCTCTATCCTCCTATAATGTCTTTTAGAAATAAGCTGATCCAACAAATGGGAGTTAGTTGGAAGGAATTTTTGCCCTATATCTTGGTGACTCTACTTCTCAATCCTATCCTCTGAGGCAGTGGAGCTTCAAAAATTGTTTCTAAAGGGATAAAAAAAAGAAAATGGATACACATGGAGGATCTCAGTTCCTCATTTTGTTGCTCATTTTAGTGGTCCATTTCTACCTAAATTAACTTACACTCTTTTTTATGCAGCAGGCTCCAAGACTCAACCTTCTTTTGAAGAGTGGAAGGGAAGCAAAAGTCTGAGAACCAGAGATGAAGGTTGAGGAAACTAGAACTAGAGATTTCAGCTCAAAGCCCTACAGAGAATGATTCAGGAAAGCTCAGTGGGAAATGGCAGTGACTTTCAGTAATTTCTGGGAAAGTTCTAACCAATAGCCTTAGCAGTAAAGCATGTAGTTCTCAAACACTCAGTAAGAAGTTACTATGGATCTCACCTTGCTCTGCAGTTTGACTATAAATGCCTCTGGAAAATAATGGCCTCTGCTTCTCTTACAACTTCCAAATTTTGAGCAAAATGCTTTCACTGAAAAACTTTAAGATAGAACTATTCTGATAAGGGGATTCTGGAAAATGGCCTCCCAGTGTCTTCTCTGCATTTATAGAACAATTAAAAAGTCAAATACGAGAAAACTGCAGAATCATAAAAAAATAAATAAATCATGTCTCTTGCAGCCACGTGGATGCAGTTGCAGGCCATTATCCTAAATAAATTAATGCAGAAACAGAAAACCGAATACTGCATATTCTCACTTAAAAGTGGGAAGTAAACACTGGCTACACGTGGACATAAAGATGGGAACAATAGCCACTGGGGACTACTAGAGAGGGAAAGGGGAGTGATGGTTAAAAAATGACCTATCAAATACTATGCTCACTACCTAGGTGATGGGATCATTTGTAGCCCAAACTTCAGCAACGTGCAATTTACTCATGTAACAGACCTGCGCATATACCCCTTAAACCTAAAATAAAAGTAGAAAAAAAAAGTCATATGTGGTATTGAGTTGGCAACATACAATTCAAAGTAGCTTCTTTGAAAAAAACCAAAGCCATGGTTTCAGAAATTCCAAATCATCGCTTCTATCACTGGCTCTACCCAAAGAGTGATACCAGTGTTGGAGACATGTTAGGAGAAATTGAAACTATCTAGGGTCAATGGTCTCGTTGTCTGAAATGTTATCTGAGCTCATTGTCTCACAATCAAGAAAATTAGTAAGTGTGGACACAAGGGTGAGGTTTGAGCGAAAGTTTAATAAGCAAAAGAAAGCTCTCCACAGTAAAAAGGAGGCCAAAATGGATTGCCCTTTCTACAGTTGAATCCAAAAGCTTTTATGAGAAACTCCCCTCATCTCTGTAGTTGTTTGTGTAACTTCCCATATCTGTGAAGCTGTCTGTGCAACTTTCCTTATCTGTAAATCTTTGGGTATGTCTTGGGTAGCACAAAGTACAACTTCTGTTGTTTGTGTGACGGTGGGTCTGTTTCAGGTAACCCCCCAACACCCCTGTGCGAGTTCCTAGGAAGCCCACTATGTATTGCCTGAAAGCATGAGGAAACTTTTTCCTGGGAGCTTACTAATCCACAAAGAACAAAAGGCTTCTACGCTGGGCCTTGCTTTCTCATCAGTGCAGCTGCAGTTTGGTTTTTCTTCAGGCTACTCTATTCGTCCCTGAAACTGTGATTTTTCAGGCTGTTTCACTGAGGACTAGCTTTAGCTGTCTGCCTGATTTTTCCTTTTCTTCTCCCTCGAGATGAGACTCATTTTGCACCTTCTTGTTCAATTTATCCCCATTATATAGGACTGTTTGAAGTTCCTGGACATTATGGACACTTAAATCCATGGGATCCATTCATGTTGGTTCAGACTCCTTTGGTGCTCTGGTTAGAAAGCGCGGTTCTACAGGGCGCTGTAATTTGGTTTCTGAAGGAGTAAAGAATTAAGAAAGAGCAATAAACATAAGAAGATATGTTCTATTACTATTAAAGTGATTTAATTTTCCTACGAGGTGAGAAGTAGATCTATGTGTTAAGATGTAAGTTTATGTCCCAGGGTGAATAAGATCTGTACTACATGGTTCTTTAGGATAAATTCTTTTTTACTTACCAAATCCCAGAGCCTGGAAAGAGAAGTATATTCATTCATTCATTCATTCATTCATTTATTACCTCAACAAACAGAGCTCTAAGAACTTGCAATACTTAATAGAAGTGGATGTAACTGGCATGCTCCTGGAAATTGTTTGTAGTTTCATTGATTACAGAGAATGAGATCTATACATTGGAAGTTTCAGTGAGGAAGTATATTTGGATCTTAAAACATATAATAGGGGATTCTAAGGGTTTAGCGGGTAAAGGATGCTTTTCTTTATAAACTTTCCTCTACTTATTTCTCACTGACAGCATTAAAACTCCCAAAATCAGTTAACCACAAAGAATTTAAGTTTCAACGACCAAAAAATTAAAGATCTTTTCCAGTCTAGGAGGGTATTTTTAGGACAAGCGGGCTTGACCCTCTAGGTAAATGTTTTATCTTTGGCCTGTGGCTTCATAAATTATGGGCAGACTTCTTTTTTTCTTTTTTCTTTTTTTTTTCAAAGATAGAGTCTTGCTCTGTTGCCCAGGCTGGAGTGTAGTGGTGAGATCTCGGCTCACTGCAACCTCTACCTCCCTGGTTCAAGCAAGTCCCCTGCATCAGCCTCTTGAGTAGCTGGGATTACAGGCACGTGCCACCATGCTTGCCTAATTTTTTATTTTTGTATTTTTAGTAGAGACAGAGTTTCACCGTGTTGGCCAGACTGGTCTCAAACTCCTGACCTCAGGCAGTCCGTCTGCCCCGGCCTCCCAAAGTGCTGGGATTACAGGCATAAGTCACGGCACCAGGCTTGTTTAACATTCTCGTAGTTATACTTTAACTAATTTTAATAGTGTAACTCTTATAAATGAATACAGTGGTTCAATGCAGGATTACTCTTTTAATTATCAAAACAATAATGTTGTTTTTGGGGGGGTGTGGTGTGAAATACGAAAAGATGAAGCTTTCAGAACAAATGGAAAATAAGATTCTAGGAGCAGAACATGGAAAACGATTTTTTTAATAATTTAAGAGTCTCAGAATCATTCAGTGATAATACTAGTAGCACACTTTTGGTAATAAATAAAAGTAGCTTGCAAATTTGGATATTAAATGAGAATTTCATATTGCCCATGAATTGCCATAAAGGTTCAAAATATAAGGCATTGTATGTCAGTCTAAGCATTGTCACCAACAACTGGAAGTAGATGCATTTATATCATGCTTACAGAGAGCTGGAAGTATTGATTTTAAAACCAGAAACAAGAGGAGTGGGATAGAGAAAAGAAAAACTGTGGTTTGATTACCTTCCTGAAGCCAAGTTGAAATCCCTACACAAAGAATTTGTTCTTTTCCTGGCTTGGAAGCTTGCTGAATGACTGAATATACTGACCCACACTAGTGCTGCTCAAGGAGAAGACTGTGCCTTATTTCCCATGATCAGAATTACTTAACATAAATTTGCTATGTAGAAAAGGAACTAGAATTGAGAAAAAGACTTTGAGGTAAACCTTATATTAACCAACCTATATTAACCAATGGTTTTAATAATATTATGTTGATAAGGAACAACTCTAGATTTGTTTTCATAACAATTTTAGAAAACCACTGGGTCTTATATACAAAAGGCACATGTTTATTATATGCAGTATTTATTCAGCATAATGATTCATTTTGAGTCAATACACATTTTAAAAGCTTTATTGAGGTGGTATGCAAGAAACTGCATAGATTTAAAGAATGTAATATAAGCTTTGACACGTACAAAATATTTTATATTTTCTTTTTCTTTCTTTCTTTTTTGAGTCAGAATCTCTCTGTGTTGCCCAGGCTAGAGTGCAGTGACACGATCTCAACGTGCGTGAACTGCAACCTCCGCCTCCCAGGTTCAAGCGATTCTTGTGCCCCCGCCTCCGAAGTAGCTGGGATTACAGGCATGCACTACCACACCTGGCTATTTTTTCTATTTTTAGTAGAGACAGGGTTTGCCATGTTGTCCAGGCTGGTCTCAAACCCCTGGGCTCAAATGACCCACCCACCTCGGCCTCCCCAAATGCTGGGATTACAGGTGTGAGCCACAGTGCCCAGCCTTATTTTATGTTTTCTAAGAATTATATAAAGCTGAATTCATCACTGCAAATACAATATTGAACATATCCAGCACTACCAAAAGTTTCCTGGTGCAACATTGTATCCCTGCTTACTATACCTCTGTCACTATCCTTCAGGAATCACTTGCCTGCTTTATGTCACTGTATATTACATTTCTATTTACTATCACATTTTCTAGAATGTTATAGGAATGGAATAATGCAGTATTCTTTTTGACTAGGTTTCTTTCACCCAGTCTAATTATTTTGAGATTCGTCCATACTATTGCCTATATTAACAGTTTCTTTCTTTCTTTCTCTCACTTCCTTTCTTTCTCTCTCTCTTTCTTTCTCTTTCTTTCTTTGTTTGTTTGTTTCTTTCTTTCTTTCTTTCTTTCTTTTCTTTTCTTTTCTTTTCTTTTCTTTTCTTTTCTTTTCTTTTCTTTTTTGAGACAGGGTCTTGCTCTGTCACCCAGGCTGGAGCGCAGTGGTGCAATCTTGGCTTACTGCAGCCTCCACCTCCCAGATTCAAGTGATTCTCATGACTCAGCCTCACAAGTAGCTGGTTGTCTTTCAACTAGTAAATTCTATCTGAGCATTTGCAAGATCTAATCTAAATCAAAACTACCTCATGCATCATCAAGGATGGAGAGAAAAATTACAGATCTGCTATTAATGCTTTCATTCTCAGCAATTTTGATTTTGTACAATGATCATTCCCTTTCAAAACCGATAATGTGTTATATGAAAAAAGTTATATATGGAATCCTAAGAAACATTACAACTGAATATTTAATTTTTTCTTAATTTTCAAGGTGCCTATTTGATTCTGTAATTGAAACAGAACCATAAAAATACTTCAATAAATGTCTTCTACATGCTTAAGATGTTATCATAGCTATCACTTCATAATTTTCTAGCAATGTATTATTAAAACTGAGTGGTAGAATAAAGGAATTGAACATAAATTAAGATTCGATACAGTACTGTGGTAAACAAGAATAGCTTTTGCCTGCTTTTGTCTATATACAGGAAACCAGAGAATGAATAAAGATGATAATAACATTCCTATGTCAATAAGAAATATAAATCAGTTTTGTTCATACATTTGAATGTCTTAGATATGTGATCATGACAATGATGACAATGACAAAAAAAGATGAAGATGGTGATGAAAATGAAGATACAATGATGGTCCCGGGGATGAAAGTCTTATACCATTAACCAATTACATCACCTGAAGAAAGTTATCTGAGATCATGGGGCCTGAGTTTTCTCAGAGATAAATGAATACATGAAAGGATATTTTCATATTTCATACTGAAAATCAAGTGATACTATAATTTTGTATTATGAAGATATAGTCTAGATTTTCAGAAAGTGGAGATGAGATTTGTATGCAGAATAAGAATTAACGCCTAAGCATTAGGCTGTTTCAGAACTTCTGAAGAAAAGTAAATCTCATTTACTTGGGATCAAATCTCTCTGTCTCCCTTTCCCTCTGTGTCTCTCTCACACTGTCTTCCTCTTTCTCCCTCTCCTTATCTCTCCCCATACTGTTTTTATCCAGATGCATGAATATAATAAGATTAAAACTAGTGGGCAAATTGTTTCTCTGGAGGACATCAAAGGATTATCTTAATTCAAAAGCACAATGCAAGAGTCCGAATTGCTGTATACTGTGGAGTGAAATGACCTTCCTTAAAATCATTTACTGTATATGTGGTTGGGAGTGAAAATGAAGAATTAAGCCCAATCCCTCCCATTCAATTATTCTCACAATCCAAAAGTTTATTAAAATCTCTAATTTCTTTCTTGCAAATATCTTTGACTCTTTACCTGTATTCTAGTCCCACTGTCACATTTATACACTAAGATTTAAAATTTATAAATAGTTTAAAGTAAAGGCCTCCTTACCTACTCCCTGTTAATAAGACAGCCCATATTCCATATCATTTCCAGGAGTAATCTCCCTAAAAACAAGAGGTTAACATTAAAATTTTCATCTTAAATACACTTTCAATGACTTCTCTCTAGTTGGAAATGTCAATGAGATTGTAGTCTTTACTTGACATTTAACACGCACGTTATCTACAGTAACCTGGGGTGCTTTTCTTTTTTTTTTTTTAGACGGAGTCTTGCTTTGTCACCCAGGCTGGAGTGCAGTGGTGTGATCTTGGCTCACTGCAACCTCCACCTCCCGGGTTCAAGCAGTTCTCTGCCTCAGCCTCCTGAGTAGCTGGGATTACAGGTGCCCACCACCACACCCAGCCAATTTTTTTGTATTTTTAGTAGAGACGGGGTTTCACCATCTTGGCCATGCTGGTCTTGAACTCCTGACCTCATGATCCACCCGCCTCAGTCTCCCAAAGTACTAGGATTACAGGTGTGAGCCACCGCGCCCGGCCTCCTGGGCTGCATATTAAACATAGACCACATTAACTCTATCCCAGAAATATTGACTTCAGAAGCAGTAAAAATGATAACTCAAAATTACATTTACAAAACTCTCTAGGTCAAGCTTGTCCAACTCACCGCCCATGGGCCATATGAGGCACAGGACAGCTTTGAATGTGGCCCAACATCAATTTGTAAACTTTCTTAGAACACTGTGAGATGTTTTTGCAATTACTTTAAACTTCATCAGCTATCATGAGTGTTAGTGTGTTTTATGTGTGGCCCAAGACAATTCTTCTTCCACTGTGGCCCAGGAAAGCCAAAACATTGGACACCCTGATCTGGGTGATTCTTGAAAATCAAACCTTTGAAAATTTCTGATATGATAGATTTAAGTCCGAAATACTATCCTGGCAAACAGGTCCCTTTATGCTTTCACCCTTCAACCTCCCCAAACTTATTGTTGACTTTACTTTCATCAGCACACAAAAATATTAGTTGTACCACATTCTTGAATTGTTCAAAAATTTAAGTGCTATCCTTTATTGAGTGGCAAATAGTTCTAATAGCATATATTTACTGAGCAATGAGGTCTGGGGTACATTTCTCCCACTCTACATATGGAGAAAGTAAGGCATAAAAAGTGTGCAAGATCTGCGTAGTGTTCCAGAGTTGTAGAAAAACTTTTACTGAACCTAATTGAATATCCTGAAGCCATTTTCTAAATGTGGTTATCTAATACCGCTGTGTTATTTGCATATATTTATATCTCAGTCATCTTTCCTTATGTATATTTTTAGTCTTAGCATAATTATTACTTTCTCCTGAAAGGCCTCTCATCTCCAAAATTCCATGAAAGCCATCCTTTCTGCCCCATAAGTGTTTTTGTAGACCTTTATTACAACGTAAATTAGCTGCTGTATATCAATACAGTCATGTCCCACATAACATTTTGGTCAATGACAGACTGCATGTACAATATGGCCCCATAATATTATAATACCTTATTTTTACTGTACTTTTCTGTATTTAGACATGTGTAGATGTATAAGTACTTACCATTGTGTTACAATTGCCTACAGTATTTACTACAGTAACATGCTGTACAGGTTTGCAGCCTGGAAACAACGGACTATACTATATGGCACAGGTGTGTAGTAAGCTGTACCACCTAGGTTCCTGTAAGTACACTTGCATGTTTGTACAACAGAATTGCCTAGCGATACATTTCTCAGAAGTATCTTCATTGCTAAGTAATGTTTGATCGTATTTTGTTTATGTGTTTATGTTCTTTAAACACTGAAAGTTTCTTAAAGGTACTGATTGAACAGTTCACAATGTCTGCAATAACATAGATTAAAATAAATACATGGTGAACTAGTTATCAAATTACATATGCCAAATTACATTTATACAAGGCATATTTTATTCAAAGTCATGGTTTCTGGAAACTGATACGCCATAAAGAGGTGTTATTTAAAAGTTGGATTAAAGAATTGAAGAAAGTTATTGTAGCAGTGTGAAACATTTCATGAGAAAGAATATAACGTAAGAAGGGAACTGAGCTATAAAGTTCTTCAGGAGACTATCCTGTATGAGATAACTCTTAAGGTGGGAGAACATGATCAAATAAATGTACCAAACATGTTTTCCAGTTTTTCTACCTTATCAGTTATCAGTTATAGGATAGTCTCTTAAAGAACTTCACGGCTCAGTTCCACTCTTTCTTCGATTCTTTAATCCAACTTAATTAATTTATTTATTTTTGAGACAGAGTCTCACGCTTGTCACCCAAGCTGGAGTGCAGTGGCACCATCTGGGCTCAATACAACCTCCGCCTCCCGAGTTCAAGCGATTCTCCTGCCTCAGCCTCCTATA
Source organism: Macaca thibetana thibetana (assembly GCF_024542745.1). Classification (NCBI taxonomy): domain Eukaryota; kingdom Metazoa; phylum Chordata; class Mammalia; order Primates; family Cercopithecidae; genus Macaca; species Macaca thibetana. Next base: position 51,613,151 of record NC_065588.1, read on the forward strand.
TTCTTTATAACACCATTGAAAATCTCTGAAGAAATATTACTTTCCATCCTTTCTACATATAAGAATTCTATTTAGTCCCAGTTTGTATTATTTTTCTGTTATATCAAATGCGTAAGTCTACTTCATTATATTGATGCAACAGTATATTAATAAAATAGATTTCAACACTTATTAGTATATAACTATAAAATTAATGTATTAAAACACATTTATAAAGCATGAAAATTCAGTAGCCAAATTTAACTCCCTGAATTGCATTTACTGTGCATTTGCCTTAATTTCTGATTTTAGACTAAGTTAAAATTATAGCTTACCTTTTTGGATCTATTATTCATTTCTTTCTATGTGCATGGAAGAGACGCATGCTAACATAATTAGTGACAATTTTACTCATTTTATGACCATATTTTGTTATCCAATAGGCAGATTTATTACCAATGATTTTTGTGGGAGAGGCAATGGGTACATATTGTGTTTCTGTAGAGAATTTCCACATTTCCTCAAGTTCATCCTCACTATGAAGATTGAGACTCGGGTATTAATAATTTTAATGGGTATCTATCTTTCATTCCAAATAAGTTAAACTTTGTGAAATTTTGTTATTACAATTGGGATTGCCATCACTCAAAGCCTCAAACAAGATAGATACATATTCTTTGAAATATAATAAAATTAGGAAGTGAAAATTAAAATCAAGGCATTATTTGATGAAAGATAAACAATTCTTGCAAGAAAGAGATATTGTATATTACCAATTGTACATTTATAAAATGCTGCAGTTTTATTGTTTTTACTTGCTACAGACTCAAGGGAATCTTGAGTCAAAAAATAAGAGCACATCTCCCCCGGCAAAGGAGCGCAGCTCATCGCCAGCAACGGATGAAAGCTTGACGGAGAATGACTTTGACGAGATGAGAGAAGAAGGCTTCAGTCCATCAAACTTCTCAGAGCTAAAGGAGGAATTACGTACCCAACGCAAAGAAACTAAAAATCTTGAAAAAAAAGTGGAAGAATTGATGGCTAGAGTAATTAATGCAGAGAAGGTCATGAACGAAATGAAAGAGATGAAAACCATGACACGAGAAATACGTGACAAATGATGAGATTGCTGGGTCGGTGCTGGGACAACTGGCTAGTCATATGCAGATTGAAACCACATCCCTTCCTTACACTATATACTAAAAACAACTCAAGATGGATTAAAGACTTAAATGTAAAACCTAAAACTACAAAAACCCTGGAGGATAACCTAGGAAATAACACTTTGGACATAGGCCCTGACAAAGATTTGATGATGAAGACACCAAAAACAATTGGAACAAAAACAAAAATTGACACGTGGGACCTAATTAAATTAAACAGCTTCTGCACAGCAAAAGAAACTATCTTTTGCTTTTTGATAATAGCTATCCTAACAGATGTGAGGTGATATCTCATTGTTGCTTGAATATGCATTTCCTGATGATTGTGATGCTGAAGATATTTTCAAATACCTCTTTGTTATTTTTGTGTGTGTGTGTGTTTTGTTTTTTTTTTTTTTTTTTTGGAGAAATGTATAGTCAAGTCCTTTGCCCGTTTTCTAATTGAGTCATTATTTAGGGTTGTTTACCTAAATTTAGGGTTGTTATTCAATTGTAGAAGTTTAATTTATATTTTGGAGATTAATCTTTCATCAGGGTTTTACAATTACAAATACTTTCTCCAATTCCATAGGTTGCCTTCCACCTTATACATTGTTTGCTTTGCTGTGCAGAAGATTTTTATTTTGGTGTAATTCTACTTGTCTATTTTTTTATTTTAGTGCCTGTGCTTTTGGTGTCATATCTAAGAAATCATTGCCAAGACCAATATCACAAGCTATCTTCCATGTTTTCTTATAAGTTTCTTCTAAGAGGTTCAGGTTTTATGTTTACATATTTAATTTATTTTGAGATGATTTTTGTGTATGGTGTAATATATGCCTAATTTCATTTATTTCTATGTGGATATTCACTTTTCCCAACACTATTTGTTGAAGAGACTATCCTTTCCACATTGTGTGTGTGTGGCACACTTGTCAAACATTCACTGTATATGTGTAGATTTAGTTCTGGGCCTTCTATTCTGTTCCATTGTCTACATGTCTCATGTCTGTTTTTATGCCAGTCCAGTACTCTTTTAATCACTGTAGTTTTGAAATCTATTTTAAAATCAAGAAGTGTGATGTCTTCAGCTTTGTTTCATTTTCTCAACAGTGGTTTGACTATTTGGGGTCTTTTGTGGGTCCATGTAAATTTTAGGATTGTTTTTTCTATTTCTGCAAAAAAGTCAATGAAATTTTGATAGAGTTTGTTTTGAATGTGTAAATAATTTTGCATTAATATAAAATGTTTGATGGAATTGCCCAGTAAAGCGATCAGGTCCTGAGCTTTCCTTTGTTGGAAGAGTTTTGAATACTGATTCAATCTCCTTAATCATTACTGTTCTGGTTAGGTTTTCAATTTATCCTATGATGATGTTTATGTGGGCAATAAGCACATGAAAAGATGCTCAAAATCATTAGATATTAGGGAAATGCAAAATCAAAACCACAATGACATACATACCACTTTACAGCCACTAGAATGGTTACTGCGCGCGCGCGCGCACACACACACACACTCATATATATATAAATTGTCTTGTTTGTGTATATATGTACATATATATATAATTTCTCTACCAGCAATGTATAAAAATTCCAGTTTATCTATATCACCAATGCATGCACACACACAAATATATATAACATATAATATGTAAATATATATAATACACAAATATATATATTATATATGTGCATGGATTGCACATATATATGTGCGTGCATGGTGATGTAGAGAAACTGGAACCTTCATACATTGCTGGTGGGAATGTAAAATGGTGCCAATACTATGGAAAACAGTGTAGCAACTTCTTATAAAGTTAAATATAAGGGTTGGGCATAGTGACTCACACCTGTCATCCCAGCACTTTGGGAGGACAAGTCAAGAGGATTGCTTGAGCCCAGTAGTTCAAGACTAGCCTGGCAACATAGCAAAAACCCCATCTGTACAAAAAATAAAAGTAATTAGCCAGAAACAGTGACATGAATCTGTAGCCTGTTACTCAAAGACTGAATGGGGAGGATCCCTTGAGCCCAAGGACTTGAAGTTGCCATGAGCTATGATCACACCACTGCATTTCAGCCTGGACAACAAAGTGAGACTCTGTCTCAAAAAAGAGAAACCAATGAACAGTTAAATATAAACTTACCTATGTCCCACAAATTGTATTTCTAGCAATTGAAAACATGTTCACAAAAAAATTTGTACATAAACATCAATAGTTTAGAGAAGAACAGGAATGACCTGATAGAGCTGAAAACCATAGCACAAGAACTTCGTGAAGCATACACAAGTGTCAATAGTCAAATCGATCAAGCAGAAGACAGGATATCAGAGATTGAAGACCACCTTACTAAAATCAGGTGTGAAGACAAGATTAGAGAACAAAAGAGTGAAAAGGATGAACAAAGCCTCCAAGAAATATAAGACTATGTGTAGAGACCAAACCTACGATGGATTGGTGTACCTGAAAGTGATGGGGAGAATGGAACCAAGTTGGAAAACACTCTTCAGGATATTATCCAGGAAAACTTCCCCAACCTAGCAAGAGAGGCCAACATTCAAATTCAGGAAATACAGGGAACACCACTAAGATACTCCTCGAGAAGAGCAACACAAAGACACATGATTGTCAGATTCTCCAAGGTTGAAATGAAGGAAAAAATGTTAAGGGCAGCCAGAGGGAAAGGTCAAGTTACCTACAAAGGGAAGCCCATCAGATTAACAGTGGAACTCTCTGCAGAAACCCAACAAGCCAGAAAAGAGTAGGGGCCAATATTCAACATTCCTACAGAAAATAATTTTCAAGCCAGAATTTCATATCCAGCCAGACTAAGCTTCACAAGTGAAGGAGAAATAAAATCCTTTACAGACAAGCAAATGCTGAGGGATTTATGTCACCACCAGGCCTGACTTACAAGAGCTCCTGAAGGAAGAACAAATATAGAAAGGAAAGAGCGGTACAGCCACCACAAAAACACACCAAAACATAAAAACCAATGACACTATGAAGAAACTACATCAGCTAATATATAAAATAATCAGCTAGCATCATAAAGACAGGATCAAATTTACACATAACAGTATTAACCTTAAATGTAAATGGGCTAAATGCCCCAGTTAGAAAACACAGAATGGCAAATTGGAGTCAAGACCCATCAGTGTGCTGTATTTAGGAGACCCATCTCACGTGCAAAGACACACATAGGCTCAAAATAAAGGGATGGAGGAATATTTATCAAGCAAATGGAAAGCAAAAAAGAAATCAGGGGTTGCAATACTAGTTTCTGATAATACAGACTTTAAACCAACAAAAATCAAAAAAGACAAAGAAGGGCATTACATAGTGATAAAGGGATCAATGCAACAAGAAGAGCTAACTAGCCCAACTACATATGCACCCAATACAGGAGCACCCAGATTCATAAAACCTTCTTAGAGACCTACAAAGAGACTTAGACTCACACACAATAATAGTGGGAGACTTTAACATCCCACTGTCAATTTTAGACAGATCAACGAGACAGAAAACCAACAAAGATATTCAGAACTTGAACTCAGCTCTGGAGACATCTACAGAACTCCCTACCCCAAAACAACAGAATATACATTTTTCGCAGGGCCACATAGCACTTATTCTAAAATCGACCACATAATTAGAAGTAAAACACTCCTCAGCAAATGTAAAAGGACAGAAATAATAATAAACAGTCTCTCAGACCACAGTGCAATCAAATTAGAACTCAAGATTAAGAAACTCACTAAAAACTGCACAACTACATGGGAATTGAAAAACCTGCTCCTGAAAGACTACTGGGTAAACAACAAAATTAAGGCAGAAATAAATAAACACGTTCTTTGAAACCAATTAGAACAAAGAGACAATGTACCAGAATCTCTGGGACACAGCTAAAGTAGTGTTAAGAAGGAAATTTATGGCACTAAATGCCCAGATCAGAAATCTGAAAATATCTGAAATTAATACCCTAACATTGCAATTAAAAGAACTGGAGAAGCAAGAGCAAACAAAATCAAAAGCTAGTAGAAGACAAGAAATAATTAAGATCAGAGCAGAACTGAAGAAGATAGACACACGAAAAACCCTTAAAATAACTCAATGATTCCAGAAGCTTATTCTTTGAAAAGATTAACAAAATAGATAGACTTCAGCTAGACTAATAAAGAAGAAAAGAGAAGAATCAAATAAATACAATTTAAAAATCATAAAGGGGATATCATCACTGATAGCACAGAAATACAAACTAACATCAGAGAATACTATAAACACCTCTATGCAAATAAACTAGAAAACCTAGAAGGAATGGATAAATTCCTGGACAAATACATGCTCTCAAGAGTAAACCAGGAAGAAATTGAATCCCTGAATAGACCAATAACAAGTTCTAAAATTGAGGCAGTAATTAATAGCCTACCAACCAAAAAAAGCCCAGAACCAGACAGATTCACAGCCAAATTTTGCCAGAGGTATGAAGAGGAGCTGGTACTTCCTTCCAAAACTATTCCAAACAATAGAAAAAGAAGGACTCCTCCCTAACTCATTTTAGGAGACCAGCATCGTCCTGATGCCAAAACCTGGCAGAGATACAACAAAAAAAGAAAACTTCAGGTCAGTATCCCTGATGAACATCGATGCGAAAATCCTCAATAAAATACTGGCAAACTGAATCCAGCAGCACATCAAAAAGCTTATCCACCACAATCAAGTTGGCTTCATCCCTGGGATGCAAGTCTGGTTCAACGTATGCAAATCAATAAACATAATCCATCACAGAAACAGAACCAATGACAAAAACCACATGATTATCTCAATAGATGCAGAAAAGGCCCTCGATAAAGTTCAACACCTATTCATGCTAAAAACTCTCAATAAACTAGGTATTGATGAAACATATCTCAAAATAATAAGAGCTATTTATGACAAAACCCATAGCCAGTATCATATGGAATGGGCAAAAGCTGGAAGCATTCCCTGATAAAACTGGCACAAGACAAGAATGCCCTCTAACACCACTCTTATTCAGCACAGTTCTGCCCAGGGCAATCAGGCAAGAGAAAGACATAAAGTGTATTCAGATAGGAAGAGAAGTCAAATTGTCTCTGTTTGCAGATGACATGAATGTATATTTAGAAAACCCCATCATCTCAGCCCCAAAACTCTTTAAGCTAATAAGCATCTTCAGCAAAGTCTCAGGATACAAAAACAATGCAAAAATCACAAGAATTCCTGTACAGCAACAATAGACAAGCAAAGAGCCAAATCATGAATACACTCCCATTCACAATTGTTACAAAGAGAATAAAATATGTGGGAATACAACTTACAGGGGACGTGAAGGGCCTCTTCAAGGAGAACTACAAACCACTGCTCAGTGAAATAAAAGAGGACACAAACAAATGGAAACAAGTTCCATGCTCATGGATAGGAAGAATCAATATAGTGAAAATGGTCATACTGTCCAAAGTAATTTACAGATTCAATGCTATCCCCATCAAACTACTATTGATTTTCATTACACAATTAGAAAATTCTACTTCAAATTTTACATGGAACCAAAAAAGAGCCCGCATAGCCAAGACAATCCTAAGCAAAAAGAACAAAGCTGGAGGCCTTATGCTACCTGACTTCAAACTCTACAAGGCTACAGTAACCAAAACAGCATGGTACTGGTACCAAAACAGATGTATAGACCAATGGAGCACAACAGAGACCTCAGAAATAACACCACACATGTTGTACAACAATCTGATCTTTGACAAAGATGACAAAAACAAGCAACAGGGAAAGGATTCTCTATTTAATAAATGGTGCTGGGAAAACTGGCTAGCCGTATGTGGAATAAGACTTAAATGTAAAACACAAAATCATAAAAATCCTAGAAAAAAACCTAGGCAATACCATTCAGGAAAGACTTCATGACTAAAACACCAAAAGCAATTGCAACAAAAGCCAACATTGATAAATGGGATCTACCCAATCTAAAAATCCTCTGTACAGCAAAAGAAACTATCATCTGAGTGAACCGAAATTTTCTCCCATTCTTTAGGTTGCCTGCAATCTACCCATCTGACAAAGGTCTAACATCCAGAATCTACAAGGAACTTAAACAAATTTACAAGAAAAAAATAAACAACCCTGTCAAAAAGTGGGCAAAGGATATAAACAGACATTTCTCAAAAGAAGACATTTATGCATCCAGGATATATATGAAAAAAAGCTCATCATCACTGGTCATTAGAGAAAAGGAAAAAAACACTGCAATGAGATACTATCTCATGCGTTAGAATGGTAATTATTAAAAAGTCAGCAAATAACAGATGCTGGTGAGGGTTTGGAGAAATAGGAACGCTTTTACACTGTTGGTGGGAGTGTAAATTAGTTCAACCATTGTGGAAGACAGTGTGGTGATTCCTCAAGGATCTAGAACCAGAAACACCATTTGACCCAGCAATCCCATTACTGGGTATATACCCAAAGGATTATAAATCATTTTACTATAAAGACACATGCACACATATGTTTATTGCAGCCCTATTTACAATAGCAAAGACTTGGAACCAACCCAAATACCCATCAATGATAGACTGGATAAAGAAAATGTGGCACATAAACACCATGGAATACTATGCAGCCATAAAAAAGGATGAGTTCATGTCCTTTGCAGGAACATGGATGAAGCTGGAAGCCATCATTCTCAGCAAACTAACACAGAAAACCAAACACTGAATGCTCTCACTCATAAGTGGGAGTTGAACAATGAGAACACATGGACACAGGGAGGGGAACATCACACACCAGAGCTGGGCCTGTTGGGGGGTGGTGGGAAAGGGGAGGGAGAGCATTAAGAAAAATACCTAATGCATGCAGGATTTAAAACACAGACGACAGGTCAATAGGTGCAGCAAACCACCATGAAACATGTATACCCTATGTAACAAAACTGCACATTCTGCACATGTATCCCAGGAAAAAAAAAGAATGCCCTGTAGCATTGTAACTAATGAAAATAGTAACAATAAAATTCCCTAAATTTTAATCAATAATATTATTAAATTACATGTAAGTATTTCTCTGGTATTCTATGCAACTAATACACAAAGATGACTGTTTAGATAACTTGAGAAGGAATGATATTCATTATATCTGGTTAACTAAAAAATGAAGAAAAAAATACAGCATATTTTCTGTAATAAAAATTGCATAACTGTACAAAGAAAAAAACTCTTCTCTCTGAATGTGTTACTGTGACTGTTTATTGATGAATATACAGAACAATACCTGGTAGAACATACTATAAATGCTTAATACTGGTTTATTTGAAAACTTGAGGGAAAATGAAGGTTTGGTGGGAAACATAAGGGCCATTCCATGTAGGTGATATACTGCTGTGACACTTGATTCTCATAACCTTAATCATAAATTAGTTTTAAAATTAAAAATGAAAATGCTGACGTTTTAAATACTTTTATGATTTTTTGTAATATTAAAATGTTTTATTTAGTCATTCATTCTGCTCAGTGCATATAGAGATGTATGAATGAATAAAGCATTGTTGGTACTACCCTCAAAGAGTGGTCCACTGTTGAGTAGTTCAGCTCTGGAATTAACCAGCCCCGAAGCAATGGAGAATAAATTATCTCCGGAGTATAGACTCTGAGTGCCATGTGGGTATCAGGAAAATTAAGCATAGCCAAAGGGAAAGCAGATTGATTGTATAAGCTGTTGGTACATTTTTATCTTGTTACATTGCTTGGCTTTCCAAAATGGTATGTGATGACTCATTACTTCTTTTGAATGTATCTCTCCATGCATCCTTCCTTTCTTCACTCTAGTCTCCCAGGGATCTATATGGTGACCAGAGAAGGTAAAATAGTGTTATCTTGGTTTAGTATTCAATCTTTATCTTATTCAGAGACCTTTGAACTGTTTTATCTTCCAATTTCTTAAATATTCCCTGAAAATTTACTTAAAGTCTCAGAATTACAATAATAGTTTCTTGGAGTTCAGGCCAGAGCAACATTTACATTTGTATGCAAAGATAAAAGATAAATTTATTTTTATTAATAACAGAGGCTGCTAAAAATCTTACATGTAATTCGGCCTATATTTTCTCAATGTGAGAGATTTTTACATAATAGAGACAAGGGTAAACTAAATGACAAAAAAAGTCTCCTGAAATGTATTATAAATGCATTATAGTTCACATTTTTAAATAAAATAAGAAAAATCTGTAATTATATTTATGACTAGCATAATTATACCTATCACAAAGTATTTTTCTTATTTGTCAATAAATAGACAAAGTGTTATCTTTTTTATCCAAAAGTTTATTTTGTTGCAATAAATACCAGGGATTCCCAAATTATCATTTTAACATCTTTACTACTCTTAATTTTACATTTAATATGTTTCAGCATTGTTCAAATCACAGTAACAATCTCTGTCTTTTGATCTGCCAGTTTTGCTGATATGCTAATGAACAAACGTGTATTTTCTTGAAAGAAAAGAATGCTAATTAACAGAAAAATAAAACGAAAAGTAGGAAAAAATGCACAGTAACAGCTTTGATACTTATCACCCCCTGAGTGACTCAGTTCATGCTACAGAAAGAAGGTAATACAACAAATATTCAGAACTCATATCACAGACACAATGCCATTTGCTAAGGATAAGGAGAGAACAAGACAGGTAAAAGTCATATAGATTACATTTTAGAGATTTGTGGTTTCTATAAAGTAAATCCTACATAAAATTTATTCAATTATTTAGTCTTCAAAAAAGGAAGCCATGTGATTGTATGGCATCAAAAAAACTCCCTTATGAGTTGCTTCTTGTCATCAGGCAAGTTTAAGATTAAAAAGATTAAGTTAATATAGTTTTTTTAAAAAGTCAATTTTTAATTTAAATAACAAACAAGAAAATTATACACATGGATCATCAGTATGTTTAGAACTATATTATTGAACTATATCTATGTGACAATCAATTTCTCTGGCTTGTGTTTTCTTTCCCATAAGTTAAAAACTTTACTCTTGTTTGCAACCACAGCAACTCTAGTCTTATATTTCTGTGACTGCAAACACATTTATTTTTGTTGATCATATTTAGAAGAATATAAGTTAAGGATAAAAATAATCATAGCTACTATTAAGCTCAGAAATTGTGATTAGGTAATAAATTTAGACCAATAAAATTTATGTTTGTAAATAACATTGGAATTCAAACTAAAATCAGGTATTTCAGTCCTAAAAACACTGGAAACTGAAAAATCATGTGTAAAAATTAAAATGACATATATAATTTAAAAATATTGCTGTAGAAATCTGTAATTCAAAGATAGATTACACATGTGGAAGATTTTATTAGATGAAGAGGTTTTATATAAATCACCAATAAGAAGACTTCATATATGTGAATACATGTTTTCATTTTAATAGAGGCTACGTAGAATTTTTCTGCTTTAATAGGAATGAGTGGATATTGCAAAAATTACTACAAGGAAAAGCATCCATTGGTTCATGTCACTGAAGCCAGTTATTACCAATATTTAAATTTTAATTCCTTTAAATTTCACTTATTCTTTTTGTGTGTTTTATTTTTCACCAACAGATCTTCTTGAAAGAAAAAAATCTCAGCATGAGAAACCACAAAACAATTACAGAGTTTGTACTCTTAGGCATATCAGACAGCCCAGCTTCAGATTGTAATTTTTATCTTTTTATTTAAAACTTACGTATTAAGTGTGACTGGCAATTTAACCTTTATCATCTTTGCCTTGATAGACTCTAGTCTAAAGATTCCTATATATTACTTCCTCCGGAATTTCTCCTTCTTAGAAATTACATTCACCAGTGTTTCCATCCCCAAATTTTGGGGGGCAATTATTACTAAAGTCAAGACCATTTCCTATAACAACTGTTTAGCTCAATTATTTTTCTTCATCTTCATGGGTGCGTCTGAATTTTTTCTTCTAGCTGCAATGTCTTATGATCGTCATGTGGCCATCTGCAAGCCTCTCCACTACACCACCATCATGAACAAGAAAATTTGCACCCTGCTTGTCTTTAGTTCATGGCTGGGAGGATTTCTGACCATTTTTCCACCACTCACACTTATCTTCAAATTAGATTTTTGTGCTTCCAATGTCACTGATCACTTCTCTTGTGACTATTTCCCCATTTTACAACTCTCATGCTCAGACACGTGGCTTTTAGAGATGATTGGTTTTTACTTTGCCTTTGTTACTCTGCTGATTACCTTAGCATTCGTAATTCTGTCCTATGTGTGCATCATTTGCACTATTCTGAGAATCCCATCTGCCAATCAGAGGAAAAAGGCTTTCTCCACTTGCTCCTCTCATATGATCGTCATCTCCACCTCTTATGGAAGCTGTATATTCATGTATGTCAGGCCTTCAGCAAAAGAAACAGCATCATTGACCAAAGGAGTAGCTATTCTCAACACTTCAGTTGCCCCCATGCTGAACCCTTTTATTTACACCCCGAGAAACCAGCTAGTAAAACAAGCTTTTAAAGATTTGGTTCACAAAGTAGTGTTTTATAGAAACAAATGAAAGTATGTACTAACACGAATGAGTGTCATCATAAAGATTCAATAAAGGAAAAATGAAGTTTTAACTTGTCCACTATCCTCCTATACCCATCTCACAACTACCAGAAATGCTGAGTTCATTTGCTTCCGTTTTCTTTTTAACTTGAAAGTGACTGTGTTGTGTCTTCCTTTAAAACCATCTATCAGTTCCATGTAACCACTAATTTCCAATTTTAGTTAAAAAGTCAGCGGCTATTGAACATAAATCACCTCGTTGATTATTCCGAACAATAAAAATGGTTTATACCATAGTGACTTAAAGAAGTAAACACTTTTAATCAACTTACTCTTAAAATTTCTCTTCTTGGTTACTAATATAACAATTTTTTTCAAATGTTCTCCATATATGATATATGAAATGATATACGAAATAAATTACTATCTGCAACAGACGTTTTTTGCAAGCAGTTTTCATCCAATTCTTCCCACTCATCTGATGGACTTGAGTATTTATTTTCCTACTCACGAGTAATTGGAAGTTCATAATATACTCTATTCTCTCGTTATGCTGAAGGTACACACTAAGTCTAATTTATATGTTCTCCTATTCATTGTGTTTTTGGTTTTGAAAATGCATAAAAAGATAAATATTTAGGCAGCCATCATTGCTCTCGGGCATGCTGAGAGTCTGATATAAACTTCCTAAATAATAATAGCTCCTCTATAGAGAGTACTTATTCTGTTCCATATGCTGGGGTAGGTACGTTCCATCTCATATCTCATTTAATCTTTATAGCTACATGCAAAATAGACATGGTTATCTGCTTTGTATAAATGTGTAAATCGATACTCAGAAAAGTTGTGTAATTTGCCTACGGTAACTGAGTTGTAGTACACAATATAATAGTCTATTTTAAAAAGCAAACCAAAAAACTGGTCTTTGCTCTATTTTTACACATAGTGGAAACTCTGCAAGGACTTGCAAATTTTGCATAGCTTTTACTAAGAATCTGCACAATTTTGTTGTGTTGTTCAGTTATACTATCTCATTTGGGCATGATTATACTATTATAGTCTAGACAGACACTAACTCCTAAAAATATATTTGGTATATAAATGGTAACATTAATCAATCAAAACAAGAAACTCTTCAACTGCCATTGCTAGTGAGCAATATAGTGAGCAGAGAAAAGGTGAGCAGTATTACAGTAGTAAAAGTTACTAGAAGGCAGATTAAAAATAGTGGAGGTAATGAAGTATGTAGTACAATGCAATAGTTTCCCAGTTTTACAAATGGCATAGAGTATTGCGTAGAGATCTGCATTAAGAATTAAGATATTTGATTGCTATCTCTATATGCCATATAATGTCAAGGGAAAAAAAATCTTCACACTTAGTATTGTTTTGTTGTTGTTATTTTCTTTTCTGTCTCATTGGACACTGTCCCCCAAGCTTCCCTTTCCAATTTAAATACTAATGTGTATTATGTTTTATATTCCTTAGTGTTTCGTGTACATTTCTCTTCTGGCAATTTTGATTCACTGAATTAGTCCCCTTGAGCCAGTGGCAGAGAGACTAGATAAAACATTAAGTCTCTCGTGGTGTCTAATATCTATGTAGAAACCATGCCAGACAGTTCTAAAACACTTTCAGATACTTTCTCTATTTTGTATTTTTGCTCCTTTCTCACTCTCTACTATCAAAGAAACATATCCCCTCTGGATAAAATGGGAAAATTAAGACAAAAACAGTGAAAATAGGAAGAAAATTTGTTCAATGAGAAAGTAAATGTTTTCAGAAATCCTGGTTTTACTGGATAGCAATGGCATCTGCTAATATTTTTACTATTCCAGCCATTCTGAATGTTAGTGAAACTATATGAAAATCAGAGGTAAGTAAAACCTATGGAAGGCAATGGAAATCTCTCAAATCATAGCATTGAATCATTACTTAACAGCTCAACTTTTAATCAATGTAAATAGGTGTTATACTTTGAAACCTGACATATTAAAGTGTATAAAAAGGATTAGCATGTCCTAGTATACCAGCTTATTCATTCTCTAATAATTAAAAGCAGGAGATTACTATCTCTGTCTCTGTGTTTTTAATCAAATATAGCTATACAGTACTGTGCTTAAGAGAACAGGCTAAGTAGTCTGAGTCTATACTTAATGTTTGCTAGCTATATGAATTAAGTTATATAATTTCTCTGAGCCTCAGCTCTTCATTTGGGAATAAGGATAAAAACTTCAGAAATATGTTATAAAGGCTAAGTGAGATAAAGAAAAAAAGTCCCTAGTTCCGAATAGATAGTGCCTTTAATAAATCAAAACTACAATGAATATTTTCCCAAATTAATTTCCAATAAACAAAAAATAAATAATATAACTATTCCTAGAGCCTACTAAATGCTGCATGATTTATGGAACACTTATTTATAGTATTTCAATTAATTCTCAAAAACATCCTTGAAGTTTCAACTCTGTTTTAAACAGAGAAAACTGAAGTTTAAAGACATTAAGTAACTCACCCAAAGTCACAAATCCATTAAATGTCTCATTCATATCTCTCTAATGTTAAAGCTCATACTTTCTGTGATAATAAATTGGCCTTATAGGTCATAAATAAAAAATTAATAGTATGTTAATACCACAATTTTCTGTTAATTTATGTCCTTTTCCTATCTTGTTTAAATTATAAATGGCTAGCTCATGAACCGAAGGAATGAGGTTATGAGTATTTGTTTTCCAGAAAACTTTACAGAAATGAATGTTACTATTTATGAAAGTAAGTGTGATTTGGTGACACCTCTTTTCCCTTGATTTGTTTCTATGCACACTTGTATGAAGGTTGAGAATTAAACCTGCCCATCATTATCGAAAGGAAGAAATATAAATTATTCATATTTCTCCAGGGAAATAGTCATCTAAAACTATAATAAAAACAGTCAAAAACAGACTTAGTAAAATAATTCTTTCAACCACTCAATGACTTTTCCTGAAGAGCCACTGTTTCACTCAGGCCTATAGAATTTCTCAAAGTAATCCTTGTGTCATGGCCCACAACCTAGAATAACTGAGCAGTACCGAAGTGTATTTTAGCATAATTATAAAACTGAGCTATATATTGCCCACAACATTTAGCTAAATAATTTTCTTTTTCATTAGTATATTAACCTAAGCTCTAAATAAATCTTTAAATTTATAAAGTTGAAAAAAACACCAGGCTGATACGAGTAATATAGGTTTTGAAGATACGCTCTGCAAAATTTTTTCAGTGATCTCTATTAAGGTAAAGAAGAAATAACTGAGTAAACACAGAAAAATTTAAAAACTAGATTTTCAAAGTATTTGCATTGCTAAGGGAGGTCTCAACTCAGTGTAATTTAAAACCTTATTAAACAGTACACACACACACACAGAGAGAGAGAGAGAGAGAGAGAGAGAGAGAGAGAGAAATAAAATGGAACCAGTCAGCCCCTTATCTCAGTCTCTTAAAAGCACATCCCTAGATTCTTCAAACTGATTTACTCTCCAATAGTCCCTTTCTTACCAGGCACATCAAATAATTACCAATATCTAACCTAGTTTATTTAAAGGGTCATCGTTAATATTTACTTGATGGCAGACCAAGATATAGGGTTGTTTTTAGAAAGCTCTGAAGATGCTTTGTAGTCATTTTATTTAGCAATTATTAAGCATCACCCTTAATTTTCATTTTAAATGGCTCAAAGGATTTGTTGCAGGAATCTTTAGAAAACAAGTAAGTAATTTGTTGAAATGGTGGAAGGAAGTGAAAACTTAATAAACTAAGCCATATTCTTCCAGGAGAAAATATGGATTTGTATTCAGATATAAAAATCCAAGATAATGAATTAAATGCTTGGAGCTATTCCTCATTATCTGTATGAATACGTCCTGAGATCTTTAAATTCTCTAGGAATTGATTGCAACTTGTTAAACATTGAGGTTCAACCCTCTCAAAGGAAATGGATACTGATAATTTTTATCAAACTTGTTTTATATTGGCAAATGAATATAATTCATGAAACTTTCATAAACATTTCTACATAAAAGCATGATATACCACATCCAGTTCTTGTTATTGGATCACATACGACTAGAGCTTCTTTAAGCCTGTTTCCCTTGTCTTTGAAGACCAGCTATAGAAGTGTCTATTTTTTTGTGAAGTCTATCATGAACCCTTCAAATAACGACTTACACCTTCCATCATAGCTTTTCCTATGTTCCCTCACAGCTTTCATCTGCAAAAGAATGAGTCATGGTATTGTTATTGAGTAAAGTGTTAAAAAAAAATAGCAGGGAATTTAAGAGGAAAACAGATATACAAAAAAGTTGAAATAAGGTGAATAATACAGTGTAATAGACCAGTAATAATATGATATATATATTTTTAAAACTTGAGTCTCTCATGTCAGTAAGTTGTTGAATAAAATTGAATCTTCAGATTGAATCTAAATCTTGTATATTTGATATGAATGTATTTTGTGACTTCAAAGTGTTAAGAAAAACTCAAGCTTTTAATGAAAAATAAACCCTGATGAAATAAGAGTGATGTTGCTGGAGCTGGAGTGAAGTGAATTGAAAGGATGAATTGTAAAAAAATTTAAAGACAGTAATTCGAAAATAACGTTTCTTGAAGTTTTCTTTAAACTTATGTATCAATGAAATGTGATTCCCTTTACATATCTTTTGTTTTAAATTTAGTCAATAAGGTGAACTTGATCCAAATATGTAAACACATCTCACAAGGTAAGACATGTAAGAAAATACATCTTGTAAAACAAAGATAAAAAACTAAGTAAAATCCAGGCTAGAATATCAGCATAAAATAGCAAACTGCACTGATGGCATCATGTGATTCAATAACAAACTCAACTTTAATTAATTAACTAATTAACTAGATGAGTGTTTCCTTTAAACCTACCATAACTATACTAAATACTGGATTATGCTGAAATAGCTTTGAAGATAAAATCCTGTTCTAACTCTCAAGAATGCACAGAATAACGGAGGAGTTAACAGGAGATTTCAGCCTATTGTAAGTGTGATGAGTTAGGAAGAATGAGCATAAGATTCTCATGCAATGCACACAGTGGGTATTAAACCTAGTGTTGTAGAAATAAGGACAGAGGTAATTTGGGATGTCATTACAATGTATTGCCCACAATGCTTATACACACACACACACATAAATACGCACATTCATATATGTATGTATAATATATATGCACATATAATTTACTGCAAGCTTCAAGCACTTTTAGAAGGGTTATTACTAATGAAGAGCAGAGAAAATAACTGGCTATGAGTAGCAATGTTGATAAGCTATGAACATCACAGTGATCTAATCCTGGTTGAAGATAAGAGAAGTGGAGTGTGTGTGTGTGTGTGTGTGTGTGTGGTGGTGGTGGTGGTGATGAGGTGGAAGAGGCAGATACACCATGGTGGGAGAGGTCAGCGCCATGTAGACAAGGAAGAGCAAAGATTTATTTGCCTAGAATGCCTGACAGGTACTATGAAACCTGGTGACTTTTTTCCTATTGCTTTGTTGTTATTGTTCTCATGTGACTCTCTTGGTGCCAAATATAATTATTACTACTTATTTAAGACATAACGTTTTGGACAGGACACCTTCCCATTCCCAAAGATTTTCAGCTCAATGGTTAGGAAATACTTTCTCCATAGAACAAAGCCTCATACAGCTTTCACTAAATGCTTTAGCTTTCACTAAATTTCACTAAATATATTATATATATTTATTTATGTAAATATAAATTATATAAATATACATATTTATAAAGCATTTAGAAAGATCATAAGTAAGTTAATACATATTAAGTTATATAAAAGTTATTAAGTTAATATACATATTAACTTAATGCTCACAATAGCTCTATGAGATGCACTTGTATACAGTGGAAGAAACTACAGGTGAGGCTAATGAGACAGAGAAGTGTTAAGTGATTTTCAGATATAGTAAACAGGTTGGATTCATAACTAGATAACCTCACTGTTTTCTATGGAAATGTTTATGACAATATCATTTGTACTTTATTTTCAAAAAGAAAGAATTAAAAATTGCTATTTCAAAGCATGAATAAATAATTAAACAAATCTTACAGAATACTTATGTATCATCTTTTTAACTGAGGGCATCCTTCTCAAATTAATATTATATTATTTACTTATTTATTTCAACTAGGAAGCAAAATGGCTTCTATAAGAATAAAAGTCATAAAATGACACATAGGTAGGCTGAAATATCATGAAATATTGTAAGATATTCACATGCAATAAACTTCAGTTTTGGGCTCTTCCAGCTTACATTATTCTATACTTCTTCCTCTCCTGTATTCCAGACATCTGAAGTTGTTCATGGCAATGGCTTAAGTATTTCCAGCTTTCAATAAAGTGAACATGGGAGTTGGAAAATCTGAATATTCACGAAAGTTGATCAATGGCATTAAGGTTAAATAAAATATGGAGACAAATCTCTAAAATTTAAAACATCTTAGGTGGTAACCAAAAACTTCAACTCAAGGCATATACACAGACCAGGTGGTTTTTCAGTATGTCCAAAGAACGAAGAGAAGGTTAGAAGCTGTATAAAAAAGAAACGTTACTTATTACTCTTCAAGAAAGTTCATTGACACTGGTAAGGTTTAGGGGAGCTGCCAAGTTTTGATTGGTAAGTTAAGGCAATGAGTAAAACTACCCATAGGATCACAGCAGGTAATTTCAGCAGCTATTAGATAACACTGATTTCAGGTTACAGCAGGCAATTTCAGCAGTCAGGCTTACACAGAATTACATTCTTAGAGCAATGCTACGTTCCCTCTGTGCTTCTTACCCCCTGGCATCTTGAACCTGTGGTGGTTGGGTATGACAAAAATGACCCAACCCAATCCATACAATCAACTTTCACAATGGCTAAGGACAAAGAACTCACTTCAAAAAAAAAAAACTAGGCCAGGCGCAGTGGCTCATGCCTGTAATCCCAGCACTTTGGGAGGCCGAGGCAGGCAGATCACCTGAGGTCAGGAGTTCGAGACCAGCCTGGCCAACATGGCAAAACCCCGTTTCTACTAAAAATACAAAAATTAGCAGGGCGTGGTGGCACATGCCTGTAATCCCAGCTACTTAGGAGGCTGAGGCAGGAGAATCACTTGAACCCAGGAGGCAAAGGTTTCAATGAGCCAAGACCGCACCAGTGCACTCCAGCCTGGGTGGCAGAGTGAGACTCTACCTCAAAAACAACAACAACAAACAAAACAAAACAAAAAAACAAAACAAAACAAACAAAAAACCTCAAGTATCTTCTCCATATTGAGAATTATCAGAGTAATCAAACTTTTACATAACTTGGAAACTTGTATAGGGATTGGTACAAGGATACAAAGGTGGTTCTGATTACAGAGGAAACTTATAGGCATGTCTCAGAAAGATAACAGGTGTTAAGTGGAGTCAGCAAAGTCTGGTTTCAAATTCCTCCCCTACCATTTCCAACTGTGATACCAAACTTTTATTTTTAACCTGTCTTATGTGAAGAGTTTTCACCTGTAAAGGAGTGGAAATTAAAGGACCACTGTTATTATCGGGTGGTGTTAAATTTCCCCTTGAAGTAGAAATGGCATACTATGTCAACCAAACTCCAGCTCCATATTTGGATATTTGTTAATCCATAACTCTTCAAGTGTGTTATTTGTGCTTTCTCTTATAGGTCTGGCAGGGGAAAAAAGTAAGCAACTGAAGAATGAGAAATCATACAGAAATAACAGAGTTTATTCTTCTGGGATTGACAGATGACCCAAAGTTTCAGGTTGTGATCTTTGTCTTCCTGCTTATCACCTACATGCTCAGCGTCACTGGGAACCTGACCATTATCACCCTCACCCTGCTGGATTCCCACCTGCAGACCCCCATGTATTTCTTCCTCAGAAATTTCTCCATATTAGAAATTTCATTCACAACTGTCAGTATACCCAAGTTTCTGGGTAACATTATTTCAGGAGATAAAACCATTTCCTTTAATGATTGCATAGTTCAGTTATTTTTTTTCATTCTCTTGGGAGTCACAGAGTTTTACCTTCTGGCTGCCATGTCCTATGACCGCTATGTGGCCATCTGCAAGCCTCTGCATTACTTGAATATCATGAATCGAAGAGTCTGCACACTGCTTGTTTTTACTTCTTGGCTGGTTTCATTCTTAATCATATTCCCAGCACTCATGTTGCTCTTAAAGCTTGATTACTGTAGGTCTAATATTATGGACCATTTTACCTGTGATTATTTTCCCCTGCTGCAACTTGCTTGTTCAGACACAAAATTCCTAGAGGTGATGGGATTTTCTTGTGCTGTGTTTACTCTAATGTTGACTTTGGCATTAATATTTCTGTCCTACATATACATTATCAGAACAATTTTGAGAATTCCTTCTGCTAGTCAAAGGACAAAGGCCTTTTCCACATGTTCTTCCCACATGATTGTCATCTCCATCTCTTATGGCAGCTGCATTTTTATGTACATTAAACCCTCAGCAAAAGATAGAGTGTCCTTGAGCAAGGGAGTGGCAATACTAAACACCTCAGTAGCCCCCATGCTGAACCCCTTTATTTACAGTCTAAGAAATCAGCAAGTTAAGCAAGCTTTCATTAACATGGCAAGGAAGACAGTATTTTTCACAAGCACATGAAATGGTATGACGTGACGAATTAGAGGCACAGGAAAGGATAATACGAGTTTTCAGTAGCTTCTTCCAATCAAAATGGCCTCTTTGCACTCTTCTGCATCATTTTCTTTTTCCTAAAAGTTTGCAAGCATATTTATTTAATATATTTCTCATTCGACTGAAAATAATTTTATTGTGTCTTCCTGACATCCCTTCCTTTGAACAATTTTTTAAAATTACAAGATTCAAAAATATTTTGAAAACTAAAATTATTCTTGAGTTTTCTTCAAGAAATAAAATTATACCTAGATACATTGGAATGGCTTTATAAATATCAATCTGATATTCTACTTGTTATACACAGAACATACAGTTTTATAATTTTAATTTATTCTTATAGAAATTCCCTTCACTATGCTACTGGTGTTCTAGGAAATATGTAAAAGATATGATATAATTTTTTTAAAATGTAAGTTAATTCATTTGAAAAGCAAAAAAACTTTCATTACTCATTTTAATTTGGTATGTTTGTGAAATTAATCTATTAATAAAGAAAAGAAGCCTAGACCATTATCAATATATACTTTTTTGTTATAAGTGCTAAGTGGATCTCCATATTTGTGAATCCCATAATATTCTCTCTATAGAATGACAGATGATGAATAGACACATACACAAATACATATACAGATTTCATCCAACATAGAAATATAGTTATTTATATAACTATATATAATATATTACTAAGATATGTTAAGTTTCTGTGAGTGGAAAATAAGCTTCTTTCTATCATTACCTAAAAGTAATATGTAAATCTTCCTACATTTTAGACTAGTTTAAAACAGGATATGCATTCAAACTATTTTGTACCTGAACAAAATTATGTAAGGTTTAGTTTTATACAAAATAAAAGCTTCACAATGAAGCAAAAGTTTTTTAGTATATCTAAAATTATGATTTTTATCTGTTAAAATTTTGCTTCCTTGTACTTAACATATTAATAAATGTCTAAAGTATGCAAGCAAGATGAGTGTGTGTGTGCCCATGATTTCAAAAGCTGAAATAAGAAGTAATGATACTAAAATACTGTAAATTTTATTGACCACATTTTTAAGTAATAGAAAACAAATTATAATTTTAATCAGTGATACAAATTTTTTTAAGATTTTTGTGCAATATATTCAACTGGGAGACTAAGAACAAGGTTTGCTGAGGAAAAACTGTCAAAGAAAACTGAAATGAATTCAAAATGTTAAACAGAAGATAGAAATGGTTTCTTAATTTTATTACTTCCTTTTAGAAATAACATTTTCATGTTAAACAAGAAAAATGATAGAAAGCCTGTGGTCTCTATGCCCTCTGAGCATATATTTTCTCATGTGTAAACCAGTCATAACATCTTAAGTTAAGTTACTATAAGAATGGAAATCAATCTGTAAAGCATGTAACATAATGAGCTATCAATACATTAGTAACAACTATTTCTATTGTTATCTTTACATATAGTACATCTACAATTATGTTCAGATTTAAATTTTAAAAAATTTTATTTCTTTAGGATTTCAAGTCAATAATAGTTGACAGAACTAACAGATGCATTTATAAAAATTAAAACTAAATGACATTATCATCAATGTTTGAAAAGATGCATAAACTAAATTCAGTAACAGATGAGGAGGAGAAGGTTTTACTTGGGTTAGCTATGGAAACCTGATAAAGATGATTATATGTTTATAAAATATTGAGAAATTCATTATACAGTAACATGATTGACATGAAAAATAATTACAGAATTTTGGAATTTTTGAAAGAGAGAGGTGAGAGAGTCATTGGAATACTGATATTGGTGCATACTATATTGTTACTGAGAAACAGAATATGTACATGTACTTAGCCAGAAACAAATTATAGAATTGCTTGAAGACCAGTCTGAAATATTTGTATTCTTTATGGTAATTGATTTAGAATTATTTTAGACTCTTTAGAAAGTAATCAATATGATTACCAGGAATAAGTGCTTAGATTCTAAAGAATAATAACTCAACCATTGTGTTCTTTACATGCAGATAGGTGATCCTACATTTGCAACACATAATCACACTGTTAGATTCTCATTGCTATAAACTTTGCCTGTCTATAATAGAGAGATTAGCATTCATTTGTCAGGCACTTTTTGAAGTGAGAGACACAAAAATATATATAACTCATGTAACTAGAGCTCATTCACAGTATTATACAAGAAATCTAAAAGATAACTATCATCAAGGCCCTGGATGATAATGCAGCCAGACTTCCATCAGAGACAACATTAAAATACCCACCAAAAGAAGCCTTTTTAGGCCAGGCATGGTGGCTCAATATATATCTTTTAAGACCTGAGATTCCTGAAATCCCCATCTCTCTTACCAACCAGACAGTCTGCAACAGTAGGGTTGCATTTTTCATTTCCAATGTCTTTAAGAATTTGAATAAACTATAGTATAGCTGTACACTGCAGCTATAAAAGGGATGAGAGATATACACTGTTGTAGCAATGGTCCTCAGGGCATATATTGATTAAATAAAATAGGGAAAATATTTGTATGTTTTACTAAGAAGGGAGAATGTTAATGTGTAAATTATTTATGACTGAAGGTAACAAATGAGGTCATATGTAGTGGCTCATGACTGTAACCCCAGCAGTAGGGGAGGCCAAGGCAGATAGATCACCTGAAGTCAGGAGTTCAAGACCAGCCTGGCCAACGTGGTGAAACCCAGTCTCTACTAAAAATACAAAAATTAGGTGGGTGGGGTGGTATGCACCTGTAATCCCAGCTACTTGGGAGGCTGAGGCAGGAGAATCACTTGAATCCATGAGGCAGATGTTGCAGTGAGCCGAGATCATGCCACTGCACTCCAGCCTAGGTAATACAGCAAGACTCCATCTCAAAAGAAAAAAAAAAAAGAACAAATGAGCAATAAGCCATAATATTTTTTAAAACTGCCTATAGAGAAGGAAGTAAAGAGGTTGGAAGAATCAATGTTTAAATATAGACTTTTTGAAATGTAATTAGGTTTGATTATTAAACTTTGGGCAAATATTAGTATTTAATAATTACAAATGCATTAATTCAAAAAAACTCTGAAAAATAAAACTCAAGTGAATTAAATATAACAAACTGTGTATTAAGTTGGTGAAGTAACCACCTGAACAGAATTATTCCAGCTGGTTTTCAGTATATCAATTGGTCTGTACTTCCATGTGGGGTTTAATCTAAGGGCACAAAGAGAAGAGCTAAAAATAAATCTGAAACTGTTCTCAGGAATGACATTGTGGGTGACAATGGCATCATTATTATTCTAATACTGTTGTATGTGCAATATGAGGAACAGAAACAAATGAAAATTAATGTGATAGCCAGGGTACTCAATATGAGAGAAAGAAGACACAAATGGATCAAAGATAGAAAGGATTATGTAAAAGTCGTGTAGTCCTAAAGTTGAAAAATATTAACATGTTTTAGTGATACAAGACATAGAAAGAAATTATTTAGGTAGTGAAGGTAAGAGAGTCCTTGGCAAGGTTTCCCTTTTAATAAAAAGTAGCCCCCAAGTCATTTCTTTTCTCACAAAGAGCAGCCTGAAAAATCAAGCTGCAGACATAGAAAAGCAGGCTAGATGCTTACATGGGTGAATGCCAGCAGTTGTGCCAATAGGAAAAGGCTATCTGGGGGTCAGGCATATTCAACATGGCCACCCCATCTTCCCTTTTGTTTGTCAACCACATGTACAGTAAAGAAGTAGGCAACATGGCACTGGCCAGGTAGAGAACTCATCTGCATAATAAAAGATTAGGGTGGGGCGGCCATCTTCTTTGTGGGCTATGCAAATGACATATCTGGTCTGACCAATCTCTCGTCCTCTATGTAAATCAGACACTACCTCCTCAGGCTCATCTATAAAATCCTGTGCATTTCACCATGGCACCAGAAGACCCGCTTAGAAGCCCCTCTCTCTGCAGGAGAGGGAGCTTTTCTCTTTCACCTATAAAACCTCTGCTCTTAACCTCACCCCTTGTGTGTTCACATCCTTGATTTCCTTGATATGAGGCAATGAACCTTGGATATTACCCCAGACGAATAATGTTGTTTCATTAGTATGCTCTTCTAAAGATTTTTTCAACAAGCTATTGTCCAAAAAATATTATATGTTAAAAAAATATGTTTGCTTGTCCTTTCCACTGAAAATAAATAGAAGAGATTATTGACTTCATGACAATTATTATAACTAGTGCTCAGATTCTTATCTTGATTTAATATTTTCCAATCAATGCAAAGAGGACTTTTTGGAGAAATGATTGATTTCAGATGTAATACAGGAAAGTGTAACATGAGCCTGGAAAAACATACTACTTAAGAAGGAAGCTATCTAATACTAAAAGTATAATGTCCATGAGAGTCAGAAGACAACTTGAAGACTTTCTCCCTGGATAAATCACTCCAAAGAGGTAGAGATGTTAATTTAAATCTTCCTTGAAATGCATATGTCAAACACTAACATGACCAAAAGATGATTTCAAAATTGTGAATCTATGTGTTTATAATGATACCAACAAAAAGATACTGGTGAATCAACTTGGAATACTGAATGAAGAACAAAGTAAGCATTCATCTGAGATTTTCTACATGAATTGTAACAATGTATAAGGAAATGGTAAATGTTAGGTTGAGAATATAATCATTTTGTAGCACATAGTGAACAAATGAATCCAGCCATTGATCACCAATGAAACCACCACGGCAGGATTGTAACTGAGACAGTGAAGGAGATCCAACCTAGCCAATTCCATCTTGCTTCTAACCTCCGGGCTGTCCTTGTTCATTCTGGGCAGCTGAACTGACTTTAGGAGGAACTTAGTTTTCCAGGGCAGGCCTTCGTCTTGCCTGGGGACCAGACTGCCTTTGTAGGACTAACAAATTAGCCACAAGATTAGATATTATGGTTTAGGAGTCATGCAGCTGGAGGCTAAAGGATTCTGACCCTCCCTAAACTACTCCTGAGATAGTACTTGAGATATTTTACAGACCCTGCACTTGACAGATCAGTGGCACCACCCAAATGGATAAACTGGCTCATCTGATCTTGTAGGCCCCACAAAGGAACTGTCTCGGTACAAGAAAACAGCTTCAACTCCCTAGGATTTCATTTAGGTCCTGACCAATCAGCACTCCCAGCTCACTAGCTTTTCCCCACCCACCGAGTTGTCTTTAAAAACTCTGATTCCCACACCTTGGGAGGCCAAGGCAGGCAGATCACCTAAGGCCAGGAGTTTGAGACTTGCCTGGCCAACATGGTGAGACCCAGTCTCTACAACAAATGCAAAAGTTAGCCAGGCATGGTGGTGTGTGCCTGTAGTCCCAGCTACTTAGGAGGCTGAGGCAGTAGAATCACTTGAACCTGGGAGGCCAAAGTTGCAGTGAGCTGAGATCGTGCCAATGCACTCCAGCCTAGGTAACAGAGTGAGACTCTGTCTCAAACAACAACAACAACAACTATTGTGGGGTCTGGCCAGCAGCCCACAATGCAACAGGGCTCTCTTTTTGTTCCCAGGCAGATCAGCAGGTCAAGAAATAATAGACATACACAAAATAGTAAAAGCTGGGTCCAGGGGATCACTGCCTTCTGGTCCCATGATGACGCCAATGCACTGGATATGCCAGCATTTATTATTAAGTTTAGTGAGGGCGGGGGTAGCTTAGTGAGGGATTAATGTTGTTTGATTATGAGGTAAAATGGTCACATGGGGATGAAGTAATTCCTTAACATGACATCTGTATGCAGAAGTACAGTATACAAAGATAAGAATTTACAGTAGAGTATGTGCATCAGTAATTTCTAACAGAGCCTTAAAAGAGAAACATGGTCTTTCCATAACCTATGACTAGCAAAACATTAATCAGTAGTAACAGTTGCAGCAAGATATTCATCAGCAGTAACAGTTGCAGCAAAAGCTGGTTACAAACAATCCACAGAAACAGGACGTGAAGCTAGACAACTGGTTAGAACAGAAATTCTCAGAAGGGAGCATGCCTTAACCCTAAAGAGGCCTAGAAGAGCCATGGCAAGATGAGGGTGTTTATAGCCCTATCTTATCCATATGAACAGGTGCCTTCATGCATCCATTTATAGGCTCTCCACAAGGGTCGCATTTCATTCCCAGAGCTATGAACATCTGCTTTTCTGGGATAGGAATCTTGGTGATGTGAAACCTCCCTGACTGCACGTCTGTTCATAGGCTCCCTGCAGGGGAAAGCACATCACACGCTGTTGGCTCATTCTGGCAGTCCAACCTGGCATTGTCTTTACACAATCCTGCACGCAACTTTGTATTTACAATAATCAGGAGCATTTCATCTTTTATTCCATAGCAATAGTTTCAGGGGGTCTCCCTACAAACAACAGCAACAACAAAAAACACCTCTGATCCCCGATCCCAGAATCCTCAGGGAGACTGATTTGAGTAATACTAAGACTTGGGTCTCCTGCACTGCCAGCTATGCATGAATTACAGGATTCATTCTTTCTCTATTGCAGTTCTCCTGTCTTGATAAATCGGCTCTGTCTAGGCAGCAGGCAAGGTGAACTCATTGGGCTGTTACACCAATAGCTGCTAATTATTTTTTTAATCAATTAAACATGTATCTCTGTTGAAAGTATAAAATTCTTTTTTGAATTAGTTTTGAAAGGAAAAAAATGCCTAAGCCTAAACCTCAATTAAGCCTTTACACCTAAATAGCAACAACAGGATATCAATAGGACAAGGATGCAATCAAGCGAGGCATTAATGCACTTTTCCATCTGTGAATAATGATAGGATTTCCTGCTTATTAATTGAGCTGTTATAATAAAAACATAACATCATTTTTATAATGGTCACAAAAGTGATCAACAAAACTTAAGTGATTAAGGGTAACACTCCCTATGATATGGAAACATATCTGCCAAAATGTTCCTTTACTAAATGCTCCTTTATAACAGTGAAATACATCTTAAGTATATATACTTTTGATTTCTAAATTATACCCCAATAAAGCTGGAAAAAAAAAACTAAAACATTATTTGATTACTTAAATTTATTATTGTATTTTTATACATTAAATGCACATTTCATAATTTTATTAAAACATATAATGCCTATTTTGTGTTAAATAATCTGTATTATATAATATGCATTATTAGTTTAAATACATCAAATGTTAAATAAATGGTTTATCTGATTATACATTTTTTTGCCAAAATACTTGGGAAACATAAAAAGAACACTAAGGAGAATAATTAGTTATAATTCACAAACCAGAATTTCACATAAATAAAAGCACATATGGGTTTTTTATTAGAATGTTGAAGGGATAACAGATGTAAAGGCCAAGATAAACAATAAGATGGACAAATTGACGCTGCTATTAAATATTGCAATTTATAATGATAATTGAATTAGTTAACCTGATAGCATTTTTAAAAACTTGTGAGCACAATACTTGCATTATGATAGTTATTCTTTACTTAGCATTGTGAAATAACCTTTTGCTTCTTGATGCCTTAACACTTAACAAAGCCTTAGGATAAAAAACAAAAATGGGATATGTAGAAAACTTTTCTAATCTCAAAAAGATGATTAAATATCAATTAGATTGTGCTCTAGTTTTGTAAGAAAATGGATGTCATAGCTATTTTTATTACTCATGAAATATTAAGTATGTATAAAATATTAATTGCAATTAATGGAAGTAAATATTTCACAGAAGACAATATTTGAGGTCCTCTGTGGGCCAAAAGATGAACTTAACTGCTCTCAAGGGAGATTGACTACAGATAAGAGTTAGGAGGCTAAAGGCGGCTTCCCGAAATCTCTCATGGTCTATAATACAGCAGAGGTGTGGCCTGGACTTTGCTTTGTTCCCAGATCAAATCTTTTGAGGTCAAAACAAAGAAACTTGAAATGATTTAGATATTAGTATGACCAGAGGGAAGCCAGATACCAGAATCTAACTCATAATATCCAATGTGTCACATATTTATCTGTTTTCTCTTTAAATGTTTTTTTCTTTTTTTAACTTCTGGCTCAACATTATTGAAGAGGAATAAATTTTTTTAACTTCTAGTTCAACATTATTGAAAAGGAATATAATGTATTTCCACGTCTTCCAAAAGTTTCTGGCATTCCATTTTTATTTCCTGAAGTATTTCCCTTAAACCATTATAAAATAGAGAAAAACATAAAATAAAATTTGGTAAGTGTGAACTTTAGTAGTGTCCAGAAGAGAAGCAATAATTTTACATTCTATCCATCATAGCAGAAATTTGACAATCTAAAATATGGAGGAGACAACTATTAGGATTTTAGCAGACCACGTCTATAGAATACCAGCAGTGCTTAAATAGCTGGAAATTAACTGACTAGTTTCGAATGAATGTGAGAGGGTTTCCTATACAATTCTGGATATTTTTATGAATGAATGGTTGCATAAGGATGAATGGTCTTATGTGGGACAAAATTTACTAGGAAATAAAACTTTTTTCCATAAAGCTCTGAAAGGAAGATGTTCAAATGGAAGATGCGCTAAGTTATAATCCAAGTGAGAGAGCTGCTGAGACCTAAGGCAAGTAGTTACTTTTCCAATTTATGCTTCAGAGCAAAATGAAAAATAGATAAATACCACATGTTCCCTTAAGCTCAAAATTAAAAATGTCTGTATGTATAATATATACACACATTTCTTGTGAGTCATAGAAGACATCAAACATTAAAGATTTTGATGGAATTACAAGACAAACCAATAAATAAGTGAACATGTTCCCTATTTGTTAAGTAAAATAATTACATTATTTACTCTATCTTATAGTAAATATAAATCATATAGAGGATGTTCTAGTATCTTGACAATTAGACCAAAATATTAATATTAAAAATAAAATGAATAAATAAAATAACAATATTAAAATAAAAATATATGTTTTATTCGCTAAAAATCTTTGTTTCTCATATCATAAAAAGAATAATGGGTTATTAACAATCTTGTAATTTTCACTTTTATCTTTTGATGGAATTAAGAGCACCCATTTTGTATTTAGGTGGTAATATCCTTTAATGTATACATCATGGAAAAAAAGAAAAACGTATGTTTCTTGTGATTGTTTCAACAAAAATATAATGATATTTTGCATTAATGGGACTCAAAGCAGGAATTATACATTTTATTAGCTGTTTCTCAGTGATGCAGCTTATTGTATGAAAATATCCTAACTTCTGCTAGATTTAAAGTAAGAGAACCAGTAAATAGGCTGGACATAGAAAAAAAATTAAAACATAATGCAAAAAAGATAGTCAAAATAAAACTCTCATAGACTGTAGAAGATTTTTAGAATTGTATTAATGACGATTATATGGATCATGATGCATTATATCTCTTATCTATTTTTCCTTAATTGTCATTCTACCAAAATATCTTTAAAAGAACAAAAAGGAGAGTAGAGGAGGGAGAGAGAGAAAGGAAGCGACATGAACCACACAATGGTCACAGAATTTGTCCTCCTGGGCCTTTCTGATGATCCTGACCTTCAGATTGTGATTTTTCTCTTTTTATTTATCACATATATGTTAAGTGTTACTGGAAACCTGACTATCATCACCCTGACCTTTGTGGACTCCCATCTGCAGACACCTATGTATTTCTTCCTCCGGAACTTCTCTTTCTTAGAAATCTCATTTACAACTGTATGCATCCCCAGATTTCTGGGGGCAATTATCACCAGGAATAAGACTATTTCCTATAACAACTGTGCAGCCCAACTCTTTTTCTTTATATTCATGGGGGTGACGGAATTTTACATATTAACTGCCATGTCCTATGACCGCTATGTTGCCATCTGCAAGCCCCTTCATTACACAACCATCATGAACAGGAATCTCTGCACCCTACTTGTGTTGTGTGCCTGGCTAAGTGGGTTTCTGACCATTTTCCCACCCCTTATGCTTCTCCTCCAGCTGGATTACTGTGCTTCCAACGTCATTGATCACTTTGCATGTGACTATTTTCCCCTCTTACTACTATCTTGTTCAGATACATGGCTCCTAGAAGTAATTGGTTTTTACTTTGCTTTGGTTACTTTGCTGTTCACTTTGGCATTAGTGATTTTATCTTACATGTACATTATCAGGACCATTTTAAGAATCCCATCTGCCAGTCAAAGAAAAAAGGCTTTCTCCACTTGTTCCTCTCACATGATTGTCATTTCCATTTCTTATGGAAGCTGTATATTCATGTATGCTAATCCAGCTGCAAAAGAAAAGGCATCATTGACAAAAGGAGTAGCTGTTCTCAATACATCCATTGCCCCCATGCTGAACCCTTTCATTTACACTTTGAGAAACCAGCAAGTAAAACAAGCCTTCAAAAGTGTGGTCCATAAAGTTGTGTTTTATGCAAAAAAAATGAATTTTTGGTCAAAGAGCCCTATAAAAAAACAAGAAAAATTTTGAAATTTCTCAATATCTCTGTAAGTATCCTTGCTCTCCTAGTTTCTTTATATGCTGCATTATAGTTAATTTTATAATTTCCCTGTCCATTTCTTCCACTTCTATACAAGTTTCTCCACTGCATTGTTTAATGACTTACTGGAAAAAAAAGTAAAATTTATTTTCCTTACAAAATTGTCTGGAAATTATATATATTTATTTAAAACTCAGCTTGTGTATGATTTTATAGTAAAATAATTTTACTATAGTAATTTTAATTCTGTATGTCACTTCCTTAAAGGCACATATGTCCTCATGTCGTACTTCAAATGTAGTTTCAAACTTTAGTTTCTTCTGTATTTTCAACATAAATATTGATAATGTCATAACACTTTTAGACTCTACATGTTCTCTATCATGTTCACTAAATTCAGCGCCTGGAGGTACTATGCTCTGTTGCATTGTACTTTAAATGTAGAGATTTATTTGATGAAATTTAGTGCATGCCACTTTTATTTTCTTTGTAAATTAAGTTCCTTATTTAAAATACAAGAATAAATTTTAAAAGCACCATAATTTTTTATTTATACAAATATCAATTCAATTATTAATTATTAGGCTTGAGGTATAAGTCACTGATAAATGGTTGGACTATAGGAGAATTCCATCTTCAAATGTTCATTTTACTTCCATGTTCTCCCAAATGATGTTAGTAAAAAACTTTAGGTCTAACACACTTCATTTACAAATTTGTATACTGCTGTAACTTACAAAGTAAAATGTAAAAAAAAAGATTTCAAATAATTGTAAAAAAATTAAAACTTTAATTGTATAGATTTTAACATATTTCAAATAATTTTGAGTCTTTTATGTCTCAACTATTTGCTGGTAAGATCTGGAAACCAAAGTCTTCCAAGACGAACAATTAACTTGGAGACATCTCTGAGGAACTTAATCTTTAGGAATCTGTGATACTTTAAAAGTTAACCTATGCCTATATTTGAAATAATTTTAAATACCTTTCACATGTGCCTTTTGTTGTTTGTTCACTTATTTATTTATAAATGTATCTACTAAAGAAACCATTCAGTGATTTAAAAGATTTGTTCTTGCTCTCACACAGATCTAGTAAGAGAGAAAAACATAAACAAATGAATGATCACAATGCAATTTCATATGTTGTACCTCTATGAAGAATATATTATATAGATATGTACATATGTTGAGATCTAAATGATAATAGTCTTACAACATTAATAATATTAATAATTTGAAAAGACATATGGATAAGGAAGTTAGAATAATTGTTATTTTTATTTATTCTATCAGGATAGCCATGATGAAGATAACAGGTAAAGAAAAAAGTACAATATCAGAAAGCCTCAGATAAATAGACATACCACTCAGATCTAACAGTTAGTACTTACAATGTCAGACACATTACTAAGTGCATAAACTTAATTATTTCTTTGCACTGTTATGACATATATAGTCATATTTTTTTTCAGTTGTTAAATGACTTGATCAAAGTTATCACATAAATGATATGAATAGATTTTATTCTTTTAAACTCTCCTGGCTTATTCAAACAAAATCTGTAATTCTGATCAACTTCATTACATTAAAATATTTTTATAAGTATAATATTTGGTGTGTGCAACTCCAGCAAAAAGAAAAAGTTGTGTTCATATATGTGTATTTTGGTTCCATCAAAATGTTAGATTTTAATTTTGTGGCTTTATATCTATAATTACCTAACAAACTATAAGCAATGAGAAACATGTTTCTCTTTGGTTAAATGAGTTGCAGACCATTTGTTGAATTTTTGAGTTATGACGCTTGACCTTCAATTTGCCATCAGTAAGAACTTAAATTAGATCATGCTAGCTTTTTGAAGCTAATCCTTCAGTTTTGATATTATTTTCTAATTGTGATATCAATTACAAAATACATGGAAACTTTTTTTTTACTAAGAAATGTTATTCAAATGCAACATGAGTATGTGAAGAGCCTATGAGATGAAAGTCTTAGATTTTGTTGCAAGTCCATGGCTTTGTTTGGCTGTCAGGAAGGTGGAACTGCCTCCCTAACAGGTAGAGACAGTACTCCTTGCAAGCAGTCATCAGTCAAGTTGCCTATGAAATTTTTGGATAAAATAAATATTAACAGTAAGGAGAATAGTGATAATTGAATTCATGTTGAAACAATGTGTCTTCATTCCCATTTATTTGGATTTAGACCAAGGTAATTTGCTACTCAACACAAGGAATTGAGAGTAGACGGATTCACTGTGAAAATGATGCTTTCACTCTCATCGTGTGGGTGTTTTACGTTAACATGCTGAGTTACTGCTGTAATAAGAACTTTGGCTATCAGGAAAAAACTCTGTCTCCTTGAGAAAGTTATTTTCTGTGCCTCATTTGCCACATAAATTTATGAACGTTTCATGGCCTCATTTTCCACATAAACTTATGAACGTTTCGTGGCCTAATACATATAGGAAGCTCCCCCTTATATGTAATGCAGGGTGGTTTTTCTGTTGTTACTAGTTTTGTTTTGGTTTTGGGTTTTGGTTGTTTTTTTGTTTTTTTTGTTTTTTTTTTCCAGGCAGGGTCTGGCTCTGTGCCCCAGTCTGGAGGGCAGTGTCGCGATCTCGGCTCACTGCAACCCTCGCCTCCTAGGCTCAAGGGATCCTCCCACATCAGCCTCCTGAGTAGCTGGGAATACAGGTCTGCCCGAACCACCGCAACTGGCTAATTTTTGTATTTTTTGGTAGAGATAGGGTTTCGCCATGTTGCCAGTCTGGTTTTGAACTCCCAGGCTCAAGGGATCCACCTGCCTTACTGTGCTGCTGGATTTGGTTTGCCAGTATTTTGTTGATGATTTTTGCATTTATATATATCAAGGATATTGGCCAGAAGTTTTCTTTTTTAGTTATGTCTCTGCCAGGTTTTGGTATCAGGATGATGCTGGCCTCATAGAAGGAGTTAGGGAGAAGTCCTCCCTCCTCAATTTTTTAGAATACTTTCAGTGGGAATGGTACCAGCTCTTCCTTGTACAACTAGGAGAATTCACCTGTAAATCTCTCTGGTCCCGGGCTTTTTTCGTTGGTAGTCTATTTGTTACTTACTCAATTTCAGAACTTGTTATTGCTCAGTTCAAAGATTCAATTTTTTCCTGATCCAGTCTTGGGATGATATATGTGTCCAGGAATTCATCCATTTCTTCCAGATTTTATCATTTATGTGCATAGAGGTATTTATAATATTTTCTGAGGGTTTGTATTTCTGTGGGGTGAGTGGCAATATCCCCCTTGTCATTTCTGACTATGTTTTTTGAATCCTCTTTCTTTTCTTCTTTATTAGTCTAACTAGTGGTCTATTTTATTAATTTTCTCATAAAAACATATATTGAATTGTTAATCTTTTGAGTGGTTTTTCATGTCTCAATTTCCTTCAGTTCTGGTCTGATTTTGGTTATTTCTTGTCTTCTGCTACCTTTGGAATTTGTTTACTGTTGGTTCTCTACTTCTGTCGGTTGTGATGTTAGGTTGTTAATTTGAAATCTTCTAATTTTTGACTTGGACATTTAGTGCTATAAATTTTCCCATTAACACTGTTGTAGCTGTGACCCAGAGGTTCTGGTATGTTGTATCTTTGTTCTCATTAGTTTCACAGAACTTCTTGATTTCTGCCTTAACTTCATTCTTTATCCAAATGTCATTCAGAAGCAGGTTATTGAATTTCTGTGTAATTGTATGAATTAAGTGAATTTCTTAGTCCTGATTTCTAATTTGATTGCACTGTAGTCTGAGAGATTGTTATGATTTCAGTATTTTGCATTTGCTGAAGAGTGTTTTATGTCCGTAGTTGATTTTACAAGTGACTGATTTAGAGTATTTGCCATGTGGCAGTGAGAAGAATGTATGTTCTGTTGTTTTGGGGTAGAGAGTACTATAGATATATATCAGGTCCATTTGATCCAGTGCTGAGTTCAGGTTCTGAATACCTTCGTTAATTTTTTATATTTATGATCTATCTAATATTGTCAGTGGCATGTTAAAGTCTGCCACTGTTATTGCATGGGAGTCTAAATCTCTTTGAAGATCTCTAAAAACTTGTTTTATGAATCTGAGTGCTTCTGTGTTGAGAGCACCAGTATTAATCCTTCTGCCACTTGCTTTAGTTTCAGTGTTCATATCACAGAGTGGTTCATGTCATAAAAGAAGTCAAAAGAATTCTTGAATAATCGGAACCCTTGTGCCAGATTGTCTAGTGTAAATATGTTTTCTAGCACTGCTTCTTCTGTATCTTCTTCCTCATCATCTGGCTCTGGTTTGGGAGCACTTATCTCCATTGGGTTATCTGCTGTTTTCTCCTTTAGTGGTGTCTATTAGCTCTTGAAGTTCTCCAAGATACATATCTTGAACTCCTTTACCCGCCCCCTTTTTTTTTTTTTTTTTTTTTTTTTTTTTTTTTTTTTTTTTTTTGGCCATATCCACAATCTCTTCCATGATTTTCTTGATTGTTTCTGTCTTAAATCCTGTGAAGTCATGCACAACATCTGGACAGCTTTCTCCAGCACAAATTTATTGTTTTGGGCTTGATGGCTTTCACAGCTTTTTCTGTAACAATGATGGCATCTTAAATAGTGTAAACTTTTCAGACGTTGATGATGTTCTCTCAGAGATCTGTTCTATAATATTGACGATCCTTTCCATAGAGTACCATGAATAATGAGCCTTAAAGGTCCTTAAAACCCCTAATCTAAAGGGTGAATTGGAGACTTGTGTTTGGGGTCAAGTAGATTACTTTGGTGCCTTCTGCATTGAACTTACGCGGTTTGGGGGGCCAACGGTATTGCCCAATATCAAAAGAACTATAAAATGCAGTCTCTTACTGGCAAGGTACCTCCTGACTTCAGAGATGAAGCACTGCGAAACCAATCTAGAAAAAGGGTTCTTGTTCACTCTTTCTGGTTGTACAACCAAGACTGGCAGGTGGCATTTATTTTTTCTTTCAAAGATCAGGGATTGGAGGCTTTATAAATAAGAGCAGTTCTGATTATAAATCCAACTGGATTTGCACAAGAATTAGAGTTAGCCTTCCCTTCTTTCCTTAAATCGTGGTGCTCATTTCTCTTCCTGACTAATAAGTGCCCTTAGTGAAAATTTTTTTCTAGAATAGTGCACTTTTGTCCGCATTAAAAAAACTGTAAGGGCAAATGTCGTTTCTCCTCAATGATTTTCTTAATAGTGCTTGGGAATTTGTCTATGGCCTCTTGGTCAGCAGAAACTGCTTCTTCAGTTAATTTCCTTATTTCATTTTTTACAATGGTCCTTACATTGGATTCATTTATTTTGAAATAGTGGGCCACCACAGCTGCAGACTTCAATCTCTGGTACATATTAAACAACTCAAGTTTTTCTTGTAATGTCATATTTTTCCACTTTTTGGGGGCACTTTCACCATCAGTAGTGACACTTCACATGGGTCTCACATTTCTAGGCTACATGGTTTACCTGCAAGTTTTTTTAAATTGTTGCAAATCTCCAAAAGTTTTCCCAATATAGTTATTGAAAAAAAGTTCATATAGAAGTAGACCTGTGCAATTAAAACACATGTTGTTCAAGGATCAACCATACTGTAAAATTATGTATAATTTGTTTTCACTTTATATTTAAATTTTTCCTCACAATAACTCCATGAAATATTATTTTGATTTAAAAAATGAAAAAAGCTAAAATTCAGAGATATTAAATAATTTGTTCAAAGTCACAATATTGTATGTAGCTAAATTACATTTATAATCCAAAACCCATAGGTTGCTCCATTAGTCCCACAAATTATAAATTAATGTTGTTATGGTTTTCATAAGAACATTTTAATGTCCTACTTTTCAGGAGAACTTCTGATTTTTAAGTTAAAAATCATCTTCAACTACAAATGGCTAGTTAACAAATAGAGACACTTGGAATATAAATAGAACATATCTGAAAACCTACAGATTTTGAGAGTAATTTGGATGATTACTATTTTCAATTTCTGTTAGAAAAAAATTAAAAGTCATTTTCCCCCGCTGAG
Organism: Macaca thibetana thibetana; assembly: GCF_024542745.1. NCBI lineage: Eukaryota > Metazoa > Chordata > Mammalia > Primates > Cercopithecidae > Macaca > Macaca thibetana. The sequence goes on from NC_065588.1 coordinate 51,650,114, forward strand.
GACTCCAAGGAAACAATTCTGTACTAAGTATAGGAATATCATAAGACAATTCCAAAGTAATAATCTGTAAGGTGAAATCTGAGAAAAGTTTAAACTGATTTTTATGAAGCTTTTGGCATTTAACCAGATTATATTATTGCACTCTGTATGTTAGTGTGTACCCATTGTTTAACTTCCACTTATAAGTGAGAACATATAGTGTTTGACTTTCTGCTTCTGAGTTATGTTACTTAGGATAATGGCCTCCAGTTCTATCCATGTTGCTGCAAAAGACATTATTTTATTCTTTTTATGGCTGAGTAGTATTCCATGGTATATAATTTATGCATATATATACCATATTTTCTTTATCAGTCATCTGTTGATGGACACTTAGATTGATTACATGACTCTGCTGTGGTAAATAGTGTTGTGATAAACAAACGAACGCAAATATCGTTTTTATTTAGTGGTTTATTTTCCTTTGCGTACTCAGAAGTGGGATTGCTGGATGAAATGGTAGCTATATTTTTAGTTCATTAATAAGTCTCCAAATTGTCTTCCATAGGGGTTGCACTAATTTACATCACTACCAATAGTTAAGAAGCATTCCCTTTTCTCCCTATGCTTGCCAGTATCTGTTTTGTTTTGTTTATTTTTCTTTTAATACTAGTCAAAGAAATGCAACTTTTAGCAAATATTGCTCTGACACTGGTAGTGGGACTTGAGAAGGGTTTCCCTAAATTCAAAGGACCGGCCGGGCATGGTGGCTCATGCCTGTAATCCCAGCACTTTGGGAGGCCAAGGCGGGTGGATTATGAGGTCAGGAGATCGAGACCATCCTGGCTAACACGGTGAAACCCCGTTTCTACTAAAAATACAAGAAATTAGCCGGGAGTGGTGGCAGGTGCCTGCAGTTTCAGTTACTCAGGAGGCTGAGGCAGGAGAACGGCATGAACCCGGGAGGCAGAGTTTGCAGTGAGCCGAGATCGTGCCACTGCACTCCAGACTGGGCAACAGAGCGAGATTCCATCTCAAAAAAAAAAAAAAATTCAAAGGACCAATACAGGCATAAAACTCCCCATAGGTCCTTAACATTGTCCGTTTCAGAAGACAATTAAGTCAAACTGGAAATCCAAAGCTGTGTTTTCTACTATCTCAGTGAAATAGAAAAGTCTCTTTTCTGGGTTGCCAAAATTCAAGAGATACGCTTATATAAGTATGCTAATTCTCCTGAAGATAGGTCCAGATTTTCTGGAAGAAATGTATGGATTAGTACAGTTGCAGAATAATCAAATTCTAAATCAAAGTTTCACACATTCATTATCACATGTGGTTTATATATTTGCCTCCTTTACACTAATAATTATGTTTTTATACTTTCTTATCAATATTTATTAAATGACTAATACCAATGATTCATCTGTATTTTCTACTGATGCCTCACCTTGGCACACTTTGCTTGCATAATGAATTCCCATGAGCCAACAAGAAAGACACATAAAATAAATCTAACTCCATTTGTGTAGCATACATAGAGAGGGATATTCCTTATTTTCTATTGTTCAAATCAGCATTTTCAGGAAAATGTAACATTGTCTGAAGCCTAAGGGAAGTATTAATTAAATTTTATGAATATATAATTATAAGGTTTTAAAATATTATTTTAAATGTTTTCATAAATTCAAAGAAGAATGTTTTAACAAGTGTTTGTGTATTACATGGAAAGGAGAAAATGGAAGACTACTTTACTAACCAATCCAGGTATAACTATGTTTATAAATGGATCTTGGGTAAGAGAGAGGAAAAGCAGGAATTCATTGTAACATAATAAAATGTTCCAACAATTTTACAATATCAGGAATTAAGAGTATTGTGGGTCAAATATTATATTCTAGGGGAGAACTGTAAGGTCTAAAAGCCATGAAAAATAACTACATTTATTTTACAAGTCCAAAAGAAACCAAATAAATTGATAAATCGATTTTCCAGCTCTGAAATTACATGGTTATTTAAGAAAGCTAGATGGTAGAATTTGAGATAAAATTACTGAGAAAAACCAAGGAGTAAGTAAGTTTGTTACTTTTAAATTTCATACATATTATTCCACTTTATTTACATATTTTAAAAGATTATTTGCACATATGATTGTGGACTTACAGCCCTTACAGTAGTAAAAGTTTTATGGTTGTTTATTACTGAGAAGACTATAAATGTAGTCCCAAAGCAGAAACACAGCAGTAACTCTTGGTTTGTTCATTTTTCTAAATAAGTTTGGATGTTATGCTGTGGTAGAAATAGGATTTTAAAAAGGCATTTGCTATTTGAAATACTTATTTCCCATTAAGTCTTATTTTGACCATCTACTTGTTTCTTTGCTATAACAATATTGTTATAAAAGAAAAAACTACAAAACAAAAAAATATTGTATATGATATGAATTAAAATGTTTTTAGGCAATTATTTGTTTTTTCAACAGATGTTTTCCTTTATTATTCTTCTCATCTTTTTGCTAAAAAAGAAAAAAAAAGTGGATCAGGGAAGGTGCTAGCATCAACCAAGCCCATAAGTAATACCAGGAGGCAATGCCAGCAAAACTGTCTATCCCAGGAATAGACATGCATTATTTTTTCTAAAGTGAGATGGTTTACTGTGGTGACGAGTTGTTTAACCTCATGAAAGTCTCCTAACCTATATGAGACTGAGTTTCTCAAAATATGACACTTCAAGATAGAACTAAATAACATCAGTAAATTTTTAAACTCTATATTTAGATTGTTCTACATTCCAGATTGATTTAAGTAACTGGAAGGTTAGTTTTGAAGAAATATTAGAAGAAGTGGCTTCTGTTTAAATGTTAGCATCATAATTTTTTATTCATGGCCTGTAATAATGTATTTTCAGTGAAGAAAGACTGATATTTCACTTCTTATATTATTTATTACTGGAATGAAAGGCAGATTGGAAACCACAGAGGGTTGCTAATGGGGAACCCTTAAAATTTTATAGATTATTCATTAATTATGTATATTTTTTAAATGTTATGCCTGTCTTCAACAGTTTTAATTTTTTTTAACATTCTGTAGGGGAAACATACATTTTCTCTTCTAAAGGAGAAAATAAAGATCTGCAATGAAAAACTACACAGCACCCACAGAATTCATTCTTCTAGGGCTATCAGATGACCCGGAGTTTCAGATTGTGATTTTTCTCTTTTTAATTATCATGTATATATTAAGTGTCACTGGAAACTTGACCATCATCACTCTCACCTTAGTGGACTCCCATCTACAGACCCCCATGTACTTCTTCCTTAGGAACTTTTCTGTATTAGAAATAACTTTTACAACTGTCTGTATCCCTAGATTTCTGGCCACCATTATCACCAGAGACAAAACGATTTCATACAATAGTTGTACAGCTCAGTTATTTTTCTTCATCTTTATGGGTATAACTGAATTTTACCTTCTAACAGCCATGTCCTATGATCGTTATGTAGCCATCTGTAAACCCCTGCATTATATGACCATCATGAACAAGAGAATCTGCATATTGCTTGTTTTTTGTGCTTGGTTGGCAGGGTTCTTAAATATATTCCCACCAGTTATTCTTTTTCTCCAGTTAGATTACTGTGGCTCCAATGTCATTGATCACTTTGCTTGTGACTATTTCCCCCTATTGCAATTATCCTGCTCAGACACATGGCTCCTAGAAGCGATTGGTTTTTACTCTGCAATAGTAATTCTGCTTTTCACTTTGGCATTAATCATTCTATCCTACATGTTTATCATTAGGACAATTTTGAAACTTCCTTCTGTTAGTCAGCGAAAAAAGGCATTTTCTACATGTTCCTCCCACATGATTGTCATTTCCATTTCCTATGGAAGCTGCATATTCATGTATGCTAATCCCTCTGCAAAAGAAAGAGCGTCGTTGACCAAAGGAGTAGCTATTCTCAATACCTCCATTGCTCCTATGATGAATCCGTTTATATACACCCTGAGGAACGAGCAAGTGAAGCAAGCCTTTAAGGGCACCATCCAAAAGGTTATGTTTTTCTCTGGTAAATGAAAGTATTAATAAGGCTTTAAAAAATCAAGTTACAGTAAATGCTTTCTATTATACATATCCTCTCAACACCCTCTTTCCTTCATTATAGTTAAACATGCATTTTTTATTTCCACCACGTTGTATTCAATAAATTTGATAAAGCTGAATACTGCTTCATAGTTTTCTGAAAATTAAAGCATTTTATTCACGTGTATTTGGATGAAGTAGAAAATCTGGGTGAACGATTATGATTTTGAATAGGGGTGGTTAGCTTTGGAAGAGACTTAAGGCACTTAGTTTGATGATGTAAGTGTCAGGATAGATGTGGACCTGGGAACTATTCATTCTTACCAGGTACTAGATATGAATGTTCTTAGGAAATGTGATTCTACTTAGCATTTCTGTCAAATCAAATTCTCACAATAACCAAGAGTTTGAAAGTAAAATATAAGTAACCATGTAAATATTTGAAAATATTAGAAACCCATTTTTATACAGCATTTTTATGATATTAATAAGTATGATAATAATGAGGAGAAGTAATAAGAGGAGGAGAGCAGAAGATGAAATAAAGATTTATAGCAATTATATTGCAGGACTATTTTAATTATTTTCTATGTATTGGCTCATTTAATCCTGCCAACAACTTTATGAGGTACCTACAATTATTATTATCTCTTGTTCAGAGGTATTTTTAGGTAGATTAAATAACTCTAAAAGTGAATAACAAAAACCAGAGAACAGAAACTATAAAATAATATCAGGAAAATGATGGATTATGGTAAACTGGTGAGAGTTCAACTTTCTATAGAACTGAGTTTTACTCTGAGGGTCCAGAAATAACTTTAGAGTTTCTGGAAATAGAGAAGCAAAATGAAATCTGCTGCAATAATGTTCTACATCTCCACTTTGCACTACACAAGTCATAAGCAATAGCATTTTACAAAACCCCATAGAGAGTATTATACACTGACTTTCATTTCTAATAATTAACAGTTCATGTTAAATTGTTAAAGGACTTTCTAATGTACAATTAATCCATTCAGGTTACACTTATGTATCTTATGACACATATTGTGGATATAGTGATGAAAAAAGATGACTCTTACCCTAAGTTTTCTAAAATTCTAGTGAGAAAAAAACACATAATTAAAATTTAAACAAATGCAACAATTTGGATCTAAACTGCCTATAGGTCAAGTAATGTTACCATGATCAAAGATAGAATATCAGTTTTCCTGACTTTTCTCTTAGCAGAATTATTTCCAATTTCACAATAATTAATAAATATGGGTTCATTTTAGCTCTAAAATCACAAGCATATAAAAAATCCTTGGCTGTCACCTTAGTTTTCACTCATTATCTTCCTTGATTACTTTGTGTGCTGTAACAAATGGCATTTTTTCCTAATTTTAAAAAGTTACTGGGAGTAAGATGATGATGGTCTCCAAGCAGTGACAAAACTCCCCCTAGTAGCTCTCTGTGGCTCTGATTGGTATCATTAATCATCAATTGATCTTCCACACAGTTTGACCTGTGTACCCTGCCACATCTATTATGCTCCAAGTCTATTTGAAAGAAGTTATGTATATACAACCATGTCATAGATTTCTAGAAGATGCCAAACTGTTTCAAGCACTTTTAGGTTGCATCCAGAAAACACTGAGTTTTATTTCTCATTTTAAAATCCATGCACAAGGAAACAGAAAATCCATAGTAATTAATAAATATTGAATAGTCTAAGATAATATCTGGTAAATAATTGATTTGGTAAATAATATCTGGTAAATAATTGATGCTTAAAGTGATTATGCATGCACTATTTTTTCTAACTCAGTATCTGTATGTGAATTGTTTCCTATAAAGAGAATAAGAATTTCCCAAATGTAAATTCTTCCCAATTCTTATATGATTATGAAAATTCATTCATATATTATTCTAAAAATATTTTTTAAAGCAACTAAGTTGCAAGTATGTGCTAGCCATTTGGGTTAATGGAATAATACTATCTTCACCTTCTGGGATTTCAGATGACAGTTAAAAAGGTAGATATTGACATATAGAATAACTTTTTTCATAAAAACATATACCACATGCTGTATCAATGTAAAAGACGGGGTTGCTCACAACACCTGCATTATCCAAGAAGTACTTCCAGTAAATACAAGAAATTCAATTATATGAATATTCTGGGCAAAAAGAATCATGATTGCAAATAACATGGAGTTGTAAAAGTGAAGGAAGTAGTGTACGGTGAATTATGATGAAACAGAAAGCAACAAATAGCAATTGATTTCTTTTTATGCTTTTCATGAAAGAGCTAATTTTATTAGTTCAATTTATTATGCAAAGCAACATAAAGCTATAAAACAAATATTTATGTCATGTGAATATTATATCCTAAACTCTATTAAATTTTTTATCTATCCCTCTAAGATTTTAACAGCCAATTTGTTTTTCTCCTCCTTCTAAAGAATGAAGCATAAAGAGTCATAGGAAATAAGTAATCACATGCAGTCAATACATATCAGAACAGTGATTCAAATCAGGGCTAGGCCCCAACAAATAAGCCCTGTACCAACTCCTGGGGGAGGGGAGAAATCTTGCAAAATAAAAATATCCAAGGGAATCTTAGAATTTCAGAATAAGTACTATGATGTCATTTATTCCTTCACAAAAGTATTAAGTGAGCACATCAAAAATGTCAAGCTTGGCTTATAGGGATTTCTGTCCAAATTATCATACTCTGAAAAATTAAACATTCAGGAGACTATTACTCTTTTGGAATTAAACTTACATTCTTGGACAACAAAGAAAACACTTTAGCTAAAGACATTCTGAGTCCTCCAACTCTTCTATTACTTATTTCGTATGTAATATATACTTGCATGATAACTGTGGTGCGCTTTCTGTGTATCCTTTTTTCTTTAGGGTTTCATGGGCAAGACTCTGTTACTTTTTGATTGAACACTGAATTATCCACAACACCAACATCAACCACAGCTATAGAATATGTGGTTGATAATTTATTATCTCACCCTTAGATATTACTTAGTCATTCTCCATCCAATTGATTTAGGTCACAGTAAACCTTTGTATCCTCAAATAATTAAAAGGCATTCATTATGTCCTACATCTCTTTCTGATGTTAGGTCTCTTGTGCTAAATTTCCCAAGCTCAAGTTGACTTTTTTTTGCCCCATTTATATAATTGGACTTTTATTGCTATATTTTATGATCACATATGATCACATAAGCATCCTGGAATGGAGAAGTGGGCTTATCAATATGATAACAATTTTTACAATGTACTAGAACTTTATTTTTCTTGGCTATCTCTACTAGTAACCCGTAAACATTTTTTAAGCAAAGGAAACATTTTGTTCATTATTGCCTACTAAAGGGTTTATTGTAGTGTAGCAATTCAATAAAATATTTGTTAATCAACAAATGGATGGAAGTCTCAAAATGCCTAGTTTCTATTTACATTATCAATATATTTTGCCTTTAAATTATCGTTGCTCTGCTCTGACATCTTTTTTGAACAAGTTTTTATATCAGGGCTTTCTAGGACTCCTTGCTTTTCATAACTATGGATACAAACCTCTATATCCCATCAGCAATGCTGGCCACCTCTTAAACTCCTTATTCACCCAACTGAACCTCTCTGATTTTAGGTCTATGTCTCAGGATCTCCACTGTGGACATATGTGGGGCAAAATGTGTCTGTGACTCATTAAGCTACTAAATAGATTTCTATAATCAGATTTCCATGGCTATCACACTTTTGAAGCTTTCTTGACTTCAAATATTTTCATATACACAATAGTGAAATAGCACAGTAACACTCAACCATATTATTAAATTAGGAAAGTTCTGTATCACTCCTTGATAACAGTGGCTTCTATGAGGTGAAGTTATTCAAGTATGAGTAGCAGCTTTTGTACTCCCTCATTCACTGTATTATAGTCTCAGAAATCACAGTCCATTTGTATGACCTCGAGCAAATTAGGGAAAACTCTCAATGACTCAGTTTCCTTATATGAAAATTAGGAGAAATAATAGTAATTTTCTCAGAGTAGTTGTGAATATTTATTAAAACAACACTTTAAAAAGTGCTTACAAACATGTCTGATACCTTCCAAGCACTTAATAAAGTGTGACTATTACTATTATTATAATGCCAATTTTAATTTAATAGCATACAACCATCCACGTACAATTTACTCAAGGATAAGTCAGCTTTATGCAGCACAAGAGTGTCAATAGAACAACTGCCTTGTATAGTATATTATATGGAATTCCCTTAATCACAACTAAAGCATCCCAGTTGTCTCATCTGTAAATCGAGGATTACAGTAAATTTTAGTTAATTTATTTTTATAAATTATTTAAATTTCTCTTCTGGGTATTACTACTCTAAAAATGTTGTGTATTTGCTCATTTTGCATCTTTCAAATACCCTCAAATAAGCCTATCTATGTGCACAGACTGTAAGCACCACATTTTCTGTGGCAATGTGATTTGGTTCTGCTAATCAGATACATTCATAAAAGAACTTTTAACTCAGTCATCTATATTGCTGATGCAGATCATAGTAAGTGCAGGTGACTCTGAAGCTTGTGGCAATAGTGGTAAATTCCTGAGGAGCCATTCTCATGGAGACTCATGACTTATGCATGAGGCTGTGCTTCTAAGTGCATTAAAGAACTTAAAGAGAGAAAATGTAACTTTAATGTTTCAATTATCTCATATTTTAATGTTTTAATTATCTCATTATTTTAATATTTCAATTATCTCATAACTGCAGTGATGACATAGCCAATAATAAATCCTAAGTTTCCTTAATTATAAAGTTGATTTAATTCACAACGTCTACACCTAGGTAAATGTTAGTGTGTTGACTGTGAAAGAGATGAGATTGAGTATTGGAATGAAAGACTAGTGTCAGAAGATTTCTAGTACCTGAATTTGAAAGTACTACCAGCCTCCTTACCAACACAAGAATCTATATTTCTCTGTCTCATGAAGGTGGCCATGCATTGTTTAGTAACCCTATTATTTGGCCATCTTTCCAGCAATTCATCTGCTTGCAAGATATCCAAATTACAGGGTTTCTAAACCAAATAGGAACAGCTCTGGTCTGCAGCTCCCAGCAAGATGAATGCAGAAGGCAGGTGATTTCTGAATTTCCAACTGAGGCACCCAGTTCATCTCACTGTAACTGGTCGGACAGTGGGAGCAGCTCACAGAGGGTGAGCCAAAGCAGTGGGAGATGTTGCCTCATCTGGGAAGTGCAAGGGGTTGGGAAATTCTCTCCTCTACTCAAGGGAAGCCATGAGGGACTACGCCATGAGGAATGGTGCACTCCAGCCCAGATACTGCACTTTTCTCATGGTCTTCAAAACCCACAGACGAGAAGATTCCCTCCCATGCCTACCTCACTGGAGCCCTGGGTTTCAAGCACAAAACTGGGTGGCTGTTTGGGCAGACGCTGAGCTAGCTGCAGGAATTTTTTTTTTTCCCATAACCCAGTGGCACCTGGAACACCAGTGAGACAGAACCAGAAAGGGGCCTGAAGCCAGGGACCCAAGTGGTCTGGCTCAGCCGGTCCCAACACCTCTAGAGTCCAGAAAGCTAAGATACACTGGCTTGAAATTCTCACTGCCAGTACAGCAGTCTGAGGTTGACCTGGGATGCTCGAGCTTGCTGGGGGAGGGGCGTCTGCCATTGCTGAGGCATGAGTAGGCAGTTTTACCCTCACAGTGTAAACAAAGCCACCAGAAAGTTTGAAATGGGTGGAGCCCACTGTAGCTCAACAAGTTCCCTGTGCCCAGACTGCCTCTCTACATTCCTCCTCTCTGGGCAGGGCATTTCTGAAAAAAAGGCAGCAGGCCCAGTTAGGGGCTTATAGATAAACCCTTGATCACCCTGGGGCAGAGCACCTGGGGGAAGGGGTGGCTGTGGGGGCAGCTTCAGCAGACTTAAATGTCCTTGCCTGATGGCTCTAAAGAGAGTAGCAGATCCCCCAGCACGATGCTCAAGCTCTGCTAAGGGTCAGACTACTTCCTCAAGTGGATCCCTGACCCCCATGTAGCCTGACTGGGAGACACCTCCCAGCAGGGGCCGACAGACACCTCATACAGGAGAGCTCTGGTGGGTGCCCCTCTGGGATAAAGCTTCCAGAGGAAGGAACAGGCAGCAATCTTTGCTGTTCACCAGCCTCCGCTCGTGATACCCAAGCAAACAGGGTCTGGAGTGGACTCCCAGCAAATTCCAGCAGACCTGCAGCAGAGGGGCCTGACTGTTAGAAGGAAAACTAACAAATGGAAAGGAACAGCATTAACATCAACAAAAAGGACATCCACTCAGAGACCCCCAAAGGTAACCAACATGAAAGATCAAAAGTAGATAAATCCACAAAGATAGGAAGAAACCAGCACAAAAAGGCTGAAAATTCCAAAAACCAGAACACCTCTTCTCCTCCAAAGGATCACAACTCCTCACAAGCAAGGGAAGAAAACTGGATGGAGAATGAGTTTGATGAATTGACAGAGTAGGCTTCAGAGTAGGTGGGTAATAACAAGCTTCTCCGAGCTAATGGAGCATGTTCTACCCCAACACAAGGACGCTCAGAACCTTGAAAAAAGGTAAGATGGATGGCTAACTAGAATAACCTGTTTGGAGAAGAACATAAATAACCTGATGGAGCTGAAAAATACAGCACGAGAACTTCATGAAGTATACACAAGTATCAATAGCCAAATAAATCAAGCAGAAGAAAGGATATCAGAGATTGAAGATCAACTTAACGAAATAAAGTGAGAAGACAAGATTAGAGAAAAAAGAATGAAAAGGAATGAACAAAGCCTCCAAGAAATATGGGACTATGTGAAAAGACCAAATCTACGTTTGATTGGTGTACCTGAAAGTGGCAGGGGGAACAGAACCAAGTTGGAAAACACTCTTCAGGATATTATCCAGGAAAACTTCCCCAACCTAGCAAGACAAGCCAACATCCAAATTTGGGAAATACAGAGACCACTACAAAGACACTCCTCAAGAAGAGCAACCCCAAGACACATAATCATCAGACTCATCAAGGATGAAATGAAGGAAAAAATGTTAACGGCAGCCAGACAGAAAGTTTGGGTTACCCACAAAGGGAAGCCCATCAGACTATCAGTGGATCTCTCTGCAGAAGCTCTACAAGCCAGAAGAGAGTGGGGGCCAATATTCAACATTCTAAACAAAAGAGTTTTCAACCCAGAATTTCATATCCAACTAAACTAAGTTTCATAAGCAAAGGAGAAATAAAATCCTTTACAAAGAAGCAAACACAGAGTTTTGTCACCACCAGACCTGCCTTACAAGAGCTCAATGAAGGAAGCACTAAACATGGAAAGAAACAACTGGTATCAGCCACTGCAAAAACATACCAAATTATAAAGACCATTGATACTACGAAGAAACTGCATCAACTAATGGGCAAACTAACCAGCTAGCATCATAACGACGGGATCAAATTTACACATAACAATATTAACCTTAAATGTAAATGGGCTAAATGCCCCAATTAAAAGACACAGACTGGCAAATTGGATAGAGTCAAGACCCATCAGTGTGCTGTATTCAGGAGACCCATCTCACATGCAAAGACACACATTGGGTCAAAATAAAGCGATGGAGGAATATTTACAAAGAAAATGGAAAGCAAAAAAAAGCAGGGGTTACAATCTTAGTCTCTAATAAAAAAGGCTTTAAACCAACAAAGATAAAAAAAGACAAAGAAGGGCATTACATAATGGTAAAGGGATCAATGCAACAGGAAGAGCTAACTATCCTAAATGTATACAGGAGCACCCATTTTCATAAAGCAAGTTCTTAGAGACCTACAGAAAGACTTAGACTCCCAAACAATAATAGGAGACTTTAACACCCCACTGTCAATATTAGATAGATCAATGAGACAAAATTAACAAGGGTATTCAGGACTTGAACTCAGCTCTGGGCCAAGCAGACCTAATAGACATCTACAGAACTCTCCACTCCAAATCAACAGAATATACATTCTTCTCAGTACTACATTGCACTTATTCTAAAATTGACCACATAATTGGAAATAAAACACTCCTTAGCAAATGCAAAAGCATGGAAATTATAACAAACAGTCCACCAGATCACTGTGCAATCAAATTAGAACTCAGGATTAAGAAACTCACTCCAAACCACACAACTACATGGAAACTGTACAACCTGATCCTAAATGACTACTGGATAAATAATGAAATTAAGGCAGTAATAAAGATGTTCTTTGAAACCAATGAGAACAAAGACAAAATATACCAGAATCCATAGGACACATTTAAAGCAGTGTTTAGAGGGAAATTTATAGAAGTGAATGCCCACAAGAAAAATCAGGGAAGATCTAAAATCAACACCCTAACATCAACATTAAAAGAACTAGAGAAGCAAGAGCAAACAAATTCAAAAGCTAGCATAAGACAAGAAATAACTAAGATCAGAGCAGAACAGAAGGAGAGAGAGAGTGACACGAAAAAACCTTCAAAAAATCAATGAATCCAGGAGGTGTTTTTTTGAAAAGATCAACAAAATTGATAGACTGCTAGCCAGGCTAATAAAGAAGAAAAGAGAAGAATCAAATAGATGCGATAAAAAATGATAAAGGGGATATATCACCACTCTTCCCAAAGAAATATAAACTACCATCAGAGAATACTATAAACACCCCTACACAAATAAACTTGAAAATCTAGAAGAAATGGATCAATTCCTGGACACATACACCCTCCCAAGACTAAACCAGGAAGAAGTTGAATCCCTGAATAGACCAATAACAGGCTCTGAAATTGAGGCAATAATTAACAGACTAACAACCAAAAAAAGTCCAGGACCATACAGATTTACAGCCGAATTCTACCAGAGGTACAAAGAGGAACTGGTACCATTCCTTCTGAAATTATTCCAAGCAATAGAATAGAAGGAATCCTCCCTAACTCATTTTATGAGGCCCGCATCATCCTGATACCAAAACCTGGCAGACATACAACAAAAAAAGAAAATTTCAGGTCAATATCACTGACGAACATCAATGCGAAAATCCTCAACAAAATACTGGCAAACCGAATCCAGCAGCACATCAAAAAGCTTATCCACCATGATCAAATCAGCTTCATCCCTGGGATGCAAGGCTAGTTGAACATATGCAATTCAATAAACTTAATTCATCACCTACACAGAACCAATGACAAAAACCACATGATTATCTCAATAGATGCAGAAAGGCCCTCGACAAAATTCTACAGCCCTTCCAGCAACATGGCACAAGTATACATATGTAACAAACCTGCACGTTATGCACATGTACCCTAGAACTTAAAGTATAATAATAATAAAAAATAAATTAAAAAAATAAAATAAAATATCTACCTTCTAAAAAACAAAAAAAAACTCTCAATAAACTAGGTATTGATGGGCTGTATCTCAAAATAATAAGAGCTGTTTATGACAAACCCACTGCCAATATCACACTGAATGGGCAAAAACTGGAAACATCATCTTTGAAAACTGGCACAAGTTTCTCTCTCACCATTGCTATTCAACATGGTATTGAAAGTTCTGGATAGGGTAATCAGGCAAGAGAAAAAAATAAAGTGTATTCAGATAGGAAAAGAGGAAGTCAAATTGTCTCTATTTGCAGATGACATGATTGTATATTTAGAAAACTCCACTGTCTCGCCCAAAATCTCCTTAAACTGATTAGCAACTTCAGCAAAGTCTGAGGATACAAAATCAATGTGTAAAAATCACAAGCATTTCTATACACCAATAACAGACAAACAGAGAGCCAAATTGGGAGTGAATTCCCATTCACAATTATTAAAAAGAATAAAATGCGTAGGAATACAACGTACAAGGGATGTGAAGGACTTCTTCAAGGAGAACTACAAACCATTTCTCAAGGAAATAAGAGAGGACACAAACCAATTGGAAAATATTCCATCCATGCTCATGGATAAGAAGAATCAACATCGTGAAAATGGCCATACTGCCCAAAGTAATTTATAGATTCAATGCTATCCCCATCAAGCTACCACTGAATTTCTTCACAGAGTTGGAAAAAACTACTTTAAATTTCATATGGAACCAAAAAAGAGCCCACATAGCCAAGACAATCCTAAGCAAAAAGAACAAAGCTGCAGGCATCACGCTACCTGACTTCAAACTATACTACAAGGCTACAGTAACCAAAACAGCATGATACTGGTACCAAAACAGATATATAGACCAATGGAACAGAATAGGGGCCTCAGAAATAATGCCACACATCTAGTCATCTGATCTTTGACAAACCTGACAAAAACAAGCAAAGGGAAAAGGATGCACAATTTAATAGTGTTGGGAAAGCTGGCTAGCAATATGCGGAACACTGAAACTGGTTCCCTTCCTCACACATTATACAAAAATTAACTAAAGATGAATTAAAGATTTAAACGTAAGACATAAAACCATAAAAACCCTAGAAGAAAACCTAGGCAATACCATTCCGGACATAGGCATGGGCAAAGACTTCATGATTTAAAACACCAAAAGCAATGATAACAAAAGCCAAAATAGACAAATGGAATCTAATGAAACTAAAGAGCTTCTGCACAGAATAAAAAAAAAAACAAACTATCATCACAGTGAACAGGCAACCTACAGAATGGGAGAAAATTTTTGCAATCTATCCATGTGATAAAGAGCTAATATCCAGAATCTACAAAGATCTTAAATAAATGTACCAGAAATAAACAAACAACTCCATCAAAACATGGGTGAAGGATATGAACAGACACTTCTAAAAAGAAGACATTTATGCATCCAACAAACATATGAATGATCATTAGAGAAATGCAAATCAAAATCACAATGAGATATCATCTCACTCCAGTTAGAATGGCAATCATTAAAAAGTCAGGAGACAACAGATGCTGCAGAGGATGTAGAGAAATAGGAATGCTCTTACACTGTTGGTGGGAGTGTAAACTAGTTCAACCATTGTGGAAGACAGTGTGGTGATTCCTAAAGGCTCTAGAACCAGAAATACCATTTGACCCTGCAATCCCATTACTGCGTATATACCCAAAAGATTATAAATCATTCTACTATAAAGACATATGCACACGTATGTTTATTGCAAAACTGTTCACAATAGTAAAGACTTGGAACCAACCCAAACGACCATCAATGATACACTGGATAAAGAAAATGTGGCACATATACACCATGGAATACTATGCAGCCATTAAAAAGGATGAGTTCATACTCTTTGCAGGGACATGGATGAAGCTGGAAACCATCATTCTCAGCAAACTAACACAGAAACAGAATATCAAACACCACATGTTCTCACGCATAAGTGGGAGTTGAACAATGAGAGCACACGGACACAAGGAGAGGAACATCACACATCAGGACCTGTCAGGGGGTGTGGGGGACTAGGGGAGGGATAGCATTAGTAGAAATACCCAATGTAGATGACAGGTTGATGGGTGCAGCAAACCACCATGTCACGTGTACACCTATGTAAAAAACCTGCATATTCTGCATATGTACCCCAAACTTAAAGTATAATAAAAAAAGATAGAAAAAGTGGGCAAAAGACAAAACATTTTATTTTTTTAACTGGCAAAATTGTCCATATTTATAGGTTACATAGTGATGGTTTGATAATATAATGTGTAGTGATGAGATCAGAGTAGTTAGAAAATTTGTCATTTCAGGCATTTATAATTTCTTTATGTTGGGAACACTTGTTTGTTTATTTATTTTTTAGAGACTAGGTCTCACTTTGTTACACAGGCTGGAGTGCAGTGGCGTGATCACAGCTCAATGTAACCTTGAACTCCTGGGCTCAGGCAGTCCTTCTGCCTCAGCTGCCTGAGTAGCTGGAACTACAGGTGTGCACCACCACATCTGGCTAATTTTTAAAAAAAAATGTTTTCAGAGACAGAGTCTCACAATATTGCTCAGGTTGGTCTCAAACTCCTGGCCTCAAGAGATCTGCCTGCCTCTGCCTGCTGAGTTTCTGGGATTACAGGTGCAAACCACCATACCTGACTGCATTGGAAACATTCAATATCCTCTTTCTAGCTATTTGAAACTGTATAGTGTATTATCATTAACTATAGTTGTCCTATCATTGTATAGAACACTAGAGCTTATTCCTCTTATCTAGCTGTAATTTTCTTGAGATATGAAAATCCAGGGGAAGCAGCAGTGACCTATCCCCTGAAACAGAGGTAATGGGTAAAACTGGAAGCAGCAGCTCCTGTGGGAACAGGTTCAAGATATCCTCTGCCAGGACAGACTCCTGGACAAGGAGCACAGCAGGAAGAACTCAAAGGACCTGTGAGGATGCATGAAGTTAGCACCCCCAGGAAATTCATAAGTTACCCAAGGACGTTAAAGGAGACTGCATTCCTATCTGGGGACATGGACATTTGAAGTCTTTAAGTGTTTTTTAATGAAGATGCAACCTTATTTTATACTTACCAAAAAATGTAGAATTTTCACACTTTTCTGCAGGAAGTAAAAATCGTGCAAAGAGCTCTTTATCATCTCTGCGTTCTCACAACCTAAGGCTGAGCCCAACACTTTAAAAGCTTTAAAAGGTAAACATTGAATGAATAAATGGTAGTGATTATAATCACAATCTGGTTTTCTATGCTATCAGTCAATGGAAAAATTTAAAACCTTAAACACAAGTCTGACATCTTTTATGATGTGGAATAATGGAGACCACTGGCCTGTTCTAAAACATCAGAATGAATTCTTAACATTTCCCTAAAATAGAGAATCAACTCACTAACAATTTAGTAGTTGACCATTTAAAGACTACGAATCTTTTTTACTTCATTATTTATTTTCTTCTATTACTGCAGTTTTGGATTATTATAAAAAAGTAAATTTTTCTATATATTTTTCTGCTCTAATTTCAGGCTTCTGTATCACCTAAATATTTTATTCTACATTGTATACCAATTTGGACTATTATTTAGTGATTGGTGTCATGAGAACACCAATCTTCATGGTACCTTTTATTTATTCATTTAACTAATCCCCCGAGTCCATCGTAAACAGAGCATATAAAATCATGACTAGCTTGAATAACATTGCTTCTGCACAGAAGATCATTTCTTCTTACCTTTCAAGCTTGGAAAGACACTATATTAGCCTTCATTTCAACTAAAATTTATAGCAAGATAATACTTTTTAAAGTGGCAATAGGTAGGATATCCTAAGACCTCAGATCCTTGGTGAAATTTGGGTTGATGTATAAAAATGTATTTATGTATGCCCTTCTTGTAAACGTTACAGAGAAGCTCTTGAAATTGTTCTTTATTAGCAATATTTTGGATATTTTGTTACAAATACAAGATGATAGAGGAAAAATAGATTGCAAAAGCTCTTGAAAAATCCAACAGCATTTATGTTTCCGCAATGAATAAACCTTTTGAAATAAGATACACTAAACCATTCATATTTACCATAAAAGTAAGTATGTTTTTTCAGGAATATAATTTTTGCTTTAATGGCTTATATTTATGTTTTATATAAATTCAGTTATTCACATTACATATAAGTCAAATTAAACCACACAATTTAAATGAAATATATAAAGAAAAGATAATGTAAAGAATATGATACTCTTCTGTCCACTAAACACTTCTATATACCATTATCAGGGACATTTCTCTGATAAATTTCTCTGAGTAAAGACAATTGAGTCAATTATAAAAAGTAGATTATAAAAATTTGAATGAGGGTGGAGAAGGAGATGCTTTCTTTTTTTTCTTTTCTTTTGAATAAGCGTCTCTTTCTCCACCCTCATTCAAAAGAAAAAGAACGGAACAGATAAAGAGAAAAATAACAATAAAAAATTTTCATTAGTAAGCTGGCTATGAATTCTCATGAGCTTCATTTGAAAAAGTCTTAATCTCAGAAGTTTTAGTTTCTTTTTTCTTGTTTTCAGGGAATATACTGAAACATTTAGAAGACAGAGATTTATTCTGAAATATGTAAAAATATAATGAAGGAAATATAGAAATAATTGATTTATAAGGTAACAACAGAGTTTTTATAATGTATTTGGTATCTATGTACTACGAAACCATTTTCCTCTGAAAGCAAAAAGCAACAATGAGGTTTTTTTAAAGGTTTTTGTGTGTGTGTGTGTGTGTGTGTGTGTTTTGAGACAGAGTCTCCCTCTATTGCCCAGGCTGGAGTGCAATGGCACAATCTCAGCTCACTGCAACCTCCACCTCCTGGGTTCAAGCAATTCTCCTGCCTCAGCCTCTGGAGTAGCTGAGACTACAGGCGTGCGTCACCATACCCAGGTAATTTCTTTGTATTTTTAGTAAAGATGAGGTTTCACCATATTGGCCAGGCTGTTCTCGGACTCCTGACCTCAGGTGATCCATCTGCCTCAGTCTCCCAAAGTGCTGGGATTACAGGCATGAGCCATTGCATCCGGCCTAAAGTTAATTTTTTTTTACATTTAGTTTCTTTTCCTTTTTTATTTATTATTTTTTTTTTTTTGAGGTGGAATTTCACTCTTATTGCCCAGGCTGGAGTGCAATGGTGCAATCTCAGCTCACTGCAACCTCTACCTCCCGGGTTCAAGCAATTCTCCTGCCTCAACCTCCCGAGTAGCTGGGATTAAAGGCCCCTGCCACCACACTCCGCTAATCTTTTGTATTTTTAGTAGAGACAAAGTTTCACTATGTTGGCCAGGCTGGTCTCAAACTCCTGACTTCAGGTGATCCATCTGCCTTAGCCTCCCAAAGCAGTGGGATTACAGGCATGAGCCACTGCACCCAGCCTACAGTTAATTTCATTGTGTATACGTAAGGTATATAACATAATCTTTCTATATGTGTATATACAGAGAAAGGATTACTATGTCCAAGCAAAATTATTCTATCCATCACATCCCATAGTTATCTTATGCAATACATTATTAACTGTAGCCTTTGTGCTGTACATTAGCTCTCTAGATTTATTTATCATACATAGCTACAAGTTTAAACCCTTTGAAGACATTGAATATATACATATGTATTAGATAGATAGATGCATAGGTGGATAACTAGATACAATGGAATGTTATCCAGTCTCATAAAAGAAGGAGATACTGCCACACTGCCATTTGTGACATCATGGATGAACCTGGAAGGCATTATGGTAAATAGAAAAAGCCAGACAGAAAAAAAATACTAATTTTCTTTACTGGTGTCATAGCTTTCTGGTTTCTTCACCTATTTTACAGCTAAAATACAGAATACTTTTCTAAAGAAAAAAATAATGAGAAATTCCACAGCAGTAACAGACTTTATTCTTCTTGGATTGACAAGTGACCCACAGTGGCAGGTTGTACTTTTCATATTTCTTCTTGTTACCTACATGTTAAGTGTGACTGGGAACCTGATCATTATCACCCTCACACTTTCAGATCCCCATCTGCAGACTCCCATGTATTTCTTCCTTCAGAACTTCTCATTCCTGGAAATTTCATTCACGTCTGTCTGCATTCCCAGATTCCTTGTCACCGTTGTGACAGGAGACAGAACCATTTCTTATAATGGGTGTGTGGCTCAGCTATTTTTTTTCATCTTCTTGGGGGTGACAGAATTTTACCTTCTGGCTGCCATGTCCTATGACCGCTGCATGGCCATCTGCAAACCTCTTCGTTACACAACCATCATGAACACCAGAGTTTGTATCCTTCTTGTCTTTAGCTCCTGGCTTGCAGGGTTTCTGATAATCTTTCCACCAGTAATGCTTCTGCTGCAGTTGGATTTCTGTGCCTCCAATGTAATTGATCATTTTATCTGTGACTCCTCTCCAGTGCTGCAGCTTTCTTGCACAAACACTCACTTTCTAGAATTCATGGCATTTTTTTTAGCTGTGGTAACATTGATGGTCACCTTGACATTAGTTATTCTCTCCTACACAAACATCATCTGGACAATTCTGAAAATTCCTTCTATGAGTCAAAGGAAAAAAGCCTTTTCCACTTGCTCCTCGCATATGATAGTTGTCTCCATCTCTTACGGTAGCTGCATCTTCATGTATATTAAGACTTCTGCCAGAGAAAGGGTGACTTTCAGCAAAGGAGTAGCTGTGCTCAATACCTCAGTGGCTCCTCTCTTGAATCCCTTCATATACACACTGAGAAATCAGCAAGTTAAGCAAGCCTTAAATAGCTTGGTCCAGAAGATGATCTTTTCTTTAAATAAATGAATGTGATTATGTAAAAAATGTACACCTAAAGGCAAAGCTGAATGAAAAACTCTCTACCCTTCTCTATATAAACTCTTTCTAAACACCTTATTTCACTCTTTTGGTTAGACGTAGTTACATATCATCAACACTTCTTTATGTAATTGGCCTAAAAGCCAAGATTTAACTCTTTTAAAAACACTGTATAGAAAGTGTTTGGTCTCTCACCTATGTAACTAAATTTTAGGTAAATTAATAATCACTATTGTTTATTATATAAAGGCAAAATAGATTATGAATTCATTCATAAAAGAGAGAGCTATAAATTTAAAACTTACTAAAAACCACATTCAACTATGAAATTAATTTTATGTGAAATATATAAACTATGTATCTTAATTAATATATCTAAAATTTTTTCTTCAGTGTAACCAGGAAAAACATGTTATAAAACTAAAAGCATTATTAAAATGTTTCCTTGTATTTGTCAATGAAATGTCGTTAAAATGTGTGTAAACATTAAATAGAAGTGTAAGACAAACGTGCAGATATTATCTCTGTCGTTTGAATTAAGGTTGTATTATTTTTTGTCTTAGCTTTCCTAGAAAAAAAAGCAAAGCATAATCAAAGAGTTGATATTATTTATGTTCTATTTTTCTTTGGTGATTGTTCCTTAAAAATAGGTTACTTAACAGAGAACTTTTCTGTTTCTGCCAATATTTTAAACGAAAAACTATGGTCTATAAAGGCAAGTCATATTTGTGTTCAGATTCCTTAAATTGATACAAAATTGCCTTTCTACTGATATGAAGAAAATGACAAAGTAAGGTCTACAATGGTGTGATACTGCCTTTTTATAAGGTATTTGGCTAATGATGACATGTGAATTATTAATGTCTTAGATTTTCCTTTATTAGTAAACCCATAATATTTTCTTTATCTTTCCATTGTCTCTTTCACAGAAGGTTTCACTCCCTTCACCTATACCCAAGAAAATGACTTTTAGAGGTATTTGAGAACTGTAAAAAATGTGTTCAAGCCCAGTTCCTATAGTTAATGAGTCCCTCAACTCCCATGTGTCATTAAGAAAACTGGTTGTCAAATCCAGCAGCACATCAAAAAGATAATTCATCACGATTAAGTGGGCTTTATAACTGGATGCAAGGATGGTTCAACATACACAAATCGATAAATGTGATTCACCACTTAAACAGAATCTTAAACAGAATTAAAAATAAAAACCATATGATCATCTCAATAGACACAGAAAAAGTAGTCAATAAATCCAACATCTCTTCATGACAAAAACACTCAACAAACTACTCATTGAAGGAACATAGCCCAAAACAATAACAGCCATCTATGACAGACCCACAGCCAATATCATACTAAACCAGCAAAAGTTGTATGCATTCCCCCTAAGAACTGGAATAAGACAAGGATGTCCCCTCTCAGCACTCCTATTCAACATAATACTGGAAGCCCTAGCCAGAGCAATCAGGCAAGAGAGAGAAATGAAAGGCATCCAAATAGGAAAAGAGGAAGTCAAATGATCTCTGTTTACTGAAAATATAATTCTGTACCTAGAAAACTTTAAAGATTCCTCAAAAAGACTCCTAGACCTGATAAATGACTTGAGTAAAATTTCAGGATATAAAGTCAACATAGAAAAGTCAGTAGCATTTCTATACACCAGTAACATTCAAACTGAGAACCAAATCAAAAATGCAATCTTGGCTGGGTGTGGTGGCTCATGCCTGAAATCTCAGCACTTTGGGAGGCCAAGCTGGGAGGATTGCTTGAGCCCAGAAGTTTAAGACCAGCCTTGGCAACATAGTGAGAGCCTGTCTGCACACAAAAAAATTTAAAAATTAGCTCAGCATGGTGGCACACATCTGTGGTCCCAGCTACTCAAGAAGATGAGGTGCGGGAATTGCTTCGACCTTGGAGGTTGAGGCTGCAGTGAGCTCTCATCATGCTACTGCACTCCACCCTGGACAACAGGGTGAGATCCTGTCTCAAAAAAATAAATAAATAAAAATTGTCCAAACATGGTGGCTCACGCCTGTAATCCCAGCACTTTGAGAGGCTGAGGCTGGTGGATCACTTGAGGCTAGAAGTTTGAGACCAGCCTGGACAACATAGCAAGACCCTATCTCTATTTTAAAATAATAATAAAAAAAGATGCCTGTAATTCCAGCACTTCGGGAGGCTGAGGCAGGCAAATTACTAGAGTACAAGAGTTCAAGACAAGTCTGAGCAACATGGTAAAACCCCAACTCTACAAAAAATACAAAAATTAGCTGGGCATGCTGGCATGCACCTGTAGTCCCAGCTACTTAAGAGGCTGAGGTGGGAGGATCGCTTGAGCACAAGAGGTGGAGGCTACAGTGAGCCAAGATCGCACCTCTGCACTCCAGCCTGGGCGACAGAGCGAGACTCTATCTCGATAAAATAAAACAAAATAAAAAAGTTATTTTAAAATTTCTAAAACAAGAAGAGAAAAATTGGTTGTCTTGGAATAGTAGCTGTGAATCTGACTAGACACAGGATAAATGGATTGTAGTTTGGTTCCTTGGTTTTCAGCTTCATCTGATATACAGGTGAATGTAAAGAGCTCTACAGGTTTTCTAAGTCTGTAACAGATACTTTTTTTTATAGATGTGAGCATCCTTCAGCACTTGTCAATTTCTTACCATTGTGTTTTATGGAATGGCAAACTTTTTTTTTTTCAAACAGATTCTAATATCATCACAAAATGAAAATTACATGATAATGATTACATAATTATTTGATTATGAATTCTTTATTGTGGCAATTTGTAAAGAAATGAGACATTGTGGGTTGGGTGCGTTGGCTCACACCTGTAATCCCAGCACTTTGGGAGGCGGAGGCAGGTGGATCACGAGGTCAGGAGATGGAGACCATCCTAACCATCCTAGCTAACACAGCAAAACCCAGTCTCTACTAAAAATAAAAAATAAAATAAATAAAAATAAATAAAAAATTGCCGGACCTGGTGGCAGGCGCCTGTAGTCCCAGCTACTCTGGAGGCCCAGGCAGGAGAATGGCGTGAACCCCGGAGGCGGAGCTTGCAGTGAGCCTGGGCGACAGAGCGAGACTCCGTCTCAAAAAAAAAAAAAAAGAGAGACATTGAAAGTTTGCTTTTATTAAGATTACAACAAGTAAGCAGAAATGCAAAAGGGAAAATCAGGAGTGTGGAAACAACATACAAACGTTAACTAAGTTAAGATGAAGTGTATGTACATATATAATCTACATGATAGACAGATAAAGAGAGATAGAGGGAAAGAGAGGGAAAGAAGAGAGAAACTGGAAAATTAGAGAGTCAGGGAAAGTAGATTTTCTTTTTTTTTTTTTTTTTTTTTTTTTTTTTTTTGAGACTGAGTCTGGCTCTGCCGCCCAGGCTGGAGTGCAGTGGCCGGATCTCGGCTCACTGCAAGCTCCGCCTCCCGGGTTCACGCCATTCTCCTGCCTCAGCCTCCGGAGTAGCTGGGACCACAGGCGCCCGCCACCTCGCCCGGCTAGTTTTTTGTATTTTTTTTAGTAGAGACGGGGTTTCACCGTGTTAGCCAGGATGGTCTCGATCTCCTGACCTTGTGATCCGCCCGTCTCAGCCTCCCAAAGTGCTGGGATTACAGGCTTGAGCCACCACGCCCGGCTGAAAGTAGATTTTCTTAATCAACAAAAATTTTTCTGAAGAAGTTGTTTCCAATGTTCAATAAATGTAAACCCATGAAAATCACTATGAATCTTTCCTACAGTAGTAGTATCATGCTGTAAGGTGAAATATTATTCACTATTATTTATTATGTATTTTTATGTAAATATTTTATACATAAAATAGGTCAGGCATTTAGAGGTTTTTTATTAACAATTTATACTCGTATTTAATGTTCATACTGTACTATTTCAAAAAATACTTTCCACAATGTGAAAAATTACATTTGTATAATGCTTACAGAAAATATGTCTGGGTCATAACCATTTTTAAATTACATGGCAATTATTGTCACTATTGTTTTGAAGTTATAGAAATCATAAATAATTATTAAATTTCATTGGTAAAAAATCATCTTGGAAATTGATTCTAGCAAATAAATGGTTGTTAAGAATGAAAATGTCAATATTACTGTAATTGGCAACTTCATTAATTCATACTCTTGGAACATTACTCAAGTCTTAGATATTAAAAATGCTCTCAACAGAGTAATAATCATTCATAAATCACTGATTCTCTTGGGATCAAAATAACAGATAGTTATTGATAAATAAAAATGTTATAATCATTAATCACAAAAGTGATCATAAAATCTAAGTAAAATCATACAATCAGACAATTTTAGTAAATGCTTTACTGTTTGGTGTATATATATATATATACACATATATATACACACACACACACACACACACACACACTCAGAAGGAAAGGTAAATTAAATTAATAGATAATTAGGATAGAAAAATAGGACACCAGTAATTTTTATCTTGCGTGACATTCCTGTCTTAATTTTAATTTGAATTTAATCAAGTACAGATGCTTGTACTTAGTTAAATTTTTTTTTTTTGAAGGAAAATTTGTATTTTAATTATTTTTATGTACAGAAAACTCAGCAGTGTACATTTAACCCAGTTTAGTGGCAAGTTCTTTAGGCTTTGCCTTTTGGAGCTTGGCGATACAAGCCACGGACTTGGGACCCAGGACATTGCCGCCCCAGTGACGGCGGATCTCATCGTATCTGTCGTTGGAATTGGTCCTGATAGCTTCCACCAGCTTAGCCAAAGCGCTTTTGTCTTCAGAGTTCACCTGTGTGAAGGCGACAGTGGTGCAGGTCTTCCTGTGGACTAGATAGCCCAGTCTGGCCTTCCCTTTGATAATGCAGTAAGAGACCCCCATTTTACGACACAGGGCAGGCAAGAAGACAACCAGCTCCATGGGATCCATGTCGTGTGCAATCACCACCAGCTGAGCTTTCTTGTTCTCCACCAAGGTGGTGACGGTGTTAACTCCTGCTTGAAGGACAGGTGGTCTCTTAATGGGGACGTCCCCTTTGCCAGCAGCTTTCTTCTGGGCCCGGGCCAACAGCCTCTGCTTCTTCTCTTGCTTTGTCTCTGGTCTGTACTTGTGGGCCAGCTTAAGCAGCTGAGTAGCTGTCTGGCGGTCCAGGGCCTGGGTGAACTGGTTAATAGCAGGAGGCACTTTCAGCCGCTTATAGAGGATGGCTCTCTGCCACTGCAACCTGATATAGCGAGGCCATTTCACAAAGCGGGTGAGGTCTCTTTTGGGCTGGATGTCCTGTCCAATGCCAAAATTCTTAGGTCTTTTCTCAAACAGGAGATTCACTACTTTCTTGGCCTCCTGCTTTTTCACGACAGCAGGGGCCGGAGCCACCTTCTTTCCCTTGGCCTTCTTTCCTTTCGGCATCTTGGGCGGCAGGAGGAGAGAGCAGTTAAATTTCTTTAAGTAAGGCTAGAGTAAATGTCTTAACATTTTTCTGATATTCCACATAATCATGTTTTTATAAAAGACAAACCATGTTTATCATTTGTTCAAAAACAACATTGTAACTCAGGAATGGTGGTGGTGTTTTCTACTTGTTTGAAACTACTTTTGGTATTATCTCTACGCCTTCCTAAAACTTCAGATACTTTCTTTGTGTCTGATTCACAAGATGCTAAGTGAAACCTTTAAATAGTCATTCAATGATTCTACCTTCAATCCCCTCCTGAAATTGAAATCATTCATACAGATCACTCTATGAAGAGAGAGAGAGAGAAATAGGTAAAAAGACAGGGGAGGAATTGCCCGAGAGCACAGAAAGGTTGTCAATTTTGCTGTCAATAAGGATTTTAGTGTGATGTACAAATGAGATTATTAACAACTTAAAATAGTGTAGAGAAAATTGGACAAAGCAGTCTGTTTACTCTCTTTCTGTGGCCAAAAACACTAATAGGCAAAGCTCCACA
This sequence comes from Macaca thibetana thibetana, assembly GCF_024542745.1. Lineage (NCBI taxonomy): Eukaryota > Metazoa > Chordata > Mammalia > Primates > Cercopithecidae > Macaca > Macaca thibetana. Next base: position 51,676,420 of record NC_065588.1, read on the forward strand.
TGAAAAGGATTACTGTTAGGAATGATGTGTTATTTAGGAATTAGGTAAATAAATTTTATAGCACATTCAATTACTTAAATTTCCCTCCAGTTATTTTTATGAGGCATATTATTAAAAACCATTAGATATATTTTTATTTTTGTTTTTTATTTTTTAAATTGACATAAAATTATATGCATTTATTATATATAACATTACATTTTGAAGTATACATACTTGTGAGATGACTAAATCTAGTTAATTAACATATTCATTACCTCACATAGTTATTTTTTGTAGTGAGAACACTTTACATACACTCTCTTAGCACTTTTCAAGAACACAACATATTGTTATTAACTGGAGTTGCTATGTCATACTACAGATTTCTTGAACTTATTCCTTCTTTTTGACCAACATATACCCATCCAATCCATCTACTCCCAACCCCAACTACCCTAGACTCTGGTAACCACCAATCTGCTCTTTCCTTCTAGAGATCAGCCTGGCCAGCATGGTGAAACGCCATCTCTACTGAAACTACACAAATTAGCTGGGCGTGGTGGCAGTGGCGGGAACCTGTTGTCCCAGCTACTTGGCAGGCTTAGGTAGGAGAATCACTTGAACCCAGGAGGCAGAGGTTGCAGTGAGCTGAGATCGTGCCATTGCACTCCAGTCTAGGTGACAAGAGTGAAACTCCGTACCCAAAAAAAAAAAAAAAAAAAAAAAAAAAACCAACCCTCATGTACTCCATAATTACATATCCCTACTATGTATCAACAAAAATTAAAAATTAAAAAAGAATTAATGAAGTTGAAGACAGGCTATTTGAAAATACACAGTTAGAAGAGACAAAAGAAAAGAGAATAAACAGAAATGAAGCATGCCTATGAGATCTAGAAAATAGCATCAAGAAGCCAAATCTAAGAGTTATGTTTTTTGACTTTTTAATAATAGTCATTCTGACTGGTGTGAGATGTTGTCTTATTACGGTTTTGGTTTGCAAGAAATTTATTTTTTCACAGTTCTGAAGGCTAGCAATCTGAAATCAAGGTGACAAAAGGGTCATGCTTCTGAAGGCTCTAGGGAAACATCCTTTTTTCCCTTTTCTAGCTTTTTGTAGTAGAAAACAATTCTTGGCATTCCTTGGCTTGTAGCTCCATCACTATAATTTCTGCCTCCATCTTCACATGTCTTTTCTCTGTGTGTCCTTGTCTCCTCTTCTAAGGACACCAATCATATTGGAGGGATAGCATTAGGAGAAATACCTAATGTAGACGATGGGTTGATGGGTGCAGCAAATCACCATGGCATGTGTATACCTATGTAACAAACCTGCACGTTCTGCACATGTATCCCAAAACTTAAAGTATAATAAAAAAGAAAGATACTACAAAACTTCATTCTTTGTCCCCACATTCAGAGGATAAGTTCTTTTGTTTTGTTTTGGTTTTTAGTTAATAGCCATTTTTTTCTCCCTCAATAGGTTCTGATACTAGAAATAAAGTGACGTTTGAGTATATTATGATGTATGCCTTAAAGTATAAAAGAAATGTATGTTGTGTGGTGAGTAGTGGTGGTGATTTATTGGATTTTCATAGATATAATACACACATACACAAATTTTTTGGGAAAATATCTGTCATACACCCTGTTGATAATTCTGGTTTTTTAATTTATTCTTTTAGTGCAGAAGATGAGAGGATACTGGAGTATGTCACACGCCCAAAACAATGGTAATGGGAGTTGTATACAAAACTCTGCCTTTAGAGATTTGGCTGTAACAAAACAAAGTTTAAAATATAAAAGAAAAACATAATATAAAACCTATAAAAAAAGAGAAGAAAGAAAATATGTGGAAAATAATTGTCATTCAATACACTCAAAAAATAAGAAAGAAAGAGGAAGGAAGGATCGAAGGAAGGAAGGAGGGAAGCAGGGAAGGAGGGAGGGAGGGATGAAGGAAGGAAGGAAGGAAGGAAAGAAGGAAGGAAGGAAGGAAGGAAGGAAGGAAGGAAGGAAGGAAGGAAGGAAGGAAGGGAGGGAGGGAGGGAGGGAGGGAGGGAGGGAGGGAGGGAGGGAGGGAGGGAGGGAAGGAAAGATCAATCTTCAGTAGACCAGCTCAAAATGTAAAGCCTACCTGTCCCTGATTAAAGTCAAATTCTGTTATATGGAGCTTGTATTTTCTAGGAGTATCATGTTTTGTTATTTCATTTTTATTCTATTTCTGTATTTTTGGGTTTTTTGTTTGTTTGTTTGTTTGTTTGTTTGACACCAAGTCTCACTCTGTCACCGAGTCTAGAGTCCAGCGGCGCGATCTCAGCTCACTGCAATCTCCACCTCCCAGCAAGTGATTCCTCTGCCTCAGCCTCCTGGGTTGCTGGGATTATAGGCGTGTGCCACCACACATGGCCTATTTCACTCTATTTCTGACAACAATTTTCCCTCATAAAAATATCAAATTTATCAGTAAAACAAATTTTAAATGAGAAGCTTATATGCAACACTCACACAATGAGAAATCTATTTCTGAAAATTCCCAAATCCACAAGAGAGTTTGAAAGATCATCAGTAATTTCAATGCCATTTTTAAAATTATGTAGTTGTTTGGCCGGGTGCGATGGCTCACACCTGTAATCCCAGGACTTTGGGAGGCCACGGTGGGCAGATCACCTGAGGTCAGGAATTGAAGAACAGCTTGGCCAACATGGTGAAAGCCCATCTCTACTAAAAATGCAAAAAAACTAGCCAGGTATGGTGGCACACACCTGTAATCCCAGCTACCCGGGAGGCTGAGGCAGGAGAATCGCTTGAACCCAGGAGGCGGAGGTTGCAGTGAGCCAGGATTGAACCACTGCACTCCAGCCCGGGGGACAGAGTGAGACCCTGTCTCAAAAACAAAAAAAAAAATGTAGTTGCTATTTTAAAGCAAAATAAAGTAAAATATAAAGTCATGCAAAAAAGCAATCAAATTATGACAATAGCAGTAAAAGTAAAATAAATCAAGGGTATAAGAAAGGCTTAAAAGAAAGACAAAATAACAAAGCTCTATAGAGATATAAACTGATACATTGATAATGGAAAGATAAGTCAAATCTATAAAAATTCATAAATCTGATGTTGCAGCAAATCAAAGCTGTGATGAGACCGAAAAACATTAAAATTCAGAATATTTTTAAATGGCCAAAAATAATTTAGTGGAAATGTGGAAAACAAATAGCAAGAGACCAAAATGTAGAACTTAGGTTTCACTTTAATAGAAAAAATAAGTGATACAAAGGTAGAGAAAACACAGATAACTACCTGGAAAAATGAATCATAAAAGCAAAATATAATTACAAATGTAGATAGACATATGTTAGAATAGATAGATAATAAATGAATGATAGACACAGATATACATAGAAATATCTTATGACTGTGATAAGCTATGTATAATAAGTAAATACAACATTAAAGATAAGTATTATTAAAATGAGTTTTAAAAGATAATTAAAAAGAAATATTGGTAATTTCCATTAAAATATAAACTGCGATCTTTTTAAATAGAGAACATGTCTTATTGTTTACATTAACAGAAAGCATGAAATGATCCAAAAAATTCTGACAAATATATTAAAGTGTGATGTGAAACAAGTATTTGAAGGATTGGGGGAAGTGGGAATGGTTAATGGCATAAAATTTGTTAGAAAGAATAAATAGGATTTAGTATTTGATAGTACAACAGGGTGACTACATTCAGTAATAATTTAATTGTACATTTAAAAATAACTAAAAGTACAGTTGGATTGTTCATAACACAAAGGATAAAAGCTATGGATACCCCATTTAGCATATTATTATTATACATTATATGCCTGTATTAACATATTTCATCCCATAATGTATGCACGTACTATGTACCCACAAAATTTAGAAATTAAAAATTTTTTAAAACAATTATTTTAAAAGAATTAAAGATACAATCATTCTAGAGTTGGCGTTTATTTATTTAACAAATGTAATTTAATATGCCTTTGTACCAGATAGTGTGGTAGGCCTTGAAAATAGTGTGTTCAATAAATTAGAGCCCCTACTTTAACTGAGTTTCTATTCTACACGTGAAACAAATAATTAATAAATAATTTGTATTACTATAAGCCATAAAGACAAATTAATTCAGATAAAGAGAGAATAATGAAGTTGCTATATGAGAAATTAAATTTGAAAAGTAAAATGCCATGGTTTAGTCAGATGGTTTAATTATATATATATACCCCCTTTTATGTGTCTGAACACATAAATTCACATATACTGAATAAAAGCGTCTCTTAAGAGAAAGTGGACTCTTAAGACTAGAAGAATATTAACAATGATTTCAGAGCAGAACATTTGGAATACAAAGGAAGCAACTGCAGAGCAAGAAAAGGGCATGTGTAAAGACACACCAGTGGGAGAAAACATAGCACATTACAAGATATAAAACAGTTCTGTATGAGTTAAGGTATATATTTTTAAAATCTCAAACATAAGATTTAGTTGTGTTCCTAGAGTTATACAGAGCCAATCTTCTCTGCTTCCTAGGATGGCTTTTTAAATATTTTAAAATCGCTGTTTTTTTCTCAAGTGTTTTTCAGATTAATGCCAATTGATAAAAACTCAATATTCCTTGATAATTACTTCATAGGATTTGAATTTTAAAATCTAGATACAAATTTAAGATCTAACATTTACTTGCTGTGTGACACCGAGATAGTCTACCTAGGATCTTTAAGTTAGTTTTCAACACAAGCTCCCTTTCCTAAATGAAAAAGGCTCCTTTCATTTACACTAGCATAGAGATTTGGAGATTATTTTTTTGTGTTTCTTTTTTTTTTTTTTTTTTTTTTTTTTTTTTTTGCATCCAGATAATATACTTTTCTTTTTTTAATTATGCTTTAAGTTTTGGGATACATGTGCAGAACGTACAGGTTTCTTACATAGGTATACACGTGCCATGGTGGTTTGTTGCATCCATCAACCTGTCATCTACATTAGGTATTTCTCCTAATGCTATCCCTCCCCTAGCCTCCCACCCCCTGACAGGCCCCAGTGTGATGTTCCCCTCTCTGTGTCCATGTGTTCTCATTGTTCAACTCCCACTTATTAGTGAGAACATGCAGTGTTTGGTTTTCTGTTCCTGTGTTAGTTTGCTGAGAATGATGGTTTCCAGCTTCATCCATGTCCCTGCAAAGGACACGAACTCTTCCTTTTTATGGCTGCATAGTATTCCATGGTGTATATGTGCTGCATTTTCTTTATCCAGTCTATCATTGATGGGCATTTGGGTTATATTATTAAGCCTGAAAACAAATACTTATTTTTGAGACGGAATATCTCTCCTGTTGCCCAGGCTGGAGTGCAACAGCATCGTCTCGGCTCACTGCAACCTCCGCCTTCTGGATTCAAGCAATTTTCCTGCCTTGGCCTCCCAAATAGCTGGGATTACAGGCATGTGCCACCACATTCGGCTATTTTTTTTTTTTTTAAGTAGACACAGGGTTTCACCATGTTAGTCAGGCTGGTCTTGAACACCTCAGGTGATTCACCCGCCTTGGGCTCCCAAAAAGCTGGGATTACAGGTGTGCGCCAGCACACCTAGCCCAATAAATACTTCTATTTAAGTTCACTATTATGTTTCTGGAAACATCACATACTTTAATAAAATAATATTATTATTTGGTTTTAAGAAATAAATCTTTCTTAGAGATTTATAAAATCAAATAAATCAATATTGAAAGAGTTCACGAGTAATCTATAATCTGGGCACATTTATGCTAGAAAAACAGAGAGCTTTTAGATTTCCAAAACGAATTCATAGTGAAATATTTTTAGGGTGAGCAAAGTCAGATTATTAAGTTAAAAGAAGAAGTAATTTCAGCAATGCATAAGAGAATATCATGGATACAGAAAATACCATTGAAATGATAAAAATTCACGAATAGATAAAATGGCTCTTTATGGGTGACTTCAGTTACTATCATAATATAAACATAAAATAAAGGGGTATGTCAAAAACCCAGCTGATTCAGGCTACAATTTTCAATTAGTTTGAGTGGCATTCTATTATAATACCCCAAACTATTATTTCAAAGTAGTAAAGATACACTTTTTTCCTATATTCTTCATGGCTTGTTTCACTTGCTTATTTCTTAAGGGATATATAAAAGGATTTAATAAAGGTGCAACTGAAGTATTGCTACTCCTTTGTTTAAAGCTGCCCTTTCTTATGCAGAAAGTTTAATATACATGAAAATACAGCTACCATAAGAGATGGAAACAACAATCATACGGGAGGAACAGGTAGAAAAAGCCTTCTTCCTCTGCTGGGCAGAAGAAACCTTAAGAATTGTTTTTTTGATATTTGCGTAGGAGTCCATTACCAGGGCCAATGTAATCAGGAGTGTGACAGTGGCTAAAATAAAGCTTAACAGTTCTATGACCTGTGTGTCTGTGCAGTAGAGTTTCAGAAGAGGAGAATAGTCACAGAAAATGTGGTCAATAATATTAACATCACAGAATTCCAATCTCAGGCCCATGGTTCCAGGAAAGATTGTTAACAAACCAGCCCACCAAGAGGCAACAGCTATCTGGTTGCAGACTCTGTTGCTCATAATGGTTGCATAATGCAGGGGTTTGCAGATCATAGGATCACAGGACATAGGTCATAGGACATGGCAGCCAGCAGAAAAAACTTCGATACACTCAAAAGAATGACAAAAAATAATTGTGTCCCACAAGCATCATAGGAAATAGTTTTATCCATAGTCACTATGATGACTAGGAATCTAGGGATGCAGACAGATGTCAACAAGATTTCTAAAACAGAACAATTCCAAAGGCAGAAATACATGGGTGTTTTGAGGTGAGAATCCAGCAAGGTGAGCAGGATAATGATCAGATTTCCAATGATACTCAATAAATATGCTAAAAATAGAAAAAGGAAAATTACAATTTGCCAGTGTAAATCATCTGTCAGTCCTAGAAGAATGAAGGTTGTCACCATTGTATGCTTTCTCATGATTAAATTCCTTCTGAATTTCATCAGACCTGGAAAAAAATAAATAATATATGTTAAAAAGCCTTCACTGAGCATAGGTTTAAAAGTGATGTGAAGAACCAAGTAACTCAGTTGAGAAGCATACACTTTATTCCCTTCTATGATTTTAACAATTTTGCCTAGTGGTCAGAACCCCAGAATCTCTTTTCAGATCTTTTTTACTTTGAGAAAGAATGGTTTTATTAGTTCCTGTTATAAGTATCTGTACATTTTTCTAGTTTAAAGTTTTGTCTAAAATACGAAAATGTTAACTCCTGCAATTTCATTCAATCCATAAGAAAACATCTTTCAGATTAGATTGGTTAATCCCCTGATTGTTAACATAATCTCAGGTTTTTTTCAGCTAGATATAGCTTTTCTGCACATTTCTACATCTTAAAGAGCTAATTAGAACTGAATTTTTGTAATTAATCTTTTTACAATTGCTCTTTTCTGATCATATATTTCTGGTTAGTCTTTGGGTTGTTTGGTACAGCCAATGAAAACATTTTCAATGGAAAGAATATTCATGAATCTCAAAATTATGCAAATCTCAAAATTAGTATGTAAATATGAAGGTAAAATTTTACATGGAATTTGAAATTTATGTACTCAATTGTTCAGTAAACTTCAACTTCATAAGTAGCTTTATCAATGTAGAAAATATTTTATAGTCAATACTGTTAGAGTAGTTAATCCTTTACTAAGTATGAAGGGATATATACATTCTAGTCAAATTTTTAATAAAAATAACTATAAATCATTGTTCATGATACTATTCTAATAGACAAACTTAGAGACTCTTTTAAATATATATATAGAATCTTTAATCAAGAGTTACATAAATATTTTCTTTATTTTTCTAATTCTGAATTTAATGAGTTTCATCTATGGACACACATTCAGAATAACTTATGTAGCAATTATGTACAAAAAACAACAATATACTGAAAATATTACTTTCCACAAATTTCACAAGGTTTTTGTTTGCTGAGGCATTGTGAAATTTTTTGGTATCATTAGCCAAAAATGTAATATTAAATGATTTTTTTTTAATATTTATTTCTTCCTAACCCTTATTTTTTCTCTATTTCCTCACTCTTAACAGAGAGATCTGTTCACACTAAAAGCCAGGGATATTTAAAAACACTTGTGGATCTTTCTCTTTGTCTCTCTCTCTTCCCTTCCTTCCGTCCTTCCTTCCTTCCTTCCTTCCTTCCTTCCTTCTTCCTTCTTTCCCTCCCTTCCTTCCTTCCTTCTCTCCCTCCTTCCGTCCTTCCTTCCTTCCTTCCTTCTTCCTTCTTTCCCTCCCTTCCTTCCTTACCTCCCTCCTTCTGTCCTTCCTTCTTTCCTTCCTTCCTTCTTCCTTCTTTCCCTCCCTTCCTTCCTTTCCTCCCTCCTTCCTTCCTTCTTTCTTTTCTTTTCCTCTCTCTCTCTCTCTCTCCAATCAGTTTACATGTGCCATTTCAAACACATTTTTCTGACTTTTCCTATAAATAAAATGAATAATGTCTGGATTCAGTCTAACTTAAAATCTGAAAATCTGATTTACTTATTAGAATCAAAATAGTTTTTTGTTTGTTTGTTTGTTTGTTTTAGTTTGTCTTTTAAGAACTCTGGTCACTACTTAGAGTTTTTCATTCTCTCTGGAATAAAAAAGGTTTTGTCTCCACAGTGCCATAGATTTATCTTTGTTCTTTAATAATGAATATGTTTACTCAGAACTGATGAGGAGCTCTGGGGATTCTTTTGGAGAAGATACTAATTGGCTATTTTCTTCCTTAACTCTAAAAAGAAAAACAAAATCACAAAGCTAATTGAAAGTCTTGTTATGGCATCTGTAGAAAAATCAGAAATGTTGATATTAAAACGAAGTCTAATTCCTGGAGTGGGATTAAAAGGTTGTATAAAGTACTTTAGGCTTTTCAGAGTGTCTGAGCTAATACTAGTCCAAAGAAAGAAGAGAACTAGAGCTTTTTCATTCTTCATTCCAAAAAAAAATCAATCTATCCAATGGCATCTGTCTAATGACAACATTGTCTGTAACTTCTAATTCACTGAATCTTCACAAATTGACTCATATGTTTTTATGAGTCAAATATACTCATTTCTTATTCTCTCTGTACAACTTCATAGCATTAAATATGTATTATATACTAATATAACAACTAGGAAAACAATGGCATAATTAGAAAGTAACAAATAATAGAAAAGTCATTAATAAAATCCCTTTAGAAGAAAACACACGTAGATTTTTGCCGACATGTCCCCTAAACCAAGGAGATGACTTATTATGACATGAGATATAACGTAAAATTATAGGAACATGAGAAGAGCAAATCTTTTACTTTTATTCTTTATTAAGAAAACCAAATTAAAATTATAAAAATTGATGAAAGAACAAATTGAATTGGTAACCAAGAAGTTAGAGAGATTTTATATAGACAGTAATATCAGTAACTGATTTAGGTATATAGGAATGGTAAGATATTTTCCTTGCAGAGGATTGGTTATATTTTAGAAAATGTCTAAAATGTAAATATTAAATTAACAAGCAACATGCTTCACTTTTTATGTGTTAAATACATTCTTTTCACATGAACTTTGAAAACAGCAGAGGAAGATGGAATACTTATTAGAGTTCTATAAGGGAAGCAAATCTATTTTGAGGGACATGAAATAAAATAATTTTTAGAGAATATGAATGTATTAAATCATGTATGATTGTGTAATTGATGAAGAAATATATGAAAGATTGTTGCTTTAATTTCTGGTGATACTCCTGAAGCTTTTTGCAGAAGGCAAGGTAGTCAGTTTAGAAGAAAGCCAGAGGTGAAGCGCGGAGACATCTTACTTTTAAAGAAACAGATTACTGCAGAAACAGTGATGATTAGAGAGATTAAAATTCCAGAAAGAAAAAGAAAAATCTTCAGAGATAACATCAATATACATACAGGTGTTTTATTCATTATTTGTTTTACACTGGGATTTTTTGTTATATATGACTTTTGGTCAGAAATGAGAATTTTGGCTTGACCCTGGTAGAGGGCTGCTTTTTTGGGTCAGATACATCAAGAAAATTATTCATAGTACAACAGAGTTAAGAGTGAAAAAATGGAAACATTGATGGACTTTGAACAAATGGCCAACTGTACCATTAAAGACCCTTACTCAATTTTAAAGCTGTGTAGATTTGGAAGCTAACTACTTAAGCGGATCCGGCAGGCTTCTTCTCAAGATGTTTGCCAAATTTTGAAGATGAATAGAGCAGAAGTTTGAAGAGATAATTTCTGCATTTCTAAAATGCCCAGACTCCTAGTGGTAGGAAGACATATATCTCACCTCCCACCCCAAGGTATTAACTGGAATCTTGAAAGAACCACACACTATGTACTGAATTAAGCCAAAGGTACATTGGATCTATCTATATAAATCCAGCTTCAGTTCAAAATCTAGCTTAATTCCAGTTCAGGTTAAGTTGTTCTCCTCATTTCTCTCTGCATAACATTGAAAACAATAACCTATCAGAAGCATAAAAGAATTTTTAAAATAAGGTTTAGTGCTCAGCAACACAAATAAGCAAGCAAAAATGTAGGGTTGCAAGACCAATAAAAGCAATAGAAATAAAACCACAGATGATCCAGACATGGGAGTTAGGACACAATGATCATAAAATTGTTATTATTTTTGTATGCTCAAGGGAATAAAAAAATTGATAAAATAATTAAAATATGATATTGCAATAGATTTGAAATATATAGAGAGGGATCATAAACTTAATAGCATTAAACAACAATATCTAAATTGAAGAATGCAGTAAATCACTTTAATAGCTAAAAGTATACATTTGAAGGTAGGCGTGAATAACAAATATCCAAAGTAAATAGAGAAAAGAAGAACATGGAGAATAAGATACATGTGGAACCATGATCAAAAGTTCTAATACATGTAATTTGGCATCCCAGAAGAAAAGTAGAAAGAATATAGGGGGCAGCAATATTCAAAACAATAAGTGCAAAGAGTGTCCTAAAGTGCTAAAAGACATCAACCCAAAGATTCAAGAAGCTCAGTGAACCCCAAGTGAAAAACCACACTCAGTGGTATCTTCACTGGTATCCACTGAAAATGAATATAGGCAAAATCATTGTGAGTTCGAAACCCTAGATATGAATTTTTGTGTCTCTTCAGCTAGTAACTAAACATACTTTTGCTAACGTCTGAGCCAATGCCATAGGGGAAATAGAATAACTAACAGAAGAATGATGCATAAATACCACATATGGTAGTCACTTCTGCTATTTATCAATATCCCTTTCTTCTCAATTAAGATTCAGAAAGGAAAGGGAAAATATCACCAGGGTAAATTTCACATAAGAAATGTTTAATTCAGGTTGGAAAAGGTGAAAGGAAAAAAAAAAAAAAAGAAGGAACACTAAGGTCACCCAGAGATAAAAACTATCCCATGAAGGATAAGGTTTATAAAAAGGAAGTATAATGTATAACTTCTGAGAATAGATCATAAAGGGCATTGATACTTTTGCCTTGGTCTTTTGAATTACCTGTTCTGGGGAAAGAGCTGGATTTCCAGAACTCAGGATCTTAGAGTAGGTGCTAGATGGAATTGGTGCTCTTATGAGGCTGTAATACTGCATGGATTCCTTCAGTAGCTACAAAGCCCCCACAGATTTTATACTCCTATCTCTGAAAAGGGGGCACTGTCTGTTACTGCTTACACATCTGAAGGCCATGATGCAGCCAGTTCTTCGAATGAAGAAATAAGCTGATCCCTAGGGCTAATTGCCTCTGTAAAGTCAACTGCCACTGTTAGGACCATCAGACAGATACTCAGACTCATCCCTGCACACACGAAAAAAGGGAAAAAATAAATTATCTCACCTTCTCCCACTTCTGATTTTGCTGTAGTGCCTCTTACTGGCAGTGCATATTAGGAAATCTGATGGTGAAAGAGACTGTAGTTTGCAGTATCTGATCCCTGATATTACAGAGTTAAATAATAAATGTTAGTTTTGGAGCTGAAAAATAATCAATAAAAATTAATATTTTCTGACATTTAGTATTATTTCTTTGTATTCATTATTATAGATATGTCTATTTGACTATTTTAGGCCATGAAATATAAGTAGAAATCCCGTGTCACTTATTAATGGCAGTATATAATGGCCTCTATGTTTATTTTCTACCTTATTTTCCTCCTGACAGTTGCTGATTATGTTTAAATTAGATTAACTTGGGTCCTGACCGGAGCAAGATGTAGAACAGAGTCTTCAGCTGGCCTTCACTTTATATGTGTTGGGAATGAAAAATAACTTTGGTTTAAGCCATTGAGATTTTTTTTATATAAACCAGTAACATAGGTGTTTATTATCATTATCAAATATGCACTGTGTATAATTGTATGTGCTATACTTTTATCCAACTGGTAGTGCAATAGATTTGTTTATACCAGCATCACCATCAACACATGAGTAATGCATTGTCACACAACATTACAGCAATGTTGTACTGCATGCAATGAATGTGGTTCAGTAGTGATGATGGCGACATTCCTGGGTGACAGGAAAATTTCAGCTCCATTATAATATGATTGGGACCATCATATATGCAGTCCATCATTCACAAACATTTTATGCAGTGCAGGACTTTTATACACACACACACACACACACACACACACTTATAGTTAGCTATTATGTATTTTTAAATGTGTTTTCCTTTTTCTTTTCTTTTCTTTTTTTTTTTTTTTTTCTTTTTTTGAGACAGAAACTCACTCTGTTGTCCAGGCTAGAATGCAGTGGTGCAATCTTGGCTCACTGCAGCCTCTGCTTTCTGGGTTCAAGCAATTCCCTTGCCTCAGCCACCTGAGTAGCTGGGATTGAAGGCGTGCACCACCATGCCCAGCTAGGTTTTGTATTTTTAGTAGAGATGGGGTTTCATGTTGACCAGGCTGGTCTAGAACTCCTGACCTCAGGTGGTCCACCCACCTCGGCCTCCCAAAGTGCTGGGATTACAGGTGTGAGCCACCTCGCCTGGCCTTAAATGTTTCAACTTTAATTATAGAATAAAGGGTCCATGTGCTGGTTTGTTACAGGGATAAGTTGTGTGACGCTGATGCTCGGGGTGCCAACAATCCCGTCACACTGAGGTAAGCACAGCACCCAACAGGTGGTTCTCCAGCCCATGCTGTCCTCCTGGCTACCCCAAATAGTGACTTCTAGTGTCTGTTCTTTCTTTATGGTTAGTCAATTACCCCAACACCATTTTTTTGAACACGGAGTCCTGTCTACATTGCCTATTTTTGTTGATTTTGTTGAAGATTGGATAGTTGTAGGTGAGCAACTTTATTTCTGGGTGATCTATTCAAGATTACTCGGTTGCTGGCAGAATCACATTTTCTGTGGCTGTGGAATTCATGGAAGCTGTTTACTTCAAAGTCAGCAATGGAGAGATACACTATAGCAAATTGGCAAGCAAGAGTCTTTTATAATATAACATAATCATGAGTGTCGATGCATCATCTTGGCCATATTGCATTGTTTAGAAGCAAGTCACAGGCCCTGCCCACACTTCTGGAGAAGAGATTATACAAGGCCATGAACACAAAGAGTTAGGTACTATGGGGACTATTTTAAAGTCACCTGCTACACCTTGGAAAAAAGATGTGTTCCTAGAAGCTTGGTGGTGAAAGTAAACAAACAAACAAAAAAGTATCTGAAACACTGAAATGGAAACATACTGAATATAACATGTAGAAAATATTAGAAAAGAAATGTATTAATATTTGGTTAGAAAATATTGTCCTTCTTTGAAAGTTCTCTTGAAATAAGACAGTCAGCCTAAGCCTCCAATATTTTCCCTTCATTCTAACAGATTCAGCTCCTATAGCAAGTCCAGGTAAATACAAACATATAATCCTAAAAATGAAAATAATTTGAATCCAGTATCCATAACAAACATACTGTAAGAAAAAGATTAAAAATGAGGATGAATTCAGTAGTTGTAAACAATGTACTAGGTCCAAATTGTCTAGTATAAACTTTGCTTTCTTTGTTTTCTAATGTGAAAGAAACAATACTTAAGGAAGTCTTTAGATAATCAATTTCATGAGATTTATGTTTACATTATACTTTCTATTTTTACTGTGTCTTAATGGTGTGCCTATATACTAGTTAAAATATGCCATATTTTCTTTATTAACAAATGAAACACTTAAATAGCACATTTTATATCCTAGGGTCCTTTTCTTGTTCTATTTTCTGCTTCTTCACATGCTTACATGTAATTGAATTATATTACCTTGGCAGACATTTATTTCAGGTTAAAATAAAACTATGTTGACAATACATCCAAAATAATTATAATACTGTTATTTCCTCACTGCCATTGTTTTCATTATACACTTCCCTAACATTTAAAGATTAAAAATAATAATTTCCAAAGGATGCTTAATTAAAATTATTCAACATAACCTCTATGTGCATTCATCACTACCATCTCTCTCCAGAGACATTTTAATTCTGTTTTACTGCAACAGTCTCCTATGAATATTTTCAAGGAGAAAGAAAAAAGCTGCTAAAAACAGTCTGTGTTGGGAGAATACTTTAAAAAAACAAGTTTTCCTGCGGGAAGGTGAAGAAAGGAAAAAAAATAGTAACAACAGACCTTTTTTTTCACAAGAGTTACTGAGAGTCACTTAAAATATTATATTAGAAAGTTTTCCTAGTATCCAGGCTCAGGACATTGTTATTTTCACGGAAATTTTGGGGAGAAAAAAGAGATACTGAATGCCTAGTTGAAGAGTCCTTTTACACTTCAAGGATATTCCGTCCCAAAGTTCCGTCCCAACGTTCCGTCCCAACTGTTTTCATTCATATGCCATGCAGTTCATCTTTTCCACTGGTGGTGTTTTTGGATTCTTACTTGTGATTTGAACCCTCTCCTTCTGATGATCTAAGAACTTCACTTAATTAACAAGTAAAATACACAACTTCATCATCTCTGTTTACCGATTTCCCTGTAAGTATTGTCCTGATTCTAACAAGGATCCACATTTCCTTCCTTCCTTCTTTCCTTCCTTGCTTGCTTCCTTCCTTCCTTCCTTTCTTCCTTCCTTCCTTCCTCCCTCCCTTCCTCCCTGCCTCCCTCCTTCCCTGCCTCCCTCCTTTCCTGCCTCCCTCCTTCCCTCCTTCCCTCCTTCCCTCCTTTCTTCCTCTTTTTGTTTCTGAGAGTCTCATTGATTGACACTCCAGAAAAGCTTGATCTTTCCTGGAGTGTCAGCAGTCTGCATCCAGAGTCTGCTGTAACCAGATGCAAACTGCCCATTTTGCTACTGCCCTTTCCCACTTCCATGGCCTCTAGCTTTACTACTAACAACAAACTAGTACTAGAGACACTGTTACTCAGTGAGTTTCAGACTTTCAGACTTTTGCCACTGATTGAGACACCCAGATTTTTCACCGTATTGTCAGCTCTTTCCTGGATCTCCAGCTGCAGGACCTTTTGGATACTTTACTGGTTGTAGCACCTCTGAACATCGACTGGGACTATGTCACCTATCAGGGCCTCTCCTACTTCTGGAAGAGAAAACAGAATTTTCAGCTGGACTTATTCCTACATTATGTTCCATCCCACTGTACATAACCAGGTTCATCTTTCCAAATTCCATCTCCTCGTTATATAAGTATGTTATTATGTAAGAAAATTAAAGGCAGAAACGAGTTGTGAAGCTTATGAAATGTTCCCAAAGTAAAGCATCAAACACTGATGCCAGTTAAAGTAAAACCACATAGCATTTGGGTTTTAGCAGTTAAACTGCTGCCATGTGGAATTATATTATTGTAAGTATATTTTCAATTACTTGCCTCATTTTTTCCATTTTTCTAATTAATTTATAACTTAGATGACTTAACTTTGGCTGTTAGAATATCTTCTATAGAATAATATTTAATTAGAAAGAAAAAACTTTGAAAAATTCTGTTGGTATTTTAGGATTATAGAAATATTAGTTTGATGGTCCTGATTTATTTATAAATTATTAATTCTCTAGGCAAGACTGAAATTAAATATCTTGAAATATTATGGAAAATAACTTTTAAAAACACTTCAAAATGTTTTATTTTCAGACAATCAGGACATGTGATCCTTGGTATAGTATCTTAATAATAACAAAAGAATATTTCACATTTTGATGTTTTTTATGTTTCTAGTTTTCGTATACATATGATCAAATTTTTTTTTTCTTTTTGAGATGGAGTCTTGCTGTGTCACCCAGGCTGGAGTGCAGTGGTACAATCTTGGCTCACTGCAACCTCCGTCTCCTGGGTTCAAATGATTCTCCTGCCTCAGCCTCCCAAGTAACTGGGATTACAGGCACCTGCCACCATGCCAGGCTGATTTTTATATTTTTAGTAGAAACAGGGTTTCACCATGTTGGCCAGGCTGGTCTTGAACTCCTGGCCTCAAGTGATCTGCCTGCCTCGGCCTTCCATAGTGCTGAGATTACAGGTGTGAGCCATTGTACCCAGCCAATCAATTTTTTTAAGAGAAAGTAAAACACAGTTGGTAAGCATATTTTTCTTATTTATTAAATCTATCAAGTAACACACTCAATATTAAATGGCTAGTGACCAGCAAGGCAAGTACCAGACATAGATTTGTTTTTGTTATGGTTAACACATATTGTTATAATTCAGTATAACTTGGTTGGCTGATTTTTCTTTTGGTTTATTATAGGCCTTATATGTTTTCTAACCCAGCAGATGTGATAAAATGTAACCTTGAACTCACTAAATCATTGTTTCTTGTTTTCCTTTATAGACCTGGTAGCAGTCAACAATAAGCAATGAGAAATTACACATCTGTGAAACAGTTCATTCTTCTGGGATTCACAGATGACCCAAAGCTAAATGTTTTGATTTTTATATTTCTATTTTTTACATATATACTGAGTATAACTGGGAACCTGACAATTATTACCCTCACTTTGATAGATGTGCACCTAAAAACGCCCATGTACTTTTTCCTTAGGAATTTCTCTTTTCTAGAAATCTCATTCACAACAGTTTGTATTCCTAGGCTTCTGGTCAGCATCATAACAGGGGATATGACCATTTCTTATAATTCTTGCATGGCCCAGGTGTTTTTCTTTATACTCCTCGGTTCAACAGAATTTTTCCTTTTGACTGCTATGTCCTATGATCGTTATGTTGCTATCTGTAAGCCACTGCACTACACAACAATAATGAACAGCAGAGTCTGCATCCAGCTTGTAATTAGCTCTTGGCTAGCTGGATTTCTCATTATCTTTCCACCTGTGATCATGGGGCTTCAACTGGATTTCTGTGACTCCAACATCATTGATCACTTTACCTGTGATTCCTCTCCTATGCTACTGATCTCCTGCACAGACACAGCCTTTCTAGAGTTCATGGGATTTTTCCTGGCCATATTCACTCTCATGGTAACCTTAACATTAGTGACTCTTTCCTATGTATTCATCCTTAAGACAATTCTGAGACTTCCTTCTGCTGAACAAAGGAAAAAGTCCTTTTCCACTTGTTCTTCACACATGATTGTTGTCTCCGTTTCTTATGGAAGCTGCATTTTCATGTATGTCAAAACGTCAGCAAAAGAAGGAGTGGCTTTGACCAAGGGTGTAGCGGTGCTCAATACCTCTGTTGCCCCAGTGTTAAATCCTTTTATTTACTCCCTAAGGAACCAGCAGGTAAAACAGTCCTTTCAGAACTTGATCAAAAAATGTTTTTCAAATAAATTTTAGTCACAAAGAAATGTATAGCCTGAACTTGAAATGGAAACTTATCTGTAACATAATACTGACATTGTTCTATATCTCCATCCAGTACCATTAATATATTCAACTATTTTTCCTTCAGGATTTTTTCTTCTATCCCATTTTGACCTCACTTGGCTTGATAACCCATTTATATTTACATGCTGTGAACATTTAGGTGTTGTGTTTTCTTGTTTGTTTGTTTGTTTGTTTTTTGAGATGGAGTCTCACGCTGTTGCCCGGGCTGGAGTGCAATGGTGCGAACTCGGCTCACTGCAACCTCTGCCTCTTGGGTTCAACTGATTGTCCTGCCTCAGCCTTCTGAGTAGCTGGGATTACAGGCACCTGCCACCACGCCCAGCTAATTTTTTGTAGTTTAGTAGAGATATGGTTTCACTATGTTGGCCAAGCTGCAGAATTTAGTTTTAAACAATCATTGAAAGACTTTCCCTTTGATCACCAAGAAAAAAACTTAAAAAAAAAAATTACCATCAAGCTAATCTGAAAAATTATTTATCCCAGTGCATTAGCACACTGTACCGAAATAAGTTCTTCTGTGAGGTGAAGTCTCCTACCTCTAGTATATTTATATTTCTCCTTTAATCTCATTTGGTTTTTGCATTATAAATGTTTACATATGCTATTTGGTACATTGGCATTCTATGTCCTCAGTGTGAATTCCATTCTTTAATATTATAAAATATCTTGCTCGATGTCTTTTCTTGGCTCAAATGCCAAAAGTACTTCAAAACCGGTTCTGATATTTCTGTTAGGCCCCAGTACTCTTACCACAAAGCACCCTTAATGAACTACACTGATGATAGCCCATTTCTTTCTGTTAATTTACTCATGCTGGGTCAGGAGTTTACCTGCAGCTCCTTTGAAAAGAATCTGGCTTGCCTTTCTCTCTTTTGATTTTACTAGCCCTTTAAACCCCTGTGCTTTCTATCTCCCAAGTGGTTCTTAAAATTTCTAGTATACTAATGACGCTCTCGACTGTATTTATATGGTTGCATTCTTTTTAAAACATTTTGATATTTTTATGGACAATGCAGAGTATGGGATTAAGTATGTTTACACTGTCTGCACCTTGATATAAACTTTTCCTATAAGAGGTTCTTAATGATAGTTATACACTTGTAAGAATAAAAATGTGTTTAGTATTTATCAATTTGCTTTTTTCCTATCTTCTTCCACAAACAATGCATGAACACATGAAATCATTTAATTTACTATCAGATCACTTTTCCTTAATATGTATTCAAATTCCTAGTTCTTGGGTTCTCTTTTCTCCCCCGTTTAAAAAATGAGTTATTCAAACAAGTGTTTGTAGAAACAAGGTTATATGTAATCAAAAGCAGATGAACGAAGACTAACACATTCGATCTGAGAGAGAGTATGAATGTCTAAATGTCTAAAAGAGCCATATGATATTTGCATCTGTGTATCTGAGCAAAATGATTTACTACATCTGCTTATACGAAGTGTTTTGTTAAATTGGTAATAAGTTCAGTTAGAATTGATAAGAATACTGGACTCCTTTAGGCATCATAGAGCTAAATATTCCAGCTAATCAAAAATTACATTTTTATTTCTCATTGCTTTACAAAGCTTTTTATTTTTCTGGTAGTTGCTTAGCATATTCTACGCAAATCTGAATTTGCTTTGCATCTATTGATGTGGATATGGCTCAAGCAATGTGATGCTCAATAAAGGCCAGATCCTTCAGTGCATGTGGGCAGAGAGAAAGGATATGCTGTGTAATGTTTAACAACCAGTCCTCCAAAAAATAAAAACCTGACATAATTATAAATTTTAGTGCCAATTCTATATACCAATTGATTTTCATGCAATATTTTATTGACTTTTACCAAACTTGTGTTCATAAGCAATTTATTTTTGCAATTCAACCGCAGTTTGACAAATGGAATTGTATTTCAATCTGTGAACTCTTTTTCTATAAATTTACTGTCATTAAATCTGAGAATTAATGAGTTTTGAATTATATTAATTTTAAATGTAATTTATTTAATTACTAGTTTTTATAATTTATATTAGAATTATGTATGACTTTTTAAAATAACTGCCTGCCAAAAGTCCTAAAAACTAAATGTAATGGGATCTTTAGGGTGTCACTTTTCTGGCTGGAAACCTCTGTGGCTAGTGGCACCTTTGCCTGAGTTCTTGCCGTGAGTCCAGGAGAATGAGGTAGGCATACAAGTGGAGGGTGAGCAAGATGAAGAGAAGCTTTATTGAGTGATAGGACAGCTCAGAGGAGACCAGCAGGGGGCAGCTCCTCTCTGTAGGCAGGTTGTCTCATCCAGAGTTCAGCTCTCAGCAGAGAGGAGGCCCTGAATTGGGAGGCTCCTCTCTGCCGTCAGGTAGTCTAGTGCTCTCTGCAGCTCTCAGCAGAGTGGGTAGCTCCTCCCTTCAGCTGGTCCTCTAGTCATCTCCAGCTATCAGCAGAGAGGGTAGCTCCTCACTTCAACCAGTCCTCTGGCCACCCTCTCCATCCTCTGCCCCATTCTGGCTGAGCCCGGGGCTTTTATGGACCCCAGAGGAGAGGAAGTACATGCAGATTGGTCCATGGGCAGCCATCAGCAGCAGAAGAGGCACGACAAGTTCCCACTCCAGTCTGCCGTCTACAGGACTGACAGCCCTGTGCCCAGTCTTCAGGCCATCCCTGGCCTGAAGGTGGGGCCTTACAGGGGCACCACCCCCTTCCTCCCAGTAGCCTGTCTGCCTACAGTAGCTATCCATGGCACCCAGACTGCTGGCACCAAGGGGCACCTGCAAGCCAGCACCCAGACGCCCCCACCACCCCTCAGCTTCTCCTCCTGTGCTACTCTGCACCCAAAGTCCAGAGGGGGCCCAGTCCACTGGGGGCTGGCATGTCAGCAGTGCCCCCAGCATGAGCATACCCGGCCAGACTGTGACAGCGCCTGGGTCAGCCCCAGCACCACTCCGAGATCTGAGCGGGCATTAGGAGCGGGGAGAGGACAGGCAGCAGGAGCAGGCACCTCCGAGCCTGCAAAGGCAAAGAGAGCCTTCCCAGGCCACCCAAGAGTGCAGGGATTGCTGGGCGTGCAGCCCAGGTTTGGACGGCTACAGCCGCTCTGAGGGACCGGGCTCCTGCCTGCTCCGTGGAGCCAGAGTCCCAGGTCTACAACCCTGGTTTAGGCGGGCACCCGGGAAGCTCCTGCCCCAACTCGGAATGGGCGGGGCTGTCACTTGTCCTGGACTCCCGCCGGCTCCACTGAGCGTGCAGCCCGCTGTGGCTCCTCCCTGCTGCAGCTGGCTTGAGGACAGCAGCTGCTGCCATCACAAACACTGTGGCATCATCCTTTATACTCAAAATTCAGAATAGAAAGGGTTATATTAGGTCATCGACTAAAAAGTGTACCCACCCTACACCTCAATTTATTTTTTGTTCACTATGCACATTAAACCAATTTTCCAATCTTTCTTTATATCATGCTACTAAATGTACACTTTAAAGTAGTATTTTGATCTGCAAGTAACCATCTTCCTATAATAAATAATATTATAACAACCTCTTTATTAAAGCATACTTACAATGTTTTCTCAAGTTCTTGGCTTTAATCATGGCTAATTAAATATTATATACTTCAAACTTAAAGTAGCTGTTATACTTTAACAATTTTTTCTTCATATGCCATCTGTATTATTTAATTATATACCTTTAATAGTTTTGTTGTAACTTTATTTTACAAACATTAAACATCTTAAAATCTTTAAGAAGTATCTAACATCTTATGACCATTAAATAATCTTAGTTCTGATTTAATTTAAAATACTTATAAGTTTGATGGAGTTCTTGGATTAAATATCAACTAAATATGTCTCAAAATAACTAGTGTAAAAGGGATATTATAAATGTCTTTTTATATCAAAGCAGAGGATAGTGAATTGACATCTGTGGGAAAATTGTTGACTGGAAATAGGAAGAAGGGATTATGAGATTTAACAAATAATGTAGCCTTCTAACGGTATTCCAGAAGGTGTAAAAACTATGCAAGCAGCTAACTTTATCATGACTGCGTTCTATTACCCAAGAATGAGCTCAATACGTAATAAATATGTTAAAAGTTATCTAATAAATAAGCAGTAATTTTTATTATAATCATATTTTCTACATTTTCAATCAGTGGGAAAACATAAAACCTTAAAGACAATCTTGACATTTGATTCAGTGTAGTGAGAACCTTGGCCTAAGTCTAGAACATCACAATGAATTTTTGACATTTTCCTTAAGATTAAAGATAGACCTACTTGTTCACAGCATAGTCTGTGTCATCTAGAGGCTGCCAATATCTAGTACTCCACTATTAAGTTTCTTCTCATTGTAAAGTTATAAGATATTTATGAATCTGTAAATCTTCCTATATCTTCTGCTTTGTTTTTAGGCCACTATTACCTAAGTATTCTATTCTAAAATGTGTGTTAATTCAGACTATTGTTTAGCTCCCAGTGTCTTGAGAACACTAATCAGGACCTTTTGTTTATTCATTTAATAAATCCTGAGGTAGTAATATTATTCAAGCCAGCCATTATTCTGTTTCCTCCATTCAGAGGAATATTAATAGGAACATAAATAGAATATGCTAGCCATTATTGTTTTCTCCATTTAGAGGAATAGTAAAAGGAATATTAATAGAATAAGCAAGCCATTATTCTGTTTCCTCCATTTAGAGGAAACAGAGCTTAAATAATAAGCTTTGCAGGCTATCCTCCATGTAGAGGAAACAGAATAATGGCCAGCTTGAATAATAATATTACCACACCCAAAATATGATCTTGCGTATCAGGCTTGGGGAGATGTTACCTTCACCTCTACTTCAACTATAATTTATTTCATTTTAAATGCCAGGATAATACTTCCTTCAGTAGAAATAGGTAGAGTATCCAATGACTTCAGACCCTTAGAGAAATTTGATTGGATGTGCAGAAATGGGTGCCCTTCTTGTGAACATAGTAGAGGTACTCCTGGGATTTTACCTGTTCACATACCCTTCTTGTGAACATAGTAGAGGTACTGCTGGGATTTTTATTTTCTGTCCATATATTGAATATTTGGTTACAAATGCAAGGAAATGCAAGGAAGAAGAAACAGAACAATACGCAGAGGTTTTTTGAAAAATCCTGAAGCTTTAAGTAAATTTAAAAAGCAACTAGAAATGACATTTTAACTAATCCAGTCATGTTTACCTTAAAAGTATGTATATTCTTAATTGTTATTTCAGGAATATAATTTTTCTGCTTAATAGTATATGCTTATGCTTTATACAAGTAATCTCAATTATGTACAATATTAAGTATTAGTGAGTTTAAACCACACAATTATGACATTTCATAATATCAAAATATATAAATAGCAGGAAAATTTAAAAACCATTACATTCCTATAGTTTTAAGCAACAAGTTTCAAGTTTCTTCTTTATAGCATGGGTTGCAACTCATGGTACTGAATGACATTTTGTGTTCTTGTGGAGATATCCTATACAGTTGTTTGTAATATAATCAATATCAGAAAAAATATAATTATTTTTACACAAGATTCAAAACAATTTGATGCATTTTTAGCACAGTAGATATACCTTATGTATTTAGTTTTACACGGTGTGAATTTTACATGTGGTGAAAGTCAGTACCCATAATATAAAGGCAAGAGACTAAAAGAAACTGCAACTCTGGGTTCACAAAGAACATAGATAATAGGAAAGGGCAAATATCTCCCTCTTAGGAATCTTGTAGGTAAAAATCGGTGACAAATATATTCACATAATAAATTATCTAATCCTGAGAAAATATTCCGTTTGAAAGTGCTAAAGTCTCTGAAGAATACCAGAACCAGATGAAACTTTACAAACTCAGAAAAGCTGTCCGGATCCGGATCTTTAAGTATTTTAAAAAATTATGCTAAGTGGCAGCACATTTAAGCTTTTGTGGAAAATAAACTTGAACAAAGAAGTAACATCATAACATCAAGGATGATATCAGAAGAAAAAAAATGAAAGAAAAACAATCTTGCCTCATCTAAAATGTATCTTGAGTATCAAACTAATTTATCACCACTGGAGAAAAGAACACACAGTAATGTGAATTCATGTTATATTGGTCTAGAAATAGGATTAATAAAACACTTGCAGCTTACTAAAATACAGTTAGAATTAAATAAAATACTACTTTACATAACAAACAGTAGCTTTATGATAGGTAGCTGGTAAATAAAAACATATTCAAGAAGAGTACATTTTACAGTCTTACAGGAGATTATCATAGATGATTAACTAAACTAGAATGTCTTCCATTACAACATTAGAATTAGAGTAAAAACCACTTCCAGATTAAATATCTCTGCAAACCATTATTAGGGACAGACTACTCTACCAGATTAAGGAGTGGGCTGACTTTTTTAACTCTAAACTTTTAAATAGGGGAGGTAAAATACATGCTTATTCAAAAGTTTTAAAAAATTTAAACTATCAAGGGAAAGCAAAATAAAATATCAAAAAGTATTGAAATGAATATCGAAGTATTGAAAAATGCTGGCAAATGAACTCTCAGAATGTTATTTGAAAAGTTTCAATCTAAGAGGCTTAATTTTATTTTCAGGAAGTATGTTGAATATTCAGAAGAGAGATATTTGTATTGTAATATATGAGAATGTAATGAAAGAAATATACAAATAATGAATTAATATGTGAGATAATAAATAATAAAGTTGTTAAAAAATATTGTGGGTCTATGTACCACAAAATCATTTTATCGTAAAAGAAAAGATAACAATGATGCTCTTAAAATGCGTGTTTGTGTGTGTGTGTGTTTAAGTGTCTTTACTGGTGCTATAGCTTTCTTATTTCTTCATTTATTTTGTAGCTAAAATAAAGAGTAACATAATAAAGAAAGAAAGTAATAAGTAATAAGAAATTGCAAGGCAGTAATAGACTTTATTCTTCTTGGATTGACAAGTGACCCACAGTGGCAGGTTGTGCTTTTCATATTTCTTGTTACCTACATCCTAAGTGGGACTGGGAATCTGATCTTTATCACTCTCTCACCCTTTCAGATCCCCATCTGCAGACTCCCATGTATTTCTTCCTTCAGAACTTCTCATTCCTGGAAATATCATTCATGTCTCTCTGCAGTCCCAGATTCCTTGTCACCATCGTGACTGGAGACAGAACCATTTCTATAATGGTTATGTGTCTCAGCTATTTTTTTCATCTTCTTGGCGGTGACCAAATTTTACCTTCTGGCTGCCATGTCCTTTGACTGCTACATGACTTCTAACGAGTTTTCTATAAATGAAGAGATAAATTATTTATATGTTAGTTTTCCTTTATTGCCAAACCTGTGATACTGCCTTCATCTTTTCATTGTCTCTTTCACAGTTTCAACATCTTCCCCCATCCAAGCAAATGACTTTTGGAGGCCTTTGAGAACTGCAAAAAAATGAGTTCAGGCCTACTACCTATAGTTACTGAGTCCCTCAAAATCAATGTGTCATTAATAAAATTAATTATTGGGACTCAGTAGCTGTGAGTCTGACTAGGTATAAGGTAGGCGGATTTGGTATTGCCACCTTGATTTTCAGCCTGGTCTGATTATCTTGATTAATGTAAATGACTGTAGAAAATCTAATTCCTTGGCAAATAGTTTTCATTATTGTTCAAAGAAGAGGCTGTCTTTAACAATCACGTACTTCTTACCTTTCTGCTTTCATGGAATGACTTACATGTTTTTTCAAATTCTAACAATAGCAACAGAAAACTAAAATTATGATTATTTTGTTTACAAATTCCTTACTATAACACACAATTTACAAAGAAAATGAAAAAATGCAAGCCTTTTTGTAAGACTATAATACATATGTATTATATATGATATATACCTTATATGTACACATATGTATATATGTATTATATGATATATACATTCTATTTACATATGTACATATACGTATATATCATTATATGTATATGTACACATATGTATATATGTATATAGAATGTATATATCATATATAATTAATAGTTATAGATATCTATAGATAGATATAGACACTAATAGATATCAGGCAAATAACAGAGTTAGGAAAATTCTATCCTCTTAGTCAAAATTTATCTGATGAAGTTCATTATAATCGTTAATAAGTGGAAATAAATGAAAATTAGTATAAATCTTTCCAGAGCAAAACTTTTGCTTGCTAAAATCTGCTATTGAAGCCTTCTGTGGATTTCTCCCCATCCCTGGACAGGCCCTGGTGTGTGATGTTCCCTCCCTGTGTCCATGTGTTCTCATTACAATGCAGTATTTTAAGAACATTTTGTGTTAGCCCTCTTGCATCAGCAAGCCACACCAGGAAAGCAGGTTTCTGTCCCCATGGCTGCCACTTTGCTGGGAAATGGGGGATATTAGGTAAGTAAATGCAACACCACAATGTTTTCTTACCAAAATGTAGCTACCTTTTTCTTCGTTAAGCACTCCTCTTGTTGCTTTGTTTTTTATTAGATTCCAGAGTTCCAAAAAATTAACTTCTCTCAGTTTTGCCAGCTTAATGTCTTCTTCAGTGGAGAGACTGATTATTTAACTTCCCAATCTGTTATTTTCTGTCACCCAAAGCAAAACTTTTTAATTTTCATGATGGCCAATTCAGCCTTTTTTTCTTTTTTGAATTGTTCATGAAGCAGTGACCTTTAAATAATGGACAAAAATACTCTTTCCAAGTGTATGTTTTTCACAGATTTGTTCTGTATGTTTTCTTTAAAGTGAGCTTTTTTAAAAAGAAACAAGAAAATAAATGAGAAGAAAGCAAAACATAACATTTAGTTGAATATTTACACTGAGTGAATACACTGCTCAAAGGTCAGGTATTATGTGGCTAATAATGGTATAAGAATTAGACAGCTTCTCCAGGTAGACTCGGGCTATTCGGTTTCATCTAGTGTTAACCACTGTCTAATAATCTGAGAGTGTTGCTTACCATAATTATGACTTACATACCCATACGTATTTCCTATTATTCAAGGTAACATGAACTGTTTTAGCTTTAATTATCATGGTAGAGCACGGACCTTACGATCTGGCATTCCCACATCGCCATTAAATGAAGCCTAGAATGCATTATGCTAATGACCTAACTAAAGTAAACTATAAAATGCTAAATCTTGGGTCACACATTTTATCTATTCTCTCTAAATTCACAAATGCTAAGCATTTAAGAAATCTGTAACATTTCACTAAGTCACTCAAATAAAAATGCTTGGTTTTCTCCATAGAGAAAATTATTTCTTTATCTTTACTTGTGCTATAGAATCTTCAGATTGGGATTTTGTTTAAGCCCCAGTTGCTGTACATTCCAACCTCCTAATTCATATTTTCTCATAGATATCTACTACAGAGCCAACGTGAATCTCTTTTCAGTTGAAAAAATATCAGAATGATAATTTTAAAAACCAGTCAAGAGATCATTATTTTGTCAGTCTTTCCCTTTATGTCTTGCAAAGTTTAACATTATATGCAAAATTCTATATTCTTCCAATATTTAATGTCTCCCAAGAGAACCCAATTAAAATGTTGCCAAAATTAATAGCGTTGTGGATACACTAGTTTTTCTGTCTCCAGGGAGGGTCTTATTATATTTCCCTCAAAAACAACCTCCACTCTAACACTGTATCCAAAAACACACAAAATGTGCCTTTCTATTTCTTTTAGAGAAAAAAGCTTTTTGGAAAGCTTGTATCACTGAGCAATGTCAGAGAAAATATGAAACAGTTGACATTTAAATGCAAAAAAAAATTTTTCAAAATATGCCAACTGCATTTTCTCATCCTCACCGAGAGTGGCTTTTAGGTTGAGAAACAGATGGTTTACAACAAGGGGGCATCTGGAAAAAATCTTCAAAAATTTAATAATTGAACAGCTGTACAAAAATGAATTAGTTTGATAAAAGGTGTAAAACTGACCCTTTTCTAGCTAAAACATTATGTTTCTCTTATTTAAACCATGACTTGAATCTATCAAGGACTAACATAAGAGAGTGTATTTCTTCCTTTTTCATGTTGTTAATTCATCTTCCTAAATCGCAGAACTCTTGACAGCTACTCTTTTTGAAATGTACCATGAAGGCATTTTGTCAATTCTTTTTTTTTTTTAGTTTTTATTATCAATGCTTGTATTGTTTTGTCTCTCCAAGTCTTTTTGTTTTTTGGTATGCATTACATTTATTTAAACTTACTGAAATTAACACCATCATCATTACTTCCTTTTCTGAGATCTTAGTTATTTAGCATGGATGTTTTCTTAATCCTGAGGAGTCACATCCTGTGTCTGTTTGCATGTTATCTGGTATACCTGCTCTAATCAAAGACGATGAAAACAATGTCCCAGAACAATCTTAGCAGAGAAATTGAGAAATCGCCTGAGCATCTTTTATCATGTTAACATGTGGCCAGCCAGGTAGCTAGCTGCTTAATCAAGGGCATCACTAGCATCCTAGCCCCTCTGTTTGAAGGAGCTCCTTACATTTTGTACAGGGAATCACAGGGTCCCCACAGCATGATTTTCAACTGGTCACCAGATATCCTTGAAGCATCAAAGATGCCCATTTGAATTTGAAGTTTAAAGACAATCCCATCAAGAGCATGAAAATAACTTTGTGTTGTATGACAGAAAAGTATGTCACAATATTCAACAGCCAAGTACCTATCCAGGAACCTTTGACACCACATTTTACATCAAATTGTCTATAAAAATGAGACTGATGTCATAAGAGAACAAAACCTCACGGATGTAGTTTAAACTTCAACATAGATCTCCGAGTCTTTTTAAATTCGTCACAGCTTAGTTCAGAAGCATACAAATACCTGCTTAACGAAGGAGTTAGACATCATTTTCTTAGATAAACCTCAGCTGGTATGACTTATTGCAGGGATGCAAGACCCAGGATGCATGACCGCATTTCAATATCATCTTTACCCTTCCTAATACCTCACACTTTGACTTTGTTCATTAAATCAGATTATTCTCATGGTTCACTCCAAATTGGTCAAGATGATTTATCTATTCCTAGTACTGGTAGCAGCAGATCATGCTGAGCAATTCATATTTGGGATGTTGATTATGTACTTCACTGAAATTCCTATTTTGTTGGCATAGACCGCTACAGGTACCTATATCAATCAAAATGTACTAATTCAGAATAACTGATGCATGCATGCAGAGTTTGGTCCATAGAACTAAAACAAACACTGCATTGATTGACTATATTTAAAAAGTCCAATTGGGACTTTTATACTGTGATCTTCTTCATTAATAAAGGTCGGCATTGTGTTTATGTCAACTTCAATCAGAAAGGAGCTAAGAGGATCAGTTTTGCCTAAAGCAAGAGGAGATGGAGTTCAATTAATTTCCCATAAATATAGTATTTTCTGTGTTTTTTTGTTTGTTTGTTTTTGCTATGAAAAGAAATCAAGGCTCATTTTTTAAATTGAATTACAACTCAAAATATTTTCTTTTTTTTTTTTTTTTTTTTTTTTTTCTTTAAGACGGCTCTATCACCCAGGCTGGAGTGCAGTGGTGAGATCTCGGCTCACTGTAAACTCTGCCTCTTGGGTTCATGCCATTCTCCTGCCTGAGCCTCCCGAGTAGCTGGGATTACAGGCACACACCACCACGCCTGGCTAATTTTTCTGTGTGTGTGTGTGTGTGTTTTTTTTCCAGTAGAGACGGGGTTTCACTGTGTTGGTCAGGCTGGTCTCGAACTCCTGACCTCGTGATCCACCCACCTCAGCCTCCCAAAATGCTGGGATTACAGGCGTGAGCCACCACGCCCAGCCAAAAGTCTGTTTTCTAAAGACAATATTAACATTTGTGTTTTATGGCCTTTAAGTTTTCAAAATTACTATGTATTTTGATAACTTGTTCAATATTCCACAAACAGAACAAAGCAAGCAAAATATTTATTATTTCCTATTTTATAACTATAAAAAACCTTTCTGTACATTAAGTAATCAAAACTATACAGCAGAGAATTATCAAAGATAAAATTTAAATGTTTTTTAAAGTAATAAAACACAAATTAATATTTTCACTACTAAATAAATTCTGACATGAACTTGTATTCTAATGGATATTCTGCCACTTCTTGTTGAATGGGTCTATTAAAGTTCTTGACGCTGAGTAAGAGCAATCCTAGTGTATCTGAAATCAAATCATGTATTGACATTCACTCTTCTTTTTATCTACAGACCTATCAGAATTCAGAACTAAGCCATGCCAAATATGGCATCAATTAGAGAATTCATTCTTCTGGGACTTACAGATGACCCAGAGTTACAAGTTGCGATATTCTTCTTTCTGTTGATCACACACTTATTGAGTGTAAGTGAAAACATGGCCATCATTATGTTTACACTGTCACGCTGTCAAATATTCATTTGAAAACTCCCAGGTACTTCTTCCTCAGGAATTTCTTTCTTAGAAATTTCATTTACAACAGTCTGCATTCCTAGATTTCTGATCAACATTGCAACAGGAGACACAACCATTTCCTATAATGCTTGCATGGCCCAGTATTTTTTTAAATTCTTCTGGGATCAACAGAACTTTTTCTTCTGGCTGTCATGTCTTATGATTGCTATGTGGCTATCTGCAAACCTCTACATTACACAACCATCATGAGTAACAAAGTCTGTAATTGGCTCGTAATCAGCTGCTGGCTGGCTGGTTTTCTCATTATTTTTCCCTCAGTAATTATGGGCCTCCAACTGGATTTTTGTGACTCCAACACTATTGACCATTTCATCTGTGACTCTTCCCCTATGCTGCTGATTGCTTGCACAGACACACAGTTTCTAGAGCTTCTGGCATTTTGGTTAGCAGTATTCACACTCATTGTAACTCTGGCCTTGGTGTTTCTCTCCTACACACTCATCCTTAAAACAATTTTGAAGATCCCCTCTGCCCAGCAAAGGAAAAGGGTTTTTTCAACTTG
Source organism: Macaca thibetana thibetana (assembly GCF_024542745.1). Lineage (NCBI taxonomy): Eukaryota > Metazoa > Chordata > Mammalia > Primates > Cercopithecidae > Macaca > Macaca thibetana. The sequence continues at coordinate 51,707,281 of NC_065588.1, forward strand.
TTCCTCCCATTCGATTGCGGTTTCTATTTCTTATGGGCATTTTTATGTATGTAAAAACGTCTGCAAAAGAAGGTGTGGTTTTGAGCAAAGGTGTAGCAGTACTTAATACCTCTATTGCTCCCATGCTGAATCCCTTTATTTACACCTTAAGAAACCAGCGGGTAAAACAGGCCCTTAGGGAATTCACCAAAAAAATATTATCATTGAACAAGCAACAATCATAACTAAATCTGTGGCTGAAACCACAAATAAACCAATAAAAACACAAATCATCTTTCTACATAATAGATATATGCAAAGGAACATGCATACAAAGATTCACATCATTGTAGAGCTTACCTCTAGTGATAAAACACACATATGAAACAATCAATATAATAGAAATTTAAGGGACAAATGCTATTTTAAAAAAGTAGAAGAAATGTAGTATAGAAAGTAATATGGTGGGTAGAATTCAAATTAAATAGCTTGGTCAAAGATTTCATGGTCATCTTAAAGCTTCTTTTATTTTTTTTCCCTATATTCAAGCACATTTTTCTGTATTCTTAATTTTTTCCTTTTTTTCTGTAATTTTTCCACCTTATATCTATTTTATATATATCAAGCATATCAAGATTGTGAGGTGTGACTATTAAATAAATATTGGTCTTTGCTTTAAAAAGATATATAGCAAGCTCTAAATAGCCTATTCCAATCCTACCTGAAAATAAATCATTTTATAAAAAATTAGCAGCAACCCACAATTAATGAATGGATTAGCATCTAATTTCAACATTGAGAAAATTTGTAGTCACTTATTCTATTGAACCCTATATTCAGAATCTGTACATGGAAAAACAGCTGAGAAACAATAATCTTCTGTGAAAATGGGCTATTTCAAGCTATCCAAGTTTCGCCAACTCTGCTTCATCAGGAATATTTATCTGTGTCTTTCCAGATTACACATGTTCTGTTAAGCAAAAAAGGAAGTGTGAGAGACTGGAGTTGTTGGGGAGAATAATCTCCAATAAAGTGCTGCAAGCAGAGATATTAGAAATGACTGCTTTTACACTAAATGCAGTGACTTTACATTTTGTGATATATTATCATAATATCAAATTCACCATCAAATAGATGAAGGTAGGAGGTCATAAAAATGCAATCCATGAAGTCACTGAAAATTAATGCAAGTTTGATACATACCTCTTTAGCATGCACATAATGATCAGAGAACATAATTTTATTGATAACCAAATAAATAAGAACAGTTCAAAGACAAATCATACACCTATGCAGTTTCCAAATAGTCACCATAAATAGTGCACACAATTTAATTCATAGGAATAAAAATATTTTAAATAAATATGAAATTCAGAGCCTTGAAAATTAAAAATTTAATTTGAGGAAAATCAAATACATACATATTTAATTTTATAAATTATTATAAAATAGTAAGATTGATACATAAACTAATTACTTATAAATTCTAATCTTATATAAGATCTGAGACTAGACCTTAAAATTTGTGTTATAATATTCTTAATACTAATAAAGCCATAAAATTGTGTAATTATGTGATACTAAGGTAATAATTATACTATGTGCAATTACATAAAAACATTACTTTTAAGGAAAAGTGTTAACTAGGAAATATTTATAAAGCAGCAAATAAACTGAATATGCATTTTAACTATGAAAGAAATTACCAAAAGATACAAAATTCTAAGAGCCATGCCTCTGAAACATTTCCAAGATTTTAATATTATTTTATTCTAAATTTTCGAAGCCTAAAATATTCATTTAAAGTATATATTCTTGTAAATAGCTGTAGACTATAAAATGGTTGAAAAAAAGATTCACTTAGTAATATACAAAATATCCATAACATATATGCATGTTCCCTGTATAAAATACTGCTATAATGGATCAATACTATAAAAAAGATACTAGTATAAGATAAGAAACATAAGGAAACCTGATTAGGAAAATTTGGGATAGAATGTATCACTTTATCTTTTAAATAGGCCCAATGAAAAAAAAATTTATCAGATCTTAAATTATACTACTATTTACCCATAAACCATCAACAACATTTTTTAAATCTCTTAGTTGATACAGATATGAAAATAATTATGTTAAAGCCATAAGGAAAACACATAGTAAATGAGCAATTTTTACTCATTTATTGTTTTTTACTCAAGATTATTGTTTCTTAGCTGTTTTAAACTTTTACTCAAAGGTGAAACTAGTATCATTTGTATTCACGAAAACAATATAATAATGCACACCCCCCACTTTGTATTATAGAGATGTTTGTCCTAGATGCATTTAACCAATGCTAAAACATACAAAGCAGAAGCAAAATTCATAATATTCAAAATGGGAAGACAGATATAACATTTTTTCAGATTTTTTTTACAAATTTTCCCAGAAAAGTTTTAAAATTACTAGAAACTAATCAGAAAAATTTGAAGAAGTAAAAAATAAATGGAAAGATATCATGTGTTCATGGTTTCAAAAAATTAATATAGTTAAAATGTCTATACTATGCAAGTGAATGACAAATTCATTATAATCCCTATCAAAATTCTAATGGCATTTCCATAGAAATAGAAAAAAAAATCCTATAATTAATAAAGAACCACAAAAAACCCCAAATAGCTAAACCAACCATGAGAAAGAAAAAACAAAGCTGGAGGCACCACACTTTATGATTTCAAACTATATCACACAGTCATAACAATCAAAACAGTATGGCACTGGAATATAAAACAGACACAGAGAACAATGTGACAAATTAGAAAGCCCAGAAAATAAATCACATTTAATAAAGTTCCAAGAATAAAAATATGGAAAGGATAGTCTCTTTGATAAATGGTATTGGGGAAATGGAATATCCACATGCAAAAGAGTGAAATTGGACCCTTACCTCATACTATATACAAAACTTAATCCAAAATGGATTAAAGACTTAAATGCAGTACCTAAAATCATAAAACTCCTAGAAGAAAACATAGGGACAAAGTTTCTTGACATTAGTCTTTGCAATGATTTTTTGGATATGACACCCAAAGCTCAGGCAACAAAAACAAAATTAAACAAGTGGGACTACACCAAACTAAAAAGTTTCTGTAGTAGAATGAAACAATCAACAAAATAAAAAGAAAACCTATGAGCTGGGAAAAAAAAAAAAACAATTCTGTTAAAAGGTTAACAATCCAAAATATTTAAGTAACAAATATAACTCAATAGAAAAAAAAACCAATTTTAAAAAAGGGCAAAAAACCTAAATAAACATCTTTTTTCCAGAGAAGACATACAAATGGTCAAAAGGCATATGAAAACATTCTCAACGTCACTAATCATCAGGGAAATGCAAATAAAAATCACAATAAGATATCACCTCACACCTGTTAGAATGGGTATCCTCAAAAAGATAAGACATTAAGTGTTGAGTAAGGGGCTAGAGAAAAGGGAACAGCCATATGTAAATTGGTACAGTCACATGGAAAACAGTTTGTAGGTTTCTCAAAATATTAAAAATAGAATTACCACACAGTTCATCAATCCCATTTATGAGTATATATTCATAGGAAATGAAATCAGCATTGAAGAGATATCTATATGCCCATATTCATTGCAGCATTGTTCACCAAGGCAAGATATGAAGATAATAATCTAAGTGACAAGTGACAGATGAATAGATAAAGAAAATGTAATATATATATATGCATACATATACGTTTACACACACAACACACACACATGCATAAAGGAATATTATTCAGTCGTAAAGAAGAAATCCCTGCCATTCGTGAAAGCATGGATGAAATTATGTTCACAATGCTTTGTCTGAATTCAATAGGTCATGAAATGATGTGTTTTCATTTTTATTTGTGATTTCTCCTTTGACCCGTTGGTTGTTTAAGAGTATGCTGTTTAATTTCTATATATTTGCAAATTTTTCAGTTTTTTTCCTCATATGGATTTCAAGTATTATTCCATAGTGATTAGAAAAGATGTTTTGCACAAGTTTGATATTTTCATACTTACTAATGCTGGTGTCATAAAATGGATTAGGAGTTGTCGCTTCTTTTTCTTCCTTTTTTTGGAAAAGTATGAGAAGGATTGGTTTTAATTCCTTAAAAGTTGCCAGAATTCACAGGTGAAGCCAGCAGGTCTTTGATTCTTTTTTGCTGGGAGGTTTTCAATTACAGAGTCAATCTCCTTACTAGTTACAGGTCTGTTCAGATTTTCTATTTCTTCATTGATTCAGTCTTGGTGGCTTGTATCTTTCTAGGAACTTGTCCATTCATCCAGGTTATTTAATTTGTTTGCACCTACAAATTTATATCTTAGCATTGCTTACACTATATTCATAAGCTTTGATATGTTATTGGTTTTTGTTGGTTTTTTGTTGTTTGTTTGTTTGTTTGTTTGTTTTGAGATGGAGTCTCACTCTGTCACCCAGGCTGGAGTGCGGTGGCACAGTCTCGGCTCACTGCAACCTCCACCTCCTGGGTTCAAGCGATTCTCCTGCCTCAGCCTCCCTCATAGCTGGGACTACAGGTGTGCATTACCATGCCTGGTGAATTTTTGTATTTTTAGCAGAGACAGCGTTTTGTCATTTTGGCCAGGTTTGTCACAAACTCCTGACCTCAGGTTAGTTGCCCACCTCAGCCTCCCAAAGTGATATGTTATGTTTTTATACTCATTTTCTCAAAATATTTTCTAATTTCCCTGTGGTTCTTTTTTTGGACTCTTGGTCATTTAAAAATGTGTTGCTTAGTTTCTGTATATTTGTGCAGAAATTTTTTTAGTCATCACTCTGTTACTGATTTTTAATTTTATGTCATTATGGGAAAGCTGAATTATATATATATACTTCTTGGAAAAAAAAAAAAAAAACTACTGAGACTATTTCGTGGCCTTACCTGTGTTCTATCCTGTAGAATATCCTGTGAACTTGAGAAGAATATGTATTCTGATGTTGTTGGGTCAAATATTCTGTATATCTCTGTTCAGTCTAGCTTATTATTTTATTGTTCAAGTCCTCTCTTTCCTTATCTTCTCTCTAGTTGTTATATCCATTATTGAAAGTGGAGAATTGATGTCTACAACTATTATTTTTTGAACTGTGTGTTCTCCCTCTCAATTTTGTAAATCTTTGCTTCATATATATTGAATGCATTATTAAGTGAGTAAATGTTTGTAATTTTTCAATCTTCTTCGAGATGAAAACTTTTACTAATATATAATGCACTTTATCTCTTCTAATATCATTACATTTAAACAGTATTTCATCTAATATTACAGGTAATCCAGTCCCTTTTGGTTACTATTTGAATGGAACATCTTTTCCATACATTCACTTTCAACATATTCATGTCATTGAATCTAAAGAGAGTCTCAGGAAGACAGCACATAGTTGGATCTTTTAAAATCCTTTCTGCAATTATTTCTTTTGATTGGAGAGTTTAATCAGTTTGGAATTTAAAGTAATTATTATAAGAGACATGCTTCTGCTTCTTGCTATTTTGCCATTTGGTGTTTATATCGCCTATAGTTGGCCCTTCATTTCCACCATCACTGTCTTTTTTTGTGCTTAGTTGATTTTTTGTAATGACATATTTTCACATTTTATTCCCTTCTGTGTATATTATATAGACATTTTCTTGGTGTTCATCATAGGAATTATATTTAACACCCTAAAATTACTAGAACCAAATTTAAATTTATTCACATTTAACTTTAATGCCATAAAAGAGTCTGTTTCTATAAATCTCCCTTTCCCCTTTTGGTAATTGATATCACAGATTTCATTGCTGTGCATTGTGTGCCAAATATCATAGAACAATAGTAGTTTTACGCATTTTATTTTAGTTCTTTTATAATTAAAATTGGAGTTATAAAACAAATTAAAATAATAGTAACTTTTATAGTTGTCCGTGTAGTTACCTTTATCAGAGATCTTTATTTCTTCATATGGAGTGCTGTTACTGTCCAGTGTCCTTTCATTTCTACCTGAAGAACTTACTGTAATATTTATTAAAGGTAAGTTCTAGTAGTAACGACCTTCCCTAGCTTTTATCTGGGAAAAATCTTAATGTCTCCCTAATTTTTGAAGAACAGTTGAGCCAGATATAGGATTTAAAATTGCCAATACTTTTTTTCCTTTCAACACTTTGAACATAGTCATGTGTGACTTAATGATGAGGATAGATTCTGGGAAATGTGACATTAGGTTATTTTGCCATTGTGCAAACATTATCAAGTATTTTTACACAAACTTAGATGATATAGCCTACTACATACCTAGGCTATCTATATGATATAGCCTATTGTTCCTAGGCTACAAATCTGTACAGTATGTTACTGTGCTGAACAGTATGTTACTGTACCATGGGCAGTCGTAACACAATGGTGTTTGTATATTTAAACATCTAAAAGGTAGAGCATTGTGCTACAACATTGCTACAATGTTCGCTAGGCAATAGGAATGTCTCAGCTCCATTCTAATCTTATGGGACAATCGTCATTTATGCAGTCTGCCATTTATCAAAATGTTATATGGTCTATGACTGTACATCAACCTACTCCCTATTGCCTTCATGGGTTCTAATAAGAAATGGAGTGGTAGTCTAATTGAGGGTACCTTGTATGTGATGAGACATTTATCTCTTGCTGGTCTCAAGATTTTCTCATTTTTGGCTTTCAATTGTTTTATTAAAAACATGTCTTGATGTGGGTCTCTTAGAGATTATCCAACTTAGAGTTTATATAGCTTCTTGGATTTGTAGGTTCATGACTTAACCTTGGGAAATTTCTAGTCATTATTTTTTTTTAACATTATTTCTTCCCCATCTTTTCCCAGCTCTCCATGTGGGATAAACACAATGCTCCTGTTGACCTGCTTGATTGTGCCTCACAGATTCTTTAGTATCTGTTCACTGACTTCACTCTTTTCCTCGTACTTCCTAATTTCAATTGTTCTACTTTTAGGTTCTCTGATTCGTTTGTCTGCTTGCACAAATTTGCTTTTGATTCCGTCCAAGTTGTTTGTATTTCTGTTGTAATTTATGGCTCCAGAATTTTGATTTGGTTTCTTTTACAATTTCAATTTCTTTGGTTATGTATTTTATTTTGTTCACGTATTGTTTTCTTGTCTTCATCCATGTCTGTCTTCAGTTTTTAGAACATCTTCAGGGGAGTTGTCTAATTAATTTATTTTTTAACATAAGAAAAGTATGCAAATTTTATTTGATGTTAAAATTTTAATTTTTAAATGTGCATAAAGGTCTTAATAGAAAAAAATAAGACTTGAAGCCTATATACCATTATAATAAAAAGAGATAAATTGTGGAGTTGTGACAAAAAATAGAAAAAGGAGTATAGGCTGAGGGCAATAAATTGTGGGAATGTGATTAGGAAATGTATAGGGGAAACTAATGAAAAGACAGGGGTCAATTTAATAAAATTTGTCTTACACATTAATCTCAGTGTTACCTCCCCATCTCTAGTGATAAGAGCGTTCTCCTCTCCTGGTACAGGAAGATCATCTTTCTCAGAGGAAATTTATACCCTGCTTTTAGGTAGAAAGTGGAGGGTCAAAGAGCTATTCCTGCATCTACTATTTTCTCAATTGCCTTTAGCTCAAAATAATCAATATGCTAAAGTGGCATATGTGGGGATAGCATGTTCTGATCCCCTTATAATCTTATTTTGTATTGTTTTTCTTCTTTTTTTGTAAGATAAAATATATTTATTTGGTTCCCTGGCTTTATTATTTCATTTAGATAAATATAGGATTTTAACTTTTAGGTTCAGGGGTACATGTACAGCTTTATTATACAGGTAAATTGAATGTTATGGGGGCCTGGTGTAGATTATTTCATCATCCAGGTAATAAGCATGGTACCTGATAAGTACTTTTTTTTAATCCTCATTCTCCTTCAACCTTCCACCCTCAAGTAGGGTCAGTGGCTGTTGTTTTCTTCTTTGTGTCCATATGTACTCGAAATTTAGCTCACACTTATAAGTGAGATCACACATTATTTGCTTTTCTGTAACCTAAACAATGTAGAGGTCTATGCTACTATGAATAGTGCTTCAATGAACATATGCATGCATGTGTCTTTATGGTAGAATGATTTATATTCCTTTGAATATATATCCAATAATGGGAGCGCTGGGTCTAATGGTAATTCTAAGTTCTTTTAGAAATTGCCAAACTGCTTTCCACAATGCTTGAACTAATTAACATTCCCACCAACCAGGTTTAAGTGTTTCCTTTTCTCCACAGTCCCACCAGCCATCTGTTATTTTCTAACATTTTAATAGTAATCATTCTGACTGGTGTGAGATGATATCTCACTGTGGTATGGAATTGCATTTCTCCAGTGATGTTGAGCATTTTTTCATATGCTTGTTGGCCACATGTATGTCTTCTTTTGGAAAGTATCTGTTCATGTCCTTTGCCCACTTTTTAATGGGGTTGTTTGTTTTTTAGTAGTAACTTTGTTTAAGTTCCTTACAGATGCTGGATATTAGACCTTCGTCAGCTGCTTAGTTTGTGAGAATTTTCTCCCATTCTATAGGCTGTCTGTTAACTCTACTGATAGTTTCTTTTGCTATGCAGAAGTTCAGTGGTTTAATTAGGTCCTATTTGTCAGTTTTTACTTTTGTTGCAATATCTTTTGGCATCTTTGTCATGAAATCTTTGCTAAGTCCTATATCCAGAATGATATTTCCTAGATTTTCCAGGGTTTTTATAGTTTTAGGTGTTATATTTAAGTCTTTACTCTGTCTTGGGTTGATTTTTGTATATGGTATAAGGAAGAGGGCTAGTTTCAATCTTCTACATATGGCTAGCCAGTTATCACAGCACCATTTATTAAATATTGAGTTCTTTTCCCATTGCGTATGTTTGTCGATTATGTTGAATGTGTCAGATGGTTGCAGCTATGCAGGCTTATTTCTGGGCTGTCTATTTTGTTTCATTGGTCTGTGTATCTGTTTTTGTACCAGTACCGTGCTATTTTGGTTACTCTAGCCTTGGAGTATAGTTTGAAGTCAGATAATGGGATGCCTCCAGATTTATTCTTTTTGCTTAGGATTGCCTGGGTTATTCAGACTCTTTTTTGGTTCCATGTGAATTTTAAAATAGATTTGTTGTAATTCTGTGAAGAATGTCATTTGTAGTTTGACAGTAAGAGCATTGAATCTATAAATTGCTTTCAGAAGTGTGGTCATTTAAAAAATATTGATTCTTTCTATCCATTAATATGGAATGGTTTCCCATTTATTTGTGTCATCTCTGATTTCTTTGAGCAGTGGTTTGTAATTCTCATTGTAGAGGTCTTTCACCTCCTTGGTGGGCTATATTCCTAGGTACTTTATTCTTTTTGTGGCTATTTTGAATGGGATTGTGTTTTTATTTTTGCTCTCAGCTTGAATATTATTGGTTTATAGAAATGCTACTGATTTTTGCATATTGCATTTGTATCTTGAAACTTTGCTCACGTTATCAGCTGAAGGAACTTTTGGGAAGAGATTATGGCATTTCCTATGTATGGAATCATACCATTTACAAACAAAGATAGTTTGACTTCCTCTCTTCCTATTTGGATGTCTTTTATTTCTTTCCCTGCCTGATTGCTCTGGCTAGGTCTTCCATTACTATGTGGAATAGAAGTGGTGAAAGAAGGCATCCTTATCTTGTTCCTATTTTCAAGGGAATGCTTCCAGCTTTTGCCCATTTAGCATAATATTGGCTGTTGGTTTTTCATAGAGGGCCGTTGTTATTTTGAAGTACGTGTGTTCTTTGCTTAGTTTGTTGAGGGATTGTAAAGAGAAGTTGATTTTTATCAAAAGCCTTTTCAGCATCTATTGAGATGATAATGTAGTTTTTGTTTTTAGTTCTGCTCATGTGGTGAATCACATTAATTGATTTGTGTATGTCAAACCAATGTTGCATCCCAGGAATAAAGCCTACTTGATCGTGGTGGATTAGTTTTTTGATATGCTGCTGGATCTGGTTTACTAGTATTTTGTTTTGTATTTATCCATCTATGTTGATCAAGGATATTGACCTGAAGTTTTCTTTTTTTTTGTTGTCTCTGGTAGGTTTTGGTATCAGGATGATGCTGGCCTCATAGAATAAGTTAGAGAGGAGTCCTTCCCACTCAATTATTTGGAATAGTTTCAGCAGGAATAGCAACAGCTCTTTCTTACACATTTGGTAAAATTCAACTGTGAATCTGTCTGTTCCTGGGCTTTTTCTGGTTGGTAGTCTTTTTATTACTGATTCGAATTCAGAGCTCATTGTTGTTCTCTTCAGGGATTTAATTTCTTCTGGGTTCAGTCTTTGCAGGTTGTATGTGTCCAGGAATTTATCCAGTTCTTCTAGCTTTTCAAGCTTGCGCACATAGAGATGTTCATAATAGTCTCTGATGGGTTTTTGTATTTCTGTAGGGTAAGTAGTAGTGTCCCTTTTGTCATTTCTGATTCTGTTTCTTTGGATCTTCTCTCTTTTATTCATTACTGTAGCTAGTGGTCTATCTTATTAATTCGTTCAAAGAACCAGCTCCTGGAGTCATTGATCTTTTGTATGGATTTTCATGTCTCAATTTCCTTCAGTTTAGCAATGGGTTTAGTTATGTTTTTTCTGCTAGCGTTGGGATTAGGGTTGGTTTGTTCTTTCTCTAGTTTCTCTATTTGTGATGGTTAGGTTGTTAATTTGAAATCTTTCTAACTTTTTGATGTGGTCATTCAGTGCTATAAACTTCCCTATTAACATTGCTTTGACTGTGTCCCAAAGATTCTGGTATGTTGTATCTTTTTTCTCATTATTTCCACAGAATTTCTTGATTTCTGCCTTAATTTCATTATTTACCCAGAAGTCACTTAGGAGCAGGTTGTTTAATTTCCACATAATTTTATGGTTTTGAGTGATTTTCTTAGTATTTATTTCTATTTCACTGCACTGTGGTCTGAAATCATGGTTGGTATGATTTTTTTTTAATTTATTGAGGATTGTTTTAGACCCAATGTGTGGTCATTTTTGGAGTATGTGCCATCTACAGGTGAGAAGAATGTATATTCTGTTCTTTTGGGATAGTGAGTTCTGTAGATGTTTATCAGATCCATTTGATCAAATGTTGAGTTCAGCTCCTGAATATCTTTGTTAATTTTCTGCCTCATGATTTAATACTATCAGTGGGGTGTTAAAGTCTCCCACCATTATTGGTTGGTTATCTAAGTCTCTTCATGGGTCTCTAACAACTTGCTTTATGAATCTGGGTGCTCCTGTGTTGGGTGTGTATATATTCATGATCGTTATGTTGTCTTGTTGAATTGAGCTCTTTACCATTGTGTAATGCCCTTCTTTTAATTTTTTTATCTTGATTTAAAGTCTGTTTTGTCTGAAATTAGAATAGCATCCTTTGCCTTTTTATGTCTTCCATTTGCTTGTTAGATTTTTCTTCATCCGTTTATTTTGAGTCTATGGGTGTCATTGCATGTGTGATGGGTATCTTGAAGATCGCAAACCATTGGGTTTTAATTGAGGCATTTAGCCCATTTACATTCAAGGATAGTATTGATACATGCAGATTTTATCCCATCATCATGTTGTTAGCTGGTTATTATGCAGCATTGTTTGTGTGGCTGCATTATAGTGTCACTGGTCTAGGTACTTAAGTGTGATACCAGTAATGGTCTTTCTTTTGTAGTTGCCGGTAATGGTCTTTTCCGTAGTTATCACTCCCTTCGGGACTTCTTCCAAGGCAGGTCTGATGTTGATGAATTCCCTCTGCATTTGCTTGTTTGAAAGGGCCTTATTTCTCTTTCACTTATTAAGGTTAGTTTGGCTGGACATGAAATTCTTGTTTGTAAATTCTTTTCTTTAAGGGCTCTGAATATAGGCCTCTAATCTCTTCTGGCTTGTAGAGCTTCTGCTGACAGGTCTGCTGTTAGCCTGATATAATTCCCTCTGTATATTACCTGCCTCTTCCTAGCTGCCTTTAACATTTTTCTCTTATTTTGACCTTGAGGAATCTAATAACTATGTGTCTTGGGGTTATCTTCTTGTGTAGTATATCACAGAGTTTTTCTGCATTTCCTGAATTTGAATGTTGGCCTCTATAGTGACTTTGGGGAAATTTTCATGGATAATATTCTGAAATATGTTTTCCAAGTTGCTAGGTTTCTCTCCCTCTCTTTCACGGATGCCAATGAGTTATAGATTTGGTCTCTTTACATAATCCCATATTTCTCATAGGTTTTGTTTATTCTTCTTTATTGTTTTTCCTTTATTTTGCTCTGACTTAGTTATTTTGGAGAGCCAGCCTTCAAGCTCTGATAGTCTTCACTCAGTTTGTTCAGTTTTCCTGTTAATACTTGCAATTGCATTATGAAATTCTTCTAGTGTGTTTTTCAGTTCTATCAGATAAGTTTGATTCTTTCTTATAATGTCCATTTTGGCTATCACATCTTGTATTGTTTCCTTGTAATCCTTGGATATCTTGGATTGGGTTTCAAGTATCTCCTGTATTTAAAAGATCTTCATTCCTTTCCATAGTCTGAATTTTATTTCTGATATTTCAGCCATTTCATCCTGGTTAAGAACCATTACTGGAAATATTATTATGGTTGTTTGGAGGTAAGATGATACTCTGGCTTTTTGAGTTGCCACAGTTTTTGTGCTGGTTCTTTGTCATTTGTGTGGGCTGAAGTTTCTTCAGTCTTTGAAGTTAGTATCCTTTGGATGGTTTGCTTTGCTTTTTTTACTTTTGATGCCCTTGGGAGTTTGATTATGGTATAAGGTGAACTCGATTGACTGGTTTTGATTCTAGTCTGCTCCTGGGTTGTGGGAAGGTGTGCTCTGTAGTTGAGTTCACACAGAGGCAGGGCCACTGGGCCAGAAACTAGTAGGCACTGCCCAACTGGTTACCGGTGGTAGGATTACCTGTTACCACTCAGCCTCTGATTACTGTCTCTATGCTCACATTCATTTTGTTGGGTGTTCCAGTCAACAGTACTCACTCAGGCAGCACCTGCAGTTGGCATATGTATTAGTCCATTCTCACACTGCTATAAAGACATACCTGAGACTGGGTAATTTATTTTAAAAAAAAAAAAAAAAAGAAGTTTAATTAAGTCACAGTTCCACATGGCTGGGGAAGCCTCAGGACACTTACAATCATAGTGGAAGGTGAGAGAGAAGCATGTCTTACATGGTGGAAAATGAGAGAGTTGCAAACAAGAGCAGGGAAAACTACCTTATAAAACCTTGGTTTTAAACTGATGGTTTTATAAGGTAGAACTCATTTGCTATCATGAGAACAGCATGGGGGAAACCACTCGAATGATCCAATTACCTCCACCTGTTTTCTCCCTTGACATGTGGAGGTTATGGGGACTATGGAGATTATAATTTAAGATGAGATTTGGGTGGGAACACAAGGCCTAACCATATAAAAATACAAGCCATGTCCTTGCCAGTGTGGCCCTAATCTGCTGTCCATATATTTCCCAGGGAAACATGGTGTTGGGCCTGCCTGCAGAGTTTGGGGGAAATGGGACCACTGGGTTGGAAGTTCTAGTGGGTGTGGTCTATCTGGCTAGAAGAGGAAGAGGAGGGTGAAGTTGCCCACCCTGCCACTTGAGTGTTTGCACAGCAACAATAAGCTATGCCCTTCTGCAAATTCAGGCAGAAGTAGGACTGCTGGGCTGGTAGCTCTAGCAGGCATGGTTTGCCTGGTTACCAGTGAGGTGAGTCACGGCTGCCAAAGCTTCTGGCCCAGCCCTAGCATGGGGCTGCTTACCTTGCTATCCAGTGTTTCCCAGGAAAACAGAAAACCGCAACCTCTAGGTGAGTTCACACAGAAGCAGGGCTGCTGGGCTGGAAGCTCTAGTAGATGTTGCCAACCTGCCCACCAGTAGTAGTGGCAGATGGGGTCTCACACCCTGCCATCTGGCTGTTTCCTAGGACAACAAGAAGGTGTGCTCTGTAGTTGAGTTCACACAGAGGCAGGGCCACTGGGCCAGAAACTAGTAGGCACTGTCCACCTGGTTACCGGTGGTAGGATTACCTCACTCAGCCATCCAGCTGTTTTCCCAAGCAATAGGAAGCTGTGCCCTCCAACTGAGTTCACACAGAAGTGGAGCCACTGGCCCAGAAACTCTTGCAAACATTGTCTGCCTAGCTACCACGTAGCCTGGGCAGGTGAAGTCATGTGCTATGGTGTTTGGGTGTTTCCCAGGACAACAGGAGGTTGTGCCCTTCAGCTGAGTTTACACAAACATGGAACTGCTCGGCTGGAAGCTCTAGCAAGCATTGCCTGCCTGGCTACCAGTGGTGGGGGTGGGTAGGATGGCTAGCCCAGTTCAGGCCAAAGCAAGACCACTGGGCTGGAAGCTGGCACCAAGCCCCATCTGACAATGGAAGTCTGGCAATCTTACTGCTCCCAAGTACCACAACTGTGGCTTCTATTGGGCCTATGGTGGGGACGCTGTTCTGCTCTGAGGCCCAAGGCTTGTAGCAGTCCCCTTGGATTCAAGAGCTGCTTTTCCAAAATGTCTGGGTGGCTCTTTGCCTCAATCTAGAAGCATGGTGGGGAGGGTGGCGCAGGGAGGTGGGCAGGGTGATTCTCACATTCTCAGTATTGAATAGGTCTCTATGGAGAGCGTGGGCCCCCCTGAGGGCTCTCTCTCATTCACCCTTTCCCAGGTGAGTGAGCCCAGACAGACTGGTGCCCAGCTTCATTCCTCTGTGTTCTCTGTATAATACCCCTGTGGCCTTGATGTATTCTAACATGTTTTTTCAGACAATCGGCCTGCAGGGTCAGTGTTCAATACAAAGGTATTATGTTTCCTCTCCCTGAGAATGGTACATGAGAGCTGCTTCTACTCCACCTTCTTGGTCCCACTTCCCTGGAAATGGATTGGGAGCTGTTTTAAAGCCTTTGTTTAGTAAATCCAACATCTGGAACACCCTTAGATAGGTTTTCTGTTTATTTATTATGTTCATCTTAATAGATACTTTACTGCTTATCTGTATGCTTTGTGATTATTTTTGTTGTTACAAAACAGGACACTGGAATCTTTTAATGTGGAAACTATGAAAATGAGAGTCTCTTCCACAGGGTTTGCTTTTGTGCTTTTCTTTTTTTCTTTTATAATTCAGCCTGAGGTGAAAATTTAAGGTTTTCTCCGGTCTTTTCTAAATCTTCTCTTTCTAAAACAATGGCACACAGCTTCTTCGCCTACATCTTGGCAATGAGAAGCAGCTAGCAGCAATCAGAAGACAGAATCCCAGTATTCGGAGGACAAACTCCTTAATTCCAATCCTGGATCCAGAAAACCACACCAGTAATGTGGATTTTTATCCCTACAGCTCCACCTTGGAGTGATGAGTGGGTAGCTGCTACTACACTAAAGGCTAAAATCAACCAATATTAGCCACATTTATCAGACAATCTTTCCACTAGAAACTACAAGCAATCAAATAGACTCCAGATTTCCAAAGTAGCCACTTCAGACATTTTCTGCCAGTACAATTCTTGTCTAAATGAAAAGATGAATTCCTGGCACTTCCTATTTCCACCATTGTGATGGATAATTTTGTGTGTCAACTTGACTGGTCCATGGAGTGCCAAGACATCTTGCCAAACATTATTCTGAGTGTGTCTGTGGCAGTGTTTCTTACAGATAAAAAATTAATGAAAAACACCCTCACAGACACACGCAGGGTAAGATCAGCATTTGAATCAGTAGACTAAAGAAAGTAGATTGCCCTTCCTAATGTGATGGGCCTCATTCATCAGTTGAATACCTGAGTTGATTAAAAAGGCTGACCTTCTTGCAAGTAAGAGGGACTCTTACTACGTGGCTTCCTTTGAGCTGGAACATTGCTTGTTTGTTTGTTTTTCTGCCTCAGACTCTTCCAGATGCATTAGTTTTCCTTGTTCTCAGGCCTTTGGACTTGGACTGGAAGTATACCATTAGCTCTCCTGGGTCTCCAGCTCATCAACTGTAGCTCTTAGAACTTTTTAGCAAGAATGTGTGAACACATTTCTTATAATAAATAAATAAATCTATCTATTTTTCTATCTGTCATCTGTCTATCTACCTATCTATCTATCTATCTACTCATCCATCCATCCTATTGGTTCTGTTTCTCTAGAGAGGCCTGACTAATACAACTGTCTTTTCTCTAATGTCTCTACTTTTTTTCTGATAGGTGCAGACACACATATTTATATTGAACACATTAACTCATACTAAGTAATGACTTAGATCCCACGACATTCATGAAGATGGGCTATTTTAGGTTCTTATTAAGGGATTGACAATTGAGGATGATAAAAAACACATATATTTAATATTATGAGGTGACATAATGAGTTTTTACCTATTATTTCAAGTAAATTATTACTTATTTAGATAAGGAAATTACCAATAACTCTCGGAATTTGAGTGTAACATGTGAAGCTTGGCTGACTGTTCTCCATTTACTCACACATTATCACTTATGTGGATGAGGGATTTGTTGTGTTCTTGATATGGACTACAAAAAGATACCAAATGGAATACTAAGGACTTGACTTTTATAGTCCAACATTTTAATCACTGAGCATCAAACAGAAAATTAGATGTACTTATTATAAATGTATATTGAAAAGAAAATAGAAAGAAAGGATTATAATCACAATTTACTCTGGTACAAAGGCAAAAGTGCACATCACAGTAAACTATAGATCTTTTTAAAAGTTTCCACTGCAGCAAGGCCACCACCAAATATAAAACAGTAATTCCAGTGAAACTCACAGCAAACTTACGTCTACTTTACTGTGTAGTAGATTTACCTCTATACCGATTTCTTTCTTTCCCTGTGTACTTTTCCTTATAAATTCTATTGTATTTCCTAACATAATGGCCTTCTTTTGAGTATAGGCTTACCAGTCAAGAAATGTCTTAAACTTGACCATGTCTAACAAACTGAAATCATTCAATATTTTCTTAATAATATGAAAATTATGCAAGTATTTCATGATTTTAAATCAGTGCTGAAGTTCTGAAAAAATAGTACCTTAATGTTTTATACTTATGTGTAAAATTTTTCTAGAATCAAGAAACAGGACATTCATTCTAAATCTTCTAGGAGATACTATGCTCTATTGTAAAATTAAAAACAATGTATTTTGATCAAATATTTAAAATGGACAGTACATCTTTTTTTTTTTTTTTTCTTTTTGAGATAGAGTTTCGCTCTTGTCACCCAGGCTGGAATGCAATGGCATGATCTCAGCTCACTGCAACCTCTGCCTCCTGGGTTCAAGCAATTCTCCTGTCTCAGCCTCCCTATTAGCTGGGACTACAGGCATCCACCACCATACCTGGCTAATTTTTGTATTTTTTAGTAGAGACGGGGTTTCACCGTGTTGGCCAGGCTGGTCCTGAACTCCTGACCTCAGGTAATCCACCTGCCTCGGCCTCCCAAAGTGCTGGAATTACAGGTGTGAGCTGCTGTGCCCGGCCCATCTTTTTTATATGTGTCTATTTGCATAATACAAATAAAAACCATCATACTTATTTCTTAGAAACATATTTAACAATTTTAAAAAATGGAAAACTTACCAAGATATTGATAAATAATAGGGAAGAAGGGAAATACTTATACTACCAGGTATCAAATTGAAGGATAAAAATCACAATAAACATTCTGAGATCAGTAAGACATTATCAAAATAGAATCAATATCCCAGAAATAGGCACATAATCCCTGTTTTGTTCTCTGTTACACTAGGAAGGATTAAAGGTATTAATCTTTTATATTTTGAATTTATATTAAAATAATCATTCTTTATAGATACATGTAATGCAAACAAACAGTTCTCTAGGGAAACATGGAAATATTTATGAACATTTTAAGTGTGCAAAGTTGTGACTCAGTAACTCATTTGAGAAAACTTACAATCAAGAGATAATAGAACAATAATGCCAAGATGCATTTGTGTGTCTATGCATTCTCATATCATTTATAATAAGGGATATATTCAAAGATTGGTATGTTCAGCAAAGAATAATTTTATTCATTATGGCATATCCATACAATGAAACCGTATTTAGTCATTAAAATGGATGTTGTAAATGTTTAAGCTAATATTAAATAGTTAACTATTGCTTAGAGAAAAATGGAAGATTTTCTATTTAGGTATGAATGCTTAAAAATATATTACTAAGTGTCAAAGACAGGTGATATCGTTTGGCTGTGTCCTCACCCAAATCTCATCTTGAATTGTAGTTCCCATAATCCCCGTGGGTCATGGGAGGGACCTGGTGGGAGGTAATTGAATCATGGAGGCAGGTTTTTCCCATGCCCATGATAGTGAATGCATCTCATCAGATCTGATGATTTTATAAAGGGCAGTTCCCCTGCACACACTCTCTTGCCTGCCACCATGTAAGATATCCTTTGCTCCTCCTTCACCTTCTGCCATGATTCTGAGGCCTCCCCCGCCATGTGGAACTGTGAGTCTGTTAAACCTCTTTTTCCTTATAAATTATGCAGTCTCAGGTATTTCTTCATAGCAGTATGAAAATGGACTGATAACAGCAGGTGTCCACAATTAAAATGTATGTGGAGTAGTATACATCAAATTGGTAACAGTGGTTAGCTCTGCACATAAACATTTGAATATATGTTAACATCACATGAAGGCATCTTCTTCAAATAAAAAGATTCATGTTGTGATTTTTTTCTTAAATTATATTTGTCTCTACAGTTGTGATAAAGTCTTTAATAAGTCAATGACTGAGTTTTTATTACTGAAGTACCATTACTGTTTATGCAAATGTAATTTAAATATCCTGGTTTCCACTTCTATAACATATTCAACAAGAAGATACTGTTTTTCAAGCCAGGAACAATGGTGCACACCTGCAGCTCCAGCTACTCAGGAGCTTGAGGCAGGAAGTTCATTTGAGGTCAGGAGTTCAAGGCTGCAATCCTGCCTATGAATAGCCACTGTACTTCAGCTTGGGCAACATAGTGAGACCTCCTCTCTTAAAAAACATGTAACTATTTCTTTTAAAAAAGAAGAAGTTACTATTTTTAATCGTATTTTTAGCACTGTATTGAATTACTGCATTGAGAAGGATCTCAATTTATTGTGCTCATATGTAAAAATATATTTTGCATAAAGTATTAAAAGAATTTGTTGTGTTATATATATGTGGAAAATAATACAGAAATGTATAGATGAAATTTGAGTTGCTTCTAATTTTAGATAAATACTAGTTAGTCAGCTCAATTGATGAAAGGAGTTACACTCCCTGTGTAAGTTTCACCAGTGAGAGTGTATATTATTCTTCAGTGATTTCAACATTGTTTCAAAGATTATTATACCAGATACTTTTTCTTTCATAGACCCCTGGCTTATTTTGCTTGTCATATTTTAAATTGCTTTTTCCCGTCATATTTTAAATCGCTTTTTCCCGTAGCCTTAAGGATGATACATGACAATGAACATTGCATGTTGTTGGTTTATTTTTGCTAGACCTCACTCCTCCCCAGACACACGGCTGACATCCTGCTTGATAATTTTCTCAGTCTTCTCCTGGGACACAGGTCCCAAAATCAACCAATTAAAATCTGATTGCTGGAGTCGATCTTGTACATGGATTCACTAGGGCCCTATTATTGTTTATCCCAAATGTCATTAAGCATTTGTCTGCCTTAAAGCATATTTCTGAAATTATGTAAAGGAGACATATTAAAGGTATTGTTTACTTTTTTCCTAGGGAAAATTAATAGAAATGGCCCTCTGTGAAGTAGCAGAATAGCCTATCATAAATAATTCTGTAAGTTTTTTCATTTATGTCAGCAAAACTTTTAAGGATTTATTGTTAAAATGGTTGGTGGAATATTTCAGGCTTCCAGATTTTGGACAATGTTGGGTGGAAACATGAGGAGACTATTTTACTGAATGTTTTAAGATGAAACACGAAGATCTTTTTGAAGAAATCTGTAACTTTGTAGGAGGAGAGAAAAAAACAGCTATTTCTTCATGTAAAATTGACCCACTACATGACTTTTGATTTAAGAGAATTGAGCACATTATTTTGTGTTCAGTATTTAACTCTCACCATCCAAATTTTCATAATACGTAAGTATTCTGAATTTATTTTTTGTGATTTAGCTTCCATTCATTCTATTCTGTAGCATTGATTAATCTCCTAAGATATATTTATTTCCCTTTCTGTCTCTTATGTATATGCATATTTAATAGTTCAATAAATTAATGGAGATATAAAAATCTTTTAAATGGTAATTTCTAGCAATTAAATAGGTGGAACACAGCATGATTTTCTTAATATTTATACATTTACACTTAGAAAGAGCTGGTGCATATTACAGATGCGGGTGTCCAAGACAGTTAGTAGACAACATATGTGAAGTATTTGTGCATTTTATATCTGATTTACATATATGAAGTAGTTGTGTACTTCATTAAAATATTTTCTGAACATGGTCTTGGGTGCCTGACTACATTTAAAACATTTTACTAGAAATTTTGAAACATTCAGCTGAAAAACACTACATTAATTGGATTTTAATGAAAAGGCTTAAAGAGAGTATAAAATCAAGTATAAAGATAGGGGTTTCGGAGGCTCCTGTATTACCTGAAAATAGGATGTGTGATGGATTGAAAAAAATATTGGATACTATCTATATAAAGCCATTGTTTAAATGTTCAAAACACTTTAGGATGACTTACTCACTGAATTATTATTTTGTTTTACAAGTAAAGGAGTAAAAGATAAATTAACAGAGGTAGTAATGTCTACATCCTAAAAAAGATATTTAGAATTTTCACCAAAAAATTGGGTTGATCACTGATTTACATCATCAGTCAGAATTTTTATTCCTATAAAAGATACAGTAAGCAAAGCATAATGCCCCCGACATTTTAGCTAAATAGTAAAGCATTAGAAAAGTTTATGTTTTATTAATAAATTTCCCCAAAATAAATGTAAACTATGGAGACAGAATAAACATGTAGCAGAGACTGATATTAAATACGGAAGATATATCTTTAAAAGCAGAATTATGGAAAATGAGAACTATAAATGTGTATACATACACTATTTTATAAGTCCCACGTGCTTCTAGTCACAATTCAATAGTATTTGAAAAGAAAAATGTGCAAATATTTATACTTGTCTTTGGACTCATTGTTTTGTTGTTTTTGATGTTGATTTTATCAGTAATCTCTGACAGGAATCAATCATCAGAAATGAAAAATAGAACATCAGTGACAGATTTCATCCTCCTGGGTCTGACAGATCATCCACAACTACAGGTTGTGATTTTCTCCTCTCTATTTCTTACATATGTACTGAGTGTTACTGGAAATCTAACTATCATCTCCCTTACCCTGCTGGATTCCCATCTGAAGACTCCCATGTATTTCTTCCTCAGGAATTTCTCCTTCTTGGAAATTTCATTTACTTCTGTCTGTAATCCTAGATTTCTGATCAGCATTCTAACAGGGGACAAATCCATATCTTATAATGCTTGTGCAGCTCAGCTATTTTTCTTTATCTTTCTTGGTTCAACGGAGTTTTTCCTCCTAGCCTCTATGTCCTATGATCGCTTTGTGGCTATATGTAAGCCTCTGCATTATACAACCATCATGAGTGACAGGATCTGTTATCAGCTTATAATCAGCTCTTGGCTGGCTGGTTTCTTGGTAATTTTTCCACCGCTGGCCATGGGCTTACAGCTGGATTTCTGTGACTCCAATATCATTGACCACTTTACCTGTGACTCTGCTCCTTTGCTGCAAATCTCTTGCACAGACACAAGTACTCTAGAGCTCATGAGCTTTATTTTAGCTCTGTTTACTCTTATATCCACTTTGATATTAGTAGTTTTGTCCTATACTTACATCATCAGAACTATTCTGAGAATCCCCTCAGTACAGCAAAGAAAAAAAGCCTTTTCAACCTGCTCCTCACATATGATTGTTGTCTCTATCTCTTATGGAAGCTGCATCTTCATGTATGTGAAAACATCAGCAAAGGAAGGAGTTGCTTTGACAAAAGGAGTAGCTATACTCAATACCTCTGTCGCTCCTATGCTGAATCCATTTATTTACACTCTAAGAAACCAGCAGGTGAAACAAGCATTTAAGGATGTTCTGAGGAAGATTTTCCACAAAAAAGCATTGATTTGAATGCAATTTATTAATGAAATACACACATATTTTTTACCAAAGAACGAATAAAGATTTCAGTTTTAGTTCCTTTCTATCTTTTTATTTGTATATCTTTTCAGAAACACAACTGTTTCTACTATTTTATTTAATGTTAAATTAAATACTAATGTATTTAATGTTCTTACAAGTCCTTATATGAATTTATATAGAAAAGTCATTATTAAATGATCTGATGCACATTCCTATGGTACAACTCAAAGAAGGAACTAAAGCCATTTCCTATATTAATCTATATACTTAAAATTATACAATTGTAATTATATTTATCACTGCCAAGCTTATTTCAACAGAATATGATAATGTATCATCTATGTTAAGTCACATAGGTGAATATATGAATGTACATGCACATGTATGTAGTCAGATATACATGTGTGTT
This sequence comes from Macaca thibetana thibetana, assembly GCF_024542745.1. Classification (NCBI taxonomy): domain Eukaryota; kingdom Metazoa; phylum Chordata; class Mammalia; order Primates; family Cercopithecidae; genus Macaca; species Macaca thibetana. Next base: position 51,729,925 of record NC_065588.1, read on the forward strand.
TGTTTCTGTGTCAATGTTTGTGTATATATGTGTATAAATTCATATATTCATATATTCATATATTTGCATATATGAATATACATACATGTACACATTGCATGTTCATAATTCACATATATGAATATGCACACATATATACATATATTCTAAAGATATTATATTTGTGTATAATATCTTTATATATTATAAATAGTACATATTTATAATATACTATATATGTGTGTACATTCATATATGTGACTATATGAAGAGTGACTAATATATTCACTCTTTCAGTTTTTTTTTCTTTAAAATGAAACTTAAATGAAACTTATGGGATATAGTAATAACTGGTATATGAACAAACTCTAAGAATTTAATAATTTAAATAGGGGAATTAATTTTTATCGTGATAATATTGAACTTATGGTTAACTTATATCCTATATAAAATACAAAAAATAAATTACATGTTTGTCATTATGACAGCAAATTATGAATTAGAATAACCTTTATTAGTTTTTCTTTTGTTTTTAGATCAATTTATTGTGAATGCTTAAATAACAAAATCAATTAATATAACAAACTGTGTCATTAAGGATAATTTCCTGAGTGTAGAAATTTTCTAATTATAGTTATTACTTAAGAAAAGGGTGATAGCATTTAGCCACATTTCTATAAAACATTTCTACAGAGAACTAGCAACATCTGGCTTGGGAATAATGCTCTCTGAGGATTTTTATCCAAGATTGTTATTTACAACTCAATAACCATGCAATATAGTAGCTTATGGTATTGTTTTCTGTCCTTTATCAGTTGTTTCAGACTAGTTTTGATACAATTTGCCCACTGTATTATGTGTGATTATATTAGTTGCCAAATAAATATCAAAATAAAACATGTTTCAGCAAAAAAAAAAAAAAAAAAAAAAAAAAAAAAAAAGATTTATTGGATTGATAATCTTAGGAAGACTTAAAAGTTCTGAATTATTCTGTTTAGCTCAGGAGTCAGAAAAAAGGATTCACATGTGCCATGACACCATCTTGCTCAATCTCACCTTTGTATGCCTCTGTGTCTTCCTGTTTTTATATGTCATATCTTTATTGTTTATGTTTATTTTCTTCTTCCTTACTACAGATACTCTTTTGTCACATTATAAATAGACTTTGCACTCTCCCATTTATTCTTTTCAATTCATGAAACAATGAAAACAGACTCCCTAGGACCAACTCCAACAGAAGTGTCAGTTGAAGAGAGTTGATTGACCCATCTTTGAGTAGGTGTTAGTCATCGACATTTCTTTGATCCAAGAGGATCAGTTATATGATTCTCAGCCATAGTGTGTTGGTTAGTGTATGCATGGTAGAGTTAGGCTGTTTGGGTTTGTAAGTCTGACTCTGTGGTTTGCAAGCTTGAGACTGCTGGCCATCCTTAAAGTGCTTAGTAATGTTAATTATATTATTATTGTCATTGTTATTGTAGTTACTGTTATTTACATGGCCTACCTGGGTCACATTGTTCTTTGAGAGGTGGAGTTGGGGGCTGGTAGTTATTCTTGCTTGAAAGTAAGGGAAAAATAATTCTTGAGTAAACAAAATGCCATTCAAACCTAAATCAGCCAAATCTATTTGGTCAATTTGGCTGTGTCGAAAGCATGGCTACCTGTAGATACAGATACTTACAAGGTAAGGGGCAAATGATAATGCATTCAAAACTCTTCAAAAACTGGCATCCCCTGAGTAAATTTATGATAGTAAAGGATTGACCTTATGCCTTGTCCAAGTGTCATATTTTATCTTGGATTCCTACCAATTACAGTCAAAAGAGAGTTAAATATAGAAAGCATAATGTTCATTTCCATTATGCTTTATGTGTAACTAAACATTATAACCTAAAAATGGTTACTAGTGGCTGGAGTTTTCATGTTCCCTATGTAGAAAGCCACATTCTTGGCATCTGCATACTAGAGCAGCTAAGATTCTTTGGACAGTAAGATGATGTAGGAAATAATTATCATCGTTCATTTTTCATTGTGTTTGCTTGCTTTTTTTAACTAGATGTGAAAATACATGACAAATCATTCCTCTCCACGAAAGCACCTGTGATGTCCACACAACCCAAACCAAATGTTTTTCTTACTGGATTGCACTTTAATACTGCTAAATTCTGATTTGGAGGATTTATTTTGTATTAACGAAGTAGCTAACTCTCCTTAACTGATGTGCAGCAAGTTTAACCTCTCAGTTACTTGGCTTTATTAACTGTCAAATTGGGTTAACACTCCATCACTCACAGAATTTTTAAAATTCGTTGAGAGTAAATTAAGTCATTTAAACTGTTTGTTTCAGGAACTTGATAGATATTTGTTATTATTTTACTATATAATCTCCCTTTTTTCATGCATTCTTCAACCCTGGATTTAAAAAAACTGCACATTTCTACTCATTTTGTTTACGACATTCTTTCCCCAGTTTACCCATTGCGTATTTGTCTTCTGTAACTAAGCCATTGACAGTATGTTTATTGTCATTCTGTGTACGCCCTGCCTTTTAAAATTGTGTCTCAGAGTTTAATACTATATTCTGAGACAATGGCTTTTAAATTTAAGTCTAACCTACTTTTATCATATGCCCAAGGCCTAACTATCTGATTTTCTAATTTTCATCATGAAGAAGTGGCTTGGATAGTGGATATCATAACCAAAGTCTTTTTTTTTCTTCTGGATCTTAACCCCAAAATAACCTCAAATAAGCCTACTCTCTAAAACAACAATAACAACAAAACTCCATCCTTGCTAAACAATATCACATAAAATGACATTATCTTAGTCATAATATCATTTATGGAGATTGCCCTACAAGCTGTCCCTTCTATATAGCATATCTAGAACTGCCAATGCAAATATTCCATGGACTTTTATTTTATTTTATTCTTTTTTTTGTTTGTATAAGTTTATAGGGCATAAGTGTAATTTTGTTACGTGTGTAGATTGTGTAATGGTGAAGTCAGGGCTCTTAGGGTATCACTCAAATAATATACATTGTACCCACTAAGTAACTTCTCATCATCTACCCCTCCCACCTCCTCAGCCTTCCAAGTCACCATTGTCTATTATTCTACACTCTACATGCATGTTTGCACATTATTTGGTTCCTACCTATAAGTGAGAACATGCAGTACTTGTCTTTCTCTCTCTGACTTGTTTCACTTAAGTAATGGCCTCCAGTTCCATCTATCTTGTTTAATTTTATTTTTTTATTTTTTTTATCATATTTTAAGTTCTAGGGTGCATGTGCACACCATGCAGGTTTCTTACATATGTATACTTGTGCCATGTTGGTGTGCTGCACCCATCAACTTGTCAGCACCCATCAACTCGTCATTTACAACAGGTATAACTCCCAATGCCATCCCTCTCCCTTCTCCCCTCCCCATAATAGGCCCCGGTGTGTGATGTTCCCCTTCCCGAGTCCAAGTGATCTCATTGTTCAGTTCCCACCTATGAGTGAGAACATGCAGTGTTTGGTTTTCTGTTCTTGTGATAGTTTGCTGAGAATGATGGTTTCCAGCTGCATCCATGTCCCTACAAAGGACACAAACTCATCCTTTTTTATGGCTGCATAGTATTCCATGGTGTATATGTGCCACATTTGCTTAATCCAGTCTGTCACTGATGGACATTTGGGTTGATTCCAAGTCTTTGCTATTGTGAATAGTGCCGCAATAAACATACGTGTGCATGTGTCTTTATAGCAGCATGATTTATAATCCTTTGGGTATATCCCCAGTAATGGGATGGCTGGGTCATATGGTACATCTAGTTCTAGATCCTTGAGGAATCGCCATACTGTTTTCCATAATATGTGCCACATTTTCTTAATTCAGTCTGTCACTGATGGACATTTGGGTTGATTCCAAGTCTTTGCTATTGTGAATAGTGCCACAATAAACATACGTGTGCATGTGTCTTTATAGCAGCATGATTTATAATCCTTTGGGTATATACCCAGTAATGGGATGGCTGGGTCATATGGTATTTCTAGTTCTAGATCCTGGAGGAATCGCCATACTGTTTTCCACAATGGTTGAACCAGTTTACAATCCCACCAACAGTGTAAAAGTGTTCCTATTTCTCCACATCCTCTCCAGCACCAGTTGTTTCCTGACTTTTTAATGATCACCATTCTAACTGGTATGAGATGGTATCTCATTGTGGTTTTGTTTAATTTTATACCTCTGCTTTTGTGAATAGCACTGCGATGAGCATATGAGTACAGGCAGGTATCTTTTTTATTTAATTATTTATTTAAATAATTTCTTTAATGACATTTAAATAATTAATGATTTAAGTGATTAATGTTTTTAATGATTTATTTGAATTATTAATGATTTATTTTCCTTCTTTCCATTTCAATGAGTTCTTTTCTTTCTTTCCTCTTCACTAGTAGGGTATTGCTGGGTCAAAGGGTAGTTCTATTTTTGTTCTTTGAGAGATCTTAATAGGATTTTCCATAGAGGCTGTACTAATTTACATTCCCATCAGTCTTTGTAAGAGTTCTCTTTTCTCTACATCCTTGCCAGCACATGTTATTTTTTATCATCTTAGTAATAGCCATTCTCACTGGTATAAGATGATATCTCATTGCAGTTTTAATTTGCATTTCTCTGATGATTAGTAATGTTAAGCATTTTTTCACATACCTGTTGGCCATTCATATGGCTTCTTTTGAAAAATACCTATTCATGTCCTTTTCCACTTTTAATGGAATTACATGTATTGTTGTTGTTATCATTGAGTTGTTTTGAGTTCCTTATAAAATCTGGATATTTGTCCTTTGTCAGACGCATAGTTTGCAAATATTTTCTCCCATTCTGCAGGTTGTCTTTTCGCTCTGTTGATTATCTCTTTGCTGTGCAGAATTTTTTAGGGGGTTGAATTAAGTTCCATTTGTCTATTTTTGTTTTTTTGCCTGTGCCCCAGCTACATTTCTCTGTGGATATCTGACTGCTCATAAAAATCAAGTATCAAAAACTGAAAGATTTGTCTTTTTCCTCCAGTCAAACTTGCTTTCCTTCTGATCATTTATTTGTGGAGTTACCTAATTTGCCAAACCATAAGCCCAGGGTTCATCTCTTACTACTTCTTTTCCTTTTCTTACTTCAAATTTTCATTAAAGTTCATTTATTCTACCTTCACATGTTTCTCACGTCATCTTATTGATCTCTGCACCAATGAGATTATGTTATAAAGACAGCAAATAGCCATGAGCATTGATCTTACCCCAAGGTCTTACCCAAGTTCAATGATCATGGGTATCTTCAGCAATGAGGCTCACAATTCTCAGGGTGCCCAGAAGCCACTGGGCAAATCGCATATTGAGTCACTGTTGACTCTTACTTGCTGCCAGAAACTGCTGCCAAATAACACTGGCTTCTCCTTTTTTTGATAGTCCAAATTCAATGAGAGTATTTCTAAGGTGGAAACTTACCTGCTGGAAAGGCAGAATCTTCAAACATTTTCTAGAAACATTCATTTCTAATAAATGAAATTAGCAATTTTGTAAGACAGAAAGTTAATTTATAAAACTAAATGTGTATATTTATAGTAGCAATAAGTAGTTGAAACCCAAAATAAACAGTACCATTTACTGTCCTCAAAAATGAAATACTTAGGTATAAATCTAAGAAAATTTGTGTGGAATGCATGGGCTTAAAAACACAACCATTGATGAACAAAATCATATGGCCTTTGAAAAATGAAGAGATATACTATGTTTCTGAATAGAAGACTATTTTAATATGCCAATTGTTCCTATCTTAATCTATAGATTCTTGTGATCCCAACCAAAATCTTAGTATATTTATAGTTATTAAATCTTAAACCTAAATTTGATGTCTAAAGGCAACAGAAATATGTTAGTCAAAACAATTTTGAAAAAGAATAAAATATGAGTACTCACAATACTTCATTTCAAAATCTGCTATAAAGCTGCAATAACCAAGATAGTGCAGTACTAGTAAAAAAAAAAAAAAGGCATATATCAATTTAAAAAGAATAGACATACATGAAGTAATGTCTAACAAACATACAAAGGCAATTTAACCAGGAAGGATTTTTTAATGAATAGTTCTATAACAATTGTATCTCCATATGTAAAGAAATAAATCTCAACATTTACCCCATGCCTTATGTAAAATGTGACTCCTAAGTAAAATAGAGAGCCAAAGGTAAAATGTAAAACTGTAATACCCTAGAAGAAAACATAGGAAACAATCTGAATGACCTTGGTTTTTCAAGAAGATTTTGTGCTTGACCAAAGTCATAATCCACAAGAAAGTCTGGTAAGTTGAAATTCGTTTTATTCATTGTTTTAAAGTTCTTAAAACAACACTGTTAAGAATGAAATGATTAAAGACTGGGAGTAAATGTTTTCAAATCACACTCCCGAGAGCACACTTGTCTCTAGAATGTGTAAAGAACACTCTACCCTTAGAATAAAAAAAGAGCAACACAATAAAACCTGTGCATAATATTTGCATAGAAATTTCATCATAGAGGATTTATAGATTGCAAATATGTATATGAAAAGATGCTCTACATCATGAATTATTAGTGAAACGCAAATAAAACCTGCATATCTATTTGAATATTCACAACAAAATTACTGGCAATATCAAATGTTTACAAAGATATAGAGCTACTGGGAGTCTCATACTTTTCTAGTGAGAATACAAAACGGTACAACCACTTGGGAAGCCATTTGGGAAACTCACAGAAAGTTAAATTTACACATATCATATGAACTAGCAATTCTACTCCCATCCAAAAGAAATGAAAACTTATGTTAATTCTCAGGAGTCTGGCTCTTGATCTTGATGCTGTACAAAAAACAATGTGTGATTTATTGGCCTCTACTATAGGAAATTACAAAGGCTTTCCCTAGCAGGGTTCACAGGAGCAAGCTGCCCTTCCCATATCAGATGGTACACTGTTCATGCATCATAGTCTCTGAAGGAAATGATAGTAAAGGACTCAGATCATCCAGGCCAAATATGCTGTTACATTTATCTTTAATTCTAGCCCAGGTGCCTCCACTTGCAGGCCTCCTTCTTGGGAAAACTTGAAGACACTTTTCTCCACTCGGATCCAGTACTCAGCACTTTTACATTCCTAGCCCTGACACTCTCTCCTTCCCATGGCCCCTTGCCTCCATACAACTGCAAGAGATTTTTGTTGGGTGATCCCATGGTAGTAAGGGGACCCCCATGTCTGTGTTATTCTACCTGACACTCAATGCTGTGTCCTTTCATGGTAGAAAATGGAACAGGCAGGAGTCCACACTTCCTCTGATTTTAGCCTTTCCTATACTAATGCAGTAATTGATTTCAAACTTGACTGTTACTTTCCATTTAGGCTGGTTGCTTTCACCAACCACTCCAATATCCAGCAGCTCAACTCTCTCTCCAGCTCAGCAGGGCTCTTGATACCCTCAGAAACATGTATGTGAATTTTTAAGGCAGCTTTATTTATAATCAGCAAAATTGAAACAATATATATGTTCTTCAACTGAGGAATGGATAAACAAACTGTGGTACATACATATATTGACATATTACTCAGCAACAACAACAACAAATGATTCATTCAACAATAATGAATTGGAAAACAGAGTTTGAGCAGATTTATTTTTTACAACAATAACTGTAAGCAATGTAGTTTGTAGACTTGTAACATGGGTTAAGAATTATGAAACTAATTGTTGTACAAGATTTAAATAAATATTTAGATATATTGTCATAATAGAAGTCAGTATTTCTATGTTGAAGAAAGAAGTTACAATTAAAGAAAGATAATAATTACAATAAATTCTGTGATTGTAGTCAGAGGTATCATGATGGACTCTTGATTTGTTTCACCTGTTTTAATTTATAATCCGTAAATATGGGAACAAATATAGATGTGTCTTTACGCATGAATTAGTACACAATCATGTGCTACACAACGATGATACAGTCAGCAATGGACCACATATATGACAGCGGTCCCATACAATTTTAATGGAACAGAAAAATTCCTATCACCTGTTGACATCATAACTGTCATAATGTCATAGCACAACACATTACTCGTTTGTTTGTGGTGTTGCTGGTGTAAACAAACCTATTTTGCTGCCAGTCTTATAAAAGTGTAGCACATATGATTATCTATAGTACATAGTATTTTAAAATAATAATAATCGGCTATGTCACTGGTTTATGCATTTACTATATTATAATTTTATTGTTATTTTAGAATATACTCTTTCTATTTATTAAAAAAAGTTAATTACAAAGCAGCCTCAGGCAGATCCTTCAGAAGGTATTTCAGAAGAAGGCATTGTTACCCTAAGAGACGACAACTCCTAGGCATGTTTTTGCTCCTGAAAACCTCCCACTGGGACAAGATACGGAGCTGGAAAACAGTGAAACTGATCATTCTGACCCTGTGTACACCCAGGCTAAGGTGTGTGTTTGTGTCTGAGTTTTTAACAAAAAAACTTAAAAAGTAAAAAAAAGATAAAAATTTTTAAAATAGAAAAAAGCTCATAGAATCATGATATAAAGACAATATTTTTGTACATCTATACATTGTGTATGTGTTTTAAGCTAAGTGTTATTACAAGAGAGTCAAAAAGTTTTAAAAAATTAAAAAGTTATATGGTTAAAAAGTTACAGTAAGTTAAGCTTAATTGATTATTGAGGAACGAAAAAAAGTAAAATAAATGTGCTGTGCCCTAAGTGGAGGCATTTATAAAGTCTACAGTAGTGTACAGTAAAGTCCTAGGCCTTCACATTCACTCACCACCCACTCACTGACTCACTCAGGATGACTTCCAATCCTGCAAGCTCCATTCATGGTAAATGCCCTATACAGGTGTACCATATTTATCTTTTATACCGTATTTTCACGATACTTTTTCTGTGTTTAGATACACAAACACCACTGTGTTATAATTACCATACAGTAGCATGCTATACAGGTTTGTAGCCTAGAAGCAATAGGCTATGCCATGTAGCCTAGCTGTGAAGTAGCCTATACCATCTAAGTTTGTGTAAGTATACTCCATGATGTGTGCACAACAGCAAAACCACCTAATGAAGCATTTCTCAGTGTATCTCCTTTGTTAAGCAGTGTATGACTATATATATTAAATATATATACCTCCTGTCTCTAACTACCTTGAAAGGGAAAAAGCAGTGACACCTCAGTGGCAATGGACCCACCTAGCACTCAAGTATTGGGTTTTCAATATCATTTTCTAATAAATGGAATTACTTCTCCTTGTAAAACTGGTATATTTTAGGAATGAGGTAGATAGAATTCAAGGTAAGTCTGAAGCAACTTTTGGTTTCAGAAAATAAGGAAGGTCTAAAAATTCCAAAAGATGACAGCATATTGAAAGGTCACAGCACTCCACCTAAAAATGCTCCCAGAGTTAAACATCTTGATTGGATTGGATTATAATCCCCAGAATAAAATTAATATTGATGAGTCTATATTAACATAAGCAAGTAAGTAAATAATCAATTAGGAAGAAGTGGCAAGCTCTTCTCACAGAAGAATTTCCATTAATAAATGTAGAAAGAATGAGGAAAATGATAAATCACCATTAGCACACCACCATAATCATTGCTCCACATAAGATTTACCAATGAATGTTAAAGTGAATGGGTAGGCCGGGCGCGGTGGCTCAAGCCTGTAATCCCAGCACTTTGGGAGGCCGAGACGGGCGGATCACGAGGTCAGGAGATCGAGACCATCCTGGCTAACACGGTGAAACCCCGTCTCTACTACAAAATACAAAAAAACTAGCCGGGCGACGTGGCGGGCGCCTGTAATCCCAGCTACTCGGGAGGCTGAGGCAGGAGAATGGCGTGAACCCGGGAGGCGGAGCTTGCAGTGAGCTGAGATCCACTGCACTCCAGCCTGGGCGACAGAGCGAGACTCCGTCTCAAAAAAAAAAAAAAAAAAAAGTGAATGGGTGAAAGTTTAAACTGATATAGCATACTCACAGAGTATCAAAAAAAAAAAAATCTCCCAAATATTTTGTAATTCAAATGTTCATTGTAGCATTATTCACAATAGCCAAAATATGGAATCAACATAAGTGTCTATCAACAAATGATTAGATAAAGAAAACATGGTGTGTGTATATATATATATATATATATATATACACACACACACACACACACACACAAACACCACTGTGTCATAATTGCCATACAGTAGCATGCTACACAGGTTTGTAGCCTAGGAGCAATAGACTGTATATATATATAGTATATATATATATGTGTATGTATATATGTGTGTGTATATATAGTGTGTGTATATATATACATATATATACACACACAGTGAAATGCTAATTATCCTTGAAAAAGAATTTGAAAATGCTGTCATTTGTAACAACGTAGGTAAACCTGGAGGACATTAGGCTAAGTGAAATAACCCAAGCACAGAAAGAAAAATATGGCATAATTTTACCAATATGTGGGATATTAAAACATTGAGCTAATGGAAATACAGAGTACAATGGCATTTACTAGGGACTTGGAAAAAATGAGGAGTCTGAAGAGATTTTGGTTAGAAGGTATACAATTTAAGTTAGATAGGAGAAATAAGTTCAACAGATTTATTGAAAAAAATAAAAGAGAAGTAAAATTAAATGAAGCACTTCAGATCAGCAAAATCCAAGAGAATTCTTTATCAACTGAACCACAAGAAAAGAGATGAGAATTAAAAGATGAAGGAAGAACTGAGGAATTGAAGAAATAAGGATTCATATGTTGGTAAATCAAAATGAATATTGATTATCATATTAAGTATAATATCTGGAGAAGTGTAAAAATATTTAAAATTAAAATAAATTTTATAAATTATTAAAAGCTTATTTACACTTATTTTACATGTTGGTTGTACTCTTCTCCATATATTTTTCCTCCTAGGGCCCAGGTGTAAAAGAAACCCTTATCTCGGACATGCCCTTTCCATCACAGAGTGGAGACAGTATGGGCAAAACCACCTGGTGATTCTTGGATACAGTGAAGTCACATTACAAAAGCTAATGACAATGATTTGAGGAAATTGAATTCTCACAGGGAAGAACAGTGAATATTTAAGAATGATGAGACATTCTACCGCATTTGACTCTGTCGATCACAAATATTCACTTCCCTCTTTGCTGCGTGCAAGACATATTTACCCCTCTCTCAGGGAGACAGGCCAAAGGCCACATGAAGTCAGCCATTGTGCTCAACTTCCAGGATGCGATGACAATTTCTATACTTTAGAGTCACAACTGCCTTCTCTAAATTCAGACAGTTGATTTGTCTAATGTACACACCTTACAATTACTAGAGAAACAGGGAAAAAACAATATAAAAAACACTATCATTCAGAAAGGATAGGAATTGGGAATACACAGCAAACACTGTCAATATCAAGTCTAAAACAGAACTTGATAAGCAATGCAGGGGCCCCTCACTCTGTAGCTCTGGAAACCCTCTTAACTGGCTCCCAGTTATGTTTCTTGAGAATAAGACCCAGCCACTTTTATTTCGTGGCTCTTGAGTCACAATCGAAGAGGTCTCTGCTTTTCTATTATTTTACTTTGCCATATCCAAAAATGTTCTAAAGAAGTTTTAAAGAACATTAAAAAAATAAAACTTCCTTGGGACTAAGTTTATTTCTCAGCCTTCTTTTTTCTTTTTCTTTTTTTTTTTTTTTTTTTTTTTTTTTTTTTTTTTTTTTTTTTTGGTCTATAGACTGTGGGAGCAGAAAACTGATTTACATTCAATCTCTCCTACCCAGGCTAACTACTTAAAAACATGATCCTCTTTTAACATGCTAGATTCTTTCTTGTATGATGTCAATAGTCTTACTCACTATTATTTTTAAGTACTTATTTACACTTACTTACAGATACTTTAAACTTAAGAGATTTTTAAGGCAGAGCTATGTCCTTCTGAAAAAGTCCTACACCCAACAGAAATTACATACTTAATGTTAAGATATTGAGTTAATAGTTTCAGATGTTGAAACAAATGATATGGTAGCAACATCACTGGCAGGTTCTTGCTGCGAAATGGTTTTCATATACCTCAAAGAATGACTAAACTGTATTTCTAACTTAGGGGAGATGAGATGTGGTTGCATCTTCAACTCTAATTCCCATTTGTTTGTGGATTTTCTCTATTCCCATCCACACCAAACACCAAATAGGCCAATTCATTTATCAGTTTCTTTATTATAGGTCATAGCAAACAGATTAATTCCAAATTCCCATTCATAAAGCCACAGACACTTTTGGTATCTTATTTACCTTTCAGATTATCTCAGGTGACAACTTTACCGAAATTTTCACTACTGCAGCATAACCTAAGCTGTTGCTGCTATATTTTTACTTCAAAGGAAGTCTACAGGTCAAGAAATAAATTTCTCTTAAATGGAGGGGCCGTGAATAGTCATTAAAAAATCTACCAAGTGTACATAAAACATTCAACATATTCTATAGACAATTTTAATTATATAACTAAGTTTAACAATGTTGATGGAGCAATGGTAATCTGTAAAATTAAATGAATTTCTAATATCATTATATCAAAACTATGCTATGTATAAATAATATGTAAATATTATCTACCTCTATATTATATAAAATTGAAAGCAACATAGAACTACACAAATACTTGACAATGAATCTAATGAAGGAAGCATAACATACACAAAAGAAACAATAAAATCTTATTGATAAAAATTTACATGGAGGCTAGGACTTCCATATCTCTTTGTTATTTAACCTAAAGCAATACTTCTGGCCAGCCCTCCAACCCTAATTTTGTGTACTTTTAAAGCATTCACAGTCAGTTTGAGATGTTGCTTTTAAATACACTTATTTAAAAATCCCAGAGACAAACATTACAAAGCTGGAATGCATTGAAACAGTGGTTCTTAATGAAACTGTTTTTGAAGGTCATCCATGTAGTGATGGTCTTACAGGACATTGTCTGTAGACAGAATAAATAATATATCTGACCTATGTGATTTCTTCTGTTTTTCAAATGTAAATAAATTATCCTGTGATTAACACAATATGAACTGATTTTACAATGTCTCTGTATACATAGTAACTTTTATCCATACTGATTTTCATATATGGTAGAGACTTTGCAAAATTGTATTATAGGGGATTAGATTAAGCAAAATATTTTGATTATTAAAAAGCAGACATACTCATATCCTTAGAAAGTCTATTAGGAAATAGAATCAGACTTGTGCATTATTTTTCTCATTAGCATGGGCACCAGGCTTCTATCTGATGCTATTGTTCTGCCTTACTGTCTCAAAGGAAGGTGTCTCTGTTGTTGTCTATTTTAGTTGTTTTACCAAAGTTAATTACATAGAAGCTTCATTAGTGATGTTTGAATCTGGCCACTAAGGATCCTTTATTTATTCGTATGATCCCAGTGCACTTCCAAGAGATACAGCAGAAAAAATAAATATTTTGGGGATAGAAAAGCTAACTCTCTGCTCTTCTGAAATCAGAAGAAACTCTGTTGCTTTCCTCCCTTACATCACATTTTCTTACCATTATGACAGAGTCCAAGGAAAATATTTTCCAAGTGTAAAATAAGAAAGTTTCTAAAAAGAGTGTTTATTGTAATGTGAACATGCAAAACTAGGAGACCTCAAGATCCTTCAGGAGATACCTGAAGATTGATGATCAAGTTAAACCAGTACAAAGTTACATCTTCCTTAACACAACACAGTTCAACCCACTAGGGAGCTGCCACCTAAAACGTGAAAAATGATCAAAAGAGTAAGTATTTTAATGTAGGTATGACAATTCCTTTCTCATATGAGAGATAAGAGAAAGAAATTTTTGCTGGAGTACACTTCTGTAATTTTGTTAAGCTTGTTTCAAATTTTTAATATGGAAAACTGTAGTGAACATGTTTTTAAACTATTAACAGATCTTTGACAAGACTAAACATCATAGCTAGGGCATATTTATGCATTCCTACATAGTCACACATGCAGTAGTTTGTGGTCACTCATAAAATATAAAAGACACACAGAAATATGCCTTCCAAATCCTTGGAATATATACAAAAAAAGCATATTACATTGCTTATAATGTTAGCTTTTTTCTAAATTGTAAATATTCTCTTATGGTTAAATGTCTAGCCAGAAATAATTCAATCCCTCATATTTATTAGTTCAACAAAAATGCTCCCTTAATGTCTAAGTGACACTAAGACTGAGAGGCCTTTGTGTTGCTGCTCATGATGCACTGCACCGCACAAGATGATCAAGGCGTGGAAGACTATTTCACCAAGAAAGCTTTTGCCTAGTGTGTATTCAAAGGGAGAGACATGAAAACAAACATGACAGAAAGGATGTCAATTCTCAGTTACTTCATAGTTTATGCTGCTTATTGCAATTTTCATGACCCCGAAGTAGTTGGGAGAAAATTAGTTCTTAAGCCAAAATCAAGGAAAAGGTATAGTAAATTATTAGTACACTGCTTGTATAAAACCAAAACTTCCAATAAATTGACTTTATCTAACAAAGTCAAAAGGGATTTGCATGAAAGAAAGAGGATTGAGGCAACATAAGAAACCTCAGAATATCTGAAAACAAGGAACTCTGTTTTTCTTTCCTGGAATAAAATGATGAATAGTGTGAGAGGCTTGCAGAGAGACCAGTTTTGAGGGCAGTAAGGTAATCAAGGCAACAGTTTTAGTTTTATGGATTTCTTGAAACACCTTGGGAGTTTTACTAAGAAGTAAGCATATGTGACAGACTGACTGTGTCTTACTGGCCAGTATGCTCTGTTAGCATCTTCATTCTCATTATGCCAGACTCGTACCATCTCTCTTAACAGATTTGTATTAGGTTTTCTGCATAAGTGTGTATTTTCCTATAGCGGTAATTTTAAAGCAAGATGGGCCTTGCCATATGTACCTTATGGGATTTTATAAAGCACATGTCCATGAGAGTAAGGAATTCATTTTCCCAGACCCAGAAGACTCATGATATTTGCAGTGATTTTTTATATGCAAAGCAGGTGAAAAAGCATTCATATAACAAACTAATTGGTATCTTATGAGGAGATGCAATTTCATTCAGTGATGGAGAAATAGCAAGAACCGTAGAGACTGTGTTGTCAGATAAGACTTATGTTTGTAGCTACCATTATAAATAATTAATGCAGGCTAAGAACTGGGAGCAGTTATTGCTCCATGAACAGAAATAAAGTCATTTCCTCTTGCTGAAGAATGCCATAATGGTCAGGGATGACATTAACAAAATAAGACCCATAATGCAAATTAAAGAAGCCAGTTAGTATTTTAGTCATCCTTCATTTGTGTCTGAAATTATAAATATATAAATTAGGTGATCGCTGATGACATAAGGGACAACACTGATAGGTGATTTAGACGATGATGTCAGGGGCTGTCAACAAACTTCCTTAATTGCCTAAGTGGTTCTCAGACATTGATGTGCATATGAAACTCTTGGTAATTATACCACAACTATTCTAATTTCTAATTTCTTCACTACAGCCTAACCTCATTTGCCTATTTCCTGGCTAAAACGTATTAGCTCTGCATCCCAGAAGTCTATACTTGTGACAAATATCTTTGATATTTATAATTCAGAGAAATACACACCAAATAACCTAGTCAAATGCAAGTATTTCTGGAAGAATAAAGTAAAGCATTGGATAAATACCACAGCGGTAATTTTCTTTCTTTCTTTTTTTTTTTCATGAGACGGAGTTTCGCTCTTGTTGCCCGGGCTGGTTCAAGCGATTCTCCTGCCTCAGCCTCCTGAGTAGCTGAGATTACAGTCATGTACCACCACACCCGGCTAACTTTATATTTTTAGTAGAGATGGGGCTTCTCCATATTGGTCAAGCTGATCTCAAATGCCCACCTCGGCCTCCCAAAGTGCTGGGATTACAGGCATGAGCCAGGCACCTGGCCAGTGGTAACTTCAGTATAAATTAAATGACTTTCAAAACATAGAGCCATGCCTTGTGCCTGGCTTGCATCATATTTTCCAACAGCTAGGTGGAAGCATATCCTAACACAGAATTAAGTGGATGTGCTCTAACAGGAGGGCAAAGAGAGAGATGGATCCAGAGCTGCTTAATTCCTTGAGAAGAGTGGAGAACTCCATGCAATAAATGCACACACAGTCAGTGTACCTCAGGGAATCAAGGGAAAAGAGGTTGGGAATTTAGAAAGTTGAGTATGGAGAACAAAAGCTGTGGAGGCAAAATGCACTTGTCACAACTTGTCTTCTAAAAAAGAGGAAGATATATTCACTCTTAATCAATACAATGTAAAGACTGAAAAAATGAATTAAAAGTGCCATTGTATTTATGAAGAGAAAAAGAGATGAGAGGCTGGTTAAACTCAAAGTTTAGGTAAAGGATTGTGTGAGAAGGTGAAAAGTAGAAAAGGGCAAACCGTAGGTCCAATAATTAAATAGGTAAATGTGGTCTTTAAGACCGTCAGAATGAGTATTCTATCTCCTCCCCAAACCATATTGTTGAACTTACACCTGTAGATGCGATTCACCAATAGCCTAGCCTATTCACAAGGAACAAAGAACTGTGAGTCTAGGGCTGAATGCTATTTTGCAGAATGTGCTGCAGCCTGTTAATACTTACAGAAGTTATGATTCATTTAGATAGTCTCATGGTCCTCACTATATACGTTTTAACATATATATGTTTTATTGAGGTATAATCTATATTAAAAACTGCACATGCAAAAAAAAAAAAAAAAAAAAAGAAGAAGAAGAAAAAGAAAACAAAAGAAATACACTGCTATTGTAGGGTTGTTTTCCTTAACTCAAAAGTGTTGGGTCATAAGAAATTTAGAATGCTGTGGTATTTTAGGTGGACTGATGTACTGGAAAAAGGGGAGGAGTTCTGACCAGACAAAGAAAAGCTGAATAATACAGTGTTTTAAACTCCATGATTATTCCAGGCTATAGAAATGTAATGACATTATTTTTCTATTAAAAGAAGTAGGTTTGTTCATATCTCTTTATGCTAAGTATTTTTGTTTCTCTAAAAAACACTCCTCACTGAGGTTGGTTCTATTATAGTGCAGAAAATTGGGCAACTAAATGAACCTTCTAATATGTGTAGAAAGATACAGGTGGAACTAGAATTATGCAAATAAAAAGGCTATTTCACCAATACATTCAGGTTATATTAATTAGCAAATGCACTAAGAGTGTTGGTATGAAAGAAACAGACTTTAGGATATAAATAAGACAGCAAATTATTTGAACAAAGAAGAAAATTTTACCTTGGTAATAATTATAAGTATAGCAGCAATTCTAATCTTCTTGACACTGCAGTATGAGCCTTTTAGCTTAATATTGTCTAAACTTTAAAATACTTTTAAAAGTTGGTTTTTCAAAGAAACTTTTAAAACTCTGATTTTTAAGAGATAAAAATACAGATAATGTTGTATAAAAGGTACATTAACTCATTGAAAAATTGTTGAACACATGCTATGTGTCAAGCAGAGTCTCCACAGCAGTAAAAGATATAACAGAGAAAGAACAAAGCTCCTATTCATAGTGTTTACTTTTGAGTGACCCTAAAGATCCACCGATCCTAAGAGTATTAGGATATCTTTGAACTTCTTGGATACATCCATGCATATAATCTATATGAATTCCACGTGATTTTTCTGTAAGATAATCCAAAGTCTCTCTTAGAAAAGAAATGAATCTTCAGACACATAGTAGGTGGTTTCAGCCTTGAAAAAGAAAGGAAAACAGAAAGTAAAACAATTGTAGTCTCTAGAAAATGATATATGAGAATCAAATTCTGGAAAAAAGGAAAAAAATAATCCTAAGTTCCTAAGAAGAGGTCAGGAGAGAGATTACTAGAAACAACCAAGCAAATAACAATAGCATATAAGGAATTATAATATCAAGGTAAAGTAAGAAGTAGTTCAGAGAGGAAAGAAAAACTCTGGAAAAGGTACTAGCGAAATAGCATTTGCAGAACTTTGAATTGAAAACAGTCTGGCCTTTTGTTTAAGAATGTACTGAAAATGACAGTGCAGTTTGAAACAGGTGTGTAAATAAGAACGTTGAACCAGCTGACAGGAATAAGCATTAAAAATATAGCTTACTGTCACTATGTAGACAAATCTGTTTTATTTCTTCACTAAATTTACTGAGAACCCTACCTAGGCCAGATATAAGAGAAAATCAGAGTATATAAAATATTGTCTCTAAAGAAGTTTACAGAAACATACAGGAGAAATACAAGTATGATGAAGAGTATAATACAGTGTGATATAATCCAAGACCAAGTACATAAGTACTTGGAAAAAACACAGAAGCATAATTTCACATTTGCTGTGTGGGTAAATGAACATTTCCTTGAAGAATCAATCCCTAAGTAGAATCCTAAAGACTGATATGCACTAGTCAGTCAAAAGATAAGCCTGTGCAGACAAGAGCATGTAGAAAATTGAAGAGTTGCAAGTAGTCAATGCTAAGGCAACTTGAGCCATGAAGAAGAAAGGTAAGAAGATGGTAAGTGATGAGATCTGAAAATTAAGGAAGGTCCTGCCCATGAAGAGCCTGGCAGTCCACACGAAAGTAATTAACCTGTAACAAGCAATAGGTAATACCAGTAGAACAGAAGACTCAAAGAAGGAGCATGACATGACTTAGAGCATGTTGTAAGTGAGGTATCTGTGGAACATCCAACTTGTGATGTATACTTAGCAATGCTTTTTACCTGGTCTTTGGCTACATCATATACATGATCATTAAATCAACTGGACTGGGCAAAATCATCCTTGAAGAGTAGAGGGTAAGAAGAATAACAAACAGAAAACAAGAAGCAGGAGGTCTGAAGATTATTGACAATACCAGTATTTCACAGATGAAGGGAGAAAGAGGAGACTAAAAAGAGAAACCCTAAAAAGACAGATATCGAAAGAATATCAGAATTAGACATGAAGCATATTTAAAGAATTATTGAACTTTAAAACAAAAATACTATAGCAATTCCAGGCAAGATTAAAAACCTAAATGTGCCCTTAGCTTCAACAGTAACGAAGTCTTTGCAGATTCTTCAGAGGGTGGAGGTGAAAGTGAGAACACAGAGGGTTAAAGTATAAAGTGAGTAAGGGTGAGAGGAGGAGACATTAATGTCTTTTTAATTTTTTTTAATTTTATGGGTACATAGCAAGTATATATATTTATAGGCTACATGAAATATTTAGATACAGGGATGTAATATGAAATCGGACATGATGGAGAATGAGTTATCCATTCCCTAAAGCATTCATCCTTTGAGTTACAAATAATCCAATTATATCATTTGTTATTTAAAAATATACAATTAAGTTATTATTGACTACAGTCACCCTATTGTGTTATCAAACAGTAATTCTTTTTTATTCTTTCTGGTTTTTTGTACCCGTTAACCATTCCCACCTACCCCCAAACCCCCCACTATACTTCCCAGCCTCTGGTAACCATCCTTCTACTCTCTATGTCTATGAGTTCAACTGATTTGATTTCAGAATAAGTGAGAATACATGATGTCTTTTTAAAGGACCTAAAAATATATTGAAAAAGACACAGCCTAGAAGACTATATTTAGTGGTGTTAAATGTAGATTTGCTTCTGGAGCTTTGAGGGGAAAAGAATCACAATTAACTGAATATCAGATGAAAGCATATGAGAATATTCATTTTGTAAAAACCTTGAACACAACTTTTTCTCACATTATAGATAAAATAATTTTACATCAACCCATCTACAGGTAATAGACAGTTGAGAATAAGGAATGCCAGCAGAGAAGAATAAAAGACCAGGGAAAGGCTCAGGGACAACGATTGTATTTTGTTGTCATTGTTGTGTGCTTGTTTGTTTGCTTTTCAGGAGAAATGCATCTTAATCTTAATACAATCCTCAGATAATAACAACCGAAGAGAATTAATGTTATTAATTACCTGGATGTATCTTATATCCAGAGTTTGTCCTGGACAAAGAATTTTTAAGTACCTATAAAATGGCATCATTTCTTTCTAACCCATTTGTAAATCCATTCCATGTAACAAACTACAATCAACTGCATTTGTACATTCTGATGGATAAGGATGATCAAGGAAAATTTGGACTATTTTACAAAACTTGATTTCTTAAGGAAATATCCACTGCTCATATATGTGAAGTTTAGGAAGGTTGTTGAAACAGTGGCAACACTGATTATTCTATAAAGGGAGAAAATAAACGTAGGCTGGTCGACTTGGCTTCTAGATGCATAGCCTTTTGCTATAGAATTCAAATATCTACTTCCTCATAAACCGTGATTTTTAAACAAGGATTGGGTAGATATCAAAGAACAGTGATGAAAAACTGCACAGTAATAAGAACTTTTATCCTGCTGGGACTGACAGATGACCCACACCTGCAAGTTTTGCTTTTTATCTTTCTATTTCTCACCTACATGTTGAGTGTAACAGGGAACCTGACTATTATCACCCTCACATTGGTGGACCACCACCTTCAAACTCCTATGTACTTCTTTCTCAGAAATTTTTCCTTCTTAGAAGTCTCATTTACTACAGTCTGTATTCCTAGATTCTTGTACAGTATATCAATGAGGGACAATACCATTACCTACAATGCTTGTGCCAGTCAAATATTCTTTGTTATTCTCTTTGGAGCAACACAATTTTTTCTCCTGGCAGCCATGTCTTATGACCGCTATGTGGCCATCTGTAAACCCCTTCATTATATGGTCATCATGAACAACAGGATGTGTACCTTATTAGTCCTCTGCAGTTGGGTGGCTGGCTTGATGATCATTGTTCCACCACTGAGCTTAGGCCTCCAGCTCGAATTCTGTGGTTCCAATGCCATTGATCATTTTAACTGTGATGCAGGTCCTCTCCTAAAGATCTCATGCTCAGATACATGGGTAATAGAACAGATAGTTATACTTATGGCTGTATTTGCACTCATTATCACCCTAGTTTGTGTGATTCTGTCCTACTTGTACATAGTCAGAACAATTCTGAGGTTCCCTTCTGTTCAGCAAAGGAAAAAGGCCTTTTCTACCTGTTCATCCCACATGATTGTGGTTTCCATTGCCTATGGAAGCTGCATCTTTGTCTATATCAAGCCCTCTGCAAAAGATGAAGTGGCCATAAATAAAGGAGTTTCAGTTCTTACTACTTCTGTTGCACCCTTGTTGAACCCCTTCATTTACACCTTGAGGAACGAGCAAGTGAAACAAGCTTTCAGTGACTCTGTAAAGAGGATTACATTTCTCTCAAAGAAGTAGAAGTTGTGATGAATTAGCGTAAAGTGAACGAAGAATGCTCCCTAAATGTCATCCTATGGCTTTTAACTTATTTCATTGCTTCCTGACTACAGTTTAGTCATGTGAACCTTCTCAATGACATTTAATATTGTATCCTAATCCCATCTTTATCAAAATCCTTATTATTTCAAACCAAGGTCATAAATTGTATTTTCCCTCATTGTGAAACTAAAAATTACTTTTCCAAAAATCAAGGTTTCTTCCACTTCTGATCTAGTCTTTTCTTCATTCCTCTAGGGAAGAGAAAATAAAGAATAATTATCAGTGTATACATTATCTACAAGTTAATTTATGTAGTAATAAAAAATTCTTTCTCTAATACAAAATTATCAAAATATTATAAATCCAAGAATCAAAACAAAAAATAGAAAACAACAAGAGACATATATTAAAAATAAATTAAATCAAATAAGGTATTCCAGCCCTATTAGGATAACCAGGAAAGAAGACATCAACAGGAGTTAAAATTAATCCGATTTGAAGAAATGGAAACACCTTCAAAATCTCTGGTAAGACGTATTAGCTATTGCTTTATATTACATGAGAGGAAACTCATGCAAAAAGCATACATTTAATTTAAAACAAATGTAAACATAAAATCACTTATTTTGGGTTACAAAATCAGAATGAATGCATAAGAGCAAATTGAAACACCGAAATTTAAGTGCTTATTAAACAAGATAACTATTTACCACAACATAAAGGTAATTAAAGGGTTAAGAAGATATGGAGAATATCCAACCAATATTCTTTTTTATACAGAAAAAAGAAGAAACTAAAAATGTAAAAAAAAAAATTAGAATTATGATCAAGCGGAAAATAGAGGAAAATATTCAAAAGTTAAAATGGTTAGAGCTGAAAGAAATAATTACTTCCACAGGCTGAAAAGGATGAAGATTAAATTATTATAAGAAAGTTGAAAAAAATACCTCATATTGAATTATAAACTCAGTGATTATTTTAGATATCAAAAGTGGGCTTTGACATAGCAATAAAACATTTCTACAAATTATTTCTATTGACATAATTTTGAAAATAACTGCCACTTTTGGCCGGGCGCGGTGGCTCAAGCCTGTAATCCCAGCACTTTGGGAGGCCGAGGCGGGTGGATCACGAGGTCAGGAGATCGAGACTATCCTGGCTAACATGGTGAAACCCCGTCTCTACTAAAAATACAAAAAACTAGCCGGGCGTGGTGGCGGGCGCCTGTAGTCTCAGCTACTTGGGAGGCTGAGGCGGGAGAATGGCGTGAACCCGGGAGGCGGAGCTTGCAGTGAGCCGAGATCACGCCACTGCACTCCAGCCTGGGAGACACAGCGAGACTCCGTCTCAAAAAAAAAAAAAAAAAAAAAAAAAAATAACTGCCACTTTTGAACCATGTCAAACTCTTTGTAAATGTCATAATTAATGTCTTTACACATCCTGTAAATACATTTTAAGTGCATCAAAATATAGAAATAAAAAGATTGTGTATACTGGCCAATATATTATAGGTAGGAAATGATGGAGCCTGATTTCTGATTTAAAATCGTGTTCAATCCACTGTATGACTTTTCCTTTGAGGTGGGAGCAGAATGAGAAAAGATGCTCTAACTGAAAGTATATGAGCTCACACAGCTCTCTTTCTCTCTCTCCCTTGCTCTTTCTTTATATAAAATTACAATGTTAGTTTATCAATGTGTCTACTTCTATTTTTTAAATGACTTTATTGACTTTAAAGAAAAAAATTAAAATTTTACAATTTATGGATTTTACAATTACGGGCAGATTTTATATACCATAATCTGTCCTATTCTAGTTTAAGTAAGATTTTATGTTTTGATAAGGAGAAAGTAGATGGCATAAAATTGAAGCAATCATCTCCCTGCCAATATTGAAGCATATTTATTATCAACATGACTTCAGGAAGCATTCACCTCAGAGCTCTGGTGTACTGAAATATCTTATGTATCTCATTTCTTACATATTGTATTACATAAGAAATATCTAAATTAAGAAACCTGCACAAAAGACTCTCTAAAATATTCATAATCTAAACCAAAGTGAATGTAACTATTATATATTATATATTTGCAAAGCAGGACTAGATTTTTTAAATTAACTCTTTTTTTTATTATACTTTAAGTTCTAGGGTACATGTGCATAACGTGCAGGTTTGTTACATATGTATACTTGTGCCATGTTGGTGTGCTGCACCCATCAACTCATCAGCACCCATCAACTCGTCATTTACATCAGGTATAACTCCCAATGCAATCCCTCCCCCCTCCCTCCTTCCCATAATAGGCCCCAGAGTGCGATATTCCCCTTCCAGAGTCCGAGTGATCTCATTGTTCAATTCCCACCTATGAGTGAGAACATGCGGTGTTTGGTTTTCTGTTCTTGCGATAGTTTGCTGAGAATGATGGTTTCCAGCTGCATCCACGTCCCTACAAAGGACACAAACTCATCCTTTTTTATGGCTGCATGGTATTCCATGGTGTATATGTGCCACATTGTCTTAATCCAGTCTGTCACTGATGGACATTTGGGTTGATTCCAAGTCTTTGCTATTGTGAATAGTGCTGCAAGAAACATATGTGTGCATGTGTCTTTATAGCAGCATGATTTATAATCCTTTGGGTATATACCCAGTAATGGGATGGCTGGGTCTTATGGTATTTCTAGTTCTAGATCCTTGAGGAATTGCCATACTGTTTTCCATAATGGTCAAACTAATTTACAATCCCACCAACAGTGTAAATGTGTTCCTATTTCTCCACATCCTCTCTAGCACCTGTTGTTTCCTGACTTTTTAATGATTGCTATTCTAACTGGTGTGAGATGGTATCTCATGGTGGTTTTGATTTGCATTTCTCTGATGGCCAGTGATGATGAGCATTTTTTCATGTGCCTGTTGGCTGTATGCATGTCTTCTTTTGAGAAGTATCTGTTCATATCCTTTGCCCACTTTTTGATGGGGTTGTTTGTTTTCTTGTAAATTTGATTGAGTTTTTTGTAGGTGCTGCATATTAGCACTTTGTCAGATGAGTAGATTGCAAAAATTTTCTCCCATTCTGTAGGTTGCCTGTTCACTCTGATGGTAGTGTCTTTTGCTGTGCAGAAGCTCTTTAGTTTAATTAGATCCCATTTGTCAATTTTGGCTTTTGTTGCCGTTGCTTTTGGTGCTTTAGACATGAAGTCCTTGCCTGTGCCTATGTCCTGAATGGTATTACCTAGGTTTTCTTCTAGGGTTTTTATGGTTTTAGGTCTAATATTTAAGTCTCTAATGCATCTTGAATTAATTTTCGTATAAAGAGTAAGGAAAGGATCCAGTTTCAGCATTCTACTTATGGCTAGCCAATTTTCCCAGCACCATTTATTAAATAGGGAATCCTTTCCCCATTTCTTGTTTTTCTCAGGTTTGTCAAAGATCAGATGGCTGTAGATGTGTGGTATTATTTCTGAGGGCTCTGTTCTGTTCCATTGGTCTATATCTCTGTTTTGGTACCAGTACCATGCTGTTTTGGTTACTGTAGCCTTGTAGTATAGTTTGAAGTCAGATGCCTCCAGCTTTGTTGGATAATGTATTATAAAATATATTAGGTAAAACAAAAACAATTCAGGACAACAATATGCAAATTGAAACAGATAGAGGAGAAGCAAAGAAACTAAGCCAGGTAGCATTGTTCCCATCTTCTTTAGATGTTAGTCCTAAGTGTTAATCTTCACTAAGGAAAAAAATGATATTTAGTAATTCATATCAGAAGCTTTGAAATTTCACTCAGAGTGAAAAATAGTATTCTTTGGCCTTGTGAGTATAAGGTGAGAAATACAATAGTTTAAAAGGAAAGAATGAAAGTCACTGATACTGAGCAGTTGCTTCAAATAAGATTAAAATATGCTTATTTTATCAGACTGATGTATACCATAGCACTTATTTAATCAGCTCTCATGCTTATATTCTGACATTCTGGCTCCTAAAGTAAATTCTCAGAATTGGGAGCATGGCTTTGAAATTATTTATATGTTCTGATTATTGGCATCCTATTAAACCCACGTGTCTTTAATTTTTTTTAAAAAAAAATCTGATTTCAGAAGCTTTTAACCAAGGTTTCCAATCAAATCACTGCTCAATCTTAACATAAGTGTGTTCCAGGTAAAATGGATTTTAGATAGAACATCACCGCTCTGTAGATCAATATTCTAGCTCAGTCCAAAGCTCTGTTCTGAGCTTTAGTAAAACAAGATCACCACTCCAGATATCTGTTTGGTGCTCCCTAAAAGTCTAAGCAGAAGATAGAGGAATCTTGGTGCACACAGAAATCCAAATACAGACCAAGTGTGGCGACTCATACCTACAATCCCAACACTTTGGGAGAGTCAGGTGGGAGAATCATTTGAGCCCAGGAGTTGGAGACCAGCCTTGGACAACATAGAGAGACCCTGTCTCCAGAAATATTTTTAAAATCAGCCAGACACAATGGCTCATGCCTGTAGACCCAGCTACTTTTGAGGCTGAAGCGGGAGGATCACTTGAGCCCAGGAGTTAAAGACTACAGCGAGCTATGATTGTGCCACTGCATTCCAGCTGAGTGAGAGAATGACACTCTGTGTCATAAATAAATAAATAAGGACATGCAAATACACCTAGATGAAGTCAGTGAAATTCTAGCCTGCAGTATTAAACTGTGAGGTACAGAGAACCTCTGAGGTGCATGAACCTAATCACTTCACCTAGGTTAAGAGTGATGTCATATAGAAAGCAGTCTTGGCCGGGCGCAGTGGCTCAAGCCTGTAATCCCAGCACTCTGGGAGGCCGAGGCGGGCGGATCACGAGGTCAGGAGATCGAGACCATCCTGGCTAACACGGTGAAACCCCGTCTCTACTAAAAAAAAAAAATACAAAAAACTAGCCGGACGAGGTGGCGGGCGCCTGTAGTCCCAGCTATTCGGGAGGCTGAGGCAGGAGAATGGCGTAAACCCGGGAGGCGGAGCTTGCAGTGAGCTGAGATCCGGCCACTGCACTCCAGCCCGGGCGACAGAGCGAGACTCCATCTCAAAAAAAAAAAAAAAAAAGAAAGCAGTCTTGGATAGTGAGGAAGCCACTAACTATGCTATCATCATTTTGTCCAAGCATGTGACAGGGTCTAAGGAGCTGGCCCTGTGGTAAAGGAACTGTGACAAAAGTAGTTAAATTTTTAGAACCCCAGCTCACATCTCCCTAACCATGGCAATAATTCCCCAGTTCTCTGTTAAAAATACTTAATTAGACCAGTCTCCCCTATTTAGACTGACCATTTGAAAACAGTTCTTCTTGACATTCATACAGCCAACAGACACATGAAAAAATGCTCATCATCACTGGCCATCACAGAAATGCCAATCAAAACCACAATGAGATACCATCTCACACCAGTTAGAATGGCGATCATTAAAAAGTCAGGAAACAACAGGTGCTGGAGAGGATGTGGAGAAATAGGAACACTTTTACACTGTTGGTGGGATTGTAAACTAGTTCAACCATTATGGAAAACAATATGGCGATTCCTCAAGGATCTAGAACCAGATGTACCATATGACCCAGCCATCCCATTACTGGGTATATACCCAAAGGATTATAAATCATGCTGCTATAAAGACACATGCACACGTATGTTTATTGCAGCACTATTCACAATAGCAAAGACTTGGAATCAACCCAAATGTCCATCAGTGACAGACTGGATTAAGAAAATGTGGCACATATACACCATGGAACACTATGCAGCCATAAAAAAGGATGAGTTTGTGTCCTTTGTAGGGACATGGATGCAGCTGGAAACCATCATTCTTAGTAAACTATCACAAGAACAGAAAACCAAACACCACATATTCTCACTCATAGGTGGGAACTGAACAATGAGATCACTTGGACTCGGGAAGGGGAATATCATACACAGGGGCCTATCATGGGGAGGGAGGAGGGGGGAGGGATGGCATTGGGAGTTATAGCTGATGTAAATGACGAGTTGATGGGTGCTGACGAGTTGATGGGTGCAGCACAGCAACATGGCACAAGTATACATATGTAACAAACCTGCACGTTATGCACATGTACCCTAGAACTTAAAGTATAATAATAATAAAAAATAAATTAATTAATTAAAAAAAAAAGAAAATGTGGCACATATACACCATGGAATACTATGCAGCCTTAAAAAAGGATGAGTTCATGTGCTTTGTAGAGACATGGATGAAGCTGGAAACCATCATTCTCAACAAACTGTCACAAGGACAAAAAACCAAACACCACATGCTCTCACTCATAGGTGGGAATTGAACAATGAGAACACCTGGACACAGGAAGGGGCACATCACACACCACAGCCTGTCATGGGGTTGGGGGAGGAGGGAGGGATAACATTAGGAGATATACCTAATGTAAATGATGAGTTAATGGGTGCTGCACACCAACATGGCACATGTATACATATGTAGAAAACCTGCATGTTGTGCACATGTACCCTAGAACTTAAAGTATAATAAAAAATCATAATAATAGCAATGTAAAAATAGGATGTCATTCTCCTGCTTTATTTCTAAGATTTGGAAAGTTTTTCTCAATTAATTTGTGCAATTCTCCTGGCTTCCCTCCTTTGTATTTTTTCCCCTGGTGTTGATAAGCAGCATACCTGACAAGTGAGTTTTTTGTTGTTGTTGTTTTTACTTTAAGTTCTGGGATACATGTGCAGAATATGCAGGTTTGTTACACAGGTATACATGTGCCATGGTGGTTTGCTACACCTATCAACCCATCACCTAGATTTTAAGTCCCACATGCATTAGGTATTTGTCCTAATGCTCCCCCTCCCCTTGCCCTCCACCCCTTAACAGGCCCCAATGTGTGATGTTTCCCTCCCTGCATCTATGTGTTCCCATTGTTCAAATCCCGCTTATGAGTGAGAACATGTGGTGTTTGGTTTTCTGTTTCTGCGTTAGTTTGTTGAGAATGATGGTTTTCAGCTTCATCCATGTCCCTGCAAAGGACATGAACTCATTCTTTTTTGTGGCTGCATAGTATTCCATGGTATGTATGTGCCACATTTTCTTTATCCAGTCTAACTGATGGGTATTTGGATTGGTTCTAAGTGAGTTTTTAACAAGAATACAGGTTTTCTAGTTCCTTGCCCCTTTTATATTGTCCTTCTGCAGATGGTAAAACATTTTGCCCTAGGTTGTGGAATAGATTTGGATTTCCAGCACTGTCAATCCAGTAGATATTATTAACTTATGGATTTCTCATTTAGATGTTCAAAAGCATGTTTTCACTATCTCCATAATAAAACTGATATTTTAATGACCCATTCGCTTGCCTACTTTCTGTCTCTGGTTGACCCAGAACTCAAGCAAAAAATAGGGTGAAGTTCCTTCACATCCTACTAACTTAAAAATGATGCATTAGAGACCTATATAATCATGTGAGTATAACGTGGTATTATACATTGGAAGCAAAATGTGGTAGTACATTGAAATTCTAAAATGTGAGTGAACTTTGCCTCAGAAATTCCACACTTGATGATTTATACTAAGGAAACAGATGATGTTTTTATAAAATAATTATTGGGGAATTTTAATATATTATTTTATTACAATTACAATATACTTTTTACATAAGAAGAATACAATGCAGAAACATAATAATGTAACTTTATATTTTTAACATTTTTCACTTAGAAATTGACTTCTTTCAAGTATATTTACATTTTTTTCACTAAAAATTTAGGCATAAAGTGATTTTGTTATCTTTTATCAACACTTTGTTATCTATGGTTTGAAGAATAGCCAGAAATGTCTTTTCATCAGGCAACTATTGTTTTGCATTTGGAATGTGTCTAATCAAATCGACGCATCTTACCGTCTCCGAGGACACTGTTCCCACTGCTACCTTTGTTAGGTGTTTTGCCAAAATTCAGTGAATGTTAGGTTCGTCACTTATGTTTGAATTTGGTCACAAAGGACTCTTTGTCTTCAGAGATGAAGCTAAGAGACTAACATAAGAGACTAACATAATAAAGCGGTCATCTTTAGTCACAGGTAAAAATCTATACTTGCCCACAGATAACAGAAATCATCTCTTTTAAATCTGATAATCATCTCACATTTCTCAGACATTTAAAATACATGTCCATTTATTTCAGCTTAGAGATATAAGAAATTGTTTCCCAGGCTTCAAGTGGCATGGTATGTTTAAGGAGAGTCTGCTGTCAACTCAGACAGCACCAACTACTGCAAAAAAATTGTCTGTGGATGTGTACGTCTTCATGAGAGAGGCATTTGTGCACACATTTGATTCCACTTATATTTTCAATTGTATCTTTGGGCCTACCAGGATTACACCATCAACTAAAGTCATGATTACTTTCCATAAGAGTAAGTATGCTTTTGTTTGGTAACTTCAGTTTCTTTCTTCTTCCAACATTCAATTTCCTTGGTCTCTGTAAAATGTCGTACTTATCTGTTTAAAAATCAGAGATGACAGTAAATTAATATGGGTATCTCTAGAAAAGAAAATAGTCATTTCTGATGTCATTTTGTTCTACAAAAATTAAATGTGAAGAAATTGGACTAACGGAAATATTTATTACAAGCATGAGTAAGAGATAGGTGAGCTCCTGTTCACTGTTTATCCTCAGTATCTGCAGTAGTACCAGTCATATCACAGGTGCTCAGGAAATATGTGGTAAATGAATTCATGAGTGCTCACAGAAACAAGATAATTTGAAGGGCAAACAGAAGTGAAGTGCTCCGCAATGTCACTCTCAACAATCCATACACATCTTAAATCAAAATATGACTACAACATCCTTCATTAGAATGCCAAATTACCTGCAATGCTTTCATTAATATCACTCAGATAATTATAATGCAAATATTCTCTGAAGTACACCAAATTGAAAACACACCTAAATTAAATTGGTTTACCAAAACATTCATTTAATATTTGGGTGTCACAGAAAATAACTATTAGTTATTAGAAAGAGAGGAGACTTTTGCTATTTTGGATGTTGCTTTGAGGCAAAATGCTACAGGTAAGCACTGAGAGCTTAAGAAGTTTCTCAATTTGGTTCAGAAAGCTCCATTCCTATGTGATTCTACCTAAAAGGCTACTAATTAACAGCTAATTATTTCTCCCCTGAACCTGGACTAATGATCTTTTCCTATAGATATGCCTGTAAAGCATCTCTATTTTCCTGTCTATAGTAATCTAATGCTGTCATTTGTTATCATATTAATAAAAACAGCATGCCTCAATTCACCAACCTAAGGAAAATATACCTCTAAGTTTCTTGCGGGATGTAGTTTATTGGAAATAAGTGAAACCACGATGTATCAAACCAATTAATTTTCTCATGGAAGATTTTTTCTACCTTGGAATGGAAAAAAATAGAACTCTTTATTTACAAAATAGGCTCCTTATTTACAAAAGGAAATAGATGCCCATATAATTAGTTAACTAATTAATTATCATTGAGAAAGAAATGTGAAATACCTATTGTGTCATGTCCTAAATTTTCGAGTCCCTGCACCCTGCCCTTAACATTTCATTAGCAGAACATTGAACGGTTATTAGAGGCATCAAAATTCACAAACTTTATAAAGAATGTATGAGAGAAAGCAGAGTAGGCACAGTGACCATTGATTAGTGGTGTCATGCATTAGCATAAGAATTAAAACAAGTTTTGGAGCAAAAAGAAGAGGAAAAATAGGAAAAAGAAAACCAAGAAGAAAGAGGTAGGGGTAGTAATTAACTCACTATCCGCCAGGCATTTGGCATGGATTACCTCAAGTCAATTCTCACAATAATTCCATAACTAGATATTACTGAGGAAACTGAAGTTAAAAGAGACAAGTAGGTTGAGAGCACCCACAGTCTGTTTCCAGAGATTGTGTGAAAAACACAGGAAATACATTTCCTCTCACATCACTCCACAGGAAAGCATTACAGAGAGTTTGAGTCAAACCTGTGTAATATTAAAGGCAGCCTCAAAAATCAGTGGATTTTTACTACTAGACTCATATAAAAAATATTATTAAAGTTCATTCTAAAGGCCTACTAAACCTTTTAAAAGATACTTTGTTTTTGGTATACAAGACAAATATGACATTCATTCTTTTCTTATTTTCACAAATTTTTCAAGAGCACTTACTATGCTTCTGGAAATAAGCTTGTTTCTGGGAACACAGCAATGTTCAAAATAAAATTTGTCAACATAATTTGACAATCTAGTATTGTGCTTTAACAAGAATAATTAGAAGCTATTATGTGAGTAGTAAGAGGAAAAATTAACCTCGCCTTGAAGAATTATAAATGTTATTGTAAAAAAATTAAATAAAATAATTACAGATGAATTTCTGGTGGAACTGATACCTAAGCTCAAACTTGAAAGAGGGATGGGGAGGTTTAGCACAATCAGAGAGACAGGAACTTCCACAGATAATCTGAAGAACGGGCTCTTGTGGTTACAGTTAGTAGATAAGTGAATCAAATTGAACCCAGAAACATGAAACTAACTACCTGACTCCGTAGACTATATTTTTTGTTGTTTTGGTTTTTATTTTCCTTTTTTCTGGGGTACATGTACAGGATGTGCAGGTTTGCTATATAGATAAACGTGTGCCATGGTGGTTTGCTGCACCTATCAACCCATCACCTAGGTATTAAGCCCAGCATGCATTAGCTATTTCTCCTTATGCTCTCCCTCCCTCAACCTCACCTCCCGACAGGCCCTTGTGCGTGTTGTTCTCCTTCCTGTGCCCATGTGTTTTCATTGTTCAGCTCCCACTTATGAGTGAGAACATGTGGTGTTTGGTTTTCTGTTTCTGCATTAGTTTGCTGATGATAATGGCTTCCAGCTTCAGTCATGTCCCTGCAAAGGACATGAACTTATTCTTTTTTACAGCTACATAGTATTCCATGGTGTATAGGTACCACATTTTCTTTATCCAGTCTATTGTTGATGGGCATTTGGGTTGAATATGTTATCTTGCTAGCAGCCAGAGCAACTGCACTAAACAACAGGATGAGAAATTAGGTAAACTGTATGAATCAATACTGAAAATTTAGAAAGATCTTCATATGCTAACTAAGGAGCTTAAGTTTTTTGATGAGGGCAAAAGGAAATAATTTATAGTATTAAAGTTAATGTTTCAGTTAACAAAATCTTCAATTAGAAGCTCTGAAAATATAAATAAAACTTATTTTAAAATTTAACTTAATATCTATTTCATCTCTCCCTATCAAACCTCACCACCTCATACTAGTGGATTATATCTGTATATCTGCATTGCTGCCCTCAACCCAAGTTTCTCTTAATCCTGGTACAGTTACATAGTTCCAGTGTGTTAAAATGTACAGAAATGTCAGTTTTCATCAGGACTGACATTGACAGGAACATCCATCAACTCTTCTGGTTCTCAGACACCTGCTCATGTGCATCACTGCTGTGGGATCTCTTTTTCCCCTGGCCTATAATACTCGTCAAGTATTGTTGTTCTCTATGTTAGGTTTAAAACACTTTTATTATTCCTGTGGCAAACTACAATACAAGAAAACTTGTGAAATATCTAAAGTTCTTCTTTACTTTCATGTCACTGCTAGGCATAAGAACGTCCTTCTGCTAATGCTGTATGATCTTGAAAATGAGAAAACTGTATATGACTTCCTAAAGCCCTTTTAGTCTATATTCAAGAAGCAGTTAATTATTTCCTACTGTTATTCCCCTTAGATATCTACAAGGAAAAGGAATTACATAAATATGTCTCCTTTTTCCTTCCCTCTACTCTTCTGGTCTCATATTAGTGGAAGGTGACAGAGGGTCAGTGAGAGACTTCATTCAGAGTCACCAAACTCTCTAAACTATTCTCTAGCTCTTCTATCCTCTGCTAAAGAGATTTTATAAATTATGTAAGGATGAGAAGCTTTGTCATTATTTATTCTCCTGCATAAAGATATTATTACCTGAAAATGTTTTATTAATCACAACACTTGATGCATTTGAAACTCCAAACAATGAATGTGCTCTTTCTTCTCCTCTCCACACTTCTTCCCTAAAGCCAAGACAAATTAACATATGAGTGAATACAAAGTGAACCAAAGATTTCAAGGAAATGCAGAGTATGGAAAGAATGTTAGTTAACAGTGGATCCAAACTTTTTCCATGATACACAGGGGAAGATTAGTCTTATCAGGGCTTTGGAAAAATAATTTTGATTCCACTGATTTTAAAAGATTGAATGAGACAAGCAAAAATGTCAGCAAATGTTAACGTGCATTTGTGGCATTTCAGCTATGAGTTAAAAACACCACAGTGAAGCCAGTGTCATGAGTAAGCAAATGAAGGAAACAAATTAACAAAATATTAAGAATACAGAAATGACAGGACCTGGTGATCAACTAAAAATGGGGGAAAAAAGAAGCAAACATGTCCTTTTGAGAGATTTAGTATAAACCGTAAAAGAAACATAATAATGAGTGCCTCATTTAAAATCTTGAAATGTGCACATTTAGAAGACTCTCAATAGAAGATAATAAGAGAAAATAAAAATGCTTAATATAATAAGTAGTAGAGATATTTTATCTCTGTTATCTAAACTTACCAGTGTAGCAAAAAATGCACATATGATTTTTACCTGAATTTTGTACATGAGAAAAAACACAGGATAAAGAAATTAAGCAAATTGTTCAAGGACATTCAAAAAGGAAAAGGAAAAACCTAATTCAGACCTCCTAAGTATGATCTAAATGACCAAAAATAAGTTTACTGTTGAAGTCAGGAAACTATAAGATACATTTTCCTACAGATATAAATGTGAGAATCATCGACCTATTACTAGTCACCATTCATAATAATTTCCTAGAGTTGGAGAGCTGAGTGAACGAAAGGACGGCCTAGAAAAGAGATTTCAGGTGCACCAACAACTATAGAGATTGTTCAAGAAAAATAAGCCACAAAGGAGAATAGAAAAGAGCATAGTGTTAAGAAAAAATTTAGGAGCAGCACAATTCACAATATCAAAGACATGGAATCAACTTAAATGCCAGTCAGTGGTAGACTGGATAAAGCAAATGTGGTACATACGTACCATACAATACTCTGCCACCATAAAAAGAACAAGATCATGTCCTTTGCAGGAACAAGGATGGAGCTTGAGGCCATTATCCTAAGCAAACTAACACAGAAACCGAAAACAAAATACTGCATGTTCTCACTTACAAATGGGAGTTAAATGATCAGAACACATGAACATGTAGCGGGGAATAACACACACTGAGGCCTTATCAGACGGTGGAGAGTTGGAGGAGGGAGAGGATCAGGAAAAATAACTAATGGGTATTAGGCTTAATACCCAGGTGATGAAATAATCTGTATGACAAACCCCCATGACATAAGCTTACACATATAACAAACCTGCACATGTACTCCTGAACTTAAAAGTTAAAAAAAAAAAAAAAGGAACATTTTCAAAAGCAGAGTTTAACCTTTCAACATCCAAATGGTGCCTTATTTAAGATGAAAATTTATTACCACCCCGGTAAATAAATCATAAATTTAGAATATTAGAGCTGGGATGATTCTTAGAGATCATCTAATATAATTTTATCATATTAAAGATGAGAAAGACTGAGGCCTGGAGGCTTACGCCTTTTTAAGTCTTAAAAAAAAAAAAGAAAGAAAATGTGAGATACTGGAAATTAAACTATAAAATCTTTCATGAAGTTTACAGTTCACAGTCTTACACGCAACAGAGAGTTTGAGTTAAGTGAACACTAAATTGTGTTTAATTAATGAAGCAAGTGGAGGCTATTGATGACCTTGCCCAGAGTAGTTTCAATGGTCCTAAAATCAAATGAGTTGATGTTTAAGTGGGAAACAGAAAAGTGGAGGCAATTATCAAGTAGATGAAATTTAAAAGGAAGTAAAAAGTGGAAGTATGTTTAAGAAATAGCTTAGCTTTTTGAACATGATATTACAAAATGTTATTGTCATTTATAGTAAGGTGACAGAATGTATTTCAAACTGAAACAAGGCTGATCAAAACCAGAAAAATTCAGGGATGTGGCTCTTCAGGTCTATAAACATACTCCTAACATTCCATGTAATAAACTCTAAATCAAAACTATCACTATAGAATTCATACAAGAAGTTGAAATATGCCACTGCCAGATGCGTTTAAAAGAAACACGGGAAATTCGTGTTTATTGCGGCACTATTCACAATAGCAAAGACCTGGAACCAACCCAAATGCCCATCAATGATAGAATGGATAAAGGAAACGTGGCACATATACACCATGGAATATTATGCAGTCATAAAAAAAAGATGAGTTCATGTCCTTTGCAGGGACATGGATGAAACTGGAAACCATCATTCTCAGCAAACTAACAGAAGAAGAGAAAATCTAACACCACACGTTCTCATTCATAAGTGAGAGTTGAACAATGAGAACACATGGACACAGGGATGGGAACATCATACACTGGGGCCTGTTGGGGGTGGAGGTCTAGGGGAGGGACAGCATTAGGAGAAATACCTAACATACGTGACGGGTTGATGGGTGCAGCAAACCACCATGGCACGTGTATACCTATGTAACAAAACTGCACATTCTGCTTATGTACTCGAGAACTTAAAGTATAATTTTTTAAAAAAGAATTGTAATACTAAAAATCTGCTCTTATTGATAACCCTTTGGTTGAAAAAAGGAGGAGAATCCTCAAGATCTAGAGAATATGGAACTATAGCAGCTCGTTAAAGAGGGCAATAGGTTTTCACTGTTAAAGAAATCTAAAAGGAAAGTAATTAACCAGATGATACAATTACAGACTTCCTCTTATAAACAGGGGAGAAATTCTTTGTAGTGTGAGGATATCCCAGAAAGCATAAAAATATACAACATTGACATTTTATTCTAACCTTAGGAGGAAAATATAGCCAAAGAAAAATATACAAATATAAAACACATTTAAATCATTTTCTACCTTGACCTTAACACATTTAAATGGATATCAAAGAAAATGTATCCAGTAAAAACTGATTCAAACACACCTCAAAGGAGCTGGACTGCAACTACATGGTAAGTATTCACTGTCAGTTTAATAATTAATGCACATCTGAACTTGAATATTAGGATTCTTTGACAAAGACCATTGTTAGCTTATTTGGGGATTTATCTACCAAAAGCATGTCTGTGGATAAGAAGTTAGGGAAGGCAGAATTGTGATTCAAAAGCAACTGATTAAAAGGAGACTTTTTTCAATGACGTTTATAAGATAATATGTTGAGCTGATACCAATTACAGCTAGACTGTATATTCATTAGATGCAGCAGTATAAAATATGTGATTCAAAGACAAATAGTTTGTGTGACACAAAGAGGAGGTGATCAAACATCAGCATGTGTTGTATGTTTGCTTCTCCACTAGTCAGTTGTACAGGAATCACTCTCAAGTTCACTTTTGTTGAGGTTAGAAGCTAACTAGAACTCTGGAACTCCTCATAGAAAGCCTTTCTTACTGTTTCCAGCAGCTTGGGCAAGAGACAACAATTAAGGATGAAGAATCAAACAGCAATAACAACCTTCATCTTGCTGGGACTGACAGATGACGCTCAGCTACAAACTCTGCTTTTTGTCTTTCTATTTCTTTCTTACACCTTGAGTTTATCTGGAAACCTAACCATCATCACCCTCACACTGATTGATTCTCACCTTAAAACACCTATGTATCTTTTTCTCCAAAATTTCTCCTTCCTAGAAATTTCATTCACAACTGCTTGTGTTCCCAGATTCTTGTATAGCATATCCTCTGGGGACAAGTCCATTACCTATGATGCTTGTGCCAGTCAACTGTTGTTTACAGACCTCTTTGCAGTAACAGAGTTTTTTCTCCTGGCTACCATGTCCTATGACCGCTATGTGGCCATCTGTAAACCACTGCATTACATGACCATCATGAACAGCAGAATCTGCAAGAACGTCATCCTTTTCTGTTGGGTAGCAGCACTGATCATCATTCTCCCACCAATTAGTTTGGGTTTGGGCCTGGAATTCTGTGACTCAAATATTATTGATCATTTTTGCTGTGATGCATCTCCTATTCTAAAGATCTCTTGCTCAGACACATGGTTGATAGAGCAGATGGTGATAGTGTGTGCCGTGCTGACATTCATCATCACCCTCATGTGCGTAGTACTTTCTTACATTTATATCATCAAAACGATTCTGAGAATACCCTCTTCCCAGCAAAGGAAAAAGGCCTTTTCCACTTGTTCTTCCCACATGATTGTTGTTTCCATTACTTATGGTAGTTGCATCTTCATTTATGTCAAGCCTTCAGCAAAGGATGAGGTGGCTATTAATAAAGGGATTTCACTCCTTATTACTTCTATTTCACCAATGTTGAATCCCTTTATTTACACACTAAGAAACAAGCAAGTGAAGCAAGCTTTCAATGACTCAATTAAAAAAATAGCATTTCTCTCAAAGGTGTAAAGGGAAAAACGAGTTGATAAATCCAGCTAAAAGGAAGGAAGAATGAGCACAAAATCTGGAGCTTTTGATACTGTTTCACCATATAATTTATTCTCCATTCATATTGATATTCACAATTTCTCTTTAAACTTGTTTACTGTGAACTGACTATTCCATTCTTTATCCCCATTAAAACCAAACTCTCTTCAGGATGCTTACTTTTACGATCTAGCTGAAATTGCTATTTAGCTGTTAACCCTGGAAACACGGTAGATCACATTTTTTCCACCATCTTTTCCCACACTAATAGATATGGCTATTTATTTTAAGTTATAAATAATAGAGTGGATGTAGAAGTAATATGCAGCATTTCTAAAAGTGGCCTATAAAAATACCCAACATGTGACACCCTCTCACTTTTCTCCACCTACCGGCCAGATACCCAAGCTAAAATGACTTTGTAAGCTTCATGTTAATGATGAGTGAGCTTGAGAAAGCCTGCTTGTGAAAAGACCTATAAAGAGACCTCCTCGGTCACCACCAAACTGAAATCTCCGTAAACCATTTCTGCAAGAAATAAATTTCAGCTCTGTTTGAGCTATTGTCCATGGGATATATCTTAAATTTGTCAGCTATTATAACAAAAACTTAACATATATGGCATTTCCAAGCAGTGAGGAAACTGACAAAAGACTAGAAACATGAAAATTATTGTAATGTCCTGGGAAAACATGTAGTAAGGTAGGTAGTTACCTGAATTTGGAAGGCAGACTAAGAGTCTGCTAAGATAATAGCTCATGGGAAGTAGTTAGATAAAGCCAGTAGTGTGGAGGGGGGTATTATTTGCTACTTTTTGGAAAGATACTGAAGAATAGGCATGAGCCTAAGCTAAAGCTGGCATATGTGAGAGCAGAAATTAAACGGATTAAACAGGATGCAGAAAACCGTAGTATAATAAATTCAGAAGATCCAATGTTTCCAAATCCTAAACAATAAGAATTAAAATGAATAAATAAGACTAAAAAGACTTTAAGAAAAAAAAGTATGACTTCTCAGTTAAAGAGATTCAATTCTATGCATAAATCATTTTATGAGTATATCTTTTCTTTTCTAGCTAGGATTTTGTTTCAGATAGGCATAAATTGGCCCCCATTTATTTACAAAAAGAAAAGAAGGTAAAGAAATGAGAAAATTTAATAATATGCCTAGAAAGAAAATTTGTCTGGGATTTCTAGCACATAAAACTTATTGGAATCAAATCAGAAGTTTTCAAAGTTCAATTTGAGGAAATTTTCATGTTCTTTTCTGTCTTGCCTGTAGATGCTAATTTGCAGGGTAGCCTCTGAAGTCACAGATTGTAGGTGGCAGAGATCATCAGCCATTCATGAGAAGAATGCATCTACAATTATACATCCATGCCCTCTTTAATATGTTATCCTACATAATTAGCATATATTAAAAGATGATGAAAATCAATTTCCTAAAAACTCAATCTGTGATGAACAAAAGCCACATAATATATTTTGAAGAGTAAGAAAAATTATATGTGTAAACTCACAGGAAAATGAAGAAGCAATTCTCACAGTAGTCTCTTCCAAACCAATGCACTAAGCAATGATTTTTATTTTGAAATATTAAGAAGATTTTAAGGCTAAAAATAATTAGCAGGATGAAAAATATATAATACAATAGCAAAATTATAAATATAGCACTTTATTTTACAACTACGGTGGATGAAGATAGGTTACAAGATATTGTTTAGAATCATCTAGAAGTTATAAATAAAGATACAAATATATACATATACTTACAAACATGCATATGTCCATTTGGATATATGGAGATATATGTATACATACATACATACACACACACACATTTAAGTGCATTACTGTACTCAGAAAATAAAAGCAAATCCCAAGTTGCCTGAAACAGATCAAGAGAGTGAGTAGAGACAGAGTATAGAGGGGAAGGGTGAGGAGATTGTCAAACTATGAAACTAGGAAGCTTAGGTTTGAACATCTGCATGGAGATAGGAGGTCTCAGGTGAAGAATCTGAACACATAACGCTAGCATAAACCCTAGACCATAAAATGCCTATAAGCCCAAGGAAAACCCAAACTAGAAAAAAATCTGCATATCTGCATAAGGAGATGGAAAATAATTTTAACTCATTTTTTACTGGGCTGTATATTAATAAAATAGTCTGGTCCAAGGAATATAAAACCATGTATCAGACATTACAGAATTATTTCTTATATCCATTAACTAACCCCACAAGATATTCCACTTTTGAAATATGAATACATTAAAAATAAAAAAGAGCCACTTGGAATTTGACAAAAATACTTAAATTTACTCTTTGGGTAAAGAGACCTTAAGAACTGAAATGACTTGCTCTCTCTAAAGTCATGGTGTGGAGAATTTTTTAATCCTTCAGGTGTTGATGGAGGTGTTTAATGGTGTGTGTAATTTTCCTACAGCTTCATTTACAGCTTTTTCTGGCCGATCTGTTCCCAAAGGTTTACATAATTTAGGGTTTTAAAATATACATCATCTGCACAGGTCTGATTTTCATTTAATTCTACCAATAACTTTACTAAGAATTTGTTACATCTGGCAGCTATGGTAAAGACACTAATGTTTGATACATCATACATCAATTACAAGTATGGTATCCTTCTTTATTATTTACCTTAATGACCTTTTGTTTTATATAACATATTCCCAGTAACTGGGACATTTTTCAGTAAATCTTGGGTTTTTTTCTGGTTTGTCCCAGATATCATTATAGGCCTTTACAGAAACTGATTTCAATCTGTAACAATACCCCATCTACCCTCCCAATGGGAAGAATACATTATTTCTCCTTTATTTTCCAGTCATGTTCTACTACAATTTAGACTTATATGAACACAAATGCACCATCCCCATCTCCTTCCTAGGCTGGTGGTACTTGTGACCACAAACTTAACTATCAGATTCTAAATGACAAGAAGATTCACAGTCCTTCCTGGGTGAGGATATAAGGTTTCTCCAAGCTTACTTGACAAATATGGTGTTTCATTGTGCTATTATTTGATCAGCCAATTACAAGTAGTTTCATTTTCCTCCCAAGTTGATATCCAGAGTCTCCTAGAAGAGAGCTTCCTTAATGTTTCTGTTTGATTTGGCAAGTCTTTGTTCTTATGATAATGAGCCCACAAAAATGTTATTTTCACCTGACTTGGTACTGCAAGACTTGCTCCTAATATTTACAAAGAATATACGGCAAAGTAGAGACTGCTGATCAAGCTATTACACATGTTGCTCCCAACTGGATAGTAAAATGAGTACAACTGAGAGATATATTATGTGCATTTGTAAGTCTTGTGCACTCTAGGAAACTGTGAATCAATTATATTATCTTCCTATACAAAACTCAGTCCGTGGATGCCATAATGCTGCTCATATAAGGCCATTGCATATCCCAAGAGGGTGATTATTGTTACTAATCTGTATAACCACACCCAAATTCATTTCTCTTCAGTCTGACCAGGTTCCTTTGTTTTGCTTAAAATTATTTCATTCATATTCATATTTGATAGCAGTCAACGCTTTCCAATCATATGCAGACACATGTCTTTTCAACACGACATCATTTTCTTTTTCAACCACAAAAAGAAGTCCCTGCTTTAAGTAATCCATTAATATTAATCCTAAGAAATCATCTGACAAACAACTAGAATGACAGATAGAGCCAATTGAACCATGAAGTGAATATAATAATGCCTCTGGCCAGGTAACAGTGAGGTTCAGGGCAGAGGATTACTGCATTACTTCTTTTCTCCAAATTTTCAGTGGAATTTTTAGGCCTGCTTTGGTCATTACTCAGCACCAGATGTAAGTTATGCTCTTGTTCTGAGATGCTTTCATGGAAATTTTACTCTGTCATTGTGAACTACTTATGAGTGTTCTCCTCAGTTGCCATGACCTCCACCAGTTTTCATTTATTACCTGTTTCGATAATACTTATGCCTTGTGGTCTGGTTTTTCTATCTCAGCAATAGTTTTCACCTAAAGGACAGGGAGTCACAGAAGGCTGGTAATGCTTCTCTTCTGCTCTCCCTCCAAGTAGCTGTCTCCAGATATGACATATAAACTATGACTAACCTGCCCCTGCCATTTAGTAAGGGGGCCACATTGACAGTTAGCTCTAAATTGTCTACATGAGTGAAATTACAACCGACCTTAAAGTATCACTAGAAATACATGCAGCTAAATGTAATGGTATGGATATTAAGCCTTAACTATTGGTGTCCCTCTGCCCAGGCACCCGTGAATTCAAAACTGACCCAGGACCACCATTTGCAAAGAAAAAGCAGAACTAAAAGTAATATATACAAAGTTGTGAAGTTATAAAACCACCCAACCTTCATTCACATCTCCTGTTCTATAAACCTCTCCAGTAAGGTGTCTGTCTTACTTCCACTTGTAAGCACTGTGGGAAGTAATTATTTAAATAAAATTCTAGCTTTTCAATATTTATCAACCACTGCTTTCGAATAACTGCCCTTTCCAATTTTGTATAAACCCATTGCATTAAAGGCATTATGGGATATATGTTTACATAATCTCTTTACTTTTCCCTTTTTATGCATTGGTAGCAGTAAAACACATAACTTTTTCTGAATAGTTACAAGATACCCTACAAAGGTTTGGGCATGTAGATGTTGGTCCCTCAGTCCATCTCTGTCAGATTCCATAGTTTAACTGAGGGAGTAAATTTAACATCCTGTTCAAAAATGTGTCACTCTAGATCACCATCCTCTGGTAGATATGGATTCTAACAGGCTGGGATAAATTGAACAAATTTGAATGAGCACTTTAAGATGTGCCTGTAAGGCTAAAGGGGCTTTCTAAGACACTAAAATTGATTTTTTACTATTAACGCTTTGGTGGCATCCTATCAATTGTTCTTTTTACAATATTGTTCCCCCAAAAATTGTCCGAACAACTCAGTTATTTAACTATAACTTACAGCCGCATCTTTTCATTTCTTCCCTTGACTGACCTCTCTTTTACATAACATAATTTTTTCATCATGTAACCCCATGCATGATAACTAAATTAACCATTCACATACAGCCTCCTAAATATCTTTTTGACCTTCTAAGAATAAAGTGATGAAGGGTGTCCAGAGTTGGCCTCATCCATTACAGTATCCTTAATGGTGTGCATTAACAATATTAACTTAAGTCTGCCTTTCTTGCCATCATAAGTTCTTTCTAGAGTTGCCTGATTAGTGAGATATCTCCATATAAGAAGGAATATTTCAATTATGGGTCAAGAAGGGGGTGGAAACATATCTCTCTCAGGGTGAGTCTGCATAACCTCTACCTTTACCCACTGGAATAAGGTCACTGGTCACTGTTATCACGCTGGCCATATCCCCTCACAAGAGTTTAAAGTCACTTAGGTCATCAGTCTAAATTATTCCTTCTATTCAGCAATACCTACAATTAATGAAGTGCTCCCTTATTATTCATTTTAAGAATAAACAATAATAACACCAGTTAAGATTCAGTAGGTTCTTGCTGCTGTTTCCTCATAAAATATTCTAGTTCTTTGACAGCATGTCTTTGTCTCTATTTGTCCAGTCATTCAGGTTAATAAGTGGTCTCAGCTGAGTTCATCTGAGTTGAGAGTGAGAGAATTTCTTCCCAGGTGGCCAGACGAGCATGTGAAGGTTTTCCAACAAGAAAGCCTTTCGTTTTCTCCTGTAACTCAAGTTTCTTCCTTCAGATAAAAGAATAGAATATTCCTCTAATTTGCATTATGCATTGTATTATCTGTTTTTCTACTTACCTATTTCCTCTGGGCCTCTATTTAATCCAATTTCCATTGGTAAAACTTGCAACCTCAGTCTCCTAAAGATTTTCATCACTTCATACCAATGATGATTTGTTAGCCATCATGGCATTAAATATTCATTA
This sequence comes from Macaca thibetana thibetana, assembly GCF_024542745.1. Classification (NCBI taxonomy): domain Eukaryota; kingdom Metazoa; phylum Chordata; class Mammalia; order Primates; family Cercopithecidae; genus Macaca; species Macaca thibetana. The sequence goes on from NC_065588.1 coordinate 51,773,805, forward strand.
CGTTTTTCCATCCTCCTTCTGTCTCTCTGCTCTTCAACCCTTGCCAAAACCTCATTAGCTGTTATGATTCATGGATCTAAATCACCATTCTGATCATAAAAGAAATCTTACATACCAGAAATGTTGCATTGTTAAATCAGATTCAACATGAATTGTAACCTTTGTTCATTGTTTCCAAAGACACTGGTGATAGCAAGCTATAGGTCAAGCATTTTCCTTTGAAAAGGCTCGGGATTCACAGGTGCAGCTTTCATAAAATGTCCATATATTTCTATGAAGAATTTGATATGATTTGGATCTGACATTAAAGATTTCAGTGATGCATTTAGAGCATTGTTTGAAAAAAAGGAGCCAATAAAGCATCTCATATTTATGCACTATTACATCACTTACAAATCATTTCCCAGTAAGCCCCATGACCCTTAAGTCCAAAATTCCAGGTTTATTAACAATAACCAACATTGAAAAACTGTATAATCCTGCTAGAAACACCTCATTGAAAAGATCTCTTGGCTAAGTGTGTTCCTCAGGAGGTCTGTTATTAATTAAATACCTGGTAAAAGGAATTTCATGGGTCATGTTTTCCTTTCTTTTTCAGACATCCCTAGGAAAGGTATAAAATAAACAGTAGGCTTGCTACTAACTCATTCTTAACCCTCGATTATGTGCTCAGCCAGACTGATTCTTATAACATTGATATGAGTGTCATTACCTAGGAGGGTATACTCAGACACACTTCTGAAAGCTTAGAACAAGAGTAGATTATAGGTTACAGCTATAAAATATATAGAAACACACTATGGAGATCAAATTAATTCCTCACTTTTTGTGGGTTCATGGTATGATTTACTCTATTATTTAATCATCCCCAAACCTTATAGTGCATGGAAAACACATTTTACAACATACAGTTTAAAAAAAAAAAAGAATCATAAAGATTAATAATGGATTGTCCCCCAAGCTATTGCAGTTAATTCATCGAAGGTCTCAGCTATAACTCATATTCAGGTGGGAATTGACGTTGTTAACATGCATTCATGAAGTGTGCACCTTCTGTGGTTCTCATAATACCACATGTTTTTGATTTCTCTTCTTCTATTTAGGTTTCTTCCTAACCATCTTCATTCATGTATACCTTAAATGAGGTTGTTTCTATAGTTTTCCTCAGGCACCATCAAATTATTTTTTAATATTCTTTCCTCAGATAAACTCTCTTATCATCATGCCTCTTAGTATCACTGCTCTGAAGCTAACTTTTGGTTATTCTTATTCCTGAACTCCAAATCACATTTCTGAATACATAGATGACTTTACTTTTTTTTCTTACTTTAAATCAAGCACATATGCAGAAGCATTTTATACATCCATGTGTAAAATATACATGGTACAGCCTTTCTGAAGGATCCCTTAATGTATACAGGTGTGAACAAATTCCAGGCTTAACTCTGAAACACATAGCCATGGTTCATAACAAAAATAGCCTTAGCAAAGGCTTAAAATATTCAGCTGATACTTGAGCCAACACTGCAGAAAGCAACACTGAGTTTGTAGTCTGAGACTAACAGGGTTGATTACTGGCTAAAAAAAAAATGGTTTACATCTCCCAGAAGAATATAACATAACCCAGAGTTTAAGCAATGTAATATTCACAATGTACAAGATCTAATCCAAAATTACTGGATATGCAAAGAACCAGTGAAATGTAGACCATCCAAAAGGCAAGCACTTACTGAAAGGACAATTGGTAGGTACCAAGTCAAAGATGACCAAGATATTGGTATAGTAGGAGAAGTTTAAATCAGTTTATACAATTACACTTTGTGAGATACAATAAGATACTCAAAATAAATAAAATATTAAGAAATCTCAGAAGATAAAAATTTTAATGAAAGTATTAGAAATGAAAGATACAATATATATCTATAAAATTAACTCTTTCGGCTTATTAACAGAAAAGAGATTACAGAAGAAAAAGGCAATGATCTTGAAATTAGAAGAATAAAAATTATCTAATCCTTAGAGGGAAATTGATTTTTTTTAAAATTACAGATATTCTTGGATTTAGATGCAATGTCAAAGTCTAGCCTAAGTGTAATTTCAATCCCAGAAGGAGATAAAAGAGAAAATGGGGCAAAAAAAATTGTTTAAGTAAACTATGGCTAGAAACTTTCCGTATCTTGGGAAATAAGTAAATGTATAGATTTAAGAAGGTTGGTGTATAATCAGCAGAGTAAACAGACAACCTGCAGAATGGGAGAAAATATTCGCGAAGTATGCACCTAATGAAAGGCCAGAGGGCTTCCCTGGAGGCCACCATCACAGATGCTGAGCAGCGCAGGGAGCTGGCCGTCAGGGATGCCAACACCAAGCTGTCCGAGCAGGAGGCCGCCCTGCAGTGAGCTAAGCAGCACATGCCACAGTAGCTCTGTGAGTACCAGGAGCTGATGAAAGTCAAGCTGGCCCTGGACATCGAGATCGCCACCTACAAGAAGCTGCCGGCAGGCGAAGAGAGCCGGCTGGAGTCTGGAATGCAGAAGAGGAGTGTCTATACAAAGACCATTAGTACTAGTGGCTATGCAGATGGTCTGAGCTCGGCTTATGGGGGCCTCACAAGCCCCGGCCTCAGCTATGGCCTGGGCTTCAGCTCGTTCAGCTGCACCAGCTCCCCAGGGCCGTTGTTGTGAAGAAGATCGAGACCTGTGATGGAAAGCTGGTGTCCAAGTCCTCTGACCTGCTGCCCAAGTGAATAGCCATGGTAGCCCCTCCCAGCCTGCCCCTCCTGCAGGCGCACCAGAGTCTGTGAGGGGAGGCTGCTGTGCAGAGGAGCACAGGGATAGGGAGACCCACCCTGAGCCTCAGCCCTAGCCCTCAGCTCAACCACGAGGGCAAGTTTACTGCCTGGGGGACCCCCTTTGCCCATACCTCCAGCTACAAAACAATTCTTTTTTTTTTTTTTTAACAAAATAAAACCTCAGCTAGCTCTGCAAATAAATAAATAAATAAATAAATATAATAATAATTCCATTAAAAAGTGGGCAAATGATATGAACAGATATTTCTCAAAAAAAAGATATACAAATGGCCAAAACTTATATGAAAAAATGCTCAATATCACTAATCATCAAGAAAATGCAAGTTAAAACCACAATAAGATACCACCTTACCGACTCTCCACCCCCAGAATGGCCATTATTAAAAGGTCAAAAAACAATAGATGTTGGCATGGATGTGGTAAAAAGGGAACATCTACACACTGCTGGTGAGAATGCAAATAAATACAACCTCTATGGAAAACAGCATGGAGATTTCTCACAGAACTAAAAGTAGATATACCACTCAATGCAGCAATTCCACTAGTGGGTATCTACCCAAAGGAAAAGAAGTCACTACATTAACAAAGACATCTGCACACACATGTTCATTGCAGCACAATTCACAATTGGAAACATATGGAACCAACCTAAGTCTCCATCAACCAATGAGTCAATAAAGAAAATATGATATATGTACACCATGGAATACTACTCAGCCATAAAAAAGAATGAAATAATGTCTTTTGCAGAAACTTGGGTGGAACTAAAGTCATTATTCTAAATGAAGTAATCCAAGAACGAAAAACCAAATACAACATGCTCTAATTTATAAGTAGGAGATAAGTTATAAATGTGCAAAGGCATACAGAGTGGTATAATGGACACTGGAGACACAGAAGTCGGGGAGTAGTGTGATGGTTAATATTGAATGTCAACTTGATTGGATTGAAAGACACAAAGTATTGTTCCTGTGTGTGTCTGTGAGGGTGATGCCAAAGGAGATTAACATTTCAGTCAGTGATCTAGGAGAGGCAGACACACCATCTATCTGGGTGGGTACCATCTAATCAGCTGCCAGCATCTCTTAAAAGCAGGCACAGTAATTTGAAAGGACTAAACTGGTGAAAGACTTCTGGCTTCCATCTTTCTCCAGTGCTGGATGCTTCCTGCCTTTGAGCATCAGACTCCAAGCTCTTCAGCTTTTGGACTCTTGGACCTACACCAGTGGTTTGCCAGGGTCTCTTGGGCCTTTGGCCACAGACTAAAAGCTGCACTGTCAGCTTCCCTACTTTTGAGGTTTTGGGACTCAGACTGGCTTCCTTGCTTCTCAGCTTGCAGACAGCCTATTGTGGGACTTCACGTTGTGATCATGTGAGTCAATACTCCTTAATAAACTCCCTTTCATATATACATCTATCCTATTAGTCCTGTCCCTCTAAAGAACTCTAATACAGATTTTGGTACCAGGAGTGATTCTAGAGGAACAGAATATTAAGGATGGAGTTCTTTCATTGGTTTTGGAGTTTCTGGAGTTGGCCGCTTAATATGATTAGACCCAAAAATGCTAAGGATTCTATTTCTAACAGTATGAAAAATACTGATAGTCCTTGGTGTGAACTGTTGAGAGAGTTATGCAAAATAAACACATTTAATACTCCTGATTCACCACTCATGAGAGACAAGGAGTTTAGCGACTCTATACATAATGCCTTTGACCATATGTGGAGAACCAAGGAATATAATGAAGTTGGTTGGTTGTTCCTAAGTTCAATGGACAAAGTGATGAAAGAAAACAATGAACTCAGATTCTATCTCCTGTCTCCAGGTGCACATATTGAGCCTCAAATTCTAAGATTGCCCTGAATGAGGGTCTTATCTCCGATAGAGAAAGAGTTGAAATTATGGAAAATCAGACACGAGCTTTTATCATGCCAGTGGCTGATCTGCAACAAAAGGTGCACGCACAGCCTCACCAGGTGTCTACTGTTAAAATGAGGGCATTGGTTGGGAAAAAAAAATGGGACCCTGCAACTTGGAATGGGGACGTATGGGAGGACCCTGGTGAGGCTGAGGGCCCGAAGCTCCTGAATTCTGATGAGCCTTTTTTGCCAGAGGAAACAGCCTCCCCACCCCCAGTGGTGGCAATATCCCCTCCCCACCCCCACCCCCCATGCTGCCATCAGCCTTTCCACTTTTGTCTGAGAAGATTAACCCTGCACTGCCTGAGGCAATAGTAATGGCCTCCCCTGAGGCAGTTGCCAGGCAAGATATTGCTGATTTTCCTCAGTACCCACCCCCAACACCCCTGACTGCTTCTAGACCTATAATTAAAGTTCAGCAGACCCCTAGAGGTGAAGTTCTGGTGTAACCCATGATAAGGTGCACTACACTTCAAAAGAACTGCTAAAGTTTTCTAATTTATATAAGCAGAAATCTGGAGAACAGGGATGGGAATGGATATTAAGGGTGTGGGATAATGGTGGAAGGAACATAAAGTTGGATCAAGCTGAATGTATTGGTTTGGGCCCACTAAGTAGGCATTCCGCATTTAATGTTGCAGCTTGGGGAGTTTAAAAAAAAAAAAAAATGTTCTAATGGTATATTTGCTTGGTTAGCTGAAATATGAACTAAAAGATGGCCCACTATGAGCAAGCTGGAAATGCCTGATCTCCCTTTGTTGAATATAGAGGAAGGGAATCAAAGGCTTAGGGAGATTGGGATGCTAGAGTGGATTAGTCACCTTAGACACACTCATACCAGCTGGTCCAGAAGACACACCCTTGACCAATACTTTGCAAAATAGATTTGTGAGGGCAGCACCTGCATCCTTGAAGAGTTCTGTGATTGCTCTTCTCTGTAGGCCAGATCTTACAGTGGGAGTCACAATCACTCAACTACAAAATTTAAACACAATGGGAATCGATGTGGCAGGAGCCAAGTGGCATGTATTCATCCATTTTCACACTGCTGATAAAGACACACCCGAGACTGTGCAATTTAAAAAAGAAAGAAGTTTAATTGGACTTAAGAGTTCCACATGGCTGGAGAAGCCTCACAATCAAGGTGAAAGACAAAGAGGAGCAAGTCATGTCTTACATGAATGGCAACAGGCAAAGAGAGAGAGCTTGTGCAGGCAAACACTTGTTTTGAAAACCATCAGATCATGAAGCTCATTCACTATTGTGAGAACAGTGCAGGAAAGACCCGCCCCCATAATTTAATCACAGCTCCCACCACATTACTCCCACAACATGTGGGAATTGTGGGAGTTACAATTCAATATGAGATTTAGGTGGGGACACAGCCAAACCATATCATTCCACCCCTGATACTAGCAAATCTCATGTCCTCACATTTCAAAACCAATCATGCCTTCCCAACATTACCTCAGTGTCTCACATCCAGGTCACGTTGATGCAAGAGGTGGGTTCCCATGGGTTTGGGCAGCTCTGACCCTGAGACTTTGCAGGGTATAGTCCACCTCCTGGCTGCTTTCAAGGGCTGACGTTAAGTGTCTTCAGCTTTTCCAGGCAGTATATAATCGTATATCTGACCATTTCCCTTTGTCACTGTCCTTCGGGTGTATCCTAGAAGGGAGCTATAGTGCTGCAGCTGTGCCCAATTTGCCAGCAGCACAGATCAACACGGAACCTTCAATATGGCACCATTCCTCAGGGTGATCAGCCAGCTACTTGGTGGCAAATTGATTATATTGGACTTTTCCATCATGGAAAGGGTAGCAGTTTGTCTTCACTGGAATGAACACTTACTCTGGATATGGGTTTGCCTATCCTGTGCTCAATGCTTCTGCCAAGACTACCATCCGTGGACTCATGGAATGCCTTATCTACTGTCATGGTATTCCACACAGCATTGCCTCCTACTAAGGCACTCACTTTATGACTAAAGAAGTGTGTCAGTGGGCCCATGCTCATGGAATTCACTAGTTTTACCATGTTCCACATTATCCTGAAGCAGTTGAATTGATAGAACCACTGTCTATGGCCTTTTGAAGTCACAATTACAATGTTAACTAGGTGACAATACCTTGGAAGGCTGGGCAAAATTCTCCAGAAAGCTGTGTATTCTCTGAATCAGTGCCCAATATATGGTACTGTCTCTCCCATAGTCAGGATTCACAGGCCCAGGTGGAAGCAGAAGTGGCACCACTCACCACTCACCAAAATTTTTGCTTCCTGTTCCTGCAACATTATATTGTGCTGGCTTAGAGGTCTTAGTTCCAGAGGGAGGAATGCTATCACCAGGAAACACAACAATGATTCCATTAAACTGGAAGTCAAGATTGTCACCCGGACACTATGGGCTCCTCCTATCTCTAAGTCAACAGACTACAAAGGGAGTTATGGTGTTGGCTGGGGTAACTGACCCAGTCTATCAAGATGAAATCAGGCTACTTCTCCACAATGGAGGTAAGGAAGGGTAGGCATGGAATACAGGAGATCCCTTAGGACATCTCTTAATATTACCATGCCCTGTGATTAAGGTAAATGGAAACAACAGCCCTATTCAGGCAAGACTATAAAAGGCCCAGACCCTTCAGGAAAGAAGGTTTGGGTCACTCCACCAGGTAAAAAACCATGACATGCTGAGGTGCTTGTTGAAGGCAAAGGGAATACAGAATGGGTAGTAGAAGAAGGTAGTCATCAATACCAGCTATGACCATGTGACCAGTTGCAGAAACGAGGACTGTAATTGTCATGAGCATTTCCTCCTTAGTTTGATAAGAACATATTTGTACATGTATACATTTTTACTAAGAAAATATCTTCATTTTGGTTTCCTTCTTTTTCGTTTATCTTGTGACATAAAATTTGTTAACATCATATCAGCATTTAAGTGTTGTCAACTTTATGTAATAGTATTTGGGTTGGGGATTGGTGCGTTTCCAGTTGTATGAAGGATAGCTGTATTATGTTAGGTATAATTGTGACCTTATTACTGTCTTTATTTGAAGATTATGTATGATTTCAGGAGATGTGTGTGGGTTCAAGGTGACACGGGTGAACTTGTGATGGTTAATATTGAGTGTCAACTTGATTGGATTGAAGGATGCAAAGTATTGTTCCTGGGTGTGTCTGTGAGGGTGTTGCCAAAGGAGATTAACATTTCAGTCCATGGTCTAGGAGAGGCAGGCCCACCATCATCCTGGGTGGCCACCATCTAATCAGCTGCCAGCGCCTCTAGGATAAAAGCAGGCAGAGGAACGTGGAAGGACTAGACTAAGTCTTATGGCTTCCATCTTTCCTCCATGCTGGATGCCTCCTGCCCTAAATCATCGGACTTTAAGTTCTTCAGCTTTTGGACTCTTGGATCTACACCAGTGGTTTGCCTGGGTCTCTTGGACCTTTGGCCACAGACTGAAGGCTGCACTGTCGACTTCCCTACTTTTGAGGTTTTGGGACTCAGACTGGCTTCCTTGCTTATCAGCTTGCAGATGGCCTATTGTAGGATTTAACCTGGTGATCATGTGAGTCAATTCTCCTTAATAAACTCCTTTTCATAAATACATCTATCCTATTGGTCCTGTCCCTCCAGAAAACCCTAACTAACACAGGTGGAAAGGGGATAAGGATTGAGAACTTACCTATTGGGTACAATGGACATTATTTTTGTGATAGGTATACTAAAAGCCATGACTTCACCAGTATACAATTCATCCACGTAACTAAAAGCCACTTGTACCACTAAAGTTATTGAACTAAAAAAAAAAAAAATGTTTTTAAAGAAGCTTGGCAAACTCCCAGCATGACAAATACAAAGAAAATCACATCTGGACATACAATCAAAGCATAGAAAAAGTACTAAAAATGTGACCTATAAAATAAAATATAAGGAGCCAGGCACGGTGGCTCATGCCTGTAATCCCAGCACTTTGGGAGGCTAAGATGGGTGGATCACTTGAGGCAAGGAGTTTGAGACCAGCCTGGCCAAGACAAGGAAAACCCATCTCTAGAAGAGACAAAAATTAGCTGGGCGTGGTGGTGCACGTCTGTAATCCCAGTTACTTGGGCTACTCGGGAGGCTGAGGTACGAGAATCCCTTGAACCCACAAAGCAGAGATTGCAGTGAGCCAAAACCACGCCACTGCACTTCAGCCTGGGCAAGAGTGACACTAGGTCTCAAGTATATATAAAAAAAGAAATGTGTGTGTGTATGTATATATATGTATATATGTACATATACTACATATATACTACGTATATATACTACATAAACTACATATATATGTATATATACTATATTCGTGTATAAATATACACACATTTCTTTATATAAATGATAAACATAAATATAAAAATATAAATTTAAAAAGCAAAAATAGATTAAAATCATAAATATATAAAAGAACAATATATATTAAAAATTTATAAAAGTCTGAAAGTTTATTCTACAAAATATTTTTCTCTATTTTTCTTTTTCTTTTTTTATTATACTTTCAGTTCTATGGTACATGTGCACAACGTGCAGGTTTGTTACATATGTATACATGTGCTATGTTGGTGTGCTGCACCCATTAACTCATCATTTACATTAGGTTTATCTCCTAATGCTATCCCCCCCCCACCTCCTCCCCACAATAGGACCTGGTGCGTGATGCTCCCCTTCCAGTGTGCAAGTGATCTCATTGTTCAGTTCCCACCTATGAGTGAGAATATGCGGTATTTGGTTTTCTGTTCTTGTGATAGTCTGCTGAGAATGATGGTTTCCAACTGCATCCATGTCCCTACAAAGGACACAAACTCATCCTTTTTTTATGGCTGCATAGTATTCCATGTTGTATACGTGCCACATTTTCTAAATCCAGTCTGTCACTGATGGACATTTGGGTTGATTCCAAGTCTTTGCTATTGTGAATAGTGCCACAATAAACATACATGTGCATGTGTCTTTATAGCAGCATGACTTATAATCCTTTGGGTATATCCCCAGTAATGGGATGGCTGGGTCGAATGGTATTTCTAGTGCTAGATCCTTGAGGAATCACCACACTGTTTTACACAATGGTTGAAATAGTTTACAGTCCCACTAATAGTGTAAAAGTGTTCCTATTTCCCCACATCCTCTCCAGCACCTGTTGTTTCCTGATTTTTTAATGATTGCCATTCTAACTGGTGTGACATGGTATCTCATTGTGGTTTAGATTTGCATTTCTCTGATGGCCAGTGATGATGAGCATTTTTTCATGTTCTGTTTGCTGTATGAATGTCTTCTTTTAAGAAGTGTCTATTCATATCCTTTGCCCACTTTTTGATGGGATTGTTTGTTTTTATCTTGTAAATTTGATTGGGTTCTTTATAGGTTCTCGATATTAGCCCTTTGTCAGATGAGTAGATTACAAAAACTTTCCCCCATTCTCTAGGTTGCCTGTTCACTCTGATGGTAGTTTCTTTTGCTGTCCAGAAACTCTTTAGTTTAATTAGATCCTATTAGTCAATTTTGGCTTTTGTTGCCATTGCTTTTGGTGTTTTAGACATGAAGTCCTTGCCCATGCCTATGTCCTGAATGGTATTACCTAGGTTTTATTCTAGAGTTTTTATGGTTTTAGGTCTACCTTAAAGTCTCTAACCCATCTTGAATTAATTTTTCTATAAGGAGTAAGGAAAGGATCCAGTTTCAGCTTTCTACTTATGGCTAGCCAATTTTCCCAGCATAATTTATTAAATAGGAAATCCTTTCCCCATTTCTTGTTTTTCTCAGGTTTGTCAAAGATCAGATGGCTGTAGACGTGTGGTATTATTTCTGAGGGCTCTGTTCTGTTCCATTGGTCTATATCTCTGTTTTGGTACCAGTACCATGCTGTTTTGGTTACTGTAGCCTTGTAGTATAGTTTAAAGTCAGGTAGTGTGATGCCTCCAGCTTTGTTCTTTTGGCTTAGGATTGTCTTGGCAATGTGGGGTCTTTTTTGGTTCCATATGAACTTAAAGCAGTTTGTTCCAATTCTGTGAAGAAAGTCATTGGTAGCTTAATGGGGATGGCATTGAATCTATAAATTACCTTGGGCAGTAGGGATATTTTCACGATATTGATTCTTCCTTTCCATGAGCATGGTATGTTCTTCCATTTGTTTGTGTCCTCTTTTATTTCACTGAGCAGTAGTTTGTAGTGCTCCTTGAAGAGGTCCTTTACATCCCTTGTAAGTTGGATTACTAGGTATTTTATTCTCTTTGAAGCAATTGTGAATGGGAGTTCATTTGGCTCTCTGTTTGTCTGTTACTGGTGTATAAGAATGCTTGTGATTTTTGGACATTGATTTTGTATCCTGAGACTTTGCTGAAGTTGCTTATCAGCTTAAGGAGATTTTGGGCTGAGACAATGGGGTTTTCTAAATATACAATCATGTCATCTGCAAACAGGGACAATTTGAGTTCTTATTTTCCTAACTGAATAGCCTTGATTTCTTTCTCTTGCCTGATTGCCCTAGCCAGAACTTCTAACACTATGTTGAATAGGAGTGGTGAGAGAGGGCATCCTTGTCTTCTGCCAGATTTCAAAGGGAATGCTTCCAGTTTTTGCCCATTCAGTATGATATTGGCTGTGGGTTTGTCACAAATAGCTCTTATTATTTTGAGATATGTTCCATCAATACCGAATTTATTAAGAGTTTTTAGCATGAAGCGCTGTTGAATTTTGTCGAAGGCCTTTTCTGCATCTGTTGAGATAATCATGTGGTTTTTGTCTTTGGTTCTGTTTATATGCTGGATTACGTTTATTGCCTTGCGTTTGTTGAACCAGCCTTGCATCCCAGGGATGAAGCCCACTTGATCATGGTGGATAAGCTTTTTGATGTGCTGCTGGATCCGGTTTGCCAGTATTTTATTGAGGATTTTTGCATCGATGTTCATCAGGGATATTGGTCTAAAATTCTTTTTTGTTGTATCTCTGTCAGGCTTTGGTATCAGGATAATGTTGGCCTCATAAAAGGAGTTAGGGAGGGTTCCCTCTTTTTCTATTGATTGGAATAGTTTCAGAAGGAATGGTACCAACTCCTCCTTGTACCTCTGGTAGAATTCGTCTGTGAATCTATCTGGTCCTGGACTTTTTTTGGTTGGTAGACTATTAATTATTGCCTCAATTTCAGAGCCTACTATTGGTCTATTCAGGGATTGAACTTTTTCCTGGTTTAGATTTGGGAGAGTGTAAGTGTCCAGGAAATTATCTATTTCTTCTAGGTTTTCTAGTTTAATTGCATAGAGGTGTTTATAGTATTCTCTGATGGTAGTTTCTATTTCTGTGGGGTCGGTGTTGATATCCCCTTTATCATTTTTTATTGCATCTATTTGATTCTTCCCTTTTTTCTTCTTTATTAGTCTTGCTAGCAGTCTATCAATTTTGTTGATCTTTTCAAAAAACCAGCTCCTGGATTCATTGATATTTTGGAGGGTTTTTTGTGTATCAATCTCCTTCAGTTCTACTCTGATCATAGTTATTTCTTGCCTTCTGCTAGCTTTTGAATGTGTTTGCTCTTGCTTCTCTAGTTCTTTCAATTGTGATGTTAGGGTGTCAATTTTAGATCTTCCCTGCTTTCTCTTGTGGGCATTTAGTGGTATAAATTTCCCTCTACACACTGCTTTAAATGTGCCCCAGAGATTCTGGTATGTTGTATCTTTGCTCTCATTGGTTTCAAAGAACATCTTTATTTCTGCCTTCATTTTGTTATGTACCCAGTAGTCATTCAGGAGCAGGTTGTTCAGTTTTCATGTAGTTGAGTGGTTTTGATTGAATTTCTTAGTCCTGAGTTATAGTTTGATTTCACTGTGGTCTGAGAGACAGTTTGTTATAATTTCTGTTCTTTTACATTTGCTGAGGAGTGCTTTACTTCCAACTATGTGGTCAATATTGGATAAGTGTGATGTGGTGCTGAAAAGAATGTATATTCTGTTGATTTGGGGTGGAGAGTTCTCTAGATGTCTGTTAGGTCTGCTTGGTGCAGAGTTGAGTTCAATTCCTGGATATCCTTGTTAACTTTCTGTCTCGTTGATCTGGCTAATGTTGATAGTGGGGTGTTGAAGTCTCCTATTATTATTGTATGGGAGACTAAGTCTCTTTGTAAGTCTCTAAGGACTTGCTTTATGATTCTGGGTGCTCCTGTATTGGGTGCATATATATTTAGGATAGTTAGCTCTTCCTGTTGAATTGATCCCTTTACCATTATGTAATGGCCTTCTTTGTCTCTTTTGATCTTTGATGGTTTAAAGTCTGTTTTATCAGAGACTAGGATTGCAAACCCTGCTTTTTTTGTGTTTTCCATTTGCTTAGTAGATCTTCCTCCAACCCTTTATTTTGAGACTATGTGTATCTCTGCATGTGAGATGGGACTCCTGAATACAGCAAACTGATGGGTCTTGACTCTTTATCCAATTTGCCAGTCTGTGTCTTTTAATTGGACCATTTAGTCCGTTTACATTTACGGTTAATATTGTTATGTGTGAACTTGATCCTGTCATTATGATATTAGCTGGTTATTTCTCTTGCTAGTTGCAGTTTCTTCCTAGCATCGATGGACTTTACATTTTGACATGTTTTTACAGTGGCTGGTACCTGTTGCTCTTTTCCATGTTTAGTGCTTCCTTCAGGATCTCTTGTAGGGCAGGCCTGGTGGTGAGAAAATGTCTAAGCATTTGTTGTCTGTAAAGGGTTTTATTTCTCCTTCACTTATGAAACTTAGTTTGGCTGGATATGAAATTCTGGGTTGAAAAGTCTTTTCTTTAAGAATGTTGAATATTGGTCCCCACTCTCTTCTGGCTTGCAGAGTTTCTGCCGAGAGATCCACTGTTAGTCTGATGGGCTTCCCTTTGTTGGTAACCCGACCTTTCTCTCTGACTGCCCTTAACATTTTTTCCTTCATTTCAACTTTTGTAAATCTGACAATAATGTGTCTTGGAGTTGCTCTTCTCAAGGAGTCTCTTTGTGGCATTCTCTGTATTTCCTCAATTTGAATGTTGGCCTGCCTTACTAGGTTGGGGAAGTTCTTCTGGATGATATCCTGAAGAGTGTTTTCCCCCTTAGTTCCATTTTCCCCCTCACTTTCAGGCACACCAATCAGACGTACATTTGGTCTTTTCACATAATCCCATACTTCTTGGAGGCTTTGTTCATTTCTTTTCACTCTTTTTCTCCACACTTCTCTTCTCACTTCATTTCATTCATTTGATCTTCAATTGCTGATACTCTTTCTTCCAGTTGATCGAGTTGGTTACCGAAGCTTGTGCATTTGTCACGTATTTCTCATGTCATGGTTTTCATCTCTATCAGTTCTTTTAAGGTCTTCTCTGCGTTGATTATTCTAGTTATCCATTCTTCCATTCTTTTTTCAATGTTTTTAGTTTCTTTGCACTGGTTATGTAGTTCCTCCTTTAGCTCTGAGAAGTTTGATTGACTGAAGCCTTCTTCTCTCAACTCATCAAAGTCATTCTCCGTCCAGCTTTCTTCCATTGCTGGTGATGAGCTGTGCTCCTTTGGAGGGGGAGATGTGCTCTGATTTTTTGAATTTCCAGTTTTTCTGCACTGCCTTTTCCCCATCTTTGTGGTTTTATCTGCCTGTGGTCTTTGATGATGGTGACGTACTGATGGAGTTTTGGTGTAGGTGTCCTTCCTGTTTGTTAGTTTTCCTTCTAACAGTCAGGACCCTCAGCTGTAGGTCTGTTGGAGTTTGCTTGAGGTCCACTCCAGACCCTGTTTGCCTGGGTATCAGCAGCAGAGGCTGCAGAAGATAGAATATTGCTGAACAGCGAGTGTTGCTGTCTGATTCTTGCTCTGGAAGCTTCGTCTCAGGGGTGTACCCAGCCATGTGAGGTGTGAGGTGTCGGTCTGCACCTAGAGAGGGATGTCTCCCAGCTAGTCTACTCAGGGGTCAGGGACCCACTTGAGTAGGCAGTCTGTCTGTTCTCAGATCTCAACCTCCATGTTGGGAGATCCACTGCTCTCTTCAAAGCTGTCACACAGGGTCGCTTGCATCTGCAGAGGTTTCTGCTGCTTTTTGTTTAGCTGAGCACTGTCCCCAGAGGTGGAGTCTACAGAGACAGGCAGGCATCCTTGAGCTACTGTGGGCACCACCCAGTTCGAGCTTCCCAGCGGCTTTGTTTACCTACTTAAGCCTCAGCAATGGCAGGCGCCCCCCCCCACAATCACTGCTGCCTTGCAGTTAGATCTCAGTCTGCTGTGCTAGCAATGAGGGAGGTGCCGTGGGTGTGTGACCCTCTGGGCCAGGTGTCGGATATAATCTCCTGGTGTGCCGTTTGCTAGGACCCATGGTAAAGTGCAGTATTAGGGTGGGAGTTACCCTATTTTCCAGGTGTTGTGTGTCTCAGTTTCCCTTGGATAGGAAAAGGGATTCCCTTCCCCCTTATGCTTCCCAGGTGAGGCTATGACTCGCCCTGCTTCAGCTCTCACTGGTTGGGCTGCACCAGCTGACCAGCACTGATTGTCTGGCGCTCCCCAGTGACATGAAGCCAGTACCTCAGTTGAAAATGCAGAAATCACCCATCTTCTGTGTCACTCATGCTGGGAGCTGGAGGCTGGAGCTGTTCCTATTTGGCCATCTTGGGCGTGCCCTCTACAAAATATTAATGGTAGTTATCACTTTGCCTTTTCCACTGTTACAAGAATATAAAAAATTGTTTTAGAATATAGAATAGAAATAATTATCTAATTTTTTCTCTCATTATCTGAATAGTTATATTTACACTAATCTACCTATTTTACAGGATTGCTAAATTGGAAAGGGGAGTCCTCAACATCTTAAAAATGCCTAACATGATGCTGAAACAAGAAATACAAAATAAAAGTGCTTCTTGTGTTGTAATCTGATACTTATTGTTGCACACCTGGCCCTGCTTCTTACACTAGTGTCAATTAAACATGCCCCTGAGGACATTTTCCTCAGTGCAGCCTCTCTGTACTGTATCCCAAAAGTCTATTATGCAAAAGACTTATCACTAATATTTTAGATAGAGCCACAAAGGATATCTTTGGTTTTTCCACTTATATGAAAAATGGCCATACTTTTTTAAAAGGCAATTTTGTCAATGAGAAATATATCCCTCTGTCAGAAAAGTGAACATCAACTTTTCCAAAAACAGCAAGAGATGTTTTCCTAGTCATTTAAACTATTGTTTGCTTTGCAGTTACAAAGAGTAAAGAAAATATTTCCCAGTTTTAAGAGAAGGTAGGATTTCTGGTGAGAAAGACTCCACCTTCTGTGGTTGGTGGAAGATAGTGAAAACTGCATTTGCAGAGCTCTGAATGCGAGTGTGGACTGAAAAGAATGAGCCATCACAGCTCATCTACCTATATCCACTATAAGATACCCCTGGATTCCCTTGGCAACTTTACGGTTCAGTAAACATCTGAGGCCATGATTATTAGGGAAGTACTTTTTATCTTTTCTCTTTTCCTATCTTGAGCTTTAGAATGAGGTTTCCTCTGATAAAATTGTGTATAAAAATAATAGATAAAATCTATTATTTTATTTAATATTTTATTAATAGTTTCAACATCATTTAAAAAGTGTGGCTTTTTACATGAGTAACAAATATATAATAGTCACAGAAAACCTATTGATATGTATCCACACAATAAAAGTGATCTAAATGTATTGTGACTTTGTGGGACACCCCTAACTACCCCTCTGCCACAATCTTATCCTCACTTTAAACAAAAACTGCATATAAAATATGTAATTTTTCCTTCATTACGTGATTTATCTGCTAATGTTTTATGAGTCGGTGACCCTGCCCTCTAATAGTCTTTTACATTTTAATGTAAACTCAATTTTTCATCTCTGTTTCTAAAACAATGTCAATTAGTTCCATGACAGTGCTCTTATAATGTGGAATATTAATGATTGGAAAAATATAGTTATGATTTTGAAAGAAAAGATACTGTCCTCAGTGATTGTAGGTTAAACAAGGTGCCTCAACATGAATTGGATATCCATAAATTCGGGTGGAAAGAACTGAACGGAGATTCCTGGGCTGCAGATTAAACTCATTTCTGTACCACAATTGGAAATGCTGTGGTTGCCCTTTTATGACCTTCAAGCTGGTATGAAGGTCGAGGAGTCCAAATTTTAGGCAAACAGTACCTTTTTATCCTTATTTGGTTCTCTGTAAACAAGTGGGAGCTGATATCTACCCCTCCCTAATTGGGAAGGAAACATTTTAAGAGCAACCAAATGAAACTCTATGTGAGAATCTACTTGGTAGGGACTCTAAGGCAAATGCCTTCTAATTCAGTGTAGGAAATGAAGGCAGAAATAAAGATGTTCTTTGAAACCAGTGAGAACAAAGATACAACATACCAGAATCTCTGGGACACATTTAAAGCAGTGTGTAGAGGGAAATTTATACCACTAAATGCCCACAAGACAAAGCTGGAAAGATCTAAAATTGACACTCTAACATCACAATTAAAAGAACTAGAGAAGCAAGAGCAAACACATTCAAAAGCTAGCAGAAGGCAAGAAATAACTAAGATCAGAGCAGAACTGAAGGAGACAGAGACATAAAAAACCCTTCAAAAAATCAATGAATCCAGGAGCTGGTTTTTTGAAAAGATCAACAAAATTGATAGACCACCAGCAACACTAATAAAGAAGAAAAGAGAGAATAATCAAATAGATGCAAAAAAAAATGATAAAGGGGATATCAACACCAACCCCACAGAAATAGAAACTACCATCAGAGAATACTATAAACAACTCTACGCAAATAAACTAGAAAACCTAGAAGAAATGGATAATTTCCTGGACACTTACACTCTCCCAAGAATAAACCAGAAAGAAGTTGAATCCCTGAATAGACCAACAGCAGGCTCTGAAATTGAGGCAATAATTAATAGCCTACCAACAAAAAAAAGTCCAGGACCAGATGGATTCACAGCCGAATTCTACCAGTGGTACAAGGAGGAGTTGGTACTATTCCTTCTGAAACTATTCCAATCAACAGAAAAAGAGGGAACCCTCCCTAACTCATTTTATGAGGCCAACATCATCCTGATACCAAAGCCTGGCAGAGACACAACAAGAAAAGAGAATTTTAGACCAATATCCCTGATGAACATCGATGCAAAAATCCTCAATAAAATGCTGGCAAACCGGATCCAGCAGCACATCAAAAAGCTTATCCACCATGATCAAGTGGGCTTCATCCCTGGGATGCAAGGCTGGTTCAACAAACGCAAGGCAATAAACGTAATCCAGCATATAAACAGAACCAAAGACAAAAACCACATGATTATCTCAACAGATGCAGAAAAGGCCTTCGACAAAATTCAACAGCGCTTCATGCTAAAAACTCTTAATAAATTCGGTATTGATGGAACGTATCTCAAAATAATAAGAGCTATTTATGACAAACCCACAGCCAATATCATACTGAATGGGCAAAAACTGGAAGCATTCCCTATGAAATGGCACAAGACAGGGATGGCCTCTCTCACCACTCCTATTCAACATAGTGTTGGAAGTTCTGGCTAGGGCAATCAGGCAAGAGAAAGAAATCAAGGCTATTCAGTTAGGAAAATAAGAACTCAAATTGTCCCTGTTTGCAGATGACATGATTGTATATTTAGAAAACCCCATTGTCTCAGCCCAAAATCTCCTTAAGCTGATAAGCAACTTCAGCAAAGTCTCAGGATACAAAATCAATGTCCAAAAATCACAAGCATTCTTATACACCAGTAACAGACAAACAGAGAGCCAAATCATGAATGAACTCCCATTCACAATTGCTTCAAAGAGAATAAAATACCTAGGAATCTAACTTACAAGGGATTTAAAGGACCTCTTCAAGGAGCACTACAAACTACTGCTCAGTGAAATAAAAGAGGACACAAACAAATGGAAGAACATACCATGCTCATGGAAAGGAAGAATCAATATCATGAAACTGGCCTTACTGCCCAAGGTAATTTATAGACTCAATGCCATTGCCATCAAGCTACCAATGACTTTCTTCACAGAATTGGAAACAAACTGCTTTAAAGTTCATATGGAACCAAAAAAGAGCTCACATTGCCAAGACAATCCTAAGCCAAAAGAACAAAGCTGGAGGCATCACACTACCTGACTTTAAACTATACTACAAGGCTACAGTAACAAGAACAGCATGGTACTGGTACCAAAACAGAGATATACACCAATGGAACAGAACAGTCCTCAGAAATAATACCACACACCTACAGCCATCTGATCTTTGACAAACCTGAGAAAAACAAGAAATGGGAAAAGGATTCCCTATTTAATAAATGGTGCTGGGAAAATTGGCTAGCCATAAGTAGAAAGCTGAAACTGGATCCTTCCCTTACTCCTTATATGAAAATTAATTCAAGATGGATTAGAGACTTAAATGTTAGACCTAAAACCATAAAAACCCTAGAAGAAAACCTAGGTAATACCATTCAGGACATAGGCATGGGCAGGGACTTCATGTATAAAACACTTCATGTCTAAAAGCAATGGCAATGAAAGCCAAAATTGACAAATGGGACCTAATTAAACTAAAGAGCTTCTGCACAGCAAAAGAAACTACCATCAGAGTGAACAGGCAACCTACAGAATGAGAGAAAATTTTTGCAATTGACTTATCTAACAAAAGGCTAATATCCAGAACCTATAAAGAACTCAAACAAATTTACGAGAAAAAAACAAACAACCCCATCAAAAAGTGGACAAAGGATATGAACAGACACTTCTCAAAAGAAGACATTCATACAGCCAACAGACACATGAAAAAATGCTCATCATCACTGGCCATCAGAGAAATGCAAATCAAAACCACAATGAGATACCATCTCACACTAGTTATAATGGCAATCATTAAAAAGTCAAGAAACAACAGGTGCTGGAGAGGATGTGGAGAAATAGGAACACTTTTACACTGTTAGTGGGACTGTAAACTAGTTCAACCGTTGTGGAAAACAGTGTGGCAATTCCTCAAAGATCTAGAACTAGAAATACCATATGACCCAGCCATCCCATTACTGGGTATATACCCAAAGAATTATAAATCATGCTGCTATAAAGACACATGCACACGTATGTTTATTGCGGCACTATTCACAATAGCAAAGACTTGGAATCAATCCAAATGTCCATCAGTGACAGACTGGATTAAGAAAATGTGGCAAAAAGGTCAGTCAGAGAGAGCAAGATTGCCTAATAGGAACCGCTCCAGCCTCCAGCTACCAGCATGAGTGACACAGAAGACAGGTGATTTCTGCATTTTCAACTGAGGTACTAGGTTCATCTCTGCTGGACGATCGGTGCTGGTCAGCTGGTGCAGCCCGACCAGCAAGAGCTGAAACAGGGTGAGGCATCGCTTCACTGGGAAGCGCAAGGGGGAAGGGAATCCCTTTTCCTACCAAGGGAAACTGAGACACACAACACCTGGAAAATTGGGTAACTCCCACCCTAATACTGCGCTTTACCAAGGGTCTTAGCAAACGGCACATCAGGAGATTATATCCCACATCTGGCCGGGAGGGTACCATGCCTACGGAGCCTCCCTCATTGCTAGCACAGCAGCCTGAGATCTAACTGCAAGTTGGCAGTGAGGCTGGG
The DNA here is from genome assembly GCF_024542745.1 of Macaca thibetana thibetana. Classification (NCBI taxonomy): domain Eukaryota; kingdom Metazoa; phylum Chordata; class Mammalia; order Primates; family Cercopithecidae; genus Macaca; species Macaca thibetana. The sequence goes on from NC_065588.1 coordinate 51,794,199, forward strand.
GGAGGGGCACCTGTCATTGCTGAGGCTAAAGCAGGTAAACAAAGCCACCAGGAAGCTCAACTGGGTGGAGCCCACCACAGCTCAAGGAGGCCTGCCTGCCTGCCTCTGTAGACTCCACCTCTGGGGACAGGGCATAGCTAAACAAAAAGCAGCAGAAATCTCTGCAGATGTAAATGACCCTGTCTGATAGCTTTGAAGAGAGCAGTGGGTCTCCCAGCATGGAGGTTGATATCTGAGAACTGACAGACTGCATGCTCAAGTGGGTCCCTGACCCTTGAGTAACCTAACTGGGAGACATCCCCCACTAGGTGCAGAATGACACCTCACACCTCACACGGCAGGGCACATCTCTGAAACGAAATTTCCAGAGCAAGAATCAGACAGCAACACTCGCTGTTCAGCAATATTCTATCAGCAGCCTCTGCTGCTGATACCCAGGCAAACAGGGTCTGTAGTGGACCACAAGCAAACTCCAACAGACCTGCAGCTGAGGGTCCTGACTGTTAGGAGGAAAACTAACACACAGAAAGGACACCCACACCAAAACCCCATCAGTACGTCACCAGCATCAAAGACCAAAGGCAGATAAAACCACAAAGATGGGGGAAAAGCAGGGCAGAAAAGCTGGAAATTCAAAAAATAAGAGTGCATTTCCCTCTCCAAAGGAACACAGCTCATTGCCAGCAACGGATCAAAGCTGGACAGAGAATGACTTTGACAAGTTGAGAGAAGAAGGCTTCAGTCGATCAAACTTCTCAGAGCTAAAGGAGGAACTATGTACCCAACACAAAGAAACAAAAAATTTGAAAAAATAATGGAAGAATGGATAACTAGAATAATCAATGCAGAGAAGGCCATAAACGAACTGATAGAGATAAAAAGCATGACAAGAGAATTACGTGACAAATGCACAAGCTTTAGTAACTGACTCGATCAACTGGAAGAAAGAGTATCAGCAATTGAAGATCAAATGAATGAAAAGAAGTGAGAAGAGAAGTCTAGAGAAAAAAGAGGAAAAAGAAATGAACAAAGCCTCCAAGAAATATGGAATTATGTGAAAAGACCAAATCTACGGCTGATTGGTGTGCCTGAAAGTGAGGGGGAAAATGGAAACAAGTTGGAAAACACTCTGCAGGATATCATCCAAGAGAACTTCCCCAACCTAGTAAGGCAGGCCAACATTCAAATTGAGGAAATACAGAGAATGCCACAAAGATACTCCTCGAGAAGAGCAACTGCAAGATATAACTGTCAGATTTACAAAAGTTGAAATGAAGGAAAAAATGTTAAGGGCAGTCAGAGAGAAAGGTCGGGTTACCAACAAAGGGAAGCCCATCAGACTAACAGCGGATCTCTCGGCAGAAACTCTGCAAGCCAGAAGAGAGTGGGGACCAATATTCAACATTCTTAAAGAAAAGAATTTTCAACCCAGAATTTCATATCTAGCCAAAATAAGTTTCATCAGTGAAGGAGAAATAAAATCCTTTACAGACAAGCAAATGCTTATAGATTTTGTCACCCCCAAGCCTGCCCTACAACAGATCCTGAAGGAAGCACTAAACATGGAAAGGAACAACCGGTACCAGCCATTGCAAAAACATGTCAAAATGTAAAGACCATTGATGCTAGGAAGAAACTGCATCAACTAACGAGCAAAATAACCAGCTAATATCAAAATGACAGGATAAAGTTCACACATAACAATATTAACCTTAAATGTAAATGGACTAAATGGTCCAATTAAAAGATACAGACTGGCAAATTGGATAAAGAGTCAAGACCCATCAGTTTGCTGTATTCAGGAGACCCATCTCACATGCAGAGACACACATAGGCTGAAAATACAGGTATGGAGGAAGATCTACCTAGCAAATGGAAAACAAAAAAAGCAGGGGTTGCAATCCTAGTCTCTGACAAAACAGACTTTAAACCATCAAAGATCAAAAGAGACAAAGAAGGCCATTATATAATGGTTAAGGGATCAATTCAACAGGAAGAGCTAACTATCCTAAATATATATGCACCCAATACAGGAGCACCCAGATTCATAAAGTAAGTCCTTAGAGACTGACAAAGAGACTTAGACTCCCATACAATAATCATGGGAGACTTCAACACCCCACTGTCCATTAGACAGATCAACAAGTCAGAAAGTTAACAAGGATATCCAAGAATTGAACTCAACTCTGCACCAAGCGGACCTAATAGACATCTACAGAACTCTCCACCCCAGATCAACAGAATATACATTCTTCTCAGCACCACATTGCACTTATTCCAAAATTGACCACATAGTTGGAAGTAAAGCACTCCTCAGCAAATGTACAAGAACAGAAATTATAACAAACTGTCTCTCAGACCACAGTGAAATCAAACTATAACTCAGGACTAAGAAATTCAATCAAAACCACTCAACTACATGAAAACTGAACAACCTGCTCCTGAATGACTACTGGGTACATAACAAAATGAAGGCAGAAATAAAGATGTTCTTTGAAACCAATGAAAACAAAGATACAATATACCACAATCTCCGGGACACATTTAAAGCAGTGTGTAGAGGGAAATTTATACCACTAAATGCCCACAAGAGAAAGCTGGAAAGATTTAAAATTGACACCCTAACATCACAATTAAAAGAACTAGAGAAGCAAGAGCAAACACATTCAAAAGCTAGCAGAAGGCAAGAAATAACTAAGATCAGAGCAGAACTGAGGGAGATAGAGACACAAAGAAACCCTCCAAAAAATCAATGAATCCAGGAGCTGGTTTTTTGAAAAGATCAACAGAATTGATAGACCACCAGCAAGATTATTAAAGAAGAAAAGAGAGAAGAATCAAATAGATGCAATAAAAAATGATACAGGGGATATCACCACCAACCCCACAGAAATACAAACTACCATCAGAGAATACTATAAACAACTCTATGCAAAATAAACTCGAACACCTAGAAGAAATGTATAATTTCCTGGACACTTACAATCTCCCAAGGCTAAACCAGGAAGAATTTGAATCCCTGAATAGACCAATAGCAGGCACTGAAATTGAGGCAATCATTAATAGCCTACCAACAAAAAAAACTCCAGGATCAGATGGATTCACAGCCGAATTCTACCAGAGGTACAAGGAGGAGCTGGTACCATTCCTTCTGAAACTATTCCAATCAATAGAAAAAGAGTGAATCCTCCCTAACTCATTTTATGAGGCCAAAAACATCCTGATACCAAAGCCTAGCAGAGACACAACAAAAAAAAGAGAATTTTAGACCAATATCCCTGATGAACATCGATGCAAAAATCCTCAATAAAATACTGGCAAACAGAATCCAGCAGCACACCAAAAAGCTTATCCACCATGATCAATTTGGCTTCATCCCTGGGATGCAAGGCTGGTTCAACATATGCAAATCAATAAATGTAATCCAGCATATAAACAGAACCAAAGACAAAAACCACATGATTATCTCAATAGATGCAGAAAAGGCCTTTGACAAAATTCAGCAGCGCTTCATGCTAAAAACTCTCAATAAATTCGGTATTGATGGAACGTATCTCAAAATAATAAGAGCTATTTATGACAAACCCACAGCCAATATCATACTGAATGGGCAAAAACTGGAAGCATTCCCTATGAAAACTGGCACAAGACAGGGATGGCCTCTCTCACCACTCCTATTCAACATAGTGTTGGAAGTTCTGGCTAGGGCAATCAGGCAAGAGAAAGAAATCAAGGCTATTCAGTTAGGAAAATAAGAACTCAAATTGTCCCTGTTTGCAGATGACATGATTGTATATTTAGAAAACCCCATTGTCTCAGCCCAAAATCTCCTTAAGCTGATAAGCAACTTCAGCAAAGTCTCAGGATACAAAATCAATGTCCAAAAATCACAAGCATTCTTATACACCAGTAACAGACAAACAGAGAGCCAAATCATGAATGAACTTCCATTCACAATGGCTTCAAAGAGAATAAAATACCTAGGAATCCAACTTACAAGGGATGTAAAGGACCTCTTCAAGGGGAACTACAAACCACTGCTCAGTGAAATAAAAGAGGACACAAATGAATGGAAGAACATAGCATGCTCGTGGATAGGAAGAATCAATATTGTGAAAATGGCCCTACTGCCCAAGGTAATTTATAGATTCAATGCCATCCCCATCAAGCTACCAATGACTCTCTTCACAGAATTGGAAAAAACTGCTTTAAAGTTCATATGGAACCAAGAAAGAGCCCGCATCTCCAAGACAATCCTAAGTCAAAAGAACAAAGATGGAGGCATCACGCTACCTGACTTCAAACTATACTACAAGGCTACAGTAACCAAAACAGCATGGTACAGATACCAAAACAGAGATATAGACCAATGGAACAGAACAGAGCCTCAGAAATAATACCACACATCTACAGCCATCTGATCTTTGACAAACCTGACAAAAACAAGAAATGGGGAAAGGATTCCGTATTTAATAAATGGTGCTGGGAAAATTGGCTAGCCATAAGTAGAAAGCTGAAACTCGATCCTTTCCCTACTCCTTATACGAAAATTAATTCAAGATGAATTACAGACTTAAATGTTAGACCTAATACCATAAAAACCCTAGAAGAAAATCTAGGTAATACCATTCAGGACATAGGTATGGGTAAGGACTTCATGTCTAAAACACCTAAAGCAATGGCAACAAAAGCCAAAATTGACAAATGGGATTTCATTAAACTAAAGAGCTTCTGCACAGTAAAAGGAACTACCATCAGAGTGAAGAGGCAACCTACAGAATGGGAGAAAATTTTTGCAATCTACTCATCTGACAAAGGGCTAATATCCAGAACCTACAAAAAACTCAAACACATTTACAAGAAAAAAACAACCCCATCAAAAAGTGGGCAAAGGATATGAACAGACATTTCTCAAAAGAAGACATTCATACAGCCAATAGACACATGAAAAAATGCTCCTCATCACTGGCCATCAGAGAAATGCAAATCAAAACCACAATGAGATACCATCTCACACTAGTTATAATGGCAATCATTAAAAAGTCAGGAAACGACAGGTGCTGGAGAGGATATGGAGAAATAGGAACACTTTTACACTGTTGGTGGGATTGTAAACTAGTTCAACCATTGTGGAAAACAGTATGGCGATTTCTCAAGGATCTAGAACTGGAAATACCACATGACCCAGCAATTCCATTACTGGGTATATACCCAAAGGATTATAAATCATGCTGCTATAAAGACACATGCACACGTATGTTTATTGCAGCACTATTCACAATAGCAAAGACTTGGAATCAACCCAAATGTCCATCAGTGACAGACTGGATTAAGAAAATGCAGCACATATACACCATGGAATACTATGCAGCCATAAACAAAGGATGAGTTTGTGTCCTTTGTAGGGACATGGATGCAGCTAGAAACCATCATTCTCAGCAAACTATTGCAAGAACAGAAAACCAAACACCGCATGTTCTCACTCATAGGTGGGAATTGAACATTGAGATCACTTGGACACGGGAAGGGGAGCATCACACACCGGAGCCTATTGTGGGGAAGGGATGGGGGGAGGGATGGCTTTGGGAGTTATACCTGATGTAAATGACGAGTTGAAGGGAGTTGACGAGTTGATGGGTGCAGCACACCAACATGGCACATGTATGCATATGTAACAAACTTGCACGTAGTGCACATGTACCCTAGAACTTAAAGTATAATAAAAAAATAAAATAAAATAAAATAAAACGCATGTTAAGCCATAAATAAATAAATAAATAAATAAATAAATAAATAAATAAAAATGTGGCACATATACACCATGGAATACTATGCAGCCATAGAAAAAGGATGAGTTTGTGTCCTTTGTAGGGACATGGATGCAGCTGGAAACCATCATTCTCAGCAAACTATCACAAGAACAGAAAACCAAACACCGCATGTTCTCACTCATAGTTGGGAATTGAACAATCAGATCACTTGGACACAGGAAGGGAAACATCACACACTGGGGCCTATCATGGGCAGGGGTGAGGGTGGAAGGATAGCATTAGGAGATATACCTAATGTAAATGATGAGTTAATGGGTGCAGCACACCAACATGGCACATGTATACATATGTAACAAACCTGCATGTTGTGCACATGTACCATAGAACTTAAAGTATAATTTTTTTAAAAATCACATAATTTTTCTCAATAGATGCATATATGTTCTATATATGCATATATATAGAAAAAAGAAACGGGTGTGTGTGTTTATATATGTATGTATGTGTGTACATATATATAGAATAAAGAAACTGTGGTGTGTGTGTGTATATATGTATGTATGTGTATATATATGTGTGTACATATATATATATGATGGAATGCTACTCAGCCATAAAAAAGAATGAATTAACTGCATTCCCAGCGACCTGGATGAGATTGGAGACTATTTTTCTAAGTGAAGTAACTCAGGAATGGAAAACCAAATATCATATGTTCTCATTGATATGTAGGAGCTAAACTATGAGGACACAAAGGCATAAGAATGATAGAACGGACCCTGGGGACTTGGGGAAAGAGTGGGCATGGGTGAGGGATAAAAGACTACAAATATAGTGTAGTGTATACTGCTCGGGTGATGGGTGCACCAAAATCTCACAAATCAGCAGTAAAGAACTATTCATGTAACCAAATACCACCGGTACCCCAATAATTTATGGAAAAATAAAATAAATAAATAAGAAAAAATCAATAGACCATTAGTTAGATTAGCCAAGACAAGAGTGATGTGCCAAATAAGGATCAGGCTGCCTCCTCAAGTGATTCCCTTACTCCCATGTATCCTGACTGGGAGACACCTCTCAGTAGGGCCAAAAGACACCTCATACAGAAGAGCTCTGGTTGGCATCTGGCAGGTGCCCCTCTGGAATGAATCTTCCAGAGGAGGGAACATGCAGCAATCTTTGCTATTTGACAACCTCTGCTGGTGATACCCAGGCAAACAGGGTCTGGAGTGAACCTCCAGCAAACTCCAGCAGACCTGCAGTAGAGGGGCCTGACTGGTAAAAAGAAAACTGACAAACAGAAAGGGATAGCATCAACATCAATAACAAGGACATCCACTTAGACTCCATCCAAAGGTCACCAACATCAAAGACCAAAGGTAGATAAATCCACAAAGATGGGGAGAAACCAGGGCAAAAAACTGAAAATTCCAAAACCCAGAATGCCTATTCTCCTCCAAAGAATCACAACTCCTCGCCAGCAAGGGAACAAAACTGGATGGAGAATGAGTTTGACAAATTGACAGAAGTAGGCTTCAGAATGTGGGTAATAAAAAACTCCTCCAAGCTAAAGGAACATGTTCTACCCAATGTAAGGAAGCTAATAACTTTGAAAAAAGATTAGATGAATTGCTAACTACAATAACCAGTTTAGAGAAGAACATAAATGACCTGATGGAGCTGAAAAACACAGCATGAGAAATTCATGAAGCATACACATGTACCAATAGCTGAATTGATCAAGCTGAAGAAAGGATATCATAGATGAAGATAAATTTAATGAAATAAAGCATGAAGACAAGATTAGAGAAAAAAGAATGAAAGGGAATGAACAGAGCCTCCAAGACATACGGGACTACGTGATAAGACCAAATCTATGTTTGATTGGTGTACCTGAAAGTGATAGGGAGAATGGAACCAAGTTGGAAAACACTATTCAGGTTATTATCCAGGAGAATTTCCCCAACCTAGCAAGACAAGCCAACATTCAAATTCAGGAAACACAGAGAACACCACAGAGGTATTCCTTGAGAAGAGCAACCCCAATACACATAATTTTCAGATTCACCAAGGTTGAAATGAAGTAAAAAATGTTAAGCACAGCCAGAGAGAAATGTCAGGTTACCTACAAAGGAATGCCCATCAGACTAATAGCAGATCTACCCTACAAGCCAGAATAGAGTGGGGGCCAATATTCCATTGTTAAAGAAAAGAATTTTCAACCCAGAATTTCATATCCAAACTCAGTTTCATAAATAAAGGAGAAATAAAATCCTTTAAAGACAAGCAAATGCTGAGAGACTTTGTCACCACCAGGCCTACATATCCAATTGTAAAGACCATTGACACTATGAAGAAACTGCATCAACTAATGGGCAAAATAACCAGCTAGCATCATAATGACAGATCAAACTCACACATAACAATTTTAACCTTAAATGTAAATGGGATAACTGCCCCCAATTAAAAGACACAGACTGGCAAATTGGTTAAAGTGTCAAGACCCATCAGTGTGCTGTATTCAGGATACCATTCAGGACATAGGCATGGGAAAAGACTTCATGACTAAATCACTACAAGCAATGACAACAAAAGCCTAAATTGACAAATGGGATCTAATTAAACTAAAAAGCTTCTGCACAGCAAAAGAAACTATCATCAGAGTGAACAGGCAACCTACAGAATGGGAGAAAATTTTTGCAATCTATTCATCTGACAAAGGGCTAATATCCAGAATCTACAAATAACTTAAACAAATTTACAAGAAAAAAACAAACAACCCCATCAAAAAGTGGGCAAAGAATATGAACAGACACTTCTCAAAAGAAGACATTTATGCAGCCAACAAACATGAAAAAAAGCTCATCATCACTGGTCATCAGAGAAATGCAAATGAAAACCACAGTGAGATACCTCTCATGCCAGCTAGAATAGCAATCATTAAAAAGTCAGGAAACAACAGGTGCTGAAGAGAATGTGGAGAAATAGGAATGCTTTTACATTGTTGGTGGTAGTGTAAATTAGTTCAACCATTGTGGAAGACAGCGTGGTGATTCCTCAAGGATCTAGAGCCAGAACTACCATTTGACCCAGCAATCCCATTACTGGGTATATACCCAAAGAATTATAAATCATTCTACTATAAAGACACATGCACACATATGTTTATTGCAGCACTTTTCACAATAGCAAAGACTTGGAACCAAACCACATGCCCATCAATGATATCCTGGATAAAGAAAAAGTGGCACATATACACCATGGAATACCATGCAGTCATAAAAAAGGATGAGTTCATGTCCTTTGCAGGGACATGGATGAAGCTGAAAACCACCATTTTCAGCAAACTAACAAAAGAACAGAAAATGAAACACCGCATGTTCTCACTCATAAATGGGAGTTGAACAATGAGAACACAAGGACACAGGGAGGGGAACATTACAGACCAGGGCCTGTCGGGGGTTGAGGGGCTAGAGGAGGGATAGCATTAGGAGAAAAACCTAATGTAGATGATGAGTTGATGGGTGCAGCAAACCACCATGGCACATGTATACCTATGTAACAAAACTGCACATTCTGCACAAGTACCCCAGAACTTAAAATGTCACAAGAAAAGAACTTATCTATGTAACCAAATATCATCTGTTCCCTGAAAACTATTGAAATAATAATAATTTAAAATAAACATATAAATAGAATTTATCACAAAAAGTTACATAAATAAATGTGATTCACCACATAAACAGAATTTAAAACAATACCCACTTGACCATGTCAAAAGATGCAGAAAAAAACTTCACAATAGCAAAGACTTGGAACCAAACCACATGCCCATCAATGATATCCTGGATAAAGAAAAAGTGGCATATATACACCATGGAATACCATGCAGTCATAAAAAAGGATGAGTCCAACATCTTTTCATGACAAAATCCCTCAACAAACTAGGCATTGAAGGAACATACCTTAAAATAATAAAAGTTGTCTATGAACAACCCACAGCCAACATCATACTGAATGGGCAAAAGCTGGAAACATTTCATTTAAGAACAAAAACAAAATAAGGATGTCCACTCTCAGCACTACTATTCAACATAGTACCAAAAGTTTTAACCAGAGCAATCAGGCAAGAGAAAGAAATAAAACATATCCAAATAGAAAAAGAAGTCAAATTATCTCTCTGTTGATGATATGATTCTATACCTAGAAAGCCCTAAAGACTCTGCCAAAAGCTTCTTAGAACTAAAAAAAAAAAAAAAAAAAAAATGACTTCAGTAAAGTTTCAGGATACAAAGTCAATGTACCAAAATCAGTAGCATTTCTATACACCAATAACTTTCAAGTTCACAGTAAAATCAAAAATGTTATCACATTTACAATAGTCACCAAAAAAAATTCCTAGAAATACATCTAACCAAGGAGTTGAAATATCTCTACAAGAATTACAAAATATTGCTTACAGAAATACATCTAACCAAGGAGTTGAAATATCTCTACAAGAATTACAAAATATTGCTTACAGAAATTACAGATGACACAAACAAATGGAAAAACAGTCCATCCTCCTGTATAGGAAGAATCAATATTGTTAATCTGGCCAGACTGCTGAAAGCAATCTATAGAATCAATGCTATTTCTATCAAACTATCAATCTCATTCTCCACAAAATTCAAAAAAAAACTATTCTTAAATTCATATGGAACCAAAAAAGAGCCCAAATAGACAAAGTAATCCTAAGCAAAAAGAACCAAGCCAGCAGCATCATATTACCCAACTTCAAACTATCCTACAAGGCTACAATAACTAAAACAGCATGGTATTGGTAGAAAACAGACACGTAGACCAATGAAGCAGAACAGAGAACCCAGAAATAAAGCCGAATACCTACAGCCATCCGATTGTTGAAAAAATTGACAAGAATAGGCAATAGGGAAAGGACTCTTTCAAGAATGTTGAATATTTGCCCCTACTCTCTTCTGGCCTGTAGGGTCTCTGCTGAGAGATCCGCTGTTAGTCTGATGGGCTTCCCTTTGTAGGTAACCCAACCTTTCTCTCTGGCTGCCCTTAAGATTTTTTCCTTCATTTCCACCTTGGTGAATCTGACGATTATGTGTCTTGGAGTTGCTCTTCTTGAGGAGTATCTTTGTGGCATTCTCTGTATTTCCTCAATTTGAATGTTGGCCTGCCTTTCTAGGTTGGGGAAGTTCTCCTGGATAATATCCTGCAGAGTGTTTTCCAACTTGGTTCCATTCTCCCCATCACTTTCAGGTACACCAATCAGACATAGATTTGGTCTTTTCACATAGTGCCATATTTCTTGGAGGCTTTATTCATTTCTTTTTACTCTTTTTTTCTCTAAACTTCTCTTCTTGCTTCATTTCATTCATTTGATCTTCAATCACTCATACCCTTTCTTCCAGTTGATCGAATTGGCTACTGAAGCTTGTGCATGTGTCACATAGTTCTCGTGCCATAGTTTTCAGCTCCATCAGGTCATTTAAGGTCTTCTCTATGCTGTTTATTCTAGTTAGCCATTCCCCTAATCTTTTTTCAAGGTTTTTAGCTTCTTTGCGATGGGTTCTTACATCCTCCTTTAGCTCGGAGAAGTCTGTTATTACCAATCATCTGAGGCCTTCTTCTCTCAACTCGTCAAAGTCATTCTCCATCCAGCTTTGCTCCATTGCTGGCGAGGAGGTGCATTCCTTTGGAGAGGAGGCACTCTAATTTTTAGAATTTTCAGCTTTTCTGCTCTGGTTTCTCCCCATCTTTGTGGTTTTATCTACCTTTGGTCTTTGATGATGGTGACATACAGATGGGGTTTTGGTGTGGATGTCCTTTATGTTTGTTAGTTTTCCTTCTAATAGTCAGGATCCTCAGCTGCAGGTCTGTTGGAGTTTGCTGGAGGTCCTCTCCAGACCCTGTTTGCCTGGGTATCATCAGTGGAGGCTGCAGAACTGCAAATATTGTAGAATGGAAAATGTTGCTGCCTGATCATTCCTCTGGAAGCTTCGTCTCAGAGGAGCACCCAGGCATATGAGGTGTCAGTCAGCCCCTACTGGGAGGTGCCTCCCAGTTAGGCTACTTGGGGAAGCAATCTGTCCATTCTCAGATCTCAAACTCCATGCTGGAAGAATCACTACTCTCTTCAATGCTCAGTTGGAAATGCAGAAATCTCCCGTCTTCTGCATCACTCATGCTGGGAGCTGTAGACTGGAACTGTTCCTATTTGGCCATCTTGGAACCTCTAACAAGAAACGAAATTTATTTCTTACAGTTATGAAGTCTGACAAGTGTGTATCGAGGAGATGTATCTGGTGAGGGTCTTCCTACTCTTGGGGACCTTGCAGTGTCCCAAGGTGGCACAGGGCATCATGTGGTGAGGGAGCTGAGCATGCAGACATGCTAGCTCAGATCTCTCTTCCTCTTCTTATAAAGCCAGTATTTTCACACCCATGATAACCCATTAATCCATTAATCTGTGAATGGATTAGTCTATTTATAAGGACTGAGCCTTCATGATCCAATCACCACTTAAAGGTCCTACCTTTCAATATTGCTACATTGGAATTTAAGTTTCAATGCAAGTTTTGGAGGAGACATTCAGACCATACTATTATTCCCCTGAGCTCCTTAAGCTTGTGTTCTTCTCACATAGAAATACGTTCATTCCACCCCTAAAGCCCCAGAGTCTTAACTTGCTCCCACACCAACTCAGAAGGCCAAAGTCCAAAGTCTCTACTGTGAGCCTGTGAAAGACTCACTCCCATTCCAAAAGGGAGAAAATAGGCAAGAAGAAAGAGATAACAGGCCTGAAGTAAGTTTAAAACCCAAGAAAGTAGATATTAGATACTAAGACTCTAAAATAATCTCCTTTGACTCCATGTCTGGCACTCTCTGCACTTTGGCTTGATGATTTGGTCCCCCAAAGCCTCAAGCAGGCCTGCCCCTATGACTGTCCTAGGCTTAGTCCTTTCAACTCTCCCAGGATGGCATTGCACATTGGTAGCTCTAAAGTTCTGGAGTTTCAGCAGCAGTTCTACTCCCATGACTCCACTAAGCATGGCCCTAGTGAGGACTCTCTGCAGTGGCCTCACTCCCACAGCCCCACCAGCCCCATGGTGGGGACTCTGTAGCAGCTCCCACCCCACATTTCTGCTCAGTATTGCTTGACAATTAAGGCTCTCTGTGGTGGCTCCACCCCTGTAACACATCTCTGCTGAGAACCCCAGGCTTTTGAAGCCATTCTTTGAAATCTGGGTGGAGGCTGCCAAGCCTCCACAGCTCTCATTTTCTAAAAGCCTGCAGAATTAACACCACATGGACACTACCAAAGTTTATAACTTGTGCCTTCCAGAGCTGCAACATGAGCTTCACCTGGGGCAACTTGAGCCATGACTGAGGCAGCCATGGAGCACTGTGCTAAAATGTAGGGAGCAGAATCCTGAGGCAACCCTGGGCAGTGAACCCATGAAGATCACTCCAGGCCAATCCACTGAAAGCATTCTGCCCTCGACCTCTGGGCCTGTGATGATAGAGGCAGCATTGAAGATCTCTGAAATGTCTTTAGGCTATTTTTTCCATTGTTTTGAGAAATAGTACCTGACTCTTTTTTGCCTTTACTAATCTTTTTAGCAAATAGCCCTGCACTCTTGGTTTCCTCTCCTGAACATGATTTTTCACTCTATATGGCCAGGCTGAAAGTTTTTCAAATATTTCTACTCTGCTTCTCCTTTAATTGTAAATTGTTTTTAATTGTTTCTTTGTTCCTAAATCTCAACGAAAGTGGCCAAAAGCAACCATGCAGCTCCTTCTATTTTTTTTTTTTTTTTTTATACTTTAAGTTCTAGGGTACATGTGCATAACGTGCAGGTTTGTTACATATGTATACTTGTGCCATGTTGGTGTGCTGCACCCATCAACTCGTCAGCACCCATCAACTCGTCATTTACATCAGGTATAACTCCCAATGCCATCCCTCCCCCCTCCCCCCTCCCATGATAGGCCCCGGGTGTGTGATGTTCCCCTTCCCAAGTCCAAGTGATCTCATTGTTCAGTTCCCACCTATGAGTGAGAACATGCAGTGTTTGGTTTTCTGTTCTTGTGATAGTTTACTAAGAATGATGGTTTCCAGCTGCATCCATGTCCCTACAAAGGACACAAACTCATCCTTTTTTATGGCTGCATAGTATTCCATGGTGTATATGTGCCACATTTTCTTAATCCAGTCTGTCACTGATGGACATTTGGGTTGATTCCAAGTCTTTGCTATTGTGAATAGTGCCGCAATAAACATATGTGTGCATGTGTCTTTATAGCAGCATGATTTATAATCCTTTAGGGCTAATATCCAGAACCTACAAAGAACTCAAACAAATTTACAAGAAAAAAACAAACAACCCCATCAAAAAGCGGGCAAAGGATATGAACAGACATTTCTCAAAAGAGGACATTCATACAGCCAACAGACACATGAAAAAATGCTCATCATCACTGGCCATCAGAGAAATGCAAATCAAAACCACAATGAGATACCATCTCACACCAGTTAGAATGGCGATCATTAAAAAGTCAGGAAACAACAGGTGCTGGAGAGGATGTGGAGAAATAGGAACACTTTTACACTGTTGGTGGGATTGTAAACTAGTTCAACCATTATGGAAAACAGTATGGCGATTCCTCAAGGATCTAGAACTAGATGTACCATATGCTCCTTCTATTTTGCTTAGACATTTCTTCTGCTACATACCCTACTTCATCAATCTCATGTTTGATGAAAAAGCTCTCAAGTATTAACACAGCTCAGCCAAGTTCTTGTCAATTTATAACAAGGATGGCCTTTCCACTGGTTTCTAAAAACTTGCTCTTCAGTTTCATCTGAAATTTTATCAGAAAGGCTTTTACTGTTCATATTTCTTTTTTTATTATTATTATACTTTAAGTTCTAGGGTACATGTGCACAGTGTGCATGTTTGTTACATAGGTATACATGTGCCATGTTGGTTTGCTGCACCCATCAACTCATCATTTACATTAGGTATTTCTCCTAATGCTATCCATCCCCCAGCCCTCCACCCCCTGACAGGCCCCAGTCTGTGATGTTCCCTGTCCTGTGTCCAAGGGTTTTCATTGTTCAGTTCCCACCTAAAAGTGAGAACATGCAGTGTTTGATTTTCTGTTTTTGCAATAGTTTGCTTAGAATGATGGTTTCCAGCTTCATCCACGTCCCTGCAAAGGACATGAACTTATCCTTTTTTATGGCTGCATAGTATTCCATGGTGTATATGTACCACAATTTCTTAATCCATTCTATCATTGATGGACATTTGGGTTGGTTCCAAGTCTTTGCTATTGTGAATAGTGCCGCAATAAACATACGTGTGCATGTGTCTTTATTGTAGAATGATTTATAATCCTTTAGGTATATACACAGTAATGGGATCACTGGGTCAAATGGTATTTCTAGTTCTAGATCCTTGAGGAATCGCCACACTGTCTTCCACAGTGGTTGAACTAACTTACACTCCCACTAACTGTGTAAAAGCATTCTATTTCTCCATATCCTCTCCAGTATCTGTTGCTTCCTGACTTTTTAATGATCGCCATTCTAACTAGCATGAGATAGTGTCTCATTGTGGTTTTGATTTGCATTTCTCTGATGACCAGTGATGATGAACACTTTTTCATGTGCCTGTTGGCTGCATAGATGTCTTCTTTTGAGAAATGTCTTTTCATATCCTTTGCCCACCTTTTGATGGGGTTGTTTGCTTTTTTTCTTGTAAATTTGTTTAAGTTCTTTTTAGATTGTGGATATTAGCTCTTTGTCAGATGGTTAGATAGCAAAAAATTTTCTCCCACTCTGTAGGTTGCCTGTTCACTCTGATGGTAGTTTCTTTCATATTTCTATCAGCATTGTGGTCATAACCACTTAACCAATCTCTAAGAAGTTCCATGTTTTCCCTAGTCTTGTTGTATTCTAGGCCCCCACCAGAATATAGGCTTTTTCTAGCCTACTCCTCCAAATTGTTTCAGCTTCTGCCCAGTATTGACTCTTAAAGCTGCTTCTGCATTTTTGAGGGTTTGTAATTAGCAACATGTGTGTTCCTGGAAAAAGTTGAATGTGGTTAAGATCTTGCCTGCAAAGACTGTGTGCTGGCAGACCTGTTGAGATATCCCATGGGGAAATGAGTGAAAGTATATTTGTTTCAAAAGTGAAGACTGATTGCTTCTGAGAGGCTGTTTGAACTATGCATTGAATTGAACATATTAGCAAAATATGCAAACAGCAAACTATTTTCTAGCTGTTGGTTTGATGGAGTCAGTAATTTGGTAATTTAGACATGGGAGTTTCATGGAGGATACCACAGCATTTAGGTTATGGTGATTTACTGTGAAGTGTCATTCATTTATATCATGTTTGAGCACTGGCCAAATTGGTTTATTAAAGGAGAAATAATAGAAACAATGACAAGGCCAGCCACACCCATCCCAAGGGAGTGTTCGTACACTGCTCTACATTTCCCCACAAACTTCATGGCTGTAGCAGATTCTCTCATGGAACCTTTTTCTCAATGGTCTCTCTGAAATCTCTCTTCTCAGCCATATGTTTACAATTTGTTCTCAAAATTGCCAACAATTGAGGTTCATTAGCCCCTTTTGAACTTGGGTCCACAGGGCTTCTTTAGCTTCTTCAGGAAATTGATCCCATGTGCCTGCTCTAAAAAGAGCAGATAAAACCTGTGTTACTGTAGCTAACAAAGAAACTGCAAAGATGTCCATCCCCTGCCATCTAAGAACTTCATAATCTTTCTTAGAGCATAAATTTTAAGAAATTTGCTGCCTCTCAAAGTATTTTCTTCTAATTCAATAACTGCTATGGACTCTGTTTTACTTTTTTATTACACATGTGAAGGTCTGTGTCTCTCAGGAACTGTGATTTGATTCTGGATTGGATTCCTAAAATGGAAAATAATATCCTCTTTTTCTTGGTTAAGTTACACAAACTTAGATACTTTTCTTAAGAGAAAGGTAAAATGTGGATGGAAGGCAATGGAAAACATGTTAAAGTTTATACCACTCAAAGATCCACGTGGCACATCTCATCTTTGATTTACCTCTTAGGAACAACAAGGTAAACAGTATACTATAGTCATTCAGATTGTCAAAGGTATGAGCATCATATGTTTTTAAAGTCACTGATTTTATCATTCTATAAATGTGGATAATGAAATGATCAACTGTGAAAATCTGGAAGAAAATGCAGTACTTGCCAAAGACCACAGGTTAGTATAAACAAGGAAAAGAGGGCTGTGGGAGATCCAGGTCAATGTTTAACATCATCTAGGACCTCCAAAAACTGTATGGAAAGATGGGAAGGTTGACAAGAATGATTGTAATATAATTTTTCTAATCCATATGCATGTAAATTAGAAGGACCCCTTTATATTATATTTGCCTCTTACTCAGAAAAATCTAAAGATGCACTCACGATACTACCACCAAATTTTCCTTCCCTGAGAATTACCACTTTATCGACAAAGAACTTGTACTGTCAAAAACTTTTTCTGGTTTCTGTAAGACAAGAATAGAAAACAGGGGAGTCTGGGTCATGATAAACTGCCATCCTTAGTTGCCTTTGAGAACTCTTTAAGACTGAGCAAAATCCATTCTGTGATGCTGCTTACAGAGCTCTCAAAATTTCTCAGAGACATATCTCAAATCAGTGCCTGGAAGACTCTGAATGTGGCAGAGAAACATATAATAAAATATTAAATAACATGACTTATTGATGCTTGAGCCTTGTTCATGTAGCAGAAAAGGCTCACAATATGAAATGAGATGATCTTCTGCATTGCCTGTGTAGGGAAATTCCTACTGGTTTCTGAAACAAGGATGTCAGAGTTTTGGACAGTAATGGAGATAAGGATCTATAGCAGATATCCATTGAAGCATCAAATAGTGCAGAGACAGGAAAGAAAGAAACAGGAAAGCACAGAAAACAGAATGAGGTAGACAGATGTGTGCCAAAAGCACAGAAGTAGGAGAGCTTATAATACAGTCAAGAGAAAGTACTTTACATGTGAAGATTTTATAAACATTTGAAAGGAAACAACAGGTTCAAAAACTTCTATTTTTCTGAAAAAAAAATCATGAGAAGTTATTCTATAATAAATTTCCTTAAGTGCCCAGGAACAGGTCAACTTGAGAAATGAAAAAGTTCATTTACACAAAAGATATGGGGCTTACATGAAGCCAAGTGTAGCCCAATGGGACACTGGTTTGGGCCATCTGGATGGTGAGCAATGTATGACCCGATTCTGTTCGTTAAAATAAATTTTATCTCTCCTACTCTAAGAAACTCTTCAATTTTCATCATTCTCACCTTTTGCCTTTAGGTTTTCCGAAGGTCAACAATGAAAAACAGAACGATGTTTGGTGAGTTTATTCTGCTGGGCCTTACAAATCAACCTGAACTCCAAGTGATGATATTCATCTTTCTGTCCCTCACCTACATGCTAAGTGTCCTAGGAAATCTGACTATTATCACCCTCACCTTACTAGACCCCCACCTCCAGACCCCCATGTATTTCTTCCTCAGGAATTTCTCCTTCTTAGAAATTTCCTTCACGTCCATTTTTATTCCCAGATTTCTGACCAGCATGACAACAGGAAATAAAGTTATCAGCTTTGCTGGTTGCTTGACTCAGTATTTTTTTGCCATATTTCTTGGAGCTACTGAGTTTTACCTCCTGGCCTCCATGTCCTATGATCGTTATGTGGCCATCTGCAAACCCTTGCATTACATGACTATTATGAGCAGCAGAGTCTGCATACAGCTAGTGTTCTGCTCCTGGCTGGGGGGATTCCTAGCAATCTTACCACCAATCATCCTCATGAGCCAGGTAGATTTCTGTGTCTCCAACATTCTGAATCACTATTATTGTGACTATGGGCCTCTCATGGAGCTTGCCTGCTCAGACACAAGACTCTTAGAACTGATGGTCATTCTCCTGGCTGTTGTGACTCTTGTGGTTACTCTGGTACTGGTGACACTTTCTTACACATACATTATCAGGACTATTCTGAGGATCCCTTCTGTCCAGCAAAGGACAAAGGCCTTTTCCACTTGTTCCTCCCACATGATTGTCATTTCCCTCTCTTATGGAAGCTGCATGTTTATGTACATTAATCCTTCTGCAAAAGAAGGAGGTGCTTTCAACAAAGGAATAGCTGTACTCATTACTTCAGTTACTCCCCTGTTGAATCCCTTCATATATACTTTAAGAAATCAGCAAGTGAAACAAGCTTTCAAGGACTCGGTCAAAAAGATTGTGAAACTTTAAAAACGGAGATTACACTTCAATAAAAAATATATTTTCACTTAACAAATATGCATTGAATGTCTGTATTTCCAGTGCTAAATTGGCCCTTGAAGATAAAAATAGGAAAAGTATATGTCTTAATTATAGTCTAGAATTAAGGAAAGATACATAAATGGTAAATTTATGTAATAAATTTACAAAAAACAAAATGACATTTTAATTGTTATTAGAGAAGAGTGAATGGGGATCCAAAAAGGAACAGCTAGAAAGAATTAGTTCTGTTTTCCATAAATTATTTGAAATTTAAGAAGCAAAACATACTGCTTATTTAGAAGATTAGGAGGATAAGAATTTAGAGTGAAAAAGGAAACCAGATCATAAAAGTATGTAATTACAACTACTGAGTTAGTTGGCTTTCATGAGTCAAGAAAAATTTTCAGAATTGTTTTGAGGAGAATGTAGTATCAGCATTGTTCTTCAGCATGGAGCCCTGGAGACTATGTTTCCATCTAGGAGTGAATAATTTTGATTCTCTACCCATTTTTCATTTATATTTCAAATGTAACCATTGCAACTTCCATCCTTTCATAAGAGGAAAATAAAAGAAAAAATATACATTTAGTCTACTTTTCTCCAAATGAGGAGAAAAATTCTTAAGATTTTTGTCAACTTACATGTCCATTTTCTAGTTTATGGTTAAAACAGGTTTCTAGAGGCAAGTTTAGAAGACTTTCATTCTCCTAGACAAAATCTATTGTTTCTTTTCTTAGGTGACGTGTTTTAAGTTAATGGTGTGAGATCTGTTTTCTCTCTCTTTGATAGTTTCTGGTGATCTTTTCCTTCCTATTGTGATTTTATTTTCATCTTTTTGTTTCACTTTATTAGATATTAGAAAAGAAAATTCTGTTATCTGGCTCTACTTCTTTAACTTTCCTCCAAATTTTTGCTTTTGTTTTTAACATAAACCATGAATGACCTTTTTATAAAGTGAAAAAGAATATGAAGTGTCAATGCAATTTTATATCTAGAATGTTCCAAATTATGAGTCTTGAAACAACAACTAGAAATAGACTATCCTACCAAAAACTTTACATATGGATTCGAGGCCATGACAACTTGAATTTGAATAGGTAGTGGTAGTGTCCAACTTCAATGGAAGAAGGGACTTTTTTTTTTAATCTGAGCACCTGTACACAGTTTAATAATATCTTAACAAATTGCAGGAGTTTTGTTACTATTTGGGGTAGAAGTGGAACACAATCTGGTATTGTCACATGCTTTATATGTGGTAATGTGTTGAGTAGAATGAGGTACTTCTCAAGCATTTAAGGAACAAGCTAGATTGAACTGATTATGACAGCAAATTCTCAGAGCCACAGAAAATATTGGAGAATGTATAATATTTTTGAAAAAATATTCTATGTAAAGCTGTTGCTATCTTTAATATCTTGTTTTCTTTGGTTGCTAGCTAGAGATTAGTGATAATATTCAATATAGTCCAAATTTAATGCACTACAAGAACAACAAGTGTTCTTGAATCGCCACATCTGAATCATTAAGTTCCCCTACATCCATCTACCAAAACCAATGGTACAGTGGGAGCAATGTCATAGAGTGGCTTAAAACATAGGCTTTATTTCAAATTCCAGCTTTTCAACTTTCTGCCAAAGTTACCTGGGGATAGTTACTTTATCACTCTAAGGCTCACCTCTGTCAACTCTAAAATGTTTACAATAATAGTGTCTATCTTATAGTTTTGAGCATTCAGTGAGAAAATAGATGTAAAATATTTAAAAACAGCCAGTATTTATTGTGTTTAATAAATGATATCTAATATAGCTATATGATAATTATAAACAATATCTTTTTCAATGAACTGGAGCTTAACTAGAAAGAAGGTATTAAATTGGTTGGTTTAATATAGCTGGGACTGTAAAAATGTTGGCCATTGCACTTGAAATCCATCCACACAAGGCCAGCATATTCCTACTCTTCACATATTCAGTTGCATGCTAGGTAGCTGGGTCAGCAAAGAGCTAACCTACACTTCAGATAATGCCATCAAAATACTTGGCAGCAGGTTATAAGAACTGAGCTAGCATCAACTTCATTGCCCTAGATATCTATGGGGGAAAGGGGATGTATTAACGTGCTGAGACAAGGAAGCAAGGTACTTTGTGTAAGTCAGTGTTTAAGATCACTAAGCAAGACGTCACTCAGCATTCTTTATATAAGCATTTGGAAATGAATATGGAAAAGAATGTATCACCTTCTAAATGAGCTCTTCAAAAAAAAAAAAAGCAAGTCATATTCTTCTAAAACTGTTCATCTAGTCTGGCTTTATGTTAATTCATACTTGGAATGTAATCCAAGTCACAGATAAACAAAAGGAATGACTTCACAGAGTCTGGTGCTGAGCTACCAGAATATTCAGTATCTAAAGATATGAAATGGTGAGTTTTATTCCTCATGTCACCAATGTGGACAAGAATTAAAAGAAACAGCTTTAGCTGACTAACAATCTCAGAATAATATTATATCAGTGCTAGGGTGAGCAGATTATGAAAATGAGTAAGAGCCAATCTGCTACATTTGAGTGCTCACTCTTCCATTGCCTGTCTTTAAAGTCGCCAGAGCTTGTGGATGTATGGATTACAACTCTAAAGAGGTAGTCTTCCAGCATCATTTCTTGCAAAGAGTTTTAAATAAAATTCAAAACAATAAAATATAATTTTTTTATTTTTTTATTTCAGCTGGGATCAGTGGCTCACACCTCTAATCCCAGCTCTTTAGGAGGCTGAGGTAGGTGGATCACTTGAGGTCAGGAGTTCAAGAACAGCCTGGCCAACACAGGGAAACCCCACCTCTACTATTACATTGATGCAAAAGTAATTGTGGTTTTTGCTACTAAAGATAATGGCAAAAAGCGCAACTACCTTTGCACCAACCAAATAAAAATGCAAAAATTAGCCAGGCATGGTGATGTGTGCCTGTAATTCCAGCTACTGGGGAGGCTGAAGCACGAGAATCACTTGGAGTACAAGTGGCCTTTTGTTACATCAATGAATTAAATAGTGGTGAATTCTGAGATTTTAGTGCACCTGTCACCCAAGTAGTATACACTGGACCTAAGGTGTAGTTTTTATCTCTAGCCCCCTCCCATCATTCCCCTTCTGACTCTCTAAAGTTCATTATACCACACTGTATGCCTTTGCATACTCATAGCTTAGCTCCCACTTACAAGTGAGAACATAAAGTTTTTGGTTTTCCACTCCCATATTACTTCACTTAGAATAATGACTTCCAACTCCACCCAAATTGCTACAAAAGACATTCTTTCATTCCCTTCCAGGCCAGGTGCAGTGGCTTATGCCTGTAATCCCAGAACTCTGGGAGGCCGAGGAGGGCAGATCACTTGAGGTCAGGAATTCGAGACCAGCCTGGCCAACATGGTGAAACCCTGTCCCTACTAAAAATATAAAAATTAGCCTGGTGTGGTGGCACAAGCCTGTAGTTCCAGCTACCTGGGAGGCTAAGGTATGAGAACCAGGGAGGCAGAGGTTGTAGTGAGCTGAGATCATGCCTCTGCACTCCAGGCTGGACAACAGAGCAAGACTCTGTCTCAAAAAAAGATAAAATCAAATAATAAAAAATGTTTTTTCTGAGTTGTTGAATCTGGGGGCACGTCCAAGATGGCTGAATAGGAACAGCTCCAGCCTCCAGCTACCAGCATGAGTGACACAGAGATGGGTGATTTCTGCATTTTCAACTGAGGTACCGGGTTCACCTCACTGGGGAGCGCCGGACAATCGGTGCTGGTCAGCTGCTGCAGCCCGACCAGCGAGAGCTGAAGCAGGGCGAGGCATTGCCTCACCTGGGAAGCACAAGGGAGAACGCAATCCCTTTTCCTAACTAGGGAAACTGAGACACACAACACCTGGAAAATCGGGTAACTCCCACCCTAATACTGCACTTTACCAAGGGTCTTAGCAAATGGCACACCAGAAGATTATATCCCACATCTGACCTGGAGGGTCCCATGCCCACGGAGCCTCCTTCATTGCTAGCACAGCAGTCAGAGATCTAACTGCAAGGTGGCAGCGAGGCTGGAGGAGGGGCACCCGCCATTGATGAGGCTTAAGTAGGTAAACAAAGCCGCTGGGAAGCTCGAACTGGGTGGAGCCCATTGCAGCTCAAGGAGGCCTGCCTGCCTCTGTAGACTCCTCCTCTGGGGAAAGGGCATAGTTAAACAAAAAGCAGCAGAAACCTCGGCAGAGGTAAATGCCCCTGTCTGATAGCTTTGAACAGAGCAGTGAATCTCCCAGCATGGATGTTGAGACCTGAGAATGGACAGACTGCCTGCTCAAGTGGGTGCCTGACCCCTGAGTGGCCTAACTGGGAGACATCCCCCACTAGGTGCAGACTGACACCTCACACCTCACACGGTGGGGTACACCCCTGAGATGAAGCTTTCAGAGCAAGAATCAGCAATATTCTATCTTCTGCAGCCTCCATTGCTGATACCCAGGCAAACAGGGTCTGGAGTGGACCTCAAGCAAATTCCAACAGACCTACAGCTGAGGGTCCTGACTGTTAGAAGGAAAACTAACAGACAGAAAGGACACCCACACCAAAACCCCATCAGTACATCACCATCATCAAAGACCAAAGGCAGATAAAACCACAAAGATGTGGGGAAATCAATGCAGAAAAGCTGGAAATTTGAAAAATCAGAGTGCATCTCCCCCTCCAAAGGAACGCAGCTCATTGCCAGCAATGGAACAAAGCTGGATGGAGAATGACTTTGACGAGTTGAGAGAAGAAGGCTTCAGTTGATCAAACTTCTTAGAGTTAAAGGAGGAACTACGTAACCAGCGCAAAGAAACTGAAAACCTTGAAAAAAGAATGGATGAATGGATAACTAGAATAATTAAGGCAGAGAAGACCTTAAAAGAACTGATAGAGATGAAAACCATAACACAAGAATGATGTGACAAATGAACAAGCTTCAGTAACAAACTCAATCAACTGGAAGAAAGAGTATCAGCAATTGAAGATCAAATGAATGAAAAGAAGTGAGAACAGAAGCGTGGAGAAAAAAGAGTAAAAAGAAATGAACAAAGCCTCCAAGAAGTATGGGATTATGTGAAAAGACCAAATCTACGTCTGATTGGTGTGCCTGAAAGTGATGGGGAAAATGGAACCAAGTTGGAAAACACTCTGCAGGATATCATCCAGGAGAACTTCCCCAACCTAGTAAGGCAGGCCAACATTCAAATTCAGGAAATACAGAGAATGCCACAACGATACTCCTCGAGAAGAGCAACTCCAAGACACATAATTGTCAGATTCACGAAAGTTGAAATGAAGGAAAAAATGTTAAGGGCAGCCAGAGAGTAAGGTCGGGTTACACACAAACGGAAGCCCATCAGACTCACAGCAGACCTCTCAGCAGAAACTCTCCAAGCCAGAAGAGAGTGGGGGCCGATATTCAACATTTTTAAAGAAAAGAATTTTAAACCCAGAATTTCTATCCAGCCAAACTAAGTTTCATAAGTGAAGGAGAAATAAAATCCTTTACAGACAAGCAAATGCTTATAGATTTTGTCACCACCAGGCCTGCCCTAAAAGAGATCCTGAAGGAAGCACTAAACATGGAAAGGAAAAACCGGTACCAGTCATTGCAAAAACATGTCAAAATGTAAAGTCCATCGATGCTAGGAAGAAACTGCATCAACTAGCAAGCAAAATAACCAGCTAATATCATAATGACAGGATCAAGTTCACACATAATAATATTAACATTATACGTAAATGGACTAAATGGTCCAATTAAAAGACACAGACTGGCAAACTGGATAAAGAGTAAAGACCCATCAGTCTGCTGTATTCAGGAGACCCATCTCACATCCAAAGACACACATAGGCTCAAAATAAAGGGATGGAGGAAGATCTACCAAGCAAATAGAAAACAAAAAAAGCAGGGGTTGCAATCCTAGTCTCTGATAAAACAGACTTTAAACCATCAAAGATCAAAAGAGACAAAGAAGGCCATTATATAATGGTAAAAGGATCAATTCATCAGGAAGAGCTAACTATCCTAAATATATATGTACCCAATACAGGAGCACCCAGATTCATAAAGCAAGTCCTTAGAGACTTACAAAGAGACTTAGACTCCCATACAATAATAATGGGAGATTTCAACAACCCACTGTCAACATTAGACAGATCAATGAGACAGAAAGTTAACAAAGATATCCAGGAATTCAACTCAACTCTGCACCAAGCAGACCTCATATACATCTACAGAACTCTCAACCCCAAATCAACAGAATATACATTCTTCTCAGCACCACATCGCACTTATTCCAAAATTGACCACATAGTTGGAAGTAAAGCACTCCTCAGCAAATGTACAAGAACAGAAATTATAACAAACTGTCTCTCAGACCACAGTGCAATTAAATTACAACTCAGGACTAAGACACTCAATCAAAATGGCTCAACTACATGGAAACTGAACAACCTGCTCCTGAATGACTAGTGGGTACATAACAAAATGAAGGCAGAAATAAAGATGTTCTTTGAAACCAATGAGAACAAAGATACAACATACCAGAATCTCTGGGACACATTTAAAGCAGTGTGTAGAGGGAAATTTAGAGCACTAAATGCCCACAAGAGAAAGCAGGAAAGATCTAAAACTGATGCCCTAACATCACAATTAAAAGAACTAGGGCCGGGCGCGGTGGCTCAAGCCTGTAATCCCAGCACTTTGGGAGGCCGAGACGGGCGGATCACAAGGTCAGGAGATCGAGACCATCCTGGCTAACACGGTGAAACCCCGTCTCTACTAAAAAATACAAAAACCTAGCCAGGCGAGGTGGCGGGCGTCTGTAGTCCCAGCTACTCGGGAGGCTGAGGCAGGAGAATGGCGTGAACCCGGGAGGCGGAGCTTGCAGTGAGCTGAGATCCGGCCACTGCACTCCAGTCTGGGCGACAAAGAGAGACTCTGTCTCAACAAAAATAAAAAAATAAAAAAATAAAATAAAATAAAATAAAATAAAAGAACTAGAGAAGCAAGAGCAAACACATTCAAAAGCTAGCAGAAGGCAAGAAATAACTAAGATCAGCAGAACTGAAGGAGATCGAGACACAAAAAACCCTTCAAAAACTCCATGAATCCAGGAGCTGGTTTTTTGAAAAGATCAACAAAATTGATAGACTGCTAGCAAGACTAATAAAGAAGAAAAGACAGAAGAATCAAACAGATGCAATAAAAAATGATAAAGGGGATATCATCACCAACCCCACAGAAATACAAACTACCATCAGAGAATACTATAAACAACTCTACGCAAATAAACTAGAAAACCTAGAAGAAATGGATAATTTCCTGGACACTTACACTCTCCCAAGACTAAACCAGGAAGAAGTTGAATCCCTGAATAGACCAATAAGAGGCTCTGAAATTAAGGCAATAATTAATAGCCTACCAACCAAAACAAGTCCAGGACCAGACGGATTCACAGCCGAATTCTACCAGAGGTAAAAGGAGGAGTTGGTACCATTCCTTCTGAAACTATTCCAATCAATAGAAAAAGAGGGAATCCTCCCTAACTCATTTTACGAGGCCAACATCATCCTAATACCAAAGCCTAGCAGAGGCACAACAAAAAAAGAGAATTTTAGACCAATATCTGTGATGAACATCAATGCAAAAATCCTCAATAAAATACTGGCAAACTGAATCCAGCAGCATATCAAAAAACTAATCCACCATGATCAAGTGGGCTTCATCCCTGGGATGCAAGGCTGGTTCAACATACACAAATCTATCAACATAATCCAGCATATAAACAGAATCAAAGACAAAAACCACATAATTATCTCAATAGATGCAGAAAAGGCCTTTGACAAAATTCAACAGCCCTTCGTGCTAAAAACTCTCAATAAATTCGGTATTGATGGAACGTATCTCAAAATAATAAGAGCGATTTATGACAAACCCACAGCCAATATCATCCTGAATGGGCAAAAACTGGAAGCATTCCCTTTGAAAACTGGCATAAGATAGGGATGCCCTCTCTCACCACTCCTATTCAACATAGTATTGGAAGTTATGGCTAGGGCAATCAGGCAAGAGAAGGAAATAAGGGGTATTCAGTTAGGAAAAGAAGAAGTCAAATTGTCCCTGTTTGCAGATAACATGATTGTACATTTAGAAAACCCTATTATCTCAGCTCAAAATCTCCTTAAGCTGATAAGCAACTTCAGCAAAGTCTCAGGATACAAAATCAGTGTGCAAAAATCACAGGCAATCTAATACACCAGTAACAAACAGAGAGCCAAATCATGAATAAGAGCTTCAAAGAGAATAAAATACCTAGGAATCCAACTTACAAGGGATGTAAAAGACCTTTACAAGGAGAACTACAAACCACTGCTCAGTGAAATAAAAGAGAACACAAACAAATGGAAGAACATACCATGCTCATGGATAGGAAGAATCAATATCGTGAAAATGGCCATACTGCCCAAGGTAATCTATAGATTCAATGCCATCCCCATTAAACTACCAATGACTTTCTTCACAGAATCAGAAAAAACTGCTTTAAAGTTCATATGGAACCAAAAAAGACCCTGCATTGTCAAGACAATCCTAAGTCAAAAGAACAAAGCTGGAGGCATCACGCTACCTGACTTCAAACTATACAAGGCTACAGTAACCAAAACAGCATGGTACTGGTACCAAAACAGAGATATATACCAATGGAACAGAACAGAGCCCTCAGAAATAATAACACACATCTACAGCCATCTGATCTTTGACAAACCTGACAAAAACAAGAAATGGAGAAAGGATTCCCTATTTAATAAATGGTGCTGGGAAAATTGGCTAGCCATAAGTAGAAAGCTGAAACTAGATCCTTTCCTTACTCCTTATATGAAAATTAATTCAAGGTGGATTAGAGACTTAAATGTTAGACCTAAAACCATAGGTAATACCATTCAGGACATAGGCATGGAAAGGGACTTCATGTCTAAAACACCAAAAGCAATGGCAACAAAAGCCAAAATTGACAAATGGGATCTCATTAAACTAAAGAGCTGCTGCACAACAAAAGAAATTGCCATTAGAGTGAACAGCCAACCTACAGAATGGGAGAAAAATTTTGAAATCTACTCATCTGACAAAGGGCTAATATTCAGAACCTATAAAGAACTCAAACAAATTTACAACAAAAAAAACAAACAACCCCATCAAAAAGTGGGCAAAGGATATGAACAGACACTTCTCAAAAGAAGACATTCATACAGCCAACAGACACATGAAAAAATGCTCATCACTCGCCATCAGAGAAATGCAAATCAAAACCACATTGAGATACCATCTCAGACCAGTTAGAATGGTGATCATTAAAAAATCAGGAAACAACAGGTGCTGGAGAGGATGTGGAAAAATAGGAACACTTTTACACTGTTGGTGGGATGGTAAACTAGTTCAACCATTGTGGAAAACAGTGTGGCGATTCCTCAAGGATCTAGAACTAGAAATACCATTCGACCCAGCCATCCCATTACTGGGGATATGCCCAAAGGATTATAAGTCATGCTGCTATAAAGACACATGTATACATATGTTTATTGCAGCACTATTCACAGTAGCAAAGACTGGGAATCAACCCAAATGTCCATCAGTGACAGACTGGATTAAGAAAATGTGACACATACACACCGTGGAATACTATGCAGCCATAAAAAAGGATGAGTTTGTGTCCTTTGTAGGGACATGGATGCAGTTGGAAACCATCATTCTCAGCAAACTATCACAAGAACAGAAAACCAAATACTGCATGATCTCACTCATAGGTAGGAATTCAACAATGAGATCACTTGGACACAAGAAGGTGAGCATCACACACCGGGTCCTATTGCAGGGAAGGGGTAGGGGGGAGGGATAGCATTAGGAGATATACCTAATGTAAATGACGAGTTAATGGGTGCAGCACACCAACATGGCACATGTATACATATGTAACAAACCTGCACGTTGTGCACATGTACCCTACAACTTAAAGTATAATAAAAAATAAATAAATAAATAATGTTGTTTCTTTTCATGGCCAAGTAGTATTTCACGGTGTATATATACCACATTTTCTTTATCCATTTCATTATTGGGCACTTAGGTTGGTTCCACATCTTTGCAATTGTGAATTATGCTTTTATAAGCATACATATGCCAGTGTCTTTTTCATATAACGACTTCTTTTCCTTTGGGTAGATACCCAGTAGTGAGATTGCTGGATCAAATGGTAGGTCTAGTTTTAGCTCTTTAACGAATCTCCATACTGTTTTCAATAGAGGTTGTACTAATTTACATTCCCAGCAGCATCAATAAGCTTTCCCTTTTCCCCACATCCACACCAACATCTATTGCTTTTTGACTTTTTAATAACGGCCATTCTTGCAGGAATATGGTGGTATCTCATTGTAGTTTTAATTCTCATATCCCTAATGATTTGTGGTATTGAACTTTTTTAATATGTTTCTTGGCCATTTGTGTATCTTTAACAGAGAATTTTTTAGGAAGCCAAGTAAGATGTAACATAGAGATGATTAGGGACAGTTTGTAATGACTTGGGTTCTCTGGCCTGAAAATCATATTTACCCACTTCTTTAAATTCACCTTGAAGGTCAAAAACCAGGGCTTAAGCATTTTTTGATACATATCATTAGATAGTATAGCTAAAGCTATAGTGGAGTCACATGCTCTAAAGCTAAAGCAACCACTCATCTGAGAAACAGATATACTTGGAGGGGAAAAAAAAGATTACATACTGGACAATATATGATATCAAAAAATTAAAGCAGAAACATCAAGAATTTTAAATAATTATAATTTCTTCAAAAAGATACAAAAGATACTGGTAAAATTAAGGACAAAACATTATAAAATAATGAGGTTTAAAAACATAAAAAGTGTCCAAATTCACAAAAGGTTGGAAAAGAGAAATAGAGAAAGAAAAAACATAATAAAAGAAATAAAGAATAAAACAAATGAGAATAATACCATGACAGGTAGAATGAAAGCAGAAATAATGAGCTAGAAGATCAGGTCTAATAAAGTCTCCATTAAGACAAAAGAAAACAATAAAAAGATTAAATAGGGAGAAATGATAGATAGATAGATGATAGATAGATAGATAGATAGATAGATAGATAGATAGATAGATAGATAACAAAAGACAAATGCAAATGCCAAAATAAATATAGACAATAGGAACCATGAGTGAAAAGAAAAGGAAAAAAAGAGAAGGAAAAAAACAGAAGGAAATAATATATTTTCTACAATATACAAAGATAGCAACTAGCAGATATCATAAATATCATACAGAATAGATAGAAAAAATATGCACCTCTAAAATCAGACATTTAAATATGATGGTAAAATAGAAGATTAGCAGACATTTAAATGTGATGGTAAAATAAAAGATCACCTCAGAAGGCTCACCACACAAAGAACAAATTACAAATAATTTTAAAAAGAAATACACAAATTAGAACAGAAATAACTACAGAAGCATGATGTAAATAATAGGAAAGATTTAAATAATAATATAAATTGTATCAAACACAAAGTATATTTTTGCCCTTTGTGTATAAATTGATGGGGTACAATCATAATTTTGCTATATGGATATGTTGCATAGAGGTAAAGTCAGGGCTTTTGGTGAATCCATCACCAGAATAATATCCATTGTATCCCTTAATTAATCCACCCTCCTCCTGACCCCCATCCTTATGAGTTTCCATTGTCATTATTCTGCAGTCTACATCCATGTATATACATTATTTAGCTTCCCCTTATAAGTGAGAGCATGCGATGTTTGTCTTTCTGTGTCTGATTTGTTTCACCTAAGATAATGACCTCTAGTTCCATCCACCTTGCTGCAAAGACATAATTTCATTCTGTTTCATGGCTGTGTAGTGTATAAAATTTCTTTATCCCATCATTCATTGATGGACACTTAGGTTGATTCCATATCTTTGCTGTTGTGAATAGTGCTGCAATAAGTATACAAGTACAGGTATCTTTTCATATAATGATTTCCTTTCCTTTAGGTAGCCACTCAGTAATGGGATTGCTGGATTGAATGTTAGTTCTATTTTTAGTTCTTTCAGAAATATCCCAGCTGTTTTCTATCATGCTTGTACTAATTTATATTTCCACTCACAGTGTATGTATCCCCTTTTCTCCACAGCCTCACCAACATCTGTTATTTTTTGTCTTTTTAATAATAGGCATTCTAACTGGTGTGAGGTGACATTTCATTGGGCTTGAATTTTTGTATTTATCTGATTAGTGACAACGAGCATTTTTCATGAGTTTTTTGGCCATTTGTATGTCATCTCTTGAAAAATGTCTATTCATGTCCTTTGCCTACTTTTCAATAGGATTATTTACTCTGGTTGTTGCTGCATTGTTTGAGTTCCTTGTAAATTGTGGACATTACTCCCCTGTCAGATGTATAGTTAGCAAATAATCTCTCCCATTCTGCAAGTTGCCTTTTCACTCTATTAATTTTTTTACTGTGCAGAAGCTTTTTAGGATATGAATGAGAAATTTACCAATGAGATATATTTTTTAAAAATCTGTAACTGAAAGATTTGTTGAAGAAATTACAAACTACATTTGAAAGCTTTAACAACAGATTGGACCAAGGAGGAGAAAACCTTTCAGAATTTTAAGACAGATCTTTAAAAATAATACAGTCAGACAAACAGAAAAAAAAATGAACAAGGCCTTTAAAATGCATAGAACTATTTAAAGCAACTGAATTTATGAATTATCAATATTCTTGAGGGGAAAGAAAACCAAATAGTTTAGAAAACCCATTTAAGGAAATAATATATTTTGTCTGTTCAAAAAGTGACACTCAAAGAAGAAAAATCTATTAGGATGGTGCTAAAGTAATTGCAGTTTTTGCCAGTAAAAGTAATTCATAACCGGAACTAAAATTTTAGAAAACATGCATTGTAGGGTTGCAAAGGAGGACCAAAGTAAGATAAAAGAAAGATAATATAGAATAAAAATTAGGGAGAGCAGAGCAAAATGGCAGATTAGACATCTCCATTCCTCCACAGAAACACCAATTTGAACAATTATTCATGCATAAAAAAAGCCTTCACAAGAGCTAAGGAAACCAGGTAAGAGATTGCAGTACCTATTTAGAGCATAATAACAGGAAAAAAGACTTGAAGAGGATAGGAGGGACAATTTTACATTATCTGCCCATTCCTCCCCCAACACCAGGCAGCACACCACAGAGAG
The DNA here is from genome assembly GCF_024542745.1 of Macaca thibetana thibetana. Lineage (NCBI taxonomy): Eukaryota > Metazoa > Chordata > Mammalia > Primates > Cercopithecidae > Macaca > Macaca thibetana. The sequence goes on from NC_065588.1 coordinate 51,826,634, forward strand.
AAATACAGCCTGCTTGGGATAAAAAGAAGAAAATAAGCCTTGGGCCATAACACCAGTTGCCACAGTAAAACTCAGTACCAAGCAAATCTCTACAGTTTCTGGATCAAGGCCAATACCCACAGATTAAGCCCCTAGACCTGCCTTGGTGTCAGATGGAAATCCAGGAATCCAAGGCACCTGAGTCATAGACTAGATCTCCAGTGCTCATAAATGCTAGCTGACTACAATAGTCTCAGGCTCTGGACAGCTCTTCGTGGCAGGAAGGCCTCCACAGCCACTACCTTCAGGAATTCAGCAGTGCTACACCAGCCTCAGTGGCCACAGGATTCCAGCCCAGCACCATAATAACCACAGAGGTCCTGGGCCTAGAGTTCCCCCTAGCACTGCAATGGCTGCAAAAGTCTCTGACATGGAGACCACACTAAATGCCCTGACCAGAATCTCTGCACTGGCTTAATGTTAAAGGGAGTTTCCAGACAAAGCCAGTTTGCAGTCATTGAAATAGATAACTACTTATTCAAATTACAGATATCAACACATGACTAGAAGGTTCAAGAACAATCAGGAAAACATGAAATCCCCAAATGGCCAAAGTAAAATGCCAATGACAAGCCCTAAAAAAATGGAGATATATGAAAGACCTGACAAGGAACTCAAAATAACTATTTTAAGGAAACTCAGTGAACTTGAATAAAATGTTGAATAAAATGCAGAGAAATATTTTCCTCAAAGAAACAAGGAAAACAGGAAATGACCAGAACAAGAAATTTAATGGAGAGATTAAAGTAATTTAAAAATTAAACAGAAATCTGGAGCTAAAGATGTAATAAAATAAAAATAGATTGTATAAACAGTGGAATTGATCAAGCAGGAAAAAAAATCTGTGAACTTCAAGACAGTTTATATGTAAGTATAAAGTAAGAGGAGAAAAAAAGAAAAAAAATAAGAAAATATTACAAGATTTATGGGAACACATCAAAACAGCAAGTGTTTTCAGTTATTAGAGTTAAAGGAAGCAAAAAGAAAGACAAAGAAGTAGAAAATTTGCATAGAGAAATAATAGCAAGAAAACGTTTCCAAACCTGGAGAAAGACATAAATAACCAAGTACAGGACTGTCAAAGGAAAATGTAAACACCACCTATCAAAACTTATGGGTTACAGCAAAAGCAGTTCTAAAACTAAACATTAGAGCAATAAATGCCTACATCAAAAAAAGATAAACAACCTAACATTGTACTTCAAGAAACTGGACAAACACAGACAAACTAAACCCAAAATTAGTAAAGGAAGAAAATAATAAAGATTAGAGGAAAAATAAATAAAATCAAGACTAGAAGAATGAGAAAAATATCAGTGAACAGAGTTAGTTTTTTTAAAAGATTAACAAAATCAACAAATCCTTAGCTAGAATAACTAAGAAAAAAGAGGAGACTCAAATAAATTAAATCAGAAATGAAAAAGGAAACACTCAATACCACAAAAATATAAATCATCATAAGAGACTATTTGCAACAAATATACATCAATAAATTAGATAACTTAGAAGAAATAAATTCCTTGAAACATACAACATACCAAGACTGATTTATAAATAAACAGAAAATCTGAACACATGAATAACGAGTAAAGCAATTGAATGAGTAACAGAAAGCCTCCCATTACAGAAAAACTCAGGACCTGATAGCTTCAGTGCTGATTTCTACCAAACATTTAAAGAATAATTAATACCTGCTCCTTCCAAGATGGTCGAATAGGATCAGTGTGGTCTACAGCTCCCAGTGAGACCGACTCAGAACACAGGTGATTTCTGCATTTCCAACTGAGGCATCTGGTTCATCTCATTGGGACTGGTTGGATAGTGGGCACAGCCCACAGAGGGCAAACCAAAGCAGGGCGGGATGTCACCTCACCTGGGAAGCACAAGGGGTTGGGGTATTTCCCTTTCCTAGCCAAGGGAAGCCACGAGTGACTGTACCTGGAGGAACAGTACACTCCTGCCCAAATACTGCACTTTTCCCATGGTCTTCACAACAAGTGGACCTGAAGATTCCCTCCCGTGCCTGGCTCGGCAGGACCCACACACACAAAACATTGCTTGCTACAAGCACAGCAGTCTGAAATCCACTGGGATGCTGGAGCTTGGCAGAGGGAGGAGCATCCACCATTGCTGAGGCTTGAGTAGGCAGTACTATGCTCACAGTGTAAACAAAGCTGCATGAAAGCTTGAACTGGGTGGAGCCAACTGCAGCTCAGCAAGGCCTCTCTAGATTTCATCTGTGGGGGCAGGACATATCTGAACAAAAGACAGCAGACAGCTTTTGCAGACTTAAATGTCCCAGCCTGACAACTCTGAAGAGCAGTGGTTCCCCCAGCATGGTGTTCAAACTCCAATAATGGACAGATTGCCTCCTCAAGTGGGTCCCTGACCACCATGTAGCCTCACTGGGAGACACCTCCCAGTAGGGGCTGACAGACACCTCATACAGGCAGGTGCCCCTCTGGGATGAAACTTCCAGAGGAAGGATCAGGTGGCAATATTTGCTGTTCTACAGCCTCCACTGGTAATACCCAGGCAAACAGGGTCTGGAGTGGACCTCCAGCAAACTCCAACAGACCTGCAGCTGAGGGACCTGACTGTCAGAAGGAAACATAACAAACAGAAAGGAATAGCATCAACATCCACAAAAAAGACATTCACACCAAAACCCCATCTGTAGGTCACCAATATCAAAGATGAAAGGTAGATAAAACCACAAACATGGGGAGAAACCAGAGGAGAAAAGCTGAAAATTTCAAAAACCAGAATGTCTCTTCTCCTCCAAAGGAACACAACTCCTTGCCAGCAAGGAAACAAAACTAGATGGAGAAGGAATTTGACAAGTTGACAGAAGTAGGCTTCTGAAGGTCGGTAATAACAAACTTTTCTGAGCTAAAGGATCATGTTCTAACCCATTGCAAAGAAGCTAAAAACCTTGAAAAAAGGTTGGACAAATGGCTAACTAGAATAACCAGGGTAGAGAAGAGCTTAAACCACCTGATGGAGCTGAAAACCACAGTACAGGAACTTCGTGAATCATACACAAGCTTCAATAGCAGATTTGATCAAGTGGAAGAAAAGATATCCATGATTGAAGATCAAATTAATGAAATAAAGCTAGAGACAAGACTAGAGAAAAAAAGAGTGAAAAGAAATGAACAAAGTCTTCAAGAAATATGGGACTATGTGAAAAGACCAAATCTACCTTTGATTGGTATACCTGAAAGTGACAGGGAGAATGGAACCAAGTTAGAAAACACTCTTCAGGATATTATCCAGGAGAACTTCCCCAACCCAGCAAGACAGGCCAACATTCAAATTCAGGAAATGCAGAGAACACCACAAAGACACTCCTCAAGAAGAGCAACCCCAAGACACATAATTGTCAGATTCACCAAGGTTGAAATGAAGGAAAAAATGTTAAGGGCAGCCAGAGAGAAACGTATGGTAACCCACAAAGGGGAACCCATCAGACTAACAGCGGATCTCTCAGCAAACCCTACAAGCCAGAAGAACATCCATACTCATGGATAACAAAAATCAATATCGTGAAAATGGCCATACTGCCCAAGGTAATTTATAGACTCAATGCCATCCCCATCATGCTACCACTGACTTTCTTCCCAGGATTGAAAAAAATTGCCTTAAAGTTCATATGGAACCAAAAAAGAGCCTGCATAGCCAAGGCAATCCTAAGCAAAAAGAACAAAACCGAAGGTATCATGCTACCTGACTTCAAACTATACTACAAGGCTACAGTACCCAAAACAGCATGGTACTGGTACTAAAACAGATATATTGACCAATGGAACAGAACAGAGGCCTCAGAAATAACACCACCCAACTACAACCATCTGATCTTTGACAAACCTGACAAAAACAAGAAAAGGGGAAAGGATTCTCTATTTAACAAATGGTGCTGGGAAAACTGGCTAGCCATATGTAGAAAGCTGAAACTGGATCCCTTCCTTACACCATATACAAAAAATTAATTCAAGATGGATTGAAGTCTTAAATGTGGCTGGGCGCAGTGGCTCATGCCTGTAATCCCAGCACTTTGGGAGGCCAAGGAGGGCGGATCATGAGGTCAAGAGATTGAGACCATCCTAGCTAACACAGTGAAATCCCATCTCTACTAAAAATACAAAAAATTAGCCAGGCATGGTGGCAGGCACCTGTAGTCCCAGCTACTCAGGAGGCTGAGGCAGGAGAATGGCATGACCCCGGGAGGCAGAGCTTGCAGTGAGCCGAGATCGCACCACTGCACTCCAGCATGGACAACAGAGTGAGACTCTGTCTCAAAAAAAAAAAAAAAAAAAGACTTAAATGTTAAACCTAAAACCATAAAAACTCTAGAAGAAAACCTAGGTAATACTATTCTGGACATAGGCATGGGCAAAGACTTCATGACTAAAACACTAAAAGCGATGGGAACAAAAGCCGAAATAGACAAACGAGATCTAATTAAACTAAAGAGTTTCTACATTGCAAAAGAAACTACCATCAGAGTGAACAGGTAGCCTACAGAATGGAAGAAAATTTTTGCAATCTACCCATCTGACAAAGGGCTAATATCCAGAACCTACAAGGAACTTAAACAAATTTACAAGAAAAAAACAAACAACCCCATCAAAAGAGTGGGCAAAGGATATGAACAGACACTTCTCAAAAGAAGACATTTATGCAGCCAACAGACACATGAAAAAATGCTCATCATCACTGGTCATCAGAGAAATACAAATCAAAACCACAATGAGATACCATCTCACACCAGCTAGAATGGCAATCATTAAAATGTCAGGAAACAACAGATGCTGGAGACGATGTGCAGAAATAGGAATACTTTTACACTGTTGGTGGGAGTGCAAATTAGTTAAGCCATTGTGGAAGACAGTGTGGTGATTCCTCAAGCATCTAGAACTAGAAATACCATTTGACCAAGCAATCCCATTACTGGGTATATATACAAAGGATTATAAATCATGCTGCTATAGAGACCCATGCACATGTATGTTTATTGTGGCACTATTCACAATAGCAAAGACTTGGACCCAACCCAAATGTCCATCAATGATAGACTGGATTAAGAAAATGTGGCACATATACACCATGGAATACTATGCAGCCATAAAAAAAGGATGAGTTCATATCCTTTGCAGGGACATGGATGAAGGTGGAAACCATTATTCTCAGCAAACTATTACAAGGACAGTAAACCAAACACCGCATATTCTCACTCATAGGTGGGAATTGAACAATGTGAACACTTGGACACAGGGCAGGGAACATCACACACTGGGGCCTGTCAGGGAGTTGGGGGCTGGAGGAGGGTTAGCATTAGGAGAAATACCTAATATAAATGATGAGTTGATGGGTGCGGCAAACCAATATGGCACATGTATACCTATGTAACAAACCTGCACATTGTGCACATGTACCCTAGAACTTAAAGTATAATAAAAAAAAATTTTTTTTAAATGTGGCACATATACACCATGGAATACTATGCAGCCATAAAAAAGGATGAGTTCATGTCCTTTGCAGGGACACAGATGAAGCTGGAAACCATCATTCTCAGCAAAATATCACAAGGACACAAAACCAAACACCACAAGTTCTCATAAGTGGGAGTTTAAAAATGAGAACACATGCACACAGGGAGGGGAACATCATACACTGGGGCCTGTTGAGGGGTGGGGTGTGGGGGAGGGATAGCATTAGGAGAAATACCTAATGTAAATGATGAGTTGATGGGTGCAGGAAACCAACACACCACATTTATACCTATGTAACAAATCTGCATGTTGTGCACATGTACCCTAGAACTTAAAGTATAATAATAAAAATAAATAAATAAGTATAATTAATACCATTCTTTCTCAAGCCCTTCCAAAAAAAATTTTAAAAGGAAATTCTTCCAAACTTATTTTAGGATGTCACCATTACCTTGATACCAAAACACAATAAGAACATAAAAAAAGAAAATTACATGAAAGTATCCTTGATGAACATAGATGAAAAAAATCCTCAACAAAATACTAGCAAAACAAATCCAACCAGCATATTAAAAAGGTCTTTCATGATTACCAAGTGTGATTCACCCCAGGGATGCAATCATGGTTCAACATGTGCAAACCAATAAATCTGATACACTACATTAAGAGAATGAAGTATAAAAACCACATGATCACCTCAATAGATGCAGAAAAAGCATTTGATAAAATTCAACATCACTTCATGATGAAAGCCCTAAACAAATTCAGTATAGAAGGAACATACCTCGACACAATAAAGGTCATATATGACAGACCCACAGCTATTATAAGTAGAAAAATGTTGAGAGCTTTTCATTTTTCCCCATTGAGCATAACATTAGCTGTGGGCTTGTCGTATATAGCCTTTACTTTGTTGAGGTGCTTTTCTCCTATACCTAATTTGTTAAGAGGTTTTTATCATGAAAGAATATTGAAAAAAACTCTTAAAATGTATATAAAACTACAAAAGACTGCAAACAGCCAAACCAATCTTGAACGAAAAGAGCAAAGAAGGAAGTATAACACCACCCCACCCACCTTCAAAATATACTACAAAGCTATGATAACCAAAAACAGCATGATACAGGCATAAAAACATATATGTAAACCCATGGAACAGAATATAAAGCCCAGAAATAAACCTATGCATTTACAGCCAACTTATTGTCAACAAAGGTGCCAAGAACACACAATGAAGAAAGGACAGTCTTTTTAATAAATAGTGTTGGAAAAACTGGATACTGGCATACAGAAGAATGAAAATACACCCTTATCTAATAGCATATACAAAATCAATTCATAATAAAGACGTAAATGTAAGACCAAGACTATGAAACTACTAGAAGAAAACAAAGAGGGAAAGCTCCATAACACTGGTCTGGGCAGTGATTTTTTGGATATGACAACGAAAGCATAGAAAACAAAAGCAAAAATACACAAATGGGATTACATCAAACTAAAAACCTTCTGCACAGCTAAGGAAACAACAGAGTGAAGAGACAACCTACAGAATAGGATAAAATATTTGCAAACTAAACATATGATAAGAGGTTAACATGCAAAATACATAAGTAACTCAAACAACTGAATAGCAAGAAAACAAATAATCTGATTTTTAAATAGGCAAAAGTCTTCAACAGACATTTCTTTTAAAAAAAAATACAAACAGCCAATAAACATATGAAAAAATGTTCAACATCACTAATCATCAAGCAAATACAAATTAAAATCACATTATCACCTCACTTCTGCTAGAATGGCTATTATCAAAAAGATAGATAAAGGTAAGGTGCAGGGGCTCACACCTGTAATCCCAGCACTTTGGGAGACCAAAGCAGGCAGATAACGAGGTCAGGAGTTCGAGACCAGCCTGGCCAACATAGTGAAACCCTGTCTCTACTAAAAACACAAAAAATTAGCTGGGCATGGTAATGGGTGCCTGTAATCCCAGCTACTCAGGAGGTTGAGGCAGGAGAATCACTTGAACCCGGGAGGCAGAGGTTGCAGGGAGCCAAGATTGTACCATTGCACTCCATCTTGGGCAACAGTGCAAGACTACATCTCAAACAAACAAACAAAAAGGATAGATAAATAAAAATTGTTGGCAAGGATGTGGATAAAAGGAATCCTTTGGACTGGGCACAGTGGCTCATGCCTGTAGTCCCAGGACTGGGAGACTGAGGTGGGAGAGTCACCTGAGGTCAGGAGTTTGAGACCAGCCTAGCCAACATGCTGAAATCCCATCTCTACTAAAAATACAAAGATTAGCTGGACGTGGTAGACATGCACCTGTAATCCCAGCTACTCAGGAGTCTGAGGGAGGAGAATTGCTTGAACCCAGGAAGTGGAAATTGCAGTGAGCTGAGATCACACCACTGCACTCCAGCATGGGTGACAGAGTGAGACTATCAAAAAAAAAAAAAAGGAATCCTTTGCACATTGTTGGTAGGAATGTAAATTAGTACAGCTATTATGGAAAACAGTATGAAGGCACCTCAAAAAACTGAAAATGCAACTACCATATAATCCAGAAAACCCGCTACTAGGTATATACTCAAAGGAAAGGAAATTAATATGTTAAAGAGATATCTCCAGTCCCTTGTGTATTGCAGTACTATTTACAATAGCCAAGAGATGGAATCAACCTAAGCATTCATCAACAGATTAATGGATGGAATGCAGTGGCCCAGTCTTGACTCAGTGTAACATCTGCCTCCTGGGTTGAAGTAATTCTCCTGTCTCAGCCACCCAAGTAGCTGGGTAACTTTTTTCTCTCTCTGTGTGTGTGTGTGTGTGTGTGTGTGTGTGTGTGTGTGTGTATGTGTATTTTCAGTAGAGATGGAGTTTTGCTATGTTGGCCAGGCTGGTCTTGAACTCCTCGCCTCAAATTATCTACCCATCTTGGCCTCCCAAAGTGCTGGGATTACAGATGTCCAGCTGACATGTGGCCTGGCTGCTTCTAATAATCTGTGCTCATATATGTGAGCAAATAAATGATACGAAATTGGAACTTATATCTAAAGAGGAAGCAGAGAGTAAAGATTTGAAAAAATTGCAGCCTGGTTATGTGGTAGAAAAAGAAAGCCCATTCTCAGGGGAGGAATTCAAGTGGGGCTACAAAAATTTGCAAATCTAAAAGGAATGCAAGTGCTTATAGTCAAGACAACAGGGACAAGGCCTCATAGGTATTTCAGAGACCTTTGAGGCACGCACTGCCCTGCACATCCTTGGGACACTGCTACCTGCATCCCAACCACTGCAGCTCCAGCCATGGCTCAAAGGGGCCCAGGTACTCAAGCTGTTGCTTCAGAGGGTGCAAGACATAAGCCTTGGTGGCTTCCACATGGTGTTAAGCCCACAGGTCACAGAACACAAAAGTTAAGGCTTGGAAAGCTCCATCTAGATTTCAGAGGATATATGGAAAAGCCTGGATGTCCCAGCAGAAGCCTGCTGCAAGGGTATAGCCCTCATGGAGAACCTCTACTAAGGCAGTGGAGGGAAAACATGGGATTGTAGCCCCCACACAGAGTTCCCAGTGGGGCACTGCATCTGTGAGAAGGCTGCCACCATCCTCCAGATCCCGGAATGGTAGAGCCACCAACAACTTGCACCATGCACCTGAAAAACCCACAAGCACCCAACACCAGCCCATGAAAGCAGACACAGAGGTTGACCCCTACAAAGCCACAGGGGTGGAACTGTCCAAGGCCTTGGCAGCACACCCCTTGCATCAGTGTTTCCTGGATGTGTGACATGGAGTCAAAGGAAATTATTTTGGAGCTTTAAAATTTAATGACTGCCTTTCTGGGTTTCAGACTTTCATTGGAGCATGTAGCCCCTTTCTTTTGGCTGATTTCTCCCTTTTAGAATAGAAGTATTTACTCAATGCCCATATATCAGTTCATCTTGGAAGTGACTAACTTATTTTTTATTTTATAGGCTTATAAGTGGAAGAGACTAGCCTTGTCTCAGATGAGGTTTTGGCCTGTGGACTTTAGAGTTAATGCTGAAATGAGTTAAAACTTTGGGGGACTGTTGGGAAAGCATGATTACATTTCAAAATGTGAGAATACATGAGATTTGGGCAGGGCCAGAGGAAGAATGATATGGTTTGGATATGTGCACCCACTTGAATCTCATGTTGAAATGTAATCCCCAATGCTGGAGCAGGGCCCTTGTGGGAGATGATTGGATTATGCAGGTGGTTTGTCATGGTTTTACAACATTCCCCCTCAGTGCTGTCATCACAATAATGAGTTCTTGCAAATGTGATTATTTTAAAGTGTGTATCACCTCCCACTCCTCTCTCTCTTGCTCCTGTTCTGGTTATGTAAGACATGCCTGCTTCTTCTTCACCTTCCATCATGATTGTAAGTTCCCTGAGATCTCTCCAGAAGCAGAAGCCAGTGTGCTTCTGGTAGAGCCTATAGACCTGTAAACCAAGTAATCCTCTTTTCTTTATAAATTACCCAGTCTCAGGTATTTCTTTGTAGCAGTGTGAGAACACACTAATGCCGGAATATAAATTATTCTGCCATAAAGACACATGAATGTGTATGTTTGTATTAGTCCATTTTCATGGTGCTCACTGGGCAATTTACAAAAGAAACAGGTTTAATGGACTCACAGTTAATTAAATTTGTGATTTAATTTAATAAATTTAATAAATTTGTGAGGGGAGGCCTCACAATCATGGCAGAAGGTGAAAGTATGTCTCAAATAGCCACAGAAAAGAGAAGAGAATGAGAGCCAAGTGAAAGGGGTTTCCCCTTATAAAATCATTGGATCTTATGAGACTCATTCACTACAAGAATAGTATGGGAGAAACTGCTCCCATGATTCAATTATCTCCCACTGGGTTTCTCCCACAAAATGAGAGAATTATGAGAGCAACAATTCAAGATGAGATTTTGGTGGGGACACACCCAAACCACATCATTCTGTCCCTGGCCCCTCCCAAATCTCATGTCCTCACATTTCAAAACCAATCATGCCTTCCCAACAGTCCCCTAAAGTCTCATTTCAGCATTAACTCAAAAGTTCAACAATCCAAAGTCTCATCCAAGATAAGGCAAGTCCCTTCTGCCTATAAGCTGGTAAAATCAAAAGTAAGTTAGTTGCTTCCTAGATACAATGAGGATACAGGCACTGGTGAAAAACACTCATTCCAAATGGGAAAAATTGGCCAAAACAATGGAGCTACAGGCCCCATGTAAGTTTGAAATCCAGAGGGGCAGTCAAATCTTAAATCTCCAAAATGATCTCCTTTGACTCCATGTCTCACAGCAAGGTCATGCTGATGCAAAAGGTGGGTTCCCATGGTCTTGGGAAGCTCTGCCCCTGTGGCTTTGCAGGGTACAGCCTCCTTCCCAGCTGCTTTCGCAGTCTGGCATTGAATGTCTGTGATTTTTCCAGGTGAACAGTGCAAGCTGTTGGTGGATCTGCCATTCTGGGGTCTGGAGGACTGTGGCCCTCTTTTCATACCTATCAGATCTCATGAGACTTATTTACTACCATGAGAACAGTATGGGGTAAACCACCCCCTGATTCAATTATCTCCCATTGGGTTCCTCCCACAAAATGAGGGAACTATGGGAGCTACAATTCAAGATGAGATTTGGTAGAGACATAGCAAAACCATATCTATGTTCATTGCAGAACTAGTCACAATAGCAAAGACATAGAATCAACCTAAAAGTCCATCAACAGGAGACTGGATAAAGAAAATGTGGTACCTATTCACCATTGAATACTATGCAGCCATAAAAAAAGAGCAAGATCATGTCCTCTGCAGGAACATGAATGGAGCTGGAAGCCATTATACTTAACAAATTAATGTAGGAACAGAAAACCAAATACTGCATGTTCTCACTTATAAGTGTGAGCTAAATGAGAACAAATGGACACAAAGAGGAAAACAACAGACACTGTGGCCTATTTGAGGGAGGAGAGTAAGAGGAAGAAGATCAGAAAAAAATAACTATTGGGTACTATGCTTAGTAGCTGGGTGACAAAATAATATGTACACCAAACCTTCATGACACAAGTCTACCTATACAACAAACTTGCACATGTACCCCTGAACCTAATATAAAAGTTAAAAAAAGAAAGTGTGGCTTTTTAGGACCTCCAAATGGTTCCACCCAACCTGTTTGTCCATAGCCAAGTCCAGCTATGACCACCCACCTGAGAAAGAAAAATATAATGACTCCATACTCTTCTCTGTGGCTAATGCTCTCTAGATGCCTCCCCCACCACCACCAATACATCTCCTAACTAGTCTCCCTGGACCCTCTTCTCTCAACTGTCTATTTAAAGTTTGTTCCCAAAGTTATTCACAAAGGACATTCATTAGCCTGTTCCAGATGAAGATCCCCCAGGGAACTTGTGTTTCTTTACTCAATTGATCCCCAGTGCATGCTCTCAATAGAGCATGTATAACCTGTGTCACTCTGGGTAAAGTTTAATCTGGGGTAGGACAAGGAGTTCATATTATGCCTTCTGAGATTATCAGCTTATTTCTCCTACAACAGAAAAATTCAAGAGTACTCTGCTTCTCAAAGTCTTTGTTTTAGTGTCCTAGTTATTGGCTATGCTTTAAAAAGAGGATGTCCAAAAACTCTGATTCAGCTCCTGTTTAATTAGTTGAAGAACAAAGATAAGCAAATCCCCACTGAGATGATAAAAAACAGAAGCAGCAGACTACTTCTTACCAAGAGAAGTTTGGAAATTTGTGTACTTCTATGAAATGTAGTATAGAACTTGCTGGCAGAAAAGGTAAAAAAAAAATATATGCAATAAATCTTATACTATTTTGTAATTATGTTGCCTTCTAATTTTAATTTACCACCAAGAACATTTAGGATTAAAATCTCGCAACAGTCATTTGGACAGTCAAGTCAGGAAGTATGTTAACTGTTCATAGCTTCATTTATTTTACTTCTCAGGAGTTGTAAAGCCTGAAACTGATGCAGATGTGAATATTCAACCACTCCCTGAAGACTCCAGGTTAGTAACCAGGAGGGAAGGGCATCTGCAGCTGATGCTCTCTGGCTACCATCCTCAGCACCACCAACCCATCTCCAAGCTAACCTCTCTGGACCCTCTTCTCTCAGTTGCATATTTAAAGTTTGTTCCCTAAGTTATTTACAATAACTTTTCTTGATCCCTGATTTCAACTGTTGACTGCAACCCAATAAGAGGTTATAAAATCAATTTAGTGGGCTGCAACCAGTATTTTAAAAATTAAATAGAAAATATCAGATTTGGCCGGGCGCGGTGGCTCAAGCCTGTAATCCCAGCACTTTGGGAGGCCGAGATGGGCGGATCACGAGGTCAGGAGATCGAGACCATCCTGGCTAACACGGTGAAACCCCGTCTCTACTAAGAAATACAAAAAATAGCCGGGCGAGGTGGCAGCGCCTGTAGTCCCAGCTACTCGGGAGGCTGAGGCCGGAGAATGGCGTGAACCCAGGAGGTGGAGCTTGCAGTGAGCTGAGATCCGGCCACTGCACTCCAGCCTGGGCTACAGAGCAAGACTCCGTCTCAAAAAAAAAAAAAAAAAAAAAGACAATATCAGATTTTATCACATGGGCCAGGTACAGTGCCTCACATCTGTAATCTCAGCACTTTGGGAGGCCAAAGTGAGAGGATCATTTGAGCCCAGGAGTTCAAAACCAGCCTGGGCAACATAGCGAGACCCCATCTTCACAAAACATTAAAAAATAATAATAATTAGCTGGGGATGGTAGTGCATGCCTGTGGTCCCAGCTACTCAGGAAGCTGGGGTAGGAGGATCACTTGAGCCCAGGAGATCAAGGCTGAAGTGAGTCATAATCATGCTACTTGCTCCAGCCTGGGTGACAGAGTAAGACTGTCTCAAAAAAAAAAAAAAAAGAAATGCTGTATAAAACTTTTAAGTGATATCTATATGTGTTTATTAAAATATACATAATTTAGAATGAATTTTAATCAAAAATGCTTTAAAGCTGCTGCCTTATAAACATTTATAAAAACATAACTAGAAAGAAATCTTGAATAAATCAATAAGCGCACTCCCAGATAATGTGACTCTTTACCTGTATGAGCTCACAAATAAGTAGAAACTTATTTGAAATGCCCATGAAGTACTCAAATATGGAATCTCCCAGAAAATCCTGTATCATAGTTTTATCCATTTTCCCCATAAAATTCACATGCCCACATACACAAAATGTTTTACACATAATTTAATGGATTTACATACATAGTAAATCTAATCTAGGGATTAGTAGATCCCTGGTTTAAAAATTCTTGCTTTAAATATTCTTAAGATCCTAAAATTTCCTTGGAATGTAATAGAATCTCCCTACCCTTACAGGAAAGCAAAATTCTAGATCTAAAGATTCTGAATGTGTTTGAGGAAGTATTCTAATCTAATATTTACTGACCCCTAGAAAGTATGTAGAATGTTTCAAAGAACAGAATAGCATAACCCTAATACACAGATATTTGATTCTAACAGACAGACATAGGCTAAGAATTTGGAGGGTCCACTGGAAAGAAGTGGGAAGATGATACTTTTTTTGCATCAAGGGAACTAAGGAAACTGAACTCGAAGAAAAATGAGAAACTGCTATATTTACATGAAAAAAAGGTAGGGAAGAGTAAGAAAAACAACAATTCTGAGAAGAGTTAGGCACACAAAGGAAGTGGGGCAATGAATGGGGTCAATAAGAAATAAAGTTAATGTGGGGGGAAAGAAATAAATATTCTGGAAGGAGGTAGCAGCTGGAGGCATTATTTTATTAACTTATTTCACAATTCTTTGAACATCATCTATGAGGCAGACACTTGCCTCATGTGAGCACTAGGGAGAGTACAATGTGGGAAAATCAATGACAAGAACTTTCCTCCACAGGGCAAATGGGACTGGGAAGGATCCAATATCATTCAAATGGGCCACTGGTCTGGACCATGTCATCAGAGGAGTTCATGGTCCATTTCATTTTGTTCTTGTCAAACTTCGTCTGTTCATTTCAGAGCACCTCTTCCTTTCTCACCTTTGGTTACTAGTCTCTTTTTCACTTTGAGACTCAAAATTTTTTCAACAATGAAAAATAAAACCGTGTTAACTGAGTTCATCCTTCTGGGTCTAACAGATATCCCTGAACTCCAGGTGGCAGTTTTCACCTTTCTTTTCCTTACGTATTTACTCAGCATCCTTGGAAATCTGATTATCCTCATCCTCACCTTACTGGACTCCCACCTTCAGACTCCCATGTATTTCTTTCTCCGGAACTTCTCCTTCTTGGAAATTTCCTTCACAAACATCTTCATTCCCAGGGTCCTGATTAGCATCACAACAGGGGACAAGAGTATCAGCTTTGCTGGCTGCTTCACTCAGTATTTCTTTGCCATATTCCTTGGGGCCACAGAGTTTTACCTTCTGGCTGCCATGTCCTATGACCGCTATGTGGCCATCTGCAAACCTCTGCATTACACCACCATCATGAGCAGCAGAGTCTGCACCCAGCTGATTTTCTGCTCTTGGCTGGGTGGGCTAATGGCTATTATACCACCAATCACCCTGATGAGTCAGCAGGACTTTTGTGCATCCAACAGGCTGAATCATTATTTCTGTGACTATGAGCCTCTTCTGGAACTCTCATGTTCAGACACAAGCCTCATAGAGAAGGTTGTCGTTCTTGTGGCATCTGTGACCCTGGTGGTCACTCTGGTGCTAGTGATTCTCTCCTATACATTCATTATCAAGACTATTCTGAAGCTCCCCTCTGCTCAGCAAAGGACAAAAGCCTTTTCCACTTGTTCTTCCCACATGATTGTCATCTCCCTCTCTTATGGAAGCTGCATGTTTATGTACATTAATCCCTCTGCAAAAGAAGGGGATGCATTCAACAAGGGAGTAGCCCTACTCATTACTTCAGTTGCTCCTTTGTTGAACCCCTTTATTTACACCCTAAGGAACCAACAGGTAAAACAAGCCTTCAAGGATATTGTCAAAAAGCTTGTGAATCTTTAACGAATTTAAGAATTATCTGTGGGACTAGGTATGAAAAAAAGAGAAAAGAAAAAAAGAATTTAAGAATTTAAGATTTCATTGATGAGTCGCTACTATGTACTAAGCTCTCTGATGGTTATTAAGTACTCAATAAAGAGTTAAACTTCAGTTCAGTGGGAAGGACTTGGAAATAAATTACAACCTGTTAAGTGTTAATAGTGAAATGAATATGGTTTTATTCTATTTAGTTACTTAATTGAATAACTCAACCTAAGTTAGAGAGAAAATAAATGTTTTCGGAGGGGGTAAAGAAAGAAATTTTGGTAGAAGAAATATTGTGAAATAGGAGCACAAAATTTCAATCCAAGGAGACTGAGTAAATGTTACCACTATTAGTTTCAGTCAAAACAAAACAAAAAGCTATGGAGATGATAAATTTAGTTTTGAATTAAGTTAAATTCTCTTTTAAAATAAGTTAAATGCCCATCTGAATTTGGAACCAGATCTATGAATTTCACAATCCTTAACATGTACATGGTAGTTAATGATGTGGGAATAAATGAGGTCATATATAAAAGCATGTATAGAAAAGATTTAAATATTAAATGCTAAGGATTGTCCCAAAATTTAAAGAGCAGAAGCAGCAGAGGGGTTAATAAGAAAGGCAATTGACCTATCGAATTTATGGGAAGAGATGTCTCAAGAAACATCTCAAGATGTCAATGTGAAATGCTGCAGAGAGCGATTAATAGGAAGAATGAAAGTGTGAGAACTGACAATTGGATTTCACATTTTCAGCAAATGTGAAAGTTGGGTAGGAAGTTGGGTTGGGTAGGAAGAAATCAGATTGTTGTGGGTTACTAGTGAATGGGAGCTGACAAGTTAGAGGATGATAAAATGGAATTTTGAGAACAGAGAAATGAAAAGAAGAATGAGCCCCAAGTTATATTTCTCCATGGTGTTCTGTGCTTTTTCACTGGTCATATCATAATAATGCTTATAGATGTAAATCCGCATTCACCTCTAGTCTGTAAGGCACAGGAGTGCAGGGATAATAACTTCTTAATCACAATTTCATCTGCAACGCCAAGCAATGGTAAGTGCTCAATACATAGTTCTTAAATGGATGAATGATGGATGGATGGATGGATGGATGGACGGAAGGATGGATGGGTGGGTGGACAAATGAATGAGGGGTCCCAGAACAGATTTTTTTAATGAAGGTTTGTGATCATTTGAGGGCTTATATACTTTGAGAAAGGAACTATCAAGACATGCTACATATGGACTTAGACCTGCCTGGAAATTCCACTCTGTTTTACATATGGGGAACTGAAGCTTCAATAAGTGAAATTACTTCTGCAAGGTCACACAGCTAAGTGCCTGCACTACAATCAGAAGCCAAATCTGTCTGGTGCCAGAGCCCACCTGCTTAACTACTGAGCCATACAGCCATTCTAACTAGTTTTGCCATTTCCTCTCCCCAACACTTCTAAGTATTTTAAGTGACCTTGATTTTTTACCTATCTCATTTTTCCAAGCTCTCAACAAGCTTTGTTAGAAGCCTTTGGGACATGATTCTCTTTAGGAAGTTGCAAGTATACACAAGCTCATATTATTCCACCCTATGGCTCTTGACTTCTCTCAAAATCCTTCTCCTTTCCACATCCATATCTCTCGTGAAGAATGTGGATCTCCTATTTATTTTCTCACTTTCAGAAGGAACATAAAGATCCCAAAGAGCATGGGAATTAACAAAACAGTATTTTGCTTCCATCTTCTCCCCAACACACACAATAAGAAGATTTCAATGAAGATTAAGTAATGAACCAGGAGACTCATATAAGCTGCTAACTGGACTCACTTCCTCCCTATTTATCTTCTTTCTGAGCCACAGGGGAATGGCCTTGGCTTCTAGACTTGAGGGCAGAAATGGTGGTCTACTACATATAACAGTGTCTACTACATAATAGGTACTCGATAAATGTTCAATTAGTAAAAGAACAAATGTACAAATGAAAAATGTCTTTATTACTTAAGGTTCGAGCAATTATCATAAGCTTTTCTACAAGCTACTTGTTTTTTAAAGGCTCTAATTTGACTAGGCACAGTGGCTCATGCCTGTAATCCCAGCATTTTGGAATGTCAATGCAGGTGGATTGCTTGAGTTTAGGTGTTCAAAACCAGACTGGGCAACATGACGAAAACCTGTCTATACACAAAAATAAAAAAAGTAGCTGGGTGTGATGGCATGCACCTGTAGTCCCAGCTACTTGGGAGGCTGAAGTGGGAGGATCACTTGAGCCAAGGAGGTTGAGGCTGCAATGCACCAGGATCTCACCACTGCACTCCAGCCTGGGTGACAGACTGAGACCCTGTTTCTCTCTCTGTCTCTCTCTCTGTCTCTCTCTCTCTCACACACACACACACACACACACACACACACACACACGGGGTCAAAATTTTTGAAGACTTTTGAGCACATTTTATTTTGTTGATCTTTTGTATATTTTTAGTCTCAATCTCATTTATTTTTGCTCAGATCTTTATAATTTCTTTCCTTCTACTAATTTCGGCTTTTGTTTGTTCTTGCTTCTCTAGTTCCTTAAGATGCATCATTAGGTTATTTGAAATCTTTCTGGTTTTTTGATGTAGGCATTTATCTCTATAAGCTTGCCTCTTAATACTGCTTTTGCTGTGTCCCATGTTTTGGTATGTTGTATTTCTATTTTTATTTGTTTCAAGGAATTTTTTATTCTTAATTTCTTTCTTCACCCATTGGTTGTTCAGGAACACATTGTTTAATTTCCATGTATTTGCATAGTTTCAAATGTTCTTGTTATGCATTTCTAGTTTTATTCCATTGTGGTCAGGTAAAATACTTGATTTGATTTTAATTTTTAAAATATTTTTGAGACTTGTGTGTGTCCTGACATATGGTCAGTCCTGGAATATATTCTTAGTGCTGATAAAAAGAATGTGTTTTCTGCAGCTGTTGAGTAAAATGTTCTGCAAATATCTTTTAGGTCCATTTGGTCAATGATGCAGTTTAAATCCAATGTTTCTTTGTTGATTTTCTTTCTAGAGAATCTATCCAGTGCTGAGAGTGGGATGTTGAAGTCTCCAGGTATTATTGTATCAAAGCTTCTCTCTCCCTTTAGACCTAATAACATTTCCTTTAAATACCTGGGTACCCTGGTGTTGGGTGCATATATATTTATATTGCTATATTCTCTTGCTAAATTGATCCCTTTATTATTTATGTAATGTCCTTCTTTGGTTTTTGTTTTGTTTTGTTTTGTTTTTTACGGCTTTTGACTTGAAGTCTGTTTTGCCTGATATAAGCATAGCTACTTCTGTTTACTTTTGATTTCCATTCATATGGAATATCTTTTTCCATCCCTTCACTTTCAGTCTAAAAATGCCTTTACAGGCGAGGTGAGTTTCTTATAGGCAACATATAGTTGAGTCATGTTTCTTTTAACCATAAAGTCAGTAAACATCTTTTTTTTTTTTTTTTTTTTTTTGAGACGGAATCTCACTCTGTCACCCGGACTGGAGTGCAGTGGTACGATCTCCGCTCACCGCAACCTCCACCTCCCAGGTTCAAGTGATTCTCATGCCTCAGCCTCCTAGGTAGCTGAAATTACAGGCATGTGCCACCAGGCCCAGCTAATCTTTGTATTTTTAGTAGAAATGGTGTTTCGCCATGTTGACTAGGCTGGCCTCAAACTCCTGGCCTCAAGTGATCCAACCATGTCGGCCTCCCAAAGTATTGGGATTACAGACATGAGCCACTGTGCCTAACTAGTCAATATCCTTTAAATGGGCATTTAACTTGTTTACATTTAAGATTATTGTTGATAAGTGATGACTTACTCCTATTATTTTATTTGTTGTTTTCTGGTTGTTTTGTATATCCCTTGCTCCTTACTTCCTATCTTATTGTCTATTTTTGTGATTGGTAGTAATAAGATTTGATTCCTTTGTTTTTCCTTTTTCTATTGGCTCTACCAGTGAGTTTATAGTTTTGCATATTTTCATCATGGTGGTTATCATGTTTTCTCTTCCAGATGTACGACTCCCTTGAACATTTCTTGTAAGTCCAGTATGGTGACTATTAATTCCCTTCATTTTTGCTTGTCTGTCACATATTTTATTTCTCCTTCATTCCTGAAGGATGGATTTGCTGGGCATAATATTGTTGGCTAGCAGGGGTTTTTTTTCTTTCAGTATTTTGAATACGTCATTCCATTCTCTCCTGGCCTGTAAGGCTTCTGCTGAGAAATCCACTGTTAGTGTAATGGGGATTCCCTTACATATGACTTAATGCCTTTCCCTGGCTTTTTTTTAGAGTTTTTTCTTTGTCTTTGGCTTCTGACAATTTGACTAAAATGTGTCTTGGAGAGGACATGTTTGGGTTGAATCTATTTGGGGTTTTTTTGAGATTCCTGTATTTGGATGTCCAGCCCTCTCTCAAGAATTGGAAAATTTTTACCTATTATTTTATTAAATATGCTTGCTATACATTTCCCTTATTTTCTCCTTCTAAAATACCCAGAATACAAATATTTGTTTGCTTAATGGTGTCCTGTAAATCCTATAGGCTTTGTTCACTTTTCTCTTTTGTTTTTCAGTCTGCCTGTGCTATTTCAAAAGACCTGTTTTCAACTTTAGAAATTATTTATTCTGCTTGGTCTAGTCTCATTAAAAAGTGAAAATCTTTATTGTCTAGGACCTTTTGCCACATTACTAAATTCAGTGGTGGATGTCTAATAGATATCTCAAACTCAAGCATTTTAACTAGGTGTCTAATCTACACCACCTCCCCATCTCACCTGACAATCTCTCCTTTCCTCCAGCCCCTGGCAAATTTGCTTTACCCACAGCCTTTCCCATCTCAATCCCATGGTTTTAGTCTTAAACAATCCTACTACTTTTGGTTTCTCTGAAGATCTCACCTGACTGGAAACAAGTGCCTATAAATGCATCACTCTGAGCAGTTATAGATGAAGTTAGCTTCAAGCTGGGCAAAAATGTCTGTGTGAACACTAATGGGAAGGGACACTTGAGAATCAAATGACAAATCTATTTGAGAACAAGAAGACACAGAAGAATCAAGGCTAGCCCACTGTGCAGAAGGTACAAAGTTTTGAGAGGCATAAGACATATCTGTCTGTACATTAATTGAAGAAATGCTATTCTTTGGGCATGTGCTCCCTATTTCTTGCAAAGGATTAGAGAGACTTTTACCCAGGTTCACTTGAACAACCATATTAATTGGCTCAACAACAACAGGATTTACAATTTTTTGAAAGAGGTAGGCTCTTCTTAAGAGAGCAAGCCTCTGAATCTAAGGCATGGATCAGGGTTCCTATTGACAAGGTAGTAGGTGCACAGACTCTGCGGCAGAAGCCTCATCAATACCTCACACCACAGGCTCAGCAGGGAGTCAGCTGCAGGCTAAATGACAAGCATAAGAGAAAACTGCATCACAGGTAACCAAAACCACTTTGGGATATGGTAAACGCAACTTCTGAGGCTATCTCAGAGGTGTTGTAAGAGTCTGCTTTCTGGCATTAGAGCTTCAAGATTATTCAAAAAAAAAAAGCTACTAGTTTTATTTCTGAAGCTTCTGGTTCTTGAGTGTCTGTCTAGGAGTTGGCTGGTTGCTTAGTGATTCAACGGTCTTATTGGACAATCTCTAGCTTTATAGACAGTTCTACATTTTCCTTTTCTAACTAGGTAGATATCTGTGTTCTGCAGGGATCATGGCCAGTTTAGTAAATGTGAGACTGTAATACCATTCCACTGGCATAGGGACAGACACATGTGCACTCGAAAATCTTGCCACAGTCCTCCAAGTGTCTTTTCAAGTCTCATTACTACATTTATGTTCTCAGCACGCATTTTCATAAAGTGCTGCTTTATGAGAGAAAATTGAGAAAATGGTTTGTGAGAGCCCGCAGGGCATCCTTCAACTGGACAGTAAAATTTCAGTACGGGTTTTCAAACCATTTCTTTTTCTTTTTTTTTTTAACTTTTAAGTTCAGAGATACAAGTGCAAGTCTGAAACATAGGTAAACTTGTGTCCTGGGAGTTTGTTGTACAGATTATTTCATCACCCAAGTATTAAGCCTGATACCCATTAGTTATTGTTTCTGATCCTCTCCCTCTCCCTCCTCCCCCTCCACCCTCCAGTAGGCCCCAGTGTATGTTGATCCTTTCTATGTGTCCAGGTGTTCGCCTCATTTAGCTTTTCCACCTGTAAGTGAGACCATGCAGTATTTGGTTTTCTGTTCCTGAGTAAATTTGCTAAATATAATGGCCTCCAGCTCCATCCATGTCCCTGCAAAAGACATGTTTTTTTCTTTTTTATGGCTGCATAGTATTCCATGGTATATATGTACCACATTTTCTTTATCCAGCCTATCACTGATGGGCATTTAGGTTGATTCCATGTCTTTCTTATTGTGAATAGTGCTACAATGAGCATACGCATGCATGTGTTTTTATAAGAGAATGATTTATATTGCTTTGGATATATACCCAGTAATGGGATTGCTGGGTTGAACAGCATTTCTGCCTTTAGGTCTTCCACAATCACCCAACCATTTATCATTGTTGGATGTACTATTCCATCCTGCAGGCAGTGGCTGTTGACCAGGCGCATGCTGAGCATGGGGCTGCTGGGCAGGATCTTGCACAGCCAAGCACTGTGTGCAGGTTGTTGGCCCACACTGCCTGGGACAGCTTGATCACCAACTGCTGGATCAGTTCCCAGGATGAGGGCATCAGGCCGCAGGCTGCTGTCCCTCAGTTGGGGTCCCAGAGGCCCCCACAGTCCTGAGGCAGCCTCGACTTCACTTAAGGCTGCCAGGGTGGCCAGGGGGCCAGCCGCCAGCACTGCTGTCAAGGTTCCCATACAGCCACAGAGCCTGATCATCTACACTACTCTCTGATCCGAACTATAATTCTCTGTGGGTGGATTAGTGAAAGAAATCAACAATACCTGCTATGCTATGTTCCTTTAATTTAGAAAAAGGCAGATATGAAAAACATGATAACCTCAATTCTGAGTGGGGTAAAGGCAAGAGTATAAAAATTTCTTTGTACATTTCTCTCATTTATTTTATTTTATTTAACACACAAGGAGACAACGTTTCTCTATTTTAAATATCTCAATAAAGAATCTTTACTTGGTGACCATTTTTATCAAATGTGTGGCATTTGATGAAATCATATATACTTCCTCCAAAATATTATGATATAGCCTCCTTTGTGACAAAGAAAACTCCACAGAACATAATATTCTTGGAAAATACTGTCTCTAGTTTGACATGCCATAGATACTAGGCATGTTAGGCCTGTGCCATAATTCAAGTATTCTCTGGGTGGAGCTGAACAATGAGGCAGCTATCTAATCCTAATAGCCATAATACTTTATTTCATGGTAAGTTCCCACACCATTGTAATGTTTGTCCTTTCCCAAAAATATAGAAAATCATAAAAATATCACTAGTAACAATTCAGACTTTCATAACACTTAGTTCTTCCTGCAAAATCAGAAAATCATCAAAATTTGAATAAAATTTCTAAGAACTTTAAAATAGGAAGAGTATCAACAACAGTTAAAATTCATGGAAATTCAGTGTCTACACCAGCAATTCCTTGTTTTGTTTTCTTTTCTAAAACTGTCAATAATAATTGCAAATAAATATCCAAAAAGAAGAGATTATATAGATTATAACTGGCTTATTAATGATTTAAATATTTATTGACTTGAACTGTGGGTGAACAATTCTTTGCATGAGAAAATGCAGGGAAATTCTAGAACTTTCACAGTTTTGCATAAAGTTATTTCTTCTTCATAGGAGCTTCCTGCATCTTTTCAGACCTTTTGGATATGGAGTCTCTGATACAGATCTAATTACTTGCAGAATATATACATGCTCACAATGTAACATCATCACAAATTTGATGGACCAAAACTGTGCCCATCTTGGTCATCCAACTCTAGACTGCCTAGTACCTGGTTCATACTGCACATTTAGTACCAAAATGCCTCTGACTGGTCTGATCCTATATATGAAAAGGGTCTCATTATTATATAACAGAAGCTTGTACATCAAATGGTGATTCAGCATAAACTGTTACCCCTCCCCACTCTTGACCATATCACTCACTCTTTATCCCACACACACTCTCCCTCTCAATGCCTTTGGCTTTGGCAATTTCTCACAAAGTAATGCGCTCCTGCAGTTCTTGCCTGATTCAATTAACTTCCTTTTATCAATAGCTGTATTTTTGTTAGTGTTAGCATCTCCCTTTCTTTGACAAATATTTCACCCTGCTCCAGTCTTGGATTTCTGACAGAACTGTCAATCCGCTCATCTCTCCTTATTTGATGTCATTGATAAACATACAATCTGGCTCATTCAATTATGATACCACATTACCCTAGCTAAGAAATTGAGTCAGAGTTAAGCACATGAACCAAGATGGGCCTTATGACCTTTTTGATTTAGACTTGAAAGAAAAGAGAGATGGTGCCATGCTTTCTGGATCATAGATTTTAAGGACTATATATTGGAGACTGTCTACTGTCTTCCAAATGAAAAAATCTGTCTCAATAGAATAATTCCAACCTTAAAAGAAGAGAATGGGGACAGAGTAACTATGTTTGAGTCCCTGTATTCTAGATCTAGTAACACCTGAAACCGGTTACTGCTGGACTTATATGTTATGTGAATTATAAATTTTTGTCTTCACTTAAGATAGTTTGACTTGGGTCACTGTCATGTGAAATCAAAAGATTCCTGAGTATTCCCCCCCGATTTTATTTCTGTGATTTTAAACTAAGTTCTACTCTTCACCATAATACACAATTAGTACCCAACAAAAATGAAACTTAGGACACTCCAACTCTATTACTGGCCAAAGTTCTAGATTCTCCTGTGTTATTCTATATTTTTTCCTTACTTCTACTCCATTTCTGCATTTGACTGGATCCTGACATAGTGCCTAATGCTCCAAAATGCTTTATTTTTTCTGGGACACATCCATGATATAAGATTGTCAGTATCACAATCTCAATTCAGGAAACAGTCTTTCATATCTTGATAAGCCACGCACTTTGTCATTCAAGAAAAAGAGGTATGAATCTCTACCATTTTATGATTGCAGAATAATGGTTTCTCTGTGTTATCAGGGATTTAGAATTTAAAAATTGAAGGATTGGCTAACCTACTCCAGGAGGACTACAGTAGAAGAACACAGATGTACCTCTCATAATGTGACTAGAGTTGAGAATACTTGTATTCCATATAAATATGAGTACTCACCATAAGTCTTCTTCAACAAACAGACATACACATATATCTATTAAAAACTTGGTACACAATCGGACTTTTTCTGTGGATGAGAATCAGTCTCATTCCCCACCACTTTAATGCTTGTTTAAAACAAAGAACATTAAAGCAGGACTGTAGAATTAAGCATGAGCCTTTCCTTACCAAGACTCATCCGGCTACTGTCATTTCTGTGTCCAATCTTCTAATAGCAGAAATCAAAGCCAAGCCTATTGCATGGCACCTGCTACTTCCATATGCAATCAACCACCTGCTAATTAGTTAATTGTAAAGGGCCCTTTCTATTATAGTGGGGCAGCAATTGTCTTCACTGAAACAGCCCTTCCTTTTGGTTATGGATTTCTTCTGCCAGCTCAGCATTATCATTCATGGGCAAACTGAATGACTTATTTACTATCATTTTATCTCACAACATTTCCTATAAACAGGAAAAATATTATCATAATTAAATGTACACATATTTATTATATATCACCTTCTACCTTGATGACCCACAGTTTACCAACCCAGAATCTATAACTAACTGCAAATTCCCAAAAGAGAGAAGATAATTGGCTCCACTTGGCTCATGCCTACACTTACTTCATTCTCCTCTGGCCAAGTTCATTCTCTTCTAGTTTTCTCAACATGTGGTGTGGGCTGGAAGAGAAAATAAACAATGATCTATCTTATGTACTATAAAGTTATATCTTTGTCTTCCTCCTCAATCAAGAATTACCCACGAACACATGTTCCCACAAAGCTGTAGACTAGATTGAATTAATCCCTTCTGTAAATTATGCTGTTCTTTTGTTACTCCCTCTTTGTTGCCTTTTCTCTAAACTCCTATTGTCCTGGTGTATATGTTATTGCTCTCCAGTAATCTCCCAGGACCATGTTTCTCTTTCCTAACAAATTCTGTATGCTATAATTCTCTATCACATTGGCATTCCCAAAAATCCATACTTGGCACACTCATCTATTAGGACTCTCTGTCTGAAGCCAAACTGGGATCAGAGGAGAGAGATTGTTCACAACTTAATCACAGATATCATCTAGGATCAACCTCAAATACAAACATTCCTCTCACCAAACATAAGCTGAGAATTAATCCTGTACATAGGGCTCTAGGGCAAAGCCAAACACTGATCCTTCCAAGACCATGTCCCTCTACTCCTTCCAATCTGAAATTCCTTTTGTTAGGGAGAGTCATTTAGTAGCTATTAGGAGTCACTTGACAATTATCATTTCCATGTAAACATTTAGAGATTGCAAGTGTGTAAACTTGGAAAAGTTTGAGCAGGAGTGTCAGGAACAAGTGGAAGAGCAGTTCTCAAGTCTAGAAGAAATAGAGGAAGAACAAGACCTCCTACCTCTCATCAGAGGACAGTTATCAGGGTACATGAGACTGAAAGAGAAAAGGAGTTTCTGGGAGGAAATACTAAACCCTACTCCATCTCTCACATTTCTTGACCACTATATGAGACCATCACAGCAACAGAAGGTAAATGCCCTAACTATCTCCCTCTTTAGGAGTCATATGGTGTTATGAACATTAAGAAAACAAGTTATATTGTCTAGCTTTATACATAAATATAATAATGGTATTTTATTTAACATTATGCCCAGGATACACTAGACTGCTCAAAAAAACATATCATTGCAAAATGGCAGTACTAAGTCCTTACCTAAAAATAATATCTTTGAATGTAAATGAACTAACATCTCCAATTAAAAGACAAAGAGGTCTGAATTAAATATATGCTGCCTACAACAAACTCAATTCATCCCTAAGGACACATATAGACTGAAAGTGAAGAGATGGAAAAAGATATTCCATTCAAATGGAAACCAGAGCAGCACTAGCTATACTTATATCTGATAAAATATACTCTAAGCCAAAAACTGTAAAAAGAGACAAAGGAGGTCATTATACAATAATAAAGGGATCAATTCAGCAAAATAATATAACATAGATGCAAAAATCTTTAACAAAATACTAGCTAACTGAATCCAACAGCATATCAAAAAGATAATCCAGCATGATCAAGTGGACTTCGTACCAGGGATGCAGGGAAGGTTTAACATACGCAAATCAGTAAGTGCGATATGCCACATAAACAGAATTAAAAACAAAAATCACATGATCATTTAAATAGATGCAGGAAAAACATTCCACAAAATCCAGCATCACTTTATTATTAAAACTCTCAGCAAAACTGGCATACAAGGAAGATACCTCAATGTAACAAAAGCCATCTATGACAAACCCACAGCCAACATAATAGTGAATGGGGAAAAGTTGAAAGCATTCCCTCTGAGAACGGGAACAAGACAAGGATGCCCACTCTCACCATTCCTCTTCAACATAGTACTGTAAGTTCTAGCCAGAGAAATCAGACAAGAGAAAGAAATAAATGGCATCAAAATTGGTAAAGAGGAAGTCAAATTGTCATTGTTTGCTGACGATATGATTGTTTACCTCAGAATCCCTAAAGACTCCTCCAGAAAGCCCCTAGAACTAATAAAAGAATTCAGCAAAGTTTCTGGATACAAGATTAATGTATGCAAATCAGTAGCTCTTCTATACACCACAGAGACCAAGCAGAGAATCAAATCAAGAACTCAACCCCTTTTACAATAGCTGCAAAAAACATAAAATACTTAAGAATATACCTAACCAAGGAGGCAAAAGAACTCTACAAGGAAAACTACAAAACACTGCTGAAAGAAATCATAGATGACACAAACAGAAACACATCCCATGTTTCATGGATGGGTAGAATCAATATTGTGAAAATGACCGTAATGCCAAAAGCAATCTATAAATTCATTGCAATCCCTATCAAAATACCACCATCATTCTTCACAGAATTAGAAAAAAAAAAATCTAAAATGCATATGGAACCAAAAAAGAGCTCACATAGCCAAATCAAGATTAAGCAAAAAGAACAAATCTGGAGGCATCACACTATCTGATTTCAAACTATACAGTAAGGCCACAGTCACCAAACAGTGTGGTACTGGTATAAAAATAGGCACATAGACCAGTGGAACACAGTAGAGAACCCAGAAATAAAAACCAACTGATCTTCAACAAAGTAAACAAAAACATATAAAGTGGGAAATGACATGATTTTCAAAAAATGGTGCTCATATATTTGGCTAGCCACATGTAGGAGAATGAAACTGGATCCTCATCTCTCACCTTATACAAAAATCAACTCAAGATGGATTAAGGACTTAAACTTAAGACCTGAAACTATAAAAATTCTAAAAGATAACATTGGAAAAACCCTTCTAGACTTTGGCTTAGGCAAGGGTTTCCTGACCAAGAACCCAAAAACAAATGCAATAAAAACAAAGATAAACAGTTGGGACCTAATGAAACTAAAGAGATTTTGCACAGCAAAAAGAACAGTCAGCAGAGTAAACAGACAATCCATAGAGTGGGAGAACATCTTTATAGTCTATACATCTGACAAGGACTAATATCCAGAATCGACAACAAACTCAAACAAATCAGTAAGAAAAAAACCAAACAATCCCATCAAAAAGTGGGCTAAGGACACAAATAGACAATTCTCAAAAGAAGATATACAAATGGCCAACAAACACATGAAAAAATGCTCAACATCACTAATGATCAGGGAAATGCAAATCAAAACCACAATGTGATTCCACCTTACTCCTGCAAGCATGGCCATAAACAAAAAATTTAAAAACAGTAGATGTTGGCGTAGATGTGGTGATCAGGGAATACTTCTACACTGCTGGTGGGAATATAAACTAGTACAGCCACTATGGAAAACAGTGTGGAGATTACTTAAAGAACTAAAAGTAGAACTACCATTTGATCCCATAATCCCACTACTGGTTATCTACCCAGAGGAAAAGAAGCCATGATACGAAAAGATACTTTCACATGCATGTTTATAGCAACACAATTCACAATTGCAAAATCATGGAACCAACCGAAATGCCCATCAATCAACAAGTGGATAAAGAAACTGTGGTGTGTGTATATATATATGTATATATGTGTGTGTGTGTGTGTGTGTGTGTATGTGTGTATATATATATATGATGGAATACCACTCAGCCATAAAAAGGAATGAATTAATGGCATTTGCAGTGACCTGGATGAGACTGGAGACTATTATTCTAAGTGAGGTAACTCAGGAATGGAAAACCAAACATTGTATGTTCTCACTGATATGTGAGAACTTAACTATGAGGACACAAAGGCATAAGAATGATACGGTGGACTTTGGGGACTTGGGAGGAGGTTGGGAAGAGGGTTAAAGACTACAAATAGGGTCTGGTGTATGCTGCCCAGGTAATGGGTGCACCAAAATCTCACACATCACCACTAAAGAACTTATTCATGTAACCAAATACATCCTGTACCCCCAATAACCTACTGGGGGAGAAATAAATGAATAAATAAATAAATATAAAATGTGTTCTTCTAAAAAAAGAATTAATAAAGATCAAAGCAGAAATAAATAAAATTGAGACTAACAAAATACAGAAGATCAACAAAACAAAAAGTTGATTTTTTGAAAAGATGAAATTGACAGACCTTTAGCTGGACAGAAAAATTAAGAGATAACACAAATAAGTAAAATCAGAAATGAAAAAGGAGACCTCACAACAGATACCACAGTAATACAAAGGGTAATTAGAGACTGCAATGAACAACTATATGCCAATGAATTCAAAAATCAAAAGGAAATGGATTTATAAATCCCTCAACACATACAACCTACTGAGATGGAGCCTAGAGGAAACTGAAAACCTGAACAGACATGAACAAGTAACAAGATTGAATCAGTAATAATAATAAAAAGTCTCCCAACAAAGAAAGGTCCAGAACTAGATGCCTTCACAACTGAATTCTACCAAACCTTTAAAGAAAAATTAATATCAATTATTCTCAAACTATTTCAAAATGTTGATGCAGAGAGAACTTTTCCCAACTCATTCCATGAGGCCCTGATTCCAAAATCAGAAACGGACACAGAAAAAAAAAAAAAAAAACATGGGCCAATATTCCTGATGAACATATACACAAAAACCCTCAACAAAATACTAGCAAACAAAATCAAACAATATATCAAACACATAATACACCATGACTAAGTGGGATGTATCCCAGGAATGTAATGATGGTCCAACACATGCAAATCAATAAATGTGATTCATCACATAAAATAGAATGAAGGACAAAAAACACATGATCATCTCAATAGATGAAGAAAAGATACCTGATGAAATTCAATATCCCTTCATGATAAAAACTCTCAAAAAATTAAGTATGGAAAGAAAGTACCTCAACACAATAAAGGCCTTATATGACAAACCCATTATACTGAATCTGATGTCTAACATACTGAAATTAACATTATACTGAAAGCTTTTCTTCTATGAACTGGAACAAGACAAGGAAATACACACTCACCACTCTTATTCCACATAATAATTGAAGTCCTAGTTAAAGCAGTTAGGCAGGAGAAAGAAATGAAAGGCATTCAAATTGGAAAGGAGGAAATCAAGTTGTCCCTGTTTATATATAGAAAATCCTAAAGACTCAACCTAAAAACTCTTAGAACTGAAAAGTAAAGTCATAGGATACAAAAGCAGCATGCAAAAATCAGTAGCATTTCATACATGAACAACTAACTAGCTGAAAAAAGAAATCATTAAGGCAATCCTATTTACAATAGCTATTAAAAATAAAATAGCAAGGAATAAATTTAATCAAGGAAGTGAAAGACCTCTAGAAGGAAAACTACAAAACACTGATGAAAGAAACTAAAGAGGATACAAATGGAAAGATATCACATGCTTGTAGGTCAGAAGAATAAATATTGTTAAAATGACCATAATCCTAAAGCAATCTACAGATTCAATGCAATCCCTATTAAAACAATGACATTCTTCACAGAAATAGAAAAAACAATCTTGAAATGTGTATAGAACCACAAAACACTTCGAAAAGGCAAAGCAATCCTGGACAACAAGAACAAAGCTAAAAGAATCACATTGCCAGACTTCAAAATACACTACAAAGCTGTAGTAACAAAAACAGGGGGAGGGATTGCATTGGGAGTTATACCTGATGTAAATGACGAGTTGATGGGTGCTGACGAGTTGATGGTGCAGCACGCCAACATGACACAAGTATACAAGTATGCATATGTAATAAACCTGCACATTATCCACATGTACCCTAGAACTTAAAGTATAATAAAAAAAAAGCATGATACCAGCATGAAAACAGACACATAGACCAATTGAATAGAATGGATAACCCAGATATTAATACACATATCTATAGCCAATTGATTTTGACAAAGGCACCAAGACACTCTTGGGGAAAGGACAGTCTCTTCAAGAAATGGTGCTGGGGAAACTGGATGTCCATATATAGAAGTATGAAACTAGACTCCCATCTCTCTCCCTACAAAAATCAACTCAAAATGGATGAAAGACCTAAATGTAAGACCCAAAACTATAAAACTTCTAGAAGAAAACAAAGGGGGAAATCTCCATAACATTGGTCTGGGTAATGATTTATTGGATATAACAACAAAAGCATAAGCAACAAATGTAAAAATATAGACAAACTAATTACATCAAATTTAAAAGCTTCTACACAGTGAAGGAAACAATCAACAGAGTGAGGAGACAATCTATAGAATGGAAGAAAATATTTGCAAGCTATTTATCTCACAGGTGATTAATATCCAAAATATATAAGGAATTCAACAACTCAGTAGCAAGAAAACAAATAACCTAATTTAAAAACAGGCATAGAACCTAAATAGAAATTTCTCAAAGGAAGACATACAAATGACAACAGGTATATAAAAAAAAGTTCAGCATCACTAATCATCAGAAAAATGCAAATCAAAACCACATGAGATAACACCTCACTCCTGTTGAAATGGTTATCATCATCTGGGTATGGTGGCTCATGCCTGAATCCTAGCACTTTGGGAGGCCACAGCAGGAGGATTACTTGAGCTCAGGAGTTTGAGACTAGCCCAGGGAATATAGTGGGACCTCGTCTCTACAAAAAATAAAAATAAAAATAAATAAATTAGCTGGGGCACCGTGGCATGCACCTATAGTCCCAGCTACTCTGGAGGGTGGGGTAGGGAGATCATTTGAGCCCAGGAGGTGGAGGTTACAATGAGCTGAGATTGTACCGCTGCACTCCATGCTGGGCAACAGAGAGAGACTGTCTCAAAAAAAAAGAGAGGCGGCTATTATCAAAAAGACAAAAGATAACAAGTTTTGGAGAAAGGGGAATCCTTGCACACTGTTGGAAGTTCCCCAAAACTAAAAAATACAATTGTTCCCAAAAGAAAATAAAAATAGGAAAAAAAAAAAAAAAAAAAGGCCAAGTACTATGGCTCATACCTGTAATCCCAGCGCTCTGGAAGACCAAGTTGGGGCACATCCCTTGAGTTCAGGAGTTCAACAACCCAAGGACAGCCTGGACAACATGGCAAAACCCCATCTCTACAAAAAATACAAAAATTACCCAGGTGTGATGGCAAGTCCCTGCAGTCCTAGCTACTTGAGAGGCTGAGGTGGAAGGATTGCTTGAGCCCAGAAGGTTGAGGCTGCAGGAAGCCATGTTTGTGGCATTGCATTCCAGCCTGGGAGACAGAGATTCTGTCTCAAAAAAACAAAATAGAATTACAAAATGATTTAGCAATCCTATTAATGGGCATATATCCAAAGGAAATTATATCAGTATGCCAAAGAGAAGATATCTGCATTCCCATGTTTATTGTGGCACTATTCACAAGAGTCAAGATACAGAACTAACCTAAGGGTCCATCAATGGATGAATTAATGAATAAAGAAAATGTAGTACATATACACAATGGAATAATATTCAGCCATAAAAATTTAATCCTATCATTTGGGACAACACGGATGAACCTGGAGGATATTATGTTAAGTGAAATAAGCCAAGCACAGAAAGACAAATTCTGCATGATCTCACTTACATGTGAAATCTCAAAAACCTGATCTCACAGAACTAGAGAGTAGAATGGTGTTACCAAATACTGGGACAGTTGTAGGGGGGAGGATTGGGGAGATATTGGTCAAAGGATACAAAATTACGGTTAGATAAAGAGGAATAAGTTCACGAGATATGTTGCATTGTGACTACAATTAATATAAAATACATTGTATTCTTGAAAAATGCTGAGAATGGATGTTAAGTGTTCTAACCACAAAAATGATAGCTATGTGAACTAATGCATATGTTAATTAGCTAGATTTAACCATTCCAAAATGTTATATTCTTCAAAACATCATGATATACATGATAAATACATACAATTTAACTGTCAATTTAAATAAATAAATAAAGTTGAAAAAATACTGGTAATTGTTCTATTTCCCACAATTTTTTTTGTTTTGTTTTGTCGAAATAGGATTTCATTATGTTGCTGAGACTGGTCTCGAACTTCTGGGCTCAAGCAATCCACCTGCTTCAGGCTCCCGAAGTGCTGGGACTACAGACATAAGACACCATGCCCAGCCCATGATTATTTTTAACCATCATTATTTCTGCAGTTTTCATAAGGCTTTTGTAATATACTGATGTTCTCCTGTAAAATTCTTTAGAGTCTCTTTAGACTTCTTCCCTAAACTCCTATTAAAAGTTCAATTCAAGAGTTCTCAAAAATTAGGGTTCATTAGTATGTTCTGCATGTGGGTCTCTTGAGATCTTTTATCTCTTTCCTCAAATGATTATGTTGAGGTCTCCTCAGAATAGAAATTTTAAAATGTGCTTCAGTCTGGTGTGAAATCAGAGAGGATGCACATATCTATGTTCAAATAAGGCAAAGTAGAGGAAATAAATATTTGAAGGGAGAGTGCTTCCTAGGGTTTTATTCCCACTAGTATAACTTTGCATAGCTTAAAATAAGTCACATCTCAAAGGATTAGTTACTGGCCAAGGTGCATTTAAATTAATGTGCAAATAGGAAGTAGCAAATGAGAACTAAACTGATATATACCCGGATGAGTAAGATTTTTCTTACTAAGTTTTCATAAGTTTGTGAACTTTGTGAATGATTACATCAACAAATCACGGTTGGAAAAGCAAACAAGTTGAATTTTATGCCACCTCTCATCCATATCTGACTTCTAAATTGTGATCCATTCCACAGACGTCTATGGTCAAAATCCTATAACATTTGTCCTGAAAGTCAAGTGTAAGTATATTCTCAGCTTATAGTTATATCTATGTTACCTTTTTGTAATTGTGGAACATGAAATCATGTAACTGTAATTTTTTTTTGTTTAATTAAAAAGTACCTTATGCTTGTAGCCCCTTTCCTGAAAGTAACTAGTCCATTCAGAGGCTTAGAGAATGTGTAGCATGGGCCCCAAGTACAAATAAACACTTCTCCTTAAATGTCAGTGGGGAAGATTTAAAGGAACAGATAGCTCAGTGTCCTGAAAACGAAGGACAAGGAACAGTTCTGTGCCCAAACAAACCTTACACACATTGAGTCCTTTTTACAGTCAAACCACAATGTATATATATACTTTGAAACATAACATTGTACATGATAAATACAAACAATTTGATGTCAATTTAAAAAAAAAATAACAAAACCCTGAAAAAAAAAACAAAATTATTATATTCCTCTTACTCTCAATAACAAACAGAACAAATATAGATTTTTATTATTTGGTGATAGAAGAGCACCAACTATGAACAAGAAAATTTCAAGCGGGGGTGGAGGGAGGGAGAGCATCAGGAAGAATAGCTAATGGATGCTGGGCACCACCATGGCACACATTTACTTATGTAACAAACCTGCACATTCTGTACATGTACTTCTGACCTTAAAATAAAAGTTGAAGAAAAAAGAAAAATACGGTCTTACTGATAAAGGCCTGGCTCTCAGCTCTTGAAATCCCAGCAAAGATGAGGTAACACACATGACTCTCTGGCCATTCATCAGTGGAAAAAGAAAGGCAAAGGTAAAATCAAGTTACAGAACCAAGTAGCTTTATGTTAGGCTAGACTTTGAAAGTTTTAGTTTCTAGGCAAGAAATCTAGGGAAGAAAGTACAACTGTATCATAAATGGCCAAGGATAAATCGGCAAATGAAGAACAAAGTAAAGTGGCAGGGGCACTAATTTTTTTCATTTATTTAACGAGTATGTATTTTGCCCATACTGTGTGTTTTTGCTGTTGTTATTGGGAGATAAATGAATATCAGAAAAGAAGAAAAATATATTTATAAAGAGATCTAGCATAAACCAACACTATAATCATACAATAAGCCTTGATTCTCTTGTCCTTCACCTGCTCTTAAGGAACTTATAAACTAGTTTTGGAAAGATGACACACACATAAGATAGAAAATGGTTGATGCCTGAACAGAATGCATCATTATGTTAATTCTTATCTTAGAATCAGACATTTCTCTGCATTTATTTTGTGTCCCAGATATTCAGATATTCATTTTGATTTTAAAATTCCACATAGAGTACAGTCACTATGGAAAACATATAGCATTTCCTCAAAAAAATTAAAAACAGAATTACCATACAATCCAACAATGTATATCTCTGGGCATATATCCAAAAGAATTGAAAGAACTTTTTAATGATTGCCATTCTAACTGGTGTGAGATGGTTTCTCATTGTGGTTTTGATTTGCATTTCTCTGATGGCCAGTGATGACGAGCATTTTTTCATGTGTTTGTTGGCTGTATGCATGTCTTCTTTTGAGAAGTGTCTGTTCATATCCTTTGCCCACTTTTTGATGGGGTTGTTTGTTTTTTCTTGTAAATTTGGTTGAGTTCTTTATAGGTTCTGGATATTAGCCCTTTGTCAGATGAGTAGATTGCAAAAATTTTCTCCCATTCTGTAGGTTGCCTGTTCACTCTGATGGCAGTTTCTTTTGTTGTGCAGCAGCTCTTTAGTTTAATTAGATCCCATTTGTCAATTACGGCTTTTGCTGCTGTTGCTTTTGGCGTTTTAGACATGAAGTCCTTTCCCATGCCTATGTCCTGAATGGTATTACCTAGGTTTTCTTCTAGGGTTTTTATGGTTTTAGGTCTAACATTTAAGTCTCTAATCCATCTTGAATTAATTTTTGTATAAGGAGTAAGGAAAGGATCCAGTTTCAGCTTTCTACTTATGGCTAGCCAATTTTCCCAGCACCATTTATTAAATAGGGAATCCTTTCCCCATTTCTTGTTTTTCTCAGGTTCGTCAAAGATCAGATGGCTGTAGATGTGTGGTATTATTTCTGAGGGCTCTGTTCTGTTCCATTGGTGTATATCTCTGTTTTGGTACCAGTACCATGCTATTTTGGTTACTGTACCCTTGTAGTACAGTTTGAAGTCAGGTAGCGTGATGCCTCCAGCTTTGTTCTTTTGACTTAGGATTGTCTTGGCAATGCGGGGTCTTTTTTGGTTCCATATGAACTTTAAAGCAGTTTTTTCCAATTCTGTGAAGAAAGTCATTGGTAGCTTAATGGGGATGGCATTGAATGTTTAGATTACCTTGGGCAGTATGGCCATTTTCATGATATTGATTCTTCCTATCCATGAGCATGGTATGTTCTTCCATTTGTTTGTGTACCCTTTTATTTCACTGAGCAGTGGTTTGTAGTTCTCCATGAAGAGGTCCTTTACATCCCTTGTAAGTTGGATTCCTAGGTATTTTATTCTCTTTGCTGGAAAGGATGTGGAGAAATAGGAACACTTTTATACCATTGGTGGGATTGTAAACTGGTTCAGCCATTGTGGAAAACAGTATGGCGATTCCTCAAGGATCTAGAACTAGAAATACCATATGACCCAGCCATCCCATTACTGGGTATACACCCAAAGGATTATAAATCATGCTGCTATAAAGACACATGCACACATATGTTTATTGCAGCACTATTCACAATAGCAAAGACTTGGAATCAACCCAAATGTCCATCAGTGACAGACTGGATTAAGAAAATGTGGCACATATATACCATGGAATACTATGCAGCCATAAAAAAGGATGAGTTCGTGTCCTTTGTAGGGACATGGATGCAGCTGGAAACCATCATTCTCAGCAAACTATTGCAAGAACAGAAAACCAAACACCGCATATTCTCACTCACAGGTGGGAACTGAACAATGAGATCACTTGGACTCTGGAAGGGGAACATCACACTCTGGGGCCTATTATGGGGAGGGGGGAGGGGGGAGGGATGGCACTGGGAGTTATACCTGATGTAAATGATGAGTTGATGGGTGCTGACGAGTTGATGGGTGCAGCACACCAACATGGCACAAGTATACATATGTAACAAACCTGCACGTTGTACACATGTACCCTAGAACTTAAAGCATAATAAAAAATTTTTAAAAATTTAAAAATTAAACAAAAAAGAATTGAAAAGAGGCTCTCAAAGAGATATTTGCACATCTATGTTCATAGCAGCGCTATTCACAATAGCCAAGTAGAAGCAATCAAACTTCCATCAACAGATGAAGAAGTAAACAAAATGTGGTACGCACATACAATTGAGTGTTATTCAACATTAAAAAGGAAAGAAATCTTGTCACATGCTACAACATGAATAAACCTTGAGCTTGGGCCTGAGGGAAAGCAGACACCAGCAGCAAATATTTAGAGACTGGTAATAGTTACAAGAGTCCACATATTCAAAAATCAAAGGGAAGCTGTGGAATCTTTGATTATCACAGTTTCAATGGTACTGCTGATTCCATCCCAAAGACTTTTCAACTGTGAGCTACCTTTTTTCTTTTTTCTTTTCCCTCTGAGACAAAGACAGTGATGAAAGAAACATCACTGCCAAATTAACAGATATAATGAAAGATCAAAAGTAGAGACATGTTCAAAGTGAAAATAAAAACTGGAAATGGAGAATTTAGGCATTCGTTTTGAAGGTAAGCTAGGAAAGTATATGAAAATTGTTAAGAGGAGTTTTAGAGAAAATCCTACATGAGAATTTAAGAAAATAGTTGTTGTAAAGAGCCAGCTCTTATCCAATAAAAAAAAAATTTGAGTAAGACTGTCAAAAAAAAAAGACACTTAAACTAATCCTATGGGTAAAACTTGCCTCTCCAAAATGTTCTTGAGCTCTTCTGTGTTCATCACTAACATTTTTCCTCTATACATTCACAAGCAGTAAAAGTTAGAAATGAAAAACCAAACCTTTCTCACAGGATTCATTCTGCTTGGACTAACAGACAACCCAGAGCTTCGAATTATCATTTTTGTATTTCTCTTCCTCACCTACATATTCAGCATCATTGGAAATCTGATCATCATCATCCTTACACTACTTGACTCCCACCTCCAGACCCCCATGTATTTTTTCCTCCGGAACTTCTCCTTCTTATAAATTTTCTTTACAACCACTTTTACTCCCAGGCTACTGTTCAGCATCTCAACTGGGAATAAAGCCATCAGCTTTGCTGGATGCTTCACTCAATATGTTTTTGCCATATTCCTTGGGGCCACAGAGTTTTGTCTTCTGGCTGCCATGTCCTATGACCGTTATGTAGCCATCTGCAAATTCCTGCATTACACCACCATTGTGAGCAGGAGGATCCACATTAAGCTGGTTCTCTGCTCTTGACTGAGTGGATTCTTGATCATCTTTGTCCCAATCATCTTCACCAGTCAGCTGGATTTCTGTGCCTCCAACAGACATCATTATTATTGTGAATCATTATTATTGTGACTATGGACCCCTCATAGAAATAGCTTGCTCAGACACAAGTCTACTGGAACTGGTTGACTTTTTCTAAGCAGTTATGACCTTGATGATCACCCTGGTGCTAGTGATTCTCTCCTACACAAACATTATCAGGACTATTCTGAAGCTCCCCACTG
Organism: Macaca thibetana thibetana; assembly: GCF_024542745.1. Classification (NCBI taxonomy): domain Eukaryota; kingdom Metazoa; phylum Chordata; class Mammalia; order Primates; family Cercopithecidae; genus Macaca; species Macaca thibetana. The sequence continues at coordinate 51,865,465 of NC_065588.1, forward strand.
CTCAGCAAAGAAAAAGGGCTTTTTCCACATGTTCTTCCCTCGTGGTTGTCATCTCTCTTTCTTATGACAGCTTCATCTTCATGTACATAAAACCTTCAGCAAAAGAAGGTGTTGCCTTCAATAAAGGAGTAGCTGTGCTCAATATCTCAGTTGCCTCTTCACTGAACCCATTCATTTACACTCTAAGGAATAAACAAGTAAAACAAGCCTTCAAGGACATGGTCAGAAAAATTGTGAGTCTTTATTCAGTTTAATCACCCCGAAATAAATAGAACTTTTGAATGATATTCATGGAGCTCCTCAGCTGATAACTTGAGCTTCAGATTTCTCCTTTTGTTAAAGTGATTTCTCAGAAAAATACAATGTGAGCATGTGTCTTCTTTTTTTTTTTTTCAAACTTGCTGACAAAAGTATTCAGAGAAGGCAAGTTCAAATTTTTTTCTGGTAGATATAGTTTAATAAAGGGAAAAATTAGTAAAATTATATTCTTAGACTTTGTACACAAAAACAACTACTTGGTTAAAAACTATTTTCTTATAAATCTGGTGATTAGCTGAATGATTAAGTCTTCCTTCTCATGAGGAGCTCTTAGTCTCATCAATAAAGAAAAAGTTGCAAACACATTGGGTCAGAAATGACTAGCTACTTCTCAAAGAAGGTTACCAATGATGTCCTACCAAAAAAAATTCTATTCCAGATCACCTTTTCTTAGGTTCTAAACAATTTTGATTCTGAAGCTTCTTCCTCTGACAACTCCAAAGATTATCTCTTTCTGGCATAAACCACAGAAATTATTTCCAGTTGTAAAGTACAGTACTGGCTTTCATGTGTGCTCCTAGAACATTGCTGACTGTCTGATTTGAGAGCTGAAATCAGAATGAAAACTCTTACCAGAGAACCATCTGGATTCCATTTAAAGGAAGACTCAGGTGAAGAAAACTCTTTGGCAATTTTGGCAATTATAAAAATCTATTAAGAGCTGTATTGTGACAAGGATGTGCCTAGCTTTTACAGGATATATTTAGAGATGAAACTGAGGAGGTTGGGAGTGTTAGGATACTATGCCGTGGTCTATTAACTATCTTAACAACTTTCTGCCATCAGAGTCCCTTGGATGCCCCTCTGACCTTGCCAACTATTGTGGTAATTCCAGCCCCCTGGCTTCCTGTGCTTAAGTGGAGTCACCTGGCATTTACTACTTCAGCCCTCATCATCTCAATGAACATCAAGCCCAGCTCCATGACTATCCCTCTTACCATCATCCCTGGTGAATAAGAGCCACCAGTGAACTTACTAATCATGCTGGTGCACCTCTCAGAAACACATTCCCTTATGCCTTGGTGAATGGTGTGTCCTGTAGGCCCTCCTATGAAGTAAATCATCTAGTGGGCCTTATGGTCTAATAGCATATATCCATCCTATCATGCCAATCTCCCTCAACCTCTTTATTTATTCCTTTACCACCTTTCAGAGCAACTCAGATATTTCCACAGTGTTGGACATCACAATTTTCAGGCTCGAAGATCTGCCCCAGCAGTGAAGTGAAATCCTCACTCCACATTCTATGAAAGTGCTCCCCAAGTCAATAAATTCTAGCTCAGCCAGTCTTACATGTTAGACCCCTGATCAAAATTCAATCCCAGGAGCATTCCTCTAACTCCTACCAGTACAAGATAGCCAATTCTTACAATTCTTTCAGTATGTAGGTTCTTTCCTCCCTATCAAGCCCAGCATGTCCTTAGCTGGATTATATTGGGTTTAACCCTAACAGATCAGCCTAGCATCTGGGAAAGGAATTGAATACAACTACTGAAGGAAGCATCAGGTGATCTCCTGAAACATCTTCCAGGTAACTCTTACTACGAAAGAGTGGGCCATCTCTGCAAATCAAAAGTGTTTGGAGGGAGTTGCAAAGTAAAAATAATTACAGGCATCTATCCAGATGTCCCTTTTCCATGTTTCCAGTCCCAGATTTCCCCATCAAGGTCCTTAGCTTTATAACAGACCTTCCTTGCTAATGATTCAAATATGTCTGAACCTCTATGTCATTAACAAGTAGATCAACACGCCAGTCAACCAAGTCTGTCCTTCCACTGCAAGATATAAGACCCTCTTTTTAAGCTACCACATAGGCCCTCTGGATCTCATAAGCCACTAACTGCTTGTTAAAAGCCCTTAGACTCTCATCACCTCTCTTCAGGACATCAATACAACTTAGCAGTAACTGTCAATTTCATTGTCTTTGTAGGCATTTATTCCCCTGTATTTTTCAAATACCTGCATCATTACATATGCCACTGCATTCTTCTTGACTAGGACATTTTTCCAAACAAACCAACTCAACTTTGAAGGATTTTGAAGACTGTAGTGCACTGAAGTTATTGATAGCAACATGAACAAAACTAAGCTAATCTCAGTTCTTTACTAGATGGATTCAATCCACCAACCATCAGCCTTACAGAATAAAATTCATGCCCATTTCTGGGTATAATACTATTTATTTCAGTCCTGCTTGTTTGTCTATACATACTGTTTAACATGAAATCAAAAATTACAAGACACACAAAAAAGTGAGAAAAAAACAGTAGCAAAACATAAAGCAATGAATAGAACTAGACTCAGAAATGACACAGATGTTGGAATTATTAGACAGTGACTATAAAGCGATTATGATTACCATGTTAAAGTATTTAGTGCCGATTGCTGGCAAGATGACCAAATAGGAACAGCTCCAGTCTGCAGTTCCAAGCAAGATCAACACAGAAGGTGAGTGATTTCTGCATTTCCAACTGAGGTACATGGTTCATCTCACTGGGACTGGTTGGACAGTGGGTGCAGCCTACAGAGGGTGAGTCAAAGCAGAGTGGGGTGTCACCTCACCCAGGAAGCACAAGGGTTTGGGAAATTCCCTCCCCTACCAAAGAAGCCATGAGGGACAGTGCCATGAGATATGGTGCAGTCCAGCCCAGATACTGCACTTTTACCATGGCCTTTGCAAATGGAAGACCAGGAGATTAACTCCAGTGACTACACCACCAGTGCCCTGGGTTTCAAGCACAAAACTGGGTGGTCGTTTGGGCAGACACCAAGCTAGCTGCAGGAGGTTTTTTAGGGTTTTTTTTTACCTTTTATTTTGTTTTGTTTTGTTTTGTTTATTCATACCCCAGTGGTACCTGGAATGCCAGCAAGACAGCACCATTCACTCCCCTGGAAAGGGGGCTGAAGCCAAGGAGCCAAGTAATCTAGCTCAGCCATGGAGCCCAGCCAGCTAATATCCACTGGCTTGAAATTCTCGCTGCCAGCACAGCAGTCTGAGGCTGATCAGAGATGCTCCAGCTTGCTAGAGGGAGGGGCATCCACCATTGCTCGGCTTGAGTAGATGATTTTACCCAAGTAGATGAGTAGAGTAGATGATTTTACCCAAACAGTGTAAAAAAAGCTGCCGGGAAGTTAAAACTAGGTGGAGCACACCACAGCTCTGAATAGACTAATAACAAGTTCTGAAATTGAGGCAGTAATTAATAGCCTACCAACCAAAAAAAGTCCAGGACCACACAGACTCACAGCCGAATTCTACCAGAGGTACAAATAGGAGCTGGTACCATTCCTTCTGAAACTATTCCAATCAATAGAAAAAGAGGAACTCCTCCCTAACTCATTTTATGAGTCCAGCATTATCCTGACACTAAAACCTGGCAGAGACACAACAAAAAAAGAAAATTTCAGGACAATATCCCTGATGAACATCTATGCAAAAATCCTCAATAAAATACTGGCAAACCAAATCCAGCAGCACATCAAAAAGCTTATCCACCATGATCAAGTCAGCTTGGCCCTGGGGATGCAAGGCTGGTTCAACATATGCAAATCAACCAATGAAATCCATCACATAAACAGAACCAGTGACAAAAACCATGTGATTATCTCAATAGATGCAGAAAAGAACTTTGACAAAATTCAACAGCCCTTCATGCTAAAAAACACTCAATAAATTAGGTATTGATGGAACATATCTCAAAATACTAAGAGCTATTTAAGATAAATCCACAGCGAATATCATACTGAATGGGAAAAAACTAAGCATTCCCTTTGAAAATGCACAAGACAAGGATGCCCTCTCTCATCACTCCTATTCAACACAGTATTGGAAATTCTGGCCAGGGCAATCAGGAAAGAGAAAGAAATAAAGAGTATTCAAACAGAAAAAGAGAAAGTCAAATTCTCCCTGTTTGCATATGACATGGTTGTATATTTAGAAAACTCCATCATCTCAGGGCAAAGTCTCCCTAAGCTAATAAGCAATTTCAGCAGTCTCAGGATACAAAATCAATGTGCAAAAGTCACAAGCATTCCTATACACCAAGAACAGACAAATAGAGAGCCAAATCATGAGTGAACCCCCATTCACAATTGCTACTAAGAGAATAAAATACCTAGGAATACAACTTACAAGAAATGTGAAGGACCTCTTCAAGGAGAACTACAAACCATGCCTCAATGAAATAAAAGAGGACACAAACAAATGGAAGAACATACCATGCTCATGGATAGGAAGAATCAATATCATGAAAATGGCCACACTGCCCAAAGTAATTTATAGATTCAATGCTATACTTATCAAGCTACCATTGATTTTCTTCACGGAATTGGAACAAACTACTTTAAATTTCACATGGAACCAAAAAAGAGCCTGAATAGCCAAGACAATCCTAAGCAAAAATAACAAAGCTGGAGGCATCATGCTACCTGACTTCAAACTGTACTACAAGGGTACAGTAACCAAAATAGCATGGTACTGGTACCAAAACAGATGTATAGACCAATGGAACAGAACACAGACCTCAGAAATAACACATCTACAACCACATGATCTTTGGCAAAGTTGACAAAAACAAGCAATGGGGAAAGGATTCCCTATTTAATAAATGGTGTTGGGAAAACTGGCTAGCCATATGCAGAAAGCTAAAGCTGGATTCCTTCCTTACACCTCATACAAAAAGTAACTCAATTTGGATTAAAGACTTAAATGTAAGGTCTAAAACCATAAAATCTCTAGAAGAAAGCCTAGGCAATACCATTGCGGACATAGGCATGGGCAAAGATTTCATGACTAAAACACCAAAAACAATGGCAATAAAAGCCAAAATAGGCAAATGGAATCTAATTAAACTAAAGAGCTTCTGCACAGCAAAAGAAACTATCATCAGAGTAAACAGGCAACCTACAGAATGGGAGAAAAATTTTGCAATCTATCCACCTGACAAAGGGCTAATATGCAGAATCTACAAGGAACTTAAACAAATTTACAAGAAAAAAGCAAACAGCCCCATCAAAAAATGGGCAAAGGATGTAAACAGACAATTCTCAAAAGAAGACATTTATGCAGCCAACAGACAAATGAAAAAAATGCTCATGATCACTGGTCATTAGAGAAATGCAAATCAAAGCCACAATGAGATACCATCTCACACCAGTTAGAATGGCAACCATTAAAATGTCAGGAAACAACAGATGCAAGAGAGGCTGCGGAGAGATAGGAACGCTTTTACACTGTTGGTGGGAGTGTAAATTAGTTCAACCATCGTGGAAGACAGTGTGGTGATTACTCAAGGATCTAGAACTAGAAATACCATTTGACCCAGGAATCCCATTACTATACCCAAAAGATTATAAATCATTCTACAATAAAGGCACATGCACACATATGTTTATTGCGGCACTATTCACAATAGCAAAGACTTGGAACCAACTCAAATGTCCATCAAAGATAGACTGCATTAACAAAATGTGGCACATATACACAATGGAATACTACACAGCCATAACAAAGGATGAGTTCATGTCCTTTGCAGGGACATGGAGGAAGCTGGAAACCATCATTTTCAGTAAGCTATCACAAGATCAGAAAACCAAACATCGCATGTTCTCACTCGTAAGTGGGAGCTGAACAATGAGAACACATGGACACAGGGAGGGGAACATCACACACTGGGGCCTGTTGGGGGTGGGGGGCTAGGGGAGGAATAACATTAGGATAAATACCTAAAGTAGGTGATGGGTCGATGCATACAGAAAACCATCATGGCATGTGTATACCTATGTAACAAAACTGCACGTTCTGTACATGTAACCCAGAACCTAAAGTATAATAAAAAAAGAAAGCAATCCTATTTATAATAGCATTAAAAATACTTATGAATAAATTTAACTAAGGAGGAGAAAGATCTGTACACTACAAACTGCAATTAATTGAAATTGAAAAAGGCACAAATAAATGGAAAGATATCCTGTGTTATTAGATAGTAAGAATTAATAGTGCTAAGATGTCCATAGTACCCAAAGTAATCTACAGATTCAATGCAATCTCCATCGACATTCCAACGACATCTTTCACAGAAGTAGAAAAAACAATCCTAAAATTTGTATGGAACCAAAAAAGAACTCAAATAGGCAAAAAATAAATTAGCAAAAAGAACAAAGATGGAAAGATTACACTTCCTGATTTCAAACTCTATTACGAAGCTATGGTAATCAAAACAATATAGTACTGGCATCAAAGCAGGCATTTAGACCAATTAAAGAGAATAAGGAACCTAGAAATAAATCCACACATATATATATGGTCAATGAAACTTCCACGAATCTGCCAAGAATACAGAAAGGAGGAAAACATAGTTTCCTTAATAAATTGTTTAGGAAAAATGAATATCTACATGCAAAAAAATAAAGTTAAATTATTATCTTCCACCATACACAAAAATCAACTCAAAATGTGTTACAGATTTAAACGGTAAGATGTGAAACCATAAAACTCTTAAAAGAACACATAAGGAAAGGTACCATGACATTGGTCTTGGCAATGAATTTTTAGATACGACATCAATAACACAGGCAACAAAAGCAAAAGTAAACAAGTGGGACTACATCAAACTAAAATGTTTCTGTACGACAAAGGAAACAGCCAACAAAATAAAAAGGCAACCTATAAAATCAGAAAAAAAATATTTGCACATCATATATTTAATAAAGGGTTAATATCTAAAATTTATAAGGAACTAATACACCTCAATAGCAAAAAAAGAAACAAATAACAAAGAGCCCATTTTTGGTGGGAATGTAAATTAGTATAGCCATTTATTAGTATTTCCATTATGGAAAATTATATAGCAATTTCTCAAAAAATAAAAATTGTGAAATGCAGGGATTCAGCTTCAATCTTCTGCATTTGGCTAGCCAGTTTTCCCAGCACCATTTATTGAATAGGGAGTACTTTCCTCATTGCTTGTTTCTGTCAGTCTTGTTGAAGATTAGATTATTATAGGTATGTAGCTTTATTTCTGAGTTTTCTATTGTGTTTCATTGGTCTATGTGTCTGTTTTTGTGCCAGTACCATGCTGTTTTGGTTATGGTAGCCTTGTGTAGTTTGTCGTGTTATGCCTCTGGCTTTGTTCTTTTTGTTTAAAATTGTTTTGGCTATTCAGGCTCTTTTTGGGTTCCATATGAATTTTATAATTGATTTTTCTAATTCTGTGAAGAATGGCATTGGTAAATAAGAATGGTGTTGAATCTGTAAATTGTTTTGGGCGGTATGGCCATTTTAACAATATTGATTTTACTAAGTTTTCAGCACGGAATGTTTTTCCATTTATTTGTGTCATCTCTGATTTCTTTCAGCAGTGTTTGCAGTTCTCCTTGTAGAGATCTTTTGCCTCCTTGGTTAGCTGTATTTCCAGGTATTTAATTTTCTTTGTGGCTATTGTAAATGAGATTGTGTACTTGATTTGACTCTCAGCATGGGTGTTAATGGTGTATAGAAATAAAATGGGGGGGCCGGGCGCGGTGGCTCAAGCCTGTAATCCCAGCACTTTGGGAGGCCAAGATGGGTGGATCACAAGGTCAGGAGATCGAGACCATGCTGGCTAACACGGTGAAACCCCGTCTCTACTAAAAAATACAAAAAATTAGCCGGGCATGGTGGCAGGCGCCTGTAGTCCCAGCTACTTGGGAGGCTGAGGCAAGAGAATGGCATGAACCCGGGAGGCGGAGCTTGCAGTGAGCTGAGATCCAGCCACTGCACTCCAGCCTGGGTGACAGAGCGAGACTCCGTTTCAAAAAAAAAAAAGGGAAAGGACATGAACAAACACTTCTCAAAAAAGACATTCATGCAACCAGCAAACATGAAATAATCATCAGAGAAATGCAAAGCAAATCCACAATGAGATACCATCTCACACCAGTCAGAATGGCTATAATTAAAAAGTCGAAAGATAACAGTTGCTAGCAAGGCTGCAGAGAAAGGGGAATGCTTATACACTTTTGGTGGAATGTAAATTAATTCAGCCACTGTGGAAAGTAGTTTGGAGATTTCTCAAAAAACTGAGAACTACCATTTGACCCAGCTGTACCATTACTGATATACATCCAAAGGAAAATAGAGTATTATACCAAAAAGATACATACATGCATATGTTCATTGCTTTGCTATTCACAAAAGCAAAGACAGAGAATCAACTTAGGTGCCCATCATGGGTGGACTGAATAAAGAGAATGTGGGAAGGGAGTGGCCAAGGTGGCCAACTAGAAGCAGCTAGTTTGTGTGGCTCTCATGGAGAGGAACAGAAGGGGCAAGTAAATACAACTCCTTCAACTGAAATATCCTGGTACTCATATCAGGACTAATCAAGAAAACAACTTGTCCCACAGAAAATGAAGAAAAGCAAGACAAGAAAACAGCCCACCTGGGAGCAACATGGAGCCTGGGGAACCCTCTCCTGCCCAGGGAAGCAGTGAATGAATGAGCAACCCCAGGAAATTACTCTTCTCCCACATATATTTGCAACCCTTAGGTCAAGAGATCTCCTTGTGAACCCACTGCACCAGGGCCTTCGGTCTTCAGTCTGACAAACAGAGCTATGTGGAGTCTTAGCAGAGCAGCCACTGAGGCATGGAAGGAGACCCTGGAGCATTAAATATTCAGGCTTTTTGACAAAAGTAGCTGTAGCTCCAGCAAAGTGGGAGGTTAGGTTCCTGTACATACCCCTAGGAAAGAGGCTGAATCCAGGATACTGAGCAGCAACAGCCCAGGGAGGTACAGACCTGTTACCAGCCCAAAGGCACCTGTAGGAAGTGACTGGAGACCCCAGCTGGGAGGTCCTGCCCAGTGAGGAGCAATGGGATTGGGACTTGCTTAAAAAAGCAGTCTGGCCATGTTTTGGTAGAGCAGCTGTATTGTGCTGAGGGTCCACTTCAGGCCCCACTGACCTCAGACACTCTGAGGCCCAAAGGCTGGAAAGGCTAATTCGCCCAAACAGCTGTTCCATAACAACCTGCAAGGCCCCACTTCCATAACAACTCACAAGATAAGACCCACTGGCTTGCGATTCCAGCCAGCTACCAGGAGTGGCACTGCACCTCCCTAAGACAGCTCCCACAGGGAGAGGCAGGCCACCATCTTTGCTGTTTGAGCACCTTAGCCATTCTAGCTTTCAAGCTTTGGAGGGTCTGAGTTGACATGGGGGAGAAGGGATCCCCCAACACAGCACAGCTGCTCTACCAAAACACAGCCAGACTGCTGCTTTAACCAGGTGTCCACTCCCATTCCTCCTCACTGGGCAGGACTTCCCAACTGGTGCCTCCAGCCACCCCCACCTGAGCTCTTCAGCCAACAAAAATCTGAAATCCCCCCCAGGATGGCACTCTCAAAGGGAGGGGCAGGCTACCATATTTGCTTTTTGAGCGAGTTAGCCTTTCCAGCCTTTGGGTTCAGTGTGTCTGAGGTCAATGGGGCCTGAAGTGGACCCTCCGCACAGTACAGCTGCTCTACCAAAACATGGCCAGACTGCTTTTTCAAGCAAGTCCCAATCCCATTCCTCCTCACTGGGCAGGACCTCCCAGCTCGGCTCTCCAGCCACTTCCTTCAGGTGCCTTTGGGCTGGCAACAGGTCTGTACCTCCCTGGGACAAAGCTCTCAGAGGAAGGGATAGGCTGTCATCTTTGCTGTTTCACACCCTTCACTGGTGATACCTCCAGGTTCTGGAAAATCTGAGAACACAAGGAACCGAAGTGGCTCCAAGCATACCACAGCAGCCATATGGAAAAGTGGCCAGACTGTTCCCATATCGCCTCACTAGGAAGGTCCCCCAGGCCTGGACTTCCAGCCACCCCACTACTAGAGCTATTGAGCCAGTACCAACTCAGCAACTCCCTGGACAGAGCCTCCCAGGTCAGCTGAAAGCCTTTCTGCCACTGCCTCTGCAATGAAACTGCCCTTGCCACCCTCAGACTAACAAGGGAGCAAAGACCCTAAGTGCCTTATTCACACATCCAACAAGCTGCAGTCAACTCAAGGAGAGGAGATGAGTCCATCTCCCCCAGGTCCCACACCACCCCCATGGTTCATTACCAGACAGGGAACCCCTTGCTTGGGCCCATAGCACAAATCCTTCATCTTGGGCTGACTGCACTGAGCAATTGCTGACCTGCATCTCTCTGAGATGGAACCCTCAGGAGTCAAGCAAACAAACCCTTGGCCACAACCACTACTAAGATCTCTTCCTCTGCTGCCTCTAAGCTGGGGAAAGAGCATAAACACTGAGATCACTCCAGAGCTGCAGTGGGCAGCCCAGGAGTGCCAAGTTGTGAACTACAGCCAGCACTCAAGGGAGAGAGGAAACCATATGTTAAGTGCACTGAGAAGGAACATGGCTGCAACTCGAGGAAACATAGGGGAGTCACACCCAAGCGGTGAGTCTATCAACTTACCAATAAGCCTAAGTGTCACCTGCTGGATCACACTCCAAAGCTTCAATGCCAAAATACCTCACTAACATACCCCCCTCTGAAACCAGAGACAAGAAGTCAGCTTCAAATAAAGACCCTACACAAGATTTTAGCCTGGTGAAAACATCCAGAAAAGAAGTCTCTTGATTGTACTCAATCTACACTGCAGTTAAAGGAACACCCACACACAGAGATGAGAAAGAACCAATGCAAGTACTCTGGTAACTCAAATAGCTAGAGTGTCATATGTCCTCCAAACGACCACACCAGTTCTCTAACAAGAGTTTCTAACCAGGCCAAACTAGCTGGAATTACAGAAATAGAATTCAGAATATGGATAGGAATAAACATCACTGGGATTCAGGAGGATGGCAAAACCCAATCCAAGAAAATAATAATCACAATAAAGTGATACGGGAGCTGAAGGACAAAATATCTGCTATAAGAAAGAACCTAAGAGGTCTGACAGAGCTGAATAACACAATACAAGAATTTCACAATGCAATCACAAGTATTAACAGCAGAATAAACCAAGCTGAAGAAAGAATCTCAGAACTTGAAGACTGGTTCTCTGAAATAAGATAGTCAGACAAAAATAAAGAAAAAAGAATAAAAAAGAATGAACAAAACCTCCAAGAAGTGTGGAATTACGTAAAGAGGTCAAATCTACAAATCATTGGCATCCCTGAAAGGAAAGGGGAGAAAGTACACAACCTGGAAAATATATTTTAGGATATTGTCCATGAAAACTGTCCATCTTACTGGAGGCCAACAGTCAAACTCAGGAAATACAGAGAACTCCTGCAAGATTCTATGCAAGAAGATCATCCCCAAGATACATAATCATCAGATTTTTTAAAGTAAAACTGAAAGAAAAAATATTAAAGGCATCTATAGAGAAAGGACAGGTCACTTACAAAGAAATCCCCATAAGGCTAACAGTAGAACTCCGAGCTCAAACCCTAAAAGCCAAATAAGAGTGAGGACCTGGGAAACCCTTCCGGATCCACTTCCACCATGTGGAAGCTTTACTTTCACTTTCACTTTACTTTCCCTTTCACTTTAATAAATCCTGCTGCCTCACACTCTGTGGGTCCACCTTTTTCTCTAATTGAGCTGTAACACTCGCCACTGCCATCCACGGCTTCATTCCTTGAAGCCTGTGAGACCATTAACCTTTCAATGGAGAAAATACCTTTGATAGGGGAAGACTTCTCCTCTCATTTCTGGGGGCCCGTCTGGGATTTCTCCAAAGTGGTGAGTAACACCAGACCCCTTTCACTTGCTATTCTGTTCTATCTTCTCTGGCTAGAGGTGGAAAACCCTCATCCCGAACTCCCAGCACTGACCCAGTGGAGATCATGGCACCGCGACAAGCCTCTACTCTGCAATCGCCCATGTGTGAGTTCCCTGCCCTTTCTGCTCCATGCCTCCTGGGTCCTAACGTCCTCAGAGAAGACTTTCTTGAGGCCCTATCCTCTAGGATCTTTCCTACCCATGAGTCTAAGAATCTTTTGGCTAGGAGCCTAAGTCGAGTGTGGTGGCAATCCAAAGACCCTTGCCTATGGTGCCCCCAGGCTTATTCTTATGCAAATGGGTATCAATATACTTATACGGGACCTGTCCCTCATAACCTGTACCCAAGGCATTATCCAGGACATCAAAAGGCAGGTCAGCGGCTGATAGAAGACCCAGGACACTTTTCCTTTTGTTGCCCTCAACTTACTCCAGATTGTAGAGGCTACTTTAATTACCACCTTTCCTGTCTGGGATCAGCGATTAGAACTGTAGAGCTTCTCCACTTGAAGCAGTCAGACGTATGGGCCAAAAACAATATAACAGACAATAGGTCCCCGATTCAAGTCCAAAGGTCAATGAATATTCTTATGAGGGCAAATAGGGGACAGAAAATTTGGGTATGAAAAAAACTGTTGCAACCTTGGTCATCCAATTTGCCACTGCCTACCCTAAAACTGTTGTGCTTCAGTGCCATTTTCAAGGAATTTATCTTGCTGGAACAGCTCCAAGCCCAGAAATATGCTACCTGGTGCCTGGTCTCTGAACTCAAAATACACCCTGAACCTAAGACCCACTCACAGATGCAAAGGCAATTGTGGGCATGCTGGTAAGGAGCCACTAAAATCCAGCAGCCCCAGCCCCCTTTTTTTGTGACTAAAAAAGGGCCGGAAATGAGTCTGGGCAAAACTTCTAAGTCGGTAAGCTCAATTAAATCCAATAAGAAAGGTTCCATGGGTGACTGCGCACCCTGGAAAGAGAAGGACACTAGGACCATAAGGGATACCCTAGGGTTTGTGCTCAGTAGGGGATGACTAGGGCTCCTCCTTTCAGACGGGAGATGTTCCCTCAAAAGCGAAGCCACCCCGAGGAGTATCCTGAATAATTGGGACCAATTTGACCCTCAAATGCTGAAGAAGAAGCGACTTATATTTTTCTGCAGCACCACCTGGCCACAATATCCTCTTCCCAGAGGACAGACATGGCCATCCAAGGGAAGTATAAACTATAATAGCATCCTACAGCTAGATCTCTTTTGTAAAAGAGAGGGCAAATGGAGTGAAGTGCCATATGTACAGGTTTTTTTCTCACTAAGGGATAACCCACAATTATGTAAAAAGTGTAATTTACATCATACCGGGGGTCCTCAAAGCGTACCCCCATACCCAGGTCTCCCCACAGCTCCCCCTCCCACTAGTAAGGACTATCCTTTGACCCTAACAGCCCGAAAGGAACCAGACAAAAAGATAGTCAAGGAACCGAAAGGTGCCCATGGCCCTCAATTGTGTCCTCTCCAAGGAGGGGGAGGAGACTTTGGCCCGGCGTGAGTACCTGTCTGTTTTTCCCTCTCAGATTTAAAACAAATCAAACCTGAACTAGGAAAATTCTTAGATAATCCTGATGGATACATAGACGTCTTACAGGGATTGGAACAACCTTTTGACTTAGCGTAGAGAGATATTATGTTGTTATTAGGTCACACATTATCTCCCAGTGAAAAAAGACTGTCTTAGCTGCAGCCCGGGAGTTTGGGGATCTCTGGTACCTAAGCCAGGTAAATGATAAAATGACATCAGAAGAAAGGGAACAATTCCCCACAGGCCAACAGTAGGTTCCCAGTGTGGATCCTTATTGGGACCTCAATTTGGAGCGTGGAGACTGGAGTCACAGGCATTTACTGACTTGTATACTAGAGGGATTAAGAAAGACCAGAAAAAAAAAGCCAATGAATTACTCAATGATGTCCACTATAACACAGGGAAAGGAAGAAAACACGATGGCATTTTTAGAGAGGCTAAAGGAGGCATTCAGAAAGCATACCTCCTTGTCACCTGACTCTATTAAAGACCAACTAATCTTAAAGAATCTTACTCAGTCAGATGCAGACATTTAAAAAAAAACTTCAGAAGTCTGCCCTCAGCCCCAATCAAAATTTGAAAACTCTACTGAATTTGGCAACTTTGGTGTTTTATAATGGGGATAAGGAGGAGCAGGCTGAATGAAACAGATGAGACAAAAAAGGGCCACCGCCTTAGTCATGGCCCTCAGGCAGATGAACTTCCATGGCTCTAAAAGAAAGAAGGGCAGCTACTTCTTGACTCTGCGAGGCCCAGGTGGCTCTGCAGCAGCCTCTGCCACCCTGTGACCTGCGGGTATTGGGACATCCCTAGCTGACACCAGGTCACCCGGGAAGCCGAGGAATGGACTCCGTGGCATTTGAGGATGTGGCTGTGAACTTTACCCAGGAGGAATGGGCTTTGCTAGATTCTTCTCAGAAGAATATCTACAGAGAAGTGATGCAGGAAACCTGCAGGAACCTGGCTTCTGTAGAAATCATATGGTACAGAGACTATGTGAAAGCAAAGAAGGTAGTCAGTATGGACAAGTTGTCAGCCAAATTCCAAATCTTGATCTGAATGAGAACATTTCTACTGGATTAAAACAATGGGAATGCAGTATTTGTGGAAAATTCTTTGTATGTCATTCCCTCCTTAATAGGCACATCCTAGCTCACTCAGGATACAAACCATATGGAGAGAAGCAATATAAATGTGAACAGTGTGGGAAATTCTTCATTTCCGTTCCAGGTGCTAGAAGACACATGATAATGCACAGTGGAAATCCAGCTTATAAATGTACAATATGTGGGAAAGTTTTTTATTTTCTCAATTCAGTTGAAAGACATCAGAGAACTCACACAGTAGAAAAACCCTATAAATGTAAACAATTTGGTAAAGTGTTCACTGTTTCAGGTTCTTGTCTAACACATGAACGAACTCACACTGGAGAGAAACCCTACAAATGTAAGGAATGTGGGAAAACATTCAGATTTTCTTGTTCTTTTAAGACGCATGAAAGGACTCACACTGGAGAAAGACCCTATAAATGTACCAAATGTGATAAAGCCTTCAACTCTTCCACTTCCCTTCGTTACCATGGAAGCATTCATACTGGAGAGAGACCCTATGAATGTAAACAATGTGGCAAAGCCTTTAGTCGTTTGAGTCCCCTTTGTAACCACAGAAGTACTCATACTGGAGAGAAACCCCATCAATGTAAACAATGTGACCAAGCCTTCAGTCACCTCAGTTCCCTTCACCTCCACGAAAGAATTCATACTGGAGAAAAACCCTATGAATGTAAGAGATGCGGTAAAGCCTACACTCGTTCCAGTCACCTTACTCGCCATGAAAGAAGTCATGATATAGAGGCTGGGTGTGGTGACTCAGCCTGTGGTCCCAGCACTTTGGGAGGCCAAGGTGTGTGTATTGCTTGAGCCCAGGAGTTCATAGCCAGCCTGGATTAAAACAATGTGAAACAACCTGGGCAACATGGTGAAACCCTGTCTCTACAAAAAATAAAATAATGCTGGGTGCGGTGGCTCACACTGGCTGCTCAGGAGGCTGAGGCAGGAGAATGGCATGAACCCAGGAGGCAGAGCTTGCGGTGAGCCGAGATCGCACCACCGCACTCCAGCCTGGGCGACAGAGCGAGACTCCGTCTAAAAAAAAATAAATAAATAAAAAATAATTAGCTGGGCATGGTGGCACATTTCAGTCGTCTTAGTTCTTTTTCAAGGACATAAAAAGCCACGGGGGGTTGGGAGGAAGCCCTGTGCATGTGGATCACGAGGTCAGGAGATCGAGACCATCCTGGCCAACTTGGTGAAACCTCGTCTCTACTAAAAATACAAAAATTAGCTGGGTGTGGTAGTATATGCTTGTAGTCCTGGTTACTCAGGAGGCTGAGGCAAGAGAATCGCTTGAGTCCAGGAGGCGGAGGTTGCAGTGAGCCAAAATTGTGCCACTGCACTCCAGCCTGGCGACAGAGTGAAACTCCGTCTCAAAAAATAAATAAATAAATAAAGCTCCTTGAATGTAAGAAATGTGGTAAAACATTTACTGTTTCCCATTCCCTCATAAACATGAAAGAGCTCACACTGCAGAGAAACCTTAAGAATGCAGGAAATGTGGTCAAGCCTTCAGATTTTCCTGTTTTTGAAGATTTGGGAGGACTCAGAGTGGAGAAAAGCCTTTTGAATTTAAATTTGTGGTAAGGCCTTCAGTTGTGTTAGTTCCATTTGAAGACATCAGCTCATTCCTGAGAAAAACCCTATGAATGTCCAGAATGTGGGAATGTTTCATTTCTCTCATACCCTCTCAAGGACATATGAAAATGCACACTGTAGCTGGCTGGACCTTGTAAATACAAGAATGTACACAGGATTAAAACTCTAATAGTTTAGAAACTGCAAGAATATTGTCAGTTTTAACATTTACTTGAAAAGTCAAGTGAAAACTCCCACTGGAAAGAAGTTCTATAAGTGAAGCTTTTCTAATTTGGAAAGCCTCATGCAAATTAATTATTGTGCAGTGCTTGAAAAAAATGTATGAAATGTTACACAAATTACAAGTATATAGTTTTTATCAGTGGCTCATTCTTAAAGAGTCGTGAGTGTGCATTTCACCTTGTTTTGCCAGGGAAACCTTGAGGTGAGAGTTCTGTAAATGTTCTTTAAGCAGTAGTACTTGAATTTCATAGATAATGATATTTTCTTAAGTTTGTTGGTAGAATTTTTGTCTAGTCATTTGATAATGTGCTGGATTCATGGTTGAATTTTGATGTTTTTCTAATATGTAGGTAAGTTTAATTTTTTTATTTCATTTTTTTTTTTTTAGATGGAATCTCATCCTGTTGCCCAGACTGGAGTGCAGTGGTGCGGTCTGGGCTCACTGCAACCTCCGCCTCCTGGGTTTGGGTGGTTCTCCTGCCTCAGCCTCCTGAGTGGCTGGGACTACAGGTGCCCGCCACTACGTCCAGCTAATTCTTTGTATTTTTAGTAAAGACAGGGTTTTGCCATGTTGGCTAGGCTGGTCTTGAACTCCTGACCTCATGATTTGCCCGCCTTGGCCTCCCAAAGTGCTGGGATTACAGGCATGAGCCACCGTGCCCAGCCAGGTAAGTTTCATTTGTATGTATTGTCCTGTGATTAATGGACCAGTGAATAATGATTGTGAATTGTTGGGATTGTCTTACTAGCCTCATTTGGCAAATTTTGATTATCCCTTGTCCATTATACACATTCCACCTTTTTTTATTAAAGGAAAAACTACTCTTGATGTAAAGATGTTTATTTTTTGCTAATAATGAGTTGGTATTAATTCCTAAGTACATAAAGTTTACCATAGAGTTAAAAAAAAAAAAAAAAGAAAGAAGTGCTGTACAGGCAACCCACCTAACAGCTTGTTATCAGTGCAGCTTACAGGTGCACTTCAAAAAGGACTGCACAAACAAAAGTAAGCCATTCCCTCATCCATGTCCCTTGTGCTAGGGGGATCACTGGAAGGCACACTGCCCCTGAGGGCGAAGGTCCTCTGGGCCTGAGGCCACTAACAAGATGGTCTAACAACATGACTGAAGGTGCCTGGGGCAGGTGCCGGCCCCTGCCATCACCCCCACAGAGCCCTGGCTAAGCTTAAGCATTGAAAGCCAGGAAACTAACTTCCTCCTGGACACTGGCATGGCCTTCTGGGTTTTACTCTTCTGTCCTCCAGGTCTATCACCATCAAAGGGGTCCTAGAACAGCCAGTCACTAGGTGTTTCTCTCACCCCCTAAGTTGTGACAGGAGAACCTTATTTTTCTCACATGCCTTTCTTATTATGCCTAAAAGCCCTACTCCTTTACTATGAAGGGACATATTAGCTAAAGCAGGGGCCATTATATACTAGAATATAGGAAAAGAAATTTCTTTTCTCTTTCCTCTACTCGAGGAGGGAGGAGTTAATCCTGAAGTCTGGGCAGAGGAAGGACAATACAAATGAGCAAAAAAGTTTGTCCAGTTCAAGTTAAATTAAAGTATCCTACCTCTTTTACCTATCAAAGGCAATACCTCAAACCAGAAGCCCAAAAAGGGTTACAAAAGATTGTCAAAGACCTAAAAGCACAGGAATTATCAAAGTCATGCAACAGTCCATGCAACACTCCTATTCTAGGCATACAAAAACCCAACAGACAACGAAGGTTAGTGCAAGACCTCAGAATTATCAATGAGGCAGTTGTTCCACTGTATCCAGTTGTACCTAATCCTTATACTCTACTCTCCCAGATACCAGAGGAAGCAGAATGGCTTACAGTTCTAAATCTTAAGGACACTTTCTTCTTCATCCCTCTGCATCCTGACTCTCAATTTTTATTTGCCTTTAAAGATCTGTCAAACCCAGCATCTCAACTTGCCTGGACTGTCCTGCCATTCATTATTGGGGCTGGGATACTAGGAGGACTAGAAACCAGCACTGGAGGCGTTACCACCTCCACCCAATTCTATTACAAATTATCACAAGAGTTAAATGATAACATGGTATGAGTTGTAAATTCACTGGTCACCTTACAAAGTCAGCTTAACTCTTTAGCAGCACTAGCCCTTCAAAATCAGGGAGCCTTAAATTTATTAACAGCTGAAAGAGGCGGAACCTGTATTTTTCTAGAAGAGTGCTGTTATTTCACTAATCAATCCATGAGATTAAAGAGCTTCCAGACCAGATACAGTGCCAGACACAAAAGATCCAAAACACAGGACCTTGGAGTATTGTCAACCAACGGATACCCTGGCTTCTCCCCTTCTTGGGACCCTTGGTAGCTATTGTGGTGTTCCTTATCTTTGGACCCTGCATTTTTAACCTTGTAACATTTGTCTTTTCCACAATAGAATCTATGAAACTTTAAATGGTTCTACAAATGGAGCCCCAAGTGACCACCACTAGCACCTACTATCAAGGACCCCTAGACCGACCCGCCAACCCGTTCTCACACCACAACGCTGAAGACTCCCCTCCCAAGGAAACCTCAACTCCAGAGCCCCTTCTATACCCCAGTTCAGCAGGAAGTAGCTAGAATGATCATCACCCAACTTCCCAACAGCACGGGCTTTCCTGTTGAGAGGGGGTACTGAGGGACTAAGTGGCTAAGTTGGCTGGACTTCCTGGTTCAATAGGAACTTCCCTAAGGGGACTTTCCCCTAAGCCAAAATAAGTCACGGCTGCAAGCTAAGGGATTGAAACTTCAACTAAACTAAAGAAGTTTTAAGGGATTAAACTTCCATTCAACATAGTACTGGAAGTCCTGATCAGGGCAATGAAGCAAGAGAAAGAAATAAAGCGCATCCAAATAGGAAGAGAGGAAGTCAAACTATCTCTGTTTGCAGATGACATGATCCTATATCTAGAAAACCCCATCATCTCAGCCCAAAAGCTCCTTAAGCTGATAAACAACTTCAGCAAAGTCTCAGGATACAAAATCAATGTACAAAAACCACTAGCATTTCTGTACACCAATAACAGCCAAGCCAAGAGTGAAATCAGAAATGAAATCCTCTAGTTCTAGATCCTTGAGGAATCGCCATACCCACCCAGCCATCCCATTACTGGGTATATACCCAAAGGATTATAAATCATGCTGCTATAAAGACACATGCACACGTATGTTTATTGCGGCACTATTCACAATAGCAAAGACTTGGAATCAACCCAAATGTCCATCAGTGACAGATTGGATTAAGAAAATGTGGCACATATACACCATGGAATACTATGCAGTCATAAAAAAGGATGAGTTTGTGTCCTTTGTAGGGACATGGATGCAGCTGGAAACCATCATTCTTAGCAAACTATCACAAGAACAGAAAACCAAACACCACATGTTCTCACTCATAGGTGGGAACTGAACAATGAGATCACTTGGACTCAGGAAGGGGAACATCACACACCGGGGCCTATCATGGGCGGGGGGAGGGGGGAGGGATTGCATTGGGAGTTATACCTGATGTAAATGACGAGTTGATGGGTGCAGCACACCAACAAGGTACAAGTATACATATGTAACAAACCTGCACGTTATTCACATGTACCCTACAACTTAAAGTATAATAATAATAAATAAATTAAAAAAAAAAAAAAAAGAAATGAAATCCTATTCACAATTGCCACAAAATAAACAAAATACCTAGGAACACAGCTAATCAGGAAGGTGAAAGACCTCTAAAAGGAGCACTATAAAACACTGCTGATAGCCAGGCATGGTGGCTCAAACTTGCAATCCCAGCACTTTGGGAGGCCGAGGCAGGCAGATCATGAGGTCGGGAGATCGAGACCATCCTGGCTAACATGGTGAAACCCCATCTCTACTAAAAATACAAAAACAAAATTAGCCTGGCATGGTCATGGGCGCCTGTAGTCCCAGTTACGCAGGAGGTTGAGGTGGAAGAATGGCATGAACCCAGGAGACAGAGGTTGCAGTAAGCCAAGATCACGCCACTGCACTCCAGCCTGGGCAACAGAGCAAGAGCAAGATTCCATCTCAAAAAAAAAAAAAAAACACTGCTGACAAAAATCAGAAATGACACAAATAAATGGAAAAAACATTCCACACTCACAAACAGGAGAATCAATATCTTTAAAATGGCCATGCTGCCCAAAGCAATTTATAAATTCAATGCTATTCCTATTAAACTATCATTGTTGTTCTTCACAGAACTAGAAAAAAACTATTTTAAAATTCATAAGGAACCAAAAAAGACATCGAATATCCAAGGCAATCCTAAGCATAAAGAACAAAGCTGGAGGTATCACACCACCTGACTTCAAACTATACTATAGGGCTACAGTAACCAAAACAGCATGACACTGGTACAAAAACAGACACATAGACCACTAGAACAGAATAGAGAGCCCAGAAATAAGGCCACACACCTACAACCATCTAATCTTTGACAAAGCTGAAAAAAACAAGCACTGGGGAAAAGACTCCCTATTCAATAAATGGTACTGGGGAAAATAGCTAGCCATATGCAGAAGATTGAAACTAGACCCTTTCCTTACACCATATACAAAAATAAACTCACGATGGATTAAAGACTTAAATGTAAAACCCAAAACTATAAAAACATTGGAAGACAACTTAGGCAATACCATTCTGGACATAGGAACAAGCAAAGATTTCATGACAAAGACACCAAAAGCAATTGCAACGAAAGCAAAAATTGACAAAAGGGATCTATTTAAACTAAAGAACAGCAAAGAAAACTGCCAACAGAGTGGACGGACAACCTACAGAATGGGAGAAAATTTTTGCAAACTATGCATCTTACAAAGGTCTAATATCACATACCTATAAGGAACTTAAACAAATTTACAAGAAAAAAAAAAAAAAAACCTCAAGTGGGAAAAGGACATGAATAGACACATTTCAAAAGAAGGCATGGCATACATGCAGCCAACAATCATATGAAAAAAGCTCAACATCACTGATCATTAGATAAATGCAAATGAAAACCACAATGAGATATCATCTCCCACCAGTCAAAATGGCTATGATTATTAAGTCAAAAAATAATGAATGCTGGCAAGGTTGCAGAGAAAACGAAACACTTATACACTGTTGATGGGAGGGTAAATTAGCCCATCCATTGTGGAAGACAGTGTGGCAATTCCTCGAAGATCTAGAAGCAGAGCTACCATTCGACCCAGTAATCCCACTACTGGGTGTATACCCAAAGGATTATAAATCATTCTATTATAAAGACACATGCACGTGAATGTTCACTGCAGCACTATTCACTATAGCAAAGACGTGGAATCAACCTAAATGCCCATCAATGGCAGACTAGATAAAGAAAATGTGATACACATTCACAATGAGATACTATGCAGCCATAAAAAAAGAACAAGATCATGTATTTTGTGGGAACATGATTGGAACGGGAGGCTATCATCCTTAGCAAACTAATTCAGAAACAGAAAACTAAATATTAATGTTCTCACTTATAAGTGGGAGTCTAATGATAGCACATGGACACATAGAGGGGAATGACACACACTGGGGCCTGTCAGAGGGTGGAGGGTGGGAGGAGGAAGAGAATCAGGAAAAATAACTAATGGGTACTAGACTTAATACCTGGGTGACAAAACAATATGTACAACAAACCCTCATGACACAAGTTTACCTGTACAACAGACCTGCACGGGTACCCCTGAACTTAAAATAAAAGTTAAATTTAAAAAAGAGAAACTGGAACTATGACATGAACATACATAATCCTTATTCTATTGCTATATACCTAAATAGAATTCATTACATTAAATTGATATAGTGATGGTAATTATAATAAATATTTTCCAAGTAAAAACATAACAAATATTGGCAAGGCTGTGGAAAAAAAGAACTGCTTATACTCTGTTGGTGGGAATGTAAATCAGTTCAACCATTGTGGACAGCAGTTTGGAGATTTCTCTAAGGACTAAAAATAGAACTACCATTCAACCCAATACCCATTACTGAGTATATATATATCCAAAGGAAAATAAATTGTTCTACCAAGAAGACATGCACTCATATGTTCATCACAGCACCATTCACAATAGCAAAGATATGTAATCAACCTAGGTGCCCGTCAATGGAGGACTGGATAAGGAAAACATGGTACATACATACCATGAAATACGATACAGCCATAGAAAAGGACAACATCGTGTCCTTTGCAGCAACGTAACTGCAGCAGGAGGCTATTATCCTAAACGAATTAATGCAGAAACAGAAAATCAGATACTGCATGTTCTCACGTATGAGTTAAACATTGGGTATACATGGACATAAAGATGGGAACAATAAACAGAGGACTACACAAGGAAGGAGGAATGGAGAGAGGCAAGAGTTGAAAAACTACCTATCGGCCGGGCGTGGTGGCTCAAGCCTGTAATCCCAGCACTTTGGGAGGCCGAGGCGGGCGGATCACGAGGTCAGGAGATCGAGACCATCCTGGCTAACACGGTGAAACCCCGTCTCTACTAAAAATACAAAAAACTAGCCGGGCGCGGTGGCGGGCGCCTGTAGTCCCAGCTACTCGGGAGGCTGAGGCAGGAGAATGGCGTAAACCCGGGAGGCGGAGCTTGCAGTGAGCTGAGATCCGGCCACTGCACTCCAGCCTGGGTGACAGAGCAAGACTCCGTCTCAAAAAAAAAAAAAAAAAAGAAAAGAAAAACTACCTATCAGGTACTATACTCACTACCTGGGTGATTGGTTCAATCGTACCCTAAACCTCAGCATCATGCAATATACCCATATAACAAACCTGTACATGTACCCTCTGAATCCAAAATAAATGTTGGATTTTTTAATTAATTAAAAGCAAAAGATGGAAAAAAGCTTTCATTCTGTCTTCCCCATAATCATATCTCAGCATCTTCAACAGTGTCATGCCGAACATATAGCAGAAACTCCACAAATATTTGCTAAATGAATTACTGAACATGTGAATGGTTCAGTATTACACATCCACCAGTTTTGTTTCTCTTTCATTATGAAATCTGTATGCACTTTTCCAGTAATTCTTAAATAGTTCTGCTTCGGTATTCCTTGGGTTGTATTGAGTTTGTTCATTTTTAAATACTTTTCATAAGTGTTTTATAACACTGTATATATTGTATTATCTGTATATATCTGCAATAGTAATATTGCTACACCATCTCCTCTTCTAGTTGTTTTATCTGAAGAAAAACACGTTAGAAAAAATTCAGAGAAAGACATTGTGGGATGGTTTCTATCATGGCACATAGAAATGATTAGGAGTCTTCAGGGAAAGCAGGCAAAAAGGGAGAATGGATTTCAGGTGAGATCAGGAAGGGCATGGAAAAAGTAAGCAGAAACCTCTTCACTCCAGAATACAAGAAGTTTAAGGAAAGGCTCTTGAAGCTTAAAAACATTGAAATTAAGACAAACAAAAAGACATCCTGGTTCACACCATGCCATTATTAGCTATAAGGTGCTATTAGAAGCTGAAAAATTAAGACTCAGGAAAGGAAAAAGAGTTGTGCAAGATCCCTGTGTCAGCAGCAGAACTACAGCTAGAATTTAAGTTGTCTGACTTCTGATGTAGCGTACTACATTCGCACTGTGCAGAGCTACCCACGTGCCGTGCAAAAGCTGAGTGTATTTTAGCAATAAAATTTCAATGCAAATTAAAATTGCTAAACAGGCTGGACACTTATAGATGACTGGGGCTGGACTAACCAAAATTGTGCCAAAGTTGTCTTTGATGCCTTCCCCTCCACTTATCAGCCCTCAAAAATATTCACCCAAGTGATGTTACCTAATTACATATTAACAACTGACAGTGACACAAATATTTATTTAGGAGTAAATTCTTAGGCAAATATTTTGTCATCTTCTCTGAAGATTTTTTGCAAATTGTTTTGCTTACAAGGCCAGAGCAGCCATATTCTAAGTTCATTAGTGAATTCTGAGAGCAGATTCCCCTGAGCACCGTTTGTTTCCCCCACCCCCCACCCCGCCCTCCCGCCTTCTGAATTGATCCCCTGGGTCTATATTAAAAGAGTCTATAAAGCAAGTGTCCCTTTCCATTGGATGGAACCTGTGCAGAAGCCTCATACATGACCCAAAACTTCAGAACCTTAGATTCCCAGCAGAAATAATGCGCCATGATAAAAAGGGGAAGAGGCTTCCAGCCTCAATCCAGACTCTAACCCTCTGCTGTGTGGTTTGGATATTGACTGAGCAACAGAATTGTGTCTACAGATAGCTATGTTTTTGGATCGTTGCTGCTGAAGGGACAGGTAGGTTGGAGAAGGCCAGAGAGAAATGAAGACAGTCAAAAATAAATTTCTATGGAAACTTAATTCCGAGATTATTTCTACAGAATTGCCTCCACATTTTGCTGTCAGGCTGAGCTGTTTTCATGAAACCACACAGGCCATTTGGGCCGTTAAACTCTCTGCTCCCTCTTTAGGAAATCATTAGAGACCTGAAGAGCTTGTGTTGTCCCTAGGCTGGTGAATCTCTGAGGCTGCTTCCCAGGTAACAAGTCGTTGTACAGAAAGGAAGGGAGCTGCATGTCACAGCTTGCCTTGCCAGACCACAGAAGTCACCCAAGACCAAGGTTTCCAAATCATTCAGCAAATTCCCTATGGCCTGGTGGGAGCTCTCTCTTTTTAAGCTGAAAAAAAACTGAAGCTGAAGAACTGCTTCTCCTCCTCAGAAATGGGCCTTTTTGCAAACACTGGCTGGTTGTAGGTGGGAAGACAGGCAGCAAATCCCTAGGCAAGAATTCTCCAAAGTTTTTAAATTAATATATCCCATCAGTAAAAATAAAATCGGGAAAATATCCCCAATATATGGGTATGTTTATTAATGTTTAAGTTATTTGCACCACTACTATGTAAATGTATAGTTTGTGTTTTAAAATATACACAAAAACAGACTTTTGTAAGCTACGGAGCTTTGGAGGCTGGTGGGTTTTTTTGGGGTTTTTTTCATAGGTTATTGGGGAACAGGTGGTGTTTGTTTACATGAATAAGTTCTCTAGTGATGATTTGTGAGATTTTGGTGCACTCGTCACCCAAACAGTATACACTGAATCCAATTTGTAGTCTTTTATCCCTCACCCTCCCAACTCTTTCCCCATGAGTCCCTAAAGTCCATTGTGTCATTCTTATGCCTTTGCATCCTCATAGCTCAGCTACCACTTATTAGTGAGAATATATGATATTTGGTTTTCCATTCCTGAGTTACTTCACTTAGAATAACAGTCTCCAGTCTCATCCAGGTTGCTGCAAATGCCATTAACTCCTTCCTTTTTATGGCTGAGTAGTATTCCATTGTGTGTGTGTGTGTGTGTGTGTGTGTGTGTGTGTGTGTGTATGTGTATATAAACATACAACTTTGCAATTGCAAATTGTGCTGCCATAAACATGCATGTGCAAGTATCTTTTTCAAATAATGACTTCTTTCCTCTGGGGAGATACCCAGTAGTGGGATTGCTAGATCAAATGGTAGTTCTACTTTTAGCTCTTTGAGGAATCTCCACACTGTTTACCATAGTGGCTGTACTAGTTTACATTCCCACCAACAGTGGAGGAGTGTTCCCTGTTCACCACATCCATGCCAACATCTACTGTTTTTTTATTTTTTTATTATGGCCACTCTTGCTGGAGTAAGGTGGTATCGCATTGTGGTTTTGATTTGCATTTCCTTGATCATTAGTGATGCCGAGCATTTTTTCATGTATTTGTTGTAAATCTTCTTTTGAGAATTGTCTATTCATGTCCTTAGCCCACTTTTTGATGGGATTGTTTTTTCTTACTGATTTGCTTGAGTTTGTTGTAGATTCTGGATATTAGTCCTTTGTCAGATGTGTAGATTGTGAATATTTTCTCCCACTGTGTGGGTTGTCTGTTTACTCTGCTGACTGTTCCTTTTGCCTTGCAAAAGCTCTTTAGTTTAATTAAGTTCCAACTATTTATCTTTGTTTTTATTGCATTTGCTTTTGGGTTCTTGGTCAGGAAATCCTTGCTTAAGCCAAAGTCTAAAGGCTTTTTCCAATGTTATCTTCTGGAATCTTTATAGTTTCAGGTCTTAGATTTAAGTCCTTAATCCATCTTTAGTTGATTTCTGTGTAAGGTGAGAGATGAGAATCCAGTTGCATTCTCCTACATGTGGTTTGCAAATCATCACAGCACCATGTGTTGAATAGGATGTCCTTTCTCCACTTTATGTTTTTGTTTGCTTTGTTGAAGATCAGTTGGATATAAGTATTTGGGCTTATTTCTGGGTTCTCTATTCTGTTCCATTGGCCTGTGTGCCTATTTTTATACCAGTATCATGCTAAAAACAGACATTTTAATGAGCTAAAGATAAATGCCATAGTTCATTAACTTCAAGACACCCACTTTAACATCTCTGAGACTGAGATTATCTTACAATCAATGGTATCTTAGCATAATGCCATAGTCTTCTTGGCAGTCTTTTTTCTTTCTTAATGGCACATAAAAGAATACTGTATTTCATATTAGACTGTATCCTAGATTTTATGAAATATCATATAACTTGAAGGATCTCATATCTCCTTCTCATACCCCAGTGGATCGTGTGGCATATCCCGTGATGTGAGCAGCCTCCCCATTTAAAGACCAGTGGCAGAGGCCATGGAGTTCCTGGGCCATCAGTCTCAAACAAAAAAAAAGAGAGTGAATCACTCTTTAGATTTTTACAGATTTTTCCAGGGGGGAAAAGTCCCTTTTCTACTCAGTAAAATAACAAGCCTGAGAGCCTTAGTGAATCTGATCATGGCAAGAAAATATTCAAGTGGCTCCGAGATAAGTTTTAGAATCTCACTGTACCTTAGACCAATAGTTAATTTCTCTGGATTTTACCTTCCTTATCAAAAGATGAGTGTAATAAGCCTCACAGGGTTTCATTTCTGTAGATGACTATCAAATGCCAGGCCCCAAGAATGAATATGAGAGAGGGGAGTGAACAAGGATGAGTAAGATATTCACTATCTTCAAATCTCTTACAGTTCAGATGCAAATGTCAGGCAGTTTTTAATGAAGATCTAGTGTAAGCAAATAGCAGGGTAAGTGAAAATGCCTTCTTCTTCCAAAACTACATGCTACATATGCAAGCAATACTTTACAAACTAGGAAGCTTTGTTGTGAATGCAGATCTGAGAAGGCCAGTGCCTCTACTAGAAAGGGGGAGGTAAGTGCTAAGATACTCAGATGAACAAAAAGTCTGTGAGCTCAAAGTGTTGGTGGTTTAGCACATAAGACAGGCTCTAGCCTATATAGCTGACTGTGGAAAAACTATGTTATGGGAGCCATGAGGAAGCAGCTAATTCAGCCTAGGACTTACAGAAAAGTCTTCATAGAAGAGGTCACACTTGAGCTGGATCTTGAAAGATGAGTGAGTGAGTGACAGTTCTAAAGAGGACTGAGAAGAGCAGCAGTGAATTCTTTCTAGGCTTTCTCAGAGGCAAACAAAAGAAAAAAAGGAAGCAATAAAAGAAAAAAACAGGGAGGAAAAAAGGGAGGGAGACAGGAAAGTCACTGTCATTCAATAATTCCTCAGATTCTGAAAAAGGCAACTTTTCTTTCTAGGGAAGAACTTCCAGAAGCTTCTGCTCTGCTTTCCTGAATCCATGGGGAAGTGGCAGGGAGGGGGAAAAAAAGATGCATTTCAGGAGAAATTTTTCCCTTTTCATCCTAATTTCTGATGGTCCTATCTGCCCAGAATTGCACATTTCTAGAAAGGGCTTGAGGTCCACAATGGCCAATCAGACTGTGGTGACTGAGTTCTTCCTCCAAGGCCTGACGGACACCAAAGAGCTTCAGGTGGCCGTTTTTCTGCTCCTGCTGCTTGCCTACCTTGTGACTGTGTCTGGGAACCTGACCATCATCAGCCTGACCTTGCTGGACACGCGCCTGCAGACGCCTATGTACTTATTTCTCCGGAATCTGTCCTGCTTAGAAATTTGGTTCCAGACAGTCATCGTCCCCAAGATGCTGCTCAACATTGCCACGGGGACCAAGACCATTAGCTTTGCTGGGTGCATTACCCAGGACTTTTTCCACATCTTCCTGGGGGCCACAGAGTTCTTCCTCCTCACAGCCATGGCCTATGACCGGTACATTGCCATCTGCAAGCCCCTCCACTACCCTGTGCTCATAAGCAGTAGAGTCTGCACAGAGCTTATCCTCACCTGCTGGCTACTAGGGTTCTCCTTCATCATAGTGCCTGTCATCCTGACCAGTCAGCTTCCATTCTGTGATACCCACATCAACCACTTCTTCTGTGACTACACGTCTCTAATGGAGGTCGTCTGCAGTGGGCCAAAGGTGCTGGAGATGGTGGATTTTACCCTGGCCTTAGTAGCACTGCTCGGCACCTTGGTACTGATCACCCTGTCCTATGTCCAGATCGTCCGGACGATTGCCAGAATCCCCTCTGTCCAGGAGAGGAAGAAGGCTTTCTCTACCTGTTCCTCTCATGTCATTGTGGTTACCATGTGTTATGGCAGCTGCTTCTTTATGTATGTCAAGCCCTCTCCAGGAAAGGGGGTTGATGTCAACAAGGGAGTGTCTCTAATCAATACAATTATTGCCCCCCTGTTAAATCCCTTCATCTATACTCTGAGGAACCAACAAGTCAAGCAGGTAGTGAAAGACCTTGTCTGAAAAATGACTTGGTTCCAAGATAAATAAGGGCCCCAAAAGGCATATTCTGGGGAAAAATGGGTGCCTTCCCCAGAGTAAGTCCAAATGATGTCAGGCCAAGAGGCAGGAGTCAGGGGCTTAGGCCCCCATTGCACCCCCAGTAAGGTGCAGGTTTTCCCACAGGCCATAAGGAAAATGTCCTGTTATCACATGAAGTGTCTTATTACCTAGCCTCGGTCTTAGGTTTGCACCTTCTTTTAGCACTCTGTCAGCCAAAGAAATGAGAAAGGGCTAGCCTATGTCCCCAGGTGCCCTCATCTAGACTCCAGTAACAGCTGACATTCATCAGCATGCCAGTTTCATTTCTAACACCTATAATGTTTGTAGAGCGATTCACAGTTTCAAAAGCATTTTCTCAACACTAACCTCACTTAATCTTCACAATAACCCTATGAAGTAGATGGAAAAATTATTATTCACATTTTACATAAAGATGTTGATATACTCAAACAGTTTAAGTGTATTGCCAAAGATCACACAGGACACCAGGGTTCAAACCCACAACTTCTGGATCTAAATGCAATACCACATTTCCTACAGATGTGAGATATCTGGCTTTAATAGTCATCTTTTGCTGCACTAGGGAAGGATTAACTTCTGAGTTGTTCACTCCAGTTGCTGTTAGCAGGCCCTAATTCCTCAGTGCTTATTGCCAAGTGGGCACTCCATAAGGAAGCTCATAACATGGCAGCTGGCTTTCTTTAGAGCAAACAAATGAAAGAATGGCCAAAAGTATTTTATAACTTAATGTTAGAAGTGACATCACATTACTTTTATCATACGCTATTTGTTAGAAGCAAGACGCCAAGTCCAGCCCATATTAAAGAGGAGGAGAGCACACAAAGACATGAATATCAGGAGGCAGGGATGATTTGGGAAACATTACAGGCAGCCTATTACAGTCCACCCTCTGGCACATGTCCCTCCCATATGCAATATATATTCCACCCTTCTCGAAGTCATCAAAGGTCTCATTTGTTATAGTTTCCAATCAAAATCCACAATCTCATCATCTAAATCAGGTCCAGGTGTAGATGAAGTTCCTTGGGTATAGTTCCTCAGGTACATACAGCCCCCTAACTACTGTTCTCAATCTGTAGACCTGTGAAACTAAAAAAGACAAGTTAACATCCCCACACACACCCAACATACAATGACGGGGTAGGCATAGAATAACCACATAACTATTACCACTCAAAAATAGGAAATGCAAAGGAATTACTGGTCCAGAAAAATTATGAAATCCAGCTGAAAATGATGGAAACTCCTTGATTCATTCAAAACTTGGGAATAATTCATTATTGCTCTTGGGTCCTTGGTCCTGCCCTCTGAGTCATTTTTCCTTTTTCATGAAAAGTAGCACACAATTGTAGCTGAATAGTTTTCTCAGCCTTCTTCCTTGTAATAGAATTACAGTGACCCAAATGCCTTTTTTTTATTTTGTACTGTCTTCTTTTCAATCCAAGACGACAGAGTTTCTGCTGATGCAACTCATTTGGGAATTTTATGGATCTCCAATGTATCTTCTTGATACTTGTTTCATTAGATAAAATCCACAGCTAAGGCCTGAAAGATCTTTAAAGGTTCTAGTATCCCTATTATTTTATTGAAAGGACCTCTGAAACACATTCTTAACTTCTTGAAAAGGTCTTTTGTGCTTGGTACTCACGCACAACCTTGATATTTCTGAGGTCTTAAAGTATTACAGTCACACTCTTGATATCACCTCTGGACTGGTTTTCCTGACAGTGCCCTGATTTGGACCCTTACTTAGAAACCATTTCTTAATTTTAGCATAATTTATCATTAGAAGAGAATTTCAAAAACTATCAAGTCCTGGATATCTCCTGTTTAACAGTATTTACTTCAACCTTCCTCTCTCCTCTTACTATAACCATCAAGAAGAAATCAGATGGCACATTCGACACTTTGCTTAGAAATCTCCTTAGCTAGATTACCCAGTTCACTAGGCACATTTTCCATTGTCCACTTAACTGCAGGAGACAGTGTTGCTAAGCTTTTGTCACTACATAACAAAGGTCCTTCCCCAGTTTCCAGTAAGATTTTCTTCAGTTTCCCGAAAGCCCTCATCCATAGCATCCTTAAGGTCCAAAATTCTACAAAAAGTGTTTTCAAAGTCAAGCTTTCATCAGTAGTCTTCTAAAATCCTTAAAGGTTCTTCAGCTTCTACCCACTACCTAGCCCCAAAGACATTCCTATATTTTAGGTAGTTGTTATGACAGTACCCCACTTCAAAAGGTGTATTTTCTATCTGTTGCTGCTTAACAAATTACTTCCAAAACCTAGTGGCTTAAATAGCAAGCATCTATTATCTCACAGTTTCATTGGTCCAGGAATCTAAGTGTTGATTAGCTGAATGACTCTGGCTCAAGATCTCTCATGAGATTGCAGTTAACCTGTCAACCAGGTCTATGGTCCCATCTGAAGGCATGACTGAGGGAGGATCTCCTTCCAAGCTCACTTCTATGGTTGCTAGCTAAATTTAAATCCTCATTAACTGTTGTACTCCCTCAATTTCTTGCCATGTAGACCTCTCCAAAAGATAGTTTATAACATGGCCACTGGATTCCATCAAGTTAAGTGAGCAAGAAAGTACCCAAGATAAAAGCCAGTCCTTTTGTAACCTAATCTAAGAAACATCATCCTATCATTTTTGCCATATTTTATTTGTTAGAAGTAATTCACTACATCAACCCTATACTCAAAGGGTGGGGATTACACAAGTGAAAAAAACAAGAGGTAAAGACTATTGGGGGCCATCTTAAAGGCTGCCTATCCTGTGGGCTTAGCCTCTTTATTTTACAAATGAGGAAATTGAGGCCAAGAGCTCAAGGCCCTCCACTAGGGAGTTGTTCAATGTAAAGAGTCATTATACCCATTTCAATTAACAGTATAAAAAATTGTGTTCAATTTTTAACAAACAAAAATGAGTGACTCTACATATAATTAATACTCAAAGATGATTTCTTAAGAGAGATTACTTTCAAGGACAACAAGGCATGAAAGTTTACCAAGAGTTTCTTCTCTCTACTGTTGCCAATAAACCAGGAAAAGTCAATGGGTGACAAGAATTCCAAATATGGGACTAATACATTAATAGAGAAATGAATGAGATGTTTGGAAAATGTGTTGCATGTGATGAGAGGTGACCTCTCACTTTCCTGCCTGATGCTAACATCTCCTCTAGCTCCCCCACCAAGTTTATATCTACACCTAGCCCCAGAAGAATGAGCTGCTTCCAGACTCCAACTCAGTAAGAAAAAGTTCCAAGTTTATTCGCCAGCAGGTCAGCAGGACCTCTCTTCCTACTACCTATCCCACAAATAACCAAGTCCTTACCACTCCTCAGCTCCCAGGGCCCTGTGGGTTTTCTGTAGGAAAATAAACCTAAGAGACAGTGTTGTCTTCAAACTTTCTCTTGCCTCTTCCCCACTTTTTCCTCCAAGTCTTGTATCTCATTTCAGTGCTCTACTTCTCTGCAAACCACATCCAATATTCCTTCTATACTTCACCTTTATTTGAAACAGAATCGTCCCTATTAATAGAGGCATGAGGCAGACAAATGCCTAGGTAGATAGGGGCGGGTCCCCAGTGAAACCCCACCTACAAGCCAAAGACAGTTTAAAGCCTGAAAGTCAAGCTACAAGTGAAATCCACAGACCAGATTGAGAACCTGCCTTCCTGCTTGGCGCACTTTCCTCTGATTGATCTCCACCCTTCACCTATTTTACATATGCCTGCCTACCCTTCCCTAATTGCTTTTTATAACACTATCATGCCCACCTTTGAGTGATGCCTTTTTTTTTTTTTTACTTTTTTTCATGCTCACAAACCAATCAGCATGCACTCCCCTATTCTGAGCCCATAAAAGCCCTGTACTTAGGCACATTGGGAGACAACTCAACTTCAGATGAGACAGCATCTTCCCATTGCCTCTCCACAGAGAGCTGTTTTGTTACTCAATAAAATTCTCCGCCCTCATCACCCTTCAATGGTAGGTATATCCTCATTCTTCTTGGGCATGGGATAAGAATTCAGGAACTGCCAAACATGGGTATGAGCTATAACACAGGTGGGCAGGGGCACACCTGGCCCAGCCACAGGCTGAGCCAGTGCTCAAGCCAAGTATGTCCCTGGCAGGCCAAGTGGGCGGGCTCTCTTCTGCAGCAGGTAGTGTGGCTGAGGAAGGCCCGGGCAGGGGTATCGCCAGTTGGAGGGCCCCAGCTTGTTGCAAAGTGACCAAGAAAAATCCTGTGTCACTATTTCCCCTATTACCTTTCATCCCTAGCCCCTCACCATGTTGCCTCTTTTGAGGTAACAGAGATGCAGAGATATCACCTTCTCTGAGAGTGTTTCCGAACACTCCAAATCATCCCCATTTACATCCATGGCACCATTAACCTTTCACTCTTTGAGACTAACCACTTTGAAGTCATCCCTGACTCTTCCCTACTATCTGTCACCCATTCCTGTTGTCTCTTCCTTTAGAATCCCTCTTGGATTCACTCTACTCCTGTATTTCAATAGCCCTCACATAGTCCACATGTCAAATGTGACCAACTGTCAGAGACTGCAAGAAATGGTCACACATTCTTTGCCTCCCTTACAGCCACCCTCTTTAGTAGTGCCCTTCTACACTGACTCTGGAATTGGCCATGTGGCTTGCCTTGGACAATGTCACACTAGCAAACATAATGCAATGTGCATAATGCAATGCACAAAAAGCATATCCTCCGACTACCATGTGAACAAGCCTGGGCTAGTTTACTAGATGATAAAAGACACATAATCCATTTGCCCCCAACATCCCACCTGACAATCATCTCACATACACACACACCCCTTGGCAGAACTGCCCAGCTGGCCACTGAGGAGGCATGGGCGAGCCTATCAAAGACCAACAGAAGAACTACCCAAATAAGCCTACACTAAATTGCCAACCCACAAAATCGTAAACTAAATAAATGATGTTGTATAAGCCATTAAGTATTAGGGTGATTTATGAATCAATGAAAATTAGCCAATACACTAACAAAAAGTAAATATATATGGCAAACACATGGTGACCCTTGATTAAGGAGCTAGGATTAAGAAGTCGAGATAAGAGAGTGTTTTCCCATGTAAGTTGAAGTTGATTTGATAAAATCAGGAAATTTAACTTGGTCTCTTCTCATGTATGGTCATAGGCTATAGGAAGTTATCAAGGAAATAAGCTCTAAACAGAAGGCCAACTGAGGCAGAACTATTTCTTTTTCTTCTGGAGCATTCAATGCTCTCCACACTGGGCAACTGGCCTCTGAGGTGAGACTCAGATGGGGATACTGACCTGGTGGATTTTGAAATTCTAGTCCCAAGGAGCCTGACTTGAATGCATATTCTATGTGAAATAAGATTGTAAAGTCTCCAGAAAAGCTCAAAAGTCATTTGTGGCCTGAAGTCCCACACTCTCGTCAGGAGCGTTTCTGGGCCACCCGTCTCCAAGGACTCTGTCCCCTGAGAATCAAATTCTCAGATGGTCTACAAGAGAGGTGCCCAGAGGTGCCCAGTCTGAGTATGTATTTCTCAAAATGTACAGAAAATGGGCAGGAGAGCTGGGTGCAGTGGTTCGTGTCTGTAGTCCCAGTATTGGGAGGCTGAGGTGGGTGGATTGCTTGAGTGCAGGAGTTTGAGACCAGCTTGGGCAACATGGTGAAACCCCGTCGCTACTAAAAATAAAAAAAAAAAAAAAAGTAGCTGACCGGGCACAGTGGCTCACACCTGTAATCCCAGCACTTTGGGAGGCCGAGGCAGGCAGATCACCTGAAGTCAGGAGTTCAAGACCAGCCTGGCCAACATGGTGAAACCCTGTCTCTACTAAAAGTACAAAAATTAGCCAGGTGTGGCGGCAGGTGTCTGTAATCCCAGCTACTCAGGAGGTTATGGCAGGAGAATCACCTGAAGCCAGGAGGCGGAGGTTGCAGTAAGCCAAGATCTTGCCACTGCACTCCAACCTGGGTGACAAGAGTGAGATTCCGTCTCAAAAAAAAAAAAATTAGCCGGGTGTGTTGGTGCATGCCTGTAATCCCAGGTACTTCAGAGGTTGAGGCAGAAGAATCACTTGAACCTGGGAGGCAGAGGTTGCTGTGAGCCAAGACCATGTCATTGCACTCCAGCCTGAGATACAAGAACGAAACTCCATTTCAAAAAAATAAAATAAAATAAAATTAGCAGGGCATGGTGGCTAAGCTACTGTGGTCCCAGCTACTGAGGAGGTTGAGGTGGGAGGATTGCTTGAGCCCAGAAGGTGGAGGCTGCAGTGAGCCAAGATGGCACCACTGCACTCCAACCTGGGTGACAGAGTGAGACCCTGTCACAAAAAAAAAAGAAGAAGAAGAAGAAGAAGAGGAAAAGAAAATAGGCAGGAGGAGGATGTACCCATCTGCTTACTTCCCAACCTGAGTTAGTCTTAATTGAATGTTTGAGTGTCCAAACCCCATAGACACACAATGTATGAGCCAGGTTAAGGTAAACAAATACTGTATGTGCCAACAATAGGCAGTCTCACATTGAGCACTAGTACACTGCATTAGTAGCTTGCAATTTTATCCCATCTTCCATTTCAAGGTTATTATGATGTGCAAATAATTCCTGTATAAGGCCCCCATGGGAACTATGCAATGGGAGGTGGAGGCTGAGGACCTAGGACATTGCTTTTAGCATGTCTATGTGTAGAAGGGACCAAATTATCAGGTCATGGACGCACTATTCCAGAGATTATCTGGATAAATGGCTCCCTCTAGTGGGACATATTATTTTTACAGCGTCTCACACACACCACGTGTTCAGAAATTCTTGAAAGGACTTAAATTCTCACAGGGTGGAATCACTGTCCAGGAATGAGCTAAGCAAACACTTCCCTCTAGTGGAGATTTTTTCTTTAGAAAATGTCAAACACTGAAGGGGAGTACTCACAGATTAATAAACTAAATACAATTGCCTAAATACAATTGCCAAGTAGGCGACTTAAGGGCACTCAATAAAAATTAAAATATCACCAGGTGTGGTTGGCTCACACCTGTAATCTCAACACTTAAAGAGACAGAGGCGGGCAGCTCACTCGAGGTCAGGAGTTTGAGACCAGCCTGGCCAACATGGTGAAAACTTGTCTTTATTTTTTTTAGTTTTAAGGAAAATTTTAAAAATCAAATATGAAAATAAAATTATCAAAGAAAATCATTAAAATTGACCATACATCTGCTCTTTCCACATCATACCTCAAGTAGGGAAAACAATAACGGAGTTTTCTTTTCCTCTCTTTGTAATAATATGTGCCAAGGTCTTCTATGAGGAGGAGGGGGACAATGGAGCTCAGAACTGCTGTAAGTTTGCAATGCTATTTTAATATGTGTAAAGTAATAAAGTTTTTATCCTCAAAAGGCAACATCTTCTGGGGGGTGGGGATATGGATGAAGGAAGAAGAAAGGGGGGAAATAAAGGCTAAAGAAGAATTGAAGAGGGAAAGAAAGGAAAGCAACAAAAAAAATGGGAAGGCGAGAAGGAAGA
Source organism: Macaca thibetana thibetana (assembly GCF_024542745.1). Taxonomy (NCBI): domain Eukaryota; kingdom Metazoa; phylum Chordata; class Mammalia; order Primates; family Cercopithecidae; genus Macaca; species Macaca thibetana. Next base: position 51,902,383 of record NC_065588.1, read on the forward strand.
AGGTGGGAGGGAGAGGAAATTAGGAGCCCCGTAACCTCGAGGCTGCCATTTACAAATAGATTTTAAGGTGTTTTCTAAGGAAGAGTTCTCACAAATTACTCTGTACTTGGAAATTTCCTTGTAAGTACAAGATTTTTAAATACGTTATTGAAATATGAAACTTGATTTGTGAAGACACAAACCTTTTTTTAACTTCTATTTAAAGGTTGAACATATGGATATGACCTGGCCAGATAGGTTGGATGCCTGGAACAAATCTAATGAGTAAAGATATATTTCTAGATTTCAGTATTTCTCAGACCATCCATGGTTTCTAGATATAAGAATTGAGGCCAGGCGCAGTGGCTCACGCCAGTAATCCCCACACTTTGGGAAGCCAAGGTAATTGGATCACTGGAGGTCAGGAATTCGAGACCAGCCTGGTCAACATGGTGAAACTCCATCTCTACTAAAAATAAAAAATAAAACTTAGCTGGGCGTGGTGGCACATGCCTGTAATCCCACCTGCTCAGGAGGCTGAGGCAGGAGAATCGCTTGAATCTGGGAGGCGGAGGTTGCAGTGAGCTGAGATCGTGCCACTGCACTGTAGGCAACAGAGAAAGACTCCACCTCAAAAAACAAAAAACAGAAGAAGTGTTATCAAAATCCCAAAATAGCAGAACTTGAGTAATTGGCATATGAGGATTCATTATAATCTTCTCTATTTTGCCTGTCTATAAAAAATGTTTAACTTTTTTAATGTGTAAACATAAAATGGGTGGTGCTCAAATCAAATCACTATCTTTTTTGGTCTCAAGTTTGATATACTTTCTAAATAAAAAGAGAAACAGAGACAGACTTCAGCAGCCCTGATAGGGTAAAGCAATCACAGATCAAAGTCGGAAACATTTAAATAGCCACAGGCCAACAATCAGTAGCCATTAGGCTTGGTTTTAGTTCTGTTTTAGAGAAAGGTTTAAAGCCTTAAAGCAAATGTGGCTTGAGTTCTTGGCCATTCTATTCATTATATCTTGAAATCATGGTGGTCTAAGAAACACTAAAATCTACAGATACATTTGCTCATCAGATTTGTCCCAAGCATCCAAACTGTCTGGCCAGATCACATCTATATATATATATTCATCTTTTAAGTAGGCATTTCAAAAGAAAAATTTCGCATCTTTACAAATGAGCTTTTATGTCTCAATAAAATGTTTTAACAATTTATACTCAGAAGGGAATTTCCAAATAGAAAGCAATTTCTGGGAACCAATGCTCTGAACTTTAAATCAATTTGTACACAACAGTTTCAAGATTTGAGTCTCTCTCTCTCTCTACCCCACCCCCTAAAAGAATTTCCAACATCTTTCTAAGCTGAAAAGGGACAAGAAACTCCTTTTTGTTTCTGATAAAAGCAATTTTAAGGTGATTAAAGTAGCATGTTCACAATATTTTTAAATGTGCATCATTCTCGGCTGGTGTTTATGTAAGAAAACTTCATGTTTCATTCCAAAAACTCCAGACATTTCAATAAAAGCATTGTGTAGTCCTGGGTTGCATACTAAATACACAGAGAAATCATTTGAAATCGGCGTCCTGAGAAAGAATGTGCATATTGAATGTTGCTGGCTAGAAGACAGGCTATGTTGTTACATACAACGCAACTGTTTGTTAACAACCATGTTAATTGATGATCAGGTGTGATATTTTAAGCATTTTTCTCTCCAAACATAATAGTCTGTTATTTGTGATAATATGTTACTTTATCATGTTTTAGGCAATTGGCTGAAGGTTTAGGGTAGACACGTATCACATAATATTTTTTCCCACTCAAAATGATGAGAAATAGGTTCCCAGTTAGCATATTTACACAGAACATCTGATTTTCATGAACAGATTATTTTTATTAAACAGGAGATGGCTGTGTAAGGATTCAGATAACTCAACACAGCATTGGAAGCCTGAAGACAACAAAACAATACCTTAGAAATTCTAAAGAAACATTAATTTCATCTAGACTACTATACCCAGCCAACTCTCAATCAAGTACAAAAATAGAATATTTTTTCAGATGTGCAGAGTCTCAAAAATTGTATTCCACTATCCAATAGCACATGGAGCTACTGAAGCTTACAAAAGTAAGCTAAGAAAGAGAAAGACATTGGGTCCAAGAAACAGGAGCTCTGATTAAAAGAGAGATGAAAGGCCGGGCGCGATGATTCGAGCCTGTAATCCCAGCACTTTGGGAGGCCGAGACGGGCGGATCACGAGGTCAGGAGATCGAGACCATCCTGGCTAACACGGTGAAACCCCGTCTCTACTAAAAAATACAAAAAAAACTAGCCGGGCGAGGTGGCGGGCGCCTGTAGTCCCGGTTACTCAGGAGGCTGAGGCAGGAGAACGGCGTAAACCCGGGAGGCCGAGCTTGCAGTGAGCTGAGATCGGGCCACTGCACGGCAGCCTGGGCAACAGAGCGAGACTCCATCTCAAAAAAAAAAAAAAAGAGAGAGAGAGAGAGAGATGAAAGATATCTCCAGACACCCCCAGAGAAAAGCTATGCCAAAGGCTGGCGAAAAATCAGTCCAGAGGGCTACCTGTTGACACCCACCTTCCACATACTACCATCCACCAAATACACCACAAACATCCATAGGCCCATCACACTCAAACTATGCACAATTCACACCTCACTCACGGCATACACACTACACACAGGCTACAGGCTTGGTCCCCAGAGTCTGTGACTAATGGAAATATTGGACATTCTCAGGTCCCAAGGTTAAGAAAATACTGTCTTTCTCCGTTCCAAAATCAAAACAGACTTCTGATGACCTTCCAAGCCAGAGGTCCCCTCCTTCAGTGGGGCAACCCCTCAAGAGCCTCTTTCTACTTCACACACACTCTGAGAGTGTCACCTCCCACTTTCAGGGGTCACCTAGCCCTTCAGTCATTCAGCCAAGCATCCACATCTCCACCTATACATCCTCTGTTCATCTGGCCAATTGCCCATCTACTTATGTGCCTATATGTCCACCAATCAATCAAGTTGACCACCTACCCTGGACTCGTCAGGGTAGTTTTCAGACCCACAAAGAGCCTTAACACAAACTGCTTTCTAGAGAGCTGCTATTCCACCTTCATTTCATATCTCTGTGAATGAAGCAGGAGAGCTACCCCAGGAGCAGGAAGCCTGGCCCACTTTTTCTGTCCTCAGGCCCAGGGGCCTGAATTTTTTCCCAGAATGTTTTCAATCCAAGGTTGGATGAATCCACAGATATGGAATCCATGGATATGGAGGGTTGACTGCATACATATGCACACAGTCATCCCTCGGTATCCATGGGGGAATGGGTCCAGGACTCCCTACAAATACCAAAATCCAAGGATGCCAAGTCCCTTACATAAAATGGTGTAGGATTTCCATATAACCTATGCACATCCCCACATATACTTTAAATCATCTCTAGATTACTTATAATACGTAATACAATGTAAATACTATGTAAACAGTTGTTATGCTCTACCGTTTTTTTCATTTGTATTATTTTTTACTGTTGTCTTGCTATTTTTCTTTTTCTTCCAAATATTTCTAATCTGCTTCTGGTTGAATCTACAGATGCAGAGCCCGTGGATACTGAGGGCTGACGACATCTATATACAGCCATGCACCGCATAAGCACATTTGGCCAATGCTGGTTCATATACAGTGGTGGTCCCATAAGATTGTAATACCACATTTTTACTGTACTTTTTCTCTATATAGATACACAAATACTTACATTGTATTACAATTGTCTACAGTAATCAGTACAGTGACATGCTGTACAGGTTTGTAGCCTGGGAGCAATAGGCTGTACTATATAGCCTAGTTGTGTAGTAGGCTATACCATCTAGGTTTGTGGAATTACACTCTGTGATGTTCACACAATGATGAAACCACCTAATGAGTCATTCTCAGAATGCACTCCATCATTAAGTGATGCGTAATGGTATTATTCATGACAGGATTGTCTTACCTGATGGGGAAAACCAAATTATTCACTCCTAAAGAATATGAGTCTTTGGTGGTCTTACTCTACTGGTTTTCCCATGCAACCAGCACACCAGACAATCCCCTGGGGGTTGGTTTGGCTTGGTTGGTTTGGGGTTTGGTTAGGATCACTATGCTTTCCCTCTTGGGTTTTAAAGTGAGCACCTTCCTGCTCACATTGTGTGACAACCCTATATCAATAAGATAATCACCATCAATCACCCCATCCAACATGAGATTCTTCTCTTTTTTGCTTATGTGCACAGTGTCATGAGAAGCCTTAAATGGACAGAAATAAGTCTGAACTTCTAATTCTATGAAACCATTCTTTTGTCCCTGGTAGTGGCATTCCTGCTATGTTGGTTAAGGTACAGGTTAATTGCTATAACAAAGAAACTCAATAGCACAGTGGATTAAATAAGATTAAAATTTCTTTTTCTGTAATGAAACTGAGATATGCTGTCCGAAGGTGAGAGGTCCAGACCTGCCAGTGTGGATCTGCTATGTGAAGTGATGCCAAGATCCAGCTCCCTCCAATATCCTTGCACCTGCCATCTCCTCAACTCATACACAGGAGTATGAGGGTATGTGTTACCTCCATACCCTCATACTAACCCAAGGGAAGGAACAAAGAAATTCTGTGTAGGCAGCTTGAACACTAAGGAGATCACTGTCTTAGTATATTTTCTGCTGCTGTAAGAGAATATCACCTGGGTAATTTACAAACAATAGGCATTTACTTGGGTCATGGTTCTGGAGGCTGCTGGGAAGTCCAGAGAATGGTGCTGGCGTCTAGTGAGGGCCTCTGTGCTGCAGAAGGTGGCAGCCAGAATAGCAAAAGAGCGTGCATGGGAGACAGAGTCCATATAACAAAGCTGCCCGCACAATAACCCACTCTCGAGAAAACAGCATTCATTAATCCACTCATGAAAGTGGAGCCCCCATGAGCTAATCCCTCCTTTAAAAACCCACCTCCCAACATTGTTGCATTGGGGATTAAGTCTCCGACACATAAATTTTGGAAAATGCATTCAAACCATAACAGTAACCCAGAAGTTTCCCACATGAATTCTACTCACATCATTGACCCAAATCTAGTGATTTGATCACATTTTAAAACAAGAAAGCTTAATAACGGTGGGTTCTTGCTTGACAACCAAGTGCCCAGCTAAAAATAGGGGAGTTTTACTTCCAAAAAGTTAAGAGTAAAATGGATAATGAAAGGCCATTTATACCTCCTTAATGTAATAATATCTCTAAATCAACAAAGCCCAGATTCACAAGGACAGGAAGCAAACATTTTGCAAGTAAGTCGTTAGGTTTAGTGGCAAGCGGTGCCACTCCTACTTCAGCCACTTGGTTACCAATGTATTTTGTATTTGTAATTTGACTATTGTATTTTGGCTATGGGAGAATACCACATATTGGTCTGGAGTTCACAGCCTATGTCTCACCTATAAGAGATCACTCAAACTTTTCAAGGTTTTTTTCTCCCAACTGGTGCTGTATTTGAGTTTTTAGTTGGCCATTCTATAGTTCAAAGAAGGCCAGGTGATTCTGGGGAATGAAATTACATGGGTAACCCCAATGAGTCCTGTGAGCATTAGCACATTGTCTCACTTGTTTCGCTATTTGTTCCTTGGTTAGATGCGATATTATGTGAAATATCATGACAACAAATGCAGCATTCAGTAAGTCCATGGATGGTAAAGCTGGCAGATGCAGGCAGGCAGGCAGGAAAGGTAAATCCATGCCCAGAGTAAGTGATTATCCCAGTGAGTGCAGAGCATTGCCTCCTTCAGGCAAGGGGTACAATGTAATCAAACTATCTCCAGACTATTACCCATTGCTATGTAACGAATTACTACAAAACGTCCCTGCCTAAAATCACAGACAATTATCATCTCACAGTTTGAGTTGACCAAGAATCCAGGAGAGAGCAATGAGCTGGGTGCCTCTCACTCAGGGTCTCTCAGGTGGATGGGGTCAAGCTTTCACTGAGGGTGCAGTCACCTTAAGGGACAACTGAGGTTGGGGAACCCACTTCTAAACTCATTCGTGTGCCTGTTGGCAGGCCTCAGAAAATCTATTTCCAGGCTCATTCACATGGTTGCTGGCAGGCTTTGGCTCTTCAGTGAGTCTCTCCACAGGCTGCCAAGGGTCCTCAATATGGCAACTTGTGAGAAGGGGGAAGAGGAAGACAGACAGAGGCAGAGGAGAACCAGAGAGGACCCAAGATGAAAACCAAATCTTTTTGCAACATAATGTCAGATATCCCATCCCTTTTGCCATGATCCCTTCAATAAAAGCAGGTCACTAGTTCCAACCTACACTAAAAGGGAGAGAATTACACAAATGCACGAATATCAGAAGATGAGGATCATTGAGAACTTTCTGCCTACCACACCAAGCTATTGTTATTGGCAGGTTACACACTCAGCCATGGTGTAGCCAGACCAGTCTTGGTGAGGGGAACCATTGGTGGTAAGCCTGTGCCTAACCTTCATCCCTTCCACCATCGACATTTTGATTGTGATCCCTTGAATAAGCACCGGAGATGCTGGAGAAAGCTGACTGACATCTACCAGCTGGGTCATCTTGATCTCTCAGTATTAACAGTATCTTCTGCAGTGAGAGAACTTTCGTGAGCATTCACATTGTCTCACATATTCACAAATAGTCTCGCAGTCTGGACCCATTTTCAAAAGCTCATTCATAGTATAGTAAGATGGTTGACAGCATGAACTCTGCAGCCAGGTCACCGGATTCAAATGCCAGCTCAGCCTTTTACTAGCTGCATGGTCTTGTCCACGTGCCTAACCACTCTATGCCTCAGATTCCTCTTCAGTAAACCGAGCATAATAGTTGAAACTACCCCACAGTGTTCTGGGAGGATTCAATAAGTTAGTATATAAAAAGTGCTTAGAACAATATCCGACACAGAGTGAGCATTACAGAAGTGTTAGTAGTGATGATGATGATCATCATCATCAGAATGCCTTGTCACTCATTCTCCTGTATTGTTCCTTCTAATTCCTAAACCTCCTACCAAACAAACCATTAGCTGCTGCTCATGGATCAATGTAAATCCATATCTCAGACCATCCTTCTTCCAGGAAAAGCAGACTCTTTAAGTTGTACTATCAAAATTCTGCTCAGCAGGCATTTTTCTTCTCCACTCTTCCTCAGGTCACCCCTTTTTTCCTCAGGGTCAACCCCCATTACTGGGGCTATAATGCCATAGACATCCATATCTAGTTAGTCACAGCAGAGTTGTGCAAAGTTCTCTGTAAGCTAGACCCAAATCTTTTTCCTCCTCCATCAACCAGTCATGAGGAACACTTCATGAGGCCATAGGAAGAAAGGACATTAGTGTGTCAAGAATAGACATGACGGGAGTGTGGACCATGAACTGGTGAAATATCCTTGTGACTTCAGGACTTCTTCAAGTCTGACCTCATGTATGCCTCTTCACTTGAAGACGGGGTGCTTCTGGGCCTGACCATGCAGCTTTATCAATTGGAAAACACCCAGGTCATAAAGGGCAGTTCAGGTTGCAGAGTCACCTGGTATCCCAGGGTCAGGTGTTTATCCTCTGCCAGAGATCAAATAACAAACAATGGCCCAGAGCGGTGGCTCACACTTGTAATCTCAAAACTTTGGGAGGTCAAGGCAGGAGGATCTCCTCTGCCTCAAATTCTCAGGAATTTGAGACCAGCCTGGGGAACATAGTGAGACCTCATCACTACTAAAAATTTTTTAAAAATTAGCCAGGTGTGGTGGCACACACCCTGTAGTCCCAGCTACTCAGGGGGGCAGAGGCAGGAGGATCGCTTGAGTCCAGAAGGTCAAGGCTGCAACGAGTCCTCATTGCATCACTGCACTCCAGCCTGGATGACAGAGTGAGAGCCCATCTCAAAAATACACAAATAAATAACAAACAAGGAGGTATTTCTCAAGAGTATAGTAGTTACTTGGTGAAGAGGGCGTGGACTTTCTCTGAATCCTTGGGGCCTCCACTACAACTCTCCTGTGAGTGGGGCTTTTCACAGGCTCCAAACAGCACCAGTGCAGCCATGGCACTTCTCACACCTTCAGATTCCCTTAGTCATAAAAGCCAGCAGCAGAGATAGCTGTATTGCAGCCTGGACCGGCCAATATCCTTCTCTTACTCTGGGCCCCTAGCAAACCTACAAGTTCTATGTGTTTAGCTGAAAATATAAAAGTCCTAAGCCTGACAGTTTCTTTCTTTAAGCTGCCAGAGCAGTTGTGAACAGCAACCAAACTCACTGTCATTTAACTCCTTGTACTCATACTATGCTAAGGAATCACCATTCAGTGGCACTTCAGATGATGATAGGTAATTATTTATGTAACTGTTTCACATCTGAAGGCTGAAAACGAAAGACTGCCAGTCTTCCATCCTCCGATAGTACTGAATCCTCATTGTCTTTAAACCCAATGAGATCAAATGATCCATCCCAGATTTCCACCCTTGCAACAATTTCTGGTACTAAACTCTGTGTCAGTATATGTCAGAGTTCAACTGCAAATAATGGATACCATCCTAGCTAGTTTAAGCAGAAATATGTTTGATTCAGATAATTGGGTACTTATAACACAAAATCAATGGAAGGACTAGAAGAGCACCTTCTCAACTAAGTTTCTAGAAATAATTTTAGAATAACACTGTGGATCAGACCTGCCATAGAATCTGCTACACTGCCAAGGTCAAGAAAGTGAGGCATTAGGAAGACACTGCCCCAGCTGCTGGCTCCAAAACCACATCACCTCCATCTCCATCCATGCCAGGCAAAATGGATACTCCAGACCTTGCCTTTGGACACCCACAGCACTGAGACCTCTGCTACAACTGCCACAGAAAATCTCAACTAACCTTTTCAGGAGAAACAACAGAAGCAAGAGAAGCACTGCCTCTGCCTCACTCCCTCTGCCTTCCATACCTCACACAGGTGCTACAGCTTGGCAGAAACTAGGTCACGTGTAGAGCCTTGAGCTGTAAGGGGATTTGGGGAATGCAATCTTTAGCTTTCCAGGCTCCAGGGGACAGAAAGGCATGCATAAAAGTTGGAATGGAATTGAATGTGCAACCTACAATATGTGTCAAAACAGCTCTCCTAAGCTATGTACTCACTGTTCTTCCAAGCTCTAAAGCAATAGCTATGAACAAAACAAAGTCCCTGATTTCATGGATCTATCTTCTAGTGGAGGAGAAATACACTAAACACCGAAACAAATAAACAAATGCTGTAATTCTGATTGATATACATGCAATGAAGAATATGAAACAGGGTGATCAGTGTATGGTACTACTTTATCTAGGACAGTTCAAGAAGGTCTTTCTAAAGAGGTGAAATTTGAGCTGAGACTTGAATAATAAGAAGTCACTCGTGGGAAGATCCAGGGCAAGAGCCTCTGGACAGACAGAACAGAAACTGCAAAGTACCTGAAGTGTGTAAGAAAGAGAAAGCAGGCTAGCATGCCTGGAGCATAATGGACAAGGAAGACAAGAGCAAGGGGTTTTTAAACATAGGTTGTATTATTATGATTCAGATATGGTATAAGCAACAGATCAGGAGACAAGCCATTGGGAAGATAGTCTATTACAATTCCTGAGAAGGGGGACCCGCCACACCATACAGGGCCACATGGGAAAGCACCAGGTCAATCAGAAGGCAGAGGGAGCAAGGGGTAAATGTGGGCAGGAGCCTTTCTTGTGGTTTTCATGGAAGAAATGTGCAAGACAGAGGAAGCAGGCTAAACAGGCTCAGAATTGACAGATTTGAGTAATTTCAGGGGGCTCTGGGGTATACGGCTGTCTCTAGGTGTCTACCTGACCCTGGGATGATTAGGACTGGGGAATATCGCCCCAAAGTGTTAGAGCCCAATAAAGGAGGCAGTTGAAGGTATGGACCCTGGATTGGTTAGTTTGCATACAAAAGGCACTGTTGGCGGGATTTTATCTAGGAATTAGCTGACTCTGGTAGGGGCAGTCTCTCCAAGGTCAGTAAGGCCCCAGATGTCAAAACATCAGAAGAAAACAACAGGCCAAAGTGGGGTGTGGTGGTGCATACCTGTAGTCCCAGCTACTTGGAAGGCTGAAGTAGGAGAATTGCTTGAGCCCAAGAGTTGGAGTCCTGCCTGAGCAACACAGCAAGACCCCTTCTCTAAAAACACACACACACACACACACACACACACACACACACGCACACACACAGAAAGAAAGGAAAGGACAGGCTTAAGACAAGACAACAGATCAATTCATTAGGGTCTTATAAATCAGTGAAAGGAGTTTGTATTTTATGCTCCCTATAATGAAAAGCTATGAGCTGTTCAAGGAAGGCAATGACCAGACATGGTGGCTCATGCCTATAATCCCAGCACTTTGCGAGGCCGAGGCAGGAGGATCACTTGAGGTCAGGAGTTCGAGACCAGCCTGGCCAACATGGTGAAACCTCATCACTACTAAAAATACAAAAATTAGCGTGGCGTGGTGGTGCACGCCTGTAATCACAGCTACTGGAGAGGCTGAGGCAGAAGAATTGCTTGAACCCGGGAGGCGGAGGTTGCAGTGAGCCGAGATTGCACCACTGCACTCTAATCTGAGCAACAGAGCGAGACCCTGACTCAAAAATAAAAAATAAAAATAAAAATAAAGGAAAGGAATGATATTGTCTGACTTACACTTGGAGAAAATCTCACCAGCTGAATGAGATGCAGGGGGCAAGAAAGGCTCAGTGAAAAACAATTTGCTGAGCCCAGGTTTTAGCAGCAAACATGGTAAGAGAGGGTTGCTTGGGATTGACTTTTTGAGGTAGAACTGTGACAGGACTTGCTGAGAAAAATTAAGTGTGGGATGTTAAAAAAGAAATATTAACAAAATGGACAGCTGGATTTTTGGCCTGAGCAACTAGGTGGCAACAGGTCCCTTACTGCACTGGGGAAGCTCAGGAGAGGAACAAGAGCTCTAGTTGGGACATGGTAAGTTTGGGGTGACTCTGAAACATCTAAGGGGAAGTACTCAGTTGTGTCGATAAGGAAAGGCCAGGGACAAAGAAATATGTTTGCAAGTCATAGAAGTCAAAGGAAGTGTTTCAGGAAGGGGAGGGAACCAAATGTGTTAAAGACTGCTAAGAGATTAAGATGAGGACTGAAAATTAACCACTGGATTTGGCAACATGGAAGTTGTTGGTTATCTTGATAAGAGAAAATTCTGGAGTGGTAGGGACAATTGGAGAAAATGGGAGATAAAAAGTGGAGACAGCAAGTGTCAACTAGAGGACATCAGGGATTTAGGCAAAGGCCCAGGTTATCTCAGGTAACACCTCTGTTCTACCCCTAATGTCACCGCCCTCCATCATCATTTCTATGCTGAAAATATTCAGAAGGCTGCACTGTCTGTGTAAGTGCCTCACTCAGCACATCTGCAATGACGTGGGAGATCCAGGATTGATGGAAACCCAGCTCTCCCTCCTGTGAGCCCCTGGATAAGCAGACAGGCGGTGTCCTCCCTGGAACACTTTCTAAAAAGCAAACCAAGCATGGAGATCAATGACTTCACTGGCATAGCCTCTAGAATTCTCCAGGAGCATCTACATTTAACAGGAAGCTGAGATTTCACTCACAGCAGTTAGTTCCCAGGATGAGACTCTAGACAGGAGGGACAGAGACCCTCAAACCTCATGTCGTCTGTAACCAAAGAAACCCTTCACGAGTGGGGAGGCGACAGTTATCCCAGAGGAAAAAAAAGGTGTCAGGAGGTTGGCCAGGGGCAATGAGCTTAAGGAGAGGAGAAGAACACAGCAGGCACTGGGGATCCAGACAGAATTATCTGGCCCATGACACTCTCTCAGCTCAGGGTTACCCAGGGAAACCCCAAGAGTCAGGGGTTCCCAAATCTCCAGCAGGGTGGAGGCACAACGCCAGGTGGAGAATGACATGGGCACCACAGAGGCTGAGGCTTCCAGGGAGGAGAGAGGGCAACAGCAGAGACTCGCCGGTGCCCAACAGCCCTCCTCCCTGGCAGGATGATCATTTCACCTCCTCGGGTAAGTGCCCCACACAGTGCCAGGAAGCCTTGGGCCTTTCCCTGATATATCTAGACCCTGCCAAAAACAGGAAGAGAAGAAGAACAGTGAGCAGATCAGGGCCCATTCAGGGCCTTAGGACCTCTTGCTGTGTGTTGGGAGTCAGTATCTGTCCCTGGGCGTGAGAGAAAAAAGTCCAGAGAGGGTTCCCAGATCTCTACTATTGCATTTGCAGAGGTGTGATTCAGGTGTCATTAAGCTGGCTGGACAGGGAGAAGGGCTGGGAAGGAGACAGAGAATGTTGGACAATTTCTGCCAGATAAAATTGTACATAACAGAACAAGGCAAGTGTGTATATACACAGACTGTGCAAGCCTTTGATGTGTGTCATGAGTAGTTATGCTGTGGGGGATGTGTAGCATGTTGTAAGTGTGGTGATCATGTGATAGGCATGTCTGTGGTGTGTCTAATAGGATGGGGTGTGTGGGCTGAAGTGATGGAGTGAGGCAGTGGATAGTGTGCACAGGCTTGTGGGTTTGCGTGCAGTGTGTAAACCAGCCGGGCATCACAGCCTCCACACTGCCTGTGGTCAGCATCTCTCAGGCTCCTGCTAATGGGTCCCATCCCAGAGCCCACAGACAACTCCCTACATCTTTGCTGCCCCACACCCTCCCCAACACACACACACACACACACACACACACACACACACACCATGTGCAGCTCCCATTAATACTTTAGACAAAACAAAAAATCTGAAAGAACAAAAGCCAGTTTATTGCCTGGCTGTGCTCCCCCAGACCTCTCTGACCCAATAAAGGTTGCCCTTCCCTCATTTCCCCCGTTTCCTGCATCCCCCATTAGGCTCCAGAATCCCAACTCCCTTGCCCCTGAGATGTCAAAGCTACCCCTCAAGATCTGCTTTCTGCTCCATTCAGCCTTTAATGGCCTCACCTCCTGCATCCAGGGGTCATGGGGTGACCAGTCCTGTAGCCAGCCAGCCACACCCTGCCGGTCATCCTCTGTCCATCTAGCCGGTTAACTACAGGTTATCTCTTCCCCAGTCCACGTGCCCGTTCGCTGATCAATTTGCCCGTCTGCCTATCTCTCTAAGGCTTATTGGAGGCATAGGGATGGTTTTACGGTTTTAAAAAGAGCCACGGGAGGGGGAAATGGAGAGTTGCTTAATGGGTATAGAATTTCATTTTGCAAGATGAAAAAGTTCTAGAGCTCTGTTGAATATACTTCACAATACTGACACATACACTTAAAATGGTTAAGATAGTAAATTTTATGTTATATGTTTTCACCACAATTAAAAGTAGTGTTTTTTAAAAAGAACTTCGTCCCCTCTCTGTGACCCGGCGGGCAGTTACTTTCCGTCTTTCTCAACGATCCTCTGTGGGAGGCTTTGAAAAGGATAGTGGTGACTCCAGGGCCAATGTCTCCCTGAAGATTGTCCCAATTGTGTCAGGATGTGTGGGAAGAGGAAGAGGGAAATTCACAGAGTCAGACTGGAAACAGGGAAGGAAGAGCAGACAGTCAGGGAGAAACTTGCCTCTCCACCCTCACGGATGACATCTTGAGGCAAAATCTAATTAGAGGTCTGAGAGTGAAGAAATGCGCACAGTGTGGAAAAGGTGAGGTGAGTATGGAGGGAGGGAGAGGGCTGGATGAGGACAGGGAGGGTCAAGGAGTCCAGAAGGGGGCAGGGTGAGAGAGGGCTGAGGAAAGAAAAAAAAAAAAAAACCCTATTGGCACAATGTACACTATTTGGGTGACTGGTCCACTAAAATGCCAGACTTCATCACTATACACTTTATCCATGTAACCAAAAACCACTTGTACCCCTAAAGCTACTGAAGTTTTTTAAGGATCCCAGTTTTACTAAGAGATGGAAGGTTGGTATTGCCACTCATGTGTCCAACTACAGGAATCCCAAACAATTATAACACAGCCAGACCCATAAAAATGTCCACACGCTTAGCCAATAATATTACTCCCAATTTACCCTAAAGGAATAAGCTAACAGAGGCAAACTGCGACACACACAAAAATATTGTTTGCATCATTATCTACCATAGCAAAAAACGATGGGACAGTGTAAAGTGCATGAGGATGAGAAGTATCTGTTAAATGTTAGTGGAGAAATTCAATGGACTACTACCAGAACTTTCTTAGAAAGATTGTTCAGAATACCATGTGGTCTCATGGCAAAATGCTTACAGCAAACATTAAAAAAGGAAAAGAAGACAAAATAGTATATACACTATGAATACACGCATAGCAAGTGGGTTTGCAGTGGGACAAAGACTTGAGGGTGATTACAAGAAAAAAAAGAATTTAAGGTGATGGAATAATGGTGGATTTATTCCAAATGTTTCCTAAATATTTTTAATTGAAAAAAAACAACATTTTTAAAATTTGAAAACGTCAGGATCTATTTTGTGTTTTCTTGGTGATGTGGACATCTGAAAAGTTGGTTTTTTTTTTTTTCCTTTTTAATCAGCCAGCCCAAAATGTCATGAAGATTTATTGACGAAAGTAGAGAGAACTAATGAACTAAGATACTCCTTCTGTCCAAACTGACTACATGCGAGTTCATCTCTCAAAAGTGTAGGGTGAGGCTATTGGCCTCACTAGAGATATAGTAAGTATGTGGTTGATATCTCAGGCTCGAAATTACAATCCTGGTTCTACTGTTCACTGACTTTGTGATCTTGCATAGGTCGTTTAAACCCTCAGAGCTCTGGTTCTTTATCTGCAACGACAAAATAACAATTGTCACTAATGTTGTTATAAAGGTCAACTGATATACTGTATAATCCCCAGCACACAGCACTCTCTAAACATAAGCTAGAATAAATGGTTTAAGGCCACAAAAAAAAAATATATATATATATGTGGCGAGAGAGCAGAGTGAGGGTGGGATGAGAGTTAAGTGCAATGGGTAGAACTTTGAGGCTCTGTTTCCTAAATATGAAGATGGTTAGACTAACCTCATGTGTGGGTCAATGTGAGTGATCAAAGCTTCGCGAATCTTGGGACCAGGACTTGTGAAAGTCCAGTCCAGTTTCCTATCTTTGTCTAACTAGCTGCCTAAATGTAGGCAAATCACTTAATTGTTCTATTTATCAGTTCCTCTGTCTTTATAACTGAGATTCGTTCACTCGCCTAATAAATGTTTAGCGAACACTCGACATGGCCCAAGTACTGAGCTTGTTTTTCTGGTGATTAACCTCTAAGGCAGCTGATAACTTGGTGGTTAAGACCACAGGCTCTGGGGTTAGGCAGACCTGGATTTGAACCCAAACTCTGTCACTTACGAAATGTGTGACATTGAGAAAGTTACTTACACTGTCTGGGCTTCCCTCTCCTTATCTGTAAGATGGAGAAAATGAAGGTTTCTATGTTGTAGTGTAATTAGGAAGATCCAATGATTTAATGAATGTTTAGCCCTTCGCATGGTGCCTGGCAGGAACCAAGCACCTGGGAAACACTAGCAGCTGCTGAAATAGGCTACTGCCTCCCCACCTCCACACCATGTCCTGCAGGGTCTCACAGTGGAGTCATAAGTGCTGGGACCAAAGGACAAGCAACATCTCATGAAAGCAGAGATAAAAGTGCCTTCCTCAAATACTCAAGAGCTCTCTGGTGCAAGAGGAGTTAAACATTGTATGAAACACTAAGCATTTAGCCAAGACCAATACAGTAAAGCCTTTTCCTACAGGCAGAAGAGGCCATAGCTAGAAAGGGCTACCTCAATAGGTGGTGAGTTCCCATCACTGCAGATGTTCAAACAGAGGCTGCACAGCACCCTTCTAAAATGTTGAAGATAAGATCCGAGTACTGTCATATGGAAATATATGTTCCTAAATGTCACTTTTAATCTCGAAATGCCATGGATAATTATTTCTGAGCCTGAGGATCACAGAAAGCTGCCACCGAGATAGCGGAACTTGAGTGAAGGCTTGGAGTATGATGGGATTTTAATACAAAGAATAGAAATATTCTCTGCAAGGAGACACTATGGCAATGCCTGGAGGCCTGAGAGAACAAGGTGTGCTGGGACAGGGCAGCTAGTGTAGCTGAACACAGGGGCCCAGATAAGAGGAGAACAGAGAAATCAGGGAAGGTGTCAGAATCCCAAAGATACAATTGGGCAGTATTATCACAAATAGTCATATCACTGTGTGACACTCTAAATCCACAGCTCACTATGGTGAACATTAGACACCAGTTCGGGACAGTCCCTGGTGCTACCCAGTTTCTTTTGGGCCTCAGCATCCGTATAGAGAGTACAAAGGGGCCTAGATCATAGCAGCTCCTCCACCCCTCACTCTGGAGAGAGATCCAAAGATCAGAGCTAGAGTCTCTACATATGGGAGTCAGGCCCCAGGCACAGGACAAGAGCACAGGAAATAGTGAGAAAGGCATCGAATCCAGTCAAGAGACCTGGATTCAAGTTCCAGGCCTGCTACTTTCTAGATATTATCTCAGCCACATTATTTAATCTCTCTGAGACCCATGGCTCATTCAGAGAGAAGATATTAATTCTCTCACTTGATTTTGAGAGGAACTGTGTGAAAAGTGCTTTACCAAATTACAGAAATGTTGATTGTTATTTCTAAATAACTTCTCTTCTTGGCTGTGCCTCAGCTTCTGGCCTGGAGTGATGGCTGGGGAAAACCATACTACACTGCCTGAATTCCTCCTTCTGGGATTCTCTGACCTCAAGACCCTGCAGGGCCCCCTGTTCTGGGTGGTGCTTCTGGTCTACCTGGTCACCTTGCTGGGTAACTCCCTGATCATCCTCCTCACGCAAGTCAGCCCTGCCCTGCACTCCCCCATGTACTTCTTCCTGCGCCAACTCTCAGTGGTGGAGCTCTTCTACACCACCAACATCGTGCCCAGGACCCTGGCCAATTTGGCCTCCCCACATCCCCAGGCCATCTCTTTCCAGGGCTGTGCAGCCCAGATGTACGTCTTCATTGTCCTGGGCATCTCCGAGTGCTGCCTGCTCACGGCCATGGCCTATGACCGATATATTGCCATCTGCCAGCCCCTGCACTACTCCACCCTCTTGAGCCCACGGGCCTGCATGGCCATGGTGGGCACCTCCTGGCTCACAGGCATCATCACGGCCACCACCCATGCCTCCCTCATCTTCTCTCTACCTTTTCCCAGCCACCCAATCATCCCCCATTTTCTCTGTGACATCCTGCCAGTACTGAGGCTGGCAAGTGCTGGGAAGCACAGGAGCGAGATCTCTGTGATGACAGCCACTGTAGTCTTCATTATGATCCCCTTCTCTCTGATTGTCACCTCTTACATCCGCATCCTGGGAGCCATCCTAGCGATGGCCTCCACCCAGAGCCGCCGCAAGGTCTTCTCCACCTGCTCCTCCCATCTGCTCGTGGTCTCTCTCTTCTTTGGAACAGCCAGCATCACCTACATCCGGCCGCAGGCAGGCTCCTCTGTTACCACAGACCGCGTCCTCAGTCTCTTCTACACGGTCGTCACACCCATGCTCAACCCCATCATCTACACCCTTCGGAACAAGGACGTCAGGAGGGCCCTGCAACACCTGGTGAAGAGGCAGAGCCCCTTGCCCTGAAGGGACTCGGAGGACGTCTGCTCACTCACTCGCTGCTCATCCTCCCAGCCTTCAGGGGCTGGATTTAAACCCCACTCTCACAGAAATCATGCAACACTTCAAAAGAAAAGGCTTCTTGGAAGGAAGTGCTGAAATTAAAGCAGAGATAAATCTATATATTGCCTCTTATTCCAGAGTCCACACTCACTATCAGAGCATGGGTTATTAGGCCGAGGTAGAATGGAAGTGATTGCTGCCTTAGGGAAAGAACATTTATTTAGCATCTTCTAGATTGTTTTGGATCCCTGAGCACAGTGATTGCCATGGCTGCACCGGTAGCCAGAGGTCCGTGTCAGTCATGAAAGCAGGTGTCTGTGAACTTGACTTCCAACTAAGTGACCCACCCAAAGCCTGTGTAGGAGTTTACCAAGCCGCTCTGTTACATTTTCTTCCACCTGTGTCTGAGCCTTCCTCTACTCAGTGGAACATCTATTCTGCCCTTGGCCTTCAGGAAGAGGGGCATCTGAGGGTTCCAGTCATAAGGCTCTCTCCTTCCCAAAATACCAGCACAAAAGGCAATACGGTCAGATGGTGTCAAAAAGGACCAAGTTAGACATCAGGAAAAGCTATCTCCAAGGACAGCCTATACATGTCTCCCAGAAACACACTGGGGTGTCCTGCTCCGGATTCTTTTAGGAAAGAGCTGGTCAGGGATTCCAGAAGACCCACCAGCTTGAAAGGCAGGATCCAGAGCTGGAGCTAACCAGGGAGCCAGAAGCAGGACATGGTGGAAGCAAAGCACTCCCATCCCTCTATGCTGAGGTGCCACCGGCTGCCCACCTCCCTCGGGCCAGGGACAGAGGTTTCTCCTGCTTTTTCACCTGGAGTCCCCCATAGCTAAAGAGCAGCAGAAGGCTGAGGCAAAAGGACGGGCTGTTCCAGGTCCCCTCTATCCCCTCACCTCTCACACACCGTTACCACCTTTGTGTCCTCTAGCCAAGAAACGCCAGAAGCTCTGGCTCTCAGTGAGGAGAGACCTCAGCATTTCATCAGTAACGTGAGCGGTTCAGGAAATGATGGGAACCCAGTCTTCCCTCTTACCACCCCTGTGGTCTTCAAGGAGTCCT
Organism: Macaca thibetana thibetana; assembly: GCF_024542745.1. Classification (NCBI taxonomy): domain Eukaryota; kingdom Metazoa; phylum Chordata; class Mammalia; order Primates; family Cercopithecidae; genus Macaca; species Macaca thibetana. The sequence goes on from NC_065588.1 coordinate 51,921,166, forward strand.
TATCCCCCACAGAGACTCTGCTCTTGTGCTAAGGAGTATTCAACCACGGGAATCGGTGTGTTCTTCTGTAGCCCAGCCTCTGCACCCACTTCTTGCTTTCTTTTTTTTTTTTTTTTTTTTGACAAAGTTTTGCTCTTGTCGCCCAGGCTGCAGTGCAATGACGCAGTCTCGGCTCACTGCAGCCTCCGCCACCTCCCAGGTTCAAGCAATTCTCCTGCCTCAGCCTCCCAAGTAGCTGGGATTACAGGCACACCCAGCTAATTCTGTATTTTTAGTAGAGACTGGGTTTTACCACATTGGCCAGGCTGGTCTCGAACTCCTGACCTCAGATGATCCCGTCAAAATAAGTCTCATGAAGTTGATCTCATTCCTAGAAGTAGAGAGTAGAATGGTGGTTACCAGAGCCTGGAGAAGGAAGTGGGGAAGGAGACATAGGGAGAGATTAGTCAGTGGATACAAAGGTATATTTAGAAGGAATAAGTTCTAGTGTTCTATGGCACCATAGAGTGACTTTGGGTAACAATATTGTACTGTAGATTTCAAAATAGCTAGAATAGAGAATTGTGAATGTTTTCAACACATAGAAATGATAAAGGCATAAGATAATTATAAATTTAGAAAGGAGGATTTTTTTTTTCCCCTAAGACAGGGTCTCACTTTGTCACCCAGGCTGGAATGCTGTGGTATGATCTCAGCTCACTGCAACCTCAACCTCCCTGGTTCAAATGATCCTCCAGCCTCAGCTTCCCAATTAGCTGGGACTACAGGCACATGCCACCACACCAGCTAATTTTTTGTTTTGTTTTTGTTTTTGTTTTTGTTTTTTTGTAGAAACGGGGTTTCACCATGTTGCCCAGGCTAGTTTTGAACTCCTGAGTTCCAGTGATCTACCCACCTCAGCCTCCCAAGTGCTAGGATTATAGGCGTGAGCCACCACCCCCGGAAAGTGGCTTTATTTCTTAAAAAACTGTTGCAGCATGTAAGGTGGCCATTCTAACAGGCTGGGAAGCATAGGCTCCAGTCAAAACCCAAAAGGTAGGCACTTCGAGGGAGAGGCAGGTGGAACAGGGATTTATGTGCTAAGCAGGTTGGCCAAGTGTACACATTCAGTAGGTTATGGGAGGACCTAGGAATATTCCTGAAGGTGGTCCTAACATGTATGTGCTAAATAAACATGTATGTAGCATATGACCCATGTTCACCTTGGGATGCAAACTTAACATTTAAATGCATTACGATTTAGGGGCCAATCAAAGCTGTAGCTATGGCTTGTGGAACAGGGGAGTCAGTCAGTAAGTGTCTGGTGGTGGAGGAGCTACGACTGTTTTACTATTGCTTATCTCGAGGCCAGAGTTGTTTAGCTGCTAAAGAAAAAGGAAAACCTTGTAGCAGTTAGAACGTAGTTTATTCTTTAAGTATAGGAATATGTGACTTAACCTTTGCCTGGCATGGCCTTAAGTCCTGTTCACAATTTGGTATCTTATTGCCACAAAGAGTCTATTATGTCAATCTCATGATCTCTATTTTAACATTAATGCTGGTCAATTGTTGTGTCTAAACCATAGAAGAGAGGAGGTATAATAAAGCGTGTCTGACCTTCCATTCCATCACGGCCGAGGACTCAGTTTTTGAGGTTTCTCAGTGGGTGGGGGACTTAGGATTTCATCTTTAGTTTACAATATGCTAAATATCTTGATTTACTTATTATACAAATGTATACGTGTATTGAAACATCACACTGTACCCTACAAATATGTACAATTATTATGTGTCATTTAAAATAATAGGCCAGGTGCAGTGGCTCATGCCTGTAATTCTAGCACTTTGGAAGGCCGAGGCAGAAGAATTGCTTAAGACTAAGAGTTTGAAATCAGCCTGGCCAACATAGCGAGACCCTGTCTCTATTTAGGTTTTCTTAATTAAAATAATAAAACAAAATAAGTGTCACACTCCCTGCATTCACCACTATCTCCCAGTTACAGACAGAGGATCCATACAAATTACAGGTCACTCCAAGCAGGGGCTCACCGTTTGAAGGGAAAAGAGTACATGTGGCCAAAGGCAGGCCAGCCTGAAAGAAAAACCAAAGAAGGCAAAACTGCTCTCTACAGTACCATGAGTAACTAAGGTCACTCCCCCAGCTATGAAGAAGCAAGTCAGGGCCAGAGACGGCGGCAGGAAGTGTTTCTACCCTTGTTTCCCTCTGGGAGCGGAATAAAAAATCCTTTCACCTTGTGGAAAGCCTAAGGATCAGGGTAATTACTAGTGCTCCCATCTCCACTGAGAACAGACCATAAGGATGTCGTGGGTCACTTGAGAACTTGGGGGCTCATCCTCAGTGACAAGATCAGGTTTGAGTTTTAAAAGATCATTCTAGCTGTGGTATGGAGAATAGGTAATAGAGACACCAAAAACAGACACAGAGACCACAAACCAGTCCATCAGTCAGGGTACTTGGTTGCAAGCAACAGATTCCACGCTGATCATCTTAAGCAAAGACTAACTATTCAAAGAAGGTTTCACAGTGCACAGCGTCTCCAAGGGGACCAGGTTCCCCAGCCAAGTGGCCGGGGTGGCACTCAGCACTGAGTGTCAACTCCACGGCACTGGCAGCACAGTTCACGCAGCACTGCCCAGTGACTACAGCTGGCTCTCGGGATGGCATGCCTGGGCTCTGCCAGATGCCTTCCCTACAAGCTCCTTAGATGGTGAATTCTGCATCCTCCTCTGTAGGATCTGGAAAAGCAACTTACCTTGGGGAATGAAGACCAGTGAGGCATAAAACTTCCCAAACGTGGAAAGCGTGTTCAAAGACACTGGACAGACAGAAAAAAGACAAACGTCCCCCAGAGATGCCACTGCTGCAACCAGGATCCAGGTGGCCAAGACACTCTACTGAAAAGATAGAGAGATACAGTGCAGTGATCTGGAGCAGGCAGAACTTGAGATGATTAGAATCTGAACAGGAGGCATGGAAAGACAGTCAAACCAGAATGAATAGTAATAAGAATAGCTAACATCACATACATGCTATGTACCAAAGACTATACTAACCTCTTGACTAATAACTGTCTTATTTAATCCCCACAAAAACTCTACGAGGTACAGATTCCAATTTTATGGGACCTAAAGCTTATACAATTTAGGACTGCTCTATTTAACACAAAGAACCTACATGTACAAATAATAAATTAGCTACAAATATTTATTTAAAATAAAAACATAAATTACCAAACTTAGAAATGTTTTTAAACTGGTAAATGCCAGAAACATCAAACAATTCAGAAAAAATATATATTTGTATTAATTAACTGTCTATCTCAATAATTCCTTATTTCTCATGGATTTTGATGCATACTATTTGATCACCTTTTCATATGACAATTATTTTTGTCTTTTGTCTTTTTTTTTTTTTTTTTTTTTTTTGAGACAGGGTCTTACTCTCATCCAGGCTGGAGTGCAGTGGCATGATCACGCCTCACTGTAGCCTTGACCTCCCAGGCTCAAGCAGTCCTCCCATCACAGCCTCCTGAATAGCTGAGACCACGGATGTGTGCCACTGCACTCAGCTAATTTTTTGTTTGTTTGTTTGTTTGTTTGTTTGTTTGGTAGAGACAGAGTCTCGCTATGTTGCCCAGGCTGCTAACTCTCGGGCTCAAGCGATCCTGCCTCCTCAGCCTTCCAAAATGCTGTGATTACAGGCATGAGCCACCGCACCTGGCCCAACAATGATTTTGTAAGACAAGTTCTACAGGCAGATTAGAAAGATGATTGGTCGGCCGGGCGCGGTGGCTCACGCCTGTAATCCCAGCACTTTGGGAGGCCGAGGCGGGCGGATCACAAGGTCAGGAGATCGAGACCACGGTGAAACCCCGTCTCTACTAAAAATACAAAAAATTAGCCGGGCGCGGTTGTGGGCGCCTGTAGTCCCAGCTACTCGGGAGGCTGAGGCAGGAGAATGGCGTGAACCCGGGAGGCGGAGCTTGCAGTGAGCCGAGATCGCGCCACTGCACTCCAGCCTGGGCGGCAGAGCGAGACTCCGTCTCAAAAAAAAAAAAAAAAAAAAAAAGAAAGATGATTGGTCTTTCCCCTAGGATAGTTGACTGAAACGTATTTGTTCTTTTATTGATAGTGTAGGGGCAAAATTTTTTCAACTTCACAACTCATTATTGGTAATTTTATATAAATTTTTAGAATGGTTGTCAAATTTGGTCAAACCACTATCAACTTTCTCTTATATATTAGTTATGGTATTTAATAATATTCAAGTTTTCCTGTGCAGTGACTTATCTTAAACAGTCTTTGCACTGACCCCACTCCTTAACCAGTTTGTCTTCAAAGTTACCATTATAGTAGCATATTAAAAGTTATGTTATCTTCTTTGATGTCAGTATTATATGTCAAATCTGCAAGAAATCTAAATCTTTTCCCAATGTCTTTATATGACTCACTCCTCTTCATCAATTGGATGATGTTCAAGTTTTCTAAGGCTGCATAACAAGCCACCCCAAATCTAGTGGCATAAAACAACAATTACTTTTTTTTTTTTTTTTTTGTGAGACAAAGTCACCCTCTGTCACCAGGCAGGCATGCAGTGGAGCGAGCTCAGCTCCCTGCAAGCTCCACCTCCCGGGTTCACGCCATTCTCCTGCCTCAGCCTCCAGAGTAGCTAAAACTACAGGTGCTCGCCACCACACCTGGCTGATTTTTCTTTTTTTTTTTTTTTTTTTTTGTATTTTTAGTAGAGATGGGGTTTCACCATGTTAGCCAGGATGGTCTCGATCTCCTAACCTCGTGATCTGCCCGCCTTGGCCTCCCAAAGTGCTGGGATTACAGGTGTGAGCCACTGCGCCCGGCCCAATCACTTTTTATTATGCTCCCAATTTGGCAGAACAGAAATTTAGACAGGGCACAACAAGGAGGCTTGTGTCTGCTCCATAACATCTGGGTGCTCAGCTGGGAAGACTCAACAGATACATGTGACTGGAATAGCTAAAAGCAGCAGCATCTAAAGGTTCCTTCCTTCGAATGTGTGGTGCTGCACTTTGTCCCACAATGCCGAGTGGCATAGCACAGTTTGGGGAAGAAGTATTCCTGGAAGTCATTCATACATCAGAACAGCTATTGATAACTTAACTATACCCAAAAGTGACTGTGAACCACACAAACATATCCCACGAAACTTAATCTATACCGAACTCAACTTTGCCTTAGATCCAAAAATATCCATGGCTACTTCAACACCCCCCAGCACAAGAGGAAATGTGAAGAGAGGAAGCGAGAGTGAAAAAGACAGACATTACAACAGCCTGCAGTTAACACATCACTTCTGCAATTTATATAAGGACATTTGGCCACAGGAACACAATTGCCAAGGCTCTTTCCACGCCTTTATGAAGGACCCATACAAATGAAGGGCCCCAAAGCTTAAGCTTGACAGTAGGTCCACCTGTAGGTCCACTCTATTGTTATCAACCAGTTGAGGAAACTGAGGCACAGAGACATTAAACAACTTCCCCTAGGCAACACAGCTAGGAAATAACCGACTTGAGTTTCCAACTCTAGAGCCCATGCTTTCAATTTTCCCTCTGAAAACGCGAGTTTGGAGAAAGTAGAAAGATGAGGGCAGTCAAGGAGCTAAGGAGCATAAACAGAGGGGCAGGAGTGAGAAAAGGAGATCAGTGACGCAAGGTGTCGGGGGCGGGGACACGGGAGCCTCCTCTGCTGGAAGCCACTTCCTTTCACCTGGACTGGGTATGCAAATCTTGAGAAAGAAAATGCATTTTTTTCCCATCTTATAAGCAGAGAAGATTCCAGAAGCTATTTGCTGTCGCCCGGCAGGGCACAAGGTCACCCTTCTTGTCTTGCCTCAGGGTTACATTGGCTTTCTCGCTCTGCGCCACCAAATCCACAGGCACCTTGATCAGGTCACCACCCCAGAGAGCACCACACTGGTTTATTCTGTTGATGAAACTACACTGACAGCATCTGGAGAGAAGAAAATGGCAGGTAGCTTTGATGTACATTTATACCTAGGAGATAAATTTAGGGGCCTGGCCCCTCTGTGAGGGCTTTCTGGGGATATTAAGGTATCTCTCAAATGTTACAGACAAGTTGCCTCACCTTTTGCTCCCTACAGTAAGAAAAGACCTCCCGTGGTTATCTGGATTTGGGAAGGGACATACAGTCCTTTTGGGTCTGCTGCTTCAACCCACTTATCGGATGTCTTAAAAGCCAGAGGAAGCAAAGGCTCTCCCAGTGGCCCATGCTGCAGTTCTGCCGCTGGGCCTCCCAACTGCCCAGCAGACCGTAAGAAGCTCAGTGTCAGTGGCAGTGGAGCCTGTGGTAAATCCAAGAGGTGAATCACAGATTTGGGAGCCAAACCTTGCCCTTTGGGGCAAACGATCAAGATCCTTTTGTAAAACTGTTCTTGGGCTGCTTATAGACAACGGTATACACTGAACAGCTGACCACTGGACACCAGGTGACTGTGGAACAGTATTGCACACAATGAATTGTGTGTAATTTGACCCACTCATCCTAAAGTTAGGTATCCCCAATAGCACTTAATAGACAAGTGAAACTGGTAAATTCAGATGGGGCCCAAGCACATCCTGAAAACAAAAGGAGGTTGCATCTACCTCATTCTCCAGCAAACCAATCTTTTTCTGGGGAGATGGGGATGTGGGAGCAGGAGCTTGCTCTGTCACCCAGACTGGAGTGCAGTGGTGAAATCAAGGCTCACTGCAGCTTCGAACTCCTAGGCTCAAATGATCCTCCCACCTCAGCCACCCAAATAGCTAGGACCACAGGCACATGCCATGACATCCAACTAATTTTGTATTTTTATTTATGTAAAGATGAGGTCTTGCTATGTTACTCAGACTGGTCTTGCACTTCTAGCCTCAAGTGATCCTCCCACCTTGGCCTTCCAAAGTGCTAGGATTACAGGTGTGGACCACTGATCTTGGCCCCAATTCATTCTTAATAGGCCTGCAAATAGAAGGGTCATAATGGCAGGAAAGGAGGCCATCCATGAACTTAACAACAGGGTCTTCCCCCCAAGCTCTAAGTGGATAGAGCTTGTGGGAGACAAAGTTCTATCCACTTCTACAGAAGCCATTAGGCCCAAATTTGTGGATTCCCTAAACTCTGACAGACAAGACACAGGCCTGTGATCTTAGCTAGTCCTAGCAGATGCAACTGCCTAAGACTTTGAATCAGGTGCAAGTGATTCAAAGAAGTAGAGGGAAGTTTACAATTCATTTTGGTGATGACCACAGTGGCATCCAAGGGCCACCAGCAGCAGCCTCAGCACCTGCACAGTGCCAGAGGAATCACCGGCAACAGTGCCAGCAGTGCCTGCAGCGTCCTAGCCAACCACCCCTGCGCTATGACCTGGCCTGTGGTTCTGGCCTCTCAGCTTCTTTTGGTTCCTGATCATTGCCTAAGCCTGGTTTTCCAAGATTCCTCTCAACTCCTTGAGCTACCAGAGTCAGGTTTTCTCTAACCCGGAATTGTTCACCTGCTTCTTTCCTCCTCTTCCATGGCCCCTAGGGTCCATCTGATCCTTTCTGAGTTATCCCCCTCATAGCTCACACCAGGATTTTCTCTTTTCCAAAAACTGAGGAAAAGTGGATTTGTGTCTTCATTGGATCCTTTCTGCATCATAAGAATATTAAGTATCTATACCTTCCCCATTCTTCTCTTCCCTGTGCCATCTCCCAACTCATTCCTGACTCTTAGTTCATTTCCCTACCCTGAAAATTGTGGAAAAAGAGGGGAAAGACGTTCGATTGGACTGTAAAGCAATAAAAATTTTTGTAGAGAGAAATTTGGCAAAATGTTTCAAATGCTCTAAAACTATGCATGCATACATTTTGACCCAGCAATTCGCTTTCTAGAAGTTTGTGCTAAGAAAAGCATTAAGTAATATATAAAGATATAAGTGCAACAATCTCCAACTCAGTAATATTTACAAGAAAAAAATGTTAAATTCCAGTGATGGAATATTGTTTAAAATTTTGTACATCTGGCCGGGCGCAGTGGCTCACACCTGTAATCCCAGCACTTTGGGGGGCCAAGGCAGGCAGATCACCTGAGGTCGGTAGTTTGAGGCCAGCCTGACCAACATGGAGAAACCCCATCTGTACTAAAAATACAAAATTAGCCGAGCGTGGTGGCACATGCCTGGAATCCCAGCTGCTCGGGAAGGCTGAGGCAGGAGAATCACTTGAACCCGGGAGGCAGAGGTTGCAACGAGCCAAGATCGCACCATTGCACTCCAGCCTGAGGCAACAAGAACAAAAAATCTCTGTTTCAAAATAAAAAAAAATTGGTACATCCACATAGTAGGATGCTGTATGGATATTAAAATCATGCTTTAGAAGTCTACTGATGTAGAACAATGTTACAATATAGTTTAATAAAGTAGAAAATAACTGTTATGAATTAGTTTAGATAATATAATCCCATTTTTAGTATATATATATTTATTATATATACAGTTTAGACAATATAATCCCATTTGTAGTATATATATGTTATTATATATAATTATATATATAAATTATTGCAGTCTGTATATATACACATATATACATATATATGTATTATTATATATGTATAATAGTACATTATTATAATACATTATTATATATGTATAATAATATATATACACATATTATTATGTGTATATATATACAGACTGCAATAATTTGCCAAGGACATTATTAACACCAAAGTATTAAGATTTCATTTTCTTCTGGATGCTAAATTCTCGGCAATTAACACTGTAACCTTTGTAAACTGAAAATCAATGTTTTTTTAATTATAAAAATGAGGCATTTATTAAGAGAGTGACCTGAAAACTATGATTTTCCTGATTTTATTTTTTTTTAACTTTTAAGTTTAGGGGTACACATGCAGGTTTGTTACATAGGTAAACTTGTGTCATAAGGGTTTGTTGTACAGACTATTTTGTCACCCAGGTATTAAGCCTAGCAGCCATTAGTTATTTTTCCTGATCCTCTCCCTCCTCCCAACCTCCTCCCTCTGAAAGGCCCCAGTGTGTGTAGCTCCCTTCTATGTGTCCATGTGTTCTCATCATTTAGCTCCCACTTATAAGTGAGAACCTGTGGTATTTGGTTTTCTGTTCTTGTGTTAGTTTGCTAAGGATAATGGCTTCCAGCTCCATCCTTGTTCCAGCAAAGGACATGACCTTGTTCTTTTCATGGCTGTATAGTATCCCATGGTGTATATGATGGTTAATATTGAGTGTCAACTTGACTGGATTAAAGGATACAAAGTATTGATCCTGGGTGTGTCTGTGAGAGTGTTGCCAAAGGAGATTAACATTTGAGTTAGTAGCCTGGGAAAGGCAGACCTCCCCTTAATCTGGGTGGACACCATCTAATCAGCTGCCAGTGCAGCTAGAATATAAAGCAGACAGAAGAATGTGAAAAGACAAGACTGGCCTAGCCTCTCAGTCTACATCTTTCTCCTGTGCTGGATGCTTCCTGCCCTTGAACATCGGACTCCAAGTTCTTCTGTTTTGGGATTCAGACTGGCTCTCCTTGCTCCTCAGCTTGCTGATGGCCTATTGTGGGACCTTGTGATCATGATCATGTGAGTTAATACTAATAAACTCATATATATGTGTGTGTGTGTGTATATATATATATATTCTATTAGTTCTGTCCCTCTAGAGAATCCTGACTAATACAGTGTATGTGGATCACGTTTTCTTTATCGAGTCTACCATTGATGAGCATTTAGGTTGATTCCATGTCTTTGTGATTGTGAGTAGTGCTGCCGTGAACATATGCGTGTATGTGTCTTTAAAATAGAATGATTTCTATTCCTTTGGGCGTATACCCAGTAATGGGATTGTGAGTCAAACGGTATTTCTGTTTTTAGGTCTTTGAGGAATTGCCACACTGTCTTCCACAATGGTTGAACTAATTTACACTCCCACCAGCAGTATGTAAGTGTTCCTTTTTCTCCACAACCTCATTAGTATCTGTTTTGTTTTTGTTTTTTGCTTTTTAGTAAGAGCCATTCTGACTGATGTGAGATGGTATCTCCTTGTGGTTTTGATTTGTATTTTTCTAATGATCAGTGATGTTGAGCTTTTTTTCATAAGCTTGTTGACTGCATGTACGTCTTCTTTTGAAAAGTGTCTATTCATGTCTTTTGCCCACTTTTTAGTAGGATTGTTTGGTTTTTTTCTTATACATTTAAGTTGCTGTATATTAGACCTTTGTCAGATGCAGAGTTTGCAAAAAATTAAGAAAAACAAAACAAGCTCAGTCATGCTGTGCCATTGCCACCTCCATGTTCCCAAAGCCAGACTGGAGGACGGGGCCAGAGGAGGGCTCGTGCTGCCCCAGGAGGCATCCAGGCAAAGACAAAGGCCATAGCAGGAAAGCTGTGGGAGAGGCCACAGGAACAGCCCAGCTCTCCTTCCCACCCAGAAAACCCCTCTGAACAGGAAGAAGATTAGCCAGGGGAGTTGAGGGAAAATAGCAGGACCTTCCTCAAGGCTGGGAACTTAATGGACACCAGGGTGGTTCCACTCACCCGAGTTCTGGGCTCTAGGCGCAAAGAGCTGGGACCAGCAGGACAGCTGCCTTTGAGAAAGTGGTTGAGAATATGGGCAGAAAAGTGAGTGCGCAGACAGAATAAAGCTGACAGGAGACCAGAAGAAAAATGGATCCACCATGAGGCGGAGAGTGAGTGGGAGTGAGAGCAAGAGTGAGAGAGAAGACAGGATCGAAGACCACAGATAAAGGCCCAGTGGGGCTTTACCTTCAGATGGGACCCTCCTGGGCAGCCCTCGCAGCAGCTCAATCTCCCCAAGAGCCTGGTTCCCAGAGCAGAAAGTGCGGAGGGAAAGTAGGCAGGACAAGATGAAGAAGGGGGAATAAAGTTTTGCCCAGGGACCAGGGAAAAGGAAGTGACTTTCTCCTGACTCATCACCGTGCCTGAGCTCCTGGGTCTGCAGACTCCATCCCAAGGACAGTGGAGAGACCACATGAGGAGGGGGCTGGGATTTATTTGGGGTCTGTCAGCAAAGCCTGAATGAAGCTGGGCTCAGAAACCAAGTGTTTCAATGCCTTAACCAATCTCTATCTGCTAACCTGCCCAGCCAATTTCCCAAAGGGCTGCCTTCCGCCATTGTGGCCCATGTGTAGAATTATTCCCTAGCTTAGCTGCCTTCTTCTTTTATATACATATATATAATTTTTTTATAAGACTCTCTGACACCCAGGTTGGAGTGCAGTAACACAAGCAAACACAGCTCACTGCAACCTGAAACTCCTGGGCTTAAGCGATTCTCCCACTTCAGCCTCCCAAGTAGCTGGGACTACAGCACACACCACCACATCTGGCTAATTCTGGAAAGTACTTTTCAAAAATCCTTTTGTAAAACAGTGCTAATCTTCAAAGAAAAAAACCGCTGAATGAGAAACAGGCCTGACTTGTGGGAGAATTTCCCGATCTAGTCGAGGGGTTCAGCCCACTCCCTAGCTGATGCAAAAGACTTCAACTTTCTCTGTCCTTTAGAAATAGGAAACATTCTCTTAGACCTGAGTTGGGGCAAATGACATCTACTGCAGCAGGGGATGACAGAGGTGACACAAAAGAAAGGATTTCTCAAGCACTAATGGCTCAATGAATAAAAAATTGTAGGTCCTTAGTATGTGATATGGTCTGGCTGTGTCCCTACCCAAATCTCATCTTGAATTGTGGTTCCATAATCTCCACGTGTGGTGGTAGGGACCCCGTGGGAAGTAATTGAATCATGGAGGTGGTTTCCCCCATGCTATTCTCATGATAGTAAGTTCTCACGAGATCTGATGGTTTTATAAAGGGCTTCCCAATTCACTCAGTTCTCATTCTTCTCTCTCCTGCCACCATGTGAAGAAGTGAAACTAGGCCTCATAAAACTTAGAAACTAGGCCTCATATAGAAAAAATTAACACCAGGTGGCTCTGGATAGAGTCCCACCCTGCCTCGATAAGGACCCACCCTGATAGGGTCCCACCCTGCCAATTCCGGGAAACAACCTCATGGGGTCCCACCCTGCCAATTCCGGGGGTCCCACCCTGCCTCGAAGTTCCCGGAATCAACAACTCCAGGAAAAAACCTCATAAGGTCCTGCTCTAACCAATTAGCATAAGACACCTTGCTCAGGCCATAGCTAGACCCAATCATTTTGCGCCTTAAGCTTTGTTTGAATTTCGCGCCCTAAGCTGTGTTTGAACTTGTGTTTGCCTATATAAACAGCCTGTAACAAGCAGTCGGGGTCCCAGGGCCAACTTAGAGCTTGGGACCCTAGCGCGCTAGTAATAAATAACTCTCTGCTGTGAATCTCGTGTCGGTGATCCTTCGCGGCGACCCCTGCCCAGGAGGGAATCGACAGTTCGGTTCCAACAGAAGGATGTGTTTGCTTTCCCTTCTGCCATGATTGTAAGTTTCCTGAGGCCTCCCCAGCCATGCTGAACTGTGAGTCAAACCTCTTTCCTTTATAAAATACTCAGTCTTGGATATGTCTTTATTAGCAGCGTGAGAACAGACTAATACAGTAAATTGGTACAACACAGAGTGGAGCACTGCTGTAAAGATACCCAAAAATGTGGAAGCAATTTTGGAACTGGGTAACAGGCAGAGGTTGGAACAGTTTGGAAGGCTCAGAAGAAGACAGGAAAATGTGGGAAAGTTTGGAACTTCCTAGAGACTTGCCTAATGGCTTTGACCAAAATGCTGATAGTGATATGAATAATTAAGTCCAGGCTGAGGTGGTCTCAGATGGTGATATGGTTTTGTTCCTGGACCAAACTGAGGGTCGAGCTGCTATTTCTCATGGCCCTATAATGAGATGCAGAGGAACTGGGGAGGAAGAGAGTTTTTATTTCTGCAACCAGCTACAGGGAGAAGGCCTGGAAATTATCACCAGACCAACTCAAAATTACAAAGTTTTTCAGAGGTTACATGCCTTCTAAGCTGTATGTCTACATGTAAGTGTGTATTTATCTAAACACACAAGTAATTAACTTCTTTTAATCTATAACTAAGATCTGAATCCTGAAGACCTTCCTCTGGACCCTCAGTAAATTTACTTAATCTAAATGGATCCAGGTGCTGGGGTGATTACCCTTATCTTGTCTCCCACTAAATCATGGAGGTTTGGGGAGTTGCTTCAGACCCCTAATAAACTTGTTTGTGGAGGCCTGCAGAGTTTCTTCAGACCCACAATAAAATTTATTTAATCATAAATGGGTCCTGTTAAGAATTCCTTCATTATTTTGTCATGCATTAAGGCCCAAAGAAGGCCTATGCAAAACTCTTGATGGGCTATTGTTACATCTCAGCCTTTGTATAAGGGCACTGGCTTTTAATGTTTAACTTAACCACTCAGTCAGTACTGAAACAGTTGTTATGGAGGCCTGTGTTAGTGAGACCGGGCCTGCCACAGTTTGGTTGTGTCCCCACCCAAATCTCATTTTGAATTGTAGTTCCCATAATCTCCACTTGTTGTGGGAGGGACCTGGTGGGAAGTAATTGAATCACGGGATCAGTTGCCCCCATGCTGCTGTTCTCATGATAGTGAGTTCTCACAAGATGTGATGGTTTTATAAGTGGCTTCTCCTCCTTTTGCTCATCACTTCCCCTTCCTGCCATCATGTGAAGAAGGACATGTTTGCTTCCCCTTCCACCATGATTATAAGTTTCCTGAGGCCTCCCCAGCCACGTGGAACTGTGAATCAATTAAACTCTTTCCTTTATAAATTACCCAGTCTCAGTCCTTTATAGCAGCATGAGAATGGACTAATACAGATGGAGACAAGGAACTTGTTGGAAACCCAGAGTAAAGGGCACTCTTGCTTTGCAAAAAGACTGGTGGCATTTTGCCTCTGCCCTAGAGATCTGTGGAACTTTGAACTTGAGAGAGAAGATTTAGGGTACCTGGCAGAAAAAAATCTCTAAAGCAGCAAAGCATTCAAGAGGTGACAGGGCATAAAAGTTTGGAAAATGTGCAGCCTGACAATGCAGTAGAAAAGAAAACCTCATTTTCTGGGGAGAAGTTCAAGCCAGCTGCAGAAATTTGCAAAAGTGATGAGGAGTCAAAAGCTAATCACCAAAACAGTGGGGAAAATACCTCCAGGTCATGTCAGAGATTTTCATAGCAGCCCCTCCCATCACAGGGCCCCAGGCGTAGGAGGAAAAATTGGTTTCTTGGGCTGGGTCCAGGGCCCCCTGGCTATGTGCAGCCTCAGGACTTGGTGCCCTGTGTCCCAGCCGCTCCAGCCATGGCTGGGGCCAAGGTATAGCTCAGGCCATGGCTTCAGAAGGTGCAAGCCCCAAGCCTCAGTAGCTTCCACTTGATATTGAGCCTGCAGGTGTACAGATGTCAAGAACTGAGGTTTGGGAGCCTCCACCTAGATTTCAGAGGATGTATGGAAATGCCTGGATGCCCAGACAGGAGTTTGCTGCAGGGGCAGAGCTCTCATGGATAATCTCTGCTACAGCAGTGCAGAAGAGAAATGTGGGATTGGAGCCCAGATTCCCCACTGGGGTGCTGTCTAGTGGAGCTGTGAGAAAAAGACCACCGTGCTCTGGACACCAGGATGGTAGATACACTGACAGCTTTTCCACCCTTGCACCCAGAAAAGCCACAGACATTCAACACCAGTCATTAAAGCAGCTGGGAGGGGGGCTGTACCCTGCAAAACCATGGGGGTGGAGCTGCCCAAGGCCATGGGAGCCCACCTTTTGCATCAGTGTGACCTGGATGTGAGACATAAAGTCAAAGGAGATCATTTTAGAAATTTAAGGTTTGGTGACTGCCTTATTGGATTTCAGACTTGCATGGGCCCTGTACCCCTTTGTTTTGGCCAGTTTCTCCCATTTGGAATGGGTGTGTTTACTCAATGCCTGTACCCCCATTTACCTAGGAAGTAACTAACTTTCTTTTGATTTTACAGGCTCATAGGCAGAAAGAACTTGCCTTGTCTCAGATAAGACTTTGGACTTGGACTTTTGGGTTAATGCTGAAATGAGCTAAGACTTTGGGGAGCTGTTGAAAATGCATGATTGTGTTTCGGAATGTGAGGACATGAGATTTGGGAGGGGCCAGGGGTGCAATGATATGGTTTGGCCGTGCCCCCACCCAAATCTCATCTTGAATTGTAGTTCCCATAATCACCACGTGTGGTGGGAGGGACCCGGTGGGAGGTAATTGAATCATGGCGGCGGTTTCCCCCATGCTATTCTCATGATTGTGAGTAAGTTCCCACAAGATCTGGTGGTTTTATAAGGGGTTTCCCCCTTTACTCAGCACTCATTCTCTCTCCTGCCACCCACCCTGTGAAGTGGTATCTTCCACCATGATTGCAAGTTTCCTGAGACCTCTCCAGCCATGCTGAATTGTGAGTGGATTAAACCTCTTTCCTTTATAAATTACCCAGTCTCAGGTATGTCTTCATTTTCAGCATGAGAACACAGTAATACATTATGTATGTCACTTAACCAAGAAAAGAGTTTTCTTTATTGTCACAGATGCACATCCTCATAGTGTTCTTTGGAGATACTTCTAATACAAGGCAGTCTCTTGTTTGTTTGGGTTATTCTTTCTTTTTTAGGTTGAAAAAGTGTGTTAAAAACTCCAAAACATATATGTAGATAGCTTGCCCTCAAGGAGGGAAGACATAACCCCCTACTCCTTAAGTGCGGGCTACAGATAGTGACTTTCCAGAAAGGAGAGGAAAAGGAACAACTTTACCATAGAGCAACCTGACAAACACACCACCTCAGGCGGGTGACTATGGTCAACATTGACAGTGACAGCCTCTTATAAAACCACCAGATCTTGTGGGAACTTACTCACAATCATGAGAATAGCATGGGGGAAACCGCCGCCATGATTCAATTACCTCCCACCGGGTCCCTCCCACCACACGTGGTGATTATGGGAACTACAATTCAAGATGAGATTTGGGTGGGGGCACGGCCAAACCATATCATTGCACCCCTGGCCCCTCCCAAATTTCATGTCCTCACATTTCCTCTATGGCCTTCCTCCCAAAATCCATAACCCCAGACTAATCGTGATAAAAACACCAGATAAATTTCAATAACTGGGCCGAGTGTGGTGGCTCACACCTATAATCCCAGCGCTTTGGGAGGCCAAGGCAGGCAGATCACGAGGTCAGGAGATAGAGACCATCCTGGCTAACACAGTGAAACCCTGTCTCTACTAAAAATACAAAAAAATTAGCCGGGTGTGGTGGCAGGAACCTGTAGTCCCAGTTACTCTGGAGGCTGAGGCAGGAGAATAGCGTGAACCTGGGAGGCAGAGTTTGCAGTGAGCAGAGATCACGCCACTGCCCTCCAGCCTGGGCAATAGAGCGAGACTCCATCTCAAAAAAAAAAAAAAAATTCAATAATAGGGCATCCTAAAAACACCTAATTACTCTACTCCTTGAAATTGTCAAGATCATCAAAAACAAGGAAAGCCTGAGAAATTAGGGAGACATGACAATTGGATGTAATATGTTATCCTGGACGGAGTCCTGAAACAAAAAAAAAAACAAAGGTATTAAATGAAAACTAAGAAAATCTGACTAAAGTACAGACTTGAATTAATAATAATGTATCAATATTGGTTCATTAATTGTGACAAATGTACCTACTAATTTAAGACAATAAAAAAGGAAACTGGGTGTGGAGTATATGGGAATCGTATGTACTATCTTAGCGATTTTTCTGTAAATCCAAAACTATTCCAAAACAAAATGTTATTCTTTAGAAGTTTTTTGACATAGAAGTTTATAATATATTGCTAAACGATAAAAAAGGTTAAAAATATTAAATTTTCAATAAAATGTGTATTCAGATCAATACATGACAGATAGATACATACATATCTGGATAAAATATGTATCTAGATACATAAAATATATGCATTCAGGTCAATAGATGATAGATAGACACATACATACCAAAGTATTAACAATGATAAGCTCTAAGTGGAATGGATTTGGGTGTTCGTTATGTTGTTTTGGTTTTGTATTTTTATATTTGAGATCCACTAATCATACAATAGGAAAATAGTGTATAAAACATTCAAACAAAATGATGGAATGTTTTATTGTACTTTGATATTTTTAAGAAAGGATATATATATATATATATATATATTTTTTTTTTTTTTTTTTTTTTTAAGTGGGCTCTGGGAGCAGGGTTAGTCCATTAGGGCCTTCAGTGTCCTGGTGGTGATTTTGTCCTTCTCAGTGATGTGAACAATGACTCCCATGCCTGACACTGCATTCCAGTCCACAGCATTCCGCATGGCTTGGAATATGATTTCAAACAGGTGTTCTGGATCCATGTTGGACTCCCAGAGGGACTCGCACATTTCATACATTTGTTCTGCACAGGTGCCACTGACCATAAAGTCATCAGTTACCATGGGGCAGCCAATGAGGTCTAGAGAGCAAATAAAGGGCTTAAAGGTCTTCAGGTCCAACCCAGCAATGACTGGCTCAGTATAGTAGGGGCCAAACCGTTTCTCAGACAAGAGGCCTTGGCCACCATGCTCATAAGGGTGTAAGATTTGACAGCCGACCTTCCTTCAACTCAGCCGGAACTTGAGGCACTGGACAACTGTCTGGATGTCAGTGACGAGCCGGGTCAGATGGATATAGAGCCAGTCACCCATGGGAAAGATCTTCTGGAAGTCCGTGGTAACCATTTGGGCCTGGATTCCGAAGCGCCTGTCTGCAGCTATAGCCAGGCAACTCTTCTCCTTCATGGCCATGAAGTTTATGGGACATAATAGACATGATTGTGGTATACTAGGAACCGTCCATCACCAGCGCAATTCCGGTAAACTGGATCTAGCCTTTCCTTATTTTGACATTTTTAACGCCAAATTTATTTTTAACCAATTGTGCCTACTTTACGCCTTTAGAAATGTTTTATCAATAGTTTTATTTTGTAGTTCGGGTGCGGTGGCTCACGCCTGTAATCCCAGCACTTTGAGAGGCCGAGGTGGGGGGACGGCTTGAGCCCAGGAATTCAAAACCAGCCTGAGCAACATAGGGAACCCCGCCCCCCACCCGCCGCCGTCTCTACAAAAAAAATACAAAAATTATCCGGGTGGAGTGGCGCCGCCTGTGGTCCCAGCTACTCGGGAGGCTGAGGTGAGAGAATCACTTGAACCCAGAAGGTGGAGGTTGCAGTGAGCTGAGATCGCACCACTGCACTCCAGCCCATGAGACAAAACCAAACCCTGCCTCAAAAAAAAAAAAAAAAAAAAAAAAAAAGATCAGTAGTGAATGTTTCCCAGTTGTCAGTGCTTTTTTTTTTTTTTTTTTTTTTGAGACGGAATCTCACTCTGTCTCCAGGCTGTAGTGCAATGGCGTGATCTCCATTCACTGCAGCCTCCGCCTCCCGGGTTCAAGCAATTCTCCTGCCTCAGCCTCCTGAGTAGCTGGGATTACAGGTGCGCACCACCACACCCAGCTAATTTTTGTTATTTTAGTAGAGACAGGGTTTCACCATGTTGGCCAGGATAGTCTCAGACTCCTGACATCGTGATCCGCCCGCCTTGGCCTCCCGAAGTGCTGGGATTACAGGCGTGAGACCGCGCTTGGCCGTCAGTGCACATTTTTTAAATGCATGCGTGGTAGAAAGGCTACAAGCAGAACACAGAGTGCTAAGTACTTACATTGTTTCCAGCTTTAAGATGTGCAAAATTTCCGAAATTTCTGGTTAAGGTAAGTCAAAAATAAAAATAAGAAGGCGGAGAGTCTGAAAATGGACCAAAACTTGGAGTTTTGTTTGTTTTTCCCAAAAATCTGCCGTTCTGGAGCCGGTTCAAATGGGGTCATATCGCCCCCGTGTGGTAAATCTCTGAACAGCCATGTTCAACAAGGCATCCCCTCTCCCTGAGCTGCCTGGGAGACGGTAAAGCGGGTCTTGAACATCTTCTACTGGTCCAAACCCCTCAGTCTGCACAGGAGGACGATGAAGTCGAGAAGAATTCATTTAGTTTACCCAAGATCAATTAGTGAATTAATGAGTGAGCTAAGACTACTAATAATATATGTCATGTATAGGACTGTTACATAAACCACCACCTGATACAAAGTTTAAATAATCCCACTTTACTGATGAGGAAACTGGGGTGAGAGAAATGGAGTGCCTTGTCCGAGGTCACACAGCCCTACAACAACAGAGCCAGACCCAAACTTAGTCTATCTGCCCCCTAAGCCAGTGAAACTAGACACTATAAACCCAGCCTCCAAACACAATGCCCACCCCTCCTGTCTCTGTAACATGTCTGCCTCTGGATCACAGGGAGAAGATGCCTTGGAGACATCTGCTCTTATTCCATCATGTGGCAGAAGAGGAAACAAAATCAGAGAAGAATATGGTTTATCCACAGTCACGGAGGGTCAGAGCTGAGGCTTGAATCCATGACTCCAGGATGCTGGTCTAACACTGGCTCTAGGGCTGTTCCACCAGCCCATCTACTGCAAGTCTATGTGTGGACGTGTACCTGTGTTGAATGTGTCAAGGGGTGTGTGTGTGTGTGTGTGCGTGTGTGTGCGCAGGACAATCCTACCCACAGAAAGCAGCCAGGAAAGCCCAAAGTAATCACCACCAGTAAAGGTAGCTTTTCCAATCAGCACCTGTTCCATCGCAGAGCCGTGAAGTCAGAGGCAGGGATCAAAGTTTAGGGGAAGGAAGGGGCCATTGGTGATGTAAGGTACCACAGCTGGGCCCCGGAGAGACTGAGGGTGCTTCCATGGGTGCAAGATCCTAGAGACTTACTTCACTGAAGTTGAGAGTGCAAAGCTCAGAGGGTCACACAGGCCACCATGGGACCAGACATTGTACGAATAGGAAGAGTTTAAGCCACAAGCCTGCCTTCCCAAGACAGAAGCCTCTTCCATGCTCCTGCCTCAGCAGCAGAACTCGGTGTCTCTACATGGATCCTGGGGGAGGAACAGGCACATTGAGATAGGGGACAAAGATGGTGCAAGAGGTGGCCCTGGCAGGAGAGTGTCAAGCATGGCCAGAGATAGGGGCAGAATTTCCCTGATGCCCCCATGGCCGGGGCTCCCTAAGTGCCAATGAGCTCAAGCCAGAGCACCTAAGGGCAAGGTGTGAGGCAGCACAGGACAGAGGCCACAGGTCCTGTGAAAATGTATACCCATGCACAAGACAGTCCACTCTCACTCCAAATGGGACGTCCTCCAAATGGAGAAGGAAGGAATGAGGGAAGTCAAGGGAAGGGAAAATGAACTGAAGAATAACGTGAACATAAGAGAAGGGAGACCATGACCACAGAGGTCTACAAAGAAAAACCAAAAAGAAAGGGGATCAGAGGCTGTTGGCCAACCCACAAAGTTAGTAGGTGAAACTGGCCTCAAGCTGTAGTTGAAGACATTGCAATTAGACCCAAGAAATTAGAATTGTGGTGGTCTCTTCCCTAGAGATCATGAACACAGATGAGGGAACAGAGCTGCTAGGAGAGAGGGCCCAAAGGTGGGCAGCAGTGGGTGGTGTATTCCCACATAAGTCTGGGGAAGCCATTTACCCTGAACCCTGCAACTTCTTGACTCGCCTAGGCAAAATTCTGCGGTGGTGCCGTTGTTTATTTGTTTGGTTTTGTTTTTTGTTTTGTTTTGTTTTGTTTTCTTGCAGAGAATGTGTGAGCAAAGATCTTACCTGTGCTAAGAGTTCCTGAGAGAGAGTACTTGAGACAGGGGACAAGCCTCTGTAAACCCCTGAGATCATTTTTACTCTAAAAGTCTAAGCAGTAAATGGTCTACATCCGAATGCAACGTAATGATTAAAAAATACTTTCTCCCCACAGCTGCTGGGTAAGTTTTAATTAATTCCCTGGGGTCAGTCAAGTCTCTCTGTTTCCCTGAGGCCTGCTCCCCAGCTCCACAGCACCCAGTGCCTCTGCCACAGTCATTACCTGCTCCGAATGGGACCATCTCCGTGAAGCACAACTGTAATCACAGCCATAATAATTCCACAATTACTTTTGTCTCTCAACATTTAAAAAAAATAAAGATTTGCAGCCTAGCAATGAATAGAGCACTTGTGCAATTTCATTGCATCATCTCATTTGGTAGTCACATCAACCCCAGAGATAAACCTAGCAGGTATTCATTAAGACTCTGGTTTAGTGATAGGAAATTAAGGAGCCAGGTGACTCCTTAGTCACTGGGCCAAAGTCACTTGGCCAACAAGAGCAGAACTCAGACTTGAAACCTAGAAGCCTAAGCCTCAGCTCCCAGGCCAGGACACTCCCTAATATACCACCCAGTCCTGCCCACCTGAGAGCCCCCTCTCCTACCAGCTCTGTTCCTACGTCTGCTATTTGTTCTCTGAAAGCCCAGCTTTTTCCAACACTAAAAGACTGCAGTGTCCGGCACAGCAACCCAAGAACAGCTGATCTCCTCTAGGAACCCCCTACCTCCTCATACCCTGATTACTCAGCACCCGCCCAGGCTCCTGGAGTGGGAAGTACACCCTATGGGGAGGTCACTGGTTCCTGCCCACAGACCTCACTATGCCTCTGTCATACCACCCACAACTCTTCCCGCCACTCCCATCTCACAGCTAAGGAGAGATTCGCTGCTTATATTTATTTTTTCAGAATCCTGTTGCACAGCATAAATAGCTTACCAAGACATGTAAAACACATGAGATGACAGATATTAAAACTAGGAACAAATAAATAAAAAGAAAAAAAAGACTTTAAAAAGTAAAGATGGAAATAGGGATCTAAAATCGAACCAGGAATGGAACTTAAAAATGTGAAATACAAGACCTGTACCCTTCCTAAGGGTGAGCCACAAGTCTGACTCAAAACTGCTCAGCAGCCAACCCAAAAAGGAAAGTCTGGTCTGTTCTGGAGTTCACAGTGTCCATGAGATAAAACAGACAGATGACACAGGGAAGCACAACTATTCTTGGAACTGAGACCAGACAGAAGTTTCTCCCAAGGACACTCCCAGAGAGATGACGGTGGTTCACAGCCTTACCATTGCCCTGACAGTGAGTTTCCCGGGATGGATTCTAAGAGCCGCCCTCAACACAGGGGAGGCCCTGGCACTGAGGGACCTCTGTGGTTGTGGGAGAGAGAGGATGCACCATGACCCTGCTCTTTCCCGATGAGTTTGATGTAAGGCAGGACTGTTCAACCTTGGTACTAGTGACATTAAGGCCAGATAATTCTTTGTTGTGGGGGCTGTTCTGTGTATTGTAGGATGTTTAGCAGCATTCCTGGTCTCTGCCCACTAGATGCCAGTAGCATCCTTCCCTCCAATTGTGATACCACAATGTCCCCAGACGTGGCCACATGTCCCCTGAGGGACAAAATTGCCCCCAGTTGAGAACCAATGATCCAAGAGTAGAAATCATTGCTATTTTCCTTTTAACATAGAAAGGCAAAGAAGGAACATCTAGTTTTGTTTCTGTTTTGTTACAGGTTTATTGAAGTACAATTTGTATACCATAAAATCCACTCATTTAACATACACAATTTAGTGGGTTTTACTATAGGGTTATAGTAACCTATAGGTTACTATAGGACACAGGATTATGCAACCATCATCACTGATTTTAGAACACTTTATCAATTCAAAAAGTAGCTCTGTACGCCTTAGCAATCACTCCTCATTCTTCCCTCCTCCCAACCCCCAGCAATCACTACCATATGGTCTCTCTATGGATTTGCCTATTCTGGACATTTTATACAAATAGAATCATGCAATGTGTGATCTTTTGTGACTGGCTTTTTCACTCAGCTTGATGTTTTCAAGGTTCATCAACGTAGCATGTATTAATACTTCAATCCATTTATTGACAAATAATATTCCATTGTATGGATATATTATTTCATTTATCCATTCATTGTATATACATTTGTATTGTGTAAACTTTGGGACTATTATGCATATTTCTACTATAAATGCACATGTACAAGTCTTTGTGCAGACACATGTTTTCAGCTTTCTTGCATGTATACCTAGGAACTGAATTGTTGGGTCAGATGGTAACTCTATGTTTAGTACTTTGAGGAACTGCTAAACAGTTTTCCAAAATGGCTGCATCACTTTATATTTTCACCAGCAATGAATGAGGGTTCCAATTTCTCCAGCTCTTCATCAACACTTGTTACTGTCTTTATTTTAGCCATCCTAGTGGGAATGAATTGGTATCTCCTTGTGGTTTTGATTTCCATTTCCCAATGGCTAACGATGCTAAGCATCTTTCATGTCCTTACTGGCCATTTGTATCTCTTCTTCAGAGAGGTGTCCGTTCAAATCCTTTTTTCATTTTTTGATTGGGTTATTCAACTCTTTGTTGTTGAGTTATAAGACTGCTTTTTGTATTCTGGATACAAGGCTCTTACTAGATATAATTTACAAATATTTTTTCCTATTCCATGGATTATCTTTTTACTTTGTTGATGGTAGCCTTAGAAACACAAAAAGGTTTTTTGTGGGTTTTGTTTTTTGGTTTTTTTTGAGACAGAGTCTCATTCTGTCCCCAGGCTGCAGTGCAGTGGCGCAATCTTGGCTCACTCCAACCTCTTGGTGGGGTACAGTGTCTCAAGCCTATAATCCCAGCGCTTTGGGAGGCTGAAGTGGGTGGATCACTTGAGACCAGGAGTTCAAGATCAGTCTGGCCAACATGGCAAAATGCCGTCTCTACTAAAAATACAAAAATTAGCAGGGCATGGTGGTACACACCTGTAGTCCCAGCTACTTGTGGGGCTGAGGTGAGAGGATCGCTTGAATACAGGAGGTGGAGGTTGCAATGAGCCAAGACTGCACCACTGCACTCCAGCCTGGGTGATGGAGTGAGGCTGTCTCAAAAAAAAAAAAAAAAAAAAAAAAGGCAAGAGAGAGAGAGACGAAAGAAAGAAAGAAAGAAAGAAAGAAAGAAAGAAAGAAAGAAAGAAAGAAAGAAAGAAAGAAAGAAAGAAAGAAAGAAAGAGAGAAAGAGAGAAAGAGAGAAAGAGAGAAAGAGAGAGAGAGAGAGAGAGAGAGAGAGAGAGAGAAGAGAGAAAGAGAAAAAGGAAGAAAGGAAGGAAGGAAGGAGAGAGATCGAAAATAGAAAAACAATAGAGAAAAATTCAACAAAATGAAAAGTTCATTCTTTGAAAAGATTAGCAAAGTTGACAAACTCTTAACTAGACTGACTAAGAAAAAAAAAAGAGAAAGAGTCCAATTAAATCAGGAATGAAAGAGGGGACATCATTACTGCTCTTACAGAAATAGAGAGGATTATAAGGAAATATTGTCTTCTAATAAGTCCAACATCTGAGCTTTCTCAGAGTTCTCAGAGAAACAAGCCCATTGATTGCTTTCTTTTTTTTTTTTTTTTTTTTAATTGAGACAGAGTCCTGCTCTGTCACCCAGGCTGGAGTGCAGTGGCATGATCTCGGCTCACTGCAGCCTCTACCTCCCAGGCTCAAGTGATTCTCTTGCCTCAGCCTCCCAAGTAGCTGGGATTACAGGCACATGCCACCATGCTCAGCTGATTTTTTTGTATTTTTAGTAGAGACAGGGTTTTGCCATGTTGGCAGGCTGGTCTCAAACTCCTGACCTCAGGTGATCCGCCCACCTCGGCCTCCCAAAGTGCTGGGATTACAGGTGTGAGCCACCGCTCCTGGCCAACATTTTATTTTCTAATCATACTGTATTATCTTTGACTAAATGCAAAGACCTTTCCAACATGTCACCTAGAGACCATTTTACCCACTGCTCTGTTTGACCATCAATCAGTCTCTTGTCCCTCTCTTTGACAATGGTGAGGTGGATACATTTTCCTTAGGGAAGAGAAATCTATGGTTTGTTGCCTTTGCCAGTAACAAAAATGTTGGACAGCTGGATGGCAAAGCTGTTGCCACTGGCATCTTTCACAGGAACCACAATTTTTTTTTATTATTACTTTATGTTCTAGGGTACATGTGCACAATGTGTAGGTTTGTTACTATGTATACATGTGCCATGTTGGTGTGCTGCACCCATTAACTTATCATTTACATTAGGTATATCTCCTAATGCTATCCCTCCCCCCGCCCCCACCCCACAACCAGCCCCAGTGTGTGATGTTACCCTTCCTGTGTCCAAGTGATCTGATTGTTCAATTCCCACCTGTGAGTGAGAACATGCGGTGTTTGGTTTTCTGTTCTTGTGATAGTTTGCTGAGAATGATGGTTTCCAGCTGCATCCATGTCCCTACAAAGGACATGAACTCATCCTTTTTTATGGCTGCATAGTATTCCATGGTGTATATGTGCCACATTTTCTTAATCCAGTCTATCATTGATGGGGATTTGGGTTGGTTCCAAGTCTTTCCTGTTGTGAATAGTGCCGCAATAAACATACGTGTGCATGTGTCTTTATAGCAGCATGATTTATAATTCTTTGGGTATATACCCAGTAATGGGATGGCTGGGTCAAATGGTATTTCTAGTTCTAGATCCTTGAGGAATCGCCACACTGTCTTCCACAATGGTTGAACTAGTTTACAGTCCCACCAACAGTGTAAAAGTGTTCCTATTTCTCCACATCCTCTCCAGCACCTGTTGTTCCCTGACATTTTAATGATCGCCATTCTAACTGGTGTGAGATGGTATCTCATTGTGGTTTTGATTTGCATTTCTCTGATGTCGAGTGATGATGAGCATTTTTTCATGTGTCTGTTGGCTGCATAAGTGTCTTCTTTTGAGAAGTGTCTGTTCATATCTTTTGCCCACTTTTTGATGGGGTTGTTTGTTTTTTCCTTGTAAATTTGTTTGAGTTCTTTGTAGGGAACCACAGTATTTTAAGTGATACACTGTGGCAACTTCAGAAATCAGATTCCTACTCCCTCAGGACTTTTTGTTGTTGCTGTTTGTTGTGGCTGCTGCTGCTGCTATTGCTGCTCTCGTGTGTGTGTTTGTTTAGTGACTTTCCTGGACTAAGTCTGTAAATTTTGTATTCTTTGTCACGTGTGTCAGCTTGGTTAGCTTAGCAGTCAGCTACTGCTGAAACAGAGATTTCCTTAAATGCCTTTGACCATTAAATCTCCCACCCTTTGTTGAGGGGCATGTGTGTGCGTGTGCGTGTGTGTGTGTGTGCGTGATGCCTTCAATACTCCAGCAGTTCATTAATCTGACCTAGCCTTCACTTGCTGCTTGCACAGGGCTTTAAGGTGAGCCAGAAGTGAGAAGTGCACAACCTTGCGCATGTGTGTTGCCTTCTAGACCCCCAGGAATAAGTGAGAGCTTTGCAAGTTCCCTATGAACATCCCCAGATTTTCTCTGTAAGATTTTGGCCAGCCTGATTTTGCCCCAGTGTGTATCACTATCTCAGGCAACTGCAATTTGTAAATTGCCACTAATTATTTGACCAGTGCCCTGGGGAAAGGGCTTTCCTCAGTGACCAAATAAAGATAAGCCCTATGAATGAGGCTTTCCCAGGGATCTTCTAGACAGGTCGAATAGTGACAATTCTCTGGCAACCGGGTCTTTGGGGATCTTGAAACCCACTCTACCACGTCCAATGGCTGCTAGGCCTCTGGTTTTCAGTGACTATGGTTCCAAGGCTGCTGGTTTCAAGGCCACCATAGAGCTAGGAAGAAGGGGTGGAAATAGGACAAGTTAAAACACCACAAAGCTCACCGTTCTTATGAAAGCCAACGCTTTTCTTGAAAAAACTCTTCAGATTGCTGTAAGCCTTTGGTTAATTTCTAGAGTTCTGAAAAACTTGATATTGACAACTTTTGCCGATGTTCTTGCTGCTGTTACAGAAGAGCAGATTTTCAGAAGTGTTTATTCCACCATTCCAGAAGTGCTTTCTCCTGATATTATGTTTTAACCACACTTCCTTAAGAGTCCCCTAGGGCCTCAGGAGAGAGTGAGTCCTGAAGAAACAACCCAATAATCAAATATAAATTGGTGTAGGCATTATGGAAAACAGTAAGGAGGTTCCTAAAGAATTAAAAACAGAGCTATCTGCAGGGTGCAGTGGCTCATGCCTGTGATCCCAGACTCTTGGGAGGTTAAGGTAGAAGGACTGCTTAAGGTCTGGAGTTCAAGACCAGCCTAGGCAACCCCCTCTCTATTTCTTAATTTAAAAAAAAAAAAAAATACAACTACCATCTCCTCTGGGTCTTTGTAGTCAGGGAAAAAAAATTTTTTTTCAGGATCTTTAACTTTATTACCGGCTACTGAGCTACAGAATAAAACCAACCAAAAACATTAAAGAAAGGCTGCTTGAAACAGGTATGTACAGGTGTACTACACGGACGCGAAAGCTGTAGCATCCAATCCCAAAGCCACCCCTGTGGGGAAGGATGGCCTTAGCTAAGGGCCAAAGGAGGTCAGAAGTTACAACATCAGAGTCCCATCCATCCAGAAAAGCAGTGAACAACTATAGCCACATGGGCACCAAAAATTTATCTGAGATTAGGTTTGTTTGCTTGTTTGTTGGTTGGTTGGTTGGTTTGTTGTGAGATGGAGTCTCACTCTGTCTCCCAGGCTGGAGTGCAGTGAGGCAATCTCGGCTCACTGCAAGCTCCGCCTCCAGGGTTCACACTATTCTCCTGCCTCAGCCTCCCGAGTAGCTGGGACTACAGGCGCCCGCCACCACACCCAGCTAATTTTTTGTATTTTTAGTAGAGACGGGGTTTCCCCGTGTTAGCCAGGATGGTCTCAATCTCCTGACCTTGTGATCCGCCGGCCTCGGCCTCCCAAAGTGCTGGGATTAAGGCGTGAGCCACCACGCCGGCCCTGAGATTAGTTTTAAAGGTTTAAAGGTTCCATGAATCAAAATTTTCAAATGAAAATAGGTGCCCGTCTTTTCCTGTAGGCTTTCCAGCTCACCACCCAAAAGACTTGAGTACTTCTATTAAGGCAGCTGGAAGCCTACCCTAGACTTGAATGGCAACTTGTCCTTTCTCAGCCAGTAATGCAATCCAACAGAATATGGTACAGGGAAAACAGGAATTTCCACAATGCTGCCCTCCGGTAAAAGGGAAACACAGCACTCAAAGCCAAAGGCCACAGAGGGCTCCCTGAGAATCCAGTACAACTAAGCGAGGCCTTCAACCATCCAGACAAACTTTGGAAGTGGATCCCGGTGGGACTGTGCCCTGCGGCGAGGAGCAGTGTATATGCCAATGACAGGGTCCAGCTTCCAGGAACCATTACAATGGCGTCCTGAGTCATTTTCTCTCTTCCACTTGCATTCGAGAGTGAGAAAACACCCACCATGGCCTTGACTGTCACTCACCACAATGCCCCTGTACAGAGGGGTTTGTTTCTAAGTTTGGAACCTCAACACGAGGCTGGGATGCTTCATGACGTGCTCTCTCCCACTGTCCAGCCATCTTTGGTGGTCTCCCCACAGTGCTTCCCCATCCTCTCACGCTCCTGTGGAGGCACCGTGGGACGGGTCCGGAGGAAACTTGGGATCACTCTGACAGGAAACGGACAAGCACAGCTGCCAGCTGCTCCGGCCTCAGTCTCCAGTTGTTAGTCTCAGGATCAACAGAGAACTGGAAAGATCTCTGGGTCTTTGTAGTCAGGAAAAAAAAATTTTTTTTAAGAAAAAAAATAGAACTACCATAAGACCTAGCAATCTGTCTCCTGGGTATATATCCAAATGAAATGAAATCACTACCACATAAAGATATCTGCACTCCCACATTCACTGCAGCATCATGCACAATAGCCAAGATATGGAAACAAGGTACAAGTCCATCAACAAACGAATGGAGAGGGGGAGTCGGAGGAGGCGGCAGTGCTGGAGCTCCTCCTGCGGACCAGCTACCCGGGGAGCAAGCACATTGCTCCGCACCGCTCTTCCTCCAGCCGCTGAGCAGTCCCTTCTCGCCATGTCCCAGAGCAGGTACCCGCCGAGGCTCTGCCGCTGGAGCGCGAGGACAGTGGGACCTTCAGTTTGGGGAAGATGATAACAGCTATGCCAGGGAAAACACCGATTCAGGTATTACACGAATACGGCATGAAGACCAAGAACATCCCGGTTTATGAATGTGAAAGATCTGATGTGCAAATACACGTGCCCACTTTCACCTTCAGAGTAACCGTTGGTGACATAACCTGCAGAGGTGAAGGTACAGGTAAGAAGCTGGTGAAACATAGAGCTGCAGAGGCTGCCATAAACATTTTGAAAGACAATGCAAGTATTTGCTTTGCAGTTCCTGACCCCTTAATGTCTGACCCTTCCAAGCAACCAAAGAACCAGCTCAATCCTGTTGGTTCTTTACAGGAATTGGCTTTTCATCATGGCTGGAGACGTCCTGAATATACCCTTTCCCAGGAGGGAGGACCTGCTCATAAGAGAGAATATACCACAGTTTGCAGGCTAGAGGCATTTATGGAAACTGGAAAGGGGGCATCAAAAAAGCAAGCCAAAAGGAATGCTGCTGAGAAATTTCTTGCCAAATTTAGTAATATTTCTCCAGAGAACCACATTTCTTTAACAAATGTAGTGGGACATTCTTTAGGATGTACTTGGCATTCCTTGAGGAATTCTCCTGGTGAAAAGATCAACTTACTGAAAAGAAGCCTCCTTAGTATTCCAAATACAGATTACATCCAGCCACTTAGTGAAATTGCCAAGGAACAAGGTTTTAATATAACATATTTGGATATAGATAAACTGAGCGCCAATGGACAGTATCAATGTCTTGCTGAACTGTCCACCAACCCCATCACGGTCTGTCATGGCTCCGGTATCTCCTGCGGCAATGCATAAAGTGATGCAGCTCACAATACTTTGCAGTATTTAAAGATAATAGCAGAAAGAAAGTAAATTTGGAGCAACTTTAAAAATCTTTCAGTAGCACATAAAAAGTTCCCCTCTGGCCCCCTCCCAAGTAAAACTTTTACCATAGTGTTTGAGTTTATGTCTTGTTTCTAAATCTCTTCATAGATTCCATCAGCACTCCAGATGTAATTGTCTCCTCGTGGTTGTTATTAAGCTCTTTTTAATGGCTTCAACTTTGTATCGGTATATTGTATTTATAAACTTTGTACCACAAGACAGAGTGTAGCACCCATTTTACAGTGCCATGCACATCAGAGAAAGAAACTGCATGTTTGTTGTTGACGATGAAATAAAAATGCTAGCAACAGTCTTTCTTACTGGTGCTTAAGCTCTTTGCACAAAGCTTTATAAAGGGAATTCAAAGGAAGCCCTTTAGAATTAGAGTCTTGAGAGACAGCACTAACAGGCCCTTAAGTATGATTGTTAAATTTCAGGGAACATGATTGGTCTGCTGTGTATTTGAATTCATGTAACAAAGAACTGTCATGATGGGATTCTGCTTATTTTATTAAAAAGTTACTGACTTGAGAAAAAAAAAAAAAAAAAAAAAAAAGCATGGATAAAGAAACTATGGTGGCCAGGCACAGTGGCTCACACCTGTATTTGGGAGGCCAAGGCAGGTGGATGGATTGCTTGAGCCTAGAGTTCAAAACCAGCCTGAGAAACATGGTGAAACCCCATCCCTACAAAAATAAAAATAAAAAATTAGCCAGGCGTGATGGCATGTGCCTGTGGTCTCAGCCGCTTGGGAGGTTGAAGTGGGAAGATCACTTGAGCCTGGAAGGTCAAGGCTGCAGTGAGCCATGATTGTGTTACCAATGGAGAGAGTCCAGATTCTTGACATCTTGAACAAAGAATTGGAAAAAATGCACAAACAAGGCAAGGAAAAAATGAAGCAACAAAAGCAGAGATTTATTGAAAATGAAAGTACACTCCACAGGGTGGGAGCAGGCCTGAGCATAGGGATTCAAGAGCCCCATTACAGAATTTTCTGGGGTTTAAATGCCCTCTAGAGGTTTCCACTGGTTACTTGAGGTATGCTCTATGTAAAATGAAGAGGATGAAGTAAAGTTACAAAGTCATTTACTCAGCGTACACCCTATGTAAATGGAGAGGATATTTCCTAACATAGCTGAAGTGTTTCCATCTGATTTAGTTCAAGGAAGTCAGCATGAATTGGCCTTATGTTCCCTGCCTCCAGACTCTATTCTCCTGCCTCAATTGTACCACTGCACTCCAGCCTGGGCAACAGAGCAAGACCCTGTCTCAAAAAAACAAAGATTAAAAAGTAATAATAATAATAAACACAGGCCGGGCGCGGTGGCTCAAGCCTGTAATCCCAGCACTTTGGGAGGCCGAGACGGGCAGATCACGAGTTCAGGAGATCGAGACCATCCTGGCTAACACGGTGAAACCCCGTCTCTACTAAAATACAAAAAAAAATTAGCCGGGCGAGGTGGCGGGCACCTGTACTCCCAGCTACTCGGGAGGCTGAGGCAGGAGAATGGCGTGAACCTGGGAGGCGGAGCTTGCAGTGAGCTGAGATCCGGCCATTGCACTCCAGCCTGGGCAACAGAGCTAGACTCCGTCTCAAAAAAAAAATAATAATAATAATAATAATAATAAACACAATAGAGTACTATACAGCCTTTTAAAAAGGAGATCCTGTCATTTGCCACAACATGGTGGAACCTGGAGGACATTATGCTATGTAAAATGAGCCAGACATAGAAAGAAAAATATTACATGATCTCACTTACATGTGAAATCTATAAAAGTGGTCAGGCTAGGCGTGGTGGCCCACACCTGTAATCAATCCCAGCACTTTGGGAGGCCAAGGCAGGGAGATCACCTGAGGTTGGGAGTTCGAGACCTGCCGGACCAACATGGAGAAGTCCCATCTCCACTAAAAATACAAAATTAGCCGGGTGTGGTGGCGCATGCTTGTAATCCCAGCTTCTCAGGAGGCTGAGGCAGGAGAATCGCTTGAACCTGGGAGGCGGAGGTTGCAGTGAGCCGAGATTGTACCACTGCACTCCAGCCTGGGCAACAAGAGCAAAACTCCATCAAAAAAAAAAAAAAAAAAAAAAAAGAAAGAAAGAAAGAAAGAAAGAAAGAAAGAAAGGAAGGGGAGAATGTCATTTTCACACTGTTTCAAAGCATACAGAACCATGAGTAACTTTCTGCAACTGTCGTAGCTGATTTCACTTTCTACCTATCACCTGGGTGTAGCAAGCAGGGCTACTCAGAGGGATGGAGGTAGGAGGCAGGACTTGACTTCAGAGTGGGGGCTCAGACACTGAACCAAATTGAGAAGGGCTAAAATAGGGACGGGTGGAAGCAGCTTTCCTTAAGACACGCCCACCCGTGTGCCTTGTCAGTTTACCACTAACATGGCAACACTCGGGATTTACTGCTCCTTCCCATGGCAATGACCTGATGACCCAGAGGTTTCTACCGTTTCTCTAGAAATTTCTGCATAAATCTCCCCTTAATCTGCATGCAGTTAAAAGTAGGTGTAAACATGACTGCAGAACTGCCCTGAGCTGTTAGTCTCAGCACACTGCCAATGGAGAAGCCCTGCTCTGCAGAAGCAGTCACGGAGTTGCAACACCGCCTAGGCTGTAACACTGCCACTTCAATAAAGCTGTTCTCTTCTATTACAGGCTCACCCTTGAGTGTTTTCCTGGGAGAAGCAAAGAATCCTCCCAAGCTAAACCCCAATCTGGGGCTCGACTGCCATGTATCAAGAGGACTAGACTTCTAGTTTTCAGCCTCTGGGTATATTTTAAAATGAAGAAATGCCAGAAATGAGTCAATATAACAGTGATATGATTTAAATGCTTGTTTTTAACCAACCAAAACTTTGAGTTCAACCAATAAATACAATGACAGTGTGATCTTATATGGCAATAATAGCAAAGGCCCTTCATGAATACCAGGCCCAGGCCATGGTCCTTCTGCTTCCCTGAGTGATAATAAGACCCTTCCTTTCCTTCCTACTGGGAGTTCTTGACTCTCCTATGGACAGAAGGGAATGAGAATTCAGATAAATCAGCCTTATGTTCTCTCTTGCTAGGAGAGCCACTTGCAGCTCAGTAGATCAAAAGTTGGCCCCTCCTAGCAAACCCAAGGTGATGGGGAGAGGTGCATCCCCTCCCTAACCACGGCCATCGTATCTCAGCCCCTGCCACCATCCTCTTGCCTCTCCAGGCTTCCTCAGGGAGAAAAAAAAAAAAATCACTCTCACTGCTTTAGTGGATCTACACTATTTTATTTCCTGTCACACCAGGGAACTATTACAGAGAATTGTAGAGTAAAAGGACTAGAAGTTGCTGATTTATTTAAATAACTAATTCCCAGGCCAGGCGTGGTGGCTCCTGCCTGTAATGCCAGCACTTTTGGGAGGCCGAGGTGGGTGGATCATTTAAGACTAGCCTGACCAACATGGTGAAACCCCATCTCTACTAAAAATACAAAAATTATCTGGGCGTGATGGCAGGTGCCTGTAATCCCAGCTGCTCAGGAGGCTGAAGCAGGAGAATCGCTTGAACCGAGGAGGTGGAGGTTGCAGTGAGCCAAGATCGTGCCACTGCACTCCAGCCTGGGCGACAGAGCAAGACTCCCTCTCAAAAAAAAAAATAATAATAAATAATAATAATAATAATAATAATAACTCATTCCCTTGTATCACATAAGTAACAGCCCTTTTAGATCTAGGTTTTAAGAAGAAAAGAATTTCTCGTGGATGCTTCCTTTCTCTCAACCCATGTTAAGCTTCAGATTTTAGCCAAATAATAACAATCTTTCTTCTTTCCAAATTTTATCAGGTCCAAAGTGGCAAGGAACTATCTCTGATTCCATGAATCCAGTTTCCTCACAGATTACCAAAGAAGCAAGTACACCTCACCATAACAAGGATTAATTTTTCTATCAAGTCAAGACAATCTAGTTTCATATTAAGAAAGCATAGGCCAGGTGCAGTGGCTCACGCCTATAATCCTAGAACTTTGGGAGGCCAAGCAAATGGATCACCTGAGGTCAGGAGTTCGAGACCAGCTTGGCCAACATGGTGAAACCCCATGTCTACTAAAAATAAAAAAAAAAAATTAGCTGGGTTTGGTGGTGGGTGCCTATAATCCTAGCTACTCGGGAGGCTGAGGCAGGAGAACTGCTTGAACCCAGGAGGCAGAGATTGCAATGAGCCAAGATGGTGCTGTTGAACTCCAGTGTGGGCGACAGATCAAGACTCTGTCTCAAAAAAACAAAAAGAAAGAAAGAAAGCCTATATTGCTCCTAATGTTAACATTTTTACCATATTCCTTGCAAAATGATAACACTAATATGACTGCACCAAGGAATAACTGAGTTCCTGAGCCTGCACTAGCTCTAACAGGTCACTCAGTCCCTCCCAGACCACGGGTGCAAGCTCCAAATTCTGATCCACAACTCTCTCTCCTGACAGAAAGAAAAGAGAGGTCTTAGTACTTCTTACGCATTTAGTAGTTCACATTCTAACGTCTATCTGGATGGCTTCAATTATTTTTGCTGTGAAATATCAAACCATCGTATTTGAACACGAGAGTGACATGCAGGAGTCACACAACAAATACATATAACAAGAGCACATTAGGGTGCTGGGAGGGCACATGCTCTTCTTCAACTTCACCCCATGCTCCCTGTGAGATGTCCTTAGAACCAGAGGCCTGAAAGTCTGCTAACTTCAGTAAAAAGCAGTACATTTTAACAGCCACCCCTTCAAAATGTAAAAATATTGCTTCAGATTGCCAAAAACCATTTCACACTGAACATTCTGACCCTTACCCCAACTCTGAGCCTCACCCCATTCCTGAAGCTTGCCCTATCCCTGACCTTCTGAGCTGAAGGCCCAGCCCCAGTCCTTGCCCCAACCCCAGGAACTGCCTCATCTGATTCTTGCCTTGACCCATGCTTGCTGACCAGGCCTCTGACTATCTGGCCTACCAGTTCCATCTAGGCCCACTTCCTGCCACACCTAGCCAGCCTGATTTTGGCTAGTTCTATTTAGACCTGTTTAGCCAAGCCCAGTCCCAGTCCCCAGACAGCTCCTGTTTAACCCTGCCTGTGAGGTTCTGAGTCTCCAGATCTGCTCATCTGGTCACACCTACTAGATTCAAGTCCCTTGCTCTATTTCTCCTGAAGTCCGGCTCTAACATCCATCAGCTGAGCCCCACAGAGCCCTATATCCTGAGGAGCAAAAGAGACCTGAGACCCTGAGCTCACAGGTTCCATCCTTTCCTGGGCAACAAAGTCGTCTTCTTGGACAGTGCTTCTCAAAATGGAATGCACATACGAATGACCGGGGAGTCTTGTTAAAAATGCAAATTCAGATTCAGTAGATCTGAAGTGAGGCCCTGAAGCCTGCATTTCTAACAAACACCCAAGTGAAGTCAATATTGTTGGTCCAGAAAGCAAACTTTAATTAGCACAGTTCTGGAATACCAATTATAGTTTTGCAAAATTTAAAAAAAAAAAAAAAAAGTTTACAGTAACAACAGCCCTGATTTCTACCAAGGGAAGAGAACTCATTCCCCCATAGAATGCTCCAGCCCACAGAACTTGGAGTCTGTCCCATTTCTATTGTACACTAATCACATAGTGCTTTGAATTTCACTCAATAGTTTCCTATATGTGTGTTTTATTACTCATTCATTTGGTTCCTTTACAGCATTTGTTCATTCTGCAAACATTATTGATCATTAATCTGTTAGGGCCATAAGAATATATAAGGCATAGTCTCTGCATCCGATAAGGCAACAGGCCATTAGAGAAGATAGATATGGGCCAGGCGTGGTGGCTCACCCCCATAATCCCAACACTTTGGGAGGCCGAGGCGGGCGGATCACCTGAGGTCAGGAGTTCAAGACCAGCCTGGCCAACATGGTGAAACCCCATCTCTACTAAAAATACAAAAAATTAGCTGGGTGTGTTGACACATGCCTGTGATCCCAGCTACTCCGGAGGCTGAGGCAGGAGAATCACTTGAACCCGGGAGGTGGAGATTGCAGTGAGCCAAGATCATGCCACTGCCCTCCAGCCTGGGCGACAGAACAAGACTCCGTCTCAAAAAAAAAGGTAGGTAGATAGATATGTAAGCAGATCTCTTCAGCACAATAATAGTATCTGTATATAGTGTGGAGGAAAAAGAGACCTGTAACCCCATCGGAGTTGGGGAATCAACAGGAAAGCCATTCTGGGCAAAAAAGTAGCCTGAGCTGAATCTAACAGAGGAGTGAGTCAAATGAAGTACAGGGGACCCACCAGGCAGAGGAGCAGCCTGGCAGAGGCCCCGGGGTGAAACGGCTGGGTCGGAGAAGAGCTGCACGCACCCGGGTTGTTGGAGAACAGTTAGCAGGGAGGAAGCCTCCAAGAAGAAGCTGAGGTGTTGGCCAGGGCCAGTCACAGGGACCTTGCCTGCCACGTTAAGGATCTTGGACTTTAGCCTGTGGACAATGAGGAAACAGTTTAAGTTTTTAAATAAAGCCAAGGCACATTTGGGTTTTAGGCAAATCATGTTTGGTGACTGTGCAGAAAATTAAATTGAAGTTGCCAAAACTAGAAACAGGCTAGGCAAGGTGACTCACGCCTGTAATCCCAACACTTTGGGAGACCAAAGTGGGAGGATTCTTGAACTCAGAGGTTCAAGACCAGCCTGGACAACATAGCAAGACTCCACTAAATATAAATGTAAAAAATTAGCCTAGCATGGTAGTGCATGCCTATAGTTCCAGCTACGCTCTGTTGCCCAGGCTGTAATGCAATCATATAATCATGGCTCACTGCAGCTTCCACTTCCTGTACTCAAGCAATCCTCCCACCTCGACCTCCGAAGTAGCTCAAGCAATCCTCCTGCCTCAGCCTCCCAAAATGCTGGGATTACAGGTGTGAGCCACCACATGCAACCAATGCTACCTTTCTAACACCTGTATAAATATCCTCCTCTCTGTCCCCACCACTATTGCCTCCCTTCTCATTAGCCCTTCCTTGTACCATAGCAATTCATCTCTTAACTGATCTCCCAGCCTCCAGTATCTTTTCCCTTAAGTCAAACATCAGAGAAATGTTTCCAACAGGCTAATCTGACTGTCTTAGTCTGTTTTCTGCTGCTATAACATAATAACACAGACTGGATAATTTATAAAGAATAGGAGTTTATTTTGCTTGTAAGTCTGAAGTCTGGGGTAAGTCCAAAAGACCATGTTGCCAGTGTCTTGTGAGGATCTTTGTGCTGTTTTATCCCGTAGCATAAGGGCAAGCAAGTCCATGAAACAGAGAAAAAATTAAGCCTATTCTCATGATAACTAATCCGCTCCTGTGACAATGGCATTAATCCATTCCTGAGGGCAGAGGCTTCACAACTTAATCACCCCTGAAAGGCCTCCTCTCTCAATACTATTATATTGAAAATGAAGTTTCAACATGACTTTTGGAGGGAACATTCAAGTCACATGGCACTGACCATATGACTCTTGTCCATTTCCTATAGGACAAGAGGCAAACCTCTTAGATTAGTGGATAAGATCCTCAATGACGTAGACATTTCCCAGTGATATGGGTCCTTTCTCAATGATATGGATCTTTTATTAATACATCTACTAAATGCATATTGAGTGGTCCCTGAGACAGGCACTAGAAATGGCCCTGAGGATATTACCATGAAGAGAAAAATATACTCAGGTATTGTAGAGCTAACATGCTAGAGGAGACAGCAGATTTTAAAATACAGACAAGCCAGGCATGGTGGTGCACACCTGTAGTACCAGGTACTCAGGAGGCTGAGGCAGGAGGATCTCTTGAGGGCAGGAGTTCGAGGCCACGGTGCTATAATCATGCACATGAATAGCCACTGCACTCCAGCCTACACAACATAGTGATACCCTATCTATAAAATAAAATTAAATTAAAATATAGACAAATTTAAAAGCTTAAGTGTGATAAAGCTATTCATCATTTATTTGACACACATTTTTAGTGTCTACTACTTGTCAGGCACCATGCTAGATGCTAAACATGTGGTGATAAGGGAAAAAGACACAATCCTTACTGCTATGGAGCTCATGGGCAGACACTAATACCATAATAACAGTCATGAACAGTATCACAAACTGGCCTAAGTGTTGTTGACCAAAGTGAAGAAGGGAAGGAATGCTTGATACAAGAACCAAAAAATGAGTTAAAAAGTTAACTAGGCAGGAGGGAGGAGGGACTGCTGAAAAGAAAGCAAGCATATCAGGAAGGTGAAGACAAGCTCAACAGCACTGAAGCTAAAAGGAGTGAGAGTATGAGGAACTGAAAGAAGGTTGTATGGCTGAAGCATGGGGTTAAGGGAGGGTAGCCTGAGAGGTGGGCAGGGGCCAGATCACACAGGGCCTTATGGGCTACAGTAAGGAGTTCAGATTTTGTACCAAAGATAATGGGAATCCACTAAAAGGTTTTAAGCAGCGGGTGAAAGTAGAGAGATAGTTAATGAGGCCCTTGCAGTGGGCAAGGCAGCGGAGGGTCATGATCTGGTCTAGGGTTATGCCGGTGGAGATGAAAGAAATGCATGAAATTAATGAACTGGGAAATCGAGCTGACAGGACTTGGGAGCAACTTGAAAGTTACATATATTTTGGCCGGGCGCAGTGACTCACGCCTGTAATCCCGGCACTTTCGGAGGCCGAGGCAGGTGGATCACGAGGTCAAGAGATCGAGACCATCCTAGTCAACATGGTGAAACCCTGTCTCTACTAAAAATACAAAAATTAGCTGGGCATGGTGGTGCATGCCTGTAGTCCCAGCTACTCGAGAGGCTGAGGCAGGCGAATCGCTTGAACCCAGGAGGCAGAGGTTGCAGTGAGCCGAGATCGTACCACTGCACTCCAGCCTGGCAAAAGAGCAGATTCTGCCTCAAAAAAAAAAAAAGAAAGAAAAGAAAGTTGTATATATTTTATAGAGAGATATAGATGGAGGTGAAATGACATGATGTTTGGGATTTGCTTCAAAATGACACACAGGAGAAGGAAGCAGAAAGTAGAAAAGGATGTGGACAGGGAAGGATTAGCTGTGGGTTGATAGTTGTGGGATGAGTGATGTATACATGGGGGTATCTTATACTATTCTGCCAACTTTTGTGTATATTCAAAATTCTCCATTATACAAAGTTAGAAAGGAGAAAAGAAAAGGAGGAGACAGAGAAGAAATAGAATAAATCCTAGGTTTTTGGTTGAGCAATCAAGAAGCTAACGGTGTCATTCACTGAGATGATGAAGAGGGGCAGAGTAAGACAAGAGACTTGGGGAGTACCATAAGGGTCATTTTAGACATGTGAAGTTTGATACGTCCAGAAGATATGCTGAGGAGGAGGATGTCGAGTACACAACTGGGTTTAAAAATTTGAAACTCAAAGGAAGGATCTGCACTAAAGAGATAAATGTGTGAATAATTTGCATACACATGGCATTTTAAACCATGAAAATGGATGGGATTTGGTAATAATTATGTGTCAATGTAGGTTCATCAATTGTAATAAATGTCCATTCTGGTGGGGGATATTGATAATGAGGAAGGCTACTCACGTGTGAGGACAAAGGGTATGTGGAAAATCTCTGTACTTTCCTCAACTTTTCTATGAAGCTAAAACTGCTCTAAAAAATAAGGTCTATATTAAAAAAAAAAAAACAGGATGGGGTTACTTAATGAGAGAATTTAGACAGAGAAAGACCCCAGACTAAACCCAAAGAAACAAAATGTAAAGATTGAGTAGATGAGAAAGATCTATAAAAAGAAGTCTCTAAGAAGTAACAGCCACGGGAATGTTATAGAAACAAGAAGACTGTTATGTTAGGACGGCCTAGATGAGAGAATTTTTCAAGGAAGAAATAGTAGGCAACTATTTCTGAAGCTGTTGAAAGGTCAGATAAGATGAGAACACGGAATATTTGCTGGGCCTGGCAACGTGGAAATAATTAACAGGCTTGATAATAATAGTTTCGGGTTTCTTTTGTTTTGTTTTGTTTCATTTTGTTTTGTTTTTAGAGACAGGGTCTCTCTCTCTGTCTCCCAGGCTGGAGTACAACGACCCAGTCATGGTTCACTGTAACCCTGAACTTACAGGCTCAAGCAATCCTCTCGCTCTGCTTCCTAAGCAGCTGGGGCTACAGGCGCGTGCCACCACACCCGGCTAATTGGCTAATTTTTTTTAATTTTTTGTAGAGAAAACACACAGGCAACAGCCTATGTTGCCCAGGCTGGTCTCAAACTCCTGGGCTCAAGCAATCCTCTCCTCTCAGCCTCCCAAAGTACTTGGATTACAGGCGTGAGCCACCACGCTGGCCCAAAGTCATAATTCTTGAGTTATCTGCTCATGTTGTCTTGGTTTCCTCACCTTCCATTCACTCTTTCTCCCACTCTAATCCATCACTAATAAAAACTTCTTGGGCTTGGCACAGTAGCTCACACCTGTAATCCCAGCACTTTGGGAGGCCAAGACAGGAGGATCGCTTGAGGTCAGGAGTTCAAGATCAGCCTGGGCAACCCTGAGAGAGACCCTGTCTCTACAAAAAATTTTAAAAGTTAGTAGGCATGGTGGTACACACCTATAGTCCTAGCTACTCAGGAGGCTGAAGCAGGAAGGGCAGCATGACCCCAGGAGTTTGAGGCTGCAGGGAGCCAGAATGGGTGCACTCCAGCCTAGGCAACAGAGCAAGATTCTGCCTAAAAAAGAAAAAAAGACTTTGACATAGATTTGTAAAATGGAGTTTTAGCTAAAGTGACTTGTGGTGTCAAGAGGGTCAGTTTATTATTAACCTGAAATGTATTAGAGCATATTCATACTTTGAAAGATCCATGGAAAGGCAGAGATTAACGATTTAGGAGAAAGAAAAGATAAAACAAACACAAGAATTCACAGCAGCATTGTTTATAGCACCCCAAAAGTGGAAACAACCCAAATGTCTATCAGCTGTTGAATAAACAAAATGTGGCATATCTATACAATGCAATGCTACTTGGACATAAAAGGAATAAAGTATTGATACATGCTACAACGTGTGTAAATTTTGGAAGCATTATGCTGTGTGAAAGAAGTCAGTCACACAGGCCACATGTAGTGTGATTCCAATTACATGAAATGTGAAGAATAAGTAAATCCATACAGACATAAGTAGAGTAGTGATTGCCTACAGAAAGGAAATTGATGGTATTGGGGTCGGGGTGGGGATGGGGGAAATGGGAGTAACTGGTAAAAGCACAAGTTTCTTTTGGTGTAACGAAAATGTTCTAAAATTGATTGTGGTAGTGGTTGCACAACTCTGAATACACAGTCACATGTTAAGTCATGTGTTGCTTAACAACAGGAATAAGTTCCGAGAAATGCATCGTTAGGTGATTTTATCATTACGGGAACATCATCATAGAGTGTCCTTACACAAGCTTGGATGGTGTAGCCTACTATACATCTAGGCTACGTGGCATAACCTGTTGCTCCTAGGCTGCAAGCCTGTACAGCATGTTACTGTACTCAATACCGTAGGCAATTGTAACACCATGTTAAGTGTTTATGTATCTAAACATGGAAAAGGTACCATAAAGAAAACAGTATAAAAGATGTAAAAAATGGCGTGCCTATATAAGGCACATATCATGAATGGGCCTTGCAGGACAAGAAGCTGCTCTGGCTGAGTCAGTGAGTGAGTGGCGAGTGACTACACTAAATTTATTTTAAATTATTTTTCTTTTCTTCAATAATAAACTAGCCTTAGCTTACTGCAACTTTTTTACTTTATAAACTTTTTAATTTTTTTAACTTTGACTCTTGTAATAACACTTAGCTTAAAACATAAATATTCTACAGCTGTACAAAAATATTTTATTTCTTTATATCCTTATTCTATAAGCTTTTTTCCATTTTTTAAATTTTTTTAACTTTTTTGTTAAAAGCTAACACACAAAGACACACATTAGCCTAGGTCTACACAGGGCCAGGATCATCCAAACATCACTACAGGACAGGGATTTTTCAGCTACATTATAATCTTAGGGGACCACCATCATATATGTGCTCTGTCTTTGAGCTAAATGTGTTATGCAGCACATGGCTGTAGAGTTGACCCTTCAACAACTCAGGGCCTAGGGGATTGTCACCCCTCACAATTGAAAATCTGTGTATCTGGCTGGGCGCAGGGGTTCACGCCTGTAATCCCAGCACTTTGGGAGGCAGAGGCGGGCAGATCATGAGGTCAGGAGATCGAGACCATCCTGGCCAACATAGTGAAACCCCATCTCTACTAAAAATACAAAAATTAGCTGGGCATGGTGGTGCACGCCTGTAGTCCCAGCTACTTGGGAGGCCGAGGCAGAAGAATCGATTGAACCCTGGAGGTGGAGGTTGCAGTGAGTCGAGATGGCACCACTGCACTCCAGCCTGATGACAGAGTGAGACTTCATCTCAAAAAAAAAAAAAAAAATTGTGTATACATTTTGACTCCCTAAACACCTAACTACTAATAGCCTACTGTTGACCAGAAGCCTTACTGATAACATGAACAGTAGATATATGTTTTGTATGTATTAATAAAATCATAAGGAACATGTATTTACTATTCTTTAAGCGGACGTGGACCATCATAAAGGTCTTCATCCTCTTCACATTGAGTAGACTGAGGAGGAGGAGGAGGAGGAGGAGGAGGAGAAGTTGATCTTGCTATCTCAGGGGTGGCAGAGGTGGAAGAAAATCTGAGGACAGGCATGATAGCTGACACTTGTAATCCCAGCGTTTTGGGAGGCCAAGACAAGAGGATTGTTTGAGGCCAGGAGTTCAAGACCAGCCTGGGCAGCATGGAAAGACCCCATCTCTAGAAAAAAAAAAAAAAAAACTTTAAAATTATCAAGGTGTGGTGGTGTGTGCCTGTAGTCCCAGCTACTCCAGAGGTTGAAGTGAGAAGATCTCCTTAGCCTAGGAGTTTGAGGCTGCAGTGAGCTAGGATTACACCACTGCACTCTAGCCTGGGGGGGCAGAGTGAGACCCTATTTCTCAAAAAAAAAAAAGAAAAAGAAAAAGAAAAAGAAAAGAAAAGAAAAGAAAATCTTTGTGTAAATGGATCCACGCAGTTCAAACCTGTGTTGTTCAAAGGTCAACTGTATTAAATATCACTGAATTGTATAATTTAAATGGGTGAATTTTATGGTATATGAATTATATCTCAATAAAGTTATTCTGTTGCCTTGGTATCCATTTTTAACTGTAAGTTTCACTTTCTCATATCAGAAGCAACATTTAGTCACCCTTAACAGTTTTCTATATTATAATACACCCAGATGGTTCAGCCAGTGGCCAGAGATAAAACTCAGAAGCATCTCTCCCACCTAGCAAGCTGGGCAGCCCTACCACTTCATGTAAACAGACCATTCAAACATTTGCCCAAGGCCGGGTACAGTGGTTCATGCCTGTAATCCCAACACTTTGGGAGGCCAAGACAGGTGGATCACCTGAGGTCAGGAGTTCAAGACCAGCCTGGCCAACACAATGAAACCTGTCTCTACTAAAAATACAAAAAAAATTAGCCAGGTGTGGTGGCAAACACCTGTAATCCCAGCTACTCGGGAGGCTGAGGCAGGAGAATCACTTGAATTCAAGAGGCGGGGGTTGCAGTGAACCAAGATCACGCCATTACACTCCAGCCTGGGCAACAAGAGCAAAACTCCATCTC
Source organism: Macaca thibetana thibetana (assembly GCF_024542745.1). Lineage (NCBI taxonomy): Eukaryota > Metazoa > Chordata > Mammalia > Primates > Cercopithecidae > Macaca > Macaca thibetana. The sequence continues at coordinate 51,964,775 of NC_065588.1, forward strand.
AAAAAAAAAAAAAATTTCGCCCAAGGACTGAAAGTAACCACATCACAGTCACAGTGTGACCTCCTGGAACTAGTGCCTGCTTTCTTTTTTTTTTTTTTTAATTTGACAGTCTCAGTCTGAAGGGGTTGGCGGAGTGGGAAGTTTTCGCCATGTTGACCAGGCTGGACCTGCTTGCTTCAAACCAACCAATTAAAGCTCCTCAAGAGAAACCTGTTTGAATAACACAGTGGACCCAATAAAGACGTTGGCCCACAGACCTCTTCTGTCTTTCTCTGCCTGTCCTCTCTGACCTGGGTACATATGTGCGTGTGTGTGTGTGTGTAATGTGTGTGTGTGTGTGTATGTGTGGCTGGGCAGGCCACGTACCCTCCAGGATCTGAAAGTACTAAAAAGTCTTAAGCTCTCACATTGTGGTTGTGTCATTGAAGCTGTGTCTGCAATCTGACCCCTGACAGCGAGCAGGTAGGTCCCCTGTTGGTCCTCTTTTGTCTGGGCCTCTCAGATGCTGGGGATAGTAGTTACCAGCTAGGTTGATAAAGTTATATTCAAGAGTTCTCCCTAAAATATAGTTAATATAATCTCAATAAAATGCCAACAGAATTTTTTTAAATAAACAAGCTAGTTCTAAAATTTATGTGGATAGGAAAAAAGAAGAAGCAAGAAGACCAAGGAAAAGTCTAGGAAAGAATAGTGGGATGGAACTAGCCCTCTCAATATTAAGACGTATCAATCTGACAAACAGAGATAGAAATTTCAGCGAAACAGAATAAAAAGTCCATAAATAGACCCAAATGTATGCCAAAAAAATACTACATGGAACACGTGACATTTCAAACCATGGGTGGGGTTGGGAGGAATGGATTATTCAATAAAAGTGTTAATAAAACTGAGTAGCTACCTGGAACAAATCAGATTGGATTCATAGTTCACACCTTACACCAGGATGCTTTCCACACAAATCAAGGATTTAAATGGTTAATAATAATCCCAACGCTTTTGGAGGCCAAGGCAGAAGATCGCTTGAGCCAGGAGTTTGAGATCAGCCTGGGCAACATAGCAAGACCCCCATCTCCACAAAACAATTAAAAAATTAGCTGGGCATGGCCGGGCGCAGTGGCTCACGCCTGTAATCCCAGCACTTTGGGAGGCCGAGGCAGGCAGATCACAAGGTCAGGAGATCGAGACCATCCTGGCTAACACGGTGAAACCCCATCTCTACTAAAAATACAAAAAAAAAAAAATTAGCCGGCCATGGTGGCAGGCACCTGTAGTTCCAGCTACTCGGGAGGCTGAGGCAGGAGAATGGCGTGACCCCAGGAGGTGGAGCTTGCAGTGAGCCGAGATCACACCACTGCACTCCAGCCTGGGCAAGAGAGCAAGACTCCATCTCGAAAACAAAACAAAACAAAAAAAATTAGCTAGGCATGGTGGCACATACCTGTGGTGCCCGCTACTCAGGAGGCTAAGGTGGGAGGATTGCTGGAACCTAAGAGGTTGAGGTTGTAGTGAGCTGTGATCGCACCACTACACACCAGCCTGAGTGACAGAGCAAGGCTCTGTCTCAAAAATAAAAAATAGGCCAGGCACGGTGGCTCACGCCTGTAATCCCAGCACTTTGGGAGGCCGAGGCGGGCGGTTCACAAGGTCAGGAGATTGAGACCACGGTGAAACCTCGTCTCTACTAAAAATACAAAAAAAATTAGCCGGGCGCGATGGCGGGCGCCTGTAGTCCCAGCTACTCAGGAGGCCGAGGCAGGAGAATGGCGTGAACCCGGGAGGCGGAGCTTGCAGTGAGCCGAGATCACGCCACTGCACTCCAGCCTGGGGCACAGAGCGAGACTCCGTCTCAAAAAAAAAATAAAAAATAAAATAAATAAAATTAAAAAATAAAATGAAAATTTCTAGAAAAGGAAATACAGAGTCTCTTAATTGTAAGAAAAAAAAATTCAGCCTCATGCAGAAAAGAGTAAGTAAGCCAGAACTTACTTACTGAACTGAGAATTTACTTACTTACTGAGAACTATGGCAGCTCATACCTGTAATCCCAGCACTTTGGGAGGCCGAGGCCGGTGGATCTCCCGAGGTCGGGTGTTCGAGACCAGCCTGGCCAACATGGTAAAACCCTGTCTCTAAAAAAAATGCAAAAGTTAGCCGAGGGTGGTGGCACACACCTATAATCCCAGCTACTCAGGAGGCTGAGGCAGGAGAATCACTTGAACCTGGGAAGCGGAGGTTGCAATGAGCCAAGATCACGCCACTGCACTCCAGCCTGGGCCACAGAGTGAGACTCTGTCAAGAGGAGAGGAGAGGGGAGGGGAGGGGAGGGGAGGGGAGGGGAAGGGAGGGGAGGAGAGATTAATCTGTACTGACAGAGAGCAGATAGCAGATCAGTGGTTATCTGAAGATGGGGATGAAAGAGGGGAGAATGGACTACAAAGAGGCACAAGGAAACTGATATAGTTTGGATGTTTGTTCCCTCCAAATCTCATGTTGAAATGTAATCCTCAATTTCAGAGGTGGGGCCTGGTGGGAGATGTTTGGCTCGTGAGGTCCCATCCCTCATCAGTGGCTCAGTGCCATCCCCTTGGTGATGAGCGAGTTCTCGCTCTGGTAGTTCACACAAGGTCTTTCTTGCTCCCTCTCTCGCCATGTGATACACTGCTCCCCTTCATCTTCCACCATGATTGTAAGCTCCCCGAGATCCTCACCAGAGGCCAAGCAGATGCTGGTGCCATGCTTCCTGCGCAGCCTGCAGAACTATGAACCAAGTAAACTTTTTTTCTTTATAAATTAACCAGCCTTAGATATTTCTTTACAGCAATGCAAAAGCCTAACACATAGACATGTTCATTATCTCGACTGTGGTAACGGTTTCCCAGGTATATACTGTGTCAAAACTAATCTAATTATATACTGTAAGTATGTAAATCTTCTTATATATATTATACCTCAAAGAAACTGTAAATAAATAAATAGGGTATTAGGTTACAAATCAGTGAATAAAATAGGAATCTATTCATCAATATTAATATGAACACATAAAAGACACATAAAACCAAATATTGCTGATGTAAATGGGTACAATCACTTTGGAAAACCATTTGCTACTATCTACTAAATCCAATACATTGTTAAGAAGGGGGGGAAGCAAGGTATACAAGACTGTGTACAATATACTACCATTTGTAAAAGAAAAGGGAATATGGATACATATATTATATGTACATGGATCTAAACACGTGGTGTGTGTGCTCCCTGCTCATTCACAGGTCATCTCTGGAAGGATTCACAAGAAATTGGCATTTAGTGCCTCCAGAGAGGAGATCTGAGTGGTTGGGACACAGGAGTAGATGAGAGAATTTCCCCTGTAATCTCTTTAGTATCTTTTTAATTTTGTACCGAGTAAATGTACTGCCTCTTCCAAAAAAAGATTGTTTAATAATGTTTTGTAAAAAAGAATTCTTCTTGGCCCGGCCCAGTGGCTCACAACTGTAATCCCAGCACTTTGGGAGGTCGAGGTGGATGAATCACCTGAGCCCAGGAGTTCAAGACCAACCTGGGCAACAGGGTGAAACCCTGTCTCTAAAAAAAACAGAAAAAAAAACAACAACAACAACAAAAAACAGCCGGGCTGGGTGGTGTGCACTTGTAGTCCCAGAAACTGGAAGGCTGACATGGGAGGATCGCTTGAGCCTAGGGAGATTGAGGTTGCCGTGAGCTGAGACTGCCGCCACTGCACCCCAGCCTGGGCTTCAGAGACCCTGTCTCAAAAAAAGGAAAGAAGGAAAGAAGGGAGGAAGGGAGGGAGGGAGGAAGGGAAGGATCTCTAAAAAGTGGCTACTCTCTGACCTCCCTTCCCCCTATTTCTCCAACTCACCCCATTCCCCACAGAACTAAACTTCTCACCCTTTCCAGGAGAGGGCATGCTGTCTCTGTCCTGTACACCTACTTTTTCCTCTGCCAAGAGCACCCTTCCTTTCCTATGGCCCCTCTGAAGTGCCGGACCTGAGGACGGAATGAGGTCAGGACACGTCCCATGAGTCAACTCTGTCCCCAGCATTCCCTACTACCCACCCCCAACGCCCTGCCAGCGCCCCCCCCCCCCCCCCCCCCCCCCGCCTCTCCCGCCGTGAGTCTGTCATCTGCAATTTATCCCTAACCCCCTCCCACTCCCTCTGAGATGACTCAGCAATCCCTGCCCCCCTTCAGCTGGGCGCAGTGCCCCAGAACCCAGGAACATGGGTACCATCTGTCCCTCCGCCCGCATAAAAGTCATTGAAGAGCCTGTGGGGCTGTGGGACCTGCGCCCTCTGGAGGAATTCCATACACCCACTCAACCCTGGCAAATAGGAAATTGTCAAGTAGGAGACAAGGAGCAAAGTCCTATCACAGCGGGAGGGGACGCCAGTGCCTGCAGGGGCTGAGCAGGGAAAAAGCCAGTGCCCCAGCGGAAGCACAGCTCAGAGCTGGTCTGCCATGGACGTCCTGGTCCCACTCCTGCAGCTGTTGGTGCTGCTTCTTACCCTGCCCCTGCACCTCATGGCTCTGCTGGGCTGCTGGCAGCCTCTGTGCAAAACCTACTTCCCCTACCTGATGGCTGTGCTGACTTCCAAGAGCAACCGCAAGATGGAGGGCAAGAAACGGGAGCTCTTCAGCCAGATAAAGGGGCTTACAGGAGCCTCCGGGAAGGTGGACCTGCTGGAGCTGGGCTGCGGAACCGGAGCCAACTTTCAGTTCTACCCACCGGGCTGCAGGGTTACCTGCCTAGACCCAAATCCCCACTTTGAGAAGTTCCTGACAAAGAGCATGGCTGAGAACAGGCACCTCCAGTACGAGCGGTTTGTAGTGGCTCCTGGAGAGGACATGAGACAGCTGGCTGATGGCTCCATGGATGTGGTGGTCTGCACCCTGGTGCTGTGCTCTGTGCAGAGCCCGAGGAAGGTCCTGCAGGAGGTCCAGAGAGTACTGAGGCCGGTAAGCAGAGTGGGAAGGAGATGGGTGTGAGGCAGGCAAACGCAGCATCAGCCGCCCCAGGCTTCGGCTCCCAGAATGGGGCGTCTGAGGTAGTAAGCAGCACATTAGACACCCCATCCATCCCTACCTGCTGGTGAATAGGAGACATGACCAGTGCCACGACAGGGAAAAATTGGGTGCTGTGGAAGCAACAGGAGAATCACCTACCACCGTGGGACAGGGAGGGGAGCAGGGAGGACACCTAAGGGACTGAAGTTTAAATCGAGATCTGTGCTTGGGAGGCCGAAGCAGGAGGATGACTTGAGCCCAGGAGTTCGAGACCAGCCAAAGCAACATAGTGAGACGCCGTCTCCACAAAAATAATAATAATAATACAAAAGCTAGCCAGGTGTGATGGCGCATGCCTGTAGTCCCAGCTACTCAGGAGGCTGAGGTGGGAGGATCACTGGAGCCCAAGAGTTCAAATTATAGTGAACTATGATCACACCACTGCACTCCAGCCTGGGCCACAGAGTGAGGCCCTGTCTCAAAAAAAAAAAAAAGAGATATGAGGGAATTAAGCAGAGTGACAGGGTGGGGAAAATAAAAGAGCGTTCTAGATAAAGATAGTAGGGGAAGTAGAGTAGAATTCATCAGATTGTCGAGAGAACGTTCAGGATAGTTTCCAGGTTTCTAGCATGAGCAACTGAGGGGAGAGCCGATGAAAGTGCCATTTACTGAGATGGAAGAAAGCTGTTTTTGGACTTACTAGGTTTGAGATCGCCTAGGGAGAGTATAGTGAGGCGAGGAGCTTGAGGAACCCCAGCTTCAGTCAAGAGTTGGACCTGAGGTTTCCCTGGGATGTTCACAGCGATGTCCAGGAAGCAGTTTGTGTATGCATCTGGGTCTCGTGAGAGAGTATCTCTCTCACTGTGTCTCAGAATACAATGAGCCCAGCTGGGCGAGGTGGCTCACACCTGTAATCCAGCACATTGGGAGGTGAGGCAAGCAGATCTCTTGAGGCCAGGAGTTTGAGACCAGCCTAGCCAACATGGTGAAACCCTGTCTCTACTGAAAAATACAAAAATTAGCCAGGCGTGGTGTCTCATGCCTGTAATCCCAGCTCCTTGGGAGGCTGAGGCAGGATTATCACTTGAACCCAGGAGGTGGAGGTCACAGTGAGCCGAGATCACGCCATTGTACTCCAGCCTGGGCAACAGACTGAGACTCCATCTCAAAAAAAAAAGAATACAATGGGCCCTCCACTCCTGTTTCTCAATTTCCCCTTCTGCCTGCCCTGGGCTATTCTGGTCAGCCTTTAAAGATCTCCCACCAGCCATGTCCCTACAGTTATGAGGTTCTTTACATGCACTTTGAAGGTGGTAGCAGGGGACGCAGAAAAGGTCAGGGGCACAACAGTTTGCTCCATGACTCTCGGACCAGCAGCTCCCATTTCACCAAGAAGTTTGACTGTCTTGATCAGTGCGATAGGGAGCGGGGTCAGAATGGAGCCAAGTGACACTAACTCTCTCCTCCCTCCCAGGGAGGTGTGCTCTTTTTCTGGGAGCATGTGACGGAACCACATGGAAGCTGGGCCTTCATGTGGCAGCAAGTTTTAGAGCCCACCTGGAAACACATTGGGGACGGCTGCTGCCTCACCAGAGAGACCTGGAAGGATCTTGAGAATGCCCAGTTCTCCGAAGTCCAAATGGAACGACAGCCCCCTCCCTTCAAGTGGCTACCTGTTGGGCCCCACATCATGGGAAAGGCTGTCAAATAACTTTTCCCAAGCCCCAAGGCACTCATTTGCTCCTTCCCCAGCCTCCAATTAGAACAAGTCACCCACCAGCCTACGTATCTTCCACTGAGAGGGAACTAGCAGAATGAGAAAAGCCATTCCTGTCCCATCTCCTAGTCCCTGTCTCCCCAACCTCTGCCAGGGCAATCTCTAACTTCAATCCCTCCTTCGACAGTGATAAAGTCTACTTCTACCCTGACCACAGGGAGTAAACATTTGTACCCTGTTGTATCCTTAACTGCAAGTTTCTGGACTAGTCTCCCAATGTTTGCCTCCCGACGTTGTCCCTTTCCTTTGTTCTCATGGTAAAGCTCCCCTTGCTGTCCTCCTGAGGCGACACCCATGTGTCTCTAGGAACTGGTCACGAAAGTCATGGTGCTTGCATCCCTGCCAAGCCCCCCTGACTCTCTCTTCCCCCTACCACCTTCATCCTGAGCTGGGGGCGCCACGGAGAATCAGAGACGCTGGGGATGAGGGAGCAAGACTCTAAGAGGCAGAGGTTTTGTTCTCAAATATTTTTTAATAAATAGACAAAACCACAAAACCACTAGACTGATGCAGCAAATTAAGGTCAGATGAGAGGGGAAACTAGAGAAGAGGAGCCCCTGAGTCAGTGACACAACCTCCTCCCCAACCCTCTAGGCTAAGGCACTTCTGGGGAGGCAGGTCCTTGGGGTCCTATTACACAGAGTGAATGGGAGAGGAAGGGATTAGGATCCCTTCTCCCCACCTTTGCATGAGGACACCCCTGCCCTTCTCACCCTACCCCATGGCCCTATCCCTGATTTACCCTCTCTCATCTCACAGCACTCTAAGGGGAAGTTGGGTGGGAGGAGTTCTTGTGGGTGGGGGAGGTCTGTGCCCCTGAGGAAGCCGATCCTGCCAAATCTTGATGCGACACCAGCAGCCCACTCTACCCTCTTCATCCCAAAGAGCCATCTCTGGGGAAGGGGTGGAGGGTAGCCACAGGCCAGGCTGAGTCATGGGAACCTAGGCAGTGCCTGGCCCCGCATGCCCATCGGGGCCCAGCTCGGGATGCCCATCGGCAGCCAGGATAGGGTGTGCATCCGGGCCCTCCCGCCGGGGGCTGCCCCAGTTGTTCCTCAGGATGGTGCCCGTCTTCTCCTCCTTGAACTGCTGTCGGTCTTCCCGAGGAATCTTCACCGCATGGTACTGGGGCACGGTGGCCTCGGGGTGCTTCGCCCGTTTGAAGAATCCCATCTGTAAGGACACCAGGCCGGACCATGAGGAGCCTGAAGAGCTGTGGTCCCTGGAGCAGACGCCTGGCACGGCACAGCTCCTCACCCTCACCATCCCTGCTGTGGCAGAAAGGAAACAGGCTGAACAGCATCTGGTGCGGTGGGCAACACCCACGGTGCTCCCATCAGTGCCAGGTCCCCAGGTTCTCATTCACAGCAAGAGAGAGACCGGGAAGGCATCCAAGAGGCAGGACCAAGGGCATCTCCCTTGGCCCCTGAAAGAGGGTCTTGAGGGTGGAGCATCAGGACCTGACTCAAGATTTCTACCCACTCTAGCTTCTTAAGAGACCCAGTAGTGTCCCCCAGAACACAAACAAGACCTGAGGAAGAAAATGGCTTCCTAGTCCCCTGCGTCTCTAGAATGATGCCTCTCAAGCCCCATAAACATGCACCCTGTGTACTTGTACCTTGGGCAGCATGCCCCTTACAGCAACGCCCTCTTGTCCATCAATACAGTAGTCTAGCCCCACCCTAAATCAGGACCATGCTGGCCCTTACACACCAGGGTGGGAATGTGCCCCTGCACACTCACACTCAGAGGCCCAAGACTCCTACATGCTCAGACTGCATGGCATCTCCTTACACATTCATCTCCTTGCACACTCATGCCCCTAGAAAAAAGCATGCATGCGACCTCCCCACACCCACATGCACACCCCATGAGCCCACCAACCCTTTGTGCACGCCTCAGGCTGTGTAGACTTACCCTTATATCTGCACCCTTCTAATTACCTCTCACCTCACATCACTCTCATGCAATCTCATTTTTCACCCTGAACATTCCTGATCCCCTGAGTGCTGGGAATTCTCCTTATATTCACACACATACATACCCACACACATATATACACATGCACACACACAACAGTTACCCCACAGTCCCTGGACCCCCAACTTCCATGGCTGAAGGCTGCACAGCCAGACAGGCCCGGTGATAGTTGGTGGGAAAAGGTGAGCTCTGACTGCTCCGATGGAAGAAGCCACACTGGGATGTCGAGGGAGAAGCAGGGCAGAGGAGGCAGAGGAGGGAAAGATTGAGGAAGGACGGGAGCCCCTATCTCTGCTCTGTCTTCCTTCCATGGAAGCAGGGAGCAAGCATCCTGGGGCCAGTTTCAGAGAGGCATCAATCTCCCCTAAGACTGGGAAGGTCCCCAACAGCTTGGATGCCACTCCAGAGCCTGGTCTACTGATGACTCACACTTGCCAAAGGGTGGCTTAGTCTGTGATTGGTCCCAAAGAGCAGGTGCAGGCAGGGGCAGTTCTCCAGAGCCCCAAGGACATGTATGGTTCTGAACACAGCCCTAGATGTGGCAGATGGCTCAGCATATGATCCCTGGTGATGTAGGTGATTCCCTGTACTGACGTGTGCATGTGCATACTTTTACGTTGAGCCCTGGATGATAATATGATTCTGTATACAGCTCTGGGTGTACAAGAATACTTCCGTGCAAAGCCTGGTATGGGGAAGCTCCGAGTTCCGCCCTGAGGGCAGTTCCCTGGAGGCTGTTCTCCATGCTTGTTGGCCTTCTTGGCCACACTTACCTTTCCAGTTTTCACTGCCACATTCTAGTTAAGTCAGATCACACTTCTCTGCCTCCATGACTTTGCCTGCCATGGTCCTGCTAGACCCCACCTACCTCATATTCTTACATCCTGACCCTACCACCCAACCTTCCTCTAAGGACTGGTTTCAGTGCTACCTCCTCTCAAGCTTGTTTCCCTCTAAACTCCCACTGCCTTTTCTCAACTCAACACTTTCTGCCTTGTCCTTGACTACAGGCTCACCACTCCTACCCCACTAGACTATAAAATCCCTAATGAGGTCTGCATCTGAATTTTTTTTTTTTTTTTTTTTTTTGAGATGGAGTCTCGCTCTGTCACCCAGGCTGGAGTGCAATGGTGCCATCTTGGCTCACTGCAACCCCACCTTTTGAGTTCAATCGATTCTCCTGCCTCAGCCTCCCAAGTAGCTCGATCTACAGGCACACACCACCACACCCAGCTAATTTTGTATTTTTAGTAGAGATGGAGTTTCACCATGTTGTCCAGGCTGGTCTCAAACTCCTGACTTCAAGTGATCCACCCGCCTAGGCCTCCCACAGTGCTGGGATTCCAGGCATGAGCCACTGCACCTAGCCTGCATCTGATTTATCTTTGAAACATCCAGGGACTAATAGAGTTCCTGAGACATGCAGGGTAAGTGTTCAGTGCAGATTTGCTGAATACATGAGTGTATGGGTGGGTGACAGAACCACAGTACAAAAGGCTGCCCACCCGACCAGGAAGTCCACCCCCATCAGCCCCACCCTCTCCAAGCCTCACCTTCCACAAGAGCAGCACCAGCAGTGCTAGCACCAGCAGCCCAGCCAGTACAGCCAGGAGGATGACCCACCAGGGCACTCCTTCTGCCACCACAGCCATGGGGTCCAAGTATACCATCACCGGGATCTGGGGAGCAAGGGGTCAATGGAGCAAGAGGTCAATGGAACACGAGCTGGAGGGAGCAGGAAAGAAGAGAGTCCTCCCCACCCATCCCCTAGCCCTGCAGCTCACCACTATGGAGGCATCTCGGAGCATCAAGTTCTTTATGGAGGACTTCACTGTGATGTTGGCCCGGACAATGACTTCCAGGGACTTCACAGCTGAGTACTCCTAAGGGAATAGGAAAGGAGACCCGTCTTCTAAATGCCCCATGTCTCCCTCCCTTCCCCTTACCTCCTGAAATTATCAGTGTAATGGTGCCCAACACAGAGGATGTTTCTGCCTGCTTTGGGTTAAGAGTATGCTGCATTTTGGCTGGGCACAGTGGCTCACACCTGTAATCCCAGCACTTTGGGAGGCCAAGGAGGGCAGATCACCTGAGGTCAGGAGTTTGAGATCAACCTGGCCAACATGGCAAACCCCCATCTCTATGAAAAATACAAAAATACCGGATGTGGTGGCACGTGCCTGTAATCCCAGCTACTCAGGAGGCTGAGGCAGGAGAATCTCTTGAACCCGGGAGGCAGAGGTTGCAGTGAGCTGAGATCGCACCACTGCACTCCAGCCTGGGGGACAAAGGAAGACTCCATCCAAAAAAAAAAAAAAAAAAAAAAAAAAAGGATGCTGCATTTGGACAGTGAGGAGGGAGGAGGAGAAGTGAGTCCCGGAGGGGCTTTTGGGGAAGAAGAAACAGACTAGAGCCCCAGTGGTATCCTCACCTCCAGGAAGGTGCTGTTCCAGAGACGGCCCCAGACATGCAACACAGCCGCGCGGTCAAAGCTGTAGAGTGGGCAGCTGAACACCACACAGTTGGCCGTGCCCCGGGCACAGTCCTAGGGATAAGGACAGACAAGGGTCTAAGCCACTCAGTTTGACCCTGCTGAGACTGCCATCTCTCCCATTTTCCTTACTTGACCTCAAACTCCCCTCCTCCAGGAAGTCTTCTCAAACTAATCTTATATCCAAAACAGCTGCCTACCCTAAATCTGAGCTATTCAGCTTTGAAATGCGTGGAGGGGGCAGCATGGAGGGGAATCTCTTACTTGACAGCACAGGCAGAGTAGCTTCCCCAAGTGATGCTTATGTTACCTAATGACAGTCCCATTTATTGAACACCTACTACTTGTCGGGCACTTATCTCATTCAAGCTTCGCAACAGTCCTGCCAGGTGCACGTTATTATCATCCTCATTTTTCAAAGGAAGAAACTGAGGAGGCCCAAGAAGGCCAAGTGACCTGCCTCAGGTCACAACACTAGCAAAGCTAATAAGTGGTGGAGCAAATATTTGAACTCAGCTCCATATTCGATACAGCCACACCCCTGCCCTAAACCCAAACTCACTGAAGCAGGAGGAGGCTGCCTCAGGAGCTCCTGGGGGGGCAGGGGACTCAGGCTCTGTTCTTTCCAGGACTGACCTAAATCCATTTGGCCCAATCACCACCTCTTGACCCATTTGCCTGAAAGTTATGTTATATCATCACACCACAATCCAGATACAGAAGAATGGCTTTGAGAGTGTCTGAATTCTTTGAGTCATCTTTTCTTGTGCCACTTTTGAGCCATTCAAGAATCCTCAGCCAAGCTGTCTAAAAGCAAGGCCTTCTGCCTTTTTTGTAAAAGAATCTACTTTAGACATTATGTTAAGCAAAGTAAGCCAGACTCAGAAAGATAAATGCTGCATTATCTCACTTATATGTGGAATCTGAAAGTTGAACTCATAGAAGTAGAGAGTAGAATAGTTGTTACCTAGGGCTGGGGTGAAGGCGGGGTGTGGCTGGGAGCTGGAGGAGGTGGTGGTCAAAAGGCACAAAGTTTCAGTTAGACAGAGGGAAGAGATATCTATTTAAGAGATCTATTGCACAACATTGGGACTCTAGTTAATTACAACATAGTGTATTCTTGAGAATCACTAAGAGAACAGATTTTAAGTGTTCTTACCACAAAAATAAGTATGTGAGATGATGTGTATGTTAATTAGCTCAATATAGCCATTCCACAGTATAAACATATTTCAAAGCATCATATTATACATAAATATAATTTTTGTCATTTAAATAAATAAATACATTTCAACATGAAAACAAAAAGAATCTATTTCAAAGTTCCCATTTAAAAGGGAGACCTCTCAGGGGAAATTGGTCAGGTGGAGAAGGGAGGACTATCCATGTAACAGAGCAACAGCTAAGACACAGGTTCCTACATCCCCTGACATTCTTCAGTTTGCCTCATGCCATGCTCCCAGGGGAGCTGAGGGCCCAGTGCAGGGACTGCAGCAGCTGCTAACATTCCCCTGCAAAGGATCTTCTTGGCTCTACCTGAGGTTTACCTCCACCTCCTTACAGTCAGGCCAGAGACCCTCCCCTAATCTACGTCCCCACCACATTGTCACTGCGAGCCCCATCCTAGCAGGGAGGGGCACAGAGCATGTGCGGATCTGCTCAATCCCTTCACCTAAACAACACAACTCTGCAAAACAAGCAGAAAAGGGGAAAGCAAAACTGCTCAAAGGGGGTAGACTTAATAAATCACATCTAATATGCTATCATCTTCATTATTAGAACTTTTAGAATTTAGTGTTTTTGCCAAGCACATGGCTCAGGACTGTAATCCCAGCACTTTGGGAGGCCGAGGCAGGCAGATCGCTTAAGGTTAGGAGATCGAGACCAGCCAGCCTGGCCAACATGGTGAAACCCATCTCTACTAAAAATACAAAAATTAGCCAGGTGTGATGGCATGCACCTGTAGTCCCAGCTACTCGGGAGGCTGAAGAAGGAGAATTGCTTGAACCAGGGAGGCGGAGGTTGCAGTGAGCTGAGATCGCACCACTGCGCTCCAGCCTGGGCGACAGAGCAAGACTCTGTCTCAACAACAACAAAAAAGATCTTAACATTTTTAATACTGTAAACATCGAGCAAGTGTCCTTACACAAATTGACTTTTTTATGTTATAAGAGTTCAGAAGAACGACCAACAGACCTCAAAGTGTGAGGATGGGCTAACCCCATCCATCACCTATAAAATGTAATGCTTTATATAAATGTAAGGTGAATCAATTGCTTGGCTAACTAACTTGCTTCAGGTGGAGTGACCTGTTCTAGAGTGAGCAATTGCAGGGGCTGAGCAGGAAGGAGGTCTGCAGTGTCAGTAGCTGCCTCCCGGGCACCCCCTCCTATGTACTGTGATGGGAACATCTGGTCAACTTGCACCCAGGCGTTTGACCATCACGTGTCTCAATAGGCTACCCTTCCTGGACACACAGTACCCTGGAGCTCTGTGCCCCCACACCCCACACTCCCATTCCGGCTGCACCAAGTCCGGCCTGCCCTCACCAGGGTGATGTTTTTCTTCTTCTCAGCAGAGGACACTGGCCACCAGGACATGCTGGGCTCCTGCCGCTCACCAGGCTCCTGCTGCTCAGGCGGCTCCAGCTCCCGCCGCCTCCTATCCCTACTGTCCACATCCTGGACACAGAAGGGGGGTCTCAGTGAGTGTCCCCCCAATCACAGCCGTCCTGAGATAGAATCTCCTCCCCACCGCCTTCCTCCTGCCCCATCACTGCACTCACTACCCTTACTCCCCATGACATCTCTCCGAACATCTAACCCCCACCCCCACCTAAGCCTCACCAGGTGGAGGATGTTGGGCCTGGGAGAGCAAAGCCCTTTCTGCCCAGGCCCCTGCCCGCCCTCCAGCTCCACCCGCATTGGGTACAGCAACCACTTCCCATTGGCAATCTCATGAGGCCACATGATGTTGAGGAAGGCAGAGCCCAGGGTTTTGAGCGACTGGCCTTGATTGGAAACCTGTGGGAAAAAGAGAGTATGAGGGGAGGGACCTCAGTTTTTCTTTTTTCTTTTTTTTTTTAATTTTTCGTAGAGACAGGATCTGGCTATGTTGCTCAGGCTGGTCTCTAACTCCTGGGCTCAAGCAATCCTGCCACCTTGGCCTCCTATAGTGCTGTGATTACAGGCATGAGCCACCATGCCCAGCCAAGGAACTCAGTTTTCAAGTGGATCGTAAATCCACAGAGATGGAAGGAACAGGGGCTGAAGAGAAGGCCCTCAGGAAACATAATTTCAACAAATACTCAGGATCCTAGACCCCACCAGGCACCATTCTTCCCACCCACCAAATCCAGGGAACCCTAGAAGTGTCCCTGGAAGGTGTGAGGGGAGGCCCCAGCCAAGCAAAGGCAGAGTTCTAGGGAGAGACATTAACTCCCACCCCATGTTCCCATCCCCCAGCTGAGGCCTACAGCAGAGAAGCTTCCCTGGACTTTCATGGCCTACCAGACCAGCAGGTGAGACAGCCAGACAGAATGACCAGGAAAGGTCAGGTGAGGCCCCAGCAGAAACACCTTACCGCAGCCAAGGTCCAGATGCAGACCAGAGGCCTCAAACTCACTAGACCAGCATGCTGCCACATGGTAGAAGAGCCCCAGCCCTGGGGACACAGCTCAGCCTCTCCTCTGTGCCAAGGAGGGAGGGCAACCACGGAGGGGCCTCATCCCTGACACTTACCGTGACCTCATACTTGACCTTGCTGCCCACATCCCGCTCAGACTGCATGGCTCTCTCGCCCCTCACCACGCCAGAGAAGAAGAGTTGCTGGGGAGTGGCCATCCTGGTGTGCAAAGGTCAGAACAGGGGTAAGAAGGTCTGGGGCCTGGCTTAGTGCAGGCAAGGCCCTGGTCAAGGTTTGGAAGTGGCAATGCCCCTTCCCTCCAATGGAGGTACCCACTTGGGCCAGGCTCACCCTGCAATGGACAGTGGCAGCTCAATGAAGACACGGGCTCGTGCAGAGACTGGATGCAGCTCCTGCTCACTGATCCTGGTGAGTGGGCAGGGGCAAGTATGGGCATCAGGCACAGGCGCCTCCCAAGGGGTCAGATGAGGTCAATATGACAACCCCCACCTCACCCCTCCGGCCCCGCCTGGCTTACGTGGCCAACAGCAGCTCTACCTCCAGTTCCGTGGTCTCAATGCTGATCCCTGAGGTGCTAAGAATGAGGTAGAAGGTGACCTAGGCCAAGGGTGGAAAGCGATTAGAGTCAGGGGTGGTCTATGGGCTTACAGAGAGGCTACTCACATAGGGAATAAGGGCAGGTGTGCTAACCTGGGCACCTCTCTTCATGGGGTTCCCCAGCTCACACTCAACATGGGAGGCATTCTCGTTGGACAGGCAGAGTGGCTTCTCCTGGAATGGGAGAGAAGGCAAGGTCAGTCTGAGTTACTGGAGCCCCTCAAGACCCCACCCCATCCTGCCCCCAGGTCCTCACCGCAGGGTCCAGGGCCCGGACTCCTGAGTAGTGCAGTGAGTCAGGAAGCATGACCAGGAGCTGGGCTTCATGGGCATCATCCCCATCAGCCTGGGGCTGGGCTGGGTCCGATGGCAGGTTGGTGACCATCAGCTCCAGGCCAATGACTGGCTGCCCACTCAGTGCAAACAGGGCTGTTGTTCCATCCGCATCCCTGGAGAGTCAGACCCCACTCCCGCTAAGAACACCTCCCCCTACCACTCCCCCTCCCAGTCTGCTCCCCGCAGTACCTGCCTTCACTCCCTGACCTCTCTTCCCACTCCAGGTCCCCATCACGCCCGTCCAAGCCTCAGGCCTCTGTACACACAACTGGGAGTCAGAGGACCTCCATTCTCATCTCAGCTCCACCATTACTTACCTTGGGCAACTAACTTAACCTCTCTAGGCCTCAGTTCTCCATCTATAAAATGAGACTAATAGAATTCCTACCTCACAGAGGTTTGAAGACTAACCAATGAGATGTATGTAGACTGCGTATTATTAGTGTACTGTGAAGGATTGCTATCCCTTGCCATGGGAGCCCCCGCGGCCCCATCACTGACCCTCATCGCAGTCTCTAAGTCATCAGCAGGTCCTCTTCCACCTTCTGCCCTCTCTGCAGGCTCAGCCCTCCCTCTGACTGGTCCTCCTGAGGGGGCTTTCTCTCAATCCTTGAACTCTTGCCCTCCCACCCCCACCCTGCTCTCCGCCCCCCTCACATGGGCAGAGGCTGGAATTCCGTGTCGCTGACCCGGGCACAGAAGCGGGCGCGGACCAGCTGCAGATTGCTCTGGCAGATCTTGTCTTCACCACAGCCTTGCTTCAGGAAGTGGATCTGGGGAGAGACACGAGATAAGGGGCATTCCTAGGGGACAAGGCAGGGGGCAAACCTGTCACCATGGCATACAGTGGGTTAGAGTATCACAGGATTAAACAACCTGTGCTCAGCTCTCATCTGCTGCTTACCAGCGTGTGATCCTGAACTACGTCCTCTCCTCTGCAGTAAAATGATGGGAGCACTACCATGCCATGGTAGAGACTAACAGCAAGTCAAGAACTGGACCACACTGCCCCAGCTCACATGCATGTAACTGAGTTCCAGATTTAGAACCGGAAGGGATGTCAAGGGCACCACTTCTGGGCCGGCCATAAAAACCACACAAGGGGCCTCATGTCCCCCGCTTCCAGCTGAACGGGATGAATGTGACTTCAAGAGCTTGAAGGCCTCATTTGAAGATTACAGAATCCCATCAACCTGAGCCCCTGAATGACTACATGGAGTGGAGGAGCTCTGTCCCCTTGACTAGGAACACATGGTCATTTGGGCACCTAGAGATATGAGGAATTACTGGAGTAGCATACGTGAAAGGGCTCTGTGAGTTACGAATGGGTGTCACTGGGGAGGGACTATGATCTCTGCCCTCCCAGCTCCTCCTCCTGGGCTAAACCAGAACCCATGCTCACCTCTGCCCGCTGGGTGCTGGGCTGGTGGGCATTGAGGATGGGGGCCACTGGAGGCAGCCCCTGGCCAGGAGCCTGTCGCCGGAGCCGAGGGGTCTGGAGACTGTAGGACAAGGTCACTACAATGGCCCGAAGCTTGTCTTTGACATTATCCTAGGAAGAGGAAGGGCTGTTCCTCACTGGAACAATCCCCAGGCCTCAGCCCTGCTCTGAGCCCCAGCCAGACCTAGGACCAATTCTAAAACTTGGAAAGAAGCTTAGGGACATGAATGAGAGAGGTGGAGAACTGAGCAAGGAGGAGGGAGAAAGACTGGGGTAGGGGGCAGGAGAAACCCAGGATTTAAGGCTTTGAGGACCAGATGTGATGATAAAAGCTGCCACCTCCTCCATTCAGCTGGAAGGGGGGACATGAAGCCCTTGCACCTCCTCCTCCTCCAGGGAGTGCAGAAATGACAGGAGAGGGCAGCAGATGAGGAGAAAGTGAGCTCAGAAGACAGGCTTCCCACGTGTCTAGGTCTTAGAAGGAGGCACAAGTGTGTTCGGGAAGAAGCAGCTAAGAGGAATCACGGAAAAGAGATGGAGCCATGACAATGACCCTCAGAAGCCAAGGGGTCAATGTCCACCTGGAGCTGGAACATGGCATCTCCACAGACTCGGTCATGCTGGTGCTTCAGCCACACGGTGCCTGAGGCTTGGTGCTTGGGTTCATCTGGGCTACGGCTCAGGAAGGTCACACGGGGAACCTGGCCCCGGAGTCTCCGGTCTGTGTCCGCGTCTAACACGTAGTCCAGGGCTGTGGCATGTTGGGAGAGGAGTCGTCACTGAGCTGCAGAGCTGCTCCAGCTCACCCTATTCCCAGGGTGACCTTGAAGTGACTCCCCCTCCCTGGGAAACCCAAAAGGGCGAGCCGCAGAGCGGGGACTGCACTCACCCACAGTAGGGCTGTAGCTGCTGGGGACTGCAATGTAGCTGAAACAGACCCTTAGGTCCACGCTGCGGGGGCAGAGGGTGGCTCCTGAGCCAAACGAGGCCAATGGGCCAAGGCCCCCACCCCCACCCCATCTGTCACATCCTGTCACAGCCCCAGCCCCAAACTGGGGAGATGAAGGGATCAAAGGGAGGGCAGGGGAAGCTGCCAGGGTCCAGGTGCCACCCCATCCTGCCTCACCAGACCGAGCGGCCGCCAGCACAGTTGGGCTGCTCCAGGTCAATGCTTCGTGGAGCAATAGAGACCTCATGGGAGACATGGAGGACGGGTCTGGCCCTGGAATTGGGGAGTCAAGGGCACCAGAAATGTGAGAACGTGAGGCTGGGAAACAATCTTGAGCATTAGATTTGGCACCGGGATGGGGGTCAGAGTCACAGGGAGGGGCTGACACCCTCAGGGAGGGAGAAGCGGTGGTGAGGGGCTCACCTGAAGAGCACGACAGTGTCAGCCAGGGAGCCCACCAGCAAGTCAGGGTATTGGTTCCCATCCATATCCAAGCTGCCTGACAGGGAGTAGCCGAAGCTCTTGATGCCCACAGCCTCGCCCTCCAGCACCTAGAGAACCGGCTGTCAGCCTCCCTCGATCCCAACTCCCTCAGGCCTCTGCCTCCCCGATGCCTCTGCTGATTCCACCCACACCCATTCCCTCATCCCAGCGACTCCCCTCACCTGCGAAGGTTTGGCGACAACCCCCAGGCTGCTTCCATGGTAGATGAAGACTTTACCATCACCATCAAAGGGGGCGCCCACTGCAATATCTGCAGGCACAGGGAAAAGGCAGTCACCCTGGCTGGGGGCCTTGCAGACAAGGTCCAGGCCTCAACTTTTCCCCAGTCACTCAGGTATGTTTTCTATTTTATTGAGAGGCTACAAAATCCCAGGCACTCTACGTACATCATCTTTAATCCTCTTGGCCACTCCCTGCAGACATTACTAACGCAAAAAGGTTAGGTAACTTGCCAAGGTCAGAAAGCCGGTAAATGGTAAAGCTCAGACATAAGCCCAGGAACCCTCACTCCCGGAGTCCTCAGAAGACCGCACCCTGACCTCTGAGGGGCTTCCCCATCCCTCCTGCGGCCCCTCCCTCCCCTGAGCCTTTCAGTTCCCAGTCACACCTGGAAAGCCATCTTGGTTGAGGTCCCCCAGGACAGCCAGGCTGATCCCGAACATGGAGTCAGGGGAGCCGCAGAGCCGGAGAGGGGAGATCCCAGCCCAGTGACCCCCCTGGTTCAAGTACACATACACGGCACCCCCCAGCTCTTGTTGGCGCTCAAAGAAGTAGGGGGCACCCACTATCAGGTCTGGCCAGCTATGGAGAGAGGGAAACATTCAGTACGGGTCCTCCCTGGCCAGAGGAGCCAGCAGGAGGCTGAGTGGCCTCAGCCAGAATGGGGCTACCGGACCCAGCCTCCCTCAGGTGGCACGGCCCTCTACCCACTCACCCATCACTGTTGAGGTCAGCCACAGCCAGCGAGTAGCCGAAGCCGGAGGTCAAGCGCTCCCCAGACAGCATAACCTCAGGCACCAGGCGACTGGCGCTGTCCTTGCGCAGGATGACCACAGCACCCTTGTGGTTGGCACGGGGGGCCCCAGCCACAAAGCTCAGCTCTTCTGCACGCACCAGACCTTTCCCCGAGTCAATAGAGAAGCCTGGGGAAAGGGTGACTTACCCCTAAGTCTTCACCCCAAGACCCAGAAGCTGGGGTTTGTCACAGCTCCCCCATCCCCTGCCCCTCCCCTAGGTTAACAGTCAAAAGATAGGTTCCCCAAGTCATCAGCACCACAGCTGGATGGCTCTTCCTTCCCGCAGGGCCTGGCAGCCCCCCACACCCACCAGGCCCAGAGACAAGCTTGGCACAAAAAGTGCAGTGAGGTCAGCCTCAGGGAATGGGCAGGAGACAGAACGGTGATGGCTGAGAAGGCCAGGAGCCCAGGTAGGAGGCTGAGCACAGTGGCCTGATCCTGCCCACACCCAGGGAGCTAGAAGAGCTAGAGGTCCCTCTCAGGCCCGAATCCCACCCAGTGCACCTCTTCTCCCCACTCCCTCATCCTGACAGGAATGGGAAGTCTTCACATGGATGAGGGGGAGACAAGGGGGAGTGAGAGAGAGCCTGCTTCACCCAAACATCTCCCAGGCCTGGTTTCCTCCTCCTCTGCAGAGGGAGGCAGATGAGACAAGGAGAGGGACTTACCAACACCACTAGCCCTTTCCTCAATATGTGCCCACCATCCATCCCTCAAGGAAAGTCCCCTAGAAGGCAGGACTGTCCTTCCCAGGATATCCTCAGCCCTGGCCCTCTCACTCCACCTGAATCTTCCTCCCTGGAGATCCCTGGCTCACAGCCCCAGAGGCCATCACCCTTGGGGCCTCCTCTTCTTAGGCCTGGTCACTGGACCCGGCTCTTCTCTGCAATTTGGGCCCAATGTGTGTCTCCCTGGGTGTGTGTTGGGGGAGGAGGAGATTATAAGGCACCAAAGGTCAAGTTCCCTGGGGAAGGAGGGGAGGCCAGGCCATGCCCCTAGAGTCCAGGAGGTGGGAGCTTACAAACCTAAGTAGCTATTCAGGGCCAAGTCTCCGGCTGGTCCTGGGAGCCGGTCAGCAGGGTCCAAAGTTTTATACACCAGCTGGTCAGGGTCTGAGCTATCAATGTTGGTCACAAAAAGCAACCCTGTGGGGGGTGGGGGCAGACACCAGGGACGGGACATCCAGAGGAGGGGCCACAGAGTAGGGAGACAGAGCCACAGAAAGGCCAGAAAAAGGTGGAAGAAGAAGAGGTAGAGAGAGAAAAAGAGACCAGAGAGATCACAGCCAGAGACAGAAAGACAGAGAGAGACAGGGTGAGAGACAGAAACAGAGACAGAAGGATGGGAGCGTGGAGAGGGAGGACAAAAGAGAGGAGCAGAGGGTTAGAGCAGCTCTGGGCCGGGGAGGGGTCCCTACCAAAGTAGCTGTTGGCAGGGACCGGGATGAGGCGGGGGTCCTGCTCCTTCTCACCCCCCGCCTCGTAGGGACCGTCGTCCAGGTGTGCCAGGTCCGCTGAGCCCTGAGCACAGAGCTCCACCCTGGCCGTGCCTGCAAGGACAGTCCTGTTAGTGCCCAGGGCAGCGTGCAAGAAATACCCCTCAAGCTGGACACTGAGTTAGACAGGCACACGGGGAAGCCCCTCCTCTTCTTTCTAGCCCTCTCCCCACCCTGTTCCCAACCCAGGCTTCCTGGGGTCCCCCAGATGTGGCATCACACTCACCGAGTGTCAGCTCAGCCAGCAGCAGCGTGCGGAGACGGGAATGGCAGTGATGAGGTGTGGGCTAGTGTGTTGGAGCATGCAGGCCCCAGCTGCAGGCCCAGCGTGCACTTGGGGCCCATGCCAGCACGTTGAGGAACACTTGGCCGTGCAAGGGAAAGGAGGCACCCCCCACTCACGTGTGCACTAGCTCAGTGGGGGTGGAAGGCATGGCAGTGCCCTGGGGCCATACAGCAGTGCACATGTGGTCATGCTTGGCCATGTCTCCGAGGTAAGAGGAGGTTTCGGTCCCCTTCTCCCCTCCCCGAGGAGTGACTCACCCTTCCAATTATAGGTTCCTGGGGCCCCAAAGAGGAGGTAGTGGCTATCAGGGGAGAAGGCGGCAGCTGTGCCCTGCTGGCAGAACCCAAATTGTTCATGGCCTTGGGGGCGCCCCTCACAGAACTTCCATTCCCCACCATCCAACTCATCCCGGATGGCCAGGTCCTGGCTTAGCACAAAGCAGCGACCAATCATATCCCGTGTCTCCAGGATCTGGTCCACTCGCTGCCTTGCCTCATATCGGTGTGCACAGGTCTGGGGGAGGAAGGGATGGGGATCATTTCACTCTGTGGGCCAGGGACCTGCTTGAGGCATGCTGCCCACATGCAGAGATTTGGCAGACACTGATACGTGTGTGCTCACACGCACACGCACATGCACACATACACACACATACCGCTATGCCGGCACCACTCAAGCACCATTACCCTGCCAATGTTACGAAGGTCCATGCATAACCCAGCAACCTGTCTGCACCCACTTCCTTGCCCTCAAATGGACATCTCCTTGTTCCACATTCTGCCTGGAGCCAAAAGACACGACTAAGCCACCACATAGGATGTGTGTCTCCCTGATCATTTCACAGTCCTCCAAAATGCCAAGCTTGGCCCTTTCCCTGGAGCTTTGTAAGTGTTAGCACCTCCTCTGCAAAGAACTTGCTGTCCTCTTCACTCTCCAAGTATTACTTTGTTTTTTTTTTCCTGAGGTAAGGTCTCACTCTGTCACCCAGGCTGGAGTGCAGTGGCACGATCATGGCTCACTGCAGCCTCGACCTCCAGGGCTCAAGTGATCCTCCCACCTCAGCCTCCTGTATAGCTGGGACTACAGACATGCACCACCATGACTGGCTAATTTGTTTCTATTTTCTGTAAAGATGAGGTCCCACTATGTTGCACAGGTTAGGTATTACCTATTGTTAAAGCCTGGCTCCAATCACCCCATCTGCAGAAGTCTTCTCTCTACTCCTCCTTTGGATTTTTATAGACTGGAGACTAGACCACTCACTTAACATTAACCAGCTTCTGCCCCACAGTGATCTGTATTGGTAACTGTGTGTCTGTGCGTCTTACTGAAAGACACAGCGAGAGTGAGAAACAGAGAGCCCTGTCTTTTTTTTTTTTTTTTTTTTTGAGACGGAATTTTGCTCTTGTCTCCCAGGCTAGCATGCGAGGGTGTGATCTCAGCTCACTGCAACCTCCTCCTCCCAGGTTTAAGTGATTCTCCTGCCTCAGCCTCCCGAGTACCTGGGATTACAGGCACCTGCCACCACGACTGGCTAATTTTTTTGTATTTTTAGTAGAGACAGGATTTCGCCATGTTGGCCAGGGTGGTCTCGAACCTCTGACCTCAAGTGATCCACCTGCCTCGGCCTCCCAAAGTGCTGGGATTACAGGCATGAGCCACCAAGCTCAGCCTTCCCCTGTAGTAACTAGCACAATGCCTGATGCTTAAAAGGTTCTCAGTAAGACTTTGACAAATGGATGGATGAATGAATGGACAGATGTTTTTACATGTATAAGGACAAGGACCAGGCCTCACACCTTTTTATATCTCCCTGATGTACTTGGTATCG
The DNA here is from genome assembly GCF_024542745.1 of Macaca thibetana thibetana. Taxonomy (NCBI): domain Eukaryota; kingdom Metazoa; phylum Chordata; class Mammalia; order Primates; family Cercopithecidae; genus Macaca; species Macaca thibetana. The sequence continues at coordinate 51,988,145 of NC_065588.1, forward strand.
TACCATATTCCTAACTTATGTTCTCTAAGCACACCTGTGCATATGCACACATCATAAACACACACCATCCTTGCATTCAGTCATGAGAAGCAATACTCACAACAATCTTGCCCCCAGGCCCCTGGCTCCGAACACTGACTCCCAACCACTGGTTCTCCTTGCTTTCCTTTTGCACATCAGCTGGAGGCAGAACACTGGGAATTAGGGGAGGGAAGAGGAGCCCAAGTCCTCTCCTCCCCGCTCACACGCTTCCCCCGCTCCGCTCATGCAGGGCCACACCTCCCTGGTCGATGTCCACTCTGTAGCAGTCGGTCTCCTCCAGACTCAAGGGGCAAGCGAAGAGGCCTCCAGTGCGATTCGCCTGCTGCCCAGGAAGAGCCAGGGCCTGGGGAGCACCCACCAGCAGCCTACAAGATGGGGCAGGGACAGGGACAGGAGTTAGATGTCAGAATGATCCAACCTCCTTATTGCTGCCCAGGCCCAACCCCTCAGTACTAAAGAGAGTGTTCAAGGACTAAAGAGAAGGGGCAAATGTCAGTTTTCTCAAACCCTGGCAAGGATAAATTAATATACTTGGTCATGCAGTCATCACGTTGCATGTACATACCAGCTGGATGAGGAATCAACATGCACAGTAGATACACACACACACACACACACACACACACACACACCAACCCGAGCAGCCAGGCCAGCACTGCTGGTTTGAAAGAACCGCCTATTCCCAGCACCTGTTCCTGAGTAGGCCTTCCCTACCCCCTCCTTGGCCCCATCCCCAAGCTCTGCCCTGCTCCCCCAACCCAGTCTAGTTGAAACCCAGCCAGAAATGCCAAGAATGCTGGGAGCAAAAGTAACAGGGCCCCACACCGGCATCAGACTGTGGCTCAGGGACCAGCTTCAGAGGACAGGCAAGAGGCTAGATACAGATCCACTTCCCCCTCATCAGGGACCCAGCAAAGACCTCATCTCCCAGAAGCTGTGCCAGCCCAGGATTCGATCAGTCACTCTGGCTGGCATGGAGGTAGGGACAAGTTTCTCCTTCTGAGTCCAGTGCTACCCCATTCTCTTCCCGACATCCTGAATCCCCTTCCCCATCCTTCCTTCCCCCCATGTCTATGATTTCTCCTTCCCTTTCACCCCCACCCAGTCTTCTCTCCTGCCTCCCCCTCAGCCTCTTTCCCAGCTACAACTTTCTTGGCAGGACAATTTTCCATGATCACAGCCAAGACGTCTTCCCCAGGGAAGCACTGTGCTGGGAATGGAGGCTGCCTGGGTCCCCCGGGGCTGAAGCCCCAGGCCAGAGTGAAGGCTGGGATGAGGTGAGACGACTGACACCCAGCTGGCTCCATGTGTCCTCTCTTTGCAGAAGGAGAGACTCAGAAGTGGCAGTGGCACAAACCTCAAGGCCTCTCTCCCACACTCTTCTCCTCCATCTCCCTTCCTGGGGGGGCAAAGCCCAAAACCATGTTAGGCAGTATTACAGATAGGCATCTGTGGGACACTGTGCCAGGTCTGCTGGGGTGGAGGGGGAGGGCAGAGAACCATTCTTCCTTCCCACAGCTCCTCCTCGTCTCTTAGCAGCTGCCATCCCTTGTCAGGGCCAGTGTCAACAGAGAGAAGGGGTATAGGGAGTAGTAGAGACGAGAAGACACATTGGACATTCAACTACTTATTGAGAGTCTATCATATGCCAAGCCCTGTGTCAGGTGCTGGTGAGACAAGGAAATCATATTTATTCAGCACCTACTATGATGTCAGATCCGAAGCTAGACACCAGGGATATGAAAAACTAACATTCATCACTGTCCACATATGTGCCAAGCACCAGGATAGGCAAGTCACATGCATTATGTCATTTAATCATCACAACAGTCCTACGAGATAAGGATTCTCTTCTTGTCTTTCAGATGAGGAAACTCAAAGACACTAAGCAGTGATGCTGGAATTCAAATCCACATGGGCCTAACTCCAATACTTTGTCATTCCACTCAGTGACTGACCTGTCTCTAGAACACTGAGACCACCCCAGAAAGGGAAGAAGGGAGAGGGGAGATGAGGGTACCCTGGGCAGAAAATGAAACGAGGTGATACAGCCCTGTGCAAATAAACGGCAACCTTCAGGCAAGTCAGCAGTCCCCCCAACCTCCAAATATAGAGGTGACCATCTCACTGAGGGTTGGGGCTGTCTTTTCATCTTTGTGCTTGCCCCATAGGGAGTGTCAGGATGTGTTTTACTGAACACACACATTTTGTGGACTCATAGAGATATCCAGTGTCACAGCTGGTCAGTGCATAGCTAAGCACCCAGACAAGTTAACTTTGTTCTATGTTCACATCTCCTCTGGAGGCCAAAAGTAGGGAGGAGGGGAGGGGCCCATGTGGAGGAAAGAAGCTGAGTGCATAGATATGCCCAGTCCGCTCTTGGTGGAGAAGAGACCACTCGATCCCTAGTGGAACAAGAGCACCCAGCCGCAGCCTCTCTAGTCCCTCCACCTGTGGTCCAGCCACACACACACTCCTTCCTGACCTCATGCCATAAGCCCTAACTACCCCAGGCTTCTGGACAGCCACAGTGCAGCCACTGCAGAGAGAAAGGCAAAAAAAAAAAAAAGTGTTGGCAGCTGGGGGCAGAGGAGCTCAGCTAAGTGAAGACAAAGGAGTAGCCCACGACCACCGCACTTCTCGATTCTCCACACACTCCAGCGCCCCAGCCCAAGTCCAGCCCCTCTTTGGCCCCTCTCAATCTGGGTGGCCCTCTGGAGAGGATGCTTGGCCTGGAAGGCTGGCTCAGCAGGGGAGGCCCTCTAGCCAAGCCTTTGGATCCAGAATCTCTGTAAAGCGCTCTGTGAATCACAATACAAGAATAGCAGTACTACTAACACTTTCACAGCACTCACTGTGGGCTATGCACTATTCTAAGCATTTTACATATATTAAGAACTCTTAATCTGCACAACAACTGTATGTAGTAATACTATTGTTTATATTCATTTTACAATTGAAGGAAATAAATGAGGCTGGAACCACACAGCAAAGGTTAGACCTCAAAGTCTCATCCCAGAGCTAGACTAAAAGACATCAAAACAGGCAAGAAGTTGTTTTCATCAGGGCGTGCTAAGGCAGGCAACCTGCAACTAAAAAGCTAGGGACTGAGCAGGTGCCTGGCCTCTCACATGCCCCCCTCCCTCACCCCCCGCCCCCCGCAGCAGAGCACCCCCTGCTGGAGCAAAAGCAGGGTGAGGCAGTCAGGCCCTCTGGGAATGCCCCCAGCTTGGCTCTGGGAGACAGAATCAGGGGCCACCTTCAGAGAGGAGGGGGAAATGACAAGAGACCAAGCTATTAAAAATAACCTAGAATTTGCCTGGAAATAGCTTAGAGAGTTCAGCATGTCCTAAAAAGGTCTCCAGTCCTCGAACTCTGGCAGATGGGGGAAGGAGGGAGGAAGGGAGGAAGGGAGCAAAGGTGAATGAGGAAGCAGATGGTAAATAGAAGAGGAGATGAAGTCCATTGCTTTCTATCTCTCCCAAAGTTTTGGGGACCACAGCCCCTGCTACCAGATGATAGGGATAATGGAGGAAGAAAGATTAGAGCTAGGCCCCCACTCCCCAAGCAAGTGAGGAGAAATGAGCTCTTGTCTCTGCCCCCTGCCCCCAGACCAACAGTAGAGGGAGAAGACAGTCCCAGTGGACAGCATTGATCCCAGTAATGGATACTTAATGTGGCTTAGGCACTGGTTGGAGAGAGAAAAGCCCCCTAGCAGGAGCGGGTGAGAAGCTTTCTTCATCTCTGGCCTCTCTTTTTACAATCGGACATGTAGCGAGAGCCAAGGATACAGGCAACATGACCAGTCACAGGCCCCTCACAAAAGTATATCCATCTCCCACGGGTCCTGAACTGATTAGAAAGAATTAGAATTGTCCTCTACCCCTTACTCCTCCTGTCTTTGACCTGCTACTGAGATTCCTGGAGCTGGAAATTTGCTAAAGAGGAGGAAGGGGAGCAGCCTGGCCAGCATCCTTCCTGGATCTCTCTCACTGTTACAGCTGCTGTGGCTACTACTACTACTGCTACTAGTACTTTGGGGGCTCAGTTTTCTGCCACTGTCTATCACCAAGCCACCTACTGCAGGCTGCCAGACCTACAGATCCTCTCCCAATCTTCCCATGGTCTTAAACCACAGAAGTGGAAGCTCTCTCCTGGCCTTCCAGTGCCCTGCTGCCCTCATTCCATCCATGGCAATGCTCTGGCAGGAAGTTATTTCTGGAGTCTGCCCTGCATGCAGCCCTCTCATGGCACCCTCAACCTCTATGTCCTTTCCATCTCCTCCCATTCTAAGCAGAGACAGACAGTCTCCCTCCCTTGGGGAATCCAGCCCTTGGAAGAAGCAGGGGAGCCAGAGGCCCTGGGGCTGGATCAAGGATGCAAGTTGGGGGAAAGGCCCAGAAGAAGGAGATGGTTCGCTGCCAAGACAAGAACCTTCCTTTCCAACTCATCCCTAAGGCAAAATCCTGGGTCTCAGTGCCGGGAAGTGCAGCTTCAGACCCAAGTCAGATGAGGCAAGGCTCCAGGTTGGGGTGCGAGATGTCTGTGGGCAGTCAAGGTCTTGGTGGGGCTGGAAGACAAAGAAATGAGGTGCCCCGCAGAGTGGGGAGGAGGACGATCTGTGGCTGGAGCATGGGGACTCCGGGCGGGTGCGGTGACTCACCAGCTCTGGGGTCCGGGCTGCAACTGCCGGTGCAAGGCCACAGAGAAGCCGAAGAGGCTGCCTGGCTCGCCCTCCTTGCGCAAGGCACCCATCACGTCCAGATTGAAGGCGACAGCCCGTGAGAAGAGCAGTTCGACGAGCAGGGAGCCAAGAAGGTAGCAAATCCAGGAGGCCCCCCAAGGGTCGCGGCTCCGAGCCCCGGCCATGGGACGATCCCCGCGCGCTTTCCCAGCGAGTGCAAGGGAACTCTCGCACGCCCCAAGCCCCAGGTCCCCCCAGGCGCGTCTCTGGTCTCCGAAGTCTCGTTGGTCTTTCAGAGGTTTCCCAGTCTTTCGCCCCGCTAGCCTTCCCTCCCGCCGCTCCGCCGCCCCAGCACGGGCTAGGATAACTACAGCAGCCGCAGCTCGGGCGTCCACTCCGGCTCCAGCCTCCTCTCCCGGGAACACCGCGCAGGCCCCGCCCCCTGCCCCGCCCCTCGTTCCCGCAGCAGGTGGAGACCCAAACGCGTCGCCAAGGGAATGCCCAGGCTGGTGGCTGGGGTGGAAACTAGCCTTGCTGACCCCCCACCACCACGCCCCCCAAGCCCAGCACCGGCTCCGGCTCCGCCCCTGCGCGGCGCTCTCCTCCCCTTCTCCCCCCGATCCCATCCCCAGCCCGGGAGTGGTGGAGGCGGCGCCTTGGAATGCGGTGGGAGAGAAGCACAGATAGAAAGAGAGGGGCGGAAACAGAGGAAGGAGGGTAAGAGATGAAAAGTGGGAAGACGCTAGAAGACAACCTGGGAAGAGAAATTTGCAGAGAGAGAGGAAACGTAAGGGGAGCGGTCCTGGGCCTGGGTCCAGCGTGGCATCTTAGTGCTCCCTGTTCCCCATGGTCACATAGAGCACTCTTAATGCTGTTGGGATCAGATCGCTGCCCTCCCCCATCCTATCCCATCCCCCGCCCCCAGCCCGGTAATGACCACAGCAGTGCTAGCCACATCGTCAGGATTCAAGGGAACAGAGAAAAAGAGGCAAGAAGAGAGAGAAAAACTCGGGAGATATGGGGAGCAAATGGAGAAATGGAAAAAAGGAAGGAATGGAGAGGAAGAAAGAAGGGCAAGAGGTTAATTGACAAGGGATGGAATGAAGGGAGAAAAGAAAACGACTGGGGATGATTACAGGAAGAGGAAATTAAGCAGTGGGGACAGGAGGGGGTGTCAAAGAATGCAAAGATGAAAGAGACTGGACCCGAGAGGCAGAGGGATGTAAAGGGTGTCCCCAGCTACCAGACCCTTCCCAGGACTGCACATTTCGCATCCATGAAAGGGGATGGGAGGGGGCAGAGTCGTGGGCTGGCTCAGGAGGACCTGGGTGGGGCTGAGATGGGATCTCCACAGGGACCCAATGGCCTGTCCCTCTTCCTCTCCCTTTCCCTCAGGCCGGGACAGAGGCAAGGGGGTGGTGGGACACTTTCCAACTCTCTGCTATTTATTACTCCGATAAAGAAATGGGGCCAGGAGGAGAGACAGGAAATAATTTGGCATAATGGGAACCTCGATTGCTCCCACTTCCCCTTCCTACTCCTCTTGCTTACTGGTGTTGGTCTTGTGAATATACATCTGTCCATCTTCCCTTCTCTCTCTCACTATCTGATTTTGTCTCATCCCAAATTCTATTTTGTCATCATTCTTGTCTCTGTCACACTTGGAATCTTTCTCGGAGTATTTCTCAATGTTTCTAATATTGTCTCTGCCCCTCAAACACTATCATATTCTTATGATTCTCTCTTCTCCTTCCCTTTCTGAAAAGTTCCAGTATGTGTCCTACCTCCTTCCTCTTCCTGTGTTCTCTTTGTCTCTCCTACTTCATTGTTCAGGATTGTATTTCTTTGAAAAAAAAAAACACTGGATTCTCACTCTGCTGGCCCTGGGACAGTCTTTGCCTTCGATAAGTTAACAGACATTTGGAAATCTGGCCCTCTGTTTTCCAACACTACACCTGTAGATATCCCCTCCAGAGCACTAACACATCTCTAAACAGGTACTATAAGGAAATACATATGCTGTCAGCAGGGCTGGCACCAGGATTCTACTTTCACCACGCCCTCACCATTCTTTTTAATATCTCAGAGCCCCAGACAGTAGAGAAGAGCTGACATGGGAATGCAGAATTGCAAAATCAGGATAGAAAGGGGACTACTGACTCCCTGCCCAGGCCTCCCTGACCCCAGCTCAAAATGCCTTTAGAGCCCAAGCTGCCTCCTATCGGCACCTGCAGCTTCTGCCTGCCTCCATTCCCACTCCACTGGCTTCTGTGATCGAGGGCTGAAATCAGATGCCAAGAATCTGCTTCTGACCTCCTCTGCCCAAATATTTGAGAAGTCACCTCACCACCACAGGAGGAAAGATCAGGAAAGAAGAGAGAGAGAGGCCACCCAAAATTAGCCTGGCTATAAATAGAGGGTCAAGGGAGGGAGGGGAACACACAAGAGCACGCTAGACCAGCCTAGTAAATTTAGACATGTAGATTTCTCTCAAGGAGAAATGAGACCAGAATGTTGGAGTGGAAGATAATATTGTAGGTGAAGAGGGAAATTAAGAAACTAGAGGGGGCCGGGCACGGTGGCTCATGCCTGTAATCCCAGCACTTTGGGAGGCCGAAGCAGGTGAATCACCTGAGATCAGAAGTTCAAGACCAGCCTGGCCAACATGGTGAAACCCTGTCTCTACTAAAAATACAAAAATTAGCCGGTGTGGTGGTGGATGCCTGTAATCCCACCTACTCTGGAGACTGAGGCACAAGAATCACTTGAACCCGGGAGGTGGAGGTTGCAGTGAGCTGAGATGGCACCACTGCACTCCAGCCTGGGTGACGGAGACTCCATCACCGAAAAAAAGAAAGAAAAAGAAACTAGAAGGATCCAGAGAATGGGGTAAGCTCAATATTAAAATAAACTGTTAGAGAACTTCTTGTATTTCAGTCAAGAACTTAGGAATTAGTTAAATTAAAAACTAATGCTGAGCTGGGCACAGTGGCTTATGCCTGTAATCCCAGCACTTTGAGAGGCCAAGGCATGAGGATCACTTGAGCCCAGGAGTTGGAGACCAGCCTGGGCAACATAGGGAGACCCCCATCTCTACAAAAAATACAAAAATTAGTCAAATCTGTGGTCCAAGCTACTCAGGAGGCTAGGTGGGACCATCGCTTGAGCCCAGGAGGTCAAGGCTGCAGTAAGCCGTGATCTTGCCACTGCACTCCAGCCTGGGCGGTAGAGACAGACCCTGTCTCCAAACAAAAAAATGCTGAAACTGTATTATTCCACTCGCATATCATTCTCAAAATGACAAAACTATAGAGATGAAGAGCAGATTACTGGTTGCCAGGGGACAAGGAGGGAGGGGATGGGGACAAATACAAAGGAATAGCACAAGGGGGTTCCTTTGTGGTAATGGGTTTTGTATCTTGATTATGGTGGTGATTATCCAAATCTATACATGATTTAAAACTGCACAGAACTACAAACAAACAAATAAATGCATGTAAAAAATGGTGAAAACTGAGTAAGGCCTGCAGGCCAGTTAACAATACTGTACCAATATCAACTTTTTGGTTTTGATTTTGTGCTATAGTTATATAAGATGTCATCATTAGGGGAAATTGAGTGAAGGTACACAAGATTTCATGTGCTATTTTTGCAACTTCCTCTATAATTATTTCAAAATAATTTCCAAGCCAGACATGGCGGTTCACATCTGTAATCCCAGCACTTTGGGAGGGAGGGAGGCGGATCACTTGAGGTCAGGAGTTTGAGACCAGCCTGGCTAATATGACAAAAATCCATCTCTATTAAAAATACAAAAATCAGGCTGGACGCAGTGGCTCACACCTGTAATCCCAGCACTTTGGGAGGCCGAGGTGGGAGGATCACGAAGTCAGGAGATCAAGACCATCCTGGCTAACACGGTGAAACCCCGTCTTTACTAAAAATACGAAAAATTAGCCAGGCGTGGTGGTGGGCACCTGTAGTCCCAGCTACTCGGGAGCCTGAGGCAGGAGAATGGTGTGAACCCGGGAGGCAGAGCTTGCAGTGAGCAGAGATCGTGGCACTGCACTCCAGCCTGGGCAACAGAGCGAGACTCCATCTCAAAAAAAAAAAAAACAAAAATCAACCAGGCATGGTGGCACACGCCTGTAATCCCAGCTACTCAGGAGGCTGAGGCACAAGAATTGCTTGAACCCACAAGGCGGAGGCTGCAGTGAGCAGAGATAGCACCACCGCACTCCAGCCTGGGGGACAGAGTGAGACTTTGTCTCCAAAAAAAAAAAAAATTAAAATTTTTTGTGCTTCTAAGGATACCATTAACAAAGTAAAATGATAATCCATGGAATCGATTATCCACTCCACTCCATGGAATAGATTAATCCACTGTACTTCAACCTGGGCAACAGAGTGAGACTCTGTCTCAAAAAAAAAAAAAGAAAAGAAAAGAAAAGAAAAAGAAATGTGGCTAGTATGACTGAGAAACTAAATTTTTAAAATAAATTTAATTTAATTTAAAAATGAAAGATTAATATTTTTTATTAAAATTTCCAAAATTTTGGAAGTTGAGAAATGCCCAGATCCAGCCAAGATTTTAGCCCTTTAGCTCCTGTATGAGTGGAAGCTGAGGTTTTCTCTAGCTCCTTCCCTTGTTAACATCTTCTTCCCTTCCATTTGAGATCAGTATTTTTCAACTCCCTCAAATCACACTTTTTGCACCTGTTGTCTCTAGCTTACAAGCAAACACTTCCAGAACACACACTTCAGGGCTACCTTCTCCCTCCACCTCATCTGGCAACAGAGGCTTGGAGCTTATGTCCCAGGGTCAGGCTTTTCCATCCCAACACGCACACCGTGAGGACTTTTCACTTCACTTGCCTCTCCAGCACTAGAATCCTTCTGCCTGCCTCTGAATTCTGGTTGTAGTCAAAGCTTGAACTATGGGAGTGGCTGGGAGGAAAAGAACATAAACGTGATGGAGGGAATTCAGTGGGGAAACAGCTTGACTGCTCCGGTCTTTGAGGGTCCAAAAGAAACCCTTACACTTGAGAAGGACTAGGAGGTCACTCACCAAAGGGAGCCGTTTAGACTGTCTTGAGGGCCCCTTTTCTTTGAGCACTGGCTTCAGGCCAACATTTGGAACTTAGCCACACCACCACCAACCCCCTCTCTTGAAGCCCAGCCAGATTTCCCAGTATGTGAAGCCTTCTCTACTCACTCTGTGTCCTCCCTCAGTCCTCATCCAACCCCTAACAACTCAGCAGCTTCCAGCCCTCTTTGGCCCAGCCAGTCAGTTTGGAGCTTGCTAATTAAAGCTAACTCTGAAAGAGACCTCAAAAAAAAAGGGAAATGAGTGATGAGTGTGGAGTTGCATTCATTCAGTCTAAGGGAAAATAATCTGAGTAGGAAATTGTTAAGGAGAGGTGAGCAGAAAGTGACTTCAAATTTCAAGAGTCATCCTCCAGATAGATATGTATGTGAATTGTGTCCATCTCTACCAAGGACAAGTGAAGCTGAGCTTCAACCACAGCAGAAACTAAGGTTAAATAGTGGATAATAAAGGCCCAGAAAAAGAACAGATGGAGGATAACCCTAGAAAGATCAGATGGGGACGCTAGATACAGATACCCCATGTCCTCTGCTCAGCTCTAGGGCAAAGGAACAGCCAGTGTGCGGGAGAGGAGGGAGAGGTTAATGTCTGCAGAATCCTGGCAGTCTCTATACCGATTGTGAAAATGCCAGGCAGTTGTGCCAAGAAGGGTGAGGGTAATACAGGATGGGCCTGACACTCTCCCTGAGTCAGCCTAATCTTAACATTTAGACTCACCCTTGAGAGCCCCCCAACACCAACCCCCCACATTAGCCCTCACCCTCTGTTTCACTTATCCCATGTCACCATTATCTTGACACTTCCAACCCATGTCCTTCTCTCCCAGGCCTCACAGCTCTGGAGGTGAGGCACCAGGCATTTCCAATCTGCCTCTATTTTGCTTGCTCACTGCAGTTGGAAGCTGGAGCCAGAGAGGGGGAAGGACTGGGCCAGGCTGCCCTGTGATGTTCTCACTCTTCCCGCTTCTATTGATTAGCCCTTCTCTGGAGCAGAGCCTCTTCCCAAACACTCCTCCCCTGCCAGGATTCCCTACAGCTCATGCCCAGCAAGCTAGAGGGGTGTAATGATTAGAGATACGGAGATTCCCAGAAAAGTGCTCTGGGTCTACCCTCCTGGGGTCTCAACTATGGTGTATGCAGTATACAGTGGTAATACTCAGGCTCTGGAGTCAGATAGCCTGGATTTGTATCCTAGCTCTACCACAAATGAACTCTATTACTTAACTGCCTTGTACCTCAGATTCTTCATCTGCAAATTTGGGATACTCATAATAATATTTCACAGAACTGTTCTAGGGATGAAATGAATTAATGCATGGAAAGTGCTTGACCTGTGATGAGTCCTCAGGAAATGTTTAAAAAGAAGGCACAGTACACATATAATTTAGATGCATACACACAGTATCTCACGTTTTTATTAGAATTTTTATTTTGGCACTTAAAATGTTTTGCTTTATCTACCACTTAAGCATTTCATGTGCTCCTCCTCACTAATCCTTTGACAGCTGCACATCTCCCAGGATTTGGGATGCTATTCTGCAAACAGCTGAATGAATCATTCATTGATCAGTAATTCTCAAATCTTACTCAGAAAATTCAAGAATGTTTTCTTCTAACTCAATCAGCACCCATTTCTCCCCCCCGCCCCCGGCAAGTAAATATAATGAAGTCAACTTCAACTATGCCAATGAATCACAAAATGAGAGAATGTCAAAGTTGGAAATAGTTTTAGATATGGTTTAGCCCAGTGAGTCTCAACCCCGAATACACATTAGAATCACCAGAACAGCTTTTAAAATATACTGATGAGGCCTGGCGCGGTGGCTCACACCTGTAATCCCAGCACTTTGGGAGGCCGAGGCAGGCGGATTACCTGAGGTCAGGAGTTCAAGACCAGTCTGACCAACGTGATGAAACCCCGTCTCTACTAAAAATACAAAAATTAGCCAGGCGTGGTGGCACGCGCCTGTAATCCCAGCTACTCAGGAGGCTGAGGCAGGAGAATTGCTTGAACCCGGGAGGCGGAGGTTGCAGTCAGCTGAGATCATGCCACTGCACTCCAGCCTAGGGGACAGAGCAAGACTCTGTCTAAATAATAATAATTATTATTATATACATACACACACACACACACACACACACACACACACAGATGTTTGGTCTCCACTCCTTAGATTCTATTTAATTAGTCTGGAATCAAGGCTTTTTTTTTTTTTTTTTGAGACAGAGTCCCACTCTGTCACCCAGGCTGGAGTGCAGTGGTGTGATCTCCGCTCACTGAAACCTCCGCCTCCCAGGTTTAAGCGATTCTCCTGCCTCAGCCTCCTGAGTAGCTGGGATTACAGGCGCGCGTCACCACGCCCGGCTAATTTTTGTATTTTTGTATCTTTAGCAGAGACAGGGTTTCACCGTGTTGTTCAGCCTGGTCTGGAACTCCTGACCTCGTGATCCGCCCGCCTCGGCCTCCCAAAGTGCTGGGATTACAGGCGTGAACCACCGCGCCCGGCTAATCAAGGCATTTTTATAAGCCTTGTGATTTTTGTGATTCTAATGTTTAGATTCTAATGCTTAGCTAGGATTGAGAACCACCGATTTAATTCAATCCCTTCTCCTAGTTTTACTAAAGAGAAAACTAGAACCCAGAGTGGTAAGCAACTTGCCCAAAGTCACCCAACATGTTAGTGCAAAGTGCACCGAGAGAGATTGTACCAGTAGCAATAGGCTGATGATGTTTATATTTGTTCTCGTTGGAGTTAATCCCGGAAGCATTTCTTTTTAGTTCACAGAGGCCTTATATAAATTACTTTTTACTTTGGCACAGCACTTAAGCTTCTGCTAAGACTGAAATGGGTTCGCATTCCTGACCACAAAAGGACAGAGATGAAATTCGACATTCACACCGCCCGCCAAGTTAGCCAAGCTCCCTAGGAGGCTGTCTGAAGTGCCTAAAATGCTTCCCTACAATGATCACCCAGAGTTGAGAGACTTCAATGGGGTAGTGAGAAGAAAGAGGGTTGGGAGAGACAGGAAAGCATTCTCTCCCTGAGGGAAGGAACTGGGAATCAACTGAGAACCAGCTAGCACTGCCAGGAGGTAAGGAGAGGGAAGGAGAATAATTTAAATGAGCCCAGGGAGCTTCTGCTCCCTCAACAACCAAACGGTGATAGACGGCCTGGCACCACCAGCCCTCGAAGCCTGAGAGCCACAGAAAATGTTAAAAACTGGCTTGGCAATATGAGTATTAAAAAATACTTCTTCCAACACTCACCAAAAAGTAAGCTCCCAATAAAGAAAAGAGTTCACCTGCCCTCCGCAACCCTCTACCTCCCTTCCCCGCCAAGATCTTCACCCAATGTCTCAAAAGAGGGCGGTTCCCAACCTCACGTGACACAGCGGTCACGTGACATGGCCCCGGGGAGCCGAGGTGAGCTTTCCAGCTTCCAGAGCCGGAGGGGGCCCGGCGTACCCAGCCCCCAGCCCGACGTGACCATGCTGTCCCGCCTCCTAAAAGAACACCAGGCCAAGCAGAATGAACGAAAGGAGCTACAGGGTGAGCCAAATATCCTGTCGGCAGTTTTCTTTCCGGCCGCGGCCTAGCTTCAGCCCGGAGCCTGGATCTCGAGTGACTACCCATATCCAGGGAAGGACGCTAGCTAGCGGGCAACGGGCATGGGGGAGAGGGAATTTCAGGGCGGCTTTTTTTTTTTTGAAACTCCTTTCCCTTGCCAACTGGCTCTGGTCCCTTGGGCAATACTCCGGTCCCCTCGGCAACGCCCCTAACCCCCGACCTGCCGCTCCTCAGCCCCGCCCGTGCCCCGGAGCGCCTGCCTATTGGCCCTGGGAGCCTCTCGTCCTGGCGGTAGGAAGGAGTGACTCTGTAGGGAGGAGGGTGTGAGGAACCCTCCAGAGATGGGCTTCTTGGAGGCCTGAAACCCCCGGAACGGAGGTGGGGCACTTGTTTCCTGAGTCCGGGCTGGAAATCTCGGAGTTACCGATTCTTCGGCCAAGATAGTGGAGAAAGAGTGTCTGGGAGTCGGGAGTCCTGGGCGCTGCCGCTGACTTCCTGGCGTCCCTGAGTGAGTCCGTTTCCCTCCCAGGGTACCAGTTTCCTCATCTCTAAAATGAAAGAGGTTGCGCTATGTTTTTGCAAGGTCCTTTTCAGCTCCGGCATTCAGAGATTAGTTAAGAAATTTCGGCAACTAGCAAAATAGTAATGGGTGGGTAAGGAACCTTTAACACTACTCCTCAAAAACCCAAGTCTCCCCTCCAATTCCTTTTCCCCCTCTCCCCAGAGAAGAGGAGGCGAGAGGCTATCACTGCAGCGACCTGCCTGACAGAAGCTTTGGTGGATCACCTCAATGTGGGGTATGAACCTGTTTCTCATCAACACCAGTTTCCTCCTTCCCCAACCCGCCCAAGTTTAAGCACTGGCCAGTCTGGCCCTCAGACCGCTGTTGAAGGGGTGGGATGTTCCACTAATTCGCCTATCCTAACCCGCCCCTCCCAGCTCTACGTAGAGAAACTTGAGTCAACTCTGAGTCCTAGCACTGGGCAAGGGAGGAACAGCTGCAGTGGTTAGAGAAGCAGCCAGATTTCCTCTTCCCCACATTAACTTCCCTGGCATTACAACTTGATGCCATCTGCCCACCTCCCTTCACCCTTCCAAGTCCAGCTGTCATTTCAGCAGGAGGGAGAGCACCCTCCTTCATTACAGCTTACCACCCTCTCCTTGCCTCCCACCCTCTGGCAAGCCTGGGGAGCAGCTGGCAGGAAAGAGATGGCACAGCTGGTGGTGGTGAGAGTAGAACCTGTTCCAGGAGCTATGGCAGAGCCAGGCTGGCTGTTACCTTCCTGCTGGGTCTCTGGGGACCACACCCTGCCCCAGCTCTAAATGAGAATGCCAGTAACAGCCAAAGACTTGGGAAAAAGCAAAGAACATTGTCTCTTGACCCTGAGTGACCCAGAAGCGTGCAGAGATGATGATTTGCTAGTCTGCCTGTTGGAAGAAAGGCAGTATGGTACCTTCCACCCCAGGTCAAGTAGAGCAGCTTGGTGTGAATCCAGAGACTGAGTCATCCAAGTGATCCATGCAGGGGCTGGGGTCATCTTCATTATTCATCATGGGGGAAGGTTGAGAAAAAGAAAGTTGTGGTTGGGGCCTCTGATCTTCCTTCGCTCCAGACACCTCTCTTTACTCAGTGTGAATATAGAAGCAGGTGGTCAATGGGGAAAACCAGGAGTTCAGGAACTCTCAGGGGAGTCTGTTTCAGTTCCTACCCCACCCTTGACAGTGACCCAGCTGTCTCCCAAAAAGAAGGGACAGGGTCTGCCCTCCCACATTGGCGCCTCCTGGGCTCTGCTGTGCCCATCATTAGTGAGATTGGCCCCGGCTTCTCCCTCTTCTTTTCCTTTGCTAGAGGCCACCCCACTTTCAGCTTAGAGGGCAGCTAAGCCAAAGCCAGATTAGAAAGGGTTTTGTGTTGCTGCCCACAGCTCCCTCATTCCCAGGAAAGGAAAACAAAGGCTCAGTCTATCTTGGCCCCTGTCAGGTGTCCTGCCCACTCCCTCAGCCCCCACCAACCCCTTCCCCGCTCCAGCCCACACACATTCCAGTGGGTAGGGGCACCGGATGTGGAATCTCCTGGCTGACTAGAGCTTTGGGGTGGGAAGTGAAAAATTCAGCAGCCAATAAAGGAGAACAATTATTGCGGAGGTGGAGGAGGGCAAAAAACATTGGCAGAAGGTTGGGGACACCAACCCCATGGTAGTAATGGTAACCTCAGCCCGTACCTTGATTGAAAAGAAAAACTAGTGTCTAAGGCAGAAGGGAGGGAGCGTGTGTGTGTGTGTGTGTTCCTTGATCTGTGTGGGCGAAGGCTTGGGAGAGCAACTGAGAGCTGAGGAGAAACCCCTGGGATATCCTCTTTTGACCCAGGGTTTCTGGGGAGGGGTTTGCGCTCCCATCCTACCCCAGCTTCAGGGAGGGGCCCAATTTCCCTCTCCAACTTCTTGCATAGATCCCTGGGCTTCCAATCACTGCCAGATGTGTCCCTCCTGCTGGATTTTCCCGGTTTTTCCATGCCCCTTTTTCCCTCCCAGCTTTTTCCTCAGGGATATCACCCCAGGTTTTCCCTCCCTTCCCCCACTCAGCTGCAGGACCTCCTTTTTGGGGGTTGGAGCTGGTATGTTTCTAGTCAGCTCCGAGCTTGGCTCTCCTGGGAATCCTGGGAGTGAGAGGAAGGAGCTGAGTTTATTTGCATGTACTGGTAGTCATTTGCATCACATCCAAAAATGGCCAAAATTATGAGCCCTGATTCTTGGCTGAACTCCCACTGCTGCAATGGAATATGAGTCCTGGAGACCACCCCCAACTAGCTGGGTGAGCTCATCTCCTCCCTCTTCCAACCCCCCAGTGTGGCCCAGGCCTACATGAACCAGAGAAAGCTGGACCATGAGGTGAAGACCCTACAGGTCCAGGCTGCCCAATTTGCCAAGCAGACAGGCCAGTGGATCGGAATGGTGGAGAACTTCAACCAGGCACTCAAGGTGGGCCATACTCCCTACCTCACCACCCCAATCCTGGGTCCCCATTGGCTGCCTCAAGTCAGGTTACCTCTGGTTTAGGTCAAGGAGGAAGTAGGGTGGTCCCAGAAACCCCATCTATAGCCCCAGTGTCAGAAAAGGTAGAGAGAGAAAGAAAAGCAGTTGGTGGGTCCAAGTAAAGCCTTTTCCAGGAGATGAATAAAACGTATTCCCCAGACTGGAAGCCATACTCTACCCATTCTGATTCCTGGGCTCCCACCTCCTCTCCCCCTTCCCAGGAAATTGGGGATGTGGAGAACTGGGCTCGGAGCATCGAGCTGGACATGCGCACCATTGCCACTGCTCTGGAATATGTCTACAAAGGGCAACTGCAATCTGCCCCTTCCTAGCCCCTGTTCCCTCCCCCGACCCCATCCCTCCTACCTCACCCACAGGGGGAAGGAAGGAGTCTGACAAGCCTTGAATAAAACACAAGCCTCCATTTCTCTGTGGTGTGTTTCGAAGAGCTACTAGCTCCTGTGTTGGGGGTGGGAGTGGAAGGTTCAAAGGTGGTTTCCCTGAGGGACAGGTATCTTTTGGGTAGAGGGTGGAACTAGCTTCCTCTTACTGTCCCAACTCTCTTCTCCTCCATGGCGTTTGTGCAGGTGTCTGTTACGCAAGCAGAGGGTGGGAGTTCCCATCCCTCCTATGAGAAGGTCCTAGCAGCCCTGCCCCAAGCTTCCTAATTCAGGACTTATTTCCTACAGAAGAGAAACAAGGCAAGGTACAGGCCTGGTCCCCAGCTCTGGCTCTCTGCCTCGCCACGTGCTCATGGCCTCTCCCAGGCTAACACTAAGCAGTGTCATGAGTCTGAGCCAGGTGGGAGATTAATTCCCGGGGGCGCTTCAGGGCTGAGAAGGGGGAGGAATGACAGGTCCAGTAACCGTTACCAACAGAGCAGTGCAGCTGCCATCCTTGACAGCTCCCTCCTCCTCGGAGACCATGACATAGATGGTCAGGAACCCAGGCTGAGAAAGACAGCCAAGGGGTGGGGGAGCCTAGGCAAATCTGGCCTCTGCCAAGTCCTGGCTTCAGCCAGGCAAGCTCCAGCCTCCCTGGCTCCTCCTCCTTCCCAGCCCTATCCCCACCCTGTCACACATACACTTAATACGCCTGGCATCTAAGTCCACCAACTCCAGACTTTGGCCTTAGCAGTAGCTAGTGTGGGAGGCTGGGAAGACTGGGAGGAGTCTCTTAAACAAAAGCAAAAGAATCAGCTTCGGGTGCTGTAGTACCTGCCAGCTTTCCCCCCAGGAGGTAAGTAGATACTGGGAGCTGGGGGAACTATGAGAAGACTAGCTAGATATTACATGTATTGCCAACTCAAAACTTTCAGCTTTTAACATGCTTCCTCACACATTGTCCCCTTTGATCCTCCACAACTCTGAGGTGGACCTGGTGGGTCTTAACCCCACTTGGTAGGTGAGAAAATAGGTTGAGAGAGACAGTGAGATGCTCAGCATCACACAGCAAATCTGAGGCCACCAGGACTAAATGCAGGGTTCTTGGCCCTATACATCATTCAAACACAAGACCCAGGTTGCATATAGAAGGTTCAGTGTCCCTGGTTTAGTAGGAGAGAAAGTGAGAGGCAAGCAAGGAGATGCCTCTGCTCCATACAGCAGGTCTGTACACAGGACCTGGCTCATGTGGCTTTAGTTAAATTAGCCACAAATACAGGGTCTGCCCACATCTTTGCTTTGCACAGATGAGCCATAGTTGGCCAATTATCTGCCAACCAGATAATTTCTCAATATGCTCACACCAGATGCTTCCAGCTAGGGAAGGTATTAGGGGAAAGGGCTTGAGGGCCGCAGTAAACTGGACAAGTTTTTCTGCCCAGCCTAGGCTGCCACCTGTAGGTCACTTGGGCTCCAGCTATGTGGCTGCCTCTGCTGCTGGGTGCCTTACTCTGGGCAGTGCTGTGGTTGCTCAGGGACCGGCAGAGCCTGCCCGCCAGCGATGCCTTTGTCTTCATCACCGGCTGTGACTCAGGCTTTGGGCGCCTTCTGGCACTGCAGCTGGACCAGAGAGGCTTCCGAGTCCTGGCCAGCTGCCTGACTCCCTCTGGGGCCGAGGACCTGCAGCGGGTGGCCTCCTCCCGCCTCCACACTACCCTGCTGGATATCACTGATCCCCAGAGCGTCCAGCAGGCAGCCAAGTGGGTGGAGACGCACGTTAAGGAAGCAGGTAAGTATGGTAGACCACTAGGAATATGGTGTGGGGTATCCTGATCCCCACAGTGACCCCAGGAGTCACCTGCAAGGGCTGTGGTAAGCTAAAGGGACTATTTGAAGAGGAGCAGTTGTTTTCAGATGCTCCCAGGAAGAAGAGGGGGCTGTGGGAGTGCCTTACCTACCCCCAGCATCCTTCTCATCTCCCCACAGGGCTTTTTGGTCTGGTGAATAATGCTGGTGTGGCTGGTATCATCGGACCCACACCATGGCTGACCCGGGATGATTTCCAGCGGGTGCTGAATGTGAACACAATGGGTCCCATCGGGGTCACCCTTGCCCTGCTGCCTCTGCTGCAGCAAGCCCGGGGCCGGGTGATCAACATCACCAGCGTCCTGGGTCGCCTGGCAGCCAATGGTGGGGGCTACTGTGTCTCCAAATTTGGCCTGGAGGCCTTCTCTGACAGTCTGAGGTGAGGGGTACAGGGCTCTGGGTTCCAGGACTAAGAGCAGCCCACTCAACAAACATGGGCCAGCAGAGATGGTTAAGATACAGCATATTGGAATAGTTAAGACAGTTTAAGGCTAGACTTCATGAATTCAAACCCCACCCTTATGTAAGCTTTGTGACCATAAGTAGATTACTTCTCTTTACCCATTTTTAACGCATTAGTTTTTTGTTTTTTTGTGATGGACTCTCGCTCTGTTGCCAGGCTGGAGTGCAGTGGCGCGATCTTGGCTCACCACAACCTCCGCCTCCCTGTTTCAAGCGATTCTCCTGCCTCAGCCTCCCAAGTAGGTGGGGCTACAGGCACGTGCCACCATGCCCGGCTAATTTTTGTATTTTTAGTAGAGATGGGGTTTCACTGTGTTGGCCAGGTTGGTCTCTAACTCCTGACCTCGTGATCTGCCCGCCTCGGCCTCCCAAAGTGCTGGGATTACGATGTGAGCCACCACGCCTGGCCTTGCCTCTCTCTCATCTTTAAATAATAAGGTTCGAAGTTCCATGGGAGCACAAAGGAGACATGATGAGGACAACAGGGGAGCAGGGCCTGAGTTCTTTTTGTTTGGTGTTTGTTTTTTTTTTTTGTTTGTTTGTTTGAGAGTTTTGCTCTTGTTGCCTAGGCTGGAGTGCAATGGCAAGATCTCAGCTCACTGCAACCCCTGCCTCTCAGGTTCATGCAATTGTCCTGCCTCAGCCTCCCAATTAGCTGGGATTACAGGCACCCGCCACCACTCCCAGCTAATTTTTTTGTATTTTTAGTAGAGATGGGGTTACACCATGTTGGCCAGGCTGGTTTCGAACTCCTGACCTCAAGTGATCTACCGGACCCTGCCTCCCAAAGTGTCGGGATTACAGGCGTGAGCCACCACACACAGCCCAAGGCCTGAGTTCTTAGCAGAAGTACAAGGCGCCTAAGTTTAGTCCACCTTCTAAGGAAGCCTGCCTTTGTCACCATCACTCAGCAAATAATCTGAATGTCTCCTTTTGTCCCTGTCTCTCAGCCTGAATTTTCCAGGCAGCATCATGGAACACAGGCTTTTTTTTTTAGTTTTGAGACAAGGCCTTGTTCTCACCCAGCATGGAGTGCAATGGTGCACTCACAGCCCACTGCGGCTTCAAACTCCTAGGCTCAAGCAGCTCAAGCGATACTTACGCCTCAGCCTCCTCAGTAGCTGAGACCACAGGCGTGTGCCAGCATGCCTGGCTAGTATTTTTTTTACAGATAGGGTCTTGCTGTGGTGACCAGACCTGTCTCAAACTCCCGGCCTCAAGCGATGCTTCCGCCTGGGCCTCCCAAAGTGTTGGGATTATAGGCATGAGCCACTGCATACTGGAACACATACTTTATACTTGGATTTTTTCTCCCCTCCCCTCCTGCTCCTTACCTATACTTGGATTTCTACATCTATGCCAGAGCAATGGGATGTATCCCCACTTTCCCCATCAGCTTACCCTCCAGCAAATATGAGACTATACCCTTCAATATCCAGCACTCAGGGCTCAACCCTGTGTTTCAGGAACAAGGGAATGGGGTTCCCCTAGGTCAGGAATTGGCAAACTCAGTACTCAAGCCAGATCTGGCCAGCTGCCTACAAGCTAATAATGGTTTTTAGATTTTTAAATGGTTACATTGTAAACTGTTATATAAGTACCTGATAATATCATTAATTTTGTTTCTTGGCCTGTCACGCTTAAAATATTAACTCTCTGGCCCTTTAAGAAAAAAATGTGCTGACCCCTGCTCTAGATCAAAGAAAACAAACCACAAAAATACTTTCCTCCCTCTACCCCACTTGACCCTTGTCCCAGGGCAGTAGGTATCTCCGTCAAAACTCTTGTCCCTGGTCTGTGGTAACTTTCTCAGCTCCCCAACCCATGTCCCTCAAAGTCCCCTCCCTATAGAGCAAGAACCCAGCAACTTCCCTCTGCCCCCCTTCTAGGCGGGATGTGGCTCATTTTGGGATACGAGTCTCCATCGTGGAGCCTGGCTTCTTCCGAACCCCTGTGACCAACCTGGAGAGTCTGGAGAAAACCCTGCAGGCCTGCTGGGCACGGCTACCTCCTGCCACACAGGCCCACTATGGGGGGGCCTTCCTCACCAAGTGTGAGTAGCCAAGCCCACACAGGGCACACGAAGGGAAACAAGAGCGCCAGAAAGGCCAGTCCTGCAGAAGCCTGCTGGGAGGTGGGTGGGGCACCCAGGGCAGGGTTGAGGGTGAGTGGGATGCCACAAGAGTGCCCAGGCCATGTGGAACCTGCCCACTCCCCACACTGAGGAGGGGACTGAGGGTGACAAGCCCAGGGCCCCAGAAGACAGTACCTAAGATGGGCTGGAGTGGGGAAGGGAAACTGATTGCAACCACCTATGGGGTGCAGACCTGAAAATGCAACAGCGCATCATGAACCTGATCTGTGACCCGGACCTAACCAAGGTGAGCCAATGCCTGGAGCATGCCCTGACTGCTCGATACCCGCGAACCCGCTACAGCCCAGGCTGGGATGCCAAGCTGCTCTGGCTGCCTGCCTCCTACCTGCCAGCCAGCCTGGTGGATGCTGTGCTCACCTGGATCCTTCCCAAGCCTGCCCAAGCGGTCTGTTGAATCCAGCCTTCCAGCAAGAGATTGTTTTTCAAGGGCAAGGACTTTTATTTCTGCCCCCACCCTGGTACTGCCTGGTGCCTGCCACAAAATAAGCACTAACAAAAGTATATTGTTTAAAAAATAAAAAGAAGGTGGGCAGAAATGAATGTGCCCAGTGGAAGGCTGACCCCATTTAAGTGCCAACTACTCCAAACCGACATGCTCACGGTCTGTGGCCTGTTCAGTGCCTGCAAAACAGCTAGCACCCACAGTGGGGCACCAAGGAACTGCCTCACATCTACAGCTGCACCTCGAGGAGTGGCCATCAGAGGGCACTTTGATACATTTCCCTTATTTTCTGAAGGGGAGTAAGGTTGCAGTTCAGTGTCTGTACTGGGAATGGTCTTTATAAATCTTGGGGGAGAAGAGCAGGTGATGAAGAG
Source organism: Macaca thibetana thibetana (assembly GCF_024542745.1). Taxonomy (NCBI): domain Eukaryota; kingdom Metazoa; phylum Chordata; class Mammalia; order Primates; family Cercopithecidae; genus Macaca; species Macaca thibetana. The sequence continues at coordinate 52,010,259 of NC_065588.1, forward strand.
GGGTCGAGGCCACGCTGGGTGGCTTCCATGGAAGAAAAGGCAATGTTCACGTAAATTCTCCTGCTAAGGACACTGGCCACACAGGTGTCAAGGCAACTTAACCACACTTTGAAAGGAGCCGCCGGGCGCGGTGGCTCACGCCTGTAATCCCAGCACTTTGGGAGGCCAAGGCGGGCAGATCACGAGGTCAGGAGGTCAAGACCATCCTGGCCAACACGGTGAAACCCCGTCTCTACTAAAAATACAAAAAATTAGCTAGGTGTGGTGGTGCGCGCCTGTAGTCCCAGCTACTGGGAGGCTGAGGCAGGAGAATGGCATGAACCCAGGAGGCAGAGCTTGCAGTGAGCCGAGATGCGCCACCACACTCCAGCCTGGGCGACAAAGCAAGAGTCCGTCTCAAAAAAAAAAAAAAAAAAAAAAAGGAGCTGGATGCCTTGAGGATTGACCAGGAAGGGAGGTGCTGGGCCCTTAGCGGTGCACAGAAGGCCAGGAAGATGTCCAAGGCAGATGTGGGCTGGGCTCTCCCAGGTGGGACCTTTCTGGAGAGCTGCTTTGACTTACGCAGCAGATGGCTTCATGAATGTTCATAGTGAGCCTGGCAGCGTAAGACTAGGGGGCACTACAGTCTCTGGATCCTCACTTCTCCCACTGCCTGTCCAACCAACACCTTCAGCAAAGTCCTCCTTTCCCAAACGCCCCCCAGAATAGACCTTCTCGAAGTACACATGCAGTAAGGTCCCAGAGGACAGGCAACATGGGTAAGGAAAGGAAGGAATCAAGGATCACTCTAAGACAAACTCAGACCATTTCTCTTTTCGGTCTGAAAAAATAATCCGTTTAATTGAAAAACCTGGAGGATACTATCCACTCCCCCAGATGAGGAGGCTGAGGAGACCAGACCCCTACATCACCTCGTAGCCACTTCTGATACTCTTCACGAGGCAGCAGGCAAAGACAATTCCCAAAACCTAGAAGGAAAGATGGGGATGGGGATGGAGAGGAGTCAGAAGGGCCAGCTACCCGAGACCCATGCAAGAGACTCCAAACACACACTCCCAGGTCAGTACCTCTTGCTCAGCACCCTTCTCCCCTCGGCCCCTATCCTCCAGGCACCCTGGATTGAGTCCCAGCCCTCTCTCAGGGTTATCTCTTACCTCAACAAAAGCAATTCCAAGAGCTGCTGCAGCCACCACCAGCACATTTTTCCTCAGCCAGCCCCCAATCTTCTCCACACAGCCCTGAAGGGTGGCAGACACAAAGGATAAAAGCACCATCAGAAACTTTCCACCCCAATCCCCTCCCCTGGTCCATCAATCTCTTCCCTGCCCCGGTACCTTTCACCCCACCCTTACCATTTCCAGATCTCCTCCCCATCCCTGACGCTGTCCACCTCCATCCTGGGTCTCTTGCCTTCTAAAACATTTCCCAGGTTTTCCAAGTCCCATACACAGTTTCCTCCTACCTCCTTATGGATCGCCTTCTCGTTGAAATTAATCCCACAGCCCACAGTGACATTAATGCAGCAGGAGTCAGGGACTCGGTTCTTCGACATGGAAGGGATTTTCTCCCAATCTGTGTAGTTAGCAGCCCCACAGCACTTAAACTGGGGTAGGGAAGAAATATGGAGAAGGGAGTTAAGTGAACCTTCACCATCAATATGGAGATGAGAATTCTTTTTTTTTTTTTTTTTTTTTTTTTTTTTTTTTTTTTTTTGAGACAGACTTGCTCTGTTGCCCAGACTGGAGTGTGGTGGCTTGATCTCGGCTCACTGCAACCTCTGCCTTCTGGGTTCAAGCGATTCTCCTGCCTCACCCTCCTGAGTAGCTGGGATTACAGGCACCCACCACCACACCTGGCTAATTTTTGTATTTTTAGTAGAGAAAGGGTTTTGCCATGTTGGCCAGGCTAGTCTCAAACTTCTGACCTCAGGTGATCTGCCCACCTCGGCCTCCAAAAGTGCTGAGATTACAGGTGTGAGCCACCACACCCAGCCTTGGAGATGAGAATTCTCTATTCCCATCACCCCTGCTCCCAGCAACCCCACTCACATCTGCCTGCATCCTGTCCAGGATCGAAGCAGTGTGGTTGTTTTTCGGGTAATTCTCCATCTGCTGCCGGAAGTTGTTATTAAACTCTGACATCACCTGAGGGTACGGAGGAGCACTGTTGCCGTCAGAATTCAAGCACCTGGGTCCCAGACCAGGCTGAGGCAGGCCCTTCCCATTATTCCCTGCTTACCTTATCTCTAAACACATAGCCAGCAATGGCTGCGGCCACCTCCACCAACATGATAAGAGACAGAAAGATGGCAAACTGCAGGAGCAAAGGACAGGAGTCAGGTTTGGAGTCTATGCATTACAGGGGCCCGTTCTGGCATAGCCGGTCCCTGGACACTCACAAAGGTCTTCCTCACTCACCCACCTCACCTACCTTCCTGAGCACCAACCAAGTTGCTCTGGCAGTCCCAGACCACCCATGTTAGTCCCGCCTCCCACTCACCGTGATCATAAGACAATAGTTCTCCTTGCAGGCCCCGCAGCAGCCCACAAAGGCCACGAGGAAGAGGAAGACACCCACTGCGATGATGACCACAGGCAACAGAGAGCCAGGGGTAGCCCCCTGGATTATGGTCTGACTCAGGACAAGCTGTGCCCCGACACCCACAGCAATCAGTCCCACTGCACAGGCCTAAGAGGAAAGCAGGTGAGGATTAGGCCTGATCCACAACACAGTGGTCCTCCATGGTGGAGGGCAAGGGGTACACCTAGGACACAGACATGACCCCATCCGGAGGAGAGATTCTCACACCTCCAGGGAACTTCTTTGGCTGTAGGGAAGGGGGATGACCCATCCTTGCCTGCCCCCATCTCCCTTGATCCCCTCCCAGCTCTTCAATCAGGGACGTGACCAAATTCAAAGACCTCCCAGGAAGCCTTGACCCCAAGGCACGTATTTCTGACCTAGAATAATGCTTTCTACGGGCCTCCAGGACTCCCAGCTTAATTCTCTCCCAGAACTGCTCCCTCACTATCCTCCAGTGCACACCCCACGCGCATCAGCTGTGACTAAGGTTCCTCTGGCCAGTTAAGCCAGGAGAAGGGAAGAGGAAAAGGCGGCAAGAGTGATGTGCCCCTCCCTAGACAAACAGTAGCCTCTCAAGCCAGGAGCCCAGGACAGGAGCAAATTGAGGTGGGCAGAGCCCTTCCTCGCTCCCAAGCGCTGGGAGGACGGAAAGGGGGAGAGGGACTGGAGAGGGATGAGGGGGTTGGGGAGGAAGAGAGGGGAGAAGGGAGAGCGAAGGGAAGCCTCGTGGCGATAGCATCAGGCGGTTGGCTGGTTGCCCCACTGCCCCATATCACAAGTGGTTGGGTCACCAGACAGGAAGGGCCAGGAAGGAGGGATGGGGGTAGGGGTTGCTGCACACCCAGGATGGCCATTCTCGGTGGAAACAAGCCTCAGGTGTCCAGGAAAACTGGAGGAGGGAGTGGCCGCGCTGTCTTTCCCTGGCTTTCTTTCCACATCTGGTCTCCAGCTGCCTTAATTCTTATTCCCTCAGCCCTCACCACTGTGGAGCCAGGTCTCCCCGCACCCTGCCGGCGCGCCCCCCAGGACCCCTCGCCACTCACGCAAAAGGCCAGCAGGAGGACGTAGAGCAAGAACTTCACACATTTCATTCCTCCTTCCACCGCCATGGCTGCCGGGCCTGGGGCAGAGAGGAGGGCGGGGGGATTAAAACTGGCCGAAGGGGGACCTCGGTTTCCGGGCTCCTGGCCGGCCCTCGAGGGCTTCCCTACACGGCCCCGATTCCCGGCCCCTCCCACCCGGAAACCCGCGGTCGGAACCACGTCTCCCAGCCCCCTCTCTACCCGCAGGAGAGGGGTGGGGGCGACCGCCGCGAAGCCCGGACCCCGCCCCGCCGCCTCTGGGGCCCAGGATAGATCCGAGGGCGCCGGTAGGGGCTCGAGCCTGACGCCGACCCTCGGCCCTTCAGTCTCCAGGCGTCAAACACCCTCTCCCCACCCAACACCCAGCCCGGAGAAACGGTCTTCAGCCCAACCCCGACCCCTGCCCCAGTCGCTTTCCCCTGGGCTCTGACCTCCCGCCCACCAAAAAAAAAAAGGTGCGGCCGGCACCCCCGCCACACCCTGCCCGGGCCCAGGGAAGTTCGAATCAAAGTTGCTCGAGGGCGGCTGGAGAGCGCCGGGCGAGTCTCCGCGGGCCTGGGGCGAGCCCTGGAGGAAGGGACCGCCGGTGGTCTCTCCCAGCCCGCGCCGAAGTCCGCCGGGGCCCCGCGGCCTCACCTGGGCTCCCCAAGGCTGCGCGCTCCTCTCCCGCCGCGGCTCCGGGGCTCTCTAGCTGCGCCCCCCGGCTCCCGCCCCGCCTGCCGCGCGGCCCCGCCCCGGGCTCCAGCCACGGTCCCCTCCCCCGCCCAGTGGCCGCCGGCCTCCCTCATGTGACGCGGGAACAGCTGCGGCCTGAGTCACTGGGCCCGGCGCGGGGTGGGCCGAGCCCCCCGCCCGGCCAGGGCCACGTGGCCCCTACCCGGAAGAAGGCGCCCACCCCCCGCAAACGGAGAGCCGAAAAGGCAAGACCTCGGGGCGCCTGGGGCCCCCCTCTGGCGCCCCGCCTCCGTGCCAACTCGGGGTAGGAGAGCAGGGCGGAGCGCAGCCTGGGTCACTCTGGTTTAGAGAAGCGGACGAGCTAGGTGAGAGTTATCCTCTGAGCGCCGGGGCGGAGAGCTGAGGCCGGGTGACAAGGTGGTCTGAGAGAGGTTTCCCCATCCTTCTCCAGTAGCCCAGCTCTCTCCTCTGGCTCCAACTCTGTGCAAGCCCCCTCCCCATCCGACTGTGCAGACAGCTGGGGACTGCCTGGGGTCGGGTGGGGCCAGAACCAACAGTTCCAGAAAGTCCCTGGCCTCACATCCTGGGTGTCTCCCAACATTCTAGAGCATTCTAGAGTGGGGATTTCTGACCCCCCTATATTAGCATAGCTTCTCCATTTTCCAGGGTTCCTAGTCTGAGAAAAGGGGAGGAAGCCCTTCCCCGAAGCCACGCTACCCAGTCAATCAATACACGTCCGCGTCGGGTCCCGCCCTCTGGGGGAGGATTGACAAGGTCTGCCCTAGCAACTCCCGGACAGCTCCTGCATCGTCTGTGATGGCGAGGGTTTGGGGGAAGACACGAAGGTAGAGGCTTACATCCTGTGGATTTCCTCGTCTTATCCCAGAGGACAAAGCCAGGTGAGGGCTGGAAGCGGGCTAGGGGGTCAAGCTGCCTCCCTCCCTTGTGTGCCAGGGGTGGTCTCCAGAAGGAGCTGATCTGAACAGGCCAGAAAGTGGGACCGGTCGTCACACCCCCACACCTCCAGCCTCGGACCCACTCCTTGGGCTCTTAGGGTCCTGCCTCAAGAACCACTTCCTGAGTCTTGGTGTATGTGTGTACACAAAGAAGGAAAGAAGTCTCTAGAGCAAAAGGAAGGAGATCCGGGCTGGGCTGAGAAGCATCTTCCAGGATCACGGCCTTCCCGTGGGACACACCAAGCCGATTCCGGACCTTGCTCTTCCTGACCATGGCGGGCAGGAGTGGAGGAGGAGTGGAGAGCTGAAGAAAGGAGTATTCGTCAGGTTCCTTATTGTGCTGCCACTAGATGCCAGGTATATGCTAGGCTCGGGGGCTGCAAGGAGAGGAAAACAGCGGCCCTGCCCTCTGCCAGCAGGCAGAACCAAATTCTGGCCACACTGAAGAAAGGCAGAAGCCTGCGGTGGCAGCTGGTTAAGTTCAGAGGGAGGGAAAGGGAGAGGAGAATGGATTTCACGGAGCAGGTGGATGTGCTCAAGGTGACCTTGGAGAATAAAGGGGAGAGCTCCAGGGACAGAGAAACAGTTGACTGTGAAAAAAAAAGGAGCATTTTTTAAAGAACATGGCGGTTGGGTTTGACTGGCTCAAAGGACTTGGGGAGGATGTGGTGAGCTGGGTTGAAGGTGGTCTGAAGATCAAGATTGAGAGACTTTAGATACATAACAGCCAACTGCAATGTTTCGTCCTTCATTGAATGGTTGAACAAACCAGCTGTGAAAGACATTTTGGGACATACGAATATGGACTGAGAATTAGACATGAGAAAATTATTTTGTTAACTGTTTTCATGGTTCACAAAATGGTCATATGATTATGCGGAGAAGTTACTCTAGTTTTTCCTCTTTTTTTTTCTTTATTCTCATATCAACTAATGCATTTGTACAGGAAAGGGGTCCCCATCCAGACCACAAGAGAGGGTTCTTGGATCTCATGCAAGAAAGAATTCAGGGCAAGTCGCAGTGCAAAGTATAAGCAAGTTTATTAAGAAAGTAAAGTGGTGAAAGAACAGCTGCTCCATAGACAGAGTAGGATGTTCCTGAAAGTAAAGAGGAGGGGCCAGGTGCGGTGGCTTGCCACACCTGTAATCCCAGCACTTTGGGAGGCCTAGGCGGGTGGATCACCTGAGGTCAGGAGTTCCAGACCAGCCTGGCCAACATGGTGAAATCCCATCTCTACTAAAAATAGAAAAAGTAGCGGGGCATAGTGGTGTGTGCCTGTAGTCCCAGCTACTCAGGAGGCTGAGGCAGAAGAATCACTTGAACCCAGGAGGCAGAGGTTGCAGTGAGCAGAGATCATGTTACTGCACTCCAGCCTGGGCGACAAGAGTGAAACTCTGTCTCTCTTTTTTTTTTTTGAGATGGAGTCTTGCTCTGTCGCCAGGGTGGAGTGCAGTGGTGCGATTGATCTTGGCTCACTGTAAGCTCTACCTCCTGTGTTCAATTGATTCTCCTGCCTCAGCCTCCCGAGTAACTGGGACTATAGGCACGCGCCACCACGCCCAGCTAATTTTTGTATTTTTAGTAGAGATGGGGTTTCACCATATTGGCCAGAATGGTCTCGATCTCTGGACCTCATGATCCACCCCTCCTTGGCCTTCCAAAGTGCTGGGATTACAGGCATGAGCCTCTGTGCCCAACAAAACTCCGTCTCAAAAAAAAAAAAAGTAAGCGGAGGAACACATTCACTGTAGGTATAATGCTTGTATATATGGAGAGATGTGCTTTGCTACAAGGGTTTGTGATCAAGGATTAATTATCTTCATTACTATATTTTGTAAGAATTGATATTATCTTTTTTTAGTTATTATTGTTTCCTTAACCATAAACATCTAGAAGCTAAAAATGCCTAACATTCTGAGAATGCATCCCAGCAAGTCCCAGCCTTCTTTTCCTAGCCCTGCTCAAAATGGAGTCACTCTGGTTCAAACGCCTCTGACACATTGATCTAACCCAGTGAAAGGCAGTCTTAGGATTTGAACCCAGATCTCTGGGAGAGTTCCAAAGCCTTTGTTTTTTTCCCCTCATTCTAAGGGGTCAAGAGAAAAGACAACCTTTTTTTTTTTTTTTTTTTTGAGACAGAGTCTCTGTTGCCCAGGCTGGAGTACAGTGGCACTATCTCAGCTCACCGCAACCTCCATCTCCTGAGTTCAAGCGATTCTCCTGCCTCAAGCCTCCCAAGTAGCTGGGATTACAGGCACGCACCACCACGCCTGGCCAATTTTTGTATTTTTAGTAGAGACGGTTTCACCATGTTGGCCAGGCTGGTCTCGAATTCCTGACCTCAAGTGATCCACCCGCCTGGGCCTCCCAAAGCGCTGGGGTTATAGGTGTGAGCCACTGCGCCCGGCAGAGAAAAGAGAACTTTGATAGGAGGCCTGGGCACTGTGGCTCACACCTGTAATCCCAGCATTTTGAGAGGCCAATGCAGGCAGAATGCTTGAGCTCAGGAGTTTGAGACCAGCCTGGGCAACATGGTGAAACTCCATCTCTACCAAAAAAAAAAAAAATGCTGGGCTTGGTGGCAAACACCTGTAGTCCCAGCTACTCTAGAGGCTGAAGTGGGAGGATCGCTTGAGCCCAGGAGGTGGAGGTTGAAGTGAACTGTGATCACACCCACCACTGCTCTCCACCCTGGGCAACAAAGCAAGACTCTGCCTCAAAAAAATAAAAAGTAAAAGACAGGAAGAGGGAACTCTGCCAAATAGTGTATAGAGGGCAACTTGGGTAAGAAGCAAGAGAAGGCCATTGGATGGGATGCTTTCTCTGGAGCAGTGTCAGGAGCACGTGCTGGGGCCCCAGAGTAAGGGGAGGAAGTAGAGATATCCAGGTGAGCAGAGGGAGAGCTGAGGTGAAGGCCAGGAGAATGGGACCCTCCTAGAGGAACACCAGGGGAAGGAGCTGAAAGCAAACTAGCAAGTGCAGAGTGGTGGCAGCAACTTGGTAAAGCAACAGGAGAAGAAAGGACAAGGCCAGGGAAACCCAGAGAACAAGCCTGTGTGGAGTTGGAAGCCAACGCATTTGTACAGGAAAGGGGTCCCCATCCAGACCACAAGAGAGGGTTCTTAGATCTCATGCAAGAAAGAATTCAGGGTGAGTCACAGTACAAGGTATAAGCAAGTTTATTAAGAAAGTAAAGTGGTGAAAGAACAGCTGCTCCATAGAGTAGGATGTTCCCAAAAGTAAGAGGAGGGGCCAGGTGCGGTGGCTCACCATGCCTGTAATCCCAGCACTTTGGGAGGCCTAGGCGGGTGGATCACCTGAGGTCAGGAGTTCCAGACCAGCCCGGCCAACATGGTGAAACCCTGTCTCTACTAAAAATAGAAAAAGTAGCGGGGTATAGTGGTGTGTGCCTGTAGTCCCAGCTACTCAGAAGGCTGAGGCAGAAGAATCGCTTGAACCCAGGAGGCAGAGGTTGCAGTGAGCAGAGATCATGTTGCTGCACTCCAGCCTGGGCGATGAGTGAAACTCCGTCTCTCTTTTTTTTTTTTTTTTTTTTTTTTTTGAGACGGAGTCTCGCTCTGTCACCAGAGTGGAGTGCAGTGGCGCAATCTCGGCTCACTGCAACCTCCACCCCCCGGGTTCAGTTGATTTTCTTGCCTCAGCCTCCCGAGGAGCTGGGACTACAGGCACATGTCACCACGCCCAGCTAATTTTTGTATTTTTAGTAGAGATGGGATTTCACCATATTGGCCAGGATGGTCTCAATCTCTTGACCTCATGATCCGCCCCCCTTGGCCTTCCAAAGTGCTGGGATTACAGGCGTGAACCACCATGCCTGGTGAAACTCTGTCTCAAAAAAAAAGTAAGAGGAGGAACACATTCAACCTAGGTACAATGTTTGTATATATGGGGAGATATGCTCTGCTACAAGGGTTTGTGATAAACGATTAATTTTCTTAATTACTATATTTTATAAGAATCGATATTATCTTTTTCTATTATTATTATTAATTTGTTTCCTTAACCATAAACATCTAGTTTTTTTTGTTTTGTTTTTTGTTTTTTTCGAGATGGAGTTTTGCTCTTGTTGCCCAGGCTAGAGTGCAGTGGCACAATCTCGACTCACCACAACCTCCGCCTCCCGGTTTCAAGAGATTCTCCTGCCTCACCCTCCTGAGTAGCTGGAATTACAGGCATGCGCCACCATGCCTGGTTAATTTTGTACTTTTAGTAGAGCCAATATTGTGCCACTGCACTCCAGCCTGGGCAACAGAGCAAGACTCTGTCTCAAAGAAAAAGAAAGAAAGATGAAAATGTTGTGGAGATGGATGGTGCTGATAGTTGCACAACAATGTGTGTGTACTCAATGTCCCTGAATTTTATGTTATATATATTTTACTACACACATACACACAAAGAATGGCCCACTTCTACAGCCTGGAAAGTTGACACAGAGCCCCATGTGTTTGCTGGGCCGAAGGATAGAGGGGCCTCTTAGTGGGAAGTGGTTGATCTCAGACCTGGCCCTTCACATCCTTCAGATCCTCCAGCACCTGCTCCAAGTGCCTGACATCCAGATATGCCACCAAGCCATCCCCGCCGGCCCAGGTTGCTGCCCCTTGGTTGTCTGGCACCAGCTGGGGATAGGTGCACTGCGGCGGGGACCCTTGCCTCTCCGCGCCAAGCAAAGCCAGGTTGCCCTCCAGCTCCACCACGCCTCAACCTAGGCCCAGCGACACAGCATGGGGACCACAGATGTCTCAAGCAAAGGTGCAGCCTTATGAGAGCATGTAGGCATCAGCCAGACCCAGTGCCATGCACAGCAGCTTGTAGCCAGCACCCAAGCAGAGGAAAGGGTAAGGGGATTTGAGGAAGGTGAGGAGGAAAGAAGGGATCCAGAATCAAGGGGAAAGAAGAGGAGAGTTGGGAGAGGGGTGAGGAAAAACGGGAAAGTGGGAGACACAGAGGAGGGTGAGAGGCATGGGGAAGGATGGGGGGAAGGGGAGGCAAAAATGCATGAGGGATCAATGCTTCTCGGACTTTGGTTTAAAAAACATTTTCTTTAATTTTTGAAAAATAGGTGTAAGAGAGGAGTGGGGAGAGGGAAGAGAAGGAGATAGGGATGGGAGGGAAGAAGGAAACAAGGATGCATCATCAAAGCCATCTCCCCACTGGGGAGGGTAAGGGGAATGGTGGATAAAATTTAAGGTCCAGAGGTCGGGTCTGAATTGGGGGCCTGAAATTTAAGTCCAGAGGCCTCAGCTTTGGATAAGGAGAGAGGCACGGTGCTTGATGGCATCTCTCAGACTGCAGGCTGAAGGAGGGACTGCACCTGCGCGTTCGCAGGTCCTGCTGGCAGCAAAGCTCATAGACCACCCTGCGGGGCTCCCCAGAGAGTGGGTTATAGGCCCCAGCACTAGCACTGAGTGCAGCCCCCAGGGGAATACTGTGCATGGGCTCCACGGTGACATCACCACTACGTATTACCGGTTGGTGGAGACTGGGGAACACAAAGGAGTCTCCAGGCCGGGCACGGTGGCTCATGCCTATAATCCCAGCACTTTGGGAGGCCAAGGCGGGTGGATCATCTGAGGTCAAGAGTTTGAGACCATCCTGGACAACACGGTGAAACCCCATCTCTACTAAAAATACAAAAATTAGCCAGGTGTGGCCGGGGAGGTGGCTCACGCCTGTAATCCCAGCACTTTGGGAGGCCACGGCAGGCGGATCACGAGGTCAGAAGTTCGAGACCAGCCTGACCAACATGGTGAAACCCCCATCTCTACTAAAAAATACAAAAATTAGCCAGGATTACAGGTGCACGCCTGTAATCCCAGCTACTCAGGAGGCTGAGGCAGGAGAATCGCTCTAACCCTGGGGGTCGGAGGTTGCAGTGAGCTGAGATCACGCCACTGCACTGCAGCCTGGGCAACAGAGTGAGATTGTCTCAAAAAAAAAGAAAAAAAAAGTTAGCCGGGCATGGTGGTACATGCCTGTAATCCCAGCTACTCGGGAGGCTGAGGCAGAAGAATCGCTTGAACCTGGGAGGCAGAGGTTGGTTGCAGTGACCCGAGATCATGCCACTGTACTCCAGCCTGAGCAACAGAATGAGACTCCATCTCAAAAAAAAAAAAAAAAAAAAACAAGGAGTCTCCAGTCACTGGATGGCCATCTCTGCTCCAACTTTTTGAGGGAGGCCACACCCTTCATAATTGGCAAGACTGCATTACTATGGTACCCAGAAGAACATATTGCCAAAGTCCCCTTATATCTCACTTCCAGGAAAGTGGGGCTCAGAGAGGTAAAGCCACTCACTCAGGGTCAACAGGTCAACCTGCAGGCAAGAATCAGGGTCTTTTTTTTCTGGAGACGAAGTCTCCCTCTGTCGCCCAGGCTGAAGTGCAGTGGCAGTCGGCTCCCCAAAACCTCCACCTACCAGTTTCAAGTGATTCTCCCGCCTCAGCTTCCCAAGTAGCTGAGATTACAGTTGCCCACCACCACAACTAGCTAATTTTTTAAATTCTTTTTTTTTCCCCCCGACAGAGTCTCACTCTTGTTGCCCAGGCTGGAGTGCAATGGCGCGATCTCATCTCACTGCAACCTCTGCCTCCTGGGTTCAAGCGATTCTCCTGCCTCAGCCTCCTGAGTAGCTGGGATTACAGGTGTCCACCACCACGCTCAAGTGATCCACCTGCCTCAGCCTCCCAAAGTGCTGGGATTACAGGCGTGAGCCACCACACCCTGCCAGGGTCTTGATGTACCACTCCAGTGCTGTCACACCTGCTGCCAGCAAGAAGCTCTCTGAGGCCAGAAGCCCTGGTGTGAGACCTGGTTCTGCTGCTCACGAATGGGGTGACCTCTCCCCCTGAGCCTAAGTTTTCTCCCAGTTGAGTAGGAGGAAAACAACTCCCTTCCCCACCTCACAGGGCAGTTGTGAGGATTACAGAATAAATTAAGGGAACTGGTTTTATCTTTAAGAATGGTGGCCGGGCCGAGCGCAGTGGCTCACGCCTGTAATCCTGGCACTTTGGGAGGCCGAGGTGGACAGATAGCCTGAGCTCAGGAGTTCAAGACCAGCCTGGGCAACACAGTGAAACCCCATCTCTACTAAAATACAAAAAATTAGCCATGGTGGCATGCACCTGTAGTCCCAGCTACTCGGGAGGCTGAGGCAGGAGAATTGCTTGAACCTGGGAGGCGGAGGTTGCAGTGAGCTGAGATTGCAGCACTGCACTGCAGCCTGGGTGACAGAGCAAGACTCCATTTCAAAAAAATTAAAAAAAAAAAATGGTGGCTGGGCACAGTGGCTCACGCCTGTAATACCAGCACTTTGGGAGGCTGAGGCGGGCAGATCACCTGAGGTTAGGAGTTCGAGACTAGCCTGACCAACATGGAGAGACCCCGTCTCTACTAAAAATACAAATTAGCTGAGCGTAGTGCTGCATGCCTGTAATCCCAGCTACTGGGGAGCCTGAAGCAGGAGAATCACTTGAACCCAGGAGACGGAGGTTGCCATGAGCTGAGATGGCACCACTGCACTCCAGCCTGAGCAACAAGAGGGAAACTCCATCTCAAAAACAAACAAACAAAAGAATGGTAAGGCTTGGCTGGATGTGGTGGCTCACACCTGTAATCCCAACACTTTGAGAGGCTGAGTAGGAGCCCAGGAGTTTGAGATCAGCCTGGGCAAGATGGTGAAACCCTATCTCTATTAAAAAAAAAAAAAAAAAAAAAAAAAAACCGGGTCCGGTGGGGTGGCTCACGCCTGTAATCCCAACACTTTAGGAGGCCAAGGCAGGTGGATCACCGGAGGTCAGAAGTTCAACACCAGCCTGCCCAACATGGCAAAATCATGTATATACTAAAAATACAAAAAAATTAGCTGGGCATGGTGGCATGTGCCTGTAGTCCTAGCTACTCGAGAGGCTGAGGCAGGAGCCCAGGAGTTTGAGATCAGCCTGGGCAAGATGGTGAAACCCCATCTATTTTTTTTAAGAAAAAAAAAATCAGGGTCCGGTGGCTCACGCCTGTAATCCCAATACTTTAGGAGGCCGAGGCGGGTGGATCACCTGAGGTCAGGAGTTCAAGACCAGCCTGGCCAACATGGTGAAACTCCATCTCTACTAAAAATACAAAAATTATCTGGGCGTAGTGGCATGTGCCTGTAGTCCTAGCTACTCAGGAGGCTGAGGCAGGAAGATTGCTTGAAACCAGGAGACAGAGGCTGCAGTGAGCCAAGATCATGCCACTGCACTCCAACCTGGGCAACAGAGCAACACCCCTGGATCAGCCCATCTGCCAGCGTTTTGAAGTCCTTCTCCAAGGACCTCAAAAAACAAACAAAAAAGAATGATAAGGCTTTATCATACCCTATTTTTAGACTCATGGGAATTAAAATTATTTTGCTTTGAGAAATATCTGGATACCCCACCCCAACTGACGTAGCCAAGGTAGGGGTGGGAGGGATAATCCAGCCTCCTGCCCCTTACACTCACCTTGGCCTTGGCCTTGGCCTAGACCCCCCAATTTAAGCCTCAAGGTCTAGCTCCTCTCGCAAGCCCACACTCCAGCCCCACCCCTCACCAGGATCTGTCCTCAGGGCCCGCCTCAATTCCTTTCCCCATTTCTTGGACCCCTAGTTCCTGACCTCTGGCCCCTCATTGTCACTCCTGTCCCAGTCTCTTCCCGGCCAGTGCCATCATTAACAAGAGGCCCATCCAAATGCCCAGCTGGTCAGTGGCCAGGATGAACAGCTCCAGCCCATCCAGCTTGGGAGCCTCGTCCAGGCTCATGTCTTGCTTATGCACTCCCTTGGCCAGGATCTTAGCTGATATGTGGTTCTGGCCCAGAACCAGCCGCAGGAGCACAGAGGTATCTACCTGAGAATCACAGAGCCTCACAACTGAAGTTTTTCCTAGGATGGAACAGAGATGAACATAGGAAAAATGACAAAGAGGTGATGCTGGGGCTAGGTGGTTATCTCAGGTTTCTGTTCCTTGGGACTAAAAGGTCAAGAGGCCTAGGCAGGGGCTCAGGAAAAATTCATTCATGTATTCATCCATGTATGGGGAGCCTAAACATGGAGATAAGGAAGACATGTCCCTGCCTTCAGGGTGCTTACAACCTTACAGACACAGACAAAAAATATAGTGTGGCAAGAGGGCTATTACAAAGAGAACCCCTGGATTCTGGAGGCTGCCTAGCAGAGCCTGGGCGATGCATTGGGGCAGCAGAGGACCTGAGATACCTGCCAAAGAAGGGCCTATGGCAGACTCACCCAGGCTGTTCTCAAACTGGTTGGGTTCTTCCCCATGGATGTGGTCTTGCCGCCCAGGGAACCAAGGGTGAGGAGTGCTGGCACCCCTTGGTAGAGCCCAGACCAGTTTCTCCTGCCCTCACCAATTTCAAGTTCCCATTCCCAGATCCCAGCCAGACCCTCTGGTTATCCTCACACCCTCACCGTCACACACACACACACACACACACACACACACACACCCCTCATCTGACAACTTTGACCTTCACTATCCTCTGCTTTCTCCTTCGTTCCCTCTAGAGACAGAATTTCCTCTGAACACTCCTGCAGTTCCCTCCTGCTTCCCAGCAGCTCCCTCACCTGGCAGCCCAGGCCGTGCTTTGTCGCCTCCCGGATCAGCCCATCTGCCAGCGTTTTAAGGTCCTTGGAGAAGCTGACATTTCACTCAGACCCGTTCTTTTCCTGGAGCAGCAGCTGGAATAGTGGTGCCTCCTGCTGGCAGCATTGGTCACTGCCAGAAACAGGGCCTACAATGAGGACCCACCATGGGTCCGGAGAGGGAGCAGTAGGTGAGAACTCAGGGAAGAGGTGGGGACCCTAGGGAGGCCAAGAATGAAGATAAGAAGCAGCTTGCACCCAGTGGAGTTGTAGAGCTGGCCTGCCATGAGAAGGGGAGAGGGGACAGATTGGGGATGAGCAGGAGGGAGGCCAGAGGCAAAGGAAGACATAACCCCAAATGATTCTTAGAGTCCCCCAGTTGTATCCTGCCACAGTGCCCCCCACCCCAAACACCAACTCTTTGGCCCCCTTCTCCCAACTCCCAACTTCTCTTAGAGGGCCTCGGGGCTAAAGAGGTTAACAAGACTGCCAAGTGATCCCAGCAAGATAATTGTAGGGTTTAGAATGTGGTGTGGGAGAGGACAGTAATTACAGTGACATCCTCTCTGGGGCTGCAGGATTTGTGGGCAGAGGACTGGAAGGGGTCCACTCTGCTAACACACCATCCCCAGCCCAGAATAGCCTCCCCACTCCCCTAGAGGCACATGCAGGGAGAGCAGGAGAGCTGGGGAGTAAACCTCAATGAGATGTAGCCCCTCCCCTCCTTAGAAAGCCCTGCAGTGCCGAAGAATGAGTCCACTGACCCTCAAAATAGAAACTTTAGGAGAAAAAAGGAAGAAGAGATAGAATTAGGGATCCTCCCCAGGGAGGAGAGAAAAATAGCTACTCCCCACTGAGCCTAGCTCTGATAGACAAGGCAGTTTGGGTGTGGAGGTGGCCATTGTGGTGAAGGTGCAGGGTGGCAAGAGTCCCTCCTTACAGGGTTCCCTTACAATGGTTCTCCTGTTCTGGCAGCAGCACTTCTGATCATAGTCCAGGCAACTCTGGCCTCAGACCCCGGTGACAGGCTCCAGGGAGCTGCAGCTCTTCCTGAGGATGTAGCAGACCATCTACCCAAGCACCTCTCTCTCTAGCAGGTCCTGAAACCTCATACACTCCCGCGGAACACAGCCGCCTTCTCTCCTGGCAGTTCATACATTTTAAGCCTAAATGCCTCCCTTAGGCTGTGACCCACATTTGCTATGAACCAGTCAGGACCTTGAAGAAGGCGGGCCTGAAGGTTGCCTGGGTAACTCTGGGAGAGGGGCACCCTTGGCAGGAAGACAGTTGCCAGGGAGACTAGGACAGTGGGCGGGGCCCCAAACCTTACATGTACTAGGATAAGGAAAGATCTAATGTCCAGATCCCTCCAAATTTCTTTTCCGTAAAGCCACCAGTGCCCCATTTTTGGGAGTCTGGGGCAGCTGGAGTTCTGAAACTCCTAAAAGAAACCACCCAGGGGTTAGTTCCTGAAACTCAGGAGATCCCAACAGGACCATACCTGAGGGAACTCAAGGAAAGAGGCAACATCTAGGAGGCACTGGAGAAAGGACAAGGCTTAATGCATTATGATATAGAACTTTTCAAACTAAATGTCTAAAATGAAAATGTACAATGTATGCAAAAATAAAACAAGCCATGGTTTTAGTTCCACCTCCAAGGAGCTGATATTCCAGATTCTACCATCAGATGGCAGTCTTGTCCTCTTATTGGATTAAGTTTAGTCTTGGAAACTGAGAAGGCTATCAGGAGATATAAATCCTTTCTGTCTTAAATGTTCTGACTCTAATTCCCTGTATTTGGCAGATACCAATAATCCCTCATATATACAAATACACTGTTTTGTTTCCCCTACACAACTCTTATCAAATTCACTTAGCAGGGCTCGTTCATTCTTTATTCAAAACTGTTAAGGAATACTTTGGCGAAAAAGTTCTTGCTCATTCTGGTCTCCCAAGGTCAGGGTTGTACGTTGGAGGAACAGCAATAACTAATGCATTTAGAACAGTTTTTCAGACATTTAATCCTCATAACCTTATGAAATAGGTACAATATTGTTATCCTTGGCCAGGCACAGTGGCTCACGCCTGTAATCCCAGCACTTCGGGAGGCGAGGCGGGTAGATCGCTTGAGGTCAGGAGTTCAAGACCTATCTGGCCAACATGGTGAAACCCCGTCTTTACTAAAAATACAAAAATTAGCCAGGCATGGTGGCATGTGCCTGTAATCCCAGCTATTCGGGCAGCTAAGGATAGGTGAATCTATCCTTAGCTTGAACCTGGGAGGTGGAGGTTGCAGTGAGTCGAGACCTCGCCACTGCACTCCAACCTGGGTGACAAAGCAACATTCCGTCTCTCTCTCTCCCTCTCTCTCTCTTTCTATGTGTGTGTATATATATATACACACACAATTATCCCCATCTTACAGGTGAGGAATCTGAGGTATAAAGAGGCTTAATAACTTGTCCAAGTTCACACAACCAGAAAGGAAGAGAGCTGGGACTTGAGCCTAGCCAGTCTACTTCTAGTCTAGAAGCTAGGTGATTAATCTCCATACCTCACAGAATGGTGCAGATATATCTGGTAGAAGCAGCTACTCTATACCTGAAGTCAGGAAAGGATTCTTGGATGGGATCTATGCTGAGACCTAAAGAAAGAGTAAACTTGGCCAAGAGATTGGTGGGTGGAAGGGAGTGGAAGCAGTCGGGTGAGTTGTTCCAGGAAGAAGAAACAACCTGTGCAAAGATTCAGAAATGATCAAGAGGACAAGGGTGAAACACAACATTCAAGTTTCTAGCCTGGATGATTGTCATTCACTAAAGTGAAAAGCTGCAGGATGGGACACATTTTAGGGAGAAAGAAAGGAGGAGTTCTCTAACCTGTGATGTTTGAAGTGCCTTGAAACACCCAGATTGAGATACCCAGGAGGCATCTGGCCTAGAGTTCTGGCTGGTCCTGTTTACTTTTTTCCTTCTTTCTTTTTTTTTTTTTTTTTTTTTTTTTTTTTTTTGAGACGGAGTCTCATGCTGTTGCCCAGGCTGGAGTGCAGTGGTGCGATCTCGGCTCACTGCAAGCTCCGCCTCCTGGGTTCAGGCCATTCTCCTGCCTCAGCCTCCTGAGTAGCTAGGACTACAGGCGCCCGCCACCGCGCCCGGCTAATTTTTTGTATTTTTAGTAGAGACGGGGTTTCACTGTGGTCTCGATCTCCTGACCTTGTGATCCGCCCGCCTCGGCCTCCCAAAGTGCTGGGATTACAGGCTTGAGCCACCGCGCCCGGCCACTTTTTTCCTTCTTTCTTTCTTTCTTTCCTTCCTTCTTTCTTTCTTTCTTTCCTTCTTTCTTTCTTTCTTTCTTTCTTTTTCATCCTTCCTTCTTTCCTCCTTTCTTTCTTTCCTTTTTTTTTTTTTTGACAGAGTCTCACTCTGTTGCCCAGGCTGGAGTGCAGTAGCATGATCTCAGCTCACCGCAACCTCCACCTTCCAGGTTCAAGCGATTCTCCCACCTCAGCCTCTTAAGTAGCTGGGATTACAGTCACACACCACCATGCCTGACTAATTTTTGTATTTTTAGTAAAGACGGGTTTTCACCATGTTGGCCAGCCTGGTCTCGAACTCCTGACCTCACGTGATCCACCTGCCTCAGCCTCCCAAAGTGTTGGGATTACAGGCATGACCCACCGCGCCCAGCCTTCCTAGTGTCTTTTCTAGTTTATTTGTTCTCTGAGGAAAGGAGCTGAGTCTTACTTACTTTTGCATCTCATTTATCTTTGCACCTGCCACTAGATACATGTTTGGTGAGGAAGTGAAGTCTGTACTACCTTCTCTAAGGGAGGAGGAGAAGAAGGTGACACCAACTTTGCTCTCACAGCCTTTCCAATTTTGCTGAAGAAATGACATCAGAGAAACATTTTAGAAAATAGGATATGCTAGAATATGTGCTAAAGGCAATCACTGCTCTGGAAAATCAGAAAGGAAAGGAAGAATCATGAAAGAGAAGAAGCCCATGAAGGCCACTATCAATTGCTTATATGTAATCCTCACAACCAGTTAAGGGTAGGAATTGTGACCCCCATATTATAGATGAAGAAACTTGATGAAACACTGAAATGCCCATGTCTTGGTTGAAAGCAAGGGAGGGAACAAGCTGTCTAAGTTTTTATTCCAGTCTGCTTTGGTTTCAGTTTCTGTTGCCCATGGAAATGGATTGTCTCTTCAAAGCTCCCCAGCTTGCCCAGCTTGGTCCTCCTAACCTCTACCCAACCTCCTCCCCTCATACCCAGATCCCCAGTTTCTTCCCTTATTCTACTACAGTTCCTCAACCCAACTGTATCCTTATATCTGGTACTCCTGATGCCTATGCCAGCCCAACTTTAAGATATCTTATTGGGCTTTAATTCCAGAGAGGAAACCAATGCCCCTCTATTCTGAGAAGCCCAATAATAAAGTTCATCAATTTATTAAATAAACATTGTGGATGCCAGGAAATTAGCAAGACCTGATTCCTTCAAACATTTTCTTTTTTCTTTTTTCTTTTTTTTTTTTTTTTTTTTTTGAGACGGAGTGTCTCTCTGTCGCCCAGGCTGGAGTGCAGTGGCACCATCTGCCATCTCAGCTCACTGCAAGCTCCGCCTCCCCGGTTCACGCCATTCTCCTGCCTCAGCCTCCCCAGCAGTTGGGACTACAGGCGCCCGCCACCACGCCCGGCTAATTTTTTGTATTTTTAGTAAAGACACTGTTTCACTGTGTTAGCCAGGATGGTCTCGATCCCCTGACCTCGTGATCCACCCGCCTCGGCCTCCCAAAGTGCTGGGATTACAGGCATGAGCCACCGTACCCAGCGTGACCCAAACATTTTCGATTTGACTATTGCTCCAGGGCTTTCAGATCCAGAAATAAGCCTGGAAAACCTGAAGTTAGAAGTTAAGCACCTTCAAAACAGTTTTTCACCTTAGTACTGTTCTACTCTGCTCTCTGGCTGTGTCCAGGGTCACACCTGAAGACTAGGGCTGGTCCCACATCTGTATTTCATCTCGTGCATCTGAGCACAGACTTCTCTCCCATGCTCACCCTTGCAACCTCCATCCCCTTCTCAGACTTCTCAGACCCTGCAGATCCAAAGATATAGCTAGAAATCCAGAAATCCAGATTTCTCCCCAAGTATAGCAGCCTCCAGCCATCTCCTTCCCACCCCTCCCCCAGTGGCCTCTAGCTCCTGCCTTTTCCAGCCAGCTGACTCCCTTAGCCCTGTTAAGCCCCAATTTCAAGCTCACAGTCTTCCCAGCTCTATGTCTTCCCTCTGTTTCAGTTCTTCCCATCACCTCTCCACCTTCTTAGGTTGTCCCTGACCTCTTCCTCTCCTAGTCCCCTTAATCCCTCTGATGAGCCTAGCCTGATGCTTCCTTCCACGGCTTCTTTGAGCATCTTCTTTGGGCTACCTCTGATGGCTAGAGCTCCTCTGGTCTCAAGTTCTCCACCTCTGTCCCCTGGGCTCTCCGTGCTCCCACCGAGGCTGACTCTCGTGGCTCCTTCTCTCAGGAGTTTCTGCCTTTCCTCTCCCCCACCCCCAATCCCCTGCACCTACCTCCTCAGGGGCTCCCTTGGTATCTCCCTGTCTGTGCCCCTCTCTCTCCTCCCCAATCCTGATTTCTCTCCCCACCTCTCTTTCCCAGGGCACTCCTCTGTCCTGTGTTCCTCTGCCCCTGTTCCCATCTCCATGACCCCCGATCTCTTGTGGTCTGGCTCTGTAGACCTCTGTCTCCCCCTGTCTAGTGGTACCCCTCTTCTCCCCATTTTTGTCTCCACTCTAACTCTCCCACTAGTTGTCCCAGTCTTTCTCCTCCTTGGTTCTGTGTCTCCCACAGACACACTATTTCCCTCTCTAGCTAAGTCTCTCACCTCTGCATCTTCCCCCTGACTCTTCTTTTCCTCCTTTGTCTCTCCCTCTCTCCTCCTCCTGCTTTTCCTATCTCTGTCTCGTCCCCCTTTTTCTCTCTGATTCTCCTTGGTCTCTCTGGCTCTGACATTCCCCTATATCCGCCCCCCCCCCCGCCCCCTCATATCTCTGTCTCTTCATCTCTCTCTGGCCCTTGCTCCCTCACTCCCTCCCTCTCTCTATTCCTCGGATCTCTCCGGCTCCCTCTCTCGCCTCGGATGACAGCGCTGCCTCTTTTGTTGGCTCCGCAGCCAATCGCGGCCGCTGACGACACGGGGGCCGGGGCTATAAAGGGCCTGGCCCGGGCTCGGGCCCCCCCAGCCGCCCGCCCCGGCCGCCCGCCCGCCCCGCCCCGCGCGCCCGCCGCCCCCGGCCCCCCGGGTCCCCCCTCGGCCGGGCAGCCCCCAATCCCGCGCCGCCCGGACCCCCTCCTCCTCCCTCCCTCCTCCCTCCGCCCCCTCCCCGCGGGACTCCGGCGTCCCCGCCCCCCAGTCCTCCCTCCCCTCCCCTCCAGCATGGTGCTCGCGGCCCCGCTGCTGCTGGGCTTCCTGCTCCTCGCCCTGGAGCTGCGGCCCCGGGGGGAGGCGGCCGAGGGCCCGGCGGCGGCGGCGGCGGCGGCGGCGGCGGCGGCGGCGGCAGCGGCGGGGGTCGGGGGGGAGCGCTCTAGCCGGCCAGCCCCGTCCGTGGCGCCCGAGCCGGACGGCTGCCCCGTGTGCGTGTGGCGGCAGCACAGCCGCGAGCTGCGCCTAGAGAGCATCAAGTCGCAGATCTTGAGCAAACTGCGGCTCAAGGAGGCGCCCAACATCAGCCGCGAGGTGGTGAAGCAGCTGCTGCCAAAGGCGCCGCCGCTGCAGCAGATCCTGGACCTACACGACTTCCAGGGCGACGCGCTGCAGCCCGAGGACTTCCTGGAGGAGGACGAGTACCACGCCACCACCGAGACCGTCATTAGCATGGCCCAGGAGAGTAAGTGGGCTGCGGGGCGCGAGCAGTGGGGTGCTGGCTCTGGCCCCGCGATGGGCGCCTTCTGCTCCAAGCGGGGCGCTCCCTGCTGCCCCGGCCCGGAAGCTTTTCCTGCGAAAACTTGACGAATTAGGGAGCGGGGGCTACTTCATAGAAGTTTTTCGAGCGATGGAGATGGGCTGCAAAGTTGTATGCACGCCCAGTTTCCGGAGGTTGGGGCGGGGGGAAATGGGGCGGGTTTCGAGATACTGCCTTCCACCCCCAGTATGCGAAAAAGACTGTTGTTGGAGTCCGGGGAAGCTGGGGCTGGGCAGCGACTCTGTCCTGAAGAGCCGTGGCTGGGAGGCTGGAGAACAGAATCGGGAGGCTGCAGGACCCCCGCAGCCCCAGCTGGACTGCAGTGCTCCCTGCCTCCCAGTGGCCCTGGCGCTAACTCCCCACTCCGCGCTCCTTTCGCAGCGTGCCCACTCGGCTGCAGAGAACTGTGTGCTCTCTCCCAAGAATAGGGTCCCAGAGCCTGTACACCTCCTGGCAACCCAGCTGGCACCCTTTCCATCCTGAGCCTTGTCTCAGACCGGGAATCCGAAGGGGTGGAAAAACTGTGCCTTCTTGATACTGACCGAGCTCAGAGAACTCAACTCCATTGCGCTGGGGGCTAAGGACACTCATTGGCTACTCAAACCTTAGTGTTCCATCCCTTATTTGCCCGCCCCTACCGCAGCTGGACTTGAGAGAGAGGAAGACCTAGGAAAAAAGAGAAAGAAATAGATGGGGGAGCGGGAACCCAGGCATCCGAGCCCCTGACCAAACGGAAGATGAACATATATAATAGACATGAGCTGCTTTGAAATTTTATGACCTGGAAAATCCAGGCGAATACTACCCCGCCCCCCCCCCCCCGCCCTTTCCAGCTCTCCCTAGGGTCAGGTGACTCCTTCTCCTCCTCCCCCACTGAGGTCTCCCCCCTCCCCAACTACAGGGAACCAGGCCTCTCTTATTCCCTAGTGGTTTGGCAAGGTTCCCCCCTTCCCACAGCCCCCTGCAACACACACAGAGTTTGGTTTTATGGCTGTGAACAGAAGACGGGGGAGACTGGTTTATTGGCAGATGGGTCATAAAAAGCTGGGGGCTGAGGGGAGTCCCAGTGGCCCACCCCCATGGGAGAGGCACAGGAACCCAGGTGTGCATCTGGGAGGCTGAGTGCCTCACACTGCCCCTGGTATTTCTGCAGACCTCTCAATTCCACAATACTTGGTCGGGGCTGTTAAGCTCAAAGAACCAGGAAACTAACTGGCTGTGGGGGTGGGAGGCATGGGGATCTGGTCTCGGGTTCCTCAGTTTCCCTTCTATTCTTAAGGCTTCTGCTTATGGAAGCTAGTAGGATCAGTCTCAGATCGACTGAGGGTAGGGGGTGGGGTTTCTAGGAAACAGAGTTATAGAGGAATTCAGATCAAGAGTTTGCTGGAAGATGAAGGTTACAGAGGGAAAAGATACTCTAGTCTATGTGGTGTAGTGTGTGTGAAGATTTCCAGGATGGGTGATGGGGCTGTGGACTTCCCCTTGCCCCTAAATATCCTTAGCATCCCTTAACCAACAGGCCCGAGCCCACCAGAGTTAGCTCTGGCAATGGGAATACACGAAATGAAGGGACCCTGCCTACATGAGTTGGGCTGTGCAGGTGAGGCCTGGGTGGGTGGGGAGGGGACACTAGCTGGTGGGATCCCATCCCAACTTCCACTCTGGTGCCACCCCAGGACTTGTGCAAGTAGGGAACTGGGTCTCCGGCCAGGTATTGTACGTCCCCTTTAAGAGCCTAGCTGAGCTCTTAAGAGAGGGAGGGGGAGTGGAGGGGAGGGGAGGGGAGGGAGAGAGGGGAAAAGGAAAAAGAGACTTTTATAGTCTAATCCCCAGGGACCCGCTTTAATAAGAGACTTGTGCTCTGCTAATCGGGGGAGGTGTTTGTCAGCAGAGATGGCCTCCGTTCCCCTCCCCCTCCCTCCCCTCCCCCAGCCCTCAACCCTGGACCCCAGCCCCCACCTCTCCTAGGCTGCTCTGCCTGCCCTAGTTCCCTCTACCCTCTCAGGCTCTCCCACCGAGCCTTCATCCTGGGAACCCAGCCCCCTGCCCTTCTGGGAGCCAAGCCCAGCCCCTGAGTTTCTCTCCTCCCCACACCAAGAGGCCCCTGCCCTCTCAGCCCAACCTCCTGCCCTTAGGCCTTCCAGCCATGGTTGGGAGTGTGTGTGTTGGGGGGGGGGTTAGGGTAGGGGGAAGGGGAGGTGGTGTGCAGGGAGGGGGTTGGGCATTTGCTGAAAATAGTGCAGTGACCTCTCTCTCCCACCAGCGCCGCCTACTAAACCTGACCTGCTGCCTGCCACCAGCCCGATCAATTCAACACAGATGTGGCCCCTTTTCCTCCCCATCAGAGCTCGGCATATGTGTGTCGGGGACTCTCTCAAGCCCCGTTTCCCTCTGTGGCTCTACCTGCTTCTCCTTTGTTCCTCCGTCTGTACCCTTTCTATCCTTTCTCTCCTTTACCCCACTAGGTTTAGCTTCCTCCCACCTTTAGCTTTCTAACTATCACCCACTCCTTTCTATCACTGCCCCCGCATCAGGATTCTCAAACTCCCAAACTTATTCTCCCTTTGCCATGATTATCCCCTGCATTTTTCCACTCTAGCCTCTATTTCTCTCCCTATATCTACTCATCTGCCTTCAACTCTTAACTCATCTCCCTCACCATCTCCAGTCTCTCCCCTGGCTCTTCTCTCTGCTCTTTCCTTTTTCCCTATGCCCTACCTCCTTGTAGCACTGACTGTCCCCTGTCCACTGGGGGACAAGTACATGGAACCAAAGACTTAGATGTAGCCCTCATCTTCAAACCCTGGATCAGCTTAGGTAGAGGGAGGGTTATGTTTAGAGCTTAGTAGAGAATGCGAAAATAGTAGTAGCTTCTCAATAAATGTTGGTTTGTTCGTTTTCTATTTTCACATTCTCTAGTTAATGCTTAGCACTCATGTGAAGCAAGAATTATATCACACTGAGAAGTTTAGTAAAGTTATATAGTGGTTAGTAAGGAATCAGGCAGTGATTAAACCCACTTCAATTATAGTCAAAGAACAGAATTTAGATGCCAGGAAGAACTTTCAGGCACTTGCCTGTATAATTTAAGATTGGGAGTTTAGGGAGTTCATTGACTGTGTATTTACTGAGTGCTGTCTGCCACTATGGGAGGCACTAAAGCTACAATGGTGAGCAAAACAGACACAGTGTGAATAACATAGTGTCTACTCTCATGGAGGTTAGTACCTAATGGCAAGAAAACAGGCAATTCCTATGCTGAAATTAGGTGGAGTATGCTATTTGGGATGTTGCTTGTCACTCCCCATCTCACTAGTAGCTTCCCTACCCCAGCTACTTCTAATCTCTGAATTCTCACTCCCCAAACCCTACTCCATTGCACCATCACTGAAGCTCCAGCCAGTAAAATAACTGGACTGCCAGGGCCCTGGGACCTCAGAGAATAATCAAGAAAAAAAAAAAAGCTATAGAGACTTTGGGTATCATATCCTGAATATATGAAGTTCATTAAGCATTTTCCTCCTCATCTCACTTAGAAGGTCCTCTTTCTCCCAGGGTGGGAGTGGGGAAAAGCTGACAGGACATCCTAAGTCCGTCCTGATTTTGCAGAACTCAAGACATGGGGAGGATACTTAAAGGCCCAGACTTCCTGACTCTGCTTCTATGGCTCTGGAAGCTCATTCCTGATTCTTCCTATCTAGAGTGAGGATAGACATATACTGTCCAATGGAGACATGTTGTAGGGCACTCCCAACTGACTTAAGAAAGGCAGTGAAGAGGAGCTGGAATGGAAGCAGAGGCAGATATTTATTGAGAATTGTTCATTAGACCCAAGAAGGATCAATTTATGGTCCAGAGCAAGGAGAAATGGGTCAAAATGTAAAGTTGGGATGTTAAAACTTTGTCATGACCTACCAGCACTAGACTGAGAAGCCAAAGGAAGCTCAGGGGAAAAAAAAGGCATTGTAGTTGATCTGGTGTATTTAATATTATTTCTGGTGCTTTAGGCAAATAGGAGGCAACACCATGAAGGTAATTATTCCTTTCCTCAAGAGCTGGAGCAGTCATGGTGATGATGATGAAGCAGCAGCTGAAGAAACTTCTTAGGAGAGAATGGGGAGACAGATGTATAGGAAGTGCTTGGATAGTTCCATTTTGCTAGGTGTTATTCCTAATGGGAGTGAGGCAAGAAGCCTAGATCTGAATTCTGGTTTACATAATGGGGTAAATTTAGCTCATGCTCCCTATCTGGACCCTGGGTTATCCCCTCTCTGAGGCCACCTGTGTTTTTTTTTTTTTTTTTTTTGTTTTTGTTTTTTTTTTTTTTGTGGCGGAGGGATGTGCCAGGCTCTACCTGCCCAGCAGATAAGTCAGAGCAGATAGGGGGCAAGGTGACGTAAGGGCAGCAGGTGTGATAGGAGGTATGGCTTCTATAAAGAGCTTCAAAGATTCAGAAAATGTTGGAGCCTTACATGCTGGGAAAAGTTGGAGGCCAGTAAGGATGGTGGTGGAGGAATAATTTTGCAGGTTATCTGGTAGACGGGAATCTATATATTAGGGCAAGTGGATTAGGAAATGAATACGTATCAGTAAGGCCTTATAGGGCCATCATCCTATAGAGGAAGTGCTGTTTTAGGTGCCAGAGACATGTTATAAGACAGGCATGGGAGAAGGGTAAAGAATTGGAAAAGTCAGGCTGAGAAGTCCAGATTGCCAATGCCACCCAGGACTACTGATACCCTACACAAACACCCTTTGCTGATGCTGTGCCCTTCTCTCTTATCAGCGGACCCAGCAGTACAGACAGATGGCAGCCCTCTCTGCTGCCATTTTCACTTCAGCCCCAAGGTGATGTTCACAAAGGTACTGAAGGCCCAGCTGTGGGTGTACCTACGGCCTGTACCCCGCCCAGCCACAGTCTACCTGCAGATTTTGCGACTAAAACCCCTAACTGGGGAAGGGACCGCAGGGGGAGGGGGCGGAGGCCGGCGTCACATCCGTATCCGCTCACTGAAGATTGAGCTGCACTCACGCTCAGGCCATTGGCAGAGCATCGACTTCAAGCAAGTGCTACACAGCTGGTTCCGCCAGCCACAGAGCAACTGGGGCATCGAGATCAACGCCTTTGATCCCAGTGGCACAGACCTGGCTGTCACCTCCCTGGGGCCGGGAGCTGAGGGGCTGGTGAGCAGGGGGCCTGAGGTGGTGGATATGTGTAACCTGGCCCCTAGGAGATGGGGTTACATTGGAAAAGGTAGACAAGGAATGTGAAGGAGGTTGGGGTCTAGCATTACTTCTCTGGGGTCAGGAGCTCATTCTAGAGGAGCTGAGGAGTAGGGTGGCAACTGTTACTTCTCAAGGATCCAAATCAGACAACAGCTGAAAACTGGATTTGAAGGTAAAGGTGTCAGTTAATGGAAGAGCTGTGAGAACACAAAAACTGGCTGTTGAGGCACTGGGCCAAGGGGCTGACGGGGGTCAGTTTGCCAGAAGAGTAAGAATTAGAGATGGTGAGTTGAAGGAGAGTTAGCTAGCTGGCAAGAAAAGTGGGCAGAAGATAAATTCTGGGGGTGGGAGCAATGGAAAAGCTGAGAAGTCAGCGGTCTCTATTCTGATGCCCCTGGCAGGTGGGAAAGGAACAGGGAAGAGGAACTGTTCAGGGCCGTATCACATTTCTTTCCCCTCTCCCTGACCCTCAGCATCCATTCATGGAGCTTCGAGTCCTAGAGAACACAAAACGTTCCCGGCGGAACCTGGGTCTGGACTGCGACGAGCACTCAAGCGAGTCCCGCTGCTGCCGATATCCCCTCACAGTGGACTTTGAGGCTTTCGGCTGGGACTGGATCATCGCACCTAAGCGCTACAAGGCCAACTACTGCTCCGGCCAGTGCGAGTACATGTTCATGCAAAAATATCCGCATACCCATTTGGTGCAGCAGGCCAATCCAAGAGGCTCTGCTGGGCCCTGTTGTACCCCCACCAAGATGTCCCCAATCAACATGCTCTACTTCAATGACAAGCAGCAGATTATCTACGGCAAGATCCCTGGCATGGTGGTGGATCGCTGTGGCTGCTCTTAAGGTGGGGGATAGAGGATGCCTCCCCCACAGACCCTACCCCAAGACCCCCAGCCCTGCCCCCATTCCCCCAAGCCCTAGAGCTCCCTCCACTCTTCCCATGAACATCACACCCTGTTCCCCGACCAAGCAGTGTGCAATACAACAGAGGGAGGCAGGTGGGTACTGAGGGGTGAGGGGTTTGGGGGAAAGGGGAAGGAGGGGCATAGTCAGGGTGGGGAGTGTTTGAAGTTTGCAGATGCGAAGGTTTGACAAGACAGAGAGATGTAGAGACAGAGGGATAGAGACAGAGGAACAAAAAGAGCAGCAGTGAGAAGGCAAAGAGAGAGAGGCAGAAGAGACAGACTAGGCAGAGACAAAACACTGAGAAAGAGACTGAAATGGAGTAATAAATGAAAGCCCCACACCAAGCCTCCTTTCTTCCACTGGCAAGGTGAGGGGCTTGGTATAGTTTGGGGAGATCCCCTGACTACTCAGTAGGAGAAGAAATCAAAAATCCGTTCTTTTTCCCTTCTCTCCCTCCACAGTGGCTAGGGGAAGGGAAGTGAGGGCAGGGGCAAAAGGATTTGGGAATTTTTATTTATTTATTTATTGTGACTTTTCATTTTTTTGGTATTTGGCTTTACTGGAATAGGAGGGCCCCTGCCCACTGTGCCCCATTTATCCCTTATTCCCCAAACCCTGCTCTCCCCAACACCTACCCACTTAAGCACTTGTATAAAGCCTCCAGGGTTGGGAATGGGAGTAAAGGGCAAGAGGGTCGACACATGAAGTTTAGTTTCTAACCCATTATCACCCTAACTCAACCTTTTCTGAGCCAAATGGGTTGAATTTAAGCCAGTTGTCATGGAAATAGTAAGAGGTTAGGGTTTAAGAGCTGGGGATAGAGGGGTGGGAGAGAGAACCCTCAACATCCAGGATCTATATGATGAGAGCTACTTTAAACCCTCAGGTCAACCCTCATGATACTGAGTTACTTAGCCAGAGGGTGCAGCCTGCTTAAGCCCAAATTCCCTCAGCCAAGAGAGAGACCAAAGAGCCTCTGGAATGGCCCTGCTCCCAGCCTCTATCTTCAGGTCAATAAGAAAGAGTATAGAGACCCTAGAGTCCCCTGGGTCTGGAAAGCGTTAGGAGAGGTCAAGAAAGGAGCAGTAAGGAGGCTGAAGGTTACAGGGCATTTGAATCCAAATCACTGCTCTGGGCTAGGGAATAAAGCCAGCAGACCAAGGTGGGAGGGATTCTGGAAGGGGGATATTTTAGTTCCCTAACCCCAAAAGCTCAGGGTGGAAGAGGGGAGAACAAGGAAGCAGAGTGTATAATTATTTTCCTTTTATTTTTGGAATCTAACAGTACCTGGCAGCAGGGAGGGGAAAGTACAGTGGGGAAAAGCATCTGACAAGGCCAGTTAGAACAGAGGATGGGAAGGATGGAGACTCCCGGGTTTGGAAGGCTAGGAAGCAGGCAGAGACTGGTTGCCATTTCAAGTTACTAGCTAGGCCCATTAATTCCTCCCACAACCCTGACCCATTCTCCTCTGGACTCGCTGTGCCTCAGTTTCTTCCCCTCAATGGAATGAGAAATGACAGCACCCGCCACAGCCAAGAGATGAATTCTGAGCACTTACCACGGGCACTTTATGGACATAAAATACCTCTCGCTGTGGGACAGATAACCAGGGCACCAGAGTAGTGGTGAAGAGATGTGAGGCTTAAGAGGAGTCACAGGCTTCAGAGTACAAGTTCCCCTCTGCCTCCCAGCTGGACAGTGCCTAGAAGCCAAGTTGAGAATCTCCTGATCCACACCCTATCCTTACTTCACCACCACGCCTCTTGGCTCCAGGCAAGAGCTTAGAGGATGTCAGGAGAGGTGGGGTAAGAACCTTCAGCAAAACTGTCACTCTAAGTAGAGCCAGCAGTTACGGGTCTGATAAAAACAGCACTGAACTTAAAGTAAAGCCCAAGCTGGTGAGCAAACCTGGATGGCTCATTCTTCCCAAGAGCATGACTCTCCCTCTTGGCCAGTTGGTGGAAGGGGCAAAGGTATGTGACCACCCTTGAGAAGGTGATGTTGGTGAGCTTTAACATCTTATTCCTATTCTTATAATGAGAAAGTGAAACAAGGTGTTTCAGTAGAGGAATGGGGCAGGGGCTGTTAGGCTTTTCAGCTTGCCTTCACCCATATAGCAGCTATGCTAACCCCAAGCCTCTCTGGCCCTGTTCTTCATCCTTCCTTCTGCCCCAATCCTGGAGAACAAGACACACCCGGCCATCAACACCACTCACATTTCCTTGGTGGAAGGAAAGGAACAGAGAAGTGAAGAACAGATGATATCTCCCTCCAAGGTCAAATGCCTCTTGATCTTCGCAGAGTAGGGATTGGGCAATAAGCATCAGGTATATCTTCCTTCTACAGATTCTAGAGAGCTGGGCCATTAAATATGGGGGACACTTAGAATACTGCCCCTTTAATACCACCAAATAAAGACCTTTGTGTGTGTGTGTGGTGGCGGGGGCAGGGGTCTTTCTCTTATGAACATAAATCTGTGAGCTGAACTCTCATTCCCCTGTTCCTCCCCACCCCCAAAGAGGCATGGAGTAAAGGGGCTTGGGGGACAGCTCAGCAACCCAGTGGGAGTTAGCACCCCCTCCCACCTATGATATGTGTGGACCTGGCCAGTGCCCCTCTGAACATATCATTATTAGTGTAATTATCATTTATTTTGTGTATTTGTTACATTGTGTGCATGACAGCCTTTGTTAAGGGTGTCTGAGGAGTATGGAGCTGACAGGGGCACTGGAATGCCGGGAAAGAACTTCTTCAACTGAGATCAAGGCTTCCTGGAGGGAACCACTGCAAAAAGGCCATCAGGCAGTTTTCAAGTTATGTGACAGAGGGCAAAGATGGCCATAGGGTGCTCTGAGTTTTGGGATGGTCACATGACACAATCCAGCACTTGAACCTGAAAAAAAAAATAAAAGCAGTCAAAGAGTTTAGAATTCAGTGCTGAGCTCTTCTCCCTAATCAAGTGCCACATTTACACCTTGGAGAACCAGAGGTGAAGAGGATCTGAGACAGGAAACCTCGTATTCAATGACTAAGAAGATGGGGTCCTGGAGCAAGACAGAAAACACTAAGGGCATGGTGGTATGAGGTTTGGGACATGCAGGCCAAGGAAGGATGGGAAGAGGACAGGAAACTGGGGGCAACTAGAACAACCCCTCTCTGAAAAGCTTGAGCCAAAACAGTCCCAAAGACTACAAAACCCCTCTCCCCTCCACAGAATGGAAGATCTAAAGATTCTCTTGAGATGATCCAGCTAGTGTCCTATTCTCCTGCAGTCCCTGTTCCTAGGTTTCCTCAACGAAGTTTGACAAAAATCTGTAAACCAACATAGCCATCCAACTTGCCTTGTTACACAAGAGTGGCTAAAATAGCATCTCAAATATTCTTTCAGTTCACTGTAAAATTTTTTCCCATGTAACTAGAGCACAATTCCCCGGGCATATGAATTGGGAATGGCAAAAGAATATTGCCTGACTCACATTTTTAAAAAATAAGGAAAGCAGGACCCAGTGGTGTGCTCCTGTAGTTCCAGCTATTCAGGAGGTTGCGGCAGGAGGACCACTTGAGGCCAGAGGGTCAGGGCTGCAGTGTGCTATGATTGGACCTGTAAATAGCCACTGTACTCCAAGCTGAGCAACATAGTAAGACACTGTCTCTAAAAAAAAATTAAAATAAAAATAAGGAAAGCTCCTGTGACATCAACCTGATCCAGAATTGGGGATAGGGCTGCTGAGGGTTCAGTGTACTGCCATGCTTTCCCTGTCTTATCAGTTCTATCAGCACATTGACCCTACCGGAGACCAACTACAAGACTGAGGCTGGAACTGGTTGAGTAGCAGAAGTGTTATGTATTCTATCTTCCCAAGGGAACTATATCCACATCTACCCCTAACTTTGTCCTGAGCTGAAAATGGGTTTTCTCTCCCCGTGGCTCACTTGTTTCCTATACTGAGAGAACACCCAAAAGAGACCAACCACTCAAGATGACTTTTTACAAGTCTTTTCTTCTTTATCTTAAAACATCCTCCAACTAAGGGCATGAGAAGCTATCCTATACTCTGACCTTGCCCATATTTTAAATGGCAGGGGCCCCAAGCTAAGAATCAGCAGGCAGTGGCATTTACAGCTTCTGGTCTATAGTGGAGCAGAAGCAGGAAAGTCAATGCTCCAAAGCAACAATGTCCAGCTTTCCTGCCAGTGAGCTGGGGTTGAGGGAGTGAATGGGACTCTTTCTGCCTTTTCTTTTTCTCCAAATACAACTGCTAACTGGGTGTATGCACACACAAACATGTTCAAACTAGGGCACTCACACCTAGCTAGAACCTACTCGGAAAGAAATATGTATTTCCATAGTACCCTGACACCCAGTAAGATTAAGAGCTAATATTTATTAAATGATTACTATGTAAATTATGGTAATCAAATTGTAGTGTGAATACATGATATGAGAATATCACTTCATTCACACAGCAACCTTCACAATGGGGTTCCTTTTGGTACAGTCTGAAAAGAGAATGATTATCGGCCCAAGGTCTCAGAGCTAGTGTGGCAGAACAAGAAATTAAACCTAAGTAGTTGCTAAACAATATTACATTCTAATCTATCCTATTAAAAGTGATCCAGGAGGTAGAAACCTAAATACAGGAACAACATAAGGGAAAGAGATAAGAAAGTTGGGGACACCTTGGGCTCAAAGAATCTGGAAAGATGTGAAATCTGTAATTGTCAATCCCTTTGGAGGGAAAAACAAGAAAAGCCTAGATATGGCAAGAGAAGGGGAGGTTAAATTTTGGGGGGATTCCAATAATCATATAAGAGAACAGCAAAAAAGTTATCCTCCCTTAAGCTCCTCCCTCACTCCTCATGTCAGACACAGCAAGAAAACTCAGCTCAACACCAAGAAGTCCTGACCTTATTCACACCTTCCTTCCTATAGCCCTCATCCTCACAGCTTCTAGCCTCTATCTTCAGCAGTTCTTAAGAGATGGGGTGAGGGGCTGGGCAGTTTAGAGTGAGAGTGGAAAAAAAGAGAATAATCCTAGAGAACCATAAAAAAGTACAGATTTACAGCTGAGGAAGCTAGTTCTCCCCACAGCTTTTATAGACTCCCTCATTAAGAGCTTCCAGGTATGCAGAGAATGTCACAGCTTCAGGACTTGGAATCAGTTAACCACATCTGGATGCTGGATCAGCTACAGTAGGGAAACTGGGGGATAGGAAGGAAGGGTACTAAGATCTCAGGCAAACAATTACAAGCCTCAATGTCTGTTCCATCTCCAAATGGAATTACTGTTTTAAAACTGAATTGGGAAAAAGGCATCCTGAACTATTCATGTTCAAAGAGTATGTGGGGAATGATTATAACGAGATAGGAAGGGGAGGATTTGATCTGGCTCGGAGGTTAGAGACTTCTGACCAACACAGGAACAGCTGCTGAAATGGGAAGAAAAAGGTTAGTAAGAAAAAAAATATCCTCACCAATTGGAAAACACTGTTCAAAGATCTGGGGGAAGATGAGTGAGGAGAATAATTAGGCTTCAAGAAGAGAACCCTGGCAAGTAAGGCTGAATATCTTTCTGGAAGGTTATAGAGGATAAAGAGACAAAGTGAAGAAAACTTCCAAAAGATCCACTGTTCCACTTCATAGTCAGCATCTGCTCTATTCCCTCATGCATTTTTCTCTTTTTAAAACCACATTGAGGTAGAAACCATTAGTGAATCTATGATCTCTCAAATTACAAATAAGATCTATTCTGTTTTCAGATGCAGACAGAGTAGAGACAGGAAAAGCTAGCCCCAAGATCAGAGCCTGAGGTAAAGAAAAGGGAGGCAGACAGAAAAGAGGGAAAAAGGGAAGGTCATTCCAATTGTAAGGTTTATTTGGATGAGGAGGTGTCAGAAATTTAACCAGCATTCCCTTTTGTTCACTTCTCCAAAGTCTCAGAATGGGGCAAACTTCACAACAAATGGGCAGCAGTTTTTGGATCTGCTCTCCGAGGCACAATTTTCCTAAAGTATCTAAGCTTTAGGTCCCTGCCTTCCTCACCAACCAGAGACTTTAGAGAAATAAAGAGATTCTTGACATTAGAAAGGTGATCAAACCATTACCATTTCATTAAGCACAAAACCAGGCAGGTTTTAGTAGAAATAAGGATAAAGGATTATACCACAGCAACATGGGATCTGATCATAGTACCAAAGTTTTCAGGTAAGGTGCCAGGCTCCTAAATCTTATTACCAAAAATAACTCAAACAAAAACCAAGCTTACATAAAGATTAAGAGGAGAAACTCTGCACTAACATATACAAAAAGATTAAGTAGGAGGTTTCAGACCTACATGAACTTGAAGCCTCCAGTTCCACTGCTTATGTTCCCAATGACTTAGCTAACAATGTGTAACAGCTCTGACATCCTCTGTCATGCTTTGATTCCGCACACAAAATTTCTTCTATCTCTGAGGGATATCCAGCCCATCTCCCTTCCTGAACTGACTGACCAACACAGTATCATGCCAGGCCACCCTTGAAATGAGGGCCCTTTTCCTCTAATGTGGGACCCTGGACTCTATTTTATCCAAGAAAAAGTCAGCATTATTAGCTCGGAACAGAAGGCTGCTAATCACTGCCCTTGTATTTATGTCCTTTGCAACACCTAAAACCTCCCATGTTCTGTTTTATTTCAGCGGGTCACTACAAGCTGCTGGAGCAAAGACTTGGTGGGTGGGTAACTTAACCTCTTCAGAGGATAAAAAATGCTTGTGAGTATGAGAGAAGGGAATAAATAGGCTTAAAGGGTAAACTCAATCTTTTTCCTCATCTTCTCTTCTAAGGGATAAAGATGTTACGGCCAATTCTCTCTCTATAATATTTGCCCTTGAAGCTCCTCTTATCTGGTCTAATCTGGCTCCAATAAATCAAAGGAGCACCTAATAAAACACATTGTTCTCTTTTCTATTTTTTTTTTTTTTTTATTAACGAGCAACATAATCAAAAACAAAAACACAACAACCTTAAAGCTGAAACAGCAATAAGTCAAACTGCTGCCGCAGTTCACGGATGTACCTGGGGTACATGCTCCCTCATTGCGAGGCAGGACGTAGGCACGTGACTGTGCATTTAGGCATATATGTGACCAAGAAGAATGAGAGAAATGGAAAACACTGGAGAACAGATAGTATCAAGAACTTTTCATCAGGCAATCCCAAAGCGCTCTGCTCTTTTCCTCTTCTTTGCCTGTAAAGAAGCAGCAAGAAGAAAAAAATTAGACTGAAGACAATAGTTGCCTGGGTTCCTGGCCGCTTTAACCCAAACTCACATGAACTGTCACAAGGCCCGAGAAGGAAGGATGGCCCAGACTTGAGCTTGGCAGCTAGAGATTTCATTCCTGAATCTCTCCAATCTTTCCAGTTAACCAGGAGGAGCTGGGAAAGTTTAGCGGCTAAGGAGGGTGAGGAGTAAAGATTATTGGGGGCGAGGAAGAGAGAGAACAGTGGTAGAAAATGGGAAGATTCCTGAAGGAAGACCACTCAGCCTGAGATCAGCTAGCCTGGAAACAATAGGCTCTTAACAGGCTGGGGAAAGTCTTCCAGTCAATGGGGAGATGGAAGATTTCAGAGGATAAAGGATTAAGAAATGCTATTCACAGAGGTGAAGGAGATGCCCTTCTGAGCAGTCAGGCCCAGACAGTAGCTATTCCTTAGGACTCCAACTCACAAAAAAAGGCATATAAATCTTTGATGCCAACAGAACGAACAGGGAGTGAGTGGTATGTGGGTGAGTCCCTATCACAGATCTCTTAAAGGAGGCAGCAACACTGGAGAGGACACAAAATGGTGAGGGAAGACTTCTAGTTCTGGAAGTGACTCACAGAACAGCACCAAGTCCTTCATGGGCACTCCCAACCACTGCCCCTCACAGAATACAAACTCCTCTGGCTTTTTTCTAGTGAAGAGTGCTAACTGATCTGATTCTAAAATTTTCAGGGTTTAATTTACAAGACTAACTCTGATACTTATTCATAAAGAAGCTTTTCATAGGCCGGGCGCAGTGGCTCACGCCTGTAATCCCAGGACTTTGAGAGGCCGAGACAGGCAGATCATGAGGTCAGGAGTTTGAGGCCAGCCTGACCAACACGCCAAAACCCCGTCTCTACGAAAAACACAAAAATTAGCCAGGTGTGGTGGTACGCGCCTGTAATGCCAGATACTCAGGAGGCTGAGGCAGAAGAATCACTTGAACCCGGGAGGCAGAGGTTGCAGTAAGCTGAGATTGTGCCACCACACTCCAGCCTAGACGACAGAGCAAGACTCTGTCTCAAAAAAAAAAAAAAAAAAAACCTTTTCATAAAGCATCATCCTGTTGGTACAGTCCTCAAGATAGTAAGTTTTTGTAAGATATGGCCATTTCTCCCACCATGATTGTAAGCTTCCTGAGGCCTCCCCAGAAGCCAAGCAGATGCCAGCACCATGCTTCCCGGTCTCATGTATTTCTCCTTTATAGCAATGCAAGAACAGCCATATATATATATATATATATATATATATATATTTTTTTTTTTTTTTTTTTTTTTTTTTTTGAGACGGTCTTTCTCTGTTGCCTAGGCTGAAGTGCAGTGGTGCAATCTGGGCTCACTGCAACCTCTACCTCATCCTCTGGAGTAGCTGGGACTACAGGCACATGCCACCACACCCAGCTAATTTTAAAAAAACTTTTAGTACAGATGAGGTCTCACTATGTTGCTCAGGCTGGTTTCCAACTCCTGACCTCAAGTGATCCTCCCACACTGCTCTCCTAAAGTGCTGGGATTCTTTCATTTTGAGAAACTATCTGTAAACAAAGTGACAAGAACAGGAAATCTCATTTGAGTCCATTGTCCTTTTCCAGAAGGGAGTTAGGCACAACCAGTACTTATTAAATATTTTAAAACTATCCCTTTTTACACAGAATCGTTTCATTCTTTAAATATCACTTTGAGGTAGGTATATTATCTCCACTTCCTGGATGATGAAACTGAGGCTCAGGAAGTACTATAACTTATTAATACTAAGTGGCAAAGCCTTTTTCTTTTTCTTTTTTTTTTTTTTGAGACCAAGTCTCACTCTGTAGCCCAGGCTGGAGTACAGTGGCATGATCTTGGCTCACTGCAACCTCTGCCTCCCGGTTTCAAGAGATTCTCAAGTCTCAGTCTCCAGAGTAGCTGGGATTACAGGCACACGCCACTGCACCCGACTAAGTTTTTGTATTTTTAGTAAAGATGGGGTTTCATCATGTTGGCTAGGCTGATCTTGAACTCCCAACCTCAATCTGCCCGCCTCAGCCTCCCAAAGTGCTAGGATTACAGGCATGAGCCACCGTGCCTGGCTGCCTTTTTCTTTTTTGAGACAGGGTCTCACTCTATTGCCCAGGCTGGAGTACAGTGGCGACATCCAGGTTCACTGCAGCCTTGACCTCCTGGGCTCAACCATCTCAGCCTCCTGAGTAGCTGCGACTACAGGTGTGTGCCACCACGCCTGGCTAATTTTTGTATTCTTAGTAGAGACAGGGTTTCTCCATGTTGCCCAGGCTCATCTCGAACTCCTGGGCTCAAGAGATCTGCCTGCCTCAGCCTCCCAAAATGCTAGGATTACAGGCACGAGCCACCACACCCAGCCCAGAGCCACTTTTAAAATCCAAGCCTACCTGATTCCAAACATTATACTCTTTGCCACTAGTCTAATAGGCTCTAACACTGAATTAAGTATATTGATGGAATTCAGTGTTGCCACTTCATCCAGAAAAAAATTTATAAAGAAAAAGGCAAAATATTTGGGCACTTAAGAAGTAGGTGGGTAGCCAGACATAGTGGCTCATGCCTATAATAATCCCAACAATTTGGGAGCTGAGTGCGGAGGATCGCTTGAGTTCAGGAGTTTGAGACCAGCCTGAGCAACAGAATGAGACCCAATCTCTACATACATACATACATAAGAAGTAGGTGGGAAAACAGTGTTTCTCTACTCAGTTTATTCACTCACTTCCTGAGTAACAGAGACCCCATCTCTACTTAAATAAGTAAATAAATAAATAGGTGGGGAAACAATATTTCTCCATTCAGTTTATTCACTCTAATTTCCCTTCAAGGTCTATGAAGCATTCCAGGTATATTTTTACCTCTGTATCCTCTGTGGTTCCAGTTCCAGCTGAACTTGTGACAATCCCAAATCGCTCCTTCCTCTTTTTCAGTTTCTCATCATCTTCAGACTGTTCAGGGACAAAGGAAATAATTGAAACAAACTAGCCTCCATTCACCAAGTAAATGGGAATGAAATGATAACTTGTTGGTCACAAGGTGCTAACCAACCTTGCACCAAGAACTAAGGATCACATAAAGAGATAAGATACATAAGAAACTGAATAAGCTAGCATATACTATATTGTACCTATAATGACTAAAAACTTAATTTTAGGTAGGGCCTCAATACTCATAGACAAGTAGAGTAAATAAACAGTAAGAAGCTGGGCATGGTGGCCCACGCCTGTAATCCCAGCACTTTGGGAGGCTGAGGCGGGTGGATCCGGAGGTCAACACCAGCCTGGCCAAGATGGTGAAACCCCATTTCTGCTAAAAATACAAAAAAATTAGCCGGGTGAGGTGGCAGCCGCCTGTAATCTCAACTACTAGGAAGGCTAAGGCAGAGAACTGCTTGAACCTGGGAAGCAGAGGTTGCACTAAGCTGAAATTGCACCACTGCACTCCAGCCTGGGTGACACAGCAAGACTCTGTCTCAAAATAAATAAATAAATAAAATAAAATAAACAGTAAGAAACACCCATAAAACAAATTTCTATGCTCAAGCAATTTTGGCAGTTGAGGGATATGGGA
This sequence comes from Macaca thibetana thibetana, assembly GCF_024542745.1. NCBI lineage: Eukaryota > Metazoa > Chordata > Mammalia > Primates > Cercopithecidae > Macaca > Macaca thibetana. Next base: position 52,049,161 of record NC_065588.1, read on the forward strand.
AAACTAAGGTTTCACTGAGTAACACCCAGTTACACCTAGTAACACCTAGTTAGAAGGTACCCAAACTACTTGTTGAACACTGCTTACACGTTACCAAGGAAAGAAAGGGGAAGAGGACCAGAGTGGTATTTCTGAAAAACTTATTTGTTTGAAACACCCAGCAAAGCCATAGAAGGCTTCTTTGAAATGATTCTTAAAACAGGTCAATCAAGGTGACAGCCACAGTCAACTCTTCAAGAGAAATGCTGTGGACATTTTCCAAGCATCTGTGAAACTCATGATGTCTGCCTGGGAATGAGAGAATATTTCAGTTTACCATGAGTTGGAGCTGGCCATTATCCTAGGTGTTGGACATCATTCATGTCCAACAGTGTTCAGTATAAGAGTCTATATATTTTCCTATCAGAACCTAAACCCTACCACTTTGTTTAGCCCACTTTAACAGTTATTTTCTCTTTCTCCACCTTCCCCTCACATTTTATCACCAGTCATCAGAAGCTCAGCCTCAGGATTAGAAAACATCTGAACTCAGGTAGGCTCCTCAGGTGTCTTTCCCCCAGGAAGGATTTTCTAAAATTTGGCACATATATACAAAGATCTCATTCTCTCATAATCTCAAGAGACCCTCTACTCCCTACAGATGTACCCATCCTCATTAAAGAGCAGGACAGTTTCTTTGACTTTATTTACATAAGTTAACCCAACAGAAGGACAGATCAGAAGAGTTCAAACAAGGGCATGGTGGCTCACACCTGTAATTCCAGCACTTTGGGAGGCCAAGGCAGGCAGATCACTTGAGGTCAGGAGTTGGAGACCAGCCTGGCCAACATGGTGAAACCTGTCTTTAATAAACATACAAAAATTGGCCAGGTATGGCAGCAGGTGCCTGTAATCTCAGCTACTTGGGAGGCTGAGGCAGGAAAATAGCTTGAACCCAGGAGGCGGAGGTTACAGCGAGCTGAGATCATGCCATTGCAGTCCATCCTGGGTGACAGAGTGGGACTCCGTCTCAAAAGAGTTCAAACAAACCATTTTTTTTTTTTTTTTTTTGAGACAGAGTCTTACTTCGTTACCTAGGCTGCAGTGCAGTGGCACAATCTCAGCTAACTGCAACCTGTGCCTCCCGAGTAGCTGGACTACAGGCATACGCCACCACGCCCGGCCAATTTTGTATTTTTAGTTGAGACGGGGTTTTTCCATGTTGGTCAGGCTGGTCTCGAACTCCCAACCTCAGGTGATCCGCCCGCCTTAGCCTCCCAAAGTGCTGGGAATACAGGTGTGAGCCACCGCACCCGGGCTCAAACCAACTTTTAAAGAATGTCTGTGTGGTGTTTCTGAGCTGTATTTGTTTTTAAACCCCAAGGAAATTATATTCCTACAGTCCATAGGCAGGCTGTCTCTCTGGGTGTCCCAAAACTACAGGGTCAAAAGCAAAGGTTACACCAAAAGACCTACAGAAACACAGGAATTTTTCAATGCATCTACTCTCAACCCCAACTAAGGAGTTGCCTTTGTCCCTGTGGCCACAGCAGCCACCTGTACAAATTAAAAGCAGAGCAGCTATCCAGCTTTCTGTGCTCAATTTAACTAGTCCACCTGTCTGAACACAGCAGGCAGGAGTACTGTCTTGGTCTTTCTTTAACTCTTTCAGCTTGAGAAAGATGTTCATTTTCTCCCTTTTGCTGCATCTGCTTTCTAGTGAGTAGGAAGGGACCTAAGAAAGAATGACGGTTACAAAGCAATTAAGAATCCTATACAAGTTATCATTTAATCACAGTGTATTACTAGAATAAACTACTGCCTCCACAGTTTTTCTGCCTTTCTCATTATGACCACCAGCAAATCCACAATGGGTACCTCATTAATGTACTCTAAACTATTATAAAAACATTAAGCCAGGTTCAAAGAAAAAAAGAAGTATTCTTGTCCTCAATAATAATAAATTAAAATAATAACACTATAGCCATTAACATATGAGTGCTTAGTATGTACCAGGTACTGTGTGTAGTTCTTTACATGCAGTATCTCATTTACTACTTTTTTTTTTTTTTTCCCCTGAGACAGAGTCTCGCTGTGTCACCCAGGCTGGAGTGCAGTGGTGCCATCTTGGCTCAATGCAACCTCTGCCTTCCAGGTTCAAGCAATTCTCCCGCCTCAGCCTCCTGAGTAGCTGGAACTACAGGTGCACGCCACCACGCCTGGCTAATTTTTGTATTTTCAGTAGAGATGGGGTTTCGCCATGTTAGCCAGGCTGGTCTCGAACTCCTGACCTCAGGTGATCCACCCACCTCAGCCTCCCAGTGTTGGGATTACAGGCGTGAGCCACCGCACCCAGGCTCATTTACTACTTTATTTTCATTTTTGCAGAGAGGGGGTCTCGCTATGTTTCCCAGGCTAGTCTTGAACTCCTGGGCTCAAATCAATCCTCTTGCCTCAGTCTTCCAAAGTGTTGGGATTACAGGTGTGAGCCACTGTACCTGGCATCATTTACTTCTTATAATAATCCCATGGAGTAGGCACTGTAATTAAATTCATTCCATAGATAGGAAAACTGAGTCTTGGAGAGATTAAGTGACTCGCCCAAAATTTCACAAATAATACAAGGATTGGAATCCAGGACATTTTACTCAGCAATCCACTTTCTTAGCTTTACCACCTCCTCAAGGTATCTCACTTAAGTATTTCTTTGGAAGAACAGTAGGACAATTAAGTGCTTAATTCAGAAGGAAGAAGGATCATCAGAACCCTTAGCTAAAAACACTAGTAAATTTTAATCACTTCACTCAAATAATCAGGTCAAGAATACTAGGACCCCTTCTTCTTTCTAGCGTACCATATACCTACAATTTATAAGTAACAGTATCTAGGGAAAGGGCTCCAGTTAGTAATCTTGTACTAATGTTTTTCTCAGCTGAATCTGTTTCTAATTTTGCCTAATTGGCTATCCCATTTGTTGAGATGTAATAAAAGAATAAGGGGCTAGGAGCAGTGGCTCACACCTGCAATCCCAGCACTTTGGGAAAATTCCAGGAAGGATTTTCTAAAATCACCTGAGGTTGGGAGTTTGAGACCAGCCTGACCAACATGAAGAAACCCCGCCTCTACTAAAAACACAAAATTAGGCTGGGCGCAGTGGTTCACGCCTGTAATCCTAGCACTTTGGGAGGCCGAGGCAGGCGATCACCTGAGGTCAGGAGTTCAAGACCAGCCTGACCAACATGGAGAAACCCCATCTCTACTAAAAATACAAAATTAGCCAGGTGTAGTGATGCATGCCTGTAATCCCAGTTACTCAGGAGGCTGAGGCAGAAGAATCTCTTGAACCCAGGAGGCGGAGGTTGCAGTGAGCCGAGATCACGACATTCTCCAGCCTGGGCAACAAGACCAAAACTCCATCTCAAAAAAAATAAGACTAAAAATAAGAATAAGGCTGGACGCAGTGGCTCACGCCTGTAATCCCAGCACTTTGGGAGGCCGAGGCGGGCAGATCACACGGTCAGGAGATTGAGACCATCCTGGCCAACATAGTGAAACCTTGTCTCTATTTAAAAAATACAAAAATTAGTTGGGCGTGGTGGCGCGTGCCTGTAGTCCCTACTCAGGAAGCGGAGGCAGGAGAATCACTTGAACCCGGGAGGCGGAGGTTGCAGTGAGCCAAGATCGCACCACTGCACTCCAGCCTGGTGACAGAGCCAGACTCCATTTCACAAGAAAAAAAAAAAAAGAATAAGGAAGGTTTCCAACAAACACTAAGTCCCACCACATTTTTTGCTAACAAAGTCAAGAGGGAAAGTTTTCTTGATCTACTACCACTAAGATAAAGTGAATATAAAATATAAATAGAGATTTCAAATTGAGAACCTCTAGAATGTTCTAGTTGATATATCTTCACTAAGTCTCCTGGCCAAGTAGGAAACAGTTTTCAGGAAAATAAATGGAGGCTCTCTTCTTGTGGAGAGGCAAGACTAGACCACCATCTTTAGTTAAACTACCATTATACACTTTTTTTCCATTCAATTTAGCACTAGCAGTACTTCAGCAAGTTCAAATCACAAAGGAGATAAGACTTTTGAAACTCAGAGATTATATCAGCACAAACCCTGAGGCCACATCCTCCCCCAACGTATGTCCACTTGGAATGTGCAGGCCAGTTTTGCTCCTGGTTCTTTATTTTGCTATATCCTGAAATGGGGAGTCTGATTTCTCCATTAGCCACCTGCCTCGCTCCCCACCTTTTTAAGAGACAGGGCCTCACTCTGTTGCCATGCTGTAGTGCAGTAGCATGATCATGGCTCACTGAAATGTTGAATTCCTGGGCTCAAGTAATCCTCTAACCTTAGCCTCCTGAGTAGCTAGGACTACAGGTATGTGCCATGCCTGGCTTTTTTTTTTTTTTTTTAATAGGGACAGGGTCTTGCTATGTCGCTCAGGCTGGTTTCAAACTCCTGGACTCAAGTAATCCTTTCACCTTGCCTCTCAAAGTGCTGGGATTACAGGCATGAGCCACCACACCCAGTCTAGCTTCCCTTTTTAATAAGATCTTTGGTGCCTCTTCCAGAGATACAGGCAGAGCATCTGTTCTAAACCCATCAGGAGTTCCAGGGGAAACAACAACAACAATACATCTTTCCCCCAACTCCCCACAAATAGATTGCCCTTCCCTCCCCACCCAGCACCCCTCAGCTCCTCTCTTAAAGCCTCTTTCCTCCTTTCCCTGCAGGGAAAGTGCACAACTGGGCCCAGTAAATCAACACAGTTCTAATGATCTCTCTCACTTGACCCTTCTAGCGTGACGGTGTCGCATGGAAACAAATGTACAATAAACTTCACTCCATCTTTAGCTCCTTGCTGACAGGTTTTGATTCATGGGATGGCGAAACCCATCTGAGGGAAATTACCTCGATCAAAACGCATGTCTCTCTGCATTCATCAGGCCAATGCTCCCTCAGGCCACGCTCAAGTGCACAAATGGGGTTGTGGCATCTGCAGGCAGCAGTGACCCCTCTAGCTCAGTGTCACATGCATTTGCAAACCTTTCCCTTCTTCATCCCTCCCCCACCACCCTCCCTCAAATCCTCAACTACTAACAAAACTCTTTTTTTTTCCCATGCATACTGCTGTGTGAGAAAAGAAGTGCTTGAGTCTGAAGTGCCCTTATTTCCTATCAAATCTATACTCCTAAAAACAAACAACTTGCACACAAAATCAAGAGAAAACTGTCCTTACTCGCCAAACACAGGCATTGGAAGTTCAGATTAATTCATACATTTCAATTCCTCCCTCCTCTTCCTTCTCAAGATTTAAAACACCAAGCCAACCAACTGATGGATGCCAGTAATTTCAATATATGCAACCCTCGTGGTACCCAATACCTGCCTTGTTTGCTTTCCTTAAGATCTCATTTATAAAAATGAGAAATAACTGTGCAAAAGAGGAGAGAGTACCTATATAAGAACATAAAGCATAGTTTTTGGGGTTTTTTGTTTTTTGATTTTTTTTGTTGTTGTTTTGAGACAGTCTCGCTCCGTCACCCAGGCTGGAGTATAGTGGCTCGATGTCAGCTCACTGCAACCTCCACCTCTCAGGCTCAAGGGAGCTTCTTACCTCAGCCTCCCAAGCAGCTGGGACCACAGGCGCAAGCCAACACACCCAGGTAATTTTTGTATTTTTTGTAGAGAGAGGGTTTCACCATGTTGCCCAGGTTGGTCTTGAACTCCTAAGCTCAAGCAATCTACTCGCCTCTGCCTCCCAGTCTCTGCCTCCCAAAGTGCTGGGATTACAGGAATGAGCCACCATGCCCAGCCCCAGGGTCTATATTTAATAAAACCAAATACCCTTACTATCATTGTATTTTCCATTGTAGAATACAGTTCCAAACTGAGCCCTTGAAAACAATACCTGGAAGAGAAAAGACAGACATTCAAGCCTGTTCTAAGATACAAACAACATGTGTAAAGAGTACTTTGCACACAGGAACTATAAAACGTATTTAATAAACGTTAGCTATTACTTTTATTGCCGTATTTCTCCTGCTCCTTGAAACAAAGTTTGAGATCACAATCAAAATTTAAGCTAACAATGCCATTCATTCTTCTAGATAAGAAGTGAAATCATGGTGGCCTAGTATGGTGGTTCACACCTGCCATCCCAAGCACTTTGGGAGGCCGAGGTGGGAGGATCACTTGAGCTCAGGAGTTCAAAACCAACCTGGGCAACATAGTGAGATCCCATCTCTAAAAAAAAAAAAAAAAAAATTTAGCTGGGCATGGTGGTACATGCCTGTGGTTCCAGCTACTCGAGACTCGAGAGGCTGATGGGGGAGGATTGCTTGAGCCAAGGAGGTTGAGACTGCAGTGGGCCATTGTCATGCCACTGCACTTCAGTCTGGGCAACAGAGTGAGATCTTGTCTCAAAAATATATAAATACAAATAAATAAATAAATGAGCGAAATCACCAAAGGCTGGTAAGAATCAGATCCATTACCAAGGCAACAAGAAAACTCCCTTTAGCTGCAAGAAAAAAGAGTATATACTTGGACAGATGACTAAGGGTTAAAATTTGGGTTGTGGAAGAACAGTTACTGGACAAAATCAGTCTTCTCCACAAAGTCCTATTAACCATCTCCCTCCCCCCTCCTTTCCTTCCTGTCCCCCGGCGCTTATTTATTTATTTATTTATTTAGAGACAGAGTCTCACTCTGTCACCAGGCTGGAGTGCAATGGCGCGATATCGGCTCACTGCAACCTCTGTCTCCCGGGTTCAGGCGATTCTCCTGCCCCAGCCTCCCGAGTAGCTGGGATTACAGGTGCCCGTCACCATGCCCAGCTTATTTTTTTTTTGAGACGGAGTCTCGCTCTGTCGTCCAGGCTGGAGTGCAGTGGCCGGATCTCAGCTCACTGCAAGCTCCGCCTCCCAGGTTTATGCCATTCTCCTGCCTCAGCCTCCCGAGTAGCTGGGACTACAGGCACCCGCCACCTCGCCTGGCTAGTTTTTTGTATTTTTTAGTAGAGACGGGGTTTCACCGTGTTAGCCAGGATGGTCTTGATCTCCTGACCTCGTGATCCGCCCGTCTCGGCCTCCCAAAGTGCTGGGATTACAGGCTTGAGCCACCGCGCCCGGCCTTGCCCAGCTAATTTTTTTTGGTACTTTTGGTAGAGACAGGGTTTCTCCATGTTGGCCTGGCTGGTCTCAAACTCCTGACCTCAGGTGATTCACCTGCCTCAGCCTCCCACAATGCTGGGATTACAGGCGTGAACCACCGTGCCCAGCCCTCTTATTTATTTTTTTTGAGACCAAGTCCCACTCTATTGCCCAAGCTGGAGTGTAGTGGTGCGATCTCAGCTCACTGCAACCCCCGACTTCCCGGTTCTTGAGATTCTCCTGCCTCGGCCTCCAGAGTAGCTGGGATTACAGGTGCCCGCCACCACCACACCAGACTAATTTTTGTATTTTTAGTACAGACAGGGTTTCACCAAGTCAGCCAGGCTGGTCCTGACCTCAGGTGATCTGCCCGCCGCAGCCTCCCAAAGTGCTGAGATTACAGGCGTGAGCCACCACACCCAGCCTCTTTCTTTTTTTGAGACAAAGTCTCATTCTGTTGCCCAGGCTGGAGTGCAATGGCACAATCTTGGCTCACTGCAATCTCTGCCTCCTGGGTTCAAGCAATTCTCCTGTCTCAGTCTCTCGAGTAGCTGGGATTACAGGCGTGAGCCCGATGCCCAGCTAATTTTGTGTATTTTTAGTAGAGATGGGGTTTCACCATGTTGGCCGGGCTGGTCTCAAACTCCTGACCTCACGTGATACACCCGCCTCAGCCTCCCAAAGTGCTGGGATTACAGGTGTGAGCCATCACGCCAGGTCAAACTATCTTCTCTTTCTCAGACCTTGAAAATCTGGGCTGCTAGGCTTTACTGATTTCATAAACCCTAATAATTAATGACTACCAATAAAATATATCTATTTAAGGTAATAGGTTAAATAGAGGTTCTCTAAAGGCCCCTGAGGAATCTCTGAATTATGTGACATCAACATTATCAATAGCACTGCAGCCACAAAATTAATTCGTTCATTCACTGGTCAAGTGAGTATCTACTTTGGGTCAGGTACTGGGAATACAGAGACGAATAAGATAAAGTTAAGGAATATGATCTTTAACTTCACGAGGCTTATGAATTCACCAAGTTACTATAAAGGTGTATACTACTGTTCTTTACATAACTGCATTATGAGGACTCATGAGGGAAATTTTCTTTCTAGCCCCCAGATCCAAAAGAGTTATGCTTTTCTTAGGGAACTTGTTAGTTTTTACCTTCTGAATCCTGTGAATAACCATAAACAGCGCAACTGTGCTTTCCCTTTCTACTGGCTGCCATAAGGCTTGGAGCCAAATGTTTAGCCTGTCTTTAGCAAGTGATTTTGAACATACAAATGGTCCCCAACTTACAATGCTTTGACTTAAGATTTTTCAACTTTACAACAGCGAACGATGCATGCTCAGTAGAAACTATACTTGATGTATCCATACAACCATTCTGTTTTTCACTTTCAGTATTCAATAAGTTACATGAGACATTCAACACTTTATTACAAAATAGGCTTTGTGTTAGATGATTTTGCCCAACTGTAGACTAATATAAGGGTTCTGGGCATGTTTAAGGTCAACTAGCTAAGCTATGATATTCAAAAGGTTAGGTGTATTAAATGAATTTTTGACTTAAGATGGTCTTTTTTTTTTTTTTTTTTTTAAGATGGAGTCTCGCTCCGTTGCCCAGGTTGACATGCAGTGGCACAATCTCGGCTCACTACAAGCTCTGCCTCCTGGGTTCACGCCATTCCCCTGCCTCAGCCTCCCTAGTAGCTGAGACTACAGGCACCCACCATCATGCCTGGCTAATTTTGTGTGTGTGTGTTTTTTTAGTAGAGACAGGGTTTCACCGTGTTGGCCAGGATGGTCTCGATCTCCTGACCTCGTGATCCGCCTGCCTCGGCCTCCCAGAGTGCAGGGATTACAGGCATGAGCCACTGCATCCAGCCTAAGATGGGTTTTTATCAGGATATAACCCACATCGTAAGGTGAGGAGTATTTGTGTTTCTATTAGAAGAGAGAGGCCAGAAGTATTGAGGTGAGAGAGAAACATGAGATCCAGAGATGAAAAGCAAACACACAGAAACAGAGATAGGAATTTAGAAAGCAAGATGAAGTGTAGTTAGTTACAAGGTTGCTGCTGGTGTCTTTAGAACATACTCCTCTATAAACATTAAAATACTTAATGTCCTGAGAAGAAAAAAGAGACGGGAAAGAGTTACCAGGTTACAACTAGAATTTTTTTTTTTTTTTTTTTGAGACGGAGTCTTGCTCTGTCACCCAGGTTAGAGTGCAGTGGCAAGATCTCAGCCCACTGCAAGCTCCGCTTCCAGGGTTCAGGCCTTTCTCCTGCCTCAGTCTCCTGAGTAGCTGGGACTATAGGTGCTTGCCACCAGGCCCGGCTAGTTTTTTGGGGTTTTTTTTCGTATTTTTAGTAGAGATAGGGTTTCACTGTGTTAGCTAGGATGGTCTCAATCTCCTGACCTCATGATCCACCCACCTCAGCCTCCCAAAGTGTTAGGATTACAGGCACGAGCCACCACGCCCGGCCCTGAATTTTTTTTTTTTTTTCTGAGACAGAGTCTCGCCCTGTCGCCCAGGCTGAAGGGTAATGGCACAATCTCAGCTCACTGTAACCTCCACCTCCTGGGTTCAAATGATTCTCCTGCCTCAGCCTCCCGAGTAGCTGGGATTACAGGTGCCTGCAACCACACCCAGCTAATTTTTGTTTTTTAGTAGAGACAGGGTGTCATCATGTTGGCCAGGCCGGTCTCAAACTCCTGACTTAGTGATCCAACCACCTCGGCCTCCCAAAGTGCTGGGATTACAGGCATGAGTCACCACACCCAGCCTATAACTAGAAATTTTAAATTAAGGGTTCTTAGCAATGATTTCCATGGCATATATACTGTAGCCAGGAAGTAAGCTGCAAAAGGAAGATCGGATGCAATAATTGGCAGCTGAATACCACAGATATTTTCTAAAGTGTCTGTTCCCTTTTTACAGCAGAGTACCATTACTATGTCTACCCAAAATGGAGTTCTAACTTTATTTTCTAAACCCAATCTGTGTCTTCAAGATTCAAATTCATGAGAACATTTTTCGAATCTTACTAATTTTATCCTAAATACAATAAAGAATACTGCTCCTTGCTTGTGTGCCATGGCTATTTACTCTGCCAAAAGGGGTCCAATTTGATTTAATTAGCACCCCATGGGTTGTGTGTTGAAAGCATTCACCTTCTTCAATCTTTTTTTTTTTTTTAAAGACAGAGTTTCACTCTTGTTGCCCAAGCTGGAGTACAATGACATAATCTCGGTTCACTGCAACCTCTGCTTCCCAGGTTCAAGTGATTCTCCTGCCTCAGCCTCTCGAGTAGCTGGGATTACAGGCGTGTGCCACCGTGCCTGGCTAGTTGTGTGTGTGTGTGTTTAGTAGAAACGGGGTTTCACCATATTAGCCAGGCTGGTCTCGAACTCCTGACCTCAGGTGATCCACTCGCCTCAGCCTCCCAAAGTGCTGGGATTGCAGGTGTGAGACACCGCACCCGGCCCACCTTCTTCAATCTTATTACCATTGCCACTCCGGATCATATAAAAAGAAACTAGGAGAAACAAAGCAAAGTGTAACCCAAGCATCATTAGGGAATTTGAACTCAGTAATTCCCAAGAACATAAAACATGAGTACTTTTACTGGATTCAAATAAGAAACATCATTATTCTCTGCGACCAAAAGAATTAACCAAGCCAGGCACTGTTCCTGGTCAAGTGTAACAAGCTCACTCACTTATCATCCCTCCTTATACCATGTGTGAGAAGCAGAAATTCCAATCTAAAGAGTCCAGTGAGAAAAATCCTTACAAGCAGAAAGAAGCATTTCAGGGGAGCTCAGGTACTGCTATTATTTTCCCCCTCAGAAGTCTTTTCCCTAGAGTGATAGAAAAGAGGCTGACAGAGAGCTAAGATGTCATATTTCACAAAAATAACAAATAACTGCCCCCCTCTGTAAATGAGTTACCATATTAAGATGTTAATAGTTCTCAGGCCAGTCTGATTTCCAAGGGAATGCAAGGTAGTATGGAAAAAGGAAAAGAGGGAGCCTTTTGGCCACTTTTCCTGAATCTCGGTGCCACATGACTGATGGCAGGATGAAAAGCAGAGCCTGAGGGCTTTCAGGCGATGGTAGATTAATGATGACATGGTCTTGACTTCCCAGAGGTAAAGGTTATGAAACACTCCGGGGTAAGCGAGCTTCCAATTTCATACTCTCAGGATGAATGACAGCAACTGATGGTTATTCTCTCAGAAACACTTGGATGCTTAAAAACACAGCTGTCACCTTCCCTGCCCCAGTTTCTGAAACTGTTTATTCCCGAGCCTTTATGCCAGCCAGACAACAGAACATAGGGTGGTCCCAAAAATCAATGCACAGAGCTTAAGCAGATGAAGGTGAGAGACCAGACTAGCAGCAAGTACACCACCTTAGCAAATAATATAGTAGAGACACTCCAACACTATCCACACACATACACATAACACACCTCCCCAATATAACTATCTTAACCTACTCTCAACAGTCTCTTTCAAGTGTGAGATCAGTATCAACTTTCTAGGGCTGATAGGGTGCTAGGAACTTTAAAGAGAACACCAGGAATCGTATTTCCTCTTATCTTCACAGGATTTGAAGCCCAAGAACACAGTCAGGTAAGAACTACTTGCTCACTAGGTTCCACCACCTTTTCCTTCTCTTGTCCAAATCAAGCTCTTTCCCCAACCCCCACTCCTCTTCAACCCCAGAGGAGGTCGTTTCGGTCTTGCTCTAGCTGATTGTAGGACAAAGCAAGGCAGGTGGAGGAAATGAAGGCTTCACACTTGAGACCCCCAGAAATCAAGTTTCTATTAAAAGTCCCCATCTCCCTCCCTTAAAAGCCAAGGAGCTGCTGCTTTTAAGGATAAGTGATGCAGAGCCTGGCAGAAATGTCAAGAAGTCAGTAGAGGGAAGCTGAAATTTTTTTTTTTTTTTTTTTGAGACAGAGTTTTGCTCTTTCTGTCCAGGCTGGAGTGCAATGGCACGATCTCAGCTCACCACAACCTCTGTCTCCCGGGTTCAAGCGATTCTCCCGCCTCAGCCTCCTGAGAAGATGGGATTACAGGCATGTACCAGCACACCTGGCTAATTTTGTATTTTTTAGTAGAGACAGGGTTTCTCCATGTTGGCCAGGCTGGTCTCTAACTCCCAACCTCAGATGATCCGCCCACCTCGGCCTCCCAAAGTGCTGGAATTACAGGCATGAGCCACTGTGCCCAGCCTGGGAAGCTGAAACTTTTCAGGAGAGGTATATGCTGTTTTAGCCAAAACATACAGAGAAGGGAGGACAGTTAACTGACCATTCAGAAATTTAAGAGTGAGCACTAGGAAACCAGATTATTTTCATATAAAGTATTTAAAAATGCAGATTTCAGGCCACAACCCAACCTAATAAATCGACATCTCAAAAGGGAAGGCCTACAGAGCTGTATTTTTTAAAAGGTTCCCCGTAACCCTTATGTGCAACCATTATTTGGGGCCCATTTCAAGTAGCTTTGAAAAAATACAGACCAAATAACTTTTTAAAAGTTCTCATCGGCCGGGCGCGGTGGCTCAAGCCTGTAATCCCAGCACTTTGGGAGGCCGAGACGGGCGGATCACGAGGTCAGGAGATCGAGACCATCCTGGCTAACCCGGTGAAACCCCATCTCTACTAAAAAATACAAAAAACTAGCCGGGCGAGGTGGTGGGCGCCTGCAGTCCCAGCTACTCGGGAGGCTGAGGCAGGAGAATGGCGTAAACCCGGGAGGCGGAGCTTGCAGTGAGCTGAGATCCGGCCACTGCACTCCAGCCTGGGCGACAGAGCGAGACTCCGTCTCAAAAAAAAAAAAAAAAAAAAAAAAAAAAAAAAAAGTTCTCATCAAGTCCAAAGAAGACTCCCATCCTGCTCCAATTATTTCCTATAAATGCTAAGGGTATTCCAAAGTTTATGCTTCCTACAAACACTATTTCAGCCGCAGAGATGTGAGGGGTAAAAAGAGAGCTGTGACGAAATCACAGAGGATTCTGGGTAGCACACCTGTCTTACTGCTCTCCTACAATTCAAATAGAAAAGCAGAGAGAATCTTTCATCACAGTTCAATACAGGAAGAACATGCCAAAACAAGATCAGGGCACACTGCAGTTATGTGGGGAAAAGAGGGAGGCAACTAGATTGCAGCACACAAAGGCATTTTTTCCTACAGAACTGATACAAAGGGAAAGGAGGAATATCAATAAAGTGGGGGAAAGGGAAAATGGGATTTCTTCTTCTTTTTTTTTTTTTTTTTTTGAGACAGAGTTTTACTCTTGTTGCCCAGGCTGGAGTGCAATGGTGTGATCTCTGCTCACTGCAACCTCCACCTCCCAGGTTCAAGTGATTCTCCTGCCTCAGCCTCCTGAGTAGCTGGGATTGCAGGTGCCCACCACCACACTGGCTAATTTTAGTATTTTTAGTAGAGACGGGGTTTCACCATCTTGGCCAGGCTGGTCTCAAACTCCTGACCTCAAGTGATCGACCCGCCTTGGCCTCTCAAAAAGCTGGGATCATAGGCATGAGACACTGCACCTGGCCCTTTTTTCTTTTTGAGACAGAGTCTCTCGCTCTGTCACCCAGGCTGGAGTGCAGTGGCATGATCACAGCTCGCTGCAGCCTGGACCTCCCCGGCTCAAGCAATCCTCCCACCTCAGCCTCCTAAGTAGCTGGGACTTCAGGCATGCCAGCCCGCCCAGCTAATTGTTTATTTTCTTGTAGAGACAAGGTCTCACTATACTGCACAGGCTGGTCTCAATTCCTGGGCTCAAGTAATCCTCCCACTTTGGCCTCCCAAAATGTTGGGATTATAGGCATGAGCCACTGTACCACCTCTGTTCATTTCTAATTGCTCCTTCTTTTCAACCACCTCATACCTAAGCATGGGTATGATATGCAAATTCTGTAACTGCCTCCTCTATACCCCAATAAACTCCCTACCAATAATTACTTTCTAATGTCAAGATCAAGGGGCTGGGCACGGTGGCTCACACCTGTAATCCCAGGACTTTGGGAGGCCTAGGCGGGTGGATCACTTTGAGGTCAGGAGTTCAAGACCAGCCTAGCCAACATGGTGAAACCCCATCTCTACTAAAGAAAAAAATACAAAAATTAGCCAGGCGTGGCGGCATGCACCTGTCATCCCAGCTACTCGGGAGGTTGAGGCAGAAGAATCGACTGAACCCAGGAAGTGGAGGTTGCAGTGAGCCGAGATTGCATCCCTGCACTCCAGTTTGGGTGACGAGAGTGAAACCCCCTCAAAATAAATAAATAAAATAAAGTCCAGATCAAGTATTTCAAATATAATCTCCTTCTCAGTTACATATCTCCCCTGCTAGGGACTTCCAGAGTTAATATTTGTTACAAACTCCAAGTGTACAATACCCTGAAAACACATTTCTTTTTTTTTTTTTTTTTTTTTTTGAGACGGAGTCTCGCTCTGTCGCCCAGGCTGGAGTGCAGTGTCGCAATCTCCGCTCACTGCAAGCTCCATTGCCTCCCGGGTTCATGCCATTCTCCTGTCTCAGCCTCCCGAGTAGCTGGGACTACGGGCACCCACCACCACGCCCGGCTAATTTTTTTGTATTTTTAGTAGAGATGGGGTTTCACCGTGTTCGCCAGGATGGTGTCGATCTCCTGACCTCGTAATCCGCCCGCCTCGGCCTCCCAAAGTGCTGGGATTACAGGCGTGAGCCACCGCGCCCGGCCTGAAAACACATTTCTATTTGTATTTGTATTTTTTTTTTTTTGGAGGTGGAGTCTTGCTCTGTCACCCAAACTGGAGTGCAGTGACGCAACACTGGCTCACTGCAACCTCCGCCTCCCGGGTTCAAGCCATTCTCCTGCCTCAGCCTCCCAAACAGCTGGGATTACAGGTGCCTGCCACCACACCCGGCTAACTTTTTTTGTATTTTTAGTAGAGACAGGGTTTCACCATGTTAGCCAGGATGGTCTCCACCTCCTGACCTCGTGATCTGCCTGCCTTGGCCTCCCAAAGCACTGAGATTACAGGCGCAAGCCACCACGCCCGGCCACACATTTCTATTTCTGTCCTAAGAATCTGCTCTGGGAGTTAAAAGGTTAAATTAAAAAAGAAAAAAAAAAATGAAAAAAAGATGGACAAGTATGGTGGCTCACACCTGTAATCCCAGCACTTTAGGAGGCCAAGGTAGGCGAATCACCCAAAGTCAGGAGTTTGAGACCAGCCTGGCCAACATGGTGAAACCCGGCCTCTACCAAAGATACAAAAATTAGCCAGGCGTGGTGGTGCCTACTTATAGTCCCAGCTACTCAGGAAGCTGAGGCAGGAGAATTGTTTGAACCCAGGAGGCAGAGGTTGCAGTGAGCTGGGATCACACCGCTGCACTCCAGCCTGGGAAACGGAGCGAGACTGTCTCAAAAAAAAAAAAAAGAAAGAAAAAAAAAACCATGAAAAAAAGAGTAGCAAAGGAAGGGGAGAGGAAAAAAGGAGTTAAAATTTTCTAGATCTTAACAAGGGACTTCATATTATATTAAAAATGGGGTCTTTGCTAATTTACAAACATCACCACCAAGTAATCCCCTTAAAGTATCTCCAATTTGATGTCCTGCCTCATCCCCACCTCCACCTCCAAAATACTATGGGATCTGACCTCCTTTAGCTATCTGTCATGAAGAGCAACTCTGCTACTTTGGTGAGTACATAAGAAAATGAACTATCCCATAATTGTTCAATCTTATTTTAACTGAACCCACATGTATAAACCTCTCAAGTATTAACATACATTTTAAACATTCCCATTCTGCTATAGCTCTCACAACATGAGGAGCCTTTAACCAAAATTTCCTATCAAAAAAATTAATCACATACACATATACCAAAAAATTCCTTCCCCAACACCACTTTATTTCCTCCCATAGAGACTCTGAAGGATATACAGTTGTCCCTCAGAATCCAAGAAGCATTGGTTCCAGGACCACCCCTGCCCCCACCTGCAGATACCAAAATCTGTGGGCACTCAAGTCCCTTATACAAAATGACATAAGGCTAGGTGCAGTGGCTTCCGCCTGTAATCTAAGCACTTTGAAAGGCAGGAGGACTGCTTGAGCCAAGGACTTGGAGACTAGCCTGGGCAAAATAGGGAGACCTTGTCTCTGCAAAATAAAATTAGCCAGGCGTGGTGGTGCACGCCTGTGGTCCCAGCTACTTGCGGGGGATGCGGTGGGGTTACTTGAGCCTAGGAGGTGGAGGCTGCAGTGAGCCAGGATCTGGGACACAGCACTCTACAAGAGAGTGAGACTGCATCTTTAAAAAAAAAAAAAAAAAAAAGCACAGTATTTACATATAACCTACGCTCATCCCGTCTATATACTTTAAATCATCTCCAGAGTACTTACAACTAATAGAATGTAAATGTTACATGAATAGCTGTTATACGATCCTGTTTCATTTGTATTGTTTTTTATTGTTGTATTTTCCCCCCCAAATGCTTTTGATCCACAGATGTAGAACCCATGGATACAGAGGGCTGAGTATACTTGGATTCAGAGAGCTCACATTTCACTACAGCTGGGGAGAGTATCTGGGAGTGTGGATAGATATTGCTTCACTCAGAAAGGCCAGGCCAACTATCTATCACCCCAAAATTAGATATACAACCAGATATAATGTAATTTTTAAAACTATTTACCGTATGTACTAAGAGTGGTACTTTCAAAAGAAAAAAGAAAAAACTCTTACCCAGAGAATAAGCCCATCTCAAGAAAGAGGCTGGCAAAAACAACTGAACATACTGAAAAGTAAAACAGACTTAACAGAATCCAGCACTCCTCTTGAGCCCTTTGAGGCTGTGTTTACTCTTGTGGCAAAGACGAGCAGGGGGCCAAAGAGAGGCATAAAACTTGTCTTTTATCGAAGTCATCAATTCTGACATGTTAGACGAAGGAATGCAAAGACATTATGGAGGGGGTATTGACCAGTGGAAACAGAAAAGAGTTTTTTCTTACTACAAATTTCTTTACCTGAAGTTCTTCAGGTGCAAATTCAATGAATGAAATCAGAGAGAAATACATAAAATTAAAAGGTACGAGAGCTTAATGATCTCAGCCATGCACCTTCAGGGAGGTCTAAACATCTAACAGAACTTTCCCAAATACCCAGTTTACCATAAATATAGCGCAAAGCACCAGCCATGAATGCTGACATAGCATCAAAAATTTCACCTTGTTTCCCTAAATATTAAAGACTTTTCCTCTTTATTTATTTATTTATTTATTTTTTGAGACGGAGTCTCACTCTGTTACCCAGGCTGGAGTGCAGTGGCGTGATCTAGGCTCACTGCAACCTCTGGCTCCCGGGTTCAAACGATTCTCCTGCCTCAGCCTCCCGAGTAGCTGGGACTACAGGCGCATGCCACCACGTGCTGCTAATTTTTTATATTTTTAGTAGAGACAGGGTTTTTCCGTGTTAGCCAGGATGTTCTCGATCTCCTGACCTCACGATCCACCGGCCTTAACCTTCCAAAGTGCTGGGATTACAGGTGTGAGCCACTACACCCGCCCAAACTTTTCCTCTTAAAATGTTCAATTTTTACTTCTAACATCTCTTGTCCAATTTTTTCCTCATACATTGGCTAGGTAAAAAGTATATGTTGAAGGACTGTAGGGAATAGTGGGACAGTAGAAGGAGAAGTTGAGCAAAGAAAAACCCGTCTCCTACTTCTCTGGTTGAAATTAGAATACATTGTCTTGCTCTAGTCAGGAGAGAGAAAAATTCCATTCTGCCTCTTCGCTCTTCCAAATTCCTATAGCCAAGCTGTTCAACAGCAGTTGAATGGCGCACATAACTGACATCACTGACTGGACCCATAATAAAAGGAAGTGAGACGTGTGGGTGTGGGGGAACCTGGGAAGGGAGGGAGATGATGTATTTGTGTTACAGACAAAAGACAAGTTCTGTTCCTCTGCAGGGACAGATGAAGAACCAGATGATGGAATAAA
The DNA here is from genome assembly GCF_024542745.1 of Macaca thibetana thibetana. Taxonomy (NCBI): domain Eukaryota; kingdom Metazoa; phylum Chordata; class Mammalia; order Primates; family Cercopithecidae; genus Macaca; species Macaca thibetana. The sequence goes on from NC_065588.1 coordinate 52,067,324, forward strand.
CTGAGGTCAGAGAGTTTCCCCTATTGTTTCCTCTTTATTATTATTTTTTAATTTTATTTTATTTATTATTATTTTTTTGAGATGGAGTCTCGCTGTGTTGCCCAGGCTGGAGTGCGGTGGTGTGAACTCAACTCAATGCAAGCTCCACCTCCTGGGTTCACGCCATTCTCCTGCCTCAGCCTCCTGAGTAGCTGGGACTATAGGCGTCTGCCATCACGCCTGGCTAATTTTTTTTGTATTTTTTAGTAGAGTCGGGGTTTCACCGTGTTAGCCAGGATGATCTCGATCTCCTGACCTCATGATCCACCCGCCTCAGCCTCCCAAAGTGCTGGGATTATAGGCATGAGCCACCACGCCTGGCCTATTTTTCTTAATATTATTTTTGAGACCAAGTCTCTCTCAGTTGCCCAGGCTGGAGTGCAGTGGCATAATCTCAGCTCACTGAGACCTCCACCTCCAGGGTTCAAGCAATTCTCGTGATTCAGCCTCCTGAGTAGTTGGGACTACAGGCGTGAGCCACCATACCCAGCTAATTTTTGTATTTTTACTAGAGATGGAGTTTCACATGTTGGCCAGGCTGGTCTCAAACTCCTGACCTGAGGTGATCCACCCGCCTCGGCCTCTCAAAGTGCTGAGATTATAGGTTTGAGTCACTGTGCTGGCCTGTTTCCCCTTTAAACAGCTCCTTTTACCACTCTCTCAAAGTTTGTTCCACTGGGCGGGTGGGGAAGAGTACTGCATTTTTTTTATCTTAAAGGGGAGGAGACAGAGAAGAAGAAAACAGATATAGGATTACACATTGTATCTCTCCTTGAAAAAGGCCCAATATTTATTTTCAAAGTATTATGAATGAAAAGGGAATGTAAAAGAGTGGTTAAACATTTGTTTAGTCTTAAAAATGCTCCAAGAGGCCAGGCGCTGTAGTTCACGCCTGTAAGCCCAGCACTTTGGGAGGCCGAGGCCAGCAGATCACGAGATCAGGAGTTCAAGACCAGCCTGGCCAACATGGTGAAACCCTGTCTCTACTAAAGATACAAAAAATTAGCTGGCCGTGGTGGCACGCACCTGTAATCCAAGCTACTCGGGAGGCTGAGGCAGGAGAATCACTTGAACCTGAGAGGCGGAGCTTGCAGTGAGCCAAGATAATGCCATTGCACTCCAGCCTGGGGGACAGGGTGAGACTGTCTCAAAAAGCAAAGCAAAACAAAACAAAACACACAAAAAAACAAAAAACTAAACAAAACAAAACAAAAAACTCCAAGAAATGTTATCTAAGAAATCCTGAAGACTATGAGGTTGAGTTTTAGCTTTTCCTGAAATTTATCTTCTAAGATATCCACTCTCTCAATTGCTATCTCTATCTATCATAGAGTAATCTTCTTTTCTTGGTGGTTAATCTAAGTTGAAAAGAACAGTTATTGAAATAACCTAGGATGAAGGAGCGGGGAAATTCCCCCAAAAGCTCTTGATCAGTGAGGTATCAATGGCTGAGGGGCCTACATTTAGTTTTGTTTTTTCCACTTACAAGTCTACTATCTGCGTTTTTCTTGGTCCCACGGCTGTATAAGAAAGAGAAATGGAGAATTAAATTTTACACCAAGCCTAGGCACTGCTGCTTGAGTATATCTGAATAGAACCCAAATTTACTAAGCAGGCTACTTTTCCAACTTATTCTGGGATCTAATTCTTCTACCACTACTTCCTTTAAAGATACTCTACCAAACTCTTCACCATAGCTTATGGTTCCTTAGGTTTATAAAGTTCCATGTTGGTAATATCCTATGCATGGCCCCATCATTCTTCCTTTGGAAAAGGTTTATACAGCCATACTTAAACAAACAAATCCTAATTACAGACCCTCTGAGAAGGCTGGTGACCAACTTCTAAAACCATAGTATAGTAGTCCCTCTTATATAAGAGGGATACATTCCAAAACCCCCTGAAGCCTCAAATAGTACCAAACTCTATATATACTGTTTTTACCTGCAATTTTAATTTTTAAATTAGACACAATAAGAGATTAACAGCAATAATGAAATAGAACAGGCCAGGCATGGTGGCCCAACCCTGTAATCCCAGCACTTCGGGAGACCAAGGCGGGAGGATCACCTGGGCCCAGGAGTTTGAGACCAGCTTGGGTAACATAGTGAGACCCTGTATCTACAAAAAAATTTAAAAATTGGCTGGGCGTGTTGGTGTGTACCTGTAGTCCCAGCTACTCATGAGGCTGAGGTAGGAGGGTCACTTAAGCCCGGGAGGTGGAGGCTGCAGTGAGCTGTGATCATGCCACTGCACTCCAGCCTGGGTGACAGAGCAAAACCTTGTCTCTAAATAAATAAATAAATAAATAAGGCCGGGCGCAGTAGCTCATGCCTGTAATCCCAGCACTTTGGGAGGCTAAGGTGGGCAGATCACAAGGTCAGAAGTTCGAGACCAGCCTGGCCAATATAGTGAAACCCCATCTCCACTAAAAATACAAAAAAAATTAGCCGGGCATAGTGGCACATGCCTGCAATCCCAGCTATTCGGGAGGCTGAGGCAGGAGAATTGCTAGAACCCAGGAGGCGGAGGTTGCAGTGAGCTGAGATTGTGCCACTGCACTCCATCCAGCCTGGGTGACAGAGAAACTCTATCTCAAAAAATAAATAAATAAATAAAAATAAAATAAAAAACTAGCTGGCCACAGTGGCACATGCCTGTAATCCCAGCTACTTGGGAGGCTGAAGCAGGAGAATCACCGGAACCCAGGAGGCAGAGGTTGCAGTGATCCAAGATCACGCCACTGCACTCCAGCCTGGGCAACAAGTGCAAAACTCTGTCTCAAAAAAAAAAAAAAATTACAACAATATGCCAGCATCACTACTCTTGCGCATTAGGGCCAATATTAAGTAAAATAACAGTTACTTCAACACAAGCATTGCTCTAATGGGGAAGTAGTAGGGATATGCTGGACAAGGGGATGATTCATGTACCTGAGCAGGACATGGCAAGATTTTATCATGCTACTCAGAACAGTGTGCAATTTAAAACTTATAAACTGTTTGTTTCTGGAATTTTCCATGTAATATTTTAGGACTGTGGTTGACTGAGGGTAACTGAAACAACAGAAAGCACAACCACAGGTAAGGGAGGACTGCTGTATGAACCTCTTTCATCTTTCCACATCCCAATGGCTAATCTGTACACCAAAACCCAGCACTGAAGCAAAGGAACAAAAAATATTTCTTCACTTATTTCAGATGGTGGGAGAATAGAAGATAGAATACAACAGGCCTTCCAGAGAGTGAATTGAGAACAGCATGCCGTTAGTTAGCTACAATGAAATCTGTATGCTAGAAGACTGGTGCCCGTCTGTACTTTGAATTGACTTTGTCTCAGCTTCCTCTTTGGTACCTCAATACAGTTAAGTGACAAGCTCCTAACAAACAAGGCAGGTCCCTTTGGGAGGCCAAGGCGGGCAGATCACGAAGTCACGAGTTCGAGACCAGCCTGGCCAACACGGCAAAACCCCATCTCTACTAAAAATACAAAAATTAGCCAGGCGTGGTGGCGGGTGCCTGCAATCCCAGCTACTTGGGAAGCTGAGGCAGGAGAATCGCTTAAAACCGAAAGGCAGAGGTTGCACTGAGCTGAGATTGCATCACTGCACTTCAGCCCGGGCAAAAGAGCGAAACTCCATCTCAAAAACGAAACAAACAAACAAACAAACAAAAAGGCACATCCAATACCTCACTTACTGTGAAGCGGTTCATCTCCTACCAATGGTGATAAAAAATGTAATACAAAAGGTTCATGAAAATGATCACTGCAGCTACCCAAGAATATTCTAGTCACCAGCCTCATGAAGAAGTCAGGAGAGGCACAGTCTACTTTCAACCTTTTTTTTTTTTTGAGACGGAGTCTTGCTCTGTCACCCAGGCTGGAGTGCAGTGGCCGGATCTCAGCTCACTGCAAGCTCCTCCTCTCAGGTTCACGCCATTCTCCTGCCTCAGCCTCCCGAGTAGCTGGGACTACAGGCACCCGCCACTTCGCCCGGCTAGTTTTTTTTTTTTTTATTTTTTAGTAGAGATGGGGTTTCACCGTGTTAGCCAGGATGGTCTCGATCTCCTGACCTTGTGATCCGCCCGTCTCGGCCTCCCAAAGTGCTGGGATTACAGACTTGAGCCACCGCGCCCGGCTACTTTCAACCTTTTTATATTCTTTTTGTTGCTGTTCAGATAGGGTCTTGCTCTGTTTCCTAGGCTAAAGTGCAGTGATGCCATCATGGCTTACTGCAGCCTTGACCTCTTGGACTCAAGCAATGCTTCCACCTCAGCCTTTCAAGAAGCTGGGACTACAGGCACTCACCAGCATACCTGGCTATTTTTATTTTTTGTAGAGATAGGATCTTATTATGTTGCCCAGGCTGGTCTCGAACTCCTGGGATCAAGTGATACTTCAAAGTACTAGAGCTAGGATTATAGGTGTGAACCTCTGTGCCCAGCCTAAACTTTTTATATTGTGACACTGTGTTAACACAGATCATACCCATCAGGAAATAAGCGTGGCAAAAATCATAAACCTAGGAAAAGTATCCTTCAGGGTTTGCTGGACTTAAGATAACTCTTTTTTTTGGATATGCAGTCTCGCTCTGTTGCCCAGGCTGGAGTGCAGTGGTGCAAACTCGGCTCCCTGCAAGCCCCACCTCCCCAGGTTCCCACCATTCTCCTGCCTCAGCCTCCCGAGTAGCTGGCACTACAGGCGCCCGCCACCATGCCCGGCTAATTTTTGTATTTTTGGTAGAGATGGGGTTTCACCATGTTAGCCAGGATGGTCTCAATCTCCTGACCTTGTGATCGCCCGCCTCGGCCTCCCAAAGTGCTGGGATTACAGGCGTGAGCCACTGCGCCCGGCTGAGATAACTCTTTAGGACAGTTACCTATATGAAGGGCTGGAAGTAGAAAAATCCTGGTACTATTCTAATACATAAAAAAGGAAGATGTGCTAAGGTCAATAATGATATAAGATGCTTGTACCTTCTACTAGTAACCAAGAATCAGTAACATATACCTCCCTCACATTCCTGGGGAAAGAAAAGAGTATCAACCACATTCCAGTTTTCTGCTTAGTGCCTGGGATTAGACTTGTTTTGTTTTTTTAAATACTCATGTAGATGGATTTCCTATAATGTCCTAAAGTACCAAGTTCCTCCTTCCCGAGGTGCCAATGTTTGAAAAATACAAAACAATCCACTCAAATTAGCACAGCAGTTAATACTACAGCACTAAGCCCAGACTTAGTTTTTACCAAAACTAATATCCCTTGACTACAAATATATTAACTGAGCTGGCTTTATTCCCTCTATCCATCTCCCATTCTTTTCTTTTTTAAAATTTTTTGGCCGGGCGCGGTGGCTCAAGCCTGTAATCCCAGCACTTTGGGAGGCCGAGACGGGCGGATCACGAGGTCAGGAGATCGAGACCATCCTGGCTGACACTGTGAAACCCCGTCTCTACTAAAAACTACAAAAAACTAGCCGGGCGAGGTGGCGGGCGCCTGTAGTCCCAGCTACTTGGGAGGCTGAGGCAGGAGAATGGCGTGAACCGGGGAGGCGGAGCTTGCAGTGAGCTGAGATCCGGCCACTGCACTCCAGCCTGGGTGGCAGAGCGAGACTCCGTCTCAAAAAAAAAAAAAAAAAAAAAAAAAAAAAAAATTTTTTATGGAGATGGGGTCTCGCTCCATCACTCAGGCTGGCATGCAGTGATATGAACATGGCTCACTGCAGTCTTGACCTCCTAGGCTGAAGCAATCCTCCCTCCTAAGTCTCCTAAATAGCTGGGACCAGAGGCATGTGCCACACTGCACCTGGCTAATTTGTTTTTACTTTTTATAGAAGACAGGGTCTCATTATGTTGCCCAGGCTTCAAACTCCTTTCGAAGATGAGTTTCCAGTCACAGTAGCTCATGGTTGTAATCTCAGCACTTTGGGAGGCTGAGGCTGGAAGACTGCTTGAGTCCAGGAGTTCAAAAACACCAGCCTGGGCAACATGGTGAAACCCCATCTCTACAAAAAATACTAAAATTAGCTGGGTGTGGTGGCGCACACCTGTAGTCCCAGCTACTCAGGAGGCTGAGGCGGAAGGATCACTTGACCCTAGGAGGCTGAGGCTGCAGTGAGCTATCATTGTGTCACTGCACTCCAGCCCGGGTGACAGAGTTAGACCCTGTCTTAAAAGAAAAATAAAAATGGTTTCCTATGTGCCAGGCTAAGTTCTGTCCTTCACCAACGGCACTGACCCAAACACTACTTCTCTTGGGAGGCACGGGAAACAGAGGGAGGAAAAACAACCAGTCAAGCACAAGACAGAAAACCTAGCTGGTGATCAATGAGAGCAAACCAGCTACATGTTATTTATCTGAGTTTTGTTTTGTTTTGTTTGAGGGGGGTGGGAGGTTTGTTAGTCCACTGTCACCATGAGACTTATGAGAAAAGCCATGCCACTCTATCCTCAAACAGTCCAAAGGGTTGAAGGGGACAATTTATAGCCTCTTGTGTAAAAAATTTCTGTAGCCGGGCGCGGTGGCTCACGCCTGTAATCCCAGCACTTTGGAAGGCCGAGACGGGTGGATCACGAGGTCAGGAGATCGAGACCATCCTGACTAACACGGTGAAACCCTGTCTCTACTAAAAATACAAAAATTAGCCGGGCGCGGTGGTGGGCGCCTGTAGTCCCAGCCACAGGGGAGGCTAAGGCAGGAGAATGGCGTGAATCCAGGAGGTGGAGCTTGCAGTGAGTGGAGATCGCGCCACCGCACCCAGCCTGGGCGACAGAGCAAGACTCCATCTCACCAAAAAAAAAAAAAAAAAAAAAAAATTTCTGTAAATGCCAATGCCATTCTTCGCCTTGTCACTTTCCATTAGTCTAAACCAGTAAGATTCTATTCACTGAGACTTAAGCTGGAAACATGAACAAACAGACTTTTCTTGGGCAGAGGGAAAAGGAGATGATGATTTAGGGGAGGCTGGGGGGAGGTGGGAGAGAGATTTCTTTACATTTCTGTGTAGTGCCTGATATGTGTATAGTACACTAGTGGAGCTAAAAACTGAAATATATAAATAGTCATGCAAAAGTCAGCCTAGGAAAAATAGCAGAGACTCAGGTTCCTTAAATCTGTAATAGGCTCAAGCCATAAATCTAAAATATGAAGAGGAGATAAGCAGATTGTGACAATTAAAAAATAAATAAATAAAAAATAGGCTGGGCACAGTGGCTAACACCTGTAATCCCAGCACTTTGGGAGGCTGAGGCAGAAGGATCAGTTGAGCCCAGGAATTGGAGACCAGCCTGGGCAACATATGAGACCCTATCTCTAAAAAAAAAGAAAAAAAGAAATCGATCATAAACATTATTCAATCCACAGCTCATTTGCTCTCACATACTTCCTCTTTATTCATATACTACACTGATCAGTAGCCAAGTCCACTAAAGAGAAATCAGCAAGCAAGCAGGGACATAAGTTGGATCAAGCAGACAAACCCCACGCAACAGAGATGACAAAAAGTGGGTTTTTCATTGTCTTGCTTAGAATACTAGGAGAAGAGGCTACATTACCTGCTAACTGCCACTATGTGTACCACATCTAACTGAATAAAATCCGTGCCTAGAGAATTACATAACTTAAAAGACAAGTGACCAAATTATATAGAAGGTTACACTGGAACCCAGAATCCCAGGATGAAGTGGACAAAAGTATGCTCATCTGGCAGTTCCGTAAACACAAACTTAACTAAGTCACTAACCTCTGCCAACCAACCAAACACTAGGTAACAACTCATTCTGGTGATAAATAGTTAAGCACAAGAACTAGCCAATTCTCACCAGACAATGTACCCAGCTGCAATTCCAGGATATGGAACTGTTCACTAGAACACTAAGTTCTAGAAAAAAAGAATCCTTACTTTTCTTATGTCTTACTCCTTTTCCTCCAACTTCTCTCCTTTCATAGATTTACTCTGAAACTGTTTATATTTTCTACAATTATTAAAAAAAATTCTCAGCTACAGGTTAACAGAGGTGCAAGTATGTGGTCTGACAAGTAATTTCTATGCCACTTCCAAGTATGAAAGCTGTGTGGGAGATATAAGCTAGATATGAGTTGTCCAATACAGTAGCCACTAGCCACAAATGGCTTTGTAAAATGTTTTATTGGACAGTGATGGTGTAGACAGCAAAACATCAGCATTTCTGGGACACTGTGATGGTTTACGGGACAAAACAGACCAAACTGTTCAAATTAGGATGGTTCTGAAAATCAAGACTTATAACCAATGTAAATGGGGCCTATACTCAAAGAGGACATCTCAAAAGGTCACAAATCTCCAAGTAAAGTAGTCCCTAGAAACCATACATATGCTAGTAAAGTGCTACTTAAAATATAGTCTGCCTCCTGGTGCTAGTCTCCAAACTGTTTCTTACCAGTGTGTAAAGGTCCAGAAATTGAAAATGTTAAGAAACTTTCAGAATAATTTAATACTGTTGTAACATTTTAATTGCATTTTATAAAAGTTATCACTGCGATAATCAAAAAAATTTTTAAACTAGTTTTTTGCCACAGATAATTTCAGAAGCACTACTCTAGGCACATATGCAAATAAAAAAATATGCTATACATATTGGCAATCAATGTTATTAGAGAAGGAAGCTCAGAGCCAGAGTTCTGCCAATTACCATTATTGTATTACAACCCTCCAGAGACTTAAAATGGGTGCTGAAATCTTATCAATGATCAACAAAAACTAAAATTGAGTCAAGTTAAAGGCAATTTACCAACAGAACTGAACTAAAAAAAAAGGAAGAAAACCAACATTTATTGAGGGTCAAAGTAGCACTGTTAGGTAATTTTGAATACTGTATACAATTTTTATTTTTAAAGACAGAGTCTAGGCCATGTGCGGTGGCTCACGCCTGTAATCCCAGCACTTTGGGAGGCCAAGGTGGGTGGATCACTTGAGACCAAAAGTTTGAGACCTGGCCGGGCGCGGTGGCTCAAGCCTGTAATCCCAGCACTTTGGGAGGCCGAGACGGGCGGATCACGACGTCAGGAGATCGAGACCATCCCGGCTAACAGGGTGAAACCCCGTCTCTACTAAAAAATACAAAAAGCTAGCCGGGCGAGGTGGCGGGCGCCTGTAATCCCAGCTACTCGGGAGGCTGAGGCAGGAGAATGGCGGGAACCCGGGAGGCGGAGCTTGCAGTGAGCTGAGATCCCGCCACTGCACTCCAGCCTGGGCGACAGAGCGAGACTCCGTCTCAAAAAAAAAAAAAAAAAAAAAAAAAAAAAAATTTGAGACCAGCTTGGACAATATGGAGAAACTCCATCTCTACTAAAAATGCAAAATTAGCTGGGTGTGGTGGCGCGCTCCCATATTCTCAGCTACTCAGGACGTTGAGGTGGGAAAAATCACTTGAACCCAGGAGGCAGAGGTTGTAGTGAGCTGAGATCGCACCACTGCACCACTGCACCACTGCACTGCCTGGGTGACAGAACAAGACCCTGTCTCAGGAAAAAAGAAAAAAAAAAGACAGGATCTCACTCTGTTACCCAGGCTGGAGTGCAGTGTCACTATCATGGCTCACTGCAGCCTCAAACTCCTGGGCTCAATTAATCCTCCTACCTCAGCCTCCCAAAATCATGGAATTTCAGGCATAAGACATTGCACCTGGCCCTGTATCCAATTATTTACTCTTCCCAATCAGGTTGCTAGGTATTGCTCTAAGTCTTACAGATGAGGATCAAAGAAGTTCAGTAATTTGCTCAAAGTCACAAAGTTAATATATGTATCTGTTTTACTCAGCCTCCTGTGGATTAAAAATGAAAAAAGGTCAAAGAAAGAGAAAAAGTCTAGGGAAGGGAAGAGAAAGACCTGCTATTCCTGTAATGAAATACTATAAAAATAACACAGGTATATAGTATAGCATTGATGGACAAATTCTTCTCAGCAATGTGTAGTAGGAGCTATGAGCTATGTAGTAAGAGATATGATGTTCAATTTTGTAGATTCTGAAGGAACACAGACAATTCCTTAGAAGATGGGAGTGAATTTTTACTGCTGGGGTTCTCAGACATCTAGCCCTCATATAAAAGAGGAGAAAACAGACGAGAACTAGGGCCACAGATCCAAGGCATCCTTCCCCTTGGCCATCTGGCACAACACAAGTGACCTTTGGTTTATAACAGCCGTTCCCAATTAAGGTGCATGTGGCTTAAGAATCACATACTCTGCCTCTCAACTCCAAATTTTTTCTTACTTCACATAAATGAGCAAGTATTCCCACTGAGCATAGATGGTCTCAGCATCATGCTAGGCACACGGACCTGATGCTATATTTCTGGTTAATATAAAAAATGATAACCCAGGCCAGGTGCAGTGGCTTACACCTATAGTCCCGCATTTTGGGAGGCCAAGGCAGGAGGATGGCTTGAGGCCAGAAGTTCGAGACCAGCTAGGCAACACAGGGAGACCTCGTCTCTTAAAAAAAAATTCAAAAAACTAGCCAGGCATGGTGGCACACGTCTGTGGTCCCACCTACTCAGGAGGCTGAGGTGGGAGGCTTGCTCGAGCCTGGGAAATGGAGGCTGCAATGAGCTGTGATCATGCTACTGCACTGCAGCCTGGGTGACAGAGTGAGAACCTGTCTCAAAAAAGATTGGGAAAAAAAAAAAAAGTTAACCTAAATGGAAGATGGAACAAAGTTGTGCACAAATGTTCCATAGTGGCACAATAATGATTACTTTTAGTGTTTAGTTTTTTTACTAAGCAAAACATATAACCAATGTCAGATAAGTTTCTTTCAATGGCTTTCTAGAGAGCTAAATACTTTTATGCTGAGTTGGAAATAATGATTTTTTTCTTTTTTTTGAGACGGAGTCTCACTCTGTTGCCCAGTCTGGAGTACAGAAGCATGATCTCGGCTCACTACAACCTCCGCCTCCCGGGTTCAAGTGATTCTCCTGCCTCAGTCTCCCAAGTAGCTGGGATTAAGGCATGTGCCACCACGCCCGGCTAATTTTTGTAGTTTTAGTAGAGACAGGGTTTCACCATGTTGGCCGGCCTGGTCTCAAACTCCTGACCTCAGGTGATCCGCCCGCCTCGGCTTCCCAAAGTGCTAGGATTACAGGCATGAGCCACCATGCCCGGCCGATTTTTTTCTTAAATGATGGTTTTTCTGGTTTCAAATACCCTGCCACCACTTTGACAACCAAGAAACATGTTCCCGTTCTAAACAACAAAGATTAAGAGATCACCTGCTCTAGGCAAATAGAAAAATCCTTATCATTTTATCCAATGTGCCTAGCAAAACTACAAAGGCAACTATGCCCTGGGGAACCAATCATCCCACACAGCATGAAGTAAACAAAGTCATCTTGCTTAATAAAGTAAATAACATCAGTTAGCAGAGGGGCATAAAGAATGAGTTAACTTTTTTATTTTTGTTCCACCAATCCTCCAAGTTTTATTTCTAAGTACTTCTGACCTAAAAACAAGACTATCTTCTCCTGATTATTTAATTCCCATTATGCCTATTATCAAAGTTAAAGTAGTTGTAATAAGTTTTAACTTCACTGAATTCAACATCTTAACCAACAGAAATATAGACCATACTCAGGCTGGGTGCAATGGCTCACGCCTGTAATCCCAGCACTCTGGGAGGCAGAAGTGGGTGGATCCCTTAGGCCCAGGAGTTTGAGACCAGCTTGTGTAACATAGCAAAATCTCGTCTCTACCAAAAATAGAAAAAAATTAGCTGGGCATGGTGGCACGCGCCGCAGTTTTAGCTACGTGAGAGGCTGACATGGGAGGATCACCTGAGCCCAAGGAGGTCAAGCCTGCAGTGAGCCATGATCACACCACTGCACTCCAGTCTGGCAACAGAATGACCCTGTCTCAAAGGAAAAAAAAGAAAGAAAGAAAAGAAATATAGACCATGCTCTAGCAGCCTGGGTGAAAGCTATGAAAACAATCGGGAAAACAAACGGGAAAAAGCAATCGGCTTGTGAAATAATTCCTATAATATAATCAAGAGCCAGCGAGAGGAGGTGACAGTCAAACGAGTATGTGAAATGAAATGCTTTGTAGCCAGTTACATTCTCAGGAGGGTCATTTCCAGACTATGTAGTTCCCATAAGCTGCTCTAATGTCATGAAAACATTACTTCCATCGAACCTACATTACCTTTCTGGAGATTGAAGAGACATTCAAACCAAATCTTTGAGCTCTTTCCTTCAGCTTATCCAAGTTAACCTATAAAAACATGGGGGAAAGAACACAGTTTTAAAAAATCAAAACAGAAAACAAAAAATGCGGAAACTATAGTCTGAAGCTAAGAGTTCAAACAAGCCTATAACATCAAAGATACCCTATGAGAAAAATAAGAAAACTAAGCAGCAACCATCCAGTCCACTGATTATTAAAAGGCCTCCTCTGGAATGCAGTGAAACATTCAGTCCTGCCTCCTGCATTTATCACAGGTGTCAATAGCCTAAGGAGGGCTTAAGATCAAGGGAAGGCAAACACTGCTGGAGAAAGCAAACACATGTCTAAATCATCACCTCCAAACAAGTCTACCATTCTCAATCCAAAATCATTAATTCTCATATCGTCTCTGCAAGTATTTCTTAAATCTATCTCCAAGCAAAGAGAAACCATCACAGAAGCACCTTTTTCAGAAGACAATCTATAACCACTACCCACTCGATTCTCTTCCCTCCTCTTTCTTGGAAACCTTGGTACATGGACTCGTTACTATTGTAAGAATTATTTAGGGCCGGTGCGGTGGCTCATGCCTGTAATCCCAGCAGTTTGGGAGGCTGAGGTGGGCAGATCACCTGAGGTCAGGAGTTCGAGACCAGCCTGGCCAACATGGTGAAACCCCGTCTCTACTAAAAATACAAAAATTAGCCAGGCATGGTGGGGGGGCACCTGTAATCCCAGCTACTTGGGAGGCTGAGGCAGAATAATTCCTTGAACCTAGGAGGCGGAGGTTGTAGTAAGCTGAGACTGCACCATTGCACTCCAGCCTGGGCAACAAGAATGAAACTCCATCTTAAAAAGAAAAAAAAGAATAGGAAATTTTCATTAATAATATTAAATCTTAACTTACAATATTAAGCAGCAACCCCTAAAGCAGGATTTCATAAAGCTGATTCTATTTCACCACAGTATTCGTTACCATTCTTAAAATATGCTGACTAGAAACAATGGTCCAGAAAGCCATTTTATTCTACCATTCTTTACTATGATTTCACATTTCATGGATAGTATTTAAAAAATTTAAAAAAAAAAAAAAGGCACTATCTACAAACAGAACTCCTAAATTGCTTCCATAGATTCTCTTGTGGTAATTATGAATTAGACATTATCTAAGGCCATTGGACAAGGATTCAGTACCATAAAACAAAGAGTTATATACACGGGTTGTTCTCTAGCTAACAAAATCTATTCTTACTTTTGAAAAGAGTGGTAGGAAGAAAGACGTCTGCAGTAACTGAACATGTGACAATTTTCCTGACCTCTCAGTATCTCCAACAATTTTTTAAATTCAGGACATATAACATTATACTGAAAACAGTCAACAAATTAATGTTCTCAGAGTTTCTTCTAATCTGGTGAGGAGTCTCTAAAGTTAGCTATACAGAATTAAGATCTGGGTGTGTAAGAAATAAAAAAAGATTTCTTACCATAGGTTTGTTATCAGATGACAGACCTAAGGAAGTAAACAAAATTTTATTTAATATTTTTATTTTATTTATTTATTTATTTTTTATTTAATATTTTTAAAAGTCATAAAAGCCGACAGTCTTCAAGTCAAATTAGGCAACATAAAAACTGTATACGGGACACACCCCCTTTATCCTATGATGACAAAGAAAAGGCAGAAATTCCATCTAGCAATCATGTCTCCATTAACTGCTAGCAGGAACATAAAACGGTACAGCTGCTCTGGAAAACAGTTTGGCAGTTCCTCAAAAGGTAAATACAGTTACGCATGATCCCACAATTCCACTGCTAGTATACAGCCAAGAGAAAATGAAAACATATAATTACACAAAAACTTGTACATAAATGTTCACAGCAGCATTATTCATATTAGACAAAAAGTTAAAGAAAAACACCCATCAGCTTGATGACTGGCTAAATTAAGTATAGTATATCCATACAATGGAATATTATTAAATAATAAAAATGAATAGAGATACATGCTACAACATAAGTGAACCTTGAAAACTATGCTAAGTGAAAGAATCCAGTCACTAAAGACAATATACTATATGAATTCATTCATATGAAGGCAAATTTCCATGGAGAGAAAAACTAAGCGGCTGCTTAGGGCTGGGCAGGGAGAGGTAATGGAGGATATCTGCTAATGGGCACAGTTTCTTTTTGGGGTGATAAGCACGGTGATGATGGCTGCACAACCCTGTGAATATACTATGGAATAATGAATTATATACCTTTAAATGGATGAATTGTTACGTCATATAAATTGCATCTCTCTAAAGCTCTTAAAAAAGAGATCACATCTGGACAAACAAGAACTACTATTACGAGTTGAAACTTTGGCTCCTGGGCCGGGTGCGGTGGCTCACGCCTGTAATCCCAGCACTTTGGGAGGCCGAGGCAGGTGGATCACCTGAAGTCAGGCGTTCTAGACCAGCCTGACCAATATGGTGAAATCCCGTCTCTACTAAAAAAACAAAAATTAGCAGGGCGTGGTGGCATGCGCCTGTAGTCCCAGCTACTCAGGAGGCTGAGACAGGAGAATTGCTTGAACCCAGGAGGCAGAGGCTGTACTGAGGGGTGCCACTGCGCTCCAGTCTGGGCAACAGAGCAAGACTCCATCTCAAAAAAAATAAAAAGAAATTATGCTTCCTTAAGGCCAATTTTCTGTCCTGAAATTATCACCAAGAACCTAACCAATAATTAAATTATTTACTTCAAATTTTTCAGGATCTCATTCAAAAAACAATGCTTCCTTTTAAATGTTCCCAAATTCCGTTATTTTAGAGTTACTCTATAGTTTTTTTTTTTTTTTTTTTTTTTTTGAGATGGAGTCTAGCTCTGTCGCCCAGGCTGGAGTGCAGTGACCGGATCTCAGCTCACTGCAAGCTCCGCCTCCCAGGTTTACGCCATTCTCCTGCCTCAGCCTCCCGAGTAGCTGGGACTACAGGTGCCCGCCACCTCGCCTGGCTAGTTTTTTGTATTTTTAGTAGAGACGGGGTTTCACAGTGTTAGCCAGGATGGTCTCGATCTCCTGACCTCGTGATCCGCCCGTCTCAGCCTCCCAAAGTGTTGGGATTACAGGCTTGAGCCACCGCGCCCGGCGAGTTACTCTATAATTCTAAGATGTCAGAATTATGAGTAAAACTGAAACTGTATTTTTTATCAGGTTCCCTTTTCAGACTATTAACTATTATCTTTCTTCAAATAGCATTTTAGCCACGCACCTGTAGTCCCAGTTACTCAGGAGGTTGAGGGAGGGTTGCTTGAGCCCAGGAGCTCAAGTCCAGCATGGGCAATATAGTGAAACCCTGTCTCTTAAAAAAAATAAAAAAGCACCACCTTCTATAATTTCTGTTGTATCTTCACCAATTATATTATCTCTCTTGGTATAACTAAGAGTCAGAAAAAAATTTTTTTTTCTATAACACTTAGTGATAGTGGCCAGAAATTTTTCCACCTTTTTAAAAGCACAGCAAAGACCTCCCAGGCTCAAGAGATCCTCCCACCCCAGCGTCCCAAGTAGCTGGGACTACAGGCACCTGCTACCATGTCTAGCTAATTTTTTAATTTTTTGTAGAAACAAGGTGTCACTTTGTTTCCCAAGCTAGTTTCCAACTCCTGGGCTCAAGCAATCCTCCCAGCTTGGCATTCCAAAGTGTTGGGATTATAGGTGTGAGCCACCACACCCAGAGTTTCTTAAAAATAATAACTATTTCAGGCTCGGCACACCTGTAATCCCACCATTTTGGGAGGCAGAGGTGAGTGGATCACTTGAGGTCAGGAGTTCAAGACCAGCCTGGCCAACACAGTGAAACCTGTCTCTACTAAAAATGCAAAAATTAGCTGGGTGTGGTGTCACGCACCTGCAGTCCCAGCTGAAGCAGGCTGAAGCAGGAAAATAGCTTGAACCCGGGAGGCAGAGGTTGCAGTGAGCCAGACTGCGTCCCTGCACTCCAGTCTGGGTGACAGAGCAAGACTGTGTCTCAAAAAATAGTAATAATTTCCTCTAATTCATTATAAAAGTGATACATATTCATCGTATCGATTTTAAAAACACAGACAAGCAAAAAGAAAGAAATCATTCAAAATTCCACCAACCAGAGATAATGAGTACTAACATTTTAGAATACAGTCATCCCTCCATTTCCTCAGGGGATTGGATCCAACCCCAACCCTGCAGCTGATACCAAAATCCACTATGCTCAAGTTCTGCAGCAGATTATAATAAGTTGCTCCTCCATATCTGCAGGTTTCGCATCCCAAAAATACTGTATTTCTGAACCACATTTGGTTATGAAGAACCCTCAGATACAGAGGGCAAAGTGTATTTATTGGGGAAAAAAAATAAATCCATGTATAAGTGGACCTGTGCAGTTCAAACCTGTGTTGTTCAAGTGTCTACTGTATATCCTTCCAACCTTTTTTCCTATCTATACATGCACTCTTACATGACTAAAATGGGAACATACTGTTAATATAAATTTGTAACTTTTTATTAATATCGCTGATAAATATCTTTCAATATTATTTCAGCACAGTATAGTCTTCTATACCATGGCACACATTTAATAACCAATTCTCTGTTGTACAGTTGGTTGTTTCCAGTTATTGATCACTATAAATAATGCTGTGATAATCCTTGAGGCTAAGTCTTTATGCACATTCAAGACTATTTCCTTATACGTTCCTAGAAGTAAAACTGTTAAGGTAGAAGATATTCTTTTCCCTTTTATCACTTATAATAGCCAGTATAACACTGGAAAGTATGCAATAATTTTATGCAGTTGAGACCCTAGAATAAGTAAGCAAAGTACTAGAGAAACTTCTTTGAAGATGTTCAAGAAAGACAGACAAATGTTGGCACTTCCTATCCTCTCATAACATTCAGTATCTCTTTTAATTGTCCAGGAAGGCCTAAGTATAATTTTATCTAAAGCAGGAGATGAATGCTATAATCTCTAAGAGTTTCTACAGCTAGCAAATTTACCTTATTTTGGAGAAATGAAACCTGTTATACCAGAAAAGAAAGAATAAAAGGGTAACTTTCTCAGAAGTATCTCTGTACTCTTACCTTTTGTTGGAACTGAAGAAATCCCAAACCTGAAGAAGGAAAAACAAACTAAATTTTAGGAAGCTGTTCACACTCCTGGTTGTCTGTCTCCGTGTCAAGTATACATATGACACTTCTTGCTTGTGATCTCAAGTCTTGCAATCATTAGCTAATTCTAACAACCCCATGAAAGAGGTTCAGTTTACTCTCCCTCTTACCAAGTCCAGAGATTAAGCTAAGAGGAAGCCTTATCAGAATTAGTAGTAGTAGTCAGTTCCTGGCTTTAACTGTTACAAAAACCCTTCTCAATAAAGCCCAATTTATAGCTACTATAACCAAACCAGTAGATACGTTCTGAATAGGGTCAAAAAAGTGTTCATATCCTTCAGCAAGCCTCTATTCTACTTAAATCAACAATTATATCAAAAACCTAGGATCACATATCTTCACCTTTACAACATCACTATCGCAGGCCCAAAAGGCTGGGGACACTCACCTAGCTGCCCGAGCAGCTTTCTTACTCTCCAAGCTCACAGGTACATTGAATCGTTCAGCCCTCTTCTGCATTCTCTAAGTAAAAATAGACCAAAAAAAAAAAAAAAAAAAGGAAGAAAAAAGAAGTCAGTTTATGGTTTAAGAAAGTTAGTCAGAGGTAGGTATCTTTAAAAAAATAAAAATAATAAAAATAAAAAAATTTTTTTAAAAGTCTCACTCTGTCCCCCAGGCTGGAGTACAGTGGCATGATCTCAGCTCACTGCAACCTCAGCCTCCTGGGTTCAAGCAATTCTCGTGGCTCAGCCTCCCGAGTAACTGGTATTAGAGGACTGTGCCACTGTGCCCAGCTAATTTTTGTGCTTTTAGTAGAAATGAGATTTCACCATGATGGCCAGGCTGATCTCGAACTCCTGACTTCAAGTGAACTGTCCACCTCAGCCTCCCAAACTGCTGGGATTACAGGCGTGAGCCACCCCGCCCAGCCAAAAGAAGGTATCTTAAAAACATCAGAAGTAATTTCTTAGGGTCCAAACTGAAAATACTGACAATCCTAGAAGATAGCAGGTTGTGTCCATACTAGGACTTAGCAGCCCTTCCCAGAAAGCAAACACAAAAAGACTATTATTACATACCCTCAAAAACAAAAGGGAGAAATAAAGTAAAACCTACATTATACATGAAGCCAAGAAGTCAAAAGCTATGTTTGGCTGACCTTTGAAAAGTAATCAAAGGAATAGCTTGGTTCCAACACTAATGGCATTCTTTCAGTTAGAAATGAGGCAGCATTGTTTTATGCCATTCTAAAAGAGTTTAATAATTCTCTACTTTGCAAGTATGACACTGAACACAAGATCTCAACTGGAACCTGGTTTCACAGTCCTACCCCACAGAAACCAGTGGAATTTCAATCTCAGCTACTGGCCGATAGCAACATAAGAGTCACATCTACCAATACATTTTCAAAGTACAATCCTCCCAAATTCTAATCCTAGGTTTGTAAACATCTCAAAGAGAGTCATTGTTAAGACAATAGTGTTACATATAAAAAGACTACAGCTTCAAGAAAGACTACCCTATGCCAGCCAAATATTTTCCAAAGAGCAGTTGGCAGTGAAACGTTTCAACACCAAAATCTGTCAATACTGATTTTCTGCCTGTGAATAAATTTTAGAGGATGATGCAGATATAATAAAGGATAAGAGGGAGACAGAAATGTAGAGACTGTTCTACTAGGGAACAGAATACCTACCTCAGTCTGTGGTATTTCAGATGTAATTTTCACCACTTTCTTCTCTGCTGCCCTAGAAAAGAAAGAGATCTTTTAAAATGAGAAAACTGATATTCTAAACCACAACCTCAGAAATGTGTAAGAATTCACTTGAATTATCTCTGCCCTATTATCTCTCTGCCACCCCTTATGCCAAAGAAACATGAAGTTCACTAGAGCTTTGGTTCCTTTAACTGTCATCTATTGAGAAGAAAGAGTTCAAATAACAAACTAATCTTCTTTAGCTAAAGTACAATAAAGAAATAAGGAAAGAAGTCTGGTTAAATATACTGGGCTGAAGGGAAACACTCAAAGGACGCCAGAAACCATCTCATTTGCTTTTAGGAACTTTTTAATTTACTTTTTTTTTTCTGAGACGGAGTTTTGCTCTTGTCACCCAGGCTGGAGTGCAACGGTGCAATCTTGGCTCACTGCAACCTCCACCTCCTGGGTTCAAGAGGTTCTCCTGCCTCAACCTCCCAAGTAGCTGGAATTACAGGCGCCTGCCACCACGCCCAGCTAATTTTTGTATTTTTAGTAAAGATAGGGTTTCACCATGTTGGCCAGGCTAGTTACGAACTGGCCTCAAGTGATCCACCTGCCTCAGCCTCCCAGAGTGCTGGGATTACAGGCGTCAGCCACCAAGCCCAGCCTTTAATTTACTTTTGAACTAATGAGTAACCCTCCAATCCTCCTTTAAGCACCAGCTCCCAATATTCATCACAACAATTAAGTACTCTACAAGGTCTGGTTTCCTTCTTTTAAAAATCCCTTATTTCTCCCATGAGGAATGTAGCTCTAGTTGGAACAAAGTGGAACAAATAAAAATGCCAAAGAAGGTAGGAAGAAAAAAGTCTAAGGGGAGTTTGAATTAGGAAAACATGGCATGTTACTGGTCAAAGGTTTAAGAGAAAACAAAAGAGGGGGGACCATAGGGGCGGGAGACAAAGTTCGGAAGTACCCAGGATAAATGGAAGGGCATTAACCCTCCACCAAACAACTCCCATAAAACTGTGGGTCATAACCAGTCTCATTAAGGTCCCTCATTTAGAGACATGGGCAGCTTTTGTTCCAATATCCCGGACACTTTTCCCATTTGATGCCCTGAAAGGTAGTAATGGTTTAATGACATTTTCAGAGGAAGCAATTCTGGAACAAGTACTCTCTTCCACCCTTTTATTGGAAATCCCTGGACTGACAGACAAGCAATGGGTGCCCCCTGCTGACCATAACAAAGTCCTACAATATGTAACTGCTTTAGCTGGTTGGGGGTGGGGAATCAAACTAGAAACAGATACATTTTTGGAGAACCTCAGGCCAAAGATGAAGAAAGGGATCTCCTTTTAAATAGTCAAAGAATCTAAACTAGCCCTGACTATTCTGATGTTTAAAGAAATTTCTAAACAATTCAGATTTCCTTGCCATCCTTCCCTAACCTTGTCTTATAATTTAGGCACAGAAAGCCAAAGAAGTTTAATGTTTTACTTGAAATACAATGCCATCAAGAAAGCAGTACTCTCCATTAACCCAACTGTAATGGCTTCCTCCCTATTCCCACTCTGAAGTACAGTCAATGCAGTGCACCTCATGGCAGAAAGGGAACCCCAGAAGGGAAGTTTCCTTCCATTCTATTCCAATTCCCTTAGGTATAACTAAACTCAAGCGCAATAAACAAACATCAAATGCATGGGAAATTTCCACTCTTCACTGAGAAATTTCTCTCCTACCCAATCACGTAAACAACATTCTCAGAAATACAGAGACCCAGAATCTTTTTGTACATACTTCAGTCTAACCACAACTATCCTCTAAAAATCAAAATGATCACCCCACCCACTTCAATTTCCTAGCTTCAAAATTCATTAATAGAATTAAAACCCCCTGAACAGAATGCACATTTTAAATATTCTATGAATAATGAATTTCAAACTTTTGAACCTCTATTTTTTAACCCACACAAGCCAATTATGATGGTATTCACTTGATCTTCTTTCTTGTTCCAGAAATCCCCGTAACATTTCTATTTTAAAACTATCTCACAAAGTCATTTTTTCAAGGCACTATATCTAATCATAAACATCTTATGATGGAAAGATAACTAAATGGCTTTAGAAAGTAACATTTGAGGCCGGGCGCGGTGGCTCAAGCCTGTAATCCCAGCACTTTGGGAGGCTGAGATGGGCGGATCACGAGGTCAGGAGATCGAGACCATCCTGGCTAACAAGACCATCCTGGCTAACACGGTGAAACCCCGTCTCTACTAAGAAATACAAAAAAAAAAAAAAACTAGCCGGGCGAGGTGGCGGGCGCCTGTAGTCCCAGCTACTCGGGAGGCTGAGGCAGGAGAATGGCGTGAACCCGGGAGGCGGAGCTTGCAGTGAGCTGAGATCCGGCCACTGCACTCCAGCCTGGGCTACAGAGCGAGACTCCGTCTCAAAAAAAAAAAAAAAAAAAAAAAAAAAAAAAAAAAAAAAAAAAAAGAAAGAAAGTAATATTTGATAGGCTGGGCATGGTGGCTCACACCTGTAATCCCAGCAGTTTGGCAGGCCAAGGTAGGTGGATTGCTTTGAGCTCAGGAGTTCGAGACCAGCCTGACAAACACGGCAAAACCCTATCTCTACAAAAAATACAAAAAAGAGCCGGGCATAGTGGTTCATGCCTATAGTCCCAGCTACTCGGGAGGCTGAAGCTGGAGGACTGCTTGAGCTGGGAAAAGGAGGTTGCAGTGAGCCAAGATTGTTCCACTGCACTCCAGCCTGGATAAGAGTCCCTGTCTCAAAAATATATATAAAGGGATATTTGACAAAAATCTATCAAGATGTTAAATGTACATCCTCTGTGATGCAGCAAATCCACTGCTAGGAATTTACCCTACGGGTATACTTGTGAGTATAAATAATTAGAAAAGGACATGCAGAACTACATTTTTTTTCTTTTATGAATAATCTAAATGTCCATCAACAGAACGCTGGTGAAATAAATTACTGTTTATCCACAGAATGGAATACTATTAAATGCTAGAAAAAACAAGGTTCTAAGTTGATAACTAGTAAATGTGGGTGATAGGTAGATGAGAGTCTATTATACTAGTTGAACTTTTGTATATACTTGTAATTTCCCATAATGACAAGCTAAACAAAAAAGAGACCGCTTCTAGGATAATTATCCTGGCTTCATAGGGTCTACTGAGGATAAAATGAAAGTATTTGTAAAACATTTAGAACAATGCCTAGCATATAACTCTTAAGAACAATGCCTAGCGTATAACTAACACTTACATAAGAAAATGATGATATAAAAAATTTCCAGATATGAAAAAAATCAAGAGTGTACATAGTGTGTGTACAGGTGTATCTATATATACACATACATACGTATGCACATAAACACATGCAGACCCATATAAAATCTTCCAAAAGTATGTACTGTTCTAAAAACCTCAGTAAAGTCAGATGAGAATGGATACAAAGAGTACTTAATTTTTAATTGATATACTCCACTATGTACTGACTTTTTACTTGTAAATATATTGCCTTTTATAATTAAATGCACTGACACAGCTATGAGGAACAAAAATGTTAAAAGTTTAGGACTCAACTGTTCTTTTTTTTTTTTTTTTGAGACGGAGTCTCGCTCTGTTGCCCAGGCTGGAGTACAGTGGCGCGATCTCGGCTCACTGCAACCTCCGCCTTCCGGGCTCACGCCATTCTCCTGACTCAGCCTCCGAGCAGCTGGGACTACAGGCGCCCGCCACCACGCCCAGACCTCGTGATCCACATGCCTCAGCCTCCCAAATCCCAAGTGCTGGGATTACGAGCATGCGCCACCGTGCCTGGCCTAAGTTTTACACTTTTACAGAAAAGTGCAAAACTCTTATAAACAGTTAAGAGAATGGGCTGGGCATGGTGGCTCACACCTATAATCCCAGTACTTAGGGAGGCCAAGGTAGGTGGATCATTTGAGGTCAGGAGTTCAAGACCAGCCTGGCCAACATGGTAAAACCCTGTCTCTACTAAAAATACAAAAACTAGTCGGGCAGTAGTGGCGCATGCCTATAATCCCAGCTACTCGGGAGGCTGAGGCAGGAGAATTGCTTGAGCCTGGGAAGCGGAGGTTACAGTGAGCCGAGATCGCGCCACTGCACTCCAGTCTGGGCAACAGAGTGAGATCCTGTCTCAAAAAAAAAAAAAAAAAAAGGAGTTAACAGAGTTTATACAGTTTTACACTGTATACAGAATTGTACAGATTCTCTATAGAGTAACAGAATAATCTATTATAGTGACCCTACAAAAGAACAACAAAGGCTAGGAGAATTAAACTATGTCTGGGCTTGAAGTCGCCTTGTCCTAATTACCTATTACATAACTCAGAGACAATTTGCTTTGTTTCACTGGGACCAAGTACTTTGAAGTAGTCCCTTCTAAAAAACAAAAAATGACCTAATCAGAAATGAAAAGGCCAATGGGAACATGTAAGAGGTAAACAGAGTTAAACATTAAACACAATAAAAAAAAGAGCTGCCTGCTCTGTACTCAGATTATAAAAAAGAGATAATTACACATCAACAGTTTTTTCAGGGGGTTCTTCCTCTTTGACAGGTAGCTCAATGGGCTTTGTTTCTTCTTCCTAAAACCAAATGAAACAAGGTGGTTAACATAAATCTAAACAATAAATATCTATAAATAGAAGAACATCAGAACTCCAAAATAAACCAGTCTCTCAGAACCTTCATACCCATCTTATGCTCCCCTAATAAATTTATATCTAAGTCTTCCAATGACTGATGTTAAAGCAATGTGGCCAAAGCAGTGTCATATTACCAGACCAGAGACTAACCTTACTCTATCCAACTCACCTCTGTTTCATCTCCCAGTACATCTTCTTCATTTGCCTCCTCTTCAGCTAAAGAATATTAAAATATTCAGGTCAAGCCCTGCTACAAAACCATCTTGATCACTTACCAAGGTTAAAATTATAATCACTTTGCTTTCCCCCAAAAAATCCAATAGTGAAGGCAGAAATTGATGCACATAAAATCTGCTACATCTGGAGAAGACAAAACCAGATCTCTCTCTACCTAACATTAATTACAAATGTGAACTCCAGTTGGACTGAAGAACTAAATGTGAAGTCAAACTAGAGAATTAATTTTAATTTTAAAAGTAATGTGGGGTCAGGCACCGTGGCTCTCTGTAATCCCACAAATCTGGGAGGCAGAGGCAGGTGGATCCTTGAACCCAGGAGTTCAAGCGACCAGCTTGGGGAACACAGTGAAACCCCGTCTTTACAAAAAATATTTAAAAAGTAGCTGGGTGTCGGGGTGTGTGCCTATAGTCTTAGCTACTAGGGAGGCTGAAGTGAGAACATTACTTGAACCTGGAAGGCAGAGGTTGCAGTGAGCTGAGATGATGTCACTGCACTCCAGCCTGGGTGACAGAGCAAGACCCAGTCTTGAAAAATAAACAAACAAAAAAAGTAATGTGGAAAAGTATCTTTGAGATTTAGTGGTGGGGAAAGATTTGTTTAACAGAAAAACAACTCAGAAGCAAAAGTAAGAAGTGAAAAACTGAATATTTTTCGAAACTAAGTACTTCTACTTAAGGATAGCACAAAGAAAGTTAAAAGACAAATGACAAGATATTTGTTTCTGTTGAGACAGAGTCTTATTCTATCGCCCAGACTGAAGTGTAGTGGCACAATCACAGCTCCCTGCAGCCTCCACGTCCTGGGCTCAAGGGATTCTCCTGCCTTAGCCTCCCAAGTAGGTAGGACTATAAGTGCACATCACTACACCCAGCTAATTCTATTATTTTTCTTAGAGATGGATCTCACTATGCTGTCCAGACTGGTCTTAAACTCCTGGCCTCAAGAGGTCATACCACCTTAGCCTCCCAAAGTGCTGAGTTACAGGCATGAACCACCCTGCACAGCCAAAGAAGATATTTGTGCCTAAAACCAACAAAAGAATAGTTATTAGGATATAAAAGAAATGCCTGCAAACCAACAAGCAAATTATGGGAACCTCAATAGAAAAATGGGCAAAGAAGAAACAAAAGAATTGTGAAATGTTTAAACTTTTTTCATGGAGAACATAAAACAGCCAACAAATTAGCAAAACTTAGGCCACTTGATAGGACAGTGCCAAGTTTAGGTTTGTGGAGATACAAGAACCCTTATGTACTAGTGATGAGACTGTAGATCTATAGAGCAATTCTGGAAAACAATTTGGGAGTCCTTAGTCACATTAAGTATATATGTATGAATATTAATTAGAAATACCACTCTTGGGCATATACCCCAAAAAAACTTTCACAGGAACTTAAAAGCATGAAATAAGTAGTTCATAATAATATACTATATATTATTAGTATATAGAATATAGTATACTATATCCTACAGGACAAGCATCGCCAATCTGAAAATTCAAAACCTAAAATGCTTCTAAATCTAAAACTTTCTGAAGGCTGATACAACCCCACAAGTGGAAAACCCCACACCTAACCTCATGCGATGGGTCACAGTCAAAACTCTGTTTCATGTACAAAATTATTTTAAATACTGTGTAAAACTACTTTCAAATATATGGATAAGAAACAAATGAATTTTGTGTTTAGGCTTGCATCTCACCCCCAAGATACCTCATTACATATATACACAAATATTCCAAAATCCAAAAAAAATATAAAAACTGAAACATTTCTGGTCTCAAGTATTTCAAATATATAATATTCAACCCATAGCATAATATATACTATATACTATTATATACATATAGTATACTATAAGTAGTATCACTTGTAGTAGCAGAGGCTTGGTGGCAATATGTTTCTGTCACCGAGTGAATTAAGTAAAATGTGTGGTTATCCATCATGGAATGCTATGCAGGAATTAGAATCAACAGACTAGATAACTACACAGTCACATTCCACACAGACACATTTTAAAAAAACACAACACTTAGTGAATGAAATGAGAAATAAAGCAAGGCTATGGCCAGTTATATAATTACCAATTATATAAATGAAAACATTCTACGAAACAACACTATATATTTTATCATGAAAAAGACCAAAAAAATACATTCAAACACATTAGAATGAGTACCTAAATGGGTTGGGGAGGAAGTGAAACGAGGAATGGAAATAAAAGGGAATAAGTAAATAAAAATTAGAGAGGGGACTTGTACAACCTGAGATGAAGGTTGTACAAGATGGCCAGGTACGGTGGCTCACGCCTGTAATCCCAGCACTTTGGAAGGCCGAGGCGGGTGGATCCCCTGAAGTCAGGAGTTCTAGACCAGTCCGACCAATATGGTAAACCCCCGTCTCTACTAAAAATACAAAAATCAGCCAGGCGTGGTGGCGTGCGCCTGTAGTTCCAGCTGCTCGGGAGGCTGAGACAGGAGAATTGGTTGAACCCGGAAGACGGAGGTTGCAGTGAGCTGAGACTGCGTCACTACACTCCAGCCTGGGCAACAGAGCGAGACTCCACCTCAAAAAAAAAAAGAGTTTTCTTGATGCCGTTAATTAAGAGCTTACATCACTAACGACTTAAAAAAAAAAAAAAAGAAATCTTTTCAGTGTCAAAGCCTGAAAATCCCCTCACTCACATCATTCTGCCTCCACAAAGTACTCACCATGTTCTTCAAGATATGCCTGGAGTCTGTGGATAAGATCTTGCTTTATTCCCTTGGTCTCCAAACCACGAGCAAGACATTCTTGCTTTAGTTCAGCAAGCTGAGGGGAAAAAAATAAAACTTTTCCTTAGTTAACAGGATGAACACCAGTGAATAAAACGGTAGTTCCCACAAGGAAAAGAAAAAAAGAAAATGAAGTTCCATCCCAAATTACTGCCATTAATTCTACCAAGGCTCTAGGTCCACAACGATGATCCATTTTCCTCTAATGATATTCAATACACAAGAGGAACTGCCTAAGGATAAACATCACACTTTAATAAAAACTTCATCTATTTGCATACCTACTAACTGTCACAAATCTCTAGTTATTTCTAAATATTCTAAGGGGGAAAAAGGTTTTATTCCAAAGATTACTGTGGCAGCCAGCATATTGGAAGAATGAACCTTCAAGCAGAAAATCCAATGATCTAAAAGCAGATTCTCCTTACCACTTATTATCCCAGATCCTTTATTACAATCTACCATATACATGCATACAGATGTAACCACCGTAGAATCAAGTAGATACATTAGCTAATGTCAACAATGAACTGATTACAGGATCTATGTCAAAATGAGAAGAAATATCTAATGGCATATCCTAGAGTTCTGCTGAAGATTTTAAAATCAGTAACTTATCTAAAGATATAAAAGCTATGTTCATCAATTTTACAGACAATAGGAGGAGGAGAATTGATGTATTACGGACATAACTAAGCTTAAAAAACACCACAGAAACAGAAAAAAGAAAAAAAAAACACTTCTTCAGGACTAATAATAAGCCAAAACAAAGACTCAATTTAGAAGGAATAAGGTATACATATAAATTCCTACACTTAGATTCAAAACTTAAGTTATACAAAAACTGGATAAGTGAGGATTGGCTCAATAGTAACTCAAAGGATAAAGACCTCAGAATTTTAGGCAAAGAAGGTTAACAGTATGATTTGCTACCTGTAAGTCACAGGTAACTGAAATATAGACTCCATAATAAATGATGTAATGGCCTTACTGGGCTCTATATTCTTATTTTATGAATCACAATGACATGCTGACCCAGGAGAACAAGCAGGAAAGAAAGGCTCCAGAAATTCTATATGCAGATCAACACACAGATAGATGTCTGGTCTGAAAGATGACCTTTTTTGTTTTGAAGCACAGATCTATGACCAATCAGAAGCTAGAAGGCAGATTCCTATAGACAAAAAATTTTACAACTATGGAGTATTCCCTGCATCTCTACATTTTTCAGCCAGGGGAACATTTCATAATGAAGAGTGGAGAGTTTTTTCTATTTTTAAAATATATCACAATGACTGGTAAAGCATTTAGTGAGTGGGGCAGGCAGGAGGGGATGTTACGAACGGAAGTGCCCAACCCAACAAGCCGAAAGCAACCTCTACTGAGGAACATGGTAGGTAACCATCCATTAAAAATTATTTTTAGGCCGGGGACAGTGGCTCATGCCTGTTACAAGCACTTTGGGAGGCCAAGGCGGGCAGATCATCTGAGGTCAGGAGTTCAACAGCAGCCTAGCTAACATGGTGAAACCCCATCTCTACTAAAAATACAAAACTAGGCTGGGTGCGGTGGCTCACGCCTATAATCCCAGCACTTTGGGGCGCCTAGGTGGGCAGATCAACTGAAGTCAGGAGTTCAAGACCAACTTGGTCAACATGGTGAAACCCCGTCTCTACTAAAAATACAAATATTAGCCGGGCGTGGTGGCAGGCACCTATAATCCCAGCTATTCAGGAGGCTGAGGCAATAGAATTGCTTAAACCCAGGAGGCGGAGGTTGCAGTGAGCCGAAATCATGCCATTGCACTCCAGCAGGTGAAAGAGTGAGACTGTCTCAAAAAAATAAATAAAAATTAAAATATAAAATACAAAACTAGTCAGGCATGGTGGCGCATGCCTGTAATCCCAGCTATTCAGGAGGCTGAGGCAGGAGAACGGCTTGAACCTGGGACACAGAGGTTGCAGGGAGCTGAGATCGCACCATTGCGCTCCAGCCTGGATGCCAAGAACGAAATTATGTCTCAAAAAAAAAAAAAATTATTTTTAAGGCTTTAGCCTGTTTAAAAAAAAAAAATGACTGCAGAGTGACTGGAGAGCATAGACTCTGAAGCCAGACTACTTAGGTTAGAATTCCAATTTTACTACTTGCAACCTTATATGAATAACTTCACCTCTCTGTGCCTCAGTTTCCTTACTTGTGAAATAGGAACAATAACAGTACCTATTTCATAGGGTTGTTATGAAGATTAAGTAAAAAAAAGAAAAAAAATTTTTTTTTTTTTTTTTGAGACGGAGTCTTGCTCTGGTGCCCTGGCTGGAGTACAGTGGCACGATCTCGGCTCACTGCAACCTCTGCCTTCTGGGTTCAAGTAATTCTCCTGCCTCAGCCTCCCGAGTAGCTGGGATTACAGGCGCCCGCCACCACGCCTGGCTAATTTTTGTATTTTTACTAGAGGCGGGGTTTCACCATGTTGGCCAGGCTGGTCTCGAACTCCTGACCGCAAGTGATCCACCTGCCTTGGCCTCCCAAAGTTCTGGGATTACAGGTGTGAGCCATTACAAAAAAAAAAAGTATATATATATTTTTTATATATAATGAGGATCATTAGGTCAAGAGATCCAGACCATTTTGGCTAGCACGGTGAAACCCCATCTCTACTAAATATATACATATGTATTTTTTTGTTTGTTTTTTTTATGAGACGAAGTCTCACCATATCACTCAGGCTGGAGTGCAGTGGCACGACCTCAGCTTCTGCAACCTCTGCCCCCCGGGTTCAAGCGATTCTCCTGCCTCAGCCTCCCGAGCAGCTGGGACTACAGGCGCACGCCACCGTACCCATCTAATTTTTGTATTTTTAGTACAGATGGGGTTTCACCATATCGGCCAGGCTGGTCTCGAATTCCTGACCTTGTGATCCGCCTGCCTCGGCCTCCCAAAGTGTTGCGATTACAGGCATGAGCCACCACGCCCGGCCTTAAATCAAAAATTCTATTAAGCATTTAGAACAGTGCCTGACAGCTAGTAAGTGCTTTATATTTATTAAGTACTAAATCACTGGTCTCAGATTTCATAGTTTCACAAATCAATGTATTTTTATTTTATTTATTTATTTTTAGAGACAGTGGTCTCGCCATGTTGCCCAGGCTGAACTTAAACTATTGAACTCAACTAATCCTCCCACTCCAAACTCCAGCTGGGACTACAGGTACACACCACTGTGCCCAGCTCAATGTACTTTTACATAGATAGGCTGATAAGGTTGCTTTTTACAACATTACAATCAGGTCATGGAGCAATACTTTTGCAATAACAATAAAAATCAATTACTACAAAAATGAGCACACACTTGGATATCGCAGTGCTATCAAACTGCTATAAAACTTTCTAAAAGCTTACACTCAATTTTTGTATTTATTTCACCACTAACCAGGAACAGCTAGTTCATGGACCAGCAGAGGCCTGTGAACTATACCTTAAATAACATTATAAGTCATCTTTAATGTCCCTTTATTAAGTAAGAATCTTGATTTCCGTGGCTCATGCTTACAATCCCAGTCCCTTGTGAGGCCAAGGCAGGAGGACTACCTGAACCCAGAAGTTTGAGACCAGCCTGGGCAACACCATGAGATGCCATCTCTATTAAAAAAAAAAAAGTTTTTTTGGTCGGGAACGGTGGTTCACGCCTTTGGGAGTGATCCCAGCACTTTGGGAGGCCGAGGCGGGTGGATCATGAGGTCAAGAGATTGAAACCTTCCTGGCTAGCATGGTGAAACCCTGTCTCTACTAAAAATACAAAAAATTAAACAAAAAAAAAAAAAAAAAAAAATTAGCTGGGCGTGATGGGGGGCACCTGTAGTCCCAGCTACTCGGGAGGCTGAGGCAGGAGAATAGCGTGAACCTGGGAGGCAGAGCTTGCAGTGAGCCGAGATCGTACCACTGCATTTCAGCCTGGGTGACAGAGCAAGACTCCGTCTCCAAAAAAAAATTTTTTTTTTAAAAGAATCTTGTTCTCCGGGAGGCGGAGCTTGCAGTGAGCTGAGATCCGGCCACTGCACTCCTGCCTGGGCGACAGAGCCAGACTCAGTCTCAAAAAAAAAAAAAAAAAAAAAAAAGAATCTTGTTCTTTCTCACGCTGATACTTTATTTTCTTTCCACTTCCTGGAGAACAAGTCATTTGATTTTAATTACACTTTAAATTTTTTGTTAGTTTGTTATAAAAGTATTATGTTCACTGTAGAATAGTTAGAAAATTCTGAAAAGTTTAGAGGAAAATAAAAGTCATATGTAATCCCGGCACTTACAGATCACTTAACATTTACATATATCATTTGTAGGGAGGCGTGAGCCACTGCGCTCAGCCTACATACAGCTTTTATATAACGTTGTACGACTTCTTTTGTCATATAGTGAGTTCTTCTCATATACTAGGACATTATTTTAAAAGGGAAACAGAGGCTGGGCATGGTGGCTCATGCCTGTAGTCCCGGCACGTTGGAAGGCTGAGTCAGGAGGACAGCTTTGAGCCCAGGAGTTCAAGAACAGCCTGGGCAATAGAGTGAGACCCTGTTCCTAAAAAAAAAAAAAAAAAAATTTTTTTAATTAGTCACACAAGGTAGCACATGCCTGTGGTCCCAACTACTAGGGAAGCCGAGGTGGGAGGAACGCTTGAACCTGGGAGGTCAAGGCTGCTATGTAACTGTGATCACAGCATTGTACTCCAGCCTGGGCAACACAGTGATACCTGGCAAAGAAAGATGGTGGAAGGAAGGAAGGAAGGACAGACGGAAGGAAGGACGGACGGAAGGACGGACGGACAGACGGAAGGAAGGGAAAGAGAGAAAGAAAGAGAAAGAGAAAGAAAGAAAGAAAGAAAGAAAGAAAGAAAGAAAGAAAGAAAGAAAGAAAGAAAGAAAGAAAGAAGGAAAAAAAGAAAGAAAGAAAAGATTAATAAAAACATAAAATAGCTGAAAATGATGTCATTTCTTTTTGCACATATTTCAGCACAATTACATTAGCAGAACTAAAACCTTTTAAAACTTAAAATAGGACTAACATAAAATCTTACTCCATTTTTCTAAATTGATTTGATTTGATTTGAAATGTTTTGACTCCAGCACTTTGGGAGGCTGGAGGTAGGCGGATCACTTGAGTCCAGGAGTTCGAGACCAGCCTGGGCAACATGTTGAAACCCCATCTCTACTAAAAATACAAAAACAAGCAAGCATGGTGGCATGCGCCTGTAGTCCCAGCTACCGGAGGGGCTAAGGCTGGAGGATGGCCTGAGTCCAAGAAGTCAAGGCTGCAGTGAGCTGAGATCATGCCACTGCACTCCAGCTTGGGTGACAAAGGGAGACCCTGTCTCAAAACAAACAAAAAATATTTTAACAGGTATACTGAATGAATTGAATGGTACATGAATTATATCCCAGTAAGGCTACTGAAGAAAAAAAAAAAAAATCAGCCGAGCATAGTCGCATGTGCCTACAGTCCCAGCTACTAAGGTGGCTGAGGTGGAAAGATCACTTGGTTCTGGGAGGCTGAGGTTGCAATGAGCCATGATCATGCCACTGCACTCCAGCCTGGGCAACATAGCAAGACCTTGTCCCAAGAAGAAAATTAAAAAAAAAACAGCTAGGTAGGCATAGTGGTTCACATCTGTCATCCTAGTACTTTGGGAGGTCAACAAAGGAGGATCACTTGAGCCTAGGAGTTCAAGACCAGTCTGGGCAACACAGTGAGACCCTGTCTCTCAAAAAACAAAAAACTCGCTGAGCATGGTAGTGCACACTTGTAGTCCTAGCTACTTGGGAGGCTAAGGCAGGAGCATC
The DNA here is from genome assembly GCF_024542745.1 of Macaca thibetana thibetana. Classification (NCBI taxonomy): domain Eukaryota; kingdom Metazoa; phylum Chordata; class Mammalia; order Primates; family Cercopithecidae; genus Macaca; species Macaca thibetana. The sequence continues at coordinate 52,099,928 of NC_065588.1, forward strand.
ACTTGAGTCCAGGAGGTTGAGGCTACAGTAAGCCATGATCACACCACTGCACTCCAGTCTGGGTGACAGAGGGGAGACGCTGTCTCCAAAAAAAAAAAAAAAAAAGTTATAGAACATTCTATATAGGATACTAACATTAATGTAAAAAATAATACACACATGTCTCTGTATAATGTATATAAACAAGATGTCTGGAGAAGAAACAGGTAAGTTGACACTGGTTGAATCTGAGAAGAGGAAGCTAGTTCGGGAAAAGTGTAGGAAAGAAACTTTTTACCATATACTCTTTTGTGAACTTGTGCATGATTACCCATTCAAAAAATTTTTTAAATCTTATTTTTCAAGGTCAATAAAGCATTCTCTATTCTACCTATCCAACCCACAGAGAAAGGACATATCAACTTACCCCCATAATACATTTGACATTAATCATGCATTGCCCTGTGATTTCTATTTATGTTTATTTTGACTCAGGGTTTTGCTCTGTTGCCCAGACTGGAATGCAGCAGCGTGATCATGGCTCACTGCAGCCTTGACCTCTGGGGCTCAAACAATCCTCCTGCCTCAGCCTCCTATATAGCTGGGACCACAGGTGTGTGCCACCACAACCAACTAATTTTTTGATTTCCTGTAGAGATGAGGTCTTACTATGTTGCCCAGGCTGTTCTTAAACTCCTGGGCTCAAGTGATCTTCCTGCCTCAGCCTCCCAAAGTGTTGGTTAGGATTATAGGCATGAGACACCGTGCCCAGCTTGCCCTGTGATTTCTTCTAATTAACTGATCTTGAATTTTTTTTTTTTTTTTTTTTTTTGAGACTCAGTTTCGCCCTTGTCACTCAGGCTGGAGTGCAGTGGCACAATCTTGGCTCACTGCAACCTCCGTCTCTCCGGTTCAAGCAATTCTCCTGCTTCAGCTTCCCGAGTGGCTGGGATTACAGGCACGCACCACCATGCCAAGCTAATTTTGTATTTTTAGAAGAGATGGGATTTCACCATGTTGGTCAGGCTGGTCTTGAACTCCTGACCTCAGGTGATCTTCCCACCTCGGCCTCTCAAAGGGCTGGGATTACAGGTGTGAGCCACCACACCCGGCCAAATTTTGATTAAAATATTTTATCAGAAATATTTTTCATGTTGGCTAGGCGTGGTGGCTCACGCCTGTATTCCCAGCACTTTGGGAGGCCAAGGCGGGCGGATCACCTGAGGTCAGGAGTTCAAGACCAGCCTGGCCAACATGGTGAAACCCTGTCTCTACTAAAAATACAAAAATTAGCTGGGCGTGGTGGCAGGCACCTGTAATCCCAGCTACTTGGGAGGCTGAGGCAGGAGGAGAAGGGCTTAAGCCCAGGAGGCAGAGGTTGCAGTGAGCTGAGACCACGTCATTGCACTCCAGCCTGGGTGACAGAGCAAGAGTCCATCCCAAAAAAAAAAAAAAAAAATCATCTTTTTCATGTTATGTCAATGTATAGTTTGTAAATTCTTTGAAGGCAGAAATGTTTTATATCACCTATAACATATAATAGGAACTCAAAATCTTTACAAGGAACCTAAGTGGTTGGTATTACAATTAGGCTTAAAGAAATTCAATAACTTGCTTAAATATCACACAGCTTGGCCAGATGTGGTGGCTCATGCCTGTAATCCCAGCACTTTGGGAGGCTGAGGTGGGAGGATTGCTCAAAGCCAGGAGTTTGAGGCCAGCCTGGAAAACACAGGGAGACTCGGTCTCTACAGAAAATTAAAAAATACACAGTTCAGGTGTGGTGGTGTGCCCCTGTAGTCCCACCTACTGGGTGGGAGCAGAGGCTGAGGTGGATCACTTGAGTCCAGGAAGACTGAGGCTGCAGTGACCCCTGATTATGCCACTACACTCCAGCCTGGGAGAAAAAGCAAGACACTGTCTCAAAAAACAAACAAACCACAGCTTGTAAACAGTAGGCCAATATACCAGCTCAAGTGTCTCTCATTTATGCCCAATATTAACTGCCAAAGTCTTGGCACTTCTTTCTTTCATTCTCTTCTCCTCAGCCTCCTTGCTAGCTCTTCTTCCACCCAAACCTGTAAATATTCACTAAGATTCCTTCTTTGCCCCTCTTGTCATTCCACTTATATCAAAGGCTAATTCACTTCCTGATCTCAATGAGCAGCAAAGTCTATCAGCATTATCTTTAAAATATATCCGGAATCAAACCCTTCTCACCACTGCAAACGCTACTACTCTAGTCTTTCTTTCATACAGATTATTGTCAAAACTTTTCAGCCCTTGCCTCACTACAGCTTATTCTCAACAAAGTAACAGTGATCGTTTGAAAATTTAAGTCAGAACATGTCACTCCTCTAGTCAAACATCATCCACTGGTTTCCTATCTCACTAAGGGTAAAAGGCTGAATCCTATCACCTAAAAGGTCCTACAAGTTTGCCCTCCCCTACCATTACCTTATTATCACTGCTCACTCTGATAAGCCAAACTGGTCTTGTACTATTCCTCTAACACTGCACATAGCTCATTCCTTCACCTCCTTAAAGTCTTTTTGTAATCATCTCCTTGTTAATGAGGCCTTCCCCAGTTACCCTATTTAAAATTACAATACCCTTCCCATTGTACTTCCTATTCCTTTCTCCTATTTTTCTCTATGTGCCTTATCAATCACCATTTGACATACCATAAATTTTACTTTTTATTTTGCCTTCCCTCAGTAAAATACAAGCTCTATGAGAGCAAGGATTTTGTCTGTCTTGTACACTGCTGTATCTCTGGCACCCACAGTAACTGGGACATGGCAGGTGCTCCTTATTTTCTGAATAAACCAAGTCTGCATCATTAGCTTTCAGCTCTTGAGTGAAAGACCCACGTTTCCAACTGACTACCTGACATCTCCAAGTGGATGTCCCACAGACACCTAAGCCTCAAACTGAACTTATCTCTTCTGCACAAAACTGGCTTCTTCTCCTCCAACCCAGACTAAAGGTATCACTGCCCAAACCCTGGAGTCATCTTTCAATCTTCCCATATCTAACTGATCTATAAATACTTGAAATTCTACTACATCCTAAATGTCTTTCAAATTCATTCCCATTCTTTTGAACTCTTGACATGCTTATTCACTCGATAAATCATTATTGAGCGCCTACTGTGTATCAAGTATTATCTTGGATACAGGCAAATAATCATGAGCAAAACAGAGTCCTTTCCCATTCGGAGCTTACAATCTTGCAGGGAGGGAACAAGCCAATCAATGATCAGATAGTGTTTAGTTGATTTTTTTTTTTTTTTTGAGACAGTCTCACTCTGTTGCTCAGACTTGGAGTGCAATGGTGCGATCTCAGCTCCTGTAACCTCTGCTTCCCGGGTTCAAGCGATTCTCCTGTCTCAGTTTCCCGAGTAGCTGGGGTTTCAGGTGCACGCCACCAGGCCTGGCTAATTTTGGTATTTTTAGTAGACATGGGGTTTCACCACGTTGGTCAGACTGGTCTTGAACTCCTGACCTCATGATCCGCCCACCTCGGCCTCCCAAAGTGCTGGGATTACAGGCATGAGCCACTGCGCCCAGCATGTTCAGCTGATTTTTAAACAACATACAGGGTCCTATGAAACTATATAAAAAGTGGCCTGACCATGTGTGTGGATAGAACAGAGAAAGTTTCCTTGGGTAAATAATATTTGGGTGAAACACCTGAAAAGGGTGTAGTAATTAATTAGATAAAGGTGTTAGGGAGGAAGGCTGGCAGAAGTACTACAGCCAAAAGAAAACTCCAACTGCAGCATATGTGAAGGTTCTGGGTTGAGGTAAGAAGGAGAAGCAGTGTACAATGATTAAGAACAGGAATTCTGGAGACAGGATGCCTGGATTTTTTTTTTTTTTTTTTTTTTTTTTTTGAGACGGAGTTTCACTTTTGTTGCCCAGGCTGGAGAGCAATGGCACCATCTCGGCTCACCGCAACCTCCGCCTACCAGGTTCAAGCGATTCTCCTGCCTCAGCCTCCCGAGTAGCTGGGATTACAGGCATGCGCCACCTCGTCCAGCTAATTTTGTATTTTTAGTAAAGACAGGGTTTCTCCATGTTGGTCAGGCTGGTCTCGAACTCCCGAACTCAGGTGATCCACCCGCCTCATCCTCCCAAAGTACTGGGATTACAGGCGTGAGCCACCACGCCCAGCCTGCTTGGATTTAATATACCACATATTAGCTGTGCAACCAGAGCAAGTTACTCAGTTACTCTCTCTGAGCTACAGTTTTTCTGATTTTCAAATGAGGATAATATAAGTATTTACCTTATAGGGTTATTATGAGAATTAAATCAGTGCATGCAAGTGGCTTCAAACAGTGCTTTGCCACATAATAAATGCTAAGTGTTAGCAACTGATGAAGACAATCATTCTGAAGAAATGAAATAAAATAAGGCCGCAGTAGTTGAAGTGTTAGTAACTATACCGCAGAGACTGGCAGGGACATAATTTGAAGGTTTTAAGCAGAGGAATGACTCTGAAAATAAACATCTAAGTGGTGAAATCACTCCCCCTACAAATCCCATCTGCCAACAGAATACAAGCTGATCACATCAAGCTCTTCCTTTCAAACTTCCAAAGGCTCCCAGCCCTACTTATTACATGACAAAGGCCAGAATTCCTTATACAACTTAGAAAGCCCTTTTCAACATCACTTTTGATTTACCTTTATAGTTTACCTATTTTCCTTTCCAAACTATCTTCAACCACCAATGTATTTCCTCACTTCACTTTCCAATACAAATGTCTCACTATTCTCAACACTCTGACACCACTACCGCTTTCTCCTCTCCTCTGCAATAGTTCCTTTTCTGATGTTTGACTGGATATCTGATACTGTTACAGTTCAAGCCATTTTCATCCACAGTTCAATCTCTCTTTCCAAATGTGTTAGAATGGGCTAAGTGCGGTGACTCATGCCTATAATCCCAGCACTTTGGGAGGCCAAGGCAAGAGGATCACCTGAGGTCAGTAGTTCAAGTCCAGCCGGGCCAACAACATGGTGAAACTCCGTCTCTACTAAAAATACAAAAATTAGCCAGGCGCGATGTCACGTGCCTGTAATCCCAGCTACTCCGGAAGCTGAGGCATGAGAATCGCTTGAACCTGGGAGGCGGAGGTTGCAGTGAGCCGAGATCTTGCCACGGCACTCCAGCCTGGGTGACAGAGCAAGACTCCATCTCAATTTAAAAAAAAAAAAAAAAATGCATTTCTACAAAATCCTCAGAAATTTGCTGTTGATATGACATTACATATCAACTCAGATACATACTATGTTTCCTTCCTGCTTCAAAGGTATTCCCTTCCCCTGAAGTTCCATACCAAAGCCCAAAATCTCTTTATGACAATGGAGATATTTTTTTCTTTTTTTTTTTTTTTTTGAGACAAGGTCTCCCTTTGTCACCCAGGCTGAAGTGCAGTGGAGCAATTATCACACAGCTCACCGCAGCCTTGGCCTTCCAGGCTCAAGCAATCCTCCCACCTCAGCCTCTTGAGGAGCTGGGACTACAGGTGTGCGCCACCATGCCCAGCTAATTTTTTAATTTTTTGTAGAGACAGGGTGTCACTATGTTGCCTAAGCTGGTCTCAAACTCCTGGCCTCCGCCTCCCAAAGAGTTGGGATTAGAGGTGTGGGTCACTGGGCCCAGCCAAGATTTTTTTCAAAGGCAATAAAACCCCAAGTCAACCCAGAAGTCAGGATCATTGCATCAAGATCGCCAGTGGAACTAACTGCCCTAAAAATCAGAATCAAAGGCGTGAGTTCTTTTTTTCTTTTTGAGATGGAGTCTCACTGTCTCCCAGGCTGGAGTGCAGTGCACCACCTCGGCTCAGTGCAACCTCCATCCCGGTCTCAAGCGAGTCTTGTGCCTCAGCCTCCTCAGTAGCTGGGACTATAGGCACTTGCCATCACACCTGGCTAATTTTCGCATTTTTGGTAGAGGCAGGGTTTCGCCATGTGGCCCAGGCTGGTCTCGAACTCCTGGCCTCAAGCAATCCGCCCACCTCGGCCTCCCAAAGTGCTAGGATTACAGGTGTGAGCCACCACGCCCAGCCAAAGGCATGAGTTCTTAACCAGAGGTCCATGGACTCCTCAGGGCTACAAGGTAGTTTTATGAAGCCCCTCAAACTGCATGCAAAATATGTGTACATGCCTTTTTCTGGGGAGAGGGTCCATACCTTTCATCAGAGTTTCAAAGATATCTGTGACCTCCAAAAGGTTAAGAAGTGCTCTAGAGAAAAAGCAAAGACAAGCAAATGTGATTAAAGAGCGAGTTCTTTTTAGGCTGTCAAGAGTGCCTAATGTTCTCTTAGACTGTAACACTAAAATCAGGTCAGAGGACTTTATGTAAAAGTTACTTATCCAATCAAATACAAATTTAATATAGACCTGACAAATACAGATTTGATGGAAGGAGGAACTCCATAAACCAACACAATCTATAAATGTAAGTAAGTCATCGGGCAGCTGGTGACTTACTCCAGGGATTTCAAAAATAGGACAAATAGGAAGAAAATATTAGCTCTTCTATTCAGTTCCTTTTTATCTCGTTCAAAAATTCCTTTTCTGTGTATGTTTTATAACAGTATGGAAGTATACAATTTCTCTAAGTACAGTATATATACACAAAGTGGAGATGATTGCTCAATTTTTTTTTTTTTTTACTCATCACAATATCAGGAGACCACTGATATAATCTATGCATTTCGGTACCATCAAGTTAACAATAACTCCAGAATAACACAAAAATCCACTAATAGAGTTTAGAATCCAAGAGTAAGAAAACACTAGCTTTCACAGAAAGACTAATTGGGGTCAACTAATAAGTGACTAAAGAAGGGTCCTCTCCCTACCCTTACTACCCTTAAGCTTTCTTAAACAACAACAAAAAAAAACAAAACAAAACAAAACAAAAAACTCTTCAAGCTTTAAAGGATCACTTTTCAGTTTCAGCTATATCAGCCTGGTTTGTCCAAAACATGTAATGAGAAAGAAAACTACTTGTGAAACCACAATCAAGATTATCTTAATTTACCCTAAAAGAAAATACTTTTTAAAGTTTTCTGCTTTTTAATATATTTTTAACGTTTTTATATATCTAGGTGTGAGAAAACTACCAAGATTCTCACAAGACAATTTAAAACAGCTTCTGTGATTCAGTGTCAGCCAATGGTAACACCAGGAGATGCAGGGCCCATCCGAGATATGAAATGGAAAAGAGATAATCTTAACCTTGGAACTGTTTTTCCCAAATATTGCAGGTATGAGTTCTCTCTGGTGGTAGGAGATGGTGTGTGAGGAAGGCCGGCGGGCCGAGAGCCGCGTGAGAGAACTCGAAAACTTTTAAATCAGAGGTGTCTGTACTTTTACTATTCTCAAGGTCTCCTCAATCCCAGGCTTCTAAGGCGAGACCGATCTTTTCTGAGAGGCCTCTCCCTGGTTTCAAAATTCGGCCTGGGGGCATAATCCCACCTAGAAAAGGGGAGTGGAAGTATTTTCTGAGTGTCTGGGACCTATTTAGAGAGAAATATACAAAAATGCCACCATTTGCTAACAGGCGAATCTCAGCTTCGGACGACAGACTGGAAACATCATCCCAGGGAAGAAAAACGGATCCTGGGTCCGACATGGGGCAAAAAGGAGGGACGAACTGACGTAATGCAGCCCTGAAAAGCAACGAGGAGTATAACAGGTAGAAGGCACTTACACAACCCGATGGGGAAGGATGACGGACGATACAACGATGAAGGGAGCAGAAATAAATAAATATAGCAGTAAAACCGTGAGGAGAAATGGGAAATTAGGGAAGGCGTAGTGTGGAAGGGTGGCACAAAAGAGCTACAGTGGGAGCCGAAAAACGAAGTGGAAAAGGCTGCAAAGACAACACGTAGGAGAAGGCGCAAGCTACCCTGTAGAATTCAGTTCCTAGAAAAGTCCAACTCAGCCCTTCCCCGATTCACTGTACCTTCAGCTTATGGAGCTCCACCGTTTCGGTCGCCATCTTGTTACCCCTCACTCCACTAGGCCCCCACCCGCTGCCTCCGCCTCCAGGAGCTCCCGCCTTAGGCGTAGAGATGCAAGACCGACCAATCGTTGTCACTCTTGCTCCCACGCCATACCATCAACTCTTCCCATTGGTCAATAGCTGACGTCGTTCTCATTTCTCTAGGCAGCTTTCCCCACCTCTTTCAAAAGGTGGAACAGGGAAAGGGGCGGGCACTGTATCTTGCGAACGACAGAAATGGCAACCAACTGTGCATCTGCATTACAGATCACCAACCAATGGGTGGTGGCAGCGCTGATTGTGTTCCTCCAATAGGAAAGGGGCAGACGGGGAGGCGTTACTTCCTGGAGACTTCAGGTGTGGTAGCCGGCGCTGCGCCCATAGCCGGGACAGGGAATCTGAGCTGGCAGGTAGGGGCTGCAAAGACCGTAAGGGTTGCTGAGGAAAAATGGTGGGAGAGGAAAGGGGCGCCGAGGAAGCGGTGACCTAAATATTGAGAGGGGAGCGCTGAAGGGAGCCCTGAAAATACCGACGAACGTGAGGAGGAAGCTGGGAGGGGCATGGGGCGGGCTTAAGGAACTGGCGGTGGGGCTGGGGCGGGCAACAGCCGCTTCCTAACCAGACATCATCAGCTTAAGAGCTACCACAATTTTAAAGAACCGAGTTCAGATAATCACTGCCGCCCCTGGAGTCAGAGCCAAGGCTCCATCTCTCCAGGCGTTGAGCTCAGGTCCCTTCCGAACCCAGTCCAGAAGCCGTGGGCAAGTTGTTGTCGTGCCCCCCGCTTGAGAGAAGTAATGGGGATGCTGACTGCTTACATGCCACGGAGGTGTGAGAGAGGGTGGACAAGCCCCAGAGAACAAAGTGGGGACCAGAGTGAGCTTTACTCTGTCATCCCTTCTTAGTGGTTCTTTGATGATTCCATGACTTTCTCCTGGAATACTGGGTGTGCGTGACCTCTTTATGGTTATTAACTTCTTCAGGAAAGTCAGATACTCCTATTTCCCTCGCTCACTGAAGGGAGTGCCCCAAGTCTACGTACACCTTCATGTTACAGTTGAAGTGTAAAGATCAGAGCAAAAATGACTGTGTCTCTAAAATGTAGTGAGGACTCTTCTTGTCTTTTAAAGTTTTCCCCAAGTTTTCAGTTTTTATTTTCTGCGTGATGGGTAAGTTCTTCATTCCCAATAGAGTTCAGGGAATTGGGGCTATCTGAGAGACAACTGGGAGAAAGCTCAAAGAGGGGTTGAGAAAAAACTGAGTTGGACTCCTGCCTGATCCCCCATTATGGCTAGGATGAATGTGGGGGTGGCGCACAGCGAAGTAAACCCCAACACTCGAGTGATGAATAGCCGAGGCATCTGGCTGGCCTACATCATCTTGGTAGGACTGCTGCATGTGGTTCTACTCAGCATCCCCTTCTTCAGCATTCCTGTTGTCTGGACCCTGACCAACGTCATCCATAACCTGGTGAGCACTAAACCGCGGCCTTGTACCCACCCCAGCGTTTCCCGACCAAAAGCAAAATAAAATCACCAATTGTTTGGGGATTTATGTGTTCCTTTTGGGATCTTAACATAATTCTTTGACTGAAGAACTACTCTCTGCCCCTCACACTGCCACCTTCCCTGTTCCCAGGCTATGTATGTCTTCCTTCATACGGTGAAAGGGACACCCTTTGAGACTCCTGACCAAGGAAAGGCTCGGCTACTGACACACTGGGAGCAAATGGACTATGGGCTCCAGTTTACCTCTTCCCGCAAGTTCCTCAGCATCTCTCCTATTGTGCTGTGAGTCTATGGGGGAAATGAGGATATGCTGGGTCAGAAAGAGCTCCAAGAGCCAGGGAGAAAGGCCCATAGGGAAGCTGTTAAAAAACAGACTACCCATCTAAAAGCCTTTGAAGATATTAAGGTATACTAGTTCTAAGTCTACAGAGAGCAGTAAAATGTAGAAGTCAATGCTGTAATCAAGCATTCCTTGCTGCCTCCTTGGTAGTAAGGAAATGAAAGGACTTAGAAAAGATAAGTGCCAAATAAAACCAAATGATTTTACACTGCCAAAATAAGTAAATCAAGGCAGAACTGATAGTAATCTTCAAAAACACTGTAGGGAGTGGAAGCAAAGAGGACTCTTAACAGTCATACAGACAAATAGCTTCAGCCGTCATTTGCCATGTCATTAGCAATTAACAGATACTGACTTATAGTCTCCAGTTAAAGGTGCTATCTCCTGAACCCCAAAGTAAATGCTGTTGATATAGCTGGAATAGTTTTAGATAATCTAGAACAGTAAATATACAGTAAAACTGGTCATTTAAAATAGAAGAGAAAGAGCAGGGCACTGTGGTGCATGCCTGGAGTCCCAGCTGCCTGGGAGGCTATGGCAGAAGGATTGTTTGAGCCCAGGAATTTGAGGTTGTACCACACGTATCACACCTGTGAATAGCCACTGCACTGCAACCTGGGAAACATAGTGAGAACTGTCTCTTTAAAAAAAAGAAAAAAGAATATGGATAGGGAAGGCCAACCTCACTCACCCTATTTTTTTCTCTCCCCAGCTATCTCCTGGCCAGCTTCTATACCAAGTATGATGCTGCTCACTTCCTCATCAACACAGCCTCATTGCTCAGTGTACTGCTGCCGAAGTTGCCCCAGTTCCATGGGGTTCGTGTCTTTGGCATCAACAAATACTGAGGGATGGGTTTTGGGACAGCTCCATGGGCATAGGGAAGGCAGTGAAACAGAGGACTATAAAACATCCTTCTCTTATTCTCCATACTGTCTTCTACACCTTGAAAGTGTGAGAACTATACAACCTTTTCCAGACTCCCAAGAAGAGAAGAGATTGGCAAATGGGGCTCCTGGGCCCAGTCCTGCCAGCGGCAAGTTTCTTTGAATCAGGAAGGCAGGTGAGGTAAGGGCCAAATCACTCTCCTCCATAGCAGGAAGCCATTTGGGCAGCTTGTTCAGTGATTACATCTTTCCATATCTTCTACACCTACCACCTTTTTTGCTGTGTATTTTTCTTATAATAATTTTTTCCAGCTATAGCTGCAGTTTAATCAGCAGGAAGGGCAGAGAGCTGTCCTCATAAGGCTGGGGTTAGGAAGATGGAATACTGACCTAATGTATAAAACTTAAAACAATTCTCTAGTCCCCTCTCCTTTGGTCCAGTAGGAGGTGCCCTTCACTCTAAGCTTAACACTTCTTGGGAAGGGATTCTCAAATGAGAAAAAGGGCTCCAGTTATATGGGCAAAAAAGAGGGAAGATACAGGTTACCAGTTATACATTTATAGAAAGATAATCCCCTGGCTTTAAATAGGTATGTACATACAAATATGAACAAACTTAAAAAAAAAAATACAAACCCTTGAATCACATGGGGGCTTCTGGGAACCCCTGCATCCTTCCCCCTCACCCAAGGGCAGTGGGCATGAATCTCTTTTTAAAAATGATTAATTTTGGCCATCCTTGCAGAAAAGAGCCTAAAATTGGGTGATTTACCCACAAAGTGAAAGTCGAGGGAAAATTCAGTTTCCACTCTCTGAACTCTATGCAGTAATCGCCTATCATTAGGGCTACATGCTTGCTTGTTCTGTCTTTTAAATATTATATCGGGGTAAAGGAGAGGGCTCCTCCTGAAATGGTTCAAGAAAGAAGACAGACTTGTGGCTTTAAAAGGGTGGGAAAAAGTGTCATCTGCCCTAAAAGCAAATGACAAGACAAAGGCATACAGACCCCAGGGAAATACCCAGTTCCCACACCTAAAGGGATATACTGTCCAGCCCAGGTCCAGGCCCTAGGTTCTTTACTCTAGCTACCCCCTATTTCTTTGGTATTGTCAAAAGACAAGATTCAGGCCGGGCGCGGTGGCTCATGCCTGTAATCCAGCACTTTGGAAGGCCAAGACGGGTGGATCACCTGAGCTCAGGAGTTTGAGACCAGCCTGGGCAACATGGTGAAACCCCGTCTCTACTAAAAATACAAAAAAGAATTAGTTGGGCCAGGTGTGGTGGTGTGTGCCTGTAATCCCAGCTACTCAGGAGGCTGAGATGGGAGAATTGCTTGAACCCAGGAGACAGAGGTTGCAGTAAGCCGAGATTACACCACTGCACTCCAGCTGGGCAATAGAGCGAGACTCCGTCTCTCAAAAAAAAAAACAAAAGATTCAGTTCCTAGGTGTTGGGGGAGGAGGGATAAATCAAACTCCATCCTATGCTGTACACAGCCCTTTTGACTCCCTGACATTGTTTTGAGGAAAGAAGGGGCGTCAACGTTGGAAGGGCCTCCTCACTTTCTTCCGCCGCTTCGGTTTGGCTTCTCCCTTGGGTACTGTGCTGTTGGGCTTAGAAGCTGCAGTGGCACCAGGGGCAGGCTGAGGAGCTGCAAAGAAGTTCCCATTGGGCATCTGCCCTGGGGGTACTTGAAAGATCCGACTTAAGAAATCCTGAAGATCAGCAGGAGGGGCATCTGGGGTGGCTCTGAGATAAAACAGAAATAAGGCAAGAGATGTTAGAGTTATATGGTTACCTAAAGTTAGATATACTTACCAGTTCCCAAACTTCCTAGAAAATAAGGCCCCTGAGTGTCCTAAAAAGCAGGTCATCTGAAACCATATTCAAAACTGAAATAGTGGGTAGATTATTGACAGAAATACCACCTACCTCTGCCGCCCTCTGGTGCCTGGAATCCGAGAACCAAATGAGATGTGATAGGGGACTCTGTGGGTATCTGGGGAGATACCTACACGCTGGCATCCAGCCCACTCTGTAAACATGAGAAATAATTAGCCAAAACATTGCAGTTTAGAGCACATAAAAGATCAGGAAGTATGAGCCTGTATTTCTAGAGGACAGAGAGTACCTGTGATGTCATACACCTTTCCATCCATCAGTGCAAAGTAGGTGATCTTGAGGCCCAACATGCTTGACTCTGCCCAAAAGTCCCCTTCCTCAGCAGGATGCAGTCTATTACACTCAGCACAGTATCTGGCACTCTTAGGTTCCCGGTCCATTTCAAACCTCCTGCAACCAACAAAAGGATAGTTCTTTAATAATTTGTCAAGCCTACTTAGGGCATTACTAGTAGTCTTACCATTATTCACAAATAGGGCTGAAACATCTAAAATTACCCCCACTTAGATATTTCATATGCCTTCAATGTTCTATCTTAAAAGCTAATTTTTCTTAGTGCTAATTAAAATAGTCAATCTCTTGACAATATGACAAAGGTAGAAACTTAAGGGTCTTTTTACTAATTATGAGATACAGATGTAACTCATAATTACCAATACTCACGAGGAAGATCTTTGGTTACCTAATCCCTGAGCTGTGATTGTCCCATCCCTCTCCTTCTATTTCATACCTATGCTTTCCTTGGCATCGGCTACACATCATAGTATTCATTGCCTCCTTGAGGTCATCTTGCAGCTTGGACAGAAACTCATTTACTGACCGGCTCAGCTCATTCTCTGCCATTCGTTTCCTAAGAGAAGAAACACTTTGTAAGTCAGAAGGTATTGAGGGAGGGACAAAGGGAGACACATCAATTGGCCTCTTGAGGCCCCTGTCTAGCGAGAAAGACAAGTGACTTTAGTTCTCTCCACCTCAACGAGCCTCCACCCCCAAGTCCAGATGCCTCTCCTATTGAGGATTTTTCATTTACCATTATCTGATGATTTCCCATCTCCAACTTACATCTCATATTCCTTTCGCTTTTCAGCATTGCTGACAATGTCCCAAGCTGCTCGCAAAACCTTGAAGGCCTCCTCAGCCCGGGGATGATGATTTTTGTCAGGATGAACCTACCAAGACAGATTTCATTACAAATCCATTCCAACCCTCTCCCCACCTTGAGTTTATTCTCATATCAAAGGGCTCTCTTTCATCACCCTTTTGAAGAGTCAGCGTAGCTTAATGATTAATTGCTCTGGCTCTGCAGATCTGGTTCAATTCACGGCTCTGTTAATTAGCTATATTACCTTGAATATCTATCTTTTTTTTGAGACAAAGTCTCACTCTGTCGCCCAGGCTAGAGTGCAGTGGCACGATCTCAGCTCACTGTAACCTCCGCCTCCCAGGTTCTAGCAATTATCCTGCCTCAGCCTCTCTAGTAGGTGGGATTACAGGCATGTGCCACCACACTCGGCTAATTTTTTTGTATTTTTAGTGGAGACGGGGTTTCATCTAGTTGGACAGTCTGGTCTTGAACTCCTAACCTCAAGTGATCTGCGTACCTCAGCCTCCCAAAGTGCTGGGATTACAGGCGTGTGCCACCGCACCCAGCCTGAATATATATATCATGGATTGCTGGGGGGATTAGATAAGAATATATATGAAGTATGTAGCAAAGAATCAGGCACTACAGTGGATTCATCATCCCAGTTTGCCTGAGACTTTCCCAGTTTTAGCACTGAAAAGTCCCATGCCTCTAGAAACTCCTCAATCCCAGATGAATTGGGACAGTTGGTCTCCGGCACACACATATATCAGTCATAAAATAAGAGTTCCAAAGATGTTACATCTTGAAACTCATTCTTTTTTAACTAGAAAATTCTTGGCCGGGCGCGGTGGCTCACGCCTGTAATCCCAGCACTTTGGGAGGCCGAGGCGGGCGGATCACAAGGTCAGGAGATCGAGACCACGGTGAAACCCCGTCTCTACTAAAAATACAAAAAATTAGCCGGGCGCGGTTGTGGGCGCCTGTAGTCCCAGCTACTCGGGAGGCTGAGGCAGGAGAATGGCGTGAATCCGGGAGGCGGAGCTTGCAGTGAGCCGAGATCGCGCCACTGCACTCCAGCCTGGGCGACAGAGCGAGACTCCGTCTCAAAAAAAAAAAAAAAAAAAAAGAAAATTCTCATATCCAAAACTTCCTACAGTGATCTACCTTTCAGTCTCAGAAATGAAATAGTGTATCATGGTCTCAGAGGCTTTTTATATACTTTCAGCCTTCTCTCCAAGACAAATAATATCCTCTCTTCCTACAGCTTCCTAATTGTATGCATCCCCATTCCCCAAAGAGATAAAGCTAGTCTCCTGCCTGATGCCAAATAACTAAAATGCTGTTAAATTTCCCACATTCCCAAGCTAATTGAACAGCCTTTTAGTCACGTTCACACTAGGGCTTAGTGGCAGTGAGAGGTTCAGTAAAAGCCCAGAGACACTCTGGTCCAGGACAAGAGAGATCTTTGGGGTATAGGGATAGATGTTATGAGGGTAGGGGAACTTAACTACATCTCTACTCCAAGAGAAATTGAAAAATGAGAATTTTTGTTAAGAATAATACTCTCCAAAACAGGATGTCTACTAAAAGAAGGTGAGAAAAGAGCCCTACTACTAGTAGAATTAGTAACAATGAGAGTAAACAATTGTTACCCACTCTAAAAATTGAGTAAACAATTGTTACCCACTCTAAAAATAGAGCAGAGGCCAAGCGCAGTGGCTCAAGCCTGTAATCCCAGCATTCTGGGAGGCCGAGGCAGGTGGATTGCTTGAGTCCAGGAGTTCGAGATCAGGCTAGGCAACATAGCGAGACCCCCATCTCTACTAAAAATAAAAATAGCCGGGTGTGGTGGTGCACAACTGTAGTTCCAGCTACTCGGGAAGCTGAGGTGGAAGAATCACCTGAGCTTGGTGGGGGTCAAGGCTGCAGTGAGCTGAGATCCTGCCACTGTACTCCAGCCTGGGGAACTGGAGTGAGACCCTGTCTCAAAAAAAAAAAAAAAAAAAAAACCAAGCTACCTACTAAGGGGCATACATTTCCCACCAAATTAATTCAGTCCTTTGGTAAGTTATAGGTGTGGTGGTTTACTGTACCTTTAATCATTAATGAAAACTTTAGTTGCCCATTCCTTTTTGGTGTCATGCAGCCATTGAGGTAATTTGCACACTGTGATGTTTTACCAGTCCAGCTCCATACACTCCAGTGTAAGTAGGCCTCCAATTTACACACCTTACTTACATTCATAATATAGTTTTATTTGTACAGAAATAGCAGTAACAATCCGGTATCTAATATCAATCTAATATCTACTTCTAATACAATTTGATAGCATGCTTGTATTAAACCATTTCCCTCAGTCATAAGTTGCAACACAACTCCCATCTGCACACCCTCTTTTTTTTTCTTTTCTTTTTTTTGAGACAAGGTCTTGCTCTGTCGCCCAGGCTGAAGTACAGTGGCATGATCTCAGCTCACTGCAAGCTCCCCCTCCGGGTTCATGCCATTTTCCTGCCTCAGCCTCCCGAGTAGCTGGGACTACAGGCGCCCGCCACCACGCCCAGCTAATTTTTTTGTATTTTTAATAGAGATGGGGTTTCACCATGTTAGCCAGGATGGTCTCGATCTCCTAACCTCGTGATTCACCCACCTCAGCCTCCCAAAGTGCTGGGATTACAGGCGTGAGCCACCGCGCCCGGCCCTGCACGCCCTCTTATCAATAAAAGCAACCATATTTTCATGTATGACGTACATATGCATACACTTCCATTTTCTTTCCCTCTCCTATTCTGAGTTGCTGACCCTGAAACAGCCTGTTTTCTCCTACCTGGTGCTAAAATACTTACATGCACTCCCTGACCCTCCCACACTAGGTCCATATTTGCTTCTCTGGGAGAAATAGTTGGGTTGCCCCACGTTTAAAAAAAAAAAAAAAAAAAAAAAAAACCTCATTTGTTCAGGGAAGAGCAACTGAGGTGTTCTCTGAACAGGTCTTTTTCCCATTCTAGTTAGAGGGACTTCACCTAGATATTCCAGGTGAATGAGTGCTACATTGCCTAATATACCAGGTTCAAAAAATGTATCTCATGACAAGAAACAAAATGGAGGGAAGATCAGACCCCATCGTAGAGGGGAAAATATCTTTTTTTTTTTTTTCACATGGTCTGGCTTTGTTGCCCAGACTGTAGGTACATGATCCTGGCTCACTGCAGCCTCGACCTCTTGGGCTCAACTGATCCTCCCACCTCAGCCTCCTTAGTAGCTGGGACTACAGGCATGCGCCACCAAGCCTGGCCTCCCAAAGTGCTGAGATCACAGGTGTGAGCCACTACACCTGGCCCAAAAAGTCTTTATGACTCCTTCCTAAGAATATGTTAACCGGCCGGGTACAGTGGCTCACACCTGTAATCCCAGCACCTTGGGAGGTCGAGGCAGGCGGATCACAAGGTCAGGAGATCGAGACCATCTTGGCTAACATGGTGAAACCCCGTCTCTACTAAAAATACAAAAAATTAGCCGGGCATGGTGGTGGGCGCCTGTAGTCCCAGCTACTCGGGAGGCTGAGGCAGGAGAATGGCGTCAACCCGGGAGGCGGAGTTTGCAGTAAGCCAAGATCGTGCCACTGCACTCCAGCCTAAGAGATAGAGCGAGACTCCTTCTCAAAAAAAAAAAGTTAATCTTCACCTACCCGTTAACTTTCTACTCTGCCTTCCCTTTATTCCACTCTCCCTAAAACTGGAATAGAAAATATAGGAACAGGCCAGGAGCCGTGGCTCACACTTGTAATCCCAGCACTTTGGGAGGCTGAGGCGGATGGATCATGAGATCAGGAGTTCGAGACCAGCATGGTGAAACCCAGTCTTTACTAAAAATACAAAAAAAATTAGCCAGGCATGGTGGTGCGCACCTGTAATCCCAGCTACTCATGAGGCTAAGGCAGGAGAATCGCTTGAACCCAGGAGGCGGAGGTTGCAGTGAGCTGAGATTGTGCCACTGCACTCCAGCCTGAGTGACGAGGCAAGACTACATCTCAAAAAAAAAAGAAAAGAAAAGAAAATATGGGAACAAAAGAGAGGAACAGGAAACAGAAGGGTACTCACCATCACTGCCAGCTGTCTATAGGCCTTCTTCAGTTCAACATCTGATGCTGTGGCCTCAACACCCAGTACGTGGAAAGGGTTTAGCTCATCCTCAGGAACCCCAGTCATGGTCAAGAGTCGAGCCACTTCCTCTTCAGGCTGGCAGTAGCGCCCACTAGCTACAGGTGCATTCCCCTGCCTATTAGTATTCTGCTTGACCCAAGGCAACTCCAGCCAGCCCCACTGAACTATTCTTACCAGCCGCTGCCATGGCCTGCTATCTCTCAGCAGAGTCAAGCAACGCTGCAAGGCTGGGGAATCCAGCCAAGAGAAGAGCCAGGTGGCCTTATCCCTCCAGCCTAACCGGTCACCTAGTCCCACCAGAAACCGCCATCCCAACTGTAGAAAGCCCAAAAAGACGGCCAGAGCCAGGAGCAGCAAAGCACCCAGCAGCTTAAGAAAACGGGTAAACAATCCTACTCCACAGTAAAATCCCTGGCTTAGAAACTGAAACATGACCTGGGCCCAGCCCCCCAGCCGCCCAGTCCAGACTCCCATCCAAACTCGAAAAAGGTCCAAATCACTGCTTTTCAGCTGCCTGCATGCATAGATGAGATGGCCACAAGTTTCTACGTACTCTCCCACCAAAACCAGCAGTTCAATCAGCCACCAAAAGCCTGCCTGTCCAAGTTGACACAGTTCCTCAGCTCCCCACAATCCCAGGCCTCTGCGCTTATCTGCCTGACTTCGTTTCCGGCCCAGCCGATGTCGACCAGGGGACCTGGGATCCCTTCGTCCACCCTCCCGAGTATCCTCCTTGGTTGGAAAGCGGTGCCGCTGTCTCCGGGATGCGGGTTTCTTTCCGCTGGACACACGTGAAAAATCACTGGGGAACTTAAGAGATTCTTCATCATCATATTCCTCTTCCAACTCTTCATCTTCCCCCAAGGCTGGAGAGGTACAGTGGTGGCAAAAGTTGCTAGAAGAGCCATTTTCTCCCTCAGAGTAAGGCCCTTCTGGAATTCCAGGTGTTCCCTGGCAGTTGCAAGCAGATGGAATGGAAAGAAAAGAAGGGTTCCCATCCTCCTGGTACCCCGCCTCATCTTCTTTTGAGAGTTCCTGGTCCACTCCTGACTCTTCTTCTGACGATGTCTCACTCTGGTCAGGGTCCTCTGCATCTCTAGGTGGTCCTGGACCCCTTGGGGGGCCATGGCTTGGGTCCAACCAATGGGCTGGGTTTGGGTGCTGTGTGTACTTAGGACCAGAGTGCTCTGTGAAGCAGCGGGTACCATTAGGAGCAGTCCCTGCTGAGTCCCTGAGTCCTGAGAATGAAGGTATTTCAGGGTCCACGGAGGGTCCTAAAGTCCTGAGGGAGGCACCACCACTATGGTGGGCTCCACACAACCCTCTTTCTCCGGGGTGCTTCTGGGCCATGACCCCAGGGCTTCCTGAGGGTCTTAGGTCACAGCCATCATGGTGTGTTCTGATGCCTGTAACAGATGTCAAGGTGGAGACGGTCAAGGATGAGACCAAGAGAGGAATTAAACAATCTTAAGTAGTGGACACATTTAATTCATCCACCTTCCTTGTTTTCCCAAGTTCTTTGGGGGCATTCGCTATTCCTAGCAATAAGCCAAAACTAGACTCACCACAACCCTGCTTGCTCCCTCCCCTCTCCTCCAAATCACCTAAGTTTTTCTTCTTTCCCCAGAAAACTATAACCTTCAATCAGGGAAAAAGGGAGGTACAGTAAAGGGTGTGGTCGGGGCAGGGTGGGTCACTCTTAGGAAAATGGGAAAGGCGGCCGGATAGGGGGCCATAGACTGCCAGTAAAGGGTGGGGGCCGTGCGGCCCTGGAGGAAAATCTGGGGGCGGAGCTTAGGGCTGCCCCTAAGAAAGACTACCAGGGAACCCACCGGCTGTGTAGAAGGGACGAAGGTGGCCGGGCACGGTGGCTCACGCCTATACTCCCAGCACTTTGGGAAGCCGAGGCGGGCGGATCACGAGGTCAGGAGTTGGAGACCAGCCTGACCAATATGGTGAAACTCCGTCTCTATTAAAAATACAAAAATTAGCCAAGCGTGGTGGCGCGCACCTGTAGTCCCAGCTACCCGGGAGGCTGAGACAGAAGAATCGCTTGAACCCGGAAGGTGGAGGTTGCAGTGAGCCGACATCGTTCCACTGTACTCCAGCCTGGGCGACAGAGCGAGACTCCATCTCAAAAACAAGCAAGCAAACAAACAAAAAAAATAAAAACAAAAAAAAACGGACGTACCGAAGAACGGCGGTAACTCCTCCCCCTCGAGCCGCCCGGCCTGGGGCCAGGGTGAGCTACGAGAGCCGCTCTCCCGGCTCCGCCTCCCGCTCACGCTCTGCTTCCGCCTTCCGTCCCCGCCGCCGCCGCCGACCTGGGCCTACTTCCACTTCCGGGGTCACCAGGGAAGAGACGGGAAGGAAAAGAAATAGTGGTTGGCTGAGAGGCGAGCCAGTCCAGCTAGTGCTGCGTCGACTCCAAGGAGGCGGTCCTAAGGAAGTACTGGCTCCGCCATTTAAAGACCCCTGCCTCCGCGTGTGGGAATAGGATTCCCGCAGGTTGCACCGCTGGAAGCAAGGCAAGTGGGCTCTGCACCAATGCCTGCAGACTAAGGGCAGACTCTCAGGGTTGCTCTGGGTGTATTCCTGGGAGATGGAGGGCAGCCACCGAGCCTCACGTAGTCTGTTTCCCTTGCAGACCAAACCGGGGAGCTCAGAAGAGTCACTGCCCTGATCCCTTCCGTGCTGGCAGCTGCGAGGACAGAGGCCCCTTTGTATCCTGCGGTGCGGAGGTGGAGCAGAGGAGAGGGTGCCCCGGACTGGCCCCCACCCTCGCCCTGCAGCGCTGCCCCTCCTTTCACAGCAACCCACGGCCTCCCCCTCGCTTGACCCAGCTGGCGAGCTGCCCCTTATACCTGGATCCGCCCCTTGGGACGCAGCTCCCCTGGCCCGATCACCGAGCGGTGCCTAGGAACTGGGAGCGTAACTCAGCTCGGCTCAGAACCTTACCCGAGAGCCAAAGAATACTGAACTCATCTACATGCTGCTTGACATCTTATCTGCATACCAAGCTATTTGGTGGACGTCCACATGCGCCCCCGACTCCCGTTCCGTCGGTGCCCTCCTCTGCACACGGCTCTAGCCTTATACCTCTCCTGTCAGTGCCCCTTCCAGGCCCCGTCTTGATCCGAAAGTTTTTCCACCCATGAACCCCCCGCTGGCTCTCCCAGCCTAGCAAAAGCCCCTTCCCTGGGTCCACGATCCCGACCACCCGGCTCTCCAGAAGACAATACTCCAATTCTCTGGGAAGTGGAAGAAACCAAGCTGGAGCTAGGGGGGCGCTGGGACCCCTATTGGGGCTTTGAGAGCTTCCGGTTGTCATCTCCTAAGTATTCGGAGACCCTTCTCCAAAACTCTTGGGGTGACTCTCAAGACTCTTACCTGCTATATAGTTGGGGGTCTCTGGTCCTGGACTAGAGCAGTAGGCAACCTGGGTCCCCACACACACAGGGGAAAGAGTTGGAGGGGCCTGCCTTGTGATGTCACCCCCCTCCACCCACCGCGGACGCGCGAGCGCGCGCGCGCGCGCGCACACACACACACACACACAGACAAACACACACGCCCTGTCCCCTTTCTCTACCCCCCCAGCTAGTTGCATTTAGCTCACAGAGCCTGGGCTGCGACTTGAAAGAGTTTAGGCAGCAACAAACAGAGTGGCCCTGGGGGTGCCCTCGACCGACAGCCGACCCTTCGGCGTCTAGGACCTCCGAGCGGGGATGCAGCTGGGGGTCTAGGGAAGCACTTCCACCCCCTCCTCCTCAACCCTGGCAGGGTGGTGAGTAGTTAACATCCCCTCCCCAACCCCCATCTTGTTCAGGGTCCCCAGACTTCCAAGCAGATTGAGGAGAGGAGCTCCGAGAGCCAACCCTCCAGCCTGTAAGGACCTTGATATCCAAAGGACAGCTGAAGGAAGTAAAGCGCCTGCATTTATGCCACTTCATTCCCACAGTGCCCGAAATGCCAGCTCCTCCTTGGTGTTCTCCTTTCAGGATCTGAATTCAAATCCCATTGGCAGCCCTGATACCGCTGGGGGAAGGGTAAGGTAGGAAAATTCCCACCAGTATCCTAAGGGGAGGTGCGAGTGGCTACCAGGATGTGAGATGTCTGTGGGCAAAATCCTTGCTTATTCCATGAGGGGCTGTGGGATTAGGACTGTGGCTGGATGCCCCTTCCTCCAACAACTCCATCTCAGCATGAAGCTGAGGCTTTAAAACCCTGACAAACTGTGGGTGTGTCTCATACTTAATTCCTCCTTCCAAACTCTTGGTGTCTGGTTTTTTCCCTCTTTCTGCCCTGTGGCTGGAGGAGCTGTCCAGAGACCCTACCATGACTCATACTGTCCTGGTCTCCCTCCCTCTCCCCTCTCTATTAACCTCACCCTTCCCAATCTCGTGGGATAGTATTAAGTCCCAATCGCAGATAGGGCAATAATGTCCCTGCACCCCTCCCTCCACACATCCAGGGCTTCCTGTTCCTTCCATCCTCACCCTGAAGAGCTGCAGGGTGGTGGGGGCAGGCAAAGGCTCATTACTTTGTAAGATTTTCATTATTTTATAAGATTTCCTTTTACATGTTACTTAAGTGTCCTTGTTTCAGAGAGTGGTAAAGACAGATCCTGCTCCTCTCAATCCAATCCTATAGATTTCTTCAGTTACCTCAACAGGGTCATACTGGCTTCTGAAATGGGTACCATTATTTAAAGTAAATAGAGGTACAGAATCCTCAAGATTTATGGGCACCAAAGTTTCTGTCCCGTGCCCCCCTGCAGGTTTCCCTATCCCCTAAAGACATTCATGGATGGATGAGAGGAGCTGACATCTCCCCCTCTGTGACCACTTTCTCTTTGGCCCTGGAGGAAGTCTTGCCACCCCTGGCTGTGACATCTGACCCCAGGCCCTTTAATCAACAACTCCCAGAGCCTCCAGACCCAAGATGTGTTTTGGAACCCCAGGACAATCCTGAAGTGGCACCTGCCCCGGTGTGTGCCCTTTGCTGCTGCTTTGGAATCATCTACTGCTGCTTCGGTGAGGGCAGGGCCAAGGACCTAGGGGGCCATTACCCGAGACTGTCACCCTCAAGGATGATGCCAACTTTCCTCCTCACTCCTGAGCCATCTCACCTCCCTGCCAGGGGTTCCTACCTCCATGTGACCCATGTTGCTCTGGCTGTATTCCTAGGCCTATGTTGTTGCTCTTGCCAGCTTCTTGTCCATCCTCCATGCCCATGCCTTCTAGCTCTCACTTTTGGCATCTATCATTTGCCCTTCTCTTACCTCCTACCTGAAAACCCCATTCCTAAATTATTCTCTATGTTTCAGGCTTCTTCACTCTTCCCCAAAAACCTGAATCAGCTTGTGCTGATTTTTTCCTATCTGCTATCCCTGAAAGGACAGACCTTCTTTCTATCCTTACTCCCCTGGATGTATCCATCTTACCTCTTGATTTTCCCTCCCATTCCCTCACAGTTCCGGAAACAGTGACCCCCCGACCCTAAGCTACCCCTTTCTGCCCCTGGGCTTGAGGTCTCCTGACATGCTGCTCCTGTCTTCTGCTCCTCTAGTGAGCCATTCCTCTCCCCTGGAATTCATCAGAGTCATCCCCATAGAGCCCCCTTCCTGCCTCTCAATGCCTCCTGCCTCACTTCCCAGGCTACCGCTGCTTCAAGACAGTGATGTTTCTCTCCGGTCTGCTGTCAGGAGCTTCCTACTGTGCCACAAGGTGCGGGTGCTGGAGACACAGCTGAGCCTGGAAATGAGAGTGGGCATTGCTGTCTGTGGTCATCACCACAGCACTCTCTACATAGACCACTCCTCTACGGCGTGGTCACCATGCTGGTTCACTGTGTTGGGCTCTTATTAACTGGTCTCCTGCTACTCCTGACCTTGGGTGCTGGAGCCCTGCTCTCCACTGAGCCTATCTACCAACCACCTTCAGCATGGGTGCCAGCTGGGGGGCTGCGGGGGCCGGCGCTGCTGGGAACCCTGCTCACACTTGGGTGGTCACGTCCATTCACAGTTCTGGGCACAGCCCTGCTGGGTTCTGCAGTGTTTGTGGCCTATGCTGACTAATTCCTGGAGGGGCTGGCACTGGGCAGTCGGCTGGGCCAACGCCTGTAGACACTTCCACCCTTGTCTTCTCTCTGCTGATATAGCTGGGTCTTACTGGGGATTTGGCCAGCCTTGGGGGCCCTTGGGGCCCTGGCCCAGTGGAAGCTCATGCCTGGGGAACATGGAGGCCATACCAGTGGTGAGTTAGTGCTGTGGTACAGAAGCAAGGTCATACCTGAGGAACATGGAGGCCACACCAATGGTGAGTTAGTGCTGTGGTACAGAAGCAGCCAAACTGTGCCTACTTATGTCCCCAGTTCCTAGACTTGAGGAGGGGAAGGGGAGAAATACATTTGAGGAAGGAGAGTGGGGGAGGATGTCCAAGGTGAATGGGGCAGGGCACTGAAAAAAAAGTTGAAGGAGTCAGGGGAAGCAGGAGAGAGTTGCAGAAGGAAAGGAGGATCTCAGGGAAGTCTAGGAGGAAAGAATAGAATTCCAAAGAGTTTCTTTTAGAATAAATGGGGGGCCGGGCGTGGTGGCTCATGCCTGTAATCCCAGAACTTTGGGGGCCAAGGCGGGCGGATCACGAGGTCAGGAGATCGAGACCATCGTGACTAACATGGTGAAACCCTGTGTCTACTAAAAATACAAAAAATAAACTAGCCAGGCGTGGTGGCGGGCGCCTGTAGTCCCAGCTACTCTGGAGGCTGAGGCAGGAAAATGGCTTGAACCCGGGAGGTGGAGCTTGCAGTGAGCCGAGATCACACCAGTACACTCCAGCCTGGGTGACAGAGCAAGAGTCCATTTCAAAAACAAAAAAAGAATAAATGGGGGGAAGATGAGGCTTGAGAGAAACATAACAGGAAGGTCAAATGGGTTTCTTTCGAGTGTATTAGGGTAGGATTCAGGTCTAAAGAGGCCTCCTTGAGTCTGTATTGCCCCCTCCTAAGCAGTGGTCTTTTTTTTTGAGACAGTCTCACTCTGTCACCCAGGCTGGAGTGCAGTGGCATGATCTTGGCTCACTGCAACCTCCGCCTCCTGGATTCAAGTGATTCTCATGCCTTAGCTTCCCAAGTAGCTGGGATTACAGATGTGCACCACCATGCCCGGCTAGTTTTTGTATCTTTAGTAGAGACAGGGTTTCACCATGTTGGCCAGGCTGGCCCTGAACTCCCGACCTCAAGTGATCCACCCACCTCAGCCTCCCAAAGTGCTGGGATTACAAGCGTGAGCCACCGCACCCGGCCAGCAGTGGTCTTAAGCCACCAGCAAAGGCATCTCCAACTCCTTCCGACCCTTTAGCAAAAGGCCAAATGGCACTGGATCCCCTCTGGGGTGGGGCTTTGTGAGGGCAGCTATCGGCACCAGCTCCCTGCCAATACCTGGAGCCCTGCTGACAGTCTCACTCCAGTGAGTGGGGGGCTTGGGGACACCCTGGGCAGATGGAGCAGAGGGCATATGGGGATGGTCAGGGTGGGAGGGGCGCTCTGACCCAGGCCCCTCCTTCCTCTCTGCCCTGTGTTCCCCCAGCGTTATTTCCAGAGTCTTCAAGAGTGCCAACTGGGACCAGGACCCCAGGCCACAGCCCCCTACGCCGTCCTGGACCTGGATTCTGACTGTGGTTCCACTGTACCCCTTACCTGAATCTCTGGTTCTAACCAGACCTGAGCCTGGACTTCCACTTTTGCCCTCACCCCTGTGAGGGCCTGGGAGCACTAGGTGGACAGGGTTTGAGTCACAGGACCTGCACATAAACTTCCCCACCTCTTGGACTTGGGGATAGGATCTGTGCCTCAACCCAGACCAGCCTTGTAGGAATATGTTCCAAGAACAGAGAAGAGTCTTATGGGGAAGGGGGAAGAAGGGAAGTATGAATATTTACCTCCGACCAATAATAGAGGTACCCTGGTCCCCGAAGAAACTGACTACCGAATTCCCTCCAAGCCTTATCCATAGAGTCTTTTTTTTTGAGACAAGGTCTTGTTCTGTCCAGTGCCGTGGCGTGATCATAGCTCATGACAACCTTGACTTCCCTGGCCCAAGCAAGCCTCTCATTCAGCCTCCCGAGTGGCTGGGACCACAGGCGCCACACACAGCTAATTTTTATTCATTTGTTTTTATTTTTTTTGCAGAGACAGGGTCTCCCTATGTTGCCCAAGCTGGTCTTGAACTCCTGGGCTCAAGTGATCCTCCTGCTTCAGCCTCCCAAAGTGCTAGGATTATAGCCACCATACCTGGTCTTGAAATAGCCTTTTAAATATCCACCTCAGCATGCCTCACAGTGGTAGAAACAAGCGGTTTTTGTTTTGTAGGATCAGGGAGCTTCTAAGGCATTTGATAGCTTTTTGATGGGAAGAAGGGCTCTGAGGAGCTCCAAGATACCCCCACCTCCAGGCACTTCATTAGGGGGTAGTTGGGTTTCTTTGACCTTCCCCCTGGGTCCCATAGGCTTAAACCCCCACCTCCTATCTCAGCTAGGAGCACTATCTTCCATGGTGCTTCCACTTTTCTCCTCAACCTGGGGAAGACCATAGGGCAGTGCCTGCCTCAGGACCTGCCTTCCCCAAAAGCTGGCTTCTTGCTCCAAGGAGAGAGCATTGGCCCACCTGCCAGAGTCTTGCCTTTTGCCCAAAGGAGCCTGGTCTTCAGGGCTGCATAGGAGACAAGTGCTTTCTCTGCTTCTCACTGTGGGTGGCACTAATTTCCTCCTTAACCAGAACTTTGTTCCAGACACTAACCCACTCTAACTCTTCCCCCTCTGACTCTCCTGCCCCAGGTCTGTTCCTGGTTTCCCAGATGCATAAAGGAAGACATATCCCTCCCCTGGGCAGCAAGGCTACAATGGGAGGGAGGGAGAACATGGGAGCATGTGAATAAAATGGCATTACATACTGAACCAGGAGTCCAGCCTCTGCTGTTGGTGCTCTTTTCTTTCTCTGCACCCCAAAACAAAGAGCTAACCATCTTGACAAATCCTCTGTCCCCTAAAGATCTAATAGAGGTACCTGTATCATACAGACTACTGTAAGAGTTATACAACCAGACAGCTAGAGGAAGAGCTGTTCAGTCCTCTCTTATGAACATAGTTAGCCTTTATTAAACACAAATGTACCAGACACTGTGCCAGGCACTTCACATACAGTATTTCATTTAGTGCAACAACCCTGCAGGACTGGTCTTAACCTAATGTTGCAAATGGGGAATCTGAGGTTCAACAAGGTTAATTAGCTTGCCCATAACCATAAGCACATAAATGTGATTCTCAAGGATTCCAACGCCCTTGCTCAGTTTAGTGGCCATGCTGTTTTCTTGCATTTTATGTAAGAAGAACAGGACCCAGGCATCTGCCTCCACCATTGACCTCCAGAAAAGAGATGACGCAGTTGGAAGGGCTGTCTAAGACAGACAGGAAACGGAGTTGGGGGCCAAATCTGAGTTAGGGGAGCACTTCTCAGGATTGAAAGAGCACAGGAGAGTGGTGGCTGGAGCTGGAACTGTTAGAGGCCTGAGTTCTACAGTCATGCCCCTGCTACAGCACCTGCGAGGTTCAACTGAGCAGACAGGTATTTCATTCAGGTATTAGGCCTCTGGGAGGGAATGAAAGGGTGGGTGGTGGAGCCTGAGGGCGTAATGTCCAAGATTGTGTCTGTGGGTGAGCAGTCAGTATTCAAATGTGGTATCTGTGGCTGAGAGAGTGGTATCCAAGCTTGTGCCCATACCTGAAGGAGTGGTATCCCCACCTGATGGGGTAGTGTCTACAGTCTGGGGACGACAGTGCATCCAGTTGTGGGCAATATTTCTGGGATAGCCTTTCTCTACTCGAAGCTGCTGGTTGAGGCGCCAGTAGACTTTGCCTTTGAAGAAGAAGACTCGGCCATCTTGCCAACTCGTAGCAGCTGAAGGCTGGTTTGGCACTCCCGTAAACAAACCCTTGATTGGTTTGGGGTAGCTGCTGAAGTCAGTTCGGGCCAGCTCGTCCCACTGCCAGTACCCGGAGCCCTGGATATGGGATGGGTGGGGAGAGGAAGAGGAGAAAGCTTAGGACCCCCAGAGGTCTACCCCCAGCCCAGTGCAGCTGCAGAACATCTCCCTTCAAGCACAAGCTTCGATTCTCAGTATAAGGTAGCCCACCCCTCCTAAGAAGGGATTTGCCCTTGCTTTGAACTTTATACCTTAAAGAGGAACACCTTTTGGTTGAGAGGCCAATAGAAAGCTGCATCCAGGTTAGGTTCTACCCTATTCAGCTTCTTGGGGAAGCCAGGAGACATCTTGAAATTAACGTAGCGCCACACCTTGTCTCCTGAGAGCATGTGAGGAGAGAACAAGTCACCTCTGTCCTCAGGTGATAGCTTTTGGTCTCCTCCGGTCCACCCATTCAGAAACTTCTCATTTCCCTCCCTTTTATAGTTTAAGATTAGGTCCTCCTCAAGTAAGATACTGTAAACTAGCCCCCTTACCCTTAAAGAAGTGAATCCATTGTGTTCGAGGCGAATAGACAGCAGCATCCAGGTTTCCGGGGAGCCCCTCCCAAAGGGCAGACACTCGGAACAAGGGGCCTGGTCCTGAATCTGATACAGTCCACACGTAGTCCCCCTTGAAAGCATAGGTCGTCCCACGGGGCCCTTAGAGTAATGGTGTGTCAACAAGTCAAAAAGACAGAGGTCAAGTAGACAGAAACTTGGGGGTATCTCAGGCTGACTAACAATTTGCCCTCCCCCTGCAGGCTGATTCTTCAAATAGTCATTCAACTTTGATTCAAGGAGAAAATTAAAGGCAGAGAAAGAGGATTCAGAACGCTTTGTTGCTCAGAGCATTTCAGCTTTGGTCTACTCAACAAAACAAAAGTCCTGCAGATAGCTATTCCTCCTTAGGAACCTCAGCCTCCCCTCCAAGTGGCTTCCTAGTTGTCCTTCCAACCAGGTGCAACACCCTCTCTAACAGGCAATCTGGTTAATGTAGTTTTCTCCATCTTGCTGCATTTCCAGATGTGTTCTAGTGGCCCTAGAGGGTGGCAACCTTGGTAAGTGCCTGCCTAAGCCACCTTTAATTTGGCTCTGAACTCTCCCTCCCCATGTCACATGTCTCCTTCCATGGTCATTAATGCCTGGGATCTAACCTCCATTGCTCATGCTGAAGTCCCATGTCACTCCCATATGTCCAGGCCTCAGGATCAGCAGGCTGCCCCCACTGCCTGCCAACAGCCTGGAGGGGAAGGACCTCACCCAGCATCATGGCATCCAGTTCACCACTGCAGGGGTCTGGCATGGGACTGGGTTCTGTGGGCACTGGGGACACAGTGGGCAGCTCTGTCTCTTCTTCTTCCTCATCCTTTATCACTGGACTCTTCTTGCCTACAAGGTAAAGTCATGCTGCTTAGGGAGAGAACTCACAGCACCTGTCCTCCGCACCAGTCTCCTGTAAGTTTTGCCCAGAGGCCCCATACAGAGGGGAGAAGGGAATCCTAGAGCATTGTCATTCGTGGTAGGCAATATTATGTTGGTATCAGTGGAAGACACATTGTAGGTTTGAGAAGCACCAGAAAGGGAGAAGGAGGATTGTTAGAATGTGCATTCTTGCCGGGTGTGGTGGCTCACACCTGTAATCCTAGCACTTTGGAAGGCTGAGGCAGGTGGACTGCCTGAGCTCAGGAATTCAAGACCATCCTGGGCAACATGGTGAAACCCCGTCTCTACTAAAATACAAAAAAAATTAGCTGGGCATGGTGGCGTGCACCTGTAATCCCAGCTACTTGGGAGGCTGAGGCAGGAGAATCGCTTGAACCTGGGAGGCAGAGGTTGCAGTGAGCCAAGATTGTGCCATTGCACTCCAGCCTGGGTGACAGAGTGAGGCACCATCTCAAAAAAAAAAAAAAAAAAGAAGAAGAAGAAGAAGAAGAATGTGATGTGCATTCTCCATCCCCAAGCATGGGTGTAAGGAGAGAGAGGCCTGGAAGGTAGATTAGACATAGAAAAGTCAGAGAGAAACTGTTCCTGAAAATGAAGAAGACTGAGTAACTGGGCTGGAAGAGAAGAAAGACACTAAGCTATATCCCTATATGGAGGCTAGACCTGTCTCTTCAAGCCTTGACATGGGAGTCAGACTGACCCTGCCCCTCACTAGGGGAAGGGACTGACCATAGAGAGCCTGGATGCCTGCCACATCATCTGGGTGTAGCTTGAAGTGGGGCTGGTAGCCCTGGTAGACTGGGGCCATGAGGGCCTGGGAATATCGGGAGTGCCCCAGCCCCAGGGCATGGCCCACTTCATGGGCTGCAATGATGCGCAGGTTCACCCCGCGGTAGGTCCCCTCAGTCCAGAACTCGTCTTCGTCGAAGTGCACACTGCCCAGCTCTGGGATGTCGGCATGGGCCAGGACTCTCCCTGGACAAAGGCAAAGGTGAACAGGAAGGAGGTCAGAGCCCGCTAGGCCAGAGCACACCCTGCCTATTATAAACTCTAATTAATGCATGCCCTTAAAATTCCCCCAGCTATGTTCACTGTCTCTTAGATGCTTCTTTCTCTCCTTTCAGATTCCCCTGTCATCACCCAGTTCTCTCAGGAATGCCCATCACTGTCCCTTACCTCCCCAGCCACTCCGTGCTCTCTGACCCAGTCCTCTCTGGCCCATACCTCTAAGGTATGCCTTGAACAGGGGAACTTAAGGGAGAAAAAGAAGCATAGGCAGCCAGGGGTGATGGCTCACACCTGTAATCCCAACATTTTCACAGGTCAATGCAGGATGATTGCTTGAGTACAGGAGTTTTAGACCAGCCTGGGCAACATAGCAAAACCTCATCTCTACAAAAATTAGCCAGGTGTGGTAGTGTTTTCCTGTAGTCTCTACCTGGAGGCTGAGGTGGGAGGATCACTTGAGCCTGGGAGGTTGAGGCTGCAGTGAGCCATGACTGTGCCACTGTACTCCAGTCTGGGCAACAGAGTGAGACTCTGTCAAGCAAGCAAGAGAGAGGAAAGAAAGAAGGGAGGGAAGGAGGGAGGGAGAGAAGGAAGGAAGGAAGAAAGGGAGGGAGGGAGGTAAGGAGGGAGGGAGGCACCATGTAGATGACCAACTGCTCCCCTGCTCCCGTTAGAAGGTAATTAGAGTGTATGGTGCAGGTGGGATAAAGGGCAGCCCAAACATCAAGGTTCCAGAGTCACTGGTTCAAGGAGACAGAGGTAATCTCAGAGGTCTATGAGGTGGGAACTGAGAACTGTTGCCTACCAGGCCCATCAAAAGAATTGGAACAGTACAAGCTTTGGCGGCCATGGAAGGAGAGGCGGATGTCAGCCCCACCAGCCTGCACCTCTCGGAAGGTCAAGGGAGCCACATTGCTCCAGTCCTGGAAGGCTTGACGCAGGGCTGCCCGGGCTGTGTGGGATGGAAGGGTGGAGGGCAGGTTCAAGATGCGGAAAGTCAAGTGCTTCTTTCTCCAGCGGCCTAGTTAATGACCAGAAAACAGATTAGAAATACAGATCCTTCTGCCAACCCCAGAGAGCTCCTCTGGGTTTAGGCATTCAACCCCCAAGACAGGTGATAACCAGGTAATCACCAGGTATTCAACACTGAGCTGGTCCAGATTGTCCTGATGCCACCCACAGTCCAGAATCACAGCACCCCTCCTCTCCCTCCCTTTTCCAGGCTCCGTTCTCACCCAGCAACAGGTATTTAAGGGTCTTCTGGTTGAAGGGATCCTCTAGGCCACAACGAGGCTGCTTCATGCGGGCCCTTGTGGCATCATCCAGCTGACCTGAGACTGGAAGTTCAGATGCTTCCTGAAAAGCTCTGAAGGAGGGAGAGGGATGGGTCTACCAGGACAGGAAAATCTGAAATGACCGGGAGCTGGAGATGATTGCTCTTTGACTTCCTGCTGCCCAAGGTCATGGCCAAGAATAGCACAGAATCCCTGAAGCTGACAGGGTTACTCCAGCCTCCAGTCCTCATAATTTGGACTTTCTACAGAAATGGAGATACTCCAGCTTCATCTCCCCATTTCAGGCTCTTTCATTCGAGTAAGCTGACCCTCAGGTGTAGCCTTCCTCCTCTACTGTAATTTCTTTCTTTCTTTCTTTCTTTCTTTCTTTCTTTCTTTCTTTCTTTCTTTCTTTCTTTCTTTCTCTCTCTGTCTCTCTCTCTCTTTCTTTCTTTCTCTTTCTCTCTCTCTGTCTCTCTCTCTTTCTTTCTTTCTTTCTCTCTCTCTCCCTTTCTTTCTCTTTCTTTCTTTTTCTTCTCTCTTTCTCTCTCTTTCTTCCTTTCTTTTTTGGTAGAGATGGGGTCTCACTGTGTTGCCCAGGTTGCTCTCAAACTTCTGGGCTCAAGCAATTCCCCTGCCTGGATCTCCCAAAGTGCTGGGATTACAGGCATGAGCCACCGTGCCCGGCCCCTCTACTGCAATTTCTAACCTTCTCCTACTCTGTGGAGGTGTCCGGCTCCCCTGCTCTGGAGAGCTTCCCACTAGTGCTCCCACCTGACAGCCTGTCCTCTTTCAACCTCCTCCCCTCCTGGCTGGATACCCCTCCCAGCCCAGCTTGCTCTAGAGCAATTTCATCCAGCTACGGACTGTCATAGGGCCTATGGGCTTTTCAAGGGACCTGAACATATCTGAGAGCAGAAAGAAAAACAATCCATTATATCAACATATAAAATTATAAAACAGAAATAAGTACTGAATTAAAGGCCCACAAAAGGTAACAGCATGTCAACAACTCAACTCAGTTTTACATATCATTATACTTTATGTGGGCTATAACTAAATATTAGTATTTGAGATATGATGTGGGTAGAGACTCCAAAGGAGTGCTTAGGGCCTAGGGAGATCCAATGACTGTATTCCTGGTCTGTGAATCCCCATCTCACCCCATGCCCCACCACCATAATAATGATCGCCACCCATCTCTAGATCCCTGCCATGGTTTAGGGTCAGGAGGAGGTGGGCCTAGGGAGAGGAAGGTATGAGAAGGAAGAAGACCTTTAGACCTTAGCCCTAAAGGCATGCACCTCATAGCTTCTCACCTCAGAGCCTCGGTGATATCTTCTGGCTTGAAGTTATTAGATCCTTCTAGAGGCTTCTGTAGGTACCCATATTGCGACAGGTACTCCTGTGATGGGAGTGGAGGTAAGCAGGTTAAAAGGGGGTTAGTCTCAGAGTAAAGTTTCTAAGTGACCTAACAGGTCCCTCAGGAGAGAAGGGGCCAGATATGGAAGCACTAATGCAGAAGCACCTTAGAGAAGGGGCTCAGGTGGAACAAGGGGAGGCAGCAGGAGATGGGCAGGGTAGACCATGGGGCAGAGGGAGCAAGGGAAAGGCAGGCAGGCTGGGGGTCAGGAGGGAGGCTTGGATGGGCAGTAACCCCTGTCCCTCCCCTGGCCCAGGTCTCTTTCTTGGGGGACTTACCATGGCCATCTCCTCTGCAAGCCCCAGGACCCGACCTGAGACTGTCATGGGGAGTAGGAAGCCCAGCCACAGCTGCTGCCAGTTCATGGTCCCACCAGACAAGAGCTCCAGAGGTTGTCTGTGCCCTCTGACCTGAGATTTCTGGGAGCCTGGGGGAAGCAATGCTAGGCAGAGGGACTCTTTCCTCCAGTTCTTTTTACTCTCCAGCCTCTGGTCCTCTTTATAACAGCTGAGGGGAATTGTGGGGAGAGGCAGAAGGAGGTGACTCAGCCAAGAGATATGTTGCAATTCACCATTAACACTTGCCCTGCCAGAGAGTGGAAGCCAAAGAGAGTTCCCAATCCCTTCCCTCAGAGTCCTCTGCTGGAGATGGAAAAACTTTTCATACTGCCCTAGGGTGAGCATCCGGGCAGGACGAGAACCAGAATCTCTGGAGAGTCTAGAGATAGGGACCATGGACATCCCCTGGAGTTAGACATCGCTGTGCCCCAGGGACCCTGGGCCAGCAAATCACTCCGCCCCTACCTTTGAGTTTCCCTAGGATAAGCTGAGAGGTAGGAAACAGCTGAGGTAGCTTGGGTTTCAGGTGAAGGAGTCAAGGGTGAAGTCCTCAGTTTCTTTGTACCCAAGACCAAGTTGGGAATATAAATGCTCCTGAAACCCACTTATGTCTGCTTTAATAAAAAGCCATTATTTCAAGAATCTGATGAGCTTGGAATATGTGGGTGTAGGTGGGGCTTAACAAGGGCACAAATAAGTAAAGGGCGCAGAGCCTACCCTCAGGGAGCTTACAGATCAGGTGAGGCAAATCGAAACACCTGGGAAGAGGGGAGCCAGCATTCCGGGCCAGCGGTGACTCACCCTAAGGGGCTTGGGGCTGGGGGGAGGTTTGCTGAGAAGGCAGGCTTTGAGATGGGCTTTGAAGGCCAGCTAAGAATTGATGGGGGAAGGCCAGGCATGGTGGCTCACTCTTGTAATCCTAGCACTTTGAAAGGCCAAGGCAGGGGGATCACTTGAGATCAAGTTCGAGACCAGCCTGACCAACATGGTGAAACCTTGTTTCTACTGAAAATACAAAAATTAGCCGGGTATGGTGGTGGGTGCCTGTAATCCAAGCTACTCTTGAGGCTGAGGCGGGAGAATCGCTTGAACCCAGGAGGCGGAGGTTGCAGTGAGTTGAAATCGCACCATTGCGCTCCAGCCTGGGCAACAGAGCAAAAACTCCATCTCAAAAAAAAAAAAAAAAAAAGAATTGGTAGGGTAAAAGGATACTGAGAGACAGACAGTGCAGGTCTTGAGTAAAAGTGCAGAGCTGAGAGCCTGCTGTACTCAGTAAGTCAGAAGGGTCAGGACTGCTTCATTCACCACTGAATCCCGAGTGCCTGTCCCAGGCCATCTCCATGCTTTCGAGGCCCTACTTAATAAATCACTGTCAAAGAATGACAGGGTGGGAAAGTGGTTGGGAGACAGAATTTGGAGGGGGCCTTAAATGCTATGCAAGGAAAAGAAGAAAAACTTACATTTTAAAATACCGGCTGGGCGCGATGGCTCACACCTGTAATCCCAGCACTTTTGGGGGCTGAGGTGGGCAGATCACGAGGTCAGGAGTTTCAGACCAGCCCGGCCAACATAGCAAAATCTTGTCTCTACTAAAATACCAAAAATTAGCCGGGTGTGATGGCATGCGCCTGTAATCCCAGTTACTGTGGAGGCTGAGGCAGAAGAATTGCTTAAACCCAGGGGGTGGAGGTTGCAGTGAGCCAAGATCGTACCACTGCACTCCAGCCCAGGCAACAGAGCAAGACTCTGTCTTGGAAAAAAATAAAATTAAATTAAAATAAATAAAAATATGGCCGGGCGCAGTGGGTCATGCTTGTAATCCTGGCACTTTGGAAGGCCAAGGTAGGCAGATCACAAGGTCAGGAGTTCGAGACCATCCTGGTCAACATGGTGAAACCCTGTCTCTACTAAAATAAAAAAATTAGCCCAGTGTGGTGGCATGCACCTATAGTCCCAGCTACTTGGGAGGCTGAGGCAGGAGAATTGGTTAAACTGGGGAGGCGGAGATTGCAGTGAGCTGAGATCATGCTACTGGACTCCAGCCTGGTGACAGAGTGAGACTCCGTCTCAAAATTAATTAATTAATTAGTTAATTAAAATAAAAATACCTACTATTGGGTGATGGGTGCACCAAAATCTCACAAATCACCACTAAACACTAAAGAACTTATGCAACCAAATACCACCTGTTCCCCAAAAACCTATGGAAATAAAAAATTAAAAGTAAATAAAGGCTGGGCATGGTGGCTCACACTTGTAATCCCAGCACTTTGGGAGGCTGAGGTGGGTGGATCACCTGAGGTCAAGAGTTTGAGACCAGCCTGGCCAACATGGTGAAACCCTCTCTCTACTAAAAATACAAAAAGTAGCCAGGCGTGGTGGCACGCGCCTGTAATCCCAGCTACTTGGGAAGCTGAGGCAGGAGAATTGCTTGAACCTGGGAGACAGAGGTTGCAGTGAGCCGAGATTGCATCACTGCACTCCATCCTAGGCGACAGAGCCAGACTCTATCCCAAAAAAATAGTAAAAAAAAAAAAAAAAAAAAAAAAAAAATAGATACTATGTATTACATGCTTTATATATTACCTCCTTTAGTTCTCACAGCCATCTGGTGAGGGAAGAATTATTCTGACCCCTTTTTGTAGGAAGAAATAGATACTCAGAAAGGGAAATTTGACCAAGAACATGGAACTCCTAACTGGCCTGATCTTATTCAAATCCCTCTGCTGACTCTATAACTCATGCTCTTTCCATACACCACAATGACACTTAGAGCTTTGTTCTTTAAGTAACTAGGAGCCCCTGAAGGATCCACCATCAGTTACACATCATACATTTGCATATTGTTCTAAAGCACAACGAAGTAGACATAGGAATGGGGGGAAAGGTAGCTGAACTTATGTTCTCAGAAGGGCTGGGAGGCCACAAGGGAACACCTCATAGCCCAGGATCAAGGTGGGGGATGCTCCTGATTCACACTGCTGCCCTCAGTGATGCTGGTCCCTCTGAGCCATCCACCACCCAACTGGTAACCATTGGGTGACTAAGTCTCAAGTGACCAGTGACAGGCAAGGAAGGACAGAAAACCTCTGAGAGATGAGTGACAGGGCCCATCACCAAAGCTGATGCACCCAGGAAATGATGGAGTTTGGGGACAAGTTCCTGCTTAGTCCCCTGCAGGGCTCTTTCTCCTCTCTTTCCTCCCTCGTTCTACCCCCATTCCTGTCTTTCTCCTTTTGAGAACAGAACATGGGCCAATTGAAAATTAATTACGATTTTTAAAAGTAATGTTTTGTGTTTTTTTCCTGAATAAGTTATTCATCATTCATTATAATATTTGGTGTTAGAAAATACCAAAACAAAGAAGAAAATGAAAACCACTAGTAAATTCTACCCAAAAGAGAACCACTAGTAACATTTTGATGCATTTCTTTGAAACTGTCTGAGGACCTGAGTTTATCCAGCTCCGCCTGCCTGGCCTCAGCCACTGGAGACTGGCTGGGATGGAGGAGAAAGCTTTAGGAGCCAGAGAGGATAATGGAGGAGACGTGAGGGGAGAGGTGGGGAAGAGACAGACAAGGAGGATGCAAGGGAAAGGAGTAAAGTAAAACGAATGCTATAGCAAATTACTCCCTCCCCTTAGAAACCTCACGTAAGGAAAAAAAGAAAAAAAAAATTTTTTTTTTTTGGTCTCCCAGGCTGGAATGCAGTGGCACAATAATCCTGGCTCACTGCAACCTTCGCCTTCTAGGCTCAAGCAATCCTCCCACTTCAGCCTCCAGCATAACTGGGGCTACAGGCATGCACCACCCAGCCCAGCTAATTTTTGTATTTTTTGTAGAAAGGGTGGGGGGCGGGGGAGGCAGGTTTCCTATGTTGCTCAAGCTTGTCTTGGGCTCAAGTGATCCGCCCACCTCAGCCTCCCAAAGTGCTGTGATTATACCTGTGAGCCACTGTGCCCAGCCAAAAAAAAAAAAAAATATATATATATATATATAGATATATAAAATATATAAAAAATAAATATATATATATATATTTAGTGTGTTAGGGAGAGAGATGGCGGTTATCATAAGGTGAGGTTGGGTACTAACTCTGGCCTCAGAAGGCCTGGGGGTGGAACCACATTCTAGCAACTTAGGAGCCAGGAGAGAGAATAAATCAAAAGTAAAAGCTGCCAAATAGTTAACTTCATTTAAATTTTAACAACAACCCTTGAGCCAGTATTACCATCTTTTTTACTCCTTTTCTGAGACTGAGTCTCTGTGGCCCAGGCTGGAGAGTGCAGTGGTGCAATCTCGGCTCACTGCAACCTCCGCCTCCCGGGATCAAGCAATTCTCCTGCCTCAGCCACCCGAATAGCTGAGATTACAGGCGCGTGCCACCACACCCAGCTAATTTTTGTACTTTTAGTAGAGACGGGATTTCACTATGTTGGCCAGGCTGATCTCAAACTCCTGAGCTCAAGTGATCCACCCACTTGGCCTCCCAAAGTGCTGGGATTAGAGGCGTGAGCCACTGCACCCGGCCAGTATTATCATCTTTTTACAGAAAAAGAAACGGAGTCTCTAATAAGTTGCTTCAGGTCACATAGCTAGGATGCAGCAGAGCCTAGAGTGGGCTCTAAAGCTGCCATCTTTGCTTAGCGCTCTTCAGTCTCCCAGAGTTCCCAGAGTTCCCACTGGGACCCAAACAAAAGCCCCTAGAGTCAGGAGCTGCAGGCCGGGCACATGTGCAAGGACTGGATGACTAATTGTTGCCAGCACAGCATCATGACCACCCCTCCACCAGCCCCTAACCCCTGAGCCAGGCTGACCCAGCTCTTTTTCCCTCTAAATTTGTCATCTCTCACTGGGGGAGATGTGGGCATGTGTGCGAAGGGTTAGGACATGTGGCTGGCCTGCCGCAAAAGGAGAACTTGATCTGAAAGAAAAAAAATGGGGTTATTTGTCTTGCTTGCTCCCTTCCTGCAAATTGGTTTCCCTCTCTGTCCACAAATTGTGGCAAAAGAGTTTTACAGAAATATTTTTAATACAATATTTTAAACTATAGGAAATGGGAGTAGGGTAGACCTCTGAGAGTATTTTCTAATGATCAGGGGCCAAGGGGCTATGAGTGGAAGGCCAAAGTTTGTAGAGATTTCTAAGCTCAGGAGAAGCTAATCTTGAAGCCATCGCCCACCCCCTCTGACAGTCACCCTTACCCTGTGGAGGCAGTGGGCAGGGAAGCTGGGGAAAGAAGAAAGGGGAATCCTGGAGGGCAGGTATAAGGGCAAATCTGGAGCCTGAAACTGGAAACTGGAGGTGAGGAAAACATGAGCTGTAACCAAGTTAGGGCTGGCCCCGACTTTGCCCTTGATCTGGAGAAATGTGGGAGTTGGTGGTGTTAGCCTCTGACCTGTTTCCTCCTCAGAACCCCGAGGGAATCAGGAGATAGGGAGCTTTCTTTGGCGGAGTGGGGTTGAATTTTTAAGCTGTTACCCTGGAAACCTCTGTTTTTAGGAGGACTCCCCTACATACCCACAAACACAGACATACGCACACACTTCTTTAATTACGCATAAGTTCCTAGAAGCCGTATGGGAAGTGATGGTCAGGACTGTGCACAGCTGGAACCGGTTAGTGACCAGGGAAGTGGGAGGGGCTTGGGTATGGCTCAGGGACAGGGCCAGCACATTCTGTTCCCATGATGCTCCAAACTTCCTCAACCCCTGTATGAACACTTCCCGGCGTTCCCACCCACCCACCACTGCAGCATGCACACACACTGCATCGGGCACTGGCCTGCATCAGCTCAGTTGACAGGACGTCAGACCCAAATCCAGAAGTTCTTCAGTTTCTGCCAAAGTGTGAGGGAGACCAACATCTGCTCCCCTTCTCCATTTCTCAGAACAGGGTGCTATCCCACAGGACTCCCCTGGAAATGGCGACTTTTCTCTTCTTTTCTCTATTTCTTTTTCTGTGTGTGTGAGACAGAGTCTTGCTCTGTCACCCAGGCTGGAATGCAATGGCGTGATCTCAGCTCACTGCAACCTCCGCCTCCTGGGTTGAAGCGATTATCCTGCCTTGGCCTCCCGAGTAGCTGGGATTACAGGCGCATGCCACCATGCCCAGCTATTTTTTTTTTTTTTTGCTAGAAATGGGGTTTCACCGTGTTAGCCAGGCTGGTCTCAAACTCCTGACCTCAGGCGATCCACCCTCCTTCACCCACAATCTTGGCTAACCGCAACCTCTGCCTCCCAAAGTGCTGGGATTACAGGCGTGAGCCACCACCCCCAGCCTGGAGGCTTCTACTGGTTGTCTTATTCCCCAGCACAGCACCTGTTGCATGAAGGGATACATACTAGCCCCTGGGACAAGGAGGAGACTAGAGAAATAAGAAATGTCAGTGTTCTCTCAGAGTCTGGGATGATAGGGAAATGAAGGTAGCACAGGGGTTTTTTGCTTCTTCTAGGAATGGCAGGCTTTTCTTTGAAGAAAACCAAACTGCTTTTCCTAAGGGAGGTAGGATGTGGGTAAGCACTTTGCCCTCTTGTCCTCACCCTGTGACACCAGGAAACAGATCTGTCTTGATGTTGGGGACTGTCATGGGCCTGGAAAACCCATGTTTGGTTCCTTTTTTTTGTTGGCAGAAGGGCTTGATAGGGGATTGGCAAGGGAAAGAGCCCAGCACTGACCTCTCCTGTTTTTTTTTTGAGACGGAGTTTCGCTCTTGTTGCCCAGGCTGGAGTGCAGTGGCACGATCTTGGCTCACGGCAACCTCTGCCTCCCAGGTTCCAGCGATTCTCCTGCCTCAGCCTCCCAAGTTGCTGGGATTACAGGCATGTACCATCACGCCCCACTAATTTTGTATTTTTAGTAGAGATGGGGTTTCTACTAAAACCCAAAGGATGTCAGACCCAAATCCAGAAGTTCTTCAGCTTCTGCCAAAGTGTGAGGGAGACCAACATCTACTCCCCTTCTCCATTTCTCAGAAAAAGGTGCTGCCCACAGGATTCCCCTGGAAATGGCTAGTGGCTTTTCTTTTTTTTCTTTCTTTTTTTTTTTTTTTTTTTTTTTTTGGTGAGACAGAGTCTCGCTCTGTCCTTACCTTGGGTGAGGACAAGAGGGCAAAGTGCTTACCCACATCCTACCTCCCTTAGGAAAAGCAGTTTGGTTTTCGTCAAAGAAAAGCCTGCCATTCCTAGAAGAAGCAAAAAACCCCTGTGCTACCTTCATTTCCCTGTCATCCCAGATGCTGAGAGAACACTGACATTTCTTATTTCTCTAGTCTCCTCCTTGTCCCAGGGGCTAGAATATATCCCTTCATGCATCATGGTGAGCCACTGTGCCCGGCCTGACCTCTCCTTTTGAAGAGGGTAGTAACTAGATGAGGGAGAGAAAGTTGGGAAAGACCCAGCTCTGTTCGTGCCAGGCCAGCAACTGCAGAGAGGAGTGTTGGAGTAAGAAGTCTGTCCTTGATGGCAAAGGGATGCCTTGACACCTGCTTTGATGGGGTGGGGGGTTCTCTCCAACCCCTATTTTGCCTCTAAATTTCTTTTTTTTTTTTTTTTTTTTTGAGACAGAGTCTCGCTCTGTCGCCCAGGCTGGAGTACAGTGGCCAGATCTCAGCTCACTGCAAGCTCCACCTCCCAGGTTCACGCCATTCTCCTGCCTCAGCCTCCCGAGTAGCTGGGACTACAGGCGCCCGCCACCTCACCCGGCTAGTTTTTTGTATTTTTTATTAGAGACGGGGTTTCACCGTGTTAGCCAGGATGGTCTCGATCTCCTGACCTCGTGATCCACCCGTCTCGGCCTCCCAAAGTGCTGGGATTACGGGCTTGAGCCACCGCGCCCGGCCTAAATTTCTTAAGAAGGATACTGGGTGTTCACCAGTGTGTTTTTATTCTTTTTTAAATGGAATTCATTAATTTGACCATAGGGGAAGGGTTGATGCTGTGTACAAATATATCTTGCACATAGGAAGAAAGAACTAAAAGGTTTTAAAGTGGTTTTAAAGGGGCACAATTCCAAACTCAAACTGGAACGGAGCTGTGTGCAACTTTGGCACAATGAGCACTGCTGCTCAGCTGTGAAAGGAGTGTTTGAAATGTGAAATAGGAAAAGATAACTGAGAAAAAAGACTGTTGATCCTAAGGAGACTGTTTTCTTTTATCTTTCTTTGCATTCACTGGTTTGGAACCTCCTTCACTGTGAGTCTCTCCCAGGCAAACAGAATGTGAGCTGGTGCCTTCACACAGCCCCACAAACTACAGAGGACATTTTACAGGGCTAGTGTCACCCTCCCCAGTGAATTCTTAGAGCCACACAAATACCTCCCTGTTGTCTATAATACACCCTTGCAGATCACAAGCTGGCTGTGTGACTGTCACCCTGTCTGACCTGGGGTAAGAGGGCACAAAGGAGGAAGCAGAAGGGGAAATTAAGTCTGAACTAAACAATGCCATAATACAAAGAAATTCCAGACTGCTTTTTTATGCTCTCGACTTCCAGAGGGACCTAAGACCCTATTAAGTGAAAACGCAGGAAATGTTGACAACATTTTTGCAAAAGGCTGAAAGACAGAAGACAGAGTGAGGTTGCAGGACCTGAGGATTGATCCCTGGTCTTCAGGGCCTTTTAACTGAAATGGGGAGGACCCAGCCAGGCAGGACCTAATAGGTTACTTGGATATTTCAGATAATCTGTCCTGGGGTTGTTGCCTCTTCTCAGCGCCCGGTTTAGAGAACATATGTCTCAAGCCATAATAGTCCAAAGGGGACATTACGTCCTCAAGTCTTCCATTTTCAAGTGCCTCGTCATGAGTTGGAGAAACCTGGCCCAGCACTTTGTTGACTCCTGATCACATTCCAGGCTTTGCTGCTAGCATAGCAGGGAGTTACTCTTTAGTGAGATCAAAAGCCTTGTTACAGGAAGGAGTTTCACAAGGGGAACCTAAATCTGTGGATGCCCTAGCTCTCTTTTTTGGTTGTGGATGTTCTCTACTTAATGTAATACTAGGTTAACATATTTTTCTTAATTGAGAGATAGCACACATGCAATAAAATGTATAAAGTGGACTAATTTTAAGTGTGTATTTTGATTTTTTAAAAAATATGTATATTGGTCTATGAAGCCATCACTCAGATCAAGATAGAAAATATTTCAGGTACCCCATAAGGGACCCTCATGTTCTTTCCCTGTCTGTATTCCATCAAAGGTATTCTAGGCCAGGTATGGTGGTTCACACCTATAATCTCAGCACTTTGGGAGGCTGAGGTGGGAGGATAGCTTAAGCCCAGGAGTTTGAGACCAGCCTGGCAACATAGGGAAGCCCCCATCTTTAAAAAAAAAAAAAAAAATCCATCCTGGCCAACATGGTGAAACCTTGTCTCTACTAAAAATACAAAAATTAGCTGGGCATAGTGGCACATACCCGTAATTCCAGCTACTCAGGAGGCTGAGGCAGGAGAATTGCTTAAGCCCGGGAGGTGGAGGTTGCGGTGAGCTGAGATAGTACCACTGCACTCCAGCCTGGGTGACAGAGAGAGACTCCATATCAAAAAGAAAAAAAAAAAAAATTATCCAAATGTCATAGCGCATGTCTATGGTCCCAGGTACTCTGGAGGATGCAGTCAGGAGGATCACTTAAGCTTGGGAGGTTGAAGCTGCAGTGAGCTGTGATCCTGCCATTGCACTCTAGCCTGGGCAACACAGCAAGACCCTGTCTCAAAAAATCGTCTACAAACACCTGTTCTGCTTGCTGCTTGTTCTTTTTTTTTAATTTTTTTCTTTTATTTGAGACAGGGTCTCTAAAGGTTATATGGAAAGGTAAAAATAAACAAAACACAACAAAACAGAATAGTCAACTCAATATTCAAGAACAAAGTCAGAGGGCTAATACTACCTGACTTCATGACTAATAAAGCCATGGTAATCAAAACAGCGTAGTATTGGTGAAAGAATAGACAAGTAGGCTGGGTCAAGTGGCTCACACATGTAATCCTAACACTTTGAGAGGCTGAGGTGGGTGGGTCGCTTGAGCTGAGGAGTTTGAGACCAGCCTGTGCAACATAGTGAAACCCCATCTCAACAAAAAATGCAAAAATTAGCTGGACATAATGGCGTGCACCTGTAGTCCCAGCTACTTGGGAGGCTGAGGTGGGAGGTTGGCTTGAATCCAGAGGTTGTAGTGAGACAAGATCGCACCACTGCACTCCAGCCTGGGTGACAGAGCCAGATCTTGTCTCAAGAAAAAAAGAATAGACAAGTAGATCAATGGAGCAGAATAGAGAGCCCAGAAACAGAAATAGAGCTGCATAAATATAGTCAACTGATCTCCAATGGAGGAGCAAAAGCAATACAATGGAGCAAGATAGTCTTTTCAATAACTGTGCTAGAGGCCGGGTGCGGTGGCTCACGCCTGTAATCCCAGCACTTTGGGAGGCCGAGGCGGGCGGATCACAAGGTCAGAAGATCGAGACCACGGTGAAACCCCGTCTTTACTAAAAATACAAAAAATTAGCCGGGCGCGGTGGCGGGCGCCTGTAGTCCCAGCTACTCAGGAGGCTGAGGCAGGAGAATGGCGTAAACCCAGGAGGCGGAGCTTGCAGTGAGCCGAGATCGCGCCACTGCACTCCAGCCTGGGCGACAGAGCGAGACTCCGTCTCAAAAAAAAAAAACAAAAAAAAAAATAACTGTGCTAGAACAACTAGAAATCCTTATGCAAAAAAAAATGAATCTAGACACAGACCTTATATCCTTCACAAAAATTAGCTCGTCAGCCGGGCGCAGTGGCTCACGCCTGTAATCCCAGCACTTTGGGAGGCCGAGGCGGGTGGATCATGAGGTCAGGAGATCAAGACCATCCTGGCTAACACGGTGAAACCCCATCTCTACTAAAAATAGAAAAAATTAGCCAGGCATGGTGGCGGGGCCTGTAGTCCCAGCTACTCGGTAGGCTGAGGCAGGAGAATGGCATGAACCCGGGAGGCGGAGCTTGCAGTGAGCCGAGATCATGCCACTGCACTCCAGCCTGGGCAACAGAGCAGACTCCGTCTCAAAAAAAAAAA
Organism: Macaca thibetana thibetana; assembly: GCF_024542745.1. Taxonomy (NCBI): domain Eukaryota; kingdom Metazoa; phylum Chordata; class Mammalia; order Primates; family Cercopithecidae; genus Macaca; species Macaca thibetana. The sequence goes on from NC_065588.1 coordinate 52,144,377, forward strand.
AAAAAAAAAAAAAAAAAAAATTAGCTCAAAATGGATCATAGACCTAAATATAAAATGCAAAACGATAGAACTCCTGGAATGTAAGGAGAAACCTAGATGACCTTAGGTATGAAAATGACTTTTTAGATACAATACCAAAGACATGGTTCATTAAAAAAATTGATAAATTGGACTTAATTAAAATTAGAAACTGGCCAGGCACGGTGGCTCACGCTTGTAATCCCAGCACTTTGGGAGGCTGAGGCAGGTGGATCACGAGGCCAGGAGATTGAGACCATCCTGACTAACATGGTGAAACCCCATCTCTACTAAAAATACAAAAAATTAGCCGGGCGTGATGGCTGGCGCCTGTAGTCCCAGCTACTCGGGAGGATGGGGCAGGAGAATCGCTTAAATCTAGGAGGCAGAGGTTGCAGTGAGCCGAGATCACGCCACTGCACTTCAGCCTGGGCGACAGAGCGAGACTCCTGTCTCAAAAAATAATAATAATAAAATTAAATTAAATTAGAAACTGCTCTGCTAAAGACAATGTCAACAGAATGAGAAGACATGACACAGACTGGAAGAAAATATTTGCACATCTTAATTGCAAATATTTGTTTATTTGCAATTAAAATAAACAAATCTGATTTGTTTACCAGATATGTTTACTGATTAAGGATTGCTGACTAACATGCAAAGATCATTTAAAATGCAATAAATATATAACCCAATTAAAATGTGGGTAAAAGATCTGAAGAGTCATCTCATCAAATAAGACATAAAGATCGCAGGTAAGCATATGAAAAGATGTTTGACATCCTATGTCATTAGAGAACTGCAAATTAAAACAACAGTGAGATATCACTTACACCTATTAGAATAGCCAAAATCCAAAACACTGACAATACCAAATGCTGGCAAGGATGTGGAGAAACAGGAACTCTCATTCATTGCTGGTGGAAGTGCAAAATGGTACAGTTACTTTGAAAGACAGTTTGGCAGTTGCCTACAAAATTAAACATACTGTTACAATATGATCCAGCAGTTGTGCTCCTTCATATTTACCCAAATGAACTGAAAAGTTATGTCCATACAAAAACTTCCACATGGATGTTTACAGCATCTTTATCCATAATTGCTGAAATGTAGAAGCAACCAAGATGTCCTTCAGTAAGTGAATGTATTAATAAACTGTAGTACATCCAGACAACAGAATATTATTGCTAAAAAGAAATGAATTATCAAGCTGTGAAAAGACACAGAGGAAACTTAAATGCATATTACTAAGTAAAAGAAGCCAATCTGGGCCTGGCACAGTGGCTCATACCTGTAATCCCAGCATTTTGGGAGGCCAAGGAAGGTGGATCACCTGGGGTCAGGAGTTTGAGACCAGCCTGGCCAACATGGCGAAACCCTGTCTCTACTAAAAATACAAAAAAAAAAAAAAAAAAAAATTAGCCGGGTGTGGTGGCGGGTGTCTGTAATCCCAGCTACTCGGGAGGCTGAGGCAGGAGAGTCGCTTGAACCTGGGAGGTGGAGGTTACAGTAAGCCAAGATCACGCCACTGCACTCCAGCCTGGGCAACACAGTGAGACTCCACCTCAAAAAAAAAAAAAATTAGCCTGATGTCGTGGCACACACTTGTGGTCCCAGATACTCAGAGGCTGAGGTGGGAGGATCGCTACACCCCAGGAGGAGGAGGTTGCAGTGAATTGAGATCGTGCCACTTCACTCCAGCCTAAGTGACAGAGTGAGACCCATTCTCAAAAATAAATGAATAAATAAATAAAATAAAATAAGCCAATCTGAAAAGGCTACATGCTATGATGTAGCTTGTATGTATGATTCTAACTATATGACATTCTGGGAAAGGCAAAATCATGGAAACAGTAAAAAGATCGTCAGGCTGGGCGCGATGGATCATGCCTGTAATCCTACCATTTTAGGAGGCTGAGGCAGGAGGATCCCTTGAACCCAGGAGTTCAAGACCAGCCTGGGCAATATGGCAAAATCCCATGTCTACAAAAAACCAAAAATGGCTGGGTATGATGGCTCACGCCTGTAATCCCAGCACTTTGGGAGGCCAAGGCAGTGGATCATGAGGTCAGGAGTTTGAGACCAGCCCGGCCAATATGGCGAAAACCCGTCTCTACTAAAAATACAAAAATTAGCTGGGCATGCTGGCAGGCGCCTGTAATCCCAGCTACTCAGGAGGTTGAGGCAGGAGAATCGCTTGAACCTGGGAAGTGGAGGTTGCAGTGAACTGAGATCGCACCACTGCACTCCAGCCTGGGCAGGAGAGTGAGACTCTGTCTCAAAACAAAAACAAAAATTAGCCAAGTGTGGTGGTGTGCACCTGTGGTCCCAGCTACTCGGGAGGCTGAGGCAGGAGGATTGCTTGAGCCCAGGAGGTCAAGGCTATGAGGAGCTGTAGTCACACCCCTGCACTCCAGCCGGGCGACAGAGTGAAATCCTGTTTCAAAAATAAATGAATTAGTTAATTAATAAAATAAATACATGAATTTATGTTCACTCTGTCCTCTAAAATGATAATAAAGGAATAAACATACAAGGACCAGGAGAACAGGAGAAGAGTCAATGCCTGGGAGATGATAACATATTTTTAGAATAGGGAAATCAAATAGAGGAGTGATAACATTTAGTTTGGAGAGAGTTGAAGCCTAAATGCCCATGGAGGGTGAAACAAACAGGAAGCAAGCCAATTTATGCCCCAACCCTGTCTTTTTTTTTTTTTGAGACAGAGTTTCATTGTTGTCACCCAGGCTGGAGTGCAATGACATGATGTCAGCTCACTGCAACTTCTGTCTCCCGGGTTCAAGTGATTCTCCTGCTCAGCCTCCTGAGTAGCTGGGATTACAGGCACCTGCCACCACACCTGGCTGATTCTTTGTATTTTTAGTAGAGACGGGGTTTCACCATGTTGGCCAGGCTGGTCTTGAACTCCTGACCTCCAGTGATCCACCTGCCTTGGCCTCTCAAAGTATTGGGATTAAAGGCGTGAACCACCATGCCTGGTCGACCCTGTCTCTTTTATTCCAGAAGTATCAGCAATGGAAGGCATCAGTCTCTCAGATGGCAGGGGTAAGGGATAATTTAAATAAGACATATAGTTTGTATAAGATCCGCAGTAAAAAAAAGTCTGTGGGCCAGGCACAGTGGCTTGCGCTTATAATCCCAGCATTTTGGGAGGCAGAGGCGAGCAGATCACTTGATGCCAGGAGTTGGAGACCAGCCTGACCAACATGGTGAAACCTCATCTCTACTAAAAATACAAAAGTTAGATTACAGGTGTGTGTGCGGTGGGATAAGCCTGTAATCCCAGCTACTCAGAAGGCTGAGGCACAAGAATCGCTTGAACCTGGGAGGTGGAGGTTGTAGTCAGCCAAGATCATGCCACTGAACTCCAGCCTGGTTGACACAGCAAGAATCTGCCTGAACAAATAAAATGTATTGAGGCCCCTATACTTGTGTTTCTCTTACCAGGCCCAGGCAAATTCCCAGCAGATGTGAGATTTGTTCTCCAGAGAAACTGAGCCTGGAGAAGCAGAGCGGGGCGTGAAACCAGACTGAAAGCAGGGGTTTAAGTGAAAGTCACTGTATTCGTTTCCTATGGCTGCTGAAACAAAATACCATAAATTGGCTGGCTTTCAAACAACAGCTATGTATTCTGTCACAGTCCTGGAAGCCAGAAGTCTGAAATCAAGGCATCAGCAGGGTCACACACCCTGGAAAGGCCATGGAGAAAATCTGTTCCTTGCCATTTCCAGCACCTGGTGGCTCCAGGTGTTTTTTGGCTTATGTCCACGTTATTCCAATCTCTGCTTTCGTCTTCACATTATCTTCTCCTTTGTGAGTGTCTCCATCTAACCATCTAATTTCCCTCTGCCTCTCTCTTATAAAGGTGTGTGTAACAGTGTTTCGGGCCCACCTGGATAATGCAGAATAAAAATCTTTTTCTTAAAAATCCTTAATTTAATCACATCTTTTGCTATACAAGGTAATTTTTTTTTTTTTTTTTTTTTTTTTTTTTTTGAGACAGCGTCTTGCTCTGTTACCAGGCTAGAGTGCAGTGGTGTGATCTTGGCTCACTGCAACCTCCACCTCCCAGGTTCAAGGGATTCTCCTGCCTCAGCCTCCCAAGTAGCTGGGATTACAGGCGTGCGCCCCCACACCCAGCTAATTTTTTGTATTCTTAGTAGAGATGGGGTTTCACCATGTTGACCAGGATGGTCTCGATCTCCTGACGTCATGATCCGCTCACCTCAGCCTCCCAAAGTGCTGGGATTACGGGCCCGAACCACTGCACCTGGCCATATGTAAGGTACTTTTAACTCTTTCATCAAATAATGTAATAGTCACAGGTCCTGGGGAATAGGAAGAAAATATATCTCTGGAGGTGGGGGCATTCTTTCTGCCTATCAGAGTTACCACACCGAAGAATGAGACTGCTTTTCCTTCCCCGTTGCCAGTGTACTAGCAGCCAAAATTTCACCCACCATACAGAAAGCTGGAGTATTCTTCTCTGGCAGGACTGAATAGCTCCAGAGGACAACACAAACACTGATACTTGGGTGCCCCTTGACAAAAAGCCAACACACTGCCTGCCTCCCCACAGTGAATCTCATCAGCAGGTCACTGTGAAACACACAGAGCTTCTAACCAGGTTTTTTAGTTACACACTCTTACATATGAATGAACAGTCACAGTTCACAAGACATCTGAGGAAAACTTCCAATATGGAAAACTGAGACCAGAACAAACAAGAAAAAATAAATAGATAAATAAATAAATAAATAAATAAAGACTTGGAAGAAACAAAGGGAATAAGCAACATAAAAAGATTGCTTTTTAAATATATAATTTATATTTTTGGATAAGAGAAAACATCAATGCCATGAAATGAAAGATGCTATTTTTTTTTCTTTTCTTTTTTTTTTTTTCCTAGATGGAGTCTCACTCTGTCGCCCAGGCTGGAGTGCAGTGGCACGATCTTGGCTCACTACAACCTCTGCTTCCTGGGTTCAAGAGATTCTCCTGCCTCAGCCTCCCGAGTAGCTGGGATTACAGGCGAGCACCACCACGCCTGGCCACTTTTTGTATTTTTAGTAGAGACAGAGTTTCACCATGTTGGCCAGGCTGGTCTCAAACTCCTGACCTCAGGTGATCCACCTGCCTTGGCCTATCAAAATGAAAAGGTGTTATTTTTCATAATTCAAAGAAGAAGAAAAAAGTCATGGAAATTTAAAGTATGATGACCAACATTAAAAACATTCCATTGGAAAAGCTGGAAGCTAAAGTCAAGGAAATCTCTAAGTAGAACAAAAAGACTGAACAAGTGACAATAGAAGTGAAAAGGGTAGAAAACTCAAATGTCAGTTGAGAAGATATAATATCAGAAAGGAACAACAGAGAGAGAAATAAGGAGGAAATTACCAAGGAAATCATGTGAAAATGCTTTCCGGGCCAGGTACAGAGGCTCAAGCCTGTAGTCCCAGCACTTTGGGAGGCCAAGGAAGGAAGAACTTGAACCCAGGAGTTTGAGACCAGCCTGGGCAACACAGGAAGACCCCATCTCTACAAAAAAATAAAAATAAACTAGCCAGGCATAGTGGTGAGCACCTGTAGTCCCAGCTATTCCAGAGGCTGAGGTGGGAAAATCTCTCGAGCCTGGGAGGTCAAGGGTACAGTGAGCTGTGTTTGTGCCACTGCACTCCAGTCTATGTGACAGAGCAAGACCCTGTCTCAAAAAAAAATGCTTTCCAAAAGATTAGTCTCAAAATTTAAAAAAGTGTCCTAAGCATTCAGAAAGATAAAAATAAAGATAGAAATATACCAATCATATCATCAAGTTAAAGAGCAGATCCCAAAAACTTTCTTTTCTTTCTTTTTTTTTTTTTTTTCTTTTTTGAGACAGAGTCTCACTCTGTTGCCCAGGCTGAAGTATGCAGTAGCACAATCTTGGCGCACTACAGCCTCTGCCTCCCAGGTTCAAGCAATTCTCCTGCCTCAGGCTCCCGAGTATCTGGGATTACAGGCGCCCACCACCACACCCAGCTAATTAAAAAAAAAAAAAAAAAAAAAAAAAAAACAGAATCTCGCTCTGTCGCCCAGGCTGGAGTGCAGTGGTGCGAGCGATCTCAGCTCACTGCGACTTCCACCTCCCAGATTCAAGCAATTCTCCTGCATCAGCCCCCCGAGTAGCTGGGATTACAGGCGCACACCACCACACCCAACTATTTTTTTTTTTTTTTGTATTTTTAGTAGAGACAGGGTTTCACCATGTTGCCCAGGATGGTCTTGATCTCCTGACCTTGTGCACCCACCTCAGCCTCCCAAAGTGTTGGGATTACAGGCGTGAGCCACCTCTCCTGGCTTTTCTTTTTTTTTTTTCTTTTTTTGAGACAGAGTCTCACTCTGTTGCCCAGGCTGGAGTGCGTTGGTGAGATCTCAGCTCACTGCAAGCTCCGCCTCCTGGGTTCATGCCATTCTCCTGCCTCATCCTCCCTAGTAGTTGGGACTACAGGTGCCCACCACCACGCCCAGCTAGTTTTTCTTTCTTTCTTTCTTTCTTTTTTTTTTTTTTTTTTGTATTTTTAGTAGAGATGGGGTTTCACCATGTTAGCCAGGATGGTCTCGATCTCCTGACCTCGTGATCCGCCTGCCTCGGGCTCCCAAAGTGCTAGGATTACAGGCATGAGCCACCACGCCCGGCCCTTTTTTTGTTTTTTGGTTTTTTTTTAGTAGAGATGGGGTTTCACCATGTTGACCAGGCTGGCCTCAACCTCCTGACTTCAGGTGATCTGTTCACCTCGGCCTCCCAAAGTGCTGGGATTACAGGTATGAGCTACCGCACCTGGCTCCTAAAACTTTCAGAGAGAAAACACAAGTCATATATTAGGTATCATGAATCAGATGACACCTGTTTTGTCAATGTAATATTGAAGGCTAACATTAAAAGAGCAATGCCTTTAAAATTCTGAAAGAAATTATTTTAACCTGGAATTAAATACCCAGCCAAACTATAAGTCAAACGTGAAAAGTAAATAAAGGCATCTTCAGAAATTCAAGCTCACAATTGATCTTTCTTGTACCTTTTCTCAGTAAGGTATTGCAGGGGCCAAAGGAAAACTTCCCCTCTAACCTCTGAAGGTTCACTGAAAACTCAACTCACAAAAGGCAGATTGATTGGAGAAAAGGCATACAAACTTATTAATGTGCACAGGGGAGAGAGCCATAGAATGATTATCCCATCCCCAGTGTGGTACAGAAGCTTATATACCATCCTGAGGTTACAGATAGAACGGGGCTCAGAGCATGGCCAAAAACAGGTTACAGTGGTAAATCATGTTATAGTGGCAAAACAGATAATGGGAAGGAGAGAAGAGGCCTGACTAGCAAAGGTGGTCTTGTTTTGCAAATGAAACCTCTCAAGCAGCAGCCCTCAAAGAGGATTGATGGTACATGTTTCAGAGGTTTAAAGGTGTCAGACTCTCAGTGAATCTTCTCTGGATTTGGGCAAGGGAAGGCCAGGCTGTATCAACGCAGATTCTTACAGATGCAAATCTTCCCCACAAAATACAGATTTACAGAGCTACTATTTTCTGGCTCTCTGACAGCCATCTCAGAATATGTCAAATAAATATATTTTGGGGTAAAACATTTTTATTTCCTTCCGTCCCCACTTTGAAACTTAAAAATGATTCAAATATTAAAAGTCAGGTTGATAGCTTTGGAGAGATTTGAGGTGAAGGTTGTTAGATGGAGATAGAGAAAGGAGCTGACAAATTTGGATAAGCAGAAAAGAGCAAATTTAAATATATCATCCCATATCTTCATTAATCAGTCTTAGTTCTGAGAATAGATCAGTTTGGTTAAACAGCTGTGTCCCATTCCAGGAGGTGCTACTGCAGATGGGCTAGGCCTCTATATATGATGCAGACAAACAGATCTTTAGTAAGAGTCATTTCTATGGAAACAGAAGAAAAACAAAAGTTAATGTCTGGAGTAGTCTATAAATTCATTTTTGCAGAGTCTCTAAGGTATCTTCAGATTGCCAATGCAATCTGACAGATTTTTCTGAATTGTAATTCAAACAAGGTGTTCAGGTGAATGTTCTGAGTATTCTATACATTAACAAGCACAAATGCTGTTTCTACATAAGTTGCTGTGGTGATTTCTCCTGGAGGTTACTTCAGGCTATCTAGCTTCAGTATGCAGGGCTTCAATAAAGGCACAATTTTAATTTTTAGTGAGTCCAAGTCAGAAAAATTGTAGGAAAATTTGTTGAAAACATTAGTTTGGAGACTTGTGTCTGGGAAAGAATTCAGATTCTGTCCAGATTGTAGGCAAATAATAAAGATTCAAAAACAATGGCCAGGGTTACAATCTAATATCATGTGTACTATATTTTTTCTGAAACATAATTTTTCTCTTTCCAGTTCCCCATTTCTACCAAAGACAAATAATAATAGGATAAATTTATTTGCAAAATACATTTTAGTTTTATTATACGTGGCCTGATTATCTGCATAAAGTGCAGCAAGAATTGGTCATATAGGCTCTTTTAAAGTTGTCTTTGCTGAATTTTTTTTTTTTTTTTTGAAATGGAGTCTCACTCTGTCTCCCAAGCTGTAGTGTGGTGGCACGATCTTGGCTCACTGCAACCTCTGCCTCCCGGATTCAAGCAATTCTCCTGCCTCAGCCTCCTGAGTAGCTGGGATTACAGGTGTGCACCACCATGCCCAGCTAATTTTTTGTATTTGTAGTAGACACGGGGTTTCACCATGATGGCCAAGCTGGTTTTGAATTCCTGACCTCAAGTGATCCTCCCGCCTCAGCCTCCCAAAGTGCTAGGATTACAGGCATGAGCCACCATGCCTGGCCGGAATTTTTTAATAAGGAATTTTATATTAGACTTTTAAAAGCCTGAAGGCTAGAAACTCACGTCAAAGATTTATCATGAGATTGTGTTTGTAACACCTATATGAATCTGCTGAATTCTTTTCTTCTCAAGGTCTTCAAAATACCTTGAAATTCCTAGACCTGGGCTGGGTGCAGTTGCCCATGCCTGTAATCCCAGCAGTTTGGGAGGCTGAGACGTGTGAATCACTTGAGGCCAGGAGTTTGAGACCAGCCTGGTCAACACAGCAAAACCCCGTCTCTACTAAAAATACAAAAATTAGCCAGGCATGACAGTGGGCGCCTATAATCCCAGCTCGGGAGGCTGAGGCTTGAAAATCACTTGAGCCTAGGAGGCAGAGGTTGCAGTGAGCCGAGATCACACCACTATACTCCAGCCTGGGTGATGAAGTGAACCACTGTCTTAAAAAATAAAAATAAAAATAAAATAAAATAAATTCCTAGACCTACCAGAAAGTGACATTCTTTACTTATCACAAGTCAGAAACCTTGTAAGGGAACTATGTAGACAAGGTTACAGGTCAGGCTTTCCAGGAGGCTTTATATCAGCTCTACAGAGTCTACTTCAATTCCTGAAAGCAATCTGGTCATATTTGAAAATATGCCAATCCAGACACAGCCTTAGTAAAATAAGACTCCAATTGTGTCTCATCACAAAAGAAAATAGATTATTATTAAACTTATTCAAATAACCATATTGCCATAAACTAAGAATACTCACAAATAGTTTCTGAATTCTGGAGAAATCAGGCATAGAGAAAAGTAAATATTTTGATTTTACTCATAGAAGTATAATTTACCAAATTGTTATAAACTATAAATAGCTCAAGGCCAAGTGCAGTGGTTCATGCCTGTAATCCCAGCACTTTGGGAAGCCAAGGCTGGTAAATCACTTGAGCCTAGGAGTTCCAGACCAGGATGGGCAACATGGCAAAACCCCATCTCTACAAAAAATACAAAAATTATCCAGTGACATGCATCTGTAATCCAGCTACTCAGGAGACTAAGGAGGATTGATTGAGCCCATGAGCTCAACACTGCAGTGAGCCATGATTGTGCCACTACGCTACAGCCTGGGTGACAGAGAGAGACTTTGTCTCAAAAACAAGCATTAGGCCACGCACAGTGGCTCATGCTGTAATCCCAGCACTCTGGGAGGCTGAGGCAGGTGTATCACTTGAGATCAGGAGTTCAAGACCAGCCTGGCCAACATGGTGAAATGCTGTCTCTACAAAAACTAGGAAAATTAGCTGGGTATGGTGGCATGTGACTGTAATCCCAGCTACTCAGGAGGCTGAGGCACAGGAATCACTTGAACCTGGGAGACAGGGGTTGCAGTGAGCCAAGATCATGCCACTACACTCCAGGCTGGGTAACAGAGACTCTGTCTCAAAAATAATGATAATAATAATAATAATAATAATAATAATAATAATAAAAAGTTGGGTGCAGTGGCTCATGCCTGTAATCCCAACACTTTGGGAGGCCAAGGTGGGTGGATCACAAGATCAAGAGTTCAAGACTAGCCTAAGCAACATAGCAAGACCCCATCTCTGCAAAATCTTTTAAAAATAGGTAGGTGCCAGGCATGGTGGCATGGCCCTGTAGTCCTAGCTACTTGGGAAACTGAGGTGGGAGGATCACTTGAGCCCAGAAGTAGTTCCAGGCCTCAATGAGCAATGATCATGCCACTGTACCCTAGTCTGGGTGACAGATTGGGATCTTGTCTCTAAAAAACAAAACAAGGAGCCAGGTGCATTGGCTCACACCTGTAATCCTAGCATTTTGGGAGGCCGAGGTCAGATGACTGTTTGAGCCCAGGAGTTCAAGACCAGTCTGGGCAACATAGTGAGACCACATCTCTACAAATATTGTTTAAATTAGCCAGGCTTTGTGACATTAGTCAGCTAGTCAGGAGGCCAAGTAGCTTTGGCAGTTTAATTAAAAAGTAAGCAAAAATTGACCAGGCGTGGTGGTTTACACCTGTAATCCCAGCAATTTGGGAGGCTGAGGCAGGTGGATCACGAGGTCAGGAGATCAAGACCATCCTGGCTAACACAGTGAAACCCTGTCTCTACTAAAAATACAAACAATTGGCTGGTCGCGGTGGCTCATGTCTGTAATCCCAGCACTTTGGGAGGCCGAGGCAGGCGGATCACAAGGTCAGGAGATTGAGACCATCCTGGCTAACACAGTGAAACCCTGTCTCTACTGAAAATACAAAAAAATTAGACGGGCATGGTGGTGGGCGCCTGTAGTCTCAGCTACTCGGGTGGCTGAGGCAGGAGAATGGCGTGAACCTGGGAGGCAGAGCTTGCAGTAAGCTGAGATCGCACCACTGCATTGCAGCCTGGGTGACAAAGTGAGACTCTGTCTCAAAAATAAATAAATATATAAAAATACAAACAATTAGCCAGGCGTGGTGGTGGGCACCTGTAGTCCCAGCTACTTGGGAGGCTGAGGCAGGAGAATGGTGTGAACCTGGGAGGCGGAGCTTGCAGTGAGCTGAGATCGCACCAGTGCACTGCAGCCTGGGCGACAGAGCAAGACTCCGTCTCAAAAAAAAAAAAAGTAAGCAAAAATCTTTTACTATCTCTTATTAATACTGCACAAAAACCTTGTTTAAAAGAGAAAGCCAAATTCTCTCTTTGCATGTTTATTATTAATGCCAAAGCTAATTTTAATAAAATCTCATAAAGAAATCTATCTAATTTCAACCAGTTTTGACCACACAAGGTAACATTTTCATAAACCTTTTATAACCTCTTAATAATTTTTCCATTCCCTTTTTTTCCAACTTTTTATACGCATTTTGTTTTATCTATTATCATTCTTCAATTTAAAATAACTTCCTTTTTTTTTTTTCTTTTTTTTTTTTGACATGGAGTCTCACTCTGTCACCCAGGCTGGAATGCAGTGGCTCCATCTCAGCTCACTGCAAGCTCCGTTCCCTGGGTTCACACCATTCTCCTGCCTCAGCCTCCCAAGTAGCTGGGACTACAGGTGCCTGCCACCATGCCCAGCTAATTTTTTTTTTTTTTTTTTTGTTTTTTTTTTTTTTAGTAGAGACAGGGTTTCACCACGTTGGCCAGGATGGTCTCGATCTCCTGACCTCGTGATCCACCCACCTCGGCCTCCCAAAGTGCTGGGATTACAGGCGTGAGCCACCATGCCTGGAATTTTTTTTTTTTTTTTTTTTTTTTTTTGAGACGGAGTTTCGCTCTGTTGCCCCAGCTGGAGTGAAGTGGAATCATCTTGGCTCATTGCAACCTCTGTCTCCTGGATTCAAGCAATTCTACTGCCTCAGCCTCCAGAGTAGCTGGGACTACAGGCGCCTGCCACCACGCCTGACTAATTTTTTGTATTTTTAGTAGAGACAGGGTTTCACCATGTTAGCCAAGATGGTCTGGATCTCCTGACCTGGTGATCTGCTTGCCTCAGCCTCCCAAAGTGCTGGGATTACAGGTGTGAGCCACAGCGCCCAGCACTAAAACAACTTTTTAAAAACCTCTAAAGTAGACAAAAAATCAGTTTTCCTTTAACAAAAACCACATTCTCATGTCTTCTTATAACATTTTTTACTTTTATCAAAACCACATCCTACTTTTCTTATATACTTTGCATACAGAACTGTTTCTCTTGTATGTACTAGTTTTTTGTTTGTTTTTTGTTGTCTTTTTCCCTTTATATCTAGTAGTTTTAATTACACATATTCATTACAGTATTAGCTCTTAGTAACCCTAATTTTTAGTGTAAAACCTACGAAGTAGGCAATTTTAATTACATACCAGGTGCAGATCCCAGGCAAAGGACAGATCTGTGAAGACGCTGCCTGGAGGATCCAGCCACTCCAGCATGGCCAGGAGGCACAGCTGGAATAGTGAGGATGGGGCTGGGTGCTGTCCCCGGGCCTCACCATGGCCACTTGTCTAGACCTGGAAATCTAAAGGCTCAAATTCAAAGACATAAGCTCACAGACAAAACAAGGAAGTATCAAAAAATATCATAAAAGCAATAATTTTATGACTTTAAAATATCTAGCAGAGATAACATAAACCTGGTAGCTGATAGACCCAGGCAAAACAATGTCTAAATTAAATTTTGAAGATGTTTCTGTTTGATTTTTACCAATTTTTGAACTGGTTTTATTTACCAAAGATTATTAAAGTCACTTGAACTTGAAAAGTATTTGGGCTTATTTACTTAATTTATGAGTATTCATTTATTTATAATCTAGTTTGATACCATACAGACAATAGATAAACATAGACATGTACACATATAACATATATAAACAAACACAAATAAAGACTTTATATCTTTATTTTTTAAAATTTTAGCCATGATTCTGGTAAAACTCACTAGTTTAAAAGGACAGTTGGATTAAAACTCTGCCTTTGTAAATGGAAAAGTTTAAAGTGTATTTTTTTCATTCCTGCTCCTTCTGTAAGGTTTGTTTCACATGGCTGAAGCCCTGAGTTTTAGAGAAAACAAAGTGGCAAATTTATATCTCAAAGCACAGAAAGAAAATTTAAGCTTTTTGAAAAAGGAGTTTGGGTGTGTTAGATAAAGATTAAAAATGAATGCCATTCATAGCTTGCCAGGAGTTTCTTTTTAAAAAAAAAAAAAGCCCCAGACTCTGTGGCTCATGCCTGTAATCCCAGTACTTTGGGAGGCTGAAGTGGGTGGATTATGTGAGGTTGTGAGTTCAAGGCCAGCCTGGCCAACATGGTGAAACCCCATCTCTACTAAAAATACAAAAATTAACTGGGCGTGGTGGCGGGCATCTGTAATTCCAGTTACTTGAGAGGCTGAGGCAGGAGAATCACTTGAACCCAGGAGGTACACGTTGCAATGAGCCAAGATTGCGCCACTGCACTCCAGCCTGGGCAACAGAGCAAGAATCTGTCTCAAAAAAAAAAAAAAAGGAAACACAAAATCACAAGAATTTACCATAGGATTTTACAAGGAAACATATAGATGAGCCTAGAGGGAATTTAGAAATATTATTAAAATAACCAGCTAAATCCCAGAAAGTTGTATTTTGGAGACTAACCTAGCTAGACAGTTTTTAATTTAGTCTCTGTTTTCTCACTGCATTGCTGAACTCAGGGCAGGGCCCATTAATGAACGTGGCCAACAAAGCATTTGCAGTTTGGGGGCGCCTAATAATTTAAATATGTGAAAGCAGGTACAGCTGGAAAACAGAGCACCCAGCTCTTTAAATATATATATATATATATATATATATATATTTATTTTTATTTATTTATTTATTTATTTATTTTTAGACAGGGTCTTGCTCTGTTGCCCAGGCTGGAGTGCAGTGGTGTGATCTCAGCTCACTGCAACCTCTACCTCCCAGGTTCAAGTGATTCTTGTGCCTCAGCCTCCTGGATGAGTAGCTAGGATTACAGGCACACACCACAATGCCCGGCTAATTTTTTGTATTTTTAGTAGAGATGGGGTTTCACCATGTCAGCCACACTGGTCTCGATCTCCTAACCTCAGTTGATCCACCTGCCTCAGCCTCCCCAAGTGCTGGGATTAAAGGTGTGAGCCACTGCGCCCAGCCTAAAAATCAAGAATTCTAATTTTACATTGAATCCTGGGTCCTACCAAAAGAGGGAAATACCAGGAGACAGCACAATGTTTCCACAGTGCACCTTGCTGCAAGGACATTCCCCCAAAGCTGGTGGGTAACGCAACACCAACCAGCCCACTCTGTGATCAGCCTATCCCCCATGGAAGTTTGCCTTTTTTTTTTTTTTTTGAGACGAAGTCTCACTCTGTCGCCCAAGCTGGAGTGCAGTGGCACGATCTCAGCTCATGGCAACCTCCACCTCCCAGGTTCCAGTGATTCTCCCGCCTCAGCCTCCTGAGTAGCTGGAACTACAGGTATGCGCCACTATGTCCGGCTAATTTTCGTATTTTTAGTAGAGACGTAGTTTAAAGTTCCCTCTAAGCCAAATGCAGTGGCCCACGCCTGTAATCCCAACACTTTGGGAGGCCAAGGCAAGCAGATCACTAGAGCCCAGGAGTTTGAGACCAGGCTGGGCAACATGGCAAAACTCCATCTCTACAAAAATACAAACATTTGCTGAGGGTAGTGGCACATCACGTACCTGTAGTTCCATCTACTTGGGAGGCTCAGGTGGGAGGATCACTTGAGCCCAGAGGTCAAGACTGCAGTGAGCCATAATTACGCCACTGCACTCCAGCCTGGGTAACAGAGTGAGACTCTGTCTCAAATACTAAATAAAATAAAATAAATAAAATAAATATTTAAATGATAAAAATAATAATAATAGGCCGGGCGCGGTGGCTCACGCCTGTAATCCCAGCACTTTGGGAGGCCGAGGCGGGCAGATCACAAGGTCAGGAGATCAAGACCACGGTGAAACCCCGTCTCTACTAAAAATACAAAAAATGAGCCGGGCGCGGTGGCGGGCGCCTGTAGTCCCAGCTACTCGGGAGGCTGAGGCAGGAGAATGGCGTGAACCCAGGAGGCGGAGCTTTCAGTGAGCCAGGATCACGCCACTGCACTCCAGCTTGGGCGACGGAGCGAGACTCCGTCTCAAAAAAAATAAAATAAAATAAAATAAAATAATAATAATAATAAAATAAATATTTGTAAAAATAAATAAAATAAAATAAAAGTCCCCTCTAGATCCTTTCTTGTGTTAATGAAGGGGAAAAAGAAGCCGGGAGAAGTAGAAGTAAATGGGAGAGCAATTCTTTAGAAAGTAAGAGAACAGAGATACCAAGCACATAATTTTCTCTTTTTTTTTTTTTTTTTTTTTTGAGACAGAGTCTCACTCTGTTGCCCGGGCTGGAGTGCAGTGGCGCGATCTCAGCTCACTGTAACCTCCACCTCCCCGGTTCAAGTGATTCTCCTGCCTCAGCCTCCCGAGTAGCTGGGATTACAGGCATCCACCACTACGTGCAGCTAATATTTTGTATTTATTAATACTTAATAAACTACTATATATATATATGTATATATTATTAGTTCTGCCCCTCTAAGAGAACCCTGACTAATACAGGGTTTTTTGTTTCTTCGAAGGCAGGGTCTCATTCTGATTGCCCAGGCTGGAGTGCAGTGGTGCAATCTTGACTCACTGGAGTCTCGAGTTCCCAGGCTCAGGTGATTCTCCCATCTCAGCTCCCCAAGTAGCTGGGACTACAAGTGTGTGCCCCCACACCTGGCTAATTTTATGTATTTCTTTTTTCAGTAGAGACAGGGTTTCGCTATGTTGCCTAGGCTGGTCTCGAACCCCTGGACTTAAGCAATCCGGCCTCTGCTGCTCAGAGTGCTGGGATTACAAGTGGGAGCCACTGTGCCTGGCCTCAGGTTTTAGTTTTTTATCTTCTCTAGTTTTCGCTAAACTAGAAAAGGGCCAGCCCTTCATGTATTAGTTTTTTCTTTTCTTTTTCTTTTTCTTTCTTTCTTTCTTTCTTTCTTTTTTTTTTTTTTTTTTTTTTTTTTTGAGACAGAGTCTCACTCTGTTGCACAAGCTGGAGTGCAGTGGCATGATCTTGGCTCATTGCAACCTCCACCTCCTGGGCTCAAGCGATTCTCCTGCCTCAGCCTCTCTAGTAGTTGGGATTACAGGCATATGCCACCACACCCGGCTAATTTTTGTATTTTTAGTAGAGATGGGATTTCACCATGTTGGCCAGGCTGGTCTCAAACTCCTGACCTCAGGTGATCTGCCCAACTTGGCCTCCCAAAGTGCTGGGATTACAGGCATGAGCCACGAAGCCCAGCCAAGAGAATTTCTAAGACTAGCCATGTCATGATTATGTGTCTTTCTTTTAATTTACTCTCATAAATACAAATAAACACAATTATTTAGAATGAGAATCTCTAGAATCTTTTTTTTTTTTTTAATTGAGGGGTCTTTCTGATTTCAGGAATCCATTTTTTGGCCACTGATTAGAATTGCCTATGTTGCATTTATTCCAATAGTGACTCAATCCAATAGTCTCTTCATGGACAGCCCACGATGTTATTTTCCAGGTCTAGAAAAAGAGGTGTTTCCTAGAGAGCAGTGGAAAAGGCAGTCCCAAAGATCTCCACCCAAAACTTCATTCCTAGGAGTAGCCTGAGATAACAAAGACTCTGGTTGCCACAGACAGTTAAGAATGGTGTCTGTGCATACAGTTCCTTCGCTAACCCACAAATGTGGGGGCAGGGGCTGGCAGTCACAGACTCATTAATCTGGGACACTCCGT
The DNA here is from genome assembly GCF_024542745.1 of Macaca thibetana thibetana. Lineage (NCBI taxonomy): Eukaryota > Metazoa > Chordata > Mammalia > Primates > Cercopithecidae > Macaca > Macaca thibetana. The sequence continues at coordinate 52,161,537 of NC_065588.1, forward strand.
AAGCCCTCCTGGGACTGGATCTTCTCTGGATTAATTTGGCAACAGGGGTTGAAACAAAAAAAAAAAATCCCTTATGTGCCAGCCATGGTGGCTCATGCCTGTAATCCCAGCACTTTGGGAGGCCGAGGTGGGTGTATTACTTGAGACCAGGAGTTCAAGACCAGCCTGGCCAAAATGGTGAAACTCCATCTCTAGTAAAAATACAAAAATTAGCCAGGTGTGGTCTCACGCACCTGTCGTCCCAGCTACTTGGGAGGCTGAGGTGGGAGAATCACTTGAACCCAGGAGGCGGAGGTTGTAGTGAGCCAAGATCAAGCCACTGTACTCCAGCCTGGGCAACTCTGTCTCAAAAACAACCACCACAAAATTTCCTTATGAATGGAACTTATTATTATTATTTGAGACAGAGTCTCGCTCTGTCGCGCAGGCTGTAGTGCAGTGGTGCGATCTCGGCTCAACTGCAAACTCCATCTCCCGGGTTCACGCCATTCTTCTGCCTCAGCCTCCTGAGTAACTAGGACTACAGGCGCCCACCACCACGCCCGGCTAATTTTTTTTTTTTTTTTTTTTGTATTTTTAGTAGAGACGGGGTTTCACCATGTTAGCCAGGATGGTCTTGATCTCCTGACCTCGTGATCCACCCCTCTCAGCCTCCCAAAGTGCTGGGATTGCAGGCGTGAGCCACCGCGCCCGGCTGGAACTTATTATTAAGACAAAGTCTCCTGAGAGCTTGACACATTCAGAACAAAAAGTAGGTTGCTTAAAATCTTACATGTCTTGGGTTCCCAGCCATTTTCAGACTGGCAACCTGACATGACCTGAAAATCACAACCCCTCAGATGGCAGAAACTACGAGAAAGTGCTCCCACTTGGTCATCCATCAAGCTCTCAAGGACATACAACAAGCTGAGAGGGGAACTTCACTGGGCTTATATTTTGGGGACCCACAACGAAATGTCCATGCCAGTGTGATCAGAACCACAGAACTGAGCAGTCTGCAGGGTCGGCTGGAATAATGCGCTTCTGTGGTACCTCTCTTTACGACAGGGCAACACAGAAAGACAAAGACAAAGGAAGAAACTATTTCTGGGAGGAAAGAGATCAAACAATATGAATAGTCATACCAGAAAGTACACCAGAGTGGCTATACTCAAGATTTAGTCACACAAATTGTTTTCTCCCATTAGACTTTGCAGAGGAGAAAGGGACAAACAGTGATTTTTACCATCTGCCTGACCGAATTCCACAGAAAGAGAGGCTGGAAGCCTGACTGAGAAATTCTTAGCCTTCTTCCGGCTTGTCACGCACTGGGTTCCCTTCACTGTGGCTTCCAGAAGAGTGGAGCCTTGGTCTTCTGCTCACAGTGCCAAAAGTGTAGGAGCCACTGAAGTTTCACTGAAAAACCAACTCACAATACTTACCTGGCAGGGGAGATATCATGATCACAAAGGGGATTTTTCCAGGGCGAGGCTTCTCCTTTGCACTCCGGATGTGCTGACTCCTGCAATTTCCCCAAATGTGGGAAACTCAAGTAAACAATTTGTGGTAGTGGGGAACTGCGTTTGCACTCTTCCCTGATGTTTCTCATTCCAAAAAGCAGGTCACTTGTTTTTGCAAATATATAATACATTTGTTTGTTTGTTCGAGATGGAGTCTCACTCTGTTGCCCAGGCTGGAGTGCAGTAGCATGATCTCAGCTCACTGCAACCTCCGCCTCCTGGGTTCAAGCAATTCTCCTGCCTCAGCCCAAGTAGCTGGGATTGCATGCGCACGCCACCATGCCCAGCTAATTTTTGTATTTTTAGTAGAGACGGGGTTTCACCATGTTGGCCAGGCTGGTCTCAAACTCCTGACCTCAGGTGATCCGCCTGCCTCAGCCTCCCAAAGTGCTGGGATTACAGGCGTGAGCCACCGCACCTGGATGGCCAGGTTTTTTTTAAGAAAAAAAGTATATAAAAAGAAGAAAAAGAAAAATTATCTCACGAAAGGCAGACTAATTGGGGAAAAGCATACATATTTATTAATGTGCACATGGGGGAAAACCACAGAATGATTACCCCACCCCCCAGTGGGGTGCAGAAGCTTATATACCATCGTGAGGTTGCAGAAAGAATGGTGTCTTAGAGCATGGCCAAAAACGAACTATGGTGGTAAATCAGGTTATAGTGACAAAACAGGTTATGGGAGGGAGAGAAGAGGAGGCCTGGCTAGCAAGAGTGGTCTTGTTCTGCAAATGAAACCTCACAGGTAGCAGCCCTCAAAGAGGAATGATGGTAAATGTTTCCTTCAGACCTTTAAAGATATCAAACTCTCAGTTAATCGTCTCTGGATCTGGATAACGCAAGAGATGGCTGCATCAATACAGATTCTCTACAGATGCAAATCTCTCCAACAAAAGACAGCTTTGCAGAGCTACTTCTGTTTTCTGGCTGTCTGACAGCTGTCTCAACATACGTTAAATAAATATATTTTGGGGTAAAATATTTTTATTTCTTTCAGTGTTCTCCACCAAAAAGAATTAAGCCAAGAAAGAAAATATGAGGGCCAGAAAATGAGAGTCTACCCATGAGATGGGTGAAGATCATTGCTACGATGTGGCAAAGGGAAATTCCAGGATATCAACTATATAGCAGGCCCAGTTCTGCTGCTGCAGCAGCCAGTCCCAACTAAAAGGCATAGAGGTAGGCCCCAGAGGGATGTCACCAAGGAGAAACAACGGAATCAATAGATTATCTAGGCAGTCACTCCAAATCTATTCTAGAATCTTCGAGTTCTGGTGGGCTGCCTGTAAAAAAGAAATGAAAAGGAAGAAAAGAAAAAAATAGATTATCTACATTATCTAAGGATTCTAGGAAGATGACAGAGTGGGAAGCACTGGGAATCTGTCTCTCCATCTACATGATAATTGCACTGGTAGAATCTGTCTGGTGTGAACTATTCTGAAACTCTAGAGTCTATTGAATGCTTGCAAATTCCAGGGCAGGGCTTGGACTGTAAATTGCAGCTACTTTCAGTCAATTTCAGCTCTCTTAGCACAGTAAATTTTTTCAGCCCTTAGCCACTCATTCCTCACACCTCAGCTGCAGGCAACTGTGCCTGTGTTCCTGGAGCGGCTTGCCACAGTTCGCAGAGCCAGGGTAGACAAAAAAGGACCTTATTTTCCAAATATTGGTTATCTATGCTCCCATAATTGATTGCTGCTTCTGGTCTCAGAACTGCAGAAAAAGGGTTGGGTGCCTTTGTTTTTTACTCCCTTCCATCGTCGCAAACCTCTCCCCTTTAAATCCTTTAAAGCCAACACTCTTTCCTCTTGCCACACTTCATTTTTCTCTTTTTCTCCTTTTGGAACCCAAACATTAAAGACTTGGACATTCAAAAGCAACTACACATGTGGGGCAAAATTAGAAAATGACCATGCATGTACAACGAAAATCTCAGAAAAGACCTGAGAAGGAAGACCCTAAGTTCACATCTCAGGCCAATCCTCAGAATGGACACAGCCTACAATAATTAAAAAATAAAAAAGCAGGCTGGGCGCGGTGGCTTACGCCTGTAATCCCAGCACTTTGGGAGGCCGAGGTGGGTGGATCACGAGGTCAGGAGTTCAAGACCAGCCTGGCCAAGATGGTGAAACCCTATCTCTACTAAAAATACAAAAAAATCAGCCTGGCGTGGTGGCGGGCGCCTGTAATCCCAGCTACTCAGGAGGCTGAGGCAGATAATTGCTTGAACCCAGGAGGTGGAGGTTGCAGTGAGCCGAGATCACGCCACTGCTCTCCAGCCTGAGTGACAGAGCGAGACTCCATCTCAAAAATAAAATAAAATAGACTGGGTGTGGTGGCTCACATCTGTAATTCCAGCACTTTGGGAGGCTGAGGTGGGCAGATCATGAGGTCAGGAGTTTGAGACCAGCCTGACTGACCAATGTGGTGAAACCCCATCTCCACCAAAAATACAAAAAAAAATTAGTTGGGCGTGGTGGCGCCCACCTGTAATCCCAGCTACTCAGGAGGGCTGAGGCAGGAGAATCGCTTGAACCCGGGAGGCGGAGGTTGCAGTGAGCCGAGATTGTAACGCAGCACTCCAGCCTGGGTGACAGAGCAAGACTCCATCTCAAAATAAATAAATAGTGGCTGGGCGCGGTGGCTCAAGCCTGTAATCCCAGCACTTTCAGAGGCCGAGGCGGGCGGATCACGAGGTCAGGAGATCGAGACCATCCTGGCTAACACGGTGAAACCCCGTCTCTACCAAAAATACAAAAAAATTAGCCCGGCGTGGTGGCAGGCACCTGTAGTCCCAGCTACTCAGGAGGCTGAGGCAGGAGAATGGCATGAACCCAGGAGGCGGAGCTTGCAGTGAGTGAAGATCGCGCTACTGCGTTCCAGCCTGGGGGACAGAGCAAGACTCCATCTCAAAAAAATAAAAATAAAAATAATAAATAAATAAATTAATTAATTAATTAAAACAAAAAAGTGATCAATAAAAATAATATCTAAGAACAAAAATAATATCTAAGAACTCTCAGGGAAGGGAGAATTTCCAGAGTTACCACATTATTAGATTCAAATGTCTAGTTTTCAGTGAAAAATCAGAAAATATACAAAGAAGAAAGGGCCCAAAGGAAAAACATAAATCAATAGACACTGTCCCAGAAAAAGACATGATGATGGATAAACTAGACAAAGACTTTAAAACAACTATCATAAATACGCTCAAAGAACTAAAGGAAGATATGGACAAAGTGAAGAAAATGAAGCATAAACTAAATGGAAATATCAATAAAGAGATGGAAAATTTTTAAAGAAACCAAAAAGAAATTCTGGAGCTAAAATTACAATAACTGAAGTGAAAATTTAACTAAAAGGCAGTTTGAACAGGCAGAAAAAAGAATTAGGGAACTTGAATAAAAGACAAAGGAAATGATCAGGCCTGAGGAACAGAAAGGAAAAAGATTCAAGAAAAGTGAACAGAGTCTAAGGAACCTGTGGGACATCATCAAGCAGACCAATATACACATTGTGGGAATCCCAGAGGAGAAGAGAAAGTGAAAGGGACAGAGAATACTTTTGGGAATCCCAGAGGAGAAGAGAAAGTGAAAGGGACAGAGAATATTTTAAAAAAACAGTAGCTGAAAACTTTCTAAATTTGATTTAAAAAACATGAATTTGAACAGCCAAGAAGCTCAAAAAACTCTAAGTAAGATGAACTTGAAGAGATATATGTGACAAATATTATAATCAAACTGTCAAAAGACAGAGAGAAGCCAAAAGTAATAAGAGAGAAGTGACTCATGACATACAAGGGATCTTCAGTAAGATCATGAACAGATTTCTCATCAAAAACTTCAGAGTTTCAGAAATGCCAGATATATTCAAAGGGAAAAAAGTTCAACCAATAATTCTATATCCAGCAAAACTATCCTTCAAAAGTGAGGGAAAATTAAGATATTCTCAAATAATGAACCTGGAAAAGTGAGGGAAAAATTAAAATATTCTCAAAAAACAAAGCTGAGAGAGTTCATTACCATTAGACCTGCCCTGCAAGAAATGTCCAAGGGAGTCCTACAGGGTGAAATAAAAGAACACTAGACAGTCACTTGAAGCTGTATGAAGAAACACAGACCTCAACAAAAGTAAATACATAGGGACAGACTCAGTAGCTCACGCCTATAATCCCAGCACTTTGGGAGGCCACGGCAGGTGAATCACTTGAGGTCAGGAGTTTGAGACCAGCCTGGCCAACATGACAAAATCCCATCTCTACTAAAAATACAAAAATTAGCGGGGTGTGGTGGCGTGCACCTGTAATCCCAACTACTTGGGAGACTGAGACAGGAGAATCACTTGAACCTGGGAGATGGAGGTTGCAATGAGCCGAGATTGCACCACTGTACTCGAGCCTGGGCAACAGAGTGAGAGTCCGTCTCAAAAAAAAAAAAAAAAAAAAAAAGGAAAATACATGGGCAATTATAAAAGATAGCATTGTAACAATGGTTTGTAACTACTTTTTGCTTAATACATGATTTAAAAGACTAACACATTTTTCAAAAACAACTATTAGTCTAAAAGGTATTATTATTGTAACTTTAGTTTGTAAATCCACATTCTGTTTTCTACATCATTTCAGACAGTAATGCATTTTTTTGTTTGTTTGTTTTTTTGTTTTTTTTTGAGACGGAGTCTCGCTCTGTCGCCCAGGCTGGAGTACAGTGGCCGGATCTCAGCTCACTGCAAACTCCGCCTCCCGGGTTTACGCCATTCTCCTGCCTCAGCCTCCCAAGTAGCTGGGACTACAGGCGCCCGCCACCTCGCCCGGCTAGTTTTTTTTTTTTTTTTGTATTTTTTAGTAGAGACGGGGTTTCACCGGGTTAGCCAGGATGGTCTCGATCTCCTGACCTCGTGATCCGCCCGTCTCGGCCTCCCAAAGTGCTGGGATTACAGGCTTGAGCCACCGCGCCCGGCCGTAATGCATTTTAAAGAAGTGTTAATTTACGTTGTAGGGCATATAATGTATAAAGATGTAATTCTGGGTGGGCATGGTGGATCATGCCTGTAATCCCAGCATTTTGGGAGGCCAAGGAGAGAGGATCACTTGAGCCCAGGAGTTCAAGACCAGCCTGGGCAACATGGTGAAACTCCATCTCTACTAAAAATACAAAAATTAGGCCGGGCACAGTGGCTCACGCCTGTAATCCCAGCACTTTGGGAGGCCGAGGCGGGCGAATCACTTGATGTCAGGAGTCCTAGAACAGCCTTTGCCAACATGGTGAAACCCTGTCTCTAATTTAAAAATACAAAAAAAATGAGCTGGGCATGGGGGTGAGCACCTGTGATCACAGCTACTCAGGAGGCTGAGGCAGGAGAATCGCTTGAACCCAGGACCCGGAGGTTGCAGTGAGCCGAGATCGCGCCACTGCAGCCTAGGCAACAGAGCAAGACTCTGTCTCAAAAACAAAAAAAAACAACAAAAAAACAAAAATTAGGCCGGGCACGGTGGCTCATACTTGTAATCTCAGCATTTTGGGAGGCCAAGGCAGGCGGATCACCTGAGGTCAGGAGTTTGAGACCAGCCTGACCAACATGACAAAACACCATCTCTACTAAAAATACAAAAATTAGCTGAGCGTGGTGGCACGCACCTGTAATCCCAGCTATTCAGTTAGCCAAGGCACAAGACTTTCTTTAACTGGGAGGCGGAGATTCCAATGAGCCGAAATTGTGCCACTGCACTCCAGCCTGGGCAACAGAGTAAGACTAGGTCTCCAAACAAATAAACAAACAAAAATTAGCCAGGTGTGGTGGTAATCCCAGCTACTCGGGAGGCTGAGGGAGGAGAATCGCTTGAACCTGGGAGGTGGAGGCTGCAGTGAGTGGAGATTGTGCCACTGCACTCCAGCCTGGGTGACAGAGGGAGACTGGGTCTCAAAAAAAAAAAAAAAGTAAAAAAAAAAAAGATATGATTCTGTGATATCAACAACTAAAAGGGGTGGGGATAGAGCTATCAAGGAGCAGAGTTGCCAGGCATTGTGGCTCATGCCTGTGATCCCAGCACTTTGGGAGACCAAGGCAGGTGGATCACCTGAGGTCAGGAGTTTGAGGCCAACCTGACCAACATGGTGAAACCCTGTCTCTACTAAAAGTACAAAAATTAGCCAGGCATGGTGGCAGGCGCCTGTAACCCCAGCTATTTGAGAGTCTGAGACATGAGAATAGCTTGAACCCAGCAGGCAGAGGTTGCAATGAGCCAAGATCATGCCACTGCACTCCAGCCTGGGCAACAGAGTGAGACTCCGTCTCAAAAAAAAAAAAAAAAAAAGAAGCAAACACTGGTAGTGATCATTCAAGGATGGTATTTCGGAGAATAAATCTTGGCAATGGACTTGAGTATTCAGGACACTCGACTAGGCCATCCCAACTGTGGAAGTAAATGCATCACACAATGGTAGCCTGATGTCTTCAATCTTTCTAGCAGTATAACTCACTCCCTGTATTAGTCCATTTTGCATTGCTATAACGGAACACCTGAGAGTGGGTAATTTACAAAGAAAGAGGTTTATTTGACTCATGGCCCTGCAGGCAGTACAAGTATGGCACCAGTGAGGTCTCACGAAGCTTTTATTCATGGCGGAAGGTGAGGGGGAGCAGGCACGTCACATGGCAAGAGAGGAAGCAAGAGAGATTCCAGGCTCTTTTAAATAACCATCTTTTGTGTGAGCTAATAGAGTGAGAACTCACTCATTACCATGGGGAGGGCACCACGCCATTCATGAGGGATCTGCCCCCATGACCCAAACACCCACCTCCAACCTCCAACATTGAAGGTCACATTTCAACATGAGATTTGGAGGGACACACATCTAAACCAGGTCACTTCCCTAGTCCCAATTTCCATGCTGTGATAAGTTGAAAAATGTTCCCTGAAAAAAGATCTTAACTTCCTAATCCCTACAACCTGTAAACAATGCCTTATGTGGCAAAAAAAAAAAAAAAAAAGCGAGGCGGGGGTGTCTTTGCAGATGTGATTAAGTTCAGGATCTTGAGATTTTATTACTCTAGATTATGTGGGTGGGCCCTAAATACAGTCACCTGTATCCGAGAGAGAGAGAGAGAGAGAGAGAGAGAGAGAGAGAGGTTTCACGCACGAAGAGCGGAGAAGACAATGTGACGATAAAGGCAGGGATTGGAGTGATGCTGTCACAAGCCAAGAAATGCTGGCAACTACCAGAAGCTGGAAGAGACAAGGATTAGATTCTCCCATACAGCCCCTGGGGAGGGAGAGTGCAGCCTTGTCAACACCTTGATTTTTCTTTCTTTCTTTTTTTTTTTTTTTTTTCCTGAGAATGGAGTTTTGCTCTTATTGCCCAGGCTGGAGTGCAATGGCGCAAACTTGGCTCATTGCAACCTCTACCTCCTGGATTCAAATGATTCTCCTGCCTCAGCCTCCCAAGTAGCTGGGATTACAGGTGTGCACCACACACCCTGCTAATTTTGTATTTTTAGTAGAGAATGGGATTTCACCATGTTGGTCAGGCTGGTCTCGAACTTCTGACCTCAGGTGATCCACCCGGCCTCCCAAAGTGCTGGGATTACAGGTGTGAGCCACCATGCCTGGTTTTTTTTCTTTTTTTTTTTTTTTTTTTTGAGACAGAGTCTCCCTCTGCCACCCAGGCTGGAGTGCTGTGGTGCAATCATAGCTCACTGCAGCCTCCACCCACTGGGCTCAATCGATCCTCCTAACTCACCCGGCCTAGTACTAGTAGCTCCCTAGTAACTGGGACTACAGGCGTGTGCCACCATGCCTGGCCGACACCTTTACTTTGATCCAGTGATATTGATTTTGGACTTCTACCCTCTAGTACTTTCAGAGAATACATTTCTGCTATTTTAAGCCACCAAGTTTGGTAATTTGTTATAGCAGTCACAGGAAACTAATATGCATACTCACCAAGTAACCTTCTGAATATAACTTGGTAAACCAAGGAGCAATGTTTGTGGGCAGTGAAAGTGCTGGTTGTGCTGACTGAAATGTTCTATTCCTCATGGTAGGCTTGGTTTGTATAAATTGATAAACTAACATTCTAATTTATATGTTCTCGTTTATAAATCAGCCTTGTAAACTTGACTAACATGAGTCTATCCTCAAGAGTTGGATCTACTATCTGTGCTGAAAAAACCAGATGTCTGTAGGGATGTTGGCAAGATCCAGACCATGGTAAACACATCAGGAAAAGAAATACTATTTTGTTGAGGTGTCTTGGGAAGTACATACCTGGTTTCTCATCGTTTTCCATGATCTTTCCATCAGTTCTCTATTTCAAAATGTCATCAATAATAACTAACTTTAGGCTGGGCATGATGGCTCATGCCTGTAACTCCAACACTTTGGGAAGCCCAGGCAGGAGGACCACCTGAAGCCAGAAGTTCACAACCAGCCTGGGCAATATAGCAAGACCCTGTCTCTACAAATACAATTATAAAAGCAGCCAGGCATTGTGGTGCATGCCTGTAGTCCTAGCTATTTGGGAGGCTGAGGTGAGAGGATTGCTTGAGCCCAGTAGGTGGAAGTTGCAGTGAGCTGAGATCACGCCACAGCACTCCAGCCCGGGAGACAGAGCGAGACTCTGTCTCAAAAAGAAAAAAAAAAAAGAACTAAGATTTGAACCCAGGTATTCTGACACCAAACCCTAGGGACTAGATTTGTTCAAAAAACAAACATCTATATTATGTTTCATTATACACTAGGTACCAAGAATCAGGGATTTAGAAATGGATAAGACTAGTCATTTCTATGGCCACGCGGAGCTCCCAATCTAGTAGGAATAAATAGGAATAATTCACTGAATTTGCCTTTGTATTTTAGTGTTTGAGGACTGTTACAGCCTGCACTTTATTATCTGAAACACTATTGTTAGATAAGGCATTGTTTTCACAACCCGTTTAAAACAAGCTTGTCACTCAAGGAGAGGAACTCCAGGCAGAAGGAATTCATATCAGGTCAGGAGCTGTGGCTCACGCCGGTAATCCCAGCACTTTGGGAGGCCAGGGCAGTGGATCACTTGAGGTCAGGAGTTCAAGACCAGCCTGGCCAAGGTGGTGAAACCCCATCTCTACTAAAAACACAAAAAACAGGTTGGAGGTGGTGGCTCACGCCTGTAATCCCAGCACTTTGGGAGGGCGAGGCGGGCGGATGGCCTGAGGTAAGGAATTTGAAACCAGCCTGGCTAACATGGTAAAACCCTGTTTCTACTAAAAATGCAAAAAATTATCCAGGCGTGGTGGTGCCCACCTGTAATTCCAGCTACTTGGGAGGCTGAGGCAGGAGAGCCTCTTGAACCCAGGAGGCAGAGGTTGCAGTGAGCTAAGTTTACGCCATTGCACTCCAGTTTGGGTAACAAGAGCGAAACTCCGTCTCAAAACAACAACAACAAAATTAGTCAGGCGTGGTGGTACATGGCTGTAATCCCAGCTACTTGGGAGGCTGAGGCAGGAGAATCATTTAAACCCAGGAGGAGGAGGTTGTAGTGAGCTGAGATCATGCCACTGCACTCTACCCTAGGTGACAAGAGCAAGACTCCATCTCAAAAAAAAAAAAAAATTATTCTTTTACAACATAGTTCTTTATTTTTTTCCTAATCTATCTTCAGATAGAATAGTGGGTTTTGGAGGCTGGGCCTGGTGGCTCACGCCTGTAATCCCAACACTTTGGGAGGCCAAGGTGGGTGGATCACAAGGTCAGGAGATCGAGACCATCCTGGCTAACATGGTGAAACCCCGTCTCTACTAAAAATACAACAACAACAACAACAAAAAATTAGCTGGGCGTGGTGGCGGGCGCCTGTAGTCCCAGCTGCTCGGGAGGCTGAGGCAGGAGAATGGCGTAAACCCGGGACGTGGAGTTTGCAGTGAGCCGAGATTACACCACTGCATTACAGCCTGGGGCATCAGAGTGAGACTCCGTCTCAAAAAAAATAGTGGGTTTTGGGTTTTGGTTTTTTTTTTTTTTGGTGGCTATATGGCATTTTATTGTATATCATAGTATATTTCACCAGTGGTCTGTTTGGGGACATTAAAATTGAATTCTTTGTTTTTGTTTTGTTTTGTTTCATTTTGTTTTGTAAAACTACTCTTTAAAAATCCACGTGACTAAATATTTACGCATCTCATTTTTTCCTTGGGAAGAATTCTTACAAGTATAATTACTGTGTCAAAGAAAATGTACCATCTTAGCCCTCTCGTTTTTAAATTTTTTCTTTTTTTTTTTTTTTGAGACAGAGTCTTGCTCTGTCTCCCATGCTGGAGTGCAGTGGTGCGATCTCTGCTCACTGCAAGCTCCATCGCCTCCCGGGTTCACGTCATTCTCCTGCCTCAGCCTCCCAAGTAGCTGGGACTATAAGCGCCCGCCACCATGCCTGGCTAATTTTTTTGTATTTTTAGTAGAGACGGGGTTTCACCATGTTCGCCAGGGTGGTCTCGATCTTCTGACCTTGTGATCCGCCCGCCTCGGCCTCCCAAAGTGCTGGGATTACAGGCATGAGCCACCGCACCCAGCCTAAATTTTTTCTTATTTTTTAATTGTGATAAAATATACATAACATAAAATGTACCATTTTAACCATCTTTTTGTCTGTGTGTGAGACTGGGTCTCAGTCTGTCACCCAGGCTGGGTGCAGTGACATACTCATAGCTCACTGCAGCCTCGATCTTCTGGGGTCGAGCATTCCTCTCACCCCAGCCTCCTGAGTAGCTGGAACTACAGGCACGCACCACCATGCCCAGCTAATTTTTTAGCGTTTTTATAGAAATGGGTTCTTGCTATATTACCCAGGCTGGTGTCAAACTCCTGACCTCAAGCAATCCTCCTGCCTCAGCCTCCCAAAGTGCTGGGAAAACAGACATGAGCCACCACACTTGGCCATTTTAACTGTATTTAAGTGTATAATGCAGTGGCATTAAGTACATTCACAATGTGTTATAACCATCACCACGATTTCTAGAACTTTTCAATCATCCCAAACAAAAACTCTATATCCATAAAACAATAACTCTCAATTCTCCCTCCTAGTCCCTGGCAACCGCTTTTCTACTTATCTCTATGAATATGCTTATTCTAAGTACCTCTTATAAGTAGAACCATACAATATTTTTCATTTTCTGTCTGGTTTATTTCACTTAGCATAATATTTTCAAGGTTCATCCATGTTGAAGCAAGTTTCATAATTTTATTCCTTTCCATGGCTGAATAGTATTCCATTCTATGTATATACCACATTTTTGTTTATTCATCTGTTGTTGGATAATTAACAGAGGAGTTAACCAACTTGGGTTGTTTCTGCTTTTTGGCTATCGGCCTCTAATACTTTTAACAAATTGTCCATACAGGCCGGGCGCGGTGGCTCAAGCCTGTAATCCCAGCACTTTGGGAGGCCGAGGCGGGTGGATCACGAGGTCAGGAGATCAAGACTATCCTGGCTAACATGGTGAAACCCCGTCTCTACTAAAAATACAAAAAACTAGCTGGGCGTGGTGGCGGGCGCCTGTAGTCCCAGCTACTCGGGAGGCTAACAGGAGAATGGCGTGAACCCAGGAGGCGGAGTTTGCAGTGAGTTGAGATCACACCAGTGTACTCCACCCTGGGTGACAGAGCAAGACTCCATCTCAAAAAAAAAAAAAAAAAGGTAACTGAGATCTACACACACAATAAAAGGCTATGCAGGAGTTAGAGACCAGCCTGAGCAACATAACAAGATTCTGTCTCTAGAAAAAAAATTGTTTTAATTAGCCAGGTGTGGTCACATGTGCCTATAGTCCCAGCTGCTTAGAAGGCTGAGGTGGGAAGATTGCTTGAGTACAAGGCTGCAGTGAGCTATGATCGCACCACTTGCACTCCAACTTGGGTGACAGAGTGAGACCCTCTCAAAAAAGAAAAAGAAGGAGGAAAAAAGAAGAGGAAGAAAAAAGAAAGGGCATGGGAAATAGTAAACATGTAAGTAAATATATTTTTTAATTTTTTTAATTATTTAAAAGAGCCAGGGCCGAACACAGTGGCTCATGCCTGTTATCCCAGAACTTTGGGAGGCCCAGGTGGGAGGATCACTTGAGGCCAGGAGTTTGAGACTAGGCTGGCCAACATGATGAAACCTCATCTCTATCAAAAAATACAAAAATTAGCTCGGCTTGGTGGCACATCCCTGTAATCCCAGCTACTTGGGAGGCTGAGGCAGGAGAATGACTTGAACCTGGGAGGCAGAGGTTGCAGCGAGCCAAGATCGCACCACTGCACTCCGACTTGGGTGACAGAGCAAGACTCCGTCTCAAAAAAAAAAAAAAATAGTAATAGTGTATTGTGGGATATGATAGGGATATAATATATGTAGAAGTAAGTACAAAGTATGACAACAATAGCAAAAAGGATGGGAGAAGGGAAAACAGAAGTATGATTTTATAAAGTTTTTACATTACATATGAAGTGGTATAATATTATTTGGGGCTGGCATCGGTGGCTCACACCTGTAATCTCAACACTTTGGGAGGCTGAGGCGGGCGGATCATTTGAGGTCAAGAGTTTGAGACCAGTCTGGCCAACATGGCGAAACCCCGTCTCTACTAAAAATTCAAAAAAAATTAGCCAGGTGTGGTGGTGGGCGCCTATAATTCCCAGCTACTCAAGAGGCTGAGGCAGGAGAATCGCTTGAACCCAGAAGACAGAGGTTGCAGTGAGCCAAGATCGTGCCATTGCACTCCAGCCTGGGCGATAAGAGTGAAACTCCATCTCAAAAAAAAAAAAAAAAATTGTGTGTGTATATATATATATACACACACACACACATATATAAAATCACATAATATATAAATATGATTTATATATATTATTTGAATGTAGACTAATAAATTAAAGATACCTATGATAAACCTAAGAGTAACCACTGGAAAAAATAAGAAATATAAGGGGAGATAATGTGAAATATCAAAAATAATCCAAAGACAGCAGGAAAAGAGGAAGAAAACAAAAATAAACTGGGCACTATGGCTCATGCCTGTAATCCTAACACTATGTGAGGCTGAGGTGGGCAGATTGCTTGAACCCATGGGTTCAAGACCAGTCTAGGTTACATACAAAACCCCATCTTTACTGAAAATACAAAAAAGTAGCCAAACGTGGTAGCATGTGCCTATAGTCTTGGCTACTCAGGAGGCTGAGGGAGGCCCACTTGTGCCCAGGAGGCTGAGGCTGCAGTGAGCCATGATTGTGCCACTGCACTACAGCCTGGGCAACAGAGCAAGACTCTGTCGAAAAAAAGAAAAAAGGATGGAACAAACAGAAAACAGCATTGTGGGAGATTATGGTAGACTTAAACCCAACCATCTCAATAGAAATTGTCTCTTTATGTACTTTGCCTGTTTTTCTGTCGGAGTAGTTATCTTTTCTTGTCGATTTGCAAGAGCTCTTTATATATTAACATATAAATTCTCTGTTACATATAAATGTTATGCTTGGGAAACGTTTCCCTTTCCAAAAGAGTGTTGTGACAAGCAAGATAAAAGCAATAGCATAAACTTAGACCCTGAGGTAGAAAAGCATAAGCTATGTTCAGGAAGTAGTAAGTAGGTGAGTTTGTCTGTAAAAGGCACTTAAGGGAATTCTACGGTATAAGACTGAAAGAGTAATTTAGGACCAGAACATAGTGTGCATTGATCATTCAACGGACGAACTTCATCTTCACCAGGTAGAGCAAAGTGAACTACTAAATGTGGTCGTTCAATGAAATGTACCATCAACATTGGGCTTTAGGGAGGTAAATCTTGTTGAAAATCAAAATGTTTAGGACATACTGGGGAAGTGGGTGGTGGGGAGAGACCTAAGTGGAAGACCGGTTAGTGTGGACCACTGGTTTGTAGTAGTCCAGACGAGAAGTAACTAAGATATCCACCTGGGTAATAAAAATATGGATACAGATTATTATGATCACCATAAAAGCTCATAGCCTCAGGCTTCCTTCAGCGTTTGTTTTTAGACAAGTTGAATTTGAAGCACCAACACCAAAATAGAAGATATCTGATGGTTTTAGAGAGGTGACTGGGCTAGAAAAAGACTGGGCATTTTTAGCATAGAGGTAATTATTGAAATCACAGGAGTAAATGAAGTCACCGAGACTTGAGTACAGCAGAAATGTGTGGATTGTCAGGATGTTAGAGAGCTCCTATTAATTTTTCCAGACTCAGCCTTGGCTTCCACGTCATCTCCTCTGGGAAGCCTTCCCTGAGCAACACCTTCCCATCCCCATCTTCATAGATGACTTAAGAGTCCACTCTCAGCCGGGCACGGGGGCTCACACCAGTAATCACAGCACTTTGGGAGGCCGAAGTGGGCGGACTACTTGAGGTCATGAGTTCGAGACCAGTCTAGACAACATGACGAAACCCCGTCTCTACTAAAAGTACAAAAATTAGCCGGGCGTGGTGGTGCACACCTGTAATCCCAGCTACTCAGGAGGCTGAGGCAGGAGAATCACTTGGACCCGGGAGATGGAGGTTGTAGTGAGCTGAGATCACGCCACTACACTCCAGCCTGGGCGACAAGAGCAAGACTCCATCTCAAAAAAAGAGTCCACTCGCTGCTTCCATGGCACCCTGTGTATGTCCCTATTAGTGTATTTATCACACTGTATTGTGGTTGGGTATTTACCTGTGTTTCCCTTTAGTTTCTAGAAAGGAAAATTTATTCAACTTTTTATACTTCTGGCCTATAGAATGCTCTTGAAAAATGTTTTTATTTTCAATATTTTCATTTATTCAAATTTTATGACTTGTTGCTTTCCCAAGGAAGAGATCTTTTAACATTTCCTTTTTCTCCTCTCAACCAATTATATTACCCCACACAGCCAGTTGTTCACTTGGAGTATAACCCCATCCCTTCCACTGCAATAGAGCGTCTTCTTTAATCTCCAGCAGAGAATGGAATGCATTCCTGATCTTTAAGAGGTGACAATATTGACCAAAAAATGTACCTTCTTCATCCTAGATTTTCTATCCTCCTCAATTTGTTCATCTAGGTTATATTTGGGAAGGAGAGAAAGATCTAGATACCCTTTCCTGAAATTCTTGGGAGCCTGGGGAGAAAAAATTATCTAGCAAAATAAACCCGTCTGCTACTCTGAAATAAAGCTGGAGTCTAGGGTCAAGGTAACTTGCAAACATTGGCTCCTCCTAGTACCACCTAGTGGACAATAATAAACTAACACACAGGTTCTGAGCCCATGAAAGTAAACGACCAGTCCTAAAATAACTCACTTCCAGATCCCTAGAGTCTTGCTGTTTGCACATTATGACAGAATCACATGCAAGGAGGAGAGCAATATTAAATAAATAGCCTTAGAAATAGAAAAGAAAGTCAGGAGATAATTTAATTTGCTATAAGCTACAAGGTCCCATTGGGGAAGTAATTAAAAGAACATCCTTCTACCTCACACATCCCAAATATAGGAACCAAAAGAAGGAAAGGATGTGTGATATCTCAGACCCTCACAATTGATTGTATCAGTGGTTTTCAAATTTATTATATATATATAATATACAGTTGTGTGTTGCTTAGCAACAGAGATGTGTTCTGAGAAATGCATCATTAGGCCTTTTCATCACTGTACCAACATTATACAGTGTACTTACACACTAGATGGTACAGCCTCCTACACACCTAGGTTATATAGTATGGCCTATTGCTCCTAGGCTACAAACCCCTATGGCGTGTACAAGCATCTACTGAATACTGTAGGCAAATGTAACACAATGGTATATTATTTGTGTATCTAACCATATGTAAACATAGAAAAGGTACAGAAAAATTAGGATATAAAAGGTAAAAAATGGTACACCATGAATGGAGCTTGCAGGACTAGAAGTTGCTCTGGGTGAGTCAGTGAGTGAATGTGAAGGCCTAGGACATTATTGTACACTACTGTAGACTTTATTAATGTATACTTAGGCTGCACTAAATTTATAAGAAAGTATTTTTCTTCAATAATAAATTAACCTTAGCTTACTGTAAGTGGTGGTGTTGTTGTTGTTATAGAGTCTCACTGTGTCACCCAGGCTGGAGTGCAGTGGTGCGATTTCAGCTCACTGCAACCTCTATCTCCTGGGTTCAAGTGATTCTCCTGCTTCAGCCTCCCAAGAAGCTGGGATTACAGGCATGCACCACCACGCCTGGCTAAGTTTTTGTCTTTTTAGTAGAGACAAAGTTTCACCATGATGACCAGGCTGGTCTCGAACTCCTGGCATCAAGTGATAAACCCACCTCGGCCTTCCAAAGTGTTGGGATTACAGGCGTGAGCCACCGTGCCCAGCTGATATTTTTACTTTATAAACTTTTAAATTTTTTGTTAACTTTTTGACTCTTTTGTAAAAAACACTTAGCTTAAAACAGAAACACATTGGACAGCTGTACAAAAATATTTCTTTATGTCCTTATTCTATAAACTTATTTATTTATTTATTTATTTTTGAAATGGTGTCTTGCTCTGTTGCCCAGGCTGGAGTGCAATGGCGCGATCTCGGATCACTGCAACTTCTGCCTCCCAGGTTCAAGCAATTCTCCTGCCTCAGCCTCCTGAGTAGCCAGGATTACAGGCACACGCCACAGTACCAGCTAATTTTTTTGTATTTTTAGTAGAGACGGGGTTTCACCATGTTAGCCAGGCTGGTCTTGAACTCCTGATCTTAAGTGATCTGCCTGCTTCAGCCTCCCAAAGTGCTGGGATTACAGGGTGTGAGCCACCGCGCCTGGCTCTTTTTTCTATTTTTAAAATTTTTATTTTATTTGTATTGTATAAACTTTTGTTAAAAACTAAGACATAGGACAGGGCGCAGTAACTTTTAGTAATGTTTTAGTAACTTTTAGTCTCTACTAAAAATACAAAAAAAAAAAATAGTCGGGCGTGGTGGCACACGCCTGTAGTTCCAGCTACTCACGGAGGCTGAGGGAGGAGAATTGCTTGAACTCAGGAGACAGAGGTTGCAGTGAGCCAAGATCGCACCACTGCACTACAGCCTGGGTGACAGAGGGAGACTCCATTTCAACAAAACAAAACAAAACAGAACCTAAGACATGGGAACTGAGCATAGTGGCTCACTCCTGTAATCCCAGCACTTTGGGAAGCTGAGGTAGGCTGATTGCTTGAGCCTAGAAGTTTGAGACCAGCCTGAGCAACATAGTCAGAACCCATCTCTAGAAAAAATTTTAAAACTTACCAGGGTGTGGTGGCACATGCCTGTACTCCCAGCTACTAAGGAGGCTGAGGTGGAAGGATCACTTGAGCCCAAGGATTTAAGACTTCAGTAAGCCGTTAACATACCACTGCACTCCAGCCTGGGTGACAGAGATCCTGTCTCAAAAAGAAAGGCCAGGAGTGATGGCTCATGCCTGTATCCCAGCACTTTGGGAGGCTGATACAGGCAGATCACTTGAGGTCAGGAGTTGGAGACCAGCCCGGCCAACGTGGTGAAACCCAGTCTCTACTAAAAATACAAAAATTAGCCAGGCATGGTGGGACCCTGTAATCCCAGCTACTGGGGAGGCTGAGGCAGGAGAATCATTTGAACCCGGGAGGCAGAGGTTGCAGTGAGCTGAGATTGCACCATTGCACTCCAGCCTGGGCAACAAGAGGGAAACTCTGTCTCAAAAAAAAAAAATTGAATACCTCACCCTTATCTACACCAACTACGAGGTGGGCAAGCATGACTATGTGAAGGCACTCCCTGGGCAACTGAAGCCTTTGAGACCCTGCCGTCCCAGAACCAGGGAGGCTAGGCCTTCATTGACCAGATCTCCTTCGCTTACTACAACCTGCTGGACTTGCTGCCGACGCACGAGGTCCTGGCCACCAGCTGCCTGGATGTGTTCCCAATGCTCTCGGCCTACGTGGCACCAGGACCCGGCCCAAGCTCAAGGCCTTCCTGGCCTCCCCTGAGCACCTCAACCACCCCATCAACAGTAACGGGGAACAGTGAGGGCTGGAGGGACTCTCAGCGGGAGGCGGGAGCTGTTTGCCTCCCTTTCTCCAGGACCAATAAAGTTTCTAAGAGAAAAAAAAAAAATTGAAAGAAATATTGGGCCAGGCTGGGAGGCCTGAGGTGGGTGGATCACCTGAGGTCAGGAGTTTGAGACCAGCCTGGCCAACATGCTGAAACCCCATCTCTACTAAAAATACAAAAATTAGGGAGTGTGGTGGTACGCACCTGTAATCCCAGCTACTCAGGAGGCTGAGGCAGGAGAATCGCTTGAATCCGGGAGGTAGAGGTTGCAGTGAGCTGAAACCACCCCACTACACTCCAGCCTGGGAGACAGAGATAGACTCTATCTCACAAAAAAAGAAAAAGAAAAAAAAAGAAATATCGGTGGGGCACTGTAACTCACGCCTGTAATCCCAGCACTTTAGGAGGCCAAGGTGGATTGATCACCTGAAATTAGGAGTTCGAGACCAGCCTGGCCAACATGGTGAAACCCTATCTCTACTAAAAATACACAAATTAGCCAGGTGTGTGGGTGCCTGTAATCCCAGCTACTCGGGAGGGGGGCTGAGGCAGGAGAATTGCTTGAACTCAGGAGACAGAGTTTGCAGTGAGCCCAGATTACGCCACTGCATTCCAGCCTGGGCAACAGCACAAAACTCTCTCAAAAAAATAAAATAAAATAAAAAATAACTATCACTCCCAATACTTGTCTTCCTGTGCCAAACTCTTAAGAGATCCAGCATCTACTAGGAGCTGAAAATAAGGAGGCAAAGAGAGACAGGTCTACTTGTGTTTATTCTCATTTTTGCTTTTTTTTAAAAAAAAAAAAAAAAAAAAAAAAAGATGAGGGATGGAGAGGGAAATAACCCATAAACACTGCGAACAGGAACCAAGACTCCAAGACTTGGGCATACTCCCTCTACCCTCAGACCCAGTTCTCCAAGAGATTCCCACCCACCTGATTTTCTTTTAAAACAAGACACCCAAATCAGCAGCAAAGGTACCTGGGGTAGTCACTGAGATTTTGAACACTGGGAATGGGAGGGGGAAAGTCCAAAAAGTAGAAGTTGGGAAGAAAAGGGAAGGATTGAGGGAGATGCTAGGCTCTGGAGGACAGAGCTGGGCCGCAAGAGGTGGAAGTAAGCCAGTATAGGGGTACCCCTCCTGACTGCTGTTGCCCATATTCCCCCAGACCCCAGAGAGCCCCATGGTTTGTTCTGCAGTCCATTCCCGATTTCCCAAAGGCCTCAGAGGCCTAACTCCAAGTCCTCTAACTCCTCTTCTAGCGCCCTCCTCCTTGCTAGCTTTTCCAGCTGCTCTTTGCTGGGCTGGCTTACTTCCCCAGCCTGGATCCGCTGCTGCAGCTCTTCCACCTGCCGGAGCTTCTTCTTTAGGTTCTTTATCTTCTTGGCTTTCTCAGTGGTGGCAGCTGAGTCAGGCTGGTCAGATGCAGCTGTGGGGGCTGCCCGGGAGCCCTGTGGAGCATTTGGGGGTTGGGCTGTCTCTTCCAGGGACACCTTATCAAGAGTCCTGCTCAAGGCCTCTGCCTCTCCTTTCTCTTGCTGCTGCCGCCTCTTCTCCTTTCGCTTCAGGTTGCGTTTGGCTGTCTTGGAGAGGCCTGGTTCACCACCTTCAGGCCTGGATGGGGTGACAGGAGCAGTGGCCTCAGGGCTTAACCCTGGGGGCAATTCTGGTTTACTCTTGAAAAACTTCACATACTTGTTTTCATATCTGCAGGAAACAAAGGATGTCAAGAGTTTCAGAGAATCACTAACTTTTTGATCCCGTTTCTTAAACTTCCAAACACTTCATCCTCATTACATTCTTGCTTCCTTTTTTTGTTGCTGTTTTTGTGGAGTTTTTTGTTTGTTTTTTGAGACAGAGTCTTGCTTAGTTGCCCAGGATGGAGTGCAGTGGCGCAATCTGGGCTCACTGCAACCTCCCACTTCCCGGGTTCAAGAGATTCTCCTGCCTCAGCCTCCTGAGTAGCTGGGACTACAGGCTCGTGCCACCACACCTGGCTGATTTTTGTATTTTGTAATTTTGTATTTTTAGTAAAGATGGGGTTTCGCCACATTGGCGAGGCTGTTCTTGAACTACTGACCTCAGGTAATCCACCCGCCTGGGCCTCCCAAAGTGCTCGGATTACAGATGTAGGCCACCGGGCCCGACGGCCACCTTTCTCTCTTTGTGGTCCCTCCCCAACTTTCCTCTGCTCTGCAGGAAAGATGCAGCAAAGTCCCTAGAAGAGCTTTAGAGCTCTGGAGGTTCTAATGAACAGAGGTCAAAAGTATAGGACTAGTGATCTGTAACCCTCACTCATCCCTGAATCCCAGACCCTTCCTCTCCTTTCTGACAGTTGCCCGTCCTTCCATTTCCCTGGGGCTTAGGAGAGTCCTTCCTGAACTTGAAGGCATAAAGATATTCTATCCTTCTGTAGGGACCCCATCAGAAAACTCCTACTCAAGCCTAACCACGTACACTGGGACCTCCTCCTGGGGCACATATCCTTCTTTCACCCTCCGCTGCTTGCGCCAGGTCCCGTCAGGTCGCTGTGTTGAGGCGATATACTTGCCTAAAATACGAAAAATTAAGTTGAAAATTACTCTTATTTTCAAACATTTTACAAGATGAGACAAGAATGTATAAATGTACACACCATCTCTCAGCACCCATTCATCCAAATGCAACCATTAAGGCTCCTTTTCTCATACCAACACTCAACCCCTCTCTCATTATTTATTTACTGAATGCCAATACACTGTACAACAAACTATCCTTGCCCTCAAGAAGATTCTATTTGCATAATTTAGTAGGTAAGACAGGATAGGCACAGAGAAAGAATTTTGTTAAAAAACCAAAGCAATAGCATGGGAACATGGAAGGCGGTAAACGAACAAGAGGCTAAAAAGACGCAAAAACCATAGAGAGGAGAAATGACAAGAGCAGATGTTGTAAAGAAGGAGAAATTTTATTTATATGGACCTTAAAAAAATAGGTCAACTTTTAAGAATTCATACCATAGATATATACACACCAGTACACAAGGATATATTTAAACGGTATTTGGTTTTTGTTTTGTTTTGTTTTGAGATGGAGTTTCACACTCTCACCCAGGCTGGAGTGCAGTGGTGCAATCTCAGCTCACCGCAACCTCCACCTCCCAGGTTCAATCGATTCTCCTGCCTCAGCCTCCTGAGTATCTGGGATTACAAGCCCCTGCCACCACATCCGGCTAATTTTTGTATCATTAGTAGAGATGGGTTTTGCCACGTCAGCTAGGCTAATCTCGAACTCCTGACCTCAGGTGATCCACCCAAATTGCTGGGATTATAGGCATGAGCCACTGTGCCCGGCCTTTAAAGGGTATTCGTTGATGCATGATTTAAATTAGCAAAAAGCTGGCCAGGTACAGTGGCTCATGCCTGTAATCCCAGCACTTTGGGAGGCCAAGCCAGGGGGTGAATCACAAGGTCAGGAGTTCGAGACCAGCCTGACCAACATAGTGAAACCCTGTCTCTACTAAAATACAAAAAAAATTAGCTGGGCATGCTACAGCGCGCCTGTAGTCCCAGCTACTCAGGAGGCTGAGGCAGGAGATTGAACCCAGGAGGCAGAGGTTGCAGTGAGTCGAGATTGCGCCACTGCACTCCAGCCTGGGCAACAGAGCGAGATTCCATCTCAAAAAAAAAAAAAAAAAAAGGAAAGAAAAAATTAGCAAAAAGCTGAAAGCAATTTAAATGGCCATCAATAAATGAATAATTAGACAGCACTTTGGGAGACAGAGGCTGGCAGATCCCCTGAGGTCAGGAGTTCGAGACCAGCCTGGCCAGCATGGTGAAACCCTGTCTACTAAAAATACAAAAATTAGCCGGGTATGATGGCACACGTCTGTAATCCCAGCTACTGGGGAGGCTGAGGCACAAGAATCGCTTGAACCTGGGAGGCAGAGGTTGCAGAGTCTCAAAAAAAATAAAATAAATGTTCTGACATTGACTAGTGTTCATGATATGCTAAGTGAAAAAGCAAGCTGCAGTAGTGGTCCTCTAACTTTTTTTTATTTCAGGACCCCCTTTACACTGTTATTTTGTAATATGTGTATCATCATACAATATTTATTTATTTATTTATTTTTCTCTTTTTTTTTTTTTTTTTTTTGAGATGGAGTCTCGCTCTGTCGCCCAGGCTTGAGTGCAGTGGCACAATCTTGGCTCACTGCAAGCTCTGCCTCCTGGGTTCATGCGATTCTCCTGCCTCAGCCTCCCGAGTAGCTGGGACTACAGGCGCCCGCCACTACGCCTGGCTTTTTTTTTTTTTTTGTATTTTTAGTAGAGACAGGGTTTCACCATGTTAGCCAGGATGGTCTCGATCTCCTGACCTCATGGTCCGCCTGCCTCAGCCTCCCAAAGTGCTGGGATTACAGGTGTGAGCCACCGCGCCTGCCCATTTTTGAGATGGAGTCTTGCTCTGTCGCCTAGGCTGGCGTGCAATGGCGCGGTCTCAGCTCACTGCAAGCTCCGCCTCCCGGGTTCACGCCATTCCCTTGCCTCAGCCTCCCCAGCAGCTGGGACTACAGGCTTACGCCACCACGCCTGGCTAATTTTTTGTATTTTTAGTAGAGACGGGGTTTCACCGTGTTAGCCAGGATGGTCTCGATCTCCTGACCTCGTGATCTGCCCACCTCGGCCTCTCAAAATGCTGGGATTACAGGCGTGAGCCACCACACCCTGCCATTATACAATATTTAAAAGAGATTATATTCATTAATCTCATCACTATAGTATTAAAGTACATGGGAGCTATCAAGCTCAGAATGGGAGCTATAAGTTTTCCAAAAATTCTTGGCAGGGCACAGTAGCTCATGCCTGTAATCCCAACACTTTGAGAGGCTGAGGTGGGCAGATAACCTGAGGTCAGGAGTTCCAGAGCAGCCTGGCTTACATGACAAAACTCTGTCTCTACTAAAAGTACAAAAATTAGCTGGGCGTGGTGGCGGGCGCCTGTAATCCCAGCTACTCAGGAGGCTGAGGCAGGGAGAACTGCTGGAACCCAGGAGGCGGAGGTTGCAGTCAGCAAAGATTGCGCCACTGCACTCCAGCCTGTGTGACAGAGCGAGACTCCATCTCAATTAAATATATATATATATGAAATATATATATATATATATAAAGTAAATAAGTTTTCCAAAATTCTAATTTTCACTTAAGTGTTTGAATTTTATCATTGGTGAGAAAAACTACCAGTTGTTTTCCTTTATTTTCAGGAAAATGATCATTGGATAGTCAGGTCTGAATTACCATAGTTTGTCAGTGTTTTTTTTTTTTTTCAAGTAAAAAATACAGTTCCACGAGAATAAAGTTTGCTCAGCTTGCAATTCAGACAACTATCCTACTTCCGTATGCAGCAGAAATGTTTCATGCTTACATCCCATGAGTCACAGAGAACATTAAAAATACATATATTCAAGGGTTGGGCTTAATACAATTAATCATTTTTATTGCATCATCAATGATATCCTTAGGTGAAACTGGCATTTACAGCAAGTGTGTGGCAGTGAAGAACACAATGATTAATATAGCTTGGTGCCACTGCCCTGACAAATGCATGCTTGCAGGGCCAGCAGTTTCACAAACCATGTATTTTGACCATTGGTACAAAGTCAACCCCGTGAAAAAGACAAAGAAATCTTAGCATGATTGTAAGAATAATTTTGCTTGCAGACCTTCCAAAAGAGTCTTAGGGACCCCCTCAAGGGTTCTGAATCACACTCTGAGAATCACTGGTATACATAGGGTACTATTTTATTTATTTTTTTTGAGACGGCGTTTTGCTCTTGTTGCCCAGGCTGGAGTGCAATGGTGCAATCTCGGCTCACTGCAACCTCCTCCCAGGTTCAAGCGATTCTCCTGCCTCAGCCTCCTGAGTAGCTGGGATTACAGGCATGTACCACAACTCCTAGCTATTTTGTATTTTTAGTAGAGACGGGGTTTCTCCGTATTGGTCAGGCTAGTCTCCAACTCCCAACGGCAGGTGATCTGCCTGCCTCGGCCTCCCAAAGTCCTGAGATTACAGGTGTGAGCCACCGCACCCAGCTAGTATGGTACTATTCTTGTTGGAGTAAGGGGCAACACTTAAAGACATGTAGTCTGTGTAGAGGGACAAAGAAAAAGGTGTGCAAGGACACATATCAAACTGTTAATGCTGGTTACCTTAAGAGAGAAATTTAACTTCTTTATATACATATGTTTTGTTGTAGCTCTCTTATTTTAAGTATTACTTTTGTAAAAATAAAGGAAAAAAGATTTTTAAGGCCAGGTGCGGCAGTTCACACCTGTAATCCCAGCAATTTGGGAGGCTGAAGTGGGCGGATCACACAGCCTGGCCAACATGGCAAAACCCCACCTCTACTAAAAATACAAAGATTGGCAAGGCACGGTGGCTCACACCCGTAATCCCAGCACTTTGGGAGGCTGAGGCAGGTGGATTGCCTGAACTTAGGAGTTCGAAACCAGCCTGGGCAACACGGTGAAACCCTGTCTCTACATACAAAACCTTGTCTCTACATAAATACAAAAAAAAAAAAAAACCAATTAGCCAGGCATGGTGGCATCCACCTGTAATCCCAGCTACTCAGGAGGTGGAAGCAGGACAATCGCTTGAAACAGGGGGTTGGAGGTTGCAGTGAGCCGAGATTGCGCCACTGCACTCCAATCTTGCGACAGAGACTCCATGTGAAAAAAAAAAAAAAAAAACGAAACTGGAGACCAGGCGTGGTGGTGCACACCTGTAATCCCAGCACTTTGGGAAGCTGAGGCGGGTGGATCACTTCAGATCAGGAGTTCGAGACCAGCCTGGCCAACATGGTGAAACCCCATCTCCATTAAAAACACAAAAATTAGCTGGGTGTGGTGGCAGGTGCCTGTAGTCTCAGGTACTTGGGAGGCTGAGGCACGAGAATTGCTTGAACCTGGGAAGCAGGGTTGCAGTGAGTTGAGATCATGCCATTGCACTCAAGCCTGGGCGACAGAGCAAGACTCCGTCTCAAAAAAATAAAAAAATTAGGCTGGGCATGGTGGCTCATGCCTGTAATCCCAGCACTGTGGGAGGCCGAGGCGGGTGGATTACTTGAGATCAGGAGTTCGAGACCAGCCTGGCCAACATGGTGAAACCCCGTCTCTACAAAAATACAAAAAATAGCCAGGCGTGGTGGCAGGCGCCTGTAATCCCAGCTACTTGGCAGGAGAATCGCTTGAACCCGGGAGGCAGAGGTTGCAGTGAGCAGAGATCGCACCGCTGCACTCCAATCTGGGTGACAGAGAAAGACTCCATCTCAAAAAGTAAAAACGAGTAAAATAAATAAAAATAAAAAAATTAGCTGGGTGTGGTAGCACATTTGTAATCCCAGCTACTGGGGACGCTGAGGCACAAGAACTGCTTGAGCCCAGGAGGTGGAGGCTGCAGTGAGCTGATATGGTGCCACTGCACTCCAGCTTGGGCAACAGAGTGAGAATGTTTCTCAAAAAAAAAAAAAAAAAAAAAAGAAAAGAAAAAGGAAAAAAAGACTTTTAAAATAAAAGTCTAGGGCCTCCTACATGAATTATATATTTTTACATGAATTGGTTTTTTGCTCAAAATGCAAATTTCATTAATATATTAAAACAAAAAAGTCTAGGCGCAGTGGCTCACTCCTGTACTCCCAGCACTTCGGGAGGCGGAGGCAGGCGATCACCTGAGGTCAGGAGCTCGAGACCAGCCTGGCCAACACTGTCTCTACTAAAATACAAAAAATAGCCAGGCATGGTGGCTGGGCATCAGTAATCCCAGCTACTCCAGAGGCTGAGGCAGGAGAATCACTTGAGCTGAGGAGGTGGAGGTTGCAGTGAGCCAAGACTGTACCATCACACTCCAGCCTGGGTGACAGAGCAAGACTCTGTCTCCAAAAAAAAAAAAAAAAAAAAAGTTGTTAAAGGCAATGAGTGATTTGACTGGTGGAGGGGATGGAAGAAAGAAAAATCATGAGCAAAGGGGCTCAAACTTGAGCAAAGAGAGGCATGGATGTGGGAATGGGCGTGAGTAGGGAACAGAAAGTAGAGAGGTTCAGGTGAATGAGACAGTTCATGTTAGGGAATAGGAAGCCTGGAAATGAAAAACGGGGTAATCACAGAAAGCCTTAAAAACAAGGTCAAGAACTTTGGACTTTATTGGGTGAGTAAAAGAGAACTACTAAGGATATTTTTGCCCAGCTGTGACAAGAATAAAAACCAAAGAAAAAAAAAACTGGGAGGCTTCCTGGAGGGAGGACTGAGACTAGAGCTGGGCTTTGAAGGAAGAGTCAAACTAAACAAAAAGGGAGACAGAGTAGATTAGAAACAGTTTGTTCTCAAACAAAAACTCACGCATGGGAATGCAGATAGCATTTTTAGGCAACGACAAACAGACCAGTCAGGCTGAGCTGGAATGTTCAGACCTTGAATACCAGTTAAAGAGTTTAATATCTGGCACATGGCATGCACTCAACAAATATTTGTCAAATGAACGAATCCTTTATGCGAAGTATTGTCTTAGGGCTTTGAATAAATGAATGAATCCTTTATACAAAGCAGTGTTTTAGAGTATTTAATCTAGCATAATAAAAGGGTGATTTGGAAAAAAAAAAAAAAAACACCAGAGACTGTGGAAACTAGTTAGGGAAAAAATATTGCGTTAATCCTGGCATGAAGGGACAGAATTGGCTGAAACAGGGGCATTGGAAAGTAAGAGACTAAGGGCAGATACATTATCAAAGAATCAACAACACTTGGTAATTCAGTGACTAGGGAAGGAGTAAGAGGGTTAGAAATCGAAGATAATTCAATACACTTTTTATTTTAGTAATCTCAATGTCAATAATTTACCATAAATAGTTACAATAGGAAAAAATAAAAACAAAAACAAAAAAGAAAGGAAGAGATAATCATATGAATATTATGGCATTATCAATAAATAGTGAAAGGTCAGGCACAGTGGCTCATGCCTATAATCCCAGCACTTTGGGAGGCCAAGATGGGAGGATCCCTTGAGCCCAGGCATTCAAGACCAGCTGAGCAACATAGGGAGACTCCCATCTTTACGAACTATACAAAAATTAGCTGGGTATGGTTGGTGGCATGTACCTGTGGTACCAGCTACTCAGGAGGCTGACCTGTGTTGAGGAAAATAGTCAAACTCTGTAAAATATTTTTAGAGATTCTGAGCCAAATATGTACGAGTGACCATGGCCTGTGACACTGACCTCAGGAGGTCCTGAGAACATGTGCCCTAGGTGCTTGGGGTACAGCTTGGTCCTATATACATATAAACTTTTTTTTTTTTGAAACGGAATCTCACTTTGTCTCTCAGGCTGGAGTGCAGTGGCCCGATCTTGGCTCACTGCAACCTCTGCCTCCCGGGTTAAAGAGATTCTCCTGCCTCAGCCTGGCGAGTAGCTGGGACTACAGCGCATCACCACACCTGGCTAATTATTGTTTTTGTTTTTTGACACAGTCTCACCCTGTTGCCCAGGCCGGAGTATAGTGGCACGATCTTGGCTCACTGCAACCTCCGCCTCCCGGGTACAAGCGATTCTCCTGCCTCAGTCTCTCGAGTAGCTGGGACTACAGGCACTCACCACCACGCCTGGCTAATTTTTTGTATTTTTAGTAGAGACAGGGTTTCGCCATGTTGGCCAGGCTGGTCTCAAACTCCTGACCTCAGGTGATCCACCCACCTCAGCCTCCCAAAGTGCTGGGATTACAGGCCTGAGCCACCATGCCTTGTTTTATATATTTTAGGAAGGCATGAGACATCACTCAACTATATTTAAGAAATACATTGGGTTTGGTTCAGAAAGGTGGGACAACTCAAAGTGGGGGGCTTCCAGGCTATAGGTAAATTTAAACATTTCTGGTTGACAATTGGTTGAGTTTGTCTAAAGGCCTGGGATCAATAGAAAGGTTCAGGTTCAGATAAAAGATTGTGGAGACCAAGGTTCCTTTGAAGCCTTATAGTGGCTACCCTTAGAGACAACAGATGACAAATGTTTCCTATTCAGTTCTTTATAAGGTGCTAGACTTTTAATCTCTTCAGCATTGGGAGGGCCTGAAAGAAACAGATCTAGCTATGTTAATACAGAATTTTATTTTTTTGAGACGGAGCTTTGCTCTTGCAGCCCAGGCTTGAGTGCAGTGGCACCATCTCAGCTCACTGTAACCTCCACCTCCCAGGTTCAAGCGATTCTCTTGCCTCAGCCTCCCGAGTAGCTGGGATTACAGATGCGTGCCACCACGTCCAGCTAATTTTTATATTTTTTTAGTAGAGACAGGGTTTCGCCATGTTGGCCAAGCTGGTCTAGAACTCCTGACCTCATGTGATCCACCCGCCTCGGCCTCCCAAAGTGCTGAGATTACAGGTGTGAGTGACTGAGTCTGGCCTGTTAATAGAGATTTTTTACAGATGCCGTTTCCCCCACAAAGGTCGGCTTTGCAGGGCCATTTTAAGATATGGCAAGAAACATGTTTTGGGGTAAAATATTTTTATTTTCTTGTTACGTCAGAGTCAGATTGAAAAAGTAAGGCCAGGTGCGGTGACTCACGCTTGTAATCACAGCACTTTGGGAGGCCCAGGTGGGTGGATCACCTGAGGTCAGGAGTTTAAAACCAGCCTGGTCAACATGGTGAAACCTCGTCTCCAGTAAAAATACAAAAATTAGCTGGGAGTGGTGGCGGGTGCCTGTAATCCCAGCTACTCCGGAGGCTGAGGCAGGAGAATCACTTGATCCCAGGAGGCAGAGATTGCAGTGAGCCGAGATCGTGCCATTGCACTCCAGCCTGGGTGACAAGAGTGAAACTCCATCAAGAAAAGAGAAGGGGAGGGGAGGGGAGGGGAAGGAAGAGGAGAGGAGTGGAGGGGAGGGGAGGGGAGGAAAGGGGAAGGGGGAGGAGGGGAGATACAAGGTTAAATGAAACGCATCTGATGAGAACTTATGGTTTGTAGGGCATGACTCCCTACACCCCTTAGATAGGAATTTCAGCAAGACAAAAAAAATCAGAGCTTAGTCCTCATGTGGGAAGATCAATTGAGTCTTGGACAACATATTGAGACCCCATCTCTATTTAAAAATCTTGTTTGAAAATAATGTGCAAGGCAGAGCACAGTGGCTCATGCCTGTAATGCCAACACTTTGGGAAGCCAAGGCAGGTGGGTCACCTAAGATCAGGAATTTGAGACCAGCCCGGCCAACATAGTGAAACCCTGTCTCTACAAAAATACAAAAAAATTAGCTGAGCATGGTGGCGCATGCCTGTAGTCCCAGCTACTTGGGAGGCTAAGGTGGGACAATCACTTGAGTCTGGGAAGTGGAGGCTGCAGTGAACCAAGATCACACCACTGCACTCCAGCCTGGGTGAGAGAGCGAGACTCCATCTCAAAAAATTAAAAAAGAACATGCAATAATGAAAATTCTATTGGGGTGATAACTTTTCTGTTAAAAATTTCTGTTAGGCCAGGCGCACTGGCTCATGCCTGTAATCCCAGCTACTTGGGAAGCTAAGGCAGGAGAATTGCTTGAAGTTGGGAGGCAGAGGCTGCAGTGAGCCAAGATCGCGCCATTGCACTCCAGCCTGGGCAATAGGAGTGAAACTCCGCCTCAAGAAAAAAAAAAAAAAAGGCCTTCTTGATTTACCTCTTGCTAGTTTTCAGTCTGTTAGCATAAATCCACCATACTCTTTCCTCTAGAAACAAATATTTGGCTGGGCACAGTGGCTCCCATATGTAATCCCAGCACTTTGGGAGGTGGAGGCGGATCACTTGAGGTCAGGAATTCGAGACCAGCCTGGCCAACATGGAGAAACCCCATCTCGGCCGGGCGCGGTGGCTCACGCCTGTAATCCCAGCACTTTGGGAGGCCGAGGCGGGCGGATCACAAGGTCAGGAGATCGAGACCACGGTGAAACCCCGTCTCTACTAAAAATACAAAAAATTAGCCGGGCGCGGTTGTGGGCGCCTGTAGTCCCAGCTACTCGGGAGGCTGAGGCAGGAGAATGGCGTGAACCCGGGAGGCAGAGCTTGCAGTGAGCCGAGATGGCGCCACTGCACTCCAGCCTGGGCGACAGAGCGAGACTCCGTCTCAAAAAAAAAAAAAAATTAGCAGGGCGTTGTGGCGAGCACCTGTAATCCCAGCTACTTGGGAGCCTGAGGCAGGAGAATCACTGGAACCCGGGAGGCAGAGGTTGCAGTGAGCCAAGATCACGCCACTGCACTCCAGCCTGGGCAACAAAAGCAAAACTCTGTCTCAAAAAAAAAAAAAAAAAAAAAAGAAACTGAAATATTCACAAATCTCAACCTGGCCCATGTCTCTATTCTCTGTGCCTTTTTGCTTTTGCTTCCTCTGGCCTGGAATAGACTATATTTGCTTATCTTAAGTTCATTCCTACTGGTCTTTAAGGTCAAATTCAAGTATCAACTCAAGGCAGCCTTCCTGACTTCCTTATGCCAAGCCAGGTTAAAACTTGCACTCACAGCACCTGTTTTAGCTTTTATCATGCTCTAATGCTTGACATAATTATTTGCTTGTTGGAAAGCAGAAACTGTTTTTGAACTTCATAGCAAAGAGCCTGGCCCACACAAGACAGTAAATACGGACTGAATTAATGAGTAAATTAATGTATCTCATTAGGGAAGAGCCAAGAATCCAGAATGTTCTGGGCAAAAAGCATATGTGAAAAGAGACTCAGGGTAAATTAGTGAAACTATGAAAGGTCTCCAACCTCCACTGGGTTTGGACTGAAGCCTTAAGCTGTAGAATACTGATGGCCAATAAGGGAGTACAGGTGATCTGTTCAAAGCAATGCTTTAAGATTACACTGAAAAATGTGTACCATAAACTAAAGGTAGAGAAAATGAAAGCAACAGCTGCAATGTGAGAAGACTTGACTTCGATGGTTTCTACAGGTATTGAAAGGAAAATGAAAGAGAAATTCATTGTGAAGATTAAATCAACAGGATCCAAAGACTTACCAAGATGTGAACTAGAGAGGAAACAATCAAAACAGTGACACTGTGGATTTAATCTCGTGCTTTTCACATGTATTCTTATTCTTCTCAGTATACCATAGGGCACATGGTAATCACATTTATTCACACATGGATTTTAAATTTTTATTGAGCACTTACTCTTGTGCCAGACACTGTAACAGAAACTAGGGATACAACAATGAATAAAGCAAGCAAGGTTCTTGCCTTTTTATAGTATACATTCTAGTGAAAAAGATAACAAACAAGAATACAACTATTTATAATACCACTCTTGAATTTGGAAAATTGGGAAAATAGAAACTACTGATATAAACAAAGTCCATAGGGGAAAACAACTTTGTGGAAACAACAATTCAATTCTAGACAAGTATTTTACATGGAATTTGGGAGAAAGGGACAATACTAGAAACATATATTTAAGTTGATTGCATAGAGATTATAGCTGAAGGTTTAGGAGGACAAAAGATAGACTGCAATAAAAGGGAGAGCAGAAGCTTCTTGAATGGCCATCCTGTGTGGAAGCCCTCAGAGATACAAATAGCCCATTATCACAAAGGAGCACCTATTTTATGTTATCTTGGTTCCATCCTCTGGCCTTGATGGTATCCAAGGGTGAAGTCAAAAAGAAGGGAGAGGTTTGGCAGTTCCCACCCCTAGAAATAAAAACCAAGGGCAGAATATCAGGACTTTCAGATAATATCTTGCAGAGTCAAAAACTAGAGATTGGGGATTGCTACTGTAAGAATCTTTTTAAGCTTTGTCATTTTCTCACATCTGCCGTTTTTTAATTCTCAATCTGTTTCCTTAAGTCTGTCAGCAATAAAAACCCTTACACTGAAAGGGTCCTTGTTTCCAGGGGTTGCAGGTAGACAGTGAACAGACAACATAGCAAGGCATGGAGGAACTCCAAGGAGGTAGGGACATGGTTGTTCAAGGTATGAGACCTGCTTCAAATAAGAAAAGAGATCTAAGTCACAGGTCTCAGCCTGCGGATGATCTCAGGGCCAAAATAGGACCTGGATGTGGTTTCCAACACAGAGAAAATATAACAAAGAGATTAGAGCTGGAGGAATGACCCTGAAATAATGGTCATAATCATTTCCCTCAAGGAGGAAAAGGTGACAGCAACAACAGGAAATGATTCATAGGTAAGGAAGACCAGGACATGCTAAGCCATGGAGACCAAAAGTTTTAAGTAAAGGTAGGTGATGTCTGGGCGCGGTGGCTCACGCCTGTAATCCCAACACTTTGGGAGGCCGAGGCAGGTGAATCACGAGGTCAGAAGATGGAGACCAATCCTGGCTAACACGATGAAACCCCATCTCTACTAAAAATAGAAAAAATTAGCCGGGCATGGAGGCATGCGCCTATAGTCCCAGCTACTCGGGAGGCTGAGGCAGGAGAATGGTGTGAACCCAGGAGGCGGAGGTTGCAGTGAGTCGAGATCGCACCACTGCACTCCAGCCTGGGCGACAGACTGAAACTCCGTCTAAAAAAATAAATAAATCAATAAAAATAAAGGTAGGTGATTAACAGTATTAAATACTGTGGAGAAATCAAGAAAAGAACTGAAAAAAAGGTTCTGGTTTTGGCATTTTAGAAATCCCTGGTTATCTCTGCAAATACAGCCTCAGAAAAGCATGGTGGTAAAGAGGCCAGACTACAAATTAAACACAATAAACACTAAAAGCCTCCTAGCTGGGCATGGTGGCACACGCCTGTAATCCCAGCTACTCAGAAGGCTGAGACAGGAGAATCACTTGATCCCAGGAGGCACAGGTTGCAGTGAGCCAAGATCGTGCCATTGCACTCCAGTCTGGGAGACAGAGCAAGACTTCATCTTTAAAAAAAAAAGCCTCCTAGAAGAAAAGTACCATAAGTGCTAATAGGGTTATCAAGGTGAGTAAGATGGTCCCAATTTTCAAAAAATTTACAGACTAAGTAAGGAGGAGGTGGGCAAATTAGGCAAGCAAAGTCTAAGACAAAATAGTGTCAAAAGTATCCTAAGAGATGACAGGAGATAATCAGGAAAACCTCATTTGACACTAAAGACTAGAAAGTAGTAATAATTAATGATAACAACAAATCAGCAGCCAGTATTTCTGCAGGCAGAGAAAAGGGAAAGGGGATAAGAGGAACAACAAAAGCAAAATCCTAGCAGTGGAAAACTCAGTATTTAAGAATGATTAGTAAAGAGTATTTATTAATAAGTAGCTACATTACAGGAGGAACTTTGTATACATTATCCTGTTAAATATAAACGATAGATAGATATTATCATTTACAGCCAAGGAAACAGTCTTCAAGAGGTTAAAGACATAGTCAAGGCTTGGTGCAGTGGCTCATGCCTGTAATCCCAGCACTCTGGGAGGCCAAGGCAGGTGGATCACCTGAGGTCAGGAGTTTGAGACCAGCCTGGCCAATATAGCAAAGCCCCATATGTACTAAAAATACAAAAATTAGCCAGACGTGGTGGCGCATGCTTGTAACACCAGCTACTCGGGAGGCTGAGGCAGGAGAATCGCTTGAAGTCAGGAGGCGGAGGTTGCAGTGAGCTGAAACCATGCCACTGGAATCTAGCCTGGGTGACAGGGTAAGACTCCATCTCAAAAAAAAAGACATGGTCAAGATTCCAAAGGTAGCATATACCTGTAACCTGAACTCAAGTCTGATGCCAAAGCTTACACATCATTGCACTGCTGTTCCACATCAGTTATACAGCCCAGTTTCACTAGAGGGTATAGGCAAAAACATGGCATGTGATAATACCATATTTAAAAGTAGGCCAGGCGCGGTGGCTCACGCCTGTAATCCCAGCACTTTGGGAGGCCAAGGTGGGTGGATCACGAGGCTCAGGAGATCGAGACCATCCCGGCTAACACGGTGAAATCCTGTCTCTACTAAAAATACAAAAAATTAGCTGCGCGTGGTGGTGGGCACCTGTAGTCCCAGTTACTCGGGAGACTGAGGCAGGAGAATGGCATGAACCTGGGAAGCGGAGCTTGCAGTGAGCCAAGATCATGCTACTGCACTCCAGCCTGGGCAACCGAGCGAGACTCGGTCTCAAAAAAAAAAAAAAAAAAAAGTAGTCAGCCAGGCACAGTGGCTCATGCCTGTAATCCCAGCACTTTGCGAGGCCAAGGTGGGCAGATCACCTGAGGTCAGGAGTTCAAGACCAGCCTGACCAACATGGAGAAACCCCCGTCTCTACTAAAAATACAAAAATTAGCCAGGTGTGGTGGCACATGCCTATAATCCCAGCTACTCGGGAGGCTGAGGCAGAAGAATCGCTTGAACCTGGGAGATGGATGTTGCGGTTAGCAGAGGTCAGGCCATTGCACTCCACAGCCTGGGCAACAACAGCGAAAGTCGGTCTTAAAAAAAAAAAAAAAAAAAAAGTAGTCTGAGGTTGGGCATAGTAGCTCATGCCTGTAATCCCAACACTATGGGAGGCTGAGGCAGGCAGATCGCTTGCATCCAGGAGTTTAAGACCGGCCTGGGCAACATGGTGAAATCTCTTCTTTACAAAAATTAGCTGGGCATGTTGTGCACACCTGTAATCCCAGTTACTTGGGAGGCTAAGCTGGGAGAATCACTTGAACCCAGGAGGTCAAGTCTGCAGTAAACTGCAATCATACCACTGTACTCCAGCCTGGGCAACAGAGTGAAACTCTGTCTCAAAAATAAAAAAAATTTAAAAAGTAGTTTGTCGGCTGCGCACAGTGGCTCACCACACCTGCAATCCAGCACTTTGGGAGGCCAAGATGGGTGGATTACCTGAGGTCAGGAGCTGGAGACAGGCCTGGCCAACATGGTGAAAGCCCGTCTCCACTAAAAATAAAAAAAATTAGCCGGGCGTGGTGGCAGGTGCCTATAATCCCAGCTACTTGGGAGGCTGAGGCAGGAGAATCACTTAAACCTAGGAGATGGAGGTTGCAGTGAGCCGAGATCGCACCACTGCACTCCAGCCTGGGCAACAAGAGCGAGACTGCAACTCGAAAAAAAATAAAAAATAAAATTAATTAAATAAAAAGTAGTTTGTCACAGCCATAAAAAACAAAATCATGTCCTTTGTAGCAACATGGATGCAGCTGAAGGCCATTATCCTAAGCAAATTAACACAGGAACAGAAAACCAAATACTGCATTTTCTCACTTATAAGTAGGAGCTAAACACTGGGTACTCACAGACATAAAGATGACAACAACGGACAATGGGGACTAGTAGAGGCCGGCACGGGTTTAAAAACTATCTACTGGGGCCAGGCACAGTGGCTCACGCCTGTAATCCCAGCACTTTGGGAGGCCAAGCTAGACGGATCACCTGAGGCAGGAGTTGGAGACCAGCCTGGCCAACACAGTGAAACCCCAACTCAACTAAATACAAAACTTAGCCAGTAGTGGTGGTGCGTGCCTGTAATCCCAGCTATTCAGGATGCTGAGGCAGGAGAATCACTTCAACCTGGGAGACAGAGGTTGTAGTGAGCCAAGATCACACCACTGAACTCCAGCCTGGGCAACAGAGCAAGACTCCATCTCAAAAAAAAAAAAAGCTAATTGGGTACTATGCTCACTATCTGGGTGATGGGATCACTCGTACCCCAAACCTCAGCATCACACAATTATACCCATGTAACAAACCTGCATATTTTCTAAATCTAAAATAAAAATTGAAATGAACAACAAATAGACCAGGCATGGTGGCTCACGCCTGTAATCACAGCACATTGGGAGGCAGAGGTAGGAGGATCATTTGAGCTGAGTTCAAGACCATCCTGGGTAAGATGGTAAGACCTCCATCTCTATAAAAAAATTTAAAAATTAGGCTGGGCATGGTGGTTTACACCTGTAATCTCAGCACTGGGAGGCCAAGGCGGGTGAATCACCTGAGGTCAGGAGTTTGAGACCAGCCTGGCCAACATAGTGAAACCCCGTCTCTACCAAAAATACAAAAATTAGCTGGGCGTGGTGGCAGGTGCCTGTAGTCCCAGCTATTTGGGAGGCTGAGGCAGGAAAATCGCTTGAACCCAGGAGGCAGAGGTTGCACTGAGCCGAGATTGTGCCACTGCACTCCAGCCTGGGCAACAGAGCAAGACTCCATCTCAAAAAAATAAAAATAGCCAGGCGCAGTGGCTCACACCTGTAATCCCAGCACTTTGCGAGGCCGATGCGGGCGGATCACAAGGTCAGGAGATCGAGACCATCCTGACTAACATGGTGAAACCCCGTCTCTATAAAAAAGATACAAAAAATTAGCCGGGCATGGTGGCAGTCGCCTGTAGTCCCAACTGCTCGGTAGGCTGAGGCAGGAGAATGGCGTGAACCCGGGAGGCAGAGCTTGCAGTGAGCTGAGATTGCACCACTGCACTCCAGCCTGGGCAACGAGCAAGACTCCGTCTTAAAAATAAATAAATAAATAAATAAATAAATAAATAAATAAATAAATAAATAAAAATAAAAAAGGTAGTCCTATCATTTCATCACATTTCCCAAAGCTTTTGCTATGTAAAATACTACTCCCATAAGATATTAAACAGGGATTATCCCTAAACATTGTTAAATAAGTTTGGGAAATTCTGGGTTAAACACAAAAAAAAATATTGTGTTTTTTTTTTTTTTTTTAACAGCAAGGCTTAAATGAGTTACTACGTTCTTACTCAGGTGAATATGCAAGATGGGAATATGGTTTACAGTGTTTCCCAAAATTTGTGCACAGAAACATTATTTGTATTTTATTTTATTTATCTCTGAGAGGTCACTGTCACCCAGGCTGGAGTGCAGTAGCCAGACCTTGACTCACTGCAGTCTCCACCTCCCAGGCTCAAGCAATTCCTCCCACCTCAGTCTCCCAAGTAGCTGGGACTACAGGAGTGTGTGTGTCACCACACCCAGTTAATTTTTTGTATTTTTAGTAGAGACAAGGTTTTGCCATGTTGCCCAGGCTGGTCTTGAATTCCTGGGCTCAAGCAATCCACCCGCCTCGGCCTCCCAAAGTGTTGAGATCACAGGCGTGAGCCACCGCTCCCGGCTCTATTTTAGCTATTTATTTTGTGCCACATCTCAGAGGACTACTAGGTGTTTCAAGGATTCATATTTTGGAAAATAACAGCCAATCTTAACAGTACAATTCCAAATATATCACTTTACATTATGTTATATATGCATATGTGCTTAGAAAAACTAGGCTGGGGGCCAGGCATGGTGGCTTACGCCTGTAATCCCAGCACTTTGGGAGGCCAAGGGCAGATCACCTGAGGTCAGGAGTTCGAGACCAGCCTGGCCAACACAGTGAAACCCCGTCTCTAACTAAAAATACAAAAAAATAGCTGGGTATGGTGGTACGTGCCTATAATCCCATCTATTTGGGAGGCTGAGGCAGGAGAATAGCTTGAGCCCGGTTGGCGGAGCAGAGATGGCATCATTGCACTCCAGTCTGGGCGACTGGAGACAGAGCAAGACTCTGTCTCAAAATAAAAAGAAAAAGATAAAAGAAAAACTAGGCTGGGTGCAGTGGCTCATGCCTGTAATCCCACCGCTTTGGAAGGCCAAGGTGGGAGGACTGCTTGTAAAAAGGAGTTTGAGAACAGTCTGGGCAGCATAGCTCTATAAAAAAATTCAAAAATTAGCCGGGCATGGTGGCGTATGCCTGTAGTACTAGTACTAGCTACTCAGGAGGCGGAGGCAGGAGAATTGCTTGACCCCAACAGTTGAGACTACAGCAAGGTATGACTGTGCCACTGCACTCTAACCTGGGCAACAGAGCAGGACCTTGTCTCTTTAAAAAAAAAAAAAAAAGGAAAAGAAAAACTAGTTGCTCATGCCTATAATCCCAACACTTCAGAAGGCCGAGGTGAGAGGATCGCCTGAGCCCAGGAGTTGAAGACCAGCCTGGGAAACACAGCCTGACCTCATCTTACAGATAATTTAAAAAATCAGGCCGAGCACGGTGGCTCAAGCCTGTAGTTCTAGCATTTTGGGAGGCCGAGATGGGTGATCCTTTGAGGCCAGGAGTTCAAGATCAGCCTACACAACATGGTAAAACCCCATCTCTACTAAAAATACAGAAATTAGCCGGGTATGGGGGTGCACACCTGTAATTCCAGCTACTCAGGAGGCTGAGGCAGAAGAATCACTTGAACCCAGGAGGTGGAGATTGTAGTGAGCAGAGATCACACCACTGCACTCCAGCCTGGTGACAGAGCGAGACTCCATCTCAAAAAAAAAAAAAAAGAAAAGAAAAGAAAAAGAAAATAACCCTAAGTGCAGACAAAGATGCATGCACAAAAACATTCATAGTGTTCCTTTTTTTTTTTTTTTTTGAGACGGAGTCTCACTCTGTCACCCAGGCTGGAGTGCAGTGGCACTATCTCAGCTCACTGCAAACTCTGCCTCCCGGGTTCACGCCATTCTCCTGCCTCAGCCTCCCAAGTAGCTGGGACTACAGGCGCCCGCCACCACGCCTAGCTATTTTTTTGTATTTTTAGTAGAGACAGGGTTTCACCGTGTTAGTCAGGATGGTCTCGATCTCCTGACCTCGTGATCTGCCCACCTCAGCCTCCCAAAGTGCTGGGATTACAGGCGTGAGCCACCACACCCAGCCCAGAATTTTTATTATAAGAACACTATGGGCCGGGCACGGTGGCTTACGCCTGTAATCCCAGCACTTTGGGAGGCCAAGGTGGGCGGATCACGAGGTCAGGAGATCGAGACCATCCTGGCTAACACGGTGAAACCCTGTCTCTACTAAAAATACAAAAAATTAGCCGGGTGTGGTTGCGCGCGCCTGTAGTACCAGTTACTCGGGGAGGCTGAGGTAGGAGAATGGCGTGAACCCGGGAGGTGGAGCTTGTAGTGAGCTGAGATTGCGCCACCGCACTCCAGCCTGGGTGACAGAGCGAGACTCCGTCTCAAAAAAAAAAAAAAAAAAAAAATTCTGAAAACAATCTACAGGTCCAATAACAGAAGAAAGGTAAGATAAGGTGCATGCCCAAACTATAAAACACTCTGCCAGTATTTTAAAAGATGTTTGGCCGGGCACGGTGGCTCAAGCCTGTAATCCCAGCACTTTGGGAGGCCGAGGCGGGTGGATCACGAGGTCAGGAGATCGAGACTATCCTGGCTAACATGGTGAAACCCCGTCTCTACTAAAAATACAAAAAACTAGCCGGGCGTGGTGGCGGGCGCCTGTAGTCTCAGCTACTTGGGAGGCTGAGGCAGGAGAATGGCGTGAACCCGGGAGGCGGAGCTTGCAGTGAGCCGAGATCACGCCACTGCACTCCAGCCTGGGAGACACAGCGAGACTCCGTCTAAAAAAAAAAAAAAAAAAAAAAAAAAAAAAAAAAAAAAAAGATGTTTACAGAGTTTTTAATAGCAAGGAAAAACATTTACCTCATAAGGCTAAATGAAAAGGCAAGATATAAAAATGTATATACCATCTGATTCTGCTATGTTTAAAACAGTTTAGAAAGATATATGCCAAATATAACAGCAGACTCTGGGTTGATGAATTAATATTGAACAAAAATTACATAACTAAATTTGTACTTAAGGAGCAGTAATCTGGTAGCAGTGTATCAGAAGAAATGAAACAAGAGAGAGACTGGAAATAGGATGACCAGTTTAGGAGGTCACAGTAATATTTGCAGGACAACAGAAACTAGAATTTTAGCAGGCACTTAGAATGGCCCAAGTACACTATGCCTGGTACTTGGCCGTATATAGTAATTTCTTCTAACCCACACAATAACCCTTACATAATAGTAAGAATTACAGAACAATGTGTTGGACACTTTTTATGTGCCAAACATGCAAATTATTTTAAATTTTAATACTTATAATAATCCTGTGTTGCAGGAGTTATTCCAATTTCAATGACGAGAAAACTAAGACTTAGATTCCCAAGGTTATATAGCTAACAAGTACTGAAGATGGGATAAGGGTAATAGCAGTAGGAATAAAAGAATGATATTTTGATAAATGATATACGTGAGGAGGGCAAGAGAGAAGTAAAAGATGATAATAAAAATAATCATAAAAAAATAAAACTCCCATAAATTTAAAAAAAAAAATACTCCCATACAAATAAAAACACCTAGTGATCAGATCTTAGTTTCTAACATTATTCTTCAGTAAAAAGAACAAGGGCTTCTTAGAGAAATGGCAGACCATAGGACTGGAGC
This sequence comes from Macaca thibetana thibetana, assembly GCF_024542745.1. NCBI lineage: Eukaryota > Metazoa > Chordata > Mammalia > Primates > Cercopithecidae > Macaca > Macaca thibetana. The sequence continues at coordinate 52,203,270 of NC_065588.1, forward strand.
AGAGAACAAAACCATAACCTGCAATGATGGCGAATGTCAAAGGGAGATGGGCCAAGTAAGAAAATAGAAAGGGTTCCCAATGTTCAAAACTGGAACATTTGAGCAATAAAGCAAATAAAATAGTATTGGATTATAACCTACCATATAAAATAAACATCTGTAAGTCCATATTGATATACATAAATTAATAAACAAACAAGGGGAAAGAAAAAAATCTGGGCAGAAGAATGCCAAATAATGTGTTTTTTTTTTTTATTGTTTTTTGAGATAGGGTCTCACTCTCACCAAGGCTGGAGTACAGTGGCACAAGCACGGCTCAATGCAGCCTCAACCTCCCTGGCTCAAACAATCTTCCCCCCTCAGGCTCCCTGAGCAGCTGGGACCACAGGTGTGTGCCATCTTACTCAGCTCATTTTTTTTTTTTTTTAATCTTTTTGTAGATACAAGGTCTTGCTATGTTGCCTAGGATGACCTCAAGCGATCCTCCAGCCTCAGCCTCCCAAAGTGCTGGGATTACAGGCATATGCCACCATGCCCAGCCCTTAATCTCTTTTTTTAAGGAGGCACAACTCTCTACTCCTCATGCATGGGCTAGGAATAGTGACTTCCCTACAGTATGGAAAGGAAGGGGGTAAAGCGTAACTTTACAGTGAAGCCTTACAAACAATATCTCTGCCAGATAATCATGGTCAATACTAACAGGCTGGGCATAGTGGCTCATGCCTAGTTATCCCAGAATTTTGGTAGGCCTAAGGGGGACAATACCTTGAGCTCAGGAGTTCAAGACCAGCCTGGGCAACATAGTGAGATCCCATCTTTACCAAAAAAAAAAAAAAAAAATTAGCCAGGCATGATGGCACACGCCTGTGATCCTAGATACTCAGGAGGCTGAGGTGGGAGAATCGATTGAGCCTGGGAGGTCAAGGCTTCAATGAGCCATGACAGTGTCACCACATTCCAGTCTGGGCAACAGAGGGAAGACTCTGTCTCAAAAAATCAAAAAAATTAACAGTAAAAAATCACTGTGATTCTATGTACCCTGATATGATGTGATGAAAATGTCACTTTACCTCTGTGGTCTTCCTCCCCAAAACATATACCCCACATCTAATCATGAGAAAGACATCAGACAAATTCCAACAGAAGGACATCCTACAAAATACCTGACCAGTACTCCTCAAAACTCAAGGTCATCGAAAACAAGGAAAGCCTGAGAAAATGTCACAGCCAAGAGGAGCTTAGAGAGACATGAGAACTAAATATTATGTGGTACCCTGGATAAGATCCTGGAACAACAACAAAAAAATTAGGTAAAAAGGCCAGGCATGGTGGCTCACACCTGTAATCCCAGCACTTTGGGAGGCTGAGATGGGCAGATTACCTGAGGTCTGGAGTTCGAGACCAGCCTGACCAACATGGAGAAACCCCGTCTCTACTAAAAATACAAAATTAGCTGGGCAAGGCGGCGCATACCTGTAATCCCAGCTACCTGGGAGGCTAAGGCAAGAGAATCACTTGAACCCGGGAGGTAGAGGTTACGGTGAGCCGAGATCTCGCCATTTCACTCCAGCCTGGGCAACAAGAGCAAAGCTCTGTCTCAAAAAAATAATAAATAAATAAATAAATAAATAATAAATTAAGTAAAAACTAAGGAAATCAGCCAGGTGTGATGGTTCACACCTATAATCCCAGCACTTTGGGAGGCCAGGGCGTGAGGATCACTTGAGCCCAGGAATTTGAGATCAGACTGGGCAACAGAGCAAGACTGTACCTCTACAAAAAATACAAAAATGAGTCAGGAGTGGTGGTGTGTACCTGTAGCCCCAGCTACTCAGTAGTTTGAGGTGGGAGGATCACTTGAGTCCAGAAGTTAAGACTACAGTAAATGGTGACTGCACCACTGCACCCCAGCCTGGGTGACAGAGCAGACCCTGTCTGAAAAAAAAACTAATGAAATGATGTATGGATTCTAGTTAATAATAATATATCAATATTGCTTCATTAATTAAAAGCAAAGTACCATATTAATGTAAGATGACAGTTATAGGGGAAACCGAGTATAGGGTATATGGGAAATCTCTGTAGCATCTTCTCAATTTTTCTATAAATCTAAAAGTGTTCTAAAAAATCAAGTATAGTTAGAATATTAAAAAAAGAAACAGTCGGGCGCAGTGGCTCACACCTGTAACCCCAGCACTTTGGGAGGCTGAGGCGGGTGGATCAGGAGGTCAGGAGTTCGAGACCAGCCTGACCAACATGATGAAACTCCACCTCTACTAAAAATACAAAAATTAGTCAGGCGTGGTGATGCGCGCCTGTAATCCCAGCTACTCAGGAGGCTGAAGCAGAAGAATCGCTTGAACCAGGGAGGCAGAGGTTGCAGTAAGCTGAGATCACGCTACTGGGAGACAGAGTGAGACTCTGTCTCAAAAAAAAAAAAAGAAACAACACAAAAGTTTATCTTGGGTTGGCTAGAACAATGGTGCCTTTAACAGAAAGTGATGGAAAAACTGATACTGTGATACTGGTTTTGGTCAGGTTGGATTTGAGGTATAACAGTACATCCAAGAGTGAAGATATTCACCAAACAATTAGAAAAAGGGATAGGCAACTCGAGAGAGGGTAGTGCTAGAAATAATGGCTGCAAAGAGTTAAGAAACAAATAGGCAACAAGGAAACAGAAATATCAGGAGTAAATTTCTTCACATTCAAGAAATCTGGGGAGAGGTGCAGGCTCACACCTGTAATCCCAACATTTTGGCAGACTGAGGTGGGAAGATCACTTGAGGCCAGGAGTTCAAAACCAGCCTGGGCAACATAGCAAGTCTGCATCCCTACATTTTAAAAAAAGAAAGAAACAAACAAAATCTTGCTATGAAGAAAAAGGAAACAAAAATGATAGGCCTTGATTTTTCAGTAAAATAAAAATGAAGTCATCTGCCAAAAGGAGAATTAAAAGGGATGGTCACACAGAGCTGGAAAAGTTTGGGGAAAACAGCTATGGAAGAACATAAAAAATAAATTTAAATTTTTATTTATTGATTTATTTTTGAGACAGAGTCTCCCTCTATCGCCCAGAGTGGAGTGCAGTGGCGCGATCTCAGCTCACTGCAATCTCTGCCTCCTGGGTTCAAGCGATTGTCCTGTCTCAACCTCCCAAGTAACTAAGATGACAGGCCCACACCACCACGCCACCACACCCAGCTAATTTTAGTAGTTATAGTAGAGATGGGGTTTCACCATACTGGTCAGGCCGGTTTTGAACTCCTGACCTCAGTTGATCCACCCACCTCAGCCTCCCAAAGTGCTGGGATTATAGGCGTGAGCCACCGCGCCTAGCAAAAAATTGTTTTAAAAAGAAAAGAATGATTAGAAGCCATGATCTTGGCAGAAGTTATATTAAGTTATATTGAATCTGATAGCTTCTGTACTTTTTCTCTAGCAACATGCTGTGGCCTAGAAGCAGAAGCCAAGAAAACATCTCTAATCATAGCCATCATTAGAGATAACAGAAGTGCCTGCTTAGTATAGAAAATCAAAATGAATAAAGAAAGCAAGAGGATATTATCAAAGGGGCTGGTCACAGAGGTCTAGCTGGGCAGCACCAAAGGCCATAAGGTACTGACAGATTCAATGAAATGGAAAGGTCAAGAACCAGAGAACCTGAGGACACAAAGCTGATCCTGAGGGTTTAAGATAGTGAAATAAGTGACTGATAAGGAGGCTAAAGTGATGGGGAGCACCTGAAGAAAAAGTGGTGTCCTAGATGAGATCCAGGTTGTAGTGATTCTGATATGCAACTGGTTTGAAAATACAAAGCAAAGTCGACCGTCTCATGCTGAGGAACTATGAGATCAGAGTATTCCAATGGTGCTGGAGACACTGAAAATGACAGCAAGAAAAAGAGGAGAGAAAAAAATATGCAATAGGTCTGGGTCCTTGTGGGCAGTAAATGATGACACTAAAGTTTTACAGAAACTGCTATAATTGCATGGCAATACCTTCCATGAGGATTAGTGACAGTGGTAGATCAACGATCTGGACATAGTAAAGGAAAACAAAAAAGCAGTTTATTCCTTCTTCTCTTCCACATAGTCACTAAAAACAGAAAACAGCTTTTAGTGGCAAGGTAGGGTGAGATGTCATACCTGGATTTTCACGGAGTCAGGGTAAAGAAAATGATTAAGAGTAAAGAGAAATATACTGGATAAGTAGTATTTTCAAAGCACACATTAAAAATTGGTAATTCATGAAGGAGCTACTGGGTAGAGAACAGAAGGAAAGAGGTAGTACCACTTTTAAATTGTGAGGTTGGGGAGAAGTAGCAGCAACCTGGGTTGTCATCAGGTACCATAAGACAGGTGGAAGAAGTGTAAGGAACATGGAAAGCAGCAGAGCAAGAAGCAAAATGGCACATTTTAAAACAGACCGTGTGTACCAAGGCACAGGCACAGTGTTGCTTCTACAGACTACACATATGAGAGCTACAAAAACAGAAACACTTTGCACTTGCACAGCATTTTGTAAATTGCTTTCACATATATTATTTGATCATCATTGAGTAGCTATTACTACTACGCATATTTTTCTAAAGATGAGGTCATTAGGAAGGGACAAAACCAAGATAAAAGCTGTGATTCTCCGTTTCCAACACATACACCTCACATACACAGCAGACACTTCAGCATCTCGACCAGCCAGGCTGGAAATTCTTTAGCCAGAAGGAAGAGTGGGTTTTATTCACTTGTCAAAGGGCTTCGGAGAAAAGCCACTAGACACTTTCCTGTTTGCCTCTTCCCACCTTAGACCCCTCCATTTCTATCACCATCACAGGATAAGATAGCGAAGGGTGGCTCCATCAGGGAGAAAACTCAAGCTGAAAGTTATATTAGGGTCCTCTTCCCTTCACACCTCTAAACCTCAGTGACCCAACAGATGAAGATAAGGGAGAGGAAAAAGTACTATGTAGAAACGAGAAGGTCTTCAGCAAATACCGCTTCGAGAAAAATAATGAAAATGGGACTGAGGTAGGGCAGAAAGCAAGTATAGCTGAGATGGGGGAGGGGAAAAGTAGGAGGGCAGGAATTGGAGGGAACTGAGAGTGTAGGAGTCCCCAAGGATGAAGAACCTATAAGAGATATGAGTGCTCCAACTGCTGGAGAAAAGCTAAGGGCCCGTGAGGGTCCTGAAGCAGGGACCAGCACTGAAGGACCCCAGGGTTTGGGTGACCGGAAGCAGAGACCCCCAAACACGAGACCAGAAGGGGGCGCAGGAGACACCCCGCAGGAGAGAATGAATGGGGAAGGCGGTCCGGGGGGCGGGGCAAAGGAGGGGCCCCGGGATGGGCGGGGCACAGACCCCTTTCCAAGTCCGAACCCCTGCCCCGAGAGCCCGGGGAGAAGCGGCTCCGCGCCTCCCGCACTCACCGCCGGTCTCGTCAGTAACATAGGGAGTCGCCATCTTGAAAACGCAAACCACTTCCGGCGTGAGCGGGCTGGGGTCCCGCCCCCCTACCCACCGGAAGTGGAGTCCCGATCGTAGCAAGCCACCATCTTAGTCTTAAAGGGAGAGTGCACCATTTCATGGGCGGAGGTGGAGGAGGAGGAAGAGGGGAGAAGCTGAAATAGTTAATAAAATAAAGCCGTGGGCTCTTTTACTGCCACCGATACCATTATTGAGCGCTTGCTGCCTGTAAAACAGCCCTCGGGGAACCAAGAGAAGTTCCGAGGCACAGTCCCTCTCATCCCAGGAACTCCTCGTATGTCCACGACCTGCGAGGGAAAAGGGCGTAGGGCCCACCTGCACCCAAAAAGGGGGCCTTATAAATGAAGAAAGGAAGACTATCCAGGCTTTGGCCTGCACCCAGACCTGAGAGCAGCTTGGTGACGTGGAGCAGACAAACTCCAGGAACGCACTGGGGCGCACAAGTGTTTCTGGGGACGGTTGGAAGACCCCATGTAACCCTCTCTAAGAAGGTGGGGAGGTCGAATTCGCGTGCCGATTGCTGTCGGCCGCCCCACTCAACCTCCAGAGACCCGCGGGAGGGGCGTGCAAGGCGGAGAGCGCCACGGGTCGGTCACCTGTCTCCGTAGCCGCAGGGTTGCCGGCAGCTTCCATGGCTGAAGAGGCAGCTGGCCAGGTTGGGCGGGCGGCCCTGGCCTGGCTCTGCCCCGCTGGGCGGCGCCGGAGATTCGGCGGCGAAGTGATGAGGGCCCTACTTGCTTCTCTCCCAGACCTCCTAACCCTGAGAGCCTCCTTGGATTGGGCCCTAGGGTCAGAGGGCAGGGTAAAGGCTTCTGGGCGGACCTACCTAGTATTCTAATTAAACTCGTCCAACCGCTGAGGATCTAAAGCGGGGCAGCTCGTCAATAATCCGGTCCCGCAGGGTCACTCCATTTGTAGTCCTCCCCTGCCCCGTACCTCCCTATTCAGACGAACCCAAATGCTCTTTCCTCCGCCGCTCATTTCAGCAACTGTTGTTCCTTCAGGGCTAAGTTCTGTTAAACTTGTTTCCCCTACAGCCTGGGAGGGGCCCGGCTGCAGGTTCTTCTCCTCAGGTGTCAACTCTGCCCTGCTCCACCCTTATATAGCTTTTTCCTTATCAATCCTTTTACCTTCCTCCATATGTCCCCACTTTGACTTAGTTTAATATCCAGCAGTACCCCTGGAACCAGGAAGGAGGGAGGAGGTAAATATTGGTGATTACCTCTTACACTAGGCAGCATGTCCCATTTAAAAAACAAAACTAAAGCCGGGCGCGGTGGCTCAGGCCTGTAATCCCAGCACTTTGGGAGGCCAAGGCGGGTGGATCACGAGGTCAGGAGTTCAAGACCAACCTGGCCAAGACGGTGAACCCCCGTCTCTACTAAAAATACAAAATATTAGCCGGGCATGGTGGCGGGCGCCTGTAATCTCAGCTACTCGAGAGGCTGAGGCAGAGAATTTCTTGAACCCAGGAGGCGGAGGTTGCAGTGAGCCGAGATCGCGCCACTGCACTCCAGCCTGGAGGACAGAGTGAGACTCTGTCTAGGACCTTTATAAGACAAATTAGGCCTCAGAAGTTTTCTGGGGGCTGCAGCTTGCCTTCCTTCCCGTCCTCCATCTCCTTGACTTCCACTAGAGGCCAATTCAGAATGTCTGGGGATGGGGAGCGGGAGCCCATTTAAAAAGTATTTCCAGGCGGGGCGCGGTGGCTCATGCCTGTAATCCCAGCACTTTGGGAGGCCGAGGTGGGCGGATCACTGGAGGTCAGGAGTTCGAGACCAGCCATGGCCAAGATGGTGAAACCCCGTCTCTACTAAAAATACAAAAATTAGCTGGGTGTAGTGGTGCGTGCCTGTAATCCCAGCTTCTTGGGAGGCTGAGGCAGGAGAATCACTTGAACCCGGGAGGCGGAGGTTGCAGTGAGCCAAGATCATGCCACTGCACTCCAGCCTGTATGATAGAGCAAGACTCAGTCTCAAAATAAGTAAATAAAAAGTATTTGCGTACAATACACAGTTATTGCAAGTGTTCTGACACTGTGGTCTTAAACCCTTGCTCTCCTTTCACCAATTGTGCTTCAGACCCTGCAGGGTCTAACATCTTGTCCTTAACCTTGTTACGATTAGACCATTAGACGAGAGAGTGTGGGAAGAAGTGTCTACAAACTAATGGGATACGTTGGTCTTGACTGAACTACCTTAGGAGTGGTCTCTGCAGCTTCCAGAGGCTGCTCAATAAACCTTTCTGCAGGAGGGAAACCTAAAGTGGCCCCTGTTCACTACCAACCCTAGGCCCCCTTCCCACCCCCAGACATCCTGCCTCAGCACTGGGGTTGACAGGAAGTGAAACTCAATTGTCTGCTTAGTAGACCTGCCTGGGACCCAACCCTGGGCCCCGGATGTGGCCCCCCACCCTGAGGAGGAACGGGGCAAAAAAGGCCGGGGAGAACAGGCTGTTGTTTTTTCCTTTCCCTTTGTTCATTGCGGTTTCTTTCTTTCTGATTTTTATGATGTGGTTGATTAAAGAAATGAGCACCTGGAACTGTAGGCATTAAACGCCTCCTTAGATGTTTCTTGGCTTTTCTTCCCCCACCCACACCCCCCAGTAACTGACTTGGGGTATGATGGAGCATAGATCCTAAAGAAGACACAAAGAAGTCTAGAGTAAGACTGATTCCACCTTATTCCTTATTCGAGAGAGATAGCATTACACCCCACTTTGAAGTACCAAAAACTATCTTAAAAGGAGTGTCTTCAACTTTATTTAGGAACATATCTAAAGACGATAGAGTGAGAAACACAGGTAATACGTAGGGTGGCATTACTTTACGCATTATTTGCAAGGCAAGCTGAGTGCCTTAGAGATTAATATCGTTCCAAGATTTCTAAATGACAGATCCAGGGACAGAAAACTGATAGGCAGAGGTGTCAGGGGACTTATTCTTATATTGTATGTTTGTTTAAAGTAGCTCAGAGTGGAGAGGCTTTACACACATTGCACCACTCATTGGTATAGTCCCTAAACGGGACTATATTTTTGCTTGTATTGCAGAACTAAGTACAGGACTTGGTGTATAAAAGGCCTTCAGAAAAGTTTGTTTACTGTGACTAAGGAGGTCATAGAGGAAGGAGAGATGAAGCTTTGCTAACAGTGAAGAGAATACTGTAAAGACAAAGGATGGGGAGTGTCAAGGGCCTTGTCTTCTTTTTTTTTTTTTTTTTTTTTTTTTGAGACAGAGTTTCACTCGTGTTGCCCAGACTGGAGTGCAGTGGCATGATCTCAGCTCACCGCAACCTCCACCTCCCGGGTTGAAGTGATTCTCCTGCCTCAGCCTCCCAAGTAGCTGGGACTACAGGCACGTGCCACCACGCCCGGCTAATTTTTTGTATTTTTAGCAGAGACAGGTTTTCACCGTGTTAGCCAGGATTGTCTCGATCTTCTGACCTCATGATCTGCCTGCCTCAGCCTCCCAAAGCGCTGGGATTACAGGTGTGAGCCACTGCGCCCGGCTTTTGGCCCTTGTCTTTTTATGATTGGGGGTGAGAGGGTGAGACCTGGAGGGGCACAGGAGCAAGAGACCCTCTTCAACCTATGCCTGAAATCTCCAGTTTAGATACAACAACAATACTCCCAAACCCTATTACTCAGCAGCTATATTTCTGGCAAATGTGGAGGAGTCTGTTCCAACAAGCCTGTCTTGAAACAATCAAGAACTGCTTAGATACCCCTGTTTCCACTAGAGGGCCTCATGTATTAATTCCCTTTCCTCTCCAACTCCCACCAAAAATATGTATATATCAGGTGTGTGTATGTATGCATCCACAATACCCACACATGCATATACCCTTCTAGTCAGAGGTCTCCCCTCCCCCTTCTTCCCACCCCCAGGTGTAAGAAGGAGATTCCAGGAACTTAAGGCTTTGTTACTCTGCCCCATTTTCAATGAAAGGTAGGAGGGAGTTAGACAGGGGTTAGGGCGGGGCCAGTAAGCAGGATGCCTGGGTCTCCAGTTCCTGCCAGTAAGTCCCTAGGCCTCCATCTCTCTCCCTTGCTGTACCACCTTCACCACCAGCCATGCGACCCCAAGAGCCTTAATGACTCTAGAAGAGACTCCAGGCAGGAGAAGCTGAAAGGACCTTTGACTCCCTACTTTTGGCCAGGGCCTTCTGTGCTACCTGCCAAGGCCAGCAGGTAAAGTGGGAGGATGAGGGTGTGGAGAAAGGGTGGATACAGACCAGAGTGCAAACCTCCACCCTAGAATTAAGGAGAGGACATGAGTCTTGACAGGAGGTGTTCTTAGACTGGAGAAAATAAGTCTAAAAGGGAGGAGAGGAACGTGGAGAAGGTGGGCAGATTGTCTCAAGCAGGGTGGAGCCCGGGACAGGAGGGAGGTGTTTGGTCAGGTTGTGGGGTCTGGGACTCTGGCCTTGCCCCCGTGGGATCTCCTGAGTGTGAAGTCAGTGGTGGATGGAAGGGAGTTGGACAGGGAAGTTCAGGATGGCAGCAATCAGAAGAGAGTGAGACTAGTTGGTTGGGTGCCCAGCTGCCGAGCTGTTCTGCTAGCGGCCCGCCCGGTATCTTGGCCTCCCAGGTTTGGGGTGAAGGGAGAGGCTGTGAGTGATTAGAAAGAGAAAATAGAAGCAGAGCTGCCGCCGGCGCGGGAAGAAGATGAGGAGCGCAGCAAATGGAGAAAATGTGTCCAAAGCCCAGGACATATTCAAGGGAGGGAGGAGCAGGTTATGGTGAACTGGAAACCTACAAACGGGCCTCTCCAACTTCGAAGTTCCCAGAGTTGGGGGCGCCGGGTGCGGGCGCGACGGGCAGGCTGGGGTGGGGGGCGGGCAGCTGTGTCGTCAGGAGCGGGGCGGCCCCGCTGCGGCCGCGTCTGCCTGGCCCGTCCCCTCCAGCCCAGCTCGGGCTCCAGCTCCAGCGCCAGCGCTTCAGCTACGACCGCGAGCCCTCCCAAGCAAGGTAGAGACCCCGCGAGCCCCCCAGCGCTCCGCCCTCCCCCATTGGAACAGGACAGGGGTAGGGAGGGCCAGGACCCACGGGCTGCGTTCGTGGTGCTGGGTCGGGAAGGAGGAAGCGTGACAGCTGGAGCGGGTATCGAGAAGGGTCTGCGCTGGGACGCGGGGGTGCAGCGGGAGGGCTGGGCCAGAACCCGGGGGGTAACGTCTCCCAGGCCTTCCCTCCATCCCTCCAGCTCATTCGGAGGGATGGTGAAGCCTGGTTCCTGGGACCCGACTCTGAGGGAAGTGCTTTTCGGAACCTCCACACTGCCGCACGGGTGGAGAAGGGTTCTTGTTTGGCCTCCAGGTCTCCAAACTTCCCACCCCCATCCTCTCCCCACCTGTCACTGGGAAGTTTCTGAAAATACCTGAGTCTGAATCTCACTTTTCACCTTTAGATAGGAGAAATAAGCTTTCCTGAGGAAGAAAGGCAAATATATTATTGGGCATCTCTTCAGCCTCAGCACAGACAAGCCCACATCCCCCAACCATGCCAGTATCGTAACTTCCTCCTGTACTACGCAATGACACCCTCTACACACACACACATGCACACACACACACAACCCCCTCAGCCAGGCAGCACTGCAGTCTTCAGTGTTTGTGGAGGCTTAATAAGTTTTGAGGCTTCAAGCAAATCATTCCCTCTTGGGGGCTACCTACTAGCAGCAGCGGTCCAGGAGAGGAGGAGGATACAGTCTATGATATGATTAAGGAATTCAGAAGTCCAGGTAATCAATCTTGGGCCCTCAAATTCGGAGCTCCTGCCCCCTGGGGCAGCCTCAATATTCTGGGGACATAGCTATTTCCTGAGTAATGGTCGACTTAAAAGACTTGGAATGTGAGCAATGAATGCTTAAGTGAAAAAAGGAAACTTTAAATATTAACACAGGCTTTGGAAATAATATTTATCTCTTGGTTAAAATTTTAGTATTTGATGTTTAAAATTAGATCCAGAGACCCATGAGCTCTAAGATTTAGTGGAATGTACTAAGGATAGGTGTCTAGAGTCTGTGCCCTTAAGAGAGTAATTCTCTCTCTATGCCTTAATTTCCTCCTCTGTAAAATACAAGGGTTGGTGACTCTCAGCTCTGTGGATGTTCTAAGATTCTCTGCCTCCAAGTCAACTTCTTTCTTTCTCACCCCAAGTGGGTAGGGGCGGGCAGGGAAACCAGAGGAGGGAAGGGAAGGGTGAGTCACAAATAGCTGGCAGGCTGGCAGCAGACCCCACCCTCCCAGCCCTGGCATTTGCCTAGACTAGCCCAGGTTATAGCCTCAGGGTTGGGTTGGACCTGGAGGAAAAAAATGGACTTGTTCCAGGTCTTTAAGTTCCCAGGATCCCACAGTTTGCTGCCCTTCAGCTCCAGGAATAGCTAAATTTTCAGTAAGAGAGGTCAAGAGAACCACTGAAAAGATCCCAGGAGCACTCATGTCGAAGATTCCAGCCCAGGGGTGTCCTTGAACGCTGAGAGTCTAGTTTTAGCTACCTCATCATCCTCCCAGAGGCAAAGTTCACGGTCCTGATACTACATGTTTGCACCTGACAGATATATTAATAACAAGGGGTAAGATGTACAACTGGGCTTCACTGATGCTGGAAGTCCCTGAAATTTATGCCTTCCTGGTTCAAAGACATCGGTTTTCCTAATCTCCAGAAATGTTTCTCTAGGTACTACCCTTGTGTAAGAATGATAATAGCTGATGATCATTGAGTTCCTATTCTGTGCCATGCTGTTTGCTAAGTACATTGCATATATCATCTTATTTAATGCCCACATTTCAACTGATTTCTGTAGGTGCCCACTTTACTGATGAGAAAACTGAGGCTCAGGGAGATGAAATGACCTCTCAAAGAGCTAGGATTCTGATCCTTGCCTGTCCAATTTGCAAGTCCATTCTCTTAACTTCTACTCTATACTACTTCTCCAGGTTTAAGACCTGTGGAGCTAGAAAGGAGCAAGAAAGAGTTAGATCATTGTAAAAAGAGAGGCAGAGAAGAAGCCTGTCCTCTCTCCTATGCACTGTAACTTGTTTGCTCCCTCCCTGTCACTTTCTCCCTCAGATTCCATTTCCTAGAACTTTGGAGTCATCTTAGAATTCCCAGAGGTAATCAGAGAGGCCAATTAAGCTATAGAGGCCCCATTAGGCATAAGACTATTAGTATTCATTAGATCTGTTGGCAGCAGAAGTTGGACTACAGTCATTGAAAAGTGCCAGATGGGTAGAGTCCTTTCTCTAGGACGTCAGTATCCCAGAACCTTCTTCTGAGTGTTCCCAGAGAGCTGCTGGAACAGGAATGGTGTGCTGCGTAAAAGTAGGCAGCAGAGATGTCCCAAGGGTAGAGGCTGCAGAGAAGGTTCTTGCACCATCAGAAAGGAAAGGGGCTGGGCTGTTCTTGAACACCCAAACTGCTTCCCTAACCCAACAAGCCCTAAATTAGTGGGTGGAGATCAGGGTGTTTGATGGGGTAGTCAATGAGTGCTTTTCAGGATCATTCATTCATTCATTTAACAAATATTTATTTAGCACCTATTCTATGTACCACAAATTATCTCCTTTCCTCTGACTGTCAGGTGGACACTCTGGCATCCCATTCCCATGTAACCATATTTGGATTAATAGCCCCAAATTATGAATCCCCAGCTTTACACAATCACTTGTACAACCACTATTGAGCACCCACTACAAACTGGGAAGGGTGTCCCGCAGACAGAACAGTAAGTCTCATCACTCTGAGCGGGGGAGAGCTTGGCATGCCTGACGAACAGAAAGGAGTGCAGTTAAACCAGAGGGCCCGCTGTGAGGAGATAGTGGAACAAGTGGAGGGCAGAGTAACAAGCAGAGGCACTACCACATGGCCTTGGGCTGGAGCCTTGGATTTTCCATCTATCAACTGCCTTAGGAAATCCAAGCTTCTCTGAGCTCCTGTTTCCTCATCTGTAGAATGGTTATGCCAACAGTTTCCTATGTCTCAGGATTTGATTCTAATTGTTAATACAATAATAACTAGCATTTCTTGTAGGCCTTCTAAATGTCAGGCATTATACAAGCCACTTTTCATATATTGCTTTACTTAAGCCACACAACTGTGAAAAATGGGTTCTCATTCTCCCCATTTTACAGATATAACTTCTCCAAGTCACACAGTGGTATCAGAGCTAAGAATGGGACCCAAATATGACCAATCCTAGTTCTGTTCCAAAACCGTTCTGTGTTATATTCACGTAAGATATATTATTATCATTATTGAATCAAGGCAAGTCACTCACTGCACCTTGGTTCCTGGGTCCAGTAGCCAAAACTTAGGGCTCCCTAAGCACTGCTGACCTAGCGGAGTGGAAGGAAGTTCCCAGTAGTCGAGACACTAGCACTCGGCTCCACTGTCCCGGGACTGGGAAACACTAGATCTGTTGGCAGCAGAAGTTGGACTATAGTCATTGAAAACTGCCAGATGGGTGAGTCCTTTCTCTAGGATGTCAGTATCCCAGAACCCTCTTCTGAGGAAGAGACTCTGTGGATACCCAGAGTCTCTTCCCCTGCCTCTTCCCTACCCCGCGCCTAGGTCCCCATCCTTCCCTAGTGGAGCTCCGCGGAACGCAGTCCAGGCGGGGCCGGGTCTAGGGACCTTGCCAGAGCTGGTTCTATGTCGCGCGTCAGAAGCGCTAGAGGTCGTTGCGGGGCGTGGGTGGCTCGGGGAGTGGGTGGCTGAGCGGAGCTGGGGTCCCGGGCCAGAGGCGGAACAAAATGGGGTCATGGCCAGGAAGACGCGCTAACGCAGTAAGAGTCACCCAGAGGGCGGGAACTGCCGAGGACCCGAGACGGGAGAGAGCGCAGGCTGGGGAGAGTCTGCAGAGATTGACGATGGCTGGAGGAAACGCCGAAACAGACAAGGGACACACCCACAGAAACATATATAGACTGAGAAAGCCGGGTGCGGTTGGGAAGGTGAGGGTAGTCAGATGAATCAAGATAGGTTGGGGGAGAAGGAGAAGGATCCAGAAATGGAGAGACAGAGATGAGTCAGAGAAACAGAGACAGAGGACAGACATTGTCGGGGAGGGTAGAGGCACAGGGAAGAGGGACACAGGGAAAGGAAGATATTTAGGGAGGGACTAGGAGAGAAGGAAAGAACAAAAATAATAGTGGGAGTAGAGACAGAATGAAACAGACAGAAGAAAAGACACCCAGACAGCTGGCTTTTCCCACTGTACAGTCTGTCACCTTTCCCCAGGCCTACCCTCTGAAGAGGTCCAAGCAACGGAAGTACTACTACGAAGCTGCCTTTCTGGCCATCCTTGAGAAAAACAGACAGATGGCCAAGGAGAGGGGCCTAATAAGCCCCAGTGATTTTGCCCAGCTGCAAAAATACATGGAATGTGAGTCTTCCTGTCAGGCCTTCAGTTCTAGAGACCCTGCCCCGGAGAATCCCTCCTCCCCCTCATTACACCTCCTGCCCTCCAGCTTCCTCAGTGGCTTTGAGCAGTGTGCTGCTTAGATGTGCCCATGACTGGGAACGGGAGGAGCGGGAGATGGGGAGATGCGCAAGGTCTCGGCTCTCTACCCACCTTCGCTGTACCTGGACTGCTTGCTCCAGCTCTCAGAGAAGAGGAGTAAAGAGTGGTACTGTTTTGGGGATCTGAAATATTTTTTCCTCTGTATTTCTTTGTTTCTTCTTGGAATTTCTTCATGTTATTTGACTCTTTTTTCCTGCTGGATTTCTCTGGCAGGAGAACTCAGCTGGACTAATAATGCTGTTCTCTTACTCTCTCCACACCCTAGACTCCACCAAAAAGGTCAGTGATGTCCTAAAGCTCTTCGAGGATGGTGAGATGGCTAAATATGTCCAAGGAGATGTGAGTGGCAGCGGGGAAATTCTCTCCTTGATCAACTCTTCCCATCTTTGTTTTTGATCCCCAATTTCCAGGAATTATTCTGGACCTGTCCCTCGCTGTCCCCTCTAGAGATACCCTAGTGTCCATTGTCACTCCGACTATTGCTTTAGGACAAAACAGGAGATTCTATTAACTCAGGACTTAATCAAAGAAACCATACTCCTGCCTCAGATGCTTCTCAGCTCTGCACTTATTATCCCTGTCCCCACTACTCCCAATTCTTCAGCCCCAGCTCCGACCTTGCAGACTCCCTGGGATAATGCTCACTCTCATTATAGGCCATTGGGTACGAGGGATTCCAGCAATTCCTGAAAATCTATCTGGAAGTGGATAATGTTCCCAGACACCTAAGCCTGGCACTGTTTCAATCCTTTAAGACTGATCACTGCTTAAATGAGGCAAATGTGACAAAAGGTATGGTCAAGCAGGTAGGACTGGGCTGAGCCTCTGGAAGAAAAATCAAACTTACGGATTTGGGGATGAGAATTGACTTGAGTCACATGTTGTGCAGGTTGGGGAAAATTGGTGGAGAATAGTCAGGCTGGTCTAGGAGCTAAGGGGAGGAAAGGTAAAGGGGAGAGGTAAGCTGAGGGCAGTGGCTCACACCTGTAGTCCCAGCACTTTGGGAGGCTGAGGTGGGAGGATTGCTTGAGACCAGGAGTTCAAAGTGCAGTGAGCAGTAATCATGCCACTGCACTCCAGCCTCAGTGACAGAGCGAGACCCTGTCTCTTAAAAAAATTAGTAAATTTTTTTTTTTTTTAAAAAGGAAGAGGTGGAACAGACAAAGGATAAAACATGAGCCAAAGTGAAGGGAGCCCTGACTTCTGATCTGCTTTTTTGTAACCAGATGTGGTGTGTCTCAATGATGTTTCCTGCTACTTTTCCCTTCTGGAGGGTGGTCGGCCAGAAGACAAGTTAGAATGTGAGTTGCCCTTCTGGAGTGAGGTGGTGGGGCAGTGAAGGGAGAGAGAGGTGTTTCCCAGCCTCCTTTCCCTTATTCCTTCAGGATTCCTAAAGGCTGACAGGTCTAGACAAAGGTGGGGCCAGAGAATGAGCCCATTTCCTCTGTTCTTCCAGACTATTTATACCTAATACCCTTCACCATAGTCACCCCAGTACCCATGTCTTGTACATTCCCATGTAGGCAGCCTAGGATGTCCTTGGGATATGGATTGTGTATTGTCTCCCCTGACACATTCACTGAGGGGGATTCCATGCTTGTTTTCCCTTCCTTTTTGTCTCTTTCTCAGTCCCATCCCAGGCTCTAGGCTTCTCACCCAAAAGCTCTCTCCCTGTCTGTTTGTTTCCCCCATATTCTGGTATGAATTCTTTGAGTATCTCTCACAAACTGACCCTGGCCCCCCTAAAACACCCCACAGTCACCTTCAAGCTGTACGACACGGACAGAAATGGGATCCTGGACAGCTCAGTGAGTTGGGGACCCTGTATGCTGGGCAAGGGAATATGTGTTCATTTGTCTGCACCCTCCTGCCCCTACTTTTCCAGGGTCTTAAGAAACAGAAAAGGATGGGGGGAGAGGTTGAGTCCTGTAGGACTAAATTTGAAAGTAAGTCCCAAGCTCTTGACCCCTCAAAGAGAATGCTGGAGACATGAATTGGGTCTGCCTTACAAGCATACAAACACATTTATTTACTTGGCAGACGTACCTGAGAATGAGAGGTGTGAATCTGGTGTGGAACCCCGGAACACTGATTTCTGGAAAAGAATTTGGATGGTGATAGTAAGGGGGATATGACTGTGGCTCTTGCCTTTTTTGCTCCAGGAAGTGGACAAAATTATCCTACAGATGATGCGAGTGGCTGAATACCTGGATTGGGATGTGTCTGAGCTGAGGCCGGTAAGGCAGCTCTTCCTTCTTGTCCCTTCTTGTATCTTCTTCCCTAATGAGTCCTGCATCTGCCTTACCTCATCTCTGACAGGCAACCTGGTTCCCTTGGCTAAGATGACTGGGCTGGGTATCCTAAGAGGCAGTGGAGAGGTGTTGGGTCTGAAGACCCACTCACACTGAAAGTCCCTTTCCACTCTGTGCTCAGATCCTTCAGGAGATGATGAAAGAGATTGACTATGATGGTAGTGGCTCTGTCTCTCAAGCTGAGTGGGTCCGGGCTGGGGCCACCACTGTGCCACTGCTAGTGCTGCTGGGTCTGGAGATGGTGAGTGGAGAGACTTTGGAGGATGAGTAAGACAGCCTTGGGTTATGCTTGCCAGGATTGGTCCTGTAAGGGCTTTGACACTCCCTAGCATCTACTGTGCCTTCCTAGACTCTGAAGGACGATGGACAGCACATGTGGAGGCCTAAGAGGTTCCCCAGGCCAGTTTACTGCAATCTGTGCGAGTCAAGCATTGGTCTTGGCAAACAGGGGCTGAGCTGTAACCGTGAGTAATGGGACCTGGGAGGTAGGGGAAGAGGGTCAGCGCAGCTATCTGTGGAAGCTTGGCTGTCTGAACTTAGAAAGACCTAGGTTTGAATCCTGGGCTCTGCCACTGACTAGTTATGTGACCTTGGGAAAGCCACATCACTTCTTTAAGCCTTAGTTTCCTCAACTGAAAATGAGGTAATTGTGAGCATTAAAAAAGTTGGTGCAAGAAGAGTGCTTCAGATGGTGCATGCACATACTATAACATACAATAAAAAAAATATCTAGTATGATTACTATTGCTGTTAGACCTGAGCCTCCCAAGCATCATCCAGCTCAGTTCCTGCCTGGCATATGGATGGTGTGGGGCAGGTATGGGGTAGCAGCTGATCTTTTAGGAGGAAGAGTAAGGAAAAGGCATGGCTTTTGGAAGCGGGCACTTCACCCCAAACTTTTATTCTGGTACACCCTGAAGCAAGGGATCACATATCTGATCCTGCCTCACCCCCAGGTAAGAAGGAAATAGGGGGAGGGGCTCAGCTAAGCCTCCCAACTTCTTCCTTCTCCCTCAGTCTGTAAGTACACTGTTCACGACCAGTGTGCCATGAAAGCCCTGCCTTGTGAAGTCAGCACCTATGCCAAGTCTCGGAAGGACATTGGTGTGAGTGACCTCAAGCCCCTGCTCCCAACATCACCTCCATCCTGGCCCTGGCCCTCGGCCCATTGCTGCCCTCAGCTCCTCCCTCCCCTAGGTCCTGCTCAGACCCTCCCAGACAAGGGACTGCCTTTCTCCCCAAGGTCCAATCACATGTGTGGGTGCGAGGAGGCTGTGAGTCCGGGCGCTGCGACCGCTGTCAGAAAAAGATCCGGATCTACCACAGTCTAACCGGGCTGCATTGTGTATGGTGCCACCTAGAGGTCAGTTTGGGAGCCATCCCTCCTGGCTGCGTCTTAGGGCCCCGCAGAGCTGCCCTCTCCACGGGCCTCCCAGCCACACCTCCCTTACAGCCACAGTTGCCCCAGGGGCTCTTTCCAGCCCAGACTGCCAGGTTGAGAGGAGACAGGGTTCCCTTCGTGATCTCTCTGTGCCCACCTCGTCTTTCAGATCCACGATGACTGCCTGCAAGCGGTGGGCCATGAGTGTGACTGTGGGCTGCTCCGAGATCACATCCTGCCTCCATCTTCCATCTATCCTAGTGTCCTGGTGAGACCCTCCGCTGCAGTGGGGAAGGGACAGGAGTGCCTCCCCGATTTCCCACACTCACTGAGTGGCATTTAGAATAGAGAGCTCATACTTTTAGGATTCAAGTCAGACCCCTCTGTTTAGGGATTCGTGCACAATACAGCTTTCCTTCCCTCTGCTTTCTTCCCCTCCCAGGCCTCTGGACCGGATCGTAAAAATAGCAAAACAAGCCAGAAGACCATGGATGATTTAAATTTGAGCACCTCTGAGGCTCTGCGGGTACAGGGCTAAGAGTCTGGGGCTTCATGATGGGGGCCGATTTTTCACTGGATCCCTCATGGGTGGGAATGAAGTGGGAGTGCCTGGTGGGGGGCGGTTGATGCTCACTCTCCAGAAACTCCACCATGGTGGAGGAGGGAAGGGGAGGGAAACAGGAGGGAGGAGGAAAATATCTTGGTGGAATGCCAGCCCTCTGCCCCTGTCTCCAGGGCCCACCTTAACTCTGACAAAATCCTGCTTTCTTTATCCTTACTTTCTTCCCCCAATGCAGATTGACCCTGTTCCTAACACTCACCCACTTCTTGTCTTTGTCAATCCTAAGAGTGGCGGGAAGCAGGGGCAGAGGTGAGGAGAGATATATTGGGCCTTCTAAGATGAGAGGGAGGGCCTGCCTGCAGCACTTGGAAGGTGGAAGGGGATGTGTGTGTCTGGAGGGGCATACCTTGAGGAACACATCAAGAGGGTGAGGTTCAGAAGATCACCCCCTACCCCCGCGCCTGCCATGAGCTTTTCTTTTTCCCACACACAGGGTGCTCTGGAAGTTCCAGTATATATTAAACCCTCGACAGGTGTTCAACCTCCTGAAGGATGGTCCTGAGATAGGGTGAGCACAGGTTAGGGGCTGTATCACAGTGTTTTCGTTGGTCTGTGTATCTGTATATGTTAGGAGAGTGCAGGAAAGAGCGCAGTTGGGAGAGGAGGGCTAGAGATCCCCAATAGGCCAGAATTCGGAATGTTTCCTTCCCTAGGATCACTGGGTATCCCATCCTCCGAGCTCTCTGGCCCATCTCTGTACTGCTCTCCAAGAATGAAGATACCAATTTTTCCCTAACCACTGAGGAGTGGCTGTAACTTTCCCCATTGTTCTTTTCTCTGACCTTCATAGAAACTCAAGTCTTTTGACAAAAAGGAGGAGGGTCCTAAGGAATGAGAGACAAGAAGCAATGTGCCTGCCCAGGAGTTGGGTAACCTCAGTCCTGTTATCCTTCATCTTCTCTCTCCCCTTTGTCTCAGGCTCCGATTGTTCAAGGATGTTCCTGATGGCCGGATTTTGGTGTGTGGTGGAGATGGCACAGTAGGCTGGATTCTAGAGACCATTGGTCAGTGCAGGGAGGGGCTCTAGGAAGAGACTGGAGTCGTAGTCTTGCAGAGCTAACTCACTCCATCCTTCTCTTCACCTGCCTCCGCAGACAAAGCTAACTTGCCGGTTTTGCCTCCTGTTGCTGTGTTGCCCCTGGGTACTGGAAATGATCTGGCTCGATGCCTAAGATGGGGAGGAGGTATGTGGTTAGAAATTGTTTTGCTGTAGGATGTGGGGAGTTGTGTAGGATGGGAAAGGCACTTGGAGAAGAAACTAGGCATCTGGTATAGAAAGAGGATTGGGGAAGAAGAGGGGCACAGACAGGTGGTTACAAAAGTGGAATGTCCAAAAAGAAGACAGCTTTGGAAGAAGCAGCGACCACAATCTGAACCTAGAAGGGTCAAGGGTGATAGTCCCCTTTCCTGTAAATATTTTTATGTTTCTCCCAACCAACTCTTATGGCTCAGAGAATCAAGGAATATGGGGGTGGGGAACAATGTGAGAATAAGGAAGGTTGTATCAGCTAAGCCAGATGCTGACTGATGGAGCTAGCAGGGAGCTTGGTCATGTCTCATTCACTCATTCAAACAATTAACCAGGTAGTCATTAATTAATTCACTATGACTTTTTTCCGAGTATTGCAATAGTCTCCTAACTGCTCTCCCCTTTCTAATCTCTTGTGCCTTTCAAACAGAAAGAGTTTGAGGGATAGCATTGGTAGATAAAGAGGTCAGTGTAGGGCAGATTGTGTTTGAGGAATCTTGGAGTTGAGGTTATTGGGTTCAGAGTCCAGCTCTAAGATCTTGCTGGAGATCTTATGGAATAGAGATCTGCTAAGGGCAGCGGAAGGCATTCTAGATGGAGGAAGTAGTGTGTGTAAGGCCAGAGGAGCCACCAAACAACATGGTGGTGCATTGGGGGAACTGTAAGTCATTCATCATGATTGGGACATAGGGTGCAAGGTGGAAAACGTGGAGAGGGAAGACTAGTTGAGCAGAGTCCAGATTATGGAGGGTTATGAATACTGTGCCGGGGAGTTTTAAATTTTATCCTGCCAGAGATTGCAAGCTGACAGCCCACAGTAATTATTTTGTGTTGTTTTGTATTGGTTGCCTTGCAGTGTTTTCAATTTCTTTGTACTTGATTATTTCTAAGTGGGACATGTATTCTTCAGTTTGTCACAATCCTGTTGGCTCCCTGCTAGTCCCTTATTCACTTTACCTTTCTTTTTTTTTTTCCTTAAGATGGAGTCTCGCTCTGTTGCCCAGGCTGGAGTGCAGTGGTGCCACCTCAGCTCACTGCAACCTCTGCCTCCCAGGTTCAAGTGATTCTCCTGTCTCAGCCTCCCGAGTAGCTGGGATTACAGGTGTGCACCATCATGCCCAGCTAATTTTTGTATTTTTTAGTAGAGACGAGGTTTCACCATGTTGGCCAGGCTGGTCTCAAACTCGTGACCTCAAGTGATCCACCCACCTAGGCCTCCCAAAGTGTTGGCATTACAGGCATGAGGAACCACGCCCAACCCACTTTACCATTCATGTCACTCAGGTATTTGAGTGTGCAATCCTTGCACTATGGGCGACCTCTTTTTTTTCTTTTCTTTTTTTTTTAACCCAATCAAACAAGCAGCAGTCAGAGGGAACTCGATGTCAAGTAAAAGATGTAACTAAAAGAAAAATTAGGAAGAAAGATCTCTGAGCGCTTATTATAATTTAAGTTTTATATGTAGACATATAACCAATTCTTTGACCAATTTTCAGATCCTCAACATCTGACTTTTTCATTTATAATATTAGACATTTTGAAATTACATGTTTTATGTCTTCCCTGTATTCTGCAAACAAGAATCAAGTTAGCATAACCAAGCAAACAAGTTAGCAGAAAACATTGCAGTTTTCTGGTAACTCAACCTGAATCAGGACAATAAGGACATAAATATAGCACTAATGAAAATGTATGTTGGGCTGGGCACAGTGGTTCCTTCCTGTAATCCCAACACTTTAGGAGGCTGAGATCAGAAGATCACTTTAAGCCAGGAGCTGGAGACCAGCCTGGACAACAAAGTGAGACCAAGTCTCTACAAAATATTTTTTAAAAAATTAACTGGGCATGGTGGCACATGCCTGTAGTCCCAACAACTCAGGAGGTAGAGACTGGAGGATTCCTTGAGCACAGGAGTTTCAGGTTGCAATGAGCTATGATTGGGCCACTGCACTCAATCCTGAGTGACACAGTAAGAACCCATCTCTAAAAATAAGCAAACACACAAATAAATAGCCAGGCATGGTGGTGCATGCCTATAGTCCCAGCTGAGGTTGAGGTGGGAGGATTGCTTCAGCTGAAAAGATCAAGGTTGTAGTGAGCCATGATTGCACCACTGCACTCCAGCCTGGGCAACAGTGTGAGACTTTAAATTTAAAAATAAGAAGGAAAACATGTTGACACTGAAAAAATCATGAGGTTTGAAGAGAGGGGATTGAAAACAGTATCACTATGGGAGCTCTGTGGAAGATGGATTGTAGGAAGGAGACTCTGTGGAAGATGGATTGTAGGAAATTACCTGTTTTGCAGTAGTCCAGACAAGAGATGATGAACACAGAAGCCAAGGCAGCAGCAGTGGAGTTAATGAGGTAGAAGCCACAGCTCTGGATAACTGACAGGTTGTGGAGGAGGAGGTAGAGACAAGTCTAGGACATTTCCTAGGTTTGTGGACTCAGCAGATGGGGGTGGCATTTATTTATTCATTTATTCATTTATTTATTTATTTATTTTGAGACAGAGTCTTGCTCTCTTGCCTAGACTGGAGTGCAGTGGCACAATCTCAGCTCACTGCAACCTCCACCTCCCAGGTTCCGACGATTCTCCTGCCTCAGCCTCCTGAGTAGCTGGGATTACAGGCGTCCACCACCACATCCAGCTAATTTTTGTATTTTAAGTGGAGATGAGATTTCACCATGCTGGCCAGGCTGGTCTCGAACTTCTGACCTCAGGTGATCCACCTGCCTCTGACTCCCAAAGTGCTGGGATTATATGCATAAGCCACCGCACCCAGCCTCGGGGTGGATTTATTAAGATAGGGAATACAGGAGGAAGATCAGTTTAAGGAAGAAAAATTCAGTTTGGGGCAGGTGGAGATGTTATGGTGGGTGGTTAGAAATACGTATCAGGAATTTAGGAGAGAAGTCAAATATTTTAGGAGATACGTGTTTAAGAGTCCTCTGCGCCTAGGTGGTAATTGACATTCTGAGAGTAGCTGCGATTACCCAGGCAAAGAGGTAAGAGAAGGTGAACAAGGACAGCAAGATCCTGGTAAACACCCTATTTAACAGTTGAGCAGAGGAAGAGGAGTTATTAAAGGAGTCTGCATTAGTGTCCCATTGCTGCTGTCACCAATTACCACAAACAGCAGCTTAAAGCAACACAAATTTATTATCTTACAGTTCTGGATGAGAGAAGTCCAAAATGGGTCTCACTAGGCTAAAATCGAGGTGTTAGCAGAGCTGAGTTCTTTTCTAGAGGCTCTAGGGAAGAATCCTTTGCTTTTTCTAGTTTCAACAAGCTATTTGCATTCCTCGGCTCAAGGTCCCCCTTCCAACCAGTGAGTGGTCTTATCACTCCAACCCCTGCTTCCATGGTCACATCTCCTTTTACAACTCTTTTCTCCTGCCTTCCTCTTTCACTTATAAGGACCCCTGTGATTATGCTGGTACCACCCGGACAATCCAGTATGATCTCCCATCTGAAAATCCTCGTTTCTTTGTTTGTTTGTTTGTTTGTTTGTTTGTTTTTAGACAGAGTCTACCTCTGTTGCCCAGGCTGGAGTGCAGTGGCACAATCTTGGCTCATTGCAACCTTGGCCTCCCTGGTTCAAGCGATTCTCATGTCTCAGCCTCCCAGGTAGCTGGGATTACAAGCCTGTGCCAACACGCCTAATTTTTGTATTTTTAGTAGAGACAGGTTTTACTGTGTTGCCCATGCTGGTCTCGAACTCCTGACCTCAAGTGAACTGCCTGCCTCAGCCTCCCACAGCCTCCCAAAGTGCTGGGATTACAGGTGTGAGCCACTGCGCCTGGCCTATGGAGACATTTTTAAAACCTTTTTTCTCCCCTGACTACAATTATAATACACGCTGGTGGTAAAAAAAATAGCTCAAACATTTCATATATATGTGCCAAGAAAGTGAAAGCTCCCTATAATCTATGCCCTACAGTTTTGGGGGCTGTTCCTCCATGTTTTACTTCCTAGACACAAACTAACATATATTTAAACAATGAGATCATTTTATAGATGTTTTTCTTCTTTTTCTAACTTAACAGTTCATATTGGTTATCATTATATTTCTATACAGTCAGGTTTGCTTCATCCATTTTAGGACTGAATAGTGTTCCATTGTGTGAATGTGTAATCATTTATAAACAGTTCCCTATTGGTAGCATTCAGTTTTTTAATCTTACAAACCATGGTGCAGTGAACACTCATACATCTATCTCTGCGCACAGATATGAACATTTCTCTAGGAGAGATTTCTAGAAGTAGAATTGCTGACTTGGAGAATATGAACATTTTTATTTTATTTTATTTATTTTTTTGAGACAGAGTTCCACTCTTGTTGCCCAGGCTGGAGTGCAATAACACAATCTTGGCTCACTGCAACCTCTACCTCCCGGTTCAAGCGATTCTTGTGCCTCAGCCTCCCCAGTAGCTGGGACTAAAGGCATGCGCCACCATACCTGGCTAATTTTTTGTATTTTCAGTAGAGATGAGGTTTCACCATGTTGGTCAGGCTGATCTCGAACTTTGACCTCAGGTGATCCTCCTGCTTTGGCCTCCCAAAGTCCTGGGATTACAAGTGTGAGCCACCACACCCAGCCAAAAATAAATAAATAAATAAATATATATATATATATTTTTAGGCAGAGTCTCGCTCTGTTGCCCAGGCTGGAGTGCAGTGGCGCGATCTCAGCTCACTACAAGCTCTGCCTCCCAGGTTCACACCATTCTCCTGCCTCAGCCTCCCGAGTAACCGGGACTACAGGCGCCAGCCACCGTGCCTGGCTAATTCTTTTGTATTTTTAGTAGAGATGACATTTCACCATCTTGGCCAGGCTGATCTTGAAGTCCTGACCTCATGATCCACCCGCCTCGGCCTCCCAAAGTGCTGGGATTACAGGCGTGAGCCACCGCGTCTGGCCTGAAAATAACTATTAATAGTAAAATGTTCATGCCGGACGTGGTGGCTCACGCCTGTAATCCCAGCACTTTGGGAGGCCAAGGTGGGTGGATCATGAGGTCAGGACTTCAAGACCAGCCTGGCCAAGATGGTGAAACATCATCTCTACTAAAAATACAAAAAATTAGCTGGGTGTGGTGGCAGGCACCTGTAATCCCAGCTACTCAGGAGGCTGAGGCAGGAGAAACATGGAGGTTGCAATGAGCTGAGATCATGCCGCTGCACTCCAGCCTTGGTGACAAACCTAGACTCCATCTTGGGAAAAAAACAACAATGGTATTTTCTTTTTAAAAAACTATTCAAATAGCCGAACATAGTGGCTCACACCTGTAATCCCAGCACTTTGGGAGGCCAAGGCTGGAGGATCACTTGAGCCCAGGAGTTTCAGACCATCCTGGGCTCCATAGTGAGACCTCATCTTTATGAAAAATAAAATAATTAGCCAGGCATGGTGGTACAAGCTTGTGGTTCCAGATACTCAGGAGGCTGAGGCAGGAGGATAGTTTGAGCCTGGCAGGTTGAGGCTGCAGTGAGCCAGTGCACTCCAGCTTGGGCAAGAGAGCAAGATCCCATCTCAGAAAAAAAAAAAAATTACACAAATAGGCTGGGCGAGGTGGCTCACGCCTGTAATCCCAGCACTTTGAGAGGCCGAGGTGGGCGGGTCACGAGGTCAGGAGATCAAGACCATCCTGGCTAACATGGTGAAACCCCGTCTCTACTAAAAATACAAAAAATTAGTCAGGTATGGTGGCACACGCCTGCAATCCCAGCTACTTGGGAGGCTGAGCAGGAGCATAGCTTGAATCAGAGAGGCGGAGGTTGCAGTGAGCCAAGATCATGCCACTGCACTCCAGCCTGGGCAACAGAGCTGGACTCTATCTCAAAAAAAAAAAAACTGACATAAATAATCAGTATGTTGGCCGGGCGCGGTGGCTCAAGCCTGTAATCCTAGCACTTTGGGAGGCCGAGACGGGCGGATCACAAGGTCAGGAGATCGAGACCATCCTGGCTAACACGGTGAAACCCCGTCTCTACTAAAAATACAAGAAAATTAGCCGGGCGAGGTGGCAGGCGCCTGTAGTCCCAGCTACTCGGGAGGCTGAGGCAGGAGAATGGCGTGAACCCCGGGGGGCGGAGCTTGCAGTGAGCCGAGATCGCGCCACTGCACTCCAGCCTGGGGCACAGAGCAAGACTCCGTCTCAAAAAAAAAAAAAAAAAAATCAGTATGTTGTCACCATAAAGATTTAAAGACTCCCCACAAAATTCCATGTACCTCCTCAGAGATAAACACTGTTTCCTATTTACACTCATTTTTCTGTTTTTACATGCATGCACACACACACACACACACACACACGTATGCATAAACACACAACTTTTTTTTTTTTTTTTTTTTTGAGACGGAGTCTCACTCTGTCACCCAGGCTGGAGTACAGTGGCGCAATCTCAGCTCACTGCAATGTCTGCCTCCCAGGTTCAAGCGATTCTCCCTGCCTCAGCCTCCTGAGTAGCTGGGATTACAGGCGCCCAACACCATGCCCAGCTAATTTTTGTATTTTTAATAGAGACGGTTTCACCATGTTGGCCAGGCTGATCTCGAACTCCTGACCTTAGGTGATCTGCCCACCTCGGCCTCCCAAATTGCTGGGATTACAGGCGTAAGCCATTGCACCCAGCAAATATTATGTTTTGATAAAATCCAATAACATTTTGATAAAAATTGCCAAAATGCTTTCCAAAAATGAGTTATCAAGTCATGCCGTAGCTAACAGCAAATGAGAATGCCAATTTATTCATAAACTCATTAGCACTTGGTTTTCTGAATCTCCTTATACTTTGCCAACCTGATAGGCAACAAAAGTTAGCTAATTGTTTTAATTATGGTTCTTGAAATTGTTAGTAATACTGAGCACCTTTCCTATGCATATTGGCCATTTGTATTTTTTCTTCTATTATAGACTTGTTTGTATTATTTGCCCATTTTTCCTTTTTTGTTTTTTGTTTCTTTCTTTGTTTTGAGATAGTCTTGCTCTGCTGCCCATGCTGGAGTACAGTGGTGAGATCACAGCTCACCACAACCTCAAACTCCTAGGCTTATGCAATCCTCCCACCTCAGAGTAGCCAGGACTGCAGTCACATGCCACCACACCTGGCTAATTTTTTTTTTTGAGAGAGTTTCACTCTTGTTGCCGAGGCTGGAGTGCAGTGGCGTGATCTCGGCTCACTGCAACCTCCGCCTCCTGGGTTCAAGCGATTCTCCTGCCTCAGCCTCCCAAGTAGCTGGGATTACAGGTGTCTGCCACCACGCCTTGCTAATTTTTTGTATTTTTAGTAGAGTTGGGGTTTCACCATGTTGGCCAGGCTGGTCTGAAACTCCTGACCTCGTGATCTGCCTGCCTCAGCCTCCCAAAAATGCCGGGATTACAGGCGTGAGTCATCACGCCCAGCCTACATCTAGCTAATTTTTTTTTTTTTTTGAGACAAAGTCTCGTTCTGTCACCCAGGCTGGAGTGCAGTGGCACGATCTCGGCTCACTGCAAGCTCTGCCTCCTGGGTTCACGCCGTTCTCCTGCCTCAACCTCCTGAGTAGCTGGGACTACAGGCACTTGCCATCACACCTGGCTAATTTTTTGTATTTTTAGTAGATATAAAATTTCATCATGTTAGCCAGGATGGTCTTGATCTCCTGACCTCGTGATCCGCCCGCCTCAGCCTCCCAAAGTGCTGGGATTACAGGTGTGAGCCACCAACACCTGGCTAATTTTTTATTTTTTGTAGAGATGAGGTTTTCCCATGTTGTCCAGGATGGTCTCGAACTCCTGGCCTCAAGTGATCACCTGCCTCAGCCTCCCAAAGTGCTGGGGCTACAGGAGTGAGCCACTGCGCCTGGCCTTGTTTGTTTTCTGAGATGGGGGTCTCACTATGTTGACCAGGCTGGTCTCGAACTTCTGGGTTCGAGCAATCCTCCTGCCATGTAGCTGGGATTATAGGCACTACCATGTCCATCTAGTTTTAAATTTTAACATAATTATATTTATCTATCTTTTTCTTTTGGGCTTCTAGTGTTGTGTCCATTCAAAGATTATAAAAACATTTACTAATGTTTTATTCTAGTACAAATTCTGGCCGGGCGCAGGTAGCCTATAATCCCAGCACTTTGGGAGGTTTGGGGTATGGATGGTCACGTCGTGCAGGTAGCGAGCATAGAACCCAGTAGGTAGTTTTTCATTCTGCTCCTCCCTTTCCCCAGCACCATTTATTGAATAATCTATCTTTTCCCCATTTATTTGAAATGACATCACATACTAAATTTCCATATATACTTGAGTCTATTTGGGGGCTCTCTATTCTTTACTATTGAACCTTTTATTCCATTCACTCTGCCTGTATAACACCGTTTACACATGGTTGCTTTATACTGTGGTCTGTCTGAATGGGGAGTGAAAGCATCAGGGGTCGAGTGTGAGAGAGGATTATCCCTATTTGTCACCCATCTTTTTCAGCATTCCCCTAGCTATTCTCTCCAACCTTCCAGATGACTGTTGGTGCCATCTTTGCATATCCACACACATTGGAAACATTCACCCTCCACACAGTATAGAGGAAAGGTCCATAGGAGCTGTGACCATGCACTCTGCCCTGTCACTGGCTAGGGCTGGGAGGCTCTGCAGAAACAGGGCAGAAGGCCCCTGGGAATTTGTGGAGCTGGGAGCTGAGAAGAGGCCTCTCTGGGACCCAGAGCTCAGTGCTAACCTATCTTCTCCACTCCTAGGATATGAAGGACAGAATCTGGCAAAGATCCTCAAGGATTTAGAGACGAGTAAAGTGGTACATATGGATCGATGGTCCGTGGAGGTGATACCTCAACAAACCGAAGAAAAGAGTGACCCCGTCCCCTTTCAAATCATCAATAACTACTTCTCCATTGGTGTGGTCAGTGGAATGGGGCTTGGGGAGAAGGAAGAAAGCGGGGGCCAAGCAGTCAGAGGCTGGAGGAGAGCAGAAAGGGAGGGGGGAGGTTAAGTGACCTGTGACACAGGGAAATCGGGAGTGCAGTACAGTGGTGTGAGTTGCAAGAGAAGATCTTGGGACACGCTATGGGGAGCAACATGGGGACTTGGGAGAGAGGGGAGACGGGGAGGGAGATAGCGAGCTCTGTACTGACCTTCATGTCCTGAACTCTCCAGGATGCCTCTATTGCTCATCGATTCCACATCATGCGAGAGAAATATCCTGAGAAGTTCAACAGCAGGTGAGGGAAAGGAGAGGGGGGTGTGGGCATACAGTGTCAGGAGCCAGGTTGTGACCAAGTTTGACTCAGATTGCTTAGAAGAGCAGTGGCACCTCTAGGAAATCCCCTAACCAAAGCTACCCTTGTTCCCCATGGGACTAAAGTTAGGAGGTTGATGCCCTTCCCTGTCACTTACCACCCCCACCAGCACTGTGTAACCTGTCCCTCCCTACTGGGCCTTGTGTTGGGGCTGACACAGAATGAAGAACAAGCTATGGTACTTCGAATTTGCCACATCTGAATCCATCTTCTCAACATGCAAAAAGCTGGAGGAGTCTTTGACAGTTGAGGTGTGTGTAATAAGATTCAACCCTACCTCCTTTTCAGCTTCTTAATAGCCAAGTTTCTCCCTCCATGGCACCCTTAGGAACTTCCCATATTCTTGAACCTATACTTCTTTGACCTCCCAGCTCTCCTACTCCAATTCTCCAAGTCCTCAAGATACACTAGTCCCAATTTTCATCCCTTGCACATCTCCAAATCCTGCCTCCCCCAGTTTGTCATCTGTGATTATGCCATGAGGTGAGGATCTGTACCCTCCCTAACTGGGACTGTGCCCCTCCCCTCAGATATGTGGGAAACCGCTGGATCTGAGCAACCTGTCCCTAGAAGGCATCGCAGTGCTAAACATCCCTAGCATGCATGGTGGCTCCAACCTCTGGGGTGATACCAGGAAACCCCATGGGGATATCTATGGGATCAACCAGGCCTTAGGTGCTACAGCTAAAGTCATCACCGACCCTGATATCCTGAAAACCTGTGTACCAGGTGAGAGGAGCAGCCTTGGGAGCTGAGTGGGCAGGACCAAGGGAAAGTGTGACTCCCTATGGGGATACTCTATTTGTGTAAAACTTAACTCCCTACTTCCTCCCCAGACCTAAGTGACAAGAGACTGGAAGTAGTCGGGCTGGAGGGTGCAATTGAGATGGGCCAAATCTATACCAAGCTCAAGAATGCGGGACGTCGGCTGGCCAAGTGCTCTGAGATCACCTTCCAGTAAGGAAGACTCCACCAGGGTCCCTGAGGGAAGGTGTGGGGCTGGGGCAGCAGAAGGGTCATGGGAATGGTGGGGAGGAACTTTACTAGATCTCCCTCAGTGACAGAAGGTCTCAAAGTCAACCTGAGAAGCAGAGTTTTGGTATTCAATTAGTAAGGAAATCACCAATGTTCCTTGGTCTCCCATAGCACCACAAAAACCCTTCCCATGCAAATTGATGGAGAACCCTGGATGCAGACGCCCTGTACAGTGAGTATTGACGATCCCAGCCAAAAACTAAACCCTTGGACTCCATGGATCCTAAATCCCCATTCCACAGCTTCTTTACACCTTTCTAATGCCTGAACTTCCCCTGCACATCATTCATTCTAAACCTTGATTTCTCAGCCCCTGGTTTCCCTATTGTGGCCTCTCTAGGAACCTAAAAACCCACCCCAAACCCCACAGATTTCCCTCCAAATCTCTGAAGCCACAGCCCCAAAGCATCAGGTCCTGCCTCTGAATGTGCTCCCTTCCCTTCCAGATCAAGATCACCCACAAGAACCAGATGCCCATGCTCATGGGCCCACCCCCCCGCTCCACCAATTTCTTTGGCTTCTTGAGCTAAAGGGGACACCCTTGGCCTCCAAGCCAGCCGTGAACCCACCTCCCTATTCCTGGACTGTACTCCCGAGGCTCTGTACATTGCTGCCACACGCTCCTGCCAGCTTGGGGGAGTGTTCCTTCACCCTTACAGTATTTATTATCCTGCACCACCTCACTGTTCCCCTTGCGCACACACATACACACACCCCAAAACACATACATTGAAAGTGCCTCATCTGAATAAAATGACTTGTGTTTCCCCTTTGGGATCTGCTAAGTAAGTGGTACACATCCTTCTTTTATACCTTCACTCCTTAAATGACATAGATTCTCCCAAGAAGCGACCAAAAAACCAGCATCAGGCTCTGAGTATTTATTTCGGTTAATAGTAGTCTCCCAGGGAAGACTGGGGGAAATATAGGTGTTTCTGTCAACCCAGGAAAATCACAGCATCATATGAGAGTACTCAGACCTCCTGCCCACTGAGGAGTGGGCTGTTCTCACCAATGGGGCAAGAGCGGAAGATGCGGGGTAGACGCAGCCAGTGACTGCTGCTATGCGGCAGCTGGGGAATGGAGAAGGCTTGCTTCATAAGTCTGCGCCTGATATTGGGAGAAGGGGTAAACTGGTTAGCAATGGACAAAAGCAGCTTGTCTGTGTGCTTCTCCAAAGAAGGGAACACACCTATATCCCAGTCTGCTTAGCCTTGATCCTAGCTCCCTCCCCTTCTCCTCAACTCCAGGGTTTACCCTCTCTTATTTCTGTGGTAACCTCTGTCCATTCCTCCCTCACCCCATAAGCTTCCCTGCCTGAGGATCATGCCACCCCAGGCCTGGGGGATCTGCCCTTCTTGCAGGTAGAAAACTCAGTTTACCCCAGGCTGGGCATGGTGGCTCACTCCTGTAATCCCAGCACTTTGGGAGGCCGAGGCAGGCAAATCACGAGGAGGTCAGGAGTTTGAGACCAGCCTGGCCAACATGGTGAAACCCTGTCTCTACTAAAAATACAAAAATTAGCCGGGTATGGTGGCAGGTGCCTGAAATCCCAGCTACTTGGGAGGCTGAAGGAGGAGAATCGCTTGAAACTGGAAGGTGGAGGTTGCAGTGAGCCGAGATTATGCCACTATACTCCAGCCTGGGCAAAAAGAGTGAAACTCCGTCTCAAAAAAAAAAAAAGGCCGGGCGCGGTGGCTTAAGCCTGTAATCCTAGCACTTTGGGAGGCTGAGACGGGCGGATCACGAGGTCAGGAGATCGAGACCATCCTGGCTAACACGGTGAAACCCCGTCTCTACTAAAAATACAAAAAATTAGCCGGGCGAGGTGGCGGGCGCCTGTAGTCCCAGCTACACGGGAGGCTGAGGCAGGAGAATGGCGTAAACCCGGGAGGCGGAGCTTGCAGTGAGCTGAGATCCGGCCACTGCACTCCAGCCCGGGCGACAGAGCGAGACTCCGTCTCGACAAAAAAAAGAAAAAAAGAAAAAGAAAACTCAGTTTACCCAAACTGCCCCCACTCTTCACATTATTAACAACAGTCACGAATATCAATTATTGCACTCTTGCTTCAGAGCCAGGTGCTTTACTCATTGTTTCTAATCTTTACAGCAGCTCCACAGGGCAAGTATTAGTTTACCTACTTTTCAGAGGCTTAGACAGGTTAAGCTACTTCCCCAGGTCCCACAAACAAGACTGCAGCCCAGGTCTGGCCAACGTACAAGACTAGGCTCTTTCCTGGACACCATGCTTCCTTAAAGGGAGAGATGGTTTCTTCTCCCTTGAGGAGGAGTGACTAGTGCTAACAAGGGATAAGGGGGTCTGAGCTGTGTGATGAGGCTCTTACCTATATATCAGAGATGCAAGGACCACAGCCATCAACACCAGCAAGATACCCACGAACAGGGGAGCCTGCCCAAGGCCTGCTTCTTGACCTGTGAGAAGAATCCCAGGCACTGCTTCACTCAGTGTCTGCTCCTTGCCAGCTACCCTCTATCCACTCCCTTCGTCATCTTAGCTCTTGTCCAAGGACCTACCAGGCATGATAAGCTGGGTGCTGACCACTGCCAGGCTGTTGGCATCAGCCAGAGACACATTGAGGCAGTATGTCCCCAAGCCACCCTTCAGTATCTGGTACAGAACCAGCTGGCAGGCTGGGCTGGGTGGCACACGCTGGCACAGCTGCTGGGCAGGGGGCTGGCACCCTGGCGATGAGATCTCCATGCAGGCTTCCGTGGGCAGCCTGGAAGAGGTGTCACAATATATAAGGGGATCTGGGAAGGGACACTAAATGCCAGAGAGCAGAGAAACAGTCAACCCAAGAGTTATCAGCACACTAGTGGGACACTCACCCGCCTTGGCAGGACACAGTCAGCTCAAATGCATCTCCCTCACTGGATGGCACAACCTGCAGGATCTCAGCACTTTCAATACCCTCTGCAGAGTTGCAAGATTATCAAGTTAGGATTCCTCTACCTGGCCTCCCCAAAAGCCCATAGACAGGAAAGCCCCAGGGCTGCTCCACCAATCTCATCCCTGTGCTTTCAAATGAGGACTCTGGCATTTGGGTATTCTTCCTATGTAGGTGAGTAATTCCTCCCAAGGTGTGCTTCCACTGACCAGCCCTAGGCAGCACATAGCTGCCTCCATCAGCCCCCAAAGTAGGCAGGACTCACGGACGATGTCCAGGGTGACAGAAAAGGAACCATATCGATACAGAACACAGTCCAGGGGGACTTGTCTCTTCTCCAGCCTTAAGGTAGCCGTACCATCCAGCAGGGGGCCTAGGGAACCTGGCAGGAGAGGATTGAGGAGGCAAGATCAAGAGATAGATGACTCATCTGGAGGCAGAGGCCAAGCAGGCATTTTTTCAGGTTGAACCAGAGTTACTGGATTCTGGAGTCACTGGCTTGGAATCAGATAAGACCTGGGAAACTTTATTCTATAGATAAGGAAACTGAAGCCTAGAAGAAGAAAATGACTCCTCCAGAATCACAGTTAGGGGTGGCACTGGAGTTTTAAAAAATTCTCAAATGTTTATCACATCTCACACTATGCCAGGTCCTAGGCTAGACATTCAACATGTGTTAACTCATTCAAGCATCACTATTTCATTCCTCCCTTTTTGCTTTGGGATGGGAATCCAGGGTTGGGAAATGGAAGGATCAGGATCTCGGAATCTGGGAAGGATTTCCGTGCAATTATGCTTGAACAGAAAATGAGCTATAAATATTATGTAAATGATCACAGTCTGTTCCCTGGTCTCGCCAACCATTCTCAGCAGTAGAGAAAGCAACAAGCTCTTCTCTCATGGCCTAGGGGAAGACTTTGGTTTCCTGAACTCCAGATCTATTCTGTGTCATTAATAGAGACTGGAGGGCTTTATAGCCAGGCCAGTGAGAGCTCTGAGGGGACCATAGTGCTAAGCAAAGGATTAGGTAATGTCTGAGTCCTGGGTAAGACTTACAGAGTAGAGTAGGGTACCCCACCTCCATGAACCTCATTCACACTGGTCCTCTTACCTGTAATACTTTCCGTAGACATGATTGAGCTGGTATCTGGACCCTCAGGCTCAGGGGTAGGTAGCTCTCCAGCTGTGGTCTCCACCCACTCTGTAGTTGTTACCTGTGCAGCTGTGGTTCCAGAAGGCACTACAATTGACACCTCTGCAGGTGTCATACCTATAGCCTCTGGAGTTGACATCTCTGCCAGTGTGGTACCCATGACCTCTGAAACTGGCACCTTCTCAGGTGTCGTACCTGTGCTCTCTGCAGTTGGCATCTGCACAGGTGTAGTGCTTATGACTTCAGTGGTTGGCACCTGCACAGATGTGGTTCCAGAGGGCTGTGTAGTTGGCACCTGACCAGGTGTAGTACCCACGACTTCTGTAGTAGGCACTCGGCCAGCTGTGGTGTCAGGGGCCTCTGCAGTTGGCCTGTGCCCATCTGTGGTGCCTGGAACTGGGGAGGAGCCACAGGAGGTAAGAGGAATGGCAGCTTGCAGGACCACCTGGGCAGTGACTGGGCCAGGCTCCAGATAAGTATGAGTGACCACAAGTGCCCGAGAGATCAGCGTTCCACTACTGTCTCCAAAGTCCCAGGTGTAGGAGAGGTCAGCTTCAGCCAGATAGCCACTGGGGTCATGGAGCTGGAGGGCAAAAGTCAGAGGCTGATTTCTCAGGAAGTGCTTGTTCCCTCCATCCAAGGCCCGCAGCTGGGACACGCTCACGGAGAAAGGCACCTGGTCTGGGATTGGAGCCAGAAAAGGTGAGAACTAGGCCTGAGCCACAACTTCTCCCTTCACAGCCACACCCTCCAACCCCAAGCTGACTGGCTGGCCCTTCACTGGCACTAAGCCTCACATTTCTCTGCCTAGGTCTTCCTGGCCCTTCTACTTTAAGTTTGCACAGCATTTCACCTTTCCCCTTTCCAGTCCCTCCAAGCCTCCCTGCCTTCTCTTGCCCTATGACTGGCCTTGCCCCTTCCTAAACCCTTACCAGTAATGGTGAAGGCCGAGCTGGAATGAGCAAGAGGCACATAGCTCCGGGATCCCCGGCGATGGTAGACAGTCACTTCCATGGTGTGTGTGCCCAGCATTGCTCTGCCTGTTCCAATGCTCAGCCCAGACACTGGGCCCCCTAGAACTTGCCAGTATTGGCCTGAAGTTTTTGGAATGAAAAGAAAGGAAGAAGAGATTACTGGTCAAAGGGGACTGAGGGACAGGCTTAGAAACAGGGCACTGGAGATGGGAGGTCAGGAGGTATGATTACTTCTGAGGGTGTTTGGAAGGCTGTGATATGGGGGGACAGGGAAGGGGTCCTAATGAGGCATTCCATGGGGTAGGACTATAATTGAGGAAAAGCTGCCAGAAAGAATTATGATAGAGTTCAAGGGGGCTAGGTGCTATGGAAGAGAAAAGATGTAAGAGGAAAATGAAGATTAGAGAAAATCACAGAAGTTAAGGTGGAAGGGGCGGGCAAAAGAAAGGTGATCAGGTACAAAGAAGTAAACACAAGTGTAGATGACAGGCTGAGAAGGGAGTCCCTCACCCCAGGTCTTCCAGACGTAAACAAAGCTTCTCTTCTGAGACCAAGGACCAGATGGGCAAGGTCCACCATCAGGGAAGATGCAGGCATTGTCAGTTTCCTGGGGATACACTGGCTGTCCTCCCCACACCTGGCTCCCTGAAAGGTAAATACAGAGTCACTCTCAAACCCTGGCATTCTTTTTTATATACCAAAACCCCTAAAATTGTTCCCAGGGTATCAGAGAGGGGCTCTGGGAATATTCCCTAGCTAGAAAGTACATTCTCCATGGTATAACCATTTCAGGTGGCAGTTGGGGGCTGAGGGTGTGGAAACTACATTTTTCTTTTGGAGACAGGGTCTTCCTCTGATGCCCAGGCTGGAGTGCAGTGGTGTGATCACAGCTCACTGCAGTGTCAACCTCCCAGAGTCAAGCAATCCTCCTGAGTAGCTGGGACTACAGGTATGCACCACCATACCCAGCTAATTTTATTTTGTTGTAGAGACATGGTCTTGCTATGTTGCCAGGGCTGGTCTTGAACTCCTGGGCTTAAGCAATCCTCCCGCCTCAGCCTCCCAAAGTGCTGGGTTTATAGGCATGCACCACTGTGCCTGGCCGGAAGCTATAATTTAATTGGCCAGGTGTGGTGTCTCATGGCTGTAAACCCAGCACTTTGGGAAGCTGAGGTGGGAGGATTGCTTGAGGCAAGGAATTCAAGACCAGCCTGATCAACATAGCGAGACCCTGTCTCTACAAAATACATTTTTAAAAAAGTAGCCAGGTGTGGTGGTATGCACCTGTAGTTCCAGCTACGCCAGGGGCTGAGGAAGGAGGATCACTTGAGCCCAGGAGGTTGAGGCTGCAATTAGCTATGATTGCACCACTGTACTCCAGCCTGGGAGAGAGAGAAGGACCCTGACTCTAAAATAAATAAATAAAATAAGAAGAAAGAAAGAAAACAAAAAGAAGATATAGGTGTATGTGTATATATGTATATACATAGCCACATATCAAAATATTTAGAGTGATTTGCTCTAGCTAGTGGAATAAAAATAACAGCACTGGGGGCCAGGCGCAGTGGCTCATGCCTGTAATCCTAGCACTTTGGGAGGCTGAAGCGGTTAAATCACCTGAGGTCAGGAGTTCGAGACCAGCCTGGCCAACGTGGTAAAACCCTGTCTCTACTAAAGATACAAAAATTAGCCAGGCGTGCTGGTGGGAGCCTGTAATCCCAGCTACCCAGGAGGCTGAGGCAGGAGAATTGGTGGAACCTGGGAGGTGAAGGCTGCAGTGAGCCAAGATTGCACCACTGTACTCTAGCCTGAGCAACAGAGCGAGACTCTGTCTCAAAAATAAATACATAAATAAATAACAGCACTAGATAACATTTATTTAGCCTTTACTGTAGGCTGCAGCAGACACTACATTAAATACTTTACACATATTATCACATTCTAATCCTTACAACAATCCTTTTTTCTTCGGAAATGGAAACACAATGAGGTGGGCAGATCACTTGAGTTCAGGAGTTTGAGACCAGCCTGGGTAACACGGTGAAACCCCGTCTCTACTTAAAATATAAAAGAATTAGCCAGGCATGGTGGCATGCGCCTGTACCAGCTACTCAGGAGGCTACCCCCAGCTACTCAGGAGACTAAGGAGGGAGGATCACTTGAACCCAGTAGGCGGAGGTTGCAGTGAGCTGAGATCCTACCACTGCACTCTAGCCTGAGTGACACAGCCAGACTCTGTCTCAAAGAACAAAAAAAAAAAAAAGGAAACACAAAACAAGTAACTTGCCCAAGGTCACATATCAAGGACAAGTTTAAATATAGGTCTGTTCAACTTCTAGGTCCCCTGAATTCTGCTGTCCTCCACTTTAGGGACTGTAATTTTCTTTTCTTTTTGCTTTTTGAGACAGGGTCTCACTCTGTCACCCAGGCTGAAGTGCAGTGGCGTGATCATGCAGTTTCGACCTCCCAGGCTCATGATCCTCCCACCTGAGACTCCTGAGTAGCAGGGACTACAGCTGTAATTTTCTTTTCTTTTTGCTTTCTCTGTTTTTTTTTTTTTTTTTTTTTTGAGAGTCTTGCTCTGTCGCCCAGGCTGGAGTGCAGCGGCGCAACCTTGGCTTACTGCAAGCTCCGCCTCCTGGGTTCACACCATTCTCCTGCCTCATCCTCCCCAATAGCTGGGACTACAGGCGCCTGCTACCATGCCTGGCTAGTTTTTTTTGGATTTTTAGTAGAGATGGGGTTTCACCGTGTTAGCCAGGATGGTCTCGATCTCCTGACCTCGTGATCTGCCTGCCTTGGCCTCCCGAAGTGCTGTGATTAGAGGTGTGAACCACCGCGCCCGGCCTTCTCTGTGTTTTTAAATTTTAACTACAATGAGTATGTATTACATTTATAACTTGTTTTAAAAAGTAGAGGAGGAGGCTGGGCGTGGTGGCTCACACCTGTAATCCCAGCACTTTGGGAGGCCGAGGCAGGCGGATCACAAGGTCAGGAGATCAAGACCATCGTGGCTAACACGGTGAAACCCCGTCTCTACTAAAAATACAAAAAAAAGTAGCCAGACATGGTGGTGGGCGCCTGTAGTCCCAGCTACTCGGGAGGCTGAGGCAGGAGGATGGCGTGAACCTGGGAGGTGGAGCTTGCAGTGAGCCGAGATCGCACCACTGCACTCCAATCTGGGTGACAGAGTGAGACTCCGTCTCGAAAACAAAAACAAAAACAAAAAAGTAGAGGAGGAAGGGGCATTCCCTGAGCTCACTGGGCATACCAGGGAACCTGAGCCCTAGGAATAAGGACCTAGAA
Organism: Macaca thibetana thibetana; assembly: GCF_024542745.1. Taxonomy (NCBI): domain Eukaryota; kingdom Metazoa; phylum Chordata; class Mammalia; order Primates; family Cercopithecidae; genus Macaca; species Macaca thibetana. The sequence goes on from NC_065588.1 coordinate 52,242,514, forward strand.
TAGAGAAGTACTCACCATTGATGATGGTATTGTTGACCCAGATAACCTGCCCATCTGGCAATACCTTTTGGCTTCCAGGGAAGTTCAAGGCAATAGAGAAGGAGGCATTTGCACCAATCAGTGTAGGCCCATCATTACTGACCTTGAGAGACACTTGACCACCTGGGAAGGAAAGCTACATTAGCTGGGAGTCCTGGGCTTCCCCTCCCTGTATATGTTTCCCCTCCTTTTCTTCCCAAGCTACACTCAGTGCAGGTCATCTTGCTTTTTTTTTTTTTTTTTTTTTTTTTTTTTTTGAGATGGAGTCTCGCTCTGTCGCCCAGGCTGGAGTGCAGTGGCGCAATCTCGGCTCACTACAAGCTCCGCCTCCCGGGTTCACGCCATTCTCCGGCCTCAGCCTCCCGAGTAGCTGGGACTACAGGCGCCCGCCACTGCGCCCAGCTAATTTTTTCTATTTTTAGTAGAGACGGGGTTTCACCATGGTCTCGATCTCCTGACCTTGTGATCCGCCCGCCTCGGCCTTCCAAAGTGCTGGGATTACAGGCGTGAGCCACCGCGCCCGGCCCCATCTTGCTTTTTTCCTCATCCCATTCCTACCATGCCCTCCCCTGGAACTTCGAAGTTCCTACCTCTCCAGCAGTCAAGTCTCTGGGCTTCTGTCCACTCTGGATACAGCTGCCTGTTCCAGGCTTTGGTTCTGAGTTGCCTTGAGACACCAAGCCAGTCCTGGTTTCTGGGTCCTAAAAGGAATGTGCCATGAAGGGCCCTAGGATCCTTTCAGTCCCTTCTCAGGGATAATACTCTATTCATGTCACCCAATTCATTCTCACATTCGAAGTGCTTTTTTTTGGGGGGGGGGGGATGGAGTTTCACTCTTATTGCCCAGGCTGGAGTGCAATGGCACGATCTCAGCTCATTGCAACCTCTGCCTCCCAGGTTCAAGCAATTCTCCTGCCTCAGCCTCCTGAGTAGTTGGGATTACAGGCATGTGCCACCACGCCCGGCTAATTTTGTATTTTTAGTAGAGATGGGGTTTCTCCATGTTGGTCAGGCTGGTCTCGAACTCCCGACCTTAGGTGATCTCCCTGCCTCGGCCTCCCAAAGTGCTGGGATTACAGGCATGAGCCACTGCGCCTGGCCGAAGTGCATTTTTAAAACTCATTTATTCGGCTGGGCGTGGTGGTTCACACCTGTAATCCCAGCACTTTGGGAGGCTGAGGTGGGCAGATCACGAGGTCAAGAGATCAAGACTATCCTGACCAACATGGTAAAACTCTGTTTCTACTAAAAATATAAAAATTAGCCGGGTGTGGTGGTGTGCGCCTGTAGTTCCAGCTACTCGGGAGGCTAAGGCAGGAGAATCGCTTGAATCCGGGAGGTGGAGGTTGCAGTGAGCCGAGATTGCCCCAATGTACTCCAGCCTGGCGACAGAGTAAGACTTCATCTCAAAAAAAAAAAAAAAAAACCCAAAAACAAAAACACCCGTATTTACTTCTTCTTCTTCTTCTTCTTCTTATTATTATTATTTGAGATGAAGTCTTGCTCTACCCCTAGGCTGGAATACAGTGGCGTGATCTTGGCTCATTACAGCCTCCGCTTTCTGGGTTCAAGCAATTCTCGTTCCTCAGCCTCCCAAGTAGCTGGGACTGCAGGCGCCCATCACCACACCCGGCTAATTTTTGTATTTTTAGTTTTGCCATATTTCATGCTTTCACCATTTGGCCAGGCTTGTCTCGAACTCCTGACCTCAAGTGATCCGTCTGCTTTGGCCTCCCAAAGTGCTGGGATTATAGGTGTGAGCCACTGTGCCTGACCTATTTTGTTTTAAATCAAGATATAATTCACATGCCATAAAATTTACTTTTAGCCAGGCACTGTGACTCACGCTTATAATCCCAGCACTTTGAGAGGCCAAGGCAGGTGGATCACAAGGTCAGGAGTTCAAGACCAGCCTGGCCAAGTGAAACCCTGTCTCTACTAAAAATACAAAAATTAGTTGGGCGTGGTCGCAGGCACCTGTAGTTCCAGCTACTAAGGAGGCTGAGGCAGGAGAATTGCTTGAACCCGGGAGACGGAGGTGGCAGTGAGCCGAGATCACGCCACTGCACTCCAGCCTGGGCGACAGAGCAAGATTCCGTCTCAAAAAAAAAAATTTACTTTTGAATATGATCAAATTTGTGTTTTAGAAAGATCATGATGGCAAGCAGTGAGGAGGATGGATTAGAGGCTGGCAGAGATTGGGCATGGGGACAGGGTAGACAAAATTATTGTAACTGACCAAGAGAAGTCTGAGAAGAAAAGGATATGCTGGACCTCCATCTGCCCTACCCAGGTCCAACAACTATCAACACCTTGCCACATTTGCTTTGTTTATCCTTACTAGTTGTTGTTTTTGTTTTGGCTAAAGTATGTAAAAGCAAATCCCAAACATTGTATTAACCCTACAAATTTAAAAAATATGAGTATTTTCTTGCATAAGTACAATGTCATTTCATGCTAGACAAAATTATCAAACTCAGTCCATATAAAATTTCATTAATATCTAGAAAAATGTCTTATGATTTTTAAAATCCGGATCCGAAATATAAGCACAATCTTTTTTTAAGAGCCTTGGGTGGGTGGGTGTGAACAGACTCTTTCCAGGATACATTAAGAAATGTAGTAAAAGAAAAAGACTTGAAACTGCAGCACAGCGAGGAAAGTCAGATCAAGAACTTCCTAGAAATCTGTGAGACTAAGCATCTAGGGAGAAAGCGGGGCTGGGATATAATGCATATATTTCAGCACAGCAGAAACTACTTTCACCCCATTTTCCCCTTTCCTGCAGAAACCTCTCTCCCCTCCCCTCCTATCTGTATATATTTCAGGACAGCAAAAACTACCCTCACCCCATTTTTCCCTTTCCTGCAGAAACTTCCTTCCCTTTCCCCTTTTCTTTCCCCTTTCCTTTTCCTTTTCCTTTCCTTTTGATACAGGGTTTTGCTCTCTCACCCTGAGTGCAGTGGCACATTCATCACTCACTGCACCCTCAAACTCCTGGGCTGAAGCCATCTTCCTGATTAGCCTCCCAAGTAGCTAGGACCACAGGTGCTCACTACCAGGCCCAGATAATATATTTTTTTTTCTTTTTGAGACAGAGTTTCGCTCTTGTTGCCCAGGCTGGAAGGCTGGAGTGCAATGGCGCGATCTCGGTTTACTACAACCTCCGCGTCCTGGGTTCAAGCGATTCTCCTGCCTCAGCCTCCTGAGTGGCTGGGATTACAGGCATGCGCCACCATGCCCAGCTAATTTTGTATTTTTAGTAGAGACTGGGTTTCTCTATGTTGATCGGGCTGGTCTCAAACTCCCGACTTCAGGTGATCCACCTGCCTTGGCCTTCCAAAGTGCTAGGATTACAGGCATGAGCCACCATGCCCGGCCTAGGCCTGGCTAATTTTTTTACTTTTTGTAGAGACAGGGTCTCACTATGTTGCTCAGGCTGATCTTGAACTCCTGGGCTCAAGCAATCCTATGGCCACAGCCTCCCAAAGTGCTAGGATTACAGGTGTGAGCCTCCTCATTTCCTTTCTTTTTTATTTTTTTGAGACAGAGTCTTGCTCTTTTGCCCAGGCTGGAATGCAGTGGTGTGATCTCAGCTCACTTCAACCTCTGCCTCCCAGGTTCAAGTGATTCTCGTGCCTCAGCCTCCCAAGTAGCTGGGATTATAGGGGCGCACCACCATGCCCACCTAATTTTTGTATTTTTAGTAGAGATGGGGTTTCGCCATATTTGCCAGGCTGGTCTGACCTCAAGTGATCCAACCACCTCAGCCTCCCAAAGTGCTAGGATTACAGGCATGAGTTACTGTGCCAGGCCTCATCCCCTTTCTTTTCTTTTTTTTTTTCGAGACGAAGACTCGCTGTGTCACCCAGGCTGGAGTACAGTAGTGTGATCTTGGCTCACTGCAACTTCCACCTTCTGGGTTCCAGTGATTCTCCTGCCACAGCCTCCCGAGTAGCTGGAACTACAGGCATGCGCCACCATGCCCAGCTGATTTTTGTACTTTTAGTAGAGACGGGGTTTCACCATATTGGCGAAGCTGGTCTCGAACTCCTGACCTCGTGATCCACCCACTTCGGCCTCCCAAAGTGCTGGGATTACAGGCGTGAGCCACCACGCCCGGCCTCATCCCCTTTGTAATGTGTGCTGTAACCCTAGTTGATTCTGCTGGGGGAGGATCTGGAATCATCTCATTGAGCATCCCACCACTAGAGCAAGATAAGTCATAAGATACCCCATTCATTCTCCACTTCCAACTCTCCTCAGAGCAGCACGGGACATTCCAGACCCTCTCACCACCTCACCCCCTCCCCTTGCTCCTGTCACGAGGCCCAATCCCCCAGAGCCCTTTCATGTGATGCTCAGCTGAGACCCCTCTGCCTATCTCTCCCAGCCCCAGAACAAAAGGTCTGGGCTGTGTTCACCCGTACCCATCCCAAGGGGAGAGGATTGTATTTCCTTAGTCTTCTTACCCAATACTACATTCTCTGACTCCCCACTTTAAATCTCCTACCCCAAGAGACATTTCTTAAAAGAGTCTCCCGCACATTTCACCCCTTTGGAGCCCCTGCTCCAGCTCACTGCCAAGGAAGCCTCAGAATCAGTGCCACAGAGACCTTCTATTCTTCTGCCCCTCCAAGCATATGAGATTATTTTCAGGCTCAATCCCAAGTCTCCATGTAGGGAGGGAGCCCAGGTGCCCACATTCTCACTAAATCAAATGAGTGGGAGACGCCTGAAATATTGCCGCTATCTCCCATTAGGAGGAGAGAAACCAGAGCAGGGGGAATTCATCCCCAAGTTCACACCTGCTCATGTCCACATATCCACACATACCTTTTGTAGCCCCCACAGCCAGCAAAGCACCTATCACAGCCAAATGAAGAAGCCATCTTTTTAGCACCAGATCCATTGTGTTCTTCCCTCCAGCAACCAAAGGCACTGGGGGGACTGGGATAGGCCCCTATATAAGAAAAGGGTGCTCATTTGCATAGCCCTTCCTCTTCTCCCTCAGAGAAGGCCTGGGAGGGGCCAGAGAAGAGGAAGAAGGAAAAACTGACAAAGGGATCCTGGTCCCTAGACATTGCTTTCCCATCCTGCTACTCAATGGCAGTTTCTGGTTTCACTGGGTCACTCTCATATACTCCCGGGCAAGGGCTGACTGAAAGGCAGCTGCATAACACATACCAGACACAACAGTTCATCATGGGAGAGTGAATTAAACCAGGAACTTCTCAAAAAAACAGAAACAGAAGCCTGCATCCCAAAACACAGACAGCGTCGGGGTAGGCTATGAGGCAGAGGCAATGACTCCTCTGAGGCCCAGGAATTCTTTACAACGAGATTCCTAGTTTCCTGCTTTTCAAAGGAGGCTCCTGGGCCAGGTGGAATTTAACCTTAGGTCGATACATATTTTCCCCAGGAGTGGGGGAAATCAAGAAATCCCTACAGACTAGAGACACAGGTAGGAAACTTGGACCCAAAGTAGGTACTTGGGAAGACTGTTCAGCCGCCCCACCGAGAAAGAAATTTGTCTAGCCCCCGAAGAACCAAACTTGCCTGGGGCGGGGTCATTTGCGGGGAGGAGCGCTGCACTCGCCCCCCCGGCTCTGACGTTGACCAATAGAAATGCCTGGGGGCGGAGCCAGGGAAACGCGGGAAGCAGGGGCGGGGCTTCTGGTGGCGGTCGGGAACTCGGGGGGAGGCGGCAACATTGTTTCAAGTTGGCCAAATTGACAAGAGCGAGAGGTATACTGCGTTCCATCCCGACCCAGGGGCACGATACTGGGCCCTGTTTCCCCCTCCTCGGCCCCCGAGAGCCAGGGTCCGCCTTCTGCAGGGTTCCCAGGCCCCCACTCCAGGGCCGGGCTGACCCGACTCGCTGGCGCTTCATGGAGAACTTCCAAAAGGTGGAAAAGATCGGAGAGGGCACGTACGGAGTTGTGTACAAAGCCAGAAACAAGTTGACGGGAGAAGTGGTGGCGCTTAAGAAAATCCGCCTGGACACGTGAGTGGCCTCTGTACCCGGGACTCCTAACTGGGGACCTCCTTGACTGTCCCCCCCCAATCCCCCACGGGCGGGTAGCCGTCCAGGGACCGGAAGACAACAGGGACGGACTTCTTTAGAAGTGGAGAGGTGGGTTGGGGGCCAGTAGAAGGTGGAGTGTATACTTATACTCCCTGGGGAGAGTATAGGATGGTGTGGAATCCATGGAAAACTTTCTTCCCAAACTGAGCCGGATCGTGCCCCCAAATGTGCGAACACAGAGACTCGGGGAGAGAAAGGAGGCCTCTGAGATGAGGTCCAAGACTCTCCATGGAGTGGAGTTATGTGGGAACCGGCGAGGAGCGCCTTTCTGAATGAAGAGCTCTCCTCACTGCCCCACCCTCACCTTAGAATTCTCTCCTCTTTCCAAAGAATGGCAGTTGAACCTCACTGGCCCCTCTGGAGAGACTGGGGACTACTCCTGCTTTTTTTTTTTTTTCCCCCATTACAGCCTCCCTGCTTCACCTTCACCAGACGGCTTTACTTACCTACCCCTGGGAAAAGACAAGATAATGACCTTAATATGTGCAAAAGCCACACCCTGACTACCCAAGAATTAGCTCTTTCCAGCACCCTTTCTTTTCTCTGACTTTCCTAGGGGGTGCTGGGTGGTGTCTCCTTGGGGGAAAGAAATGACTAGGTGGGGGAAAAAGGAATATTTGTAACCATATTCCCGTCTCTGCTTTCCCAACCTCTCCAAGTGAGACTGAGGGTGTGCCCAGTACTGCCATCCGAGAGATCTCTCTGCTTAAGGAGCTTAACCATCCTAATATTGTCAAGTGAGTATGTGTCTGAGAGGCAATCCAGCTGGAAAGGAGGATGAGTTGTCTGTACAGTGTGGGCTTTTCTCTCTCTCGCACCTCCATTTCCTCAAACTTTACTTCTCTAGGCTGCTGGATGTCATTCACACAGAAAATAAACTCTACCTGGTTTTTGAATTTCTGCACCAAGATCTCAAGAAATTCATGGATGCCTCTGCTCTCACTGGCATTCCTCTTCCCCTCATCAAGGTAATGCTTCTCATCAGCTCCTCCCATCATGGGCATGTCTTGGGGTACTGGTGGCAGGCAATTCAGGGTGATATTTTATGATCTTGGCCTCCTTCTGAGCCCTCATCTCCTACACACACACACTCCCCTTCTTTTTGTGTCTCCTACCCTGCTCATTATATTCATTAACCCTAGGGTTGGACTGAACAATCAAAGTTGAAACTCGAGTGAGTCAACCTAGCAACTCAGGTGGGAGGTCAGATGAAACTCAGATAAATGGGATTTGAGAGCACTTGGTAAATTCCTCCAAAAAGCCCTTCTGTTTGGTGGAAGAACCAGCTAGTAAGTCTCTATTGTCTATTTTAGGGCTGGATTCTTCACTCCCAGAGCTACTTTATTAACAAACATTTGTTCAATGCACAGCATGTAGAAAAGGGAAGCAAAATTGAGTAAGACTTGGTCCTTATCATCTCTGGGCTGACAGTCCATTGGGAGAAATAGCTTGTAAATATGTAACTATAATCCAACATAGTAAAGGCTTTAGTAGAGTTTTAGGGTCACAGAGCAAACCCAGTCTGCTCACTGTGATGGAGAAACACAGTCCTGTCTTTCTTCTTTGTCAGAGCTATCTGTTCCAGCTGCTCCAGGGCCTAGCTTTCTGCCATTCTCATCGGGTCCTCCACCGAGACCTTAAGCCTCAGAATCTGCTTATTAACACAGAGGGGGCTATCAAGCTAGCAGACTTTGGACTAGCCAGAGCTTTTGGAGTCCCTGTTCGTACTTACACCCATGAGGTGAGTCCCTTTATGCCTTTCTTCTCTGAGCTTCCCAAGAGGTGTTAACTAGGGTATTCACAAATTTACTAAAAATATCTGGCTAACAGTTTCTTACTAGGTAGAAATAATCTCTTGACATCTTCAAGAGTCTTAGGGCATGCATGGAATTCATACTGTGTTGCTAACTGGGCTCACGCCAGTAATACCAGTACTTTGGGAGGCTGAAGTGGGAGGATCACTTGAGCCCAGGAGTTCGAGACCATCATGGGCAACATAGCGAGACCCCATCTCTACAAATCTACAAAAAGAAAAAATTTCGAAATCAAATTATGACCATTTGTCTCAAGTTTTTCCAGGAAGATCTCAAATTGGGGGTTCAGAAAATATGGTCTCCAGAACTATGGACTGGAAATCAGTGACAGGGGAAAGAAGGAGGGAAGGAAACTGCTTGTTAAGAGGCCATGAATTAGCAGAGTAGTGTTGGGGAACTGAGATGTGGGAATCTCCATACCCTATAAACCACTCCACCTCTCCCTATTCCTGTCCCTCAGGTGGTGACCCTGTGGTACCGAGCTCCTGAAATCCTCCTGGGCTGCAAATACTACTCCACAGCCGTGGACATCTGGAGCCTGGGCTGCATCTTTGCTGAGATGGTATGGAGGCTTGCCCAAGTTCACCCAGCCCCCTCCTCCCCACATTCAAGAACAACAGAACTGTTTCTTGGCCCAGACCTATGGCCCTTCTATCACAGGGGTCTGTCTCTAAAGTAGCACCAAGGGGAATGGTGGGAAAGGATGCAACTGTTGCCCCAATATCAACCACAATGTTAGGATATCCTCAAACAGCCTTAGTACCTAGTATACTTCTCTTAGCCCTGAAATGACATAAAGCATTTCTGCAGCCATTTTAGCTGAGTCTGCATATATTTGGGAGAATGATTCCATTTAGTGCCTCTTTTATTTCAGGCCTTCATTTCAAGGCTTGTAGACCTTATTGTGTGGTGCCAGCAATGTAGTAAAGACAATTGTGGTCACTTTATCCACACCCTTCATTTAAATTGCAGATTTAGGCAGAGTGCAGTGGCTCACACCTGTAGTCCCAGCACTGTGGGAAGCTGAGGTATAGGTGGATCACCTGAGGTCAGGAGTTCGAGACCAGCCTGGCCAAAATGGTGAAACCCCATCTGTACTAAAAATACAAAAATTAGCCAGGTGTGGTGGCACACACCTGTAATCCCAGCTACTTGGGAGGCCAAGGCAGGAGAATCGCTTGAACCCAGGAGATGGAGGTTGCAGTGAGCCAAGATCGCACCACTGCACTCCAGCCTGGGTGACAGAACGAGATTCCATCTCAAAAAAAAAAAAAAAAAAAAAGATTTAGATCATGTCCCCCTTCAACCTCTGGCTTTTCAGATTGAAGGATCCTTGAGGCCTGGCTTTATGTAGAAGCTCCTATCTCCTTTAATACAACAGTGCAGTGCAGTAGGCTGAGGCTTCAAATCAGCAATATGTTTTATTGTCTTTTATCTGGGTTGTAACCAACAGCTTAAAGACCATTAGCCTGTACATATGTAATGTGCATTTATCCCCCAGTGCATTACCTTACAATTGTCCGTATTCCTCTCTCAATTCATCCAAAAATATTTGTTAAGCACCTAGTGGGTAGCCAGCACCATGCTAGGTACTGTGGGGAACACAGAAGAAATGGAAGACAGAGCCTCTGCCCGCTGTGCTCCTATCTAGAAGTGGCTGCATCACAAGGTTGGGGGATGACTGCAGTGTCTACCCCATACCCCGTGAGTGGCTTGGGATCCCTTTGCTACATGTCAGTGGCATCGCAGACATTCAGCCCCTCCCAGACCCACCCAGCCTTGGGGATCTGCAAAGCCATGGTTGGGGGAAGGAAGGAGGGGGCGAGGAGACAGATGAAGGGACTTCATTGTCTCAGGTTCTGTGTGACTGACCCCATGAAAGGCCCTGGGGAGGGAGTCATGGGGCCCTGCTGACCTTCTACTGTCTGTGGGAACTCCTTTGTATAGAGGAGAGTTTTGACTGACTTCAACATAGGTCTTGGTATTTTCTCTTTCCCCATTTTCAGGTGACTCGCCGGGCCCTATTCCCTGGAGATTCTGAGATTGACCAGCTCTTCCGGATCTTTCGGACTCTGGGGACCCCAGATGAGGTGGTGTGGCCAGGAGTTACTTCTATGCCTGATTACAAGCCAAGTTTCCCCAAGTGGGCCCGGCAAGATTTTAGTAAAGTTGTACCTCCCCTGGATGAAGATGGACGGAGCTTGTTATCGGTGAGAGTGGGCACCTGTTTTCCCTCATTCATTTCTCCCAGGGAAGGGCTTTTCCAGGATGAAGGAAGGATGAGACCCTGAAATCTGGGCCTCAGTATTTTGTTTCCCTGGTTCCTGCTCTCCCTGTTGGCACACTGATTCAGCTATGGGAGGATGGAAGTAAGAATTCCGCCTTGGGTAGAAGGAGTTCTGGTTTCCTGATTTCTGGGAACATCTGCTGCCCATTTAGTCCACTATCACATGATTGAAGTCAACATACATCTCTCCCTCTAGCAAATGCTGCACTACGATCCTAACAAGCGGATTTCGGCCAAGGCAGCCCTGGCTCACCCTTTCTTCCAGGATGTGACCAAGCCAGTACCCCATCTTCGACTCTGATAGCCTTCTCGAAGCCCCCAGCCCTAATCTCACCCTCTGCTCCAGTGTGGGCTTGACCTGGCTTGGCCTTGGGCTATTTGGACTCAGGTGGGCCCTCTGATCTTGCCTTAAACACTCACCTTCTAGTCTTGGCCAGCCAACTCTGGGAATACAGGGGTGAAAGGGAGGAACCAGTGAAAATGAAAGGAAGTTTCAGTATTAGATGCACTTAAGTTAGCCTCCACCACCCTTTCCCCCTTCTCTTAGTTACTGCTGAAGAGGGTTGCTATTAAAAAAAAAAAAAAAAGCAAAAAAAAAAAAAGCCTTCCTACATGTTAGATTTGCCGTACCAATCTCTGAATGCCCCATAATTATTATTTCCAGTGTTTGAGATGACCAGGATCCCAAGCCTCCTGCTGCCGCAATGTTTGTAAAGGCCAAATGATAGCAGGGGGCTAAGTTGGAACTTTTGAGAACCAAGTCAAACAAAACCACTGGGAGGAGTCTATTTTAAAGAATTCGGTTGAAAAAATAGATCCAATCAGTTTATACCCTAGTTAGTGTTCTGCCTCACCTAATAGGCTGGGAGACTCAAGACTCAGCCCGGGTGGGGCTGCAGAAAAATGATTGGCCCCAGTCCCCTTGTTTGTCCCTTCTACAGGCATGAGGAATTTGGGAGGCCCTGGGACAGGGATTGTGCTTCATTCCAATCTATTGCTTCACCATGGCCTTATGAGGCAGGTGAGAGATGTTTGAATTTTTCTCTTCCTTTTAGTATTCTTAGTTCTTCAGTTGCCAGGGATCCCTGATCCCGTTTTCCTCTGAAGTCCACCTCCTACCCCATAGGAGTTGGAAATTAGGGTTTAGGCATCATTTTGAGAGTACTGACACTTTTTCAGGGCTGTGATTGAGTGAGGGCATGGGCAAAAATATTTCTTTAAAAGAAGGATGAACAATTATATTTATATTTCAGGTTATATCCCATAGTAAGGTTGGCTTTTTTTTTTTTTTTTTTTTTTGGTTAGAGTGGGTGGATTTGTTGCCATGTGCACCTTCGGGTTTTGTAATGACAGTGCTTAAAAAAAAAAAGCATTTTTTTTTGTTTATGATTTGTTTCTGTCACCCTTGTCCTTGAGTGCTCTTGCTATTAACGTTATTTGTAATTTAGTTTGTAGTTCATTAAAAAAATGTGCCTAGTTTTATAGTTCATCTCTTTCCTATTTACTGAAAGAATGGTGAGAAACAGAATATGAATATGTATATGTGATCATTGATTTCGGACCCCTTTTCCTAATCTCTCTGTGCATGGCCACCCACCCCACCCCATTTTGGCTAGTGCTGACAGTGAACAAAGTGGTTATTATCGTTCCTATTTATGGCTGGGGAAACTGAAGTCTATATACTTCCTACTTTCTCCACACACCAGCAAACTTCCTTTCCCCCAGCCAACATACCACACACACACAACACACCACATACACACCATATATGCACACACACACACCCCCATGCACATACATAGCGGCAGGAAAAGGGCTCCCGGGGAATTTGCCTCTCGACACTGCATTTCCCAGTAAGCCCGCCCTTTTTCCTTTCTGTTTCATATCACAAACAGCAAAGTTTTCCAAAGATTATTTTATTTACATTTACATACGATTCTGAAAAAGCGTCTCCAAGCTACCACTTCTTGTAGTTGCCATTGTCTCACTCCAACAAAAAACATCTCAGACCGCCCGCCGGCCACCCCAAATACTCCTGTCCCCTGAAGCCTCACTAAAGGGAGGAAGCGCTGATGTCAGGGTTACTTAAATTCCCAGGCTCCGGATCCCTAGAAGAGGTATTTCCCTTTACGCCCGCGAATTTGTCATAGAAGGCGGGGCACTAGAGCCAGCCCCGGCCAAGTCCAGGGGGAGGGGCGAAGGTCAATAGCGGCCTTCCTAAGGCTCCCGTCAACCCCTCGCCTGCCAGTCAAGTCCGTATTTTCGTAGTACTGGTTAAAGTTTCACTTTGACCCGCCTCCATCACTCACCTGATTAGATGTTTATGAGTCAAAAGGCGGGGTCATGGGGTGTCGAGATTTTATTGGTGGATACATACGCCTGTCGGCACTGTACCGCCCCCTGTCTTCAGGAGCTTGCTCTTTAATGGCTCCTTACCTCGTCCATCTTCGAGGTTTCTCCCTTGCTATTGGTTTGTGGCCCCGCCTGTCGAGTCCCTTGCTCGTACTTGCTGGTGACAGCGCCCAAAGAGACCCGCCTTTCTCCAGAGGATTGGTGGATGAGTGCACATATAGCCCACCCCCGATGGTAGGCGGGTAATCGAGCTATTGGCTGGAGCCCCCGCCCCAGGGCGAGGAGGAGAAGGAGGGGCAGGAGGGTTTGGTTGAGCTGCAGCTGTTTGTCTGTTCGACACAGGCTTGGGGCCGACGGGGGAGACGGAGCCCCAGGTACCGAGCTGATGGACCCCAAAGGGCAGGGGCGGAAGCGCCCAGGAGATGAGAGCAACCTGGCCTGAGAGCGGAGGCGGGTCTGGTCCTAAGCGAGGGGTTAGAGTGGCCCACCGGAGAGGGGAGCAGGGGGCCGGGCTCCGGCAGGCCTAATGGGGGCGCTGAGGAGGGGACTGGGCGGGCTGGGACCCCGAAGTTGGTGAGTCGGGAAGGCGGCTGGGCTGTGGCGGCGGCCAGGCCTAGGGCCGGGCGCTGGAGGCTCGGTGCTTGAGTGAGGGGAGGGGCAGGCCTCATTAAGCAGCGCTGAAGAGGGAGGAGCTGGGGAAAGGGACAGGGCAGCGGGTGAGGTAAGCCCATTTGCTGGGAGGTGAGGAGGGGTCAGACCTGTCGCCCGAGCCCCGGGGGTGACTTGAGCTGGGTCTCTCCAGAGAGGTTCATTGGAAGGGCCTGAGAAGGGTTCTTAGTTGGAAAGAAGCGTTCTTTTCAGGGAAAGTGCCTATTGTAAAAAGAACTGAGGGTGCTATGGTGTTGAGCTGAGAGAGATTTGGGTTCAGTGAGGGAGAACTGGGGAAAATGAAGAAGGCTGTATTAATCTAGAAGACTAAGGTAGTTGAAGTAATGGAAGCAGGGCCTGAATCAGTTATGGGAGCTTCTGGGAATGCTGAAGGGTGGGCTGGAGGCTCTGGGTCTTGGGAGTACACACTCTTTTGTTCCCTTTAGTATTTAGATGTGGTAATTTGAAGCTTTTTAAAACTCCCAGGGTAGGGATGAAGATCAAAGTAATTTTTTTTTTTTCCATGACTGTTGGCTGCTCCAAACTCAGCCCCTACACTTTCTCTTGGCTTCATAGCTGGTCTATATTGCGGTCTGTTTCTTAACTTACTGTTTCCTGTCCTATGAAAGAGCCAAGAGTTGGATTGGGGGCATGTTTTGTCCACTTCTTTCCCACTTAATAATGTGGTCTATAGTGAATACCATGTCTCCTAGAACTGAGAATCTATTTCATTATCTACATGGGAAAAGGGCTTAGAGATCCTCAGCCATCAGGAAATCTTCTGATTATAGTTGGTGAAACTTTTGTGGGACTTAGACTTGACTTGGGTATTTCCCAGGCAGGTAATGGAGTTAACAGGTCCGAAACTATGAGGTGATATCACTGAGGAAGAGATTTGGGGAAGAGTGAGAAATTCCATTTCAAAAGCTTGGCATCACCCCTTGTTCTTTGTCTACTTCAAAAGCCCAGATTTCTGTGCTGTTAAAAAGTTGGGTAAACTATGAAGTATCTGGGGAAGATGGTGAGTAGAGAAAAAGATACACAGGTGCAGTAGCCCACGTCTGTAATCCCAGCACTTTGGGAGGCTGAGACAGGAGGATCACTTGAGCCCAGGAGTTCGAGGGTACAGTGAGCCACGATCTTGCCACTGCACTCCAGCCTAGGCGACAGAATGAGACCCTGTCTCCAAAAACAAAAAAAAAAAAAAAAAGAAGAGTGGAGTACCCTCCTCCCTGCATACTTTTAATGGTCTGCTAGCCTTCTTAGTCCCTCATAGATTGGAGCCTATTGGATTTTCCCTTACTGTGCTTCCTCCTTTTCCCCTTCTCTACCAATATATTTTATCACTACATTTCTTTTTTTTTGAGACGGAGTCTTACTCTCTCGCCAGGCTTGAGTGCAGTGGTGCAATCTCGGCTCACTGCAACCTCCACCTCCCAGGTTCAAGAGATTCTCCTGCCTCAGCCTCCCAAGTAGCTGGGACTACAGGCGCGCACCACCACACCCAGCTCATTTTTGTATTTTTAGTAGAGACGGGGTTTTACCATGTTGGCCAGGATGATCTCAATCTCTTGACCTCATGATCTGCCCGCCTCGGTCTCCCAGAGTGCTGGGATTACAGGCATGAGCCACTGCACCCGGCCATCACTACATTTCTTAATTACAAAAATAATATGTTCATATTTTAAAATATGGAAGCTGTTCAGCAGTTTAAGAAGTATAAATCCTCCCATACATACCTTACTCATATTTCATTTAGGAAGGTCAAGGATCAGAGACAGCAAATCAGACTTATCTTGCTTTGCTTTGGGGGATGTGCCACAAAAGGCAGTTCTGTTTTCATGTTCTCACCAAACTCTAGTCTTATTCTTTCTACAGTTTTCCCTTCTGGGATGATACTCTGTTATTTATTGCGTTCCTTTCACAGTTCATTTTGTCTTCTACCAAGTCCAACAAGCAGAGGGCTGTACTGTGTGTTATTCACCTTCAGTACACACACACACACACACACACACACACACACCCCAAGTTATGTGCTGGGTGTCCTAGGAAATGCCCAAAGAGATGGAACAAAACTTTATGGGGAGAAAGGATCATTTTGTTTGGGACAATTGTTGTCATCTCTGCTAAAGAAAGGAATTTCAGACCCTTATCTCAAATTCATGGTCTCTGGATGTTCATGGTCTCTGCATGTTCACATTACTTGACTATCTCTTTCTTATCCATGATGATGATGGTTCTCCTAAGAGTCCCCTGTATTTGTCTTTCTTTTCTTTTCTTCTATTTTTAGAGACAGAGTCTTGCTCTGTCGCTCAGGCTGGAGTACAGTGTGTGTCTTTCTGTGGGGATCCAAGAAGCTCCAAGCTTATCTGGATTTGAAATCGGTTTTCCTCTAAATCTCAAGAGTCAGAGTACAGCTGGGGCATTTCATATTACCATCTTTTTTTTTTTTTTTTTTGAGACGAGTCTCGCTCTGTCACCCAGGCTGGAGTACAGTGGTACGATCTCGGCTCACTGCAAGCTCCGCCTCCCAGGTTCACACCATTCTCCTGCCTCAGCCTCCCAAGTAGCTGGGACTACAAGCGCCTGCCACCACGCCCAGCTGATTTTTTGTATTTTTATTAGAGACAAGGGTTTCACCGTGTTAGCCAGGATGGTCTCGATCTCCTGACTTCGTGATCTGTCCGCCTCGTGCTCTCAAAGTGCTGGGATTACAGGCGTGAGCCACCACGCCCGGCCAACTACCACCTTATTAATTGAATTTGTCCTTACTAGCTTTAAAAGCCCTCTGTTGTACCCAGCCTTTGTATAATGCCCATCGGAAACCTCAGTTGTTTCCCCCAAGGAACTTTTCTTACTTATCCTAGAGACAGTGTGTAGGGGTGTGTGTGTGTGTGTTTTTAGATTTTCACTCTTGTCACCCAGGCTGGAGTGCAATGGCATGATCTCGGCTCACTGCAACATCTGCTTCCTAGGTTCAAGCGATTTTCCTGCCTCGGCCTCTGGAGTAGCTGGGATTACAGGTGTGCGCCACCACGACCAGCTAATTTTTGTATTATTAGTAGAGACGGGATTTTGCCATGCCAGGCTAGACTCAAACTCCTGACCTCAGGTGATGCATGCGCCTCAGCCTCCCAAAGTGCTGGGATTACAGGAGTGAGCCACTGCGCCTGGCCGTGTGTGTGTGTGTGTGTGTGTGTGTGTGTGTGTTTTAATCCTATCTAATTTTTCGAACAGTTTTTTGTGTCTTAAGAGGGAGTTTAGGAGTAGAATTATCAATAAGGAATTTCATACATAGACCTGGATTTGCAAAAATATATTTGGAGAAGAGAACTTTCCCATTGCCCTTCAAGTCAAATTTTAAAAAGACCTTACATCTTTTTAAAATTTTTTCTTGGACAATCCGTACTGCATAACATACCTCGTATACTTCTCTTACTTTATTTATTTATTTATTTATTTATTTATTTTTTTTTTTTTTTTTTGAGACGGAGTCTTGCTCTGTCGCCCAGGCTGGAGTGCAGTGGCGCGATCTCGGCTCACTGCAAGCTCCGCCTCCCGGGTTCACGCCATTCTCCTGCCTCAGCCTCCAGAGTAGCTGGGACTACAGGCGCCCGCCACCACGCCCGGCTAATTTCTTTTTGTATTTTTAGTAGAGACGGGGTTTCACCGTGTTAGCCAGGATGGTCTCGATCTCCTGACCTCGTGATCCGCCCGCCTCGGCCTCCCAAAGTGCTGGGATTACAGGCTTGAGCCACCGCGCCCGGCCATACTTCTCTTACTTTAACTGGAAGCAAATATTGCTCATTGATATGAATTTTACTTCTGAGAAGCAGGCATAGGGTAGAAGAAGCAAGCATATAGATTGCTCCCTAATCCTAAAGCATTTCAGATTGGAAGGTAACCAAAGTGTGAGACAGTGAATTTACAATAAGGAAATGCAGCAGCCCTCTTTGAGGAAGGATACCATAAAACCCTACATGTTATACTCCCACTTCCCACAAGTCTTTTGGGAAAGATTTAGTCATTGACTGAACAGTCACTGAACTGAAGAAGGAGCTACCCAGGTGAACAAAGTGTGTGTACATTTCTGGGCAAGGTTGTAGCTTTTGTTCGGGGACAGTGGGTACATTTTCAGAGTGTCTCCTGGTTCTGTGGTGTTAATGGCTCCTTTTTTTAAACTTGTGTTTCTCAAGTCAGGAATTAATAGACAGTGGCCCAAAACTTTTGACCATTCAGCATCAACTGAAAATTTAGCGAACTTTGTTTTTAGCTACAGTTGCCTCAGTGTAGGGCCACATATTGGGTGTGATTAGGCCATCTGAGGCATAGTAACGGGTGACAGGAAAAGCAGTTAGCCCATGTGAGTTGCAATAGTACCTTGTGGGCAAGATCCCAAGGGGGCCCTCCATCCAAGGGAGATCACAGAGGGGTCAGGGAGAGAATTGATTCTCTGAGGCCTATTAAAAACATTCCCAAATGGGGCCATGTGCGGTGGCACACGACTGTAATCCCAGCACTTTGAGAGGCTGAGGCGGGTGGATCACGAGGTCAGGAGATCAAGACCATCCTGGCTAACACAGTGAAACCCTGTCTCAACTAAACAAAATATAAAAAATTAGCTGGGCATGGTGACGGGCGCCTGTTGTCCCAGCTACTCAGGAGGCTGAGGCAGGAGAATGGCGTGAACCTGGGAGGCAGAGCTTGTAGTGAGCCAAGATTGCACCACTGCACTCCAGCCTGGGCGACAAGAGTGAGACTCCGTCTCAGGAAAAAAAAAAAAAAAAAAAATCCCAAATGGAATTGAATAAGATCTGTCCAGATGGTACAGAAAAGGAGGAGTTGATTGGGGGAGAGAAGTAGAATTACTTAGCCTTAATTTAGGGAGCATTTAATGAGTACCTACTAGGGATCAGGCAGCATGCTGTGCTCTGAAGAAAATCCCTCTTTTAAAGAAGTTCATTGGCCAGGCGCGGTGGCTCACGCCTGTAATCCCAGCACTTTGGGAGGCCGAGGCGGGCGGATCACGAGGTCAGGAAATCGAGACCATCCTGGCTAACACGGTGAAACCCCGTCTCTACTGAAAATACAAAAAACTAGCTGGGCGAGATGGCAGACGCCTGTAGTCCCAGCTACTCGGGAGGCTGAGGCAGGAGAATGGCGTGAACCCGGGAGGCGGAGCTTGCAGTGAGCCGAGATCGCGCCACTGCACTCCAGCCTGGGCGACAGAGCAAGACTCTGTCTCAAAAAAAAAAAAAAAAGTTCATAGTGTAGCAGAGCAGACAGATTACAATTCATATACTGTGATAATGTGACACATACTATTATAGAAATACAGCAGTCTTTATTTATTTTATTTTTTTTTTTTGAGACAGAGTCTTGCTTTGTTGCCCAAGCTGGTGTGCAGTGGCTCAATCTGTGCTCACTGCAACCTCCGCCTCCCGGGTTCAAGCAATTCTCATGTCTCAGCCTCCTGGGTAACTGGGATTACAAGCCTGTGCCAACATGCCCAGCTAAGTTTTGTATTTTTAGTACAGATGGGGTTTCACCATGTTGACCAGGCTGGTCTCGAACTCCTGACCTCCAGTAATCCACCTGCGTTGGCCTCTCACAGTGCTGGGATTACAGGCGTGCACCACCATGCCTGGCCAGAAATACAGTCTTAATACTGTGGGACCCTACGGGCCTCTAGAGAATGATTGATTCTGTGGGGGAGAGGGTGATTATGTAATTTCACTGAAGTAACATTTGAGCTTGGTCTTATGAGATATATAGAATTTTCATAGGCAGACAAGTAGGGATGGGCATTCCAATCTTACCTAGGTCAATAATAGGGAGTTTGTACTACCATGTTGATAAAAGGTAAGTATGCTTTTTGCCTCTTGGAGAAATATAAGGGAAAAGGTGGGGGATGTGGAAGGAATCTCATTTAATCCAGTGACTCATTGGGTAACATTGGATCAACAAAATGAAGAGCTGAGCCAAGTGGTAGAACTCTCGTTTCAAGATTTTGGTGACTTGGGTTTAAACAAAGTTGGAGAGGGAGATGAAGGTATTTACTGGTTTCTGCTCTATCTTCCCTACTTAGTAAACCTCTCACATTAATTGCAGGGCCCACCAAATCTTGCAAAAGTTACTACTTGTTTTCTTACTGCCTCCCATTGAATTACTTCTATTTGAACTGTCCTGGCAGGGGCTGGTCAAAGACCCTCTAGAAAAGAGTAGTGATGAATTAATTCTTACGTCAGAAGGATATGGGACTGGATCCCAGTTACCAGGGAAGACCTGGGTCTTCTTAATTTGTTTTTAGTCCCAAAGCAAGTAGTTACCTAAACTGAATAGAGGCAGGAACTCTATTCAGTCTAAGCTCTTGATCCTGTCGTGGTGTTCTCTTCACAGTTCAGCATTTCCTGCGTCCTTAAAAAGTATAGTGGTTCCCAGCACTTTGGGAGGCCAAGGCGGGTGGATCACGAGGTCAGGAGATCGAGACCATCCTGGCTAACACGGTGAAACCCCGTCTCTACTAAAAATACAAAAAATTAGTCAGGCGTGGTGGCGGGCGCCTGTAGTCCCAGCTACTTGGGAGGCTGAGGTAGGAGAATGGCGTGAACCCAGGAGGCGGAGCTTGCAGTGAGCCGAGATAGCACCGCTGCAATCCATCTCAAAAAAAAAAAAAAAAAAGTATAGTGGTATAAAAGAGGCAGGAGTACCTACTAGGAGTCCTACATTTAGTACTTAGCAGTTGGCTGTATGGTAACACTTGACAAGTTGACTAATTTTATTTTATTATTTATTTATTTATTTTTGAGACAGAATTTCGTTCTGTGTCCAGGCTGGAGTGCAGTCTCGTGATCTCGGCTCACTGCTACATCTGCCTCCCAGGTTCAAGCGATTCTCGTGCCTCAGCCTCCTGAGTAGCTGGGATTACAGGCGCGCACCACCACACCCAGCTAATTTTTGTAGTTTTAGTAGAGACAGGTTTTCACCATGTTGGCCAGGCTGGTCTCGAACTCCTGACCTCAGGTGATCCGCCCGCCTTGCCCTCCCAAAGTGCTAGGATTACAGGCGTAAGCCACTGTGCCTAGCCCAAATTGACTAATTTTGTGTGTCTCAGTTTCCTCACCTGTAAAATACAGAGACTGGACTAAATGACCTCTAGACTGGCTCTGATCTGCCTGACTGACCTTAAGGCTGACAACTGGTACTGGGTTGGACTCCAGTGGCTATATATACCGAGAACTCTGTCTCCGTTGATAGGTGATAGACTTCTGGAGGCTTCATAAGTATTTGGTTTAGGGACTCAAAGCTAACAAGTGGAAGGGGGCTTGAGGAATGGAGTGTTATTCTAGCTGACACTGCTAAGACACCTTTACTGTTATGCCTACTTTGCTGCACTGCTTGGGAGAGCTGCCCACATTAAAGAACATCCTCCATCCCCATCTCCTGCCCCCAGTGGGCTAACCCATGGTCAGGCCTCAATCCTCCCTAGTTAATGGGTCTTTTTTTGGTTTGTTTTTGAGATGGAGTCTTGCTCCGTCGCCCAGGCTGGAGTGCAGTGGCGCAGTCTCGACCCACTGCAGCCTCCGCCTCCCAGGTTCAAGCAGTTCTCCTGCTTCAGCCTCCCAAGTAGCTGGGATTACAGGCATCAGCCACCACACCTGGCTAATTTTTGTGTTTTTAATAGAGACAGGGTTTTACCATGTTGGCCAGATTGGTGTTGAACTCCTGACCTCAGGTGATCCACCCAACTTGGCCTCCCAAAGTGCTGGGATTACAGGCATGAGTCACTGCACCCAGCAGAGCTGCACTTCTAAGGGCAGTTAAATCTGATTTCTTCTCTTCTGAGCTAAAAAGGTTGAAAGGAAGAAAAACCTGCCCTGTCTCCCTTTTTTTTTTTTTGCCTCAGGTTTGAAGGTAATAATTATCATACCACTTGACTGGTTTACCAAAAAAAAAAAAAAAAAATTGTGGGAAAAAAATCCGAATAGGAAATAAATCAGTTGAATTTTATATGTATTATTTCATTTCTGTACCACCTATCTTTTGAGAGTCCAGCTATTATATTTTTTAAATGATACCCTTATAAACGTGATGAGATTAAAGGTCAAAGCTTAGAGGTGGCCCGTTAATTGCTGTGAACAGGGAAGAAGGCAGGACATATTCTTTCTTTTTCCAGAGGTGGGGTCTTGTTACATTGCCCAGGCTGGTCTCAAACTCCTGGGCTCAAGTGGTCCTCCTGCCTTGGCCTCCCAAAATGCTGGGATTACAGACATGAACCACAATGTCCAGCCACAACATATTCTTTTTTTTTTTTTTTTTTTTTTTGAGACGGAGTCTCGCTCTGCCGCCCAGGCTGGAGTGCAGTGGCCGGATCTCAGCTCACTGCAAGCTCCGCCTCCCGGGTTCACGCCATTCTCCTGCCTCAGCCTCCCCAGTAGCTGGGACTACAGGCGCCCGCCACCTCGCCCGGCTAGTTTTTTGTATTTCTTAGTAGAGACGGGGTTTCACCGTGTCAGCCAGGATGGTCTCGATCTCCTGACCTCGTGATCCGCCCGCCTCGGCCTCCCAAAGTGCTGGGATTACAGGCTTGAGCCACCGCGCCCGGCCCACAACATATTCTTAAGGCTACATATTAGGGTGGGAGGTAGTCTTTTCTAAGTTAGTAGTTACTGATCTCTGAGAATCCAGGGTTGCTTAGTAGCAAGAAAGCTTGCTGACCACATCTGGGCTCCGACTTGACTTCCCATCTCTGGGAGTTAGTGACAGGGACTTTGCAACTTAAGCGTGTCTGCAACTGTTTCCTGTCTTTACACTCCCCCAGAGCTCAAGTGATATGTTTAGCTATGAGAATTCAGTCCATTCTAACTCCCACATTTTCATATATTGTAGAGTAGTAACATTGAGGCTTAATATTCTACCCCTTGGATCACATGCTTTGAAATACATAAAAATGTGGTGAGGGAGTAAGTTGAAAAAACTAGTAACTTTTTCTGTTGTTTCTTGAGAGTACAGCATATATATGTCACCTGAAGGAAACTTGATCAGCTTATCATCTGTCCTTTTTTTTATTATTATTATGTCACCTGTCTTCATTTATTTATTTATTTATTTTGAGAGATGGAGTCTTGGTCTGTTGCTCAGGCTGGAGTGCAGTGGCGTAATCTCGGCTCACTGCAACCTCCGCCTTCTGGGTTCAAGCGATTCTCCTGCCTCAGCTTCCCAAGTAGCTGGGACTACAAGCATGTGCTGCCTTGGCCAGCTAATTTTTGTATTTTTTAGTAGAGACGGGGTTTCACTATATGTTGGCCAGGCTGCTTTCGAACTTGTGACCTCAGGTGATCTGCCCGCCTTGGCCTCTCAAAGTGCTGGGATTACAGGCATAAGCCACTGCGCCCGGCCTATTCATTTATTTTTTGAGACAAGGTCTCGCTTTGTGGCCCATGTTGGAATGCAGTGGCATAATCACAGCTCACTGCAGCCTCAACCTCCTGGGCTCAAGTGATCCTCCCACCTCAGCCTCCTGAGTAGCCAGGATGACAGGCATGTGCCACCATGCCTGGCTAATTTTTTTTTTTTTTTTTTAGAGACAAGGTCTCACTATGTTGCCGACACTTATCTTGAACTCCTGGCCTCAAGCAATCCTCCCACCTCAGCCTTCCAAAATGCTGGTATTACAGGTGTGAGCCACCAAGCCGGGCTGTGTTTACCTTTTTAAAGTTTGCCATTCTGCTGGTCTGTCCTCTTTTCCTACGAGACAGTGTGTATGAATACCACGTAAATATGGGGTGCTTTAGAAGTAATTCATCCTCACAGATGCCTTAAGCAGCAAGTTTCTTAAATGTACACAGAACTTTGGAAGTGAATTCAAATTCTGCTCTTTGCCACTTTCACCAATTCCATTTGCCCACAAAGATCCTTATAAATGGGGAAGCTCCCAGCACTTTGGGAGGCTGAGGCGGGTGGATCACTTGAGGTTGGGAGTTCGAGACCAGCCTGACCAACATGGGGAAACCCCATCTCTACTAAAAATACAAAATTAGCCAGGCGTGGTGGTACATGCCTGTAATCCCAGCTACTCGGGAAGCTGAGGCAGGAGAATCACTTGAACCCAGGAGGCGGAGGTTGCGGTGAGCCAAGATCATGCCATTGCACTCCAGCCTGGACAACAAGAGCGAAACTGTCTCAAAAAAAAAAAAGAAGAAGGGGTAAGCTGAGGATCAGAAAAACAAATGGAGTGAATAGCCTAAGATCACAGTGGGTTGTGGCAAAGCAGAGAACAGAACTCGATCTTGCCTGATTCCAGAAACTTTAGCAACTCTGCAGGACTGCTTCTGTCTAGGTTGGCTCTCCCCACTTTCATGATAGCTCTGTAACTTTAGTGGCAGGGTTGGAGAATTCTCTGATCCCTGGAAAGCCCATCATTCGGTCCTCATCTGAATTTCGTCCAGAAGTGCTTGAGTAGTAACCATAACTATAGACTGTCCAGAAACTAAACTTATTTCCGTCCCTACTAACCCATCTTTCAGTGTCAGGCCTCTCCAAAGCAGTGTTTATAAAACTCTTTTTTTAAAATGATAACTCATAGTTTTAAAAAATGAATAAATAATTTAAAAATAAACTGATTACATTGGGAGACCCCATCTTTACACAAAATAGAAAAAATTAGCCAGGTGTGGTGGAGCATCACTGGAGCCCAGGAGTTGGAGCTGACAATGAGCTATGATCACTCCACTGCACTGCAGCCTGGGCACCAGAGTGAGACTATCTCTAAAAATTGAAAATAAAAATGTTATAAAATGTTATAATTGGCCGGGCGCGGTGGCACAAGCCTGTAATCCCAGCACTTTGGGAGGCCGAGATGGGCGGATCACGAGGTCAGGAGATCGAGATCATCCTGGCTAACACAGTGAAACCCCGTCTCTACTAAAAAATACAAAAAACTAGCCGGGTGAGGTGGTGGGCGCCTGTAGTCCCAGCTACTCGGGAGGCTGAGGCAGGAGAATGGCGTGAACCCGGGGGGCGGAGCTTGCAGTGAGCTGAGATCCGGCCACTGCACTCCAGCCTGGGCTACAGAGCAAGACTCCGTCTCAAAAAAAAAAAAAAAAAAAATGTTATAATTAAAGATACTCATTTAAATTGAATAAATTTAGCTTTATGAAAAATTTGCTGTATCATCTTTATTTTGATCCTTTCGTCATAGGCCATTGAAAACTTAATCATAAAATGGTACATGTATATCTGGATTTTTAGGACTGACTGACCAAGGGGACTACAGAATACCCAGTAGAATCAAAGTAATTGTCATGTTCCTTTGTATTAATGTAGTCTACTTTGGGACCTTGAATTCTCACCTCTCATTCCTTTGCTAACTTCCTCTTTACTCTTTAGTTCTGTCTCCTTTTTGTTTTTCAGAGACAGGGTCTTCTTCTGTCACCCATGCTGGAGTGCAGTGGTGCAATCAGCTCACTACAACCTTCAACTCCTGGGCTCCAGTGATTCTGTCACCACAGCCTCTGCTCACTGCAACCTCCACCTCACAGGTTCAAGCAATTCACCTGCCTCAGCCTCCCGAGTAGCTGGGACTACAGGCATACGCCACCACATCCAGCTAATTTTTGTATTTTCAGTAGAGACAGGGTTTCACCATGTTTACCAGGCTGGTCTCAAACTCCTGACCTCCTGATCCGCCCGCCTTGGACTCCCAAAGTGCTGGGATTACAGGTGTGAGCCACTGTGCCCGCCTTTTTTTTTTTTTTCGAGACGGAGTCTCGCTCTGTCACCGAGGCTGGAGTGCAGTGGCGCAGCCTCAGCTCAGTGCACCCTCTACCTTCTGGGTTTAAGCAATTCTCCTGCCTCAGCCTCTGGAGTAGCTGGGATTACAGGTATGCAGTACCACACCCAGCTAATTTTTTTTGTTTCTTTAGTGTAGACGGGGTTTCACCATGTTGGCCAGGCAGGTCTCAAACTTCTGACCTTAAGTTATCCACCCACCTCAGCCTCCCACAGTGCTGGGATTATAGGCATGAGCCACTGTACCCAGCCTGTGGCTGCTTTTTAGGAATATATTGATAACAACTAATATTGAGATATATTTTAATAGCTATTAGCACTATGCTAAACACATCTTTCACTTTGTAGCTATGAGGATGGTATTTTTTCCATTTTACAAAGGTAGAAGGTAAGGCTTAGAGAGGTAGAGAAATTCTCTTTATGTCATATTAGTAATGATTAGTAGCTTAATATTTAGCACTTAGTATATATCAAATACTTAAAATACTTAAGTTATTTATATGCATTATCTCATTTAATCCTTACAACACCCTTTTGAAGTAGGTGCTTATAAGGCTGTTACCTCATTTTACAGATGAGGAAATGAATGCACACATATATTTAGTGACTTGCCCAAGGTTCATAGCCAATAAGTAGAACTGGAAAACAATCCGGAGAATTGGACTCCAGAGCCTGTATTCCTCTGCATTGCCTCCTGTATGATTTTCTGTCTTTACTATCTAGTAAGTGGGATTACTGAAATTTTTAAACCCCAGTTTAACTCCAGACCCACTAATCGTGGTGACAAAATAATGTTTCCCCACATATGCCACAGAGTATAATGTCTGTGAAGTCACTAGGATCTGCTTTGGAAAAGCGAAAGATCAATTTGAACAAGCAAAGTACAACTCTCAAGCAGTGCTTAGGTTTGGGAGAGAGGTTTTTGCATGCTCTGCCCATGCTAACTCCCCTTTGAATTTCATAGCTCCTTTCTGCTCAGAGTCAGGATGATGAAATGTATTCAGATTTAGACAATTAGAATCTCAAAGTCCCAATTCTTCTCTCTGTTCCCTGCCCCACCAGCAGCTTTCTTAGCCCTCTTAGAAGATAGAGGAGTTGATTCAGTGTATTCTTTCATCAAATATTGATCGCTTGCAGACTTATCCCTTATACCATCCTCTGGAGACTCCTGCATGTCTTTAGAAGGTATACCTTTCTCTGCCTCTAATTTGGAGGGCTACAGCTGTTTGGCCCCTTTGGTGTGGAGGGTAATCTAATCCCTAGGCACCAGCAAGACAGCTGCAGGTTGAGAGTAGGTCAAGCTTACTGACTCTTGGTAGGCTTTCAGATTTGGAAAGATGGGAGAAACAAAGTGAAAAAAGTTGTTAATGAAACAAGGAGTTGATAATGAATGTGATCTGTTGGTTGTATTTCTCTCCTTCAACCAAAAATGAGAAAGGATAGATTTTCTGGCAATGGGACCCTGGTTAGATCTTTAGAAATGTCTTATCAGGGAGACCAGTCATATATAAAAGATATATCAGCATCTACCCTTCTGCCCTTAGGAGGGGTGACTCTTATCCCACACCCCTAGAGTGAATCTCTCATTTTGACAGAGAGCTAAAGAAAAAGGAAAAGAAGGCCAGGCATGGTGGCTCACGCCTGTAATCCCAGCACTTTGGGAGGCCAAGGCGGGCGGATCACCTGAGGTCGGGAGTTCAAGACTAGCCTGACCAACATGGAGAAACCCCATCTTTACTAAAAATACAAAATTAGCCAGGCATGGTGGTGCGTGCCTGTAATCCCAGCTACTCGGGAGGCTGAGGTGGGAGAATTGCTTGAACCTGTCAGGCAGAGGTTGCGGTAAGCCAAGATCATGCCACTGCGCACCAGCCTGGGCAACAAGAGTGACGTCAAAAAAAAAAAAAAGGAAAAGAAGAGCACAGCACCAGGATGCCAAGGAGATACTGGGGATCTAGGGTACCTGTGGGTGGATCTGGATATTCTTCAGGCCAACTAAAGGCTGATCACTTTGTGTGACTCAAACAAAAAACCTTGAAGATATGGTGGGGAATTACTGGGGAATTAAAAACTCTCAGTTTTCAGTCTCTCTATTTCAGTTCCCTTGGCAGTTAGAGATTATGTGGTAGGGCAGACTCCAGAAGCAGTTCTTATTTTGCTGTTCCCAACTCTTACCACTGAGGGTCAGCTGCCTGGGACCTTCTCAGAGGTATAACCTGTCAATAGCAGATGACTGCAAGAGCTAAGTCCTCATAGGAGCAAGGAGATGAAGAGATTCTATCCTCCTCTGAAAAGCGATTGCAGCTTCAATGGATGTATGTCTAATTCACTTTTTTTTTCTTGCAGGAGTGTTGAAGCCTGGAAATCCCCTCCCCTTCCCCCCCCTTTACAGCATTCCCCTCCCTCCACCCTTTCCCACTCTGATAATCTGGCCATGACTAGCAGAAGCACAGCTAGGCCCAATGGGCAACCCCAGGCCAGCAAAATTTGCCAGTTCAAATTGGTGCTGCTGGGAGAATCTGCAGTGGGAAAGTCAAGCCTGGTGTTACGTTTTGTCAAAGGGCAGTTCCATGAGTACCAGGAGAGCACCATTGGAGGTGAGTGCCTCGGGGTAAGAGGAGATTGAATGTTTGGTAAGGGTTTTGTCTTTTTTTTTTTGATGGAGTCTGTTGCCCAGGCTGCAGTGCAGTGGCACAATCTTGGCTCACTGTAACCTCTGTCTCCCAGGTTCAAGCGATTCTCATGCCTCAGCCTCCCAAGTAACTGGGATTACAGGTGCACACCATGGCGCCTGGCTAATTTTTGTATTTTTAGTGGAGAGAGGGTTTTACCATGTTGGCCAGGGTGGTCTCAAACTCTGACCTCAGGTGATCTGCCTGCCTCAGCCTCCCAAAGTGCTGGGATTACAGGCGTGAGCCACCGCGCCTGGCTGGTAAGGCTTTTGAAACGAGATCTAAGACCTGATTATGGAGCTGGCCCTCTTAGTTGCATTCTTTTCCCCAGAAATGGAAACCCTTTATAAAAACAGAAGCCGGGCCCAGTGGCCCACCACTTTGGGAGGCCAAGGTGGGTGGATCACCTGAGGTCAGGAGTTTGAGACCAGCCTGCCCAACATGGCGAAATCCTGTCTCTACTAAAAATACAAAAAATTAGCCGGGCATGTTCGCGGTTGCCTGTAATCCCAGCTCCTTGGGAGGCTGAGGCAGGAGAATCACTTGAACCCGCGAAATGGAGGTTGCAGTGAGCCAAGATTGCACCACTGTACTCCACCCTGGGCAACAAAAGTGAAACTCTATCTCAAAAAAAAAAAAAAAAAAAATTGCGGTAAAATAGGCTGGGCATGGTGGCTCACACCTATAATCCCAGCATTTAGGAGGCCGAGGCAGGCGGATCACTTGAGGCCAGGAGTTCTAGACCAGCCTGGCCAACATGGTGAAACCCTGTATCTACTAAAAATACAAAAATTAGCTGAGCGTGGTGGCACGTGCCTGTAATTCCAGCTACTCAGGAGGCTGAGGTAGGAGAATTGCTTGAACCCAGGAGGTGGGGGTTGCAATGAGCCAAGATTGCGCCATTGCACTCCAGCCTGGGTGACTAGAGCGAAAATCCGTCTCAAAAAAACAAAAACAACAACAACAACAAAAATTAGCTGGGCATGGTTGCACATGCCTGTAATTCCAGCTACTTGGGAGGCTGAGGCAGGAGACTCGCTTGAACCCGAGGCGGAGGTTGCAGTGAGCCAAAATTGCGCCCGTGCATTTTACCCTAGGCGAAGGAGCGAGACTGTGTTTCAAAAAAAAAATCTGGTAAAATAGAGGCTGGAACTAATGCAAAATACAAAGGGTGTCTGTCTTTCTCATCTTTGCTACCTTTTCCCTGCTACTACCCCAAAATAGGGTGCTAATTCAATAAAGGATCTTTTATGAGAACCTCCATATTATTCCCTCCCCTTGTTATTTTTATTTATTTATTTATTTATTTGTTTTTGAGATTGAGTCTCCCTCTGTTGCCCAGACTGGAGTGCAGTGGTGCAATCTTGGCTCACTGCAACTTCCACCTCCCAGGTTCAAGTGATTCTTGTGCCTCAGCCTCCTGAGCAGCGGGGATTATAGGCACGCACCACCACACCCGGCTAACTTTTGTACTTTTAATAGAGACAGGGTTTTGCCATGTTGGCCAGGCTGGTCTCGAGCACCTGACCTCAAGTGATCCACCCGCCTCGGCCTCCCAAAGTGCTGGGATTACAGGCATGAGCCACCATGCCCGGCTGCTTTCCCCTTTTTATTAGTCTTCTTCGAAATGTATTCCTGGACCTGCAGCAGATTAGATGAAAAAGTAACAGCCAAATAATATTAATAATGATGGGACTTGCCACCAAGCTTTAAAATCTTCTAATTAATTATTATTTTTTTTGGATACTGAGTCTCACCGTGTTGCCCAGGCTGGAGTGCAGTGGTGCAGTGGTTGCCCACTACAACTTCCGCTTCCCCAGTTCAAGCAATTCTGCTGCCTCAGCCTCCCGAGTAGCTGGGATTACAGGTGTCCACTACCATGACTGGTTAACTTTTGTGTTTTTAGTAGAGGCGGGGTTTCACCATCTTGACCAGGCTGGTCTCGAACTCCTGACCTCAAGCCATCTGCGTGCCTTGGCCTCCCAAAGTGCTGGGGTTACAGACGTGAGCCACTGCGCCCAGCCAATCCTCTAATTAATTCTTTTGTTTGTTTTTTGAGACAGAGTTCCGCTCTCGTTGACCAGGCTGGAGTGCAGTAGCGCCATGTTGGCTCACTGCAACCTCCACCTCCCAAGTTCAAGCAATTCTCTGGCCTCAGCCTCCTGAGTAGCTGGGATTCCAGGTGCCCACCACCACGGCTGGCTAATTTTAGTATTTTTAGTAGAGACGGGGTTTCACCATGTTGGTCAGACTGGTCTCAAACTCCTGACCTCAGGTGATCTACCCGCCTCGGCCTCCCAAAGTGCTGGGATTACAGCCGTGAGCCACTGTGACTGGCCCAATATTCTAATTAATTCTTGACGTGACTTTTATCTGAAGCTATTGTGTCTGTCATTTGTTATTCTCCTATTTTGGTTAGAAGAAAGATGACGCTTATTAAGTGCCAGTTCTTCTATCCCTCTTAGTTTATGATGTACCCCCATTCCTTAGCCAGTGACATTTCTGGCAGGAAGGACTTAGTCAAGGGCAGTCTTAATCCTGGTTCCAAGACTTAAATGTAAGGAGAACTCGAAATCTTTTCCTGTAGCTGAGTATACTGGGTGGTGACTGGTCTTAGTGTGAGGGCAATTATATTTTAAAGGGGAGTGGGATGTTCACATTCATCCTCCCACTTACAGCATCTTCCCCTCCATTCTCTCATCCATAGCGGCCTTCCTTACCCAGTCCGTTTGTCTAGATGACACAACAGTCAAGTTTGAGATCTGGGACACAGCTGGGCAGGAGCGATATCACAGCTTAGCCCCTATGTACTACAGGGGTGCCCAAGCTGCAATCGTGGTTTACGACATTACTAATCAGGTAAGTGAGCAAAGAAGACTGTCCTTGCTGGCCGGGCATGGTGGCTCCTGCCTGTAATCCCGGCACTTTAGGAGGCCAAGGCAGGTGGATCATGAGGTCAAGATATTGAGACCATCCTGGCCAACATGGTGAAACCCTGTCTCTACTAAAATTACAAAAATTAGTTGGGCGTGGTGGTGCGTGCCTGTACTCAGGAGGCTGAGGCAGGAGAATCTCTTGAATCCAGGAGGTGGAGGTTGCAGTGAGCTGAGATCGAGCCACTGCACTCCAGCCTGGGCGACGAAGCAAAACTTAGTCTCAAAAAAAAAAAAAAAAAAAAAAGAGGGTCCTTGCTTATGTTTAGAGGAGTTAGATTGGGGCAGGGGGCAGAAAATGGGTTCTTGAAATAGCAAATAAGAGTACAAATTATGCTTGCAAGTGCTAAGAAGATAGATAATGAATTATCAGAGACCTGTGGTTTCAGTGAGGGAAGACCACCTAGAAAAGGTGAATTTTGAGACTCACTTTAAAAGGTGATGGATATGGATTAGCAGTCATTCCAGCCTACTCATTCTCTTCATGTTTTCCTAGGAAACCTTTGCCCGAGCAAAGACATGGGTGAAGGAACTACAGCGACAGGCCAGTCCTAGCATCGTTATTGCCCTGGCAGGGAACAAAGCTGACCTGGCTAACAAGCGTATGGTGGAGTATGAAGTAAGATGGCCCATGGAGTTCCTCTCTTAACACTTCCTCTGTTCCTGGGACCTTTTTTTCTCCAAACCAGCCCTCTCTGAATTCAAACATCAACTGAGGACATTCATTGTCTCATTCCCCAGTTCTACACCAAGTTAAATACAGCAACACTGTGACCCTAATCACAGCCAGGAGATTTTTAGAGGAGTCAGGAGAAAATTCCAGAGCAGAGGGTTAGGGAAGTACCAGCTGTGGGGGTACCAGTGTGAAAACGGGAAGGAGGGAGCAATTAAATTTGAGGTAAGGGGCTATTCAAGTGTCAGAATCCAAAAGCCCCCAACTAACTTACCCTTTCCCCTATAATTAAGCTTTCTGACATTTGTGTGTTGGATTGAGTGGACATGGGGTCATCTTGAGGGAGTTGTCATTAAATTATGCATCTGGGCTAGCTGGCTCGAAGGGGTATTAATTAAGGGGAGGGAACCTAGGATTTTGCCTAGCTGTTGTGCTGGGGAGTGGAAAGGCAATACTCATTCCCACCCTATATTCTGAGCACCAATACCCCCCACTCCTTGCAGGAGGCCCAGGCATATGCAGATGACAACAGCTTATTGTTCATGGAGACTTCAGCCAAGACGGCTATGAACGTGAATGATCTCTTCCTGGCAATAGGTAAGGTCAGAACATCCTGAGATCTTCCTTTTTCCCCTCATTTATAGGCAAAATTATAGCTAACCCAAATCAAGGATAGGTGTAAGTATCTCCTTTTGCAAAAACTTTAGGTATGGAAATATCTTAACTTTCTGTTGTGACCTCCATCCTTGGCTGCAGCTTTAGCTCCCTTGTCTTCAATGTGTAAGTTTGCTGGCTGGGCATGGTGGCTCAGGGCCGGGCACCATGACTCATGCCTGTAATCCCAGCATTTTGGGAGGCTGAGGCGGGCGGATCACGAGGTCAAGAGATAGAGACCATCCTGGCCAACGTGGTGAAACACTGTCTCTACTAAAAATACAAAAATTAGCTGGGTGTGGTGGCGCACAACTGTAGTCCCAGCTACTTGGGAGGCTGAGCCAGGAGAATCACTTGAACCTGGGAGGTGGAGGTTGCAGTGAGCTGAGATTGTGCCACTGCACTCCAGCCTGGCAATAGAGCAAGACTTCGTCTCAAAAAAAAAAAAAAAAAAAAAAAAAGTTTGCCAACAGTGAACCCTCCAATCTTCAGAACATTCTTTTAATCTCCCAAATTCTCCCTTTCCCCAACTCAGTAGCCATTTTTGGGGGGTGGGGGCAGAGGGGTAGGGAAGTAAAGTCTACCATACTTTGTTCTCTTCTCTTTTTATCTGTAGCTAAGAAGTTGCCAAAGAGTGAACCCCAGAATCTGGGAGGTACAGCATGCCGAAGCCGGGGTGTGGATCTCCATGAACAGTCCCAGCAGAACAAGAGCCAGTGTTGTAGCAACTGAGGGGGTGGCTAGCAGCAAACAAGTATGGAGCTAGCACGAGAGCTAAGAAATAACCTCCATCCCTACCCCTCAGCACACAGCCCCTACGGTAACAGCACACTGAGCCCTGGCTCCCAAGGGCTGCCTCCTGACAGCTCCGTCATGGCACTTTTTAACGCTTCAGCAACCAACACCAGGCAGCTGTTGCCTCTGGCCTCCTACCCCCTACTCTGGGGCTTGGGGGTCAACTCCCCCCAGGACTTACCTTCCAAAACAAACTTTCTTCACTTTGTATTATAGGTACAAGACAGCGACTTACTTATCTTTTCTCCTCCTCCTTAGTGTTCCTCCCCATTTTTTCAGAAAACACTTCTGATTCCTGTCCCTTCCCCTTCTGCTTTTGGTCAATCCCTGTTCTTGATCCTCTTTTCTCCTCTCCCCAGGATGCAGAAAGTGGTGAACCCAGGAGCTGAGGAAGGAGGTTTCCAGTTCATTTACATTAAGGGCCCTGGGGGAGAATAAAGCTCAGAGCAGGAGGGAGTAAGGAAACATTTCCTTTTTGTTTTTATTTGGTTGGAGTTTTTCATATTTGAAAACATTGTGGTATCCATGAGTTGGCCTTGTGGAGGGTGTTCCTAGGCAGAGGTGAGAATGAGGAGGCAAGCTCTCAGGCACCAGGCAGGAGGTGCCTTGTAAGCAAACTGGGCGGAGGTGGAGGTTCAGTGTCATCTGTGGCTCTGTAACTCTTCAAAGGCCAAGTTTCCCCTCACGCAGCCTCTTAGGTAGTGTTTCCCCTATCATGGGGATTGGACCCCAGAGTCCTCCAAAGAATCTTCACTGGTTGCCTGCATCTTTGGCTCTGCTGTGATCTGATTGGAGGAGGGACAGTTTCTGGTACCCATCCTCTGATTTATACATATGCATTTTTTTCCCTCTGGCCTTTAGATGGCCTCAGCCCCAGCCACCATATGCCCCTGCAGTTTGCACTTTAATTGATGGTAGTTCAGTTGGGGTACTTATTTTATGGAAGTTTTGATTGATTTACTTCCCCTCCCACCTTCTTAATTCAATGAAATCTGAGGTTAATACGAGGTTTGAGGAGAGGTTATAGATAAAAGTACCAGTGGCAGCTACTCAAGTCCTATCTCCACTGTTAGCTTCCTCCAACTCTAATTCTTAACCTATATTCTTGCCAACCTAGCTATTGAGTATAGGTTTGCCTTTCCTGGAGAATTAACTGAGCAACTGGGGAGAGTCTCAGGATAGCACAGGCCAAGGTAGGGAAATAAAAATGAGGTCAGGCAAAAGGGAGAAGCTTTCTCTCCTTTCCCAGGTTTCACACTCAATTTGATATCCATTACCATGTCTTTTCTACTTCCTTGTAAATAGGTATGATCTTTATTCCCACTGTACAGTCTGTTCTATCCTCTGCCTCCCATCAGGCCCTGTTTCTTTTCCCTTTTGTTAATATCTTGAATTTAGTCCCTCCATCTTTAATCTCCCCATCCCTCCCCACCATGCAACCAGTGGTTTAATCCATGTACCACTAGGGGCTAGTACCACAGAGGCCTCCTGTGGTGCCCTCATATCATACCACCTGTTCCTGTGGACAGGGAATGACCAGCACTGAAGGTACCTTACAACTGGCTCATATTATCAGAGGACCTTGGTCCTTTCTGAATCTCTAGTCTCTCTTCATATCCCTTATCAGGTGTTTTAAGATGTCTCTGAGAAGCCATCAAGGCAAAAGAGAACTTTAAGTTCCTTGTTCCAGCCTAGAGTTTTGGGAAAGAAAGAAAGAGAAAGGAAAGGTCACAGTGACCTAGGATTGGAACCTTTTTGCTGTTCTGGCTTGCAGACTACCTTCTATCCCACAACAGCTGAGAAATCTGTGAAGCTGAGATTCTGAAGGACCCAGCTTAGTTTCTTCCACTTAGGCCTCAATTCCCTTCCTTTTCCAGGGGCAGCCTTAGTTCCCATGGCCCTGAAACACACACATTTCCCCCTTCCTTTCCCAGAAGCCACTGACCCCCCCCCAAAGCACCCAGTGCATCTGTTTTACAAGTGGAAGAACTAGGATGGCTTTCTAAAGTCTCCTAGAAATGAAGTTCTTTCTCTGTGCAGCTTTACCCCATGGAGCAGAGTGAAGATGTTTCATTGTCTTGGGGCTGGGAAACCACTTCCCCAGGCTTCTCCCTCCCCCACCCCCATAGGAAAAGGATTTGGCCTTAGCTTCTGGGCCTATCGGCTGCCTTCCCTCTACTTCCTACCACCTCTTCTGCCTTCCTTTGAGCTCTGTTGGGCTTGGGGATCTTAGTTTATTTTTTTGTATTATTTCCCAGCTCATTTTTTTCTTCTGGTCAGTTTTTTTAAGGGGGGGTGTTTTGGTTTTTTGTTTTTGTTTCGCTTCTAAGAAAGCATTTGCCTTTCTTCCTCTCCCAACATAACAATCGTGGTAACAGAATGCGACTGCTGATTTACCGATGTATTTAATGTAAGTAAAAAAAGGAAAAAAAGAAAAGGGCATTGGAGTGTTGCTTGCTTTTTTTTTTTTTTTTCTGTTTGTCAGGTACTAGGAATTTGGAAGAAAGGATACCCGGTAATGTTTTACTGAATCAGAAACACACCTTGCCCTGCATCTTGATACATCCTTATTCCCTTTAATCTTTTCTTAAACATCTAGTTTAGAAAATAGCCCTTCTATTGCTATTTAATCACCCCTATTCTAAGGCCACTAGATTGTTCATCAAATCAAACCCTATTATATCTTTTTAGGTCCTCATAATGGAATGTATATGTGTAGGGTGTGGTCTATGGATCTTTGGGCCCACTGATGAGATTGGAGGGGGGGTGCTATTTGAAGTAGTATACAAAAATGTATGTGCTTTTTTTGTTTGTTTGTTTGAGACGGAGTCTCTGTCGCTAGGCTGGAGTGCAGTGGTGTGATCTTGGTTCCCAGCAATCTCCACCTCCCGAGTTCAAGTGATTCTCCTGCCTCAGCTTCCTGATCCCTGAGTAGCTGGGATTACAGGCACGCACCAACACACCCAGCTAATTTTTGTATTTTTAGTAGAGACGGGGTTTCACCACGTTGGTCAGGCTGGTCTCAAACTCCTGACCTCGTGATCCATCCACCTTGGCCTCCCAAAGTGCTGGGATTGTGGGCGTGAGCCACTGACCCTGGCCGTATGTGCATATTTCTAGGATCCATTTCTATATGTTTCTCAAAGGGGTCCATGGCCTAAAGGTTGAAAAACATCACTGAATTAGTTTTTTTGGTTCATCTTGTAGCTTCTGCCTCAATGGGAAAATTTCCCTTGGATCTGCTCTTGACTCCTAGTGTACTTCAGACCCTTCAGTCCATCACAGTCTAAAGGTTGAGGGAAGGGGGATGAAATAGAATTATGTGTGGTTGCCGGAGGCTTTAAATTCCAAAGAATCTGAAGGAGGATAGGAAAGAGGACTGGTGCCAGACAAAGCTGGCATTCTAGGCCTGTCTCTGTCAACTTACCAACTGTGGCCTTGATCAAGTTAGTGCTTTCTGCCTCGTTTCTTCATCTGTAAAATAAAAGCTGAAGATTAAGGTCAATTATGTAAAGCATGTGTGTAACACAAAAGTAGACAACACTATTAGGAAGGAGGCTTTTAGATAATCCCTAACTGACTTCTCTGTATCTTCCTTTGGCTGAGACTTTTTTTTCTAGGTTGAAGCTTGTTCTCTCTCTCTCTCTCTCTCTCTCTCTATATATATATATATATATATATATATATATATATATTTTTTTTTTTTTTTTTTAACAACTGGTAGAATAGTAGGATAGGTTGGGCATCAGCCTCTTCCAATGATTTGATTGTATACAGATTGAAATCCTTTCTATTTCCAAACACTTAAGAGCCAAGGCCAACTTTTCACTGTCGGTTCACTTACCTTATATCTCTTAGTAATACCCCACACCCCCGTTCCCTGATTCCTGGTAAAAGCTCTAGTTGGAGAGAGGAAAGGAAAGGAAATGATCTTTCAAAATTAAAGGTGAACACCTTCACTTAAACTAATTAAAATTGTATCTCCACCCCCTGGCCTGTAGAGGGCAGTGTAAGGATACATTTGTCCGGGTTAGGGGACTAGGTTTGATAAATTTTGTCCCGCATCAAATGACAAAAGGGTAATAGAAAATGTATTATATTTGTGCCCCTTACTTTGAGATAAGAGACTACAACCTTCATACTTCGGGGTGTTAAGCTGCCATTGCTCTTGTTAAGAGGCAGTTTGTTTTAGAGATAGGGTCTTGCTCTGTTGTCCAGGCAGGAGTGCAGTGTCGTGATCTTGGCTCAGTGCAACCTCGAACTCCTGGGCTTAAGCGATCCTCCCGCCTCAGCCTGCCGAGTACTGGGACTACGGGCGCGTACCACCAAGGGGCGATTATTATTATTTTTTTTTTCTATGCAAAATAAAAGATGGCTATTCAGCGTTGTTGGTTCATTTTTGTTTGGGGAGAAATTCGACTAGCCCAAGGAATCTCAAATTCTTGGAACCACTATTTTTGGCATTTCTGTTCTCATTCCTGGAATATAAGAATTGAGCGACTGACCTTGCTTTCTCTAAAAGATAAACAGGGTGGTTGTAGTTGCAACAGGGTAGATAGAGGTATGTACCCTGGGGTTAATTAAAGTGGAGATGACAGCCGGAAGAAACTGGACTGGATCCCGAGGCCGCCTCCAGGGAGGGGCGGTAGGGGCGACTCAAAATCTCCCACCTCTCAGCCCAACTTTTGGATTCCTCGTCACCTTCCACACTGCCCGAGCTCCGGACATACAGCCCCGGTGCGCGAGGGTCCCATTCTTTGCACACCAGGGGTATAATGGACTCTGGACTGTTGCGAGAGTGACAGCAAAAAGCCAGCCTCTTCTCCGAAGCTTCTTGGCAACCTGCCTGTCTCGGCTCCAGGAGGCGGGTTTCAGCCAATGGCTGAGCCACTCGCTTCCAACCAATGGCTGAGGGGTTGAGCTGAGGGGAATGAGTGGTCCCTTACTGCAGCGGGACGCAACGGCGCTGGCCCCGCCCCTCGAGAACTCGCTGAGAGCTGGGCTGGTAAAATTGCATTACTGAGGACACTGGACTCGGTAAGGAGGCTGGGGGTGGGAAAGAAGCTGGGGAGGAAGGGCTGCTGAGCTGGACAGCGGAGGGGGCATTGGTGTCCAGCTGTGCTCCGAACCTCGAGGGCAACAAAACTATCAGTACCTGCCTCCACTCTCTCTGTCTGGGTGCTCTTGAGATCGCGGGGTGTTGCCACAAGACCCTTTTGTGCCTGGATGTCGGACGTATCTTCCTACCTAATGTGCCCGTGGGGAGTGAGGGGTCATCACCTGCACCAACGGGTGGCATTTCTGTATTACAGCAAAAGGCTGTCCCTCCCAAACCTGGGATTCTGGGTTGACTGAGTTCACCTACGAGTCAGCACTACCTGCACTGCTCTGGTCTAGTACAAACAGGCTGCTGGCATTGAGGTAGGTGGCAGAGAGAGTAAGGGTCCCTTGGCCTAGGGGCAAGGTGAAGACTGCTCCTATTCCCATCTCTAGAGGTTTCTTCGCCTCCCTACCCACGACCCACCCACCCCGACACATTGGTCTCCAGCATCTCATCAGCAGTTTAGACATTTCTCACTACTCCTCACTCCGGCCCTGCTGGGTCAGTGCTCTCTGTTCAGCAATGTGAGGAAGAAACTGTTACCGGGCAGAAGGCAGAAAAATTACTTTCCTTCTTCAGCCTGCCCCTGACACTCTGGCCAATAATTCCTCAATTTGCTGAGCTCACTACAGTGGCATAGACAAGATTGAGGTGGTCCGGGACCCTGGGTTGGGGTCCAGTTCCTAGCTGGGTTCAATTTAATTTTTTTAG
Source organism: Macaca thibetana thibetana (assembly GCF_024542745.1). NCBI lineage: Eukaryota > Metazoa > Chordata > Mammalia > Primates > Cercopithecidae > Macaca > Macaca thibetana. The sequence continues at coordinate 52,281,071 of NC_065588.1, forward strand.
GGTAAATGGGGGGAGAGTTGGGGACTGAAAGGCCTTCAAAGACAATGTTATTATAGTAGTCTCCCCTTATCCAAGGTTGTGTTTTCCTGAGTTTCAGTTAGCCATGGTCAACCGCTTGGAAAATAGGTGAACACAGTTCAATAAGATATTTTGAGGCTGGGAGTGGTGGCTCATGCCTGTAATAATCCCAGGACTTTGTGAGGCCAAGTTTGAAGGATCACTTGAACCCAGGAGTTTGAGACCAGCCTGGGCAACATAGTAAGACCTCATCTCTACAAAAAAAAAAAAAAAAAAAAAAAAAGCCATGCATGGTGGCTCATGCCTGTGGTCCCAGCTACTCAGGAGGTTGAGGCAGGAGGATGGCTTGAGCCCAGAAGTTTGAGGCTGTAATGAGCTGAGATCACACCACTGCACTCCAGCCTGGGCAACAGAGTGAGACCCTGTCGGGGGCAGGGGAGGGTAGGGGAAGCCAGACAGTGGCTTATGCCTGTAAACCCAGCACTTTGGGGGCTGAGGCAGCAAGAGGCCAGGAGTTCAAGACCAGCCCTGACAACATAGTGAGACTTCCATGTCTACAGAAAAATTAGCCAGGCTTGGTGACACACGCTTGTAGTCCCAGCTAGTGGGGAGGCTGAGGCAGGAGGATGGCTTGAGCCCAGGAGGTTGAAGCTGCAGTGAGCCATGATTGACACTTGCTCCATCACCCAGGCTTTTTTTTTTTTTTTTTTTTTTGAGACCAGGTCTCACCCTATTGCCCAGGCTGGAGTACGGTGGTGCCATCATGACTCATTGCAGTCTCGACCTCCTGGGCTCAAGCCATCCTCTCATCTCAGCACTCCTCTCCTCACCACCCCAGTAACTGAGACTACAGACAGGCATCACCATGCCCAACTAATTTGTTTTTTTTTTCTAGAGACACAGTCTCACTATGTTGCCCAAGCTGGTCTTGAACTCCTGGGGTCAAGTGATCCTCCTTCCGTGGCCTCCCAAAATGTTGGGATTATAGGCATGAGCCACCATGCCTGGCCAAAAAAAAATGTATTTTGAGAGAGAGACCACATTCATATAACTTTTTTTTTTTTTTTTCGAGACAGGGTCTTGCTCTGTTGCCCAAGCTGAAGTGCAGTGGCACAGTCACCTCACTGTAACCTCAAACTTCTGGGCTTAGATCTTCTCACCTCAGCCTCCAGAGTAGATGGGACCACAGATGCACTCCACCATGCCCAACTAACTTTTTATTTTTTGTAGGGACGGGGTCTCCAACTCCTGGCCTCTAGCAGTCCTCCTGCCTAGGTCTCCCAAAGTGCTAGGATTATAAGGGTGAGCCACCACACCCAGCCCTTTTAGTACAGTATAATGTTATAATTTTTCTATTTTGTTATTGTTGTTAATCTCTTTTTTTTTTTTTTTTTTTTTTTGAGACGGAGTCTCTCTCTGTTGCCCAGGCTGGAGTGCAGTAGCGTGATCTCAGCTCACTGCAACCTCTACCTCCCAGGTTCAAGCAATTCTCCTGCCTCGGCTTCCCAAGTAACTGGGGTTTACAGGCACATGTCACCACACTCAGCTTATTTTTGTATTTTTTGTAGAGACGGGGTTTCCCCATGCTGGCCAGGCTGTCTCGAACTCCTGACCTCAGGTGATTTGCCCACCTCAGCCTCCCAAAGTGCTGGAATTACAGACGTGAGCCACTGCGCCAGCCACTGTTGTTAATCTCTTACTGTGGGTAATTTAGTAATTAAACTATAAGAGGTATGTATGTATGGGGGAAAAAACAGTAATATAGGGTTTGGTACAATCTGTGGTTTCAGACATCTACTGGGGGTCACAGAACATATCCCCAGTAGATAAGGGGGTACTACTGTACTTGTTGACTCTTCATGTTAGCTCTGCTAGGCAGGTATCATTTCAGAGATGAGGAAGCAAGTTCAGAACAGCTTGGAGTCTTGCTCAGGAAATCGGTATGGTTAATGAATAGCAAGATCCAGTTTCACAAACCCAAGGCATTTTGCCCCCAGAATCTGGGCTCCTTCACCCAATTAGGCTGCCACTACTTTTTTTTTTTCTTTATTTTTTTTTTATCCCTGTTTAAGTCAGTCTGACCCACAGTCATCCTCTGCTGACTTCAGAAATAATAATCTGGCCAGTAGACATTTGGCTTCGGTCCTTTAGGCCGTTTGCCCCAGGCATTGTTCTCTATGGTGGATGAAGTTCAGAATGGAAGATGGGAGAGAGGTGATTCTGATTCTAGAAGCACCCATCCCTCCTACCCCATTCCCCACCCACATTACCTGTCATCCTGTCAGCACAGTCTGTCTCTGAAGTGCTCCAAGTTTTTTCTAAGGGCCCATTTGGACTCCCACTTTCAGGACTCCCCATTTGCCCAGAAAGCTCCTTGCTGACCTTCTCTGTGTCTTCCTCCCACCCATTCCCTTAGGCTTCCCTAATATCCCCTCCCAGGGTCTCCCTATCTTGATCCCAGAATCTTCCTTCTACAGGTCTGCTACAATGCTGCTGCTGCACAGAGCTGTGGTCCTCAGGCTCCAACAGGCCTGCAGGTAAGCCAGCCCATCCCAGGACTTGCCTCCTAGCCCCTACCTCTCACCCTTAGTTGTCTTTTACAATGTCATACCTTGCAAATAAGATAGTTGAGAGAGTGTGTCCAGGGAGGAGAGAGAAAGCCAGATCCCACTTTTCCCACCTATCCCTGGAGAAACTAAGTTCCAACTGAAGGAACTAATGGCCAACCAGGGAGAAAGAAGTAGAAAGAAGTAGACCCCAGGCCTTCACTGACCCTTTCATATATGTGCTACTAAGACCTCTCTCTCTTCCAGACTCAAATCAATCCCCTCAAGGATCTACATTCAGGCCTGCTCCACAAATGATTCATTTCGGCCCCAGTACCCCAGCCTTACCTTCTCTGGTGATAACTCCAGCACCCGGGGATGGAAAGTCATGGGAACCCTATTAGGTCTCGGTGCAGTGTTGGCCTATCAGGACCATCGGTGCAGGGTAAGTAAGGAAGGTGCTTCATTGTCAGAACAGACTGGGCGTAGTGGCTCACGCCTGTTATCCCTGCCAACTATAGGAGGCCAAGGTGGGTGGATCACTTGAGGTCAGCAGTTTGAGACCAGCCTGGGCAACATGGCAAAACCCCATCTCTAGTAAAAATACAAAAATTAGCCAGGTGTAGTGGTGCACGCCTGTAATCTCAGCTACTTGAGAGGCTGAGACACAAGAATTGCTTAAACCCAGGAGGCTAAGTCTGCAGTGAGCCGAGATCAAGATCGGGCCACTGCACTCCAGCCTGGGTGACAGAGTGAGACTCCATCTCAAAAAAAAAAAAAATTGTCAAAATAAAGGAATCAGTCCTAGTAAACTCCACCCGCAACCCAGGCCGTGACCTGTGTTCTTGCAGTTACAACAGAGTCCACAGTGACAGTCTTCATGCACAGTGGAGATGAAATATGCTAATCTGCTACCTTCACTTCCCAGTGGCCAACACTGTGGGTTGGGTCAGGGTGAGCTAGAGTGATTTCTTCTTTTTTTGTTTTTTTTTTGAGATGGAGTTTCGCTCTTGTTGCCTAGGCTGGAGTGCAATGGCATGATGTCAGCTCACCGCAACCTCCACCTCCCGGGTTCAAGTGATTCTCTTGCCTCAACCTCCCGAGTAGCTGGGATTACAGGCATGCGCCACCATGCCCGGCTAATTTTGTATTTTTAGTAGAGACAGGGTTTATCCATGTTGGTCAGGCTGGTCTCCAACTCCCGACCTTAAGTGATCCGCTCGCCTCAGCCTCCCAAAGTGCTGGGATTACAGTCGTGAGTCACCAGGCCCGGCCGAGTGATTTCTTCTTAACAGTTTCTTCCCTTTTATCTTACTCCTTCCCTGCCGACAGGCTGCTCAGAAGTCAACACGCATATACACTAAGGAGGAAGTAAGTTCCCACACCAGCCCTGAGACTGGGATCTGGGTGACTCTGGGCTCTGAGGTCTTTGATGTCACAGAATTTGTGGACCTACATCCAGGGGGGCCTTCAAAGCTGATGCTAGCAGCTGGGGGTCCCCTAGAGCCCTTCTGGGCCCTCTATGCTGTTCACAACCAGTCCCACGTGCGTGAGTTACTGGCTCAGTACAAGATTGGGGAGCTGAACCCCGAAGACAAAGTAGCCCCCACCGTGGAGACCTCTGACCCTTATGCTGATGATCCTGTACGTCACCCAGCCCTGAAGGTCAACAGCCAGCGCCCCTTTAATGCAGAGCCCCCGCCTGAGCTGCTGACAGAAAACTACATCACACCCAACCCTATTTTCTTCACCCGGAACCATCTGCCTGTACCTAACCTGGATCCAGACACCTATCGCTTACATATAGTAGGAGCACCTGGGGGTCAGTCACTGTCCCTTTCCCTGGATGACTTGCACAACTTTCCCAAGTACGAGATCACAGTCACTCTGCAGTGTGCCGGCAACCGGCGCTCTGAGATGACTCAGGTCAAAGAAGTAAAAGGTCTGGAGTGGAGGACAGGAGCCATCAGCACTGCACGTTGGGCTGGGGCACGGCTTTGTGATGTGTTAGCCCAGGCTGGCCACCAACTCTGTGAAACTGAGGCCCATGTCTGCTTTGAGGGACTGGACTCAGACCCTACTGGGACTGCCTATGGAGCATCCATCCCTCTGGCTCGGGCCATGGACCCTGAAGCTGAGGTCCTGCTGGCATATGAGATGAATGGGCAGCCTCTGCCACGTGACCACGGCTTCCCTGTGCGTGTGGTGGTTCCTGGAGTGGTGGGTGCCCGCCATGTCAAATGGCTGGGCAGAGTGAGTGTGCAGCCAGAGGAAAGTTACAGCCACTGGCAACGGCGGGATTACAAAGGCTTCTCTCCATCTGTGGACTGGGACACTGTAGATTTTGACTCTGCTCCATCCATTCAGGAACTTCCTGTCCAGTCGGCCATCACAGAGCCCCGGGATGGAGAGACTGTAGAATCAGGGGAGGTGACCATCAAGGGTTATGCATGGAGTGGTGGTGGCAGAGCTGTGATCCGGGTGGATGTGTCTCTGGATGGGGGCCTAACCTGGCAGGTGGCTAAGCTGGATGGAGAGGAACAGCGCCCCAGGAAGGCCTGGGCATGGCGTCTGTGGCAGTTGCAAGCCCCTGTGCCAGCTGGACAAAAGGAACTGAACATTGTTTGTAAGGCTGTGGATGATGGCTACAATGTGCAGCCAGACACTGTGGCCCCAATCTGGAACCTGCGAGGTGTCCTCAGCAATGCCTGGCATCGTGTCCATGTCTTTGTCGCCCCATGAGCATGGAAAAGAGCCACCTCAACCCCTTTCCCCACCCATTAGCCTCACTGCTTCAGAAAAATCTTTCCCACCCCTCAACTTCTTGGATCACAACTCTGGCTTCCTAAGCCATACCCAAGTACACATATAGCACATTTCACCCAGGGCCCCTCCCTCTTTGGACACTATGTTACATATCCCTCTTGGCCTTTGAACCTGTGCCAGGAAATGTGAGCTGTTACAGCAAGGGGCTAGAAGTGAGATAAGTAATTCTGGAGACAAGCACTATTTTGTTTTCGTATCCCACCTCCATTTCTCATGCCTACTGCCATCAAGGCCTTGTTTTACTTTTCTTTTTGGATTCTTCAGAGAAATGTGTGTGGCATGTGTAAGAAAAGTGTATATACTATTATCTCTCCAGGTTGCAAAGTTGTGAGGAGAGCAAGGGGCACAACCATCTCCCTTTACAGTTCTACTTTTCTAATAAATAGTCTGTTTAAGATCATGACTCTTGGGCCTGGGGAGTGAGCCTATTGCAGGAGGGAGGATGCATTTGTACTGGGATGTATAATGAGATTAGTCCAAAACAAACAAAACTTGGGAGGAAGACAGAGGAAGTAGGCTTGTAGGTTAAGAAGTGTGGCTTCTGGCTGGGCACAGTGGCTCATGCCTGTAATCCCAGCACTTTGGGAGGCCGAGGCGGGTGGATCACTTGAGGTCATGAGTTTGAGACCAGCCTGGCCAATGTGGCAAAACCCAGTCTCTACCAAAAATACAAAAATTAGCTGGGTGTGGTGGCGGGCGCCTGTAATCCCAACTACTTGGGAGGCTGAGGCAGGAGAATCTCTTGAACCAAGGATGCGGAGGTTGCAGTGAGCCGAGATCACACTACACCCCAACCTGGGCGACAGAGCAAGATTCCGTCTCAAAAAAAAAAAAAGGAGAGGGGGCTTCCTTCTCTGAGGTCTGGCAGTATCTGCAAGGACACCTAGGTGATTGACTTCAGGATACCATGAAGAGAGGAGAGGTGACAAAAACATGTATCCTCCAACCCCTCTCCCCAACAATTCCAATGCACTTGGCAGGAAAGGCAAAGGGTGCTAGGAGTTTAAAATCAATATTGTCTTAGGAGGCTGTGAAAGCAAAATAAATCTCGGGGCCCCAGAATCACTGAGCTAAAGGGAAAAGTCAAGCTGGGAACTGATTAGGGTAAACCTGTCTCCCATTCAAAGTCATCCCTCTGCTCACTGAGATAAATGCATATCTGATTGCCTTCTTTGAGAGGAATACAACCATTTGCCTTTCTTTTTTTTTTTTTTTGTAGAGACGGAGTCTCAGTCTCGCTCTGTCACCCAGGCTGGAGTGCTGGAGTGCAGGAGTGCGGTGGCGCGATCTCCACTCACTGCAACCTCGGCCTCCGGAATTCAAGCAATTCTCCTGTCTCAGTGTCCCAAGTAACTGGAACTACAGGCACACACCACCACGCCGGGCTAATTTCTTTTGTATTTTAGTAGAGATGGGTTTCACCACGTTGCCCAGGCTGGTCTTGAACTCCTGAGCTCAGGCAATCAGTCTGCCTCCCAAAGTGCTAGGATTACAGGCCTGAGCCACCAAACCCGGCTTTTTTTTTTTTTTTTTTTTTTTTGAGACAAAATCTCACTCTGTTGCTCAGGCTGAAGTGCAGTGGCCCGATCTCAGCTCACTGCAACCTCCTCCCGGCTTCAAGCGATTCTCCTGCCTCCGTCTCCCAAGTAGCTGGGACTACAGGCGCCTGCCACCACGCCCGGCTAGTTTTTTATTTTTAGTAGAGACGGGGATTTCACAATGTTGGCCAGGCTGGTCTTGAGCTCCTGACCTCAGGTGATCTGCCCGCCTCGGTCTCCCAAAGTGCTGGGATTACAGGCGTGAGCCACTACGCCTGGCCCCATTTGCCTCTTATCTACCTAGGACCTGGAAGCCTCCTCCCAGTTTTGAATTGTCCCGCCTTTACATATATTGATTGATGTCTCTCTTCTCCCTCAAATGTATAACACCAAGCTCTGCTCCAATCACCTAGGGCACATGTCGTCAGGATCTCCTGAGGCTGTGTTAGGGGCGTGCGTCCTTAACTTCGGCAAAATAAACTTCCTAAATTGAGACCTGTCTCAGATTTTTGGGATTCACAAGGTACAGAGGGAAAACTTGGCTCTAGGGCCTGACGTGCCAGGCCACATAGGGTGTCCAGTGTGTGCTTAGATTGCAAACTGGGTGCAGATTAAAGGCTAGTTTTTAGGTTACCTTCGGCAGGCGATGGCGCCTTTCGGACTTGAATCTTTCGGCGCTCGGCTACTCTCCCCTAGCTCCTCTCCCTTTTTCCCCCAGCAGTCTCCCGGGCTTGGGGACGCTCGGTGTTCGGCCACGCCGCCTGTCGCCTGGTAGTGGGACCGGAAGTTGTTAGGGGGAGGGGGACGGCTGTGATGGGGGGGGATATATGGGGGGGCAGGTCCCTCCTCAGGTGAAGCTGCTGATGGAGATGGAGCCGCCGCCGCCGCCGCCGCCTCTCAGCGCCCGGGTCCTGGCTCCGGCCCGGCGACTGCCGCCGCCTCAGTGACCCCACTCCCCCCGCACTGGGCCGCCCGGGCCAGAGTGGGGGACCCCCGCCCCCCCCGCCTCCCTTTTCCCCAACACCGTCCCCTCTCCCCCACCCCTCACAGCCTGCGCGCGCGCGCGGAGACGCCTCAGGTGAGTGAGGGGCGGGGCTTGGGGGGGGTAAAGCGAGGGCGGGGCTTCGGTGGCCGGGGGCGGGGCCTGAGGGGCTCGGGCGTGAAGGAGCTGGGAGACGTGGGCGGGGGAAGGGGCCAGGCTGAGAGAGGGGCGCGCGTTGGGCTGGCGCCCGAGGGGTGGAACATGGCCGGGGGAGTTTGGCCCGAGGCCCCAGTATTAAGAGGGAGGTAGCAGGGACTTGGGGTCCTAAAAAGGCGGGAGACAGATCACCGCAGGGGTCTGAGGACTGGCTGGAGCTGGCAGCCGCGGGGCTCCTCCGTGGGGATGTGGTTTGGGTATACAGCAGGACAGAGAGGAGAAAGGAGCAGCAGAGAGGGTATCTGAACAAAACAAGAGAGGGACCCGGGTATTGGGTCGAGGAATGCTGAAGACAGGAGTCTGGGGATAAAGACGTAGGCCTAGGTGAGAAGATCTGGGAGGCAATGAGCATATTGGGAGAAACATGTAGAGAAGAAACTTAGCATGGAGTGAGAAGTGCACAGTGTAGGGTGAGAGGTGTAGGGAACTTGGGAAGCAAGGCTGGAAAGGAAGAGATTCACTGCCTAAGAGCCCTAAGAAAGAAATGCAACGGAGGAAACCCCAGTGCAGACATCCAGATGGGAGCTGCAAACTTGGGAAGCAGGCTGCCTGCTTCCTGTGTACCAAAACAGCCCTCCCTGTACCTCCTCACACAAATCCCATTTTCTTACCCCTTGGCTGCTAGAGTTGTAGGTTCTCGCTTTTTAAATTTTCTATATTATTTATGTGCCTTTAAAAAAATTATGATTAGGGCCGGGCGCGGTGGCTCAAGCCTGTAATCCCAGCACTTTGGGAGGCCGAGACGGGCGGATCACGAGGTCACAAGATCAAGACCATCCTGGCTAACACGGTGAAACCCCGTCTCTACTAAAAAAAAATACAAAAAACTAGCCGGGCGAGGTGGCAGGCGCCTGTAGTCCCAGCTACTCGGGAGGCTGAGGCAGGAGAATGGCGTGAACCCAGGAGGCGGAGCTTGCAGTGAGCACTCCAGCCTGCGCGACTGAGCAAGACTCCATCTCAAAAAAGAAAAAAATTATGATTAGTCCTGTCTGGGAGCAGTAGAATGTTTAACGGAACGTGGACCTTTAGATATGTTCATGAAATATTGTACCCCAATCCCCCTCCAAGGTCAAGAACTTATGAACTCTGCTTCCAGAAATTTTTTTTTTTTTTTTTTTTTTTGAGACCGAGTGTCGCTCTTGTTGCCCAGGCTTGAGTGCAATGGCGCAATCTTGGCTCACTGCAACCTCCATCTCCCGGGTTCAAGCGATTCTCCTGCCTCAGCCTCCCAAGTAACTGGGATTACAGGCGCCCGCCACCACCCCTGGCTAATTTTTTGTATTTTTAGTAGAGATGGGGTTTCACCAAGTTGGCCAGGCTGGTCTCGAACTTCTGACCTCAGGTGATCCACCCGTCTTGGCCTCCCAAAGTGCTGGGATTACAGGCATGAGTCACCATGCCTGGCCAGAAAATTTTTTGCATACCTTATTTCGCCCCATTTCCTTCTCTCATGAACAAAACTATCTCGTGTTGTGACTCTTATCAACCCTCGCTTATATGTCTAGTAGTTCCTACTGTGCCTGTCTCCCCGGCCTGTGCCCTCAAAGCATCAATGGTGGGCATGGTATGTTCCTGACATGCTCACATGTCAGCTTTAGGTGTTCCAACATCATAGTCAACCAGATGACCATTGAAGCCTGTCTCCCCTTACTGATACTTGCTCACTTTGCCTGGGTGAAGATACATGTTCATATCCTTAAGGAAGCATGAAAATGTTGTCTGACTACCTAGAATATTTCCACTTAAGATAACTCAGATTCTGAGGATAAGGCCAGATAAAAGGCCAAATCAGACAATCTTTGAAAGCATAGTGTTTCCTTTGGTTGGGGCACCAGCTGGTAATCCCTCACCTCCTCATGGACCTGCCAGTAGATCCGTGAATCATGCTCCATCATTTGCAGGAGGACTTCAGCTTTCCCTACTAACAGCCTAAAGCCAGAGAATCCAGACAGCCCCTTGGATCATGAGAACAGTCAGATGAGTAGCTCCTGAGATAAAAATAAAATCTTAAAAGAAGAAAATAGCTTTACCATTGGGAAGCAAGAGAAGTTTCACTGGAGCTTCTGGGGTGGGCTTCAGGATGGTGAGAGCTGCCCTCATTTTGGCAGCTTCAGAATTATACCTTGCCCTAGTCAATAGAAGTTCATGTCTCAAACACAAAATATAATGTCTTTGTTGCCCACTGAGTGCAGTTAGTTAGTTGAATTGTAGCTTTTGGGCAATCCCCTTCCTCTGAGTAGGTTAAGGGTAAGGCATATTTCAGGACTTGGCTCAGAAATAAGTCCTGACTTTTTTCCAGTGAAAATGTAACTGAAAGTCTCTTTATATCCTCTTAGTTTGAAATCTGCAGCTTGAACTTCCCAGCATGGGAGAAACTTATCCCACCTTTCACCCTACCCCCCACACACAGCAGTATCCACAAAGGAATTATTCTTTTCCCCAACTGGCCACCTCTCTCTGTCTCTACATACAAACACACACACACACACACACACACACACACGCCCCAAAGAAAAAGAAAGATAGGTATTTCTAGCCTCATTTTACTCTGTAGGAACAAATAAGAGTGTGGGACCCTGTGAGTGTGGACAATACCACAGGCAGAGGGACTCCCTTTCTTTATTGGTCTGTTGACTCTGCTGAAGAAAGCTTTGAATTCCAGGCTTTGATTTGCTTCCTCTTCTTAAAAGAGTTATGAACTCTGTTCTGGAAACAGAGAGATAGGTTCAAAGTTTATCAGACAAAAGCATCTAAGAAAGGGTAGTGCTGATATGAATGCTGATATGAATGACCTGGTCCAGCTGGGGATAGGATCCACATTGTAGGCTCTGATGCAATACATATGCTGGGGTAGTCCTCAAGCTAAGAGGCCGTTTCTACTTTAAAGAGACTTAATGACCATCTAGTTTGGGGTTTTCCTCAGGTCCATTATCTCTGAAAAGAGACATAGGAGGAAGAGGATTATTTATCCTCCCATTCATAAGCCTGTGTTTCCTGTTCAAGGATTTAGGTCACCAAGACGCAGACCCAAAAACCATTCATTTAATAACCCAAGAAAGAAGGCAAGCAGGGTGGCCCAAATCTTCCAACTGGGGCAAGATTTAATAAAGTGTTCCAGTAGAAAGAACCCTCTAATGGTAACTTGGGCTCTACATGTCCTACTTCTGTTGTTAACCAGATGGGTAACTCTGGGCTTAGTTTCTTCTGTTAAAAACCAGGAAATTGTAGGTCATCTCTCAACTCCATTTCAGCTCCAGGATTCCTCAGGTCCTGAAGTACCCCTGCCCTAGACCCTCCACATGAAGAAGAGAGGCTTACCAAATTGGATTGTCAGAGCAAAACTATTAGCAGTGGAGCCTGAAAACATCTTTCTGGCCCAGACAACAGTGAGCTTTTTTGATCAGCATGTATTAGGGACTTTTGGCTACAATTGCAATCAAAGGCAATTGTTCCTGTCTCTTCTACATTTTTTTGCTACTGTACCCTAGTCAGAATAGTTCATTGAGACTTCCCTGTAATTTCAAACTTCACTTGAGAGCACTAACCCTGTTTTGGGCATCTTTGGCTTTAAAACTGATTATTATAAGACTCAAATTGAATTTCCCTGCTCTACTTTCTCCACCCCTGCCCAAACATACCACTGAACAGCAGTGACTTTGTGAGGACTTTCTATTAACAGAGAGCTATACTTCGGGGTATACCCAAAAACCCCAAAAAGTATCATCTCCTGTGTATCATATCTAGTGATTTAAAGTGTTTAGTTTGGCCCTTTCCCTTCGTTCCTTATGTCCTGAAATGAGACATGGGAGGGATAGGATTGTTTCTTCTCCCACTCATAAACCTTAGCCTTCTCTCTCTTCTGCAGTCTACATGGGGAGGACAGAGAAGCGCAAAGAACAAGAGAAAAGATGCATCCATCTGAGATCTAAAAGGAGACAATGAGGTGATATTTTCCCCCTGCCCAGGTGTTGTGTTTTCAGCTCTTACCCCTTTTTATTTAAGAGACTGGCCATTCCTAGGATGACCTGGGAATTCATCCCCTCTGCACTGCTCCCCAAGCACTTGGATAATGAAGCTGAGCTGTCTTCAACTGTATTATATGTAGACAGAAGGTCACCATCTACAGCCTGGTGAAAAATGAGTCAGATCTTTCCACTGTAAAGACAAACACATGAGCTGAGCTAAGATTGGTGGGTTTCCTTCAGAGAGCACTAGGTTGACCCTAAAGATTATTTCAGAGCTGCAAATTGCTTGATGTCTAGATCTTTTTCCTGGAAAGGGGCTTGCAGACAATGGCTAATTCCATACCTTTCCCTGGCCCCTTTGCCTCTTCTTCCTCCTCAATTATGCAAAGCTTTTGATAGAGACCAGAGCCAGCTATGTGATTCCAACATGTTTTTGCTCAGATTTCATTCAGTTCAGGAAGGCACAGATAGTAGAGGATGATGCTGTGGGTTTGCTCTACTTGTAGCACCTGAATGGCTCACACCCAAGGCACATGGGAAGTTCTGTCTTTTTAATAACCACTGGTCTCCACCTGAGAACCCAGGTACTAAGGGAAAATGGAGAAAAATTTTCCACTTCTGCCTGTTATAGTTTGGGAATAATAACACAAACATGGTATGGATCCTTGCCATTCTCTCTACCTTCACCCTCTTTCCCAACAATATTCTGCTCATGACCTTTTACCCCCTAGGCCACAATAAGCATGTGTTAAATGACTTTTTTTTTTTTTTTTTGAGATGGAGTTTCGCTCTTGTTGCCCAGTCTGGAGTGCAATGGCCTGATCTCGGCCGGCTGCAACCTCTACCTCCAGGGTTCAAGTGATTCTCCTGCCTCAACCTCCCAAGTAGCTGGGATTATAGGCATGCACCACCACCCCCAGCTAATTTTGTATTCTTAGTAGAGACGAGGTTTCTTCATGTTGGTCACGCTGGTCTCAAACTCCCGACCACAGGTGATCCGCCCGCCTTGGCCTCCCAAAGTGCTGGGATTACTGGCGTGAGCCACCACACCTGGCCTAAATGACTTTTTTTTTTTTTTTTTGAGATGGAGTCTCACACTTTCACCTAGGCTAGAGTGCAGTGGTGCGATCTCCGCTCACTGCAAGCTCCGCCTCCCAGGTTCACGCCATTCTCCTGCCTTAGCCTCCCAAGTAGCTGGGATTACAGGCACCCGCCACCACGCCCAGCTGATTTTTTTGTATGTTTAGTAGAGACGGGGTTTCACTGTGTTAGCCAGGATGGTCTTCATCTCCTGACCTCGTGATCCGCCTGCCTCGGCCTCCCAAAGTGCTAGGATTACAGGCGTGAGCCACCGCGCCTGGCCTAAATGACTTTTTTTTTAAGGTCTCACTATGTTGACCAGGCTGGCCTACAACTCCTAGACTCAAGCAGTCCTCTTGCCTTGGCCTCCCAAAGTGCTGGGATTACAGGTATGGACCACCATGCCTGGCCTAAATTCCAGTTTTGAAGTGTTACTGGATTAGACAGGATTCTTTAGAGTATTTGAAGAGTTTTAATCACTTGTGATGTCCGTCTTATTTCAGGCTTTCGGAGCCACCACATAGAGAAAACCTCACTTTCTCACATTTTTATCACCAATACTTAGAGCCGTGAGAATGTTTCTGGGGTAAGGGGGGTGGTAGCTGATACCTGATCTCCTCTTGGAAATCAGACTCTGGATTCGTCCTCACTGCTGCCTGTCAGGGAGCCTGGTGGGAAATCTTCTGTCTGGAAAGGATGCCCATTCCTGTTCAAATGTGTTATCTTGTTGGTGGGAGAAAGCCAGGGCCAGGGAGGACTCTTGTTTATGCCAAGTGGATTCAAACAAATGGGGAAGAGCTAGGCACAGTGGCACATGCACCTGTAGTCCCAACTACTCATGAGGCTGAGGAAGGACTGCTTGAGGCCAGGAGTTTGAGGCTGTAGTGTGCTGTGATTGTGCCCGTGGACAGCCACTGCACTCCAGCCCAGACAACATAGTGAGATCCCATCTCTAGTAAATATAATAAATAAGAACAGGGAAGAAAATTTGTGTCTCCAGAGGTTACAATGACCAGCGTTTCCTCCCTCCTCACAGAGATATTCCTTTTGAATTGGAACACTGATTGTTTCTAGTTGCTTTGTATTCAGCTCAGAGCTCAATTTACAGTACATATGTGTCTACCCCCCCATCACTGAGTGACAGTTATGTTGCTTTATTTATTTATTTATTTTGTGACAGAGTCTCACTCTGTCACCCAGGCTGGAGTGCAATGGCGTGATCTCGGCTCACTCCAACCTCTGTCTCCAGGGTTCAAACAATTCTTATGCCTCAGCCTCCCAAGCAGCTGGGACTACAGGCGCGTACCACCAAGCCCAGCTAATTTTTGTAGTTTTATTAAAGACGGGGTTTCACCACGTTGGCCAGGCTGATCTTGAACTCCTGACCTCAAGTGATCCGCCTGCCTCAGCCTCCCAAAGTGCCGGGATTACAGGTGTGAGCCACCGCCCCCGGCCGACAGTTATGTTGCTTTAAAGCCAATCTCCTTCCAAGATCTTTGATCTAAAACTGTCTCATGTAACTAACTTCCCTCTCCTTCTACCTCCTCCTCTTGCAATGTGTCTCCAATTGGCACTGCCTAATTTGACCCAGTTCCTCTAAGGAGATACTAAGATCTGCCTGGCTGGTTAGGCAGGGGAGGAGGTGCTTTGAGGGGTAGAGAGTAGGAAGGCTGGGCGGGATGTGCTGCAGGGAGACTTGAGCAAAGAGTAAAGTACATCTACTGATTTGCTCCTGGTTTGCACAGAAAACCAGGACTGAGAACAGCAGAGTTTCAATCCAATACCCTCTCACTTCCAGGGTTACCAACTTGGTACAACTTGGTATTAAAACCAGCGCGGTGGCTCACGCCTGTAATCCCAACGCTTTGGGAGGCTGAGGAGGGCAGATCACCTGAGGTCAGGGGTTCGAGACCAGCCTGGCCAACCTGGCAAAACCCCATCTCTACTAAAAATACAAAAATTAGCTGGGCGTGTTGGCGCACACCTGTAATCCCAGCTACTCAGGAGGCTGAGGCAGGAGAATCACTTGAACCCGGGATGCAGAGGTTGCAGTGAGCCGAGATCATGCCACTGCACTCCAGCCTGAGTGACAGATCGAGACTCCGTCTCAAAAAGAAAAAGAAAAAAAGAAACAAAAACCCAGCTGGAGGCAGCTAAGTACTGATTTTGCCCAAGATGTGTCACAGAGCACATGTTAAGAGCAATTAAGCAGGAAAACTCAGCTTGCTGTTAGAAAGAAAGTCCAACTCAGAAAACAGCTCCTTCAGACCCTTCTGGAAATTGTTTTGGGGCCATTTGGGCAGAAGTCCAAGAATGAGATACACTTCCTGAGCCAGTGCTAGCTGAATGCTATGCTTCACCTGTTCTGCCCACCTAGTGCTTGTCTAGCCCTTCATTCATGGAGGCATTAGGCATACTGCATGCACACACATACACACACACACAAAAAAAATACGAGCATATTTCTTCCTGTAGAGCCAGCTCAACTTGTTCTTCCTTTTAAAGTAACAGACCCCACTCCCACAGGGATCACACCAAAGGAAAAGATGCCTTACGTGATGTTAGAACCAGGGAAAAGAATTAGTCAAGTTTGGTTGTCCATGCCAGTAGTCCCAACTACTCAGAAGGCTGAGGCAGGAGAATTGCTTGAACCTGAGAGCCAAACTCATGCCACTGCACTCCAGCCTGGGCAACACAGTGAGACTCCATCTCAAAAACAAAACAAAAACAGGGAAAAGCAAGAAAACCCATGAAAGCCTTGAGTAGCCTGGCTTTTGAAAGATTTAATAGAAGGAGGACACCTCAGAGAGGCAGGCAACTTGTGTTCTTGTTCTTGTTCTATTCTCACCATGAACCCTGGGACAAGTAACTTCACTGCTCTCAGCCTCAGTTTCTCTCAGTTTCTCTAAGCAGAAAACAGGAAAATCCTGCTCACTCTTGCCTCTCCTGCATGGGGAGGTGTGTGAGGGAAATTTCAAGTGGCACTTTGGGGTTTTTTTGTTTTGTTTTGTTTCATTTTGTTTTATTTGAGACAATGTCTTGCTCTTGTCGCCCAGGCTGGAGTGCAATGGCACAATCTCAGCTCACTGCAACCCCCGTCTCCCGGGTTCAAGCAATTCTCCTGCCTCAGCCTCCCGAGTAGCTGGGATTACAGGAGCACCCCACCACGCCCGGCTAATTTTTGTATTTTAGTCGAGATGGGGTTTTGCCATGTTGGCCAGGCTGGTCTCGAACTGCTGACCTCATGATCCGCCCACCTCAGCTTCCCAAAGTGCTGGAATTACAGGTGTGAGCCACCACACCCAGCTTCAAGTGGCACTTTGAACTTTGCATTTTTTTTTTTTTTTTTTTTGAGATGGAGTCTCCCTTTGTTGCCCAGGCTGGAGTGCAGTGGCGTGATCTCTGCTCACTGCAACCTACACCTCCCGGTTCAAGCAATTCTGCCTCAGCCTCCCGAGTAGCTGGGATTATAGGTGTGCACCAACACGCCCAGCTAATTTTTTTGTATTTTTAGTAGAGATGGGGTTTCACCATGATGGCCAGGCTGGTCTCGAACTCCTGACCTGAGGTGATCCACCCACCTCGCCCTCTCAAAGAGCTGGGATTATAGGCGTGGGCCGCCACGCCCAGCTCAAGCTTTCCATTCATTTTGAAAAGCCCCAAAGGGCAATTATGAATCTAACGATTTGGAAACGAAAGGGGCCCTCAATACCAGACTGCCCTCCTTTATCTTTTGATCTCTATCTCAAGTTGCATGGCTAGTTTCAGAGAGTATGAGTTCTCTAACAACTGTGGACTTGGACTCTTCTAATCATTGTTCCTAAGGGACCCTTCAAGGAACCACTTATTATTGTGGCTTGTTCTAGTGGTCTGGTCCCAAAGTTCAGTCCATCCCAGGAAGGATGTCAAGAAAAGAGGGTTAATAAACTTAGAGAATTTTTTTCTCTATGCCCTGGCTTCTTAGGGAAATAGGGTTGATACTAGGAATCTCTCTGACAAAATGTAAGAGAGAATTGCTTTGTGAAGTGAAGGTAAGCCCATGTTTCAGGTTTTCTCATGAGCCTTTATTATTATTATTATTATTTTTTTTTTTTTTTTTTTTTTTTTTAGACGGAGTCTCGCTCTGTAGCCCAGGCTGGAGTGCAGTGGCCGGATCTCAGCTCACTGCAAGCTCCGCCTCCCGGGTTCACGCCATTCTCCTGCCTCAGCCTCCCGAGTAGCTGGGACTACAGGCGCTGCCACCTCGCCCGGCTATTTTTTGTATTTCTTAGTAGAGACGGGGTTTCACCGTGTTAGCCAGGATGGTCTCGATCTCCTGACCTCGTGATCCGCCCATCTCGGCCTCCCAAAGTGCTGGGATTACAGGCTTGAGCCACCGCGCCCGGCCTCTCATGAGCCTTTAAAAGGAGTCTCTCAACTCCAGACAAGAACTGGGTGGGGGGCAGGAAAACAGATACTTTCCTCTGTGTGCCTTCCTGCACCCCCTCACCCCCACCCTCACCTCTCTCAATATACCATTACAAGCAAACCAAATTTTTATCCGTCTGCCTCAGTGAGATCCTTCAAAAAGACCAAGAATCCCCACAGCAACTCAGACTGTTCCCTTGCCCCATTCTTGCTTCTGCCTCTGCCTCAGGGCATTTAGTTTTCATCAGATGAGTGGGGGATGCAATTTTTATTTATTTATTTATTTATTTATTTATTTATTTATTTATTTATTTTATTTTATTTTGTTTTGTTTTATTTTTTGTGACCGGGTCTCACTCTGTCGCCCAGACTGGAGTACAGTGGCAGGATCTCGGTACACCACAACCTCCACCTCCTAGGCTCAAGTGATTCTCCTGCCTCAGCCTCCCAAGTACCTGGGATTACAGACTCACACCATCGCCCAGCTAATTTTGTTTTGATTTGTTTTTTTAAGAGACGGAGTTTTGCTCTTGTTGCCCAGGCTGGAGTGCAATGGTGTGATCTCGGGTCACTGCAACCTCCGCCTCCCGGGTTCAAGTGATTCTCCTGCCTCAGCCTCCCGAGTAGCTGGGATTACAGGCATGCACCACCACGCCTGGCTAATTTTTTTTGTATTTTTAGTAGAGATGGGATTTCTCCATGTTGGTCAGGCTGGTCTCAAACTCCTGACCTGAGGTGATCTGCCCGCCTCAGCCTCCCAAAGTGCTGGGATTACAGGTGTGAGCCACCAGGCTGGCCGCAATTTTGGATGTATGTAAATTTCCACCAGATAGATTTTTTTTCTCTCCTCCCACAGGCTCCTAAAGAGATAATTCATTGCAACAAATTATCACTTTTAAGTGTTCTCAGTTACTGATTGTTTAATACTCTACTGCCAATTACTGCTTGCCTTCCCTCAAATAGACTTTAACCTTCATTTTAAATTCAGACTCCCCCCACCTCCTTTTTTAAAATAAGCATAGCAGAGTAATTGATGAGAGGGTGGGGATAACCATTTACAGGTTTAATTTGTTTATCACACCTTCAGTAGAGGACTTATCACTGAACCCTGAGTGGGCTGCTCTTCTCCATCTTCTACTTTTCCTGTCACCATCCCTCACACAACATACTCCCAGACAGAATCCCTTGAATGACTGAACCCAGCTTCTTATTACTACCCCATCTTTAACTGAGGTATAGAGCCTCTGAGGAGCTGTTTCTTTGCCTCCTCAGGGCTGAGGTGTAACCTCCACCTACATACATGGTCTAATCTCAGAATCAAGGACCACTCTGGATTAAGATAGTGTCTCCACCTCAGAGGCTGGGGAGGCCTGCAGAAGTTGTAAATTGGAGGAAATAGTGGGGTTTGTAAATCAGGGTACATTGTCTTTCATCAGGACAAAGTGTAAGGTTTTTCTTGGAGACAGGGTCTCACTTGGTTACCCAGGCTGGAGTGTAGTGGTAAGATCACAGCTCACTGCAGCCTCGACCTCCAGGCTCAAGTGATCCTCTCACCTCAACCTCCTGAATATCTGGGACTACAGGCACATGCCACGATGCATAATTTATTTTTATATTTTGTAGAGATGGGATCTCCCTATATTGCCCAGGCTGGTCTCAAATCCCTGGGCTCAAGCGATCCTCCCACCTTCTTCCCAAAGCAGGAGGATTACAGGCATTGAGCCACAGTGCCTGGCTAAGGTTTTTCTTCTTTAGGATGGTATCAAACCATGCTTAAGTACTCCTTTAGGTTTCTTGCTAACTCAAGAATGTTAAAGAGAAGCCTCCTCCCTTCCCAGAGCTATCTTCTAATAGCAGCTATTTTCTCTTTCAACAGAATCTCTTTAAAATGGACATAGAAGACTGCAATGGCCGCTCCTATATGTCTGGTATGCCTTCTGTGTGTTCTGTTTGTTAGGGGCTGGAAGCAGATGCTCTCCTGTAGAGCAGAGCAGAGAGCCTTCAGCCTAGGCACATAGCCTCTAAATGTCCTAGTTACACAGCTAACTCTCATGCTTGGTGGCCGTTGGTAGTGTGCAATTATTTTGGTGATCTTACATTCCCTAAATAGTAATTCTCTTTTCCAGACTTCTTGGGGGATGGAGGAAGGGAATAGGAGGGGAATATGAGCGGACATCATTAGAAGAATAATTTGAAGCAAATAGATGGAAAGAAGACGTGGTTCCTTCTCCTTTGCTCTGAAGTCACCAGCCAAACATGAAATCCTGTTCTATCCAGATAGAGTGGTACAAGGTTTCAAACCTCAAAGGCCTGCGAGGGCCAGGTGGTCATGTGAATGAGTGAAGTAAAGTTAGGATAATAAGCAGAAAAGAATGGTGGGGGCTGTCATGAAGTAGAGAACATATGTCCCACTTAAAAGGACAGCAGCTTTCAGTGTCCACTAGAACTTGTCATGCAGGAATGTGTATCTAGTGTGGCCAAAACTTCTAAATGTTTAGGAGAAATCAGAAATCCAAATTTTTATACGAAATGTCTCCATTTTAAAATAATGACTCAAGGCTGGGCACGGTGGCTCACGCCTGTAATCCCAGCACTTTGGGAGACAGGCAGATCACCTGAGGTCAGGAGTTCAAGACCAGCCTGGGCAACATGGTGAAACCCCATCTCTACTAAAAATACAAAAATTAGGCCAGGCACAGTGGCTCACACCTATAATCCCAGCACTTTGGGAAGCCAAGGTGGGCAGATCACGAGGTCAAGAGATCGGGACCATCCTGGCCAACATGGTGAAACCCTCTCTCTACTAAAAATACAAAAATTAGCTGGGCATGGTGGTACATGCCTGTAGTCCCAGCTACTCAGAAGGCTGAGGCAGGAGAACCCGGGAGGTGGAGGTTGCAGTGAGCCAAGATCATGCCACTGCACTTCAGCCTGGCAACAGAGTGAGACTCCATCTCAAAAAAAAAAAAAGAAAAAAAGAAATAATAGAAACCAAAACTCGGTTTTGATGTGATGAGTATCCCTATCAGAAACCCAAGCATCATTGTGGAAATGACCTATAGCTTATTTTTTACTCTAAAGTAGGACCAATGAAGGAATTATTGGCATGCACTAAAGGAGATAGCAAGATGGGTCAGACACACATATGAGAGTCATTGGCAACACCCGGGTAATGTAAGGTAAGATGTTGACTCTGGCCCCTTTCTTGTTTAAGGAGGGAAGGAGTTGGAATGGGTAAAGGCATTCAATACCTGCCACATGCTTGACAGAATGACAGGGATCAGGCAGACTCATTTAATTGGAAGAGACTTTATTAGAACAAAAGTCATGGCGCTTGTGAGGAGCGAGCCAGTCCTCCTACCTCCTGCTCAGTTAAGCCTATTCAGAAAACCACTACTGAGCAACAAGTACACTCGGGACCCTGCTTTAGTGCTGGGGAACACTCAGATGGATAAAATCCAGTCCCTGCCATAAAGCAGGCAAATGAGAAACTACAAATCCCGTGGAGCTCTTTTCAAACCTGTTTATGGAGAATACTGGATACTCGTGGAAAACTGAGGTGATTTGCTTCACCATGCTATGAAACCAAGTTTTCCCTGCTTTCAGCAGATTGGCATTTCCTAGATAAGAAGTGGCCTTTGCACAGGATGGTTTCTGAATGGAAGTGGAGGCCAGGAACTCCTCCTCTGTACTTTGAGAATTCTAGATGTCAGCAGCTACCTTAGAAAGGGAAAGGGGAAAGTCAAAGTAGGGCTACCATTAGCTCTGAAAAGTACCCCTCTTAGGACTGGGCAAAGCTGTGCTCATCACTGACCCATCTCTCCTGGAAGAGTCATATGGAAGCAGAGGGAAAGGCTGCAGCACGCAGCCCTCCTGAAGCACACTGCAAACCTCCACAGGCCCCCACAGTTCTTCTGTTCCACACCAGGTGACCTTCCCTCATCAGGCCACTTGATGAAAAGGGTATCTCTCCTGTTCTTCCAAGAGATTTGAATTCCTCACAGAACATGATTTAGAAAATCCATCTTTTCTCCCCTTTTCTCTTTTTAAAGCTGCAGATCATTCCCTTCTGGGGCAGGGAAAAGGGGGAGATAAGCAGGAGTCTATTAATTTACGGCACAGATAACCACCCCCTCCATTTTCCTATCTTTCAAGGGAAACAGAGTTGCTCAAACCCAGCTCATGCCATTAATTGAGCAGTGCTTGCCCCGTTTCCTGAGACTGTTAAATGTTTAAGAGAACTTTGGTAGAAAGGGATTCAGGGGTAGGCAACCCAAAGTTTCACAGCCCCTCCCACCGCCAAATTCTTGGAATCAGAAAATGTAGTCTTTCAAAGTAGGTCAGTTTGTCAGTGAGCAGCTCCTCTGAAAGGGAAGGGAGCAGAGGCCTTGTCCTGATGGAGGGTGGATTCATCCAGGGCCTTCGGCTGCTGGGGCCCCAGGGGCACAGGAGGGAGGGGAAGACCATACCAGCCTTTTTGCCTGGGATCTGAAAGGTCTCAGGGCCACGGAGCAACACTAGCCTGACACCAGACTGCTGGGCCCTCTCGCCGCTGGAAAGGAGGAGGCTGTCAGTCCCCAGATCTAGAGAGCAACCTTCCTCCTGGAGGAGGAGGGAAAGAGTTTGGTGGGGGAGGGGCTTTCTGCCGATCTGAGAGCCTTGAAGCTGTCCGTGTCCTGGGCCCCATGACCTCTGGGGCCTTGGCTTCCCCAGCTGGCAGAGGATTGGGCCTTCCCTGGGGCCCCCCCTTTCTCCCTCCCACCCGCAGGCCCATCCATCTCTCTCACTCTCTCTCTCTCTCTCTCTCTCTCTCTCTCTCTCTCTCTCGCTCTCTCGCTCTCTCGCTCTCTCGCACACACTCTTGCCTCTCTCAGGCATTTGTTGTGCAGTTCCTCTTTGTCTGCTGGGCACGAGGGGCAACGGCATCTGCCTTTCCCTCCCTGTGCACACACCCACCACCCACCCCCTGCACTGTCTTGGAAAAGGGATGCTGTAGCCTAGCATCTCCCCCACCATATACACATATACGTTCTCTCCAGCCCCCTCCCCAAGCACATCCAAGCGTGCTCTCCCCTCTCCCTCTCTCCCCTCTCTCTCTCTCTCTCTCTCTCTCTCACACACACACACACACACACACACACACACACTCAACACACATACACCCTGGGCTGAGCTGCTCTTGCTGGCTACAGCCGTGGGCCTCTGCTCACCGTGCCGCTGCTGCTGCCTGCGAAATGACGGCGGTTCCCCTCACTTCCAGGAATCCACGCTTCCTGGAAGGTGAGTGGCTGGGCTCACCCCTGCCTGCCACTGAGACGCAGACATGCATACACCACCCGCACTCCCTCGCCGTTTCCAAGGCGGCGGCCGCGTTCGCACCCCAGGGTCTCACCGGCAAGGGAAGGATAATGTAAGTTCAGGCAGAAGGCGGCTAGTGGAGGGAGGAAGGGGGGTGCTGGGGCTAGGGAGCCAATTCAGTAACTACTCCCAAGCCTGAGGAGATGGAGAGGATGGGGGCTGTGTGTGTGTATGTGTGTGTGTGTGTGCGCGCGTGTGTGTATGTGTGTAGCGGGGGAGGGGGCGTTCCTCCTTATACTTGCGGAGGATGGGAAAGGGTGTTTGGTGTTGCTAAGCAAAGACGGCGACTTGGACAGTGGGAGCCTGTGGTGACATCTTGATTAGGCCTTGGGGATAGAGGTAGAGCTGCCTGGGGTGAAATACCGAGACAGGCCTGGGTGGGAAGGGGTAGTGGAGAAAATCAAGGTAAGGAAGAGGAGCCTTGGCAAGCAGATGCCTCAGCCTCGAACAGAGATCTGAGGGGCCTCAGCCTCCTCCCCACAAAAGAGCTGAGGATGGGCGTCTTTCTTTGCTCTTCTGCCCACTATTCCCTCCTAGCAGGCTAGGATCCTGCCACCCTGGAGCCCATGGTCAAGAAAGGGAAAGCAGTTATGATGAGGTCCCTTGCAGAGAAGTGTGGAGGTTCTCCAAGCTCATGGCTATTCCCTAGATGTAGCCACTATGTAAAGGTCTCAAGGAAAGGCAGCAGGAGTGGAGGGCTGACCTCCTTTAACATGTGAAACACCTTTAGCTTGTGGCCTGTTTCCCAGTTCCTTTCTCTCCCTCCTACTTTTCAGCCTTTACCTACCTCCCAGTTCCTCTGATGTGAACCTCATGATTTGGCTTTCCCCTCTGGGGGTTCAGCCAATCTATGATGACTTTGAGCAAGAACATTTCTCAGAGACCTAAGAGCAGCCTTAATTCTTGGCTTTGACAGTCTGGGATTTCTTGGGAGTCCCAGACTTTTGAAATTCCCATACTGGGGTTTCTGGGGCTGAGAGAGGAACTGCTAAACTTCCTAAATCTTATTCTAGCCCCTTCACCCGAGCTAGAATTCAAAATCCTTGGTGCCCACGAAAGCCTTTCTGACTCCTGAAACAGATTCATTACACATATATATTAGCCCCATGAAAGTAGACTTGAGCCTGATTTTCCCCTTACCTTAATCTTTTTTTTGTTTTTGTTTTGTTTTGTTTTGTTTTGTTTGTTTTTTTTTTGAGACGGAGTCTCGCTCTGTCGCCTGGGCTGGAGCGCAGTGGCGCAATCTCAGCTCACTGCAAGCTCCACATCCCGGGTTCCCGCCATTCTCCTGCCTCAGCCTCCCGAGTAGCTGGGACTACAGGCGCCCGCCACCTCGCCTGGCTAATTTTTTTGTATTTTTTTAGTAGAGATGGGGTTTCACCGTGTCAGCCAGGATGGTCTCGATCTCCTGAACTCGTGATCCACCCGTCTCGGCCTCCCAAAGTGCTGGGATTACAGGCTTGAGCCACCGCGCCCGGCCCCTTACCTTAATCTTAGGGAGGGCAATAGCATCAAAGAGCCTCTTGAATTACTGGTATGACTCCTGCTCCTCTTCCTGCTTCTGGGCCTTAATTGGGAAAGCCACAAAGGATACTTTCCCCTCAGTGTTTCTAAGTGTACCTTTAAATATATTTTCCTCCATATAGCAAGTCCCTGGCCTCAAGAGGCAGCCTCAGCTGAATAAGCTGGGACCAGCGATGGATTTCCAACAAGTTCACTCATCCTTTTAGGGTCAAGGCTTCAAAACTAAGTGCCCTGTTCTTCCCTGATTAGTAACATCAAGTGATTTAGGGCAAGTCAGCACTAATAAAGGGAATAAGAAAATACCCTTTTCAGCCCTTCTAACCCTAGTAAACCCTACACTTAGTTGAAAGGACATATTTAAAACTGGCTCTGAGTCTACAAATCTCAACCCACAATCCTGAGATGCTCACTTCATGATATGTGTGTGGTGCCAATTTTAGGCAACATTTTCAGGTAACCATGGCTCACCTAAAGATCCCCAGCTGGGAAAACTCCGCTTCAAGCCATAAGGCTTTTTCTATAGATAGTGAACAAATTTCCTCAGGCTTTGACGGGATAAATGGGGAAAATGGGACTTTAGGAGAGGATATGAATGAGAAATGGTCCCAAAGTCCTGAGTGGTTGTTTTCTTCCCACTGACCAAAGCTGGAGAGGGATCCCTCAGGAGGGTGTGTTCCGGATTTCTTGCCTCAGGCCCAAGACTCCAACCATTTTATAATGGAATCTTTATTTTGTGAAAGTAAGTATGTACATAGCTGGGCAATTGGGTAAAGTACTAATAGGTGGACTTCAGGGATGAATTTTAGGCTTCCTCTCTCTCTCTTGCACTCTCTCTTTCTCTTTCTCTCTCTCTCTCTCTCTTCCATATTTAGGCCTGTGTGCACACATCCATGCATGTTCATGTTAGCAGATAATGTAGAAGGCTACCAGTATGTTTATCCCAATAGGTATGTTCTCTTTATATGTATCTACATATGTGCTGTGTCTCTGTGTGTGTTTATCTACATGTATTTTTATTTCACCTATGTATTTGTGCAGAAGATTGCGGGGAGGAGGGATTTTTTTTAGAAAGACATTCATATCTTTCTTTAGGTATGTTATCTGATTTCAAAAAACATTATGAAAGCCTCAAAAAGCATTTTTACAAAGCAATTTATCAAAAAATTAAATATACTGAGAATAAATTGATCACTTAACAGTCAGTGGACATCAAATAGTAAACATGTGATTGGAATCAGATCAATAGGAGACTTTCTGGAGTAATCAAATTTTTGCTGAATTTAGAAAGTCTAAGGGGCCCAATTCTTCCCTACTAAGATGGTGACCCCCAATTGGCTGGGTAGGTGGTGGAGAAGGACATGGACACTTATTGTCTATGATGCTAGTTCCACACTAGCAGCTATGTAACCTTAGACAAGTAACATAACCTCTTTTGTACCTCAGTTGCCTCATCTGAAAAAATCATGATATTAGCACCTACTTCATATAGTTGTTGTGAAGATTAAATGAAATTATTCAGGCCGGGCGCGGTGGCTCAACCCTGTAATCCCAGCACTTTGGGAGGCCGAGACGGGTGGATCACGAGGTCAGGAGATCAAGACCATCCTGGCTAACACGGTGAAACCCCGTCTCTACTAAAAAATACAAAAAACTAGCCGGGCTTGGTGGCGGCGCCTGTAGTCCCAGCTACTCGGGAGGCTGAGGCAGGAGAATGGCGTGAACCCGGGAAGCGGAGCTTGCAGTGAGCCAAAATCGCGCCACTGCACTCCAGCCTGGGCGACAGAGCGAGACTCTGTCTCAAAAAAACAAACAAAAAAAAGAAATTATTCATTTCAAGTGCATAGAATAAAGCCTGGCACATAGTAAGTATTCAATTAATATCATTAGCTGCTATGATGATTACTAATATTATCATTAGATTCAGGGACAATTCCAGTTGCCTTTCCTGCAGATCCTGAACCTGGCTGGGGGCTCCAGAGAGGACCAGTAGGGAAGAAGGTCTGTCCTGAACATCTGTCCCTTCTGCAGCCCCCATTTTTCTCTCCGCCCTGGCACGCCCAGCCCCAGCCCGGCTTCCTGTGGACGTCAGGCAGTGATGCTCTTCCCCTCAGGCCTAGATAAAAGTAGGGTAGGCAAGGCCCAGCCACTGAGCTCACGGAAGGCAGCACCAGGCATCCAGACTGGCGGGGGCGCAAGGTATGGTGCCCAGCATACAACACTGCCTTGTACATGGCTATGAAGGAAATATTTGTGAAATTTAACTGAATTTTTTTTAAAAGATTAGGCAATGGACAGTAGATAACTCCAGCTCCAGCTTTACCTGCCCTCTTGTTCTCTCCTCCAAGGTAGCGGGGACTCATCTCTGGAGAAGGAGTTCCTCGGGGCCCCAGTGGGGCCCTCGGTGAGCACCCCCAACAGCCAGCACTCTTCTCCCAGCCGCTCACTCAGCGGTAAGTGTAACCTCCTACCACCTCCTGGCAGTAGGCACACCCTTTTGCGTTTGGCCTTCAGTTCACCTTCCACTGGCAACCATTTCCCCGTCGTCACCTCCTACTGGTCTCCTGCTTAGTCTGTAAGAGCAATAAGGAGACCAGTGTTAGGGTTTTTCTGGCTTCTGAAAGGACAGTGAATAGTCACTGGCAGAC
This sequence comes from Macaca thibetana thibetana, assembly GCF_024542745.1. Lineage (NCBI taxonomy): Eukaryota > Metazoa > Chordata > Mammalia > Primates > Cercopithecidae > Macaca > Macaca thibetana. The sequence goes on from NC_065588.1 coordinate 52,308,176, forward strand.
TAGGGTGGAATTAAAAGAGGTATAGGTGGGATTAAGGTAAAGGTTTCAAAGAGAAATTATGGAATTAGAGAAGCAGGTAGATAGAAATGGTCATCAGGTGGAGTTAGATAGGAAATAGAGAGTAGAAGGACCTCCCCATCTCCCCACAGCCCATTCTCCTACCCAGACAGGGTCCCCATGACTGCTCCTCCCCAGCTGGCCCTAGATCTGTGACATTCTCTAAATGGTTGGAATAGCCAGGAATGTAGGTCGGAGCTAGAGCCAAAGCCTTCTCCTCAATGGTTCCTCCTTCCTTTATCCCTCCTGCCCTGCCTCAGAGTTTTATGGAGGTGGAGAGGGTAGAGGGGTTCAGTCTAATGGGGTGGGAGGGAACTGTAAGCACGTCTGTCTTCCAGTTTTGCTCTTTGGCCTGTTGTCCCCCTTCACTCTTCCTAGGTCCGTTTTCCCGCCACTCTTAACTTGCTGGCTTCTTGCCCAGGGCCAAGCCAGACATCTTTCTTAATGACAAGAGAGTAGAGAAAAAAGCTCCCCTTAGTCGCCTCCTCTCCTCAGTGACAGAAGACATCCTATGTACCCCCAACTTTTTACTTTTTGAGACAGAGTCTTGCTCTGTCGCCCAGGCTGGAGTGCAGTGGTGCGATCTCGGCTCACTGCAACCTCTGCCTCCCGAATTCAAGCAGTTCTCCTGCCTCAGCCTCCAAAGTAGCTGGGATTACAGGCATACACAACCATGCCTGGCTAATTTTTGTATTTTTAGTAAAGACAGTGTTTCACCATGTTGGCCAGGCTGCTCTCAAACGCCTGACCTCAAAAGAATCCACCGCCTCCGCCTCCCAAAGTGCTGGGATTACAGGCGTGAGCCACCACACCTGGCCCAACTTTTTTCTCTTGAAGCCTATTTGCCTGGTGGGTGGGAGAAAAAGTTGTCTCAGATTCCAGCAGGATTCTGGTAGCAGCAGCAGGGATACTAGGGTGTTAGTTCCATTTAAGGCTTGAATGTCTCAGGGCCTAAAGACACCCTCTTAAACTTTAAGAGTGCCATTCTGGGCCGGGCGCAGTGGCTCACACCTGTAATCCCAGCACTTGGGAGGCCAAGGTGGGCAGATCACCTGAGGTTGGGAGTTTGAGACCATCCTGACCAACACGGAGAAACCCCATCTCTACTAAAAATACAAAATTAGCTGGGCATGGTGGCGCATGCCTGTAATCCCAGCTACTCGGGAGGCTGAGGCAGGAGAATCACTTGAATCCAGGAGGCAGAGGTTGCAGTGAGCCGAGATTGCGCCATTGCACTCCAGCCTGGACAACAAGAGCGCAACTCCATCTCAAAAAAAAAAAAAAAAAAAAAGAGTGCCATTCTGGCCTGGGAGCAGCTTCCCCCTTTGCCTCTCTCTATTCTAAACACCATCCCACCCCTCAGCCAACTCCATCAAGGTGGAGATGTACAGCGATGAGGAGTCGAGCAGACTGCTGGGGCCAGATGAGCGGCTCCTGGAAAAGGACGACAGTGTGATTGTGGAAGATTCATTGTCTGAGCCCTTGGGCTACTGTGATGGGAGTGGGCCAGAGCCTCACTCCCCTGGGGGCATCCGGCTGCCTAATGGCAAGCTCAAGTGTGACGTTTGCGGCATGGTCTGTATTGGACCCAACGTGCTCATGGTGCACAAGCGCAGCCACACTGGTAAGTAAGCCAGAGGGTCTCTGGGAGGAGCTCCCAGGGTGGGGTTGAGAGGCAGGGGCAGTGCTGGGACAACAGCAGGGATGGGGCTGGAGGAGGCCATGCAGGGAGTGGGTAGCCTCAGAAAGGGAAGGGTCTCACCCAGCACATTTTCTAGCTGACAAAACGAGGCAGGGTGGGGGTGGGTGCAGAATTTAGTTCCCCTCAATACCTGTAGTTTCCTGGCACTTTCCTCAACTGCTGTTATAAAGAAAAGCTGATATTTTTCTCAGTATATGAGGGAGGGGAAAGTGTAAACTCAAGAATGAGCCAGTGGTCCAATAGGGGTTAGACTCCTGGGTATTCTTTGGGCCCTCCATCTAATAATCAAAAAAAAACAAAACCGGAAAACAAAAGCCTTCTCTTCTCAGCTTCCTCAGGCCTTGGGCTCCTAGGGCAGAGTGGGCCCTGTGGGGCTCAGTTTTTGGTAACAGTCTTTTGGCCTCGTGTTCCAGGCCCCTCTCCCTGCCACACACTTCTAATCTACACCTTCCCCACAGTAAGACCCAAGGGATCCCCAAGGGATCTTGATAAAGCAGGGTTTGTGTGCATTGCACTTCTGCCAGTCAGCAATGTGTTTAGAGCACCTTCCCTTGGGCAAGGTAGGACAGGGTGGGTCGACAGGTTCAGCCTTCCAAGTTCCTCACATGCAGTCCTCTGGGATTTGTTCTTTCACTTGCAGGTGAAAGGCCCTTCCATTGCAACCAGTGTGGTGCCTCCTTCACCCAGAAGGGGAACCTGCTGCGCCACATCAAGCTGCATTCCGGGGAGAAGCCCTTTAAATGTCCCTTCTGCAACTATGCCTGCCGCCGGCGTGATGCACTCACTGGTCACCTCCGCACACACTCAGGTCAGTGACTGTCCAGTGGGATGAGAGAATGAGGCTCCAACACACCCAGTATGTAGAGCTCAGTGACTTCTCTCGTATTTGGGGAGTTACGGTGTCTGTCATTGAGGAGGGGAGAGTATTTACAGAGCAGATAGGGCCCCCTGCCTCTCTCACCCATCCTCTGGGCAGCAAGGCCTCATGGGAAATTTGGGAGACACCTTGATGGGGTATTTTACATCCACCATATTCTGTGACTTGCAGCAAAAGGAATAGGGGCAATGTTCTTGGCTGTTAACAGTCACCCTTCCCTGACTTTTGTTTGTTTTTTGTTTTTTCAAGACGGGGTCTCACGCTGTTGCCCAGACTGGAGTGTAGTGGCGCAATTTTGGCTCACTGCAGACTTGATCTCCTGAGCTCAAGCCATCCTCCCACCTCAGCTTCCTGAGTAGGTGGGACCACACATGCCACCACACCCAGCTAATTTTTGTATTTTTTCTTAGAGACAGGATCTCCCTATGCTGCCCAGGCTTGTCTTGAACTCTTGATCTCAAGCAATCGGCCTGCCTCAGCCTCCCAAAGTACTGGGATTACAGGCGTGGCATAAGCCACTGTGCCTGGCCTTCCCTGACTTTTGTATTTTAGATTGTTGATGCTACAATCCATGCCCTATTACCCCCAACATCTAAGCCCCTGGGAGATCCCTCCTCTCACTCCCATCTGCCCCAGGCCCCACACCTGTCGTCATCTTCACCCTCCTTCCTCCCACACCACCAGAGGTCTTGGGCAACCAGTCTATCCTCTCCTTTACTTCCTACTGGCTCCTGGAAATATCCATGGGCCTCTCAAATTGCAAAAAAGGGAGCCTAGGACTTCCAAATAGGAAAAGAGTATCCTATTTCTGTTCCCTATCCCAAGAGGTTGTCACCTTCCCAGAGGCAAGAGAAAGTCCAGAGGGTGCCTAGAGATCAATGTTTGGAACAGTGCTGGGAAACTGGATTAACAAGGTTTTCTAGCCCAGTCAAGACTGTTTGAATCAATATCTGTCTGAATCAGCTGGACAGATAGCACTTTTTAGGCATTTTACTAAGCTTTAGGCTTTTGGCTTGGACTTGGGAAGAGGCCAGGAGCTGAGCTGGCAAGAAGGAGGGAGCTCAAGATTGGGAAAAGGCAGGAAGAATGGAAGGGAGAAAGAATTAGTAGGGTCTGTCCTTGGAAACTTTCCTGGCTATTTTTCTCTTTTCTTAAACTCTCCTGAGCCAGGATTTAAAGGGACAGAGCAATCATTTCACCACCTTCTACTTTCTCCATCCACTTACCTTGTTTCAGGTTCTCCCACCTTGTAATTGGGACCTCTTTATCTCTATGTATGTGGAGAAACAGGGAGAAAGATCATCGTTGATTCATGCTTTATATCTACAGAGCATTTCACTTATGTTTCTTCATGTGACCCTCATAACAATTCCAAGGTAGATGTGATTATCCCCATTTTGTTGACAAGGGAAATGAAGCTGTTGGGGGGAAAATGAGTTGCGGGTCACATAGCTATTCTGCAGCCTAGCTGGAATCCCATCAAGCTCCGGTGCCAGAAATATGTACTCCTTTTCCTCATAAAAGGGGCTGTTCCTCCTGCTGGTTTGGAACAAGGATGGCTTTGCACCTAGAATTCTTACCAACTATGCTGTGAGGTCAACTGGGTAGATTTTGGATTTTGATCTGTAGATTATTAACAACAGAAGGAGACACAGATATACTGTCAGGTCCCATCTCTGTGAAGTGCTTTCTGTTGCAACCCCTATTATAAGAAAAAAGAGACTGGATGCATGTTCTCACTCATGTGGGAGCTAAAACTGTCGATCCCATAGAAGTATGGAGTAGGCTGGGCGCAGTGGCTCACGTCTATAATCCCAGCACTCGGGGAAGCCAAGGCGGGTGGATCGCTTGAGCCCAGGAGTTTGAGACCAACCAGGGCAACGTAGTGAGACTCTGTCTCTGTTACAAACAAAAAGTTAGCCAGGTGTGGTGGCACACACCTGTAGTCCCAGCTACTAAGGACGCTGAGACAGGGAGGATCACTTGAACCTGGGAGGTCAAGACTACAGTGACCTGTGATCATGTCTTTGTACTCCAGCCTGGGTGACAGAGTGAGACCCCTTCTTGGGGGGAAAAAAAAAGGCCAGGCACGGTGGCCCATGCCTGTAATCCCAGCACTTTGGGAGGCCGAGGCGGGTGGATCACCTGAGGTCAGGAGTTCGAGACCAGCCTGACCAACATGGAGAAACCCCGTTTCTACTAAAAATACAAAATTAGCCAGGGATGGTGGCGCATGCCTGTATTCATTGCTACTCGGGAGGCTGAGACAGGAAAATCACTTCAGCCCAGGAGGCAGAGGTTGTAGTGAGCCAAGATCGTGCCACTGCACTCCAGCCTGGGCAACAAGGGCAAAACTCCATCTCAAAAAAAAAAAAAAAAAGTAGAGAGTAGAACAGTGGTTACCAGAGGCTGACTGAGAAGGGTTGGGAGTGGGTGGACAGGGAGAGGCTGGTTAATGGGTAGAAGATTACAGTTAGATAGGAGGAATAAGTTGTAGTGTTCTACACCATAGTAGAATGACTGTAGTTAACATTAATTTATTGTATATTTCAAAATAGCTAGCAGAGATGATTTTGAATGTTCCCAACACAAAGAAATGATAAATGTTTGCCGGGCATGGTGGCTCACGCCTGTAATCCCAGCACTTTGGGAGGCCAAGGCAGATGGATCATGAGGTCAGGAGATCGAGACCATCCTGGCTAACACGGTGAAAACCTGTCTCTACTGAAAATGTAAAAAATTAGCTGGGCATGGTGTCAGGAGCCTGTAGTCCCAGCTACTCGGGAGGCTGAGGCAGGAGAATGGCGTGAACCCAGGAGGTGGAGGTTGCAGTGAACCGAGATTGTGCCACTGCACTCCAGCCTGGGCGACAGAGTGAGACTCTGTCTCCAAGAAAAAGAAGAAAAAAAGATAAATGTTTGAGGTGACAGATATGCCAGTTACCCCAATTTGATCATTACACATCATGTACATGTATGAAAATATCATATGTATCTCATAAGCATGTATAATTATTATGTATCAATTATCAATTAAAATTTGAAAAATAAGAAAGCAGTTGGAGGATCATTCCTCTCCCAGATGTTAAACCGTTTCCCCAAGGGTCTTTGGGTGGACAGGGACCATGGTGTTCATTTCTTTTTTTTTTTTTTTTTGAGACGGAGTCTCTATCTGTCGCCCAGGCTGGAGTACAGTGGTGCGATCTCGACTCACTGCAACCTCCGCCTCCCGGGTTCACTCCATTCTCCTGCCGAGTAGCTGGGACTACAGGCGCCTGCCATAATGCCCGGCTTAATTTTTTGTGTTTTTGGTAGAGATGGGGTTTCACCATGATAGCCAGGATGTTCTCAATCTCCTGACCTCGTGATCCGCCCGCCTTGGCCTCCCAAAGTACTGGGATTCATGGTGTTCATTTCATCCCTAAAATACAAGGGTTTACAGAGCCTGAGTAAAATGAAGTAGGTTGATTTAGTCAAGGCCCAGTTTTGGCATGGCAGGGTTAAGGGTGAACAGTAATTACCAACTTCCTAGAGATACCTTCTCCTGTCTCCCTGCTCAATAGCAGCAAGATACATCAAATATACAATACCTTGTTTCTCTTCTCTCACAAATATGTCTTAAGAGTTATCTTTAAATAAAGTACCACTCTGTTTTCCAATTTTTTTTTCTTCGGTAGAAACAAGATCTTTATAACCTGTTCTTTTATTATAAGCACACAAACAAAACAACCCAAATTTGGTGTTCTCTTTTTTTTACTCTTGTTTATTTTATTCTCTGTTCTTTTATTCCTTTTCTCTTTTCAGAATTACTCCATCAGTGATGGGCTTTCTAGAGCTCTCTTGGTATCTCAGTGTAGAGAGACAGAAAGACAAAATAATCAGTAAACCAGGCTAGGGCTGGAGGTCAAAATACAAGTAAAGGTCAATGAAAACTGCCCCCTCCCCACATTGGCAGATCTAAGGGCTCTCATTTCTGTCATGCCAGCCCACCAGTTTCCCCCAAACCAAAGCAGATAGTTCATAAAAAGCAAAAAATCCCCTTGTCTGATAAACAGCACTTACATCCGCCTGCCAAATGGAAAGGTTAAACCACAGTCTGGGCCCCAGTCTCTGAGATCCTGCAGTGGGGCCTGCCTGCCTGCTAGGGATGATCCCCTACAAAGTCCCTGGGTCCTCACTGCTTTTGAGCAGCAATTTGGCCATGTTGAACAAGCCCACCACCAGTCTGAAGCCACATGCTCTAGGATTCCCTTGCTCCCATAACTGCACATTATCCCTCATCATCAAATATGGTTCATCTGTTCATGGCTGCAGCTGAAGTTGGGGAATGAAAGACAAGCAGAAGAACTCAGTTTAGCAACATCCTTTCCTCCCCATGCCAGTGTATACTTGCTCTTGGCTGAATCTGCAGAGCCAGGGCACAGCGAGAAGTAGCTCTGATGCCATCTTTCCGCTCTCCTCCAGTCTCCTCTCCCACAGTGGGTAAGCCCTACAAGTGTAACTACTGTGGCCGGAGCTACAAACAGCAGAGTACCCTGGAGGAGCACAAGGAGCGGTGCCATAACTACCTACAGAGTCTCAGCACTGAAGCCCAAGCTTTGGCTGGCCAACCAGGTAGAGCTGTTGACGTACTACTGGGGAGTTAAAAGGGGATGGTGAGAGGGAGTGCTGGACAAGGGTGACTCCAGTATCTCCCGCACTGAGGGATGAAGTCTGTGGAACAGGGGATGGTTATCCCAGTAAATCTGCCAAACACCCCATTCTAGGTACCCCAGTTGGTGCAGAGCCTTGTCTGTGGTGGGTGCTTTAGGGAGATCGAGAGGTAGGGGAAGTTTGGGTCTATATCCTTGGCCTAATGGGAGAGAGAGAACACAAGAAGTAACCAAGGGCCAGATATGTATGATTGTCCCCAAATGATCTGAAATGTTGCTGGAGTGAGCTTAAGGTAGGTTAAACAGAGCCCAGTTTCCCAGGCATCTGGTATGACCTTCCTTGGTTACTGACCTGCTGGTTTTCTCCAGAGAAAGGCTGTGGGGCCAATGCCACCCCTACTCAACTGCTACTACTTGTCCTCACCTCCTTCCCACTAGGTGATGAAATACGTGACCTGGAGATGGTGCCAGACTCCATGCTGCACTCATCCTCTGAGCGGCCAACTTTCATTGATCGTCTGGCCAACAGCCTCACCAAACGCAAGCGTTCCACACCCCAGAAGTTTGTAGGTAAGAGTCCAGTTGGAAAGAGGTATCAGCTTTAAGCCACAGCTCAAATAAATCTGAGCTGTGTGGTCTGGAGATTTGGTTTAGGGAAAGAAAGCAGTCTGGTGGGCCGGGCGCGGTGGCTCACACCTGTAATCTCAGCACTCTGGGAGGCCGAGGCTGGCAGATCACGAGGTCAGGAGATTGAGGCCATCCTGGTTAACATGGTGAAACCCTGTCTCTACTAAAAATACAAAAAATTAGCCGGGCGTGGTGGCAGGCGCCTGTAGTCCCAGCTACTCGGGAGGCTGAGGCAGGAGAATGGTGTGGACCCGGGAGGTGGAGCTTGCAGTGAGCCAAGATCGCGCCACTGCACTCCAGCCTGGGCGACAGAGCGAGACTCCGTCTCAAAAAAAAAAAAAGGAAAGAAAGCAGTCTGGTGGGCTCTGTTACTCAAAATCTATCCTCAGGACAGGAGGAAAGTAAAGAGGGAGGATGTACTCAAAGAGAGTGGAGAAGGGTTGGCACTGAAGACTTGTGGTGGTTTTAAGGCACAGGGTTGAGGGATCGGGCTGTCTCAGTTTTTTTTTGAGACGGAGTCTCGCTCTGTTAGCCAGGATGGTCTCGATCTCCTGACCTTGTGATCCACCCACCTCAGCCTCCCAAAGTGCTGGGATTACAGGCGTGAGCCACCGCACCCAGCCCAGGCTGTCTCAGTTTTTAAGAATAACAAGAACTTCAGTCTGTGTGGACCCTTAGAGAGTCAGAGAGAGGAAATAAGTATGTGGTTCCCCCTATCCCCAGCACTAGTCATTAGCTCTCTAAGGACCTGGAGCTTTATGGAGAGTAAGAAAATGAAGTATTACAAATCAGTGGCCTGGGACTGAGTCCTTCTCTAAGATTACAGCCTAGAGTCAGAGAGCAGTCCCCCAAAGGACCTGACCCTGGGAAAGTAAATGCAGCATAGTAAATAATGTTACACCCAGCCCTGCAAGTAGGAAAACAAAGAATCCTGAGGAGAGTGTAGGAATTCTCCAAACCCAGCCCTGCTGAGTTCCTCTTCTCCACAGGCGAAAAGCAGATGCGCTTCAGCCTCTCAGACCTCCCCTATGACGTGAACTCGGGTGGCTATGAAAAGGATGTGGAGTTGGTGGCACACCACAGCCTGGAACCTGGCTTTGGAAGTTCCCTGGCCTTTGTGGGTGCAGAGCATCTGCGTCCCCTCCGCCTTCCACCCACCAATTGCATCTCAGAACTCACGCCTGTCATCAGCTCTGTCTACACCCAGATGCAGCCCCTCCCTGGTCGACTGGAGCTTCCAGGATCCCGAGAAGCAGGTGAGGGACCTGAGGACCTGGCCGATGGAGGTCCCCTCCTCTACCGGGCCCGAGGCCCCCTGACTGACCCTGGGGCATCCCCCAGCAATGGCTGCCAGGACTCCACAGACACAGAAAGCAACCACGAAGATCGGGTTGCAGGGGTGGTATCCCTCCCTCAGGGTCCCCCACCCCAGCCACCTCCCACCATTGTGGTGGGCCGGCACAGTCCTGCCTACGCCAAAGAGGACCCCAAGCCACAGGAGGGATTATTGCGGGGCACCCCAGGCCCCTCCAAGGAAGTGCTTCGGGTGGTGGGCGAGAGTGGTGAGCCTGTGAAGGCCTTCAAGTGTGAGCACTGCCGTATCCTCTTCCTGGACCACGTCATGTTCACTATCCACATGGGCTGTCATGGCTTCAGAGACCCTTTCGAGTGCAACATCTGTGGTTATCACAGCCAGGACCGGTACGAATTCTCTTCCCACATTGTCCGGGGGGAGCATAAGGTGGGCTAGCAACCTCTCCCTCTCCCCTCAGTCCACCACTCCACTGCCCTGCCTACAGGCATCGATCCCTGTCCCCACCATTTCCCAAGGAGTTTTGCTTTGTAGCCCTCACTACTGGCTACCTGACCTCACGCCTGACCCTGACCCCTCCTCACCTATTCTCCTCCTCTATCCTGACCGATTTAAGCATTGTGATGAAACAGGTCTTTTGCTTATGTTTTTCCTTTTTCTCTTCTCTCATCCCAACATACTATTTATTAATTAGTTGATTTATTTTTGCCTTTTTTTTTTTTTTAACTTATATCAGTCACTTGCCACTCCCCCACCCTCCTGTCCACAGCTCCTTTCCACTTTAGGTCAATTTTTCTCTTTCAGATCTTCCAGCAGCCCCAGGGGTAGGAAGCTCCTCTTAGTACTAAGAGACTTCAAGCTTCTTGCTTTAAGTCCTCACCCTTTACATTATCTAATTCTTCAGTTTTGATGCTGATTTACCTCCCCCCAGCCCTACCTTAGCTCTGTGGCATTATATCTCCTCTCTGGGACTCTTCAACCTGGTACTCCATACCTCTTGTGCCCTCTCACTTTAGGCAGCTTGCACTATTCTTGAATGAATGAAGAATTATTTCCTCACTTGGAAGTAGGAGGGGCTGAAGAAATTCTCCCCAGGCACTGTGGGACTGAGGGTCCTCTTGATGTTCCCCTGGTAATATGAGTTCTCAAAGCCTACATTCAGGATCTCCCTCTAGGATGTGACAGATCTGGTCCCTCTCCTTGAACTACCCCTCCACACGCTCTAGTCCCTTCAACCTACCGGTCTATTCAGTGGTGGCTTTTCTCTCCTTGGAGTGCCCCAATTTTATATTCTCAGGGGCCAAGGCTAGGTCTATAACCCTCTGTCTCTGACACATTGGGAGCCTCAGGTGCCTAATTGGGAACCAGGGCATGGGAAAGGGGTGGGTCAAAATTCTTCTCTTTCTCCTCCACCTCTCAAACTTCTTCACTATAGTGACCTTCCTAGGCTCTCAGGGGCTCCTTCAGTCCCCATCCTATGAGAAACTAGTGGGTTGCTGCCTGATGACAAGGGGTTATCTCAGCCCCTCAGTCATGCTGCCTTCTGCTGCTCCCTCCCAGCAGGGTTCACCCTCTCATTCCCGGGCTCCTGGGCCCTGTTCTTAGGATCAGTGGCAGGGAGAAACGGGTATCTCTTTTCTCTCTTCTAATTTTCAGTATAACCAAAAATTATCCCAGCATGAGCATGGGCATGTGCCCTTCACCCCATTCCACCCTTGTTCCAGCAAGACTGGGATGGGTACAACTGAAATGGGGTCATCCTTTACTACCCCCTTCTACACTCAGCTCCCAAACACAGGGTAGGAGAGGGTACTCCTGGCTACTGCAGAGACCCCTGGCTATTTGAGTAACCAAGGATTAGTGAGAAGGGGCAGAAGGAGATACAACTCCACTGCAAGTGGAGGTCTCTTTCTACAAGAGTTTTCTGCCCGAGGCCACAGCCATCCCACTCTCTGCTTCCTTGAGATTCAAACCAAAGGCTGTTTTTCTATGTTTAAAGAAAAAAAAAAAGTAAAAACCAAACACAACACCTCACAAGTTGTAACTCTTGGTCCTTCTCTCTCTCCTTTTCTCTTCCCTTCCTTCCCCTTCCATCTTTCTTTCCACATGTCCTTTCCTTATTGGCTCTTTTACCTCCTACTTTTCTCACTCCCTATCAGGGATATTTTTTGGGGGATGGTAAAGGGTGGGCTAAGGAACAGATCCTGAGATTAGGGCCTTAAGGGCTCTGAGAGGAGTCTACCTTACCTTCTTATGGGAAGGGAGACCCTAAAAAACTTTCTCCTCTTTGTCCTCCTTTTTCTCCCCCACTCTGAGATTTCCGCAAGAGAACCAGATTGGCAGGGAGAAGCATTGTGGGGTGATTGTTCCTCCTTGACAATGTAGCAATAAATAGATGCTGCCAAGGGCAGAGAATGGGGAGGTTAGCTCAGAGCAGAGTGGTCTCTAGAGAAAGGAAGAATCCTCAACGGCACCCTCGGGTGCTAGCTCCGTTTTAGAATGTCAGCAGAGCTGAGATTAATATCTGGGCTTTTCCTGAACTATTCTGGTTATTGAGCCTTTCCTGTTAGACCTACCCCCTCCCACCTCTTCTGTGTCTGCTGTGTATTTGGTGACACTTCATAAGGACTAGTCCCTTCTGGGGTATCAGAGCCTTAGGGTGCCCTCATCCCCTTCCCCAGTCAACTGTGGCACCTGTAACCTCCCGGAACATGAAGGACTATGCTCTGAGGCTATACTCTGTGCCCATGAGAGCAGAGACTGGAAGGGCAAGACCAGGTGCTAAGGAGGGGAGAGGGGGCATCCTGTCTCTCTCCAGACCATCATTGCACTTTAACCAGGGTCTTAGGTACAAAATCCTACTTTTCAGAGCCTTCCAGCTCTGGAACCTCAAACATCCTCATGCTCTCTCCCAGCTCCTTTTGCATAAAAAAAAAGTAAAGAAAAAGAAAAAAAAATACACACACACTGAAACCCACATGGAGAAAAGAGGTGTTTCCTTTTATATTGCTATTCAAAATCAATACCACAAACAAAAAAATTTCTAAGTAGACACTTTTCCAGACCTTTGTTTTTTTTGTGTCAGTGTCCAAGCTGCAGATAGGATTTTGTAATACTTCTGGCAGCTTCTTTCCTTGTGTACATAATATATATATATAAATATATATATTTTTAATCAGAAGTTATGAAGAACAAAAAGAAAAAATAAACACAGAAGCAAGTGCAATACCACCTCTCTTCTCCCTTACTCTTAGGGTTTCCTTTGTAGCCTATGTTTGGTGTCTCTTTTGACCTTTACCCCTTCACCTCCTCCTCTCTTCTTCTGATTTCCCCTCCCCCACTTTTTTAAAGAGTTTTTCTCCTTTCTCAAGGGGAGTTAAACTAGCTTTTGAGACTTATTGCAAAGCATTTTGTATATGTAATATATTGTAAGTAAATATTTGTGTAATGGAGATATACTACTGTAAGTTTTGTACTGTACTGGCTGAAAGTCTGTTATAAATAAACATGAGTAATTTAACACCTCTGGTTGTTTTTGCAGACTTCCTTCGCCTTGATTTTCTACTAAGAGGGAGGGGTCCTCCTTGCAGTATGTTATACCAACTACTGAACAGTTTAGGAGGTGAACAAAAACGAAGAATTTTCAGCCTAGACTGGGAAATGGAGGAGATTTTCCTACCAGAAAGGAGTGCCTTCAGGATAGGAGAGAAAGTCTGACTTGCCTGTCTACCCAAAGTAGAAATTAATCAAACATTTGTTGAGTACCTACTGTGCACAAAACACATTCTATGCCCAGGGTAAAATAATGTGAATGATGATAATCATAGGGTCTACCACTGCTTGAGCATCTCATAAATGCTAAGTACTCATTGAATTGTAGAAACACCTACAAAAGGATGATCACAATTATTCGTGAAAAAATAAAAGCCCAAGAGAGAATAAATACCTTGTCCAAGGCTCATCAGCCAGTAAGTGACAGAACCAGAATTTGAACCCAGGGGCGTGTGACTCCAAAGCATGTGCTCATCCCTTTACACCAGGAAATGCAGCCAGTGAAACCCCTAAGCTAGAAAAATCCAAAGTAGGAACATCAATTTGTTTCTGTCTTAAATAGTAACTATTTTCTGTTCCCTTTACTCTGAACTTTTTTCTGTTCTCTTCCATCTACCTCATTGCTATTCCATATAGTAATGTCTGCCTTCTGTTTTCCATGAGATTACAGTGAAGTGACTCCTATCTAGAGTCTATTATTTTCCATGTCCCATTGAAACTGGCAAATTCAAAGTCAAAACAGACAGGAAAGCTGGGAGTGGTGGAGCACACCTGTCATCCCAGCTACTTGGGAGGATCACTTGAGCCTAGGAGTTTGAGAACAGCCTCAGCAACACTGGGCAACACCATCTCTACAAGAAATTTTAAAATTAGCTAGGCACTGTGGTACATGCCTGTAGTCCCAGCTACTCGGAAGGCTGAGACGGCAGGATCACTTCAGCCCAGGAGGTCGAGCCTGCACTGAAGTGTGATCACGCCACTGCAGCCTCCAGACCCATCTTAAAAAAGAAAAAAAAGGGCTGGGCACGGTGGCTCACGCCTGTAATCCTAGCACTCTGTGAGGCCAAGGCAGGCAGATCACGAGGTCAGGAGATCAAGACTATCTGGCCAACATGGTGAAACCCCATCTCTACTAAAATACAAAACATTAGCTGAGCATGGTGGCATGTGCCTGTAGTGCCAGCTACTTGGGAGGCTGAGGCAGGAGAATCACTTGAACCCAGGAGGCGGAGTTGCAGTGAGCCGTGATCAAGCCACTGCACTCCAGCCTGGGCGACAGAGCAAGACTCCATCTCAAAAAAAAAAAAAAAAAGGCTGAGCACAATGGCTCACACCTGTAATCCTGGCACTTTGGGAGGCCGAATCAGGTGGATATCCTGAGCTCAAGAGTTTGAGACCAGCCTGGGCAACATGGCAAAACCCTGTCTCTACTAAAAATACAAAAATTAGCTGGGGCCGGGTGCAGCGGCTCACACGTATAATCCCAGCACTATGGGAGGTTGAGGCGGATGGATCATGAGGTCAAGAGATCGAGACCATCCTGGCCAACATGGTGAAACCCTGTCTCTACTAAAAATATAAAAATTAGCTGGGCATGGTGGTACACACCTGTAGTCCCACCTACTTGGGAGGCTGAGGCAGGAGAATCGCTTGAACCCAGGAGGCAGAGGTTGCTGTGAGCTGAGATGGCGCCACTGCACTCCAGCCTGGGTAACAGAGCAAGAGTCTGTCTCAAAAAAAAGAAAAAAAGGCCGGGCGCGGTGGCTCAAGCCTGTAATCCCAGCACTTTGGGAGGCCGAGGCGGGCGGATCACGAGGTCAGGAGATCGAGACCATCCTGGCTAACACGGTGAAACCCCGTCTCTACTAAAAATACAAAAAGAAATTAGCCGGGCGTGGTGGCGGGCGCCTGTAGTCCCAGCTACTCCGGAGGCTGAGGCAGGAGAATGGCGTGAACCCGGGAGGCGGAGCTTGCAGTGAGCCGAGATCGCGCCACTGCACTCCAGTCTGGGCGACAGAGCGAGACTCCGTCAAAAAAAAAAAAAAAAAAGAAAAAAGAAAGTAAGAAAACAGATTTTAGCACCAAAAAGTGGGTTAAAGTTTAAAAGAAACCATGATGCCTGATGGGTTGCTGGAGGGAAGGTGAATCTGGTGTGTTCAGACTCTAGAGTGAGTCATGAACGAACAATGGTTTCCATCTGTACCATCTTGGGTCTCAATGCTAGGAGGCCCCCTTGCCACCCTAGTGTCTTCAGCTTTGGAGACAACTGGGTGGTTGGCTGTCTGTGGACAGCCATTCCTGCTCAAGGCTGAAGCTTTCTTTTTTTTCTTTTTTTTGAGACAGAGTTCTGCTCTGTTGCCCAGGCTGTAGCACAGTAGCCCAATCTCGGCTCACTGCAACTTCCGCCTCCCAGGTGCAAGCAATTCTCTTGTCTCAGTCTCCCGAGTAGCTGGGATTACAGGTGTGTGCCACCAGGCCTAATTTTTGTATTTTTAGTACAGATGGGATTTCACCATGTTGGCCAGGCTGGTCTCAAACTCCTGACCTCAGGTGATCTGCCCGCCTTGGCCTCCCAAAGTGTTGGGATTACAGGCGTAAGCCACTGCACCCAGCCTAAGGCTTAAGTCTTTCTGATGGCTCTCCAGAGGTAAATGGAGTTTATACACAAGAATCTTTCACTTAGGGGTCAGACTCACTAATCAGTGGTGAAATAACTTTCATGGTTTTTGATCAGCATTTATTAAAATAAAATAGAGAATAGAAAAATATAAAATAGAGAATAGAACATACCAGCACACCTATGACAAGGGTAAGTATCGTTTCATGAAGCTTGTGTTTCAGTTCTGCATGTGCATGTAATCATGTTTGTGTGTACCGGGTACCAGTGTAAAATGTATTCGTGTTGAAAAACGTTTAAGTCATTAGTCCAGGCTATTTCCTCCACCCACTTGTTAGGTGACATACAGCATAGTACAGCGGAGCCAGAATACCTACTGCACCTCAATTCTTCAATCTTTTTTTAAAAATTGATTTATTTATTTTTGAGACAGAGTTTCGATCTTGTTACACAGGCTGGAGTGCAGAGGCTCACTGGAACCTCCGCCTCCCAGGTTCGATTCTCCTGTCTCAGCCTCCTGAGTACCTGGAATTACAGGTGCCCACCACCACACCTGGCTAAATTCTTCAACTTTTAAAGTGAGGATAATAATAGTACCTGCCTACAGGCTTGCTCAAAGTTAAATGAGTTAATATTTATAAAGGCGCTTACCACAGTGCCAGTCACTGTGCCAACAGGGTCCAGAGATTAAAAAATGAATGAGAAATAGCCCCAGCCTCAATGCACTTCATTGTGGGGTTTTCTCCATATTGGAAGGAGGGATTCACAAAATGCTTGTTTCCTCTCAGGCCTTCCTCTTCGTAATCCTACACCTACCTAGTAGCAGGACTGTCAGAGAAATGAGCCCAGGGCGTCCCCCGGTGGCGCAGCGCCGCCTTCGGTCTAAGGACTTGGGGCCAGAGGCGCCTCTTGGCTTCGCACTACAATTCCCACCAAGCATCTCTCCCTCTCTGGCCTCTAATAAGGAGTGCGCCTTGTGGTCCAGCGTCGGGCAACTTCCACGCCTACCGTCGCGTAAACCGGAAAACTGCGTCGTCCAGCATTGCGTCCGGTGCGGCGCGGCGCAAGGCTTGCTGGGAGACACATAACCTCGATTTTCTTCCGCCAGCCGGCTAAATAGTCCCATGTGCACATTGTTCCACAGATAAATAAACACTAGGAACGCATTTTCACCCTAGATTTCAGCAGAAATGCTGAATATAAGGGAATATTTGAGTAAAGTGAGTTGCTATTCTTGACGCCCGTCTCCTAAGGATTCTCCCGGTGTGCGCGTAGGGATCTCATGCTATATAAGAGGGCTCTGCCAGGCACCGCCTCCTCTCTTCGGTCCGTACGTCCGAAATGGTGGGTCCTGTCGCGTGGTGAGAATGGGGGTTCGGGTGCAGACCCTGGGATTGTGGGGATTTGAAATCCTGGAACACAGCTGAGGGGTGGACAGTGTACATTTGCTCTGAGGCTTGGCGGGATTTGCGGAGAAACAGGAGATCCGAGCGGCGCCTTCCTGTAGGCTCCCGGTGCGGCCTGTGGCCTGAAAGGGGCTGAGGCTGGGTAAGTTGCGCCGCCTTCCTAACAGGTTTTCCGTCCTGATGCAGACAAAGAAAAGAAGGAACAACGGTCGTGCCAAAAAGGGCCGCGGCCATGTGCAGCCTATTCGCTGCACTAACTGTGCCCGATGCGTTCCCAAGGACAAGGCCATTAAGAAATTCGTCATTCGAAACATAGTGGAGGCCGCAGCGGTCAGGGACATTTCTGAAGCGAGCGTCTTTGATGGTGAGTGGATCACCGGCTAGAACTGCTTGAGGATCCCAGTACCTTAAAAGCCTTCACCCAACCTCGCCCTTCTGCAGGCTCTGTTCGTTGGAGCCCCTCAGGCACTTTCCACGTATGTAAGGTTGTTGCTGGTAGAAAAGAATATTATGTGCTCATGTTTGTCGTTTTGATTCTTTTCCGGGCAGAAGGTTAGTTTTTGTGATAGAGCGCACAGCCTTTACTCTGAGGTAAACGTTTGTCTGTTTCGGTTATGAGATTCCAAAAACTAGAAACTTGGTAAATTTGACAATTTTTATACTATGATTATTTGAGTACTTGTGAAAATGTACAGGTGAGGAAGAATGTCTTCAACGTTTCGAGAATGGAGGCAGTCTAGTTTGGTGTGAAAGGATGATGTTTGGAGCCATAAGAACGTCGCTTTGTTTCTTTTCCTTAAGTTATTTTTATAGAAAGAGCAAGGTTCAGGGTAGGCATTAGGGCGGGTGTAGCTGTAGAAGGAACTGGATTATTGGTTTATTGCATCTAGAGTGTCAGTCTGGTCTTTGTAGTGTCAAGATGAACACATGTGCTCAAGAACAGGGGCTTTGGGGGTGCTTTTATGTGCGGGACAGGCATTTAAATAGGTTTAGTTTTAATTGACGTGAACATGTAAGATCATGTAACAAAAAAGCAAGGTAGGTGTATAATACTAGTATAACTCTATTTTCTATTCCTTAGCCTATGTGCTTCCCAAGCTGTATGTGAAGCTGCATTACTGTGTGAGTTGTGCAATTCACAGCAAAGTAGTCAGGAATCGATCTCGTGAAGCCCGCAAGGACCGAACACCCCCTCCCCGATTTAGACCTGCGGTGAGTATTTAAAAAGAATGGAAGCCAGGGGAGTGTTGGTTTAAAAAATTTCATTCTGGCGGGTCACGGTGTCCTATGCTTGTAACCTCACACTTTGGGAGGCCGGGGCAAGAGGATTGCTAGAAACCAACAGTTCAAGACCCCATGTTTTCAAAAAATATTTAGAAGGAAGCCAAGCATGATAGTGCGAACCTATAGTCCCGGCTGCTCGAGAGGCTGAGGCAGGAGGGTCACTTGAGCCCAGGAGTTTGAGGTTGCAGTGAGCTACGATTATACCACTTGCACTCCAGCCAGGGCAAAAGTGAGACCTTATCTCTTAAATAAAAAAAAGTTGCATCCTCCTGTGGTGCAGGGGATATAAGATTAAGGTCTCTGCCTCAGGTTTAGCTGTAAGGCAGGTGAGACCCACACCTGAACATGCTTAGAGACACGGCAGAGTAGTGTTCTCCCTCCACCTCTACCAGCTTCCCATGCATTTGTAGCTTGAATACATTGTTAGTGAGAGGATGGTGATCAAGTTCTTTCGGGAAGGGAATCTTGAATCCATGGGTTTTAATTTACTGTTTTGTTTCTTTGTCTTTCAGGGTGCTGCCCCACGTCCCCCACCAAAGCCCATGTAAGGAGCTGAGTCCTTAAAGACTGAGACAGACTATTCTCTGGAGAAAAATAAAATGGAAATTGTACTTAATATCGCATGTTAAGTGTATCTGTGCCAGATAGGGTGGGGGTTTTGTGTGTGTTAGACCAGGTGTGATGTGACATGTACTACTTTGATGGGGAGGAAAGTTTGAGTTGTTTTTTTTTTTTTTTTTTTTGAGAC
Organism: Macaca thibetana thibetana; assembly: GCF_024542745.1. Lineage (NCBI taxonomy): Eukaryota > Metazoa > Chordata > Mammalia > Primates > Cercopithecidae > Macaca > Macaca thibetana. The sequence continues at coordinate 52,327,009 of NC_065588.1, forward strand.
AGTCTGTCGCCCAGGCTGAAGTGCAGTGGCGCGATCTCAGCTCACTGCAACCTCCGCCTCCCGGGTTCAAGTGATTCTTCTGTCTCAGCTTCCTGAGTAGCTGGAATTACAGGCGTCTGCCACCACGCCCGGCTAATCTTTGTATTTTTGTTGGCCAGGCTGATCTTGAACTTCTGACCTCAGTTAATCCACCTGCCTTGGCCTCCCAAAGTGCTGGGATTATAGGCTTGAGCCAACCTCACCCAGCTATTTATGTAAATTTAAACCTTAAATTGTTTGTGATCATATCCTTGACCTCAATTTGCATAGCTGTGTAAAATAAAGGGAGATTTATTTTGTGAATTTTAGATTTAACCGCATCAAGTTTAAGTTGACATCCTAAAAATGGATAAACATTAGGAGAATGAGGAAAAGCTATTAGTTGAGTGAGGAGCACATTGGGAAGTGACTTAAACTGAGGTGTTTATACCCCTGGAGGGGGGGCGAGTTGAATAATAGGTATATGACTTGGATAGCTTCAGAGCATAAAAGGATTAATGTCCAGATGCTCATCTTTCCTACCTTGGAAAAGACACTAAAGGTATTTCTTTTTTTTCTTTTCTTTTCTTTTTTTTTTTTTTTTTTTTTTGAGACAGTCTTGCTCTGTAGCCCAGGCTGGAGTGCAGTGGCTGGATCTCAGCTCACTGCAAACTCCGCCTCCCAGGTTTACCCCATTCTCCTGCCTGGGCCTCCCGTGTAGCTGGGACTACAGGCGCCCGCCGCCGCCCCCGGCTAATTTTTTTAATGTATTTTTAGTAGAGACGGGGTTTCACCGTGTTAGCCAGGATGGTCTCGATCTCCTGACCTCATGATCCACCTGTCTCGGCCTCCCAAAGTGCTGGATTTACAGGTGTGAGCCACCGCGCCCAGCCTTTTTTTTTTTTAAGACGGTATTTCGCTCTGTCGCCCAGGCTGGGGTGCAGTGGTGCAATCTTGGCTCACTGCAAACTCCGCTTCCCAAGTTCACACCATTCTCCTACCTCAGCCTCCCGAATAGCTGGGACTGAAGGCGCCTGCCACCATGCCTGGCTTATTTTTTGTGTTTTTAGTAGAGACGGGGTTTCACTGTGTTAGGATGGTCTCGATCTCCCTGTGATCTGCCCATCTTGGTCTCCCAAAGTGCTGAGATTACAGGCATGAGCCACCACACCCAGCCTACTAAAGGCATTTCTAGAAACATGAGACATCCTGGAAAGTATAGAGAAAGGCTCTACCTTATTTATTTTTTATTTATTTATTTTTTTTGAGACGGAGTCTCTTGTCACCCAGGCTAGAGTGCAGTGGCATGATCTCGGCTCACTGCAACTTCCGCCTCCCTGGTTCAAGTGATTCTCCTGCCTCAGCCTCCTGAGTAGCTGCGATTACAGGCACACGTCACCAAGCCCGGCGAAGTTTTGTGTTTTTAGTAGAGATGGGGTTTCATCATGTTGGTCAGGCTGATCTTGAACTCCTGACCTCATCATCTGCCCACCTCGGCCTCCCAAAGTGCTGGGATTACAGGTGTGAGCCACCGCGCCCAGCCACTACCTTATCTTTGTGTGACAATAGTTTTATTTGTTCTAGAATTCAGTGAAAGGTAACACCTATATAGCTTGGAGATTTTAGACATTTGGGTGTCACCTGCACCGTTCTCCCGTTTCAAGCAGTTTTGCCTCAACCTCCCAAACAGCTGGGATTACAAGCGTGCGCCAGCTAGTTTTTTTTTTTTTTTTTTTTTTTTTTGGTAGAGATGGGGTTTCACTATGTTGGCCAAGCTGGTCTCAAACTCCTGACCTCAAATGATCCACCCGCCTCAGCTTCCCAAAGTGCTGGGATTATAGGTGTAAGCCACCGCGCCCAGCCTAAGAAAGGGGTAGAGTATTTCAGAATGTGCAGGTTGTCCTGTTAATTGGAATGCACTCCCCCACAGAAATCCCAGACAGGAACTGCTGACCTGACTTGACTCAATATACCAGTGTATGTACTGAAGTAGCTGTGGCAAATCCTGAGTCTGGAAGAGCACTGAATGTAGGCGATAATCTACATCCTTTAGAGAGGCTCAAGACATCAGTGTTCCTTTATTTTTTATTTATTTTTTTTTTTTTGAGACGGAGTCTTGCTCTGTCACCCAGGCTGGAGTGCAGTGGCCGGATCTCAGCTCACTGCAAGCTCCTCCTCTCGGGTTCACGCCATTCTCCTGCCTCAGCCTCCCGAGTAGCTGGGACTACAGGCACCCGCCACTTCGCCCGGCTAGTTTTTTGTATTTTTTAGTAGAGACGGGGTTTCACCGTGTTAGCCAGGATGGTCTCGATCTCCTGACCTCGTGATCCGCCCGTCTCGGCCTCCCAAAGTGCTGGGATTACAGGCTTGAGCCACCGCGCCCGGCCCTATCAGTGTTCCTTTATACTGTAGTAACCTGATCACACCAAGGGTAAATAGGAAGTGATAGAAGAAAATTAGAGGTCCAAGGCAAAAATGGGTACTGAATCTGAGTGATCCCAAAGTCCAGCTTGCTCAACAGAACCAGATTCAAATAGTAAATCGTGGTTGTGGGTGTACTTACAGAGCTGATCCAAGATTCCTCTTGAAGTGTCTAGAGGCACAGCCTGTCACATGGGTCCTAACTACTATCTCTTCTATGATTTTACAAACTCACAACATACTCTACGTTCTAAGTGCAGAGTATGTTGTTTGATTCTGTCTCTGGATTCTACTTTCAAGAACCTAGCTGGTAAGAATTGACTTAGTTTTTCATCTTGATAATCCCAAACTTTGTTTTTGAGACGGAGTCTCTGTTACCCAGGCTGGAGTGCGGTGGCCCAATCTCGCTCACCGCAACCTCTGCCTCCCGCGTTCAAGCGATTATCCTGCCTCAGCCTCCCGAGTAGCTGGGATTACAGGCGCCCGCCACCACACCTGGCTAATTTTTGTATTTTTAGGAGAGATGTGGTTTCACCATGTTGTCCAGGCTGGTCTTGAACTCCTGATCTCAAGGGATCAGCCCGCCTCAGACTCCCAAAGTGCTGGGATTATAGGCGTGAGCCACCGCGCCTGGCCAGGAATCTGCATTTTAATAGTGTCCCAAGTGATTCTGATGCAACTGGTCTGCGGACTATACTGCAGAGCAGATGGTGAAAGGAATGTTGAATTTGGAGGATTTTATTGATGATGAATCCTGGGTTCCAGAAAGCTGCGAAAACGTTTCAGAAGATGGGTAACAGTGCAAATGGGGTCAGAAAGGGCTGCATGAGAACCAGAATCTGAGAGATGTGGAATGAGCTGGAAGCCTGGGCTTCTGGTGGTGACTGCATGAACAGGTGCAGCTGAGCCCTGGTGAACATCATGCTCACAAGCCAAGTGTGCAGTGTGACCTGGAGTCCCAACTCACTATCTGCAGGTCCAGGGACCCTGACTTCACAGCTGCCTCCCAAGGCTATTTTCCTAACCTCTCTACTCTCTTAGATCAGTGTTGCACTCATCGTTTCTGAAATATGATAATGTGTAGGAAAGCAGCAAGGTGAGATAGGCCCAGAAACATTGGGAGGGGTGCGGGGAGCACTAGGAAAGGAGATAGATTGGGGTGGGGAGGAGGAATACAGTCTCCCTCCCACATCCTTGGACCCCAAAAAGAAGTTCTGAAGACACATCCTTTTTTCTAGTATAAGGCACTATTTACCTTGATCCAGGCACTCTGAGTGAAAGGTGACTTCCGGACCAGGCGCCTTGGCTCACGGCTGTAATGCCAACACTTTGGGAGGCCGAGGCAGGTATGTCACCTGAGGTCAGGAGTTTGAGACCAGCCTGACCAACACGGGGAAAACCCATCTCTACTAAAAAATAAAAAATTAACTGGGCGTGGTGGCTCGTGCCTATAATCCCAGCTACTTGGGAGGCTGAGGCAGGAGAACAGCTTGAAGCCGGGAGCAGAGGTTGCAGTGAGCCGAGATCGTGCCACTGCACTCCAGCCTGGCAAGAAAGAAGTGCGAAATTCTTTCTCAAAAAAAGAAAAAGAAAATTAGGTGACTTCCTCAGGCTACAGTTAAAGATGATGTCATGGGTAGGAAGCCAGGCCTCACTGATGTTAGTACCTCGGGATGACCATAGAGGGCAGTATCGTGCAGGAGTTAAGAGCCCAGCTTCAGCGTCTGACAGACCTGAGTTTGAATCCTTCCTTTGCTCTTTGGTAGCTTTGTGTGTAGCTTTGGGTAAGTTACTCTATCTAAACCTCCAAAAATTCATTTAAAAACACTTCACAAGAGCATTTTGAGAACTACATGAAATAATCTATGCAAAGGACTTTGCAAAGAACCTGCCAGCGAATGCAACATTACAAATGGCAGTGGTTACTATTTTTGGCCCAGTCTTACTCTTTGTAAGTCTTAAAAAAAAACAATGTTTTTTTGCAGATTTATTGAGGATAATTGAAGTACAATACATTGTAGGTATTTAAAGTGTACAATTTGAAAAGTTTTTTGATTGTTTTTTTGAGACAGACTCTCACTCTGTCACCCAGGCTGGAGTGCGATGGCGCAATCTCGGCTCACTGCAACCTCCACTTCCCGAGTTCAAACAATTATACTGCCTCAGCCTCCCAAGTAGCTGGGATTACAGTCATGTGCCATCACGCCCGCTAATTTTTATATTTTTAGTAGAGATGGGGTTTCACCATATTGTCTAGGCTGGTCTGGAACTCCTGACCCCATGATCTGCCTGTCTCCGCCTTCCAAAGTGCAGGGATTACAGGCATGAGCCACTGTGCCTGGCCAAAAAGTTTTGACATATGTGTATACCCATGAAACCATCACCATACTCAAGATAATTAGCATACAGATCACCCCAGAAGTTGTCTCTTGCTCCTTTGTAATCTCACCATCCTGCCACTCCCAGCACTGTTCCCAGGCAACTATTGACCTGCTTTCTGCAACTATAGATTAGTTTGCATTTCTAGAATTGTAGAATTGTACATAAATGGAATCCTACAGTGTATATGTGTGTATACTAAAAACATATAAATTAGCTGGGCATGGTGGCAGGCGCCCGTAATCCCAGCTACTCTGGAGGCTGAGGCAGGAGACTTGCCGGAACCCGGGAGGTGGAGGTTGCAGTGAGCCCAGATCGTGCCACTGCACTCCAGCCTGGGTGACAGTGAGACTCAAAAAAAAAAAAAAAAAAAACACCATTGCTACAAACATTTGTGTACAAAGTCTGTGTGGACATATGCTTTCTTTTCTCTTGTGTAAATATAGTCATGTGTCCTCAAGCACAGGGATATGTTCTGAGAAATTCATCCTTAGGCAATTTTGTCATATGAACATCTTTGTACTTACACAAACCTAGATGGTATAGCCTACTACACACCAAGGCCATATGGTAGAGTCTACTACTCCCAGGCTACAAACCTGTGCAGCATGCTACTGTACTCAACACTGTAGGCAACTGTAACATAATGGTATTTGTGTATCTAACCATATCTAAACATAGAAAAGAAAAGATACAGTAGGCCAGGCACGGTGGCTCATGCCGGTAATCCCAACACTTTGGGAGGCTGAGGCGGCTGATTACTTGAGACCAGGAGTTTAAGACCAGCCTGGCCAACATGGTGAAACCCCGTCTCTACTAAAATTACAGAAATTAGCCAGGCGTGGTGGCAGGTATCTGCAGTCCGGCAGGAGAATCGCTTTAACCCTGGAGGCAAAGGTTGTAGTGAGCCAAGATCGCGCCATTGAACTCCAGGATGGGCAACAAAGCGAGACTCCATCTTGAGAAAAAAAAGAAAGAGAAAGAAAGAAAGAGAGAGAGAGAAGAGAGAGAGAGAGAGAGAAAGAGAGAGAGAGAAAAAGAGAGAAAGAGAAAAGGAGGGAACGAGGGAACGAACAGTAAAAATATGGCATAAAAAATTTAAAATGGGCCGGGCACAGTGGCTCATGCCTGTAATCCCAGCACTTTGGGAGGCCGAGGTGGGTGGATCACGAGGTCAGGAGTTCAAGACCAGCCTGGCCAACATGGTGAACTCCCATCTTTACTAAAAATACAAAAAATTAGCCGGGTGTGGTGGCGAGCGCCTGTAATCCCAGCTACTCGGGAGGCTGAGGCAGAGAACTGCTTGAACCCGGGAGGTGGAAGTTGCACTGAGCTGAGATCACGCTACTGCACTCCAGCCTGGGCAACAGAGCGAGATTCTGTCTCAAAAAATATAAATAAATAAATGGGGCCGGGCATGGTGGCTCACGCCTGTAATCCCAACACTTTGGGAGGCCAAGGCAGGTAGATCACCTGAGGTCAGGTGTTCAAGACCAGCCTGGCCAAGCTGGCAAAACCCTATCTCTACTAAAATACAAAAAATTAGCTAGGCATAGTGGCAGGCAGCTGTAATCCCAGCTACTCCAGAGGCTGGGGCAGGAGAATCACTTGAACCCAGGAGGTGGAGGTTGCAGTGAGCCAAGATCACACCACTGCACTCCAGCCTGGGCAACAGAGTGAGACTCTGTCTCCAAAAAAACAGATTAAAAATGGTGCACCTGTATGGGTGCTTACCATAAATGGAGTTTGCCAGACTGGATGCTGCTCTGGGTGTGTCAGTGAGCAGTGAGTGAATGTGAAGGCCTAGGGCATTATTGTATACTGCTATTGACTTTATAAAGACTCTAAGGCTACATTAAATTTATTTATTTATTTATTTATTTGTTTTAGTTTTTATTTTTGAGACAGAGTCTTGCTCTGTCACCCAGGCTGGAGTGCAGTGGCGCGATCTCGGCTCACTGCAACCTCCATCTCCTGGGTTCAAGCGATTCTCCTGCCTCAGCCTCCTGAGTAGCTGGGATTACATGCATGTGCAACCGTTCCCGGCTAATTTTTGTATTTTTAGTAGAGATGGGGTTTCACCATGTTGGTCAGGCTGGTCTCAAACTCCTGACCTCGTGATCCACCCACCTTGGCCTCCCAAAGTGCTGAGATTACAGGCATGAGCCACCGTGCCCAGCAAATTTATTTTAAATATTTTTTCTTCAATAATAAATTAACCTTAGCTTACTGTAACTTTTTTTTTTTTCTTCTCCCAAAGACAGGGTCTTACTCTTGTCACCCACGCTGGAGTGCAGTGGCACAATCATGGGTCATTTCAGCCTCCACCTCCCAGGCTCAATGGATCTTCCTGCCTTAGCCTCCTGAGTAACTGGGACTACAGGCATGCTCCATCATGCCTGGCTAATTTTTCTTTTCTTTTCTCTCTTTCTTTCTTTCTTTCTTTCTTTTTTTTTTTTTTTTTTTTTTTTTTTTTTTTTTTTTTTGTAGGCACAAGATCTTACTCAACTAGCAGGGAAGGCTTGTCTTGAACTCTTCTGGGCTCAAGTAATCCTCCCACCTCGGCCTCTCAAAGTGCTGGGATTACAGGCACGAGCCACTGCCTCTGGCACCACCAGGTTACTGTAATTCTTTTACTTTATAAACTTATTAACTGTTTTATCTTTTTTACTCTTTTGTAATAACACTTAGTTTAAAACACAAACACATTGTACAGCTACACAAAAATATTTCTTTATATCTTTATTCTGTAAGCTTTTTTCTATTTTAAAAATTCTTGATCTTTTTACTTAAAATTTTTTTTTGGCGAGGTGCAGTGGCTCACGCCTGTAATCCCAGCACTTTGGGAGGCCAAGGCAGGCAGATCACGAGGTCAAGAGATCGAGACCATCCTGGCCAACATGGTGAAACCCCATCTCTACTAAAAATACAAAAATTAGCTGGGCGTGGTGGTACACGCCTGTAGTCTCAGCTACTTGGGAGGCTGGGGTAGAAGAATCACTTGAACCTGGGAGGTGGAGGTTGCAGTGAGCCGATATCCTGCCTCTGCACTCCAGCCTGGCGACAGATCATGACTCTGTCTCAAAAAAAAAAAAAAATTATTAAAAGGTAAGACATGGGCCGGGCGCAGTGCCTCAGATCTGTCATCCCAGCACTCTGGGAGACCAAGGTGGGTGGATTGCTTGAGGCCAGGAGTTCAAGAGCAGCCTGGGACACATGGTGAAACCCCGTGTCTACTAAAATACAAAAAAATAGCCAGACATGGTGGCACACATCTGTCATCCCAGCTACTCGGGAGACTGAAGCACAATAATCACTAGAACCCAGGAGGCAGAGGTTCCAGTGAGCCGAGATGGCACAACTGCACTCCAGCCTGGGTGACAAAATGAAACTCTGTCTCAAAAAATAAAAAATAAAAATAAAAACTAAGACATGGCCGGGCATGGTAGCTCACGCCTATAAACCCAACACTTTGGGAAGGCCAGGATGGGAGGACTGCTTGAGTCCAGTTCAAGACCAGCCTGGGCAACATGGTGAAACCCCTGTCTCCACAAAAAATACAAAAAAAAAAAAAAAAAAAAAAAAGCCAGGTATGGTGGCGTGTGCCTCTCATCCCAGCTACTTGGGAGGGTAAGGTGAGAGGATTGCTTGAGCCCAGAGGCAGACATTACAGTGAACTGAGATCACACGACTGCACTCCAGCCCGGGCGACAGAGCAAGACCTTTTCTCAAAAAAAAAAGAAAAGAAAAGAAAAGAAAGAGGCCGGGCGTGGTGGCTCATGCCTGTAATCCCAACACTTTGGGAGGCCGAGGAGGGTGGATCACGAGGTCAGGAGATCGAGACCATCCTGGCTAACACAGTGAAACCCCATCTTTACTAAAAAATACAAAAAAATTAGCCAGCCGTGGTGGCAGGCTCCTGTAGTCCCAGCTACTCGGGAGGCTAAGGCAGGAGAATGACGAGAACCCAGGAGACAGAGCTTGCAGTGAGCCTATGTTGTGCCACTGCACTCCAGACTGGGCAACAGAGCAAGACTCCATCTCAAAAAGAAAAAAAAAAAAAAAGAAAAGAAAAGGAAACTAAGATATGAGCATACACTTTAGCTTAGGTCTACCCAGGGACAGGATCATCAGTCCACCCACCTGGGCCTCCCACCTCCACATCTTGTCCCACTGGAAGATCTTCAGGGGCAATAACACTCACCTTTTGTGATAACATGTCTTTTTCTGGAATACCTCCCAAAGACCTGCCTGAGACTGTTTCACAGTTAACTTGTTTCTTTTCTTTTTTTTTTTTTTGGAGACGGAGTTTCGTTCTTGTTGCCCAGGCTGGAGTGCAATGGCACGATGTCAGCTCGCTACAACCTCTGTCTCCTGGCTTCAAGTGATTCTCCTGCCTCAACCTTACAAGTAGCTGGGACTATAGGTGTGTGCCACCATGCCTAAGGCTAACTTTTTGTATTTTTAGTAGAGATGGGGTTTCACCATGTTGGCCAGGCTGGTCTTGAACTCCTGACCTCAGGCGATCCACCCACCTCGGCCTCCTAAAGGGCTGGGATTATAGGCATGAGTCACCGTGCCTGACCAACGTGTTTCTTTTAAGCAGAAAGAGTGCACTCTAAAATAACGATAAAAAATGTAGTAAATATGTAAACCAGGCTGGGCGCAGTGGCTCAGACCTGTAATCCCAGTACTTTGGGAGGCTGAGGCGGGTGGATCACGAGGTCAGGAGTTCAAGACCAGCCTGGCCAAGATGGTGAAACCTCGTCTCTACTAAAAATACAAAAAATTAGCCGGGCGTGGTGGCAGACACCTGTAATCCCAGCTACTCGGGAGGCTGAGGCAGAGAATTGCTTGAACCCAGGAGGCAGAGGTTGCAGTCAGCCGAGATCGGGCCATTGCACTCCAGTCTGGGCAACAGAGCAAGACTCTGTCTCAAATAAACAAACAAACAAAATAAAACATAAACCAGTAACATAGTTATTATCATTATCAAGTATGATATACATAACTGAATATGCTATACTTTTAAACAACCAGCAGTGCAGTAGGTTTGTTTACACCAGTATCACCACAAACACGTGAGTAATGTGTTGTACTATGATGTTATGATGGCTACGGCTCTAAGCCATAGGAATTTTTCAGCTCCATTATAATCTTATGAGACCACCATCATTAATGTGGCCATTGTCAACCAAAATGTCGTCATATGGTGCATGGCTGTATCTAGAAGTGGAATTACTGGCTGGGTGAGTTGTACAGTAGACATATACTTAATGTTATTTTTTTCCTCTGAGTCTGCTTGCTAGGGAATACACTTAAATTTTTAAGAAACCACTGCCAGGTGTGGTGGCTCATGCCTGTAATCCCAGTACTATGGGAGGCTGAGGTGGGAGGATCGCTTGAGGCCAGGAGGTAGAGGTTGCAGTAAGCCAAGATTGTACTACTGCACTCCAGCCTGGGCGACAGATTGAGACTCTGTCTCGAAAAAAATAAACAACTAACATCAGTCACTTTCTTGGGATAGTCCCTCCTGTCCAGGAAGTTAACTCAGGAGACCAAACTATAAAACTAAGGCTTATTTCATCAGCACAGGATTAGGGCTGGAGTAGTAAATTGCTCCTCTACTCTAGGAACAGTTTTATCTAGGAAAGATAATCATTTCTGTATAAAACGACACACTCTCTATGACTCTATAAACAAGATATACTTCCGGTAATCTTTTTTGTTTTTGTTTCTTGGGGCATTTTTATTGAGATGGAGTCTCACTCTTGCCAGACTGAAGTGCAGTAGCACCATCTCAGCTCACTGCAACCTCTGCCTCCTGGGTTCAAGCGATTCTCCTTGCCTTAGCCTCCTGAGCAGTTGGGATTACAGGCATGTGCCACCATGCCCAGCTAATTTTCTACTAATCTTTCTTTCTTTCTTTTTTTTTTTTTTTTGGAGACAGAGTCTTGCTGTGTCACCAGGCTAGAGTGTAGTGGCGCAATCTTGGCTCACTGCAACCTCCGCCTCCCGGGTTCAAGCCATTCTCCTGCTGCTTTAGCCTCCAGAGTAGCGGGGATTACAGGCACCCACCACCATGCCCAGCTAATTTTTGTATTTTTAGTAGAGATGGAGTTTCACCATTTTGGCCAGGATGGTCTCGATCTCCTGACCTTGTGATCCACCTGCCTCGGCCTCCCAAAGTGCTGGGATTACAGGCATAAGCCACCGCGTCTGGCCATTTTCTAGTAATCTTTCTAAATCCTCCTCTTAAAAAACAATTACAGGCCGGGCGCGGTGGCTCAAGCCTGTAATCCCAGCACTTTGGGAGGCCGAGACGGGCGGATCACGAGGTCAGGAGATCGAGACCATCCTGGCTAACACAGTGAAACCCTGTCTCTACTAAAAAATACAAAAAAACTAGCCGGGTGAGGTGGCGGGCACCTGTAGTCCCAGCTACTCAGGAGCCTGAGGCAGGAGAATGGCGTGAACCCGGGAGGCGGAGCTTGCAGTGAGCTGAGATCCGGCCACTGCACTCCAGCCTGGGTGACAGAGCGAGACTCGGTCTCAAAAAAAAAAAAAAAAACAACAATTACAACCTGTAATCCCAGCATTTTGGGAGGCTGAGGCGGGCAGATCATGAGGTCAGGAGATTGAGACCATCCTGGTGAACATGGTGAAACCCCGTCTCTACTAAACATACAAACAATAAGCCGAGCATGTTGGCGGCGCCTGTAGTCCCAGCTACTCAGGAGGCTGAGGCAGAAGAATCACTTGAACCCAGGGACAGAGGTTGCAGTGAGCCATGATCATGCCACTGCACTTCAGCCTGGGCAACAGAGCGAGACTCCGTCTCAAAAAAAAAAAGTTACAAATGCATTTGCTATATTTGTGCATGGAATATTTCCAGAATGATTCTCAAGAAATTATTAACAGTTGTTGCCTCCAGGGAAAAGAACTGGGTGACTGGAGGACAAATGGAAGAGAGACTTCTTTTTCAGTGCTGTGGTGCTAGTCCAAGTCACCATTATCTCTCACCTAAATTATATTGGGACCTCCTACCCGGCCTTCTTGCATCTATTCTTGTCCACCACAGTTCTTTTACCACACAGCAACAAGACTGATTATTTTATTTTAGTTTAGTTTTTGAGACAGAGTCTCGCTCTATCACCCAGGCTGGAACGCGGTGGCGCAATCTTGCAACCTCCACCTCCCAGATTCAGCGATTCCTCTGCCTTAGCCTCCAAGTAGCTGGGATTACAGGCATGTGCCACCATGCCCGGCTGATTTTTTATTTTTTTCTAGTAGAGACGGGATCTCAAGATGTTGGCCAGGCTGGTCTTGAACTCCTGACCTCAAGTGATCCATCTGCCTCGGCCTCCCAAAGTGCTGGGATTACAGGCGTGAGCCACCACGCCCAGCCAAGGCTGATTATTTTAAAAAGCAAACCGCTGCCAGGTGTGATGGCTCACACCCGTAATCCCAGTGCTGTGGGAGGATCCCTTAAGTCCAGGAGTCCCAGACCAATCTTATCAACATGGTGAAACCTCATCTCTACAAAAAAAATTTTTTTAATTAGCCAGGTATGGTGGTATATGACTGTAGTTCCAGCTACTGGGGAGGCTGAGGTGGGAAGATCCCTTGAGCCTGGGAGGTTGAGGCTGCAGTGAGCCAAAATAGTGCCACTGCACTCCAGTCTGGGCAACAGAGCAAGACCCTGACTCTTAAAAAAAAAAAAACTGGGAGTGGTACCTCACGCCTGTAATCCCAGCACTTTGGGAGGCCAAGGCGGTGGATCACGAGGTCAGGAGTTTGAGACCAGCCTGGCCAACATGGTAAAACCCTGTCTCTAATAAAAATACAAAAATTAGCCAGGTGTGGTGGCACGTGCCTGTAGTCCCAGCTACTTGGGAGACTGAGGCAAGAGAATAGCTTGAACCCAGGAGGCGGAGGTTGCAGTGAGCCGAGATTGAGCCACTGCACTCTAGCCTGGGTGACAGAGCAAGACCCTGTCTCAAAAGAAAAAAGAAAAAAAAACAAATACAAAAATACAATCTCATTACTCCCCAACTTAAATTCTTAAGCTTCTCTCTGTAATTAAAATTTACACTCCTTACTATGGTATATATGCCCCTGCATGGTCTGGCCCCTCCCTTCCTCTCTAACAACCTCCTCTCCCATGGCCTCCCTATGATTCTCTCTATTCCACCACACTGGCCTCCTTTCTGTTGCTCAGACCCTCCAAGCTCATTCTTCCTTCAGGCCTTGTCCCCTCGCTAGTTGCTCTGCCAGGAATGCTCTTCTTTCAGGTCAACACACAACTGGCTCCTTCTTATTTAAAGCTTGGTGCAAATGACACTGTGTCAGAGACCCCCCTTCTTGACCATTCTATCTAAATTAGCTCCTCCAGGTGCACAGCAGTGCTCACCTTCCCAGTACCTTGTTTCGTTTTCTTCATGCCACTTACTACTGAAGTTATTCCCTGAGTTGTTCATTGGCTGTCTGCACTCTCTAGAATGTAAGCCCCTTGAAGGCAGAAACTTGTTGTTCTCCTGTGTCTTCAGTGTTTGGAGCAACACATAACACTGAATGAATGAATGAATGCATGCATGCATGTATGGGAGTGCATGGGAAGGATGCAGGTGGCAGGCAGTTGTATTCGTTTCTTCTCAGTGCTGTAATAAATTACCACAAACTCAGTTTTATTATTTTATAGTTCTAGAGGTCAGAATCGAAACAGGCCTTACAGGACTACAAGGTGTTAGCGAAGCTGGGTGCCTTCTGGAGGCCCTAGGGGAGAATCTATTTCCTTCCCTTTTCAGCTCCTAAAGGCTGCCTGAATTCTTTGGCTGAGGTTTCAGTGAGCCAAGATCGCGCCATTGCACTCCAGCCTGGGCAACAAGTGCAAAATTCTGTCTTAAAAAAAAAAAATTGGTCTGGGTACCAATTTTACTAGTCCTTGGATGTTTCAAAGATAAATCAGATGCAAGCCAGGCGGCTCATGCCTGTAATCCCAACACTTTGGGAGGCCAAGGCAGAGCATCACTTGAGGACAGGAGTTTGAGATCAGCCTGGGCAACATAGCAAGACCCTCTTTCTTTCTCTCTCTCTCTTTTTTTTTTTTTTTTGAGATAGCGTCTCACTCTGTTGCCCAGGTTGGAACGCAGTGGTGCAGTCTCGGCTCACTGCAAGCTCCGCCTCCCAAGTTCACACCATTCTCCTGCCTCAGCCTCCTGAGTGGCTGGGTGTACAGGTGCCCTCTGCCATGCCCGGCTAATTTTTTGTATTTTTTTTTTTTTTTTTTTTTTTTTTTGAGACGGAGTCTCGCTCTGCCGCCCAGGCTGGAGTGCAGTGGCCGGATCTCAGCTCACTGCAAGCTCCGCCTCCCGGGTTCACGCCATTCTCCTGCCTCAGCCTCCCGAGTAGTTGGGACTACAGGCGCCCGCCACCGCGCCTGGCTAGTTTTTTGTATTTTGTAGTAGAGACGGGGTTTCACCGTGTTAGCCAGGATGGTCTCGATCTCCTGACCTCGTGATCCGCCCGTCTCGGCCTCCCAAAGTGCTGGGATTACAGGCTTGAGCCACCGCGCCCGGCCAATTTTTTGTATTTTTAACAGAGACGGGGTTTCACCATGTTAGCCAGGATGGTCTTAATCTCCTGACCTCGTGATCCTCCCGCCTCGGCCTCCCAAAGTGGTGGGATTACAGGCGTGAGCCACCACGCCCGGCCTCTTGCTTTCTTTCTTTCCTCTCACTCTCTCTCTTTTCTTTTCCTTTTCTTTCCCTTTCCTTTGCTTTTCTTTCTTTTTTGAGACAGAGTCTCACTCTCTTGCACAGGCTGGACTGCAGTGGCACACTCAGCTCACTGCAACCTCCATCTTCCAGGTTCAAGCAATTCTCCTGCCTCAGCATCCCGAGTAGCTGGGATTACAGGTGCCTGCTACCACGCCCAGCTAGTTTTTATATTTTTAGTAGAGACAGGGTTCACCATGTTGGCCAGGCTGGTCTCAAACTCCTGATCTGAGGTGATCTGCCTGCCTTGGCCTCAACTTAGACCTTAGCATCACCAAAAACTGTACCATTTTAGAAATCTCAATCCCAAATCTCCAATAACTTCCCTTTTAGCTCACTTACTCAACCATGCCCACCTCAGCAATTTGTGTCCTTCACTTTCACTCCAATCCATTTGTCTTACCATTTCCCCAGTATCCAGCAGTCTCCACATATTTATTCAAGAATCTTGGTTTCTTTAATGAGAAATGATAATTAGAGTTAGGCATAGTGGCTCACACCTGTAATCCCTGTGACTTGGAAGACTGAGGCAAGATGATCACTTGAGTCCAGGAGTTTGAGACCAGACTGGGGAACAATAGTGCCCAATGGTCTGTACAAAAATTAAAAACTTGGCTGGTGGGGGGCAGGTGTGGTGGCTCACACCTGTAATCCCAGCAATTTGGGAGGCCGAGGAGGGTGGATCACCTGAGGTCAGGAGTTCGAGACCAACCTGGCTAACATGGTAAAACCCCATCTCTACTAAAAATACAAAAATTATCTGGGCATGGTGACAGATGCCTGTAATCCCAGCTACTCAGGAGGCCAAGGCAGGAGAATCACTTGAACCTGGGAGGTGAAGGTTGCAGTGAGCCGAGATCATGCTGTTGCACTCCAGCCTAGAGGACAATAGCAAAACTCCATCTCAAAAAATAAAAAATAAGAAAAAACTTGGCTGGGCACTGTGGCATGTACGCATAGTTCCAGCTACTTGGGAGGCTCAGACAGGAGGATTGCTGCAGTGAGCTATGATTCTGTCACTGCACTCCTGCCTGAACAACAGAGTGAGACTCAACTGTAAAAGAGAAAAAAAAGGTAATTAGAGACTACCATCTCTGCACCAGGTGCTCATTACTATTGAAGATGCTCATTACTGGCGGGGCGCGGTGGCTCAAACCTGTAATCCCAGCACTTTGGGAGGCCGAGACGGGCGGATCACAAGGTCAGGAGATCGAGACCATCCTGGCTAACATGGTGAAACCCCATCTCTACTAAAAATACAAAAAAAAAATAGCCGGGCGAGGTGGCGGGCGCCTGTAGTCCCAGCTACTCGGGAGGCTGAGGCAGGAGAATGGCGTAAACCCGGGAGGCGGAGCTTGCAGTGAGCTGAGATCCGGCCACTGCACTCCAGCCTGGGCGACAGAGCGAGACTCCGTCTCAAAAAAAAAAAAAAAAAAAAGAAGATGCTCATTACTATTGGGTTTGTCAAATTTGGGACTATGAAACTACAAAAAGTCTGTGTTTTCTTTCTTCCATCAAGAGTCATGGTTCTAGCCAGGCATGGTGGCGGGCGCCTGTAGTCCCAGCTACTCCGGAGGCTGAGGCAGGAGAATGGTGTGAACCTGGGAGGCAGAGCTTGCAGTGGGCCGAGATGGGGCCACTGCACTCCAGCCTGGGCGACAGAGCGAGACTTCGTCTTACCAAAAAATAAAAAATAAAAAAAGGAGTCATGGTTCTTATGGACACAGAAATGAGAGAATTAGAACATTCCATAATTCCTCATTTGTTTTATCCTACACAATACATTAAACAGTCTCAGAATAACTAGTATTAATACCTTTATCATTATGATTACTAAAAACATATTTAAACTTTTTTTGTAAATGCTATTCCCTTTCTCCTATTTTTTATGGTTATAATGTCTACATTATCAGATCATATGGCCATTACATACTATGCTCTCTCTCTTTTACCTTCATTTAGTCTCATTTCCATGAGTAGCTAATATACGGTACTGACCCTCAGCCCTTATGTTGACATCTCTCTAGCCAGTTTGGTTGTCTAAAGTGCATTCTCTAGTGGATTTCTCAGGAAGGGGTCATGGGAACAATAATCCCTGAGTCCCTATGTATTGATGACAATTTGTCTGTGCCCATTATAGTTGAAGGTTAGCTTTGCTTTGGCTCACCTGTTCTTCCTTTATATTTATTTATTTATTTTTTTTTTATTATTATTTTTTGAGACGGAGTCCCACTCTGTCGCCTAGGCTGGAGTGCAGTGGTGCGATCTCAGCTCGCTGCAACCTCCGCTTCCCAGGTTCAAGCGATTCTCCTGCCTCAGCCATCCAAGTAGCTGGGTTTACAGGCACACACCACCATGCCCGGCTATTTCATATATATGTATTTTTTAGTAGAGATGGGGTTTCACCATGTTGGACAAGCTGGTCTCCAACTCCTGACCTCAGGTGATCCACCCACCTCAGCCTCCCAAAATGCTGGGATTACAGGCGTTGAGTCACCACGCCCGGCTTGTTATTCCTTAAATATTTAAAATATGTCAGCTAGGTGTGGTGGCTCACGTCTATAATCCCAGCACTTTGGGAGGCCAAGGCAGGCGAATCACTTTGAGATCAGGAGTTTGAGACCAGCCTGGCCAATGTGGTGAAACCTCATCTCTACCAAAAAAAACCCCACAAAAATTAGCCAGGTGTGGTGGCAGTTGCCTATAATCTTTTTCAGATTATAATATCTGTCATTTTGGACAAATGAGATCACTTGATCACTTTGGATCACTTGAGTTCAGGAGTTCAAGATTAGCCTGGCCAACATGGCAAAACCCCATCTCTACTAAAAATGCATAGATTAGCCAGGTGTCATGGTGCAGTCCTGTAACCCCATCTACTTGGGAGGCTGAGGCATGAGAACCGCTTGAATCTGGGAGGTGGAGGTTGCAGTGAGCCAAGATTGCACCACTGCACTTCAGCCTGGGCAACAAAGTGAGACTGTCTCAAAAAAAATTTCTTTCTTTCATTTATTTATTTATTTGTTAATTTTAGAGATGAGGTCTCACTCTGTTGCCCTGGCTGGAGTACAGGTGCAAGCCACAGCGCCCAGCTTCTTTCATATTTTTTTGGAGACAGACTCTCGCTCCGAAATGCTGGAGTGCAGTGGCATCATCTCAACTCACTGCAACCTCCACCTCCCAGGTTCAAGTGATTCTCCTGCCTCAGCCTCCCAAGTGGCTGGGACTACAGGTGCATGCCGCCATGCCTGGCTAATTTTTGTATTTTTAGTAGAGACGGGGTTTTGCCATGTTGGCTAGGCTGGTCTCAAAGTGCTGTGATTCGCCTGCCTCAGACTCCCAAAGTTCTGGGATTACAGGCATGAGCCACAGCACCTGGCTTTATATTACTTTCTTAAGGTCTTTTAGCTCATTTTAAAATAAAATGTTATGATTTTCATCTGTTTTATGAGCATCTCTCTGGCATGAATCTTTTTCTGTCCTCATTATCTGTTTTATTTTTCTTTCTTTTTTTTAAACCTACCTATTCTCAATTCTCTTTTTTCTTTTTAACTTTTTTTTTTTTTTTAACGAGACCAAGTCTCACTCTTGTTCCCCAGGCTGGAGTGCAATAACATGATCTTGGCTCACTGCACTGCAACCTCTGCCTCCCGGGTTCAAACCATTCTCCTGCCTCAGCCTCCCAAGTAGCTGGGATTACAGGCACCTGCCAGTATGCCCAGCTAATTTTTGTATTTTTAGTAGAGACAGGGTTTCATCATGTTGACCAGGTTGGTCTCGAACTCCTGACTTCAGGTGATCCGCCTGCCTCGGCCTCCCAAAGTACTGAGATTACAGGCATGAGCCACCGTGCCTGGCCTCAATTCTCTTTTTTCTTATAGTAACTTTGTGTGGAATTTAACACGATACTCTTCTGTTGCTAACATTTTTTTTTTTTTTTTTTTTGAAACGGAGTCTCACGCTGTTGCCCAGGCTGGAGTGCAGTGGCGCGATCTCGGCTCACTGCAAGCTCCGCCTCCTGGGTTCACGCCATTCTCCTGCCTCAGCCTCCTGAGTAGCTAGGACTACAGGCGCCCGCCACCGCGCCCGGCTAATTTTTTGTATTTTTAGTAGAGACGGGGTTTCACTGTGGTCTCGATCTCCTGACCTTGTGATCCGCCCGCCTCGGCCTCCCAAAGTGCTGGGATTACAGGCTTGAGCCACCGCGCCTGGCCTGTTGCTAACATTTATATAAATTTAATTTTTCTGAAGGATTTGTTCAGATGGCTTTCCTACCTAGACTGAGCTCCATTCTTCCGTCTGTCATTTTTTGGTAGTTTTCAAAAACATGATGTCTTGCTCTCTGAGGCTCTCTACGTCTACCCCACTTTTGTCCAAACCTTCTCTTTCTTTGTCTCTGTTGTCCATGTCCTACTAAGTTTTTTTTTGTTTGTTTGTTTGTTTGTTTTTAAAGCAGTGTCTCATTCTGTCACCCAGGCTCTCTGCAGCTTTCGCCTCCCAGGTTCAAGCGATTCTCCTGCCTCAGCCTCCTGCATAGCTGGAACTACAGGTGTGCAACATCACACCTGGCTAATTGTTGTATTTTTTGCAGAGACGGAATTTTGCCATGTTGGCCAGGCTAGTTTCAAACTCCTGACCTCAAGTGATCTGCCCTCCTTGGCCTCCCAATGTATTAGGATTATAGGTGTGAGCCACTGCACCCGGCCCATGTCCTACTAAGTTGTTTTATTTTGTTTTGTTTTGTTTTGTTTTGTTGAGACGGAGTCTTGCTTAGCTGCCCAGGCTGGAGTGCAGTGGCGCGATCTTAGCTCACTGCAGCCTTGACTTCCCAAGCTCAGGTGATCTTCCCACATCAGCCTCCCAAGTAGCTGGGACTTCAGGGGTGAGCCACCGTGCCCAGCAAGGAGGGATTATTAACTGAGTCACTTGAAGACCAATGAGGACACAGAGATGTTTAGTTGGAGGAAAGAAACGTAAGGGAAGCCAGACATGGTGTCATGCACCTGTAGTCCCAGCTACCTAGAAGGCTGAAGCAAAGGGAGGGGGATCCCTTGAGTCCAGGAGTTCGAGGTCAGCCTCAGCAACATAACAAGACCCCATCTCTAAAAATTAAAAATAAAAATATTTTAAAGGCTGGGCACAGTGGCTCATACCTGTAATCCCACTACTTTGGGAGGCCAAGGCAGGCAGATTCTCTTGAACCCAAGAGTCTGAGAACAGCCTTGGCAACATAGGGAAACCCCATCTCTACAAAACGTCTAAAAATTAGCCAAGCATGGTGGTGCATGCCTGTAGTCCCACCTACTCGAGAAGCTGAGGTGGGAGGATCACTTGAGCCTAGGAGGTTGAGGCTGCAGTGAGCTATGATTGTGCCACGGTACCCCAGCCTAGGTGACAGAGCAAGACCTTGTCTCAAAATAAAATAAAATAAAATAAAATAAAATTAAATTAAAAAGAAAACTAAAGGGGAAAAGAGAGACATTTTCAAAGGTCTGAAGGGTTGTTATATATAAGAGGGATTAACCAGAGGATAGAATTAGACTTGCTTGGCAGAAGTTATAGAGAAACACAACCGGTCTAAAATTTTTCTTCCTTCCTCCTTCTTTCCTTTCCAATTATTTTATTTTTGACCACATAAAACATGAACAAAATATAAAAAGTACAAAAGAATGTATAGTAAAGTCTTGTATTCAGTTCCTCTTCCTAGAGCCAGTTTCTTGTGTATCCTTCAGATATATTTTAAACATATATAAACTTTAAAAAAAATTTTTTAAAGGAATTTAATATGCTTTTAGATAATGAAAATATTTCTTATTCTTGTACCAGCAGTCTTGCAATGACTGTCTCAGGCATTTCCTGTCCTGGAGCTATTCAGGGGAAATAGACAAAAAAATAATCTGAGGTATTTTTTTTTCTCTTGCAATTTATTTGTTGAAAAAACTGGATTGTATCTCCTTCACTGTTCCAGGTGAAAAAGAAGAAAACAAGAAAAAAAAACCAGATTATTGTCCTATAGAATTTCCTGCATTCTGGATTTTGCTGATTGTGTGCCATCTTTCCTCTGTCCTATGGATTTTTTGTAAATTGGTATTGGATTGAAAGGTTTGATCAAATTCAGATTTGATTATTTTGGTAAGACTACTTCATAAACAGTGGTGTTTTTTTTTTTTTTTTTTTTTTTTTTGAGATGGAGTCTTGCTCTGTCATCCAGGCTGAAGTGCAATGGCACAATCTCGGCTCACTGCAATCTCCACCTCCTGGGCTCAAGTGATTCTCCTGCCTCGGCCTCCTGAGTAGCTGGGATTACAGGTGCCCGTCACCATGCCTGGCTAATTTTTGTATTTTTAGTAGAGATGGGGTTTCACCATCTTGGCCAGGCTGGTCTTGAACTCCTGACCTCGTGATCCACCCACTTCAGCATCCCAAAGGGCTAGGATTACAAATGTGAGCCACTGCGCCCAGCCGGTGAGTTCTTCCATCAGGAGACACGTAATATCTGGTATCTCTTTTTGTGATAGTCACAACTCTGGATGCTCAAAACCTAAATCTATATACTCATCAGAAGACAAATGGGTGGCCGGTCAGGGTGGCTCACACCTGTAATCCCAGCACTTCGGGAGGCCCAGGTGGATGGATCACCTGAGGCCAGGAGTTCAAGACCAGCCTGGGAAAAAAAGTGAGATCCCCATCTTTACAAAAAATAAAAAATTCAGCCAGGTGTGGTGGCGTACCGCCTGTTGTCCCAGCTACTTGGAAGGCTGAGACGGGAGGATCACTTCAGTCCAGGAGGTCTAGGCTGCAGCAAGCTGTGATTTTACAAAAATTAAAAAATTTAGCCAGGTGTGGCGGTGCACGCCTGTTGTCCCAGCTACTTGGAAGGCTGAGATGGGAGGATCGCTTGAGTCTGGGAGGTCTAGGCTGCAGCAAGCTGTGATTGCACCACTGCAGAGAATGGAAGATAAGGAAGTAGAGGTAGCAAATATCGACCAGTGGTCTCCAAAATGAGGACCACCTACATTAGGAGGTGTGTGAGAAAATCCATTATTAGGATGGGAGAAGAAAATATTAGATGTTCAATTTATATGTATCTAATAAATGTTTACTAATATTTAATTTGTGGATTGACAAGGATGTCCTCAACCAACACAAAAGAATAGTAGTCACATCCTAAAATATGGCACAAGAGGGGCCTGGCCTGATGGCTCATGCCTGTAATCCCAGCACTTTGGGAGGCCGAGGGAGGAAGATCACCTGAGGTTGGTAGGTCGAGACCAGCCTGGCCAGCATGGTGAAACATCGTGTCTACTAAAAATTCAAAAATTAGCCGGGCATGGTGACAGGTGCCTGTAATCCTAGCTACTGGGGAGGCTGAGGCGAGAGAATCTCTTGAACCTGGGAGACGGAGGTTACAGTGAGCCGAGATTGCACCATTGCACTCCAGCCTAGGCAACAGAGCGAGACTCCACCTTAAAAAAAAAAAAAAAAAAAAAAATGGCACAAGAGGCCGGGCATGGTGGCTCACGCCGGTAATCCCAGCACTTTGGGAGGCCAAGGCGGTTGGATCACCTGAGGTCGGAAGGAAGTTTGAGACCTGCCTAATATGGAGAGACCCTGTCTTTATTTCCTTCCTTCTACCAGTTTTGAGTTTAGTTTGCTCTTCTTTTTCTAGTTTAAGATATAAAGTTGATTATTGATTTGAGATATTTCTTATTTGTTTTATTTATTTATTATTATTATTATTATTGAGATGGAGTTTTGTTCTTATTGCCCAGACTGGAGTGCAATGGCGCGATGTCAGCTCACCGCAACCACCGCCTCCCAGGTTCAAGCTATTCTCCTGGGATTACAGACATGTGCCACCATGCCCAGCTAATTTTTTGTTGTTGTTGTTTGTTTTTTGAAACAGAGTTTCGCTCTTGTTACCCAGTCTGGAGTGCAATGGCGTGATCTTGGCTCACCGCAACCTCTGCCTCCCGGGTTCAAGCGATTCTCCTGTCTCAGCCTCCCACACAGCTGGGATTACAGGCGTGTGCCACCATGCCCGGCTAATTTTGTATTTTTAGTAGAGACGGGGTTTCTCCATGTTAGTCAGGCTGGTCTCAAACTCCCCACCTCAGGTGATCCGCCCGCCTCAGCCGCCCAAAGTGCTGGGATTACAGGTGTGAGCCACCGCTCCTGGACTATTTCTTCTTTTGGAAAGTAGGCATTTATAGCTACAAATTTTCCTCTGAGCACTGCTTCCACTGCATCCAGTAAGTTTTGATATGTTGTGATTTCATTTGCATTCATCTCAAAGTATTTTCTAATATTCCTTGTGATTTCTTCTTTGACCCACTGGCTTTCAACAGATTGAAAACACAAACCCAAAAGTTTGGTTATTTGAAAAAAATCAATAAAATTGGCAAACACTTAGCTAAGAAAAAAGAAGACAAATAATTAAAATCAGAAATAAAAATGAAGCCTGGGCATGGTGACTCACACCTGTAATCCTAACACTTTGGGAGGTGAAGGCAGGAGGATCATTTGAGCTCAGGAGTTTGAGTTCAGCCTGTGCAACATAGTGAGACCTTGTCTCTATACTATAAAAATAAAAAATAGGCCAGGCGCGGTGGCTCATGCCTGTAATCCCAGCACTGGAGGCCAAGGCGGGCGGATCACCTGAGGTCAGAAGTTCAAGACCAGCCTGACCAACATGGAGAAATCCCGTCTCTACTGAAAATATAAAATTAGCCAGGCATGGTGGCACATGCCTGTAGTTCCAGCTACTGGGGAGGCTGAGGCAGGAGAATCACTTGAACCCAAGAGGCAGAGGTTTCGATGAGCCATGATCACACCATTGCACTCCAGCCTGGGCAACAAGAGTGAAAATCCGTCTCAAAAATAAAATAAATTAAATTAAATTAAAAATAATTGGCGGGGCGCGGTGGCTCAAGCCTGTAATCCCAGCACTTTGGGAGGCCGAGACGGGCGGATCACGAGGTCAGGAGATCGAGACCATCCTGGCCAACACGGTGAAACCCCGTCTCTACTAAAAAATACAAAAAACTAGCCGGGCGAGGTGGCGAGCGCCTGTAGTCCCAGCTACTCGGGAGGCTGAGGCAGGAGAATGGCGTAAACCCGGGAGGCGGAGCTTGCAGTGAGCTGAGATCTGGCCACTGCACTCCAGCCCGGGCGACAGAGCAAGACTCCATCTCAAAAAAAAAATAAAATAAATAAATAAATAAATAAATAAATAAATAAATATGAAGACATTACTACCAACCATACAAAAATAGAAGGGACTATAGGAAAATACTATGAGTATTCAAACGAAACCCTGGTTTCAACACTCCGGTATGCTCTCACCTAGTGCCATGGAGGTGATGCTGCCACCCCAGTGACTCTGAACCGTGAAGCATCAAGCTAAAGAGGATTATTCTCTTTTTCTTTCTTTTTTTTTTTATTTTTGAGATGGAGTCTCCCTCTGTCACCCACGCTGGAGTGCAGTGGTGCGATCTCAGCTCACTGTACGCTCCACCTCCCGGGTTCATGCCATTCTCCTGCCTCAGCCTCCCGAGTAGTTGGGACTAAAGGCGCCCGCCACCACCCCCGGCTGGTTTTTTTTGTATTTTTTTTTTTTTTAGTAGAGACGGGGTTTCACTGTGTTAGCCAAGATGGTCTTCATCTCCTGACCTCGTGATCCACCCATCTCGGCCTCCCAAAGTGCTGGGATTACAGGCGTGAGCCACACCGCGCCCGGCCAAGAGGATTATTCTCAAGGCTTGCTATCTAATACTTTCCCTTGCTCTATTTTTTTTTTTTTTTTTTTTTTTCTGAGACAGAGTCTCATTCTCTGTCACCCAGACTGGAGTGCAGTGGCGCAATCTCGGCTCACTGCAACCTCCGCCTCCTGGTTTCAAGCGATTGTCCTGCCTCAGCCTCCCGAGTAGCTGGGATTGCAGGTACCCACCACTATACATGACTAATTTTTTGTATTTTCAGTGGAGACAGAGTTTCACCATCTTGGCCAGGCTGGTCTTTAACTCCTGACCTCGTGATCCACCCGCCTCGGCCTCCCAAAGTGCTGGGATTACAGGTGTGAGCCTCTGCGCCCAGCCTGCCTTGCTCAATTTTTTTACTTGTGTGGAACTCATCACCTTCTTCGTTCTGATTTCTACCTTTTGGAATGAGAGTATCTATCTCATGGCTGTTTCACCAGTGTGTTTTGGAAGCACATAGTCTGTCTGGTTTCATAGATTCACAGCTCGAGAGAAATTTTACCTCAGTATGAATCATTTCTAGAGCCTCACCCATACCTGATCTGATTTACATATTAGATGAGACTTTGGACTCAGAACTGATGCTGAAATGGTTTTAGCCTTTAGAGAGTGTGGGGGTGATAGGGTGAATGTATTTTGCATGCCAGAGGTACATGAATTTGGAGGGAGCAGAGAGCAAAATGATATGGAGTGATTGTATTCCCCAAAATTCATATGCTGAAGTCCTAACTCCCAGTGTGACTATATTTGGAGATAGGGCCTTTAACTGATTAATTTAAGGTTAAATGGGTCATAAGGGTGGGACCCTAATCCAAGAGGACTGTTGTCTATAAGAAGAGGAAGGGACTCCAGAGCTCTCTCTATATGTGCGCAGAGAAAAGGCCATGTAAGGACATACAGAGAACCTGTCATCTGCAAGCTGAGAAGAGCGGTCTCACCAAAACCCAATCCTATCAGCACCTAAATTTTGAACTTCCAGCCTCTACAACTGTGAGAAAATAAACTTCTCTTGTTTAAGCCACCCAGTCTGTGATATTTTGTTACAGCAACCTGAGTAGACTAAAATACTATATATTGGAAATTCCAAAGAATTCATAAGAAAGCTATTAAAATTAAATGAATTCAGCAAAGTTGCATGTTATGAGATCACCACATGAAGATACATCAAACTAAAAGGAAGAAGCCAAGGCAAAATTAAAGTTCTTTTGTTTTTTGTTTTTGTTTTTTGAGACAGAGTTTTGCTTTTGGATGCCCAGGCTGGAGTGCAATGGCTTGATCTCAGCTCACCACAACCTCTACCTCCTGGGTTCAAGCGATTCTCCTGCCTCAGCCTCCTGAGTAGCTGGGATTACAAGCGTGGGCCACCATGCCCGGCTAATTTTTTTGTATTTTTAGTAGAAACGGGGTTTCTCCATGTTGGTCAGGCTGGTCTCGAACTCCCGACCTCGGGTCATCTGCCCACCTTGGCCTCCCAAAGTGCTGGGATTACAGGCGTGAGCCACCGCACCTGGCCAAAATTAATGTTTAAGTAGACAGTCTGTTTGGGCCAGTCTTGAGGATTACAACCCAGGAGCACAGATTGAAGTTGTCCTGAACATACACTCTGATTAGCAGCAGTTACAAGTAGATTTTTTTCTTTTCAAAAGATTTTTAGAGAGAATATCTCACTATGTTGCCCAGGATGGTTTTGAATGCCTAGCCTCAAGTGATCCTCCTGCCTTGGCCTCACAAAATGCTACAATTACAGGCATGAGCCACCCTGCCCAGCAAGCAAGCAGTTTCAAGAGATGAATACACAGCTCAAACGGGGGGAGTAGGACGTGATTGTTGTCTTTTTTTTTTTTTTTTTTTTTTTTGAGATGGAGTCTCGCTCTGTAGTCTAGGCTGGAGTATGGTGGTGCTATCTCGGCTCACTGCAACCTCCGCCTCCCAGGTTCAAGCAATTCACCCTGCCTCAGTCTCCTGAGTAGCTAGGATTACAGGTGCCCACCACCACGCCTGGCTAGTTTTTGTATTTTTTAGCAGATATGGGATTTGATCATGTTGGCCAGGCTGGTCTTGAACTCCTGACCTCAGGTGATCTGCCCAGCTCGGCCTCCCAAAGTGTTAGGATTATGCCCGGTCTGTTGTCTCAATTTAATGTATCTCAGGGCCTCATAATTAAAAGAACTGGCATTCCTCAGATAAAAGCTTTCTTTTTTTTCTTTTTCTTTTTTTTTTTTTTCAGATGGAGTGTCACTCTTTGTTGCTCAGGCTGGAGTACAATGGCGTGAAGTCAGCTCACCGCAACCTCCACCTCCCGGGTTCACGTGGTTCTCCTGCTTCAGCCTCCCGAGTAGCTGGGATTACAGACATGCACCACCATGCCAGGCTAATTTTGTATTTTTAGTGGAGACAGGGTTTCTCCATGTTGGTCAGGCTGGTCTTGAACTCCCAACCTCAGGTGATCCGCCCACCTCGGCCTCCCAAAGTGCTGGGATTACAGGCATGAGCCACCGCGCCCGGCCAAAAAAGTTATTTTCTTTTATCATTTCTCTCTCTCTTTTTTTTTTTTTTTTTTTTTTGAGACAGAGACTTGCTCTGTTGCCCAGGCTGAACTAAAACTGCTAAATTCAAGCAATCCTCCCACCTCAGCCTCCTAAAATTCTGGGATTACAGGTGTGAGCCACCATGCCGCAACCATAAACCACTTTTTGAGAAGAATCAAAGTAAAACAATAATTGTCTGTGGATGACAAAAACTTTTGGTTTGACTATTCCAGCCACGGTTAATGACACAATTGATAAAGAAATATAGTTATTTCTGTAGTATATAACAATTTGACAAAATAACTGTAATTATTATTGATAACATTTATTAAGACATCAGAATTTTAGGAATTTCAGACAATTCTGAAACATATATTAATAACATATTTATACAAATATAACCCAAATAAAGTTAAATACCTTCAAATTCATATGGAATTAACCAGGGATCCAGAAGAGCCAAAACAACCTTGAAAAAGAACAAAGTTGGGTAACTCACACTTCCCAATTTCAAAACTTACTACAAAGCTACAGTAATCAAAATGTGTGTAACATGCCGGGCGCAGTGACTCACACCTGCAATCCCAGCACTTTGGGAGGCCAAGACGGGCAGATCACGAGGTCAGGAGATGGAGACCATCCTGGCTAACACAGCGAAACCCTGTCTCTACTAAAAATACAAAAAAATAGCCTGGCCTGGTGGCGGGCGCCTGTAGTCCCAGCTACTCAGGAGACTGAGGCAGGAGAATGGTGTGAACCTGGAAGGTGGAGCTTGCAGTGAGCCGAGATCACGCCGCTGCACTCCAGCCTGGGCGACAGAGCGAGACTCCATGTCAAAAAAAAAAAAAATGTGTGTGTAACTGACATATAAATAGACATATAGACCAACAAAATAGACTTGAGAGTCCAGAAATAAACCCATATGTCTATGGCTAATTAATTTTCAACAAGGGTGCCACGATCACTCAATGGGGAAAGGATAGTCTCTTCAACAAGTGGTGCTGCGATGACAGGACATCCACATGCAAGGGAAGGAAGTTCACACCGTATATAAAAATTAACTCAAAATGGACCAAAGAGTTAAACCATAAAACTCTTACGAGAAAACACAGGGGTAAATCTTCATGACTTTGAATTTGGCAGTTAATTTTTTCTTTTCTTTCCCTTTCTTTTTTTTTTGTCACTCCAGCTTTCTTTCAATTGGCAGCTGATTCATTCTGTTTTTCCTTTGAGACAGAGTCTCGCTCTGTCGCCTGAGCTGGAGTACAGTGGCACAATTTCAGTTCACTGCAACTGCAAGCTCCACCTCCTGCGTTCAAGCGATTCTCATGCCTCAACCTCTTGAGTAGCTGGACCTACAGGCGCCTGCCACCACACTCGGCTAATTTTGTATATATTTGGTAGAGACAGGGTTTTACCATGTTGGCCAGGCTGATCTTGAACTCCTGGCTTCAGGTGTTCTGCCCCCCTCGGTCTCCCAAAGTGCTAGGATTATAGGCATGAGCCACTGTGCCTGGCTTCATTCTTAAATATGACACTGAAAGTGTAAGCAGCAAAAGAAAAAAATAGATACATAGGATTTCATCAAAATTAAAAACTTAGCCAGGCATGATGGCAGGTACATGTAGTCTCAGCTACTCAAGAGTCTGAGACAGGAAGATCACTTGAGCCCATTAAGTTCAGGCCAGCCTGGACGAAAACAAAATTTCTTTATACATTTAAAAAAAAATTTTTTTTAATGTCCAGGAGCAGTGGCTCATGCCTATAATTCCAGCACTTTGGGAGGCTGAGGCAGGAGGCTTACTTGAGCCAAGTTTGAAACCAGCCTGGGCAACACAGTGAGATACCATCTCTAAAAAAAAAAACAGTAATAATAATAATAATAAATACAAATTTTTAAAAAATTAGCCGGGCATGGTGGTGGGTGTCTGTAGTCCCAGCTACTCAGGAGGCTGAGATGGGATGATAACTTGGGCACAGGAGTTTGAGGTTACAGTGAACTGTGATCAGGCCACTGCACTCCAGCCTGGGCAACAAAGACCCTGTCTCAAAAGAAAGAAAGAAAACAGGTATTCAAACAAGTATAAATACTTGTGCGGAATGTTCACTGTAGCACCATTCACAATAGCCAAAATGTGGAAACAACCCAAATGTCCCTCTACGGACGAATGGGTAAACAATTTGCAGTAGCCAGGTGCTCATGGCTATAATCCCAGCAGTTTGTGAGGCCGAGGCAGTGGGATTGCTTGAAGCCAGGAGTTCAAGACCAGCCTAGGCAGCAAAGCAAGACCACACCTCTACCAAAAAAAAAAAAAAAAAGGGCCGTGCACAGTGGCTCACGGCTATAATCCCAGCACCGTGGGAGGCCAAGGCGGGCAGATCACCAGGTCAAGAGACGGAGACTATCCTGGCCAACATGGTGAAACCCTGTCTCTACTAAATATACAAAAATTAGCTGGGCGTGGTGGTTCATTCCTGTAGTCACAGCTACTTGGGAGACTGAGGCAGAAGAATTGCTTGAATCCAGGAGGCGGAGGTTGCAGTGAGCCAAGATCGCGACATTGCACTCCACCCTGGTGACAGAGCAAGACTCTGTCTCAAAGAAAAAAAAAAATTAGCTGGGCATTCTGGCATGTGCCTGTAATGCCAGATACTTGAGAGGCTAAGGCAGGAGGATCGCTTGAGCCCGGGAGTTCAGGGCTGCAGTGAGATATGATTGCACCACTGCATTCTATCCTGGGTGACAGAGCAGTACCCCATCTTAAAAGAAAAAAAAAAAAAAAAAAGCGCAGTTTGTGGAATCCAGTGGAATGTTATTCAGTCATAAAAAGGAATGAAGTACTAACTCATGCTACAACATAGATAAACCTTGAAAATATTATGCTAAGTTGAAAGAAGTCAGACATAAAAGATTACACATTGTATCATTCCATTTATGTAATTATCCAGAATAGGTAAATCCATAGAAATAGAAAGACTAGTGTTTGCCAGAGGCAAGAAATAGGAGATAGGGAGGAACTCTCTAATGGATATAGGGTTTTATTTTGGGATGGCGAAAATGTTTTGGGCTGTGCAGTGGCTCATGCCTGTAATCCCAGCACTTTGGGAAGCTCAGGCGGGCGGATCACCTGAGGTCAGGGGTTTGAGACCAGCCCGGCCAATATGGCAAAAACCTGTTTCTACTAAAAATACAAAAATTAGCTGGGCATGGTGGCATCTCAGGCCTATGTTAACTCTCTTTCCCTCTATCATAAAACAGTCTGAAGAGATCTGACCAGCTAAAGGTCTCAAAACATCACTATATTGATCTGCCACATTGATAACATCATGCAAATTGGACTGGTTGAGCAGGAAATGGCAAGTATGTCAGATGCCTTGGTAAGACACTTATCTTCCAGAAGGTGGGATATTAACTAACTTTAATTCAGAGCTCTTTTCAGGATTAACTGAAGTTTTTTGGGGGTGGTAGGGGCGGACAGAGACTGAGTCTCACTCTGTCACCCAGGCTGGAGTGCAGTGGTGCAATCTCGGCTCAGTGCAGCCTCCACCTCCCGAGTTCAAGTGATTCTCCTGCCTCAGCCTCCCAAGTAACTGGGATTACAGGCGTGTGCCACCATGCCTGGCTACTTTTTGTATTTTTGGTAGAGACAGGGTACCATCATGTTGGCCAGGCAGGTCTCAAACTCCTGACCTCAAGTGATTCACTCGCCTTGGCCTCCCAAAAGTGCTGGGATTACAGGCCTGAGTCACGCACCTGGCCTTTTTTTTTTTGATATGGGGTCTCACTTTGTCACCCAGGCTGTAGTACCTGGTGCAATCACAGCTCACTGCAGCCTCAACCTTCTGGGATCAAGCTATCCTCCCACTTATCCTCTTCAGTAGCTAGAGCCACAGGTCCCCACCACCATGCCTGGCTGTTGGTGGGGTGTCTACTCTGCAGCCCAACTTCTCCTTCTGTCCAGTCCTGCTTCTTCCTTTTTTTCCTACAAGTATTGATCCCAAGTGCACTTACTCATAAGCTTCCCACACTCTAGTTTCCACCTTAGAATTGGCTTCCATGGAAACTAAAGTGTGGTAAAGCTTTGCTTTACCACGCAAGCATAACCCAAAAGTGAGGTGAGTTTTTTGTTTGTTTGTTTGTTTGTTTGTTTTTTGAGACGGAATCTTGCACTGTCACCCAGGCCAGAGTGCAGTGGCACAGTCTCCACTCACTGCAACCTCCACCTCCCAAGTTCAAGCGATTCTCCTGCCTCAGCCTCCCAAGTAGCTGGGATTACAGGAGCCTACCACCACGCCTGGCTGATTTTTTGTAGTTTAAGTAAGGACGGGGCTTCACTATGTTGGCCATGCTGGTCTTGAACTCCTGACCTTGTGATCCGCCCGCCTCAGCTTCCCAAAGTCCTGGGATTACATGTGTGAGCCACTGTGCCC
The DNA here is from genome assembly GCF_024542745.1 of Macaca thibetana thibetana. Lineage (NCBI taxonomy): Eukaryota > Metazoa > Chordata > Mammalia > Primates > Cercopithecidae > Macaca > Macaca thibetana. The sequence goes on from NC_065588.1 coordinate 52,358,320, forward strand.
GGCCTAAGATTAGATTTTAATATGTGACAAAATTCAAGGGAAAAAGTTATGGGACAAAAGAGAAAGTGTTAGAATAAATAAGAAAGCAAGAAAATATAACCACTGTAAATGTACTTGCCAGTATAGATTCAGAATACACAAATATTGCTTCTGAATCTTCTTGTAAACAAGAAAAAAATATATACAAATAGTAATAATTAACTTTATTGAGTACCTTTGATGTGTCAGGCATGTGCCATAGGCTTTATGTTTGTTTCTTTGTTTTTTGCTTTTTTATTTTTTATTTTTTATTTTTTATTTTTTTTTTTGAGACGGAGTCTCGCTCTGTCGCCCAGGCTGGAGTGCCGTGGCTGGATCTCAGCTCACTGCAAGCTCCGCCTCCCAGGTTCACGCCATTCTCCCGCCTCAGCCTCCCGAGTAGCTGGGACTACAGGCGCCCGCCACTTCGCCCGGCTACTTTTTTTTGTATTTTTAGTAGAGACGGGGTTTCACCGTGTTAGCCAGGATGGTCTCGATCTCCTGACCTCGTGATCCACCCGTCTCGGCCTCCCGAAGTGCTGGGATTACAGGCTTGAGCCACCGCGCCCGGCCATTTTTTATTTTTTTTGAGACAGAGTCTTGCTCTGTTGCCCAGGCTGGAGTGCAGTGGCCGGATCTCAGCTCACTGCAAGCTCCGCCTCCCGGGTTTACGCCATTCTCCTGCCTCAGCCTCCCGAGTAGCTGGGACTACAGGCGCCAGCCACCTCGCCCGGCTAGTTTTTTTTGTTTTTGTTTTTGTTTTTTTTTGTATTTTTTAGTAGAGACGGGGTTTCACCAGATTAGCCAGGATGGTCTCGATCACCTGACCTCGTGATCCGCCCGTCTCGGCCTCCCAAAATGCTGGGATTATAGGCTTGAGCCACCGCACCTGGCCTGTTTCTTTGTTTTTTCAAACTCTGTCGCCCAGGCTGGAGTACAGTGATGCGATCTCAGCTCACTACAACCTCCGCCTCCCAGGTTCAAGCGATTCTCCTGCCTCAGCCTCCCGAGTAGCTGGGACTACGGGCACGTACCACAATGTCCGGTTAATGTTTTTGTATTTTTGGTAGAGACAGGGTTTCACCGCATTAGTCAGGCAGGTTGAAAACTCCTGACCTCAAATGATCCGCCCGCCTCGGCCTCCCAAAGTGCTGGGATTACAGGCGTGAGCCACCACGCGCAGCCTATTTGTTTTTTAAGACAGAGTCTAGCTCTGTTGCCCAGGCTGGAGTGCAGTGGCACAATCTCAGCTCACAGCAACCTCCACTTCCCAGGTTCAAGTGATTCTCCTGCCTCAACCTGAGTAGCAGGAATTACAGGCATGCACCACCACACCAGGCTAATTTTTGTATTTTTAGTAGAAACAGGGTTTTGCCATGTTGGCCAGGCTGGTCTCAAAGTTGTGACCTCAGGTCATCCACCCGCCTTGGCCTCTCAAAGTGCTGGGATTACAGGTGTGAACCATTGCACCTGGCTGGCTTTCTGTGTATTAACTCATAATCTTTATTACAGTCCTATGAGAAACTACTATTATTCTCCACAGTTTATAGTTATAAAATAACAATTGACAAATCTAGGAAAGAAAAAGTATATATTGGACGTGGTAGCTCATGCTTGTAATCCTAGCACTTTGGGTGCCTGAGTGGGGAGGATCACTTGAAGCTGGGAGTTCAAGACCACCCTGGGCAACACAATATGGTGACACCCCCACCAAACACCCCCCCTTGCCTCCCACCCTCATCTCTACAAAAAAATTTGAAAAGTTATCTGGGCATGGTGGCATATGCCTGTAGTCCCAGCTACTCTGGAGGATAAGGTGGGAGGATTCCTTGAGCCCAGAAGTTCTTGGCTGCGTGAGCTATGATTTCACCACGGCAACCCAGCCTGGGTGACAGAGCAAGATTCTGTCTCAAAAACAAACAGGCCAGGTGCGGTGGCTCACGGCTGTAATGATAACACTGTGGGAGGCCAAAACAGGCAGATTGCTTTCAGCTCCGGAGTTCGAGACCAGCCTGGGCAACATGGTGAAACCCCATCTCTACAAAAAAAAGGCTAGGCGCTATGGCTTATGCCATCTCATGCCCACCTGTGGTCCCAGCTACTCAGGAGGCTGAGGTGGAAGGATCTTTTGAGTCCAGGAAGTCAAGGCTGCAGTGAGCCATGATTGTGCCACCACTGCACTCTAGCCTGGGTGACAGAATGAGACCCTGCCTCAAAAAAAAAAAAAAAAAAAAAGTAATGTATATTTTCACAATTTTTTTTCTATGCTAATGTATTTTTTAAATTTAGGTTTTATTTAGGTTCAGGGGTACATTTTTATTTTGGGTTCAGGGGTATATGTGCAGGTTTGTCAGTAACTAAATTGTGTGTCATGGGGTTTGGTGTACAGATTTTTAAATGTAGAATTAAGCCTGCCGTTGTAACTTGATTCATAGCCATTTTTTGTAAGTGTTTCACACGTGCCAGAAAAAGTATATTATCTGTTTGTTAGATGTACAAATCTCCATATATCATAGATTGAGCTTATTAATTACATTATTCAGAATTTATAAATCTCTGCTTGTTTGTCTGCTTGATTTATCAGTTTCTTTCTTTTCTTTTCTTTTCTTTCTTTCTTTCTTTTTTTTTTTTTTTTTTTTTTTTTGAGACAAAGTCTCACTTTGTCACCCAGACTGGAGTACAGAGGCACAATCTAGACTCACTGCAACCTCCACCTCCCGGGTTCAAGCGATTCTCCTGCCTCAGCCTCCCACGTAGCTGGGATTACAGGTGTGTGCCACCATGTCTGGCCAATTTTTGTATTTTTAGTAGAGACGGGGTTTTGCCATGTTGGCCAGGCTGTTCTCCAACTCGTGACCTCAGGTGATCCACTCGCCACAACCTCCCAAAGTGGTTTACAGGCGTGAACCACTGCACCCAGCCGGTTTCTTTTTTTTCTTTTCATTTTTTTTACATACACATTCTGCTTATGTATGATCTATCAGTTTCTAAGAGAGCTATGTAGATATTTCCGGTTTCAGTAGTGTTTTTCTTTTCTTTCTTTTTTTTTTTTTTTGAAACAAGGCTTCACTCTGTCACCCAGCTGGAGTGCAGTGTCAGGTTCACTGAAGCCTGTGTCTCCCCAGCTCGGGCTGTCCTCCCAGCCTCAGCCTCCTGAGTAATGGGACCACAGGCGCGCCACCATGCCCAGCTAATTTTTTGAATTTTTGGTGGAGACGGGGTTTCACAATGTTACCCAGGCTAAAAAAGAATTTCTGTTCAATAAACAATATTGACTGAGTTAATGTTAAAGATTGGAGATATTTACAATGTCTAATATCAAAGAATGACTAATATCTGAAATATATAATAAACTATTGGAAATCAACATAAAAAATATGGGAAACTCTATACAAAAGTGGGCAAAGAAAAATAAATAGGTAATGCATAAAAGAGAAAAACCAAAAGTAAGGAAAAAATGTGAGCAAATGCTCTAACATATTAATAATTAAAATTGCCACCTTTTTTTTTTTTTTTTTTGAGACAGAGTCTTGCTCTGTCACCCAGGCTAGAAGTGCAGTGGTGTAATCTCAGCTCACTGCAACCTCTGCCTCCTGGGTTCAAGTGATTCTCCTGCCTCAGCTTCCCAAGTAGCTGGGATTAGAGGTGTGCACTACCATGCCCGGCTAATTTTTATATTTTTAGTAGAGACCGGGTTTCACCATGTTGGCCAGGCTGATCTTGAACTCCTTACCTTGTGATCCATCCTCCTTAGCCTCCCAAAGTGCTGGGATTACAGGCGTGAGCCACCGCACCTGGCCTTATTTATTTATTTATTTATTTATTGGAGACAGTCTCTCTCTGTTGCCCAGGCCTCGAGGTACAGTGGCATGATCTCAGCTCACTGCAACCTCAGCGTCCGTGCGTAAGCAATTCTCATGCATCAGCCTCCCGTGCAGCTGGGATAAAAGGCACTAGCCAGGCACAGTGGCTCATACCTGTAATCCCAGCATTTTGGGAGGCTGAGGCAGGTGGATCACAAGGTCAGGAGATTGAGACCATCCTGGTTAACACGATGAAACTCCGTCTCTCCTAAAAATACAAAAAATTAGCTAGGCGTGGTGGCAGGCGCCTGTAGTCCCAGCTACTTGGGAGGCTGAACCAGGAGAATGGCTTGAACCTGGGAGGGGGAGCGTGCAGCGAGTCAAGATCGCAGCACAGCACTCCAGCCTGGGTGACAGAGTGAGACTCCAACTCAAAAAAAAAAAAGACCAGCCTGGCCAACATGACGAAACCTTGTCTCTACTAAAAAATACAAAAATTAGCCAGGTGTGGTGGCAGGCACCTGTAATCCCAGATACTCAGGAGGATGAGGCAGGAGGAATTGCTTGAACCTGGGAGGCGGAGGTTGCAGTGAGCCGTGGTCGTGCCATTGCATTCAATCCAGCCTGGGTGACAGAGCAAGACTCTGTCTCAAAAAAAAAAAAAAAGAAGAAGAAGAAGAAGAAGAAAAATAAGATGACTGCCCAACTAATTTTTGTATTTTCAGTAGAGACAGGGTTTCACCATGTTGGCCAGGCTGGTCTCGAACTCCTGACCTCAGGTGATCCACCTGCCTCAGCCTCCCAAAGTGCTAGGATTACAGGCATGAGCCACCATGCCCGGCTGAAATACCATTTTAAGCTCAAGACAAATTGGAAAATTGGAAACTTCAATGATGTCAAGTATTGGCAAGGAAGTTGGAATGTAGAAATCCCACTATTGGTGCTGGGAAGGTAAAGACATTCCGGAGAGTGTAGAGCTCTGTATGCACAAGAAATTATAGTACAACTGGGCCGGGCGCGGCGGCTCACACCTGTAATCCCAGCACTTTGGGAGGCCGAGGCGGGCGGATCACAAGGTCAGAAGATCAAGACCATCCTGGCTAAATGGTGAAACCCCGTCTCTACTAAAAATACAAAAAATTAGCCGGGTGTGGTGGCAGGTGCCTGTAGTCCCAGCTACTCGGGAGGCTGAGGCAGGAGAATGGCGTGAACCCGGGAGGCAGGGCTTGCAGTGAAACGAGATCGGCCACTGCACTCCAGCCTGGGCGACAGAACGAGACTCCGCCTCAAAAAAAAAAAAATTATAGTACAACCAATTGAGTCATGTAGGAGCATATTTATTGCAGTATCTCTTGTGGCAACAGGAAGTTGGAGGCAATCTAACAGTTTGTCACTGGGGTTGCAAACGAAGTGTAGGGATTCACAAAATAGAACATCTTGCAGCAGTTAAGAGCAATGAGCCTGGGCAACATGGCAAAATCTCATCTCTACAAAAAATACAGAAGGTGGCCGGGCGCGGTGGCTCACGCCTGTAATCCCTGCACTTTGGGAGGCCAAGGCGGGTGGATCACGAGGTCAGGAGACCATCCTGGCTAACACTGTGAAACCCCGTCTCTACTAAAAATACAAAAATTAGCCGGGCGTAGTGGCGGACGCCTGTGGTCCCAGCTACTCGGGAGGCTGAGGCAGGAGAATGGCGTGAACCCGGGAGGCGGAGCTTGCAGTGAGCCGAGATTGTGCCGCTGCACTCCAGCCTGGGCGCAGAGTGAGACTCCGTCTCAAAAAACAAAAACAAAAAAAACAACAGAGGGTTAAATTTTGTAGGCCAGGTGCATGCAGTGGCTCATGCCTATAATGCTAGCACTTTGGGACGCCGAGGTGGGTGGATCGCTTGAGCTCAGGAGTTCAAGACCAACCTGGGCAACATGTCGAAACCCCATCTCTACAAAAAATACAAAAATTAGCCAGGTGTGGTGGATTGTGCCTATAGTCCCAGCTGCTTGGGAGGCTGAGGTGGTAGGACTGCTTGAGCCCAGGAGACAGAGGTTGCAGTGAGCTGAGATCACGCCATTGCACTCCAACCCAGGTGACAGAGTGAGACCCTGTCTCAAAAAACAAACAAGGACCAGGCACAGTGGCTAATGCTTGTAATCCCAGCACTTTGAGAGGCCAGGTGGGGCAGATCACGAGGTCAGGAGATTGAGACCATCCTGGCTGGTGAAACCCCATCTCTACTAAAAACACAAAAAACTAGTTGGGCGTGGTGGCTGGCGCCACCTCTCGGGTTCAAGTGATTCTCCTGCCTCAGCGTCCCAAGTAGCTGGGATTACAGTCGCCTGCCACAACACTCGGCTAATTTTTGTATTCATCTGAAGAAATGAAAGAAGGGAGGCTTTATTTATGAACAATCTCTGCAGTTTTCCAGCATCCCTTTATCTTTCCTTACTCTTAGCTGATGACTTTGGCTATTATTTTACTGTGAAAATAAAAGTAAAAGAAAACATCCTGGGCCAGGTGTGGTGGCTCATGCCTGCAATCCCAGGACTTTGGGAGGCCAAGGTAGGCAGATCACCAGTCTCAGTAGAACAGTAAGAAATCCGAGGTAAGGCCAGGCATGGTGGTTCATGCCTGAAATCCAAACAATTTGGGTAAACTGAAGTGGGAGGATTGCAGAGGCCAGGAGTTCAAGACCAGCTTGGCCAACATAGCCAGACTCCCCATCTCTACATCATACAAAAATAATAAATAAATCCTAGGTAGGGCCAGGCCTGGTGGCTCACACCTGTAATCCCAGCACTTTGGGAGGCCAAAGTGGGTGGATCGCCTGAGGTTGGGAGTTCGAGACCAGTCTGGTCAACACAGTGAAACCCCATGCCTGGCCTTATCTAGGATTTTCATTTATTCAGTCAGGACAGCACCCAACAGAGCTGGCCGGTTACCTGGCAGCTTTATCTATTGTGTATATCCCAGATACTTAGCATGATGTTTCCCTAAGTGTTGAAGAATCCATCGCATCTTGGGATCTAGCTGAGAGAGAAGGGTTAGGGTTGGGAAAATAGCAGAAGATACAGCTAGCATTCACTGAATGCTTCTTAAAGGTTGAGCACAGTAATTCAGAGTTCCACCTGACTTTTCTCATTGAATCCAAACAACAGTCAGCTGGATGCGGTGGCTCATGCCTGTAATCCTAGCACTTTGGGAGGCTGAGGCGAGTGGATTACCTGAGGTCAGAGGTTCAAGACCAGCCTGGCCAAAATGGTGAAACCCTATCTCTACTAAAAACGCAAAAATTAGCCAGGTGTGGTGGCAGGCGCCTGTAATCCCAGCTACTCAGGAGGCTGAGGCAGGAGAATCGCTTGAACTCGAGGGGTAGAGGTTGCAGTGAGCCGAGATCAACCCATTGCACTCCAGGCTGGGCAACAAGAGTGAAACACCGTCTCAAAAAAAAAAAAAAAAAAAAAAAAAATCCAAACAACAGTCTTATAAGTAGATACAACAGTTTATAAACAAGGAAGCCAAGGAAGATTTTCTCCTTCGGAACTTGGACCCTGAATACTAGGTTGAGCTGGAGCTGAGTGAGTAATAAAATGAAAAGCCCTTTAATGTGGAGGAGGGTAGGTAGGAGTGGAGACCCTTAAGTGGCATCAGCTCTGTTATCCGATGGGAGTGTGAATCCGAACACATGAAGCTCCAGTCTCAGTAGAACAGTAAGAAATCCTAGGGAAGGCCAGGCAGGGTGCTTCACACCTGAAACCCCAACAATTTGGGTAAACTGAGGTGGAAGGATTGCAGAGGCCAGAGGCCAGGAGTTCAAGACCAGCTTGGGCAACATAGCCAGACCCACCCCCCCCCATCTCTACATCATACAAAAATAATAAAGAAATCCTAGGTAAGGCCAGGCTGTAAGGCCAGGCGTGGTGGCTTACACCTGTAATCCCAGCACTTTGGGAGGCCAAGGTGGGTGGATCTCCTGAGGTCAGGAGTTCAAGACCAGCCTGGTCAACACAGTGAAACCTCATCTCTACTAAAAATACAAAAATTAATCGGGTGTTGTGGCAGGCACCTGTAATCCCAGCTACTTGGGAGGCTGAGGCAGGAGAATCGCTTGAACTCAAGAGGCAGAGGTTGCAGTGAGCCGAGATTAAGCCATTGCACTCCAGCCTGGGCCACAAGAACAAAACTCCGTCTCAAAAAAAAAAAAAAAGGGAGAAAAAAAGAGAAAGAAATTCTAGGTAAAAGTCTGAGCCCCACTTCTCAGTCACCTGATCACCTCAACCACTGTCACCAGGTGGATGACCTTGGAGATGTCACACATTTCAAGTTCTGTAAAATGGAGAGTTATATTGCCTAAATCATATAATTTTTATGTTAAGTGACACATTCTCTAAGGCGCTAAGTTTGAGGACATACTTTGTAAATGAAATGATATATGTAGATACTGTATATGTTAATGGTTTTGTTGTTGCCATTATTATTATGACTGCTATACACGTGGTCTGGAGAAAGCCAACCTCCCCAAAGCAAAGGTTCTCCAACAGAGAACAGGCCCTCTAGGTTGCATATCAATACGGAGCCTGTTTAAGGAATGTTAGCCGGTAGTCTTTGCTAGGCCTGAGGGGTGAAATTTTTGTTTATCAAGACTCAACTGTTTTCGAAGTCTTCAGGCTTGAAGTTCTGGGGAAAATAACTAGGCTCTCTGGGCGAGATCCCCAATACCAGTTTAAGGGATTTGAAATGCAAGGCCGTCTGGGACTCCACTGCCACAGGCTGGGCACCAGGCGGCGCCGGTCGGATCCGTCCCGGGACTAGCAGGGCTTTGGGCAGCAACCCGCAGCGAGCCCGACCGCCTCTGGCCAGTCCAGGCAGCTGGTGCTGGCGGTTCCAGAGGTCCACGCCATTGGTGGACGCAGTCTCTAGTGTCCTCTCCGCATCCCGCTTCACCGCCCCACCCCTTTCCTGCGCGAGCCTGGACTTGGAAGGCACCGGGGAGGGTGTGAGCGCCTTGGTGTGTGCCCATCTGGGTCCCCAGAAGAGCGGCGGGAACTGCGGCCGCATGGACGGTGCGGCCAGACTCCAGAGTGGAAGGGGAGGCAGCTGTTCTCCCAGGCGGCCATGGGGGGCAGCAGAGGGGACGGCGACAGGTGCGGGAGCCCCTCCCGGGGTAGAAGTGGAAAGGCGGGCTCCGGGGTCTGTTCTCAGGCTGGAAACCACCCCCGCCCCCCATCCAAATCCCGGGAGAGGCCCGGCCGGCGCCGGGTCTGGAGGAGGAAGCGGCCGGAGACAGTGCAATTTCACGCGGCCTCTTTGGCTCGGGTTCCTGGGCTGGGTGGATGAGTTATGGGGTTTCGAGTCTGGGAGAAACTGAGGTGGCCTGGATGTGAGGCAAAAAACACCCTCCCCCTCAAAAACACACAGAGAGAAATATTCACATTCTGAGAGAAAATCCACCAAGTGAACCAACCGGCTAGGGGAGTTGAGTGATTTGGTTAATGGGCGAGGCCAAATTTCAGAGGGCAGGGCTTTGGAGCGCTTACCACTCCCTCATTCATTACCCTTCCCTGGATCTGGGGGCTTTTGGAATCTTGACCTCCCCTTGGCCCAGCTCCTGCAGAAAAATTAGGGTGAGCCCCATCTTCGATCTGCTCCGCCAAGTTGCGGGACCGCGGGGCGTGGCGCGCTCGGGGCGGGCAGTCCGAGGCTCCGCAATCCCTACTCCAGCCTCGCGCGGGAGGGGGCGCGGCCGTGACTCACCCCCTTCCCTCTGCGTTCCTCCCTCCCTCTCTCACACACACACACACACACACACCCCTCCCCTGCCATCCCGCCCCGGACTCCGGCTCCGGCTCCGGCTCCGATTGCAGTTTGCAACCTCCGCTGCGCCGCAGCAGCCACCAATTCGCCTGCGGTTCAGGTGGCTCTTGCCTGGATGTCCTAGTCTAGGGGCCCCCGGGCCGGACTCGGCTGGGCTCCCTTCACCCTCCGCGGAGTCATGAGGGCGAACGGCGCTCTGCAGGTGCTGGGCTTGCTTTTCAACCTGGCCCGGGGCTCCGAGGTGGGCAACTCTCAGGCAGGTAAGTGGCGCGAGAGCACTGGCGGGCTCGGCACCTGGGAGCCGGAACCCAGTGCGCGCAGCCTCTGAGGGCATGGGCAGGGTCTCAGGCGGCGCGGGGGTGTGGGTGCTGCCCCCGTACGCCGGGACCACCTGGGAGTGGGGCGATCAGGCTCGGGTTATCGGCGTGGTCCGGCCGAGGGCGGCATTCCTAGACCCTCACGCCCCCTTCTCCAGAGCGTCGTCGACCCTCTAATTGGTCTCCCCAAAAGAGGCTGAGGCCGAAACAGTAGTTCACACTTCTGAGGGACCCTGCAGGGAGCGGAGCAGGGACCTTAATTCTATAAACAGGAGGTGCTTGGAGGTGGGGGCCTTGGCGGAAGGGTCTCGGTTTGCTCGCCAGCCTCCTGCCCGCCACCCCGCACCGATTTCTGCTGCTCCTAGTTTCGTTGTTTTGCCGACAGGGCGGAGCTACGGAAGGTTGGAGGGGGTTGTTGTTCTCTAGTGTTGGAAAAACAGGAGCGGCACCTCCTCTTCCGTGAGTGAGCCTGCCCTGGGGAGGTCTGAGATTAACCAGAGGGCCAAGTTCAGGTGACATCAGGCGGGAGGCCCAACAGAGGCTGGCGCCCGCTTTCCTCAGAATAGCAGAGCTTGAGCAACATCTCTTTGTCAAGATCCAGGTCAACCCAACTCATATTTATTGAACATCTACTATATACAAGGCGCTGGGCCAGGAACTGTAGGGGCAAGGATTGTCCAGCCTCTTGTCTTTTCTCTCCCCAGCCGGAGGATCAAGAGGGCACCTCTACTACTTTCTAAGCCTCCTGCCTTGGGGAGTCCTACCTGGGCCCATCTTGTGCCCCCTGCCCCCATTTTGCTTATTGTCTGAGGACCCTAGACAGAGCCCTGGATTGCTCTTCTCCAGTCCTCCCCCGACTCCCATGCTATCTGAGCCCACCCCTTTGGGGTGTCTCTGGGGCCGTGGACACCTGAGGTTTGAAGTTCTGTGGATCTCCTCCCCTCCCCCCAGATTTCAGCTTGGGGTTTGGCACAGCCAGGGCCCCTTCCCCAGTGTGGGAGTGGAAGAAACCACCTGTGCTTCCCCCACAGTTGCTGGGCCTAAATTTAGATCCTGGGATTTTTAGATGTGAACACTCCCAGCTGGTGGAGGGGGGTGGTCTGGGGACTGGCGTGGGAGGGAGCAGTGGGGTGACTGTATAACTGTCCCATCCAGACTCCTGCAATCTTCACCCAGAAACCCAGGAGTACCAGAGTCTGGCCACCCTCCCTGGGTAGGCAGGAGGCAGGCATGGTTGGGTCTCTTTACCCTTTATCTGGGTCCTGCAGCCTCTGGGCATCCGGCCCTGTCTCAGTCCTTCTATAGCCCCTTTGTCCTGGCTGTGATGGGGGTGGGGGATGTTGGAGGGGAGGCTTCTGGTTGAGGAGGGGCTGGAGATTCTGGCTCTATCCCACCCCTAGTGCTCTCTACCAAAGGAGCGCCTGTGCCACTGCCCCTCCTTATGCTCCCGGTCCCTGGGTACAGGAGGGATTTTTATGATTCCGTTCCCCTGCCCTGCTCCCCAAGCTGCCTAGCTCCTCCCCAGACGTGTTGTTTGTGCTCCCTTCCTGCCCAGGCCCTTTGCCCCCTGTTTGTGTAATATGGACTTTACCCTCAGGGGAGCGGGGAACTGGGCTACCTCTAACACTGTAGCCTTCCAAGCACAGACACAAAGTCTGCACAAACACATATGGGCACGTGGGATAGATGGGGCCACCTGAAATACTTCCTGCAAGGAAACCCGACCACAGGTTCCTGGGCCAGCAGGACCAATGTGTACGTGTTCATGTGTATGTTGTGTGTGTGTGTGTGCCCACACTACTACTTCCCCGTGCAGAAAACTTGGCTCCTCCCTTATCTGGGGAGAAGGATTGGCACTATAACTTGGGAAAGGGGGTGTCCTGCCAGGAAGGGGATTGGGGTGGGGCTGTTCCAGAAATGACTAACCTTCCTAGTCTCTTTCATTTCAACCCAAGGACCCTGGAGTTACCAGCTCCTCTGGAACTAGCTCTCTTTGCTGGGACTAGCCAACCTTCATGGGGAGTGATAAGGAGCCCTCCAAGGTCAAGAATTCAGACTAGGGGTATATAAGAGGGATTGGGGCCTCACCAGTCTCCCTCCCTTCATTCCCACTGTTGCCTCCCACTGACTACCACTGCCTCAGGGAAGGGCGGCTGGAACAGGTGGTATCTACCCCCTATTCCCCACCCCACACGTGGTCTTTCGCTGAACCAGAGGAAAGAGACTGGGGTAGGGCTTCAGAGTCCAGGATTTTCCGTAGCCCATTGTCCACCACATTTGCAAACAGTGAACTCCCAAGGCTGACATGCCATGTGCCTCCAGTCTAGGCTTTCCCCTAGTGCGGGTGAGGATTGCCATGGCGAAAGGCTTTTTCATGAACCTCTTCTAACAATGAAATTGGGTGGAGGCTCAGTGTGGGGCATCTCCTACTATTTCTCTCCAGGTGTCCCTGTATTTGCTAAAAAATACTCTAGGGCTGGAAAGTGATGCTGAGGTTGCTAGAGTGTGTTGGGATAGGGAGAGAGAGTGAGAAGGAAAGCCTGAGTTTAGGAGCTGGGGGAGGCAACCAGCTTCTTATCTTCCAGCTTTAAAGACAAAGCTCCCATTGACCCCCCCCCCCCACCCCACCACTGCTAGAGCTCCCTCCTCTACTGAGGTCACTTGTCTGAGCCCAAGGCTTGAGGGTGGAGGGGAGTGCTGCTGAGGACGGGGTGTCTAGGGATAGGGTGGGGCAGCCCCCCTCTTGGATAGAATCGCCTCATTGTGGGCTGGACTGTGGCCCCAGGCACTGCCCCCACCCTCTGCCCCCATCCCACCCTCAGTTGACACAATAGGGGCTGTGTACTAGCCCCAAAGAGATATTTATTCCAGGACCTAGAGAGAGGCAGGATGAGGGTAGAGAAGTGAGTGCCCTGCTTAGAGGGGGAGAGGAGGGTAATCAAAGTTTCGGCCCTTTCCTAACTTCTGTTTTCTAGGGAGGGAAACAAATTCACTGTCATCCTTCTCTATTAACCCCTTAGTACCCAAAGTGGTACCCAAAAGAGGCACAGAGGGTCTCAGGTAGAAAAAGGAAATCTTCACCTTCCCATTCATAGGATGGTAAAGGGATTCTGAGAAGAGAGAAAGCTCTCAGGCCACTACAGCTTCTGCCTATCGCTTGTGGGAGGGTTGGAGGCATATGCCCTCTGACCCTGTCTAATGTAACTGGAAGAGGGCAACCAAGGGGGTGATCTTGGGGGATGGCAGATGGGCTGAGAATTTGTGTCCAGCCCTCAGCCACTCTTCCCTCTGCTTTGAACAGTGTGTCCTGGGACTCTGAATGGCCTGAGTGTGACCGGCGATGCTGAGAACCAATACCAGACACTGTACAAGCTCTACGAGAGGTGTGAGGTGGTGATGGGGAACCTCGAGATTGTGCTCACGGGACACAATGCTGACCTCTCCTTCCTGCAGGTTAAAGTGCCCGCCACCCTCCTTCCTCAACCTGCTCCTCTTTATTCTCCCCTAGAACCCTCCTTCCCTCTTCAGGGCTACCTTCTGCTGGAGTTCACCCTTCCTAAGACTCAGGAGTTCCTAAGATCCAAACCCGCGTATTTCTGGGGACAGTGGCTGTAATCTGGGACCTATGGTCTCGCTGTTGTAGCCAGGGATATATAGGGGGCAGGGGCAGAGGCAGGGGCGGGGCAGGTGGTGTTCTGTGGTAGTGCGAGGTCAGCAGGGACTAGCGCAGAGAGACACCTGAGGACCGAGAGGGTACCTGGGGAGATGAGGAAAGGGCCCGCCTGGCATGAGGAGCTTTGAGGAGAAAGCTGCCTGTCTTCACTCCCAGAAGTGACATAGTAGTGTGACACAGTCTATTCCCTACTCCAAAATAGGAATTAGCAAGAGTTAAGGAGAGGTGCAGTGGCTTATGCCTGTAATCCCAGCACTTTGAGAGGCCAAGGAAGGCAGATCACTTGAGGTCGGGAGTTCAAGACCAGCCTGGGCAACATGGGGAAACCCTGTCTCTACAAAAATACAAAAATTAGCTGGGCCTGGTGGCACGCACCTGTAGTCAGCTACTTGGAGGGCTGAGGTGGGAGGATCGCTTGAGCCCAGGAGTTTTACACTGCAGTGAGCCGAGATCGTGCCACTGGACTCCAGCCTGGGTGACAGAGCGAGACCGTCTCACCAAAAAAAAAGGTCAAGTGCGGTGGCTCATGCCTGTAATCCCAGGACTTTGGGAGGCCGAGGCAGGCGAATCACCTGAGGTCAGAAGTTCGAGACCAGCCTGACCAACATGGAGAAACCCCATCTCTACCAAAAATACAAAATTAGCCAGATGTGGTGGTGCATGCCTGTAATTCCAGCTACTTGGGAGGCTGCGGCAGGATAATTGCTTGAAGCCGGGTGGCGGAGGTTGTGGTGAGCCAGGATCGCACCATTGCACTCCAGCCTGGGCAACAAGAGCTAAACTCTGTCTCGAATTTTAAAAAAAAGAAAGAAAGAAAGAAGGAAGAATTAAGAGTTAAAGAGTCTTTAATGCCTGAAGGAGGAGAGGGGATTGAGATTTTTTTGCCCTGTTGTCTCTCTCATTGACATAATTTGCTCTGTCACAGTGGATTCGAGAAGTGACAGGCTATGTCCTCGTGGCCATGAATGAGTTCTCTACTCTACCATTGCCCAACCTCCGAGTGGTGCGAGGGACCCAGGTCTACGATGGGAAGTTTGCCATCTTCGTCATGTTGAACTATAACACCAACTCCAGCCACGCTCTGCGCCAGCTCCGCTTGACTCAGCTCACCGGTCAGTTCCCGACGGTTCCTTCCGGCCTCACCCCTCAGCCCTCAGACTGGTACCTGCTTGATGATGACCCAAGGCTGTCCACTCTAAGTGCCTCTTCCAAGGTGCCTGTCACCTTGGTAACTGTCTAATGGTCCATTGCTCCCTAAGCAATAGAGGGCCCCCAGTAGGGGGAGCTAGGGGCATCTACTCCAGGGAAAGGAACCATGTGTCCTGGTGGGGCTGGAGTCAGAGCCGGATCTGTTACCATTTCTCTAACTTCAAAGTACAGTGTACTGGAGGCCAGGCGTGATGGCTCACACCTGTAATCCCAGCATTTTGGGAGGCCAAGGAGGGCAGATCACTTGAGATCAGAAGTTTGAGACCAGCCTGGCCAACATGGCGAAACCCTGTCTCTACTAAAAATACAAACAAAACAAAACAAAACAAAACAAAATTAGCTGGGGATAGTGGTGTGCACCTGTAATTTCAGCTGCTCAGGAGGCTGAGGCAGGAGACTCGCTTGAACCTGGGAGGCGGAGGTTGCAGTGAGCCGAGATCGCACCACTGCACTCCAGCATAAGTGACAGTGAAACTCCGTCTCAAAAAAAAAAAAAAAAAAAAAAAGCCAAAGCACAGTATACCTGGATGTCCCTCCTTCCCTAGGAATTCTACCTTTGCTCTCCCTATGAGCTGAGGAATATAGGAGTTAAAAACCACCTGTCCATCTTCTACTTCTCCCTGTCCCAGTCAGTTGGAAAACATATGGGCAGGGCTTGTGGGAGGGGATGTTGAGTCAGAAATCTTCTCTCCCTCTCTCCCTTCCCCTCCCCCACTAGCTAAACCGGATCTGGACAGGTGACTGAGGAGGCGGGAGTTTCTTTTGGCCTGACTCCTCGTCTTATAAAGGGAGTCTTCTCTGCAGCTTGGATTTAATTGGACCTATCTGTCTGCCTCGTCCTCCCACTCCTGAGTCTCAGGTGTCCTTTTGGATGGGTGGAGAGGTAAGGAAGAGGCGTACTGCTGTGGCCCTTAACCCTGTCACTTCTTTCCCTACCTCAGAGATTCTGTCAGGGGGTGTTTATATTGAGAAGAATGATAAGCTTTGTCACATGGACACAATTGACTGGAAGGACATCGTGAGGGACCGAGACGCTGAGATAGTGGTGAAGGACAATGGCAGAAGCTGTAAGTGACTGTGATCAAGACTGCTCCCCAGCCCCACCAAACCGGAGTGACTCCCTTCTTTCCATCATCCTTACATTCCTGATCTGAACCCGCCTCCCCACTGAACAAACACCTCAGGTCCCTGACTCAGCAGCCCACCAGGACGGACCATGCCAGTCCCCTGGAATCTAAACTACAGAGGAGGTGTTTCAAGAAAAGGAGCGGATAGGCCGGGTGCGGTGGCTCACGCCTGTAGTCCCAGCACTTTGGGAGGCCGAGGCGGGCGGATCACGAGGTCAGGAGCTCAAGACCATCCTGACTAACACGGTGAAACCCCGTCTCTACTAAAAATACAAAAAAAAAAAAAAAAAAAAACCACTAGCTGGGCGTGGTAGTGGGCACCTGTAGTCCCAGCTACTCAGGAGGCTGAGGCAGGAGAATGGTGTGAACCCGGGAGGCGGAGCTTGCAGTGAGCTGAGATCATGCCACTGTACTCCAGCCTGGGCCACAGAGCGAGACTCTGTCTCAAAAAAAAAGAAGAAAAGGAGCAGACCGAGCATGGTGGCTCATGCCTATAATCCCAGCACTTTGGGAGGCCAAGGTGGGAGGATCACTTGAGCCCAGGAGTCCAAGACCAGCCTGGGTAACATAGCAAAAAATCTACAAAACATTTAAAAATCAGACAGGCGTAGTGGTTCACAACTGTAATCCCAGCTACTCAGGAGGCTGAAGCAGAGGATTGCTTGAGCCCAGGAGGCTGCAGTTGCAGTGAGCTGTGATTGTGCCTTTGTACTCTAGCCTGGGCAACAGACTGAGACCCTGTCTCAAAAAAAACCAAAAAAGATTCCCTGGGTACTAAGCAGGGAAGCCAGATCTTTAGGCTCCACATCTGTTGCTCGTTCCACTAGAATATACTCCCTTCTCCTCAGAGCCCACCTTCCCCTGACCATTCACATGCATATATTCCTGCATATATTCAGTTTGCCCAGGAGGAACCAAGTTCCTGGGTTGGGACTGGGACTAAGGTTGGCATTTGCCCCAGTCCCTCCCCTTCAGCTGCCCACTGGGTAGTGTGGAGGCGTGGCCCCACCCCTTGTTGACAGGTTCACTTGAGCCCAGCCCTGCTCTCCAAGGGCAGGGAGGGACACAGCCTTGGCTTTTTGCTTCCCGGGATTGAGGTGCCTGTGTAGTGACATCATACCCTGTTGATTCAAACAAGCCTTTCTTAGCCCTGATGGCCCCTTGTGTTGCCTTCCTTCCCAACCAGGTCCCCTCTGTCATGAGGTTTGCAAGGGGCGATGCTGGGGTCCTGGACCAGAAGACTGCCAAACATGTGGGTTTGAACTTTCCTCCAAAAACTTTACTCATACACTTTCATATCCCTTCCTCCCCAAGCCTGGGTCAACACTGCGGGGGAGGCATGAGCAGTGGCCTCAGGATTCAGTCCTAGGAGCCCTAACAGCCATGCTTTCTCTCCTTCCATAGTGACCAAGACCATCTGTGCTCCTCAGTGTAATGGTCACTGCTTTGGGCCCAACCCCAACCAGTGCTGCCATGATGAGTGTGCCGGGGGCTGCTCAGGCCCTCAGGACACAGACTGCTTTGTATGTATTCTTTCCATTGCCTGGGTTCTGAAATTGGGTTGTGGCCTTTGAGGAGGAGGTAGGGGTACACACGTAACATAAATCTGATGGGCCTCCTTTTTTCCCAGGCCTGCCGGCACTTCAATGACAGTGGAGCCTGTGTACCTCGCTGTCCACAACCTCTTGTCTACAACAAGCTAACTTTCCAGCTGGAACCCAATCCCCACACCAAGTATCAGTATGGAGGAGTTTGTGTAGCCAGCTGTCCCCGTAAGTGTTTGAGGGGAAGGAACAATGATCAACAATAGTAGTTCCAAGATTTTAGACAAAATTGTGGGAGGCAAAAAGAATCCAGTTGGTGATAAATAGGGAGATTGGTGAATGGTTATGATCATCTAACCACTCCAATGAGTGACCCCTATGTCCTGTCCTCCCATGACTTCAGCTATCACCCTTACTTCTGCTCCTTGTAGCAACAAATAGTGAAGAGACTTTCGAATCTACAGGGCAGCACTTAAGGGACCTAGGGTGGCAGATGGGGACAGATCCAGTGCAGAGCCGGAGGGAGCCCAGGCCCACAGCAAGGGTTCCATTGGTAGCTGGTAGTGTTCCTCCCTCATCTCTAATGGTGTCGTCCTCCTCTTCCCTAGATAACTTTGTGGTGGATCAAACATCCTGTGTCAGGGCCTGTCCTCCTGACAAGATGGAAGTAGATAAAAATGGACTCAAGATGTG
This sequence comes from Macaca thibetana thibetana, assembly GCF_024542745.1. Classification (NCBI taxonomy): domain Eukaryota; kingdom Metazoa; phylum Chordata; class Mammalia; order Primates; family Cercopithecidae; genus Macaca; species Macaca thibetana. The sequence goes on from NC_065588.1 coordinate 52,376,515, forward strand.
TGAGCCTTGTGGGGGACTATGTCCCAAAGGTGGGTAGGAGATGGTAAGAAGTTGTAAAGAGACAGCCTTTCCTCTGAGCCTGCTCAGACCACCCCCACTGAATCTCTCTTACATTTACAGCCTGTGAGGGCACAGGCTCTGGGAGCCGCTTCCAGACTGTGGACTCGAGCAACATCGATGGATTTGTGAACTGCACCAAGATCTTGGGCAACCTGGACTTTCTGATCACCGGCCTCAATGGGTTAGAGATCCTGCCTTCCCTCCTTAGACCCCAGCCCATGCACCCCTCACAGTTCATTTCACTGGCCTAAACTTTCCTATGTGGAGCTGACTAGGAATCAAAGTCACAAAATTCTAGCCTGTTATAAAGGACCTGAAAGAATGCTTAACACATCCTCCATCCAGGCCTTGGGTCCCCTCAGGAACATCTTTGAGCAATTGAATATCGCCCTGTCAAGGAACAAGGGACAGGAACAGCATATCCTCTTTCTGAAAGTTTTCTTTTTTATTGTCCTTTCTTTTTTGAGATAGAGTCTCGCTCTGTCACCTAGGCTGGAGCGCAGTGGCGTGATCTTGACTCACTGCAGCCTCGACCTCCTGGGCTCAAGTGATCCTGCCACCTCAGCCTCCTAAGTAGCTGGGACTAGAGGCACACACCATCATACTTGACTTATTTTTTTGTATTTTTTGTAGAGACAGGGTCTTGCTATGTTGCCCAGGCTGATCTCAAACTCCTGTGCTCAACCGATCCTCCCATCTTGGCCTCCCAAAGTGCTGGGGATCATAGCACCCAACCTCCTTCTTAAAGTTTTCTAAAAGTTCTTCTTTAAATTTGGATAAAAATCTGTCTTCAGGCTGGGCACGGTGACTGTAATCCCAGCACTTTGGGAGGCTGAGGTGGGCGGATTACGAGGTCAGGAGATCGAGACCATCCTGGCCAACATGGTGAAATGCCATCTCTACTAAAAATACAAAAATTAGCTGGGTGTAGTGGCGCATGTGCCTGTAATCCCAGCTACTCGGGAGACTGAGGCACAAGAATCACTTGAACCCAGGAGGTGGAAATTGCAGTGAGCCGAGATTACACCACTGCACTCCAGACTGGCAACAGAGCGAGACTCCGTCTCAAAAAAAAAAAAAATTTCTGTCTCCCCGTGACTTTTAGATGTTTTCACTCATTCTGCTCCTTGGAGCAGCAGAACAAAGGGACTTTCTAGTCTGTAGGACAGCACTTAAAATATATGTGTGTGTGTCTGTGTGTGTATGTGTGTGTGTGTCAGAAAAAGAGAGGGAAAAAAACACTATAACCACCTGTTTTTTTTTCCTTTAATTTTTTATTTTGACATAATTTTAGATCTACACTGAAGTTGCAAGAATGGTGTAAAATTCCCCATATACTTTTTTTTTTTTTTAATTGAGACAGAGTCTCACTCTGTCGCCCAGGCTGGAGTGCAGTGGTGCCATCTCAGCTCACTGCAAGCTCCGCCTCCCGGGTTCACGCCATTCTCCTGCCTCAGCCTACTGAGTAGCTGGGACTACAGGCGCCCACCTCCACGCCCGGCTAATTTTTTTGTATTTTTAGTAGAGACGGGGTTTCACCGTGTTAGCCAGGATGATCTTCATCTCCTGATCTCATGATCCGCCCACCTCGGCCTCCCAAAGTGCTGGGATCACAGGCGTGAACCACCATGCCTGGCCTCTTTTTTTTTTTTTTTTTTTTAAGACAGAGTCTCACTCTCTTTCCCAGGCTGGAGTGCAGTGGTGCAGTCTTTGGGTCACTGCAACCTCTGCCTCCCGGTTTCAGGCAATTCTCCTGCCTCAGTCTTCCGAGTAGCTGGAATTATAGGCATGTGCCACCATGCCCGGCTAATTTTTGTATTTTTAGTAGAGACAGGGTTTCACCATGTAGGCCAGGCTGGTCTCGAACTCCTGACCTCAAGTGATCCACCCGCCCCTGCTTCCCAAAGTGCTGGGATTACAAGCGTGAGCTACCGCGTCCGGCCCCCCATATACTGTTTTACCCAGATCCTCCAAATGTTAACATACCACATGTGGCTGGATGCAATGGCTCATGCCTGTAATCCCAGCACTTTGGGAGGCCGAGGCAGGTGGATCACTAGGTGTGGATCACGAGGTCAAGAGATCGAGACCATCCTGGCCAACATGGTGAAACCCCATATCTATTAAAAATACAAAAATTAACTGGGCGTGGTGGTGCACTCGTAGTCCCAGTTACTCAGGAGACTGAGGCAGGAGAATTGCTTGAACCCAGGAGTCGGAGGCTGCAGTGAGCCGAGATTGCTGCCACTGCACTCCAGCCTGGGCGATAGAGCAAGACTCTGTCTCGAAAAAAAAAAAAAGTCTTCCTTTCCTATTTATTTACTCTTATGGATACTTATTTTATTCTAGTCAATGGTTATGATCTTTTACAATCATCATTTATTTTAGCCAGCCCCTCCAAGCTGGCTCCTGTGTTCTTTGGGCTGTACCCTTAATTCTTTGAGTCTTTTCTTGTCTGCACAAGATGCTCTAGGCTCATATAGTTCCCCCATCCCAGCCATTTCTCCAAGGAATGTTTCCTTTTAGTGGAGAATGATATTTAGAAACCAAATTCTGAGGCTTGGTGTGCTCACTGCCACTGAATTATACCTTTACCTTATTGACTGGTTTCTACTGTTCTACTCAGAGACCCCTGGCACAAGATCCCTGCCCTGGACCCAGAGAAGCTCAATGTCTTCCGGACAGTACGGGAGATCACAGGTGAGTGGTAGAGAGTTTGGCCTTTCTAGAATAGGCGAAACACTGGCATAAATTGCGGTATAACTACTTGAGAAAATCATGTCCCAAGTTACAGGGGAGGAGCTAGGAGAACCCAAGAAAGATGAAGTCTGCCTGCCCATATGCCTCTCTCCAACCCCTCAGGTTACCTGAACATCCAGTCCTGGCCACCCCACATGTACAACTTCAGTGTTTTTTCCAACTTGACAACCATTGGAGGCAGAAGCCTCTACAAGTGAGTAAAGACTATGGCAGAAGTGGCATCTTCAGGCATTCTTGAGTAAAATACAAGGCACCGTCTCATACAGCAGTGCCTCAATACCAAAGGGTTTCAGAGTTTCATGAGGAAAAGGCAAAAGGAGGGGGATTCCCTCTCAGTGGATCTGACTAGCACTGAGCAAATTTCTTGACTAACATGATTCCATTGAATAGTTAATGTTCCCTTAGTAGTCTCTCCTCTCATCCTGTCTCCTTATTCTCAGCCGGGGCTTCTCATTGTTGATCATGAAGAACTTGAATGTCACATCTCTGGGCTTCCGATCCCTGAAGGAAATTAGTGCTGGGCGTATCTATATAAGTGCCAATAGGCAGCTCTGCTACCACCACTCTTTGAACTGGACCAAGGTGCTTCGGGGGCCTACAGAAGAGCGACTAGACATCAAGCATAATCGTCCGCGTAGAGACTGCGGTGAGGGAAAGGGTCTGCTGGGTGGTGAGAATAGGGAGTCAGGGAGGAGAGAGCTGAAAGGACTGTTCTGCCCTAGACATGGGAGTAGGGTTGAGGGATGGAACCAAGGAGAAAGGGGCTGTTAGGCCGGAAGCAGTAACGAGGAAGAATAATGAAGAGAGGGCTTGCTGGGAGTCCTCAGACTCCTCTCCTAACCCACCCCTTCCTTTCCAGTGGCAGAGGGCAAAGTGTGTGACCCACTGTGCTCCTCTGGGGGATGCTGGGGCCCAGGCCCTGGTCAGTGCTTGTCCTGTCGAAACTACAGCCGAGGAGGTGTCTGTGTGACCCACTGCAACTTTCTGAATGGGTACAGTGAGGGGAGCCAGTCAAGGATGGGTGGGGTTGGGGCACTGCCATGGAACTGTTCAGGTGGCATATAATAAAAGCCTTTAGACAGCTTTCTGCATATGCCTTGGTGGGAGTGAGGTAGGAGACCAGGTCATGAAGGTCAGGACTTGGAAGTGACCCCTCTCCCTTTATTCCCCACTGCAGGGAGCCTCGAGAGTTTGCCCATGAGGCTGAATGCTTCTCCTGCCACCCGGAATGCCAACCCATGGAGGGCACTGCCACATGCAATGGCTCGGTATAGTAGCAGCACCAGGATCTCCAAGGGAGACACTCCAAGGGAGACAGAGAAGGGGCAATACTTGGAGCATCTGGGGAATGATATGGCTAAGGATAGTACAGAGAGGCCAGATAATGCTAGGGCCTGCAGATAGAAGATCCTGAATGTCTGGGTTGGTCTTTGCTGGGAGGTATGGAATTGACCTCGGGATCTGATTCTTCCTGACCTTCTCTCTTCCACTCAGGGCTCTGATACTTGTGCTCAATGTGCCCATTTTCGAGATGGGCCCCACTGTGTGAGCAGCTGCCCCCATGGAGTCCTAGGTGCCAAGGGCCCCATCTACAAGTACCCAGATGTTCAGAATGAATGTCGGCCCTGCCATGAGAACTGCACCCAGGGGTGAGTGATGGGATAATAAGGAGAGGGGGTCAGGTGGAAGGGTAGGAGCACAGAACTAGGGTGAGGGAAGCGGAAGCAGAAAGAAGAGAGAGGCTGTGATTTAAGAATCTCTCCCAGCTGGCCGAGTGCAGTGGCTCACACCTGTAATCCCAGCACTTTGGGAGGCCAAAGCAGGTGGATCACCTGAGATAGGGAGTTTGAGACCAGCCTGACCAATATGGAGAAACCCCGTCTCTACTAAAAATATAAAATTAGCTGGGCGTGGTGGCGCATGCCTGTAATTCCAGCTACGTGGGAGGCTGAGGCAGGAGAATTGCTTGAACCCAAGAGGCGGAGGTTGCGGTGAGCCGAGATCACATCATTGCACTCTAGCCTGGGCAACAAGAGCGAAACTCCGTCTCAAAAAAAAAAAAAAAAAAAAGAGAAAAAAAAAGAATCACTCCCAGCTGTGTAGCGAAGGATTGGAGAAAGGGAAAATCAGTAACAACACAAAATTACACCACGGTTTTGGGAACATGGAATAACCTCAGTTCAGGAGGGTTTCACTGAAGAGGGGCTTGGGGAGAGCTAGTAAGCTGGGGGTGGAGGCCATGTCTTGGGATCAGCTTTGGGCTCCAGGATGGGATGCCATGGTAAGTTCTAAAACAAGCTTTTGTATGTTGAGGCTGTTGAAATTGAGCCTCTGTTGTCCAAGCTCTCATTTAAGGTAGTGACTTTCTTCCCTAGGTGTAAAGGACCAGAGCTTCAAGACTGTTTAGGACAAACACTGGTGCTGATCGGGTATGATGGGGTTGGAGATTCTGGAAACTGGGGATATTTGAGAGTTGGGAGAGAGGTGGTTACCTGGAGAGAAGAGCAAGGCTCTCTTCATTCTGGCCTTTTATGTACGCAGTCCACTATCACCGGACACTTGGGACTCAAGAATGCAGGCTTCTGGACTTCCCTTCCTAAAATTAACTTTCAGTAGTCGAAGAGTGGTCCAGATTTAGGTTGGTCCCTCCAGTGCTTAAGGATATATATGTGAATGTTAATTTCTTGCCCTAGATCTGCATCATACCTTCAGCACAAGTATAGTTGACATTTGTAAGGAAGATGCAAACCCAGGATAATGTTGGGTTTCTATATATCCCATAGCAAAACCCATCTGACAATGGCTTTGACAGTGATAGCAGGATTGGTAGTGATTTTCATGATGCTGGGCGGCACTTTTCTCTACTGGCGTGGGCGCCGGATTCAGAATAAAAGGGCTATGAGGCGATACTTGGAACGGGGTGAGGTGAGTACTTAGCTTACTTTTGTTTTTTCTTTTCTCTCTCTTTCTTGCTTTTCTTGCTTTTCTTTCTCTCTTTCTTTCTTTCTTTCTTTCTTTCTTTCTTTCTTTCTTTCTTTCTTTCTTTCTTTCTTTCTTTCTTTCTTTCCATGCCCCGGAAGTCTCTTTATAGCTTAATTTTGAGTGGTACCCTGTGCACCCAGGGGTCAATGATGACATGAACATCACTCCCCTCCTCTTTCCCCAGAGATTTGATCCCTTTCTTAAAGGAAGTAGTGTGGTCCCCTAGAAAGAACACTGGTCAGCGAAATGGAAGGCATGCATTCTAGTCCTGATTTTGCCATTAATTTGCCACATGACTTTGAAGAAGTTCCTTATCTTCTCTGTGCCTCAGTTTATGCATCTATACAGAGGAAATAACATTTATCCTTCCAGGATGGCAATAAGGTTAAAGGGGAATGATGTATGTGACAGTGCTTTGGAAAGCACAGAGCACAGTATAAAAGGTACTCACGGAGGTAATAGTATTACCAACTCTCCCTAGCTGTCTCTTTCCCCACTTCATGTTCCTCCATCAAAGGGAAAACCCTGATTCCTGATCTCATGAGCACAAATAACTTCCTCAATTCTAAGGGTCTGTACCTCAATATGCCTATAATGCATTCTAGGACTAACGGTCCTTCCTCTTCCTGCCCTTTCGGCTCTGCCACTTTTGGCATTCACCTATGGGGAGTGGGTTGGAGTGGGACATGGGAATGGCCTTTCCTGAGCACCTCCTTCCCATTTGCTCCTCAGAGCATAGAGCCTCTGGACCCCAGTGAGAAGGCTAACAAAGTCTTGGCCAGAATCTTCAAAGAGACAGAGTTAAGGAAGCTTAAAGTGCTTGGCTCGGGTGTCTTTGGAACTGTGCACAAAGTGAGTGACCCATAGGAATTCTGGAGAGGTGGGGAAGGCACCTAGGGCAAAAGGGTGAAAGATTTTTGGAAAGGACTGACCTAGGGAGAATGACCTTATGCCAACTCCTGCCCCAAACTTCCCAGGGAGTGTGGATCCCTGAGGGTGAATCAATCAAGATTCCAGTCTGCATTAAAATCATTGAGGACAAGAGTGGACGGCAAAGTTTTCAAGCTGTGACAGATGTAAGTGAAGGAAATTCTGTATGCCGCTAGGAGAGAGGACAATATTAGATACAATCATGTAGAAGCACGGTCCTGTGCTTCTCAGCAGCTACTATGTTAGCCAGAATGTTGGCGGGGGGCCTGGGCTGGCTGTGCACATGCTGAGTGTACGTGAACCTGTTGGATTCCTAGATATCACCTTTTGTGTCTCTTAGCATATGCTGGCCATTGGCAGCCTGGACCATGCCCACATTGTGCGGCTGCTGGGACTATGCCCAGGGTCATCTCTGCAGCTTGTCACTCAGTACTTGCCTCTGGGTTCTCTGCTGGATCATGTGAGACAACACCGGGGGGCACTGGGGCCACAGCTGCTGCTCAACTGGGGAGTACAAATTGCCAAGGTGAGAGAAGCCTGGAGGAATTCTGTGATAAGAACTGCTTGGCTGAGGGCCAGCCAGGAAAAAGTGGGAAGGTTGAAGTTCTGAGAGGTGGGGTCCCCAACACCCGGGCTGCAGACTGGTACTGGTCCATGGCCTGTTAGGAACCGGGCCACACAGCAGGTGAGCAGCAGGCAAGCGAGTGAAGCTTCATCTGTATCTACAGTCAATCCCCATCACTTGCATTACTGCCTGAGCTCTGCCTCCTGTCAGATCAGGGGCAGCATTAGATTCTCTTAGAAACGTGACCTCTATTGTGAACTATGCATGTGAAGGATCTAGGTTGTGCACTCCTTATGAGAATCTAACTAATGCCTGATGATCTGAGGTGGAACAGTTTCATCCCAAAACCAACCCTCCCTTTCCCTGGGAAAAACTGTCTTCCACAAAACCGGTCCCTGGTGCCAAAAAAGGTTGGGGACTGCTGCTGAGAGGTAGATTTAAGTTTGGGAGAATTCCAGATCTCAGTGACTGATTCCCCTAACCTTAAGAATACTTTCTTCCCCTCTACCTACAGGGTATGTACTACCTTGAAGAACATGGTATGGTGCATAGAAACCTGGCTGCCCGAAATGTGCTACTCAAGTCACCCAGTCAGGTTCAGGTGGCAGATTTTGGTGTGGCTGACCTGCTGCCTCCTGATGATAAGCAGCTGCTATACAGTGAGGCCAAGGTGAGGTGACACAAAGGATAAGGAGGTGGGGGTGAGTGAAGCGTGGGGATAGGGAGCAGCCAGTGGTCTCTTCCGGAGGCAAGCAGATGCTTCATGGTAAGTTCAAGGAGAGGAGGCTGCAGATGCCAGATATTTTAGTTCAGAGAACAACAAAGAAAAGAATGATCAAGAACTTGGGACTTGGAAATGCTAAGAAAATGTGTGGAAATAAACTTGTGATACCTCTTTCTTTAATCTGCAGACTCCAATTAAGTGGATGGCCCTCGAGAGTATCCACTTTGGGAAATACACACACCAGAGTGATGTCTGGAGCTATGGTCAGTGCATCTGGATGCCCTCTCTACCATCACTGGCCCCAATTTCAAATTTGCCTTTTGAGACCCCCTCTTAGAATCTCTAAGCACTTCAGATTTTTATGTCAGATCAGGTTCTGCCTTCCCTTCACTTCATGCCCATGTCTACTATTTTGCCAGTGACTAGTCCATTTCTTCCTGCACCAGGTGTGACAGTTTGGGAGTTGATGACCTTTGGGGCAGAGCCCTATGCAGGGCTGCGACTGGCTGAAGTACCAGACCTGCTAGAGAAGGGGGAGCGGTTGGCACAGCCCCAGATCTGCACAATTGATGTCTACATGGTGATGGTCAAGTGTGAGTTACCAGCGGAGCCCAACCATTTTCTTTCTTTCTTTTTTTTTTTTTTTTTTTTTTTTTTTTTTTGAGATGGAGTCTCACTCTTATCACCCAGGCTGGAATGCAATGGTGCAATCTCGGCTCACTACAACCTCTGCCTCTCGGGTTCAAGCGATTCTCCTGCTTCAGCCTCTGGAGTAGCTGGGATTATAGGCAGCCACCACCACACCTGGCTAATTGTTTTATATTTAGTAGAGAGGGGGTTTCACCATGTTGGCCAGGCTGGTCTCAAACTGCTGACCTCAGGTGATCTGCCCGCCTCAGCTTCCCAAAGTGCTGGGATTACAGGTGTGAGCCATCGTGCCCGACCTGACCGCGGCCATTTTCTGACTTCCCTCTGTACTCCTCTTGTGGCTCTATTCCCTTTTTTTTTTTTTTTTTTTTTAATGGAGTCTCACTCTGTCGCCCATACTGGAGTGCAGTGGCGTGACCTTGGCTCACTGTGACCTCCACATTCCAGGTTTAAGCAGTTCTCCTGTCTCAGCCTCCCAAATAGCTGGGACTTTAGGCATGCACCACCATGCCCAGCTAATTTTTTTTGTCTTTTTAGTAGAGACGGGGTTTCACTACGTTGGCCAGGCTGGTCTCAAAGTCCCAACCTCAGGTGATTCACCCGCCTCGGCCTCCCAAAGTGCTGGGATTATAGGTGTGAGCCACCACGCCCGGCCATGGATATATTCCCTTTTATGTCTCTACCTCCTACATCTTATCTCTAGGTTGGATGATTGATGAGAACATTCGCCCAACCTTTAAAGAACTAGCCAATGAGTTCACCAGGATGGCCCGAGACCCACCACGGTATCTGGTCATAAAGGTGAGCAGGGAGTAGGAGATACTAAGGAAATTTAGAAAAAGGAGGAGTTGGCTGGAACCAGGATTCCCCCTAACAATCACTTATCGATATAGAGAGAGAGTGGGCCTGGAATAGCCCCTGGGCCAGAGCCCCATGGTCTGACAAACAAGAAGCTAGAGGAAGTAGAGCTGGAGCCAGAACTAGACCTAGACTTAGACTTGGAAGCAGAGGAGGACAACCTGGCAACCACCACACTGGGCTCCGCCCTCAGCCTACCAGTTGGAACACTTAATCGGCCACGTGGGGTAAGACACCTTCTAATTACCCAACACTTTGCACCCTAAGCCCTCACAAACCCTACATATACCCAGATTAACTACTTAAAGGCCCCCATGGTGAATATAGATTTCTCCCTTCATCTTAACCTTTTCCTTATTTTTTCCTCCTAGAGCCAGAGCCTTTTAAGTCCATCATCTGGATACATGCCCATGAACCAGGGTAATCTTGGGGAGGCTTGCCAGGTAAGTTCTGATGCTGAGAGGCTGGGTTTTAGGATCAGATTGATAGGAGTAGTGTGGAAGACATTAGAAACCTTTGAGGTTTAATCAGTGTCCTGCAAAAAAGAAGGCAGCGAGGGCCGGGCGAGGTGGCTCACGCCTGTAATCCCAGTACTTTGGGAGGCCAGAGAGAGTGGATCACCTGAGGTTAGGAGTTTGAGACCAGCCTGGCCAACATGGTGAAACCCCATCTCTACCCAAAATACAAAAAACTAGCTGGGTGTGGTGGTGCACAACTGTAATCCCAACTACTCAGGAGGCTGAGACAGGAGAATCGCTTGAACCCGGGAGGCAGAGGTTGCAGTGAGCTGAGATGGTACCACTGCACTCCAGCCTGGGTGACACAGCAAGACCCTGTCTCTTAAAAAAAAAAAAAAAAAAAAAAGGCCAGGTCCGGTGGCTCACGCCTGTAATCCCAGCACTTTGGGAGGCTGAGGTGGGCAGATCATGAGGTCAGGAGTTCGAGACCAGCCTGGCCAACATGGCAAAACCCTGTCTCTACTAAAAATACAAAAACTAGCTGGACACGGTGGCAGGTGCCTGCAATCCCAGCTACTCAGGAGGCTGAGGCAGGAGAATCACTTGAACAGGGAAGCGGAAACTGCAGTGAGCCAAAATCATGCCACTGCACTCCAGCCTGGGCGACAAGAACAAGACTCCACCTCAAAAAAAAGAAAAAAAAAAGGCAGGGAACAACCCAATTTCCTTCTAAACAAATGTCTCTTCTTTCCTCATCACGTAAATCTCCTTGCATTATTTTCTGTTTATTTTCTTCCTTAGGAGTCTGCAGTTTCTGGGAGCAGTGAATGGTGCCCCCGTCCAGTCTCTCTACACCCAATGCCACGGGGATGCCTGGCATCAGAGTCATCAGAGGGCCATGTAACAGGCTCTGAGGCTGAGCTCCAGGAGAAAGTGTCAACGTGTAGGAGCCGGAGCAGGAGCCGGAGCCCACGGCCACGCGGAGATAGCGCCTACCATTCCCAGCGCCACAGTCTGCTTACTCCTGTTACCCCACTCTCCCCACCAGGGTTAGAGGAAGAGGATGTCAACGGTTATGTCATGCCAGATACACACCTCAAAGGTGCCTGACTCTTCCTGGGGCTTTCCTCAATTCTTCCTCGAATCCTTTCCCCGGGCTCCTCTTGTTTTTTCTTCTCTGATCATATGCCTCTCTGTCCTATTAATTTTTTCAATTTTTCCCCTACCCCCATGAAGTTATTCGCATACCTATCCTTTCTTCTCAACCCCCAGGTACTCCCTCCTCCCGGGAAGGCACCCTTTCTTCAGTGGGTCTCAGTTCTGTCCTGGGTACTGAAGAAGAAGATGAAGATGAGGAGTATGAATACATGAACCGGAGGAGAAGGCACAGTCCACCTCGTCCCCCTAGGCCAAGTTCCCTTGAGGAGCTGGGTTATGAGTACATGGATGTGGGGTCAGACCTCAGTGCTTCTCTGGGCAGCACACAGAGTTGCCCACTCCACCCTGTACCAGTCATGCCCACTGCTGGCACAACTCCAGATGAAGACTATGAATATATGAATCGGCAACGAGGTGGAAGTGGTCCTGGGGGTGATTATGCAGCCATGGGGGCCTGCCCAGCATCTGAGCAAGGGTATGAAGAGATGAGAGCTTTTCAGGGGCCTGGACATCAGGCCCCCCATGTCCATTACGCCCACCTAAAAACTCTACGTAGCTTAGAGGCTACAGACTCTGCCTTTGATAACCCTGATTACTGGCATAGCAGGCTTTTCCCCAAGGCTAATGCCCAGAGAACGTAACTCCTGCTCCTTGTGGCACTCAGGGAGCATTTAATGGCAGCTAGTGCCTTTAGAGGGTACCCTCTTCTCCCTATTCCCTCTCTCTCCCAGGTCCCAGCCCCTTTTCCCCAGTCCCAGACAATTCCATTCAACCTTTGGAGGCTTTTAAACATTTTGACACAAAATTCTTATGGTATGTAGCCAGCTGTGCACTTTCTTCTCTTTCCCAACCCCAGGAAAGGAGGTTTTCCTTATTTTGTGTGCTTTCCCAGTCCCATTCCTCAGCTTCTTCACAGGCACTCCTGGAGATATGAAGGATTACTCTCCATATCCCTTCCTCTCAGGCTCTGACTACTTGGAACTAGGCTCTTATGTGTGCCTTTGTTTCCCATCAGACTGTCAAGAAGAGGAAAGGGAGGAAACCTAGCAGAGGAAAGTGTAATTTTGGTTTATGACTCTTAACCCCTTAGAAAGACAGAAGCTTAAAATCTGTGAAGAAAGAGGTTAGGAGTAGATATTGATTACTATTATAATAATTCAGCACTTAACTATGAGCCAGGCATCATACTAAACTTCACCTACGTTATCTCACTTAGTCCTTTATCATCCTTACAACAATTCTGTGACATAGATATTATCTCATTTCACAAAAAGGGAAGTCGGGCATGGTGGCTCATGCCTGTAATCCCAGCACTTTGGGAGGCTGAGGCGGAAGGATTACCTGAGGCAAGGAGTTTGAGACCAGCCTAGCCAACATGGTAAGACCCCATCTCTTAAAAAACAAAAAAAAGCAGCAGCAAAAAAAACTTTAGAACTGGGCGCTGTGGCTCATGCCTGCAATCCCAGCACTTTGGGAGGCTGAGATGGAAAGATCACTTGAGCCCAGAATTAGAGACAAGCCTATGGAAACATAACAAGACGCCGTCTCTACAGGGAAAAAAAAAAAAAGAAACTGAGCCTTAAAGAGATGAAATAAATTAAGCAGTAGGTCCAGGATGCAAAATCCTCCCAATTCCTGTGCATGTGCTCTTACTGTAAGGTGCCAAGGAAAACTGATTTAAGTCACAGCCCTTGTTTACGGGGCACCGTTTCTTGTTTTTGCACTGAATCAAGTCTAACCCCAACAGCCACATCCTCCTCCTATACCCAGACATCTCGTCTCAGGAAGTGGTGGTGGGGGTAGTCAGAAGGAAAAATAACTGGACATCTTTGTGTAAACCATAATCCACATGTGCTGTATATGATCTTCACTCCTTATCCCCAAGATCCCCTTTTAGAAGCCCTTCTCATCTAGCAGTGAGAAGCTTCCAGGTAGGACAGAAAGAAGATCCAGCTTCAGCTTCACACCTCTGTCCCCTTGGATGGGGAACTGAGGGAAAATGTCTGTTGTATCACTGAAGTTTTTTGTTTTGTTTTTATACATGTCTGAATAAAAATGCCAAAGTTTTTTTCAGCTTCCTGTCTGTCAAGTGAAAACATTTCGTATAAGAGATCTGCTCCTCAGCAGTGGATAGTCACCTTTCTGTCTTCTGACAGTGCTACTCTGTCCCATGTAGATTTCTCTAGTCCTACTATTACTTGGTATTTCTTTAGAACAAGCATAGCGCATAGTCCTTTTCATTAAGGGTTTTAGTAGGAATCTACAAGGCAACCAATTGGGAATAACAAAAAGAACCCACGTGCTTGAAGATTTATAAAAAGCCCTATACGTGTCCAGTCTCCTTCAGAGGCCAAATACTGAAACCTCCAGATGCTTCTGAATTCATTATCTTAGAAAAGTCACCAAATCTTTTTATTTTTTCACGTAAGAACTCTCAACAAACATGTCTTTCTGAACACTTCCCTTAGGTGCCCCATCCAGGTGCCTGTTATTGGAACAATAATGTCATGTTACTTCATTAGGAGTCCGGCCTCTAGATTACGAGGCCTTTAAATGGATGATCCCTCCGGTGTCCGGCTGCGCAGCTGGCCCCCGTTCCCAGCACCCTTGGTCTTCTTCCACCTGTCTGCCCCTCCCTGTTCTCCCAGCTTCGGAGGACGACTGAACCGGCTGGGCGGGTTTCGCCAGCCGACCCAAGTATCCGAGGAAGGGCGTACCCAGCCTCCCCGCCCTAGGTGCAGACACTGCCCACCCGCCGCGGCTCCACTCTACTCCACCCCTGCTCGCTCGACTCTAAACCTATTTCCCCGCCGTAGCTCCGCCCCTCTTCCCTCAGCCCGCCCCTCTGTTACTGGCTTTCGCACAGCGTTCTCGGTGGAAGTGGTTTTTCCGGGAGAGACCACGCTTCCCCTCAAGCTCCCCAACGGCTCCGCCTTCCCGCCGGAGCCTGACCCTTCCCAGCGTGCCCGGCGATTCCGGCGTGCGAGGCCCTTGGAGGGCAAGGCCCCAGGGCCTGGCTTAGGAGCGCGAGAGGCAGGCTGGGAATTGTAGTTCGAAAGCCCTCGAGGGCGGCTAAAGGCTGGCGGTGGAGAGGACTAGTTTTCCCAGCGTGCCCTGCGCCTCAGCCCGCGCGCTCACAGCTTCTCGCTCTCGCCTGCCTGCCTGCTCCCTTGCTTGCTCGCGCTTTCGCTCGCCCTCTCCTCGAGGATCGAGGGGACTCTGACCACAGCCTGTGGCTGGGAAGGGAGACAGAGGCGGCGGCGGCTCAGGGGAAACGAGGCTGCAGTGGTGGTAGTAGGAAGATGTCGGGCGAGGACGAGCAGCAGGAGCAAACTATCGCCGAGGACCTGGTCGTGACCAAGTATAAGATGGGGGGCGACATCGCCAACAGTGAGTGCGACCTCGGGGGTCGGGGAATCAAGGCTGACAGGGAAAGGTGCCAGGCTGGCCCTGAAGGGGCTGGAGCGGAGGGGTCATGCGAACTGAGCTACTGAGGGGCCCGCACCAGTCCGCTGGGGGCGGCGTGGTGGGAAGACCCGGTGTCGCTCCTGGGACCTGAGCGGCCAGGCCCAGGCTGAAGTCTATGGAGGTGCGGGTCGGCGACCGGGATGAGCGGAGAGAGGGTAACCTGGCAGGCTCCGACCCGAGGCCGTTTGTTAGGAGGCAAGACGTGTTTTCTCTTGTTCCTATCCTTCATTCCCGATTTCTGCTTCCTCTGATTCTGGCAACGGCGAGGCCACCTCGAAAAGGAAGCGCCCAGCTATTGGCGACAGAAGCGCCCCTCTGTTTTTGTCGCGTCTCCGGGGCGTCAGGAGCCGAGCCGGCACGTGTTGCTGGGTCCCCTTGCGGATGGCTGGCCCCCTTCTTCCTCCAGTACTGTCCCTGACACCAGCTTCCCCACCACGTGCTTTGCTGGAGCCTTTCCTTCTTCAGCTCTTACCCTGGTGGGGGCCCCCTTCTACCCTTGGGCCAGCTAAGGGGACCGTTGGAGAGCACTCCTGGAGCTTCTAACACAAGTTTTGGAGATATATATGGCTTTTCTTGAAGTTACTCATTATTACTACCTTTCCAATCTGTGCACATAGCCTTAGTTAGCATTCACATTTGTTGTTCAAAGTGACTTGACAACTCAAATGTTTTGGGGTCTCCGTCTTATCCCAACTAGGCAAGCTTGCGAACATTACTGGAAAAGGGAGGACTGATTTTAGGATTTTCACAGGTCATCCTTAGTCCAGCTGTGCTCTGAGGATCTCAGCAGTTGCCTGCCACTCTAGGCGATGTCACTTTCTCTTTTCTCTCTTTCTAGTTAGCCTTTCCATTTTATTTAAAACCCAGTTAGGGAGATACAAACTGCTTGTCATTGTGTTTTTAAATGGTTTTAACAGCAAAGATGGTGGGAAAGAGGTATTTAGGATGCCTCCCATCCTGTGGGTGAAAATCCGAGTTTTACCGGCTTTCAAAGAATCACCAAAACTGAGATTTCAAAACTCAAACCTGTGCTTTATATCACAGTGGACATTTAGTATAGTACCCTGGTTTTGGTGCCTTTTAGTATTTGAGGTACTAGGGATTTGAATCAGAAAATCCCTTTCTTACAGTTTATAACTCTGGCCTCATATTTCTTTGAGATAAGCCATGATCCCCCAAAATGAAACCCAGGGACCTTAGATTAAGTCCCCTTGGCTTATACACTTGTTTATGAGGAATTAAGTCTACATAGATTGAGATTCCTAACACCTAATTAGAGTGTCTGAGAAAGGAAGGCGGTAACATTTAACAGTGCTTCAGCTTCGAGTCAGCAATTCTGTCTACATTCCTGTCCCTGATGCCTATAAATTTCATCTAGTCTTTCCATGTATGTGGGGATACCATGGCAAGAACTCTCTGAAGTTCATAACTCTGTCCTGTCACACCAAAGATAGCATCTTTGGAAAGTCCGAGGCCTTCCCTAAGGAGATGGATTGCATATACCCAGTTGTCACATAATGTAAGGAAGAGAAGGGAATGTTGACCTTTCAGCCTCAGGGCAATGGCACTAGGGAGTATTAGAAACTCTTAAGTTCAACTTCCAGGTATTCCTTGGGAGGTAACTAGACAATGAATACATACAAGGCTGACATGATGGGATTCTGTCCTCAGGGGTACTTCGGTCCTTGGTGGAAGCATCTAGCTCGGGTGTGTCGGTACTGAGCCTGTGTGAGAAAGGTGATGCCATGATTATGGAAGAAACAGGGAAAATCTTCAAGAAAGAAAAGGAAATGAAGAAAGGTAAAAAAAAAAAAAAAAATCCCTCACTAATTTCCTGTTTGACCCTTATTTGGTCCTATATGTTTTTATTTTTTTCACTGTAATGATGCAGTCCCCACCCTGGCTCTGGCTGAGATATTTGGAAATTTGGAATGACAAGTGGGATATAAGCAGTTTCCTACCTAATACAAACTGATGAAACTTAAGCAAGACCCTGAAAAAATCCTTCCACTCTTCTGAAGGGCACTAGGGCTTCTGGGAGACAGCAAGGCCGTAGGCTGATGATTTTTTCTTTACAGGTATTGCTTTTCCCACCAGCATTTCGGTAAATAACTGTGTATGTCACTTCTCCCCTTTGAAGAGCGACCAGGATTATATTCTCAAGGAAGGTGACTTGGTAAAAATGTAAGGTTAAACCGTTTTAAAGCATTTTTCTTTTTTTAAAGCATTTACAAAATGCCGGTTCCTAATGCAGTACACTCTGATCTTGCCTTTCAGTGACCTTGGGGTCCATGTGGATGGCTTCATCGCTAATGTAGCACATACTTTTGTGGTTGGTGTAGCTCAGGTAGGTGGCCTGCTTTTGATCTCTGTTCAGCCTTGGGGGTGTAGGGAATGCACCGCTATTTCCTTCTTATTCCCACCCCCAATCACCACGCAGGTCAAGAGAGCGTCTAGAGAAGCAAAAGGAGAAAGGCTTTTTGTTGTTGTTGTTGTTGTTGTTGTTGCTGTTTTTACCCTCCTGTTCATTGGCTGGCCTTCGCATATGGGTTCACAGATATTAACCAGATAGCCAGCTGAGTTAACAAACTTTCCAGGAAGATACTGATTGCATGTCCTTATCTACAGGGGACCCAAGTAACAGGGAGGAAAGCAGATGTTATTAAGGCAGCTCACCTTTGTGCTGAAGCTGCCCTACGCCTGGTCAAACCTGGAAATCAGGTAAGCTGTTTTATCCAGTTCCAAAGCTTGGTTGAACCAAAGATGCATTAGACACCTGTTGCTACTCTATATGAAACTACCAACCTCCCCTATAGACCCCTTATAAAACAGCTTTTTAAAATTAGATATATTTGGCTGGGCACAGTGGCTCACGTCTGTAATCCCATCACTTTTGGGGGCCAAGGTAGGAGGATAGCTTGAGGCCAGGAGTTCAAGACCAGCCTGGGAAACATGGTGAAACCCCATTTCTACAAAAAATACAAAAATTAGCTGGGCATGGTAATGTGTGCCTGTATTCCCAGCTGTCAGGGAGGCTGAGGTGGGAGAATCACCGGAGCCTGAGAGATTGAGGCTGTGGTGAGCTATGATCATGCCACTGCACTCCAGCCTGGGCAACAATGAAACCCTGTTTCACAAAAGAAAAAGGAAAAATAAGCATTTGCTGTCCCCACAAAACAGATTAGAATGCCACGTAAAAAAGGATAAACACTGAACTTATTATAGGCATGTGGTGGCACATACCTATAATCTCAGCACTTTGGGGGGCCAAGGTGGGAGGATTGTTTGAACCCAGGAGTTTGAGACCAGCTTGGGAAACATAGCGAGACCCGTCTCTGCAAAAAGAAAAAAGAAAACCCAGGTTCTTTTTTATGACTAAGTTCTTTCACTTAGTCATTTAACCTGGGGCAAATCATTTAACCTGAGACTCAGTTTCCTTGTCTTCTAGATTGGGATATACATATCTGCCCTGTTCACTTGCAAAATTTATTGAAGTAGACCATCTTTGTGAAAGCACAGGGTAAAATGATATGCAAATACACCTGGTCCTCGGCTTGATGCCACATTCAGTAGAAGCTATGCTTTGAGTACCCATACAACCATTCTGGTTTTCATTTTCCATGTAGTATTTAGTAAATTACATGAGATATTCAACACTATTATAAAATAGGCATATGTTAGATAATTCTGCCCAATTGTAGGATAATGTTTTTTAAGTGCTCTGAGTACATTTAACATAGGCTAGGCTATGATAGGTAGGTTAGGTGTATTAAATGCATTTTTGACTTAGTGATATTTTCAACTTACAATGAGTTTTTTTAAGATATAACCCCATTGCAAGTTGGGGAGCATCTGTATAAAATATTTTTAGATTGTAAGGATAATCAAGCTATGAAACGAAAAACCAGTGAATGAGTATCATTGAGACTTGATGGACGATATTAGAAGGCTCAGTTCTGTCAGGTGCGGTGGCTCATGCCTGTAATCCCACCACTTTGGGAGGCTGAGGTGGGCGGATCACGAGGTCAGGAGATTGAGACCATCCTGGCCAACATGGTGAAACCCCGTCTCCGCTAAAAATACAAAAATTAGCTGGGCGTGGTGGTGCATGTCTGTAATCCCAGCTACTCAGGAGGCTGAGGCAGGAGAAGAGCTTGAACCCAGGAGGCAGAGGTTGCAGTGAACCGAGTCACGCCACTGCACTCCAGCCTGGCGACAAAGCTAGACTCCATCTCAAAAAAAAAAAAAAAGAATGCTCAGTTCAGTTCTTTTATGCTTCTTATTCTCATTGTAGAGAACTTATTAGCTCCTGATATCTCACCTTTTGTTTGATGTTGTACTTCTAGAACACACAAGTGACAGAAGCCTGGAACAAAGTTGCCCACTCATTTAACTGCACGCCAATAGAAGGTGAGAACAGATAACAGGGTTGAGGGTCTAAGAATGAGTGGCTTTGCCGGGCGCGGTGGCTCACTCCTGTAATCCCAGCACTTTGGAAGGCCAAGGCAGGCGGATCACCTGAAGTCAGGAGTTTAAGACCAGCCTGGGTAGGCCGGGCGCGGTGGCTCAAGCCTGTAATCCCAGCACTTTGGGAGGCCGAGGCGGGCGGATCACAAGGTCAGGAGATCGAGACCACAGTGAAACCCCGTCTCTACTAAAAATACAAAAATTAGCTGGGCGTGGTGGCGGGCGCCTGTAATCCCAGCTACTTGGGAGGTTGTGGTGAGACTTGAACCCTGGAGGCGGAGGTTGCAGTGAGCTGAGATCGCGCCATTGCACTCCAGTCTGGGCAATAAGAGCGAAACTCCATCTCAGAAAAAAAAAAAAAAAAAGAATGAGTCGCTTTGCAGAATTGAGGCTTTTGCCCCCTTGAAGATCTATCCAGCTATAACCCAGTCTAAGCCAGAAATCTCAGGGCC
The DNA here is from genome assembly GCF_024542745.1 of Macaca thibetana thibetana. Classification (NCBI taxonomy): domain Eukaryota; kingdom Metazoa; phylum Chordata; class Mammalia; order Primates; family Cercopithecidae; genus Macaca; species Macaca thibetana. The sequence goes on from NC_065588.1 coordinate 52,396,045, forward strand.
CTGTGTTTCCATAACCAGGTAGTTTTCTCACTGCCTACCCTTTCAAACTACTGAAGTAGGTAGATTTGGAAATCTTTTGGGATACTGGATAGCTCGTTCCATAGGTTGTGTCCTGTCTACAGGTATGCTGTCACACCAGTTGAAGCAGCATGTCATCGATGGAGAAAAAACCATTATCCAGAATCCCACAGACCAGCAGAAGTAGGTGCCAACCCTATTCATCACCTTCTACCATACCAGACTAGTCATCAGGTTTTTTTCTATACTCCCAACTGAATCTTGTCTACCCTTTACTCCATGCTTTCAGGAGTGACCTGTTGCTCTTAATATTTCCTTTCTCTAGGCCGGGCATGGTGGCTCATGCCTGTAATCCCGGCACTTTGGGAGGCTGAGGCAGGTGGATCACCTGAGGTCACGAGTTCGGAACCACCCTGACCAATATGGCGAAACCCTGTCTCTACTAAAAAATACAAAAATGAGCCAGGCGTGGTGGTGTGTTCCTGTCGTTCCAGCTACTTGGGAGGCTGAGGCAGGAGAGTTGCTTGAACCTGGGAGGCGGAGGTTGCAGTGAGCTGAGATTGCGCCACTGCACTCCAGCCTGGGTGACAGAATGAGACTGTGTGTCAAAAAAAAAAAAAGTTCCCTTTCTCTCTATTCCTTTTAGGAAGGACCATGAAAAAGCTGAATTTGAGGTACATGAAGTATATGCTGTGGATGTTCTCGTCAGCTCAGGAGAGGGCAAGGTGAGGAGAGTACCAGAGTTGGCTAAGAGGGGTGACTGAGAGTGTTCACCAGACCAAATGTTACTTAAATTACCCTTTCAGGCCAAGGATGCAGGACAGAGAACCACTATTTACAAACGAGACCCCTCTAAACAGTATGGACTGAAAATGAAAACTTCACGTGCCTTCTTCAGTGAGGTGGAAAGGCGTTTTGATGCCATGCCGTTTACTTTAAGGTACTACACTTAGCAATGATAGTACATGGAACCAGTCTGACTCACAGACCATACACCCAGGAACACTTTTTCCTCTCCCTTCCTGCCTAGACTTGTAGCGTGCACGTGCTCACTCCCTCCCTCTCTCTCCCCATCTCCTTCTCACTGAAGGTAATGTAAAAGAGCAATCCTAAGCATGATTTCTGCCTGAGGGTAGGAGCTATTTTAAAATATGAGCAAAATGGTAAGACTTGACGGGGAGTTAAGGATACCTCTGAATATCATCTTCCCTGCCAGAGCATTTGAAGATGAGAAGAAGGCTCGGATGGGTGTGGTGGAGTGCGCCAAACATGAACTGCTGCAACCATTTAATGTTCTCTATGAGAAGGAGGGTGAGTTCTAAAAAGGAGCTTCACTTTGGATTCCCTGATTATATGATATCCTTCCTATAAATTCAGAAGAGCTAAGTATGACAAAGGAACTTTTTATCGAAACACATCTTCATTTTTGCCATAGGTGAATTTGTTGCCCAGTTTAAATTTACAGTTCTGCTCATGCCCAATGGCCCCATGCGGATAACCAGTGGTCCCTTTGAACCTGACCTCTACAAGTCTGAGATGGAGGTCCAGGATGCAGAGCTAAAGGTTAGTGTGGAATAGAAGGTGGTAAATACGTACATGGTACCTGCCTGGAAGTGAGGGCTAAATGCCAGCAAAGTCCTGAAGAGAGCTACAGTACTGAAAGTAACCCTTTGTTTTTAATTTCCTCCACATTCCTCAAAATTTTTTTCCTTCTTCCTGTTTTCCAGGCCCTCCTCCAGAGTTCTGCAAGTCGAAAAACCCAGAAAAAGAAAAAAAAGAAGGTGTGTTTTACTCTCATCCTTCCCTGGCAGGGTGAACCTGATCCCTCTTTCTCCCACTGTGTTAGGTTGTAGTGGGATACGGATGTTTGTACAGATGCTCCTCAACTTAATATGATAGGCCTTTGTCCCAGTAAACCCATCATAAATTGAAAATACTGTAAGTCAAAATGGATTTTAAAATATATATATATTTTTTTAAGAGACAGGGTCTCAAACTCCTGGCCTTAAACAGTCCTCCCACCTCAGCCTCCCAAACTGTTGAGATTACAGGCATGAGCCACCATGCCCAGCCTTGTTTTGGCCAGGCACAGTGGCTCACGCCTGTAATCCCAGCACTTTAGGAGGCCAAGGCGGACGGATCACCTGAGGTCGGGAGTTTGAGATCGGCCTGGCCAACGTAGAGAAACCCTGTATCTACTAAAAATACAAAATTAGCTGGGCGTGGTGGCACATGCTTGTAATCCCAGCTACTTGGGAGGCTGAGGCAGGAGAATTGTTTGAACCTGAACCTGGGAGGCAGAGGTTGCAGTGAGCCAAGGTCGCACCATTTCTGCTGGACAACAAGAGTGAAACTCCGTCTCAAAAAAAGATGATCCCACTCTGTCACCCGGGCTGACGTGTAGTGGCATGATCATAGCTCACTGTAGCCTCATGCTCCTCCTGGGTTCAAGTGATTGTCTGGCCTTAACCTGCTGAGTAGCCACCACCATGCCTGACTCAAAATGGATTTGATATACCTTAAGCTACCATGAACCTCATAGCTTAGCCTGGCCTACCTTCAGTGTGCTCAAAACATTTATTGAACAAATTATCATGTATTGAAATATTCATATTGCTTTCACACCATCGTAAAGTTGAAAAATCACAGGTTGACCATTATAAGTCAGAGACCTGTATATCTTTATTTCATCTGTGACCCAGAGGATTGAGATAACTTTATGGCTGGGTGTGGTGGTTCACACATATAATCCCAACAGTTTGGGAAGCCTAGGCAGGAGGATCACTTGAGCCCAGGAGTTCAAGATCAGCCTGGGCAACATGGTGGCATGTGCCTATAGTCCCAGCTACCTGGGAGGCTGAGGTGGAAGGATCACCTGAGCCCAGGGAAGTTGAGGCTACAGCAAGCCATGTTGTACCACTGCACTCCAGCCTGGACGACAGAGTGAGACTGTCTCAGAAAAAAAAAAAAAACTTTTATCTCTGGTCCCAGACACTACCCCCAAATAGTTAGAAACTGACACGTCTTCTCCCTCTCCTTTTTTTGCATATAGGCCTCCAAGACTGCAGAGAATGCCACCAGTGGGGAAACATTAGAAGAAAATGAAGCTGGGGACTGAGGTGGGTCCCATCTCCCCAGCTTGCTGCTCCTGCCTCATCCCCTTCCCAACACACCCCAGACTCTGTGAAGTGCAGTTCTTCTTCTCCATCTAGGACCGCCAGCAGAGCGGGGGTCTCCCTGCCCCCACCCCAGTTCCCCAACCCACTCCCTTCCAACAACAACCAGCTCCAACTGACTCTGGTCTTGGGAGGCGAGGCTTCCCAACCACGGAAGACTACTTTAAATGAAAAAAAGAAATTGAATAATAAAATCAGGAGTCAAAATTCATCGTCTTCAAGCCCCTCTTTCTAGCCTTTTCTACTACTATGCTTGGTCAAGGTTTGTGCCCTACTACAGAACAGGGCTAAATTAGCCATCACCACTGAAAACTCAGCTGAATTTTTTATACCACTCTGATGTCAGCATTTTTCCATCTGTTTGGGGCCTTTTCCTCTTTTTTTCCATTCTCCCCAGGTATTTTATCTGGCTTCAAAATTAGGAGGATTATTTTTCAGATTGTTTTTATTCAGTGTGGCCGATTCCTCATCTGATTCAGGCTGTCCAGTCAGGCCCCTCCCATTTTAGGAGCTGGAGCCTTCATTTATGAAGAGATTCTCATCTATGAAATGGATCCTCATTTGTAAATCTTTTTTCTTCCATTTTCACAAAGCTGTAAAGAAATAATCCATCTCAACCTTACCCTTTTCTCTGGAGTCAGTGGGGTCTTTCCTCACTCCATCTTACACAAACCTGAGCTGGAAGCTCAACTGGTTTTGTTCCCTGTTTGAAATATTGTGATCTCCCTCCCTTGAAAGAAAAACCAAGAACCAGAGGAGTAGACTGACTGAAGATACAACTCCTGGCTTTCTGAAGCTATGGACTTGGATTGGATTGCTGGGGGTTTGTAGAGGTGACAAATTTCAGTACCTCTGGCATGCTGTCCCAGGAAACTAGGGCTCCCACTAACTTATGAGGTTTTTAAACACATTGAAAATGACATGACATTAAAATAAATTTGGATTTGCTCATAATGATGTGCTTTGTATGCTGCTCTTATTTGATGGAGATGGGGAGAATGAATGTCAGTTGAAGTAGTATTGGAACTGTTCCTCCACAGTGCCATGCTCTGCCTTCCCAAAACGAGCAATGTCTTGACTTGCAGAAGACACAAATCCTAGAATCTTTGATGACATAGTAAGTTATCTGCTGGAGTTTGGGTGATGTAATTTTCTAAGTAGAAACAGTCCTCACTGCTAAGATTTGTTTGGGGCTAGGACACTTAATGTGTACTGCAAAAACAGCACTGCAAGTGTTTATCTTGAATTCAGGAAGCCAGGAAGAATGTCTGGTACACTAGTTTTCAGGGCCAGACTGAGGTCAGATGGGTAATTAGTTTATCTTAGTGCATGTCAGGCATTGCTAAACTAGAGATACTACAAGTGAACAGAACTGAACACAGGACAAATGTCTAATGACGTATATCCACCATTAAAATAGTGGTTTCAGTGCCCTAAAAATCCTCTGTGTTTTGCCTGTTCATCCCTCTCTCCTTGCTTAGACATTTGTCCAAAGGCAAAGAATGTACAATGCCAAGAGTGAACTGTAGTGTAAACTAAACTATGGATTTGGGGTGATAATGGTATATCAACGTAGGTTCAATTGTTAAAAAATGTACCACTCTGGCAGGGTGGAGGGATGTTTATAAAGGGGGAGGCTATATGTGTGGGAAATGTCTAACCTTCCTCAATTTTGCTGTGAACCTAAAACTTCTAAAAAATTAAGTCTATTAAAAAAAAAAAAAAAAACAAAAAACGGTCAAGTGCTCATGCCTGTAATTCCAGCACTTTGGGAGGCCGAGGCAGGCAGATCACCTGCGGTCAGGAGATCAAGACCAGCCTCGCCAACATGGTGAAACCCCATCTCTACTAAAAATACAAAAAGCCGGGTTTAGTGGCAGGCGTCTGTAATCCCAGCTACTTGGGAGGCTGAGGCAGGAGAATCGCTTGAACCCAGGAGGCGGAGGTTGCAGTGAGCCAAGATCGTGCCACTGCACTCCAGCCTGGGTGACAAGAGTGAAACTCCGTATCAAAAACAAAACAGAGGCCGGGCGCGGTGGCTCAAGCCTGTAATCCCAGCACTTTGGGAGGCCGAGGCGGGCGGATCACAAGGTCAGGAGATCGAGACCACAGTGAAACCCCGTCTCTACTAAAAATACAAAAAAAAATTAGCCGGGCGCGGTGGCGGGCGCCTGTAGTCCTAGCTACTCAGGAGGCTGAGGCAGGAGAATGGCGTGAACCCAGGAGGCGGAGCTTGCAGTGAGCCGAGATCGCGCCACTGCACTCCAGCCTGGGCAACAGCGTGAGACTCCTTCTCAAAAAAAAAAAAAAAAACAAAACAAAACAGAATTTCCCTAAAGAGCTTATAGACGGCCGGGCGCGGTGGCTCAAGCCTGTAATCCCAGCACTTTGGGAGGCCGAGACGGGTGGATCACGAAGTCAGGAGATCGAGACCATCCTGGCGAACACAGTGAAACCCCGTCTCTACTAAAACTACAAAAAACTAGCCGGGCGAGGTGGCGGCGCCTATAGTCCCAGCTACTCGGGAGGCTGAGGCAGGAGAATGGCGTAAACCCGGGAGGCGGAGCTTGCAGTGAGCTGAGATTCGGCCACTGCACTCCAGCCTGGGCGACAGAGCGAGACTCCGTCTCAAAAAAAAAAAAAAAAAAAAAAAAAAGAGCTTATAGACCAGTTGGCAATCATCAGTTGAAATCTTGGTGGAATTGATACAAAATAATTCTGATAGGATTTTTTTGTTTCAAAAAACTTGTCATATATGTTTGGGTGGTGACAATACTAGAACTACTTAGAAGGAACCTAATTTTAAAAACGTTTTTCAGGGATTGAAAGTGAAATGTTGGCCGGGCGCGGTGGCTCAAGCCTGTAATCCCAGCACTTTGGGAGGCCGAGACGGGCGGATCACGAGGTCGGGAGATCGAGACCATCCTGGCTAACACGGTGAAACCCCGTCTCTACTAAAAAAATACAAAAAAAAACTAGCCGGGCGAGGTGGCGGGCGCCTGTAGTCCCAGCTACTCGGGAGGCTGAGGCAGGAGAATGGCGGGAACCCGGGAGGCGGAGCTTGCAGTGAGCTGAGATCCGGCCACTGCACTCCAGCCTGGGAGACAGAGCGAGACTCCGTCTCAAAAAAAAAAAAAAAAAAAAGAAAGAAAGTGAAATGTTATAGAATATAATAAAGGGAAACCACAAAAAAAGAGGGACTGTAACAATCACATACAAAATGTTACAGTATTTTGAACTATAAGATGAAGTCTCTAGGGAAAGGGTTCTTTTTCATCCCCCATTAACTCAAAACTTTCCTGTAGCCAAATAGGGGATCTGGTTGTTTTTCAGTGCTTCTCACCTGAGCATGCAATCAAAGTGGGAAGTTCTTTATCTTAACACCAAATGTCATACTTTCCCTAGATTTGGCTAATTTTCTCCCTATGTCCATTGGTTCGCTCTTCACCCCTAGATAATCACTGCATAGGTCACTGCAGCCTCGACTTCCTGGGCTCGAGATTCCCCCACCTCAGCCTCCCAAAGTGCTGGGATGATCGCGCCCGGCCCGCTGACGTATTTTCTGAACAAATGATACATTGTAGCCAGGAATCTCTAGTGATATTTTGCTTCAGGCTTCGTGAGGAAAGACCATAGTCAGCTATTTTATTCTTGAAGTTTAGGAAAAAGAATTGCTCTATCTTAAACAGTGAAAGTATATTTTTTGAAGTATGGCAGCTTTCCCGAATCCCCACTTTATATCTTCCTATGTTCTGAAATCTTAGGACCTTCGATGGTTCCGGAATCGAATCACCCTGAAGCAATTTATTTTATAAAATAAAGCAAACCTGCTGGGCGTGGTGACGCATGCCTTTAATCCCAGCACTTTGGGAGGCCGAGGCGAGCGGATCGCTTGAGCTCAGGAGTTCGAGGCCGGCCTGGGCAACACGGCGAAACCTCGTCTCTATTAAAATACAAAAATTAGCCAAGTGGCGCGCGCCTGTTGTCCCAGCTGCTCGGGAGGCTGAGGCGGGAGAATCGCTTGAACCCAGGAGGAGGAAATTGCGATGAGCCGAGATCCCGTCACTGCACTCCAGCCTGGGTGACACAGTGAGATCCTGTCTCAAAAAAAAAAAAAAGAGCCGGGCGCGGTGGCTCACGCCTGTAATGCCAGCACTTTGGGAGGCCGAGGCGGGCGGATCACAAGGTCAGGAGATCGAGACCACGGTGAAACCCCGTCTCTACTAAAAATACAAAAAATTAGCCGGGCGCGGTTGTGGGCGCCTGTAGTCCCAGCTACTCGGGAGGCTGAGGCAGGAGAATGGCGTGAACCCGGGAGGCGGAGCTTGCAGTGAGCCGAGATCGCGCCACTGCACTCCAGCCTGGGCGACAGAGCGAGACTCCGTCTCAAAAAAAAAAAAAAAAAAGAAAGAAAAGAAGGCAAACCAGTAAAACAAGAATTTCTGTACAGTTCGCGCCTATCCATAGCAAAATGGAGGACTTCTCCAGGGAACTGCAACTCCCAAGAAGCAATGCGAGGGAAGGTGGCAGTTACTATTTTTTCCCCGTGGGCACCTCTCGATCCAATATGGGAAATAGGTGCTAACGTTTAACACAGCGTCCTCATACTAAATCTGGGGGGGGAATTGGTAACTCGAAAACCAAATACTCAGTTTTCGGAGAGAACTAACTCAACCTACTCCTCCTCAATAGGGTCCGAAAACCATTGTTACGCCCATTGGGTAACCCCGCCCCTGGGGAAAAGGGGTGGAAAGCGGAAGTGACGACACCCGGCGCTGCATTAAATAGCCGTAGACGGAACCTTGGCTTTCTCTCGGCCTTAGCGCCATTTTTCTGGGTGAGTGTGTTTGCTTCCTGTGATCGGATTCCGCGTACAATCCGTAGACATCTGACCTCGACACTTACCATCATCACACCAAACTAACTGTAGCCTTTCTCTCTTTCCCTGTAGAAACCTCTGCGCCATGAGAGCCAAGGTGAGCGGTTCCTGGTAGTAAGCTTGGGAGGTAGGAGTTGGCGAGTAGTAGGGGGAGACTAAGGCAAGTCCGCCATACCTCCTGAACTACTGGGTTTCAAGGGTACCAAGAGCTGGTGGGAGAGGAAAAGTAGTTTGTAAGAGAGCTAGCGGTTAAGTGCTATGGGTAGAGAGGGTGGGAATTAGAAAAGGGTGGAATTCTGATTTTATGTTGCGAGGGTGTCCAAGTTACTGATGTAGTTGCTACGACCAATCTCATACTTGGTTAAGAATGTGCCCGGTTCTAAAGAGTGCATTTCATATCCCTCCTAAGCCTACTAATAAGCTTTATCTCTCTTTTTTTTAAAAAAATTATCTGCTGCTTGTGAACGGTTGCTAGTGGAGGAAGAAGCGAATGCGCAGGTATGTTGGAGACTTTGCCAGCCCAGGAGGAGGGAAGTTCCTTGGACAAAACTTAGCAGAAACATTTGGTTTGGAAATCTTAAAAGATCTTCAGGAGAAAAATGTTTGAGTATTTTCTTCCTAGAGCAAAGGATAGAACAGAGGACGATAGAACCGTAGTGCTTGTTCATTTTACCACCTCATGTTATGTGCACGTTTGATTTAATGTAGGAGGGAAAGAACTCTGGTTTGAGAATAGGTGTATTCCATTCCTGTGTCTGCTTTTCAGGCTGAAGCGCAAAAGAAGAAAGATGAGGCAGAGGTCCAAGTAAACCGCTAGCTTGTTGCATCGTGGAGGCCACAGGAGCAGAAACATGGAATGCCAGGCGCTGGGGATGCTGGTACAAGTTGTGGGACTGCATGCTACTGTCTAGAGCTTGTCTCAATGGATCTAGAACTTCATCGCCCTCTGATCGCCGATCACCTCTGAGACCCACCTTGCTCATAAACAAAACTGCCCATGTTGGTCCTCTGCCCTGGACTTGTGACATTCTGGACTATTTCTGTGTTTATTTGTGGCCGAGTGTAACAACCCTAAAATAAATCACCTCTTCCGCTCTTTTAGCTGAAGAATTAAATCGTCTTGTCTATTATGTTTTTTATGGTTCCATCGGGTGGGGGTTTTCTATCATTACAGTTTGCCCTGTCACTGCCTGTGCTATGGAGGATATCAAAGGCAACAGCCCGGGTTATGTGGTGTGGTTTGCATCTCGATGGAGCTGGATGGGATATGATGTATCTCTGGAGGCAGGTTTTAGATTTCGCGGGTTATTTGGGGCCAATGCTGGTACCGCCCCTACCTTCCAGGAGGCCTCCCTTGACGACTACTGCTTAGTAGACTACGTCGCGCCTTTGGGTTAGGTTGCCATGGTGACACGCAAAGCGTGGTGGGAACTTCCTGCGGCATGTCGCACGCCTACTTTGTACACCATAGAGTATGGTTCCGGGTCTGGTGGCTAGAGCGTCACTTCTTCCGCAGGAAGCGGAAGAGCGATCGGGTGGGCGGCTCTTTGTCGAAGCTAGAGGACCGGCAGGCGGCAGCAGCAACTACGGCGGCGGCGGCAGGTGAGGGAGGCGGGAGACTTAGGTGGAGGCCGCGCCCGGAGGGGAGGAGTCGGGGCCGGCCCAGCGACTGGGCTCGGCTGGGCCACACAAGGCCCCCCAGAACCGAGCTGGCTCGTCCTCACACCCCAGCGCAGTGCCCCTTTTCTGACTGACCCCGCATCGCGAGCAAACGCCAGCTTCGTGACGTCACAACCCTGCCCATCCCCTCAGCTTGATGACACCTGGAGCCCCAGCTCCCCGCTTCACTTCGCGCGCCCTTAGTGTCCCTTTCACGTAGCCCACGGCTGAGCGCCAGCGGCACTGCACGGAACCTGCCAAGCTAGAAGACTTGCTGCGGGAAAACTCCTAGGACTTTTTTCGCAAACTCTAGGGTGTTGGGAAGCGTCACAATCACTGCCTCCAAGTCTAATCGGCCATCCCACTGCACTGTCAGGCGCTGCCCTTTTAAGGTTCCTCACTAGCCATTACTCCAATCCTTAGCCGGGCTCTGACCCTCACATCCTCTTTCATCTTGATGCAGGGCGTCCCGCACCCTTTGTTCACTCAGAGCTGGTTTTCCAACCCATGCTCCCAGTCCTTCCGAATTAGTTTTATCTCTTACTCTTCTTACTGGCCACTTCTCCCTTGGACAGGTGAAGTTCAGTTTGAACCCTGAGAAAATCCTGACGTTCCCTAAGCTTTGCCGTTTTGTCAGATTTCTTTCTTGTGACAACCACCCCATAGTCCTCCACTCTTACCCCTCCTTCCACCCAAGTCTCTGTTTTTTTCCTGCTCAGAACCCAGCAGTGATGTGGAGGTGGAGACCCACAGGAGCCCCGGACTTCACCTGAGCTACCTCAGGTATCAATTCTGGGAGAGTTGGGTGGGGAGGAGCATCATATCTAATTATCTGCTGCTGGTGCGACTTGCAACGTGAGCCAGGTTTGGATAGATGGCATTTGTACTTCACCTGGTCATTCCCTTTTACTAAAAGTTTGTATCTTTTACCACTTCTTTCCTTGATTGCTTCTATTATTCTGGGACTATCTACCTTTAGAGGAGGAGGACCCTCTTACAGATTCTCATGTAACTGTGGTCTCTGGTTTGGTTCGTTCATTTTAGGGAGACCTAAAGGCAAAGTCACAGCAGTGGGATGGGGTAGGTCAAGGCTAAAGTAATCAGGAAAGATTCCCTTATGCTCAAAGGGAACAATGTGAAGTTTTCCTATTTCAGCGGCAGAGGGAGCCTGAACACCGCGTAGGAAAGGCTTGGGAGGTCAGACACGTGGTAGCAGGGACTCCAGGTCTTACTAGGGGTGGAGAGAGGGGAGGGCTAGAACCAGGGCAGTGGACTGACATTCCAAAGCTCTCTTGGGAAATAGGAGACTTAAAAAGCTTTTATGGAGTCTATAAATAAAGAGGATCTTTATGGGTTGAGGAATGGTGTGGCTGGATGTCAGTGGGATCTTCACAGAGGGGAGTAGGAAGGGGGTGGAGAATGGGGAAAGGTCACTTGTTCCTGTGAAATTAACTCCTTCCCACCTTGATCTTATCACAAATGGTTTGTCCTGGAAATCTAGAAGTGGAGATTCTAACTTAGAACTCATACCCTGAAATAGAGGGGGCTGACCTCTCTGCCGCTGACAGTGATGATGGGTAGGAGGGAATACTAAAATATGACAAGTTTTGAGACTCCCCTCAAGCTGGTGACACCAGTCTCTTCACCCAGGATTTCTTGGCTTCTAGAGATTTTATACGTACAGAGCCCTCACCTGAGGAAAAGGAAAAGGGGTTAAGGAAGTTTTGTTACCATCTTCTACAACCCTAGTAGCTCAGTAGTAGCCCATCTTGGGCACTATTCCCAGTTTCCTCCCAGACTGTTCAGATACTGACTGCAGTTTTAATTTCACTTCCACAACTTTAATAAGGTCAGCTCAGAAGGAAAGATGAAATCCAACACTTATTTTTTCCCTGCTCCCTCCTGGGCCTATCGTCATTAGTGAAATTAGGTGGCTTCACCCCAACTCCTTCCCTCCTCTGTTAGCCAGGCAAGTGTGAATCATTCTGACCCAGACCAGGTGCACAAAAGCCTGGGCGGGACTTTTGATGAGTCAGACATTTCAGCCAGAATTCTTATCTCTTAGATTCTCCATTTCTAAAGCCATTGCCCCTCTGGGCCACCTGCTCTATAGTCAAGAAGAGTGGTATCTCCCTGGAGGACTCCTGTTTGATACAGTTCTCCTCTTTTGTAGTGGTCACCAAGAGTGGCAAGATAAAGAAAACCCTGAGTTGGGCGGGACCAGGATGCCTGACCGGGACAGCTATGCCAACGGTACCGGGAGCAGCGGTGGAGGCCCTGGAGGTGGTGGCAGCGAGGAGGCCAGTGGGGCAGGGACAGGCAGTGGCGGGGCCAGCTCAGATGCCATCTGTAGAGACTTCTTGAGGAATGTGTGCAAGCGAGGCAAGCGTTGCCGATATCGCCACCCAGACATGAGTGAGGTGTCCAACTTGGGGGTGAGCAAAAACGAGTTCATCTTCTGCCATGACTTCCAGAACAAGGAGTGTAGCCGCCCAAATTGCCGTTTCATCCATGGCTCCAAGGAGGATGAGGATGGCTATAAGAAGACAGGAGAGCTTCCCCCACGGCTGAGGCAGAAAGTAGCAGCTGGCCTTGGCCTTTCACCGGCAGACCTACCAAATGGCAAGGAGGAGGTCCCTATCTGCCGTGACTTTCTCAAGGGTGACTGTCAGAGAGGAGCCAAGTGCAAGTTCCGTCACCTGCAGCGGGATTTTGAGTTTGATGCTCGGGGTGGAGGAGGCACTGGTGGGGGCTCAACAGGCTCAGTCCTCCCAGGACGACGTCATGATCTCTATGATATCTATGACCTTCCTGACAGGGGCTTTGAGGACCATGAGCCAGGCCCAAAACGCCGGCGAGGTGGATGCTGCCCCCCTGATGGCCCTCATTTTGAGTCATATGAATATAGCTTGGCTCCACCGCGAGGGGTGGAGTGCAGACTGCTAGAGGAGGAGAATGCCATGCTCAGAAAGCGGGTAGAGGAGTTAAAGAAGCAGGTCAGTAACCTGCTCGCCACCAATGAGGTATTACTGGAACAAAATGCTCAGTTCCGCAATCAGGCCAAGGTCATAACCCTGAGCTCCACTGCACCAGCGACTGAGCAAACTCTGGCCCCCACTGTGGGCACTGTCGCTACTTTTAACCATGGCATTGCCCAGACTCACACTACTCTCAGCAGCCAGGCTCTACAGCCTCGTCCAGTGTCCCAGCAAGAACTGGTGGCCCCTGCTGGAGCTCCAGCGGCTCCCCCAACTAATGCTGCACCTCCTGCTGCTCCACCACCCCCACCCCCACACTTGACCCCAGAGATCACGCCACTGTCAGCTGCCCTGGCTCAAACAATTGCCCAGGGAATGGCACCCCCACCTGTCTCCATGGCTCCTGTGGCTGTATCTGTGGCTCCTGTGGCCCCTGTGGCTGTATCGATGGCCCAACCCTTGGCAGGAATCACAATGAGCCACACCACCACTCCCATGGTGACTTACCCTATCGCTTCCCAGAGCATGCGCATCACGGCCATGCCACACTGATGGGGCTAATGGACACTCCCCTGGTATAGCCTCCCAGGGCTGGGGTCAAGGGGCCCTTGCCCACTTGCCTAGCCCTCCCCAGCCCTGTCTGAAGGGCTCCCTTGAGAACTAGGACAAGAGACTACAAGCAGTATGTCCTGAGGAGGGGTTGGGTTGGTGTGTTTTCTCTCACCTCCCTTTTATGAGGGTCCTCTTGTCCATCTTCAAGCCTCACAGTGGGGGCTTGCAAAGGAATGCAGACTGAAGCCAGCAGAGAGGAAGGACTGACTGAAGGGCTGTGTCCTCTTACGGGAATTTGGGAACATCCCTCGTCTTGTCCTCTCTTCTGCACAGCACAGGTTCCAGCACTGGTTTTGGAAGAAAAAAATACCCTGCCCAGAGGGAAAGCCAGGAAAGATTGGGAAGTGGGTGATTAGGAGAGAAGGCCTGACAGGAGCCTTCAAACAATTTGGGTCCTAGTTGGTTGGGTTGGACAATAAAGGAATTGCTTCTGGGCCCTGGGAAGGCTGGGACCGTAGTGCTCCAGCCCAAAGACTAGGGAAGCATTCATTACCCTAGTTTGGCCTGAAAATCCATAGGGCAGGGCCCACTACTTTCCAAAGAAATAAAAGAACAATTATTTTTAACAAATGGAGGCAGTGAAAACTTGCTTAGATATTCTGTGTGGAAGATGGGAGCAGTAAATAGATCTCATGCCAAAATGGGATAAAGACCCCAGCCTCACATAGCTTTGGTAAGATGGATAGAAGCCAGTGAAGAAGGGTAGGGACCCAGAACAAGACCAAATGGGGCTTTGGGGAACGCACTTTATGGGGCAAAAGCTTTGGAGCCACCTAGTCTAGTTTAAAAATAGTCCCATCTGTTTCTGGTCTCTGTCGGTATGTGCTGTTCCCAGGTTGCCTTAGTAACCAGGGCTCCTAGGGTCATTTAGCGGGGCAGGCAGTAAGGAGGGTGTATTTGCTGAGAAATGGGGATGGGATGTTACGTAGTTGACAGGTCCTTATTCAAACAGCAGGACAGGTGGAGTTGATGGCAGTTAATGTCCCTCCTATGCCAGCCCTTCCTCAGTGGCCAGTTCCTTAAGCCTTCAAGGCTTAGGAGGTCTGGGAAAAGAGTCCTTCTAGGGACACAAGGCTCAGGGTCCATCCCTTTCCTCTATCTCCACATAGCACCACAAGTTTTAAATCTACTTGAGTCAGTAAGGCCAGGGGCCCCAATAGTCAAACCTCAGTTCCTCCTCAGCTCACGGCTGATGTAGGGCAAACAACTCAGGTGTCTAGTCTAATGGGACAGTAGATTTGGGGGTAGAGAGTGATCCTGGATTGTGTTCCCCCTCGTTATATCTCGTGCTACCTCTTGCTGTCTTGTCTGGTTGATCACTCAGGTCGCATCTGGGATTGGAGATGGTGGGCTAGGTCAAGGCCAGTCATTAAAAAGCCTAAAGACTGAAAGTGGGCTAACATTGTTTGTGGATTTTAGAAGCAACACATTGATAAGTTTAATGTTGTTTTTTTGGGGCACAAGTTTTTTTTTTTTTTTTTTTTTTTGAGATGGAGTCTTGCTCAGTTACTAGAAGACTGGAGTGTAGTGGCACAATCTCAGCTCGCTGCAACATGCGCCTCCTGGGTTCAAGTGATTCTCTTGCGTCAGCCTCCTGAGTAGGTGGGACTACAGGCGCCCGTCACCAAGCCCAGCTAATTTTTTTATTTTTAGTAGAGACGGGGTTTCATCATGTTGGCCAGGATGGTATCGATCTCTTGTGATCCACCTGCCTCAGTCTCCCAAAGTGCTGGGATTACAGGTGTGAACCACCGTGCCCGGCAATTCTAGACTATTAGATGGCTTACGAGCATTTAGAGAAGAATGTAACAATAGATACCAACATGAATTATCAGTCAAATCCTGACTGACTGTATTTCCTCCTTGCCAAGTTACCTCCAAAGAGGTAGATTTGGAAACTTTAGACATTGTATGTCTTGTATGTATTTACTCCAGCTAAAGACCACCAAGAATACACCTGGTAATTGAGCAAGTTGGGTTTAATGCTCATTGCAGTGAGGGGGAGGGCTCACCATTGAGAATACGTGGTGTGTCTCAGCATGAGGGTGTTAGGAAGGACTTAGAGGACTTAGACTTTGGTTAAGTGATTTTGGGGAAGATTCAAGAAAGCGGGTGTTTTTATGGGTTGGCTGCTGTTAAGGGAAGCAAGGATAACTCTATGATTGGGTAGCTTGTCTAGAAGAAGGGCAGACAAGTGAACCTAAGCTGCAGTCGATGATGAAGTCACTAGCTGGGAAAGGGGATGTTTGCTGTTTTGTGGTTTGCACACTGACCTTGTTTTGTGCTTAAAATTGTCAAGTGATTTTGTTTTTTGTCTCACTTCATCACAGTCACTGAGTAATCTTGTCCGATGCTGGTGTTTTGTGAGATTGTGTCCAAGAGAACTCCTGACCTCAAATAGAAGAGAACTTTTGGACACAAACACACATAGCTTACAGGTGCTACCTGTGAGCACCAGGTCAGCCCTAACAGCTCTGAAGCCTGGCTGTGTCAGACTAGTTCCCAGATTACAGGAGCGGCTTTCCTCTCACCTGCTAAGTCATCACAGATAAGAGGAAAATTATGGGTCAGTTAATAGTAGCATTTTTTCCTTTCAAATGGCTCTGGTTAAAAAATAATAAGATAAAAAAATAGCATTTGGTGGAATCAAACTGAACACTTGTACTTAGTGTTGGTTAGGGCATTTATGTTGGTGAAATCTCTGTTCTCTAGTGATAAGCCCAAGGGCTGTGTTTTATTATAAAAAGAAAAAACCCAACTTGGGTAAACATATAAAAAGCCCATTTATCAACAGTAACACAGGAAGAGCTAAATAATATTCAAAGTGTCTGTAACTTGGATTGACTAAAACACTGGAGCACTCTCACACTAAAAACTTACTTAGATCTTGAGCTTGTCGGGGAACAATGTTAGAGATCTATATGAGCAATAATTCACATGAGAACAACCTGGGACTTCCAGTTGGCTGCAAAAAAATAGAATCTTAGCCCTCAATGTGTCCATTTATAAATATTAAGAGCATGCTATGTTCTAGGCATCTTTCTAGGAGGCTCCATAAGGGCAGTAGAACCTTGGTAATGGATTATAAATACAGCAGTCTATGTTCTGCGTTAAGTATAACCACTTAGTAGTGTGTTCTTCTAAATGTAATTTTTAAAGAGGGCCATTGACAAACCAGTGTGGTTTGCTGGAAAAAAGAAAAGGCTGGCAAGAGAAAGCTTCAAATAGAAGTCTACAAATATTTGAAGGGCTGCCCAGTGGAGGAAGGTCCTGTTTGCTACATAGGAAATAAAAAGGGAGTTCTGGAATAATGGCTAACATTTGTTTTTTTGTTTTGTTTTTTTTGTGTTTTTTTTGAGACAGAGTCTCACTGTGTCGCCCAGTCTGGAGTGCAGTGGCGCGATCTCCACTCACTGCAAGCTCCACCTCCACGGTTCATGCCATTCTGCCTCAGCCTCCCAAGTAGCTGGGACTACAGGTGCCTGCCACCACGCCTGGCTAATTTTTTTTTTTTTTTTTGTATTTTTAGTAGAGACGGGGTTTCACTGTGTTAGCCAGGATGGTCTCAATCTCCTGACCTCATGATCCGCCCGCCTCGGCCTCCCAAAGTGCTGGGATTACAGGTGTGGGCCACCGCGCCCGGCCAGCTAACATTCGTTGACTGCTTAATGTAAGCCAAGGCTCTGTGCTAGGCACTTTACGTGCAAGGTCTCGTTGACACAATGGGTACTATTATTGTACCCATTTTACAGAGGAGAAAGCAGGCTTAAAAAGTAACCTGCCCAGGGTTCTGCAAGTAAGGAATGGGGCCAGGAATCTATTCAGGCAGTCTGACTCCAGACTTGACATAAGAAAGTTCTAATGATATAGCCATCCAACAAAGGGATCATTACTTGGCAGTTTTTTTTTTTTTTTTGAGACGGAGTCTAGCTCTGTCGCCCAGGCTGGAGTGCAGTGGCCAGATCTCAGCTCACTGCAAGCTCCGCCTCCCGGGTTTACGCCATTCTCCTGGCTCAGCCTCCCGAGTAGCTGGGACTACAGGCGCCGCCACCTCGCCCGGCTAGTTTTTTGTATTTTTTAGTAGAGACGGGGTTTCACCGTGTTAACCAGGATGGTCTTGATCTGCTGACCTTGTGATCCGCCCGTCTCGGCCTCCCAAAGTGCTGGGATTACAGGCTTGAGCCACCACGCCTGGCCACTTGGCAGTTTTTTTATTTGTTTGTTTTTTGAGATGGAGTATCACTCTGTTGCCCAGGCTGGAGTGTAGTGGTATGATCTCGGCTCACTGCAACCTCCACCTCTTGGGTTCAAGTGATTCTCCTGCCTCAGCCTCCCAAGTAGAGTATCTGGGATCACAGGCACCTGCCACCATGCTTGGCTAATTTTTATATTTTCAGTAGAGGGGGTTTTGCCATGTTGACCAGGCTGGTCTTGAACTCCTGACCTCAGGTGATCCGCCTGCCTCGGCCTCCCGAAGTGCTGGGATTACAGGGTGAGCCACCGCGCCTGGCTTGGCAGTAACTTGAGGAATAAAGAATACAGAAGGAATTTCCTCAAATCTTGTTGCCCTTCCCATCTTTGTGAGCTGAGATGAGAGTACCCTCTGCCTCTGCCTCTTGGAGGCGATTATGGTTTACATATAAATGCAGATTGCAAGTCCAGGAAGTTTATTCTCTTTCCTCCTGTAGGCCTCATGCTGTAAGACACTTCCTCTAACAAATGGCCATCCCTTCCTGTTGTCCACTTACTGCTTATCACCACCAGGTGGCACCTGGGCAGCAGAATTGTCAGTGGGCGGGGACACACCCTGTTTACTTGTGTTGGTAACTAGCTGCATTGCAGCTGCTGATCCTGTGGCTCCTGGGCCCCAGCTGGGACAAGACCTCCCTGAGGATGAAGTTTTATCCCCTATATAATTTCTGATGATCTGGATGAGGTGAGGAAGGGAGAAGTTTGGAAAGGAACATCCATAGGTCATCCTCTCCATTCGCCCACCCTCAGGAACATCCTACCCTACTCCAGTGCTTGGCAAATTTCAGTTTATAGAGAGGTTTCTCAGGAGTTTCATCCATGTTCCTGCTGTAGTTCTGCTTTATCAGTTGGTGAGCAGATCACTCATAATTCCTCCAAGTTCCTTGTTTCCTTTTCTACCTGCTCACCTCTGGGAATATGGAGGATATAGGAGAGAGAATATTGTTTCTTAAATAGTTCTGCAAACTGAGTGAAGCAGTTGAGATACTACTGGCCCTAGGGAAGTAGAGAAAAGGAAGTGAAAAAATTTAAGGGGTAGAGGCTGGGCAGGGACAGGTTTTAAGCAGCTTTGGTAAACACAGGCTGATTAAATCTATGCCCTGCAGAACCAGATAAAATTTATCAGCTGCAGGCCTCATCCTGTAAGACACTTCCTCTAAGAAATGGCTAGTTTCTCCCCAATGATCAACCCCAGTTCTGCTGCTGCATCTGACAGATTTACGTAATATGCCCCACATATACTGCATTAAAAGGTAATCATCTTATGACCAACACTTCCGTCATCAACGTCCAGTTAGCCTAGTACCTAGATCCCAGGACAACACTCTACCTCTAAGGCCAGTTAACTAGTAACAATAGTCATCGGTGTACCCCGCACTTTTTCCTTCCTAAACCTACACAGTACACTGTGGGACTGCATTAGTTCTGCACCTGACTGGCAAACCTTCCTTCTAACTCAGGCAAATGTGAAAGGGAATTGTCTTTCCCTCACTCTTGATCCCTCATTTTAGTGTCCTAGAAGTTCCTCAGGGTCAGAAAATTCTTGGAAAATGTAATAATTTGCGCTGCCTCCCTCCCTTTTGGAGCCAACTAGTCTTATACCCATCCTCTATGATACAGATGACTTATTAACTCTTGGAAATTTCCAAAAAGAAATAAAGCCTCACTTTCTATTCACTCCTCTGCTTTTTTCCCCACTTTCCCTGAAGGCTGGATTATCTCAACTCTGTAATTCTCTGACTCTCCAGTTTTCTCCAGGGTCAGTCGTTACACCACACAAACAAGGTAGGGGATTGGGGACGGGATAGACAGGGTCAATCTTCAAACACTTTCATTCCAAATACGATCGTATCCTTTCCTTTTGTAAAGGCAGGCAGGAAAAAGCTGAAGGATAAGGAATGTGCTTAGAGTATGAAAACTAAAAGTCGGCAAAAGAATATATACATATCCCAGACCAAATCCTGCCAAACCGTCCGAATGAGTAGAGGGAAATCCTGACGCTCCACAACCCCTCAACTTGGCAACTTGGGCTTTCTCCAAAACCAAGAAATTGGCGGTGCGGCTCTCCATGACGTCATACCACAGGCACTCCAATCCCACGTGGGGGAGCTCTTGGTCCCGCCTCTCCTGAAATGGTGCACCACGCCTTCTCCTCTTTATTACCAATCCAATGCCGCCCCTGAGCCCCTTTCTTCCTTTTCCCGCCATCCCAGACCTCCCATCTTGGCCTTCGGGCCCAATCAGGGAGGCCCTACCTATCCGAAACCCGCTGCCTTCCCCGCGGAAGAGGGGAGGAGTTTCAACCTTTTAACTCCACCTTGGTCTGTGCAGCGCGGACCAACCCAAATCGCCAGAAAGGAGGGGCGTGGCTTGAAGTCCCCCACCTCCATCCCGGGGATCACGTTTTGCCACTGGAGGGGGGAGCTGATCGCAGGACTAGGCAACCTCCAGCCAGTCCCTGGGTCGGGCGGATCCTCCCAGAGGTGGCACAATGGAGCGATCTCCAGGAGAGGGCCCCAGCCCCAGCCCCATGGACCAGCCTTCTGCTCCCTCCGATCCCACTGACCAGCCCCCCGCTGCTCACGCAAAGCTAGACCCAGGTTCTGGAGGCCAACCTGCTGGCCCTGGCGCGGCGGGTGAGGCCCTGGCGGTGCTGACTTCGTTCGGGAGGCGGTTGCTGGTGCTGATACCGGTGTATTTGGCCGGGGCAGTGGGACTCAGCGTGGGTTTCGTGCTCTTCGGCCTCGCCCTCTACCTGGGCTGGCGCCGGGTCCGCGACGAGAAAGAACGGAGCCTTCGAGCAGCGAGGCAGCTACTGGACGACGAGGAGCAGCTCACGGCGAAAACTCTTTATATGAGTCATCGAGAGCTACCTGCCTGGGTGAGCGACCACCCTCGGTCCTCTGTGCAGCATAGCCCCCTTCCACTCCTTCCGTCTGGGGCTTTTCCTCCTTATGCCTAGAGTCAGCTCCCCGCCTTGGGACAGTGGGCCCCGGACTTTCCCCTCTCTCCCCGCTAGCTGCCTGCCTGCTGGACGCGCCACTCTTGGGACCGACTGCTGACTCTCCCCACCCACCCTTTCCCACGCCCAGACTGGATCCTTCCACAGAATCAGGACTTCTTCCTCTACTCTTGGGCAACAGCAGTCATAACATCTGGGGACCCCGTCTCAGCCGAAGCTCTCCCTCCTAGCCAAGCCATCTTCAACGCCCCTCTTGCTTTTGGTGCCACTCGCGCCTTTGCTGCTCCTGGAAATCCTGGTCCCGTTACCTCTCAAAGGTTTCCCTAGTCTTTGCTATGCTCCTCGAGACTTTTTACCTACTTAAGGCCTTACGGTTCTCTCTTTTCTCGCTTTTATCCCCGGGTATCCGCTGGAACCCAGCCCCGGCCCCTGGACGACCCTCAGGCAGCCACCTTCAGGCCTCCAGCCGCCAGGCTGCAGCGCGGCAGAGGCGGCTGCTGGAGGGAGGGCGGGGTACGGGAGGAGGTGGTGCGGCTGCTGCAGTGCCGGCGGCCCACACTCCCCCCCACCCCCTCGGCCGGCCACACCCGTTTCCGGACTGTGGGCTGCGCTTGTTCCGTTGGGGCAGAGACCCTTATTTCTGCGGCGGCCGAGTCTGCTGTGCTGAGGCGGATGCCTTCTCTTTAGCCTTGCAGAGGCAAAGCCCGTTACCCGGCCCCTCCCAGCAGAGGTGCCAGTCTAGGGGGAGAATGGTAGCAGAGAGGAGTCAAAATTGACACTAGGCAGATATAGCCAAGCTTCCTAGGCCTTGGACTGGAAAGGGGAGGAGAAAGAGGGTGAAATGGCCCTAGGGGACCTGTAGCCTAGGCAGCAAGTGTTTGTCTCCTCCCCGTCATCATGGAAACCAATCTACCCCCAATACAAAGCACAGGTGTCCTTTCCCTTAAAAGGAGTCACACAGAGAAAGATAGAGGAAAAGAAAAAAAAAAAACAAAAAACAAACACGCACACACACACCCCAAAAAACCCACAAAGCCAGGCCGAATTAGGTCTTCTGGCCCCTCCCTGACTCAAGGAAGGACTTGCTTCCCTCTTCACCTTCCTGCTCTAGAAGCCCGGTCTGAAGGGAGTTGAGAAGGCAGGACTTTTTTTTTTTTTTTTTTTTTTTTTAGACAGAGTCTCTCACTCTGTTGCCAGGCTGGAATGCAGTGGCCCGAACTTGGCTCACTGCAACCTCCACCTCCCTGGTTTAAGCGATTCTCCTGCCTCAGCCTCCTGGGTAGCTGGGATTACAGGCATGCACCACCATGCCCAGTGAATTTTGTATTTTTTGTAGAGACGGGGTTTCACCATGCTGGTCAGGCTGGTGTCGAACTCCTGACCTCGTGATCCACCAGCCTCGGCCTCCCAAAGTGCTGAGATTACAGATGTGAGCTACCGCGGCCAGCCTGGAACCAGGACTTTTTAAATCCCAGGATTCCCTGAAACTTTGATTTGACTGGGCCTCCCCCTCCAGAAAGAATGTGCCCTTCTCCTCCTCCTGCTCCTCTCTCTCTCAGCAGCTGTCATTTCACCACGTCCCTGAGCTACCCACAGGGCAACAATGTGACCTCTACCCTGTCAGCTCCCCTTATTAGAGAGATCTCAGCCCCCAAATTCTGTGAGGAATGAACCTTTGGGGCATCCCAGCCCCTCATCCACCCTGAGTGTGAGGAGTCTGTCACACTTACACACTCCCTCTCCTCTGTGGCATACCACCAGCATCTTGGTAGGAAACCAGAGGCGAGGGTGTGCACGTCACTGTCTCTGCCTTCCCCACCTCCAGGTCAGCTTCCCAGACGTGGAAAAGGCTGAATGGCTCAATAAGGTGAGGATTGATTTGATTTTTAGTCTTCGTGAGGGGAGAATGGGAATTTGTTTCTTCTTGCCAGACCCACCCTCATCCCTCAGTGCTCTCCGTAGGAATTCTGAAGGAACTTGCCTTGAGAGGGAAGACTGGGTTCTCCTCTGACCATCTCTCTTTCCTCCCAGATTGTGGCCCAGGTCTGGCCCTTCCTGGGCCAGTATATGGAGAAACTTCTGGCTGAGACTGTGGCTCCGGCTGTTAGGGGATCTAACCCCCATCTGCAAACATTTACATTTACACGAGTGGAACTGGGTGAAAAGGTATGTGTGGAGGAGGAAAAGTGAGGCGGTGGGATAGGGAGGGTGAATGACCCGGAGTAGACTGAGGTACTTCTCCCTTTCCCTCCCCTGTCTCAGGACTTTCTCTCTCCCTAGCCATTGCGCATCATTGGAGTCAAGGTTCACCCAGGTCAGAGAAAAGAGCAGATCCTGCTGGACTTGAACATCAGGTAATACCACTCACCACTCTTACTGCTTCCCCTTCAATGTGTCCTGGTCAGTCCAGGCTACTTCACTCCCCTTCCCCGCAACTTCAGCCAAGGACTAACCCTCTTGGTTCTCTTCTTTACCAATCCCCAGCTATGTAGGTGATGTGCAGATTGATGTAGAAGTGAAGAAATACTTCTGCAAAGCAGGAGTCAAGGGCATGCAGGTAGGCCATATGTCAGGGGGCCCACATAATAGGGAATGTTTGTCCTACGTTTCATGGGATATGGGGAACTGTGAGGTTGGAAAGACCAAGGCTGAGAAAGTCTGGGAGGACAGAAGAGGGACTTTTCTGGGGAAAGGCTTTGATTTTCTCTTCTTGCCTCAGCTACATGGTGTCTTGCGGGTGATTCTGGAGCCACTCATTGGGGACCTTCCCATTGTGGGGGCTGTGTCAATGTTCTTCATCCGACGCCCGGTAAGGGAAAACAATGAAGGGGTATGGGGAAGCAGGGGAAGCAGAGAGGACTGGGAGGATGAGGGCAGCCAGCGATGCGGAATGAGAAGGGAATTGACAAGAAGGCCGAGGGGTCTGGCAACTGTTGGATGGGTATGACCACACCCCATAGGATCTGTCCTGACCCCTGCTCTTTCCCTGCAGACCCTAGACATCAACTGGACAGGGATGACCAACCTGCTGGATATCCCAGGACTTAGGTATCAAGGACTTACTGAGCATCTGCTGAGTGTTCCAGCGCTGGGTTGGGGGTTTAAGGGACACAGAGCAGTCAAAGATGCTGCTTGTGTCCTCTAGGAGCCTCAACTTCAGTTGGGGAGCGAAGACAAATACCCCTGGAAAGTTTGATACTGTGATTTTTCTTCGGGTTGAGGGAGCAGGTAGGGAATGAAGAGGGCTGAAGACTGCAAAAGGCAATGGGGATGGCAGTGAAGAAGGGAGAGAGCAGTAGGTGGGGAATTAGGGTAGAAGAGTAGCACAAAGGATTTTTACAAAAGGACTTTCTTACAGCTTTAGGTGTGGGAAACATAGTTGGGGTTAGGAGAAAATTGAAGTTGAGGCCATACCCATTGCTTTCTACTCCCCCATTCAGCTCACTCTCTGACACCATGATCATGGACTCCATCGCTGCCTTCCTCGTGTTGCCCAATCGATTACTGGTGCCCCTTGTGCCTGACCTTCAAGATGTGGCTCAGTTGCGTTCCCCTCTGCCCAGGGTATGGCCTTTTCCCCACTAGATAGATCCTTCTCTCAGGAACCCCTTGCTGGGTCCTTAGTTTCTCACCATCTGATTCCTTCCTCCAGGGCATTATTCGAATTCACCTGCTGGCTGCTCGAGGGCTGAGTTCCAAGGACAAATATGTGAAGGGCCTGATTGAGGGCAAGTCAGACCCGTACGCACTTGTGCGTTTGGGCACCCAGACATTCTGCAGTCGTGTCATTGATGAAGAACTCAACCCACAGTGGGGAGAGACTTACGAGGTGGGAGAGTTGAGCAGCTGTGTGAAATGGGGAAGCCCCAGGAGGCTGTGAGAGAAGATGCTGATGAGATGATCTTCACAGCTGCAGCCCCATGAGACACTCAGCCTTCTGTGTTCCCCAGGTGATGGTACACGAGGTCCCAGGGCAGGAGATTGAAGTGGAGGTGTTCGACAAGGATCCAGATAAAGATGACTTTCTGGGCAGGTGAGACTCTGCCTGTTAGGATTCTAAAGCCCATGCTGGCCGGGTGCGGTGGCTCACGCTTGTAATCCCAGCACTTTTGTTGACCAAGGCTTGCGGATCATGAGGTCAGGAGATCAAGACCATCCTGGCTAACACCGTGAAACCCCATTTCTACTAAATATACAAAAATTAGCCGGGCGTGGTGGCAGGCGCCTGTAGTCCCAGCTACTTGGGAGGCTGAGGCAGGAGAATGGCGGGTGAACCCAGGAGGCAGAGCTTGCAGTGAGCCAAGATCGTGCCACTGCACTCCAGCCTGAGCGACAGAGCGAGACTCCGTCTCTAAAGAAAAAATAATAATAAAAAAAAATAATAATAAAGCCCATGCTACCGAGGTTCTGGAGGTAATTATACTCACCTTCTGGGCCTGGGAATAATGTATCATTTTCCTTCCTAACCTCCCCACCCCTAACCCCTACCATGCACACATTCACGCATGCAGGTGAGTATCTCCTGAGAGGAATAAGGGAGTCTGAGATCTGCCAGTCATTTCTCGGTGGGTGAGTAGAGGGCCACTGACCTGCTGCTAATTACAACACTCCCCTTTTCTTCCTTTCACTACCCTCTCCCCTCCCCATCCCAGAATGAAGCTGGATGTAGGGAAGGTGTTACAGGCTGGTGTTCTGGATGATGTAAGTTGGGAGAAGAGGAAGGTGGGGGCTGATCTCACCCCTTGGGCAGACGGTAGTTGCTACATTGGTAGGGAAGTAGTTAAGCAGATATCTGATCTCTACCACATCTCAATTTCTTCTAGTGGTTCCCTCTACAAGGTGGGCAAGGCCAAGTTCACTTGAGGCTAGAATGGCTGTCGCTTTTGTCAGATGCAGAGAAACTGGAGCAGGTACACCACATGGGAAACAGGAAGCTGGCAGGGGAGAAGTAGGTAGCTGGAAATGTAGGGGACTTGGAACGGGGACCAAGATCTGACTACTACTACCCCTCCCCAGGTTCTACAGTGGAATCGGGGAGTCTCCTCTCGACCAGAGCCCCCATCAGCTGCCATCTTAGTTGTCTACCTGGATCGGGCCCAGGATCTTCCTGTGAGTTTGGCTGGGTGAACAGGAGCCCTGGATGTAGCATTCCCCAACCCTGCCTTGCTGAGGATGCAGTTGTCACTGCCTGCTTTGCTCCAGAAGTATCAGCATGTAACACAAGGGTCCCAGGGAGGGGATCAGATCCATCTCAGGGAAAGGATTCTGATGCGATCCCACCTTCCTTCACCAAAACCAAAACCAAATCCCCCAATATGGTGACCTCTGAATTGTACCCACCACAGCTGAAGAAGGGGAACAAGGAACCCAACCCCATGGTACAACTGTCAATTCAGGATGTGACTCAGGAGAGCAAGGTGAGGGCCAGGACATCATTGTCGGGGGCCAGGTGGGACAGGGAGAGGCCTGTTCTTGGAATGGTTTCCCCTTAGAATGCCTGTTATGTGCAGAGGTTTTCTGGAGAAACAGGAGTGGTGCTGTGGTGTACACCCTTAATCCCTCCTCCACATCTCCAGGCTGTCTACAGTACCAACTGCCCAGTGTGGGAGGAAGCATTCCGGTTCTTCCTACAAGACCCTCAAAGCCAGGAGCTCGATGTGCAAGTGAGATAATCACCTCTTTATCCCCTCTTGAATACCCTATTGTGTCCATCCAGATTAGTACCATTTCTCCTCTCCTTCTTTTCCCTTCATTCCGATTTTTAATCCATCTACCTAGACTCCCCACCTCCCTGAATAGCTCTCCACTGTTCCCCAACTGTTGCTCCAGAATACTTTTTTTTCTTTTTTTGAGATGCTGTCTCGCTCTGTTGCCCAGGCTGGAGTGCGATGGTGCGATCTCAGCTCACTGCAACCTCCGCCTCCCGGGTTCAAGCAATTCTTCTGCCTCAGCCTCCTGAGTAGCTGGGATTACAGGCACGCACCACCACGCCCGGCTAATTTTTGTATTTTTAGTAGAGATGGGATTTCACCATGTTGGCCAGGCTGCTCTCGAACTCCTGACCTCAGATGATCTGCCTGCCTCAGCCTCCCAAAGTGCTGGGATTATAGGCATAAGCCACTGCACCTGGCCTTAGTTCGTATGTACTAGTTCTTGAATGATTTTATATATGTGTGTCTTGTCTATGAAACTGGCCAGTAAGCATTGTGAAAGCAGATACTATGTTTTGTGCTTTTTCTATGACCTTTAAAATTCTGAATGTTAACAATTTTATTGAGGCATAATTTACATACCATACAATCACTCATTTTAGGTATATAATTCCCAATTATAAAAAATTATTCTGGGCCGGGCGCGGTGGCTCAAGCCTGTAATCCCAGCACTTTGGGAGGCCGAGATGGGCGGATCACAAGGTCAGGAGATCGAGACCATCCTGTCTAACCTGGTGAAACCCCGTCTCTACTAAAAAATACAAAACACTAGCCGGGCGAGGTGGCAGGCGCCTGTAGTCCCAGCTACTCGGGAGGCTGAGGCAGGAGAATGGCGTGAACCCAAAAGGCGGAGCTTGCAGTGAGCTGAGATCCGGCCACTGCACTCCAGCCTGGGTGACAGAGCGAGACTCCATCTCAAAAAAAAAAAAAAAAAAAAAAAAAAAAAAAAAAATTATTCTGGCCGGGCGCAGTGGTTCATGCCTGTAATCCCAGCACTTTGGGAGGCCGAGGCAGGTGGATCACGAGATCCGGAGATTGAGACCATCCTGGTTAACACGGTAAAACCCCATCTCTACTAAAAATACAAAATATTAGCCGGGTGTGGTGGTGGGCGCCTGTAGTCCCAGCTACTCAGGAGGCTGAGGCAGGAGAATGGCGTGAACCCGGGAGGCGGAGCTTGCAGTGAGCAGAGATTGCACCACTGCACTGTGCAGCCTGGGTGACACAGCAAGACTCCGTCTCAAAAAAAAAAAAAAAAAATTATTCTAAGACTGGGCGCGGTACCTAAAATGAGTGATTTTATGGTATGTAAATTATGCCTCAATAAAATTGCTAACAGTCAGCATTTTTTTTTTTTTTTTTTGAGACGGAGTCTCGCTGTGTCGCCCAGGCTGGAGTGCAGTGGCCAGATCTCGGCTCACTGCAAGCTCCGCCTCCCGGGTTTACGCCATTCTCCTGCCTCAGCCTCCCGAGTAGCTGGGACTACAGGCGCCCGTCACCTCGCCCGGCTAGTTTTTTGTATTTTTTAGTAGAGATGGGGTTTCACTGGGTTAGCCAGGATGGTCTCGATCTCCTGACCTCGTGATCTGCCCGTCTCGGCCTCCCAAAGTGCTGGGATTACAGGCTTGAGCCACCGCGCCCGGCCCTTTTTTTTTTTTTTTGAGACAGAGTTTCGCTCTTGTTGCCCAGGCTGGAGTACAATGGCGCAATCTCGGCTCACCGCAATCCCCACCTTCTGGGTTCAAGTGATTCTCCTGCCTCAGCCTCCGGAGTAGCTGGGATTACAGGGATGTGCCACCACGCCTGGCTAATTTTTGTGTGTGTTTTTAGTAGAGACGGGGTTTCTCCATGTTGGTCAGACTGGTCTCGAACTCCCGACCTCAGGTGATCCGCCTGCCTCAACTTCCCAAAGTGCTTGGATTACAGGCGTGAGCCACCATGCCTGGCCCCACATTCAGCATTTTAAAGGTCATAGAAAAAGCACAAAACGTAGTGTCTGCCTTCACAATGCTTACTGGCCAGTTTCATAGACAAGACACATATATAAAATCATTCAACAAGTACATATGAACCAAGGCCAGGCGCAGTGGCTCATGCCTGTAATCCCAGCACTTTGGGAGGCCAAGGCAGGCGGATCACCTGAGGTCAGGAGTTTGAGACCAGCCTGGTCAGCATGGTGAAACGCCATCTGTGCTAAAAATATAAAAATTAGCCGGGCACGGTGGCACACACCTGTAATCCCAGCTACTTGGGAGGCTGAGGCAGGAGAATCATTTGAACCCGGGAAGTGGAAGTTGTGGTGAGCTGATTTCATTCCACTGCACTCCAGCCTGGGTGACAGAGCAAAACTCTGTCTCAAAAAAAAAAAAAAAAACAGAAGAATAACAGTTACATACGAATTTGTATAGGACTAAGGAGGGTCAGAGAAAGGGACAGGCTGGAATAACTAGGGAGATTTTGTGAAGCAAGAAGTAGGATTTTAATTGAGTCTTGAAAGATGAGTAGGATTTAAATAGGCAGAGGGAAGAGAATGAGGACTTTCCAAATAGTGGGAGCAGAATGAACAAAGGTGGAAGAGGCCATGGATTGGGCAGAGTACTATAAAAGATGACTCTGGCCGAGGTGGGCGGATTGCCTGAGCTCAGGAGTTTGAGACCAGCCTGGGCAAGACGATGAAACCCCATCTCTACTAAAAAATACGAAAACTTAGCCGGGCATGACAGCATGCGCCTGTAGTCCCAGCTATTTGGGAGGCTGAGGTAGAAGAATGGGTTGAACCCAGGAGGTCGAAGTTGCAGTGAACCAAGATGGCGCCATTGCACTCCAGGTTTTTTTGAGACTCTGTCTCAAAAAAAAAAAAAAAAAAAAAAAAAAAAAGTGGCCCTGAGTGGAGCAGGAGGTTTGTGATTGGTCCAGAGAGGAATGAAGCTAGAGCCATGTTATCATTTTCACAGTATGCCATCCTTTCCCCTAATCCCTTCGCTATAGTCCTTCCTCCTGTTCCTGTAGGTGAAGGATGATTCCAGGGCCCTGACTTTAGGAGCACTGACACTGCCTCTGGCCCGCCTGCTGACTGCCCCAGAACTCACCCTGGACCAGTGGTTCCAGCTTAGCAGCTCTGGCCCAAACTCCAGACTCTACATTAAACTAGTCATGAGGGTATGGAAACGGAGGAGGTACTGAGGTGTGGGGAAAAGGCCTGTTCATTCTTCGGTATTAAGAGTAAGCAAAGGGAGCCTCCTAAGATTAAATGAGCTAATACATGTAGAAGTGCCAAGCAGGCACAAAAACATATTGATCTGACTGGTGGAAGGAATGGCTTATGAGTTGAAGGGGTGTGGAGGGAAGCCTCTAGAGATGAGCCCAGCCAAGGCAGCACCTAGTTCCCCTGTCACAGCCCCTCCTCTACCCCACCCCACATGCCTTGCCTGTTGGTGGCGAGCTGTACTTCTTTGATTTGACATCACACTACCCTTCCCAGATCCTGTACTTGGATTCATCAGAAATATGCTTCCCCACTGTGCCTGGTAGTCCTGGTGCTTGGGACGTGGACAGTGAGAGTCCCCAGAGAGGCAGCAGTGTGGATGCCCCACCTCGACCCTGTCACACTACTCCTGATAGCCAGTTTGGGACTGAGGTGAGTCTATATCTGGAAAGGACTAGGGTCTGTTTGCCCTGCTTAGTGTGCAAAGCCTGTTTCAGGGCAGATTCTGACAGGTCTCTCTCCCTTTGCCATCTGGTGCTGCCCTGTCCCTTTTGCAGCATGTGCTTCGGATCCATGTATTAGAGGCCCAGGACCTGATTGCCAAAGACCGTTTCTTGGGGGGACTGGTGAAGGGCAAGTCAGACCCCTATGTCAAACTAAAGCTGGCAGGACGAAGCTTCCGGAGCCATGTTGTTCGGGAAGATCTCAATCCCCGCTGGAATGAGGTTTTTGAGGTCAGAATTGAATGGCTGTGACTCCTGGTTCTGCCCCATTTTTCCCCAATCCCAAAAGTGGTCCAGAAACCTCTGAGGTTCAGTTGACTGGGGGGTCTGGTCATTTGCAGAGGAAAAGGAGAGAATCCTCTTTCATCTGCACTGTTGTCTCCCACTAGGTGATTGTCACATCAGTTCCAGGCCAAGAGCTAGAGGTTGAAGTCTTTGACAAGGACTTGGACAAGGATGATTTTCTGGGCAGGTGAGAGCATAGGAGTCTAGGTGAAAAACAGGCTGGGGCTCTTTAGGCCATGGAGTCTGGCCTCCTTGGTTCTCACCATCTAGCTTTTGTCTTAATCTTTCTCTTCCACAGGTGTAAAGTGAGTCTCACCACAGTCTTAAACAGTGGCTTCCTTGATGAGGTGAGCATGGAATTAGAGTCAACGACCCCTCCTGATCCTGCCCTTGCCTCATTCTCATAGTTCTCCTGTCTGCATACCCCCAAGTCTTCACCCTGCCTACTTCCACAGTGGCTGACCCTGGAGGATGTCCCATCTGGCCGCCTGCACTTGCGCCTGGAGCGTCTCACCCCCCGTCCCACTGCTGCTGAGTTAGAGGAGGTAGGGCAGGAGACTGGAGGAAGGAAGAGACCCAAGATGGGGCAGGATGAGCTCTTCTCTTAGTGTTCAGGCCACATGCCAGAACCCAAGGTGTCAGTTACCACTCCCCAGCCCCGTGTGCCCCCCAACAGGTGCTGCAGGTGAATAGTTTGATCCAGACTCAGAAGAGTGCGGAGCTGGCCGCGGCCCTGCTATCCGTCTATATGGAGCGGGCAGAGGACCTGCCGGTGAGATCCCACTCCCCATGCCCCATAACTTCCTGGCCCTTCTTCCACCTCCCTCTGGTTTGGATGCTCCTGGAGTATTTGCAATAGGAAAAATGGCCCCTCTCTTTCTGAGGGTGGTGCACGTGTGGGAAAAATTGTCTGTTCGAGGCCACGGGGTAGTGGCTGCCAAGTAATAATGGAGACATGGCTGCTGGCTGTGGATATAATTTGTGAGGGCGATCTGCCTAACTAGGTCCAAATTTAAGACTAACACAGTGTTCTCTTTCTAGCTGCGAAAAGGCACCAAGCCCCCCAACCCTTATGCTACTCTCACTGTGGGAGATACTTCTCATAAAACCAAGGTATGAAGAAATGCTGCAGGGTAAAAATGGGAGGGACAAGAGGAATAAGAGTATCAGCCGCTGATAGTAAGCCCTTATCTCCACCAGACTGTTTCACAAACTTCAGCCCCTGTCTGGGATGAGAGTGCCTCCTTTCTCATCAGGAAACCACACATTGAGAGCCTGGAGTTGCAGGTACTGTAAATTCATTCTTCAAATATTTAGCAAATTTCTGCCATGGCCAGGCAGTAAACCAGGCACAGAGCATTCAGAGATGAGATAAAAGATTGACTGGTTTTTATTTGTTTTTTTTTTTTTTTGAGACAAGAGTCTTGCTCTGTCACCCAGGCTGGAGTGCAGTGGCGCTATCTTGGCTCACTGCAAGCTCTGCCTCCTGGGTTCACGCCATTCTCCTGCCTCAGCCTCCCTAGTAGCTGGGACTACAGGCGCCCGCCACCACACCTGGCTAATTTTTGCATTTTTTTTTTAGTAGCGATGGAGTTTCATCATGTTAGCCAGGATGGTCTCGAACTCCTGACCTCAGGTGATCCGCCCACCTCGGCCTCCCAAAGTGCTTTGAATATAGGTGTGAGCCACCGCACCCAGCCAAAAGTCTGACTTCTTATCTCTATGGAGCTCACACTCTGTTTT
Source organism: Macaca thibetana thibetana (assembly GCF_024542745.1). NCBI lineage: Eukaryota > Metazoa > Chordata > Mammalia > Primates > Cercopithecidae > Macaca > Macaca thibetana. The sequence goes on from NC_065588.1 coordinate 52,428,027, forward strand.
GGGAGAAAAATAACCAGATAAAACTTCCAGAATGATAACTGAGGTAAAAGGGACTGTGGGGAAGAAAGGAAGGGTTGGGAGGCCGAGGCGGGCGGATCACAAGGTCAGGAGATCGAGACCACGGTGAAACCCCGTCTCTACTAAAAATACAAAAAATGAGCCGGGCGCAGTGGCGGGCACCTGTAGTCCCAGCTACTCGGGAGGCTGGGGCAGGAGAATGGCGTGAACCCAGGAGGCGGAGCTTGCAGTGAGCCAGGATCGCGCCACTGCACTCCAGCTTGGGCGACAGAGCAAGACTCCGTCTCAAAAAAAAAAAAAAAAAAAAAAAAGGAAGGGTTCAGGCTGGGGAAAAGCTGGAGATAGAAAGGCATCTTTAGATGACCCTGAGCTTGAGGGTAGATTCTTTTTTTTTTTTTTTTTTTTTTTTGAGACGGAGTCTTGCTCTGTCGCCCAGGCTGGAGTGCAGTGGCCAGATCTCAGCTCACTGCAAGCTCCGCTTCCCGGGTTCACGCCATCCTCCTGCCTCAGCCTCCCGAGTAGCTGGGACTACAGGCGCCCGCCACCTCGCCTGGCTAGTTTTTTGTATTTTTTAGTGGAGACGGGGTTTCACCATGTTAGCCCATGTTGGGATGGTCTCGATCTCCTGACCTCGTGATCCGCCCGTCTCGGCCTCCCAAAGTGCTGGGATTACAGGCTTGAGCCACCGCGCCTGGCCTTTTTTTTTTTTTTTTTTTTTGAGACTAGAGTCTCGCTGTTGTTGCCCAGGCTAGAGTACAATGGTGCCATCTCAGGTCGCTGCAACCTCCGCCTCCCAGGTTCAAGTGGTTCAGGTTCTCCTGATTCAGCCACCAGCGTAGCTGGGATTACATGCACATGCCACCACGCCCAGCCAATTTTTAGTAGAGACAGGGTTTCGCCATGTTGGCCAGGCTGGTCTCGAACTCCTGACCTCAGGTTATCCATCCACGTCAGCCTCCCCAAGTGCTGGGATTACAGGTGTGAGCCACTGCACCTGGCCTTTTTTTTTTTTTTTAGACAGGGTGTTACTCTGTCGCCCAGGCTGGAGTGCAGTGGTGCAATCAGGGCTCACTACAGCCTCAACTCCTGGGCTCTAGCAATCCTCCCCCCTCAGCTGGGATAACAGGTGCACACTACCACACCCAGCTAATTTTTGTATTTTTTTGTGAAGATGAGGGTTTGCCATGTCCAGGCTGGTCTCGAACTCCTGGACTCAACATTCTGCCCACCTCAGCATCTAAAGTGCTGGGATTACAAGCATGAGAACCGCGCCCCAGCCTAAGGGTAGATTTACCAGTTCTTTCGGACCAAGGAAAGAAGAGCAGGAAAACTCGTTAGGCTGAGAAAAAAATGGAGGAGAGAGAAGGCATATTTATTATAGATCAGAGAGGCAGGTAGAGCAAGATCAGAGGGGCTGTTGAATAATATGCTAGAAATACGGATTTTATGCTAAGGCTTAGAGAAGCCTTTATTTTATTTATTATTTTTTTGAGATGGAGTCTTGCTCTGTTGCCCAGGCTGGAGTACAGTGATATGGCCTCGGCTCACTGCAACCTCCACCTCCTGGGTTTAATTGATTCTCCTGCCTCAGTCTCCCGAGTAGATGGGATTATAGGTGCCCGCCACCACACCCAGCTAATTTTTGTATTTTTAATAGAGACGGGGTTTCTCCATGTTGGTCAGGCTGGTCTCTAAATCCTGACCTCAGGTGATCCACCGCCTCAGCCTCCCAGAGTGCTGGAATTACAGGCGTGAGCCACCGCACCCAGCCAGGCAAGCCTTTAATGAGAGGTCACGTATCCAGATTTGCATTCTGGGAAGATCATGGGGATAAAAGGGTAAAGAATGGACTGGAGAGGGACAACACTGGGGGCAGGGAGATCAGTGAGGAGACTGTTAGAGCAGTCAAAGCAAGAAGCGACTAAGGCCTGATGGGATTGGAAGATTGCTGTGATATGGAGCAGGTGGAGGAGCAAGGAGCAGCCTAGACTCTGGGGTTTTTGGCACAGGGTGACTGGATGGATAAGGGTGCTGTTGCTGACTTAGGGAATGCACAGAGAGGGAATTTTTGAATTTGAGATCTCTGCAGGACATCGAGGAAAGACATGCAGAAAACAAATCTATTGCCCATGAGGTGTTCCTCCTTTGCCCTCTTACTGGAACATCATGAGCAAGCAACCACTCGCAAGGGCAGTCACGGGTGAGATCTCTTAGGCAGTGTGGAGGGTGAGAAGGAGACAAAAGATGGCCATGAGCCATCTTACAGGTGTGGGCCACCATGCCCGACCGAAATTAGTAGAATTTAAAATAACGTAACTTAATGCTAGCAGAGTAGAAAGGAAGTACAAGTGAGCTCAATTCTTCATCTTTTATTTTTTTTATTTTATTTTATTTTTTTTTTTTTGAGACGGAGTCTCACTCTGTCGCCCAGGCTGGAGTGCAGTGGCGCGATCTCGGCTCACTGCAAGCTCCGCCTCCCGGGTTCACGCCATTCTCCTGCCTCAGCCTCCCGAGTAGCTGGGACTACAGGCGCCCACAACCGCGCCCGGCTAATTTTTTGTATTTTTAGTAGAGACGGGGTTTCACCGTGGTCTCGATCTCCTGACCTTGTGATCCGCCCGCCTCGGCCTCCCAAAGTGCTGGGATTACAGGCGTGAGCCACCGCGCCCGGCATATTCTTCATCTTTTATAGCAGGGAATCAATAGATACTACAAGCACATTAGAATTCTGTGAGAACAAAGAAAACAGGACAGTTTTAAAGGTTGTTACATTTGGAATATGGCAATGGGAGTAGGATGGGCAGGAAACATTTAGTTCTCTTTTTACTGTTGTTTTCTGTACTCTGTGCAGGTATTACTCGTATACTTTCTGAAAGCTTATAAGGTAAAGATGGTCCACTCTACTCTGGTTAAGAAAGGAAGGACAGGCCAGGCACAGTGGCTCACACCTGTAATCCTAGCACTTTGGGAGGCCGAGGTGGGTGGATCACCTGAGGTCACGAGTTTGAGACCAGCCTGACCAACATGGAGAAACCCCAGCTCTACTAAAAATAAAAAATCGACTGGGCATGGTGGCAGGTGCCTGTAATCCCAGCTACTCAGGAGACTGAGGCAGGAGAATCGTTTGAACCCGGGAGGCGGAGGTTGTGGTGAGACCAAATGGCGCCACTGCACTCCATCCTGGACAACAAGAGCAAAACTCCGTCTCAAAAAAAAAAAAAAACAGGAAGGAAGGACAGAGGGACTAGCAACTGTTACCATGGCTTCCCTGCCTTTCTCAAAGGGCAATCTCACCAAACCACCTATGAGTGCAAGCGTTTGGACCTTTACCACCAGGATTAACTCATTTGTGGATGCATTCGCCTCCTGATCATGGTCCTGTTGCCCCACAGGTTCGGGGTGAGGGCACTGGCCTGCTGGGCTCATTATCCCTGCCCCTCTCAGAGCTCCTCGTGGCTGACCAGCTCTGCTTGGACCGCTGGTTTACACTCAGCAGTGGTCAGGGGCAGGTGCTACTGAGAGCACAGCTAGGGGTGAGTGACAGGAGATGGTGGGCAGGATGAGAGGGAGGAGGGGAGGGCCTTCACAGCTGAGGGACACCCAGGAGGGTGGGAACAGAGGGCTGTGTCCTTAGACTGAGGGAACTGAGAGAACTCTGCCTAGCTCACAGCTTTCTTGCCCCTAGATCCTGGTGTCCCAGCACTCAGGAGTGGAAGCTCATAGCCACAGCTACAGCCACAGCTCCTCATCCCTGAGTGAAGAACCAGAGCTCTGGGGGGGACCCCCTCACATCACCTCCTCAGCCCCAGAGCTCCGGCAGCGCCTCACACATGTTGACAGGTAAAGGGCTGGTACAGGAAGGTGGGATGCAGTCAGAAATAAAAAGTATTACAGGTTCACTAGGCTCTAGCTTTTCCCAGACCTACTGATATTTCTCCACAGTCCCCTTGAAGCTCCAGCCGGGCCTCTGGGCCAGGTGAAACTGACTGTGTGGTACTACAGTGAAGAACGAAAGCTGGTCAGCATTGTTCATGGTTGCCGGTGAGACCCCATCCCTTCCCTCCCGTCCTCCAGGTCACCTCCATCCCTTCCCTCAGGTCACCGTATCAGCTACCTCCTCCTGTTGTAGGGCCCTTCGACAGAACGGACGCGATCCTCCCGATCCCTATGTGTCCCTGTTGCTGCTGCCAGACAAGAACCGAGGCACCAAGAGGAAGACCTCCCAGAAGAAGCGGACCCTGAGTCCCGAATTTAATGAACGGTCAGTCAGCGGGCGTTCAGGTGGAGGGACGGCAGCCTCGGAAAGCACTCCTGGCCCCTAACACCCAGTCCTACCCCAGGTTTGAGTGGGAACTCCCCCTGGATGAGGCCCTGAGACGAAAGCTGGATGTCTCTGTCAAGTCTAATTCCTCCTTCATGTCAAGAGAGCGTGAGCTGCTGGGGAAGGTAAGAGGGCAGGATGGCAGGGCAGAGGTGAGGGCTGGAAGCTGCTGGTACCAAGGTTATAGTCCCTGTGAGGAAGGAAGTACCCCAGGTGATCCTTTAGAGGTGACTCTGTCACCTCTGCAATGGTTTGCGACGAGTATGTGATGAAGGAGTAAGGTCTTTGGAGATTTCAAAACGGCATCATCAGAATGAGATCCTGTCTCAAAAAGATAACATCTTTCCCCCACCATCCTCCAACACAGGTGCAGTTGGACCTAGCTGAGACAGACCTTTCCCAGGGTGTAGCCCGGTGGTGAGTGTCTGCGTGGGTGGGGGTGGTCTGGATATTTCAGTGGGAGAAATTCCAATCATAGGAAAGGAAAAAAAGATACAATCTGAGCAGAGAACCATTGATTCTATGAAGTAGAGAAGCCCTTGGATCGTGTGTCATTTATAAATAAGATGACACAAGAGTCATCTTTCTACATGAGCCCTCTCGTTTTCACAGGTATGACCTGATGGACGACAAGGACAAGGGCAGCTCCTAGGAGCTGGCGAGTCCCAGCCTGACTCTGCTCTGTCTTCCTGCCTTCGTCTCGCTCTGTCACCGCCTCAATGTGATGAGCCCAAAGCTAGGGTCCAAGGGCAGAGCCTGTGCCCTTCAGCCCTTTCACCTAACAGGCCCATATTCGGGCCTTTGACCAAAGAGAAGAACCGTATGTTCCCTTTACTGCACGGCCTTTATCCTTCTGGGCCCCTGGGGTGTGGACCTGAGCTGGCTGTTTCCTGCTCTGCCTGCACATTGTTCTCCCTTCCTCCCAACTCCTCAGGGCCTCCAGTATCTGTGCCTGGCCACTGGCAGCACTAGCAGTGGTATTAGCTTATGCCAAATACAGCTTTGAAAGGATCTCTGTTTCTTTAACTAGATGGTCACCTTCTTCCCTACCACACATGGGTGGGAAGGTGGACAGGCTAACCTCTCCAGCTGTGAGTCTCTTAGACTACTGCATGTAGCAAATGTTCAGCAGCTCAGGCCCCCATGTCCAGTTCTGTCCCCACTCTTCTCAACCCTGTCCTGAAAATTCTACTGCTCTGATGGCTGGGGCCAGTCTCTTGTCACTTTGGAAGCTGGGGACACTTGGATTCTACCCAAGCCTCCAAGTAGTGGCATATCAGTTTTGGAGCTCCTAGCTGGTGATACACAGAGGGCTTTGGAGGACTTGGGACAGCTGGGCCAATTTTTTTTGCCCAAGTGCCTAGGCTGCTAACTCACTGACTAGAACTGAATCTGGTACTCTTTAGTTTTGCACCAACTCTGCCAAGCCACTGTATCTTACATTAAACATCATACTTAAACCAGCTGTGGTTCTTTTCCTTAAGGATAGGGAATCAATCTACCCATCTGATGTTTATTCCAACTGTCAAAAGCCTTTATCCAATTCGTGAATCGTGTCAGTTTAATTAATGGTCAAAGCCTACTAAGGTTGCAGCCACCAAGAATGTTGAGGATGGTCACGAGACCTGTGTAAAGTAGCTGCTGTTGCATTTCAGGTGAGACTCATTTCCAGTCACAGTGATGAACTCTGTTACCCATCCAACTTGTCTGCTGACCACTATGGGCTTTCTAGGGAAGGGATTCCTAAACCTGGTAAACCTGGGAGCTCTGTGCCACTGCCCAGGCTCCTGGTGTCTCCGTGCCATCAGGGCATGCTCAGGTACATTCAAAAGGGCTTCAGGCCCATCTGACAGGAGCTACACCCATTTCCATCATCTGTTCACTCTGAACTCTGCTCCTTGCAGGAACTTTCCTGGAGTGCAAGCTAGAGAAGCTGTGCTCCATCTGTTCTGCCAATTGAAAGGAGAGAGATGGACAGAGTGAACTGCTGAAGACAGGGTCACTGGCATAGGAACGTGGGGATTTCATAACTGCCTCAGGGAGACTACCATCTTCTCTGGAAAAATACAAACCTCGGGATGCTGCCCACTGGGAGATGAGGGAAGACTCAGGGGAAAGGATTAAGCTCAGTTCCACAAGTTGTCAAAATTTGCTTAATTAGCAAAAACTGAATTTAAACTCCACATCGTCCACAAACTCAACCTCTATGTTTTCAGTGACCCTTTTGTATTCACTGCTGGTTCCTCTGCCATCTCCACTTCCTTCCCATCAACGTAAGAGGACCCCAGGCCTTGGCTATGAGCAAGAAGGTCTTATTTGCTCCATTCCCCAACTCCAGCTCTAGAATCATAGGGGGAAAAACTCCAAAAACAGAGCAGAGAAACTTAATTTTTAAGGTCTCTTGTCAAATTTCTAGATACTGGCCGGGTGCGGTGGCTCACGCCTGTAATCCCAGCACTTTGGGAGGCTGAGGTGGGCAGATCACGAGGTCAGGAGATTGAGACCATCCTGGCTAACACAGTGAAACCCCGTCTCTACTAAAAAGACAAAAACTTAGCCGGGCGTGGTGGCGGGTGCCTGTAGTCCCAGCTACTCGGGAAGCTGAGGCAGGAGAATGGCGTGAACCCAGGAAGTGGAGCTTGCAGTGAGCCGAGATGGTGCCACTGCACTCCAGCCTGGGCAACAGAGCAAGACTCTGTCTCAAAAAAAAAAAATTCTAGATACTAGCTGGGCATGCAGCCCAAGGCCTGCTGTTCTAGCTGGCTTCAGATAATACAACCTAGGATTTTGCAATATGTGATTTTAAGAAACATTCTTGAGCTAATTTATCACTTCAAGTAATTACATTTCCAGGAAACTAGAGGACATGGCACAAATTCTCCCATCCCAGAAGGGTCCCTACTCTTTCCTAACTTTTTTTTGAGTTCAATATATATATATAAGGGAAGAGGTACTAGTCTACATATTAAATACAAGATGATGGCTAAGTGTGATGGCTCATGCCTGTAATGCCAACACTTAGGGAGGCCGGCCGAGGCAGAGGATCCACAGAAAACCCCCACCCTTAGAAATCATTAGCCAGTCTTGGTGGTATGCACCTGTAGTCCCAGCTATTCAGGAGTCTGAGGCAGGAGGATCGCTTGAGCCCAGGAGTTCAAGGTCATAGTGAGCTAGGCTCGTGCCATTCTACTCTGCCCTGGGTGACAGAGTGAGACCTTGTCTCCAAAAAAAGAAAGAAAAAAAAAGCAAGATGATGACAACCAGATCAAAAAAAAAAAAAAAATACATACAAGATGAAACACAAAACACAATCGCACTTTTACATATGAAGATGGAACACATTTTAAGGGTCATTAATCACATGAATTAAATATAATTCTGTCATTTCTCAAACAGCTGACTTTTGACACACATACACAATGCATACCTTTTCCAGAGAAAGAGATGACTGTATATGGTTATGCGATCACTGATGTTTGCAAATACTATCCTCTTGGAATGTGTTTTTATTGGACCAAACGACATGCTGTAGTTAACTAGGTGTGGCAACACAGTTGTCTACCCAACAGCCATTTCCCCTCTTCCCTACATACAGAATCCCAGAATGTCCCTGGTGGCAGTATGCCAGCCCCAAAAATTAATCAAGATACCCTTTGCTGAATAATCACTTTCCCTTGCAACTTGAAATGACCCTGACCCAGTCGTTTCTAACATCTAACAAGATGTTAGAGGAAGTCAGTTGGGGATTGTAGTATCTAAAGAAGAAAGCCTTCATTGCCCCTTCCTTTCTGCGTAGGTCATTGGTATGAGGATACTATGTCTGGAACTGCAGCAGCCTTTTTTTTTTTTTTTTCTGAGAGAGTTTCGCTCTTCTCACATAGGCTGGAATGCAATGGCGTGGTCTCGACTTGCAGCAACCTCCACCTCCTGGGTTCAAACAATTTTCCTGCCTCACCCTCCTGAGTAGCTAGGATTACAGGCACCTGCCACCATGCCCGGCTAATTTTTGTATTTTTAGTAGAGACAGGGTAATCCCAGCACTTTGGGAGGCTGAGGCTGGTGATCACCTGAGCTCAGGAGCCTGACCAACATGGCAAAACCCCGTCTCTATTAAAAAAACAAAAAAATTTGGCCAGGCAAAGTGGCTCATGCCTGTAATCCCAACACTTTGGGAGGCCGAGGCGGGAGGATCACAAAGTCAGGAGATCGAGACCAGCCTGGCCAATATGGTGAAACCCAGTCTCTACTAAAAATACAAAAAAAAAAAAAAAATTGGCTGGGCATGGTGGTGCATGCCTGTAATCCCAGCTACTTGGGAGGCTGAGGAAGGAGAATTGCTTGAACTCAGGAGGCAGAGGTTGCAGTGAGCCAGGATTGTGCCACTGCACTCCAGTCTGGGCAACAGAGCAAAACTCCATCTCAAAAAAAAAAAAAAAAAAAAAATTAGCCTGGCGTGATGGTGCTGGGATTGCACCACTGCACTCCAGCCTGGGTGACAAGAGTGAGAGTCTGTCTCAAAAAAAAAAAAAAAAAAACTATAACAACTAAATATAAGAAATAGCAGCCGGGCGCGGTGGCTCAAGCCTGTAATCCCAGCACTTTGGGAGGCTGAGACGGGCGGATCACGAGGTCAGGAGATTGAGACCATCCTGGCTAACATGGTGAAACCCCGTCTCTACTAAAAAATACAAAAAACTAGCCAGGCGAGGTGGCGGGCGCCTGTAGTCCCAGCTACTCGGGAGGCTGAGGCAGGAGAATGGCGTGAACCCGGGAGGCGGAGCTTGCAGTGAGCTGAGATCCAGCCACTGCACTCCAGCCCGGGCAACAGAGCGAGACTCCGTCTCAAAAAAAAAAAAAAAAAGAAAGAAAGAAATAGCCAGGGATGGTGGCCCACGAATCTGAGGTTGCAGTGAGCTATGATTGTGCCACTGTATCCAGAGCCTGGTCAACAGAGCAAGCCCCTGTTTCTGGGGGGGAAAGGAAAGGAAATGTATACAGAGGCTGGGCACAATGGCTCACGCCTGTAATCCCAACACTTTAGGAGGCCAAGGAAGGTGGATCACCTAAGGTCAGGAGTTCGAGACCAGCCTGGCCGACATGGCAAAACCTTATCCCTACTAACAATACAAAAAAAAAAAATTAGCCAGGTGTGGTGGCACACACCTGTAATCCCAGCTACTTGGGAGGCTGAGGCATGAGAATCACTTGAACCCAGGAGGTGAGGTGGAGGTTGCAGTGAGCTGAAATGCACCACTGCACTCCAGCCTGGAGGACAGAGAAGACCCTTGTCTCCCAAACAAAACACAAAAAGGAATGTATACTGAATAAACACGCTTGAAGAGAGCAGCTAAAGGGCCCTAATCTCCTTCTGCTTCTCTTCCTCTCAACCTTTTCCACTGTGCTCTCTGGGAGCCTTTTCCACATAACACTTCCCACCCATTCCACCTTTTTTTTTTTTTTTTTTTTTTGAGGGGGGTACAGAGTTTCGCTCGTTGCCCAGGCTGGAGTGCAATGGTGTGATCGAGGCTCACTGCAACTTCCACCTCCCGGGTTCAAGCGATTCTCCTGCCTCAGCCTTCCTGAGTAGGTGGGATTACAGGCATGCACCATCACGCCTGGCTAATTTTGTATTTTTAGTAGAGACAGGGTTTCTCCATGTTGGTCAGGCTGGTCTCCAATTCCTGACCTCAGATGATCCACCTGCCTTGGCCTCCCAAAGTGCTGGGATTACAGGCATGAGCCACTGCGCTTGGCCATTCTTTTTTTTTTTTTTTTTTAGATGGAGTCACCCTCTGTTGCCCAGGCTGTGTCGAGTGACACAATCTCGGTTCACTGCAACCTCCACCTCCTGGGATTCTCATGCCTCAGCCTCCCAAGTAGCTGAGATTACAGGTGCCTGCCACCATGCTGGGCTAATTTTTGTATTTTTAGTAGAGACAGGGTTTTACCATGTTGGTCACACTGGTCTCAAACTCCTGACCTCAGATGATCCACCTTCCTTGGCCTCCCAAAGTGTTGGTATTACAGGAATGAGCCACTGTGCCCGGCCTGCTTTTAAAAAAAATTTTTTTGGCCGGGCGCGGTGGCTCAAGCCTGTAATCCCAGCACTTTGGGAGGCCGAGACGGGCGGATCGCGAGGTCAGGAGATCGAGACCATCCTGGCTAACACGGTGAAACCCCGTCTCTACTAATAAATACAAAAAAACTAGCCGGGCGAGGTGGCGGGCGCCTGTAGTCCCAGCTACTCGGGAGGCTGAGGCAGGAGAATGGCGTAAACCCAGGAGGTGGAGCTTGCAGTGAGCTGAGATCCGGCCACTGCACCCCAGCCTGGGCGACAGAGTGAGACTCCATCTCAAAAAACAAACAAACAAAAAACAATCTTAATCATAAACCCTGCCCTTACTGAGTATTCTTGCCTTTCCCCGCAGGGTAGACTTCAATTGTCCTCCAGGTTCCTTCCCTGTGGTAAGTCCTGGGTCAGGACTTACCCCAGGGGATAATGTCCTGGGGACCCACCATCATGTCTCACCACTACCCAAGCACAGACATGGCTTCTGTTCATAAATTCCTATTAAATATTTCTAAGAAAGTGGATTTGGGCCGGGCATGGTGGCTCAAGCCTGTAATCCCAGCACTTTGGGAGGCCAAGACAGGTGGATCACAAGGTCAGCAGATCGAGACCATCCTGGCTAACACGGTGAAACCCCGTCTCTACTAAAAAATACAAAAAAACTAGCCCGGTGAGGTGGCGGGCGCCTGTAATCCCAGCTATTCGGAGGCTGAGGCAGGAGAATGACGTAAACCCGGGAGGCGGAGCTTGCAGTGAGCTGAGATCACACCACTGCACTCTAGCCTGGGCGACAGAGCAAGACTCTGTCTCAAAAAAAAAAAGAAAAAAAGAAAGTGGATTTGTCAGCCTCCTTCCTCAACCTCTTAGCTTCCTTGGACTTTGGGGGTAAGTGTGCATAGACCTGTGCACTGCGGAACAGCTCCCCAATGGCTTTCCATGTTCTTTCAATCTAACAGGCCACTTTGGATAGCTGAACGTGTGGAGGTTCCTGGAGGATGGCATGCCTAGGGAAGGCAAGGAAGCTCCAGACTCACCTCCCTCCCTGCCCACAAAATGCAATCTCTAAGAATATACGGGCTAGTCGAGGTAGGTCATGCCTATAATCCCAGCACTTTGGGAGGCACCTGAGATGGGAAGATCCTTTAAGCTCAGGAGTTTGAGACTGGGTAACACAGTGAGACCTCATTTTTAGAAAAAAACAAAATCAAAGAAAAATAAGAATATACAAATCACATGCTAAGTGGGGAAGGAAGATAGGAGAGACAGGCATTTCTCACAGATAATTCACATATATAATCACCCTATGCCCAGTTAAGACCACGTTTAGGCCGGGCGCGGTGGCTCACGCCTGTAATCCCAGCGCTTTGGGAGGCCGAGGCGGGCGGATCACAAGGTCAGGAGATCGAGACCACGGTGAAACCCCGTCTCTACTAAAAATACAAAAAATTAGCCGGGCGCGGTTGTGGGCGCCTGTAGTCCCAGCTACTCGGGAGGCTGAGGCAGGAGAATGGCGTGAACCCGGGAGGCGGAGCTTGCAGTGAGCCAAGATCGCGCCACTGCACTCCAGCCTGGGCGACAGAGCCAGACTCCGTCTCAAAAAAAAAAAAAAAAAAAAAAAAGACCACGTTTAGTCCAGTTTATGTTATTTATGATCAAGACAGGGATGGCACAGAAAATGAAGGATAGCCTTCCAATCTCTCCAAGGGTCTTAATGTTTTTTCCCTGTACTACTTCTCTATAGAAAATGCTAGAAAGTCGCGGGCATGGTGGCTCACACCTGTAATCCCAGCACTTTGGGAGGCCAACGCGGGCAGATCACAAGGTCAGGAGATCAAGGCCATCCTGGCTAACACAGTGAAACCCTGTCTCTACTAAAAATATATCAAAAAAATTAGCCCGGCGTGTTGGCGGATGCCTGTAGTCCCAGCTACTAGGGAGGCTGAGGCAGGAGAATGGCGTGAACCCAGGAGGCGGAGCTTGCAGTGAGCTGAGATCACACCACTGCACTCCAGCCTGGGCCACAGTAAGACTCCGCCTCAAAAAAAAAAAAAAAAGAAAAAAAGAAAAGAAAATGCTAGAAAGTCAGCTGATGCCATAACCACTCATACTTGGCAAAATGCCAAAAGTGGGAAAAGGAAAGAAAAAAAAATTACAAGGGCCATATCTTTGAAACCAATGTCTGCAAGAGTGATAGAAGCCACACAATGGCATCCATAATGTGGCCCTTTCCCAGTCTCATAACCACTTAAAAATGTATTCCTTCTTCCTCTCCGTCTCTTCACAACACCTATTGGTCCTCACTTCATTGATGTAAAAATGGGTAAAATATCAGCGACCTCATGCCTTGGGAAGATTAAAGGAAAGTTATTTAACAAACACTTATACAGCACTTACGCTGTGCCAGGCCTATTCTAATTTACAAACTTTGTGGTTTTTTGTTTGTTTTTTTTTTTTGAGATGGAGTCTCACTCTGTCACCCAGGCTGGAGTGCAGTGGTGGAATCTCGGCTCACTGCAACCTCCCGGGTTTAAATGATTCTCCTACCTCAGCCTCCCAAGTAGCTGAGGTGACAGGCGCCTGCCACCTCGCCCGGCTATTTTTTTGGTTTTTTTGTATTTTTAGTAGTGACAGGGTTTCACCATGTTGGCCAGGCTGGTCTCGAACTCCTGACCTCAGGTGACCAGCCTGCCTCACCTCCCAAAGTGCTGGGACTACAGGCGTGAGCCACCAAGCCCGGCCCTATTTTACCAATAATAACACTTCGAATCCTCCTAAGAGCCCTATGAGGCAGGTACCATTATCATTATTTTACAGATGAGGAACTGAGGCCCAGGAGAGACAACTAAACCTGCTGAGGGCCACTAACCAGCACCTGGTAGAACCAGGATTCAAATATGAGCAGGCTCGTCTGAACCCCATGCACTTGAGCACCCTCTGAGATAATTTAACCCCTTCATCGGTACCAGATCTATGGTGGCCTCCAGAAATGGTTGCTAACTATCATCGTTATTTCTGTCGTACAATTCATTTCTACCTTTCCAATAAACTTTCCCGAACCAGTGAACCTTACTTACTGCCCATAAAGTTCACCTGTGCCTCACCACCCTGCCCTCGCCCGAGTTTTCTGCTCTGACCGAATCCTCACACGCCAGTGCAGCCCCAGCCTCCAACACCAGGTGCACCGCCAGTGTATTTACTGATCCAGTGAATGAAGGTGGGCCCGGCCGGGCTGGTTCCCATCCTCTGATCAACGCCTAGGGGAACCAGTAAACTCCAATGCTGACCATAAGTGTCTCAGAAAGTAGGTCTGGAAAGCCCAGCCCTCCGCTCAGGAACCTATGAAGACCGGGGAGGATAGCGCATATGCGGCCGCAGGATGGAAACCTCGATCAGAAGGCTGGGGCAGGTGACTGGGCTTAATTGCAAATTTTAACATTTACTTCAGCAACCAGTTCATTAAAAACAAACTACTCTGAGGCCTCTTTTTTTCCTACCAAACCCAAGAGGAAGCGAAAAAGAGCGCAGCCGCTCTCCCTGGGGCCGTAAGTGCTTCCAGCTATCTGACCTCCACGCTGCCTGCTGCAGCCTCAACCTTTCCCCTGGTTCGGAGTTCTTTCAGCAGTAGGTCCAGGAAAACACCTGCCCCGCTCCCCCCCGCCTCCCCCGCCCGCCTCCCGAGACTAGGAGCCCGCCAGGGCTAAGTAGGAGGGATACCCTAGGGACCCTGCAGGGTTTTAGGGTTGGAGTGGATTGGAAATTGTTCATTGCCTTTCAGTTCCGGGACATGGAAGGACACTGAGTCACCAAACGCCGCCATGGGCCGGAAGCCACCGCCCTAGCCTCAGCTGCAATCTAGAGCGCGGCGTATCCCGTGAGCCCACTGGGGACTACGACTCCCGGCATGCTCCGCGGCCGTCGGAATTAACCCTTCAGGGCTGGGGGGCCGCGCTGTGCACCGCCCCCTCCCCAGCCACAGACGCGGACCCCGCAGGGTGAGTTTTGGGGGGCTGAGGAGGGCCGCTTTCTTTAAGGTTTAGTGGGGTGTGTGAGTGTGTGTGTGTGTGTGTGTGTGTGTCTGTGTCTGTGTGTGATGTATTTTGTAAAAATGGGACAGTTTGCAGTAATGAGATTCAGACACTGTTTTGCGAATGGGAGACCCAGCATCAACCCCGGGGCCTAAGTGGAGTCACTGCTATCTTCCTCAGAATGCTACCTAAATCCTTTCCTAATTTCCCCCAGAACAAAAGTAGGCCGCAACCCCTCCCCACTCCCAAACACCCCCCAACTTGGACTCTCTCCCAGTGCCCCCGGCAAGGTTTGTGACCTGGCCCCTGAGTCGGGATTTTTATTATACCCCTGGTAGTGGGATGAATACTCATGGAGGCCATAGGAGTGCCCACATCCTCTTGGATTAGGGAATTTAAGCCTTCTCCCAGAGCCCGCCCTTCTCGGGTGCCACCACAGGGTCCCCACAGGTTCAGCAAGCGCCCTACCTTTTGTTTGTGTTGAATGACAGTGGTCTTGTGGAAGAAGGTTCCTTCCATGGAAGAATGGGTAGCAGATGTTAAACCTGATCTTTGCCCCCACTCCTTCCCCTAAAACAACACTGCGCACTAGGAGACAATGAGGGATGTCACACTCCTGTTTCTATGACTATTCTTCCTTTATACTGTGAATAGTTTCAATTCTTGGCTGGGTGCGGGCTCAGGAACTACAAGTATTAGGGATTATTAGACTGTAGGGTTAACTACCCCTGCTCTTTACAAAGCCATGGTCAGAAAGGAGTGGAGGGGCTGGGCAGATGGGCTGCTTGTTTTTGTCATTGCTCCCAGACCACACTTTAACTTGTTCCAGTTCACACAAGCCTCCCTGACTGCTACCCCTCACCCCACCCTTCGAGAAGACTAAAGCTGCTGGATCACCTGCTTTGCCTCACCACCCCCATCTCAGTGCAAGCATCCTATCCTCACCCTGGAGGTTAACTACCTCTCATTCTGGGCAGTCCCTGGCTTCCTCCCCTACCCTCAAAGGAAACATTGTTCTTTTCTGGACAGCCTTTGGGGATGAGGGGACAGAGGGAAGAAGACCTTGGGGCAGGAGTCCTGAACCATAGGAGGCCAGGAGAGTGAGGGCAGACGGTTATATCTCTCCTCTACCTCATCCTCGCCACAGCCAACTGGCTCCCTGCCCCTGCCCCCGCCCCTTGACATCCCAGACTCCCTGGCTATTTAAACAGAGATGGGTGCCCCCATCCGCACACTGTCCTTTGGCCACCGGACATCATGCCTCCCAAGAAGGATGTTCCCGTGAAGAAACCAGCAGGGCCCTCCATCTCCAAACCTGCTGCTAAGCCAGCAGCAGCAGCAGGGGCTCCTCCAGCCAAGAGCAAAGCTGAGCCAGCTGTCCCCCAGGCCCCTCAGAAAACCCAGGAGCCTCCAATCGATCTCTCCAAAGTGGTGGTGAGTCTCTGGAAAGTGAAGATAATTGGAGGGGGTGGTTTGAGGGTGAGATACAGCCTAGGGGGTTAGGGGGTATCTAGAAGGTAGGGAATCAATGAACCCTGGAATGAGATTGGGGCTTTCCCTTAGTCCCCCATTTGGAAGCATCCAGGCTTATGACTCTGCTGTTGTCTTTGCTGTTCTCTCCCTCTAACCTATAACCATGTGTGTACAGCACATGCACACTCACTTACCCCCTGCTGGAGGCAGGGACTCTTAGATGGGGAACATCTGGGTTCTGAGGACAGTTTCAAGGTGAAGGGAAAAGAGCTGTTGCCTGCCCCTGGCTGGTGATTCAACTCAAAAGGCCTGCAGCTCTGAACTCCAGGAAGGGAGGCTGAAGAGGACAGACTTGTTAGACAATCACAGCTGGGGGCCAGGGGTAAATTTAGCCTTTGTTCAGCCCCCAGTTATGTGAGGGATGCAGGGCTCAGGGCAATGGAGGGAGGGAAACAGGTGGCATGGGATTAACCCTGTTCCCAGGAAACCCTCCCCACTGTAATTCCTCTTCTTGGGATTCTCCCAAGGCCCAGAGCTGGGAATGGGACTGGGGTGGCTGGGCTTCCAGCCTGGTCCCTTTGGGCCCCTCCTCAGAAGTGGCTGCCAGTTGGTTGGGAAGAGTGCTGGAGAGGGACTGAATAAACTGTCATCTCTCCCCACCTGCTTTTTTCTTCCACAGATCGAGTTTAACAAGGACCAGCTGGAGGGTGAGGAGAAGCTGGTCTAAGCCCACTGTCCAGTCCCCAATCCCCTGGTCAGATTCTCTTTCTATTCCCCTAACCCCAGTCCCGACCTTGAAACCTCCCATACTAGTCCTCTTTTCCTCCCTTGTTCTGTTCACATAGTTTCTGAAATTCCCTTCTGTCTGGGGGTGATGGGAACCCCTAGTCAGTGTCTACACTGACCCTTCCTTATACCTTAGAGTTCAAGGAGGCCTTCGAGCTGTTTGACCGAGTGGGGGATGGCAAGATCCTGTACAGCCAGTGTGGGGACGTGATGAGGGCCCTGGGCCAGAACCCCACCAACGCCGAGGTGCTCAAGGTCCTGGGGAACCCCAAGAGTGATGGTGAGGGGACCCTTGGAACAATTCGGGTTTTTAGTTTTCAAAAGTTGAATGTTGGTAACAAAGAATGAGGTGGATCTCAGGACTTCAAAAACTGTCAAACACAGAAGCACGAAAATATCCTAAATGCTGAACAGGATGAAAGCATTGTGGTAGGGTTGGGAGCCGGGTCCTATGTGATACTACAGTGATCTCTCCTTCATCTCTCTCCAACCTCCAGAGCTGAAGTCCCGGCGTGTGGACTTTGAAACTTTCCTGCCCATGCTCCAGGCAGTGGCCAAGAACCGGGACCAAGGCACATATGAGGACTACTTGGAGGGGCTTCGTGTGTTTGACAAGGAGGGGGACGGCAAAGTCATGGGAGCAGAGCTCAGACATGTTCTCACCACCCTCGGTGAGGCAGGCAAGGGGGACCAGAACTACTTTAGAGTGGAGAGGGGAATGGGGTGGCCAGAAAAAAGACTGGCCAGATAAGCAGAGCCAGCAGGAGGATTACTATCCTGCAGGTTGTCGGCAGGAGACTGAGAAGGTCAGAGCTGTGGGGGTAGAATCTGAAGGACTTGCTCTTCCAGAGTCTAAAGTGCCTTCCAGAGGACAGAGGAAAAGGGATGAGGCAGGAAATCTGAATTTTCATTTTGGAAGAGACGTGTGGGTTGTGTGTTCTGGTACAAGTCTCTTAACCTCCTGGAATTGTTTCCTTGTCAGTCAATACTTTCACCAGTACTAGGGTGAAATGGAAAGCAAGAGGCATCCATGACTAGGGAGGATTCCCTTGAGAACTGAGGCTATGAGAAGTCGTCAGGGTGGGAGACTCTAAAGAGTGTGGCCTGGCCAGGTGCGGTGGCTCACGCCTCTAATCCCAGCATTTTGGGAGGCCAAGGCGGGCGGATCACCTGAGCTCAGGAGTTCAAGACCAGCCTGGCCAACAGGGTGAAACCCCGTCTCTATTAGTAATACAAAAATTAGGTGGGCATGGTGGCACGTGCCTGTAGTCCCAGCTACCCAGGAGGCTGAGGCAGAAGAATCGCTGGAACCCGGGAGTCTGAGGTTGCAGTGAGCCAAGATGACACCACTGCACTCCAGCCTGGGGGACAGAGCAAGATTCTGTCTCAAAAAAAAAAAAAAAGGCCGGGCACGGTGGCTGAAGCCTATAATCCCAGCACTTTGGGAAGCCGAGGTAGGCAGATCACTTGAGGTCAGGAGTTCGAGACCAAGACCAGCGTGGCCAACATGGTGAAACCTCATCTCTACTAAAAACACAAAAATTAGCCGGGCATGATGGTGGGTGCCTGTAATTCCAGCTTCTCGGGAGGCTAAGGCAGGAGAATCGCTTTAACCCGGGAGGTGGAGGTTGCAGTGAGCTGAGACCGTGCCACTGCACTCCAGCCTGGGCGATAGAGCAAGACTCAGTTTAAAAAAAAAAACAAAAAAAAAACAGCATGGCCTGGCCGGGCGCAGTGGCTCACTCCTATAATCCTAGCACTTCAGGAGGCCAAGGCAGGAGGATCACTTGAGCCCAGGAGTTCGAGACCAGCCTGGGCAACATAGTGAGATTTTCTATTAAAAAAAAAAAAATTACAAGGCCAGGCGTGGTGGCTCACACCTGTAATCTCAGCATTTTGGGAGGCAGAAGTGGGCAGATCATTTGAGCTCAGGAGTTTGAGACCAGCCTGAGCAACATGGCAAAACCATGTCTCTACAAAAAAATAAAAAAATTAGCTAGGCGTGGTGGTGTACACTTGTAGTCCCAGCTACTTCGAAAGCTGATGTGAATCACTGGAGCCCAGGAGGTGGAAGTTGCAGTGAGCCATGATGATGTCACTGCATTCCAGCTGGGTGACAGAGGGAGACCCTATCTTAAAAAAAAAAAAAAAAAATTACAATTGTTATGTTCATATTATTGTTTACAAAAATATATGGAAAAAGCCAGGGGCAGTGGCTCATGCCTGTAATCCCAGCACTTTGGGAGGCTGAAGCAAGTGTATGACCTGAGGTCAAGAGTTTGAGAGCAGCCTGCCCAACATGGCGAAACCTCATCTCTACCAGAAATACAAAAAATTAGCGGTGAACCTGTAGTCCCAGCTACTCGGGAGGCTGAGGCAGGAGAATCGCTTAAACACGGGAGGCGGAGGTTGCAGTGAGCCGAGACTGCTCCACTGCACTCCAGCCTGGGTGACAGGAGCGAAACAACGTCTCGGAAAAAAGCATTGTCTGGATGAGTGAAGGAGGGAAAGCAGGGACTCAGACGTTGTATCTGGGATTCAGGAGAGAAGATGACTGAGGAGGAGGTGGAGACTGTTCTGGCAGGACATGAGGACAGCAACGGCTGCATCAACTACGAGGGTGAGGGGCCAAAAAAGCAGGAGCGGGGCCGGGGGAGGAGGGGAGCCCGGCGTCTTGCCGCGTGTGGGCGGGGGCACCCCTGAATTACCTAGAGTCAGATGTATTATCCAGAGGCCTGCTTCTGAAGCCCCTCTTGCCTCCTCTCTTTGCAGCCTTCTTGAAACACATCCTAAGCGTCTGAGTGCTACAGGTAGGGCCTTCCCACCCCTTCACCGCGCCTTAAGAGGCAAGTCTCCCGCGCTTCTCAGCCAGCATAGAAAAGCAGCGGAGTTCGTTCTGCTGTCCGGTTGCTGCGCGGGCTCCAGCGCTTGGCAACTTTCGTTTTTTTCCACAGATCCAGTGGGGTCCGGACACTGGGCCCCGCGGGCGGAAGCACGTTCCAGCCACCAGGAGGCCACCTATTGTTTCAAAATAAAGACTGGGTTCCTCTCTTCGTTTCAGACTATTTTTTTCATGGTTGGGGGAGCAAGGGGAGACGGGGAGGGTGCTAGGAGGAGAGGGCGGGAAAAGAAGGCTCTCTCCTCTTCCAGTCCTCTAATGTTCCTGCTGTTGGGAGGCGCAGATTAATTGTGCTCCACGCCCCTCCCACTCCCATCCCCGAGCGGTTCTGTGCCCAGGTAGGGCTGGAGAAAGGAACAGCGGGCCCCGCCCACGTCATTACTAACGTAGCAATCATCTGCACAAACCCAGGTCACGGTTCCTATTGGCTGAGTCCGCTGAGGGTGACGTCATTGGGACGTACTAAGACTAGGGTTGGGCCGAGAGTCGGAGCCATTACTGCAGGAAAAGGTCCCGCAGAGCTGAGCAGTCAAGATGGTGGGGCCCAGGTCCTGGGAGATGGGCAGGATTGGGGGCGAGAGGTGGGAAGAGACGGGTGGGGGGCGAGGAGAAGGCAGGGGTAGGAGGCAAAGGGAACCTGAGGACCCGAAAGGTTGGAGGTGGGGTTGGAAAGCCTGGGGCCCTATCCTGCGGGGAAGCGAGTCTGCAGCCTGAAACAGGAGTTTGTGGGGCTGGGATAGAAACTCGGGGGATTGGCGTTCAGATGCTGACCACTTCCCTCTTCTCTGAGCAGTGTGACTTCACCGAAGACCAGACCGCAGGTAGGTTATCTCTGATCCCTACCGAGGTCACCCTTAGGGAGAGGGACACCCGCCCCCCAGCACCTATCCTCTAATCTTAATCTGTCATCTCTTTAGCACCCCTATGAGGTTACCCCCTGGATTATTCTCTCTTCTTTTGGATCCTCCATTTTCTTTTCTCACTTTCTTCCTCCCTCCCCTTCCACTCTAGATCTGAGTCCCAAGCACTGGGTGAGTTTTAGGTGGTGTGGGTATGTGAAAAAACTTGGTCACCTAATGCCTGCTGTTTGTGGGGTCTGGGGAGGGTGTATAAAGCTGCCTGCTCTCCTTTGTCCCTTAATCAGCTACTTCTGTCTTTTTTCTCCTCCTGTGATAACTGCCCCTGACCTCCCAGCTTGCAGTTGTGAAGACTGTAGAGCAGTGACTTGATATTCTGTGCAGATGGGGACAGGACAGGGGAGTTTGCTAAGGATATGACTGTAGCTCTACCCTCTGGAAGTTCTCTTTGTACTGGAGGGGTGCGAAGTGGCAGGTTGGGATGACCCTGGTCCCAGGCTGCTGCTCTCACTTCCTTATAAGGACAGGACTGAGACTGGGCGGTGGCGAATTCCTGCCCTGAGAAGTGTAGTAGCAGCAGTGGAGATTGGCAGGTCTGCCGCAGGCAGAGGGGGATGTGTAAATGGATGTTACCAGGCTGCCAGAGGGGGAGGAAGGCTCTATATAGGACACCTGAGTTGGGAGGAAGATAAATAGATCCCTCTTAAGTACACTTCGGTGTACAGTTTGGTGCAGATATCTGGTTTCCTCAGCATGATCAAAGTTGAATGGGCAGCGGGCTCTGAGGTAGGGTTTGGGTTAACCCTCAAATCCTGTGTTGACATTCATCTGAATCCTCAGAGTTCAAGGAGGCCTTCCAGCTGTTTGACCGAACAGGTGATGGCAAGATCCTGTACAGCCAGTGTGGGGACGTGATGAGGGCCCTGGGCCAGAACCCTACCAACGCCGAGGTGCTCAAGGTCCTGGGGAACCCCAAGAGTGATGGTGAGGGGCCTCAAGAACAACTCCTCAGTGTGGTCATGGGCCCACAGTTCTTCAGCTAAGAGCTTCCCTTTATCTTCATAGGCCCCAAACTCAAAAGTCTGGATTAGCAAATCCCATGGATTTCCCTGCTTAGGAGGGAGTCATCTCAATGTTCAGTTGAGGTCTCTATTATCCCCTGTCCTGAGAACTTGTGTTACTTCTCTGGCCTGACACTTCCACCTCCTTTATGGCAGAGATGAACGTGAAGGTGCTGGACTTTGAGCACTTTCTGCCCATGCTGCAGACAGTGGCCAAGAACAAGGACCAGGGCACCTATGAGGATTATGTCGAAGGACTTCGGGTGTTTGACAAGGAAGGAAATGGCACTGTCATGGGTGCTGAAATCCGGCATGTTCTTGTCACACTGGGTAAGGTTCTGTGTCCTTGTCCTTGAGCTGAGATGCCACCCTGAATACCTCACTTGTCTCCCAATTCCAAAGATGCTTTCTTTCCCCCTGCAGGTGAGAAGATGACAGAGGAAGAAGTAGAGATGCTGGTGGCAGGGCACGAGGACAGCAATGGTTGTATCAACTATGAAGGTAAGGGGTGAACTGCGCTTTCGCAGCCACATGGGGCAGGTCAAGTATAGTGTTTGGGGCTTTCCCTATCCCTGGACGTGGGCTCCAAAAAGAGCCAGGAGGCAAGGTGCAGGGCCCTGCCCAGCCCAGCCCAGGAGTGGGAGGTCAGGGGGGTATAACAGGAAAGGAAGGAGTAGTATTGTAGAGGGTGGGAAGGAATGAGAAGTGAAATAATGGAATGTCTGTCCCCACCGCCTGACCCCTCACCCCATGTCTGTGTCTTGTCTTCACCATGAATGTCTCTTCCTTCCTGCAGCGTTTGTGAGGCATATCCTGTCGGGGTGACGGGCCCATGGGGCGGGTACGGCTCCTCCCAGCCTCTCCTCTAGTTGATCTCCCCAGTGTTTCTTTTTTCCTCAACCTGTGCTCTTTATCCCCTGCCCTTACCCTACTACCATCTGACTTCCTCCTGGCATGTTTCTGCATGGAGCTGACTAGGGAGGGGAGGGATTCCTCATAGAGGAATACAGCCTGGGGGTAAGGTACCTCCTTACTTCTAGAATGGGCCCTGAGGTTTTACTTATAGGGCCCTGGGTGCTGGTGTCTGGGAACTCTCACCAGCCTGTATACCAGTCTTGCTTTAGGGTGACCTTCTGGCCCTGGAGCATGGGTAGCTGGCATAGAGGGGTATGGGTTGCCTGCCCCATTCTGCTGCTATAGCTGAACAGTCCTTTCCCCTTCCCTCGCTGGGCAGCTTGGAGGTACCCTAACCCAAAACTCTTGTCCTCTCCTCCCGCCAGTGGCTGACAGTAGCTGTAGGTGTAGTTGAGAACTTTTCTGCCTCTGCTGTGTTCTTGCTGCTCAGGGTGGGGAGGGGCACTAACAGCTGGTGGGAGGGGAGCTAGGGGCAGGGAGAACTGGTCAGACTCAAGGTGGCTCCTCTGCAAACTGACCCCAGGGTTGGTTGCTGTGGGCATGTTCCCTCTTATGCTACCTTTGCAGTCTTGTAGTCCCCTGGCCCTTGGTGTACCCCTCCACAGCCCTGTTCCCTGGCTCATTCCACCTTTCCTTTCCACAGAGCTCGTCCGCATGGTGCTGAATGGCTGAGGACCCTCCCAGTCTCCCGACTCCGTGCCTTTCCCTGTGTGAATTTTGTATCTAGCCTGAAGTTTCCCTAGGCTCTCTTGTCTCAGCACCTTTCCCATCTTGTCTCTTGGATGATGTTTGCCGTCAGCATTCACCAAATAAACTTGCTCTCTGGGCCCTCGGTTCGGTTCTGCTTTCTTTCCTGAACAGGGTAAAGGGGAAGAAGGTGAGGTGGTGATGATTTCTGCCCTGAGGCAGAGTCCAAGGTCAATGGTGCAGGGGTTGAGGAAAGCTGAGGCAGGAAGCCCCTGTACTAGCCGTCTGGGCTTCATTTAAAAACTGCTGGCCCCATTCATCCATCTTACACAAGCTACCTCTTGGGAGATTAGGTACTACCTACTAGATTGGTCCTACCTAAGATCCTGGTAGGACCAAGGCTGGCCATCCCTGTTCCATTCCATATCAGGCTGTCTTCTCCTAGCCTTCCAGCTCCTTAAATCTGGCCCCCGCCCTCCCAAGCTCCCAGTAAGGCCTTTTGTGGGGAAGCCTGTGGAGTGTTTACTGGAGCTAAAACCAGGCCATTATTAGCACTGCCTAAGCCTGTCCATCACCTCAGCAGGGCGAAGGGCCAATAACAACAAAAGGAGGTAAGGGACTTGCCTCCTCCCTAATAAGGGAAGGAGTGAAACCACTACTTCTGAAGGGATAAAGATACAAAATTCCATTATTGTGGGAATGTCCTTCCAAGTCTTAAACAGCTTTTAGGGCAGGTGAGAGCCTCTGCTCCTATACCAGCACACAGTCTTGACATCTGTGCTGCTGTTCGTGTTTTGTGGGGAGGCGCAGTGTCTAGGCCCTGTGGCTTGCATAATGTCTCTGCGGCCCGGGTAAACGCCGCTGTGAAGGACTCCAGGAAAGCTGCTCCAATCCCAGTCCCCCTGCCTGACAGCCACAGGTAAGAAGAACACAGAATGCACCCACAAGATGGAACTGAAAGCAAATTAATTTATAAAAAAAAAAAAAAAAAAAAAAAAAAAAAAAAAAGAAAATTTACAGAAAAGTTTGAACAGAAGAAAGGTGCTAAGACGCAGAGGGAGAGAAACACGGGGACATGAGGAACAAAGGGCCTGGTGGAAGGAACCAAGAAGAACCAGTGCAGAGCCTGGAGGCACACCTGCCTTCCAGTCACAGGGGAGGAGCTGGGACGTGGAGCAGGAATGCAGGAAGCAGAGTTGAGCTCCGAGCCAAGGGTTGGTCCAGCCCAAGGTTGGGCACCCTCTTCCACTGCTCCCAAATCCCTGCATCCTCATCTGGGGAGCCCCCAGCTATCAGCTGAAGTTCTCACAGTCTTGGTGGGAGAGGGAGGAGGCTAAGGGGTGACCCACCAAGTCATAATAAGGAGGTGCTTAAGTGCTTTAAAAAACAATTTCAGGTTTTAAAACTTCGCATCCTCTTACAGCTCCCTTCTCTGCGCCTTCCAGGAGTCCATGGATACAGCCCAGGGAAGGAAGGAGAACAGCCCCCACTGCCCTTTCTTCTATTACCTACCACAGAAATCCCCGAAATTAGGTTTTCCCCACCAAATACACATACGCTGACATCAACTAAGCAGGTGACTTTTAAAAACAAAACTGACATTCAGAGGGAAAGGAATCATTGGCTGAGCTGGGGTGGCCTAAAACAGCAACAACGAGGAAGCCGCAGGAGGGATCATTAGTACGAATAAACTCGAATAAGCTCAGTGTAGGGTGGGCTAGGGGAGCTGGGGCCTTGACTCAGTCACTAAAAAGGGGCTTGGGGAGAGACAGAATCTGCACCCTGTTCTATCCCCAGAGCTCTCCCTGGAATTTTAATTCCCCTTTCCTAAAACTCACTCCCCCTCAAAAAATGTAAAAATTGGTTATTTTTTAGTGGGTAGAAGGGAGCTCCAATGTGGCTTTTTAAAATCTACTCTTTTTTTTTTTTTTTTTAATCCATAGAAAATGCAGTAGTTTGGAGGGAGGTGTACCCTTAGAAGTGGTTAATAGAACCTTGTATAAACACCTTTCACCAGCCCTTCCTTTAGGGCAGCATTCCCATCCTATCCTCTCTCCCAGACATTAGAAACATCTTTTAAACAGAAGTCCTTGAATAATCTGATATAAAAATGCATGCCTCTGTTAGGCATGGTGAGGGCTTTGGAGGGGCGGAAGGAGCTTTCCTTACGTAGTGATGAACTCTCCAGGCTGGGGAGGGTCCCAGTGGTGGGGGAAGGGCTGTTCCTGGAACCGTGATCTCCAGAGGGGGTGAGGGGGAGAGATGTCTGGCTGGCTCCTCACTGTGGAGGTGGCACAGGGGTGACCGTGCCTGGGCTCGGGGCTGTGGGGTCTGGAGGCAGGGGGGTGCCTGGGTCTGTGGAGAAAAGTAAGATGAATCAGTTAGAGTGCGCAGGAGAGAGGGCTCCAGACCCAGACCAATACAGACAGAACCGGGCATGGCATGCAGTGGTTGGGTGGATGAATGAGGTACCCACAATGTTCAACTTCTGTTCCCAACACCCTCTTCTACCTCATACTGAGAAAAACTGATAGAAAGGAGACTCTCTAAATGGGGCATCTGAACGTGATAGGAATAAGCAAAGGGATGACAATCATCATGCAAACAGCTGCTTTTCAAGTTTACAACTGAGATGCTCTCTGCCACAGGATTGCTCCATGACCCACCAGTGAAAGGCCCCAATACCATCCCAAAGGTGGCAGCTGCCAGGCTGGGGACTGGGGGAGGACAGCCAGAGAGGCCTTTCCTCCTGTATTCTAATTTTACCAGAGTGTTCAAAAAAGACTGTGGAAAGTCTAGTACCTGACCTCTTCCCCCACCTGCCCGCTCACCCTCCCTCCATGTGGACCCCTCTCCCTCACCCTTCTCCCCTCTTGGCCCCTTCTCACCTGGCAGTGGGCTGGCACTGGGCAGGAGGTTGCCCTGAACAGCTGCCACAATGGCAGGGCTTTGGGCTGCGGCGGATCCGAGCCCCGGCCCGAGAGGCAAGGAAGATGGCATGGTGGTGGTCGCCGGCAGGTTAGGATGTAGAGGGTTCGCCATGGACACAGGCAGGTTAGGTGGGGGGAGAGTGCCCGGGGCGAACGGGAGATGGTGGTGATGCCCATGCAGGTTAGGAGGAGGGGGGAGGTTAATACTGATGGAGTCAGCTAGACTACCAAATGGGATGATGGATGGAGCAGGAGGAGGAGGAGGAGGCGGCATGCCAAAAGGCAAACCCAAAGGAGCATTACCCGCCACGCCTGGGTGCCCGCTGCCTGGCACTGCCCCTGGCATCATTGAGGGAGGAGTTTGTTGGTTGGGGAACGGTGAGGGGCCTAAGAATAAAGATGAGAGATGGAGAAAGTTAGGTATAAAATGTTGCTTAACAACTCGCCTTTTCTTTTTTATTTTTCTTTTAGACGGAGTTTCACTCTGTCGCCAGGCTGGAGTGCAGTGGCACGATCTTGGCTCACTACAACCTCCACCTCCCAGGTTTAAGCAATCTCCTGCCTCAGCCTCCAGAGTAGCTGGTACTACATGTGCCCGCCACCATATCCAGCTAATTTTTGTATTTTTAGTAGAGATGGGGTTTTACCATGTTGGCCAGGATGGTCTTGATCTCTTGACCTCGTGATCCACCCGCCTCTGCCTCCCAAAGAATAACTCACTTTTACAAACAAGGATAATCTAGCCATTCCTTGGCTCTGTCTTCCCTTTTTCTGACACTAGAGTAAGTGAACAAAATTCCAAAGCTCTCGAGTTTGGGGAAGGATTCCTGCTGGTTTAGGGGCCTAAGAGAGATGGGCCCATCTATAGAAATTGAGGCTAACCTCATCTCCAGACTCATCTTGTATTCCCTTTGAGGGGAACTGGGACATTCACCTGGATTCTTCTAGTCAACAAAAGTTCTGGAACATGACACTTACCATGGGGTCCAGGGGGGGGAACCCCTGGTGGGACTGCCCCAGGCTGGGGGGCTCCAGCTGGTTGCTGCTGCTGTGGCCCTGCAGTTGACCCTGCCTGCCCAATCTGTTCAGAAGGGCCCAAGCTTCCTGGAGGGGCCCCACTGCCAGCAGGAGCAGGGACTACAGAGGCTGGAGCCACAGCCAAGCCATGGACTGCGGGTGGCCCAGCAGCCCCTGTCGGGGGGATAGGCTGGGAGCCTGGGGGCAGGGCTGGCGGTGGCTGCTGCTGCTGTTGGTGCATCTGTTGGAAGTGCTGCTGCCGAGCCCTCATCTCCGCATACTTCAGCTGCTCCATGTGGAAGGCTTGTCTGTCGGCCAGGAGCTGCTGCCTCTGATACTCCAGCTGCCAGTGCCAATTGTGTATTGTTATCCAATTTTCAGCAGATCCCAAAGGCAAATGCCTTGACCCCTGCTTTGTCTTCTTCTGAAAGATCCTGCCTCTCAATCAGAAGGTTCCCAAAATCTACATCTTGCACTTGTGCCTCCTCTGTCCTCCCCACCCCACTTCGTGCAAATTCCCATGACCTTTATGTCTCCTGGGTGCCCATATGGTTTCTTACTGCAATGACTTTAACCTGGTCCCAGTTCACTTCAGCTACAAAGCTCTGAACTTGCCATTACCTTGTTTTGGAAAATGCTTCCAGTTCCTTTTGTCAACTCAAGTTCTTTTCTTACTTCAAAATTCACTAAAAACTCACTGTTCTTAGGAAGCTATTCCAGATCAATTCATTTGCCTCTGAACTTTAGCTTTATTTTATGATCTCAGGACTTAGAAACTTGATGTGCAATCTCTCTTTTTTTTTTGAGACTGAGTCTCACTCTGTCGCCCAGGCTGGAGTACAGTGGTATGATCTCACTGCAACCTCCGCCTACCTGGTTCAAGCAATTCTCCTGCCTCGGCCTCCCGAGTAGCTGCGATTACAGGTGCGCACCAGCATGCCAAACTATACAAACTTTTTGTATTTTTTATTCTTTAGTAGAGACAGGGTTTCACTGTGTTAGCCAGGATGGTCTCGATCTCCTGACCTTGTGATCCACCTGCCTCAGCCTCCCAAAGTGCTGGAATTACAGGCATGAGCCACCATGCCCGGCCGATGTGCAATCTCTTAACGTGAACCTGTCAGATACTTTAAACCTTCTTAACTGTTTCTGATGTCTCCATATTGTATATTCATTTGATGTCTCCCATTAAACCTTAAGTTCTCTGAGATCCCTATCTTTTATTTCTTTTTATTCTTTTTTTTTTTCGAGATAGGGTCTCACTCTGTCAACCAGGCTGGAGTGCAATGGTGCAAACATGGCTCAGTGCAGCCTTGACCTCCTGGGTTCAAACGATCTTCCCACCTCTGCTTGCTGAGTAGCTGGGACCACAGGCTCGCATCACCATGCCCGGCTAATTTGTTTATTTTAAAAAATTTTTTGGTCTGGGCACAGTGGCTCTTGCCTGTAATTCCAGCGCTTTGGGAGGCTGAGGCAGGCGGATCACCTGAGGTTGAGTTTGAGACCAGCCTGGCCAACATGGCGAAACCCTGTCTCTACTAAAAATACAAAAATTAGCTGGGCATGGTGGCATACACCTGTAATCCCAGCTACTCAGGAGGCTGAGGCAGGATAATTGCTTGAACCCAGGATGCGGAGGTTGCAGTAAGCTGTGATTGCACCACTGCACTCCAGCCTGGGCGAAAGAGTGAGACTCCATCTCAAAAAAAAAAAAAGGCATGGTGACTCACACCTGTAATCCAGCACTTTGGGAAGCAGAGGTGGGCCGACCACCTGAGATTGGGAGTTCGAGACCAGCCTGACTAACGTGGAGAAACCCCATCTCTATTAAAAATACAAAATTAGCTGGGCGTGGTGGCGCATGCCTGTAATCCCAGCTACTGGGGAGGCTGAGGCAGGAGAATCGCTTGAACCCAGGAGGTAGAGGTTGTGGTGAGCCAAGATCACACTATTGCACTCCAGCCTGAGCAACAAGAGCGAAACTCTTGTCTCAAATAAATAAATAAATAAATAAATAAATAAATAAAATTGTCAAGACAGGGATCTCACTATGTTACCGAGGCTGGTCTTGAACTCCTGGGGGGGCTCAAGTGATCCTCTGCCTCAGCCTACCAAAGTACTGGGATTACAGATGTGGGCCACTATGCCTGGTCCCTATTGTCTGTTTCTTCTTATGTCCTCCAAAGACAAAATGGTTCAACACTGTGTCTGTTCCATTCCCTTTCCAAGTGTACCTCCTGGATCTGAGACCCTAACCCTCTCATCATTCCTTAAACCCATTTACTCAATCACTATTTGAGTCTACTATGGGTCAAGCACTGCTCAAGGACCTGGTGATACAGCAATCAAAACAACCAACTAGAGTCCCTGCCTCATGGAGCTGACTTTCTGTGGGACCTCAGTCCCCAGACTTCACTTGTGAGACCACTTAACTGTCCTTAACTGGCTGCCCTACTCCTGCCCTGTTCCTGCCCTGCTCTGCTTTGAAGCCCTGTCAGTCTCAGGCTTTCCCAACTGTTGCTTATCTCTCTTTCACTGAAACACGCGCGCGCGCGCGCGCGCGCACACACACACACACACACACACACGCCCCTCTGATTTTAAACTGAGGCACAGCACAGCAGGGTTCCAGGGCTCCTGCTACTCACTGCTTCTCGCTCCCGGTCCATGATAGTCTCCAGCTCCTCAAAGTGCCGAAGTTTGATCTCCAACTTTTTCATCTGGGTCTCCACCAGCAGGGCCACCAAAGATTTGATCTTCCTTTCCTCAACAGCAGCCAAGTGCTAGGGAAGGAGGAATGAGACAACACATCAGTGGGAGGACCCAACTGAAGACAATACAGAAGAAAGGTAGGGTGGATGCTGGCAGGTATAAGAACAAACTTGCCGTGGTAACAACTCATGGTGAAAGGGCTTGACTTTTTTTGTGCTGGGATCATAGGTGTGAGCCACCATGTCTTTTTTTTTTTTGAGACAGTCTCACTGTTTTGAGACAGTTGCTCAGGCTGCAGTGCAGTGGCATGATCTCAGCTCACTGTAACCTCCACCTCATGGGTTCAAGCAATTCTCGTGCTTTAGCCTCCCTAGTAGCTGGGATTACAGACATGCGCCACCACGCCAGCTAATTTCTGTGTTTTTAGTAGAGACAGGGTTTCACCATGTTGGCCAGGCTGGTCTCAAACTTCCAACCTCAGGTGATCCACCTGCCTCAGCCTCCCAAAGTCCTGGGATTACTTACACGTGTGAGCCACTGCGGCCAGCCTTTTTAAAAAATTAAATTATTTTGGCCAGGTGCGGTGTGTCTCAAGCCTGTAATCCCAGCACTTTGGGATGCTGAGACGAGCAGATCCCTTGAGTCTAGGAGTTCGAGACCAGCCTGGGGCAACAGGGTGAAACCCTGTCTCTACTAAAAATACAAAAATTAACCAGGCATGGTGGCAAGTGCCTGTAATCCCAGCTACTCGGGAGGCTGAGGTGGGAGAATCGCTTGAACCCAGGAGGTGGAGGCTGCAGTGAGCCGAGATTGTGCCACTGCACTCCAGCCTGGACAACAGAGTGAGACTCCATCTCAATAAATAAATAAATAAATAAATAAATAAATAAAAGAACATGGAGGTTGGGCGTGGTGGCTCACACCTGTAATTCCAGCAATTTGGGATGCCAAGGCGGGTGGATCACCTGAGGTCAGGAGTTCAAGACCAGCCTGGTCAACATGGCGAAACCCTGTCTCTACTAAAAATACAAAGAGTTAGCCGGGCATGGTGTTGTGCGCCTGTAATCCCAGCTACTCGGGAGGCAAAGGCAGGAGAATCACTTGAACCTGGGAGGTGGAGGCTGCAGTGAGCGAGATCTGATAGAGCAAGACTCTGTCTCAAAAAAAACATGGAGATACTGTGGCAAAGGGTAACACGGAGTCAAATACCGACAGGGTTGAAAACAGGCCCAATGGTGACATATTTTTTTAAAGCTTAGAGAAGGGATGACTAACTTTACCTCCTCCAGAGATTAAAAATTAAAAATAAATAGGTCAGCATTATTTAAGGTGTGAGTGAGGAAGGATTTCCTCTAAGTAACATGAGATTAGAGAAGTGGGCATTTTCTTCCCTGAGGTCTTCAAGGTCTGGCCTCACCTTGGCTTTCACTGCGGCAGCAGCCAGGGCGGCAGCAGCGGCGGTGGAGAGGTTGCCCTCGCCAATGTCCCGCTCCACCTTTGTCTTCCTTTCCCCCTCAGACTCCACCACTTCCTTCAGCACTTCCTCCTGCCCTTCCTTTGGCTCCTTCTCCTTCTCCGGATCGACTGGGCCAGGACAAGGGTTAAGTTAGCCCCACAGTTTCACCTCTCTTCCCTGCACCCCCACCTACCCTTGTGGGAGGCTCACCTATCGGGTCTCCATCACTCTTCTCAGACTCCTTCTCACTGTCACCTTCTTTCCCTTTCTCCTCATCCTTCTTGGGAGCCTCGCTGGTTTTCTCCTTTGCTTCCTCCTCTATGGCACCCCCTCCTTCTCGGGGTTCCTGAAATTCCAGTGATAGAAAAGGAGAGTTATCAGGGATTGGGGTGATTAGTTCTCACACAGAGGAGCCAGACAGGGAACTAAATTTATTCCTCTTACTTCGGAGGTGATTTCATTCTAGGAGACAACCCCGTCCAAAACCAGCCCTTGCCCACCTAAGCTGAACAAGGCCAATTCCCCCATCACCACAGTGCTGCACACAGCCCCTGCAGCTCCCAGCAATCCCTCCGTACCTTGGGCTCCTTCTTCTCATCTGTGGCCTGGCCTTCCACCCGAGCCTCGTCATTCCCGCTCTCCTCTGGGCCCATGGGAAAAGGAAAACAGGAAATGTCTAATACACAGTCGTCTGTGTCTAACACTCTTCTTTTTTTTAGACACAGGTTCTTGCTGTGTTGCCCAGGTTGGTCTCAAACTCCTGGGCCCACGCAATCCTCCCACCTCAGCCTCCTGAGCAGCTTGGACTACAGTGTGAGCCTCTGCACCCAGCTTCTCCATAACACCTTTTTTCTTTTGAGACAGGGTCTCACTCTGTCGCCCAGGCTGGAGTGCAGTAGCACAATCATGGTTCACTGCAGCCTTGACTTCCTGGGCTCAAGTAGTTCTCTCACCTCAGCCTCCTGTGTACCTGAGGCTACAGGCGCATGCCACCACGCCTGGCTAATTTTTTTGGTATTTTTTTGTAGAGACGGGATTTTGCCACGTTGCCCAGACTGGTTTCAAACTCCTGGGCTCAAATGATCTGCCCACCTCAGCCTCCCAAAGTACTGGGATTACAGGCATGAGCCACTGCGCCCAGCCTTCACAAGACTTTTTCCTTTTTGAGACGAAGTCTTGCTTTGTCGCCCAGACTGGAGTGCAGTGGCCTTGATCTTGGCTCACTGCAACCTCTGGCACCCAGGTTTAAGCTATTGTCCTGCCTCAGCCTCCGAAATAGCTGGGATTACAGGTGCGCGCCACCACGCCCAGCTAATTTTTGTATCTTTAGTACAGACGGGGTTTCAGCATCTTAGCCAGGCTGGTCTTGAACTCCTGACCTCATGATCCACCCGCCTCAGCCTCTCAAAGTGCTGGGATTATAGGCGTGAGCCATCGCGCCCAGCCTTCACAAGACTTTTCTAATAGCCCCTTCTACAGGCCAAGATTTTTCTACCCAAAATCTTCATGAGAGGGCCAGTAGAGGTCCAGAGCCCCTGAGGTAAGCTCATGGGGAAAATAAAAACCCTACCGATTTTCTCATTCATGTTGTACTCTGATGCCAACTTGAGGCAGAAATGGCACAGGGAGGCCAGGTGGCTCCGGCTCTTGTGAAAGGCAAGAAATGTGGGAACCTGCCTGGCCTTACCAATCCGCTCAGGCTCATCAGAGGTGGTTCCTGCAATGCCACTGCTTTCCAGACCGAAGGCAGGGTCCGCCTTGCCTGTTACTTTGGCTGCTTCTTCCACTTTCCGAACATGGGCCTCCACCAAGGCCGTGGGTACTTCTTCCTTCATTTTGGAGAACTCCTCTGTAAGACCCAGAAAGGATGAGGCTGGGAGTGGCGCAGGGGGACAGTTCTGGCAATCCCTGCAAAAGCTTACTCACAAGCCCATGTCTTTATCTAAGCCAGTATGGAGCCTAGACAGATGCCCGAGCTGAGGCCTGCACAGACAAGGACAGCAGGGCAGCCAAACTTGAGAGGATTCACAGTCTGAGTAACTAGCCCTTCAAAAGCAAACTAAGAAGGCCAGGTGGAACCGCCCACCCCCATTACCTAGGGCTGACTTTGCAGCAGCAGAGGCGACTCGGGGATCGACGACAGAGGCCAAGAAGGCAACAGTGCTCATAACAGGGTTGCCCGACTGACTGAAGGGGATGGGTTGGTAGGCCAGGGGGCCTAGGGAGGCCTCTGAGTCCTCCAGGTATGGGTCTTCAATGGGAAGACGAAGAAAATGCAAGATGCACTCGTCCTGTGTGCGGCTTCCCACATGCTCGGACACTTTGTTCCAGTCATCTTTGTACATTTCCAGTGCCTGGTGGTAGTGGTGGAGACATAACTCCGCTTACTTAGCCACTTTTCTCGAAGGCCGACTCCCCCCATCCTACTAAGGGCAGCTGGTTTCAAAGCTCTCTATGTTCTGGTATTTGTGTACTCTGCTAGGTCCAAGAGGGATCTTGAAGTAGCACTAAGAAAGGATATGAAGTTAATGAAATGGCCCAAATCCCCAGCCTGGAGCTGGTCCCTGGGGCAGGTGCAACAGGCATTGGGAACGGGAGAGACAGGGCAAGATCATGCTCTGCTCATGCCAAACTCCACGATCTCTCCTCACTCACAAGTGTGGCCAGCAACTTCAACATGTCTGTTTTCTTTTTTTGTTTGTTTGTTTTTTGAAACAGGGTCTTGTCTCACTCTGTCACCCATGCTGGAGTGCAGTGGTATGATCACAGCTCACTGGAGCCTTGACCTCCTGGGCAAGCCTCCCACTTAGCCTCCTGAGTAGCTGGGACCACAGGTGTGTGCCACCACACCTGGCTAATTTTTTAAATTTTTCATAGAGGCAGAGTCTCACTATGTTGTCCAGGCTCGTCTCGAACTCCTGGGCTCAAGCGATCCTCCTGCCTTGGCCTCCCAAAGTGCTGGGATTACAGGTGTGAGCCTCTACACGGAGCCCACTTCTGTTTCCAGAGAAAAACTCTTTTCTTTGCCCCAATTACCTCCAGGAGAAGCAGGGTTTCCTGTTCTGTCCACTCACGAGTGGCACTGGCTGCAGCTTTGCTCTGCAGGGGAAACACAGGCAGGTCAGAAGAGAGGAGCCTGTGACCTCTGAGGAGTGAACATTCTCTACCCCTAAAGTCGGCCCCCACCTCCTACCTTGGAGGGAACATTCTTTTTTGTGTACATGTCTGTGCGCAGCCCAAAGTTTTGCATGTCTGTTGGTTTCTCTTTGCCTTTGTCAGGAAAGTTGAGCATTTGTTGGGAAGCAGAGGTCTGCTATTTGTGGAGGGAAAGAAAGAGGTGAGTACAAGTGACCACTGGGAGCCAGGGGCTGACAGAGAGAAAAAACAGACAGAAGGAGCTTCTTTCCCAAAGCCAGGGACACCCCTGGGTGGGACTTCCTCCCTTACTGCTGTAGTTCCTCTGCTCTCATGTCTCTTCTTCCCGGGCAGGGGCCCCCCAATAAAGGGGCAAATGAGCAGCCCAGCAGGGTCTGCACCCCACCTACCAGCTCTGGCTTGCCCTTAGCCGTCTCTGGCACCAGGTCATCCAGCTCTTTGCCCTTTCGCCCAGCCTTGGTATCAGCATCAACCTGGCGGCCCTGGGGGACAGAGCTTGGCGTCATGGAGGCTGGGCAGGAAATGACCAGGTCAAGGCCCTGGAGGCCTCAAGACCAAATGCTGGGCGGCCCGCAAGCTCTGGGGGCACTCATGCCACTGTTCCATGTTCCCTTCATGATTAGTAAGACATGTCATTGGCATGATATCCATATATATTCACATTATCTTTACAGGTTCTCTTAGGAGCTGGACAATTACGTTCTAATCCTAGAGTTGGTACTCTGTGACCTTGGGCAAGCCACATAACCTTCTTCCTAAATTTTGTAATGGATGAAGTGGAAATGAAAAAAAAAAAAAAAAGAAGGTGATAATTATGAGGCAAAAATGAAAAAATGTGGCAAAGATGACAAAGTTTAAAAATTTCATGCAAGTTAATTTTAAGCCATTTTTCTCTATCTATTGAATCCCCTACATTAGCCTGTCTGCTCCTTGAGTAAAAGGATAATCTCTTCTCCCTCAGCAATTACAGCCTTAGGTACAAAGGCTGAGAGAGGGTGCTAAACACATGGGGCTGATTCCTGTGGCCCTTTGCATCCCATGGAAAAGGAAGAAGCCTCAAAACACTCCTGAACCATTAGCCTAAAAACCAGAAAAAGAAAAGTTCAAAGAAGCCCAATCTTCCCAACCCCGCCCCGTCCCCA
Organism: Macaca thibetana thibetana; assembly: GCF_024542745.1. Lineage (NCBI taxonomy): Eukaryota > Metazoa > Chordata > Mammalia > Primates > Cercopithecidae > Macaca > Macaca thibetana. The sequence continues at coordinate 52,463,552 of NC_065588.1, forward strand.
TAGTACCTCACCCTACCTGAGGGGTCTTGGGCTGCAGAGGCACCAGCCCTGATGGTGTGTCAGCCAAGACATGGAAGTGAGAGGTAGGCGGAGGCCCCATTGGGGTTGGTCGACTCTCAGCATCCACCTGGTAGTTAATAAGACCCCACTGTTCTAGGAAGGCATGGACCCTGTGCGGAGAGAGGCAGAGACAGTGTCACACGGATAGCCAGAAAGGTGCACGAGGAAGAGGAAAACTGGGGGTAGAAGTTGGGGCATAAACCCCCTCCCTACCCAACCCCAGCCTTTTCCTCTGTTCATTGTACTCCTTAGGAAATTTTACCTACTCCAGTTGTTCATTTACCACCTAAATGCCAGTGACACCCAAGTCTACATCTCCAGCCTGGGCCAATCTCTAGATCCACCTACCTACTGAACATTTCTTCCTGAATAGCTAGTAAAACTGAACCAGTTTCTTTCTTTTCTTTTCTTTCTTTGCCCTTCCTCCCTCCCCACTCCCTCCCTCTCCCTCTCTTTCTTTTTTTCTATCCCTGAGAGAGGCTGAAGTGCAGTGGTGTGATCACCGCTCACTGCAGCCTCCACTCCAGGGCTCAGTGATCCTCCCATCTCAGCCTCCTGAGTCACTAAGACCACAGACACGTGCGACCACGCCTAGCTAATTTTTTTGCATTTTCTGTAGAGATGGGGTTTCGCCATTTTGCCCAGGCTGGTCTCGAACTTCTGGCCTCCAGCGATCCTCCCACCTTGGTCTCCCAAAATGTTTAGATTATAGGCATGAGCCACTACACCTGGCCTGAACCAGTAGCTTTCAATTACACACGTGCTCCTTCTTTGTCCTATATTCTACACTTCAGAGAATGCCACTGCTAATCCCTCAAGTCATTCATTCCCAAACCTGTACTTCACCTTTCTCTAGAGGTGTTTTTTTCTGCCTGCTCCTCTATGTTCCTTGCTGGCATCTCTACTGTTGTCAAAACACATCCATAGGCAGGCATCTTCATGTACCCCCTTCCCCTCAGCCACAAGACCCACCTCATGATGGCACAGACATCACCCGCTAGGTTTCGGCGACAGGCGGTAGAGGTAAGATACTCTTGGGGGTTCAGTCGGTAAGTGTCAATCATAAAGTTTCGATAGGCCAGGTAGCTTAGAAGAGAGAGAGAAACAAGAAAAAAAAATAAATGTTTGTTAAAGGGCTAAAGGAAAAAATGGTAAGAGAGCTAACGACTTCTCCTGCATGATAAAGGTGGAAAAAAGTAGATTATTTGACTCAATACGCTGAGTGCCTGCTATGTGCTAGATGAAAGGGTTTCAAATAGGTCTTAGTTTTCCTTGATGGTGTTTTCTTTAAATGAATTATCTCCTTGGCTATACTTATGGATATTTCATACAATTTTTTTTTTTTGAGATGGAGTTTCACTCTTGTTGCCCAGGCTGGAGTGCAATGGCGTGATCTTGGCTCACAGTCACTTCCGCCTCCTGGGTTCAAGCAATTCTCCTGCCTCAGCCTCCTCAGTAGCTGAGATGACAGGCATGTGCCACTACGGTGGGATAATTTTGTATTTTTAGTAGAGACAGGTTTTCTCCATGTTGGTCAGGCTGGTCTTGAACTCCTGACCTCAGGTGATCATCCTGCCTCGGCCTCCCAAAGTGCTGGGATTACAGGCATAAGCCACTGCGCCTGGCCATTTTATACAATTTTTAAACAAGGAATTAGAAGTTAAGAAAAAGTACTCATTTCCAAACTCAGATGTTAATAAGGAAGTCCTTATTCATGCACACAGCTAGTTAGCATAATATGGTAAAAAACATATGTTTTGAAGAAAAGACCTAATCCCAGTTCTACCATGAGGACCTTGGCAATTTACTTCGATTTTTTTTAAACCTCAGTTTCCTCATCTGTAAAATGGAACATCCGTTGAGAATGAAAGGTCTATAGAGTACTAGTACAGTGCCTGGGGCACTGTAGGGGCTCAAAAAAAATGGCGGCTATTATGTGGTACAGTGTAAACTTTCAGATCATGGGCCAGATTAAAGGATTCAGATCCTGGTTTTACTTACTAGCTCTGTGACTTTATGCAGGTGACCTGACTCCTCTGTACCCTATCTGTCAACTGAAGATGATATCAACCTTCGTTGACATAAAGATTAAATTACTCAATGTATGTTGGACATTTAGGATAGTGCCTGGGAGATATTAAGCTCCCAGATGTAGGCAATTATCATCATTTACTATTTTTTTTTTCTGAGATGGAGTTTCACTCTTGTTGCCCAGGCTGGAGTGCAATGACGTGATCTCGGCTCACTGCAACTTCCACCTACTGGGCTCAAGTGATTCTCCTGCCTCAGCCTCCCAAGTAGCTGGGATTACAGGTGCGTGCCACCACACCCAGCTAATTTTTGTATTTTTAGTAGAGATGGGGTTTTACCATATTGGCCAGGCTGGTCTCGAACTCCTGACCTCATGATCTGCCCCGCCTCGGCCTCCCAAAGTGCTGGAATTACAGGTGTGAACCACCACACCGAGCCCATCATTTACTATTTTATACCAAGAGTTCAGTTCCTACTCCAACCCTGCCTGCATGTCATGTTGAATTCATTTCATCTGATCACTACTTTTTTTTTTTTTTTTTTTTTGAGACGGAGTCTCGCTCTGTCGCCCAGGCTGGAGTACAATGGCCGGATCTCAGCTCACTGCAAGCTCCGCCTCCTGGGTTCATGCCATTCTCCTGCCTCAGCCTCCGGAATAGCTGGGACTACAGGCGCCCGCCACCTCGCCCGGCTAGTTTTTTGTATTTTTTAGTAGAGACGGGGTTTCACCGTTTTAGCCAGGATGGTCTCGATCTCCTGACCTCGTGATCCACCCGTCTCGGCCTCCCAAAGTGCTGGGATTACAGGCTTGAGCCACCGCGCCCGGCCTGATCACTACTTTCTTTTCACACATACTGCTTTCTCCAGGAAGAGAAGAAGAAAGAACCACAGCAAGCTATGAGGAAAAAACATGGAGGGACCACCAGAGAAGGCAAGCTGTGGAATACCTAGGAAGAAAACTTGTTCAGTTCTCAGTCTCACCCACCTCATCAATGTGGTTATCTTCAAGTATTCCTAACCAAAGAAGATTGCCACGTCTTATCCAAAGCCAAGCAGGTTTGGCCTGAGGCAAAATCTTTTTTTTTTTTTTGAGATGGAGTCTCGCTCTGTTGCCCAGGCTGAAGTGCAGTGGCAGAATCTCAGCTCACTGCAAGCTCTGCCTCCCGGGTTCACGCCATTCTCCTGCCTCAGCCTCCCAAGTAGCTGGAACTACAGGTGCCCGCCACCACGCCCAGCTAATTTTTTTTGTATTTTTAGTAGAGACAGGGTTTCACTGTGTTAGCCAGGATGGTCTCCCATCTCCTGACCTCATGATCAGCCTGCCTCGGCCTCCCAAAGTGCTGAGATTACAGGTGTGAGCCACCACGCTCAGCCGGCCTGAGGCAAAATCTTGAAGGAGATGAAGACTTTCGAGCCCCAAACCCATACTTTTATTTATTTGTTCATTAACTTTTTTTTTTTTTCTGAGACAGAGTCTTGCTCTATCGCCCAGGCTGGAGTGCAGTGGTATGATCTTGGCTCACTGCAACCTCTGCCTCCCAGGTTCAAGCGATTCTCCTGCCTCAGCCTCCAGACTAGCTGGGACTACAGATGCGTGCCACCATGCCCGGCTATTTTTTTTTTTTTCCAGACAGAGTTTCACTCTTGTTGGCCAGGCTGGAGTGCAGTGGCATGATCTCGGCTCACCAAAACTTCCGCCTCCCATGTTCAAGCGATTCTCCTGCCTCAGCCTCTGTAGTAGTTGGGATTACAGGCATGTGCCACCATGCCAGGCTAGTTTTGTATTTTTAGTAGAGATGGGGTTTCTCCAGGTTGGTCAGGCTGGTCTCGAACTCCCCACCTCAGGTGATCTGCCCACCTGCGCCTCCCAAAGTGCTGGGATTGCAGGCATGAGCCACCGCGCCTGGTCTTTTTTGGTATTTTTAATAGAGACGGGGTTTCACCACGTTAGCCAGGATGGTCTTGATCTCCTGACCTTGTGATCCACCCGCCTCAGCCTCCCAAAGTGTTAGGATTATAGGCATGAGCCACAGTGCCCAGCCTTGTTCATTCATTTTTTTAGATATGGGGTCTTGCTGTGTCAGTCAGGCTGGAGTGCAGTGGCATGATCATGGCTCAGTGTAGCCTCAAACTCCTAGGCTCAAGCAACCCTCCCATTTCAGCTTCTCAAGTAGCTGGGACCACAGGTATGCCCCACCATGCCCAGCTAATTTTTTTTTTCACTTCTTTAGAGATGGGAGTCCTGCAATGTTGCTCACACTATTCTTGAACTCCTGGCCTCAAGGAATCCTTCTGTCTCAGTGTCCCAAGTAGCTGGGATGATTTACAGTCGTGAGCCACTGTGGCTCCTACACTTCTTTCCCAGAGAGCCCTCTCCATCCCTTAATTTATATAAACTGGTCTTCTATTAGTTCCTTCTCTTGTTTTTCTATGAAAACCTACTCTCAGGAACCAGCCTGGTAATAGTAATTTACACTTTAATCAAAGCTATTACTTGTGCTAGGAATATCTGCAGTTTAGACAATATCAGTAATATGGATTTAAAGGCTCTATACCCTGTTAAAAAGAATTTGAGGCATTGAAGTAAGTACTTGTTATATACAGAACATGCTTAATAGCACCCTTGGGCAAATCCTAAAGAACATGTGTCTACATGCTAGGCCAGGGCTGCCTAAAGGCAGATATTGTGTCTTTGTAAGCCTAGCACAGTGCCTGGCTCATGGAAGGAGCTCAAGAAATGTTTGCTAAACTGAATGTTACTGGATCAGGAAGGGTGAATGGGGGGACAGGAGGGAGAAAGAGAATCATGAGCTGAGATTTCCTTACATCTCTGGAGTCTTGGACTTGTTCTTGCCGTTGAAGAACTCGGGGAGAGCCCTCCGCTCAATGGCATGAACGCTGTAAGAGAAGCCAGAGTGGTTTCAGAAGAAGGCACTGTTGAAGGGATGGGGGCCCCAAGGGAGGAAAAGTCTAGAAGGCAAAGAAGGAAAAAAGCTCGAAATTGCTGCAGTTAGAAGCTTAGGGAGAACATCCCACAGGGCTGTAAGACTCAAAAGGACACCAGGAGCTCCCCTAAAACTATAGTGTACTCTGGTCTATCTGGCTGAGGAAAAAATAACTTATTTGGAGGAGGCAGGGAGAAGAACAGCCTGTTGACCCCTGGAGGCAGGGAAATAAGGACTCAGTGCGAAGTTGGGGACAACCATACCTATTGTAGTCAAACCAGGCAGCATAGCTGGGAATGATGATGTGGTGGGTCTGTTCAGTCACGTTGTCCTCATGCAGGTCTGGATTCTTGGTCTGCTCTCCCTTGTTCCCCGTACTGTTCTCATCCTCATCCTATAAGTATGGAGGCTGCTGGACACTCAGCATTCCTGTTTCCTCCCTAGCAACCCTCTGCTTCTCCCACCCCCCAGGAATGTGGACACTACAGATAGGTGATGGGACTGAGCAGTCATGGGCCCCAGGACTCTGAAAGGGTCAGAGTTTTGAACAACAGCTAGAATTAGTCTACGGTGGGTAAAGTCTGGGCATTGAAAAGTTTGGGCAGAATGAACTCTATAATCACAAATCAGAATCACATAGAGAGATAGGGCCTCTCTAAACTGGCTCCACCTTGCCCGTCGTCTCCATGCTTTCATCTTCCTGTTCATCTGAAAGACAAAGACCAAGATGTAAAGCTGAAGCCTCCTGAGGGGCAAGAAAGCCCTACAAAAAGCCCATCAGGTTAGCGAAAAGGGAGCAGCTGAGCCCTCCCCTCCCCTTGGCTCTGACTGCCTTGCCCAAGAGGCTCCTGTCTTACCTAGGTCAGTCATGGTGCCGCCTTTGACTGGGGCCGACTCTGAGTCTTTCTTTGTGTTAACTGCCAAAACAGAGAGTCATTTTATCAGACAGATTTTGCCTAATTCAAGCCTTCAATCTAATAGTTACAGAGATCCTACTTTCTCCAAAAATTTTCTTCATCTGATTGCAAAATATAGTAATTCTCTCCAGTCACAATTATTCTAGGGCCTGAAACTTGCTTGCTACTTTCCCCACTTCTCCAACCAAAAATTAGCTTATTTCTCTATGTACATTCGTTAATCATTCTTGTCTTTGATAGGTCTTTATCTCCATCTATGTATCTGTAAGCTTTTAATGGTCTGATACTGAATCTGACCAAATCATTCTGTGGAGGAATGGTTAGGTGTTAAACATTTTTGAAAGCATACTTTCCTCAACTGAATTCATATGCATATGCTCAGGAGCAAACAGAGAGAGGAGAGCTGATTGATGAGGAGGTGGAAGCCAGAACTCTTCTTGGTGGCACCCCTAATCCTACCCCTGAAACACACGTCTGGAATACCTGGGGTGAGTCTATAGAATACAGACTGTAAACCAGCATTGGTGGAGCAATGGTCTCCAAAGTGGGGTTCTAACATAGGATGCAAAAGATGATCCACTGCAACTCAGGGAGAGAATACAGAATTTCTCTTCATGTTTTTGTGTTTTTTTTTTTGAGACGGAGTCTTGCTCTGTCGCCCAGGCTGGAGTGCAATGGTGCGATCTTGGCTCACTGCAAGCTCTGCCTCCCGGGTTCAAGTGATTCTCCTGCCTCAGCCTCCCAAGTAGCTGGGATTACAGGCGTGTGCTATCACGCCTGGCTAATTTTCGTATTTTTAGTAAAGACAGGGTTTCACCATGTTAGCCAGGATGGTCTCGATCTCCTGACCTCATGATCTGCCTGCCTTGGCCTCCCAAAGTGCTGGGATTACAGGGGTGAGCCACCGTGCCTGGATACTTCATGTTTATCATTTTTTACATTTTTCAGTTTTTTAGATATGTTTGTGTTTTATAACGTTCCCACAGTAGTGACTTAATAGTACATGTACAGGCCGGGTGCAGTGGCTCACGCCTGTAATCCCAACACTTTGGGAGGCCGAAGTGGGCGGATCATGAGGTCAGGAGATCAAGACCATCCTGGCTAACATGGTGAAACCCCGTCTCTACTAAAAATACAAAAAATTAGCCAGGTGAGGTGGTGGGTACGTGTAGTCCCAGCTGCTTAGGAGGCTGAGGCAGGAGAATGGCGTGAACCCAGGAGGCGGAGCTTGCAGTGAGCCAAGATCACGCCACTGCACCCCAGACTTCATGACACAGCGAGACTCCGTCTCAAAAAAAAAAAAAAAAAAAAAAAGCGTGTAAAATATCGTCTAGTATGATTATGATTATGTAAAAACTAAATTGTGGATCCTGTAGACTGGGAGCTGGACCTGAGAAATCAGCTCACTCGGGGTTCGGCAAAGGAGAATCAGGATGGGGAGTAGGGGTGGATTCCAGGAGCTCAGCCTGGCCTGTACCTGTTTTGGGAAGTGTCACCTCTTCTACATTGGGGACTGGTGAGGGCTCGTCCATGTCCTTTGTGAGGTCTTCTTGCTCCTCTTCTCTGTGGCCACGCTTTGACTTAGTATAAGGTGTTGAGGGACTGGGAAGGAAAGAGTGAAAGAGAACTCAGTCATCCTTGGACAAGGAGTCCCTGGAAGTTGAAGTTCAAGGGAAGGGAAGTGACAGAGAATTCCAAGGGTAGAGCTGAGTACAAACAGAAACCAGTAATTACAGACTAATCGGAAGTGGCAAAGGCTTTTCATTTGATAAAGCTCTCTTTAAATTTCTAGTGGGGCCAGGACCAGAACTAACAACTGAGTAGCTAAAGATCTCCTCATCTTCCCTCTCAGGACACCTGCAGTATTTACGGCACACCCAGGTCAGGGCCAGGTGGTTATAGGAAGGGATTTGTCTTTCCTTCCTTCAACATGATGTGGAGAGAATGGTGAACTCGGGGGCAGGCTAGGGGCTGGCACACCCTTTCTTAGCATTTTTCTTCTTCGCTTCTGGGGTTGGCGAAGGAGAGGGGGAGCGCTTCCTCTTCTTATAGTTTCCCCCCTTCTTGTCCCGTCGATCTGAATCTGGGCTGTTCACCTATAGGATGGAGAATCGGGACAAATGTCAGCCTACAATCCCCAATGAAGATTTGTTCTGAGACTTATGCTAAGGGCACCAGGAAAAAAGAACAGGATTTGTCACCTCATCTGTCAATGTCTTGGCTGAAATCTTCTTTCGGCGGGAGACAGGGTTTTTGTCATCATTTACTTCGTAGTCTTCCTCATTCATCCATTCATTGAAGGTGTCGGTGTCCAGGATCCACTTTGCATGAATCTAAAGTACAAAGGCAGATCATGCTGCAGAGAAGCCTGGAAGCCACAGCTCTGTCTGGGGACCCTTAACAGAAAAAGTCCAAGGGCACACGAGCCTCTGTTTCACTTTCCAAGAGTAGACTGCTCCTGGCATTCTTTTTGGGGAAGAGGGGGTACAAGAAAAGCTCACCTTCCTAGGTTTCTCAGGAGTTGGAGCATCTTCCACAGATGCTTCAATTTCACTCGCTGGGATCCATGTGTCATAACTGCCATGGGAAATTGAGCACACAGTAGAATCAATGGGATAGAATTGTGGAAAAGTGAAGTGCAAATCTTTTATCCTTTCCATTTACAGAAAGTATTGGGTTGGCTTTTTTTTTGGTATTCTATTTATTATAAAGAAGTAAAAGCACATTACGAAACATTTCAAAAATAGAGAACAAAAAGAATTACCCTTACATAACTACTCTTGACACATGTATATGTGTTTTTTCACAGTAATTTTTGTTTTGTTTTTTCGATACGGAGTCTTGCTCTTGCTCTGTCGCCCGGGTTGGAGTGCAGTGGCGCAATCTCGGCTCACTGCAACCTCCGCCTCCCGGGTTCAAGCGATTCTCCTGCCTCAGCCTCCTGAGTAGCTGGGATTACAGGTGCCTGCCACCACGCCTGGCTAATTTTTATATTTTTAGTAGAGACGGGGTTTCACCATTTTGGCCAGGGTGGTCTCAAACTCCTGACCTCATGATCCACCCACCTCGGCCTCTCAAAGTGCTGGGATTACAAGCGTGAGACACTGCGTCCAGCCGGGGTTTTTGTTTTTGTTGAGACAGGGTCTCACTTTGCTGCCTAGGCTGGTCTCGAACTTCCAGCCTTTAGTGATCCTCCTGCCTTGGCTTCCCAAAGTGCTAGGATTACAGGAGTGAGCTACTGTGCCTGGTCCACAATTTTGTTTTTACATAATCATAATCATACTAGATGATATTTTACACGCTACTTTTTTTTTTTTTGAGACAGGGTCTTGCTGTGTTGGCCAGGTTATAGTGCAGTGGTGCAATCATGGCACAATGCAGACTCAACCTCCTGGGCTCAAGTAATCCTCCTACCTCAGTCCCCCAAGTAGCTAGAAGTACAGGTGCGTGCCACCATGCCCAGCTAATTTCTGTATTTTTTTTTGTAAAGACAGGGTTTGACCATGTTGCCTAGGCTGGTCTCAAACTCCGGGGCTCAAGCAATCTGCCCGCCTCAGCCTCCCCAAGTGCTGGGATTATAGGCATTAGCCACTGCACCCAGCCTATGTGCTATTTTTTGTTTTGCTTTGTTAAGACAGAGTCTCACTCTGTCGCCCAGGCTGGAGTGCAGCAGTGTGATCTTGGCTCACTGCAACCTCTGCTGCCCGGGTTCAAGCGATTATACTACTTCTCAGCCCCACCAGTAGCTAAAACTACAGGCGTGCGCCACCATGCCCTGCTAATTTTTTTTTTTTTTTTTGTATTTTTAGACACAGGGTTTCAGCATGTTGGCCAGGCTGGTCTCGAACTCCTAACCTCAGGTGATCCGCCTGCCTTGTCCTCCCAAAGTGCTGGGACTACAGGCGTGAGCCACCATGCCGGGCCTACATGCTGCTTTTTGCAACTATTAATAATATTCACTTATAAATTGTCCATGTTTTTTATATCACTTTAAAGGCTGCATAATAGCCCACTGAGTAGATATACAAATTTACTGAAACATTTTCCTACTGTTAGACATTTAGATTGTTTCTAACATTTACTTATCAAAAATTATGTGGGGATAATCAATTCATACATAAAGCCTCAATTGTTTTAGCCCAAGGCTTGTTCACTAAGTCCAAACCTCCCCCAAGACTGAGGTTCACTTAATAGGTGAGAGGAGAACAAATTAAGTGATCTAAAAATAACTCTGAACGAGTGGCTTCTTGCTCTGCTAGATGTTCCAGGGCTTCTGGGTCTGGCTCTTATACTTAAACCTGCCCCAGGAACCCATCCTCACCTGTCAGGATAGTAGCCCCAGTGCAGAAGAACCTGCTTATCCCTCTTCATGACTGGTCGTACCCATTCCTCTGGGGATAGAGGAAGAGAAGGGAGAGATATAAGCTAAAGAGGGACACAAAAAAAATACTGTACATAAGCCCTAACTAATGCACTCTCCTGTTGTAGCAGGGGACTTGGTAATAGGAACTTAAGGTGTTAGGAGGATTCAAGATTGAAAGAAGAAGAGCCCAGGTACTGAATGGTGATCTTAGTCCTCTGCCTCCTAGTCCAAACCATCCACTCAAGTGGCCAGGAAAACCCAGGTCTCACCTTCTTCTAGATTCCCCGGGACAGGATACACAACATGGGAGGCATTGTTCTTATCCTCAGTGACTGTTCCCTAGATGGCACAAGGAGAAGCAGGTAAATTACGGTCCCCTCTGAATTACTCAAGGTTTAGCCACAGAGCTGCCTTCCTAATCATATTTTGCTTATAATAGTATTAAAGTTAGTTTGCATTCTCTAAGCACACACCAGCTAAGTGGCAGAGGGAAACAGCTGGGATTGTGCTAATAATGGAGAAAAGTCAAAGAATTAAAAATTGCTACAAATAATCCTCTGAACAGATAATCTATACATGGGAAATTTAAAGTCAACTGTACGTCCTTATCAATGACATCTGTTCATTATTATAAAGTTCTAAAGAGCAGGGATTTCATTTATCTGAAATCAAGCAATCTCTAGCTCAATAGAAGTGGATACTATTTTTCCCCAGGCCAACATAAGTCTCTAGGAACAGTAATGCAAACCTGTCAGGACTGAAAAATGGGAGAAGTAGACAGAAAAAGACAGACTCAAGGCTTTAACTCAAGTCTTTTTCCAAGTAGACACAGCCACCTCTGAAGCAGAAAACATGGTAGTTCAGGGCTGCTGCTTGGTATAGAAAACATCAGGAAAAGAGTCATGGAGTTTCTGAAACCTCTCCTGATCAGACCATTTACCTGGTGTCTCTTGATAATGTCCTTTAATTTCCCTAGTAGTTTGGGCTCAATTTCTGGGCACAGAAAAATGTTAGGTCGAGACAGGCAATTATTCTGTGGAGAAAAGAAATAGAATGAGATCACGGGAAAGGAGTGTTTTAGATTCTCACTGAGGGAAGGGAGATAAATAGGGGATATGCCTATTACCTGCACCAAGGACTTCTCGATGGTCATAAACATTTCCACATTGCGGTCCATGCGTGATGGATTCTGGAAATCGTAACGCCGCCTTGTGAAGAGGCAATAATCTAGTGAGTGGTATAGCTCAGGTCTGCAGATGAGGTGAGGGCATGTGACTTTTGTTTTTTGAGATGGAGTCTTGCTCTGTCACCTAGGCTGGAGTGCAGCGGTGTGATCCTGGCTCACTGCAACCTCTGCCTCTCAGGTTCAAGCAATTCTCCTGTCTCAGCCTCCCCAGTAGCTGGGACTACAGGCACACACCACCTCGCTTGGCTAATTTTTGTATTTTTAGTGGAGACAGGGTTTCACCATATTGGTCAGGCTGGTCTCGAACTCCTGACCTCAGGTGATCCACCTGCCTTGGCCTCTCAAAGTGCTGGGATTACAGGCATGAGCCACCACACCCAGCCTTTTTTTTGTAGTTGTTGTTGTTTTGAGAGGGAGTCTCGCTCTGTTGCCCAGGCTGGAGTGCACTGGCGTGATCTTGGCTAGCTGCAACCTCTGCCTCCCCTTTACAAGCCATTATCCGGCCTCAGCCTCCCAAGTAGCTGAGATTACAGGTGCCCGCCACCATGCCCAGCTCATTTTTGTATTTTAGTAGAGATGGGGTTTCGCCAAGTTGGCCAGGCTCGTCTTGAACTCCTGACCTCAAATGATCCAACCACCTCGGCCTCCTAAAGTGTTGGGATTACAGGCATGAGCCACTGCGCCCAGTCATGACTTCTTAATATGGGAAATTAGGAGGCAAGCTTGCTTACAGCTATTGCCAAAATCACCTGGGATCTGAGGTTCACTGATCTCAACTCCATGAATCACTCTCTGTGCTTACTCCAAAGGGACAAAAAAAAGGTTCCAGACGCCAACCTAAAAATCCCTTTTCCTCTACAAAACACACACTGATACTCGAGTACACACTCACTCTTGGCGACTGTTTTGGCTCTGACTCCCAACCATTTTTCTGACCTAACAAGTCAGGTCTACTGACCCAGCAAAATAAAGACTCACAAGAATTTCTACCCCAGAAAGACCCCAGGCAATCAAAAGGAGGGATTTCCTCTAAACTAAATGTAAGAAGAATAGAGAGAATCATCTCACCATCCCTGGTCACTCTTGAATTTGTAGGCAGCTGCAAGAATGTGGCACAAGGAGCCTCCCGCTTTGAAATCTAGGAAACATTTGATCTACAAAATCAAGGTACGGAAGAAGCATGTCAAGGTTCGATTGTAAATTCTATCATCACTTAAAATCCTTTCACAAAATCCCATGCTGAACTGATCTCCCTCTTTTTTTTTCAGATGGAGTTTCGCTCTTGTTGCCCAGGCTGGAGTGCAATGGCACGATCTTGGCTAACTGCAACCTCTGCCTCCCAGGTTCAAGCAATTCTCCTGTCTCAGCCTCCCAAGTAGCTGGGATTACAGGTGCCTACCACCACATCTGGCTAATTTTGTATTTTTAGTAGAGACAGGGGGGGTTTCTCCATGTTGGTCAGGCTGGTCTCCAACTCCAGACCTCAGGTGATCCGCCCACCTCGGCCTCCCAAAGTGCTGGGATTACAGGCGTGAGCCACCGTACCCAGCTCAAAGCTGAAATTCTTTAACCCTTGTGCCATTGCATCATGTGGCCTGCAAGAGGGGAGTGAAAGAAACCAATATACAGAAAGCACCACCTTGTGCTAACACTTTACTGGATTATCTCAGGTGCCATTATAGAAACCCTACAAGGTAGGTTTACTAATCCCATCTAGAGATGAAGGAACCAAGACTCATGAATGCTGCCCAAGATCACACAGCCATCAAGTAGCAAAGCCAGAATTTGAACACAAGCCCACACAAATCCAAATCTCAAGTCCGCTTTTAACCATGCCATGAGAGACTTGTGGACTGATCCCAGGCACTCTGAAATAATTTGTTGCACAAAGTATTACTAAGACAAAAAGAATGGTAAACTGGAGACTAGGCCAAGCCAATAATGCCCTGACCAGGGATAGGGATGGTAGAAAATAACCCAAATTTCAAAAATTACAAAATTCACAAATCTTTTTTTAAAATACAACTCTCCAGTTTGGTGGACTCACCACCACCACCCCCCGCCCTCTCTCCTACTTCTGCACTCACCGGCAGTTTAGTGAGCGGTGCATTGCTGACATGTTTGCCAAAAACTTCTTCCTGAAATTGTAGTAACTGTACAACCAGGCTAGACAGGGACTTGTTGGTGGGTGGTTCAGCTTGTATATACTAACGGAAAAGAGGGAAAGGAAAGAAAAATAGATCTCAGATAAATTGTCCACTATCTTCCACATTTCTCCCCCAGGGGCTCTGGAAGTATCTGGAGCAAAGAAAACAGTGCCTTTCTCCCTATTTAGTCTCTATAAAGAAAATGGCAAAAGGGAGGCTCTGGACATCCCAACCAGGAAGCTGAAATTCTGCTGTCACCAGCCCAGATGGCCAGTGTTGGGGAGAACAGGGAAGCTTACTACTCTTCCTCAGCTACACTCTGAAATTAGAGTTGCAGGACCCTATTATCTTGGCACCTCATCCTCAACCAACAGCACTGAGGGTTGTTAAAATTCTGGAGGTTTATAGAGTTCAGATCATGGAAGCAATACCTTTGGAGCTCTAAGAGAGACATTTCTTAGGAGAAATCTGTGTAAAGCCATGATTCCCCCTATAACGTAGCCTAACAAGAAAAGGTACAAGGAAGTGAAGGAGGGCAAGCTGACTGAGAGTGAGCCTGTGCATTTTGCTCCTGAAGACTGGGTATAAAGGTCTTCATAAGCCCTCCTAGACAGGAAGGGCCATCCACTCACCAGCCTGATGGAGAAGAGCAAGAAAACATCTACCCTGTCTGAGGAAACTGTATCCGAGACAAGTAACCCTGGCTCTACCTCAATATTTCCACACTTCGCTACCTAGTAGCATCCTAGCCTTCCATTATAATTTGAACCTGAGCCAGGAGACTTTCTTTTTACCTTTTGACCCGTTTTCTCCCCCCTCATCACAAAGAAGACAGCGCCTCTCAGTGAGAGGTGAAAAGAGATAGATCTGTGAAGGGAAAGGTAAATGACAAAGAGCTAAGAGCACGGAAGCTGAACCAGGTCACAGTTGTCAATCCCCACCAAGGCCGGAGGCTCAGCCCCTAGCTTGATCTCCCTGCAAAAGGTCAAAGCAAGAGCCTCTCACAGGCATAGAGACAAGCCATAGAAATAGCAGCTATTTGTCAAGATTCTGACACCCAGAGAGACCCCAAGGGCAGGGCCAGGCTCATAATCAGGATCAGTAGGAAGTTCTCCTAAGCCACTAAGCACACTTCTGACGAGCTGCAAAGCCGGCAGGAAGAAATGGGGAGCTGAAAGAAAGCCACAAAGAGAACCCCTCTCTGAGGGTAGTGAGAAAAAGAGAGGCAGACTATTTCCAGGGAAAACCAGGCCTAGAGACAAAGACGACACCACGAAGAGGTCTAGTAGAAAAGACAGGTAAGGATTCTTAAACCCTTTGTTCACTACCTTATGATCGCCAGTTATGGGGTTTAGGGGTGAGGGGCTAGAGATAGAACGCTCACCCTAACCTCTTGACCCCAAACCCACGGTACTGCAAAGCTAGGTTGCAGGGTGACTTCACTGCAAAATCGAGGAAAGGTTTTGGAAGGGGTCGCTACCCAGGAACTCCTATACCCCAGCTCCCTGAGAGATTCTGTTGCCTCTTAGATGAAGGTGGGGGATGAGCGGCGGAGACAGGTGATTCCTGGGTGGGGACCTTTTTCAAGCTGATGAGCAGCCAACGGCTTGCTCTGTGACTGTTTACCCTCCTGCTTTCCATCCTCTCTCTGAACATACACAAAGCACCGGGGAGGCCTCAGCCCCACCGGTACCCGGCTCCATGGGGAGCTCTGGCGGGCACGTTCCGGGTTGCGGGGGAACCCATTGGGCACTCGGTCCACACCCGGCCGGCCGCCTCTCCCAGAAGAGCCAGGAGGGCGATGGCTGAGGGGAAGGTGGGCTAATGGCACCGGGGCCTGCCGGGCAGTAGAGAAAAACAAGGGGCAGAGGGCGCAGCAGTGGGGGCGGGGGCTAGGCTCGGAGGCTAGGGGTGCGGGGAGAGGGAGGCTGGGGGAGGGGCGCGGGCGCGCGGGAGGGCGCGCGGGGGGCTGCTCCGAAGGCCGCAGGGGAGGGGCTGGGGCGCCTGGAGGGTGGGCAGGATCCCGGAGCTGCAGGGCCGCGGTCCCTTTGTCCCGCCCCCGGTCCCCGCGCGGCCCGGCCCGGCCCGCGTACCTTCTTGTAGTTCTTGCCGAGCCACAGCCGCACGTTGTCGAACTGGGTCACGGTGTCCGCGGCCTCGTAGTACTTCACGTTGGGGCCGCCGTCCTTCTTCCGCACCGCCATCTTCTCGGGCTCGGGCCCCGCCGCCGCCCGCCCCACTCAGCTCAGCTCCCGCCTCCTCCGCCTCCTCCTCCGCCCGCCTCCCGCCGCCTCCCGCCGCCGCGGCCGCCGCCTCCCGCCGCCTGGGCCGGCCCCGGTCCGCGCTGCGCCCCCTGCCGGCAGGCCGGGCGCGGCGGAGGAGCTCCAGGCGCGGGCCGACCCTGGTGGCCTACCCGGCAGCGGCGGCGGGAGCCTCCGGGGAGAAGGACTCTTCCTGGAGGGGGCGCCATTCTCCTGAGATCCCTCTTACCAGACGCGAAGCCCTTCCCTCTTTTTGCCTCAGCCCGTTAGTGTCACCTCGCTATCCCACTCCAGGCGGCCGCCAGTCGCTGGAGCAGCCCCAACCCGTTGCCCCGAGTGGCCCTCACCTTGCGCATTCCTAATCCGACGGAGCCCCTCGTCCCCCAAAACCCCAAAACCCTTTCCCCAAGAAGTTCCTTCCTTCCATCCATTCCCAGCATCTCCCCATTTAAACTTTTCTGAGTCTCCCTCACCCCTCGCGCTTGTCCACCCAGCAACCCCTTCACTTGTTAACCCAAAAGTCCCCTAGCCGCCACCTTGGGGACCCAGTGCCTTCCTCAACTGCTTCCTCCGCTGGCCTCGCTGTCGCCTCCTAAGTAGGTGTGAGCTCCTTGAGACTCCGACTCTTCGCTAGGCAGGAGACCCTCCTTCCCTGGGTCACCCGGTCCATCCGACTCTTTTTCTCTGGGTGGCGTAGATAGGAGGTAAGGAACCAAGGGGTGGGGAGTCCTCAGGTGAGTGCGCGTCGAGGCCGGTACCCTGCTTCCGGTTCCCGCATGTAGTCCCCGATTGCAGTGCGGACCCCTTCTGTAAGCGCGCGGCAAAATGTGGTTTTGGAAGTCACGGTGGCCGAGTGGTTAAGGCGTTGGACTCGAAATCCAATGGGGTTTCCCCGCACAGGTTCGAATCCTGTTCGTGACGGCTTTTTTTTTTTTTTTTTTTTTTTTTTCTTTCTTATTATTAAGACGGAGTCTGGCTCTGTTGCTCAGGCTGGAGTGCAGTGGCGCGATTTCGGCTCACCGCAGCCTCCACTTCCCGGGTTCAAGCAATTCTCCTGCCTTAGCCTCCCGAGTAGCTGGGACCACAGGCATGCGCCACCACACCTGGCGTTTTTAGTAGAGACGGGTTCACCGTATTGGCTAGGCTGGTCTCAAACTCCCGACCTCAGGTTATCTGCCAGCCTCGGCCTCCCAAAGTGCTGGGATTACAGGCGTGAGCACCGCGCCCGGCCTGACGGCGACTTTTTAAATCCCACTTCACAACACGTAAAGGTAATCCCACTTCTCACAAGTGTCTTTCGTGCACTTTCTCTCTCCAAAAGGAAGCCGCCAACAGGTCTTACCCCTGTATTTGGGAGAATGGGAGTGATCTTGGGAAGCTTAATTATGTACGACTGTGTTGGCTGCTAGACTGTGAGGCATTTTCAGAATTTTATAACTTCAGGCTTGCTGGGAGAGCTTTGGCACATGTCTCATTCTTTTGAGGGCATAGGGAAGGATTTGGTTGAAGGGTTACATTTTGTCTGGGAATGTGAGTGGCTGTTTTGCAGTATTAGTCAAACCTAGAGTTTCCTCTAAATTTCATGACCAGAAGTCACACCTTGTAGGTCTAATTACACCGAAGACCCAGGAAACAGGGGATTCTCTCATCTGGATTTCCTTGAGGTGTACAGGGCTAGAAGGGAGTAGCCTATTGAAACATCATTGCAGATCCAACTAGAGCCAAGGTGTGGGAAGATTATTCTCAATTTTTATTGAGTGCTTATTATGTGCCAGGTACTGTTTTAAATTATCTATGTGTATTAACCAAGCGAGGAAATTAATCTCATCTTTAACCTTTAACCCTCTTATACTCATCTCACCCCATTTTTCCTGTCCCCTAATTTCTGATTGTGGGAGGATCTGGGCTGCTTGTTGAAGATTTTGTTGTTTGTTTTGGGGGGTTGTTTTTGAGACAGGGTCCTGCTCTGTTGCCCAGGCTGCAGTGCAGTGGTGCAATCTCAGTTCACTGCAACCTCAAACTCCCAAGCCCAAGCGATCCTCCCGCCTCAGTAGCTGGGACTACAGGCATGCACCACCACGCCCAGATAATTTTTTGTATTTTTAGTAGAGACAGGGTTCTGGGATTTCGCCATGTTGCCCAGACTGGTCTCAAACTCCTGGACTCAAGCAGTCCGCCTGCCTCAGTCTCCCAAAGTGGTGGGATGACAGGTGTGAGCCACAGTGCCTGGCCAAGGATGTTCTTTTTGTACTTCTCACACAGCCTCTTGTCCAAAAAGAATCCCAAAGGGCAGGGGGCTCTAGGGTAATACATAGAGCTTTCTACACATTTATACCTTAGAGTTTCCCACCTTCATACCACTGCTCAGGCTGTTCTTTCCAGCATGACCCTCACATTGCCTCCCTGCCCCTCACCATTAACACTTTCCAAAATCCTTTAGGCCCCTCTTCTTTGATGCTCTTGATCACTCCAGCTACCTATCAGTCTACCACCACCACCATTCACTGAATTGCATGCAAGGACTTCTCGCTTGATATGCTAACATAAAAATAAAACAAAAACAGGGCTGGATGTGGTGGCTAACTCCTGTAATCCCAGCACTTTGGGAGGCCTAGGCAGGTGGATCACGAGGTCAGGAGTTCAAGACCAGCCTGGCCAATGTAGTGAAACCCCCTCTCTACTAAAAATACAAAAATTAGCTGGGCGTGGTGCCAGGCACCTGTAATTCCAGCCACTTGGGAGGCTGAGGCAAGAGAATCGCTTGAATCCAGAAGGCAGAGGTTGCAGTGAGCTAAGATCATGCCACTGCACTCCAGCCTTGGTGATGCAGAGACTCTGTCTCAAATAAAATAAAATAAAAACACGTTCCATTTATTTTACCTGCTAAATATGTCTCAGATATGCTCACTTTTCTCAGGGGTGAGTGCAGGCTGAGCTAGAGCCTTCATTTGGAAAGTAGTGGTATTTGCGGGCACCATACGAGGTAATATATAGAAAGCTGCACTAAAGCATCCACACTGCAGTCTGGGACCTTAAACCCTTGCATGGCTGCTTTCTATGTTGCAGGATATGACCCCTTTTCTCTCACCACTCTTCCATATTCACTACATTCTGTCCACTGGCATTCTTTTAGTTCCTGGTACTTATTTAGCTTTGCTCATGGTGTTCTCTGCCTGGAATAATCTTTCTCTTCCACACTTTCTACTCATTCTCCACCTAAATGTTGGTTCTCCTGTGGAGTTTTCTCTGACCACTTGTTGCCTACCACATCCTATGCCCTCATCTTATTATGTGAAGTCTTTCTTCCCCTGTGGCATATAAACACATTAAACACAGATAAGCCAGTCAGTTTAAAAAATGGGTGTTTTTAGGAGGCTGAGGCAGGAGAATGGCGTAAACCCAGGAGGCGGAGCTTGCAGTGAGCCGAGATCGCGCCACTGCACTCCAGCCTGGGCGACAGAGCGAGACTCTGTCTCAAAAAACAAAAAACAAAAAAACAAAAAAACAAAAAATGGGTGTTTTTTACAGTAGTTATGTGTACATGTTTTAATCTTCAGACTGGTATATAAGCTTCTTGAGAGTTAGGACTGTGTATTTTATTTATTTGCATCTTCTCTACAAGGCCTTATAGATGTGATGAACTATGTATTGAATTAATTTATAAAATCTCATATGCTCACGATTCTCCTTCCTACCAAATCCCAGTTTGCAGAGGCTCTCATATTTAAATATCTGGAGAGCCATGACCAGAATTGACCAGCAGAGGGCAACCAACAACTATGTTGTGAAGGGAAGAAGGATCCATGGTTTACAAAATGGAGGATCTGGACCAAGAAGGGAAATATGGCAGAGGTAATTTGCTACTTGAAGATTATCCCTTTTATTGTCAAATTCTTCTCTTGTAACTTTTGTGGGTGAGAGGCCAAGGATTCAAACCTTCATATACAATAGACCATTTTAAATTTCTACCATCCCCATGTACCCACCCCATCTCCCCAATTCCTTCACCCTTCCTCTTCCACTCCAACAAATCCTATGTATTCTTTTACCTTTCTTTACCTTGCATGATCTGGCCCCCTCTCTCTCACCATTCTTACGTATTTACATATCACCCACTGGCATTCTTTAGTTCCTGCTACAGTATGTGGCCTTGCATATTTTCCCTGAAGTAACCTTCTCCACTTAGGCCTGTAGTCCCACTCATTTAAACCTTGTAAGGAACCTTCCATAACTATCCTTCCATAACACCTTCAAATTCCTCTACTCTGGATCAATCCTTCATGAATTCAGAACAAACAAAACCCCACTTGCATTTGACACTTTCAAATTTCCACATTGTTTTCTACTTCCTTTCATTTTTCGAATAAAATGTATACCTTTCTGTCTCCAGTTCCATACTATCAGATACCCTGTCATCTGGTTTCTGCCTCCTGAAGTGTTTTGGTTGTTTTTTGTTTGTTTGTTTGATTTGAGACAGAGTCTTGCTCTCTCGCCCAGGCTAGAGTGCAGTGGCACTAGCTTGGCTCACTGCAACCACCACCTCCCAGGTTCAAGCAATTCTCCTGCCTCAGCCTCCCGAGTAGCTGGTATTACAGGTCCCTGTCACCATGCACCTGGCTAATTTTTTTTTTTTTTTTTTTTTGTATTTTTAGTAGGGACGGGGTTTCATCATGTTGACTAGGCTGGTTTTGAACTCCTGACCTCAAGTGATCCACCTGCCTCAGCCTCCCAAAGTGCTGGGATTACAGGCGTGAGCCACCGCGCCTGGCCTCCTAAAGTTTTTTAGACATTAATAGAAACCACTGGACAAATTTAATAATCTCTTCTCAATCTCCATCCTTTCTGTGTTTGAAACAACTTGATTTCTTACTGGCCTTCAGAAACACTTATTTTCTCCTTCTCAGTATACTGCTTCTCCACCTCATTTGCTTTCTTCTTCCTCCTGTGGAATTCCACCAAAGCTTCATTTTTCTCCCAAGACAAAATCTCAGAGCCACCTTTCCAGGTATGTCCTCAGCTAAGCCATGGTCCTTTATCTCCAGCTATCTACATCTCTACACAGCTGACCTAGTGTCACCTAATATGCAAACAAAGCTTCTCTTCCTCTCCCATAAGCATCGTTCTGAACTTTTCCCATTTTTGTTGATACCACTATTCACTCAATTCCTTCATTTCCAGCTCTAAGAATTAATTATCTGAAATTTTGTTTTCTCCCAAGCCCATCATTGATTCATCAGTTGCTTCCCCTAGCACATCATCTTTTTTTTTTTTTTTTTTTTTTTTTGAGATGGGGTCTCGCTCAGTTGCCCAGGCTGGAGTGCAGTGGCCGGATCTCAGCTCACTACAAGCTCCGCCTCCCGGATTCACGCCATTCTCCTGCCTCAGCCTCCTGAGTAGCTGGGACTACAGGCGCCCGCCACCTCGCCCTGCTAGTTTTTTGTATTTTTTAGTAGGGACGGGGTTTCACCGTGTTAGCCAGGATGGTCTTGATCTCCTGACCTCGTGATCCGCCCGTCTCAGCCTCCCAAAGTACTGGGATTACAGGCTTGAGCCACCGCACCCGGCCAGCACATCATCTTAATTCATGCCTGTTACAATGGCCTTCAAGGTGCCCCAGTTTCATCACACTGAAATCCACCCTACATTAGTGTGATTACACTGCTTTCTTCATATTATTCCCCTGTCCAGGAACCTCAGTTCCCCATCTAAACAAACACATGATCCTATTATCAACATACCCTATCTAAATTGCCCGTTTTTCTTACCCTTACATCTTTCCACTAAGATACCTCCCATCTAATCTGGCTGGTCACCTCCATGTGACAGCCCAACGCCTGCCATCCCTCATGAAGTTCCTTCTCTTTACTAATTAGGTAATCTCACCCTATAATGATCTTTTCAGCAATAAATTATTAGATCTTAAAAGTATTATTATTTTGCCCGGACGTGGTGGCTCATGCCTGTAATCCCAGCACTTTGGGAGGCCGAGGCAGGTGGATCACCTGAGGTCAGGAGTTTGAGACCAGCCTGGCCAACATGGTGAAACCCTGTCTCTACTAAAAATAAAAAAAAATTATCCAGGCATAGTGACTCACGCCTGTAATCCTAGCTACTTGGGAGGCTGAGGCACGAGAATCACTTGAACCCCAGAGGCGGAGGTTGCAGTGAGCCGTGATTGCACCACTGCACTCCAGCCTGGGTGACAAAGTGAGACTGAGACTTTCTCTCAAAAAAAAAAGTGAGTCTTGGCGGGGTGCAGTGGCTCATGCCTGTAATCCCAGCACTTTGGGAGGCTGAGGCAGATGGATCACAAGGTCAGGAGATCGAGACCACGGTGAAACCCCGTCTCTACTAAAAATACAAAAAACTTAGCCAGGAGTGGTGGCAGGCGCCTGTAGTCCCAGCTACTTAGGAGGCTGAGGCAGGAGAATTGCGTGAACCCAGGAGGCGGACCTTGCAGTGAGCCGAGATCGTGCCATGGTACTCCAGCCTGGGTGACAGAGCGAGACTCCGTCTCAAAAAAAAAAAAAAAAAGTGAGTCCACTCTGTCGCCCAGGCTGGAGTGTAGTGGTGCGATCACAGCTCACTGTAACCTCTGTCTCCAAGGGTCAAGGGATTCTCCTCCCTCAGCTTCCAAGTAGCTAGGATTATAGGTGCGGCCACCACACCAGCTTATTTTTGCATAGTAGAGACAGGGTTTTACCATATTGCCAGGCTGGTCATGAACTCCTGACCTCAGGTGATCTGCTTGCCTTGGCTTCCCAAAGTGCTGGGATTACAGGCATGAGCCACCGGGCCTGGCCTTAAAATTACTTTTATGTAACTAGCCTTTTTTTTTTTTTTGAGACAGAGTCTCACTTTGTTGCCAGGCTGGAGTGCCATGGTGCGATCTCGGCTCACTGCAACCTCTGCCTCCTGGGTTCAAGCGATTCTCCTGTCTCAGCCTCCCAAGTAGCTGGGATTACAGGCATGCACAAGCACGCCCAGCTAATTTTTGTATTTTTAGTAGAGACGGGGTTTTACCATATTGGCCAGGCTGGTCTCAAACTCCTGACCTCAGGTGATCCACCCACCTCAGCTTCCCAAAGTGCTGGGATTACAGGCATGACCCACCGCGCCTGGCCTGTAGTTGTTTTTTAAGAGATGGGTCTTACTCTGTTGGCCCAGGCTGGAGTGCAATGGCAGTCATAGCTCACCATAGCCTCTGGGCTCAAGTAATCCTCCTGCCTCAGCCTTCCAAGTAGCTAGGACTACAGGCATGCACTGCCATGCCCAGCAATAGTATCTCTTTATTAAAACTTGTTGGGATGACTCAATTAATGTCTAATGTTTAAAATAGTGCCTCACAGTAAATAATCTCGCCATTACATTTCTTTATTGCCAGTGTCTAATCCTGTTCAGAAGTTAGCCCTGATGATTCCTTTACAAAGCCTTCCTTCCCACATTTCACCAGATATGTAGTTGGCGCCTTTCCTCCCCATTGTCCCATTGTACTTAGTCCCTATCTATTAGCAACATACTATTATGTATTTCCCATTATTTCTTATTCTAGTGTGTGTCGCCTACAATGCTGCAAGTTCCTTTAAAGTCCGTTCTTGCTTTTTTTTTTTTTGAGACAGTGTCTCACTCTTGACATCCAGGCTAGAGTGCAGCAGCACAAACACAGCTCACCGCAGCCTCAATCTCCCAGGCTCAAGAAATCCTCCCACCTTAGCCTCCCAAGTAGCTGGGACCACAGGCATGCACCACCATGCCATTTTTTTTTTTTTTTTTTTTTTTTTTTTTTTTGAGACAGAGTCTCGCTCTGTTGCCCAGGCTGGAGTGCAGTGGCCGGATCTCAGCTCACTGCAAGCTCCGCCTCCCGGGTTCACACCATTCTCCTGCCTCAGCCTCCCGAGTAGCTGGGACTACAGGCGCTCGCCACCTCGCCTGGCTAGTTTTTTGTATTTTTTTAGTAGAGACGGGGTTTCACCGTGTTAGCCAGGATGGTCTCGATCTCCTGACCTCGTGATCCGCCCGGCTCGGCCTCCCAAAGTGCTGGGATTACAGGCTTGAGCCACCGCACCCGGCCCTTTTTTTTTTTTTTTTTTTTAAATAGAGACAGGGTCTTACCATGTTGCCCAGGCTGTTCTCAAACTCCTGTGCTCAAGGAATCCTCCCACCTTGGGCCCCAAAGTGCTGAGATTACAGGTGTGAGGCACTGGCCCCTTTTAAGTCTTATTTCTCAATTATTTATATATCTCAAATGCTTGGTACTATGTCTAACACATGACAGGTGCACCATAAATGTTGGCTGAATCTAATCAGTTACTAAAACCTGTCAATTTTTCTTCCCAAATGTCATTCTCTTTCCTGCAGTAATTCAAGCCTGTATCCTCTGCTTCATTGAATTACTACAAAGCTTACTAACACTGCTGACACCAGTTTCTTACATTCTTCCCATTCTTGCATTCTTTCAGTTTCTTGTATTCTTTCCAGAGTAATGGGTTGGAAGTCATTCCTCTTCTCAAAAACTTACCGGTAAAGTCCAAATTCCCTAGCATGCATTCAAGGCCTTCCAATAATTGGCCCCAAATTACTTCTAGTCTTATCTCCATTATTTCCCTTCATTATTCATCTTCCAATAAACTCTGTGCTCCAGATTACTTTGGTCTCTGCCTTCTTCAACATTTTCTTCACCCTTTTCTTTTTTTTTTTTTTTTTTGGAGACAGTTTCACTCTTGTTGCCCAGGCTGGAGTGCAATGGCGTGATCTTGGCTCACCGCAACCTCCACCTCCCAGGTTCAAGCGATTCTCCTGCCTTAGCCTTCTGAGTAGCTGGGATTACGGGCATGCACCACCACACCCAGCTAATTTTTTTGTATTTTTAGTAGAGACGGGGTTTCTCTATGTTGGTCAGGCTGGTCTCGAACTTCTGACCTCAGATGATCTGCCCGCCTCAGCCTCCCAAAGTGCTGGGATTACAGGTGTGAGCCATCATGCCCGACCCTCTTACTTGTTTTTATTCATGCTGGGATCTCAACTTAAAAGAAAGTATAAATTGGTGGACCTTACTTTTTGTTTTTTGCCCACAAGCATTTTAAGATGACGTCTCAGGACAGGAAGGTAGCAATGGGCCAGTATCACGCCACTGCACTCCAGCCTGGGGAACAGAGCGGGACCCTGCCTCAAAAAAAAGGAGATGGGATCTCACTGTCTTGCCCAGACTAGAGTGCAGTGGTGCAGTCTTAGCTCCCTGTATCCTTCAACTCCTGGGCTCAAGGGATCCTCCTGCCTAAGCCTCTCAAGCAGCTGGTACTACAGGCACATGCCACCACCCTTGGCTAATTTAAAACAAATTCTAGGCCGGGAGCGGTGGCTCACGCCTATAATCCCAACACTTTGGGAGGCCGAGGTGGGCTGGTCACGAGGTCAGGAGATCGAGACCATCCTGGCTAGCACTGTGAAACCCCGTCTCTACTAAAAATACAAAAATTAGGCCGGGCGCGGTGGCTCACGCCTGTAATCCCAGCACTTTGGGAGGCCGAGATGGGGGGATCACGAGGTCAGGAGATCGAGACCATCCTGACTAACACGGTGAAACCCCATCTCTACTAAAAATACAAAAATTAGCCGGGCACGGTGGCGGGCGCCTGTAGTCCCAGCCACACGGGAGGCTGAGGCAGGAGAATGGCGTGAACCCGGGAGGCGGAGCTTGCAGTGAGTGGAGATCGCGCCACTGCACTCCAGCCTGGGAGACAGAGCGAAACTCCGTCTCAAAAAAAAAAAAAAAAAAAAAAAAAAAAAAAAAAAAACAAAGATTAGCCAGGCGTGGTGGTGGGCGCCTGTAGTCCCAGCTACTTGGGAGGCTGAGGCAGGAGAATGGCATAAACCCAGGAGGCAGAGCTTGCAGTGAGCCTAGATGTGCCACTGCACTCCAGCCTGGGGAACAGAGCGAGATTACATCTCAAAAAAAAAAAAAAGAAAGAAAAATTCTTTTTGTAGAGACGAAGTCTCACTGTATTTTGTAGGCTGGTCTTGAACTCAAATAGTCCTCCCACCTCAGCCTCCCAAAGTGCTAGGATTACAGGCATGAGTCACTGTGCCTGGCCCACAAGTTTTTCTTTTCTTTTTTTAATTTGAGCCATCATTTAAAAGTTGTGAAATTTAGCATAGCCAGGCATGGTGGCTCACACCTGTAATCCCAGCACTTTGGGAGGCCGAGGCAGGTGGACCACCTGAGGTCAGGAGTTCGAGACCAGCCTGGCCAATGTGATGAAACCCTGTCTGTACTAAAAATACAAAAACTAGCCGGGCATGGTGGCATGTGCCTGTAATAGTAGTCCTAGTAGTCCCAGCTACTCAGGAGGCTGAGGCAGGAGAATCGCTTGAACCGGGGAGGCGGAGGTTGCAGTGAGCTGAGATGGCACCATTGCACTCCAGCCTGCGCTACAAGAGTAAAACTCGGTCTCAAAAAAAAAAGGGCTAATGGTGGGGCATATCTCCTAATGTTACAAAATGAAGAACATCTCTCTCCTGTGATGTCTTCTGTCCCCAGAACTGTTTAACTTGAATCTCTCAAGACCCTATCTAATTTTATTTAGTAAAACAAGAGCTAGGCCAGGTGCAGTGGCTCACACCTGTAATCCAAACACTTTGGGAGGCCAAGGCGGGTAGATCAGTTGAGGTCAGGAGTTCAAGACCAGCCTGCCCAACATAGTAAAACCCCATCTCTACTAAAACTACAAAAATTAGCCGGGGATGGTGACACGTGCCTGTAGTCCTAGCTACTTGGGAGGCTGATGAGGCAAGAGAATCACTTGAACCCGGGAGGCGGAGGTTGCAGTGAGCTGAGATCGTGCCACTGCACTCCTGCCTGTGGAACAAAGCGAGACCCCATCTGAAAAGAAAAAAAGCAATCAAGTTCAAACCACCGTTCTCCAGAAAACTGGCTCAATCTTATCCTTTCGAGACAGTCTCACTCTGTCGCCCAGGCTGGAGTGCAGTGGCACGATCTCGGCTCACTGCAAGCTCCGCCTCCCGGGTTCATGCCATTCTCCTACCTCAGCCTCCCGAGTAGCTGGGACTACAGGCGCCTGCCACCACGCCGGGCTAATTTTTTAAATATATTTTTAGTTGAGATGGGGTTTCACCATGTTAGCCAGGATGGTCTCGATCTCCTGACCTCGTGATCCGCCCTGCCTTGGCCTCCCAAAGTGCTGGGATTACAGGCGTGAGCCACCGCACCCGGCCAATCTTTTCAACAAATTAGGGTTACACAAAAAAAAGGTTGTTTCAGGAACCCAGATAAAGAGGGTAAAAGAGAAATAACCTGACGTAATTTGTGGTCCTGGATTGGACCCAGGTTTAGACAAAAATTAGCTACAAAAGGACTTTTCAGCAATGGCTCACACTTGTAATGCCAACATTTTGGGAGGCTGAGGTGGGCAGATCACTTGAGCTCAGGAGTTTGAGACCAACCTGGGTAACATGGTAAAACCCTATCTCTACAAACTATACAAGAAACAAATCAGCTGGGCATGGTGGTGCACATCTGTGGTCCCAGCTGCTTGGAAAGCTGAGATGGGAGGAGTGCTTGAGCCCAGCAGGAGGTCAAGGCTGTAGTGAGCTGCGGTGAGTCATGATTGTGCCACTGCACTCTAGCCTAGGTGACAGAGTGAGATCCTGTGTCAAAAAAAAAAAAAAAGGACTTTTCTTGGGACAATTAGGGTAATGTAAATATGGGTTTGTATTAGATTATTCATTATACATTGTTAATTGTAAGCACTTGTTATTTAGGCAATATCAAAAAATATTTTTTTCCAATGTATATACTGAAGTAAAAAATTAAGACAATGAGGCCAGGTGCAGTGGCTCACACTTGTAATCCCAGCACTTCGGGAGGTCAAGGCAGGTTGATTGCTTGAGCTCAGGAGTTTCAGACCAGCCTGGGCAACATGGTGAAACCCCATCTCTACAAAAAATACAAAAAATTAGCCCGGTGTGGTGGCAGGTGCCTGTGGTGGTGGAGGTTGCAGTGAGCCAAAATTGCATCATTGCACTCCAGCCTCGGCTACAGAACCAGACCCTATCTCAAAAAAAAAACAAAAAAACACAATGTATCAAAGTCACTGAAGGAGATGAAACAAAAAAAAAAATTTTAATAGTATTAAAACAAATTAAGACAATGCTAGGTGCAGTAGCCCCAGCTACTGCAGAAGCTGAAGTGGGAAGACCACTAGAGCCCAGGAGTTTGAGGCTACAGTGAGCTATATGATGTTGCCACTGCACTCCAGTCTGGGTGACAGTGTTCTTTCTACTCCCTCCTTCCCCCAGTTCTCCTGACCTTAAAAGTTTAGAACAGGTTGGCAATTTTTTTCTGTAAAAGACCAACTATTTTAGGCTTTGTTCCAGCTACTTAACCCTGCTGTTGTAATGTGAAAGCAGCCACAGACAATATATAAACAAATGGGCATAACTGTATTCCAATAAAGTTTTTTACAAAAGCAGGCAGTGGGGTTGTAACCTGTAGTTTGCTGACCTCTGACCTAGAACAAATAACACTTCCTGAAAAGCCTTTCCCCATACCCATCAGAATCAGGAGCTTTATCGTCCTTGGCTCACATATTACTAGTAAATCCACTTAGCACATTTATGATCCCTTATTATATATTCATCTCCATTAGGGACTAAGTTATTTGCAGGTAGGTGCCACTTTGCTACATAAGCCTCCTCATGTTCACTCTAGTGAGTATCTCACAGGGCAGACATTCAATGAATATTTGTTTCTAAAAATCGAATCTACCCTAAAAGGACAATATGACACCATTCATAACATTCACAAGCATGAGCAGCAAGTTCTAAAAGTAATTTTAAAGGAGTTTAAGGGGGGAAAAGCACTGCTAATGTCACTAGGATACATACGCCTCTTATGCTCTATACTGTGACATGCTTATCAGTATTTTATAATCATACCTTGTGTGCATAGAATGCAGACTCAGTGAGCACAGAAATGCTTTTTTTTTTTTTTTAAGCCGCTACAGTATCTAAAGTGCTATTAGGTTTACATTAGGTGCATGATAAATGCTCAACAAATTTAAAACATATTTCTGGGAGGGGGAAAAGATACTCTTTTTCTTTTTCTTTTTTTGAGACAGGCTCTTACTCTGTCACCCAGGCTGGAGTGCAGTGGCGCAATCTTGGCTCAAAGCAACCTCCACCTTCCAGGTTCAAGCTAGTCTTGTACCTCAGCCTTCCAAGGAGCTGGGATCACAGGGGCGTCCACCATGCCTGGCTATCCTTTTTATTATGACAGGGAAAAGGTAGCAGCAAATACTTATGAAGACTGTTTTTTGGTTTTTTTTTTTGAGATGAAGTCTTGCTCTGTCACCCAGGCTGGAGTGCAGTGGCGCAATCTCGGTTCACTGCAAGCTCCACCTCCCAGGTTCACACCATTCTGCTTCAGCCTCCCGAGTAGCTGGGACTACAGGCGCCTGCCACCATGCCTGGCTAATTTTTTATATTTTTAGTAGAGACGAGGTTTCACCATGTTAGCCAGGGTGGTCTCGATCTCCTGACCTCATGATCCACCTGCCTCGGCCTTCCAAAGTGTTGGGATTACAGGTGTGAGCCACCGTGCCCGGTCTATGAAGACTATCTTTGTAAGTAAATAATTATGAAACCTCTGCAAGTACATTTCCCTCCTTACATTTACGTTCTTAGTTAGGAAACACTGGAGGGTGGAGGCTTCTCTGCCTGCAAAGGAATTCTAGATTCTAAAGCAAAGTTGCTTGTGGGACAAAGGAAAACAATATATACATATTTTCTGTAGAAATTATCCCAAAAACTCAGGACCACTCAGGGAAGACATGGAATTTAGGATGAAGGCAGACCCTGGGAAGCACACAGTTCAGATAACTAGAGAGACACCTTTGGCTGCTACAGAACAGGAGATAGGAGGGAAGAATGCAGGAGGGTACATGGGAAAGCAGCTGCGAAGTGCACACTACTCCCAGACATCCTCCTGAAAGAGAAGTTAGCGCTAAGATAAGGGTAGGTAACAAAGTAAGGAAGAAGGGGAATTAAGGTGAGAGAAAGGCAAAAGCAGAGGGGAAACCTTCCCAGGAAAGGGAGTAATGTTGAAGAATTTAGAGAGTTGAGTAAAAGGTTTATTATTAGTGCAGTCAACACCATGGAACAGCACATACAACACAACCAGCAACCTGCAGAGACACTAGTGCAAAGGGTAGGGAAGCCTTTCACTGAGCTTCCTGGCTCCATCTGAGGGTAAGGACAGGACAGTATAAGCCTTGGTAAGGCAGGTAGGGGAAAGGGGATTGGAAGAAATGTAGTAACCAGAATAAGTATAGCAGCGTTTTCAAATTCCTGAGCACAATGTCCCGGAGCTGGAACCCTACTCCCCTCAAGCTGTATCCCTCCACCCCAATCCCAGTGGAGCCATGATCCAACTACCCAGACCTGCAGCAAGCTAGCCTGGAATAAAACTCTGAGAGGAAGCTATCACATGGTGGGGAGGAGACTTTCTATCTCCAACCACACTCCCACCTCCATATTAAAATTATCACACCTACTATCCCTCCCCTTCTCTTACTTACTCTGCCAGTCACTCTAGGGATCAAGGTATGCCCCAGGTAACCTGAAATGGAACTGAAGTCCCCGGGGGGTGTGGGTGAGACACAGCACAGCCTGTACTTAGAGATAAAATTTCTGATTTGCATGGTGAAGCTTAGAACCCAGCTATACAGCTCCAAGAAAACTTGGGGAAGCGGGGGGTTGCCTTCAAAATGAATACTCTAAATCCAGAGTTTTATGATGAGGCCCTGGAAGGGCTAGGAGGAAATTTTTCCAGAGGGCACAAGCATCGATGCTGGACTGTCATATCCTTCACAGGAATAGAGGAAGCTCCTCATTTCAGTTGGGGTTACAGAGGTTTGGGGCAGATATTTTAAGTTCAGCCGAGGACTCCCTTGGCTCTTCCTATATTAAAGCCAAAGGTTGTGCTGAAAAGGAAAAAATATAAAACACACCCCCATCCCTGTCCCACCCTATCCAAAATCCCCACAATAGGAACATCAAAAGTTTCAAGTTTGATTTTTTTTCTTTTTTCCTTTCTTTAAAAAAAAAAAAAAAAAAAAAGGTAAATAAATTAAATTGCCAACAATGTGGCTGAGATAGCCATGATCAGGCCATTCTTAAAAAAAAGGGGGGAAGGGGAGGGGAAGTAGGTGGAGTTTGTGAAATATAAACAATGGCCAAAGAAAATTATCAAAGTAACTAACTACAGTCACAGGGCTAGAGAGGGCTCTATGGAACAATTATGGCCTGTGCCACAAGAGGCAGTGCTGACCATATTTTAGCAAAAGCTAGGAGTAGCTTCTTGCTGAACACATCAACCCCAACAGACTAACCCCTACCCTAAACCCTGGCATTCCCTAATTATGAAAACTTATAGGAAAGAAGAGCTCATCTGGAAATTTTCAGTATCCCAACCTGCATACTGGTAGACCCAGTGGGTGCCTGCACCTTTAAGGTGGACTGAACAGGGATACTGCTTGGCACAGAGGTCCAGTCTTCCCCTAAGGGCCATCCGTGATGGCCAATTACTGGCCTCACTACTTATTTCTAGAGATTTGGCTCCACCCTTACCATTTCTTCAGGATGTCTGCTGCTTAGAGTCAACAGGCCTGCCTGCTCTGATTCCCTGGTTTTGGAGGAGAGGGACGACTAGAGATTCCTTACTCTGTCCTGACACTCCAGGGAAATTGAATCTCTTTGTGCTTTCTGAAAATAACTGGAACCAGGAACCCTAAGCAGGAAAATGGATGGAGGTGGGGGCTTTCCCACTCAGACTGACAATTTATAGACATTTTAGGGGAATATGGCAAAGGGAGGAAATCTGGGTTTCCCACCTGAAAGGCTGAGCAAACTACCCCAGGGCCCTTCAGTGCCAGAAGGGCAGTGAGATGTGTGGCTCAGGTATAAGCCACAGTATTAAGGATGATGGAGAAGACTCAGGTCCCAGCTGCTGGAGTGATGGGATTTTCTGATTTCCATCTCTTCCTGATAGCCAGTCGAGTTCTCCTATATCTCTTCCACGCCATGAGCAAATATCATGACAAGGCCTGGCTCCTGCACCATGTCATCACCCATATGTTGGTTCTCACAGGCCATCACAACAACAGCCTGCTTGCCAGGGATGCGCTTGGCCACGTAGTTCTCATAGTAGCGTCGGTTCATCTGTCTAGTCTCTAGTGTGGCCAGACCCTGGGGCCAGCTACGCTCATGGGCATTTTCAATCAGCTCGTTGACAATAGAAGCAGGACAGCCACTCTCCACCAGGGAGCGCTTGATTACAGCCTGGAGCACGGCATCAGGAGTCGAGATCATCCCTCCCCAGCGGGTCACTCTTGCTGGCTGAAGGGAGTTCACCCACCTGTGTGGAGGTGGTTAAAGATGGTCATTCCAGATCATCTCCTTTCTCTGTATTGGCTTTTTCTGCTAATAGAAATAACTACCCACTCTGCACTCAGCTCACCTATTCTTCCTTCTTTCCTTCCATGATTGGCTCAGAAACCCCGAATTTTCCCCAGTTGGTCCCAACTGAGTCACCAAACGTTACTCACCAGATCAAATTCCACGAGTCTACACTCTGTCCCTGTTACTTTTCTTTGAAATTCCAATACTTAGCACATACAGCACCTAACACAGTTAGTGCTCTATGTTTAGTGAATAAAACAATTATTCCTCTATACTATGTCCCACTCAGCACTATTTGCCCTATATATATTGATTCACACTTACAGTTTAGTCTATGAACTGTATAGGACTCCAGAACTGAAAAAGATCTTAGACTTCGCTTGTATACTTCACTTGTTTTTGCTGCATTTTAGAGATCACTTTCCTGGACTTGCACTCTGCCTCCTCTTCTCTGGGTTGTAAGCTACCTGAAGACAGGGATAATATCTTCTATTTCTTTTTTTTTTTTTTGAGATGGAGTCTCACTCTGTTGCCCAGGCTGGAGTGCAGTGGCGCGATCTCGGCTCACTGCAAGCTCCGCCTCCCGGGTTCACGCCATTCTCCTGCCTCAGCCTCCGGAGTAGCTGGGACTGCAGGCGCCCATCACCACGCCCGGCTAATTTTTTTGTTTTTTTTTCAGTAGAGACGGGGTTTCACTGTGTTAGCCAGGATGGTCTCGATCTCCTGACCTCGTGATCTGCCCGCCTCGGCCTCCCAAAGTGCTGGGATTACAGGTGTGAGCCACCGTGCCCGGCCTATCTTCTATTTCTTTTTGGCCCTCCTAGCACTCCACAGCCTTTAATACAGGGCTTTGTACATGGGTACTCACTTAATTCTGGATAAAGTGCATCCTTGGGTAGGCTTTCCCTTCCATCCACCCAAACGCATAAGACATCCTGTAGTGGAGCTAAGGGTTATCCTCTTCTCCTCGGCCCCTGTCCTTAATGCCAATATCTGAGAAGCAGTGACCCCCCAGCCCAGCTCTCCAATGCCCTCCTTCTGCTACTCTCCTGCTCTTAGCGCCTTTCAGGCCTTACTGTCAGGACGTGGAATCACTCCATGTCCTGAGTGACACTCACTCTAGGATCTCGTTGTATTCAATTGTCTCCTCCAGGTTCTGAAGGTTGGGGTTGACACTGCGGATTGCACGCATGTATGCCTTTAGCAGCTGGATGTCTCGCTTCTGTTGTGGAGAAGAACAACAGGAATAATGGTTAAGGCAGACAGCAGAAAAAAGACAAAAGTTTATCCGAGAATGAGGACAACTGAGAGATCTGAAGAACAACCAGTTTGTAAGCTTCAGGAAGACAGGGATAGGACTGTCTCACTCACAGCTGTCTCCTTAGTACTTACAAAATGTGCCTTCACAGAGGAGGCATCTGGTAACTGTTAGGTGAATGAATGCTATGAATGGGATGAAGGAAAGTCAAGGAGAGCTCCAATCTGATTCCCTGCTAAGCCACAGGGAATAGCCACTCATCCAAACTCACAAGTGTAAGCACAGGTCTATGTGTTCACAACTGGTTTTATTACCCACAGGCAGGCAGTTATCTGCATATGAGGGATATGTTCTCCCCCGTGTCTTGGGGCCTACCTGCTCCGCCAGCTGGTGTTTGTGTTCAGCTGACGTCTTCTCCAGCTCTGCGATGCGTGTCTGCTGCTGCTGTACCACTGAGCGCAGGTGCTTAATGCAGTTATGGTTGGGCAGCTCATCTTTGGGCATCTCCAGGCTACAGACCAGGGTGGGGAAAGAGCAGAACAGGGGTGATCACCAGGACATGTATGCAAATGGCCTATTCTGTGGCAGATAACTGCTGAGTAGATTTTATCCTACCCAAAATTTCTAGCATTCATTTCAGGCCTCCCTCATTCATTCCCTTCACTTTCTTCTTCCAAGCTTCCTACTTGCCCCTTTGCTGTCTATTTTCCTTAAATTTCTTTCCCTAATCAAGACACAGTGTTTTATCTACTTTTTATATTTATTTTATCTTATTTTATTTTTTATCTTTTTTTTTTTTTTTGACATGGAGTTTCGCTCTTGTTGCGCAAACTGGAGTACAACGGCACGATCTCAGCTCAGCGCAACCTCTGCCTCCCAGGTTCAAGCGATTTCTCCTGCCTTAGCCTCCCGGGTAGCTGGGATTACAGGCGTGCGCCACCATGCCCAGCTAACTTTTTGTATTTTTAGTAGAAACGGGTTTCCTCATGTTAGCCAGGCTGGTCTCAAACTCTTGGTCTCATGTGATCTGCACCGCCTTGGCCTCCCAAAGTGCTGGGATTACAGGCGTGAGCCACTGTGCCTGGCCTCTTATTTTACTTTTTTTTTTTTGAGACCAGGTTTCACTCTTGTTGCCCAGGTTGGAGTGTAATGGCACAGTCTTGGCTCACTGCAACCTCTGCCTCATGGGGTTCAAGCAATTCTTGTGCCTCAGCCTCCTGAGCAGCTGGGATTACAGGTGCCCGCCACGACGCCTGGCTAATTTTTGTATTTTTAGTAGAGACAGGGTTTCACCATGTTGGCTACACTGGTCTTGAACTCCTGACCTCAGGTGATCCGCCCGCCTCAGCCTCCCAAGTGCTGGGATTACAGGCGTGAGCCACCGCACTGGGACTATTTATTTATTTTGACACACTGTTTTTATCTACTGCACAGCTCTCCTTTTCCTCCTACAGATTCTGCCTGTGCACTTATTGCTTCAGAGAAGCCCTATATTCACAGCCCCAGCTATCAACATTCTTTTTATTTCTTAGTTAGTTAGTTAGGGGGAACAGAGTCCAGCCTAGGCTGGAGTGCAATGGTGTGATCTCAGCTCACTGCAACCTCTACCTCCTGGTTTTAAGCGATTCTCATGCCTCAGCCTCCCAAGTAGCTGGGATTACAGGCATGCACCACCACACCTGGCTAATTTTTTTTTTTTTTTTGAGACAGAGTCTTGCTCTGTTGCTTAGGCTACAGTGCAGTGGCGTGATCTCGGCTCACTGCAAGCTCCTCTTCCCTGGTTCATGCCATTCTCCTGCCTCAGTCTCCCAAGTAGCTTTCCCCTACAGGCGCCTGCCACCACGCCTGGCTAATTTTTTGTATTTTTGTAGAGATGGGGTTTCACCGTGTTAGCCAGGATGGTCTCAATCTCCTGACCTCATGATCTGCCTGCCTTGGCCTCCCAAAGTGCTGGGATTACAGGCGTGAGCCACCACACCCGGCCCCACACCTGGCTAATTTTTGTATTTTTATTTTTATTTATTTATTTATTTATTTTTTGAGACAGAGTCTCGCTCTGTCGCCCAGGCTGGAGTGCAGTGGCGCGATCTCGGCTCACTGCAAGCTCCGCCTCCCGGGTTCATGCCATTCTCCTGCCTCAGCCTCCTGAGTAGCTGGGACTACAGGTGCCCGCCACCGCGCCCGGCTAATTTTTTGTATTTTTAGTAGAGACGGGGTTTCACCGTGGTCTCGATCTCCTGACCTTGTGATCTGCCCGCCTCGGCCTCCCAAAGTGCTGGGATTACAGGCGTGAGCCACCGCGCCCGGCAATTTTTGTATTTTTAATAGAGACAAGGTTTTGCCATGTTGGCCAGGTTAGTCTTGAACTCCTGGCCTGAAGTGACCTGCCCACTTTGGCCTCCCAAAGTGCTAGGATTACAGGTGTGAGCTAACACACCCCTCAGCTATCAACATTTAGTCAAATATTTCATAACTCACAGAAAGAAAAAATAGGGTCAGAGGAAATATGAGAAGGCTGGCAATTACAGCAGTCAAACTGACAAACAGAAAGTAGTATTGGACTGAAAGGGAAGAACAGAGTCAATCAACCTTTAGTGTTATTATACAAATTTACTGAATTGCTGTGCCCTTCTTTTGTTAAAGCAAGAGCAAAATTATTATAGTTGGAAAAGCAGCAAGAAAGTAAGATCTTAGAGCAGGGAGCCAAGGAGGCTAAGAATACTCCTTGCCAACATGCCTAAGAGACCTCCTCAGCTAGTGAGGAGGGCATCCAGCGATAGGGGCATAAATGAGATGGCCCTTATCCATGTGGGGCAGAAGAAGGGAACAGATCTCACCCACAGCCCTGTTCACAGGTCACAGGCCGTTTCGGGTTGTGCTCACAGTCGCTGAGGTGAGACATGAGGTTGTCAAGCCGGACAACGGCACTACAGCCAAACACAGCGTTGTCACAGGCAATCTGCAGCTTTGACAGCATGTTCCGCATGATCCGAGGTACCGGGCGCAGATGGGCGACCGTCACAACACTACGGTCCACTGGACATGTCTGTTGCTGAGAGAACCACTGGGTGATGCAGGCGTTGCAGAAAGCATGTTCACAATGAGGTGCCTAGAAGAGAGAACAAGGCAAAAGGGGCATAAGGGAATTAGCAGGACCTAACAGCCTGGATATGATAACTCTACAAAGCCAATCATGCCTTTGAGCAGCTTCTACCGCAAGAGGTCCATTGGGTCAAGCAAAGTATAGATCTACTATGGGCAAGGCATTGTAGGGGACAGGCTTAAGATATGTTTCCTGCTGGGCACGGTGGCTCATGCCTATAATCCCAGCACTTTGGGAGGCTAAGGTAGGCACACTGTTTGACCTCAGGAGTTTGAGACCATCCCAGACAACATGACAAAACCCCATCTCTACAAAAGTTACAAAAATTAGCCGGGTGTAGGCCAGGCGCAGTGGCTCATGCCTGTAATCCCAGCACTTTGGGAGGCCAAGGCAGGCGGACCACGAGGTCAGGAGTTCAAGACCAGCCTGACCAACATGGTGAAACCCTGTCTCTACTAAAAATACAAAAAAATTAGCCAGGGGTGGTAGTGCACACCTATAATCACAGATACTCAGGAGGCTAAGGCAGAAAAATCACTTGAACCCAGGAGGTGGAGATTGCAGTGAGCCAAGACTGCACCACTGCACTCCAGCCTGGGCAAAAGAATAAGACTCCATCTCAAAAAAAAAAAAAAAAAAATTAGCTGGGCATGGTGGCACGTGCCTATAGTCCCAGCTAGCCAGAAGGCTGAGGTGGGAGGACGGAGGGTGGCTTGAGCCCAGGAGGCGGAGGTTGCAGTGAACCAAGACTGCACCACTGCACTCCAGCCTGGGTGACAGAGCCAGGACCTGTTTCAAAAAATATATATCTATGTTCCCTGTGCTCAAGATTAAAAATGAGTTGTGAAACAAGACAAACAAGTAAAATGTTATATAACAATAAGAGATATAAATGATATTCCAGGACAATAGGACAGATGACACAAGGCAGCCAATTATTAATTGCCATCTGGATTGCACACACAATAATTGCCAAAAATGTCCAGAGGAGGGTGAGGTCTTTTCAGGCTAGCTCAATCACGGCAGGTATTTATGAAGAGGACCAAATTTGATATGGTCTTGAAGGATAATTCAGATGATAGATTTAGAGAGCAGGAGGACATATTTACTGGCAAAAATTCAACGTCAGAAAGCTAGGCCAGGCGTGGCGGCTCACGCCTGTAATCCCAGCACTTTGGAAGGCTAAGGCGGGCGGATCACGAGGTCAGGAAATTGAGACCATCCTGGCTAACACAGTGAAACCCCGTCTTTACTAAAAATACAAAAAATTAGCCAGGCGTGGTGGCAGGCGCCTGTAGTCGCAGCTACTCGGGAGGCTGAGGCAGGAGAATGGCATGAACCTGGGAGGTGGAGCTTGCAGTGAGCCAAGATCATGCCACTGCACTCCAGCCTGGGCTAAAGTGCGAGACTCCATCTCAAAAAAAACAAAACAAAACAAAAAGAAAGCTAAATAAGGCCGGGCACACTGGCTCATGCCTGTGATCCCAGCACTTTGGGAAGCTGAGGCAGCCAGATCACTTGAGGTCAGGAGTTTGAGACCAGACTGGCCAACATGGTGAAACCCCATCTCTACTAAAATTACAAAAATTAGCCACACATGGTGGCGCGCACCTGTAATCCCAGTTACTCGGGAAGCTGAGGCACGAGAATTGCTTGAACCCGGGAGGCGGAAGTTGCAGTGAGCCAAGATCGTGCCATTGCACTCCAGCTTGGGTGATAGAGCGAGATTCTGTCTCAAAACAAAACAAAACACTGGCCGGGCACGGTGGCTCAAGCCTGTAATCCCAGCACTTTGGGAGGCTGAGACGGGCGGATCACGAGGTCAGGAGATGGAGACCATCCTGGCTGACACAGTGAAACCCCGTCTCAGGCCGGGCGCGGTGGCTCACGCCTGTAATCCCAGCACTTTGGGAGGCCGAGGCGGGCGGATCACAAGGTCAGGAGATCGAGACCACGGTGAAACCCCGTCTCTACTAAAAATACAAAAAATTAGCCGGGCGCGGTGGCGGGCGCCTGTAGTCCCAGCTACTCAGGAGGCTGAGGCAGGAGAATGGCGTAAACCCGGGAGGCGGAGCTTGCAGTGAGCCGAGATCGCGCCACTGCACTCCAGCCTGGGCGACAGAGCGAGACTCCGTCTCAAAAAAAAAAAAAAAAAAAAAACAAAAAACAAAAACCAAAAAACAAAAAAACGAAACCCCGTCTCTACTAAAAAATACAAAAAAACTAGCCGGGCGAGGTGGCGGGCGCCTGTAGTCCCAGCTACTCGGGAGGCTGAGGCAGGAGAATGGCGTGAACCCGGGAGGCGGAGCTTGCAGTGAGCCAAGATCACGCCACTGCACTCCAGCCTGGGCGGCAGAGCGAGACTCTGTCTCAAAAAAAAAAACAAAACAAAACAAAAAAAAAAACACTTTAGTTTCCCATTACATTTTTTTTTTTTTTTTTTTTTTTGATAGTCTCGCTCCTGTCGCCCAGGCTGGAGTGCAGTGGAGTGATCTTAGGTCACTGCAACCTCCGCCTCCCGGGTTCAAGCGATTCTCCTGCCTCAGCCTTCCAAGTAGCCGGGATTTTAGGCTACTCCCACCCCACCCAGCTAATTTTTTTTGTATTTTTAGTAGAGATGGGATTTCACCATGTTGGCCAGCTTGTCTCAAACTTCTGACCTCAAGTGACCCACCTGCCTCAGCCTCCCAAAGTGCTAGGATTACAAGCGTAAGCCACCATGCCCGGCCTGTCAACTTCTTCATAACCATTCTAGCTAAACCTGCCACCCCTGCATAAGCATACAGAATGTACTACCTTTTGTGTAACAAAGAAAAGGAGGTGTGAAAAAACACAGATATATTCATATATACATATGCATATACAAATACATATATATGCAGACATCTATTCATATTTGCTTGTATCTGCCTTAATACTCACTGGAAGGATACCAAAAAAACTAATAAAAATAGTTATCTGTGGGGGAATTAGGTAGACAGTAATAAGGACAGAAGTGAGAATTCTCACCGTATACCTTTTTATACTATTTTGATTTCTGAATTATGTTCATTTTTCACCTATTCAAACAATAAATAATTATGATGTGGGGAAATCAGCATCCCTAGCAGGAGCCTTCTAACCTTAGAAATGTGTCCGGGAACCTGGCATCATGAGGGTTGCCTGCTCTGCTTCTCAGAAGGTAAAGCCTGGAGGTAGATGGGTGGCTTCTGACTAGACTGTCACCAACTACAACTCACCTTTCCATAAGTGACTTGCCTAAAATGATAGTGCCAGAAAACAGACAAGGCCCTGCCAGGGTGAGGAGGGAACCTGACACACCCTGTGACCTCCTGACACTACTACTTGATGACTTGCTCCACACCCATCTAATATGCCTCTAATGGCAGCAGATTGCAAAGGCCTAGAAAGAAGACAGGTCCAGAGCTGGTTGCCATTGGAATGTAGTCTGAATTTTATTCAGTTCAAGGCATCAGTACTCCTTTTGGAGTACTGGGAGAAAAAATAAACTCAAAGGCTCAAGGGGAGCCCCTGGGATTAGGTAAGCAGTGAATGGGGGAAGGGCCATGAAACCTCATTGCCTAGTGTCCTGGTTTGGAAAATGTGATAATCTCTAGATAGCCAGGAGTGAGAAAGGATTAATTGGTATTTACAGAATGAGGGCAGTAAGAATCCTCGAGGATGCTGTCCCAAGAATACAACTCTTAAGGATTCACCTCACTCATTGTACTTGCCTGGTAATCGTGAGCTTCTCCTCATACTTGCCCCAGGATGATACAACTGACTCTGGTCTGGCAAGGCTGGCAGAGAAATGACCTATTGAAGGTGGCAGCTTTCACATCAAAATGCAGAGTGCATGGCTGCATCAAAACCTGGTCTTTTCAGTAGATCCCAGGAAAACAATAGGTCAGTACATACAGTTCCCCACTTCCTATCTGCTGTTTTGTTTTTTTTTTTTTTTTTTTTTTTTTTTTTGAGATGGAGTCTCACTCACTCTCGCCCAGGCTGGAGTGCAGTGGCGCAATCTCAGCTCACTGCAACCTCCTACTCCTGGGTTCAAGTGATTCTCCTGCCTCAGCCTCCTGAGTAGCTGGGACTACAGGCACGTACCACCATGCCCGGCTAATTTTTGTATTTTTAGTAGAGACGGGGTTTCACCATGTTGGCCAGGCTGGCTCTTGACCTCGTGATCCACCGACCTTGGCCCAAAGTGCTGGGATTACAAGCGTGAGCCACTGCGGCTGGCCTTCCTATTTGTTAGATAGTAGGCAGGTAGAAAAGGCCTGCAGGGAGGCCGGGCGCGGTGGCTCAAGCCTGTAATCCCAGCACTTTGGGAGGCCGAGACGGGCAGATCACGAGGTCAGGAGATCGAGACCATCCTGGCTAACACGGTGAAACCCCGTCTCTACTAAAAATACAAGAAAATTAGCCGGGCGAGGTGGCGGGCACCTGTAGTCCCAGCTACTCGGGAGGCTGAGGCAGGAGAATGGCGTGAACCCAGGGGGGCGGAGCTTGCAGTGAGCCGAGATCACGCTACTGCACTCCAGCCTGGGGCACAGAGCAAGACTCCGTCTCAAAGGCCGGGCGCGGTGGCTCAAGCCTGTAATCCCAGCACTTTGGGAGGCCGAGATGGGCGGATCACGAGGTCAGGAGTTCGAGACCATCCTGGCTAACACGGTGAAACCCCGTCTCTACTAAAAAATACAAAAAACTAGCCGGGCGAGGTGGCGGGCGCCTGTAGTCCCGGCTACTCGGGAGGCTGAGGCAGGAGAATGGCGTAAAAACCCGGGAGGCAGAGCTTGCAGTGAGCTGAGATCCGACCACTGCACTCCAGCCTGGGCGACACAGCGAGACTCCGTCTCAAAAAAAAAAAAAAAAAAAAAAAAAAAAGACTCCGTCTCAAAAAAAAAAAGAAAAGGCCTGCAGGGAGACTGGCTGATTACCTGAAGCACAACGTCATAAAAATGCAGAGAGAACTTATTAGGAGAGTCCAGAAGTTCAATCATGGACAGGAAGATGGAACCTAGTAAGAGTTCCTGTAGAGGAAAGGAAGCTACCCAGCTACTATCACAAGACAGAAACAAGCAGCTGACCATTTTACAGGAGAAATCTTTCAGAGTGACCTTAGAAAAAAATCTGAACCACTGGATCTCTGTGGCATCCACCTCTAGATTGATTCTGGAAAGCCCTATTCTTGTAGTCACCATTACTCCTTTGACCTAAACCTCCATTGGGTGGGGGTAGAGAGAAGAACACAGTGACTTCCCCATGGGTCCTACTGCCCATGAATATTTTCTACTATTTCCACTGCTACCTGTTGCCCTACCAAACCTGCCATCAGACC
This sequence comes from Macaca thibetana thibetana, assembly GCF_024542745.1. Classification (NCBI taxonomy): domain Eukaryota; kingdom Metazoa; phylum Chordata; class Mammalia; order Primates; family Cercopithecidae; genus Macaca; species Macaca thibetana. The sequence goes on from NC_065588.1 coordinate 52,505,643, forward strand.
AACTCACCTGTACTGGCTCCTCCAAGACTCCACTGCAAATAGGGCAGATAAGATCTTCGTCAACATCCCCCTGGAAACGGGTTACATCATACCCCATGTCTCATCACTGAAACCCAGGTCCTGAAAGGACAACAGCAAACAGAGGCCAGTTCAGAAAAAGCCTACAAATATGTGACAAACATAAACTCATTGTCAAGATCCATTCATTTATCCAACAAATATTTATTGGAAGTCTACTATGCAGCAGTCATTTGGCTCGGTGGAAGCTGACTCAAGAAATTTAATTCTAAAGCACAGTGGCTCACACCTGTAATCCCAGCACTTTGGGAGGCCGGGGCAGGTACATAACCTGAGGTCAGGAGTTCAAGACCAGCCTGGCCAACATGATGAAAACCCATCTCTACTAAAAATACAAAAATTAGCTGGGCGTGGTGATGCACATCTGTAATCCCAGCTACTTGGAAGGTTGAGGCACAAGAGTCACTTGAACCCGGGAGGCGGAGGTTGCAGTGAGCCGAGATTACGTCATAGCTCTCTAGCCTAGGTGACACAGTGAGACTCTGTCTTTAAAAAAAAGAAAAGAAATGTAATTCTAATGGGGAAGACATTAAGTAAGCACACATTTAAAATAAAAAGTGATAAATACTCAGAGGAGACACAGGACCTTATGAGGACAAGAGACATGAATACCTAACCCAGGCTGAAAGCAGAGGGTAGTTTTGATAAGTTTTCCAGGACTGGGTGTCACCAGAAATGTGTCCTGTAGGGCAAGAGTTAGCTCAATGTTGGGGGAGCAGGGCATTAGCGTAATCCCAGCACTTTGGGAGGCTGAGGTAGGCGGATTACCTGAGGTTAGGAGTTCGACCTCACATATAAAAGGGCACATAAAATAGCACATCCAAATGCCCAGAAGAGGGCATATGATAGGTTCAGAGAATTTCAAGTGATTCAAGAAAAAGCTGACCTGAGAGGTGGGAGGGAGGGCCTGTCAAGAGACAAGGCTGGAGAGGTAAGCAAGGGCCATGCTGTGAAAAGTCTCTGAGGAGTTTGGACTTTATTCTGAAGGGTATGAGAGAGCCACTGAAGGACTTAAAAAAGAATGTGATAACAGTTCCATTTTAGAATCAGTATGTTAACAGGGGAGAAATGGAAGAACATCTAAGTCAGAGAGTGACAGTGAGTCTGAACTCAGGTGGTGGTGGTGATGGGGATAAAGAAGAAGAAAGGGCCGGGCATGGTGGCTCATGCCTTTAATCCTAGCACTTTGGGAGGCCAAGGCAGATGGATCATGATGTCAAGAGATCAAGACCATCCTGGCCAACATGGTGAAACCCCATCTCTACTAAAAACATAAAAATTAGCCGGGTGTGGTGGTGCGTACCTGTAGTCCCAGCTACTCAGGAGGCTGAGGCAGGAGAATCACTTGAACCCAGGAGGCGGAGGTTGCAATGAGCTGAGATTACACCACTGCATTCTAGCCCGGTGACAGAGCAAGACTCCGTCTCAAAAGAAAAAAAGAAAGAAAAAAAAAAGAGTGAGGTCCAAAAGAGCAAGGACTCAAACAGCAGCGATAGTGCCATGCTCCTTCTTTGGGTTCCCAAAGGTCAAACCCAAAGAAAAGGTAACTAAACAACTGGCCGGGCGCAGTGGCTCATGCCTGTAATCCCAGCACTTTGGGAAGCCGAGGCAGGTAGAGCACGAGGTCAGGAGATAGAGACCATCCTGGCTAACATGGTGAAACCGGTCTCTACTAAAAATACAAAAAATTAGCCGGGCGTGGTGGCAGGTGCTTACAGTCCCAGCTGCTTGGGAGGCTGCGGCAGGAGAATGGCGGGAACCCAGGAGGCGGAGCTTGCAGTGAGTGGAGATGGTACCACTGCACTTCAGCCTGTGCGACAGGGTAAGACTCCGTCTCAAAAAAAAAAGTTGTCAAGGGGTTGGAGAACTTACAGGAGGGAAGACAACTGTCGAAAGTTACAAACAGACAAATCAGCTACAGAAAACAAAGAATTGCTGGGATGTGGGACGGTGGATACCACAGTAAAGCAGTTCCATGGAGCTGGGAGTTGTGGAGGGTAGTTTTAGGGTAGCACTGAAAGTGAAGCCAGACTTCAGTGACACAAAGTGAACAAGAGGTGAGTTGGAGAGACAGGGACCAAAGACACACTCTGTCAAAAGCTTGATTTTTTGGTGGGTGAGCATTCTCAAGGAGTTTATTTGGGCAGACTCAGGGTAAGGGTCCTGTACCTAGAAGAAGCTGCTGGCCCTCGTGGTGGTAAAGTGTTGGCTTGTGATAGGACCTTGTGTGGCCGCAGGAAAAATATGGAACACTTCACAAATTTTCATGTCATCCTTGCACAGGGGCCCTACTAATCTCTTTATCATTCCAATTTTAGTATATGTGATGCTGAAGCCAGCACTCAAAAGCCTAATTTCAAAGGAAGGGAAATTGAACTAGCTAGAGGGGGAAAGGAAACTGAGGAAGTGGGTTGTGTGGGGGTGTTCTTCCTTATGGTGAGAAAGGCTTAAGTGTCTTTATGTACCGAGAGGAAAGTACAGGGGAAGAGGGAAAGATAAAGACAGGAGAGAATCTGGTCACTGAGGTAGCAGTAGGGAGATACGGAATTACCTTAAACAAAAACGACATAATTCTAAAGCAGGAAGGAAGGGAAAATGGTAAACAGAGGTCAGAGGTCCAGAGACAGGTTTTCAAAAAATCATACTGATAAACTTGTAAAAATCGGGCCGGGAGCAGTGGCTCATGCCTCTAATCCCAGCACTTTGAGAGGCTGAGGCTGGCGGATCACCTGAGGTCAGGAGTTCAAGACCAGCCTGGCCAACATTGTGAAACCCTGTCTCTATTAAAAATACAAAAATTAGCCAGGAGTGGTGCCACGTGCCTGAAATCCCAGCTACTTGGGAGGCTGAGACAGGAGAATCACTTGAACTCAGAAGGCGGAAGTTGCAGTAAGCCAAGATTGCACCACTGCACTGCAGCCTGGGAGACAGAGTGAGACTCTGACTCAAAAAACAACAACAGCTGGGTGCAGTGGCTCACGCCTATAATCCCAACACTTTGGGAGGCTGAGGTAGGCAGATTACCTGAGGTTGGGAGTTCAAAACCAGCCTGGCCAACATGGAGAAACCCTGCCTCTACTAAAATTACAAAATTAGCCAGGTGTGGTGGCACATGCCTATAATCCCAGCTATTCGGGAGGCTGAGACAGGAGAACTGATTGAACCCGGGAGGCGAAGGTTGCAGTGAGCCGAGATCATGCCATTGCACTCCAGCCTGGGCAACAAGAGTGAAATTCTGTCTCTGTTTTTTTTTGTTTTTGTTTTTGTTTTTTGAGACGGAGTCTCGCTCTGTCGCCCAGGCTGGAGTGCAGTGGCGCGATCTCGGCTCACTGCAAGCTCCGCCTCCTGGGTTTACGCCATTCTCCTGCCTCAGCCTCCTGAGTAGCTGGGACTACAGGCGCCTGCCACCGCGCCCGGCTAATTTTTTGTATTTTTAGTAGAGACAGGGTTTCACCGTGGTCTCGATCTCCTGACCTTGTGATCCGCCCGCCTTGGCCTCCCAAAGTGCTGGGATTACAGGCGTGAGCCACCGCGCCCGGCCGAAATTCTGTCTCAAAAAAAAAAAAAAAGGCCAGGCGCAGTGGTTCATGCCTGTACTCCCAGCACTTCGGGAGGCTGAGGCGGGCGGATTACCTCAGGTCAGGAGTTTGAGACCAGCCTGGCCAACATGATGAAATCCCATCTCTACTAAAAATACCAAAATTAGCCGGGCGTGGTGGCACATGCCTGTAATCCCAGCTACTCAGGAGATTGAGGCAGGAGAATTGCTTGAGCCTGGGAGGCGGAAGTTTCAGTGAGCTGAGATCCAGCCACTGCACTCCAGCCTGGCCAGATCTCAGTCTCGACAGAGCGAGACTCTGTTTAAAAAAAAAAAAAAGATAAAACAGGGTGCCTACAGTTCTACATGTGGACTGATCAATATGGACACAACTTTTCTTCGCTACTTAAATTAATGCAACCTCAGACTGCTTAGCGCTATTGTAGATGACAGCTACTGCTACTTTCATAGTCCAAACAAATGCAAAGGGCTGGGAAGAAGGGAAAGGGGCAAGATAAAAGGTCAAGAGGAGGAGTTGGCTGAGATAGCTACTACCTGAGAGCAAAAATATCCCCAAATATCCACAATTTATCCATTAAACTGCTGACTTTATAATATTTACCTCAATGAAATAAATTGCAATTTATCTATAATAACTATAAAATTAATCAGAGAAAAAAAATCCTTGCTGCCCTTAAAATGCACCAGGTATGGAAAAATTCCAAGATATACTGTTAAGAGAAAAAAGCTAAGATACAGAATAGTATATGTAAAGTACACTACCACAAATACGAAAAACAACATGTAGGTGTGTATGCTTACATGTGCATGGAACTCTCCAGAAGGATAAACAGAAAACTGCCAACAGTGTTTGCTGCTAAAGAGGAGGTACAAAGAAACAAGGATGGGAGGTACAAAGAAACAAGGATAGGAGGGAATTTTTAATTTCTCTAATTATCCCTTTATACCTTTGAAAAAGGTTTTCTCTGTGTGTGTGTGTGTGTTTGCTATTCAAATTAGTAAATAAATCTATAATTACACTAAACTGTGAAAGACAGACTTAAGGTTAAAACAAAAAATAAGAATATCCACTCAGGCCAGGTGTGGTAGCTCACGCCTGTAATCCCAGCACTTTGGGAGGCCAAGGCAGGTGGATCACCTGAGGTCAGGAGTTCAAGACCAGTTTGACCAAGATGGTGAAACCCCATCTGTACTAAAAATACAAAAATTAGCTGGGCATGGTGGTGGGCACCTGTAATCCCAGCTACTCGAGAGGCTGAGGCAGGAGAATTGCTTGAACCCAAAAGGCAGAGGTTGCAGTGAGCCAAGATCGTGTCATTGCACTCCAGCCTGGGTGACAGAGCGAGACTTCGTCTCCAAAAAAAAAAAAAAAAAAAAGAATATCTACTTTATGTTTTATACACTATACATGTCATATGTCATATAACATACAAATATAACATGTCATGTACTGACACACATATAACATGTCTGGGAAAAAAATGTACTCTTGCCAGAAAATGTTGATCAAATTAACTCATAACAAAAACCACAAACTGTCCTCAAAAAGCATATACCTTTCTACCTAGCAATCTTACTTCCAGGAACTTATCCTAAGGAAATAAACGAGGGTGCGGGCCAGGCGTGGTGGCTCACGCCTGTAATCCCAGCACTTTGGGAGGCCAAGGCGGGCGGATCATGAGGTCAGGAGATCGAGACCATCCTGGCAAACACAGTGAAACCCTGTCTCTACTAAAAAACTACAAAAAATTAGCTGGGCATAGTGGCGGGCGCCTATAGTCCCAGCTACTCGGGAGGCTGAGGCAGGAGAATGGTGTAAATGCGGGAGGCAGAGCTTGTAGCGAGCAGAGATCACGCCACTGCACTCCAGCCTGGGCGACAGAGGGAGACTCCCTCAAAAAAAAAAAAAAAAAAAAGCCGGGCGCGGTGGCTCACGCCTGTAATCCCAGCACTTTGGGAGGCCAAGGCGGGCGGATCATGAGGTCAGGAGATCGAGACCATCCTGGCAAACACAGTGAAACCCCGTGTCTATTAAAAAAATACAAAAAATTAGCCGGGAGTGGTGGCGGGCGCCTAGAGTCCCAGCTACTCGGGAGGCTGAGGCAAGAGAATGGCGTGAACCTGGGAGGCGGAGCTTGCAGTGAGCCGAGATCAGGCCACTGCACTCCAGCCCGGGCGACAGAGTGAGACTCCGTCTCAAAAATAAATAAATAAATAAATAAAATAAACAAGGGTGCAAAAAGAATTGTAATAAACTGCTTAAGCATTGTCATAGCAAAAAATCTATCCAGTAGAATTCCTTACATCCATAAAATGCAACATCATGTCAAATTAACATGACCTAGATATATTTATTTCATATTATTTATTTAAACTATTTGTGCTGGGTACAGTGGCTCACACCTATAATCCCAGCACTTTGGGGGGCCAAGGTAGGAAGATCACTTGAGAACAGAAGCTTGAGGCTACAGTGAGCCGATTGCACCACTCTACTCCAGCCTGGGTGACAAAGTGAGATCCTGTCTCTAAATAAATTGTTTTAATATATTTATTACATAGAAATAAAAATAATTTATTTATATTTATAGATATCATCTATGCTATCATGCTATTTTTTTTAAGAGACAGGGTCTTATTCTGTTGCCCAGGCTGGAGTACAATGATACAATCACAGCTCACTGTAGCCTTGATTCTACATATATAATTAAATAATAATGAAGCCAGCATTTATTGAGCATTACTATACGGCAGACAGTATTTTAAACATTTTTTGCCAATTAACTCATCTAATCCTTACAACAGCTCTAGAAGGTTGGGACTATAATTATTCACATTTTACAGATGAGTAACAGAGGTGCAAAGGTTAAAAAGCTTTTCCAGAATCATACAGCTAATAAGTGGTAGAGCCAGATCCAAACCCAGACAGACTGGCTGCAAAGCCGAAGCTTTTAACCACTTGGCTAAATTGCCTCTCAAACTGAAATACACAAGTGGCAGAAAGAGTATGTATAGTATAGACCCATTTTAATAAAAATAACTTGGCTGGGTGCAGGGACTCAAGCTTGTAATACCAGCATTTTGGGAGGCTGAGGCAGGTGGATCACCTGAGGTCAGGAGTTCGAGATCAGCCTGGCCAACATGGTGAAACACCATCTGTACTAAAAATACAAAAAAATTAGCTGGGTGTGGTGGCATGCACCTGCAATCCCAGCTACTTGGGAGGCTGAGGCAGGAGAATCACTTGCACTTAGGAGGCAGAGGTTGCAGTGAGCCACGATCATGCCACTGCACTCTAGCCTGGGTAACAGAGGGAGACTCTGTCTCAAAAATAAACAAAACAAAAACAAAACAAACAAACAAAAAAACTTAACAAAAGAAAATAAATGTAGCGTACACATTTTAAAAATCTAGGGCCGGGGCTGGGTGTGGTGGCTTACACCTATAATCCCAGCACATTGGGAGGCCAAGGCGGGAGGGTCACCTGAAGTCAGGAGTCCAAGACCAGCCTGGCCAACACAGTGAAACCCCATCTCTACTAAAAATACAAAAATTACCCTGGCGTGGTGGCAGGCACTTGTAATCCCAGCTACTCGGGAGGCTGAGGCAGGAGAATTGCTTGAACCAGGGAGGCGGGGGTTGCAGTGAGCTGAGATCCTGCCATTGTATTCCAACCTATGGGGGACAAGACTGAGACTTCGTCTCAAAAAAAACAAAAAAAACAAAAAAAACCCTTAGGGCCTGCTGTGGTGGCTCACGCCTGTAATACTAGCACTTTGAGAGGCTGAGGCGGGCGGATCACAAAGTCAAGAGTTCGAGACCAGCCTGGCCAACATCGTGAAACCCCATCTCTACTAAAAAAAAAAAAAAAAAATTAGCTGGGCATGGTGGCACGCACCTGTAGTCCCAGCTACTTAGGAGGCTGAGGCAGGAGAACTGCTTGAACTCGGGGGGTGGAGGTTGCAGTGAGCCGAGATTGCACCACTGCACTCCAGCCTGGGCAACAGAGCGAGACTCCATCTCAAAAAAGAAAAAAAAAGAGAAAAAAATATAGGACCAGACGCGGTGGCTCATGCCTGTAATCCCAGCACTTTGGGAGGCCAAAGGGGACAGATCACCTGAGGTTGGGCGTTCAAGGCCAGCCTGACCAACATGATGAAATCCCATCTCTACTAAAAATACTAAAATTAGCCTGGCGTGGTGGCACATGCCTGTAATCTCAGCTACTCGGGAGGCTGAGGCAGGAGAATTGCTTGAACCCGGGAGGCAGAGGTTGTGGTAAGCGGAGATCGTGCCACTGCACTCCAGCCTGGGCCACAAGAATGAAACTCCGTCTCAAGAAAAAAAAAAAAAAAAAAAAGGGCCAGGCACGGTGTCTCACGTCTGTAATCCCAGCACTCTGGGAGGCTGAGGTGGGCGGATCACGAGGTCAGGAGATCAAGACCACAATGGCTAACACAGTGAAACCCCGTCTCTACTAAAAAAGATACAAAAAATTAGCCAGGCGTAGTGGCGGGTGCCTGTAGTCCCAGCTACTCAAGAGGCTGAGGTAGAAGAATGGCGTGAACCTGGGAGGCGGGGCTTGCAGTGAGCTGAGATTGTGCCACTGCACTCCAGCCTGGGCAACAGAGCAAGACTCCACTTCAAAAAAAAAAAATCCAGATGTAGGCTGGATGAGGTGGTGCATGCCTGTAATCCTAGCACTTTGGGAGGCCAAGGTGGGTGGATCACCTGAGGTCAGGAGTTCGAGACTGGTCTGACCAACATGGTGAAACCCCATCTCTACTAAATATAAAAAGTTAGCTGGGTGTGGTGGCGCATGTCTGTAATCTCAACTACTTGGGAGGCTAAGGCAGGAGAATCGCTTGAACCTGGGAGGTGGAGGTTGCAGTGAGCCGAGATAGCACCACTGCACTCCAGTCTGGGCAACAAGAGCAAAATTCCATCTCAAAAAAAAAAAAAAAAGAAAAAAAAAAAATCTAGATGCGGAGATTACACTTTCAATCTAGGTCACATATTTCCACAAGATTTAATTTTTTTTTTTTTTTTTTTTGAGACAGGATCTCGCTCTATCACCCAGGCTGGAATGCAGTGGTACCATCACAGCTCACTGTAGTCTTGACCTTGGAGGCTCAAGCAATTCTCCTGACTCAGTCTCCTGAGTCACTAGGACCACAGGTGCTGCCAACCACACCCAGCTAATTTATTATATTTAGTAGAGACAAGGTTTCACTGTGTTGCACAGGCTAGTCTGGAACTCCTGGGTGGGAGGATTGCTTGAACGCAGGAGGTTGAGGCATCAGTGAGCCATGCTGGTGCTGGCTGGGTGACAGAGTGAGACCCTGTCTCTGGAAATAAAACAGTTATCCTTGGTGTAAGGAGCAACAATTAAAATAACATTAATCTAGGCCAGGCCCGGTGGTTCATGCCTGTAATCCTAGCACTTTGGGAGGCCGAGGCGGGCAGATCATTTGAGGTCAGGCGTTCAAGACCAGCCTGGCCAACATGGTGAAACCCCATCTCTACTAAAAACACAAAAATTAGCCAGGCATAGTGGTGGGCACCTGTAATCCCCGCTACTCAGGAGGCTAAGGCAGGAGAACTGCTTGAACCCAGGAGGCGGAGGATGCAGTGAGTCGAGATCGGGCCATTACACTCCAGCCTGGGTGACAGAGTGAGACTCTGTCTCAAAAACAAAACAAAAAAATTAAACTCTTCTCCTTGTTGCTATAAGGTAATGTAGAAAATAGGCCTAGAGGCCGGGCACGGTGGCTCACGCCTGTAATCCCAGCACTTTGGGAGGCCGAGGCGGGTGGATCACGAGGTCAGGAGATCAAGACCATCCTGGTTAACACGGTGAAACCCCGTCTCTACTAAAAATACAAAAAATTAGCCGGGCGTGGTGGCGGGTGCCTGTAGTCCCAGCTACTTGGGAGGCTGAGGCAGGAGAATGGCGGGAACCTGGGAGGTAGAGGCTGCAGTGAGCCAAGATCAAGCCACTGTACTCCAGACTGGATGACAGAGAGAGACTGTCTCCAGAAAAAAAAAAGAAAGAAAGAAAGAAAGAAAATAGGCCTAGAGCTTGTACTATGTTTCATTGAATATTTTTTCTTTTTTTTTTTTTTTTTTTTAAAAGACAGGATCTCATTCTGTCATCCAGGCTGGAGTGCAGTGCCACAATCATGGCTCACTGCCACCTCAATCTCCCAGGCTCAAACGACCCTCCCAACTCAGCCTCTTGAGTAGCAGGGACTACAGGTGTGTGCCACCATACCAGCTGGTGTATATATATATATTTTTAATAGAGATGGGTCTCACCAAGTTGCCCAGGCTGGTCTTGAATTACTGGGCTCAAGCGATCCTCCCACCTCAGCCTCCCAAAAGTACTGGGATTATAGACGTGAGCTACTGTGTCCAGCCGTCTTTTCATTTTAAAGCAATGCTAATAATATTGTCTTGAGGAGGAACACAAATTCTGAAAATTTTTCTTAATGGGATTTCAGGAGATCCCATGTCCCCCAAAATAAACAGAAAAGAACTTGCCTGAGTTGGTGCAGAGATGGCCACAGAGTATGGGAACCCACCAGCCAAATTAGGAGCTGTAAGGTTCCCATCATAAAGTCAGTATTTTCAAACCTGCAGAGATGCTAAACAATGTTATTCCTAAATCTAAACCCCTCTTTGTCTTTCTGGAGGTTCTGCTTTATTCACCTTTTTATAACTGTACCCTTTCAGGGATGTGGCCTTAAGAATTAAGGGGAAATTTAGATTTCTAATCTGGTTAGGGTATTTCCTATTTGTCATCTATGGGAAACCAATGTTGACATGGTTATACGCAACCTTGGAAGTCAGCTCTAGACTAGGCTGCCTTGCACTGTCCCCAGGCAGACAATCTCAATCTATCAGGTTAGGTTTACTTGACTATTCCTTCTAATCTCTGGGATTCTTGACACTGCAGTGGGTTGTCATAAGGAAAGGTTATCATTCCAGGGGGGATGCCTCAAAATAATTCAGCTGCTCACTGCCCTGGGGCAGTAGCCCTTAGTAAACCTGAAATCACAGGGACCTCAAGAGTCATAGCCAGTGACCACAGCCACTGGAAGCGGTTTCCTGGATATTGTCCTTGGGTGTAGGATAGGAAAAGGCCTTAGGAGGTTTTACTCAAACCTGGGGAGCTGAATTGAAGTACCACTGAAGTGTCCCTTGAGGCCTTACAAGAGTTCTGCCAACCTCCCTTATCTGACCATACTAAACCCAAAATGAAAACTGCACTTCCAGTCTCCTATTCCATAGGCCAAATCCAAAACAGGTAACTATGCTACTTTACCTCCTCAGTGTTATACTGGGATATCTCTTTATTCCCGGTCAGCATTATAATAGAATAATTTTTATGAAGGAATGCAAGAGCCTTATCAGACCCCTTTCTATGCCCTTTTAACTTACTGCTGTGGTTGTTTTCTCTGGTCTCCCACTAGAGAAAGCTAGGAATTCACATTTTTCCTAAAGGACATTTATCCACACTTATTCAGGATTTCTTGAACCCATAAGCATAGATGAAACCATGCACATTCATTCATGCACACATGCTTAGAGAACCATTAGAGAAGTCACTCTAACCCATGATTTACATTTTGGGTAGCTGGGCATGCTGCCATCAATTTTGTGGCAAAAACATAAGGGCAAAAGTCAGGTATAAGTATGCAGTCTCCCATCTACCATTCTCTCTCCTCTATGCCCTGAATACAACAAAGGTGCAGAGGTCTGAGGATTCTCCAGCTCTGATCACTACAATTAAACACATAGAGAAAGGGCCCCAGAACCTGCCCTGATCTAAGGAAACAGATGACTCCTAGAAACTTCAATGTGGTCAAAAAATTAGCTGGCAAAGGATCTCACAGGTGTCTCTAAAACATTTCATCATATCTCCCTGTGTCCCAGTGAATAGTTCTGGAAAAAAAAAAAAAACTGTGTTAGGAATCCAGAAACCCGAGTCCTAGTTCTAGCTTTATCACTAACCAAATGTATGACCTTGGACAACTTATTTGGCCTCTCTGGGCCTCAGTTCCCTACATGAAATGAAGCATCCTGGGCTACGTAAGTTCTAAGGTGCTCTATAAGTTCTATGATTCTAAGATTCTAAGATTGAGCATATAAAACAAAAATAGGCCGGACTGGTGGCTCACGCCTGTAATCCTAGCACTTTGGGAGGCCGAGGCAGGTGGATCATGAGATCAAGAGATTGAGACCATCCTGGCCAACATGGTGAAACCCTGTCTCTAATAAAAACACAAGAAATTAGCTGGGTGTGATGGCATGTGCCTGTAGTCCCAGCTACTTGGGAGGCTGAGGCAGGAGAATCACTTGAACCCAGGAGGTAGAAACTGCAGTGAGCTGAGATTGCACTACTGCACTCCAGCCTGGCGACAGAGCAAGACTCCATCTCAAAAAAAAAAAAAGAAAAAAAAGATAAATTAATGGGGCCGGGCACGGTGGCTCACGCCTGTAATCCCCATACTTTGGGAGGCCGAGGCGGGTGGATCATGAGGTCAGGAGATCAAGACCATCCTGGCTAACATGGTGAAACCCTGTCTCTACTTAAAAAAAAAAACAAAAAATTAGCTGGGCGTGGTGGCGGGCGCCTGTAGTCCCAGCTACTTGGGAGGCTGAGGCAGGAGAATGATGTGAACCCAGGTGGCGGAGCTTGCAGTGAGCAGAGACCATGCGCCACTGCACTCCAGCCAGGGCGGCAGAGCGAGACTCTGTCTCAAAAAAAAAAAAAAAAAGATAAATTAATGGGTAATTATGTTATAAAAGGTATCCTGGCTCTAACACTAACTGACCTTGCTCTCTCCAAGCAGCTCTTGACTTTTTATGTGAACGGAAGAGATCTTTTTCACTTAAGCAACAGAACCCTTAGACTGAAATCACTTCCCCTCTTCGGAACTCAGTTTCCTTACTTGTGAGATGAGTGGTTCTAAGGTTCTGTCTAATTCCAGAATGCCGTGGATCATATTGAATTAACCACATGGGGATTTTAAAATTAGGTCTCTTTAGTTTTAATTTATTCAATTTACAAAATAATCCAGAAGGCATATAATTCTTCAAGAACTCATCTAATGTCTAAAAAGAGGCCTGCCAGGCATTAAAGGCCAGCAATGACCTCCCAGTTGGTCAGCAGCTCCAAGCACTATTTGTGTGGTTACCCCAAATTTCAGCATCCTAAATACATAATCTCCTTATCAATAGAGACATAAAGAAGAAATACGTGGCCGGGCGCAGTGGCTTATACCTATAATCTCAGCACTTTGGGAGGCCAAGGTAGTCGGATCACCTGAAGTCAGGAGTTCGAGACCAGCCTGACCAACGTGGTAAAACCCCATCTCTACTAAAAACACAAAAATTAGCCATAATCCCAGCTATTTGGGAGGGTGAGGCAGGAGAACTGCTTGAACCCAGGAGGTGAAGGTTGCAGTGAGCTGAGATTGTGCCACTGCACTCCAGCCTAGGTGACAGAGCAAGACTCTGTCTCAAAAAAAAAAAAAAAAAAAGAAGAAGAAACACATAATCCTTGTCCTCAAACTAAGGTATAGGCTTGAGCCCAATGAGTACATAGGAAAAAAACACATAAACGTATTAAGCAAATACTTAACAAGTAAAAGTTAATAATTAATGTAAGTTGTAAAATATACAGAAAAGAACAAATGGTACAGATTAATCACAGAAAGCTTTCTGCAGAAAGAAGTTTTAAGAACTGGGCTTTCAAGGGCAGAAGGAATCCCAAGTGACAGAGAAGAGGGTTAAGGCCTGGAATGGGATTCTGAATCAAAGCTCTTTACCTTTCAAGTGTTGGGGGGCAGGTTCCCTGTTCACAAGGCTCCAACCCCCTGATGCCTCCACTCAGTGCCACTGAAGAGATTCTCCCAGTAACCCATCTTGTTGGCTATTCTCCGACTGAGTCTTCCTTCCCAGTGACAAGCTCCATCACCCAGGGGATGAATGTGATGTCACAATCAGGAGTACTCTAGTAATAGAAACAAGGAAGAGAAAGGAGAGTCAGGAGAACTACCTCCACTTGGCAAGGAGACTGGACAGATGGATCTGGCAGTTGGTTGGAGAGGATGAGACAACTCCATTAAACACTAAGTTTTCAGTGCTAGGCAAGTAAGACTACCTTCTAAGGAGGGAGCTCACCAGCTAAGGAAGCACACACACAGGGTCCAGTAGATTGGAACATAGTTGGGAAGAGGAAAGAAAAGGACAAGAGGAAAAGCAGAGAAGAGGAGTTGTTGGAGATTTACGATTCTTTTATTCAGTGCACATAACTACCAGTAATAACGATTCCAAATCTGTGACTACAAAACGCACAGGTCCGGCTGGGTGCGATGGCTCACGCCTGGAATCCCAGCATTTTGGGAGGCCGAGGAGGGTGGATCACCTGAGGTCAGGAGTTCGAGATGAGCCTGGCCAACACAGCAAAACCCCATCTCTACTAAAAATATAAAAATTAGCCAGGCGTGGTGGTGGGTGCCTGTAATCCCAGCTACTCAGAAAGCTGAGGCAGGGAGAACTGCTTGAATTCGGGAGGCGAAGGTTGCAGTGAGCTGAGATCGTGCCATTGCACTCCAGCCTAGGCGACACAGCAAGACTCCAACTCAAAACACACACACACACACACACACACACACACACAAATGCATAGATCCATAATACGTGTACAGGATGATGCTTTAATGCAGAGGTCCCCAAATCCCCAGATGGACCAGTACCAGACTGTGGCCTATTAGGAACCGGGTTGTACAAAAGGAGGTGAGCAGGAAACAAGCAAGCACTGAGGCCTGAGCTCCATCTCCTGTCAGATCATCAGCAGCATTTGATTCTCATAGAAGCACGAACCCTATTGTGAACTGCACATGCGAAGGATCTAGGTTGCCCACTCCCTATGAGAATCTAATGCCTGATGATCTGAGGTGGAAGAGTTTCATCCCAAAACCATCCCCTCGCCTACCATCTGTAGAAAACCTGTCTTTCACAAAAAGGCTGGGGACTGCTGCTTTTATGTTTCCGAAGTGCATTCACATACATTATTATTATTATTTTGAGACAGAGTCTCACTCTGTCACCTAGGCTGGAGTGCAATGGTGCGATCTTGGCTCACTGCAGCCTCCGCTTCCCGAGCCAAGTGATTCTCCTACCTCGGCCTCCAGAGTAGCTGGCATTACAGGCGCCCACCACCATGCCCGGCTAATTTTTGTATTTTTAGTAGAGATGGGGTTTCACCACGTTGGCCAGGCTGGTCTCAAACTCCTGACCTCAGGTGATACACCTGCCTCAGCCTCCCAAAATGCTGGGATTACAGGTGTGAGCCACTGCACCCGGCCCACATAAATTATTATTTTTATTATTATTTTTTGAGACAGGGTCTTGCTCTATTGCCCAGGCTGGAGTACAGTGGCATGATCATAGCTCACTACAGCCTTGCCTTCCCAGGCTCCAGCAATCCTCCCACCTCAGTCTCCCAAATAGTTGGGACCACAGGCACACACTAGCACGCCTGACTAATTTTTGTATTTTTGGTAGACACGGGGTTTGGACACGTTGCCCAGGCTGGTCTTTAACTCCTGGGCAGGCACCAGCAATCCTCCAACCTCAGCCTCCCAAAGTGCTGGGATTACAGGCACCAGCCACTGCGCCCACCCATAAATGTACACATTTAAACAAGTCAAGTAACCCTGCTGTAGTTTTTCTGTTTCTTCAACTGTCAAGTAGAGAAAAATGAGACCTGCCTCATATGTTAATATAACGTATATATAATATATAGAAGTATTATATATATTTTATATATACATATATTTTTTTTGAGACAGAGTGTTGCTCTGTCGCTAGGCTGGAGTACAGTGGCATGATCTCAGCTTACTGCAACCTCTGCCTCCTGGGTTCAAGCGATTCTCCTGCCTCAGCCTCCCAAGTAGCTGGGACTACAGGTGTGCGCCATCATGCCAAGCTAGTTTTTGTATTTTTAGTAGAGACGGGGTTACACCATGTTGGCCAGGATGGTCTCGATCTCCTGACTTTGTGATCCGCCCACCTGGGCCTCCCAAAGTGCTGGGATTACAGGCGTGAGCCACCATGCCTGGCCTATTTTTTTTTTTTTTTTTTTTTTTTTTGAGATGGAGTCTTGCTCTGTCGCCCAGGATAGAGTGCAGTGACACGATCTCCTCAGCTCATGCCAACCTCCACCTCCCAGGTTCAAACAATTCTCCTGCCTCAGCCTCCTGAGTAGCTGGGATCACAGACACGTGTCACTATGCCAGGCTAAGTTTTATACTTTAGTAGAGGCGGGGTTTCAACACGTTGGTCAGGCTGGTCTCAGATTGGCCTCATGTGATCCGTCACGTTTGGCCTCCCAAAGTGCTGGGGTTACAGGCGTAAGCCACTGTGCCCGGCCTAATATAAGGTGTCTATATGTGTGTATGTGTATACACGTATAAACACATGCACACCTCTTATACATACTGTCCTGCAAATCAAATGAAATAAATATGAAAGGAGGCTGGACGCAGTGGCTCACATCCGTAATCCCAGCGCTTTGGGAGGCCGAGGTGGGTGGATCACTTGAGTCCAAGAGTTTGAGACCAGCCTGGGCAACATAGTGAAACCTTGTCTCTACAAAAAAAACAAAAATTAGCCGGGCATGGTGGCATGAGTGCCTGTAGTCCCGGCTTCTGAGGAGGCTGAAGCAGGAAGATCAACTGAGCCCAGGAAGCAGAGACTGCAGTGAGCAGAGATTGCAGCACTGCACATTAGCCTGGGTGACAGAGTGAGACCCGGTCTCAAAAATAAATAAATAAATAAATGAATATGAAAGGATACTAAATACTGTTATCCTAAAGTAAGATTATTTGTAGCAACAGAATACAAAATAAGGCCAGGTGCAGTGGCTCATGCCTGTAATCCTAGCACTTTGGGAGGCCGAGGTGGACTGATCACCTAAGGTCAGGGTTTTTTTTTTGGGGCGGAGGGAACTGTGGGGAGACAGAGTCTCGCTCTGTTGCCCAGGCTGGAGTGCAACAGCGCAATCTCAGCTCACTGCAACCTCTGCCTCCCGGGTTCAAGCAATTCTCCTGCCTCAGCTTCCCAAGTAGCTGGGACTACAGGCGCACACAGCCATGCCCAGCTAATTTTTTATATTTTTAGTAGAGACGGAGTTTCACTGTGTTGCCCAGGCTGGTCTCGAACTCTTGAGCTCAGGCAATCTGCCCGCCTCGGCCTCCCAAAGTACTAGGATTACAGGTGTGTGCCACCGTGCCAGGCTGAGGTCAGGGGTTTGAGACCAGCCTGGCAACATGGTGAAACCCCATCTCTACTAAAAATACAAAAAATTAGCCAGGCATGGTGGCAGGTGCCTGTAATCCCAGCTATTCAGGAGGCTGAGGCAGGAGAATTGCTTGAATCCAGAAGGAGGTTGCAGCGAGCCGAGATTGTGCCACTGCACTCCAGCCTGTGTGATAAGAGTGAGACTCCGTCTTAAAAATATATATATAACGCAAAATAAATTTAGAGTACTGAGAGTCGGAGAGGAAATGCTTGAAAGAAGCTTGTTCCTTCTTTTTACTAGCAGGTAGGCCTAGCCACAGGTCGGTCGGCTGGACATGCAAGGTAGTAACACTGCATCACTCACATTCTCTACCACTAGTCCACTCCATTCTTATTTGGGGCAAAACTATCAGCCAACGACACTATCAGCCTCTCGCCCTATTGTGAGACTCTAAAACCCCTCTATAGAAAAGGGTAACACTATCACGGGCCAGTCCCTAAGAACAGTGGCCTCATTAACAACCCCACTTGCTATTAGGTGAAATGAAGTTTCTGAATAGGGAAGCAGTTTGTCAATCCCTCAAGCAAAACGCCCTCACCCCTCCTGGCTTTCTGCTCTGCCTCTGGCCCCCTCCTCCCCACTCCCCAATTTCCCAAAGTCCTGAGTTAGGGAAGGCCTTCCAGTGTGTGGTGTGTGAAACCTGTCAGAGAGCCAGGCTGCAAACCAAGCGCACGGATGTGAAGAATGTGAGATTCCTTCATGGAGGGCTGGGAGGGGGTGAGGAGTGGGGAAGGAATGAGAGGACAAGGCTGCCAAAGACAAGGCATGGGAGAGGAGCCAAGCTATGGCGCTTGGAGGGCGGGGGTTTAGGTTCCACCGCCCCTGCCCAGGCTGGCCCCCGGAATGCTCCCTTCCTCCGCTTCTGGCCCGTCAATCATTGCCCATTTAAACACCACGCTGTTCCCCCAGGTCCGCGGCTGCGGGTCCTCCAGCTAGCTCTGGCCGCTCCCGCACTTCTCAAAGCTCCCCTATTCCAACGGACCTTCCCCAACAGCCCAATCTCCAGGGCCCCCTTCTCACCTCCCGACTCCTCGCCCGTGCTGCTTCCCTGCCCACATTTTTATCTCTACCACCATCCCTCCTTCTGAACCCCAGTATTTCAGCCCCCCGCCCCAATACCCCTGGGACATCACCTCCTCCCCTCCCACACCCTCTTTTAGGTGGAAGATCGCGCAGGCGCAGTACGCACCGCCCTGGAAGCGGCCTGGAGTCTCCGCAACCTGACCCAGTCGGAGCTGAGGCCGCAGCGGCCACAGTAGTGCCCTGGTGCCGGGTCCTAGCCTCTCCCGGGTAGGGAAGGGAAAGGGGAAGGAGGGGAAAGAAGACTCCGACCACTCGTCGCCTTCTCAGACGGATCCTTTGTCCCGCCCACCGCTGCTACGCAACCCGGCGGAAGCTCGTCACCAAACCCCGCCTCTTTGTTTAACTCAGCCCCTACACTACCAGCCACGAGCGGCCTACCAGGAGGGACGAAGGCTGGCCAGGCCTCCACTCTAGACCGGAAGTCTAGTCTAGAGTCTATATAGGCCTAGCCAGCACTATATAGTCCTTTGGGAGGGAGAACTCTGTGTTCTTCCCGACAAGAACGTGTGGGCCTGGCCGGCCACGCTTCGCTTTGGAGGGGTGCAGGTGACTTGTGTCTTAGAGCTGACGCAGATTGGTGCGAGATCATTGCGGAGAGGCAGACCTGCAGCGTGACCTGCTGCGGGTCCGGCCCCTCTCCCTTTTCCAGAGACCTGGTCAGCATCCTAGAGCTTCGTAACAAGGCGGCCGCGGGGTGGGGAGTGAGGGAGTCTGACCGCAAAGCTTAGATCTGGGGTGCTCAATGGGTTGTCTGCCTCTCTCCCAGGCGCTCTCCTGCCGTATCCACGATGGCTCCTCGAACACTTGTGGAGTTCCCTGAAACACCTAAGAGGAAGGAAGGAAGGGAGAAAAAATTTCCGTCTTCCTGAGTTGGGGTTTGATTTCCTTAGCTTACACACTGTGGTGTTGGGGATGTGGGCGGTAGAGAATCTGGGATCCAAGGGAAGTCAGTGTGGAGCCTAAAGAGCTCCATGAGAAGATAGGGGATTAATTAAACAAACCAAGGCATTACAATTACATGACTTCCTAGGCTAATCTGGTATCAAATAGTATGGTATTTATTGTGGACATTGGCTAAGTAAATGCTAATGCACATTAATACACGCATACACACACACACATATCTTTATGTAATTTGTTTATACACAACAATACAGAGCTAGCTACCTTTTGTGGACAATTTGACAGGTCCCGAAAGGAACTAAAGTTTCAGGCCTCCTTTCTGCCGTCCTCTAGAGGGACTCTGCGATCAAGTAAGGTAAGAGTAGTATGGCCGGGCGCGGTGGTTCACGCCTTTAATCCCAACACTTTGGGAGGCCGAGGCGGGTGGATCGTGAGGTCAGGAGTTTGAGACCAGGCTGGCCAACATGGTGAAACCCCGTCTCTACTAAAAATACAAAAAAAGTAGCCGGGCGTAGTGGCAGGTGCCTGTAATCCCAGCTACTAGGGAGGCTAACACAGGAGAATCGCTTGAATGCGGGAGGCAGAGGTTGCAGTGAGCCGAGATCGCACCACTGCACTCCAGCCTGGGCGACAGAGCAAGACTCCTTTGCGGGCAGGTGCAAGGGCTCACGCCTGTAATCCTAGCACTTTGGGAGGACGAGGTGGGCGGATCGCTTGAGGAGTCTGAGACCAGCCTGGGAAACATGGCAAAACTCTGTCTCTACAAAAAAAAAAAAAAATATATATATATATATATATGTATATATATACACACACACAAAAATTAGCCGAGGATGGTAGTGTGAACCTGTAGTACCAGCCACTACGGAGGCTGTGGTGGGAGGATCGCTTGAGCCAGGGAGGCAGAGGTTGCAGTGAGCCAAGATTGCACCACTACACTCCAACCTGGGTTACACAGGGAGACTCTGTTTCAAAAAAAAAAAAAAAAAAAGAGGGCCTAACAAATGTTTCCCTCTATGCCGCAGGTTCCATCTCTTCCAAGAAGGGTGAGCCTGCCTTTTGTCTCTGGTATAAATGCCACTTTTCCCAGAGACCTTGACCAAGCTGGATAGTGCCTTAAAGATAAGAACCTCAAATCAGGAACAAAGATAAGGGTTAGAGCAATAAAAAGGGAGGAAACCGTGTGTGCCTACTGTGTGCAAGGCACTTTTTTAAATATAACTTCCGTTTTCTCGTAAGATGGAATTACATATTTTTTGTCTTTTTTTCCCCTTTTTGTGGCGAATGGGGTCTCGCTATATTTCCTAGGCAGGTCTGGAACTCCTGGACTCATGCTATCCTCCAGCCTATGCCTCCCTACTTGCTGGGATTACAGGCGTGAACCACCGCGCCTAGCGGAATTGGAATTACATATGTTTAAATAGTCGAGAAAGGAAGTGAAGCATTGAGCCAGGATTCAAACTTTTGTCCGCCAGATTCCGAAGCCCTTGCTCCTTTTCCCATTGTGTCACTCTTAGAGCCTAACAAACGCCTTAGAGCCTAAGTGCATTCTCCCCAGCCAAGTTAAGAATTAGGGCCCTGTGCGCCCTCTAGTGGTGGATCTTTCCCCCTGCAGAGCCAACGATCTCCAAGGTTCCTTTAATACCTGAAATTCGCCCCCTTCGCGGCGCACGAGTCTCTGATCCCGATTGGCTGGGCAGGGCAGGCGGCGGGACGCAGGGCGCGCCCGGGCGGTGCTGATTGGCCGGAGGAGGCCAGCCGGGGGAAACTTCCGGGAATGGCCGCACTCCCGCGTTCCACCGGGCAGCATCCGGCGGCAGCGGAGCCTGTGGCTCCCCCTGCGGGCTGCTCAGCGGCGTGCACAGTCCTGCCGGCTGGCTGGGTGGGTGGTGGGCGGCGGGCAGGGGAGGGCATGGAGCGAGTCCCGGGTTGTCGAGATGAGGGTTCGGGAAGGTCTGGCCAGTAAGATTCTACTCCCTGGCTCTGCACCGGGTTCCCTACTCCTGTCTCCGTCGGCTCCGCCACTTCAGGGCTTGAGACTAAAAGAGCATCCCGGCAGGGGGCCTTCCAGCCCCAAAGCAGCCTGTCCAGAGACCCCCAAATTCTGATCTTGAAGTTGGAGGCCTCCGGGGATGTTCTTTTTAAATCTTTTAGAAGCGTTAGAGGGGTTGAGGCTGCCTGACCCCGGCCTAATGGGGTAGGTAGGCCTTGGGAAGTGGAGCATGGGGGCAAAGGATTCAAGCATTGAGCCTTCATCCCTTATTCCCCATCCAGTGGGGTGCCGAGGCTCGGGCAGCATGACGACGGAGACCTTTGTGAAGGATATCAAGCCTGGGCTCAAGAATCTGAACCTCATCTTCATTGTGCTGGAGACAGGTGTCTATACTGGGGTGGCGGGTTCCCGGGATTGGGGTGGGGGGCAGGAGGGGAAGAACGCTATCTGCTTTCTTAACTTGCTATGGGGATGGCGAGTCAAGCTGCAAGACACTCCTCACTCCCAATCTCTCTCTTCGACCCTGGGACAGAAAGTTGCAGTCAGGTATAGGGTAGATAGAACTCTTTCCAGATCTAGACCTCCTGTGCCACGCGGGCCTCTTTCCACTCAGGGCCCTCTCCATGGTGCTGGCCCCTGAACTCCCACCTCCACCCCCAGCACCACCCCTTCCACAATCCCAACCCCTTATGCCCCAGGGATTTGGCCTTTCCCCTGCTTGTACACCTTTTCCCTCATTCCACCAATATCTACATCTCATCCTTCTGACAGCTACCACCCCATTTATTTGACCATCCTCCCACCTCGATTTATCTGTTCTGTTCAGGCCGAGTGACCAAGACAAAGGACGGGCATGAGGTTCGGACCTGCAAAGTGGCGGACAAAACAGGCAGCATCAATATCTCTGTCTGGGACGATGTCGGCAATCTGATCCAGCCTGGGGACATTATCCGGCTCACCAAAGGGTAAGCCAGCTGGTGACTTCTGGCCTTCCAAAGGCACCAACAATCAAGAGTGGGGTTAACAGTCCCTATAACACTTCTGAGTACTCTGAATTTTGCTTTTTTTGCTCCCGTAGGTACGCTTCAGTTTTCAAAGGTTGTCTGACGCTATATACTGGCCGTGGGGGTGATCTGCAGAAGATTGGAGAGTAAGTGCCATCTTGGGGATTGGGACGAAGAAGCACCAGGGCAAAGGGGTTTGCAAGGAGGCAGCATAGGGTGTGTACTCCAAGCCTTATTTCTGGACTTTCTCTGTTGTTGTTGTTGTTGAGAAACAGTCTCTGTCGCCCAGGCTGGAGTGCAGTGGCATGATCCCGGCTCACGGTAGCCTTGACCTCCCAGGGTCAGGTGATCCTCCCACGTCAGCCTCCCAAGTAGCTGAGACTACAGGCGTGCTTCACCACACCCAGCTAATATTTTTGTATTTTTTTATAGAGACGGGGTTTCGCCATGTTGCCCAGGCTGGTCCCAAACTTGTGGGCTAAAGCGATCCTCCCGCTTCTGCCTCCCAAAGTGCTAGGATTACAGATGTGAGTGACCACGTCCAACCTATCGGGACTTTTCTGAGGCCTCCAGCAGTGGCCCAGAGGATGAATCCAAGGCTTTAGCTACTTTCTCCCCTTGCAGATTCTGTATGGTTTATTCTGAGGTTCCTAACTTCAGTGAGCCAAATCCAGAGTACAGCACCCAGCAGACACCCAACAAGGCGGTGAGTCCTGTGGCCACAATGGTGGGAAAAGAGGGCAGATCAAGACAAGAAGCATGGGAGGGAACAGGATCTGAATACGTAATCTGTGCCTTCAGGTGCAGAACGACAGCAACCCTTCAGCTTCCCAGCCTACCACTGGACCCTCTGCTGCTTCTCCAGGTAAATTTGTTCCCTTCCATCCACTGGTCCTCCTAACTCTCCCACTCTGCTCAGCCTAGAAAGATGCATTTCCCTCATTCCTTTTCCAAAGCTCTCTTTTCTCGGTATATCCTCCTTCACCCAATTCTTCCAGACCCCTTTTTTTTTTTTTTTTTTTTTTGAGACTAAGTCTCGCTCTTGTCGACCAGGCTGGAGTGCAATGGCGCAATCTCAGCTTACTGCAACCTCCGCCTCAAGTGATTCTCCTGCCTCAGCCTCCCAAGTAGCTGGGATTACAGGCACCTGCCACCATGGCCAGCTAATTTTTTTTTTTAAGATGGAGTCTATGTAACCCAGGCTGGAGTGCAATTACGTGACCTTGGCTCACTGCAACCTCTGCCTCCTGGGTTCAAGCAATTCTCCTGCCTCAGCCTCCTGAGTAGCTGGGATTACAGGCACCTGCCATCATGCCTGGCTAATTTTTGTAGAGACAGGGTTTCACCATGATGGCCAGGCTGGTTTTGAACTCCTGACCTCAGGTGATCTGCCTGCCTTGGCTGGGAAAAAAAAAGTGCTGGGATTACAGGCATGAGCACCACACCCAGCCATGGGCTGCAGATATCTTAGTCCAGTGGAGCAGCAGGGTTCAGTAGAGATATGGTTTAAGAACCACTGGGTTGGCCGGGCACAGTGGCTCACGCCTGTAATCCCAGCACTTTGGGAGGCCAAGGCAGGCAGATCACCTGAGGTCAGGAGTTCAAGACCAGCCATGGCCAACATGGCGAAACCCCATCTCTATTAAAAATACAAAAATTAGCCAGATGTGGTGGCAGGAGCCTGTAATCCCAGCTACTTGGGAGGCTGAGGCAGGAGAACAGCTTGAACCTGGGAAGTGGAGGTTGCAGTGAGCTGAGATCATGCCACTGCATTCCAGCCTGGGCAACAGTGAGACTGTTTCTCAAAAAAAAAAAAAAAAGAACCACTAGGCTATAACTTCCATGCTATTTAGGGTTCATAGTGCCCTACTGTATGCAAGAAGCAAGCCTATGCCTTCATGTAACAAATGTTTCTAGAGCACCTTCTATTTGCCACAGAATAAAACACACTACCTGCCTTTAGGGGCTTGTGGTTTATACAGGAGAGAGATAATGATTATAATACGCCATGGTTAAGTTCAATGATAGTGGTATGTCCAGAATTATGAGAGCTCAAAGAAATCATCCCACACACCTGGCTTCAGTCAAACATTGAAAATTTAAGCCAGATGCAGTGGTACACACCCATCGTCCTAGCTACTTGGGAGGCTGAGGCAGGAGCATTGCTTGAGCAAGGAGTTTGAGGCTGCAGTGAGCTATGATCACACCACTGCACTAAGCCTGGGTGACAAAGTGAGACCTCATCTCTAAAACAGTAAAAATTTAAAAATAAAAACTTATATACACAAAAATGTGACTTGTTATTATCTTTGATGGGTAAGATTAATAAAAGTAATTATTAAAAGTAAATAATCTTTTCACTTATGCTTATCTGTATTTTCTAAAATGAACATTATCATTATGGGACACACATACACACCTTTTTTTTTAAGTGCCTCATATTTTAACGCAGAGACTTCAGGCCCTTCCCCTTGCCATGCTTCTCCAGTTTTATAATCACTTTTGGTAAAAGGGCTTTTTTGTTGTTGTTGTTGTTTAATTCAGATGGAGTCTCGCACTGTCGCCAGGGCTGGAGTGCAATGGCGCAATCTTGGCTCACTGCAACCTCCACCTCCCAGGTTTAGGCGACTCTCCTGCCTCAGCCTCCTGAGTAGCTGGGATTACAGGCGCCCGCCAGCACATCCAGCTAAATTTTTGTATTTTCAGTAGAGACGGGGTTTCACTATGTTGGCCAGGCTGGTCTCGAATGCCTGACCGCGTGATCCACCCACCTCGGCCTCCCAAAGTACTGAGATTACAGGCGTGAGCCACCGCGCCTGACCCAGTAAAGGGGCATTTTTGTCAGAGATCCTTGAGCCTAGAACTAAACAGCTAATTCTAGGTCTGATTCCCAATAATAGTGAGATAAATACGAGAGAAAAATATTATCATACCGAGGTTCATGTAGCAACTTCCCAAATGATCGTGTGAGTCTTCTCTGGAGCTCCGTTCATATTTGCAGCCCACAGTCTTTTGCATTTGGTCGAATTGGCATTAAGACGCAGTTGTGCATGGTGAAGACTGTGCCACTCTTTGGGGCATGGAGGCAGGCCTTGAGATGGACCCCTCTCCTATGTTAACTAATTCCTTTGTTTCTTCTCCTCCCACAACTAGCCTCTGAGAGCCAGAATGGGAATGGACTGAGTGCCCCAACAGGTCCTGGTGGTGGCCCACATCCCCCTCATACTCCCTCCCACCCGCCCAGCACCCGAATCACTCGAAGCCAGCCCAACCACACACCTGCAGGCCCACCTGGCCCTTCCAGCAACCCTGTTAGTAACGGCAAAGAAACCCGGAGGAGCAGCAAAAGATAGCATGACATTCTTTCTTCCTGCCACCAACCACATCCCAAGTGTCTCCTGGAGAGCAAGATAGCCTTCCACTGGCTGGCTGGTGTAGCAGTGTTTTAGCCACTGAACTTCAGTGGAGGGGTGGTGAGCAGTGTTCTTATCCACCCTAATCTCATACTCCCTCGTTGTCCAGCTGAACTAGCTGTCCCCTGGGAGTCAGGACCCTCTGCCTGCTCTCTTTCCTCTTTAGAAATGGCAGTTACTGGCTGGGCGCGGTGGCTCACGCCTGTAATCCCAGCACTTTGGGAGGCCGAGGTGGGCGGATCACCTGAGGTCGGGAGTTCGAGACCAGCCTGACCAACATGGAGAAACCCCATCTCTAGTAAAAGTACAAAATTAGCCAGGCATGGTGGTGTATGCCTGTAATCCCAGCTACTCGGGAGGCTGAGGCAGGAGACTCGCTTGAACCCGGGAGGCGGAGGTTGTGGTGAGCCAAAATTGCACCATTGCACTCCAGCCTGGGCAACAAGAGAGAAATTCCCATCTCAAAAAAAAAAAGAAAAGAAAGAAAGAAATGGCAGCTACCATCTGTTTCTTCTGTGTGAGACATGGGAGTCTAACTGAAATCTCTCCTTCCTAATAAATGTTACCACTCTACTCTGTGTTGGACTCCTTTACTTTTTGTGGGAAAAGGAAGAGGTTAGCAACTAGGCATTTGGGAAGGTGGGGTGTCTCTAGAAGGTGGAAGGAAGATAGGTTACAGGTAAGGAGGCCTAGGCAAAGCAGACCTGCCCCTTTAAGGTAGTGTCCCTCCCCTACCCCCTCCCTGCAGGTGACCCTTGCCCGCCTGCCTGCCTACCCCCCCCAGCTGGAACCAAGAAGGCTGTGTCCCCCTTCCTCTGGGTGTCCTTGTCTCCTGCGATCAGGTAATGCCAACCTCAACCCCCTGGACCAGTCACCCCTATTAGACTTCGCTTGCCTCATTTTAGGCCAGGTCAGACATCAGAGGGGAGCCCAGATCCTTGTTTCCTCTCCCCCACAGGGCTTCCCCTTTCTTGGTCATTGATCCCTAGAGCTCTGGCTCTTTCTCTTCTTGGGGTGAGAAATTGCTAAGAACAGTTTATTTCCCATGCATGCATCTGGGCTTGCCACTGATCTGCCTTTTCCCCCTCTTCCCCAGGTTAGGGACACCTGGGTCCAACCTTCCCAAGGTATATGGGGATGGGGGTTGGAGATGAAGTTTAGTGCCAGATGTAAGGTAGGTGGGGTGGAAGTACATGCGGGAAAGGGCTAAAATGGTACTAACTGTGTTAAGGATGGGGTGAATTATTTAAGAGGAAAAAGACTAGGCCCAGGTTCTCCTTAGCCATGTGGCTTTCCCAGGGCAGAGGGTGGCCCCTCCCTACTCAGGGGCCCAGCAGAGACTGACCTTTGACCCCCACCCCAGAGACCAGTGAACCATTAACTCCTCTCTTATGTGAGCCTTCACACACTGGCCCCACCCCTGACCCCGCCCCAAGGCAGGTGGGCTAGGAGGGGGTGCGTGTGCATCTTAGCCTTCTATGTGACGTGGCCTCCGATCCACCTGGACACTTGGAGGCTAAGCCTGGACTCCCCCCTCCCTGACTCAGGAACTGCTTAACATCAACGGCAAGGTCTAACAAGGGACCTGAGGTGACAGCTCTCACATTGCCAGTAGGGGTGAGGCCCTGGGGATTGAGGGGGGATAAAGAGGTGGGGCAAAGTTGAGGGGTGGGGTTTAGGGGACAAGGAATGGACAGTCAGCTCTGGATGAAGTATGGGGAGAGCTCCGAGTCAGGGAGGTGCTCTAGGAACCGGCAAACAAGAGGCTGCTCCCGAAGAAGGCAGTGTGAAGGGAGAAAGAAGGCTGCAGTAGGGGCTGCTGCTGGACTCGGTGGGGAACAGGTGTAAGGAGCTCTGGCTCCCCCAGGGACCCGAGCTGGAGAGCAGAGCAGCAACTCCAGCCCATTCGTTCTTCTTCCAGGGCACAGTCCTCATGATGTTTCGGGGAGAATAGGAGCCAGAACCTGAGACCCTAAGCCATTCCCCTCACCAATGATGGGGTCCCCAGTGAGTCATCTGCTGGCCGGCTTCTGTGTGTGGGTCATCTTGGGCTGGGTAGGGGGCTCAGTCCCCAACCTGGGCCCTGCTGAGCAGGAGCAGAACCATTACCTGGCCCAGCTGTTTGGCCTGTATGGAGAGAATGGGACGCTGACTGCAGGGGGCTTGGCGCGGCTTCTCCACAGCCTGGGGCTAGGCCGAGTTCAGGGGCTTCGCCTGGGACAGCATGGGCCTCTGACTGGACGGGCTGCACCCCCAGCTGCAAACAATTCCACGCACAGGTACTGACCCCTTCCTCCACTCCACAGGGCCACATCCCCCAGGTTCTCTCAGTGCTTGCCCCCAGTTACCTCGTTCTGGCTTCCTCACAAGATCCCTGGAGTTACAAATTCTTCAGAACCCAGCTCCTTGGTATCTCTTCAAAACCTCTCATGCCTCTATTGCCTTCTCTCTCTTTTTGAGACGGGGGGGGGGGGGTCGCATTTTGTCACCCAGGCTGAAGTGCAGTGACATATTCACCACTCACTGCAACCTTCGCCTCCCAGGCTGAAGCCATCCTCCCACCTCAGCCTCCTGAGCAGCTGGGACCACAGGCACACACCACCACACTTGGCTAATTTTTAAAATTTTTTGTAGAGACAGGGCTTCGCCATGTTGCCCAGGCTGTTCTCAAACTCCTGGGCTCAGCTCAGCGATCTGCCTGCCTCAGCTTCCCAAAGTGCTGGGACTACAGATGGGAGCCACCACCCTAGACCTCCATTGCCTTCTAATTCTCTCCTCCTCCAAATCTCTAAGCCCTTAAATTTCTTGCTCTTAGTATCACTGTTCAGTGTCTCTGGGTTAATTTGGCTCCAAATTCGTAGCCCTTTCTTTTTCTTTTTTTTGAAATGGAGTTTTGCTCTTGTTGCCCAGGCTGGAGTGCAGTGGCGCTATCTCGGCTCACCGCAACCTCTGCCTCCCAGGTTTAAGGAATTCTCCTGCCTCAGCCTCCCTGGTAGCTGGGATTATAGGCATGTGCCACCGCACCCAGCTAATTTTGTATTTTTAGTAGAGACGGGGTTTCTCCATGTTGGTCAGGCTGGTCTCAAAGTCCCGACCTCAGGTGATCTGCCTGCCTTGGCCTCCCAAAGTGCTGGGATTACAGGCATGAGCCACTGCACCTGGCAGCCCTTTCCTGGCAGCCCTTTCTTTTTTCTTTTCTTTTCTTTTTTTTTTTTTTTTTGAGACAGAGTCTCACTCTGTTGCCCAGGCTAGAGTGCAGTGGTGTGATCTTGGCTCACTGTAACCTCCGCCTCCCGGGTTCAAGCAATTCTCCTGCCTCAGCCTCCTGAGTAGCTGGGATTACAGGCACACGCCACCATGCCTGGCTAATTTTTGTAATTTTAGTAGAGACGGGGTTTCACCATATTGGTCAGGCTGGTCTCAAACTCCCGACCTCAGGTGATCCACC
This sequence comes from Macaca thibetana thibetana, assembly GCF_024542745.1. Classification (NCBI taxonomy): domain Eukaryota; kingdom Metazoa; phylum Chordata; class Mammalia; order Primates; family Cercopithecidae; genus Macaca; species Macaca thibetana. The sequence continues at coordinate 52,534,496 of NC_065588.1, forward strand.
CACCTCAGCCTCCCAGAATGCTGGGATTACAGGTGTAAGCCACTGTGCCCAGCCATTCGTAGCCCTTTTGGTTGTCCTCCTTTTTTTTTTTTTCTTTTGAGACGGACTTTCGCACTTTTTGCGCAGGCTGGAGTGCAATGGTGCAATTTCGGCTCACCACAACCTCCACCTCCCGGGTTCAAGCGAGTCTCCTGCCTCAGCCTCCCGAGTAGCTGGGATTACAGGCATACACCACCATGCCTGGCTAATTTTGTACTTTTACTAGAGATGGGGTTTCTCCATGTTGGTCAGGCTGGTCTCGAACTCCCGACCTCAGGTGATCCGCCCACCTCGGCCTCCCAAAGTGCTGGGATTACAGGCGTGAGCCACCGCGCCCGGCTGGTTGTCCTCCTTTTTTCTGTCCCCCCAGTGGCAGAAAATGGACAACTCTCAGATCTTCCTAAGAATGACATTCCATAGTTTCTGGGTCCCAGGATCTCCCGTCAGTGGCTAGTTTCCTCTTTCCCCCTAAACTCCCTGGGAGCCTCTCAAAGCGGGTTGATAGAGAACACAAGGGAGGCTGACTTGCTGTCTCATCCATTCCAGGCCGCAGAACCCTGAGCTGAGTGTGGATGTCTGGGCAGGGATGCCTCTGGGTCCCTCAGGGTGGGGTGACCTGGAAGAGTCAAAGGCTCCTCACCTACCCCGTGGGCCAGCCCCCTCGGGCCTGGACCTCTTTCACAGGCTTCTGCTGCTGGACCACTCATTGGCTGACCACCTGAATGAGGATGTGAGTCTGATGGTCTCTAAAGGGGAAGGAGCCATGGGATTAGATGGCCTGAAATGTTTAAATAATCAGGTTTTTTTTTTTTTTGTTTTGTTTTGTTTTGTTTTTAAATCCCAACATGGGCCAGGTGTGGTGGTTCATGCCTGTAATCCCAACACTTTGGGAGGCCGAGGTGAGCGGATCACCTGAGGTCAGGAGTTTGAGACCAGCCTGGCCAACATGGTGAAACCTCATCTCTACTAAAAAATACAAAATTAGCCGGGCGTGGTAACGGGTGCCTGTAATCCTAGCTAGTTGGGAGGCTGAGGTGGGAAAATCGCTTGAACCCGGGAGGCGGAGGTTGCAGTGAGCCGAGATGGTGCCATTTGCACTCCAGTCTGGGCAACAACAGGGAAACTCCGTCTAAAAAAAAAAAAAAATAGCTGGGCATGGTGGCACATGCCTGTAATCCCAGCTACTCAGGAGGCTGAGGCAGGAGAATTGCTTGAACCCAGGAGGCAGAGATTGCAGTAAGCCGAGATCACACCACTGCACTCCAGCCTGGGTGACAGAGCGAGACTCGGTCTCAAAAAAAGAAAAAAAAATTCCATTGTTGTCTTAGGGGATGCTATTTCAATAGTGAACTATGTTCCCTCTGGGATCAGAGCAGGTGAGCCCATATCCAGAGCTCCAAGACTCAGTTTAGAGGAATAGATGGCAAAGCAGAGAATCTAGAGAAGCAGCCCAGGATAGGATCTGGATGGTCACCTGGAGAGGAGAACTGCAGGGAATGGATAGCCGTCTTCATCCAGAAAGACAGAGAATATGTTCTACTTACACCAGAGGGCAGACAAAGCTGCCTAACCCTGATGGAGGTCCAGTGAGTGCCCTATGCAGGAAGCATTCAAGCTGAGGCCAGATGAACATCGGACAGGGCTGTTGAGAGGGAGGTTAGATGGCATTTTAGGGTCTTTTCCCTTTTAAGATTCTGGCATGGAGAGCTCTAGTTTTCCAACCAGCTTCATTTATCAAATCAATGAAATGATTGAAATGATCAGGGTTTGGAGGGGGAAATGATGACAATGCTCACTAGCACCCAGTTTGCATCGAATTGAATACCTGCATTGGACTGAATATTTACTAATAATTAATACACATTGATTATAAGTACCCTTGGCCCCAGTCCCCAAGACACCTGCCAGTAGGAGCAAAGGGGACCCTGGGAGAGACCCAGGAGTCTATGCAATGGAAGGACAGCTGTTAAATATTTTTTTTTTTTGAGGCAGGGTGTGACTCTGTCACCCAGGCTGGAATGCAATGGCGCGATCTCGGCTCACTGCAACCTCCACCTCCTGGGTTAAAGCAATTCTCCTGCCTCAGCCTCCCAAGTAGCTGGGATTATAGGTGTTCACTACCATCCCCAGCAATTTTTTTTTTTTTTTGAGATGGAGCCTCACTCTGTCGCCCAGGCCGGAGTGCACTGGCGTGATCTCAGCTCACTGCAACCTCTGCCTCCTGGGTTCAAGCGATTCTCCTGTCTCAGCCTCCTGAGTAGCTGGGACCACAGGCGCACACCACCATGCCCAGCTAATATTTTGTACTTTAGTAGAGATGGGGTTTCACCATGTTGCCCAGGCTGGTCTTGAACTCCTGAGCTCAGGCAATCTACCTGCCTCAGGCTCCCAAAGTGTTGGGATTACAGGCCTAAGCCACCGCACCCGGCTCATCCCCAGCTAATTTTTGTATTTTTAGTAGAGACAGGGTTTCACCATGTTGGCCAGGTTGGTCTAGAACTCCTGACCTCAGGTGATCCACCTGCCAGGGCCTCTCAAGTGCTGGGATTACAGGTGTGAGCCACTGCACCTGGCCACGTGTTAAAGATCTGAGTCATAGTTCCTGGTGATTCTCCAATGTATGAACCTCAACTCCCCTAGTGTCTGAACGGCTCCCAGCTGCTGGTCAATTTTGGCCTGAGCCCCGCTGCTCCTCTGACCCCTCGTCAGTTTGCTCTGCTGTGCCCAGCCCTGCTTTATCAGATTGACAGCCGTGTCTGCATCGGAGCTCCGGCCCCTGCACCCCCAGGGGATCTACTATCTGGTCAGCAAGTAGGAGTGGGTGGGGGGCTCCCTGAATCCTGGAAGTGGGGCCCATGCCAAGAAAGGAGGCTCACTGGGGTCCTGCCTCTCCTTGTAGTGTTCTCTCTGCCCCACCTTACATGTGGGACCCTCCTCCTGCCCTGGCCTAACTTCAGCCCCTGATTCTCCCCAGCCCTGCTTCAGAGTGCCCTGGCAGTCCTGTTGCTCAGCCTCCCTTCTCCCCTATCCCTGCTGCTGCTGCGGCTCCTGGAACCTCGTCTACTGCGGCCCTTGCTGGGCTTCCTGGGGGCCCTGGCCGTGGGCACTCTTTGTGGGGATGCACTGCTACACCTGCTACCGCATGTATGTGAAGCCCCTTCTTTGAACCCCTGGCCTCCATGGATCTAAGGTATCCCCAGCCACAGGACATCCCCTCCCACTTTCCATCACCTCCCACATCCTACTCCTGGATCCTGGCTTCAGCTCACAGCTGCCTTCAAGTAGAGCATATGAGCAAAGGCTTGCCACCACCCATGCAAGGGGACGTTGTTGGGTATAGGGGCTTCCAGGGTCTGCCCTGACCTTCTCTCTGTCAGGCACAAGAAGGGCGGCACACAGGACCTGGTGGACTACCAGAGGAGGACCTGGGCCCGGGGCTGTCAGTGCTCGGAGGCCTCTTCCTGCTCTTTGTGCTGGAGAACATGCTGGGGCTTTTGCGGCACCGAGGGCTCAGGCCAGTGAGTGATACCCTTTTCTCCTCCTTCTGCTGAAACCAGAGTCCCAGTCAAGAACTGGGCCAGGCTGGGCGTGGTGGCTCACGCCTGTAATCCCAGCACTTTGGGGGGCTGAGGCGGGCAGATCACAAGGTTAGGAGTTCGAGACCAGCCTGACCAACATGGTGAAACCCTGTCTCTACTAAAAATACAAAAATTAGCTGGGCGTGGTGGTACATGCCTGTAATCCCAGCTACTCAGGAGGCTGAGGCAGGAGAATCGCTTGAACTCAGGAGGTGGAGGTTGCAGTGAGCCAAGATGGCACCATTGCACTTCAGCCCAGGTGACAGAGTGAGACTGTCTCAAAAAAAAAAAAACAAAAAAGAACTGGGTCAAAAAGCCAACAGAGGAGCAGTGTGTGCTCCTGGATCTCCGATATTTGCCTGGTGTGCAGGACCTATCGGCTAACAGGGAGTGGATAGGGGCTCCTTAAGCACAGACCCAGGACTTCTGGCCAAATGGCATCCTCTTCTGAGCTCAAGTCAACAAGAAACAGAGGGGAGGTGCCAACCTGGGAAGAAGGTAGAGGCCAAAGAACATCCCAGGTGCCAGAGGTGGAACCAGGTGTTCATTTTCCCAGCTTGTGGCCTGGCTTCCCCTTAGTCCCTGGCTCTGCTGCCTCCTCCACTAGGAGGGATACCCTCCTATTTCAGAGATGCTGCAGGCGAAAACGAAGGGATCTCGAAACACGAAACCTGGACCTGGAGAATGGCAGTGGGATGGCCCTTCAGCCCCTACAGGCAGCTCCAGGTGACTAGAGGAGAAAATTTGAAGAGTAGGTTTGAAGCTCACAGTCCTTATTTGCAGCCACCAACACTGTCCTGTGGTTCTTCCCGCAGAGCTAGGGGCTCAAGGCCAGAGGGAGCAGAACAGCCAGCACCCACCAGCCCCAGCCCCTCCTGGGCACCAAGGCCACAGTCATGGGCACCAGGGTGGCACTGATATCACGTGGATGGTCCTCCTGGGAGATGGTCTACACAACCTCACTGATGGGCTGGCCATAGGTGTGAGGGGTGGGAATGGAGGGAAGCAGGTCCAAGGGGAGGCCAGGGTTCCTAGTTATCCGCTGGGGCTAGGAGAGGGCCCTGAGGAAAATGGGGAGAGGATGGGAGGACCACAGAACACAGGAGCCTGCTTCTGAGGAGACATTTCTTCTGGACTGACAACTTCCAACCCTGTTGGCCCCAGGTGCTGCCTTCTCTGATGGCTTCTCCAGTGGCCTCAGTACCACCTTAGCGGTCTTCTGCCACGAGCTGCCCCATGAACTGGGTAGGAATGGCAGGAGCAGGGCGGGGTGGACTCCAGAAAGGAGACAGCTCCAAGGGGTAGAGCTTGGAGGCTGGCGGGTGGCATGGATGAGGGGCACCCCAGCTTACTCCCTCCCATCTTGTCCTCTGTCTCCAACAGGTGACTTTGCCATGCTGCTCCAGTCAGGGCTGTCCTTTCGGCGGCTGCTGCTGCTGAGCCTTGTGTCTGGAGCCCTGGGACTGGGGGGTGCAGTCCTGGGGGTGGGGCTCAGCCTGGGCCCTGTCCCCCTCACTCCCTGGGTGTTTGGGGTCACTGCTGGGGTCTTCCTCTATGTGGCCCTTGTGGACATGGTGAGAGATGTCGGGTAGAGCGGAGAAAACAAGGGCAGTGGGGAGGTGGGAGTGGAGGAGAGGGAGGTAGCAGTCCCTCCGCCTCTACCATTAGCTCCTGGAAGGGCATCAGACCACAGGCCCGCAAAAGTCTGAGAAACAAGGGACTGAGGTGTTTAGGCGGGGGCTGCTGATGCTTTTTGACACCCTTCCTCTGGTGTTGAGAGGTCAGGGGCAAGGCCAGAATCCTGACATCCTCTTTTTCTTTCAGCTACCAGCCCTGCTTCGTCCTCCGGAGCCCAAGCCTACGCCCCATGTGCTCCTGCAGGGGCTGGGGCTGCTGCTGGGGGGCAGCCTCATGCTTGCCATAGCCCTGCTGGAGGAGCGGCTACTGCCCGTGACCACTGAGGGCTGACGGGGCCAGTGGAAAGGGGTCAGGTTGCCCTTCCTTCTCCCCAACCACAGGAATGGAGGCGGGACACAGGGCCAGTAGGAGCAACAGGATTTTAATAAACAGAACCCATCCCAAAGCCATGACTACGACAGTTGTACTTGCACCAAAACAGCATAGAAAACCAGAGTGTGGTGGGAGGACCCGAAGCCGGTTGGGGGAGGATGTGAGTAGGGGCCTGGAGGGCGCAGGGTCATTAATCTGCGGGGAGAGCATTGTGCTTTAGCCCAGGAAGGGGAGGGGTGGGGCAAATGCACCGAGGTCCCCACTTTTTCCTGCTGCCCTCGGCACCCTGGGGATGCAGGCATCTGGGCACATCTGCCCCTTATTGCTGCCCACCAGCGTTAAACGCCCCTGATCCCAACACTAGCACCACAGGTGGTTCCGGGGCAGGGAGAGGCAGGAATGGGAAAATTGCTTAGAGAAAGATTCCACTAGAATCCAGTGAATTGTGCTCAGTTCTCTTTACTTCCTACAACCGAGTACATGGGTCACAGGGTAGAGGGTGCAACAGGACATGGAACATGCCCCTCCGTGCCCCCCAACACACACCTGCACACAGGATGGTGGTGTCTGCAGCATCACAGGTCATGCAGGGCTTGGGGAAGGGGAGGTTCACACACACATAGATGCCCACGGCGGGTACCAGACAGAGAACACCCCTGAATATACACAGCTGTACATGGGGAACCCCCAGGTCCCCACCCCAACCCTCTCCCCTGTCTTGCTGTCCCCCGCAGGGGAACTATATTGCTTTGAGAGAGCCACCCCAGGGGCTGCTCTGCCAGGCACCCTCCCATCCCACCCACCCCCATTTTGGCACATCTGCAAGACACACAGCAGCGAGAGTAGGCACCCTCCCTTCCCAGGCTTCTGTGGCCTGGAGCTGGGGAAGGGGGCAGGAGACTTAATCCTCCATCCTCCCCTAACCCTTCCCAAACCCCTGCCAAACCCACTCCAGTCAGAACCCACCCCTACCCCCCAAACACACATACAAAGCTGAGCTATCCAGGAACACAAGGGAAACAAGGAGATTGTCCAGGGTGGGAGCGGAGGCAGCGGGGGAAGAAGACTGGAAGCAGAGACCTCCCCCACTGTTGGGGGGGCAGACTGGCACAACAGCTACTTTAGTGCAATTGGAGAGGGTGCCCAGAGTGAGGGGTGGAGAAGGGAGGGAAGGCGCTCCCCAACTTCCCTGGGGGCAAAGTCAGGCTTCCAGATTCCCCAGGGAAAGGGCCTAGCAGGAGTGGGTGAGGGCCAAGGTGGATCCTCTGGTCACCCACCACCCTCTGCCCTCCCAAATGCAGTGACAGTGTCCCCCTCACACCTAAGTGGGCAACAGCAGCCTTGGAGTCAGTACCTTCAAGTAATTCAAAGAGCAGACCCTCCCCACCCCAGCTTCACCCCATCTCTGGGATTTGGTCGCTTCTCTAGGGGTTGGGTTGGGAGGAGGGAGCCCCCAAGGCAGACCCTTCCCTCTCTACCTCCCACTTCCCAGACCACTGGGCTTGGTCCTCAAAGATTCCTCACCTCCGCCCTTGCCCCACCTGGGTCAAGGCTGCAGAAGGCTGGAGCCACCACAATTAGAGGGGAAGGGGCTGCTTTGTTCCTTATCCCTCCTTCTTAAAAGGTAGGGTTCAAACTAGGCGGGACGGGGGCCCATACTGGTTTGCCCCAGGAGTAGGGTTTCTGGGCTAGGGTCTGTAAGGCTATTTTCCTTTGCGGTGGGAAGGGGAGGTAGGGGATGAACACTGGGTATGGGAAGTGGGTGAGAAATGGCTGAGAGGGAAGGAGGAAGGGGCCTCCCCGCTGGAGCAGTCACTGGAGTCATTCAGACAAAAACACTCACGTGCATAAGATACACAGCGCGCAAACTCAGCCCTGCCAGCCCAGCCCCAATCCCACCTCTCAGGACCCCTTCCAAGACCCTGGAGGAGGTTTTGGGGGTACAGCTGTAGAACCGTTCACTCTGGCCCCATCCACCCCACCCCCAGCCTCTTCTCCCCTTCTAGGTCCAGGGAGTAAGAAGGTGCTCGGGTGGGCAGACAGTGGTGGAAACAGTATTGAGTTTTCCTTTGGTTACATATTGAAGGCAAAGGTGAGCTGGACTTACAGTCAAAACGGATAGGGGTGAGGAAGGAAGAGGGGCCATGGCTGGGGTTGGAGAGGGAGGTAGGCCCTCCTCAGCCCCTCCACCCCAAGAAACACGTCTACGTGGGGTGGCAGTCCCTCAGTCTCATCTCTCCCACCCCCCACAGCACCAAACAAAAGGAGAAGCCCCCTCCCCCAGGGGCTGCTCCCCACCCCAACCTGGGCTGTACATTCAGTGGTTTTCAGCAGTCCTATGGCTCAGGGGGCCACGGGGCGGGGGAGGTGGCCCGTCAGTCTCAGTGGACAGTGGCAGTGACCCGGGTCTGCTGGTCCTTCCTGGGACCCACAGTTTGTGCCATTCGTTTTTCTGAAGGATATAGTACATGACCCTACCAGAGCCACCGCCCAATCAGAAATAGCTCCCCAAAAATCAGAAACTAAAAACTGGCTCTTTCCATCTCACCCTCTGATTCACACGTCTGTTTCCCTGTCTCCTATGTCGCCCTCGCTCTGTTTCCTTTGCTGGGACCTGGGGCTGCTCCCAGGGTCCTCACTTAAAATAGGCCTTTTCACAAAAGTGCTTATTACTTGAAGCAAGTGCTTTAGAGCTGCGGTGGGGAGAGGGGGAAGGGGGAGGGCAAAGGGAAGGCGCTGTTCCCTCCCCACCCTCTCCCGTGAAGATTGGGGGGCATTCTGCCTGTTTTACTTCTCCACACCCGTTTAAGTCAAAGAGGTTTAAAAAAAACTTAACATTAAAATAAATATGCAGTGGCCATGAGAATGGTCAAAATGCTTCAAAAAACACTAGGGCTGGGGAGCCCAGGGTGGGGCGTGGGGTTTCCTTTGGCATAAGGAGAGGAGGCTGTTTGTCCCCCAGGCTTCCTCACAGCCACATATGGAGGGATAGAGGACTCCCCACCACCTCCCAGCACTGCTGACAGTGTGCTGAGGGCAGCAGGGAGCAGACAGCCCCCAGAAATCTCATCTAGCAAGACAACGGGGCTCCTAACAGACACTCGGATGCTTCCCGCCATCACCAAACGTCGCAAAAGGAGAACACGACTCACACTCCGCGAGTTCTCTCTGGAGGACCCATCTCCTCACTCCCCTTGCCCCCCACCACCTAATTCCCAGCACCAAGATGAGAAGGAGGGGGTGGAATGGGAAGATTTCAGGAGAGAGAATTGAAGGGAAGGCAAGCTTTGCAGAGCCAGCAGGGTTGGGGATGGGGGCTGCAGCCCTTAAGAGAGGTCACATTGATTGTCATATAGGGGAGGACACGGTGTGGAGGGAGGTGGGCAAGAGGGGCGTCACAAGGCCCTTTGGCTTTGAAAATAAAAATAAAAACTAAAAGCTGCACAATCCTTCTCATCAATAATGGTCATTTGGAAGCCTTGAAATGATTTAGGAACTGAGGGTTGGGAGAAGCAAGACACAGAGACAGGGTATCAAAAGGGACCATGGAAAGATAAGGACTTGGACATACCCCAGGCTTCTGGAAACCAGCATGAGGTATGGTTAAGGGTATCCATTGGGGAGGGAGGGGGTCCCTGGGACGCCCCCCTCCCCTCAGCCCACCCTTGACAAGGATGGCAAGACATTCAGGGTATACAACTAAAAGATGGGTAAGACTGTGAATAAAGCAAACTTGGGTAGGGGAGGGAGGCTGAAGGATCCCCTCAGGGGGAGACCCTGTACTGTGTAAACGAAGCCTGTCCAGTTCTCAGGGGACAATACTGATGGCAGCCAAACTGGGCGAGGATGCACTGTTGGGGCGGAGGGGGCATGACCTCTATTCAAGTTCTGTGTCTTGGCCCCTGGCTGAGGTATTGAGTGTGAGGAAGGGAACACTGGGCTGCAGGAGTGGGTCCAACTGTCCAGGAGGCTGCACTAGGAGATGGGTGGACAGAGCACTTAAAGGGACCAGGGCCAAATTCAATGCTACATTTAGAGAGAAAACTGCCCCCTCTTCACTCCAGCCCAGTTTGGCTTTTGGGGTGCGACTTTTAGAAATCTTACCAATGCAGCCCCTAGCTCAATCCCATCTTTCCTCCCTGCTGGGAAGGCAGGGACCAAGCCCCAGTACCTATTCATCTCTCTCTAGGTCAGAGCTTCTTCCTCACACTGGAGGGGAAGCCTGGGTCCCGAGTAGCCACGGTCCCTTGTCGGCCCTGCCCCTCCTACCATCTTTGGCTTCAGATCAGGAGTGACTGGGGCAGTGGGTACTCTTGGACATAACGGAAGGTGGTGGCAGATCGGGAGCACAGATAAACTATGGGCTTGGGGGCACAGGAGGAAGAACATGGTCTCTCCCTCCATATACATGCAAACACATGCCTGAAACACAGTGGACATACTAGGGCTGTGGTTTTGAAATGGGCAGGAAATTAATTTGTTTCTTCCCCTAAAGGATAAAACATTTACTTAAAAATTCATGACAAGCCTCAAAGTTCAAGGAAAGGAGAGCCAGGGCAGGAATGGCCACAGGCTCTGCCCTCCCAAAAGAAGATAAAAGAAAGAAGCAAGGTTAAAGTGCGTGGTTAGGGGCCAGGCTAGGACTGGGAGGGAAGGGGGAGGGGGCAGGCTGTGGGGGCAGAACCAGCCCTTGATTTGCATATGAGGAGCCAGGGGAGAGTGCAGGATTGGGGCCCAGGTACAGTAGTTGCTGCTTCAAGTGTTTTGCATTTGAACTTTAGGGGTGATAGGGTACAGAAGTGGGGGAAAAGCTCCAGGCCCCAGTGCTAAATATCCTCCCCCCTCATCCTCTAGCTGCCCCTGAAGGGGGAGGGGGACACCCCCAGAGTGCTCACACAGTACCAGAAATTAAGGCTTCTCACTGCTGCGGGGATGGAGGGACCGGCCGAGCAGGGAGGCAGTGATGGGTATGGAAGAAGAAGGGATCTGCCTGGCAGCAGGGGCAGGGGAGAAGAGGGACACAGAGAGGAGTCCCCAGGGAAGAGTCAGGGGAGCTGGCAGCAGAAAGAGGGAACCAAGAGATGGAGTCAAAGAGTGGGGGAGCCAGGCATTTAGCAATCATTTTGGGACACTTGGCAGAAGGGGTCGCCCTGGGGGTACCAAGGGCCTGGGGTGCTCCCTGTCAGTCCCAGACCCCTGCCAGGCCAAGATGGTGTGGCAAAGGGGTGAGCAGCTGCTCCCCAGGGCTTCCTTCCCCTCCGCCCCCTCCACCCAGTCGTGTTCTCCTTTAAAGTGCCCTAAATGTTTAGACTTTTTCTAAATAAATAGAATTAGATATCAAGCCACCGGCGGGGGAGGGATACTGGAGGGGGCTACTCAGAGTAGCAGCCGTCTAACCCAATGGCGCCGGGCCGCTCCTGGCTATAGGGGCAGGAGGCCCCATGGGGCAGGGCGCCGCAGCCACCCACCGTCTTGGCAGCTGCAATGCTGCAGTTCTTGAGCAGGCTGAAGCTGAAAGGACTGACGGCGTCCTTAGGTGGGAAAGGCTTCATGGTGGAAAGGATCAAGGCCAGGCAGTCCGCCACATCTTTGTTGGGGGCACAGGCCAGTGCTGGGGTGTGACCTGCAGGGCCAAGGGGGAGAACTGAGGCACAGAGTCCTGTATCCCAGCCAGCCTCCCCCAAGCCCTGAAGTCTTTTCTCTGTGGAGGGAGCCAAGGCAGGCAGGTACCCAGCAGGGGCAGAATCCAAGGGTGACGAGGGCCCAGGAAGACTGACAGGCAGATTCTCTAAGTACGGGCTAAAGGGTGGACATGGGAATCAAAGCCTGGGGTGTGGAGTCCTCCTGACCCTGCAGGCTCCCCTCCGAAACTCCAGAGTACTGATGTGGGCTCCCTACTCTGAAGAGTTCCCTTGGGAAGAAAATCTCATGTAAAGCAAGATTAAGAAGTCACCTCCTAAAGAATGTCCCTGACCCCAAACCCAAGAGAGGCAGGGGGCTCCAGACCCCACCCACCTTCTTCATCCACAGCCAGCACTGTGGCTCCACGACTCAGCAGGGCCTGTACCACAGAAGCTAGACCATTCCGGGCAGCAATGTGGAGTGGCCTTGGAAAAAAGGAAAAAGAAGGAGCTTGATGCTAAGCTGCCCTTCCACCTCCAGACAGGATGGCAAGGGTGCTGAACAAATACTATAGGCTCCAGAGAGCCTCTGAACAGCAGCCACTCTTTTGCGTCACCCACCGGCCTCCCCCAGCTAGGAGCCCCCTTCCAGGCACTCACATCTGCAGCGCACTGTTGGTAGCGTTGATAAGGCCAAGGTCTTGGGTTTCCGCCAGGATCATGAGGGCACATTTCTCATGGCCCTGAGGGAGGGGAACAGAGTGGAGACTTGTGAAGTAGAAGTGTGGCAGGGTGCAAGGCAGGAGTTGGGAGAGTAACAGGAGGACAAACAGCTGCCCCACCAGTGGGATGTGCTGGACAATCCTCACTTCCGCCCTAGTCCCCTCTACAACCGAGACCTACCTCTCTTCATCAAGCTCTGCCCCTTATGCAGTCCCCCAATCACTTCAGGTAAGTACCTTGCTACAAGCCAAGTGGAGGGCCGTGTTCTTGTTCTCATCCAACACAGTAAGGTCTGCCTTCCCTCGATACAGCAGAAATTCTACGAGAGAAATGTGACAGAGGGACTGAACCCTCCCTCCAGAAGCAGCAGCCATCCCGGCTCTCCACTTTGCATCCCGTCTGCAGATGGCGAGACATCCAAAGACAACCCTCCTGATGTCTGAACCCCAGCCCCAGCCAGCCTCCACAGGCAGGGCTGACCCATCCTGCACATGCCCCAGGGGAGCTCCTCCCTTCCACAAGTGGCCCCTACACACCCACAGCAGCGGTCTGCCCGTTCTCAGCTGCCGTCATGAGCGCAGTGCGGCCAGTATGGTCAGTGGCGTTCACCTCGGCTTGGTGCTGCAGCAGCATCCGGAGCCCAGAGACATTGTCCGCGAAGGCAGCGGCGTGAAGGGGGGTCCTGTAAGACGGGGATCAGGGTAGATTAAAATAGGGAAGAGTATACTGCCCAAGCAGAAAGAGGAAGCCAGAGGCAACTGGACTTCTCCCCAAGTCTTCTATCACCCACCGTCCTTTGGCATCTCGGCTGTTCACAATCTTGGCACCCAGAGCTCCCAGCAGCATCTCTGTGGTGCTGTCCTGGTTATTAATCCTAGAGGAACAGGGAGGAGGGGTCATCAGGAAGGACAAGGGAAGTAGGCTACCTGTCCTAAGCTCAGGTCATGGGCCCTCGCAAGAAGGGCTGACGCAGCAGAAGGGACTTACACTGCACAGTGCAAAGGAGTGAAGGGGTTTCCTTCCAGGTATGAAAACGGGCTGTGTTCAAGTAACAACTCCAGACAATCTTCGTGTCCTGGGCATGAGTAAGGAAGAGTTGTGATGGAGAAAAACAACAAGGTTCCCTGTCTGTCCTGTGTCTTGACACTCCAGTCCACTTCCAGATTCAGATCAACCCAGGTCACTCCCAAAACCCACCCGTCCTCCTCTACACACACTCCAACACATACTCCTGTGCCTGTGGAGGCCCCAGTCTAGTACCAGTGTAGGAGGCCCAGTGCATGGGCGAGTATCCGCTGTAATCCACCCCGGCATCCAGGGGGTCTGTGGAAAGGGCAGCCTGCAGCAGGGTCCGCAGTACTGCAGTGTGGCCACAGGCTGAGGCCAGGTGAATGGGTGTGCGGCCCTTAAAGTCTCGGCACAGCACAAATGCGTCGTGGTCCAGCAGGGCAGCCAGGCAGTCCTCACAGCCAGTCACTGCCTGTGAGTAACATGGGGGTGTGAAGGGGATGAAAAGCTCCTTCTTTTCTGCTGGCCTGTTGCTTGAGTCTGGCTCAGGAGTAAGAACCACTTCCAGGGCTCCAATCCTTGTCTTTTTTTTTTTTGGAGACAGAGTCTTGCTCTGTCACCCAGGCTGGAGTGCAGTGGCACAATCTTGGCTCACTGCAACCTCTGCCTCCCAGGTTCAAGCGATTCTCCTGCCTCAGCCTCCCGAGTAGCTGGGATTACAGGCAGGTGCCACCATGCCCGGCTAATTTTTTTGTATTTTTACTAGAGATGGGGTTTCACCATGTTAGCCAGGATGGTGTTGATCTCCTGACCTCGTGATCCGCCTGCCTTGGCCTCCCAAACTGCTGGGATTACAGGCATGAGCCACTGCACCTGGCCTCAATCCTTGTCTTTACAACAATGATTATTTTTTTTTTTGAGACAAGAGTCTCACTCTGTCACCCAGGCTGGAGTGCAATGGTGTGATCTTGGCTCACTGCAACCTCTGCCTCCCGGGTTCCAGCAATTCTGTCTCAGCCTCCTGAGTAGCTGGGATTATAGGCATGCACCACCACGCCCAATTAATTTTTGTATTTTTAGTAGAGACAAAGTTTCACCATGTTGGCCAGGCTGGTCTCGAACTCCTGACCTCAGCTGATCCACCCGCCTTGGCCTTCCAAAGTGCTGGGATTACAGACGTGAGTCACCGCGCCCGGCCCTTTACAACAATGATTCTAAGTGTCAAAGACCCACATCTCCCTCCTTGACTCTCTCTATGCCAATAAACATTCAGGATACTAAGAGTTAGAGCTCTGGAGTGAAAGACTAAACAGAGAGAAGAAGGAGACTAAGGGATCAAAAAATCTTGTGGGAGGAGGAGGCAGCTGAGGACAGGTGGTCGCGGAAGAGGATCTAGGTGGTGCTGACATTATGCGATGGGATGGGGCCAGCAGGGTATCCCAAGTAGAGTGAGTGGTAAGCACTCAGTTGTATGTGATTACAAAGCACAGATATCGGCCAGGCACAATGGCTCACGCCTGTAATCCCAACCCTTTGGGAGGCCAAGGCGGGTAGATCTCATCATCAGGAGATTGAGACCATCCTGGCTAACACAGAGAAACTTGGTCTCTACTAAAAATAAAAAAATTAGCTGGGCGTGTCATCCCAACTACTCGGGAGGTTGAGGCAGGAGAATCGCTTGAACCCGGGAGACAGAGGTTGCAGTGTGCCGAGATCACGCCACTGAACTCCAGCCTGGGCAACAGAGCAAGACTCCGTCTCAAAAATAATAATAACAACAATAATAATAATAATAAAACAAAGCACAGATACCAGGGAAATCAGCTGGGGATGTCAGGGACTCATCCTGGAGCAAGCACAAGGCTCAATAAGATCCTGGGCACAGCATGGGCCTGGTGGCTCGCACCTGTAATCCCAGCACTTCAGGAGGCCAAGGTTGGGGGATCACTTGAGCCCAGGAGTTCAAGACCAGTTTGGGCAAGATGGTAAGATCCCCATCTCTACAAAAAATACAAAAATTAGCTGGGCATGGTGGCATGTGCCTATAGTTTCAGCTACTCAGGAGGCTGAAGTGGGAGGATCACCTGAACCCAGGAAGTCAAGGCTGCAGTGAGCCGTGATAGTGTCACTGCACTCCAACCTGGGCAATGGGAGTGAGACCCTGTCTCCAAAAAAAAAGAGACTGGGCACAAAATCCTGGCTCGCCTCCTTGACAATTGGATTCCCTACTGCTGGTGAGTCCCGTGCTCCCACACTGAGGCCCACATGCAAACAATTCCCCCCAGAAGCTCACTCACCCCGCGGTGGAGGGCGGTGCGGCCCCGGAGGTCAGCAGCATCAGCTGTGGATCCTTTCTCTAGCAGCAGATGTACACAGTCCACATGGCCATTCATGATGGCCAGCATCAGTGGGGTCCTACAGAGGGGCAGGAGGAGAAGTGAGGATCCCACAAGGACTGGAAAACCTGCACCCCACCCTGGCCCACACTCACTGTCCATAGGCATCCATGACATCTGTGATGTCAGCTCGTTCCCCACTGTCGATCAGCAAGTGCAGGGAGTCAGTGTGGCCAGAGGCAGCTAGGGGAAAGGGACCCCGCGTCAGGGCAGGGCCAAGAGGAAGAAGGGAGGTGAGGTCAAGCCTAAAGGACTTGGGGTCAATGTTACAGGAAGACCTGGGCCACAGAGAAATCTCTGAGGATAGGAAGCTATGAATCAGGGCTTGAAGTCTCTATTCTCCTCACCCTACTCCACTTTCCAGCCCCATTCCCATCCAGGAGGGATCTGGCATGGCAAGGGTAAGGCAGCAGCCTCAAGTGGGCACTAACCAGCAGCGTGCAGGGGCGTCCACTTGCGCTTGCGCTCCTTGATGAGGGCAGAGGCGCCATGGGCCGTAAGCACCTCCACACACTCAGTAGAGCCGCGCTCCGTGGCCAGGAAGAGTGCGGTCCGGCCCTTGTGGTCCCTTACGTCCAGATTCACCAGCGTCTCTGCCAGTGTCTTCAAGGCTTCACAGTGACCGTTGTAGGCCTGGAGGGGTGCAGGCAACCAGTGCACACAGCTTGGGACCTTCCCTGCTCTTCCCTTCCCCTTCTCTGCTCTTGGGGTCCATGGGAAGCTCAAGGTCTTAGTCCTCGACAAGCTCCTTGGGCCCCTCAAGGCTTCCCACCCTGCACTGTGTTTATCCCCTCTCCCACAAAAAGGCAGAAGCAAGGATAACTTCACAAGTGCTGGCACCTTTGTTAGGGCCTGGGAACAGGCAGGACAAGGAAGGCAAAAGAAAAAGACATGGGACTCACAGCTAAGTGCAAAGGGCTGACTGGAATGGTGCTCTCCACATCCTCCAGGCAGTTAAAGGACATTTCTAAGAGCTGTAATGGACAGGAAAGTAGGTGCTGAGACTCTGGAACTCCTAAGATAAGTACCCCAGTCCCTGACTCGCAGTAATCCCCACTAAGCCTCTGGATCTGAAGACCACATTTGATTGAACCACCCTTAGTTTTGGAATCCACAAACCCTGTGCCCCTGCCTCCCCTCCTGCAGGCCGGGCCCCAACACATACCAGTTCAAGGTTCTGTCTGTTGCCATAGGCGGCTGCATAGTGCACAGCTGTGTAGCCCTGCCTGTCCCGCAGGGAGGGGTCTGCACCGTTATCCAGTAAGAACTCCAGACAGCTGGGGAGCCAAGGGTAGACTATGAGGCAGGGACAGGCCCAGCCCAGGAGGGCACAGACCTGGGAAGGCCAGAGGAGAGGACCAAGGGAACCCCTCCAGGCCTACCTGGCCGCCACCGGTCCTTAGCTCTAGGTAGGTTCTCTAAATCCTATCCATTCTTCAATCCTAGCTCCAGACCTACTTTACCTTCTCAAAGTCTGCCCTGAACCCCTCTGGCTTCAATGCCCTCCTTTATCCTCTGAACGTTCTCCTAGAGAACCTAGGGCATGATGTTCAGTTATCAACCTTCTGCTGACTGACAGGCTTTCCCCACCTTCAGGCACACCGACCCCTGCTCTAGGATGCTTTCTCCTCCCAGCCCAGCCGAGTAAGTCCTGTTCATCTCAAACTCAGTCCCAGCTTCTCTCCTCTGTGAGGCCTTTCCCAACCTTCCCTGGGGAAGGTACCTCTTCCTCTGTGCTCCCTTGGCAGCCTTCTCATACCTTAGTAGTAGTTGTAGTCGTAGTAATAATAATAAAGTATTTAGCACTTACTGTCAAGCACAGTTCTAAGTACTTCATGTATATTAAATAATTTAATCCTCATAAAGATCCTATGAAGTAGATACTATTTTTATCCCTACTGTGGGTGATGAAATTGAGGCATAGAGAAGTAACTTGCTGCAAGTAACAGCTGAGCTTCTTGGATTTTAGTGTCCTTTTTAAAAAAATAAATCCTAGGCCAGGCAGGGTGGCTCACGCCTGTAATCCCAGCACTTTGGGAGGCCAAGATGGGTGGATCACGAGGTCAGGAGATCGAGACCATCCTGGCTAACACGGTGAAATCTCGTCTCTACTAAAAATACAAAAAATTAGCCAGGCGTGGTGGTGTGCATCTGTGGTCCCAGCTACTTGGGAGGCTGAGGCAGGAGAGTGGCGTGAACCCGGGAGGCAGAGCTTACGGTGAGCCAAGATCGAGCCACTGTACTCCAGCCTGAGCGACAAAATGAGACTCCGTCTCAAACAAAACAAAACAAAACACAAAAAATATATAAATAAATCTTTTAAAAAATTATTTAACTTATTTACTTTAAATAGAGACAGGGGCCTGGCTCAGTGGCTCACGCCTGTAGTCCCAGCACTTTGGGAGGCTGAGGTGGGCAGATCACCTGCGGTCAGGAGTTTGTGGCCAACCTGGCCAACATGGTGAAACCATCTCTCTATGAAAAATACAAAAATTAGGCTGGGCGTGATGGCTCACGCCTGCAATCCTAGCACTTTGGGAGGCCAAGGCAGGTGGATCGCCTGAGCTCAGGAGTTTGAGATCAGCCTGGGCAACATGGTGAAAACCCGATCTGTACTAAAATACAAAAAATTAGCCAGGCGTGGCAGCGTGCACCCGTAGTCCCAGCTACTCAGGAGGCTAAAGCAGAATTGCTTGAACCCAGGAGGTGGAGGCTGCAGTGAGCCGAGAGCATGCCACTGCACTCCAGCCTGGGCAACAGAGTGAGACTTGGTCTTCAAAAAAAAAAAAAAAAATTAGCTGGGCATGGTGGTAGGCACCTGTAATCTCAGCTACTCGGGAAGCAGAGGCAGAAGAATCACTTGAACCCAGAATGCAGAGGTTGCAGTGAGCCGAGATTGTGCAACTGCACTCCAGCCTGGGTGACAGAGCAAGACTCCATCTCAAATAAATAAATAAATTAATTAATTAATTAATTAAATTTAATAAAATAGAGATAGGTTCTCATTATGTGTTAGCCAGGCTGGTCTCATACTCCTGGGGTCGAGCAATCCTCCCACCTCAGTGCTGGGATTACAGGCATGAGTCACTGTGCCTAGCTGATTTTTGTGGGTTTTTTTTTTTTTAGAGATGGGGTCTCACTATGCTGCCCAGGCTGGGGTGCAGTGGCTATTCATAGGCATGATCATACTGCACTGTAGCCTCAAACTCCTGGGTTTGCACGATCCTCTTGCCTTACCTGCACCTGCCTCCTGCGTAGCTGGGAATACATGCATGTGCCACCGTGCCCAGCAAAAAATAAACTTTTTGTTTTAGAATATTATTAGATTTATAGAAAAATTGTGGGCTGGGTGTGGTGGCTCACATCTGTAATTCCAGCACTTTGGAAGTCTGAGGCAGGAGGATTGCTTGAGCCCAGGAGTTCGGGACCAGTGTGGGCAACACAGAGAGATTCCTGTCCTACAAAATAAATCAATTTAAAAAAAAGAAAAAGAAAAATTGTGAAGATAGTACAGGGAGTTCTCACATACCCTAAACCTAGTTTCTCCTGTCATTAAATCATCTTACATTAGTATACACAAGTGTCCTTTTATTTATCTTTCCCAACAGATTACTAGCTTTCAAAAGACAGAAATTTGGGACAATTCTTCCTTTTAAAATTTTTATTTATTTATTTATTTTTTCAGAGACAGAGTCTCATTCTGTCACCCAGGTTGAGTGGACTGGCGTGATCTTGACTCACTGCAACCTCCACCTCCCTGGTTCAAGTGATTCTCCTGCCTCAGCCACCTGAGTATCTGGGATTACAGGTGCCTGCCACCATGACCGGCTAATTTTTGTATTTTTAGTAGAGATGGGGGTTTCACCACGTTGGTCAGGCTGGTCTCGAACTCCTGACCTCAGATGATCTGCCTGGGGTTACCCCCACGCAAAGTGCTGCGATTGGCCTCCCAAAGTGCTGGGATTACAGGCGTGAGCCATCGCATCTGGCCTATTTTTAATTTTAATTTTTTTGAGACAGAGTCTTGTTCGGTTGCCCAGGCTGGAGTGCAGTGGCGTGATCTCGGCTCACAACCTCCACCTCCCTGGTTCAAGCAACTCTCCTGCTTCAGCCTCCTGAGTAGCTGGGATTATAGGTGTGCGCTACCATACCTGGTTAATTTTTGTATTTTTAGTAGAGACGGGATTTCGCCATGTTGGTCAGGCTGGTCTTGAACTCCTAACTTCAGGCTATCGGCCTACCTCAGCCTCCCAAAGTGCTAGGATTACAGGCTTGAGCCACCACACTCAGCCTCATCTTTTATCCTTAGTATCTAGCATAGTACTTGGAAACTAGTAAGTAAATATTCAGTTAATGCTTGTGGAATAAACAAATTATTTTGTACATTTAGCTTTTCTAATCCTCTCAAGAAGACTGGCTGGGCACGGTAAGCTGAGATTGTGCCACTGCATTCTAGCATGGGCAACAGAGTGAGACTCTGTCTCCAAAAAAAAAAAAAAAAAAAAAACACATCCATTTCGTTCCTTTAGGGAAGGAACTGTGTCTCATACTTCTGGGTTTTTTTTCCCTGAAGCTCCGAAGTTTCAATCTCATACTTTTTGTCTTTGCCCACTATGGACTAAACCCAGAGAGCTCAAGACACACTGCTGGCTGACCAGCAGTACAGCAGCAGTGTAGGGTGGAGGTTCAGAGTAGGTAGGAGGACAGCAGGGCCAGAGCTTGCATGGGTGGGAAAGCACATCCCAGGGGCCCTCTCTGCTACTCACAAGAAGGCCTCCTTCCTGCGGGACTCCTTCAGTGGCTCGTCCTCTTCGGCATCATGGCTGGAAGGTGTGTGGGGTTCCGCTCTGGGGAGGAGAGAGAGAAAGTCAGGGCCAGGCTTAGGGAGGTGAGTGGGACTGAGAAGGACCAGACTGGTAGCCTCACCTCCTGTAAGTGTCGGAAGCGGCAGCGTAGTGGAGGGGAGAGCAGCCTTTACAGTCAGCCTCGTTGACACCTGCCCCAGCAGTTACCAATGTTACTGCACACTGGTAGCTACCGTTAGCAGCTGCATAGTGCAGTGGTGTCCTGAGGAAGAAATGAAGGAGGGTGGGGAAGAGAATCAGAGACAGATCCGAATGTAATCAGATGTGCAGCTAAATGCTGCTTCATAACACTCTCCTTATTTAACTCTCCAATCTCAACCCTTCCTCCCTCTACCATGTTTCTCTAATCAGACATTCCCTATGTTTACCCCTGCATATCAGCATACCTGCCAAATTTGTCCCTCCTCCTTAAGTCAGCTCCACTGCTCAACAGCAAATTAAGACATTCAACATTCCTAAAAGAAAGATGTGTTAAGAGAGTTACAGCCTCAAAGGGAAGCCACAGGCCCAGGGTGGGGCTAAGGAGGGATGGAACTAGCAAGCCCTTTCTGCTGTGACTGCTCTCATTGTGAGAGGGGGAATAGATCTAGGCAGGCAAGAATGACAGGCCCAGACCTTTGCCCAGCTCCCTGCTCAAAGGATGGGAGAAAGAAAAACTCACCCTCCGGAAGCAGCAGCATGAAGACAGGTACGGCCAAGGTTGTCAGGTGTATTGATGTCAAACCCAGCCGAAAGCACATGCTCGTTGCTGAGTGAAGACACAATGCTGTACAACTGACCTGGAGGCACAGAACAGCCACAGGTCACATCTGAGAGTGTTCAGCAGGGAGGGAAAGGCCTTTGCTCCCCTCTACACCTGCCAATCCCCAGCCCATCAGCACATACCTGAGGAAAGAAGCTTACGACAACAGTCAGAGAATCCAAAGAGAACAGCTAAGTGCAGGGGGAACATGTCATGGATGCCACGCCTAGAGACAAGTTGAGGAACTCAGTCCTTGGGTCAAGGAGGGACCAAGTAAGACCTCTTCTTTGACCCACCACTACCCTAGAGTCAGGGAAGGAGGTTCTCCAAGGTGCCCTTTGGCAAGCTTCTCTGTGACTCCATGGTTGATGTGAGCAGTCTATGCAGATCTGGGCAGCCCAGAAGTGGAGTCAGGGCCCTGACTCACCGGGCGGTATCTGCGCCATTGGTCATGAGGGTGCTGATGAGCAGCTCGTGTCCGTAGCGAGCAGCCACATGCAGTGGCGTGTTCCCAAATTTGTCGGCACAATCAATCTCACTGCCTGTGAGGGGATACACACACACAAGCTCAGGCGGACCTCAGGCTTAAGACCACTCTCGTGAGCTAGCCACGATTTGAGTGCCTACTATGCATCAGGTGCCAGGCCCAGGATTCTACATGTTTTATCCTGTTTCTAGGCCTTAGGAGACTGGGCAGGGCAGAGCAGGGCCATTTCCACAAGTCCCTTGGTCAGAGTTCCAAGGGCCTATCCTACTGGAAGAGGGTAGGAGACGGAAGTTAGGGAGATTCTAGAAATGAGTTCCTTGGGGGAGGAAGGGATGAGAGCACAAAGTCTCCCAGGTCCATACCATTCTGGATGAGGATCTGGGAGCGTGTGAAACGGCCATGGATTGCAGCCATGTGCAGAGGACTTTTCCCTTCTTTGCTCTGTGGAAACATGGTGGGTTTTTGTTTTTGTTTTTTTCCAGTGCAAAGCACAGAGAATGCCCTATCTCCTTCCAAGGACATATCTCTAAGGACAAAAGGGTCATATGGCACCTTCTTAGCCCACTCTCTCCTGAGTCCCTGGCAAGGTCTGATTACCCCAGGAAGCAAGTGGATAATTCCACGAGAGTTATCCAGATACAGTCAGGACCCCTAGAGCCAGGTTTCGCTCCCCACTGGTCTAAGCCTTATCCCTTCAGGCACCTGGTAGTTGACGTCAGCCCCATTATTAACCAATAGCTCCAAGCAGAGAGCGCCATTGGTGGAGACTGCAGCCACATGCAGTGGTGTGAAGCCCTTGTCATTCGGCTGGTTGACATTGGCTCCGGCATTCACCAGCTCAATAGCCACAGCATCCTGGCCCAGGTAGCAGGCGATGTGCAAAGCTGTGTTTCCAAAAGCGTTGGGCTCATCGATCTGGATATTCAGCAGTGAGAGTAAGGCGGTATCAGTTTAAACAAAGTAGAAGCCAGCACATGTAGCCTACAGATCCCAGAAATCCAATGACTGCCTCAGTTCCTCTGGGGTTTCTGACCGAAGGTACTAAGGTACTCAGGGTACTATGGCTAAGGTAAGCATTATTCAGACCCTCTCTACCACGCCCTTCCAACCTCCCAAAACTACACCAACAACCCAATATCTCATATCTCCATAACAGACTCTATAATCTCCTACTCACTGACCATAGTCCCCAACCCCAGAGCTCAAAGCCCTGACCTCCGCTCCCATCCGAAGCAGGTACTTCACCACTTCAATCTGGCCACTGGCAGCAGCTGTATGGAGCAGCCCATAGCCCTTGCGGTCCTTGCAGCCGAGGTCTGCTCCCCGTGCCACCAGCAGTTTCAGGACCTCCAAGTGCCCTGAGAAAAGAGAAGACACTCTAAAGGAAGTAGAAGATAAACTCTAAGGCCCGGCACTCCTCTCTTCAAAGGCTGCAACCCCATATCCCTGCTCTAGGAATCCTAAATGTTAAATTTCTGATTTTCCCGTGTATTCTCTCTCACCTAGAAAAGCTGCCCAGTGTAGAGGCTGCCGCTCCTTTTTGTCACAGACATTCAGGCTGGCTCCCTTGTTGAGGAGCAGGTTCACCGTCTGTATCAGGATATGAAAGACACCTGTTCAGAGTCAGATTCGTGCCCTCAACCTACCTAAGAGCAGAGGCCTCATCTCCTGAAAAGGCTGAGGCAGCCTAATGCCTTTTTCCATGAGCAAAACAACCTGGAGGACTTGAGGGAACAGCAGAAGCAGGCACTAAGGAGGAGGTACTGGAGAGATCTGGAACTTTGAGGGAAACAAGGGAGTCTCTTCAGGTGATTTGGTGGTTCTTAAACTCTTGTCTTTGCAAATGTGCTGAAAGACACGTACTCTCTTCAGAAAGGCGTGTAAGCAAAAATTTTGCTTAGATATTTTCTAAGCAAAATCCAAGGTTTTATCAACCTCCTGAAGTCCAAGTTAAGAATTTTAATCTAGTCTGACCATTCATTTAGCGCTTGAGTTTTAGTGTTTATATAACCATCTGGGCTGCTTATCCTTCAGGCTTGAAGGCCCAGAAGCAGGGAAAGGTGAGTAGGAAGGTAAGAAAAGGGAAAGCCCCAGCTGGGCCTGGATGGGAACAGTCCTCACCTCAAGATGCCCACTATGCACTGCATGGTGCAGAGCACTGCGCCCGCTCCTGTCAGCCACGTTGAGGCTGCTCAACAGGGGTGCCAGAGCCTCAGCACACTTGGTGGCCCGGTTGGCAGCAGCCACATGCAGTGGTGTCTGCCACAGCTTGTCCCGGGCATTCACATCTGCTGAATGTGCCAGCAGCAGCCCCAGCACCTTCTGTTGAGGGGCAGGGGACAAAAGAGAGAGTAGGAGCGGGAGGTAAAACAACAGGAAATGGAAGGAGGAATAGGTCAGCAGAGCATCTACCGCCCCGTCTTCCCCAGCACAGAGTCTCTTCTCATTTTTCCAACATCCCTAGCCTCTCAATACCTACTTCCCATCTTCTGGATCTTCTTAGAACTTGAGCTCTTCCTTACCTTGCTGAGTAAAACAAGGACCCTTTGCTCTTCTTCAAGCCACCTGACTCGCCAACTTAGACCATGAAAATCTTCACTCACACATACATCCATTCCCAAACAAATCTACACATGGAGATCCACACATCCCAACCCCCCACCACTTCTAGGAAAACTAAATGCTCTTGCTGCACCTTGCCCTGAACACCCTCTTTAGCCTTCTCATAGGCACCAAAATTATTTTCAGTATCTCAGTAAGTAAACAGATACCAGTTCCTTTGCAAAACCCGAGCTAACATGCCCCTCCTAACCACCACCTACCTCATTCCCACTGGCCTCGGCCCCTCCCCCTGGTAGCTGGAGCCAGGGAAGTGATGAACTGAGGAGGAGGTCCCCCTTTCCCTGTCTGCAGGGCTGATGGGAATAGGGCAAAGGACCCAACTGATGAAATATGTTTGGCCCCTGTGCTGTCAACTTTCAAGCTACTTGAGGGCCAAGGATGCAACAGATTACTATACCCATCCCCCATCACAAGGAAAGAAATCTCAGTGCCCAGAGGGGGATCAGACTTAAGGTGGCCCCCCAGGGAGGGATGAGTCACTCAGGCCTGGCAGCAGGGCCCCCGCAGTCTGCCAGCCCAGTGTTAAGCTCTCCCTGAGTCACATCAGCTGGCAGCACTCAGCCCCCTTACCAGCCAGTTCTAGGGGTAGGAGGGAGGGGCCAAGATTTGATCTCCTCACTACCTGGGGTAGAACAGCTTGTAGGGCTGAGGACTGAGGCTCCTTGACCCTTAACTTCCACCTTTAAGCAACTCATCCTTTTTGAAAGGGTAAAAGAAGGTGGGGGCGCATACCTCGTTTCGGGAGGCAGCAGCACGATGAAGAGGGGTCAGCCACAGTGTGTCCTTAGCATTGACATTAGCACCTGTGGGGATATAATTTCCTATTTTGATGGAAGGTGAGGAGGGGGTATGAAGGAAGCCAGTAATCAGGCCAGGAAATCTGAATGGAGCTGGAGCCTTGCCTGGACCAAGCCCGGGAGAGCAATCCTTGAATATCAAAAAAGACTCCTCCCCTCCCTTCCCTCCCTATGTGCCACACCTTCCAGCTCCCCACTTTCACCTGACATCAGTAGCAACTGGAGGATGGGGACATCGCCTACGTAGGCAGCAGCATGCAATGGAGTTCGCCTCTCTTGGTCCTAAGAAGGCAAAAAAGAGGAGGGACTGTGGGCGCGGGGTGAGGGGGCTATCAAGCACCCCAGCCCAAGCCTCAGAGCTCCAGGCCCTTCCCCACAACCTCTTCCCATAGTTTCTGCAGGGTCCTAAGTCCCAGTACTGGGAGTCAAAGGCAAGCACCTAGGGAGGGTGGAGTCAGGGCCAATGGGCTGAGAAGCCGGCTCCTTTTTCCAGGAGGGGTGGGGGCGCTGCAGACTCCGGAGGTTCAGAAGAGAACAACGTTCCTGGGCATCCCCAGCCCAAGTGATCTGGGCTGCAAGCCTGACCTGCTCTCCATCCCCAAATGCAGAGTAGGCTTTCACTCCAGGATGGAAAGAACTGCGGCCTCATCTGAGCAGAGGAGACACGGAGCCGCCCCACCGGTGGGGAGGGGTCCAGAACACGGGAGCCAGGATTCCGGTCTCGCCATCCTCCCTGCTCCCAACTCACCAGCACATTGATGTTCTCCTTCTGCGAGAGTAGGGAACGCACTTCCTCCACATCTCGGCTAAAGATGGCCTGGACCAGGGGCGGCTGCAGGGAGAACCGGCAATCTGAGAGCGGGCTGGAGCCGGAGCGGAACCGGTGTGGGGGTGGGGGTGGGGGAGCACCCAGGTTTGGGGGGGGGCGTCCGTGGAGGGGCTCCACTCTGGGGATTCTGGCTGGAGCGGGCTCCCGCGGTGCCTCCTCCGGTTGCCAGGTCCCCAAGGACACCGGCTCGGTTGAGGGGAGCGCGGCATGGGGCGGGGCGGGAGCTGCGGGAGCCCCGGGCTCGGGCCCAGCCTAGGCCGCACATCCCCGGGCTCGCGTGGCGGTAGCGCGGAGCCCTGGAAGGAGGAAGCGGGGAAGGGCAGGAGGGCTGACCTGGTCCGTGATGCTGAGGATCCCCATGGCCCGGCCCGGGCTCCGTCCGCATCGAGCTCCCGGCGGCGGCGGCGGTGGCTCCACCGGGGACACGGAGCGGCCCAGGCGGCGGCTGCGGCGGCGGCTGCAGGGAGAGCGCGGCCCCGCCTACCGGGGGGCGGGCGAGCGGGAGGCCGCAGCGCTCCCTGGCGGCCGTCCGAGTCCCGGCGCTCCCAGAGCAAACGGACCCCAGCCGCAGCGCCCTCCGCCCCACCCTGGCGGCCCCTGCAGCCCCTGCACCCCCGAACTCACGCGCCGGCTCCCCGGCTCCCGCAGCTGGCTGCGCCAGTCTGGCGGCCCAAGGGGTTCCTCACAAGATCCTAGCGGAAACCTGGGCCTTGGTCCCGCGGTGCTTCCCAAACTGAGGACCGAACGGCGGGCCAGATCTCACCCAGCCCACAATGCTCCCGCCCGAGCTAACTCCTCCCGTCAGCGATTCCACACCCCGAAATCCCCCACAGACTAGGGGGAACTGGCGGGTGGAGAACTGGGAATTATGTATGGCAATATCCCCAGAGGGAGGGAAAGCGTGTATCTCCACTGGCGGATGCGTGAGTTCGGTAGAGAAGAAATAGCAAAAGTGCTCAAAATGCGGAGAAACCCCAAGGAGGATTCTACTGCGGAAAACACCCACAAAGAGGCCATGACAACTGGCAACTGGAAAAGGCCGCCAAGACCAAGAGAAGGGACATTTTCCAGCTCCTTACTGATTCCATTGCAAGGTTAAAGTGGAAAACACTCAACAGTTTCTTCCCAGAACAGCATGTGGCGCTTCCCCTCCTCCAATGGAGAGGCCAGAAAGCCGTCAGTTAGAGAAGAAATGAATGGAAGTCATCTCAACCCAGAATTGGAAAAAGGAGGAAGACGAAAAGTGAGTTGAAAAATTGATACAATTTCTGAAAGGTGATCCAGGGTCCTGTTCAAAGTTTCACAACTCAATACACATTGAAGAGAACACATAATGGACGAAGTGCAGCATGCTGGCGTCTTGTCAAGGCTTTATATATAAAGGTCCTCCCTTGCGGGGAGAGGAAAAAAATTTAAAAATAAAAATACATTTTATTTTATTTTGTTTTTTGAGACGGAGTTTCACTCTCGTTGCCCGGGCTGAAGTGCAGTGGCATGATCTCGGCTCACTGCAACATCCGCCTCCCGGGTTCAAGTGATTATCCTGTCTCAGCCTTCCCAGTAGCTGAGACTACAGGCGCCCACCACCCTGCCTGGCTAATTTTTGTTTTTGTTTTTGTTTTTGTTTTTGTTTTGAGACGGAGTCTGGCTCTGTCGCCCAGGCTGGAGTGCAATGGCCGGATCTCAGCTCACTGCAAGCTCCGCCTCCCGGGTTTAAGCCATTCTCCTGCCTCAGCCTCCGGAGTAGCTGGGACTACAGGCGCCCACCACCTCGCCCGGCTAGTTTTTTTGGGGTTTTTTTGTATTTTTTAGTAGAGACGGGGTTTCACCGTGTTAGCCAGGATGGTCTCGATCTCCTGACCTCGTGATCCGCCCGTCTCGGCCTCCCAAAGCGCTGGGATTACAGGCTTGAGCTACCGCGCCCGGCCATAATTTTTTTATTTTAGTAGAGACGGGGGTTTCACCATGTTGGTCAGACTGGTCTCGAACTCCTGACCTCAGGTGATCCACCTGCCTTGGCCTCCCAAAGAGCTGGGATTACGGGCGTGAGCCACCGCACCCTGCGAAAATACATTTTTAAAAAGCCTTCCTGGCCGGGCGCGGTGGCTCACGCCTGTAATTCCAGCACTTTGGGAGGCCGAGGCGGGCGGATCACGAGGTCAAGAGATCGAAAGCATCCTGGCCAACATGGTGACACCCCGCCTCTACTAAAAATACATAAAATTAGCCGGGCATGGTGGCGGGCGCCTGTAATCCCGCCTACTTGGGAGGCTGAGGCAGGAGAATTGCTTGAACCCGGGAGGCGGAGGTTGCAGTGAGCGGAGGTTGCAGTGAGCCGAGGTTGCAGTGAGCCGAGATGTGCCATTGCACTCCAGCCTGGGCAAAAAGAGCAAAACTCTGTCAAAAAAAAAAAAAAAAAAAAAAAAAAAAAAAAAAAAAAAAGCCTTCCCGGTCAACATGGTGAAACCCCATCTCTACCAAAAATATAAAAAATTAGCCTGGTGTGGTGGTGCACACCTGTAATCCCAGCTACTGGAGAGGTTGAGGCAGGAGAACCCACTGCTCTCCAGCCTGGGTGACAGAGGCAGACTCTGTCTCAACAACAACAAAAAAAGCCTTCCCTTGCCTTCGTACTAGAAAGATACTTAAGACACTAGTAACAGTCCTTTTTTCCTTGAAAGAAAAACTGGGGTACAGGAAATAAGGAATGAGAGGGAAATTTACCTATCACTATATACCTTTTAGAATTTTTAAATTTTTTACCATATTGAAAATAAAAGTTAAAATATTGCTTAGGAGCAATCACTCCGTGATTCCATGCACACACAAAAATTACAAAGAAATAAAATGTTGCGGCCGGGCGCGGTGGCTCAAGCCTGTAATCCCAGCACTGTGGGAGGCCGAGACGGGCGGATCACGAGGTCAGGAGATCGAGACCATCCTGGCTAACACGGTGAAACCCCGTCTCTACTAAAAAATACAAAAAACTAGCCGGGCGCGGTGGCGGGCGCCTGTAGTCCCAGCTACTCCGGAGGCTGAGGCAGGAGAATGGCGTGAACCCGGGAGGCGGAGCTTGCAGTGAGCTGAGATCCGGCCACTGCACTCCAGCCTGGGCGGCAGAGCGAGACTCCGTCTCAAAAAAAAAAAAAAAAAAAAAAAAAAAAAAAAAGAAATAAAATGTTGCTTTAAACTTACCTCTTCTAGGAAGTCTCCCCTGGTTAATAGGCTCTTTTCCTTTTGTTCTCCTTAACACTTACATACTTAGTTTATACTGCCACAATCTGGTTAAATTGTACACCTTTGTTTCTCATTTTACCTTTTTTTTTTTTTTTTTGAGATGGAGTCTTGCTCTGTCGTCCAGGCGGGAGTGCAGTGGCACCATCTCAGCTCACTGCATGCTCCACCTCCGGGGTTCACGCCATTCTCCTGCCTCAGCCTCCCAAGTAGCTGGGACTACAGGTGTCCGCCACCATGCCAGGCTAATTTTTTGTATTTTTAGTAGAGACAGGGTTTCCCCGTGTTAGCCAGGATGGTCTCGATCTCCTAACCTCGTGATCCGCTCACCTCAGCCTCCCAAAGTGCTGGATTACAGGTGTGAGCCACTGCACCCGGTCTCATTTTCACCTTTTTTTTTTTTGAAACAGGGTCTCACTCTGTCACCTAGGCTGGAGTCTGTCGCCAAGGCTGGAGTGCAGTGGCTTGATGTCAGCTCACTGCAACCTCAGCCTCCTGAATAGCTGGGACCACAGGTGCACACCACCACACCTGGCTACTGATTTTTGTTTTTGTTTTTGTTTTGTTTTGTTTTGTTTGAGATGGAGTCTCGCTCTGTCGCCCAGGCTGGAGTGCAGTGGTGTGATCTCAGCTCACTGCAGCCTCAACCTCCTGGGCTCAGGTGATCCTGCCTCAGCTGCAGGAGTAACTGGGATTACAGGTGGGCACCATCATGCCCCGCTAATTTTTGTAGAGACAGGGTTTCGCCATGTTGCCCAGGCTAGTCCCAAACTTCTGAGCTCAGGTGATCTGCCCACCTTGGCCTTCCAAAATGCTGGTATTATAGGTGTGAGCCACCACGCCTGGCCATAAAGTGGATTTTAAACTCCTTGTGTCAGAGTCTTCTCTAACATGGACTTTAAATTTTTTTTTTTTTAAATGAAAAAAAATTATTTTGAGCTTTCCGAAGGAAAAGGTATTGGTTTTTTTAAGCTCCAGAATATCAGTATAGAGAAACAGGCACTTAATATTTGATGATTGATGATGATGATGAAGCAGCAGCAGAAACCAAAGGTAGCAAAGGATCAAATGGGTATGGGTGTTGGGACTTGGCTATTGGGTATTATGGGCCTTCCAGGAAGGGCTAAACTAGGATATGGCCCAGAGGATGAGAAGCAGGGGCATACATGGTATCCATTGCCCAAAATAACTCTTGGTAACCTGAGGAATTGGAGTCAGGGATTGAGCTGGGGTCACGTGCCTGGGTCTGGCTAGGGGATGAAGGTGAACAAGAGATGTTGCCAGCCTGGTTCTCTGGGAAACTAGAGGGAGGAGGAAGGGCTAGAAGAGTTATTTTTAATATTATTTAGAGCACTGAAAGAGGATTTCCCAGTAGGGAAAAAAAGGATTTGATGTAGGGAACACTGATACTATCAGGGCTCAGGGAGATACACAGGGTATGGGAGGAGGAGGCCAGAAGTGGTGTTAAAACCCTCTTATATGGACAGTCCTTCAGGATTGAACTACTGCATTCATGTTTGGGTAACTCTAGACAGATGGCTACCTATTTTTAAGCCTCAGTTTTCCTTCTTCTGACAAATGTGAGGACTAAATGTGAGGACTCATCCAATGTACAGCCCTGTACTAACTGGTTGGGAGGTCAAAAATTAGAAGTAATGGTGTCTCTTTATGAGGAGCTTATAACTTAGTAGATGAACATACATATACATGTTAAACAACTACAGAATATACGATACATGCTAGATTACATGGCAGTATGTGTTCAGAGTAATGTTGAAGGAAGGGTTCAGTCAACGGGGTCTTCCTGGAGGAGGTGTGTCTTGAGTCAGTACTTGAAGGAAGTTATTGATGTAGAATGGTGGAGACATGGGAGGAAATTGGTTGTTTCAAGCATAGGGACTAAACTAGGAAAGTTTAAATGGCAGTGATTAGTTAAACTAATTAGTAGGGGATAGCAAGCAAATTGGCTTGGCAGGCCTATTGGACCTTGGAGATTCTGTAGCAGTCAACTTGGTTAAAGCAGAGTGATAATGAGGTCACAGTTCAGTTATGTATCCCAGTTAATTTCTGTCTTTTAACCAACCAGATCCTTACTCCTCATTCAAAGCAGCTGTCTCATATGTATAAGCCCTTAGTCAGAGGGGGGTGGGGCTGGACACAAGAGTGGGATTATAAAGAGTAAATCTGTCCTTTAAGGTCATGTGCCCATCAGTCCAGGCATGGTGGCTCACGCCTGTAATCCCAGCACTTTGGAAGGCCAACATGGACATATTGCTTGAGTTCAGGAGTTCGAGACCAACCTGGGCAAGATGATGAAACTCTGTCTCTACCAAAAATGTGGTAGTGTGCTCCTGTGGTCGCAGCTATTTGGGAGGCTGAGGTGAGAGGATCACTTGAGCCTGGGAGGCAGAGGTTGCATGAGCCAAGATCACACCAATGCACTCCAATCTGGGTGACAGAGTGAGACCCCCGTCTCAAAAATTAAATAGATAAATAATAAAACATATTCATTTGGTCAATAATTATTTTGAATTGGTAGTACTAACTGCTATGGAGGCAGAAGAGTTTATATAAAATGGGTTTTGGTGATCACCCAATGGCCCTTGCTTACTTGAAATCCAGAGAATATGGGCTCAAACTTTTTTTTTTGAGACAGAGTTTTGCTCTTGTTGCCCAGGCTGGAGTGCAATGGCACTATCTAGGCTCACTGCAACCTCCACCTCCGGAGTTCAAGCAATTATCCTACCTCAGCCTCCCAAGTAGCTGGGATTACAGGCATGTGCCACCACGCCTGGCTAATTTTGTATTTTTAATAGAGACGGGGTTTCTCCATATTGGTCAGGCTGGTCTTGAACTCCCAACCTCAGGTGATTCAACTGCTTGGCCTCCCAAAGTGCTGGAATTGCAGGTGTGAGCCACCTTGCCTGGCCTTTTGTTTTTTCTCTTTTTTTTTTTTTTTGAGACAGAGTCTCCATCTGTCACCCAGGTTGGAGTGCAGTGGCACGATTTCCACTCACTGCAACCTCTGCCTCCTGGGCTCAAGTGATTCTCTGCCACAGCCTCCCGAGTAGCTGGGACTATAGGTGCGCACCACCACATCTGGCTTTTTTTTTTTTATTTTTTTATTTTTTGTAGAAATGGGGTTTTGCCACGTTGCCAGGATGGTTTTGATCTCCTGACCTCATGATCCGCCCGCCTCGGCCTCCCAAAGTGCTGGGATTACAGGCCTGAGCCACCGCGCCAGGCCCAAGAACCACCCTCTTTCTAGACCAGATGTTTGTTCCACATTAATTAGAACAGCATTGCAACACAGTCTTTTTTTTTTTTTTTTTTGAGACAGTGTCTCACTCCCATCACACAAACTGGAGTGCAGTGGTGCAATCATGGCTCACTGCAGCCTCAACCTCCTGGGCCCAGGTGATCCAACTCAGACTCCCAAGTAGCTGGGATTACAGGCATGTACCACCATGCCTGGCTGATTTTTTTTGTATTTTTTGTAGAGACAAGGTTTCACCATATTGCCCAGACTGGTCTCAAACTCCTGGGCTCAGGTGATCCACCCACCTGTGCCTCCCAAAGTGCTGGGATTACAGGTATGAGCCACCATGCCTGGCTGCAACACAGTCTTATTTACTTTATCCCCTGTCCCTGCACATAAGCACCACACAAAACACTTCTCAGGGAAAGCTTTCCTGAAAGTGGAGAGCTTGACTGAAGATTTAGCAAGCAAGCAGAGGAAAGGTTTGTACTGTAATAGCATGAATTTCTTGAAATTCAACAGCAGGCACCACCATTCTTTTGCACCCACCTAATTCTAGTCTCTCTTTTGTTTTTGGAGAAACAAGGGTCTCTATGTTGCCCAGGCTGGTCTTGGACTCCTGGCCTCAAGTGATCCTCCTACCTCAGCCTCCCGAAGTGCTGGGATTACAGGCATGAGCCACTGTACCTAGCCCAGTCTCTTTTTTTTTTTTTTTTTTGAGACGGAGTCTCGCTCTGTCGCCCAGGCTGGAGTGCAGTGGCGCGATCTCGGCTCACTGCAAGCTCCACCTCCCGGGTTCACGCCATTCTCCTGCCTCAGCCTCCCGAGTAGCTGGGACTACAGGCGCCCACAACCGCGCCCAGCTAATTTTTTGTATTTTTAGTAGAGACGGGGTTTCACCGTGGTCTCGATCTCCTGACCTTGTGATCCGCCCGCCTCGGCCTCCCAAAGTGCTGGGATTACAGGCGTGAGCCACCGCGCCCGGCCCAGTCTCTTTCTAATTGTTGATTTCTTTCTTCCTCTCCTTTTTT
The DNA here is from genome assembly GCF_024542745.1 of Macaca thibetana thibetana. Taxonomy (NCBI): domain Eukaryota; kingdom Metazoa; phylum Chordata; class Mammalia; order Primates; family Cercopithecidae; genus Macaca; species Macaca thibetana. Next base: position 52,567,737 of record NC_065588.1, read on the forward strand.
CTTTTATTCACCTGACTTTTATCAAGAGCATTTTTTCTCTTTCTTTTCTCTTCCCCTTCCCTCCCCTCCCCTCCCCTCCCCTCCCCTCCCCTTCTCTCTCTCTCTCTCTCTCTCTCTCTCTCTCTCTCTCTCTTTCTCTCATGGAGTCTTGCTTTGTTGCTCAGGCTGGAGTGCAGTGGCACAATCTCAGCTCACTCCAACTTCCGCCTCCTGGGTTCAAACAATTCTCCTGCCCAACCTCCCGAGTAGCTGGGATTAAAAGCGCTCGCCACCACGCTTGGCTAATTTTTGTATTTTTAGTAGAGATAAGGTCTCACTATGTTGACCAGGCTGGTCTCGAACTCCTGACCTCAAGTGATCTGCCTGCTTCAGCCTCCCAAAGTGCTGGGATTACAGGAGTGAGCCACCGTGCTCACTCAAGAGTATTTTTTTTTCTTCTTGAATCATGAAAAGCAGTATAGTGATATTTACTTGCCTGGGTTTCTGTCCATGAGGTCTCACTCTTCATCAAATGCACACTTTTCAGACAAAGATGGTTCTCTGTCCTAAGAATATCTGGTTCTTCCTACCTTGACTTCTTTCTATAAATATTAAAGGTGAAAACTATGCAGCCTTAGCTCAGAGCTTGGAATGTTAATCTCCTTTCCCAAAAATGTAGAACACAGCACTAACCACTTGTGGACGCTACAAAGATGAACAGTGCTTCTAACTATAAACAAGGCCGAATATGATAAAGGCTGTGTGATGGTTAATAGTGAGTGTCAACTTGATTGGTTTGAAGGATGCAAAGTGTTGTTCCTGGCTGTCTGTGACAGTGTTGCCAAAGGAGATTAACATTTAAGTCAGTGGACTGGAAGAAGCTGACCCAGTCTCAATGGTGGGCACCATCCAAGCCGCTGCCAGCGACGCTAGAAAAAGTAGGCAGGGCCGTGCACGGTGGCTCACACCTGTAATCCCAGCACTTTGGGAAGTTGAGGCGGGTGGATCACCTGAGGTCAGGAGTTCAAGACCAGCCTGGCCAACATGGCGAAACCCCATCTCTACTAAAAATACAAAAATTAGCTGGGCATGGCGGCGCATGCTTGTAATCCCAGGTACTGGGGCGGGGGCAAGGCTGGGGTAGGTGGTGAGGCACGAGGATCACTTGAACCTGGGAGGTGGAGGTTGCCGTGAGCCGTGATCATGCCACTGCACTCCAGCCTGGGCAAAAGAGCGAGACTGCGTCTCAAATAAATAAATAAATAAAAGTAAAAGTAGGGGGAAGAAGCTGACTTGCTGACTCTTCCGGCCTTCATCTTTCTCCCGTGCCGGATGCTTCCTGCCCTCGAACATCAGACTCCAAGTTCTTCAGCTTTTGGACTCTTGGACTTACACCAGTGGTTTGCCAGGGGCTCTCAGGGCTTTGGCCACAGACTGAAAGCTGCACTGCCGGCTTCCCTGCTTTTGAGGTTTTAGGACTTGGACTGATCCACCACTGGCTTCTTTGGTCCTCAACTTGCAGACGGCCTAATGTGAGACTTTACCTTGTGATCCTGAGGCAATTCTCCTTAATAAACTCCCTTTCATATATACATTTATCCTATTCATTCTGCCCCCCTAGAGAACCTAAGGCTCTAAGAGCGGCGTTCAGAGGATCTACAGATATCTGCTGTAGACACGCCCACGAAGTCGCCTCTGTGCCTACGTATCGGGTCCTGTGACCACAGGCGACCTCAGTCCCCTGAACCATCTTTGCACTTCTCAAACGCACACCCCAGCGCCCTTTCTCGCCAGAGGTATGAACTACATCTCCCGACAGGCGGCGTTGTCCCCTTCCTTCCTCTCCCAGGCCCGAGCCATGGCAACAGCGTGACGTGGGGGTACCGAGAGCTGCGGGAGCAGCGATCCCGGCTTCAGTTCTAGCCTACCCGGCAGCCTACACGGGAGCAAGGCGAGAGGTGCTGCCGCCTCCCGTCGCCCCTGCGCTCGGAGGCCCCCAACCAGCCAGGCGGCTGCCTCTTGCTGCTCCTCCTTTGGAGTGAGGAGGGCGCAGCCGGTGTCAGAACTTAGAGGGGCGGTCAGGGTCGCGCGCATGGCCTGGGCAGGCTCGCGGCGGGTCCCGGCTGGGACGCGCGCAGCAGCCGAGCGCTGCTGCCGGCTCTCCCTCCGCCCGGGCACGCGCCCGGCCCCGCCCCCAGGCCCTCTGCCGCCGCCGCCGCGACCAATGAGGTGAGAGGGAGGCGCGGGCGATCGCGGCTGAGGGCACCGGGTCGCTGCGGACCCCGGGGTTCCGCGGTGGAGGGGTGCTATACTGGGATGCAGGCGCAGCGGGGACTGGCAGCAATCATGCCCTGGGAGCTAATGTAGAGCTTTGGAGAATGCTTTTGCAAGTTGTACGAGAAGGGAAGTCCTCGGGGTGAGTGTCCAACCTCTTCTTGGCCCTTGCGGGCGCCCTGGGGTCCCCGGGGACAGTGATGCTTCCTTAGAGTCTTAGCTTTCAGCAGTAGCGTAGGCCCAGTCAAAAGCAACTAGCACTTCCCACACACCCCGCTTTTTCTCATCCTCCTCCACCCCGCCCCCAGCCCTGTCCTTAGCTGCCCTCGACCTTTTGCACTCGTGACTCCCTGGCCAGAGAGAGCCTGGCGGGCTGCAGCAGGTGCTGGGGGGAAAGCTTGTCTGGACGACCTTCGTCTGGGATGCACTATTCTTCCCCTTCACCTAGAAATGATAGAGGATTACAAAGAACTATAAGGTTGGCTCCTCTTTCCTTTGGTCTTAGGTTTCTGACCTCCTGCAGCCTCCTCTTGCCTCGGGCTGCCCAGATCTTGGCGGCTGAGGCTGGCTTACCGTGGAGCCGTTCCTTCATGGGATTTGCTGCCCCCTTCACCAACAAGCGAAAGGCTTACTCGGAGCGTAGAATCATGGGGTAAGCATTCTCTGCCCTGCATCCTTCCACTTCCCCTTTCCCTCCAAATAACCATGTCCAGGCAAGAATGTCAGGGTATCATCAGTGGGCAAGATTCATCTCTAGCCATCCCCCTCCCCAGCTACAATACTGACCCTCAATCCTCCTCTGCCACCCTCCCGACCTTAATTTCTCCCTTCTTGGTTGCTGTGCATGTGCTTAAGTGAAATGAGACTAGGGTTGGACTATACTTTAAGACAACAGGGCGTAGCTGGGTGCGGTGGCTCACATCTGTAATCCCAGCACTTTGGGAGGCTGAGGTGGCCAATTGTTTGAGATCAGGAGTTCGAGACCAGCCTGGTCAACATAGTGAAACCCTGTCTCCACTGAAAAAAAAAAATATATAAAAATCAGCCTGGCACGGTGGTGGGTGCCTGTAATCCCAGCTACTTGGAGGCTGAGGCAGGAGAATCGCTTGAACCTGGGAGGCAGAGGTTGCAGTGAGCTGAGATTGTACCACTGCACTCCAGACTGGGCGACAGAGCAAGGCTGTCTCAAAAAACAAAACAAACAAAAAACAGGGTGTTTTCTGGTGACCATTTAAAATTTTTTATGGGTACATAGTATGTGTAAATATTTGCAGCGTAACCTTTTAAATATATTTTGAGCATAATAGCTAACTTATCGAGCACTTGCTACATGCTAGCAGCTTGACTTAGATATTTTACATAGATTTTTCTCATTTAATCCTCACAACAAACCTATAAATTAGGTGAGAAAATGGAGACACAGGTAATTTACCTAAGGCTACATTGTTAAAAAATTGTTAGAGTTGGGATCTGATCCTTGTGTGATCACCAGTAAAATTGACAGCCTCTCTGTTCTCCCTAGATGGTCCCTCTTAAAATCAAAATAATGAATGCAAAAGCATTCTGTAAACTGCAAAATATAAGGTAACGATATCATAAGGATTTGCACATTTGCTTTTGGGAAGTTATTCATCCAGGCTTATTTGGGATCTCTAGTTCCTGAAGGTGCATGGTTAGTGGGCAAAGGTATGAATTAGGGGCCTACAGCAAGGAGGAACCTGACCCAGCTGGCAGCTCCTTGGCCTGTGATTCTTCTTCTCCTAGGTACTCAATGCAGGAGATGTATGAAGTGGTGTCCAATGTCCAGGAGTATCGTGAGTTTGTGCCCTGGTGTAAGAAGTCTCTAGTGGTATCCAGCCGTAAGGGTCACTTGAAAGCCCAGCTGGAGGTTGGCTTTCCACCTGTCATGGAACGTTACACCTCTGCAGTTTCCATGGTCAAACCTCACATGGTCAAGGTGAGGCCTGTATGAGAGGGATGGACTGGATTTTTTCTTTTTAGCAGTTTCATATTAAAGTGCTATTTTGGCCTTCCTTGTGATGATTTTATCTCCATGTGTCAAGTATTTCCCTAATATCAGAAAGAAGGAAAATGGCTTTCCTTTATATTGTATCCTATACTTAGTAATGTTATTTAACTACCTGATTATCCTATTCTAGGCTGTTTGTACTGATGGCAAGCTCTTCAACCACTTAGAGACCATTTGGCGATTCAGCCCTGGTATTCCTGCCTATCCTCGAACCTGCACTGTGGACTTTTCGGTGAGTCAGGAGGTTGTGTAGCAGAGGACTAGGACTGGGTATGGGGAAGGGCTGGGGTACTGTGACAGGGTTATTTATTTATCTATTTGAGATGAAGTCTTGCTCTGTCGCCCAGGCTGGAGTGCAATGGAACAATCTCGGCTCACTGCAACCTCCACCTCCCGGGTTCAAGCGATTTTATTGCCTCAGCCTCCCAAGTAGCTGAGACTACAGGCGCCTGCCACCAAGCCCAACTAAGTTTTGTATTTTTAATAGAGACAAGGTTTCACCATTTTGGCCAGGCTGCTCTCGAACTCCTGGCCTCAGGTGATCCGTCCGCCTTGGCCTCCCAAAGTGCTGGGATTACAGGCGTGAGCCACTGCACCAACCTGACAGGGTTATTCTTTTAAGTATAGCTAGCATTTCCCAAGTTAGTTAGTTTCCACAGGTCTGAGCTTGTGTCAGACTTGTATTCTGTGCTCAGTCCCAAGTTAGGGCTCTTAAGGGGATCCAACGAACTAGATGGAAAGGGGGAGAAAAGGCACTGAGGAACAGTAACCCCCCTTGCATTTGGCCAGGGACTATCCAACATTGTCTGGAAGTTTCTGACTGTCTCTTACCCGTTCCCAGATTTCCTTTGAATTTCGTTCTCTGCTGCACTCCCAGCTGGCCACCATGTTTTTTGATGAGGTTGTCAAACAGAATGTTGCTGCCTTTGAGCGTCGGGCAGCCACCAAGTTTGGTCCAGAAACAGCCATCCCCCGTGAACTGATGTTCCATGAAGTGCACCAGACTTGAGGCACGGGATTGTTCCCTGACCTCCCTTCTACCCCACTTCCCTTCGCAATTCTCTTATTTATTTGGTTTGGCTCCTGCTCCAATTTGAAAGGAGTCTGTGTTCGTAATACTGTTTCTCCTCTCAATTCCCCAGAAATTGGGTTCTATGCTGGCTGGAAATGTTAGGGGAAAGAGAAGGCAAAGGATGTGGAAATGAGAGGTGCTTAGGAAAGGGTCAGGCCCATCGGAGGAGCACCATATGCCTGCAGCCTTTTCACTACGAATTAGAATAAGGACTATGTGGTTGTCTCTGGGCCTTATCAAGACACCTTAGTGTCTGACCAGGGGAAGACAGTAACTTTTCTAAGGATTGAATAAATTGAGCTTTTCTTCTGGCACAGAGGTACTGAGTGGTAAGGAACTTTTATCCTGCCTGAGATTCCTCAGGAGAAAAGGCAACCTGCCTCCAGCCTGAGATACATAAAGCCTCATTTTAAGACTATAAGTCCATGCTGCCTGGCTACTAGAGAGCAAGGGGCTTTCTTACCATCAGTGCTGAGGAGAAAAGTACTGAACGGAAACGGAGTTGTCTTTGTACTCTTGAGTTGTACCTTATTCTTCCACTTGGCCTGAGTTTTTATAAAATTTCAATAAATTGTAACAGTGTGAATTTGGCTTTATTATATTGTTTCTTGGGGCAATAATGTAGATATAATAGAGTAGAAGGAAGTTATGGCTTCTTTTCCTGGGGGAGTGAAGGTGTAAGAAGGCCTCTTGGACACAGTGTCCCTGCTAACTATAGTAGCACATTCTACAAGCCAGGACCTAGTACCCACCCCCTTGCCTATTTATAGACTTTTTCAGAAGGTCAGTTGCAGCAGGGATCTCAGGACAGAATCATCTGGTCTCGGACCTCCCATATATGTGATGCCCTCAGGACCACCTCTTGTTATTTTTGGGACCTCCTTCAGGGAAGCTGTAAAGAACAGGCACACCAAGAAGTACCAGAGCCCTCTAGTGGCTCTGGTCCTGAGGTAGCAGTACTAGCCCATTCGTCCATGGTACAGTTTGTTCCTTTCTCAGTGGGCTAGACCAGTTCTTGGATTAGTCACATAAGCAATTGAGAGTCTCAGCTATAGCCCTTGAGTATGTTGCCTTAGACAAAATTAGCAAAGTTAGGGGCTAAACATCAAGGACTTCCTAACCTTGAGGAAGGACAGAAACCTCCTTTGGAAATCTCTCAGGGAGGCTTTCCTCTGGTTAAGGTAAAAGAGTCAAACCTGCCTAAAGATAAATGGATACAGATTACTTTACTTATAACCCACTAAGTTCAGGATCTTGCTGGCTAGATTCTTTACCTCATAATAAAGATTCTTCCAGGCCTTATTTAATAGTAGGCTCAAGCATTGTTAATAAAAACATTTATTTTGCATTTTATACAGAACAACCTGAAGTTTGCATCATGACTTGACATTTACCCAGGGGTTTACAGTGTGTCCAACTCAACAGTGTGGTTCTGGGACTGGGTATCCACACAAACACAGGCAGGAGTTTGGAGGAAAGATGGGGGCACAGCAGGAGTGTATCTCAATCCTTTCTCAAAGAAGAGGAAGTAGAGCATTCTGAGTTGCTGAAAACCTGTGCAAATGGGGCTTCTAAAACAAACATTGTACTGTGAGCTCTCAGGGAAAGGGAGGAAAAGGATATTGATAAATAAGGAGGCATTTTCTTGAGGCAGGGGATGAGGAGGGAGGTTTACTATTTTTAATGCCCTCAGCCCCAGTACCTGATAATCAGAGGAGACCATGTCCAATCTTGAATCAATTATCTGTTCAAAAAGAGGTGCTATTACCCTAGGGACAAGACCCTGAAAATATCATGCTGGTCATTCCTGAGTCCCTGTTCTATGCCCCACAGCATGTTAAAAGACAGGGGTTGGTGGCGGGTGGGGAGATCAGAGGATAGTGGCTTGTATTCTATGGAAGTAAAAAACTTAGTTCACATTAAGCACTGATAAAACCCAATGACTGGGCCCACAGATCTGAGAGGTCTCTAGCAGGGACCAAGAGGGGTGGTCCAGAACATCCTCAGCCTGAGGTGCAACAGGTGTAGAAAGTCTGGGAGGAGGAGGTGAGTATTAAAGTAATGGGAAACAGAACACTCCCAGACCTTAATTGGATAGTTTTTTAAAAAAGAAATCAAACATTGGGTGCCAGTCACAACAAATGCCATGCCTTTATGGTCACTTGATAGTATAAAAAAATTGCCAAAGCACGTCCAGCTAACCAACAGGTCTTGCTAGAAAGTGTTTGTGTGTATGGGAGAGTGCCAAGGGGCTTGGTACAGCTGACTATCCAACACGATTCCTATGGAAACAGAAGGGGCAGAGTCCTGGTTTGCTGGCTTATTGAGGGCTTGGCAGAGAAGAAGCTAAAGCTCCGAAGTGACTGCAGGTTCTCTGCAACTGGCTTTGACCCATGGAAACAGGAGGCAGATTCTCACTCTAGAGATAGTGAGGGGGCCAAACCTACTCATACCACAGGCATTAGTCCCCATCATCCTCCAGGACCACCCCTGTGATGGGCAACTCATACCAGGCAGGGGAAGGGAGCTGATTAGGGAAGAAGGGATCATTTTTCATCTTTTAAAGTCTTAATTTATATTTTAACCTCAAACATATTATCAGTGCCTCAGATATAATTTAATCTTATGTCTTTAAAGGCCCCCTGAAACAAAAGTATACTTTTTATTTATGCTTCCTCACTTTCTGGTAGTCACTTTCCCCCAGTCTCCAGTTTTACCCTGACTTAGAGTCCACAAACTTCATCAGACCCTCTGTACTCATGGACTTGGGCCTTTCTAGAGGGAAGCCTAAGGCTCGGCTCCAGATGAGCTGTGCCAGTACACCCAATGCTCGTGACACCCCAAACAGGACCGTGTAGTAATTCATCTCCGTCATGCCATAATACTGTAAGGTAGAAGAGAAAAAGGGTTTAAGGCAGAGGCAGAGACAGTGGCATGTACAAGTCCTGGGTGATAGAAACCTTAAAAGCTCAATTTTCTGTTTTTCTCCAAGGACTTAGCCCAGTCAACCTTAAATAGAAATGACACTGAGAAAACTATAGCAATTGGGATTCTGAAAACAGAGCAACCCCAACCCTCGACCCTGTCACAGTCAACTTTATCAAAATGCTCTGTGAAGGAAGTCCTTGCTCTGACTAGGAGTTAACTGACTTTGTTCATGGCAGATAACAATAGGGTTTGGTACAAATTAGAGGGAAAAGAGGGAAAGGAGGACTTACCTGGAGCAGCACCCCACTGTGAGCATCTACATTGGGCCAAGGATTCTTGGCTTTACCCTGCTCTAAGAGGACATTGGGCACAATCTTGTATAGCTGAGCAACCAACTTAAACATGGGGTCATTAGGCAGGTGTTTCAGAGCAAACTCTCGCTGACAGGTATATCGTGGATCAGTCTTCCTCAGTACCGCATGGCCATAGCCTGGAACAACCTGTAAAGAGTGGGGAAAAAAGATAGTATTCTCAGTAGAAATTCTTTTATTTTTTGAGACAGGATCTCACTCCTCTGTCACCCAGGCTGAAGTGCAATGGCATGATCACATCTCACGACAGCCTCCACCTCCCATGCTCAGGCAATCCTCCCACTTCAGCCTCCAGAGTAGCTGGGACCGCAGGTGCACACCAACACACCTGGCTTTTTTTTTTTTTTTTGGTAAAGATGGGGTCTGGCCGGGTGCGGTGGCTCACGCCTGTAATCCTAGCACTTTGGGAGGCTGAGGTGGGCGGATGACCTGAGGTTGGGAGTTCGAGACTAGCCTGACCAACTGACCAACTCGGAGAAACCCCGTCTCTACTAAAAATACAAAATTAGCTGGGCATGGTGGTGCATGCCTGTAATCCCAGCTACGAGAGGGTGAGGCAGGAGAATCGCTTGAACCCGAGAGGCGGAGGTTGCAGTGAGCCAAGGTTGCACCACTGCACTCTAGCCTGGACAACAAGAGCGAGACTCTGTCTTTAAAAAAAAAAAAAAAAAAAAAAAAAAAAAAAGATTAGGGTCTATGTTGCTCAGGCTGGTCTCAAACTCCTGGGCTCAAGCGATTCACCCACCCTGGACTCCCAAAGTGCTGAGATTATAAGCGTGAGCCACCACACTCGACCTATTTAAAATCTTTTTTTAGAGACAGGGTCTTGCTATCTTGTCCTGGCTGGAGTGCAGTGGCTATTCACAGGAGTGATCTTGGCACACTTCAGACTTGAACTCCTGGCCTCAAGCAATCCTCTTGCCTCGGCCTCCCAAGTAGGCGGGACTACCGGTGCATGCCATTGTGCCCAACTAGAAATTCTGTTCTAAATTCTTCAAGGTAGATAAATGAAAAAAAAAAAAAAAAATCTCTAATTTAGGGACCTCTTTCATTCTTTTCTTCTTAATTCTTCCAAATTGCAGAACTTGGGTCTTGGTTTCTTTCCTAGTCATTAAGCATCTCTGCTTACCCGTCCCGAGTTGAGTGTGTTCCAGATGTAGTCTCGTAACTTCTCATCTGACACATCTTTGCCAACTTCCTTCTGCAGCTGTGTTAGCCAGACAAGCACTTCCTATGGGTAAGGTTTGGGAAAAAAGGGCATGTTAATACATATGCCAGGAGACAATGCCAAGATCAGAAACAAAGCATGGGGTAAGGAAAACATGTAGCAGGAAAATAAAAAAGAATAGTCTTACCTGATTTGCCAGTCCATGGAGAGGCCCTGCCAGCCCGTTCATGGCTGCTGCAAAGGACAGGTAAGGGTCTGAAAGGGCACTGCCCACCAAGTGGCTGGTATGGGCACTTACATTGCCACCCTCATGGTCACTGTGGGGAAGTAAGAAGGGAGAGCCAAGGGGAGAAAGAAGGGGCAGATTATGGAAACCTTGCTGTTCTCTTATTTGCCACTTACTAGCCTAGTTACGGGCTCATGCCAGCCTATAGCCAGTCAGTTACACCTAAGCTCTTATAAAAGACATCCTAATCTTGGCCAGGTGCGGTGGCCCACGCCTATAATCCTAGCACTTTGGGAGGCCGAGGCGGGCAGATCAAGAGTTCAAGAGATCAAGACCATCCTGGCCAACATGGTGAAACCCCGTCTCTGCTAAAAATACAAAAATTAGCTGGGCATCATGGCACACACCTGTAGTCCCAGCTACTTGGGAGGCTGAGGCAGGAGAATCACTTGAACCTGGAGGTGGAGGTTGCAGTGAGCCAAGATTGCGCCACTGCACTCCAACCTGGCGACAGAGCAAGATTCCACCTCAAAAACAACAACAACAACAACAACAACAACAACAAACATCCTAATCTCATTACCAGCTTTTGTTCACTCATCCACAGCTGGAGAGGTTACTGGCTGATGATGCCTGTATGCTCTGCTCCATGACTCCAACCTAGGTTTAATAGCAATGGCCCGAAGAGGGAGCTCCTGGAAAGCCGAAGGACTATCTAATGTGAGCAGCTAGTACCTTTTCCCAGCCAGAAGCACCATCTTATTCTCAGCATGGTTATGGTAATTTCTTTAGGCCTCTTGACCTTCCTTACTAGACCCTTTTCTTGCCTTGTATCATCCTTGATGCCACATTTCTGTCTTCTTGCTGCCTATCATCTGTTCTCAGAAGATGAGAACATAAAGGAGCTTTTAAAAAAATTTCCCAGTTGAGGCTCCTAGCGGCTGTGGTTGCTGGGTCTAGCTTACCTGTGGATGGTGAGGTACAGGCGCATGAGCTCAGTGAACTGAGAATCAGTATAGCCTAACATGTTGGTGAAATTGTGGGACCAGTCCAGATTAGAGTCAATGGCCCCAATACCGCTGCCTTCTCTGTAGAGATTTCGGTAGATCTTTGCTGCAATACAAGGTAGCTTTGCGATTAAATCCATAGAGTCTTCATAAATCAACTGACAGAAGAGGAGCAAGATGGAGAAAAAAAAAGGAATTATCAGCAAAGAAGAATTAGACAGGGATATTGTCTGTCCTCCATGAACTGGGGCTATTTGGGGTGATGGTCAGTTATATGATGGGTTGTTATATATTGAGTATGTCTGAAAGTAGAGAATAATCATAACCATTTAATTGAATAACTATTATGACCCAGGCACTAAGTGATTTGTAATACTATCTAGTGTACACTAAAACATTATTCCCAATGCTTACTACTACAAAGTATATAATGACTGCCGTTTTAAAGATGAGCAAACTAAGGCTCATAGTATTAGGTTAAATGCCAAAGTCAGGTTTGAACTCTGATATGGTTTTTTGAGATGGAGTTTCACTCTTGTTATCCGGGTTGGAGTGCAATGGTGCAATCTTAGCTCACTGCAACCTCCACCTCCCAAGTTCAAGTGATTCTCCTGCCTCAGCCTCCCAAGTAGCTGGGATTACAGGCATGTGCCACCACGCCCAGCTAATTTTGTATTTTTAGTAGAGACGGGGTTTCTCCATGTTGGTTAGGCTAGTCTAGAAACTCCTGAACTCAGGTGATCTGCCTCCCTTGGCCTCCCAAAGTACTCGGATTACAGGTGTGAGCCACCATGCCTGGCCCTCTGATATGTTTAATCATGATCTTTTTCACTACACCATGACTTTACATTCACTGTGTTAAGACACTAGGTTTTATAGCCAGGTATGGTGGCTCACGCCTATAATGCCAGCACTTTGGAAGCCTGAGGCTCGCAGATCACTTAAGGTCAGGAGTTCAAGACCAGCTTGGCCAACATGGTGAAACCCTGTCTCTTCTAAAAATACAAAACATGAGCCAGGCGTGGTACGGGCAGGCACCTATAATCCAGCTACTCCAGAGACTGAGGCAGGAGAATTGCTTGAACCCGGGAGGTGGAAGTTGCAGTGAGCCGAGATCGCGCCACTGCACTTCAGCCTGGACCACAGAGCGAGACTGTCTCAAAAAAAAAAAAAAAAAAAAAAAAAAGGCCAGGCATGGTGGCTTACGCCTGTAATCCCAGCACTTTCGGAGGCCAAGGCGAGCAGATTACGAGGTCAGGAGATCGAGACCATCCTGGCTAACACGGTGAAACCCCATCTCTACTAAAAATACAAAAAATTAGCTGGGTGTGTTGGCAGGTGCCTGCAGTCCCAGCTACTCGGGAGGCTGAGCCAGGAGAATGGCCTGAACCTGGGAGGTGGAGCTTGCAGTGAGCAGAGATCGTGCCACTGCACTCCAGCCTGGGTGACAGAGCGAGACTCCATCTCAAAAGAAACAAAACAAAACAAAACAAAACAAAACAAAACAAAAAACCACTAGGTTTTAATAATGAATTCTATATTCCATCTTTCAAAGAAAATTCACTGTATATGCCAAGGATCAAAGAGTGATATTCAATTGTTATTTAATAACAAAGGCTTCCTTTTATTTTTTTTGGAGATGGAGTCTTGCTCTATCGCCCACGCTGGAGTGCAGTGGTGTGATCCTGGCTCACCACAACCTCCACTTCGCGGGTTCAAGCGATTCTCCTGCCTCAGCCTCCTGAGTAGCTGCGATTACAGGATGTGCCACTATGCCTGGCTTAATTTTGCATTTTTAGTAGAGGGGGGTTTCACCATGTTGGTCAGGCTAGTCTCACACTCCTGACCTCAGGTGATCCGCCCGCCTTGGCCGCTCAAAGTTCTGGGATTAAAGGCGCGAGCCACCGCGCCCGGTGAGGCTTCCATTCTTTAAGCACTTACTATGCAACAGGTACTGTGCTAGTTATATTATTTGCAGTATTACCTTTTCTGTTCTTACAATAATCCTGTAAGGTTACATATACCTCTTTTTATAGATGAGGAAATCGGGGCTTAGCTAAGTTACCTTGTACAAGGTCACCCATGTAGCCAAGAAGCATTACCTAGCTTACATTATTAACTCATATCACATTAGTTTTTGAGATGGAGTCCTGCCCTGTCGCCCACGCTGGAGTCCTATGGCACGATCTCAGCTCACTGTAACCTTCACCTCCTGGGTTCAAGCAATTCTTGTGCCTTGGCCTTCTGAGTAGCTGGGATTACAGGTGTGCACCACCATGCCTGGCTAATTTTTTGTATCTTTAGTAGAGACAGGGTTTCACCATATTGGTGAGGCTGGTCTCGATCTCCTGACCTCAGGTGATCCACCGCACCCAGCCCATGCCACTTTTTAAAAAGTTGATAAACAGGCCAAGCATGGTGGCTCACGCCTGTAATCCCAGAACTTTGGGAGGCTGAGGCGTGCGGATCACGAGGTCAACAGATCGAGATCATCCTGGCCAACAAGGCAAAACCCTGTGTCTACTAAAAATACAAAAATTAGCTGGGCGTGGTGGTGTGCACCTGTAGTCCTAGCTACTCAGGAGGCCAAGGCAGGAAAATTGCTTGAACCCAGGAGGCGGAGGTTGCAGTATGCTGAGGTCATGCCACTGCACTGCAGCCTGAGCGACAGAGTGAGACTCTGTCTCAAAAAAAAAAGAAGTTGGTAAATAAAAAGCGTATATTTTTGGTTTGTTTTATTTTGAGACAAAGTATTTTGAGACAGAGTCTCACTCTGTCACCCAGGCTGGAGTGCAGTGGTGCTATGTTGGCTCACTGCAACCTCTGCCTCCCAGGTTCAAGCGATTCTCCCACCTCAGCTTCCCGAGTAGTTGGGATTACAGGTGTGCACCACCACGCCCAGCTAATTTTTGTATTTTTTTGTAGAGATGGGGTTTCGCCATGTTGGCCAGGCTGGTCTTGAACTCCTGACCTCAAGTGATCTGCCTGCCTTGGTCTCCCAAAGTGCTGGAATTACAAGCATGAGTCTCCACGCCTGGCCTACTAGCAAAACTTGATCTGTCAGCTACTTCAAAAATTTGATTAAATTCAACAGCTTAAGGTTACTTCACAATTAAACAGCTGGTTGCATCAGAGCAATCAATCTCCTTGTTCTGAGTGACCTTAAGTCAATTAGAGGCCTAGAAGCTAAACTCTTTCAAGAGATTATACTGTTCATCTAGAATTAATGGAAATTATTATAGAAGAAATGTTCTGTGCAGAAGATCATCCTCTTAAGGTATATGTAAAAAAACTCCTTAAAAGCTCAAGAAGGCTGGGCACCATGGCTCACTCCTATAATCCCAGCACTTTGGGAGGCTGAGGCAGGCAGATCACAAGGTCAGGAGTATCTCAACATAGATGAGGCCATATGCCTCATGCCTGGCCAACATAGTGAAACATAGTGAAACTCTGTCTCTACTAAAAATACAAAAATTAGGCCGGGTGCGGTGGCTCAGGCCTGTAATCCCAGCACTTTGGGAGGTGAAGGTGGGTGGATCACAAGGTCAGGAGTTCAAGACCATCTTGGCTAACATGGTGAAACCCCAACTCTTCTAAAAATACAAAAAATTAGCCGGGCATGGTGACAGGCGCCTGTAGTCCCAGCTACTCGTGAGTCTGAGCAGAAGAATCACTTGAACCTGGGAGGCGGAGCTTGCAGTGAGCAGAGATCGCGCCACTGCACTCCAGCCTGGGTGACAGAGTGAGACTCCATCTCACAAAAAAAAAAACCCACAAAAATTAGCCAGGCGTGGTAGTGCACGCCTGTAGTCCCAGCTACTGGGGAGGCTGAGGCTGAAGAATTGCTTGAACCCAGAAGGCAGAGGTTGTGGTGAGCTGAGATTGCACCACTGCACTCCAGCCTGGGCAACAGAGTGAGACTCCATCTCAAAAAAAAAAAAAAAAAAAAAAAAAAAAAAAAAGGGGGGCGGGCATGGTGGCTCACACCTGTAATCCCACATCCCAGCATTTTGGGAAGAGGTGGGCGAATCACCTGAGTTCAGGAGTTCTAGACCAGCGTAGCCAACATGGTGAAACCCTGTCTCTACTAAAAACACAAAAATTAGCCAGGAATGGGGGTGTGCACCTGTAATGCCAGCCAGGCATGGGGGTATGTGCCTGTAAGTCCTTGTTATTTGGGAGGCTGAGGCAGGAGGATCACTTGAGTCCAGGAGTTCGAGGTTACAGTGAGCTATGATCATGCCACTGCATCCTGGCCTGGGTGATTAGAGAGAGACCTATTTCTAAAAAAATAAAAATAAAAACAGCCAGGTGCGGTGGCTCATGTGCCATTTCACTCCAGCCTGGGTGACAGAGCAAGACTCCATCTCAAAAAAATAAAATAAATAAATATAAAGAAAAAGAGGCCGGGCACGGTGGCTCATGCCTGTAATCCCAGCACTTTGGGAGGCCGAGACGGGCGGATCACGAGGTCAGGAGATCGAGACCATCCTGGCTAACACGGTGAAACCTCGTCTCTACTAAAAATACATTTAAAAAAATGAGCCAGGCGTGGTGGCGGGCGCCTGTAGTCCCAGCTATACGGGAGGCTGAGGCAGGAGAATGGTGTGAACCCGGGAAGCGGAGCTTGCAGTGAGTGGAGATCGCGCCACTGCACTCCAGCCTGGGTGACAAAGCAAGACTCCGTCTCAAAAAAAAAATATATATATATATATATACACACACACACACATATATATATATATAAAGAAAAACAAAATGAAAAGCAAAATATTAAGATTATATGACCTTTTGTACCTGCTAATGTGTGCAGGTACAAATATACACATTCACACCACCTAAAGCATTTATAAATAAGCCTTTATAAACAAATGCTTTAGGTGGTGTGAATGTGTATATTTTGCATCATTCTGATACCAACTCCCTAATGCCAACCAAGTTAATATCAATTTTAAATGCTGTCTTCCTCAACTGCAAATACAATTCTCTATACACAGTTGGTGCCGAATTAATATTGACCAACCAAATGAATCTAGATTTGCCAAGGACCCAAGGGGGTTGCATCAGAGTAGTGGATCATGCTCTTCTGTGTTTTGCACCACAGTGAACTCTTTAGGGCCATCTTGGTGGCTGGCACCTCCTGGCCAAAAAGCATTTAATGTACCTGCTTTGTAAAAAGAAAATTTTCTGTTCCTATACTACCTATCTCCAAATAAGAAGCAAAAGAAAATGGTGCATCCTCCTGTAAACCTAGCCAGATCAATTGTACTTTTACCCAGTGTTTCTGAGTTTGTGGGCTCCTAGAAGAGGATGGAAGGAATTATGTACTATGCAGTGGGATAAGAAACAATCTTTCCATACCCCAACCAGAGTTTTAAACTATTGACACTTCATTTTCAGAGAATAAAGCTCATTTGTTTCTGGATCTGGAGCCTATTCCAGGGATACTAACCACTCTACCACCCCTCATGTATATCTTAGGTTGGCTAGCCGAGAACATGACCGATTGGCATTAGTCCTCCTAGACTCCAGAGTTGGAAGTAATTGCTGTTCTCCCAACTTGTAAGATTTCTCAAAGTTTTCCGTATTTGAAGAAGATGGGGAAGGAAAGTGACCCTCTGGCGCTAGTGTTGAGACTGCTCTGTGAAACCTTCCTCAGGGACCCTGCAGTTAAGTCACATCCTTTTCTTTTCTTGTTTTTTCCTTTTTTATGTACAGATGGGATCTTGCTATGTTGCCCAGGCTGATCTCAAACCCCTGGCCTTAAGCAATCCTCCCAACTCAGCCTCGTGAGTCACTGAGATTATAGGTGTGAGCCACCTACCTAGGTCTCTTTTCTGTTTCAACAGCCCTGTGTACATACCTCTGTTACAGCAAGACTATGGAATTTTTTTTTAGATGGAGTCTCACTCTGTCACCTAGGCTGAAGTGCAGTGGTGCAATCTCGGCTCACTGAAACCTCTACCTCCCGGGTTCAAGTGATTCTTCTGCCTCAGCCTCCTGAGTAGCTGGGATTACAGGCAGCCGCCATCACGCCCCGCTAATTTTTGTATTTTTTTTTTTTTTTTTTTTTTTTTTTGAGACGGAGTCTTGCTCTGTAGCCCGGGCTGGAGTGCAGTGGCCGGATCTCAGCTCACTGCAAGCTCCGCCTCCCGGGTTTGCGCCATTCTCCTGCCTCAGCCTCCGGAGTAGCTGGGACTACAGGCGCCCGCCACCTCGCCCGGCTAGTTTTTTGTATTTTTAGTAGAGACGGGGTTTCACCGTGTTAGCCAGGATGGTCTCGATCTCCTGACCTCGTGATCCGCCCGTCTCGGCCTCCCACAGTGCTGGGATTACAGGCTTGAGCCACCGCGCCCGGCTAATTTTTGTATTTTTAGTAGAGATGGGGTTTCATCATATTGGCCAAACTGGCCTTGAACTCCTGACCTTGTGATCCGCCCGCCTTGGCCTCCCAAAATGGGATTATAGGCATGAGCCACTGTGCCCGGCCGACTATGGAATTTTAATAATTTCTTTTTTTACACATATGTCAGACTAACCAAACAAACAGTCTTGGTGATAGAAACCATACTCTACTCAGCTTTGTAATTCCAACAACTGACAAAAAACAAGCCTCCAGTGAAAATTCGTTAAGTTAGTTTCTGATTAACTCAGAGGTAATTTTTCTGAAGATTCTATATTTTTTTTCCTTCCCTTCACACTCAAGTCCTTTGACTCCCCATCACACACGGATCACCCCACCCAAACTTCCTACCTCCCAGTACTTGGTTCGGCTGATACCCTCTGCATATGCTCGGGCAAAGTTACTTTCACTGTTGAGGGCTGTAACGGCTGCACTGAGCTGAGACATGGGGTGTAGATTGGTGGGAAAGTTGTCCAGCATGGTGACCACATGGGAAGGCAGAGCTGCCCTCTTTGCCCACTCTTTTGAGAGCCAAGATACCTGTGGAAAAAGAGAGTGCTCAGAACACCAGAAAGGACCAGGAAGGAGAAAAATAAAAAAGGACAGCAACATCTGAGTAAAAAAAACCCAGGACAGTTGAATCCAATCCATTTACATAGCAGAACTCTGCTCTGATTTCTTCCCCTCACTACGCATCTCTATAAATGTTGGATCAGCATTAAGTGTCTGAGATTAGAGAAAGGCAAAGAAGGGGAATGAGAAGAGCTAATAACAACTTTCTGCTTTACCTGTTCCTCTGTTGGGATCTGTCCAGTTACCAGCAGCCAAAATAAGCCCTCAGGCAGGGGTTCTTCCCCACCCTTAGCCTTGGGTAGCAGTTTCTGGCATTCAGGGATACTAAAGCCTCGGAAACGGATGCCCTTGAGAGAAGAGAATTACAACTCAAGTTTATAGAAGTCACACAACTGACTGGTCTTACTCATCAGGCCTTACGACAAGTTAGAGCAGAACTTTTTTGTAGACATGGAGTCTTGCTATGTTGCTCAGACTGGTCCCAATCTTCTGACCTCAAGCAGTTCTCCACCTTGGCCTCCCAAAGTGTTAGGATTACAGGGGCAAGCCACCATGCCTAGCCCAGAATTTTTTTTTTTTCCCCGAGGTGGAGTCTCGCACTGTTACCCAGGCTGGAGTGCAGTGGCGCGATCTCGGCTCACTGCAAATCCCACCTCCTGGGTTCACGCCATTCTCCTGCCTCAGCCTCCTGAGTAGCTGGGACTACAGGCGCCTGCCACCACGCCTGGCTAATTTTTTGTATTTTTAGTAGAGACAGGGTTTCACCATGTTAGCCAGGACGGTCTTGACCTCCTGACCACGTGATCTGCCCACCTCAGCCCCTCAAAGTGCTGGGATTACAGGCGTGAGCCCCCGCGCCCGGCCCAGAACAGAACTTTTAAAGCTTAAATCTTCACATAACTTACCTCTGGTTTTGTACTTTTATTTTTATTAGTTGATATATTTAAAAAGTAAACTTGTTCTTCAATTATTCCATACATATGTCTTCTCTACCTTCCAATATATGAAGCTAGGTGCTCTGTTTTGTGCTTACCCTTATTGGTCCAATCCACGGTTTGCATATTTGCACAAACGCAATGATTATTAGTAATTGATATGAAAATGTCTTACCTCATCAGGATCAAGAACGGATGTTTCATAGACCAATCCCTTCATGCCTCTCATGCCACCGTACATCTAGAGGATGAAGAAAAAAGGAAAAAAAAAAAAAAGAAAAAAAGAGGCTGTGGCTAGCAATCAGAATGATTCAGGCTAGAACTTGTTAGAACTTCATGGGATCTGGGAGAGAAAATTTATTCTTTGACTTGTAAGACTTCATTTGGTGAGAGATGTCTGAGGAGTCAGCTTACTAAAGAATTAAACTTTGTGGCCAGGCACAGTGGCTGACACCTGTAATCCCAGCACTTTAGGAAGCTGAGGCAGGTGGATCACCTGAGGTCAAGAGTTTGAGATTAGCCTGGCCAACATGGTGAAACCATGTCTCCACTAAAAATAAAAAATTAGCAGGCATGGTGGTATGTGCCTGTAATCCCAGCTACTTGGGAGGCTGAGGCAGGAGAATCGCTTGAACCCAGGAGGCAGAAGTTGCAGTAAGCCAAGATCACACCATTGCATTTCAGCCTGGGTGACAACAGCAAAACTCCATCTCAAAAAAAAAAAAAAAAAAAAAAAAAAAAGAGAGAGAAAAAAAAAAGAAACTTTGTGGCCAGCTGCAGTGGGGCTCATGCTTGTAATCCCAGCACTTTGGGAGGCTGAGGAGGAGGGAGGATCACTAGAGCCTCTCACAGAGTCTCACTGTCACTCAGGCTGGAGTGCAGTGGCGCAATCACAGCTTATTGCAGCCTTGACTTGCAGGCTCAGGTGATCCACCCACTTCAGCCTCCTGAGTAGCTGGGATTACAGGAACGTGCCACCATGTCCGGCTAATTTTTTGTATTTATTATTATTATTTTTTAAAGAAACGGAGTTTAGGCCAGTCACAGTGGCTCACGCCTGTAATCCTGGCACTTTGGGAGGCTGAGGTGGGCAGATCATGAGGTCAGGATATGGAGACCATCTTGGCCAACATGGTGAAACCCCATCTCTACTAAAGATACAACAATCAGCTGGGCGTTTGTGGCGCGTGCCTGTAATCCCAGCTACTCGGGAGGCTGAGGCAGGAGAATCACTTGAACCCGGAAGGCAGAGGTTGTAGTGAGCTAAGATCATGCCACTGCACTCCAGCCTGGTGACACAGTGAGATTCCGTCTCAAAAAAAATAAAAAATATAAAAAAAAAAAAAACACAAAGAAATGGGGTTTTGCCAGCCATATTGCCCAAGCTGATCTTTTTTTTTTTTTTCCCAGATGGAGTCTCACTCTGTTGCCCAGGCTGGAGTGCAATGGCGCAATCTCGGCTCACTACAACCTCTGCATCCTGGGTTTAAGTGATTTTCCTGCCTCAGGCTCCTGAGTAGTTGGGATTACAGTTGCCCGCCACTACGCCCAGCTAATTTTTATATTTTTAGTAGAGACAGAGTTTCACCATGTTGGCCAGGCTGCTCTCGAACTCCTGACCTCAGGTGAGCTGCCCTCCTCGGCCTCCTAAAGTGCTGGGATTACAGGCATGAGCCACTGCACCAGGCCTGGAAATGAAATTTTTTAAGTTGAGAAATCACTATCTTTCTTTTTTTTTTGTTTTGGAGATAGGGTCTCCCTCTGTTGCCCAGGCTATATAGTACAGTGGCATAATCATGGCTCACTGCAGCCCTGGACTCTTGGGCCCAAGCAATCCTCCTGCCTCTGCCTTCCCAGTAGCTGGGACTACAGGGGCATCCCACCATCTCTCGCTAATTTTAAAAATTTTTCTTTCATAAAGATGGTATCTCCCTTTGTTGATCGAGCTGGTTAACTCCCCGCCTCAAGTGATTCTCCATCTGCAGCCTCCCAAAATGCTGAGATAATAGGCATGAGCCATCGCGCCCAGTCACTATCTGTAATACTTCTGTCTGTGTTTGATTCCTTTTCTTATTGTATTTCACTTTTTTCCTCCTGCCCACTCAACCACTCCCCAACATACCCTACCCTCAAATTCCAACCAATCAAAGCAAACACAATGAGTTCTATTCTAGGAGAAGGGGATGGAGACCAATAAGCTAAAAACTGTTGAGAAACTATCACCTGAGCTGCTCAGAGTCTGAAGGATAGGGAAAAGTCATCCTAAAGCTGTCCTACAGGGCCTGTGGGACAGAATGCTTTTGAATAGTCAGTGGGGAGAATGGTACTTTTGTTGAAGCACATTACAGAGCTACTTTTCCTAGCCAAAGTCACACAACCCTTACCATGTCCACAGTGATTTGGCCCACCACCGTCTTGCCATGCTGCTGCCTGAAGGTCTTAATTCTGGCCTGCTCCTTAGGTATCAGGTCAGCCAATATGTCTTTCAAATTCTAAAAAGAAAAATAGAAGGGCTAAGCAATGGTCTAAAAGTTTATTAGATTTCCTACAAAGTAGGTGTGTGAAGAATTTGCTTTTTAGAGCTGACTTTATCTGCCAGGGAAGTCTGGCCAACTACTCTGCATAAATGCGGGTAAAATAGTAGGCAGGTGGAGGAAGGAATGAACAGTTAATGTTTAATGGGACAGTTTCTCAGTTTGGGCAGATAAAAGTTCTGGAGATGGATGGTTGCACAATAATGTTAACATATTTACTGCCACTGAACCATATACTTAAAAATGATTAAAATGGTAAATTTTATGTTATGTATATTTTACACTATTAAAATATTTAAAAGAATTAGGCAAATGTATTGATATTCCCATCTCACTATACCATTCAGTAAATTATTTCTTAAATAGTAGTATAATAATAATAGCAGCTATAACAATAACAATAATAATAAACACTCCCAGGAAATACTCAGGATAATAACAGGCCAGGTGGTTGCCAAATCCTCTGCCCCAAGGTCAGGCTGGCCCCAGTGATTCTTATTCTTAAGTCTTCTTTTCCAAACCTTACCGTAGAGGAAGCACTGGCATGCCGGGCTGCAAGAACAAGACAAGATGCATTCTGCAAAGCAAAAAAGAAAACCTTACATAACTGTTACCCCTCCCTCCTTTGTATTAACAAGAAGGAGTTACAGTGACTCAACCTCTCTCTTCATCTTAGCCTCTTAGGGCAGTTTGACACAAGAAGCTGTAAAAGGCCCCGAACAGTTTGGAAGGAGTTACCACTATGGAGACAGCAGGAGGTTTAACACTGCTTTTTTTCATCTATAGCTTCACTAGCATTCCTTGAAGACAGTCTCTTTCCCATCATCTGGGTTCCAGAGCAGAGCAGTTGTCAATATTTTTGAGTGACTCCAAGGAAAACGAACGAAGAGACTGAGCAATTACTTAACACTGCTGTTAAGATCTCTCCTGCACCTGGTCTTTTGGCAGCACTTCAACCTCTCTAGTCTGGGAAAGACCACAGGCAGAGGGCAGCCGTTCACAACGGTACTTCTGACCCTCCTGGAAAAAGCACGAAGATTATCTACAAAGAAGCTGACAGAAGACTACTCATTAGCAGAAATGGAAACTTACAAAGTTTCTAAGAGTGTCAAAAGAAAATAATTAGTTTGGCTGGGTGCGGTGGCTCATGCCTATAATCCCAGCACTTTGGGACGCTGAGGTGGGTGGATCACCTGAGGTCAGGAGTTCAAGACCAGCCTTGCCAACATGGTGAAACCTGTCTCTACTAAAAATACAAAAATTAGCCAGCTGTGGTATGGGCGGGCACCTGTAATCCCAGCTACTCAGGAAGCTGAGGTGGGAGAATGGCTTAAATCTGGGAGGCAGAGGTTGCAGTGAGCCAAGATTGCGCCATTGCACTCCAGCCTGGGCAAATGAGCAAGACTCTGTCAAAAAAAAAAAAAAAAAGAGAGAGACACTCTTGTTGCCCAGACTGGAGTACAATGGCATGATCTCAGCTCACCGCAACCTCTGCCTTCTGGGTTCAAGCGATTCTCCTGCCTTAGCCTCCCTAGTAGCTGGGATTACAGGCATGCACCACCACGCCCGGCTAAATTTTTTTTGTATTTTTAGTAGAGATAGGGTTTCACCATGTTGGCCAGGCTGGTCTCAAACTCCTGACCTCAGGTGATCCGCCTGCCTCGGCCTCTCAAAGTGCTGGGATTACTGGCATAAGCCACCGCACTAGGCCATACACCAACTTTGAAATAAGATGACCAATTAGGTTACTAACTAGGAATACGGCCTGAGGCAAGGAAATTAATTTTTCTGTAGTAGATTTTGAAAACAAATTGAGATAATCATATCAAGCCTAAGTTTTCTGCTCTATAAAATGGTTCTAATACCACACACCTTACAGAATAGTCCCATGATAATTAAATTACAGTGGACATAAAAGTGCTTTGCAAACTTAGAAGATTACACACAGAAATAAACTAATCCTGGAGCAAGGCTGCACCTGTCATCCTTTGTCAAAAGGCCAGAGATACCTTTTCTAGTAACTACTGCACTGCTCTCTGTGTAGAAAATTGCTACCTGCCTGGGGTGAGAGTTCTATAGGGTTGAAGGCTTTTTAGAATTTTTTTTTTTTTTGAGATGGAGTCTCACTCTGTCACCCACACTGGAGTGCAGTGGTGTGATCTCGGCTCACTGCAAACTCTGGCTCCTGAGTTCAAGTGATTCTCGTGCCTCAGCTTCCTGAGTAGCTGGAATTATAGGCACGCGCCACCATGCTTGGCTAATTTTTGTATTTTTAGTAGGGACAGAGTTTCATCATGTTGTCTAGGCTGGTCTCAAACTCCTGACATCTGGTGATATGCCTACCTCGGCCTCCCAGATTTTTAGAATTTTTAAAATTTAGTTCCCCTATTTCTGCTGGGGCGGAGAGGAGGACTGAAAAGAGGCCCTTCAGAAAGGTCACTCTTTCCCCTAGGCTGGAATATAGTGGCATGTTCACAGTTCACTGTAGCCTTGAATTCCTGGGCTCAAGTGATACTCCCACCTCAGCCTCCTGAGTAGCTGGGACTACAGGCGCACATCACCAAGCCCAGCTAATTAAAAAAAAAAAAAAAAAAAAAATTTGGCCGGGCGCGGTGGCTCAAGCCTGTAATCCCAGCACTTTGGGAGGCCGAGATGGGTGGATCACGAGGTCAGGAGATCGAGACCATCCTGGCTAACACGGTGAAACCCCGTCTCTACTAAAAATACAAAAAAAAACTAGCCGGGCGAGGTGGTGGGCGCCTGTAGTCCCAGCTACTCGGGAGGCTGAGCCAGGAGAATGGCGTGAACCTGGGAGGCGGAGCTTGCAGTGAGCTGAGATCCGGCCACTGCACTCCAGCCTGGGCGACAGAGCGAGACTCCGTCTCAAAAAAAAAAAAAAAAAAAAAAAAAAAAAAATTTGTAGAAATAGGGTCTTGCTATGTTGCCCAGGCTGGTCTCCAGTGGTCCTGGGCTCAAGTGATCCTCCATTCTCAGCCTCCCAAATGCTGGGATTACAGGTATGCAACACTGCACCCCGCCAGAAAAGATTACTTTTTTTTTTTTTTTTTTTGAGACAGAGTCTCACTCTGTCTCCCAGGCTGGAGTGCAGTGGCTGGATCTCAGCTCACTGCAAGCTCCGCCTCCCAGGTTCACACCATTCTCCTGCCTCAGCCTCCCGAGTAGCTGGAACAACAGGCGCCTGCCACCTCGCCCGGCTAGTTTTTTGTATTTTTTAGTAGAGACGGGGTTTCACCGTGTTAGCCAGGATGGTCTCGATCTCCTGACCTCGTGATCCACCCGTCTCGGCCTCCCAAAGTGCTGAGATTACAGGCTTGAGCCACCCAAAGATTACTTTTAAAAGAATCAATCCAAAGGAAATTCAGAGAGCACAGACCAAGCCAGTATGTTCCTAAAGCAAAGGAGGAACACCTCAACTAGTTACCAGGGCTGTCCTTAACTCCTTTTCTTAACTTCCTAAAGAGTCTCCTCTTTCTTATTGAGGATCATTTGAGCAAGAAATAGGCAGCACAAACAGCCCTTCACAGCCCCTACACCCTACATGGGCAAATAGGAAGCTTTACCCAGCACTGAAGATGTAACTTTGCTCGTTCTTTCTTTCTCTCTCTCTTTCTTTTTTTCTTTTCCTTTCTTTCACAAAAAAAGTGGGCAAAGAAAACATGCTAATAACTTCAAACTATTGTTCTACAGTGTTAACCTTGTTTAAGCTATTCCACAGTTTAAAGTCCCACAGATTCTCTATTATAGAGGCCCCTTGTCCCAGAGACTACATCAGCCCAGCAGGAGACCTTTTAATTGTGGGTGGTTGTTTGCTGTGGTGATTTTTTAAAAATTATATATTTTAAACTTTTTTTTAATAGAGACAGGGGTCTTGCTATATTGTCCCGGCTGGTTTCGAACTCCTGGGCTCAAACGATCCTCCTACTACCTCAGTCTCCCTTAGTGCTGAGATTACAGGCATGAGCTGCTGCAACCAGCTGACTTTCTGTTTTGTTTTGAGACAGCATCTTGCTCTGTTGCCCAGGCTCAGTGCAGTGGCTTGATCTCAGCTCCCTGCAACCTCCGCCTCCCAGGTTCAAGCGATTCTCCTGCCTCAGCCTCTCGAGTAGCCAGGATTACAGGCACCCGCCACCATGCCCAGCTAATTTTTATAGTTTTTTAGTAGAGACAGGTTTTCACCATGTTGGCCAGGCTGGTCTCAAACTCCTGACCTCAAATGATCTACTTGCCTCAGCCTCCTAAAGTGCTGGGAATACAGGAATGAGCCACAGTGCCCGGCAGATTTTCTGTTTTTTGTTTGTTTGTTTTTGAGAAGGAGTCTCACACTGCAACCCAGGCTGGAGTGCAATGGCACGATCTTGGCTCACTGCAACCTCTGTCTCCTGGGTTCATGCGATTCTCCTGCCTCAGCCCCCTGAGTAGCTAAGATTACAGGTGCACACCAACACACCCGGCTAATTTTTTGTATTTTTAGTAGAGATGGAGTTTCACTATGTTGGCCAGACCGGTCTTGAACTTCTGACCTCGTGATCCATCCACCTCGGCCTCTCAAAGTGCTGGAATTACAGGCGTGAGCCACCACGCCCAGCTCAGACTTTCTATTTTTAAAGAGTCTACAGGGAACATCATATGAAAGAAGTTGAAGTCTCTCCATAATTTTTCCATTTCTAAACCATCTTGAAGTTTCTATAATGGTTGGCCAGGCGCAGTAGTTTATGTTGTAATTGGAGGGTGGGCGGATCACTTGAGGTCAGTTTGAGACCAGCCTGGCCAACATGGTAAAACCCCCACATCTAGTAAAAATCATTTCTACTACACTTCTCTACGACTTACTGGCTAACTCTAGCCAAATCATTTAACCTTTCTGTGCCTCAGTTTCTGCATCTGTATAAGGGGAAACAATAATAATGCCTGCTTCAAAGGATTGTTATGAAGATTAAGTGTGTCAATATTTACAAAGCATTTAAAACTGTGTCTGGCACAGCCCAAGTGCTATGTGTTTGTTACATAATAAATATGATAGCCACTTTCTTTTTCTAATTTTTTTTTTTTTGAGATGGAGTCTCGCTCTGTGGCCCAGGCTGGAGTGCAGTGGCAGGATCTCAGCTCACTGCAAGCTCCGCCTCCCGGATTTACGCCATTCTCCTGCCTCAGCCTCCTGAGTAGCTGGGACTACAGGCGCCCGCCACCTCGCCCGGCTAGTTTTTTTTTTTTTGTATTTTTTAGTAGAGACAGGGTTTCACTGGGTTAGCCAGGATGGTCTCGATCTCCTGACCTTGTGATCCGCCCGTCTTGGCCTCCCAAAGTGCTGGGATTCTAATTTTTTTGAGACGGAATCTCGCTCTGTCACCCAGGCTGGAGTGCAGTGGCGCAATCTCCACTTACAGCAAGCTCCACTTTCCAGGTTCACACCATTCTCCTGCCTTAGCCTCCCAAGCAGCTGGGACTACAGGCGCATGCCACCATGCCCAGCTAATTTTTTTTGTATTTTTAGTAGAGATGGGGTTTCACTGTGTTAGCCAGGATGGTCTCGATCTCCTGACCTCATGATCCGCCCGCCCCGGCCTCCCTAACTGCTGGGATTACAGACGTGAGTCACCGCACCCGGCCTACGATAGCCACTTTCTAGCACTCTTCGGTGTCAGGTTCAGTCATGTTTTTTGCTAAACCTGAAGCTTAAGAAAAACAAAGATATCACAGGAATTTTAAAGGCAGCAATTCATTGGTAAGATTGCTCAAAAGGGTAGAGTAGAAAAAATTCAACTTAGGACAGCTTCATCTAATGATGTAGATAGAGTACAGAGCACTTGATTTGGAGTTAGGAAAGGAAATCTGGGTTCTAAGTCCTAGCTCCATTACTAATTAACTAAGACAACCAAAGCAAAACAATTAACTACTATTTATCTTCCCATTTCCATAATTAAGATAACACTTAAACTACTTAACTCAGAGTCTGATTCTCAGGCTCCAATAAGGACATATATGCAAAAGTAGTCAAATCTTGTTACTTAAAATGTGACCTCCTCGCCAGAAGTATTAACATTTCTTGGGCCTCAGACCTACTGAATCCAAACAGTTTAGATATGGGGTTACCAAGGACCAAGTCCTAAATTAACTTTCTGCCACTTTCCCACTGTGTTATCTTGGCTATGTAACCTAATTTTTAAGTCTCAGTTTTTACATTTCTAAAACGGTAACAATAAAAGCCAATTTCAGAGTAGTTAACTAAATAAAATAATACTCATAAAAGCATCTAGAACAGTGCCTTTCATAGCTGAATTCAGTAAATATTTGTTTCTTAGAAATGCATTGGCCTATTACCTACCATCAAGTGTCAGAACTTCCTGGGAGTGGGATCCCAGGAAAGAGGCAGTCAAGCCTGAGGCAGAGGTGAATGGATAATTCCTTCCAGCTGTGAAATACAAAATAAAGTCCCAATTTTCTTTCTTTCTTTTCTTTTCTTTTTTTTTTAAACAGCCATCAAGGAAAAGATACCAGTTTTCTTTTTAAGGGCTTCTTGACCAAGAAGGGAGGAGTCTCAGGGAGAAGAAATAAATTTAACTAACCCACCAGCAGAGCAAATGACTCTAGACAGGAGGTGCTTGAGGACTGTCACACCAAAGGCTACATATCATTTCCTCTACCGCGTGGCTGCCAAAGAAAGCTGCTGAATGGCTCTGAACAGTACATTCAGGTTATATTCACTGATGAGACAGGTAGATTACAAACCTCTGAATCATCCCTGAACATCTACCTCCCAGCTTCTCCCCCAACCCTGGAGGTGTGACAGTTGGGCTTTTGGTTTCTGGATGCACGCCACCTGTAGAGTCACCTTACTGGAACAGCAGCTCTCAGGTGAATCAGGCAGTCATCTCACTCAATAGGTCAACTCCTTCATGGGGAGAGTTGGAGAGGGTTACTTCCAAAGACAAGGGCCTGGCTCACAATGTCTGACAGTCAGTATTCTCTATAGTGTGGAGGTGGCGTTATCACAATCACTAAGAGGTTTTTCCCCCACAATCACTAAGAGCTCATTTGTTGCCAACCCTTACAAGAACTCCTCTAGTGAATCTGCTATTATTGATAGAAGTGGGCTGTAGCCCTCAAATGTGGTAAGATGAAAAAACATAAAAATTAAAAGAGGCCAGGTGTGGTGACTAACACCTTCCTTTGTTCTCCTCTGCCTTTGCCTCTTTTCAAAAGTTCTGTTGCAGCCGGGTGCGGTGGCTCATGCCTGTAATCCCAGCACTTTGGGAGGCTGAGGCGGGTGGATCACGAGGTCAGGAGATCAAGACCATCCTGGCTAACACGGTGAAACCCCGTCTCTATTAAAAAAAATACAAAAAATTAGCCAGGTGTGGTGGTAGGCGCCTGTAGTCCCAGCTACTCAGGAGGCTGAGGCAGGAGAATGGCGTGAACCCGGGAGATGGAGCTTGCAGTGAGCCGAGATCGTGCGGCTGCACTCCAGCCTGGGTGACAGAGCAAGACTCCATCTCAAAAAAAAAAAAAAAAAAGCCGGGCGCGGTGGCTCAAGCCTGTAATCCCAGCACTTTGGGAGGCGGAGACGGGTGGATCACGAGGTCAGGAGATCGAGACCATTCCGGCAAACACGGTGAAACCCCGTCTCTACTAAAAATAAAAAAAAATAGCCGGGCGCGGTGGCTCACGCCTGTAATCCCAGCACTTTGGGAGGCCGAGACGGGCGGATCACGAGGTCAGGAGATCGAGACCATCCTGGCGAACACGGTGAAACCCCGTCTCTACTAAAAAATACAAAAAACTAGCCGGGCGAGGTGGCGGGCGCCTGTGGTCCCAGCTATTCGGGAGGCTGAGGTAGGAGAATGGCGTAAACCCGGGAGGCGGAGCTTGCAGTGAGCTGAGATCCGGCCACTGCACTCCAGCCCGGGAGACAGAGCAAGACTCCGTCTCAAAAAAAAAAAAAAAAAAAAAAAAAAAAAAATAAAAAAAATAAAAAATAAAAAAAAATTAGCCGGGCCGGGCGCGGTGGCTCACGCCTGTAATCCCAGCACTTTGGGAGGCCGAGGCGGGCGGATCACAAGGTCAGGAGATCGAGACCACGGTGAAACCCCGTCTCTACTAAAAATACAAAAAAATTAGCCGGGTGCTGTTGTGGGCGCCTGTAGTCCCAGCTACTCGGGAGGCTGAGGCAGGAGAATGGCGTGAACCCGGGAGGTGGAGCTTGCAGTGAGCCGAGATCGCGCCACTGCACTCCAGCCTGGGCGACAGAGCGAGACTCCATCTCAAAAAAAAAAAAAAAAAAATTAGCCGGGCGTGGTGGTGGGCGCCTGTAGTCCCAGCTTATTGGAAGGCTGAGGCAGGAGAATGGCGTGAACTCGGGAGGCGGCGGACCTTGCAGTGAGCGGAGATCGCTCCACTGCACTCCAGCCTGGGCGACAGAGCGATACTCTGTCTCAAAAAAAAAAAAAAAAAGAAGTTCTAAGTTGCTAGCCAATCGGGACAAATACAAAATGTGAGGTCCCATTCCAGACAATGGAAACTGGACACAGCAATAGGGTGGATGCGCCAGGTTATAAATGACCTTATCTCCTTTGTTCGGTGTACTCTCGTGGCAAAACTGCTGGCATGTACCCTTTCTGCAGAAAGTATAAAAATGGCCTTGATGGCCAGGTGCGGTGGCTCACGCCTGTAATCCCAGCACTTTGGGAGGCCGAGGCGGGCGAATCATGAGGTCAGGAGATCGAGACCATCCTGGCTAACATGGTGAAACCCTGTCTCTACTAAAAAGAAAAACAAACAAACAAACAACAACAACAAAAAGCCGGGTGTCATGGTGAGCGCCTGTAGTCCCAGCTACTCGGAGGCTGAGGCAGGAGAATGGTGTGAACCCGGGAGATGGAGCTTTCAGTGAGCAAAGTTGGCGCCACTGCGCTCCAGCCTGGGTGACAGAGCGAGACTCCATCTCAAAAGAAAAAAAGGCCTTGCTGAGTAAATTTATGTTCAAGTGTTGTTTCTTTACAGCACCAGAGAACAAGCATTTCAAACAGGAGGCTGAGGCAAAAGAATCGCTTGAATCCAGGAGACTGAAGCTGCAGTGAGCTGAGATTGTGCTACCGTACTCCAGCCTGGGCAACAGAGGAGACTGTGTCTCAAAAAACAAAACAATCCCACTTACTCAATATAGGTTATTTTCCTCTTACTCCTTAGCCTATTATCATCACAGTCCCATATCTAGCACCCTCACCCTACAGTCAAGCAGCCAAATTTTCTTTGATTCTCCATCCTAGGCACATCCAGAGTCTGTCTGTCCTGCTGCATAGCCAGGATATGTCCTACCACATATCCACATAACCAACGTTAAAACCTCGGGGGAGGCTGGGCACAGTGGCTCATGCCTACAATCCCAGCATTTCTGAATTAAAAAGCAAGACTCCATCTCTACAAAAAATAATTTTAAAAATTAGAAAACAGGCTGGACGCAGCTCTCACCTGTAATCCCAGCACTTTAGGAGGCCAAGGCAGGTGGATCACCTGATGTCAGGAGTTCAAGACCAGCTTGGCCAACATGGCAAAACCCTGTCTCTACTAAAAATATAAAAATTAGCCAGGCGTGGTGGCACACGCCTGTAGTCCCAGCTACTCGGGAGGCTGAGGCAGGAGAATTGCTTGGACCCGGGAGGCGGAGGTTGCAGTGAGCTGAGATCGCACCACTGCACTCCAGCTTGGGTGACGGAGCAAGACTCCGTCTCAAAATAATACTACTAAAAAGAATTTAGTAAACAAAACAAAAAACCTTGGGGAAGAAGCTCCTGATTTTAACAGGGACTTCATCCTTCATCAACAAAAGATCAGGACTGGCTTAGCTGATGGAGCAAACACAATACACTAATAACCAGTAGGAAAAAACCCTGTGCTACAGACACTTCCAATGCAGAAGGAACAACTTGCATTCAGAGAAAACTAACACAAATAGGACAAAGGCTCCTCTCTCCCCAGAACCAGGTCAGAGAACTAAAGCCATTTAATGTGTGTGTTTCACAATGGTGATACTGGAAGTCGGTTTGGCACTACAAGGTCAGGCCACTTAAAAGCCTGAGCAGAGTAATCTCCAGATTTCATACTTTGACCTCCTTCATAGTCACAGACATTTCCTTAATAATTCTACCTGTCATTTTCCAACAGTCTCGTCACGTGAACAGTCACTGATCACGGCCGGATGCAGTGGCTCATGCCTGTAATCCCAGCACTTTTGGGAGGCCAAGGTAGGCCGATCACCTGAGGTCAGAGGTTCAAGACCAGTCTGGCCAACATGGTGAAACCCTGTCTCTACTAAAAATATAAAAATTAGCTGGGTGTGGTGGTGCACGCCTGTAATCTCAGCTAATCGGAGGCTGAGAAAGTACAATTGCTTGAACCCAGGAGGCAGAGGTTGCAGTGAGCCAAGATCATGCCACTGTACTCCTGCCTGGGTGACAGAGCAAGACTCCATCTCAAAAAAAAAAAAAAAAAAAGATGCACTGATCACTCAGGAGGACTGCAAAAGATACTCCTCCAGCTTCCATCTTCAGAAAGGAATCACAAGTCTATTTTTTGTTTTTTGAGACCAAGTCTCTGTCACCCAGGCTAGCTAGAGTGCAGTGGTGCGATATCGGTTCACTGAAACTTTCGCCCCCTGGGTTCAAGCGATTCTCCTGCCTCAGCCTCCTGAGTAGCTGTGATTATAGGCACCTGCCACTGTACCCAGCCAGGAATCACAAATCTTAAACTTTCCTTTCAGTAGAAACACTTACTGTTCGTTTCTTTTTTTTGGAGACGAGTCTCACTCTATTGCCCAGGCTGGAGTGCGGTGGCATGATCTCAGCTCTCTGCAATCTCCGCCACCCCGATTCAAAGCGATTCTCGTGCCTCAGCCTCCCTAGTAGCTGGGATTACAAGCACCTGCCATCACGACTGGCTAATTTGTATATTTTTAGTGGAGAAGGGGTTTCACCATGTTAGCCAGGCTGGTCTTGAACTCCTGACCTCAAGTGATCTGCTCGCCTCAGTCTCCTAAAGTGCTGGGATTACAGGTGTGAGCCACTGTGCCCGGCCAACGCTTATTGTACTTTAATTTAACAAACTTTTTTTTTTTTTTTTTTTCCTGAGACGAGTCTCCCTCTGTCGCCCAGGCTGGAGTGCACTGGTGCAGTATCGGCTCACTGCAAGCTCCGCCTCCTGGGTTTATGCCATTCTCCTGCCTCAGCCTCCCGAGTAGCTGGGACTACAGGCACCCGCCACCTCGCCCGGCTAGTTTTTTGTATTTTTTTAGTAGAGACGGGGTTTCACTGTGTTAGCCAGGATAACTCTCGACTCTCCTGACCTCGTGATCCGCCCGTCTCGGCCTCCCAAAGCGCTGAGATTACAGGCTTGAGCCACCACGCCCGGCCCAAACTTTTTTTTTTTTTTAAAGAGACAAGGTCTTGCTATGTTGCCAGGCTGATCTCAAACCACTGGCCTCGAGTGATCCTCCTACCTCAGCCTCCCAAAGTGCTGGAATTACAGACATGAGCCACCATGCCTAGCTAATATTTCTTGGCGGGGCATGGTGGCTCATGCCTGTATTCCCAGCACTTTGGGAGGCTGAAGTGGGTGGATCACGAGGTTAGGAGAATGAGACCATCCTGGCCAACATGCTGAAACTCCGTCTCTACTAAAAATACAAAAATTAGCTCAGTGTGGCGGTGCGTGCCTATAGTTCCAGCTACTCAGGAGGCTGAGGCAAGAGAACCACTTGAACCTGGGAGGCAGAGGTTGCAGTGAGCCGAGATCACACCACTGCACTCCAGCCTGAGTGACAGAGCAAGACTCCATCTCAAGAAAAAAAAAATTCTTGAACACCTACTTATTATGTGTACACTAAGTATATACTAGTGAACAAAGAATATAGGATCTGCCACCATAAGACTTTCTCAGGAATTAGAAACTATTCCCTTACTTCTGCTAGGAGTTCTTACAACTCTGCTAGGAATTCTTACAAGTTTTACCTCCCTGACACTTAAGGGATTTACAAGAAACTTTTCCAGATCCCATCCTACTCTGCAGAATCATTATCTGAAGGTAGGATCCAGGAATCTGCAACATAAGCAAGCATTATAGGTGACAATGTCCACTGTGAGTTTACAGACCTTTTAAAGTAGCATCATGTTAAAAGAAATACAGAGGGCTGGGTGCAGTGGCTCATGCGTGTAATCCCAGCACTTTGGGAAGCTGAGACTGGCAGACCGCTTGAGCCCAGGAGTTTGAAACCAGCCTGGACAACATGGCAAAACCCTGTCTCTAAAAAAACTACAAAAAAATTAGCCAGGCATGGCTGTGGTCCCAGGTACTCGGGAGCATTGCTTGAGCCCATGAGGTTGAGGCTGTAGTAATAGCAAGCCATGTTCACACCACTGTACTCCAGCCCAGGTAACAGAATGAGAGACACTGTCTCCTAAAAAAAAAAAAAAAAAAAAAAAGAAAGAAAAAAAACCCCAAAACAAAGAACTAAGGAATTTGGGCAGTTGAAGCACAGTTGAAGCAAGAACTGAAAGATAATCAGATGCTAAGAAAGATTTATTGCTAAAGTTGCCTCATTACGGTTTTAAATTTCACATCCTACTCAACTCCACTGCATAAAGCATTGACACAGGGCAGAAGGAATCATTGTGTGGCTTTATTGAAATCCACCAAGTCTGGTTTCCCTTCTGCTGCCCCTTGGATTTTAAGTCAGGAATGCCAACTCTATCACTGCTACCTACCATACTGTTCTTGCTGCCTCTCCATGCATTCATTCACCTGCTACCAACCTAAAGGCCACTAGGAAGATCAAATGCGATCATCTCACCAGTAACACCCCATAGGCTTCCCCTGCCATTCGAGTATCAAGGAATCACCGTTATTTTGGGTAGGCTGATAGTCAAAGTGAAGGCACAGAGATACGAGCCCTTGCCTTTAAAAAATTTGGGTTTTAAAACCTAACTAAATATTTTGCAGGACAAAACCAACTCGGTTTTGTTGAACCCAATTTCTGAGTAGGACTTATACAGGTGATGCTATACAGTGGTGTAAGTCCAATGTAAAGAAACCATTGGTTCCTTTGCATTTAAGTGTCTTGAAAAAGTCTAGAAGTAATCTAGAAACATCTTTGAATTGATTTATTCAGTTTCAAACATACTAGCTTGGAGAAGCAATTTTCAGTGGCTCAAGAGACAGTTCCCTTTAGCTAGGGTTGGTTAAGCATGTTGACTTCAAAAGTCCAGAAGTGAACTGTAGCCCTACTTCAATTCCTAGCCCAAATCCAAACCCAGATCATCTGTGAAAAGACATTTTTGATGTCACAAAACTGAGTCACCCACAGATAATACTAAGGCCATTGCTTAGCATTAATTCATTTGGATAAACAAGAAGTCAAATAATCTCAAAGCTCTCTGAGTTAGCTTCTCTAACGCAGGTGTTTTAAATTATGTGACATTTAAATTATGTGACAGTGAGAGTAGAACAATAGAACAATGACTAATTCACATTTTGTCTCCTAGTAAGGTTAAAAAAATTCTCCAGTCTGGCCAATATGGTGAATTCCCATCTCTACCAAATATACAAAAAATTAGCTGGGCGTGGTGGTGCACACCTGCTAACCCCAGCTACTCAGGAGGCTGAGTCACGAGAATTGCTTAAGCCTGGGAGGCAGAGGTTACAGCGAGAAGAGATTACTCCACTGCACTCCAGCCTGACAGAGTGAGACTCTGTCTCAAAAAAAAAAAAAAAAAAATTTTTCTTCTCAGAAAAGTAAAACTACACCTGACGCTGACACTCAAAGTGGTAAGAGTCAGTTCTCACTGGTGAGAAATTACTGCCTCCCAAAGTCTACCTTATTAGCAAAACTAAAATTACCAATTATGACTACCATTATCCACAGGCTAATCTAGAAAGCACAGGTAGGTGCCAGCAATGCTGACAAGCCAACAAGCTTCTTGGTATCCTGGTCATATTGCTTATTTCTCAGGAGATTTCCAGTCCTGAGTGTACTGGGCTTTGCTATCCTTTTTTTTTTTTTCTCCTTGAGACGGAGTTTTGCTCTTGTTGCCCAGGCTGGAGGGCAATGGCATGATCTCGACTCACTGCAACATCCGCCTCCCGGGTTTGAGTGATTCTCCTGCCTCAGCCTCCCAAGTAGCTGGGATTACAGGCATCCACCACCATGCCTGGCTAATTTTGCATTTTTCGTAGAGATGGGGTTTCTCCATGTTGGTCAGGCTGGCCTCGAATTCCCGACCTCAGGTGATCCACCCACCTCCACCTCCCAAAGTGCTGAGATTACAGGTGTGAGTCACCGCGCCTGTCCTACTTTTAAGGGTCAAAAGCCTTCTAATGGCTTTCAACTGATAGGTTACTAAGATCGCCAGGCCATCTCTAATAGGAAAATAATGGTACCATAATTACGTAGCTCTGTCACCCCAAAAGTGTTCTGAGCTTCCATATGGGCTTAAGGAGCAAAATAAATTCAATAGGTAAATCCTAAGACTTTTTCACATTCACTGTAGGGTTAGACTCTCTGGTCTGGGTTAGCAGGTCCAAAATGAGCTAATTATAGTGTCCCCCATTCTGCCAAAACGCTATCTAGAACTTGCTTCATTTCCCAAGAGGTTTCCTTACCCTTTCCCCAGCAGCAGGAGAAGCAACAGCCAAGTAAGACAAGCATCTCCCAAATGCTCAGCTAGTACTTGCCACTCGGTGCCTGGAAGAACCAAGGTAAATCTCACAAGTTACACTTTGTGCCAACCATGAAAAATAATGCCCAGCAGGCCAGGTGCAGTGGTTCACACCTGTAATCCCAGCACTTTGGGAGGGTGAGTCAGGAAGATCACTTGAGCTCAGGAGTTCAAGACCAGCCTGGGCAACATAAGGAGACACTGCCTCCACTAAAAAACAAAAAAAGATTAGCCGGGTGTGGTGGTGCACACCTGTGGTCCCAGCTACTCGGGAGGCTGAAGTGGGAGGATTGCTTGAGCCCAGGAGAGGCTCAAGCTGCAGGGAGCCTTGGTCACACCAGAAGACTCCAGCTTGAGTGACAGAGCAATATCCTGTCTCAAAAAAAAAAAAAAAAAATTTACAGCAAGCCAAAACCATCCTAAGGCTTTCCTTTCCTTTAGGTGCTATCAGCTTTAAATTATCCGCAGGAAAAACTGAGTTCTTTGCAGAAGTCAAGGTCACTTGTGGGACTGTCCCCTGCTTGGATTAGAGGGCTGGGACTCCCTCAGCACAGCAGTTTCTGTCTAAAAGGGCCAAGTTACCTAGAACTAAAAGTACTGGCGATTTGAAATTGAAGGCATCATTACCTGCAACAGTATTTCTATGGCCAATACCAAGTAAAGGATCCCAAAGAAGGAGAGAAAGTTCCTGGATAAAGTAGACTTAAGATCAACGGCAAAACCTGGGTAAGCAAGTAGTATGATGGTCATGTGACCTTGGCATTACTATCTCTTGCCGAGGATCTTCCTTTATTGGCCTGCAGTTTGGTGGAACCACCTTTCTGGTTCTTTCTCCAATCATATATGATAGTCATGCAGGAGGCTGTACAGAAATGCTCCACCTCACCCAAGCTCCTCCTATATAAAAAGTGCAAGAGTCCCAAGGACAAAGAGGAGGGCCTGAAGGACCCATTCTTGTGCTCGGCGTGGTCACCGAAGGTTTAAATAATAGACTTGGAGAAATGGAAACAGGCAGTTCGGGAACTGACAATGCCCTTCCTATAAAGCAGAGGACGAAATTAGCCACTGCTCCAGAGTGAGCACATCTCTTCACTCCCGCTCCCTCCACCAAACTGAATGTAACTCCAGAGGAACACCACATCTCTTCTCTACCAGAGGTTCCTGTCTCAGCTCCTTCCTATTTCAGGGCCACGCATCCCCTCCCCTTTCATTTCAGACATGCGGGGTGACAGCAGGGTCGGCCGCCTCACGCGCTCTAGACTGCTGGCCGAGGGCGGGCGGCGTACACTTCACCCCCAGGAGACAGAAGGGAAGCGCGGCACATGGTCCCGGGAGCTTCACGCAGGGCTGGCGGCCAGCCAAGCGCAGGGCCCTTTAAGGCGCGCAGGGTGCGCACGGGTGTGGGAGGGAGACCCCGGCGCCGGAGGGCCTGCGGTCGCCTCAGCCCCACCCTGGGACGGCGTGCTCCCTCCCCTCGCTGCTCACCTTGGTTCCTAAGAGCCGGGCGGCCGCAGTGAGTAAAGCCATGGCGGGCGATCTCCGGGATCTGATGGGGAGGTAAGAAGGGGAGAGAGCTGCGGCAGGAACAGGAGCAGCCGCCGCTGCACCAGAGGCCGCGCCGACGGGTGGACAAGGTTGAAAGGAGGCGGCTGAGGGAAAGGGTAGACCAACCGGCGGCGGCGCCCAGCCCGGGGTCCTCAGCGAGGCCCCGCCCACTGGCCGGAACCCGAGCCCGCCCCTCTCAGGGGACTCTCCCTGGGCCCGGCCATTGGTCCGGTATGGAAGTGGGGCGGGACCTGAGCCCTTGACAGCAGTTGTGACGGGGAGGATTGGACCGCCCGGATTAGGGCTAATTAAGGGTGTATGGGTGGCGGGCGGGGGAATGCGGGTGGCCAAGTAGGTGCCTGAGAACTCAGTTAACTTCCCTCTTGGCTTTTCCCTTTGACCTTAACACATTTGGGGTTATCTCTGAGGCGAATACTGAAGGAGACGCTCCAGGACTCGATCTTTGAAGGTCCTTGAAGCCAATTTCTTAATAAGCTATCATGGAAACTGATCATTGCCTGCTCCTCCTACCGCCTTGGCACGCTTTCTTGAGGAATGTCTTTGGTTAATGGCTTCATGGCCATGGAGGCGACATCATGTGGACAACAGGCTGTGATGCCAGAGTTAGTTGCTTGGTGGAGATCATTTGAGGTCAGCAGAGGCCACGACATTATAGATACTAACAGACCCCGATATGGGTAGAAAAGCAAAAGCAGGAGCCTGAATATCCAGTGCTTTGTGAGCTGTCAGTTCTATGTATAATGGCAGGAAATCCAAGTCTTAACAACTGCCCCCTTACTATGAAGGCTTACAAAGCCGGCCACAGTCTCTGGGTCATGGGCATTAGTCTCACTGCCACTCTGGTCACGTAACCCCAAACAGCAGCCCACCCCACTCTAGACATACATTAGGAGCCGCAGACTAACCCCTCATCGAAGATCCCCTTTCCTCACATCATTCTCTAGGGCCTCTGGGCCACTTCCACTTGGCAACTTTTTTTTTTTTTTTTTTTTTTTTTTTTGAGACGAGTCTTGCTCTGTCGCCCAGGCTGGAGGGCAGTGGCGCGATCTTGGCTCACTGTAAGCTCCGCCTCCCGGGTTCACGCCATTCTCCTGCCTCAGCCTCCCGAGTAGCTGGGACTACAGGCGCCGGCCACCACACCCGGCTAATTTTTTTGTATTTTTAGTAGAGACGGGGTTTCACCGTGTTAGCCAGGATGGTCTTGATCTGCTGACCTCGTGATGCACCCGCCTCAGCCTCCCAAAGTGCTGGAATTACATGCGTGAGCAACCGCACCCGGCCACTTGGCAATCTTCTATGCTCTCTCATCCTGTGCTCCCCAGAGACCGTTACACGACCCTGAAGTGATACTCCGCACTACTTTCTAACTCCTCTGGGTAGACAAGGCTTCAGGACCTTTGTGCCTCCCCAAGCCTTTCGTAGTCATTGACCCAAGGGTAGAGGGGAACTGACCCAAGGACCAGGGCATCTTATCCACAAACCTCCAGCCCCAAGTGAACAACCTTTTTTTTTTTTTGAGACAGAGTCTCGCTCTGTAGCCCAGGCTGGAATGCAGTGGTACTATCTCAGCTCACTGCAACCTCTGCCTCGCGGGTTCAAGGATTTTCCTGCCTCAGCCTCCCGAGTAGCTGGGATTATAGGCACCCGCCACCATGCCCAACTAATTTTTGTATTCTTAGTAGAGACGGGGTTTTGCCATGTTGGTCAGGCTGGTCTCGAAATCCTGACCTCAGGTGATCCACCCACCTCGGGCTCCCAAAGTACTGGGATTACAGGCATGAGCCACTGCGCCCAGCTGTGAATAGCCCTTTTGTCTCACCACATAGCAGTAACAAGGATCAGAGGTCTCAGTATCCATCTAAGCCAGGTTTAGATAGATCTCCTTTACAAAGAACCGAGTTTCTAGCTTCGACTTGAAAAAAGAGAAAGAAAACCGCTATTTTCTCTTCTTAATTTTCTTTATACCCAGCTTCACACCTAACAACCAATGCTCTTCTGGCCTGGGGATCAGATAGTTAGGTCTCAGGAAAAAACTTTAGGCAATGCCCCAGAGGAGCACTGACCTCAGCTACCTCCCTGGTGACTTCAAAGCTTCACTGATCAATATTTGCTCCCAATTTAGCATCTCATAAAGGATTTCCACATAACTCTAGAATAGTCTGAACTGGTTCCTTTTCTCTGGTTAATTATCCACAGAGACTAACCAGCAGACACAGGACTGAACTTCAGTGCCCCAGGATGAGACTACCAAAGGGATAATTTTTGGAGGCCACAGGAGGTCTTGGAGCTTTAGTGATTGGGTGGGGAAGAGCAATGCCCTAACCCTCTCAACACTGGGTCCCAGAGCCCTAGTACCATGGGGACTTTATGGACTTGTTTTGAAGTTGTCCAGTCCTGACATCGACTGCTGTAAGGGCAATTGGAAAGCACAGGATCAAAGGGGCTAACTGGCATCTTCCAGGAGCTGGCCTAGATTCCTTCTCAACACTGATGGGACCTGGGGAGATGGAGAGAATGTTAAGGAAGAAAGATTGTCATGAATAAAACAGCCAAGTGAGCTCTAGGTTCAAGTATAACTAAGTGCTTGGGAACTTGAAGGGGCAAGGGAGAGAAGGCTGAGAATTCAGGTTGTTGTGACCTTGGGAGGGCCTCTTTAAAATGTAGGGATGCAATAGCACCCCCTGGTGGCAAAGGACAAGTGGGCTAATAAAACATAAATTTAAACCCTTAAACTACACCGGTAAACCAAACTCCTGTATTTAATAGATAATAGCTAAAACTTAAACTGGAGGATCCCTTACTATCTGTAGATACTATGTAAATGTGGAACATGCAGTATCTTTTTTTTTTTTTTTTGGAGATGGAGTCTCATTCTGTCGCCCAGGCTGGAGTGCAGTGGTGTGATCTTGGCTCACTGCAACTTCCACCTCCCGGGGGGCGCACGCCGCCACACCTGGCTAATTTTTTTTTTTTTTTTTCTATTTTAGTAGAGATGGGGTTTCACCATGTTGCCCAGGCTGCTCTCCAAAGTGCTAGGATTACAGGCGTGAGCCACTGTGCCTGGCCTGGAATGTGCATTATCTTAATCTTCACAACAACTCTAAGTTTCATAGGTATTAAAAAATAAAAAGAAGAGAAAACCAAGACTTAGATGAAGTATCCTACCCAGTGTCATAGCTTGTAATTGGTATAGCTATAAATTCAGACCAAGGTCAGCATTACTAAGCTGTATTTCTTTTTCTTTTCTTTTCTTTTTTTTTGAGATGGAGTTTCACTCTGTCACCCAGGCTGGAGTGCAGTGGCACAATCTCAGCTCTCAGCTCACTGCAACCTCTGCCTCCCTGGTTCAAGTGATTCTCCTGCCTCAGCCTCCCGAGTAGCTGGGATTACAGGTGCGTGCCACCACGTTCAGCTAATTTTTGTATTTTTAGTAGAGATGAGGTTTCACCATGTTGGCCAGGTTGGTCACAGCACCTGGCCCTAAGCTGTATTTCTTCCATGATGATTGTGATTTTTTTTTTTTTTTTTTGAGAGAAGGTCTTGCTCTGTAACCCAGGCTGGAATGCAGTGGCATGATCGTCGCTCACTGCTGCCCGACTTCCTGGCCTCAAGCGATCCTCTCACCTCACTCTCCAAAGCAGCTGGGACTACAGGCACTTACCACCACACCTGGCTAATTTTTCCTT
This sequence comes from Macaca thibetana thibetana, assembly GCF_024542745.1. Classification (NCBI taxonomy): domain Eukaryota; kingdom Metazoa; phylum Chordata; class Mammalia; order Primates; family Cercopithecidae; genus Macaca; species Macaca thibetana. Next base: position 52,609,211 of record NC_065588.1, read on the forward strand.
TTTTTTTTGTAGGGACAGGGTCTTGCTATGTTGCCCAGGCTAGTCTTGAACTCCTGGGCTCAACTGATCCTCCTTCCTTGGTCTCCCAAAGTGTTGGGATTACAAGCATGAGCCACCACATCTGGCAATTGTGAACTATCAGCTGTAACTGTCAGGGATTTTTGAGTCATTGTCAACTGTCTCCTGGAAACATCAACTCACTGTGTTGCTATATTTAAAGATATTTCGGCCGGGCACAGTGGCTCACGCCTGTAATCCCAGAACTTTGGGAGGCCAAGGCGGGTGGATCACGACGTCAGGAGATCGAGACCATCCTGACTAACACGGTGAAACCCCGTCTCTACTAAAAATACAAAAAATTAGCTGGGTGTGGTGGCGGGCGCCTGTAGTCCCAGCTACTCAGGAGGCTGAGGCAGGAGAATGGTGTGAACCCAGGAGGTGGAGCTTGCAGTGAGATGTGCTCCAGCCTGGGCAACAGAGCAAGACTCTGTCTCAAAAAAAAAAATAGATATTTAAGCCAAGCAAGGTGGAATGGGCCTGTAATTTCAGTTGCTAAAGAGGCTGAGGCAGGAGGATTGCTTGAGCCCAGGAGTTTGAGGCTATAGTGCCTAATGACCATGCCTGTGAATAGCCACTGTACTCCAGACTGGACAACATAGTGAGAGCTTGTCTTTAAAAAAATAAAGATAAAAGATAAGGAACTATAGTCTTACTCATCTGTAAAGACTTTCACATCCATACATGAACTAGATAATAAATGGTGACTGACAGAATATATAAAGTTGGAGAGACAAACATTTAGCATTTGAAATGACCAGAAAGGGGGCTGGGTGTGGTTTCTCATGCCAGTAATCCCAGGAGTGGTAGTCTCAGCACTTTGGAAGGCCAAGGCAGAAGGATCACCTGAGACCAGGAATTCAAGACCACTCTGGGCAACAAGATGAAATTCCACCCCAACAAAAAATGTAAAAAGCCAGTTCAGGTGGTGTGCACCTATAGTCCCAGGTACTGGGACAGCTGAGGTTGGAGGATCAGTTGAGCTCAGGAGGTTGAGGCTACAGTGAGCCATGATCACTGCACTCCATGTACTCCATTCCAGCCTGGGCGACTGAGCAAGCTTGTCTCAAAACTACAGCCCAGGCACGGTGGCTCACGCCTCTAATCCAGCATTTTGGAAGGCCGAGACAGGCGGATCACCTGAGGTCAGGAGTTTGAGACCAGCCTGGTCAACATGTTGAAACCCCGTTTCTACTAAAATTACAAAAATTAGGCCGGGCGCGGTGGCTCATGCCTGTAATCCCAGCACTTTGGGAGGCTGAGGTGGGCAAATCACCTGAGGTTGGGAGTTCAAGACCAGCCTTGACCAACATGGAGAAACCCCGTCTTTACTAAAAATACAAAATTAGCCGGGCGTGGTGGTGCATGCCTGTAATCCCAGCTACTTGGGAGGCTGAGGTAGGAGAATTGCATGAGCAGGGGAAGCAGAGGTTGCAGTGAGCTGAGATTGCATCACTGCACTCCAGCCTTGGCGACAGAGCGAGATTCCGTCTCAAACAACAGCAAAAACAAAAAATGACCAGAAAGGTAAAAGGGGTGTCTTATAAGGAATAGTCAGGAAAAATGGCTGAACAGAGGATATAATGCTTTTCCACTATAGATTACTAGAATCAGAGGGCATACATTCAAACTTGGAGACAGTTTTTCAAGCCATATTTAAAAAGTACTACTTTGGCCGGGCGCGGTGGCTCAAGCCTGTAATCCCAGCACTTTGGGAGGCCGAGGCGGGTGGATCACGAGGTCAGGAGATCGAGACTATCCTGGCTAACATGGTGAAACCCCGTCTCTACTAAAAATACAAAAAACTAGCCGGGCGTGGTGGCGGGCGCCTGTAGTCTCAGCTACTTGGGAGGCTGAGGCGGGAGAATGGCGTGAACCCGGGAGGCGGAGCTTGCAGTGAGCCGAGATCACGCCACTGCACTCCAGCCTGGGAGACACAGCGAGACTCCGTCTCAAAAAAAAAAAATAAATAAATAAATAAATAAATAAATAAATAAATAAATAAAAATAAAAAGTACTACTTTATACAGCTACTTGGAGACTCCACTACATAGAATGAGGTATAACAGAAAGACCACTGGACTAGGGATTAGAGGATCATTGGGGTTGAAGTCTTGGCTCCTCGCTGACTAGCGAGACACTTAATCTCTCTGAGCTTAGTTTCTTCATCTATAAAATAGGAATAACATCTATTTCTTAGAGTTATAAAGATTAAAGCAGGCAAGGTGGCTCACATTTGTAATCCCGGCACTTTGGAAGGCCAAGAGGACCACTAGAGCCCAGTAGTTTGAGACTGGCCTGGGCAAAACAGCAAGACCCTATCTCTACGAAACATTTTTTAAGTTAGTTGGGCCTGGTGACACGTGCCTGTAGTCCCAGCTACTCAGGAGGCTGAGGTGGGAGGATTGCTGGAGCCTGGGAAGTGGAGGTTGCAGTGAGCCATAATCTCACAACTGTACTCCAGCCTGGACAACAGAGCAAAACCCTGTCTCAAAAAAAAAAAAAGAGTGTGTATGTGCTTGTGATACAAGTATTCAACATATATTATTTCCCTTCCCCATGCTGTTTATTCCTATTTATTTATGACAGTCTGGCTCTGTCACCCAGGCTGTGGAGTGCAGTGGCAAGATCTCAGCTCACGGCAACCTCCTGGGCCCAAGCCACCCTCCCACCTCAGCCTCCTGAGTGGCTGGGACTGCAGGTGTGCCCTGCCTGGTTAATTTTTGTATTTTTTGTAGAGATGGGGCTTCTCCATGTTGCCCAGGCTGGTTTCAAACTCCTAAGCTCAAGTGATCTGCTGCCTCAGCCTCTGAAATTGCTGAGATTACAGGCGTGAACCACTGCACCTGCCCCGTCCCATATTTAAAGGAATATTGTACCTATGAATCCTTTTTAAGTTAAAAAATTCTGTAAAACTTTTTTTTTTTTTTGGCCAGGCAGTGGCTCATGCCTGTAATCCCAGCATTTCGGGAGGCCAAAGTGAGTGGATCATTTCAGATCAGGAGTTCAAGACCAGTGTGGCCAACATGGTGAAACCCCACCTCTACTAAAAATACAAAAATTAGCCGGGCATGGTGGTGGGCGCCTATAGTCCCAGTTACTTGGGAGGCTGAGGCAGGAGAATCACTTGAACCCGGGAGGTGGAGGTTGCAATGAGTCGAGATCATGCCACGTCACTTTTTTTGTTTCTTTTTTTTTGAGACAGGGTCTTGCTCTGTCGCCCAGGCTGAAGTGCAGTGGCGAGATCGTGACTCACTGCAATCTCGACCTCCCTAGCTCAAGCAGTCCTCCCACCTTAGCCTACTGAGTAGACAGGACTGCCTGCCACTATACCCAGCTAATTTTTTTGCGTAGACAGGGTCCTATGTTGCCCAGGGTGGTCTCAAACTCCTGGGCTCAAATGATCCTCCTGCCTCAGCCTCCCAAAGTGTTGGGATTATAGGTGTGAGCTGCTGCATCTGGCCTAAACTTTTTTTTGAGTCTCACTTTATTGCCCAGGCTGAAGTGCAGTGGCGCAATCTTCACTGCAACCTCTGCCTCCCTAGTAGCTGGGACTACGGGCGCATGGCACTACACCTGGCTAATTTTTGTGTTTTGGTAGAGATGGGTTTTTGGCATGTTGGCCAGGCTTGGTCTTGAACTCCTGGCCTCAACTGATCCGTCTGCCTCGGCCTCCCCAAGTGCTGGGATTACAGGCATAAGCCACTGCGCCCAGCCCTAAAACTTATTTCTAAAGGACTAAATTTTCACACAATAAACTTTCCTATTATATCTGTACCTCATTTAACACTGTCTTCGGAAGTGTTTATTAACATCTAACATTTTACTGATAAATTAAGAAGGCATTTGAAGCTTAATCAGATTTACAAGGTTAAGAGTATATGGTCTACCAAATACTGGGCTATAATAATTTATTATAATGAACCTCCAGAGGGTTCAGATAAATTCATGGATTCCTTGTGATATGAATTAAAACATGTGCAAAGCCGGGCATGGTGGTGCTTGCCTGTAATCCTAGAAATTCAGGAGGCCAAGGCAGGAAGATTGCTTGAAGCCAGGAGTTAGAGGCTGCAATGAGTTATGATCATGCCATTTCACTCCAGCCTGAGCAACAGAGCAAGACCCCTGTCTTGCTAAGATAATAATAATAATAATAATAAAATAAGAGGTTTGCAAAGTGTATCTTCCTGCCAGGCACGGTGACTCACGCCTGTAATCCCAACACTTTGGGAGGCTGAGGTGGGCGGATTACTTGAAGCCAGGAGTTTGAGACCAGCCTGGCCAACATGGTGAAACACCACTGTCTCTACAAAAAACTCAAAAATTAGCTAGGCATGATGGCACATGCCTATAATCCCAGCTACTTAGGAGGCTGAGTCAGGAGAATCGCTTGAACCGGGAGGTGGAGGTTGCAGTAAGCCAAGATTGCACCACTGTACTTTAGTCTGGGCAACAGAGCGAGACTCTGCCTCAGGAAAAAATAAAAAAAATTTAAAAACCCACAAAGTGTATCCTTAATCAAGCCTAGAAGGTAACATCCACCCTTCCCTATATAGGACATACCCTTGTGTACCAATGACAACGTCTCTCCAGCTGGAGAGTTCTTAACAGCTATACTTCGACAAACCAGTAAGGTGCATCACAAGTAACTTGTTACTGATTAACATTAAATGTATTTATTTAAAACTATGAATAATTTGTTTTCTAAATTAAAACTGTTTTAAGTTTCCAGAAGAGTACTCTTTTTATTGTATTTGAGACAGAGTCTCACTCTGTTGCCTAGGCTAGAGTGCAGTAGTGCAATCACAGCTCAGTGCAGCCTCAGCCTCCTGGGTTCGAGATCTTGCCATCTTGGCCTCCAGAGTCACTGGGACCACAGGTGCACACAATTATGCCGGCTAATTTTTGTATTTTTTGTAGAGATGGGGTCTCATTATATTGCCTAGGCCAGTCTCAAACTCCTGGACTTAAGCGATCCTCCCACCTTGGCCTCCCTAAGTGTTGGGATTATGGGCATGAGCCACCGCACTCGGCTTGAAGAGTACTCTCATTTATACTTCTGATAAGCTTTCTGATGGAAGAGAAAGGAATTTTTAGGCACAAAGCAGGAAATGGACAGAACCTTGGGTATACTTTCAGGGGCATGAAAAAATGTAATTATTACTTATATGTATCATAGAAGAAAAAAATAAGGTTTATAATAGTTGGTTTGGAAAACTAGAGAGAACACAGCATTTCTTATGGCTGATGGGAGAAGATGGAATTAACACCAGGTTGATATTAGTTGACAACAAATATCAGAGTGCTTGCTCTGTGCTCTAGTTAATGTGTCAGATTTCATAGAGATTTTTGGTACAAGAAAGCTTTGTGGAATATATGCATTCTATGTGTCAGGCTTAGTGCAAGGTATTATTAGGAAAAAAAGACTTAAAATAGAAACTATAGCTATATTAGATCAGATTGACACTTGGGAAAGATAGCTTATAGACCCAGTTTTGCCATTAAATATAGAACTTCATGAAGTTCTGTGGCTTTTCTGGCCCTCAGCTTCTTCATCTATAAAATGGGCAGAGGTGAACCAGACAACCTCTAAGGTTCCTTTAGATTCTAAACTTTTTAAAACCTTTGAAATGTTTATTCAGGTCTTCTTTCCTTGAGGTGTTCCTGGGAGATATTCCATTTGAAACCCTGAGACAACCACACCTCAGGATCAGGGTATTTAAGAATTTTCCGCTAGGCGCAGTGGCTCACACCTGTAATCCCAGCACTTGGGGAGGCTGAGGTGGGTGACCACGAGGTCAGGAGATCGAGACCATCCTGGCTAACATGGTGAAACCCCGCCTCTACTGAAAATACAAAAAAATTAGCTGGTGCGGGCCAGGCACGGTGGCTCAAGCCTATAATCCCAGTACTTTGGGAGGCCAAGGCGGGTGGATCACGACATCAGGAGATTGAGACCATCCTGGCTAACACGGTGAAATCCCGTCTCTACTAAAAATACAAAAAATTGGCTGGATGTGGTGGTAGGTGCCTATAGTCCCAGCTACTCAGGAGGCTGAGGCAGGAGAATGGCGTGAACCCAGGAGGTGAAGCTTGCAGTGAGCCGAGATCACGCCACTGCCCTCCAGCCTGGGCGACAGAGTAAGACTCGGTCTCACAAAAAAAAAAATTAGCTGGTGCGGTGGCGGGTGCCTATAGTCCCAGCTACTCGGGAGGCTGAGTCAGGATAATGGTGTGAACCTGGGAGGTGGAGCTTGCAGTGAGCCGAGATTGCGCCACTGCACGCCAGCCTAGGCGATAGAGCAGGACTCTGTCTTAGAAAAAAAAAAAAGGAAAAGAAAAAAAGAAGTTTCCAAAAGAAGGTATCTTTTAGGTTTTTCATCCCTATGCCCCAGTCTAGAATCTCTACACACAGAAGTGTGGACAGACTTATAGTCTAGATTGACAATGGCTAGTGATAGAGATAAGAAAGATATACTTTATTATTGCCACTGACATCAAATTTAAAAGCTTAGGCTGGCAAGCAAGGCCTCTCATTAAACAACATTCCTTACCTCGTCTGTCCCTATCCGAAAAAGCCCTTACTTTTCAGCTGAGTTGGTCACATCCATTTTCCCCTTCCTGTCTCTGTTCTTGCTGGTCCCTCCATCTGGATGGGGAGGGAAGGAAGAATAATGCATGTCCATTATTTCCTTCAAGACCAAGCTCTGTCTTACTTTATGTTTCAACAGCCATGAACACAAAGGATTTCTAGAATTCTATACTACCATACGCTTATATTCCCCTGCTTCCTCATGGAGGTTCCTCTCTTCTCCAAAATTAGACCTTAAAGACATGGTATTGAGTGGGCACTGACTGAAAGCTTATCTAGTTTATGAGTGGAATGGAATTTCAAAAGATAGAAAAATTAAAGGTTCAGGCCTCTCCTACCTTTATCCTGTGTCAATCCCAAAACTCTTCTTTCTCCTCCATTATCTTTCCTGTCTATAACTCCTTATCTTCAAGCTTAATGTAAGGGCAATTCCGGGCATGAAAAGACAACACAGTTTGTACTTTTGGTTTCATATTTTTTCAGTTCATTTCAGTAAAAACATAATATATAAAAGGCATTGCCACCATTTTCCCCTCCTGGGGGTGATCCATCAAGCCAGTGTGGGCTGCTCCAGTGGTTCATAGCTCATCATGCGATATGTGCAGGGCATGGTCACAAAGATCTGCAAATGGCAAACAATTTAAAGGAAAATGCCACTCTCATATTGATATGTGCCAGTATTGAGAAAATTTCCCAGACCAAGCTGACACAAACACACACCAACCACCATTCTGCAGAATATATGCTTATAAATGATAAAACATCCCCACTGCCCTCTCACCTGTATCTCAGGGTCAAGGGGACACAAATTCTGAAAGCTGACAGAAAATGGGTAGGAACACCCCAAGTCTCTAAGCCAAGGGAAATGGAAGACAGCTCTTGAGCTAATACCAGAGGTTTCTGGGATGGGGGTGTATGGGTGAGTTAGGGAATATCAGGTTCCACAGAGCTACTAGAACAGGAGATAAAGTGGGGGCAGCTTACCTGTTCGCTTACTGCAAAGTTTGTCTTTAACATTGTCAGCCTCTCGGGAAAAGAATTCAATGAGTTCATCCTCGTATTCCTCCACAATGCTCTCACACTGCCAACCCAAGGGAGAAATGGGTGACACAGGGCAATAAAAGGCCTCTTGCCTTCACTTCCAAAGAGGAGGACAAGGATATCAGCCTAACTTTCTAATTGGTTCTCCAACAACCCCTTAATGTCCAAGAACCAGCTACTGATTCCCATAGCTCACCGCAAACTTGAGGGTGCCACTGATATCTGAGTCAATTCGGATGCCTTGTAGGTCCAGTTCATTGGATTCTCCATTCCGGCCCACTACACGTACATAGTTCTTGCGATGGGTGGAAGGATCAATCTGTTCCCCATACTCCTTCATCCGGTCACATATCTCCTCCAGCAGCTCTGTGAGGTGGGCCTCTGAGCGGGCATAAGGCACCTAGAAATGTCCTCAGCCTTGGGTCACTCTCTTCTACCTCTGTACATTAGTAATTTATATCCTTACTTTTCTTTCCAAATCTAGCTCTAACAACCTATTCTAAAAAGCTTTCCCTAATTGATTTTAATTTTTAATTAGTTTTTTTTTTTTTTTTTTTTTTTTTTTTATGAGATGGGGTTTTGCTCTTGTTTCCCAGGCTAGAGCACAATGTTGCAATCTTCGCTCACTGCAACCTCCGCCTCCTGGGTTCAAGTGATTCTCCTGCCTCAGCCTCCTGAGTAGCTGGGATTCCAGACATGCACCACTACACCCAGCTAACTTTTGTATTTTTAGTAGAGATGGGGTTTCTCCATGTTGGTCAGGCTGGTCTCAAACTCCAGACCTCAGGTGATCTGCCCGCTTCAGCATCCCAAAGTGCTGGGATTATAGATGTGAGCCACTGTGCCCGGCCTAGTGTAGTTTTTAATTAGTACAGTTTACTTGATAGTTTCAAAGTACTTTTTTTTTTTTTTTTGAGACAGGCCTCACTGCATTGCCCAGGCTAGAGTGCAGTGGTGTGATGACTGAGGCTCACTACAGCTTGGATTTCCCAGGCTCAGGTGATCCTCCCACCTCAGCCTCTCACAGGTGCGCCCCACCAGGCTCAGCTACTTTTTTGTATTTTTTTTGTAGAGAGTTTTGCCATGTTGCCCAGGCTGGTCTCGAACTCCTGCACTCAAGTGATCTGCCTGCCTCAGTCTCCCAGAGTGCTGGGATTACAGGTATGAGCCACTGTACTTGGCAGTAGTTTCAAATATATGATTTGATTTTACCTCATTGTACAATTCTTTTTTTTTTTTAGAGATGGAGTTTCACTCTTGTTGCCCAGGCTGGAGTGCAATGGTGCAATCTTGGCTCACTGCAACCTCCACCTCCCGGGTTCAAGTGATTTCTCCTGCCTCAGCCTCCCGAGTAGTTGGGATTACAGGCATGTGCCACCACGCCCAGCTAATTTTGTATTTTTAGTAGAGACGGGGTTTCTCCATGTTGGTCAGGCTGGTCTCAAACTCCTGACTTCAGGTAATCCACCCACCTCGGCCTCCCAAAGTGCTGGGATTACAGGCATGAGCCACCGTGCCCGGCACTTCATTGTACAATTCTAAGAAACAAGACGGTTAACATTAGCTCCAAGTTATAAACAGAATTTTTTGATTAACCCTGATCAACTTATACTTTTAATTTCTATAGATGAAGACAATTTTTTTTTTTTAATTATACTTTAAGTTCTAGGATACATGTGCAGAACGTGCAGGTTTGTTACCTAGGTATACATGTGCCATGGTGGTTTGCTGCACCTATCAACCTGTCATCTACATTAGGTATTTCTCCTAATGCTATCCCTCCCCTAGCCCCCCAGACACCAACAGGACCTGATGTGTGATGTTCCCCTCCCTGTGTCCATGTGTTCTCATTAATATACATATATTTTTGGCCAGGCACGGTGGCTCACGCCTGTAATCCCAGCACTTTGGGAGGCCGAGGAGGGTGGATCACCTGAGGTCAGGAGTTTGAGACCATTCTGACCAACATGGAAAAACCCTGTCTCTACTAAAAATACAAAATTAGCCAGGCATGGTGGTGCATGCCTGTAATCCCAGCTACTTGGGAGGCTGAGGCAGGAGAAACACTTGAATCCGGGAAGCAGAGGTTGCAGTGAGCCAAGATCGTGTCATTGCACTCTATCCTGGGCAACAAGAGCGAAACTCTGACTGAAAAATAATAATAATAATAATTTTTAAAAATTGAGACTAATATCCTCAGTAAGCACAGTATTAAAGAGGTAGTGTAGGCTCTGTGGACAACAGCTATTAAGGTACCATAATCTTTTTTTTTTCCCAAGACAGAGTTTTGCTCTTGTCAACCAGAATGGAGTGCAGAGGGGTGTTCCTGGCTCACTGCAACCTCCGCCTCCTGGGTTCAATTGATTCTCCTGCCTCAGCCTCCCGAGTAGCTGGGACTATAGGCATGCGCCACCGCGCCTGGCTAATTTTTTGTATTTTTAGTAGAGATGAAGTTTCACCATGTTGGCCAGGCTGGTCTCAAACTTCTAACCTCAGGTGATCTGCCTGGCTCAGTCTCCCAAAGTGCTGGGTTTTGTTTTTTTTTTTTGAGACAGGGTTTTGCTGTGTTTCCCAGGTTGGAGTGCAGTGGCACGATCACGGCTTACTGCAGCCTTGACCTCTTGAGCTTAAGTGATCCTCTAGGCTCAAGTGATCCTCCCACCTCAGCCTTCCAAGTAGCGGTCACTACAGGCACATGCCACCATGCACTGTTAACTTTTGCATTTCTTTGTAGAGATGGTGTTTTGCCATGATGCCCAGGCTAGCACCATAATCTTAACATTGCCTTATATATTACTTATTAGATACACCTTTGTGTACATGTGTGTTGTTTTCGACTAAAATTTCCTAATTATGATAAAACCTTTTATTCTTAGTTTTCATTTTTTATTTTGAGCTCTGATTCAGATTTTGAATGGACGTTTGTATGTATACCACAGTGCTACAGTAAAAACGAGTCATGTGGATGTGGAAAAGGGGGCTGATCAGGACTCCCTGTTTGCTAACAAATTCTACAGCAGAAACAAAGTATTAAGGTTTGGAGCCAGGAAGCAAGTGCATGGGGAATAAGCCTGCAGCCTCTTCCAAATGAGACAGAGCCAAATCTTTTAGATATCCCTGAGTCTATTTTCTTCATTTCTATTAAACTAAGGTCCTTTTTAAGCAGTCGAATTGTCATCCAAAGCCAGAGTGAGCTACTTTGTTTGGGGGAACAGTAACAGTTACCTCCACCACTGACTGGCTGCCATCTGGATTGATCCGGAAAGATCCCATCTGAATAGTCTTCTTGGGGTCCACCTGGGCAATTTCCCATTCTAGTTCATCCACCAGAGCCCTGCACGCTGGTGGAAGAGGAGAGAATGGGAGCAGGGGAGAGGGTGGGGGTAGGGTGTGAGAATGGGATCAACCCAGGATTTCCATTCCTCCTTCTCCCAGGCCTTGGATCTCATGCCCTCCCAAGGCTCTGCTTCCTCCACTTCTTTTTCCTGTTGTGCCTTTACCTCCACAGTGGAGATCCTGGCTCCTCCGAGCCCAGGCGGTTCCCAGCAGGGCCCCCAGAAGCAGGGCCAGCCAACCCCAGCCTTTCATCTTTAGCGTAATGGGGTCGCTCCACCTGGGTTTGTGTGGGAATAAAACAAGTGTGAGAAGCCGACTCCATTTTTCCCTGATCCCCCCACTCCTCACCCCAAGGCTTTCAAAGGCTTCACTGTGACTCTGGCTCTACTTTCCAGGAAATGGCCGGGACACAAAGGGGCTTCTCTGTTCCAGCGCTTGAGGGCTCTGATTCCTCCAGGGCGGTAGGTGGGAGCGCAAGCTCAGGACTTGGGGCTCAGTCCCAGACACTACGTGGAAAGGTGAGGCCCTAGGTGTTGGTACTTTAGCACTGCATGCCTAGAGTTCACGGGGCTTTGTGGCAGCTACAGGAGGTAAGTTGGCGATTACGCGAGGACTACAAGCACTAGGGAACTGCCAGCAGGGAGCTCTCAGTCAGGCCAGGAGGCCAGCATTCAATAATTAGGGCCCATTTGGATCCTGCACCGAAGATTCCTGCGTCCCCATCTCCAGCCCGTAAGTTGATTATCCGTACGGACCTCAGCCCCCTTTCTAAGGACTCCGCCATTGCTTTCGCTCCAGTCCATCCCCAACCCTCAGCGCCCAGCACCTCGCCGCTCGCATCCGTCCCACCTCTGCTCCCAGGGCCGCTGCCGTGGCCCAAGCGCTGGAAGACCGCTGGACTCTCACTTTGGCCCCAGTGGCTCCCGAAACTACACCTGGCTGCGGGGAGCAGGGCTGTCCGGAATCCTCCAGAGCGCTTCGCCGCTTGCCACACACGGGGTGTCCCGGCGACCGCCTGACCCAGCTCCCGTGGCGCTAACTGGTACCTAAGCGGGGCTCGAGCGTGCTACGGTGCGAGCCCCAATCAGACACCGACCCCAAACCCGCCCCTCCAAACTCTCGCGCGAACAGGCAGCTTGGGAGCGGCTCCTGGATAGAAAGGACCCCGGTCAATCGCTGAAGGACCCAGACTTGCGTGGCGAACAGCTCCACGTGACCTCCAGGGGTGAGCCGTAGAATAGGAGTGGCCTTAAGAGACGACAGAGGCCGGGTGTACTGTGTGGAAGCGGCTAGTCGTGCGCGTGAGCCAACTCAGGTGGGCTAGGACCTTCAAAACGGCTCTGCAGGCCAGTGAGCAGCCCAGGTTTCAATACACAGGAAACTACATCTCCCAGGAAGCATCACAGCACCAGACCCATCTTTGTGAGCAACTACAGGTCTCAAGCTATCCTGGGACCTGTAGTTTGTCGGCTTACACAATTAACGGGGAAACCGTACTGTACATCTTCAGTCTGACGTAGGGTACTGGGCAGCTACAGCAAAGACCCAGCATTGCCCAGAAAAGGCATAATTATACCTTTTTTTTTCCTTTTGTTGAGACGGAGTCTCGCCCTATTGCCCAGGCTGGCGTACAGTGGCGTAATCTTGGCGCACTGCACCCTCCGCCTCCCGGGTTCGAGCAATTCTCTGCCTCAGCTAGGATTACAGTCGCCATCCACCACGCCCGGCTAATTTTTGTATTTTTAGTAGAGACGGGGGTTTCACCATCTTCGTCACACTGGTCTTGAACTCCTGACCTCCTGATCCACCCACCTCGGCCTCCCAAGTGCTGGGATTACAGAAGTGACCCACTGCGCCTGGCCCAATTATACCCTTTCACATCCATAACTTTGGATTCCGCACCTTTACCTTCAAAGGAAGGAGAGGAAGACTGAAGCCAGAGAACCCACACTAGCAGTTCCCTAATGAGATAAATGACAAACGGTATTTTGTTTTTATTTTATAAAACATGCAGTTTACAACAAATTTTTAAAAAACGGAACAAAACTTGGGACAGGAGAGTGGGATGGAAGACAGATGCTTCTCAGCCATCAGCAGGAATAAATGAAGCCAGCAGCCAAGCTTTGTCCAGGATCCAAAGGCCCTTTTGGCAATGGTATTGGCAACACTGGTTTGTTTGGGCCACCAACACTCTACTTGCTGGCCCCTCCAGGCATCCCTGAAGCAGTTGGTGACTTGTGCTAAGTCTTGAACTACTGTGGTATCCTCTGTCGCTGTCCAGGACTTCAATCCCTAGCCAGCTAGGAACTGACAATTATGGTTCCAGGAGCTTCTCTGCCTGGATATTAGTGAACCAGGATATTAAGAATACCAATTACTTTCCATCTGGGTCAATTCTAGACTCCGTTTCTGTGCCACTGTTTTGCAAAGGATGAAGAAGGAATGAATCTGGCTCCTAGAACCTTTGCAACAATTCTGCTGTGTTCCAGTTCTATTAATAGCACCATCTGAGACTCTAGACCCTGAGCACGTCCAGTACTGGAAGTGGACAAGGTATAGCCAACTAAGGAACCCATCTCCCAGTTCTGGGGCTATAGAACAGTAAAGGGAGAGGGCAGTGGTTCTTTGGGAAGGGTAGTCAGAGCGCCAGCACTGAGGAGAAGACAGCTGCATCTGTCAGAGACAAAACCAAAAGCATGATTCAAGCTAAGTAGAGAAAAAAGCATCTTCTCATTACTTCCTATGAAGGAAAAATGCAAGAGAAAAAAGGGCATGGACCTTCCCTGAACATTTTAGACTTGGGCAAGAGGAAGTTATAGTTAATGGAGAGTTTTGATAAAATGTATTTCACTGAATGTTAGGAGGATGAAGTGCTTTGTAAACTGTGAAGTGCTATTCTCCATATGTGCAATCAAAATCCACCCAGTTGGGGGCGCTGGGCTCATGCCTGTAATCCCAGCACTTTGTGAGCCCAAGGTGGATGGATCGCTTGAGCCCAGGAGTTTAAGACCAGCCTGTGCAACATGGCAAAACCCTGTTTCTACAAAAAGTACAAAAATTAGCTGGGTGTGGTGGTGTGTGCCTGTTGTCCCAGGTACTTGGGAGTCTGAGGTGGGAGAATCACTTGAGCCCAGGAAGTCGAGGCTGCAGTGAGCTGTAATCACGCTACTGCACTTCAGCCTGGGTAAGAGTGAGACCCTGTCACAAACAAAATACAAAATCCACCCAGTCCAGTTTCCCTTGTCCCATCCCAGGTCTTACTCTTGGGACTTGTTTGGCCCTCAGGCTCAGGCACCTTCCAGTCCATCTTTCGGCCCTTCTCATAAAGACCCTTGAGCACCTTGTGGAAAGACTCAGGCTCAGTGCCATTTTTGCTTAGCTCCAGATACTTTCGGTAGAGCTGAAGGGCTGTGCGTGCATCCTCAATACTGTCATGGGTTTCCCCTTGAATCTTCAGGTCTGGGGTAAGTAAAGGTGGAATAGTTTGGGACCCAGCAAAGGGAGGTAGGAACATGTCTCCCCACTCCTACCTGACTCCAGAAAACTAAAAAGCCTGACTGTCCTTAAGGGAAATTGTCAAACATCTTCTTCATTGCACAGAAGGGATATTGAAGTTAATTAAATCCATTAGTAACTGTCACCACTAACTGAGGGTCACCCCTACTCCCACTTTGTCCTCTTAACACTTTTCCTACTTTGTCTTTTCCCCCCATGCTTTTATTTTTTATGTTTAAATTTTATTTTAGATTTGGGGTACATGTGCATATTTGCTACATGGGTATATCATGTACTGGTGAGGACTGGGCTTCTGGTATCCCTAATATGCAAATAGTGAACTATGCAGCCAATACGTAATTTTCAACCCTCACCCATCCCCCACCAACCCCACTTTTAGAGTCCCCAGTGTCTATTATTTCCATCCTTATGTCCATATGTACTCATTGTTTAGTTCCAACTTATAAGTGAGAATATGTGGTATCTGATTTTCTGTTTCTGAGTTAGTTCACTTAGTATGATGGCCCACAGCTCCATCCATGTTGCTGCAAAGGACACGATTGCTTTTTTTTTAAATGGCTGCTTCTGCTATTAATGTACACCACAGGGGCCTACAAGGCAGAGCAACTCACCCAGAAAGTACCAAGCAAGGAATCGCAGGGAAATCATTCGTTTTCGGGGCATGTGGAACAGGTAGACAGTATCAAGGACTTGGTCCTTGGGCACCTGGCAAAGATAAAAGAGGGGGAGACTTAAGGTAGGGGACTATAATTTCCCATTCTCTGAAGGCACAGTGTATACCCTGAGGGGCCCACTCTCACAAGAAGACTCTTAAAAGAGCCCTGCCAAACCATCAGGTTGATGACCCGGAAGTCCTTCTGCAGGCCATGACCCACAAACTTGACTCCAATGTCAATGAGAAAACGAAGCTTTAAGTAGGTAGACTTGAGAGTTGTTAGGTGCTTGGAGGAAATTTTGGCATCGAGGTCACCAGGCTTTATACCCGAGTATTGAGTCAAGTAATCCACCACCTAGGAATAGAGAAAAGGACAAGTCTTTTTCAGGAAGTGAGGTGGAGTTTTCCCCTATCACTCTTCCCTGGGTTCTTGAGCACTGTACATAAGCACCAGGGTGTGCCTCACTTGCATCTCTGTATCTTAATACCTGCTCCTGGGTAGAGATGTAGTCATCAATGAAGGGGATACCCTCATTAGGTCCCTGGCCCCGGACACAGGTAATCCTGGCTACTGACATCTGACTTGGTTTAATGGTAGACTTGGTACCATCACTGCGTAACTCTGCTTCCTCCTACATGAGAAGAGTTAATAAGGAAATCAGAGAAATGCTTACAACTCCTAATATCCTCAGAGTTCTCTTCCAATGCCCCATCCCTTTGGTCTTGGTTACCTCATTAAGGGTGACAAACTCAGCATCCAGACCCACCAGGTCCCCAATCTGTGGCATCTCATTCAGCATCAGTGGAATAAAGGTAGTATGTGTTTTCCGCTGCTTCCGTGCCAGCGAGGCTTCAGCCAGCAAGACACTTGCCTCAATAGGGTTCTTGACTAGAAGGGAGAATGAAGAGGACACAGGGCTTGGATAGCGAAGTGACTAGGGGAGAGAAGCCCAATGTGGCTGATAGACTCTGGGTCTTCACTTGACCCCTCAATAATCAAAGCACGTGAGAAAAAAGATCATGTCTGATAAATGGGACAGGTAGACAGAGCAGGTCACATCACAAAATTATCAACAAACATGCTGAGAAAAAAACCAGAAAAGACCACAGAGAATAAAGAATAAGATTTTCACTTGAACCTTAGTTTAGAGAATCCAGAAAAAGGTTACAGAGAAACTATGGTTTAAAGATACCAAATAGGTACTTAATAAGGAGCTCACAGCTGGGCGTGGTGACTCATGCCTATAATCCCAGCACTTTGGGAGGCCAAGGCGGGCAGATCACCTGAGGTCAGGAGTGTAAGACCAGCCTGGCCAACATGGTGAAACCCTGTCTCTACTAAAAATACAAAAATTAGCCAGGTGTGGTGGTACGCGCCTGTAATCCCAGCTACTCAGGAGGCTGAGGCAGGAGAATCACTTGAACCCCGGAGGCAGAGGTTGCAGTGAGCTGAGATCGCGCCATTGCACTCCAGCCTGGGGGAACAAGAGCAAGACTTCATCTAAAAAAAAAAAAAAAAAAAAGGAGCTCACCTCCAAAAGAGATCTTCATTTGGGGTAAGAATAATTAGACATGAGACAGGCGCAGTGGCTTACGCCTGTAATCCCAGTACTTTGGGAGGCCAAGGCAGGCAGATCACCAGGTCAGGAGTTTGAGACCAGCCTGGCCAACATGGTGAAACCCGTCTCTACTAACTAGACAAAAAACAAAAAAATTAGCTAGGCGTAGTGGCACCTGCCTGTAATCCCAACTGCTTGGGAGGCTGAGGCAGGAGAATCACTTGAACCCGGGAGGCAGAGGTCGCAGTGAGCCAAGATCACGCATTGCACTCCAGCCTGGGCAACAAGAGCAAAACTCTGTCCCACAAAAAATAATAATTAGATATAACATCATAACCTAAGCCATTCGGACCAAATGTCCCCCCTCATCTCATTTCCACTCCACTCCACTCTCAAGATTTACAGCGTTTTTTTTTTTTTTTTTTTTTTTTTTTTTAAAAGACAGGGTCTCAGGCTGGGCACCGTGGCTCACGGCTGTAATCCCAGCATTTTGGGAGGCCAAGGCGGGCAGATCACGAGGTCAGGAGTTCAAAACCAACCTGGCCAACATGGTGAAACCCCGTCTCTACTAAAAATACAAAAAATTTGCCAGGCATGGTGGTAGGCACCTGTAGTCCCAGCTACTCAGGAGGCTGAGGCAGGAGAACTGCTTGAACCCGGGAGGTGGAGGTCACAGTGAGCCAAAATTGTGCCATTGCACTACAGCCTGGGCAACAAGAGTGATACTCTGTCCAAAAAAAAAAAAAAAAAAAAAAAAAAAAAAAAAAGGCGGTCTCATCCTGTTGCCTAGGCTGGAGTACACTCTGGTACAATCATGGCTTACTCACTGTAGCTTTGGCCTCCTGGGCTCAGGTGATCTTCCCACCTCAGCCTCTCCAGCTTTAGCTGGGACCACAAGTATATGCTACCACACTCAGCTAAATTTTTTTTTTTTTTTTTTGAGACAGGGTTTCACTCTTGTCACCCAGGCTAGAGTGCAATGACGCAATCTCGACTCACTGAAACCTCCGACTCCCAGGCTGAAGTGATTCTCCTGCCTCAGCCTCCCAAGTAGCTGAGACGACAGGAGCACATCACCACACCCGGCTACTTTTTGTAATTTTTGTAGAGACAGGGTTTCACCATGTTGCCCAGACTGGTCTCGAACTCTTGAGCTCAAGTGATCTGCCCGCCTCAGCCTCCCAAAATGCTGGGATTACAGGCCATAAGCCACTGTGCCTGGCCTACACAGGCTAATTAAAAAAAAAAAAGAAAACTTTTTTTAGGCTGGGTGTGGTTGCTTACGCCTGTAATTCCAGCACTTTGGGAGGCCGAGGCAGGCAGATCATGAGGTTAGGAGTTCGAGACCAGCCTGACCAACGTGGTGAAACCCTGTCTCTACTAAAAATACAAAAAAATTAGCCAGGCGTGGTGGCGGGCATCTGTAATTCCAGCTACTCAGGAGGCTGAGGCAGGAGAATCGCTTGAACCCAGGAGGCAGAGGTTTCAGTGAGCCGAGACTATGCCATTGCACTCCAGCCTGGGTGACACAGTGAGACTCCATCTCAAAAAAAAAAAAAAAAAAAAATTTAAGAGATGGGGTCTTGCTATGTTGCTCAGGCTGGATTTCGTGCTTCTAAATTTAAGGTCTGATAAACAGGAATCTCTTTTTTTTTTTTTTTTTTTTTTTTTTTTTTTTTGAGACGGAGTCTCGCTCTGCCGCCCAGGCTGGAGTGCAGTGACTGGATCTCAGCTCACTGCAAGCTCCGCCTCCCGGGTTCACGCCATTCTCCTGCCTCAGCCTCCCGAGTAGCTGGGACTACAGGCGCCCGCCACCTCGCCCGGCTAGTTTTTCGTATTTTTCAGTAGAGACGGGGTTTCACCGTGTTAGCCAGGATGGTCTCGATCTCCTGACCTCGCGATCCGCCCGTCTCGGCCTCCCAAAGTGCTGGGATTACAGGCTTGAGCCACCGCGCCCGGCCAACAGGAATCTCTTTAGTATCTCCAGAAATATTAACACTGGTTACCAATCCTAAGTACTTGCAAGTAATGTCCCAGATCTCATCCTGAAGCCCAATCTAAACTGCCCACACACTTGGGTCTACTGTGTAGCACTTACTGTTCAAGTTGTATCTGGAATTGAGATTCCGTTTGACATAATAAAGGATTGCAGGTACTTTCCAATTCATGTCAAACTGCACAGCTTCATGCTATAGAAGAGAAAAAGCACTTATGGCTAATGTATATCACCCTTTTCCTTTTCCCCACTTCAGACAAGAGGCCAGGACTCAGGTGCTAGTTTGTTTGTTTTTTTTTTCAGGTGCTATTTTTAAGTGCTAATGGTTTTTATTTCTGAGGATTCCTTCCTCCCTCCCTGTTGAATCTGCCTGGCATTCTATAGGGCCCTAAAGATAAGGATGCTAGGAAAAGGGGAAATGAAAGAAGAAACAGAACATGTTGCAACTAACCTTATCAATAGGTTCAATAAGAAAGTCATTGAACAGATACCACTGCTGGTGAGTAACACCCTATGGAAATACAAAGAAAGCCTGTGGCGATACAAAGTGATGGCTAGACTACTGTCTCAGACTTAAGGACAGATCTGGGACTCACTGTGGCCATCCCAGGAGTGTTCCTGCCCTCTATAACCTCACTCACCTCCTTGCGCTGGTGGTAGGTCTCTCCAACTTTGATGTGAGCCACCAGGCTGCCCCCTGTGCGTGAGTCCAGGATGTGTACCACAGTAGCCATCAGGTCATACACATAGACACCATGCTCCTCCTCTGCCCTGGCTGGGCCCCACTGTGAGGGGGGTACCCAGGCTGCTAAGCTAAGTTTAAGGATGGGGAAGGGAGGGGAATGGGGACAGAGGACAGGGAGTTGGGGGTATAGGGGATGGGGTACCAGGGTGGGTTATCTCCATCCTAGCCCATCTAGGACCCCAACACTGAACTGAGTGACTACGGAAAATCCCCTAACAGGTAAATACTAGGCCTTATTCTCTTCCTTTTCCTTCTGCTAAGTTTTACCTTCCCCTGCCCTCCTTTACCTTCTGCCCCACCTTCTCTCCCTTATTCCCTTTCCTCTTCCCGGTTTTTCAACAACCTGCATCTCATCCCCATCAGTCCAATTGCAAACATCCAGCCCTTTGTTCTTGGTCATCTTCATGCGAATGGAGAAAGGAAGCCAGACATTCTTCAGCTCCTCAATGGAGGGACATACCAGCACACCCTCTGGACTCCCTAGTTCCTTCCTATCAGGTCAGAAGAATTGGAAATTTGTTCTGAAAGAGATCTTGACAAGAGGAGCCACTGGACAATTCAATCATTTGACAACTCCCAAGACAGCACCTACCAATCAGCCAAAGCAAACTCCTTGTTCTTGGAGATTTCCCCACCATGTTTCTTTACTGCCATCTTGAAGGCAACCTGAACACAAAAGAAAAACATCCAGTTCTTCAGGAACATAATCATGTATGGAGGTCAGAACGGGGATAAAATGAAAAATTATTCCTGAAGCCCTGTTTCTAGTCTGAGTCCTTACCTCAGCCTGCATTCTCCAGAAATCAGCCTCTTTTGAGCTGTTCACCTCACAATTGATGACAAGAATATCTGGCAGATGGCGGATGTTGCGGGTCTGAATCTGAGAGGAAAAAACAAACAAGGAATGGCAGGGAACGTACAGGAAAAGGAGTCTGGACAGGGACCTGGGTCTGTGTCCTCAAACTGGGATTCCTCACTCCACCAGAGATCCCTGGATGGCAGTGCTGACAGAGCCAGCCCCACATGGGATGGTGCTGAATCTCCATGGCAGGACCAGGACTCTAGTCCAGTCCAGTCCAACAGTCCACTCACCGTGGGCTGGTACTTTTCACAGTTGTCACACCAGGCCTGTGTATTCTGGTCCAGGCAGATGCTTCGCTTCAGCACCTGAGCAAAGTCATAGTTCTTCCCAGTTTTATCTGAGGGAAAATTAGATGCTTTACTCCTGGTTCTCCCCTCTACCCACAGTTAGTCCCCAACACCCTCTCCCTGATATTACAGGACATTTTGGGGAGCCTTCCCAACAGAGCTGAAGGGTACACCACTGTGGCTACCATCAGGGTAGGAGAGTGTGAAAAGCAGGGTGGATGAGGCTCGCACGGTCTCGCTGCCACAGCGGCAGAGGCTGCAGTTCTCCATCTCACAGCTGAAGAGCTGCCCAATAACAGAGTCCCCCGATGAGCAAAAGCTGCTAAGAGTAGAGAGGATGATATATGCACATTGAGGAAGTTAGAAGACCCTTTAAATCACAGAGGGGCCTGTCATGATGGCTTTAACTATTTCTATCCTGAATTCATACCTGCCTCCAGCACCTCGATAAGCCTGTGGTACTTCCAGCTCCTGCATATCTTGATGCAGTTGAGTGAGAATGAAGCGATTCCACCTCTGAATGAGCCTGGCCAGATTGCCCTTGCCTGAAGCCTCATCTGAGTCAGCCAGGATCAGACCAAGGGCTGAGGCCTCAGGAATAGTACGGAATGCCCGAAGAAAATTACTGCCCTGGAAATGTGTTGGTGGAAAGGGGTTATTTTCTCTTTTGTATCCACCTTCCTTCCCCTTCCATTTTAAGTGTCTCAGGTCTCCAGGTACTGACCTGGCAAGGGTCACCACGAGAGAGGTCCAACATGTGAAAGAGGAAGCCCAGCTCACATGCCAGACAGAACTCCTTCTGGCAAAGGTGGTTTTGAATTAGACAGCGTACAGGCTCCAGGAAATAGAGCACCTGGAGGGAAAAGCAGAAGAACTGATGTAGGAAACTGGCCTAGGGGTGAGGAGAAATATGAAGGTTAAGTGAGCTGGTGGAAAATACACAGCAGGAGTCCGCCGAAGCAGTGAGTCCACCAAACCAGTGGAGCTCAGAGGAGACTTGAAAGTTGTAGAGGCAAGAAAGAATTGTAGAGGAGACCATGGTAAAGTGAGCATGGTTGAGGAGACCTGGAAAGAGCAGGGTCGAGTGGCCATAGGGAAGAAGGAAAGCAGTAGGCACGTTCAAGTTGTAGGAATACCCAACCCTTACCTGGATCATGCAGTTACAGTAGGCGTTGGGGATGTGGGGCTCTAATCCAGCAAACAAGGTCTTATTGTAGTGTTTGAAGTCAAAGTCCTCCAGCCCTAGCTTGGAATATTTGATGGTCACCTAAGGCAGAAATAGTCTGAGCAAGACAAGGATATCCTCCGAGTCCCCAAATCTTTCCAGTAGCCATAGCCTTTCCTAGAACCTTCCTCCTGGGTCCAGGGTGATAGCTGAAGGCCTCCTGACTGAGTCCTTCAATCCTTTCTCATATGATTTCCTTCCTAGGGTACCTTTCCTCACATCCCACAGGCCCTGATGTCCCCCAGCACCTTGCGGTATTTCTTAGAAACCATGTGGAGATGTGGCTCCTCTTCTCGTCCTACTGGTGACTCAGTGACCTGGCTGAAGCTGTCAAATTCACTGTCTGACTCCTTGAGTCTGTAAGGTATCTAGGGATTTTAAGAAGAGGTAACCTTGTTGGATGTCTTGTCATCTTTGGCTTCACCCTCATTTATCCCAACATTGAAACAGCCACCAAGTCCTCAACCTTCTACATTCATAGCATTCTCAGCATCTACTGCTTCCTTTCTATTTCCACTGCCAACACTCTGCTTCAGCACAGCTGGACAATTGTGATGGCATCCACACTGGTCTCCCTATATTCACTCTGTCCAGCACACCACTACCAAATTAACCCTTGTAGAATGCTGCTTTCTGTGTATTACTTCCTCTATTATAAACTGGTGTTCAAAGCTTCACAATCTGGCCACTTCTAACTTTAATCTCTCACTACATCCCAATACCAACATCTACTCTGGCCAGACTGGTATACTCATATAGTCCCCCGCAGATATGTATTTTGCGTGTATGCCTCTTGAGACCTTTGCTAACACTCTTCTCTCATCTTGGATATTCTCCTCTGTTTCTATCTACTTAACTTATATCCCACCTTTCCAGCTTAATACCCAGCTCTTTCATTACACCTTCCTTGGTCACTTTAGCCCGGAGTAACATTTTCTCTCTAAACAGCTCTGGCACTAAATGCTTATGACATTCCTTCAGCATTTAACAACAGAACATAATGTCTGATATGGCTATGTCTTCTCTTCACCAACCAAATACTAAATTTCCTAACAGCAAGGACCCTAGCTTCTCTATCTTTGAATCCTTCTAACACCTAGCATAGTTCCATCAATTCGGTAGGTTACCAACAGGATCTAAAAACAAAAGAAAGACTAGTAAAGGAAAAAGACAGGAGAAACTTCAGTGGGCTGGGGTGGGGGCTGATCCTCCACTCTGAACACACCTGATTGCGCAGCTTGGTGCGAGGATTGGGCGCATAGCCAATGAAGCCCACCTTCTTCATGGTGCGCAGAATCTCTGCATCCACAGGTGGTGCTCGCCTACAATCCAGTATAGTTCTAGGACTTAAATTGTTGTGGTGTACACAGATCCACTCCCCAATCCCCAAGGGTCCAGAGAAAAAGAAAATACTGAAGGTAGACAAAAATCAGGAAAGTAGTAGAATAATAACAAGGCTAGCAGAGAATTCTGATATCTTTGCCCTTTCCCCATCCCTCCCACCTTTTGGCCCAGAGGTAGGGTACAACCTGGGAGCTGGAGCAGAGTTGGCAGCAGGCCAATCAGAGAGAAGTGTGTCAGTGGTGAGTGGGACAGGGATGAGGGAAAGAGGCAGCAGGTCCTGGCTCCAGTCCAGAGGAGGCAGTGAGTCCACGAGACACGGCAAAGCAAACTCAGTCTCACGGGAGTAGGGGTTGAAGGAAGGCTCCGGGGAATCAGTCCAGAGGTGCACACAGCCCTCAGAATCCCCAAACGCCAGGGCCTGCTTGCTGGCTGACACGTCAAATGTCATTAGCAGAGGCCCCACAGGATTCACATGAAAGATATCTGCTGGGTTGGCTAGGCCTGTGGGTTCACAGAACTGGCACTGCCCTACAAAGAAGGAAGAAACCCACTGAGCTCTAGAAAGTGAAAGAGAGCCATACTCTTATGCCCTTCCTATCCTCTTCCCGATTTCAGGACAAGATGGGCCCCAA
This sequence comes from Macaca thibetana thibetana, assembly GCF_024542745.1. Lineage (NCBI taxonomy): Eukaryota > Metazoa > Chordata > Mammalia > Primates > Cercopithecidae > Macaca > Macaca thibetana. Next base: position 52,633,058 of record NC_065588.1, read on the forward strand.
ATCCATGCCTAGAGACAGAATGTCACCTGATGCCTTCCATAAACCACAGATGGTTTGCTACTCAGCAAAGAGTAATTCTACAGTTACTCTGCCTACTTTATCTTTACCTTTTTCCATGTTCCTCACATTCAAGAAAATAAAAGCTCTAATCTCTGGCCAAACCCAAGTAAAACCCTGAGACCCTGATGAAAGGTTACTTATTTCCCCAACAAAGAGGTTTCTGGATGAGTACTCATTCAGGTGCTAGCTCTCCTTTGCTCATTGATCCCTCCTACCCAATCCCATATGCCCTTCATACCTGACTGAGAGATGATAGCAAGACGAGAAGTATATGTAGGAATGAAGCGCAAGAAGGCAGGATCCACATGTACTTGAAGTGGTGTGATGGCACGCATCATGCGCAAATCATACACCTTGAGGAAACGGTCGCAGGCCAGGCCAGTGAGGCGGCTGGAGAAGCCGCAGGCAGCTAGCAGGTTGCCATGCACATCAAAATCTGAAAGACTTCCTGAGAAGGCATCAAACTCATGTTCCACCTTAAAAGTACGGAGATCTCTCAGGGAAACCTAAAAAAAAAAAAAAATAAATTCAGTTATCTGCAAATTCTGTTATCAGGAAAAATAACTGCCACCTACCTAACCCAGTGGGGTCCCTACCAAAGGAACTAGGGCTTTAGGATAGGGAAACTTAAAGCACAGAAAAGGCAAACAGAGAAGCCCAGAGCTGGAAGGCGCTTCGAGGAGACTTCATTATCATAGAAAACATCAAACTGCAAAATAATCTCATGGTAGAACATCACTGAGTAGGAAGTGAATTCACTCATCCCTCATCTCCAATCCAACTACACCCAAGAGTTAAGGGAAAGCAGATCCCAATCAGGTATCTAGTGAAACAGGGTCCTGCAGTGGGAAGAGAAATGGAACTTGGCCACCTTGCCAGACGTGTGGCCGCAGAAGAAGAAGCGATTTGTCTGTCTCATGATGGTGACTCCCGGCGTCTCTACTGCATACTGGAGAGGGAAGCAGGAAAAACCAGCGAGAAGAATGATTTTTCCCACAGACCAAGGGAACAGAAAGGTCACACCCACATCTCAGGCACATTACCAGCCCAAGCATACCCTGTCCCCTCAACAACCTCAGACCCTGCATAGGTCTTTCTTGCTCCAGGCTTGTACCTTCTGAGTCTCCTGGACAGTGTTAAGATCAATCTCTAGTATGTGATTCTGCAGCCCACCAATGAGTAGAGTGCTGCTGTCAGTCAGTAGGAGACTGTGCATATCCTCATTCTCATCTAGCCTATTGGGGAGAGGAAAGGCTAAGGGGCCCAGGCCTTACAAGCTGCCAATCCCTTAGCCTTCCCACCCTATGAGGCATCCTCGTTCCCAGTCCAGAGCTGAGAAGCCACTTACAGGTAATCAAATATAATGAGGCCCCCACGGGCCATGTACTTGAGATTGTTCTTGGTGAGAAAAAGGATACCATTCTCCAGGCTCTGGATCTGCCGAATATCATCACTGCCATTGACTTGAAAGGATGAGTAGCGCTCCAAGGCTGGGCCAAAAAATGAAGTGGCATGGCCCTATAGAGGACAAAGACAACAGAGACACTTAGAGTGGAGGGGCAAGGGCCATCCTATGGCCAGGTCAGGGACTGAGCATGGCTCAGCCTTGATCCTTTCTTGCTTGGCCTTTGTGACCAGGAGCAACAGAGGCAAAAGGCTAGGAACCAGTCAATCTTAGTGATAAAGACACTGAGAATACTGTCTTATGTTTGTTTAATGTGTTACACAGTATTTTTGTAAACTCTACCTCATTTTATCCTCACAATGACCCTGCAGAATAGGTAATGGCTCACTTGGTTAGAACAGTCTATAGAAAGTCAGGGACATAGTCCAATTCCCTACTGGCCAGCTGACTTTCTTATGTTTCACATCTGGGAGGATGTGCATAAGGTTATATACAAATACTATATCACTTTTTTTTTTTTTTTTTTTTTTTTTGAGACGGAGTCTCGCTCTGTCACCCAGGCTGGAGTGCAGTGGCCGGATCTCAGCTCACTGCAAGCTCCGCCTCCCGAGTTGACTCCATTCTCCTGCCTCAGCCTCCCGAGTAGCTGGGACTACAGGCGCCCGCCTCCTCACCCGGCTAGTTTTTTGTATTTTTTAGTAGAGACGGGGTTTCACCGTGTAGGCCAGGATGGTCTCGATCTCCTGACCTCGTGATCCGCCCGTCTCGGCCTCCCAAAGTGCTGGGATTACAGGCTTGAGCCACCGCACCCGGCCTATATCACTTTCTATAAGGGATTTAGGCATCCTTGAATTTTGGTATCTGGTATCTTTGGATCCTGGAACCAATCCCACATGGATACCAAGAAGATGACGGTAACTACTAAACCTCCTTAAATATCCCATCATAACCTCAAACTCATGACATCCTAAATTAAATTCACCATTTTTATTTCATTTCAATTTTTCTTACTGTATTCTCTATGGTACCAAGATCTACCTAGTTGACCAAGCCATATATCTGACAATCAAGTCCTATTTATTTTTTCCTAACCACTAGATAACCAAGGATTTTTAGAATATTTTATTTATGTATTAATTTTTGAGATGGAGTTTCACTCTTGTTGCCCAGGCTGGAGTGTAATGGCACGATCTCAGCTCACTGCAACCTCTGCCTCCCGGGTTTGAGCAATTCTCCTGCCTCAGTCTCCCAAGTAGCTAGGATTACAGACATGCGCCACCACGTCTAGCTAACTTTTTGTATTTTTAGTAGAAAGGGGGTTTCACCATGTTGGCCAGGCTGGCTTCAAAATCCTGACCTCAGGTGATCCACCTGCCTCGGCCTCCCAAAATGCTGGGATTACAGGTCTGAGTCACCGCGCCTGGCCTATTTTGCTTCCTAAATATTTCCTAAATCTGAGGCTGGGCGCCGTGGCTCATGCTGTAATCCCAGCACTTTGGGATGCCGAGGCAGGTGGATCACTTGAGGCCAGGAGCTTGAAACCAGCCTGGCCAACATGGTGAAACCCCATCTCTACTAAAAATACAAAAATTAGCTGGGCATGGTGGTGCACACCTGTAGTCCCAGCTACTCGGGAGGCTGAGGCAGGAGGATTACTTGAACCTGGGGGGCAGAGGTTGCAGTGAGCTGAGATGGCACCACTACACTCCAACCTGGGCAACTGAGTGAGAGTCTGTCTTAAAAAAAAAAAAAAAAAAAAAGCCCTTCAGTGGCCTGAAGGTTCAAGTTCAAGGTCCAAGCTATTTTAACATGGCATATGAAGTTCTCTAGAATGTTCCTTCCCAAGGAACATGGGTCCTTCCCTCCGTTCTAGAGGGCCTAGAATAGTAAAGGAGAGGCACAAGGATGAGTTAGAGGCATGGGGCTCTGCCTCCTTGTTCCCCTTTTTGGTGCTGCATTCAAGTCTCTATTCAAATGTTACTTTATCAGAGAGAACTCCTGACCAACTATCTAAAGTAGCAACATTGTTTCTAAAAGAGCCATTAGGAAAAAAGATTAAAATTAAAACACTACAAAACCAAACAAAATAGCAACCTTTCCCACCCTTCATTACCTCAACCCCCTTACTCAACTGTACTTCTCTTTTAATAGAGATGGGGTCTTGCTATGTTGCCCAGGCTGGTCTTGAACTCTTGGGCTCAACCAACCCTCCCACCTTGGCTTATCAAAGTGCCGGGATTACAGGTGCCACTGTGCCTGGCCTCACTGTATTTTTCTTTTTTTTTTTTTTTTTTGAGATGGAGTCTTGCTCTGTCACCCAGGCAGGAGTGCAGTGGTGCGATCTCAGCTCACTGCAACCTCTGCCTCCCAGGTTCAAGCAATTCTGCCTTAGCCTCCCAAGTAGCTGGGATTACAGGTGCCTGTCCCCACACCCAGCTAATTTTTGTATTTTCAGTAGAGATGGGGTTTCACCACGTTTGGCCAGGATGGTCTTGAACTCGTGACCTCAGGTGATGCGCCTGCTTTGGCCTCCCCAAGTGCTGGGATTACAGGTGTGAGCCACCATGCCCAGCCAGTATTTTTCTTAAGAGTACTAATCAACACCTGAATGTATTGTAATGTTTTCCTGTTTACTTACTTATTCCAAACCTAGACCTTAGAGCAAGGTCTGACACCTAGTATATGGCTCAAAAAAACACTGGTTGAATGAATAAATGTCTACCTCCTCCAGTCCGGTGAATCCTAATTGCTTGTAGTTCCGGAATTTTGTACTCACCAAGCTTTGTATATCTTTGGACTCTTTGCTTATCCTATGCTAAGACAGCCTTTTCCCATCTTTTTCATCTCATTTCTACTCATTTTTCAAGACTCAATTCAGGGGTTACATCCTTCTGGATGCCCTGACTATCCTCCATCCTGTCCAGCATCCAGTACAGATTTTCACACTGGCGCTTAGTACCATGAAATTATCTGTTTTTGTATATGTTTTTTAGCTCACTGTCCTGTAAACTCCTTGAGGGCAAGGATTATGTTTTATTTAGCTTTATTCACAGCGCCTAGCATAGCAGTAGACACTGCCTACTAAACTGAATGAATCACACACACAAAATTCATCCCTTCTAATGGAAAAACAATTCATGACCTAAGAAGTCAATTAGTAAACAAAGGACAGCATAATGTTTCTTTTTTTTCTTTTTTTTTGAGACAGAGTCTCGCTGTGTCACCCAGGCTGGAGTGCAGTGGTGTGATCTTGGCTCACTGCAACCTCTGCCTCCCGGGTTCAAGCGATTTTCCTGCCTCAGCCTCCCGAGTAGCTGGGACTACAGGCACCCGCCACCACGCCCAGTTAATTTTTTGTATTTTTACTAGAGACAGGGTTTCACCATGTCAGCCAGGATGGTCTCGATCTCCTGACCTCGTGATCCGCCTGCCTCGGCCTCCCAAAACGCTGGGATTACAGATGTGAGCCACCGCGCCCGGCCGAACAGCATAGTATTTCTTACAAAGCCTTTGGGCACCATAGCATATTGGCAATACGGATACAGATTTTAAAAAATTAAGATTGATAACTACTCTGAGATTAAAATCAGCCAGAGAAGACAAAATGATTCAATATAAGATATGCAGAATCATACGTTAAATATTCTATAATAATAAAAATAGAAAACAGAGGTGGGGCAATAGCAATAGAGATTAGATTTGGATGGCTACAGACTAAGTGATGGGTACAACTATCAATATAAATCAAAACACTGGATGAGCAACTGTGACAAAAGCAGGATGCTGGCCAGGTGCCGTGGCTCACACCTGTAACCCCAACACTTTGCCAGCCCTAAGCAGGAGGATCATTTGAGTTCAGGAGTTTGAGACAAGCCTCGGCAACAGAGTATGACTAAACAATTTTTTAAAAATTAGCTGGTTTTGGTTGCGCACACCTGTAGTCCCAGCTACTTGAGAGGCTTAAGTGGGAGGATTGTGTGAGCCCAGGAGGTTGACGCTTCAGTGAGCCATGATCACATTGTGCCATTGCACTCCAGCCTAGGGCGAAAGAGCAAGACCCTGTCTCAAAAAAAAAAAAAAAAAAAAAAAAGTGGGATGCCTTCTGATAAAGAATATGTCATTTATTCCTAGATCCTAGATTCTCCATTTATCCCTCCAACCAGACCCAGCTGTCTCATCACTACAACTCCTCAGTACTGGCTATTTGCAAAGCGGCTGTCCTTGGGTTAAGACCAGATAAAGACCTTCAACATCTTTCAACCCTCACAAAGGGGTACAGTTCTTACCCCGTGGCTCCCCACCCACAGCATCTCCTCGTGCAAGTCAAAGTGGGAGACGGAGACAGGTACACCCACTTCAGCCACCACGCTGTGCAATTCAGAGTAGACACCTTCCATTATGTGCACTGATTCCTGGACGGGAAGAGCCTCCAAGGCCACTCCCTCTGGGTCCAGCTCCACATTCTGTAGCAGACTTGGGTTCAGGTGGGCATCCAGGACAGGGTCCAGGGCAGAATGCATGGCTGGGGCATACTCTGCCAGTCCAGGGTCCAGACCCTCAAAGTTCATGATGACGATGGCAGCTTACACCTATGTCACACCCTCCCTTACCACAGTCCCTTTAGACGCCTGACCCAACCTTCAGCAAGACAGCACCGGTGGGCCTAGAATGGACATCCTGGCCTGTAAGGGGAAAGAGGTAGCTGAGTCAAGGGTAGGTCCAGGTACTGGTACGTAGGGTCTTCTAAGTTATGGGGCAGGAGGGAGATGAGGCAGGCATGAGGGATGAGACTGCCAGCCAAAGGAGGAAGCAGGCAGGGGAGGGATAGGCAGTGGGGGTGGAGGTGGTAGAACTGTTGTCCCTCTCTCTCCTCCGCTAGGCCCTCTGTACTCTCCACCACCCCAATATCTAACCTAATCCTTGACTTCCCTTTCTTCTCATTTCAGACTGCTCACTTGCCTGGTTCAGCCCTGAATCATCAGGTGAAGGGAGCGAGAACTGCAGGGGTTGGCGTTAGGTAGAGGGATCTAAGGTGCTTTCTCCCAGAATTGGGGGTGAGGACGGATGGGTTGGACGGTGGGGAGAACGAGAAGTCAGTTTCCCAGAATCCTCTCCAATAGCTACCCAGGATTCCCCAGAGGAAAACAATAATGGCCAGTTACCCACAATTGGGGCGGGGGCAGGGGAAGGTGGTGGAAACAGCTAGTTACCCAGAATTCTCTGGGGGAACCAGAGAAATCGGTTATCCAGAATTCTCCCACGGCGGCGGCGAGGAGGGGGATAGGGCAAGGGTCAGATGTGTTCCTGGGATGCTTACGGGGAATGGGTCATTACCAAGATTTCTCCATGGCGGATATTTTGGAGCGCGTGGAATTACAACGAGTAGGGGGAGCGCAAGCGCTGTCAGCTCCGCGGGAAATTCCAGTTTCCCCAGTTCTCCCCCACGCCTAGGGCCTCAACCAAACCACTACGGCGCCAAGGACCGGACTCCCAGGCGCGCCTTCCAATCAAGAAGGGCTCGGGGCACATTTAAGCCAATCAGAAGGGCTCCGGGCGCATCTAAGCCAATCAGAAGGAGCCAGGTACGGCGACTCCAGGAGAGAGCGTGTGACGCAGGCGCCGGAAAAAGAGGTTACGGGGCGCCGGTGGGACAAACGCAACCAGACGCCGGACTTGTTACGTGGCGTTAAAAAGTAACCCTTTTTGGTCTTCTTGAACAAAATTACGTTTAGAGTTGGAAACCAAACTTTTATGCTTTCTATAACTTTAGGAACTCTAAAATAAGGGGCACCCAAGGCAAAGCACTAGGAGTCGATGTTGGGTATTCCCGGCGGGACTTCGTCCACCTCCTCTCCCTGCGTTGCTCTTGTGAGCCACTCCGCCACCTCTGACCATGTTGCCCCCGAAACTCGCTGGCATTTCCTATCATTTCTAGATATGGGAGAGAAAAAAAGGAACCGGGAGCCGGATTCCTGACCCAGTCCAAGTGGCTGCATCTTCTACAGGCAACCGTCTGAAACTCCCATCCGTGATTGTTCCCTCCCCAGAGACCCCGGTAACATTCCCGGGTAACAGGATGCCCCTGGTTATCAAATTTCCCTAGCTCTTGAGGCTGGCTGGACGTTATCCCTCAGAGGGGGATGAGCCTGGCAAATTGAGACTTTTGTTATTCTGAAGAATTCGTGGGTCCTGTGAACTCTAATTGCTTTGAAATGGGTCCGGGTTGTGAGATGTCTCAACTTTAGCTTAGCTGTTATTACTGTTTCTAAAGGTCACATAAAGGGACTCTGATGGGAGACATTCCTTATGGAGGATTCAATTCTATAACATTTCTCTCTCAATAAAGGCTGGTAAATAGACCTTCATTAAAGGACCCAAGAATTTAAATTTCCAGGACTCAGGGGTGGGGTCCTATACCCAGTCAGAGGTCCTAAAGCCTAGACCGAGAGAAAAAGACACATGGTCTCTCAAACTGATTTGATCTGACTTTGCAGGTCATTAGATGTAAAATCTCCGAAAAAGGTGGGTGCTGAGAGACCTAGACAGTTCCTACACTTTAAGAAATCTCCATCTTGAGGTCTCGAATTGAGAAAGACTTAACAGACCCATGAGAGTTACAGATCCCAATAACCTGGGCTAAATAATGTATGTCCGCCGGGCTCGGTAGCTCACGCCTGTAATCCCAGCACTGGGAGGCCGACGCGAGCGGATCACCTGAGGACAGGAGTTCGAGATCAGCCTGACCAACATGGAGAAACCTCGTCTCCACTTAAAATACAAAATTAGCCGGGCCTGATGGCGGGAGCCTGTAATCCGAGTTACTTGGGAGGCTGAGGCAGGAGAATCGCTTGAACCTGGGAGGGGGAGGGTGCAGCAAGCCGAGATGGCACCATTGCACTCCAGCCTGGTCAATAAGAGCGAAACTCCGTCTCGAAAAAAGAAAAGAAAAAAGGATACTGTGAGGAGACACAAGAGCATCCATGACATAGATTATTTAGCTCAGCTGTTATTACTCTTTCTAATACAGTAATATTAGATCGTGATTCGCCCGCCTCGGCCTCCCAAAGTTCTGGGACTACAGGTGTGAGCCACCGCGCCCAGCCTTTTTTTTTCTTTGAGATGGGGTCTCACTCTGTTGCCCATGCTTAAGTGCATTGGCCCTCTCGCTCACTGTAGCCTCAACCTTCTGGGCTCAAGCGATCCTCCCACTTCAGCCTCCCAAGTAGCTGTAACTACAGGCATGGGCCACCAAACCCAGATAATTTTTTTTTTTTTTTTTTCTGTAGAGGTGGGGTTTCGCCACATTGCCCAGGCTGGTCTTGAACTCTTAAGCTCAAGCGATCCTCCTGCCTCGGCCCCCCAAAATTCTGGCATTACAGGCATGACCATATGTGGTGTACAGTATCCAATGTAATGCAGTGATTAAAAACTAAGGATCCAGGCAGGGATGGTGGCTTGTGCCTGTAGTCCCAGCTACTCAGGAGGCTGAAATGGGGGGGATCACTTAGTGGTGGTGGTTGCAGTAAACGGAAATGCAACTGCATTCGGGCCTGGGTGACAGAGTGAGACCCTGTCTCAATAAAACCCCCCAAAAACCAAGAACAAAAAAGAATGCAGGATCTGACGCTAGATTGTCTGCATTAGAATTTTAGCCACTTAGGCCGGGTGTGGTGTCTCACCCCTGTAATCCCAGCACTTTTGGAGGCCGGAGGCAGGTGGATCACCTGAGGTTGGGAGTTCGGGACCAGTCTGACCAACATGGAGAAAGCTCATCTCTACTGAAAATATAAAATTAGCCACTCCTAATTAGCACCCATGGCGCATCCCTGTAATCCCAGCTACTTGGGAGGCTGAGGCAGGAGAACTGCCTGAACCTGGGAGGCGGAGGTTGAGGTGAGCGAAGATGGCGCCATTACACTCCAGCCTGGGGGACAGAGCAAGATTCTGTCTCTGGGAAAAAAAAAAAAAAAAGGAATTCTAGCCACTTAGAAGCTCTGTGAACTTGGGCAAATTGCTTATCTCTGCACCTCAGCCTCCTCATCTGTAATATAGGGTAATAATAGTATCTACCTTAAAGGGTGGTTGTGAAAATTAAATAGTTTAGTACATGTAAAGTGCTTAGACAAAGTACTTGGCATTAAGCGAGAGCTGGATATATATTAGCCATCATTATTAACCACCTGGGGGAACTTCAGCTGATTTGGAGTCTAGGCATACAACTGGAAAGGCCTGCCTAGGAGTGTCTTGTGAATGTGATTTGCATAACGGTCTAGGCCCAGCTGACGTCAAGGGCTCCTTATAGCTCCAGGTCAGTTGTAGCCCTGGATGTAGTTCCTGCCACTCAACAGTCCCACAATCTCCCCACCAACCCTGCTTCCTACCCAACTACTGCAGCACCAGGAAGTGAAACAAAGAGGCAGATCCCTGTGCCTCCAACTCACCCTTGTCCCTCTCATCCCATCCCCCAGGCTCTACTTCCTCCTCCTTTTCATCTTTCTTTCATCTCTTATCTTTTAGGGCTCCCAGAATGGGGACCAGAGATGGGAAGAGCAAAGGAGACGTTGTACACAAGTAAGGTGAACTCCCTATCCTGCCCCCTCCCATTTCCTTATTCCATTTGTGTCCATCTTATTAGGGAGAAAGGCAAATCAGTTCTCACCCAAACTCAGATAATTCTCTGATGCTGGAAATGTTTAATCTAAAGGGGTAGGTTGTTTTTTTGTTTTGTTTTGTTTTTTAAGACAGAGTCTTGCTCTGTCACTCAGGCTGGAGTGCAGTGGTGTGATCTTGGCTCACTGCAACCTCTGCCTCCCAGGTTCAAGCGATTCTTTTGCCTCAGCCTCCCGAGTAGCTGGGACTACAGGTGCCCGCCACTACGCCGGCTCTTTTTGTATTTTTAGTAGAGACAGGGTTTCACCATGATGGCCAGGGTGGTCTCGAACTCCTAACCTCATGATCCACCTGCCTCAGCCTCCTAAAGTACTGGGATTATAGGCTTGAGCCACTGTGCCTGGCCCTTGGTAGGTTTAACTTAGAATCACAATATTTTTTTTTTTCTTCTCTCAGCTCATACCTACAGAATCATAATATTTGAACTAGAAGTGTCATTGGGCAGTTTTGAATAGTTCTAAGGGAAGGGAGACCTCCATTCAGGACAAATTTCTCAGAAGGGTCAACCTCTTGGGAGAGGTGATGGGAGCCAGCTGTGTGGTCACTGATGGCCTCATTCTGACGTCTTCGAAATTGTTCTGGGACCCACTAGGGTCGGGGCAGTCCCGGCTTTGGACCACCTTCCACTCCCACGCCCAACCTCACACTCTTAGCTGTTTCACTTGATGTTGCATCATGGAGGGTGATGAAATCGGTGTCAGTGGATTTTACCCATGGATGCAACAAGCTGAAGGACCAGCCAGAGTCATTGACACTGCACCTTCAACTACCCAGAACTCCTGGGCTTCCTAGCCATGGGGTCCAAAGCCGGGACTGCCCCAACCCCAGTGGAGGGTCCCAGAACAATTTGGATGACATCAGAATGAGGCCATGGGGCTAAGTGCTGGAATGTCTAAGTTGAACTTCCAGGCCTTATTTACACTAGTCCGGAAAAAAACATCATCCAACTCTTATAGAGCCTATGAAATCTTGGGCCACTAGGGTTGAAGAATCAGGTGGTTCTTAGTCAATAAACCCCTTCCCACAAGAGCCTTTCTAACCTCCACTGTGAGGCCTGAAATGGGGAGCAATAAGACCTCATACTGGCTTCCCAGTTCTCCAAGTTCCTTCATGCCCATTCTCTCCTATGAAACCAGGACCATCCAGTTGAAAATAATGCTGTTTCCAACTGAGAAAAAGAAGCCTGTTTATTCCTAATAGAGGTCATCAGGTAGGAATCAAACTTCATTGCAAACAGCTCACCATCCTATTGGGAGATGAATGAATGTTTCTTTGTTTTGTTTTTTCCTCAAGCAGGAGGAAGTGAGGAAATTAGGTTTGGGGTGGGGTAGGGGTATAGCTTTGAGAGGCAAAAAGATCAGGGAAAGGTCAAACAGGAAGGAACTTGAGACCAGATTGATTTAAATATTTGTTCTCCCTTCCCCCCTCCAGCCCCATCCCTGCTGTGCACTCCCCACCGCCCCCCATCCCCGCCCCTTCTACAGCCATTTCAATTCCTGGAGAGCATTACACATGTGTCCCATCCTAGGCCTCTAGCCACAGCAACCACACGACTCATTTCCCCTGGAACTGAGGCTGCATACCTGGGCTCCCCACAGAGGGGGATGATGCAGGGAGGGGAATCCCACCTGCTGTGAGTCACCTGCTGGTATAAAGGGCGGGCCTTACAATGCAGGGACCTTAAAAGACTCAGAGACAAAGGGAGAAAAACAACAGGAAGCAGCTTACAAAGTCGGTGAACAACTGAGGGAACCAAATCAGAGACGCACTGAACAGAATCAGGCTCAAAGCAAGTGGAAGTGGGCAGAGATTCCACAAGGACTGGTGCAAGGCACAGAGCCAGCCAGATTTGAGAAGGCAAAAAAGATGCTGGGGAGCAGAGCTGTAATGCTGCTGTTGCTGCTGTCCTGGACAGCTCAGGGCAGGGCTGTGCCTGGGGGCAGCAGCCCTGCCTGGGCTCAGTGCCAGCAGCTTTCACAGAAGCTCTGCACACTGGCCTGGAGTGCACATCCACTAGTGGGACACATGGTGAGTGGCAGCCCCTGGAGCCTAACAGGAGTCTCTCCAAGCTCTCCAAGGCTGTGGTAGAAGACTGTGGCCTTGAGTGGAAACTGGAGGGTTGAAGGCCATCAGGGAGTAAGAGAGGGCAAGAGAGTAGGGTTCCTGGGAGAGTCGGGCCTGAGGGTCAGGTTGGCTTCAAAAGTACTTATCTTACTTCTTCATTCTTTCCACCCCTTCCTCCATTCCAGGATCTAAGAGAAGAGGGAGATGAAGAGACTACAAATGATGTTCCCCATATCCAGTGTGGAGATGGCTGTGACCCCCAAGGACTCAGGGACAACAGTCAGGTACCACTGGGATGTGGCTGGGCGATGAAGGAGAGGGGACTGAGAACATGGCTGGGTACCATGGTAAACCAGAAGTTGTGTCTGAAAATAGTAAGAAACTGGGTGAGTCTTCAGTGAATGGAGTAGGAAGAGGATGTCCTCTTTCATTGCTTTCTTCTCTCCCTAGTTCTGCTTGCAAAGGATTCGCCAGGGTCTGATTTTTTATGAGAAGCTACTGGGATCGGATATTTTCACAGGGGAGCCTTCTCTGCTGCCTGATAGCCCTGTGGGCCAGCTTCATGCCTCCCTACTGGGCCTCAGCCAACTCCTGCAGGTATTAAGTAGGGGCCTGGAGGATGGGGGCTTGCAGGTGTCAGAGACAGAGGATTGGGGGTTAAGGGTCTAGAGTCTTCTCTGACTGTGTCCTATGCCCTTTCAGCCTGAGGGTCACCACTGGGAGACTCAGCAGATTCCAAGCCCCAGTCCCAGCCAGCCATGGCAGCGCCTCCTTCTCCGCTTCAAAATCCTTCGCAGCCTCCAGGCCTTTGTGGCTGTAGCTGCCCGGGTCTTTGCCCATGGAGCAGCAACCCTGAGCCCCTAAAGCCAGCAGCTCAAGGATGGCAGTCAGATCTCCATGGCCCAGCAAGGCCAAGATAAATCTACCACCCCAGGCACCTGTGAGCCAACAGGTTAATTAGTCCATTAATATTAATGGGACCTGCATATGTTGAAAATTACCAATACTGACTGACTTGTGATGCTGACTTATAAGGTTGAGTATTTATTAGATGGGAAGGGAAATTTGGGGATTATTTATCTTCCTGGGGGCAGTTTGGGGAGGATTATTTATTGTATTTATATTGAATTATGTACCTTTTTCAATAAACACTTATTTTTGTGGCTATATGAGTCTAATTTCTAGGCTCAATTGGGAAAGAGAAATTGATGGAAAAATAAGGCCAAGGGATTACAATATGCATCCCTTTCTTCTATTCTGAAGGGCTATGATGGAGAGAGATATTTTCTCATGACCCCCTGGTGTAGAGAATAACTGGGATCTCTTTAGTATTAATTCCTATATGGCTGAGCAAGCAGAATGGGATTACCAGATTAGGAAGTGGGGTTATACCTAAGGGTCACTTGCTCCCTGATCCAGTGTCTCCTTCCCTGCTTTCTTGGCCAAGGGTGTATCTGGCCAAAGACAGGGGTCCTGATCAAAAGTCAGAGTTCAGTTTTGAGCAGGAAGGGCATTCCAGGAAATGAAGGTAAATATCCCGGAACAATGGGACTCTCCCCTCAAAGGACATTTGGAGTCCCTTTGTTTCTTTTTTTTGAGATGGAGTCTCATTCTCTCTCCCAGGCTGGAGTGCAGTGGCGTGATCTCGGCTCACTGCAACCTCCGCCTCCCAGGTTCAAGTGATTCTCTTACCTCAGCCTCCCGAGTAGCTGGGATTACAGGCACATACCACCACGCCTGGCTAATTTTTGTATTTTTAGTAGAGACAGGGTTTCATCATGTTGGTCAGGCTGGTCTTGAACTCGTGACCTCAGGTGATCCACCCACCTCAGCCTCCCAAAGTGCTGGGATTACAGGCATGAGCCACCACGCCCAGCCTTGGAGTCCCTTTGGAAGTTTGGTAACTCAAGGGTAGCTGAAATTCTTTGAAAAAAGAAAAGACGAAGGGAAGTGGCTAGTGATTATTTCCTTTCCTTTTTTTCCATAGTCACAGCATCAAAAATTGTGGGCTTTGAAGTCAGACAAATCCAGACAGGTTCCTGTCTTGGCTTTGCCAACAATCAGCTGAGTGACAATGAAACAGTTATATAACTACTCATCCCTCCCCCCACAATGCATATATACCTCCCAGCACCCCTAGAAGAGTCTAAGGGACAGGAGGGGCTACTCCAAACAGAAAGGGAAGAAGAAATATGACAAGAGGAACATAAAGGGGTGGATGGAAGAGAGGTCACAATTTTCTGACTTTATTTCTGTGCAGCTTGTTGGTATCCCTTTGTGAGCAGAGAAATAAAAGAGGTTCAGAGATGAGACATTTCCAGATCAGCACAAAGTTTATTAGCCATTTCTGCTCAGAAGAGCCCCCTTCTGAACAGGACTGTTCCTCTGACATAACAGACAAGAAACAGCCACCTGTGCAGGGCCTTTCATTTATATCTCAAGCTACATCAGGAGGACATCTTAGAACCTTGGGGTTCCCTGGGAACAGCTAAGATGTGAGATTGTCCAGAGACCTATGACAGACCTTCAGGGTTTTAAGTTCCACAGACTAGGTCTTTGTCCAGGTCCACAACCAAGGAATAGAAACCTTCCTTTCAGGTAAACAACATATTGCACAAAAAAGGGGGGGATTATAACATAATAGAGAAAGAGCTAAGACCCATTGCTTCTCCTCTGTAAAAACACCAAACTTTATCCAATACTATAAAAAGAAATTCCTGCCAGGCATGGTGGCTCACACCTGTAATCCCAGCACTTTGGGAGGCCGAGGTGGACAGATCACCTGAGGTCGGGAGTTCGAGACCAGCCTGACCAACATGGAGAAACCCCATCTCTACTAAAAATACAAAATTAGCTGGGCATGGTGGTGCAGATCTGTAATCCCAGCTAATTGGGAGGCTGAGGCAGGAGAGTCACTTGAACCCGGGAGTCGGAGGTTGCAGTAAGCCGAGATCACGCCATTGTACTCTAGCCTGGACAATGAGAGAAACTCCATCTCAAAAAAAAAAAAAAAAAAAAAGAAAAAAATTCCTGGCCGAGCGCAGTGGCTCATGCCTATAATCCCAGCACTTTGGGAGGCCAAGGCGTGAAGATCACTTGAGCCCAGGAGTTTAAGACCAGCCTGGGCAACGTAGCAAGACCCTGTCTCTAAAAAAAGAAAAAAAAAAATAGGGCATGGTGGTGCATACCATGGTCCCAGCTACCCAGGAGGCTGAGGTAGGAGGATTGCTTGAACCCAGGAGGTTGAGGCTGCGGTGAGCTGTGACTGCACCACTGCACTCTAGCCTAGGCAACAGAGTGAGACCCTGTTTCAAAAAAAAAAAAAGCAATTGCTAAATTCCCAGCAATCCTACTATCCCTAGCCTCCAGGAGTGATCTGTCTGCTAAGCATTGAGAAAGTAGAGACTAGGTGGCATAAGCTAGTGTGCAAAGCTTCACAGGCACATTAGATTGGCAGGATCATTTTATGGGAGAGGAATGGGTGCAGCCAGCTTAGGGGCAGAGTAGGGGAGGAGACTGGTAAGAAAAAAAGGTCTACTTCTATCCATCCCCTTCTTCAGGGTGGAGTTTCACATGGTAGGTAGGCTAAGGCAGAAAGCTCTCAACCCCTGTAGGAAAAGAAGAAATTCAGGGATTGAGTCAGGAGTGAAGGAAAGAAGAAAGGAAGTTATCCTAGACATGAAGGAATGGAAGAAAGAAATGGAGTCCTAGCCTGTCTGTGCTCCCCACCAAGGGCCAATGCCAGTGTGTACCAGTTTAGCCTAACCAGCTATTAAAATGTTGAAATCCTTCCATACTGAAAAGAAGCCACTGCCCTGAGCCCTCCAAGTACCTGTCAACTGCCCTGGCCTGCCTCCAGGACCCCTATACCTCCCAGCACAGTAGGCAGCCTTCAGGAGCCTATTTAGACCTATGGCTTAGCATCTGTTCTGATTCATTGTTGTCCCTTCTGTGCCCATGTTATGCTTTCACCTCTCACTCCAATGGAGTCACACAGGCCTGAGTTTGAACAGTTAACATAGCTTGGAAGGGACACATGCCTGATTCCCATCCTTGGAGAACAACATCATGCTATGAGGAGTAGGAAGGGCAAGAGATATGAAAAGAACAAAGGAAATGTGGTTCCTAGAAGTCAGAAGGCATCAAAGGTCCATCAGTGTAGAAGTGGCTGGGGCGGGAGACGTAAGCCTCATCCACGGTGTTCTGGCCAGCCAACAGTGGGTCACCATTCGGCATGATTTCTTCAATCTTTACACAGTTTCTGAAGACTAGGTAACCCAGAGAGAAAAGTGAGGCCCTGATCTTAGTTAGGAATTCCCAACCCAGCAAGGAAAGGGAGGGAGGATGGCAGGAAAGGCCTGGGAAGAGCCTGAGGGGGAACTTGTGGGATCAAAGAGCAGGGAGGTGGGGGAAGGCATGTGTAATTCCAAAAAAAAAAAAAAAGGAATCACAGAATGGACCTCTCTCCAATGAGGAGCTTGGAGCTCAGTTTTTTCTGTAATGGGAGAGGGAGAAGGGGTAGGAAAGGGAATGTGTGCTGTCTTCCATAGCTCTATTTCATCACTTACTTTCCATTGGCTCAGTGTTCAAATGTCTCAGATCACAGGGCAAATCTGGCTCTGGCACTGGCTGTGACACAGGTCCTCGGTCTGGCTCTGGCACTGTTTGTGATACCATGCGTAGTGTGGGCTCCATTACAGGCTCCAGAGTGGACTCCAGCACAGACTCTAGCTCTGGCCCCAGATCCAGCCCTGCCTTCAGCAGTGGCTCTAAGTCGAGGCTGAGCTCTGGCTCTGGCGCCAGCCCTAGTTCCAGCTCTAACGACTCCAGCTCTGGCTCTAGCTTAAGCTCCAGCGGTTGTTGTAGTTCATCCACCTGTCTGGATACCCAAAGACAGAGACAAAGGGGCAGGGCTCAGTGGTTTAAATGAAAGAAGGAATGGTAGAACAAGCAGCAGCTAGTCTAAGAAGGCAGAAGAGCAGAGGGCTAAAGATCATGGAGTTCGGAATCAGGCCTCCTGGAATTTGAATCCTGGCATTTACTAGCTGGGGGACCTTAGGCAAGTATCCTAACTTTTCTGAGCCTCAGATTTATCATCTATAAATGAGAACAATACCTAGTAATTCTTGAGAGACAGTAGGGTGGTTGAAAGCAGGGCTATGGAATCTAACAGACCTGTATCATTTATTAGCCATGTACCTTAGGTACAAAACTTGACTACTCTAAATCCAGTTCCTTAGCTGAAAACAGTAACAGTGTTTACTTCAAAGGACTATTTTGTAGATTCAATAAAATGAGAAAATAAACATAAACCATTTAGCCTAGTGCCTGGCACAAAATAAACTTTCAGACCAGGCACGGTGGCTCACACCTGTAATCTAAGCACTTTGGGAGGCTGAGGCGAGCAGATCACTTGAGGCCAGAAGCTCAAGACCAGCCTGGCCAATTTGGTGAAACCCCGTCTCTACTAAAAATACAAAAGTTAGGCCGGGTACAGTGGCTCACGCCTGTAATCCCAGCACTTTGGGAGACTAAGGTGGGCGGATCACGAGTTCAGGAGTTTGAGAGCAGCCTGGCCAATATGGTGAAACCCTGTCTCTACTAAAAATACAAAAATCAGCCAGGCGTGGTGGTGGTGCGTGCCTGTAGTCCCAGCTACTTGGGAGGCTAAGGCAGGAGAATCACTTGAACCTGGGAGGTGGAAGTTGCAGCGAGCTGAGATCATGCCACTGCACTCCAGCCTGGGCAACAGGGTGAGACTCTGTCTCAAAAAAAATAAAAATTAACCAGGCATGGGTGGCGCTCGCCTGTAATCCCAGCTACTCAGGAAGCTGAGGCAGGAGAATTGCTTGAGCCTGGGAGGCAGAGGTTGCAATGAGCTGAGACTGCGCCATTGCACTCCAGCCTGGGCAATGAGGGCGAGACTCTGTCTCAAAAAAAAAAAAAACTATCCCCAGCCAAGTGCCAGGGCTCATTCCTATAATCCCAGCACTTTGGGAGGCCAAGGCAGGACACTGCTTGAGGCCAGGAGTTGAAGACTAGCCTGGGCAACATAGTGATACCCTATCCCTACAAAAAATTTTAAAAATTAGCTGAGTGTGGTGGCGTGTGCTTGTAGTCTCAGCTACTTGGGAGGCTGAGGCAGGAGCATCACTTCAACCCCTCGGTCAAGGCTGCAGTGAGTCATGATTGCACCACTGCACTCCAGCCTGGGTGACAGAGACCGTCTCAAAAAATATATATATAGGCGGGGCGTGGTGGCTCATGCCTATAATCCTAGCACTTTGGGAGGCCAAGGCGGGTGGATTGCTTGAGTCCAGGAGTTCAAGACCAGCCTGGGCAATATGGTAAGACCCCATCTCTACAAAAAACACACAAAAAATTAGCTGAGTTTGGTGATGCATGCCTGTATTGCTTGAGCTCAGGAGGTCGAGGCTGCAGTGAGCCACGATCACACCACTGCACTCCAGCCTGGGCGACAGAGCGAAACCCTGTCTGGGGAAAAAAAAAAGCTCCATGCTTGGCATCAAGTAGGTGCCCATTAACACCAGTCATTATGATCATTATTATCCAGAAACCCCTGTGGAGACAACCTAAGGATGGCAGCAGAAAAATACGAGATAGGAGAGACTAGAACTGGAAAAAACTAGAGTGGGCTAGGAGGGAGGGAAGGCTGGGGAGACTGGAATAGGGGCACGTTAGGAGAAGGCAGAAAGAAGAGACTGTGGGAATGGCAGGGCAGAGCAGCTGACCATCGTCCTGGTGCTCCACCCAGGAGCAGGTAATGCCCCCTTTTGACAATTCACTGAAGCACAGCCAAAAAGGACTAGGGAGGATGGGTGGAGAGTTTATATCTCACCTATTAGAGACCACAATGAGCCTGTGTTTCAGGTATTTCCTCCGTTCCTGGAGATTAACTGTGAGGAACATATATAAGAAGCAGAGAAGATCAGTGGGCCAGACACATAGCCTGAGGTTCCCCTCAGACGGTCCTGGCAGTCTCATCCCCATAGGAACCAGCAGTATCCCATGGACAAATCCCTTAACTCCTCTAGATATCAGTCTTCCCATGCTTGAAAGGAAGGAGTGGGATCTATGGATGTCTGAAGATCTCTGCAATCTAGCAATGAAGTATGTCAACAATTCCCACCTTTCTCCTGGTAGTAGCACCCAAAAGCTTCATCCCGGGGAATTCGGGGATAGAGGAAGCGCAGTGGGTTCTCAGGTATATTCTCCTCAGTGAGCAACTGGTAATGGCGGATGATTTCAGTCAGCGGGAGTGACTGCAGCACCTCCTTGGTGTACGGTTGCACAGAGTAGATGAGCACCTTGTCTGGAGAGTGAATGCAATAACAGGCAGGCTTGAGGGAAGAGGCCGGGCCTTGGAGCTCCCTGCTCTGGCTCCCCAGTCCCAAACCGGTTGAGGGATGCAGGACAGAGCCAGGGAAGCCAAGGGCAGGCAGAGGGGCAAGAGGGGAGCCAGGCAGAAAGGAGAGGCTGTGGGAATGGCAGGGCACAGCAGCTGACCATCATCCTGGTGCTCCACCCAGGAGCAGGTAATGCCCCCTTCTGACGATTCACTGAAGCGCAGTAGAAAGGTGCCAGAGATGGTTTTCTTCAGCAGCCGGCGCTCCTGGCTCCGACTCACAAAGCCCATGATGCGTCTGGAGCACAAAGAGCAGCTGTGAGCCGTCCCCCAACCCCCTGCCCCACCAGCCCCTGCCTCCCTGCTCCCCTTGTATGGAGAAATAGCCTAGGTTTGGAACCCAGGTTTTGGACCAAGCTCTGCCACTTAGCTTTTTTATCTTTTACAAGTCACTTCACTTTGCTGACAACAGCGACCTTCCGAGGGTTTGAAGAGGTACGAAGATTCAGTGAGATCACACAGATGAACAGCACTCTTTTTTTTTTGGGAAAGAGGGTGTCATTCTGTCACCAGGCTGGAGAACAGTGGCATGATACAGCTCACTGCTGCCTCCATGCCTCGACCTACTGGGCTCAAGCAATCTTCCCACCTCTCAGCCTCCAGAGTAGCTGGGACCACAGGTGCACACCACCATGCCTGGCTAACTTCTGTATTTTTTGTAGAGACGGGGTTTCACCATGTGGTTCAGGGTGGTTTTGAACTCCTGGACTCAAGTGATCCATCTGCCTCAACCTCCCAAAATGCTAGGATTACAGGCATGAGCTACTGTGCCCAGCCATGAAGCATTTTTTTTTCTTTTTTTTTTGAGGCCAAGTTTTGCTCTTGTTGTCCAGGCTACAGTGCAATGGCATGATCTTGGCTCACTGCAACCTCCACCTCCCGGGTTCAAGCGATTCTCCTGCCTCAGCCTCTTGAGTAGCTGGGATTACAGGCCTGCCAACATTCCTGGCTAATTTTTTTTATTTTTAGTAGAGATGGGGTTTCACCATGTTGGCCCGGCTGGTTCTGAACTCCTGACCTCAGGTGATCTGCCTGCCTTAGCCTCCCAAAGTGCTGGAATTACAGGTGTGAGCCACTGCGCCCAGCCATGAATAGCACTTTTTTTGTTTTGTTTTGTTTTGAGATGGAGTCTCGCTCTGTCACCCAGGCTGGAGTGCAATGGCACGATCTCGGCTCACTGCAACCTTCTCTCCTGGGTTCAAGCGATTCTCCTGCCTCAGCCTCCTGAGTAGCTGGGATTATAGGCACGTGCCACCATGCCCAGCTAATTTTTGTATTTTTAGTAGAGATGGGGTTTCACTATGTTACAGGCCAGGCTGCTCTCAAACTCCTGACCTCAGCTGATCCACCTCGGCCTCCCAAAGTGCTGGGATTACAGGCGTGAGCCATCGCGCCTGGTCATGAATAGCACTTTTTTTTTTTTTTTTTTTTTTTTTGAGACAGAGTCTCGCTCTGTCGCCCAGGCTGGAGTGCAGTGGCACGATCTCGGCTCACTGCAAGCTCCGCCTCCCGGGTTCACGCCATTCTCCTGCCTCAGCCTCCCTAGTAGCTGGGACTACAGGCACCCGCCACCACGCCTGGCTAATTTTTTGTATTTTTAGTAGAGACAGGGTTTCACTGTGTTCACCAGGATGGTCTCGATCTCCTGACCTCATGATCCGCCTGCCTCGTCCTCCTAAAGTGCTGGGATTACAGGCGTGAGCCACCGCGCCCGGCATGAATAGCACTTTTAAAAGCCAAATGCTACACAAATTGGTAGGCAGTGTGGTGAAAAGAGCATGAGCTTGGGGTCACATAGGCCTGGGTTTGAATATCAACTCTGTCCCTTGGGTAAGTTCTTTAACTTCTCTGAAACTTAGTTTCTTCACTTGAAATGAAGATGGCAAAACCCACCACTCAGCATAGTCATAAGGATGAGATGAGAGAATTAATGAAGAGCGCACATCAGGCTCTGGAATGCAGGAGATGCTTCACAAACACTGTCTATGGCTATCATTGTTAACAAATGTGAGGAGACATGGCCTCACGCCTGTCTTTGCTCTCTCTCCCTGCTTGCCACATGAGGGCGCACAGACTCCACTCTCAAGCCCAGAAAGCACAAGCCCAGGAGACAAGGTGGACCAAGGCCTTACCCATCATTCCAGAGATCCTTCAGGTGGTCATGTACCAACTCCAGAATTTTGTCCAGCCATGTCCAGAATGGTAGCTTGCCAGGAGGGCTCTCTCGCTGGAGGAGGAATGGAAAGGTAGCAAGAGCTGAGGAGTTGCCCCTGGTGTAGGGAAGGAGGGACATGGGAAGGCCAGTATTTGGAATGTGGGCTAGATCTAGCTCCACAGGAATTCAGGGAGTTACCTTAGTGAAGTCAGCCCAGGACAATAATGGATCCTCAGTTCTACAGTTTTGCCCTGTGGGACAGATAGCCACAGACAGATGATGAGGGAAGCCAGGGGTCCTGGGATAGATAGGACAGAGGGACAGGAAAGACTAAGGCTGGGGAAAGGTTGAGAGAAAAGGAAATCTGTACCGAACAGCTTGTTTCTCAGCATGCTCAGCTGGTCTGAGTTGAGGCCTCGGCCAACATAGGAGGAGAACTGCCAACTGAGAGCCGGGCCCAGCAAGCTCCAGGGGGCTTTGGGGGGGTTGGAGAAAAACTGCTGGTTCTGCAGGGGTGGGAGGAGTGCAGTCTGGCTCAGAAGAAGCCTATCACACCAAGCTTCCACACCCCTCCTCTCCCCACTTGACCTGTCGGCCCCACTCCCTACCTGAAGGTTTGGGCTGAGCAAATTGAACCAGAGAACTGAAGCCCAGGCAATTGAGAGCTGGTTCATGTTGGAAATAATCACCACAGGGAGGGTGTCCGTCTGGGGAGAAGACAGGAGTCACACAGAGGGATGTGATGTTTCTAGCTGCAGGTATTTGTTAGAGGAAAGGAGTGCTAATCCACCCCAAGAGGCTTCTTCCAAAGAAGCCTTTCTTCTTTCTTCTTTATCCCCTCCTTATGCCTTCTTCCAAAGCTGCTTTCTCTCTCCTTGCCCTCCATTTTCACTCACTTTCAGCTCCTGCTTCAGACCCTGGTAGGTATATTTGACCGTGAAGCTGATGATGTGCAGTTCCTCTGTCACACCTAGTGGCCCCTGGGACAGCCAAAGACATAGTCATCAGAAGGCCCTTTGGCAAGTTCCCCCTGCCCCCGAGTCCTCTGTACTGGCCTCACCTTATTGCTGCCCTTTCCTGAACCACCTGAACGTTGTTCCACCAGAGTCTGTGAATTGAGGGGAAGGAGAGAAAATGCCAGAGTGGGCACCCTAGGGTCCCTGGAACTCCTGTTTGGCTTCAAGACCCCTCAAGCCCTGGGAACTTCCCCCAACCCCTGTTCCTTTGGACTAAAAGCAGGCCAGGTGTGGTGGCGCATGCCTGTGATCCCAGCACTTGGGGATGCTGAGGCGGGTGGATCACCTGAGGTTAGGAGTTTGAGACCAGCCTGACCAATATGGTGAAACCCTGTCTCTACTAAAAATACAAAAATTAGCCAGGCATGGTGGCGTGTGCCTGTAGTCTCGGCTACTCAGGAGGCTGAGACAGGAGAACCGCTTGAACCTGGAAGGCGGAGGTTGCAGTGAGCCAAGATCGCACCACTGCACTCCAGCTTGGGGGACAGAGTAAGACTCTATCTCAAAAAAAAATAAAAATAGTAATAAAAGCATAGGTCACAAACTATTCTTACCAGGTAACCAAAGTCCCAAATCAAACCCTGACTCTGCCCCTTCTCGGGGGTCAAAGTTTTCTGGTTTGAAGTCAGAATGTTGAACTTCCGGAAGCTGTTCCAGGAGGAAGAAGATACATGGAGATAAGGAACGGAATTACTCTAAAAACTCAGCAGAAAAAAAAACAGAAGTTCCACTTCATTTCAGATCTCGCCATCTCCCTTCGTCCATATCCCAAATCCCCCTCCTCGTTTGTGCCACCAGGGATGCCGAATGTGGTTCTGCAGGTCGTGCAGTGTACAGATGTTTGCAGTGTCCTTGTCAAGCACCTACCCTTGTAATTGAGGAGGATTCCTGAAAAGAAATAAATTTTAAAAAAATCATCGGGCAAAAGAGTATGGAAGTTAGGAGTTTGGTCTTTGGGATCAGATAGACCTGGGTTCAAACCTGACTTGAGCTCACTAGCTACGTGGTCTTGAGAAGAGATGTAATCGGTCTCTCTAAGCCTGTATCTTTGTTTGTACGGTGCACCGGTAATAGTTAATTCATGGGGTTGGTGTGACAATTAAATGAGTACCTGACATGCTGCATGTCACAAAGTAAGTGTTCAACAAAAGAAATGAATTATAATTTCTATGAGATAGGAACGGAAGGAGGAAGAAGATAGCCCTAGACCCTGTTGTGAAGAATGAGTATCTCCTCCACCCCAGCAGCCCATGTCCTGGCCACCCTTCACCTGCTCCAATTTACCTGTCAATGGAGACTTCCACAGTCAGTGACTCATTGCCTTCCTGGAGTCTCACCAGCAGCCTGTGGGAAGGAAGGGGGATAGGGGAAAGTGGTCAACCTCAACCTTCTGGATAGGCCAGATGTTTGAAAAAGAGAAGAGGGATTATAAGAGGTAGGGAGACTGAGAGGAAAGAGAGAAGAAAAAGCCAAGAGTGGGAAGAGCTGTAAAGCCAGAAAATACAAAGTGGCAGGGTTGGAAAAAGCAAGCAGGAATGAGTTCTGGAATGCCAACCTTGTTCGGACGGTGAACTTGCTCCCAGTCTTGAGGATGAGGGGTCGATGGGGAGTTTGGGGCATGCAGGGCTGGGTTTCTACCACAAAAGCTCTGAGGAGAGAGAGGTGTGGAAAGAATATATAGCTCAGTATCTGTAAGAATGGCTTCCCTTGTTCCTTCTTTCCCCCAGGGTTCCTGCCTGGCCTCTAGACCTGTGGAGCAGACGCTGTAGCAACTCTGTGACCTGGGCGTTGCGTAGGTCCACCCCTTTGATCAGAGGGTCATCCTGATAGCTAACCAGGCAACTCAGTCCCTTCAGCTCCTTCAGCAGCTGCCTCAGGTGAAACAACAGCTTTGCTCCAGCTGTGAACCTGGGTGATAAAATTCAGGAAGAAGGAATCCATGAGTTTCCTGGATTCCCCCATCCAGGTTCCAAGACCTCTCCATAAATATGTGAAGAGTCAGAAACTGACTTGGGGGTGGGGGGAGAAGAATCCAGGAAGCGTATAAAGGATTATTCAACATGATTCATAATCTAAGAAATGAAAATCGAAGCTATTTTCACATATAAAACTGCTAACAGATTTAACATAACAGCTTTCATATGCTATGTACAACTTATATTAAGCCCTTTCCACATATTAACACATTCAATCCTCAAAACAACCTCGGAGGCAGGTACTATTATTATCCCCACATTACAGATGATAAAACTGAGGCACAGAAAGGTTAAGTGACTTGCTCAAGGTCATACAACTAGTAAGGGATGAAGCTTGTATGTCATCCCAGGCAGTCCCATTGTACAACTCACACTTTTTTTTTTTTTGAGACAGAGTCTCGCTCTTGTTGCCCAGGCTGGAGTGCAATGGCGTGATCTTGGCTCACTGCAACCTCCACCTCCTGGATTCAAGAGATTCTCTTGCCTCGGCCTCCTGAGTAGCTGGGATTACAGGTGTGTACCACCACGCCCGGCTAATTTATATATATATATATTTTTTAGTAGAGACGGGGTTTTGCCATGTTGGCCAGGCTGGTCTCGAACTCCTGACCTCAGGTGATCCACCCGCCTCAGCCTCCCAAAGTGCTGGGATTACAAGCGTGAGCCACTGCACCCAGCCCCAACTCACATTTTTAACTACTGTACTTTACTGTTTCTATAATTAAAAATGATAATAATCAGCAATGTGGTGACAGGAAAACAACCAAACACTACACATGAGAAAACAGATCCGATCAGGACAACTATTCTGGGAAACATTTGCAACTATCTTTTTTTTTTTGGTGGGGGTGAGGGTGGGGGTGGAGGTGGTTTCTGGCAAAAACTTGAAAGCCTGCTAGACAAATTCTAAAAGAGCTGTAACACCTGGAACTATCTTTTAAAAAGCCTCCCCAGCTGACATGGTGGTTCACACCTGTAATCTCAGCACTTTGGGAGGCAAAGGTGGGCAGATCACTTAAGGCCAAGCACTCTGGCCTGGGAGATGGAGACAGACCCTGTCTCAATCAGTCAATCAATCAATCAATAAATGCACGCATGCATGCTGGTCCTGTACTATAAGTACTATATGCCTGTTTTTCAATCTACCTGAGCAATTGTGGTATTTTTTTATCTACTTTTTTTTTTTTAAAGAGGTGAGGGTCTTGCTATATTGGTCAGGCTGACCTCAAACTCCTGGACTCAAGCACTCTTTCTGCCTCAGCCTCCTCAGTAGCTGGGTATTATGGTATGTGTACATATATACTTTTAGAGACAGGGTCTCGTTCTGTTGTCCAGGCTGGACTGCAGTGGTATAATCATGGCTCACTGCAGCCTCGAACACCTGGGCTCAAGCAGTCTTCCCACCTCAGCCTCCTGAGTAGCTGGAGACTACAGGCGTGTGCCACCATGCCTAATTTCTTTTTTTTTTTTGAGACGGAGTCTCGCTCTGTCACCCAGCCTGGAGTGCAGTGGCGCTATTGCGGCTGAGCTCTGCCTCCCGAGTTCAAGCGATTTTCCTGCCTTAGCCTCCCGAGTAGCTAGGAATATAGGCATGAGCCACCACACCCGGCAAATTTTTGTATTTTAGTAGAGATAGGGTTTCACCACATTGGCCAGGCTGGTCTTGAACTCCTCACCTCAAGGGATCTGCCCACCTTGGCCTCCCACAGTGCTGGGATTACATGCATGAGCCACTGCGTCTGGACATGCCTAATTAAAAAAAAAAAATTTTTTTTTTTTGTAGAGATGGGGTCTTGTTATGTTTCCCGGGCTGATCTCAAACCCCAAGCCTGAAGTGATTCTCCTGCCTCAGGCTTCCAAAGCACTAGGATAACAGGCATGAGCCACCATGACTGGCCTGGTATATTTTTAAAAGTCTAAATTATAATAAATTTTTAAAGCCAGGCACAGTGGCTCACGTCTGTAATCCCAGCACTTTAGGAGGCCGAGGCAGGCGGATCACGAGGTCAGGCGATCGAGACCATCCTGGCTAACATGGTGAAACTCCGTCTCTACTAAAAATACAAAAAATTAGCCAAGCATGGTGGCGGGCACCTGTAGTATCAGCTACTCGGGAGGCTGAGGCAGGAGAATGGCGTGAACCCGGGAGGCGGAGCTTGCAGTGAGCCGAGATCGTGCCACTGCACTCCAGCCTGGGCGACAGAGTGAGACTCCGTCTCAAAAAAAATTATATATATACACACACACATATGTATAAAAAATACTGTTAAGTTTAAAAAAACTCATAGGTTTCAAAATAGTATGAACAATATGATTCCATTTTTGTTTAATAAGTTAGATAATAGGTAATTTTCTCTTCCTCCTTCCTTCCTTCCTTTCTTGTCATTGTATTCATTGCAGTAAAATATATATCTATATACATATATAGATATATATTTCTGAGTGATTAAAAAGGAAGAAAAAATCAGATTGTGGGTTAATTCATTCCTTTCCCTGAAGGAGACTGGGCTCTGGGCTCCCCGGGTAGTGAGGATGAGGAGTAGAATAGAGCTGCAGTCAGCAGGGAGCAGGGCTCATTCTGGGGTGCAGAGACCAATAGAGAACAGTATATCTTGCTATATGCAGGGCACTGCAACTTACAAATCACAGTGCATGGCGAGGACAAGGGTTGGGGTGGTACCTCTCACCATTTCTCCAGCTGTTCCAACCCGTGGTCAATGGGAGCTCTAATGCAGGCTTTTTGCTGCTGGGCTTTCCACTCTTCCAACTTTGGCAGTAGTAGCTCGATTAGGGTAGTTAATCGGCCTAGCAGTGCTTTGGAGGCATCCAGCACCTCCTAGGAAAGAGATAATGTGAGTTTTGAGCATCTCTCTCTTTCACCCTCCACTACCCAACTGGGGATGAAGAAACAAAGAAGCCAGTGCTAGAGGACCAGGGTCCCCACATCCCTCATTTTTCCAGGTCCCTGTTGCCCACACGTTCTGTCCTCTGCCTCCCACCTTTCTCCTTTTGTCCAGTTCATTGAGAGTTTCCTGCAGAATCTGCTGCTCTTTGGCCTGATGGGAGTCCAGAGAAGGTGTCTTCCCTGGATGGTGGGAACAGGAGTCAGTCCAGGGGTTCTTTCCTCTCCTTCCTGACTGGGGTCTCAGTTGGATTCAGGAAGGAGGAATTTTGTGGAGGAAGAAAGGGAAACCAAAGCACAGGCACCTGTGGGACCCTCAGGCAAATTCTGAATGGTCATGCTTGGACCAGACACCCCCTCAAATAAAACACTGTTAGTTTTCCATGCATTTCCTCAACATTTACTGTCTCCCAGCTACACCTCCAGCTCAACCTCCACAAAACACCCTGGCACTTCCAGCTTTGCATGGCAGCAGGACTGTAGTCAGTGGGGTGTGTCTGACAGTGACTACTGCTCATTGGAGCTTTCTCCTGTTCACTTCCAGCTCTGGCTTCTCAGCAGGCACTTATCTTTCTCCAGCCCCTCAATGTGCTTCCTACCTTTGGCCTGGATCTTGTATCGGAAGGAGAAGACATCCTGCTGGTCTTTCAGTTGGCTGATGGATTTTACCAGCTTCTGCAGAGGGGAGAGGACCCCAATTAGGCTGCTTTTCAGGGAGGTATTAGACTGAACGCTGCCCACCCTAACTCCTACCACATCTACTAACCTCCATCATAGCCCTTAAATCCAGGATTCGGGATTCGATCTCATGTTGCTGGCTCTCCACAGGTGTTACAAGAGCTGGCTCTCCTTGCTCCTGAAAAAAGAGGCTCTGAGCATGTTTTAACTCTGGCCTTTCATGCCTTAAGTTCAGGCCTGAAATCATACCACAGGATGTTGGGGGGGATGCTGTTGTGAGACAACTCCCTGAGCGCTTTCCATGATTCGTCTCTATTTCAGAAGTTTCCAACAATACCACTGAATTGTCCTCACCGGTTGAGCCCTCTGAGCCTGGATCAAAATTCTTTTTTCTTCCAGAAGGAGGTTAAAGATCATCTCAGCCAATTGGGTAGGGCCCTGGGAAAAGGCCTAGAATAGGAAAACAGAAAGTATTGATCCAATTCAACCACTCTCAATGACCTATCATCCTAGACCTTCCCCACCAATGTCCACAGTATTTCTTCTTCCTTCGGGGTTCCTAGCCCTTTTTCTTTTCACCATAGCATCCTCCCAACAGTGTCATGTATATGCAGCCCTCCTCTCTGCTAGTAATTCCCCAAGTCCAGATTCTGTCCTTCTTTCCCCAGATTTGTCCCTGTCTCCCTTTGCACCTCCAGGTACTATTCCATTCTCCAAATCCTACTCCTCTATACTCAGCTCCCAGTGCTACCTCATTGCTCTCAACCCTTCCAAGTACCTGAATGTCCCGGCAGAATTTCCGCAAATTGTGCTTCAGCAACAAGGAGTCTGGGTCCTGGCTGCAACGGCCACACTCATAGTTCAGCTGATGCAAGAAGTGGAAGAATAGCATGGTAGCCTTGGAATCATCATTCCCGAGTACAGCTTCCTGCCTGGGAACCAGGAATAAGAAGGATTAGTGTCTCTGCAGTCTTACTGTAATCCTGAGGCTTTCCAACCCCCTCCCGCCATTAATGATTCCAGGATCCTGGGGGCCCAGACGTAAGGCACCACCTTTCTCATTCCCCCAACTTCCTGAAGGCCTCACCAGTTCTGGTCTTCAATCCAGACAGCCAAGTACTGTCGAATGTCCACAGGCAGGAGACTGCATGAGTAAAGCTGGTGCAGCTGGTCCTGAAAGGGGCTGTCAAGATTCTGCAGCATTTCCCACTGTGCCATTTGGGCTCTGCATCAGAAAGATGAGGGTTCCCAACTGGATATTTTGCTGGACTAAATCATCCATAGTTTCATGATTGTTCATTATTACTAATTTAAAATGTTTAAATTATACAAGTAATAAAAATATTGAAAACATTAAAGTCTATGTTGACCCTACTCCTAATCTTGGTTCTTTCCCCTCCTCTCCAGAAGTAACCACTGCTATCAGTTTGGTGCATATTCTTCCAGGGAGTGCTACTGGTTGAGTATCTGCTATTCCAAGCATTTTGGATTTCAGATTTGTCCAGATTTTGGAATATCTGCATTACTTACCAGTTGAGCATCCCTAATCCAAAACTCTGCAATCTGAAATGGTCCAAAATCTAACTTTTTGAGCACCCATATGATGCTCAAAGGAAATGCTCACTGGAAAACTGTGGAGCCCAATTTTTCAGATTAGAAATGCCTAATCTGTATATATATATATATATTTTTTAGATGGAGTCTCATTCTGTTGCCCAGGCCGGAGTGAAGTGGCATGATCTTGGCTCACTGCAACCTCCATCCCCCTGGTTCAAGCGATTCTTCTGCTTCAGCTTCCTGAGTAGCTGGGATTACAGGCGCCCACCACCATGCCCGGCCAATTTTTGTATTTTTTTTAGTAGAGATGGGGTTTTGCCATGTTGGCCACGCTGGTCTCAAACTCCTGACCTCAGGTGATCCAATCACCTCAGACTCTGAAAGTGCTAGGACTACAAGCATGAGCCACTGTGGCCCCAACCTGTATTTTTTTTTTTTTTTTTTTTTTGAGATGCAGTCTCGCTCTGTCACCCAGGCTGGAGTGCAGTGGCGCGATCTTGGCTCACTGCAAGCTCCGCCTCCTGGGTTCATGCCATTCTCCTGCCTCAGCCTCCCGAGTAGCTGGGACTACATGCGCCCGCCACCATGCCTGGCTAATTTTTTTTGTATTTTTAGTAGAGACAGGGTTTCACCGTGTTAGCCAGGATGGTCTTGATCTCCAGACCTCGTGATCTGCCCACCTCAGCCTTCCAAAGTGCTGGGATTACAGGTGTGAGCCACTGCACCCAGCCGGCCCCAACCTGTATTTTAATAGCTTCAGTAAGTGGGCCTTTGTGCTTTAATGGGAATTTTCTTTTCTTTTTTTTTTTTTAAGACAGGGTCTCACTTGGTCACCCAGGCTGGAGTGCAGTGGCATGATCTTGGCTCACTGCAGCTTTGATCTCTCAGGTTCAAGCGATTCTCTGCCTCAGCCCCTCAAGGAGCTGGGACTACAGGAGTGTGCTATCACGCCAGCTAATTTTTTGTAGAGATAGGATTTTGCCATGTTGCCCAGGCAGATCTCAAACTCCTGAGCTCAAGTGATCTGCCTGCTTCAGCCTTCCAAAATGCTGGGATTACAGGCATGAGCCACCATAACCAGCCTAATGGTAATTTTCAAACACACACTAAAGCAGAGTGACTAGTACAAGGATCACCATCCAGCTTTAACAAACTACTGTTTCCACTATCTTATTTCATCTATCTCTCTAATTCATTTATTTTGCATTTATGTGTTTGTTGTTTATATTTGTTTATGCTAAACAAATATAAGCATTTAAAGATCAGTGTTGATGTTAAGTATTTATTACAGCATGATCCCTGCTGACCCTGAAGCTTTTTTTTTTTTTGAGATGGAGTCTTGCTCTGTCACCCAGGCTGGAGTGCAGTGACATGATCTCGGCTCACTGCAAACTCTGCCTCCCGAGTTGAAGGGATTCTCCTGGCTCAGCATCCTGACTAGCTGGGATTACAGTCGCCCACCACCATGCCCTGCTAATTTTTGTATTTTTAGTAGAGATGGGGTTTCACCATGTCATCCAGGCTGGTCTGGAACTTCTGACCTCAGGTGATCTGCCCACCTTGGCCTCCCAAAGTGCGGGGATTAGAGGTGTGAGCCACCGTGCCCGGCCACCTGAAGCTTTTTTAGGAGCTAAATCTTTTTGGAGGTTAGGTAAGTACACCCTATAAACTGCCCTCCATATAGGAAGGAGGAGCTCCATGCTAGAAGACATCTAAATGCTATGCAACGGGTTGCTCAGTCCCTAAGAATATGACACGTTTATGACCTGTGAATCTTGAATATGATTATAAGTTATCAACTTTGTGAGATCCTGAAACTTCACTTAAATTTTTTTTGTTTTTTTTGTTTTGGCAGGGCACAGTGGCTCATGCCTGTAATTCCAGCACTTTGGAAGAGGCAGGAGGATCACTTAAGGTCAGGAGTTCAAGACCAGCCTGACCAATGTGAAATCCTATCTCTACTAAAAATACAAAAAAATTAGCCAGGCATGTTGGTGGGCACCTGTAATCCCAGCTACTCAAAAGGCTGAGGCAGGAGAATGGCCTGTACCCAGGAGGCAGGGGTTACAGTAAGTGGAGATCACATCCAGCCTGGGAGACAGAGTGCAGTCTCTGAATCAAAACAACAACAATGAATTGGCTTTTGCCTGTCACCAAGCAGGCTGTGCCTTGCATCTTTCTCCTCACTGTTCCCTGCTCGCTGCCATCTGGTGTCTATTTAGGAAACTGAAACTTAAGCTTGTTGCAGCCTGAGCCTAACAGAACAGAATTCATGCACATTAGTGGTCTAAAAAGGTCACATGATTTTATTACAAAGTAAAAAGAAATGCTTGGGGTGGTATAGTCTTCTACTAACATGAATAACATCAGCTGCCCTTCTACCTCCAGCAGGAACAAGGGAAGGGAGGGATTGGGCAGGGGCTATTTTCATTTTAACCCTTTTAGTAGTGCTTGATTTTTAACACTATGTGTCTGTATTGCTTTTATGATACAAAAAAATATAAGTTAAAAACATGATTAGGTGGCCAGGCATGGTGGCTCATGCCTGTAATCCCAGCACTTTGTGAGGCCCACAAGACGGGAGGATGGCTTGAGCTCAGTCAGGAGTTTGAAACCGAGCCTGGGCAACATACTGAGATTCCATCTCTAAAATAATAATAATAATAATAATAATAATAATAATGAGGTCCCAATTCTTGAGGATTTAAGTGTCTGATATTAAAGGAGCAAGTCAGCAAAGATTCAAATATGAAAACAAAACAAAAAACCTGGTCTCCCCGAATGGATTGCAAACACTGAGGTTAAGAGCTAAAACAATTTTTTCTCATTATCTCTCACTCTTAAGCACATATTTTGCACTCAAGAAGCTTTTCTGAAATGAACTGAATTTTGTGTGTGACCTTAGGCAATGTTTCATCTTTCAGTAGCTTATACTTTTTAACAAAACAAATAAAGACGATATCTATCTTTGTTTTTAGATTTATCTATCTTTGAACATCGTTTTTAGGTGAAGATAAAAAATAATGCAGAGCAGAGTAACGTCAGATACCGAACCAACAATGCCAGATTCCGGGTCTTGGAAGCTGCAGGGCAGTTTTCGGGGAGGGGCATTGGGGTTGGGGAGATAGGCTGGACAGGAGAAGATCGAGAACCGAGCAGGCGACAGACAGCTCCTCTTTCAACCTGGGGACAGAAGCTGCCCCCTCCAGGGCGTAACTCCTGGGGCCAGTCGCCCTTCCCTGGGAGGAACTCTCACTCTCACCCCCACCCCTACCTCAGCACACCCTCTCAGGGCCCGTACCTGATTAGGGTTGCAGTCCCCGCGCCCTCCACTGGCTCTGGTCGCGACTTCCCGTCCGTAGAAGGAGTTCGGGTACTAGAGCCTCAGGCCCCGCATACAACTTCGGCCTACACCCTCGGACCCGCCCCCTTGTAGCTGGCAGCGGAAGTCCGGAGCGGCCCCATTCCCAGTCGCCACCCCGACACTGGCTGCCACTCAGTCAAGCCCTTCCCAGACTGCGAACTCACTGGCGCCGCCGCAACTACACCCCCCCGCGGGGCGGGACAAGCTGAGCCGAAACCACACCTGCAGCTCCAGCGATTGGTGGAGAAGTTCAAGTAGGCACTTTCTACGAGGGGAGGAGTCTAATTAGTGGACTGGCCCAAGACTGAAACAGCTGATTTTCGAGAACCCGCTCGTGAGCCACGGAACCGAAACTAGCTTGAGGAGCCTGTAGACGCCAAGGGCTCCATGGGAAGGGGTGGGACCGGAATTTCGACGCCTTGGGATAGGAAGAGGAGGGCTGAGGTAATGAAAACAGTATTTTTTTGGCCGGGCGCGGTGGCTCAAGCCTGTAATCCCAGCACTTTGGGAGGCCGAGACGGGCGGATCACGAGGTCAGGAGATCGAGACCATCCTGGCTGACACGGTGAAACCCCGTCTCTACTTTAAAAAAAAAAAAAATACAAAAAACTAGCCGGGCGAGGTGGCGGCGCCTGTAGTCCCAGCTACTCGGGAGGCTGAGGCAGGAGAATGGCGTGAACCCGGGAGGCGGAGCTTGCAGTGAGCTGAGATCCGGCCACTGCACTCCAGCCTGGGCGGCAGAGCGAGACTCCGTCTCAAAAAAAAAAAAAAAAAAGAAAACAGTATTTTTTTTTTTTATTTTTTGAGACGTGGTCTCGCTCTTATCACCCAGGCTGGAGTGCAGTGGCGCGACCTCGGCTCACTGCAGCCTCGACCACCCGGGCTCAGGTGATTCTCCCGCCTCAGCCTCCCAGGTAGCTGGGACTACAAGCGTGCATAACTCCGCCAGGATAATTTTTTGTGTTTATTGTAGAGACGGAGTTTCGCCATGTTGCCCAGGCTGGTCTTGAACTCCTGACCTCAGGTGATCCTCCTGCCTCGGCCTCCCACAGTGCTGGGATTACAGGCATGAGCCACTGCACCTGGCTAATAGCTATTTATTGAGAGTACTGTGATAAGCACTTTAGATTAATTGTGTCATTTAAAATTTACAGGGCAACTCGTTGAAGTTAAAATCATTCTCTCCTTTAGAAATTTAAAAACTGATCTTAGTTCAAGAAAGAAGTTACCAGTCAGTGATCACGGAGGCTCTAACAAGTGGAGCCTAGATTCAAAACCAAACCCTCTGACTTCAACCCCCAAATATTTACGTTCCTACGTTTTACTGTACAGCCTTCCTCCTGAATAAATCGGAGTTTAAAATTTTGAAGACATGTATACAGCTTGTCAGGATATTAGATTTATTAGTTCTGTGGTTACTACCTTCTTTTATATCCCAAGACTCCCAGCCCCAGGATCTAAGTCATAGCTCTTGATTATGGCCCACCCCCAGTAGGGAGCTGAACTTACTACTTCTGATATGAAAGAAGCCAGGGTAGTCGTTTCTTCCAAGTCACTCACATCTGAGATGGCCCTCAAACCCTCCTTGGTGGTCTCTGGCTGAGAGATGTTTGCGTCTTTCCGATCTTGGTAATACTGGATCAACTGCTGAACCCCAGACCTTAATGCAGGTTTAAGTGCAGCACTGATCGCTAGACCCATAGGTCCCCCTGACATCCCGGCCATGGTCATCAGAAGGTCATATCCCAGATCTATGGCCCCATCTCGGCCTCGTTCCCTGGCCTTGCCCAGGCAGTTTTGAGTAGCATAATACAAAGCTGTGCCCAGGTTGTAGAAGGTTCCCACTCCTGGCAGCAGCTGGATGACATTGTGCATACCTTGCTCCTCATTCTCACAGTCCTCTGTGGGGAGGGAGCGCCGGACCCTTCCTGTGCTTTGCTGCTCCCTGGCTAACAGCTGCAGAGCAGAGGCCAGGGCTTCCACTGACACGTTCCTCTCTGTGCTTCTTCCTGTCTGGAGCCTTCGAAGATGCTGGATGAGGACCTGTGTAGCATTCACACCACCCTGGCGGTAGAGCTGTAGCTGTAGAGCCCAAACATCAGCCTGGCAACCAGCTTCCTCCAGGGCATTCCTTAGAGCCAGGCTTACCAAGAACTTGGGTAGAGGGGCCATGTGGCTGAAACCAGGCAGTGACTTTGGGTGCAGAAATTGGCAGGACAAGGGGTCTGAGGAGGGTGTCTGGGATTCCAAGGACAAGGGAAGGTGCATCAAGACATTTGTCTGCTTTCCAGATGAAGTGGCATCCACAGGGTGCAGCAAGACGTAGCAAAGTAGCAGCTCAACTGGTATCATGATGAGTCTGAGGCCACACATGTCTGGAGCAGAGTACCCTAGAAAGGGGAGAAATCCAAAACATACAAACCATTTCCCTAAGGGCTATGGTGAGCCCACAGCTCAGTTAGGGGGACACCTCATACATCACCTACCTACAAGCTTTTGTACTTTCTTTTTAGAGACGGGGTCTTGCTCTGTTGCCCAGACTGGAGTGCAGTGATGGGATCACAAATCACTGCTGCCTTGAACCCCTGGGCTCAAGGGATCCTCCTGCCTCAGCCTCCCAAGCAGCTGGGACTACAGGTGCATGACACCATGCCCAGCTAATTTTTAAAATTTTTGTAGAGATGTGGTTTTGCCATCTTGCCCAGCCTGATTCTGAACTTTGGGCTCAAGTGATCCTCCCACCTCCGCCTCCCAAAGTGATAGGCTTCCAGGTGTGAGCCACTGCACCTAGCCCCAAGCTTCTGTTCTTTTTAGGTAAAGGCCTAGGAAATAGGAAATGCACCCCAATTGCTCCCACTTGGTTTCCCTCATTTACAGGTCACCAGGGATTCTGTTTTATTTCCACCCATATATAGGGACCCCAGATTACCACACAGTCCAGTCATTGAGAAGTGAGTTTTGGTTGCTCCCCGATCCTGTTCTGCCTAGTTCTCTGTCCCGTGAGGAAAGGAGATATTTGCTTTCCCCTATGATCAGTGAAGGATGTAATCTCTGCAAATATTTGCCCATTTATACTGGCTGCTCAAACCTTGTGCCCTTGTCACACACTCAACATCTATACCCACAGTCCTGTTCTTTGGCATTTCCTGTATGTCCCTGCCACATACAGTAAGCTCATGATAGGAGCCAGGGAAATTCAGAATTAGGAAAGATGAGATGTTTGTGATACTCTCATTTCTCTTCATTTTAAAAATTAAATTAGCGACTGGGCATGGTGTCTCACGCCTGTAATCCCAGCACTTTGGGAGGCCCAGGTGGGCGGATCACAAGGTCACGAGTTCAAGACCAGTCTGGCCAATATGGTGAAAGCCTGTCTCTACTAAAAATATCGGAAAAAAAAAAATACCCGGGCGTGGTGGTGGGTGCCTGTAGTCCTAGCTACTTGGGAGGCTGAGGCAGGAGAATCGCTTGAACCCGGGAGGTGGAGGTTGCAGTGGGCCAGGATGCACTCCAGCCTGGGCTACAGAGTGAGACTCCATCTTAAAAAAAAAAAAATAGGGGCTGACACCTACTAAGTGGAGAAGGGCAAGGCTAACACTGGTCACATGTGTGTTTAAGTGAAGGGATGAAATAAAGAGCATTCATCTGTCCGAAGTGGTCTCCAACATTTCTAACTACTTATTGTGTCCCGTCCTTGAATACAGTCCTGGGAAAGGAGACTCGTTACCTATGTGGCATTTTGAATAGCTGAAGTGAGCCAGGATCAATTCCTGGATCATTTTCCTCACAAAGCACTTCAGAATAGCTGTGGAACATTTGATAGATTAGATTGTCACTGTCCATGGACATTTAAATGATCTTAACTTGACAGCTTCTTCAACTTTTTGCCTGATTCTTCAATACGCTCCCAACACTCATACCTGCAGTTCTCGGTGATGTTGACACCAAAAGCTTTGAACTGTGGCACCAAGCATCATGGGAGATGGTTTCTCAGCAAATTCAATCACCATCTGAGCTAACTGGTAAGCCAGCCACCCCAGTGGGTATATTTGCCACCATCCATACATTTCCCAGGATGGGCAGCTGGGTGCTCGGTTTATTCACACTTCCCGAAGGGACCACTAGATTCTTCACAATTAACGTTGGTATTGCCTTCCTCCCCATTGAACTTTTTGACCCTCATGGATGAGGGTTTCAGTGGTATCCTTTCCTCCCATCTGAAGCTGCAGAACATGGGCCTCAGTTGGGCAGCCCACCTCCTCCAGGGCCATCCTCAGAGCTAAGTTGGACAGGTACTCAGACAGGGGCTAGGAAGGGGGCTGTGTGTAAGAGATCCTGGCAGGTCCTGGGATCTGGGAGAGGAATCTGGCTCTCCGTGTTCTCCAAAAAATGGAGAGCATGTTTGATGGGTGCCCAGTCTCTGTGAAAGATGGCTGGAGGCTCAGGGTCTCGTTCTGGGTACTTCTTGGAAAGGCAGACACCAGGGACAGCAGGACACAGAAAAGGAGCAGCACAGCCTGGACCATGGGCGGACATCAGAGCAGCCCTGCTGGAAGGAAGCAGTGCTCACGTTGGAAAGTGGAGAAAGGCTCGGGACAAAGAGACACCAAGACTGGCCAGAGCTAGAAAGTGTCTTAGCTCTTGGAAACTTCGGTTGCCCTGAACACACCTCATCTTCACTCTTAAAGGATGTGGGTGATCCTCCTATTTTGAGAAATAAGCCAGAGGAAAAAAACAGTCCAAACATCTCATTTGCTTTGGTATCTTCATGACCTGAATTACTTTTATTGTTATTGTTGTTGTTGCTGTTTTTAATCCTGCCCTTTCCCAGAATCACAAGGAAACCAGAAAGTTGATGTCTTCCAAAACAGTGAAGGACAAAACATTTGCAAATATTTATGCATCTCTTCCCAGCCCAGACTTTGTCCTTCTCACCTTTGACCCACACTGACAAACTGACCTTTTCCCTTTTAGGCCCTGCAGTCCTGTCCCATATCTTTTTGTCTTTTCTTTTTCTTTTCCTTTTTTTTTTTTTTTTTTTTTTGGAGACACAGTCTCACTCTGTTGCCCAGGCTAGAGTGCAGTGGCATGATCACAGCTCACTGCAACCTCCACACCCTGGGTTCAAGCGATTCTTGTGTCTCAGTCTCCCTAGCAGTTGGGATAACAGGCATGCACCACCACGTCTGGCTAATTTTTATTTTGTTTTGTTTTGTTTTCTGGAGACAGTCTCACTCTGTTGCTCAGGCTGGAGTGCAATGGTGCAATCTTGGCCCATTGCAACCTCCGCTTCCCAGGTTCAAGAGATTCTCCTGCCTCAGCCTCCCAAGTAGCTGGGACTACAGGTGTGCGCCACCATGCCCAGCTAATTTTTTGTATTTTTAGTGGAGATGGGGTTTCACCATGTCAGTCAGGCTGGTCTCAAACTCCTGACCTCAAATGATCAGCCTGCCTCGGCCTCCCAAAGCATTGGAATTACAGGCGTGAGCCATGGCACCCAGTGACATATCCTTTTTATCTTAAGGTTTTACCCTAAACCTATATATGAGTTGAGGAAAAGGTCCTCTGTATCTTCTTGAGGGGAGAAAGGATAAAGGAATAGCTGGTGATCTCTGGGATCCCTAAACCATTTTTCTTTTTCTTTTCTTTTCTTTTTTTTCTTTCTTTCTTTCTTTTTTTTTTTTTCTGAGATGGAGTTTCGTTCTTGTTGACCAGGCTGGAGTGCAATGGCACGATCTCGGTTCACTGCAACCTCCACCTCCCAGGTTCAAGCGATTCTCCTGCCTCAGCCTCCCGAGTAGCTGAGATTACAGGCGTGTGCCACCATGCCTAGCTAATTTTGTATTTTTAGTAGAGATGGGGTTTCTCCATGTTGGCCAGGCTGATCTTGAACCCCTGGCCTAAGGTGATCTGCCCACTTCGGCCTTCCAAAGTGCTGAGATTACAGGCTTGAGCCACAGTGCCTGGTCACCATTTTTCTTATTAAAAGAATGTACTGGTTGGCAAGCCAAGGCAGGCAGATGGCTTGAGGCCAGATGTTTGAGACCAGCCTAGGCAACATGGTGAAAGCCCTGTCTCTACAAAAAATATAAAAATTAGCCAGGAGTGGTGGTGTGCACCTGTAGTCCCAGCTACTGGGGAGGCTGAGGTGGGAGGATCACCTGAACCTGGGGAGGTCAAGGCTGCAGTGAGCCATGATTACACCACTGCACCATCCAGACTGAGTGACAGAGCAAGACTTTGTCCGAAAGAGAATATACTGGATGGGAGTCCAGGGAAACTGGACAGATTGACAAATCAGACAAAATCCTGAAAATGGTACCAATTCCCACATATCATTATGGCCTAAAGTTTCCTCTGATGTCACTCACCTCAGGTACATGGCCAAAGGGAATAGGCCAATGGCAGGGTCCAGGGTTCCTCCCTCTATTTTTTTTTTCAGTTCTTTCAGTTCCCAGGAGTGGCCCCTGACAACTAACAGCAAAGACAGAAGCAGATGAGTAAGTCTCCAGAGACACAGTGCCAAGTTAGAAACAGCAAGAACTAGGTGGAAAGGAGTCCAGCTCTGTCTGAAATTACTAGACCCCAAACCTCTGGGGAATCCCTGAGACAATATATATACATATATGTATACCTACGTGGATAAAATATACATACACACACACATATATGTATACCAGGGTGGAGTGCAGTTGGCACAATAACAGCTCACTGCAGCCTGCAGCCTTGAACTCCCGGGCTCAAGCAATCCTCCCACCTCAGCCTCCTATATATCTGGGACTTCAGGTGCGTGCCACCACACCTGGCTAATTTTTAAAATTTTCTTGTAGAGAAGGGACCTCACTATGTTGGCCAGGCTGGTCTTGAGCTACTGGGCTCAAGGGATCCTCCTGCCTAGGCCTCCCAGAGTGCTGAGCCACTGCACCCAGCCTCCTAGGACTCTATAGTTTCTGTGTAGCAACACTAAACGGAGTAAAAGATTTAACCCTTTTCTCCTAAGATCTATCACAAAGCAGAAATATCCATTCTTACCCGTTTTTCCTCATTACTGGAAGTTCTAACTAGTGTAATGAAGAAAGAATAAAAATAAATGGCATAAAACTAGAAAGGAAGATGTGGAACGATATTTATTTAAAAACAACATAGTCCTGGCTGGTTCAGTCAGTAGAATATGAGATCTTAAAAACAACATAGGGGCTGGGCGCAGTGGCTCACATGTGTAATCCCAGTAATTTGGGAGGCCGAGGTGGATAGATCACGAGGTCAGGAGTTCAAGACCAGCCTGGCCAGCATGGTGAAACCCCGTCTGTACTAAAAATGCAAAAAAATTAGCCAGGCATGGTGGTACGTGCCTATAATCCCAGCTACTCGGGAGGCTGAGGCAGGAGAATCACTTGAACCCAGGAGGCAGAGATTGCAGTGAGCCGAGATTGTGCCACTGCACTCCAGCCTGGTGACAGAGTGAGACTCTATCTAAAAAAAAGAAAAAAACAAAACAAAACAAAACAGCAACAACAAAAATACAAACAAAAAAAAATGGGGCGGGGCTTAAGACCAGGCGTTCAAGACCAGTCTGGCCAACATGGGGAAACCACATCTTTACAAAAATTAAAAAACATAGCCAGGGGTGGTGGTGTGCATCTGTAGCCCCAGCTACTCGGGAGGCTGAGGCAGGAGAATTGCTTGAACCCAGGAGGGGGTTGTGCCACTGCACTCCAACCTAGGCAACAGAGTGAGACCATGTCTCAAAAAATAATAATGATAAAATTTTAAAAAGTAATGCAAAATAAAAACAACATGGACTGGGCATGGTGGCTCACACACTTTGGGAGGCTGAAGTGGGAGGATTGCCTTAATCCAGGAGTTCAAGACTAGCCTGGGCAACATAGGGGAGACACTGTCTCTGCAAAAAAAAGAAAAAAATTAGCCAGCTCAACTCTCCAGCTGTGGTGGCACATGCCTGTAATCTCAGTTTCTCAGGAGGCTGAGACAGGAGGATCACTTGGGCCCAGGAGGTTGAGGCTTCAGTAAGCTGTGATCACACCACTGAACTCCGGTCTGGGTGACAGAGGGAGACCTTGTCTCAAAAAAAATAAAAATAAATAAATAAATAAATAAATAAATAAAATAATTAAAAAAATTAAAATTAAAAGTAATAAAAATTAATATATAAACGAATTCTATTTCTGTAGTCTAAAAACATACATTGAAAGTTAACTTAGGGCCGGGTGTGGTGGCTCACACCTGTAATCCTAGCACTTTGGGAGGCCAAGGCGGGTAGATCACGAGGTCAGGAGATCGAGAACATCCTGGCTAACACGGTGAAACCCTGTCTCTACTAAAAATACAAAAAATTGTCCAGGCATGGTGGCTCAAACCTGTAATTCCAGCACTTTGAGATACTGAGGCAGGTGGATCAAGAGTTCAATACCAGCCTGGCCAACATGGTGAAACCCCATCTCTACTAAAAATACAAAAATTAGTGGCATGTGCCTGTAGTCCCAGCTACTCAGGAGGCTGAGGCAGTAGAATCACTTGAACCTGGGCTGCAGAGGTTGCAATGAGCCGAGATCACGCCATTGCACTCCAGCCTGGGCGACAGAGTGAGACTTCGTCTCAAAAAAAGAAAGAAAAAAAATTTAGCCGAGTGTGGTGGTGGGCGCCTGTAATCCCAGCTACTTGGGAGGCTGAGTGAGGCAGGAGAATCACTTGAACCCAGGAGGTGGAGGTTGTAGTAAGCCAAGATCGCGCCACTGCACTCCAGCATGGGTAACAGAGGGAGACTCTGTCTCAAAAAAAAAAAAAAAAAAAAAAGAAAGTTAACTTAGAAAAACAATTCCAGCTGGTCACCATGGCTCAAGCTTATAATACCTGGACTTTGGGAGGCTGAGGTGGGAGGACTGCTTGAGGGTAGGAATTTGAGACCAGCTTGGGCAACATAGTGAGACCCTGTCTCTACAGAAAAATAAAATGAAAAAAATAATAATTCCAATTACAATAGTGTTTAAAATAAACAGATAAAATTCCTAAAAGAAGAAACAAGACAAAGATGCTCACTCTTGCTACTTCTATTCAACATTGTACTGGAGGTTCTAGTCAGAGTAATTAAGCAAGACAATGAAATAAAATGTTCCTGATTAGAAAGGATGAAGTAAACCAACCTATATTAGTGGGTGACATGATGTTGCTGTTAAAAAAACTCAAACTTACACACACATACATACATACACACACACGTACTAATAAATGGGTTCAGCAAAGTTGCAGGATACACTATCAATACACAAAAATCAATGATATCTCTATATATGTGCAATGAACAATTTGAAAATGAAATTAAGAAAATTCCATTTATAATAGCAGCTATAAGTGTAAAATTTGTACATTGAAAACTACAAAACATTACTAAAAGAGATTAAAGGAAACTAAAGAAGATTAAAGAATGAGTTAAACCCAAAACTATCATAAGGAAGGAAATAATAGAGATTAGAGAAAAGATAAATAAAACAGAGAATATCTTTAGGCACAAATAATTGTGAAAAAATTAAAAATAGGCCCGGCAAGTTCACTTATGCTTGTAACCCAGTACTTTGGGAGGCTGAGGCGGGCGGATCATGAGGTCAGGAAATCGAGACCATCCTGTTAACACGGTGAAACCCCGTCCCTACTAAAAATACAAAAAATTAGCTGGGCATGGTGGCACACGCCTATAGTTCCAGCTACTCAGGAGGCTGAGGCAGGAGAATTGCT
Source organism: Macaca thibetana thibetana (assembly GCF_024542745.1). Lineage (NCBI taxonomy): Eukaryota > Metazoa > Chordata > Mammalia > Primates > Cercopithecidae > Macaca > Macaca thibetana. The sequence goes on from NC_065588.1 coordinate 52,676,081, forward strand.
TGAACCTGGGAGGTGGAGGTTGCAGTGAGCCAACATCGCACCACTACACTCCAACCTGGGCTACAAAGCAAGACTCTGTCTCAAAAAACATAAAAAGCAAAAATTGGCTGGGTGCAGTGGCTCATGCCTGTAATCCCAGCACTTTGGGAGGCCAAGGCAGTTGGATCATCTGAGGTCAGGAGTTCAAGACCAGCCTGGTCAACAAGGTGAAATCCTGTCTCTACTAAAAATATAAAAATTAGCTGTAGTGGTGCATGCCTGTAATCCCAGCTACTTGGGAGGCTGAGGCAGGAGAATTGCTTGAACCTGGGAGGCGGAAGTTGCGGTGAACCGAGATCGTGCCACTGCACTCTAGCCTGGGCAACAGAGTAAGACTCTGTCTCTAAAAAAAAAAAAAAAAAAAAAAAGGCTGGGCGCGGTGGCTCAAGCCTGTAATCCCAGCACTTTGGGAGGCCGAGACGGGTGGATCATGAGGTCAGGAGATCGAGACCATCCTGGCTAACACAGTGAAACCCCATCTCTACTAAAAAAATACAAAAAACTAGCTGGGCGAGGTGGTGGGCGCCTGTAGTCCCAGCTACTCAGGAGGCTGAGGCAGGAGATGGCATAAACCCGGGAGGCGGAGCTTGCAGTGAGCCGAGATCATGCCACTGTACTCCAGCCTGGGCGACAGAGCGAGACTCCGTCTCAAAAAAAAAAAAAAAAAATTAGCCCAGCATGGTGGTGGATGCCTGTAACTCCCGTTACTTGGGAGGCTGAGGCAGGAGAATCACTGGAACTGGGGAGGCAGAGGCTTCGCACCACTGCACTCCAGCCTGGGCAACAGAGGGAGACTCTGTCTCAAAATAATAATTAAAAATAATAATAATAATAATACAGATAATAGAAACAATAGAGAAAAGTGGTGCAACCAGAAATTGGTTCCTCAAATAGATGAACAAAATTGACAAACCTTTAGTTACACTAACAACAACAAAAAAGATAAAAAGACTCAAATTATTAAAGTAAAAATGAAAGTGGGAACATTACATTTTACAAAAATTAAAAGAATTATGAGAGTATTTAAACAATTACATGCCAACAGATTGGATAATCTAGATGAAATGAACAAGTTCCTAGAAACATATATCTTACTAAGACTAAATCATAAAGTAATAGAAAATTTGAATTAAAGAGATTGCATCAATAATCAAAAACCTCCCCAAAATGAAAGCCCTGGACCGGATGGCTTCACTGGTGAATTCTGCCAAACATTTGAAGGAGAATAATGCTAATGCTTCTCAAACTTTGCCAAAAGATCAAAGAGAAGGAACACTTTCTAACTCATTCCAGGGGTGAGCACTACCCTGATACCAAAGGCAGACATACACTAGGAAAAAAGAAAACATACACCAATATCTCTTATGAATACTGATGCAAAAATCCTCAACAAATACCAGCAAGCCAAATTTAGCAATATATTAAAAGGATTATACACTGTGGGATTTATTCCTGGAATGTAAAAACAGCACAATATATGAAAATCAATCAATATAATTCACCACATTAACAGAATGAAGGAGAAAAATCATACAATCATCTCAATTGATGCAGAAAAAGCATTTGACAAAATTCAACACCCTTTCATGATGAAAACATTTAACAAACTAGGAATAAAGGAAACTACCTCAATATAATAAAAGGCACGTATGAGAAACTCATAACAAACATCATATCATACTCAATGGTGAAAGATTGAAGGCTATTCCACTAATATCGGGAACAAGAAAAGGATGCCCCCATTTGCTAGTTCCATTCAACATAGCACTAGAAGTTCTAGCCAGAGCAATTAGGCAAGAAAAGGAAATTAAAGGCATCCAAGTTGAAAAGGAAGAAGTACAATTATCTCTTCTTCTTATGATTTTTTTCCTGAGACGGAGTCTCGCTCTGTCGCCAGGCTGGAGTGCAGTGGCTCCTTCTGGGCTCACTGCAGCCTCCGCTTCCCGGGTTCAAGCGGTTCTTCTGCCTCAGCGTCCTGAGTAGCTGGGACTACAGGTGTGCCGCCACGCCTGGCTACTTCTTATGGTTTTATATGTAGAAAACCCTAAAGATTTCACACAAAAAACTATTAGAACTGATAAAGGAATTCAGCAAATTAGTGGATTACAAGTCAACAAAGAGGAACCACTTGCATCCCTACATATTAACAATGAACCATTTGAAAATAAAATTTTGAAAACAATCCCACTTACAATAGGTAAAAATAAAATACTTAGAAATTAATTTATCCAAGGAGTTAAAAGGTTTATACAATGAAAATTGTAAAATATTGCTGAAAGAAATTAAATGAGGCATAAATAAATGAAAATGCATTCCATGTTCATGGATTAGAATACTTAATATTGTTAAGATGCCAACAGTACCCAAAGTGATCCACAGATTCAATGCAATCCCTATCAAAATCTCAATCATGTTTTTTTGCAGAAATTGAAAAGCCCATCCTAAAATTCATATAAAATCTCAAGAGACCCCAAATAGACAAAACAATATTGAAAAAGAACAACTTCCTCATATCACAACTTACTGCAAAGCTACTATAAATCAAAACAGTGTGATATTGGTATAGCAGCAGCAGCAAACATAAAGACCAATGGAATAGAATAGAGAGCCCAGAAATAAACTCTTGCATATATGGTCAAATGATTTTTGACAAGGGTGCTAAGACTAGTTGATGAGGGAAAAGACAACCTTTCTAACAAATGTTGCTGTGGGAAACTGGATATCTACCTGCAAAAAGATGAAGTTGAACCATTACTTAACACCATACAAATATTAACTCAAAATAGATCTAAAATCTAAACGTAAGAGCTAAAACTATGAAGCTCTTAGAAGAAAACATAGGGCAAAATCTTTGTGACATTGAATCTGGCAACAATTACTTGGATATAACACCAAAGACACAGGCAACAAAAGAAAAAAATGAACAAATTGGACCTCATGAAAATTTTAAAATTTTGTACATCAAAAGATAATATCAACAGAGTAAAAAGGTAACCCACAGAATGGGAGGAAATATTTGCAATTATATATCTAGTAAAGATTTATATCCAGAATAAATAGAGAACTCCTAAAACTCAACAAAAACAAAAATGACCTGACTCAAAATGGGCAAAGGGCATGACAGACATTTCTTTAAGGAAGCTATACAGATGGCCAATAAGGACATGAAAAGATGTGCAACATCTCTAATCATTAGGGTAATGCAAATTAAAACTACAATGAGATACTATTTCACACCCACCAGGATAGCTATTATTTTTAAAAACAGAAAATAACACGTGTTGTCAATGATGTGGAGAAAATGGACCCCTTGTGCTTTGTTGTTGGGAATGCAAAATGGACAGGTCCTGTGGAAAACAGTATGGCAGGTCCTTAAATTTTTTTTTTTTTTTTTTTTTTTGACACGGAGTTTCACTTTTGTCACACCCAGGCTGGAGTGCAATGGTGTGATCTCAGCTCACTACAACCTCTGCCTCCCGGGTTCAAGGATTCTCCTGCCTCAGCCTTCCAAGTAGCTGGGATTACAAGCATGCGCCACCACGCCTGGCTAATTTTTTGTATTTTTAGTAGAGATGGGATTTTACCATGTGGGCTAGCCTGGTCTCGAACTTCTGGCCTTAAGTGATCTGCTTGCCACCTCAGTCTGCCAATGTGCTGGGATTACAGACAAGAGCCACTGTGCCCGGCCCTTAAAAATTTTTAAATAGAATTACCATACAATCTAGCAATTCCACTTCTGGATATATATCCCAGATAATTGAAAGCAGGATTTCAAAAAGATACTTTCACATCTGTGTTCATAGCAGCACTATTCCCAATAGTCAAGAAATGGAAGCAACCCAAATGTCTCTCAATGAATGAATGGATTTTAAAAATCCATTTGGTGAGGCCGGATGCCGTGGCTCACGCCTGTAATGCCAGCACTTTGGGAGGCCGAGGTGGGCAGATCACGAGGTCAGGAGATCAAGACCATCCTGGCTAACACGGTGAAACCCCATCTCTACTAAAAATGCAAAAAATAGCTGGGTGTGGTGGTGGGTGCGTGTAGTCCCAGCTACTCTGGAGGCTGAGGCAGGAGAATGGTGTGAACCCAGGAGGCGGAGCTTGCAGTGAGCTGAGATGGAGCCACTGCACTCCAACTAAGTGACAGAGCGAGACTCTGTCTCAAAAAAAAAAAAAAAAAAAAAAGAAATCCATTTGGTGGTGGATGGCCGTGGCAGTTCATGCCTGTAATCCCAGCAGTTTGGTAGGTTGAGGCAGGCAGATCACTTGAAGTCGGGAGTTCAAGTCCAGCCTGGCCAACATGGTGAAACCCATCTCTATAAAAAATATATATATATAAAAATTAGCCAGGCGTGATGGCAGGTGCCTGTAATCCCAGCTACTAGGGAGGCTGAAGCAGGAGACTCACTTGAACCTGGGAGGCGGAGGTTGCAGTGAGCTGAGATTGCACCTCTGCACTTCACCCTGGGCAACAGAGGGAGACTCTGTCTCAAAAGAAAAAAAAAAAAAGGTGCACACTTGCAATGGAGCATTATTCAGCTTTAAAAAGGAAGGAACAGGATGGGCAACATAGTGAGACCTGATCTCTTTTAAAAAAAAAAAAGCAAAATTATCGGGGTGTAGAGGTTCATGCCTGTTGTCCTAGCTACTCAGGAGGCTGAAGTGGGAGGATTGCTTGAGGCCCAGAGGTCGATGTCCATCCTGGGTGTCAGAGTGAGGCTCCATCTCTAAAAAAAAAGAAGGAAGGAAATTCTGACACAAGCTACAACATGGATGAACTTTGAGGCTATGATGATAAGTGAAATCAGCCAGTCACAAAAAGACAAATCCTGTATAATTCCACTTATGTGAGGTATTTACAGTACTCAAATTCATAGAAACAGAAAGGGGAAGGGTGGTTGCGCCACAGGCTTCAGGGAGGGAAAGATAGGCAGCTGTTGTTTAACCAGTATGCAGTTTCTGGCAGGCACCTGTGATCTTAGCTACTTGGGAGGCTGAGGCAGGGAGAATTTCTTGAACCTGGGAGGTGGAGGTTTCAGTGAGCGGAGACTGCACCACTGCACTCCAGCCTGGGCGACAGAGCAAGACTCTGTCAAAAAAAAAAAAAAAAAAAAAAAGGAAACAAAGAAACGGTTATGATGATACATTTTGTTACATGTTTTTGTTTTGTTTTTTTCCTTTTCTTTTGAGACAGGGTCTCTGTCACCCAGGCTGGAGTGCAGTGGGGTGATCATGGTTCCCTGTAGCCTCGACCTCCTAGACTCAGGTCTCCCGAATAGCTGGGACTACAGGAAGGCATCACCACATCCTGCTAATTTTTTGTATTTTCTGTAGAGACGGGTTTTTGCCATTTTGCCTAGGTTGCTCAAGAAATCTGCCCATCTTGGCCTCCCAAGGTGCTGGGGTATTATAGACGTGAGCCACCGTGCTTAACTTGCTATGTGCTTTTTACCATACAAAATCTAAACTTAAAAAAAAAAAAAGAAGTGAGAAAATGATTTTTTTCTAGGAGATTTTTTAAGATTAAGAAATTAAGTTTTCCAATTGAGTGAACTCACAGGGTAACAGAAAATAGATGAATAAAGACCCATGCTTAGTGTCTTAGTTGGCTAGGGCTACCATAACACAAAGCTACAGCCTGGATGTCTTAAGGAATATAAATTTACTTCTGACAGTTCTGAAGGCTGGAAGTACAGGATTAAGGTGTCAGCAGGTTCAGTTGCTCCCGAGGCCTCTCTAATTGGCTTGCAGATTGCCATTTTCTCACTGTGTCCTCACACGGCACAAGGCCATTCCTCTATCCCCATACACTCTGGGTGTCTCTTCCTTTTTCTTCTTTCTTTCTTTCTTTCTTTCTTTCTTTCTTTCTTTCTTTGTGAGAGAAAGTCTGATTCTGTTGCTTAGGCTGGAGTGCAGTGGTGCTATCTCAGCTCACTGCAACCTCCACCTCCCAGACTCAAACCATTCTCCCACCTCAGCCTCCCTAGTAGCTGGGACTACATGCACGCACCACCGTGCCTGGCTAATTTTTGTATTTTTTTGTAGAGACAGGGTTTCGCCATGTTGCCCAGGCTGGTCTCGAACTCACGAGCTCAAGTGATCCACCCGCCTGGGCCTCCCAAAGTGCTGGGATTACAGGTGTGAGTCACTGCACACAGGTTTTTCTTCTTCTTATAAGGACATAGGTCCTGTTGGATTAGGATTCCATCCTTATGATCTCTTTAACTTTATTTATTTATTTATTTATTTATTTATTTATTTATTTATTTTTGAGACAGAGTCTCACTTTGTCACCTAGGCGGGAGTGCAGTGGTGCGATCTCAGCTCACTGCAACCTCTGCCTCCCAGGTTCAAGTGATTCTCCTACTTCTGCCTCCCGAGTAGCTGGGATTATAGGCACCCGCCACCATGCCTGGCTAGTTTTTGTTTTTTTTAGTAAGAGACAGGGTTTCACCATGTTGGCCAGGCTGGTCTCAAACTCTTGACCTCATGTAATCCACACGGCTTGACCTCCCAAAGTGCTGGGATTACAGGCATGAGCCACCATGCCCGGCCCTCTTTTAACTTTAATTGCTGGTTTTTGCTTTTTTTTTTTTGAGATGGAGTTTTGCTCTTGTTGCCCAGGCTACAGTGCAATGGTGTGATCTCGGTTCACTGCAACCTCTGCCTCCCAGGTTCAAGTGATTCTCTTGCCTCAGCCTCCTGAGTAGCTGATATTACAGGCGTGCCACCATGCCCGGCTAATTTTATATTTTTAGTATTTTGTATTTTAGTTTCTCCATGTTGGTCAGGCTTGTCTCGAACTCCCGACCTCAGGTGACCCACCTGCCTCGGCCTCCCAAAGTGCTGGGATTACAGGCGTGAGCTACCATGCCCAGCTGCTTTTTGTTTTTGCTTTTTTTTGAGACAGGGTCTCCCTCTGTCACCCAGGGTGGAGTGCAGAGGTATGATCATAGCTCACTGTAGCCTGGAACTCCTTGGCTCAAGCGATTCTCCCACCTCAGCCTCCCTAGTAACTAGGAATATCAGCATGTGCCACTGTGCCCAGTTAATTTATTTCTTTTTTTAAAAATTTAATTAATTTTTTAGAAATGAGATCTCACTCTGTTGCCCAAGCTGGTCTCCAACTTCTGGCCTCAAGCAATCCTCCCATCTTGGCCTCCCAAAGTGCTGAGATTGCAGGCACGAGCCAATTTTAATTTTTTTTTTGTAGAGATAGAGTCTCACTTTGTTGCCCAGGCTGGTCTCGAACTCCTGGCGTTAAGTGATCCTTCTGCCTTGGCCTCCCAAAATGTTGGGATTACAAACAGGAACTATTGTGCCTGGCCTTAATTACCTCTTTAAAGATCATATAGCCAAATTCAGTTGACCCTTGAACAACACCAGTTTGAATTTCAAGGATCTTTTTATAGGTGAATTTTCTTCCATCTCTGCCATCCCTGAGATAGCAAAAACAACTCCTCCTCTTGTTCCTCCTCAGTCTATTCAACGTGCAGATGATAAGGATGAAGACCTTTATAATGATCCACTTTCACTTAGTGAATAGTAAATAGATTTTCTCTTCTTTATGACTATCTTAACCTTTTCTGTTCTCTAGCTTAATTTTTTTTTTTTTTGAGACAGAGTCTTGCTGTTGCCCAGGCTGGAGTACTGTGGTGTGATCATAGTTCAATGCAGCCCCGAACTCTTGGACTCAAGGGATCCCCTGACTCCAGCCTCCTGAGTAGCTGGGATTACAGGCATGAGCTGCTGCCCCTGGCCTCACCTCTGATTTTCAATGTGTGAATTATCATATATGTGAAAGACTTGCTGGACTGTACAGCATTCTCCCCAAATCTCCTCTATTGCCCCTTGCCTTTTTGTTTTTGTTTATTTGTGGTTTTTTTGGAGATGCAGTTTCACTCTTGTTACCTATGCTGGAGTGCAATGGGGTAATTTTGGCTCACTGAAACCTCCGCCTTCCGGGTTCAAATGATCTCTTGCCTCAGTCTCCCAAGTAACTGGGATGACAGGCGCCTGTCACCACACTCGGCTAATTTTTTGTATTTTTAGTAGAGACAGGGTTTCACCACATTGGCCAGGCTGGTCTCGAACTCCTGGCCTCAAGTGATCTCCCCACCTTGGCCACCCAAAGTGCTGGGATTACAGGCATGAGCCACCATGCCGGGCTGTCTTTTTTAAGAGGCCTGGTCTCACTATGTTGCCCAGGTTGGACTCAAACTCCTGGGCTCAAGCAACCCTCCTGCTTCAGCCTCTCCAGTACCTGGGACTATAGGTGTGTGCCGCCGCGCCTGGCTTCGCTCTCTTTTTATTCCTAGGGCCATCTGACCTTTGGGAAATTTAAACTTACTTTATTTATTTATTTGTTTTTGAGACGGAGTCTTGCTCTGTTGCCAGGCTGGAGTGCAGTGGCGTGATCTTGGCTCACTGCAACCTCTGCCTCCCAGGTTCAAGCGGTTTTCCTGCCTCAGCCTCCTGAGCAGGTGGGAATACAGGCGCGTGCCATGACCCCTGGCTACTTCTTGTATTTTTAGTAGAGACGGAGTTTCACCATGTTGGTCAGGATGGTCTCGATTTCTTGACCTCGCGAGCCACCCGCCTCGGCGTCCCAAAGTGCTGGGATTACAGGCGTCAGCCACCGCTCCCGGCCGGGAAATGTAAACTTATTGTAACACCTAGAGCTTGACAGAATAAAACAAGCACATTATGTGATTTAAGAAGTCACAAAATTTTATTATGAGGCAAAATCTTCCTTCTTTCTTTTTTTAATACACATAGAGTCATGCTATGTTGCCCAGGCTGGTCTTGAATTCCAGGCCTCAAGCAATCAGCCCACCTCATCCTCCCAAAGTGCTGGGATTACAAGCATGAGCCACGGTGCCTGACTGTCCCGCTAGCCCCCTTTTTTAAGGTAAGAAGAATTCTCTTTACCACCATGAGTAATCACAGGCTGACATAATCATAGTTGAATTTTTTTTTTTTTTTTTTTTTTTTGAGACGGAGTCTCGCTGTGTCTCCCAGGCTGGAGTGCAGTGGCGATCTCGGCTCACTGCAAGCTCCGCCTCCCGGGTTCACGCCATTCTCCCACCTCAGCCTCCCAAGTAGCTGAGACTACAGGCGCCCGCCACCATGCCCGGTTAGTTTTTTGTATTTTTAGTAGAGACGGGGTTTCACCATGTTAGCCAGGATAGTCTCGATCTCCTGACCTCGTGATCCACCCGCCTCGGCCTCCCAAAGTGCTGGGATTACAGGCTTGAGCCACCGCGCCCGGCCTCATAGTTGAATATTCTATTTTATATCTAGGGAGTAGTACAAGAGACTTGGTGATAATTTTTTTTTTTTTTTTTGAGACAGAGTCTGGCTCTGTCACCCAGGCTGGAGTGCAGTGGCTGGATCTCAGCTCACTGCAAGCTCCGCCTCCCGGGTTTACGCCGTTCTCCTGCCTCAGCCTCCCGAGTAGCTGGGACTACAGGCGCCCGCCACCTCGCCCAGCTAGTTTTTTGTGTTTTTTTAGTAGAGACGGGGTTTCACCGTGTTAGCCAGGATGGTCTCTATCTCCTGACCTCGTGATCCGCCCGTCTTGGCCTCCCAAAGTGCTGGGATTACAGGCTTGAGCCACCGCGCCCGGCCGATAATTTTTTAATTATTCAGTTTTTAAGTACTGCCTGTCTTGTAGATATTAAACCAGATGTTTAGTTGGATTTTGAATACCACACATACAGTTTGTCAAGAGTCAGTGCATACTCTTTTTGTGCCTAACCCTTTTACATAAAGCACAGGACTCCCAGGACTAGTATCTACGTCACAGCCCTTGAATAAAGCCCACAGCAAGGAGAGAACTGAGTTTTCTTCTGAAGTCCTGCCTTCCAAGGCCATGGTTGTTTGTCACCCCTTGGTGACTCATATCTGTGGTGTCCCCACCCCTCCATCCCTGATGTCTTGCAGAAGCGTGTTTGCTTCTTTTTCTTTTCTTTTGTTTTTCTTTTTTGAGACAGAGTCTTGGTCTGTCACTCAGGCTGGAGTGCAGTGGCACGATCTTGGCTCACTGCAACCTCTGCTTCCTGGACTCAAGCGATTCTCGTGCCTCAGCCTCTTGAGTAGCTGGGATTACAGGCATGCACCACCACGACTGGCTAATTTTTGTATTTTTGGTATAGACGGGTTTCACCATGTTGGTCAGGTTGGTCTCAAACTTCTGACCTCAAATGATACACCCACCTCAGCCTCCCAAAGTGCTGGGATTACAGATGTGAGCCACCACGCCAGGCCTGTTTGCCTCTTTTTCATAGGAATACTAGATTAGCTGTGAATACCAGCCTTCACTGCAGGTTTAACACAGAGAGCCTGTGGATCCCCCTGACATATGATCATCAGGAGGTCACAGCCAAGGTCTATGGCTCCATATCTGTCTCATTCCTTGGGTTTGACAGAGTAGTTCTGAGCAGCAGAGTACACAGCTGTGCTTGAGTTTGCAGCAGATCCCACTCCTGGTGACAGCTAGACTGCATTATAGACATGCTGCTCCTGCTCATGCCCACGGTCTACAGTAGAGAAGGTACACGTGCTCTGAATTAGGCTGAACTCTGCCAAGTAGCTACAGAACAGAGATCAAGATATTCCCTGGGAAGCATCTACCTGGGCTGCTGTCCTTATGGCACCTTGTATCTGCTTGAATAAACCCTGCATGTTTTCACATCCTCCAGCCTAGAGATGAAGCTCTGGGGTCTGGGAGTTAGCCTGGTGGTCAGCCTGCTCCGGGACAATCCTCAATGCCAGGTTTATCTGGATCCTTGGTAGAGGGACCAAGTGGGTGAGGCCAGGCAAGGCCTTTGGGAGCAGGGTCTGGCATAGTTAAGACCCTACAGAGGGCGGCTGAATCCCCAGAGATTAGAAAAATGGCACCAAGGGTGTTTATCTAGGTTTCACAGGATGCAGCAGGAGGCAGTAAATGAGCAGTCATCCTGGGTCTTAGGTGATGCCTTGCTGGGTCAGACTATGCTGGAATGAATGACAATACTCAAATGGTTTCTCGTGGGTTATGGTCTGAAAGGAGCCCAGGGCTCAGAAGACATCTCATGCAATAACCTACAGCTTCCGTTTCTTTTAAGTTGGCCCCAAGAAAAGAGAATGGGACTCAATTATTCTTCTTGGTCTCCCCATTCCAGATCACCAGACTTCCTCTGCTTCACTTCCTAATTACTACACAATCCTGTCAGTGAGAAGTGGGACTGCTCTAATAGGTGTAGACACTCTGCCCAGTTCCCTGTCCCATCAGGAGGGGAGATGATTGCTTTCCCCGATACTCAGTTAAGGGACATAATCTCTTTTTTTTTTTTTTTTTTTTTTTTTTTGAGACGGAGTCTCGCTCTGTCGCCCAGGCAGGCTGGAGTGCATGCAGTGGCGCAATCTTGGCTCACTGCAAGCTCCGCCTCCCAGGTTCACGCCATTCTCCGGCCTCAGCCTCCCCAGTAGCTGGGACTACAGGCGCCCGCCGCGCGCCCGGCTAATTTTTTCTATTTTTTTTTTTTAGTAGAGACGGGGTTTCACCATGGTCTCGATCTCCTGACCTTGTGATCCGCCCGCCTCGGCCTCCCAAAGTGCTGGGATTACAGGCGTGAGCCACCGCGCCCGGCCAGGGACATAATCTCTACAAATATTTGCCCTTTCGTTAAAATCTTCAGCCTCAAAAGACGTTGACATTTCCGTGTCCCTGTCACATTTCACCTCCAGTTCACAAAAGAGGCCACAGAGACCCAGAGTCAAGAGAAATCAGAAAACTGTGATTCTGATATAAAAGCAGCTTTTTATTTCTCTTTTCAGTTTACAAATTAACATAAGCAAGCTACCGCATTCGGGTGGGGAGTCAGAAAGTATAAAGAAGATGAATGGGGAAATAAAACAATACCCTTCATATCTAGTACATAATAAATCCACAGTATTTGACAACTGAAAGAAAGATAAACTGGGGAGAAGAAATAGGGGCTAGGACCTACTAAGAAAGGGGCAAAGCCGATTATAGTCACATGTCTTTTAGCTCTGGGATTAAGTGAACATACATCTGTCCTAAGCTATTCCCATCATTCTTTTTTCCTCTTCCTTCTCCTCCTCTGTTCAACATTTCTAACTACCTGCTATGCTATGCTGAGTCTCTGCACACAGGTCTATCAGAGACATTTGAGAAAGTAAATGTAGTGATAGGCTAAATCAGCCTGAAAATCTTTCTAAATAAGCCTGAAAATATTTCTTTATCAAGTCCAGTAAAATGAGTTTCAGAATTTTTGTGGCGTGCATAAAAAAGTACCCCGATCTTCTATATATAGGCATTGCGAAGTTCTTTTTTTTTTTTATTCTTTAGAGTTTGTTTATTGAAAATTTGAAGCAGAAAATGAAAAATAAAGATTTTTAGGCTGAGAGTGGGGGCTCACGCCTGTAATCCCAGCACTTTGGGAGGCCAAGGTGGGCAGATCACCTGAGGTCAAGAGTTTGAGACCAGCCTGGCCAACATGGTGAAACCCCATCTCTACTAAAAATACAAAAATTAGCTGGGGATGGCGGCGGGCACCTGTAATCCCAGCTGCTTGGGAGGCTGAGGCGGGAGAATTGCTTGAACCTGGAAGGCAGAGGTTGCAGTGAGCCAAGATCATGCCATATATGTATACCAACAAATCATACTTTTCTTCCAATTATTTTTTAAAAGGTGTAGCAATTTCCATTTATTTATTTATTTACATAATTTTTGAGATTGGGTCTTGCTCTGTTGCCCAGGCTGGAGTGCAGTGGCATGATCTCAGCTCACTACAGCCTGTGCCTCCCACGTTCCAGCAATTCTCCCACCTCAGCTTCCCGAGTAGCTGGGATTACAGGGGCATGCCACCAAGCCCAGCTAATTTTTGCATTTTTAATTGCAAAATTAAAGATATTCCCTGGGAAGCATCTACCTGGGCTGCTGTCCTTATGGCACCTTGTATCTGCTTGAATAAACCCTGCATGTTTTCACATCCAATATGGGGTTTCACCATATTGGCCAGGCTGTTCTCAAACTCCTGACCTCAGGTGATCCACCCGCCTCAGACTCCCAAAGTGTTGGAATGACAGGCATGAGCCACTGTGCCTGGTTGCAATTTCCTTTTAGTTACAAAGAACTATAAAACTCTTATTTAACTGTAGAAAGAATGAAATTCTTTCATCATGCAAATTAAGATACACAGTATAGTTGCAAATCTACACTCAATTGTGTTAATATTAACATATATACAATGCTGCTACTTTCATCAACTTTTTCATTTGGGCATCACAAAGATGAGTCTTCTGATGTTCTATAAGCAATATGTTTATACAAAAGTCAGAAGTTTAGCTAAAATTCAGCCTACACAGTAATAAATGAACATGGAATGGAAATCAAATAAAGTTCTTTAAATAGGATGAAAGAGTCCCAATGTCTCTTAAGCAGCAAGAGCACCTTCCCAATTTAGTTTCAAGATGAGCACCGTACTCCATTTATCCTTGTATTTCCAGGGCCCAGTGTTTCCATGGAAGATCTTTATCCAGCTGCTTGTTTGGAGCCTGCTGCAGGGGGTACAAGGCTGTCCAGCTATTGGCGATGTCCTGTATTAATCAACCACTCAGAAAACTTGTTCTCTACCAGTACCTGGAACTGCTTCCTTTGTCCTATGTCAAATGAGCCTCCTTCACAGTTTTCTGCCAGATCTGTATCTTCAGTTCTCTTTGACCCAGTGCTTTCTGATAAACAGATGGAAGACCCCCAGGAATCTCTGTGGTGTCCTCTTCCATTTCAAAGGAAATAATAAATACATATAATTCAGAAGGTGGTAAAAGCCAGAAGACACTAGTGTCGCTGTTCTCTCTGCATACAACCATTGGATTATTCCAATAGTTACGCACTGTAGCAAGGACTGGCCATATGGTTCTCTTTTGACCAGGACTAATGCTGGGTCCATTACCTAGCGTTGGGTAATGGGTATGAAAAGGGGCAAAAGTTACTATCTGGCTCCCAGAGAGAATGAGTGGGCACATAGGCATCAGAATGTGAAAGACGCAACCTGTCGCAGAAGAGATGGACAAATGATGCCAAACAGCAATGACTTTAACATTGTCACAACTGTGGAGGTAAAGCATAGTTGCTACAGGGCCCAAGACAAAGGTGCTAGTCCTGCACTTCTCAATTGTCACAGGTCATAAGGGAGAGAGCAGATACATAAAAGATTCGTTGCAATGATGAATCTCTACATGCGCCCCCACCAGAGTATCTGAGCTCTTAGCCAATGTCTGCTTGTAAACCTGGCTCATCACCACCATGTGGTGCATCCCAGGGGCCACATTAGAATTACAAGCAATCTGGGCCAGTTGTGGTGACTCATACCTGTAATCCTGGCACTTTGGGAGGCCGAGGTGAGTGGATCATTTGAGGTCAGGAGTTTGAAATCAGCCTGGCCAACATGGTGAAACCCCATCTCTGAAAAATGCAAAAATTATGGCCAGGCGCAGTAGCTCACGCCTGTAATTCTAGCACTTTGGGAGGCCAAGGTGGGTGGATCACAAGGTCAGGAGATTGAGACCATCCTGGCTAACACGGTGAAACCCCGTCTCTACTAAAAATACAAAAAATTAGCCGGGCGTGGTGGCGGGCGCCTGTAGTCCCAACTACTCAGGAGGCTGAGGCAGGAGAATGGCGTGAACCCGGGAGGTGGAGCTTGCAGTGAGCTGAGATCCAGCCACTGCACTCCAGCCTGGGCAACACAGCTAGACTCCGTCTCAAAAAAAAAAAAAAATGCAAAAATTAGCTGGGCGTGGTGGTGGGTACCTGTAATCCCAGCTACTTGGGAGGCTGAGGCAAGATAATCGCTTGAGCTGAGGAAGTGGAGGCTGCAGTGAGCAGAGATCCAGCCTGGGCAACACAGTGAGACTCCATCTCAAAAAAAAAAAAAAAAAAAAAAAAAAAAAAAAAGAAGAAGAAGAAGAAGGAGAAGAATTGCAAGCAATCTTAGCTCTTTTGGTTGTCCCTTCAACTTGATGAGCCCAAGCCAATTTCTTTCCAGACTTGAGGCAAGTTGATGTACCAAATGGATTCTCAGTCAAAAGGACCTCAACCAGGCTTCCAGCTTGTAGAAAGGAGAGTCTTAGAGATCTTTGAGAAGCCACTATCTGCAAGCAGTGGTTACTACAGTGCAAGTTCATGAAGTGGCTAGATCTTCCTGGCTCTACTTATTCTACCTTCAATAAGGAAGCTTCTGGAGACACTAGACTACTATGGGTTGAATGAAATGATGCAGTGAGTTGTCCTGGATCTAAAAGCAGCTTGGGAGATCAGACATGATCATAGATAAAAGCTTGGTGACTGTAATCATTCCAGTTCTTATTATGACAATTAGATTTTTCAGTCAGGTCAGGAGGCTGAGATCTGTTTCTGGGACTAGGCCACTCTTTTTTTTTTTTTTTTTTTTTTTTTTTTTGAGACGGAGTCTCCCTCTGTCGCCCAGGCTGGAGTGCAGTGGCGCGATCTCGGCTCACTGCAAGCTCCGCCTCCTGGGTTCCCGCCATTCTCCTCCCTCAGCCTCCCGAGTAGCTGGGACTACAGGTGCCCGCCACCTCGCCCGGCTAGTTTTTTGTATTTTTAGTAGAGATGGGGTTTCACCGTGTTAGCCAGGATGGTCTCGATCTTCTGACCTCGTGATCCGCCCGTCTCGGCCTCCCAAAGTGCTGGGATTACAGGCTTGAGCCACCGCTCCCAGCCTAGGCCACTCTTCTGCAATCAAAGATGTCCTTAGTAGAGGCCTTGTTCAATTGTTGAATGTATAAGAAGAGCAGAAACTGCAGGGTGTCCACTGAAAACTGATTTCTCTGCTTTTCAACTTCCTCCTCAGACATGCAGTTGGACAGAACCTCAGACCATTCCAGGCGCTCCTCAGGTGTCTTCACTGAAAGACTCTCAGATATTTCGAAGTAAAGCCACATCAGGTCCTTGGCCAACTGCAGCTTCCCACAAGCAATGCGCCTTGGTGTAGACCAGTAGAGGAGTGGGGAAGCTCCTTCCATGGCTCGGATTCGCACATAGGTGGATATCTTCCTGAGACAGTGAAGACTAAACTTGGATGGAGGGGGGGACCTGCAAGGCACCCACTATAAAGGGTTCTGCTGTCACCCAGAGGAGAACTCTGGGCTCATCCAAGTTATCTCCAAGGACATCTGGGTGAAAACGCATCTTTGCATACCTGCCTTAGCAGGTGCCCTCACTTCTCCGTGCGAGTGCCACGGCGCCCCATGTCCCTTCACTGACTGGGCCCAACCCTCGCCCTGGTCTTGTGAAGTTCTTTTTTTTTTCTTTATAATTATTAACGAGATATTATTTATTTATTTTTGAGATGGGGGTCTCGCTCTGTTGCCAGGCTGGAGCGCAGTGGCACAATCTTGGTCACTGCAACCTCTGCCTCCCAGGTTCAAGCAATTCTGCTGCCTCAGCCTCTTAAGTAGCTGGGACCAGAGGCACGTGCCACTACACTGGCTAATTTTTGGATTTTTAGTAGAAACAGGGTTTCACTATGTTGGCCAGGCTGGTCTTGAACTCCTGATCTCGTGATCCACCTGCCTCGGCTTCCCAAAGTGCTGGGATGACAGGCATGAGCCACGGCACCCACGCCATTGTGAAGTTCTTAATTTCGGAGGTATTCATCAGCCGTTTGCCTACTTCTTCCAAATGCTCCCAAGACTCATCCGTGCACTTCTGGGTGACATTGACAGCAGAAGTCTTGAACTCTGTTACCAGTTTAGGGGAAGGGAGCTTCTCAGTAAATTCAAACATCAGCACTGCTGTCTCATAGAGCACCTGCCCACATCCATAGGTACATGCCTCAGGAAGGGTAACGGGAGTGCTGGACCCGCATAAGCTCCCCTGTGGTTCCCCCCAGATCCCTCACGACGATATTAGTATTGCCAATCACTTCCTCCTCCTTGAACTTTTGACACTCTCAGATGGGGGTTTCAGTAGTATCCTTTCCTCCCATCCTAATGAGCTGAAGCTGCAGAACGTGGGCCTCAGTTGGGCAGCCCACCTCCTCCAAGGCCACCTTCAGAGCTAAGTTGGACAGGTACTCAGGCAGAGGGACTAGGGAGGGGGCTGTGTGTAAGAGATCCTGGCTGGTCCTGGGATCTGAGAGAGGAATCTCGCTCTCCCAGAGATAAGAGATGGATGCCCAGTCTCTGGAAAAGATGGCTGGAAGGTTAGGGCCCCACTCTGGGCATTTCTTTGAAAGGCAGCTACCAGGGACAGCAGGACACAGCAAAGGAGCAGCACAGCCTGGATCATAGGGGGACAGCAGAGCAGCCCTGCTGGAAGGAAGTGGTGCTCAGGTTGGGAAGTGGAGAAAGTCTCAGGACAAAGAGACACCAAGACTGGACAGAGCTAGAAAGTGTCTTAGCCCTTGGAAAATTCAATTGCCCTGAACACACCTCATCTTCACTCTTAAAGGATGTAGGTGATCCTCACCTGCTCCAGAAAAACAAGCCAGAGGAACGAGTTGGCCCAAAACACATCCTTTGCTTCAGTGCTTCCCTAATCTGAATGACTTCTTTTTAGACCTGACGTATTTACCCCAGTCAAAAAAGCTGATGCCTTCTGAAAACAGTGAAGAACGTAACATGCACAAATATTTATCTACCTTTTCCTGGCCCAGACTTTGTCCTTCTCACCTTTGTCCCACACTGACAAACATTTTTCCCTTCGTGGCTTCTGCTTCTTCTGCCCCATATCCTTGTCACCCTAAGGATTTACACTAGACCTAAACTTAGATTTAAAAAATTTCCTCTGTACCTTCTGAGGAAACAGGAAGGAGAGAAAGGGAGGGGTGCCTTTCACCTCTGGGTAGGAGAAATGCTATGGCCTGAATGTTCGTACCCTCCAAAAATCCTGTTGAAACTTAATCCACAATATGGGAGTATTGAAAGGTACAGTCTTATGTCTGTAATTCCAGCACTTTGGGAGGCCAAGGTGGACAGATCACCTGAGGTCAGGAGTTTGAGACTAGCCTGACCAACATGGTGAAACCCCATCTCTACAAAAATACAAAAAAAATTAGCCGGGCATGATGGCGGGTGCCTGTAATCCCAGCTACTGGGGAGGCTGAGATGGGAGAATCATATGAACCTGGGAGGCGGAGGTTGCAGTGAGGCGAGATCACGCCATTGCACTGCAGCCTGGGCGACAGAGCGAGACTCTGTCTCAAAAAAAAAAGAAAGAAAAAAAGAAAAAGAAATGAAAGAAAGGTACGGTCTTTAAGAGGTGATTGGGTAGGCCAGGCGTGGTAGCTCACACCTGTCATCCCATCAAGGCGATCAAGACCATCCTGGCCAACATGGTGAAACCTCGTCTCTAATAAAAATACAAAAATTAGCCGGGTGTGGTGGCGTTCGCCTGTAGTCCCAGCTACTCAGGAGGCTGAGGCAAGAGAATCTCTTGAACCCGGGAGCCGGAGGTTGCAGTGAGCCGGGATCGTGCCACTTCTCTCCAGCCTGGGTGACAGAGCAAGACTCCATCTCAAAAAAAAAAAAAAAAAGAGGTGATTTGGTCATGAGGGGTCTGCCTTCATGAATGGATTAAAATGTGTTTCAGAATGATTAATTCATGGATTAACAGGTTATCAAGGGAGTGTTACTGGTGGCTTTATAAGAAGAGAAATACCAGAGCTAGCATGCTGGACCCCCTTGCCGTGTAATGCTCAGAGCCCAGGCCACATCAGGACTCTAGAGTCCCCACCACGAAGAAGGCCCTCATTAGATGCTGAGCCATGGCCTTGGACCTTCCAGCTACGAGAATTGTAAGAGATAAATTTCTTTATAAATTACCTAGTTTTAGGTGTTCTAAGCAACAGAAAACAAACTAAGAAAAGACTCTAAAAGAGTTATTACAGGTTTTGCACGGTGGCTCACGTCTGTAATCCCAGCACTTTGGGAGGCCGAGATGGGCAGATCACCTGAGGTTAGGAGTTCGAGACCAGCCTGGCCAGCATGCAGAAACCCCATCTCTACTAGAAATACAAAATTAGCCGGGCATGGTGGCACATATCTGTAATCCCAGCTACTTGGGAGGCTGAGGTAGGAGAATCGCTTGGACCCAGGAGGGGAAAGTTGTGGTGAGCCGAGATCATGCCATTGCACTCCAGCCTGGGCAATAAGAGGGAAACTCTGTCTCAAAAAAAAAAAAAAAAAAAAAAAAATAGAGTTATTACTCTATGGACTTATCAGGTAGATGAATGGGAGAATAGAACCTATTAGCAAGTCAGACCAAATCAGAGAAACTTTTTAGTCTTTACCTATTTAATTCCAATGCAATACCCAAATTGAACACATTCATTACCACGCTAGTACTGCTTTTTAAGCTTACATCAAAACAATTCGAACTGGGCTTAATCTCTCTTCTAGGGGTATCTGCAGTTTGGAAAATAGGGAAAGATGGCGTATAGTTCCTCCTACAACGGTAAAAGGGCCCACATAATTGTGCCCTAATGGGAGGCACCTAATGGTTCCTCCCTGGAGCTATGACCAACCTCTGGCAGACAACCTAAGGAAACAGGCCAGTGAAGAAGCCCAGGCCAGGTGCAGTGGCTCACACCTGTAATCCCAGCACTTCGGTAGGCTGAGGTGGGTGGGTTAAGTGAGGTCAGAAGTTTGAGACCAGCCTGGACAACATAGTGAAACCCTGTCTCTACAAAAAAAATATATAAAAATTAGCTAGGCATGGCGGCAGGTGCCTGCAGCCCCAGCTACATGGGAGGTTGAGGTAGGAGAATCACTTGGACCCGGGAGGTGGAGGTTGCAGTGAGCCAAGATCACACCATTGAACTTCAGCCTGGGCAACAAGAGCAAAACTCCGTCCAAAAAAAAAAAAAAAAACAAGGTCCAGAGTCCCTCCTCCTATCTTAGTCCCCAGGAAAGACACCTAACAATGAAGAAGAAATCAGAAACAAAAACTTTTAGAACAGGGAGCTACTCGGACACACACCTAAAACTGGGACAACTAGATGTAGAGATGTCCAACCCTGCCAACTGAATCTCAAGCCTCTGCTGCTGCTGCACAGCTCAGGGAGATTTTTGGATCTTGTCTAAGTCTACCATTTCTGATCTGAGTTCACCATCCATAGCTGGACCTATCTCCTCCTCTAGCCTTCTGGTTCTTCAGCTGGCATCATCATCCTCAGTATGTATCTTAGTTTATTTGTGCTGCTATAAAGGAAATACCTGAGGCTGGGTAATTTATAAAGAAAAGAGGTTTATTTTGCTTATGATTCTGCAGACTGTACAAGAAGCATGGTGTGGCCGGGTGTGGTGGCTCATGCCTGTAATCCTAGCACTTTGGGAGGTGGAGGTGGGTGGGTCAGGCTGAGGTCAAGAGTTCGAGACCAGACTGGCCAACGTGGTGAAACACCATCCCTACTAAAAATACAAAAATTAGTCAGGTGTGGTGGCGATCGCCTATAATCCCAGCTACTCAGGAGGCTGAGGCAGAAGAATTGTTTGAACCCCAGGGGCGGAGGTTGCAGTGAGCTGAGATCATGCCACTTCACTTCAGCCTGGTCGAAAGAGTGAAACTCCATCTCAAAAAAAAAAAAAAAAAAAAAAAAGAGCATGGTGCCAGCATCTGCTTCTGGGCCTCAGGAAGCTTCCACTCATGGTAGAAGGCAAAAGGGAGCAGGCAGCACGCAGCAAGAGTGGAAGGGACAGGGAAGGGAAGTGTCAGGCTCTTCTTCATAATCAGTTCTTGCAGGAACTAAGACAACTCACTCATTCCCTTGAAAGAGAATGGCACCAAGCTATTCACGAGGGATCCACCCCACAATCCAAACTCCCACCAGGCCCCAGCTCCGACACTGGGGATCACATTTCAGCATGAGACTTCAAGGGGACAAATATCCAAACTATCTCAGTATAAAACTGCCTTGTCTTTTTTTTTTTTTTTTTTTTTTTGAGACGGAGTCTCGCTCTGTCGCCCAAGCTGGAGTGCAGTGGCCGGATCTCAGCTCACAGCAAGCTCCGCCTCCCGGGTTCACGCCATTCTCCTGCCTCAGCCTCCCGAGTAATTGGGACTGCAGGCGCCCGCCACCTCGCCTGGCTAGTTTTTTGTATTTTTTAGTAGAGACGGGATTTCACCATGTTAGCCAGGATGGTCTTGATCTCCTGACCTCGTGATCCACCCGTCTCGGCCTCCCAAAGTGCTGGGATTACAGGCTTGAGCCACCGCACCCGGCCAAAACTGCCTTGTCTTAGAAATTATTTGAATTTCTTCAAATTTGAGTTTATCTTCAGGACTGAGGAGTAGAATGACAGAGGACATGAAGACAAAGGCAGGTCCCCCAACCAGACCTCCTTCCCTTATCTGCCACGTGTTCCTCATCAATGCCTAGCAGTTATCACTTCTTGCGCACTTGAGTTTTCATTGCTGTTGTTTGTTTTTAATTAATAGAGTATTTTTTAGGGAAATTTTAGGTTTACAAAAACATTGAGCAGAGAGTAGAGTTCTGGTATAATCCCTCTTCCCACACCCCTCAGTTTTCCCTATTATTAAGATCGTACATTGGCGTGCTACATTTGTTGTTTTTTGTTTTTTGTTTTTGAGATGGAGTCTTGCTCTGTTGCCCAGGCTGGAGTGCAGTGGCACGATCTTGGCTCACTGCAACCTCTGCCTCCTGGGTTCACACCATTCTCCTGCCTCAGCTTCCTGAGTAGCTGGGACTACAGGCACCCGCTACCATACCCAGCTAATTTTTTTTTTTTTTTTTTTTTTTTTTTTTTTTGAGACGGAGTCTCACGCTGTTGCCCAGGCTGGAGTGCAGTGGCGCGATCTCGGCTCACTGCAAGCTCCGCCTCCCGGGTTCCCGCCATTCTCCTGCCTCAGCCTCCTGAGTAGCTGGGACTACAGGCACCCGCCACCGCGCCCGGCTAATTTTTTGTATTTTTAGTAGAGACGGGGTTTCACTGTGGTCTCGATCTCCTGACCTTGTGATCCGCCCACCTCGGCCTCCCAAAGTGCTGGGATTACAGGCTTGAGCCACCGCGCCCGGCCAGTATTTTTAGTAGAGACGGGGTTTCACTGTGTTAGCCAGGATGGTCTCGATCTCCTGACCTCGTGATCTGCCCGCCTCGTCCTCCCAAAGTGCTGGGATTACAGGTGTGAGCACCACGCCCAGCCGCTACATTTGTTATAATTGATTATTGTATTATTGTTATTGAGACAAGGTCTCACTCTTGTCACCAAGGCAGTAAGTAGTGCAGTGGTGTGATAATAGCGCACTGCAACCTTGACCTCCCAGGCTCAAGTGATCCTCCTGCCTTAGCCATTCATGTAGGTGGGACAACAGGCATGTACCACGGTGCGTGGCTAATTTTTTAATATTTCTGTAGAGACAGGGTCTCACTTTGTTGCCCAGGCTTGAGCTGATTCTGGAAGGATGGGCTAGTGGTTGGATAGAACCCTCCAATAAAGGGACTGGCATGATCCACAGCTTGCTGGCATGAAAAGGCCCACTCTGTGTGGGTGACTGAAAATAGTTAAGGGGGGCTGGCTGAGCACGGTGGCTCACGCCTGTAATCCCAGCACTTTGGGAGGCTGAGGTGGGTAGATCACCTGAGGTCAGGAGTTACAGACCAGCCTGGCCAACATGGTGAAATCCCATCTCTAATAAAAATTTTAAAAATTAGCTGAGTGTGGTGGTACACGCCTGTAATCCCAGCTACTTGGGAGGCTGAGGCAGGAAAATCACTTGAAGTTGCGAGGTGGAGGCTGCAGTGAGACGAAATCACGCCACTGTACGCCAGCCTGGGTAACAGATGGAGACTCCATCTCAAAAAAAATAATAATAATAATAATTTCTGCAGAGACTGGGCTTGGTGACTCATGCCTATAATCCTAGCACTTTGGGAGGCCAAGGCTGGTGGATCACTTGAGGCTAGCAGTTTGAGACCAGCCTGGCCAACATGGTGAAACCCTGTCTCTACTAAAAATATAAAAATTAGCCAGGCGTGGTGGTACATGCATGTAATCCCAGCTACTTGGGAGGCTGAGGCAGGAGAATTGCTTGTACCAGGGAGGTGGAAGTTGCAGTGAGCCGAGATCATGCCATTGCACTCCATCCTGGGCGACAAGAGTAAAACTCTGTCGAAAAAAAAAAAAAAGAAAGGAAAGCAAGCAAGCAAGCAAGAATTAGCCAGGTATAATCCCACCTACTTGGGAGGCGCTGAGGCACAAGAATTGCTTGAACCTGGGAGGTGGAGTTTCAGTGAGCCAAAATCATGCCACTGCACTCCAGCCTGGGTGATAGAGCAAGACTCTGTCTCAAAAGAAAAAAAAAAAGTATTTCTGCAGACAGAATGGAAAATGAACTTGAACTAAGGAATTAAAGGAAGAAGAGATTAGAGGGAGGAACCCTAGAACCCTAGAGAGCCAACTATTTTAAGAATCTAGGTCAGGCCAGGCACAGTGGCTTACGCAGGAGGATCACTTGAGCCCAGGGGATTGAGACCAGCCTGGACAGCATAGTGAGACCTTGTCTCTACAAAAAAATTTCAAAGTAGCTGAGTGTGGTAGTGTGCTTCTGTAGTACCAGCTCCTCAGGAAGCTGAGGTGGGAGGACCACTTGAGCCCCAGAGGTTGAGGCTACAGTGAGCTGTAATTGCACCACTTTACTTCATCCTGGGTGACAGAAGGAGACCCTATCTCAAAAGGAAAAAAAAAAAAAAAAAAAAAGAAAAAAAAAAGGAGGAGGGGGATGCATTTTGGTGGTTGAACCAATGTATTGTAGTATATGGCTCATTCTCTTAAGCTCCATCAGCAGCAGATGCAGTAAAAACAACTTTATTTGATCTATGACCCTGGGTGTGGAAGTTAAGGAGGAAGGAACCAGTTAGTTTCCTGGAGTCCCAACCTTAGTCCCAAGAGGTTTTTTACACACATGGAGAGCCAGTAGCTGAATGGGGCAAAAAAGAACTCAGGAAGTAAGTGAAAGGTCTTTAGACAAAATGGGTATGGGGTTTCTTTTTGGGGTGAAGAAAATGTTTTGGAATTATTGGTGACAGTTGCACAAAACTGTAAATGTACTGAAAGATACTGAGTTGTACACTTCAAAATGGTTAAAATAGTGCATGTTATGCGAATTCTACCCCCCGCCAAAATAAAAAGAAGACATTCAAAATCTCAAACGATTAATCACCAGCAGACCTGCAGTATAAGAAATGTTGTTTTTTTTTTTTTCTTTTTTTTTTTTTTTTTTTTTGGCAGGGTCTTGCTCGGTCTCCAAGGCTGGAGTGCAGTGGTGCAATCTCAGCTCACTGCAACCTCTGCCTCCCAGGCTCAAGCCATCCTCCTGCCTCAGCTTCCTGAGTAGCTGGGACTACAGGCATGTACCACCACACCCAGCTAATTGTTGTACTTTTTGTAGAGACAGGGTTTTACCATGTTGCCCAGGCTGGTCTGAAACTCTTGAGCTCAGGTGATCCACTCACCTTGGCCTCCCAAAATGCTGGGATTACAGGCATGAGCCACTGCACCTGGCCTAAGAAATGTTAATAGAAATCTGTAGACAGAGGAAAATGACTTCCATTGGAAATCTGGATATACATAAAGAAATGGAGACCATAGGAAATAGTAATTAAATAGGTAAATATACATTTTTGTTTATTTGTGTGTGTGTGTGTGTGTGTGTGTGTTTTTGAGATGGAGTCTCATTCTGTAAGTCTGGCTGGAGTGCAGTAGCACAGTATCAGCTCACTGCAACCTCCGTCTCCTGGGTTCAAGCAATTCTCCTGCCTCAGCCTCCCGAGTAGCTGGGATTACAGGCGCCTACCATCATGTCCAGCTAAATTTTTAATATTTTTAGTAGAGACGAGGTTTCACCATGTTGGCCAGGATGGTCTCAAACTCCTGACCTCAGGTGATCCACCCGCCTCGGCCTCCCAAAGTGCTGGGATTACAGGCATGAGCCACTGCGCCCGGCCCCTTAAATATACATTTTTAAAAGAGATAATTGGCTGTTGACTATTTAAAGCAAAAATAATGCAGTGTGGAGTTTATAACAGATGTAAGTGTAAAATGTAACAATAGCACAAAGGCTGGGAGGGAGAAAATGGAAATATACTATGGTTTCTTACACTGTACATTAAGTAGTATAATAAATAGCACCTGAAGGTAGTCTGTAATAAATTAGAGATGATTACTATAAACCCTAAAGCAACACTAAAATAACAAAGCAGGTGGGGCACAGTGACTTATATCTGTAATCTCAGCACTTTTCGAGGCTGAGGCAGGAGGATCACTTGAAGCCAGGAGTTTGAGATTAGCCTGAGCAACATAGTGAGACGTCATCTCTACAAAAAATAAAAAATGTTATCCAGGGGCTGGGTGCAGTGTTATCCAGGCGCTGGGTGCAGATTTTAGGAAGCTGAGGCAGAAGGATTATGTGAGCCCAGAAGTTCAAGACCAGCCTGGGCAACATATGGAGCCTCCATCTCCGTAAAAAATAAAAAATTAGCCAGGTGTGATGGCACAAACCTGTGGTCCCAGCTACTTGAAGGTGGGAGGATCACTTGGATGTGGGAGGTGGAGACCACAGTGAGCCATGATTGCACCAGTGCACTCCTGCCTGGGTGATAGAGCAAGACCATGTCTCAAAAATAAAAAGCCAGATGTAGCGGCACATAGCTGTAGTTCCAGCTACTTGGGAGGACAAGGTGGGAAGATTGCTTGAGCCCAGGAGTTTGAGACTGCAGTGAGTCATAATTGCACAAATGCACTCCAGACTGGGTGACAGAGCAAGACTCTGTTACAGAAAGGGGGGGGCGGGGAAGAGAGAAGATGGAATTATAAAAAATACTCAGTTAAACCCAAAGAAGAGCTGGGCACAGTGGCTCACACCTGTAATTCCCAGCACTTTGGGAGGCCGAGGTGGGCGGATCATGAGGTCAAGAGATCAAGACCATCCTGGCTAACACGGTGAAACCCCGTCTCTACTAAAAATATAAAAAATTAGCCGGGCATGGTGGTAGGTGCCTGTAGTCCCAGCTACTTAGGAGGCTGAGGCAGCAGGAGAATCGTGTGATCTGAGGCAGAGGTTGCAGTGAGCCAAGATCGTGCCACTGCACTCCAGCCTGGGTGACAGAGAGAGACTCCATCTCAAAAACAACAACAACAACAAAAACCCAAAGAAGAAAAAGAGGGAAGGAGAACAAAGAACAGATGAGACAAATAGAAAACAAGTAGCAAAATGTAATACTTAAACCTGACAATATCAATAACGATATTAAATATAAATGATCTAAACAACAAAATTAAAAGGCAAAGATTGTCAGATTGGATAAAAGAAAAAAGTCCAACTATGTGCTTTCTATGAGAAACCCACTTTAAAAGAAACAAATAAATTATAAGTAAAAGGATTTTTAATACCATGCTAACACTAACCCACAGAAAACTGGAGTGGCTATGTTAATATCACAAAAGCAGACTTCAGGGCTGGTCGTGGTGGCTCACGCCTGTAATTCCAGCACTTTGGGAGGCCAAGGCAGGAGGATTGTGTGAGCTGAAAAGTTTGAGACCATCCTGGGCAACATAGTGAGATGTTGTCACTATAACAACAGATTTTTTTTTTTTTTTTAAAGAAAGAAAGAAATGTAGGCCAGGAGTGGTGGCTCATGCCTGTAATCCCAGCACTTTGGCAGGCTGAGGCGGGCAGATCACAACGTCAGGAGTTCGAGATCAGCCTGACCAACATGGTGAAACTCCGTCTCTACTAAAAATACAAAAATTAGCTGGGTGTGGTGGCGTGCACCTGTAGTCCCAGCTATTCAGAAGGCTGAGGCAGGAGAATCGCCTGAACCTGGGAGGTGGAGGTTGCAGTGAGCCAAGATCGTGCCATTGTACTCCAGGCTGGTTGATAGAGCGAGACTCCATCTCAAAAAAAAAAAAAAAAAAAGAAAGAAAGAAAGAAAGAAAGAAAAAAGAAAGAAAAGAAAAGTAGACTTCAGAGGAAAGAATATTATAGGGATAAATAATGCCATTTGACAGTGAAAAAGGGACCAATTTATTAAGAGAACCTAACAATTCTAAGCATTTATACATACGATAACAGAGCTTCAAAACACAAGAAGCAGGCTGGGCACGGTGGATCATGTCTGTAATCCCAGCAGTTTGGGAGGCTGAGACAGGTAGATCACTTGAGGTCAGGAGTTTGACACCAGCCTGGCCAACATGGCGAAACCGTATCTCTACTAAAAATACAAAAATTAGCCAGGTATAGTGGTGCACACCTGTAGTCCCAGCTACTTGGGAAGCTGAGGCACAAGAATTGCTTAAAACCGGGAGGCAGAGGTTGCAGTGAGCCAATATCATGCCACTGCACTCCAGCCTGCGTGACAGAGCAAGACTCTGTTAAAAAAAAAAAAAAAATCAAAATCCAAAACGATGTATCAATAAATTTAAAAGGATTCAAGTCATACGAAGTATGTTCCTTGAGCACAGTGGAATTAAATTAGAAACTAATTACTGGCCGGGCGCGGTGGCTCACGCCTGTAATCCCAGCACTTTGGGAGGCCTAGTCGGGCAGATCACGAGGTCAGGAGATCGAGACCATCCTGGCTAACACGGTGAAACCCCATCTCTACTAAAAATACAAAAAATTAGCCGGGCGTGTGGTGGGCGCCTGTAATCCCAGCTGCTTGGGAGGCTGAGGCGGGAGAATGGCATGAACTCAGGAGGCGGAGCTTGCAGTGAGCTGAGATTGCACCACTGCACTCCAGCCTGGGTGACAGAGCGAGACTACATCTCAAAAAAAAAAAAAAAAAAAAAAAGAAACTAATTACCGATATCTGGATGATAGCCCAGTGTTGGGAAATGAAATAACACACATTTAAGTAATTTTGATTTCAAAGAGTAAAAAGAAAATTCAAAAAGTACTTTGAGCTGAATGAAAATAAACACACAACATGTCAAAATTTGTGAGATGCTGCTAAAGCTGTGCTTAGAAGGAAATTTAGAGCACATGAACATACAGATTCAAGAAATGGAGTGAACCCTAAGTAGAATACATTCAAAGAAATCCATTGCAAGACACATTATAAGCAAACTTCTTAAAATAAAGACAAGGAGAAAAGTCTTGGAAGCAAATACAAACAACACAGTACCTGTAAAGGAACAATTACTCCATTGACAGTAGACTTCTTTTTTTTTTTTTTTTTTTTTTTTTTTTTTTTTTTTTTTTTTTTTTTGAGACGGAGTCTCGCTCTGTCACCCAGGCTGGAGTGCAGTGGCCGGATCTCAGCTCACTGCAAGCTCCGCCTCCCGGGTTCACGCCATTCTCCGGCCTCAGCCTCCCGAGTAGCTGGGACTACAGGCGCCCGCCACCTCGCCCGGCTAAGTTTTTTGTATTTTTAGTAGAGACGGGGTTTCACTGTGTTACCCAGGATGGTCTCGATCTCCTGACCTTGTGATCCGCCCGTCTCGGCCTCCCAAAGTGCTGGGATTACAGGCTTGAGCCACCGCGCCCGGCCCGACAGTAGACTTCTTATAAGAAGCCATAGAGACCAGCAGGGAATGGCACGTTTTCCAAGTACTGAAAAAACAAACAAACAAACACAAACAAACAAACAAAAAACAACTGTCAACTTTAAATCCCATACCCTACAAGAATATCCTTCAGGAAGATTCTCAGATAAGGGAAACTAAGATAATTTGCCTCCACCAGACCTACTCTTAAAAAAAAAAAAAAAAAGTTTAAAACATTATGAAGAAAATTTGGGAGGCTGAGACAGGCAGATCACTTGAGGTCAGGAGTTCAAGACCAGCATGGCCAACATGGCGAAACCCGATCTCTACTGAAAATACAAAAATTAGCCGTGCATGGTGCTGCATGCCTGTAGTCTTAGCTACTCGAGAGGCTGAGGCAGGAGAGTCACTCGAACCTGGGAGTCAGAGATTGCAGGGAGCCAGGATCACATCACTGCACTCCAACCTGGGCAACAGAATGAGACGCCATCACAAACAAACAAACAAAACAAAAATTATGAAGAAAGAAGAGGAAGTATAAAAATATAAATATATGATAATAGGTCAATCTTCTCATCTTGAGTTTTCTAAATTATATTGGATGGCTGAAGTAAATATTATATTATCTGATATGGTTCTCAGTATATAGATGGGAAATATTTAAGATAATTAAAGTATACAAGGGGGAGGGAATGTTAAGGGACCTAAATGGAGGTAAGATTTCTATACTTGACTCAAACTGATAAAATGTTGACCCCAGTAATTGTGATAGGTTTCATATGTATAATGTAATATCTAGACCAACGACTAAAAACATTCATAATAAATAAAAAGTTATAACAGATAAATCAAAAAGGAATTTTAAAAAATGTTTAAGTAATCCGCAGGAAGGGGGAAAACAGTCGAAGAGTGATGAAAATGCGAGATGAAACAAAAAGAAACATAAAATGGCAGACTTAGCCCTAATATATCAAAAATTACATTAAATGTAAATGATCTAGGCATACCAATTAAAAGACTGGTAGAAAAATAAAAAACAACATGTATATGTACATGCACATTTATATGTAAATATAATGACATCGGTAGGTTGAATGTAAAAGGATAGGCTGGGCGCGGTGGCTCACACCTGTAATCCCAGCACTTTAGGAGGCCGAGGTGGGTGGATCATCTGAAGCCAGGAGTTTGAGACCTGCCTGGCCAACATGGAGAAACCCTGTCTCTACTAAAAATACAAAAAATTAGCCAGGCATGGTGGCACATGCCTGTAATCCCAGCTACTTGGGAAGTTGAGGCAGGAGAATTGCTTGAACCCAGGAGGCGGAAGCTGCAGTGAACTGAGATTGTGCCATTGCACTCCAGCCTGTGCAACAAGACCGAAAGACGATCTCAAAAAAAAAAAAAAAAGTAAAAGATAAATCATACACGTATTACTCAAAAGAAATCAGGAGTGGCCATGCTAATACCAGATAAAATGATTTAAGAGCAATGAAAATTACTGCAGATTGAGAGGAACATTGTCTAATGAACAAAGCCTTAACCCACCAAGAGGACACAGCAATTTTTTAAAAATATAGTTTGCTTTGTCACCTAGACTGGAATGCAGTGGTCATGTCATGGTTCTTTGCAGCCTTGACCTCCCAGGCTCAAAAGATCCTCTGACCTCAGCCTCCTAAGTAACTGGGACTACAGAGGCACACCACCACACCTGACTAATTTTTGTCTTTTTGTCTTTCTTTTTTTTTTTTGTAAAGGCACTTTCACCATGTTGCCCAGACTGGTCTTGGAAGACTGCCTCAGTCTTCCAAAGTGCTGGGATTACAAGCATGAGCCACCATTCCCAGCCTATGACACAGCAGTCCTAAATGTGCACATATCAAACAACAGAGGCCAGGTGCAGTGGCTCATGCCTGTAATCTCAGCACTTTGGGAGGTAGAGGCAGGAAATCACTTGAGGCCAGGAGTTCAAGACTAGCCTGGCCAACATGGTGAAACCCTGTCTCTACTAAAAAATACAAAAATCTGCCAGGTGTGGTAGCATGTGCCTGTTATCCCAGCTACTCAGGAGGCTGAGTCATGAGAATCAGTTAAACCCAGGAGTTAGAGGCTGTAGTAAGCCAAGATCACACCACTGCACTCCAGCTTGGGCAACAGAGCAAGACTCTATCTCAAAAAAACAAAAACAAAAAAGCCCCAATAAAATAGAGCTTCAAGATATATCAGGCTGAGGCCGGGCATGGTAGCTCACGCCTGTAATCCCAGCACTTTTGGAGGCCAAGGTAGGCAGATTGCCTGAGTTCAGGAGTTCAAGACCAGCCAGGGCAATATGGTGAAAGCTCATCTCTACTAAAAAAGATACAAAAAATTAGCCAGGTGTGGTGGTGTGCACCTGTAATCCCAGCTACTTGGGAGGCTGAGGCACAAGAGTCGCTTGAACCCAGGAGGTGGAGGTTGCAGTGAACCGAGATTGCACCACTGCACTCCAGCCTAGGCAACAGAGTGAGACTCAAAAAAAAAAAAAAAAAAACAACAACCAAAAAAAACCGGGCGCGGTGGCTCAACCCTGTAATCCCAGCACTTTGGGAGGCCGAGGCGGGTGGATCACGAAGTCAGGAGATAGAGACCATCCTGGCTAACATGGTGAAACCCTGTTTCTACTAAAAATACAAAAAATTAGTCGGGCGTGGCGGCAGGCGCCTGTAGTCCCAGCTACTCTGGAGGCTGAGGCGGGAGAATGGCGTGAACCTGGGAAGCGGAGCTTGCAGTGAGCCGAGATCACGCCACTGCACTCCAGCCTGGGCGACAGAGTGAGACTCAGTCTCAAAAAAAAAAAAAATCAGGCTGGGTGCAACGGCTCACTCCTGTAATCCCAGCACTTTGGGATGCCAAGGCAGGCAGATCTCTTGAGGTCAGGAGTTTGAGACCAGCCTGGCCAACATGGTGAAACCCTGTCTCTACTAAAAATACAAAAATTAGCCAGGCATGGGGGTGTGCATCTGTAATCCCAGCTACTTGGGAGGCTGATGCAGGAGAACTGCTTGAAACCAGGAGGTGGAGGTTGCAGTGAGTCAAGATTGTGCCACTTCACTCCAGCCTGGGAGACACAGCAAGAATCCATCTCAGAAAAAAAAAAAAAAAAAAAAAAAGATCTATCAGACAAAAATTAAGTCCAGGTCCAATGGCTTGTGTCTGTAATCCTAGTGTTATGGGATCGATTTTTCTTACAGAAAATCTCTGTGGTCACAGTGCCTGAGTTCTTGTTCTTGTCCTGCATCCAGGAAGAATCAGGGTCACAGACAAATGAAGGGTGAAGATGAAGAGTTTTATTTAGTGTTAGAACAGCTCAGAAGAGACCCACAGTGGGTAGCTCCTCTCTGTAGGCAGGTCGTCCCATGGAGTGTTCAGTTCTCAGCAGAGAGGAGGCCCTGGAGAGGGTGACTCCTCTCTGCAGGCATGTCATTCAGACATCTCTGCAGAGAGAATAGCTCCTCTCCGCCAGCAGGTCATCTCTGTAGCTCTCAGCAGAGGGTACTCCTCTCTGCAGCTGGTCGCACCGACGTCTCTCTGCCTTCTTTGTCCTCTGGCCATCCTCTGCCCTGCTCCGGCTGACCCCAGGGCTTTTATGGACCTCTGAGGGGAGAAAGTTTGTGCCAGTTGGCCCATGGGCAGCCATGGGTGGGCCTGGAAGAGTCACCACAAGTCCCCACTCTGGTCCGTGGGACTGTCAGTCCAGCCCCCAGCCTTCAGGTCCTCCCTGGCCCAAAGGTGGGGCCTTACTGGGGATCTGCCCCCTTCTGCCTTGGAATCAATCTGCCTCTTGCTGCCACTCATGGTCCCTGGGCTCAGCCCCAAACCCTGCTCCGAGATCAGAGCAGGTGCCTGGACTGGAGGGAGGCCTGGCAGACACCAGACACCCCCATGCCTGCAGGGATCGGGGGTCTTTCCTGGGGCTCCCAAGCGTGCAGGCTGTAGAAACACCCAGCTCCTGTACCTAGAAGGGCAGCCACAGTGGCACGCAGGAAGGCAGATCTTACCTGCTCCTGGCTCTCCCTCAAGAGCACAGGGAAGCTCAGATCCACAGCTGCAGTTTGGGTGGCTATAGCTCCGTCCAAGAGGATGGGGCTCCTGCCTGCTTCCTACAGCGGGAGGCTTGGGTCTGCAGCTATGGTTTGGGTGGCTGCAGCAGCACCCAGAGAGCTCCTGTCCCACTTCAGAAGGGGCAGGGCTCCCATCAACTTCATGGAGTGTGCAGCCCCAGCTGTGCAGCCAGCATGATGGCACACTGCCATCATTTCTCCCTCTGAAGAAGTACACCTAATTGCTGTTAGGATAGGGATAATGACCATTCTTAACTGCTTCGTGCTGACAAGCACGAAGTCTTGGGAAAACAACAGTCAGGTCTCTCTCAGAGGCCTATCTAAGGGTCTCTAGTAAAAGGGAGCCATCATCCAAGGCTCCATTTGCATGGCCATTTGAAGTTTGATGGCCCATCCCTTGGTTCTTCCGAGCTGCAGTCAGAGATCACTGGTTCGCTCAACCTATAATTGTTAAAAGTTACAAACAGCTCAAAAGAAAAACTTCCCTCATTCTGAAAAACAGAACATAAGGATCAGCAATGTTCCAAGCAAAATGCAAAAAGTCAAAAAAGATTAGGCTTCCAATAGTTCATTCGGTTCACCCAGTCAACTCCTGTTCACAATCTTCAGTTATCAGAAACCTGCACTTGAGGGTTATAATCCATCCTATGAAGAGGATCAAAACAAGACAACAATTGTCTATGAATGTCCAAATGTCCTAGGGTAATCACAGTAAAAAATACAATTGACAAAGAAATTTGGTCACCTCTGGGACTTACAATAATCTAACACAATAACCTTAATTATGATTGATAACACAAATTCAGACATCAGAACTCTAGAAATCCCATGCGATTTTGGAGTACACATTAACACTGTTCACCAAAATATAACCTGAAGGTCAAACACCACGTTATTTCAACAATCCTATGATGTGACATAATACCTTTGCTCCTAAGTTCAGTGCACAAAGTGAAGAAAGAAAATGATGAACTCAGGGATTCTATCTCCCAGCTTCAGAAGCAGATACTGAGCCCCAAATCTGCTAAGATCGCCCTGAGTCTTATATCCTGTAGAGGAAGAACTGAAATTGTGGAAAAACAAACCCAAGATCTTATCATGCAAGTGGCTGACCTGCAACTAAAGGTGCATGCACAGCCTCATCAGGTGTCTATTGTTAAAGTGAGGGCATTGATTGGAAAAGAATGGGACCCTGCAACTTGGGATGGGATTGTGTGGTAGGACCCTGATGAAGCTGGGGATACTGGGTTTGAAACTCTGATTAACCTTTTTTTGCCAGAAGGAACAGCTTCACCATCCCCAGTAGTGGCAACATCCTGTCCCTGACTCATGCTGCCATCAGACTTTCCACCTTTGTCTGAGGATATAAACCCTGCGCTATCTGAGGCAACAGCGATGGCCTCCCCTGAGGCAGTTGCCAGGCAAAAAAATGTTGATTCTCCTCAGGATCCCACCCCAACACCCCTATTTGCTTCTTCTAGACCTATAACTAAAGTTCCAGCAGGCCCCTAGAGGTGAGGTTGAGAGTGTGACCCATAAGGAGGTGCACTACACTCAAAAAGAACTGCTTGAGTTCTTTAATTTGTACAAACAGAGATCTGGAGAACAGGCATGGGAATGGATATTAAGGGTGTAGGATAATGGTGAAAGGAATGTAGAGTTGGATCAGGTTAAATTTATTGATTTGGGCCCACTAAGTAGGGACTTTGCATTTAATGTTGCAGGTCGGGGAGTTAAAAAAGGTTCTAACAGTTTATTTGCTTGGTTAGCTGAAATATGGATTAAAAGATGGCCCACTGTGAGCAAGCTGGAAATGCCTGATCTCCCTTGGTTTAATGCAGAGGAAGGGATCCAAAGGCTTAGGGAGATTGGGATGGTGGAGTAGATTAGTCACTTTAGACCTACTTATCCCAGCTGGGAGGGTCCAGAAGATATACCCCTTACCAATGCCTTGCAAAACAGATTTGTGAGGGCAGCACCTGCATCTTTGAAGAGCCCGGTAATTGCTCTTTTCTGTATGTCAGATCTAATGGTGGGAACACAACTACAAAATTTAAATACGATAGGAATAATTGGATCACGAGGTGGCAGGGGCCAAGTGGTGGCATTCAACTATCAAAGGCAAGGTGGGCATAGCTACCATAATGGGCAGCAGAGACAAAGCAGCAATCAGAATAGTCTGACTTGTGTAGAGCTCTGGCATTGGCTAATTAATCACAGTGTTCCTAGAAGTGAAATTGATAGGAAGCATACTGCATTCCTACTTAATTTATATAAGGAGAAAACTTCTAGGTCGAATGGACAAAAGACTAATTTGAATGATAAAAATGGAGAATCATGGCCCCTCAATCAGATTTGAACCAGTTTACAGACCAGAACCCCTTGAATGAAGACCAGGTCCCCTTAAGGAAGGACCGCACTACATTACTGACAATTTATGCGGTAAATCTTTCTCCCATCCTTCCCCAAGGAGATCTCCAGCCTTTTATCAGGGTAACTGTGCACTGGTGAAAGGGAAATGATCAGATATTTTGGGGACTACTGGACGCCAGCTCTGAGCTGACATTGATTCCAGGGGACCCAAAACGTCATTATGGTCCTCCAGTTAAAGTAGGGACTTATGGAGGTCAGGTAATTAATGGAGTTTTAGCTCAGGTCCGATTTCCAGTGGGTCCAGTGAGACCCTGGACTCATCCTGTGGTCATTTCCCCAATGCCAGAATGCATAATTGGCATAGACATACTTAGCAGCTGGTGGAACCCCCACATTGGCTCCCTGACTGGTAGGATGAGGGCTATTATGGTGGGAAAGGCCAAATGGAAGCCATTAGAGCTGCCTCTACCTAGAAAAGTAGTAAATAAAAAACAATATCGCATCCCTGGAGGAATAGCAGAGATTAGTGCCACCATGAAGGACCCGAAAGACACAGGGGTGATGATTCCCACCACATCCCTGTTCAACTCTCCCATTTGGCCTGTGCAGAAGACGGATGGATCTTGGAGAATGACAGTGGAGTATTGTAAGCTTAACCAAGTGGTGACTCCAATTGCAGCTGCTGTACCAGATGTAGTTTCATTGCTTGAGCAAATTAATACATCTCCTGGTGCCTGGTATGCAGCCATTGACTTGGCAAATGTCTTTTTCTCCATTCCTGTCCATAAGGCCTACCAGAAGCAATTTGCCTTCAGCTGGCAAGGCCAGCAATATACCTTTACCATCCTACCTTAGGGGTATATCAACTCTCCAGCTTTGTGTCATAATCTTCTTGAGAGACCTTGATCACTTTTCACTTCTGCAAGATATCACACTGGTCCATTACATTGATGACATTATGCTGATTGGATCCAGAGAGCAAGAAGTAGCAAATACACTGGACTTATTGGTGAGACATTTGTGTGCTAGAGGATGGGAAATAAATTTAAAATTCAAGGGTTATTCCCTCTAAGGTGAAGGATAAGTTGCTGCATTTGGCCCCTCCTACAACCAAGAAAGAGGCACAACACCAAGTGGGCTTATTTGGATTTTAGAGGCAACATATTCCTCATTTGGGTGTGTTACTCAGGCCCATTTATCAAGTGGCTCAAAAGGCTGCCAGTTTTGAGTGGGGTCCAGAACAGGAGAAGGCTCTGCAACAGTTCCAGGCTGCTGTGCAAGCTGCTCTGCCACTTGGGCCATGTGACCCGGCAGATCCAATGGTGCTTGAGCTGTCAGTCACAGATAGGGATGCTGTTTGGAGCCTTTGGTAGGCCCCCATAGGTGAATCACAATGGAGGCCTCTAGGCTTTTGGAGTAAGGCCTTGCCATCATCTGGCGATAACTACTCTCCTTTTGAGAGACAGCTCTTGGCCTGTTACTGGGCTTTGATGGAAACTGAACGTTTGACTATAGGTCATCAAGTCACCATGCAACCTGAACTGCCTATCATGAACTGGGTGATTTCTGATCCATCTAGCCATAAAGTGGGTCTTGCACAGAAGCATTCTGTCATCAAATGAAGTTGCATATACGTGATCGGGCTAGAGCAGGTCCTGAAGGCACAAGTAAGTTACATGATAAAGTGGCTCAAATGCCCATGGTCTCCACTCCTGCCACGCTGCCTTTTCTTTCCCAGCCTGCACCGATGGCCTCACAGGGAGTGCCCTTTGATCAGCTGACACAGAGAGAGAAGACTAAGGCCTGGTTCACAGATTGTTCTGCATGGTATGCAGGTGCTATCTGAAAGTGGACAGCTGCAGTACTACAGCCCCTTTCTAGGACATCTCTGAAGGACAGTGGTGAAGGAGAATCTTCCCAGTGGGCAAACCTCTGAGCAGTGCATCTGGTTGTGCACTTTGCATGGAAGGAGAAATGGCCAGATGTGTGATTATATACTGATTCATCAGCTGTAGCCAATGGTTTGGCTGGATGGTCAGGGACTTGGAAGAGGCAAGATTGGAAAATTGGTGACAAAGAAATTTGGGGAAGAGGAATGTGGATGGACCTCCCTGAGTGGTCAAAACTGAAGATATTTGTATCCCATGTGAGTGTTCACCAAAGGGTGACCTCAGCAGAGGATTTCAATAACCAAGTGGATAGGATGACCTGTTCTGTGGACACCACTCAGCCTCTTTCCCCAGCCACCCCTGTCATCGCCCAGTGGGCCCATGAACAAACTGGCCATGGTTGCAGGGATGGAGGTTACACGTGGGTTCAGCAACATGGACATCCATTCATTAAGGCTGACCTGGCTTTGATCACTGCTGAGTGCCCAATTTGCTAGCAGCAGAGACCAACACTAAGCCCTCGATGTGACACCATTCCTTGGGGTGATCAGCCAGCTACCTGGTGGCAGGTTGATTATATTGGACCTTTTCCATCATGGAAATGGCACAGGTTTGTCGTCACTGGAATAGATACTTACTCCGCATATGGGTTTGCTCATCCTCCACGCAATGCTTCTGCCAAGACTACCACCTGTGGACTCACAGAAGGCCTTATCCATCATCATGGTATTCCACACAGCATTGTCTGTTACCAAGGTGCTCACCTTACAGCTAAAGAAGTGCAGCAGTGTGCTCATGCTCATGGAATTCATGGGTCTTACTATGTTCCCAGTCATCCTGAAGCAGCTGGATTGATAGAATGAAGGAATGGCCTTTTGAAGTCATAATTACAACACCATCTAGGTGACGATACTTTGCAGGGCTGGGGCAAAGCTCTCCAGAAGGCCATGTACGCTCTGAATCAGCGTCAAATATATGGTACTGTTTCTCCCATAGCTGGGATTCACAGGTCCAGGAATTACAAGGGTGGAAGTGGAAGTGGCACCACTCACCATC
The DNA here is from genome assembly GCF_024542745.1 of Macaca thibetana thibetana. Classification (NCBI taxonomy): domain Eukaryota; kingdom Metazoa; phylum Chordata; class Mammalia; order Primates; family Cercopithecidae; genus Macaca; species Macaca thibetana. The sequence continues at coordinate 52,714,072 of NC_065588.1, forward strand.
ACCTCCAGAGACCCACTAACAAATTGTTTGCTTCCTGTTCCTGCAACATTATGTTCTGCTGGCCTACAGGTCTTAGTTCCAGAGGGAGGAGTGCTGCCACCAGTAGACACAACAACGATTCCATTAAATTGGAAGTTAAGATTGTCACCTGGGCACTTTGGGCTCCTCCTACCTTTCATTCAACAGGCTAAGAAGGGAATTACAGTGTTGGCTGGGGTAATTGACCTGGACTATCAAGATAAAATCAGTCTACTACTCCACAACAGAGGGAAGAAAGAGTATGCATGGAATATAGGATATCCATTAGGGCATCTCATAGTATTACCATGCCCCGTGATTAAAGTCAATCGGAAATTACAACACCCCAATCCAGGCAGATGACAAATGGTCCAGACCCCTCAGGAATGAAGGTTTGGGTCATTCCACCAGGGAAAAAACCATGACCTGCTGAGGTGCTTCCTGAAGGCAAAGGGAATACAGAATGGGTAGTAGAACAAGACAGTCATCAATACCAGCTATGACCACGTGACCAGCTGCAGAAACAAGGACTGTAATTGTCATGAGCATTTCCTCCTTCTTTTGTTAAAAATATGCTTATGCATGTAAACACTTGTACTAAGAAAATATCTTCATTTTATTTCCTTTTCCTTTATCATGTGACATAAGATTTATTGATGCCGTATCAGCATTTAGGTATTGTTAACTTTATGTAATAATATTTGGGTTGGGGTTTGGTGCATTTCTGGTTGTGCAAAGGATAGTTGTATTATGTTAGGCACAATTATGACCTTATTATTATCTTTATTTGAAGATTATGTATGATCTCAGGAGATGTGTATGGGTTCAAGTTGACAAGGGGTAGACTTGTGATGGTTAATACTGAATGCCAACTTGATTGAAGGATGCAAAGCATTGATCCTGGGTATGTCTGCAAGGATGTTGCCAAAGAAGATTAACATTTAAGTCAGCGGGCTGGGGAAGGCAGACACACCTTTAATTTGGTGGGCACAATCTAATCAGCTGTCAGCGAATATAAAGCAGGCAGAAAAACGTGAAAACGTGAGATGGACCTAGCCTCCCAGCCTACATCTTTCTCCTGTGCTGGATGCTTCCTGCCCTCAAACATTGGACTCCAAGTTCTTCAGTTTTGAGACTCGGACTGGCTCTCCTTGCTCCTCAAGCTTGCAGACAGCCTATCATGGGACCTTGTGATTGTGTAAGTTAATAAATGCATATATATATACACACACACATACATATATATGTACATATATACACATATATATACACACCTCCTGAGATCATAATCCTCAAGTAAAGACAATAATAAGGTCATAATTGTGCCTAACATAATACAACTATCCTTCCCACAACCAGAAATGCACCAATCCCCAACCCAAATATTATTACATAAAGTTAACAATACCTAAATGCTGTGTATATATATATACACACACATATATGTGTGTGTATATATCTATATCTATATCTATCCCTAATACAACTGTGAAACAAAATTTCAAGTAAAGCAGTTTCCATGGCAGTTTGATTTAAAGGTCAAACTTTCCCAGACTCCAAAGAACACTGGGGTCAAACAGCACCAAAGGAGAGTATCACATGCTAACCAGGCCCCCTGCTTAGAACAACAGCATAAAAGCCTGGATACATGCAATGGCATCCCACTTTCCTGTTCAGCAGTAACTCCAGATTCCATGCAATACTGGGGCCAAATGGTATTGCAACTGTGAGGGAAAGTTCTAAGGAGGGCTTAGCAGTAGACCTCAGAACCTCCGCCAAAAGCATCCTCTTTGGAGAGGTGGAAGTCCAGAGGATCCCCTGGAGCATCACCCTTTGGGATCCAGGCTTACTCTGACCTTAGGTGGGCACCAGTACCACTTTGTTTTCCCTCCAGAGGCAATGGCCTACTATGAGCTGTGCAAGGCCATACTTTCCCATGCTTCCTGTTCCACTAGAGTGATAGCCATGAACTAAGGCATTGCAGCTTTATTTTTCTTTCAAAATATTTGATCTAAACACTTAGTTTCCTTTAAGCCAATCAGCTAGAGCTCTTTTATATAAACATGACACACCTGACACATATATCCACACAGAAACAGACAGAGATCCAGTAGTTCTAAGATTTTTCATGTTCCAATCTCCTAATTGCATTGCTGGCCCTGGGGTGAAGCCCTTTAAGAACCAGGGCCAGGAAAACATGTAGTTTCTATGGCCTAATAAGTAGGCATAACTGAAGACAAAAGCATTTTGAGAGGGATCCATCTGCCCCTAATTCCTGGGGCTCCATGAGGAAAACAGAAGTCTTTCTCAAAATGGGTCAGTGGTACCTCTTTCATTTTCCCAAGGAGTCCCAGGCCATCAGAGGATATCTTGGGGCCCCTCATGTGTGCATCAAGAGTGGCAAGACAAGAATGGAGAAAGATAATTCAGTAGACTGAGAAGAAAAAACCCTTCACCGGAAAAACAATGAGAAATGACATAAAGGCCTTTTAAGTATACGTAAAGCTTGGATATCTATGAACATCTACTTTTAGTTAAGCTAACTTTTAACCATAGCGTTCGTTTTTAAGAAGTCCTTTTAAATCTTTTTGTTTTTTCTTTTTTAAGGCAGAGTCTCACTCTGTCGCCCAGACTGGGGTGCAGTGGTGCAATCTACGCTCACTGCAACCTCTGCCTCCCATGTTCAAGTGTTTCTCATGCCTCAGCCTCCCAAGTAGCTGGGACTACAGGTGCATGCCACCACACATAGCTAATTTTTGTATATTTAGTAGAGACAAGGTTTCACCATGTTGGCCAGCCTGGTCTTGAACTCCTGACCTCAAGTGATCCACCCACCTTGGCCTCCCAAAGTGCTGGGATTACAGGCGTGAGCCACTGCACCCGGCCCCTTTTAAATCTCTTATTACCCAACCTTAGCCATGACAAAAAGGCCAATTAAGCCATGGAGTAGAGAATACAGTGATTTATATCATTCCTGCAACCAGTTTGCACAGAGAGAGAGAAGCCAGAAGTCCCACAACTTTTACCCTTTTACTGGCATGTCAGCCTTCCCAAGCCATGGAGCCTTAATGGCCCTGGAGTCCTGTGAAAGGGAAAAAGCTTTTTTCTTTCTCCAGAGTCTGAAGGTCAAAGGAGTCTAGTGATGTAGAATGCACTCCATCCGTGAAGTGGGGGGGCCTAATAAGCAGGAATTAGTCATGCTCACCTTTGCTGTGCCCTGACTCCTGCTGCCATCTGCCTCAGGTCTAGTGTTCCATTCCAGGGATTCAAACCAAAGCTTGGGACAAAAAGATGCCTCAGGAGAGTGTATGAACCCTTTAAATTAGTCCCAGATGACCCTCTCCAAATTGCAGCTAGCAACTGGCAGGGGCCACTCCTCTGTTGCCTCCCTATCAGAAGTAGGTGAAGCTGTGGGGGAAGGTCCTCCTCAAACAAGGGAGAGAAAAGGAGTCTTGGGAATAGGGGACCTGGCCCAAGGTGACAACTAAGAGGTTGGGCTTTTCCTGAGATGTCCCTCACAGTCATGCTAAGAAGGGAGTGCCTAGCTTGGAGAGAACTGAAAGTCCCGCTTGAGTCCAGGAGGAAGTCAATCCTCCTTCCCTCGATCCCCAGAATCACCCAAGGCTCCTGGATGGCAATGGTGGTCTGAATTACCAAAGCCAGGGAAAGGAACCCTGGGACCCATCGGTCCTGCTGCATCATTTGGGAGACCAGCCCTGTATCCAGTGACTGGTGTCTCGGGAACAGTCCTCCCTACAGTGCTCCATATTTGCAGCAGTCAACAGGTGCAACTTGGGAGCTCTGCGGTTTTGAGTCTTCAAGGTGGCTATTAGAGCCCCTGTCTTTTTCTTGTGTTTCCTTCTCTTGGGTCTCCTGATCCCTATAGTAAAAGACCAAGGTGGCCGCTTTCAGGAGGTCCTCTAAAATACTACCTGGTCCTATGGACTGTTTCTGCAGCTTCCTCTTGATATCAGGGGCTGCCTGAGTAATAAACTCATTCCCTATGGCCAGGTATCACTCTATTGAATCAGAAGATAGAGGGGTGTGTTTTACGAAGACCCCTCTTAGCCTTTGCAGGAAGTCAGTGGGACTCCCATCCAATCCCTGATGTACCATGGACAGCACAGTGCAATTGAGGCTCAGTTCCAGTCCCTCACAAGCCCTCCAATATGCATACCTGAAAGAATTTCTTCTTCCATTGTCCCATTATTGGGGTCCCATTTAGGGTCCTCAAATGGCACTGCTATTCTTCCAACTGGATAAGCTCTTCCCATTCCCTGGTCCTATACAAGATGTAAAGCTCATCCCCAAAATTCTCTGCCACTTGCTGAGAGTGGCCTGCTTTTCAGCAGTGGTCATCGTTTGATTCAAAAGTAACACGGCCATCCTTCCAGGAGAGCTCAAATACTTGGGTTAAGTTCTGGAATTCCTTTTTATATTTTTCAGGGCCATCTGAAAACCTGCCAAGATCCCCCTTAATTTGCCTGAAGTCCTGAAAAGAAAAGGAGACCTGGACCTTAATGGGGCCATATTCACCAGGCATCTGTTGTAGGGGCAGGAGTGAGACTGGGAACAGCTAAAATGATTTCTAGGATGAGGCAAGCTTGGAAAAGAACCTGGATAGGGAGGAGCAGAGGGAGTTGATTCCCCTGCTGGAGGTACCTCTGGGATTTGCTTCCCCAGTTCCCTGGGATTGCCCCTTGCAGCCTCTCCTGAGATGGCCACTAGGAGGGCTGAATCAATCCTACAATGTTGGCAAAGGTCTGGGTCACCTTGCAAGGCAAAGAAGGCCTGCACATAAAGGACCTTGGACCATTTGCCTTTGTGTTTACAGAAAAGCTTTTTTCCTGAGGAAATGCTTCTTTTCTGTGCCTCAAGGTGCTTGGCTCTAAGTTGGCAATCAAGTAAATTACAAGAACATTTTCACCACAAATTTACATACAGATATGAAGGCACACTTTGCTTTGTGGTACCCTTAACCTTCTATTTTATACTTGATGACTAAGCCAAATGCTCATTCTACCCAGTAATCTCTGTGGTTTGTAACAACATCGTTAACATTTAAGGATATCGCCGCCCTATCACAAGCAGGTGAAGCTGTGGAGGCAGGTGTTACAATTTAACATTGTATATAAAAGATAAGAACCATGACAGCCTCGAAAGAAAGCAAGAAATAGATAAACAACAATAAAAAAGACTGGAGGTCCTAGTGCCAACACCCCAATGGGCAGCTGGGGACTGGAGTTAGTCCAAGGGCTTTTGGATAACACCAAGGTGTGGCCTCGACCAGATACCCTCAGTTACCCTAGGACCTCCTTCCAGTCCCATGTGACAGATAGACCTCCGTGAGGGGAAACTGGGTTGGAACAAAGCCAATATTCCCAATACCCGAGGGTGGTGGGGGGTTGAAAATGTCCTCCCCAGCAAGCCTGTCCTCCATGTCTTAAGTCTGGCAGCTGTGCTAGTTACTTTTAACTGGCTGACAGAGGCCTGGTATTTTTTCTTCATTTTGACTATTGTGGAGTTTAAAGATGCCGAAAAAATGGACAGAATTGCTTTTACTCACCCTTCTGCAGATTCTGGACAAGCCCCCAAAATATCATGGGATCTCTGGGGTGTCAATTTTTTTTTTTTTTTTTTTTTTTGAGGCAGAGTTTCACTCTTGTTGCCCAGGCTGGAGTGCAATGGTGAGATCTCGGGTCACTGCAACCTCCGCCTCCCGGGTTCAAGTGATTCTCCTGCCTCAGCCTCCCGAGTAGCTGGGATTACAGACATGCGCCACCACGCCTGGCTAATTTTGTATTTTTAGTAGAGCCGGAGTTTCTCCACGTTGGTCAGGCTGGTCTCGAACTCCCAACCTCAGGTGATCCGCCCACCTCAGCCTCCCAAAGTGCTGGGATTACAGGCGTGAGCCACCGCACCCAGCCGGGTGTCAATTTTTTCTGGCTAAAAACGCCTGTGGCCATGGTGCCTGAGTTCTTGTCCTGAATCCAGGAAGAATGAGGGACACAGACAAATGAAGGGTGAAGAAGATGAAGAGTTTTATTTAGTGTTAGAACAGCACAGAGGAGGCCGGGCACAGTGGCTCATGCCTGTATCCCCAGCACTTTGGGAGGCTGAGGCAGGTGGATCACTTGAGGTCAGGCATTCAAGACCTGCCTGGCCAACATGGTGAAACCCCGACTCTACTAATAATACAAAAATTAGCTGGGAGTGGTGGCGCACACCTGTAATCCCAGCTACTAGGGTGGCTGAGGCACGAGAATTGCTTGAACCCAGAAGGCAGAGCTGAGATCACACTACTGCACTGCAGCCTGGGCGACAGAGTGAGACTGTCTCAAAAAAAAAAAAAAAAAAAAAAAAAAAAAACCGGTCAGAGGAGACCCACAGTGGGTAGCTCCTCTCTGTAGACAGGTCGTCCCACGGAGTATTCAGCTCTCAGCAGAGACGAGGCCCTGAAGAGGGTGGCCTGTGGTATCTCTGCCCTCTATCCTCTGGCCATCCTCTGCCCTGCTCTGGCTGAACCCACGGACCTCAGAGGGGAAAGTGTGTGCCAGTTGGCCCATGGGCAGCCATGGGCAGGCCTGGAAGAGGTACCACAAGTCCTCACTCTGCTCCACGGGACTGGCAGCCCAGCTCCCAGCCTTCAGGTCTTCCCTGGCCCAAAGGTGGGGCCTTACTACGGACCCACCCCCTTCTGCCCAGGAATCAATCTCTCTCCTGCTGCCATTCATGGCCCCCAGGGTTGGCCCCAACCCCTGCTCCAAGATTGGAGCAGCCGCCAGTAGTGGAGAGAAGGCAGGCAGACACCCCCGAGCCTGCAGGGATGAGGGAGGGTCCTTCCTGGGTCCCCTGAGGGTGTAAGCTGAAGAAAAACCTGGCTCCTGCACCTGGGAGGGTAGCTGCAGCGGTGCCCGGGAAGGTAGATCCTGCTTGCTCCTGGCTCTCCCCCAAGAGCACAGAGAGGCTCAGATCTATAGTTGTGGTTTGGGTGGCTGTCCTGCCCAGGAGGGTGGGGGTCCTGCCTGCTTCATAGAGCAGGAGGCCTGGATCTGCAGCTGCACTTTAGGCAGCTGTAGCAGCACCCCAGGAGCTCCCATCCCAACTCAGAAGGGGCAGGCTAATGGAATGTGCACCCCAGCTGCACAGTTGGCATGATGGCAGCTGCCTCTGCCACCACCAGCACTTTGGGAGGCTGAAGCAGGAGGATCATTTGAGCCCAGGAGTAAAAGACTAGCCTGAGCAAGATGGTGAGATCCCATCTCTACAAACATTAAAAAAAATTGAAAAATTAAAAATTAGCCAGGCATAGGTACCTGTAGTTGTAGCTGCTTGGGAGGCTGAGATGGGAGGATAGCTTGAGCCCAGGAGTTTGAGGCTGCAGTGAGCTATGATTACACCACTGCACTGCAGCCTAGGTGACAAAGAGAAACCCAGTCTCTATTTACAAATAATAATAACAGAACTAAAAGAAAAAAACAGATAAATCCAGTATTATAGTTGGTGACTTTAATACTCTTCTTTCAACAACTGATAGACTTATTACGTACAAAGTCAGCAAGAATATAGAAGAACTTAATATCATCAACCAATCTAACTGACATTTATAGAATACTCCAACAGCAGAATGCACATTCTCAAGTACCTATAGAACACTCACCAAGGTATACCGTATCTGGGCCATAGAAGAAACTTCAACACATTTAAAATCATTGGCGCTTTTTTTGTTGTTGTTGTTAAGAGACAGGGTGTTGCTCTATTGTTCAGGCTGGAGTGCAGTGACAATCATAGCTCACTGTAACCTCAAACTCCTGGGGTCAAGAGATCCTCCTGCCTCAGCCAACATGTCTGGCTGATGTTTGAAATTCTTTGTAGAGACAAGATTCCATTATATTGCCCAGGCTTGTCTCAAACTCCTGGGGTAAAGTGATACTTCCACCTCAGCCCCCCAAAGTACTGGCACTGCTGGCATGAGCCACCACATCTGGCCAGCATGTTTTTTAATCATTGTATTTTTCATCATTGTGTATCCTATGGCTATCAAGTGATGTTTATTTTGGATTTTGAACACCACATACAGCTTGCCAAAAAATTAGAATTCATCCCTTCTATTCCTATCCAATTTTCCTATAGCACAAAACTCCCAGTCTCAGGCTCTAAGCTATGGCTCTTCAGCGAGACTCACCTCTAGCAGAACTACCTCTGACCCATTGGCCTTGTCTGACCAGTTCTATCTGAGCAGCATAGTACAAAGCTGTGCCTGTTTATAGTAGTGTCGTGGGATTCTTGGGATGTCGCTTTTCCAGCTGGAAACCTCTGTGGCCAGTAGTGCCTTTACCCAAGTGTTGCTTGGGCTCGCTGTGCTTGTTCCACCCATTTGGCCCAGCAGGCTGCGCTCTGCTTGCGCTACCGGCCTGGATCCCATGCCTGCCATGGGTGAACCAGGTGTGCAGCAGCAAAGGGTGTGTGAGCACAGGGTCTGGCCACACTGTGCATAGCCAGGCATGCCGGGTGCAGCAGGCAGGCAGCTCCAGGTACCGGCTCCATGTGAGGTTGTGGCTGGACCAGGCATACTGCAAGGAGCTTCCACTGCAGGCACCAGGGAATGCGGTGGCACCTGGGAGCTTGGAGACACCAGAAACTGCAGAGCCCCAAAGAGGGTGTCATAGCCCTGGTTCTAGGAGCCCCTGGGTCTGGGCTCCTCAAAGGGCCACAGCTCTTCTCTTCTAGTCGCCCACAAAGCAGCAGGGGCCCACAAAGCAGAGTGGCAGGGGCGGCGGGGGGTGGCAGTCGTGTTTCAGCCCTGTTTGTGTTACAGTTCTTTCAGTTCCACCATTCCGTGGGTCCTGAGTTCTCGTCCACATCCAGGAACAATGAGGTACACAGACAACTGGATGGTAGGGCAGAGAGGAGCTTCACTGAGCGACACAACAGCTCTCAGGAGACCAGCAGAGAGTAGCTCCTTTCCACAGGCAGGTCGATTTGATGTCTCTGTGAGTTTGGCTAAGTCCGAGGTTTTTATGGGCTGCAGAAGGGAGGAAGTGCATGCTGATTGGGCCATGGACAGCTCAGAATAAGCATCGTGAGTTCTCCTTCTGGGTGATGGACTCCACCCGGAAGTAACAGTCTGGCCCCCAGCCTTCAGGCTGTCCCTGGCGTGAAGGTGGGACTTCACTGGACCTGCACCTTTCTGCCCAGGAGTCTGCCTCCTGCCATCATCAATAATGTCATCCACGGGACCTAAGCTGTTCCTGCTGAGGGGCACTTGCAGGCCCCTGCCAAGCCACCCTTGGCTCCCCCTCAGTCTCTCTCTCATGTTTGTCAGTGTCCAAAGTTTGTAGGGGGCCAAGATGGCAGGGGGCTGGTGTGTCAGCACCGCCAGGAGGGTGCGCACACATGGCCAGGTCACAACAGTGATGGGCTTGGCCTCAACTTTGCTTCAAAAACAGAGTGGGAAGAGGCTATGCAGTGGGAGCAGGCACTTCTGAGCCTGTGGGGGCAGTGAGGCTTTGCTGGCCCCTAAGAGCATAGGGATGCCTGGATCCACAGCTGTAGCTGTGCTGCTGTAGCTGTACCCAGGAGGGTGGGGACCTGCCAACTTGGAAGCGGGCAGGGCTCCTGCCTGTTCCTGGCTCTCCCTGGTTCCATGGAACATGCAGCCCCCACCACACCTCCCCTGGCGTCTTCGCAGTGACCACTCCAGATGGGCCACCACTGCCATCAGTAGGTTCCCACTCCTGGCAAAAACTGGAACACATTGTGCTCAGGATATTCCTGCCCCTGCTCACAGTACTCAGTGGGAAAGACACGTCTGGCTTTTCCTGGGTCTGACTGAATCCTGTCTTAACATCTGCAGAACAGAGGCCATGGTATCACCTGGCATGCTCCTCCTTATGCCACTGAAATTCCAGAATCCTTGGAGCTGGTGTGTATGGGACTATGTGGCTTTCACACATCCCACCCTGTATAGCCAAATCTGCAGGGCCTGGTATCAAATTTAGTAGTCAGCCTGCTCCAGGGCTTTCCTTAGTGCCGGGCCCACTAGATTCTGGGTAGAGAGGACATATGGAAGAAACCAGGCAGGAACTTTGGAAGCCAGGTCTGGTAGAATCAGGGTCTGCAAATACGAAGCAAGGGATATTAGGGCCTTAGTTTGGGTTCCATATGAAATGGCAGCCAGAGTGTGTGCAACACATAGCAGTAAATGATCAGCTGAAGTGGGAGTTAGAAAACAGACCGTTTCACTTGCCCATTACCTCCAGGCTTGGGTTCATTTTAGGTTACAGCCCAATTACATGGGAAATGGTACCCTACTGATCTTATTTGACTTCTCCTATTCCCAGGTCACCAGGGCCTTCCTCTGCTTCACTTTCTACTTAAATATTTGAGAGCCCTAAATTACCAGAGGCCAGTGAGAGGTAGGCTTTCCTGGGTAGGTTGTTCCAGTCCCAGTTCTCTGTCTCATGAGAGGGGACAGTTGCTTGTCTCTAAGGTCAATAAGGGGCCCAATTTTGGCAAACATTTGCCTATTTGTCCTGTGGTGTTCTGCTCAGATCTCCCTTCAGGAGAACACAGAGTGAACATTCTACTTGGCCGACAGACTTAGGTTTCCACTCCTTAGGATGTTCTGCAGTGATCGCAGTAGCATCCCTCTCTACAGGTTGCTCTGAGACAATGACTGGCGGACAGTGCTAGAGCCCGGCCAAGTCTGCCAGACATGGGACTCCTCAGTCATGTAATCTTCACTCTGGGGCTCTATATCAACTTGGCCAAGATTTTCTGAGTAGCACTGTAATTTTTCTCTTTCTCCCTTTCTTTTTTTTTTTTTTTTTATTGAGACGGAGTCTCGCTCTGTCGCCCAGGCTGAAGTGCAGTGGCCGGATCTCAGCTCACTGCAAGCTCCGCCTCCCGCGTTCACGCCATTCTCCTGCCTCAGCCTCCTGAGTAGCTGGGACTACAGGCGCCCGCCACCTCGCCCGGCTAGTTTTTTGTATTTTTTTTAGTAGAGACGGGGTTTCACCGTGTTAGCCAGGATGGTCTCGATCTCCTGACCTCGTGATCCACCCGTCTCGGCCTCCCAAAGTGCTGGGATTACAGGTCTTTCTCCCTTTCATACATGTATGACCGTCATCATGATCTATAGGTTCTCCCAATCTATACCTGAACTGATACATACTGACTAATCAGAGCTTCTTCAGGAGTCAGAAATGCTGCAAAAGCAGTATCTACCTCTTGCTCCCACATTCCCAGTCTAATCTAAGACAGAGACCCAGAATAAGGAGAAATCAGATGGCTGTGACTCAAATAAGTAATAAATAGCTTTTTACTCCTCTTCTAAATATTTAAAAATTTCCAAAGGGTAAATAAACAGAAAAGGATAAAAACACCTCTTGAGCCTAATATGTAGTAAATTTTCTATCTGATAAATACTGGTAGAAGAAACTGGGGCTGGAAATTTCAAAGAGTGATGGAAGGTCAGGGTCCAGTTCTGGGCATTTCTTAAAAAGGCAGCCACGGCCGGATGCGGTGGTTCATGCCTGTAATCTCATCACTTTGGGAGGCCGAGGTGGGAGGATCACTTGAGGTCAGGAGTTCCAGACCAGCCTGGCCAACATGATGAACCCCCATCTTTACTAAAAATACAAAAATTAGCCAGGTGTGATGGTGCATGCTTGTAATCCCAGCTACTCAGGAGGCTGAGGCAGGAGAATTGCTTGAACCCAGGAGCCAGAGGTTGCAGTGAACTGATATTGCATCACTGCACTCCAGCCTGAGCGATAGAGTGAGATTCCATCACAGGAAAAAAAAAAAAAAAAAAAAAAAAGGCAGCCGCTAGGCCGAGCATGGTGGCTTACGCTTATAATCCCAGCACTTTGGGAGGCCAAGGCAGGCAGATCACCTGCGGTCAGGAGTTCAAGACCAGCCTGGCCAACATGGTGAAATCCTGTCTCTACTAAAAATACAAAAAATTTGCTGGGCGTGGTGGCTCGTACCTGTAATTCCAGCTACTTGGGAGGCTAAGGCAAGAGAATCACTTGAACCCGGGAGGCAGAGGCTGCAGTGAGCTAAGATCACGCTGCCGTACTCCAGCCTGGGCAACAGAGCGAGACTTCATCTCAAAAAAAAAAAAAAGGCAGACACTGGGGACAGCAGGACACAGCAAAGGAGCAGCACAGCCCGGATCACGGCGGGGACAACAGAGCAGCCCTGCTGGAAGGAAGCAGTGCTCAGGCTGGGAGGTGGAGAAAGGCTCAGGATGAAGAGACACCAAGACTGGCCAGAGCTAGAAAGTGTCTAGCCCTTGGAAACTTCAATTACCATGGAAATAGCTTCACTCCTACTTTTAGAGGCTATGAGAGATCCTCATCTGTTCAGGAAAAAATAAAAATAAAAAGTCAAAGCAACAGGACAATCCAAATCCATCCTTTACTTAGGAGCTTTCCTGAGCTGAATGGCTATTTTCTGAATCTCACCTTCGCCCTATCTCAGCTGGAAGCACAGGGAGCAAGAAAGCTGACATTCCCAAGAATGGGTAAGAACATAATATTTGCAGTATGTATCCATCCTTTTCCTGCCTAGATTTTGTCCTTTTCTATGCCCCATGCCAACAAGTTGGCTTCTCTTCCTTTGTGGCTCCTCCTTCTTCCTGCTGCATACTCTTGTCACCCTAAGAATTTACCCTAGACAAAAGGATCTAGACGTAAAAATGCTTTTCTGTGTCTTCTGCAGGGAAAGCAGAAGAAAAGGGAAGGTTGTTGGTTTTTTTTTTTTTTTTTTTTTTGAGACAGAGTCTCGCTCTGTCACCCAGACATACGCACTGGCGTGACCTTGGCTCACTGCAACCTCTGTCTGCCTCCTGGGTTCAGGCGATTCTCCTACCTCAGCTACCTGAGTAGCTGGGATTACAGGCGCTTGCCACCATGGCTGGCTAATTTTTGTATTTTTAGTGGAGACGGGGTTTCGCCATGTTGTCCAGGCTGGTCTCAAACTCCTGACCTCAAGTGATCTGCCCGTCTCAGCCTCCCAAAGTGCTGGGACAACAGGCTTGAGTCACTGTGCCGGTCTGCTGTTCTCTTTTTACCCTAAAATTTTTAAGTTCTTCTTTCAAGAGCACAGCAGGGGGCCGGGCGCGGTGGCTCAAGCCTGTAATCCCAGCACTTTGGGAGGCCGAGATGGGCGGATCACAAGGTCAGGAGATTGAGACCATCCTGGCTAACACGGTGAAACCCCGTCTCTACTAAAACAAATATAAAAAAAAACTAGCCGGGCATGTTGGCGGGCGCCTGTAGTCCCAGCTACTCTGGAGGCTGAGGCAGGAGAATGGCGCAAACCCGGGAGGCGGAGCTTGCAGTGAGCTGAGATCCGGCCACTGCACTCCAGCCTGGGCGACAGAGCGAGACTCCGTCTCAAAAAAAAAAAAAGCACAGCAGGGGAGGGGCTGGGGAACTCAGATATACTGACAAGTCAGACTGAGATCAGAACTTCTACTCTTACATGTTTAATACCAAACATAAAGCAAAAACGTTCGTCATCTAGAGTACTATATTCCAGCCCTATCTCAAATGCAGGAATGGGGCTCTATCTGGTATCTAGAGGATGATCACAGGAAAGAAAATGAGGACAGAGGCATCTGGTATCTTCCAAAAGTGGTACAAAACCCCCACCTGTCATGTCATAAAGCTCCCTATCTGATGCGGTGGCCTGCCTCCAAGAGAAAGCCAAAAGGAACAGACCAGTAAGAGGGGTCCAGGGTGCTTTCTCTATTTCATTCGCTCCTCTTATTTGCTAAGGAGCTCTAATAATCAAAAGAAATGGTTCCTAGAAGAAAAGGAATAAATCCCCAGAGAGCTGCTGGGGCATACCAATAAAAACTGGGAGAAACAAAGACTGATAGCAGAGAAGGCCAATACTGCTGCTGAAGTTTGTCAGCCTAAATCCGTGGAAGAGCCAGGATTGTACTGCTCTGTCCGGTAAGAGGAGTGTCTGGGTCCTGTATGACCCTTCCAACTCTGACTTAAATGTACCATCTAAAAACGTGTCTATCTCTACCCCTAGGCTTCTTAGCTCTTCAGTCATCCTCATCATCCTCAATCTGAAATCGTTTCTTCTTTTGGATTCTTGGAGCTGCCAACTCTGGTGCTGTGGGAACAACAGGGGTGAGAAAGAGAGAGAATATCTAAATATGTTAAGGGGTAAGAAGGTGGTAGAGTTTGTCTTCAGGATTAGAGAAGAAAAAGAAGGTCCATCCAATTCCCTACCTCTGTTTCTGCCCTCATCTTCCTGTTCCTCGTCACTGTCCAGCAACTGTCGCTTCTTGGTTGCTGTCTTCAGCTGCTCTTTACCAACAGTGTCTTCCTCTGCAATGACCATAAATAATGACACAAAATCAGGAACTCAGTCCTCATATTCTCAATATACCTTTCCTGCCCTCTAGACCAACATGGCTGATACGTTAATACTCAGAAGATGGCTGTCGCACTATTACCCTCTGGGGACGCCAGGCCTTTCTTCTTGTGGGTTAGCAAGAGGGCCCTCAGGGCTTGTGGTCGGTGCTCTTTACAGTGCTCCTCATCAGAGCCTTCCTCTCCAGGGACTTCAGGCTGTAGCTCTGGCTGCAGCTTCTGTTCCTCCTCTGGTTGATTCAAAGAAGCTGCTACCCTCCGGAGCTGGGTAGGACTCAGCTTGGCTGGAATTCGCCAGAAGGTTTCCTACAGGGGCCAAGAAGTTGAAAAGGGAAAGGACCAGCCTCTTGTTCCCCAGTTTGATATTCATTGAATATATATGACCCAGCATTGGTGAAGATCCACAAGGGTTGTGAACTCTACTTAATACTTATTTATCCAATATATAACCAATGCCTAGCACAGTGCCTGCTACATTAGGAGGTTCCCAGTAAGTATAGGTTTTTTTGGTTGTTCTTTTTTTTTTAAATGAGAAGGGGTCTGCCTCTGTCACTTGGGCTGAAGTGCAGTGGCACAAGTATAGTCCACTGTAGTCTCAATCTCTTGGGCTCAAGCTATCCTCCCGCCTCAGCCTCTCAAGTAGCTAGGACCACAGGGGTGCCATGATGCCACCATGATGCCCAACTGCTTCATAATTTTTTGTAGAAACAGGGTCTTGCTGTGTTGCCCAGGCCAGTCTCAAATGATCCTCCCACCTCAGCCTCCCAAAGTGCTGCGATTACAGGCATGAGCCATTACACCTGGCTATAGTTGTTAACTGAATAAATAAATAAACAAATCCTGGGGATGTAAAGGTGAATCGGGTATGATCCTCGCTCTCAAATAACTCAAATCCAATGGGAAAAATAACAAATGTGCCGTAATATCACAGGATTTTTTTTTTTTTTTTTTTTTTTTGAGGCAGAATCTCACTCTGTCACCCAGGCTGGAGTACCATGGCAAAGTGATAAAAGCTCACTGCAACCTCATCCTCCCGGGTTCAAGCAATTCTCCTGCCTCAGCCTCCCAAGTAGCTGGGACTACAGGCACCTACCACCACACCAGGCTAAGTTTTGTATTTCTAGTAGAGACAGGGTTTTGCCATGTTGGCCAGGCTGGTCTTGAACTCCTGACCTCAGGTAATCCGCCTGCCTCGGCCTCCCAAAGTGCTGGGGTTACAGGCGTGAGCCATCGTACCTGGCAGATTCCACAGGACTGAGGCTGCATCAGGGGAATGAACAAATCACAACTGCAAAAGTGATTATTTTTACTTCAGGGGTTGAAAGAATGACAGGGACTGCTTCTCTGACAAGGTGACAATTGAGCAGACTCTTGAAGACTGCGTAGAGGTCCATCAGTAAGACAGATGGAGTGGGTGTGTGTCACCTTGTGTGCACGGTTGCAGCCTTCCACAGAGGGACAGGCATGATTAGCCATTTGGAGGCATGAAAAAGCCTACCAGGGTGATGATGATGTAAAGTTGGTGTGTGAGTGGTGTGGCTGTGAGGCTGCAAAGGTTGGCCAAGGATGGGCATGCCATTTGGAATTTGTGGATTCTGTCCTGCAAGCAGTAAGGAATCATCAAGGGCTCTGGACAGGGCACTTGACCCTCCATATCCAGAAGTTCTGAATCTGTGGATTCAAAACACTGTAAATCGACAATATTAAAAAAAAAAATTAACTATAAAAAATAACAACATAACATTACACAATAATACACAGCCTGGGCAACATGGCATAACCCCATCTCTACAAAAAATACAAAAAGTTAGCTGGGAGTGGTGACATAGGCCTGTAGTCCCAGCTGCTCAGGAGGCTGAGGTGGGAGGATCACCTGAGCCTGGGAGGTTGAGGCAAAAGTGAGCCGAGACTGAGTCACTGCACTCCAGCCTGGGCAATGGAGTGAGCCTCTGTCTGTCTGTCTGTCTCTCTCTATGTATATGTATATATATTTAAAATACAGTATAACAATTATTTACCTAACATTTACATTGTATAGGTATTATATGTAATCTAGAAATGACTTAAAGTATACAGGAGGATGTAACTAGGTTATTCACAAATACTACAAAAAGGGACTTGAGCATCTGTAGATTTTGGTATCTGTGGGCAGGGGGGTCCTGGAACCAATCCCTCCTCAGATTCCCGCCAAGATACTAAGGGACAACTGTAATCAAAACTATATTTTAAAAAGGTAAATCTGGGGGCAGTCTGGAAGATGGATTTAGGGGAAGGGGAGATTAGAGAGAGGAAAAGAAGACTAGCAGAATGGTTGCTGCAGGAATCTTGGTCAGAGATGACAAGGCAATGAGGAGGATTGAGATGACAATGAGGATGATAAGGAAGACCACCATGACAGTGAGGAGGACCATGATGGCGACTACAGTGAGGAGGAGGAGGAGGAGATGTATTTGGAAATAGGACTAACACGCCTTGGGTGACACTCTAACTGGCATATTTACCTGCTCAGAGGCGGGGGGCCGAACCCCTAGCTTGCGCAACAGCTGCTGAAACTGTTCATTCTCCATGGCTTCCTCATTTTCCTCTGTGAGTGGCACCAATGGAACTGCCTGGGAGCAGCCTAAGACAGGGTCAACGGTCATATGGTGAAGATATAAGAGAAGAACTGGTCCTCCATCCCATGACCAGGTAGGTCTCCAATAGCCTCCAGGGCTCTCCTAAAAGCGTCATCTGTCCACTCACCATCCTCTTCCCGATCATCTGCTGCTCGGATCAGGCAGTGCTGGAGCCACAGGAGCGGGGTAGAAAAGCCTAAGGAAATGAGGGAAACTTACATTTGACCCTACTCCCAAGCCCTCCACCTGAGACACCTCTCCCAGGCAAAGTCCTCACCTTCCTGATGCAGGCTTTGACCAAGGTTTTCAGTTGAAAGGACTAAGCTACCCTGGACTTCTTCTGCCTCTGAGCTCCCTTCTTCATCCTCCTCGCTGTCTTCCTCAGGCAGCTTTTCCTCTTCTTCCAGATCTTCCTGGCAAAAATCTTTCAGGGACTCCGCTCCATTTGGCTAAAATTCATTGGGGGTTGGGGGAATGAACATGAAGGCAACACAAGGAACTTAGTGGAGTCTCCTGGTTCTTGACCCCTCCCCGCACCGCACCCGCTCTCTGAGAAGGACCTGGTCAGAACAGCCTCAAGCAGGAAGAATGTGGGTGGACTGCTCCTAAGGAGCATTTCAAGGGGAGCGGGCCCATGCCAGCAGAGCCAGGGTCAGACTGTTACCAAGATGGAGGATGCCAACTTTTTCCGCCGTTTCTTGTACAGCTCCCGCCGCTCAGCCACCAGCCCCAGAGCCAAGAGTTTATCCACTATTCGGGCCCGTGAGCGTTTGGCTGTGATATTCTTCATGATATGACCCAGGACATCTATAAAAAGCGAGCATGTGAATACCCAAGGGCAACAGGGGAAAGAGATGAGTAAAATAAATAAGAGGTCTCTGGAAAGAGGGTAGCTCAATTCATCCAAAAATGACCCTTACAAATATAGTAAGTGAACAGAAGGGATGGGAGAATCTTTCCTTGGGAATAAAAGACAGCCCCAAAAGAAATGGATAGCTTGGCTTTCATCTCAAAGGTCCCCTGAGTTCCACCTCACTCACCATCCGAGTCCTGGAATTCCTCAAAAAGCCGCTGCAGCTCCAACTCCTGATCCCCCGTCCACAGTACAATATGGGTTCCTTTCCTGATTAGGAAGGTGTCAGTGGAAGAGGAAGCCCAGGAAGTGAACACGCGTCCCTATCCCAATAGCCTCCAAAGCATGCGCCTCTCTACCTTTGGAAGTCTTTGACACTGTCAGCCAGTCCCAGCTGTACCAGATGGTGGATGATCTGCTTGCGTGTTCGAGGAACAGTATTCAGGTGGGCCAAGATGGCTTCCACCACATCCTGCCCTGGCATGGGAAATGACTGAGGCAGTAAAGAAGGTCCTGCAGCTTAGGCTGCCCTCTTCACAAACTTTCCAGATCTCAAGGCCTCTCACCTTCCACGTCCTTATGGGCGAGGTACAGCTCCCGAAGACGAGCCTCTTCTTCGGGGCTCCATGTAGGCGCTCTGCGACTCGAAGACCTGAATGGTGAAAGGAGAAAGGGAGCATATAGGTTCTTGGCCCAAAAAGAGGAGACCAAAGGCCTTCTCTGATCAGTTCTGAAAGGAACAGGAAGGACGAGGCAGGTAACTGAAAGAGGCCAGCCGAGAGAGGCCTACAGTGTGCCTCCTTCCCCTCACTTTCCTTCCACGTAAGAACCTAAAAGTCAAACAAAGAGATTTTCCAGGTTGGGCCAGTGGAACCCTGACCATTCTGACTCCAGGGGCTAAGAATATTATGGGAAAAAGAGACTAAGTGTGAAAGGAGAGGGGCTGAGACATTAAGGGAAAGAAGACAAACATTTCTACAAATCCTCATGGTTTCCCAGCACGTTTTGGGAGAGGTCGCACACGGACTCTCTCCGGGCAACCACCCAGCTCCCAACAGTGACCACCTCTACGGAGGCTGGTGACGGAGAAGGAAACTAGATACACAGTAGACTTAGGCTCCAGTCCCTGCTCCTCTCTTGGATAACCTTAGGTAAAGCATTTCACCTCCTGAGCCTGTTTTCTCACCCATGACAGGGAAAGAAAAAGTGGGCTAAATGACATGCAAGCTCTTACAGCTTTAACATTCTGTGACTCTGCATCAAACTTCCCCTACCCCCACCCATCCTTTGCCAACTTCAAGCTCACCTGTCATCCAGGGAGCCATAGCCCTCAGTCATCTCTCGAACCACAGCTGTGTTCTTCCAGAACAACAGCTCCACAAAGGCTTTTTGGTTGACTGCGGCCAGTGCAAAGAATTTGCCCAGGATGTATTTGGCAAAAGTCACTAGCTCCTGTACGAGAAGGAGGTTACTATGAGGCCTCTGGTCCAATGCAGACCCGAACCTGGCCCTCTAGGTATTTTCTCTATAGCTGTTCCCAGCTGCCCCCTCCTCACTCACTCTCTTCTGTCCTTCTCCATGCAGCTCCCTCAACCTGCCTGTCTACTTTCTCATTGTTTTCCCATCTCCCAGCCCTTGACACCTCTCAGCACCTTCTATCTCCTGAAGATTATTTATTTACCTGAGGGTTCCCATACCCTTCTAAACCCCCATTCCTTGTTACTCCCTCACTTTGTAGGCTCCAGCAGCAGGGTCACTAAGCAGACGATTGAAGAGGCAGAAGACTGACAGCTGAAAAAGTAGGGCTTCCATTTTGAGGTCATGGGCCAGCCGGTGCAGCATCTTCACAATGCAATGGTTAGTGTGAGCACTATTCTGCTGGTAGCTCCGCAGCAGCAGCACATAGGCTCGAACGACAGTTGAACATGCAAAGCTGCACCAAAGCAAGGAGGGAGAGGATGTCAGCATAAGGAAGACATAGCTCATCCTCAGAGCTGCAAAATCGCCACTCTAGGACCAACTCAGGCCTCTCAGCCCGCACCGTTTCAGGTAGTCCAGAAAATTAAATTCTTTCTCTGACACCTGGACCACTTGCAACTCCTCCTCCTCCTCCTCCTCCTCCTCTTCTTCTTCTTCCTCTGTCCCACATTCCTCTGGGCCTTGCTGCCCTACAGACAGAGGGAGGATTACTGAGTCTCTGTTATGTTGGTGCTAGAAAAGAGCTGGAAGGAGACAGATGTGAAAGGTGGAGACTTACGGGGAAGTGGAGCAGACAGGATTTGTTTCAGCAACTGGATCTCTTCCTCTGGAGAAATGTCTTGAGAGCCAAACACATCTCCTTCAGGCCACACCTCCCTGGAGCACAGACAGAAAAAAGGCTTTACCCAGGGGAAATCTGGCTTTAAATTTATAATTTGAAGTAGAAGAAGGAATTTAGACATTTCTTTTGTTGGCCAGAAAGAAAATGCAAACTGTTACCTCAAATGAAACAAAGACCCCAGGGAAAATTTTCCTCATAAGCCACAACTCAATAAAAATCAGGTAAGAACAAAATGTAAACAATCTAAATGTTTGATACCTGGTTGAACAAATGTATGTATTCACACAATGGTTTTTTTTTTTTTTTTTTTAGACGGAGTCTCGCTCTGTCGCCCAGGCTGGAGTACAGTGGCACGATCTTGGCTCACTGCAAGCTCCACCTCCCAGGTTCACGCCATTCTCCTGCCTCAGCCTCCCAAGTAGCTGGGACTACAGGCAACCGGCACCACGCCCAGCTAATTTTTTGTATTTTCAGTAGAGACGGGGTTTCACCATGTTAGCCAGGATGGTCTCGATCTCCTGACCTCATGATCCGCCCACCTTGGCCTCCCAAAGTGCTGGGATTACAGGTGTGAGCCACCATGCCCGGCCCACACAATGGTGTTTTAAAGCCATTAACAATTACAGAAACATATCTGATGAGAAATAATGCTCACAATATACTGAGAAGTGAAAAATTACTATAAATCAGCATGTACAGTATTTCATTTTTGTAAAACAAGGTATATATGATATTTTTACATGTAACGGAGGAAAAAAACCTCTGCATGGTTACTCATCAAAATGTTAATGATGCTTATCTTTGGCTAGTAGAATTAAAGTAAGTCCTCCCTTAATGTCTTCAATAGGTTCTTGGATACTGCCACTTTAAGTGAAACAATGTATAACAAAACCAGTTTTTTTTCTCTTAATATTATAAGAAACCTGCTGTAGGTCATTTCACTCAAAGTCGCAATTACCAAGGACTTATTGACGATGTCAAGTGAGGATTTGCTTTATCTTTATTTTTTTCTCAATTAGCTATGCTTTTTTAATGTTTTTCGAAAACAAACAAAAAAACCCAACAAACCAATCAAAACGCCCCAGGAGTCAGTCGGTATAGAGTCCCAGAGCCTTGATGAGATGACTCTCTTTTGAAGACTGAGAACCCTGTACCACAGTGATGGCCTCCTCCTTCCCACAAAGCCCAAGAGGATAAGCAGCAGGGTTCTTACCGGGCAGACCTCAGGAGAGTCAGGGCCTGTGGGGCCTGGCCAGCCAGGAGACAGTCTTGGATCCGTACCATGGCTTCTGCCCGCTGCTCCTCCACTGGCACCTCTGAGGCCGCATCAAAGGGAACCATGGAGTCTATGCCGAGCTCAGGATTCTAGAGATGGATAAAGCTATGGGAGCGGAGGGAGTGGAAAACCCAGATTGTATACCCAGAGTACTATTCTCAAAAAAGACAGAGTGTCTGTAACCACCTACCTGGGCACAGCATTCCAGCTGCTCAGCCAGGGCAGGCCACATAGCCTCCAGTTCTTCTGGGCTAGATGGGACATTACCAGAAACAGTGGCCTGGTCTAGGACCTTCTTCTTCTTCCTTCTCTTCTTTCGTTTGTTCTATGGGGAAAGAATTGTATTAGGATGTCAAGAGAGCTAAAGAGGCCTTTTCCCCATCAGTGTCTTTTCTATTACAAAACGAATTAACTGGACATTCACAGAGTGCCCATTATGTGCTATCCATTGGTAATAGAAAGCAATAGTGAACAGCATATTTCCTTCCCTTTGAGGAGCTTTTACTCTAGTGGTGGAGACAGGAAGTAGAATGGTAATTACATTAGAGTGTGGATAAGAGCTACAATGTGAGTAAGTATAAGATGCCATGGCAAAAATCCTGACCCATTTCCTGAGTTCAGAGGTTTGCCAAAAGCAGTGCTATCTCAAGAGGCCTATAGAATAAGCAAATGCTATGAGGATCAAATAAGACATATGGAAAAGCTTCATAAAATGCAAAGCACTATGTAAATAAAGCCTCCAATTTTTTTCTCCTGAAAAGTAGGATAGCCAGGCGCAGTGGCTCACACCTGTAGTCCTAACACTTTGGGAAGCCTAGGCAGGTGGATCACTTGAGGTCAGGAGTTCAAGACCAGCCTGGGCAACATAGCGAGATGCTGTCTCTACAAAAAGTACAAAAATTAGCCAGGCATGGTGGTGTGTGCCTGTACTCCCAGCTACTTGGGAGGCTGAGGCAGGAGAATCGCTTGGGACTGGGAAGCAGAGGGTTGCAGTGAGCTGAGATTGAGCCACTGCACTCCAGCTTAAGTAACAGAGCGACACCCTGCAGAAAAAAAAAAAAGAAAAGAAAAGCAGGAGTGACTCAATACCCAAATCCTGCTTCTCCCAAGTCAGGGCTGTGAACCAGTCTTTGGTGTGAGTACTCAAAAGTCAAACAGGATGAACTGGGAGGCCCCTGAAGGTCATGTTCCATTAAAGAACTTACAATCAAACACACCAAATGTTAGGAGCATGAGTTTTAGAGTCCAGCAGATCTGGATTTGAGTATTGAATTAGTATTACTAACAAGACTTTGGACAAGTTGCTTAACCACTTTGGGCACATGTGCTACTGTGAGGATTATATGAAAACATCAGCACAGTGTCTGACACATAGTAAGTGCTCAATAAATGATAGTACCTAGTATTACAGATAATAACACAGAACCCTGAGTGCAAAAAATACCCTTTAGCAAAGTCTCATTGGTACTACTGCATCTTTCAAATCCAGTTATGACAGAATTTTAACCTGTGGCAACTAGAATTATAGGAAGGTTCTGGTACAAAAATCCGGTTTTTTTTTTTTTTTTTTGAGACGGAGTCTTGCTGTCGCCCAGGCTGGAGTGCAATGGTGTGATCCTGGCTCACTGCACACTCCGCCTCCCAGGTTCAAGTGATTCTCCCAACTTCAGCCTCCCAAGAAGCTGGGATTACAGATGCGCACCACCATGCCTGGCTAATTTTTGTATTTTTAGTAGAGACAGGGTTTCGCCATGCTGGCCAGGCTGGTCTCGAACTCCTGACCTAAGTAATCTGCCCACCTCAGCCTCCCAAAGTGCCGGAATTACAGGCATGAGCCACCGCACCTGGCCCAAAATCTGTTTATACAAAGCAAAGTCCCTGTGTTTCCAGGATACAAATTCCCTGGGGTTTTCATTTTGTCCTGGGGTTTTTTTTTAATGTGAACCAGTAACTTTATTTTTCAGAGATAGGGTTTTGCTCTCGCCCAGACTGGAGTGCAATGTCTTAATCACAGTTCACTGCACCCTCAAACTCCTAAGCTCCAGTGATCCTCGTGCCTCAGCCTCCTGAGTAGCTGGGACTACAGGTATGTGCCACCTTGCCGGTGAATTGTTTTTTGTTTTTTTTGAGACAGAGTCTTGCTCTGTGGCCCAGACTGGAGTGCAGTGGCATAGCACAATCTTGGCCTACTGCAACCTCAGCCTCCTGGGTTCAAGCAATTCTCATGCCTTAGCTTCCCAAATAGCTGGGACTACAGGTGCGTGCCATCATACCCAGCTAATTTTTGTATTTTTAGTAGAGAAGGGGAGGCTTTGTCATGTTGCCCAGGCTGGTCTCAAACTCCTGGGCTCAAATGATCCACCCACTGTGGCCTCCCAAAGTGCTGGGATTACAGGCAAGAGCCACTGTGCCCAGCCTGTCCTAGGCTTTTCACTTATTCCACTTTGGGTTCATGGACAACTGTTACAATCCCAACTTTATAGATCTGGAGACCGACACAAACAGCTTGAGCTTATTCCAATAATAACCAATACAGGACTAGATTCCAGACCTTCTAAAGTTCAATTTAAGGCTCTTTTAGTGTTGCTGTTGAGACAGAGTCTCACTGTGTCACCCAGGCTGGAGTGCAGTGGCATGATCTTAGCTCACTGCAATTTCCACCTCCTGGATTCAAGTGATTCTGTTTCAGCCTTCTGAGCAGCGGAGATTACAGATGTGCGCTACCACGCCTGGCTAATTTTTGTATTTTTAGTAGAGACAGGGTTTCACCATGTTGGCCAGCTGGTCTTGAACCCCTGACCTCAAGTAATCTGCCCACCTCGGCCTCCCCAACTGCGGGGATTATAGGTGTGTGCTACCGTGCCCGGCCGCAACTTAAGGCTCTTTCCATCTCACCACAATGCTTTCAAGGTATAACCAGAAAATGCTACAGCATAATTATTAAACTCTAAAATTATGAATCCCCAGGGTTTTTGTACTTGGCACTTGGTAGGTGTTCAATAAATGTTTCCTGACTGAACTAAAATATTTATGGCAGATCAGAGATTATTCTAATGGGAGAACGAAACTGTGGTAGACTCACACTGGCCAACACCCACAAACCTCTTGCTGTCATAGCTCAGAACAGGTTTAACAGATGAACTTAAGCTGTACAAACTGTGAGAAGAAAGCCTCCTTTCCTTGACTCTCCCTCACAGCTCTTTCTACGTCGTGGGGCTGCTCAGTACCTGCACCACCAGGTTCCCACGGCTCCGACAGAACCGCTCCAACATTTTGAGGAAGAGGTGGGTGGTCTCCACCAAGTCACGAAGGAAAGAACGGGGCTGGCATCTCTCATCAAACTTTCGAAAAAGTGTCAGGAATAGTTCTCGGTACTCCATCACATAGAAAATATTGTCTAGGAATGGGGAAGAGAAAGGGATGGAAGGGCTATTCTGGAAAGCCTGGAAAAGGAGAGATGGATGAAGCTGGGACTGGGAAGAATGAGATTCTCATCATGAGATGGGACAGGCTGGGATCGGGGACCAGGCCAGGGCCTCACTCTTGATGATGCGGCTGCTCTCCCTCACAGCCTCATCTGGGGATAAGTCCATCTCATTCACTGTTGCCAGCAGCTCCTGATAGGCCTTCAGAGCTAAGTGCATCCTGAGAGTTGAGGGGAAAAGGTGAAATGGAGGACAACTTAGGGCAATGGCCCATGGAAACAGCAACCTCCCACGGCCAAAAAAAAGAAAAAAAAATGTGCCACCCAAACCAAATTTCCCAGCCAGTCCTTGCTCTTCAGACTGACCACTTGAACCCTGAATCAGGGAAAAAGCACCAGCCAGAATTCAAGCATTCAGATCCCTAGCTCACTCTAACTCCAGTAACCATCCCACTCACCGGCGTGCCCAGGAGGCAGCTTCCTTGCGGTCAGTCAGCATCATCTCGTAGTAGTTAGTGAGGTTCTGCTCAATGAAGTGGAAGGTGCGGACGCTGAGGGTCTCAGAAACCAGGCCTGGCCGGAAGGAGGCAGCTCGGTTGAAGGCCATGAAGAAAGCCAAGGCCCACATATAATAGGTCTCATCATGCTGCTGAGCTTTCTCCCGAAGCAGGTGATCCTAACAGTTAAAAAAGAAAAAAAAAAAAGATCACCGTGACTTCAGGGCTTCCAACTTCTTCCTTTCTGTCCTATGATGATGGAATGGATGCTGGACACCATTGTCATAATTTTTTTTTTTTGAGGCGGAGTCTCACTCTATTGCCCAGGCTGGAGTGCAATGGCATGATCTCGGCTCACTGCAACTTCCAGCTCCCAGGTTCAAGCGATTCTCCTGCCTCAGCCTCCCGGGTAGCTAGGATTATAGGTGCCCGTCACCATGCCCAGTTAATTTTTTGTATTTTCAGTAGAGATGGGGTTTCACCATGTTGCAGGCTGGTCTCAAACTTCTGACCTCAGGTGATACACCTGCCTTGGGCTCCCAAAGTGTTGGTATTACAGGCGTGAGCCACCGCGCCTGTTTTTTTTTTCTTTTTTTTGACAGTCTTGCTCTGTCATGATGAGGCTGGAGTGTAGTGGTGTAATCTCGGCTCACTGCAACCTCTGCTTCCCAGGTTCAAGTGATTATCCTGCCTCAGGTTCCCGAGTAACTGGGACTACAAATGCACACCATCATGCCACCTTTTTTTTTTGTATTTTTTTCCGTAAAGATAGGGTTTCACCATGCTGGCCAGGTTGGTCTCGAACTCCTGACCTCAAGTGATCCACCACCTCGGCCTCTCAAAGGGCTGGGATTACAGGTGTGAGCCACCACGCTGGGCCACCGCTATCATAATACTCTAGGATCCACAATTTCCAACTCTCTCCTGTTCTCCCTTTCCTCTCCCTCTGAGGCAATTTTTCCAGAGCCTCTTTTGTCATGCTGGGAGCCCACTCACTTCTGGCATTTTCACTATCTCTCAGGGACATCCTAACTATATATGCTTCCCACCTACTAGTCCACATTCCAGGGGCAGCCTCCCCGAGCTCCTCCCCACCTCTTACCCACCAACAGCTGCATCATCACCTGTCTATTCCATTCCTGATTATCTCCATATCCTTCACAGGTTCTCACCTTTACTGATCCCATGAGCCGGTTGTAACAGTTCTCCAGGAACTCAGAGCAGAAGTCTCTGAGGAAGAGCCTCACATTGAGGGCAGAACGGCGCTGAATGGACAGCTCTCGGGCGGCCTGGCGACGTTTAGGCACTTTTTTCGGCTGCTTTCCCAAATCTGAACTGTAGTTTCGTAGCTGGGTGTGTCGGTTAGGGGATTAGAATTACTCCTAACTACCACCTTCCCCTTGCAGCTCTCGTCAATTTTCTCAGAAGAAACTAATTTTTGTTTTTGTTTTGAGACGAGAACTTGCTCTGTCACCCAGGCTGGAGTGCAATGATTGAACTCCTGGCCTCAAACAATCCTCCCACCTCAGCCTCCCGAGTAGTTAGGACCACAAGCGGGTGCCACCATGCTCAGTTAGTTTTTTTTACTTGTTGTAGGGACAGGGTTTTGCCATGTTGCCCAGGCTGGTCTTGAACTCCTGGGCTCAAGCAATCCTCCTTCCTTGGCGGATTACAGGTATAAGCCATTGTACCCAACCTTTAATTTTTTTTTTTTTTTTTTTTTTTTTTTTAGAGACAGGGTCTTGCCATGTTGCCCAGTCTGATCTTGAACTTCTGGGCTCAAGCAATCCTCCTGCCTCAGTCTCCCAAAGTGCTGGGACCACAAGTGTGAGCCATCAGGCCCAGCCAAGAACTCAAGATGATTACCCTGCTTAAGCTATGCAACTCCACATGTTCCCACTCCAGATGTAAGAATACTCACATTGTGAAGGCCTTTGTGAAAGATGAGGTCCCTCTCCCCAATGGATTTCAACCCCTGGACAATATACGAGCCCCCAAATCGAGAATGTCTGCAGAAGAAACAAAAAGGTCCAAAGTGATTCTTCAGTTCTCTGGAAACTTTATCTCCATTCTCTATCATCAGCACCTTGGAGCAAATTAAAACTACAAAATGTTGGTCGGGCACGGTGGCTCACACCTATAATCCCAGCATTTGGGAGGCCGAGGCAGGAGATCACCTGAGGTCAGGAGTTTGAGACCAGCCTGGCCAACATGGTGAAACCCGGACTCTACTATAAATACAAAAATTAGCCTGGCATGATGGCAGGCGCCTGTAGTTCCAGCTACTGGGGAGGCTGAGGCAGAAGAATCGCTCGAACCCAGGAGGCAGAGGTTGCAAGGAGCAGAGATCGTGCCAGTGCACTCCAGCCTGGGTGACAAGAGTAAAACTGTGTCTCAAAAAAAAAATAAATAAATAAACTAAAATGTTACTCAATCACCCCACCTTAGAATTTGTCTCCGATGCCCTCAGTATTCCATGATGTAGGAACAAGAACCTGCCTCTCTGCCACTCACCTGTTGCCTCGCTGGAGGGCTCGAGTCTTCTTTTCTGCCATCTCTCGCTGGCGCAACACCTCCAGTTCTGCAACATCTGCACTCCGCTCCTGAGCTAAGCGTCCCTGCCCTATTCCCGCCAGCTGCTCGGGGTTCTAGATTGGAACAAAGAGGGAAGAATCAAGAGGATAGTCATTCCTTATCCTGAGTTCACGCCTACTGGGCATGCAAAGAGTGAACAAAATAGAACCCCATTAATGGGGCACTGTGCTGTCGTTCTCCCTTATCTGAGGGGGGATATGTTCCAAGACCCCCACTGGATGCCTGAAACTGCAGACAGTACTAAAAAATATATATGTATACATTCGTGTATATATATATATGTATGTGTATACACATATACATAGAACATGTATGTTCTGTTTTATAGAATGTATATATGTTCTATATACATACGTTATCAGAAAAAATAGAACATGTATACATATATATACACACACGTTCTATTATGTTTTTTCAAACTGATAACCAAGATGGCTAGTACGTGACTAACAGGCGGGTATACAGTGTGGATATGCTGGGCAGAGGGATGATTCACATCTTGTTCAGGACAGACAGGGACAAAAGATTTCATTACACTACTCAGAACAATGTACAAGTTTAAAACTTCTAAAATGTTTGTTTCTGAAATTTTCCACTTAATGTTTTCAGACCACGGTTGACTGTAACTGAAATCAAGGAAAGTAAAACAATGAATAAGGGGATACTACATGTACTCAAGACATGGGTACTCCCGCTGTCACCTGCCTTCCCCAAATAATGTAGCCGTTATCACAAGAGCAATTCTGGCTGTATAGCAGAAAAGTACATGGGTGGAGGGGACTAGGACAATAGGCCAGGGTCTCACCTGGTCACGAAACATAAGGGAGACAATCTCTAGCACATGTAGGCTCCATTGCTGCTCAGCAGATGAGCTGGCCAGAAAGAGGAGCAGGTCGTCCAGGCCACTGAGGTGAATCGCCCAGAGAAGCTGGTCATGGATGCTGGCGTCATCATCAATCTTCTGAGCAGTGAATGGTGAGGGTAGAAAGGGAGCTCATTCAATCCCACTGCCCTGCCTTGAAGCTCTCCAACTCATTCTTTGACCAAGCCTCCTCTCCCAGACTTGTCAGAGGACAGAATAGCCCAGAAAGAGCAGCTTGGCCGGGCACGGTGGCTCACGCCTGTAATCCCAGCACTTTGGGAGGCCAAGGCGGACAGATCACGAGGTCAGGAGATTGAGGCCATCCTGGCTAACACAGTGAAACCCTGTCTTTACTAAAAATACAAAAAAAAATTAGCCAGGCATGGTGGCGGGCGCCTATTGTCCCAGCTACTCAGGAAGCAGAGGCTGAGGCAGGAGAATGGCATGAACCCGGGAGGCAGAGCTTGCAGTAACCCGAGATCGTGCCACTGCACTCCAGCCTGGGTGACAGAGCGAGACTCTGTCTCAAAAAAAAAAAAAAAAAAAAAAAAAGGGCAGCTCAACCTAACCATGCACAAGAACACAGAATACCCAAGACACTCACCTTCTCCTGATCAAGGTCAGCTGGGACATGGAGAATATTTCTGACCAGCAGTAGGATCCGCTCAATCAGCAGGTTGTCTTCCTCCTGCCGTTCCTCCCAGCCCTAATCAGAAGAGAGCAAGAGGAAGAGACTCCCTGTGGAAGGCAGGCAGCATGTACCCTGGCTGGAAGACCAGGCACAGAAGAGAAGCAGGATTAAAAAGAGAGTTCAAACAGTAATGAGGTAGCCAGAGACTATGGATCGGACTACCATATCCCCAAGGACTGGGACCATATCTCAGCATCTCCTCCTCCACCCGGAGAAGGTGCAAAGTGCTGTCCCATGGAATCCTGTAAGGTGAAGACTCACCAGCTGCAACAGCTCATACAAGGTTTCACTGAGGACTCCAAAAGCCTTCTCACTGGCAAAGGCCTGTGAAATAGGGAACTGGATCTTAAGTAGCAGTCATCCACTTCTTCACCACTGCCCCATATTCCACCCCAGGGACTCCAAAGGAAAGCCTCACCTCTTTGTAGGCCTGCAAATAAGTTAGCACCTGCAAAAAATGGTGCCGAAAGCTGGGTTCCTTAGGCAGACTGCCAAAACAGAGCAAGGCTGGTTGTGTCAAGTTCACCATCAGTCTGGGAGACAATGAAGGAGAGATAAGTTGTTAAGTTTCCTTACCAGCTCAAACGCCAGACCTATCAGTTCAAACAGCAAAGGCTGGCAGGTGGCGAAAGTTTAAAAGCTAGGGAGGCAACCTGATAACAGCATCAAAGAGAGGCTTGTCCTGGCGGTGCTGGGTGAGGATGGGCAGAAGGTCGCTCTGTAGGATCTGGGCTGCCCCCAGTTGCTGCCGCACATCTCGTGTCTCATCCTCATGCCTCAAATAGCGGATCAGATCCTTCACACTCTCTTCAGAGACAGAACAAAACATGCATGTGGAACCTTGGAAGCAGCTCCATCCAGACCCACATGATTTTCACACCCATGGTTTGAGAAATTCAACAGACCTCCTTAATTCAAGCAAATTTTTTTCCTGTTTCCTCAAAAAGGTACTTACCTAAGCAATCTGGTTCCTTGTGGTAAGTGTCTCCCTCCAAGTACCCAAGGGCACTACATGTGGCTAGAAGTTCACAGTTCATCATGTGCAAGTCCATACATCAGTGGACCAACCAATAGAGAAGGAAGTGGAGAAACAGGAGACAGAAATGACGAGGCCTGCAGAGATAGAGAAAGATTAAAAATGTAAGTTCCTCTCCATGAAAAGAAGATAGGAACAGGAGAAGGCCCTAATGCTCAGAATATTCTGAACAAGATCCTCAAATGTTTGACTTTTGTCACGACCAAAAGTTCTGCTCTCAGTCCCAAGGAAAGTTTTAAATTATGGCTTCTACCTGATCAAAACCAAAGAGGCTCCAGCCTATGAATTAAGCACCTGCCCTGGCCAGACACGGTGACTCACTCCTGTAATCCCAGCACTTTTGGAGGCTGAGGTGGGCAGATCACCTGAGGTTGGGAGTTTGAGACCAGCCTGACCAACATGGAGAAACCCTGTCTCTACTAAAAATACAAAATTAGCCAGGCGTGGTGGCGCATGCCTATAATCCTAGCCACTTGGAAGGCTGAGGCAGGAGAATCGCTTGAATCCAGGAGGCAGAAGTTGCGGTGAGCCGAGATCATGCCACTGCACTCTGGCCTGGGCAGCAGAGAGAGACTCTGTCTCAAAATAAATAAATAAATAAAATTGTTAGACCCTGGCGGGGCACAGTGGCTCATGCCTATAATCTCAGCACTTTAGGCGGCCAAGACATGATGATCATTTGTCCCAGTGTTCAAGATTAGCCTGGGCAACATTGTGAGACCCCATCTGTACAAAAGCCAAGTGTTGTGGCACACACCTGTAGTCCTCCTACTCAGGAGGCTGGGGCGAGAGAATTACTTGAGCCTAGGTGTTCGAGGTTGCAATGAGGTATGATTGCACCACTACATTCCAGCCTGGTCTACAGAGTCTCTGGAAAAAATAAATTGCTCAAACCTTGTCACCCTCCACTTTCTGTGGCTCTTCCATGCAGACACAGCTCTGATGCACCACAGGAATTAAAAAACCGAGCTCTGGCCATACAGTGATTCCACCAGGGATCTAATACATCCCAGGAGCCCTGAGGCTTCTGAGACACTGAGAATGTATAGAGAAAAGTCCTTCACTCTCCTCTCCAAAGTTACTCTTAAACCTTGGTAATCTCAGTAGAAATCAGCATCTAACAGAACAGGTGAGGAAAGGGAGTAAATAGAAACTGGTACATTCCCTCTCTCACAAAGGGAGATGACTCTCTCACAAAGAATCATCTCCGTTAAAAAAAAAAGACACAGGGTTTCACTCTGTTGCCCAGGCTGGAGTACAGTGGCATGATCATAGCTCATTGTAACCTCAAATTTCTGGGCTCAAGCAGTCCTCCTGCCTCAGCCTCCTGAGTAGCTATGACTGGGCACGTGCCACCACGCCTGGCCTTTTAAAACATTTTTGTAGGCCAGGTGTGGTGGCTCATGCCTGTAATCTCAGCACTTTGGAAGGCCAAGGCAGGCAGATCACCTGAGGTCAGGAGTGCGAGACCAGCTTGGCCAACATGGTGAAACCCCATCTTCTACTAAAAATACAAAAATTAGCTGGGCGTTGGCTGGGCCCGGTGGCTCACACCTGTAATCCCAGCACTTTGGGAGGCCAAGGCAGGCGGATCACGAGGTCAGGAAATCGAGACCATCCTGGCTAATCACAGTGAAACCCTGTCTCTACTGAAAATACAAAAATTTAGCCGGGTGTCGGTGGCAGATGCCTATAGTCCCAGCTATTCGGGAAGCTGAGGCAGGAGAATGGCGTGAACTCAGGAGGTGGAGCTTGCAGTGAGCCGAGATCGTGCTACTGCGCTCCAGCCTGGACTACAGAGGGAGACTCCGTTAAAAAAAAAAAAAAAATTAGCTGGGCATGGTGGTGGGCATCTGTAATCCCAGCTACTTGGGAGGCTGAGGCAGGAGAATCGCTGGAACCTGGGAAGTGGAGGCTGCAGTGAGCCAAGATTGTGCCACTGCACTCCAGCCTGGGTGACAGAGCAAGCCTCCTCCAAAAAAAAAAAAAAAAAAAAAAAAAAAAAATTGTAGAGATAGGGTCTCACTATGTTGCCCCGGCTGGTCTCAAATTCCTAGCCTTACGCAATCCTCTCATCTTGGCCTCTCCAAGTGTTGAGATTACAGGCATGAGCCACCTCACCCACTCTCATCTACCTTTTGTGAAGCATGTCCCCACTTTTCTTTTAAGAAACAGGATTTCACTCTTACTGAGGCTGGGGTGCAGTGGTGAAATGATAGCTCACTGCAACCTCAAATCCCTGCGTTTAGGCAATTCTTCTGCCTTGACCTGCCAAAGTGTTGGGATTACAAGCCGCTGTGCCTGGCCAAGCCTTGGAACAGGGACCAAATTAAGAAGCAGACACCAGGCCAGGTGCAGTGGTTCACACCTCTAATCCCAAAACTTTGGGAGACCAAGGCGGGAGACTCACTTGAACCCAGGAGTTTGCGAGCAGCCTGGGTAACAGCTTAAGACCCCATCTCTACAAAAAATAAAAAATTGGCCGCCATGGTGGCACATCCCTGTGGTCCTAGCTAATTGAGAGGCTGAGGTGGGACAACTGCTCGAGCCCAGGAGGTTGAGGTTGCAGTGAGCTGTGATCACACTGTACTTCAGCCTGGGTGACTGTGAGACCTTGGAAAAAAAAAAAGAAGAAAAGAAAAGAAAGACCCCTAAACTCTCATCAGATAATCAAGTAGGCACAGATCTACAATCCTGCACATTTCAGAACTTGACACTATAATAACAGATACACATACACAAACACATTGCTTTTTTCTTTTGAGACACAGTCTTGCTCTGTAGAGTGGCACAATCTTGGCTCACTGCAAACTCCGCCTCTTGGGTTCAAGAGATTATCCTCGGCCGGGCGTGGTGGCTCAAGCCTGTAATCCCAGCACTTTGGGAGGCCGAGACGGGCGGATCACTAGGTCAGGAGATCGAGACCATCCTGGCTAACACGGTGAAACCCCGTCTCTACTAAAAAATACGAAAAGCTAGCCGGGCAAGGTGGCGGGCGCCTGTAGTCCCAGCTACTCGGGAGGCTGAGGCAGGAGAATGGCGTAAACCCGGGAGGCGGAGCTTGCAGTGAGCTGAGATCCGGCCACTGCACTCCAGCCCGGGGACAGAGCGAGACTCCGTCTCAAAAAAAAAAAAAAAAAAAAAAAAAAAAAAAAGAGATTATCCTCATCAGCCTCCTGAGTAGCTGGGGCTACAGGCACGCCCAGCTAATTTTTGTATTTTTTTTTTTTTTTTGGAGACAGAGTCTTGCTGTCTCCCAGGCTGGAGTGCAATGGCTCAATTTTGGCTCACTGCAAGCTCCGCCTCCTGGGTTCACACCATTCTCCTGCCTCAGCCTCCCAAGCAGCTGGGACTATAGGCGCCCGCCACCATGCCCGGCTAATTTTTTGTATTTTTAGTAGAGACGGGGTTTCACCGTGTTAGCCAGGATGGTCTCGATCTCCTGACCTCGTGATCCGCCCACCTCGGCCTCCCAAAGTGCTGGGATTACAGGCGTGAGCCACCATGCCCAGCCCTAATTTTTGTATTTTTAGTAGACACGGGGTTTCACCATGTTGAGGATGGTCTCGATCTCTTTTTTTTTTTTTTTTTTTTTGAGACAGAGTCTCACTTTATTGCCAGTCTGGAGTGCAGTGGCGTGATCTTGGCTCACTGCAACCTCTGCCTCCTGGGTTCAAGTGATTCTTCTGCCTCAGCCTCCCAAGTAGCTGGGACTACAGGCGCCCGCCACCATGCCCGGCTAATTTTTGTATTTATAGTAGAGATGGGGTTTCACCACGTTGGGCAGGATGGTCTCGATCTCCTGACCTCGTGATCCACCTGCCTTGGCCTCCCAAAGTGCCGAGATTACAGGCGTGAACCACCACACCCAGCCCACATTACATTTTTTACCCTATTACTCCACAAAATCAGGAATAACCATCAATCTTTCCTTTGACACCTTCAGCCACACTGCTCTGTCCTTGGTAGCATCCTCTAAAAAGATCTTTCCTGGCTCACATACCTACCTCTAACCCAACTCCACCCCATTCCTTCACAGAAGATAGGTAGCAGCTTCCAAAGGACGAAACTTTAATGCCTGATGCTCTCTCCCTGCATTTATACAACTGGTCTACTTCTTCAGGTTGCTAGCTATCCCTCCACCCCTACCCAGTGTTATCCAATTTCTAACTGCTCAGCCCAGCCATAAATTGAGCCAGTAAAACACTCACTGAGTGAGCAGAAGAACTGAAAGGAGACTTCCTTTTGTCATCCTTTCTCAGGCACCTGCAGACCCTGAAACCTGGGCTCCAGTGAGGTAGGTTCAGTGTATAAAATCCCTGACTCTCTGCAAAGATACATCCAGCTTTTTTAGAAAGACTACTGTGTGTATGTGCACCTAAGCATGCCCATACACACACACACAAACACACACACACACACACACACACACGTTGAAGGGCTTCCCTGTGTCCTCTCTCCAAGGAAGCTGACAAAAATAGACAACAGAGCTATAAACATGCTGCGTCAGCACATACTCTTCAAAAGGAGGCACAAAATCATACTTTGGCACTAAAAGGTACAAAATGATAAAGTCTTCTAATAGCAGAGACAAAGCCATATCTGGGAAGGCTCCCAGACAGATAACCTCACACAGTCCTGCCTGCTACCCTCCCCCTTTATCTTGGTTCCTCCAGAGCAGACCAATCTAAAATTCAGTATTTGTAAAAATGGCCACAACAGAGGACCCAAGCCTCTATCTTCAACATACCACTTTACCTGAAAGACAAAAATAAGAGGCTGTAACAGCCATCCCTGCTGGCTACCAAAATAAAAGGGAGGAGAGGCTGGGTGCAGTGGCTCACCCCTGTCATCCCAGCACTTTGGGAGGCCAAGGCAGGTGGATCATCTGAGGTCAGGAGTTCGAGACCAGCCTGGCCAATATGGTGAAACCCCATCTCTACTGAAAATACAAAAATTAGCGGGGCATGGTGGCAGGCGCCTGTAATCCCTGCTATCCGGGAGGCTGAGGCACGTGAATTGCTTGAACCGGGGAGGTAGAGGTTGCAGTGAACTGAGATGGCACCACTGCCCTATAGCCTGGGTGACACAGCAAGATTTCGTCTCAAAAAAAAAAAAAAAAAAAAAAAAAAAGGAGGAGGAGAAAGGAGATAGGAAAGAAGAAGGGGTCCTGGCAGATACCAGAAAAGAAGAGGTAACGGAAGAGACTCAGGACTTCCAGTTCTAATCCTTCTGCAGTTTTGACAAAACCAGGCTGTGGAGCAACACGCAAAGCAGAGGAAAAATGGGTTAGACAATCTATTGTAAGCTCTCAGATCAGGGCTCACAAGGCAAGCCTGCAGCCTTGGGCCCACATTCACTGGAACTGGAATAAGAGTTTTCAACAGGAATTCCAGCTCTCCCTGGTGAAAACAACTATTTTAAAACTCGGCCGGGCATGATGTCTCATGCCTGTAATCCCAGCACTTTGGGAGGCTGAGGCGGGTTGATTGCTTGAGTCTAGGAGCTGGAGACCAGCCTGGACAACATGTCAAAACCCCGTCTCTACTAAAAATACAAAAAAGAAAAAAAAGAAACCCCGTCTCTACCAAAAAAAAAAAAGAAAAGAAAATTTGCTGGATGTGGTGGTGTGTGCCTATAGTCCCTGCTACTCTGAGGCTGAGGCTGAGGCAGGAGGATTGCTTGAGCCCGGAGGCAGGGGTTGCGGTGAGCCAAGATTGAGCCACCACACTTCGGCCTAGGCGACAGAGTGAGATTCTGTCTCAAAAAAAAAAAAAAAAAAAATCAGCCTGGGCATGGCAGCTCATAACCTGTAACCCCAGCACTTTGGGAGGCCAAGGCAGGAGGATCACTTGAGCCCAGGAGTTTAAGACCAGACTGGGCAAAAAAGTGAGACCCCCATCTCTACAAAACATTTTTTTTAAAAAACAGAGTCTCACTCTGTCACAGGTTGTAGTGCAGTGGCGCAATCTCGGCTCACTGCAACCTCCACCTCCTGGGCTCAAACGATTCTCCTGCCTCAGCCTCCTGAGTAGCTGGGACTACAGGCATGAGCCACCAGGCCTGGCTAATTTTTGTATTTTTAGTAGAGACCAGGTTTTGCCACGTTGGCCAGGTGAGTCTCGAACTCCTGACCTCAAGTGATCCACCCACCTCGGCCTCCCAAAGTGCTGGGATTACAGGCGTGAACCACAGTGTCCGGCCACTACCAAAAATATGTTTTTGTAATTAGCCAGGTGTGGTGGCGCATGTCTGTGGTCCCAGCTACTCAGGAGGATCACTTGAGTCTGGGAGGTTAAGGCTGCAGTAAGCCATGATCGTGCCATTGCGCTGCAGCCTGGACAAAACAGTGAGACCCTGCCTCAAAAAAAAAAAAAAAAAAAATCAGCCTTGTACTTGGCTTGGTTGCCCCCTCTAGCTGTTGGTCGCCCTACCCAGGAACACAAACATACATGTTTCCAGACACAGAGCACACCCAATGGTCTCCAAACACGCACTCAGTTTATTATTCCTCCATGTGGGAGGTCTACCCTCCTTTACAAAAGTTCTAAGCCTATCTGACCTTCAAGATCAAGCTCAAGGCCGGGCGTGGTGGCTCAAGGCCGGGCGTGGTGGCTCACGCCTGTAATCCCAGCACTTTGGGAGGCCGAGGTGGGTAGATCACCTTACGTCAGGAGTTCAAGACCAGCCGGACCAACATGGTGAAACCCTGTCTCTACTAAAAATACAAAAATTAGCTGGGCATGGTGGTATGCGCCTGTAGTCGCAGCTACTTGAGAGGCTGAGGCAGAATTGCTTGAACCTGGGAGGGAGAGGTTGCAGTAGGCTGAGATAGCACCACCGCACTCTAGCCTGGGCCATAGAGCAAGACTCCATCTCAAAAAATAAATAAAAATAAAGAGTTGAGTCGGTAGAAAGGAATATTTAACATCAATGTAAGTTAGTTAAGGAAGTCTGCTAACCACTGTGTCACTGGTGCTATGCCAGAATCAAGTTATGAGAGCAAGCCATAACATACTGGGTCCAAGTGATCTGTTTAGCAAGATGGATGGGCTGCGGACATGGCTGTCTCCAGGCTCCTCAGGAAGGAATTTAGAACACCGAACAGTGGTCAGAATTCAGTAAGAATACATTATCCTTATTTTCTCATTTCACTTCAGATGGATGGAAATGTTATCATATACTAGTGTTCTTCTAGCATTTAGAAATCATTGATTTGTATAATAAAAACCGTAAACCAGTCCAACAAAAGGAAAGCTCCAGCTGCAGGGCTTCATTTTGTTTTGCTCATTGCTGCATTCTCCAGTGCCTAGAATAGAGCTTGGCATATAGCGAGCGTGCAATTTTTTTTTTTTTGAGACGGAGTCCAGCTCTGTTGCCCAGGCTGGAGTGTAGTGGCGCGATCTCGGCTCACTGCAACCTCCGCCTCCCAGGTTTAAGTGATTCTTTTGCCTCAGCCTCCTGAATGGCTGGAATTACAGCCACACGCCACCACACCTGGCTAATTTTGTATTTTTAGTAGAGATGGGGTTTCACCATATTGGCCAGGTCTTGAACTCCTGACCTCAGGTGATCCGCCCACCTTGGCTTCCCAAAATGCTGGGATTACAGGCGTGAGCCCCCTCACCCGGCCAAGCATGCAATAAATCTTTGCTGAATTTTGACTCAACAGATTATCCTGGGTCATACCCTTTGAAACAGTAAACTCATTTCAGAAAACAGAACCCAAGAAAATAATTCACGAAAGAAAGGAAATCATTTGTACAAAACCAAAAATAGTAATATCTTTTCCTAGTGCACTCGAGTTTACAAAATGATTTTATAGCTTTTTTTTTTGAGACAGGGTCTCACTCTGGCACCCAGGCTGGCACCCAGGAGTGCAGTGGTACAATCATGGCTCACTGTAACTGAAGCGGCACAATAGGGAAAATGAGGCAGGATAATAGTAAAGGGAATTCAAAGTTGGATAAAGGGCAGAATTAGTAAGAACATGAGAGCTGAAGCAAGGTGAAGGGGTAGGTGAGCAAGAAGCAAGATAAGAGGCAGAAGTTAAGCAGGCCAAAATAAAAAGTAAGAGAAGCAAGCAAGAACCCCTGGCCGGCAGGATCTAGACCAAACCAGCAAGGGGCAGTTCTTCGGGGCAAGGCATATGCATCAAAGAGAAAAACCTGTCCTTATCATACCCCGTAT
The DNA here is from genome assembly GCF_024542745.1 of Macaca thibetana thibetana. NCBI lineage: Eukaryota > Metazoa > Chordata > Mammalia > Primates > Cercopithecidae > Macaca > Macaca thibetana. Next base: position 52,752,851 of record NC_065588.1, read on the forward strand.
GATAATCATCTCATCAAAACTCACGCATATGGACTGAATATCATGCACGTACTTAAAATTATGGGATGGAGGCAGCAGGCAAGCACTAAGCAACACACCCATCAGTCAAAAAGGCAGACACTGGCTAGAGATTAGGCAGCCAAAAAAACACATAAAAAGACCCAAACTACACCAAACTATGCTGATCTCATTTTGCAGAGGTCAGTCTGCTCTCTCACTCCCAAAGTGTTAATACTGGGCTTGATAAACTTTTTTTTTTTTTTTTCTGAGATGGAGTTTCACTCTGTCACCCAGCCTGGGGTGCAGTGGCACGATCTTGACTCACTGGAACCTCCAGCTCCCTCCCAGGTTCAAGCGATTCTCCTGCCTCAGCATCCCAAGTAGCTGGGACTACAGGCGCCCACCACTGTGCCTGGGTAATTTTTTTTTTTTTTTTTTTTTTTTTTTTTTTTTTTTTTTTTTTTTTTTTTGAGACGGAGTCTCACGCTGTTGCCCAGGCTGGAGTGCAGTGGCGCGATCTCGGCTCACTGCAAGCTCCGCCTCCCGGGTTCCCGCCATTCTCCTGCCTCAGCCTCCTGAGTAGCTGGGACTACAGGCGCCCGCCACCGCGCCCGGCTAATTTTTTGTATTTTTAGTAGAGACGGGGTTTCACTGTGGTCTCGATCTCCTGACCTTGTGATCCACCCGCCTCGGCCTCCCAAAGTGCTGGGATTACAGGCTTGAGCCACCGCGCCCGGCCGTGCCTGGGTAATTTTTGTATTTTTAGTAAAGATGGGGTTTCACCATGTTGGGCAGTCTGGTCTCGAACTCCTGACCACAAGTGATCTACCTGCCTCGGCCTCCCAAAGTGCTGGGATTACAGGTATGAGCCACTGCACCTGGCCCCAGCTAATTTTTTAATTTTTTGTAGAGACTGGGTTTGGCCATGTGGCCCAGGCTGATCAACTCATGAGCTCAAGAGATCTGCCTGCCTAGGCCTCCCAAAGTGCTGGCATTCCAGGCTACATGAGCCACAGTGCCCAGCAGGCCTTCATAGCTTTAAATACTTTGAACATACAAGTCCTCAGTGATAGGTACAATCATCTCCATATTACAAATCAAGAAAAACAGGATCAGAGAGAATAAACATCCCAATATAATGTTTTTATAAATGAGTTATTTTATTTATTGAGATAGGAGTCTCATTCTGTCATCCAGGCTGGAGTGCAGTGGCACGATCTCCACTCACTGAGGGCTCCACCTCCCCGGCTCAAGTCATCCTCCCACCTCAGCCTCCCGAGTAGCTGGGACCACAGGCATATGCCACCATGCCCAGCTATTTTTTTTTTTGAGACGGAGTTTCACTCTTGTTGCCCAGGCTGGAGTGCAATGGCGTGATCTTGGCTCACCGTAACCTCCACCTCCCAGGTTCAAGCAATTCTCCTGCCTCAGCCTCCCAAGTAGCTGGGATTATAGGCATGCACCATCACACCCCGTTAATTTTGTATTTTTAGTAGAGACGAGGTTTCTCCATGTTGGTCAGACTGATCTCAAACTCCCGACCTCAGGTGATCCACCCGTCTCTGCCTCACAAAATGCAGGGATTACAGGCGTGAGCCACCGTGCCTGGCGTGCCCAGCTAATTTTTTGGTATTTTTGGTAGAGACAGGGTTTCACCATGTTGCCCAGGCTGCTCTGGAACTCCTGACCTCAAGTGATCCTCCTGCCTCCTAACTATGCTAACTCAAATTTGAAAGTCTATATTTAAAAAGGGCACAGCTGGGCTCAGTGGCTCATGCCTGAAATCCCAGTACTTTAGGAGGCCAAGGCGGGAGGATCACTTGAGCCCAGGAGTTTAAGACCAGTTTGGGCAATATACTGAGACCTCATCTCTACAAAAAATTTTAAAAATAAATTATCCAAGTGTGGTGGTGTGTGCTTGTGGTCCCAGCTATTAGAGAAGCTGAGGTGGGAGAATCACTTGAGCCTGGGAGGTGGAGGTTGCAATGGGCTGATATTGCACCACTGCACTCCAGCCAAGATGACAAAGCAAGACTCTGTGTCAAAAAAAAAAAAAAAAAAAAGAGGAATGGAATACTGACTGATACATACCACGAAGCAGATGAAACCTGAAAACATGTTCAGTTAAAGAAGCCAAACACAGCCAGGTGCAGTGGCTCACACCTGTAATCCCAGCACTTTGGGAGGCCAAGGTAGGTAGATCACCCTGAGGCCAGGAGTTTGAGACCAGCCTGGCCAACATGGTGAAACCCCGTCTCTACGAAAAATACAAAAAAATTAGCTGGGCGTGGTGGTGGGCGCCTGTAATCCCAGCTACTCGGGAGGCTGAGGCAGGAGAATCGCTTGAACCCAGGAGGCAGAGGTTGCAGTGAGCCCAAATCGCGCCACTGCACTCCAGCCTGGGCAACAAGAGAGAAAACTCCACCTCAAAAAAAAAAAAAAAGAAGAAGTCAAACACAAAAGGTCATATATTGTATGATGGTATTTATATGAAATGTCCAGAATAGGCAAATGCAATAGGCTGATATGGGCACAGTGGCTCACACCTGTAATCCCAGCACTTTAGGAGGCTGAGGTGGGCAGAAATGGTTGTATAACTCTCTGAATATACTAAAAATCACAGAATTGTACAGGGGTTTTCTTGTTTTTGTTTTTGTTTTGAGACAGGGTCTCACTCTGTTGACCAGCCCAGGCTGGAGTACAGATCAATCATGGCTCACTATAGCCTCAATTCCTTGGCGCAAGCAATCCTCCCACCTCAGCCTCCCAAGTAGCTGGGACCACAGGTGTTCAATACCACACCTGGCTAAGTTTTTAATTTTGTGTAGAGCCGGTACCTCCCTATGTTGCCCACACTGGTCTCAAACTCCTGGCTGGCCTCAAGCAATCCTCCAGCCTTGGCCTCCGAAAGTGCTGAGATTACAGGTATGAGCCACCACACCTAACCTGAACTGTACATTTTAAAAGGGTGAATTTTACAGTATATGAATTATATCTCAAACAGCTGTTATAAACACTCCACACAATTACTATACACATTCTGTTTCTACCATTTTAACACCAAAAAAAACTATAGACAAAAATCTCAGGATAAAATACTGTCCTTTAAATTTAATAAATATGACTTCATGAAAAAAATTCATTACATTGACTTTATTTTCACATTTCATCATAGACCAGGTGAGAATTTTGTCAAACACCATAGAGTCAGTGGATCTGGACATTTAAAAGGGATGTTAGTTACTTTTCCTACTAAGTATTAAGCAGTTCAGATGAAGCAATATTCATCTGAAATCAATACTTGGAGGCATTAAAATGCAAGAACCAAAAGAAAACAACAGATAAAATATTAAATGTATTTGCAATTCAAATTAACTTTTTTTTTTTTTTTTTTTTTTTTTTTTTCTGAGACAGAGTCAGAGTCTTGCTCTGTCGCCCAGGCTGGAGTGCAATGGCACGATCTCAGCTCACTGCAACCTCCGCCTCCCAGGTTCAAGCAACTCTTCTGCCTCAGCCTCCTGAATAGCTGGGACTATAGGCGCGTGCCACCATGCCTGGCTAATTTTTGTATTTTTAGTAGAGACGGGGTTTCACCATATTAACCAGGCTGGTCTTGAACTCCTGACCTCATCTTAGAGCAATTTGACAGGCAGTTTACAGTTTTGTTTTGAGACAGGATCTCCCTCTGTCACCCAGGCTGAAGTGCAGTGGCGTAATCTTGGCTCACTGAAACCTCCACCTCCCGGGTTCAAACTATTATAGTGCCTGAGCCTCCCAAGTAGCTGGGATTACAGGCCTGTGCCACCATGCCAGGCTACTTTTTTTGTATTTTGTAGTTGAGATGGGGTTTCACCATGATGCCTAGGCTGCTCTCGAACTCCTGGCCTCAAGTGATCCACCCACCTCGGCCTCCCAAAGTGCTGGGATTACAGGCATGAGCCATTGCACTCAGCCAATGTTTGTTGAATCTAATAATGATAATAATAAAAAGCCTGTATTCTGTATGTCTTTTTAAATGTTATTTTTCTAGTAATTTTATTTTACAGAAGTGCTTTTAGAACACTACTGATCTGCAACAGCTTGAAGGAAAAATCTACCTCGTCCTTTACCAAGACAGTTTGAGAAGCAGTGATATTAAGCACTCTACCCAGTGCTGAGCACAAAGTAAGAACCTCTGGCTGGACATGGTGGCTCACGCCTGTAATTGTAGCACTTTGGGAGGCTGAGGTGGGAGGATCACTTGAGTCCAGGAGTTTGAGACCAGCTGGGTAACATAGGGAAGCCCAGTCTCTACAAAAAATAAAATACAAAAATTAGCCAGGCGTGCTGATGTACACCTTTAGTCCCAGCTACCCAGGAGGCTAAGGCAGGAGGATCACTTGAACCCAGGAGGTCGAGGTTGCAATAAGCTGAAATCGTGCCACTGCACTCCAGCCTGGGTAACAGAGTGAGACCCTGTCTCAAAAGACAAACAAACAAAACAAACAGAAAGAACCCCACAAATATTAATTTCCTCTCCATCTGTCAGACTCTATAGTCAGTTACTACATGCTTAGGGAGAACCTTCCTAGCAAAAAATAGTGTGCAGGTGCAATGGCAGTGCCAAAGAAATTTAAGAAATTTAGTTGCAGAAATAAAACCCACATAATATAGACAAACAATGTAAAAGATAAGGCAGTACAAGCTCTAAATACGTGATACTGAAAAAAACTAAAAATACTCTTTTCAGGTTAAAGTGGTCAAGGAGGTTTTGTCTGAGGAAGCATGATTAGAACTGGGCCTTTGAAAGCTGCATAGGATTAAGGCAGCTGGGAATAGGAGGGGCATTTAAGCAGAGAACTGCCAGTACAAAACCAAAGAGGGAGCCATTATGAATAGATGGGTCCATCAGGAAATCAATGGAAAAGCAGCTGGACCCAGCTTTATGGGAAAAACCTCATCTTTGTCCATCAGTTCAAAGATTTAGAACCTAAGCCAGGGAGCCACTGAAGATTTCTGAGATAGAAAACAAAATGATCAAACCAGGGTCACACATATCCTACTACTGTATCACTATACACATCAGTTTGACCATTTTCCCGTGTGGCCTCCGTCTCTTTTCCTTTCAGCGCACTCTTTTCCTTGCAGCGCACCTGCGGAAGACCATAACCTCAGATCAATGCAACCATCTGCTTCCCAGACTTCAACTCAAATCTAGGCCCAGATGTGCTGGAGAAAACCAAATGACCCTGTATAGTGATACAAGACACATGTATAGCCTGCAACCTGAGCAGCAGCAAATCATTTCAGTATTCTTTTTTTTTTTTTTTTTTTTTTTTGAGACAGAGTCTCGCTCTGTCATCCAGGCTGGAGTGCAGTGGCACGATCTCGGTTCACTGCAACTCTGCCTCCCGGGTTCAAGCAATTCTCCTGCCTCAGCCTCCCGAGTAGCTGGGATTACAGGTGCCCGCCACCACGCCTGGCTAATTTTTGATTTTTAGTAGAGACAGGGTTTCACCATGTTGGCCAGGCTGGTCTGGAACCCCTTACCTTGTGATCCGCCTGCCTCGGTCTCCCAAAATGCTGGGATTACAGGCATGAGCCACTGCGCCCGGTTTCATTTTGGTATTCTTGGTCAGCTTCATTGTCTCTTCCCAAAGAACCGCTATCCCTAACTTTCATCATTTTCCTCAAGCCCCTTCACTCCACTGCTTCCTTGCCTCCCACCTGGTTTATGTGCTCCCTTCCTCTTAGGAACAATTGAGGTTATCAGACATGAACTCTCTCAACTCTCTCCACCCGAGCCTAAAAACATACATATTTCAAACACCCACCCTTAGTTTTTTGCTTCTAATCTAAGCACTCTGTGATCCTCATTAATCACTTCCTGTCCCTTAATTGGTTATTCCTTATTTCCAACCTTCCCTTTATGCTAGCCCTATCCCCATATATTATGAGTTGCTCAAGGGTATTCCATCTTTTTTTTCTTTTGAGATAGTGTCTCAAAAGTGTAGTGATGTGCAGTGGTGTGATCTCAGCTCACTGCAGTCTCAACCCCCCAGGCTCAAGCTATCCTCCCACCCCAGCCACCCAAAGTGCTGGGATTACAGGCATATGCCCCCACACCTGTCCTAGCTCATCTTAAGGGGAAAAAAATCCAACATAAAATAAAACTTTTCCCTTTGACCTCTTATTGGCTGTTCCTCCTCCTACTTAAGTGCTGATTTTCCTTAGGCCTGAATCTTTAGCCTTCTTCCCTTATCACTGTACAAGGCCTGATTGGGCAAACTCACTCTCTCCCACGCACTTCAACTACCATCCAAGCCAGACCCAGCAAATCTGTTTTTCTGGCCCCTCTGAGCTCTTGAGTTGACAATCTCATATATTAAACTAACTGAATAGCATTCTCTACCTTCATGTCTCAAAGATACCTCAACATGTCCAAAGCTGAACTCATCTTCCCAAGTCTGACTCCACTTTGGCTCTCTCAAGGACTGATATTATCTCCCTCAGTGAGGAAGGCTAAGAGTTTCACCTTATTAAAAGAAACCTAGGGCCAGGCGCACTGGCTCACGCCTGTAATCCCAGCACTTTCAGAGGCTGAGGTGGGTGGATCACCTGAGGTTGGGAGTTTGAGACCAGCCTGACCAACATGGAGAAACCCCATCTCTCCTAAAAATACAAAATTAGCTGGGTGTGGTGGCGCATGCCTGTAATCCCAGCTACTTGGGAGGCTGAGGCAGGAGAATCGCTTGAACCCAGGAGACAGAGGTTGTGGTGAGCTGAGATCGCACTATTGCACTCCAGCCTGGGCAACAAGAGAGAAACTCCATCTCAAAAAAAAAAAAAAAGGCTGGGCACGGTGGCTCATGCCTGTAATCCCAGCACTTTGGGAGGCCGAGGAGGGCGGATCACCTGAGGTCAGGAGTTCAAGACTAGCCTGACCAACATGGAGAAACCCTGTCTCTACTAAAAATACAAAATTAGCCAGGTGTAGTGGTGCATGCCTGTAATCCCAGCTACTCAGGAGGCTGAGGCAGGAGACTCGCTTGAACCCGGGAGGCCGAGGTTGCAGTGAGCTGAGATCGCGCCATTGCACTCTAGCTTGGGCAACAAGAGCGAAAGAGCGAAACGCCGTCTCCAAAAAAAAAAAAAAAAGAAACCTAGGAGTAACCTTAGCTCCATCTCACTTAACTTTCTTAAGTTTTTCTATCAGTCGCTGTCTATCCTTTTATCCCAATTGCTACTGCCTTAGTTCAGTTCCTGAGTAGCTCTTGCTTAGGTTACTCAACCTCTTCCTATCCTCTTTCTCTGCCTTCAGGCTTTTTTTCTTTTTTTGACAGAGGGTCTCGCTTTGTCACCCAGACTGGAGCGCAGTGATGCAATCACAGCTCCCGGTAGCCTCGACCCCCCAGGCTCAAGCAACTTTCCCACCTCCGTCTCCCAAATAGCTGGGACTTTAGGGTATGTCATCACACCCTGCTAATTTTTGTATTTTTTGTAGGGACAAGGTTTTGCCATGTTGCCCAGGCTGGTCTTTAACTCCTGGGCTCAAGCGATCCACCCACCTGGGCTCCCAAAGTGCTGGGATCACAGGCATGAACCCAGCTGCCTCCAGTCTTGTTCTATCTAGCCTCAATATGGTTACCCAGTTTAGGCATATAACAATCCTGCTTAAAACACTTCAATGGATACATAAGAAACTTCATAGTGATTGTCTCTGAGAACTGGGGGATCTAGGATAGGAGAAATATTTGTCTTTCACTTTGATACTATTTGAATTATTTACTATTAGCATGCATTACTATAAAAACCTAAAGTTTCAGTGACCCCCATTGCCTACAATACAAAGTCTTTCATGAATCTCTCTCCTGTTTACCTCTCAAGCTTCTCTCTCAAGCTACTACTCTATCCAGAATGGCTTCCCATCCAAGTATCAACTTAGCTCTGAAGACTGTCCAGGCCAGGTGCAGTGGCTCACGCCTGTAATCCCAGCATTTTAGGTAGCCAAGGCAGGTGGATCGCCTGAGGTCCGGACTTCAAGACCAGCCTGGCCCAACATGGTGAAACCCTGTTTCTACTAAAAATACAAAAATTAGCCAGGTGTGGTGGCAGGTGCCTGTAATTCCAGCTACTTGGGAGGCTGAGCCAGGAGAATCACTTGAACCTGGGAGACTGCACCATTGCTCTCCGGCCTGGGCAACAAGAGCAAAACTCGGTCCCAAAAAAAAAAAAAAAAAAGGCTATGCCCAAAAGGGACTTCCTCCTGACTTCTCCATATAGAAGTGACCTCCTTTTCCTTTTCCTTGTTGTTTACTGTGTGCCATATTCAGACTTCCAACATGGTACTTACAATTCATGTTGTATACAATAGTTAAAGTCTAACTCCTTCCCTTAGCCTTAGATTCCCTGAGGACAGAAATTCTTTTTTTTTTTTTTTTTTTTTTTGGAGACAGAGTCTCACTCTGTCACCCAGGCTGGAATGCAATTGTGCGATCTTGGCTCACTGTAACCTCCACCTCCCAGGTTCAACTGATTCTCCTGCCTCAGCCTCCCAAGTAGCTGGGATTACAGACACATGCCACCACACCCAGCTAATTTTTGTATTTTTTTTTTTTTAGTAGAGATAGGAATTCTTATTCACTTTTGAATTTTCAGATCCTTGTTACAGGATCAGAATTTCCACAGATGGGGCTTAGGCAAGTGTTTTGAGAATGTTCCCCAGGTGATTCTAACTATCCTATGTTAACTGCACTAAAACGTAAACTCTTTCACATCAGGAATTATTACCCAGCACAATGTAGGTGCTCAATAAATGCTTTACTAAACTGAACTGAAACAGACAAGTCTGGAAGATGAGGGAGAAGAGTTTGGAGCTAAAGATCTGAAGGCATCAGGATGTAAGATGGTGGGAGTGCAGTGAGAGAAAGGAAGCAGGGAAGGACTTCTTTATGACCCTTTCACTGTAACTGCAGAAGACTCAATTACGTGTGTTTTCCTTACGACCTGAGGTCCTGAAGGGAAGGGAACTCTCCGTCCTACTCATCTCCGTAACCCTGGGGCTAAGCACAGTGCATGGTACATGTTAGGAGCTCAGTAACCTTTTATTGATCTCTTATTGATCTTTTTATTGTGTGTATTGGCCTAGGAGGCTGGATAAATTGATTTTCAGAGGGACAATTAAGTTCAGTCTTCAAAGAGAAGTTCACTTGGCAGAGCAGTGTCAAGAACTTCCAAGCAGAAGGAACAGCAGGAACGTAAGTTCTAAGACATGAAAGAGGGCAGCCACAATCTTTCCATGTGGCCAGGAGTCAGGTGCATAAGAACTTTACAAAATGAGATTGAGAGGGTCAAGGCCAGACTGTGTGAGGCCACAGACACCCACCTGCGGATTTAAGGTTAACTGTGGATGGCCAAAAAGGAGTTTTAAATTTAACATGAAATGATCTACCTTTACTCTGTACAAAGTACTAATGGGGCCACGCGCGGTGACTCACACCTGTAATCCCAGCACTGTGGGAGGCCGAGGCGGGTGGATCACTTGAGGTCAGGAGTTCAAGACCAGCCTGGCCAACATGGTGAAACCCCATCCCTACTAAAAATACAAAAATTAGCCGGGCGTGGTGGCAGGCACCTGTAATCCCAGCTACTTGGGAGGCTGAGGCAGGAGAATCGCTTGAACCTGGGAGTCAAGAGGTTGCAATGAGCCAAGATCAGGCCATTGCACTCCAGCCTGGGCGACAGAGCGAGACTCCATCTCAAAACAAAAACAAAAACAAAACAAACAAAAAAAAAAACAGGCCAGGCGCTGTGGTTCACGCCTGTAATCCTAGCACTTTGGGAAGCCGAGGCGGGCGGATCACGAGGTCAGGAGTTTGAGACCATTCTGACCAATATGGTGAAACCCCCGTCTCTACTAAAAAAGAAAAAAAATACAGAAATTAGCCGGCCATGGTGGCGCGCGCCTGTAATCCCAGCTACTCAGGAATCCGAGGCAAGAGAATCGCTTGAACTCGGGAGGCGGAGGTTGCAGCGAGCCGAGATGGCGCCACTGCACTCCAGCCTGGGCGACAGAGCGAGACTCCGTCTCAAAAAAAAAAAAAAAAAAAAATTAAAAAATTTGAAAGTACTAGTCGAAGCACGAAAGGCAAAGAATTGAGAGGCTAAAGGGAAAAAAGCTTCATTAGCGGCTGAGGTCCAGCTGACAAACCCAAACATTAGGCAACTGAGGGAAGGGAGTGAGAAATCCATTCCATAAAACCCAGGAAGTCAGTCAAGCGGCCTGTAAATTGCGACCCCTGCTGACCGTCAGGCCACACACCGGTTTTTTTCAGCTCTCAACAAGATGCGGAGCTCCGAAGTGGAACTCCCCCAGGCACCTTCTGTTCTACTTCAGGAGTTCCAAGCCCCTTCCCATCACAACCCCATCCCGCGGGAGGCCCAAGCTGTGCGGAGCAGCCCAGGGATAAGTCAGCCGCCTGGGCGACCTGGGAACGCAGCGCCGGAGACTAAGGAGCAGAGTACAGAACTGCGCGTGCGCGCCTGCAGCACGAGCCCCGCCCCCCGGCTCTAAACCGGGTGGCGGGAAAAGGGACTCAGCGCCTCCTGAGAATGCCTCCATAGCTTCGAAAGGATCCCCGTGTCCGCTTAGCGCCTTCTCGCCACACACTCACTCACCCGCTCCCTGCGGGTCCTCAGAAGCCCGGAGGAGCCAGCAGCCCTCAGGCGCGGGGCCGCAGCCTTTCCGCCACCACGCTCGTCTGGACTGGTCCCTGCCTGCGCGGAGAGCGAGGCGGGGCTAGCCAGGCTGGTCCACGTGACTCCGAGCGAACTGGGGCGGAGATTCGTGAAGAAGGAAGGAAAAGGGAAGCGTGTGCAGGGACTGTTTTATGTGAGGTCGATCTAAAAATCACAGCGCTATGAATTTTCTGCTGAATTATAGTAGAATCAAAGTCCGATTAGAGGTGAATTTACAAACATTCTTCCCCTTCTTCTAGTCAAGCGGACTATTCCAAGTCTTAAATAGTTAGTTAGAAAAGTTAGATTTTATTTGGGAGGAAGTAAAGAGCTGAGGTAAAGGGAGGAATGGTCTTCTGGGGTGGGGGATGTCTGTTGTATTATAGGTATAAGTTTAAAGCTTTCAAAGTATATAAGAGGCTCATAAAAGGAAGAAAGCAACCATAAATATTCATTGATCAGTTGAGGGTCTTTTCTGGCCTCTCCTGAGATGATCTTGCCAACAAGAAAAGATAATAGGGCTCTGCTCTGGCCCCCTGTAATCCCAGCTACTGGGGAAGCTGAAGCAGGAAGATCGCTTGAGCCCAGAATTTCTAGGCTGTAGTGTGCAATGGTCGTGCCTGTGAATATCCATTGCATTCCAACCTGGTCAACATAGTAAGACCCCCCTCTCTTAAAAAAAAAAAAGAAGAAGAAGATAGGGCTCAAACGAATAATAATCTCCTGAATTATTAAGCATTTGAATAGAAGGAATCAATTTCTGGGGTATGAGGGAGTTAGAATAGATTTCCTTCAAGATGAAAGGACAGATGACAGAGAAAAATACACAGACACAAAACAAAACAAAAGAAACACTGAACTAGTGATAAAAGCAGAAAGATGCCATTTGAGGAGTGTTTTGATTTGCATTAAATAAATTAAAACAGAGTCAAAGCCTCTCGCCTCATGCCCCCTACTACCACCCCTGCATTTATTTGCTCCAGGAATCAGATTTCCTGTGTTGGCCTTAGGGCTTAAATACCATCTGCCAGGCAGTCACACCAGTGGATGTCAGGCTGACCAGTTAAGCTGCTTAATTTTTCTAGATTCTAGGCTTGCCCAAGCCTTATTTAGGTTGGAAGCTCCTTGGCCCAGGACCTCTGAAGAGATCCATTATGCCAGAATGAACACAACCAGTCAGTGGATGTAGACAGGTTTACGTGGCTTTACAGAACAGCTCAAATCCTAGTGTTCACTTTTCTCAGAGCTACTTCCCCACCCAAGTCCCTGGGGCAAGCATCCCTGAGATAAGTAGGCTATATGTTCCCATTAACTTTCCCCCAATTCTTTGGTACACCTGCATCCTGATCTGGGGCTAATATCTCCATTTTCACCACCCACCTCCCTTGAGTCCCTTCTCCTAACCCTTGGAATGCCTTGTCTCCTCCACTTCTCTCCATCTGCCTCATGTAAGGAGTAACTCCCTGCTTCTCTGTTCCTTCAGAAATCAAGAGCCACACACTTGACTGGCAACAGGGTAAAGGCCAGAAACTTAAGGTGTTGGTTACCCTGTACTCACCATACTGGGTCAAGGAAGGGAGGTATAGGATGGCACCTGTTTTTGCTTCCTTAGCTCTCATTGCCCCAAAACTCAGACACAGCCACAATCACTCACATTCATATGCACAATCAGCACACACGGCGAAGAGAGGTGGGATGGGGAGGAAGGGAAGTTCGCACCAACCAGCTCATGAATGCAACTTGAAAGATTTCACACAGCAAAAGGAAAAAAAAAAAAAAAAACACATACATAAGTTAAAAAATAAAGAAGTACATGCCCCTCCCCACAGTCTCTTTCTTCATCTAGGGGCTGACTCAACCCTTCCAAGTAAACTCAGAAGCTTTCTACTCCCTCTATTCAGCTGGAGCTTCTACAGGGCCTGGGTGTTCAGTTCAACAGGTTCCCCTGTGACTTCTGGTTGTCCATTGGCGTCTTCGGGTTTGACACCCCTGAGGACAGACAGTCTCTCAGAAATACTCTTGAGCCGGGGGAAGAGGAGGAAGTCGTAGAGGAGGCTGCCCAGACCCCCTCCAATGATTGGGCCCACCCAGTACACCTGTAGGAAGAGAAAAGGAATACTCAGGCTTGGGGAGGGGACAGAGCAGCAAGGCTGCTCTTTTTCCAACCGCATTAGTGGAAAACAAGATATTGTGCACTTGATATATACAATAACCTTACCGTTTATTTTCTGATTCATCAAATTACTCCTGTATCCCACACCTTAGCATGTGTATATTCTATTTGTTGTTATCAATTTGCACTAGTTTGTATGTTGCTTTCAAAAATTTTTTATAAATTGTGTGAAATACATATAAAATTTACCATATTAAATATTTTTGGGGCCAGGCACGGTGGCTCACGCCTGTAATCCCAGCGCTTTGGGAGGCCAAGGCGGGCAGATCATGAGGTCAGGAGATTGCAACCATCCTGGCTAACACGGTGAAACCCCGTCTCTACTAAAAAACACAAAAAATTAGCCAGGTGTGGTGGTGGGCACCTGTAAACCCAGCTACACGGGAGGCTGAGGCAGGAGAATGGCATGAACCTGGGAGGCGGAGCTTGCAGTGAGCTGAGATTACGCCACTGCACTCCAGCCTGGGCGACAGAGCAAGACTTCGTCAAAAAAAAAAAAAAAAAAAAAAAAAAAAAAAAAAAATTTTGGACAGGCACAGTGGCTTACTCCTGTAATTCCAGCACTTTGGGAGGCCAAGGCAGGCGGATCACAGGTCAGGCGTTTGAGAACAGCCTGACCAACATGGAGAAACCCCGTCTCTACTAAAAATACAAAAATTAGCTGGGCGTGGTGGCAGGCACCTGAAATCCCAGCTGATCGGGAGGCGGAGGCGGCAGAATTGCTTGAACCCAGGAGGCGGAGGTTGCAGTGAGCCAAAATCATGAGATCAAGCACCACTGCACTCCAGCCTGGGTGACAAAGCGAGACTCTGTCTCAAAAAAATATATATATATATATATGTTTTTAAGTATACAGTTTAGTAGTGTTAAGTATATTCACATTGTTATGCAACCTATATCTAGAACTTTTTCATCTTGCAAAACTGTAACTCCATACCCATTAAACAACTGCCTATTCCACCCCACCCCCATCAGCCCCTGGTAACTATCCTTCTACTTCGCATCTGTGAATTTGAGTACTTTAAATACCCCATATAAATGTAATCATACAGTATTTGTCTTTTTGTGACTGGCTTATTCACTTAGCATAATGGCCTCAAGATCATCCATGTTGTAGTATGTGTCACCATTTCCTTCCTTTTTACAGCTAATATTCAATTTCTGTATATACCACATTTTGTTTATCCATTCATCCACTGAGGAACACTTGGGTTGCTTCTACCTCTTAGCTATTGTGAATAATGCTGTTATGAAATTGGGTGTACAGCTTTGAAAAATTTTTAAATTATTTCCATATGTTTGGCTTGCACAACATCAACATAACCAATATTTATTGAGTACTTACTTTATACCAGATTCTGTGCTAAATGTTTCTCACATATAACTTTCACACATTTCTCGTAATGTCCCATTTTATAGTAAAAGAAACTGAAGCACAGAGTGATTATTTGCCCATGGTCACACACAAAGCCAATAATGTATTAGAACTGGGATGGAGCTGAGGCCCATTTGTGCTCACAACACATCCTGATCTCTGAGAGCAGAATTTATTGTGCTCGTATTTAGTTGTCTCTCTTCATACTCCCTGGTTCAGCAACCAGTGAATACTCAGTGCATGCTCCCTGACTAACCAGAGAAGGAACAATATGAGCGAGAGCCTCTCCTTCTAGCAAAATCATGAATCCTGCGCACACAGGCATGCCAAACTCTCTGACAGCCCCCTTAGCTGAGTGCTGGTACATGCAGAAGTAAAGCAGGAATCCAGCCTGGAACCTGCAGTCCACAACCATCCAGAAGGGCTCCAGGATCTTGCCCCTCTCCCTTCACTCACCCAATGGTTGGTGAAGTTCCCAGTGAGAATGGCAGGAGCAAAGGAGCGGGCAGGATTCATGCCTGCACCAGTATAATACATCTGCAAAAGAGACAGTTGTAACTCAGACACCCCCCTACTCTACCTCAGCTTCTCTCCCCACAACCCACATTGCCCCTGAGAGATGGCGTCTTGTCTCCAACCAGCAGCAAGTGGAGAGAGACAGCCTGCATGACTCTCCAGGAGTTCCCACAATGGGGTGAGGGCAACTGATGCCCTATCTGGGAACAGACTATGGATCCATAGGCAAAGCCCATGTCTAGCCATGATGCATGCATTTCTTCCTTGGGGTCAAGAAGGACTAGAATAGCAGTCCCAAGAGAGGGATAGGGCAGAGTTGATTCCTTTGTGCCAGTACAGAGTGCAATGGATAATGTTCATGTTTGACAGTGAAGTAGACAGGAAGAACCCTTAAAAGTTGGGAAAGGTTTAGGGGCCCTAGAATCCTTGAATGAGAAGTTGCTCTCCTTCCTGCTTACCCCAAAGAGGTGCCCCAGGGCAAGGGAGAAGCCAACGGCCAGGGCCACGGAGCCTAGTTGGCCATTCCGCCTCTCATCGTATGTGGCAAAGATGCAGAGCACGAACTGGAGTGTCAGGAAGATCTCCACTGTGGTTGCCTGGGCCACGCTCACCCCAGGGTGCAACTGCGCAAAGGAAGAAGAAGAGAGGCAGCTCATGAGGGCTGCCACAGTGTTACCTCCTCAAGACTTCCCCGGCAAGGATCTCCTTATGGCATCAGGTTCCTGGAGAGGAAGGATAATACAACCCCCTTCATAATCATTGTATTTGCATCTTAGTATCTCCTAACAATGCTCCTTCATGATGGAAAAGATTGCAGCCACTTACATGGATGAGGAAACTGAGGCCTTGAAAGGTAAAATAAGTATCCTCAACAACCTGAAAGGAGTTGGAAGGAAAGCTGAAACTCAAACTCAGGTTTCTTAATTATCAGTCCAGGGACCTATGCCTTCCTTAAAGCTCTAAACCACCTGTCGATCCTCTCCACTTTGACACACACATGCTCACACATGCAGGTATTGTCCCAGACCCCAGGGGAGCTGAATCACCTGCACCAGTCAGGGAGTCAGGGTAACAGAGAGTCAGGACACCAGGTTCCCCATCCCCTCTCAGCCAACCATTACCGTGTTGAGTGCTAGGTTTCCTCGGACGGCAGGCGGGGTAACGCTATACAGCACAGCAGCCCCAGCCACAGCTCCCAGGAGCTGGGCTGCCATATAGCAGAAGGCACGGAGCAGGGACATCTGGGAGCCCACAAGGAAAGCAAAAGTGACTGCAGGATTGACGTGGGCTCCACTGATGTGGCCCACAGACTGCACCAGTGTAGCCAGGGCCAAGCCAAATGCCATAGCCACCTGCAGAACATGCAGGGGTCCAGGAGCCCAATGCAGTGAGGACCCCAGCCCGAAGAAGACATAGAAGAGGGTGGCAAAGAACTCAGCGAATATGGCCCTCCAAAAGGAGGCTGACCGCAGTTCCCACATGGCAGGGGGGATGGGCACAGTGCCTGGGTCCCTGCTACCCCCGTGGCCTTGTCTGGGTGGATGGTCCCCTTTATAGAGGACTCTTAATCCCTGGGAGGGGCAGACTGAGGTAGCTGGCCCAGCCTCTTAACCCCTTCACAGCTGTGGAGGGCTAAGTCCCCTCCCATACAGGGTAAAGATGCTGGATTTTCCCTCCTGTCTCAACTGGGAGATGAGCCAAGAGAGCCATGGCAGTGAGGGTGGGATTGGGGTCACAGCAGGAGAAACTATGAGAAGTGGGGGTGAAGACAGTGGGACTGGAAGAGTCTGCCCTTCTATATGTGTCAAAATTGGGGTTCATAGTCCTTATTGACATCTACATTACAATACTCTTCAGCTCTCTTTGGAAGGTCCATCAAGCTGAGCTCACTTCATGGCATTTGGGGCTGAGCTCCTGGGGGCCTCAGCCTCCTCTGAGTCTGCCAGGGGTAAGGGTGGGGGTGGGGGTAAGGAGTGGGGTTCAGCAGGGAAGTTGGATAACTAAAGAGAATTCTTTAGTTCCCAGGGATTAGAAGCCTTTCTCCCATTGGCTAGTTTGGGCTGGAATCTGTGGACCCTGCAGCTCCGGGACAAAATAGTTCTGCTGTGTCTGGCTTTCTCTGAGCCCGGGTTCCCTACCCCCAGTCCATGACAGTACCTCCCTTTTCAAACGCTAGGCCTGGCTTTTTAAACGACAGGGACCAACAGAGAGAAGACACTCTCATCCCCGCATGGGCTGGGGGTTGGATTGGAGGGATAGGAATGGGAAAGGGACTCGTAGTTAAACCTTAGAATCCGCTTGTATTTCATCTTTCCTAACTCACATGGTCATAGCAAGAAGTAGTGAAAGGAAGGAAACTGAGTCATGGCTATGAAGCAATGGGAAGGCCTAATGTCCTCTAATACAGCCATGATCAGCACATCCTAAACCTTGATCCCTAGGGAAAGGTATGGGTGTGCTGGGATCAGATCTGGGGAAACAGCCTGTCAAGGAGAGGGAAAAGGATAATATGGGGAAGGAAAGTTTGGGGAAAGAGGTTCAGTTGTGCTCGGGCCTGGTGAGGGACTTGGGACCTAGGCGTGGGGTTGTGTGATGATGGAGAAGGTGGAATGGGACATACTGATAGGTTCTACCATCTCCACATAGTGGCAAGTCATACTGGCCACAAACTTTTCTCATAAACCACCAGAGAACAGAAATTTGAGGTGAGGCCTGCAAGAATGGTGCCCAGCATGGGTCCCACCCAGTACACCTATGGGGAGAGAGAAGGAACACAGATCAGGGACTGTGCTTTCTCCTCATAATACTCAGCTTGGGGATGGACAGAAAGAGAGTTATAGTGAAGGTAGAGGGTCCATCTAACCTATCCACTGGCGGGAAGAGTTGCTGAGAACAGGCCAGAGAGCACCCAAAGGGTTTGGAGCTCTCAATCACATAGAAGAGAAACAGTCCACCAGACATCATTGGAATCTCCTATATTCTAGAAGTCTCATCAGTCTCCTGACTTCAGGCCCTGTGACCCTCGATGCATCTCTCCCAGTAATGCTCCCAGATCCCAGTCACCACTGCTGGCCTCAGGAAGCATGCAGGGTTCACACCGCCTCCAGAAAAGTTCCCCTGGACAGGAGAAAGAGAGAGGGTAGCACATCATGGTGTTAAGAGCAGAGACTTTGGCCACAGATACTCTGGTCCAATTAGGTGAGGATAAAAAGTGACAGAACCGGCTGGGTGTGGTGACTCACACCTGTAATCTTAGCACTTCGGGAGGCCAAGGCGGGTGGATCACCTGAGGTCAGGAGTTCGAGACCAGCCTGACCAACATAGTGAAACCCCGTCTTTACTAAAAATACGAAAAATTAGCTGGGCATGGTGGCGGGTACCTGTAATCCCAGCTACTGGGGAGGTTGAGGCAGGAGAATTGCTTGAACCCCCTGGAGGCAGAGGTTGCAGTGAACCGAGATCAAGCCATTACACTCCAGCCTGGGCAACAAGAGCGAAACTCCGTCTCAAAAAAAAAAAAAAAAAAACACTACAGAACCAGTTACAACTGCTGGTGGGAGTATAAACTGAGATATAATTTTTTTTTTTGAAACAGGGTTTCGCCCTGTCACCCATGCTGGAGTGGAGTGGTGCAATCACAGCTCATTACATTTTCAACCTCCTGGGCTCAAGTGATCTTCCTACCCCAGCCTCCCAAATAGCTGGGACTACAGGTGTGTACCACCATGCCCAGTTAATTTTTTTATTTTTTGTACAGATGGGGTCTCACTCTGTTGCCTAATCTGGTCTCAAACTCCTGGGTTCAAGTGATCCTGCCACCTCGGCCTCCCAAAGTGTTGAGATTACAGGCATGAGGCACCATTCCCCACCTGAGATAATGACTTTGGGACACAGTTTAACACTTACTTATAAAGATGAACAAATTACATAATTTTTTTTTTTCTTTGAGACAGTCTCACTTTGTTGCCCAGGCTGGAGTGCAGTGGCACAATCAGCTCACTGCAACCTCTGCAATTTTTATGCCTCAGCCTCCCAAGTAGCTGGGACTACAGGCGCCTGCCACCATGCCCAGCTAATTTTTGTATTTTTAGTAGAAACGGGGTTTCACCATGTTGGCCATGCTGGTCTTGAACTCCTCACCTCAAGTGATCTGCCCCTCTCGGCCTCCCAAAGTGCTGGGATTACAGGTGTGAGCCACCACGCTAGGTCAAATTACATAATTTCTGATTTAGCAACACCACTTCTCACTTATATACCCAAGAGAAACTTGGGTAGCACATCATGTAAATTTATGTAATTGTCGGCTGGGGGCAGTGGCTCACACCTATAATCCCAGCACTTTGGGAGGAGACCGGCGGATCACCTGAGGTCAGGAGTTGGAGACCAGCCTGGCCAACATGGTGAGACCCCATCTCTACTAAAAATACAATAATTAGTTGGGCATGGTGGTGAGTGCCTGTAACCCCAGTTACTTATGAGGCTGAGACAGGAGAATCGCTTGAACCCAGGAGGTAGAGGTTGCAGTGAGCCAAGATCATGCCACTGCACTCCGGCTGGGCCACAAGAGCGAAACTCAGTCTCAAAAATAAAATAAAATGAAATAAAAGTAATTGTCAAGGTTCTAGTTTTTCTTTTGGGTGTATGGTTAGAAATGATGCTTAATCATTATTAAAAACAAGTAAGTGGGAGCCATACATAGGCCAATGAGGAGAGGATATTATGAACAACAAAATATTCTGTGTACCCCAAATTAATTAAAAACAGCAGTGACAACAATATATGCTTTACCACTTTCTAGTTGGGCAAGTTGTCCCTGCTATATATAGGTTCCAGGAGGGCAGGGACCATGTCTAATTTTTCACCAGTGCAAACCTGGTGCTTAACACACAGAAGGCAGTAAATAAATATTTGTTGAATAGATTAGATTAGCATAAGCTTGCTTGCTTGCTTTTTTTCTTTCTTTCTTTCTTTCTTTCTTTCTTTCTTTCTCTTTCTTTCTTCCTTCCTTTTTCTTTTTTCTTTCTTTCTTTTCTTTTCCTTTCTTTCTTTCCCTTCCTTCCTTCCTTCCTTTCTCTCTCTCTCTCTTTCTTTCTTTCTTTCTTTCTTTCTTTCTCTTTCTTTCTTCGCCTTCCTTCCTTTCTTCCCCTTCCTTCCTTCCTTCCTTCCTTCCTTCCTTCCTTCCTTCCTTCCTTCCTTCCTTCCTTCTTTCCTTCTTTCCTTCCTTCCTTCTTTCTTTTCTTTCTGACAGAGTCTCACTCTGGAGTGCAGTGGTGCCATCTCAGCTCACTGCAGCCTCCACCTCCTGGGTTCAAGCCTCCCAAGTAGCCGGCATTACAGGTGCACAGCATCACAACTGGCTAATTTTGTTATTTTTAGTAGAGACAGGGTTTCACCACGTTGACCAGGCTGATCTCAAACTCCTGGCCTCAAGTGATCCACCCGCCACAGCCTCCCAAAGTGCTGGGATTACAAGCCTGAGTCGTTGCACCTGGCCAGAGTAGCATAAGCTTCTGAGTCTCAGTTTCCTCTGTATCAAATAAGATAATGTAGGTAAAGAGCCTAGTACAGTGTCTGGCACAGAATAAAGCACTTAAAAACAGGAGGTACCTGCACCTGTAGTCCCAGCATATCAGGAGGCTGAGGTAGGAGGATCGCTTGAGCTCAGGAGTTAGAGACCAGCGTGGGCAATATGGCGAAACCCCTCCTGTACAAAAAATACAAAAATTAGCCAGGCACAGTGGCACACACCTGTAGTCCCAGTTATTGGGGAGGCTGAGGTGGGAGGATGACTTGGGCCTGGGGGTAGAGGTTGCAGTGAACTGAGATGGCACCACTGCATTCCAGCCTTGGCGACAGTCAGGCCCTGTCTCAAAAAAAAAAAATGAAAATTTGGCTGGGTGTGGTGGCTTACACCTGTAATCCCAGCACTTTGGGAAGCTGAGGTGGGCAGATCATCTGAGGTTTGGAATTTGAGACCAGCCTGGCCAACATGGCAAAACCCCATCTCTACTAAAAATACACAAAAAAATTAGCTGGGTGTCATGGTGTACACCTGTCATCCCAGTTACTTGGGAGGCTGAGGCAGGAGAATCACTTGAACCCAGGAAGTGGAGGCTGTGGTGAGCTGAGATCACACCACTGCACTCCAGCCTGGGCGACAGAGTGAGACTCCGTCTCAAAAAAACCCCACAAGCCGGGCGCGGTGGCTCACGCCTGTAATCCCAGCACTTTGGGAGGCCGAGGCGGGCGGATCACAAGGTCAGGAGTTCGAGACCACGGTGAAACCCCGTCTCTACTAAAAATACAAAAAAATTAGCCGGGCGCAGTGGCGGGCGTCTGTAGTCCCAGCTACTCGGGAGGCTGAGGCAGGAGAATGGCAGGAACCCGGGAGGCGGAGCTTGCAGTGAGCCGAGATAGCGCCACTGCACTCCAGCCAGGGGAACAGAGCGAGACTCCGTCTCAAAAAAAAAAAAAAAAAACCCACAAAATTTAAATTTAAAAAATTTAAAAAGTAAACAGAAGCCACTCAGTGGGGTTTTATTAAGAGGAACAGGTAATCCCTAACCACCAATCCTGTAGCCTCTTATAATAAGAGACAGAACAGCAAAGGGCAGTTAATTCAATCTCTTGTAGACAACAAATAAAATGGCTAGGTTTCCTTATCTGCAGCTACCATCCTCTTGCCTTTATTCTCATCAAACGTTGACAAGAACTCCATGGAGAACTAAACCTCGGCCCACTTCCTTTCACATCAGTCTCCCCACTTAGCTAAATGCCAGCCTCTTTCAAACCTAACTAGAGATGAACTCTCAAAAGCTTACTTGAGTTTTTGCATAGATATACATACAATTAGTATGTTATTGTTTTCTACTAGCCTAGCCTTTTATTTTTATTTTTTTTTTACAGACGTAGTCTCACTGTGTTGCCCAGGCTGGAGTGCAGTGGCACAATCACAGCTCATTGCAGTCTTAAACTTCTGGGCTCATGCCATCCTCCCACCTAAGCCTCCTGAGTAGCTGGGACTATAGGCATGTGCCACTGCACCCAGCTTATTTTTTGTAGAGATGAGGTGTTACTATGTTACCCAGGTTGGTCTCAAACTCCTACCGATCCTACCATCTCAGCCTCCCAAAGTGCTGGGATTACAAGCATAAGCCATAGAACCTGGACTTTTTTTTTTTTTTTTTTTTTGAGACAGGGTCTTGCTCTGTCTCGAAAAAGGAGAGACTCCGAGCTGGAGTGTAGTGGCGCAATCTCCCAGGCTCAAACAATCCTCCCACCACCTAAGCCTCGCTGGGACTACAGGCATGCACCATCACACCTAGCTAATGTTAGTATTTTTTGTAGAGATGGGCTTTTGCAGTGTTGCCCAGGCTTATCTTGAATTCCTAGGCTCAAGCAATCTGCCTGCCTTGGCCTCACAAAGTGCTGGGATTACAGGCGTGAGGCACCTCACTCAGCCTTAGCCTAGCCTTTATAAACAAAACAACAACAAAAAACAAATACAGTCCAGGCACAATAGTTCATGCCTGTAATCCCAGCATTTTGGGAGGCCGAGGCAGGAGGGATCATGAGGTCAGGAGATCGAGACCATCCTGGCCAACACGGTGAAACCCTGTCTCTACTAAAAATACAAAAAATTGGCCAGGTGTGGTGGCGGGCGCCTGTAGTCCCAGCTACTTGGGAGGCTGACGCAGGAATATAGTGTGAACCTGGGAGGCGGAGCTTGCAGTGAGCCGAGATTGCACCACTGCACTGCAGCCTGGGTGACAAAGCGAGACTCCATCTCAAAAACAAAAAACAAAAAACAAACAAAAAACAAAAAAAGGCTGTGTCTCCCTTCAGAAGTGGGATGCACCTGCAGTCCTAGTTACTTGGGAGGCTGAGGCGGGGATCTGTGATGGTGCCACTGCACTCCAGCCTGGGCAACAGAGTGAGACCCTGTCTCAAAACAACAACACAAAATAACCAGGCCTCAGCCTGGTTCACTGAGCCTGTGGAGGTTGAGGCTGTAGTGGGCCATAATTGTGCTACTGCTCTCCAGCCTGGACCACAAAGTGAGACTCTGTCTTAAAAAACAAAACAAAAACAAAAACAAAAGAAAAGAAATCTGCAAAGGAAGGTGACTTTGGAGAATTGCCTAGGAGTAAGGGGATTTCTGGGGTGTAACCCTCCTGGTTGATGCCAGGACACATTCCCATTCATCTTCATCTTTTTTTCTGGTTCACTTGTTCCCCCTGTAGCTATTATTCTACTTCATTCTCGTATTTGGGGTTCTTTTCAGGGGTTGCAAAATGTTTTTAGCTATAGATTCTCCACTTTTCTTCTGGCCTTAAGTAAGTATGCAAATGTTTTTGAAATTTTTTCCAACAGGAACTATGAAAATGGAGAAAGAGTGGGGCTCGGTGGCTCAAGCCTGTAATCCCAGCACTTTGGGAGGCTGAGACGGGCGGATCACGAGGTCAGGAGATCGAGGCCATCCTGGCTAACACGGTGAAACCCCGTCTCTACTAAAAAAAATACAAAAAAACTAGCCGGGCGAGGTGGCGGGCGCCTGTAGTCCCAGCTACTCGGGAGGCTGAGGCAGGAGAATGGTGTGAACCCGGGAGGCGGAGATTGCAGTGAGCCGAGATCGCGCCACTGCACTCCAGCCTGGGCGACAGAGCAAGACTCCGTCTCAAAAAAAAAAAAAAAGAAAAAAAAAAAAAAAGAAAATGGAGAAAGAATGTGTAAAATAACAAATTTGAGTAATTACAAAGTTATTATAAGTCTTAATGACTCCAGCAGTAATCACCCTGAATTCTCTTTTATCTCTACACTTAACTGAGTTATCTCTTGATTACTAATGATCAGGCTTTCAAACTTTAGGACAGTGACAGTGATCCTAGCTTACTCCCCACTTCAATAAGGAAGGTTCCATTGCTCGGTCCCAGAGAGTGCTATACAACCATAATGGGCTGCAAGTGGGTCTATATAGCTTAGGAAATCTGCAGGCAGAGCTATTTTTCTTGCTCTGTTCCTCCACAGTGGGTCCCATGTGGTTACCATAGTCACCTCTAAGGATGTCCAGGACTGACTCACCATCTTACTGCAGCTACTCCCTAGCCAGCCCATATCATCAGGACCTGAAGAATATATCAGGTTTGAGTTCCATAAACAATCTACGCTGGACAGGCATGGTGGCTCATGCCTGTAACCTCAACACTTCAGGAGACCAAGGCAGGAGGATTACCTTGTCAGGAGTTCAAGATCAGCTTGGGCAACATAGCAAGACCCTGTCTCTATAAGAAATTTTTTAAAATTAGAGGGATTGGTGGCACGTGCCTATAGTCTTAGCTACTCAGGAGGCTGAGGTGGAAGGATCACTTCAGTCCAGGAATTCAAGGCTACGGTGAGCTGTGATTGTATCACTGCATTCCAGCCTGGGTGATGGAGTGAGACTCTGTTTCTTTAAAAGAAAACAAAATAGTATTTTATTGCCTATCTGGCCAGCTTGTAAAAATATAAACAAATGTAAATATATAAACAAATTATATATATGAAAATATAAATAAATAAAATGTAAAAGGAAAATTAGCCAGTCGTGGTGACTCATGCCTGTAATCCCAGCACTTTGGGAGGCCAAGGCAGGAGGATGACCTGAGGCCAGGAGTTCAAGGCTGCAGTGAGCTTATGGCACCACTGCACTTCAGTCTTGGTAACAGAGGGAGACTCTGTTCAAAACATTAAATAAAGGCCAGGCGCAAGGGTTCACGCCTGTAATCCTAGCACTCTGGGAGGCCGAGGCGGGTGGATCACTTGAGGTCAGGAGTTCGAGACCAGCCTGGCCAATATGATGAAGCCTGTCTCTACTAAAAATACAAAAATTAGCTGTGCATGGTGGTATATGCCTGTAGTGCCAGCTACTTGGGAGGCTGAGGCAGGAGAATGACTTGAACCTGGGAGGCAAAGGTTGCAGTGAGCTGAGATCATGCCATTGCACTCCAGCCTGGGTGACATAACAAGACTACATCTCAAAAAAAAAAAAAAAAAAAAAGAAAAAAGAAAAAAGAAAGAAAAAAGAAGTAAATAAAATAAGAATAATAAAAACAAAATAAAATAAATAAAAATAAATGAGCTAGGTGCAGCAGCACATGCCTGTAGTCCCCGCTATTTGGGAGCCTGAGGTTAAGGATTGCTTGAGGCCAGGAATTTAAATCCAGCCTGGACAATGTAGCCAGACCCTGTCTCTTAAAAAAAAAATCAAAGTATAAATGAATTGATGTGTGAATCACATATAAACATAATTTATTATTATCATATATTGAACATCCTCTCTAGTGATTTCATTGTGGATGAATGGAGATGCAGTCCTCAGGGACTAGGTGACTATCCATCTCTGCTTCCACCATGCAGAATCTCTATCCCAGCCCCATATTCAGAATGCCAGGTCAGCATGTAACCCCACTCCATTGTGTGGACAGTTTCAGCAGGACAAAGGCCCCAGCATAGCACAAGCCAGCCCAGCAGCCCCTTTGGCTAGCTCCTGAGGCCCTCCCCACCCCCGACCTTCTCTCTCTTTCTCTGGTTATGCTTTGCTGACTGCTGACTACTGGCAAAGTCCAGAACAATCACCAAGCACTGAGTGCATCATCTTTCTCCCAACCATAGTTAAGGGATCCAATTAGCACTTGGATCAAGCCAGGGCTCCCACGAGTTAGAAATGGGATAATCCAAGAAATCAAGTAATAAAGAGATTAGCCCACCCTTGCCTCCTCCTTTCTTTTCCGAGGGAGTCAGATACAGCTTCAAGCCAGGCAGACCAATGCTCACTATGGGTCAGGTTCTGTTCTAAGCATTTTATATTTATCTCATGTATTGGTATTTTTTAGGGTTATGCCTTCAGTTTATTCCCTACTTACTCTATACCCTCTCTTTGGATGACCTCATCTACATCTACATCCACCTCATCCTTGAGATGTATATCCATATATCTATAGAACATTTCACCTGGTTGTCTCACAGACACCTCAATTTAGCCTGTCCAAAACTTCACTGATTATCTTCTCATCCAAACATGTGTCTCCTTCTGCATTCCCTTATTAACTTATTAACTCAGAAAGTCAGAAACTTATGAATCAGCTTTGACACCTTCCGTCATCCTCTCACTTCCATCTAATGTCACCAAAGCTCCAAGAATTCCACTTCTTAGTTAACTGAGTCTGCACCACATTTCACCTGAGAACTCTAGTGGTCTCAGACCCTGTTGGTCCCTGTTTCTAGTCTCATTCCTTCCAATTCATTCTCCATATTGCTGCCAGCTTCATCTTTATATGGTACCTGTAATTTGTAACTTCTCTGTGTTCCCTTCAACAGCTCCTGAATGCCTGAAAGACAGTGTAAACTCCTTATCATGGCATGTAGGCCACTTCATCATCAGCCTCAACTTTTCCAACTGCTTTCCTTGTCTCCCCAACATGAGACTCTGGCAATATTGTGTTCCTTGTGGTTCCTTCCAATACTTTGTTCTAAATTTCATAACCCAGTGCGTTAGTCTAAGCTGTTCCTGTTGCCTCAATGTCTTTCCCGTTTTGTGTTAAGTAAAATTCTATCATATTCTAATTATTTTGCATTAAAGTTAAGAATTACAGGCCGGGTGTGGTCAGCACTTTGGGAGGCTGAGGTGGGCGGATCACTGGAGGCCAGGAGTTCGAGACCAGCCTGGGCAACATGGCAAAACCCCGTCTCTACTAAAAATACAAAAAATTAGCCAGGCGTGGTGGTGCACATCTGTGATCCCAACTAGTTGGATGACCGAGGCAGGAGAACTGCTTGAACCTAGGAGGAGGAGTTTGCAGTGAGCTGAACTGTACTCCAGTCTCGGTGACAGAGTGAGAATCTGTTTCAAAAAAAAAAAAAAAAAGACTTATAATTACAATGAGCAACGAGGCAGGTAAATCATCTGAATGAGAAAGGTGAGTTTATCAAATGAATGGTCAGCCTGTAAAAGTGAAATAATATGAGAGATGACAAGCAAGGCTATTCCCTGAATAAGGAATAAAGTAACGCATGCGTCTTAAGTGACAGTGTGAGGGATGTGCAGTGATTGCTTCAGCTCTCACAGGAACCAAAGGGGAAATCCTACAGAAACACAATCCTGGAACCTTCTCATTACTACCAAAATGCCAAGTATTGACAGAGCAGGACTTTGCTGAAGGAAATCTCTTCCCACTTTTGTTCCTAGGCTTAAAAGGAATCCCGGCTCTCTTCGCACGTTATTTAGCTGACTGAAAAGTCTGGGCCATGCTGACTCCTAGCGGAGACAATGGGCCACTGCACTCCAAACTGGTGGCGAGGCTGGGCACGGCAGTTCACCTCTGTAATCCCAGCACTTTGGGAGGCCAAGACGGGCAGATTGCTTGAGGACACGGGTTTAAGACCAGCCCGGCCAAAATGGTGAAACCCTGTCTGTATTAAAAATACAAAAAATTAGCCAGGCGTGATGGTGCATGCCTGTAGTCCCAGCTACTCGGGAGGCTGAGGCAGGAGAATCGCTTGAACCCAGGAGGCGGAGGTTGCAGTGAGTTGAGATCACGCCACTGCACTCCAGCCTGGGTGACAGAGCCAGACCCTGTCTCAAAAGAAAGAAAAAACAAAAAAATGGTGGAGAGAATGAGCCACTGCACTCCAAAAAATGTGGGAACAAAACTTTTTTTTTTTTTTTATTCAGACAGGGTCTTGCTTTGTTGCCCAGGTTCACTGTAGCCTCAACCTCCTGGGCTCAAGCAATCCTCGTGCCTCAGCTTCCCAATTAGCTGGGACTACAGGTGTGTGCCACCACACCTGGCTAATTCTAAAATTTATTTTGTAGAGATAGGGTCTCCCTATGTTGCCCAGGCTGGTCTCGAACTCCTGGGCTCAAGTGATCCTCTCACCTCAGCCTCCCAAAGTGCTGGGATTACAGGCATAAGCTACCGTGCCCAACCACCCTCTACTTTTATACTCATTTGTTTTAATGAGCACATATTCTGTGCTAAAGGGAACACTAAGGCCCTGGGGCACAGAGAACACAGTATTTAATCACCTTTCTTAAGAATTCACAGTCTAATGGGTGATACAGTTTCTCTCAGCAGCACTGGGGATAATGGAGACCAGTTAGAAGGCTGATGCAGTTGATGGTGGGGGCTGGGTAGGAGTAGGGGGAATGTGATAGGAATTCAGTGAGAATCAGTTATGTGAGAGGAGACAGACTGTGGGGAAAAGAAAGAGAGATCAGCCTGTTACTGGGTATATATAGAAAGAAGTAGACATAAGAGACTCCACTTTGTTCTGTATTTGAGATACTGTTAATCTGTGACCCTACCCCCAACCTTGTCTTTGTAAGAGACATGTGCTGTGGTGACTCAAGGTTTAATGGATTTTGGGCTGTGCAGGATGTGTCTTTGTTAAACAAGTGCCTGAAGGCAGCTTGTTGGTTAATTCCCTCACTTGCTTAACCATTTCTGCTTTTCAAGCCATAGCTATGGCTTTTGGGAAGTCTCTTCCCACCTTTCCATATACTAAATCAGAGGCTTCACCTTTGTTTCCTTTGCATCCTGTATGACTTCAATCATGGCACCTAGTGAATCATACTGCAATGGCCCTGTGAACCCTTGAAAAAATCATGTTTTGTGAAAATGAACAAAGAAGATAGGCAGCAGTCATATCACGTAAAGCCTTGTGACCATGCAAGGGAATTTGAGGCAGGCACCTTAAAGGATTTAAGCAGAGAGGTGGCATGTCTGACTGTAATGCCAACATTGAATTAGAAGCAGATAAATAGAAGCTGGCAGATCAGCTTAGAAGCTACTCACATTTCTACATTGAAATGAGAAAGCCTTGGCCGTGTGTGGTAGCTCATGCCTGTAATCCCAGAACTTTGAGAGGCAGAGGCGGGCGGATTATCTGAGGTCAGGAGTTTGAGAAAAGCCTGGCCAACATGGCAAAACTCTGTCTCTACTAAAAACACAAAAATTAGCCGGGCATGGTGGTGGGTGCCTGTAGTCCCAACTACCTGGGAGGCTGAGGTAGGAGAATCGCTTGAGCCTGGGCAGTGGAGGTTACAGTGCACTGAGATTATGCCACTGCACTCCAGCCTGGGTGACAGAGTGAGACTCCGTCTCAGTAAAAAAAAAAAAAAAAAAAAAGAAAAGAAAAGAAAGAAAGAAAGAAAAGAAATAAGAAAGGCTTAAGGTCAAGGATGACAGTGGCCTGAACTAGGGCCATGTCCACGATTCGAGGCAGTTAGAACTCTGGGAGAGGAGGAAGAATTTTTGGTTAATTATTTAGGCTTTTAAGTATCTAGGCCAGAGGCCAGGTATGGTGGCTCACATCTGTAATCCCAGCACTTTGGGAGGCTGAGGTGGGCGGATCAGGAGTCTGAGACCAGACTGGCCAACATGGTGAAACTCTGTCTCTATTAAAAATACAAAAATTAGGCCAGGCATAGTGGCTCACACCTCTAATCCCAGCACTTCGGGAGGCTGAGGTGGGTGGGTCACCTGAGGTCAGGAGTTCAAGACCAGCCTGACCAATATAGTGAAACCCTGTCTCTACTAAAAATACAAAAATTAGCCAGATGTAGTGGCATGTGCCTATAGTCCCAGGTACTCAGGAGGCTGAGACAAGAGAATTCCTTGTACCTGGGAGGCAGAGGTTACAGTGAGCCAAGGTCGTACCACTGCACTCCAGCCTGGGCAACAGAGTGAGACTCAGTCTCAAAAAAAACCAAAAAACAAAAAACAAAAAACAAATTACCCGGATGTGGTTGGCGGGCACCTGTAATTCCGGCTACTCAGGAGGCTGAGACAGGAGAATTGCTTGAACCCCATAGGCGGAGGTTGCAGTTAGCCAAGATCAAACCACTGTACTCCAGCCTGGGTGATAGAATGACACTACGTCTCAAAATATAAATTTACAAAACATATATCTAAAATCCTTTTTTTGAGGGGTAGGAGGATGGAGGTGGGATGTATGTTGATATTGTACTGGCCAGCAGAACCTTGAGAAGTGGATTGATTTAAAAAAATGTGGGCCTGGCATGGTGGCTAACACCTGTAATCACAGCACTTTGGGAGGCAAAGGTGGGAGGATGGTTTGAGCCCAAGAATTCGAGAACAGCCGGGGCAACAAAGTGAAACCCTCGTTTCTACAAAAAAGTTAACCGGGCATGGTGCGTGCACTTGTGGTCCCAGCTACACGGGAGGCTATAGCAGGAATATCGCTTGTGCCTGGGAGATGAAGGCTGCAGTGAGCTGTGTTCGCCTTACTGTGCTGTATGCAGCGTGGGTGACAGAATGAGACCCTGTCTCAAAAAACAAAATAAAATGGAATGCAGATCTAAATGTTAAATATAGGCTGTTCGTAATCTCCTACCTCATACACTAAACCAAAATATTGCTACTTTTGGTTAAGTTCAGAAAACTGAATGCTGAGTTAAACCATCCGTTCCTAGCCTTGAACATATAAAACCAACATTAACAGTATTTATGCATTTAGTATTAATTATAAACAACTCTGAATTACCCAATGGTTG
The DNA here is from genome assembly GCF_024542745.1 of Macaca thibetana thibetana. Classification (NCBI taxonomy): domain Eukaryota; kingdom Metazoa; phylum Chordata; class Mammalia; order Primates; family Cercopithecidae; genus Macaca; species Macaca thibetana. The sequence goes on from NC_065588.1 coordinate 52,783,184, forward strand.
CTATTTGCCAATATATATCTAGATTATTATTATTATTTATTTTTTTTTTTCTTTTTGAGATGGAGTCTTGCTCTGTCACCAGGCTGGTGTGCAGTGGCAGGATCTCGGCTCACTGCAACCTCCGACTTCCTGGTTCAAGCGATTCTCCTGCCTCAGCCTCCCGGGTAGCTGGGATTACAGGCGCGCGCCACCATGCCCGGCTAATTTTTGTACTTTTAGTAGAGGCGGGGTTTCACCATGTTAGCCAGGATGGTCTTGATCTCCTGACCTCGTGATCCGCCTGCCTCGGCCTCCCAAAGTGCTGGGATTACAGGCGTGAGCCACCGCGCCCGTCCTAGATTATCCTCACTTAATTATTACTAAGGTCTGTATATAATTTCTATTTTAAAAATGAGAACACTAAGGCTCAGAAAAGTGGAATGAGTTGCCCAAACTCACACAGTGAAGCCGGGATCAAAGCTAATTACAGTACTGTTTAATTTTTAAATCTATACTTTTAAGCATCTGGCAACACTACATCTCTAAAAGTTTTATGTAGTTCAAATGTGAGCAGCGTCCATCTACGCAGAAAAACTGAATAAACAGCATCAACCACCGGGTAGAATCAGAACAGAAACCGCTAACGCGGCCGCCTCCCGCAAGGCGTCGCTCCTACGTCATAACACTGCGCGGCCGTCCCTCGCGCACCACGTGCTAGGGGAGCAGGCGGGCAGATGGCTGAGTCTGTAAGCGGGAGGCGTGTCCGGCTCATCCATGGCGCAAGATGGCGCTGCTTTTTGCACGTTCTTTGCGCTTGTGCCGCTGGGGAGCCAAACGATTGGGAGTTGCCTCCACAGAGGCCCAGAGAGGTAGGATTATCTCTTTTTACTCTTTTACCTCCAGAATGGCTTCCGTCTATTATTCCCAGACCCGACTCCGAGAAGCAATTCCAACCCTCTCGGGTCTTTTCCTTCCCCCACCTGCCTTGGTCTCTAGATTCCAAACCTTTGACACCATTTGGTTTCTTTAAATTCCGGGACTTCCTCAATCCGAGTTTTTCAGCTCCATGAGCTATCCATACTAAAGCGACCCCCCGACTCTCTTGCCCGCTTGGCATTCTGACTCTTCCCTAGTTGCTCGTGTCTCATGACTGCCTGCCTTAGATCTGAATATATCACCAGCCCTAGGGTTCTATCCCCTGTTATTATCCCGTCTTTTTGCTCTGCCCGCAGGCGTCAGTTTCAAATTGGAAGAAAAAACCGCCCACAGCAGCCTGGCACTCTTCAGAGGTGATACGGGCGTCAAATATGGCTTGGTGGGATTGGAGCCCACCAAGGTGGCCTTGAATGTGGAGCGCTTCCGGGAGTGGGCAGTGGTGCTGGCAGACACAGCGGTCACCAGTGGCAGACACTACTGGGAAGTGACAGTGAAGCGCTCCCAGCAGTTCCGGATAGGAGTGGCAGATGTGGACATGTCCCGGGATAGCTGCATTGGTGTTGATGATCGTTCCTGGGTGTTCACCTATGCCCAGCGCAAGTGGTACACCATGTTGGCCAACGAGAAAGCCCCAATTGAGGGTATTGGGCAGCCAGAGAAGGTGGGGCTGCTGCTGGAGTATGAGGCCCAGAAGCTGAGCCTGGTGGATGTGAGCCAGGTCTCTGTGGTTCACACGCTACAGACAGATTTCCGGGGTCCAGTGGTGCCTGCCTTTGCTCTCTGGGATGGAGAGCTGCTGACCCATTCAGGGCTTGAGGTGCCCCCGGGCCTCTAGTATTTCCATTACTGGAGTCCCTAATCACGCTCTTGGCCAGCCTCCTTTTGAAAATGTCTGAAGCCTTTTTACTTTGCCTCAAGCAACCTCTAGCTCCCGCAATTCAATGTTGGGTCCTTTGTGCAATATCATAATCATCTTCCTCATCCCCTACCTTGTGAAAGCTAGGCATACAGCCAAACCCTCCTTCTCCCACCCACCAACTACTGCCAATTTCCTAGGCTACCATGGGTGATATATCTTCCCTGACCTGCTTCCTTCAGTCCCTCTGCTTCCCTTTGCCCAGACCTTTCTCAGACTGTATTCCATCCTGGGGTCTTATCATTCAGCTTTGTTTGAATTTATTAATCACCGTGATATTTCTCCCTCCCTTTGTCCACATGTAACTTGTTTGTTCTTGGGGCTCTACCAGATCGCTGAAGAGTAAATCCTTTCTACCTCTGGCTGAAGGAGTGGTGCAGTCAATGACTTGGCCCTTTTTCTACAGCACATTCAGAGTTTGGGCTCTGGCTCCCTCAGTAAGTGCTTTATTAACTCAGTGTGTCAAAATGAAAACAGAGCCCTCCTTCCCCAGTAGCTCAGTGCCACAGACCTTCAGCCCTAGACAGCTGTAGCTATCCTTACCCTGAGTCCATCTACCTTAATCTATACCTCTGACACCCAGCCAGTCTATCATAATCATTATCCCAGTTATAACCATGACCAAAGGAGAAGAGAGGTACTTGGGGGATATCTAGGGTATGAGTGCTAGAAACTGTTGATTCTTTTATTTATTTTTTGAGACAGTCTCACTCTGTCACACAGACTGGAGTGCAGTGGCATGATCTCGGCTCACTGCAACCTCTGCCTCCAGGGTTCAAGCGACTCTCGTGCCTCAGCCTCCTGAGTAGCTGGGATTACAGGTGTGTGCCACCATGCCCGTCTAATTTTTATATTTTTAGTAGAGATGGGGTTTCGCCATGTTGGCCAGGCTGGTCTCAAACTCCTGGCCTCACGTGATCCACCCACCTTGGCCTCCCAAAGTGCTGGGATTACAGGTGTGAGCCACCACGCCTGGCCAAAACTGTTTATACTTGAGAAGTTCCATCTTCATTTCTGCCACAGTTGGAACTTCCCGAGGAAGGAGGGAGGCCTGAGGTTTTTTTGCACAATGTTTCAGAGCCTGTTTAGACTCAAACCTACACTTCCCTTGGCAGCAGAATATACTTAACCTAAAGCAGTATTTGGAGTTGAGAAAAACCTGGCAGGGTAAGTGAAAATGTACTGTTTGTTAGAGTAGGTAGAGAAGCCGTGCTCTGACCCTGTGATTCCATCTTTTTCTCCCTTCTATGATGGTGATGAAGCTAGATACCCCTAGGGAAGAAAGAAGGACTGGGTTTAGCAAAAATGACTTGATAATTAAAGTTTATTTGAACACAAAATACTTTCTCTGTCTATAAAATTGGCTGTTAGCAGTAGCAGCAGCATGTCCTGGCCAAGGGGAGTAGATCTCTCCAGATTACTAAAGCCATGTACGTAGCCATTCCCACTTCCCATATTCTGTGGATATATACATGTGCATGGTAGCTAGAGTCCCTCCACCAGAGTGTCTTTCTCTCATGATGGTTTCTTCAGGGAGAGGAAGAGGAGACCTGGGTGAAGAGCTGGGATGGTTTTGAGTGGGGCAAGCCATTAGGCTGTACCTTGAAGCCCATTCTCTCTGGATAGCTCTACTGCAGGTGTCCACTGACGCCCTTCTCTGTACTCTGTCTGCTGAGGGAATGGGGTATTTTGACTCTCATAGAAAGCACTAGCCTAAGTCACCACATGACTGCTTGGTCCCCACTGAAGCAGTGTAGCTCTCCATAGCATTTTGGGTGGTTATGGATTACATGTGTGGCCAGCTCATGCTTTTTCTTGAGCAGGGGCTCTCCATGACCTGTGCTCATACCATGCTTTCTAAGTTCTCTTTAGACAGGGCCTCAGCTGCTGCCTCAGCCTGAGTGTCAGAGAGTGTGTAGGAATCCTGGTAATCTTGAAGCAGTTTGACCACCTCCAGATGGTTGAACTGCACAGCATCATCCAGGGGAATGTTGCCCCATCTGAAAGGAATAATGATATGATCAGGCAAAGGAGACATGGAGAGTGTGGTGGTTGTATGTATTTGCATGGTGGCTGGAGGGTAGGTAGAGAAGCTGTGCCCACCCTCCTCCACTTTTAGCCTAATACTCACCTGTCCTTGGCAAAAGGATTCACTTTGCAGGCCTCGATCAGGAATTTAACAACTTCGATGTGTCCTAGGAATACGGGCAGAAGGAAAATGAGAAGGCACAGGTCTTGAACCCTTTGGTGCAGACACTTAGCCACTGAAGTCTTTACCAAGAGGGGAGCGGAAAAGGCTTCTTCCCATTTTGTACCCTGCAGCACCCAGTAATAGTCTAGCTGCAAAGCGACGGGTGTCTAGATAAAACTAGTTGCTGCCCCTATAACCTTGAGAGCACATATAACGAAGGAACTTTTGGTGAAAAAGAAAGGGTCTTATGATTACCCTCCCATCCTTAACCCTTCAGTACCTTCAGCTGCAGCAACATGCAGAGCTGTGCGCGAGTCATAGTCTTTCTGTTCCATATCCATGGCCGACAAGGCAAACCTGAGGGTAGTGGGAAAGCAGCTAGAGTTGCCTAGATCAGACTGGAATCACAGGTGTTCTTTGTAAGCTAGTGTCAGACTGGATGAGTTTCAGACAAGTGAAATAGCCTATACCCAGATTTGTAGGCTATCAATAATCTTTTTTCCATACCCAGATGAGACTGTTATACCCATATTAGAGAGATGGGAATGTGATGCTGCCAGAAATATCACTCACTGCCTACCTGTGGTAAGTGCCCATTGGAGGCAGGGTACCTACTTCCTCAGACTCTGCTCTTAACACTCAATAACAACGGCTAACATGAATTATAGAGCAGGCAGTTTACTTAAAAAAAATCTCCTTTTTTAAAAAAATCTAATTTAAATGCAATCTATATCCATTCTGTCTAATTCCAAAGCTGAAGCACTTAACTGTTTTGCTATGCTGCCTCCCAGTAAAATCTCTGACCAGGAGTATTTTATTGTGTGTATTTGGTCAACAGTAGCATTACCTTCGAAGAGCTGAGACATCACCACTGTAGGCCGCAAATAACAGGTTGACCACAGTCTTGTTCTGGAACACAAATCATACCCTCCTGACATTAATTGAACTCACCTATGTCAGCTCTGCCCTGTGACCTTCCTCCATGGGTGCTTAGTCAAGGGTATTGCTGAAGTGCTGAAGTGTTATGGAGTGCGCTACTCTGAAATACTTTTTGTTTTTTTGTTTTTGTTTTTGAGACGGAATCTTGCTCTGTCGTCCAGGCTGGAGTGTAGTGGCATGATCTTGGCTCACTGCAACCTCCACCTCCCGGTTTCAAGCGATTCTCCTGCCTCAGCCTCCCAAGTAGTGGGACCACAGGCGCGTGCCACCATGTCCAGCTAATTTGTATTTTCAGTAGAGACAGGGTTTCACCATGTTAGCCAGGATGGTCTTGATCTGACCTCGTGATCTGCCTGCCTCGGCCTCTCTGGGATTACAGGCGTGAGCCACCGCACCTGGCCTTTGAAATATTCTTACAAGCCACCTGGAGTTTTCCTTACCCGAACTTCTCCCCCTTCACGCCGTGGGTCTAACTTCCGAGCACAGTGCCTCAGGTTGTCATAGTTGTGGAAATTGAAGAGAGACACCAACTTCTAGAATTGTAAGCCAAAGATACTGTGTATTTACTCCTTACACTTAGTAGGAGCTCAAAATTGTTTTATTAAAATAAAAGTGGTACCATTAAACAAATTTATTGCTTCAAAAATATTAAGTACTATATGCAAAGCATCTCACCTGGCAGAAGCTGGTCCCCCTATAGCTGTTCCCCAGCTTGTCCAGTGGGGGTGACAGGCACATCATTCCCATGACATTGGGTACCACCAGGAGGATGGCTCCTGATACAGCTGACTTGGCTGGCAGGCCCACCTGGGGAACAGAATTGAAGCTGAGGATGACGTGGGTGTGCCCCAAATCAGAAAATAAACAAGTTAGGCTGTACTCTTAACAAGTTTACAAATGACTGCATGGCCACAATCCACCTCAACCTTTTGGCTTGTTAATTAGCTTCTTTTATTACTCCTCTCCTTTTCTTCTCTTAAAATTCATTGATTCAGCTAGAAAATATTTTCTGAAATACAGCATTCTGTGCTGGATGCTGTGCTAGAACTAGCATTGTGGTATTAGGAGATAGGTAATAAACAGCTAAATAAATAGTGTTAGGAGGTAGGTAATAAACAGGTAAATAAATAGACAAGTAATTTTTAAAGTAATTGTGATAAGTAGTGAGAAGAAGTAGGGTGCTGTAAATAGAGGTAGAAGGGGGCCCACGTGAGACAGGGTGGTCAGAAAAGTCTTTCTTTGGAAATGACATCTAAGCTGAGACCTCAAGGAGAAGAGCCAGCAATGTGAAGCACAATTCAGGAGCTGCGACATCTCACGTTGTTTTTTTTTTTCTTTTTCTTTTTCTTTTTTTGAGATGGAGTTTTGCTCTTGTTTGCCCAGGCTAGAGTGCAATGGCACAATTCCGGCTTACTGCAACCTTCACCTCCCAGGTTCAAGCAATTCTCCTGCCTCAGCCTCCCAAGTAGCTGGGATTACAGGTGCACACCACCACTCCCAGCTAATTTTTTGTATTTAATAGAGATGGGGTTTCACCATGTGGATCAGGCTGGTCTGCACTCCTGACCTCAGGTGATCCACCCGCCTCGGCCTCCCAAAGAAATATCTTTTTTTTTTTTGAGACGGAGTCCTGCTCCATCACCCAGGCTGGAGTGCAGTGGCACAATCTCGGCTCACTGCAAGCTCCGCCTCCCGGGTTCACGACATTTTCCTGCCTCAGCCTCCTGAGTAGCTGGGACGACAGGTGCCTACCATCATGCCCGTCTAATTTTCTGTGTTAGCCAGGATGGTCTCGGTCTCCTGACCTCGGATCTGCCCGCCTTGGCCTCCCAAAGTGCTGAGATTACAGGCGTGAGCCACCGCACCCGGCCAGACATCTCTTTATATATTCAAGGAACTTGGTGTTTTTGAGAAACTCATCTAAGGAGTCTCAACCTAATTGCCTTCCTGGAAGTTAGTGAATGAGAGGCAGGAACAAGCTTCCACCTCTATCTTCAGAGAGTCAGTGTTCTCTCTTCTTAGCACTGGGCACATGACAGATGGATGGCAGAGCCAGAAACTCACGTGGAAGGCAAACTGGCCAGAGAAGTCATACATGCCGCAGGAATGCATGAGGCTGAGGGTGTTGCGCACTGCTTCAGCACTCAGCACACTCTCGCCTGTGATGGGGCAGATCCCACCATTGGCGAGGGTGGCTGCCATGACACTGCCTGATTCACAAGTGACCTCCACAGAGCACAGCTATGAAAACAAAGAATAGGTGAAGATGTGATGTGAACCTGCACATGGTACCCTCCGGTGTAGGGCAAGGACAGTCTGTCCTGTTCCCTCGGCCCTGAGCAGTGTTTTCTTACCTGGAAGTAGAGATCAAGGGCAGCCATCATGTCCACCCCCTTAGGAAAGCACTGCAAGGAAGAGAGGGGAGAGCATTTCTCTTCAGGACATCAGCAGCCCTTTCACATTGTCAGGGTCTCGGCCGAAACCCCCAACCCCTACTGCCCTTCCACTAGCAGCAGAATTCCCAGGGACTTTCTCTCCCAGCCTCTCCTGGTTACCTTCTTTTCCTTGAGATAATAGCCAATGGCATAATTCCGATCCCCTGTTTCCTTCTCCGACTGGAATCTGAAGCAAAAACCCAATTTAGTACTTGAAGTTGGAGGAATAGGTGTTGGGAGAAGGCGAAAAATTACCTTCCCTGAGAGAGACAGAACTACATCACACCACAAACTAAATTAACCCCTTTATAACTTCTGACAGTAATATTAGAGGAAATTTCTGAACCTCAGCAAACACTCAGCATAGCTTTGTTATAAAGTAAACCCAAACCAAACACCCCAAACTGTTTAGTCATCTAGTCTAGGAAAACTGGTGAAGTTTTTGGCTTTGAAAGTCTTGGCAAGAAAGGGCTTAGGCACAAACCATCACACTCTCTCATTACGTACTAATTAGTAATGGAAAAAATTATTTTACAAGGTAAACAAATGTTAATGAAGGGACTCAGAGGAAGCTGGAGGGCCAAAGGATTTCTTCCTCCTAAGATTCTCTCTCCCCCATTCCTCTTGTCCCCATCCTAAGTACACACAGATACACCACAATGCTTTCAGTCAGTCCTCTGAATAGGGACTTACGTGGCATTGCTGAAACCCATGTATTCATTCCCAGCCATTTTGTTGAGATACTGCAACACCTGGAAGCGAAAAAGGGACATTGAGGCTCCACTTGACTAAGAAGCTCTATTAATACCTCACAGGCTGACTAGCCCTTCTGAACTCAGGTCTTGTCAAGAGGCTTTCCTCTCTGAGGCCAGCAGATTTCCACACTTCTGGAAATAAGGCTTCTAGTATGGGCTGGTGCACCTGGTAGTGGAGTTAGAGAGCCACTGGGGCAGCTGGAGAGGACAGCATGCTGTGGAGAAATGCAGCCAGGGGCCAAGTAGCAAGGGAACTTACAAAATCAAACTTCTCTGCTTTGTTACAGTCCATCTGCAGAGAAAGAGAGAGATGTCAGTCTTCTAAGCCTAGGAGGATGACAGAGGGAAGGGTCAGAAGGATCTAGTGGAGTTCAAGTGTTAGACTGGTCCTGCTGCTGCAAATGTGTTCAATTATATATATATATATATATATATTTTTTTTTTTTTTTTTCCTGAAAACACCGCACTTCCATTGGCTCCTCTCTTTCTCTTGAGGCAGAGTCTTGCTTTTTCACCCAGGCTGGAGTGCAGTGGCATGATCGTGGCTCACTGCAGCTTCGACCTCCCAGGCTCAAGTGATCCTCCCACCTCAGCCTCTGAGTAGCTGGAATTACAGGCATGAGCCACCTTGCTGGGCCATCCCACTTCCATTCTCAATCCAAACCCTCATCCCTGACTCCCACGTTCATTTTCCTGACTCTAATCCTGTCTCCCAGCCCCACCCTATCCCTGATCTCCATCCTCATTCCTTACACCCCATACTAGACCTTTACTCTATCCCATTGGCCAGCATGATGGTTCATGCCTGTAATCTCAGCAATTTGGGGGGCCGAGGTGGGAGGATCACTCAAGCCCAGGGGTTTGAGACCAGCCTGGGCAACATAGGATAGACCCTGTCTCTCTCTCTGTACACACACACACACACACACACACACACACACATATATATATTTTTTTGAGACAGAGTCTTGCTCTGTCACCTAGGCTGGAGTGCAGTGGCACAATCTCGGCTCAACTGCAAGCTCTGCCTCCCGGGTTCACACCATTCTCCTGCCTTAGCCTCCTGAGCAGCTGGAACCACAGGTACTCGCCACCACGCCCGGCTAATTTTTTGTATTTTTAGTAGAGATGGGGTTTCACCGTGCTAGCCAGGATGGTCTCGATCTCCTGACCTCGTGATCCGCCCACCTCAGCCTTGGCCTCCCAAAGTGCTGGGATTACAGGCGTGTGCCACTGCGCCTGGCCTCTTCTTTTTTTTTTTTTTTTTTTTTTTTAAAGTTCCTACTTAGATGGGAATGGGATGAGGCAGGTCCCAGATACAGGTTTGTAGATGGAGCCATCACAGAACAAGGGGAGAGACTCAGCCTTATTTCCTCACCCAGACTCATTGCTTACTCATGTGTCAATTACAGAGTCAATACCACAGGGACTGTGACACCTGAGTCCCTGGGGGGAGGATTCCTAACACCACCTTCCTCAGGAGGGGCTGTGATTGGCCCCAGGGTGTTGCTGCCCAGCTGCTCCCAGGTTCTTGCTCAAGCTCTGGGAGACCTACAGCTGATGGGCTAGTTTGACACCCTGTTCAAGGCCAACTCACAGTTCCAGGTGACGTGAATAACTGCCCTGGCCTGGCCATTCACCCTTCCCTGCAGGTGTCCCACACCCAGAAATGGCCAATCAGTGCCCAGTAGTGCTGTCCTCCCCTTGTCTCTGGCATTTGGCCCTTGGTCCTAGGCAGGGGTCAGGACCTGCTCACTTCTCTAAGAGTCTGGAAGCTCTAGGCTCTAGACTCATGGGTGGGGGCAGGGAACAGTACTAGTGGGGGTGAGGGAGGTGGTGCAGTCTCTTTTACTGACATCGTCAGCATAACGTGGGTCCCTGCTGTGCCTCATGTGCCTTCTGGGGACCCTCAAAGGAATCAGAGCCCCACCAGTCTCCCCGGAGAGCTGAACAAATATGAGGGATACAGGAACACAGGAGCTTAGAGGATAATACCTGTCAGAAGGTTAAGGTGGCACTGACCTTGATCAGGGAGCTGACAACAATGGCACCAGCATTGACCATGGGGTTATGGGGGATTCCTGGGGAAATACAAACCACCAAGAGTCTTAGCCACTGAACAAAGCCTCCCTGACAGCCCGCTCATTTTGTGGGTTAGACAAGAAAGATTGCTTGCTAGGGAGAAAGGCATGACAGGGCTAATCGGGAAGGGCAGAGAAACAAAAAAGGCTGGGGGATGGGGTGGGGGTAAGGAGGAGGGGACGGCTATAAGTACGGTCTGAGCCTTGGTAGTGCTCACCTTCCTCATTGAGGGAGAGCTTGTTGTAGCGCAGGCCACTAGGCTCTTTGCCCACAAACTTGTGCACGTAGTCAGTGCCTAGGGTGCTTATGGAGATGGCATAGGTGAGGGGCTTCACACAGGACTGCAGGCAGAAGGGGATCTTTGTGTGGCCCACAGAGTGCCTGGAGGCAGACAGATGCCATGAAAGGGGTTGGCCTGTGTTCGGCACCTGTGCCCTGCCTCCCCTTCCTCTTGCCCAGCATCTCACCGCTGACCATCCACAGTGCACAGGGAGACACCCCACAGGTCTGGGTTTGACTTGGCCAGCTGAGGGATGTAGGCTGCCACCTGGACATGAGTGGGTAGAGAAAAGGGAGATGGATGTGGAGAAAAGGAAGAGTTGAGGATGAGGGTAAAGACAATCTTTTAGATAAAAGCTAAAATTCTGTCTTCTATAGGGCAGAAGGGTTCCGTCCTGCCTGTTGCTCCCAAAAATTCCGAGCCTTAAGTCCTAGAAGGCCATATCTTTCTGTATCCCCAATCCTGTAGAGATAGCAGTAAAGCTAATGGAAGTTAAAAAAGGCGAATTCTGAGGTCACCTTCCCCTTTTGCTTCTTAGGCCCAATTACCATATAAATCCCTTTGAAGACTGTATTATAGACTCTTGATTCCCTCACCTGCTCTAGGAATCATGTGTATAGAAACACATGAAGCCAGGTCCCCATTTACAGAAGTTCTGCTTCTCATTTCTCATTCATAGGATTCCCAGCCGCAGGAAATCTCTGAGAAGCAAGGTATATCTAGATGTGGTGGCTCATGCCTGTAATCCCAGCAGTTTGGGAGGCCGAGGTGGTTGGATCACTTGAGGTCAGGAGTTCGAGACCAGCCTGGCCAATATGGCAAAACCCCATCTCTACTAAAAATACAAAAATTAGCTGGGCATGGTGGCATATGCCAGCTACTCGGGAGGCTGAGACAGGAGAATCACTTGAACCCGGGAAGTGGAGGCTGCAGTGAGCTGAGATTGCATCATTGCACTCCAGCCCGGGTGACAGAGCAAGACTCCATCTCAGAAAAAAAAAAAAAAAAAAAAAAAAAAGATATTTGGCCCAGGTCCCTGACCCCTCCCTTAGTCCCCTGGCTCTCACTTTGCCTCCAGTGAGCTCTTTGGCATCCTCAAAGATGCGATCCACATGGCCCGTGAACTCCTCAAAATCAGGAATGACAAACTTCTTTCGGAATGCCTGGGTCAGGAGCACAATGTTGCTGCTCACACACCTGGATCCCAGATACGATTGGATTAGGGGGCTAGAGAGATGCAGCTGGGACTCACTCTGGAGCCATGGAAGTCGCGAATAAAGAAGGTTGAGTGGTCTTCCGGTTTGGGATCAACAGCTCTGTTACCTTTGGCAAATCAGTTTGCCTTTCTATGTCTTAGTTTCCTTACCTGTAAAATGAGGGGTTTTAATGATGTGGAAAGACACTATGTCTTGGGATATGAGAAAAAAAATAAATATCAGAATAATATGTATGTATGTTACCTTGATATTTAAAAAATCCTAAATCATGAAAGTATATTTACATATATTCATGCATGTATGTCAATACATAGGACATTATCTAGAAGATACCCACTAATCTGTTAATATTTACTTCAGGGAAAAGAGGATAGGATTGAGTAGGGAGGGAAAGGAGAACATGTATTTCTATATTGTTTGAACTCTTATAATGAGTATTCATGTATAACTTATATAATAAGTAATAAAATAAAATGAGGAATTGAACTATACAATTCCCAAATTCCTCCCTGCTGTGAGAGTCTACGTCCACAGGACAGTTTTCAGAGAGCAGTGCCCTTGTTTCTAGGGCCCTCACTTTCGGAAGAGATCTCGGTCCAAGAGGCCACCACTACTGGACTCTTGGACCACACGGTGCATCTCGCTCATGCAGTCTTGGAGCCGAGGATCTGATGTCTGCAGTCCAGTGGCCTTTAGTGCCTTTAGAGGAAAGAAGAGACCGGAAAGGTCAGCTACAAGGACAGTGATGTACTCCTCATAATCTTTCCCAGTGGATACCCGATTAGCTGAACCCCAGCCACTACAATAGGTGGAACAAATGGGTTTGGAGAATAAGAAAGGAGGGAATGGAGCAACTCTGAAGGCTAACAAGGGTTTCCTGTCCTTTTTCCAGAGGGTTTAATCTTCTGACCCTGGGGCAGGGATGGGCTTGTCTTGTCAGCCTAGACATCTGGATTCTCATCCATCTGTATGCTTCACCCTCATGTAGCAACCCATTAGCTGCCCTGCACTTGTCATACCCTCGTTTCCCCACTTTTCAGAGATCTTAAGGAATTAGCATCCTGAACAGGTAGAGAGCAACTTACAGTGGTGAACTTGTGGATAGGGATTTGTTCCTGTCCTTCAGCAATAGTGTAGAAGAGCAAATCACCCAGGCGGGACAGCATGCCACTTTCTGATGAATCACTGGGGGCAGAGAATGGGGAGGAAAGTGGGGCCTGAGAACTGCCACCTGCTCCTCCTTCTGCAACATGGGCTTATAAGTAGGTGAGTGTCCTCATTCTATGCCTCCTCCTTAAACCATCTGATCTATGCCTATAAATCTAACTTTCATGTCTGTCCTAAGAAGTTGTAGATCTTTTCTCTAGCTTTTACTCCTGACCTTCAGATCTTTATTTTTAGCTCCCTTCTCACACTTCCACCTATAGGTGCCCCACAAGCACTGATAACTCAGTATGTCCAAACCTGAGTCATCTTACCTCCTTTCCTCTTCTTCTCCTCTTGTTTCCCACCTGGGTTAACAGCATTACCACCCACCTGGGTGCCAAGCTAGAAATGTGGCATCATTTTGATAGTTTCCACACCTTAAGTCCATGCTTAGTTGGTCACCAACATTGGATGAATCTGCCTCATAATGTCTCAAATCTACCCTCTATTCTCCTTTTCCCTGTGCCAGCATGCTGTAGTAGACCAGTTTGCCCCATAATAGCTGTGTGATCTTGAGCAGTTTGCTTAATATTGCCTTGCTTCCTTATCTGTAATATAAGGGTAGTAATGTCTACTTCACCTGGGTGATATGAGGCTTAAGATAAAAATTCCATGAAAAACTGTCTGACACAAAGTAGATGTTCAATAAATCATATATATCATCAGCTCCTTATTCCCTTTTACCTAATTGCCACTACACACTCTTGACTTTCAATCCGTCTTTTTTATTTTTATTTTTTGAGACAGAGTTTCACTCTTGTTGCTTGTTGCTTCAATCCATCTTCTAAAATGTGCTAGTGATCTTTTTTTTCTTTTTTTTTTTTTTTTTGAGACAGAGTCCGGCTCTGTTGCCCAGGCTGGAGTGCAATGGTGCGATCTCAGCTCACTGCAACCTCTGCCTCCCGGGTTCAAGCAATTCTCCTGCCTCAGTCTCCTGAGTAGCTGGGATGACAGGTGTGTGCCACCACGCCCGGCTAATGTTTTTGTATTTTTAGTAGAGACGGGGTTTCACTATTTTGGTCAGGCTGGTCTGGAACTCCTTACCTCGTGATCCGCCTGCCTCGGCCTCCCAAAGTGCTGGGATTACAGGCATGAGCCACTACGCCTGGCCAAAATGTGCCAGTGATCTTTCTAAACTCAAATGTAATTTCTCTACTCAAAAACATTTGGTAACTCCCTATGCCTACAGAATAAGCTCTTGAAATAAGAAAGTAGGCCAGGCGTGGTGGCTCACACCTGTAATCCCAGCACTTTGGGAGGCTGAGGTGGTTGGATCACCTGAGGTTAGGAGTTCAAGACCAGCTTGGCCAACATGGTGAAACCCCATCTCTATTAAAAATACAAAATTAACTGGGCGTGGTGGCACATGCCTGTAATTCCAGCTACTACAGAAGCTGAGGCAAGAGAATTGCTTGAACCTGCGAGGCGGAGGTTGCAGTGAGCTGAGATCTTGCCATTGCACTCTATCGTGGGCAAAAAGAGCAAAACTCTGTCTCAAAACAAACAAAAACTTGGTAGGCCATTAAAAGCTCTTTAAAACCTGCCAATTGGCCAGGCACGGTGGCTCACGTCTGTAATGCCCGCACTTTGGGAGGCCAAGGTGGGCAGATCACCTGAGGTCAGGAGTTTGAGACCAGACTGGCCAGCATGGTAAAACCCCATCTCTACTAAAAATACAAAAACTAGCCAGGCGTGATGGTAGGCGCCTGTAATCTCAGCTACTTGGGAAGCTGAGGCAGGAGAATTGCCTGAGCCTGGGAGGTGGAAGTTACAGTCAGTCGAGATTGCGCCACTGCACTCCAGCCTGGGTGACAGAGTGAGACTTTGTCTCAAAAATAAATAAATAAATAAATAAAACCTGCTCACTTAACTTCCCTATTCCCCATCATGCCCACACACTCCAGATGTAACAGGCAATACAGATGGTTCCCCAAAATGGGCCGGGAACTGTGAGGCTTCCTGGCCTTTGCTTATGCTATAACTTCTGCATAGAATGACCTTTGCTTAGTATGGTCCTGCTCATTCTTCAAGGTCCAGATCAAATGTCGCCAACTCTGTAAAGGCTTCCCCAAACCTCCAGATATTGCTTATGCTGCCGGTTTGACACAACACACCATCTTATTGACAGAAGGATCTCCCTTGCTCCACTGTTAGGTCTTTGTGTTTTACACATCTTTTTTATACATCTTTGTCTTCCTAGCACTGAGCAAAGTCCCTAGCACACAGTGGGTCTTCAATAAGAATTACTAAATTGTATTGCTGGCAAGGTCCCTGTGCCCCAAAGTATCTCTTTGGCTTATAGCACCTAAAATTCCAGGTACTGAAGACTTCTTAGTTTTCAAGACTTCCATTAATATGTTAAAATATTTAGAGGAGGCCGGGCGCGGTGGCTCAAGCCTGTAATCCCAGCACTTTGGGAGGCCGAGACGGGCGGATCACGAGGTCAGGAGATCGAGACCATCCTGGCTAACACGGTGAAACCCCGTCTCTACTAAAAAATACAAAAAACTAGCCGGGCGAGGTGGCGGGCGCCTGTAGTCCCAGCTACTCGGGAGGCTGAGGCAGGAGAACGGCATAAACCCGGAAGGCGGAGCTTGCAGTGAGCTGAGATCCGGCCACTGCCCTCCAGCCTGGGTGACACAGCAAGACTCCGTCTCAAAAAAAAAAAAAAAAAAAAAATATTTAGAGGAGTTTTTTTTTTAAGTAGAAAAGGGATCTACTATGTTGCCTAGGCTGATCTCAAACTCCTGGACTCAAGTGATCTTCCCACCTAAGCCTCCCAGAGTGCTAGGATTATAGGCGTGAGCCACCACACCCAGACAAGCGGAGTTATTTTATCAGATTATTTCCAAATATGACAGCTAGTTTCGATGAAGACCCTTCAAAGATCTTTGACCCAGTCAGGCGCGGTGGCTCATGCCTGTAGTCCCAGCACTTTGGGAGGCTGAGGCAGGTGGATCACGAGGTCGGGAGATCAAGACCATCCTGGCTAAAATAGTGAAACCCTGTCTCTACTAAAAATACAAAAAAAAAAAAAAAAAAAAATTCGCCGGGCATGGTGGCGGGCGCCTGTAGTCCCAGCTACTTGGGAGGCTGAGGCAGGAGAATGGCATGAACCCCAGAGACGGAGTTTGCAGTGAGCTGAGATTGCGCCACTGCACTCCAGCCTGGGCGACAGAGCCAGACTCCATCTCAAAAAATAAATAAATAAATAAATAAATAAATAATAAAACAATAAAATTTTAAAAATATATAAAACAATAAAATTTAAAAAAAAATCTTTGACCCAATAATTTGACTTCCAGGGATTTGTCCTACAGGTATACTTACACATCTCAAAAATAACATATTTACAATTATTCATCACATTGTTGTTTTTTCTTTTTTTTTTTTGAGACGGAGTCTTGCTGTGTCACCCAGGCTGGAGTGCAATGGCGTGATCTCTGCTCACTGCAACCTCTGCCTCCTGGGTTCAAGCGATTCTCCTGCCTCAGCCTCCCAAGTAGCTGGGATTTACAGGCACGTGCCACCATGCCCAGCCAATTTTTGTATTTTTAGTAGAGACGGGGTTTCACCATGTTGGCCAGGCTGTTCTCAAACTCCTGACCTAGTGATCCGCCCACCTCCTCCTCCCAAAGTGCTGGGATTACAGGCATGAGCCACCACGCCCGGCCTTCACTATGTAGTTAGTAATAGTAAGATTAGAAACAACCTGATGTGCAACAATAGGGAACTGGTTAATTATGGTATATTCATGTAATGGAATATTATGCGGTATAAAAAAAAGAAATTGGGGTGTGCTATAAGTATTGATATGGAATTCCCTCTAAGATATAATATTAACTAAAAGAAGTATGTTATAGAACAGTGTATAGAGTATGGTAGTATTTATGTTTGTTTGTTTGTTTTTAGAGATGGGGTTTAGCTTAGCTGTATTGCTCAAGTTGGCCTTGAACTCCTGGGCTCAAGTGATCCTTCTGCCTCAGCCTCCCTAGTAGCTGGGACTACAGGTGCATGCCACCATGCCCAGCTTTATTTATTTTTATTTTTTAATTTATTTTTTATTTCAATAGGTTTTTGGGGAACAGGTGGTGTTTGGTTACATGAATAAGTTCTTTAGTGCTAGCTTTATGTTTTCATTTGTTTTTTCTTTTTTTTCTTTATCAGTTTTCTGAGGTTGAAGCACAGGTTTAAAAGGGAAAAATATATATGTGTTTGCTTATTCAGGCACAGAATATTTCTGGATGAACATTTAGTTAGAAATAGGTAAGACTGGCCAGGCATGGTGGCTCATGCCTCTAATCCCAGCACTTTGGGAGCCTAAGGTGGGCAGATCACAAGGTAAGGAGTTCGAGACCAGCCTGACCAACATGGTGAAACCCCATCTCTACTAAAAATACAAAAATTAGCTGGTGTGGTGGCGCCCGCCTGTAACCCCAGCTACTCAGGAGGCTGAGGCAGGAGAATTGCTTGAACCCAGGAGGCAGAGGTTGCAGTGAACCAAGATTACGCCACTGCACTCCAGCCTGGGCAATGGAGTGAGACTCCATCTCATAATAAATAAATAAATAGGTAAGATTGATTCATCTTCTACAGAGATGACATAGGTGCTGGGAAAAAGGGATGGGAGGGATACTTTTCACTATCTTTTGTATATTTTGAATTTTGAACCATATGGAATATATTATCTATTGAAACAATGGATTGAAAAATAAGACTCAAACAGCTTGGCATAGACTAGGCATGTGTGTGTTTGGAGTCAGGAGAAATACCAGAAGAGGGAACACCAGAAGAGTTTTCCTGCTTCTGGGTAAATCTGGTTGTCACAATGAAGCTAGGGTCTATACGGGGAGAGGAGGAGAAAAGCTATCTGAGGGATAACTCAAGAAGGAAAGTACATAGGAACACTTTGAAGGCAGGACTCAGGACTCTGTCCCTGGAAGCTGACAGAAGACAGGAAATAATGCTATACCACTGAATGTATCACAAGCCTAAAAAAACTGCATGTCCCTCAGATATGGATGGATCACCAATGTAATCTTGAGGGAAAACAAGCAAGGTACAAGAGCAATGTATATAGTATGATACCAAAAAACCAAGGTACAGGAATAATGTGTTTAGGATACCATTTGTATAAAAAAAGTAAAGTAATATCAGCATGTATTTTATGCATAAAATATCTCTAGAAAACTATACATGATATCACTGACATCAGATTATCTCTGGGGAGCAAAATTTCCTTGGAATTTAAGAAATAATTGAACAAGTGTACAAGAGTATATAGTAACCAAATTGAAGACTGGTTATTTAAACTATGATACCTCAAACAATGGAATCTTTTAAAATTACAAAATGACAATGTCATACATATTCAATGATATTAAAAGCTGTTCATAAATGGAAAAGATAAGTTCAAGAATATGACTATCCCATTTTTGTTAAATTACATATATATATAGGATATATATGACTATATCACAATATTAATTGGTTATCTCTAATACTGGGATCTTTATTTTCTTTTTAAATTTTTTAAGTAATAAACTTATTTATTTATTTTTGAGGCAGTGTCTCACTCTGTTGCCTAGGCTGGAGTGTGGTGGTGCAATCATGGATCACTACAGCCTCAACCTACAGGGCTCCAGTGATCATCCCACCTCAGTCTCCCAAGTAACTAGGACTACAGGCACATGCCACCATGCCTGGTTAATTTTTGTATATATTTTTTTTTTGTAGAGACAGGATTTTGCCATGTTGCCCAAGCTGGTTTCAAACTCCTGAGCTCAAGTGATCCTCTCCACCTTGGCCACCCACAGTGCTGGGATTACAGGTGTGAGCCACTGCGCCTGGCTCTAAATTTATTTTTTTAATTGACACATAATTGTACAGATGTTTATGGGATGCATAGCGATGTTTCAATACATAGAATTATAGAGATCAGTAAGGGTAATTAGTATATCCATCATCTCAAACATTTATCATTTCTTTGTGTTGGGATATTTTTCTCTTGATACTCTTACTTTTCTTTTAAAGTCATAAATATAGCCGGGCACGGTGGCTAACGCCTATAATCCCAGCACTTTGGGAGGCTCAGGCAGGTGGATTATCTGAGGTCAGGAGTTCAAGACCAGTCTGACCAACATGGTGAAACCCCGTCTCTATTAAAAATACAAAAATTAGCCAGTCGTGGTGGTGGGTACCCATAATCCCAGCTACTCGGGAAGCTGAGGCAGAGGTTGCAGTGAGCCGAGATTGCGCCACTGCACTCCAGTCTGGACGACAAAGAGACTCGGTCTCCAAAAAAAAAAGTCATAAATACAGCTAAATAGCTAAATATTAAACAAACAATAACCCGAATAACAGCGCATTTCCTCTTTGCTGCTCTCTTTCCTCCGCCAAACACAGGAACCCCACCCCATCATGGTGTCACACTGCCAGAGCACATCACTCTCCAGTGCTCATTTCTGCATGGGGAGTACCAGTCCAAGGATATGACAGGGGGTTCCCTGGGCAGAAGAAACAAGGTCCCCTGAAAAGACTTCCATCACCAGACTCCCCTGGATAAGGAGGTGTGTGGCGGGGGAACTAGGGATACCTATAGTTCCCTACTCTGCAGAAGGTAGACAGAAGAGGGAAGTTCAGCCTTTGCTGTATCCCACCTTATTTCTCCCATGGTGAATATCTGGGAGGAAGTTGGGGTGGAGACTAGAACAGGAGGGAGAGGGCTTATCCTTTAAATGTTCTGTGTCTCTTTGAGAAGAAGCTGATGGAAAAGTACTGTGTAATATGGATAAGCAGACACCATGACTATGAAAAAAAGAAAGAAAAGGGCCGGGCATGGTGGCTCATGCCTGTAATCCCAGCACTTTGGGAGGCTGAGGTAGGCAGATCATCTGAAGTCAGGAGTTCAAGACCAGCTAGGCCAACATGGTGAAACCCTGTCTCTACTAAAACTACAAAAATTAGCGGGGTGTGGTGGCGCGTACCTGTAATCCCAGCTACTCTAGAGGCTGAGGCAGGAGAATTATTTGAACCCAGGAGGCGGAGGTTGCAGTGAGTCAACATGGTGCCACTGCACTCCAGCCTGTGTGACAGAGTGAGACTCTGTCTCAAAAAAGAAAGAAATAAAAGTACGGCATAATGTCATTAATAATAAATAATACCTATTGGTGTCCCTTACGACAGAGACTCGAGTAGTTGGTGAGGTAGTGTTGTGTCAGTCTGGCTACTTTACTGATAGTGTCTATGTTTCTGAGTGTCATGAGGGAGATGGCCCATTTCCTGTTCCTGCTACAGTAGAGCAATGGCTCTTTGAACAGTGTCTATGCTGGCCCTCTGGGGAGGACAAGATTTCCTGTTCAGCACCGTCTGCGTCTCGGAGAAAAAGGCTCAGCCACCAAGTGTGTCCTAGGCGGTGGGGAAGATAAAAGTTTGGCCACCTGGGCGGAAGAAGTACCCAAAGAAAGAACCTTTTAGATTCCGGAGCCTGGGCAGCATAAATAATAGCTCTGACTGGCTCTGGTTTGGGAAATCTGCGTCTTACAGACTTTTCCTCTATTACAAATATTCTCCCCATTCAACAACCAGTTTGGAAAATCCTCCCCCCCCCCCATTCTGCTGTTCAGGGAGCACTACTACGCACACACCTAACACTTATGCACGTACCTGCGCACCAGTAACACACGAGCATCACACATTACCCACCGAGGACACGCAGAAACACAACACACAGACAGACCCCAGTACACTTGGACCTGAGGCAGGAGGCTGTTCCACACCCACGCATCTCCTAAAATACACACCGAGACGAGGGAAGGTGAGGACGGGCGGCGTGCGCCCGGCCCTGCACTCAGACACGTGAACCAAGTAACACTCGGGGCGCATCTGTGATCCAGGTTAACTGCGCACCTTGGACAGGCGCCATCCCCAGGACCCGCTTGCCCGAACGCACTCCCAGGCAGATTGCAGATTACCGCCCGAACACGGCGTACCCAAAGCTCCACATCCAAAGGAAAAGGCATCCAGGGCTAGTGAGCCAGGAGAGGGGAGATGAGGGACGCTGCCTGGGGAGGGCACTCGGGAACTAGCGAGGACCACAGTGGGAGTTGGGGCAAGCCCGTCCCCTGCCCTGTCCCAGGAGCCTTACTGATCATGGTGCTGCGGCTGGCGGCTGTGTGGTGTCTCTCTGCCCTGCGCCGCGGCCTCACTGAGGTGGTGCCGGACGCCCTCGCCAAGGAGGGGGCTCCGGCTCAGGTGACCCCAGTCTCCCCGCCGGCAGTGACTGCTGGCCCGGCTCAGCGACTTCTGCAGAGCCTTCATGGAGCGCATGCCCCCAGCAAGCCGCTGGCTCTGCAGGTGCGCCCAGGACCTCTAGCTGTGGCTGAGAAGGAGAGGCGGAGCGGGCGAGACAAGGTGCGGGGGAGTTCTGTGAGGGAGCTCTGGGCCTGAAAGACCGAGAAGGGGGGCCCGGTGGGTGGGGCTGGGGCAGGAGGAGGGGCCTGCCCCTTTAAAGCTGGCTCCAGGGTTAGGCACACCCTCAGGACAGGGGCTAGGTGAAAAGCGTTGGGAATAAAGGAGAACCCGAGTGGGTGGAGAGAGGGCGGTGCCTGGGAGCTGGAATGGACAATGCCCAGGCCCAATCACTGAGGAAGCAAAAACATTGAGGCGGGGAAAGGGTAAGGTTGCCCAATGAGAGCAAGACGGTAGGCTCTTGCGACAGCCTGCGGGTGCTTCCACGTGGGCCCCGCGAGCGCTTCCGCGTGGACCCCGAGAGCGCGGGTGTCCGCGGATGCTGAGGGCTGGAAAGGCGAGGACAAGCTGAGGCAAAGCCGGTGGGGGCGGGAGGCGCTCTCCGGGGACACCGTGGGGCTGCGAACGATGGAGTTCTCGTTAGAGAGGAGGGTGCTGCCTCGAGAGAGGAGGCCAAGTAAGAGTGAGCCCAGTTCAGGAGGTCACTTAGAGAGCCTCGACCTCCGAAGGCCAAACCAGCGCCCAATAATCCGGCGCGTAGCGTGGCCCGCGGCGGACCTGCGGTGGTGCTGAGTGGAGAGCAGGATGGCTGCTGGGTACCGCGGGCAGAAGCAGCCGACCAGCACCTCAGGGAGGCATGGGGCGGCGGGAAGGTCGTTCTGGCGGTTAGGATGCCTGGTTCCAGTTTGTGTCCCTCTACAATTTATTTGGTGTAGGACTTGTTTTAAAATCTGGAAAGTTAAAACATTAAAATAAGGTGGCACGCAGAAAAATATTTTATAAACCATGAAGTGCTCCCCACATTTTTCCTACTTTAATTGTTTGCCGTTGTCCTCCTCACGGGCAGAAAAGAGGCGATGTACAAAAAGCATTTTGAAATCTAAGAACATTCAGGACTTTTGCCATTTGCAACTAGAATTTTCACCTTGTATCTCGGTAGCGCCTAACCCAGCATCCACATTTAGTAGGGACTCATTATGTAAATAATAGCTATTATTGAGTGCCCATGGTGTGCCAACCACTTCGTTTCTCTCCCTCTTACCAGAGACCTACAAAGTAGTTATTAGTCTCAATTTGAAGGTGAGGAAACTAAGACTCGGAAATTAAGACTTCTCGCATAAGGTAACCCAGCTAGTAAGTACCAAAGCCAGAAGTTAGACCCGTTTTTTGTTTTGTTTTGTTTTTAACTACAAGTCTCTCCTTCATGCAGCCCTTCCCAAAAATTAAGCATTGAATTGAATTATCCCAAGAGAAATGACCCCATCCCTAAAGGAGGTATTTTATGTGTGTGGAAGTATTATGATACAGTACTGGGAGCCTTTTCCTTGTGATAGTTCTGGCTGTTTCACAAAACACTAGTTTTCTTTTTTCTTTTTTCTTTTTTTTTTTTTGAGACGAAGTTTTGCTCTTGTTGCCCAAGCTGGAGTGCAATGGCACAGTCTCGACTCACGGCAACCTCCGCCTCCTGGGTTCAAGCGATTCTCCTGCCTCAGCCTCCCTAGTAGCTGGAATTACAGGCGTGTGCTACCTCACCCAGCTAATTTTTTGCCTTTATAGAGACGGGGTTTCGCTATGTTGGTCAGGCTGGTCTCAAACTCCTGACCTCAGATGATCCGCCCGCCTCAGCCTCCCAAAGTGCTGGAATTACAGGCATGAGCCACCGTGCTTGGCCCATAGTTTTCATTTTTGAATTAAAATGAATTTCAAGGGTACCCGTGGGAAAACAAATACTGAAACCAGTATGGTGTGTTCTGTGGAAAGGCAGTTCTCCTTTGCCTTGGCTAGGATTGGAGGGCTTATTTGGCTTAAAACCAGATGGAGTAACATTTGTTTTTGCTTGTTTTTCTCTTCTATAGTCAATCTGTGCCTGCTGTATCCGTTCTCCTGTCCGTGGAAAGCCGTCTAATTCTGGGACTCTGGCTTGCTGCTTTATGCTTGGCTTTGCCCAAGAGGCAGAGTTCTGGGTCTTAATAGTGTAAATTCAATCCTGCATTAGTTTTTTCATATGTAACAGATGAATCTTATTCTTGTTTCATAGGAATATTATTTATCTGAAGCGTTTTCATCTGTTCAAGAGAAAAATACCACCTGTTAAGGAATTTCTAAACATTACCCAGAATTAATTTGCTTCCTTTATTTCCAATTTCCGCCTCTTTGAATTAGCTTTATGCTCTAATGAGTTCCTTACTCTCTTTCTCCTAGCACTCTTCCGCTAATAGGAACTGTTTGGGTAGTGAAGAAGATCTATGCATGGAAGCAGAGGTTCTTTGCTTAGAGAACTAGCTCCAGCTGCACTTGGACCTTTGGACTAACTCTGTCTCCAATACAATATTGCTGTCTTTGCATGAGGATGGAGCATGAACTGGTGATTTGGGAGGCCAGTGGTAGTGTGTAAAGTATAAGATACTGGAGGAGAACAAGTTTGTTGTCCCAGGTGGTTAAAGCTTGGCAGGGTCAGGTCCTCTTTTTGTTTCTAATTGAAAAATACTCATCATCTAGTTTAATTTGTGCAAAACTATTAGCCAACTATGATAGGGGCAGCTATAAATGAAGATTTTCATAACTGAAAGAAAGTTTTTTGTGTCTCTAACAGTGGATTTTTAGGTTAGTCCACGGCTGTGCCAGAGTTTTGTGATATGTGAGAGAGGATTGGACTTAATGATTTTGAATCCTTAAGAAAAGCTAAATCTGGGCCGGGCACGGTGGCTCACGCCTGAAATCCCAATGTTTTGGGAGGCTGAGGCAGGTGGATCACCTGAGGTCAGGAGTTCGAGACCAACCTGACCAACATGGAGAAGCACTGACTCTAATAAAAATACCAAATTAGCCGGATGTGGTGGCACATGCCTGTAATCCCAGCTGCTCAGGAGGCTGAGGCAGGAGAATTGCTCGAAGCCGGGAGGTGGAGGTTGCGGTGAGCCGAGATTGTGCCACTGCACTCCAGCCTGGGCAACAAGAGTGAAACTCCATCTCAAAAAAAAAAGAAAAAAAAAAAGAAAAGCTAAATCCTCTGTGATAGGAAATTGATGTTTGGAGATTGTTTATTTCTTATGATTAAGAAACTCATTTGTGGCCGGGCGCGGTGGCTCAAGCCTGTAATCCCAGCACTTTGGGAGGCCGAGACGGGTGGATCACGAGGTCAGGAGATCGAGACCATCCTGGTGAACATGATGAAACCCCGTCTCTACTAAAAAATACAAAAAACTAGCCAGGTGTGGTGGCGGGTGCCTGTAGTCCCAGCTACTCGGGAGGCTGAGGCAGGAGAATGGCGTGAACCCGGGAGGCGGAGCTTGCAGTGAGCTGAGATCCGGCCACTGCAACTCCAGCCCGGGAGACAGAGCGAGACTCCGTCTCAAAAAAAAAAAAAAAAAAAAAAAAAAAAAAAAGAAACTCATTTGTTCTACTCTTTTTTTTTTTTTTTGGTGATGGGGTCTTGCTCTGTCATCCAGACTGGAGTGCAATGGCGTGATCTCGGCTCACTGCAACATCTGCCTCCCGGATTCAAGCAATTCTCCTGCCTCAGCCTCCCAAGTAGTTGGGATTACAGGTGCCCGCCAATACGCCTGGCTAATTTTTGTATTTTTAGTAGTGACGGAGTTTCACTATGTTGGCAAGGCTGGTCTCAAACTCCTGACCCCGTGATCCGTAGCCCTGGCCTCCCAAAGTCCTGGGATTACAGGTGTGAGCCACTGCACCCGGTCTGTTCCACTGTTTAGACTGTAGCTAGGATGTTAATTGGTCCAAGTAAAGGATTAGTTCACTTTTTTTTTTCATTAATCTTTGCTAATGATACTATTGTTACAAACTCCTTTCTGCCTTAGTTTCTCCATTTGTAAAAGATAAACGTGTATTTTACTGGGTAAAAATGTAAGTACTTGGGGCTCTGACATAATCAGCTTCCACTAATTCAATTAATATTTATTTGTTGGCATTCAGTGTGCCAGGTCCAGTGCTGGAGAATCCAGAATTTTAAAAATTTAATAAACCAGTTTCTATTGGAAGAAATGAGAAAGTTTATGTTTAAAATTTCTAATGAAGGTTGGGCGCGGTGGCTCACGCCGGTAATCCCAGCACTTTGCGAGTCCCAGGCGGGCGGATCAGGAGGTCAGGAGATGGAGACCATCCTGGCTAACACGGTGAAACCCCGTCTCTACTAAAAATACAAAAAATTAGCCAGGCGTGGTGGCGGGTGCCTGTAGTCCCAGCTACTCGAGAGGCTGAGGCAGGAGAATGGCGTGAACCTGGGAGGCGGAGCTTGCAGTGAGCCGAGATCGCACCACTGCACTCCAGCCTGGGCGACAAAGCGAGACTCTGTCTCAAAAAAAAAAAAAAAAAAAAAAAAAATTCCTAATGAAAAATGCTGTGATGTAGAGACATGCAGAAGAAAGTATAAAGAGAGGACATCTAAGCTGGGGATGAAGGGCCACTGGGATAGAAGAGGAATGTTGGCTGACAGGAGCTGTCATGAGAGGTGTTTCAGACAGAGGGCTCTACAAGAATAAACAGAGCCTGAGAGGAACATTCGAGGGACTCTACCTCTAGTTGGGTTGGAATGAAACGTGGGTATAAGAGTGTGAACCAGCTGGGCGTGGTGGCTCACACCTGTAATCCCAGCACTTTGGGAGGCTGAGGTAGGCAGATCACAAGGTCAGGAGTTTGAGACCAGCCTGACCAGCATGGTGAAACCCCGTCTCTACTGAAAATACAAAAATTAGCCAGGCGTGGTGGCATGTACCTGTAATCTCAGCTACTCAGGAGGCTGAGGCAGGAGAATCAGTTGAACCTGGGAGGCAGAGGTTGCAGTGAGTCGAGATCATGCCACTGCACTCCAGCCTGGGTGACAGAGTGAGACTCCGTCTCAAGAAAAAAAAGAATGTGGACCAATGAAACTGAGGATGTAGGTATGAGATGCATGTTTTAACTTGATGCTAGACTTTCATAGAGTAAATGAAATTTAATAAAAGTTTAAACATGTCTGTGATCTACTCCAGTGTGCTTTCCTAATTCTTCTTTGGTTTAGCAATAACAAAATAAAAATTTATAGGACTGAAAAAATATAAATATAAGCCTATTAAAAAAACATATCATCACACTGGTCCATTTATGATGCTTAACATGCATTTTCTCTATTTTGCCAAATAATATCTTCTATAATCTGGGTTCTCCAATAGCCATTAAAGTAGATTATAGCAAATCTTAATCAACAAAATATACTAAAAGAATGTAGATTTTGCTAGAATTCCTAAAAAGGATTTAGAAAAGTCTGTAGGCAAAAACTAATTTGAAGGAATTTGAAAGCCTTTGCTGACACAGCAAAAAGAAAATACCTTCAGGGTTTGATTGATAGGATTTTCTTTTTTCTTTTTTCCCTTCTCCAAGTTATTGGTAGAGAAATAGTATTTTAATACTTGTTTTTCTTTGACTTAAAGAATATGGAAGATGTCAGAATCTTGTATTACTCTATAGTGAACAAATGAGACCCTTCTCTAAAAGACTAGGTTAAATTAACTTTTAACCACATTTACCTAAGTGAAACACTCCATAAGCCATATTTTATTAAGATTTTATATAATTTGAAATTTTTTACGTCACCTGCTTTGACCTGTCAGTTTGCAAAAAAACTGTCGTTATAGTTTACTGATTTTCAGGAAAGTTTTAGATAATACAATTTTAGATCATCAGGTAATTTATGTAACTACCACTCAGAAAAGAGATTTTTGGTGTTAAGTATATTTACTCCCTTGTTTGCATTTCTTGTTCCAATTTAGTTAATTTAATTAGATGAAAATTCACAATAAAAAGTAGGTGAAGGTGCCAAATTAAAGGAATAATACTACATATAAAATTTCTGTGATAGTTGCTAATGGTACCAGTACTTGATTTCAAGTTTCTCTGAAATATCATCTTAGTTTTGTTTTTGAATTATTATTTAACAAGTCCCTTACTGGTGAATATTTGTGTTATTTTCCCTTTTTTTTTTTTTTTTTTGAGATGGAGTTTCACTCTTGTTGCCCAGGCTGGAGTGCAATGGCACGATCTCAGCTCACCACAACCTCCGCCTCCCGGGTTCAAGCGACTCTCCTGCCTCAGCCTCCTGAGTAGCTGGGATTACAGGCGCCCGCTAATACACCTGGCTAATTTTTGGTATTTTTAGTAGATATGAGGTTTCTCCATGCTGGTCAGGCTGGTCTCGAACTCCCGACCTCAGGTAATCCACCCGCCTCGGCCTCCCAAAGTGCTGGGATTACAGGCGTGAGCCACTGAGCCTGGTCTCCATTTTTTATTATTACTAGAATCACCATATTTCCTGGCTTGTCTGGAACAGTATGAAACACGTTCTTATATTTATAGCAAAATTAGGCCAGGCGTGGTGGCTCACGCCTGTAACCTCAGCATTTTGGGAGGCTGAGGTGGGCGGATCACCTGAGGTCAGGAGTTCGAGACCAGCCTGGCCAACATGGTGAAACTCTGTCCCTTCTAAAAATACAAAAAATTAGCCAGACGTGGTGTCACACACCTGTAATTCCAGCTACTCGGGAGGTTGAGGCAGGATAATTGCTTGAACGCCGGGGGGCAGAGGTTGCAGTGAGCCAAGATCACGCCACTGCACTCCAGCTGGGCGACAGAGCGAGACTCCATCTTAAAAAAAAAACAGAAAACCAAAAACCAAAAACTGCTTAAGGAACTCTAGAATCACAATATTTAACACAATTATTATAATTTAATATAGAAGCACAAGCAGGGAAAAAAATATGTCACCAAAGTTTTCAAGTAGTCAACTCATTATTGGAGCCATTTTATTTTATTTATTCAGCTGGTTCAGAATTCAAAAGGGCATATAATGAAGTTGCTATCCTGCTTCTGTTTCCCAGCTATCCAGTTTCCCTCCCTGGAGGCAAACAGTGTCATTGTTTTTTTGTTGTTGTTGTTGGCTTTTTTTTTTTTTTTTTTTTTTTTTTTGAGATGGAGTCTCTGTCGCCCAGGCTGGAGTGCAGTGACGCGATCTCGGCTCACTTTAAGCTCCGCCTCCCGGATTCACGTCATTCTTCTGCCTCAGCCTCCCGAGTAGCTGGGACTACAGGCGCCCGCCACCACGCCCGGCTAATTTTTTTTGTATTTTTAGTAGAGACGGGGTTTCACCGTGTTAGCCAGGATGGTCTCGATCTCCTGACCTGGTGATCCGCCCGTCTCGGCCTCCCAAAGTGCTGGGATTACAGGCGTAAGCCACCGCGTCCGGCCATTTTTTTTTTTTTTTTTTTTTTTTTTTTTTTTGAGACGGAGTCTGGCTCTGTCGCCCAGGCTGGAGTGCAGTGGGGCGATCTCGGCTCGCTGCAAGCTCCGCCTCCCAGGTTCACGCCAGTCTCCTGCCTCAGCCTCCCGAGTGGCTGGGACTACAGGCGCCCGCCACCACGCCTGGCTAATTTTTTGTATTTTTAGTAGAGACGGGGTTTCACTGTGTTAGCCAGGATGATCTCGATCTCCTGACCTCGTGATCCACCTGCCTCAGCCTCCCAAAGTGCTGGGATTACAGGCATGAGCCACTGCACCCAGCCTGTTTTCCTTATTTCTTTATTATTTTGTATTCATCTGTAAAGGAGGATTTTCTTCATCAATTACTTGGTTATTCTGAGAAACAATTCATATAGAAAAGGCAGGCTATATATTCAACTTGTTTTCCTTTATTTACTAGTTTTAGGGATAGTAAGTTGATTATGTAATATTCTCTTAAAGACGATCAATTAGGGCTTTGAAAAATTATTATGAACTTGTGGATTTTATTAAATTTGGCATGTTTACATTCTTTGTAGTTATTCTTTTTGATGCTCAAACTGTACCATCTTTGGACAATAGCAACCCACTGAAGTTCATTCTTTTTAAATATTATTCATTTAATTTTTCACTTTTTTCAATAGAGACTGTGTTTCCCAGACTGGTCTTGAACTGTTGGTCTCAAGCAGACCTCCTGCCTCTGCCTCGTAAAGTGCTAGGATTACAGGTGTGAGCCCCCATGCCCGGCTTCTAAAGTTGATTCTTGAATCCTTTTGACATAACCCCAGTAGTCTTTGATAGCTTTCTTGCTTACTGCTGTGAAGATGCCTTGTATGTACTGTCTCTTCTTATTGTTGCCAATTGTATCTTTCGGATCTATTCCTACAAGTGGGACTGTTGGGTTGAAGAGTAAATACACATATAATTTTGGTAGATAGTGTGAAAGGCATTATTTTATTTTGTCTTTCCACAAGCAATATATGAAAGTGCCCTCCCTGCCTTTTTTTTTTTTTTTTGGTAGAGACAGGGTTTTTTTCTGTCGCTTATGCTGGAGTGCAGGGGTATGATCTTGGCTCACTGCAGCCTCAAGCTATCCTCCCACCTTACCCTTCTGAGTAGCTAGGACTAAGGCATATGCCACTGTGCCTGGCTTATTTAAAAACCTTTTTTTTTTTTTTTTTAGAGATGGAGTGTTGCTATGTTGCCCAAGCTTGAAAGTACCTTTTAACCCACAGTCTCACCAACAGTTTGTTGTAAGCTTCTGGATTTTTGCCAGTCTGGCAGGTGAGAAATGGTATCTCCGGGTAGTTTTGTTTGTTTGTTTGTTTGTTTTTGTTTGTTTTTTGAGACGGAGTCTTTGCTCTGTCACCCAGGCTGGAGTGAAGTGGCAGGATCTCAGTCCACTGCAAACTCCGCCTCCCGGGTTCACGCCATTCTCCTGCCTCAGCCTCCTGAGTAGCTGGGACTACAGGCGCCCGCCACCACACCCGGCTAATTTTTTTGTATTTTTTAATAGAGATGGGGTTTCACTGTGTTAGCCAGGATGGTCTCGATCTCCTGACCTGGTGATCCGCCCGCCTCGGCCTCCCAGAAGTGCTGGGATTACAGGCGTGAGCCACCATGCCCGGCCTACTCCATGTAGTTTTAATGTGAGCATATTTTTATGTTCAAAATCACATTTTAATAAGTTGATGATAGCAAACCTGCATTGACATTTAAAGAAGGCAGGCCAAGCATGGTGGCTCATGTTTGTAATCCCAGCACTTTGTAAGGCCAAGGCGGGAGAATCACTTGGGTGCAGAAGTTTGAGACCAGCCTGGACAACATAGTGAGACTCCATCTCTATAAAAATTTTTAGCCCTCACTCGCCACTGACGAACTGTCTCGCTGCGCGCACGCCCTGCCACCGGCCCGCAGAAATGCTTTGGTTACCTACAGTCTTTCGCCAGATGAGACGAGTGTCCAGGGTACTGACTCCTCATCTCACTCGGGCTTATGCCAAAGATGTAAAATTTGGTGCAGATGCCCGAGCCTTAATGCTTCAAGGTGCAGACCTTTTAGCCGATGCTGTAGCCGTTACAATGGGGCCAAAGGGAAGAACAGTGATTATTGAGCAGAGCTGGGGAAGTCCCAGAGTAACAAAAGATGGTGTGACGGTTGCAAAGTCAATTGACTTAAAGGATAAATATAAAAACATTGGAGCTAAACTTGTTCAAGATGTTGCCAATAACACAAATGAAGAGGCTGGGGATGGCACTACCACTGCTACTGTACTGGCATGCTCTATAGCCAAGGAAGGCTTCGAGAAGATTAGCAAAGGTGCTAATCTAGTGGAAATCAGGAGAGGTGTGATGTTAGCTGTTGATGCTGTAATTGTTGAACTTAAAAAGCAGTCTAAACCTGTGATGACCCCTGAAGAAATTGCACAGATTGCTACGATTTCTGCAAACGGAGACAAATAAATTGGCAATATAATCTCTGATGCAATGAAAAAGGCTGGAAGAAAGGGTGTCATCACAGTAAAGGATGGAAAAACACTGAATGATGAATTATAGATTATTGAAGGTATGAAGTTTGATCGAGGCTATCTTTCTCCATACTTTATTAATACATCAAAAGGTCAGAAATGTGAATTCCAGGATGCCTATGTTCTGTTGAGTGAAAAGAAAATTTCTAGTGTCCAGTCCATTGTACCTGCTCTTGAAATTGCCACTGCTCACCGTAAGCCTTTGGTCATAATTGCTGAAGACATTGATGGAAAAGCTCTAAGTATACTCGTCTTGAATAAGCTAAAGGTTGGTCTTCAGGTTGTGGCAATCAAGACTCCAGGGTTTGGTGACAATAGAAAGAACCAGCTTAAAGGTATGGCTATTGCTACTGGTGGTGCAGTGTTTGGAGAAGAGGAGCTGACCGTAAATCTTGAAGACATTCAGCCTCATGACTTAGGAAACGTTGGAGAGGTCATTGTGACCAAAGACGACGCCATGCTCTTAAAAGGAAAAGGTGACAAAGCTCAAACTGAAAAAAATGTATTCAAGAAACCATTGAGCAGTTAGATGTCACAACTAGTGAATATGAAAAGGAAAAAACTGAATGAACGGCTGGCAAAACTTTCAGATGGAGTAACTGTGCTGAAGGTCGGTGGGACAAATGATGTTGAAGTGAATGAAAAGAAAGACAGAGTTCAGATGCCCTTAATGCTACAAGAGCTGCTGTTGAAGAAGGCATTTTATTGGGAGGGGGTTGTGCCCTGCTTCAATGCATTCCAGCCTTGGACTCATTGACTCCAGTTGATGAGGATAAAAAAATTGGTATAGAAATTATTAAAAGAACACTCAAAATTCCAGCAATGACCATTGCTAAGAATGCAGGTGTTGAAGGATCTTTGATAGTTGAGAAAATTATGCAAAGTTCCTCAGAAGTTGGTTATATGCTATGGTTGGAGATTTTGTGAATATGGTGGAAAAAGGAATTATTGACCCAACAAAGGCTGTGAGAACTGCTTTACTGGATGCTGCTGGTGTGGCCTCTCTGTTAACTACAGCAGACGTTGTAGTCACAGAAATTCCTAAAGAAGAGAAGGACCATGGAACGGGTGCAATGGGTGGAATGGGAGGTGGTATGGGAGGTGGCATGTTCTAACTCTTAGACTAGTGCTTTACCTTTATTAATGAACTGTGACAGGAAACCCAAGGCAGTATTCCTCACCAGTAACTTCAGAGAAGTCAGTTGGAGAAAATGAAGAAAAAGGCTGGCTGAAAATCACTATAACCATCAGTTACTGGTTTCAGTTGACAAAATATATAATGGTTTACTGCTGTCATTGTCCATGCCTCCAGATAATTTATTTTTATTTTTATTTTTCACAATACACAGTCCTTGTATTTAGGTACATTATGAGACACACTTACTTTTTCTCTACATTTAGCACATCAGCATAGAAATGTGATGAATTAATCTCCTAGTGATATAAAGTAAGAAGTAATGCACTGCAATAAAATATCACATGTGACAGGACACCAAGTGGGGTTTTGTTAGGAGGTGGGGAGGAGAATGGTACAAAGCTGAATCAGGCAAGGTCCCTACCCTTCATCAGCTTACAATTTAGTTGGAGAGTTAAGGCAATTTAAGAGTGAAATCGATTCCATAATCATTAGCTGTCACAAGGCTGCCTGTGATTAACTTCCAAATAGGTAATCCAGTCAATGAAGGCTGAGCTCAAAGGCAAGAGACTTCATTGTGGACTGGGAAGACTTCATTTCTTAGTTGACTTCTCAGAAAGTTGCTTCCTTGCCTCCTGGTATTAGCCTTTTATTTTGTATTTTTGAATAAAAAAACATTTGTACATTCCTGATACTGGGTACAAGAGCCATGTACCAATGTACTGCTTTCAACTTAAATCACTGAGGCATTTTTACTACTATTCTGTTAAAATCAGGATTTTAGTGCTTGCCACCACCTGATGAGAAGTTAAGTAGCCTTTCTGTGGAGAATGAGAATAAGTAGAGAAATATCCAATTATGTGACAACCTTTGTGTAATAAAAATTTGTTTAAAGTTAATTTTTTTTTTTTTTTTTGAGACGGAGTCTTTGCTCTGTCGCCCAGGCTGGAGTGCAGTGGCGCCAACTCGGCTCACTACAAGCTCCGCCTCCTGGGTTTACGCCATTCTCCTGCCTCAGCCTCCCGAGTAGCTGGGACTACAGGCGCCCGCCACCTCGCCTGGCTGGTTTTTTGTACTTTTAGTAGAGACGGGGTTTCACCGTGTCAGCCAGGATGGTCTCGATCTCCTGACCTTGTGATCCGCCCATCTCGGCCTCCCAAAGTGCTGGGATTACAGGCGTGAGCCACCGCACCCGGCCAAATTTTTTTTTTTAATTAGTTAGGCATGGTGGCATGTGCCTGTAGTCCCAGCTACTCAGGAGGCAGGGGTGGGAGGATCAATTGAGCCCAGGATGTCAAGGCTGCAGTGAGGCATAATCAAGGCACTTCACTCCAGCCTGGGCAACAGAGAAAGACTCTGTCTAAAAAAAAAAAAAAAAAAAAAAAAAAAAAAAGTTTGTCTTTAGCAATCTAAAATTTGACGAGTTTGCTTTGATTCTCTATCTGCAGGTTCATAACCTGATTTACCCACTGCAAATTCTATACTTTCTTTTCCCAGGATTTGCTAAAGGAGGCACAACCCGTTTTACCCAGGAGATGGCAGTGTTTCTCTTACTGTTATATTTATTGGACGCTCACTTTCCCATCGAAGGTGAAATACTTAAAGTGAAAATTGTATTCTTTCAGTGAATAATCTTGAGTTAAATTATGTTTAGCTGTTAATGATAATAAGATTAGTAAAGTTGGTGCCTGCCTTCTAGGAGTTGACAATCTAGGAGCAAGAGCTCGTGGAGGTGGAACTGTGAAGCAGAGTCAAAGAACAGCCTAAAAAGGCCAGCTGTGGTGGCTCACACCTGTAATCCCAGCACTTTGGGAGGCTGGGGCAGGCAGATAACTTGAGGTCAGAAGTTCAAGACCAGCCTGGCCAACATGGTGAAACCCCCCCATCTCTACTAAAGATACGAAAATTAGCCAGGCATGGTGATGTGCACCTGTAATCCCAGCTACTGGGGAGGCTGAGGCAGGAGAATCATTTGCACCTGGGAGGCAGAGGCTGCATGAGTTGAGATTGTGCCGCTGCACTCCAGCCTGGGCAACAGAGCAATATTCTGTCTCAAAAAAAAAAAAAAAAAAAAAAGCCTATGAAAATTTCAAACAAAATGTTACAGGAATACAAATTTGTAATTGACCTCTTGATGTGATGTCTTTAATGGCAGTTTAACTTTAGCCCACAGGTGAGAGTGGGCTTACTCCACTGTTAGAAGACACAGGTAAGTTCAAGCTGTCTGACTTCCAAGACACAAAAATAGGCAATAAAAAGAAAATCAGGCCAGGCATGGTGGCTCATACTTGTAATCCCAGCACTTTGGAAGGCTGAAGCAAGAGGATCTCCCTTGAGGCCATGAGTTTGAGACTAGCTTGGGAAACATAATGAGACCCCTATCTCTACAACAAATTTAAAAATTAGCCAGGCCTGGTGGCATGTGCCTGTAGTCTTTGCTATTTGTCAGGGGTGGTGCTGAGGCAGGAGGATCGCTAGAGGACCGTGTCTCAAAAACCAAAAAAAGAAAATAATATATTGTAAATATAAAGGGAAAAGTTCCTAGATGTTCTAATGTGCCATTCCATCACTGCCAGCCCTACTTTTACCATTTTTTCTTTTTTTTCTTTTTTTTTTTGAGGGGGGGGACGGATTCTCACTCTGTTGCCCAGGCTGGAGTGCAGTGGCAAGATCTCGGCTCACTGCAAGTTCTGCCTCCTGGGTTCCCATCATTCTCCTGTCTCAGCCTCCCAAGTAGCTGGGATTACAGGTGCCTGCCACCACGCTTGGCTACTTTTTTTGTATTTTTAGTAGAGACAGGATTTCACCATGTTAGCCAGGATGGTCTGGATTTCCTGACCTCATGATCCACCCACCTCAGCCTCCCAGAAGTGCTGGGATCATAGGCGTGAACCACCGCGCCTGGCCTTACCATTTTTAATTAGTAACATTTTTTTTCAGATGTAAATTTTGTGTTCTGAGACAGTCCATTTATTCATTTAACAAATATTTTAAAATGTTAAATTAGCCAGGTCCTGCTGAATGCTAAGGATATAAAGGTGTACAAAACAGCCACAGTCTCTGTCCTCATCAAGTTTATGCTTCTGGTGAAGCATGCTCATGACTAGTGACCATATAACTAATGTATATTGATATTTTAACAATTACTTTTTCAGCACCATAGGAACAGGAAAAATAGAAAAACAATTATTTCTTATATTCAAATCTCTCTCTCTCTCTTTTTTTTTTTTTGAGACAGTCTCCCTCTGTTGCCCAGGCTAGAGTGCAGTAGTGCAATCTTGGCTCACTGCAACCTCTGCCTCTGGGTTCAAGTGATTATCCTGCCTCAGACTCCCGAATAGCTGGGACTACAGGCCCACACCACTATGCCCGGCTAATTTTTGTATTTTTAGTAGAGACAGGGTTTCACCATGTTGGCCAGGCTGGTCTCGAACTTCTGACCTCAAGTGATCTGCCTGCCTCAGCCTCCCAAAATGCCGGGATTACAGGTGTGAGCCACTATGCCCAGCCCTTATATTCAAATCTTATATTTCACCTGAGAGTTTTAGGATATGGTCCTAATTATCTGGAAAGCAGATTTAAAGCAAATTATCTTCTAAATATATAGCAAATCAAAACTCAGGTAGAAGCTTCATTAGGAGTGCTTCTCAGCAAATGTGGTTTTCAACAAACCTCTTGCTGTTTGTGTTGTAAGTTTATCCCTAGAAATATTACCCAGTATGTAAGTTAAGAATAAGTCAGGCCGGGCGCGGTGGCTCAAGCCTGTAATCCCAGCACTTTGGGAGGCTGAGACGGGCGGATCACGAGGTCAGGAGATCGAGACCATCCTGGCTAACACGGTGAAACCCCGTCTCTACTAAAAAAATACAAAAAACTAGCCGGGCGCGGTGGCGGGCGCCTGTAGTCCCAGCTACTCGGGAGGCTGAGGCGGGAGAATGGCGTGAACCCAGGAGGCGGAGCTTGCAGTGAGCTGAGATCCGGCCACTGCACTCCAGCCTGGGCGGCAGAGCGAGACTCCGTCTCAAAAAAAAAAAAAAAAAAAAAAGAATAAGTCAGAATATTGAATATGACTACTACTTGAGGTGAGGGGCTGGCTTGAGGAAAATAGTTGAATCTTTCACTTCTGGATTCCTAGGATTATTCCTTTATTATTTCTGACCCCAAAGTACATATTTACTGGAATTATTTTATGGGCAAATAGAAAGGGTAGAATTGAGTCAATAAATCTGAATTCTGGCCAGGAGCAGTGGCTCACACCTATAATCCCAAAACTTTGCGAGGCCGAGGCAGGCAGATCACCTGAGGTTAGAAGTTCGAGACCAGCCTGGCCAACATGGTGAAACCCCGTCTCTACTAAAAATACAAAAATTAGCAGGACATGGTGATGCGTGCCTGTAATCCCAGCTGCTCCAGAGGCTGAGGCAGGAGAATTGCTTGAACCCAGGAGGCGGAGGTTGCAGTGAGCTGAGATTGTGCCATTGCACTCCAGCCTGGGCAACAGAGCGAGACTCCATCTCAAAAAAAGAAAAAAAAGAAAAATGAAGAAATCTGGATTCTGGTGTCACTTATGCTGCTGTTTGACCCCTATGACCTTGTGTAAGTGAGTTTGCCTTTCTGGGATTTGCTTTTTTAATCTGAAAATGAGAGAGGACAAGGGGAAGGAACTATCCAATTAATCACTGTTTTGGTTCATTATCATCCCCACAGTCTCATACTTCTTGCAATATTTAGTTTGACCATATGAAATTGCTAGTATTCAATGATATGAAAAGATTAAGATTTAACCTATAGAGACAGCAGTTTCATTTGATTCAGCCTAATTGTTGAATCAGTTGTGGGCCCTATTGGGATCATCTGAGTTATTTATTTGAGGGATAGATGAGGCCAAGGCCAAGCAAAATTAATGCCTCAGGTGTGAAGGAAACACACATTTAGAGAATAAATCTTTCTGGTAGGTGATAAAATAAAAAGAGAATACAATGAATACCACCATATAATCAATGTGGTATATTCTGGGTTACATAGAATCCATTCCAGCCTTTTCGTTCTACAATATGGTAATTTTCTAGCCCAGTGATTCTAAATGATTTCGTTCCT
The DNA here is from genome assembly GCF_024542745.1 of Macaca thibetana thibetana. NCBI lineage: Eukaryota > Metazoa > Chordata > Mammalia > Primates > Cercopithecidae > Macaca > Macaca thibetana. The sequence continues at coordinate 52,820,617 of NC_065588.1, forward strand.
GTATTCCTTCAGCGTCTGGCAAAGGAAAAGTCCATTTGACAATTTTATTAGAATATTCTCTGTAGCAATGCTTGGCCAGGAATATCTGTTGCTATAGGAGAATACAGCCTGTTAGCACTGATATCCAGGGTGTGAAAGAAATAATTCTTTAGAGCTGTCTTTTTCCTTGTTTGCCAGTGAGGTAAGTCAAAGAGGTGAAAAGACAAACTTTTCCAATTTTTAGTTTTAGACCAATTTTGTCATTCCATCCTACATCAGAAGGGGTCACGGCTAAGCTTTGCTTTACTGTGTGATGTAGCTCATTAATGTTTCTTGCCTAAGGAAACTGGTATGTTCAATAAACTGTTTTTTGTTTGTTTTTTGTTTTTTGTTTGTTTGTTTGTTTTTGTTTTTGTTTTTTACTTTTCCCCAAGACATAATCTCATCTTTTTACCAGGAAATAAACTGAACTTTTTTTTTTTTTTTTTTTTTTTTTTTGAGACAGAGTCTCATTCTGTTGCCCAGGCTGGAGTGCAGTGGCATGATCTCGGCTCACTGCAACCTCCGCCTCCTGGGTTCAAGTGATTCTCCTGCCTCAGTCTCCCAAGTAGCTGGGATTACAGGCATGTGCCACCACACCTGGCTAATTTTTGTATTTTTAGTAGACACAGGGTTTCACCATGTTGACTAGGCTGGTCTCAAACTCCAGACCTCAAGTGATCTGCCCACCTCAGCCTGCCAAAGTGCTAGGATTACAGGCGTGAGCCACCGCACCCGGCCAATAAACTCAAATTTTGGACTATTTCCATTACATAGCATTTTGGACACAAAAGTAAATCAGTGGAATGGAAAGATAATCCACAGGGAGTATTTACACCTAGGGAAAAATGTTTATTTGGCTCTAATATACCTTGTTCAGGTCTCTGAGCCACATTCAGAGCCTCACATGCAAACTGACCTGTCCATTGCTTTCAGACACATATACCACACCAGGTTGTCTCCATTGGAATGTCTCGCTAGGGTCCAACACATCTACAGGTAATACATTCTTCTGAGTTCTCCACCTTGATATGGAGGGGCCAATAGAGGCATGCAAACATTTTTCTTTATTTTTCTTTTTATTTTGAGACGGGATCTCACTTTGGTTGCCTAGGCTGGAGTGCAGTGGCGCCATCTCAGCTTACTGCAGCCTCGACCTTCCAGGCTCAGGTGGCTCTTCAACCTCAGCCTCCTGAGGAGTTGAGACTACAGATGTGCACTACTATGCCTGGCTAGTTTTTTGTATTTTTAGCAGAAATGGGGTTTTGCCATGTTGCCCACGTTGGTCTTGAACTCCTGGACTGAAGCAGTCTGCCCACCTCAGCCTCCCAAAGTGCTGGGACATTTTTCAGCTACATTTTGGGGTTGATCTAGCCCCTACTCCTTCACCTTGGACACTTGTTAAAAAGTTGTTTTTCAGGAGAAATCACAAGCCTATATTGAATCAGGTACAAATGTCTCTTCCCCAAAGAGGTTACAGATAGCTCTCATTTTGCTTTTTTCCCTTCAAAACAATTCCTGAGTGCTGGGTTCATGAGAACCAAGAATTAGTGAGGCATTGGCTAAATCTGGAAAAATGTGGGCAATATAATGGGCAAAGCAGAAGGGCGTCAAAGTAAATACACTGGAGGAAGTAGGATTCTTCCTCCTCCCATATACTTCCTGGATCTAACCACAGAACACCATTACCTTCCCCATCATTTCCACGGAATTCCATAACTCCTTTACAAATATACTCACCTGTAATGCCAGCACTTTTGCAGGCTGAGGTGGGCAAATTGCTTGAGCTGAGGTGTTCAAGACCAGCCTGGGCAACATGATGAAACCCTGTCTCTACCAAAAAAAAAAAAAAAAAATTACAAAAGTTAGCCAGGTGTGGTGGGGCATGCCTGTAGTCCCAGCTACAGGGTGGGGAGGGGTGGGGTGGGTGTGAAGATCACCTGAGCCTGGGGAAGTCAAAGCTGCCTGTTGTGAGCCGTGATTGTGCTACTGCACTCCAGCCTAGGTGACAGAGTGAGACTCTGTCATAAAATATATATACATATATATATGTTTATAATATATATACTCACCAGAATGAAGGATTTAGTTTCCAGTTTTGTTGGTGCTCTTTAACATAATACACCCTTGGCAACAGTTTGCATATCTGGGTCCTTTTACTTCTGTGGTCCCAACTTACTAGACTATACAAATTTAGATTTTTAGGCCAGGCACGGTGGTTCACACCTGTAATCCCAGCACTTTGGGAGGCCGAAGCGGGTGGAGCGCTTTACATCAGGAGTTCAAGACCAGACTGGCCAAAATGGTGAAACCCTCTCTCTACTAAAAATACAAAAAATTAGCTGGGTGTGGCGGCAATCACCTGTAATCCCAGTTACTTGGGAGGCTGAGGCAGGATAATTGCTTGAATCCAGGAGGTGGAGGTTGCAGTGAGCCAAGATCATGCCTTTGTACTCCAGCCTGGGTGACAGAGAGAGACTCTGTCTCAAAAACAAACAAACAAACAAACAAACAAAAATTTAGGTTTTTGTATTAGTTAATATAAGTAGAGCTTATTGAATTAGATCCTTCTTTATCTCCCTTCTATCTGATATTCTCTACTTGTAGAGTAGAGGAATGGGGTTAAATCTTAGCATGTAAGGAAGTCCCCCTTTTTTTCTGCCAGATTTGTTTTTATTTCTTGGATGGTAGGACTCAAAGAGAAATGGGAGCTGGGGTGTCTTGTATCTAGTGTTTTTTGATTTTGTATTATTTTGTTTCCTTTTTTTTTCTAGAGATAAGACATATTCCACCAATTTCCAGGAGACTGAGAATTATGAAAATAATTTATGAATAATCAGGTTGTATGCTTATGGGGGAGAGGGAAGAAATTAAATTGATGATCCCTGAAACTTTTCGAGGTATGTAGTTTAGCCTGTGTGATTCTAGGATAATCTTTTAAATGTAACTAAGATGCCAGTTTCTGGAATTGCTCACTTCAGATCTTCAAATTTGGGTTATATGATACCCAGAGGGATACACGCTGGCAGGCGGTAGAGTAGTTAATCGCAATGAAGCTAGCATCTATTGGGTGTTTACCAAGTGTCAGGCACCTTCTTAAGGGCTTTATACGCATTGCCTTATTTCATTTCACTACAATTTTAGGGAGTAGATACTATTTGTTATTCTATTTTACAGATGAGAAAAGTAGGGATCAGATATGTGAGGTAATTTCTCCTAGTGCAAAAGTGAAGTATTATCTTCATTTTGCACATGGGTGAATGAGAGATGTTAAGTAACTTGGTCTAAAGTCATATAAGTAGTAACTAACAGTGGTGACAGGATTTTAATTTTCTTTTTGGAGACAGTCTTGCTCTGTCAACCCAGGCTGGAGTGCAGTGGAGCAATCTCAGCTCACTGCAATCTCTGCCTCCCAGGTTCAAGAGATTCTTATGCCTCAGCCTCCCGAGTAGCTGGGATTACAGGCATGCACCACACCCAGCTAATTTTTGTATTTTCAGTACAGACAGCATTTTGCCATGTTGGCCAGGCTGGTCTCAAACTCCTGGCTCAAAGTGATCTGCCCACCTCGGCCTCCCAAAGTGCTGGGATTACAGGCATGAGCTACTGTGTCCAGCCTGGTGTCAGGATTTGAACTCAGGTCTGCCTTTTTCTAAAACTCATGGTTTTTAACTGTTTTTAATTTTTTCTTAATTTGATTTTATTTTTTAAACTTTTTATTTTATTACATATTTATTTATGTATTTTTTTAGAAATAGGGTCTCTCTCTGTCGCCCAGGCTGGAGTGTCGTGACAGATCACAGTTTACTGCAGCCTTGAACTCCTGGGCTCTAGTAATCCCTCTGTCTCAGCCTCCCCTATAGCTGGGACTATAGGCGCACACAACCACACTGAGCTAATTTTTTTTTTTAATTTTAATTTTTTTAGAGACAGAATCTTGCTCTGTTACTGGTATGGTCTTGGAACTCCTGGCCTCAAGCTATCCTCTTGCCTCAGCCTCCTGAGTAGCTGCGATTATGGACACAAGCCATGTGCTTGGCATTAACTATTTAAAACAAATATATATATGTGTGTGTGTGTGTGTGTGTGTGTATATATATATATATATATATATATTTTAATAGAGACGAGGCTCTCACCATGTTGTCCAGCTGGTCTTGGGTTCCTGAGCTCAAGCAATCCAACCACCTTAGCCTCCCAAAGTGCTGGATTACAGACGTGAGCCACTATGCCTGGTCTCTTGCCCCACCACCCTTTTTTTTTATAGGGGTGAAGTCTCAACTACTTAAAATTCTAAGGTATCATTAAGCATTAAGCATTAAGGAATGAAAAGTGAGACTATAACACATTAGGAATATTAGAATTGGGTTGGGTACAGTGGCTCATGCCTGTAACCTAGAATTTTGGAAAGTCAAAGTGGGAGGATCGCTTGAGACCATGAGTTCAAGACCAGCTTGGTCTCGCTTGTTCAAGAACAGCAATGTCACTTCTGGGTATTTACCCAAAAGATTTGAAATCAGTTCATTGAACAGATGTCTGCATTCCCATGTTTATTGCAGCACTATTTAGAGTAGCCAAGACATCAACAGATTAATGTATAAAGAAAATATGCTATATATATATAATGGAGTTCTATTCAACTTTATTTATTTATTTATTTTTGAGACAGGGTCTCACTCTGTCACCCATGCTGGAATGCAGTGGCGTAATCATTGCTCACTGCAGCCTCCAACTCCTGGACTCAAGTAATCCTCCCACCTTAGCCTTCCAAGTAGCTGGGACCACAGACGTGCACTACCATACCTGGCTAATTTTTTTTATTTTTTGTATAGATGGGGTCTCACTATGTTATCTGGACTAGTCTTGAACTCCTGGGCTGAAGTGATCCTCCCACCTTGGCTTCCCAAAGTGCTGGGATTATAGGTGTGAGCTGCCTCATTTAGCCTCAACTTTAAAAAAGAAGGAAATTCTGTCATTTGTGACAACATGGATGGAATTGGAGAATATTACATTAAGTGAAATAAGCCAGGCACAAAAAGACAAATACTGTAAGTTCTCACTTATACATAGAATCTAAAACAATCAACTCACAGTAGCAGAAAATAGAATGGTGGTTACAGAAAGCTGGGGAACCGGCCGGGCTCGGTGGCTCATGCCTGTAAACCCAACCCTTTGGGAGACCGAGGCGGGTAGATCACGAGACTAGGAGTTCAGGACCAGCCTGGCCAACATAGTGAAACCCTGTCTCTACTAAGAATACAAAAATTAGCCGGGCGTGGTAGCGTGTGCCTGTAGTCCCAGTTACTCAGGAGGCTGAGGCAGGCGAATCGCTTGAACCTGGGAGGTGGAGGTTGCAGTGGGCCAAGATCGTGCCACTGCACTCCAGCTTGGGCAACAGAGTGAGACTACGTCTCAAAAAAAAACCAACGAAACCCCCACAAGTCGGGGGATGGAGGAAATGGGGAGATGCTGGTCAAACTGTACAAAATCTTAGGAGGAATAAGATTTTTTTTGTGAGCTCTATTGCACGTGTGGTTAAAATTGTTAATAATAGTGTATTATACATTTCAAAATTGCTAAAAGAGTAAATTTCATGTGTTCTCACCACAAAAATGATAAGTAGGCTGGGCTTGGTGGCTCCTAGCACTCTAGGAGGCTGAGGCAGGTGGATCACTTGCCTCACTTGAGGTCAGGATTTCGAGACCGGCCTGGCCAACATGATGAAAACCTGTCTCTACTAAAAATACAAAAATTAGCCAGGCGTGGTGGTTGTGCACCTGTAATTCCAGCTACTTGGGAGGCTGAGGCACGAGAATGGCTTGAACTCGAGAGGTCGAGATTGCAGTGAGCTGAGATCATGTCACTGCACTCCAGCCTGGGTGACAGAGCAAGACTCTTGTCTCACCAAAAAAAAAAAAAAAAAGATAATGAGCCTGGGAGGCAGAGGCTGCAGTGAGCCGAGATCGCGCCACTGTCCTCCAGCCCAGGCGACAGAGCCAGACCCTATCTAAAAAATAATAATAATAGTAAGTATTTGAGGTGATAAATATGTTAATTAGCTTGAATTAATTATTCTACATTATATGTATAAGTCATAACTTCACTTTGTACCCATAAACACATACAATTATGAACTGTCAGTTTACAAACAACAACAGTCAGAAAACCTGCAATGAGATACCACCTCGCACCTATTAGGATGACTATTATAAAAAAAAATTCTCAGCTGGGTGCAGCTGCTCATGCCTGTAATCCCAGCACTTTGGGAGGCCGAGGCGGTTGGATTGCCTGAGCTCAGGAGTTTGAGACAGGCCTGGGCAACACAGTGAAACCCTGTTTCTACTAAAATACAAAAAATTAGCCGGGCTTGGCAGCGTGTGCCTGTAATCCCAGTTACTCAGGAGGCTGAGACAGGAGAATCGCTTGAACCCAGAAGGCAGAGCTTGCAGTGAGTTGAGATCATGCCACTGCACTGCAGCCTGGGCCACAGAGCGAGATTCTGTCTCAAAAACAAAAAAGGCCAGGCGCAGTGGCTCATGCCCGTAATCCCAGCACTTTGGGAGGCCGAGGTGGTCGGATCATGAGGTCAAGAGATCAAGACCATCCTGGCCAACACGGTGAAACCCTGTCTCTACTAAAAACACAAAAATTAGCTGGGCATGGTGTCGCATGCCTGTAGTCCCAGCTACTCAGGAGGCTGAGGCAGGAGAATCGTTTGAACCTGGGAGGCAGAGATTTCAGTGAGCCGAGATTGCACCACTGCACTCCAGCCTGGCGACAGAGTGAGACTCTGTCTCAGGGGGAAAAAAAACAAAAAGTAGAAAGAAAAATTAGACTTAAAAAAAAAAAGGTTAAATTGGGTTGATTGCCTTTATGAGTCAGGCCTTCAAGAGAAAGGTTTCTGTACCACATTGTTAGGGTAAAGGAGAAGATATCATCCAAGGGCCTAAACAGCAAGGATAAATTGGTTGAGAGTCTCTGAGAGCAGAAAAGGGACTTAAAAAATATATACTGGGGCCAGGCTCAGTAGCTCATACCTGTAATCTCAGCACTTTGAGAGGCTGAGGCAGGCGGATCACCTGAGGTCAGCAGTTCGAGACCAGCCTGGCCAACATGGTGAAACCCCATTTCTACTAAAAGTACAAAAATTAGCCAGGCATGTTGGGGCACGCCTATAGTCCCAGCTACTGGGGAGGCTGAGGCAGGAGAATTGCTTGAACCTGGGAGGCAGAGGTTGCAGTGAGCTGAGATACTGCCACTGCACTCTAGCCTGGGCAACAGAGCAAGACTCTGTCTCAAAAGAAAAAAAAGTATCACTGAGCGATGTCTTCATTTATTTATTTACTGCATTTGGCTGCTGTGTTTCCAATCTCAGTTGCAATTCCCACACTGAGGCTGTCCCACCCTTCCTGTGTCCCTTGAGCTGAGCAGGCACTTCCTGTCCTATTGGAAATGAAAGTTAGAGATTGGGGGTAGGGTATGTATATTTACTCTGCAGAATGCTAATACTGTCTGTTCCACTATCATAGCAAAAAAGTGACAGGGAAACTAGAATAGAGACCAGAACTTCATTTGAGGGAGGGTTTGGGCTTAATATTTGTTGTCATAAAACAGACAGGGTTAATTTATATCTCAAGAGAATACTTAGGATGGCAGCAAGGTGGCCTTATGAATGGATTTGAAGGCTTTCATTTTATATCTCTATTCCACTTGGATTGGTAGGGGTTACTGGATATCATTCTGAAGTTTTTGGTTTCCTTTCTTGTTAAGGTTACTCCTACAAAGACATTCTTTGGAAACTAATAGAGGTAAGTGTTGCAACTCTATTAGGTTCTTGACTCTGAAATTTATATCCCTTCCTAAGAATTTTGTGTTTTTATTCTGTTTGAAGCATATGCTTTTTAAGTAGGTTTTTTTTTGTTTTTTTGGGGTTTTTTTGACAGCTCAAAGACAACTCGAAGCAGATATCCCAACTGTGGACATCAATTTAGACATAAATTCCAGGTTTGGTGAGTTACTATAATTGTTTCAGTTTCATGGATCTTAAAGACGAGGAAATAGTAGGGTAAAGTGTTAAATAAGATAGCCTGCAATTGTTAAAGAAATGCCTAGGCCCCAAGTTTCATGATATAGTCCAGTTTGATCATTCCTTGGAGAATCTGAAATAGGGGTGAGGGGCATCAGCCCATTGGTATGAGCCAAGAGAAACAGATCTAAGAATCTGAAACTAGTTATACCCCATACTCTGTTTTGCTTAGCTCTGCTCTTTGGTGTGTTCCTCTGTTTGTTCCTTTGTATATTAAGATCACTGCAAATGGGCTAGGTGTGGTGGCTCACGCATGTAATCCCAGCACTTTGGGAGGTTGAGTGGGCAGATCACTTGAGGTCAGGAGTTCGAGACCAGCCTGTCCAACATAGCGAAACCCCATCCCTACTAAACAATACAAAAATCAGCTGGATGTGGTGGTGGGTACCTGTAATCCCAGCTACTCGAGAAGCTGAGGCAGGAGAATTGCGGAAGGTGGAGGTTGCAGTGAGCCAGATCCAGGATTGCACCGCTGCACTCCAGCCTGGGTGACAGAGTAAAACTTTGTCTAAAAAAAAAAAAAAAAAAAAATCACTGTAAATGTAAAGTAGGGGAAGCCCTGAGCTTATCTCAAACACTCTGTCTCTAACTCTGGTTTTTTTCTTAACGTGTTCTCCAAGGCAATGTCTCAGGAGCCCCTTTAAAATCAAGCTTGAAATCTTATAGCTGAGATCTAAGGGTGGAAATAAAGCCCTTGTTGTCTTTATATGAGAATCAGAACTTGTTCATAGAGGAAAGGGGATAAATTTGAAAGGGGTTAGACCTAAGAACTCTGCTTTCTAGCTTTAACTCCTGAGACTGTGAAAAACAAACAAAAAATAACATCTTGGGCATTAGGACCCAGTCGAAGTGCCTCTGCCTCATTCAGACTCTGTTAACTTCTCTCAGTGACGTAAAGGAGCAGCCCGAGCTCATTCTCTGCCCGCAGCCCCCCTTCATCTCTCCCCTCCTGCTCCTTTTCTCCTCCTTTCTCCTCCCCCTCCCTTTTTTCCTCCCTCCCTCTCCCCTTTTCCCTCGCTCCCCTCCTCCCTCCCTCCCCGTCTTTCTTACCCCCTCCCTTTCTCTCGCTCTCTCTCACTCGTTCCCTAACATTAAAGAGAAAATGCTGCTATCGGTGACTTCCAGGCCTGGGATTTCGACTTTTGGCTACAATAGAAACAACAAGAAGGTAGGGAAAAGCGCTTTTTTGGTGTCTAGCTACTTCTTTTTCTGGGAATCTGGCAATGCCCTTGGTTCTTACATTCTTTTTAAAGAGGGGAAGGGGATTTCTCTCTCAAGATTCCTAATTCCTCACCGTGCTTCTCCCTTTTCCACTACTTCTTTCGGCATCTTTTCTCACCTGGTTCTGGAGTTCAAGGAACTTACAGTCTTTGTGAGGCCTGAAAAGACAGGGGAATTAAAAACAAATCAAGCTTGCAAGTTTGTATCCTTATGAAATGAAGTTAGTTTGACTTCCTGCTGATGTATCAGTCTCCACAAGGATAATATGTCATCTCAGACCCTGTCCCCCAGTCCACCCCACCCCCTACAAGATTATTTTATTTGTTGATTAACCGTTTCCATTCTCTCCCCAACCTTCCCTCCTACCCATACCAGCAGTAGTATTAGATAGCTGAAATCATAGATAGTCAGTGAAGCCACAACAGTTTATCAAGAGCTGCGTATATTCTTCTAGACTACAGATCCTACCCCACCCAGCCTATAGAGAAGGAGTCTTGAGAGACGTCGCACCTTGGGATTAAGGCACAGAGCGCTGTGATACTTTGGATCTTGCATTTGAGCTGATACTTGAAGCTCTGCAGATAGCCAGACTTTGCAGTGACCCTAGGAGTCTTTATGATTAACCCATGGCTGCCTGAGAGTTGTGCTGTCCTTGGGCAATCTGGGGAGAGATGGACAATCTTGTCCATATTTGACAAGGAATATATTTGGCAGTTTCTGGCATTTCAGGGCACACAGCATACTGATTAGGAGGAATTTCATGCTGTAGCAGGAAGAAGACGCTTTACCCTCTCTTCGTGTTATAGCTGTTCTTTTAAGAAAAAAATGTGACATGGACATTTAGGGAATCTTTTGCTCATCTAATGGAATGTTGGAGGGTGAGGAACAATTCCTGCTGCTTTCTCATGTACCAATGAGACCATTACAGGTAGATTTAAACAAAAGTGTCTGATCAATGCAGTGGGTAAATGTTTAGACCCAAAACACTTAGTGTTGATTTATGGGCTTAGTCTATGTGGTACTCATTCTGTTTATATCCTAAAGAAATATGGGTAGAGGGGAGAGGAAATGGGGAGCTATAGGTCGGAGGATACAAAGTAGTAGATATGTAGGATGAACAAATCCTGAGATCCAATGTACAACATGAGGACCATAGTTAATAAAATTGTATGTATATGGGATTCATGCTAAATAAGCAGTCTTTAGCTCCTCTTGCCACAAAGAGAAACAAAAGGGATAACTATGTGGGATGATTAATTTACTTTATTACAGTAACCTTTCTACTATCTATATGTATCCCATAACATGTTATATACCTTAAATATACACAATGAAATTTACTTTAAAAAAGAAATGAGGCTGGGCACAGTGGCTTATGCCTGTAATCCCAGCACTTGGGAGGCCAAGGCGGGTGGATCACTTGAGGTCAGGAGTTCAAGACTAGTCTGGTCAACATGGTGAAACCCCAAATTTGCTGGGCTTGGTGGCACGCGCCTGTAATCCCAGCTACTCAGGAGGCTGAAGCAGGAGAATCACTTGAACTTGGGGGACGGAGGTTGCAGTGAGCCAGGATTGTGCCACTGCACTCCAGCCTGGGTGACAGAGCAAGACTCCATCTCAAAAAGAAATGAAATATGAGTTTATACGTATTTGTTGGTTATCAATGTATGTTTATATGTACATATGCTGACATCCCTTTATCAAATGTATGTATAGATAATACATTATATATTATACATATATATTTGAAAGGGAAATATTTCATGTGTCTTTATTCTTTTCAAACCTTGTAGAGTACCATGTGAAAATTTCTTTCCTCATTTTTTTCCCTCCTAGTCTCTCAGGTTACCCAGAACTCATTAAAATAAAATGAATTCCCAAAATGAATTGCTTCCCTATTAGAGTTTTCATGTATTTGAAGCTATCTAAAAATCTCTTTTCGTTCTCTACTCCCTCTCCCACCTTGGAGTATAGGAAAAATTTAACTAGCTTCTAAATCTAGGATAGTATAAGGGACAAGAGGTATAGTTGTGGGTTTGGGTTGAAATCTCTTCTCTTCCTGATAACTGTAAGGTTTGACAATTCAGGAATTATTGGGATTGGTGGGGGAGGTTGGGTAGATACATAATTACTAATTACTAATGTATTTGTCAATTCTTTGGGTTCTTATAAGTCAATGTTATGTTCAGATATAAGGATGCGGTATCTGTGCATCACTTTGTGGCTATGCATATGACTCCTTTTGTGCCTATATAAGTTTGTGAATGCAGAGAGTTTTCATATTTTTATTTTTACTTTTTTTTTTTTTTTTTGAGATAAAGTCTCGCTCTGTCACCCAGGCTGGAGTGCAGTGGCGTGATCTCAGCTCACTGCAGCCTCCACCTCCCAGGTTCAAGCATTTCTCCTGCCTCAGCCTCCCGAGTAGCTGGAACTACAGGAGTGCCACCACACCCGGCCAATTTTTTTGTATTCTTAGTAGAGACAGGGTTTTACCATGTTGGCCAGGCTGGTCTCAAACTCCTGACTTCAAGTGATCTGCCTGCCTTGGACTCCCAAAGTGCTGGGATTGCACTTTGAGTCACCAAGCCCGGCCCATATTTTTATTTATTTATTTATTTATTTATTTATTTTTTGAGACGGAGTCTCACTCTGTCCCCCTGGCTGGAGTGCAGTGGCGCGATCTCGGTTCACTGCAAGCTCCGCCTCCCGTGATCATGCCATTCTCCTGCCTCAGCCTCCTGAGTAGCTGGGACTATAGGCGCCCGCCACCTCGCCCGGCTAGTTTTTTTGTATTTTTAGTAGATACAGGGTTTCACCATGTTAGCCAGGATGGTCTCGATCTCCTGACCTCGTGATCCACCTGCCTTGGCCTCCCAAAGTGCTGGGATTACAGGCGTGAGCCACCACGCCCGGCCTATTTATTTATTTATTTATTTGAGATGCAGTCTTGTTCTATCGCACCCAGGCTGGAGTGCAGTGGCACGATCTTGGGTTCAAGTGATTCTCCTGCCTCAGCTTCCTGAGTAGCTGGGATTACAGGTGCCCACCAACACGCCTGCCTAATTTTTTGTGTTTTTAGTAGAGACGGGGTTTCACCATGTTAGTCAGGCTGGTCTTGAACTCCTGACCTCAGGTGATCTGCCTGCCTTGGCCTCCCAAAGTGCTGGGATTACAGACGTAAGCCACTGCACCTGGCCCCATATTTTTATTTTTATTTTACTTAATTTTTTTCCTCAACACTAGAAGACTAGGGAGGGTGTTTTTAAACTACAGCATTATTGTGTTGCTCTTTGTCTTGTCAAGTAGGGCTTACTGTGTTTCTCTGTTGTGGAAAGTGTTATAGATGCATTTGCTTATGTAATTTGTGTATTTTCCATACCCAGTTAAATTTTATTTATTTGTTTATTTATTTATTTTGAGACAGAGTCTTACCTTGTCACCCAGGCTGGAGTACAGTAGCACAATCCTGGCTTCCTGCAACCTCAGTCTCCTGAGTTCAAGCGATTCTCCTGCCTCAACCTCCTGGGACTACAGGTGCGCGCCACCATGCCCAGCTAAATTTTGTAATTTTAGTAGAGACGGGGTTTTGCCATGTTGGCCAGGCTGGTTTCGAACTCCTGGCCTCAAGTGATCTGCCAGCCTCAGGTTCCCAAAGTGCTGAGATTATAGGCGTGAGCCACTGTCCAGCCTATTTATTTATTCATTTATTTTGAGACAGGGTATCACTCTGTAGCTTGGGCTGGAGGGCAGTGCCATGATCTCGGCTTACTACAACCTCCACCTACTGGGCTTAAGTGAGCCTCTCACCTCGGCCAACTTTTATATATAACATTTTGTTGTTTGTTTTCGAGACAGAGTCTCGCTCTGTCGCCCAGGCTGGAGTGCAGTGGAGTGATCTCGGCTCACTGCAACCTCCGCCTCCCGGGTTCAAGCGATTCTTCTGCCTCAGCCTCCTGAGTAGCTGGGATTACAGAGGCCCACCACCATGCCTGGCTAATTTTTTATATTTTTGGTAGAGACGGGGTTTCACCGTATTGGCCAGGCTGTTCTCAAACTCCTGACCTCAAGTGACCTGCCCACCTCGGCCTCCCAAAGTGCTGGGATTACAGGCGTGAGCCACCACGCCCTACCTATATATAACTTGTATATAAAAGTTATTGTTTCTTACTGAAACTAATAAAAGTTATTGTAAAAATTTAACTTAGACTGGGCTCAGTGCTCACCCCTGTAATCCCAGCTCTTTGGGAGGCAGAAGCTGGCAGATGGCTTGAGGTCAGGAGTTCGAGACCAGCCTAGACAACATGGTGAAACCCCGTAAATACTGAAAATACAAAAATTAGCTGGGTATGGTGGTGCATGCCTATAGTCCCAGCTACTCAGAAGGCTGAGGAAGGAGGATTTCTTGAACCCAGGAGGTGGAGGTTGCAGTGAGCCAAGATTGTGCCACCACACTGCAGCCTGGGCAACAAAGTGAGACTCCATCTCAAAAATAAATAAATAAAATAAAATAAAATAAAAAACATGAAAAGTAGGATTGTTTTATTTTGAAATATACACTTCACTTATCCAGAAAGATGTTTACTGAGGAGCCCATGAGAGTCATAATTTTCTTACTCTTTATTGGCTGGTGGTAAATACAGGAATGCAGTCAACAAGTGTGTAATGCCTAATAAAGGCAGACTTTTTTTCTCAGGAAATAGTGTTAATTTTTTTTTCCTTTCTTTGGAATTAAAATAGTTACTAAAGGGGAAAAATGTGGATTTCAAAGAGGGATTCTGCAAGATAATTTCGTGGGTTTTCTTTAAACATCAGTTTTAATGCCCTTCAATAACTTGGTTCATTAAAAAAAAAAAAGGCTGAAGTAAAAAGAGACAGGGTCTCAACACTGTTTCTTCAATGTTTGAAGAAGTTGCCTAAGTAGAGAGATTTGAGTATAGGTGAGATTGAAAGAGGAAATGTTTGGGACTAAAGGAATTCCAAACTTGTAAAGGGCCTAACCACGCCTTTCTTGACATCATCTCCCTGGCATGTGTTATTATAATTTAACTCCTCATAGGATCAACAACCATTTCCTTTGGAAAAAAAGAAAAGGGACTGTGTTTAATTTAGGATAATTTGCCTTCCCCAATGTACTTTTCATACATTTCTATTTCTTCTCAATGTTAATATATTGAAGACTGATGGGGAGTAGGAGGTGATGAAAGTAAGACTGACTGGTGGGTACTGCCAGATCCTCACTCTTTGAGAAGCTTGTTACCTGCGATTGTTAAGAGTGTTTACTCAGGAGAGAGAAGTGACAAACAGTACTGTAATCACTTAGTACTTCTAACAGGATAGAGAATTTTCTCTGTGTATGTTTACTACTTTTCCTTCTAGTTTCCATCAAATCAAATGTAATAGGACTGAGAATTAAGAACTTGTAGGTCTACCACCTCTTGGCTGGGGCAGCTGTTCTGTTATCAGTGATAAGCTAACTCAAATGGTTAAAGTTTAGTGGTAGGCCGGGCACGGTGGCTCACACCTGTAATCCCAGCACTTTGGGAGGCCAAGGTGGGTGGATCACCTGAGGTCAGGAGTTTGAGACCAGCCTGACCAACATGGTGAAACCCTGTCTCTACTAAAAATACAAAAAAAAAAAAAAAAAAATTAGCCAAGTGTGGTGGCGGGCACCTGTAATCCCAGCTACTCCAGAGGCTGAGGCAGGAGAATTGCTTGAACCTGGGAGGTTGCAGTGAGCGGAGATTGCACCATTGCACTCCAGCCTAGGCGACAGAGCGAGACTCCGTCTCAGAAAAATAAATAGGCTGGATGTGGTGGCTCACACCTGTAATCCCAGCACTTTGGAAGGCCGAGGTGGGTGGATCACGAGGTCAAGAGATCGAGACCATCCTGGCCAACATGGTGAAACCCTGTCTCGGCCAGGTGCGGTGGCTCACGCCTGTAATCCCAGCACTTAGGGAGGCCGAGGCAGGTGGATCACGAGGTCAGGAGGTCGAGACCCTCCTGGCTAACATGGTGAAACCCCGTCTCTACTAAAAATACAAAAAAATTAGCCAGGCGTGGTGGCAGGCACCTGTAGTCCCAGCTACTGGGTAGGCTGAGGCAGGAGAATGGCGTGAACCCGGGAGGCGGAGCTTGCACTGAACTGAGATCATGCCACTGCACTCCAGCCTGGGCGACAGAGCGAGACTCCATCTCAAAAAAAAAAAAAAAAAAAAAGAGAAGTCCCATCTCTACTAAAAAACAAAAAAATTAGCCAGGCATGGTGGCAGGTGCCTGTAATCCCAGCTACTTGGGAGGCTGAGGCAGGAGAATTGCTTAACCTGGGAGGCCAAGGTTGCAGTGAGCCGAGATCGCGCCATTGCACTCCAGCCTGGGCAAAAAGAACAAAACTCCGTGTGAAAAAAATAAATAAATAAATAAATTTTAGTGGTGATGTCTTTCCATTGACCCCTCCTTTCCATTTTTAGCACTACTACTCTAATTTATGCCCTTATTATTGACTACCTTTACTACTGCAATAAACATCTAGCATGAGCATCTTGCCTCCTATTTTTCAACTTCCCTATTCCTTGCCCCCAAGTAATTTTATACCTGTTGCCAGCACAATCTTCCTATAATCCAGCGGTCTAGCACTATTTTCTGTATAAAAAACTTCAGATCGGGAGTGATGGCTCATTCCTGTAATCCCAGCACTTTGGGAGGCCGAGGCGGGTGGATCACCTGAGGTCAGGAGTTTGAGACCAGCCTGGCCAACATGGTGAAACCCCATCTCTACTAAATATACAAAAATTAGCCAGACATGGTGGGAGGCACCAGTAATCTCAGCTACTTGGGAGGCTGAGGCAGGAGAATTGCTGGAACCCGGGAAGCCAAGGTTGTAGTGAGCCGAGATCGCGCCATTACACTTCAGCCCAGGGCCCACAACAGCCAGACTCCATCTCAAAAAAAAAAACTTTAATGGCCATATATTACCTGCTGAACAAAGTGCAAATTTCTAGCCCAACACCCACTATCTATCTGGCCTTTCCTTATCTTCCTCATCTCCCCCATCTCCCTCCTGCACCACGCCGCCTTGATTCTGTTACATTTGCTCTACTAGCCAGGTACTTTATTTTATTTTATTTTTATTTATTTATTTTTTGAGACGGAGTCTCACTCTGTCACCCAGGCTGGAGTGCAGTGGCGCTATCTCGGCTCACCGCAAGCTCCGCCTCCCGGGTTCACGCCATTCTCCTGCCTCAGCCTCCCAAGTAGCTGGGACTACAGGTGCCTGCCACCATGCCTGGCTAATTTTTTTGTATTTTTAGTAGAGATGGGGTTTCACCATGTTAGCCAGGATGGTCTCGATCTCCTGACTTCGTGATCCACCCGCCTCGGCCTCCCTAAGTGCTGGGATTACAGGCGTGAGCCACCACGCCCGGCCTTAGCCAGTTACTTTAATGCAGTTTTTCTGGATATACCCTTTGGTTGCTGGTTTACATTTATTATTCCATAGGAGAATATGCAGTATGCAGTATAACAAAAAAATACAGAACAGAAACAGAACAAGGGAAAATATCAATTAGAATAAGAAGTCAGTTGGAATTAAAAGGCAAGTATGGCCAGGCACAGTGGCTCATGCTTGTGATTCCAGCACTTTGGGAGGCCAAAGTGGGAGGATCACTTGAGCCTAGGAGTTCTAGACTGGCCCGGGCAACATGGCAAAACTCTGTCTCTACAAAAGATACAAAAATTAGCTAGGTATGATGGTGTGTGCCTGTCGTTCCAGCTGCTCAGGAGCCTGAGGTGGGAGGATCACCTGAGCTGGTGGAGGTCGAGGCTACAGTGAGCCGTGATCATGAGGTCGAGGCTACAGTGAGCCGTGATCATGCCACTGCATTGCAGCCTGGGCAACTGAGTGAGACCATGTCTCAAAAAAAAAAAAAAAAAAAAAAAAAAAAAGTCAAGTGTACAAATCATAAAATTATAATGCTGGAAGATGAGGAGTGAAGCATAGTCTTTGAATTTGTCAGTGTAAAGGTGGTTGATGACTTTGACAAGCAATTTCCAGAGGCATGGGGAGCAAAAGCAAGATTGGAATAGGTTGATGAGTGAAAAAAAGTAAGGAAGTATAGATGATATATACACACTAATCTTTTAAGAACTTTGATTAAGATGTAGAACAGAACCCAAATAGAAAGTAGGCAAAAGATCTGAATCGATGTTTATCCATAGGCTCTATGGAAACATGCTTAACATCATTAGCCATCAAGGAAATATAAAATAAAGCCACGCTGAGATACCACTTCACATCCACTAGGCTGTTTATAATGAAAAAGACAATAATCAGTAATCAAAAAGATAATCGAAAGGATAAATAACTCCTTGGCACCATGATGCCCAGGAGTTTGAGACCAGCCTGGGCAACATGGTGAAACCCCATCTCTACAAAAATACAAAAATTAGCTGGGTGTCGTGGTATACACCTGTAGTCCTAGCTATTAATACTTGGGAGACTGAGGCGGGAGGATTGCTTGAGCCCAAGACGTCAAGGCTGCTGTTGATTGCATCACTGTCTTCATTCTGGGTGACAGAGCAAGACTCTGTATCAAAAAAGAAAGAAAGGGACATAATATATGTGGAGTAATTGGAACCTTTATACACTTCTGGTGGGAATGTAAAATGGTACAGCTGCTTTGGAAAACATCTTGGCAAGTTCTCAAGAGGTTAAGCAAAGACCCAGGAATTCCACTCTTAGATATATGCCCAAGAGAAATGAAAACATGTTCACACAAAGACCTGTACATAAATGTTCATAGGAGCATTATTCATAATAGTTCAAAGAGGAAACAACCCAAATGTCCATCAACTGATGAATGGATAAATAAAATACATGGTGTGCCCATACAGTGAAATATTATTCAACAATAATAAGTAATGGGGTACTAGGCTGAGTGTGGTTTCTCATGCCTGTAATCCCAGCACTTTGGGAGCCCGAGGCAGATGGATTACTTGAGCCCAGGAGCTCTAGACCAGCCTGGGCAACATGGCAAAAGCAAAATCCCATCTCTACAAAAAGTACAAAAATTAGCCAGGCATGCTGGTGTGCAACACACCTGTAGCCCCAGCTACTCAGAAGGCTGAGGTGGAAGGATTGCTTGAGGCTGGGAGGTGGAGGCTGCAGTGGATCACACCACTGTACTCCAGCTTGTGCAACAGAGCAAGATGCTGTCTCAAAAAAACAAAAACAAACAAACAAACAAAAAACACAACAACAACAAAAAACAAAGATCCCTAGGGGAAAAAAAAAAGGAATGGAATACTGATACATGCTAAATGTGGATGAACTTTAAAAACATTATGCTCATAAAAGAAGCCAGTCATAAGAGACTATATGTTATATGATTCCATTTATGGGAAATGCCCAGAATACAGAAATCTATAGAGACAGAAAGTCGATTAGTGGTTGCCTAGGGCTTAGTGGGGAAATAGGGAGTGACTGGTAATGGGTATTGTGTTTCTTTTTGGGGTAATGAAATGTTCTAAAATTCTGGTTATGGTTGCACAACTCTGTGATCTAAGTACCATTGAATTTATGCTTTATTTATTTAGAGACAGGGTCTCACTCTGTTGCCGAGGCTAGAGTGCAGTGGCACAATCATAGCTTACTAAAGCCTCAAACTCCTGAGCTCAAGGGATCCTCCTGCCACAGCCTCCCAAGTAGCTGGGATTACAGTGCCACATGCCCAGCTAATAAAATTTTTTTTTTATAAAGACGGGCTTTTGCTATGTTGCCCAGGCTTGTCTCAAACTGCTGGGCTCAAGTGATCCTCCTGCCTTGGCCTCCCAAAGTGCTGGGATTACAGGCGTGAGTCACTGTGCCTAGTCCTGAATTTATACTTAAATGGGCGACATGTATGGTATGTGAATTATAACTCAGTGGAGTTGTTATTTTTAAAAAAGATAGGGAGCAGAGAAATGAGATAAAAGCTGGACGAGGATAGCGGTGCTGTCAAGAGAGAATTTTCTTTTTCCTTTTTTTTTTTTTTTTTTGAGACAGGGTCTTGCTCTGTTGCCCAGGCTGGAGCACTGTAGTACAATCATGGTTCACTGTAGCCTCAACCTCCTGGGCTCAAGCAATTCTCCTACCTTGGTCTCCCGAGTAGCTGGGATTACCGGCTCACGCCATCACACTTGGCTAATTTTTAAATTTTTTGTACAGATGAGGTCCCACTATATTGCCCTGGCTGGTCTCAAACTCCTGGGCTCAAGTGATTCTCCCATCTCAGCCTCCTAAAGTGCTGGGATTTCAAGCGTGAGATACTGCACCTGGCTGAGATAATTTTCTTAAAGATGGGAGATGTAGGAGCCAAATGTAAAGAGAATCGTGACCAATTACTTGGTACTTATTTTCAAAATATGCATATTAACATCCCACCAACTCTGATCTTTTTGTTGTTCTTGTGCCTTATGCATTCAGCCTCTGATCGTTTTTGTTGTTGTTGCTTAATTCTGGAATGGCCTTTCGTTTCATTTGTTTACTTCACTCATATTACTTAAATTTATTGACTGCTGCAGCATGCTAGGCCCTGGGGGTAAGGCATGACAGTGGCCCTTTAAGAACTCACAGTCAAAACTGTCTTTAAAAATCCTACCCATCCCTTTAAGTTCAGTTGAAATATTACCTCTTATATAAAGCTTCTGCTAATCGCTCCATTTCCCAGCCCCAGAGGGGACTGTTTTTCCCAAAGGGGACTTTTTTCTGAAACCCCATAATGTTTTATACTTCTTAAATTGTGTTTATATGATTTTGCATTGTACTGGAATCATTTAGGTAATTGTCTTATCTTCATTGCTAGAGTGTAAGCTCTTTAAGGGTAGAGACAGTGTTATTCAGTTTATTATCTCCCCAAATACCTAATGTAGCATCTTAGGCCTATCTAGTAGATACTCAAAAAACATATCCTAATAAATGCGATTAAGCTATCACATTTAGTGCCTATGGTAGTCACGAAATCAAGCTTAAGCAAAGGAAGGAAGCATTGTGTTCTACACAAACCCTGAAATATGGAGTTAGATAGATCTGAATTTATTTTTTAAGTAATTATTTATTGATTGATCTGAATTTAAATGTGGCTTTGTCATGTATTAGCTGTGTGACCAGTGCCAGGTCTTAGGTCTTAGGCTTTCTGACCTTGAATTTTTCATCTTAAAGTACTGATATATTGGCCGGGCACAGTGGCTCATGCCTGTAATCCCAGCACTTTGGGATCAGCCCGTGGAGGCGGGCGGATCATGAGGTCAGGAGTTCAAGACCAGCCTGGCCAACATAGTGAAACCCTGTCTGTACTAAAAATACAAAAAAATTAGCCAGGCATGGTGGTGGGTGCCTGTAATCCCAGCTACTTGGGAGGGTGAGGCAAGGAGAATCGCTTGAACCTGGGAGGCGGAGGTTGCAGTGAGCCAAGATCCGCCACTGCACTCCAGCCCAGGTGACAATGTGAGACTCTACCTCAAAAAAAAAAAAAAGTGCTGATATATTTTATCGAATTATTTTGAGGATTGGTAATGTTTATAATCACGTATCAGCCTGTATATTGGCTGTTATTTCTTTTATTTTAAGAAAACATTGTGGGCCGGGTGTGGTGGCTCACACCTGTAATCCCAGCACTTTGGGAGGCTGAGATGGGCAGATCACCTGAGGTCAGGTGTTTGAGACCTGCCTGGCCAACCTGGTGAAACCCTGTCTCTATTTAAAAATATAAAATTAGCCGGGCATGATGATGCATGCTTGTAATCTCAGCTAACTGGGAGGCTGAGCCAGGAGAATCGCTTGAACCCAGGAGGTAGAGGTTGCAGTGAGCCAAGATCATGCCATCGTACTCCAGCCTGGGCTATAAGAGCGAAACTCTGTCTAAAAATTGTGAACCTATGGAGTATAAAAGAGAAAAAAACATTGGTCAGGCGCGGTGGTTCATGCCTGTAATTCCAGCACTTTGGGAGGCCGAGGTGGGCAGATCACCGGAGGTCAGAAGTTTGAAACCAGCCTGACCAACATGGTGAAACCCCATCTCTACTAAAAATACAAAATTAGCCAGTCATGGTGGTGCATGCCTGTAATCCTAGATACTAGAGAGGCTGAGGCAGGAGAATCGCTTGAACCCTGGAGGCGGAGGTTGCAGTAAACAAAGATTGTGCCATTGCACTCCAGCCTGAGCAACAAGAGCAAAACTCTGTCTCAAAAAAAAAAAAAAAAGAAAAAGAAAAAAAAATTAAATTAAAGCACTTTTTTTTCTTCTTCTAGCCACTGTTTCATTTCTCTTCTTTCCTTTACAGTAAAACATCTTGAAAGAGCTATCTATTCAAGAATCATATATACTTGCTGTCTCCAATTTATTTCCTTTCATTCTTTTTTCTTTTATTTTCTTGAATATATTGTCTGATAATACAGAAGTTTACATGTAGTTATAAAGTGTAATAATAGAAGAACACCTGTAAGAGGTACTCTCAAGTACTAGACTAGATTCATTGCCTATAAATTACATACACAGGAATTTCTCCATCTCATCCTCTGCACCTCTTCTAGAGATAACCACTGTCCTAAATTCTGTATTTATCATTATCTTGCTTTTTATTTTATTTTTTTTTTGAGACTAGGTCTCACTTTGTCACTTGGGCTGGAGTGCAGTGGCTCAATCATGGCTCACTCACTGCAGCCTCAACTTGCCTGGCTCCAGCAATCCTCCCACCTCAGCTTCCTGAGTAGCTAGGAATACATGTGTGCATCACCATGCCCAGCTAATTTTTAAATTTTTTGTGGAGATAGGGTCTCGCTATGTTGCCCAGGCAGGTCTCGAACTCCTGACCCGAAGTGATCCTCCTGCCTTGGCCTCCCAAAGTGCTGGGATTATAGGTGTGAGCCGTGGCACCCAGCCCTATTACTTTTTTTTTTTTTTTTTTTTTTTTGAGACAGGGTCTTACTCTGTCACCCAGGCTGGAGTGCAGTGGCATGATCTCAACTCACTGCATCTTCCACCTCCCAGGTTCAGGCGATTCTCATGTCTCAGCCTTCTGAGTAGCTGGGACTACAGGCACATGCCACCACAACTGACTTATATTTGTGTTTTTAGTAGAGACAGGGTTTCACCATGTTGGCCAGGTTGGTCTCGAACTCCTGACTTCAAGTGATTCGGCCACCTTGGCCTCCCAAAGTGCTGGGATTACAGGTATGAGCCACTGCGCCCGGCAGCCCTGTTACTTTTTGAAAACATAGTTTTAGTTTTCGGTGGAGGAAAGTTAAGCCAGTTTACTTCTATACTCCCATTTTGGACTGAAAGTCTTCCCCAAAAAACATAGTTTTAAAATCATGTTTAATTTACTTGTTTGCATTGTTGTAAGTACTTTATATAACTATCTGTAATTGTATCTACATAATATATAATTATATAACTATTTTTTTCTTATTTAATCCTTACAACTTCATTATTATTATTCCCATCTTATAGATGAGGAAAAGTGAGTTACAGAGAGTTTGAAAATCATACTGCTAGTGAATGGCCCAACTGGGATTTGAACCCAGGTAATCTAGTTCCAAATCTGTGCTTGTAACCACTGCTATAGTCTCTTATTGCAGCACATAGTCTTCTGTTTGTTTTGTTTTTGTTTTTTTACTTTCAATGTTGTGTTTTCATTATTCATTCATGTTGCATGTAGATGTGTTTTATTCGTTGTTCCATGCTTTATAATATTTCATTTGTGAATATACTGTAATTTATCCACTCTCCTACCAGTGAACTTTTAGATTGTTTCTAGATTTTGTTTTTTCGTTTATGCTGTTTTTGAAATTGCTGTTCTGAACATTCTTCTGTATGTAGTGTCCTTGTGCAAGAGTTTCTCTTGGGTTTCTACTTAAGAGTGGGATTGCTGAGCCATCAGGTATGCGAATATTCCACTTTGGGAGATAATGCTAAATTGATTTCCAAAGTATTGTACCAAGTCTGTTCCCATCAACAATGTATAAAATTTGTCATGGATTTACATCCTTTCCATTTTTTGATAATGTCAGACTTCTCTCATTCCCTCTTAAACCCAAACTAATTAGGCTTTATTCCTACCACTCCACCAAAATTGATCTTTTGAAAGTCTGCAGTGACTGATGTTATTACGTAAATGTTTGTTTCTTTGTTTGTTTATTATTTTTATGATGGAGTCTCGCTCTGTCGCCCAGGCTGGAGTGTAGTGGCACGATCTCGGGTCACTGTAATCTCCGCCTCCCAGGTTCATGTCATTCTCCTGCCTCAGCCTCCCAAGTAGCTGGGACTACAGGCGCCTGCCACCACGCACGGCTAATTTTTTTGTATTTGTAGTAGAGACGGGTTTTCACCGTGTTAGCCAGGATGGTCTCGATCTCCTGACCTTGTGATCTGCCTGCCTCAGCCTCCTAAAGCACTGGGATTACAGGCATGAGCCACCACGCCCGGCCCCAGAAAATGCTTATTTTTTTTTTTTTTTTTTTGAGATGGAGTCTCGCTCTGTGGCCCAAGCTGGAGTGCAGTGGCCGGATCTCGGCTCACTGCAAGCTCCGCCGCCCGAGTTTACGCCATTCTCCTGCCTCAGCCTCCCGAGTAGCTGGGACTACAGGCGCCCGCCACCTCGCCCGGCTAGTTTTTTGTATTTTTTAGTAGAGACGGGGTTTCACCGTGTTAGCCAGGATGGTCTTGATCTCCTGACCTCGTGATCCGCCCGTCTCGGCCTCCCAAAGTGCTGGGATTACAGGCTTGAGCCACCGTGCCCGGCCAGAAAATGCTTATTTCTTTTTTTTTGTCTTTTTTTTTTTTTTTCCTTTTTGTGGAGAACGGGGTCTCGCTATATTACCCAGGCAGGTCTCGAACTCCTGGGCTCAAGCTATCCTCCCGCCTCTGCCTCCCTGAGAGCTGGGATTACAGGCGTGAGCCACCGCGCCCGGCCGAAAATGCTTATTTCTTAACTTGCATCTTAACCTATCGACAACACTTGACACAATTTATCACTCTATTCCTTGAGAAACTTTCTTCATTTGACTTACATAATACCACACTCTCCTGGTTTTCTTCTCATTTCTATGGCCTCTCTTTTTCTGGCTCCTTTCCTGGTTTCTCCTCATTTTCCTGACCTCTAAACCTTGGAGTACCCCAGAACTCAGTCCTTGACCTCTTTTCTGTCTATGTTTCTCTCTTCATAGTTTTATCCAGTTCTTGGACAGGTGCAGTAGCTCATGCCTGTAACCTCAGGCCTTTGGGAGGCTGAGGTGGGCAGATTGCTTGAGCTCAGGAGTTTGAGACCAGCTGGGGCAACATGGTGAAACCAAAATACAAAAATTAGCCAGGTGTGGTGGTGTGTGCCTGTGGTCCCAGTTACTCGGGAGGCTGAGGTGGAAGGATCACTTGAACCCAGGAGGCAGAGGTTGCAGTGAGCTGAGATTGCGCCACTGCACTCCAGCCTAGGTGACAGAGTAAGACTCCATCTCAAAAAATATATATATGTATATAAATATATATATATATATAAATATATATATATCTCCAGTCTCATAGCTTTGAATAGCATCCATATGATGGAACTCTCAACTTGGACTGCCCTCCTGTATTTTAGATTCATATATTTAACATCACACCTGACAGTTCCATTTAGACATTAATTAGACATTTCAAACTTAACAGATCTCCTGCTTGTTCTTTTCCTCCCTGCCCTGCCAAAACTGTTCTCCATCTCAGTAAATGGCAACTTCATTCTTCCATATGCTCAGACCAGAAACCTTAATATTATCCTTGACCTTTTTCTCCCATAGCTCCATATCTAATGGTATACTACTAGTATCTACTTTATTGAGCTGTTAGTAATGAATGCCTGGCACATAGTAAATGATCATTAAGGTTAACGATTGGCTGGGTGCGGTGGCTCAAACCTGTAATCCTAGCACTTTGGGAGGCTGAGGCATGTGGGTGGATCACCTGAGGTCAGAAGTTTGAGGCCATCCTGGCCAACATGGCAAAACTGTGTCTCTACTAAAAATACAAAAATTAGCTGGGCGTGGTGGCGCACACCATAATCCCAGTTATTTGGGAGGCTGAAGCAGGAGAATCACCTGAACCTGGGAGGTGGAGGTTGCAATGAGCTGAGATCGCACCCTTGCACTCCAGCCTGGGCAACAAGAGTGAAACTCCGTCTCAAAAAAAAAAAAAAAAAAAAAAAATCCCAGCACTCTGGGAGGCTGAGGCAGGCAGAATACCTGAGGTCAGGAGTTCTGCCCAGATAATTTTTGTATTTTTTGTAGAGATGGGGTTTCACCATGTTGCCCAGGCTGGTCTTGAACTCCTGGGCTCAAATAATCTCCCCACCTCAGCCTCTCAAAGTGCTGGAATTACAAGCGTGAGCCACCATGCCTGGCCTGAGCTTCTTGAAGGAGTAGTCTGTATAGAGTCTCTGTTTCCTTACATCCCACTCTTTTTCTTAGTAAGATCCCTTCCTTCCTTCCTTCCTTCCTTCCTTGCTTCCTTCCTTCCTTCTCTTTCTTTTCTCTCTTTTCTCTCCTCTCCTTCTTTCTTGTTTTTTTGTTTGTTTGTTTGAGATGGAGTATCGCTCTGTCTCCCAGGCTGGAATGCAGTGGCATGATCTTGGCTTACTGCAACCTCCACCTGGCAGGTTCAAGCAATTCTCCTGCTTCAGCCTTCCGAGTAGCTGGGACTACACGCGTGCACCACCATGCCTGGCTAATTTTTTGTATTTTTAGTAGAAACAGGGTTTCACCATGCTGGCCAGGCTGGTCTGGAACTCCTGACCTCATGATCTGCCACCACCCCCCGCCGCCCTCGGCCTCCTAAAGTGCTGGGATTACAGGTGTGAGCCACTGTACCCGGCCTATTTTTATGTTTAATTGTGACAAATATACATAACATAAAATGTACCATCTTGAACTTTTTTTTTTGAGACAGAGTTTCACTCTTGTTGCCCAGGCTGGAGTGCAATGGCACGATCTCAGTTCACTGCAAACTCCACCCCCTGGGTTCAAGCGATTCTCCTGCCTCAGCCTCCCAAGTAGCTGGGATTATAGTCATGCACCACCACACCCGGCTAATTTTGTATTTTTTTAGTAGAGACAGGGTTTCTCCATGTCGGTCAGGCTAGTCCTGAACTCCCGACCTCAGGTGATCCACCCACCTCGGCCTCCCAAAGTGCTGGGATTACAGGCATAAGCCACTGCGCTGGCCTTTTTTTTTTTTTTTTTTTTTTTTTGAGACGGAGTCTTGCTCTGTTGTCCAGGCTGGTGTGCAGTGGCATGATCTTGGCTCACTGCAACCTCCGCCTCCCAGGTTCAAGTGATTCTCCTGCCTCAGCCTCCAAAGTAGCTGGGATTACAGGCACCTGCCATCATGCCTGGCTAATGTTTGTAGTTTTAGTAAAGATGAGATTTCACTATGTTGGTCAGGCTGGCCTTGAACTCCTGACCTCAAGCAATCCACTCGCCTCAGCCTCCCAAAGTGCTGGGATTACAGGTGTGAGGCACCCACCGCGCCCGGCTCATCTTGAACATTTTAGTGTACAGTTTAGTAGCGTTAAGTGCATTTACATTGTGCACAACCCATCTCCAGAATTCTTTTCATCTTACGGAACTGAAACTCTATACCCATTAAACAACTGCACATTCTCCTCTCCCTCCAGCCTCTGGCAATCACTGTTCTACTTTCTGTCTCGATGAATTTGACTACCCTATGTACCTTATGTAAGTGGAATCATACAATATTTTGGTGACTGGCTTATTTCACTTGGTATAATGCCCTCGTGGTTCATCTATGTTGTAGCATGTGTCAGTGTTTCCTTGCCTTTCACCCTGAATAATGTTTCATTGTATGTTCAGCATATAGCACATATTTGTTTATTCATTTGCCCATTGATGGATACTTGGGTTGCTTCTACCTTTTGGCTGTTGTGAATAATGTTGCTATGAACTTGAGTGTACAAATTCACTCAGGTGTCCCTTTGAGACACTGCTTTCAATTCTTTTGGGTATATACCCAGAAGTGGAATTGCTACATCATATGGTAAGTCTATTTTTAACTTTTTCAGGAACCACTGTCCTGTTTGCAATGCTGCACAGGGTTCCAATTTCTCTGCATCCTTACCAACATTTGTTGTTTTCTGCTTTTTTTTTTTTTTTTTTTTTTTTGACAAGTAGCCATCCTGATGGGTGTGAGGTGGTATCCCATGGTTTTGAGTTCTGTTTCTCTAATGATTAGTGATGTTGAACATCTTTTCGTATACTTATTGGTCATTTGTAAATCTTCTTTGGAGATAAGTCTATTCAAGTTCTTTGCTTATTTTATTTTATTATTTTTTTATTTATTTATTTGAGATGGAGTTTTGCTCTTTTTGCCCAGGCTGGAGTGCAACGGCATGATCTCGGCTCATTGCAACCTCCACCTCCCGGGTTCAAGTGACTCTCCTGCCTCAGCCTCCTGAGTAGCTGGGATTACAGACATGCACCACCACGCCCAGCTAATTTTTGTATTTTTAGTAGAGATGGGGTTTTGCTATGTTGGCCAGGCTAATCTCAAACTCCTGGCCTCATGTGATCCACCCATTTCAGCCTCCCAAAGTGCCTGGAATTACAGGCATGAGCCACCACACCCGGCCCATCTTTGGGATTTTGATAGGGATTACATTGAATCTGCAGATTACAGGCATGAGCCACCACACTCAGCCCATTTTTGGGATTTTGTTAGGGATTACATTGAATCTGCAGATTGCTTTGCATAGTACTGGTATCTTTTTTTTTTTTTTTTTTTTTTTTTTTGAGACGGAGTCTTGCTCTGTCGCCCAGACTGGAGTGCAGTAGCGCGATCTTGGCTCGCTGCAACCTCCGCCTCCTGGGTTCGAGCAATTCTCTGCCTCAGCCTCCTCAGTAGGTGGGATTACAGGTGCCTTCCACCAAGCCCGGCTAATTTTTGTATTTTTAGTAGAGACGGGGTTTCATCATCTTGGCCAGGCTGGTCTTGAACTCCTGACCTCGTGATCCATCCGCCTTGGCCTCCCAAAGTGCTGGGATTACAGGCGTGAGCCACCGTGCCCGGCCCTGATATCTTAACAATGTTAATGCTTCCAATCCATGAGCATGGAGTGTCTTTCCATATATTTGTGTCTTCTGCAATTTATTTTAGGAATGTTTTTAACTTTCACTGTACAAGTCTTTTGCCTCCTTGGTTAACCTTATTCTTAAGCATATTATTATTTTTGGTGCTATTAGAAATGGAACAGTTTTCTTAATTTCCTTTTCAAATCATTCGTTGTTAATTATATAAAATTCAGAAATTTTTTTTTTTTTTTTTTTTTTTTTTTTTGAGACAGAGTCTTGCTCTGTTGCCCAGACTGGAATGCAGTGGAGCAATCTCAGCTCACTGCAACCTCTGCCTCCTGGGTTCAAGCAATTCTCCTGCCTCAGCCTCGCAAATAGCTGGGATTACAGGTGCATGCCACCATACCCAGCTAACTTTTTGTATTTTTAGTAGAGATGAGGTTTCACCATGTTGGCCAGGCTGGTCTGGAACTCCTGAACTGAAGTGATTTGCCCTCCTCAGCCTTCCAAAGTACTAAGATTACAGGCATGAGCCACTGCGCCCAGCCAGAATTCAGCAATTCTATAAATCTATTTTTGTGTATTGATTCAGCAAATCAGATATTGCCTTTCTGTTATAGAGGGTAAAGATTTATTTCTTTTAAATCCCATGCCCTTATGTTCCAGCCTCCCCTTTCTTCCCAACTTCTGTGTATAAGTTCTGTCATGATTTTTAGTTAAATCAGTATTCAGTATTTATATTTTGATTTTATAAGTATTATTTCTAACTAAGCTGTATAATATGCTAAGATAATAGTTCCTTTGTTCAATTTTTGTTTTCCCTGGAGTGAATAATTACCTTGTTTCTTAGTTTTATATTATATAATAGACAGCATTTTTACATACCAGTTACTGTTCTTCTATTTTTTTTGAGATGGAGTTTCGCTCTTGTTGCCCAGACTGGGGTGCAAAGGCGTGATCTCGGCTCACTGCAACCTCTGCCTCCCAGGTTCAAGCGATTCTCCTCCCTCAGCCTCCTGAGCATACCAGTTACTGTTCTAAGCCCTTTATAAAATTTAACTCACATAAACCTAAAAACTGAGAGGCTAGATGTTTCATTACATTCCAGTGTCACTGGCCTTCTTTTCCCTCCAAAGTCCCACCTTATAGCTTTTAACTGTGTTGTTCCCTCTTTCTGGAACGATCTCTTTCATTCTCCGAATGACTAGTTTCTTCTCATCCTTGAAGTCTTTTGTACTTGAATGTCATCTTTCTGACTAGTCTAATGAAAATAGGCCACGACCTTCTTTTTTTTTTTGGTAGCCCACTTATCACAGTGGTTAATTAATAAATTATTTTATGATTATTTGATTAATGTCTCTCTTCCCACTAAATACCCCTGAAAATTTCATTAGGGCCAAAACCATGTCTGGTTTAGCTAAGCATTTTGTCCTTGGTACCTGATGTAGTGTCTAGTACTCTAAAGTGGGCATTGAATATTTATTGAATGAATAGATGTCAGCTCCCTTTATGTTTCAGGCACCATGATAAGAGTTTTACATGTATG
This sequence comes from Macaca thibetana thibetana, assembly GCF_024542745.1. Taxonomy (NCBI): domain Eukaryota; kingdom Metazoa; phylum Chordata; class Mammalia; order Primates; family Cercopithecidae; genus Macaca; species Macaca thibetana. Next base: position 52,850,578 of record NC_065588.1, read on the forward strand.
TATGAATGTATTTATGTATTTATTTGTATTTACATATATGTATGTATTTATTTATTTATTTATTGCAGAAGGGGATCTCACTTCCTCTCCCAGGCTGGAGTGGAGTGGTGTGATCATAGCTCGCTGCAACCTCAACCACCTGAGCTCAGGTGATCCTCCTGCCTTAGCCTTCCATGTAGCTGGGACTGCAGGTGTACACTAACACACCCAACTGATTTTTTAAAATTTGTTTTTTTAGAGACAAGGTCTCACTATGTTGCCCAGACTGATCTCAAACTTCTGACTTCAAGTGATCCTCCCACCTCAGTCTTCAGAGTAGCTGGGATTATAGGCAAGAATAACCACACCTGGCTACCTGCATTTATCTTAATCCCCACAACAGTCCTATTTCATAGGTGTTGTTAACTATCCCCATTTTATAGGTAAGGTCAAGCAACTTATCCAAAGTCACACAGCTAGTACAAGACAATGGTAGAGTTAAACCCAAATATTGGTTGTGCTCGGTGGCTCATGCCTGTAATCCCAGCACTTTGGGAGGTCAAGGCAGGAGGATCACTTGAACCCAGAGTTCAAGACCAGACTAGGTAACAGGGCAAGACTAAGTCTCTACAAAAATTTCAAATAGTATCCAGGTGTGGTAGCATGCGCCTGTAGTCGAGGCTACTCAGGAGGCTGAGGTAGGAAGATTGCTTGAGCCCAGGAATTCGGGGCTACGGTGAACCATGATTGTGCCACTACACTCCAGCCTGGGCAACAGAGTGAGACCTTGACTCAAAAAAAAAAAAAACCACACACCCCAAAAACCCCTAATTCTCTGTGACTTTTGAGCCAGTGTTTTAACCATTTTCTGTTGGTTAATGGGATTTACAGTCAAGAAAAATACTTTTTAAAAAATTGAGTAAACATTGATTCCTTGCCTATTCAGTTGCTGAATGAACAGTGAAAAATTAAGTAGTTATATAAAGAGTGAATCTGATTTTTCCTCATTTGTAAAATAAAGACATTAATTAGGAATGGAATTGATTACTTTAACTCAAATTGAATTACTATTAAATTATTATTTTACAAATAATAGGATTTGCAAACTGATAGGACTATACTCTTACCTTTACCCCATTATTTCAATTACCAAAAATAACATTTGCATAGCTCTTAAAGATTGTTGGGGTTTGAGGGTTTCAATCTGAAGCATTCCTCTTACTTCAATCCAGTTGAGAAATACGAAAAAAGTTTGACAGATGGAAATAAAGTAACACTGTTATTACTAATAAAACTAATCTTCAAGAAGATAGCTTATATTTGTGGGCTAGTAGATGTTCTAATACTGAATCCAGAATTAGACAGATTTATCCACCTAAATACAAACAGTACTTAAAAACCAGACAAAAACCTATGGACTTCTTCATGCGGGCACTTACCCTATAAAATTTGACCAGTTCAGAGTAGCAAAGCTGAGTGTGTACTCCCTGTAGCCAGCTGGATCTCAAAATAGGAAAGAAGGAGCTGTGTTTTTCTTCTAGTCACTAAGAAGGGAGGGGTGATATGCTAAACACTTGGCTGTCTACATTGAAAGAAACATCTGGAGTAGGGAATAAGAGAAGCAGCCTCAACCTCCCTGGCTCAAGTGATCCTCGCAGGGCAGCCTCCTGAGTAGCTAGGACTACAGGTGCACACCACTATGTCAGGCTAATTTTTAAACTTTTTCGTAGAGGCAGGGTCTCCCTGTGTTGCCCAGGATGGTCTCAAACTCCTGGGCTCAAGCAATCCTCCCATCTCCGTCTCCCAAAGTGTTAGGATTATAGCCATCAGCCACCATACCTGGCCTCTTTATTTATTTTTTAACCATCCCATATTTCATTTCTTTTTATTATTTTTATTTATTTATTTGTTTGTTTGTTTGTTTATTTATTGAGATGAAGTCTCACTCTGTCACCCAGAATGGAGTGCAATGGTACAATCTTAGCTCACTGCAACCTCCGTCTCCTGGGTTCAAGCAATTCTCCTGTCTCAGCCTCCAAATTTCTTTTTTAAAAAATTTTATATACAGACAGTATCTCACTGTGTTTCTCAAGCTGGTCTCAAACTCCTGGCCTCAATGATTCTCCTGCCTTGGTTTCTCTGTGTTGGTATTACAGGCATGAGCCACCACACCCAGCCCCATACTTCATTTCAAAGTGTCCATGAAGGCCGGGCACAGTGACTCACGCCTGTAATCCCAACACTTTGGGAGGCCGAGGCAAGTGGATCACCTGAGGCCAGGAGTTCAAGACCAGCCTGGCCAACATGGTGAAACCTCATCACTACTAAAAAACCAAAAAAGTAGCTGGGCGTGGTGGTGGGCGCCTGTAATTCCAGCTACCTGGGAGGCTGAGGAAGGAGAATCGCTTGAACCCAGGAGGCAGAGGTTGTGGTGAGCCGAGATCATGCCGTTACACTTCAGTCTGGGCAACAGAGCAAGACTCTGTCTCAAAAAAAAAACAAAAAACAAAAAAAAGAAAGTACTGACAGTCACCATTTTTTTTTTTGAGACAGTTTTGCTCTGTGGCCCAGGGTAGAGTACAGGCTGGTCTCAAACTTCTGACCTCAAGTATCCACCTGCCTCGGCCTCCCAGAGTGCTGGGATTACAGGTGCATGCCACCACACCTGGCTAATTTTTGTATTTTTAGTAGAGACGGGGTTTCACCATGTTGGCTAGACTGGTCTTGAGCTCCTGACCTTGGGTGATCCGCCCACCTCAGCCTCCCAAAGTGCTGGGATTATAGGCGTGAGCCACCATGCCCGGCCATAGGGTCACCTTTTAAAACCAGCTATAGGCCGGGCGTGGAGGCTCATGCCTGTAATCCCAGCACTTTGGGAGGCCAAGGCGGGTGAATCACAAGGTCAAGAGTTCGAGACCAGCCTGACCAACATGGTGAAACCCCATCTCTACTAAAAATACAAAAATTAGCCAGGTGTGGTGTTGAATGCCTGTAATCCTAGCTACTCAAGAGGCTGAGGCAGGAGAATTGCTTGAACCCGGGAGGTGGAGCTTGCAGTGAGCTGGGATCACACTACTGCACTCCAGCCTGGGCAACAGAGCGGGACTTCGTCTCAAAAAAAAAACCCATCTATGCTGGGCAGTTATGCGGCATGTATTCTCTGCCTCAGGCTCTGTTTTAGAGATGCCTTTCTTGTTTTACATTGTTGTTTTTAGTAAGAGGAGTTGCAGGAAATATTTGTTTATTTCTCTTACATGATTTGAGCTTCAATAAAATATATTTATCTTGTGACTGACTTTTCTACCTGGAAATGAAGTAGAGTGATGCCACCTAGGCTGAATTCTGTGCCAGTTCATGGTAACTTCTGTTAACCTAACGTCTCAAGATAGTTTCAGTAGTTGGAATGTCTTCTTCTGTCTACCCATCTTCATCACATTTTGTTGTTGTTGTTGAGACAGGGTCTTGCTCTGTTGCCCAGGCTGTAGTGCAGTAGTGCAATCATGGCTCAATGCATCCTCAGTCTCTCAAGTTCGATGATCTTCCCACCTGAGCCTCCTGAGTAGCTAGGACTACAGGCACATGCCACCATGCCCAGCTAATTTTTAATTTTCTTTTTTTGGTAGAGACGGGATTTTGCCATGTTGCCCAAGCTGGTCTTGAACTCCTGGGCTCAAGCAATCCACCTGCCTCAGACTACCAAAGTGTTGAGATTATAGGCATGAGGCACCACACCTGGCCCTCATCACATTTTTTTTTGACTATATATTCAAATTTCAATCGTTTTGGGGGTACAGGTGGGTTTTGGTTACATGGATAAGTTCTTCAGTGGTGGTTTCTGAGATTTTAGTGCACCTGTCACCTGAGCAGTTTACACTGTACCCAATATGTAGTCTTTTATCCTTCACCCCCTTCCAGCCTTCCCTCCCAGTCCCCAAATTCCATTATATTACTCTTGTGCCTTCGCATCCTCATAGCTTAGCTCTCATTTATAAGTGAGAACATATAATATGCAGTTTTCCATTCCTGAGTTACTTCATTTAGAATAATGGCCTACAGCTCCATCCAAGTTGCTGCAAATGACATTATTTTGTTCCTTTTTATGGCTGAGTAGTATTCCATGGTATATATATACCACATTTTCTTTATCCACTTGTTGGTCGATGAGCACTTAGGTTGGTTCCATATCTTTGCAATTGCAAATTGTGCTGCTATAAACATGCACCTCATCACATTTTTATAACAGCTCTATTGAGATATAATTCACACATCATACAATTTAAAGTTCACACATCATACATTTAAAGTATAAAATTCAGTGGTTCTTAGTATATGCAGTTTTGCATCCACTACCATAGTCAATTTTAGAACATTTTATTATACCCCAAAAGAAATCCTACCCACTTACCTATCACCACTTAATCCTCCCATTACTCCTCTCCCATTGCCCTAGGTAGTCACTAATTTACTTTCTGTCTCTATAGATTGCCCTATTCTGGACATTTTATATAGATGGAATCATGCAACATGTGGTCCTTTGTTACTGGCTTCTGTCTCTTTGCATAGTGTTTTTAGGCTTACTTCACATTGTACCATGTATCAGTACTTTCTTCCCTTTTATGGCTGAATAAATATTTCATCATATGAATATATCACATTTTATTTATCCAGTTATCAGTTGATAAACATTTGTCTTGTTTCCACTTTGGGCTATTATGAATAGTGCTTCTGTGAAATTTGTGTACAGGTTTTGTGTAAGCATATTTCTTCTCTTTTTTTTCTTTTCTTTTCTTTTTTTTTTTTGAGACAGGGTCTCACTCTGTTGCCCAAGCTGGAGTGCAGTGGCAGGATCTTGGCTCACTGCAATCTCTGCCTCCTGGGTTCAGGCAATTCTTGTACCTCAGTCTCCCGAGTAGTTGGGATTACAGGCATGCACCACCACACCCAGCTAATTTTTGTATTTTTAGTAGAGACAGAACTTCACCATGTTGGCCAGGCTGGTCTTAAACTCCTGGCCTCAAATGATCCAACTGCCTCAGCCTCCCAAAGTGCTGGGATTACAGGCTTGAGCCACCGCACCTGGCCCTGTGTGGGCATGTTTTCAATTCTCTTGGGTGTATACCTAGCAGCGGAGTTGCTGCGGTAACTCTATGCTTTAACCATTTGAGGAACTGCCCAACTGTCCTCCAAAGCAGCTGCATCGTTTTGCAATGCCATAAGTGGTATATGAGGTTTCCAATTTCTTTACACCCTTCAGAACTTGTTATCTGTCTTTTTTATTTATTTATTTATTTATTTATTTATTTATTTATTTAGAGACGGAGTCTCGCTCTGTCGCCCAGGCTGGAGTGCAGTGGCCGGATCTCAGCTCACTGCAAGCTCCGCCTCCCGGGTCTACGCCATTCTCCTGCCTCAGCCTCCCGAGTAGCTGGGACTACAGGCGCCCGCCACCTCGCCCGGCTAGTTTTTTGTATTTTTTAGTAGAGACGGGGTTTCACTGTGTTAGCCAGGATGGTCTCCATCTCCTGACCTCGTGATCCGCCCGTCTCGGCCTCCCAAAGTGCTGGGATTACAGGCTTGAGCCACCGCGCCTGGCCCTGTCTTTTTTATTATAGCCATTCTAGTACGTATGAAGTGATAGCTTGCTGTGATTTTGATTTGCATTTCCTTAATGACTCTCCATTAAAAGTTTATTATTCTGGGCTGCGTGCGGTGGCTCACACCTGTAATCCTAACACTTTGGGAGGCTGAGGCGGGTGCATCATTTGAGGTCAGGAGTTCAAAACCAGCCTGGCCAACATGGTGAAACCCCGTCTCTACTAAAAATATTTTTAAAATTAGACAGGCATGGTGGCGGGTGCCTGTAATCCCAGCTACTCAGGAGGCTGAGGCAGGAGAATCGCTTGAACCCGGGAGGCAGAGGTTGCAGAGCCAAGATCGCGCCGCTGCACTCCAGCCTGGGCAACGAGAGTGAAACTCCATCAGAAAAAACAAAAACAAAAAAAGTTTATTGTTCTGGCTGAGAATGGTGGCTCATGCCTGTAATCCCAGCACTTTGGGAGGCCAAAGTAGGAGGATTGCTTGAGTCCAGGAGTTTGAGACCAGACTGGGCACATAATGAGTCCCTGTCTCTATTTTTCAAAAGTAATTAATTATTGTTCTGCTTATCCTTTCAAGGCCCAAGTGTCTTTTTTGAGAGACTTCACCCTCAGGAATTAATTGTGTCTTCTTTCATATTCTTATACCATTAGTACAAATATTTTGTTCTGACTTTTCTTTTCTTTTCTTTTTTTGAGACAGTTTCATTCTTGTTGCCCAGGCTGAAGTGCAATGGCATGACCTCAGCTCACTGCAACCTCTCCCTCCCAGGGTCAAGTGATTCTCCTGCCTCAGCCTCCCAAGTAGCTGGGATTATAGGTGCGAGCCACGGCACCCAGCCCATTCTGCTACTTTTCTAGATCGTAAGCTCTAGTTTGTGAACTTGTTAGTGACTCCTTGTGGATGTGCATTTAAATTTATTATGTACCTCCCTGTGGAGTGTGTTAATAAATAAATATATTATGAAATATTTCACTCATACGCCATTCATCTATGAGTCCCCACAGCATCAAGCAGTGTTTATACATAGTTGGTATTCAAATATTTCCTTGGCTGGATGTGGTGGCTCACACCTGTAATCCCAGAACTTTTGGAGGCCGCTAAGGTGGGCAGATCACATGCAGTCAGGAGTTCAAGACCAGTCTGGCCAACATGGTGAAACCCCATCTCTACTAAAAATATAAAAATTAGCCAGGCATGGTGGCACATGCCTGTAATCCCAGCTCCTTGGGAGGCTGAGGCAGGAGAATTGCCTGAACCCAGGAGGCAGAGGTTGCAGTGAGCTGAGATTGCACCACTGCACTCCAACGTGGGCAACAGAGCGAAACTCTGTCTCAAAAAACAAACAAACCAACAAATATTTGCTGAATGATTGAAATAGTGCAAAGGATCTCATGGGTAATTATTATGGGTTCTGTTACTTCTCAGAGAAAGTGAACTTTCTCTTATTAGGTGATACAATGACTTGGAACCCAGGAAATAGTGTATTTTAGGCAAACGTTCAGATATGTTATATGTCCTGGAGACCACTGGCTCCAGTAATATGTCTTGTGGATCATCCACATTCCAGTTGCATTAGGAATTTTGATGTTAGGCCGCTGGATTGTGTATCTGTGAGACTTTTTAGGGATTTATTAACATGATACTCAATTAGAAAACCCTGTGTTTATTTCACTCATTTTAACAAATATCTGTGCCTATTATGTACCAGGAACTTAGCTAGGTATCAGATGTGGGGTCGGGTTTTCTCCTGCTCTGGCAGTTCATAGTTAAGGGCCCAGGGTGAGGATGACTTTGATGGCAAATGAATGGATACAGGATTCATAAACTTTATGAAACTAGACTAAATGAGCACTCGATCGGAGAGCTTAATTTTCAGAAATACAACTTCTCTATTTGTTTTGTTTTCTGAGACAAAGTCTCACTCTGTCACCCAGGCTGGAATGATCTCGGCTCATTGCAACCTCTGATACCCAGGTTCAAGTGATTCTCATGCCTCAGCCTCCCCAGTAGCTGGGATCACAGGTGCGCACCACCATGTCTAATTTTTTTATTTTTAGTAGAGACAGGGTTTCAGCATGTTGACCAGGCTGGTCTTGAACTCCTGGCCTTAAGCAATCTACCTGCCTCTGCCTCCCAAAGTGCTCAGATTACAGGCTCGAGCCACTGGGCCGGGCCAGAAATGCAGCTTCTTTAAAGACAATGTTTTACTTATACTAGATTATAATTACAAGTAGCTCATCTGATTGGATCATTCTCTTAAAAGATCTGATGAAAACCTAGTGATTGGGAAGTAGGCATTGTGCCACCCTATCATTATAATCTCTTGAAAGAGAGCAAACAGAAGGACACTCTCTTTTCTCCTTGTTTCATGCGACTCAGTAAGACAGGAAACATGAAGTTTCTGCTATAGGAACAGGGGAATTCGATTTTTCTTTTTCTGGGTGAAAGATGAAGGAGTTATATATTTTTATGTCTACGTCCCACTAGCCTTTCCCCCAGATTAGTGAATGTTCTGGGGAAGGGAAGGATAGGACTGTATTATCACTCACACTAGTTTGAAATGGTTCTCAGGGGCCATCAGTCTTATGTCAAGCCCTATGCTAGAAAATGAAGAGCCAGGCAGGGCGCGGTGGCTAACACCTATAATCCCACCACTTTGAGAGGCTGAGGCGGGCAGATCCACCTGAGGTCAGGAGTTCGAGACCAGCCTGACCAACATGGAGAAACCCCATCTCTACTAAAAATACAAAATTAGCCAGGCGTGGTGGTGCAAGCCTGTAATCCCAGTTACTCAGGAGGCTGAGGCAGGAGACTCACTTGAACCCAGGAGGCAGAGGTTGCAGTGAGCCAAGATCATGCCATTGCACTTCAGTCTGGGCAGCAAGAACGAAACTCCGTCTCAAAAAAAAAAAAAAAAGGAAAAAAAAGAAAATGAAGAGCCAGATTTTTTCCTTAATCCTCCTGTACTATGGTGGATTTCATAAACTGCAGCAGATTCTAAATCTTAAATCTCATTTGCTATTTATTGATATCTTAAATGTCATTTTCATGTGAGAATCAATGTCAGGGTTATTAGAGGACCTGAATTGGCTGAATTGTCAGTTCTCCAGGTTTCTCTTAAGAAAGGGATAGACTAGACCAGGCGCAGTGCCTCATATCTATAATGCCAGCCATTTTGGAGGCTGAGGTGGGCAGATTGCTTGAGCTCAGGAGTTTGAGACCAGCCTGAGCAACATGGTGAAACCCTGTCTCTACAAAAAATACAAAAATTAGCCAGGCGTGATTGTGTGTGCCTGTAGTCCCAGCTACTCAGGAGGCTGAGGTGGGAGGATCACTTGAGCCCAGGAGGTTGAGGCTACAATGAACTGTGATTGTGCCACTACATTCCAGCCTGCCTAGGTGACAGGTTGAGACCCTTTCTCAAAAAAAAAAAAAAAAAGGCCAGGCACGGTGGCTTACGCCTGTAATTCCAGCGTTTTGGGAGACCGAAGTAGGTGGATCACATGCGATCAGGAGTTTGACAGCACCCTGGCCAACATGGTGAAACCCTGTCTCTACTAAAAACACAAAAATTAGCTGGGTGTGGTGGCACACATCTGTAATCCCAGCTACTTAGGAGGCTGAGGTAGGAGAATCGCTTGAACCTGGGAGGCGGAGGTTGTGGTGAGCCGAGATCGCGCCATTGCACTCCAGCCTGGGTGACAGAGCAAGACTCCGTATCAAAAAAAAAAAGGAAGGGAAGAGAAAGGCCGAGGCAGGAGGATCACTTGAGGCCAGGAGTTCAAGACCAGCTTAAGCAACATAGCAAAAAATTTAGAAATTAGCCAGGTATGGTGGCGTGCACCTGTATTCCTAGCTACTTGGGGCACTGAAGCAGGAGGATCACTTGAGCCCAGGAGTTTGAGGCTGCAGTGAGCTATGATCGCGTATCACTGCACTGTAGCCTGGGTGACAGAGCAAGACCCTGTCTCAAAAAAAAAAAAAAAAAAAGAAAAAAGAAAAAAAAGGGGATAGATCTCTGCTCTAACATCCATCAGTTTGCTTCACTCCTTTGAATGGCATGCAGTTTTATTTGGCTCCTAGAAAAAGAAACGCAGGTTTTTACTCATAACCTTGGTTTATGCTCATGAGGTGAAATGGCGGAAGTCATTTGAATTAGTGGCATTTAGAAGAGGACTCATAATTGTACTATGCCCCTCATGATTTCAAGATTTAAGTGGAGCCATCACATGTGACTTAAAATCTTAGATGTCTGGGATGATATTAGATTTGCTTTTAGAAGTAAGGAATGGTAGCATAACATCATGTAGCAAAGAAATATGTAAAGATATCCAGTAAAAGAGTATTCTAGGTATGAGTCTTCATATGTAGTACACTGGAGGTGAATGGGCAACATTGATGGGTTTATATAGAGAGAAATGACATGATCACACATACTTAAGAAGGCTAATGCTAGCTGCATTACTGAGGGTGGTTTGGAGGTGTAGGAGAACAGAGGCAGTCAGACAAGTTAAGAGATATTAGAAATAAGGGAATTCAGGAAAAGGTGTAGAAATTAATTTTAGACTTGCAGAATTTGAGATTACCTGCTTAATGAATATATGTTGAATGCTTTCAGAATAAACATGGGTTAATTCATTCAATTAGTAAACATTTGAGTACTTGAGGCCAGGCATGGTGGCTCATGCCTGTAATCCCAGCATTTTGGGAAGCCGAGGTGGGCAGATCACCTGAGGTCAGGAGTTCAAGACCAGCTTGGCCAACATGGCAAAACCCAGTCTCTACTAAAAATACAAAATTTACAGGCATGGTGGCATGTGCCTGTAGTCCCAGGTACTTGGGAGGCTGAGGCAGGAGAACCGCTTGAACCCGGGAGGCAGAGGTTGCAGTGAGTCGAGATCGTGCCACTGCACGAAAAGCCTGGTAGTGTGATGACGAGTCTTGAAGTTTGATTTATTAACTGAAAGCTAATGTATTGCCTTAGAATCATAGGCATGTAAAGTAGGTAATGTTTTTAAAAAGTTCTAGTATTTCACTGATTTTTTGGTGTGAAATGCAGGAATTTCAGTTTTATTCCCTGGAGGTGGGAAGTAGTCACAAGGCTGGGGCTTTGTTGACTTCAGATCTGCCAGTGAAACCTAGACAGGTACCCACGTGGTTACCAAGACAGAAAAGGAAACTTTGATTGATCATTCAAAGTCAAAGCAGAATGCTAGGGAACAGCAGATTTAAGGTTAGTTGGATGATTGGAATCTAGCATATAAAGATGTGTGAAGACACCCATGTGGAAAGGACATTTTTATTTCCCAGAAGCATCACTCCCTTCTCAGAGTGAGCAGCCACACATAAAAGCAGAAGGAAAGCAAGAGAGGTAGGATAATTGAGACAGTAGACATAAAATCCTTAGCATAGGCCGGGTGTAGTGACTGACACCTGTAATCCCAACAGTTTGGGAGGCAGAGTCAGGAGGATCCCTCAAGCCCAGGAGTATGAAACCAGCCTTGGCAACATAGCGTGTCTCTACAAAATTAAAAAATGTAATGGCAAGCACCTGTAGTCCCAGCTACTCGGGAGGCTAAGGTGGGAGGATTGCTTAAGCCTGGGAGGTCAAGGCTGCAGTGAGTCATGATCATGCCACTGCACTGCAGCTTGGGTGACAGTGCAAGACCCTGTCTCAAAAAATAAATAAAATACTTAGCACCATATACAAGTGCCAAATACCAGTAATAGTTATTCTTTTAAAATTAAGAGTCTTTCGCCGGGCACGGTGGCTCACGCCTATAATCCCAGCACTTTGGGAGGCCGAGGCGGGCGGATCACGAGGTCAGGAGATCAAGACCATCCTGGCTAACACGGTGAAACCCCGTCTCTACTAAAAATACAAAAAATTAGCCGGGCGTGGTGGCGGGCACCTGTAGTCCCAGCTACTTGGAAGGCTGAGGCAGGAGAATGGCGTGAACCCGGGAGGCAGAGCTTGCAGTGAGCTGAGATCATGCCACTGCACTCCAGCCTGGGCGACAGAGCGAGACTCTGTCAAAAAAAAAAAAAAGTAAGAGTCTTTTTTTTTTTTAAGACAGAGTCTCGCTTTATCCCCCAGGCTGGAGTGCAGTGGTGCAATCTCGGCTCACTGCAACCTCATCCTCCTGGGTTCAAGCCATATTCCTGTGTCAGCCTCCTGAGTAACTGGGATTACAGGTGCCTGGCTAATTTTTGTATTTTTAGCAGCAGCGGGGTTTCACTATGTTGGCCAAGCTGGTTTCCAACTCCTGACCTCATGTGATCTGCCCGCCTCAGCCTCCCAAAGTGCTGGGATTACAGGCGTGAGCCACTGCACCCTGCCAGGAGTCTTTTTTTTTTTTTTTTTTTTTTTTTTTTTTGAGACAGAGTATCACTCTATGAAGCCATCCTCCCACCTCAGTCTCTTGAGTAGCTGGGACTGCAGCCATGCACCATCATGCCTGGCTAATTTTTGTATTTCTTTGTGTGTGTGTGTGTGTGTGTGTGTGACAAAGATCATTCTGCTGCCTAGGCTGGAGTGCAGTGGTGTGACCTCTACTCGCTGCAACCTCTGCCTCCTGGGTTTAAGCAATTCTCTTGCCTCAGCTTCCCCAGTAGCTAGGATTATAGGCATACACCACCAAGTTCGGCTAATTTTTGTACTTTTAGTGGAGATGGGGTTTCACCATGTTAGCTAGGCTGGTCTCAAACTCTTGACCTCAGGTGATCTGCCCACCATGGCTTCCCAAAGTGCTAGGATTACAAGTGAGCCACTGCACCCAGCCTAATTTTTGTTTTTTTTTTTTTTTTTTTTTGAGACAGAGTCTCGCTCTGTCGCCCAGGCTGGAGTGCAGTGGCGCAATCTCGGTTCACTGCAAGCTCCGCCTCCCGGGTTCACGCCATTCTCCTGCCTCAGCCTCCTGAGTAGCTGGGACTACAGGCGCCCGCCACCGCGCCCGGCTAATTTTTTGTATTTTTAGTAGAAACGGGGTTTCACCGTGGTCTCGATCTCCTGACCTTGTGATCCGCCCGCCTCGGCCTCCCAAAGTGCTGGGATTACAGGCGTGAGCCACCGCGCCCGGCATTAATTTTTGTATTTCTTTTAGTAGAGGTGAGGTTTTACCATGTTGTCCAGGCTGGTCTCAAACTCCTGGGCTCAAGTGATCCATCCACTTCGGCCTCCCAAAGTGCTAAGATTAAAAGTTTGAGCCACTGCATCTGACTAAGAGTCTCTAAAAATTGAGTCTTTTTTAAAAAAAGAATTCTTGTAATTTAATTATTATTATTATTATTTGAGACGGAATCTCGCTCTATCACCCAGGCTGGAGTATAGTGATACAATCTCAGTTCACTGCAACCTCCACTTCCTGGGTTCAAGCGATTCTCCTGCCCCAGCCTCCTGAGTAGCTGGGACTATAGGTGCATGCCACTATGCCTGGCTAATTTTTGTATTTTTAGTAGAGACAGGGTTTCAGCATGTTGGCCAGGCTGGTCTTGAACTCCTGTCCTCAAGTGGTCCACCCACCTTGACCTCCCAAAATGCTGGGATTACACGCGTGAGCCACCGCACCCGGCCAAGTGTTTCTAAAATTAGAATGAAGGGCAAAATTCTCCTTCCTTTGCAGGTATAGATAATTCACCCATATTGAACTGTCATCTGTCTGCAGAGGCTCGATATTTCCCCTATCAGCTGTCAAGGATGCAGGAGAACTTGAGATGCCTTTGTGGAAAGCACATTTAAAGATTTAGAGCTTTCTCTTCACAATAGCAAAGACATGGAATCAACCCAAATGCCCATCAATGATAGGCTGGATAAAGAAAATCTGGTACATATATACCATGGAATATACTGTGTGGCCATAAAGAGGAACAAGATTATGTCCTTTCCATGGACATGGATGGAGCTGGAAGCCATTATCCCTAGCTAACTAATACAGGAACAGAAAACCAAATACTGCATGTTCTTGCTTATAAATGGGAGCTGAACAATGAGAACACATGGACATAGGGAGGGGAACAACACACAGGGGCCTGTTGTGTGGACAGGCGGGGGAAGAGCATCAAGATAAATAGCTAATGCATGTGGGGCTTAGTACCTAGGTGATGGGTTGATAGGTGCAGCAAACCACCATGGCACCTGTTTCTCTACATAGCAAACCTGCACATGTATGCCGGAACTTAAAATAAAATGTTTTAAATAAATAAAATAGTAATATAAACATTGGTAATAGTGGTACTAAACAGCTTAGTTTTTTCATGTAATAGTATATTTTTAGTATCCTTCCAGGAAAAGACGCATGGATGTGCCATATCATTTTTAATGGCTTACATGATACTCTTTTTATGTATGCACTATAATTTATGTAACCAGTCTTCTTACTGATGAGTATATGCTTTTTCAGTATTTTACTATTATAAATGAATGATGCAATGAATATCCTTGTACATATATATTTGTGCACATATATAAGCATCTCTACAAGTGGAATTTCTGAATAAAAGGATATATACACTTAAAAAGAAAAGATTTAGGGCTTTGAAGCGGGCAGCCAAGTACCTGGATACCTACTCAGTGAGCTGGCCCTGAATATCTTGAGGACTACCTCTCTCTGACTCAGAAAGTTACTTTTGTTTAAATTATATAGCAATTCCTTCTGTTTTGTGTTTCTTTTTCTTTTTTTTTTTTTTTTTTTGACACGAGTCTCGCTCTGTCGCCCAGGCTGGAGTGCAGTGGCCGGATCTCAGCTCACTGCAAGCTCCGCCTCCCGGGTTCACGCCATTCTCCTGCCTCAGCCTCCTGAGGAGCTGGGACTACAGGCGCCCACCACCTCACCCGGCTAGTTTTTTGTATTTTTTAGTAGAGACGGGGTTTCACCGTGTTAGCCAGGATGGTCTCGATCTCCTGACCTCGTGATCCACCCGTCTCGGCCTCCCAAAGTGCTGGGATTACAGGCTTAAGCCACCGCGCCCGGCCTGTTTTGTTTTTCTTTAATTGTCTAGGACTGAGACTGAGGTCTTTAAGGCATAATATTAAGAAGACCTTGGTACAAAATTAGCTGGGTGTGGTGGCGCATGCCTGTAATCCCAGCTACTCGAGAGGCTGAGGCAGGAGAATCGCTTGAACCCAGGAGGCGGAGGTTGCGGTGAGCCAATATTGCGCCATTGTACTACAGCCTGGGCAACAAGGCCAAAACTCCGTCTCAAAAAAAAAAAGAGAAGACGACGACCTTGATCAGGTATGGTGGCTCATACCTGTAATCTAAGCACTTCAGGAGGCTGAAGTGGGAGGATTGTTTGAGGCCAGGAGTTCAAGATCCACCTGGGCAACATCGCAAGACTCCACCTCTACGAATTTTTATTTTATTTTATTTTATTTTGAGACCAGGTCTCACTCTGTCACCCAAGCTGGAATGCAGTGACACGATCTCAGCTCACTGCAACCTCCACCTCCTGGGCTCCAGTGATCCTCCCACCTCAGCCTCCTGAGTAGCTGGGATTACAGGCGCCCACCACCATGCCCAGCTAATTTTTGTATTTTTAGTAGAGACGGGGGTCTCACCATGTTGCCAGGCTGGTCTCAACCTCCTGGCCTCAAACAATCCTCTCACTCAGTCTCCCAAAATGCTGGGACTATAGGCATGAGCCACCACACCCAGCCAAAAATGTTTTTTAAAATTAGCCATGTGTTGTGGTGTGTGCCTGTAGTCCTAGCTACTTGGGAGGCTGAGGCAGGAGGATCACTTGAGCCCAGGAGTTTGAGGTAACAGTGAGCATAATCATGCCACAGCACTCCAGCCTGGAAGACAGAGCTAGACTGTGTCTTAAAAAAAAAAAAAAAAAAAAAAAAAAAAAGAGGACGAGAGAGAGGGAGTGAGAAATACCTCAATTCCCTATAAATTGGTGATGTGGTATTTAAAGAATAGACAGGGTAGTCACAGTGGCTCACTCAGACCTGTAATCCCAGCATTTTGGGAGGCCAAGGCTGGAAGACTGCTTACGCCCAGGAGTTCAAGACCAGCCTGGGCAACATAGCGAGACCTGAAAAATAATAAATAAAGGATAGAGAATTATGCTGTAAGATACCCTATAAAAATATCTGGGGATCATAGGATCTAAAGTATTTAATGTAAAAGTATGTCACTGTGGCCGGGCGCGGTGGCTCAAGCCTGTAATCCCAGCACTTTGGGAGGCCGAGACGGGCGGATCACGAGGTCAGGAGATCGAGACCATCCTGGCTGACACAGTGAAACCCCGTCTCTACTAAAAAATACAAAAAAAAAACTAGCCGGGTGAGGTGGCGGGCGCCTGTAGTCCCAGCTACTCGGGAGGCTGAGGTAGGAGAATGGCGTAAACCCGGGAGGCGGAGCTTGCAGTGAGCCAAGATCATGCCACTGCACTCCAGCCTAGGCGGCAGAGCGAGACTCTGTCTCAAAAAAAAAAAAAAAAAAGTATGTCACTGTAATCTCCTCTTATATTAAACATTACTTTGTCTTTTAGCTTTTTATTTTTATTTTTTTATTTTATTTTATTTTTTTTTTTTTTGAGACGGAGTCTCGCTCTGTTGCCCAGGCTGGAGTGCAGTGGCCAGATGTTGGCTCACTGCAAGCTCCGCCTCCCGGGTTCACACCATTCTCCTGCCTCAGCCTCCCGAGTAGCTGGGACTACAGGCACCCGCCACCTCGCCCTGCTAGTTTTTTGTATTTTTAGTAGAGACGGGGTTTCACTGTGTTAGCCAGGATGGTCTCGGTCTCCTGACCTTGTGATCCGCCCGTCTTGGCCTCCCAAAGTGCTGGGATTACAGGCTTGAGCCACCGCGCCCGGCTTTTTATTTTTTATTTTTTATTTTTTGAGACAGAGTCTCACTCTGTCGCCCAGGCTGGAGTGCAGTGGCATGATCTTGACTCACTGCATCCTCTGCCTCCTGAGTTCAAGCGATTCTCCTGCCTCAGCCTCTGGAATAGCTGGGATTACAAGCATGTGCCACCACACCCAGCTAATTTTTGTATTTTTAGTAGAGACAGGGTTTCACAATGTTGGCCCGGATGGTCTTGAGCTCCTGACCTCAGGTGATCCACCCATCTCAGCCTCCCAAAGTGCTGGGATTACGAGTGTGAGCCACCTCACCTGGCCTGTCTTTTAGCTTTTAAGCAGCTGCTGAGAACTAATACTAACCACATTCCGAACTATATTTAAGGCCAAAATAACATGAAAGAAGTATAGAGGTAAAACTGCCCCCTTGGTAGTTCCCTTTATCAATGATTGAACAGAGCTGAGAAGGCAGCTCATTCATGATGATGATATTAGCTGATAATATTAACTGATGACATTATTTATTCATCAACAAATATTTAATGTCTTCCATGTGCTAGTCACTATGGATTCAAAGATAGGCAACTCAGACAATTTTCTGCTTTACGGAGCTTACAGTCAGCAAAACCACTGTGGGACTGGTCCCTCTGATCAGGAGGGAAATTCTTTAGGCCTTTTGCTCTATAGGAAGCCATTGCCTACCCTAGCCTTCATCTTTCTACCAATTTGGATATAAATGCATTTATGATGCTCTTCTGTTGAAGAATTAGAACTTCCTCAGCTGAGAAACTTTAAAAGGGAATCCATTATAGGGCTCTGGAGAAACCATAGCTTCTTTTTATTCTTCCCTTCTCCAGTAAGAATATGTCAGTGCCCTGGGTGCTCATACGTATTACCCCTTTCTCTCTCACATATTATAGGTAAACATATTATTAGTTTACAGGGTCTTTGTCTCCAAATTGTTTTAGGAAGCCAGATAAGCTTTACTTAGGGGCTTTGTTAGCCATTTCTCCCCCCTTGTATTCTCTTACCCTTAAAAGTGAATATTTTTCTACCATTTTTCTTTGTTGTCAAACCTATGCAGCAATTTCAGAAGGTACGTGAGAATAGCAAGAGATAAAAGTGGTTTTATAGTAGGCAATGGCTTACTACAGAGCAAAAAGCCTAAAGAATTTACCTCCTGATCAGAGGGGCCAGTCCCACAGTGTTTTTGCTGACTGTAAGCTCCATAAAGGCAGAAAAGTTGTTTTCTTCTGAGCTATATCTTCTTTTCTAAGAATTTTTTCAGGCCTTGTAGTAAGTTTATTATTGACTAAGTCATATTTTTAAGCTATAGCTAAGACCTTAGTATTAAAACCAAGATGGTAACCATGGTAGCAAACCAATAGCCTCTTTTTTTTTCTTTCTTTCTTTTTTTTTTTTTTTTTTTTTTTTGAGAGGGAGTTTCACTCTTGTTGCCCAGGCTGGAGTGCAATAGGCGATCTCAGCTCACTGCAACCTCCACTTCCTGAGTAACTGGGATTAAAGGCATGCACCACCACGCCCAGCTAATTTTGTATTTCTAGTAGAGGCGGGGTTTCTCTGTGTTGGTCAGGCTGGTCTCGAACTCTCGATCTCAGGTGGATCCACCTGCCTCAGCCTCCCAAAGTGCTGGGATTACAGGCGTGAGCCACCTCGCCTGGGTTTTACTTTCTTTTTTTTTTTTTTTTTTTTTTTTTTTGAGACAGACTCTCACTCTGTCGTCTAAGCTGGAGTGCAGTGGCGCGAGCTCGTCTCACTGCAAGCTCTCCTCCTCCCGGGTTCACGCCATTCTCCTGCCTCAGCCTCCCTAGAAGCTGGGACCACAAGCACGCACCACCATGCCCAGCTAATTTCTGTATTTTTAGCAGAGACGGGGTTTTGCCATGTTGGCCAAGATGGTCCCGGTCTCTTGAGCTTGTGATCCGCTAGCCGCGGCCTCCCAAAGTGCTGACATTACAGGCATGAGCTACCATGCCCAGCCTTTTTTTTTTTTTTTTGAGACAGAGTTTTGTTCTGTCACCCAAGCTGGAGTGCAATGGTGCAATCTTGGCTCACTGCAACCTTCGCCTCCCGGGTTCAAGCGATTCTTCTGCCTCAGCCTCCCATATAGGCGGGATTACAGGCATGCGCCACCAAGCCCGGCTAATTTTTGTATTTTTAGTAGAGACGGGGTTTCGCCATATTGGCCAGGCTGGTCTTGAACTCCTGACCTCAAGTGAACCATCTGCCTTAGCCTCCCAAAGTTCTGGGATTACAGGCATGAGCCACTGCACCCTGCCTCAGCTAATTTTTGTATTTTTTGTAGAGATGGGGTCTTGCTGTATTGCTCAGGCTGGTCTCAAACTCATGGGTTCAAGCAGTTCTCTCACCTCAGCCTCCCAAAGTGCTGGGATTACAGATGTGAGCCACTGTGCCTGGACCAGTGTATTATTATTATTGCAGAACTAGTAATTAAATGGAAATTTCTTTTTTTTTTTTTTTTGAGACGGAGTCTCACTCTGTCACCCAAGCTGGAGTGCAGTGGCCGGATCTCAGCTCACTGCAAGCTCCGCCTCCTGGGTTTATGCCATTCTCCTGCCTCAGCCTCCCAAGTAGCTGGGACTACAGGCGCCCACCACCTCACCCGGCTAGTTTTTTTTGTATTTTTTTAGTAGAGATGGGGTTTCACCGGGTTAGCCAGGATGGTCTCGATCTCCTGACCTCGTGATCCGCCCGTCTCGGCCTCCCAAAGTGCTGGGATTACAGGCTTGAGCCACCGCGCCTGGCCTTAAATGGAAATTTCAAAGTGATTCTTTTTTAAATTTATTTAACTTTTATTTTAAGTTCATGGGTACATGTGCAGGTTTGTTATATAGGTAATCTTGTGTTATGGGGTTTTGTTTTACAAATTATTTTGTCACCCAGTTATTAAGCCTAGTAACCTATTAGTTATTTGTCCTGTTCCTCTCCCTCCTCTCACCCTCCGCCCTCGGACAGACCCCAGTGTGTATTGTTCCCCTTAATGTAAATATGTGTTCTCATCATTTAGTTCCCACTTATAAGTGAGAACATGCAGTATTTGGTTTTCTGTTCCTGCGTGAGTTTGCTAAGGATAATGGCCTCCAGCTCCAACCATGTTCCTGCAAAGGACAGCATCTCATTCCTTTTTATGGCTGCATAGTATTACATGTGTATATGTATAACCTTTTCTTTATTCAGTCTACCATTGTTGGGCATTTTGGTTGATTTCATGTCTTTGCTATTGTGAATAGTGCTGCAGCGAACATACACATGCTTGTGTCTTTATGATAGAATGATTTCTATTCCTTTGGGTATATACTCAGCAATGGGATTGCTGGGCTAAATTATATTTCTGTTTTTAGGTCTTTGAGGAATCACTACATTGTGTTCCACAATGATTGAACTAATTCGCACTCCCACCAACAGTGTATAAGTGTTCCCTTTTTTCCATAACCTCATAACCTCACCAGCATCTGTTAGTTTTTTAATGCTAGCCATTCTGACTGTTGTGAGACAGTATCCCACTGTGGTTTTGAGTTGCATTTTTTTTGGGGGGCGGGGGAACGGAGTCTTGCCCTGTCACCCAGGCTGGAGAGCAGTGGCGTGATCTCGGCTCACTGCAACCTCTGCCTCCCAGGTTCAAGGGATTCTCCTGCCTCAGCCTCCTGAGTAGCTGGGATTACAGGTGAGTGCCACTACACCTGGCTAATTTTTTTTTTTTTTTTTTTTTTTGCATTTTTAGTAGAGACAGCATTTCACCACATTGGTCAGCTGGTCTCGAAGTCCTGACCTCGTGATCCACGTGCCTCGGCCTCCCAAAGTGCTGGGATTACAGGCGTGAACCACCGCGCCCGGTCTGCATTTCTTTCTTTTTTTTTCAAACGCTGTGTTGCCCAGGCTGGAGTGCAGTGGTGCGATCTCAGCTCACTGCAAATTCCACCTCCTGGGTTCACACCATTCTCCTGCCTCAGCCTCCTGAGTAGCTGGGACTACAGGCGTCCACCACCATGCCTGGCTAATTTTTTTGTATTTTTAGTAGAGATGGGGTTTCACCATGTTAGCCAGGATGGTCTTGATCTCCTGACTTTGTAATCCACCCGCCTTGCCCTCCCAAAGTGCTGAGATTACAGGTGTGAGCCACCACGCCCAGCCTACAGAGTGTTATCTGGGAAATCCTAATGTAAGTGCTGGCAAAAAGAGGGAGAAAGGAATAGGAAATATAAAGGATGTATTAAAAGCTACAACAGGATTTTAAGTCTTTGGGCTATCTCAGAATGTGGTATTGGATTTCTTCTTCTCTGCTAAAATATGGAGCTAAGGAACAAACTATGTGTGTCCAAGTGAGTGCAAATTTGTGATTATATATAGTTTGGAATCATTTTTTCAAGAGGGCCAGGATCTTCCTCACTCTCCAACATGTAAATGTATAATCCTTCTACCTTTTCCTCATGTCTCCCTGCAGCCATATGTGTCATTGGCTCAGCAGATGGCACCACCTAGCCCAAGCAACAGTACACCTAACAGCAGTAGTGGAAGCAATGGAAATGACCAGCTGAGCAAAACCAACCTATACATCCGAGGATTGCAGCCAGGCACTACTGACCAAGATCTTGTCAAGCTGTGTCAGCCGTAAGTTGGACTGCGTGTGGGTAGGCTTCCAGGGACAGTATAGATTTGGTTTTGAGAGAGGGTCTCGTTATGTTGTCCAGGCTAGTCTTGAACTCCTGGGCTCAAGTGATCCTTCTGTCTCAGTAGCTGGGATTACAGATGCATGCCACCACTCCTGGCCTTGCCAGCTCACTTATCCTAAAAGGCAATGGCATTTTGTTTCTACTCCATAGACACATAGAAACAAAAGACACCTAGCATTTTGTTTCTACTCCAGAGACTCAGTAGCCTCTTTCTTAAAAAATTCTACCTGCTACTGGCTGGGTGTGGTGGCTCACGCCTGTAATCC
This sequence comes from Macaca thibetana thibetana, assembly GCF_024542745.1. Taxonomy (NCBI): domain Eukaryota; kingdom Metazoa; phylum Chordata; class Mammalia; order Primates; family Cercopithecidae; genus Macaca; species Macaca thibetana. The sequence continues at coordinate 52,871,939 of NC_065588.1, forward strand.
CAGCACTTTGGGAGGCCAAGGCAGGCGGATCACGAGGTCAGGAGATCAAGACTATCCTGGCTAACACGGTGAAACCCCGTCTCTACTAAAAATACAAAAAAATTAGCCAGGCGTGGTGGTGGGCGCCTGTAGTCCCAGCTACTTAGGAGGCTGAAGCAGGAGAATGGTGTGAACCAAGGAGGCAGAGCTTGCTGTGTGCCGAGATTGTGCCACTGCACTCCAGCCTGGGCAATATAGTGAGATTCTGTCTCAAAAAAAAAAAAAAATTCTACCTGCTACTGATATATATTATAAAGCTTTTATGTGTTTCTTTAAGGAAAGCCAGTGTGGGACGGGCCTTTAAAGCCTAATATCTAGCTTTCTTTCCAGCACCTCCCCCAACCTGATGGTCTTAGTGGAAAGTTGCTGTCCTTACACCTTGAATAGAAAAGTTTAGTATCTCTATAGATGTTAATTAGAAGGCATGAGAGAGCTGGCAGTGGGGATGGAAGAAAGTGGGACTCGCCAATCAAATCATGCACTTCGGAGACTTTCTGCTGCTGGAGATATTCATTGGGAATGGAGACCTCAAATTAGCAGATAAAGAAGGTGGAGATAGAAGCAACTGCTGTGCATCTACCCCGTGAAGACCCCTCAGAGTTCTTTTTAGTAGATTTGAATTATGGAATTGCCCAATTAGGAATGTTGGAAAAATGGCAAGAGTGCACAGATGTCCAGCTCAAAAAATAATAAACAATAAAAAATAAAGTCTGGTGTATATCTAAAACTGGTCCTTGGGCTGGGCATGGTGGTTCACACCTGTAATCCTAGCACCTTGGGAGACCAAGGCAGGAGGATTGCTTGAGCTCAGGAGTTCAAAACCAGGCTGGACAACATAGTGAGACCTTGTCTCTATAAAAAATATAGTAAAAATATATATTTAAAAAAATTTTTAACTGGTCTGTTATCTCAGCTTACCTTGCTAGAAAGGTATGTAAGTGGAACTAAGGGGACTGTCTTGGACTAGTAATTTTTGAGAGGTGGGAATTGGCAGATATGTTGGTTTATGAGGGAGGGAAAGAGTATCATATCAATCTAGGTCCTTGATTTCTAAATTTTGTTTCTCGTACTAAATATAATGTGCTACAGAAATTCTCTCACATCACAAGACAGAGAAGAATCTTTTTTTTTTTTTTTAAGACTGAGTCTCAGCCTCCCAAGTAGCTGAGATTACAAGCGCACACCACCAGACCCGGCTAATTTTTGTGTTTTTTTTTTTTTGCTAGAGACGGGGTTTTACTGTGTTGTCCAGGCTGGTCTCAAACTCCTGACCTCAGGTGATCTGCCCACCTCAGCCTCCCAAAGTGCTGGGATTACGGGTGTGAGCCACTGCACCCTGCTCAGAGAAGAACCTTGATTAGACTTTACCATATATTCATTCCTCAGTATCTGTGGGAGATTTGTTCCAGGACCTCCTCTGTCCCCCTGCATGGATACCAAAATTCACCGAGCTCATGTCCCTACCCATTTTTTTTGAGACAGGATCTTGTTCTGTCACCAAGGCTGGAGTGCAGCAGTGTAATCACAACTAACCATAGCCTCCAGGGCTCAAGCAATCCTCCCACCTCAGCCTCCTGAGTAGCTAGGACTACAGGTACACGCCACCATGCTTGGCTAATTTTTTGTATATTTTATAGAGATGAGATTTCATTGTGTTGCCCAGGCTGGTCTCAAACTCATGGACTCAATCATTCCTCCTGCCTTGGCCTCCCCAAAAGCTGGAATTACAGACATGGACCACTGAGCCTGGCCTCAAGTCCCTTAGATAAAATGGTGTAGTGGCCAGGCACAATGGCTCACACCTGTAATTCCAACAGTTTGGGAGGCCAAGATGGGTGGATCACCTGAGGTCAGGAGTTTGAGACCAGCCTGGCCAACATGGTGAAATCCCGACTCTACTAAAACTACAAAAATTAGCTGGGCGTGGTGGTGGGCACCTGTAGTCCCGGCTACTCAGGAGGCTGAGACAGGAGAATCGCTTGAACCCAGAAGGCAGAGGTTGCAGTAAGCCGAGATCACGCCACTACACTCCAGCCTGGGTGACAAAGCAAGACTTTGTCTCAAACATAATCAAAATAAAATAAAATTGTGTAGTATTTGCATGTAACCTTTGCACATGCTCCTATATACATTAAAATTATCTCCAGATTACATATGATACCTAATACAATACCAATGCCATATAAATAAATGTTATACTGTATTGTTTAGGGAATAATGACAAGAAAAAAGTCTGCACATGTTCAGTACAGATACAACCATCCTTTTTTTAAAAATATATTTTAACTGATTTTAGGTTAAGGGGTACATGTGCAGGTTTGTTCTATAGGTAAACTCGGGACTCAGGTATTTGGTGTATAGATTATTTCATCACCTGGGTACTAAGCATAGTACCCAACAGTTATTTTTTTAGTTTTTTTTCCCTGAACCTCTCTTAGAAGAAAGGCCATTTTTTTTTCCTGTATATTTTCAATCCATGGCTGGTTCAATCCACAAGTGGGAAACCCACAGATACAGAGTGATTTTTATTTTGCCATTCTGAACAATTGCCTTATTTTTTGCTGAGTCTGAAGCATAAGTATAGTCAAGGACAGAATGTAGGATTGAAGTAAGGAGCCCAAAAGGGGACTGTGGAGAGGCAGGAGTGAGGCAGGGATGAAAGAGGTGCCACAGGAGTCCTGACGAGGAGACTGAGCAGAGCAGGTGGGTAGAGCCCTCGGTCTGCTGTGAGCAGGGAGTTAAGCCTTTCTAGGAAGGATGTTTCTCATGCGTAGAAGGACTTCCTGCCTTTGTCCCAGTTGTCTCTCCCTGGGTTGTAGAGGAAGTAAATATTGCTGGATCCTAAAGTCTGGTATGTGGGAAGGAGAGGCGTGGAGTCTAGGACTGGAACTCCTGGTTCTCAGAGGGGCTCCTTCAGGGAAGCATTAGCAGTGACCCAGCTGTTGCCAGCTGCAGTGGAAATTCTGAGCTCAAAGTCTCAGCTGCTAGACCACAGCAAGCTCCACCCTGGGGCCTTCATAGGGATAGCAGCACTTGTGTCCTCGGCGCCACAGTCAGACTTCTCTAGAGTCCCTCCCCTTGCCTAAACTTGGGAATGAATCCAAGTATGTAGCCTGGAAGGGCCAGGGTAGCCACATCCATCCTCACCCTCCTTTTAATGTGTTCTGTTCCCAGCTTCCAGGGCATTGCGTGGCTTATTCTGTCTAATCCTTTGGATCACAGAAGTTCCACTAAAAAAGTCAGTGAGATGCTGCCAAGGAGTGAAAACAAATCAGTCATCATATGTTCTTTAGGGATGGAAGGAGAGATGGGAAAATTGCTTGTTTGGGGTATTGTTCTCAAATTCAGTCCCTGCCAACTATTTTCAGTTAGCTCTTGTACTTCTGACTTTGTTAGTGATTTCTGTTCTGTCTCTTTAATAGTTTCATCCTCCTGGAGTGGAATGTAGAGGCTTTTTTCTAGTGGAACACCTCTAATACAATCCCTGATCTGTGATACACTACTATTCAAGTTTTAGAAGTTCCATGTGACTCTGCTACCAAAGTATAATTTTCAAAAAGTTGAAAAAAACAACTGTCAGGCTGGGCACAGTGCCTCATACCTGTAATCCCAGCTCTTTGGGAGACTGAGGCAGGTGGATCACTTGAAGTCTGGAGTTCGAGACCAGCCTGACCAACATGGTGAAACCCTGTCTCTACTAAAAATACCAAATTAGCTGGGTGTGGTGGCGCATGCCTGTAATCCCAGCTACTTGAGAGGCTGAGGCAGGAGAATCACTTGAACCCGGGAGGTGGAGGTTGCAGTGAGCCGAGATCGTGCCACTGCACTCCAGCCTGGGGAACAAGCGCGAAACTCTGTTTCAAAAAATGAAAACACAACTGTCATGCAAATATAAAATGAACAAGTGTCAAAGATTTTTATAACTCATTAATGAGGGAACCAACCAGCAGGATGGCAAAATGAGTTCAAAGAGCATTTGAGGAACTATAGGAAATGAAGAAAGAATGTTGGAATAAGATTGCTACACTAGATAAAAACTGGTTTATGTCCTATAGGATAGTAAAGCCACTAACCTTTGCAATTATTTTTTCTACTGTACAGAAATAATTTGCATTTTTACTGGACAAATATCTATAACTTGGCCAAGTGTGGTGGCTCACACCTGTAATCCCAGCACTTTGGGAGGCCGAGGCGGGTGGATCACCTGAGGTCAGGAGTTTGAGACCAGACTGGCCAATATGGCGAAACCTCGTCTCTATTAAAAATGTAAAAATTGGCTGGGTGTGGTGATGTGCACCTATAATCCCAGCTACTTGGGAGGCTGAGGCAGGAGAATCGCTTGAACCCGGGAGGCGGAGGGTGCAGTAAGCTGAGATCGCGCCATTGCATTCCAGCCTGGGCAACAAGAGCAAAACTCTGTCTCAAAAAAAAGAAGGAGAAGGAGAAGGAGAGGAGGGAGAGGAATAAAGAAGAAGAAAGAAGAAGAAGAAAGGATATGCAGCCCTTTGGCCTTATCACCAAAATTTAGACTTTTTTTGTTTATAAGATGATTTTCTTAGAGCTGGGCATGGTGGCTCTCAGCTGTAATCCCAGCACTTTTGGAGGCCAAAGCAGCAGGATTGCTTGAAGCCAGGAATTAAAGACCAGCCTGGGCAGCATAGTAAGATCCTATCTCTACAAATAATTTTTAAAATTAGCCGGACATTGTGGAGCACATCTTTGGTCCCAGCTATTCAGGAGGCTGAGGCAGGAGAATTGCTTGAGCCCAGGAGTTTGAGGCTGCAGTGAACCATGTTCACACCACTGCACTCCACCCTGGGCAACAGAGCCAGACCCTGACGCGCGCACACACACACACACACACACACACACACAATTTTTTTAAATATTACAGTTCCCACTCCCCTCCCTAACACTCTCAAATCTTGACAGTGAGAAATAGAAGTCTTAGACCAAGGCAAAGAGAGGTATTATAGTTGAGGTTCCTTGAGTATAATAATAATAGCAATTAAAATTTTTAAGTGCTTACCATGTAGTAGACATTAATGATTTGTGTTTATTCATTTTACATTCCTAACAATCCTATCTCCATTTTACAGATGATGAGGCTGAGACACCAAAAGGTTAAATGACTTGTTCAAGATCACACATAACTAAAATGTGGCAGAACCAGCATTTGAACCAAAGCAATTTGGCTCAGGTTGACCTTCAGTTAAAGGGGTCAGTGGAGGGGTGATGGGAATAGGGTATCAGAGAAGAAAAATGTCTATAGTTTTTTTCATAGGATCAGTGGTGTTTTCCAAAAGAAAATAAGTAATAGCAAGGATTCTTTTTAGTCCTCAGGGAATTCCAGCCCGAGCTCTGCCTCTACACACTCTTTTGTGTGGACATTGCCAAGCTTCTTTCCCCAAAAGACAGTCATCTCTTTCCAACTAGTGTGTGAGTCTTAGCTGGGAAAGAAGAGAGAAATGTGTTGGTATTATAAGGACTACAGTTACCTTATTTCTTTTAGGTACCTTTGGGGAGGATGAGTTTATATTAAGTGTGGCATTTTTAACCCATTTCTTTCTTTTCTTTTTTTGAGATGGAGTCTTGCTCTGTCATCCAGGCTGGAATGCAGTGATGCCATCTTGGCTCACTGTAACTTCCACCTCCCAGGTTCAAGCAATTCTCCTTCCTCAGCCTCCCAAGTAGCTGGGACTACTGGCGTGATGCCCAGCTAATTTTTGTATTTTTAGTAGAGGTGAGGCTTCATGATGTTGGGCCAGGCTGGCCTCAAACTCCTGACCTCAAGTGATCCTCCAGCCTCAGCCTCCCAAAATTCTGGGATTATAGGTGTGAGCTACTGCACCCGGCTCCCATTTCTTTTTTATTTTTATTAAGGCTTGAGTAGGAAAAGTTGGACCATGGAAAGGGCATGGATTTGTCGAGATGTCTGAATCTCTGTCCTATTCTTAGTCTCTGCCCCCAGATTATTACTTTGCATTTTCCTCTCCCTTAGATATGGCAAGATTGTTTCCACTAAGGCCATACTGGACAAGACCACAAACAAATGCAAAGGTGAGAGAACAACTGTCCTTGGTGATGGAGAGCACCAGTAAGTGAGGTCATCCCTCGCCACTGCCCTTTACTGCTGAGATTCCTGAGTCTACAGTGTCAGCAAGGAGTCCCTGAAATTTTTAGTCTTAAAAGATTAGGAGATATTTAGATTATTTGGTGACCAGAGAGCTAGAGCTGAAAATGCTGTTTAGGGCCCCAAGGCCAGAAGACTGTACAAAACGCCTTTGAGTCTACTGAGCTTATTTTGGACTTTGTATTTCCCTAGATGAGGTGGTAGAAGTGGGTGAGATTTCCTTCTGCTTAGCAAAGCCATGTAAATGCCTGTTTTTGGGAGTGTTTTGGTGGGTGTTATTTTCTGAGGGTGAGTAGTTTTATTGGGGTTTGAGCAGTTCTAGATAGAGCTGGAAGAGTGGAAGGAAGAGAAAGGCCTATAGGTTGGAGTGGTGAGGGACTTCTTCCAGCAGGTGGCTGGTGGTCTGCCCTGGAGAGGCCGCATTCCCCACATGCCTAGCATTTCTGGGGTATATCAAGAAAAGAGAGGAGCGAATTCTTTTAGAGGTATAGGGGGGCTTTGGGTTATTAGAAGATCCTAGTTCCTGAAACCTCAGATTTCTTAAGGGGGAGGGAGAAAGGCAGGGACACCAGAGTAGCTCATTGCCTTGGCATTCTTAGCCATAAACTAGATCACATCTCAGGGTTTGAGGATCATGTAGATAACTACCTGAAACCTCTCAGTAGCTCTTTCTCCCTCCCGTTTCTGTTCCATGGATCATAACCCTTCCTCTGTCTCCTGAAAAGCCTGGACCTCCCTATGTTCCTTACACCTCCCACTTCCTAGTGATGCTGTTTCTCTGTTCCAGGCTATGGCTTTGTAGATTTTGACAGCCCTTCAGCAGCACAGAAAGCTGTAACAGCACTGAAGGCCAGTGGTGTACAGGCACAGATGGCAAAGGTAAGGGTACTACCCCATGTCTGTTCCTCCAAGGAGTTTGTGGTTAGCACCAAAGTTCCAGTTCTAAGGGTTCCAGAGGGCTTCAGAACCATGAAATTGAGTGGGCAAGGGCTATCCACAGTGCTTTCTAGACAGTCCATGAGCACCCCTGGCTGCTGGAGGAAGATGTATTCAAAGTCTGTGGCAGGTAGCTCTATCAGCTCTGTTCCTCTCCCCAAGTTATTGGCAGCAAGAAAGGTAAGGCGGCCTCTTCCAGTACTCCTGCTGCTTCCCTGTTTTCCCTGTATTATTCACCCTGGCCCCACTTCCCTACCAGACAGCTTGTGGTGGTTTTACAGCATTCTCTAAACAAGTCAGTTGTACAACTCAGAATTTCAGAACAATGCTTTCCACCTCCCAATGTTGTTCCCCATAGGGGCTGGGTAGTGGGCTGGGGAGGCAGGAGGGAAGCCACATCAAGGGAGGAAACAGTCCCTTCTCTTCAGATCTATCTGAAACTGTTGTCTTCACTAGACTACTAGAAATCTAGAAGCTTTTCTCTCACTTCTTCTGTTAGGTGGGATTGTCCCCTTGCCTTTCTATTTAATTTTATTTATTTATTTATTTACTTACTTACTTATTTTGAGACAGAGTCTCCCTCTGTTGCCCAGGCTGGAGTGCGGTGGCGCAATCTCGGCTCACTGCAAGCTCCGCCTCCCAGGTTCATACCATTCTCCTGCCTCAGCCTCCCAAGTAGCTGGAATTACAGGCACCCGCCACCACGCCTGGCTAATTTTTTGTATTTTTAGTAGATACAGGGTTTCACCGTGTTAGCCAGGATGGTCTAGATCTCCTGACCTTGTGATCCACCCACCTCGGCCTCCCAAAGTGCTGGAATTACAGGCATGAGCCACCACGCCTGGTCATCCCTTTGCCTTTCTGAAGCTGTTATGAGTATTATACATAAAGCTTGTGAGGCAGGCCTGCTAGACACCTTTTCTGTAAAGGTTAAAGAAAAAGAAAACAAAAGGAAAAGGCAGAAGAGGATTAAGGTTGCTGGTGACCACCACTGTTCAGGGCAGTGTGACTGCTTAAATTCTTAAAAATACAACTATTGGATGATATTGCCATTTTGCACATTCTGTCCCCTGGAAGGGCTCTCCTACCTCTTCTTCCAGGAGGAAAACCCTCTGGCAAAAGCTCAAAGGTTTAGGAGCCTTCAGGGTCCTAGGAGACTGTAGCTTTCAGGGCTCCATGGTGACCCAGTGAACTCCACATCTGGCTCTTTCCCTGTTCCCTTCTCCCCTCTTCCTGCTCTTCCTCCATCAGGGAGTGAACAGGCATTCCTACTTAGAGGATTCTGCGTGGCCTGGCCGGAAGAGAAGTGGGGAGGGGCTGCTCAAACAAGCCAGCCAAGGAGCAAGGCAGTCTGAGGGAATCCAGCCTCGGGCACCACACCGGCTGCTGGGGAGAGCGGGAATGCTGCTCTGCCTGTTTCTAAAAGAGACAGCCAAACACCATTTATGACTTGTATGATGGGCTTGTATAGTACTAGAAATATTAAATCTGTGCTTTTCCCTCTTGGAACTCAATATACAACCCGTGGTAGTGGGACTGGGTGTTAACAAATAGAATAATCTCTGTTTATGTGGGACCGTTCCTATAGTCTCTTTTCTGAAATGTCATTTGTGAGGCGGGCTGAGGGTAGGAGAGGGATAAGAGATGTGAGCTTCATTTTCTCATTGTTATTTCCATAGCAACAGGAACAGGACCCCACAAATTTATACATCTCAAACCTCCCACTGTCAATGGATGAGCAGGAACTGGAGGGGATGCTGAAGCCCTTTGGCCAGGTTATCTCCACCCGTATCCTTCGAGATACCAGTGGGACCAGCAGAGGTGTTGGCTTTGCAAGGTGAGGATGGCAGGAGTGGGGAAATGATGAGGTTAATAACAAATGTCACTTAGGGGTCACCAGAAAACAAAATCTGTGTCTTTCCCACACAAGGTCAAAATACTATACTATTATTAAAAAATACTTGATGGTAAGTCAAAAGTTCATTTTAGGCCAGACGGTGGCTTACACCTATAATCCCAGCACTTTGGGAGGCCAAGGTAGGCACATCACCTGAGGTCAGGAGTTTGAGACCAGCCTGGCCAACATGATGAAACCCCGTCTCTACTAAAAAATACAAAAATTAGCTGGACGTGGTGGCGCATGCCTGTAATCCCAGCTACTTGGGACGCTGAGGCAGGAGAATTGCTTGAACCTAGGAGGCGGAGGTTGCAGTGAGCTGAGATCATGCCACCGCACTCCAGCCTGGGCAACAGAGTGAGACTCTGTCTCTAAAAAAAAAAAAAAAAGTTCATTTTATTATAGGTTACAATACTCAAAAACCCATTAGCCCCTACCTAAAAAATTTTTTTAATAAAGATGGGGTCTTGCTGTGTTGCCCAGGCTGCTCTTGAACATCTGGGCTCAAGTGATCCTCCTGCCTCAGCCACATAAGCAGTTGGGATTACAGGCATGAGCCACCACACTCGGCCGAGCTCCCTACTACTTCCTACTACGCTAGGCTTTGTTCCTTTAATCCAGACCCAAACAGAGTAAAAAATTCTGTATATTCTTGTAGTTTACTATTTCTCATCTTGTCTCATTTAATCTTTACAACAGCCCTATGAGATAAATATTCTCCATCTTACGGATGAGGAAAGTGAACTCTTCAGTATGAATTGATTTGCCCAGGGTCTTACAGGAGTGGGTGTTAGAGCAGAGCCCTGATCCTTCTGGCTTTGAGATCAGTAGGATGAAGTTGATCTTCCTTTTCAGATCTCTATTCTAGAACAATTCTGCATCTGTGATATCAGAGCTTTGTGAGCCTTGGTTCACTCTCTGAGGTGGAGATTGATTCAGATGAGGAAATTTCCCAAAGTCTTCCCTATACCTGCAGTTTTCCCGGGTGCCCTTCTTTGGGCTCTGGTATCTGCCCTCACTGTCGCAGGGCATCAGCCTCCCTTAGCCCACTTAAGAAATGTCTCTGCTTTTATTTATTTTAAGATTTTATTTGAAAGGAGATTCTTTTGACTTTTTTTTTTTTTTTTAAAGTTTCAAAATGACTGGACTGAGTGAGCTAAGCACCCCTTTTAGATTTATAATATCTTGTCTGGTCCACAAACACCCCCTTACTCTGAATGTTTCAGACCTTGGGAACAAGAAATAGTTTCTCTTGGCCGGGTGTGGTGGCTCATGCCTGTAATCCCAGCACTTTGGAAGGCTGAGGCGGGTGGATCACCTGAGGTCAGGAGTTTGAGATCAGCCTGGCCAACCTGGTGAAACCCTGTCTCTACTAAAAATACAAAAATTAACTGGGTGTGGTGGCGGGCTCCTGTAATCCTAGCTACTAGGGAGGCTGAGGCAGGCTAATCACTTGAACCCGGTAGGCGGAGGTTACAGTAAGCCGAGATCGCACCATTGCACTCCAGCCTGGGCGACAAAGCCAGACCCCGTCTCAAAAAAAAAGAAGAAAAGAAATAGTTCCTCTTCCCCAGCTGACTCAATCTTAGTAGCACCACCTGCTGGCAATCCCGGGTATAACTAAAGGAGAGTTCCTTGGCTTGGGACCATCGAACTTACTTTGCTTCCATACTCCCTTAAAGCAGAGGTTCTCAACCTTTCTCAGTTTGTGGCACCCTTAGTTATTTAATACTTTTTCACCCTAGACCAAAATAAATACCTAACAGTTCAATTTATTAAGTAACTGAATGGTCCACACAATTTTTTTTTTTTTTTTTTTTTTTTTTTGAGACGGAGTCTCGCTCTGTCGCCTGGGCTGGAGTGCGATGGCACAATCTCGGCTCACTGCAACCTCCGCCTCCCGGGTTCAAGTGATTCTCCTGCCTCAGCCTCCTGAGTAGTTGAGATTACAGGCGCCTGCCACCATGCGCAGCTAATTTTTGTATTTGTAGTAAAGATGGGATTCACCAGGTTGTCCAGGCTGGTCTCGAACTGCTGACCTCAGGTTATCCACCCACCTTGGCCTCCCAAAGTGCTGGGATTACAGGTATGAGCCACCACACCCAGCCAGTCCACACAACTTTAAAAAAAAAATTTCCTGACAGCAATAACTTCATGGTCCACACAGCTTAAGAAGTGTTTATGCTTTAACAACTTTGTAGCTGTTTGAAAAAATAATACACAAATATTGAAAGAGAGAATGTCTTTATTTCATTCTAACTATCCTTACTAATGGAATATGTGCCTCTTGGAATTGCACAACTTATCAAAATTTCGTATCAGAATGGACACCTACACACTCATTTCCTGTTACATATTGATTTTCTTATGGTATTTGCTTTTGTCATAGCAACTATTTAAACCCAGCTTTTTGAAAATATGATGTTATCTATCAAAAGGATTGTAGGGGGAACTAATGTTGAAGCAGTAAACAATTTTGAGCTAGTAGTGTACACATTCTCCAACAGATATTGCTATTTTTCTTCAAAGAGTTAAAATAACCTTCATTGTGCCCCTCTGAGTTCACCACAGCCACCCACAGTGCCTGAGAGCACAGTTTAGGAACCGTGGTTTTAGAGACTTTTGAAAAACTATGAAATCTCTTGTATATTTCTATGTTAATGTCTACAAGTTTTCTTCATATGTTCAGATTCATGCAAAGTATGATTTCCAGCAAATTATAAATATTGGCATTTAAAATAAAACTGTTACCTCATTTAAAAATGTATTCAAATGAGATCTAAATACATAGCAATCTGATACACAAATCATTCATTTAAAAAATACCTGACTTTAGGCCGGGCGCGGTGGCTCACGCTTGTAATCCCAGCACTTTGGGAGGCCAAGGCAGATGGATCACCAGAGGTCGGGAGTTCAAGACCAGCCTGACCAACATGGAGAAACCCCGTCTCTACTAAAAATACAAAATTAGCCGGGGTGGTGGCACGTGCCTGTAATCCCAGCTACTCGGGAGGCTGAGGCAGGAGAATTGCTTGAACCCAGGAGGCGGAGGTTGCGGTGAGCCGAGATCGCGCCTTTGCACTCCAGCCTGGGCAAAAAGAGTGAAACTCTGTCTCAAAAAAAACAAAAATCAAAAAAAAAAAAAACCTGACTTTGTCCAGATGCAGTGGCTCACTCATGCCTGTAACCCCAGCACTTTGGGAGGCCGAGGCGGGCGGATCATGAGGTCAGGACATCAAGAGCATCCTGGCTAACACAGTGAAACCCCGTCTCTACTAAAAATACAAAAAAATTAGCCGGGCATGGTGGCGGGCGCCTGTAGTCCCAGCTTACTCAGGAGGTTGATGCTGGAGAATGGTGTGAACCTGGGAGGCGCAGCTTGCAGTGAGCTGAAATCGTGCCACTGCACTCCAGCCTGGGCAACATGCACTTCAGCCTAGCTGACAGAGTGAGACTCGTCTCAAAAAAACAAACAAACAAACAAACAAAAAAAACAACCGGACTTTGGGAGGCTGAGGCGGGCAGATTGCTTGAGCTCAGGAGTTCAAGACCAGCCTGGGCAACATGTGAAACCCCATCTCTATAAAAATAAAACAAACAAAAAAATTAGCCGAGCATGGTGGCACATGCCTGTAGTCCCAGCTACCTGGGAGGCTAAGATGGGAGGATCACCTGAGCCCAGGAGGTCAAAACTGCAGTCAACTATGATCACACCACTGCACTCTGGCCTGGGTTACAGAGTGAGAGATCCTGTCTCAATAAATCAATACAGGAGCATGGGTAGGGCTGCAGGCAGATGGGGTGGGCCTTGCCCTGGGGATGGAGCTATGGGCCCATAGGACCCCCAGCCACTTCCTAGTCCCCCTTACCCCTACACCCCCCAAAAAAAAAAACAAAAAACAAAGTGCTATTTTTTTTTTTTTTTAATACAGTACTCTCGGCTGGGTGTGGTGGCTCATGCCTGTAATCCCAACACTTTGGGAAGCTGAGGCGGGCGGATCACCTGAGGTCGGGAGTTCTAGACCAGTCTGACCAACGTGGAAAAACCCCGTCTCTACTAAAAATACAAAATTAGCTGGGCATGGTGGCGCATGCCTGTAATCCCAGCTACTCAGGAGGCTGAGGCAGGAGAATCACTTGAACCTGGGAGGCGGAGGTTACGGTGAGCTGAGATCGCACCATTGCACTCCAGCTTGGGCGACAAGAGCAAAACTCCATCTCAAAAAAAAAAAAAAATGGAGTGGTCCCCCCTTATTTATGGTTTTACTTTCTATGGTTTCAGTTACCCACAGTCAACTGAAAATATTAAATGGAAAATTCCGGAAATAAACAATTAAAATGTTTTAAAATCGTATGCCATTCTGAGTAGCATGATTAAACTTCACGCTGGGCTCAGTGGTTCACGCCTGTAATCCCAACACTTTGGGAGGCTGAGGCGAGCAGATCACTTGACATCAGGGGGTCAAGACCAGCCTGGTCAACATGGTAAAACCCCATCTCTATTAAAAATACAAAAATTAGCCAGGCGTGGTGGTGTGCACCTGTAGTCCCAGCTACTCAGGAGGCTGAGGCAGTAGAATTGCTTGAACCTGAGAGGCAGAGGTTGCAGTGAGCCGAGATCGCACCACTGTACTCTAACTTGGGTGACACGGTGAGATTCTGTCCCAAACACATAAATAAATAAAAAATTTCATGTTGTCCGCTCCATCCCACCCTTTGTCCAAAGTATTCACACTGCAAATGCTACCCGCCCATTAGTCACTTAGTAGTCATCATGGCTATCAGATGAAAAAGCATAGTATATCTAGGGTTTGGTACTATCCATGGTTTCAGGCATCCACTAGGGGCCTTGGAATGTACCTCCTGAGGATAAGGGGGGACTACTATAGTCATAAATCTCATATCATTCTTATAATATTCATTTTTTCTTCTTGATCTTGTGTTTCTATTCCATTTCTCTATAGAATTTAGTTTCTATGCCATTTCTTTATAGAATTGTATTCTAGTGTAAAATATTTTTATAATTAAAGCCTTTATGGATCATCTTGTCATACTTCTCTACCACAAAAATATATATATAAATTAAAAATTTTGGCCAGGCGTGGTGGCTCATGCCTGTGTAATCCCAGCACTTGGGGAGGCTGAGGTGGGCAGATCACTTGAGGTCAGGAGTTCGAGACCAGCCTGGCCAAAATGGTGAAACCTCATCTCTACTAAAAATATAAAAATTAGCTGGGTGTGTTGGTGGGCACCTGTAATTCCAGCTACTCAGGAGGCTGAGGTGAGAGAGTCACTTGAACCTGGGAGATGGAGGTTGCAGTGAGCTGAGATCACGCCACTGCACTCCAGCCTGGATGACAGAGTGAGATTCCAAAAAAAAAAAAAAAAAAAAAATTAATCTTTACAATGATGAGCTCACAATTGCCCGAACGACATAAATATCTTAAAATGTTCATACAATGCCAGGGGCAGTGGCTCAAGCCTGTAATCCCAGCACTTTGGGAGGCCGAGGTGGGTGGATCACCTGAGGTCAGGAGTTCAAGACCAGCCTGGTCAACATGGCAAAACCCCATCTCTACTAAAAATACAAAAATTAGCTGGGCATGGTGGCGGGCGCCTGTAATCCCAGCTACTCAGGAGGTTGAGGCAAGAGAATCATTTGAACCCGGGAGGCGGAGGTTGCAGTGAGCCGAGATTGCACCACTGCACTCCAACCTAGACAACAAGAGCAAAACTCCGTCTCTAAATAAATAAATAAATAAATAAAATAAAATGTTCGCCAGGTGCGGTGGCTCACGCTTGTAATCCCAGCACTTTGGGAGGCCGAGGCAGGTGGATCACCTGAGGTCGGGAGTTCAAGACCAGCCTGACCAACATGGAGAAAACCCGTTTCTACTAAAAATACAAAATTAGCCGGGGTGGTGGCACATGCCTGTAATCCCAGCTACTCGGGAGGCTGAGGCAGGAGAATTGCTTGAACCCGGGAGGCGGAGGTTGCGGTGAGCCGAGATCGCGCCATTGCACTCCAGCCTGGGCAAAAAGAGCGAAACTCTGTCTCAAAAAAAAAAAGATAAAATAAATAAATAAATAAATAAAATAAAATAAAATGTTCATACAAAATTATTATTATTATTATTGAGACACGGTCTCACTTGGTTGTGCAGGCTAGAGTGCAGTGGTACGATCCTGGCTTATCATAGTCTTGACCTTCTGGGCTCAAGTGATCCTCACACCTCCACTTCCTAAGTATCTGGAACTATAGGCCCCTACCACCATGCCCAGCTAAGTTTTTTGGTGGGGTATGGTGAGGGCAGCAAATTTTTTATTTTATTTATTTATTTTTTGAGATGGAGTTTCATTCTGTCGCCCAGGCTGGAGTGCAGTGGTGCAATTTTGGCTCACAGCAACCTCTGCCTCCCAGGTTCAAGCAATTTTCCTGCCTCAACCTCCCAAGTAGCTGGGACTACTGGCACATGCTGCCACGCCCAGCTAATTTTTTGTAGTTTAGTAGAGACTGGGTTTTACTGTGTTGCCCAGGCTGGTCTCAAACTCCTGAGCTGAGCTCAGGCAATCCGCCCGCCTCGGCCTCCCAAAGTGCTAGGATTACAGGTGTAAGCCACTGCACCCAGCCTAATTTCTTAGTTTTTTTGCAGAGATGGGGGTCTCACTGTTTTGCCCAGGCTGGTCTTGAACGCCTGTGCTCAAGCAGTCCTCCCACCTCAACCTCCCAAAGTGCTGGGATTTAAACATGAGCCACTGTGCCTGGCCTTTTTTTTTTTTGAGACGGCATCTCGCTCTGTTGCCCAGGCTGGAGTACAATGGTGCAATCTCAGCTCACTGTAACCTCCGCCTCCCGGGTTCAGGCGATTCTTGTGCCTCAGCCTCCCAAGTAGCTGGGATTACAGGTGCATGCCACCACGCCCAGCTAATTTTTGTATTTTTAGTAGAGATGAGTTTCACCAGGTTGGCCAGGCTGGTCTCGAACTCCTGGCCTCAAGTGATCCACCCACCTTGGCCTCCCAAAGTGCTGGGATTACAGAGGTGAGCCACCATGCCTGGCCAAATTATTTTATAGAAGTAAATTTTATTGCAAATGCAGAAGCATCTATGACATGGATAGGTTTTGTTTTGTTTAGATTTTTCTAATTAGGTCAGGTAAGCATAAATTAATATTGTTTATTACTATAACAAGGGAGAGTTTAATGCCAGTTCTGTTCCTGCTTTTTGTTTTCATGCTGAGAAAACTTGTTCTCATAAGTAAGTAGATGGGAATGGAAGTAATTTTATTAAAACAGGAATTTAAAAAATTTCTTCTGGTCAGGCATGGTGTCTTGTGCCTGTAATCCCAGCACTTCGGGAGGCCAATGCAGGCGGATCACTTGAGGCCAGGAGTTTGAGACCAGCCTGGACAACATGGTGAAACCCTATCTCTACTAAAAGTACAGAAATTAGCCAGGCATGGTGGCACATGCCTGTAATCCCAGCTACTCAGGCGCTGAGGTAGGAGAATCGCTTGAACCTGGGAGGAGGAGGTTGCAGTGAGCCGAGATTGCACCACTGCACTCCAGCCTGAGCGACAGAGTGAGACTCCATCTAAAACAAAAACAAAAAAATTCTTCTGAATTATATGCCAAGAACCAAGGTGTTCTGTCATCAAAATTGATTTTTTATGTGTGAATTGACAACTTGCTAATGTCCCCCAACTTTGTCGTTTCTAAAGAATTGGAAACCATTTGAGAGGAGCTTTGTAAGAGGGGACTTCAGCCTTGATCATTAGCCATCAGGAGCTCTCCCTCAGGAAGATCAGATTTAACAGTTTTTGAGAAAGTTGAGATTCTGAAATGCTCCACGGCCTGCTTACCCTTTGGAAAGACTGTAAGGAGTAGAAGTACCCAACAGAACACCACAGCTCTATGATACCTAATGTGTGGTTTTCTCTAAAAGGCTCAATTTGAGGACTTTTAAAAATATCTTCTTTTGGCCGGGCGCGGTGGCTCACGCCTGTAATCCCAGCACTTTGGGAGGCCGAGGTGGGCGGATCACGAGGTCAGGAGATTGAGACCATTCTGGCTAACACGGTGAAACCCCGTCTCTACTAAAAATACAAAAAAGTTAGCCGGGTGTGGTGATGGACACCTGTGATCCCAGTTACTCAGGAGGCTGAGGCAGGAGAATGGCGTGAACCCGGGAGGCCGAGCTTGCAGTGAGCTGAGATTGCACCACTTGCACTCCAGCCTGGGCGACAGAGCGAGACTCCATCTCAAAAAAAAAAAAAAAAAAAACTTTTATAGGAATGGTTCATATTTCTGGGGGTCACTGGCACAGAAAATGTGAGTCTTACTTTAAATATGGAAATAGGTTAAATATACTGAGTTACTTTAAATATGGAAATAGGTGAAAATACTGTTCCTTGTTCTATATAGTCCCTTATAATTTTTAGAACACATTTATATACATTATCTCCTTTGATCTACACAGCACCATGTGGTAGGGTAGATGGATGTTATCTCTAAAGCACAAATAAGGAGTGGATCGGGGTGGGGGAGGTTGTTTTGTTTTGTTTTTTGTTGTTGTTTTTGAGACACAGTCTTGCTCTGTCACCCAGGCTGGAGTGGAGTGGCGTGATCTCAACTTACTGCAGCCTCTGCCTCCCGGGGTCAAGCAATTCTTCTGCCTCAACCTCCCGAGTAGCTGGGACTACTGGCACGCACCACCATGCTCAGCTAATTTTGTTTTGTTTTGTTTTTAGTAGAGACAGAGTTTCACCATGTTGGCCAGGATGGTCTTGATCTCCTGGCCTCGTGATCCGCCCGCCTTGGCCTTCCAAAGTGCTAGGATTACAGGTGTGAGCCACCATGCCTGGCCTTTTTTTTTTTTTGACATAGATTCTCGCCCTGTTGCCCAGGCTGGAGTGCAGTGGCGCAATCTTGGCTCACTGCAACCTCCGCCTCCCAGGTTCAAGCGATTCTCTCACCTCTGCCTCCCGAGTAGCTGGGATTACAGGCACGTGCCACCACTTCAGGCTAATTTTTGTATTTTTAGTAGAGACAGGGTTTCTCCATGTTGTCCAGGCTGGTCTCAAACTCCTGACCTCAAGCGATCTGCCTCGGTCTCCCAAAGTGCTGGGATTACAGGCGTGAGCCACCACATGCAGCCAATCAGAGGCTTTTTGTGAGTGTCCTCACTCACAGAGCTCTGGGTGGTGAACTGGTGCTGGAATCTCAGTCTTCTGATTCCTTATTCCTCTTTCTTCAACAAGAAACTAACTCAGTAGATTCCAGCATTCCTTTTTCTATCACTATGGGCCATGAACTCTTTCTTATTGCTTTTTCCTTCCACAGATTCATGAAATCTTAATGATATCATCAATAGCTAATTAGACCTTGACCTTAATTACAACAAGAAGCAAAAAATAAATATTGGCAAATTGTTAGCTTGTACAATTTTATCAAATTAAAGGAACAATTTTCATTCAGAATTTTCTAATAAAAAATAATGGTAATGGCCTCTATTTCTTGTATTCTTATGTATATGGCAGACACAAGAGAGGGCCCATGTTAATAGTCTGAAGACTGTCATTCCTATGAGGATCCCATACGGGGACCAGTTGAGAGAACCTTCATTACAAGCTGGGGTTACCTCGTCAAGAACCTTGAATTTCTGTGGCACTCTGTGTTTCTGTAGTCATAACATTTGGAGCAATTGTGGGGCTGGGAACTTAGAGCTTTGCTTTCTCTTTCAATGTGTGGAGGGCACAGATCCTGGAGAAGCTAGAGCCTAACCCCTCTTATGCTCCTTAGGATGGAGTCCACAGAGAAGTGTGAAGCCATCATCACCCACTTTAATGGAAAATATATTAAGACACCCCCTGGAGTACCAGGTGAGGCATCTGGGGCTCAGGCTGAGAGGGCCACAGGTTGTTACTTCCAGTGAAGATTCTGGAGCAGCTTTGCATGAGTGTGCCTGGGCCACATGAGGTGGGACTCAGCTGCCCATTTCCCTTCTCTCTTGGCAGCCCCATCTGATCCCTTGCTTTGCAAATTTGCTGATGGCGGGCCAAAGAAACGACAGAACCAAGGAAAATTTGTGCAAAACGGACAGGCTTGGCCAAGGAATGGAGACATGGTAAGAGGACCTCTGAGGAGACAGGAGTACTGACGACATTAAAGTGGAATGGAAATGATCATGGCATGATTTCTGTGAGCTTAGGTGGAAAGCTTGAGAGCTACAGTATGTAATTGAGAGATGCTGGCTGTTAACATACTGCCAGTATGTTCTCAAGTGGGGCTTTGTGGCCTGCAGAAACAGAAAAACTCTGAAACAGCTGTAGTGGGACTTGTCCAGGCTTTAATTTGTTAAACTAAAACATTCCCAGCCTTGGACATTCTGGACCGGCTCCTGTTCTCACCCAAGGGCTCACAATGTGAACACTGTGTTCTTTCTTTATAGGGCAGCATGGCCTTGACCTATGACCCCACAACAGCTCTTCAGAATGGGTAAGGTTGTTTTATATAATCGAGTCACCTGAAAATGATAATGGCCTGTGTCCAGACACTCAAATGTTTCATCTTAATTCTCTCTATTTGGAAGTCAAGGGAATGTTGGCTGTGCCTATCAGTTGGGGCCCTTCCCTTGTGGTTTCCTGTGACTCAGTACTGATTGAGGTTCCTTCCCACAGGTTTTACCCAGCCCCTTATAACATCACCCCCAACAGGATGCTTGCTCAGTCTGCACTCTCCCCATACCTTTCCTCTCCTGTGTCTTCGTATCAGGTATGTTCATGCCTGAAAAAGGGTGTGGTGGTTTTCCCTACTGTTGTGCTTTAAGTGAAGTAATATAAGGCTAGGAACTACTTGTTTTTTCTTTTAATCATATTACACACAATTTTACATAACAGCGTAAAAGATGATCTGTGTGTGTGGTCATATATATGGTATATAGTTTTAATGGTGTCCTCTTACTCCCCCTCCACCACCTCCACAAGTAAACTCATGTTAATGTCCTACTGTGTAGCATTTGTCATATTTTTTCATATGATGATACACACATGTATAGCATTTGGGGAGTTGTTTATTTTACAAAACTTGAACCATATTAAATATATTTTTACATTCACTCATCTCACTTAACAGTATCCTACAGCAGTGATTCTCAAAAGTATGGTCCCTGAACCAGCAGCATCAGTATCATCTGAGAATTTTAGAAACAGAAATTTTGGACTCCCCTCCAAATCTACTGAATTACAAACTCTGAGGATGGGGCCCAGTGATCTGGGTTTTTGTTTGTTTGTTTGTTTGTTTGTTTTCAGATGGCATCTAGTTCTGTTGCCCAGGCTGGAATGCAGCCACCTTGGCTCACTGCTACCTCCGCCTCCTGGGTTCAGGCGATTCTCCTTGTCTTAGCCTCTGGAGTAACTGGGATTACAGGCATGCGCCACCATGCCCAGCTAATTTTTGTTCTTTTTAGTAGAGATGGGGTTTCACCATGTTGGCCGGGCTGGTCTCAAACTCCTGACCTCTGGTGATCCGCCCTCCTCAGCCTCCCAAAGTGCTGCACCATGCCCAGCCGTGATCTGGGTTTTAACAAGCCCTCCAGGTGATCCTGTTGCAGCTAATGCTGAGATCCTCTGCTCTAATTTTATCTTTTTTAATGGTTGCATTATATTTCATGCTGCAGATATGCCAGAATTCTTTAGCTATACCAAATAGGGGCATTCACTTAGATTTGTTTTTTTGCTGCTATCAATAATGCTCCACTAAACACCCTTGTGCTATATTTTTACATATGCGTGCTTCTATTTCTGGGGGCTAGAGTCCCAGGAGTTGGATTGCTAGGTTGAATGCTGTATGGATTTTCAGTTTTCTAGATGTTGCCAGATTGCGTTCCACAAAGGCTGTGTCACCTCACATTTCCACCAACCCTGTATGAAAGTACCCGTTTCCCTTCAGGCATAGGTGCTACTGCTCTTTTAAAATTGTTCCTGTCTTGCTGGGCGCGGGGCTCACACCTGTAATCCCAGCACTTTGGGAGGCTGAGGCAGGTGGATCACCTGAGGTCAGGAGTTCGAGACCAGCCTGGCCAACATGGTGAAACCTAGTCTCTACTAAAAACACAGAAATTAGCTGGGCATGGTGGCAGGCACCTGTAATCCCAGCTACTCGGGAGGCTGAGGCTGGAGAATCACTTGAACCCGGTAGGCGGAAGTTGCAGTGAGCCAAGATCATGCCGCTGCACTCCAGCCTGGGCGACAAGAGTGAAACTCTGTCTCAAAAAAAAAAAAAAAATTGTTCCTGTCTTGATGAATGTAAAGTACATTGTTATTTTAATTTGCATGTCCCTTACTAGAGGTGAATTTAATCATTTCATTTGTCATAGTTGGATTTGCTTCTGTCTGATTGCTATTCATATGCTTCGCCCATGTTTCTATTTGGTTATTTGTTCTTTTCTCATCAGCTTATAAAAACTCTATATAAGTATTAATCTTCTAAATGTTATCTTTGTTACAAATTTTTTTTCCAATTTTATTTTTTGGCTGTTGACTTTGTGGTCCTCAAACGTTAGTGATGTATCAGAATCACGTGGAAAACTCATTGAAACCTGGGTTGGTGGGCATCACACCCAGAGTTTCTGGTTCAGTAAGATGGGTGGAAGGCAAGAATTTGCATGTCCAACAAGTTCCCAGGTGATGCTGCTGCTACTGCTGCTGGTCCAGGGACCATACTGTGGGAATCACTAATTTTTGCCATATAAAAGTTTAAAATTCGGCCAGGTATGGTGGCTCATGCCTGAAATCCCAGCAGTTTGGGAGGCAGAGGCAGGTGGATCACTTGAGCTCAGGAGTTCGAGACCAGCCTGGGCAACATGGCAAAACCCCCATCTCTACAAAAAATATGAAAATTAGCCAGGCATGGTGGTGCGTGCCTATAATCCCAGCAACTCAGGAGGCTGAGGTGGGAGAATTGCTTGAGCACAGAGATTGAGGTTTCAGTGAGCTGTGATCGTGCCAGTGTACTCCATCCTGTGCAACAGAGTAAGATCATGTCTCAAAAAAAAAAAAAAAAAAAAAGTTTAAAATTTGTATATAGTTAAATTTGTCTTTTTCTTTTATAAATAATTTTTGAGACTGGGCATGGTGGCTCACGCCTGTGATCCCAGCACTTTGGGAGGCCGAGGCGGGTGGATCACAAGGTCAGGAGATCAAGACCATCATGGCTAACACGGTGAAACCCTGTCTCTGCTAAAAATACAAAAAATTAGCCGGGCGTGGTGGCGGGCGCCTGTAGTTCCAGCTGCTGGAGAGGCTGAGGCAGGAGAATGGCGTGAACCCGGGAGACCATCCTGGCTAACATGGTGAAACCCCATCTCTACTAAAAATACAAAACATTAGCCGGGTGTGGTGGTGGGCACCTGTAGTCTCAGCTGCTGGGGAGGCTGAGGTGGGAGAATGGTGTGAACCCAGGAGGCGGAGCTTGCAGTGAGCTGAGATCGTGCCACATGCACTCCAGCCTGGGAGACAGAGCCAGACTCCGTCTCAAAAAAATAAATAAATAACTTTTGAATTTCTTGTCTTTTTTTTTTTTTTTTTTGAGACGGAGTTTCACTCTTGTTGCCCAGGCTGGAGTACAATGGCCCAATCTCAGCTTACTGCAACCTCCGCCTCCCGGGTTCAAGCGATTCTCCTGCCTCAGCCTCCCAAGTAGCTGGGATTACAGGCATATGCCACCATGCCCGGCTAATTTTGTATTTTTAGTAGAGACGGGGTTTCTCCATGTTGATCAGGCTGGTCTCAAACTCCTGACTTCAGGTGATTCACCCACCTCGGCCTCCCAAAGTGCTGGGATTACAGGGGTGAGCCCCTGCGCCCGGCAAATTTCTTGTCTTAATTTTAAAAAGTATTCTCTGTCTCTATACTGTGTATCTGGTCTCAAAGATTTTATGTTTTACATTTACGTTTAAATGTGTAATCAGGAATTTATCTTTGTGTATGGCATAAGATAGGAGTCTGTTTTCTTTCAGAGGGTTAACCAGTTGGCCTAGCACCAAATTATTAAATAATCTAACTTACTGGATTATTTCAAATCCAGTTTGAATTGAAATGTCCTTGCAACCCATAATATACCTTCTGTGTCTATAGATTTGCCTATTCTGGATATAGTAGTCAAAGCTCAGAAAATTGTATGATTGTGAGATTACACATAAGTAAAATCACACAATTTTTTTGTGTGTCTAGCTTCTTTCACTTAGTATGTTTTCAAGATGTATCCATGTTGTAGCATTTATCAGTACTTCATTATTTTTATGGCTGAATAATATTCCATTATATGGCTATACCACATTTTGTCCATCCAGTTATCAATTGGTCATCATTTAAGTTGTTTCCTTTTGGCTACTATGAATAATACTGCTATAAACATTGATATACAAGTTTTTGTGTGGACATATGTTTTCATTTCACTTGGGTATATACCTAGGAGTGGAATTGATGGGCTATATAGTAACTCTGTATTTAACTTTTTGAGGAACTGCCAAAGCATTTTCCAGAGTAGCTGCACCATTTTACATTCCCACCAGCGGCAGTGTAAAACACTTGTTATTCTGTCCTTATAATTGTAGCCATGCTGGCCTGGCACTGTGGCTCACACCTGTAATCCCAGCACTGTGGGAGGCCGAGGTGGGCAGGTCACTTGAGCTGAGGGGTTCAAGACCAGCCTGGGCAACATGGTGAAA
This sequence comes from Macaca thibetana thibetana, assembly GCF_024542745.1. Lineage (NCBI taxonomy): Eukaryota > Metazoa > Chordata > Mammalia > Primates > Cercopithecidae > Macaca > Macaca thibetana. The sequence goes on from NC_065588.1 coordinate 52,895,671, forward strand.
CCCCGTCTCTACAAAAAATACAAAAAATAACCAGGTGTGGTCTGGGTGCAGTGGCTCACCCCTGTAATCCCAGCGCTTTGGGAGGCCGAGGCGAGCGTCTCACGAGGTCAGGAGATCGAGACCATCCTGGTTAACATGGTGAAACCCTGTCTGTACTGAAAATACAAAAACAAAATTAGCCAGGCATGGTGGCGGGCACCTGTAGCCCCAGCTACTCAGGAGGCTGAGGCGGGAGAATGGTGTGAACCCAGGAGGCGGAGCTTGCAGTCAGCCAAGATCCCGCCACTGCACTCCAGCCTGGGTGACAGAGCAAGACCCTGTCTCAAAAGTAGCCAGGTGTGGTGATGCACACCTGTAGTCCCGCTGCTGCACTCCAGCCTGGGCAACAGAGCAAGACCCTATCTCAAAAAATAGAAATAATAATTGTAGCCATCCTAATAGGTATGAAGTGGTATCCCATTGTGGTTGTGATTTGCATTTGAGCCTCTTTCATGTACTCATTGGCTATTTGTATATCTTCTTAGAGAGATATCTTTCCAAACCTTTTTTTTTTCTAATTTTTTTAGTGACAGGGTCTCACTCTGTTGCCCAGGCTGGAGTGTAGTGTCAGAATCATAGCTCACTGTAATTTTGAACTCCTCTTTGCTCTTTTTTAAACTGGATTATTTATTGAGTTTTAAGAGTTGCTAATATTTTAAAAACAGTTTTCTTAATGTTTCTATTTTGAGTGAGGCATGCCAACTTTTCTGGGCTTTGTTGAATATTATTAGATCTTTGTGTCTGAACAATAGTTTCCAGGCAATTAACATTTTTTGTTTTTGCTTGTTTTAGAGAGTGACTCAGACATCTCCTCTACAAGTACCTAACCCATCTTGGATGCACCACCATTCATACCTCATGCAGCCTTCAGTGAGTGTTCAGAAGTGGGCAGAAGCCAAAGAGGCAATTTGATGTAAAGAAAAAACTGACCGGGTGCGGTGGCTCACGCCTGTAATCCCAGCACATTGGGAGGCCAAGGCAGGCGAATCACCTGAGGTCAGCAGTTCGAGACCAGCCTGGCCAACATGATGAAACCCCATCTCTACTAAAAATACCAAAAATTAGCCAGGCGTAGTGGCAGGCACCTGTAATCCCAGCTAATCAGGAGGCTGAGACAGGAGAATCGCTTAAACGCGGGAGGCGGAGGTTGCAGCGAGCTGAGATTGTGCCATTGCACTCCAGTCTGGGCAACAAGAGTGAAACTCTGTCTCAAAAAAGAAAAAGATAAAGAAAAAAAAATGGCTTTTGATGCCAGGAGATGTGGGTGTGAGTTCTGGCTCAGACCCTTGTGCAACCCAGCAGTAAGACCTAAGCTTGTTATTCTTAGACGAGGGTCCTTCCACACCGACAGGCAGAGTTCCTATTCTTTTGCATAGCTGGGTTGCTGCTCACTTACCATTTCTCAGGATTCTTAAATGTCTGTCTCCGGTGGTCCTGACAGCCACCAATCACTGCTTTAGGCAGCCTCACAGGATGCTGCAGCTAACCCTGTCCTTTGTTGCTGTCTCTAGGGTTCAGTTCTGACACCAGGGATGGACCATCCCATTTCTCTCCAGCCTGCCTCCATGATGGGACCCCTTACCCAGCAACTGGGCCACCTCTCCCTCAGCAGCACAGGCACGGTAAAGCAGGATATTTCTGATTGTAAACTCTCTGAATGAGCACGGCATACCTATGTAATACTCTTCAGCATAAGTAACTTATGAATAATGATGGAATTCAGTGTCATCCAGGGCACACTCAGAACAGGACATAAACTACAATGGTAGTGCTCCATGAGCCAGGAATACAGCCATTCTGCTCCCCAGCCCACCCCTTTTAACTGATTCCTACTCATGCACCTCATAAATAGTGCTTCTGTCTGCATATTAGTTTAAGATACACATGTGTCCTAGGAATCCTCATCAAAATAGTACCTGGAAGGATGGAGGTTTCTTAATTAGGTTTATTTTAGGCCTACTGTATTCCTTTTTGCATAGAAAGGGCTCGAGGGTAGAGAAGGAAGTGTGTTGAGGAAAAGCAGAAGGAAGTCGGGAAAGAGGAGGAAAATAAGCCGTACAGGGAGATGTCTCCCTAACAGTGTACTTTAGAACCACCTGAATTGCATTTAAGAGGCTAATGCTCAGATCAACTAAATTAGAATCTCTGGGGTAGAACACAGGCATCAGTATTTTTAAAGCCCCCCAGCTGCTTCAAATGTAGCCAAGAATCACTGCTGTAAGCCCGTTGTTTCTCTTTCTAGTATATGCAGACGGCTGCAGCTATGCAAGGAGCTTACATCTCCCAGTACGCCCCTGTGCCTTCTTCCAGTGTTTCAGTCGAGGTAAGGGTGTTATCATTTCTTTGGATTGAGGTTAGGAAAATGAACGAAGGCAGGTTTCCCCCTGATCAAGATCTTCCTCTCACAATGATGCTGATTCTGTGTTCACAAATAGCTGGTAGGTATGTGAAGAACGTAGGAAGGATGTGCTCGCTTAGGCAGCATGCATACTAAAATTGGAACGATACAGAGAAGATTATGGCCCCTGTGCAAGGATGACACGCAAATTTCTGAAGCGTTCCACATTTAAAAAACAACAACAACAGATGTAGGAAAGAAGGACTTGGTCTGAGTTCATGAATGAGGCCCTTCCTTACATTTGGCCAGCCAGTAGTTAACACCAGGATGCTGGCTTGTATTGGCTAATGTGTCTTGGGAAGAGGACAGGCTGCTAGGAAGGTTGGGGAAGTGGTGGTGTGGGTGGAAACACTCACACACGAGTGTGGAGAGTGGGTAGGTTTGGGAGGGCGCTCGATGTAGGGTGGGCTTTGGTGTAGTGGGAGGTGAGGAAAGGAATGCGTAAGATGACTCCCCTCCTTGGCTATGGCACAGGAGAGCAGCGGCCAACAGAACCAAGCGGCAGTGGACGCACCCTCAGAGCATGGGGTCTATTCTTTCCAGTTCAACAAGTAACAGTGGGTAAGAACCACATGCTGGGGGGCAGGGAGGGCTGTGCTGGCAGAAAGCAGCTCAGCCCAGCCTGAAGTCAGACAGGTTCTCATGTTTGTCTTGCTTGTCTCCTCTCTGGCTTGTGCCTTCTTTAGGAGATTCCCCTCCCCATCTTTACTGAATAGAAATGAATTCTTGGAGATACTCTTGCTCCCAGATTCCAGAGGGTTAACCAGGAATGGAGACCATCCGTCGGCCCTGCTAAGGACTAACACTTAGCCATCGTTTTTCACAGGCCTGGGCCTGGAAAAAGAAAGCTCTATGTTCCTGCCCTTTGCTATTTCTCCATTGCTGATGGAGCCTGGGGGAACCATCACTTTTCTTGTGTGCTACATTCAAGGAGATCAAAAAAACTTTTTTTCTTTTGCAAAGAAAGCTTTTTGTTTTTAACTGCAACGTCCTTTTCCCCTACCCTAAAGAGACATGGTGGTTGTAGCTTCTCATCGATATGAAAAAGTTTTTGATATATTGGAATTATTTGGGAATGCTTTTAAAATAATTTGTAATTATTTCTTTACAAACCAAAACAGAACAGAAAGATGTGGTGCTAGAACATTGATGAAGGAGCTCTATTTACTGAGCTTAGTTCTGGACTTTTGATGTGTGTCTATGTGTTTTAAAAAGTATGCAGCCTTTAAAAAATTTGTTTGGTAAAGCTCTCAGCTCACACACCCCATCTCCTCTTCACCCATATTATGCCTTCTTTCTCTAGTCCAGATTCTTCTTTTTCTCTTTTCTAAACAGCTGAGCCTGCCTATTTTGCCCTCTTACAGCTTTTAATTTTATGGATTTTTAAAAATGACAATTCATGTGGAATTTGGGGTTGGGGGGCAGGCTGGGCAAGGAACAAGGTAGAACACTAAGTAGGCCATGGAAGTGGCTGTTCTTTCCCTCACCCTGCCACACCCTGGGAGAAAAAACTAGACTTTGGCTTCAGAAAGCACAGATGTGACCCAGGCTTACTAAAGAGACAATTCCACAGCCCTGGGAACACACCCTTGAGCCAAATTTGAAGACTAGGTCTTCCCTGGCAAGTTCCGGAAGAATGGACTTACTGACTTTTACCAACTCTTCTCACTGCCAAGGCCAACAGCATCTGAGGAAGTATCTTTTCCAGCTACAGCTTTTTGGGAGTACCTGCTTTCCTGCTTCCTGGAGGACATTTTCTGTCCTGGGCTTCATGGCCCCTCTCTTTCCTGTTGCACGTTGCTATGCCCAGAGCCTTTGCAGCTGTGACCTAGTTGAATCCACACAGGCTCCTTCCACACTGTGGAAGATCTGCTGCTTCACCCACAGACCAGAGGTTCTCAACCAGAGGTGATTTTGTCCTTCCCAGGCCTTTGGCAACATCTAGAGACAATTTCGATTGCCATGCCTGGAGGTGGGATGTGTGTGCTACTGGCATCTAATGGCTGGAAACCAGGGTTGCTGCTAAACATCCTACACTGCATAGTATAGTCCCCACTACCCCCAACTAAGAATTATCTGACTCCAGAGGTCAATATTACCAAGATTGGGAAACACTGATATATCAGTGTTGTCCCTGCCTCCTGGGTTAGGGTAAATTCTCACCCCAACCCTGGACAAACAGTGCCTTTTGACACTCATGCAACTGTTTGAGAAGGACTGGACTGGGATCCTTGAATTCTCCCCAGACTTTGACTTTTGATAACTCTGCATGTAGCAAGAGTGATTCTTGAAAGAGTTGTGGCTCCATGCTGAATGCAAACGTGTACTCGGAGGGATTCAGGTGGGCACTGTTCTGGTGTGTGCTGTGCAATGGTGGGAAAGGACAAAACTCTCTAAACTGTCCAGAGCCACTTGCCCTGCCCTGGTGTGCTTGGACCCTTTGCCCAGGGAACCGGGACATGAGAAATAATGTTCCTTCTGTGGAAGGACAACAGAGAGCTAGGGTAGAAAAGAACAATAAATTCCAACTCTTTATGAGGCCAGGAGTCCTTTAAAAAAGCCTATGTCTTGGTCTTTAACTGTCCCCTTCTGCAAGTTGTGACTCTATACACATGGAGACAGATTGAAGAAAGCCTTCACCCATCTTCTAGGAAATCAGATCCTGCTCCTGTCTTCTCCCCATCACTCCCTTATGCACTGAAAGGAGAATTTCACTGCCCTGCACTTCAAGGCCAGGTGCCTCTCCACCAGACAGTCAAAGGCAAATGATGGAGGATAGAGAGACAGGTGTTCACTAGGCTGGCCATAGGGAGAGGAAGGGGCTGACAGCTGGGGAAAAGAAACTGTAGTATCAGTTGTTCCAAGTAGAACTTGGCCCAGCTTTCCCTCCCTTCCCAGACACCCCAGAATTGAGAGTCCCAGTGCCCCCTAGTGTCGACTTTCTATATACATCCTAGAGGTGGGGGAGTGCGGGGCAATGGGTAGGATATAGAGTGTAAAGGACAAACTGCCGCAGTCTTCTCATTGATGCTTCCAACCTCAGGAAGGGCTTACCCAGTGTAAAATAGCCCCAAGCCCAGCAGCCTTATAGAGGGCTTTGGCTGGGCAGATAGCTTTTGGTTTTGAGTCTCCAGCCCTCAGTCAAGGAAAATATACCATAGCTGCTTTCTTGTCAGTGGTCTTTGAGAGAAAGAGAAAACAAATCTAGAATTCTGTTCATTTGATAGACCAGGGGAGCTTTGCTATGGTAGGAGGTTTAGAAAGGGCCTTTCATGCATAGAAACCACGGTTGATATTGCTGCTCCCCTCTCCTCTGCCTCACAGAACTCCTGAGTCTGTCTTCTTTCTATTTTTTTAAATGTTTAAATGGCTCTAATTTTTTGTTTTGATTTTTGAATTTACCTTTTGGAGTTCTTCTCATATGAATCTACTTGTTAGATTGTATTAATGAGTGTTTCTGGTTTGGGCATGGGAAGTGATAGGGAACCTGAAGTTATTTTGCAGTGGCTAATGGCACTGAGGAATTTCTTTTTTGGTGCATTTGGTTTACACTCATTCCCCCCCTAACTGTTAGTTCATTTGTAACAGTGGGTGAGTGTTTGGAGGGAAGGAGGGAGAAAGGAGGGATACTGTTTCTCCCATGAAATAGTCTAATTGGTTGGGGTGATGGCAGAGGGAAATGTAGGGGAGCCTTCCAGCTCACAGCCTAGGGCTGGGCTCTTAAACACTATGCCTAGTGTTTTCTGAATACTGTCTTCACGGAGCCCAGCTCTTACTCTCTTTGTACTTTACATCTCACCCCCACTCATTATAGATGCTCATAACATTCTTAAAATATTTTAGTACTTGTCATTTTTCTGTTTTCAGTCAACTAGAACACACCAGAGTCCCTTCCTCAGATGGCATAATCCTTTATAGGCTCTGAGCCTGTCTAGCCATCTCCTGTTGGTGTTATTACTCCCCATCTCAGGCTCTGAGATGATACTCAGACCCTAAACTGATTGGACTTTTTGGGTGCCAGTAGAGGTCAGGAAGATGTGGAGATGATGATGGAGAGAGATGTTTTTATTTTTTAGAGATGGTCTTGCTCTGTCACCCAGGTTGGAGTGCAGTGATGCAGTCGTAGCCCACTACAGTCTTAAATTCCTGGGCCCAAGGGTTCTTCCCACCTAAGCCTCCCAAGTAGCCGGAACTACAGGCACGTACTACCAAGCCCAGTGAGTTTTTTAAATTTTTCTAGAGACAGGGTTCTTACTATGTTGCCCAGACTGGTCTTGAACTCCTGTCAAGTGAGCCTCCCACCTCAGCCTCCCAAAGTGCTATGATTACAGGTGTGAACCTCTATGCTTGGATGAGATTTTTTTTTTTTTTTTTTTTTTGAGACGGAGTCTTGCTCTGTCACCCAGGCTGGAGTGCAGTGGCCGGATCTCAGCTCACTGCAAGCTCTGCCTCCCGGGTTCACGCCATTCTCCTGCCTCAGCCTCCCGAGTAGCTGGGACTACAGGCGCCCGCCACCACGCCCGGCTAGTTTTTTTGTATTTTTTAGTAGAGATGGGGTTTCACCGTTAGCCAGGATGGTCTCGATCTCCTGACCTCGTGATCCGCCCGTCTCGGCCTCCCAAAGTGCTGGGATTACAGGCTTGAGCCACCGCGCCCGGCCGAGATGTTATTTTTAATGTTTTTGATTTTGGGTTTTTTTTTTTGGTTGTTTTGTTTGTTTGTTTGAGACAGAGTCTCACTCTGTGGCCCAGGCTGGAGGGCAGTGGTACCATCATGGCTCACTGTAGCCTCGACCTCCCAAGGCCCAGGTGATCCTCCTGCCTCAGCTGCCCGTTCCCCTGCCATCAAGTAGCTGGGACTGCAGGCGTGCACCACCACGTCTGGCTAATTTTTTTATTTTTAGTAGAGACGGGGTTTTACCATGTTGGCCAGGCTAGTCTCCAACTCCTGAACTCCAAACGGCTAATGTTTGTGTTTCTAATAGAGACAGGGTTTCGCCATGTTGCCCAGCCTGGTCTCAAACTCCTGGGCTCAAATGATCCACCTTGGCCTCCCAAAGTGCTGGGATTACAGGTGTGAGCCCCTGCACCTGGCCTTTTTAGTTTTTTTTACTTATTTTCTTTGAGATGGAATCTCACTCTGTTGCCTGGGCTGGAGTGCAATGGCGTGATCTTGGCTCACTGAAACCTCCACCTCCTGGGTTCAAGCAGTTCTCCTGCCTCAGCCTCCCGAGTAGCTGGGATTACAGGTGCCTGCCACCACGCCTGGCTAATTTTTGTATTTTTTAGTAGAGATGGGGTTTTACCACGTTGGCCAGGCTGGTCTCTAACTCCTGACCTCCAAACAGCTAATTTTTGTATTTTTAGTAGAGATGGGGTTTGCCATGTTGTCCAGGCTGGTCTTGAACTCCTGGGCTCAAATGATCTGCCTGCCTTGGCATCCCAAAGTGTTGGGATTACAGGCGTGAGCCACTGCACCTGGCCCTTTGCAGTGTTTTTAACCAAAGAATTTGTAGAGTTGCCCAGACCAGGAATCCTGGTGGCTCTAAAGGGTAATAGACCTTGTCAGTAACAGACAGTGGGGGTGGTAGGAGGACATTACTCATACTGAAGATGAAGACCAGACTTTGCTGCTTCACAGGCCATGCCGGGGGTTGGGCCACTTCAGCTCCACTCCATTCGTTTTCCTTTCCTAACTTGACAATCAGTGAGCTCCTTCACCCTCCCTTAGTGCCTACTCCTGTCACTCCAATGTCAACCCATTGGGAATTGAGGCCTGCATGTGGGCTGTTACTTTGCGTCATACAGATGCTGTAAGAGGCCTTGCTGGAATGTCCTAGGACTCCCTAGTAGCGGTGGCTACTAGTCTTCTAGAAAAGAACTATTGCCGCTGCCTTGTGCACATGCCCCACCTTCTGGGAAAGTGGCAGCATTGCGTTCATGAGGGGCTTTGCATTCTCAGCCAAGGGCAATAAACTTGGGTGGGTGATCTGGCCCAAACTTGCCCCTAGACTCGGCTAGCCCTGAATCAGCAGGCTTGAGAGAGGAGGGTGGGTGTTATAAAAGCCAGTCTGTAAAGGGTAAATTCCAAATCTTGTGCCTTGTTACACCAATCCTTTCTGATTCCCTTTTAAACCAACTATTATTTTTGTGCTGCCTACATTTTCAATCCTCCCAAGCATTAGCAAATTCCTGAAATTTCCTCATTTGGTAGGCCTTCCATAGGAGTCAGCTATGGACTTCCATAGGAGTTGGCAGCTAAAACCAGACTGAGCTTCTGTCTTCCTTCTGATCTTTGCTGCACCTCCCAGGGGACGGTCCCCACATGACTATACAAAAGCCAGGTACCCTCATCACCCCGGTTACCCCTGACCTGATTGTTTTGAATAAACTTTCATTCTCCAAGCAGATCCCCAAATTTCCTTGTCCTTGTTACACATCTACCTCACAATCTCACAATTAAACAAGGACATATTCACCTATTTCTTTACTGTCTTCTCTATGAGGGTTGGGAAGGTGGGGGCTAGAAAAGGCTCATAAATTTTAAACTCTTGGGAATTTAAAAACTCTTGGGAATTTCTATTCCTACAATGTTTTCTCTGGGATTTTTAGCTCACTGATCACCCTAGAACAGTGTGAACTCTCCAGATAGGTCCTGCTGTGATAAGCCAGGGGAGTAGGCTGTGCAGTGACTGCTTAGGGTAATAAGTAATTGTTGGAGGACACCAGCATAGGAACAGAACTTAGAACTTAAGAGGACAAGAAAGCTGCTCGGTGGCTGGTGTATAGCTGTAAAGGTAACCAAATACCAAAGAGGGAGTCTGTCATTTTCATAAGGCTGGAAGCGAATGTTCCTTCTCTATCTTAACATACAGTTTAGGGGGTTCACCAAGACAAAGTTTCCAGGCTGGAGGGTAATACTTTTCCAGCCTCAGTGAAGCCCCCACTCCAACATATACCCTTTCTGGGTGGGTGAATACTTCTTTGCATGTGGACAGAAAATGTTTAATTTATACTTAAACACATTTTATGCATTTTGATCTGGAGACTTCTAGTTTTATACTCTTCCCACATCTATGCCAATGCCATCATTCTAACTTACGCTTCTTTTCTACCCCTGGTCTTTTCCTTGTCCTTCCCTACAACTTGGTAGAGGTCCATTTTGTCTTACTTCACACTTTTTTTTTTTTTTTTTAATAAAACACAAAAGTCTACATTTTGGTGTCTTATCCGTGAGTGGAAAGTGGTAAGCTGGTGATGGTCCCACATTTGCTATGACAGAAACACAGTTAGGAAGCTGGGGCCACATCTCACAAGGCAGGACCTGGATACACTGAATCCCACTTTGCTCCAGCCCAGCAACTCAGCCAGACATTTAGGCAAGAGCACTAATAACCCTTTCCATCCACACAGAGGGTGTGGAACAGGAGTCCGGCTTTTAGTACCGTTTGCACAGAAAAGGCGAACATGTTGTTCCCCTGCCTGTGGTCTCTTAAGCCAGTCATGACCATCCGAACGCTGTCTCCCCCTCAGGTGTACACGTAGAAGGGAAGATGAATACACAGAGTCTTTTGAATCTCTATCAAATGTGGTTTTTTTTATTCAACTGACAAGCACTTTTCTACAGCTGCACTTGTGGAACATCACATGGCAAAAACAGGAGTTTTTTCGCTAGACTTTTTTTTTCTTTTTAACCTTATTAAAAATGAGATTGGTCCTAAAAATATAGAAAGAAATAAATTTAAATTCACAAAAAACTGTACATTATCAAAAAGTCACTAAAACACCACATTTGGTTATATAAAAAGTCCCTTTTGCTGTAAAAGGAACACGGAAACTTGTTGGTGTTGATGTTGTGGTTTCTTCCTGTCAACCAGACTGATGGAGGGGAAGCAAAAGGGCAGGGGGTGGGTTGTCTTTTTATCTTAAACCTGCTTTCCCTACCAAATACTCTTGTCATGAGAGAAAATCCACCTAGCTCAAGGGGGCAGTGAAGATGAGGAAAGAAAAGCAAGAAATGGCCCCTTTGATTATGCCCTATCCCTACCCCTACCCCACCCCGCTCCAGCCCCCACTTCTTCAAACTGAGGCTAGGACCCCACCCCGCCATATGAGTGCCTGGTCCCTACGGAAAGAGATGGAGCTGGGAAAGGAACACAAAGCAGGAACCATGGAGATTTCACTCCCCCATCCACCTCACCTCCAACAATGAAATTAATCTAGTACATCTTATACCAGGGGAAAACTGCCAGGGGGAAAAAGTGGAGCCCCCAACTCTAACAGTTTCAACTGTCTAACACAAAGTTTGTTACAGCGCAGTTATTTAGATAAAATATAAATATTTATGCATAATATAAAGTCAATTCAAATATTCTTCAATCCACCTCTTATTTAAAAGCAAAAAAAAAATCTCAAATAAAATTAAAAGTTTTGAGGTTTATCTGACAGAAAAGGCGACTTTAGAAATAGGCTATGGGGGAGAAGGGGCATAAAGGAATAAAGGGGCTGCCCCAGGACCTACACTGCCCCTGCCCCCTTCAGTGGCTCTTCAGTGCTGCCAGAATACAAGGAATGCTCCACCTCACCTGGCACCCCTACCCCCAATGGAACATTTCTTGGATGCCTCAGCTCTCTGCTTGGGCCAGCCAGCAGCCACCTCCCCAGTGCAAGTACCCGTAATCTCTGAAGGGAGGGGCTCTGCTGAGCAGGAGAAGCAGGGGGCCAAGGGCCCATGGCTATAGCTGGGAGTCAGCAGCTTTCCTCTCATGTTGGGGGTTAACTTGGACACAGTCACATGTAGGGCAGTGATGGACCCAGAACCCCTCCTCCCTACTCTCCTGTGCTCCAGGGTCTCTGCTGCTGGGGAAGGGGTCCTGGAGTATGAAGTGAAGAAAAGCACAACTAAATGGGATAAGGAAAAGATCCAGTTCTACCACTCTCCTGTAGAAGCTTAAGATTCAAAACTACCGAGAGGAGAGGGAGTTCCTGCTGAAAGATTGCACAGTCTGAAGAGGCTGGAACAAAAATGACCAGGAGAGAGACACAGCCTTGTCTCCAGAGAAATTGTTCCTGTGGTTTCCCAAAGACAAAAAAGTGATGGTTTTAAACAACGGGAAAAATGGGAATGAAAACAGATACTTGGGGAAACTGAATGGATCCTATCAAACAATACAGGGTCACAAGCACAGCATCTTCTCACACACACACACACACACACACACAAAACGTGCTCTCTCTCTGAGGCCGGCCCCATTGCTACCTGGCCTCCATCTTGGGGTGCACCCAAACTCAGCAGTAGTTGTCCCTGAGGAGTTCCCAAGAGGGTTTGGGAAGGAGGTGGGGAAGGAGGCTGGAAGGCCCAGGAGGCCTCCCTGCCCTCTCCCCAGCTACTGAGTTTCAGAAAAGGCTGGAAACTCAGCATGTGAGGAGCATCCAACGTCATACAGGGGATAGCTATCGGCAGGAAGATGGGGACAGAGAAAAAGACAGGGACCTCTGAACGTTTTTTTTTCCTTTGAAGGGAAAAGATTTGGGAGAAGAGAAAAGGAGGGAGGAACCCGTACACGATAGTTTTACATTATTGGATAAGAGAAAATCTGAAAACTGGGGGGTGGGAGGTGGGAAAAGAAAAACAGACCGCGAAAAGCAGGGAAGGGACTGAACATGGAAGCAGCATGTCCAGGGCCCGGTGTCCGGCGCGACACACTTGGGAGTTAAGTCCACTTTACTGGCCGTCACTGCGGGTCCGCACACAGTACAGAGTGTTTCTTGGTTTCACACATTCACTAGAACTATTGCTATTGTTAAATAACCCCAGAATGCTGGGGCACGTACAGGGGAGGAGAGGAAGCAGGGAGGAGGAAGTAGGGACTTCTTTCCCCGTCCCCATTTTTAATTAGCAAATAAAACAGAAAAGAAAAATTTTTTTTCTTTCTTTTTTTGGCTTTTAGTCCAGAAGGACCTCATCTCTGCACCTCTTATTTGAGGAGCAAGAGGAGGAAAGGGAGAAAGGGATATAGGAATAAGAGGATGTGGGGTGCTGCCAAGGGCAAGGTCAAAAATCAGGGTTGTATCTGACTTGAGTCTGGACCCAGGGCAGCATCAGCAGGTGAAAATGGCAGGTTTTTTGTTTGGAAGGTAGGGGGGAGATGCCACAAGGTGACTCCCCACCTCCCTTGCCTCACAGATTGGCCTGTTTTCCCTGATAAAACTCCTCCCAGCGGCTCTCGAAGAAGCGGCGCATGATGTGCCCAGCCTTGCCTACTTCAGAGTCATCCTCGTTGAAGGTCTGGCAGTTGTCAAATACCAAGAGGGCATCAGCCGCAAACTCCTCTGAGCTGGTGTACCTGGACAGGGCAGGGGCAAAGCTGTGAGCTGGGTAGGAGTTGCAGCAGTAGCAAATACCAGGCGGATGCACCCACATCTACTTACCCTCCCCTGAGCAGCCGCTCCCGCATGGTGGAAAAATCCATAGGATTTTTGATGATGCGCCGGTACCCACTCACCAAACGTGGGTTCACAGGCTCTAGGAAAGGCCAGGCTGCATCATGGGACTCCATCTCCATCAGGATAATCCTATCATTACAGGGACAGTGATGGCTCCATCTCAGAAAGCAAATATACTGACCCCTCCCAGCCCTTTCCTCTGGCAGAGGTAGGGCCAACTGTCCCCCCAGGATTCACTCAACTCACTCGCAAAATGTGAGATCACTGTGGTGGTTCCGCATTGAGAGTCGCCGCCGCTTGGAGGGGGACTGCCCCTCTTCTGAGTACTGAGGCCCTGCTGCTGGGCTTTCTCGACCCCTCAACAGTACCCGGCGTCGGCGGCCATCACCCTCTGAGAAGTTCAGCGAATAAGCACTTTTCCGCTTCTGGCCTCGCTTTGGGAAACCAGGCTTCTGAGTGAATTCTCCCTCTACCTGCTTAGTATAGGAAATAAGTGAGATTAGCAACAGCTGGAGATGCACTGCTTGCCCTACTACAAGCTCTGCCTAAATGTGATTTAAGGCTTCAAAATACTATCATGCATAAGCCGGCACTGGTTTATTCACATAACCCAATGAAGTAGGTAAAAGGGAAGATACAGTTATTATCATTTTATAGAGAAAGCAATTAAAGCTATAGAATTTAAGTGACTTGTCCAAAAAAGGACTTAGAACCCAGGTCCCCTAATACCCAGTCTGGGACTCTTTCCAAGGAGACGAGATATTGAGCATAATCTCTGATTTCTGTTTGAGTGTGGGAAAGAAAGAGCAGAAGCCTCACCTGAGCCAAACAGACAGTACAAAACCAATCTCCTTCTGGGACAGCCTCCATCTTGGGACGATGGCAGTAAATGTGGCAGCCACGGTCACACCCATCACAAAGCAGAAGAAACTCATCATTGTCACCCTTCCGGCAGACTAGACACGTCTGGACCAAGGTTGTGAGGAGGCAGAATGAGCTCTCAAGCCTCTACCTGCCAGTGACCCCACCCGCCCCTGCTGGCTGGCCCCTCAGCCTTTCCAGGCTCTCTCAGCCTCTTACCACTTTGTTGACAGACTTCTCCCAGGCAATGGATCTCTCCAGCTGGCCCAGGCACAAGCACACCTGGGCTGCGCTCCGGCACCGCTCGAGGGTCTGGCGCCAGACACGAATGCGAGGGGTGATCTCGTATGATCTGGAGGGAGAAAGTGGTGATCTTTGGATGAGGAGCAGGATCCACTAAAGAGGGAACTTATCCCTTTCTCTCCAAGACCAAGAATGGAGGGTGGGAGTCACTCACATCTCTGTAGTGGTGCCCTCAGGGGCACCATTAGGTGTGCTAAGCAGGGCCTTCTCCAGCACAACCTCATGAGTTGGCCAGAGGGGCTCCCGCAGGTACCGCCGTTCTACATTCTGTTCCAGGGCAGCCAGCCGCATCACAGCCAGGTCCAAAGGGTTGGTAGTTTTACGCTGAGGTGCCAGTCCTTCCCTGCCTCGACCTCGCCAGGTGATATCCTCCTGGGAGCTGGAGAGGTGCTCACAGTAGGCCAAGTCTTCACGGGTAGAGTCCGGGCTAGGACATGTCCAGCCCTTGAGTTAAGAGAGAGGAATAAAACTCACTGTAAAAGGAGGAAAATTTGGCATAGGAAAAAACCAAAACAAACAACAACAAAAAAAACATGACCCACTTAAGGTAGGTCACCTGTGAAGTAGGGACCCAGGGTTTTTTCTAACAGGGCATAAGGGACTAATGCTTTTCCCTAAACAACTTCCTACACAGTGCCAATCCCACCATACCCGAATCTGCAGATCAGACATGATAACCCGCTGCTCCAGATCCTCGACCCATTGAAGCACTGCTAGGTCTGTCTCATACGTCTTCTCTTTGGGGGACCAGCTCATTATGCCTTCTTGAAAGACAGGTAGTTGCCTGGGCTCAAAGATGGGGTCTGAGAAGAGAGGTGGCAGAGGGAGAGGCCCATCAGGCTGTTGTCCACAGCAGCAGCTCAGTGCTTACCCTGGGCTCTTCAGCTCAAGCTGGGTGTAGGAGTGTATTTACCAGCTGAGGGCCGTAGGCAGACTTCCTGCAAGAAGTCCCTGTGCTTGTTAAGGTGTTTGTGAAGTGCCTTCTCCCGGATACCTCGGGGATGTAGGGCCTTGAGCATGGCATCCAACGTTTCAGGATCTCGTATCCACCACCAGCCTGAGCACATCTCTGTGAGCGGATGAAATATATGTGGGGTGCCAGCTGTGAAGCACTGCCCACACTGGATACCCCCACTCCACTCTCACTCCAAGATCACTCACCAGGTGGGACAGGCTGGGCTGTCAGCTGGGTTAGATAACGCTGTTCCATTTGTTTGAAGAACTTACTGGGAGGTCTCCCTCTCCGTTTGGGCTGTCCCAGCCCTGTGGGACTCTGTGGCATTTCTCCAGGGTCTCCTGCTCGCCTCTTAGGGGCCAACCCAGCCAAGGGCGTGGAAGAGAACTGCACTGGAGAACAAGGGTTGGCAGCACTGGGTCTATTCATCTGTGAATAAAATGAGACATAAGGATGTTTTCATGTTTATAGGTTGCCTCAACTTCAGGCAGCAGCTCCATACCCAGGCAATGGTGCCTGTGGCAAGATGAAATCAAGTGCATACTACTAATTCTGGCTACTTACTGGCTTGGAGGAGGCAAGCTGCTGAGGGGAGGGAGTGGGTTGGTCCTCAGAAACTGCAGGGGGTGGTGTAGGGGCAGCATTGCAGGGCATCTGGGCTGAGATGTTAAACCAGAGTGCTTGAGGATCAGGGCTGGATTCTGCCTCATCAGGCTCTGGCTCCTCCGGGGGCTGTGATGGAGCTGGGTCTAGTTTTCCAGGACTGCTATCAGGCGTGAGGACTGAGCTGCTCAACAGGGAGCTATGGCTCTGAGTCTGGCTCAGCCAAGACAGGAAGGCTGACTGGCTGAGGTCATGCTGGCTCTGACCCAGTGACAAAGGGGAGCCTTCTTGCTCCAGGAACCCCTTATGGGACTGAGGATGGGACTGAAGCTGAAGCTGAAGCTGAGGTTGGGGCTGGGCAGGAGCATGAAGCTGAGCCTCAGGCTGAAGCTGGGCCTGGGGCTGTTCTGAATCCTGACCCCTGACAGGGGACTTAAGGTGCCTAGGTTGCATAGACCCAGGCTTAGTTTTTCGAGGTCGGCCTCGGGCCCGGGCAGGAGAACTGGCAGTGGTGTTGGAGCCAGCTAACTCCATCTTCATAGAGAAGAGGGCAGGGTTGAGTGACGTATGGGCTGCCACTTTTAAGGAGTCAGTTTCCTTCTTTATCACATCCTCGGGAACTGTAAAGAGAAGTAAAGAGCTTAAGACATATGCTGACATACAAGGGAAAAGTAAAAGGGTGTATAAACTTAGGACCTATGCTTTCTTTTTCTCTTGGACTTAGCCCCCCTTTTTTGAGATTCCACTGGGAAGAGCTTACATACCAATGAACACAGTATCTGGGGAAGAAACACTATTCTCCCAAGTAATCAGCAGCAGCAGCACAATCATAAGCTAACATTTATTGCAAACCAACTATAGGTTAAGTATTATTCTAAGAGACTTAACTCATTTTAATCCTCTCAGTAGCCTCATGAAGTACAAATACTATTATTATCTCAACTTCACAAATGAAGAAACAGAAATATACAACTGGAAATGGCAGAGCAGGTGGGTAGGCAGCTTTACTCTAAAATCTGTGCTCTTAACCATTACACCATATTATCAGAAAATGAAAGAAGCCCAAGACTACTAAGGAAAAGGAATTATTTAATTCTTGTTTGATAGGACTCAGAATCCACACTCCCACAGACACAC
Organism: Macaca thibetana thibetana; assembly: GCF_024542745.1. Taxonomy (NCBI): domain Eukaryota; kingdom Metazoa; phylum Chordata; class Mammalia; order Primates; family Cercopithecidae; genus Macaca; species Macaca thibetana. The sequence continues at coordinate 52,912,412 of NC_065588.1, forward strand.
CTACCTAAGTTCCCCTCTGTTCCTTCTACAAAGATACCAGCCAAATATGGCAATACCCAGTAGCGACGTCTGTAGCGGTCTTGACCCAGGGAGACCGCCCGAAGCATCTGGGATGAGTGAAGCAGCTTTTTGCGAAAGAAAAGCTGACGCTGGGTAGACAATGAAAATGAAGATGAATAAACGCATTTCTAGAGTGACAGTGGTGAATTCATCCAGTATATCGGAGAAAGGCAATGGCTCTCAGCCCCTCTATAAAAGTGATGCCATCTGGGCCTAACTCAGAAGGTGATTAAGGTCAAGAGCGGTGGCTCACACCTGTGATCCCAGCACTTTGGGAGGCCAAGGCAGGTGGATTGCTAGAGGCCAGGAGTTCCATGTTACCAGCCTGGGTAACATGTGGAAACTCTGTCTCTATAAAAACACAAAAATTAGCCAGGCATGGTGGCTCCCGCCTATAGTCCCAGCTACTTGAGAGGATCACCTAAGCCCAGGAGGTTGAGGCTGCAGTGAGCCATGATCGTACCACTGCACTCCAGCCTGGGTAATAGAAACCCCATCTCAAAAGAATAAAAATTAAAATTAAATTTAAAAAATACGGTGATCGGCCGGGCGCGGTGGCTCAAGCCTGTAATCCCAGCACTTTGGGAGGCCGAGACGGGCGGATCATGAGGTCAGAAGATCAAGACCATCCTGGCTAACACGGTGAAACCCCGTCTCTACTAAAAAATACAAAAATCTAGCAGGGCGAGGTGACGGGTGCCTGTAGTCCCAGCTACTCGGGAGGCTGAGGCAGGAGAACGGTAAACCCGGGAGGCGGAGCTTGCAGTGAGCTGAGATCCGGCCACTGCACTCCAGCCTGGGCGACAGAGTGAGACTCTGTCTCAAATTTAAAAAAAACAAAAAAACAAAAAAAAATACGGTGATCAATTCTTGCCCAGCCCGTATCTCCAACTCTTGGGAGGTTAGAAGCACAATACCTTACTGAGTTTTTCTATCTGGCGCTCTAGCTCTGGGATGCTAGATGCTGTGGCATCAACCTGGGGAGAAACATGTGAGCATTAAGAAAAAGGAGGTTATTAGATTCAAGAAAGAGGAATCTATTTTCTAACTCCCACTTTCCTTGATCTTGGGCCAGTACCTCTCCATCTCTTCGACCCCTGCGGCCATGGACAGCTGCTGTAGACTCCTCTTCTTCCTCTTCTTCCATGCCACTGGTCTCCTCCATGATCCGAGAACTGCGCCTCCGTCCCAGGCATTCCTCTGGCCCTTCCATCTCTACCTCAGACCGCCCAGTTCGCTTGGCCAGAACAGTTTTCAGTCTTGAAACAGATGGAGAAAGATGAAGGGATGGCCGAGCGCAGTGGCTCACACCTATAATTCCAGCACTTTCGGAGGCCAAGGCAGGCGGATCACCTGAGGTCAGGAGTTTGAGACCAGCCTGGCCAACATGGTGAAACCCTGTCTCTACTAAAAATACAAAACTCAGCCAGGTGTGGTGGTGGGCACCTGTAATCCCAGCTACTTGGGAGGCTGAGGCAGGAGAATCGCTTGAACATGGGAGGCAGAGGTTGCAGTGAGCCGAGACTGTACTATTGCATTCCAGCCTGGGCAACAGAGCAAGACTCCATCTCAAAAAAAAAAAAAAAAAATTAAGGGAAACTGGTGAGGAACATGATAGTGCCACAGTAGAAATACCTGGACTCCAAACCATCCTGGGCCCTGGTAAGGTCCCAAATCCAGGGAAGGGGCTAAAGCATCACATTTCATGCCAAAACCCTGGCTATGCTTCACCCACCCCACTTCTCTCCTCTCTGGGGCTCTACCCTCTGTCTGGTCCCTACCTCCGGAGCCGACCTTCAACAATCCACTTGTTTTTCCTGTAGCTGGACATACTCTCCAAAGTCTTGTCAATCTCACTGCAGGGGAATAGGGAATAGGATGAAGTGGCAGCACAAAAAAAGGGAAAGGAGGCTCAAGGGTAAAGGGGCTGCAGCTGAAAAAGGAGTTCCAGCCTAGAAACTAGATCAGATGAATGGCAGAGGAAGGCTTAGGCTCTCCCAGGGAGGGCACTGCAATTCAGTCCCAAGTCACTCCATATCTTCAGAACATGGCAGTGAACACACATTTCTGAGGACTTCTGGAAAGCTAGAAGTCCTCCATCCCATTCTGATGCAAGGCATACAATGACCATCCCCACTCCCAGCCTCTCACTTGATGATGAGGGTGGAGCCATTGAGCTCATGCACAAGGAAGGCCAGGACAGCAGCCTTCTGCTGGGGTGACTGGGCCTGAAAAGGCTGGGTGCGCAGGCGATCACAGAGGGCTGGCTCTACTCCGTATGCCATAAGGAAGCAGCGCAGGATCTCCGACACATTGTCTCTTGTCAGTGGGATCTCAGACACCTTCTCCCCCAAGATCTTTAGGGACTGTGTGGAGGAGAGCATAATGGGAGTGAGTAGGGAAAGATGAACAACCAAGTTGGGTGAATGTGCAACAGAAAAATACACCAGAAGAGAACTATGGGGGTTAAGATAGAATACAAAAGACCACAAAAGAAAAGGAGTAAAATAAAGAAAAATAAAATAAGGAGAGAGGAATCAGGAAGAAAAAGAAATGGAAAAATATAAGGAAAAGAGAAACACTAAGTAGTTTTATCTCCTTTACTTGTCCTGGTTACTTTGGGAGGGACTTGCACTCACCTGACAGTAGGAGGGCAAGCCAGGATCATGGAGTGCAGCCTTCAGCAGCCTCACCAGCAGGTCTTGCACCTCACCCAAGCTGTCGCCTTGACACAGGAGTCCTTCCTGCAGGACCCCCAGGCTAGGCACATCTTTGGCAGGATCAAAGCCCAGCACCTTGCCAAAGCTATGCAGGAACTCCACAATGGTCAAGCAGTCTGAGAAGGCCCCACTGGGCAATGTCAGACCAGGGACTCGTGAGAAGTCAGGCAGGGGCTAGAGAGATAAAAGTGTTCTGTTAACAGTTAACACTGTTTTATTTTTTAAAATAAAAGAGTTAACACTTTTATTTTTTTAAAATAAAAATTAACACTGGGGTTCTTCCTTTAATCTTTATGTAATTTTTTTTTTTTTTTTTTGAGATAGGGTCTCACTCTTGTCACCCAAGCCAGAGTGCAGTGGCATGATCTCTGCTCACTGCAGCCTTGACCTCCTAAACCCAAGCAATTCTCCCACCTCAGTCTCCCAAATAGCTGGGACTACAGGTACATGCCACCACACCCAGCTAATTTTCATATTTTTTGTAGAGATGAGGTCTCGCCATGTTGCCCAGGCTGGTCTTGAACTACGGGGCTCGAGCAATCTGCCCGCCTTAGCCCTCCCAAAGTGCTGGGATTACAGGTGTGAGCCATGGCACCCGGCCTTCCTTTAATCTTTAATGGAAATGTTTCTCCCATTGCAGAAGTCCCTGTTTTTTTTTTTAAAGGAAAGTCTTCCCAGCTGACCCAGGAACTGTTACTCTCTCCTCACTACCTGGTGGTCAGTCAGACACATATCCTCTGTTGGCTTCTTCATTTCCTCCAAGATCATCTGTTGCCTCTGCCGTTCCTCCAAGCGCCTCTGTGTGGCCAGGGTCTTATCTGCTTTACAGGCTGGCTTGGCTTTGGCCACCTCCTCCTTTTCCTTCATTTTTACCTTCTCCTTCTTTTCCCTCTTGACTTTTTCCTTCAGTTTTTCCTGCTTTGTCTTTCCCTTTTCTTTCTCAGCCTACCCAAGGAAAAGAAGAACCAGGAGTGCCATAAAGATACCAGTTACTATCCTTCCCTGTTCCCAGTCCTCCCAACCTCACGGCCCAGAAATCTCACTATAAAACAAGACTGATGTACGTGTCTTGCAAAATCAGTTTAGTGGCTTCAAAATTATACTTGGCAAGTTTGTACATGCACCTACCTTGGATTTCTTCTTAGCTTCCTTCTGCTTTAAGCTCTTGGTCTCTTGTTTCCGCTTATTTCTGGCCTGTAAACCATAAGGGAAGTCATTTCTCCTCAAACTCTGAAAGCATCTCTGCTTGGGCTAGGATTCAAAAACAGACAAGGGTGCTGGGGAGGAGAGGTGAGAGATGGAATGAGGGGTTGGCAATGGATTAATTCTCTCACCCTAGAGATGCCCACGTTATTTTTGAACAAGCCCAATTCTCTAAATCAAGCGCAAGAAATTTCAGGGTAATGAAGATATACTGCTACACAGGGAGTGGTGGATGTGAGAGATGAAAATAAAACATGAAGTAGACTGTAGGAAAAATTAACCTACTGTGTCATCTCTCTGATGTCCCTCACCTGCCCTTGGATAGTAGTCTGACACTCTCCCCGTTGTACCTTCTGCCTCATCTTCTTCTTGCTTTTACCAATCTTTGCTTTATCTTCCTCATTCGATGTTTCTTGAGAGCAGAAAGAAAAATGAAACAAGTGAGGCAGGAAGGCAGTTCTCTAGCATCCAGGGCAACACATGCCTGTCTCAAAGCTGGCCTCCCAAGCAGTTCCCTGAATAATCTAGTTTTTTTTTTTTTTTTTTAAGTATACATAATAAAACATTGGGGGGAAAAATGTAGGAGAGGCACCTGCTATGGGTGTGGCACAAAGAACTCAAATGACATCTGCCCAGAAGCACCAGCCCCTGGCTCCAATCAGACTGCTTTACAAGGTGTCCTGCTGATAGAAAAGAGGCCACAATGGCAGAGTAGCCTTGTAGCCAATCTCTATCCCAGGATACCTGACAAGAGCAGCAACCCACAGACTGATTTTAGAGCAGAGAGCAGAGAAAGGATATAGCAAGCCAAACTGTCAGGGAAAGAGGGTAGTAGTTAGAAGCACTGATTAACCAAGGATGTGCCGGAAAAAAGCCCACACAGCGGACACCTCAAAAGAATCAGATCAACATTGACATAGCTATTGATCATGCTCAGCTCCATGTCTTGCTTCACTAAAAGTTCTGAATTTCTTCCTTCTGGAAGACTTGTGGAAGTATAATTCTGCAAGCAATAGAGTATTTCATAGTTGATGTTTCTGACATGACTCTCTCTCTCTCTATATATATATGTATGTGTATATATGTATATATGTGTGTGTGTGTATGTATGTATATACAGACACAGAGTCTTGCTCTGTCGCCCAGGCTGGAGTGCAATGGCACAATCTCGGTTCACTGCAACCTCCGCCTCCCAGGTTCAAGCCATTCTCCTGCCTCAGCCTCCTGAGTAGCTGGGACTACAGGTGTGTGGCCACCACGCCCTGCTAATTTTTTGTATTTTTAGTACAGGAGGGGTTTCGCTGTTTTAGCCAGGACGGTCTCGATCGCCTGACCTCATGATCTGCTGGTCTCAGCCTCCCAAAGAGTTGGGATTACAGCAGTGAGCCACCGTGCCCGGCCCTGACATAACAATATTTATTAATTTGTTTCTGGTATAGAAACGCCACCATATGTCTACATGACAACCCTTTAAGACAATTACGGGCAGATGAACTACCTAAGGCTTTGAATAAAATATGAGACTTGACCGGGTGCAGTGGCTCACGCCTGTAATCCCAGCACTTTGGGAGGCTGAGGCAGGTGGATCACCTGAGGTCAGGAGTTCGAGACCAGCCTGACCAACATGGAGAAACCCTATCTCTACTAAAAATACAAAATTAGCCAGGTGTGTTGGCACACGCCTATAATCCCAGCTACTCTGGAGGCTGAGGCAGCAGATTCGCTTAAACCTGGGAGGTTTTAACTAGGGAATCGCTTAAACCTGGGAGGTTGCGGTAAGCCAAGATCGCACCATTGCACTCCAGCCTGAGCAACAAGAGCAAAAATCCATCTCAAAAAAAAAAAAAAAGAAAAGAAAAAAAGGTCAGGTGTCGTGGATTACGCCTGCAATCCCAACATTTTGAGAGGCCAAGGCAGGTGGATCACAAGGTCAGGAGACCGAGACCATCCTGGCTAACGTGGTGAAACCCTGTCTCTACTAAAAATACAAAAAATTAGCCAGGCGTGGTGGCGGGCGCCTGTAGTCCCAGCTACTCGGGAGGCTGAGGCAGAAGAATGGCGTGAACTCAGGAGGCGGGGCTTGCAGTAAGCTGAGATCGCGCCACTGCACTCCAGCCTGGGTGACAGAGTGAGACTCCGTCTCAAAAAGAAAAAAAAAAAAAAGAGACTTGTTCTAGGTCATTTGGTTGAAACATGACAGAGCTACATGTCTGAGTGAGAATCAAAAGACTAAGTTTTTTCACATTCTTCACACTACACCAGGGTAAACGCACTATTTACTGAAAAATTTAGGTATTTCTCACCCGTCCATCCACTAAAACAGTGCTGCTGCTTCTTCTTCTTATTATTATTATTATTTTGAGATGGAGTTTCACTCTTGTTGCCCAGGCTGGAGTGCAATGGTGCGATCTCAGCTCACCGCAACCTCTGCCTCCCGGGTTCAAGTTATTCTCCTGCCTCAGCCTCCGGAGTAGCTGGGACTACAGGCATGCACCACCACGCCAGCTAATTTTTTTTTTTTTTTTTTTTTTTTAGTAGAGATGGGGTTTCACCATGTTTGCTGGGATAGTCTCAATCTCTTGACCTCATGATCTGCCTGCCTTGGCCTCCCAAAGAGGTGGGATTACAGGCGTGAAACACTGTGCCCGGCCTATTATTTTTTTTTAGAAACAGGGTCTTGCTGTGTTGCCCAGGTTGGAGTGCAATAACACAACTGCAGTTTACTGCAGCCTCCAAACTCCTGGGCTCAAGTGATCCTCTCCTGCCTGCCTCAGCCTCCTGGGTAACTGGGATTATTAGGCACACACCACCATGCCTGGCTCCCAATTATCTTTTAAATTCAGACGTGAATTCTGAACTTCCATGATCGTAAAAATGAGTAAGGTAGGAGGGTACAACTGAACCAGTATAAGATAAGGAGCTAAAAGATGGAAAGGAAGGGCAAGAAAGTCCTCTCCTCTGGGCTAAACACATCTGGGGACAGCCCAAGGTTTCACTGGTAGCAGCAACTCAAGAAAGAGTATGGCTGGAAAAGAAGCATTCCCAAGCGCTGGGACTATGATGCTGGATTCCAAAGAGAAGCTGATTCAGATTCGTTCTTCCCAGATAATGTTAGTCACGCTCCTGGGAAATCCAGGTATTAGCAATTCATCAACATTTTAGATACCTCACGGAGGAAGCCGAATTCCAAAGTAAGAAACACCACTGTACCTTGGGCCTCCAGTTTCTTTAGGAGGCGGTTGTCTGTCTTGTCCAACAGCTCAGTGATTTTGACCTTAGGTGGCCGACCTCGGCCCCGTTTCACCTTGGGGACTTCCTTAGTCTTAGTCTTCTCAGTGTTTCGAGGTCGACCCCGTTTGCCAGTAATTGCCTGAATCCTCGATGGGATCTCCTCTGCTGAGAGCTGCACCCACTGCAAGCCCTAAGGTAGCAAGGGAGACTGTTACAGTAGGAAGGAATCGGTGCAGGCCACTAGACCCTCGGAACCATTCAATGCCCCAGAACCTTCAAACCCCACAAGAGGAAGCTGCAGCTTGTCCACCAACTCATCCTCTGGGACAAAAGCATATTTAACCCTTAGGTCTGCACCTCTGGCGTGTCTCTTTCTTCAAAGAAATCTCCAACAGGCATACGGGGACTGAAGCTGAAGTGCTCACGGCGGACACTGTGTACCACATTGCGGCTCAGGTACTAAGAGGAGGAAGTAAAGTAACATTAATAAAGCTGGAATCCTACCATGTATTTGGTCAGCAAAGGCACAAGCAGAACAGACCCAGAGCAGACAATGGCAGCCTGTTGCCACTGAGCCCAAGAACGGAGTCTTAGGCAGTGGAAAGGAGTCCACTGAGCCCAAGAAAGGAGTCCTTTAAAAAAAAGCTACATTACCTTGATCACTTCTGGAAATTGCTTCATCCTCTTCCCACAGGGGCCATAATACCAGGTCTCCCCCTGCCATCGGTGGCTGCCCTTCTTGATGCGCACCTCTCTCCGCCACCTGCCAGAGAAGCACATGGGCCCTGCCGCCAGGTCACACCCCTACCCACTCCCATGCCACCTAAGAGCCAAGCCCTCTGAGCAGATGGCCCTCCCCACATTTGTATCTCTAGAACTGCATGCAGATGCAAAAGCATCAACAGAGATAAGCTTGGATAGAAGGCTGACTTAAGCTCCAGCAAACACACCAACGTCCTTAGGAGAAAAGCAATACACCAAACTGCACAAGCTCAGAGATCTCCACCCCCCTTTACAAAATCAGTGAGATAAGCAGTCAGAAACCCCTCCCTGAGCCATTCAGGGCAGTTACTGGATTTCCAGTAAAGAGGATAAAGACCTAAGGGGAATAAAAGCAGAAGACAAAGGACAGGGAGGCAAGCAGAAAAGTAAATTTGCTGCTGGCTCCATGAAAAGACTCAATATGCCAGGGTTTAGTTAGGAACTCTGTGCTCTGAGCAATATTATTCTAAGACTAACTCTAATCTTTCTCTCAAAATTTTAAGCAGTACTCAGACTTGGTGACCACAAGTAGCCTTGAAGGGGAGGGGTGGGGAAGATCCAGGAAGGCAGTTATTTCCACAAGGCCCTGGTGTCAGCTAGTTTGTTCATTTTGGTCATGTACTGTTCCTGCCCTCACCTCTCCTAAGAGCATTAAAACAACAAAACCACCTCAATTCATTAGTACTAAGTCACTCCTCATTCATTACTATCCCTTCTCTACAGAAATAGGACAAGCCAGCTAGTTTGGATGTAAGCCCTAGGGTTTGAAAAAGATAATAGCTGGAGCTCCTTGGGCAAAATTGAGTCACTACAAGATGAAGAAAGAATAGGTGATGGAAGATAGACCTTGAGAGAAGACGGAAAACCTAGGAATCTCATGCCAAGAAACATTATCACTGCAGATAACTGTCCTGTAATCTACTCTTGTATGGCTCATTCCTCCCCCATCTCAGAGGAAAAGAGGCATTCCCTTCTTTCTAGAGTTGTGCATTAAACTTGTCAAGGTCAATAAATGTAGCAAACTAGAGCATTTACCCATGTTGGAGGGGAAGACGAACTTCTTCTGGGGTAGCAATACGTCTCCTCATGACATCACCTTGGGAGGAAGGGATACCCAAGTTAAGAGTTCAAGCAAAATATTTAAACAATAGACCAGCAGGGAAAGGCTAACTGCAACATGGGACAGAAAAGTTTCTTGGAACCAGACAGGGATAGAATAGAATCTGGATACTCACCACTACTAGAAGTAGTGAGTTCCTCTCCAGTGATCTCTTCCAGGTCAGCAGTGGTTTCTAGGAAGCTGCTGGCATCCTTATTTGCTGGGGAGGCTGTTGGAAAGGCAGCTGCTGGGGAAGTTACAGGAGAGGCTTTTGGGGATGTCACTGAAGCCGTCAAGGGGACTTCTGAGGAAACTGCTGGGAGGACTGCTGAGGAAGCTGGAGAGACCACTGAGAAGACTGCTGGAGAGACAACTGTAGAAGCTGCGGGACAAACTTCTGGAGAGATTTCTGGGGAGGCTGCTGGAGAAACCACTAGGGAGACTGCTGGGGAGGTTGTTGGCGAGACTGCTGGTGAGGTTGCTGGATGTAGCTGAATAGTGGATGACTGATCAGGAGCTGGCTGGGTCAGGGATGGTGGGAAGTCTGAAGACTGAGTTTCCATTTCCTCCTGTTCAGCGTCACTACCATTGTTCAGGTCAAAGCTGTTATCTAGAATCCAAAGGGACAGGATAGGCTTTAAAAAAAAAAGGCATCACATAAAACAAGAGAATCTACTCAGTCAAACCTGGACCAAGCTAAACAGGGTTACTTCAAGGGGTCTTCCTTAGGGTTGGAAAAAGTAGCAGCTTTTTCTCCCAACCAATCACGAAGATTAAAGGGTAAAGATGCTACAGATGTCACTGTGTGAAGAAACACCTTTTACCTGGTGCCAGTAAAGGCTCTGGCCTCCTTCTCCCTACAAATTCCAAGTCTCACAAGCTCTTCAAAGCAGAGGGCACAGGTCAGAGTATAGCAGTCTGTGCCTCTTTTAGTCCCACCATACACTATCCCATAGCCCCTCAGCTCCCAGCAAGTGCTTTCCCACTTTTTTTTTTTTTTTTTTTTTTTGAGATGGAGTCTCGCTCTGTTGCCTAGGCTGGAGCGCAATGACACAATCTCAGTTCACTACAACCTCCACCTCCCAGGGCCAAACGATTCTCCTGCTTCAGCCTCCCAAGTAGCTGGGATTACAGGCGCGTGCCACCACACCTGGCTAATTTTGTATTTTTAGTACAGGCGAGGTTTCACCATGTTGGCCAGGTGGTCTCGAACTCCTGATCTCAGGTGATCCGCCCGCCTCGGCCTCCCAAAGTGACGGGATTAGAAGTGTGAGCCACTGCGCCCGGTCAGATTTCCCACTCTTAAGGCCCTAACTGTGAAACTTATTCTCTCATCTTTCTTTGTCCTACCTACCCTCACTTACCTTGCAGGACAGACTCCCCTAGGACAGGTGGAGAGGTGGGACTGGCAAAGATAGAGGCTGATGTTTGACTATCATCTGCCAGGAGACTGAAGGCAGTAGCATTATTGAGGGAAGGGCAATCAAGGGCAGAAATCACAGGGCTGTCCTCAAGAGGCAGCTTGTCCTCTGCACCCATTAGCTCTGTGTCATCAATACCATATAGTCCTCCACTCACTGGCTCTGTTCACAAGGGTAGAAAAATCAGAGCAGGATAATGAGAAAAAAAATCAGAAAGCAAGACTTAAGAAACACTGGTCAGAAAATATCCAATTCTAGTTCCCACAGTGTGAAGATTCTTCCTAATATTAAATTAGATAACAACTAAAGCCTTCTCCCTGAAAGAGTAGTCATGAGATTGTAGGGATCATAAAAGTTTGAGGGGAGGCCAAGGCAGGAGAATTGCCTGAGGCCTGGAGCTCAAGACCAGCCTGGGCAACATAGCAAGACCTCATCTCTACAAGATGAAAATGGAAGGAAAGGCATTGGTGGTATTATCTACCCAGAGACCTATGCAAAATTCTAGGATTTATCATAAAATATGTCTTTCTTGTACTTCAGTGGGGTAAAAGGTAACTGCTCACTGACAAATGTTTCCTTCCTAGTTTGTTAGAACCCAGAAAGATCAACTGTGTGGTAATAAGTCCCTATCCAGTGAATTATTACAGCCCAGAGCTCTTGGCCAAAAGTAATACTGGGAAATAACCTGGGACATAAACCAATTCAGCTCAGAGTTCAGTTAGTGCAACAAGGCCAGTGGCATGTAACTGTGGTCTGCCTTAGGCCTACCTGGAAGCCCCAATGCCCTGGATTCCCTAATACTTTTCCCATTTTACTGTCTCTTTCAGGTAAAGGTTGGCTACTGTGCATGGATAAATTAAACGGGGCCAGCCTCCAAACCTACCTGGTGCCAGAGAGTTGAAGGGCTCCAAAGAGTCTTCACTGAGGATTGGAGTGTCTTCCAGTTGATCAGGAAGATGTGAAGGATCATCTAAACAACTCACTGTGGGGTCAGGGACCAGGACTGAGACCTCTTGGTGTAACGATTCCACAGAAGGGACAGAGCCATTGTAGCCACACATCTTCAGTTCTAGGAAATCCCAGGAGAGACCAAAAGTCAAAATCAGTGCCTTATATTGGTTCATTTAGCTATATTAGGCAGTCAGTCTTTGCTAGAAGGATGTTCATTCATTCAACATTTATTGCGGCCAGTTCTTTGCTGGGAACCGATCACATCAAGATACTCTGAGCAGAGAGGTACTGGTAAAATCAATCCTACAGCAGGCAAAGAGAGGAAAAGAGAGTAGGGTCTGAGATAAGATCTTTATCATGTTCTCAGATATCTCCCCCATCCAGTGGGAAACAGAGAAAACATCCTGTAATTATACAGAGTGGTGATTACCCTTGTATCAGGAATCAACTGGAAGCTAAGCTTCTATCTATTTTGAGGGAAAAGATGAGAGGGGCTGTCACATGTACTAATGCTAAACAACAAAAAAAGGAAACTGAGTAGACAAATAATGATATGCTCTGCCTGCTTCCTTCCCTCCTTCGTATGCCAATCACTACATTGGGCTCAGACGACTTTAGCAGCCAGTCTGCTCCTGCCACAGTTAGTTAAAACAGCCTCAATGCTCACTGCTAGACCCTAACCACTTCATATATTTTGAAAGAAGCCTTTCTTGATGCAGGGTGTCTGTTGGGGCTGTTTCGGGCTCGCCCACCTGCCCTCTCCAGGCCAGAAGCTCTGCATGAGCTTGAAATAATTTGCACTCCCACTCCCGAGCTGGTGCTGCTGCCACAAAAACACCAGCCACTTGGCTCTGCTAATTGCTAATCACCAACATGCAAATCAGCCTCCACTGCAGAGAGCTGGAAAGACAAGTTTTCCTCACCTCAAAAAGCCACTATCCCCCCCAGCTCCATTTTCCCTTTCCCCACCCAGTTCACCAACCCAGTTATACCTGGCTGCTCTTCTTCCAGCTCCAGGCTGCCTACCAAGCCAGTGCCATTCTCTGCCACAACTGAAGTCATCTCCTTTTCCGCTGCCTCATCAGGGTGGATATCACTGCCTACCTCCTGGGAGGGTGCAAAGGTTTGAATGCTAGATCCCAACATAGGAGAAGTCTGTGGGGAGGTGAAAAAACTAGGGGGTCCATTGGGCATCACCTCAAAATTCTGGTCAGGAAAGGAATCATACAGTTCTTGTGAATCAAAGTTAAGCCCCATGGGACTCTGGGTACCGTTGGCCCAGAACTCTTGGCTCCCAGCCCGAAGGTTAGTGTTGTGACTTGGGGATGAAGGTTGCCGGCTGCCCCCAAGGATGCCGTTGAGTGGGTATTGTCCCCCCGAGAACTGGGAGAGAAGGGGTGGGTCCTTGAGGTTGCTGCCAGAATTGGCAGATGGGTACTGTGAGTAGTTCCAGAGACAGTCGTAGGCCACGCTGGGGTGATGGAGGTGTGAGGTGCTGGAGGAGTGGGAAGCAGAGTTCAAAATCCCTGAAGTAGTAGTGTGAGATACAGTAGATAAGCCATTAACATTCACATCCCCATTCAAACCTGGCAGAGAAGGAAAGAAAAGGTCAGCTACAGATATGTAGGCAAGCAACTCTACCAAAACAAACCCAAAGTAATAGCACTGACTAGAAAAAGACATGGTAAAGGAAAAGGGGATTCCTCCCCTGCTATATCCAGTTTTTGGGTCTCTGGAGAACACCAAGCCCAGAGGCTCCTGGATGTAGGCTTAGCAACTGCTGCTGAGGCTGCTGAGTAGGGGGCTGGAGAGCGCTCCAGGCCTGTCATGGGAGCCACCAGCAGAGCTGGATGCTGCTGCTTACTACTGACTTTTTTTTGTGGTTTATTTTTTGTTTGTTTGTTTTGAGATGGAGTCTCACTCAGTCGCCAGGCTGGAGTGCAATGGCGCAATCTCGACTCACTGCAACCTCCGCCTCCCGGGTTCAAGTCAATTCTCCTGCCTCAGCCTCCCGAGTAGCTGGGACTACAGGCACCCACCACCAGGCCCGGCTAATTTTTGTATTTTTAGTAGAGACGGGGTTTCACTGTGTTGGCCAGGATGGTCTCGATCTCTTGCCCTCGTGATCCACCTGCCTCGGCCTCCCAAAGTGCTGGGATTACAGGCATGAGCCACCATGCCTGGCCTTTTTTTTGTTTTTAATTAAATGAAACTGTTCGCAGACTCCCTACAGTGACTTGCGTTCTGCCCTACTCTCATTCCCTAGGGGATTTCTTCCCTTGGACGGGCATGACTGAATTCTCCAGGGGCCCCCTTTCCCCAGTGCCTATTTGGCCCCACAGTGGCACCAAAAGGGACAACCTCCACCTCACTGGCACATGCAGATCCAGCACTTTGTGCTGGGCTAAGAATAGAATTTGTAGTCACCACAGCGACAAGAACCCAGCTCAGAAGGCTGGGCTTGGCCCTTCCCTATAGGCACTAGAAGGTAATATGCCAGCTGGGGCGGGGGAGACCTTTGCGTGCAGTGCTGTAGAGTTCAGCTATCAACATCAATGGCAACCTCTGGAATGGAGGACAATCAATCAAAAAGAACCAAGATATTAAGGAAGCTTGAGAGGTAGGGTGGAACCCAATGAAATAAAGGAGCTTCTACCATCTGCAACCCTTTTGGAGAGGATAGGAGGGAGAAGCAGCAGTATTTTTCTGCTGCAAGGAAGGAAGGAAGCATGTGGGCTTCTCTCTGCTTCCAAGTATAAAGGACCTGAAACCCAAGCAAGATTATAGAGGTACCTGGCGAGTCATGGTACAGAGCAACTGGTAAGCCAAATCCAGGAAAAGACCCAATCCTGGCAGCAACACCTCCATAAGAAATTATGAACTTCTCTCTGGGGAACTAGGTAAGCACTAAACTTTCCCTTGTCCCTACCTTCCATCCAAGGACAGAAGATGGAATAAGTACTTATAGCATCTGCCTTTCTCTGATGTACAAACTAAAAGGCAATACACTGCAACTTGCACTTCATTCAACTCTCAGTACTGGCCCAGTGTAGCTCCCTAACCTCTAAAAACAGCTTCTTAGAAGGCTAGTCCTTTATCTCTCTCATGAGTCCAACCTGGTTAGCAGCAGCAGTAGCCACCTCACCGCTCTGTCAGCAGCCAGGGGAACAGGGCTGACAGAAGAACAGGCTAAGATGAAAAAGCCGTTGGGTTTTCCTAACCTCTTCCAACCTTAAGTCAATTAAAAAAATGTTTGCAAAAAACCCGAGAACTTGTTCATAGACGTTGATTTCTCTCCAGCAGCTAGACCAAAGTGAAGCAAAATAATCCCCCATGAATCCGCCCTTAAGGGTTGATGCCCATTCCCTCCCCAGGCCAAGCAGCCCTCACACTCACTTTTCCCTTGCTGGGGGAAGTTCATGGGAGACCCGTTAGTGTAGAGGCCCTCCCCTGAGGAAGGAGAGGGTTTCAGTCCTGAGGCAGCAGGTGCAGGGGGAAGGCCAGTAAAGTTAAAATGGTCGTTTGCCTCCATTTCTGCAGGAGGGGAGAGAGGGGGAAAAAAATACTGGCGGTTAAACAAGGTTATGTCACCTGGAATCTTCCAGGGGGAATGACCCCTCCCCTCCACCTACTTACCCTTCTCCTACCTAAGTACTGCGTGAGGGAAAGTACAAGCTAAGAAAAGAGAAGGAGAAAATACGCCCCAAGGCTGAACAATGACCCTAAGAAAATTGTCTTTTAAAGCCAGCTTTGGTGATTAAAAAACAAAACGAGTTAGCGAGAAAAACCAAGATACAAGCCTGGAGTTTTCCCTCTGTGTAAGCTCCACTCAGCCCAGGTTACCCTTCTATATTAGATATTAGCCCTCTACTGTAACACTTAACATTCTCCATCCTTTTGTTTTTATCCTCAAGGTAAAGTCTCCCTCCCAGGCCCACAAAAGGTTCTCAAAGCCATCTTTTTGAGAGAAAAGCATACTTGATAAACACTCTTTGTTTCATTATTAAACTTGAGCTAAACATAATTTCTGATTATCCTATCCATAGCCCTAGACATCTCAAGATAGTAGTTACATTAGTAAAGGGATTTGAAAAGGAGAATACATTTCAGAAAGGTGATCATAATGGCAAACCTCAAATCAACCAGCAATAATTCTACTCTTTATGCTCCCCAAGAACATGGGTCAGAAAAATGTCAGCAGTGAAAAATTGATTAAATATGAGGGTGTCCCAAAAAGTATTATTCTGTTATGTCTATTATGGTTATTTCCTAATATTTTAGTTTTGTGACTTAAATATAAAGAAAGGGTCACAGAGAAAATAGCAAGATACTTATATTTGTAAAGTGCAATGGCTCATTGAGGTATGGTTAAAAAGTTTTTCACCCGGGCCGGAAGCGGTGGCTCAAGCCTGTAATCCCAGCACTTTGGGAGGCCGAGGTCAGGAGATGGAGACCATCCTGGCTAACACGGTGAAGCCCTGTCTCTACTAAAAAATACAAAAAACTAGCTGGGCGAGGTGGCACATGCTACTCGGGAGGCTGAGGTAGGAAAATGGCGTAAACCCGGGAGGCAGAGCTTGCAGCGAGCTGAGATCTGGCCACTGCACTCCAGCCTGGGCAGCGGAGCGAGACTCCGTCTCAAAAAAAAAAAAAAAAAAAAAAAAAGGTTTTTCAGCCTTTCTGAATACTACTAATAATGATGAGAAGCCCTTGATCAGAATGAATTTAACTTTGATAGAGGAAAGGAAAGAAAGTAAACAGAAGCCAGAATTGTTGCTCAAGTCTAACGTATCAATCGGATTCTTATGATATCCTAGTGCATACCAACTTGATATGTGAGAAACGTAATCTGTCTTGATACAGAAAAAGCAACTCCTGAATTATGTTATTACATTTTAAAAAAGAGAAGAATTCAGGCCAGGTGCGGTGGCTCATGCCTGTAATCCCAGCACTTTGTGAGGCCGAGGTGGGTGGATCACCTGAGGTCAGGAGTTGGATACCAGCCTGACCAACATGGTAAAACCCTGTCTCTACTAAAACTACAAAAATTAGCTGGGTGGTGGCGGGCGCCTGTAATCCCAGCTAGTCGGGAGGCTAAGGAAGAAGAATCACTTGAACCCGCAAGGCAGAGGTTGCAGTGAGCCGAAATTGCACCACTGCACTCCAGCCTGGGCGGCAAGAGTGAAACTCCATTTCAAAAACAACAGAATGAATACACTGGTTAAATACATATATGATAGGCCTGGCATAGTGGCTCACACCTATAATCCCAATACTTTGGAAGCCAAAGCAAGAGGACTGTTTGAGGCTACGAGTTTGAGACCAAGCTGGATAACATGGTGAGACCGGCCTCTACAAAACATTTTAAAAGTAGCAGGGTGTGCGGGCGTGGTGGCTCACACCTGTAATCCCAGCACTTTGGGAGGTCAAAGCTGGCAGATCACCTGAGGTCAGGAGTTCGAGACCAGCCTGGCCAACATGGTGAAATCCTGTCTCTACTAAAAACACAAAAATTAGCCAGGCGTGGTGGCGGGCACCTGTAATCCCAGAAGCTCGGGAGGCTGAGACAAGAGAATTGCTTGGACCCAGGAGACGGAGGTTGCAGTGAGTGGAGATCGTGCCACTGCACTCTAGCCTGGGGAACAAGAGCGAGACTTCATCTTGAAAAAAAAAAGTAGCAGGATGTGGTGGGGCACACCTGTGGTCCTAGCTTACTGGAGAGGGTAAGGCAGAAGGATCACTTGAGCCCAGGAGGTCGAGGCTGCAGTGAACCATGATCATGATCATGCCACTGTACTCCAGCCTGGGTGACAGAGCATGACCCTGTCTCAAAAAAAAAAAAGAATATATATATATGCCCACTGGCCAAAGTCTGCAAGAGTCACATTCATAAACATGCTACATTACTACAAATTAGACACCAGTAGTATAAATGTGAATATAGCATAATTCTGAGCATGAAACATAAACTCTGCATAGTATGTGCGAATTGTCTGTACCTTAATCAATTTTAACTGAAAGTTTAAAAATAAAAATAGGCCAAGCATGGTGGCTCATGCCTGTAATCCCAGTGCTTCAGGAGGCCGAAGCAGGAGGATCGCTTGAGGTCAGGAGATCAAGACCAGCCTGGGAAACGCAGCAAGGCTCTGTCTCCCCAAAAAATAAAAAAGTTAGCTGAGCATGGTGGTTCCTGCCTGTAGTCTTGGCTGCTCAAGGAGGATGAGGCAGGAAGATTACTTGAGCCCAAAAGTGCAAGTCTAGCCTATGTACCATAGCAAGACCCTATCTCTACAAAATAAAAGCAATTTGCATTTTGTTGATTTAAGGGAGAAAGTTTTTAGGACTTACTCATCTCCCATATAGGATATCTCATCTTTAGTCTAAATAGGGGTATCCAATCTTTTGGCTTCTCTGGGCCACACTGGAAGAAGAATTGTCTTGGGCCACACATAAAATACACTAACGATAGCTGATGAGCTTTTAAAAAAAAAAAAAAAAAAAAAAATCACAAAAAAATCTCCATGTTATGTTTTAAGAAAGTTTACAAATTGGCATTGGGCCAGATTCAAAGTTGTCCTGGGTGGGTTGGACAAGCTTGCACTAAATTAAGTAGCACACCTAAACCTGCCATGCATCAGTGAAAAAACGGAGTCTTTACAGTGAAAAGACCCCAGGTTAGCCAGGCATGGTGGTGAGCACCTGCAGTCCCAGCTACTTGGAAGGCTGAGGCAGGAGGATCACTTGAGCCTGGGAAGGGGAGATAGCAGTGAGCCAAGATCATGCCATTGCACTCCAGCCTGGGTGACAGAGCGAAACCCTGTCTTAAAACAAAAACAAAAACAAAAAGACAGGGTCCTCCAGGATTTCCCTTTTTTTTTTTTTTTTTTTTTTTTTTTTTTTTGAGACAGTTTCCCTCTTGTTGCCCATGCTGGGGTGCAAGGGTGTGATCTCGGCTCACTGTGACCTCCGCCTCCCAGGTTCAAGCAATTCTCCTGCCTCAGCCTTCCCAGCAGCTGGGATTACAGGCACCCGTCAACACGCCCAGATAATTTTTTGTCTTTTCAGTAGAGACAGCGTTACACCATGTTGGCCAGGCTGATCTCGAACTCCTGACCTCAAGTGATCCACCCACCGCGGCCTCCCAAAGTGCTGGGATTACAGCCGTGAGCCACTGCGCCTGGCCAGGATTTCCCTAGTATAGTTAGCAGTTACTCCTCAGCAGTAGGGGGTCTGAAAAATAAGCATCATGAGATTAATAATCCTTGTGAAGTGCAAGAATGAAAGGAAAGTTCATTCCTTAGTCTCTAGTTAGGTTCCTTCCAAAGCTTGTACCACAGAGCAAGGAGGACATTCAATACTTCACTTCAGAAGTTCTGGAAATACTATGCCTAGAGGGCCAATTTCATCTGCTCCTCACCTCTCCTCTCCCCAGTTTTTTGCACACCTCCCTTGGTGTAGAAGACACATGCAACTTCCATCCTATGTGCAGTGAACTATATCCTCCTCAATGATGGGTCACAGTTCATTTTTGCATTCTCTATTTGAATCCACGAAAAAAGTTGTGACCACCTATCTGCTGCTCTGGAAAAGCACAGCATATCCTGGTTTTTGTAAGCATTAATAACAATATGTGGATGGCTCACAGAAATCAGAGAAGTAAAATGAATGGGAAGTTATCTGGTATTTGAGATCGGTTTCTCTACCTGTCTCTACTGAACTGTCATCAGAACCACAACCACTTCATTTACAAGAAGCTTCCTAGACGCATAATATTGTCTTTGTGCTGTGCAATGTGGTCAGCACAATGTAGTGGGCTCTAGGTTCAAATCTCAACTCTATTTACTAGCTAGCTGTTTAACCTTGGACAAGTTACTTACACTTGCTGGGCCTAAGTTTCATCATCTGTAACAATTTTTGTACCCACTTTCAGGACTGGTGAGGATTAAATGAGAAAATCTAAATTAGAGCCCCAGCACAGTGTCTGTCATCCAGCAAGCACTTCATAAACATTAGCTTTTTTTTCTTCTTGAGACAGAGTCTCACTGTCGTCCAGTGTGGAGTGTAGTGGCATGATCATAGCTCACTGCAGTCTGGAACTCCTG
The DNA here is from genome assembly GCF_024542745.1 of Macaca thibetana thibetana. Taxonomy (NCBI): domain Eukaryota; kingdom Metazoa; phylum Chordata; class Mammalia; order Primates; family Cercopithecidae; genus Macaca; species Macaca thibetana. The sequence goes on from NC_065588.1 coordinate 52,931,961, forward strand.
GGCTCCAGTGATCTTCCTGCCTCAGCTTCCCAAGTAGCTAGGACTATAGGCACTCACCACCACACCTGGCTAATTTTTAAATTTTTTTGTAGACACAGGGTCTTGCTATGTCGCCCATGATGCTCAAATTCCTGGACTCAAGCAATTCTCCCACCTTGCCCTCCCAAAATGCTGGGATTACAGGCGTAAGCCACCTCACCAGGACTACGTTAGCTACTATTATTAGACAAACGGTAAAAGACTGTGCAGTTTCCAAAAAGATAATCAGGCCTGGCCGGGCGCAGTGGCTCATGCCTATAATCCCAGCACTTTGGGAGGCCAAGTCGGGTGGATCACCTGAGGTCAAGAGTTCGAGACCAGCCTGGCCAATATGGTGAAACACCATCTCTATTAAAAATACAAAAAAAGGCCGGGCGCGGTGGCTCACGCCTGTAATCCCAGCACTTTGGGAGGCCGAGACGGGCGGATCACGAGGTCAGGAGATCGAGACCATCCTGGCTAACACGGTGAAACCCCGTCTCTACTAAAAAATACAAAAAACTAGCCAGGCGAGGTGGCGGGCGCCTGTAGTCCCAGCTACTCAGGAGGCTGAGGCAGGAGAATGGCGTGAACCCAGGAGGCGGAGCTTGCAGTGAGCTGAGATCCGGCCACTGCACCCCAGCCTGGGCGACGGAGCAAGACTCCGTCTCAAAAAAAAAAAAAAAAAAAAATTAGCTGGGTGTGGTGGCGGGCACGTGTAAGCCCAGCTACACAGGAGGCTGAGGCAGGAGAACTGCTTGAACCCAGGAGGTGGAGGATGCAGTGAGCTGAGATCACACCATTGCACTCCAGCCTGGGTGACAAAGCAACACTCTATCTCCAAAAAAAAACAAAAAACAAAAAAAACAAAAACAAAAACAAAAAAAACCAGTCAAGTCTAAACAGTCTACATATAATATAAATATAATTTAAAACTAGGGATAATCCAGCCAGACTTCTTTATATGCAGTTTGACTCCTGATTTCAGATGTTACTTAAATATGGGAATTAATTATGTCACCATATGGGAATACAAAGGAAATGTGAACACCTCCTCTCAACAATAAACCTAGGTTTATTTCATTTTAACCTTGCTACCCAGGATGCTTTTCACAATAAACCCTAAAGGTAAATTCTGTCCTCCCATTCAGAGCTAGTAAGAACAGTAAAGCAAAGGAGGGTATCTCCCTTTGAACTAATAGGATTTTCGCCAAACGAGAAAAGAAATCAGCCAGTGCCCAACCCCTAGAGTAGCAGATGACTGTCACACCAGGAAGTACATTCAGGCAAGCACCCAGCCCAGTCCCAGCTGTATATACATGGATCTTTTAAGAGCTCCTATGTTTCATTTGTAAGATAAGGGACATTGTCCTATAAGCTTGAAGCAATAAAGCCCTCCCCACAGGGCCAAATAGGTTGCTTTTCTCTCAGTCCCAATCAAAGAGCTGCTACTCTGTGGGCCTGTGACATGGTTTTAATAGAAAAACGCTGACAACACCGGGAGCAGTGGCTCACGCCTGTAATCCCAGCACTTTGGGAGGCTGAGGCAAGCGGATCACGAGGTCAGGAGATCGAGACCATCCTGGCTAACATGGTGAAACCCCATCTCTACTAAAAATACAAAAAATTAGCCAGGTGCAGTGGCGGGCACCTGTAGTCCCAGCTACTCGGGAGGCTGAACCCAGGAGGCGGAGGTTGCAGTGAGCCCAGATCGCACCACTCCAATTTGGGCGACAGAGTGAGCCTCCATCTCAAAAAAAAAAGAGAAGAGAAGAGAAAAGAAGAGAAAAGAAAAAGGCTGACAAAGCACAAAGTGTTGAAATAAATATTACATATTTCAACTCTGTTACAGGTGTCCTCTCTGACCACTTCTAACCCTCCAGCCTCTGAGGCTACCCCCCAGGACAACAAGACACATTAACACCCTACAGCTGGATATTGCGGTGGTCCCTGCAGCTCTTTGGTTCATTCTTCTCATGTAGTACACCAAAATCTCACAAATGGGAGGTTTCTAAGATGGAGTTGGGGGTGGATGAGAGAGATTTCAAATGTTTGTCCTGACTAAACAGCAAAGGCAAATTCTATAGTAAAAATCACACCACTACATTTTAGCTTTGTAATTGTGAACATCATGAAGGATATTTCTTTTTTTTTTTTCTGAGACGGAGTCTCGCTCTGTCGCCCAGGCTGGAGTGCAGTGGCGCGATCTTGGCTCACTGCAAGTTCCGCCTCCCGGGTTCACGCCATTCTCCTGCCTCAGCCGGAGAGAATGTAGCTGGGACTACAGGCGCCCGCCACCACGCCCAGCTAGTTTTTTGTACTTTTTTTTAAGTAGAGACGGGATTTCACCGTGTTAGCCAGGATGGTCTCAATCTCCTGACCTCGTGATCCGCCCATCTTGGCCTCCCAAAGTGCTGGGATTACAGGCTTGAGCCACCGCACCCGGCCGAAGGATATTTCTTAACTCTACACATCTCTGGATCACCCACTACACTCGTATACAGAGGTTATCATCTGGGGCAATTCTGCCCTGTAGGGGACATTTAGTAATCTCTGAAGGTCTGTGCTACTGGCATCTAGTAAGCAGAAGCCAGAGATGCTGCTAGGCATCCTTCAACGCACAGGACGGCCCCCCCACAACAAAGATATTATCTGGCCCACATATCAATAGTGCCAAGGCTGAGAAACTCCGTTCTAATGCAAAAGCTGTCCCATTCCTGCCCCACACCTTGGGAAAGTTCCAAGTTTTCACTGGTCCCAGTTCCTGACACTGCAAATGAGGATGCTTTCACTTTTGTATCTAAAAATCTCATGTCCCTGGCTAAGCCATCTTCCTCCACCAATAAGAGTTCCAAGTAGGCCAGGAGAGGTGGCTCATGCCTATATAACCTCAGCAGGATCACTTGAGGCCAGGAATTCAAGACTGGCCTGGGCAACATAGTGAGACCCCATCTCTACATTAAAAAAAAAAAAAAAAAATTCCAAGTACCAAGCCACAAAATAAATATGCCCTCTTCTCCAATCACGATAACCCATTCTGACTGCCCTGGTAACAAGCTTGCCTTCAACTCTGACTCACACAAACTATATCATATACTGACCAAGGCTCAAAATATCCATCCTCTCCTTAACTACCTTTCCTAGTCAGGACTCCAAGTGAGGCAGAACAAAGATAATGAAAGAAGGAAGACTACACTAAGAGGGGGCTACTCAAAGAAAACTGTCATGTCCAGACTATTCAGAAGATTTCAAAGATGACTGTTCTCTGTCCTTATTTATTCTACATTATGTTGGTTCCACAGCATCAGTTGGATGTAAGTTCCACCATTATATCTCCAGCACCTAATTTAGTGTTAAGTATACGAAAGAACCAAAGGAAATATTTGTTGAGTCCACGGACTGAACAAATGAATGAGTAAATCTACCTTTCTGCCACTACCAGCTTACTCTCCAGTGAAGGTCATGGGCTTTGCTCTTACTATTTTCAGAAAACAAAAAAAAATTCAGCTTCATACTTCACAGAGATAAAAATTTCAAGAGGGAAGAAAGGCCCCAAATCTTGACGTACTTAGATAGCCACTCCTTGAAGAAAATAAGACCTGAAAATAGGGAAGTACTGATAATGTAAAAAGGCAATAAATTAGCTAGGCGTGGTGGCATATGCCTGTAGTGCCAAGTTCTCCGGAGGCTGAGGTAGGAGGATTATTTGAGCCCAGGAGCTGGAGGCTGCAGTGGGCTATGATCGCACCACTGTTCTCAACCAAATGAACAAAACAGAAAAATAAATAAATGTAAGCTCTGAATTAATAAAACGTTCTGCTTGGTTTAACAGAACACTCAAGGCATATAATAGGTTTTTATACATTTGTTAATTAAAGAAACTACAGGTTAGATTTTCTGCCACACTTCCGGTCACTTTACTCTCAGAAGACCGGGAATGCCTCTGAAATTGCAAGACACTAAAGGCCACAGTCCAGAGGTTATATTAAGGTTATTTCCCTCTTTCAGCTCTGATTGTTTCTTAGAATTTCTTTCTTTCTTTTTTTTTTTTTTTTGAGACAATGTGGCTCTGTCGCCCAGGCTGGGGTGCAGTGGCACGATCTCGGCTCACTGCAACCTCCATCTCCCCAGTTCAAGCAATTCTCCTGCCTTAGCCTCCCGAGTAGCTGGGATTACAGGTGCTCGCCACCACGCCCAGCTAATTTTCATATTTTTAGTAGAAACGGAGTTTCATCATGTTGGTCAGGCTGGTCTTAAACTCCTGACTTCAGGTGATCTGCCCGCCTCAGCCTCCCAAAGTGCTAGGATTGCAGGCTGAGCCACCGTGCCTGGCCAGAATTTCAACTCTAACAGTTCAGGACTCCACCTTTTCCACCCCGAAAAATGAGCTAAGCAGGCAGGTTAAGGACCCCATTCGCGAGGCAGGTTACAGAGTCCAACCTCAAAAGACTAAAAGTAGGAAGACGACCTATCTCTTAAAAACTTCTAGGCCAGGCGCAGTGGCTCAAGCCTGTAATCCCAGCACTTTGGGAGGCCGAGACGGGCGGATCACGAGGTCAGGAGATCAAGACCATCCTGGCTAACCCGGTGAAACCCCATCTCTACTAAAAAAATACAAAAATCTAGCCGGGCGAGATGGCGGGCGCCTGTAGTCCCAGCTACTTGGGAGGCTGAGGCAGGAGAATGGCGTGAACCCGGGAGGCAGAGCTTGCAGTGAGCTGAGATCCGGCCACTGCACTCTAGCCTGGGCGACAGAGCCAGACTCCGTCTCAGAAAAAAAAAAAAAAAAAAAAAAAAAAACACTTCTTCCTTTGTTTGGTAAATTTTTGGCAAGATTACAGTATTTTAGTCTGCAAAATGCCCCCATAATAATTGTTCTCTTTAATGAGGAAACAAGACAAAACACTAAGCCAATGCTACTTTTACTGCTAGTGACAAACAATTTCCAGATGTCTTCAAAGATGGGATTTTTTGTTTTGCACAATTTGTTTAATTTCAAAATTAGGCAGACTGACAAGCTGGTAAAAAATAGTCCTTCTGACCCACATGAGATAATACTGAGAAACTATTCATTTGGGCTATACATAGGCATATGAGGACACCAACATTCTAAGAAACAAACCAAGAAGATTATTTGCCCCGGGAATTACCTCAAATTTTATACTTGGCATTATTGCTGCTCTTGATACATCTCACACAAGGTCAAACATCACTATCAATTACTAACTTCTATACTGTTTTTTTTTTTTTTTTTTTTTGAGACGGAGTCTCGCTCTGCCGTTCAGGCTGGAGTGCAGTGGCCGGATCTCAGCTCACTGCAAGCTCCGCCTCCCGGGTTGACGCCATTCTCCTGCCTCAGCCTCCCGAGTAGCTGGGACTACAGGCGCCCGCCACCACACCCGGCTAGTTTTTTGTATTTTTTAGTAGAGATGGGGTTTCACCGTGTTAGTCAGGATGGTCTTGATCTCCTGACCTCGTGATCCGCCCGTCTCGGCCTCCCAAAGTGCTGGGATTACAGGCTTGAGCCACCGCGCCCGGCCTATACTGTTTTAACAACAAAAATAGCAGTTTGGTGCTTCACCTCTTCAGTGGTGACAAGGAAGGTCAACAGCAGAAGACACTGTCAGTAACCTTAACAAGCTTTGCTTCTCTCCTAGTAATACTTGATTCCAGAGCCGCAAGACTACAAGATGAACTTTTCATTCTAGACTGGCTCTGGGATCAGCCCATATAGCTCTCTTTACATCTCAGATTTTTTCTTTCATCAAGAAGCTTAAAATATTAAGAAACATATTTCTCTTGACAGAAAAATGCACCCATTTTATAAGAAGGCCATGAAAGGTTTGCTTCTTTCAGCTCCCAGTTCAATCATGTATCAAATGAAATCACTATTTTCTTAAAATCAGCTTTTCTTTTAAAAGTCCAAAGACTCAGGAGTAGTTCTTTCTCCTTTCTTTACTCTTTTAACACCCAAACAGGGAAAATCAACTTGCTGTTCTGCCAAGTGCCAGTTCAGGTAACCAAAGGCTGAAGAAAGGGGAACTTAAAATCAACCCCATCGGACAGCAACTTAAAGGAACTAATCAGGGGCAAGAAAAAGGATGCTGACAGATGGACTTGTTTTTACTGTTTCCAGAATATGAAAAACCCCAACAGCCCCAGTGAGAAGAGCAATGATGCTATCTTACTAGTGATGATGTCACTTTCACACAATCATAAGTGTCTATCTGCTCCCATACTGGATCTTTTATCTAGGGATCTTCATCTAGGTGGGAGGTTTTTGCCTGGAAAATAAATAGTGAAAGGATGATTTAAATGACAGGCTTAGGTAGTTTTCAGAATAGTCCAAATAATCTTAAAACTTTATCTTCCAAGGCTGGGCGTGGTGGCTCACACCTGTAACCCCAGCACTTTGGGAGGCTGAGTTCGAGTTCGAGACCAGCCTGACCAACATGGCGAAACCCCGTCTCTACTAAAAATACAAAAATTGGCCGGGCGCGGTGGCTCAAGCCTGTAATCCCAGCACTTTGGGAGGCCGAGACGGGCGGATCACGAGGTCAGGAGATCGAGACCATCCTGGCTTACACGGTGAAACCCCGTCTCTATTAAGAAATACAAAAAACTAGCCGGGCGAGGTGGCGGGCACCTGTAGTCCCAGCTACTCGGGAGGCTGAGGCCGGAGAATGGTGTGAACCCGGGAGGCGAAGCTTGCAGTGAGCTGAGATCAGGCCACTGCACTCCAGCCTGGGTGACAGAGCGAGACTCCGTCTCAAAAAAACAAAAAAAAACAAAACAAAAAAAAACGAAAATTAGCCAGGCACGGTGGTGCATGCCTGTAATTCCAGCTACTGGAGGGCTGAGGCAGGAGGATCACTTGAACCTGGGAGATGAAGGTTGCAGTGAGTTGAGATGGTGCCACTGTACTCCAGCCTGGGCAACAGTGCAAGACTCCATCTCAAAAAAAAAACAACAACTTTATCTTTCAAAATCTAAAATCCTGTGGTCATAGGCTGGGCATGGTGGCTCATGCCTGTAATCTCAGTACTTTGGGAGGCTAAAGCGGACGGGTCACTTGAGCCCAGGAGTTCAAGACCAGCCTGTGCAAAGTGGCAAAACCCCACCTCTACAAAAATTACAAAAAATTAGCCAGGTGTGGTGGTGCGTGTCTGTGGTCCCAGCTACTCAGCGGGCTGAGGTGGGAGGATCACTTGAGCTGAAGAGGTTGGGGCTGCAATGAGCCATGATGGTACCACTGCACTCCAGCCTGGGCGTCGGAGTGAGACCCTATCTCAAAAAAAAAAAAGAGAAAAGAAAAGAAAAGAGACCAGGCGTGGTGGCTCACACTTGTAATCCCTGCAGTTTGGGACGCCGAGGTGGGTAGATCACCTGAGGTCAGGAATTCAAGACCAGCCTGGCCAACATGATGAAACCCCATCTCTACTAAAAATAAAGAAATTAGCCAGATGTGGTGGCGGGCTCCTGTAATGCCAGCTACTTGGGAGGCTGAGGCAGGCGACTCGCTTGAACCCGGGAGGCAGAGGTTGCAGTAAGCCGAGATCATACCACTGCACTCCAGCCTGGGCGACAAGAGCAAAACTCCGTCTCAAAAAAAAAAAAAAAAAAAAGAAAGAAAAATAAAATTATGTGGCCAACTGTTGCCCCTAACCAAATCCAGTATGCAACAAAATGCCTGGGGACATAGCACACAGTCCATCACTATATGTTACAGGAGAAATATCCTGGGATTATCAACTGAAAAGAAAGAAAAAAAAATCTGGGCACATGACTTCGCAGGGAACAGAGGAAATGCTTACCAATCTCCAAGAAGAATAAAAGGGGAGATGTTCTTTTATGGATTAAAGAGTAAGTCATATGATAACAAACTGTACTATTCTAATTAGCTGGTTCTGCAGAAGGTAGTATCTCCAGCACCCTCAGTTAAATAACAGGCTTCCCACAGGGGCTGCCCTTAGGCTAGAATCACCACTGAGGACCGAGTTCACCAATCTCAGTCTGTAAATCAGTCCCTACCCCCAACACACAAATCCATCTAATAGTTAAATCTTCCTCACAGCTTCCTCTTCCTCCACTTCTCAGAATCTATCCTTCTTCACAAGCTCCCTAGCTCAGGTGCTGTGCAATATAGAAACTGTCATAATAACTATACTAAGTAGGACCCCAAGAAGCTACTCGTGCCACAAAAGATCCCTAGTCTCCCTGACAGCTCTCTATGCTGAGGGAATTTGCATCACTTATATAGAGTGTACCCCGCTGGTAGGTAACTGAGTTTGTATCTCTATGACCTCTAGCTCAAGGGAAAACAAAACAAAACCAGACAGGAAGACAGAGATGTTCGGGAGGAGGGATTGGGATACGTGAGTCAACTGAAGTTGACTACTTCCAATTGACAAGTTTGCAAAAAAAAAAAAAAAAAAGTCCAACGAAAGGTCTCTCGGACCACATGGTTGGCAAGATCCAAGCTTGCCCAGAAGGCTTCAGAAAATGAAACCAAATCTGATTAAAATGGACATTTCAAAACAACAAGACACGCAGCAGCAAACGCACAGCTGCCATTTCCCGGCCACTTCCTGCGGGAGGCTGGGGGAGGGGCTGTTTGTGTACAGATGGAGGTGCAAGCTATCCCCCTCCGTCTTCCCCCAAAGCAGACAAATCTCTCACTTCAATAAACCCTACAAAGGATAACTGCTATTGGCATTGCCTTCTTCTGAAAACTGGGAACACCGAGAAAGAAAGGGATGATGCGATATCACCTTTCTGCCACGGAAGCGGGGATCCCCTCACTGGGGAATCTCCTTGGAAAAAGGAATTCCTATTTATTCTCCCCTTCTGCCTCTCAGCCCAGCTCAAATTCAAAAGCCTCAGCGGAAGCCCTATCAACCTCCATCCCTGGAATGGGGGATTCTCCCGGGACGCGAGGGCCCCGAGCCAAGCGCAGCACCACCCTCAGCAAGGAAGGCCCTCTGCTGATCTCCACGCTCAAGAGAATGAGTGCGCTCCCCGAGGGAGACACCCTCAGACCCCTGGAAACCCCTTCCGCCCTCCACTCACCGCAGCCAAAACGCCCAGCTCCCTGCAAACGGAGCGTTTAACCCGCCAAGGGAACCCCTTCACCCACCACTCGCGCTCAGGCAATCCCCACCCCCACCCGAAGAGGTGGAGCCCCTCCCGGGGATTCCACCCCAAGTCCCCCATAGGAGTCATCTCCACCAGCCAGGTGGCTTCTCCGCCTCCTCACAGTCGTCGCCAGGAGCCCCTACAGCTCCTCCTGCCCCCGCGGCCCCATCCGGGGTCCTCAGCAGCCCCACCAGCCCTGTTCTCCTCCCAGACCCCAGGGCAAGGAGACCCTCGCCTCAGGTTGGATCCTCTCAGGAAAGAAGCTCCAGTCGGCTTCCTGCCCCGGAGAGGTTCAAGCCGGCTCTGGAGCCTCTGTTCCCCGGGGGAAGTCTGGGATGAAAGTGGGGCTCTCTCCCCCTCAGGCCCCTGGCCACAGACCCCACAAACCTGAGGCAGCGGCGTCCAGCCAGGCTCGGGGCTCGTCTCTCCCCGGGTAACAGGCAGTTCACATGGCCGCGCTCCGGGCGCCAGAAGGGGTGGAGACGCCCGCTGGGGGAGGGGGTCTGGGGTCCGGGGTCCGGGAGGGGGGAGGGGGACGCGGCTCAACCGCGGGGCCCGAGAGGAGCCAACATGGCCGGCGGGGGAGGAGTGAGTCGCAGCCGGAGGGGGCGGAGAAGCCTCGGCCAGGAGAGAGTCTCCCCACGCGGCCTCCGCCACAGGGTCCTAAAGCCTGCCAGCCTCTCTTCCCGACCCGGACCTGGGTCCTAGCGCCGCTGTGTCTCCTGCAACCCTGGCCACCATGCCCACCTGGCAGCTCCCTCTGCACCCGCATCTCATGGCGGCAGTAGTCCTGCTTCACACAGGGCAAACTGAAAGGCGTGCCACAGTTCCAAGGTTAACCTAAAAGACTAGACCAAATGTCTAGGCCCAAAGGCATGTGCCACTTCTCTAACAAGCTGGTAGGGGGTGAGAGTCAGGGGAATTTCGGGGGCAGTTGTTTCCCAGGTAGGGTAATGGAAACGTGGAAATAGAAAGGTTACTCACTCAGGGCGCTAAAGGGATGGGGAAAGGCAAGAGAGTCTGCCACCCACTCACCTCTGTCCCTTCAGTGCTGCCTGGTCCTGCCTGGATCACCACTTTGCTGGCGACATCTGCAGGGTCCTGGTCACTGGAAAGGAAAGATTCCTGTGCGTAGGGGAAAGAAGGTTCGGCTCTGGAACCAGACAGCAAAGACCTGAGTGTAGCCTAAATGCAGTCAGAGAAGTAAAGGATAAGCTGAAAACTAATCAGCAAAAAGATGTCACAAATGTCCACCCATTCTATAATTCTGGTAATTTTTTTCTGACAGGGCTACATAACTGTGTGAAAACTCAGAACAGAAAAGTAAAATCTAGCAGAGGACTAGAGTTTGGCTGTCACCTAAAATGTCTATTGCAGAGCCCCAGGATGAAGAACAGTGTCATATGATATTAGAGCTTAGAGAATTTCTAGTTCATCCTCTCCTTCATCAGATGAAGAAATTAAGACCCAAAGAGGTTCAATGACTTCTTCAAGGTCAAATAGTGGATAAAATATGACAAGAAAGTTAACCTGGTTTCCTTTCCTTGCAACTCAACACTCTGCAGGCTTCAAGATAATTCCCATTCAATTCAGTGCAACGCAGTTCTAGAAACAATGGCCTAAACTGTGCAAAGCTCAGGCTGCTGAATATTCTGGAAAAGCGACAGAGTGGGGATGATGAAACTCTGGCAAGTTGGGGGGGGGGGGTGTCAACAAATACATTTTCCTCTGGGGGTCTGAGGAGGAAAGAGATGTGAAAAATGGGCAGAGTTGGGGGGTGAGATCCATCAGTCTAGATGGGATTTCCTTACTCTACAGAGGGGTGGGCTCTTCCTGAGTTTTGGGGAAAGACTCCACCCCACCCCTCATCCCCTACAAATGGCTCAGAGAGGATAAGAAGGAAGCTAGCTTTAGCAAAGGTTCATAGAGTGTGTGGGCCACAGATAGAGAAGGTTAAGGGGGTTTCTCTTCCTCTCTCGAGATAAGTAGATTACCAGTGGAGGGAATAGGCAGGTGGAAACCAAAACCCTTCTCTCCTCCCTGTCGAAACAACAGATTTACAGGTCACCTTGGGGAAAAAAAAAATACTCCTCCAACAGCCTGCCGACCTCAAATCCCTGAGTAGGTGGAGGTCACACTCAGAGGAGAGGTTTCCTTCCTTCTAGAGAAAGGAGGGCTCTGGCAAACTTCTGCTAAGAAATGCCTCTCTATCCCCAAATAAAAAAGGCTGGGGAAGAAAGGCATAAAACTGACGCCTCAAGGGCGGCGGGATGGGGGTGGGGGTAAGGAAGCTGGTATCCCTTTTTCTTCCCTTCCCTTTTCCAGGGCAGACGAGGGAGGATCTTCCTACCTCCCGCTCCCAATCTTAAAGGGGGCCGGCCAGTCGGGGACTGGGCAGGCAGGGGAGGAGCCTGCGCCCGTCAGACGGGTGTAGCCACGCCCCTCCCCACACCCACATACACCCACCGCTGGCTCCTCTGTGCTCCGGAAGAGCCGGTTACTCCTGTGCCCCACTGACTGCCCCCACCCCTTCCGAGCCCCAGGCCTAGTCTCCAGGGCAACCTTTAGGACTATTCCAGCCAGGAGCGGCTGGGAGAGGGGTGTTGGATAGGAGAGGACCACCTGGGATTAGAAAAGAAAACGAGGTAGGATCCATTCTTCCCATCTGGTGCAGAAAGACTGCAATCATCTTCATCCCTCAATGAGACCCCCGCCTCATCTCATCTAATCAGGATCTTCCCTGCTCTGAGGAAGGATGAGGTTGGGGTGACAGTGTGCCCAACAGCTGGATGTTTACTTCCTGCTATAAGGCCTCCCATTCTGCAGCTGTGCTTCTCCCCCCATCCAGAGGACAGAGGGCAGACTGACCCCAAATGTCCTCAAACATTCCTCAATCCCATCAGATGTGGCTGATCACCCACCCACCTCTCTTTGCCCCACCCATTTCCTTTCAGGAAGCTACTAGAAAGGGGAAGGGGCAAATGGTCATTTTATCAGCAACTTGTAAGGGGAGTCTCCAGGGAATAGGCTGAACCTCAAGCCAGGCCACTGGACTAGTAATGAAGAGAATGGGGAGGGACAAACTAGCACCTGCTCCCCATTTCTCACCCTCCTGTGTTCCTGCGGCACCTCCCTGACTCTGGGGTCAGCTGCCACGGTGCCTGGCTCCACTCTGGAGCCAGATGGCTGGGGCTGGGAGGAGGAAGAGAGAGAAGGGGATTCGTTTGCATCCCTCTACGTCCTTCCCTCTCCCCCACCAGATACTCCTGGCATCCAACCCCAAACACCACTGCTGAACACCCTCTCCTCCCCTCAGCACCCCCTCCAAACATGACTTAGAAGAGTCTGAAGCAGATCCTGACACCCAGTCCCCTAATTCTGGAGGTGAGGAGTGGGAAATGACAGAGCATAGCTAGGGACGCAGCTGGACTGGGGGCGGAGGGGGAATTCTCTAATGGAGGTGGGATAATTATTAAAGACCTCTCTTCCCCTCACTGGCTGAATGGATCATACTGTTAACAGGGTCTGTCTAGCAGGGAGATGGCTCTCAGCCGAGTAACCATTCTAGCTGGACACCCCCCCCACACACAAGTTAAAGCAAAAGTCTTCACCTTCTGTGTATTCTGGAAAGGCTAGATTCTCCCAATACATCACAAGGACCATACCCCTCCCCTTCTTTCCCCACTTTTTTTTTTTTTTTTTTTTTTTTTTTGAGACAGTCTTGCTCTGTCGCCCAGGCTGGAGTGCAGTGTCGTGATTTCAGCTTGCTGCAACCTACACTTGCCAGGTTCAAGCGATTCTTATGCCTCAACCTCCCAAGTAGCTGGGATTACAGGCACACGCCACCACGACCAGCTAATTTTTGTATATTTTGTAGAGACGGGGTTTTGCCATGTTGCCCAGGCTGGTTTAGAACTCCTGACCTCAAGTGATCTGCCCGCCTTGGCCTCCCAAAGTACTGGGATTACAGGCGAACACCACCCCACCCCGGCCCCTTTCTCCCCTTTAAGTCGACAGGTGGCTCCTCAGATTCGCACAGTCTTGTTTCCAAACTTCCCAATGGGATTCTCTATGGTGGTCCTGTAAGTTAGAGAAAGCCCCTATTTCCTAGGGAGCCGGGGGGCTTCCTTTGCACCGGAACAGAGAAGACTGGACTTCTCTTGCCTTCCTCATCGCCCCAACTCCCTTAGAGATTTAGCCCCAGCTCCCCACCCACTCTCTCCCAACCGTCCCTGAGGCCCTGAAGCACAAGATTCCGGCAGCGCCCTAGCCCCCAGCTCCCAGGTTCTGGGGGAGGGGCCTTCCTAGGCTGCACCGACCAACCCTAGGCCCAAGAGGAGAGCCCTTCCCACCTGGGCTCAGTAGGCGGTGCAGAGGTTGGACCCCAAGCTCCAGGAGATGTAGGGTGGGGTGAGGACTACAGAAAAGGTTTAGATGAGACTTAGCTGAACTTAAAGGGCTGAGCGGAGCAGGGGCAGATAGTGTTGTCGATGTTGCTCCCCCGCCCCCCTTACTACGGGGAAGGAGAGGAGTTGGGGTGGGTATCCCCCCTCCCATTGGGGTTAGGAAGGCGTGGGAAAGCGCTAGTTCCAGAGGGGAGGAGGCGAAACCCCGACCGCGGGAGATTTTTCTGGCGAGGAAGGCGCGGGGGAGGGGGAGATCCTGGGCCCAGAATAGGAAGGGTACTCGAGAGAGGATGGCGGAGAGGCGTGAGAAGCCTCCGGATTCCGGTCGCAAAGGATAGGGGAAAAATGGGCGAGTAGATAGTTCAGGGCAGAGAGGAAGGGCAGCTCCCTGAGGGGGAGAGTCAGATCCCGAATCCCGGGGCAGCAGGGATCCCGGGGCAGGATACCACAGGAACGGCCCGCCAGGGGACTCCGGAGCTGGAGGTGGGTGCCGGGCCTCACCTGGAGCAGGGCCGGGCCGCGGGCGGCGGCGGCGGCAGCGGCGCAGGTGGCCGAGCCGGGCGGCGGCGGCGCCTCCTCCCCCAGCCCTGGGCCGGCGGCGGCGGAGGGGAGGAGGTGGTGCTTAAAGGGGCAGGAGCTACCGAGGTGAGGACAACCGCTCAGGAAAGCAGTCGCGAAGGATCCACTGGGGGAGAGGGAAGCGGGTGGCGTCTCCTAGGGGCCAGAACCAGGAAGGATCCCAGATGGGAGGAAGAGAACAGATCCCAGAAAGAGACAAACTTCTGCGGTGAAGTGGGGGATGGTGGTAGGTCCGAAAGGAAGGACTCGGGAAAGCTCTGCCCGCGCTGCCAGGGCACCAGCAAAGACCGCCTCACAAAGGTGGCCGGGGAAGGCAGCGAGAGCTACATGGGCTCCTAGGAGGCCCCTAGGGATGCAGGAGAGGGAACTCAAGGCCGAACCTGCTGGGGGTCACGCGCAGCGCCCTACTAGGTGAACAGGTTCCCCATGTTTCAGCTCCTCAGGGCCCCATCCCTACAGCTGTGGGGCATTTGGAATCAGGAAGCTACGAGGGCAAAAACCTCCTATCCTCTCAACCTCAATCCTTCCTCCCACTCAATGCCCTCAGTAACTGTAGTGTGGGGGCCATCAATAGCAGCCCTAGTGAGGCTGATGTGGGACCGCGAGAATCGACTTTGGTTCAGTTTTCCCCCAACCACCACCAACCTTGCTTCAGTCCCTGGGGCAACAGGAAGCAGCTGCTCAGTGCAGCCCCCACCTGAAGGTGGGTCAAGGTGGGGGAGGAGAGAAGGCAGACTTAAAAGGCCTTAGAAAAATGAGAGGGAGGGGAGGCACTTTCAAGACCTTCCAGCACTGCCAAAAGCGGGCTTTACTTTTATGGGGGCTAGCAGTGAGTACTGTCAAAATTTCCTTGAATCTCAACAGCTTAAATGGCGAGGAGCAGGGGCAATCCTCCACGGGGCGGCGGGGAGGGGGTTGGGAAAGCCCTGGCCTAAGGTGCGTCTGGGGCTCTTACTTAGAGCTGGGGCTTGCCCATACTCAGGATCCCGTGGTCGGCAGCCTCGCCAGCTGAGCCCTTCCCCCCTGTCCCCCAGAGTCCTGTTTCCTCTCCTTCACCCCCCAAATGAGCAAAGGTTAGGCCCCACCCCTGCTGAGTCAGCCAGGGAGGGAGTAGGCATCCCTCAGGCCTTCCCCGGGGCTGGTCCCCATACTCACCCATGTCAGGCTGGCAGGGCTCGAGGTTGGGACCACCCAGCTCCTCACTGTCCTTGGGCCCCCACTTCACGTGAAGGCTGGTGTTGGATCCTTCCAAACTGTGAGCTGGGAACTAGCAACAATCAAAAAGCCAGTGTATGCTTCCTGCGAACCACACAGCCTGAACTGCTGTAGGGTGATGTCCCTGTGTGACAGACTGGGTGGGGAGGGAGGAGGGAAGGGCGGGGCCTTCTCTGGGTGGAGAGAGGGAGGAGGCGAGGACAGGGCAGACCAGGAGAAATATGGAGGAAGGTTAGAGCTGTGTTGACACTCCAGTGGCGTGGTAGAAGAGGCGGGCAAAGGGGGAAGGAAATAAATAGTTGCAGCTACTGAGAGGGAGAAGGTTCTCGATAAACGCTGAAGGACGTGAACGTGTTGGGGGAAGGGGTGGAGGGATGCAAAAGACCTTTAGGATTTCAGTTCCCAGGTCTGTATCGGGTGACGTGAGAAAACAAAGCAGAAAGGGCTGACCTGTACGCTAGGGCTTTTTCTACCAGCTTCTTACCCACTCCAGAGTCAGGACCTAGAGGAAGTGTCCCCACCCCCATAACTCAGCATTTCCCCAAATCCAAGCTTTTCTGGGAGCAAACTACCAGCACAAGCAGCTCAGGGGCTCCACCTTCTGTCCAGATCATGACACAGTAGAGACTGCGGGAGAGGCTGCTGCCAAGGACGTCATAGGCAGATGGAAGGAAGCTTAGAGGCCCCTACTCCACCCCTGGCGCCGCGCCAAAAAGCCCTCCCCAACCTTCAGCCCCCAGGGGCCTCTGAATTGGGAGCTCAGCTTGTCCCCGCCCAGCTTCTACCTAACTTGATGGCCTCAGCGGGTGGAGCTTATAGATGCAGGCTCCTCCCCAGGACAAAAGCCCCAGCTGGTCTGTAAACAGTCCTTAACTGAAAGCCACATCCCAGCAAATGGCCTTCGTGGATTTGAAAATGGGATCAGAGTTATTGCAGAGTCTCCAGTGCTACCGCGAGAGGGCAGTAGGATGAGTCTGGTCCCGGAAAAGAACACAAGGGGAACCCAATCCGACCTTGCAAGCTTCTTTTAAATTGAAATGGTGAAATACACCTTCTACCCCTGCACCTTTCAGTAGGCTAAAATGAAAGGAAAATAACCTAACTTCATTAGTTTAGAAGCCCAAGCCAGCAACCCTGAAAATTGCTATTCCCTTGAGATTCTCTTTTCTGGACTTTCATAAGGGATCTCCACAGAGGGTGAACTAGGCCTCATATGCCTCTGCATAGCCGCAAGCAATCACAAGCAACTTTTATTTAGACTTGCCCAAAATGTCAGGAAGTATTTCAGTACACTTTCTGAAGACATGAAGGCCTAACCAAGATGTACAGAACCGTTTTGATTCAATTTTAACAAAGATCAGTATTCATCACTATTTCTTGAAAATTCATTAAACTCAGATTAACCCCTGGAAAACGGTTACTTCTAAAACGAGTTTTTCCCAATATGCCCTTCAAAAAAGACCTATTTTTAACCAAGAAGTAGGGATGTGCCACATGAAATAGAGGCCCCAAAAAAAAAAAAACCACATCAATTTGTATTGAACTAAAGGCCCCAAACTGAGGCCCTACTAAGATCACACTACCCAAAGGAAACCCCGCATGAGAGGTACGATTGCCCATCAACAAGAGAATGGCTAGTTTTAAGCACCGATTTCAAACATACATGGCCCACTTCAAGCTGAACCTGCTTCTTATAGCCACTCTAAAAATCTAATTGTTGAAAATAGTGCTGGTGATGTGAGACTGCATACACCTGTAGCCCCAGCTACTCAGGAGACTGAGGTGGGAGATCTGGAGCCCAGGAGTCGGAGACCAGTCTTGGCAACACAGCCAGACACCGTGTCTCTAAAACTAAAACTAAATACATAACCCTTGAGTGTTGACTATGTTGTCAGAACCAAGAGAATCAGACAAATTCTGAGGGGTGTACATTTTATTGGAAACCTTAAATACCGTTCAGACAGAATATATCTTCAATCAAGGCTCTTGTGCAGCCAACACAGATAAATGAAGCTTTTTGGGTTAGGGGCAAGGAGAGGGACAGTACAGAGGACAAGGACCCCTCACGACGCATGCTCTTCAGCCAGCTTATCAGCTTTTGCCACAGCTTCTTCAATGGGTCCCACCATATAGAAGGCCTGTTCTGGGAGATGGTCATAGTCACCTGTATGACGGGGAAAAAAAAAAAAGAAGTGGAGGGATATCAATTTTCTGCATCGTGTAACATTCCTTACCACTTGAGGCCATCAGTTAGAATGTGATGACTTGGCCGGGCGCGGTGGCTCAAGCCTGTAATCCCAGCACTTTGGGAGGCCGAGGTGGGTGGATCACGAGGTCAGGAGATCGAGACTATCCTGGCTAACATGGTGAAACCCCGTCTCTACTAAAAATACAAAAAACTAGCCGGGCGTGGTGGCGGGCGCCTGTAGTCTCAGCTACTTGGGAGGCTGAGGCGGGAGAATGGCGTGAACCCGGGAGGCGGAGCTTGCAGTGAGCCGAGATCACGCCACTGCACTCCAGCCTGGGAGACACAGCGAGACTCCGTCTCAAAAAAAAAAAAAAAAAAAAAAAAAAAAAAAAAAAAAAGAATGTGATGACTTAAGGTCATCTTAGAAAGCTTAAATTGGCCGGGCGCAGTGGCTCAAGCCTGTAATCCCAGCACTTTGGGAGGCCGAGACGGGCGGATCACGAGGTCAGGAGATCGAGACCATCCTGACTAACACAGTGAAACCCCGTCTCTACTAAAAATACAAAAAAACTTAGCCGGGCGAGGTGGCAGGCGCCTGTAGTCCCAGCTACTCGGGAGGCTGAGGCAGGAGAATGGCGTAAACCCGGGAGGCGGAGCTTGCAGTGAGCTGAGATCCGGCCACTGCACTCCAGCCTGGGTGACAGAGCGAGACTCCGTCTCAAAAAAAAAAAAAAAAAAAAAGAAAGCTTAAATTTTCCTCACAAATCAAATTTACAAGACATGATACAGTATGAATTAAGAACACATGGGTCAGGCATAGTGGCTCACACCTGTAATCCCAGCACTTCGGGAGGCCAAGGCGGGCGGATCACCTAAGGTCAGGAGTTTGAGACAAGTCTGGCCAACATGGTGAAACCCCATGGCTACTAAAAATACAAAAATTATGCATGGTGGCGTGTGCCTGTAATCCCAGCTACTTGGATGGTTGAGGCTGGAGTATCACCTGAACCTGGGAGGTGGAGGTTGCAGTCAGTCACGATTGCACCAGTGTACTCCAACCTGGGCGAGAGACTCAGTCTCAGAAAATACGTATAAAATAAAAGGGAGCTAAAGCATCAAGTAACAAATCACAAATTAAATGCAGAGTATTTTTTTTTTGAGACGGAGTCTTGCTCTGTCCCCCAGGCTGCAGTGCAGTGGCGCGATCTCGGCGCACTGCAAGCTCCACCTCCCGGGTTCACGCCATTCTCCTGCCTCAGCCTCCCCTACAGGTGCCCGCCGCCACGCCCGGCTAATTTTTTTGTATTTTTAGTAGATATGGGGTTTCACCGTTAGCCAGGATGGTCTCAATCTCCTGACCTCGTGATCCACCTGGCTTGGCCTCCCAAAGTGCTGGGATTATAGGTGTGAGCCACCACGTCCGGTCATGTAGAGTATTTTCAAACAAAAGTAATGGGAAAGTTTGTTTTTTAATTTAAAATATAATTAGGCATAGTATATTATATATTGCTTGATGGTCGTTGGAATGGGACCACGGCACAGTAAACATTCAAGATTTTGGCTTTTCTGTGATCTTATGTTCAGCTTTGTACTTAAAATCTCACCTGCCAAAATCTGCTGGAATCCTTTGATGGTCTCCTTCAGGGGTACCAGCTTCCCCATATGACCTGTGAAGACCTCAGCAACCTGGAATGGCTGAGACAAAAAACGCTGTATTTTCCGTGCACGGGACACAGTCAACTTGTCTTCCTCAGAAAGTTCATCCATACCCAGGATGGCAATGATATCCTGGAGGGATTTGTAGTCCTATGAGAAAAAAGAAGCCTGAGTTAAGTACTCTCACTCCTTTAATTTGGACAAGCTAACAAAGGGAAAGTTACATGCTAGGGGGCAGAGAGGGTGGTGGTGGTATGAGGACCCTCAGCCAAGAAAGATTAGTGTCTTTCTTGTTCTCCATAGTCCTAGTTTGGTGCTGTTAGAAAAATACTGCATTCCACCGGGCACGGTGGCTCACACCTGTAATCCCAGTACTTTGAAAGGCTGAGGTGGGCAGATCACAAGGTCAAGAGTTCAAGACCAGCCTGACCAACTGGTGAAACCGTCTCTACTAAAAATAGAAAAATTAGCTGGGTGTGGTGGCACGCGCCTGTAATCCCAGGTACTCAAGAGGCTGAGGCAGGAGAATCGCTTGAACCTAGAAGGCGGAGGTTGCAGTGAGCCAAGATGGCGCCACTGCACTCCAGCTTCAGCGACAGAGACGCCATCTCAAAAAAAAAAAGAGAAATATTGCATGCCACAGCGTTAAGTACCTGGAAACTCAAGAGACCTCATTAGCTCTCACTAGCAATTGCTAGCCTCAACTTTCCTTGCTCCAAAACAAATCACACAAATCACTAAGAAAGATCCAGTCCTGGCCGGGCGCGGTGGCTCAAGCCTGTAATCCCAGCACTTTGGGAGGCCGAGACGGGCAGATCACGAGGTCGGGAGATCGAGACCATCCTGGCTAACACGGTGAAACCCCGTCTCTACTAAAAAAATACAAAAAACTAGCCGGGCGAGGTGGCGGACGCCTGTAGTCCCAGCTACTCGGGAGGCTGAGGCAGGAGAATGGCGTGAACCCGGGAGGCGGAGCTTGCAGTGAGCTGAGATCCGGCCACTGCACTCCAGCCTGGGCGACAGAGCGAGACTCCGTCTCAAAAAAAAAAAGAAAAGAAAGATCCAGTCCTAATACAGTCCCCACAATCCCTCTTTTTAACTTTCCAGACAGTGATCCCACATAGTAATATACTCACCTGCAGGATTTTTTGCACCCCACGGGCAACATCGTAATGCTCACTGCCAACAATGTTGGGATCCATGATGCGAGAGGTGGAGTCTAGAGGATCCACAGCTGGATAGATGCCCAGCTCAGCAATGGCACGTGACAGTACAGTGGTAGCATCCAAATGGGCAAACGTAGTAGCAGGAGCAGGGTCAGTCAAGTCATCAGCAGGCACATAGATAGCCTAAAATGAGATCCCATGAAGTACAGCAGGAACCAAAGTAAATTTTTTTTTGTTTTAAAAGTATCTTTTTTTTTTTTTTTTTTTTTTTTGAGACAGAGTCTCGCTTAGTCGCCCAGGCTGGAGTGCAATGGCGCGATCTCGGCTCACTGCAAGCTCCGCCTCCCGGGTTCACGCCATTCTCCTGCCTCAGCCTCCCGAGTAGCTGGGACTACAGGCGCCCGCCGCTTCGCCCGGCTAATTTTTTGCATTTTTAGTAGAAGCGGGGTTTCACCGTGTTAGCCAGGATGGTCTCGATCTCCTGACCTCGTGATCCGCCCGCCTCGGCCTCCCAAAGTGCTGGGATTACAGGCGTGAGCCACCGCGCCCGGCCATATCTTTTTTTTTTTTTTTTTTTTTTTTTGAGACAGGGTCTCGCTCTGTTGCCCAGGCTGGAGTGCAGTGACGCAATCTCGGCTCACCGCAACCTCTGCCTCCCGGATTCAAGCAATTCTCTGCCTCAGCTTCCCGAGTGGCTGGGACTACAGGTGCCCACCACCACATCCGGCTAATTTTTTTGTACTTTTAGTAGAGATGGGGTTTCACCATCTTGGCCAGGGTAGTCTTGAACTCCTGACCTCGTGATCCACCCGCCTTGGCCTCCCAAACTGCTGGGATTATAGGTGTGAGCCACCACGCCCAGCAAATCAAAGTAATTTTACTTAAGCCATCCCCCTTTCTGACGTATCTTTACCATCTCATTCCATTTAGCACTCCAAAGACCTTTCTTACCACCCCTAATACCTGCTGAATAAGCTGACAGATTATCTGGTCTCTCAGCCATGATGGAAGAATTTTTAATATCATTCTTTTTGCTCTTCATCTTGTATTTTAACTCTATTTTAATAATACCCACTTTTAGAATTAAAAACATGAAGCTGGGGGTGGGGCACGGTGGCTCACGCCTGTAAAACTAGCACTTTGGGAGACCAAGGCAGGCAGATCACGAGATCAGTTCGAGACCAGCCTGACCAACATGGTAAAACCCCGTCTCTACTAAAAAAAAAAAAAATACAAAAATTAGCCAGGCGTGGTGGCGCATGCCTGTAATTCCAGCTACGCAGGAGGCTGAGGCAGGTGAATCGCTTGAACCTGGGAGGTGGAGGTTATAGCGAGCCAAGATCGAGCCACTGCACTCTAGCCTAGGCGACAGACTGTCTCAAAAAGCCAGGCGCAGTGGCTCATGCCTGTAAGCCCAACACTTTGGGAGGCTGAGTCGGGCAGATCACCTGAGGTCAGGAGTTCAAGACCAGCCTGACTAACATGGTGAAACCCTGTCTCTATTAAAAATACAAAAATTAACTGGGTCTGGTGTTGGGTGCCTATGATCCCTGCTACTCAGGAGGCTGAGACAAAGGAATCACCTGAACCCAGGAGGTGGAGGTTGCAGTGAGGCAAGATCGCGCCCACTGCACTCCAGCCTGGGCAATGAGAGTGAAACTCCATCTCAAAAAAAAAAAAAAAAAAAAAAGAATTAAAAACAAGAAGAAAAAACTTCTTGCACAATAGTTCATTAAATTGAATCATGAAAAGTTTCTACAGTTTAGCCATGTTCTTACTATACATAAAATTTATGTAATTTTACTATATATCCCATCTATATATATTTGAAAATGTATACTACATTAATGCAGTAATTTTTTTTTTTTTTTTTTTTTGAGATGGAGTATCTCTCTGTTGCCCAGGCTGGAGTGCAGTGGTGCAATCTCAGCTCACCACAACCTCCTGCAACCTCCGCCTCCCAGGTTCAAGCAATTCTCCTGCCTCAGCCTCCCGAGTAGCTGCAACTACAGGCAGGTGCCACCACGCCCAGCTAATCTTTTGTATTTTTAGTAGAGATGGGGTTTCACTGTGCTAGTCAGGATGGTCTGGATTTCCTGACCTCATGATCCACCTGCCTTGGCCTCCCAAAGTGCTAGAATTACAGGCATGAGCCACTGCACCCAGCCCTAATACAGTAAATATTTAATGCTAAGTTCCCATATAGCTCTGGACTCCCCTTAGACTAGAAACCATTGCTTTGTGATCTACATTTAAATGTATACCTTCATTTATGTTTTTTTTGAGACAGAGTCTTACTCTGTCGCCCAAGCTGGAGTGCAGTGCCCCAATCTTGGCTCATTGCAACCTCCGGGATTCAAATGATTCTCCTGCCTCAGCCCCCCGACTAGCTGGGATTACTAGCGCACACCACTACGCCTGGCTAGTTTTTTGTAGTTTTAGCAGAGACGGGGTTTCACTATGTTGGCCAAGCTGGTTTCGAACTCCTAACCTCAAGTGATTCGCCTGCCTCGGTCTCCAAAAGTGCTAAGATTACAGGCGTGAGCCACCCCGCCCAACCTACCTTCAATTATTTTGGGTATTTCTTAACCTTTTAGGGTCTTTAACATGCACACACACAGACTTTTACACATTATTCCAGGGAGCTCATGAACCCCAGTTAACAGACCTTTTTGAGATGTAAATAACTAAGTTATTTATTTATTTGAGACGGAGTCTCACCCTGTTGCCCAGGCTGGAGTGCAATGGCGCGGTATCGGCTCACTGCAACCTCTGCCTCCGGGATTCAAGCGATTCTCCTGCCTCAGCCTCTGAGTAGCTGGGATTACAGGCGTCCGCCACCATGCCCGGCTAATTTTTTATATCTTTAGTAGAGACAGGGTTTCACCATGTTGGCCAGGCTGGTCTCTAACTCCTGACCTCATGATCTGCCCACCTCGGCCTCCCAAAGTGTTGGGATTACAGGCGTGAGCCACCACGCCTGGCCCAATAAGTTTTATACATCTCTCTACATACATTTTTTTTTTAGATAGGGTCTCGCTTTATTCCCCAGGCTGATCTCTTGGGCTCAAGCAATCTTCCCGCCTCAGCCTCCTCAGTAGCTGAGATGCACCACTGCACCCCGCCTTTCTACAAATCACATCTTCATCTATGTAATTTTTGTTACCTGTACAGAAGTGATAGATCCCTTCTTGGTAGTGGTAATTCTTTCCTGCATAGTACCCATGTCAGTGGCGAGGGTAGGCTGATAGCCCACGGCAGAAGGGATTCTGCCCAATAATGCAGACACCTAAAAGAAAAAAAGGTCTTAGGCGTCTACATCCTTAGCCTCATCTGAATAGCTCCAAAGAAAGGCCAAATGAACCAGGTCCTCTCAAGCTTCCCTCTTACCTCTGAACCAGCCTGGGTGAAGCGAAAGATATTATCAATAAATAGCAGTACATCTTGACCTTCTTGGTCTCTGAAGTATTCAGCCACAGTCAGTCCAGTAAGAGCTACCCGGGCACGAGCACCAGGTGGTTCATTCATTTGACCATATACCAGCGCTACCTGCAGTAATCATACATAGATCGTAAAACCTGACAAAGGAGTAGAGAAGCCACATACTGAAGGTTCCCAAATTGGAGAAATGACCACAGATCCTTTCTCAGAAGGTGTCAACATTTTTGTGTGCAAGTTTCTTTTCCCTATTAGAGATGCAGTTCAAAACAAAAAAAGACAGCTTCTTATATTACTAAGGCAAAACTATAGTAGAAAGGAAATAAAAACCTTTTCAAATTAAGTGAAAAGTACAAAATAGGCTTAGCTGAAACGTATGTACCATGTCCAATCCACCCCTCCCAAAATTAGCTTTCAAATGATGGGACTATCTACCAAAAAGAAAACCTGGAAATGTTATTTAATGTCAGTATCAAAGAGAACAGAAAATGTCCACTAGTGTATTGGAAGCTGGGGGGAAAACACTAACAGATTTTCTTTGTAGGTCCTGGGACACTAAAATGAAAATATTAAAATTATTTTAAAAAGAAAAAAAACATCAAATAGAAAATATAGAACATGGCTTCAGTTGGCAATAGTTTCCTGGCATAACTACCATGTGGACGTCAATCAGCTCAATGCTGACCTTAGAGGTGGCATCTTTTAAGTTGATAACACCAGATTCAATCATTTCATGGTATAAATCATTGCCTTCACGGGTCCTCTCACCAACACCAGCAAACACAGAGTAACCACCATGGGCTTTGGCGACATTGTTGATTAACTCCATGATCAGTACAGTCTTGCCAACTCCGGCACCACCAAAAAGCCCTATAAGAGGTTGAAAAGAAAGAATATTTAAGAGTTCTGCTTTCCTAAATAAGCAAACTTCCAAAAAAGGAATTGCTTCCTTCCATCCTATTCCTTCTCAGAAATTGCGTATGGCTTCAGCTAACTCAGAAGAATGAAAGAATGTACTCATCAGTGAGGAATAGATGTCAATATCCACTCGTAACAGTGTATGAGTTTTTCCTCCCATATTAGGTTTGGAAAATATGTACCCTTTAATAACATACCAATTTTGCCACCCTTGGCATAGGGAGCTAGCAGATCCACAACCTTGATACCAGTCACCAGAATTTCCTGCTCAACACTCATTTCCATGAACTCTGGAGCCTCAGCATGAATGGCAGCAAATCTGTAAAAGTAGAAGAGAGGATTGGTATCTATTCACCTTGTTGAAAGCAAATGATAATCTTATATATCCTTCCTTATCAACTCTCAAGTCCATCCCTTTACTTAAGGAACCACAGTCTTATCTCCCCTTTGTTGTATAAATTAGATCAACTATCATCCAGGATCTAACCCAACTTTCTGCAATAAAAAAAATCATTATCTTAGGGAACAATAATTCCCATTCCCTTACTTTAACTGTCATAAATTTTTCATTTTACTGAGCCTTAACCTAACAGCATTCCCTCACATAGCAATAGCAAATACAAAAACCTACAAGTTTTGGAGACTCCTAAACCTAAGCAGTAAGAGCAAGTCTTAAAAATACTCAACTAGCCGGGCGCAGTGGGTCATGTCTGTTATCCCAGCACTTTGGGGGGCCGAGGTGGGTGGATCACCTGAAATCAGGAGTTCGAGACCAGCCTGGCCAACATGGTGAAACCCCGTCTGTACTAAAAATACAAAAATTAGCCAGGCATGGTGGCATGCACCTGTAATCCCAGCTACTCAGGAGGCTGAGGCAGGAGAATCGCTTGAACCCAGGAGGTGGAGGTTGCAGTGAGTCGAGAGCAAAACTCCTTCTCAAACAAAAAAAATACCCTCAAGTAGTAGGTTTTTGTCAATCAGAAATTCTGCATCCTAATTTCTTCAGGTGAAACTGCGCTGTGTGATTTTAATAATCGAAGGTATCAGAAGACAAATTCTGCTTTATGAGAATGTGTCACCTTAATGTGTAAAACTGCAAATAACATAAGTTTCTTCGTCCACAGATGCATTAAGAGCAACTTACTGTTTGGTTTTGATGGGACCTCTTTCATCAATAGGTTCTCCAATAACATTCATGATTCTGCCCAAAGTCTCAGGACCAACAGGAATTTTGATTGGTGCACCAGAATCCAGTACTTTCTGGCCTCTAACCAAGCCTTCCGTACCATCCATAGCAATAGTCCTTACTGTGCTCTCACCTGTTAGATACAGGCATTGCAGGGTTATACATTAAGTAAAAATTGGTATCAAGACCTAAGTCGACCAAGACTCCTTCTCAGTACCTAAATGCGGCTTCAGCAAACTCAGAAGAACGAAAGTCATTTTGATAAAATCATCACAGAGGGAGACAGCTTGGTTTTTGGGATACTTGGGCTACACAAGGTCTTTACTATTCCTAATAAATTCTACTTACCCAAATGCTGGGCCACCTCCAAAACCAGTCTGGTCTCCCTGCCTTGCACTTCCAGGGCATTTAGAATTGGTGGTAGTCCCTCATCAAACTGGACGTCCACCACTGCGCCAATGACCGCCACGATGCGCCCGGTGGCGGCGCCCGCTTTTGGCGAAGGAGATGTTTGCGCCGCATAGTCCCTGACTAACAGACAAAAGATATAGGAAGGAACTGGGGTCAGTACAGTAAAAGGTTATCGGAAGCCAAGATTTACACAATAAGAGGAAAACTCAGCCGAAGTCAGGCCTCTTTCCGCTTGTACGGAAGGCGTGTCCAAGAGGGAAGGCCGCGCAGCGATCGATAAAGCGCCTGCACAGCCTTCCCATCCGCATGCACAATCACCCATTTTTCGAGAGTTCAATATCCCTATTCAACCGGAAGGTCAACGCACCTGCCCGCACCTTTTCCGTCACACAAAGAACTTTATACAGAACGGGACAGAGCTGGGTCAAAGAAACATTCTATGGGTGTCCCATTCTTGTTCTCCTGCCATTAGAGAACAAAATGCGGCTCCAGGCATACTTTTAGCACCACGGATCCCTTAGGCCCGAGCTACCATCGTTCCCCGGCTCAAGGTCATGGGGCGGCAAAATGGAACTTCAGCTCCTAGAGAAAAGCACTTACCAGGATGGACCGCCGTCGGAGCGGCCCGCAGTAAGAGCTGAGCTGGGGGTAGCGACGCTGAAGGAGTGAGTCCCCGCAAGGCCCCGGAGGCCGAAGCAGTGGCCACACGACCCACAAGACCCAACATGGCGGAGTCCGGGTGGAGACTGATCGCTGCAGCAACCCCCGCCGCCTGCTCTCCTGTAGTTGGGGCGAGGCCTACGCTGCTGTAGGCAGGTCCATTGGGTAAATTGGCTGCTCATCATTCTCAGTGCTGCTTCTACAGGTTAATACACGCTCATCTTCTCATCCATTGGTCAAAACTGGTGCTAATCTGAAACTCCTTTTTTTATTGGACAGTGTGAGGTTAGAGGGCGACACTCTGAGCCTCGAAATCTAATTGGATCATAGAGACGTCAATTGGAGAGGGTAATCAGAGGAACTACGTTTAGGAAAGGGGCCGAGTTCCTGTTGAAAGTGCGTGGGCTGTCTTTGCCTGTCCTTGGGTTTTCTCCTTAGATAGGTCCTTGATCTAGGTAACAACCACAGGGGAAGTGGTTGCGCCATGAAGCACCACTGAAGGTGAGCGTGGCGAAGTCAGGAGCCCTCTTTAGAGCCAAAATACGGTTTCTCTCTCGAAGTAGTGAAATTGGAAGCTTCCAGGAGATTGCACAGATTAGCATCCTAGACAGGATCTTTATCATTTAAACCTATTAAAATGAAGGAAACTAATGTAACCAGTACTTTAGCTGGGTATTGAGGAGACTCAATAAGATAAATAAGACTCAGGACCTTCCTTTCAAGGTCCAGGTGAACAGACAATGCAATAATGTGATGGTTCCTGGTTAAGTATAAACTGGGTGCACGTAAGAGGAGGGGATAAATTTGGGTCACCTAGAGATACAGAATTGTCTACCTTGAAGGAAGCTGAGAGACCTCAGCTATGAAATGTGAATATAAATTCTTTTTTTTTTTTTTTTTCTTTTTTTTGAGACGGAGTCTCGCTCTGTCGCCCAGGCGGGAATGCAGTGGCGCGATCTCGGCTCACTGCAAGCTCTGCCTCCCGGGTTCACGCCATTCTCCTGCCTCAGCCTCCCAAGTAGCTGGGACTACGGGCGCCCGCCACCACGCCCGGCTAATTTTTTGTATTTTTTTTTAGTACATACGGGGTTTCACTATGTTAGGCAGGATGGTCTCGACTTCCTGACCTCCTGATCCGCCCACCTCGGCCTCCGAAAGTGCTGGGATTACAAGCGTGAGCCACCGCTCCCTGCCTAGAAATTCTTAGTGTAGTCCGGGAGCGGTGGCTCACGTTTGCAATCCCAGCACTTTGGGAGGCCGAAGCAGCTGGATCACCTGAAGTCAGGAGTTGGAGACCAGCCTGGCCAACATGGTGAAACCCCGTCTCTACTAAAAATACAAAAATTAGCCGGGCGCGGTGGCTCAATCTTGTAATCCCAGCACTTTGGGAAGCCAAGGCGGGCGGATCACAAGGTCAGGAGATCGAGACCATCCTGGCTAACATGGTGAAATCCCGTCTCTACTAAAAATACAAAAAATTAGCCCGGCGTGGTGGCGGGCGCCTGTAGTCCCAGCTACTCGGGAAGCTGAGGCAGGAGAATGGCATGAACCCGGGAGGCAGAGCTTGCAGTGAGCCGAGATCGCGCCATTGGACTGCAGCCTGGGCGGCAGAGCGAGACTCCGTCTCAAAAAAAAAAAAAAAAAAAAAAAAAAAATTAACCAGGCGTGATGGCAGGCGCCTATACTCCCAGCTACTCAGGAGGCTGAAGCAGGAGAATCTTTTGAACCCGGGAGGCAGAGGTTGCAGTGAGCCGAGATCGTACCACTGCACTCCAGCTTGGGCGACAGAGTGAGACTCTGTCTCAAAACATAAAATAAATATATAAAATAAAATAGGCCGGGCGCAGTGGCTCACCCCTGTAATCCCAGCACTTTGGGAGGCTGAGGTGGGTGAATCACCTGAAGTCGGGAGTTAGAGACCAGCCTGATCAACATGGAGAAACCCCGTCTCTACTAAAAATACAAAATTAGCCAGGCATGGTGGCACATGCCTGTAATCCCAGCTACTCAGGAGGCTGAGACAAAACAATCACTTGAACCCAGGAGGCAGAGGTTGCGGTGAGCTGAGATTGCACCATTGCACTCCAGCCTGGGCAACAAGAGTGTAACTCCGTCTCAAAAAAAAAAAAAAGGAATATTGTCATTGGAGCCAGGTTGGGAATCTTGTGTTTTCCACTCACTAGCTATCATTGGGCAAGTTATTTAATCTCTTTACATCAGTTTCCTCATCCATAAAAGGGATACTACTACTAACAATGGGGATTATATCCTAGGATTGTTTTGAGAATTAAGTAGACTAATATAAGAAAGAAGAATTGAGAACAATGCCTGGCACAAAATTAGCCCTACATATACATGATATTATTATTTTTGTTTACTATTGACTAATGTCAATTGGATCCTATCCAATCCATTCAATAATTTGTTCCTCTCATACATTTTGTGAGCAGAGTCTGTTTCGTATAATGCCCTTGAAAAAGTAATATAGGGCAAATGTTTAGGATTTTTTTTTTTTTTTTTTTTTTAGGATTTTTTAAAAATTCTAGACAACGTAGGTTGCTTAAAAAAAAAAGCAGAGATGAAAAATCAAAATAAAGATTCCTTGTGTCATTTGTGAGCCTGTTATATCATATCTATGGCCTCATCTGTTTCTGACCTGAACAAGGATAATTTTATAGGCTGGGCATGGTGGCTCGCGCCTGTAATCCCAGCACTTTGGAAGGCTGAGATGGGGGGATTGAGTGAGTCAGGGAGTTGGAGACCAGACTGGGCAACACGGTGAAACCCTGTTTCTACAAAAATACAAAAATTAGCCAGGCATGGTGGTGTGTGCCTGTTTTCCCAGCTACTGGGGAGGCTGTGATGGGAGGACGGCTTGAGCCCAGGAGGTGGAGGTTGTGGTTATCTAAGATTGCACCATTGCAGGAGGCTACTCAGGAGGCTGAGGTGGGAGGATTGCTTGAGCCTAAGAGATAGAGGTTGCAGTGAGCTGATATCTGTGCCACTGCACTCCAGCCTGGGCAACATAGTGAGACCCCATCTCAAAAAAAAGGAGATAATTTTTTTTGTTGTTTTTTTTTTTTTGAGACGGAGTCTCGCTCTGTCGCCCAGGCTGGAGTGCAGTGGCCGGATCTCAGCTCACTGCAAGCGCCGCCTCTTGGGTTCACGCCATTCTCCTGCCTCAGCCTCCCGAGTAGCTGGGACTACAGGCGCCCGCCACCTCGCCCGGCTAGTTTTTTGTATTTTTTTTAGTAGAGATGGGGTTTCACCGTGTTAGCCAGGATGGTCTCGATCTCCTGACCTCGTGATCCGCCCGTCTCGGCCTCCCAAAGTGCTGGGATTACAGGCTTGAGCCACCGCGCCCGGCCCTAAAAGGAGATAATTTTATATAAAAGTGAAGAAGTGGCCGGGCGCAGTGGCTCATGCCTGTAATTCCAGCACTTTGGGGAGGCCGAGGCGGGCGGATCACGAGGTCAGGAGATCGAGACCATCCTGGCTAACAAGGTGAAACCCCGTCTCTACTAAAAACACAAAAATTAGCCGGGCGTGGTGGCGGGCACCTGTAGTCCCAGCTACTCTGGAGGCTGAGGCAGGAGAATGGCGTGAACCCAGGAGGCGGAGCTTACAGTGAGCCGAGCTCCCACCACTGCACTCCAGCCTGGGCGAGAGAGCGAGACTCTGTCTCAAAAAAAATTAAAATAAAAAATAAATAAATAAAAGTGAAGAAGCTCTATGACTTCCTCCCTCTACTGCCTTTCTAGCAAGACTTAATCTGATTTGAGAACTTTGGTTTTGTATCACCAATTTGGGTCTTGGCAAAATTAGAGTTTTATTAACGATCAAACACATTACTTTTTTTTTTTGAGATGGAGTATCAATCTTGTTGCCCAGGTTGGAGTGCAATGGTGCTATCTCAGCTCACTGCAACCTCTGTCTCCCAGGTTCAAGTGATTCTCCTGCCTCAGCTTCCCAAGTAGCTGGGACTACAGGCATGCACCACCACATCCGGCTAATTTTTTTGTATTTTTACTAGAGACAGGGTTTCACCATGTTGGCCAGGTTGGTCTCGAACTCCTGAACTCAGGTGATCCGCCCACCTGGAACTCTGGTGGGATGTGTTGGGATTACAGACGTGAGCCACCACCCCTGGGCTACTCTGACATTTCTTTTTTTTTTTTTTTTTTTTTTTTGAGACAGAGTCTCACTCTGTTGCCCAGGCTGGAGTGCAGTGGCATGATCTAGGCTCACTGCAACCTCCACCTCCCAGGTTCAAGCAATTCTCCTGCCTCAGCCTCCTGAGTAGCTGAGACTACAGGCTCCCGCCACAACGCCCGGCTAATTTTTTTGTATTTTTAGTAGAGAAGGGGTTTCACCATATTGGCCAGGCTGGTCTCGAACTCCTGACCTCAGATGATCTGCCCTCCTCGGCCTCCCAAAGTGCTGAGATTACAGGCAAGAGCCACTTTTTTTTTTTTTTTAATTGAGGCAGGGTCTTGCTCTATCTCCCAGGCTGCAGTACAGTGGAGCAATTACGGCTCACTGCAGCCTTCGCCTCCCGGGTTCAAATAGTTCTTGAACTAGAGCCTCCCAGGCTCAAGTCCTCCCACCTCTGCCTCCCGAGTAGCTGGGACCACAGTCATATGCACACACCATCAGGCCCTGCTAATTTTTGTAAAGACAGGGTTTCGACATGTTGCCCATGGCTAGCTTCAAGCCCGGTGGGGGGACAGGGGGACGCTCAAGTAATCTGTCTTCCATGGACTTCCAAAGTGTTGAGATGACAGGCATGAGCCACCACGCTCAGGTCTAATGGCGAGTAAGATGGAATATTTTCATGTTTGTTGGCCAGTTGTATATCTTCAGTTAATTGTTTCCATCTTTTGCCAATTTTTTCCTTTTGGCTTGTCACAATTAAGTGTTCTTGAAATGCTTTGTTAAACACGTTGTAAATGTTTTCTTCTAATGTTATCTTTTAATTTAGTGGTATGTTTTGACCTATTGTTTATTAATTTTTTTTTTTTTTTTTTTTTTTTTGAGACGGAGTCTCGATCTGTCGCCCAGGCTGGAGTGCAGTGGCCGGATCTCAGCTCACTGCAAGCTCCGCCTCCTGGGTTCACGCCATTCTCCTGCCTTAGCCTCCTGATTAGCTGGGACTACAGGTGGCCGCCACCACGCCTGGCTAATTTTTTGTATTTTTTAGTAGAGATGGGGTTTCACTGTGTTAGCCAGGATGGTCTCGATCTCCTGACCTCATGATCCGCCCGCCTTGGCCTCCCAGAGTGCTGGGATTACAGGCGTGAGCCACCGTGCCCGGCCCCTATTAATTTTTATTATTATTTTTTTGAGACAGAGTCTCACTCTATTGCCCAGGCTGGAGTGCAGTGGCGCCGTCTCGGCTCACCACAACCTCTGCCTCCCAGGTTCAAGCAATTCTCCTGCCTTAGCCTCCCAAGTAGCTGGGACTACAGGCATGCACCACCATGCATGGCTACTTATTGTATTTTTAGTAGAGACGGGGTTTCACTATGTTGGCCAGGCTGGTCTTGAACTCCTGACCTCATTATCTGCCCGCCTCAGCCTCCCAAAGCGCTGGGATTACAGGCATGAGCCACCTCGCCTGGCCTTATTTGTGAGACCATGTCTTGCTCTTTTGCCCAAACTGGAGTGCAGTGGTGGGATCTCGGCTCACTGCAACCTCCGCCTCCCGGGTTCAAGCGATTCTCCTGCCTCAGCCTCCCGAGTAGCTGGGATTACAGGCATGTGCCACCATGCCCAGCTAATTTGTGTATTTTTAGTAGAGACAGTGTTTCACTGTGTTGGCCCAGCTGGTCTCGAACTCCTGACCTTGTGATCCGCCTGCCTCGGTCTCCCAAAGTGCTGGGATTACAAGCGTGAGCCACCGCGCCTGGCCAAGCCTGGCAATATCTTTTTTTTGTTTGTTTTTTTTTTTTTGTTTTTTTGAGACGGAGTCTCACTCTGTCGCCCAGGCTGGAGTGCAGTGGCCGGATCTCAGCTCACTGCAAGCTCCGCCTCCCGGGTTCACGCCATTCTCCTGCCTCAGCCTCCCGAGTAGCTGGGACTACAGGCGCCCGCCGCCTCGCCCGGCTAGTTTTTTGTATTTTTTTTTTAGTAGAGATGGGGTTTCACCGTGTTAGCCAGGATGGTCTCGATCTCCTGACCTCGTGATCCGCCCGTCTCGGCCTCCCAAAGTGCTGGGATTACAGGCTTGAGCCACCGCGCCCGGCCAGCCTGGCAATATCTTAAATGAGTTGTCACCACGCCTTATTTGACCACCTACATATACCTGGATTCCAGATCCCATTACCATTGCCTAAATTTAGCCCTTCATCTCTTACCACTTGAATGATTGCACGAACTTGTTTCCTTACCTCCAAATCCACCTGCAAAACATTATTCATTATATGGTATTTCTGAAATGTATTTTACCATACGGTGTTATGGGAAAGAGATTTGGTGGCGATATATGACGCTTTTTACTAGTAGGAATAGACATTCAACATTTAATTGCGGTCAATGTTTAAATGAAACCCACAGGTCTAAAAAACACAATTGGCCGGGTGCGGTGGCTCACGCCTGAATCCCAGCACTTTGGGAGGCCGAGGCGGGTGGATCACCCGAAGTCAGGAGTTCGAGATCAGCCTGGCCAACATGGTGAAACCCCATCTCTACTAAAAATATAAAAATTAGCTGGGCGTGGTGGCACATGCCTGTAGTCCCAGCTACTGGAGAGGCTGAGGCAGGAGAATCGCTTGAACCCGGGATGCACAGGTTGCAGTGTGCCAAAATCGTGCCACTGCATTCCAGCCTCAGTGACAGAGCGAGACTGTCTCAAAAAACAAAAAACAACAAAAACAAAAAAACAAACACAATTGTCCCTTGGTATATTCGGGAGGAGTGGTTTAATGACCACTCCACCACCAAGCATACCAAAATCAGAGCATACTTAAGTCCTAAAGTTGGCCCTGCAGAACCCTCCGTATTCATGGGTTTGGCATTTTACACACACAGTATTTTTGACCTGCATTTGGTTGGAAAAAATCCACCTAAAAGGGGTCAAACCCATGTTGTTCAAGGTTCAAGTGCACAAAGATGACAGAATGTAGGGATTAGAATAAGCCTTTACAAAATCCTTAGAATCAGTGTTAAAATTCTCCATCCTACTGCCACCCTAGAACTCCATTTCAGTTGTCCTCTTATTTGCACAGGCTGCTAGATTCGACCAGGAAGTCTTACTCCGTATTCGCAACTACTTAGACCCTTAGTTACCAACTTAATCACTCTCTATCAAAGCAACTAGATGTTAAGTTTTTCACAAAGTGCCAGCCTCCTCCCTACCTAGCCTGTATCTTTTCCTATTTGGTACAATGCTGGGTGATCCACAAATAAAAAATTGTACTTTAAAAAAATTTCTCAAAAGAATTCCCGCTAAACAGGAGAAATTTCAATTAGCCTAGAACTAAAATGGGGGACACAACCCTCATGCTACTGTAGCAATCACCCTCAACCTGCCCTCCCTGGAAATAGCTAAGTTTAGGAAGCTGTATAGCACCAATATCACGACCTATCAATATGGACAAAAAATATGCTATACCCATTCATCTGAACTTAAAAAATTTCACTAACAATCCTTTTTTTTTTTTTTGAGAAGGGGTTTCGCCATGTTGGCCAGGCATGAGCCACCATGCCCAGCCCAGAACATGTTTTTGTTTTTGAGAGTCTTGCTCTACCACCCAGGCTGGAGTGCAGTGGCGCCTCCCAAAGTGCTGTGATTACAGAATTGAGCCACCGTGCCCACCCCAGAAAATGTTAACAGAAGCTTTGAATTAGAGATGAGGTACAATGCACAAGGTTTGGTACCTAAGAAATAAGGACTGATGAGAACCTGTCCAAGTGTTTGAACACAAAATATATTTTTTAAATTATAGCCAGGTGACACACACCTTAATACTGGCACTTGGGGAGGCCAAGGCAGGCCTATCACTTGAACTTAGGAGTTCAATACCAGCTTGGGAAACATGGAGACCCGTCTCTACAAAATATGTAATGTAAGTCCACCAGGTGTGGTGTTTGAGATGTGACTGCACCACTGCACTCCAGCCTGGGGAAGCTGGAGTGCAATGGCACAATCTGGGCTGACTGCAACCTCTGCCTCCTGGGTTCAAGCGATTCTCCTGCCTCAGCCTCCTAAGTAGCTGGGATTACAGGCGCATGACACCACACCCGGCTAATTTTTTTGTATTATTGATAGAGAAGGGGTTTCATGATGTTGGCCAGGCTGGTTTTGAACTCCTGACCTTAGGTGATCCTCCTGCCTCAGCCTCCCAAAGTGCTGGGATTACAGGCTGAGCCACCATGCCCAGCCTTTTTTTTTTTTTGGAGAAACTTCTGTCTATAAAAAAGTTCGTGGTGCAGTCTTGGCTCACTGCATCCCCAATGGCCCGGGTTCCATTGATCCTCCCACCTCAGCTTCCAGAGTAGGTGGGATTACAGGAATGCGCCATCACACCCAGCCAATTTTTTTGTGAAAATAGGGATTCGCAGGCTGGGCGTGGTGGCTTATGCCTATAATCCCAGCACTTTGGGAGGCCAAGGCAGGCGGGAGTTTGAGACCAGCCTAGCCAACATGGTGAAAACCCAGCTCTACCAAACATAAAAAAAAAATTAGCTGGGCATCATGGTGTGCGCCTGTAATCCCAGCTAGTCAAGCGGCTGAGGCAGGATAATTGATTGAACCTGGGAGACGGAGATTGCACCATTGCACTCCAGCCTGGGTGACAGGGGAGACTCCGTCTCCCAAAAAAAAAAAAAAAAAAAAAAAATTGGGGTTTCACCTTGCCCAGGCTGGTCTGAAGCAATCCACCTGCCTGTCTCCCAGAGTGCTATTACAGGCAGGTGGGAGCTACCGTGCCTGGCCTGTATAATGGCATAGTTTCAAGGCTGGGCGGTAAGCCAACGAATCATTCATTTCCAAAAGTGACGTATGAATTTTTTCAAGAAAATCACACAAGTTTTTAAAATGTTTTCCCCACTGAAGTTAAGAACTACATATCGTAATGCACTATGCATATCTATTATCACACTTCCTATCAAGTTTTTGTCTCGTTTGTTCCCCCAGCCTAGCCTGTGAGCTCTCTGAGCTCAGCAATCATCTGAAATATTAATCTTTGTATCACCAGCACTTTAACTGCCTGCAACACAGGTCCTGAATATCCGACGTAAAAAAGTGCTGAAATACATAGTCTTTTTTTTTTTTTTGAGACGGAGTCTCGCTCTGTTGCCCAGGCTGGAGTGCTGTGGCCGGATCTCAGCTCACTGCAAGCTCCGCCTCCCGGCTTCCCGCCATTCTCCTGCCTCAGCCTCCCAAGTAGCTGGGACATAGTGTTTCTATGTTATGACAACTACAGAAGCTGTGAGGGAATGAAAACTTCCAAAATGCAGAAGTTCAAAGATTTAGAGGAGGACAACACATTTAGTTTTATTTCAATCAAATCACAACACTTTCTTTTCCAACTGCTGCAAAGTGCATCTACAATATTCTATTACAGATCCACTTTCAAAAGGTTTCCTGTGACATTACAGCAAGCCTCTTTTTTCAAACAGAGGAATAATCCCAAATTCTTCCTCAAATAAAAATAACTCCATTCCAGTAAATGGTAAATACATAAAAATTACAGTAAGCCAGACACTTAAAAGGACAGCCAAGAAGTCTTCCAACAGTTTATTAGAAAGAATGTAGACATTTAAAAAAATCCCCACTGTCATGAACATAAATTGAGGTTTTCAGCCCTGGTATAAGCTGAATCAAAAAAAGAAATAAAAAATCCA
Source organism: Macaca thibetana thibetana (assembly GCF_024542745.1). Lineage (NCBI taxonomy): Eukaryota > Metazoa > Chordata > Mammalia > Primates > Cercopithecidae > Macaca > Macaca thibetana. Next base: position 52,968,783 of record NC_065588.1, read on the forward strand.
ATAGTGTATTAAACATTTTTCACTCATTTGCCATACTTGACAGTGCAAATACAAATCTGGTCTAAATGTACAGACTCTCAAGCAACAATGTACAGCTTTCTTCGTCCTCCATGCTAAGAGATGTAAAAGCTTAAGGGTCAAACAATACCAAATGTATAGGCTTCAAAAACCATCTAAGTTAGGGCATTCTCTAGTTTTAGCTAAGATACACCTGGAACACTGACAAGTGATCACTTACATAGAATAATGTGAAGTAAATTTTTTGAAAAATAAATTTTAGTGAACAATCCTGAAGGAACACCAGGAGAACAGCAGGTTACCAGTAAGGTGTCAGCCAATTTGTTCCAGCCACTTTTGAATCCATGTTCTATAATCTAAAATTTAGTTATCTTTCCCTAAGCTGAGAGCTTCCTATCATGTCAGTATCTATGTTATGAAGAAAAGGAGACTTAGGTGAGATGTTTCTATTTATCACAACAGCTGCATCAATTGCTTAGGACCTCAACAGCTTCATGAAAGTCTGGGAAATGTTCATGCATAAGGTTATTGCCTTAGCTGACTTAAAATTGCCCCATACAATGGTACATATCAACCCTTAGTGAAGCCTTTTAAAAAACAAACAGGTTGAAAAATGGGTTAAAGTAGGCAAATACAGCATCTGCCTTTAGAGCTATCAACTCAGGAATTCTCTCAATTATGAAATCTTGCAGAGAAGTTATTTTTCTTTCTCAAAATCCAAGTGATGACAATACTCCTTACTCCAGATCTGGCATTTCTGAAAGAATTGTAAAAAATATTAGTATAAAGTACATGGGAATAATCTACCAATTTTAATATCTTAAAGGAAAAGCAACCAAAAATTGAATTATATAGTTCCCCAGTAAATTAATAGGTTGTCTTGCTATCTCAAGTTATTCACATTTCTGTTTTAGTTATTTATTCAAGGTCATAAAGAAAAAATTACTTTTTTTCAAAAGAAGTTAACATCTCTATTTTGAGTTTGGTTTTTGATGCAAAATATCACTGTGTAAACATACTTTTTACATACACTTACTTTCATCATCACTGTCTTGTGAATCCTGAAAGAGGGAAAATAAAGTTACCGAACTGATCAAATACTTGAGTTTACCTGAATAGTTCAAGCGCTATTATTTTTGACTAAAGTAGCACAGGTAGGTAGTTATACCAAGCCTAGAAATTTAGTCATTGGACTTAAGACTAGGTTTAACCTAAGGTGAATGGATGTACAGCAGAGGATCTATCTACCTGTAAAAAATAGTGTGCGCCTTTTGGTGACAGTTTAGCCCACCCTTTGAATCCATTCCTAAATTAACCTATGTCAGCATTCAAGAGAAAACATGGATCAATATGAAGAAAAATAGATTGACAGAAGACAGTGAACTCTAATCCTAGCTGTTGAGTGAATATTATATATTTTTCTAAATAGCATTAAATAACTTTCTGGGAGATGTTAACAGGATGCTGGCGTTGACAAGATGTTGAGAATAGTTGTTTATTATATCCTCATCCTCCTCTTACAGATTTACAATGTCCATCTGTTTTGTTTTGGGTTTTTTTTGGAGATGGAGTCCTGCTCTGTCGCCCAGGCTAGAGTGCAGTGGCGAGATCTTGGCTCACTGCAACCTCCGCCTCCCGGGTTCAAGCGATTCTCCTGCCTCAGCCTCCCAAGTAGCTGGGATTACAGGCACCCGCCACCGTGCCCAGCTAATTTTTGTATTTTTAGTAGAGACAGGGTTTCACTATCTTGGCCAGGCTGGCCTCAAACTCTGATCCACCCGTCTCTGCCTCTCAATATCCATCTGTTTCATCAGTCTCTGACCAATCCTGACATAAAACCTATTTAATTTACTTTCTTAGTCAAAATAATCCCTATAAACTGACTTTTTTTTTTTTTTTTCCTTGAGATGGATGGAGCCTTGCTTTGCTGACCAGGCTAGAGTGCAATGGTGTGATCTTGGCTCACTGCAACCTCCGCCTCCCTCATTCAAGCGATTCTCCTACCTCAGCCTCCCCAGTAGCTGGGATTACAGGCACCTGCCATCATGCCTGGCTAATTTTTGTAGAGACAGGGTTTCACCATGTTGACCAGGCTGGTCTCGAACTCCTGACCTCGGGTAATCCACCCACCTCGGCCTGCTGGGATTACAGACGTGAGCCACCTCGACCGGCCTGAACCGACTGTTATAATTGAGTAAGGTATTACTACATAATGTCTCTATACAATTATTCTTTGGAAATGCGATCCATTTAGGAATGGTCTACGGCAAAACCAGTTCCCTAATAGATACCCATTCCTCAAAAATGGGCACATTTTAAAAATTGCTTTTCCCTTTATTTTTTTTTTTTTTAGAAAAGTAGTAATCCTGAATCTATATAAAACCATTTGTAAATATGTTGTTTACTATTTAATAGTATGAAAGTAAACAGAAAAAAACTTTTAGACTTACATCATCTGCTCCATCTACTTCTGGTAAATCTACATCCTCATCACCACCCATGTTGTTCATCATCTATTTGAAGTGTAAAAATTAGTTTTAAAAATGATGTTAAGTTAGGCCCTAATTATTAATGCTGTATGCTTCAGAATAAACCTTAGGTCTGCCACGGATATCCACAAATGAAAAATGCAAAATAAATGTAAGCATCTTCCCTTCTGGAAAAGGAAGATTATAAGCAATTACACAAAATTCTAAAAACCTATACGGAAATTAAAACTAAATTTTCCCTAAAGAAAAGCAAAGGTTTTAGATATTGTGAAGAACCAATAAATGATTTAAACCTTTTTTTTTTTTTTTTTTTTTTTTTTTTTGAGACGGAGTCTCGCTCCGTCGCCCAGGCTGGAGTGCAGTGGCGCGTTCTGGGCTCACTGCAAGCTCCGCCTCCCGGGTTCACGCCATTCTCCTGCCTCAGCCTCCCGAGTAGCTGGGACTACAGGCGCCCGCCACCTCGCCCGGCTAGTTTTTTGTATTATTTTTTAGTAGAGACGGGGTTTCACTGTGTTAGCCAGGAAGGTCTCGATCTCCTGACCTCGTGATCCGCCCATCTCGGCCTCCCAAAGTGCTGGGATTACAGGCTTGAGCCACCGCGCCCGGCCATGATTTAAACCTAAACTATTATCAGATGATGAGAAACTTATTTTCTCAAGTTTAAACCATTTCTGTAATGTTTATATTTTAGAAAAATAAAATCACATATGCATGGAAAAAAATCAGATTTCAAAAATACATGATCACTCAGATTTTAGAATTGGAAGGGACCTTTTTTCTTTTCTTGAGATGGAGTATCACTCAGTCACCCAAGCTGGAGTGCAGTGGCGTGATCTCGGCTCACTGCAAGCTCTGCCTCCCGGGTTCACGCCATTCTCCTGCCTCAGCCTTCCCAGTAGCTGGGATTACAGGTACCTGCCACCACGCCCAACTAATTTTTTTGTATATTTAGTAGTAGATAAGAGTTTCACTGTGTTAGCCAGGATGGTCTTCATCTCCTGACCTGGTGATCCGCCCGCCTCGGCCTCCCAAACTGCTGGGATTACAGGTGTGAGCCACCACACCCAGCCTGGAAGGAACCTTAAAAAGATTAGTCAAACATACAATGGAATGTGTTCATCCTAAAAGTAGGGATTATTCAGCCTTAAAAGAAAAAAATCTGCCTTATGTGACAAAACACAATGAAGAATCTGAAGCATGTCATGTTATGTGAAATAAGCCAGTCAGGGACAAATACTGCATGATTCCACTTATATAAGATACCTAAGATTATATGAGATACCTAAGATAGACACACAAAAATAGGGAGAATGGTAGCTGCCAGGAGTTGGAGGGAAGGGAAAATGCAGACTTGCTACTGTTAAATAGGTATGAAGTTCCAGTTACACAAAATGCATAGTTCCAGAGACCTACTGTACAGCATTATGCCTATAGTTAACAATACTGTATCATGCACGTAAAAGTCTGTTAAAAGATAGCTGGGCATGGTCAGGTTCGGTGGCTCATGCCTGTAATCCCAGCACTTTGGGAGGCCAAGGCGGGTAGATTACTTGAGGTCAGAAGTTCGAGGCTAGCCTGGCCAACATGGTGAAACCCTGTCTCCACTAAAAATACAAAAATTAGCCGGGCGTGGTGATCAGAGCCTGTAATCCCAGCTACTTGGGATGCTGAGGCAGGAGAATTGCTGGAACCTAGGAGGTGGAGGCTGGAGTGAACTGAGATCGTGCCATTGCACTCCATCCTGGGCAACAAGAGTGCAACTCCGCCTCAAAAAAAAAAAAAAAAAAAAAAAAAAAAAATAGCCAGGCGAGGTGGCTCACTCCTGTAATCTCAGCACTTTGGGAGGCCAAGGCGGGTGGATCACGAGGTCAGGAGATTGAGACCCACGGTGAAACCCCGTCTCTACTAAAAATACAGAAAATTAACCGGGTGCGGTGGCAGGCGCCTGTAGTCCCAGCTACTCGGGAGGCTGAGGCAGGAGAATGGCATGAACCCAGGAGGTAGAGCTTTCAGTGAGCTGAGATCACGCCACTGCACTCCAGCCTGTGCGACAGAGTAAGACTCCATCTCAACAAATAAATAGTCTGTTAAAAAGAGTAGATTTCATGTGAAGTGCCCTTACCTCAATTAATTAAACACACACAAAAGGATTCAGTATAAAAATTTTGGGCAATCTATCTTGAATGAAATGAATAACTGGGAAAGAGTTTCCCTACCTTGAAAGGCACTATTGAATACTTTTAAGTTTCTTTGGGCAGAAAAATGCTAAATGTACCAAGTGCAACGCTACTGTGTTTAAGATAAAACAGCAAGAGAAAATTGAACATATTCAAGAGATATTCAGGAGGTAACAAAAACTGGACAACAAAGATAGCAAAAAAAACAAAAACAAAAACAAAAACAAAACAAAACAGTGTTACAAGGCTGGGGGCAGTGGCTCAGGCCTGTAATCCCAGCACTTTGGGAAGCTGAGGCAGGAGGATCACTTGAGCTCATGAGTTCAAGACCTGCCTAAGCAACACAATGGCTTGCACAACTAGGTAAACTGTGGCACCAACTGCTACACGTAAGGTACAATTAAAAAATACTAATAATATGAATAGAACATCTTCCCTTCCTGTTGAAATCACCGTGCCAGAGTCATGTGCAGAGAATTGTTAAATAAGCAGCTGCATACGTAAAGCTAGACACTTTTTATTTAACTCTTAAGGTCTCAAAATACAAAATCTAGTTAATGAAAAATTTCAAATAGCAACAAGAAATGGATTTCATGAGTATGCATTCAATTTACACACTAATGTTCTTTCTGTAGTTTTATTCTACTACATTTGATAAAGTCTATTCTGCCTACAAAGAGATGAATCATTTATTCTTCAGTCATGGCAACATGTTATTTGGGTGACATCTCAGATAACAGACTGACTTAAACTTTTTTCTTTGTATACCTCATGGTAAACATTTCACCATGATTTTTTCTTTTTTTTTTTTTTGAGAGAGTCTTGCTCTGTCGCCCAGGCTGGAGTGCAGTGGTGTGATCGCAGCTCGCTGCAACCTCTACCTCCTGGGTTCAAGCAATTCTGCCTTAGCCTCCAGAGGAGCTGGGATTACAGGGGTGCACTACCACACCCAGCTATTTTTTTGTAATTTTAATTATTTATTAATTTAGAGACAGTGTTTTGTTCCTGTTGCCCAGGCTAGAGTGCAATGGCGATCTCGGCTCACCGCAACCTCCACCTCCTGGGTTCAAGTGATTCTCCTGCCTCGGCCTCCCTAGTAGCTGCAATTACAGGCATGCACCACTATGCCTGGCTAATTTTGTATTTTTAGTAGAAACAGGGTTTCTCCATGTCGGTCAGGCTGGTCTCGAACTCCCAACCTTAGGTGATCCGCCTGCCTCACCCTCCCAAAATGCTGGGATTACAGGTGTGAGTCACATGCCCAGCCCTATTTATTTATTTTTTTTGAGATGGAATCTGGCTCTGTCGCCCAGGCTGGAGTGCAGTGGAGCGATCACGGCTTACTGCAACCTCCACCTCCTGGGTTCACACGATTCTCCTGCCTCAGCCTTCTGAGTAGCTGGCATTACAGGCGCACGCCACCACACCCAGCTAATTTTTGTATTTTTAGTAGAGGGGAGGTTTTGCCATGTTGGTCAGGCTGGTCTGGAACTCCTGACCTCGTGATTCGCCCGCCTCAGCTTCCCAAAGTGCTGGGATTACAGGCATAAGCCACCACACCCAGCCTATGATTCTTGTGTTTAAAAGTTTATAGTCATATTTTTTAGACCAAGTCCCGCTCTTTCGCCAGACTGGAGTCCAGTGGCACGATCTCAGCTCACTGCAACCTCTGCCTCCAGGGTTCAAGCAATTCCCATGCCTCAGCCTCAGGAGTAGGTGGGACCACAGGGACACGCCACCACGCCCAGCTTATTTTTTTTGTATTTTAGTAGAGACGGGGTTTCACCATGTTGGCCAGTATGGTCTGGATCTCCTGACCTCGTGATCCGCCAGCCTTGGCCTCCCAAAGTGCTGGCCTCCTCCCAAAGCGCCTGGTCAAGAGTTTATAGTTTTATTTTATGGCTTCAAAATCCAAGTCAACTACTGCAATCATGCTTAAAAAAAAAAAAAAAAATCCCAATGATGAAATTAGGAAATTAGCAAACTAGCTGTGTTAGTCTTAATACATTAACTTTCGCAGTTAACACTGATTCCTTTTAAAATCATTAAAATGGTCTTAAAAATAACACGCATCATGAATATGTGCCCAAAACCAAATTAAATTGACTACAGACAGGTACTGTGTACTTCGAGTGGGGAGACGTCCATTTAATGGAACTTACCTCAGAAAAACGATCAAAATTAGACATGTCTTCATCTGAATCATCTTCCCAGTCTTTCCAATTATTGAAGTCGACACTAAGCCAATTAAGCTATAAATCAATACAAACATCACCCTAAGGTTAGGTTAATTTGCATTTGGCATGAACCTTAAGACTGCATTTTCTTTTCTTCTAAAGAGACCAAGTCTTGCTGTGTTGTCCAGGCTGGAGTGCAGCAAGCATTCACAGGTGCAATCCCATTATTGATCAATGTGAGTTTTGATCAGCTCCATTTCTGATCAAGGGTCTTGTTAACTCTTCAAGCAACCTGGTGGTCCCCGCTTCCTGGGACACCACCATACTGATGTTAACTTAGCATGGTTACCTGACTGACATATGGCATTGCAACCCAGAATTGGGCGCAAGTAATTCTCCCACTTCACCCTCCAGCGTCGCTTTTAACTATAACAGGCACCACATGGCTACTGGTCCCTGGCAAAACAACATTTTTTGAACTGCGACTTTGTATTTTTACGAGGGCATGTAATTAGCACACAAAGAATAGACTAAGCTAAATGGGGTGGCTTACACCTGTAACCCCAACACTTTGGGCGGCCACGGTGGAAAGATTGGTTGTGTAATCCTTCAGGAGTTCGAGACAGCCTGAGCAATAGTGTATCCTGTATCTGGGGAAAAAACAAAAAAACAAAGTTCCTGGGCGTGGTGGCACATTCCTATAATCCTAGCTATTTGGGAAGCTGAGGTGGGTGGGAGGATCGCTTAAGCCCAGGTGGAGGCTGCAGTGAGCCATGTTCACACCACTGCACTCTCGCATGAGTGGCATGAGACTATCTAAAAAAAAAAAAAAAAAAAAAATTAGGCCAGTGTGGTGGCTCATGCCTATAGTACCAGCACTTTGGGAAGCTGAGGTGGGGAGATCGCTTGAGCCTAGAAGTTCAAGACCAATCTGAGCAAGATTGTGATACCCCTTCTCTACAAAAAATACAAAAATGAGCCAGGTGTCGTGGCATGCCCCTGCAGTCCCAGCTACTTGGGGGACAGAGCGGGGAGGATCACTTGGAGCCTGGGAAGCTGAGGCTGCAGTGAGCCAAGATCGTGTCACTGCACTCCAGCTTGGGTAACAAAGAGAGACCCTGGTTTTGAAAAAAAAAACACTGAAAATTGTTAAACACACCTTTTGAAAACAAATTTACTAGTAAGAACTATTTTCAGTTGATTAATTTACTTTTTCACCAAGCTTTGTCCCCTCCCATTTGATAGCTGAGTAATTTATGCAAAGTCTATCTCTTAAGTGCAAAAGATTCTACACCAGTTAATAACTGATATTCTAATCACACTTCGTATTAAGTTAAAACTGAGTAGACAAAAAACATGAACATGAGGCTTTATACTTAGCTGTGAAACAAAAACACAGCAGTATATTCCTTACATCAAATAAGTGTATCTTTTATTACCTACAATAAAAACATCAAACTTCTCAAAAAAGGAAAACGAAACCTACCTTTGCCCTTTCTTTTGTTAACCTTGGCCATGACTGGCCAGATTCTCCTTTTCGTAAACAGCATAAAATTGATCTGTCCGTTCTTTTATGCTTGGAATCCTAAAAACAAAAGGACCATCATACCATTTATCTTTCCAATATCGCTACATGACAGAAAGTAGCTTGTCATTTCTCACCTTTTTCATTTCTTTACCTAAATTTTCTCTGGACTCTGAAAGAAACATGCCCTTGACTACTAAAAACTTCAAATTATCCAATTGCCCCAAACCACTATAACTGTCTTTTTAAAAAAATTTTATTTTTTCCCTTGTATTTCCTACTGAAATAACCTGTACTACAACAAAGTTTCACGTTTAACCTGATACCATTTTTTTCTTTCCTGCACATGGTAAACAGAATAAAACCTTAAAAACTTTAACTAAAAATGATATAGCCACAGAATGGTTTAAATATTCTGTTCTTGGGCCAGCATGGTGGCTCAAGCCTGTAATCCCAGCACTTTGGGAGGCCGAGACGGGCGGATCACGAGGTCAGCAGATCGAGACCATCCTGGCTAACACGGTGAAACCCCGTCTCTACTGAAAAATACAAAAAACTAGCCAGGCAAGGTAGCAGGCGCCTGTAGTCCCAGCTACTTGGGAGGCTGCGGCAGGACAATGGCGTGAACCCGGGAGGCAGAGCTTGCAGTGAGCTGAGATCCGGCCACTGCACTCCAGCCTGGGCGACAGAGCGAGACTCCGTCTCAAAGAAAAAATAAAATAAAAAAAAGATTCTATTCTCAGATAAAGGAAGCCTCGGCCACGGGCGGTGGCTCATGCCTGTAATCCTAGCACTTTGGGAGTCCGAGGCAGGTGAACACCTGAGGTCAGGAGTTTGAGACCAGCCTAACCAACATGGTCTTTACTAAAAACACAAAAATTAGCCAGGTGTGGTGGCATGGGCCTGTAATCCCAGCTGCTCCAGAGGCTGAGGCAGGAAAATCCCTTGAACCTAGGAGGCAGAGGTTACAGTGAGCCAGGATTGCACCATTGCACTGCAGTAGTCTCAAAAAACAAAAACAAACAAAAAACAAAACAAACGGCCGGAGCGGTGGCTCAAGCCTGTAATCCCAGCACTTTAGGAGGCCGAGACGGGCGGATCACAAGGTCAGGAGATCGAGACCATCCTGGCTAACACGGTGAAACCCCGTCTCTACTAAAAAATACAAAAAAACTAGCCGGGTGAGGTGGCGGGCGCCTGTAGTCCCAGCTACTCGGGAGGCTGAGGCAGGAGAATGGCATAAACCCGGGAAGCGGAGCTTGCAGTGAGCTGAGATCTGGCCACTGCACTCCAGCCTGGGCGACAGAGTGAGACTCCTTCTCAAAAAACAAAAAACAAACAAAACAAACAAAAAATAAAACAAGCCTCAAGGATACTTCTCTAAGCCCAAACAGTGATAGCAAAAACAAAAAGTATGCAGAAACCAATTTTGGAGGAAATATTCTACAAAATGTAAATATACCTAGTCTACCTCACTGTTAAGAAAAACAGAGCTAATGCTTATTGCTAAAAAGAATACTTGGTATGTCTGTTTCCTCACAACTTAAATCTGGATTAAAGCATCAAGACTACTTACATTTGGATCAATACAGTGAAAAAGATCAATTTCATTTAAATGCTTAAAATTATCACTTCCTCCGAGACAACTGTATAAAATAATAAAGAAAGAATTAAGCCTCTTCAAAGAGACAAAGATTAATAATATCTTCAACGAAAAGACAAGCCAAGTTATTCAGTTGTATGAATTACTATTTTACATCACTGGATAAAAAGCTTAACTTACCTGAATGTAAGTTTGGATTTTTCAAAATTTACATTAACATCCTTACTGTCTTCAACACAAAATTCAATGAAGACATAGTCCCTTCGATCGTACCACTTTGCAGAAGCAGGCTGCCTACAAAAGGATTAAAGTAGGGAAAGTCAAGCTGGAATTCATTAATTAAACATTTACATACTAACCTTCGACACTATTATAGCATTATTTCAGAGCAGTTCATTACAATTTTAAACAAAAACTACATTTTTACCCTAACAGCTACATTCCAAGTTAAAACCTAAGGGTCTAACAAGATTTAGTTTCAGAATGATTCCAATTTCATAGTAGGAAGGATTCAAAAACCAAACAATGCTTAGTAGTGTTAGCCATTTATCTAGTCCTATCAAAAATTATGTTACTTGGCTGGGTGCAGTGGCTCACACCTGTAATCCCAGCACTTTGGGAGGCCAAGGCAGGTGGATCACTTGAGGCCAGGAGAGCTAGAGACCAGCCTGGCCAGCATAGCAAAACCCCGACTCTACTAAAAATACAAAATAAATAAATAAATAAATAAATAAAATTAGCTGGGCATGGTTATGCGGCCTGTAGTCCCAGATACTTGAGGGTTGGGACTGAGGCACAAGAATAACTTGAATCCGGGAGGTGGAGGTTGCAGTGAGCTGAGATCATGCCACTGCATTCCCAACTGGGCAACAGAGACTCTTGTCCCAAAACAACAACAAAAAAAACTGGTACATCAGAGCTTTACTTTTTAAGTTCACTAAAACCAGGAGAATGAATCTCCTTTCCTCAAATTAAGCAATCTAGAATTTTATCAGTTTCCTCAAAATTAATACATTGAAGTCCCAACCCCCAAGTACACCTTAAGAATGTGATTATATTTGGAAATAGCATCTTTAAGTTACAATTAAGTAAATATGAGGTCTTAGGGTAGACCCTAATCCAATGACTGTTGTCCTTCTATACGAAGAGATTAACACAGAGGGAAGAAAGAAAATAGCTATCTGCAAACCAAGGAAACAAGGAAAGGACTGCTGACACCTTCGCCTTGGATTTTCAGCCTCCTGGAAATGTGAGGAAATAAATTTCTGCTGTTTAAGCCACCCAGTGTGTGATACTTTCTTATAAAAGCCTTAGCAGGCTGAGGTCGAGAATTCAAGACCAGCCTCACCAACATGGAGAAACCCCGTCTCTACTAAAATCATAAAAAAGTAGCCGGGCGTGGCGGTGAGCGTCTTAAGTCGCAGCTACATGGGAGGCTGAGGCAGGAGAAAGGTGTGAACCCGGGAGGCAGAGCTTGCAGGGAGCCGAAATCAAACCACTGCACTACAGCCTGGGCGGCAGAGCGAGACTCCATCTCAAAAAAAAAAAAAATTAGCCGGGTGTGGTGGTGCATGCCTGTAATCTCAGCTTAAGAGGCTGAGTCAGGAGAATCGCTTGAACCTGGGAAGTGGAGGGGTTTCAGTGAGCTAAGATCGTGCCATTGCATTCCAGCCTGGGCAACAAGAGTGAAATTCTGTCTCAAAAAAAAAAAAAAAGAAAAAGGGTGGGGGGGCCACAGGGAGGGCCAGCACGGTGGCTCATGCCTGTAATCCCAGCACTTTCGGAGGCAGAGGCAAGTGGATCACGAGGTCAGGAGTTCGAGACCAGCCTGGCCAATATGGTGAAACCCCGTCTCTACTAAAAATACGAAAATCAGCGGGGTGTGGTCGCATGCGCCTGTAGTCCCAGCTATTTGGGAGGCTGAGGCAGGCCAATCAGCTGAAGTCAGGAGATGGAGGTTGCAGTGAGCCAAGATAACACCACTGCACTCCAGTCTGGGTGACAGAGCAAGACTCTGTCTCAAAAAGGAAAAAAGCCTTAGCAAGCTTATAATCACGTCCCAGATAATAAAACAAATTTAAATTATCAAAACCTGTGGTTAGGCCATGAGCCAAAAATGATTCCTACATTTTTTAAATATTAAAAAACAAAACAAAACAAAAAAAACAAACCCGGGAGGCAGAGATTGCAATGAGCCAAGATTACACCACTGCACTCCAGCCTAGGCAACAGAATGAGACCAAAAAAAAGAAGAAGAATGTGAATGAGAGAGGTATTTGTGGCCTGCAAAGCCTAATATTTACTGGCTGACCCTTTATACAAGTTGGCTAACACATTAAAACTACAAACAGGGTCAAGTGCGGTGGCTCACGCCTGTAATCCCCAGCACTCTGGGAGGCCAAGGTGGGTGGATCACCTAAGGTCAGGAGTTCGAGACCAGCCTGGCAAACACGATGAAACCCTATCTCTACTAAAAATACAAAAAATTAGCTGGGCGTGGTGGCGGGCGCCTGTAATCCCAGTTACTCGGGAGGCTGAGGCAGGAGAAAGGCGTGAACCCAGGAGGCGGAGTTTGCAGTGAGCTGAGATCACGCCACTGCATTTCAGCCTGGACAATAAGAGTGAAACTCCGTCTCAAAACAAAACACAAAACTGCAGACCAGGCGCAGTGACTCACGGCCGTCCGTAATCCCAGCACTTTGTGAGGCCAAGGCTGGTGGATCACCTGACGTTGGGAGTTTGAGACCTGCTTGACCAACATGGAAAAACCCCATCTCTACTAAAAACACAAAATGAGCCAGGCGAGGTGGCGCATGCCTGTAATACCAGCTATTCGGGAGCGGAGATAGGAGAATCACTTGAACCTGGGAGGCGGAGGTTGCAGTGAGCCGAGATCAAGCCATTGCACTCTAGTCTGGACAATAAGAGCAAAAACTGTGTCCAAAAAAACCCCCAAAAAACAAAAACAAAAAACAAAACACAACTACAAATGGGGGGCCGGGCATGGTGACTCACACCTGTAATCCCAGCACTTTGGGAGGTCAGGGTGGATGCATTACCTGAGTTCAAGAGTTTGAGACCAGCCTGGGCAACATGGCAAGACCCCCATCTCCACAAAAAATAACGTAGGCCGGGCGCAGTGGCTCAAGCCTGTAATCCCAGCACTTTGGGAGGCCGAGACGGGCGGATCACGAGGTCAGGAGATCGAGACCATCCTGGCTAACACGGTGAAACCCCGTCTCTACTAAAAAATACAAAAACTAGCCAGGCGAGGTGGAGGGCGCCTGTAGTCCCAGCTACTCTGGAGGCTGAGGCAGGAGAATGGCGTAAACCGAGGCGGCGGAGCTTGCAGTGAGCTGAGATCCGGCCACTGCACTCCAGCCTGGGTGACAGAGCGAGACTCCGTCTTAAAAAAAAAAAAAAAAAAAAGCCGGGCACAGTGGCTCAAGCCTGTAATCCCAGCACTTTGGGAGGCCGAGACAGGCGGATCACGAGGTCAGGAGATCGAGACCATCCTGGCTAACATGGTGAAACCCCGTCTCTACTAAAAAAATACAAAAAACTAGCCGGGCGAGGTGGCGGGCGCCTGTAGTCCCAGCTACTCGGGAGGCTGAGGCAGGAGAATGGCGTGAACCTGGGAGGCGGAGCTTGCAGTGAGCTGAGATCCAGCCACTGCACTCCAGCCTGGGCGACAGAACGAGACTCCGTCTCAAAAAAAAAAAAAAAAAAAAATTAACGTGGGTGTGGTAGCATGTATCTGTGGTTCCAGCTACCATGGCGACTGAGGTGGGAGGATCACCTGAGCCTGTGAAGTCAAGGCTGTGTAAGCTGAGATCATGCCACAGCACTCCAGCCTGAATGACAGAGCAAGAACTGGTCTCAAAAATAAAAAACCACGAAAACAAAAAACAAACAAAAAACCCCCAAAAACTACAAGTGGGTGGAGGGTGCCCTACACTTATCCTGAATCAGGAATAAACACATACATATTCCCTCATTTGAAAGGAGAACTGTGCCAGGCGTGGTGGCTCACGCCTGTAATCCCAGCACTTTGGGAGGCCGAAGCTGGAGGATCACCTGAGGTCAGAAGTTCGAGACCAGCCTGACCAACACAGTGAAACCCCATCTCTACTTAAAAGAAAAAAAAAAAAAATTGCTAGGCCTGATGGCACATGCCTGTAATCCCAACTACTTGGGAGGCTAAGGCAAGATAATCGCTTGAACCTGGGAAGCAGGGGTTGCAGTGAGGCGAGATCATGTCATTGCAATCCAGCCAGGGCAGCAACAGTGAAACTCCATCAAGAGAGAAAGACAGACAGACAAGAACGGAAGGAAGGGATGGAGGAAGGGAGGAAGGGAGGAAGGGAGGAAGGGAGGAAGGGAGGAAGGGACGGAGGGAGGGAGGGAGGGAGGGAGGGAGGGAGGAAGGGAGGGAGGAAGGGAGGGAGGGAGGGAAGAGGGGAGGGAGGAAGGGAGGGAGGGAGGAGGGGAGGGAGGGAGGAAGGGAGGGAGGGAGGGAGGGAGGGAAGAGGGAGGAAGGGGGGAAGAGGGAAGAAGGAAGATTGGGTTGGTTGCAGTGACTCACACCTATAATCCCAACACTTTGGGAGACTGAGGTGGGCAGGTTGCTTGAGGCCAAGTTTCTGACCAGCCTGGCCAATATGGCAAAACCCCATCTCTACTAAAAATGTAAAAACATTAGCTAGGTGTGTTGGCACATGCCTGTAGTCTCACCTACTCGTTGTGAGGCTGAGGCAGGAGGATCACCTGAACCTAGGAAATGAAGATTGCAGTGAGCTATGGCGGCGCCACTGCACTCCGGCTTGGGCAACAGGGCAAGACTTTCTCAAAAATAAATAAGCAAACAAACAAACAAAACATGGAAAGTCAACGTTTATGAAGTCTCCTTTTGCCTTACACCATCTCTTTTTCTCCTATTAACAAATGGAGAGGGCTGGGCATGGTGGACCACGCCCGTAATCCCAGCACTTTGGGAGGCCAAGGCTGGTGGATCACCTGAGGTCAGGAGTTCAACAGCAGCCTTGCCAACATGGTAAAACCTCATCTCTACTAAAAATACAAATATTAGCCAGGCATGGTGGTGGGCGCCTGTAATCCCAGCTACTCGGGAGGCTAAGGCAGAAGAACCGCTTTAACCCGGGAGGCAGAGGTTGCGGTGAGCCGAGATCACACCACCATTCTCCAGCCTAGGTGACAGAGTGAGACTCTGTCTAAACAAACAAACCCAAAACATATGGTGAAGGGGTTGAGTTGAGCTTTAACTCTAGCTTCTAAACTAATTATACTGCATTTATATCTAGCCTTTCTGCTAACACTGGCTAAACTCATAACCACTGTGTAAGACTGTTCGTTTATTTTAATAGTAATATACCTACAGATGCAAAATTTCCACCTCTGCATACATTATGTAAATAATCTACTACTTAAAGCAAAACAATAAACCCCACAGGTGGACATTCATGCTTTTTTTTGAGGCTGTCTCGCTCTGTTGCCTAGGGTGGGGTGCAGCACTGGCACATCTCAGCTCACTGCAGCCTCCGCCTTCTGGGTTCAGGCAATTCTTGTGCCTCAGCCTTCCAACTAGCTGGGATTACAGGTGCGCCACCATGCCCAACTAATTTTTGTATCTTTAGTAGAGACAGGGTTTTGCCATGTTGGCATGGTTGGTTTGAACTCCTGGCCTCCAGTGATCTGCCAGCCCTGGGCTCCCCAAAATGCTGGGATTAGATGTGAGCCATCACTACTGGTCTCCATGCTTCTCTTTCTAAGTCAGGGTCTTGCTCTGTGGCTCAGGCTGGAGTGCAGTGGTACAACCTTGCTCACTATAACCTCAAACTCCTTGTCTCTAGCAATTCTCCCACCTCAGTATCCCCAGTTAGCTAGGACTACAAGCATGTGTCACCATGGCCAGTGATTTTTTTCTTTTTGGCAGAGATGTAGTCTCCCAGTGTTGCCCAGGCTGGTCTTGAATTCCTGGCCCAAAATGATACTCTCACCTTGGCCTCCTAAAGTGCTGGGATTTCAGGCAAGAGGCACAGTGCCCAGCCTATTCCATGCTGATCTGACAAGCATGTCTCAGCTCAATAGAAGGGCTATATACACCAATCCAAGCAATTAAATTTTGCATAACCTAAAATCCTCTATAGTCCTGTCTGAAAGGTCTCTTTGTCAGCCTTAAAAGGACAGAGACCGTAGTTGTTCCTAAATACCATAATTGTAATATGTTAGTATTAAACTGGTGAATTTTAACTCTAATTTATAAAACACTGCAAGCAGGCCGGGCGCGGTGGCTCAAGCCTGTAATCCCAGCACTTTGGGAGGCCGAGACAGGTGGATCACGAGGTCAGGAGATCGAGACCATCCTGGCGAACACCGTGAAACCCCGTCTCTACTAGAAAATACAAAAAACTAGCCGGGCGAGGTGGCGGGCGCCTGTAGTCCCAGCTACTCGGGAGGCTGAGGCAGGAGAATGGCATAAACCTGGGAGGCGGAGCTTGCAGTGAGCTGAGATCCGGCCACTGCACTCCAGCCCGGGCTACAGAGCGAGACTCCGTCTCAAAAAAAAAAACAAAAAAAACAAAAAAAACAAACAAAAAAAACAAACAAAAAAAAAACACTGCAAGCACCCAACTACAAAAAATTGATGCACCAGGAAAGCTAGATGTAAACAATTTGCTAGGAAAAATGCCTCAGTTATTTTAATCCACTTGATAGTTTTACTATGTGCAATGTACGTTTTACTATAAAAGACAAAACAGGCTGGGTGTGGTGGCTCACGCCTGTAATTCCAGCACTTTGGGAGGCCGAGGCAGGTGGATCGCCTGAGGTCAGGAGTTCGAGACCAGCCTGGCCAACATGGTGAAAATCTGACTCTACTAAAAAAAATACAAAAATTAGCCGAGCTTGGTGGTGGGTGCCTGTAATCTCAGCTACTCAGGGGACTGAGGCAGGAGAACCGCTTGAACCCAGGAGGCAGAAGCTGCAGTGAGCCGAGATCACGCCACTGCAATCCAACCTGGGCGACAGAGCCAGACCCCGTCTCAAAAATAAATAAAACAAAAAATACCTATTTGTAATATGTGAGGAATAAGACATCAAAGTTCTACTATGGAAAGGAAAAAAGTAGTTCCGGAGTTCATAAACGGTTTTCCCTTCTTAGGTATCAAACACCCTGCCTATAAACGTATGATGCCAAGCTCTGTCTCACACATACTCATTGCCCAGGGAAACCGTAAGATATTTCAGATCTTCTTTAATCAGCTGTAGTACTATAAAACTTTCTGAAAAAGTGATCTGAATAAACCTGCTAGTCCTGTGGCTACCAATCATGTGCCAAGATATATCAGGGCCTCATGGAGGAACTCACAACTACCTTGGGATATTTTAAATTTCAGAATAATTCAGTTATACTCAACAATAGCCAAGACACCAAAAAAACTATTAGTTTGAGGTTGTTCAATTTCAATGAGCTTGTACTGCAAATCCCTCCATTAAGTTTCATCTTCTCAAAACTGAATTTCTGGTGGTTGCTGTAATTAAAAAACAAACAAAAAAACACAGGTACTCATACCCACCCCACCAAAAAAACAAACAAACAAAAAAACCACCAATGGGGAACAAGAAGTGAGATGACAGAACTCATTTCAAGGTTTGAGAAGTTATATAGTATCCAAAAGCCATACACATTCCATTAATAGGTATGGTTATATAAAAAACTATATATATTCTTTCCAACAGTGTAAATTAGTTTTTCCAATAGCTACTAGGCTGTTAAGACAATATACTTATGTTGCTTTGATACAACTATGTCATCAAATGAACTGCTAGTTACTCCTTTTGGCCTAAGAGCACAACTCCTCAGACACCAAGGGCACTATACACCAGTAAAGTTTGTGAACCTCTGTGCTGGTTAGTTAGTTCCTTTATGTGGTGATTTCCACTCTAAGATACAAAGGTGAAAGCTATTCAACGTAATGTTTTACTGAAAACTTCGCACCTTTTTTTCTTTTTGGGGAAGGAGTCCCACTCTGTCACCCAGGCTAGAGTGCACTGGCGCGATCCGGCTCACTGTAACCTCTGCCTCCTGTGTTCAAGTGATTCTCTCGCCTCAGCCATCCGAGTAGCTGGGATCACAGGTGTGCGCCACCAAACCCAGCTAATTTTTACATTTTTAGTAAAGATGAGATTTCACCATGCTGGTTGGCCAGGCTGGTCTCGAACTCCTGACATCAGGTGACCTGCCCACCTCAGCCTCCCAAAGTGCTGAGATTATTGCCGTGAGCCACCGCACCCGGCCAGCACTTTTTTTTTTTTTTTTTTTTTTTTTTTGAGTCAGAATCTCACTCTGTCATCCAGGCTGCAGTGCAGTGGCACAATCTCAGCTCACTGCAACCTCCACCACCAGGTTCAAGGATTCTTGTGCCTCAGCCTCCCAAGTAGCTGGGACTACAGGAGTGCGCCACCATGCCTGGCTAATTTTTGTATTTTTAGTAGAGATGGGGTTTCACCGTGTTGTCTAGGCTGGTCTTGGAACTCCTGACTTCAAGTGATTCACCTGCTGTGGCCTCCAAAGTGCTGGGATTATAGGCATGAACCACCATGCATACCCACTTAGCACTTCTCTATCAAGCAATTCTGTGACTTTCCACATTCCATCTTTTGAGCCCTCTTTTTTAAAAAAATTGATTCCTTGCTTTGATTTTAGACCCTGAAGCATTCTTCTTTTAACATCCCCAGGAGCCAAAAGAATTTTTCTTTGTTCAAGAAAGACAAGGTCAAATATCACTCACTCACTGCCTCCATAACAAATTTTAGATTCTCAGGATTCCATTATCATATTGTCAAGTATGCAGAACCTAGTTTAGATTATATAATAAACTGGAAATACAGACATGGTTATTTATTTTGCAATAAAAGGACCGCCGGATAAATTACCGTCCCTTTTTGTGAAGTGAAAAAAATAAGGCTTCTGTCAGAAATGTTGGGTTCCAATCCTATTTTGGCCCCCCCCTTTTTTTTTTTTTTTTTTTTTTTTTTTGGAGACACAGCCTCACTCTGCTGCCCAGGCTGGAGTGCAGTGGCCTGATCTCGGCTCACAGCAACCTCCGCCCTCCACCTCCTGGGCTCAAGCAATTCTCCTGCCTCAGCCTCCCGAGTAGCTGGGACTACAGGCGTGTGCCGCCACCCCCGACTGATTTTTTTTGTTTTTGAGATGGAGTTTCACTCTTGTTGCCCAGGCTGAACTGCAATGGCACAATCCCTACTCACGGCAACCTCCCCCACCTGGATCCAAGCGATTCTCCTGCCTCAGCCTCCTGAGTAGCTGGGATCACAGGCACCCGCCACCATGCCCAGCCAATTTTTGTATTTTTAGTAGAGACAGGGTTTCACCATGTTGGCCAGGCTAGTCTCTAACTCCTGACCACAAGTGACCTGCCCACCCTGGCCTCCAAAAGTGCTGGGATTACATGTGTGAGCAACCGTTACCAGCTGACATAAACACTTCATAAAATGAAGTGTGGATTCATGTGAAAGAGCACCTGAGGCACAAAAAAGCCACAACAGCACATTTCATTCAGTTTTAGAATACAAAATAGAAGAGCATATTGCTGAAGGTGAAGTTCAAGTATCAACGAGCAAGTGCCTCCAATTCCAGCACTCTGGGAGGCCAAGAAGGGAAGATTGCTTGAGCCCAAGAGTTCGAGACAAAACGAGCCTAGGCAACATTGTGAGACCCCCATCTCTACAAAAAATAAAGTTAGCTGGGTGTGGTGGTGCACACCTGTAGTCCCAGCTACTGAGGGGCCAAGGCACGAGGATGGCTTGATCCCGAGAGTTTGAGGCTGCAGACAGTGATGACACCACTGCACTCCAGCCTGGGCAAAATAGTGAGACAGCGTCTCATAAAAGAAGAAATATTCCTGGAAAACTGCAAGTTCAAAGGTATACCAAGGATCGGGTAGGTGCAGCAGCTCACACCTGTAAACCCAGCACCTGGGAGGAAGATCACTTGAGTCTAGGAGTTTGACACCAACCTGGGCAACACAGTAAGACCCCGTCTCTATTTAAAAAAAAAAAAAAAAAAAGGCCAGGTGTGGTGGCTCACACTTGTAATCCTAGCACTTTGGCAGGCCAAGGCAGAAGGATTGCCTGAGCTCAGGAGTTTGAGACCAGCCTGGGCAACAGGGTGAAACCGCGTTTCTACTAAAATACAAAAAATTAGCTGGGCATAGAAGCACATGTCTGTAGTCCCAGCTACTCATGAGTCTGAGGCAGGAGAATCGCTTGAACCCAGGTGGCGGAGACTGCAGTGAGCCAAGACTGCGCCACTGCACTGCAGCCTGGGCAACAGAATGAGTCTCCCTCTCCAAAAAAAAAAAAAAAATTTTACAAAGGTATACAGAGGAAGCAGGGAAGCAGCCTCATTCCAGAATCTATCATTGCCGGCTAGGGCGGTAGCTCACGCCTATAACCCCAGCACTTTGGGAGGTCGAGGCGGGTGGATCATGAGGTCAGGAGTTCAAGACCAGCCTGGCCAAGATGGTGAAACCCCACATCTACCAAAAATACATAAAATTAGGCTAGATGCGGTGGCTTACAGGCCTGTAATCCCAGCACTTTGGGAGGCCAAGGTGGGCGGGTCACCTGAGGTCGGGAGCTTGAGACCAGCCTGACCAACATGGAGAAATCCCATTTCTACTAAAAATACAAAATTAGCCGGGCATGGTGGCACATGCCTGTGATCCCAGCTACCTGGGAGGCTGAGGCAGGAGAATCACTTTAACCCGGGAGGCGGAGGTTGTGGTGAGCCAAGATCTTGCCACTGCACTTCAGCCTGGGCAACAAGAGAGAAACTCTGCCTTAAAAAAAAAAAAAAGGCCGGGCGCGGTGGCTCACGCCTGTAATCCCAGCACTTTGGGAGGCCGAGGCGGGCGGATCACAAGGTCAGGAGATCGAGACCACGGTGAAACCCCGTCTCTACTAAAAATACAAAAAATTAGCCGGGCGCGGTTGTGGGCCTGTAGTCCCAGCTACTCGGGAGGCTGAGGCAGGAGAATGGCGGGAACCCGGGAGGCGGGGCTTGCAGTGAGCCGAGATCGCGCCACTGCACTCCAGCCTGGGCGACAGAGCCAGACTCCGTCAAAAAAAAAAAAAAAAAAAAAAAAAAAATTAGCCGGGCATGGCGGCAGGCGCCTGTAATCCCAGCTACTCAGGAGGCTGAGGCAGAGAATTGCTTGAACCCGGGAGGCGGAGATTGCAGTGAGCCGAGATCGCGCCAGTGCACTCCATCCTGGGCAACAGAGCAAGACTCCGTCTCAAAAAACAAACCAAAACCAAAAACTATCCCTGCCAATCCATACAGTAAATAGTAAAAAGTTCAATACACTATTTCCATAGCAAAATATACTATTTTTTGAACTCACGTCAATGATCTCAGGTGTTTAACAACTAGATTGATTCTGAACAGTTGATATTTACAATCTTTTTTTTTTCCTGAAAAGAGACAATCGCTAACCACAAGACCCAAAAATGATACAGCTTGTAGAAGATTTTTAAACTGAGAAAATTCAATTAGGCAGGAGAACCTTAATTTAGCAATAAAACACTGGCTTACACTCAAGAGATTTTTCACTTCCACTTTCTACTGCCTTCTAGTTAAAGTCTAACTGAACACAGGAAGAAAAATTAAAACTCCAGTTGCCAGGTTACAGTGCACAGGAAATCAATATTGAACAAAGGCCACCCACCATCAGAAAGTTATAGAAATTAACAATATAGCATTATGTTCACTCTGACAATTTGTTTTGCAGGCTAAAGATGGACAATTTTATTTCGGGGATTCATTCCTACACAGCTGAGTGAGGGAAAGTAAGATTTTTACCAAAATCAGAGATGCAAGTTTCTGGACAACTTCCTAATTACATACAAGACATTAAACAGGAAAAACAGTAACTTAAAATATCGGTAAAGTAAATAAAACATTTTACTTTTCATCTGTTTTTAATTGGTCCAACGACAATGATTCAAAAAATGCGAAGTAGCACCCTCTGGCAAGGTTAAGCGGAAAATCTTAAGTGGGGGAAGGTCCTAAAATCCCAGCCTTCTCCAAGATAGGTTCGAAATTAAGAGCTTTTATGTAAACTATCAGACAAACTTTTATAACCTAAGATTTAAAGAAATGTAACTACAAAATCGCTAAAGAGCAAATAGGTAAATCAAATGAGAAAACACACTCCCAAGCCCTTTAAGGCACCCAGCATAAATATATCTCTTCCCAGAGCTTAAAAAATATTTTTCTTATTAGCCAGGCACGGTGGTGCTTGCCTGCAGTCCCAGCTACTCCGGACACTGAGGCAAGGAGGATCGCTTGAGCCCACGAGGTACCGTTTGCAGTGAGCTGAGATCGCGCCACTGCACTCCAGTCTGGGCAACAGACCAATACCCTGTCTCAAAAAAAAAACCAAAACAAAACACTACCACACTTTTAAAACAAGTTATCAACGAAATAAGCCCTTACCAGCCAGATTCTTCTTAAGACTCGATGACGACCCATTAAAAGCTTCTTCCACCTCAAATAACTGACTTACAACTTTTATTTTGTAAATTCATTTAAGTCTTTAGCTTGGTAAGAGTCCCTGAAGAATTTACTAAATGGAATATATTGAATATTTTTAAAATAATATTTTTGCTGGTCTCTTCAAAACACTTTTTTTTTTTTTTTTTTTTGAGACGGAGTCTGGCTGTGTCCCCCAGGCTCACCGCGAGCTTCCCCTCCCAGGTTCACGCCATTCTCCTGCCTCAGCCTCCCGAGTAGCTGGGACTACAGGCGCCCACAACCGCGCCCGGCTAATTTTTTATATTTTTAGTAGAGACGGGGTTTCACCGTGGTCTCGATCTCCTGACCTTGTGATCCGCCCGCCTCGGCCTCCCAAAGTGCTGGGATTACAGGCGTGAGCCACCGCGCCCGGCCGGATCACTCGTTTTGAAGGTAGCTTTTTTTTTTTTTTTTTTTGAGACAGTCTCACTGTGTGGCCCAGGCTGGAGTGCAGAGGCACGATCCCCCCTGCAAGCTCCACCTCTCGGGTTCACGCCATTCTCCTGTCTCAGGCTTCCAGCAACTGGGACCACAGGCGCCTGCGACCACGCCTGACTAATTTTTTGTGTTTTTAGTAAAGACGGGGTTTCACCGTGTTAGCCAGGATGGTCTTGATCTCACGACCTCATGATCCGCCCGCATTGGCCTCCCAAAGTGCTGGGATTACAGGCGTGAGCCGCCGCGCCCGGCATGAAAGTACCATTTTTTTTTTTTTTAACTAGAGAGGCTGCTTTTTGGAATTGTCTCTCTACTGCTACACTTACTTTTTTTGAGACGGAGTCTCCCTCTATTGCCCAGGCTGGAGTACAGTGGCGCAATCTCGGCTCACTAAAACCTTCGACTCCTGGGTTCAAGCGATTCTCCTGCCTCAGCCTCCCGAATAGCTGGGACTACAGGAGTGCACCACCACGCCCGGCTAGTTTTTGTATTTTTAGTAGAAACGGAGTTTCACCATATTGGCCAAGCTGGTCTCTAACTCCTGACCTCGTGATCCACCTGCCTCAGCCTCCCAAGTATTGGGATTACAGGCGTGAGCCACCGCGCCTGGCCTTACACTTTTCACCCAAGTTTTTAAATTTACTTTCCTAACTTAGCCGTTCCTTACCTATTTAGATATCTCATGTGCCCTCCAGAAAGTGCTTCTACTTCGAGCCCATTTTAAACATTTTTCACGAAAAGATATGTTGTTTGGCTCTATTATTAAAAGCTGCTTAATGCCTTATCTGACAAAAATTTTCCCTTACAGATTTTCAGAGTATGAAAGGTTAAGACTGATGTCCCTTCTACATTACTTATGAGAGATTTCAAAGGGAAAAACAAAAGCTATTTTATATACTTTTTTTTTTTGAGACGGAGTTTTACTCTTGTTGTCCAGGCTGGAGTGCAATGGCAAGATCTCGGCTCACCGCAACCTCTGCCTCCCTGTTTCAAACGATTCTCCTACCTCAGCCTCCCGAGTAGCTGGGATTACAGGCATGTGCCACCACGCCCGGCAAATTTTTTGTATTTTTGTAGCGACGGGGTTTCTCCATGTTGGTCAGGCTGGTCTCGAACTCCCGACCTCAGGTGATCCGCCCACCTCGGCCTCTTAAAAGTGCTGGGATTACAGGTCTGAGCCACCGCGCCCAGCCTGATTCAAAGTTTTAAAAACCCCGATTACGTATCACTCTCGGGGAGGGGGCTCCCTCAAAAATTCTAACATGCTGTGCTCTAGAAGCTTGTTTCCAGTGATAAATTTCGCTTCAGTGTATCCCTCACTCATTCCTTTAGATTTCTAGCCGTCAGTATCATGACTTTGAATCAAGCAAACCCTTCTTACTTTTCCACAAAGTCACTCCCTCTCATCTCTCTTCTGAATGGAATATTTTTTAAAAAAAGGTTCCCCCTTAATTGCTCTCCATACCTTTTAGGACGCAGTTAGTACCTTAAAAAATAACCTCCCGTCAAAAAAAAACCAAAAACTAAAACAAAACCCTGTAAAACCGGCAGTTCCCACTGTACGTGGCAGTGCCAAGAATCCTTACTCGGTTAAAATCGCCGAGCTTTCCCTTATCATCATAAAATGAAGACTACCATAGAATCTCAACACAAATTTAAACTCTTTAGGACAACAGTAGGTTAATTACACGCCTATTACATACATATTTCATCCCACAGTTACAGGATAGTGAAACCTCACCTCAGGTTTAACATGGAACACAGAAAATGTCCGTGTCTTTCCAAAGCAGACACGTGCAGAACTACCTGCTCAACGGTAACTCCTCCTCGCTGCCAGGGAAGCGGCTGAGTTTTGGCAACCTCCCGTGTTTTCAAGAGACTGGAGTTACGAGGCGGACTTCAAGTACCCACACTCAAGAAACCCAGACACTGGAGAGAGAAGTATGTTGCGGCGTGGGCATGGCTTCACTCTAGTTGCCTAGCAGTACCTGCCGCTCACGGCTAGGCCCGCGTGGGGCTCTCCCAGGAGCTCCGCCAGGCACCTGGCGGCACCCACCACAGGTGCACTCGACTCAGGGCCTGGCCCGGGGACCACAAAGCAGCAGAACCGGAGCGCCCAAGCAGCCGAGGCGACCCACGAGGGTTCACGCTTCACGGCGCCGCATGGCGAGCAGCTCCGGGGAGCTTAAGGCCTAAGGTGAAGTTACCTAAGGAAGCGAGTAGCCCAGACAGCCAAAGAGGGAAAAAGTAGGATTTCCGGTATAGGGAAGCCAAGGGACGTTTCAGGGGTGGGGGAAGCAGACATCTGGAGGAAAAATGTCCTCCACCCGCCAACGGTAACCGGAACAAGGATCCTGGACCTCCCGCCCCCAGGCAGGAACGACTGCCACCACCGATGCGAGAAAGGCTAGCGGGCCAAAAGCAGAGGGAGGGCAAGGGCCGCTTCCAGGGAGCCCCCAACGCGGCCTCGGCCTCACTCTGGGCGACCTTCCCTCGGCGGGGTGTCGCACTCACATTGTGAACGGGGCAGGGGGACGGGCGAACGGGTGGGCGGGCCTCTCTGGCGGCGGCTGCTGCTAGGGAGTCGACTTCTCTCCAGTGGCGACTCCGCGTTTTCTCCCCGGTCGCGGCCTCTTCTCGCTTCCCTCAGGCGACGGCGGCAGCGGCGGGCTCGACCTCGGTCCCCAGAATGCACCGCGCGGAAAGAGCGGCTCCTCCGGTCGGGGAGAAGAGGAAAGTGTAGGAAAACGGGCGCGAGGACGGAGAATGAACGTGCGTGCGTGCAAACGAGGGGTGGTGAGGCCGGGCGGCGGCTGGTGACGCAGCAAAATGCCCGGGCCTTGCCGCCGCGCGTGCGCAGTCCTTGTTTTCGGGGTCCGGCGCGGCTTTCTAGAGATATCTACGGAAAGGGCGGGGCTTCCCAGCTCCTTCGCGATCCTTCCTGGCGTCGGCCCCGCCCTTCGTCCGCCACCCCACCCCCACCCCGCCCCCTGCTAGTCGCTACGCGTTCCCGCCTCTCCTCCGGCGCTGTCCTCTCGCGTTAGAAAACCGTTGGTGGCCCAACTGCCCGGCCATGCGCCTTGGGCGATTTCTCTGAGAAACGGCTGCGTTGGCAGTGGGAGGCAAGGCCGAGGCGGAGGGACACGGAGTCGGGATCCTATAGAACTAAAATGGAGCGTTGGTTACTCCTGAGGGAGTAAATCAGTTCACTGAGGAATCATTCCACCACAAAAACCTGTGAAAAGGCTGTGCTGTGGAAAAGGGCTCACTTCAGAATCAAGGGCCTGGGTCTACCTCGCCATTTTTCTGAAGGTTGGAGGCTCTGTCTAGGGACAGCGGAAATTGGAGGTTCTTGGCGGAGGAGGAGCATTTGCCATTTGGGGCGGGCTTTTGCCCCTACCTTGAGACCTCAGTGCTGTAGATGAGACAGGAAGGATATTTGGTGGGAGAGTCTTAGGTTTCTGGGAATGGAGAGGCTAGGACATTGGGTGTCTCCACGCACATCATTTGGGGGAGAACGGGTTCCCCGTCGCTTCGTGCAACACACTAATAGGGTGTATTAGGGGATAGTAACCAAGAGACCCAAAACAGTCCTGCTTACCAAGAGGCCACTTAACGGTGGAGTATGGGAAAAATACTCTAGTGCACTGCATTAGAACAGGAAGGAGGTTTAACGAAAGTGCTATAAAACGTTTCTGAAGAACGGGGCTTCATAATAAGCAATAAGGTATTTAGTGTCTATGTTGTGCACGACAGGTAGTGGGAGCTACGAAAACTGGACCCTAGCTCAAATGCCATTTTGGACCGGGCGCCCATAGCTCACGCCTGTAATCCCAGTACTTTGGGAAGCTTGAGGTGGGCGGATCACCTGAGGTCAGGAGTTTCACCTGCCCAACATGGTGAAACCCCATCTCTACTGAAATTACTAATTAGCAGGGCGTGGTGGCACGCGCCTGTAATGCCAAATACTAGGGAGTATGAGGCGGGAGGATAGCTCGAACCCAGGAGGTGGACGTTGCAGCGAGCACTCTAACCTGGGCGACAGAGTGAGACCCTGTCTCAAAAAAAAAAAAAAAAAAAGGGAAGTTGGCCTGGCGCGGTGGCTCACGCCTGTAATCCCAGCACCTTGGGAGGCCGAGGCAGGCGGATCACGAGGTCAGGAGTTTGAGACCAGACTGGCCAACGTGGTGAAACCCCATCTCTACTAAAAATACAAAAATTAGGGCCGGGCGCGGTGGCTCAAGCCTGTAATCCCAGCACTTTGGGAGGCCGAGATGGGCGGATCACGAGGTCAGGAAATCGAGACCATCCTGGCTAACACAGTGAAACCCCGTCTCTACTAAAAATACAAAAAATTAGCCGGGCGAGGTGGCGGGCGCCTGTAGTCCCAGCTACTCGGGAGTCTGAGGCAGGAGAATGGCGTGAACCCGGGAGGCGGAGCTTGCAGTGAGCCGAGATCGATCGAGCCACTGCACTCCAGCCTGGGTGACAGAGCAAGACTCCGCCTCAAAAAAAAAAAAAAAAAAAAAATTAGCCGGGTGTGGTGGTGGGCGCTGGTAATCCCAGCTACTCGGGAGGTTGAGGCAGGAGAATTGCTTGAACCCGGGAGGCAGAGATTGCAGTGAGCCGATCGCGCCACTGCACTCCAGCCTGGTAACAGAGCAAGACTCTGTATGGGGGGAAAAAAATTAAGAGGGCGCGGTGGTGGGCGTTTGTAATCCCAGCTACTCCAGAGGCTGAGGCAGGAGAATCGCTTGAACCCAGGAGGCGGGGGTTGCAGTGAGCTAAGAGTCTTCCATTGCACTCCAGCCTGGGCGACAGAGGGAGACTTCGTCTCAAAAAAATAAATAAATAAAAATTAGGCCGGGCGCCGTGGCTCAGGCCTGTAATCCCAACACTTTGGGACACTAAGGCAGGTGGATCACAAGGTCAAGAGAGAGGGGACCATCCTGACCAACATAGTGAAACCCCGTATCTACTAAAAATACAAAAATTAGCCGGGTGTGCTTGGTGTGCCTATTAGTCCCAGCTACTCTGGAGGGTGAGGCAGGAGAATCGCTTGAACAGGGGAGGCAGAGGTTGTCGTGAGCCAAGATCGCGCCACTGCACTCCAGCCTGGGCAACAGAGCGAGACTCCGTCTCTAAATAGATAAATAAAGTGAAAACTGTAACTCTTACATCAGACGAAAACTGACAGGGGGGCCGGATTTGGTGTGCAGGCTGTAGTTTGCCAATCTCTAGCCTAAGTAGTCCAGAGTGTAAGGGAGTAAATTCAAGATATGTTCAAGAAGGTAGGTCATGGCCGGGCGCGGTGGCTCATGCCTGTAATCCAGCACTTTGAGAGGCCGATGCAGGCAGATAACTTGAGGCCAGGAGTTTGAAACCAGCCTGTCCAAGATGGTGAAACCGCATCTCTACTAAAAATATAAAAATTAGCTGGGCATGGTGCGCCTATAATCCCAGCTACTCAGGAGTCTTAGGTGGGAGAATCTCATGAACCCAGGAGACGCAGGTTGCAGCGAGTCTAGATTGTACCGCTGTACTCCAGCCTGGGTGACAGAGTGAGACTCTGTGTCAAAAAAAAAAAAAAAAAAGGTAGGTCACAACCAAATAATGGTGGCACTGAATGTCAGGCTTTTTTTTTTTTCTGAGACAGAGTCTCACCCTGTTGCCTAGGCTGGAGTGCAGTGGCGCAACCTTGGCTTACTACAACCACCGCCTCCCGGGTTCAAGTGATTCTCCTGCCTCAGCCTCCTGAGTAGCTGGGATTATAGGCGCTCCCCATCATGCCTAGCTAATTTTTGTATTTTTAGTGAAGATGGGATTTCACCAGGTTGTGCAGGCTGGTCTCGAACTCCTGACCTCAGGTTATCTACCCACCTTGGCCTCCCAAAGTGCTGGGATTACAGGCATGAGCCACCGCGCCCAGCCAGTCCACACAACTTTTAAAAAAAATTTCCTGACAGCAATAACGTCATGGTCCACACAGCTTAATAAGTGTTTTGGCTCACTGCAACCTCCGCCTCCTGTGTTCAAGCGATTCTCCTGCCTCAGCCTCCAGAGTAGCTGGGACTATGGGCACACCACCATGCCCGGCTAATTTTTGCATTTTTAGTAGAGGCACGGTTTCACTATGTTGATCAGGCTGGTCTTGAACTCCTGACCTCGTGATTCGTCCCCGCTTGGTCTCCCAAAGTGCTGAGATTACAGGCGTGAGCCACTGTGCCTGGCCAGGCTAATTGTTTTTAACTTATTTCTCTGACAGTGGGACACTATTGAAGTTTTTTTAAATTTTTTTTTGGGGGGTGGTTGGTGGTTTTTTGTTTTTTTGAGACTGAGTCTTGCTCTGTTGCCAAGGCTGGAGTGCAGTGGCGCGATCTCGGCTCACTGTGTTAGCCAGGATGGTCCCTCTCTCCTGACTTGTGATCCGCCCGCCTCGGCCTCCCGAAGTGCTGGTATTACAGGCTTGAGCCACTGTGCCCAGCCTGAAGTTTTTTTTTAAGTAGGAGAGTAGTTCTCTTGTGTTGTAAATTAATTTGGTGATAAGGTATAAGATGAATTTAAAATGGAAGAACGGAACTGAAGGTAGCAATTACATGACTGCAACTCCAAATTACTGGCAATTTCCCTTATCAAAAGAAGTATTGCGGGAAAAACTGCCTTTTATAATACATTTTAAAAAATTCAAACCCACTGCATCCTAATTCATAGGGTTTTGTTTTGTTTTGTATTTTGAGACGGAGTCTCGCTCTGGTGCCCAGGCTGATGCAGTGATGTGATCTTGGCTCACGGCAACCTCCACCTTCTGAGTTCAAGTGATTCTCCCACCTCAGCCTCCCTTATAGCTGGGATTACAGGCCTGCACTACCACACCTGCCTAATTTTTGTATTTTTAGTAGAGACAAGGTTTTGCCATGTTGCCCAGGCTGGTCTTGAACTCCTAGTCTCAAGTAACCCGCCTGCCTCAGCCTCCCACAGTGCTGGGATAACAGGTGTGAGCCACCGTGCCAGCCTAATTCACTGTTATTTACACACATACTGCCAATGCTTATTTACTTCCCTGTGTCTTCTTTGCTAAACATATTTCAAGGGATTTCATGTTAATGTAGCTCTGAAAATGGCTTCTCTCTCAAAAGATCACAAATAATTTGTAATCAGGTTTATCCATGCATTTAGATGTTATCTCAACCATTAGCCAGTGGAACCCAAGTTGAACCAGATTCCTTTTTCAAATTCACTAAGAAGTTCAGTTTGTATAGGGGCAAAATCTAGATTCAAACATATTATGAGCCAGAGGTTTTGGCAAAAGAATCTGCAGCCTGAATTGGCAGAAACTAGAAAATATTTGGCAAGTATTAGATCCTGTTTCAAAAGTTGAATCCTTAGGTGAGTGTCGTGGCTTGTGCCTATAGTCTCAGCTACACTGGAGACTGAAGTGGGAGGATCTGCTTGAGCCCAGGAGGTCCAGGCTGCAGTGACCCATAATGTAACCAGGACCTCCAGCCTGGGTGACACAGCAAGACGCTGTCTCAAAAGAAAAAAAAAAATTTAATCTAACAATCTAACAATTGCCTAAGAGGAAAGAAATTACTAGGACAATTGAAAAAAATTAGTAAAAGGGATGTAGAAGCATTCTGTCAGTTATAGCATCCATGTTCTCCCTGATATTTTTCTGAGGATTGAATTTATTTATTTTTGAGACAGAGTCTCACTCTGTAACTCAGGCTGGAGTGCAGTAGTGGTATCACAGGTCACTGCAGTCTTGACTTCTGGGGTTCAATCGATCTTCCTGTAAGGACCGAATTTAAATATATGTCCAGAGTCACAAATTGCAAAAGAGAACTTTATAGACTGACTTGAGCAATTAAAAAAATTGTTAATCGATGGTGAGAAAAGTTCTATTTTATTAAGGGGGCTTTCTAACAAGATAACAACTTAAAAGTTGTTAGTTTTGTATTAGGAAGTCAAAGGGAAAGGGTGCAGAATGGTAAAAATGTCTCTTGGGTATAGGGAATAAAAACTGGGCCGGGTGCAGTGGCTCATGCCTGTAATCCCAACACTTTGGGAGGCTGAGGCAGGTGGATCACCTGACGTCAGGAGTTCAAGACCAGCCTGGCCAACAGGGCAAAACCCCATCTCTACTAAAAATACAAAAATTAGTTGGACGTGGTGGCAGGCACCTGTAATCCCAGCTACTTGGGAGGCTGAGGCAGAAGAATTGCTTGAACCTGGGAGGCAGAGGTTGCAGTGAGCCAAGATCATGCCATTGCATTTCAGCCTGGGCAACAAGAGCGAAATTCTGTCTCAAAAAAAAAAAAAAAAAAAAAGGCCATAAACCTTAAAAGAGATATTATGACCCAGCTTAATATAAACATCACTAGGAGCCACTTGTAGTCCAAGCTACTTGAGAGGCTGAGGTGGGAGGATTGCTTGAGCCCAAGAGTTCAAGTCCAGCCTGAGCAATGTAGGGAGACCCTGTCTTTGAAAAAATAAGTTGTTGGTTTTTTTTGTTTTTTTTGTTTTTTTTTTTTTGAGATGGAGTCTTGCTCTGTCGCCCAGGCTGGAATGCAGTGGCGCAATCTCAGCTCATGGGAACCTCTACCTCCTGGGTTCAAGCAATTCTCCTGCCTCAGCCTCCCGAGTAGCTGGGATTACAGGCAACTGCCACCACGTCCGGCTAATTTTTTATTTTTATTTTTTTAGTAGAGACGGGGTTTCACCATGTTGGCCAGGCTGGTCTTGAACTCCTGACCTCAGGTGGTCTGCCTGCCTCAGCCTCCCAAAGTGCTGGGATTACAGACGTGAGCCACTGTGCCCGGCAAATAAAATCATTTTTTAAATTACTTATGTTTTAGGCCATGCATGGTGGCTCATGCCTGTAATCCCAACATTTTGGGAGGTGAAGGTGGGAGGATGGCTTGAGGCCAGGAGTTCAAAACCTGCCTGGGTGGCCGCGAACAGTGATTCACACCTGTAATCCCAGCACTTTGGGAGGCCGAGGCAGGTAGATCATCTGAAGTCAGGAGTTCAAGAACAGCCTGGTCAACATGGTGAAACCCCATATTTACTAAAAATACAAAAATTAGCTGGGTGTGGTGGTACATGCCTGCAGTCCCAGCTATTTGTGAGGCTGAGGCAGGAGAATCGCTTGCACCCAGGAGGCAGAGGTTGCAGTGAGCCAAGAATGCATCACTGTACTCCAGCCGGGATGACAGAGCGAGACTCTGTCTCAAAACAAAAACAGAAACAGGCTGGGTGTGGTGGCTCACGCCTGTAATTGCAGCACTTGGGGAGGCTGAGGTGGGCAGATCACGAGGTCAGGTGCATCCTGGCTAACACGGTGAAACCCCGTCTCCACTAAAAATACAAAAAATTAGCTGGTCGTGGTGGCAGCACCTGTAGTCCCAGCTACTCGGGAGGCTGAGGCAGGGGAATGGTGTGGAACCAGGAGGCGGAGCTTGCAGTGAGCTGAGATGGTGCCACTGCACTCCAGCCTGGGCTACAGAGCAAGACTGTCTCAAAACAAAACAAAAACAGGAACAAAAACAAAAACCTGGCCGGGCGCGGTGACTCACGCCTATAATCCCAGCACTTTGGGAGGCCGAGGTGGGCGGATCACCTGAAGTCAGGAGTTCGAGACCAGCCTGGCCAACATGGTGAAACTCCATCTCTACTAAAAATACAAAAATTAGCTGGGTGCGGTGGCAGGTGCCTGTAATCCCAGCTACTCGGGAGGCTGGGGCAGGAGAATCGCTTGAACCTGGGAGGCAGAGGTTGCAGTGAGCCAAGATCGTGCCACTGCACTCCAGCCTGGGCGACAAAGCGAGACTTCATCTCAAAAACAAAACAAAAAAACAAAAACAAAAACCTGCCTGGGCAACATAGCCAGATCCTGTCTCTGAAAAAAAAAAAATTATCTGATGCCATTATTATCTTCTCAACAATGTTGAAGCATAGCCTACTGGGGCCGGAGGCAGTGGCTCAGGCCTGTAATCCCACCACTTTGGGAGGCCTAGGCGGGCAGATCACCTGAGGTCAGGAGTTCGAGAGCAGCCTGGCCAACATGGTGAAACTCTGTCTTTACTAGAAAGACAAAATTAGCCAGGCATGGTAATGTGCACCTGTAATCCCAGCTACTTGGGTGGCTGAGGCAGGAGAATCGCTGGAACTCAGGAGGTGGAGGATGCAGTGAGCAGAGATCATGCCATTGCACTCCAGCCTGGGCAACAAGAGTGAAACTCTGTCTCAAAAAAAAAAAAAAAAAAAAAAAAAAAAAAAAAAAAGCATAGCCTATTCATTTGGTTTGGAGAAAGTTTTACAAAGAGTACTGTTGGCCGGGCGCGGTGGCTCAAGCCTGTAATCCCAGCACTTTGGGAGGCCGAGACGGGCGGATCACAAGGTCAGGAGATCGAGACCATCCTGGCGAACACGGTGAAACCCCGTCTCTACTAAAAAGTACAAAAAAAGAAAACTAGCCGGGCGAGGTGGCGGGCGCCTGTAGTCCTAGCTACTCGGGAGGCTGAGGCAGGAGAATGGCGTGAACCCAGGAGGCGGAGCTTGCAGTAAGCCGAGATCTGGCCACTGCACTCCAGCCTACGCAACAGAGCGAGACTCCGTCTCAAAAAAAAACAAAACAAACAAAAACAAACAAAGAGTACTGTATTTTGTGCTGAGTAGTTTTCTGGTGTCCTTTTTTTTTTTATGTGGTTATTTTTGATACAATATCTCTCTGTCGCCCAAGCCAAAGTACAGGGGCATGATCGTGGCCCATTGCAGCCTCAATCTTCTAGGCTCAAGTGATCTTCCCACTTCAGCCTCCTGAGTTGCTTGGGCTACAGCAGTGAGCCATCATGCCTGACTGAGTTTTCTTATATTCTGAGGTTTTTTTTTTTTTGTTATTGTTGTCGTTCAAACAAAATGTCTCAGATATTTATTACTGAACCAGCCTACTAGTGCACAGCATATCAACAAAGAAAAAACATTACCCAAGAAAACATATCTGACTGTCCAGATATTTTCAGCTTGATGTGGTAAGATCATAGTGACCTTGATACAGCAGAAATGTGTGCTGTCTCATGTGCAATTCTTTATATTCCTTAGTTCTTCTCCTCTAATGTCTCCTCTTGGAGTAGTACCTGATTTTATTTTAAGTTTTCTTCCAAATCCAATGGGGAATGGGATGATTTTGCTTTTGTTTCTTGGCCAGGAATCACTTAATTAAAGTCTCTTGAGAAGACATGGCCAGAAACAGAGTCAACCACACTCAATACAATGGCAGAGAAAAGACAGGGAGCTCATACTCTGAGTTTTGGTTTGCACTACCAGTGTGTCTTGGGCCGGCATCAACATGAACATCTTTACAGGAAAGAAGAGTCTTTTAAAAGCTATTTACACGCCGGGCCCTGTGGCTCATGCCTGTAATCCCAGCACTTTGGGAGACCAAGGTGGGCGGATCACAAGGTCAGGAGTTTGAGACCAGCCTGGCCAATATGGTAAAACCCTGTCTGTACTAAAAATAGAAAAATTAACCGGGCGTGGTGACATGCGCCTGTAGTCCCAGCTACTCGGGAGGCGGAGACAGGAGAACCGCTTGAACCTGGGAGGCAGAGGTTTCAGTGAGCCAAGATTGCACCACTGCACTCCAGCCTGGGCAACAGAGTGAGAGTCTGTCTCAAAAAAAGCTAAAAAGGTATTTACCTGTAAAAATGACATGCATTGAAGTATTTTTAAAATGGTGGCCGGGCGCAGTGGCTCACACCTGTAATCCCAGCCTTTGGAGGCTGAGGTGGGCAGATCACAAGGTCAGGAGATGGAGATCATCCTGGCTAACATGGTGAAACCTTGTCTCTACTAAAAATACAAGAAATTATGCCAGGTGCAGTGGCTCATGCCTGTAATCCCAGCACTTTGGGAGGCTGAGGCGGGCAGATCGCAAGATCAGGAGATCGAGACCATCCTGGCTAACACAGTGAAACCCCATCTCTACTAAAAATACAAAAAAAAAAAAAAATTAGCTGGGCGTGGTGGTGGGTGCCTGTAGTCCCAGCTACTCGGGAGGCTAAGGCAGGAGAATGGTGTGAGGCCGGGAGCAGAGCTTGCAATGAGCCAAGATCGCGCCACTGCACTCCAGCCTGGGCAACAGAACAAGACTCCGTCTCAAAAAACAACAACAAAAGAAATTAGCTGGGCATGGTGGCCCGTGCCTGTAGTCCCAGCTACTGGGGAGGCTGAGGCAGGAGAATCACTTGAACCCAGAAGGCGGAGGTTGCATTGAGCCGAGATCGCACCACTGCACTCTAGCCTGGGCAGCAGAGCAAGACTCCATCTCAAAAATAAATAAACAAAAAATATAAAAAATAAAAATATAATTTGTCTCCTGCTGGTCACGGTGGCTCATGCCTGTAAACCCGTTACTTTGGGAGACTGAGGTGGGTGGATCACTTGAGGTCAGGAGTTCGAGACAGCCTGGCCAACAGGGCAAAACCCGTCTTTCCTAAAAATACAAAAATTAGGCCAGGTGCGGTGGCTCATGCCTATAATCCCAGCCCTTTGGGAGGCCGAGGCAGGTGGATCATGAGGTTAGGAGTTCAAGACCAGCCTGGGCAAGATGGTAAAAACTCGTCTCTACTAAAAATACAAAAATTAGCCAGGCACGGTGGCAGGTGCCTGGAATCCCAGCTACTCAGGAGGCTGAGACAGGAGAATTGCTTGGACCCAGGCAGCAGAGGTTGCAGTGAGCCAAGATTGCGCCATTGCACTCCAGCCTGGGCGACAGAGGAGTAAAACTCCATCTCAAAAAAAAAAAAAAAAAAAAAAAAAAAAAAACAAATTAGCTGGGCGTGGTGATACACGCCTGTAGTTCCAGCTACTTGGAAGGCTAAGGCAGAAGAATTGCTTGAACCCAGAGGTGCAGGTTGCAGTGAGTTGAGATCGTGCCACTGCACTCTCAGCCTGGGACACAGATCAGGACTCTGTCTCCAAAAAAAAAAAAAAAAAAAAAAGTTCTTCTACCCCTACGTCCCCAACCTCCAGGCTGGGGCAATCCCAGGCTGTGGATAGATACTGGTCCATGGCCTATTAGGAAAGGAACCACACAGCAAGAGAAGAGCGCTGTGTGAGCCAGCATTACTGCCTGAGCTCTCCCTCTTATCAGATCAGTGATGGCATTAGATCCTCATAGGAGTGCGAACCCTATTGAGAACTGCACATTCCAGGGATCTAGGTTGCGCTGGCCTTATGAGAATCTTTTTTTTTTTTTTTTTTTTTTTTTTTTTTTTGAGACGGGAGTCTCGCTCTGCCGCCCAGGCTGGAGTGCAGTGGCCGAATCTCGGCTCACTGCAAGCTCCGCCTCCCGGGTTCACGCCATTCTCCTGCCTCAGCCTCCCGAGTAGCTAGGACTACAGGCGCCCGCCACCGCGCCCGGCTAGTTTTTTGTATTTTTTAGTAGAGATGGGGTTTCACCGTGTTAGCCAGGATGGTCTCGATCTCCTGACCTCGTGATCCGCCCGTCTCGGCCTCCCAAAGTGCTGGGATTACAGGCTTGAGCCACCGCGCCCGGCCTTTTTTTTTTTTTTTTTTTTTTTTTGATACAGGATCTCTGTCACCCCGGGTGGAGTGCAGTGGTGTGATGTTCGCTCACAGCAACCTCTGCCTCCCGGGTTCAAGCGATTCTCCTGCCTCAGCCTCCTGAGTAGCTGGGATTACAGGTGCTTGCCACCGCACCTGGCTATTTATTTATTTATTTTGAGACGGAGTTTCGGTCTGTCGCCCAGGCTGGAGTGCAGTGGTGTGATCTCGGCTCACTGCAAGTTCCGCCTCCCAGGTTCAGGCCATTCTCCTTCCTCAGCCTCCCGAGCAGCTGGGACTACAGGCGCCTGCCACCACGCCCTTCTAATTTTTGTATTTTTAGTAGAGACGGGGTTTCACCGTGTTAGCCAGGATGGTCTCGATCTCCTGACTTTGTGATCCGCCTGCCTCAGCCTCCCAAAGTGCTGGGATTACAGGCATGAGCCACCGCGCCCTGCTGTGCCCAGCAAATTTTTGTATTTTTAGTGGAGACAGGGTTTTGTGATGTTGGCCAGGCTGGTGTTGAACTCCTAACCTCAGGTGATCCACCAGCCTCAGCCTCCCAAAGTGCTAGGATGACAGGAGTGAGCCACTGTGCGTGGCCACTTACGAGAATCTAATGCTTGATGGAACAGTTTCATTCCAAAACTATTCCCTCACCATGAAAAAACTTGTCTTGCACAAAACCCATTTCTGGTGCCAAAAACATTGAGGACCACTGTTCTACCCCAAACATCACCTTATATTATGTTTATATTATAGAAAATAAGACCTCTGAGTGGGCAGGGTGGCTCATTCCTGTAATCCCAGTACTTGGGGGGCCAAGACGGGAGGATTGCTTGAACCCAGGAGTTTGAGACCAACCTGGACAACATAGGGAGAGCCTGTCACTACAAAAATAAAAAATTAGCCAGATGCGGTATATGGTGATGCTGGGATTACAGGCATGAGTTACTGTGCATGGCCTAGTGGACACATTTCTTGAGTGAGAGCACTGCTGTCATACTTTTCTCACTATTCTCAGTCCCTGGCACATAGTAGTTGCTCAACAATGTTTGTTAAATATATTAATAATTTAGCTGTGGCTGGGCGCGGTGGCTCAAGCCTGTAATCCCAGCACTTTGGGAGGCTGAGATGGGTGGATCACGAGGTCAGGAGATCGAGACCATCCTGGCTAACACGGTGAAACCCCGTCTCTACTAAAAAATACAAAAAAAAAACTAGCCGAGCGAGGTGGCGGGCGCCTGTAGTCCCAGCTACTCGGGAGGCTGAGGCAGGAGAATGGTTTAAACCCGGGAGGTGGAGCTTGCAGTGAGCTGAGATCCGGCCACTGCACTCCAGCCTGGGTGACAGAGCGAGACTCTGTCTCAAAAAATAATAATAATAATAATAATTTAGCTGTAATGGAGAAAAACTATGGACAAACCAGTCATGGTAGTTTAGGCAAGAGATTACACCCAGAACTAAAGCAGTGGCAGTAGGAATGGACAGATAAAGCTAACCCAGAATTTTAATGTATTTCTAACCTTGAAGACCAGTTAGAAAAGGAGTCAGAGAAGGAGGTTTCTAGTTTGGGAGACTGGGTGAAATTTGACACCATTAGCTGAGACTGAAAGGGACAGATGGAGGAGTAGAAATATGATTTAATATTGTTTATATTTAGTAGTTGAGGAAAGGGATTTTTTTGTGGCTTGTTTAGGAATGGGATGTTTTATCATGTTTGATGGGTGAGAAAAGAAGCCAGTGGAAAGAGAGGAGGGGTTGATGAAGACAGGATAACAGGGAGAACAAGGTCTGGTATGAGGCAGGAGAGGATAAAAGCCAAAGGAAAGAGAGAAGGCATGGGAAGAGGGAAGGAGATTAAAGTAAGTCTAAGGGAAGGGCTTTTAAACTTGATTCTGGCGCTTGCACTCTCTCTCTCTTGCTCTGTGTGTATCTGTGTGTATACACACAAAGAATATACATACACACACACACATATACACATATATATATACATACACACATTTTGTTTTGAGACACAGCCTCCGTTGCTCAGCCTGGAGTGTAGTGATGTGATTATGGCTCACTGCAGCCTTGACCTCCCCAGGCTCAGGTGATCCTCCCACCTCAGTCTCCCAAGTAGCTGATACTACAGGTGTGCACTACCACTCCCAGCTAATTTAAAAAAGTATTTTGTAGGGCCGGGCGCGGTGGCTCAAGCCTGTAATCCCAGCACTTTGGGAGGCCGAGACGGGCGGATCACGAGGTCAGGAGATCGAGACCATCCTGGCTAACACGGTGAAACCCCGTCTCTACTAAAAAATACAGAAAACTAGCCGGGCGCGGTGGCGGGCGCCTGTAGTCCCAACTACTCGGGAGGCTGAGGCAGGAGAATGGCGGGAACCCGGGAGGCGGAGCTTGCAGTGAGCTGAGATCTGGCCACTGCACTCCAGCCTGGGCGGCAGAGCGAGACTCCGTCTCAAAAAAAAAAAAAAAAAAAAAAAAAGTATTTTGTAGAGATGGGGTTTTGCCACGTTGCTCAGGCTGGTCTCGAACTCCTACGTTCAAGTGATCCATCCATCTTGGCCTCCCAAAGTGCTGGGATTACAGGCTTGAGCCACCATGACTGCCCGCTCAATATATATTTGTTGAATGAATGAATTAGGTGCCAGATCCATGACAGAAATATTTTTTACAGCAGAGGACCTCAGATCACTTAAGCTTTCTGTTTGCAGGTTTGTTAGGTACTACAACATGGAAATTAATATCTAACTCCCATGTAGTATCTAACTTGTGAAATCTTGTTGTGCTTCCATCTCTATAGACGTGTCCTTCTTCTGGAGGTTGCAGGGAGCCGAGATCATGACACTGCACTTCAGTCTGGGCAATAGATCCAAACCTTGTCTCAATTAAAACAACAATAATAATAAATTTTAAAAAAAAGTGTCCCCCTTCAAGCACAGGATGATCTTTTCTGCGTGTGTTCCCAGCTCGATGCAACCTCTGCCTATCACATTCAAGTGATTCTTCTGCTCAGCCTGGGATTATAGGCATGTGCCACCACGCCCGGCTAATTTTTTGTATTTTTAGTAGAGACGGGGTTTTGCCATGTTGGTCAGGCTGGTCTCGAACTCCTGACCTCAGGTGATCCGCCCACCTCAGCCTCCCAAAATGCTGGGATTACAGTGTGAGCCACAGTGCCTGGCCATCTGTGTGTGTTCTTAATGTCATTGTCTCCGGCCTTTTCCAGGAGTATGAATTTGCAGTTTATTCCCTTAATCTTTCCATTTTGTCTACAAATATGCTTAGGTGTTCCATTCTAAAAAGCAAGACAAAACAAATCTTTCCTCAGGCCTCCTTTTTATGCTGTGGTCTGTTAAACTTTTTCCACATTTCTAAGATTACTCCACAAACTATTCTCACTAAAGGTACTTCTTTGCTATTCATTCATTGGTTCACACTCCCCCAAGCTACCAAAATGGATACACTGCAAGCCACTCAATTGTCAAATTCAAAGGACCTTTTTTTCAGGCTGGGCACAGTGGCCCATGCCTATAATCCTGTTATTTTGGGTGGGCAGATTGCCTGAGCCCAGGAGTTCACGATCAGCCTGGGCAACATCGTGAAAACCTGTCTCTACCAAAAAAAACCCAAAAAAACCAAACCCAAAATTAGCCATGTGGCCTGGCACAGTGGCTCACGCTTGTAATCTCAGCACTTTGAGAGGCCAAGGTGGGCAGATCACCTGAGGTCAGGAGTTTGAGACCAGCCTGACCAACATGGTGAATGTCTCTACTAAAAATAGAAAAATTATCTGGGTGTGGTGGCGGGCCTCTGTAGTCCCAGCTACTTGGAAGGCTGAGACAGGAGAATTGCTTGAACCTGGGAGGCAGAGGTTGTAGTGAGCCGAGATCGTGTCACTGCACTCCAGCACTCCAGCCTGGGCAACACAGTGAGACTCTGTTTCAAAAAAAAAAATTAGCTGGGCGTGGTGTTTTGTGTCTGTAATCCCAGCTACCTGGGAGGCTGAGGATCACAGAATCACTTGAAACTGGGAGGTGGAGATTGCAGTGAGCTGAGATCACATCACTGCACTCCAGCCTGGGCAACAGAGTGAGACTCCATTTCACACACACACACACACACACACACAAAACAATTAGCCATGTGTGGTGTAGTCCTAGCTACTTAGGAGGCTGAGGTGGGTGGATCACTTGAGCCCAGGAGGTCAAGGTGAAAATGAGCTGAGATCACACCATGTACTCCAGTTCGGGTGACAGAGGCACTGTGTCAGGAAAAAAAAAAAGGCCTTTTGTTTTCAGTCTCTGTTCTTTTTTTTGAGACAGGGTTTAGCTCTTGTTGCCCAGGCTGGAGTGCAATGGCTTACTGCGTCCTCCGCCTCCTGGGTTCTGGGTTCAAGCAATTCTTCTGTCTCAGCCTCCTGTGTAGATGGGATTACAGGTGTGTGCCACCATGCTCAGCTAATTGTTGTACTTTTTTTTTTTTTTTTTTTTTTTTTTTAGACGGAGTCTTACTCTCACCCAGGCTGGAGTGCAGTGGCACGATCTCGGCTCACTGCAAGCTCCGCCTCCCGGGTTCACGCCATTCTCCTGCTTCAGCCTCCCGAGTAGCTGGGACTACAGGTGCCCGCCACCTCGCCCGGCTAGTTTTTTGTATTTTTAGTAGAGACGGGGTTTCACCGTGTAAGCCAGGATGGTCTCGATCTCCTGACCTCGTGATCCACCCGCCTCGGCCTCCCAAAGTGCTGGGATTACAGGTGTGAGCCACTGCGCCCGGCAATTGTTGTATTTTTAGTAGAGATGAGGTTTCACCATGTTGGCCAGGCTGATCTTGGACTCCTGACCTCAAGTGATCCACCCACCTCGGCCTCCCAAAGTGCTGGGATTATAGGCATGAGCCACTGCGCCCGACCTGTTCTTGATCTCTTTGAAGTGTTACCACAGAGGGGTCCCTATTCAGACCCCAAGAGGGGGTTCCTGGGCCTCAAGCAAGAAAGAATTCAGACACCTCCGGATGGTAAAGTGAAAACAAGTTTATTAGGAAAGTAAAGAAATAAAAGAATGGCTATTCCATAGCCAGAGCAGCCCTGAGGGCTACTGGTTGACTACTTTTATGATTATTTATTGATTATATACTAAACAAGGGGTGGATTATTTATGAGCTTTCTGGGAAAGGCATGGCAATTCCCGGAACTGATGGCTCTTCCCCTTTTTAGACTTATTGGATAATTTCCTGACTTTGCCATGATATCTGTAAACCTTCATGGTGCTGGTGGGAGTGTCTTTTGGTGTGCTAATGAATTATAAGCATATAATGAGCAGTGAGGATGACGAGGGGTCGCTTTTCGTTGCCATCTTGGTTTTGGTGGTCTTTGGCTGGCTTCTTTACCACATGCTGGTTTTATCAGCAAAGTCTTTGTGACCTGTACCTTGGGCTGTAGGAATTGAAGAAATTTCTTCACATTCCTGTGACGTAGAATGCCTGATATCGTGGTAATGCAGCCCAGGAGGTCTCAGCCTCATTTTACCCTGCTCTAATTCAAGATAGAGTTGCTCTGGTTCAAAGGCCTCTGACCTAAGTGTTTGACATAGTTGACCAGTCATTCCTTTTTCTTGAAAAGGCTGTCTTCTTTTATTTTTTGTTTTGAGACGGAGTCTCACTGTCACCCAGGCTGGAGTGCAGTGGCCGGATCTCAGCTCACTGCAAGCTCCGCCTCCCGGGTTTACGCCATTCTCCTGCCTCAGCCTCCCGAGTAGCTGGGACTACAGGCGCCCGCCACCTCGCTCGGCTAGTTTTTTTTTTTTGTATTTTTAGTAGAGACGGGGTTTCACCGTGTTAGCCAGGATGGTCTTGATCTCCTGACCTCGTGATCCGCCCGTCTCGGCCTCCCAGAGTGCTGGGATTACAGGCTTGAGCCACCGCGCCCGGCCGAAAAGGCTGTCTTCTGTTTCTTTTTTTGTTATTTATTTATTTTTTGAGACAGGGTCTCACTCTGTCACCCAAGATGGAGTGCAGTGGTGCCATCCCGGCTCACTGAAACCTCCACCTCACAGATTCAAGCAATTCTTCTGCCTCAACCTACCAAGTAGCTGGGAGTACAGGTGCGCACCACCACACCTGGCTATTTTTGCGTTTTTGGTAGAGACAGGGTTTCATCATGTTGGCCAGGTTGGTCTCAAACTCCTGGCCTAAGGTGATCCACCTGCCTCGGCCTCCCAAAGTGCTGGGATTACAGAGGTGAGCCACTGCACCTGGACTTATTTATTTTATCTTTTTGAGATAGGGTTTCACTCTGTCACCCAGGCTGGAGTGCAGTGGCACGATTTCTGCTCACCGTAGCCTTGACCTCTGGGCTTGAGTGATCCTCCCACCCAGCCTCCCAAGCAGCTGGGACTACAGGCGGGTGCCATCACACCTGGCTAATTTATTTATTTATTTTTTGAAAAGGAATTTCGCTCTTGTTGCCCAGGCTGGAGTTCAATGGCTGATCTCAGCTAACTGCAGCCTCCGCCTCCCAGGTTCAAGTGATTCTCCTGCCTCAGCCTCCGGAGTAGCTGGGATTACAGGGGTGCGCCCCCACACCTGGTGAATCAAGGTCACAAATGCCTCCCCTTTTTTTTTTTTGAGACCGAGTCTCGCTCTGTCACCCAGGCTGGAGTGCAGTGGCGCCATCTCGTCTCACTGCAAGCTCCATCTCCCAGGTTCATGCCATTCTCCTGCCTCAGTCTCCAGAGTAGGCTGGGACTACAGGTGCCTACCACTGCCCCCGGCTAATTTTTTGTATTTTTAGTAGAGACAGGGTTTCACCGTGTTAGCCAGGATGCTCTCGATCTCCTGACCTTGTGGCCTCCCAAAGTGCTGGGATTATAGGTGTGAGCCACCGCGCCCGGCCATTTTTTTTTTTTTTTTGAGACGGAGTTTTGCTTTGTTGCCCAGGTGGGTGTGCAATGACATGATCTCAGCAAACCGCAGCCTCTGCCTCCCGGCTTCAAGCGATTCTCTTGCCTCAGCCTTCAGAGTAGCTGAGATCACAGGTGCCTGACACCAGACTCAGCTAATTTTTATGTTTTTAGTAGAGACGAGGATTCACCTCATCTCTACTAAAGAGCTTGGCCAGGCTGGTCTCAAGCTCCTGACCTCAAGTGATCTGCCCGCCTCAGCCTCCAAAAGTGCTGCTATTACAGGCGTGAGCCACCGCGACAGCCCCAAGTGACTCTCATGGGCTGGAGACACAGGCTATTATGAACTGCTAACCACAGTCTCTTAGTCTCCCTTTTAAATAACAAAAGAGGAAATTTCTTCACTTCCTGACACAGCTCTCCATCATACAAGAGCAGTTAGCGACTTTCATCCTTAATTTGTGTCCTTTGGGAGTTGCTGCTTTCTTACAGTCATTAAA
Organism: Macaca thibetana thibetana; assembly: GCF_024542745.1. Classification (NCBI taxonomy): domain Eukaryota; kingdom Metazoa; phylum Chordata; class Mammalia; order Primates; family Cercopithecidae; genus Macaca; species Macaca thibetana. The sequence continues at coordinate 53,012,794 of NC_065588.1, forward strand.
TGCATGTAGGCAGTGTCTGCTTCTCTAAGCCAGATTTATACCAAATGAAAAGGCAGAGAAAGATCTAATTTAATGAAGATTTCTTTTTCTTTTTCTTTTTTTTTGAGACGGAGTTTCACTCTTGTCACCCAGGCTGGAGTGTAATTGGTGGTCTCTGGTCATTGCAATCTCTGCCTCTTGGGTTCAAGCAATTCTCCAGCCTCAGCCTCTCAAGTAGTTGGGATTACAGGCGCCCATGCCCGGCTAATGTTTGTATTTTTAGTACAGACAAGGTTTCACCATGTTGGGCAGGCTGGTCTCGAACCCCTGACCTCAGGTGATCCACCCTCCTTGGCATCCCAAAGTACTGGGATTGTAGGTGTGAGCCACCATGCCTGGTCTTTTTTTTTTTTTTTTTTTGAGACGGAGTCTCGCTCTGTTGCCCAGGCTGGAGTGCAGTGGCGCGATCTCGGCTCACTGCAAGCTCCGCCTCCCGGGTTCACGCCATTCTCCTGCCTCAGCCTCCTGAGTAGCTGGGACTACAGGTGCCCGTCACCGCGCCCGGCTAATTTTTTGTATTTTTTAGTAGAGACAGGGTTTCACCGTGGTCTCGATCTCCTGACCTTGTGATCCGCCTGCCTCGACCTCCCAAAGTGCTGGGATTACAGGCGTGAGCCACCACGCCCGGCCCACCATGCCTGGTCTTAATGAAGATTTCTAAGAACTAGATCAACAAATCAGTGGGACTGTAAAGGCAACTCTTGGGACACAGGTCAGGAAACTTTGTGCTTAATTCAGAAATCAAAAATCCAGCAATCTCACTTCTGGGTGTTAGAATTGTGGAAAATAAAATTTTAGGCTGGGCGCGGTGGCTCATGCCTGTCATCCCAGCAGTTTGGGAGGCCGAGGTGGGTGGATCACAAGGTCAAGAGATTGAGACCATCCTGGCCAACATGGTGAAACCCCATCTCTGCTAAAAATACAAAAATTAGCCAGGTGTGGTGGCGTGTGCCTGTAGTCCCAGCTACTCAGGAGGCTGAGACAGGAGAATTGCTTGAACCCAAGAGGCGGAGGTTGTGGTGAGCTGAGACTGGGCCATTGAACTCCAGGCTTGGCAACAAGGGCGAAACTCTGTCTCAAAAAATAGATAGAGAGAGAGAGAGAGAGAGAGAGATAGATAAAAAATAACATTTTAAGCCCCCGAACTGACTGAATGGATCCCCATTTGTCCAAGAGGACCCCCAAACTCCTGAAAAATTAGTTCAGGCGGGCCGATCAGGGGTTTGAGACCAGCCTGGCCAACATGGTGAAACCCTGTCTCTACTAAAAATACAATAATCTGCTGGGCATGGTAGTGCACACCTATAATCCCAGCTACTCAGGAGGCTGAGGCAGGAGAATCTCTTGAACCTGGGAGACAAAGGTTGCCGCGAGCTGAAATCGAACCACTGCACTTTAGCCTGGGCAACAGAGTGAGACTCTCAAAAAAAAAAAAAAGGACAAAAGAGACTAGCAAAATTCCAACTTGATGCTAGTATAACATCACATGAGAGATAAAAAAGGTAATAAAAATATTTTACCTCAAAATACGTTTCTTTGCTATATTTTGAAATGGTGGGCACAGTGGCTCTTGCCTGTAATCCTGGTACTGGGAGGCAGAGGCAGGAGTATTGCTTAAAGTCAGGATTTAGAGACCAGCCTGAGCAACAAAGGCAGACTCTGTCTCTAAAAAGTAATTAAATTAAATATAAATAAATAGGCCGGGTGCAGTGGCTTACGCATGTAATCCCACAAGTTTGGGAGGCCAAGGTGGGCAGATCACGAGGTCAGGAGATCGAGACCATCCTTGCTAACACGGTAAAACCCTGTCTCTACTAAAAATACAAAAAAAAAAAAAAAAAAAAAAAAAAAAAATTAGCCAGGTGTGGTGGCGGGCGCCTGTAGTCCCAGCAACTTGGGAGGTTGGGGCAGGAAAATGGCGTGAACCCAGGAGGCAGAGCTTGCAGTAAGCCAAGATTGCGCCAGTGCACTCCAGCCTGGGCAACAGAGTGAGACTCTGTCTGAGAAAACAAAAATCAATAAGGCTTGGCGTGGTGGCTCACGCCTGTAATCCCAGCACTTGGGGAGGCCGAGGTGGGCAGATCACAAGGTCAGGAGTTCGAGACCAGCCTGACTAACATGGTGAAACCCTGTCTCTACTAAAAATACAAAAATTAGCCGGGTGTGGTGGTGTGCACCTGTAATCCCAGCTACTCAGGCTGAGGCAGAAGAATCGCTGAACCCAGGAAGCGAAGGTTCATTGAGCTGAGATTGCGCCACTGTACTCCAGCCTCGGCTACAGAGAGAGACTTCCTCTCTAAATAAATACATAAATAAAGGCCCGCGGAGCCATCTTTTGTGGGGGAAAATTTGCATCTGTGAGTAATCTGTACTAACATAACTAGATCTTTCTCCTACCAGTTCCACCCAATCCTGAAGAGATTACCTGAGAGTCTAGTATTTTTTTTTTTTTTTTGAGATGGAGTCTCGCTCTGTTGCCCAGGCTGGAGTGTAGTGTCAGGATCTCAGCTCACTGCAACCTCTGCCTCCCCGGTTCGAGCAATTCTTCTGCCTCAGCCTCCCTAGTAGCCAGGACCACAGGAGCATGCCACTGCTAATTTTTTTTTTTTTTTTTTTTTTTTGAGAAGTCTCACTTTGTTGCCCAGGTTGGAGTTCAGTGGCACAATCTCAGCTTACTGCAACCTCTGCCTCCCGGGTTCAAGTGATTCTTCTGCCTCAGCCTCTGGAGTAGCTGGGACTACAGACATGCACCACCAAGCCCAGTTAATTTTTTTTTTTTTTTTGTATTTTTAGTAGAGGTGGGTTTTCACCATATTGGCTGGGCTGGTCTCAAACTCCTGACCTCATGATCTGCCCGCCTCAGCCTCCCAAAGTGGTGGGATTATAGGCATAAGCCACCGCGCCTGACCTTTTTTTTTTTGAGATGGAGTTTTGCTTTTGTTGTCCAGGCTGGAGTGCAACGTGGGATCTCAGCTCACCGCAACCTCCGCCTCCTGGGTTCAAGCAGAGTTTAAGCAATTCTCCTACCTCAGCTTTTGGAGTAGCTGGGATTACAGGCATGTGCCACCATGCCTGGCCAATTTTTATTTTTATTTTTTATATTTTTAGTAGAGATAGAGTTTCTCCCTGTTGGTCAGGCTGGTCTCGAACTCCTGACCTCAGGTGATCCGCCCGCCTCGGCCTCCCAAAGTGCTGAGATTACAGGCGTGAGCCACCACACCTGGCCTGTTTGTCTGTTTTTTTTTTTTTTTTTTTTTTTTTTTGAGACGGAGTCTTTGCTCTGTCACCCAGGCTGGAGTGCAGTGGTGCGAACTCGGCTCACTACAAGCTCCGCCTCCTGGGTTTACGCCATTCTCCTGCCTCAGGCTCCCGAGTAGCTGGGACTACACGTATCCACCACCTCGCCCGGCTAGTTTTTTGTACTTTTAGTAGAGACGGGGTTTCACCATGTTAGCCAGGATGGTCTCGATCTCCTGACCTTGTGATCCGCCCGTCTCGGCCTCCCAAAGTGCTGGGATTACAGGCATGAGCCACCGCGCCCGGCTGTCTGTTTTTTGAGATGGAGGTCCTGCTCTGTCGCCCAGGCTATTGTGCAATGGTGTGATCTCAGCTCACTGCAACCTCCACCTCCCGGGTTCAAGAGATTCTCCCCCATCAGCCTCCTGAGTAGCTGAGATTACAGGCACCTGCCATCATGCCCGGCTAATTGTATTTTTGTAGAGAAAGTGTTTCACCATGTTGGTCAGGCTGGTGCGAGTGTAGCAGTGAGGACAAACAGAAGTCACTCTGGTGGCCACCTGGGTTTTGGTGGGATTTAGCTAGCTTCTTTACTGCAACCTGTTTCTTTTGTTTGTTTGTTTTTCGAGATGGAGTCTCACTCTGTCTCCCAGGCTGGAGTGCAGTGGAGTGATCTTGGCTTGTTGCAACCTAGGCCTCCTGGGTTCCAGCGATTCTCCTGCTTCAGCCTCCAGAGTAGCTAGGATTACAGGCGTGCACTACCACAACTGGCTAATGTTTGTATTTTTAGTAGAGACAGGGTTTTGCCATGTTGGCCAGGCTGTTCTCTTTTTTTTTTTTTTTTTTTTTTTGAGACAGAGTCTCGCTGTGTCTCCCAGGCTGGAGTGCAGTGGCGTGATCTCGGCTCACTGCAAGCTCCGCCTCCCGGGTTCACGCCATTCTCCCGCCTCAGCCTCCCAAGTAGCTGAGACTACAGGCGCCCGCCACCACGCCCGGCTAGTTTTTTGTATTTTTAGTAGAGACGGGGTTTCACCATGTTAGCCAGGATAGTCTCGATCTCCTGACCTCGTGATCCACCCGTCTCGGCCTCCCAAAGTGCTGGGATTATAGGCTTGAGCCACCGCGCCCGGCCAGCCAGGCTGTTCTCTAACTCTTGACCTCAGGTGATCCACTCGCCTAGACCTCCCAAAGTGCTGGTGTCACAGGCATGAACCGATCATAAGCATGAGCCAACGCGCCTGGCCTGGTTTAAACACCTCTGACGTTTACCCCATCCCTTTTATAAGAGAACCCTTAATCTTTTTTTTTTTTTTTTTTCGAGATGGAGTCTCACTCTGTCACCCAGGCTGGAGTGCAGTGGTGCAATCTCTGCTCACTGCAACCTCCACCTCCTGGGTTGAAGCAGTTCTCCTGCCTCAGCCTCCCGAGTAGCTGGGATTACAGGTGCCCCTGACCATGCCTAGCTAATTTTTTTTGTATTTTTAGTAGAGACTGGCTTTCACTATGTTGGCCAGGCTGGTCTTGAACTCCTGACTTTGTGATCCACCCACCTTGGCCTCCCAAAGTGCTGGAATTACAGGCATGAGCCACTGGGCCTGGCCTTTTTAAATTTTTTTTAATTTTTGAAACAGAGTCTTGCTCTGTTGCCGAGGCTGGAGTCCAGTGGCATGATCTTGGCTCACTCCAACCTCCGCCTCCTGGGTTCAAGTGGTTCTCCTGCCTCAGCCTCCTGAGTAGCCGGGATTACAGGCATGAGCCACTACACCCGGCTCATTTTTATATTTTTAGTAGAAACGGGGATTCTCTGTGTTGGCCAGGCTGATCTCAAACTCCTGACCTCAGGTGATCCGCCCACCTCGGCTTTCCAAAGTGCTGGGATTGCAGGTGTGAGCCACTGCGCCCAGCCTTCTGTAACTTCTTCAGGATGAATAGGGGCGATGATATTCCTGCCTAACTATTAGGATCTCTCGTGTTCAGGGTAGATAGGAGCTCAGTTAGAAAGCATTGGTATGGTGAGGGCCATTTATAAATCTTGAGTTCCGACCAAAGGTGATATCTGGAAGATTAGTAAGTATTCATTTAAGAAAACATTCAGGGGCCAGGCATGGTGAGCTGAGATTGTGCCACTGCACTCCAGCCTGAGTGTGTGTGTGTGTCTGTGTGTGTGTTTAGACGGACTTTTGGTCTTGTTGCCCAGGCTGGAGTGCAATGGCATGATCTTGGTGCACTGCAACCTCTGCCTCCTGGGTTCAAGTGATTCTCCTGCCTCAGCCTCCCAAGTAGCGGGATTATAGGCGTCCACAACCATGTCCGGCTCATTTTTGTATTTTTAGTAGTGACAGGGTTTCACCGTGTTGGCCAGGCTGGTCTTGAACTCCTGACCTCAGGTGATCCACCCGCCTCAGTCTCCCAAAGGGCTGGGATTCGCCATTTTGCCCAGGCTAGTCTCAAAAGTCCTGAGCTCAAGTGATCCTTTGTACTCCCTGGCCAAGCGATCCTGGCTTCCCAAAGAGCTGGGATTACAGGGATGAGCCACTGCGCCCAGCCAAATAATATTCTCCTGTTGCTATATACCACATCTTATTTAAGCATTCATCTGTTGATGGACACTTGGGTTTCTGCTGCCTTTGTCTATTGTGAATAATGCTGCTATGAGTATGGTTGTAACACTGAATCCCTGATTGTAATTCTTTTGGGTTTAAAACCAGAAGTGGAATTGCGGGATCACATATGGTAATTCTATTTTTAATTATTTGAGGATCTGCCATACTATTCCATAGTGGCTGCACCATTTAACATTCCCACCAACAGTGCACAAGTTCTTCACATTTCTTCACATCCTTGCTAACACTTTTTTTTGATAGCCTAATGGGTTGAGGTGACTTTTTAAAAAAATTTTTTTTTTTTTTTCCTTAAGGCACATTTTCGCTCTTGTTGCCCAGGCTGGAGTGCAATGGCGCGATGTCGGCTCATGGCAACCTCCGCCTCCCAGGTTCAAGCGATTCTCCTGCCACAGCCTCCCTGGTAGCTGGGATTAGAGGCATGTGCCACCACACCCAGCTAATTTTTTTTTTTTTTGAGACGGAGTCTCGCTCTGTCACCCAGGCTGGAGTGCAGTGGCGTGATCTCGGCTCACTGCAAGCTCCGCCTCCCGGGTTCACGCCATTCTCCTGCCTCAGCCTCCCGAGTAGCTGGGACTATAGACTCATACCACCACGCCCAGCTAATTTTCTTTTGTATTTTTTTTTTTTTTTTTTTTTTTTGAGACGGAGTCTCGCTCTGTCGCCCAGGCTGGAGTGCAGTGGCCGAATCTCAGCTCACTGCAAGCTTCGCCTCCCGGGTTCCCCACCATTCTCCTGCCTCAGCCTCCCGAGTAGCTGGGACTACAGGCGCCCGCCACCTTGCCCGGCTAATTTTTTGTATTTTTTTAGTGGAGACGGGGTTTCACCGTATTAGCCAGGATGGTCTTGATCTCCTGACCTCGTGATCCGCCCGTCTCGGCCTCCCAAGGTGGTGGGATTACAGGTGTGAGCCACCACACCCGGCTGGCCTCATTTTTTAAGGAGACCAAAAGACTGAATTCTATAAAAATGCCTTAACTTCTTTAGTTCTAAAGCCCAGTTTTAGATGTTAGCCACATTTATTCCCATTTTAACATCTTCCTTCTAGGTGTATTTTCACATATTCATTTTAGGATTCTTGCCTCTACATTTACTTGTAACTTTCCCATTTCTAAATTGTAGCCCTTTGATTTCTTTCAAACCATTCTCTGACAACTCAAACTCAGTTTATTTTTCTTGGAATTCCTACATAGCTATCTGTAAACTAACTGTTATGTTTTAGTTAGCCTGGGACAGTCCTTGTTTTCATTTATTGTCCTAATATATAATTATGGCTATCCCAATCAGAAGCTACTTTGTAGATTAAAATCTCTGTAGAGAATTTGCTTAAGAGCAGAAAGTTTACAATATACTCAAAATCTTCCCCTTCAGGAGGCAGCCTTTTCATGTATCTCCTACCTCCTCTTCAACTCCCTACCAAGCTCTTATATGTCGAGGAGTTACAATGTAAACTCCTCAGAGGACACAGAAGCCCCAGTGTGCATTCAGAAAGATTGGAGTTCAGTGAAGGGGCTGATTACTAGATACAGAAGAATCAGGATCTGCTAACAGTTAACATCTGGGAAAGTGGAAATGAGAAACTAATTTTTTTTGAGACAGTTTCTCACTCTGTCACCCAGGCTAGAGTGCAGTGGTGATCTCAGTGATTACTCAGTGATTCTATTTTTTGTAGATGCAGGGTTTTGCCATGTTTCCCAGGCTGGTGTCAAATTCCTGGGCTAAAGTGATCCACCTGCCTTGACCTCCCAGTGTTGGGATTACAGGTGTGAGCCATCCTGCCTGGTCAGAAATGAGAAACTTTATAGTCAGGTTGTATTTCCTAGTTAGGAAGGTCCTAACAGCCTAGTAAAGTAACTTTTTTTTTTTTGAGACATAGTCTCACTGTGTCGCCCAGGCTGGAGTGCAGTGGCGCGATCTCGATCTCGGCTCACTGCAAGCTCTGCCTGCCGGGTTGACGCCATTCTCCTGCCTCAGCCTCCCGAGTAGCTGGGACTACAGGTGCCTGCCACCACACTCAGCTTATTTTTTTGTATTTTTAGTGGAGACGGGGTTTCACTGTATTAGCCAGGATGGTCTCGATCACCTGACCTCGTGATCCGCCCCTCCTTGGTCTCCCAAAGTGCTGGGATTACAGGTGTGAGCCACTGCGCCTGGCCAGTGACTTGTTAAAAGAGGTATAAAGTCTGAGATTTTAAGCGGGAAATCTGTGGCACTAAATCTTATCAAATGAGGGAGGCCTTAGGAGTAATTAACAAATTATTAGAACCTTTACAAGTTTTTTGTTTTGGGGGGGGCGGGGAAGAGACCAGTCACTGACTGAGTTCATCCAACAAGAAGCCATAACTTTATTTATGATAGAAACAGTACAAATTTCAAACCAAGCTGCAGTTACTCCTTTGAGACACCAAAAAAAGTTGCTTTCAGATGGTTACATTGTTAATTCCTGTAAGAGAGAAAAGATAATTAGCGGTTCTTATAGGCAAATCAGGAGAACTCAGGTCACTAAAACCTACGGCAACTCAGAAGAGGCTCTGGAATGAGGTTTCCTAATTGGCTGTTATTTAGCAGACAAAATAAAGTCACTCGTAATTGGTCAGGGCAGAGGGAGTCAAGGAACAAAGGCTTGAACACTTACCATAATCGCATTTACAATATCATTACTGTTGTTCTTCAGGGCTCGGACTGCCTTTGCTCTCGACACATTTGCTTGTGACATGACCAATTCTATGTCCTTAACTTCTACACCTGTTTCATCGACCTAAGAGAGGAGAGGGAAAAAGCAGTAAATTAAAGGCAAAAACAATTTCAGCAGTTCTTTGGAGTCTCCTCAATCTAGTTTTTAATATAGCTCACCAACACGAACACATTGCTATATGGCGACAGTTAACATATGAAAGATTTCCTAGTATACCTCTTCCTCTTCACTCTCCTCTTGTACGGTTGGAGTCTGTGTGTTTTCTTGAATGTTTGAGACAGCTTCACCTTGAACTTTGAATTTCTCAGCAGCTGCTAGTTGTGCTTGCTGGGATAAATCTTCGATCTACAGGGTAGAGAATACAGATTCATGTGAGTAGATCAGCAGTCTTTGAAAAATAAATCATATAGTTTCACAACTCTCTGTAAACCCACTTCAGGTAACTTATTGTACGGCTTTAAACTGCTTGCCCTTACTCGCAGTAGAAAGAGTAGTTTTTAGGTTTAGAGCGGTGGTTCTCAACTAGGGGGTAGTTATGTGTCCCAGGAGATATATGGCAATGGAGTTTTTGGGTAATCAAAACTGGATGTAATGCTGCTAAGCATCCATAATGAACAGGATAGCCCTTCCATAACAGAGAACTACCAGAGGCAAAATGTCAGCAGTGCTGAGGTTGAGAAACCCTGGTCTAGAACAATGCCCAAGAAAAGTTTACTCACCTTGGCTTCCCCAAAAACTATGTAAGTATCTGAAGCAGGGCTCTTGTAGACATCTGGTTTTGTGATGACAAAGAGGATATTCTTAGATTTCCGGATAGTGACTCTAGTAACTCCTGTAACCTGTCGAAGACCCAGTTTGGACATAGCCTAAAGAAGAGAAAATAGTATAAGGTTTGCAACATCTTTAGAAGCAGCCTAAAGAAGCAAGGAACATAATACAACATCCAAAGCAAAGCTTTTCCCCAGGCTGAGAAAAGTTCATACAAGAATAGAGAATGGGGCCGGGCGCGGTGGCTCAAGTCTGTAATTCCAGCACTTTGGGAGGCTGAGACGGGCAGATCACAAGGTCAGGAGATCGAGACCAGCCTGGCTAACACGGTGAAATCCCGTCTCTACTAAAAATGCAAAAAAAATTAGCCAGGTGAGGTGGCGGGCGCCTGTAATCCCAGCTACTTGGGAGGCTGAGGCAGGAGAATGGCATGAACCCGGGAGGCAGAGCTTGCAGTGAGCTGAGATCCGGCCACTGCACTCCAGCCTGGGCGATAGAGTGAGACTCCGTTGCAAAAAAAAAAAAAAAAGAATGGGTTTTCTGCCATAGTAACTTCTGCTACTTTATTTTTTAATTTTTGGAGACAGGTCTTGCTCTGTCGCCCAGGCTGGAGTGCAGGAGTGCCATCTCGGCTCAATGTAACCTCCGCCTCCCAGGTTCAAGCAACTGCCGTGCCTCAACCACCTTTGTAGCTGGGACTACAGGAGCGTACCACCATGCCCTGCTATTTTTTTTTTTGGTATTTTTAGCAGACAGGGGTTTCGTCATGTTGGCCAGGCTGGTCTTGAACTCTTGACCTCAAGTGATCCACTCGCCCTGGCCTTCCAGAGTGCTGGGATTACAAGTGTGAGCCACCAATCCAGCTACTTCTGCTACTTTAAACAGGATTCTACCACTACTAAGAATTGGGTTCAGTGTATACTGCTTGGGTGATGGGTGCACTAAAATCTCAAAAATCAACACTAAAGTACTTACTCGTGTAACCAAAATACCACCTGTTCCCCAAAAACCTATGGAAATAAAGAGTTCCACTCTGTATAAAGGTGCTTCATTAGATCCTGAAATCCTTTTCAAATCTTACCTTCCGTGCCTTCTTTTCACTCCGACTCTGTTTTGCTTTACTGACTGGTTCTTCATCAATTTCAGCTGCTGCCGCCAGCTAAGAAGATAAAACAGGTATTAGTTAACCAGAATCCAAGATCTGGATAGCACAATTTCCTTGTGGGTTTTCCTTTATGAAGGTTCACAGTTCCAAATACAAAAGTTGCCCTGATCAACCCTGCTTCCTTGACCCAATACCAGTTAGTAAGAGAATACCCACCTGGGCTTGTTGTGTGGTTGCCTGGGTGGAATCCTGTTCTTCAAGCTCTGGTACTGATTCATCACTGTCAGATTCTGTTCCAGACCCTAAAATGAGAAACAACTTTTACTGCTTTATAGTAGAAATTATAAGAGAAGGTACTTCACTACATCCTGCCTGGACTACAGGTCAATGCTTCATGCAAGACCTAAGAATGTTAAATGTAAACCAACTGGCTTGTGTGAGGCCAGCTTGATAGCCCCTAACTTAGTCACTAACTAGTGGGTACACATCTAGTAAAGACCCAGCCCTAACCCCAGAAATGAAAAGTAATCACTAGAAATAGCTGAGCAGTTTAACGTACTGTAACTGCTTTCTTTCCCTCAAGGTCTTTGTTTCTTGGCACAGGCAAATAATGACCCCTATGACTGACTCTAAATTTTACCCAACAGTCCAATTATCCCTGTAAAATTCTGTCAGAAGGTGCCCCCAGATACACTTAAGTGAAAAAAACAAAATCACACCATGGAGGCACAATAGGTAGGTTGGATTTCCCCTCAACTTTTTTTTTTTTTTTTTTTTTTTTTTTGAGACGGAGTCTCACTCTGTCACCCAGGCTGGAGTGCAGTGGCGCCATCTTGGCTCACTGCAAGCTCTGCCTCCCGGGCTCACGCCATTCTCCTGCCTCAGCCTCCCCAGTAGCTGGGACTACAGGCGCCCATCACCACGCCCGGCTAATTTTTTGTATTTTTTTTTTTTAGTAGAGACGGGGTTTTACCATGTTAGCCAGAATGGTCTTGATCTCATGACCTTGTGATCCGCCCGCCTCGGCCTCCCAGAGTGCTGGGATTACAGGCGTGAGCCACCAAGCCCGGCCTTTTTTTGTATTTTTGGTAGAGACAGGGTTTCACTGTGTTAGCCAGGATGGTCTCCATCTCCTGACCTCGTGATCCGCCCGCCTTGGCCTTCCAAAGTGCTGGGATTACAGGCCTGAGCCACCGCGCCCGGCCATTCCCTCAACTTTTAAACGGGGTTGGAGCAAGTCAAAAGCAGTCACATGCACATATTCAGCCTCATTTTCAAACCATTCACCCCAGCAATGTGATCTAATCAATATAGTTAGAAGATTCTCAATGATGTTGACCTGTATCTCTTAATTTTTCCAAACATAATTCACATAAATTTATTTCAATTCAAAGGCCAAGCATCAGTAAAGACTACTGAGGAAAAAAAGCATATACCTGCACCATTTTCAGGCTAGGAAAAACAGGTTTCTACATTTTTATGAGAAGGAAGTCCCTGGGCACCTGGTCATTACTAAGTCTAAGAATTGAAAAAGAAATACAAATAGTTCAATTCTCCAATGTTTTAGCAAATCTCAGGCCCAGGGACAAGGTTAGTTAGTGATGTGGTAGGGATTAGAGCAAATTAAAAGGTCTGGCAGGTCTTGGTTTTCAATGTCAGATCAATTAGGTAAAATAGACGGCATGGTAGGCTCAGGGTAGTCCGGGCCACATTGTACTGAATGATACACAATACACTATATATCTATCTGAAGTGATGAAAACCAAGATTTTGTTTCATATTCCTAGAGCTTTTGCATTTAAAATGATCATTCTATGTTCTATGTCCAAACCCAAGCAGATTCACTGGAGAAAGCGGCGCATCACAGGGTTAGTATTGGTGGGTAGCCCCCAAGAGGGGTGTGGGCAACAGACACACCATGCACACGGCAAACCAAGGCAAATACCCTTGTTGTTCTTCATAACAGGCTGCTTGGCAGAGGGGGTTGGGACAGGGATTCCAGCAGCTTTGGGGGTGGGCATGTTGACGAGGACTGACTGGAAAGGCACTCCCCCAGAGATTGGTTCCGGGGGTATCAGAGGCGGCAGCTCATCCTCATCAGCAGGGGCTAGGGGTTTAGAGGGTGATTCCAACACCAGCCCAGGAGAGGACAGCAAAAATTGCTGTTTAGGAGGCAGAGTGGGAACTGGGGAGGGAGCAAGAGGCAGAGAGACTGGTGGGGTGGGTGGTGGAGAGACAGATGCTGATTCAGGTTTAGGAAGGACCTTCTCAGAGGCAGCTGCTGTTAGAGGGGTGGATGCCTTAGACTCAGGAGGAGCCAAGGGGCCCTTTGGGGAATGAGAAGCATCTTTGCCTTTTGATGTCTTTGAAGAGCATTTCTGAGCAGGGAGTAGAGGGGCTGGAGCCACTGTGGAAAGGGGTCCTTTAGAACCATTGTTAGCTGAGGGATCTGGACACATAGGAGGTGAAGTAGCAGAACTCTTTTTGGTCTGTGGACCTTTCCGAGTGGGAGCTGTGATGACTGGCGTACTTTCTGGAGCTGGGGCAACAAGTACTTCTTTGAGAGCTGTGGGGCCTTTCTTTGCTGGAAGCCCTTTAGATGCTTGAGGAACAGTGGCCCCCATTTTACATGTGACAGAAACTGGGGAGGCAGGGAAGTCTTTGAGGGAGGAAGGAGTCACAGGTGGGGAAGTGGGGGTCCCTTTGGGGGCTGGAGTTGCTGGGCCCTTTTTGGGGGATGGAGGAGTCACAGCTGGAGGAGTAGGGGCCTCTTTGGGAGATGGGGCCCCTTTGTAAGAAGAAGGAGTCACTGCTGGGGGACTGGAGGCCTCTTTGGAGGATGGGGTAGCCGGGGCTTCTTTGGAGGCTGGAATTGCTGGGCTCTTTTTGGGGGAGGGAAGAGTCATAGCTGGGGGAATGAGGGCCTCTTTGGGGGCTAGAGTTGCTGGGGTATTTTTAGAGAGAGGAGTCGCTATTTGGGCAATGGGGTCCCTTCTGGAGGATGGGGTAGCTGGGACCTCTTTGGGGGAAGAAGGAATCACAGCTGGCAGAATGGGGGCCCCCATGGGGGCTGGAGTTGCCGGGGCCTTTTTGGGAGAGGAAGAAGTGCGAGCTTGTTTGGGGACTGAGGGCTCCTTGGGGGAAGGAGGAGTCACTGCTGGGAGGGTGGGATCCCCTTTGGAGGATGGGGTAGCTGGGCCTCCTTTGGGGGCTGAAGTTGCTGGGGCCTTTTTGAGGGAGACAGGAGTCACTGCTAGGGGAGTGGTATCGCCTTTGGATGGGGTGGCTGGGCCTTCTCTGGTGACTGGAGTTGCTGGAGCCTTTTTGGGGGAGAGAGGAATCACTGCTGGGGAAGTGGGGTCCCCTTTGGGAGATGGGATAGCTGGTCCTCTTTTAGGGGAGGGAGGAGTCACAGCTGGACCTCCTTTGTGGGAGGGAGTTGCAGCTGGGGGAGTGGGGTCCTCTTTGGAGGATGGGGTAGTTGGGCTTCCTTTAGAGGAGGGAGTTGTAGTTGGGAGAGTGGGGGTCCCTTTGGGGGAGGGAGGAGTTGCAGCTGGGGGAGTGGGGGCCCCTTTGGGGGGTGAGGTAGCTGGATCTCCTTTTGGAGAGGGAGAAGTTACAACTGAAGGACTGGGGGACTCTTTGTGGGGTGGGGCAGCTAGATTTCCTTTTGGGGAGGGAGGAGTTGCTGCTGGGGGAGTGGGGGCACCTCTGGGGGATGGGGTAGCTGAACCTCCTTTTGGGGAGGGAGGAGTCACAGCTGGGGGAGTGGGAGCCCCTTTGTGGGGTGGGATAGCTGGGCCTCCTTTTGGGGAGGGAGGAGTTGCAGCTGGGGGTGTGGGGGCCCCTTTGGAGGATGGGGTAGCTGGACCTCCTTTTGGGGAAGGAGTTGCAGCCGGGGGTGTGGGGGCCCCTTTTGGGGAAGGTGGAGTTGCAGCTGGGGGAGTGGGGGCCCGTTTGGGGGATGGGGTAGCTGGGCCTCCTTTTGGGGATGGGGTAGCTGGGCCTCCTTTTGGGGAGGGAGGGTTTGCAGCTGGGGGAGTGGGGGCCCCTTTGGGGGATGGGGTAGCTGGGCCTCCTTTTGGGGAGGGAGGGTTTGCAGCTGGGGGAGTGGGGGCCCCTTTGGGGGATGGGGTAGCTGGGCCTCCTTTTGGGGAGGGAGGGTTTGCAGCTGGGGGAGTGGGGGCCCCTTTGGGGGATGGGGTAGCTGCTGGACCTCCTTTGGGGGAGGGAGGAGTTGCAGCAGGGGGTGTGGGGGCCCCTTTGGGGGATGGGGTAGCTGGGCCTCCTCTGGGGGAGGGAGGAGTTGCAGCTGGGGGTTTGGGGGTCCCTTTGGGGGATGGGGTAGCTGGGCCTCCTTTGCGGGAAGGAGGAGTTGCAGCTAGGGGTGTGGGGGCCCCTTTGGGGGATGGGGTAGCTGGGCCTCCTCTGGGGGAGGGAGGAGTTGCAGCTGGGGGTGTGGGGGTCCCTTTGGGGGATGGGGTAGCTGGGGCCTTTTTGAGGGAGGAAGAAGTCCTGGATAGAGCGGGAGGAGCGGGAGCCTGTTTGGGTGCTGGGGTAGCTGGACCCTCTTTGGGGAAGGACGGATTCACAACTGAAGGAGTGGAGGTCTCTTTGGGGGTTAGTGTTACTCTTTTGGGAGACAGAGGAGTCACAGCTGAGGGAGCAGGGGCCCCTTTGGGGGATGGAGGAGTGGGAGAATGCTTCGTGGCGGGTGAGTCTTTAGAGTCTTGGAAAGAAAGACTATTCTCTGGAAGAAACGAAGCTTCAACTGGAGAAACAGGGGACGAGAGATTTCCAACAGGAGTATCAGGGCCAGCAGAACCCTTCTTGGTTGGAGGTCTTTTAGTCTGAGACACACTAACCCCTAAAGGAGATGGGGAGTCAGCTAGGTAAGTCAGAGATCCTTTGGAAGATGCAGTAGCAGAAGCACCAGAGTCCTCAGTTGGGCACTCTTTGGGAGAGGAAGCAACAGGTGCCAATGCTGAAGTATGAGAAATACCATCAACCTTTTTTGTACCTGGAGGAGTCCCAGCTGCGGGAAGAGAGGGTGAGGGCACAGACTTTGGGATTTCAGGGGCCAGCACTAAGGTAGCCAGAGGAGCAGAGGTATTCTGGGGGGATGGAGCCACAGGGCAATCTGAAGCTGTAGGAACCAAGGATAAAGTAGTAAAAGTGGAAGTACCTTCCTTAACTGGGTGGTTTTCAGGAGCTAAAGAGACAGTTCCTTCTAGAAAAGGGCTGGCTGTAGCTGTATAAGTTGAGGTACCTTTGGCAGTTGTGGGAGCCACCCCAGCAGGGTCAGCACTTTGCAAAGGAAATGCAGTCACTGTTGGGGTAATGAGAGAACTTTTGAGAAGCAGACCAGCAGAGTCTGGGTCAACATAAGAATCTGTCTTGATTACAGAGGCCGAGGAGGAGTTAACACCCAGCGGGGAGGTCACAGTGCTGGTTGGCTTACCTATAGGGAGAGGGCCTTCAAGGCTTTTCTTTGCTACGGTGGTTTCAGGAGAAAGAGATATCTCTGGAGAAGAGGATGTACTTCGGAAAGAAGGGGAATTTTTACGAACTGTCTGGGCTAATGGTAACACAGTAGGGTCTTTCTTGGTGGTGAGTTCTGCTTGGGCTGGAGAGAAAGCAGCTCCGTCAGGAGAGGCAGGTGCAGTTTGGAGGTCTTTTTGTGTTGGAAATTTAACCAATACTGAACTGGGGAGATTTTTGAGGTCTTCAGGGTCTGGCAGAGGAGGAGAGACTGGTGTCCTCAGAGTGGTTGCTACTTGAGTAGAAGGCTCTTTGGGAGCCACAGGTGCCATAACCAAGGCAGCAGGGGAAGTTGGTTCTATATTACTTATGGGACCTGATGAAATTGGAGGAGAAACACAAGTAGCTACCTCAAAGGTAGTAGCTGCTGCATCAATTGTACAGGGGTTAGTCACCACAAGTGGGGTGGTTCCAACAGAAGAAACAGGCATTTGGGCCACTAAAGGATAATGATGAGTGGCATTAGGAGAGCTTTTGAGAATGAGAGAGGTCGTAGGAGATAATGAAGAGGAGGTAGCTACATTTAAGGAGCCAGAAGGGCTGTAGGTTATGCTAGTGATGGTAGAGGGACCTTTGTCAACAGATGGAGCCACCACTGGAAAGGCAGCCACAGTAGCAGGAACTACCTCATTTCTGGAAGGAAGGGGAGGAATTACAGATCTCTGAGAAGGATAAGAGTCCCCAGTGGAAGAATGATCTATAGAAATGGTCTTCACTGTAGGGTCTGTCAAAGCACTGGGACTTGTTTGACCTAAAGGTTGGACAGAACCAAAAGAACTTTGATACAAAGGTGCAAGATGAGAGCCCAGATAAATGGGAAAATCTGGGGGGGTGTTGGGACCCACAGTCTTTTGAGAAGAGGTCACCACAGGAAGAGACTGAGTTGAAAGAGGTAAGGCAGCAGATGGACTAACAGGCCCCTTTAGGCTGAGGCTTCCTGGGTTTTGCGGAGAAGTTAGAGCTGAGGAAATGGTGGTATCTTTGACTTGAAGGGAAGTGATAGCTAGGGTAGTTGTGGGTGTTGTCTGAGGAAGGGAGGCCATTCCAGATTGAACAGAGGCCACGGGAGTCACACAGTGGTAAGGAATGGTACTGACTATACATGAAGGACTGGGGGTGCCTTTTGGATTAGGAACTACCTCAGAGGGAACTTTAATAAGATTAGTCTTTGGTTCTGAGGGAGCAATGGGAGCTGACAGTGATATCACTGACCCTGACTCAGCTACAGCCACTGAAGGAGGTGAAGAAGGCAGGTTAGGTGGAAAAGCAGAACTCTTCTGAACTGAGTGGGGAGCCAGGGCAACCAGAGCTAAGGGAGCTGAAGAGGAAGGCGTCCCTTTCAGAGTTGGAGCTATCATGGGAGAGGCCAGAGCTAAGGCAGCTGGGGAGATGGGAGGCCCTATTAGGTTTGGTAGGAAAGTTGGGGCTTCAGGGGCAGTTCCCAAAGGTAGGGCTGTTCCAGAGGATGACTGGGTAAAAGGAACTTCAAAAGGGGTCGAGGCAATAGTAGAGGGGGAAGGGAATGGGGCAGCCTGGTTAGCAGTTGACAGAGGGCACTGTTGTGGGGCAGGAGAGCAAGGAGGGGGGAGGGTTTGTCCAGGCTGGCCTAAGGCAGCAGTGACACTCAAGGCTGAAGACATAGGTAGCACAGCTGGAGAAAGGCAAAAGGAGATAAAGAAAGGGGGGGGGGAGGAGAAAAAAGGTGAGTTATGCAGCCCAACTTGGTACAACATGCCTCCTAGGACACACTCGAGTTTAAAATCTGACAGTCTAAGTGACCACGCAGGATTAGATAAAGGTGATACGCAACAACAACCTTCCCCAAACATTTTTCAGCAGTCAAGTGAGAAGACATTCCTCTCCTAATTTCTCACACTTCCCCAAGTTCTATCAAAGTAAACCAACTATTTTAGGGTGAGGAGAACAGTCTAAGAGTAGCCTATCTGTAAATGGGGAGCACAGACACTTGGGAGGTTGGGAACAACATGCTTTCTACCCTTTCCCAGTTGTGCTCTCCCCTTACTTCTTAAAATGGACTGTATTCCCAAGTCTTTCTCACAGCCAACAGAATTACCACAAAGAACAGCTAGCTATGCTACTCTGTCCACCCAAATATCATGAACTAACGGAAAAAATACCAAAAACTGGAACAAAGAAGATAGTGAGCAGTGATGATGATGGGGAATCTGAAGTAAGAAAAAACAGGCTTTTATACTTTCAGGCTTCCACTAGGCTAGGAAAAATCTGAATACAAAAATACAAAAATTAGCTGAGCGTCGTGGCATGCACCTGTAATACCAGCTACTCAGGAGGCTGAGGCAGGAGAATTGTTTGAACCCAGGAAGCGGAGGTTGCAGTGAGCCGAGATTGCACCACTGCACTCCAGCCTAGGCAATGGGGAGAAACTCCGTCTCAAAAAAAAAAAAAAAAAAAAAAAAAAAAAAGAAAAGAAAAAAGAAAAAAAAAAAAAAGAAGTGAATTGGAGTGGCGAGAATACACTTGATCCCCACTCCTTAACTTGGAATTTAAGTATTTCATTATGTCAAAATACACCAATATTTGGCATGACAGTAAGACAGTATTTCTGGCATTCAGGAGGTAACACAGAATTGGATCAACAAATGCTCAATGCTTAGAAGGCAATGTTAAACGGGGGGGAAAAAAAAGTCCGTGGTACCAAAATTCAAATTCAAAATTCACTGAACCAGTAATTTTGAAGTTCTTATGGCATGCTACCATGGAAAAGACAAGGTGGCTCAACCAGTTTTTCCTGTAGAGTGGGTAGGCCAAAGTCTAACGATTACAGGAAAACACTACCAAACATAATGAATCACAAAAACATGGAATATATTTTCTTCTGACTGTACCTCAAATGGAATAAGGCCCCAAATACTTGCTTTGATACCATAACCAATTCCTTGAGCTTCCTACTTCATTCTAATAGACTGTCATTACAGACAAAATCCTGCGTATTTATCATTGGTACTTCCTTAATATAAGCCTACTATACAACTCAAACTATTCAGGAATACATTTAATAGCATTAAGGACTGTTTCAGAAGTAAATGCATTAGTTTTGAAGCTTGAATCAGATTTTTCTAAATTCATCTGAATTTCTTTTTTTTTTTTTTTGAGACTGAGTCTGGCTCTGTCGCCCAGGCTGGAGTGCAGTGGCGGGATCTCAGCTCACTGCAAGCTCCGCCTCCTGGGTTTACGCCATTCTCCTGCCTCAGCCTCCCAAGTAGCTGGGACCACAGGCGCCCGCCACCTCGCCCGGCTAGTTTTTTGTATTTTTTAGTAGAGACGGGGTTTCACCGTGTTAGCCAGGATGGTCTCGATCTCCTGACCTTGTGATCCGCCCGTCTCAGCCTCCCAAAGTGCTGGGATTACAGGCTTGAGCCACCGCGCCCGGCATTCATCTGAATTTCAAGTCTTCATATTTGTAAAATTAAGTTGTTCAATGACACAATCTCTAAAATCTCGTTTTGTACTGAAATCACAGAATCTTTAGAGAAGAGTACTTTATTTTTTCCCTTCCTTAAGCCCCTTGTACTTCAAGAATTTCATATTGTTTATACTCCAGCTCAGAACTCCCCATTCTTCCTAGCAGCTGTATTAATCCCTTCAGCTGCTAAAATCAAACAGGTGGGAAGCTTAATGCTTTCAACCATAAGCAACTCTACTGTAACTCCAAAAAGGGAAAGGACTTGCCCTTAAATAACAAATGAAATAAAAAAAAATCATAAAAAGGTGAGAATGAAGATTACAGCCTGAAGAGTCCCTTCATTTAGCGCTGCACAACTGACTCAGAAAGGCTATCATTTTAAGAACTTTTCACTACCTCCTCCTAAGTTTTTTACAGAGATATGTTTTAACCAGAATTTAAAAATTAGCCTTCACAGTCACTACTTTCAACGTTGAGGATAAAAGAAGGATTTATTTCAATCCTGGGTTTCACACAATGATGCAGGAACTATTCCAGCACACTAGAAATATCTCAGCACCACCAATCCATAAACAAGTTATACGACCTAGGAGGACTCTGGGGCCCAGCAAGACACACTTACCACCAGCACACATCTCATCCAGACATGTGATAAAGGCACAATGCCAAGCTCTGCCAACTAAATCCTTGATGCAACTTGCTGGCTGGAGCTTCACAAATGCTCCGGGCTCCTTGGCCTGTGTCATCTAGTTCCAATAGGTAAGAATCACCGAGCCCCTTCCCTGCTCAGTTTTCCTATGTGAGGTGGGGGTTTCACAGGAGAGCTTCTTTAGAGGCAACAGGCATAACAGAAAGCAAGCTAGGGAACTTTTAACGTCCACGAATCTTAAAAACATTACTTTTACTCCAAATTCCTATAGAAGTAACTCCAGGATAGTAATTCTACGGTCTATCCTCCTCGGTAAAGCTGCAACTCCATCCTCTTACACAGTGTACTTCCTCTTGGTCATTTTGCCACCAAATGGCCTTAGGGTCAATTTTAATTAATGGCAAGGGGGGTAGGGGAACCTACCTGTCTCAGCCTGGGGCTGCGGCAACTCCTGCTCTGTAGCAGGGACGGTTTCTGTGGCTTCGCCGGGCATTTCTGAAGGAAGGGAATATAAAGGAGGCCTGAATGATTGGGATACATTCACTTGCCCAACCCAGAGACAAGTATTCTTAAAAACTCCGTGGAGGGCCGTTAGAAAAAAACCGTGAGGGTGTTCGGGGACAGCCTTCCCCAAAGCACCTGGGAATAAGAGGTAAATATGTGACCCTTACGCCTCTATCAAGGCCAGCAATTCCCAGTTGCATTCTCAACCCGAGGGAGAGGATCCAGGGCTGGCTCCCGATCATAGGCGACTTCAGACGCTACCGTGAACCCTCTCCACTCCTAATACTCACACTGGCTAGGCAGGGGCCTCCTGGACTACGTTTGTCGACTTTGGGGACCCAGGAGGGGAAAGACGGTGCTCTAAGTTCAACACTTGCTTGTCACAATGAGAACGGTGTTGGAGGTTCTAAGGCTGTGACCCCTGACCCTTTTCTGGATCCCTCAAAGCAGTTCCCAAAACAAGACGCACTTCTCTTCTGCCCTCAACACTGCAACTGCTTCCATCTCTGCAGGCTCGGATTCCGGGCCCGGCCCGCAGCCCTTCTATTCTGCTTTTGCCAGGACACCAACCGCAGACCCCATTTTGTCAGGAAGCCCAGGGGCGAGTAGGAACCCTGTGGCCCCGTAAAGCCTCCAACTCTCCTTAACTCTCAGTCCCCGGGGCAGCTTAGCCCGAAAGAAAGGCGGATGGCTGCGGATAGAGAGTAGCGGCACAGAAAGTACTTACTGTTCAGGGAACGCGGAACCAAGATGGCGGCAGAAAGAGAGCGAGCGAGAGCGTGACCCACGCCTGTTGCAGAAGGAAGCCTGGAGCAGAAGGGGTGGGACTAGGATCCGATTCCGGGTCAAGAGCTGCCGGCAGCCACTTCCTTTGACGAGTGGCCGTCAGGCCGTTCCCACGGTGGGGGTGGTGACAAGGACTAAATAAGGGTAAGAATTCAGAAC
This sequence comes from Macaca thibetana thibetana, assembly GCF_024542745.1. Lineage (NCBI taxonomy): Eukaryota > Metazoa > Chordata > Mammalia > Primates > Cercopithecidae > Macaca > Macaca thibetana. The sequence continues at coordinate 53,034,343 of NC_065588.1, forward strand.
AGGACTCGCAGGCCTAGCAGGAGCTCTCTGCGCGGAGCCACGCAGTCCTCAGAACGAAGCAGACTCCGCCCTCCAGTCCGCAAAATGGCGACTGCGGTATTAAGGCGACCTAGCGATTTCTCAAATAGCTCGGGAAGATAAGACATTAAATAGCGAATGCTACAGAGACTGTATTCACAGCGTTGGAGGGTGGAAGTGACCTAGGCTAACCAATTATTTTTGGAACACATGATGTGAAAATTAACATTTAAAAGCTGCTGGACGCTCCCCCTACCAAAAAAACAAAACAAAACCCATTTTAAAACTTGACAGATGTGATGGGTCACATATAACTTCAGATTATAAATTTAATTCGATTTATTTTTCTTGTTCTGTTCAATGACTAGAGAGACTCAAACGATGTCACCATATGACAACAACTCATGAGTGTTAAACTCTCCGTAAAACAATGTTAGCTGTACCCCACCTCAAAAAAAACAAAAAACAAAAAACAAACAAAAAAAAAACACTGCTTGTAACCAAATTCTGTAATTATGCTCCAACCTTGTATAGATAACGTAATCCAGCTAAAAACTTCTCTGTCTGCCTAAGTAAATGAAATCTTAACTTCCCTACTTCTGAAGGCTGACCTCCATTCTTTGGAGTTGGTTTTTTGGTTGGTCTACCCTCACACTGCCCTTGAATAAATTCTTTAAACAGATTCTGGCCCTTTTGATTGTTTTAGGTTCACGACGGTTTAGGCTAATGTTGAAATTATAAAGCTGCAGATTCTCCTTTCCAGAAAAAAAGAACATAGGCACGTATACAATTCCTTTGCTTGCTATTTTGGGCACTTCTTGGATTTTTTTTTTTTTTTTTTTGAGAGAGTCGCTCTGTCAGCCAGGCTGGAGTGCAGTGGCATGATCTCAGTTCACTGCGATCTCCATCTCTTGGGCTCAAGTAATTGTCCCGCCTCAGCCGCCTGAGTAGCTGGGATTACAGGTGTTTGCCACCATGCCCAGCTAATTTTTGTATTTTTTTTTTTTTTTTTTTTTTTTTTTTGAGACGGAGTCTCGCTCTGTCACCCAGGCTGGAGTGCAGTGGCCGGATCTCAGCTCACTGCAAGCTCCGCCTCCCGGGTTCACGCCATTCTCCTGCCTCAGCCTCCCGAGTAGCTGGGACTACAGGCGTCCGCCACCTCGCCCGGCTAGTTTTTTGTATTTTTTAGTAGAGACGGGGTTTCACCATGTTAACCAGGATGGTCTCGATCTCCTGACCTCGTGATCCGCCCGCCTCGGCCTCCCAAAGTGCTGGGATTACAGGCTTGAGCCACCGCGCCCGGCCTAATTTTTGTATTTTTAGTAGTGACAGGGTTTCACCATGTCGGCCAGGCTGGTCTTGAACTCCTGACCTCAGGTAATCCGCCTGCCTCGGCCTCCCAAAGTGCTGGGATTATAGGCGTGAGCCACTGTGCCTGACCTGTTTTGTGTTTGAGACAGTCTCGCTCTTATTGCCCAGGCTGGGGTGCAAAGGCGGGATCTCTGCTCACTGCAACCTCTCCATCCCAGGTTCAAGCGATTCTCCAGCCTCAGCCTCCTGGGTACCTGGGATTACAGGCATGCGCCACCATGCCAGGGTAATTTTTTTTGTATTTTTAGTAGAGACGGGGTTTCTCCATGTTGGCCAGGCTGGTCTGCTCCTGACTTCAGGTGATCCGCCTGCTTCGGCCTCCCAAAGTGCTTGGATTACACGCGTGAGCTACCGCCCCCAGCACTTCTTGGATATTTTAAACTTATTCATTCTAGGTGTCTGGGACCCCACCTTAAACCATGCTATGTACAACTGTATTTTTGAAAAGTAGAATGTAAAATCAGTGTTGTGTTAATGAAAAGGCTCCCATTTCTTTCCATAGCCCTACAAAAGAACTCAACAAATATGTGCTGTACCTGAATTAGCTAAACCAGTCAACGCTATTTTATTTTTTTTTTTGAGGCAGAGTCTCGCTCTGTCACCCAGGCTGGAGTGCAGTGGTGTGATCTCGGTTTACTGCAATCTCCGCCTCCCGGGTTCAAGCGATTCTCTTGTCTCAACCTCGGAGTAGCTGGGATTATAGGTACATGCCACACCGCCCGGACTCCTGACCTTAAGTTATCCGCCTGCCTCAGCCTCCCAAAGTGCTGGGATTACAGGTGTGAGCCACTGTGCCTGGCCTGATTTAATAGCTTTAAGACGACTGTGGCCGCCTTTTTTTTTTTTTTTGAGATGGGGTCTCGCTCTGTCACCCAGTCTGGAGTGCAGTGGCGTGATCTCAGTTTACTGCAACCTCCACCTCCCGGGTTCTGGCAATTCTGCCACAAAAATTCTCCTGTTTCACCGTGTTGCCCCGGCTGGTCTCTAACTCCTGAGCTCAGGCAATCCACCCGCCTTGGCCTCCCATAGTGCTAGGATTACAGGCGTGAGCCACGGCACCTGGTGTGGCCGCCTTTTAAGGGAAGCAGTGATTAAAATGCTTTGAAAGCTACTTTAACATTTCTGAAATCCTTAGTGTAGTGAAATGAGGATTAGGATTGGTGAATTAGAATAAAGTGAGATAGTAGGGTTTACCAGGAATGGGAAATTCTGAAATCCTCCTCAAATAGGAGAGGCAATATTGTGGAGTCATTACAGACAGACTCTGAAATAAGACTCCTTTGTTTGAATCTATTAGGTCAGTTTAGGCAATTAAACTATATGTATATTCATCTCAGTTTCCTGATCTGTAAAATGGGAAAAATCGTAGCTACTTGATAGGATTATTAGGAAGATTAAATTAGTCTATGTATACACACACACTCTCACACTCTAATTGGAAGGAAAAAGAAGCAGTCTTATCGCATAAAATTATCACATGTAATCTTTATATAAAAGTTAAAAAGTTTGTTACTATTAAATTGTAGATATAATCAGTTTCTACCTAATAAATACATGATCTGGAAGATTTTCAATGCAGTCCTTTAGTCCATTTACCTTCAGAAGGACCAGAAATAACCAATCTCCTTAGACAAAACTACATATTGACAATTTTTCTTTCTTCCCCAGCAAGCCCACTTACTTTTTCCTCTCTCTGTGGTAATGAATAGCCAAGAAAAAATGTATTTTTTTCTTTTCCTTTTTTTGAGGTAGGGTCTGGCTCTGTTGCTCAGGCTGGAGTACAGTGGTGTGATTATGGCTCACTGCAGCCTCCGCCTCCTGGGCTTAAACGATTCTCCCACCTCACTCTCCCGAGTAGCTGGGACTATAGGCGCACACCACCACGCCCGGTTAATTTTTGTATTTTTTGTAGAGACAGGGTTTTGCCATGTTGCCCAGGCTGGTCTTGAACTCCTGGCCTCAAGTGATCTGCTCACTCGGCCTCCTAAACTGCTGGGATTACAGGTGTGAGCCACCATGCCCAGCTAGTGTTTGTCAAGTTGGCAATTTTGAAGATAGAAGCCGTTTCTGTGACTCTTTTGTTTCTACAGTTCTAATATGTTACTGAATTGGCAAATCAAGAAAAGGGGAAGTCAGTAGTCTTTGGGTATATTTTTGCTGTCTTTAAGAACTAAACATTGGCTGGGTGCCATGACTCACACCTGTAATCTCAGCAGTTTGGGAGGCCAATGCAGGTGGACTGCTTAACCCAGGAATTAGGGACCAGCCTGGGTAAGATGGCAAGACCCCGTCTCCACAACAAAATAAAACATAAGCCTGGCAAGGTGGCGCATACCTGTAGTCCCAGCTACTCTAGAAGCTGAGGCATGAGGATCCCTTGAGCCCAGGAGTTAAGACACTTTAATGCTAGACATACTTATAAAACGATAATGAAAGCTTAAAATGTCTCTTTTTGAGGCCGGGCGCAGTGGCTCACGCTTGTAATCCCAGCACTTTGGGAGGCTGAGGCGGGCGGATCATGAGGTCAGGAGATGGAGACCATCCTGGCTAACACGGTGAAACCCCGTCTCTACTAAAAATCCAAAAAATTGGCCGGGCGTGATGGCATGCGCCTGTAGTCCCAGCTACTCAGGAGGCTGAGACAGGAGAATGGCGTGAACCTGGGAGGCGGAGCTTGCAGTAAGCTGAGATGGTGCCACTGCACTCTAGCCAGGGCTGCAGAGTGAGACTCCGTCTCAAAAAAAAAAAAAAAAAAAAGTCGTCTCTTTTTAAAAGCATACCAATCTTTCCATTGTCCTGAGTTCTTTACTGATTAGTTCTGGACTAATGAGTCTCTAGTGATTTTGTATTCAGGAATTTTAATCGACCCACTGTTTCTAGAACCTGAAGACTTAATAACCTATAGTACTTAATAACCATATTAAGTACTTAATAAGACTTAATAATCATAAGCTCAAATAATGAGGAATTTTTGGGTCAGGCAAGGTGGTTCATGCCTAGGAGGCCAAGGCGGTGGATTGCCCGAGCTCAGGAGTTCGACACCAGCCTGGGCAACATGGTGAAAACCTGTCTCTACTAAAAATACAAAAAATTAACCGGGTGTGGCGGTGTGCACCTGTAGTCCCAGCTGCTTGGGAAGCTGAGGCAGGAGAATCGCTTGAACCCGGGAGGCGGAGGTTGCAGGGAGGCGGATTGCCCCACTGCACTCCAGCCTGGATGACAGAGTGAGACTCTGGCTAAAAAACAAACAAACAAACAAAAAACCAAACAAATAATGAGGAATTTCTTTTTTTTGAGATGGAGTTTCACTCTTATTGCCCAGGCTGGAGTGCAATGGTGCAATCTTGGCTCACTGCAACTTCTGCCTCCCAGGTTCCAGTGATTCTCCTGCCTCAGCCTCCCAAGTAGCTGGGATTACAGGCGTGCATCACCAGGTCTGTATTTTTAGTAGTTTCACCATGCTGGTCAGGCTGGTCTGAAATTCCTGACCTCAAGTGATCTACCTGCCTCGGCCTCCCAAAGTGCTGGGATTACAGGCTTGAGCCACCGCACGTGGCAGGAATTTTCTTTTTTTTTTTTTTTTTGAGAGGGAGTCTTGCTCTGTGGCCCAGGCTGGAGTGCAGTGGCCGGATCTCAGCTCACTGCAAGCTCCGCCTCCCGGGTTTACACCATTCTCCTGCCTCAGCCTCCCAAGCAGCTGGGACTACAGGCGCCCCACCACCTCGCCTGGCTAGTTTTTTGTATTTGTTAGTAGAAACGGGGTTTCACCGTGTTAGCCAGGATGGTCTCAATCTCCTGACCTCGTGATCCGCCCGTCTTGGCCTCCCAAAGTGCTGGGATTACAGGCTTGAGCCACCGCGCCCGGCCCCGGAATTTTCTTAAAATATAGGTCAAGGAATCAATGTGAGTCTGTTTCATATAAGCCAGAAGATAAAAAAAGACTTGATTGTAGCAGAAACAATGTTAAAGGAAATGCAAAGGAAGGAAAATTTTCTTTTTTTTTTTTTTCTTTGTTTTTGAGACGGAGTCTTGCTCTGTCGCCCAGGCTGGAGTGCAGTGGCTGGATCTCAGCTCACTGCAAGCTCCGCCTCCCGGGTTTACGCCATTCTCCTGCCTCAGCCTCCCGAGTAGCTGGGACTACAGGCGCCCGCCACCGCGCCCGGCTGGTTTTTTGTATTTTTTAGTAGCAACGGGGTTTCACCATGTTAGCCGGGATGGGCTCAATCTCCTGAGCTCGTGATCCGCCCGTCTCGGCCTCCCAAAGTGCCGGGATTACAGGCTTGAGCCACCGCGCCCAGCCGGGGGAAAATTTTCATTGTCATTAAAAGCACCAGCCTGACAGCTTGCTTCTCAATGTTTGTCAGAAGACAGAATATAAACTCGAATGACTGTTTTGTTTAGATTGGTTGTAAAACAGGGCAAGAGAAATCTGACACATTAGAACCTATCTCACAAAATCAAACTTTAAAAATTGAAGTACCTAGATATATAAAAAGTCCCAAGTGTTTTCACAAGTGTAATAGGTTTTATTTATTTTATTTTATTTTATTTTGAGACGGAGTCTCGCTCTGTCGCCCAGGCTGGAGTGCAGTGGCGCGATCTCAGCTCACTGCAAGCTCCGCCTCCCGGGTTCACGCCATTCTCCTGCCTCAGCCTCCCGAGTAGCTGGGACTACAGGCGCTGCCACCACGCCCGGCTAGTTTTTTGTATTTTTAGTAGAGACGGGGTTTCACCGTGTTAGCCAGGATGGTCTCGATCTCCTGACCTCGTGATCTGCCCGTCTCGGCCTCCCAAAGTGCTGGGATTACAGGCGTGAGCCACCGCGCCCGGCCTATTTTATAATTTTTATTTACGTTGCCCAGGATGGAGTGCAGTGGCGTGATCTCGGCTCAGTGTAACCTCCACCGGGTTCAAGCGATTCTCCTGCCTCAGCCTCCCTAGTAGCCGGGATTACAGGTGCCTGTCACCACACCCGGCTAATTTTCTTGTATTTTTAGTGGAGACCGGGTTTCACCATGTTGGCCAAGCTGGTCTTGAACTCCTGACTTCAAGTAATCTGCCTGCCTTGGCCTCCCAAAGTGTTGGGATTACAGGTGTGAGCCACTGTGCCTGGCCCTCTAGATATAATTAAATGTCTAAAACTTAAGAAAAAAACAATCATTCACCCAAATATATGACGTATCAAGTGAGCTGAGAGTCCTATTACTGCTCACTTACCTCTATATATGGCAAATAGTAGAACTGGGTATTTATATTAGAAGCCTTAGAATTATCCTTGTATAATATTAAATTTTACAAAATTATCTGCAATCCACTTATGCCTCCTTTTATTTCTCCTTCCAGGAACCTTGACACTCTCCTTTGGTGGTCTCAGGAAATCTTATTTTTTTTTGTTTTGTTTCTTTTTTGAGATGGAGTCTCGCCTGTCACCCATTGGCTGCGATCTCGGCTCACTGCAACCTCTCCCTCCTGGGTTCAAGCAATTCTCCTGCCTCGGCCTCCCGAGTAGCTAGGATTACTGTATGCACCACCACACCCGACTAATTTTTGTAGTTTTTGTAGAGATGGGGGTTTCGCCATGTTGGCCAGGCTAGTCTTGAACTACTGACCTCAGGTGATCCGCCTGCTTCAGCCTCCCAAAGTGCTGGGATTACAGGTGTGAGCCACTGCGCCCGGCCAGGAAATCTTTTCAACATAAATTATTTCTCAAGTAAAGGAAAATGTACTTTGAGGTTTAAGACACATACATAGTTCTGCTGTATTTATTAAATGGCTTTTGAAGTATTTGATCTGTTGTTGAAGGCAGAAGATATCCACATTGGTTTGAGGAGCTCTGTCTTCAGAAATCTTTTTGTAAATCTAAAATAGAATAGATAATATATGGAAGAACAGCAAAGGAAAACAAAACAAAGCCCATTTATTTTTACATTCTTTTTTGCCTAATGCTTCTATTTAACTCACATCGTGCACAAAAATTTGCTTACACATTTGCTGAAGTCCACATTATAGGCTGAGCTAATACGGAACAGTGTGGATACAAAGGACTTAATACGGCCAGTTGCAATGGCAGTTTCAACCGGGCTTTCCAAGCTCAGAGTCGTTCATTCAATAATTACACATGTAAGTGTCTATTGAGTAGAGCATTATCTTAGGCACTACTGCTTAAACTATCACATACTGAAATAAAAAATGAAGTGGCAAGATAATTTGTATTGCTATAACATTGCCACAGTTTTCTAGAGTATCCTCTTGAATAATATTCAATCTGCTGGTTTTTTTCCTATTGGTTTATACATATACTCAGATGTCTCCCATTCAGAGTACTCTTCATTTGGCACTGCTATCCTCTTTGCGTTTCCTTCCAGCTATTACATGCAGCAAGATTTTATTAGTTTCCTACTGTACCTGACACTTGATAATCTTGCACTTTTCTTTTCCCTGGTTTCTATAACATTTTCCCTTCCATCTTTCATCTCTTCACTTCTAAATCATTAGCAAGTCTCAAGGATGGTTCCAGTATTTGCACCTTTTGGAGATCTTCAGTGCTAATGTTTTAGTGGCAATAGCTCAGTTGGCCTCTTGGGCTCTATTCTAGTCCCTGCCTTGCCCAGATTTATCTGTCTGGATAAAAACTACAAATCATGGCATTCCCTTCCTCAGAACCTTTAAAAGCTTCCTATTAAGCCCAAAACGAAGCCCAAACACCTAAGCTTGGAATTCAAGGCCATTCAGCTTGCTTCTTTGGATTTATAGCCCATCACTCCTGGACACACCGTTTACTAGATTAGCTGTACTACTTGATGGCTTCCAGAGTGACTGGATGCTTTCCTTTGCTCTTGCTGTTCCTTCAAGAATGAACAACCCTTGGCCTTTTTCCACCTCCATACCCTTATCTCATCAAATTTCTGCTTGTGGAAATCCTTCTCATACCTGATGGTATAGTATATTGGCATTAGGGATTAGATCTTTTTTTTTTTTTTGAGATGGAGTCTTGCTCTGTCGCCCAGGCTGGAGTACAATAGTGTGATCTTGGCTCACTGCAACCTCCACCTCCCGGCTTCAAGCGATTCTCCTGCCTCAGCCTCCCAAGTAGCTGGGATTACAGGCACGCAATAACGCGCCCGGCTAATTTTTGTATTTTTAGTAGAGACGGGGTTTCACCATGTTGGCCAGGCTGGTCTTGAATTCCTGACCTCAAGTGATCCGCCCGCTTCGGTCTCCCAAAATGCTGGGATTATAGGTGTGAGCTGCCATGTCCGGCCTAGGGATTTTTTTTTTTTTTTTTGAGACAGAGTTTTGCTCTTGTTGCCCAGGCTGGAGTGCAATGGCATGATCTCCGCTCACTGCAACCTCCACCTCCTGGGTTCAAGCGATTCTCCTGCCTCAGCTTCCCTAGTAGCTGGGATTATAGGTGCCCGCCACCACACCCAGCTAATTTTTTGTATTTTTAGTTGAGATGGGGTTTTACTATGTTGGCCAGGCTGGTTTTGAACTCCTGACCTCAGGCGATCCACCTGCCTCAGCATCCCAAAGTGCTGGGATTACAGGTGTGAGCCACTGCACCCGGCTAGGGATTAGAATTCTTACAGCAGCTCACTGAAAGGAGTTCAGATACCACTATTTTCATATGAAATCTCAGAGTCCGTCAGATAAAATCTCTTTCTTAGCATTTTGTACATTTTTGTTTTGTACTAAGTTAGTACTTCTTTTTTTTTTTGAGATGCAGTCTCGCTCTGTTGCCCATGCTGGAGTGCAATGGTGCGATTTCAGCTCATTGCAATCTCCGCCTCCCTGGTTCAAGCGATTCTCATGTCTCCACCTCCTGAATAGCTGGGATTACAGGTGGCTACCCCCACGCCCAGCTAATTTTTTGTATTTTTAGTAGAAAAGGGTTTCATCATGTTGGCCAGGCTGGTCTCAAACTCCTGACCTCAAGTGATCCAACTGCCTTGGTCTCCCAAAGTGCTGGGATTACAGGCGTGAGCCACCGTGCCCAGCCAAGTTAGTACTTCTTAAGGGCAAGGGGGCATGATATTAATTCATCTTTGTCTCCCTTGTAGACCTGATACTTAGAATGTGTTTAATAACTATGTGTTAAATTGAATTAAGGAACCTCAATTTCCAAAACATTAAGGATAGTAAGATAAATCAGTAAATTTTGGGAGGAGGGCAAAGAAAGACTAGAACTCAAAAATTGCCCTTTTCTACTAATACTAAGATCTAACTAGATAGAAGGGAAAGGTATAGAGTCTTACCACTCTTCTTAAGAAGTTCTCCTTTTCGAGATTTATCCAGGTTTTCAAGAAAATGTTCAAAAACTTTTACATAAGGTGCTAGACTGGTCTTCTTATAATCTAAATTATGAAGAATGTACATTATAATTAGCATAGTGGCAGCAATAACATGAAAATGCAACTAAGTTTCTTTTCTTTTTTTTTTTTTTGGAGATGGAGTCTCACTCTGTCCCCCAGGTTGGAGTGCAGTGGTGCGATCTCGGCTCACTGCAAGCTCCGTCTCCCCAGTTCATGCCATTCTCCTGCCTCAGCCTCCTGAGTAGCTGGGACTACAGGCGCCTGCTACCGCGCCCGGCTAATTTTTTGTATTTTTAGTAGAGACGGGGTTTCACCGTGGTCTCGATCTCCTGACCTTGTGATCTGCCCGCCTCAGCCTCCCAAAGTGCTGGGATTACAGGCGTGAGCCACCGCGCTCGGCACAACTAAGTTTCTTATAAGAATTCTCTAGAATAGTGCTGCCCAATGGAAATATGAGAGAAACATATATACTTTTTTTTTGAGATGGAGCCTTGCTCTGTCACCAGGCTGGAGTGCTGTGGCGCGACCTCGGCTCACTGCAAGCTCCGCCTCCCGGGTTCCTGCCATTCTGCCTCAGCCTCCTGAGTAGCTGGACTACAGGCGCCCACCACCACACCCGGCTAATTTTTTTTTTTTGTATTTTTAGTAGAGATGGGGTTTCACCATGTTAGCCAGGATGGTCTTGATCTCTTGACCTTGTGGTCCACCTGCCTTGGCCTCCCAAAGTGCTGGGATTACAGGCGTGAGCACCCACCACGCCCGGCCACATATATACTTTTGAATACTATATTAGTCACATTAAAAAAGTTGAAATTATTATTATTGAGATAAGATTTCACTCTGTCACACAGGCTGAAGTTCAGGGATGCTGTCTTGGCCCACGGCAGCCTCGACCTCCTGGGTTCAAGGGATCCTCCCATCTCTGCTTCCTGAGTAGCTGTAACTACAGGCATGTACCACCATGCCCAACTAATTTTTTTTTTTTTTTTTTTGAGAGGGGGTCTCGCTCTGTCGCCCAGGCTGGAGTGCAGTGGCGCGATCTCAGCTCACTGCAAGCTCCGCCTCCCAGGTTTACGCCATTCTCCTGCCTCAGCCTCCCGAGTAGCTGGGACTACAGACGCCCGCCACCTCGCCCGGCTAGTTTTTCGTATTTTTAGTAGAGACAGGGTTTCACCGTGTTAGCCAGGATGGTCTCGATCTCCTGACCTCGTGATCTGCCCGTCTTGGCCTCCCAAAGTGCTGGGATTACAGGGTTGAGCCACCACGCCCGGCCTTTTTGTTTTTGTTTTTTGTATCTGTAGAGACGAGGTCTCACTCTGTTGCCCGGGCTGGTCTCGAACTCCTGAGCTCAAGTGATCTCCCAGCCTTAGCCTCTGAAAGTGCTGAGATTACAGACACATGCCACCATGCCCAACTAAAATATTATTTTTGCATGTAATAAAAATTGAGATATATGACACTCTCTTTCATAAAAGTCTTTTAGTGAGAGAGAGAGATATATATATGTATATATTTTTTTTTTTTGGAGATAGAGTCTGACTCTGTTGCCCAGGCTGGAGTGCAGTGGCGCGATCTTGGCTTACTGCAACTTCCGCCTCCCGGGTTCAAGTGATTCTCCTACCTCAGCCTCCCAGCTTATTGGGATTACAGGTGCCCGCCACCACGCCAAGCTAATCTTTTGTATTTTTAGTAGAGACGGGGTTTCACCATGTTGGTCAGGCTGGTCGCGAACTCCTGACCTCGTGATTTACCCGCTTCGGCCTCCCAAAGTGCTGGGATCACAGGTGTTAGCCATTGCACCCGGCCCATGCCTTAAATGATCCTCCACCTCAGCCTCCCAAGTGGCTGGGACCACAGGGGGTGCCACCACAGCTGGCTAATTTTTTATTTTTAGTAGAGACAAGGTCTCACTGTGTTGCTCAGGCTCGGGTCATGCCTTTTGGAGATTCAGAAGTTTTTACATTGAGTATGCTTTGTTTGTTTTTTTTTGAGATGGAGTCTTGCTCTGTCTCCCAGGCTGGAGTGCAGTGGGGCAATCGCGGCTCATTGCAACCTCTACCTCCCAGGTTCAAGTGATTCTTCTGCCTCAGCCTCCCGAGTAGCTGGGATTATAGGTGCCCACCATCACGCCCGGCTAATTTTTGTATTTTTAGTAAAGACAGGGTTTCACCATGTGGCCAGGCTGGTCTTGGAACTCCTGACCTCAGGTGACCCACCCGCCTCATTTATGCCTGGCCTGCATTTATTCTTTGATTTATAAAATAGTTTAAAAAATGTACATAACAAAAATTTGAATATAGGCAGGGTGCAGTGGCTCATGCCTGTAATCCCAAAACTTAGGGAGGCCGAGGCAGGTGGATTACCTGAGGTCGTGAGTTCGAGACCAGCCTGACCAACATGGAGAAACCCCATCTCTACTAAAAATACAAAAATTAGCTGGACGTGGTGGCAGGCACCTGTAACTCCACCTACTTGGGAGGCTGAGGCAGGAGAATCGCTTGAACTCAGGAGGCAGAGGTTGCAATGAGCCAAGATTGCACCACTGCACTCCAGCCTGGGTGATAGAGTAAGACTCTTTCTCTAAAAAAAAAAAAAGGGGCCGGGCGCGGTGGCTCACGCCTGTAATCCCAGCACTTTGGGAGGCCGAGGTGGGCGGATCACAAGTTCAGGAGATCGAGACCACGGTGAAACCCCGTCTCTACTAAAAATACAAAAAATTAGCCGGGCGCGGTTGTGGGCACCTGTAGTCCCAGCTACTCGGGAGGCTGAGGCAGGAGAATGGCGTGAACCCGGGAGGCGGAGCTTGCAGTGAGCCGAGATTGCGCCACTGCACTCCAGCCTGGGCGACAGAGCGAGACTCCGTCTCAAAAAAAAAAAAAAAAAAAAAAAAAAAAAAAAAAAGGAAGAATGTACAATTTTATTCATCCATTTAATTACATAACCTATGATACCCAACGGGAAAATATGACTAAGAAAGGAGTTTCACGTAAAATTTGGATTTTAGTAGTATCCTATGTTTGCATGGAATTAAGAATCCTCATAATAGTTCTTTAAAAAGAGTAAGAAAGAAATTATACTTTTTTTTTTTGAGACGAAGTCTCACTCTGTTGCCCAGGATGGAGTGCAGTGGCGTGACCTCAGCTCACTGCAACCTCTGCCTCCCGGGCTCAAGTGATTCTTGTGCCTCAGCCTCCTGAATAGCTGGGATTACAGGTATGCGCCACCATGCCTGGCTAATTTTTGTATTTTTAGTAGAGATGGGGTTTAACCATGTTGGCCAGGCTGGTCTCGAACTCCTGACCTCAGGTGATCCACCCACCTTGACTTCCCAGAGTGCTGGGATTACAGGCGTGAGCCACCGTGCCTGGCCATATAATTTTTATTTTGAGACAAGGTCTCTCTCTGACACCCAGGCTGGAGTACAGTAGTGTGATCAAGGCTTACTGCAGCCTTAACCTCCTGGCTCGAACAGCCTCTTGAGTAGCTGAGACCACAGGTGTATGCCAGCATGTCTAGCTAATTTTTTTTTGGAGACAGGGTCTCTCTGTGTTGCCCAGGGTGGTCTCAAACTCCTGGGCTCAAGTGATCCTCTTGCCTCAGCCGCCCAAAGTGCTGGGATTACAGATGTGAGGTGAGTGGTTAGCAAGCATTACTCTCTGAGCTCTGCCTTATGTTAGATCAGCAGAAGCACTAAATTCTCATAGGAGCATGAACCCTATTGTGAACTGCGCATGTGAGGGATCTAGGTTGTGCACTCCTTATCAGAATCTAATGCCTGATGATTTGAGGTAAAAAAGTTTTATCCTGGAACCATCCCCAACTCCTCCCCATCTCTTTGAAGTCCGTGCAAAAATTGTCTTCCACAAAACCAGTCCCTGATGCCAGAAAGGTTGGGGAGTGCTGCTATGCAGCATCTCTCTCTCTCTCTTTTTTTTTTTTTGAGACGGAGTTTCACTCTTGTTGCCCAGGCTGGAATGCAATGGCGCGATCTTGGCTCACCACAAACTCCACCTCCCGGGTTCAAGCAATTCTCCTGCCTCTGCCTTCCAAGCAGCTGGGATTATAGGCATGTGCCACCACACCTGGCTAATTTTGTATTTTTTGGATAGACGGGGTTTCTCCATGTTGGTCAGGCTGGTCTTGAACTCATGACCTCAGGTGATCTGCCCACCTGGGCCTCCCAAAGTGCTGGGATTACAGGTGTGAGCCACCGTGCCTGGCCTGCAGTATCTCTTAGGTGTTAGATTTGCCTTCCATTAGCAAGAAGATATAGAAATTCCTTAGCTTCTTCAAATTCTTGTCTTTTTTTTTTTTGAGACAGTCTCCCTCTGTTGCCCAGGATGGAGTGCAGTGGCACAATCTTGGCTCACTGCAACCTCTGCCTCCTGGGTTCAACCGATTCTTCTGCCTCAACTTCCTGGCTAGCTGGGATTACAGGCGCCTTCCACTACACCTGGTTAATTTTTGTATATTTAGCAGAGACGGGGTTTCACCATGTTGCCAGGCTGGTCTTGAACTCCTGAGCTCAAGTGATCCGCCTGCCTCGGCCTCCCAAAATGCTGGGATTATAGGCATGAACCACTGTGCCCAGCCAGCTTCTTCAAATTCTTGAATATACAACTCGGTAAACAGTTTAGACATATGTTTACCATAAAACCCACCTATATGCATCAGAAACAAAGAGCAAAAGTACTGCATATATAATAGTTGTTAAATAAATAGGTGGTGAATCTCAGAGACTGATTATTCATACTTATTGATAGTTTAATCTTACAGTATAGATCCTAGCATTTAGAAGTTGTTTAGGAGGCCGGGCGCGGTGGCTCAAGCCTGTAATCCCAGCACTTTGGGAGGCCGAGACGGGCGGATCACGAGGTCAGGAGATCGAGACCATCCTGGCTAACACAGTGAAACCCCGTCTCTACTAAAAAAAATACAAAAAAACTAGCCGGGCGAGGTGGCAGGCGCCTGTAGTCCCAGCTACTCGGGAGGCCGAGGCGGGAGAATGGCGTGAACCCGGGAGGCGGAGCTTGCAGTGAGCTGAGATCCGGCCACTGCACTCCAGCCCGGGCGACAGAGCCAGACTCCATCTCAAAAAAAAAAAAAAAAAAAAAAAAAAAAAAGAAGTTGTTTAGGAAATATGTGTTGAATCAGACTGGATTCAGTAACACCACTTGGGTAACTGCTGAAGAAAGGACACAAACATTGTATGCAGTTCCAGGACAAATGCTGATCCATTCTGGCTGAATCAGAGAATTAATTATTGGAGTGACAGATGGATATCTATATAAAAACCCTGTATTAAAGTGAAGCTTCAATATATTATCTTACCTCTGGTTCTATGTTTGACATCAGATTCAGCTTCATTCTCCTCTTTTTCCTCTTCATTAATGGAAATGGCATCCAATTCACGGCAGATGAAGCTGCAAGTAACAGAACAAGATAATTTTTTTTTTTTTTTTGAGATGCAGTCTCGCTCTGTTGCCAGGCTGGACTGCAGTGGTGCAATCTTGGCTCACTGCAACCTCTGCCTCCCAGGTTCAAGCGATTCTCCTGCCTCAGCCTCCCGAGTAGCTGGGACTACAGGCATGTGCCACCAAGCCCAGCTAATTTTTGTATTTTTAGTAGAGACAGGGTTTTACCATGTTGGCCAGGATGGTCTCGATCTCTTGACCTTGTGATCCGCCCACCCTGCCCTCCCAAAGTGTTGGGATTATAGGCATGAGCCACCGTGCCTGGCCACGAACAAGAGAAGTTTAATGTTGGTTTCTGGTCAGCATTATCCAGTGTATAATAGCATGTGAATCCCATAAAATTTACTGTAAAAAAATTATGTGGTCAACTTAAATTTGGGATATTCTAAACAGCATGATCTCTTCTTGGAGTTTTTCATGCATATTATCATATGAAAGACCGTGAAATACTGTAGTAAAAGATACTTTTAATCTGTTTAAGTCAGAATTTCCTAAATTTATTTGACCTTAAAATCTTTTTCTTATATAACAGCAGGTGAAAAGCTTGTATTGTTCTATTAGGGCATCATCATCTAACCTTTGAACCTTATTTGGTTTCCCTAACCAAATATACCGTTCCCATGCAACTAATTCTCTAAGAAGGAGGCTAATCCAATTTATTTAAAATTCAGAACAACAATTACAAACAAGGAGTGATCAATGATTTGAAACATACCTTATGGTTGGGACAGTAAATGGATCAAACTGGTCCACTTTCTGCAAATCAATAGGCACAGATATGCGACCTGTAAGAAGCAAAAGTTATAAACTGATGATTGTGGACTATAAATCATTATAGGCGTCTCCTATAAGTTATTTTTCGTTAAATTTTTTTTTTTTTTTTTTTTTTTTTTTTTGAGGCAGAGTTTCACTCTTGTTGCCCAGGCTGGAGTGCAATGGCACGATCTCGGCTCACCGCAACCTCCACCTCCCAGGTTCAAGCAATTCTTCTGCCTCAGCTTCCCTAGTAGCTGGGATTATAGGCATGTGCCACCAGGCCCAGCTAATTTTTTGTATTTTTAGTAGAGACGAGGTTTCTCCATGTTGGTCAGGCTGGTCTCGAACTCCCGACCTCAGGTGATCCACTCGCCTTGGCCTCCCAAAGTGCTGGGATTACAGGCGTGAGCCACTGTGCCCAGCCTAAAATTTTTTATCTAAGGCTTAGACAAAGGGTTAAACTTATCTGTTAAGAACCGTATTTAGAAATATAAATTAAAGTACATTCACATTAGCTGTGCCCTTACTTTTTTTTAGAGTTAAGGTCTCACTTTGTCACCTATGCTGGAGTATAGTAGCATGGTCATAGCTCACTGCAGGCTTGAAGTCCTGGGCTCAAGTGATCCTCCCACCTCAGTTGTCTCCCAAAGTGCTAGAATTATAGATGTGAGCTGCTGCACCTGGCCTGGCCAGTTTTTCAATTTTTGTTGAGTTGGGGTCTGTGTTGCCCAGGCTGGCCTTGAACTTCTGGCCTCAAATAATCCTCTTGCCTCAGCCTCCTGAGTTGCTAGGATTACAGGTGTGAACCGCCATGTCCAGCATGCCTTTTATTTCTCTTTAGAAAACAACTGGCCAGGTGCAGCGGCTCACACCTGTAATCCCAGCACTTTGGGAGGCCGAGGATGGTGGATCACGAGGTCAGGAGTTCAGGACCAGCCTGGCCAAGATGGTGAAACCCCGTCTCTACTAAAAATACAAAAATTAGCCAGGCGTGATGGCGGGTGCCTATAATCCCAGCTACTTGGGAGGGAGAGGCAGAGAATTGCTTCAACCTGGGAGGCGGATGTTGCAGTGAGCCAAGATCACGCCACTGCATTCCAGCCTGGGTGACAGAGCGAGACTCTGTCTCGAAAAAAAAAAACCAAAAACACCAAAAAGCAAATGTGAAGACTGTTTCAATAAGAGCTATTTCCCAGTTGCTCTTATCCCTACTTTTATTTCTATATTTAGAAATAAAGTATATTTAAATATTCCATATTTAAGTTCAGGACAATCTCAGATTTAATAAGTCCTGAAAATAGAACAAAATAGATGGAAATATTATATTTACATTAGCTTAGTTTTTTTTAATTGAGATCAATACAGATACCCACATGTCAGATACCTTTAAAAAGCATTCTGGAAATAAAATAGAAATTATTCTACTCTTTTAACCCCTCCTAGGATACCATACAGAATTTAACATATCTCAAAAATGACATGAGGCTGGGTGCAGTGGCTCATGTCTGTAATCTCAGCACTTTGGGAGACTGGGGCAGGTGAATTGCTTGACCTCAAGAGTTCAAGACCATCCTGGGCAATATGGCAAAACCCTGTCTACAAAATATTAGCTGGCTGTGGTAGCATGTGCCTGTAGTACCAGCTACTCAGGAGGGTGAGGCAGAAGGATTGCTTGAGTTTGGGAGATTGAGCCTTCAGTGAGCCGAGACTGTATCAGTGCACTCCAGCCTGGGTGACAGAGTGAGATTCTGTCTCGAAAAAAAAATTTTTTGTTTTTGTCAGTGCTAGGGAGTAGAGTTCATTGCATTTCTTTCTTTTTTTCTTTTTTTTGTGAGACAAGGTCTCACTCTGTCGCCCAGACTGGAATGCAGTGGCACCATCACAGCTCACTGCAGCCTTAACTTCCCAGGCTCAAGTGATCCTCCTGCCTTAGCCTCTTGAGTAGCTGGAACTACAGGCATGCACCACCATGTCTAGCTACTTTGTGTATTTTTTGTAGAAAGGGGGTTTAGACATGTTGTCTATACTGGTGTCAGACTCTGGGGCACAAGTGATTTGCCCACCTTGCCCTCCTCAAGTGCTGGGATTACAGGAGCAAGCCACCACATATGGCCACACACAATTTATCTTTTATGTCCTTGGATAAGTTACATCTTGGGCCACCGTTTTCTCATCTGTACAATGAGAGTTGTTGTCCTAAGATTTTGACGGTCCTCTCCAAATCTAATATGGAGCCTCAGAAACCCAACTGAAAAACAGTTACATAGTAGAAACTAATCTGGTAGCTACTTAACTGACAATATAAAAAACTAATTTAGGTATTAGGTGACAGAGCAATTCTTCTACCTTTAAATCATAGACATTATATATATTCAGACCTAATGCCATGCTTACTAAAGCAAATAGTAACTCATTTTTCTTTTAGTTTCCCTTAGTTCCCTTGTGTAGTACCTGTTTTAGGATGAACACTAAAAGGGCTCTTCAGTAGATGATTGATTCCTTTGCTGACATTGATATCCAGCCGTGGAAAACAGTACTGGAGCATAATCTCCCACTCCAGCCAGGGTCCATATTTGTCATTTTTGATGTTATTCTAAAAGCAGATACAAGGCCAACATGAGGATCAGCAGGAACTGTTGAGGATTTCTTTAAAGAAAGTTAAAAAAATGATCTTCAGGCCAGGCGCAGTGGCTCAAACCTGTAATCCCAGCACTTTGGGAGGCCGAGACGGGTGGATCATGAGGTCAGGAGATCGAGACCATCCTGGCTAACACGGTGAAACCCCGTCTCTACTAAAAAATACAAAAAACTAGCCGGGTGAGGTGGCGGGTGGAGGCAGAGCTTGCAGTGAGCTGAGATCCGGCCACTGCACTCTAGCCTGGGCGACAGAGTGACACTCCCTCTCAAAAAAAAAAAAAAAAAAAGATCTTCAACCATCTTTGACTGACTAGGCAAAACAATCAATTTAATTAAGAATTGCATTATTATATCTGTAATACAGATTTCAGTGGAACATACCTGACATCTGCTGGCTACTTTCTTCAAGTGCTCCCAACGCTGAAGTGAATTGTGAGACTTTTGGAAGCCTTGTTGAAGTTCATCATGAATTAGTGATGGGTCATTAAGGAACAGACTCATTTAGGGGACATCAATGAACAACTTAGTTTTAAGTATGTATTACCACAAGGGTATCTTTTTTTTTTTTTTTTTTTTTTGAGACGGAGTCTCGCTCTGTCGCCCGGGCTGGAGTGCAGTGGCCGGACCTCAGCTCACTGCAAGCTCCGCCTCCCGGGTTCCCGCCATTCTCCTGCCTCAGCCTCCCGAGTAGCTGGGACCACAGGCGCCCGCCACCTCGCCCGGCTAGTTTTTTGTATTTTTAGTAGACACGGGGTTTCACCGTATTAGCCAGGATGGTCTCGATCTCCTGACCTCGTGATCCGCCTGTCTCGGCCTCCCAAAGTGCTGGGATTACAGGCTTGAGCCACCGCGCCCGGCCAACCACAAGGGTATCTTATAAATACTTAGAAAGCAGTTATTAATGTTCCTTAAAATGTAAATGTTGGCCGGGCATGGTGGCTCAAGCCTGTAATCCCAGCACTTTGGGAGGCTGAGGTGGGTGGATCACGTGAGGTCAGGAGTTTGAGACCAGCCTGGTGAACGTGGTGAAACCCCATCTCTACTAAAAATAGAAAAATCAGCAGGGCATGATGGCTCACATCTGTAATCGTAGCTACTCTGGAGGCTGAGGCAGGAAAATTGCTTAAACCCGCAAGGTGAAGGTTGCAGTGAGCGGAGATTGTGCCACTGCACTACAGCCTGGGTGACAGAGTGAGACTCCATCTCAACAAACAACCCACCCACCCCACAAATGTTAAACTCAATAGCTGTATTCGGCTGGGCACAGTGGCTCATGCCTGTATTCCCAACACTTTGGGAGGCTAAGGTGGGTGGATCATTTGAGGTCAGGAGTTTGAGACCAGCCTGGCCGACATGGTGAGACCCTGTCTCTACTAAAAATACAAAAATTAGCTGGGCATGGTGGCGCACGCCTGTAGTCCCAGCTACTTGGGAGGCTGAGGCAGGAGAATCGTTTGAACCTGGGAGGCAGAGGTTGCAGTAAGCCAAGATCGCACCACTGCACACTCCAGCCTGGGCAACAGAGTGAGACTCTGTCTCAACAAACAAACAAACAAACAAACAAAAAAAAACCCAAAAACAAACCAACACCAGTTGTATCACTGAAATCTTCCACGGTAAAAATACAGTGATGATATAACAAAAAGAATGCCAAAATAACTATAAGGTATGGTGTAAAGTTTTCCCTGGTCTGCATGTGTTTTGACTACGTGATTCACCATTCTTTAGCCATTAATTCTAGGACCAACTTCCAAAATGAGAAAACTGATTTGCAACATGGCCCCATTTTTTATTGTGTTCCAATAATACTAAAATCCAGAAATACAAGAGATATTTTGTATAAAAAAGATTAAACTCATAAGTATATGAGAACTTACAAGCAGACATATCTAACATTTATAATATCACAGATCAAAACAACTAGCTCACACAGAAATGATCACGGGAAAGGATATTTTCAGGAACAAGGGCTAAAATCTTATCCCAGCTTTCTTTATTTTTGAGAATATCTTGATTAACCAAGGCATATTCTTCAAAGTATTTTTTTATTATGTTAATAGATTTTCTGTAGGAACAACAATAACAACGGAGTCCCAACACTATTAGTAACACATATGCCACATAGGTATTGCTGCCATTGTAGGGAAGACTACTGCTTATTTTCATGACATTTTTAGAACTTAATTAGGTAAAATGGGAATACCAAACTTTGCAGGATTATAATTAAATGAGACACTTTAAGGGAAAATAACCTGGCATAGAACCTGGCACAGAATATGTATACAAGAAATGTTTACTTTTTAAACCTCACAACTTAGAAGGTTAATATACGCAATAAGGGTAGAAAGTAACCAACCCAGGACACCATAATACATCAGTAGTAGAATGTGGGATGCAGCCTACACTTTCCACTGTGAATTGCTTGTATTAATATCTCAACAATCATATAATGTTTGCAGTTCACAAATATGCATCACATTTAACTCTTTCACTTAATCATTGATACAACTGTGAGACAGGTAGAGTGGATGTTGTTCTTCCCATCATAGAGATAAGGAAATGGAGGCAGCAATATTTTATCAAGATCATAGTACATGGCAGAATAGGAATTTTTACTCCTAATATAAGGTTTTTTCCACTATCCTAGAGAAATAGTGAATTCACTGGAAAAAGCATGGGCTTTGGAGTCAGGCAGACCAGGGCATGAATCCTAAATTTAACAACTGACTTGTTAGGCTGGGCGTGGTGGCTCAAGCCTGTAATCCCAGCACTTTGGGAGGCCGAGATGGGCGGATCACGAGGGCAGGAGATCGAGACCATCCTGGCTAACACGGTGAAACCCCGTCTCTACTAAAAAATACAAAAAAAACTAGCCGGGCGAGGTGGCGGGCGCCTGCAGTCCCAGCTACTCGGGAGGCTGAGGCAGGAGAATGGCGTAAACCCGGGAGGCGGAGCTTGCAGTGAGCTGAGATCCGGCCACTGCACTCCAGCCCGGGCCACAGAGCAAGACTCTGTCTCAAAAAAAAAAAAAAAAAAAAAAAAAAACAACTAACTTGTTGTGTGATGCCAAGCTTATTATAAAATCTCTCTAAAACTCACTTTCCTTATCTATAAATGGAGATACCATCAAGTCTCTTGTGGGGTTTTTGTGAAGAGCAATGAGAACATCTGTAAAGCACCTATTAGGAATACTGCAGCATAAAATAGGCACTCAATTAACCATAGCTATTATTATTATAAAACGCTACCCAGCAGTGAAAATTGATAGCAAGTTAACTCTAAAGGCACATGCCAATAAATGAGACACCTTAAAGTGTATGGAGACTTTTCCAACAGACCTGATAAAAGGGTGAATTTTTTCACTTAGGTGAACTTTCTTTTTAACATCTTGACCACCCTGAAAAATAAATCATTAAAAAAGAACTTCATGTACACAATATAAATACAGTCATGTGCAGCATAATGACATTTTAGTCAATGATGGACAGCATATAAGATGGTGGGCGCAGTGGCTCACACCTGTAATCCCAGCACTTTGGGAGGCTGAGGTGGGTGGATCACCTGAGGTCAGGAGGTCCAGACCAGCCTGACCAATATGATGAAACCCTGTTTCCACTTGACACCACGCCTGGTTAAATACAAAAATTAGCCAGGCATGGTGACAAGTGCCTGTAATCCCAGCTACTTGGGAGGCTGAGACAGAAGAATTGCTTGAACCCGGGACACGGAGGTTGCAGTGAGCAGAGATCGCGCCACTGCACTCCAGCCTGGGCGACAGTGAGACTGTCTCAAAAAAAAAAAAAAAAAATTTCGTAGGCTGGATGCAGTGGCTTACACCCGTAATCTCAGCATTTTGGGAGGCAGAGGTGGGAGGATAGTTTGAGTTTAGGAGTTCAAGAACACCCTGGACAATATAGTGAGATCTTGTTTTTGCAAAAAATTTAAAAATTAGCTGGGCATGGTGGCGCATCCTTTAGTCCCAGCTACTCAGGGGGCTGAGGTAGAAGGATCACTTGAGACCAGGAGGTCAAGACTGCAGTAAGCTGTGGTCACGTCACTGTACTCCAGCCTGGGTGACAGGGTGAGACCGTGTCTCAAAAACAACAACAACAACAACAACAACAACAACAAAACAAAATCAAAACCAAACTTTAACATGTTCTATTATTTTATATACGATAAATCTATTTTATCTATTATTATTATTATTATTTTTTAAGATGGAGTTTTGCTCTTGTTGCCCAGGCTGGAATGCAATGGTGCAATCTTGGCTCACCGCAACCTCTGCCTCCCAGGTTCAAGCGATTCTCCTGCCTCAGCCTCCTAGTAGCTGGGATTATAGGCATGTACAACCATGCCTGGCTAATTTTGTATTTTTAGTAGAGTCGGGGTTTCTCCATGTTGGTCAGCCTGGTCTCAAACTCCCGACCTCAGATGATCCGCCCGCCTTGGCCTCCCAAAGTGCTGGGATTACAGGCATGAGCCACTGTGTCCGGCCTTATCTATTATTTTATATAGGCCACCAAAGGAAGATTTTTATAGCAAAATAAAATGAAATATCTTAATACATGTAGCTACTATGACTTTAAATGATCTGTTGGTAAGATCATCTTTAATGCAATGTGAATGCCATTAAAGATAGTTTCAAGTCAGCACGGTGGCTCATGCCTGTAATCCCAGCACTTTGGGAGGCTGAGGTGGGTGAATCACCAGAGGCCAGAAGTTCTAGACCAGCCTGGCCAACATGGTGAAACCCAGTCTTTACTAAAAATACAAAATTTAGCTGGGCATGGTGGCGGGTGCCTGTAGTCCCAGCTACTCTGGAGGCTGAGGTGGGAGAATTGCTTGGACCCAGGAGATGGAGCTGGCAGTGAGCCAAGATTGTGACATTACAGTCCAGCTTAAGCAACAGAGTGAGACTCCATCTCAAAAAAAAAAAAAAAAAAGAAAAAAAAAGATAGTCTCATTTTTGTTGATAGTAAACATATCAGGCTTGGTAACATCTAGAAACTAAAGCAATGCAAATTAGAATTAAGAGGACCTTACCTTTACAAGGCTCAAATACTCAACTATCCCAGAACGTACTGCAGAAGACAATTTTCTAACTGATTCATCGCAGACCCAACAATGAACACCTCTCCTTCCAGAATATACCCAGAGACGATGCTTAAACCCAAAGTCCTCTGAGGAGGAGAGAAATAATAGGTTTTAAAACAAATCTATAAACTCCTTAATTAATATATATTAAATTACTTATTGTTTCCTGTGCTCCCCATGTTCTTGCTTCATCTCTTTACCCATCCTAGTCTCTCTGCTAGGAATTTCTTTCTTTTTTAAAAAATTATTTTATTAGGCTGGGTGTGGTGGCTCACACCTGTAATCCCAGCACTTTGGGAGGCCAAGGCAGGCGGATCACGAGGTCAGGAGTTCGAGACCAGCCTGACCAACATGGTGAAATGCCACCTCTACTAAAAATACAAAAATTAGCTGGGCGTGGTGGCACACACCTGTAGTCCCAGCTACTCAGGGGGCTGAGACAGGAGAATCACTTGAACCCAAGGGGCGGAGGTTGCAGTGAGTCGAGATCTCACTTCGTCTGGCTGACAAAGTGAGACTCCGTCTCAAAAAAAAAAGAAATTAATGAGATTTGATCACATAATACAGAGAATAATAGTAGTCAGAGGAAAACCAATTCTCACACTTGACCCCATTCAGAAACTGCTGATACTTGCCCTTCAATGCTCTGTCAATGATGCGTATGGCCATTGTCATGAGGGTCCAGCACTTAGGACATATGTCTGCAGAACTAGAGCAGAGTCATCATTACTCATTGTCAGTGGTATCACCCACCCTAACAGCAAGACACGGTGCTCACCTACAACATCTCCTCACATCGTCATAGTCTGTCATGTCAATGTCAAATACCAGTTCTTTTTCCTGAGCCTGGAAAGCTCCCAGCTTCACCGTATTGTGTTGATTGGGCTACAAATACAAAATATTGATCAGTTTCTATAAGAGCTGCCACATTGCTAAATCTGCTTATTTTCTACACATATGGAAAAAGATACCAAAGAGAAACAAAGAGACCATATAATGCCAACTTTATGGCAGTGAAAGTTCATTATTTTGGATCTCACACATACACAATTGATGAGAACCTTAACTTTCTCCAACTTAAAGCAGGGTTTAATGAATACATATCCATCATAAATGTTTGTTGATCAATAAGGATAATAATAAAGCTGTTTTTAGATTTCTCACAAGGGAACATATACAGATAATGGCCTATTGCAAGGTGTTTTAAGAACCTTTACTTGTATGTACTATACATACAAGTATTTAAAAATTTTCAGTAATTCAAAAAGATCTCCCCAATTAGTTTGAATTGAGACTTTATTATAAAGAGGCTATGAGAGGCTGGGCGTGGTGGCTCATGCCTGTAATCCCAGCACTTTGGGAGGCTGAGGCGGGCAGATCACTTGAGGTCAGGAGTTCGAAACCAGCCTGGCCAATATGGTGAAACTTTGTCTCCCTACCAAAGATATAAAAATTAGCCAGGTATGGTGGCATACGCCTGTAGTCCCAGCTATTTGGGAGGCTGAGGCAGGAGAATCATTTGAACCTAGGAGGCGGAAGTTGCTGTGGGCCAAGATCACGCCACTGCACTCCAGCCTGGGTGACTACAGTGAGACTCTGCCTCAAAAAAAAAAGAACCCGAGAGGGTAATGCCACCATAAGTTTTTATAACTGTAAGTCAAAAGGGAGTGATAACTGAGGAGATTCATAAGAACTAAATCTTAGCCTGTTGGTAAGGAAAGACAAGAGGCACAACCCAATTTATACCTCAGAACTCCCAAAAGGCTCAGGGATAGGTGATACCAGGTATTGCTGGAATGAGTAAGTACGTTTAGTGGTGAAGCTGAGATGAAAAACAGGAAGATTTTTCAAGGCCACCCTTGACTGAAGGAAAAAAAAAAGGAGGATTGGTTCAAAGCCTAGTTAAGAAAGTTAGCTCCCCAGATTGGTACACTTAGCTTGCAGAGCTAGGTGAGTGCTCTTTCATTTCCCTGGCAGAAGACACCTGAATTATTTTCCAGAGAGCATAAAACAGAAGGTCTCTGGACTTGGACAACAAGTACAATTGAAGAGTGTGTTGTACTGATACTATGAATTGATATTAGGGGAATAATTAGACATTTATATGTGGAATGTTAAGACCCAGCCCTTTCTACCCACTTCTGTACTCTTCCACTACCAACTCAGGCAGGAGGCTGGAAGATTCCTCTCCAAATAATCTGATCAGGGCTGGGCGCAGTGGCTCACACCTGTAATCCCAGCACTTTGGGAGGCCGAGGCGGGCGGGTCACGAGGTACGGAGATCGAGACTAACCTGGCTCACATAGTGAAACCCCATCTCTACTAAAAATACAAAAAATTAGCCGGGTGTGGTGGCACATGTCTGTAATCCCAGCTACTCGGGAGGCTGAGGCAGGAGAATTGCTTGAACCCGGGAGGTGGAGGTTGCAGTGAGCCAAGATCGCGCCACTGCACTCCAGCCTAGGCGACAGAGTAAGACTCTGTCTCAAAAAAAAAAAAAAAAAAAAAAAAAAAAAAGACTTAGCTAAAAGAAAATGGTTACTTCTGGGTCCGGGTGCGGTAGCTCATGCCTGTAATCCCAGCACTTTGGGAGGCCAAGGCGGGTCGGTCACTTGAGGTGAGGAATTCGCGACCAGCCTGGCCAACATGGCAAAACCCCATCTCCACTGAAAAATACAAAAATTAGACAAGTGTGGTGGTGTGCGCCTATAATCCCAGCTACCCGGGAAGCTGAGGTGGGAGAATCGCTTGAGAGGCGGAAATTGCAGTGAGTGGAGATGAGCCATTGCACTTCAGCCTGGGCAAGAGAGCTAGACTCCGTCTCAAAAAAAAGATAAAAAAAAAAAATAAAAAAATAAAAAAAAAAGAAAGTGGTTGCTTCTGGGTAGCCAAAAATGAGGGGGAAGGGTAGCAGAATTTTTTTTAGACAGGGTCTCACTCTGTCACCCAGGCTGGAGTGCAGTGGCGTGATCTTGACCTACTGCAACCTCTGCCTACTGGGTTCAAGCAATTCTCCTGCCTCAGCCTCCTGAGTAGCTGGGACTATAGGCGTGTGCCACCAAGTCCGGCTGTTTTGTATTTTTTGGTAGAGATGGGGTTTCACCATGTTGGCCAGGCTGATCTTGAACTCCTGACCTCAAGTTATCTGCCTGCCTCAGCCTCTCAAAGTGCTGGAGTTACAGGCATGAACCACCGGCCCAGCCTGGTAGATTTTTTTTAAAGCTGAATAGAATACCTGATTTTGTAAACCACGTGCATACATAACTGATAAAAATCACAAAACAAAACACAAAAAGTAAATAAAGGTCTATAGATGTTTCTGTCTTGGCCCAAGAAAAACATGAGACGTTTTCTTCCTTTAGTAATTAAGGAGAAGGAAGTAGAGTGGCACCCTAACCCTTCTCAGAAGTTCATTTTCAGTTTTATTCTCAACCTATAAAGGGAAAGTAAAACAACTCCAAAGTATTTTTTCCACCTGCCTTTTATTACCTCTTCTCCCCTTACTTTGATGATGACAGACAGGTCTGGGATTTAGAGTCAGAAATCCTGGGTTTAAGTCCTAGCTCTATCATTTAGAAATTGTGTATGAGCTTGGGCAAACTATTCAAGTTCTCTGGACCTGTTTCCTCTTTTATAAAAAGAATGAGGATTGATACAAGAAACAAGTTATATAACATATGAAAAACTCCACATAAAAGCTATTATGCTATGTATGTATTCCCTCCACCCACTAGTGTGTATATTTGAGAAGGGGAAGAAGGGCAATTTTGGTTTGTTCATTCACTCAACAAATATTTATAGTGTACTCTCTCTTGCCAGACACTCTTCTAGGCACTTAAAATATACCAGTGGCAGGGGATGGAAGGAGTGGCAGGCTGTAGTAGACCTCACTGAGAAGGTGCTATTTGAGCAAAGATTTGAAGGAGGTGAGGGGATGAACAAAGTATAGAAATGGGTTTTAGGCAGTGGAAACAGCTTGAGCAAGGGTCAGTGTGGCAGGAATGAAGAAGGGGGAGAGAAGGACTTTTAGTCAGTGAAATGAGCAGCCACCAGATAATGTTTTGAGCAGAGGAATCACAGATTCTGAGTTGTTTTAAAAGGATCACTCTAGGTTCCATATTGAGAATGGACTCTAGATTCTACAAGGGCAAACTGTTAGGAGGTTTTTACAGTAATTCAGATGAGATGATAATGTTGGTAGCACTGGTAGTAGTGGCTGGATTTTAGATATACTTATGGTAGAGCCAAAAGGATTTCCTAATAGAATGGGTATAGGAGTGTGAGAAAGAGAGGAATCAAGAATAACTCCAGGGGTATGAAGGAAAAATAATACAAATATTTATTATGACTGAACTGTACACTTAAACGTGGTAAAGATAATAATTTTATATGTATATTTTACCTCAATAAAAATAAACAATTAAAAGAAAAAAAGAGGCCGGGTGTGGTGGCTCACGCCTGTAATCCCAGTACTTTGGCAGGCCGAGATGGGTGGATCATGAGGTCAGGAGATTGAGACCATCCTGGCTAACACGGTTAAACCCAGTCTCTACTAAAAAATAGAAAAAATTGGCCGGGTGTGGTGGCGGGTGCCTGTAGTCTCAGCTACTCAGGAGGCTGAGGCAGGAGAATGGCGTGAACCTGGGAGGCAGAGCTTGCAGTGAGCAGAGATTGTGCCACTGCACTTCAGCTTGGGTGACAGAGCGAGGCTCAGTATCAAAAAAAAAAAAAAAAAAAAAAAAAAAAAAAAAAAAAAAAAGGGAGTAACTTCCAAGGTGGGAGAGAATGTAATTCTCTTTTATTTCCCTCTTTTTTTTTTTCGTTGATGCCAAGTCTCGCTCTGTCCCCCAGACTGGAGTGCAATGGCGCGATCTCGGCTCACTGCGACCTCTGCTTCCCGGGTTCAAGCGATTCTCCTGCCTCAGCCTCCTGAGTTGCTGGGATTACAGGCGCGTACCACCACGCCTGGCTAATTATTTCCCTTTCTTAAATCATGTCGACTTCCTCTTCCTAGTAGCCACTCAATTTTTTTGTCCTAGTAAGAATGCAACCAATTCACTCCCAAATGATTTCATCAGTAATGTAGAATGTCAAAGAACAAAAAAGGATTAATCACTTGCCAAACAATTAAAAAGTGGCTTTTCATCTAGAATAAACTCTAAAACTTTAATCTCAAAACGCAAGCGGAATCAACCCATTCTTGGTATACAAAATACAACAACAAAATACATTAAAAAAAGATTTCTTACTCTGTGGGAATATACTGCGCCTATATCAATCTTGTATGGATTCATTTTCTGCATCTCCTTTTCCAGATCACTCTGGTTGTTGAAGGATTGGTAGCGAATATAAATATCATCTTTCAATGTGAATGAAAATTCACGGTGTTGAAAGTAATTCTTTATCACTGCAAAATAAATGTACATTTTAAAGTTAATTTGCTACTGTATTTGGCTCAAGACATTATAACTTTAGCCAATGAGAAGTTTTTTTTTTTTCGGAAAGGGTATCTCGCTTCCTGCACTATCGCCCAGACTGGAGTGCAGGGGCTCGATATAGGCTCACTGCAACCTCCGCCTCCCGGGTTCAAGGGATCCTACCACCTCAGCCTCTGGAGGCTGTAGCTAGGACTACAGGCACGCGAGCCACCACGCCCAGATAATTTTTGTAGAGATCGGGTTTCACCATGTTGGCCGGGTTGGTCTCGAACTCCTGACCTCAGGTAATCCGTCCTCCTCGGCTTTCCAAAGTGCTGGATTACAGGCGTGAGCCGCGGCACTCGGCCCGAGAAGATGTTTTTAATGAGCCCCCTATGCTCAACACCATGGTAGATGTAAAAGAAAAACAAAACAAAATCCCCAAGAACTAGTCTCTAATTTGAAAGCAGTTACCATTCCATATTTGCTAGGAAAAGGTACAAAAGACGAAACAGATGCATAACTATTTTAAATATGTAACGCCACCCCTCCCTCCTCGATTCGCACTAATAAATTCAGCTGCAAGGAAGAAAGTATTTCTCTTCTGCAGGAGGCTCTTCCGCTCCTGATGCAAACTATGTCTCTGCAGCTTCACGCTACACCCCAGTAACCCCCTGGGCACCGCGGCAGGTAAACGGGGCACCTAATGTGAGCTTGACCACGCAGAGGTAGGAGCGGTGGCTCTGTTTTTTTTTTTTTTTTTTTTTTTTTTTTTTTACCGTGTGGCCGCAGGCTGGCTATTATATCCTCTTTCAGCCCATTTACACCTAGGAAGTGGTGGGGCGGGCTCCCGAGAGCAAATGAAGGCGCGCGGCACAAAGCCTGGCGCACAGAAGGCGCTTCATATTGTCATTCTAAGGACACCCCGCCTCAAACCTCCTCACACTCCGCTCCCGACCCCATTCCTCGCCTCCATCACCTCCGCCGTAGTTGAGCCAGCGATAGTACTGAGAGTAGGGAAAGAGCCTCCGGTAATAAAGTTTAAGCAGCTCGGGCAGCTCGGTGGGGTCAAACGTCTCCATTGAGCGCTGAACTCGACACAGTCAGGACTACCACAGGAATTGGCGGGAACATC
The DNA here is from genome assembly GCF_024542745.1 of Macaca thibetana thibetana. Lineage (NCBI taxonomy): Eukaryota > Metazoa > Chordata > Mammalia > Primates > Cercopithecidae > Macaca > Macaca thibetana. Next base: position 53,064,560 of record NC_065588.1, read on the forward strand.
GCGGCCGTGCGGCTCCGCTACTGCGCAGGCGCCTAGGGCGGAGGCCAGCTGCCAGCCCGGGTTGCGGCCCGCCGTCTGCCGGGGCCGCCGGGAATTGTAGTTTCCACTTGGTGCGGGCGGGGACTGCGGGAGACGCAGCAGTTGACGCTCTGCACACGCGCTCGGGCACCAGGGCCATCGCTCTTGTGGGCAGAAGGCCGCGTCCATTCCAGGAAGAAGATCTTCTTCGGAAATGCGAGACCTATAGCATGCTGATTTAGGTTATTAAGGTGAAGTAAAAAGGATGTTCCACGCGAACTTTTTGGATGTTTTAGAAATAGCACCAGTATCTTTTAAAAACGTTTGGAGGCCGGCGCGGTGACTCATGCCTGTAACCTCAGCACTTTGGGAGGCCAAGGCAGGAGGATCGCTTGAGGCTAGGAGGTCGATACCGGTCGGGGCAACTTTGTGAGATCTGTCTCTACACAAACACACACACACACACACACACACACACACACACACACACACACACCCCTAGCCAGATGTAGTTGCGTGAGTCGGGGCAACTTTGTGAGATCTGTCTCTACACAAAACACACACCCCCTCTACACACACACACACACACACACACACCCCCTCTACACACACACACACACACACACACACACACACACACACGTGAGATCTGTCTCTACACAAACACACACCCCCTCTACACACACACACACACACACACACACACACACCCCCTCTACACACACACACACACACACACACACACACACACACACACACACACACACACACACACACACACACACACACACACACACACACACACACACACACACACACACACACACACACACACACACACACACACACACACACACACACACACACACACACACACACACCCCCCTAGCCAGATGTAGTTGCGTGCGCCTGTAGTCCCAGCTGCCCCAGAGGCTGGGGCGGGGGCGCGGGGCGGGGCGCGGGGCGCGGCGCGGGGCGGGGCGCGGGGGCGCGGGGCGGGGCGCGGCGCGGGGCGGGGCGGGGCGCGGGGCGCGGCGCGGGGCGGGGCGCGGGGCGCGGCGCGGGGCGGGGCGCGATCAATCGCTTGAGCCTAGGAGGTCAAGGCTGTTGGGAGCCGTGATAGTGCCGCTGCACTCCAGTCTGGGCAACAGAGGGAGACCGTGTCTAAAAAAAAAAGTTTTGGAAATTAGTTCTGCATGGAATTTCGTGAATTACTAGATCCAATATGTGGAAATAAGCAAATATCAACCAAATGAGAAAAGCATAGGCTATTTATTCAGAGCTTACTATAGCAAGGGAGTCAGCCATCATCACTTGCATTTGGTAGGGACTCAAAGGCAGGCAGAGGAGTAGGAAAGCTTTATGAAAAAGGGAAGCCGTCAAGGTGTTCTTTGATTGGAGGGTGTTGGCATGGAGAAGCTGTACCTGGGCTAACGAGTAGTAGGATGCGGAATGTGATTGGTTTAGGGGTGGATGTTTGGCTTTCTTTGGTTGGACCTATGTTAGAAGCTGTGACAAAATTAAGGAAGCTGTAAGATACTAGTTAAGGCATTTGGGCCCATTGCTACAGGGGTTGTTGTTTGGCCTCCAGTATCATCATTAGAAATAGCAGTTCGGGCCGGGCGCGGTGGCTCACGCCTGTAATCCCAGCACTTTGGGAGGCCGAGGCGGGCGGATCACAAGGTCAGGAGATCGAGACCACGGTGAAACCCCGTCTCTACTAAAAATACAAAAAATTAGCCGGGCGCGGTTGTGGGCGCCTGTAGTCCCAGCTACTCGGGAGGCTGAGGCAGGAGAATGGCGTGAACCCGGGAGGCGGAGCTTGCAGTGAGCCGAGATCGCGCCACTGCACTCCAGCCTGGGCGACAGAGCGAGACTCCGTCTCAAAAAAAAAAAAAAAAAAAAAAAGAAATAGCAGTTCGATTTTCTACAAGTCTGACTTGTAGCAAGCTTGCTTCCTGTGCTGTTTATTATAGATAAGGGGGTTGGTTTCTGCTGTTCATATACTCAGTCTCTCAAATAGAGCGCCCAGGTATAAGGAAATATGAATTATAGGAGGCTTGCAGAATCATGGAGAGCTTTACAAGAATGAAGGGAACCCATTTGCTATTGATGTGCAGATCTGCCAATCACTTTTTTTTTTTTTTTTTTTTTGAGTCGAAGTCTCCTCTGTGGCCCAGGCTGGAGTGCAGTGGTGCCATCTCGGCTCACTGCAAGCTCCGCCTCCCAGGTACAGGCCATTCTCCTGCCTTAGCCTCCCGACTAGCTGGGACTACAGGCGCTGGCCACCATGCCCGGCTAATTTTTTGTATATTTAGTAGAGACGGGGTTTCACCGTGTTAGCCAGGATGGTCTCGATCTCCTGACCTCGTGATCTGCCCGCTTCGGCCTCCCAAAGTGCTGGGATTACAGGCATGAGCTACTGCGCCCGGCCAAGATCTGCCCATCACTCTTACTATGTAATGATACCTATGGCAATTGTGGGCTAGAGTGGGCAGTCACGTGAATTAACATGTCATATGAAAACCATAGTTTTATTTTATTTTACTTATTTTTTTGAGACGGAGTCTCGCTCTGTCGCCCAGGTTGGAATGCACTGGTACAATCATGGCTCACTGCAACCTCGGTCACCCAGGCTCAAGCAATTCTCATGCCTCAGCCTCCCAAAGGGCTAGGATTACAGGTGTGTGCTGCCACGCCCAGCTAATTTTTGTATTTTTAGTAGAGACAGGGTTTCACTAGGTTGGGCAGGCTGGTCTGAAACTCCTGGCCTCAAGTGATCCACCTGCCTTGGCCTCCTAAAGTGTTGGGATTACTGGTGTGAGCCACTGCGTCTAGCTTTGCCTTGCACTTTTATCTTATGGAGATGGTTTTTCTCCTTAAACCTCATGAACCAACTTCTGCTGGCTTCAAACTTCTGCAGCTTTCTCACCTGTCTCAGCTTTCATATAATTAAAGAGGGTAGCCTTGCTGTGGGTGAGGCTTTGGCTTAAGGGAAGTTATGGCTGGTTTGATCTTCTATTCAGCCTACTAAAAGTTTCTCCCTATCAGCAATAAGGCTGTTTCACCTTCTTATCATTTGTGTGTTCCCTGAAGTAGCACTTTTAATTTTCTTCGGGAACTTTTCCAGGAAGGAACTTTTCCAGGCCAGGCCTGATACCTCACACCTGTAATCCCAGCTCTTTGGGAGGCCAAGGTGGGTGGATCGCTTGAGTCAGGGAGTTCAAGACCAGCTTGGGCAACATGGCAAAACCCTGTCTCTACCAACCAAACCAAAGAAACAAAAAAGTCCAGAAAAATTAACAGGGTGTGGTGGCATGCATCTGTGGCCTCAGCTGTTCAGCAGGCTGAGGTGGGAGGATCGCTTGAGTCAGACAGGCAGAGGTTGCAGTGAGCCAATATCGTGCCATTGCACTCCAGCCTGGGTGACAGAGTAAGACCCTGTCTCAAATTTAAGGCCGAGTGCAGTGGCTCATGCCTGTAATGCCAACACTTTGGGAGGCCAAGGTGGGAGGACTGCCTGAGTCCAGGAGTTTGAGACCAGCCTGGGCAACATAGCGAGACCTCATCTCTATAAAAACTACAAAAATTACTCAGGTGTGGTGGTGCAGGCCTGTGGTGCCAGCTACTTGGGAGGCTGGGGTGGGAGGATCACTTGAGCCCAGGAGGCGGAGGGTGCAGTGAGCCAGGATTGGGACACTGCACTCCAAGCTGGGCAACAGACTGAGACCCTGTCTCAAAAAAAGAGAACTTTTCCTTCATATTTACAACTTGGCTAACTGCTTGGTGTAAGGGGCCTAGGTTTTGGGCTGTCTCAGCTTTCAACATTGCTTTCTCACTAAGCTTAATCATGTCTACCTTTTGATTTAAAGAGGTGTGGGGCTCTTTTCTTCACTTGAGTACTTAGAGGTCATTGTAGGGTTGTTAATGGGCTTAGTTTCAATATTGTTGGGTCTCAGGGAATAGGGAGGCCTGAGGCGAGGGAGAGAGAGAGGAGAACAGCAGACTGGTGGAACGGTCAGAACACACACAACATTTATTGATTAAGTTTGTCTTCTTATATGGGCACAGTTCGTTGCACCCCCAAACAATTACAATAGTACATCAAAGATCACTGATCACGGATCACTGTAACAGGTACAATAATAATGAAAAAGTTTGAAATATTACAAGGATTACCAAAATGTGACATAGAGACATGAAGCAAACACATGCTATTGGAAAAATTGCACTAATAGACTCACTCTATGTAGGGTTGCCACAAAGCTTCAATGTGTAAAAATGCAATATCTATGGAGCATAATAAAGTGAAGCACAATAAAATGAAATATTCCTGTATATAGCTTTTACCATGATGTCAGGTACCATTTTATGAATTTATCCCTCATGAGAACTCTATGTGATAGGTGCCAACATTATCCCTATTTTCTTTTTCTTTTTTTTTTTGAGACAGAGTCTTGCTCTGTCGCCCAGGCTGGAGTGCAGTGACTCGATCTCTGCTCACTGCAAGCTCCGTCTCCTGGGTTCACGCCTTTCTCCTACCTCAGCCTCCCGAGTAGCTGAGACTACAGGCGTCCGCCACCACGACTGGCTAATTTTTTTGTTTGTTTTTTTTAGTAGAGACGGAGTTTCACTATGTTAGCCAGGATGGTCTCAATCTCCTGACCTCGTGATCTGCCCACCTCAGCCTTCCAAAGTGCTGGGATTATAGGTGTGAGCCAGCGCACCCGCCCTCCTTTTTTTTTTTTTTTTTACCCTTTTCCTGTTTAGAAAAAAAAAGTGCAGCTCGCTGCCAGCACTCATTTAATTTTACATAAGCACACTCTTTGAGACTGAAACAAATCTGACTGATTTTCAATGTCAAAATAAAATATAAAAACTGTTCTTGGACTGACTTCCTTCCTTCCTTCCTTCTTTCTTTTTTTTGAGATAGAGTCCCACTCAGTCGCCCAGTCTGGAGTGCAGTGGTGCAATCTTGGCTCACTGCACCCTCTGCCTCCCGGGCTCAAGCCGTTCTCCTGCCTCAGCCTCCTGAGTAGCTGGGATTACAGGTACCCGCCAACATGCCTGGCTAATTTTTGTATTTTTAGTAGAGATGGGGTTTCACCATGTTGGCCAGGCTGGTCTTGAACTCCTGACCTCAGGCGATCTGCCTGCCTCAGCCTCCCAAAGTGCTGGGATTACAGGTAGGAGCCACCGCGCCTGGTCTCTTGGAGTTATTTCTAAACAGAACTAACATTAAAGTCATTGGAATAATTAGAATCATTGTTTTGGAAAAATCGGGTTCATCAAACAAATCTTCGGCCAACAATTGTTCAAGAATGATGTTAACATCATACATAGGAATTCAGCATTTTCTAGGATTTGACAGTTTTAGTGACCAGAATTACTGTATTTTGTTAAGTGGAAATACCACTACTGAAAATAGAATGCTGTGTCTTTTGTTTCCAAACATTATACTAGAGCAATGTGAAAATAATAATAACAGTGAGATATTTCACAGCAAAGTTATCTCTGGATAAATGCTGCAGCTACAAGTGCTGCCGGCAAGTATTCTTGGGGCAAATGGGAAAAGGGAAAAGGGCTAAATTTAAAATTTATTGTTATTTTTAATTTTTGTAGAGATGGGATCTCACCGTCTTGTCCAGGCTGGTCTCGAACTTCTGGGCTCAAGCAATCAGCCCACCTCGGTCTCCCAAAGTGCTGGGATCACAGGCATGAGCCACCATGCCCAGCCTTTTCCTATTTTAAAGAGGGGGGATATGCAGAGAACTTAAGTAAATTTGTCCAAAGTCACACAGCTGGTAAGTGGGTAAGTGGGAGAGACATTAAGCAGAGAATCAGAAAAATTGGCTCTAGAGTTTGTGCGTTTAACCCCAAAACTATATGCTGTATCTCTACAGGGAGTCATTGGGAAGGTTAAATGAGATAAACTAAGGAATGTCTGGCACACACACTCAATAGTTCAGAACCACTCAATGTGAGAAAGCTATTATATAATTTTTTTTTCTTTTGTGAGACAGAGTTTCACTCTGTAGCCCAGGCTGAAGTGCAGTGGCACAATCCTGGCTCGCTGCAAGCTCCGCTTCCCTGGTTCATGCCATTCTCCTGTCTCAGCCTCTGAAGTAGCTGGGACTACAGGCGCCCACCACCACGCCCGGGTAATTTTTTGTATTTTTAGTGGAAACGGGGTTTCACCGTGTTAGTCAGGGTGGTCTCGATCTCCTGACCTCGTGATCCACCCACCTCAGCCTCCCAAAATGCTGGGATTACAGGCATGAGCCACCGCGCCCGGCCGAAAGGTATTATATCTTAAAAGTGCCCTGGGCCGGGTGAGGTGGCTCACGGCTGTAATCCCAGCACTTTGGGAGGCTGAGGCGGGCGGATCACGAGGTCAGGAGAACAAGACCATCCTGGCCAACATAGTGAAACCCCATCTCTACTAAAAATACAAAAATTAGCTGGGTGTGGTGGCACGTGCCTATAGTCCCAGCTCCTCGGGAGGCTGAGGCAGGAGAATCACTTGAACCAGGGAGTCGGAGGTTGCAGTGAGCCGAGATGGTGCCACTACACTGCAGCCTGGCTGTGAGACTCCGTCTCAAACAAACAAACAAAAAAGTGCTCTGGCATAGAGGCCTTTATCTCAAATGCCACTGGGAGGCGGTATCATCATTCAGTTTGTTTCCCTTTGTGCTTTCATCCACATAGGTGCAAACCCCTTTTCTCCTTCAATCCTTTCACTACCTGGCTCTCCCATCCTTTTGTCTTTTTTGGGAGGATATCTATCAGCCTCAAGTTTCTCTCATGTTGTTTGCAGACTTTGACACTTGCCTCACGGATTGCCTGTATAGTTTAAGTCCTATTGTTATTCTGGATGTTTTTGGCATTTAAAAGGATGATCTGTTCTGTAAAGGTATGGTTGATTCAGTCATTCATGAATTCATTCATTTATTCCACAAATAGTAATGAACGTATGTGTTGGGCACTGAGATGAACTGTGGGGAAAATAATTAATGACATGGTTTCTGCCTCTGAGAAAGTTATAGCATACTAGGGGCAACAGACACAAATAAAAAAGTGTAATGAATGAGCCGGGCGTGGTGACTCATGTCTGTAATCCTAGCACTTTGGTAGGCTGACTCAGGTGGATCACTTGAGCTCAGAAATTTGACACCAGCCTGGCCAACATGGCAAAACCGCATCTCTACAAAAAATACAATAATTAGTGTGGCATGGTTGCTCATGCCTGTAGTCCCAGGTACTTGGGAGGCTGAGGTGGATTGCTTGAGCCCAGGAGGTCGAGGCTGCAGTGAGCTGTGACTGCGCCACTGTACTCCAGCCTGGATGATAGAGCAAGACTCTGTCTCAAAAAAAAAAAAAAAAAAAAAGGTGTAATGAAGTGTTATAGGTGCATTTTTAACCCAATTGTCTATTTGTTTTGCCATGTTCTTAAGACATGGAAAAGATTGGTACAGGGAACACAGGCACAAAAGTGTAAATGGCACTTTTGGGAAGCTGCCAATAGTTTCATATGGACAGACCCCAGACTTCAAGGGAGGGCGTAGTGAGAGATAGGGTTAAGAGGTAAACCATGGTCAGAGCATTGCCTGCCAAGTTAAGGAGTGTGGAAGTAAAAATTATTCATCATCTACTTTATTTGGTTAAAATGAAAATAAACTATTGATCCTATCAATATTTGACGAGAAGCCTTGGGAGTTAAAATCCTGTTGAAGTAAGTTGCTTGAAAACTTGAAATAATCCTATGTTAGTTATTTTCCTCGTTAATAAAATAAAGAAGAGAAGTTTAGAAAATACGTTACAGGACCAACAGCTTTGTATGCCCACTGCACAGCAACAGACCAATACATTGAGACAGTAGGGTTTGCAGCAGAGAAAGAGTTTAATGATTGCAGGGTGGCTTAGCAAGGAGATGAGAGGAGATCTTCAAGTCCATCTCCCTAAGGAGTTCTGGGCTGGGTTTCTTAAGGGGTTGTGGAGAGTGAGGGGCTGGAAAATTGGGGTCATTGAGCGGTTGGGGTCAAGGGGATAAAGTCATCAGGATGTGGAAACTGCATTCTTTGGTGAGTCAGCTCCTCGTATGATCCTTCAGAACTGCTGATGTCAATGGGGTCCTTCAGATCCGCTGATGTCATTAGTTTCACTGGTGTGTAGGACCTGAAAGGATATCTCAAATGGAAAACAACATTTTATAATGTCCAAGTTGTCATCTATAATAGAGCAGTTAAGGGGAACTATACTATCCGATCTGTGTGATTCTAGGACAATATGCCCTAAACAACAATGAGAGAGCAGGTCAGAAAGCCAGCTGACATAATGACTAATGCTGAATGTGTTGCAAGCTTGGTTTATTTTCATTTCTTTCCCTCTCTTCTTTCCTGATTAATTTTAAAAGGTTTATAAGGACAGTTCCAAATATGTTCTATTGACACAGGAGCATAATAAACAAAAGGAGAATGGGGCCAAAGTCACATCTCAGTTTAAATATGATAAGCTCTGTTTCTTGTTATCATAAACTATTGAAAAGTAGCAGAGAGTACTGTCATATTTGTTTAAATGCCGGAGTTTTAGATTGATCTCACAGGAATGTTCCCTCTAACAGAGCACGTGATGATCACAAAGCCAATAAAACGTGTTCTGGGACATTGCAATCGCTCTTTAATCTATTTGATGCGTTTGGTATAGTAAACTGAGTTTTTAAAACCTAAACTATAAATTAACCTACCTGACTTTAGATAAGCAATCTGCCAATATAAATATTGTGTAGGTTCTTTTGTTAGCCATAAAGCTATACATCTTTTGGCTCTAGCTGTCTTCTTGTAGACTGCTTCAAATAAAGGATTCACAGATCCACATTAAAGCACAACATCGTCTTGTTCCTTCACAGGAATTTGGATTTGTCTGAAGACAATGGGAAGCCATGGAAGGTTTTTTTTTAATTTTTTAAATTTTTTTGCGATGACTCTTGGGTTCAAGCAATTCTCATGCATCAGCCTCCCGAGTAGCTGGAATTACAGGCGTGTGCTACCATTCCCAGCTAATTTTTTTGTATTGTTAGTAGAGGTGGGGTTTTGCCATGTTGGCCAGGCTGGTCTCGAACTCCTGACCTCAAGTGATTCACCTGCCTTGGCCTCCCAAAGTGCTGGGATTACAGGCGTGAGCCACTGTTTCTGGCCCATGGAAGGGTTTTAAGCACAGTAGAAACATAATCAGAGTTGTGTTTTATTTATTTATTTATTTGATAGCGTCTCACTCTGTCATCCAAGCTGGAGTGCAGTGGTATGATCATGGCTCACTGCAGCCTCCACCTTCCCAGGCTCAGGTGATCCTCCCACCTCAGCCTCCTAAATAGCTGGGATTATGGGGGTACGCCACCACACCCGGCTAATTTTTGTATTTTGTGTAGACACGGGGTTTTGCCATGTTGGCCAGGCTGGTGTCGAACTCCTGGGCTCAAGTGATCTTCCCACCTCAGCCTTCCAAAGTGCTGGGATTACAGGTGTGAGCCACCACCCCTGGCCTCAGAGTTGTGTTTTATAAATAAACTCTGGAGCCCTGTAGAGGGAAAATAGGAGGGGAGAGAGCAACCAGAGGTGGAGCAATCCTAGCAGACTGTTGCCGGAATCCAGGTGAGAAATACTCATGGCCTGAACTAAGGCAGTAAAGTGGAGACGGAAGGGATGGGATGGACATAATGACTTAAGGAGGTAGAATTAATACTGATTGGACATGGGGGATGAGGAAGGGGTCTAGGATGATTCCCAGGTTTCAGACTTGGGCAACTGGATGGAAGGGAGTTGTCTGGCATCTATTAGGCACTTACTAAGTTTGTTGAATACATGTGCAGATAGGGAATAACATGAAAATAAAGAGGAGGATCAGATTACAGTGAATCATCATTATTTTAGTTTTGAATGTGTTGAGTCTGAGGTACTGCTATGATTCTCCCTAAGTACGATTTTACTATGGGGTCATGCTGTGACTCCTCACATTTAATATAAGATGAAAAATGAGCAAAAGATTTGAATAGGCATTTCACCAAAGAAGACAAACAAATAGCCAATAAGCACATTAAAGGATGCTCAACATCATTAGTCATTAGGGAAATGCAAATCAAAATCACAATAAGCTATCAATCCATACCAACTAGGATGGCTAATATTAAAAAAGATAATATGGCCAGGTGCGGTGGCTCATGCCTGTAATCCCAGCACTTTGGGAGGCCAAGGTGAGTGGATCACTTGAGGTCAGGAGTTTGAGACCAGCCTGGTCAACATGGCGAAACCTCGTCTCTACTAAAAATACAAAAATTAGCTGGGAATGGTGGCATGCGCCTGTAATCCCAGCTACTCAGGAGGCTGAGGCGGGAGAATCACTTGAATCCAGCACGCAGAGGTTGCAGTGAGCTGAGATCGCGCCACTGCCCTCCAGCCTGGGTGACAGAGCGAGACTCCCTCTCAAAAAAAAAAAAAAAAAAAAGCCGGGCGCGGTGGCTCAAGCCTGTAATCCCAGCACTTTGGGAGGCCGAGGCGGGCGGATCACGAGGTCAGGAGATCGAGACCATCCTGGCTAACATGGTGAAACCCCGTCTCTACTAAAAATACAAAAAGAAATTAGCCGGGCGTGGTGGCGGGTGCCTGTAGTCCCAGCTACTCCGGAGGCTGAGGCAGGAGAATGGCGTGAACCCGGGAGGCGGAGCTTGCAGTGAGCCGAGATCGCGCCACTGCACTCCAGTCTGGGCGACAGAGCGAGACTCCGTCTCAAAAAAAAAAAAAAAAAAAAAAAAAAAAAAAAAAAAAAAAAAAAAAAAAAAAAAGATAGTGTTGGTGAGCATGTGGAGAATTTGGAACCCTCATATGAAGCTGGTGAGATTGTAAAATGGTGCAGCCTCTTTGGAAAACAGTTTGGGACTTCCTCAAAATGTTAAAAATAGAGTTATCATTTGACCCAGCAACTTCACTCTTAGGGTATATATATTCAAGAGAATTGAAGGCATATGTCCACACAAAAAACCTGTATGTAAATATTCATTTCAGCATTATTCATAATAACACAAAAAAGCAGAAACAACCCAAATGTTTATCAACTGATGAATGCATAAACAAAATGTGGAATAGCCACACAATGGAATATGATTCAGACATTAAAATGAAGTACTGATAAATAGATGAACCTTGAAAACATTATGCTAAACAGAAGAAGCCAGTCACAAAGGCCACATATTGTGTGATTCCATTTATATGAAATGTCCAGAATAGGCAAATCCACAAACATGGAAAGTAGATTACTGGTTGCCAGGAGTGGGGTGGGGGAGGAAAGAATGGGATGTGACTGCTAAGGAGTATGGGGTTCTTTTGGGGGTAATAAAAGTGTTCTGAAACTAGATAGTGACGATTGTTGCACAACCCTGTGAATATACTAAAACCCACTGAATTGTACACTTCAAAAGAGTGAGTTGTATGATATGTGAATTATGCCTCAATAAAGCTGTTATAAAATATATATATATATATATATATGTACAACCCTAGGTCCAGGGCTCAAGCTACGAAACAGCTGCAGTTCTTTCAGAAAGGTGACTGAGCCAGCCCCAGTTTGCAGCAGCTGATCTCAGGTTGACAGTCTTCAGAAATGGGCTTTGCTAAAATCAACCTGCCCTCCGACCCCTTTCCAGCAGGGGATTTGCATTCCAGTATTCCAATTTAAATTAGAGGATGGGGCCAGGCACGGTGGCACGTGCCTGTAGTCCTAGCACTTTAGGAAGCTGAGGTAGGCAGATTGCTTGAGCCCAGGAGTTCGAGACCAGCCTGGGCAAGCTGGTGAAACCCCATCTCTACAAGAAAAAAAAAAGAAAACAAAAACAAAAACCCCAAAAATTAGGCATGGTGGCCTATGCCTTTAGTCCCAGCTACTCTGGAGGCTGAGGTGGGAAGATCACTTGAGCCTGGGAGGTCGAGGCTGCAGTGAGCCCAGATTGTGTTACTGCACTCCAGCCTAGGTGATAGAGGGAAATCCTGTCTCAGTAAATAAATAGAGGGCTGGGTGCGGCGGCTCATGCCTGTAATCCCAGCACTTTGGGAGGCCAAGATGGGTGGATCACTTGAGACCAGGAGCTGGAGACCAGCCTGGCCAACTTGGTGAAACCCCATCTCTACTAAAAATACAAAAATTTCTACAGGCACCTATAATCCCAGCTACTCCAGAGGCTGAGGCAGGAGAATTGCTTGATCCAAGGAGGTGGAGGTTACAGTGAGCTGAGATCGTGCCACTACACTCCAGTCTGGGTGACAGAGCGAGACTCTGTCTCAAAAAAAAAAAAAAAAAAAATTAGAGGATGTGGGCTGAGGAGCATATAAGACTCTCTGTCTGGTCAGGGCAACTCTTTTCTTTCTTTCTGCTTTTCATTTTGGCAATAACAAATCTGATTCTGCAGCTGATCAAGGATGACACTGGTGAGAACCCTGTGAGGGAGTGGAGCAGCCTGGACGCTTACCACGAGAGGGAGGTGTTGTGAAAGCAGTGCAGAGGATGGGGTGGGCAGCAGTTGGGGCAGGAGAAAGCCGACTGCTGCCTGGTGTGCAAAGAAGTCCTTCCAAGTCTCCAGGACTGGACTCTTCCTGAGCAAGTCCGGTGTGTAGGTGTGTAGGGGTGGGGTGTGTGTATGTGTAGGGGATACGGTCTGTTTGGAGACACGTTTTGATTATGATTTTTTATCATCTTAAAAGATCCTTCAACTTTGATTCCTGAAAGAAATTTTGTCACGATTGCTTGCTCTGCTTTTTTGATCTTTACTCCCATGAAGTTTGGGAGAGTACTGGTTACAAGTTGGGAGTGATTTCATACTTAAAAATAGGGACCCTGGGTATGCTCTGAAAATGGGATTCTTGGCGGTGGGGGAAACAAGCTCTTTCATGGTTAATGCTGATAGCTGTTGGGTAAGTTTGTGAAACTTTGGGTAAGCGGAAAGGAGCCTTCTGTGATTGGGCCAAGATCCCAGAACTCTGAGAGGTTGAGGAGCGAGGATCCCTTAAACTCAAGAGTTTGAGACCAACATGGTGATCAACATGGTGGTCAACATGGTGAAACCCCGTCTCTACAAAAAATACAAAAACTTAGCTAGGTGTGGTGGTGCACACCTGTGGTCCTAGCCACCTGGGAGGCTAGGACCTCGGTATAGTGTAGTGGTTAGATGCAAGGCTTCTGCAGGTGAACACTCTGGATTTGATCGTGTCTCTACTATTCACTCTGTTTCACCTTGGAAAAGTCACTTAATTTTTGCCTTAATCTGTGCTTCAGTTTCCTCATGTGAAAAATGGGCATAATAATTGCATATACCCTCTATTGTGTGTATATATATATTATATATACATACACACACACACACACACACACACACACGGTTTCAAACAGTGCCTGGCAAGGAAAGTTCTCTGTAACTGTTCACTATTATTATTATGTGTCAAGCTGAAGAGTTCTGACTTTATCCTGTGGGTGACAGGGAGTCACAGACAGAATCCAACGAGAGCATAGCACGATCTGAAAGCAATCTCCTTCACCGAAGGTCAGTTTAGAATTTAAGAATCAGATAAAGTCATAAGAAAAAAGAAGGGAGGATCACCTGAGCCCAGGAGGTTGAGGCTACAGTGAGCTGTGATTGCACCACTGCACTCCAGCCTATGCGACAGACAGACGCTGCCTCAAAAAAAAAAAAAAAAAATCAAAAAGAAAAGAAAAAACAATTATTGACTTGAAGAATACTTAGTCTGTATGCCCAAGGTGGGAAGAAAAGAATGTCATGGTGGATCAGTTCAGGGAGCCATGTGCTGTTTACAGACTTGCTCTTAGGATCAGTGACTAAACTGATTGTAGTTTATAGACAAACCCAGGTCTGAAGATTTTAACCAAAGAAGGGAAAGAGGTCCTTTGCTTGAGACAGAAGAAAGTTAAGGTGCACGAGCTAGCCCAGAATAGTGGTAAAGAGCTGATAGAAATGATTAAAGATGTTGCAATATGTGGAATTATGCATACTATAGAAAAATGGTGGTGTAATGCACCAGATAACGCACATTCCCATGGCACAGTTTCCTTCTGCGAAAGCTCAGGGGAAGAGACAGGTTTTCATTTTGGCAATAACAAATCTGATTCTGCAGCTGATCAAGGACGATACTGGTGAGAACCCTGTGAGGGAGTGGAGCAGCCTGGACTCTTACCATGAGAGGTAAGGTCTAGTGGTAAGAGAGAGAGAAAGGAGAAAGGTCCTTTCTCCTTTCAGGGAGAAAGGTCTCAGATGGCAATAATAAGACAACAACGACCCAAAATAATACTAATATCTAACAATTATGTATTGCTTTACGTGCATTAACTCATTTAACCCTCTCAGTAAATCACTGAGATTTCTTTTTCCCATTTTGAAGATGAGCACACAGGAACAGAGGCCAATTCATTTACCCAAGGCTGCAGAACAAGTAAATGTCAAAGCCTGATTTTGAACCCAGGCCATCTGGCCTCAGAGTCTATGCTCATGATTCTATTTTTAATTTTTTTCTTTTGAGACAGAGTCTCACTCTGTCTTCCAGACTAGAGTACAGTGGCGTGATCTCAGCTCATTGCAGGTTCAAGCTATTCTCCTGCCTCAGCCTCCTGAGTAGCTGGGAATACAGGTGCCCACCACCGCACCTGGCTAATTTTTGTATTTTTAGTAGAGTTGGGGTTTCGCTGTGTTGGCCAGGCTGGTCTTGAACTCCTGGCCTCAAGTAATCTGCCTGCCTCAGCCTCCCAAAGTTCTGGGATTAAAAGCATGAGCCACTGTGCCTGGCCTCATGATTCTATTTAAGAAAAAATTTTTTAGGCCAGGTGCGGTAACTCACGTCTGTAATCCCAGCACTTTGGGAGGCAGAGGCAGGTGGATCACAAGGTCAGGAGTTCGAGACCAGCCTGGACAATATGGTGAAACCTTGTCTCTACTAAAAAAATATAAAAATTAGCCAGGCATGTTAGTGCATGGCTGTAGTCCCAGCTACTTAGGAGGCTGAGGCAGGAGGATCGCTGGAACCCGGGAGGCAGAGGTTGCAGTGAGCGGAGATCATGCCACTGTACTCCAGCGACAGAGCGAGATTCCATCTCAAAACAAACAACAACAAAAAACCCCCAACAATCCTTTTTTTTCTTTTTCTTTTTCTTTTTTTTTCTTTCTTTTTTTTTTTTTTTTTTTTTTTTTTTGAGACGGAGTCTCGCTCTGTCACCCAGGCTGGAGTACAGTGGCCGGATCTCAGCTCACTGCAAGCTCCGCCTCCTGGGTTTACCATTCTCCTGCCTCAGCCTCCCGAGTAGCTGGGACTACAGGCGCCCGCCACCACGCCCGGCTAATTTTTTGTATTTTTAGTAGAGACGGGGTTTCACCGTGTTAGCCCGGATGGTCTTGATCTTCTGACCTCGTGATCCGCCCGTCTCGGCCTCCCAAAGTGCTGGGATTACAGGCTTGAGCCACCGCGCCCGGCCTTCTTTTTCTTTTTTTTTTTTTGAGACGGAGTCTCGCTCTGCCGCCCAGGCTGGAGTGCAGTGGCGGGATCTCAGCTCACTGCAAGCTCCGCCTCCCGGGTTCACGCCATTCTCCTGCCTCAGCTTCCCGAGTAGTTGGGACTACAGGCGCCCGCCACCGCGCCCGGCTAGTTTTTTGTATTTTTTAGTAGAGATGGGGTTTCATTGTGTTAGCCAGGATGGCCTTTTTTTTTCTTATTATCTATCTATTGATTTTTCCAAAC
This sequence comes from Macaca thibetana thibetana, assembly GCF_024542745.1. Classification (NCBI taxonomy): domain Eukaryota; kingdom Metazoa; phylum Chordata; class Mammalia; order Primates; family Cercopithecidae; genus Macaca; species Macaca thibetana. The sequence continues at coordinate 53,080,357 of NC_065588.1, forward strand.
AGGGTCTTGCTCTGTTGCCCAGGGTAGAGTGCAGTAGTGCAATCATGGCTCACTGCAACCTCGACCTCCCAGGCTCAAGTGATTCCCCTTCCTGTCAGCCTCCAGAGTAGCTGGGTCTACAGGCAGTCTCCACCATGCCTGCCTAATTTTCGTATTTTTTGTAGAGATGGGATTTCACCATGTTGCTCAGGCTGGTCTCGAACTCCTCAAGGAATTCACCTACCTCAGCCTTCCAAAGTATTGGGATTGCAAGTGTGAGCCACTGTGCCCAGCCTCATGATTCTGTACTATCCACAAAATCAGGGTTGGGGCGGGGAAGCTCATGCAGAGAGGTTACTTGGAAAGAAAGAAAAGGAAAGGTAGTCAGGGAATCATCCAGAGTAGTCTTGTTGATATCTCTGTTTATTAGTGCTCTGTACTTCCTCATTCCAGGTCTTTGCTCTCATTATTCCCTTTGCCTGAAATACCCTTGTTCCCAGTCTCTGCATGTCAAATACCATCTGTCCTCCAAGGCTCAGCAAACCATACTTCCTTCATTTCAAAGCTCTTTGGTTTCGATGGAACATAGGCAGTGTGAGAAAGAGGAGGGGGAGAAAAGGTCAAGATCCAATCATGGAGGGCCTTGTACAACTAAGGTTTTAGATTTAGATTTTCAGTAGGTTGAATGCTATTGAGGGAGTGACATCGGCAGAGCTGCACTTTAGGGAAATTAACCAGACAGCCCTATGTGGATGAGAGGGGAAGTGAGAGTGACACTGTGGGGTTAGTGAGAAAGCTTCTCTGATAGGCCAATCAAGAGGCATTGAGGAGTCCTTGCATTTAGGGTGTAGAAGGGAGAGGAGGAGCTGGGAGGGGAGAAGGGAAAGGGACACTGTGACTGCTGTAGGAGAACGGGAGCAGAGCATCTCAGAAGTGAAGGGAGAAGCGTGTTCTTCATATTGCGTAGTCAGAAGGATTAAACCATGGTTTCTGACTGTGAGAGACAGGAGCTGAGGGGCAAATGTAGGCCATAGCCTGACCATGAAAAGTCAGCTAGTTTTTGTATTTTTAGTAGAGATGGGGCTTAGTTATGTTGCCCAGGCTGGTCTCGAAAGGGAAAGGCAGTGTAGTGTAGTGTTTAGATGCAAGGCTTCTGCAGGTGAACACTCTGGATTTGATCGTGTCTCTACTATTCACTCTGTTTCACCTTGGAAAAGTCACTTAATTTTTGCCTTAATCTGTGCTTCAGTTTCCTCATGTGAAAAAGGGCATAATAATTGCATATACCCTCTATTGTGTGTAAATATATTATATATACATACATACACACACACACACACACACACACACGGTTTCAAACAGTGCCTGGCAAGGAAAGTTCTCTAAAACTGTTCACTATTATTATTATGTGTCAAGCTGAAGAGTTCTGACTTTATCCTGTTGGTGACAGGGAGTCACAGACAGAATCCAACGAGAGCACAGCGCGATCTGAAAGCAATCTCCTTCTTCACCGAAGGTCAGGTTAGAATCTAAGAATCAGATAAAATCATAAGAAAAAAGAAGGTGCTAAATATTGCAGTGAGGTCTGAGGAGAAGAGAGAGAGGAAGCCTTGGGAATTATCTGCTAATAAGTCCTTGGTGAGCTGTGAGAGAGTTTCCAGAGAGTGATGGGAATGGAAGGTGAAGTGCAAGGAGCTCATGGGTGGCAAGAAAATAGAGGGCCTGTGCTTGCCCTTTGAATGTTTCGGCCATATGCGGAAGAGAGAGAATGGTTATTAAACGGGTGGCAGGTTAGGATGGTCTTAGGGAGGAAGAAAGGTAGAAGAAAGAGGATAGAGGACAATATAGAGACATTTAGAGCAGAGGTACCCTCACTGGGCCCTGGAACCCCTGAGATGACAGGCAAAATGTTGTGGGTATGAATTAGAGTGTCCAGGTTGAGCTGATCTGGATTTTGGCAGGGAGGCAACGTGTATGCTCATCTGTGGAAGGAGAGCTAGGTAAACATGAGGTTGGGAAATTTTGAAGGTTAGTAAAGATTTGGAGCAGGTGTTGTTGGGAAATAATAAGGGAAAGGTCAAATGGAGGCAAACAAGGTTTGCCTTGTATGGGGGGGCCAGTTGAAATAGGATAACATTGATTTGTTGTATAAAAGTTTGTTTTCTGGTCTTTCTCTAGCACCACTTGGCAGCTGGCAGCTAGAGAACATGGATGGTAAAGGCTTTGGGGTGATAGTGAAGCACCCCTAAAGTGGCCAGCTATGAGACCTATGCTGAATAAGAAGGCAAATGAAACTGTGAGAGGATTGCAGTAATAGACAGAGGCTGAGGAAAAGGAAGGCAGAGCGGGAAGAAAGAGGTAGAGGGGAGGGGGGGAGGGGAAGAGCCCCAAAGATAGGATGGGGCTGTGCAGAGAGGGCAATTTCAGCTTTTCAAGGTTTTTTTTTTTTTTTTTTTTTTTGGCAGTGTCTCACTCTGTCACTTAGGCTGGAGTGCAGTGGCGTGATCTTGGCTCACTGCAACCTCCACCTCCCAGGTTTAAGCGATCCTTATGCCTCCGCCTCCCAGTTAGCTGGGACTACAGGCACTGCCCCCACACCTAGCTAATTTTTGTATTTTTAGTAGAGACAGGGCTTGGTCATGTTGCCCAGGCTGGTCTTGAACTCCTGACCTCAGGTGATCCGCCTGTCTCAGCCTCCCAAAGTGCTGGGATTACAGGCGTGAGCCACTGTGCCTGGCTTAGCTTTTCAAGATCTTTGTGGGAGAGTAGCTTCAAGCAATGATGAAGCCCAAGATGGGGATCAGACATGAAATAAACAGTGGAAGTTCTTAACCTATGCATGTGTTAATCACATGCATGAAGGTGTTTTCTAGGCTCAACCTCAAAACTCATTAAAGAAAATTAACCAGATAGCATGGTGTATGAGAAAGGAAGAGACTGACAATATGATGTAAGAAAGCTGAATTCTCATTTACAATAGCAGGAAGTTAATTGAGAATGTAAAAAATTGGTAAATCAAGAAATAGCAGCTTAAGTACTGTGTATAAATAATTTGAGTCAAAGGCAAAAACGTAAAGTAATTGCACAGCTTTTGCAGATGAATGGTTTGTAAAAGCAAGCAGGCCACTTTGGACATTTGGATATTTGAAATATTCGAGGCACATTCAGGTTTGGCCCAGGGTTTGGGATTCCGCCAGGCGTATCTCTTCTGCAGGTCTTCCTGCTGTTAAGCATGCGATGGCTGAATAGTAATGCCCGGGGAGGCTGTGAGGGCCAAGCTTCTCCCTAACGGGGGAAATACGTTTTCATCTTTGACTGGCAACAGAAAATTACCTTTTAGTCAATACACAGTCAGGATGAAGCTCTCTCTGTTACTGTAGTGCACCAGGGAATGCCCGTTGGGCAGAACAGAGGCAGCTGGCTAGAGAACACAGAGGTCTCAGATTGGAGAGAAGCAAAGGGCTTCAGAGAAGGAAGGAGAGAGATGGGGGAAGAGGGGAAAAGGAGAGAAAGAGAAGATGGTGGGGGAGGGAGGAGCAATAGATGCCTCTCTCCACTGTTTTCTCCCCCTCACTGTCTCCTTCCATTTTACTTGCCTACACCCTAAGTTGCCCTCTCGCTACTGCCTTCTCTCCTATCCTTCCCAGACCAGGCTTTTGAAAGAGTCTCCACTTGGCTCCACTTCCTGCCCTCTAATTCATGCAGCAGTCCACTGAAGATTGGCTTCTGTGCCCTGCACTCTCTGAGTCTCCCCATTAAGAGCACCAGTGCCCTCCTATTACTCAGCAGACCTGCTGGTTGCATTGCTGATCCTAATTAAGCCCCCCTTCCCTTGGCTTCCATCAGCTTTCTTTTTCCTACTTCTCTGGCTCATTCTGCCTGCTTTTTTTCTCTCAATTTTTTCTCAGGATATTTTTATTTAGAAAAACTTAATTTATCTAACATTTATTAAGTATCTGCTATGTGCCATTCACTGGGCCAAGTGCAGACTAATATGTAACCTGGGCTCTCAAGGGCCTTATAGTCTAAAAATGGGGAAAAGCAGTACAATGAAGTGCAGCAGGCATCATGATAAACCCAGGCCACAATGGGGACACTAAGGAGGGTATAGTCAATTCTGTTGGACCATGGGGCAGGTTAAATGAAGGCAGGAAAAATCTCTTGCCTGGACCATTCTTGTCCTCTCTGTATGTAATCTCTCAGTGCTCACCTATGAAACAGTGTGGCAGCCATGGAGGTGCATTGCTCAGATCACTCAAGAGAATCTGCTGTGAGGAGCGAGGTTGACTTCCAGCCTCCAGTTGTTGCACTCTCCCATCTGCTGTGGTATTTATACTGAGGCACGCTCCTCTTGGGCACTGGTCAGCCAGTGACCAGCAGGATGGCAGTACTGGAGCTGGACCAGTTCAGCCCAATGTGGGACTTCTCCAGTGGCAGTCTTTGCTCAGGCTCATGGGCCTGGCTGAGACTTTCCTGGGGCTCTACTACAGTCTAAAGCTCTTCCTACCTTGTCCTCCTTCTGTTCCCCTCTCCTTCCAGAGGTGTCAGATCTGCATTACCACCTATTCCTGTGCTTTACCCCTTTGTTCTCTGAGGGTGTTTCCCCCATAATCTCTTGCATGTCCAATTTTGTCTTGGCATCTGAACTGACACGGAGGAACAATGATGGGACCTGTCTTGTAGGGTTCTTGTGAGAATTCAAAAAGTTAATATATGTGACATCTTAGAACAGAGCTGGATACACAGCAAGTGCTCAGCAAGGGTTAGCTATTTTTTTTTTTTTTTGAGATGGGCATGAGATGGGCAGAGTCTTGCTCTGTCGCCCAGGCTGGAGTGCATGATCTCGGCTCAGTGCACCCTCCATCTCCTGGGTTCAAGCAATTCTCTTGCCTCAGCCTCCTGAGTAGCTGGGATTACAGACACCCACCATCATGCCTGACTAAGTTGTATTTTTGTAGAGATAGGGTTTCGCCATGTTGACCAGGCTGGTCTTGAACTCCTGACCTCAGATGATCTGCCTGCCTCAGCCTCCCAACATGCTGGGATTACAGGCATGAGCCACTGTGCCTGGCCTAGCTGTTATTTTTTAAATTATCCTTTTGATATGGTTTGGCTTTGTGTCCCTACCCAAATCATATCTTGAATTGTAATTCCCAGGTGTTTAGGGAGGAACCTGGTGGGAGGTGATTGGATCGTGGGGGTAGTTCCCCCCATGTTATTCTCATGATATGAGAGAGTTTTCATGAGAGCTGATGGTTTTATAAGTGTTTGGTAGTTCCTCTCTTGCTTGCTTTTGCTTTCCTGCCATCATGTGAAGGATGTGTTTGCTTCCCTTCCACCATGATTGTAATTTTTCTGAGACCTCCCCAGCCATGTGGAACTGTGAATCAATTAAACCTCTTTTCTTTTTTTTTTTTTTGAGACGGAGTCTCGGTCTGTCGCCCAGGCTGGAGTGCAGTGGCCGGATCTCAGCTCACTGCAAGCTCCGCCTCCCGGGTTCACGCCATTCTCCTGCCTCAGCCTCCCGAGTAGCTGGGACTACAGGCGCCCGCCGCCTCGCCCGGCTAGTTTTTTGTATTTTTTAGTAGAGACGGGGTTTCACTGGGTTAGCCAGGATGGTCTCGATCTCCTGACCTCGTGATCCGCCGGTCTCGGCCTCCCAAAGTGCTGGGATTACAGGCTTGAGCCACCGCGCCCGGCCAAAACCTCTTTTCTTTATAAATTACCCAGTGTCGGATAGTATCTTTATAGCTGTGTGAAAACGGACTAATACACCTGTAGATCTCAACTTATAGTTTATTCTCTCTAGGAAGCTTCTCAGACCTCTCTAGACTGCCTTAGAAGCCTCTCCCGAGTGTTTCAGCAGCCTCCTGTTTTTACTTCTGTTATAATGCATTGTTGTCAGTCTTCACAATGAGACTGTGCATTCAATGAAGAATGGACTGTGTATCGTTCACTCTTGTATATCAGTGCCTAACACAGTGTCTGACTCAAGTAGTTGTTGAATTAATGTTTGCTGAATGAAAATGATGATTAGGCTGAGACTTAAAAGATAAGCATTATGGCCGGGCGCGGTGGCTCACGCCTGTAATCCCAGCAGTTTGGGAGGCCAAGGTGGGTGGATCACCTGAGGTCAGGAGTTCGAGACTAGCTGGCCAACACGGTAAAACAGTCTCTCCCTACTAAAAATACAAAATTAGCCCAATATGGTGGCATGCGCCTGTAATCCCAGCTACTTGGAAGGCTGAGGCAAGGAGAATCACTTGAACCTGGGAGATGGAGGTTGCAGTGAGCTGAGATTGCGCCATTGCACTCCAGCCTGGGCAAAAAGAGTGAAACTCTGCTTCAAAAAAAAAAAAAAAAGAAAGTGTTATTTGCCAAGCAGATGAGGGCTACTTCTTTCCAGTAGAAAGAAGTGTGTGCAGAGGCATAAAAAACCTGTGCTTTGCAGGGCACTGAAAGTTGTTTGTTATGGCTAAAGGTTAGGATGCAAGAGAGAAGCCTAAGTAGCCAGAGTGCTGGGGACATTCATGTCAAACTAAGGAGTTTGAATTGCATAGACTCACCTCATGCAGGCGTTGTGGTATAGGCCTTATGATGCTAGTGGGCCCATACCCATCTTTGACTTCTATCTATGTTGTTATGAATTATGTTAGTTCAGCCAACATGTATAGATTACCAAAAAATGGTGGACTTTGCTCCAGAATTTCATATAGAAACATAGGCATCTGTGAACACTCATTTCAACAATGCTTCTGATTGGTCTAGGTTTACAAATTGCTTCGGCTGCAATAACTCACCCAAACTATTGGATCTCCTAGTGGATCTCACTGCCTTCACCACACCTGTTTCATCTATCCTCCACTGCCACTGTGAGACAGATCTTCCTAAAACTTAATCTGGCCACCAGACTCTAGTAGCATACTCCGTTTAATGTCTTCTAGTAGCATACTCTGTCCACAGGATAACATCCAGATTCTGTAGTGTGGCTTCCAAGGTCCTTCATGATTTGGCCCTTCACTACCTCATCTCCAGTCTCTTCCCCTGTATGTTCTGCTCTGCATTCATGCAGAATTGTTTATAGGTCTCAAGAAGTTCTGTGCTGCTCACAACTCCCTTCATGTACACATTGTTACTGCCTGGAATGTCATAATCTTTATCCACTTTTTGAACTTACCTATCCTATTTGGTAGGAAGTAGTACCAAAATCATTGCTTCTGTGCTAGGCTATTGGTCATCTTCCTTTGTAGACTGTGTGTATACTTTTGTTATGGCACCTTTCACACCGCATTGGATTTGTTTGGTTACCTCACTGACTTCCCTCTCTAGACTGTGGCTCCTTGAGGGTAGGACCGAGTATTAGTCAATAAAGAGTCCCTATCACCTACTGCAATACCTGGCACATGGCGAATATTGAATAGATATATTGGTTAAAGAAAAGGAAGGAATAAAATGTTTTCTTTCTATTGAAAGAGAAGGAAGCACCCTCACCATGTGGCTCTACCTGGTGGCCTTTGTGGGCCTGTACTACCTTCTGCGCTGGTACCGGGAGAGGCAGGTGGTGAGCCACCTCCAAGACAAGTATGTCTTTATCACGGGCTGTGACTCGGGCTTTGGGAACCTGCTGGCCAGACAGCTGGATGCGCGAGGCCTGAGAGTGCTGGCTGCGTGTCTGACGGAGAAGGGGGCCGAGGAGCTGAGGGGCCAGACATCTGATAGGCTGGAGACGGTGACCCTTGATGTTACCAAGATGGAGAGCATCGCTGCAGCTACTCAGTGGGTGAAGGAGCATGTTGGGGACAGAGGTATGAAATATTTTCTCCTTTCATTTATTTAGGCATGAAGATACTAAGGTTATATATACAGTTGTTCCTTGGTGTCTACTGGGGATTGGTTCAAGGACTGCTTGTGGATACTAAAATCCGAGGATGCTCAAATCCCTTATATAAAATAGTGCAGTATTTGGTTATAACCTATGCACATCCTTTAAGTTATAGATAATTTAAATCATACCTGGGTTACATAAAATGCTAAATACTTTGTAAATGATATGTAAATAGTAGTTATACTGTATTATTTAGGGCAGCTGTCCCCAGTCTTTTTGGCACCAGGAACCAGTTTTGTGGAAGACAATTTTTCCATGGACAGGGAGTGGGGATGGTTTTGGGATGATTCAAGTGCGTTGCATTTATTGTGCGCTTCATTATATTATTACATTGTAACATGTAATGAAATAATTATACAACTCACCATGATGTAGAATCAGTGGGAGCTCTGAGCTTGTTTTCCTGTATCTAGACTGTGCCATCTGGGGGTGATAAGAGACACTGACAGATCATCAGGCATTAGATTCTCATCAGGAGTGCACAGGCTAGATCCCTATCAGGTGCAGTTCACAATAGGGTTAGTGCTCCTGTGAGAATCTGCTGCTGCCACTGATCTGACAGGAGGCGGAGCTCAGGCAGTAATGCCCATGATGGGGAGTGACTGTAAATACAGATGAAGCTTTGCTTGCTTGCCTGCCGCTCGCCTCCTGCTGTGTGGGCTGGTACCAGTCTGTGGCCCAGGCACTGGAGACCCCTGGTTTAGGGAATAATGACAAGGAAAAAAGTCTATATATGTTCAGTACAGAGGCAAATTAAAAATTGTTTTTTCTATCCATAGTTGATTGAATCCATGGATATGAAGGGCTGTGTGTATCAAAAGCTGGGCTTAGAAGGCCGGCCTTCATTTGAAGGACTGTTGAGGTCTTTTGTGGCATTTCATTTCCTTAACAATGTTTATTTTGAAAAACAAGCTCAATAGATTTGAAGCTATTATCTCATATTGCAAGTAGAGTATTTATAAACATAATTCTTTATATTTGAGGAGTTGGGGTACAGTGGCATATCATAGCTCACTGAAGCCTTGATCTCCTGGGCTCAAGCGATCTTCCTGCCTCACCCTCTCAATTAGCTGGGATTAGAGGCGGTTGCCACCATGCCTGGCTAATTTTTTTATTTTTTTTATTTTTAGTAGAAACACGGTCTTGGTATATTGCCCAGGCTAAGACGTTCTTAAGAATCTGATTACCTTCCCTTGGCTGCTACTTAAAATATTAAAATATAGGCATTTCTTGAAGTCAACCTTTGGTCTTCTTCAAAAAATGTTTTAAAATTTCATTTCATTTAAAAATCAACACACTATTTCTTAGAGAAATTTTAGGTTTGTAGAAAATCGAACAGAAAGTACAGAGCTCCTATATACCCCCTCAACAATTTTCCCCTTTTTTTTTGAGACAGAGTTTTACTCTGTTGCCAAGACTGGAGTGCAGTGGCGAAATCTTGGCTCACTGCAACCTCTGCCTCCCAGGTTCAAGCAATTCTCATGACTCAGCCTCCCGAGTAGCTGGGACTAAAGGCACGCACCACCACGCCTGGCTAGTTTTTGTATTTTTAGTAAAGACGGGGTTTCATCATGTTAGCCAGGCTGGTCTTGAACTCCCAACCTCAGGCGATCCTCTTGCCTTAGCCTCCCAAAGTGCTGGGATTACAGGCGTGAGCCACTGTGCCCACCCAGTTTTCCCTATTATTAACATCTTTCACTGGTGTGGTATATTTGTTACAACTGAGCCAATGTTGATATGTTATCGTTAACTGAAGTCCATAGTTTTCATTAGGGTTCACTTTGTATTATATAGTTCTATGGGTTTGAACAAATGTGTAATTACAAGTAGCCACCATTATTGTATCACACAGAAAAGTTTCAGTTCCCTAAAAGTCCCCCATACTTTACATATTCATTGCTCCCCACATCCTGGCAACCACTGCTGTTTTTACTGTCTCCATAGTTTTTCCATTTCCAGATGTCATAGAGTTGGAATCATATTTTTTTTTGAGACAGAATTTCACTCTTGCAATGGCATGATCTCGGCTCACTGCAACTTTCACCTCCCGGCTTCAAGCGAGTCTCCTGCCTCAGCCTCCCAAGTAGCTGGGACTACGGGCACGCGCCACCACGCTGAGCTAATTTTTGTATTTTTAGTAGAGATGGGGTTTCACCATGTTGGACAGGCTTGTCTTGAACTCCTGACCTCAGGTGATCTGTCCACCTCGGCCTCCCAAAGTGTTAGGATTACAGGCATGAGCCATCGCGCCTGGCTGGAATAATACTATATGTAGTCTTTTAGACTGGCTTCTTTCTTTTTTTTTTTTTTGAGACAGAGTCTCGCTCTGTCGCCCGGGCTGGAGTGCAGTGGCCGGATCTCAGCTCACTGCAAGCTCCGCCTCCCGGGTTTACGCCATTCTCCTGCCTCAGCCTCCCGAGTAGCTGGGACTATAGGCGCCCACCACCTCGCCCGGCTAGTTTTTTGTATTTTTTAGTAGAGATGGGGTTTCACCGTGTTAGCCAGGATGGTCTCGATCTCCTGACCTTGTGATCCGCCCGTCTTGGCCTCCCAAAGTGCTGGGATTACAGGCTTGAGCCACCGCGCCCGGCCTTAGACTGACTTCTTTCACTTAGCAGTATGCATTTAAGATTCCTTCATGTCTTGCCGGTTTTTTTTTTTTGAGACAGGATCTCCCTCTGTTGCCTAGGCCTGAGTGCAGTGGCCTGATCATGGCTCACTGCAGCCTCACTCTCCTGGGTTCAAGCGATCCTCCCACCTCAGCCTCTCAAGTAGCTGGAGTACAGGTACACACCACCATGCCCGGCTAATTAAAAAAAATTTTTTTTAGAGACGTTGTCTCACTGTGTCACCCAGGCTAGTCTTGAACTCCTGGGCTCAACTGATCCTCCTACCTTGGCCTCACAGTGTTGGGATTACAGGAATGAGCCACCATACCTGTTCTCCATGTCTTTTCATGGTTTCATAGCTCATTTCTGTTTTTTTGTTTGTTTTGTTTTGTTGAGATGGAAGTCTTACTCTGTTGCCCAGGTTGAAGTGCAGTGATGCAATCATAGCTCACTGTAGCACTGAACTTCTGGGCTCAAGTGATCCTCTTGCCTCAGCCTCCCAAAGTGCTGGAATTATAGGTATGAGCCACTACACCAAGCCTGACAGCTCATTTCTTTTTCTCGCTGCATAATATTCCATTGTATGTATGTACCACCGTTTATCATTCACCTATTGAAGGATATCTTGGTTGTTTTCAGTTTTTGGCAATATTAATAAATTCTCTTTTTAAGTTCTATTTTGTCTAGAAATTATTCAACTCCTCTTTGATTCCCTTCTTCTCCTTCTCCCTTGGTTTTTTGATTCAGTAGATTCTGGTAATTGGATCTCCTAAATAACTCCTCACTCTAGGAGTTGCAAAGTAGCAATGAAATTGCTTCTTTTGGCTGGGCGTAGTGGCTACACATCTGTAGTTCCAGCTACTTGAGAGGCTGAGGTGGGACCATTGCTTGAGCAGGAGTTTGAGGCTAAGTGGGCTATGATAGCACTTGTGAATAGCCACTGCACTCCAGTCTAGACAGCATAGTGAGACCCCATCTCTAAAAAGTAAAATCTTGCTTTGCTTGGGTTGCAGGATGTTATTTACTTATTTGTTTATTTATTTATTTTTGAGATGGAGTCTCACTCTGTCACCCAGGCTGGAGTGCGGTGGTGGGATCTCGGCTCACTGCAAGCTCCGCCTCCCCAGTTCACACCATTCTCCCACCTCAGCCGCCCGAGTAGCTGGGACTACAGGTGCCCAACACCATGCCCGGCTAATTTTGTTTTTGTATTTTTAGTAGAGATGGGGTTTCACCGTGTTAGCCAGGATGGTCTCAATCTCCTGACCTCATGATCCGCCCGCCTCGGCCTCCCAAAGTGCTGGGATTACAGGCGTGAGCCACTGTGCCTGGACTATTTCTTTATTTTTTGAGACAGAGTCCTGCTCTGTCACCCAGGCTGAAGTGCAGTGGCATGGTCGGCTCACTTCAGCCTTGACCTCCCAGGCTCAAGTGATCCTTCTACCTCTTAGCCTCCAGAGTAGCTGGGACTACAGGCGTGCACCACCATGCCTGGCGAATTTTTGTATTTTTTGTAGACATGAGGTTTCTCCATGTTGGTCTGAAACGCCTGGGCTCAGGCCATCCACTCGCCTTGGACTTCCAAAGTGTAAATTTTTTTTTGTTTTTTGGAGATGGAGTTTTGCTCTTGTTGCCCAGGCTGGCATGCAACAGTGTGATCTCTGCTCATTGCAACCTCTGCCTCCCAGGTTCAAGTGATTCTCCTGCCTCAGCCTCCCAAGTAGCTGGGATTACAGGCGCCCACCACCATACCCTGCTAATTTTGTAGTTTTAGTAGAGACGGGGTTTCTCCATGTTGGTCAGACTGGTCTCGAACTCCTGACCTCAGGTGATCCGCCTGTCTCGGCCTCCCAAAGTGCTGGGATTACAGGTATGAGGCACTGCACCCAGCCCAAAGTGTAAATTTTTTAAAAAACAATTTACTTTAAACTTGAAAATTTACTGATTTGGCTAAAAAAATTTTGAAAATCTAAAATGTACTTTAAAATATTACTTCTTTCCAGCACTTTGGGAGGCCGAGGTGGGAGAATTGCTTGAGCCCAGGAGTTCGAGACCAGCCTGGGCAACACAGTGAGATACCGTCTCAATTAAAAAAATAATAAAACATTACTTCTTGTCTGAGGATGTTCTTAACTCCCCAAGGCAGAGTCAGAAGTTATGGGTAATTATAGCCTCTTTGCTGTGCATACCCATTTATTTCTACTGTATTATTATTGTTTTCCCATCAGTTAGACTGTGAGCTCCTTGAAGATATGGGCTTCTCTTACTCATTTTTATATTTCCAACTTCTGGCATATTGCCTGGTACATGTTAAGGGCTCAACAAATGCTGAATGAATCTTCTATACTCATACTTTTGTCTATTACCCTTTTTATCTGTACCCTTGGTTTCTTACTCCTCACATGAATTTCCAACTACCTGCCGCATTTCTCCATCTGGAAATTCTACTAGTGCCTGAAACTCACAAATTCTAAAGGAGTCTTTATTTTCCTCTCAGCTCTTCACCAATTCTTTTTTTTTTTTTTTTTTTTTTGAGATAGAGTCTTGCTTTGTTGCCCAGGCTGGAGTGCAGTGGCGCGATCTTGGCTCACTGCAGCCTCTGCTTCCCAGTTCTCAGCGATTCTCCTGCCTCAGCCTCCTAGGTAGCTGGGATTACAGGCACACACCACCGTGCCCGTCTAATTTTTGTATTTTTAGTACAGACCGGGCCAGGCTGGTCTCGAACTCTTGACCTCAGGTGATCCGACTGCCTCAGCCTTCCAAAATTCTGGGATTATAGGCGTGAGCCACTGCGCTCAGCCTCTCTTTACCAATTCTACTTTTCTTTCTAGTCCTTCTCTCAGTTTATAATTTACTATCCATTCAGTTACAAAGACTTTTTACCTTGGAGTCTTTTTTAATCCTTATACTTTCAACCTTTCTGTATCTCTGTATTTTATGTGAGCCTCTTATAAGCAGCATATAGCTGATATAAAAACGAATCCAATCTGACAATTTTTATTTTTAAAGTGGAACATTTCTTTCATCTATACTGCTTTATTATTATTATTATTATTATTATTATTATTATTGGCAAAGTCTCACTCTGTCATCCAGGTTGGAGTGTAGTGCCACGATCGGCTCACTGTAATGTCCAATTCCTGGACTCAAGCCATCCTCCCACCTCAGCCTCCTGAGTAGCTAGGATTGCAGGTGTGCACCACCACACTCAGCTAACTTAAAATAAAATATTTTTGTAGAGTGGGTCTCCCTACATTGCCCAGGCTGGTCTCAAACTCCTGGTCTCAAGTGATCCTAATGCCTCAGCTTCCCAAAGTGTTGGGATTACAGGCATGAGCCACTGAGCCTGGCCTTAATTATTATGTTTGGATTTATTTATTTCATCTTATTTTGTGCTTTTTCTTTTTTCCTGTTTCTTTTATCCTCTTTTGAATTGATTGTTTATTCCACTTTTTCCACTACTAAATTGAAAGTACTATAATATTCTCTATTTCTATTTCCCTAGTAGTTCCTGTAGAAATTTTAAATGCATATGTGGTTTACCAAATGTAAAATTAACATCTTTACCTTTCTCCTGAGTAATCCAAGGCCCTCAGAACACTCACATTTCAGTCATCCTTCCTGACATACATGCTATTGCTGCTGTGTATTTCAGTTCTGGTTTTTGGCTCTCCAATGTGTAATGTTTGTTTAGATTTATCCTCTTTTTACCTTTTTTTTTTTTTTTTTTTTCTCATTACTCCTTCTTGAATTTTCCATCTAAAATTTCTTTCTTCCTTACTGAATATATGCCTAAGAATTAGAATTTAGAAGGTGCTGGGGCAAAATCTTTTTTTTTTTTTTTAAAGAAAAATATTTATTAAAATGTCTGATTACCCTTATTCTTGAAAGATATTTTTGCAGATAGGCTAGTCTATGTTTATAATTACTTTATCTTGGCACATTGGACACCATTCCAGTCTTCTGTCTCCTGTTGTTCATGTCCTTTATTTTTTGAGAGGGAGTCTCGCTCTGTCGCCCAGGCTGGAGCGCAGTGGCGCGATTGGCTCACTGCAAGGTCCGCCTCCCGGGTTCAGGCCATTCTCCTGCCTCAGTCTCCACCCGGGACTACAGGCGCCTGCCACCATGCCCAGCTAATTTTGTGTGTGTGTGTGTGTGTGTGTGTGTGTGTGTATTTTTAGTAGAGACGGGGTTTCACCGTGTTAGCCAGGATGGTTTCCATCTCCTGACCTCGTGATCCAACCGCCTCGGCCTCCCAAAGTGCTGGAATTACAGGCGTAAGCCCCTGCTCCCAGCCTGTTGTTCATGCCTTGATAAGTCGGTTGTTAGCCTAATTGTTTTTCCTTTGAAAATAATCTGTCCTTTCTTTCTGGCTATTTAAGGATATTCTCTTTCTCTGATTTTATTATTATTATTATTTTTGATCTTTATTTTGGTGTGTTTAGGTATGGATTTCTCTGTTTATACTGCTTGGGATTTATTTTTTTGGGGGTGGAAAAAGTAAAGTAGAGGTTCCTTCTCAAAGACTTTCCTCCCCATCTAATTAGGAATAAATAGTGACTTTTTAAAAAACCAAAATTTATTCAAAGACCTGTACTAACATTCTTAAATATCTGCTAGCTGTAATAAAGAAATCAATGTACTTTATGTTCTTAGCTCCCACAATTTAACCTAAATATTTGCCTGACGTGCTTATACTGGTCCAAACAAGTATTAGGTCATAGCCTGTTCCTCTTCTTTATTTGAAGGTTTTTTTTTTTTTTTTTTTTTTTTTGAGACGGAGTCTCCCTCTGTCGTCCGGGCTGGAGTGCAGTGGCGCGATCTCGGCTCACTGCAAGCTCCGCCCCCTCGGGTTCACGCCATTCTCCTGCCCAGCCTCCCGAGTAGCTGGAACTACAGGCGCCGGCCACCATGCCCGGCTATTTTTTTTTTTTTTTTGTATTTTTAGTAGAGACGGGGTTTCACCGTGTTAGCCAGGATGGTCTTGATCTCCTGACCTCGTGATCCGCCCGTCTCGGCCTCCCGAAGTGCTGGGATTACAGGCGTGAGCCACCGCGCCCGGCCTTTGAAGGTGTTTTTACCTTTCTCAACATTCCACAAATTACTTCCTCCTTCCTTTGCTCTCCTCTGCCTTTGCCTCTTTTAAAAAGTTCTAAGTGAGGCCAGGTGTGGTGGCTTACGCCTGTAATCCCAGCACTTTGGGAGGCCAAGGAGGGCGGATCACGAGGTCAGCAGATCGAGACTATCCTGGCGAAGATGGCGAAACCCCGCCTATACTAAAAATACAAAAAAAAATTAGCTAGTCGTGGTGGCGGGCCCCTATGGTCCCAGCTACTCGGGAGGCTGAGGCAGGAGAATGGCACGAACCCGGGGGGCGGAGCTTGCAGTGAGTGGAGATACCGCCACTGCACTCCTGCTGGGCAAGACTCTGTCTCAAAAAAAAAAAAAAAAAAAAAAAGAAGTTCTAAGTTGCTAGCCAATTAAGACAAATACAAAATGTGAGGTCCCGTTGCAGCCAATAAAAACCAGACACAACAATAAAACAGACAAGTCGGGTTATAAATGGCCCTGTCTCCTATGTTGCGTATACTCGCATGGCGAAACTGCTGGCGAGTATACCCTTTCTGCAAAAAGTAAAAAAAATGGCCTTACTAAAAAAATTAAATTTATGTTCAAGTGCTATTTCTTTACGACACCAAAAAACAAACACTTTAAATAGGGAGGGCTTCTTTAATCTGTTCATTATCACTTCTGGAAAATTCTTAGCCATCATTACTTCAAATACTGCCTTTATTCCATTTCCCTCCCTTATTTCTGGATCTGATTAGACATATGTTAAATGTTTTTACTTTGGTCTGACTTCCTTTTTCTTTCATGTTTTTCATCTCTTTATATTTGTGCCATAGTCTGTATAATTTTCTTTACTGTCTTCCAGTTTGCTATTTTCTTTCTTCCACTATGTCTATCTCCTATTAAACCAAATTTTAAAATTTAAAAATGTCTACCAAATTTTAAAATTTCAATAGTTGTATCTTTTATTTCTGAAAGTTTTATTTGGTTCTTTCTCAAATCTGCTTGATCAATTTTATAGTATTTTTATTAATATTTTCAATGCTTTTATTTAACAATTATATTTAGCAGGCTGGCTGCAGTGGCTCACGCCTGTAATCCCAGCATTTTGGGAGGCTGAGGCAGGTGGATCACGAGGTCAAGAGATCGAGACCATCCTGGCTAACATGGTGAAACCCCATCTCTACTAAAAATACAAACACTAGCTGGGTGTGGTGGCACGTGCCTGTAGTCCCAGCTACTTGGGAGGCTGAGGGCAGGAGAATCTCTTGAACCTGGGAGGCAGAGGTTGCGGTGAGCTGAGATCGTGCCACTGCACTCCAACCTGGCGACAGGGTGAGACTCTGTCTTAAAAATAAATTATATTTAGCAAACTTGTATGTTATATAATTTGGGCTGCAAACTCTCCTGGGGTGGTTAGTGGTTATGATTCCTCAAGAGTGATTCTTTCCCCACCAAAGTTCAAAATAGAGTATTTTTGCCTGAAATGAAACTTCTGATACGACTTTTAATTGTTTTAGGACTCTGGGGACTGGTGAACAATGCAGGCGTTGTTAAACCAGTGACCTTATGTGAGTGGCTGAACATGGAGGACTCTATGAATATCCTCAAAGTGAACCTCATTGGTGTGATCCAGGTGACCTTGAGCATGCTTCCCTTGGTGAGGAGAGCACGGGGAAGGATTGTCAATGTCTCCAGCATTCTGGGAAGAGTTGCTTTTTTTGCAGGAGTCTACTGTATCTCCAAGTATGGAGTGGAAGCCTTTTCAGATATTCTGAGGTAACTCTCTTAAGTTAAAACAAAAACAACTATTGAGCACTGAAATATGTCCCAGGCATTGTACTAGTTGCTTTCACCTATCTTATTTCATCACTCCTCAAATCTTGATACACAGATATTACTACTAGTTTATTTTATATAGACAACAACCTCAAATTTACATATCTTTCCCAAAGTTCACCTATCATAGCCAGAATTTGGCAGAACTGTGTTTTGACCCAGGTCTTTATCTTCTACCATTATGTCACAGTTTAATTCTCAATATTTATTTTGTAGTTTTGAGACAGGGTCTCACTCTGTTGCCCAAGCTGGAGTGCAGTTGTGTGATCATCATGGTTCATTGCAGCCTCAACCTCCCGCACTCAAACGATCCTCCCACCTCAGCTTCCCTGGTAGCTGGGACTGTGGGTGCACACCACCATGCCCAGCTAATTTTTTGTAGTTTGCAGGGATGGAGTCTCATTATGTTGCCCAGGCTAGTCTCAAACGCCTGGGCTAAAGTGATCTTCCTGCCTCAGCCTCCGAACATGTTGGGATTACAGGCATGAGACACTGTGCCCGACCTGGCTTTTATTCATGCATTCTTTCAGTTCCATGTCCTTCCACCAGCTGCTTCATTCTTTTTATAGAACCTCCCCACCCCAGTATATATGTGTGTGTATCATATATATGTGTGTATGTGTATTTATTTATTTTCTGAGACAGAGTCTCACTCTGTCGCCCAGGCTGGAGTGCAGTGATGCAATCTTGGCTCACTGCAACCTCTGACTCCTGGGTTCAAGTGATTCTTGTGCCTCAGCCTCCCAAGTAGCTGGGACCACAGGTACATGCCACTACACCTGGCTAATTATTTTAATTTTAGCAGAGATGGGGTTTCACCATGCTGGCTAGGATGGTCTCGAACTCCTGACCTCATGTGATCCACCCACCTTGGCCTCCCAAAGTGCTGAGATTACAGGTGTGAGCCACTGTGCCTGGCCTATTTATTTATTTTTAAGAGACAGAATTTCACTATATTGCATGGGCTGGAGTGCAGTGGCTATTCACAGGCATGATCATAGCTTACTACAACCTTGAACTCCTGGGCTCAAGCTGTCCTGCTGCCTTAGCCTGCTGAGTAGTTAGGACTACAGTCCTGTACCACTGCACTCAGCCTATTTTCCTTACAGTTCTTGAGAGAGAATCCTATTGGCTGAGTTCGTTTTTTGTGTGTGCCAGGCGACACCACATTGTGTGACATTTTTGTGCATGGTTATGGGTAAGACACTGCTGGAAGTACTTTCCATCCATTAAATCATTTAACTTTCAGAGCAACCCAATGAAGAAGGCATTATTTTTATTCTTATTATCCATCTGAGGAAACTGAGGCACAGAGGTTTGGTAATTTGCTCGTAGTCATATTGGTAATCACAGGCAGAGCTACTGTTCAGCCTTGCAAGGGACTCTCCTCCTATCAAGTCCCCTTCCTGGTCCAATCAGCTGTGGACAAGAGGCTGTAGTAACATGGTCCAAAATATTGCTGTGCACACTCCTCTTTAGCAGGGGCTGACTTTTGGGCAGTTTCACTTGGAAATGCGCTGTGAATATTAAAGGCAACATGTATTGACTTTCTATGACCACTGTGATAAATTATCATAGGTAATTTATGGTATATGGTGTTTTAAAGCAACACTTTTTTTTTGTAATCAGTTTGTAATTGGTATCACTGGGTCAAAACTGAGGTGTTGACAGGGCCACATTCGTTCTGAAATTCTTTGGCTGTGGCTACATCACTCCAGTCTCTGCCTCAGTGATCACATCGCCTTTTCCTCTTTTGTCAGTCATCAAATCCACTTCTGCTTCTCTTATGAGGATCTTTGTGATTGCATTTAGGGCCAACGCAGATAATCTAGGATAACCCCCTATCTCAACAGCCTGAACTTAATCACACCTGCAAAGTCTTTGTCACATAAGGTAACATTTACAGGGATTAGGACCTGATCTCTTTGGGGGCCCTTATTTAGCCTACCACATACCATGACTGGTGTGTAAGTGTTGCAATGTGAGTGTTACATGCCTAGGGAGGAAACAGAGAAATAGCCAAGAAAGTACATGAGTTGTTACCATGTGGTAGGCACCTCACTTGGCTTCCTGCCTATCTAACGTTCTGTGTACTGCCACAGGGCTGCTGTGTGATTTACCACCACCTACGACTGGTCTCTCAGACTCCTTGACTCATTCCCAGACTAAGAGCAAAGATATATCCTTCCAACATTCCAATGACTATGTAATTCCTTTAGAAAATTCAAGTTCACCCTAGTTGTGCTCAGGATAAACAAGCAAAGGAAATTTTGTTCTATATTTGCATTGGAGTGTTAAAGGGGAATGGAGACAAGGGGTGGTAGAAATCAGAGTGAGAAAACTCCAAGGAGAAGTGAAATTTAGAGGAGGAGAGTCACCTCTGGCTGCAAAGCCCTTTCCTCTTCTCCGTTGCATATGGGCACCTGGAGACTCTTTTTGAAGCTCTAACATGGAAGGTTTTAGGTTTTGGTTTGGTAAGCGAGGCTTTTTCCTTAGAACAGTAATTCTTAAACTCTAGCATGCCTCAGAGTCACCTGGAAGGCTTGTTAAAACAGATTATTGAGTCTCACCCCCAGAGCCTAGACTGGGGCCCAATACGTTGCATTTCTAAAATGTTACCAGATGCTGATGATGCCATTGATCCAGGGTCCACACTTTGAGAACCACTGCTTAGAGGTCATAATGCTTTGTGGTCTGCCTCCTTATGGACCATTATTTCAAACGTTTCTCCTTTCTATCAGCTTCAGCTTCGTCTTCTCCAGCAAGGTTGCCTGAACTTGTAGTTTAGGGAACACTCCTCATCACTGTCCCTAGAGCTCCTAGAGTATGCCTCTGCCATGGTGCACAATGCCGTCTTACTTCTCTCGGTGTAGGTGGTACTTAGTGCAGTACTTAGCCTATAATCGGCCCTTGATAAGTATTTTTGGAACTGTTTGTTAAACTAACTTGAATATTCTGGAACTGGCAATTTTAATGCTCATATCTGTTTCATTAGTGATCTTTTAGTCAACACACTGTCATTTTCCACAAGCCCATGCTTTTGCATGTGGAATTCGCATTGCCTGGTTTGTTACTCTTCCCTTTTCTTCACTTGGAAATTTCCTTTTGTCTTTTAAGATAATAGTCCCCAACCTTTTTGGCACCAGGGACCTGTTTCGTGGAAGACAGTTTTTTCACTGCCCTGGGTGGGGGTGGTGGGAAGAAAGAGATGGTTTTGGGATGAAACTGTTCCACCTCAGGATTCTTATAGGGAGGGCACAACTTAGATCCCTCGCATGCACAGTTCACAATAGGATTCATGCTCCTATGAGACTCTAATATCTGGCTGATCTGACAGGAGGCTGAGCTCAGGCGGTAATAATGCTGGCTTGCCCACTGCTCACCTCCTGCTGTGTGGCCCAGTCCATAACAGACCGCGGACTTACCGGTCTGCACCCCAGGTTTGGGGATTCCTGCTTTAAGACTCAACTGAAATATTTTTCTCCTCACTGAAGACTTCCCTGACTCCCTCAGAAAATCTATCTGTACCTTCTTCTCTACTTTCATAGCCCCTTGAATGCCTCTCCTTTATCATTCTTTTGAGTTGTGTTGTAATTATTTGCCTACTTATTGGACTCACCCACTGTGAGCTTTCTGAGGTGAGGAACTGAGTCTTAATCTTCTGAGTTTGTGAGACACTTAGCACAGTGCCAGTCATAATAAATGCTAATTTTATTTATTGTCATTGGTATCCTTCATGCCTCTAGAGTCTAGCACACAGTAGGTACTTAATAACTCTTTATTAAATGAGTGATTCTAGAGTTGAATGGTTATGGTAGTTGGTGTAATAATTTCCTAATTGTTGGATCCAGGGATGTTTATATTTAAATTTTTTTCCTCTCCATTTCTTTATTCTTTAAAATATTCAGTAAAGGTATTTTATAATCTTTTTTATTTTGCTTTTCCTTCCTGAAAGCATTGAAATGGTGGTGGTTTTTAATCATAACTTGTGGGGTTTTATTTCAGGCGTGAGCTTCAACATTTTGGGGTGAAAATCAGCATAGTTGAACCTGGCTACTTCAGAACGGGAATGACAAACCTGACACGGTCCTTAGAGGAAATGAAGCAAAGTTGGAAAGAAGCCCCCAAGCATATTAAGGAGACCTATGGACAGCAGTATTTTGATGCCTGTAAGCTTTTTTCTTTTGATAGGGATAATGGGTACCCTGTATTAGTCCATTCTCATGCTACTATGAAGAAATAATCGACACTGGGTAATTTATAAAGAAAAGAGGTTTAATTGACTCACAGTTCTGCATGGCTGGGGAGGCCTCAGGAAACTTACAATCATGGCAGAAGGCACCTCTTCACAGGATGGCAGGAGAGGGAATGAGTGCTAGCAGAGGAAAGCCCCATATAAAACCATCAGATCTTGTGAGAACTCACTATTGTAAGAGCAGCATGAGGGAACCACCCCCATGATTCAGTACCTCCCACCAGGTTCCTCCCACGACATGTGGGGATTATGGGACTATAATTCAAGATGAGATTTGGGTAGGGACACAAAGCCAAACCATATCAGTACCCTTGCATGAGGAAGGGAAAAGAGGGTTGGTGGACAATGATTGGCAGATCCTCTCAGAACAAAGTTCCTTAAATAAAACCTTCCCAGAACAGAAGGAAGTCAGGAAGGTCCCAGTGCTCTCATGGTTGGCTTGGTCTGATGACTATCACAGTTGAGGAAGGGGACATATAGGCGGCCTGGGGCCAGGCTCTTCCCTGCCCTGTCCTCTGTGGGCCGGGGCACCTAAGCACTAGGAGGTATTACATACTTAGAGGCATGGAAGCTTGAGAGGGTGTGCCCCTTGGTGGCATGGCAGGGCTGGTGTGAGATGTCTGCTCAAGTAAAGTGCAGTCTTCATCATTGTTTACCCTTTTGATAACAAAGGGCTTGTCCACAAACTATGTGTCTTAATGTGACAGGAGAAAGCATGTAGGTGGGAAGAGGTAAGTCAGTGAGGACAAGTCTTTGCAGGGCCTTATGGGCCATTCCCTGAGGCTATACTTCTCATGTTCAGGTGATAGGAGCCTTGTGGGAGTGGGACTGGTCAATTTCCTATACGAATATTATTCTGAAGACCTGGAGGAGGAGGTGGCAGTGAAAAATGGGAATGACTTCTAATAGGTACGGGGTTTCTTTTTGGGATGATGAAAGTGTTCTAAATGTAGATTGTGATGATGATTGCACAACTCTGAATATACTAAAAATTATTGATTTGTACACTTTAAATGGCTGAATTTTATGATATATGAATTATATCTCAAGAATGTTAAAAAAAATTCCAGTTGAAAAAGTATATTCCCATATCTGTGTTGTTCTAAACATATTTTAAATTCTTCTAGTAACAGAATTGAGTTGTGTGTGTGTGTGTGTGTGTGTGTGTGTGTGTTTTTTTTTTTTTTTTGAGACAGAGTCACACTCTGTCACCCAGGCTGTAATCTTGGCTCACTGCAACCTCTGCCTCCCGGGTTCAAGCAATTCTCCTGTCTCAGTCTCCTGAGTAACTGGGACTACAGGCATGCACCACCAAGCCTGGCTAATTTTTGTATTTTTAGTAGACATGGG
The DNA here is from genome assembly GCF_024542745.1 of Macaca thibetana thibetana. Lineage (NCBI taxonomy): Eukaryota > Metazoa > Chordata > Mammalia > Primates > Cercopithecidae > Macaca > Macaca thibetana. The sequence goes on from NC_065588.1 coordinate 53,103,344, forward strand.
GTTTCACCATGTTGACCATGCTGGTCTCAAACTCCTGACCTCAAATGATCCACCCGCCTTGGCCTCCCAAAGTGCTGGGATTACAGGCATGAGCCACTGTGCCCAGCCATCAGAATTGAATTTTGAGGCCAGGGATGGAGTCTCACACCTATAATTCCAGCACTTTGGGAGGCCGATGTGGGCGATGTGGGAGGATTGCTTGAGCCCAGGAATTCAAGACCATCCTGGGCAACATAGTGAGACCTTGTGTCTATAAAAAATAAACAAAATTAGCTGGGCATGGGGATGCATACCTGTAGTCCCAGCTATGTGGGAAGCTGGGGAGGGAGGATCACTTGAGCCTGGGAGGCAGAGGTTGCAGTGAGCTGAGATTGCACCACTGCACTCCAACCTGGGTGTCAGAGCAAGATCCTGTCTCAAAAAAACCCCCCCAAAAAACCAACCAAACAAAAAAAGAAAAAATGATTGAGTTTTAAAATTAAAATTAAATAAAATCCAGACTTTAGTTTTCATTCTAGTGCATTAGCTATTGTTTAAGTGCTCAATAGCTACATGTGGCTAGTGGCTATCATATTGGGACGCACATTCTAGATCATTCTATCTTGTAGAAATTAGATGTGCTTAGACTTCTGTGACTGCATGATCATAAAAATATAGGGAATAAGATTGTTGACCACCATTTCTTTTTTTGTTTACAGTTTACAATATCATCAAGGAAGGGCTGTTGGGTTGTAGCACAAACCTGAACCTGGTCACTGACTGCATGGAACATGCTCTGACATCAGTGTATCCACGAACTCGATATTCAGCTGGCTGGGATGCTAAATTTTTCTTCATCCCTGTATCTTATTTACCTACATCACTTGCAGACTACATTTTGACTAGATCTTGGCCCAAACCAGCCCAGGCAGTCTAAAGAAAACTGGGTTGGTGCTTCTTGGAATGAAGACAAAAATCTGAAATTAATTGTTAGTGTCTCAGTAATCCTGATTTAGAACCCAGGCTTTTTGTAAGAATGCATTTTCTTGCCTAAATTCATTTATCTGTCATCATCAGAGTACTAACATGTTTATATTTCAGATATCCAAAGCTTACCACTTTAGGTGATGAATCTTTACTATTTCACCCCTTTTTTGATGAGACTATTTTTCCAGAGTGAATCATTTGTTCTTGCCTTATTAAACACAGTAGATGGAAAACAATTTAACCTATTTTGAAGTCATTTCTTTACGAATATGAATAATTGTTCTATGCTTTAATAATCTATTGTGAAGAAACTACTAAGAAATATGTTAATGTGTTCATCCTTACTTGAAATGGGTCTGTATTATGGTACTTTTAATAAATATTTGATTTTTCTTTCTCTTCCCTTTTTGTCAGCAGTCTTTTTTCTCCAATACATTTCTTCTTTTTTTAAAAAGAAATTATTGGCCAGGCATGGTGGCTTACGCCTGTAATCCCAGCACTTTGGGAGGCCAAGGAGGACGGATCACAAGGTCAGGAGATCGAGACCATCCTGGCTAACACGACGAAACCCTGTCACTACTAAAAATACAAAAAGTTAGCTGGGCGTGGTGGCGGGTGCCTGTAGTCCCAGCTACTTGGAAGGCTGAGGCAGGAGAATGGCATGAACCTGGGAGGCAGAGCTTGCAGTGAGCCAAGATCGCACCACTGCACTCCAGGCTGGGTGACAGAGCGAGACTCTGTCTCAAAAAAAAAAAAAAAAAAAAAGGTCTTTGTTGGCCAGGCATGCTCTATTGGCCAGTCATGGTGGCTCACGCCTATAATCCCAGCACTTTGGGAGGCCAAGCTGGGTGGATCACCTGTGGTTAGGAGTTTGAGACCAGCCTGACCAACATGGTGAAACCCCATCTTACTAAAAATACAAAAGTTAGCTGGGCGTAGTGTTGGGCACCTGAAATCCCAGCTACTTGGGAGGCTGAGGCAGGAGAATTGCTTGAGCCTGGGAGGTGGAGGTTGCAGTGAGCCGAGATCACACCATTGCACTCCAGTGTGGGCGACAGGGTGAGAATCTGTCTCAAAAACAAAACAAAACAAAAAAAAGTCTCTGTTCTTATAATAGATTGGCTGAGTATGGACTTCTAGAGTTGGAAATAATTTTCTTTCAGGATTTTAAAGACATTGCTTCACTTTCTTGTTGTATCCAGTAAGAACTTTAATGCCATTCTGATTCTTGTTCCTTTGTTCCTTTTTGTCCCTATTCTATGGAAGGTTTTAGGCTCTTTATTTAGAAGATAAGTACATAAATGTTTATTTTATTTGGAATCTTTATCTTTTATTGCAGGCGTTCTAAAACTTCACAATGATGGACATGGGGTAGATCTTCTATTCAGTTATTGTACTGGGTACTTAGTACAAGTCATGATGTAGGAGAGAGATTGGAGAATTGCTGAAATGATGGCAAGAAGGTTGAGAGAGGATTGAGTTTGGTGCATAAGTGGGAGAACTGGCTTCAAATAGTAGCATGACTTAAGAAAGAGTTTGTTTTCTTAGGCCAGGCATGGTGGCTCACGCCTGAAATCCTAGCACTTTGGGAGGCTGAGGCAGGGGTGGATTACCTGTGGTCAGGAGTTCAAGACCCGCTTGGCCAACATGGCAAAACCCTGTCTCTACTAAAAATACAAAAATTGGCCCAGCGTGGTGGCTCACGCCTGTAATCCCAGCACTTTGGGACACCGAGGTAGGCGGATCACGAGGTCAGGAGTTCGAGAACAGTGTGGCCAACAAGGTGAAACCCCGTCTCTACTAAAACTACAAAAATTAATTAGGCGCGGTGGTGGGCGCCTGTAATCCCAGCTGTTCAGGAGGCTGAGGCAGGAGAATCACTTGAACCCGGGCAGCAGAGGTTGCAGTGAGCCGAGATCGTGCCACAGTTCTCCAGCCTGGGCGACAGAGTGAGACTTCGTCTCAAAAAAAAAAAAAAAAAAAAAAAAAAAATTAGCCAGGCGTGGTGGTATGCACCCATAAGCCCAGCTACTCTGGAAGCTGAGGCATGAAAATAGCTTGAACCTGGGAGATGGAGTTTGCAGTGAGCTGAGATCGCACCACTGCACTCCAGCCTGGGTGACAAAGCAAGACCCTGTCTCAAAAAAAAAAAAAAAAGTTTGTTAATTAATAGTAAATTAGTAGATAGGAGGTCACTGGTATTGCTTCAGTGACTCATCTATGCCAGGATTAAAGTCTGTGCGTCTTCTGGCCTTTTCTTCTAGCTTATCACCTCAAGGTTGTAAAATGGTTGCTGCAGATCCAGACATCACTTAAGATTTCAAATGACACCATATAGTTCAACCTAAATAACAAACAAAGGGAGGCTCTCTAAAAGAAAAATACATTTATTTGGGAATAGAGTGCTGCAATGAGAATATACCTGTCATAGTAAGCTATGTGCATATTCAGGGAGGTAAAGGAAGACAAAGGTTTTTAAAGAAAAGAGGCAGATTGCACAATTGTTTTAAATAATTATATTTGGCTACAAAGGTAAATAACAAGGATGATGTCAGTCCTGGCTGGACAGGCAGTTCTGGGGCAGATGTTCTTGCGGTGTTTTTTATGGAAGTTTCAGATGGCTTCTGTGCAAGGATATGATTTTTCCAGAGTCTTTTTTTGTGAGACATACAAGCCTAAAGAACCTTCTCTTCGTGGCCTTCCCTGGCTCGATTTGTCAGGGCTCTTCTTTCTTTAAACATTCGTGACTCCATTTTGATTCTGGCAACTTTCACACAAAACACAATGATAGTATGAGGGAGAAGGGTGGTGATGTCTGCATCTGTCCTCTTCCGTGAGAACAAAAGATTTATCAGAAATCCCCACTGCAGACATTCCCTTATATGGGTGACCCCTATATGGGTTACTTTTGAGAGTAAAAGGAGGCACTTTTATTTATTTATTTTTTGAGTCAGAGTCTTGCTGTGTTACCCTGGCTGGAGTGCAGTGGCACAATCTCGGCTCGCTGCAACCTCCGCCTCTTGGGTTCAAGTGATTCCCTTGCCTCAGCCTCCTGAGTATCTGGGATCACAGGTGTGTGCCACCATGCCTAGCTAATTTTTGTATTTTTAGTAGAGAGGGGGTTTCACTTGGCCAGGCTGGTCTCAAACTCCTGACCTCAAGTGATCCATCCGCCTCAGCCTCCCAAAGTGCTGGGATCACAGGTGTGAGCCACCGCGCCTGGCCAGGAGGAACTATTAATCATTTACACGGAACCCTGATTTCATCTTTACACATTATATGAATGTATCAAATTATCACATATATCCCCAAAATAAGTACATCGATTATGTATCAATACAAAAAATTTAAAAAAATTTACACAGGGATAACAAATATAAATGAATACTGTCCCAGGTAAATGGAGACATCTGGTCACCCTGCTTTGATGTAATACCATTATCTAATCTTTAGTTCTTATATACATTCTGCCAGTTGTTCAAAAAATGTTCTATATAGCAATTAAATTTTTTCCCCAGGATCTAATACAGGATCTTACTTTGCATTCAATTGTCATGTTCCTGTTCTCACTAAATTTTGAATAGCTTAATTCTTTTTCACAATTCTGTCTTTCACAATTCTGACATTTTTAAAGAGTATGGGCCAGTTATTTTGTAAAGCGACCCCAAGTTGGATTGTTTTTTTGTTTGTTTGTTTGAGACGGAGTCTCGCTCTGTCGCCCAGGTTGGAGTGCAGTGGCGCCATCTCGGCTCACTGCAAGCTCCGCCTCCCCGGTTCAAGCCATTCTCCTGCCTCAGCCTCCGGAGTAGCTGAGACTACAGGTGCCCGCCACCACGCCTGGCTAATTTTTTTGTATTTTTAGTAGAGACGGGGTTTCACCGAGTTAGCCAGGATGGTCTCGATCTCCTGACCTTGTGATCCACCCGCCTCGGCCTTGCAAAGTGCTGGGATTACAGGCTTGAGCCACGGCGCCCGGCCCCCAAGTTGGATTGTATGCTGTGTCCTCATTTTTAGATCCAGGCTATGCATTTTGGCAGAAATGCCACAGAAGTGATATTGTGTCCCCCTCACTGCATCACATCAGTAGGCATAGATGTGTTTATCTCATTCTTGGTGTTAATTTTGAATCCTTGATTAGAGTCTGCCATGCTTCTCCACTGTAAAGTTAACATTTTTTCCTTTGTAATTAATAAGTAATTTGTGAGGATATCTTGAGATTGTATAAATGTCCTGTTCCTCATCAAACTTTAACAAATAATTTTTAGAATTACTAATGATTCTTATCTAAATCAGTTATTACTATGATGGTTGCAAATAGTGATTTCTAACTTCATCATTCCATCTATGTTTAAAAGGTGACATGTCTATCTCCTTTATTTTTTATTTAAGAATGGACTAATTGGCTGGGTTAGGTGGCTCACTCCTGTAATCCCAGCACTTTGAGAGGCTGAGGTGGGGATGGATCACCTGAGGTCAGGAGTTCAAGACCAGCCTGGCCAACATGGCAAAACCCCACCTCTACTGAAAATACAAAAATTAACCTGCATCATGGTGTGCACCTGTGATCCCAGCTACTTGGTAGGCTGAGGCACAAGAATCACTTGAACCTGGGAGGCAGATGTTGCAGTGAGCCGAGATTGTGCCACTGCACCCAGCAAAAAAGAATGGACTAATTCTTATTTTATTCAATTAGTTATAAACCATTTATATCATTATGTCTCGAAGCAAATCTCACACATAATATAGAAACTGTAATTTTAAAAATGTTATAATTTGCAATAGCAACAACAAAAATATAAGGTACCTAGGAATAAATCTAACAGACTTTGTATAATACCTTCACGTAGAAAAGTATAAAATTGGCTGGGCACGGTATCTCACGTCTGTAATTCCAGCACTTTAAGAGGCTGAGGAGGGCAGATCATTTGAGGACAGGAGTTCGAGACCAGTCTGGCCAACATGGTGAAACCCCGTCTCTACTAAAAATACAAAAGTTAGCCAGGCATGGTGGTGCATGCCTGTAATCCCAGCTACTTGGGAGGTGGAGACAGGAAAATTGCTTGAACCCGGGAGGTGGAGGTTGCAGTAAGCTGAGATTGCTCCATTGCATTCCAGCCTGGGTGATAGAGCAAGACTTGGTGTCAAACAAAAAAGAAAAGTATAAAATTTTATTGAAGACATTAAGGCCTAAATAAATGTAAACATATACAATACTCATGAATAAAGAGTCTTAATATCATAAAAAATATATCAAATAATTTATAAATTTAGTATGATTCCAGTTCAATTAATCAAAATTCCAATAGCTTTTTTTTTTTTTTATTTTAAAATCTGATTTTCAAATTTAATTGGGAGAGCAAACGGGCAAGCAGAGCCAAGACAATTTTGAAGAACAAGCTGAGGGAAACTTGCCTCCGTAAACATTAAGACTTACAGTAAAACTGTAGTAACATAAACAAATAGGTGCAAGGTAAAGATAGACAAATGGATGTAAGCAATAGAGTGGAAAGGCTGGGTGCAGTGGCTCATGCCTGTAATCCCAACACTTTGGGAGGCCAAGGTGGCTAGATCACCTGAGGCCGGGAGTTTGAGACCAGCCTGGCCAACATGGTGAAACCCCATCTCTATGAAAAATACAAAAATTAGCTGGATGTGGTGGCGCACGCCTGTAATCCCAGCTACTAGGGTGGCTGAGGCACGAGAATTGCTTGAACCTGTAAACCAAGATTGCGCTATTGCACTCCAGCCTGGGCGACAGAGTGAGATTCTGTCTCAAAAAAAAAAAAAAGAATAAATGAACGTATATGAAAACTTGATATGACAGTGGGAGGAAAATGAGGTGGTGGGGAAATGATCCAATAAGTGGTGAAAGGACAACTTTTAAAAAACAGAGAATAATACCTATCCCATACCAGGCACAAAAACAAATCCCAGTGTAATAAATACCTAAATGTGAAAAACAAAACTTTAAAAGATTAAAAAAAAATTGAGAATATATTTATGTCTTTAGGACAGGGAAGCCTCTTGAAACAAGGTACACAAAACTTAATTACAAAGGAAGATTGTTAAATTTGATCAAAATTAAGAACTTCTCTACATAAAAATACCCCTTAACTTAGAGCAAAAAGACAAGCCACCAACTGGGCAATATATTTACCCCATAGATAACCACAAGGTTTTACTGTTAAGAAATAGAATTTGGGCTGGGCACAGTGGTTCACACCTGTAATCCCAGCACTTTGGGGAGGCTGAGGTGGGTGGATCATGAGGTCAGGAGATCGAGACCATCCTGGCTAACACGGTGAAACCCTTTCTCTACTAAAAATACAAAAAATTAGCTGGGCGTGGTGGCAGGCGCCTGTAGTCCCAGCTACTAGGGAGGTTGAGGCAGGAGAATAGCGTGAACCTGGGAGGCGGAGCTTGCAGTGAGTTGAAATCACGCCACTGCACTCCAGCCTGGGTGACAGAGTGAGACTTCGTCTCAAAAAAAAAAAAAAAAAAAAAAAAAGAAATAGAAATTGTAGGCTGGGCGTGGTGGTGTACACCTGTAATCCCAGCACTTTGGGAGACTGAGGGAACTCCTGAAGTCAGGAGTTCAAGACCAGCCTGGCCAACATGGCAAAACCCCATCTCTACTAAATACAAAAAATTAGCCAGATGTGGTGGCTCATGCTTGTAATCCCAGCTACTTGGGAGGGTGAGGCAGGAGAATTGCTTGAACCTGGGAGGCGGAGGTTGCAGTGAGCTGAGATCGCCCCATTGCACTCCAGCCTTGGCAACAAGAGAGAAACTCTTTCTCAAAAAGAATAAAGCTGGAGGCATAACACTACCTGACTTCAAACTATACTGCAAGGCTACAGTAACCAAAACAGCAAGGTACTGGTACCAAAACAGATATATAGATCAATGGAACAGAACAGAGGCCTCAGAAATAACACCACACATCTACAACCATCTGATTTTTGACAAAGTGACAAAAACAAGCAATGGGGAAAGGATTCCCTGTTTAATAAATGGTGCTGGGAAAACTGGCTAGCCATAAGCAGAAACCTGAAACTGGACCCCTGGCTTACACCTTATACAAAAATTAACTCAAGATAAATAAAGACTTAAATATAAAACCTAAAACCATAAAAACCCTAGAAGAAAACCTAGGAAATACCGTTCAGGACATAGGCGTGGGTAAAGACTTCATGACTAAAACACCAAAGGCAATTGCAACAAAAGCCAAAATTGACAAATAGTATCTAATTAAATGAAAGAGCTTCTGCTCAGCAAAAGAAACTATCATCAGAGTGAACAGGCAGCCTACAGAATGGGAGAAAATTTTTGCAAACTATCAATTTGACAAAGGTCTAATATCCAGAATCTACAAGGAACTTAAACAAATTTACAAGAAAAAAGCAACTCAATCAAAAAGTGGGTGAAAGATACCAATAAACACTTCTCAAAAGAAGATATTTATGCGGCCAATAAACATATAAACAAAACCTCATCATCACTGGTCATTAGAGAAATGCAAATCAAAATCACAATGAGATATCATCTCACACCATTTAGAATGGCGGTCATTGAAAAGTCTGGAAACAAACAGATGCTGGAGAGGATGCAGAGAAATAGGAACGCTTTTACACTGTGATGGCAGTGTAAATTAGTTCAACCATTCTGGAAGTCAGTGTGGTGATTCCTCAAGGATCTAGAACCAGAAATACCACTGGACCCTGCAATTCCATTACTGGGTATATACCCAAAGGATTATAAATCATTCTACTATAAAGACATGCGTACAAATGTTTATTGCAGCACTATTTACAATAGTAAAGACTTGGAACCAACCCAAATGCCCACCAATGATAGACTGGATAAAGAAAATGTGGCACATATATACCATGGAATATTATGCAGCCATATGAGGTCACGTGCTTTGCAGGGACATGGATGAAGCTCGAAACCATCATCCTCAGCAAACTAACACTGGAACAGAAAGCCAAACACCACATGTTCTCATTCATAAGTGGGAGTTGAACGAGAGCACATAGACACAGAGAGGGGAACATCACACACTGGGGCCTGTTGGGTGTCGGGGGTAAGGGGAGGGAGAGCATTAGGACAAATACCTAATGCATGTGGGGCTTAAAACCTAGATGATGGGTTGATGGGTGCAGCGAAGCAGCATGGCACATGTATACCTATGTAACAAACCTGCACGTTCAGCGCATGTATCCCGGAACTTAAAGTAAAAAACAAAACAAAACCCCAAAAAACTACAGTAACAACATATAATTTTAAAAAAAGAAATAGAATTTGTATACATTTATTAGCAAAACAAATCTTCATAGAAAAGTGGACAGAGGAACAGAAAGAATGGCCAATAAATATAAAAATATGCTAATTTTCACTAGTAGTCAGGTAAATGCAAAGTAAAACCACAGTGAGATACAATTTTATATTATTCATAGTGGCAAAAAAAAAAACAAAGTCAGCCAATACTATGAATAAAGCTATAAACCAATGTGTAGCTTAAACACTTCTGGGGCAGTGTGAATTTGTACAACCACTTCCATAAGCAATTTGGAAAATATCAGTTAAACTTGAAACATGTTTGCCCTATGACCAAATAATTCCAATCTCAGATACAGGTGGTAGATATCATACATGCACACAAGAAGACTTGTACATGAATCTTCATTGCTTTATTTGAATCATAATAAATTGAAAACAATGTATATGCCCATTCACAGGAGAATGGGTAACTTGTAGTATGTTCATGCAATGGTTGGTCCTTTGGTCTGTTTACATCTATTATCTATCCATCATATTCATCCACGTATCCTTTTTATATGATGGTTAACATGAATGAAGTTGATTTGCATGTATCAATGTGAGTAAAATTTAATAACATAATGAATGAAAAAGTAAGTTGCAGAACATGTGAATAGTGGTATGACATTTTGTTTAAAATGTTAAAATTTGGCTAGGTGTGATGGCTCACCCCTGTAATCCCAGCACTTTTGGAGGCCTAGGCGGGTGGATCACTTGTGGTCAGGAGTTCGAGACCAGCCTGACCAACATGGTGAAACCTCATCTCTACTAAAAATACAAAAATTAGCTGGGCATGCTGGTGTGCCTGTAATACCAGCTATTTGGAAGGCTGAGGCAGGAGGATCCTTTGAACCTGGGACGGGGAGGTTGCAGTGAGCTGAGATCATGCCACTGCACTCACTCTAGCCTGGGTGACAGAGCAAGACACCATCTCAAAAAAAAACAAAAACAAAAAACAAGTTAAAACTTGCAGAAAGTGCTACATATTGTTTATGGATATATAGGTATATAGCAAAAGTATTAAAATATTTTTGAGAATGAGAGACTGATAAACATCAAATTGTTAACAGTAGTTACCTTTGGGGATTGAGGAGGGATATTGGAGATGTCAACTGAAGTGAGTAATGTATTTTTTTTTTTTTTTTTTGAGACGGAGTCTCTCTCTGTCACCCAGGCTGGAGTGCAGTGGTGTGATCTTGGCTCACTGCAACCCCGCCTCCTGGGTTCAAGCGATCCTTCTGCCTCAGGCTCCTGAGGATCTGGGACTATAGGCATGCGCCATCACACCTGGCTAATTTTTGTATTTTTAACAGAGACGAAGTCTCAAACTCCTGACCTCCAGTGATCCTCCTGCCTTGGCCTCCCAAAGTGCTGGGATTACAGCGTGAGCCACCACGTTGGCCTTATTATTATTTTTTTTTCATGTCAGGGGATTTTGTTGTACAGCTTATTTCATCACCTTATGGGTTAGATGCATCAGTATAGGTGATAATCAATATTCTCTATAATATTTTGCATTCTTCAAATATTTAATAATAAAAATAAAATGTCATGGTCTGTGTAATCTCTATAGGAACTACTTTACACACATACTGCTATGCCTTGTGTAAAACAGTCAAAAAGCATTTGTTGAATTCAAAAACAAAAACTATATATTTTCAATAGGGACTAGTAATTTAAATCTGCTTTTCTATGTTCTCATTGTTACCTAGCAAGCAATGGCTTGCTGTCTGATATGCATAGAAGCCAATACTATTGCACCAGCTTTTGAGAAAACAAGGCTTTATTGCAAATTGACTGGCCAGGAGACAGGAGGCAATGCTCAAATTTGTCTTTCAAGCTGGAGTCTAAAGATGGTAACGAGGCATGATCTGATTGGATCATGCCATGGGGTGATGCCAGGGTTCAATCTGATTGGATCATGGATCATGCCATGAAGTGTCCCCTTCCGTTTTTTTTCTTTTTTTGTTGAGATATGGTCTTGCTTATGTTGCCTAGGTTGGTCTCAAATTCATGGCCTCAAGAAATCTTCACACCTCGGCCTCCCAAAGGACTGGCATTACAGGTGTGAGCTACTGTGCCTGGCCTGGTGTCTACTTCTTAATTCCATCCCCTTTCCTTGGCTCACACACTTAGGTTCTGCCCATGGTTGCATTCTTGGTTCACCTAGGCACACTCAGTTTACATAACTTGCAACCTGGGGTCAATGGCAATTGAAAAACAACACATTATTTTATTATACAAAGTGGAACCAGATTGTGCTGATTTTGTGGGTAATGGATATTGCTGGGAATTTTCTTGTGGCCAAACACTGTTTTAAATAACTTTTTTCAAGTTGATTATTAACAGGAAGACCTTTTAATCCTGGCAACTCATCTAAGTAAAGTATAGAATGTTTGGAGGGCATCGGCATTACAAAAGACCTTAGTCCTTGTGAAGAAAATGATTAAATGTGTCAATAAAATTTTAACCTAGTTACAAGATCTTGTACCTAGTAGTTATTCAGTAAATATTTGCTGAATGAAACAAACACAGAAAATATAAAATCATATGAAGTGTAAAGTCTGTTTTTCTGATGCTTTGTGAGGGAGAGATTATTTTTAAAATGTATTTATTTATTTTTAACTTTTTAAAAATTAAACTTTTTTTCTTTTTTCTTTCTTTTGAGACAGGGTCTCATTTCGTCACCCAGACTAGACTGCAGTGGTGTAGTCTCAGCTCACTGCTCACTGTAGCCTTAACCTCCCAGGTTCAGGCAATCCCCCTGCCTCAGCCCCCAAAATTGTTGGAACTACAGGCACACACCACTACACCTGGCAACTTTTTGTATTTTTTGTAGAGATGGGGTTTCGCCATGTTATCTAGGCTGATCCCAAACTCTTGGGCTCAAGCAATTAACCTGCCTTGGCCTCCCAAAATGCTAGGATTACAGGCATGAGCTGCCATGCCCAGCTTATTTTTAAATTTTATTTTAATTCAGGCAGGGGTACATGTGCAGGTTTGTTAATACAGGTAAATGTATGTCATGGGTATTTTGTGTACAGACCATTTTGTTACCCAGGTATTAAGCATAGTACCTGATAGCTATTTTTCCTGATTCTCTCTCTTGCTCCCTCTTGAGTCCCTCAAGCAGGCCCCAGTGTCTGTTGTTCCTGTCTTTGTGCCCATGTGTTCTCATTATTTAGCTCCCACTTATACGTGAGAACATGCAGTCTTTGGTTTTCTGTTCCTGTGTAGTTTGCTAAGGATAATGACCTCCAGCTTCATTCATGTTCCTGCAAAGGACATCATCTTGTTCTTTTTTACAGCTGCATAGAATTTCATGGTATATATGTACCACATTTTGTTTATCCAGTCCACTATTGACGGGTATTTAGGTCGGATCCATGTCTTTGCTGTTGTCAGTAGTGCTGCAGTGAACATTAGTGTGCATGTGTCTTTATGGTGGAATGATTTATATTCCTCTGGGTATATACCCAGTAATGAGATTGCTGGGTTGAATGGTAGTTCTGTATTCAGTTCTCTGAGGAATTGCCTTACTGTTTTCCACAATGGTTGAACTAATTTACACTCCAATCAGCAGCGTATAAGCATTCCTTTTTCTTGGCAACCTCACCAGCATCTAGTATTTTTTGACTTTTTGATAATAGTCATTCTGACTGGTGTGAGATGGTATCTCATTGTATTATGGGATCTTTGGGGTGTTGTTTTTCTAGCCAGGAACCTCTGTGGCTGGTGGCACCTGTGTCCGAGTTTTGCTTGGGCCCACTGGGCTTGTTTCGCCCACTCGGCCCGGCGGGCTGTGTTTGGCTCACCCTACTGGCCTGGGTCCCATGCCTGCCAAGGGTGAGTCAGGTATGGAACAGTGAGGAGTGTGTGAGTGAGTGTGGGATCTGGCCACTGTGCACAGTAAGACATACCAGCTGCTGCAGTGGGGCGGGCAGCTCCAGGTGCTGGCATGGGCTCTGGCTCTCTGTGAGGCTGCAGCTGGACCAGGCACACCACAAGCAGCTTCCACGGCTGGCACTGGGTGACTCGGTGGCACCCAGAATCTCAGAAATGCCAGGAATCACAGGGCCCCAAAGAGGGAATCACAGCCCTGGTCTGGGGAGCTCCCAGATCTGGGTTCCCTAAAGGGCTGCAGCTCTTCTTTCCTTCTCTTTGCCCACAATGAGGCAAGCAAGGGGCATGTCTCAGCCTTGTTTGTGTTATAGCTCTTTTATCCTTGCCATTCAGTGGGTCCTGAGTTCTTGTCCTGTGACCAGGAAGAATGAGGTAGGCAGAAAAGAGGAGAGAGAGCAAGATGAAGGGAAGCTTTGTTGAGTGATAGAACAGCTCAGAGGAAACCAGCAGGGGGCAGCTCCTCTCTGCAGCCAGGGTGTCTTGATGCATGTTCAGCTCCTAGCAGAGAGGGTAGCTCCTCTCTGCTAGGTAAGTCATCCTGACAAGTGTTCGGGTATCAGCAGAGAGGGTAGCTCCTCTCTGCTAGGTAAGTCATCCTGACAAGTGTTCGGGTATCAGCAGAAAGGGTAGCTCCTCTCTGCTAGGCAAGTCATTCTGACAAGTGTTCGGGTATCAGCAGAGAGGGTAGCTCCTCTGCTAGGTAAGTCATCCTGACAAGTGTTCGGGTATCAGCAGAGAGGGTAGTTCCTCTCTGCTAGGCAAGTCATTCTGACAAGTGTTCAGGTATCAGCAGAGAGGGTAGCTCCTCTGCTAGGTAAGTCATCCTGACAAGTGTTCGGGTATCAGCAGAGAGGGTAGCTCCTGTCTGCTGGCAGGTCATCCCAAAATCTGCTCGGCTCTGGCCGAACGCAGGGCTTTTATGGTCCTCAGAGGGGAGGAGGTGAGCACCGATTGTTCCATAGGCAGCCATGGGTGGGCCTGGAAAAGACACCACAGGTTTCCACTGCAATCTATGGGACTAGCAGCCCGGCCCCCAGCCTTCAGGCCCTCCCTGGCCTGAAGGTGGGGCCTCACTTGGGACCCACTCCCTTCCACCCAGGAACCTGTCTGCCTCCTGCTGCCATTCATGACACCCAGGCTGTAGGAGCCAAGGGGCACTTGCAGGACGGTTGCCAAACTGCCCTTAGCACCCCCTCATCTTCCCTCCTGTGCTCTTCAGCACCCAAGGTCCAGAGGCGGGCTAAGGTGGCAGGGGGCTGGTGTGTCAACACTGCCCTGAGTGTGTCCATACCTGGCCGGGCTGTGACAGAGCTCAGGCTTGACCATGACTTTGCTCTTAGATTGGAGTGGGCACCAATAACAGGGAGAAGCCAGGCAGCAGGAGTAGGTACTTCCAAGCCTGTGAGGGAAGAGGGAGAGGACCTTCCTGGCCTCCAAGAGTGCAGGGATGCCTGGGGTCACAGCCACAGTTTTGGTGGCTGCAGCTGCATCTGGGGGATGGGGGTCCTGCCTGCTCTGTGGAGTGGGAGGTCCTGCTCTGCAGTCATGACTTGGGCAGTTCAAGCTGTGCCCCAGGGGGTGGGGCTTCTGCTTGCTCTGTGCTTTGGGAGGCCCAGTCTGCAGCCACAACCTGGGCAGACTTGTGTCTACACCTGGGGAGCTCCCACCCCAACAACTTGGAAGGGGCAGGACTCCCACTTGTCTGCAGCTCCCACCAGCTCCATGCAGTGTACAGCTCTGGCTGCACCTCCCTGCTGCAGCCTGTGTGATGGCAGTGGCCACTATAGATGGCCCACCACTGCCATCAATCACTCCTATGTAGAGGTACATCTAACTGCCATTAGGATAGGGACAGTGACCATTCTTAGCTGCTTCATGCTGACAGGGGGCATTGTTTTTGGGAAAATGGCAGTCAGATTTTCTCTTAGGGACCTATAGAAGGGTCCCCAGTAAAAGGGAGCTGTTGTCTGAGGTTCCATTTGCATGACCATTAGAGTTTGATGGCCCATCCTTTTTGTTTCTTCTGAGCTGCAGTCAGAGATCACTGGTTGGTTCATCCTCACAATTGTCAAAAGCTAAAAATATCTCAAAAGGAAAGCTTCCTTGATTCTGAAAAACAAAACAAAGGATCATCAATGGTTCAAGCAAAATGTCAAAAAAGTTTACTTCAGTCTTCCATTAGTGCTGTTCACCCAAAAAAACTCCTGTTCGCAATCTCCAAAATTATCAGAAACCTTGGGACAAAAATGTGCCTCAAGAGGGTGTATGGACCCATTAAATTAGTCCCAGGTGGCCCTCACCTAATTGCAGCTAGGAACTGGCTGGGGTTGCTCCTCTGTTGCCTCCCTATCATGAGCAGGTGAAGCTGTGGAACCATTTCCTCTTCAAATAAGAGAGAGAAGGGAGTCCCAGGAATTGGGGACCTGGCCTAATAAGGTGCCTCCTGAAAGGAAAAAAAGCTAACCTGTTGCAAGAAAAGCTTGCTGTATTCGCAGGACTATGACAGTGGCAGAAAGGAGACCCGAGATGCCCCTCACAGTTGTGCCAAGGGAGGAGGGGGGCCTAGATTGAAGAGGAGAACTGAAAGACCTGCTCCAGAGTCCAGGAGGCAGTCAACCCTCCTTCCCTTGATGCCCAGAATCACCTGGGGCTCCTGGGTGGCAATGGTAGTCTGAACCACCGGAGCTGGGGAGAGGAGCCCCAGAGCCTGTCAGTCCTGCTGCACCATATGGGAGGCCGGTCCTGGACTGGGTGACCCATGTCTCCAGGGATAGTCTGCCCTCTAATTGTCCTCATCACAAACTGGACAGGGTTGAGGTGGCCTCCCCACACTGTCCAGACAGTCCCTCCTAAAGTGCCCTGGCCTGCCACATTTGCAGCAGTCAACGGGTGCATCTCAGAGACTCTGAGGTCCATGAGCCCACAAAGAAGCTATTAGAGCCTCGGCCTTTTTCCTGTATCTCCCCTCTTTTCTGGACTTCCTCCCATTTCCCACTGCAAAAGACCAAGGTGGCCCCTACCAGGAAGCCCTCCAAAGTACCATCTGGTCCCACAGCCCGTTTCTGTAGCCACTTGCTGACATCAGGGGCCACCTGTGTGATAAACTTATTGCGTAGGACCAGCTATTCTGCTACTGAATCAGGAGATAGAGAGGTGTGTTTTACCAAGGCCCCTCCCTCTTAGCCTTTCCAGGAAGGCAGTGGGAGTCTCATCAAATCCCTATTCTACCATGAATAGGTTAGTGTAATTCAGGGCCTTAGTCCTTGTCCTTCATAAGCCCTCCGGTATACACACCTGAAAGTGTTTCCTCTTCCATTCTCCTATTTCATCATTGGGGTCCAATTTTCAACCTCCACGCTATTTTTCCAATCAGATAAGTCTCATCCCCTTTCCTGGTCCTATATAAGATATAAAGCTCGTTGGCCAGGTGTGGTGGCTCATGCCTGTAATCCCAGCACTTTGGGGGCTGAGGCAGGTGGATGATGAGGTCAGGAGATTGAGACCATCCTGGCTAACATAGTTAAACCCCGTCTGTACTAAAAATACAAAAAATTAGCCAGGTGTGGTGGCGGATGCCTGTAGTCCAGCTACTCAGGAGGCTGAGGTGGGAGAATGGCATGAATCTGGGAGGTGGAGCTTGCAGTGAGCCGAGATCATGCCACTGCACTCCAGCCTGGGTGACAGAGTGAGACTCCATCTTTTTTTTAAAAAAAAAGATACAAAACTCGTCCCCCAAATTCTCTGCAACTTGCAGGGTGGTCTGCTTTTCAGTGGTGGTCAGGGTTTGATTCAAAAGTAACATGAAGTTGGGGGCAGTGGCTCACACCTGTAACCTAGCACTTTTGGAAGCTGAGGAAGGCAGGTCACCTGAAGTCAAGAGTTTGAGACCAGCCTGGCCAACATGGTGAAACGCTGTCTCTACTAAAAACACAAAAATTAGCTGGTTATGATGGTGGACACCCATTATCCCAGCTACTCAGGAGGCTGAGGCATTGCCTGAATCTGGGAGGCAGAGGTTGCAGTGAGCTGAGATCCGGCCATTGCACTCCAGCCTGGGCGACAGAGCGAGACTCCGTCTCAAAAAAAAAAAAAAACAAAAAACAAACAAACAAACAAACAAACAAAAAATCAAAAACCAAAAACCAAAAAACAAGTAACATGACATCTTCCAGGAGGCTCAAATACTTTGGTTAAGTTCTGGAAAGCTCCTATATGCCTGTCAGAGCCATCTAAAAACTTGCCAAGATCCCCCTTAATTTGCCTTAAGTCCTGTAGAGAAAAGGGAACCTGGACCTTAATGGGGCCATATTTACCAGACATCTGTTGTAGAGGCAGTTGTGACTGGGACCTGCCTAAAATGAGGATTTCTAGGCTGGGCCAACCTTGAGAGAGAACCTGGATAGGGAGGAGTGGAGGGGGTTGATTCCCCCACTGGAGGTACCTCTGGGGTTTGCTTCCCTATTTGCCTGGGACTGCCCCTTGCAGGCTCTCCTGAGAAGGCCGTGAGGTGAGCTGAATCAATTCTACAACATCCACAAAGGTTTGGATTGCCCTGCAAGGCAAAGAAGGCCTGCATGCATGGGACCTTGGACCATTTGCCCTTGCATTACAGAAAAGCTTCCTTCTTGAGGCCATACTTCTCTTCTGTGCCTCAAGGCTCTTGGCACTAAATTGGCAACCAAAGAAATGACAAGAACATTTTTACCACAAATTTATGTACAGACACCAAGGCTCACTTTGCTTCAGCTGTGCTACTCTTAACCTTCCATTTTATACTTTTGAAGACTAAGCCAAATGCTCATTCTACCCAGTAATATCTCTGGTTTGCAACAACATCTTTAACATTCGACACTGTATGTAAAGACAGCTGTGAAAGAAGAAAGAATGATAGAAAAGATGGGAGGTCCTAGTGGCAACACCCTAATGGGCAGTTGGGGACTGGAGTTAGTCCAGGATCCTTTGGATAACAATGAGGTGTAGCCTCAGCCAGATTCCCTGAGTTGCCCCACAACCTCCTTCGTGTTCCACTCAATGACTAGACCTCCATGAAAAGAAACCGGGTTGGAATAAAGCCAACATTCCCAACACCTGAGGGTGATGGGAGATTGACAGTGTCCTCTCCAGCAAGCCTGTCCTCTGTATCTTAAGTCCAGCAGCCACACTAGTTGCTTTTAACTGGCTGACAGAGGCTGGTATTTTTCTTTCATTTTAGCTATTGTGGAATTAAGGGGCTCCAAAAAAATGACAGAAAGAGCAGATCTGCTTTTACTTACCCTTCCACAGATCCTGGATGAGCCCCCAAAATGTTACAGGCTCTTTGGGGTGTTGTTTTTCTTGCTGGAAACTTCTGTGGCTGGCGGTGCCTTTGCTTGAGTTTTGCTTGGGCCTGCTGGGCTCATTTTGTCCACTTGGCCTGGCAGTCTGTGTTCAGCTTACGTTACTGGCCTGGTTCCCATGTCTGCTAAGGGTGAGTCAGGTGCGGAATGGCATAGGGTGTACGAGCAAGCATGGGGTCTGACCACTGTGCACAGTCAGACATGCCAGCTGCTTCAGTGGGCCAGGCTGCTCTAGGTGCTGGCATGGTCGCTGGCTTTCTGCTAGGCTAAGGCTGGACCAGGTGCACCGCAAGCAGCTTCCATGGCTGGCACCAGGGAATATGGTGGTGGCTGGAAGCTTGGAGATGCCAGGAACTGCAGGGCCCCAAAGAGGGAGTCATGGGCCAGGCTTGGGGAGCTCCCAGGTCTGGGCTCCCCAAAGGGCTGCAGCTCTTCTTTCCTTCTCTTTGCCTACAACGTGGAGAGCAAGGCGGAAGCATGTCTCAGCCCTGTTTGTGTTATAGCTCTTTTAGCCTCACCATTCAGTGGGTCCCAAGTTCTTGTCCTGAGACCAGGAAGAATGAGGTACATAGACAAGTGGAGGGTGAACAAGACAAAGAGGAGCTTTACTGAGCAATATAACATCTCAGAGGAAACCTGCAGGGGGCAGCTCCTTTCTGCAGCCAGGTTGTCCTGATGGGTGTTCAGATCCTAGCAGAGAGGGTAGCTCCTCTCTGCAGCTGGTTGTCTCATCATCTATACAGCTCTCAGGAGAGAAGATACCCTAGAGTGGGTGGCTCCCCTCTGCAGGCAGTTCATCCTGTCATCTCCCTGTCATCTCTCCATCAACTCTGCAGCTCTCAGCAGAGAGGAGGCCCTAGAGTGGGTTGCTCCTCTCTGCAGTTGGTTGTCCCAACATCTGCTCAGCTCTGGCTGAGCCCAGGGCTTTAATGGGCCTCAGAGGGGAGGAAATGAACACCAGATGGTCCATGGGCAGCCATGGGCAGGCCTAGAAAAGACACCACAACTTCCCTCTGTGATCCGTGGGACTGGCATGCTCAGCTCCCAGTCTTCAGGGTCTCCCTGGCCTCAAGGTGAGGCCTCACCAGGGACCCACTCCCTTCCTCCCAGGAACCTGTCTGCCTCCTGCTGCCATCATGGCACCCAGGCTATAGGTGCCAAGTGCACTTGCAGGCCAGTGCTGAGCTGCCCTCAGCCCCTTGTCAACTTCCCTCCTAGGAGCATCAGTGACCAATGTCTGGAGGGGGCTGAGCTGGCAGGGGGCTGGCATGTCAGCACTGCACTGAGCATGTGTACACCTGACTGGGCTGTGGCAGAATCCAGGTTTGGCCCTGACTTTGTTCTGAGATCAAAGCAGGTGCCAACAGCAGGGAGAAAGCCAGGCAGCAGGAGCAGACACTTCTGAGCCTGTGAGGACAAGTGGGACCTTCCTGGGCCCCCAAGAGTGCAGGGTAGTCTGGGTCTGCAGCTGTAGTTTGGGTGGTTGCAGCTGTGCCTAGGCAGGCAGGGCTCCTGCCTAGTCCTGGCCCCGCTAAGAGCACAGGGAGGCCCAGGTCCACAGCATTTGGGGTGCTAGGGCTTTTGCCTCCTCCATGTAGCGGGAGGCCCAGGTTTGCAGCCATGACTTGGGTGGCTGTGGCTGCATCCAGGGAGCTCCTGACCCACCAACTCAGAAGTGGTGGAGCTCCTGCTTGTCTCTGGATCCTGCTGGCTCCATGAAGCATAGAGCCCCAGTCGTGCCTCCTTACTGCAGCATGATGGGGTTCTTGTTCTTAGGGAGTAGGAGAAATACATTTGGGACAGATGATAGGGTGGGTGCTAGGGAGAGCACAACCCAAAGCCTCTGTAATCATTTGAAGGCCAGGTTGATACACTTAGTTGAATGGGAAAAGTTATCTTGTCCCCCTTGCAGGGCGTGTGACAGGGGGAGCTGCTCGCTTCTTCAATGCCCCACTGCTCAAACCTCTAGGGGAGCATACAGACGGGCAGAATGTGATGCTCTGACCCTATAGCAGTGTCTAGGGGTGGATGCTTACAGCTCCTGAAGCCCCAGTGGGCGTGTGTGAAGGGGTGCTCTTTTAGTTTTGCTGTCTATAGGTGGTGTGTGTTAACCAGATCAATTAGACCCTCTACTTTGTTGCAAGGACAGAGGGCTTTCTGTATCCTGGGTTCTTGTCCTAGAGTACTGGAAGAATCGGATCACACCAGGGCTTGGAGAATGAGTGCAAGGTTTCATTGAGTGGAGGTAGCTCTCAATAGATGGGGGAAGCCAGAAAGGGGATAGAGTGGGAAGATTTTCCCCTGGAGTCAGGCTGCTCAGCGGCCTGGGCTCTCCTTCAACTGCCCCGGCCAAATTCTGAGTCATTCTGCTTCTGCTGGTCAGTGGTCTACTGGTGTACCAGTGCCTGTCGGTGCATTCTTCTTGACGTCCAGCTGCCCCTGTGTTCCTCTGCTGATATGCTCTACTTGACGTCCAGCTGCCTGTGTCTTCTTCCGCTGATCTCCTCTCAACATCCAGCAGCTTGTGTGTCTGCCTGCTAGGGTCTCAGGGGTTTTTATAGGCACAGAATAGGAGTGTGGCAGGCCAGGGGAGGTCTTGGGAAATGCAACATTTGGGCAGGAAATGCCTATCCTCACCTAGGTCCATGTGGATGGAGCCCTAGCCAGGGACCATGCCCTCCTCTACTCAGCACATCCCTTCCCCGCTTCTGTATCATTTAAAGGGACCACCCTCTTCCCGTCCCAGCACTTCCATATTATTGCCACCTGTAGAGCTTCTTATTGCAACCAAAGCCTCTGTAATCATTTGAGGGCCAGGTTGATACCACCTGCAGAGCTTCTTATTGCAGAAGTACCAAGTAAGTAGCTCTTGATGTCAGGCCTTTACTTCTTGTTAAAGGAAGTCAAGTCCCAGAATGGTTTTCAGGGTTTTTCTTGACTCGGACCTTTTAACTCTGTGCCAGCAGCAACTATCACTCTCCAAATGGGGACAGCAAGTCTGTAAGGAAGTCTGAAGTCCTGGCCCAGGGCACTTTCACCCACTGACTGTGGGACTATAAATTGATTCAACTCTGTTTGAGTCAGTTTGTATACATCATTTGAAGTTACAACATTAGAATACTTTTACATACAGAAATTTAATTTTAAGACTTTATTCTATGAAAATAAAGTACAGACCCAACAAAGACTAAATTACAAGGAATGTTCCTGGCTGCATTAAAAAATACAATAAGGAACAGGCCAGGGATGGTGATTCATGCCTGCAATCCCAGTACTTTTGGAGGTTGAGGTGGGAGGATCGCTCGAGCCTAGGTGTTAGAGACCAGGCTGGGCAATATGGTGAAACTTTTCTCTACCCCCCCCAAAAAAAAAAAAATTAGCTGGGCATGGGGGTGCATGCCTGTAGTCCCAGCTACTCAGGAAGCTGAGGTGGGAGGATTGGTTGAGTCCAGGAGGCGGAGGTTATAGTGAGCTATAATTGCATAATTGCACTCCAGCCTGGGGGACAGAACGAGATCCTGTTTCAAAAAAACTCACCTATCTATCTATCATCTATCTATCTACCTACCTATCTATCCACATACACATATGCACACACACACGTATAATAAAGAACAAATGAGAAATAGCCTGAATTGTCAAAAATAGGGGAAATGGTTTATGAAAAATGAAGCAGTCATATCACAGGAGAATATTTAATACATATATTCATAATATACTTCAAAAATGAAAAGGGACTACAAATCAGTCTGAATTGTATGATCCCACTTTGATTTTAAAATAGGATACATAATACATACATCCAACTAAGAAAAGCCTGGAAGGATACACAATGATTGTTCACAAGGTTTATATCTCGTGGGATTATTGTAATTCTTCCATCCTTTGTCTGCCTTCCTTTCTCCCTTTGTTCCTTCATTTCTTCTTCTTTTTTTTCTTGAGATGGTGTCTTGCTCTGTCACCCAGGCTGGCGTGCAATGGCGCCATTTCTGCTCACTGCAACCTCCGCCTCCTGGGTTCAAGTGATTCTCCTACCTCAGCCTCCTGAGTAGCTGAGATTACAGGCGCCCACCACCATGCCCGGCTAATTTTTTGTATTTTTAATAGAGACGGGGTTTCACCATGTTGGCCAGGTTGGTCTTGAACTCTTGACCTCATGATCCTCCCTCCTCGGCCTCCCAAAGCTGGGATTACAGGCATGAGCCACTGTGCCCAACCCTTGTTCTTCACTTTTTCTTTCCTTTCTTCCTGTATATCATATTTCCTAAATTTTCTTTCTTTTTTTGAGACAGAGTCTCGCTCTGTCACCCAGGCTAGAGTGCAGTGGTGTGATCTTGGCTCACTGCAACCTCTGCCTCCCGGGTTCAAGAGATTCTCCTGCCTCAGTCTCCCGAGTAGCTGGGATTACAGGCACCACCATCGTGCCCGGCTAATTTTTGTAGTTTTTTAGAGATGGGGTTTCACCATGTTGGCCAGGTTGGTCTTGAACTCCTGACCTTAGGAGATCCACCTGCCTTGACCTACCAAAATGCTGGGATTAAAAGCGTGAGCCACTGCACCTGGCCCTAAATTTTCTACAATGAGGATTGGAATAAGAAAAAAAAGGAATAATAATACTTTTTAAAGTCTCAGGGCAGATTACATGATAATGTGAATGTAATTAATGCCACCGAACTGTACACTTAAAGTACTTAAAATGGTAAATTTAATGTTATGCATATTTTATTACTACAATAAAAAAGTCTCAGTTCGGGGATCACTTCTGAGAATACTTCCTCAACTGCTCTTCTATTCCTCTTAATTTGATGAATTGCTTCTCTTCTGGTCATAGCACAACATCAGGGTGTATGGCTGCCCTAACACTTATAACCACATTATAACCGCAGTGTTGAGTAACTTAGCTATTTCTTCCACTAGCCTGTAAAATTTTGAAGACTTCAGTTTCCCCTGAAGACTGCCAGTACTTGGTACATAGAGGTTTGTAGAGTGAAGGAATAAAAAATACAAAGAACATCTCTGGTTCAGTTGTCTCCCTACATGTATGTTAAATAAGGGTTTGGAGTTGGAGTATGGTTTTAAACAATAATCCAAATTTTGTACCTTAGTATTAGGTTGTATCTTAGTATCATACATGCTATTCCTACCCCCTCGAATGACCCGCCCAGGTGTCCTCTCCTTCCTAGGGATTCTTGTGCCACTTCATCAACTTTATTCCGGAGCTGCTTTCTGTTTTCTACCCACAGACTTCTCTGCCACTGTAGATTATAACATTCTGGAGAACAGTATACCCCTCTGAGTACCCAGCCCTAGGGTTAGCCAGATATAAACGCAGTAAATATTCTGTGGAACAAATGGATGTCAACAACTTTCCAGCACCAATATGTCAGATTGAAAAGAGCAAATCATAACATGGCAAAATATGTTAAATTCCTATCTTTGACTTTCAAGACAAGTGGTTTATTTTAAAGGAGGGATGGGGACAAGTGCAGAGAGACAGACATGCATATCCTAAGTAGAAAACTCAATGGGATATTCTGAAGATATTTGAACATGGGAGAATGTTGAAGATGTAATGTTAATTGCAACAAACGACCAGGCCAGGTGTAGTGGCTTACACCTGTAACGCCAGCACTTTGGGAGGCTGAGGCAGGAGGAATGCTTGAAGCCAGGAGTTTGAGATCAGCCTGGGCAACGTAGTGAGACCCCATCTCTATTAAAAAAAAAAAAAAAAAAAAAAACTTGGCCAGATGTGGTGGCATGTGCCTGTAGTCCCAGCTATTTGGGAGGCTGAGGATCATTTGAACCCAGGAGTTTGAGGCTGCAGTGAGCTATGATTGTGCCACTGCAATCCAGCCTGGACAATAGAGTGAGATCCTGACTCAAAAAAAAAAAAAAAGAAAAAAGAAAGAAAGAAAAAAAACCCAGATGTAAAATAGTATATGATCACAAATATAGGGTGACTAAATAATTTATTGTCAGAACCAGGACAATTTTGGGAATGAAATTGGTGATAAAAAAAATAATCTTTGAAATACGTATTAACTGACAAATTCATTTTTGGTTTTTTTGAGACAGGGTGTGGCTTTGTTTACCAGGCTGGAGTGCAGTGGTGCAGTCATGGCTCACTACAACCTCTACCTTCCAGACTCATGTGATCCTCCCACCTCAGCCTCATGAGTAGCATGTGCACACCACTACACCCAGCTAATTTTTGTATTTTCTATAGAGATGGGGTTTCGCCATGTTTGCCAGGCTGGTCTCAAACTCCTGAGCTCAAGTAATCCACATGCCTCAGCCTCCCAAAGTTCTGGGATTACAGGTGTGAGCTACCATGCCTGGCTGACAAATTAGCTTTTATTTTTATTAGAATACATGTAATAATTCTACTAAAATCTATTTTAAAATATTTTTTTCTAAAATAACATATTTGTGAATATTAAAACATAAAATCTTTTGTTTTTCTTTCACACATTAAAAACAATTATCTTGTAGGCTGGGCATGGTGGCTCATGCCTATAGTCCCAGCACTTTGGGAGGCCGAGGCAGGCAGATCTGAGGAGTTCCAGACCATCCTGGCCAACATGGTGAAACCCTGTCTCTACTAAAAATACAAAAATTAGCTGGTGTGATGGCCTGCACCTGTGGTTCCACCTACTTGGGAGGCTGAGGCATGAGAATCGCTTGAACCCAGGAGGCAGAGGTTGCAGTGAGCCGAGATCACGCCACTGCACTCCAGCCTAGGCCACAGAGCAAGACTCTGTCTCAAAAAAGAAAAAAGATTAAAAAAAAAAAAAAGGCAGGGCACGGTGGCTCAGCACTTTGGGAGGCCAAGATGAGTGGATCACCTGAGGTCAGGAGTTTGAGACCAGCCTGGCCAACATGGTGAAACCCCATCTCTACTGAAAATACAAAAATTAGCTGGGCATGGTGGTGTGTGCCTATAGTCCCAGCTACTCAAGAGGCTGAGGCAGGAGAATGGCTTGAACCTGGGAGGCAGAGGTTGCAATGAGCTGAGATCATGCCACTACACTCCATTTTGAAAAATCAAAATGTTTCTTTCTTTAATTTAGAGGACTGTTACCCTGAACATCTACCTCATGCATAATTTACAATATTCTTATAAGTCAGCCACAAAGGGCCTCTCTATTTAGATTTTCTTCATGCATCTTACATTTTAGTGTCCTTAATATTCAATGAAAAAGTATATAAATGATGTTCGCCTAATATAGAAGGGTCTCTCAAAGCTCTAATGCAGCAAGGATTGACCACATGCTTTCATATGCACACTGGAAATAAAGGTAAAACATTAAGTGGCTTGAGAGTGAAATTAGTTGATAATATTTACTTTTCAAAAAATCTCAGGAAGAAGGGGCCAACTTTCGAGCAATAGCGATGCATGACGGCAGCCACCAGGGGCTTGAAGAATTTATGAAAACTGAACATGCAGCCTTAAAATAGAATGTGTAGGCTGGGCGTGGTGGCATGGTGGCAGGTCAGTGCAGTCTTCTTAAAATGATGACTAACTTTTGAAGTAGATGTAGATGCTTTTTCAGCTTTCATGGGGTTGGTCAGCAATACCGATATGGCCCTCATATGTCAACAAATACTTGGTGCAAGTTATATTCATCATTAACTTTCTAAAGAAATGGAGATTTATTATTTAATTTTAAAATCAAATATGCATTTTTAAGCTCATTGCTGACAAAGGTTTACTCTAAAAAAGTATCATAAAGCAATAAAATGTGTAGTTGTAGGTTTGTACAAAATCACTCTAAGCAAGAGCATTCAAACCTCGGCAGTGTTATTCAGTCTGTTTCCTGTACACATTTCAAGTGTACTTAACCTATACTTTCTCTTGCAGGGTATGTGTATCTCACAGGCCACAGCATAGAATGTGGTTCAACTGGCTGTTTCTTTCACCAAGTGACCATTAGGGGCGGCAGTTAGCACTGACCATTTGAGACCAGAAGGCATTAGCTGTCCCTATCTGCTCATATCCGACCAAGCACACTTTTCATTTTGTTTTATCATTAAACACCTTAGAACAGGTTGGGAAAAGAGAAATGCATTAATGTTGTTTATCTTTTGGATGTAACTACCTGAGAACTAACTTTAGCGCTACCAGATAAGCATGATGGAAGGTAGAAATCTTCCAAATCCATTTTGGTTTAATAATTACTTTAAAAACTCCATTACAAAAGGAACAATTTAGGATAAATGCTAAACTATATGTAACACTGGAACAGCAGGCATAAACTGGCACTGCTCCAGGCAAACTAGAATGTGTAGTCCTCTTTCAGTTGTATTAGGGCTCTCAAGATGCACAAAAAGACACTTTATGGGGATAATTTTGGGGGTGGTGTATAGAATTGAAGGCTAAAGAGCTAGACATGGAGAAAGATTTTCAGTAGTAGAATCTTGTCAGGTTTGTCAGAGTACCACCCTGAAAATGTGTCCCAACCATCTTTCACTTTTATATTGTTCTGTACTGCTCAAAGTCCAAGAAGGGAGGAAGGAGGGGCAGGGAGAGAGAGACAGAGAGAGAGACAGAGAGAGAGAGAGAGAGAGGATAGAGAGGTGTTGTGCCCATACCGTGGATAGGGGAGGACAAGGTGTTGGGATTTACATACCCACCTAGCCTGCAGACCACAGAGAGAGGTAATTCTCCAAAAGGAAATCAGGGTGCTACATTAGAAGGGGAAGAAATGGAAGGTGGGCCATCAAAAACCAAATGTCCATCATACCCATTATGTTCTTTCACCTGGCTTAGGACCTTCCTCTCCGTCACAGTCCTGCCATCATTTTGAGTGTCTTTGGTGCTCATGAAGACGATACAGTATCTTAGCTTCACCCTTGATCTCTCCGACTTTAGTGATCTTCATTTGTTTCAGGCAACCACAGATCATAATCTCAATCTGGACTTTAAGCACTTGGAGCCACTCCTTCTCTGAAATCTTAAGTTTCAGTACCTAATTCCTGATTTTGTAGTCCTGTCTTTCCAGGTCTCTCCCTTCTGTCCTCCCAAATCCTGTTGTTTGACCTCATGGAAACTGCAGGTCCCTTGACCATTGCCTCCATTTTCTTCAATCTATCAACTTGCTCCTGCCTTCACTTTCTTCCTAGGAGGAGGAAGAAGGGAGAGTGGCTTCTTCCTCTGTGTGTCCCCACGCTCACCATCCTTTCTTTCAGTTACCCACTTGCTAATACAATACTGAGCTTGCAGTCTAGCACTGAGCTTATTGCAGCGGCTATGTCGCTAACCAGCTGTCTCCAATTTTCCCAAGTGTTATTTTAAACACTCACCATTGTTTTCAATGCCCTGACACCACTGACTACTTGTCACACTGAGAGAAAATTGAGTCACTTGAGAAATCCCTTCATTTCCTGTTTTCCCCACTGACCAGTATAATTTCTTCCCCTGCAGTTTTATGGAAGAAGTGTCCCTCTCCTATGGAGGTCTAAGTCCTTCCCCTCTGTTCTGAATCCAATCTCCAGCCCCCCACCCCCGCCCTCATCCTCAGCTTCTGTCTACTGGCTGTCTGCCCAGCCTAGATACACATTTGCATCTCCACTGTCTTTAAAAGGCCCCTCTTGGTACCCTGGGACCCCTTTCTAGATACTATCCTGTGTTAGTCTTCCTTTGAAATCAGATTCCTAAAAGAGTAGTTTACACTCTCCCCTCCACTTTGTCACTCTCATGCCTTCCTCAGTCCAGTGCAATTCAGTCATTTTCATTGCCAGCACTGAAACTGTGCTTGGAACTGGTGAATTGCAAAATTAGTGGATGCCAGTCAGCCTTTACTTCAGTTGAGGTTGCTATAGTGTCTGCCCCTTGATTACCATTCTTTTTTATATTTCTTCCCCATAACACCACGTTTTCCTAAGTCTCCTCTGAGGAGGTCCCCTTCCTCTTTGTGTCTCAGATTTCCTCTACCTCACTCCAGCCCAGTTCTCAACACAGAATGAACTTTGTTAACTTCTTTATCGCATGAGAAACTGAACTTCTATTTCTGTGCAATTCAATGTTATGAGGAAAAGTGATGCATTTTGTTACAGGAGATAAGACCTTCAGTTCTGCTGGCGTGAGGACGCACTTTACTTTTCCCATATTGTTACTTCTCATTAGGCATAGGAGTGATCATGTACAACAAAGTTTTTCTAAACTTAAATTGCCTTATTTTAAAAGCTGTTTCTAGATGGCTCGTATCATGTGGGTGCCTAAGTTATAAAGTTTAAAAGGCACAGGGAAAGCTAGGACAGGATGTACTGATTTTGAAAGCACAAGTTGCAGAGGTAAAGCTGGACACATCCTCATCCGTCATTATTCAGTGTCTGGGTGTACATTTATAATAATGCCCCTATTTACTTCTTGCGGTGGGTCTCAAGAGGGCTGCCCAAAGAGATTGTTCCTTGCACATAATAGTTGCTTACTGAATATTCATTGAATGAGAAAGCAGGGACAGGCACTTTAGATCTTTGCAGATATAAAGAATTGCTCATTGAGATGTACTGCAGGTTTTTGGCGTGGGTGGAAGTGGTAATAAAATGGCAGTTTAATGTGGAACACACAGGGCACCGAGACAACACGATGGCAAATAGTACTGTGAAAAACTTCTGATGTGATTGTGTAACAAAGTTACCTAGAGCTGAGTTCTTTTCAGCCTCGACCCAAGGTAATCTGATGTCTCCTAAACCTTTCTTGTATTCCTTTTTCTTTTAGTTTTCAAACTGGCAACCATTTAACACAACTGAGCTCCCATGAGCCAGGCACTGGGACTGCTGAGGTCAGGAGGCAAGCATCCCTGTCTTGGGAGGGCACATAGCTTAAACTGCAGCAAAAGACTACCTCCCATGTGGGACAGCAGCAGCTGGTGCTGGGACAGTGGGGCTCAGAGAAAGGAGTCATTGCTTAGAGAGGGGAGGGAAAGGAAATAATTTGGGGAAGGTTTCTCAGAGAATGTACTAGGTGAGTAGGCCATGAAAGTAAAGCAGAAATTTGCTTCCAAATAAATAATGTGTGTGGTGGTGGTGGTGTGTGTGTGTTGAAGAGCTGACAAGGCATGAAGTGATTGGTGAAACAAATACGAACTTGCTGAAAGTCATTTTCAAGGATTTGAAGTCAGGTAAAAAATTATGCTGAGTCACCCTTGAGGGTGCTGGTGGGCCTTCAGGCTGGATCTTTCCTGAGGGAATTGGGAGAAAACAAGTGGGAGCTGAGTCCCCTCACAGAAAGGGGAGCAGGGAAGAGAACTGTCTCCTTTGGAAGAGTAGAAAATGGTGAATAACAGGTGATTGCAAGTCTGTTACAGGTGCAAGTCTGTTACAGGTGACCTCACTGGCCTCTGAATGGGCCTTTCACCTTTAGCTTCTGCCCATCCTGCTTTTCAGAGCGCCTTTTCATGACAACCTCAGTTCTCTTGCTCAAAAAACTTCAGGGTCCATCATCCATGTTACGGTAAAAAAAAAAAAAAAAAAATAGCCATTAAAGGTCAAATTGTAGAAGGATGATGCTTAATGAATGAGGAAATGTTCATGTTATATGGTTAAGTAAAATGTAGATTATGTTGGGTATGATCCAAATTCTGTTAAAAATACAGGTCAAAATGATATATAAATCAAGATGCTAACAGTGGTGAGATTTCAAATGATCCTTATTTTTATTTTTCTGTATTTTCCAATTACCTACAATAAATGTATCTTACTTTTGTTTTCTTATTTATGGTGGCCAGGTGCAGTGGCTTACGCCTGTAATCCCAGCACTTTGGGAGGCCAGGGCGGGTGGATCACCTGAGGTCAGGAGTTTGAGACCAGCCTGACCAACACAGTGAAACACCGTCTCTAAAAATACAAAATTAACCAGGCTTGGTGGCAGGCACCTGTAATCCCAGCTACTCAGGAGGCTAAGGCAGGAGAACCTCTTGAACCCAGGAGGCAGAAGTTGTAGTGAACTACGATCATGCCATTGCACTACAGCCTGGGTGACAGAGCAAGACTCTGTACCAAAACAAAAAACAAAAAACAAAAAACTCACATAATTTTTTTTTTTTTTAAGATGAAGTCTCGCTCTTGTTGCCTAGGCTGGAGTGCAATGGCACGATCTCGGCTCACTGCCATCTCCTTCTCCCGAGTTCAAGCCATTCTCTTGCCTCAGCCTCCTGCGTAGCTGGGATTAAAGGAGCCCGCCACCACACCAGGCTAATTTTTGTATTTTTAGTAGAGATGGGGTTTCACTGTTTTGGCCAGGCTGGTCTTAAACTCCTGAACTCAGGCGATCTGCCCTCCTCGGCCTTCCAAAGTGCTGGAATTACAGGCATAAGCCACTGTGCCTGGCCACCAAAAACTTTTTTAAAAGACAAAAATTATGATATAGTTGTATGGTGGAAAATTATTCAGCAGTGAGAATGAATTAACTAACTATACAATATCAACATGGATTAATCTTAGTAATGTAAGGCTGAGTGACAAAAGGAGGTTCAGAAGACTGTAACATGAAAAGATTTTTATAAAGTTCAAAAGCAAGGAAAACTAACCTAACGTTGTTTAGGGAGAGAGACATATGTCTACATATCTATATCTATATTAACATACAGTAAATCTATAAAACAAAACAGGGAAAAAAATAGGTAGTGGGATAGTGGTTACCTTTGGGGGAAGCAAGAGCTTTTGGTGGAGAAGGACTCACCAGGAGCATCAATTATTTTGATAACTTTCCAATTCTCAGGTACATACATAGTTCTGTGCTCTTTAATTTAATGGGGTCTTGATGTTTTTGTCTACCAACATGTACGGACATTTTATATGACACAGCTATTAAGTATTTGCTTATCATGTTTGCTACACCTTCTATGTCCCAGAGAGAAGACACAATTGTGACCAAGATAGTTATGATCTTTAATGTCAAATTAGTGGGAATAAGGAGTAAGACTGGAGAAAGGGGAATCAGAAGGGTACGGGACCTAACTAAGAGGAGGTGATGACAATGATGACCTGGAGTAAGGAGAACATAGTGGAAATAACATCTCACATTTGTATGGTACTTTCTAGTTTACAGAAAACATTAAAAAACTGTTATCTTATTTTGAAATGGAGAGAAAGAACGGATCCTAGAGACACTGCGAAGAAAGAATGAGTGGGACTTGGTGACTGATTATATAAAGTGATGGTGAGGAGAAATGCCAGTGATCTAAAAGGACCAAGAGCAATTATCTTCTTCACTTTTGTAAATTGCCTAGTGTACATATATGAAAAACCCATTTTTTTTTTTTTTGCTTCCACTTTTTTCTTTTTTGATGTGGGATTTCTCTCTGTTGCCCAGGGTGGAATGCAGTGGTATGAACATGGTTCAAGAATTCCTCAGCCTCCCAAGTAGCTGGGACAATGGGTGTGTACCACCATACCTGGCTAATTTTTATTTTTTATTTTTTAAAGATGGGGTCTTCCTCTGTTGCCTAGGCTGGTCTTGAATTCCTAGGCTGGGAGCCCAGCCTCCCAAAGTACTCTGATTATATAGGTGTGAGCCGTGTGCCTGGCCCTTTACTTCTTAACGAGAAAATAATCTGGGGTTAGGCTGAAACAGAAACTATCTGGCAAAATTCAGTAAACCCAGGAGAACATCTAGTGTGAGTTATATAACATTTCTGTGACATTAACACCTTTTTACAAGTGTGAATTATTGACAAATGTATTGAAATAGATGGTTTTGACACTGTTGGGCTTTCTTTTTTTTTTTTTTCCTGAGACGGAGTCTCGCTCTGTCACCCAGGCTGGAGTGCAGTGGCCGGATCTCAGCTCACTGCAAGCTCCGTCTCCCGGGTTTACGCCATTCTCCTGCCTCAGCCTCCCGAGTAGCCGGGACTACAGGCGCCGCCACCTCGCCCGGCTAGTTTTTTTGTATTTTTTAGTAGAGACGGGGTTTCACCATGTTAGCCAGGATGGTCTCGATCTCCTGACCTCGTGATCCGCCTGTCTCGGCCTCCCAAAGTGCTGGGATTACAGGCTTGAGCCACCGCGCCCGGCCCACTGTTGGGCTTTCATGTTCATCATGGTTCACATTTGCTCAGGGCAGAGATTTACAAGGCATCATTTGAATGAAAGAGACTTCTTTAATGTCAAGATCTTTATCTTGGGTGGGTAGGTTAGTACCAGAGTTTATGTTTTTATGAAATATGAGATTAAGGTATTTAACGAACAAAAAAGGAATTGATTTGAGGAAAAAATATTCCAAAGCATCAATATGATTGAGAATAATATACCTGGTCATAAATCATCAATGAGTTTTCCAACCTTGCTTTTTCTTTTTTTTGAGTCAAGGTCTGGCTCTGTCACCCAGGCTGCAGTACAGTGGTTCAATCATCGCTCACTGCAGCCTTGAACTCCTGGACTCAAGTGATCCTCCTGCCTCAGCCTCCCAGGTTACTGGGACTTCAGGCACGTGCCACCATGCCTGACTAAAAAATATGTATATCTGTTTAAAAATATATGTCGTAGAGACAAGGGTCTTACTATATTGCCCAGGCTAATCTCAAACTCCTGGGCTGAAGCGATCCTCCCTCCTTGGACTCCAAAAGTGCTGGGATTACAGTCATGAGCCACAGGGCCTGGTCTCTAATCTCACTTTAGCCAAGGTGGAGTTGTCTTAAAGAACCTCTCATGCTTGGGCACTTTCTCTCTATCTTCCCCCGTTTGGTGAGGTCAAATTTTTATCCTGGATGTTCTGTTATTTCTGCCCAGGGTTTCTCAATTGAAAGTCCTTTTCGTCTTTAGTCCATGTACTTCTGAATCCACGTGGTAGTTGATTGGTTTTATTTGGCTAAATCTCACATACCATTTGAAGATTTGGAACCTAAACTGAAAGGGTCAGTGGAAGTCCTGGAGAATTAACGGTACTTCAGTATAGAACAATTCTCTTTTCTTCTTTTTTTTTTTTTTTTTTTTGGTTTTTTTTTTTTTTTTTTTTGAGGCGGAGTCTCGCTCTGTCCCCAGGCTGGAGTGAAGTGGTGCGATCTTGGCTCATTGCAACCTCTGCCTCACATGTTCAAGTGATTCTCCTGCCTCAGCCTCCAGAGTAGCTGGGACTATAGGCGAGCGCCACCACACCCAGCTAATTTTTGTGTTTTTAGTAGAGACGGGGTTTCACCATGTTGGCCAGGATGGTCTTGATTTCTTGACCTCATGATCCACCCACCTTGGCCTCCCAAAGTGCTGGGATTACAGGTGTGAGCCACCATGCCTGGCCAATTCCCTTCCCTCCCCTTCCCTTCCCCTCCCTCCCCTCCCCTCCCCCCTCCCCTCCCCTCCCCCCCCTCCCTTCCCTTCCCTTCCCTTCCCCTTCCCCTCCCCTCCCTTCCCTTCCCCTCCCTTCCCTTCCCCTCCCTTCCCTTCCCCTCCCTTCCCCTCCCCTCCCCTCCCCTCCCTCTCCCTCCCTTTCTTTCCTTTCTTTTCTTTCTTTTCTTCTTCTTTTCTTTTCTTTTCTATTTTTTGACGGAGTCTTGTTTTGTTGCCCAGGCTGGAGTGCAATGGCGCTATCTCGGCTCACTGCAAGCTCCACCTCCCAGATTCAAGCAATTCTCTTGCCTCAGCTTCCCGAGTATCTGGGATTACAGGAGTGTGCCGCCACGCCCAGCTAATTTTTGTATTATTAGTAGAGACGGGGTTTCACCATGTTGGCCAGGCTGTATGGAACTCCTGATCTCAGGTGATCCACCTGCCTCAGCCTCCCAAAGTTCTGGGATTACAGACATGAGCCACCATGCCCAGCCCAGAACAATTTTCATATAATCTATTGACTTGCCTGCCCTAAGACAAAGGCTATTCTTATGAGGTAGACTTTGTTCACTTCCCAAGTTCCATCTGCTTTTCCACTGGAGTTCAGAGGTCTTTCATGGCCAGCCCGTTCTGCCATCCATGACCTTTGGTGGAGCCTGTTCTCAGCTCAAGTCAATCTCCAGAAACTGAACAACATGACTTTTCTAAATGCAAGTAAGAATTAGTCAAAGAAACTTGTGCTGGTTAAACCTTAAGATAACTGGATAGCCAATAAATTCAGAGATAGAGGAATGACTACTTAGGACAGGCTTTTAAACTGTGATTACATTTCTTTGGCAAAATTAAAACTTGATGGAAACTAAGGGAACATTTTGTCTAACCTAGATAATAAAAACAAAGTCATATCTTTTCCTTGTTTAAATGACATGGGGGAGGCTGGGTTGGATGAGAGTGAACTGAGAGGACTCCAAGATCAGTACATGAGAAAATGTACTAGGCAATCTGAAACAATATTGATCATCACTCTTTCAGCTACATCTTGTAAGCTGATTACTTTTTACAGAAATAGAATTTTGTCTAGACTGTTGGATAAGTTCTAGAAAAAAAGATGATTTCCCACATGAATGCTTGGGATCATCAATTTTCATTTATGCTTTTGATCAAATACTATTTGGCTAATACATTCATAGGGTCCTCTAGTTTTCCCAACCTTTTTATCTGTCCCGACTAAGAAATACAGAGTGCCTTGACCACTCTGTGACCTGGCCAGTTGTGTGTTTTTTTGCAGGATTAAGTCAGGTCCTTGAACATTCCCAGGCTCTGGTAAACGTGTTTAGGTTGTTGTCCAGAACACTGAAAGAAACTAGCCCCAGCCCTTAACCAAACTTCTCAAACCCTCATATAAACTCCACAACACAACCCCCTTATTGCAGACATAGCTAGGTGGAACATCTCTTTTGCTTGCTGTCGAGAGGATTCCTGCAGCCCCTTTTTGTAATTAAGTTCCCCCAATAAATACTTTAGACTAATTACCCTGGTGTTTAGTGCTTCTCTTTGGAATCCCAACTGGCCCCATCTCCAAATGGTTTGCAGATAATCCTTCTTGGGAATTTCCCTGCTACAGCCTTTGGGGCTCCAGTTTTGATTTTGGCCTGGACAAAACAACATTGCAGGAATAGTTTAAGGTATTTGCCTTTTGTTATAGTGTCAATTATAATATTATTTTCTTATTACTATTAATTTTTTTTTTTAGAGGCAGGGTCATCCAGGCTGGAGTGCAGTGGTGGCGATCACAGCTCACTCCAGCCTCGAACTCCTGGGCTTATGTGATCTGCTCACCTCAGCCTCCTGAGTAGCTGGGATTACAGGTGTACTACCACATCTGGTTAATTTAAAATTTTTATTGTAGAGATGGTGTCTCCCTATGTTGCCCAGGCTGGTCTCAAACTTCAGGCCTCAAGGAATCCTCCTGCCTTGGCCTCTCAAAGTGTTGGGATTATAGGCAAATAAATTGATTATTAACAAGGGATTGGAACAATTGTTCATGGAATGTAAGCTGGCTAGTGAATACATGGAGTGAATACATGAAGGGTGTGAATGACAGTGAAGAGATGGTAGAATAAGTGTGAGTGCAGATCCTGGTGGGATGTAAGGATATTTACTACATTTACTACTATAAGTGTGTGAGCTGGAAAGATAGGAAAAGGTGGTCAAGGACGAAGATTCCTGGAACAAGACTGCAGAGACTTCCATAGCTGAGGAGGAAATGATTCCAGGGCACCTTTGTGTGCTGCCAAGAGTGAGGCAATTCCTGTGAGAATCTTGCTGCACTCAGCTAATTGTAGGCATATTATAGGCATGTTCCCACACCTTATTCCACCCAAAAGCTTTATCGATTCAGAGTATGTTTGCATCATCTCCAGATAGAGATAAAACATTAGTTGAAATTTAAATAACTGCAATGCTGATAGATTGTTTGCTTTAGAAGTAGACATTGGAGGAAATGTTCCTGGGGCAATATGTGTCTTGGGTCTTAACTTTTCTCTCTCTAAAAGACTATGGTCAAATCATGTGAAAAAATCACTAGTGTTCTTTTTTAATTTTTATTATTATTATTATTATTTATTATACTTTAAGTTCTAGGGTACATGTGCATAACGTGCAGGTTTGTTACATATGTATACTTGTGCCATGTTTGTGTGCTGCACCCATCAACTCGTCAGCACCCATCAACTCGTCATTTACATCAGGTATAACTCCCAATGCAATCCCTCCCCCCTCCCCTCTCCCCGTGATAGGCCCCGGTGTGTGATGTTCCCCTTCCCGAGTCCAAGTGATCTCATTGTTCAGTTCCCACCTATGAGTGAGAACATGCGGTGTTTGGTTTTCTGTTCTTGTGATAGTTTGCTGAGAATGATGGTTTCCAGCTGCATCCATGTCCCTACAAAGGACACAAACTCATCCTTTTTTATGGCTGCATAGTATTCCATGGTGTATATGTGCCACATTTTCTTAATCCGGTCTGTCGCTGATGGACATTTGGGTTGATTCCAAGTCTTTGCTATTGTGAATAGTGCTGCAATGAACATACGTGTGCATGTGTCTTTATAGCAGCATGATTTATAATCCTTTGGGTATATACCCAGTAATGGGATGGCTGGGTCATATGCTACTTCTAGTTCTAGATCCTTGAGGAATCGCCATACTATTTTCCATAATGGTTGAACTAGTTTACAATCCCACCAACAGTGTAAAAGTGTTCCTATTTCTCCACATCCTCTCCAGCACCTGTTGTTTCCTGACTTTTTAATGATTGCCATTCTAATACCATTCAGGACATAGGCATGGGCAAAGACTTCATGTCTAAAACACCAAAAGCAACGGCAACAAAAGCCAAAATTGACAAATGGGATCTAATTAAACTAAAGAGCTTCTGCACAGCAAAAGAAACTACCATCAGAGTGAACAGGCAATCTACAGAATGGGAGAAAATTTTTGCAATCTACTCATCAGACAAAGGGCTAATATCCAGAACCTACAAATAACTCAAACAAATTTACAAGAAAAAAACAAACAACCCTATCAAAAAGTGGGCAAAGGATATGAATAGACATTTCTCAAAAGAGGACATTCATACAGCCAACAGACACATGAAAAAATGCTCATCATCACTGGCCATCAGAGAAATGCAAATCAAAACCACAATGAGATACCATCTCACTAGTGTTCTTATAGACCACTAACAGTCAAGCTGAGAGCCAAATCAGGAACTCAGTCTCATTCTCAATTGCCACAAAAAAGTAAAATACCTAGGAATACAAGTAACCAGGAAGGTGAAAGACCTCTACAAGGAGAACTACAAAACACTGCTGAAAGAAATTAGAGATGAAGACCGGGCATGGTGGCTCATGCCTGTAATCCTAGCACTTTGGGAGGCCAAGGGGGGGTGGATCACCTGAGGTCAGAAGTTCAAGACCAGCCTAGCCAACATGGTGAAATCCCATCTCTACTAAAAATACAAAAAGTTAGCTGGGCATGGTGGCACACTCCTGTAATCCAAGCTATTTGGGAGGCTGAGGCATGAGAACCACCTGAACCTGGTGGGTGGAGGTTGCAGTGAGCTGAGATTGGGCCATTGCACTCCAGTCTGGGCGACGAGAGTGAAACTCCATTTCGGAAAAAAAAAAAAAAAATCAGAGATGACACAAATAAATGGAAAAATATTTCATGCTCATGGATAGGAAGAATCAACATCGTTAAAATGGCCATACTGCCCAAAGCCATTTATAGATTCAACGGTATTCCTATTAAACTACCATTAACATTCTTCACAGAACTAGAGAAAAAGATTTTAAAATTCATATGGAACCAAAAAGGAGCCAGAACAGCCAAGAGAATCTTAAGCAAAAAGAACAAAGCTGGAGGCATCACACTGTCCAACTTCAAACTACACTACAAGGGCTACAGTAATCAAAACAGCATGGTACTCATACAAAAACAGATACATAGACTAATGGAACAGAACAGAGAACCCAGAAATAAGGCTGCACACTTAAAACTATCTGATCTTTGACAGACCTGACAAAAACAAACAATGGGGGAAAGATTCCTTATTCAATAAATGGTTCTAGGATAACTGGCTACCCACATGCAGAATTGAAACTAGACCCCTTCCTTACGCCATATAAGAAAATCAATTCAAGATGGGTCAAAGACTTAAATGTAAAACCCAAACTATATAAACCCTGGAAGGCAACCTAGGCAATACCATTCTGGACATAGGAATGGTGAAAGATTTCATAATGACGACACAAAAAGCAATCACAACAAAAGCGAAAATTGACAAGTGGGATTTAACTAAACTAAAGAGCTGTGCAACAAAGGAAAGTATCAACAGAGTGACCAGCCTACAGGATGGGAGAAAATTTTTACAAACTATGCATGTGACAAAGGTCTAATATCCAGCATCTACAAGAACTTAAACAAATTTATAAGCAAAAAACAAACAAGTCCATTAAAAAGTGGTCAAAGGGGCTGGGCATGGTTGCTCATGTCAGCACTTTGGGAGGCTTGAGGTGGGCACATTGCTTGAGCCCAGGAGTTCGAGACCAACCTACAAACATGGCAAAACTCTGTCTCTACAAAAATACAAAAATTAGCTGGGAGTGATGGTACTTGCCAGCACCACTTTCTTTCTTTTCTATCTTTTTCTGTCCTTTCTCTCTCTTTCCCTCCCTTCCTCCCTCCTCTTTCTTTCTTTCTCTTTCTTTCTTTCTTTCTTTCTTTCTTTCTTTCTTTCTTTCTTTTTTTTTTCTTTTTCTTTCTTTCTTTCTCTTTTTCTTTCTTTCCTTTCTTTTTCTTTCTTCTTTCTTTTTCTTTCTTTCTTTCTTTCTTTTTCTTTCTTTCTTTTCTCTCTCTCTCTCTTTCTTTCTTTTGTTTTTCTTTCTTTCTTCTTTCCTTCCCTCCCTCCCTCCCTCCCTTCCTTCCTTCCTTTTCTTTTTCTTTTTCTTTTCTTAGCAGGGTCTTGCTCTCTTGCCCAGGCTGGTCTCAAATTCCTGCACTCAAGCAGTCCTCTTGCCTTGGCCTCCCAAACTGCTGGGATTACAGATGTGAACCACTGCACCCAGCCTCCTTCCCTATTTTTATTTTTTAAGAGTTAATGATTTGTGAGCCTAGAGGGTGGCATCTTGCACAATACACGCCTTTGGCTCCGTGCTCCCTCTCACCCACTATCTATTACTGAGTTTTCTTCTCAGATGAGAAAGGACAAAGGATCTAGTCCTGGTGCTGTACTAGCACCAACTGGTGCAGGAGATATGTGCTGATTCTTCTGTGTCCAACACCACCGAGAGCTCCTGAGAAAGACCTAAAGATTTTCTATACATACTAAACATGCACACATATAATTATGGCAACATCCTTTCTCTCAAAGAGTTTATAACTTGCTCTAGATAAAAGGCATATTAAACAAGTACATAAAGTGTTCATTGTTAGAGAGTAAATATGAAAGGATCTAGAGCGGGATTATAGGATAGAATTGTTACCGGCGGCAAATCCCTATGGGCCTGCAGCAACCTT
Organism: Macaca thibetana thibetana; assembly: GCF_024542745.1. NCBI lineage: Eukaryota > Metazoa > Chordata > Mammalia > Primates > Cercopithecidae > Macaca > Macaca thibetana. The sequence continues at coordinate 53,143,213 of NC_065588.1, forward strand.
AATTCTTGCCTCCTCAGAAGAAAGAATTAGACTGAGGGGCATAAGGCAGAAGGAAAGACCGAGGCAAGTGTTAGAGCAGGAGTGAAAGTTTATTACAAAGTTTTAGAGCAGGAATGAAAGAAAGTACACTTGGAAGAGGGCCAAGTGGGCGACTTGAGAGATCAAGCGCATGGTTTGACTGACTTAGGGTTTTATATGTTGGCATATTTCCGGGGTCTTCCATTTCTTCTCCCCTGATTCTTCCCTTGAGACTCCTAGCACTTGGGGCAGGGGCACATGTGCAGCGTGTTTACTGGAGTTATAGGCATGCTCACTTGAGGTGTTATTTATTTATTTATTTTTTTCAGATGGAGTCTCACTCTGTCGCCCAGGCTGGAGTGCAATGGTGCGATCTCGGCTCACTGCAACCTCCGCCTCCTGGGTTCAAGTGATTCTCCTGCCTCAGCCTGCCAAGTAGCTGGGACTACAGGAGCGTGCCACCACACCCAGCTAATTTTTGTCTTTTTAGTGGAGACAGGGTTTCACCATGTTGGCCAGGGTGGTCTCGATCTCCTGACCTCGTGATCCGCCCGCCTCGGCCTCCCAAAGTGCTGGGATTACAGGTGTGAGCCACTGCGCCTGGCCACTTGAGGTGTTTTTGCCTTACCAGTCCAGTGTTCCTAGAGGAAGGTCATCTGCTGTTTTGCCTCTTAGTGCTCATGTGTGAGCCCACTTGCCCAACTCCTGAGATCTAACTGGGAAGCTGCTGATCACCAGTTTAGCTGTTTCTATCTATTGGAAGACTGCCTTTCCCTGGTGCTGGCTGTGACCAATTATTTTTCAGACAGACAGTCTGACAACTGCCTGACCATCACCTGATTGTTGTCTGACATTCCTGGTGGTAATGGGGAGTGGCCTTCTGTTGCCCTGCTCATGTCTGACTAGCTACCTAATGTATTTTCCCCCTCAAGAGTCCCAGACCCCAATTCTTTGGGGGAAAATGGACAAAGATCAGTCTTCTGTAACTGCTTCCTGCTGACAGAGGGGTGGGGGTGGCTGTTCTGTGGGTCTTGGCCTCTTGCTAGCTTTTAGGGCAGGTGGCTTTGTAGTTTGGTGAAAGCAGTATCCAGCCGGGTCCACAGGAGACAGGGGCAGGGTTTCACCTCTGTCGTGTCCCACTGATGAGCAGTCTAGGGGTCCCCTCTCGAAGGATGACTCTTGAATATTGAGAGGATGGTATCCTTCACTGAGGATCATCTGGAGTTGGATGGCCTATTCCTCTTGTTTTTTCTGAGCTGCAGCCAGAGACCACTGGTTGGTTCACAGAAATAAGCAGGGTCAATCTAAATTGCAGACAAAAACTGAAAAACAACTAATGAGAGTATAATCTAATAACAGCAGTACCATAGTTCTTGAATCATAATTTTTCTCTCTCCAGTCCTCATTTTTATTAAAAACAAATAATGATAGGACTAATTTGTTTGCAAAATAAGTTTTAGCTTTATTCTACTTGGCTTATTTGCATAAAGCACAGCAAGAATAATTATTTGCCATTTAGGCTCCTTTTTTTTTTTTTTTTTTTTGAGACGGAGTCTTGCTCTGTCGCCCAGGCTGGAGTGCAGTGGCGCAATCTCGGCTCACTGCAAGCTCCGCCTCCTGGGTTCACGCCATTCTCCTGCCTCAGCCTCCCGAGTAGCTGGGACTACAGGCGCCCGCCCCTGTGCCCGGCTAATTTTTTCTATTTTTAGTAGAGACGGGGTTTCACCATGGTCTCGATCTCCTGACCTTGTGATCCGCCCACCTCGGCCTCCCAAAGTGCTGGGATTACAGGCGTGAGCCACCACGCCCGGCCTAGGCTCCTTTTAAAATTGGCTTTGATGGAACTTTGTTCTGTAATGAATCCCAGATAAGACCTTTTAAAACCCTTAAGCTTAGCTATGGGTTGATGACATCAAATACCTGTGTGAGTTGGGTAAATTCCTCTCCTCTTGAGGGTATCAAGATAACTTGGGACTCCTGGGCCTGTTAGAAAATAGATTCTTTACTTACTACAGGTCAGGAACTCTGTACAGGGACTGTATAGACAAGGTATGAGGCCAGTTTTCCCAAGGGACTTTTATTGGCTCAGTAAGTCAAATTTTATTCCTTAAAGGAAAGCATGCCATTCTAGTCAAAGCCTTGATAAAATAACCAGTGTCTCCAATTGTGTCCTGATACGAAAGAAAACAGACGCTTATTGCACTTATGCAAATCACTATATTTACACAAGTTAAGAATACTCACAAATAGTTTTCAAATTTTGGGGAAAAATGGTAGAGAGAAATATGCTCCAAATTTTGTTTATAGGAGTACACTTTACTCAATTGTTAAAAGCTGTAAATAGCTCATGAGAAAAGTTTTCTTGGCTTTGAAAAACAAAGGATTAGCAATATTTTGAGCAAAAAGTCATAAAATGGTTATTTTAGTCCTTTGTTAGTTTAGCTCATGCAGTTAACTCCTGTTCTGCTTAATATTCATGAACATTTCAGCTTTCCATGAGAGTCCTGAAACTTTTCCCTTTATTCTAACGTCACAATCTCGGAAGTTATCAGAAATCTGCATTTAAGAGCACCTGTTAGGCCAGGCACATGGCTCACCCCTGTAATCCCAGTACAACAGGAGGCTGAGGTGGGTGGATCACCTGAGGTCAGGAATTTGAGACCAGCCTGGCCAACATAGTGAAACCCTGTCTCTACTAAAAATACAAAAATTAGCCAGATGTGGTGGTACGTGCCTGTAGTCCCAATTACTCAGGAGGCTGAGGCAGAAGAATCACTTGAATCCAGGAGGTGGAGGTTGCAGTGAGCTGAGATCGCACCACTGCTCTCCAGCGTGGGCAACAGAGTGAGACTCTGTTTAAAAAAAAAAAAAAAAAAAGCACCTGTTCGAGTCCTACAGCTGATTATGAAACCACCTTTTAAAAAGTATTAAAACAAGACAACAATTGTCTGTGGATGACAAAAAGTATTAGGGCAGCCATATTTAAAGACACAATTGACAAGGAAATGTGTTACCTCTGTGGCACACAATAATTTAACATAACAATTATAATTATTACTGATAACATACACTGTTAGAATTATAGGAGTTTCACATAATTTTGGAGCACATATCAATAACACATTTATACAAATACAGCCCCAAGAAAGCCAGATATTACCTTGCATTAGTGTACATTGATGTCAGTTCTTAATAAAACATTATAGACAAATCTATCCAATCTTAATCAGTTTGAACATAAGGTAATATTCTCATAAACCTTTTATAACGCTTTATAGTTTTCTGTTAAAGGGCAGAACAATGCTGTAAGAGTTGTAATGCATGCTCACTTGAGGTATTTTTCTCTTCCCAGTCCACTGTTGTGCTTTTATTCCAAGTTCGATTTATGGATAAACTGAATAATACCCTTATAATTTTAGCTAGTATGTTCACATACAGAATTTCTCTTTCAAGATTAATCTTTCATAAACCTTCCAAAACTTGCTTAAACCTTCAGCTTTATCCTATCTAACTTAAAACAATCCTTTAACCCTCTAAACTTAGGCAAAAAAAAAAAAAAAAAAATTCCACATTCCCATGCCTTCTCATAATCTTTTACCAAAAACACATTCTACTTTCCTTATACTCCTTGCATGAAAAGTTTTTCCAGTAGTCTCAAGTATACATTTCACTGTTAACTCTTAGCAACTTTTACTTTTGGTGAAAAACCTGGTGTGATTTTGATTATATACTAGGTGTGTGGCGCCCAGGACACCAGACAGAAGTTCAGATAAGGTCTGATTCTTTACAGCATAGCTGGGGGGCATGGCTAACTCTGTATGTCCCCAGGCTTTACCTAGTTTTAGAGCAGGCAAGTTGTACAGTTAGGAGTAATAGCAGTGGTTTATGAAGCATTTAGAGGGCCTAATAACCTTTTAAATTGTATTTTGTTTCTTTCATAAATTCCCTTTCAAGGATCTTTTTCATGACTCACACAGACTAATTATGACATCTCTGGACTTTCTGACTTGTCCTAAGCATCCCTCTCTTTAAACAACCGTTATTTTACTTTAGGACAAAAATTTACCATACAAGATCTTTTTTCAGGCCGGGCGCGGTGGCTCACGCCTGTAATCCCAGCACTTTGGGAGGCCGAGGCGGGCGGATCACAAGGTCAGGAGATCGAGACCACGGTGAAATCCCGTCTCTACTAAAAATACAAAAAATTAGCCGGGCGCGGTTGTGGGCGCCTGTAGTCCCAGCTACTCGGGAGGCTGAGGCAGGAGAATGGCGTGAACCCGGGAGGCGGAGCTTGCAGTGAGCCGAGATCGCGCCACTGCAATCCAGCCTGGGCGACAGAGCGAGACTCTGTCTCAAAAAAAAAAAAAAAAAAAAAAAAAAAAAAGATCTTTTTTCATACAAAACCCCTTTTCTTTATAAACTTCCTTACAAAAATACCTCTTTACCTTTATAACCTTTTAATAAAACAAGTCATTTTCCCTCTGTTAGAAAGTTAAGATTTGTACTGTATGTTGCTGTGTGGGTCCTGTGAAGGGGGAGCAGATAAGAGGTTATCTATGTAGAAGTTATCCTTCCTCAAGAGACTGCTCACTTAGATTTTTGCTAAGGCTTGTCAGATTTAGTGTGGGCTATGTCTAAACCCCTGAGGCAGAACTGTTTAGGATGAAGTTATTGGTTAAGGATTTAGGTAGCTTTCCCAGGAGAAATAGGGCTAGAGCAGGGGTATCCAATCTTTTGGCTTCCCTGGGCCATATTGGAAGAATTGTCTTGCGCCACACATAAAATACACTAACACTATTGATAGCTGATGAGCAGGAAAAAAAAAAAAAAAAAGCAAAAATATAATGCTTTTAAAAAGTTTACAAATTTGCGTTAGGCCACATGCAAAGCTGTCCTGGGCTGTATGTGGCCTATGGGCTATGGGTTGTACAAGCTTGGGCTAGAGGGAAAGAAGAATTCAAAGGTTGGGTAAATACTAAGTAAGCACCCATCTTGGAAAGTATATTTTTGCCCAAAGGGGTGTGAATCTTTTCTTTTGGAGGGAGGAGGTGCCATTTGCCCCCATTACCTGACTGGATTTGGAGGAGAGCTGCTCAGAGGAGATTAGTACAGAGTAGGCAAGTCTTGAACCCAAAAGGGAAATTTATAATTTTGCTTGCTGTCTCCAGAGTTGCCCTTGGCTTTGTTCTGTTGATGACAATGTCTGATTTGGAAGCAGCCAGAGTGGAGAGCCCTTTCAGCTCAAGGCCATCAAAGGTTGGAATCTTGTCCCAGCGGCCCTTCAGCCTTCAGTGTAGTCATTCCAGTGGCTGAGCTTGTGGCAGAGGGAACAGGCCATGAGGGGCTTTTTTTCCCCATTTATCCCATTGGGGAAGTTTGCCTTCTGGTGCCCTGCCTCCTCACACCAATGGCAGTTACCTGGGAGGGTATTCTGAGGGCAACCTGGACGGGACAGAGAGCTTGTAAATCAGCCAATAGCTGAGCCTACCCCTTGTCACAGTTTTTTTTTTTTCTTTTTCTTAGCCCTGCCCGCCTTATTCTGCAGTCAGTTATGAAAGACTAAGGAGGCTAATTTGAGGATTTCCTGCATAAGGGCACTGGGTTCTAAGGCTGACTTTTGTAATTTCCTCTCAGTTCATTTTTAGGCCAAACAGTATTACAAAGGAAAACAAGTTTTGTTTTGTTTTTTTTTGTTTTTTTTTAAGGTTTGGGGGAAAAAACTTTTCCCAGTTTTTGGGAATGCATCTGAGGGACGTGTTCTGTGGTATGAAGATGCGATTACCCATCTGCAAAGAGAGAACAGAGAAGAACAAAAAAGGAAAAAAAGAGAAAAGGCATGCCCTTTTACTTTCCTTCTATCCTGAATAGGGCAACCCCCATTAATCCTTAGGGTTCTGGAATGAACAGGTCTCAGTGTGTACCTTTAACCTTGGTCCTGTCTCATCACAATTGCCCACTTGAGAAAAGAGGAGACACTGGAGTGAATAGTGGGCCCTCTGTTCATCCTTGGGGTTCTGAAATGAACCAATCTTACTCTTTACTCCTAAACTGGCCTTCATCTCTGTTCTAATGGTAATCTGTTAGCCTGGTGAGAGGTGACAGTGTGTTAGCAGCCCTCAGTCTCAGCGCCTCCTCAGCCTTGGCGTCCACTCTGAGGGTGCTTGAGGAGCCCGTCAGCCCGCCACCGCACTGTGAGAGCCCATCTCTGGGCTGGCCTAGGCCGGAGCCGGCTCCCTCTGCTCCAGGGGAGGTGTGGAGGGAGAAGCGTGGGCGGGAACCCGGGCTGCCTGCTGCACTCTCAGGCCAGCGTGAGTTCCGGCGGGAACGGGGCTCGGTGGGCCCAGCACTCGGAGCCGCCGGCCGGCGCCACCGGCCCAGGGCAGTGAAGGCCAGCAGCTGCGGAGGTTGCCCGGGTCCCGCAGCAGTGCCGACTGCAGGCACTGAGCTCAAATTGTCGCAGGTCCTCAGCTGCCTCCCACGTGGGCAGGGCTCAGGCCCTGCAGCCTGCCATGCCCAAGCCCTCCCCCGAGCCGTGGGCTCCTGCACTACCTGACCCTCCTCGACGGGCGCCGCCCCCTGCTCCGTGGTGCCCAGTCCTACCCACTGCCCAAGAGCTGAGGAGTGCAGGCACAGCTCGGGACTGGCGGGCAGCTCCGCCGGCAGCCCTGGTGCGGGATCCACTGGGTGAGGCCAGCTGGACTCCTGAGTCTGATGGGGACTTGGGGAACTTCTGTGTCTAGCTAAGGGATCCTAAACGCACCAATCAGCACTCTGTCTAGCTCAGGGTTTGTAAATACACCAATCAGTACTCTGTATCCAGCTAACCTAGTAGGGACTTGGAGAACTTTTATGTCTAGCACTCTGTGGCTAGCTAAAGGATTGTAAATGCACCAATCAGTACTCTGTCAAAATGGACCAGTCAGCTCTCTGTAAAATAGACCAATCAGCTGGATGTGGGAGGGGTCAGATAAGATTAATAAAAGCAGGCTGCCCAAGCCAGCCAGCAGCAACCCGCTGGGGTCCCTTTCCAGAGTGTGGAGGCTGTATTCGTTCCGTGTTTGCAATAAATCTTGCTGCTGCTCACTCTTTGGGTCCACGCTGCCTTTAAGAGCTGTAACACTCACTGCGAACGTCTGCAGCTTCACTCCTGAAGCCAGCAAGACCACGAACCCACCAGGAAGAATGAACAACTCCAGATGCGCTGCCTTTAAGAGCTGTAACACTCACTGCAAAGGTCTACAGCTTCACTCCTAACAGCGAGACCACGAACCCACCAGAAGGAAGAAGCTCCAGACACATCTGAACTTCTGAAGGAACAAACTCTGGACACACCATCTTTAAGAACTGTAACACTCACCACTAGGGTCTGCGGCTTCATTCTTTAAGTCAGTGAGACCAAGAACCCACCAATTCTGGACACACTGGAACCAACCTTCATCTTTGTCCTATGAGTCCCTTGTACCTGCAGCCTTAGGCTGTCCTGTATCCTTATCTCTATGACCTTATAGTGACTCTCATTTGGAGCATTCTAGCAACAAAATGATAAACTTTCTCAGATTACCATTTCCCATATTTTTTAAGTAGATAAGAAGCCTATTTTTTTTAGCTAACTGCATCAAGGGGACTGGACTTCCCTCCCTTCTAATATGACCTTGAAGGTCTTGTTGCAAATTGAGAAGGGCATGGAAGTAGAGAAATGGAGGCTACAGGAGGAAGTGGGAGGAAGTGAGAGGAATACTCATGGAAAGCCTTCGTATGTTTGTAAAAACAGCAACCCTTGAATTCCTGATGGCAACATTTATTTGCCCTCTTGACATAAAATAGTAACCTCCAGAGGACTTGTTACTTGGAGTAAGACCTCACAAATGGCAAAGAAAGAATTTCCCCTCCTCCCAAAAGGGTGCAAACTGAAAAAAAAAGCAAGTACTTGAGATCCTTAAAAGACCACAGAGTGAGGTCCTGTGCAGACAAACTGCTTCAAGAGCCACTGGAAAACTTGGCCCTGGGGCATAACAGAAATGAAAAGCATGTGGTAAGTCATAAGGAGCTAGCAGACCTGGGGTTCCAATTAGTGTCTGTCCTGGCAATGCGCCAGCAGACAGGAGAACAGTTTGAGGTCATCCAAGCTGGTAGAGTAAAAACAAGTTAAATCTCAAGGGATATCCTCAAGGGAGCCTGTGTCTTTGTGGCCATGCAGATGCAGCAACAGCCGTGGGTGCACAAATAACAGGGATTGTGTGTTTAAGAAGTCAGATGGCATGTGAAGTGAAAGCAAAGAGGCGGACTTGCCCCTAAGGTGGACAGTCCAGTGGGTGCACAAGGCCATTTCAGAATATACGTGGATAAAACAGAAAAGGCAGTGTGGGTTCTTGGGAAAGAGATTATTTTAGTTGAAAAAGTAGAGAAGACCCCAGACATTGCATGGTTTTAGGCTTTAGCCCTACCACTCTTGTGCACCTTCTGTCTGGGAGGACCGTTAGTGTCTCCTTCTACTCAATGTGGATCCCAAGGTGCTTCCCACCCCCATGAGCCACCCATCAGGTGAGCTGAGAGATCAACTAGGGAGAGCAGAGCCACTTGTCGCTGAGAGGAATTATTCTCGGGGTTTGTTAGTAAGCAGGAGAGTCAAAGGGAAAAAGGAAACCGCGTATGGGGATCGAATGCTTCAAGCCAAAGAAGGAGAGGCATAGAGGTGTCTTACCACCAGGAAATGATATGAGTCACGTGGCACCAAAGTATGTTAGCAGCAGAGCATATCCGAGTCATGGCAACAAATTATGTTACTGGCAGTGAATCTATATGGGTCTGCAGCAACCTCAATTCTTGCCTCCTCAGAGGGAAGAATTCGACTGAGGGGCATAAGGCAGAGGGAGAGACCGAGGCAAGTCTTAGAGCAGGAGTGAAAGTTTATTACAAAGCTTTAGAGCACGAATGAAAGGAAGTAAAGTACACTTGGAAGAGGGCCAACCGTAGACTTGAGAGATCGAGCACATGGTTTGATTTGGGTTTTATGTGTTGGCATACCTCTGGGATCTTCCAGGCCTTCCCTCCTGATTCTTCCCTTAGGGTGGGCTCTCTGCATACACCGTGGACTGCTAGTACTTGGGAGAGGCCACATGTGTAGCATGTTTGCTGGAGTTGTAGTCATGCTTACTTGAGGTGTTTTTCCCTTACCAGTCCAGTGTTCCTAGAGGAAGGTTGCCTGCCATTTTACCTCTTAGGGTGCATGCTTGAGCCCACTTGCCCAACTCCTGAGATCTTATTAGGAAGCTGCTGATTACCAGTTTTAGGTGTTTCTATCTGTCGGGAGACTGCTTTCCCTGGTGCTGGCTGTGACTAATTATTTTTCAGAGAGACAATGCAACAACTGCCTGACCATCTCCTGATGATTGCCTGACGTTCCTGGTGGTGGGGGCTGGAGGGTGGCCCTCTCCTGCCCTGCTCATGTATGACTAGCTACCTACGTAACAGAATAATCATGGGGGTGTTCAAGGAGGAAGTGGCCTTTAAAAAGAGGGTTAGGTTCAGAGAGGAGGAAAAAGTAGGGGCAAGGTGAACCTAGGAAGCTGCTAGTACCAGCAAGTTGGAATTTAGGTCCTTAAGGTGTATTATTTTTTAAAACAAGGAGGCTTATGAGTTTGTGAAACTCTTCAATCTTTAATCAATTAGTCAGATTTATATCTGAGATAGCAGAGGTCCTTTTTTGTCTGACTTTTATTCCTATAAAAGGGAGAGGAAGAGGAGAGAAAGAGGCATTTCTAGCATGGCCACTACTGTAGGTTCTGTGTCTAGGAAATTTTCAAGAATCCATAAAAGTTTCTTTTGGGTCTCAAACATTATTTTCTCCAGATTATAAGAACAATAGCAAAATAAAAAACACTGATTTGAGTGTAATTAGAATATATCAACTTCATTCGTTGATTAAATTTGCTCCTAAACATTATTGCATTTAAAAGTAAATTATAGATTAGTTGTTGTTACCTGAAACAAATTCCTGATCCTGCAAGATGAAAAGTGATAAGTAATTGTGTTAAAACAAATTAATGGTAGCCAAGTAATTTTCAGTGAATTAGTGACAGCCACATTTTAAAAATATTTTGTTTTTGTTTATTAAAAACTATCACACAGTTTTATCTATAAGGCATTAGAATTTTCAGCTGTTTGAGCATGCGAGGAGTGTAATCCACGTGGGTAGAAAGCTAGCCAGGCAGGAGCAAAGACAGAAGGGATTCCATTTTCCTGGCCTTTTTTTGGCCTTAGTTTGTTGCCAAGTAAATCAGAAACCTAAGAAAAACAGATTAAGTGGTTTCCTTGTAACCACAAATCTATGCTGCTGTCAAGAGCTGTAAGAAGGCTTTGCTTGCTCAAATCTCAAAAGGAAGACATTTTACTTTCTCAAACAGAAATAGTCCCAGGGCTAAAATATTCACTTCTTTTGGTGGTGCCTGGACCAAAGGCCCCTGGGGATAGGAGGACTGCAGGGTCAGGGAGAGAATATTAATTCCCTATTTCCTTTTCAAAATTGGGAGCAGAAGGGATATGTGCAGGAGGGAAATGCAAGATAACTACAGATTGAATTATAAAGAAAGCAAGTCCTTGTGCTGCTCACCAACCTCCCTCTCCTGCACTCACCATCCTCAATGCCTGCCCTGATCCTTGAGAAAGTAAATATTAATTTGAACAGAGAAAGTACCTTTCTGCCTGGCCAAAGGGTTTTTTTGAAGGACATGCTGCAACTGTAAAGTGTCTTAATGACCTCTTTCTTTGAGTGACTACAGACTTTTTACTCACTGAGAAATCTTGTTCTCTAAAAGCAGAGACTATAAAAACTTCACTGTTTAAAATTCTACTGAAAGAGGCCAGGTGCGGTGGCTGACACCTGTAATCCCAGCACTTTGGGAGGCCGAGGTGGGAGGATGGCTTGAGGCAAGAAGTTTGAGACCAGTCTGGGGAACAAAGCAAAACCCATTTCTAAAAAAAATTATATCAGAAAAATGAATATCCCACTCTGGCCTGAGTCACTTTGACACAGAAGCAGCCTCATTATATAACACAGGTGCAGAACTTTAGATAGGGGTTGCTGGAAACATTTCATATCTAAACTGTGCTTTCTAATGAAACAAGACCTTGGGTCCATTTTGTAATCCAGATCTGGAGTCAATCTTTTTTCACAGAGCTCTGCTTTGCTTGGAGCCTATCAAGATATCACTTCGTCTCTGTGTCCTATAATAATTCTCTTTTCCTTTGATCAGATGGCAATAGGACTAAAGACCTAACTTTGTTGGACCTCAAGTTTATTCCTGGTGCCTCAGGCTGATTAGGAGACCTTTTGGCTTCAGCCTCTCCCTGTGGGGTTTTTTGTCCCTCACCCCTCAGAGGACTTGTATAGGATGCCAGCTGGCCCTGAGCTGGCACATTGATGCAAGGATGAGAGTCAAGATCTGCCATGATAAGTCAAGGGAATGTGTAAAATGGCATGTTGGAACTCAGCTGCAGCTGGTCCTGCTGTCCTGCTGGGTGTACCCCCCAGCCACCAGAGGGACCCAAATGGTCTGCTTTGGAGTTTCTCCAGCAATCATTGAAACTTGGCTCTTGTCTTACAGTCGGTCTTTGGTTAGGCTCACAGAGTTTCTGCCAATTCCCTGGGCTGCTTCAAAAACTCTAGCTTACAACTGACGGGAGGAAAACAACACCCAGAAAAACACAGACCATGCCTTAGTGATCAGAATATAGATGTGATTTGATTGCCTCATACTAAGACTCAGCTATGGGTACTTTTTGAATAATAAAACTTACTAAGAATCCCCCTGGATTAATCAGGTCTTTCTCATCTTATGATCAAGTAAGCTTGGAAAATACTGATTTACACAAGTGATCCACCCTCAAGAAAGCAAAATAAAATGTAGTCAGTGTAATTACCTCCTGCTTTAAAGGATGCAACTAAGTATCCTTTCATGAAGTAAATTTCTCAAAATAAGAGTGAAAAAGAATAAGCACCTTTTATTCACTAAGTTAGAATTTTTGTGCCCTGGATTTTTGAGGGCCACTGTTCTTGCAGTTTGCTTTCTATACCAGTTTCTATACCTTTACTATCTGTACCTCCGTATCTTTTAATCATTCCCTCCTTCTACCCAGATATATACACATACCACACAACCTGAATATTTTAGAGCAATCTTGATTCCAAGCATTCATTCACTGTTCTCATAAAAATGCTTGTATTTGTCAGTCCTAAGAACAGTCATCGTACATAATGTATCTGTCAGCAATGAAAACACATCCCCAGTATATGCCTAAGCTAACCCCTAATATTTTGTACCTGAAACATTATCTGGCTAACCAAAGACATTGAGGACAAAGCAATTTGTCTGAAGGACAGACTCCCCCACCAGCCCCGCCATCCAACCCCTTCACCATACTTTGTCCCCCATGCATTCCTTCACTCCCTGGGTGGCTGCAGCGATATTCTCTGTCTTGGTGATGTTCAGGGTCACCGTCTCCAGCCTGTCTGAAGTCTGGCCCCCTAGCTGCTCGACCTCATTCTCCATCAGACACATAGCCAGCACCCTCAAGCCTTGCGTATCCAGCTTTCTGGCCAGCAGGTTCCCGAAACCAGAGTCACAGCCCGTGATGAAGTAGTTATCTCAAGGGAGGCTCACCACCTGCCTCTCCCACTACCAGTGCAGAAGGTAGTGCAGGCCCACGAGGGCTGTCAGGGAGAGTCCCATGGCAGGGATCTCTCCTTCACCTTGGGAAAGAAGGAAAATCTTCTAAACCTTAAAAAGTATGTTCTCTGACCACGATGGAATTAAATTAGAAATAAATAACAGAAAGGTATCCGAAAAATCTCCTAGTAGTTGGAAAATTACAAAATATTAGGCTAAATGATACATGCATGGATTAAAAAAGAAATAAAAAGAAAAATTAGAAAATATTTTTACTGAGTGAAAATGAAAATGTGGTGCATTAAAGTTTGTGGCGTGGGCCTAAGCCATGCTTAGAGAAAAATGTATAACACTAAATGCCTATAGTAGAAAAGAAGAAAGGTTTCTTTTTTTTAACTTTTATTTTAAGATCAGGGTACACGTGCAGGGTTGTTACATAGGTAAACGTGTATCATGGGGGTTTCTTGTGTAGATTATTTCATCACCCAGGTATTAAGCCTAGTACCCATTAGTTATTTTTCTTGATCCTCTCCCTAACCCCACCGTCCACCCTCTGATAGACCCCAGTGTCCATTGTTCCCCTGTATATATCCATGTGTTCTCATCATTTAGCTCCCACTTATAAATGAGAACAAGTAGTATTTGGTTTTCTGTTCCTGCATTAGTCTGCTAAGGATAATGACCTCCAATTCCATCTGTGTCCCTGCAAAGGGACACAGAATTCCATTGTATTTATGTACAAGATTCCTTATGCAGTCTATCACTGATGGGCATTTAGGTTGATTCCATGTCTTTGCTATTGTGTTGCAGTGAACGTATGCATGTATGTGTCTTTATGATAGAATAACTTATATTCCTTTGGGTATATACCCAGTAATGGGATTGCTGGGTTGAATGGTAGTTCTGTCTTTTTTTTTTTTTTTTAATTAATTTATTATTATTATACTTTAAGTTGTAGTGTACATGTGCATAACGTGCAGGTTTGTTACATATGTATACTTGTGCCATGTTGGTGTGCTGCACCCATCAACTCATCATTTACATCAGGTATAACTCGCAATGCAATCCCTCCCCCCTCCCCCCTCCCCATGATAGGCCCCTGTGTGTGATGTTCCCCTTCCTGAGTCCAAGTGATCTCATTGTTCAGTTCCCACCTATGAGTGAGAACATGCGGTGTTTGGTTTTCTGTTCTTGTGATAGTTTGCTAAGAATGATGGTTTCCAGCTGCATCCATGTCCCTACAAAGGACGCAAACTCATCCTTTTTGATGGCTGCATAGTATTCCATGGTGTATATGTGCCACATTTTCTTAATCCAATCTGTCACTGATGGACATTTGGGTTGATTCCAAGTCTTTGCTATTGTGAATAGTGCTGCAATAAACATACGTGTGCATGTGTCTTTATAGCAGCATAATTTATAATCCTTTGGGTACATACCCAGTAATGGGATGGCTGGGTCATATGGTACATCTAGTTCTAGATCCTTGAGGAATCGCCATACTGTTTTCCATAATGGTTGAACTAGTTTACAATCCCACCAACAGTGTAAAAGTGTTCCTATTTCTCCACATCCTCTCCAGCACCTGTTGTTTCCTGACTTTTTAATGATCGCCATTCTAACAGGTGTGAGATGGTATCTCATTGTGGTTTTGATTTGCATGGTAGTTCTGTCTTTAAGTCTTTGAGGAATTACCACACTGTTTTCTGTAATGGTTGAACTAATTTACACTCCCACCAACAATGTGTAAGTGTTTCTTTTTTTCTGCAACCTTCCCAGCATCAGTTATTTTTTGACTTTTTAGTAGTAGCCATTCAGACTGGTGTGAGATGGTTTTGATTTGCATTTCTTTAATGATCAGTGATGTTGAGCTTTTTTTTTCACATGCTTGTTGGCCACATGTTATGTCTTCTTTTGAAAAGTGTCTTTTCATGTCCTTTGCCCACTTTTTAATGTTTTTTTCCTTGTAAATTGGTTTATGTTTTTTATAGATGCTAGATATTAGACCTTTGCCAGATGCATAGTTTGCAAACTTTTCTCCCATTCTGTGGGTTGTCTGTTTACTCTGTTGATAGTTTATTTTTTTTCTTTCTTTTTCTTTTCTTTTCTTTTCCTTTCCTTTCTTTTTCTTTCTTTTCTTTTTTTTTCCTTTCTTTTCTTTTTTTTTTTTTTTTTTTTTGAGACAGAGTCTCACGCTGTCACCCAGGCTGGAGTGCAGTGGCACAGTTTCAGCTCACTGCAACCTCTGTCTCCTGGGTTGAAGCAATTCTCATGCCTCAGCCTCCCAAGTAGCTGGAACTACAGGCATGCACCAGCATCCCTGGCTGATTTTTTTTTTTTTTTTGAAATGGAGTCTTGCTCTGTTGCCCAGGCTGGTGTGCAGTGGCATGATCTCCACTCACTACAACCTTCACCTTCTGGGTTCAAGCAATTCTCCTGCTTCAGCCTCTCTAGTAGCTGGGATTACAGTTGTGTGCCAACACACCTGGCTTATTTTTTATGTTTTTAGTAGGGACGGGGTTTTGCCGTGTTGGCCAGGCTGGTCTCAAACTCCAGACCTCAGGGGATCTGCCTGCCTCGGCCTCCCAAAGTGTTGGGATTACAGGTGTGAGCCAACACGCTTGGCCCAATTTACTCTTAATCTATATATGTTTTTACATAAAAAGTGGGTTTCTTGTAGACAGACTACTGGTTGGTTTTTTTTGATTCCCTCAGACAAACTCTGTTATTTAATTTGTCTATTTAGACTACTGACATTCAAAGTGATTATTGTTGTAATTGAATTAGTGTCTATCATGTTTTTTGCTGTTTTCTATTTGTTGCTCTTGTTCTTTGTTCCTATTTTTCTCTTCTACTTTTTTTTCTGTCTTTTGTGGTTTTAATTGAGCATTTTATATGACTCTTATTTTTTTCCTCCTTTTTAAGCTTATCAGCTGTACTTCTTTTTAAACTTCTTTTTTTTTTTTGAGATGGAGTCTTGCTCTGTTGCCCAGGCTGGAGTGCAGTGGCGTGATCTCAGCTCATTGCAAGCTCTGCCTCCTGGGTTCATGCCATTCTCCTGCCTCAACCTCCCTAGTAGCTGGGACTACAGGTGCCTGCACCACGCCCGGCTAATTTTTTGTATTTTTAGTAGAGACGGGGTTTCACCGTGTTAGCCAGGATAGTCTTGATCTCCTGACCTCGTGATCCACCCGCCTCAGCCTCCCAAAGTGCTGGGATTACAGGTGTGAGCCACCGCGCCTGGCCTCAAAATTTTTTAGTTTAGTGGTTGCCCTAGAGTTTGCGATATATATTTACAATTAATCCAAGTCCACTTTCCAGTAACACCATACCACTTCATGGGTAGTATGAGTAACAAAATAACAAAATAATAACAAAATAATTCTAATTTCTCTCTCCTGTCCTTTCTGAATCATTGCTGTCATTCATTTCACTTATACATATGTTCTGTATATATATATATATGTGTGTGTGTATATTTATGTGGACACACACACATGCACATGCCCCCCCCACACAATCATCCCTCAGTAACCACAGGAGATTGTTTCCAGGACCCTCTGGCCAGTACCAAAATCTGCAGATGCTCAAATCCCTTACACAAAATGGCATAGTTTTTGCATATAGCCTGTGTACATCCTCCTGTATTTTATCCTTCTGTAAATTATTATAATATACTGTTTTAAAATCTGTATTATTTTTATTGTTGCATTGTTATTTTTAATTTTTTTTGAAAAACAATTTTTTGAGTCAAGGTCTTGCTCTGTCATCCAGGCTGGAGTGCAGTGGCATGATCATGGCTTACTGTAGTCTCAGACTCCTAAGCTTAGATGATCCTCCCACCTCAGCATTTCCAAGTAGCTGGGACTACAGGGGTGCACCACCATACCTAGTTAACTTTTTAATTTTTTTTTTGTAGAGGCTGGGTCTTGCTATGTTGCCCAGGGTAGTCTTGAACTCCTAGCCTCAAGTGATCCTCCCACACTGGCCTCCCAAAGCACTTGAGATTACAAGTGTAAGCCACTGTGCCTGGCCTTCTTTTTTTGTGTGTGAATATTTTTGATCCACAGTTGGTTGAATCCACTAACGGGGAACCCACAGGTATGGGAGTATAATGTATGTGTGCCTATGTGTATATGTAAAGTCAAATACATTGTTGATATTATTATTTTGAACAAAGTGTTACATCAATTAAGAATGAAATTATTTTAGTTTCACTTATTCCTTTTCTGATGCTCTTCTCTTCTTTATGTACTTTCAGTTTTATTTTATTTTATTTTATTTTTTGCTTTTTCCATGTAAGCCTTCCTGCATGACCCTTCTTTATGTAGGTCTGAGTTCTGAACCAGAAGTTCTTGGTCTTCTATATTAATCTTCTTTTTCTGTGAGGACTGAATTCCTTATTTCTATACCTGTGGTTGAAAATGTCTACCCTATCTGAAGAATCAATATCATGAAAATGGCCATACTGCCCAAGGTAATTTATAGATTTAATGCTATTCCCATCAAGCTACCACTGACTTTCTTCACAGAATTGGAAAAAACTACTTTAAATTTCATATTGAACCGAAAAAGAACGTGCATAGCCAAGACAATCCTAAGCAAAAAGAACAAAGCTGGAGGCCTCACACTACCTGACTTCAAACTATACTACAAGGCTGCAGTAACCAAAACAGCATGGTACTGGTACCAAAACAGATATATAGACCAATGGAACAGAACAGAGGCCTCAGAAGTAGCACCACACATCTACAAACATCTGATCTTTGACAAACCTGACAAAAACAAGCAATGGGGAAAGGATTCCCTATTTAATAAATGGTGCTGGGAAAACTAGCTAGCCATAAGTAGAAAGCTGAAACTGGATCCCTTCCTTACACCTTATACAAAAATTAACTCAAGGTGGATTAAAGACTTAAATGTTAGACCTAAAACCATAAAAACCCTACAAGAAAACCTAGGAAATACCATTCAGGACATAGGCATGGGCAAAGACTTCATGACTAAACACCAAAAGCAATGGCCACAAAAGCCAAAATTGACAAATGGGATCTAATTAAACTAAAGAGCTTCTGTGCAGCAAAAGAAACTACCATCAGAGTGAACAGGCAACCTACAGAATGGGAGAAAATTTTTACAATCTATCCATCTGACAAAGGGCTAATATCCAGAATCTACAAAGAACTTAAACAGATTTTCAAGAAAAAAACAACTCCATCAAAAAGTGAGCAAAGGATATGAACAGACACTTCTCAAAAGAAGACATTTATGCAGCCAACAGACATATGAATAAAAGCTCCTTATCACTGGTCATTAGAGAAATGAAAATCAAAACCGCAATGAGATACCATCTCACACCAGTTAGAATGGTGATCATTAAAAAGTAGGGAAACAACAGATACTGAAGAGGATGTGGAGAAATAGGAATGCTTTCACACTGTTGGTGGGAGTGTAAATTAGTTCAACCATTGTGGAAGACAGTGTGGCACTTCCTCAACAATCTAGAACTAGAAATACCATTTGACCCAGCAATCCTATTCCTGGGTATATACCCAAAGAATTATAAATCATGCTGCTATAAAGGCACATGCACACGTATGTTTATTGTGGCACTATTCACAATAGCAAAGACCTGGAACCAATCCAAATGTCTGTCAATAATAGACTGGATAAAGAAAATGTGGCACATATACACCATGGAATACTATGCAGCCATAAAAAAGGATGAGTTCATGTGCTTTGCAGGGACATGGATGAAGCTGGAAACCATCATTCTCAGCAAAATATCACAAGGAGAGAAAACCAAATACCACATGTTCTCATAAGTGAGAGTTGAACAATGGGAACACATGGATACAGGGAGGGGAACATCACACACTGGGGCTTATTGGGAGGTGAGGGGCTGGGGAGGGATAGCATTAGGAGAAATACCTAATGTAAATGACAAGTTGATGGATGCAGCAAGCCAACATGGCCTATGTATGCCTATGCAACAAACCTGCACGTTATACACATGTACCCTAGAACTTAAAGTAAAATAATAATAATAATAAAAAAGAAAATGTATACCCTATCCCTACTTGGTCTCCAAGTTCAATAACTCAGCAGAGAATTAACAAGAGGCTCTGAGTCCCAATTCCAATTTCCAGATAATACGATAGGCTAACCAGGATCAATTCTACCTCTATCTGATAAACTGTGGTCAAAGGGATGGGAACATACGGTCCGCTATCCCCTCAGCAGACACAATGAGAGCACATCAAAGTAGGAGTGGGAAAATCTACTGAGAGGAGGTTATATGACACAAATATCTGGCACTTGGCATTTTTTTTCCTAGAATAACATAAATCATGCATATTCTGGACTAATACCAAGTTGTTCTAAAATATGTTTATTTTTCTCTGATTATAAAAGCTAACTCATTGTAGAAATTGTGGAGACTGTAGATAATGTATTAGTCCATTTTCACACTGCTGTAAAGATAATACCTGAGACTGGGTAATTTATAAAGGAAAGAGGTTTAATTGACTCACAGTTCCACATGGCTAGGGAGGCTTCAGGAAACTTGCAATCATGGTGGAGTGAGAAGGGGGAAGCAAGCACAGGCAGCAGGAGAGCAAAGTGAGTGAGTGAGGAAATACCATACTTTTAAAACCATCAAATCTTGTGAGAATTCCCTCACTATCACGAGAACAGCATGGGGGAAACTGTCCCCATGATCAAATCACCTCCCTTCCTCAACACATGGGGATTACAGAACCCTCCTTTGACATGTGGGGATTACAGTTAGAGATGAAGATTTGGGTGGGGACACAGCCAAACCACACCAGATAAGTATCAAAAAATAAAAGTTAAAGGAAATCCTGCAACCTAGTGATAACTACTGTTAAGATCGATTGCATATCCTAGATTTTCTTTCTTTCTTTTTTTTTTTTTAACATTTATTTTAAGTTCAGGGCTACATGTGCACATTTATCATATAGGTAAATTTGTGTCATGGGGGGTTTGTTGTATAGATTATTTTATCCCCCAGATATTAAACCTTGTCCTCATTAGTTATTTTTCCTGATCCTCTCCCTCCTCCTACCATCTACCCTCTCATAGGCCCTAGTGTCTGTTGTTCCCCTCTATGTGTCCATGTGTTTTCATCATTTAGCTCCCACTTGTAAGTGGGAACATGTGGTTTTTGGTTTTCTGTTCCTGCATTAGTTTGCTAAGGATAACGGCCTCCAGTTCCATTTATGTTCCTACAAAGGACATGATCTCACTCTTTTTTTATAGCTGCATAGTATTCCATGGTGTATATGTATCACGTTTTCTTTATCCAGTCTACCATTGATGGACATTTAGATTGATTCCATGTATTTGCTATTGTGGATAGTGCTGCAATGAACATGCATGTGCATGTGTCTAATATGCATGTGCATAACTCATATTCCTTTGGATATACACCCAGTAATGGGATTGCTGGGTTGAATGGTAGTTCTGTTTTTAGCTCTTTGAGGAATCACCACACTGCTTTCCACTCCTATTTTCCACTCCTACCAACAGTGGGTAAGTGGGTAAGTGTTCCTTTTTCTCTGCAACCTCGCCAGCACCTGTTGTGTTTTGACTTTTTCTTCATTTTATTTTTAAATTTTACATAATACATAGAGATGGGGGTCTCACTATGTTGACCAGGCTGGTCTTGAACTCCTGGTCTGAAGTGATCTTCCCATCTCAGCTTCCCAAAGTGAACCACCATGACTGGCCATTTTTTGACCTTTTAATACTAGCCATTCTGACTGGTGTGAGATGGTGTCTTTTTGGGGTTTTGATTGCATTTCTCTAATGATCAGGGATGTTGAGGTTTTTTTTTCACATGATTATTGGCTGTAGGTATGTCTGTTTTTGAAAAGTGTCTGTTTATGTCCTTTGCCCACTTTTTAATGATTTTTTTCCTTGTAAATTTGTTTAAGGTCCTTAAAGATGCTAGATATTAGACCTTTTTTTGACGAAGTCTTGCTCTTTCGCCCAGGCTGGAGTGCAGAGGTGCGATCTCAGCTCACTGCAACCTCTGCCTCCTGGGTTTAAGCAACTCTCCTGCCTCAGTCTCCCGAGTAGCTGGGACTACAGGCATGTGCCACCACGCTTAACTAATTTTTGTATTTTTTAGTAGAGATGGGGTTTCACTGTGTCGGCCAGGATGATCTCAATCTCTTGACCTCGTGATCCACCTGCCTTGGCCTCCCAAAGTGCTGGGATTACAGGCATGAACCGCCACACCCGGCCTATAGTTTCACGTTTTACACTTAAATCTTTAATCTGTCTTGAGTTGATTTATATATATGGCATAAGGAAGGGGTCCAGTTTCAATTCCGCATATGGCTAGCCAGTTATCCCAGCACCATTTGTTGATTGCTTTTGTCAGGTTTGTCGAAGATCAGATAGTTGTAGGTATGTGACATTACTTCTGGACTCTGGACTCTCTATTCTGCTCCATTGGTCTATATGTCTATTTTTTGTACCAGTATCATGCTGTTTTGATTACTGTAGCCCTGTAATATAGTTTGAAGTTGGATAATATGATGCATCCAGCTTCGTTTTTGTTTGTTTTTGTTTGTTTGTTTAGGATTGCCTTGGCTATTTGGGTTCTTTTTGGGTTTCATGTGAATTTTAAAATAGTTTTTTTCTCTAGTTATGTAAAGAATGTCATTTGTAATTTAATATGAATAATATTGAATCTGTAGATTGTTTTGGCTGGTATGGCCATTTTATTGAAATTGATTCATCTTATTCAAGATCATGGAGTGTTTTTCTATTTGTTTGTGTCATCTCTGATTTTCTCAGCTGTGTTTTATAATTCTCCTTGCAGAGATTTTTCACTTCCCTGGTTAGCTTATTTCTAGGTATTTTATTTTATTCTTTTTGTGGCAATTGTGAATGGGATTGTGTTCCTGATTTGGCTCTTGGGTTGACTATTGTTGGTGTATAGGAATGGTAGTGATTTTTTATTTATATATATGTTTTTTTTTTTTTTTTTGAGACAGAGTCTCACTCTGTCGCCCGGGCTGGAGTGCAGTGGCCGGATCTCAGCTCACTGCAAGCTCCGCCTCCCGGGTTTACGGGATTCTCCTGCCTCAGCCTCCCGAGTAGCTGGGATTACAGGCGCCCGCCAACTCACCCGGCTAGTTTTTTGTATTTTTTAGTAGAGACGGTGTTTCACCGTGTTAGCCAGGATGGTCTCGATCTCCTGACCTCGTGATCCACCCGTCTTGGCCTCCCAAAGTGCTGGGATTACAGGCTTGAGCCACCGCGCCCGGCCATATATATGTTTTTTGATACAGGGTTTCACTCTGTCACCCAGGCTGGAGTGCAGTGGGGCGATCTCAGCTCACTGCAACCTCTGCCTCCTGAGTTCAAGCGATTCTCATGCCTCAGCCTCCCAAGTAGCTGGGATCACAGGTGTGTGCCACCACACCCAGCTAATTTTTGTATTTTCAGTAAAGACAGGGTTTCACCGTGTTGGCCAGGCTAGTCTTGAACTCCTTACCTCAGGTGACCTGCCCACCTCTGCCTCCCAAAGTGCTGGGATTACATGGATGAGCCACCGCACCTGGCCAGTAGTGATTTTTATATGTTGAATTTGTTTCTTGAGACTTTGCTGAAGTTGCTTATCGGCTGAAGGAGCTTTTGGGTTGAGACTATGGAGTTTTCTAGCTATAGAATTATGTCATCTGCAAACAAGGATAGTTTGATTTCTTCTCTTCCTATTTGGATCCACTTTATTTCTCTCTCTTGCCTGATTGCTCTGGCCTGGATTTCTAATACTGTTGAGGAGGAGTGATGACAGAGGACATCCTTGTCTTGTGTCAGTGTTCAAGGGGAATATGCTTCCAGCTTTTGCTCATTCAGTATGATGTTGGCTGTGGGTTTATCATAGATAACTCTTATTATTTTTAGGTATGCTCCTTCAATACCTTGCTTATTGAGAGCTTTTAACATGAAGCGGTGTTGAATTTTTTAGAAAGCCTTTTCTGCATCTATTGAGATAATCATGTGGCTTTTGTCTTTAGTTCTGTTTATGTAATGAATCACATTTATTGATTAGCATATGTTGAACCAATCTTATATCCCAGGAATAAAGCCTACTTGATTGTGGTGGATTAACTTTTTGATGTGCTGCTTGATTTAGTTTGCCAGCATCTTGTTGAGGATTTTAGCATTGATGTTCAGCAAGGATATTGGCCTCAAGTTTTCTTTTTTCTTTTTTTTTTGTCATATATCTGCCACGTCTTGACATCAGGATGATGCTGGAATTGGTTAGGGAGGAGTCCCTCCTCCTCAGTTTTTTGGAATAGTTTCAGTAGGAATGGTACCAGCTGTCCTGTGTACATCTGGTAGAATTCAGTTGTGAATCCATCTGGTCCTGGGCTTTTTTTGTTTTTTTTGTTTTTTGGTTGGTAGGTTATTTATTATTGATTCAAATTCAGAGCTCATTATTGTTCTGTTCAGGGATTCAGTTTCTTCCTGGTTTAGTTTTGGAAGGGTGTATGTGTCCAGGAATTTATCAATTTCTTCTATATTTTCTAGTTTGTGTGCACAGAGGTGTTTATTATATTCTCTGAAAGTTATTTTTATTTCTGTGAGGCCAGCAGTAATATCTCCTATGCTGTTTCTAATTGTGTTTACTTAGATATTCTCTCTTTTCTTTCTTAATAGCCTCGCTAGTGGTTATTTTATTAATTTTTTTCAAAAAATCAGGACCTGGATTTGTTGATCTTTTGGATTTTTTTTTTGTGTGTCTCAATCTCCTTCAGTTCAGATCTAATTTTGGTTGTTTCTTGTCTTCTGCTAGCTTTGGGGTTGGTTTGCTCTTGGTTCTCTAGTTCTTTTAGTTGTGATGTTAGGTGTTAAATTGAGATCTTTCTAAGGTTTTGATGTGGGCATTTAGTGCTATAAATTTCCTTCCTAACACTGCTTTAGTTGTGTCCCAGAGATTCTGGTATATTGTATCTTTGTTCTCATTAATTTCAAAGAATTTCGTGATTTCTTCCTTAATTTTATTAAACAAAAGTCATTCAGAAGCAGTTTATTAAATTTTCATGTAATTGTATGATTTTGAGTGAATTTCTTAGTCTTGATTTCTTTTTTTTTTTTTTCTGAGACGGAGTCTCACTCTGTCACCCAGGCTAGAGTGCAGTGGCCGGATTTCAGCTCACTGCAAGCTCCGCCTCCCGGATTTACACCATTCTCCTGCCTCAGCCTCCCGAGTAGCTGGGACTACAGGCACCTGCCACCTCGCCCGGCTAGTTTTTTGTATTTTTTAGTAGAGACGGGGTTTCACCGTGTTAGCCAGGATGGTCTCAATCTCCTGACCTTGTGATCTGCCCGTCTCGGACTCCCAAAGTGCTGGTATTACAGGCTTGAGCCACCACACCCAGCCAGTGTTGATTTCTAATTTAATTGCTCTGTGGTCCAAGAAAGTGGTTGTTATGATTTCAGTTTTTGTTTTTTCTTTTTTTTGCATTTGCTGAGCAATGTTGGTGTCTGATTATGTGGTTGATTTTAGAATATGGGCCATGTGGCAATGAGATGAATGCATATCCCATTGTTTTTAGTGGGAGAGTTCTGTAGATGTCTATCAGGTCCATTCGATCCAGTGCTGAGTTCAGGTCCTGAATATCTTTGTTAATTTCCTGCCTCAATGATCTGTCTAATACTGTCAGCTGAGTGTTGAAGTCTCCCACTATTATTGTGTGGGAGTTTTAGTCTCTTTAAAGGACTCTAAGAACTTGCTTTATGAGTGCTTTAAAAAGATTATTCCCTTCCTTTCTATGGCTGAGTAATATTCCATTTTATGGATATACCACATTTTGTCCATTCATCAGCTGATGGACATTTAGCTTATTTCCACTTTTTGGCTATTATGACTAATGTTGTTATGAATATTCATATACAAGTTTTTTTTATGTAAGTGGACATATATTTTAATTCATATACAAGTGAACATGTTTTAATTTCTTTTGAGTATATATGTAGGAGTGGGATTACTGGGTCATATACAACTCTATATTTAATTTTTTAGAGAAACTATCCAACTCTTCTCCAAAGTGGCTGAAACATTTTACAGTCCCATGAGCAATGTATGATGGTCCCAGTTTCTTTACATTTTTACCAACATTTGTTATTGTCTGTCGTCTTCATATTAGCCAACCTACTGGATGTGAAGTGATATCTCATAGATGATTTGATTGGCATTTCTGTAATGACTAATGATGTTGAGCATTTTTTCATGTGATTATTGGTCATTTGTAGATCTTCTTTGAAGAAATGTCTATTCAAATCCTTTGCTCATTTTTAAATTGGGCTATTTGCCTTGTTATTATTGAGTTGTAAAAAATATATATTCTGGATATTAGATCCCTATAAGAGATACGACTTGCAATATTCTTCTTCATTCTGTGGGTTGTTGTTTCATTTTCTTGCTAGTGTCATTTGAAGCACAAGATTTTTAAATCTTAGTGAAGTCCAATTTATCTATTTTTTTGTCTGATGGCTTGTGCCAGAGTCATACCTAAGATACTACTGTCTAATCCAAAGTCACAAAGATCTACATCTACTTTTTCTTCTAAGGATTTTATTTTTATAGTGCTTATGTTTAGGACTTTCATTCTTTTTGGGTTAATATTTTATATGTGGTGTGATATAGGGAGTACAATTTCATTTTCATTTTTTTTACACATAGATATCCAATTATCTTATCACAATTTGGAAACAAATTCTTCCCCTATTGAACTATCTTTGCACTCTGTTGAATCATCTTTTAATTTCTTTAAAATGTTTTTTGGTAATAAAGAGGTTTTAAATTTTTATTCAAGTCTATAAATCATTACCTTTGTTTCATTTAGGTTTTTGTGTAATGCTTGAAAAGGCTTTCTGTGTTGCAGGAAGTCAGGGACCCTGAACGGAGGGACTGGCTGGAACCGTGGCAGAGGAACATAAATTGTGAAGATTTCATTTTAATATGGACATTTATCAGTTCCCAAATAATACCTTTATAATTTCTTATGCCTATCTTTACTTTAATCTCTTAATCCTGTTATCTTCATAAGCTGAGGATGTACATCACCTCAGGACCACTGTGATAATTGTGCTAGCTGTACAAATTGGTTGTAAAACATGTGTTTGAACAATATGATATCAGTGCACCTCGAAAAAGAACAGAATAACAGCAATTTTTAGGGAACAAGGGAAGACAACCATAAGATCTGACTGCCTGCGGGGTCGGGCAAAAAGAGTCATATTTTTCTTCTTGCAGAGAGCCTATAAACAGATGTGCAAGTAGGAGAGATATTGCTAAATTCTTTTCCTAGCAGGGAATATTAATATTAATACCCTGGGAAAGGAATGCATTCCTGGGGGGAGGTCTATAAACGGCCGCTCTGGGAATGTTTGTCTTACGCGGTTGAGATAAGGACTGAGATACGCCCTGGTCTCCTGCAGTACCCTCAGGCTTACTAGGGTGGGGAAAAACTCTGTCCTGATAAATTTGTGGTCAGAGGGGTTCTCTGCTCTTGAACCCTGTTTTCTGTTGTTGAAGATGTTTATCAAGACAATACGTGCACCATCAAACATAGACCCTTATCAGTAGTTCTGCTTTTGCCCTTTGCCTTGTGATCTTTGTTGGACCCTTATCAGTAGTTCTGCTTTTGCCTTTTGTCCTGCTTCCTCAGAAGCATGTGATCTTTGTTAGACCCTTATTAGTAGTTCTGCTTTTTGCCCTTTGAAGCCATGTGATCTTTGTACCTACTCCCTGTTCTTACACCAACTCCCCTTTTGAAACCCTTAATAAAAACTTGCTGGTTTTGAGGCTCAGGTGGGCATCACAGTCCTACTGATATGTGATGTCACCCCCAGCAGCCCAGCTGTAAAATTCCTCTCTTTGTACTCTTTCTCTTTATTTCTTAGCTGGCCAACACTTGTGGAAAATAGAAAGAACCTACATTGAAATATTGGGGATGGGTTCCCCCAATATTTCTGTACTCCAAGGATAATAAAACTATTCTGCTATATGTTCTTTTAATACTCGTAAGAGTGTAAAACAATTCTAATCTACAAATAAATTATATTTGTTCACGATGTGAGATAGGAATCTAATTTGTTTTGCTTCCAATTGTATAGCCAATTCTATCAACACCATTTATTGAAAAGTCAGTATTTTCCTTACTGATTTAAAAGACCAGTTTTTAATAATATACCTATTCCATATAGCATATATTTGGTTATATTTTGGTGTTCTCTATTCTGTTTTCCAGAGAAATGTGGAAATTTCAGTGCCAGCACAGCACAGTTTTAGTACCTATAGCTTTACAGTTTTGATACTTGACAGGGCAAGCTCCTCTTATTCTTTTTCAGAATTTATTATTCTTGCCTTGTAGTTCTTTGTAAGTTCTGTAGGTGAATTTACAAAGAACTGTTTTGTGTAAAAATCTTCTCCACTTGTATTATTTCCTCACTATAAATTCCAAGAAGCAAAATTATAAATTCAAAGAGTAAAAGTTTTAAGACTTCTGGAGATTGTTGCCAAATTATCTTCTTAAGGAATTATGTTAATTGACACCTCTACAGTTTTCCTTGTCCTTTATCCCAACATGAAGTATTTTCATATCTCTCTCTCTCTCTCTCTCTCTCTATATATATATATATATTCTATGTAGAGAGATATATATATACACACACTATGTAGATATATATATATATTCTATGTAGAGATATATATATGTATTCTATGTAGAGATATATATGTGTATTCTATGTAGAGAGATATATATGTATTCTATGTAGAGAGATATATATATACACATTCCACATTTCTCTGGAAAACAGAATATATATATATTCTGGGGGTGACATCACATATCAGTAGGACTGTGATGCCCACCTGAGGCTCAAAACCAGCAAGTTTTTATTAAGGGTTTCAAAAGGAGAGAGAGAGAGAGAGAGAGACTGAGTCTTGCTCTGTCACCCAGGCTTGAGTACTATAGTGCAGTCTCGGCTCACTGCAACCTCTGCCTCCCAGGTTCAAGCGATTACCTTGCCTCAGCTTCCCAAAGTAGCTGGGATTACAGGCACACACAACCATGCCCAGCTAATTTTTGTATTTTTAGTAGAGACGGAGTTTCACTATGTTGGCCAGGCTGGTATCGAATTCCTGACCTCAAATGATCCACCCGCCTCGGCATCCCAAAGTGCTGAGATTACAGGCATGAGCTACTGCACCCCACCCTATTTCAATATATTTTTGAGAGACAGGGTCTCACCCTGTCACCCAAACTGGAGTGCAGTGGCACGATCATGGTTCACTGTAGCCTAGACCTCTTGGGCTCAAGCAACTCTCTTGCCTCAGGATCCTGAGTAGCTTGGACTATAGGTGCACACCATCATGCCCAGCTAATTAAACTTTTTTTTTTTTTTTTTTTTTTTTTTTTTGTAGAGTCTTTCTATGCTGGCTTGTCTCAAACTCTTGGCCTCAAACAATCCTCTTGCTTTGGTCTCCCAAAGTGTTGAGATGACAGGTGTGAGCCACTGCACGTTGCCTCTTAAAGATCTTGAATGTGAACTTGATTGGACCCATTGAGGTGACACAGAACTTTCATCCCCTGATCAGAAAGGCCAGGGGAAGAGTAATTAATGTTTCTAGCCCAGATGGGAGACTATCTGTGTTTGATGGTAGCTACTGCATTTCTAAGTGTGGTGTAGAAGCTTTTTCTGGCAGTCTGAGGCAAGAGCCTCACTGCTGAGGAAGACTTGACCATTGCTGAAGGAGTATACTCCTGAATGATTGGCCTGGGTTGCATTCTTACCGATGTCATCTGAAACGAGGGCCTTTGGAAGTGGAATGTCCAAATCTTGAAAATGTATAAGATAATTCATTAGGGAATGCAAAGGAGATATTAGGACTTAGATTTATTCTTATTGCTGTTCCTTTAAAATGTCTACCTGTTTCAAAACCAATGTAATATTACTATAAGACACATATGCACATGAATATATATTTTATATATACAAAATATATAAAATATACCCCATATGGGAATGATGGGAATAGGTCTGTTACTAAAGAATTAATTGCTTATTAATTAAGTACCTTAAGTCACTAAACCTGACTCATGGTTCCTATGAGGAAAGAGTGAACATCAGAGAGTTAATTTAAGGACAATGCTGTGTCAAGTGCTCTATTTACTCCTTTCAGAAACTCTGAGTTAGACAAAATTCTCCACAGCCAAATGAGCCAGAATCTGAACCCAGTTCTGTGGGTGAAAAAATTCTGTAATGGCTATACAATAAATACAATAAATACAAATGCAGGTATATACCAGATGCTCAGGGGTACCAATGACAGGGTGACTTACCTTCTCTTGGTGCAGAGAGAAGACTTCACAAAGGAACTGAGTTCTAATCCATGCAGGTAGGTAAGAAGAGAAAAGGCATTCTGGGTGAAAGGAAGAGACAGGGATAGCAATGAGCTTGGATATTCAAGGAACTAAATGCCTATAAGCATGGCCGTTGCAGAGGGTGGGTCAGTGAGAGTGATATGAGACTGGGCTGGCAAGTGGCAGCACTAACACCTCTCTCCTTTTGAAGTTCTTTGGATCTGGTGAGGAAGCAGTCTGTATTTCTTGTCCCTTTGAGTTTGTACTTGGACATTGTCCCCAGATGCCTAGGCATACTCTTTCACATCCTTTCCTGACTTATATGCCTTTCTTAAAATATTTTGCCTTGGACATTCTTTGTAAAGAAGGGATAGGATTGATTAAGTCACAGTGTCATCACCTGATGGGCTCTTCCTGCCCACTGCACAGACAAAACCAGTTCACTAAGACTGTGGTATTACAGTAAATAAATAGTTTAGCTGACATGAGGCCGGCCATGTAGAACTGGAATTGTCTCTCAAATCAGTCTTTCCAAAGGCTCAGAGGTGAGAGTTTTTTAAGGAGAGTTTGGTGGGCAGGAAACTAGGGAATAGGTGTCACTGATTGTCTAGGGATACAATGATGGGGGTGTGGAGAATGGTCCTCATGCGCTGAGTCTGCCTCTGGGTGGGGCCACAGGACCAGTTGAGTCATAAGCCATGAGTCCAGGTGTCCGGAGCTGCACGCCCCGGCCATAGCGAATAATAACTGACGATTAAAAACGCCTGAGCTATATTCATTTCCACCTTCTACCTCCTCCCTAGATTTACCTTTTTCCCTGTATTAATACCTCATAAAAGATGGCGCTCTTCCTGCTTCTTCTTCACCCATTTTTCCCGCGCCCGCGAAAATTACTACCTGACAGCGCAGGTGCAACATAACGTTCGACCAGAGAAACCAATACCTATCTGGCCACGCCTCCACTATGAGATCATTTTCGCCTTGGCCCAACCCCTACCCCTCCAAGTGTATATAAGGCACTGCATTACCGCCATTAAACGAGACTTGATCAGAGCACTGTCTTGTCTCCATTTCTCGTATCTCTTGTTCCCCAAATTCCCACCCCCTCCTCCAGGGCCTGCTTCGACTATCCCGCGGGCCGGGATATCCAGGTGGTGTCAGTCAGTTGCCTGAATCCAAAAATCTAAAAAGACAAGTCTTAGGTTTTGCTATAGTGATATTATCTATAGGAGCAATTGTGACTTGAGCAGTAAGGAATTACAGAAACTACACATATCTTCTACTCTTCTACAGTTGATTTTCTTCTCTCTTTTTTTTTTTTTTTTTTGAGACTGAGTCTCACTCTGTTACCCAGGCTGGAGTGCAGTGGCATGATCTCAGCTCACTGCAACCTCTGTCCTGAGTTCAAGGGATTCTCAAGCCTCAGCCTCCTGAGTAGCTGGGATTACAGGCGTGAGCCACCACGCCTGGTGAATTTTTGTATTTTTAGTAGAGATAAGGTTTTACCATGTTGGCCAGGCTGGTCTCAAACTCCTGACCTCAGGTAATCTGCCCTCCTCAGCCTCCCGAAGTACTGGGATTACAAGCATGAGCCACTGCAACCTGGCCTGATTTTTTTTAACATAAATATATTATATTTTCATATTCTGCAGCATGCCCCTTTTATTCAAGATAGCTTATCAATCTATGCATATTCATACATGTAGATCTTGTCCTTTTTAGCTGCTGTATAATATTCTGTTAAATTTATGCCTTTTTTAGATTAATAAACCCTTGTTTTCCATTTTTCATTGCTAAGAACCACGCTACAATGAACATCCTCCTAAATGCCTCATTGCGCATATATACAAGTGATTCTCTAGTACATACCCAGAAATCAAATTTCTGGTCACATTAAAAATATGTATTTATTTATTTTAAAATATCAATTTAAAAATTTTAATTAAAAGTACATACATATGGTAAAAATACTTCAATAAAAGAGGTGTGCAATGAAATGTAAGTCTTGGCAGGGCCCAGTGACTCATGCCTGTAATCCCAGAACTTTGGGAGGTCAAGGTTGGTGAATGCTTGAGCTCAGGAGTTTGAGATCAGCCTGGGTGATATGGCAAAATCGTGTTTCTACAAAAAGTAAAAAAAAAAAATAGCCAGGCATGGCGGTGCACACCTATAGTCCCACCTACTCAGGAGACTGAGGTGGTAGGATTGCTTGAGCCCAGGAAGTTGAGACTGTAGTTAGCCATGTTCACGCCACTACACTCCACCCTGGGCAAGAAAGTGAGACTCTGTCTCAAAAAATAAAGAAATGTAAGTCTTTCCCTCTCCCTCAGGATTGTCTCCCAGTTTTCCTGTTCTCTCCCCTAGAGGAAAGCTAGTTTCTTGGGTATTTTTCTAGAGCTATTCAGTGTCCCATCTTAACATAAATATTGCTTTATGATACATTCTATTATGTACTTTGCTTTTTTATTTGAAGCAATCGCAAATATGCAGAAAAGTTGCAAATACAGTGTAAAAAACCTTTTGTTTTTGAATTGAGACCAAGTTGCTAACATGATGCCCTATCACATTTGAATACTTTAGTTGTATTTCCTATTAACAAGGACATTCTCCTACAGAGCCACAATATAGCCATCAACATCAGCAAACGGACATTGTTACATTTCTACCATCTAATCTTAGACCCTATTTATGTTTCAGCAATTGACCAGATATTGTTCTTTGTAGTCAAAGATTCAGTTCTGAGCCATATATGGCAGTTAGTTGTCATGTCTCTTAGCCTCTTTCAGTCTGGAACAATTCTTTAGTCTTTCCTTGCCTTTCATGCCTGTGATGGTTAATACTGAGTGTCAACTTCATTGGATTGAAGGATGCAAAGTATTGATCCTGGGGGTGTCTGTGAGAGTGTTGCCAGTGGAAATTAGAGTCAGTGGACTGAGAAAGGCAGATCTGGGTGGGTACCATCTAATCAGGGTGGGTACCATCTAATCAGTTGCCAGGGTGGCTACAATACAAAGCAGGCAGAAAAACATGAAAAGATTAGACTGGCCTAGCTTCCCAGCCTATATCTTTCTTCAGTGAGGGATGCTTCCTGTCCTTGAACATCAGACTCCAAGTTCTTCAGTTTTGGGACTTGAACTGCCTCTCCTTTCTCCTCAGCTTGCAGATGGCCTATTGTGGAACTTTATGATCATGTGAGTTAATACTTAGTAAACTCCTCTTTATATATATATCTATCCTATTAGTTCTGTCCCTCTAGAGAACCTTAATACAATGTACAAGGTTTTGTACAAAACCTTTTTGTACAAAAACAATAGTACAAATTCATGGGGTTACTTGCATAGATTGCATATTGGTCAAGTCAAGGCTTTTAAGGTATCTATCACCCAAATAATGTGCCTTGTACCCATTAACTTTCTTTCTCATCATCTGCCTCCTCCCAACCCCTCTCCCTTCGAAGTCTCCGTTGTCTGTCATTCTGCTTGCTATGTCCATGTGTACACATTTTTTAGCACCCATGTATGAGTGAGAACATGAGGTTTTTGACTTTCTGTGCCTGGCTTGTTTCAGTTAAGATAATGACCTCCAGTTCCATCCATGTTGCTGCAAAATACATGATTTTATTATTTATGGCTAAATAGTGTATATATATAATTTTGTTTATCCATACATCTATTGATGGACATTTAGATTGATTTCATATCTTTGCTATTGTGAATAGTGCTGTGATGGACATACAAGTACAGATATCTTTTTGATATATTGATTTACTTCCCTTTGGGTAGATACGCAGTAGTGGAATTGCTGGATTGAATGGTAATTCTTTTTTTAGGTTTTTGAGAAATCTACACATTATTTTACATAGAGATTGTACTAATATACATTTCTACCGAGAGTGTATGAGTTCCCTTTTCTCCATGTCTTGTCAGCTCTTTGTTTTTTTTCTAATAATAGCTGGGATAAGATGAAATCTCACTGTGGTTTTACTTTGCATTTCTGAGAAATTTTTCATATATCGGTTGCCCATATGTATGTCTTCTTTTGAAAAATATCTATTCATATCTTTTGGTCACTTTTTCTTTGAAGCAGAGTCTCACTCTGTCACCCAGGCTTTGAGTGCATTGGCATGATTTTGGCTCACTGCAACCTCTGCTTACCAGGCTCAAGAGATCCTCCCACCTCAGCCTTTTGAGTAGCTGAGACCACAGGCACATGCCACCGCATCTGGCTAATTTTTTTTTTTTTTTTTTTTTTGTGAAGAAGAAGTTTTACGGTGTTGTCCAGGCTGGTCTTGAACTCCTGGGCTCAAGCAACCTACCTGCCTCGGCCTCCCAAAGTGCTGTGATTACAGGCATGAGCCACCGTGCTCAGCTTTTGCCTACTTTTTAATGGGGTGACTTGTTTTTGTTTTGGTTGAGTTGTTTGAGTTCCTTATATATTTTGGACATTAGTTTACTGTCAGATAAATAGTTTGCAAATATTTTTCTCCCATTCTACAGTTTTTTTTTGTTTGTTTGTTTGTTTGTTTTTTGAGATGGAGTCTTGCTCTGTCACCCAGGCTGGAGTGCAGTGGCGCAATCTCAGCTCACAGCAACCTCCGTCTCATAGGTTCAAGCAATTCTCTGGCCTCAGCCTCCCAAGTAACTGGGACTATAGGTCTGTGCCACCGTGCCCAGCTAATTTTTTATATTTTTTTTTAGTAGAGATGGGGTTTCACCATGTTAGCCAGGATGGTCTCGATCTCCTGGCCTTGTGATCTGCCTGCCTTGGCCTCCCAAAGTGTTGGGATTACAGGTGTGAGCCACCGCACCTGGCCCCCATTTTAGTTTTTTTCTCCACTCTGTCGATTGTTTCTTTTGCTGTACAGAAACTTTTTAGTTTAATGAAGTCCTACTTGTCTATTTTGTTTTTTGTTGCCTGTGTTTTGATGCATGACCTAAACACATTTAAAGATTACAAACTAACTTATGTTGTATAATGTCCCTCAGTTTGGCTTTATCTAATACTTTCTTGTTGTTAAATTCAGCAGGAATATCACACAAGTGAGGCTGTATTCCTCTTATAAGATACTCTCAGGTGGTGTATAATTTCAATTTGTCCCATTACTGACAATGGTCACTTTCCTCACTTGATTCAGGTGGTATCTTTTAGGCTTCTCTACTATAATTTCCTTTGGTAATTAGTAAGTATTTTGTAGGTAGGTAACTATGAAAATATGTAAATGTTGTATTGCCCATTAACTAATTAATTAATATCAATGTATTAGTCAGCTTAGGGGTACCATAAAAAACCCATAGATGTTCCCGACCTGGTAGAGTAGCATCTGGTTGGTGGTGCCCATCTCTGGTCTGTGCCCATGCTTGGTTCATGTGTTGGACACACGGAAGAAGGAAAAAAATACCATAGAGTGGGTGGCTTAAACAACAAAAATTATGTTTCTCACAGTTCTGGAATCCGGAAAGTTCAAGATCAAAGTCCAGGCTAGTTTGGTTTCTGGTGAGGGCTCTCTTTCTTGCTTGTAGATGGCAGTCTTCTTGGTGTGTCCTCAGATGGCAGAGAGACAGAGGTCTCTTTCTTTTTTTAACTTTTTTTTTTTTTTTTTTTTTTTTTTTTTTTTGAGACGGAGTCTTGCTCTGTACCCCGGGCTGGAGTGCAGTGGCCGGATCTCAGCTCACTGCAAGCTCCGCCTCCCGGGTTCGCGCCATTCTCCTGCCTCAGCCTCCTGAGTAGCTGGGACTACAGGCGCCCGCCACCTCGCCCGGCTAGTTTTTTGTATTTTTAGTAGAGACGGGGTTTCACCGTGTTAGCCAGGATGGTCTCGATCTCCTGACCTCGTGATCCGCCCGTCTCGGCCTCCCAAAGTGCTGGGATTACAGGCTTGAGCCACCGCGCCCGGCCTCTTTTTTTAACTTTATAACTTCATTTAACCCCACCTTGATAACTTCATTTAACCTTAATTAATTCACAAAGGCCCTATTTCCAAATACATATCTACACAGACATTGGGAGTTAGGCTTTCAACATATGACTTATGGGAGAATACAATTCAGTCCATTAGTATGGACTCAAGGTTTTCTATCTTATTTAATTGGTTATTATCTATTGATTTCAATAATTATTTTGATGCTCAAATTGTTACTTGTTTAGCTGGTGGGACCACTTTCAAACCAGCTTGGCTCATCTTGTGTTTTCCCTGCATCAGCCCTGAAGTCAGCCATTTCTCCAAGCAGATTGTTTTCTTTCAATGGGGGAATGGTATTTAGAAGCCAAGATCTTAGTACTATGTGTTTGCATTATTATTGGGATCTTGCTGATCCCAGGCCCTCTCAGTGAGAAACGGAACATACATACACACACATACACAGACACACACAGACACACACATATACACACACACACACACACACACACAGATATTCCAGTTTAAGTATTGCTATCATTTGAATATATTCCCCCAAAAGTTTGTTAGAAACTTAATCCCCAATGCAACAGTGTTGGGAGGTGGTGCCTAATAAGAAGTAATTAAGTCATGAGGGTGAAGCCCTACATGTATGGATTAAGGCCATTTTTGAAGGAGTGGGTTGGTTATTGTGGGAGTGGGTTTCTGAAAAAAGAGACGAGTTTGGATGATTTTCTTTCTCTGCCTTGTGAGCTCAAGTCCATCTTCCACTCACGTTATGATGCAGAAAGAAGACCCTAGCCAGATGACAGTGCCATGCTCTTGCACTTTCCAGCCTCCAGAATCATGAGCCAAATAACCTCCTATTATTTGAAAATTACCAGTTTGTGGTATTCTGTTATAAGCAGCAGAAAATAGACTAAGACGAGTATCTATCCTATCTGTCTACCTAACGCTGCTATGTACTGAAAACCTTGACTTCACATTGTGAACAAAGGTTCTCTGAAAATGAGTTTGGAAGAAAGAGACTTTATTCCAGAGAACAAATTGCAAACTGGAGAGATGCAGCCTTCAGTGTAAAATGAAGGTGCATTCCAGAGAACAAAGAGAGGACTCAGGTATTATAGCAAAATTTCTCTGCTCGGGTTCCCAATCAAGTCTATTTATGCAAATGAAGTATGGAAAAACTGAGTTCTGATTGGCCAGTGTAGCTGAGTTCTGATTGGTCAATACCACTGAGCCATGATTGGTTCATACAACTAAACCCTGAGTTGGAGGTAGGTGATCTCTGATTGCTTGGTTTCCAAGTCCCAACAGAAATTTCTGTCAGTTATTTCTTTCAGACTACCAAGGGGGGATATTTCTGGTTGCAGTTTATCTTGGCACCCACAAAAGGAACTGCTTTGGCTTGATCGTAGAAATAAAGTTTCTATGATAGTTTTTTTTTTTTGAACTGGAGTCTTGCTCTTGTCACCCAAGCTGTAGGCTGGAGTGCAGTGGTAGGATATTGGCTCACTGCAACTTCTGCCTCCTTTGTTCAAGCGGTTCTTCTGCCTCACCCTCCTGAGTAGCTGGGATTACAGGTGGGCACCACCACGCCTGGCTAACTTTTGTATTTTTTTAAGTAGAGATGGGGTTTTGTCGTGTTGGCCAGGCTGGTTTTGAGTTCCTGACCTCAATTGATCCACCAGCCTCGGCTTCCCAAAGTGTTGGGATTACAGGCATGAGCCACCGCACCTGGTGGATAGTTTTAAAATATCTTTCTGAGAACACAGAGTATGAGACTGTTCCTGATATGGTTTGGATCTGTGTCCCCACCCAAATCTTATGTTGAATTTTAATCCTCAATGTTGGAGGAAGGAACTGGTGGGAGGTGGTTGAATCACAGAGGCAGATTTCTCTCTCTTTGTTCTCATGATAGTGAGTTAGTTGAAACCAGGTAATGGGCAGCAGTTGGAACAATTTGGAGGGCTCAGAAGAAGACAGGAAAATGAAGGAAAGTTTGGAACTTCTGAGAGACTTGTTGAATGGTTGTGACCAAATGCTGGTAGTGATATGGACAGTGAAGTCCAGGCTGAGGAGGAATCAGATGGAAATGAGGAACTTAATGAAAATTGGAGCAAAGGTGACTTTTATTATACTTTAGCAAAGAAGTTGGAGGCATTGTGTCTCTGCTCTAGAGATCTGTGAAACTTTGAGCTTGGGAGTGATGATTTAGGGCATCTGGTGGAAGAAATTTCTGTGCAACAAAGCATTCAAGATGTGACCTGGCTGCTTCTAGCAGCCTATGCTTATATTCATGAGCAAAGAAATGACATAAAACTGGAACTTATATTTAAAAGGGAAGCAAAGCATAAAAGTGGAAAATTTGCAGCCTGGCCATGTGGTAGAAAAGAAAACCCCATTTTCAGGGAAAGAATTCAAGCCAGCTACAGAAATTTGCCTAAGAGGAGCCAAATATTAGTAATCAAGACAATGGGGAAAATGCCTTGAAGGCATGTCAGAGACTTTCGCAGCAGCCTCTCCCATCACAGACCCAGAGGCCTAGAAGGAAAAATGGTTTCTTGGGCCAGGCCCAGGGCTCTGCTGCCCTGCGCAACCTTGGGACACTGCTCCCTACACCCCAACTGCTCCAGCTCCAGCTATGGTTAAAAGGGCTCCAGATATATCTCAGGCCACTGCTCCAGAGGGTTGAAGTCATTAAGACTTGGCAGCTTCTTTATGGTGTTAAGCCTGTGGGTGTGCAGAGGGAAAAAGTTGAGGCTTGGAAGCTTCCACCTAGATTTCAGAGAATTTTTGGAAACACCCGGATATCCAGGCAGAAGTCTGATGCAAGGGTGGAGCCCTCATGGAGAACCTCTACTAGGACAGTGTGGAGGGGGAAAATGGGGTTGGAGTTCCCACATAGAGTCCCCACTGGGGTACTGCATAGTGGAGCTGTGAGAAGAGGGCCACCATCCTCCAGACACCAGAATGGTAGATCCACTGGCAGCTTGTACCATATACCTGAAAAAGCTGTAGGTACTCAATGCCAGCCCTTGAGAGCAGCCATGGAAGCTGAACCCTGAAGGCTAGAGGAGCAATGCTGTCCAAGGCCTTGGGAGCCCACCCCTTGCATTAGTGTAGACTACATGTGAGACATGGAATCAAAGGAGATTATCTTGGGGCTTCAAGATTTAATGACTGCCCTGCTGGGTTTTGGACTTGCATAGGACCTGTAGCCCCTTTGTTTTGGTGATTTATCACTTTTGGAATGGGTGTATTTATTCAATGCTATGTCACCCCATTGTATCTTGGAAATAACTAACTTGTTTTTTATTTTACAGGCTCACAGGCGGAAGGGACTTGCCTTGCCTCAGATGAGACTTTGGACTGTGGACTTTTGAGTTAATGCTGAAATATGTTAAGATTTTGGGGGACTCTTGAGAAAGGATGATTGTATTTTGTAATGTGAAAAGAGCCTGAGATTTGGGAGAGGCCAAGGGCAGAATGATATGATTTGAACCTGTGTTCCTGCCCAATCTTACGTAGAATTGTAATTCATAATGTTGGAGGAGGGGGCCTGATGAGAGGTGATTTGATCATGGGGACAGATTTCCCCCTTGCTGTTCTCTTGATAGTGAGTGAGTTCTCATGAGATCTGGTGGTTTAAAGGTGTATAGCACCTCGCCCTTCACTCTCTTGTTCCTGCTCCTGCTTGTAAGATGTGCCTACTTCTCCTTTGCCTTCTGCCATGATTGTAGGTTTCCTGAGGCCTTCCCAGCCATGCTTCCTGTAACTTTGAGCACCTCAGTTAACCATGGGGAGTTCATTTTGTCTGTTGGCCAGGGTCATACTTTTGACATTTCCTTCCCTTTGGTTGAAACCTGCCACAGGCAGCATTGATGACCAGTGTTATGTCTTTGTCCCATATTATTGTTGAAGTGATGTGGCTACCTGCTCTGGGTCCATCTAGTCCCTTGGTGGGACTTCTGTGACTGAGAGCCTCATAGCCAATTTGAACAGCCTGGGCCAGGCAAGGTAGAAAGTCAGGTAGGCACCTGTTAATTGTCTAGGAATGTTCCTTGTTGGAGTTTGGCAGAGGCATCAGGAAATTAGGAGAACTCAGGGTGTAGTCCAGTCTACAGGTAGATAACAAGGATCTGAAAACAATGTACAGGTCTACAATCTAGTAACAGTTATATTATAGTTTTTCTTTGGAAACATAAGTTTTTCTTTTCACACTGATTTTATAGGAATCTTAAATTTAAAACCTTTTGAGTTGAGGAAGCCAAACCAAGGCAAACTTCAGATTTCATTTACAGTCTTAGTGTCCTTGGGCATGCCTGGGAGTAGCAATTTTGACTCACTTACTCTAAGCTTGGGAACTCTTGAAGCCAGGCATTTTATGTACATTCTTAAATATGACATTTCAGTCAAAACCTTGATATTGTAACTGAGAATTCCAGTTGAGTATCCTGCTTATAGGGAGCATGTAAATAAAATAAGAATACTCAGAAATAGTTTCTAAATTTTGGAATTTCAAGTAGGGAGAAAAAGCAAATTCTCCCACCTTTGTTAACAAAAGGATATTTTACCAAATTATTACTAACTATAAATAGATTATGAAGTAAAATTTCCTTGAATCTGAAAAACAAAACATTTAAGAACAAGAATGCTCTAAATAAAAGTCATAAAACATTATCCTTATCAATTACTTAATTTCATGCAATCAATTTTGCCTTGCTTGATACTGATCTGCAGTTCCATGAAAAGAAATTTTGGACTATAGCTGATTGACAACACATATCACTATATCTCAGAATTTTATCACATACAATTTTGAAACACATTTTAATAACACATTTACACAAATGCAACTTAAAGAAAGTTAAAAATAATTTTTATTTGACAGTGCTTCCTAATAATATCTCTACAAGATGAAGTAAAAAAAATTTAATTTAGGGCTTTGATCCCAGGAAACCTTCCAAAGATGTCACAGGTTTAAAGTCCAAAGTATCTGATTCAGTAGAATCAAAGTTTGCTGCAAAGTAATATTTATTTAGCCAGACTGACAATCAAAAAATGTCAAAAGCAATAGAAAAAGTTACATGAATGTAAAAACCTTAACCCTTTTAAAGGTCAGTTTTCTTAAGTAATAAAAAACCTAATAAAGATAACTTGAAGCACAGGAAATTATCTTGGTAAAGCAGAATCTTCATTTCCTAGGCCAATTGCCCAAAAGGCCTCCTGCAATGTGATTGCTTTTTCTTTTGGTAAGTTCATTTAGATAACCTGAAAGTTAACCCTGATTAAAAGTGAACTGGCAGAACCAGAAAAATGTTACAGGAGTCAACAAAAAGTTTGAAGGAGAATGTTATCATCCCAACCAAGCAAAAACCATCTTTTTAGGATCGAAAGAAGGAGAGCTGTATTTCCAACTTGAAACTAGGGAAAGAAGTTAGATAGATTCCAGGGAGAAATATGGCAGAAATAGAAACTGTTTGTAATTGAGAGGGTGACTGTCAAAGAAACAAATTTCAGAATTAATCAAAACCTCTTATAATTTTACTAAGAGCAAATCCACATTCTAAGAAAACCTTGCTATTCTAACACAGGGGACAAAATCTGCATCAGTGTGTTTTTCACATCAAAGTTCAATCCCTTGTAAGACCCATAAATAATTTCCCTCTAATTGTAGACAAAGTGATGACACAAAAAATTCCCTCTATAAATGCTCTTTTTATAAACCTTATCATGACTTAGACCATTTACGATATGCTTGGACTTTCTGCTTTTTCTTACACTTTCTTAACTAACCAATCACTTTAGGAGAAAAATTTGCCACATAGCATTCTTTCTTATACAAAATAATCCTCTTTCTTTTCAACCTTCCTTACCAAAAATACATCAGATCCTTCTCATATACTTACATATGAAATGGTCTTTTTCATTTCTAGTAGTTAAATCACACATTAGTTATAATGTCAACTCTTAGAAACCCTAATTTTCAATGAAAACCCAGGAAGTTATCAATTTTTTTTTGAGACAGAGTCTTGCTCTGTTTCCCAGGCTGGAGTGCAGTGGTGTGATCTCGGCCCACTGCAGGCTCCACCTTCCAGGTTCACGCCATTCTCCTGCCTCAGGCCTCCCGAGTAGCTGGGGCTACAGGTGCCTACCACCATGCCCAGCTAATTTTTTGTATTTTTAGTAGAGACAGGGTTTCACCATGTTATCCAGGATGGTCTTGATCTCCTGACTTCGTGATCCACCTGCCTCAGCCTCCCAAAGTGCTGGGATTACAGGCATGAGCCACCATGCCCAGCCTCAATTTTTCTTTTGAGACAGAGTCTCACTCTATCACCCAGGCTGGAGTGCAGTGGTGCAATTTTGGCTCACCTCAACCTCCGCCTCCCAGGTTCAAGCGATTCTCATGTCTCAGCCTCCCAAGTAGCTGGGACTACAGGCATGTACCACCACACCTGGCTAATTCTTATAATTTTAGTAGAGATGGGGTTTCACTGTGTTGGCCAGGGTAGTCTCAAACTCCTGACCTCAGGTGATCCACCTGCTTTGGCCTCCCAAAGTGCTTGGATTACAGACACAGCTAGAAGTTATCAACTCTTAACCACCAATCACATATCAAAAATCCGTGAATACACATTTTACAATTTCCAGAGACACAGGCTTTCTAACAAAACAACTCTTTAATATGAAACAGGACATTTCTACTAACAGATTCAGATAACTTTTGTTTTCCTTGGAAATAAGAAGTCAGCAGTATATGAGCCTATATTTATATTCAGCAACCAATATCTCAGCATTATGTTTTATCTGGAAATGATCTAGACATTCAATGAACATCCATCATTTAATTTAGCTTAATGAATCTCTAGGGGTATTCTTACCAAGAGATTTTAAAAACCTTCCCAAGTAAACATATCACAAAACATAAACCAGTTTACAAAATTTATCCTGTCCAAATTCACCAAATCCATTCACTCTCAAAGAATTATGCTTGAAAAATTTAAAGAGACATCAAACAAATCTAGTCATTATCACACGCTGTTTCTGTCAACCAATTGTACATTATTGCATTCCAGGCAAATATTATAAAAGCAAGAACTCTAAAGTTAAATGCGTGCACATTTTGCTGATAACTCAGAATATGCAGCCATTTTCATCAAACCAACAATGTTAGTCTAGTCCTATCTGCCAAAAGATAACTAAATCACATTAACTTGAAAAGCATTTCAGCTTATTTGCTTAATCTATGAGTATTCTTTTATTTTTTTGTAAGAGATGGGCTCTCACTGTCACCCACGCTGGAGTGCAGTGGCCCAGTCATAGCTGACTGCAGCCTCAAAGTCCTGGGCTCAAGTGATCCTTCCACCTCAGTGTCCTGAGGAGCTTGGATTACAGGCACAAGCCATTGCACCTGGCAAGTACTCATTTATTTATAAAACAATTTGGAACTATAGACAATATATGAATAGATATGTAAACATATATGTACACAAAAATACAGACACAAATAAAGATCTTACAGCTTTCATTTTAAAACTTAGCCATGAGTTAAGTAAAACTCATTAGTTTCAAAAAACAATTTGATTCCAACTGCATTTCTGTAAATGGAACGGGCTGAAATTTATCTGTTCCACATGCCCAAAGCCTTTACTGAGCTTTAAAGAAAATAGGGTAGCAAATTTATACCTCAAGCACAGAAAGAATTTAAGCTTTTTCAAGAAGTCTGGGTGTGTCAGAAGAGGATTAAAATGGATATCAAGGTAACATACAGTCACAGGAATTTCTCACAGGATTTTACAAGAAAACACACAGACAAGTTCAGAAAAAATTTAGAAATGTTTCCAAAATAACCAGCTGAAAGAGTGAAAGAGGCAGGAGAAAGTGAAGGATAAAGGACAGGTGGCAAA
Source organism: Macaca thibetana thibetana (assembly GCF_024542745.1). Taxonomy (NCBI): domain Eukaryota; kingdom Metazoa; phylum Chordata; class Mammalia; order Primates; family Cercopithecidae; genus Macaca; species Macaca thibetana. The sequence continues at coordinate 53,186,120 of NC_065588.1, forward strand.
AAGATTTTCTGAAAGAAAGACTGGAAGAAGACAGGAAGACAGGGAGAGTGGCAGAAAGGGGAATGAAGCCAGGAAGAGTGGCAGAAAGGGGAGTCTAGTGGAAGAAGTTTCTTCCAGAGGTTTTTTTCCAGCTTTAGTTTCAGGTTCACAAGCTCTAATCTCTCTTTCTATTTCATTAAGGCATTCACTCAATTTGGAATTATTTTCTCTCTCTCTCTCTCTCTCTCTGTGTCTCTCTCTTTTTTTTTTTTTTTTTTTTTGAGACAAGGTCTCACTTTGTCACCCAGGCTGGAGTGCAGTGGTGCGATCTCAGCTCATTGCAGTCTCCGCATCCCTGGTTCAAGTGATTCTCATGCCTCAGCCTCACAAGTAGCTGGGACTAGAGGTGTGCACCACCATGCCCAGCTAAGTTTTGTATTTTTAGTAGAGATGGGATTTCACCATGTTTCCCAGGCTGGTCTCGAACTCCTGACCTCAAGTGATCCACTCACCTTGTCCTCCCAAAGTGCTGGGATTTTAGGCGTGAGCCATCACATCCAGCCTGGAATTATTTTCTCTTAAGGGAGGCTACAGTAGCCTTTTGATTCTGTTTAGAATTTTCTAAAGGACAAACTCAAATGCCCATCAATGATAGATAGATAAAGAAAATGTGATACATATTCACCATGGAATATTATGCAGCCATAAAAAGGAATGAGATCATGTCCTTTGCAGAGACATGGATGAAGCTGGAAACCATCATCCTCAGCTAACTAACCCAGGAATAGAAAACCAAACACCATATATTCTCATTCATAAGTGAGAGTTGATCAAAGAAAACACATGGACACAGGGAGGGGAACAACACACACTGGGGCCTGTTGGAAGGTAGGGGGCAAGGGGAGGGAGAGCATTAGGACAAATACCTAATGCATGCAGGGCTTAAAACCTAGATGATGGGTTGATAGGTGCAGCAAACCACCATGGCACATGTATACCTATATAACAAACCTGCATGTTCCGCACGTGTATCACAGAACTTAAATAAAAAATAAAAAAAAAAAAGAAAATTAGAGTGCTTAGAACAGTATCTGGCATGTAGTGAGCACTCTGGAAGTGCTTGCTCTTGTAACATGTGGCAAACCGCACTCTGACTCTGCCATTTATTAGTAGTGTAGTCTTGTGCAAATTACTTTACCTCTCTGAGCCTCAGTTTCCTCCTCTATAACATAGGAGTAACCCCACAGGACTTGTTGCAGAGGTTGAATAAAATTGAATGGATAATGTGTGGGAAATACTAAGCACAGTGCTTGGACTGAATAAATGTCCAATAAATACCAATTATTTTTATTTCTATTACTTTATTGTCACATTTCTCTTATCAGGTCTAGACTTGCACCTCTTCAATCCAATTCATTCCTATTCATTCCTCAATGGCAGCAAAAGTGGTCTTTTTGAAAAGTAAGCAGCCTCAAAATGAATCTATAGTGACAGAAACACATCAGTGGTTGTCTGGAGCCAGGGTGGAGAGGAGGGATGATTAACTGCAAACAGGTACAAGGGAACTTTCTAGGATGAGAAAAACATTTTATATTTTGACTGGTGGTGGTTGTACAGGTGTATTCATATGACAAGACTCATCAGACTGTATACTTAGTTGGATGCATTTCTTTTAATACAAACTTTACCTCAATAATGTTGATTAGAAAAAATGGTAAGCAGCCTCCCTAGTCATCTATTACATTATTATATTTTCTTTTCTCCACAGCACTTATCAGTATATAAAATTATTTCATTCACTTTTTTATATGTCTATTGGCCAACCCCTCCCTCCATTAGAATATAAACTCTTTGAGGGCAAGGACTCTGTCTTATACCCCACTATAACTCTAGAATCTGGAACCACGTTTAGCACTTAGTAGGAGCCTGATAAACTCTTCTTGACAGACTGACTAATGATTAAAGTCCATTAATGGTTCTACCTCCAAATTATATATTGATTTTACCTATTATCATCATTCCTGCTAACACCATTTCAACTTAGGGCACTATCATCTCTTGCCTGGATTATGCAATGGCCTTCTTGCTTCCACCATTGCTCTTTCATTTCAGTCTCCACAGAGCCCCCCAGTGATCTTTTAAAATTATAAATCAGATCACATTACTCCCCTACTTTAAAAATGGAGATAAAAATGATTAAGAAGCTGAATAAATGAACAAGAAAAGGCAATTCAAAACTCCAGGAAAATACAAAAGTTATGTAAGAAAGGTCATGGTCCTAATATGAAATCAACCAAAATGTAACCCTGGAGCATATATGAATCTCAGCTCATAAGTTCAAAAAATACCTCAGCTATTAATGATGAGGTGGAGAGATGGCCCTCAGACCAAAAAATTAAGACTTTTATCTTCTAAAAGTTGCCACTTTAGTGTCTTCTGTTCCAGTCTACATGCCCTTTATATCTAGCAAATTTCTACTACCTTCCTGCCATGGTGGGACACATGAGTCTCCTGTGAGGTCATCTGGAGCCTCGGCTGCCTAAACGTACAATGTAGCTGTGACTCTTGAGTCTTGTCACCTCGCCATGGTGTGACCCCACGGTGCTTCCAGAAAGTGAGCCCTGGTCCCTCCTTTTCTGGGAACCCCAAACATCACCTTCTTCTCTAATCAGAGTGAATCTCTTTGTCATAGGGGAAAGTCTGTGTTTCTCTGAGTCATTTGATACACCCATAAGTCACATTCTGTTTTACTTCTTTCCCCAAACTCTATAATTTTTCTAAATATATAGGGTTGGGGGAGACTAAAGCTGGAGAAAGTGCAGGAAATTTGTATGTTTTATCCCATCAAACATCTCACCCTAGGTAAAGAAGTACCAAATTAGCTATCCATTTGAATGGAAGAAGGGGACATAGAAAAACAGGGAGGAATGAAAAAGTGTAAATTATCATCTCAAAATATTACCTAGCCAATTTCCCCTTAGTAAATTTTTGTGTCTTCAGAAAATTTATTTTGGACCTTTGTTCAACCCTCTCAAGAGCACAATGTCTGAGTTTTGCATTTTCCAAGGTGGTAGGCATTGTGACTGATTTCCCAACATCCCATCTGTCCCGTGATTAATCTAAGCAATTCATGGCAATTTACCTCTTTGTCAGGGGTGGACAAGCTTAAACCAATTTGGGCCAATGAGATTCAAGGAGACGCGTGATGAGGGCTCTAGGAAAGAAACTTCTTCAATCTTGAATGCCGTGGAAAGGCAGGATCTTTCTTCTTCTTTAAGTTGTGAATGAGGAAATGTAGAGTTCCCTTTGCCTGGCAGTCACACCACAATAACAAAGGGTAAAGCTAAAACTGTGGGTAGCAGAGCAAAGAAGTAGAAAGAGCCTACAGCCTCAATGCCATCATTCAGCCACTGAGCCCTGCCCTCACTCTTCATTGTCTAAGCCAGTTGGTTTTTCTGTTACCTGTGAGTTGGCTTTTCTGTTACTTGTTGTTGAGTGCATTCTATCTGATTTAGAATTTGGTGCCAGGAATAGAAGTGCTAAAACTGTAGTGAGTTGCGCGGTAGCTCCCCAGAGATATATCTATAAGCTAACCCCTGGAACCTGTGAGTGTTACCTTATTTGGAAAGAGTCTTTGCAGATATACCTGGATTATATTTTATTATTTTCAGATGTTGAAGAGACCCAAATTAAAGATATTTTAGTTAAAAAAATAACATTTGACCTTTATTACATGACCATTTATCAAGATCAAAAAAAGTCTTTTCAATAGAACTTCATATGACCCAGGAGTTTAAGTCTTTTTTTAAAAAATTAGTTCAATGACTTATTTGACAGTGTTACTAACTTCAGAAATGGATTTTCCTATAACTGAAAAAGAATCCTGGTCTGGGAGTCTGAACGCCTCATTTCTATCCTTGTCTTAGTTACTAAGCTGGGGGCTTAGGTAGGTCACTTCCCCCTCTGAGTGTTAAGTTACTTATTCTATGGAATAAGTGGCTCCCAATTGCTCAGGTGCATCAGAATCTTCTAGGTCCTTGTTACAAATACATACTTCTGGGTCTTGTCTCAGTCCTACTGAATCAGATTTTCTAATATTGGTGCAGGAGTCTGTATTTTTTAATTAACTGGGTGATTACAAGGTACAGCCAATTTTTTGAAGTATTGGATGAACACTTCCAGGGTCCTTCATAGCTCTAAAAATTTGTATTCTGATTTCTATTCCTTCTATCATTGTTTGTCCTAACTAAGCTACTAGATATTGTGCTAAAACAAAGCAAAGCAAAACACAAAATAAACAATAAACAACCAAGACCATGGTTTAATCATCTTTATATTCCCCCAGCACCTACAAAGTGCCTGGTAGGTAGTAGGTGCTCAATAAATATTTGAAAAATTACTCAATGGTGATTAAATAAATGAATGTTATTTCATGTGGATCCCAATCACCTATAGATAGAAGAATCTAAAAAGAGAGAAAATATTTTAAACTTTTGTCTGATGTAATCTTGCACTCCCTATCTGCCCTACTATGTACTTCAGTGATGGGTTATGTGAATGAAGTCATGCATATTGAGGGACCCAGTAGGAAGGTGGTTAGATTCTCCTGGAGGCAAGATTATCCCACAGTATTTCTCAGTGGCAGTGATAACTGAAAGGGGCTCATGATTCCTCAGGAGCTGGTTTTCTTCTCCATGACTTTTCCAAGACCAGAAAAAGCCATATCCTGACTGGGTGACAGATGTCCTTGGAGCCATTGCTGCAGATGGCTGAACTTGCAAACACCACCTCAGGTTTCTGTGTGGTCCCAGAGGGTGGGAAGAGGCATTCATCTTCTGTTAGAAGTTACTGGTAAATTCGACAGCAGTGGGTGTCAGCTGAGCCAAGCGTCCTTTGCAGCCAGTGTCCCCAGGATATCTGATACCACCTTTTGTGACCCCACAGTCCTTCCTTCCACCCCCACTTCTAGGCTCCACTGACCCATTGAGCCTCCCCAGTTTAGACACTGTCCGCTGGCCTTGGAAGGTACCGGCTCAGGATGAAATCTGTCACAGGGGTGGGCAATTTAGCCAGGGGGATGTAGAGGAGTTTGGCATCCAGGCCAGGGTTGTAGCGGATGCGAGGGCTCCGGGAAACAATCGCATGCTCCATGCTGTTGATGACATCTCTGACTCTGGGCTCTGCCACCTGCATTATGTTTTTTAACTTGTCAGTATCTGTTTGAGGGCAGAGAGTGGAAAAAGGCTCTGTTATTCTTCATAAAAGATGATTTCTTCTGAATTCTGTCCAACTACCCTTTCCACGAGATCCCTGATCTAACATTTCAGACAGGTCTGCCACACCCTCCAGGTGGTCCCTTATACAAACACACATTTATAAGACTATTATAAATAATCTTAGCCTGGCCAACATAGTGAAACCCCATCTCTACTAAAAATATGAAAATTAGCCGGGCATGGTGGCGCATGCCTGTAATCCCAGCTACTCAGGAGGCTGAGGTACTGAATCACTTGAACCCAGGAGGCAGAGGTTTTAGTGAGCCGAGATCACACCATTGCGCTCAAGCCTGGGCAACAGAATGATATGCTGTCTCAAAATAAATAAATAAATAAAGCATCAATCTTATTTATCTTCCTGAATTCAACAATTGTGCATTGATTTCCTACTATTGCATTAGACTGGTGATGAGAAGAACTGTGAGCATTCTTAAAACTGTGCCACTCATTAGTTATATTACCTTGAGCTTAAACTTTTATTATCTGTAAAATGGAGATAATACTATCTTTCCTGAAGGTTGGGCATAGTGGCTCGGGCCTGTAATCTCAGTACTTTGGGAGGCCAAGCCAGGTCGATCACCTGAGGGCAGGAGTTTGAGACCAGCCTGGCCAATGTGGTGACATCTCCTCTCTACTAAAAATACAAAAATTAGCCGGGCATGGTGACACGTGCCTGTAATCGCAGCTACTAGGGAGGCTGAGGCATGAGAATCACTTGAACTCAGGAGGAGGAGGTTGCAGTGACCCAAGATCGCACCACTGCATTCCAGCCTGGGCAAGAGTGAGACTCCATCTCAGAAAAAAAAAAAAAAGTCTGTCGTGGAGAATACCAAAAGATGATTAATAGCAGGGTAGACACTGGGGGAGTACAGAATAGCAAACATGATGGGAAGACAGCCTTTTTTTTTTTTCCTTCTATGTACTTCCTAGGGTTCCCACATTTAAACAAAAACATGCAGGAGAAAATATTATTTAAAAATAGTAATACTGCCCCTACCTCGGTCATAAGATCATTGGCCATTGTGGACTCAAACAATTTAAGGAATAGACAAGCACCTCGTGGGGCCCTCACAAATGTGAGGGGCTGTTCTGTTTGCATTGGCACCCAGGAGTGGAGATGGGGACAGAGACCCCAGGTGGTACAGGTCTGCCAAAGCTCATGACATAAATAGGAGAAGGGCCACACCACACACCCACCAGGCCCTCATGTGCATCCTCACCCCAGGACAGAGGGATTCATGCTTCACTGAGAGCCCTGAGGACTCCAGAGAAAATGGTGCTTCAAAGTCAGACTGCCCTGATGAGGGATGAAAACTTGAAAATGGAGAGGAAGCCAAAGCTGCCCTGACTTTGAGAATGGTCCAGGCAGGCAAGGAATTCACCCACTCGGGGCCAGGATCCTTGTGGGTGGTTGGTGAGAATGGGGCAGTGTCACTTCAGTCCCCTTTGCCCCAGACTCTGAGAAACTCCATTTTCTGTTTCCTGGAAAGAAAACTGATGCAGGGAAAAAGCCAAACTACATTTTGGGATCTCAACAAGAGCCACACTAACTTAAAGCCAGACTGTCCATAAGGCAGTAATGTCTTGGGAAACCACACCCTGACCTCTGACCATAGAGCTGGCACAGAGGCCACCAGCAGCAGGACTGAGGGCCGAAGGAATCGTTCAGGATGCCCAAGGGGCTGTCTCTGCCACCTCGGAGCCAGGGAAACCTTTGTGGGCTGAGGAGGTGGAGCAAGCTGACATGGTGAGATGGGCTGGGGACTGGGTTCTGAGAGGTGGAGAGGGCTTACATAGGCAGTGGGGTGGAAGAAGGCACCCCACACATGGGAAAGGGTATAAGGCACCTGCTTTCATTGTTTTCTCAAATAGATATTAGCTGCCATTCAGTGCTGGGCACCCTGCTAGGCATGGAGTGGGAAGGGAGACTGAAGGACCCATCCGGCCTTGTCACTCTCCTTCACAGTGAGGAAGGACATAGGCTTTGGAGTTGGGCACCTGGGAAAACGTTTTTGTTATTGGGAGAATTAAGCAAGATAAAGTCTATAAGGTATCAGGCCTGCTCCTAGGGGTTACAAGCCAGGGGCCCGTTTGGTCAGCCACAGCAACTTGCTGAGTTTGTACCCAGTGATGCTCTAGGACTACTCCTAAATATCTCTCCTGTCTGTCACACAGCCACCCCCCCCCACCAGAACCACCATGACTTAGGACTTCATGTCTTGATCATTCCTTCGCTGGGTTTCTGCAGTAGTCTCCCAGGTGGCCTTTTTATCCTTCCCACAGTGACACAAATCTGATCTGCCGTTTCAGAGCCATTTACAAGGCTCTCTAATGCCTTTAGGATAAGAGCCATGCTCCTTAGTATAGCAATCAAAGCATTTTATGATCTGACTCCTAATCTCTCCCCTCCTCAATCACCACCCACAGCACTCCTGCCAGACTATAATGGCAATGGCAAAGGTTTGTTCAGCTCTTACTGTGGCAGAGCTGAGTATTCTGCATTTCTGTTTAAATCTCCTAACAATCCATGAGAGAGGAATTGTACTTTATAAATGGATAAACAAGTTTGGAGAGCTGTACAACATGATTAGGGGGACTGCTGGAATACAAGCCTGAATCTGCACTACCTCTAAAAGCATACAATGCTATGTCAGGTCACCAAAATGTTGCTCACACCCTTCCTCTTGTGTAAAACATCCACCATCTCTTTCCTGTTGGTATACTCCTATTCATCCTTCAAAACTCACTGAGGCATTAACTGTCACCTCTGTAAGGCTTCTGTGACAGCGGAGTGAAGTCTGCACTGCTGCTTGTTTTGTACGCATGTCCATTATTGCAAGATTCTTCATGTGGTGCTGTATTTACTTTCACATCTTCCCTGCTAGTTTCCCGGAGACTGTCTCATCTCTGTATCCCAATAAACACTGGGCAACTGAAGCGAAAATTCTGGTATAACCACTTGGGAAAACGTTTATCTAAGTGTAGTTGACCACTTCCTGAAAATTTTCCTCTGAAATTATGGTGTGGACTACAGGTGAATTGGCCTAACATATTTTATAAGCCCAATCCTTACTATTCTTTAGTATAACAATACCAGTTTCTGGACAAGGTTTTCAGAGGAGTTTGCCTTTATACATATTCTTCCATGAACCACACTAAAGATGCTACAATCACTCTTCACCCTGAGTGCTTACTTAGAAAATGACTTTGTGAGGTTTCCAGACACTGGCTGAATTCACTTTGCCCCAGCCTCAGAGCAGCTCCACAAATAATTTGAACTACTCTTTGCTAAGAATGATCACACAGAGGATAAATATTCTTCCCCCCACACACTAACATCTACTCTCCTTGCTCCCAACGGCAGCACATTTCCCTTTGGGGACCTATGCCTCCCCAACACCGTGTCCATTGGTCTGGGCAGAGCACATGGCCCAGCCTGAGCCAATCACACCTTCACATTCCCCTGGGCGCAGTGACTGGTTTAGGGTTGGGTGCATCTTGTAGTCCCCTATGATGTGGCCACCATGGGTCCTCCAAGTCAGAGTGTACATTAGGACTTTTGGGAGAGGTACTGGAAAGAACTCTCCTATTTTCCCAGCAGACCTCACCCTAGGTGGAGGTGAAGAGATGCTGCAGTTATGCGGCTCCCACAGGGGAGAGAGCTTAGAGATTGGAGTCAACGCAAAAGAAGCAGAGCCAAGAAATGGGTGAAACCAGGTCCTAGCAACATCATTTGCAGTCTGGGTCAGGTTGTACCTGAAGCTTATCTTGCTCAACTTTTTAGTCAGGTGAGGCAAGAAATTCCTTTTCTGCTTAAATAATTAGCACTGGATCTTCTGTCACTGAGTAAGTCCCAAGTAATGTAAATCCTTAGACATTTTCTTCTCACAGAATCCTAACATGTCTAGCACTAAAAGATGAATTTACCTAAGGGGTACCCCAAACATTTTTCCCTGAGGCTTCCCTAAATCAATGAATGAATGACACCTCCATCCACCATATTCTTCAAGCTGTAAAGCTAGCACTCACCCTTGATGGCTTCCTCTCCCTCACCCCTTAATCCTCAGTGTGCTTTGATGCTCTAATTTATTCTGTATACTCCAGCTACCTCCCATTGCTTCCCACCTGCTGGTTTCTTTAAAGTTCCTCAAATGGAGTTTTCTGCCTCAGAGCCTTCCTGCAGAAAAAAAGTCCCTTCTTTCCCCTTCCCAGCAACACCTAACTCTTATTCCTCCTCAAAGTCAACTCAGAGAAGCTCTCCCCTTCACCACAACCTGAATTGGGACCCCAACTTCCCGCTTCATTCTTCTTTCACAACCCTGTTTCTCCTCTGTTGCACTTATCCACATCTACCATAAACACATGTGTTTTTATTAATGTTTGTCTCCCCTACTGGGCCATAAGCTACAGGCAGTGAGGGGCAGGCACACCGCTATGTCCGCTCCAGCTCTCCAGCCCCACACATGCTTGGGACATGGCAGCCTTGCCTGTTTTGTATTACTGATTCAAAACAAAAATAAAAAACAAAAATGCAATAAAGTGTGTATGTATTCAGTGAAAAAAATGGCTGTCTTGGCTTTGTGCTCTGTTGACGTATGATGTCCAGCAGACAACTTTCGCAGCACAAAGTTTTGGGGCAGCAGGATAAACAGCTGCCATGTCCCACCTCTACCCTCCAAAAACACCAATGATTCACAGGAGACCCTCAGCTCAGGGAGAGAAAGAGAGCTGCCTAGAGACCCTCTCTTTTAAATCCCCATGTGCTCATTTTCTTCTTTATTAACAAGCACTCGAATGTGCAAAGCACTTCACACATACTAACCCTCATAGCAACCCCATGAAGGAGGCACTATCTATCTTTAGCTCCATTTTGTAAATGAGAAAACTCAGGCATGGGAAAACTAGGTAATAGGCCCAAAGTCTCCTAGCTGGTAAGTAGTACAGCCAGGATTTGAACCCAGGCAGTCTGGCTCCAGCAGCCATGCTCTTGATCTCTTCACTATATTTATCTCAGTACATTTTCACCTGATTCCCCTGCATCATGATGCTGTGTGGGCAGGTGCCAGGAGTGGGCCGAATTGCCCTTAACTCCCCGCACCGCTCCAGCAGTGATGATTCTGCCGCCTGCTGTCTATTCTCAAACCCCAGCTCTGCCGCTGTGTGACCTTGGGTCCTGAACTCCTCTGCATTTTGTCTCACCATCTGTAAATGGAAAGCCAGCTAATGACCCCAAGACCCACTCGCCCCCCTTAGAGACCCCTCCCGTGCCTCAGGAACTTACAGTTACGGAAATACTCCTCTCCATAGCTGTCCCGGGTCTCCTGAGGCAGCCTCTCCCAAAGCTTTCGCATGCGTGACTCCAGGTTCTCCTTGCCCAGAATGGCTGTCCGGTAGTTCCCTGGCTCAATGATGCAGACCTTTACCCCAAAGTAGTGGAGCTCACGCCTGGGAAAGAAGAGTTGTGCTCAGTCTGGGTCTCAAGATGACAATCATCAGGGAGAGTCACCTCTGGATGGGCTTGTCTTTCAGGAACCTAGAGATGCCTCCCTCACCCCCTGTGCATGGCCCTGGCATTGCCTTTATGCAACTAAGCCCGTCCTTAGGTACTCAGCCTTTTCCCAGACTGGCCCAGCAGTCTCTGGGCAATTTGCATTAGGCATAACCGGCGGGAAGAAGTCAATAGAGAATCTAGGCCAAGCCTTACCTCCCACCAGGTCCCTCCCATTAGCAACTCCTCACTCAACACCCACATGGTGAAGGGTGTGGGTCTACACAAGACCTGCATGCTCCTCTAAAGACCTCCAGAGGGGACCTCTGCCTCCAGGCCTGTCTGTCTTATGGGGGACTCTCCCTCCTCCTCTCACAGGCCCAAACAGGGTTTCACTCACCCTGGTGCTGCTCAAGGGAAGGCCCACCTGATGCCTCGTATTTCCACCCTACCTCTTCTCCTCATACCTTCTCTTGGTCCTTGGAGAAAGCACCTTGAGGTCTAACCTTCCTTCTGCTATTGTGTTAGCTTCCTGTCTGCAGAATTCCCCTGCCCACAAGCTGTCACTCCCAACCCTCTCTAACCCCCGGGATTTCTACCTGGAGTGGTTTAGTACCAGGGCCCACTTACCTGATGCTGTCAGAGAAGGCCTCAACGCCAAACTTGGAGACGCAGTAGCCACCACCAATGACGGCCACAAGACCCCCACAGCTGGACATGTTGATAACCCTGCCCCGGGCTCTCTTGACCATGGGCAGCATGTGAAGGGTCACTTCGATCAGTCCCACCAGGTTCACATTAATCACCTTCACAAAGTCCTCCTTGGTCAGCCATTCGTTGGGACCACTGGGCAGGCCCACACCAGCATTGTTCACCAGGGCCCAGAGGCCTGGGGGTGAGATGGAGAACCACATAGAAATCATCAGGGGGCCTGGGAAAGAACCAAGGTTTGCTCCCCACTGGCTCAGTGCCTTCAAGGATGGTTGAGCAGGTGCACAAGACACAACCCAGTCAGGCTATAACATAAAAGAAAGGTGTATCTTTTACTAATTCATTTTCCCTGAAGGGACACTTTTTCCCAATTCAAGTAAAGTCTGCCGACTAGCTGGCGCTCTGTGCCAGCTACAATCAAGGTGTTAGCTAACAGCATTTCAGCTATAAGCGTTGGGATAAGAGTTTCATTTTCATACCAATGAATTAGTGTTTAGATCCCTTCCCCATCATGCTTCTCTCTCTATTCACTTAAGTATAACCAACTGCATTTCACATACTACCAAAATCAATCCATTCATTCATTCATCCATCTTTACACATTTATTCATGCATGTATCTAGTCTGTGACAATTGTAGGGTGAAGGAGGCCAGGTGCAGTGACCCACACCTGTAATCACAACCCTTTGGGAGGCTGAGGTGGGAGGATCACTTGAGGCCAGGAGTTTGAGACCAGCCTGAGCAACAGAGTGAGACTCCCGTCTCTACAAAAAAGAAAAAAAATTAGTCAGGTATGGTGGTATGCACCTGTAGTTCTAGCTACTGGGAGGCTGAGGTGGGAGAATCACTTGAGCCCAGGTTACAGGTTACCTTGTTCAAGGTTACAGTGAGCTATAATGGTGCCATTGCACTCCAGCCTGGGTGACAGAGTGAGACCCTGTCTCTGAAAATAAAATGAAATAAAATGATATGAAATAAAATAAAGTAAAATACAGGGCAAAGGAGACATAAAATGAACAACACAGCATTTTATCCCTCCAGGAACTCACAAGCCTAGAAGGAAATAATAATATTTATAAATAAATAAATATATAAATTATTTAAATAAAATAATTATGGAAAATGTGATGAGGACTGTCTTTGAGATATTTCAATTAGGTTGGTACAAATGGAAAGAAATAATGCTAAGTGTGATCATTCAACTTTGCAGGGGCCCAGGGTTGAAGAGCGTCAGGTCCAGTCCTGGTTTTACCTCCAGCCTTGAACAAGTCACTTCCTTCTCTGGGCTTCAGACTCTTCATCAGATTGGACTAAAACAGTTGCTTCCAGACTGTATTTTGCAAGCCTTCTAGCAGGAGGAAAATGCAGGAGAAGCTCTCCTTTCGTTTGTTTTACATATTGGAGTTCCAAAAAAATTCCACCAGAGGGAGGGTGATGCTAAAGACACTTTAGGGAAGGGGTCCCTCTAAACACTGCTCAAGGACCCCTTCCAGCTCCTTCATGCAAGGATTCCCCAAGCCCTACTGCCCTGGAGATTCCCCTGACAGCGCCAGCCTCAGCAGCCCCAGGATACTCTGCAGGCGCATCCCACTGTCTCCTGAGGGCAGGTCTCAACACAAACATAAATCCTAGTCCACCCCTCCCTCTAGGGCCGGGGTGCCCACCGAAGCCATGCCCCTACCCAATCTCCCTGCCTTTGTGCATTCAGGAGCAATGAGAAAGCACACAAGAACTTCCTCTCCCATCCCCCTACCCACCCCAGTTCCCGGTGCTTCTTAGGCAAGGATATTGCCCAGTGGCTTAGGCAAAATAATGGTCCCCCAAAGATGTCGCCAGCCTCATTATCTCTGGAACCTGTGAATCTGCTGGATTACATGGGAAAGGGGAATTAAGGTTTCAGGTGGAATGGAGGTTGCTAATCAATTGTCCTTAAAGTTAGGGAGGAAGTTAACACAGGGAAATTATCCTGGATTAAACTGGTGAGCCCAATATAATCACGAGTCCTTCTAAGTGGAAGGAGGCAGAAACCAGAGAATCAGAGAGATCGAGAAAAGTGTGAAAAAGACTGGGCTCAACATTGCAGGCCTTGAAGATGGAGGTAGCAGGCCAGGAGCCAGGGGATGTCAGCTGCCTCTGGAAGCTGGAAAAGGCAGAGACGGATTCTCCTCTACAGCCTCCAGAAGGAACACAGTTCTGCTGACTGATTTTAGATCCGTGAGGCCCATTTTGGACATTACTCCTCCGGAACTACAAGATAATATGTTTGTATTGTCTTCAGACTGTACAGTTGTGTTGTTACAACAGCAACAGGAAACTAACACGCTAAGTGAGGTATTAAGGCAAGTGGCTCAAGGCTGAATGTAGGGAACTGGTTGAGACAGCCTGCTGAAGACAGAGGCTCACTCTTGCTGAGTTACTAATTAATTAGCTCACTCGAAAACTATTTATTGAGTACCTTACTAGGTGCCAGACATTATTCTAGGTACTAAGGATGCACAGGAAATAAAAGGGACAAAAATCCTTGTCCCCAGGAAGCTTTATTCTAGGAGAAAACAGACAATAACTAAGTAAAATCTATTGTACATTGACTAGTGATAAGTGCTAAGGAGAAGAATCAAGCAGGGAATTACTGTCTGGATCCCCCTGGCTCCAGGGTTCTGTTGCCCTGACCTGTGCATGGGCTCCAGACTAGTTCCTTTAGGAGGGAGGACTTCCTCTAGTCTGCTGCTTCTGCAACCCAGCCATCCTGTTCCTCCTGTTCCTGGGCCCACACCCTGTGTGCCGCAAGTGCATGACGCAGGTCCCCATGCAGTCCTGGGCCAGCCCCAGTCCACAGCTTCCTTTCCCGATAGGAACAGCCACTCTGACGTACATAGTTGCCCTGAAGTCAAACCAACACCCACCATGATGTCAAGAAGAGACCAGATCTCTTTCTCCCCTGCCTGACATAGTCAAGGAGAGAAACTGCACCCCCTCATGGGATCCAACCTCCTGTCTCATTCCCCCTCCCCCTTATTCTGATCCCAACAAGAAATGTGCTTATATTTCCCCAGGAGCTGATGGTTAGGACTGCTGAAACCTCAGAGAGGCACATCCAATTTTTTTTTTTTTTTTTGAGATGGAGTCTCACTGTCACCAGGCTGGAGTGCAGTGGCGCAATCTTGGCTTACTGCAACCTCCGCCTCCAGGGTTCAAGTGACGCTCCTGCCTCGGCCTCCCGAGTAGCTGGGATCACAGGCATATGCCACCACATCCAGGTAATTTTTGTATTTTTTAGTAGAAATGGGTTTCACCATGTTGGCCGGGATGGTCTCCATCTCTTGACCTCATGATCTTCCCGCCTCGGACTTCCAAAGTGCTGGATTTATAGGCATGAGCCAACATGCCCAGCCAGGCATGTCCATTTTTAGAGGTTTGGACACACAGAACACATCTTCCCCCCTCACTTCCTATTGAGACCTCTTTCCTGTCTCTGAGTTTCCAGGACAGAAAACTTCCTTGGGAAATCACCCCTTCATGTGAACAGGCCAAACCATGCAGTGGCTTCCAACCAGATTGAAGCAGGAGCCTTTCCTGTGTCACCCCTCCCACCCCATCTGGACATCAGGGTCTCTGATACTGTCAGATGCTTCGGGAGAGAGGAAGAGGAAGAAGGAGAAACCAAGAAAGTCAAAGAATGTAATTCGCCCCACCTTGCTCGCCCACTTGGTCCCTCAACCACTGGGCCGCCGCCTTGATGCTTTCACTCTTGGTGACATCCAGTAGGGTGGTCTGCAGCCGATAGGAGGTATCCTGCTGAAGTTTCTGGGCTCCCTCCTCAGTGAAGCAAGCAGCCAGCACCCGCATGCCCCGATCAACTAGCTGTTTGGCCAGCAGGTTCCCGAAGCCAGAGTCACAGCCTGTGATAAAGACGTACTTCTCCGAGAGGTTGCCAACCAGATTGCAGTTCTTGAACCAGCGGTACATAAATGAGAGGTCTGTGAGGGCCGCCATAGGGCAGGAGGATGTGATGGCCAAGAGGGAGTGGGCTCAGGAGACAGCAGGAGGAAGCTGGTCCTCTGAGCCCTAGCAGGCAGTCTACAGGAAACCACCTGGAAGAAGAACTCTCCTCCCTCCCACAGCTTGCAACAAATCTAGGTCCCTGGGTGAGCCACGCTGTAATTTTTGTAGGTGGATGCATCACCACAGCAATTAGCTCAGATGCAAGAAATTCAAGTCCAACCTGAAGCCTTGTCACCTCTGACAGCCCTGGTGGCTGCCTCCTTCTCTCCCCCTGCCCTGATGGGTAAAGCTGCCAAGAATGGGAAAGAATCCACTGGCAATGTTGGTGATGAGTGGTGGTTCACCCAGGTGGTGTAAGGGAGGCAAATGAAAAAGGAGGACTCACCCCAGACAGCTCCCCTAGAAATCCTGTCACCACCCTACCCCCAACCCAGCCTAGGGATTTTGGTCTCCAGAGATCAAAATCTTTTGTAATGAGTGCAGGTATGTAAATAAGTTTAAGTTTTATTTTCAGGGAAAATACTCAAGACAAATTTATTAATGTAAAACAAACAACATTAGTTCTGTACCTTCCAAACCCCAAGAGAAACAAGTTGCAGGTCGTCAGCTTTCTGGAATTCTTAGGTAAGTCTCCACCAGGAGAGAGGAGAAAAGCAATGGATTTCTCCTAAGGTGGATGTACCTCCACTGTCCTGAGGCTGGAGGCAGCAGGGCCCTCCTATAGGGGAGGCTGGTGATGTGAAACTTAGCCACCAGAAAGCAGAAAGACCTGGGGGACTCAGGCCTGACACCCCCTGGGGATGATACTCAGGCCATCAGTGACTGGCCCTGGGCAAGATGATGAGGTGGGATCATGAGTTCACTGGGCAGCTGAGGGAATTGTCTGGGCAGAGGCCTTGACTGTAAGAGGGGATGAGATATAGGAGGAGCAGAGAACTGGGGCCAGAGACATAGAAAATTCTCTGGGTCGGGACTTGGAGGAGAAGAAGAGAGTCTAAGCAATTTAGCAAATAATTTACAGAAAGCTAAGAGGGAAGGTGGTAAAGGAAAGGAAATAAGGAAACCAGAGGTGTGAGTAGTGAGGGGCCACACCCAGAATTTCATAAGATGCAGGGGAATGATGCTGGAGCCTCCTGTGATTCTTTGGATCAACATCTAGGGTCACTATCCCTTGGGATGAGCCTGGTCCCAGCTCACACCTTCATGGCTTAGAGAGTCTGATACAGAAATGGGACCACAAAGTTCTCTAGTGTGAAGGAACAAAGGATGTATCTCTGTGATCCACCATTTGCCAAGTCTGATGAGCGTAGAATCACATAAAGCAGGTGCCACCTTGGGAAAGCCCTGCAGGGTTTGGCCATTCCTTAACAAAGTAGTGGAGGGGGGCAGATTATGAACCCACCCTTGAAGAGCAGACCCAAAACTTATAGGGGATGGAAGTGGAAAATGGTAGAAAGCAAACCGCACCTACTTCATAACCACCTCGAGGCAGAGCACCTCCTATGTGGGATCTGGGAACCATCTCCCAGTGTCTGTCTGCCTCCTGGGTGAATGAACAGAGAAGTCTTGGCTGGGAGAGGTCAGACCATGTCACTCAAGGACTGAGCAGACCTGGGGCAGTGGGTATCCCAGTTCTTGAGGACACAGGTGAGGTCCAGGAGTTGGCTCCAAACCTAGAATAAGGATAACTCAGAACTGCTCCAGCGCAGGCCTGGGCCTGACTCAGCACCTCCTGGGCCTCTGTGCTGGCAGTGTTCCCCTGATCTCAAACTAAACACACAGTCCATGAGGGTGTGGGGTGTGAGGGCTGTAGGACCACATAGAAGGCTCTTCCTCCCAGGGCTAGAAATGCCTTCCTCTCTCAGATGACAGGACTCCTTGCTGAGCTGGCCCCTAAGGTCTGGTAGGTCAGGTTGGTAGCTGCACTCCCCATCCCCACCCCATGCACACAGGTATCTCAGAGGAGAGGAGCTCTCTCCTTTGTCAGGCCATTTCCCTCCAGTGGGAGAGCATAGACTCTGAGGGCCAAGACACACCCTGATGAGGTAGACAGGAGGAAGAGCAGGTGTGGGCTCACCTTCCCCCAGTTGCTCAAGACCTTCCACAAATGTGGATTCTTCAGGGTGACAAGTGGGCCATGAGGCTCAGGGCCCAAGGAAGTGGGATGCCATTATCTGTGATTGGGTCTCCCTTCCTAAGCAGCAAAATGTGGTTCTTTCCTCCTAATATCACCGGAGTCCTGAATAACATCCCGGGAGAAACCTAGAACAGAGGTGAGGGAAGTGAGGTATAAGACCCTGGACTTGAGAGCTCCCTCCCACCACTCTATTTCTCACCCCATGAAACAGTACCCCTCCCAAATGCAATGACGTTAAAGTGAGGGCCGGTCACTGAGTGCTACAAAGAGTTTGCTTGAGAGAAGAAGAGGACTCAGGTGCCCCAGGGAAGGGATCTGGGGCCTGCCAGTGCCTTAGTGACATGCCATTGCTTCCTTGTCCCTCTGTGTGCTCCTGTGATCCCAGGCTACTTGATTCATTCCTGGAAAGAAAACAATTACCCCTCACCTTGGTGGCAGAAAGGGCTGAGACAGGGCAGGGATAATCCAACTTCTCTCTTCAATTTCCTCCTGAGTTCGTCCCTCTCATCCCCAGATCCCCATGAAGGCACCTGCCTCCTCCTCCCTCTAGCTCACAGCCCATGTTCCCCTCAGACTAGAAGGCAACTTGCTGCACATGGCTGCACTTTTCAGCCTTTGCTCAAGAACAAAAGTAACCAGAGAAGCCCATGGTTTCAAGAGAGTCAAACATTGGTTCCTGTGTCTTCTGTCACAATCCCTATTGAGGACACCACTGCCAGCCAGTGCCCCCAGAGCTGGCACCTGAGGTCTAGGGGTCAGGCTGGCTGCCCTGTCACCCCACACCATGTCCACAGGTGTATTCAGAGGAGCCCTCACCCACTTCCTCCAGGCCATTTCCATCATGGGGAGAGTGTAATAGACTGGCCAGGTTGATGCACACCTGAGGAAGGAGCAGGAGGCAGAGAAGCTGTGGGCTGTGGATCCTTCCCCTCCTCACACCCTCCCATTGTGTAGACTCCTCAGAATTGGCCAAAAGACTCAAAGGCAACAGGACACCTATGAGTGCCACTGGGTCCCATTCTTTAGCAGAACATCTTGGTTCTTTCCGCCTAATGTTGCCAGTCCTGAGTGATATCTCAGTGGAACTCTGTTGAGGGCATGAGGAAGAAGGTGAAATAGGCATCCAGATGACAAGAGAGCTCCCTCCTACCATGCCATTACTCTCCCCAGGACACATCATCTCACCCAGGTCACCCAGCTCCACCCAACCATGCACCCCAGTCTTGGATTCATAGGGGCTTAGCCGGCCTTGGAGAGCCCCAATGGAGCATGATGTCCATAGGAAGGTAGGCATGACACTCATGGGGAGGTAGAGAAGATTGGCATCTCAGCCAGCTGAGTAGTGAGTGCTCCATGCAGTGGGTCAACAAGGATATATTCATACTGCATTTTGCCCAAAGGCTTCTAGATGCTTTTCTGATGCCTGTTAAGGATCAGGAAAGATCCTTAATGTACTAGCACATCCCTTCCCTCCCATTTAGAGCTCTGAATTAGAAGGATAGTGTCTAAGAATTCCAGGCCCCCCAAATGATATGCCTCAAGTGTAATCTATCCATATTCCCCAGAGAGTGCCCCAACCTTCACCCGAGAAACATCTGTGCCACTCTAAGCTCCCTCAGCCTCTCTTTTTAAGATATCTGGACTCATAAATTGAAGGTCTCTAGTAACAGCCTAAGAATATGAAAATCAACTATCTCTAAACCCAGCTGCCCATGAGCCCACTGTCTCTGACTTCACTTTCCTCTGCAAAATAATGAGGGGTTCAGATGAGGCAGTGGTCCCAACTATAGGAAACTTGGATGCTTCCTTTATGTGAACAGTTGACCACATGGCACCCTGGGAATGGGGCTAAATGTCCTCACTTTGTTGGGGAGGCAGAGTCTGGAGGACAGACTCTCATACTGTTGGAGGCACTAATGATGGACCTAGACTTCCAGACAAGGATTTGTTTCTTGCCCCATTGTCCAGAACTCACTCATGGGATGTAAGAATCTTCTCCCCATAGGTCTCCTTGACCTCAGGGCTGACCTGGTCTGACAGCTCCTTGAGGTCCTGTAAATGCCTCTCAAAGCTTCTCATATTGGTCTTGAAGTGATCAGGTTCAATCACAGCCACCTTCACTTCAAAGTGGGAGAGCTCCCACCTGCATGGCGGACACACAGAAGGGCAAGGACTTAAGAGGTCTTGGGAGGCAAAACACAAAAAACAAAGAAACCTAATACAAACCCAGCATGCAACAGCAGTGGGAGATGCAAGAAAGCTTGGAGAGTTGGGAAGGGCAGCAGATAGCAGATGAAAGTTATGATGGTGGCCTTGCCTCTCTCTGGGGTTTCCACATTTCACATACCAAAGCTTACTAGCCCTAAATCCTACCAATTCAAGAGCAAGGCAGCACCTCAGTGCTATCACTTCCTATGCCCCTCACATCCAGTGGATCACCAGAATTCCCATCTTCCACCTCCTCTGCAGTCCTCAGCCCCTCCCTTCTTCTCCTGCCCCAGGAATCTCCCTGGCCTCTGAGCTGGGCAATGGCAGCTGTCCTCTGTGGAGCATCCCTCTGCCTTCAGTCTGACTCCCCACACTCACAGCCACTGGGGTCCCTGCAGTCAGTGGGTGTCTAGAAGTCAACTAGGCCAAGGAGCTCTCCTGAGCAAATCCTTTTTTGGGGGGGTTCCACTGCCAACAGCATGAGGCACAGCTCCTGCCCAGGGCCTCCACCAGCCCACATGCACCCACCTGCCCAGCCTCCCCCAAGGCCTGGCCCTGTGCTTCACCCCATAAGGCCACCACAGCACAGGCAGATGGCTGAGGCTCGCCCTGGACCTGGGCTGAAGACAAAAGTCATTCCCCCATTTCTGGTCAAGGCTGCCAGGTGGGGATCCTCAATCTTCAGCTCAGACCCCACTGCCAGGACCCTCCCCAGCTTAGGAGGCTGCCATGGCCAGCAGGACTGACTGGGTCACAACCCCTGTGAGAACTGGCAGCAGTGATTCTGGCTCTCTTGCCCCTCTCTTAGGTGTTAGAGCTTTTAGGTCAGAGCTAAAACCTTGTTGTTGTCCTAAGCTGAGTTTATTGGGCACTCATCCAAGGGCCCAAACAGTATGTTGCATGGACTCAGATGCTCTCCCCATGCCTCCAGGGCCCAACAAATATCTCTCCAGGGGAGAGAGACAGAGACAGGAAAACAGGAAGACAGGAATGGGGTAAGACAGAGAAACCAAGGGGAAAGGACAGAAGAGAAAGGAAAATGGAAGGAAGGAATAAGAAAAACACATGAGTAATTACTTTCTGCATCCTGGTTAGGAGAGATACGCCTAAATCCTAAGACTAGGGGAAGTTAGAGAACAGGCCTGCACTGGGCATCAGGGGACAAGCTATGCTACAACCTGCAATAATGCCAAGGCAATATCTGTCCTGGAAGAAAAGGTCACCCTGTGTACCTGGGAATCCCAAAGCTCACTGTGGACTGAATGGCGAGAGCAGGAGGGGAGGAGGGAAGGGGGTCTTATGCCACACAGGTGTCCAGACTGTACTCTCTGCCCCAGGAAGTACCACTCTTTCCTCCCACCATCTCATAAGGCCACCTCTGCCCTGTCCCCATAGTGCTCAGCCCATTTAGCTTTGGGGAAGACTCTACAGAAGACACAGGGGAGCAAACTAATAGCATGAAAGATCTGGAGTAGTCAGAGCTACAGAGCTATGGATTCCAGGCCAGCAGGGGCAGGGGTGTGAGTGGATGGCAGCTGGGGGATACAGGAGACAGGGCTTGACCCTAGGAATATTGGAAAAACAATAAGGCCTGCAATGGTAGCCCTTCCCCCACTCAGAAACCTTTCCTGGACTTGAAAGAACGAGGATTCTTTGATGCAATAGTTTTACTTTTCTTGAATAGCACTACTAAGCCTGTCAACAAACCTTGGTAGAGAATCATTACTCAGATGTTACTTATGCCAGGAAAAGTGGGTAACAAACTTCGGCATTCAACGATATAGAATCCCTTTAACAAATTATGGTCTCTCCACATGCTGGAATATGGAGACCTTGATTGTTATGTTGTGGAAGAAATTTGATGATGAAAATGCTGACCCCAGAATGTGTAAAGTAGAGGGAGATTAACCCTGGAGGCTGGGATTAGGGTGAATGTCGTTTCACTCCCATCCTCTTCTATCATTTCTCCAATGAGAAATCCTCTCTTACTGTCCTATCTATCCAATCTTATCCTCTTCTATAATTTCTCCATGTTTTCCATTTACAATCAGAACAAAGCAATCAATGATCTCCCTTTCCCCAAAAGGAACAGGATTCATCACTCGGTGTTTGATGTGAAGTCCCTTCAGCTCTCCAAGCCCCAGTGTCCTGGTGAGTCAAGTGGGGATCATCTTAAAGCCCTCAACAGGGACAAGTGTGAAGGAACCAGTAAGAGAATGCTGAGATCAGAAGCCTGGATCCTGCCCGGCCCCATCCCCAATGGTCTCATGCCAACTGTCAGGACCCCACATTCTCCAGAGACTGGGCTCTAACCACAGGCTGGACTCCTCTAACCCTGGGCCCAGCCACGGCCACTCTAGGACTTCTGCTCTGGAAAATGGAAAGCTCAAGCCCCTGAAAATAAAAGTCTTGGGAATGTTCCCAGTTAGCAGACACTAGGTCTCCCCTAGTGACACACAGAGAGAAGAAACAAACAGGCATGAGGAGGGATTGAGGTGGTACCTCTGTCCCCTACACGCTCCTTTGCCCACTGGGCAGCTGCAGCAATGCTCTCTGTCGTGGTGATGTCCATGGTCATCATCTCCAGCCTGTCTGAAGCCTGGCCCTTAGCTGCTTGGCCCCCTTCTCTGTCCTACATGCAGCTCCCACAAGCGTTGTGCATCCAGCTGTCTGGCCAGCAGGTTCCTGAAGCGTGAGTTACAGTTCATGATGAACGCATACTTGTCTCTCAGGTGACTCACCACCTGCCTCTCCCTGTACCAGTGCAGAAGGTAGTACAGGCCCAGGAGGGCCGCCAGGTAGAGCCACATGGCTTTGCAGACGACAGGTAGGCTGGGGTGAAATGAGAGTCTGGCCTCTGTTGAGACAGGAGGATTTAAGAACTCAGAGGGCTGCGGTAGGCAGGGAAGCCCTCAGGCATTTTGGCAGAAAGTCCTCACTTTCCTCCCTTATAACTGTGTTTCTGCAACATTTTTTTAAAACCTGGTTTCATCTCTCTACTATTTGAACTGCCTTTGCAAATAGTCATGCCTGCAATTGCACACACCAAGTCCTGCCCAGTAGGAAACTATTATGACTCAGCAATGCTTCCCTAGTCTGCAAATTTCTTTCTGTGACCACACAGATGTTTATGTGGGTGCAAACATGTGTATTCACACAGGCTCACACACAGCTGCCTGCACACACTCTCCATGGCAAACATACCCCTCTGCTCTAAGTACAAGGGTCTGAACTGTCTCTACAAAGCTGCTATACTGACACTCCTGGTCCATGGTCTCCTGAACACAGAAAGACCTTATTGGGAAGCTACACATGCTTTCCAGGCACGTTAGGTGGAAATCCCTCTCTGAGCCTGAGTTTCCTCATCCTGCTCAGCAACCAGACTCAATCACTCCTCAGAAAACTGGGTCATGGTCAGGCTCTCTAGGATGAGAAGGAGAAGCCGAAAGAGTGGACAGGAAGAAATCTTCTCCTGCCATCATAGTTTTCTGGGCCAGAGGAGTGCAGGATCCCATGGGGGGAGTCCGACATCTAGGGTAAAGAAAGTGGAAAGAAGGGAATGGAGACTTGGAACCCACAGGAAGGAAACATCCAGGGATACTGGGAGGGGAAATGGAAGGACTTCCACAAGCAAGAGTCCCAGGGCTCACCCACTCACCTCCAGATATGTCCTGTGCCCAGCCCTGGGTGCTAGCTGCACTGCCCTCTGCCCTCCCCTGCCAGTGCCCACATCCAGAATCTTCTCAGTGACCAGGGTTTCCTTCAACTGTATGTTGTCAAGGGCCATGCACAGAGATATTTCCCAACCTTCACACCCACTGCTCCACTCTTACTCCTCCTGAGAGTAACAGGACCCTTGCCTGGGGTGAGAGCTGCTCCCCAGACACTCCAGTTGGGAGCAATCTCTGGACGTCCCAGAGGGGGCAGTGAGAGGGAAGAGGTGTCTGGGAGACACCCCCTCACCCCAAATGTGAAATCCCTCAGATTTGCTTCTGGTTTGCAGATTTCCTCCCCATTACCTAAGTCCTTCGACAACCAAAATGAGTGACTGAGGCTTAAGTCTGAATCAGCCAGGGTTACTAGGGCAGCATCAGGGTGTCTTGGAACTGCACCGAGGTTCTCTCGCCCTGCACAGCAAAGCCAAACACTGACATCGGGATAGCGGCAAGGGAAAGTGAGCTATTTATTGCAGGGCACCAAACAAGGAGAATTGGGCAGCTCAAACATAAGACCCTATGTCCCCTATGGTGCACAGGTAAGGGCCAAGATCGGGGGTCAGAAGGGAAGACTCTTGATGTTGGGACTCAAAGACCCCATGCTCCTGAGAGAGGACCAGGACAGCAAAGAGAAGGAGTGAGGCAGCTTCTGTGGCTCCCCTGGCCTCTGTGGGATTGGGCCCCAGTCCCTGCACAGGTCCCTCAGACTGGACCTGGCTCCCTGTCTGAGGAAAGAGGCCTGGAAGGAGGAGAAAAGGAGAGACCCTTATTTTGCTAAGGGTCAGAAATAGGGGCCTTGGACTGGTTTTCACTAGACTTTTCATGGCCATTATTGCTCTGTGGTGTCAATGCTCCCCCTATGGCTCACAGGAGATGATGTGGGCCGTGGATCCAGTTTCGGTGCAACCTCACCTTCAGGGGAGCCCAGGCCAAGGTGTGTGCCCTCACCATGATCTGCCTCTCGGGAGAGGACTCCTGGGGTGAGTCACACCTCCTGCACACCTACCCAGTGAGTGATGAATTAAATCAGCAATCATTTATTCATTTTTGTTTTGTGTGTGTGGTTGGCTTTGTGTATGTGTGTCTGTGCACAGGCAAGTGTATGTCAAGAGGGTAAAATAATCAAAGCCTCCGCACTATGGAGGCTTCAGATTAAATATCAAGCTTTTGCTTTGCTTTGGGAGTGACAACATGAATTGACCTTGATTGATCTGGCACAAGAGCATTCAGGGGCTTGGAGCCTCCTGAGGACCCTCCCTGGTCATATTTGTATTGTTGTCAGAAAAGACGGTGCTGATCCAGACCCCAGGAGTAGGTTCTTGGATCTCACATAGGAATGAATTCAAGGCGAGTCACAGAGCACAGTGACATAAGCAAGTTTATTGGAAACTACTCTGTTAGAGAGTAGGGCATCCTCAGAAAGCAGGAGGAGGAGGTGCTGGCCTTTGTTAGTGCCTTCCTTAAGACTGGGCACTAGCAAACCAGCAGGAGCTATGATTAAACTTAGAATTGTGCAGAAGTGCTAACTAATGATAGGGGCTATTGATGTTATCAATGACCATTAGTCCTTTAAGGAAACTGTTCTCATTAATGTTATCTTTAAGCAAAGTGAGCAGCACTCTTAGGACACCTGGATATTCCACAGGCCAGGGGAAATATGTTCTGTATAGCCATACATATTCTGTAATTATAACTGGTGGTCAACTTGTAATATGCCTATTTTCAGACTATAGGATTAACCTTAGAGGTGCCTTGTGAGTGCCTAGCTATTTGCTTCAAGATGGAGTCATGCTATCATGTTTTATTAAGCCAGAGACCTGGTAAGCAGGTGTTCCTCTGACAGTATCTTCAACATTCACATGCCTGACACCAACGTTCATTACATGTTCTATATCAAATGGCCCTGCAACATCAGACCTCACTCTTGGTTTTACAATGAACACCAATTTGTTCAACAACATAGGGTTCCCTAAAGGCTCCATATGCTGGATTTTCATCCTGAAGAAAGAAAACAGATGCCTGGGAAGGTACCTACAAAATAAAATTTATACTGAGACCAGGAATCTGTACCCCTCTCTCCTAATGCTTCCTCTGTTAAGTCCACACTTGCAAGATCATCAGAACACTGAAGACATTGACAGCTGGGGTCCCTGGAAACAATGGCAATTCAAGAAAATTTCTGTCCAGCACACAGCAGGGACTCAACAAAGGGTAGCATAAAGTAAAAGACGAGCCCAGAAGTGACTTTCATTCCCTGCCACTGGAGGAGTTGGTGTGTTGGGATATGGTGGAGGACCTGAGAGATGGCACAAGGAAAGTGGAATGACTTTTACATGAGGGCCAGTCACTGAGGGCCACAGAAGGCACAGGTGAGGGGCAGAGGCCTCAGTTACCCCAGAGAAGGGACATGGGGCCTGTCAGTGCCTATTGACATCTCCTTGCTGGCTCATCCTTAGGTCTATTTCTGTGACCTGAGGATATTCCAACATCCATAGAAAGAAAACAATTACTCCTTATCTCGGTGGCAAGAAGGGCTGGGAGAGGGCAGGGTAACTTTCCTCTTCAAATCCACTCTCAGGTCATGCCTCTCATCCCCGGCCTCCAGGAAGGTGCCTGCCTTTTCCTGCCACTGTTCTCTAAGGCCACCCAAAATGTGGAAGCCACTTTGGAACTGGGAAACAGGAAGAGGTTGGAACAGTTTGGAGGGCTCAGAAGAAGACAAGAAAATGTGGGAAAGTTTGGTACTTTCTAGAGACTTGTTGAATGGCTTTGATCAAAATGCTGACAAGGACATGGACAATGAAATCCAGGCTGAGGTTCTCTCAGATGGAGATGAGGAACTTGTTTGGATTGTTTGGAACAGGAGGAAAGTGATTCATTACATTTTAGCAAAGAGACTGGTGGCATTTTGCCCCTGCCCTAGAGATCTGTGGAACTCTGAACTTGAGAGAGATAATTTAGTGTATCTGGCAGAAGAAATTTCTAAGCAGCAAAGCATTCAAGAGGTGATTTGGGTGCTGTTAAAGGCATTCAGTTTTAAAAGCAAAAAAGATGATAAAAGTTCAGAAAATGTGCAGCCTGACAATGCAACAGAAAAGAAAATCTCATTTTCTGAGGAGAAATCCAAGCTGGCTACAGAAATTTGCATAAGGAACAAGAAGCCAAATGTTAATCCCCAAGACAAGGGGCAAAATGTCTTCAGGGCATGTCAGAGGTCTTCACGGAAGTCCCTCCCATCATAGGCCAGGAGGCCTAGGAGGAAAAAGTGGTCTTATGGGCCAGGCCCAGGGTCTCCGTGCTGTATGCAGCCTGGGGACTTGGTGCCCTGCATCCCAGTTGCTCCAGCCATGGCTGAAATGGGCCAATGTAGAGTTTGGGCCATGGCTTCAGAGGGTGCAAACCTCAAGCCTTGGCAGCTTCCACATGGTGTTGAGCCTGCCAGTGCACAGAAGTGAAGAATTCAGGTTTGGCAAATGTCCATCAATGACAGACTGGATTTAGAAAATGTGGCACATATACACCATGGAATACTATGCAGCCATAAAAAAGGATGAGTTCGTATCCTTTATAGGGACATGGATGCAGCTGGAAACCATCCTTCTCAGCAAACTATCGTTAAGAACAGAAAACCAAACACTGCATGTTCTCACTCATAGGTGGGAATTGAACAATGAGATCACTTGGACACAGGAAGGGGAATATCACACACCAGGGCCAGTTGTGGGGTGGGGGGAAGGGGGAGGGATAGCATTAGGAGATAACCCAATGTAAATGATGAGTTAATGGGTGCAGGACACTAACATGGCACATGTATACATATGTAACAAACCTGTACATTGTGCACATGTACCCTAGAACATAAAGTATAATTTTAAAAAATTGGGGTTTGGGAACCTCTGGCTAGATTTCAGAGCATGTATGCAAACGCCTGGATGTCCAGGCAGAAGTTTGCTGCACGGGCGAGTCTCTCATGGAGAACCTCTGCTAGGACAGTGTGGAAGGGAAATATGGGGTGCTGGGGCACTGCCTAGCAGAACTATGAGAAGAGGGCCATCATGCTGCCTTTAGCGTCCCATCCCTACCCTTGGCCTTTGGGAGTCTGATTATTATCTTCTTTGGGTTAAATCTGCTTGGTGTTCTATTACCTTCCTGTACTTGCATATTGATATGTTTCTCTAGGTTTGGGAAGTCCTCTGTTATTATCCCTTTGAATAAACTTTCTACCCCTATTCTCTTTCTCTACCTCCTTGTTAAGGCCAATAACTCTTAGAATTGCCCTTTTAAGTCTATTTTCTAGATCCTGAAGGCATGCTTCATTGCCTTTTATTATTTTTTTCTTTTATCCCCTCTATGTTTTTTCAACTGGCCTGTCTTCAAGTTCACTAATTCTTTCTTCTGCTTTATCACTTCTGCTGTTAAGGGAATTCTGATGCATTTTGGAGTATGCCAATTGGATTTTTCAGCTCCAGAATTTCTGCATGATTCTTTCTAATTATTTCAATCTCTCTGTTAATTTTTTCTGACAGAATTCTAAATTTCTTCTCTATATTACCTTGAATTTCCTTGCGTTTCCTCAACACAGCTACTTAAAATTTTCTGTTTGAAAGGTCACATATCTGTTTCTCCAGGATTGGTCCCTGGTCCCTTATTTACTTCATTTGGTGAGGTCGTGTTTTCCTGTATGGTGTTGATGCTAGTAGATGTTCTTTGGTATCTGGGCATTGAAGAGTTATGTATTTATTGTAGTCTTCACTCTCTGGGCTTATTTGTTAGCCATCCTTGTAAGGCTTACCAAATATTTGGAAAGACTTGAGTGTTGTGATCTAAGCTGTATCTGCTCTAGGGGGCACCCCACACCCAGTAATGCTATGGTTCTTGCAGAACCTCGTAGAGGTACCACCCTGATGTTTGGGACAACATCTGAGAGAATTCTCTGGATTATCATGCAGAGACTCTTGTTCTCTTCGCTTACTTTCTTCCATATATACAGAGTAATTCTGTGTGTTTGTTCTGAGATATCTAAAGCTCGGGGTGGAGTGACACAAGCACCCATGTGACACCACCACTATGACTGCATTGGGTCAGACTTGAAGCCACCACAGTGCTGGGTCTCAACCAAGGCCTGCTGTAACCAGTCCCTGGCTACTGCCTATGTTTGCTCAAGGCCCAAGGGATCTACTATCAGCAGGTAGCAAAGATAGTTACGCCTGTGTCCTTCTGTCAGAGCAGTGAGTTCCCCCAGTCTCTGTGTGGTTCCAGAAGTGCTGTGCAGGAATCAAGGGCTAGAGTCTAAAACCTTAGAAATGTACCTGGTATTCTACTGGATTACTGCTGAGCTGGCACTCACACCACACAACAAATCCTTCCCACTCTTCTCTTCCTTGTTGAAAGACAGAGGAGCCTGACCTCACAGTCACCATCACCCCAGGCCACATGGAGTACCACTAGACTCCCACCTATATTCCCTTAAAGCCCAAGGTCTCTTAAGTCATCTTGTGGTGAATGCTGCCTGGCCTGGGACACACCATTCATATTAGTGGGCTCCCTATTGGACCAGGGCGGGTCCAGAAAATGCCATCCAAGAGTCAAGTCCTGGAATCACAAACCGCAATAGTCCACTTGGTGCTCCACTCCACTGTGGCCGTGCTGGCACCTAACGTGCAAGACAAAGTCTCCATTACTTTTCCTTTCACTTATCTCAAACAGAAGGCATCTCTCTCCATAGCCACCAGAGCTGGGAATGTCCCAAATCTTACCTGAAGCCAGCAAGTCTCAGAGGCTCACCCAAGGCCCTTGATGTAGTACCTGGCTATCAATGCTGGTTATTTGGGGCCCAAGGTCTCTCCAGATGGCAGGTGTTGAATGCTGCCAGCACTGGGTCCTTTCTTTGAAAGCACTGGGTTGCATTCTTGCCCAGGGTCTGTCTAGAAATGTCATATGGGAGCTAGAAATTGAAATGGGGGCCTCCTGATTCTGATCATTGCCCTATCTTGCTGTGGCTGAGCTGGTATCCAAGATGCATTATGAAATCCTTCCCACTCTTCTTCCCTCTCCTCTCCTCAAGTGGAAGAAAGGGGTCTCCTTTGGAACCTCAAGCTGTGCAGCCTGGGGTCAGGGGAGAGGTGATGTCAATATTCCCCTTTGCTGCCCCAGCTTGTGTCTCAGTATGTCACCTGTCCCCTAATCCAGTGCCTCTGGGCCTATTATTGCACTTCCCATAGCCTATGAGGGGCAGTCCCTATGGCCTAGACTTCCTTTTCAAGTTTACTTGGAGACACAGAGCATGGTAGCCCTTGGTGGCAAGGTTTGCGGGCACTCAAGTCAGTTCTGCTGTGATCAGAGATTCCCCTGTGGCACTAGGCCTTGCCTATGAGTTGCAGCTCTTATGGCCTAGACTGCCATTTAAGTTTATTTGGAGACATGGAGTGTTGTAGCCCTTGGTATTGAGGTTTTCCAGCACTCAAGTCAGGATTGCTAGGATCGGTGATTCTCCCGTGGCTAGGGCTGGTTTAAATGCTCCTTCCAAGGATGGGCATCAAATGAGTTTGGTCTGGGTTTTCTTTCTGCTCTAACAGGATAGCACTGAGTTCAGTGCCTCACAATTGCTGTGTTCTCCCTCCCGCAGCACCCAGAGAGGCTTTCAGCACCATGCCTCCACTGCCAGGGTTTGGAGAGCAGTAGTGTCTGTGATTCACAACTATTATTTTTCTACCTCTTCAGTGCCTCTTTCAGCAATATGAGGTTGAAACCAGATTAAAGAGTTTTCACCTGATTGTTGGTTCTTATGAACATGTTTTTTGATGCAGAGATAGTTGTTTTGTTTGTTTTTGTTTGTTTGTGGTTTTTTTTTTTTTGAGACGGAGTTTTGCTCTTGTCCAGGCTGGAGTGCAATGGTGTGATCTTGGCTCACTGCAACATCCGCCTCCCGGGTTCAAGCGATTCTCCTGCCTCAGCCTCCCAAGTAGCTGGGGTTACAGGTGCCCACCACCACACCCGGCTGATTTTTTTGTATTTTTAGTAGAGAAGAGGTTTCACCATGTCGGACAGGCTGATCTCGAACTCCTGACCTCAGATGATCCACCTGCTTTGGCCTCCCAAAGTGCTGGGATTACAGTCGTGAGCCACTGCGCCCGGCCAGAGATAGTTGTTAACTTGGTGTCCTGGTGTGAGGTGGGGAAGAGAGAATGATCCGTGAAGCCTTCTACTCCACCATTTATCTCCAACTGCTCCTCAGTGTGTGTGTTTTGTTTGTGTGTTTGTTCGTTGTTTTTTGTTTTGTTTTGTTTTGTTTTTTGAGATGGGGTCTCACTCTATCACCCAGGTTGGAGTACAGTGGCACAATCTCAGCTCACTGCAAGCTTTGTCTCCCAGGCTTAAGTGAATCACCTACCTCAGCCTCCCAAGTAGCATACACCAACACACTCAGCTAATTTTTTGTATTTTTAATAGAGATCAGGTTTCACCATGTTGCCCAGGCTGGTCCCTAACTCCTGAGCTCAGGTGATCCACCCCCCTCAGCCTACAAAGTGCTAGGATTATGGGCATGAATCACTGTGCCAGGTTTCATTGCGTGTTTTAAATTCAGTGGCCCAGCAACATCTGACCTCAATCTCTGTTTCTACAATAAACACTGATTTGTTAAACAACATGGGGCTTCCTAGAGGCCCCATACCCTAGACTTTTACCCTGAAGAAAGAAAAATGAGAAACCTGGGGAGTTACCTCATCTACCATTTGTGCTGAGTCCAGGAATCTGCACCCTTTCCCCTAATGCTTTCTGTGTTGAGTCCACACTTGCGACATCATCAGAAAACTAGACACTGAGGATGAGGACCAGGTCATTCAAGGGAATTTCTATCCAGCACACAGCAGGGGCTCAACAAAGGGAGGGAAAATACGAAAGTCTAGCAGTGACTCTCACTCCCTGTCACTGGAGTAGTGGGTGTGATGGGACATGGTGGGGGACCTGAGTGATGGCACAGGGAAAGTGCAATGACTTTGAAGTGAAGGTCAGTCACTAAGGGCCACAGAGAGGCCACAGGTGAGGGGAGGAGGCTTCAGTTGCCCCAGGGAGGGGATCTGGGGCCTGTCTGTCAATATGGCTGTTGAGGTCACCTTGCTGGCTTGTCCTTGGATCTATTTCTGTTACCCAAGTCTACTCCAGGACCCTTGGAAAGACGACAATTGCCCCTCACCTTGGTGGCAAGAAGGGACGGGAGAGGGCAGGGATAGTCCAACTTCTCTCTTCAAATCCATTCTCAGGCCATGCAGCTCATTCCCTGATATTCAGGAAGGCACACGCCTCTTCCTCCCACTGCTCCCCAAGGCCACCCAAATCTAGGGAAAGGGCATCTTCAGGAGTGAAAGGGTAAAAACTCTGACACCCACTGTGTAAGTCACTCCATTCCTCCCTCCCAGCAGCTTAGGAGTTCCCATCCCCATTCCCTCTTTCCCCCTTCTTTGCCTCTAAGATCAGACTTCCCTGTTGGGATCTTGTTCTCCTTCTAGCAGAGAATTCCAATATTAGGAGGAGATCTATTCCTGCTCACTCTTTTCTGCCTTCGACTTGTAGTCCTAGAGAGGCTGACAGTGACCTGGATTTCTGGATGGAGTGATTCTGGGTCCTGAGCAAAGGCGGGAACCCGGACTCAGAGAGGGATTGCAATCTCATGTGTCTGGTATCCAAGTGTAACTTCACAAGAACATTCAAATCACTGCACATGGGTGAAACTATCAACTTTTTCAACATCAAAACAATCAAAGGAAGTGCATGCTTTCAAGACAAATAAAAAACTGATTTATTTGTCTTCTGCACAGATCCCTACTGAGGACACCACCTTCCAGCCACTGCTGCTGGGATGACTCGTGAGGCCTATGGGGCCACGTAATGGTTGCGCTCCCGGTCCCAACACCATGTATACAGGGATCTTCAGAGAATGGGTCCCCTCACATCTCCCAAGCCATTTCCACCCCATGGCCCAGACTGGCCCAGAATTAACACACAGCCTGATAAGGAAGCAGGAGGTAATGGCATGTGCTGAGGCTCCTTCCACCTGCTCACACCCACCCCAGTTGTTAGCACAAGAGGCTTGGACCCTTGAGTGGCCACCTAAGGTGACAATGCGCCCAGGAGCACTATTTGGTTCCTGTTTCTCAGCTGCTTAACTTGAAACTTTCCTACCAACATCTTCAGAGAGCAGAATTATCTCCCAGGAGAATCATGGCCAGGAGGTAGTGAGGAAAGTGAGATCAGTGCCCTACTGACCTGACAACGGCCTCCCTCCACTTTATTTCTTTCCCAAGGATACATTACCCCTCATAGCACACCCCAAATCCATGCAACCATGCACCTGATCCTTGGCTTCATAGAGCCTTGGCCGGGCTTGGAGAACCCCAGTAGATAATGGCATCCACCAGGAAGGTGGGCATGTAGCTCATGGGGAGGTAGAGAAGCTTAGCATCCCAGCCGGCTGAGTAGCGAGTGCGGGGGTGGCAGGCAATCAGCGCATGCTCCATGCAGTTGGTCACCAAGGACAAATCCTGTGTGCAAGTCTGCTCCAATTGTTCAGCTGATTTCTTATCTGTTAAGAATGAGAAATGATCCATGTGTATTTCCACCTGTAACCGCTCCTGCTTTGGATTCAACTTAGAGTGGAAAGGGTCTAAGAACTCATGCCACCCCACAACTCCTAGTCAAGCATTGTCTCAAATCTCTTTTATCCAAATTCCCTGAGTTGGAGCCCATCCATGGGAAAGTAACAAGTGTTCCACACTAAGTCATGTTTGTCTCTCTTCAGGAATATCTGGACTGCATAAATGATGGTCTCCTCCCACAGAAGTCTCAGCACATATAAATCAGCTATCTCTAATGCCAGCTTGTTATCAGTTACCAATGCCTCCCTTTCTGGCTTCACTTTGCTCCTCAATAACGATATTGGGTTCAGATAGACACTGGTCCCAAGTTCTGAGAAGCCTGGATACTTGCTTTTCATGACCAGTTGACCACATAGTACCCATCATGGAAATGGGGCTAAAGGTCTCCACTTTGTGGGTAAGGAAGAGCCTGGAGATCAAACTCTAATGGTCTTCAGACACCAATGGTGGACCAGGGATTCCACATGAGGGTTTGCTTCTCTCCCCACTCTCCACAGCTTACTCACAGGATGCAACAAACTTCTCGCCATAGATCTGCTTGACCTCTGGGCTGGACCGGTCCCAAATCTCCAGGAAGCTCTTTAAGAATCTCTCTTTACTGGTCACAGCAGTCTTGAAATAGCCAGGCTCAATCATAGCCACTTTCACCCCAAAGTAGGATAGTTCCCTCCTGCAAGAAAGAGAAGCAGAGGGGAAAGATTTCAGGGGTCATGGAAGGTAAAACACAAACAATAAAAGTAAAACTATGATAGCACAACATATGAGGACAACGGGTGAGATAGAAAGCTTGGAATATTTATTTTCCAGCAATCAAGGGGTCATAGTTATGATGGAATCATTCCCTCTGTATGGGGTTTCCATATTTTACATACCTGAGCTTTTTAGCCCTAAATCCTACCAATTCCAAAGCAAGGCAGCACCATAGTGCTGTCTCCTCTTATGTCCTTCACATCCAATGGATCACCAGAATTCCTACATTTTGCCTCCTCTCCAGACCTCAGTCCCCTCCCTCCTTTTCCTGCCCCAGGAATCTCCCTGGCCTCTGAGCTGGGTGATGGCAGCTGTCCTCTAAGAAGCATCTGTCTTCAGTCTGGCTCCCCACTTTCAGCCACTGGGCTTCCTGCAGTCAGTGGGTGTCTAGAAGCTGATTAGACCAAGGAGCAAATCCCTTTTTTGGGGGGTTCCACTCCCAACAGCATAAAGCACAGCTCCTGTTCAGACCCACAGGCCATCAAGGAGCCCACCTATGCCCACCTGCCCAGCATCCCCCACCAGGCCTGGC
Source organism: Macaca thibetana thibetana (assembly GCF_024542745.1). Lineage (NCBI taxonomy): Eukaryota > Metazoa > Chordata > Mammalia > Primates > Cercopithecidae > Macaca > Macaca thibetana. The sequence goes on from NC_065588.1 coordinate 53,220,572, forward strand.
CTTGACCTTCACCACAAGAGGACTCTGCAGTACATGCAGGTCACTAATGCTCACCCTGGGCCTGGGCTGATGGCATTCCTTCATCCAGGATCCCTTCACAGCCTTCCTTACCAGGCTGCCAGGTGGAGTTCTCAATCCCCAGCTCAGACAGAATCTCCAAGACTCTCCCCAACTCAGATGGGTACCATGGCCAGCAAGGTTGACTTGATCACCAACCTTATAAGCATTGGCAGCTGATTCTAGATCTCTTGTCCCTCTCTCAGGTATCAAGATTTAGTTCAAAGACAAAACCTTTTTGTTGATTAAGGATGGATTTTTTGTCACTTAGACAAGGGCCTAAAGCGTCTGTTGTGTGGACTCAGATGCTCTACCCATTGTCAAAGGGGCTCTGGACATGAATTCTGCTAGGAAAGGCCATCTTCTGTATGCTGTCTTTGGGCTCCAGAGAGCCACGAAGGAATGGCCTCAGCGCTTGAAGCATTTCTCTCCCGAGAGAGGAAGAGCCCCAAAGCCAGGCACCCATCTCCTGGTGTGGAAATATCTTTCCCTGTTTCTGACTCAGTGAGTGCTCCTGCATCTGCATGAGCATGTGTGTGTCTGTGGCACTAAGGCATGCCCCAGCTTTACAAGTATTTCAGATTCCAGGTAGGAGGGGTCGGGGTCCATCTACTACAGCAAGAGAGGGGTGTGAGCAAGCCACATGCCCATTGTCAGCTGCCGGGAAAGCCTCCCTGGCCAGGGGACCAACACACACTGTTGTACTGATCTTTCTCTGCTCCTTCTCTAGGGTGCAAAGCATTCTTCCATCCAGTGCTGACTGCCTGGCCTGCCTTTGTGGCTCCAATACCAAGGTGCAATGGGAAGAAGTGTTTAGGGTCCTTCCCTGGGATTAGTCATTGATACACAGTATTCTCCTGTCCTGGGCTTGGGCACCTCAGTACTGTGTTCCTCTTGGCAGGATCAGAAGCCAAAGGTCCAGGTCCAATTCTGCCTCTGGCAGTTTCTGACCAGGAGATCCATCTAGGGAAGAGGTATCATTCAAGAAACTCTCTGACCTGAGGCCCCTCCTGCCACCCAGCACTCAGGAAGGTGCTTCCCAGTGAATGGCCAGCCCAATCCAGAAAGCGGAAGATGAGGGTGCCGCACATGAAGACAGAGAGGGATCTCATGAAAGGGCCTTACAGGCTGGGATTCAAGGAACTCCCTGGAAAAGACTTCCCCACAAACACAGGAGCAGGAAGACTAGGGCGGGCCCCGTCCCAGACCCATACCTGAGGGAGTCAGAGAAGGCTTCCACGCCGTACTTGGAGATGCAATAGCCTCCACCAAAAAGTGACACCCGGCCACAGATACTGGAGACATTGACCACACGGCCCCTGGCCTTCCTCACTAAGGGTAGCAGGCTCAGAGTCACGTCGATCACCCCCAACAAGTTCACGTCCAGTACAGTCACAAAGTCCTGCTTGGTCAGCAACTCATTGGGGGCCGCAGGCAAGGAGATGCCAGCATTATTCACCAGGCCCCAGAGTCCTGGGACAGTGGGAAGATGAGAGAGCATCACTGTGTTGTGCCTGTGCAGGTGGACAGTTAGGATGCAACTCACATCCCAATAAAGTGAAGGCAGAATGACAGGTGTGGGATGGGAAGGAGGGTAAAACAAGCACCACAGTATCTGCAGGGGTGGGGGCTGGACATTCAGCAGCTGGTGGGCCATGGAACCCAGTTCTTTTTCCATTTACTCTTCAGAGCCCAGCCCATTGCCTGAAAGACAATAAGCTATTACCTCTATTTAAGGATTGCATGAAATCATGTTAAAGAACTATTGTCCATATCTGGAAACATGAAGATCAAAGTTTGGTTAGTTAAACATGAATGCTGTCGATGTTACAGACATTCACCTGCATTTTCAGGTATGCTAACACCTTATATAGTGAGTGTTCCGCAACCATCTGTTCATGGAATAAGAGACATGAGAGGGGGAGAGTGAGGGAGAGAGGAAAGACAGAAAAAGACAGACCTGAAATCCTAGGCTTGGGGGAACTTGGAGAACATCCTGTGTTTGATCTCAGGGCACTGGTCTTGAAACATCCTGCATCAATATCCAGTAACATTTTTATAGAAAGCACTGGGGAATTCCAATGCACAGGCTTTGGGAAGAAGGCGAGGTTGCATCACCCCACTCAGTACACAGACTCCACCCTCTGCCCCAGAAAATGTCACCCTCTCCTCCTACTGCATCAGAAGCCCACTCTTCATCCTTCCATCAGTCCCAAGTTCACTCAGCTCTGGGAAAATCTCTCTGGAAGATGCAAATACACAATCCCCAAGACTTCAAGTCAATAGAGTTTTCAACCCACAGAACCAGGGGGCAGGAGCACAGGGTCCCTTGAGTCCGGGCAGGAGTGGCAGTTGTTGATCTGGAAGGGTTGGCCTAGGCATAAGAATCCATCCCCTGCTCAATAACAGGCCCTGCCCTGATGCAAATGCAGATTCCTCCACCCAGACATCTCAGTTTTAAGAATCCAATCAATACTCACACTTACAGAGATGCTGGCCAATAAAAGTCCACCAAGATGACATTTATGATGATAAAAAGCAGGAAGGAATTTCATATTCAACCACTCAGTATGGATTACATAGGTAAGGCTATTGGAAGGATACAGTACTCTAAATAATTAAATACAATTTTATAAAAACGGTCATTATGGTCAGAAAATGTTCATCTTCTCCAGAGAACTAAGAACAAAATATAAAATCCTAAATATATATAATTGTAAAAAGGACTTCCATGTGGATGACAATTTCAGGGAAACTTTTGTTTTCATTTTTATTCTTTTCAGTATTTTCTACAAAAATCATATTCTGTATTTATTGTTACAATAAATCCATGTTTCTTTCTTCCCCTGTAATAAGACAGATGAATTAGTGTAGTGAAAAGAAGAAAGAAAGAAAAAGTAATCCCTTACTAGTTCTGCTTTCCTTAAGCAGTCCTTATGCTGATACCCTCCTCTGAAGATGGAGATAGTTGTAGCTCTTGGCGGATGCTGATAGGCCCTAGCAAGAACAAGGTAAAGTGCTGGGAACACAAGCCTGGCTCCAGCACAGCTACAGCCTCCGTGCACCCTTGCAGCCCCGTGCTCCCTTCTCAACCATGCTCCAGCAAGTCTCCAGATCTCTAACCCAGGCTCTCAGCATCAAACAATCCATGACTTCTGCTTAGACAGGAGGGAGAGGATAGAGAGGAATTCTGGAGAGAAAATCTCATTAGGGCAAACTCTCCCCAAGACTATACACCTCCGGTGTCGGGATAGGTTAAGGATTGGAAAGAGATGGGGCTCAGGCCAGCCTGATTCGTGAGAAATACTAGAAAGCTACTGTCACTTCAACCTGGAAAGACACTGTAGAAATCTTCCCAGGGAGCAGACAGGAGGTGGTCCCTTCAAACAGAGGGAAGACACAGACAGACTTGAGAAATCTGGGTGGTTACCTCTTTCCCCTACGTGTTCCTTCACCCACTGGGCAGCTGCAGCAACACTCTCTGTCTTGGTGACATCCAGGGCCACCGTCTCCAGCCTGTCTGAAGTCTGGCCCCTCAGCTGCTCAGCTCCTTTCTCTGTCAGACACGCAGCCAGCACCCGCAAGCCTCGTGCGTCCAGCTGTCTGGCCAGCAGTTTCCCGAAGCCAGAGTCACAGCCTGTGATGAACACATACTTATCTCTCAGGTGGCTCAGCACCTGCCTCTCCCGGTACCAATGCAGAAGGTAGTACAGGCCCACGAAAACTGCCAGGTAGAGCCACATGGCTTTGCAGACGACAGACACAGACAGGCTGTGGGGGAACCCAGAGTCCGGCCTCTGTTGACACAGGAGGATTTAAGAACACAGAGGGCTGTGGTAGGCAGGGAAACCCTCAGGCATTTTGGTCAGAGTCCTCACTTTCCTCCCTGATGACTGTCTTTCTGCAACATATTTATTCTGGCCCCACTTCTCTGCTCTTTGAACTGCTTCTGCAGTACTCATGCACACCTTTGCACACCCCAAGTCCTGCCCAGTAGGAAGATATTATCACTTGGCAATGTGTCCCTAGTCTCCTGATTTCTCTCTGCCTTGCTGTGCCCACTACATGCGTGCTGTGTCCATGAAGGAGCACACACATATATTCACACAGGAACACACACAGAGCCCACACAGGCTCACATACAGCTGCCCACACACACTCTCCATGGAAAACACATCCCTCTGCTGTAAGTACAGGGGTCAAAACTGTCTCTACAAATCTCCTACTCCAACACCCCTGGTCCGTGACCTTCTGAACATAGAAAGACCTTATTGGGTAGCTACACATGGTTTCCAGGCAGATTAGGTGGAAATCCCTCTCTGAGCCTGAGTTTCCTCATCCTGCTCAGCACCTTAGAATACCAATCACTCCTCAGAAAACTAGGGCACGGTCAGGCTCTCTAGGATGAGAAGGAGTAGACAAAGGGTGGGCAGGAACAGGTTCCCTCCTGCTATAGTAGTTTTTTGGGGCAGAAAGATTGCAGGATCCTATGGGGGTGTCCAACCTCAGAGGTAAAGAAAGCACGGAGAGGATGGGCAAATAGGAACAGCTCCAGTCTGCAGCTCCCAGCGTGATCAATGCAGAAGACGGGAGATTTCTGCATTTCCAACTGAGGTACCCGGTTCATCTCACTGGGACTGGTTGGACAGTGAGTGCAGCCCACGCAGGGCAAGCTTAAGCAGGGCAGGGCATTGCTTCACCCTGGAAGCATAAGGGGTTGGGGGGATTTCCCTTTCCTAGCCAAAGAAAGGCATGACGGACTGTACCTGGAAAAACAGGACACTCCTGCACAAATACTGTGCTTTTCCAACTGTCCTAGCAAACAGCACACCAGAAGATTGTATCCCATGCCTGGCTCAGCGTGTCCTACGCCCATGGAGCCTTGCTCACTGCTAGTACGGCAGTCTGAGATTGATCTGTGAGGCAGCAGCCCAGCAGGAGGATGGTTGTTCACCGTTGCTGAGGCTTGAGTAGGGAAACAAAGTGGCCAGGAAGCTTGAACTGGGTGGAGCCCACCACAGCACCACAAGGCTTGTTGCCTCTATAGACTCCACCTCTGGGGGCAGGGCATAGCTGAACTAAAGGCAGTAGAAACGTCTACAGACTTAAACATCCGTGTCTGACAGCCTTCACAGCCTCCATGATCGTGATGGTCCCCCGGTCCCACTTCTCTCTTTCAAACTGTCTTTTCTCAATCCTTTGACTCTGCCAAACTTTGTCACCCCCATGACCTGGTGTTGGGTCTGGCAACCCCAACATTCGTGGCACCCAACGTGGGGCAACAAAGACCCTGGTGAAGGAACACCAGGGCATGTGAGAGCAAAGGACGCATCATCAAAGGACACCCGAAGATGTCTAAAAGAAGCTTGGCAGGAAAGCTTAGCACTCAGAAGAACCAGAGTAACAATGGGACAAAGTGAAAGCAGACATTCTGCTTATTTAAATTTCTTAACCATTTTTTATGAAGAGGGGGAGTGAAAGTTAGTACTCAGAATTTGTTAACACTCTTTAGTGCAGTAAAGCAGTTTTGCCCATGGTTCAGGAACAAGGGACTATGGAGTTAGATGAATGTGAGAGAATTGGCAGAGATTTTTAAAAAGCATATAAAGCGTAGAATAGTTCCTCCTGCTTCCAAGATGGCCAAATAGGAACAGCACCAGTCTGCAGCTCCCAGCATGAGTGATGCAGAGGACGGGTGATTTCTGCATTTCCAACTGAGGTACAGGGTTCATCTCTCTGGGACCAGTCAGACAGTGGGTGCAGCACATGGAGCAGAGTGGTGCATCACCTCACCCGGGAAGCACAAGGGATCAGGGAATTCCCTTTCCTACCAAAGGGAAACTGTGACAGACGGTACTTGGAATATTGGGACACTCCCACCCTAATACTGCAATTTTCCAACGGCCTTAGCAAATGGCACACCAGGAGATTATATCCCGTGCCTGGCTTGGAGGGTCCCATGCCTACGGAGCCTTGCTCACTGCTAGCACTGCAGTCTGAGATCGAACTGCAAGACAGCAGCAAGGCTGGGAGAGGGGTGTCCACCATTGCTGAGGTAAACAAAGCGACCAGGAATCTCGAACTGGGTGGAGCCCACCACAGCTCAAGGAAACCTGCCTGCCTCTATAGACTCCACTTCTGGGGGCAGGGCATAGCTGAACAAAAGGCAGCAGAAACTTCTGCAGACTTAAACATCCCCGTCTGACAGCATGGAAGAGTGTAGTGGTTTTCCCAGCATGGATTTTGAGATCTGAGAATGGACAGACTGCCTCCTCAAATGGGTCCCTGACCCCCAAGTAGCCTAACTGGGAGACACTTCCCAGTAGTGGCTGACTGGCAACTTATACAGCTGGGTGCCCCTCTGAGACAAAGCTTCCAGAGGAAGGATCAGGCAGCAACATCTGCCATTCTGCAATATTTGCTATTCTGCAGCCTCTGCTGGTGATACCCAGGAAAACAGGGCCTGGAGTGTACCTCCAGCAAACTCCAACAGACCTGCAGCTGAGGGTCCTAACTGTTACAAGGAAAACTAACAAACAGAAAGGACATCCACACCAAAATCCCGTCTGTACATCACCATCATCAAAGACCAAAGGTAGATAAAACCACAAAGATGGGGAGAAACTAGAGCAGAAAAGTTGAAAATTCTAAAAATCAGAGCACCTCTTCTCCTCCAAAGGAACGCAGCTCCTCACCAGCAATGGAACAAAGCTGGATGGAGAATGACTTTGACAAGTTGAGAGAAGAAGGTTTCAGATGATCAGTAATTACAAATTTTTCCAAGCTAAAGGAGGATGTTCAAACCCATCACAAAGAAGCTAAAAACCTTGAAAAAAGATTAGATGAATGGCTAACTAGAATAAACAGTGTAGAGAAGCCCTTAAATGACCTGATGGAGCTGAAAACCATGGCATGAGAACTACGAGATGCATGCACAAGCTTCAGTAGATGATTTGATCAAGTGGAAGAAAGGGTAACAGTGATAGAGGTCAAATGAATGAAATAAAGTGAGCTGATGAGCTGAGGAACTAATGACTAATTGAATTTCTCCAGTATAATCAGAATCAATTATTCCCATATGCACAGTGACAACTTTCAAACTTAGACTAGACTTTCCAAGTAATAAACCAACTGTTTAACCCCCAAAGGGACCTTTTTTGGTGACTCTCCAGGAAGCAAGCAGATGGGAATTGTGCTGCAGAGGTCTACGACGGCACTGCCTACTGTGGCAGGGGACAATTGTTGTACATTTGTAAGGGCACTGGCTGTGCTGGATATGCCTCGGTTTGTTGAGGGGCCCAAGGCAGGCCACTCTTCCCATATCCCGAGACAGGTTGTCCATATTTGCTAATTTTACAATGACACTGACTTGCCCAGTGATTGCCTTTTTCACAATGGAGGCATACACTGGGGCTTTTCTGTTGTTTGATGGTAGTAGCTCTCACCTTTTGGCTTCCTTTTCTGCATTCCTTTTTTGTGTGTCCAAATTGCACACAATTGAAACAAGAGCCTGAGAAATGGGGCATATTCTTTCTGACTTTTAATCCAGCCATAGCTTGAGCTAAAAGAGTAGCCTTATGTTAAGTTACCTCCAATGCCATTGCAAGCCTTAATATATTCAGCTAACTGAGCCTTCCCTCTCAGGGGTCTAATAGAAGTTTTACACTCTGCATTAGCCTTATTGTATGCAAGCCTCAGCAACGGTGGACAACCATCCTCCTGCTGGGCTGCTGCTTCACAGATCAATCTCAGACTGCCGTACTAGCAGTGAGCAAGGCTCCATGGGTGTGGGACATGCTGAGTCAGGCATGGGATACAATCTTCTGGTGTGCTGTTTGCTAGGACAGTTGGAAAAGCACAGTATTTGTGTAGGAGTGTCCTGTTCTTGCATACAATAAGGCTTGAGCTGCTTGAGCTGTTTTTTCAGTTATGGCTTTATACACAGCCTCTTGGAGCCGAGCAATAGACTCAATATATGATTCTTTAGGTCCCTGTCAGACAGAACTGAAGGAAGGATATTTTCACCCTAAAACATTTATCCTTTCACATGCTCATAAGCATACAGAGCGCAGTTGAGCAACAGCAATATCCTCCATTACTGCTTGATTTTCTAGTCAACCCCAATCAGGTCTGACTCCCATTAACTGTTCAAAGAAAACAGTCACAGGGGTTGTGTTCATGTATTTTCCCTTGCCTGAGTTTGAGCTTCATCAACCCACCAGGTTTTAAACTGAAAGTACTGAGATGGAGTGAGAACAGATTTTGTGAAAGTATCCCAATCATATGGTATTAATTTATTATCAAGAGAAAGATTTTAAAATAAAGTTTGCAAAAAAGGAGAGTTTGGCCCATATTGACTAATGGCTTGCTTGAATTCCTTTAACAGCTTAAAAGGAAAGGTAGTCCAATTAGCTATATTCTGTCATCCCTGCTGGATTATAGTTATGGGAAATTGCCATGCTTCAAGGTCTCCCTTGGCTCTAGCCTTTTGAATAGAATTTTGTATAGCACCACCAATGTCTCCAGGTTTTAATGTTGCAACTACAGGAGCAGTAAGGTTTGTAGCTAATTCATCTTCTTGCCCATTAAGGGGAGAGAGAGGAGATGGTCTTTCACTTAATTCAGCAAGTGGTGTTGATGGGTTAGTAAAACACACTTTCTTCAGTTTCCCTTTCTTTTCTTTAATTTCCTCCGTTTTCTGTTCCCCACATTCAGAATCTGAATTTAATTCTTTACACTTGTCCTCCTCTTCCTCATCTGAATCTGCCTCATCATCTGTTTGAAATGGCTCAAGAGCTGCTTTTATTAGCACCCACATTGACCAAATCAAGACTGGAATTTTTGCTCCATCTTTATATGCTTTTTATTTTTTTCAAAAGAAGAAATCATGAAGGTTTATTATAGAAAATATAGACATTACAGAAAATTATTTAAAAGGAAATAAGAATCACTTAAATGCAACTTCTGAGAGGTAATACTATTAATACATGGCATGCAACACAACAATTTTTCTTTGTGTATAATCATATGATTTTTTAAGTGTTTGATACAGAATTAGAATCACACTTTTCAAACTGTTTTTTAGCCTGCTTTTCTCCTGTAATTATAAATGATTAACATTTCATTTGTCTTTATGCAACAGTTCATAGAGTGGACTCTGGATCTAGCCTATCTGAATTTGAATCTTGGCTCTGTCACTTACTGTGTGACCCTTGGGCATGTCCTTTAACTGAAATAGTTTCTGCAAATTTCTCATCTTTAACATAGGGATAATAATGGTTCTTTTCTATTTCCTAGGTGTCTCGGCTGATTTGAGAAATAAAGGGAAAGAGCACAAGAGAGAGATATTTAAAGCTGGGTGTCCGGGGGAGACATCACACGTTGGCAGGATCTGTGATGTTCCCCAATCTGTAAAACCAGCAAGTTTTTATTTGCGTAATTTATCCCAAACTCTCATACACACCTTTGTTACTTGTTCCGTGGTAAAAGTATCAAAGTTCAATTGGGCGTAAGTATCAGAGGAACTATCAGAGCCTGTGAGCTAAGCTTGTGTAACTAGAATGCCATTAGTCCAATTTAGTTGAGCCTGCAAACCAGCCTCTTCTGACCACCAAGTACGAAATTGTAAATGCTGAGATGGGGTCAGAACAGCTTTTGCCAAGAGGTCCCAGTCTAAAGGAAGTAAAGTGACCACTGTACAAAGAGTTTGTAATACCATTTTAACATAAGGAGAAGTAGGGCCATACTGAGTACAAGCATCCTTAAATTCTTTTAAAAAGGTAAGATTAAGAGGTACATAATGACGCATTTGTACCCCTTGGAAGTTATGTGGGTCTAGCGCAACCAGACGAGTCCACGCCTCTAATCCACTTGTTTCTTTGTTTTGGCATAGTAAGTGTTGCATTGAAGTTTCAAGAGTAGGCATCTGAGATGGAGTTGGCATAGAAGTGACAGGAAAAGCATGCATAGATAAGGGAAACTGAGGCTGAGAGGGTTGGACTGGAATGAGAGTGTGAGAAAGGGGGATTGGGGGAGCAGGAGGAGCACAAGTATACCGGTGATTACTGGCATTCATGTGTGAAGAAGGATATGAAGCAGCAGTCTGAGTGGATGGCAATGTGACCAGCTGAGGACCTGAAATGACAGGAGGGTAAGGGGCTGAAGTGGAAGGGGGAGGGCCTGAAGAATTATAGGTAAATTGTAGCTTGGTCCCGGAGCCATTAGGTGACTCCAGAGGTTTGAAAAGAGAAGAATTAGCATATATATCGTCCTGGGCTGTGTGAGTTGGGGCCACAGCTGCTGCAAGTACTGGCTCTTGGTGAAAAGAAATAAGATCATCAGCGGGTGACCATAATCCAAAGTCCCCAGTGTTAGACATTGAATTTTCACCATTTTCAGGTGGGGGAGGAGTAGCTGAAAGGAGAGGCTGATCAGATTACGAAGGCCGTGTGGGAGAGGAAGGTTGAGGAGGAGGTGGAGGGTTGTCAGTTCAGAAAACTGTGGTAATTATAGGGGGTCACAGGATTGGTATGTCATCAAGATGGCTCGTACCAAGGCCCAATCAACCCAAATGGTGACAGGAACATAATTCCCTGTGGAGACCAGTTCCCTGAATGTTGCATCAACACAATCCCATACTTCTACATCTAAGGTTCCTTTTTCAGGAAACCAAGGACAGTATTGTTCCACTGTCCTGAATAGAGTGACCATATTTTCCATGGGCACTCAAACACCACCCTGTTTTAACAGGAGTTTAATATAGCAGAGATAAGCATGATGTTTGGACTCTGCATGACCCATAGTTAACCCAGACCATATACAGACTACTCATCAGTCGTCAGGGAGTCGAACACACATTTCTGTGAACCAAGCTGATGTTGTTTCACTGCATCTGCCAAAGGGAATCAGGTTCCCACATGCACTTAGGAAAAAACAAAGACCACGTTGGCATGCCAGATATCGGGGGAACCCCACCCCCGATATTTATCATGGGTTCTTTTCTATTTTCTAGGTGTCTCAGCTGGTTTGAGAAATAAAGGGAAAGATCACAAGAGAGAGAAATTTAAAGCTGGGTTTCCGGGGGAGACATCACATGTCGGCAGGATCCGTGATGTTCCCCGAGCCCCGAGCCGTAAAACCAGCAAGTTTTTATCAGTGATTTTCAAAAGGGGAGGGAGTGCACGAATAGGGTGTGGGTCACAGAGATCACATACTTCACAAGGTAATAAAATATCACAAGGCAAATGGAGACAGGGTGAGATCACAGGACCACTGGATGAGGTGAAATTAAAATTGCTAATGAAGTTTCAGGCACACATTGTCATTGATAACATCTTATCAGGAAACAGGGTTTGAGAGCAGACAACCTGTCTGACCAAAATTTATTAGGCAGGAATTTTCCTCGTCCTAATAAGCCTGGGAGCGCTACAGGACACCGGGGCTTATTTCATCCCTTTGACTTCGACCATAAAAGACGGCTTGCCTTGAGGGGGCCATTCATAGGCCTACCCTCAGGGCACATTCTCTTTCTCAGGGATGTTCCTTACTGAGAAAAAGAATTCAGCAATATTTCTCCTATTTGCTTTTGAAAGAGGAGAAATATGGCTCTGTTCCATCTGGCTCACTGGTGGCCAGAAGTCTTATCTCTGATGTTCCCTGAACATTGCTGTTATCCTGTTCTTCTTTCAAGATGCCCAGATTTCATATTGTTCAAACGCACATGCTCTACAAACAATTTGTGCAGTTGACACAATCATCGGAGGGTCCTGAGGCGACATTCATCCTCCTCAGTTTATGAAGAAGATGATGGGATTAAGAGATTAAAGTAAAGACAGGCATAGGAAATCACAAGGGTATTGATTGGGGAAGTGATAAATGTCCATGAAATCTTCACAATTTATGTTCAGAGATTGCAGTAAATACAGGCATAAGAAATTATAAAAGTATTAATTTGGGGAAGTAATAAATGTCCATGAAATCTTCACAATTTAGGTTCTTCTGCCACGGCTTCAGCCGGTCCCTCTGTTCGGGGTCCCTAACTTCCTGCAACAGATAATAATGGTTCCTACTTCACAAAGTGTTGTCAATATTTAAGTGAGTCAACATTTGCCAAATACTTAGAACAATGCTGGCAAGTAGTGTGGGCTTCATGGGGCTAGCTAAAGCTACTATAACTACTACTACATTTTCTTCTACAACATCATTTTTTAAAATTATACTTTAAGATCTAGGGTACATGTGTATAACATGCAGGTTTGTTACATATGTATACATATGCCATGTTGGTGTGCTACACCAGTTAATTTGTCATTTACATTAGGTATATCTCCTAATGCTATCCCTCCCCCAGTCTCCCACCCCATGACAGGCCCCAGTGTGATGTTCCCCACCCTGTGTCCAAGTGTTCTCGTTGTTCATTTCCCACCTATGAGTGAGAACATGCAGTGCTTGGTTTTCTGTCCTTGCAATAGTTTGCTCAAATGATGGTTTCTAGCTTCATCCATGTCCCTACAAAGGACATGAACTCATTCTTTTTTATGGCTGCATAGTATTCCATGGTGTATACGTGCCACATTTTCTTAATCCAGTCTATCATTGATGGACATTTTGGTTGGTTCCAAGTCTTTGCTATGGTGAATACTGCCACAATAAACATACATCTGCATGTGTCTTTATAGCAGCATGATTTATAATCCTTTGGATATATGCCCAATAATGGGATGGCTGGGTCAAATGGTATTTCTAGTTCTAGATCCTTGAGGAATCGCTACACTGTCTTCCATAATGGTTGAACTAGTTTACAGTCCCACCAACAGTGTAAAAGTGTTCCTGTTTCTCCACATCCTCACCAGCACTGTTGTTTCCTGGCTTTTTAATGATTGCCATTCTAACTGATGTGAGATGGTATCTCATTGTGGTTTTGATTTGCATTTCTCTGATGGCCAGTTATGATGAGCATTTTTTCATATGTCTGTTGGCTGCATAAATGTCTTCTTTTGAGAAGTGTCTGTTCATATCCTTTGCCCACTTTTGGATGGGGTTGTTTATTTTTTTTTTCTTGTAAATGTGTTGGAATTCTTTGTAGATTCTGGATATTAGCCCATTGTCAGATGGGTGGATTGTAAAAATTTTCTCCCATTCTGTAGGTTGCCTATTCACTGTGATAGTAGTTTCTTTTGCTGTGCAAAAGCTCTTAAGTTTAATTAGATCCCATTTGTCAATTTTGGCTTTTGTTGCCATTGCTTTTGGTGTTTTAGTCATGAAGTCCTTGTCGTTGCCTATGTCCTGAATGGTATTGCCTAGGTTTTCTTGTGGGGTTTTTATGGTTTTAGGTCTAACATTTAACTCTTTAATCCATCTTGAATTAATTTTTGTATAAGGTGTAGGAAGGGATTCAGTTTCAGCTTTTTAAATGTGGCTAGCCAGTTTCCCAGCACCATTTATTAAATAGAGAATCCTTTCCCCATTTCTTGTTTTTGTCAGGCTTGTCAAAGATCAGATGGTTGTAGATGTGTGGTATTATTTATGAAGGCTCTATTCTGTTCCATTGGTCTACATCTCTGCTTTGGTACTAGTACCATGGTGTTTTGGTTACTGTAGGCTTGTAGTATAGTTTGAAGTCAGGTAGTGTGATGCCTCCGACATTGTTCTTTCGGCTTAGGATTGTCTTGGCAATACGGGCTTTTTTTGGTTCCATATGAACATTAAAGTAATTTTTTCCAATTCTGTGAAGAAAGTCATTGGTAGCTTGGTGGGAATGGCATTGAATCTATAAATTACTTTGGGCAGTATGACCATTATCAAAATATTGATTGTTCTTATCCGTGAGCACAGAATTTTCTTCCATTTGTTTGTGTCCTCTTTTATTTCATAGAGCAGTGGTTTGTAGTTCTCCTTGAAGAGGTCTTTCACATCCCTTGTAAGTTGGATTCCTAGGTATTTTATTCTCTTTGAAGCAATTGTGAATGGGAGTTCACTCATGATTTGGCTTTCTGTTTGTTTGTTATTGGTGTATAGGAATTCTTGTGATTTTTGCACATCAATTTTGTATCCTGAGACTTTGCTGAAGTTGCTTATCAGTTTAAGGAGATTTTGGGCTGAGACAATGGGATCTTCTAAATATACAATCATGTCATCTGCAAACAGGGACAATTTGGCTTCCTCTTTTCCTGATTGAATACCCTTTGTTTCCTTCTATTGCCCAATTGCCCTGGCCAGAACTTCCAACACTATGTTGAATAGGAGTGGTGAGAGAGGGCATCACTGTCTTGTGCCAGTTTTCAAAGGGAATGCTTCCAGTTTTAGCCATTCAGTATGATATTGGCTGTGGGTTTTTCATAAATAGCTCTTACTATTTTGAGATACGTCCCATCAATACCTAGTTTATTGAGAGTTTTTAGCATGAAGAGCTGTTGAATTTTGTCAAAGGCCTTTTCTGCATCTATTGAGATAATCATGTGGTTTTTGTCTTTGGTTCTGTTTATATGATGGATTATATTTATTGATGTGTGTATGTTGAACCAGCTTTGCATCCCAGGGATGAAGCCCACTTGATCATGGTGGATGAGTTTTTGATGTGCTGCTGGATTCGGTTTGTCAGTATTTTATTGAAGATTTTTGCATGGATGTTCATCAGGGATATTGGTCTAAAATTCTCTCTTTTTTTATTATGTCTCTGCCAGGCTTTGGTATCAGGATGATGCTGGCCTCATAAAATGAATTAGGGAGGATTCCCTCTTTTTCTATTGATTGGAATAGTTTCAGAAGGAATGGTACCAGCTCCTCTTTGTACCTCTGGTAGAATTTGGCTGTGAATCTGTCTAGTCCTGGACTTTTTTGGTTGATAGGCTATTAATTACTGCCTCAATTTCAGAGCCGGTTCAGTTGGTCTACTCAGAGATTCCACTTTTTCATGATTTAGTCTTGGGAGGGTGTATGTGTCCAGGAATTTATCCATTTCTTCTAGATTTTGTAGTTCATTTGTGTAGAGGTGTTTATAGTATTTTCTGATGGTAGCTTGTATTTCCATTTCTGTGGGATCAGTGGTGATATCCCCTTTATCATTTTTTATTGCATCTATTTGATTCTTCTCTCTTTTCTTCTTTATTAGTCTTGCTAGCAGTCTATCAATTTTGTTAATCTTTTCAAAAAACCAGCTCCTGGATTCATTGATATTTTGAAGGATTATTTGTGTCTCTATCTCCTTCATTTCTGCTCTGATCTTAGTTACCCCATTGTCTCAGCCCAAAATCTCCTTAAACTGATAAGCAACTTCAGCAAAGTCTCAGGATACAAAATTGATGTGCAAAAATCACAAGCATTCTTATACACCAATAACAGACAAACAGAGAGCCAAATCATGAGAGAACTCCCATTCACAGTTGCTTCAAAGAGAATAAAATACCTAGGAATCCAACTTACAAGGGATGTGAAGGACCTCTTCAAGGAGAACTACAAACCACTGCTCAATGAAATAAAAGAGGACACAAACAATGGAAGAACATTCTCATGGATAGGAAGAATCAATATCGTGATAATGGCCGTACTGCCCAAAGTAATTTGTAGATTCAATGCCATCCCCATCAAGCTACCAATGACTTTCTTCACAGAATTGGAAAAAATTACTTTAAAGTTCATGTGGAACCAAACAAAAACCCGCCTTGCCAAGACAATCCTAATCCAAAAGAACAAAGCTGGAGGCATCACGCTACCTAACTTCAAACTATGCTACAAGCCTACAGTAACCAAAACACCATGGTACTGGCACCAAAACAGATATATAGACCAATTGAACATAACAGAGCCCTCAGATAATAATACCACACATCTACAACCATCTGATCTTTGACAAACCTGAGAAAAACAAGAAATGGGGAAAGGATTCCCTATTTAATAAATGGTGCTGGGAAAACTGGCCAGTCATATGTAGAAAGCTGAAACTGGATCCCTTCCTTACACCTTATACAAAAATTAATTCAAGATGGATTAAAGACTTAAATGTTAGACCTAAAACCATAAAAACCCTACAAGAAAACCTAGGCAATACCATTCAGAAGACCTCTGACATGCCCTGAAGACATTTTCCCCATTGCCTTGGGGATTAACATTTGGCTTCTGTTCCTTATGCAAATTTCTGTAGCCAGCTTGGATTTCTCCTCAGAAAATGAGATTTTCTTTTCTATTGCATTGTCAGGCTGCATATTTTCTGAACGTTTACCATCTTTTTTGCTTTTAAATCTGAATGCCTTTAACACACCCAAATCACCTCTTGAATGCTTTGCTGCTTAGAAATTTCTTCTGCCAGATACTACAAATCATCCCTCTCAAGTTCAGAGTTCCACAAATCTCTAGGGCAGGGACAAAATGCCGCCAGTCTCTTTGCTAAAACGTAGTGAATCATCTTTGCTCCAGTTTCCAACAAGTTCCTCATCTCCATCTGAGAGAACCTCAGCCTGGATTTCATTGTCCATGTCATTATCAGCATTTTGGTCAAAGGCATTCAACAAGTCTTTAGAAAGTACCAGACTTTCCCACATTTTCCTGTCTTCTTCTGAGCCCTCAGAACTGTTCCAACCTCTTCCTGTTTCCCAGTTCCAAAGTGGCTTCCACATTTTGGGTGGCCTTAGAGAACAGCGGCAGGAAGAGGCAGGCGCCTTCCTGGAGGCCAGGCATGAGAGGCATGACCTGAGAGTGGATTGAAGAGGGAAGTTACCCTGCCCTCTCCCAGCCATTCTTGCCACCGAGATAAGGAGCAATTGTTTTCTTTCCATGGATGCAGGGGTATCCTCAGGTCACAGAAATACACCTAAGGATGAGCCAGCAAGGAGATGTCAATAGGCACTGGCAGGCCCAAGTCCCTTCTCTGGTGCAACTAAGGCCTCTGCTCCTCACCTGTGCCTTCTGTGGCCCTCAGTGACTGGCCCTCACGTAAAAGTCATTCCACTTTCCCTGTGCCATCTCTCAGGTCCTCCACCATATCCCAACACACCAACTCCTCCAGTGGCAGGGAATGAAAGTCACTTCTGGGCTCATCTTTTACTTTATGCTACCCTTTGTTGAGTCCCTGCTGTGTGCTGGACAGAAATTTCCTTGAATTGCCATTGTTTCCAGGGACCCCAGCTGTCAATGTCTTCAGTGTTCTGATGATCTTGCAAGTGTGCACTCAACACAGAAAGCATTAGGAGAGAGGGGTACAGATTCCTGGTCTCAGTATAAATTTTATTTTGTAGGTACCTTCCCAGGCATTTCAGTTTTCTTTCTTCAGGATGAAAATCTAGCATATGGAGCCTTTAGGGAACCCTATGTTGTTGAACAAATTGGTGTTCATTGTAAAACCGAGAGTGAGATCAGATGTTACCGGGCCATTCAATTTAGAACATGTAATGAACATTGGTGTCAGGCATGTGAATGTTGAAGATACTGTCAAAGGAACACCTGCTTACCAGGTCTCTGGCTTAATAAAACATGATAGCATGACTCTATCTTGAAGCGAATAGATAGGCACTCACAAGGCACCTCTAAGGTTAATACCTATAGTCTGAAAATAGGCACATGTCAAACTGACCACCAATTATAATTACAGAATATGTATGGCTATACAGAATATATATAGTTCCTGCTGGTTGCTAGCGCCCAGTCTTAAGGAAGGCACTAACAAAGGCCAGCACCTCCTCCTCCTGCTTTCTGAGGATGCCCTACTCTCTAACAGAGTAGTTTCCAATAAACTTGCTTATGTCACTGTGCTCTGTGACTCGCCTTGAATTCATTCCTATGTGAGATCCAAGAACCTGCTCCTGGGGTCTGGATCAGCACCGTCTTTTCTGACAACAATACAAATATGACCAGGGAGGGTCCTCAGGAGGCTCCAAGCCCCTGAATGCTCTTGTGCCAGATCAATCAAGGTCAAGCTATGTTGTCACTCCCAAAGCAAAGCAAAAGCTTGATATTTAATCTGAAGCCTCCATAGTGTGGAGGCTTTGATTATTTTACCCTCTTGACATACACTTGCCTGTGCACAGACACACATACACAAAGCCAACCACACACACAAAACAAAAATGAATAAATGATTGCTGATTTAATTCATCACTCACTGGGTAGGTGTGCAGGAGGTGTGACTCACCCCAGGAGTCCTCTCCCGAGAGGCAGATCATGGTGAGGGCACAAACCTTGGCCTGGGCTCCCCTGAAGGTGAGGTTGCACCAAAACTGGACCCACGGCCCACATCATCTCCTGTGAGCCATAGGTGGAGCATTGACACCACAGAGCAATAATGGCCATGAAAAGTCTAGTGAAAACCAGTCCAAGGCCCCTATTTCTGACCCTTAGCAAAATAAGGGTCTCTCCTTTTCTCCTCCTTCCAGGCCTCTTTCCTCAGACAGGGAGCCAGGTCCAGTCTGAGGGACCTGTGCAGGGACTGGGGCCCAATCCCACAGAGGCCAGGGGAGCCACAGAAGCTGCCTCACTCCTTCTCTTTGCTGTCCTGGTCCTCTCTCAGGAGCATGGGGTCTTTGAGTCCCAACATCAAGAGTCTTCCCTTCTGGCCCCGATCTTGGCCCTTACCTGTGCACCATAGGGGACATAGGGTCTTATGTTTGAGCTGCCCAATTCTCCTTGTTTGGTGCCCTGCAATAAATAGCTCACTTTCCCTTGCCGCTATCCCGATGTCAGTGTTTGGCTTTGCTGTGCAGGGCGAGAGAACCTCGGTGCAGTTCCAAGACACCCTGATGCTGCCCTAGTAACCCTGGCTGATTCAGACTTAAGCCTCAGTCACTCATTTTGGTTGTCGAAGGACTTAGGTAGCGGGGAAGAAATCTGCAAGCCAGAGGCAAATCTGAGGGATTTCATATTCGGGGTGAGGGGATGTCTCCCAGACACCTCTTCCCTCTCACTGCCCCCTCTGGGACGTCCAGGGATTGCTCCCAACTGGAGTGTCTGGGGAGCAGCTGTCACCCCAGGCAAGGGTCCTGTTACTCTCAGGAGGAGTAAGAGTGGAGCAGTGGGTGTGAAGGTTGGGAAATATCTCTGTGCATGGCCCTTGACAACATACAGTTGAAGGAAACCCTGGTCACTGAGAAGATTCTGGATGTGGGCCCTGGCAGGGGAGGGCAGAGGGCAGTGCAGCCAGCACCCAGGGCTGGGCACAGGGCATATCCAGAGGTGAGCGGGTGAGCCGTGGGACTCTTCCATGTGGAAGTCCTTCCATTCACCTTCCCAGCAGCCCTGGGTGTTTCCTTCCTGTGGGTTCCAAGTCTCCATTCCCTTCTCTCTGCTTATTCATTTATTTATTTATTATTTTTATTATTATACTTTAGATTCTTGGGTACATATGCACAATGTGCAGGTTTGTTACATAGGTATACATGTGCCATGTTGGTTTTCTGCACCCACTAAGTCATCATTTACATTGGGTATTTCTCCTAATGCTATCCCTCCCGCAGTGTCCCACGCCATGATAGGCCCTGGTGTGTGATGTTCCCCTCCCTGTGTGCAAGCACTCTCATTGTTCAATTCCCACCTATGAGTGAGAACATGCGGTGTTTCGTTTTCTGTCCTTGTAATAGTTTGCTCAGAATGATGGTTTCCAGCTTCACACATGTCCCTACAAAGGACATAAACTCATCCTTTTTATGGCTACATAGTATTCCATGGTGTATATGTGCCACATTTTCTTAATTCAGTCTGTTATTGATGGACATTTGGGTTGCTTCCAAGTCTTTGCTATTGTGAGTAGTGCCGCAATAAACATGCATGTGCGTGTGTCTTTATAGTAGACTGATTTATAATCCTTTGGGTATGTACCCAGTAATGGGATCACTGGGTCAAATGGTATTTCTAGTTCTAGATCCTTGAGGAATTGCCACACTGTCTTCCACAATGGTTTAATTAATTTTCACTCCCACCAACAGTGTAAAAGTGTTCCTGTTTCTCCACATCCTGTCCAGCACCTGTTGTTTCCTGACTTTTTATGGATTGCCATTCTAATTGGTGTGAGATGATATCTCATTGTGGTTTTGATTTGCATTTCTCTGATGGCCAGTGATGATGAGCATTTTTTCATGTGTCTGTTGGCTGCATAAATGTCTTCTTTTGAGAAGTGTCTGTTCATATCCTTTGCCCACTTTTTGATGGGGTTGTTTGTTTTTTTCTTGTAATTTTATTGGAATTCTTTGTAGATTCTGGATATTAGCCCTTTGTCAGATGGGTAGATTGTAAAAATTTTCTCCCATTCTGTAAGTTGCTGTTCACTCTGATGGTAGATTCTTTTGTTGTGCAGAAGCTCTTCAATTTAATTTGATCCCATTTGTCAATTTTGGCTTTCGTTGCCATTGCTTTTGGTGTTTTAGTCATGAAGTCCTTGCCCATGCCTATGTCCTGAATGGTATTGCCTAGATTTTCTTGTAGGGTTTTTATGGTTTCAGGTTTAACATTTAAGGCTTTAATACATCTTGAATTAATTTTTGTATAAGGTATAAGGAAGGGATCCAGTTTCAGCTTTCCACATATAGCTAGCCAGTTTTCCCAGTACCATTTATTAAATAGGGAACCTTTCCCCATTTCTTGTTTTTTTTTTCAGGTTTGTCAAAGATCAGACGGTTGCAGATGTGTGGTGTTATTTCTGAGGCCTCTGTTCTGTTCCATTGGTATACATACCTGTTTTGGTATGAGTACCACATGCTGTTTTTGATACTGTAGCTTTGTAGTAGAGTTTGAAGTCAGGTAGCATGATGCCTCCAGCTTTGTTCTTTTGGCTTAGGATTGTCATGACAATGCAGGCTCTTTTTTGGTTCCATATGAACTTTAAAGCAGTTTTTTCCAATTCTGTGAGGAAAGTCATTGGTAGCTTGACGGGGATGGCATTGAATGTATTAATTACCTTAGGCAGTATGGCCATTTTCACGATATTGAATCTTCCTATCCATGAGCATGGAATGTTCTTCCATTGTTTGTGTCCTCTTTTATTTCATTGAGCAGTGGTTTGTAGCTCTCCTTGAAGAGGTCCTTCACATCCCTTGTAAGTTGGATTCCTAGGTATTTTATTCTCTTTGAAGCAATTGTGAATGGAAGTTCACTCATGTTTTGGCTGTCTGTCTATTATTGGTGTATAGGAATGCTTGTGATTTTTGCACGTTGATTTTGTCTCCTAAGACTTTGCTGAAGTTGCTTATCAGCTTAAGGAGGTTTGGGGCTGAGACCATGGGGTTTTCTAAGTATACAATCATGTCATCTGCAAACAGGGACAATTTGACTGCCTCTTTCCCTAATTGAATACACTTTATTTCTTTCTCTTGCCTGATTGCCCTGGCCAGAACTTCCAACACTATGTCGAAAAGGAGTGGTGAGAGAGGGCATCCCTGTCTTGTGCTAGTTTTCAACGGGAATGCTTCCAGTTTTTGCCCATTCAGTATGATATTGGCTGTGGATTTTTCATAAATAGCTCTTATTATTTTGAGATACCTCCCATCAATACTGAATTTATTGAGAGTTTTTAGCATGAAGGGCTGTTGAATTTTGTCAAAGGCCTTTTCTGCATCTGTTGAGATAGTCATGTGGTTTTTGTATTTGGTTCTGTTTATATGATAGATTACGTTTATTGATTTGCGTATGTTGAACCAGCCTTGCATCCTAGGGTTGAAGCCCACTTGATCATGGTGGATGAGCTTTTTGATGTGCTGCTGGATTCGGTTTGTCAGTATTTTATTGAGGATTTTTGCATGGATGTTCATCAGGGATATTGGTCTAAAATTCTCTCTTTTTTTATTATGTGTCTGCCAGGCTTTGGTATCAGGATGATGCTGGCCTCATAAAATGAATTAGGGAGGATTCCCTCTTTTTCTATTGATTGGAATAGTTTTAGAAGGAATGGTACCAGCTACTCCTTGTACCTCTGGTAGAATTCGGCTATGAATCTGTCTGGTCCTGGACTCTTTTTTGTTGATAGGCTATTGATTATTGCCTCAATTTCAGAGCCTGTTATTGATCTATTCAGGGATTCAACTTCTTCCTGGTTTAGTCTTGGAAGGGTGTATGTGTCCAGGAATTTATCCATTTCTTCTAGATTTTCTAGTTTATATGTATAGAGGGGTTTATAGTATTCTCTGATGGTAGTTTGTATTTCTGTGGGATCGGTGTTGATATCCTCTTTATCTTTTTTTTTTTGAGATGGAGTCTCGCTTTGTTGCCCAGGCTGGAGTGCAGTGGCGTGATATCGGCTCACTGCAAGCTCTGCCTCCCGGGTTCACTCCATTCTCCTGCCTCAGCCTCCCGAGTAGCTGGGACTACAGACGCCCGTCACCATGTTTGGCTAATTTTTTGTATTTTTAGTAGAGATGGGGTTTCACCATGTTAGCCAGGATGGTCTCGATCTCCTGACCTTGTGATCCACCCGCCTCGGTCTCCCAAAGTGCTGGGATTACAGGCATGAGCCACCACACCCGGCTCCCTTCATCATTTTTTATTGTGTCTATTTGATTCTTCTCTGTTTTCTTCTTTATTAGTCTTGCTAGTGGTCTATCAATTTTGTTGATTTTTCACAAAATCAGCTCCTGGATTCATTGATTTTTTGAAGGGTTTTTTGTGTCTCTATCTCCTTCAGTTCTGCTCTGATCTTAGTTATTTCTTGCTTTCTGCTAACTTTTGAATGTGTTTGCTTTTGCTTCCCTAGTTCTTTTAATTGTGATGTTAGGGTGTTGATTTTAGATCTTTCCTGCTTTCTTTTGTGAGGGCATTTAGTGCTATAAATTTCCCTTTACACACTGCTTTAAATGTGTCACAGCAATTCTACTATGTTGTATCTTTGTTCTCACTGGTTTCAAGGAACATCTTTATTTCTGCCTTCATTTCGTTATGTACCCAGGAGTTCTTCAGGAGCAGGTTGTTCAGTTTCCATGTAGTTGAGTGGTTTTGAGTGAGTTTCTTAGTCCTGAGTTCTAGTTTGATTGTACTGTGGTCTGAGACACAGTTTGTTATAATTTCTGTTCTTTTAAATTTGCTAAGGAGTGCTTTACTTCCAACTTTGTGGTCAATTTTGGAATAAGTGTGCTATGGTGCTGAGAAGAATGTATATTCTGTTGATTTGGGATGGAGAGTTCTGTAGATGTCTATTAGGTCCACTTGGTGCAGAACTGAGTTCACTTCCTGGATATCCTTGTTAACTTGCTGTCTCATTGATCTGTCTAGTGTTGACAGTGGCGTGTTAATGTCTCCCATTATTATTGTGTGGGAGTCTAAGTCTCTTTGTAAGTCTCTAAGGACTTGCTTTATGAATCTGGGTGCTCCTGTATTGGGTGCATATATACTTAGGATAGTTAGCTCTTCTTGTTGAATTCATCCCTTTACCATTACATAATGGCCTTCTTTGTCTTCTTTGATCTTTGGTGGTTTAAAGTCTGTTTTATCAGAGACTAGGATTGCAACCCCTGCCTTTTTTTTGTTCTCCATTTGCTTGGTAGATCTTCCTCCATCCCTTTATTTTGAGCCTTTGTGTGTCTCTGCATGTGAGCTGGATCTCCTGAATGCAGCACACTGATGGGTCTTGACTCTTTGTCCAGTTTGCCAGTCTGTGTCTTTTAATTGGAGGATTTAGCCCATTTACATTTAAGGTTAATATTGTTGTGTGTGAATTTGATCCTGTCATTATGATGTTAGCTGGTTATTTTGCTCATTAGTTGATGCAGTTTCTTCCTAGCTTCGATGGTCTTTGCATTTTGGCATGTTTTTGCAGTGGCTTGTACTGGTTGTTCCTTTCCATGTTTAGTGCTTCCTTCAGGAGCTCTTGTAAGGCAAGCCTGGTTGTGACAAAATCTCTCAGCATTACGTGTCTGTACAGGATTTTATTTCTCCTTCATTTATGAAGCTTAATTTGGCTGGATATGAAATTCTGGATTGAAAATTCTTTTCTTTAAGAATGTTGAATATTGGCCCACACTCTCTTCTGGCTTGTAGAATTTCTGCCAAGAGATCTGCTGTTAGTCTGATGGGCTTCCCTTTGTGTGTAACCTGACCTTTCTCTCTGGCTGCCCTTTTTTTCCTTCATTTCGACTTTGGTGAATCTGACAATTATGTGTCTTGGAGTTGCTCTTCTAGAGAGATATCTTTGTGGCGTTATCTGTATTTCCTGAATTTGAATGTTGGCCTGCCTTGCTAGGTTGGGGAAGTTCTCCTGGACAATATCCTGCAGTGTTTTCCAATTTGGTTCCATTCTGCCCGTCACTTTCAGGTACACCAATGAGATGTAGATTTGGCCTTTTCACATACTCCCATATTTCTTGGAGGCTTTGTTCGTTTCTTTTTACTCTTTTTTCTCTACACTTCTCTTCTTGCTTCATTTCATTCATTTCATCTTCAATCACTGATACCCTTTCTTCCAGTTGATCGAATTGGTTACTGAAGCTTGTGCATTCATCACATAGTTGATGTGCCATGGTTTTCAGCTCCATCAGGTCATTTAAGGACTTCTCTACACTGGTTATTCTAGTTAACCATTTGTCTAGTCTCTTTTCAAGGTTTTAACTTCTTTGCGATGGGTTCGAACTTCCTCCTTTAGCTCGGAGAAGTTTGATCATCTGAAGCCTTCTTCTCTCAACTCATCAAAGTCATTCTCCGCCCAGCTTTGTTCCATTGCTGGTGAGGAGCTGCGTTCCTTTGGAGGGGGAGAGATGCTCTGATTTATAGAATTTTCAGCTTTTCTGCTCTGTTTTTTCCCCCATCTTTGTGGTTTTGTTTACCTTTGGTCTTTGATGATGGTGATGTACAGATGGGGTTTTGGTATGGATGTCCTTTCTGTTTGTTAGTTTTCCTTGTAACAGTCAGGAACCTCAGCTGCAGGTCTGTTGGAGTTTGCTGGAGGTCCACTGCAGACCCTGTTTGCCTGGGTATCAGCAGCAGAGGCTGCAGAATAGCGAATATTGCTGAACAGCAAATGTTGCTGACAGATCATTCCTCTGGAAGCTTCATCTCAAAGGGGTAACCGGCCATGTGAGGTGTCAGTCTGTCCCTACTGGGGGGTGCCTCCCAGTTACGCTACTCAGGGGTCAGGGACCCACTTTAGGAGGCAGTCTGTCTGTTCTCAGATCTCACACTCTGTACTGGGAGAACCACTACTCTCTTCAAAGCTGTCAGACAGGGACATTTAAATCGGCAGAGGTTTCTGCAGCCTTCTGTTCGGCTATGCCCTGCCCCCAGAGGTGGAGTCTACAGAGGCAGGCAGCCCTCCTTAAGGTGTGGTGGGCTCCACCCAGTTCGAGCTTGCTGGCTGCTTTGTTTACCTACTCAAGCCTCAGCAATGGCGGGCGCCCCTCCCCCAACCTCGCTGCCACATTGAGTGAGGCTCCGTGGGTGTGGAACCCTCTGAACCAGGCAAAGGACATAATCTCCTGGTGTGCCGTTTGCTGAAACCCTTGGAAAAGTGCAGTATTAGGGTGGGAGTGACCCAATTTTCCAAGTGCTGTCTGTCACGGCTTCCCTTGGCTAGGAAAGGGAATTCCCTGGCCCCTTGCAATTCCCGGGTGAGGCGATGCCTTGCCCTGCTTTGGTTCTCACTCGGTGGGCTGCACCCACAGTCCTGGACCCACTGTCTGACACGCCCCAGTGAGATGAACCCGGTACCTCAGTGGGAAATGAGGAAATCACCTCTTCTGCGTCACTCACGCTGGGAGCTGTGGACTGGAGCTGTTCCTATTTGGCCATTTTGGATCCCCAGCATTCAGTTTTAAAAGCCAAAAAGATCATAAAAGTTCAGAAAATGTGCAGGCTGACAATGCAATAGAAGAGAAAATCTCATTATCTGAGGAAAAATCCAAGCTGGCTACAGAAATTTGCACAAGGAACAAGAAGCCAAATATTAATCTCCAAGATAATGGGGAAAATGTCTCCAGGGCATGTCAGAGGTCTTCATGGAAGTCCCTCCCATCATAGGCCAGAGGCCTAGGAGGAAAAAGTGATCTCATGGGCCAAGTCCAGGGTCCCTGTGCTGTATGCAGCCTAGGGACTTGGTGCCCTGCATCCCAGTTGCTCCAGCCATGGCTGAAAGGGGCCAATGTAGAGCTTTGTCCGTGGTTTCAGAGGGTGCAAGCCTCAAGCCTTGGCAGCTTCACCATGGTGTTGAGACTGCCAGTGCACAGAAGTCAAGAATTGGGGTTTGGGAACCTCTGGCTAGATTTCAAAGCATGTATGCAAACACCTGGATGTCCAGGCAGAAGTTTGCTGCAGAGGCATGTCTCTCATGGAGAACTTCTGCTAAGACAGTGTGGAAGGGACATGTGGGGTGCTGGGGCACTGCCTAGCAGAGCTGTGAGAAGAGGGCCATCATCCTCCAGACCCCAGAATGGTAGATCCACTGAGAGCTTGCAGTGTGCACCTGGAAAAGCCACAGATGCTCAACACCAGCCTAGATTGCTTTTCTATGTTTGTGAAAAATGTCGTTGGTATTTTGATGATGATTTCATTGAATCTGTACATTGCTTTGGGTAGTATGGCCATTTTAATAATATTGTATTGATTCTTCCCATTCATGAATGTAGGCTATTTTTCCATTTTTTGGTGTCCTGTTCAATGTTTTGCCTCAGTGTTTTATAGTTTTCATTATAGAGATCTTTCACTTCTTTGATTAAGTTAATTCATATGTATTCAATTTTATTTGTGGCTATTGTAAATGGGATTACTTTTTAAATTTCTTTTTCATGTTGTTCATTGTTGGTATATAGAAATACTACTGATTTTTGTATGTTGATTTTGTGTCCTACAAAATTTTGTGTCTCTTCTAGATTTTCCAATTCATTCACATATAATTGCTCCTAGTAGCCACTAATGATCCTTTGAATTTCTGCAGTACCAGTTGTAATGTCTCCTTTTTCATTTCTGACTTTATTTATTTGAATATTCTTCTTTTTTTTTACTTTTGCTTAGTCTGACAAAAGATTTGTCAATTTTGTTTAACTTTAAAATAGCAAGTTTTTGTTTCATTGATCCTTTGTATAGTTTTTAAAATTTCAATTTCATTTGTTTCTGCTCTGATCTTTATTTCTTTTCTTCTACTAATTTTGAGTTCGGTTTGCTCTTGCTTTTCTAGTTCTTTAAGATACATTGTTAGGTTATTCATTTGAAGTTTTCCTTTCTTTTTTTTTTTTTTTTTTTTTTTTTTTTTTTTTTTTTTTTTTTTGATGTAGGCACTCATAGCTATAAATTTCCCTCTTAGTTCTGCTTTTGTTATATCACATAGGTTTTCATATATGGGGTTTCCATTATCATTTGTTTTTAGACATTTTTCCATTTTCTTCTTAATTTCTTCATTGACCCACTGGTCTCTCAGGAGCATATTTTAAAATTTCTACATATTTGTGTAGTTTCCAAAATTCTTCTTCTTATTTCCAGTTTCATTCTATTGTGATCAGAGAAGATGCTTGATATTATTTCAATTTTTTCAGTGATTTAAGACTTGTTTTGTGATCTAACATGGGGTCTATCTTTGAGAATGATCCATGTGCTGAGGAAAAGAATGTGTGTTCTGCAGCCATTGGAAGAGATGTTCTGTAAATATCTATTGGATTCATTTGGCCTACAGTGCAGATTAATTCTGATGTTTCCCTGTTGATTCTTCTGTCTGGAAGTTCTGTCCAATGCTGAAAGTGGAGTATTGGAGTCTCCAACTATTATTGTATTGGGACCTATCTCTCTCTTTAGCTCTAATAATATTCCCTTTATATATCTGGGTGCTTCTGTGTTGGGTGCATATATTACATATTTAAAATTATTCTTCTATCCTCTTGCTGAATTGAGCCCTTTACCATTATATAGTGACCTTCTTTGAAATCTATTTTATCTGAGATAAAACTCCTGCTCTTTTTGGTTTCCATTGGCAAGAAATATCTTTTTCCATCCCTTTATTTTCAGTCTATGTTTGTCTTCATAGGTGAAGTGTTTCTTCTGTAGGCAACAGATCAATGGATCTTGATTTTTCATCCATTCAGCCAGTCTATGTCTTTTGATTGGTCAGTTTAGGATATTTACATTGTGTGCTGTTATTGATGGGTAAGGACTTCTGTCATTTTGTTATTTGTTTTCTGGTTGTTTTATGAACTTCTTTCCCTTCTTTCTTTCCTTCTTGTCTTTTTCTAGTGAAGATACTCTGCTCTGGAGATATGACTTAGTTTCTTGCTTTTTATTTTTTGTGCATCCATTGTGTTCTTTGGCTTGAGGTTACCATGAGGCTTGCAAATACTATCTTATAACCCATTATTTTAACCTGATAACAACTTAACACTATTTGCATAAGCAAACAAACAAGCACAAAGAAAATTAATAAAAACTCTACACTTTAACTTTGTTCCCCAACTTTTTAACTTTTTATTGTTCCTGTTTATAGCTTATTGTACTGACTATGTCTTGAAAAGTTGTTTTAGTTACTTTTTGTGATTCATTCATCATTTACTCTTTCTACTTAGCATAAGAGTAGTTTACACACCACAGTTACAATGTTATAATATTCTGTGTTTTTCTGTGTACTTGCTATTACCAGTAAGGTTTGTACCTTCAGGTACTATGTATTGCTCATTCATGTCCTTTTCTTTCTTACTAAAGTACTCTCTTTAGCATTTCTTGTACAGCAGGTCTGGTATTGATGAACTCCCTCAATTTTTGTTTGTCCAGGAATGTCTTTCTTTCTCCTTTATGCTTGAACGATATTTTCACCACATATACTATTATAGTATTATAGGGTAAAAGCTTTTTTCTTTAGCACTTTAAATTGTTATGCCACTGTCTCCTGGCCTGTAAGGTTTCCAGTGAAAATCTGCTGCCAGATGTATTGGGGCTCCATTGTATGTTAGTCATTTCTTTCCTCTTGCTGTTTTAGGGTCCTTTCTCTACCCTTGGCCTTTGGGAGTTTGATTATTATCTTCTTTGGGTTAAATCTGCTTGGTGTTCTATTACCTTCCTGTACTTGCATATTGATATCTTTGTCTAGGTTTGGGAAGTCCTCTGTTATTATCCCTTTGAATAAACTTTCTACCCCTATTATCTTTCTCTACCTCCTCATTAAGGCCAATAACTCTTAGAATTGCCCGTTTAAGTCTATTTTCTAGATCCCGAAGGCATGCCTCATTGTTTTTTATTATTTTTTCTTTTATCTCCTCGATGTGTTTTCAACTAGCCTGTCTTCAAGTTGACTAATTCTTTCTTCTGCTTTATCACTTCTGCTGTTAAGAGACTCTGGTGCATTCTTGAGTATGCTAGTTGCATTTTTCAGCTCCAGAATTTCCGGGGGATTCTTTTTAATTATTTCAATCTCTTTGTTAGAATTTTCTGATAGAATTCTAGGTTTCTTCTCTACATTACCTTGAATTTCCTTGAGTTTCCTCAACACAGCTATTTAAAATTTTCTGTCTGTGAGGTCACATATCTGTTTCTCCAGGATTGGTCCCTGGTCACTTATTTAGTTCATTTGGAGAGGTTGTGTTTTCCTGTATGGTGTTGATGCTAGTAGATGTTCTTTGGTATCTGGGCATTGAAGAGTTATGTATTTATTGTAGTCTTCACTCTCTGGGCTTATTTGTTAGCCATCCTTCTTGTAAGGCTTACCAAATATTTGGAAAGACTTGAGTGTTGTGATCTAAGCTGTATCTGCTCTAGGGGGCACCCCACACCCAGTAATATTATGGTTCTTGCAGAACCTCACAGAGGTACCACCCTGATGTTTGGGACAAGATCTGAGAGAATTCTCTGGATTATCACACAGAGACCCTTGTTCTCTTCCCTTACTTTCTCCCATATGTACAGAGTAACTCTGTGTGTGTTTGTTCTGAGATATTGAAAGCTTGGGGTGGAGTGACACAAGCACCCATGTGTCACCACCATGACTGCATTGGGTCAGACTTGAAGCCACCACAGTGCTGGGTCTCACCCAAGGCCTGTTGTAACCAGTCCCTGGCTACTGCCTATGTTTGCTCAAGGCCCAAGGGATCTACAATCAGCAGGTAGCAAAGATAGTTATGCCTGTGTCCTTCTGTTAGAGCAGTGAGGTCCCACAGTGGGACTTCTGGTCCCCCAGTCTCCGTGTGGTTCCAGAAGTGCTGTGCAGGAATCAAGGGCTAGAGTCTAAAACCTTAGAAATGTACCTGGTATTCTACTGGATTGCAGCTGAGCTGGCACTCACACCACACAACAAATCCTTCCCACTCCTCTCTTCCTTGTCCAAAGGCAGAGGAGCCTGACCTCATAGCCACCACCACCCCAGGCCACATGGAGTACTGCTAGACTCCCATCTATATTCCCTTAAAGCCTAAAGTCTCTTAAGTCATCTTGTGGTGAATGCTGCCTGGCCTGGGACACACCATTCATGTTATGGGCTCTCAATTGGCCCAGGGCAGGTCCAGAACATACCACCCAAGAGTCAAGTCTCAGAATCACAAACCACAATAGTCCACTTGGTGCTCCACTCCACTGTGGTTGTGCTGGCACCTAACGTGCAAGGCAAAGTCTCCTTTACTTTTCCTTCCACTTATCTCAAACAGGAGGTGTCTCTCTCCATAGCCACCACGGCTGGGAATGTCCCAAGTCTCATCTGAAGCCAGCAAGTCTCAGAGGCTCACCCAAGGCTCTTGATGTAGTACCTGGCTATCAATGCTGGTTATTTGGGGCCCAAGGTCTCTTCAGATGGCAGGTGTTGAATGCTGCCAGCACTGGGTCCTTCCTTTGAAAGCACTGGGTTGCCTTCTGGCCCAGGGTCCATCCAGAAATGCCGTATGGGAGCTAGGGATTGAAATGGAGGCCTCCTGACTCTGATCATTGCCCTATCTTGCTGTGGCTGAGCTGGTATTCAAGATGCATGATGAAATCCTCCCCACTCTTCTTCCCTCTCCTCTCCTCAAGTGGAAGAATGGGGTCTCCTTGGGAATCTCAAGCTGTACAGCCTGGGATTAGGGGAGGGGTAATGCCAACATTCCCCTTGGCCGCCCCAGCTTGTGTCTCAGTAGGTCACCTGACCCTGTAATCCAGTGCCTCTGGGCCTAGTTCTGCACTACCCCTAGACTATGAGGGGCAGTCCTTGTGGCTTAGACTGCCTTTCAAGTTTACTTGGAGACACAGAGCATTGTAGTCCTTGGTGGCAAGCTTTGCGGGCACTCAAGTCAGGTCTGCTGTGATCAGAGATTCCCCTGTGGCACTAGGCCTCGCCTATGAGTTGCAGTTCTTATGGCCTAGACTGCCATTTAAGTTTACTTGGGGGATATGGAGCATTGCAGCCCTTGGTATCGAGGTTTGTAGGCACTCAAATCATGACTGCTAGGATCGGTGATTCCCCTGTGGCTAGGGCTGGTTTAAATCCTCCCTCTATGGACGGGCATCAGCTGAGTTTGGTCTGTTTTTTCTTTCTGCTCTAACAGGATAGCACTGAGTTCAGTGCCTCACAATTGCTGTGTTCTCCCTCCCGCAGCACCCAGAGAGGCTTTCAGCACCATGCCTCCACTGCCAGGGTTTGGGGAGCAGTAGTGTCTGATTCACGACTCTTTTTTCTACCTTTACAGTACCTCTTTCAGCAATGAGGTTGAAACCAGGTTAAAGAGTTATCACCTGACTGTTGGTTCTTCTGAAGGTGTTTTTTGATGTGGAGATAGTTGTTAACTTGGTGTCCTGGTGTGAGATGGGGAAGAGAGAATGATCCGTGAAACCTTCTATTCCAACATTTATCTCCACACACTTCTCACTGTGTGTGTTTCATTTGTTTGTTCATTTTGCTTTGTTTTGTTTTTTTGAGATGGGGTCTCACTCTATCACCCAGGTTGGAGTGCAGTGGCACATCTCAGCTCACTGCAACCTTCATCTCCCAGGCTCAAGCCATCCACCTACCTCAGCCTCTCAGGTATCTGTACCACAGGCATACACCAACACACTCAGCTAATTTTTTTTGTATTTTTAATAGAGACCAGGTTTCACCATGTTGCCCAGGCTGGTCCCTAACTCCTGAGCTCAGGTGATCCATCCACCTCAGCCTGCAAAAGTGCTAGGATTACAGGCATCAGCCAACATGCCAGCCCTCATTGCGTGTTTTGAATTCAGTGGCCCAGCAACATCTGACCTCAGTCTCTGCTTCTACAATAAACACTGGTTTGTTAAACAACATGGGGCTTCTTAAAGGCTCCATATCCTAGATTTTTATCCTGAGGAAAGAAAAACGAGAAACCTGGGGAGTTACCTCCCAACTACAATTTGTGCTGAGTTCAAAAATCTGTTCCACTTTCCCCTAATGCTTTCTGTGTTGAGTCCACACTTGTGACATCATCAGAAAACTGAAGACACTGAGGATGAGGACCAGGTCATTCAAGGGAATTTCTGTCCGGCACACAGCAGGGGCTCAAAAAAGGTAGTGAAAATATGAAAGATGAGTCCAGCAGTAACTCTCACTCCCTGTCACTGGAGGAGTGTGTGCGTTGGGATATGGTGGGGGACCTGAGGGATGGCACAGGGAAAATGCAATGACTTTAAAGTGAGGGTCGGGCACCAAGGGCCACAGAGAGCGCACAAGTGAGGGGAGGAAGCTTCAGTTGCCCCAGGGAGGGGATCTGGGGCCTGCCTGTCAATACAGCTGTTGAGGTCACCTTGCTGGCTTGTCCTTGGGTCTGTTTCTGTGACCCCAGGCTACTACAGAACTCCTGGAAAGAAAACAATTGCCCCTCACCTTGGTGGCAAGAAGGGACGGGAGAGGGCAGGGATAGTCCAACTTCTCTCTTCAAATTCATTCTCAGGTCAGCCTCTCATCCCCTGATGTTCAGGAAGGCACCTGCCTCTTCCTGCCACTGCTCCCCAAGGTCATACAAATCCAGGGAACGGGCATCTTCAGGAGTGAAAGTGTAAAAACTGTGATATCCGCTTGTGTAAGTCACTCCATTCCTCCCTCCCAGCAGCTTGGGGGTTCCCATCCCCATTTCCCTCTGTCCCCTTTCTTTGCCTCTAAGATCAGACTTCCCCGTTGGGATCTTGTTCTCCTTCTAGCAGAGAATTCCAATATTAGGAGGAGATCTAATCCTGCTCACTCTTTTCTGCCTTTGACTTATAGTCCTAGAGATGCTGACAGTGACCTGGTTTTCTGGATGGAGTGATTCTAGGTACTGAGCAAAGGAGGGAACGCAGGCTCAGAGAGGGATTGCAATCTCATGTGTCTGGTATCCAAGAGGAGCTTCATAAGAACATTCAAATCACTGCACATGGGTGAAACTATCAACTTTTCAACATCAAAAGAGTCAAAGGAAGTCCATGCTTTCCAGATAAATAGAAAACTTGTTTATTTGCCCTCTGTACAGGTCCCTACTGAGACCACCACCTCTCAGCCACTGCTGCTGGGATGACTACTGAGGCCTACAGGGCTGCATAATGGTTGCGCTCCAGGTTCCAACACCCCATGTACAGGGATCTTCAACGAAGGGGTGCTCTCATGTCCCCCAGGCCATTTCCACCCCATGGCCCAGACTGGTCCAGAATTAACACACAGCCTGATAAGGAAGCAGGAGGCAATGGCATAGGCTGAGGCTCCTTCCACCTGCTCACACCCACCCCAGTTGTTGCCTAAGGATGGCACAAGAGACTTGTACATTGGAGTGGACACCCAAGGTGACAATGCACCCAGGAGCCCTACTTGGTCCCTGCTTCTCAGCTGCATAACTTGAACTTTCCTACCAACATCTCCAGAGAGCAGAATTATCTCCTAGAAGAATCATGGCCAGGAGGTAATGAAGGAGGTGAGATCGGTGCCCTACTGACCTGACATCTCCCTCCCTCCACTTTATTTCTCTCCCAAGGATACACCACCCCTCATAGCACACCCCAAATCCATGCAACCATGCACCCGAGGCTTGGCTTCATAGAGCCTTGGCCGGGCTTGCAGAATCCCAGTAGATAATGGCATCCACCAGGAAGGTGGGCATGTAGCTCATGGGGAGGTAGAGAAGCTTAGCATCCCAGCCGGCTGAGTAGTGAGTGCGGGGGTGGCAGGCAATCAGCGCATGCTCCATGCAGTTGGTCACCAAGGAGAGATCCTGTGTGTACTTCTGTTCCAATTGTTCAGCAAATTTCTTATCTGTTAAACATGAGAAATGATCCATTTATATTTCCACCTGTAACCGCTCCTGCTTTGG
Organism: Macaca thibetana thibetana; assembly: GCF_024542745.1. NCBI lineage: Eukaryota > Metazoa > Chordata > Mammalia > Primates > Cercopithecidae > Macaca > Macaca thibetana. The sequence continues at coordinate 53,254,750 of NC_065588.1, forward strand.
ATTCAACTTAGAGTGGAAAGGGTCTAAAAACTCATGCCACCCCACAACCCCCAGTCAAGCAATGCCCCAAGTCTCTTTTATCCAAATTCCCTGAGTTGGAGCCCATCCATGGGAAAGTAACAAGTGTTCCACACTAAGTCATGTTTCTCTCTTCGGGAATATCTGGACTGCATAAATGATGGTCTCCACCCACAGTAGAAGTCTCAACACATAAAAACGAGCTGTCTCTCACGCCAGCTTGTTATCAGTCACCAATGTCTTCCCTTTCTGGCTTCACTTTGCTCCTCAATAATGATGGGTTCAGATAGACACTGGTCCCAAGTTCTGAGAAGCCTGGACACTTGCTTTTATGACCAGTTGACCACACAGCACCCATCATGGAAATGGGGCTAAAGGTCTCCACTTTGTGGGGAAGGGAGAGCCTGGAGATCAAACTCTAATGACCTTCAGACACCAACGGTAGACCAGGGATTCCACACGAGGGTTTGCTTCTCTCCCTACTGTCCACAGTTTACTCACAGACTGCAAGAATCTTCTCGCTGCAGACCTCCTTGACTTCTGGACTGGACTGGTCCCAAATCTCCAGGAAGCTCTTTAAGAATCTCTCCTTACTGGTCAAAGCAGTCTTGAAATAGCCAGGCTCAATCATAGCTACCTTCACCCCAAAGTAGGAGAGTTCCCTCCTGCAAGAAAGAGAAGCAGAGGGGAAAGACTTCAGGGGTTATGGAAGGTAAAACACAAACAATAAAAGTAAAACTATGACAGCACAACATATGAGGACAACGGGTGAGATAGAAAGCTTGGAATATTTAATTTCCAGCAATCAAGGGGTCATAATGATGATGGTGGTGCTGCCTTTGTATGGGGGTTCGATATTTCACATACCTGAGCTTACTAGCTCTAAATCCTACCAATTCCAAAGCAAGGCAGCATGTTAGTGCTGTCTCCTCCTATGTCCTTCATATACAATGGATCACCAGAATTCCCACATTTTGCCTCCTCTCCAGTCCTCAGTCCCCTCCCTCCTCTTCCTGCCCCAAGAATCTCCCTGGCCTCTGAGCTGGGTGATGGCAGCTGTCCTCTAAGAAGCATCTGTCTTCAGTCTGGCTCCCCACTTTCAGCCACTGGGCTTCCTGCAGTCAGTGGGTGTCTAGAAGCTGATTAGACCAAGGAGCAAATCCCTTTTTTGGGGGGTTCCACTCCCAACAGCATAAAGCACAGCTCCTGTTCAGGACCCACAGGCCATCAAGGAGCCCACCTATGCCCACCTGCCCAGCATCCCCCACCAGGCCTGGCCTTGACCTTCACCACAAGAGGACTCTGCAGTACATGCAGGTCACTAATGCTCACCCTGGGCCTGGGCTGATGGCATTCCTTCATCCAGGAACCCTTCGCAGCCTTCCTTACCAGGCTGCCAGGTGGAGTTCTCAATCCCCAGCTCAGACAGAATCTCCATGACTCTCCCCAACTCAGGTGGGTACCATGGCCAGCAAGGTTGACTTGGTAACCAACCTTATAAGCGTTGGCAGTTGATTCTATATCTCTTGTCCCTCTCTCAGGTATCAAGTTTCAGGTCACAGACAAAACCTTGTTGTTGATTAAGGACGAATTTTTGTCCACTTAGACGAGGGCCTAAAGCGTCTGTTGTGTGGACTCAGATGCTCTACCCATTGTCAAAGGGGCTCTGGACATGAATTCTGCTGGGAAAGACCATCTTCTGCATGCTGTCTTTGGGTTCCAGAGAGCCACGAAGGAATGGCCTCAGCGCTTGAAGCATTTCTCTCCCTAGAGAGGAAGAGCCCCAAAGCCAGGCACCCATCTCCTGCTGTGGAAATATCTTTCCCTGTTTCTGACTCAGTGAGTGCTCCTGCATCTGCATGAGCATGTGTGTGTCTGTGGCACTAAGGCATGCCCCAGCTTTACAAGTATTTCACATTCCAGGTAGGAGGGGTCGGGGTCCATCTACTACAGCAAGAGAGGGGTGTGAGCAAGCCACATGCCCATTGTCAGCTGCCGGGAAAGCCTCCCTGGCCAGGGGACCAACACACACTGTTGTACTGATCTTTCTCTGCTCCTTCTCTAGGGTGCAAAGCATTCTTCCATCCAGTGCTGACTGCCTGGCCTGCCTTTGTGGCTCCAATACCAAGGTGCAATGGGAAGAAGTGTTTAGGGTCCTTCCCTGGGATTAGTCATTGATACACAGTATTCCCCATCCTGGGCTTGGGCACCTCAGTACTGTGTTCCTCTTGGCAGGATCAGAAGCCAAAGGTCCAGGTCCAATTCTGCCTCTGGCAGTTTCTGACCAGGAGATCCATCCAGGGAAGAGGTATCATTCAAGAAACTCTCTGACCTGAGGCCCCTCCTGCCACCCAGCACTCAGGAAGTTGCTTCCCGGTGAATGGCCAGCCCAATCCAGAAAGCGGAAGATGAGGGTGCCGCACATGAAGACAGAGAGGGATCTCATGAAAGGGCCTTACAGGCTGGGATTCAAGGAACTCCCTGGAAAAGACTTCCCCACAAACACAGGAGCAGGAAGACTAGGGCGGGCCCCGTCCCAGACCCATACCTGAGGGAGTCAGAGAAGGCTTCCACGCCATACTTGGAGATGCAATAGCCTCCACCAAAAAGTGACACCCGGCCACAGATACTGGAGACATTGACCACACGGCCCCTGGCCTTCCTCACTAAGGGCAGCAGGCTCAGAGTCACGTCGATCACCCCCAACAAGTTCACGTCCAGTACAGTCACAAAGTCCTGCTTGGTCAGCAACTCATTGGGGACCGCAGGCAAGGAGATGCCAGCATTATTCACCAGGCCCCAGAGTCCTGGGACAGTGGGAAGATGAGAGAGCATCACTGTGTTGTGCCTGTGCAGGTGGACAGTTAGGATGCAACTCACATCCCAATAAAGTGAAGGCAGAATGACAGGTGTGGGATGGGAAGGAGGGTAAAACAAGCACCACAGTATCTGCAGGGGTGGGGGCTGGACATTCAGCAGCTGGTGGGCCACAGAACCCAGTTCTTTCTTCATTTACTCTTCAGGGCCCAGTCCACTGCCTGAAAGACAATAAGCTATTATCCCTATGTAAGGATTGCATGAAATCATGTTAAAGAACTATTGTCCATGTCTGGAAACATGAAGACCAATGTTTGGTGAGTTAAACATGAATGCTGTCGATGTTACAGACATTCACCTGCATTTTCAGGTATGCTAACAGTTTATATAGTGAGTGTTCCGCAACCATCTGTTCATGGAATAAGAGACATGAGAGGGGGAGAGTGAGGGAGAGAGGAAAGACAGAAAAAGACAGACCTGAAATCCTAGGCTTGGGGGAACTTGGAGAACATCCTGTGTTTGATCTCAGGGCACTGGTCTTGAAACATCCTGCATCAATATCCAGTAACATTTTTATAGAAAGCACTGGGGAATTCCAATGCACAGGCTTTGGGAAGAAGGCGAGGTTGCATCACCCCACTCAGTACACAGACTCCACCCTCTGCCCCAGAAAATGTCACCCTCTCCTCCTACTGCATCAGAAGCCCACTCTTCATCCTTCCATCAGTCCCAAGTTCACTCAGCTCTGGGAAAATCTCTCTGGAAGATGCAAATACACAATCCCCAAGACTTCAAGTCAATAGAGTTTTCAACCCACAGAACCAGGGGGCAGGAGCACAGGGTCCCTTGAATCCGGGCAGGAGTGGCAGTTGTTGATCTGGAAGGGTTGGCCTAGGCATAAGAATCCATCCCCTGCTCAATAACAGGCCCTGCCCTGATGCAAATGCAGATTCCTCCACCCAGACATCTCAGTTTTAAGAATCCAATCAATACTCACACTTACAGAGATGCTGGCCAATAAAAGTCCACCAAGATGACATTTATGATGATAAAAAGCAGGAAGGAATTTCATATTCAACCACTCAGCATGGATTACATAGGTAAGGCTATTGGAAGGATACAGTACTCTAAATAATTAAATACAATTTTATAAAAACGGTCATTATGGTCAGAAAATGTTCATCTTCTCCAGAGAACTAAGAACAAAATATAAAATCCTAAATATATATAATTGTAAAAAGGACTTCCATGTGGATGACAATTTCAGGGAAACTTTTGTTTTCATTTTTATTCTTTTCAGTATTTTCTACAAAAATCATATTCTGTATTTATTGTTACAATAAATCCATGTTTCTTTCTTCCCCTGTAATAAGACAGATGAATTAGTGTAGTGAAAAGAAGAAAGAAAGAAAAAGTAATCCCTTACTAGTTCTGCCTTCCTTAAGCAGTCTTTATGCTGATACCCTCCTCTGAAGATGGAGATGGTTGTAGCTCTTGGCGGATGCTGATAGGCCCTAGCAAGAACAAGGTAAAGTGCTGGGAACACAAGCTTGGCTCCAGCACAGCTACAGCCTCCGTGCACCCTTGCAGCCCCGTGCTCCCTTCTCAACCATGCTCCAGCAAGTCTCCAGATCTCTAACCCAGGCTCTCAGCATCAAACAATCCATGACTTCTGCTTAGACAGGAGGGAGAGGATAGAGAGGAATTCTGGAGAGGAAATCTCATTAGGGCAAACTCTCCCCAAGACTATACACCTCCAGTGTCGGGATAGGTTAAGGATTGGAAAGAGATGGGGCTCAGGCCAGCCTGATTAGTGAGAAATACTAGAAAGCTACTGTCACTTCAACCTGGAAAGACACTGTAGAAATCTTCCCAGGGAGCAGACAGGAGGTGGTCCCTTCAAACAGAGGGAAGACACAGACAGACTTGAGAAATCTGGGTGGTTACCTCTTTCCCCTACGTGTTCCTTCACCCACTGGGCAGCTGCAGCAACACTCTCTGTCTTGGTGACATCCAGGGTCACCATCTCCAGCCTGTCTGAAGTCTGGCCCCTCAGCTGCTCAGCTCCTTTCTCTGTCAGACACGCAGCCAGCACCCGCAAGCCTCGTGCGTCCAGCTGTCTGGCCAGCAGTTTCCCGAAGCCAGAGTCACAGCCTGTGATGAACACATACTTATCTCTCAGGTGGCTCAGCACCTGCCTCTCCCGGTACCAATGCAGAAGGTAGTACAGGCCCACGAAAACTGCCAGGTAGAGCCACATGGCTTTGCAGAGGACAGACATGGACAGGCTGTGGGGGAACCCAGAGTCTGGCCTCTGTTGACACAGGAGGCTTTAAGAACACAGAGGGCTGTGGTAGGCAGGGAAGCCCTCAGGCATTTTGGCTAGGAATCCTCATTTCCTCCCTGATGACCGTCTTTCTACAACATATTTATTCTGGCCCCACCTCTCTGCTCTTCGAACTGCTTTTGCAGTACTCATGCACACCTTTGCACACCCCAAGTCCTGCCCAGTAGGAAGATATTATCACTTGGCAATGCGTCCCTAGTCTCCTGATTTCTCTCTGCCTTGCTGTACCCACTACACGCATGCTGTGTCCATGAAGAGTGGGCAGGAACAGGTTCCCTCCTGCTATAATAGTTTTTCAGGGCAGAAGGATTGCAGGATCCCACAGGTGGAATCCAACCTCAGAGGTGAAGAAAGCAGGGAGGGGAAGGGCGAATAGGAAGAGTTCCAGTCTGCAGCTCCCAGCGTGATCAATGCAGAAGATGGATGATTTCCGCATTTCCACCTAGGTACCTGGTTCATCTCATTGGGACAGTAGGTGCAGCCCATGGAGGGCAAGCTGAAGCAGGGTGGGGCATTGCCTCACCTGGGAAGCATAAGGGGTCTGGGGATTTCCCTTGCCTAGCCAAGGGAAGGCGTGACAGACTGTATCTGGAAAAACGGGACACTCCTGCTCAAATACTGTACTTTTCCAACTGTCCTAGCAAATGGAACACCAGGAGATTGTATCCCATGCCTGGCTCAGCATGTCCCATGCCCGGTTCAGCATGTCCCACGCCCATGGAGCCTTGCTCACTGCTAGTACGGCAGTCTGAGATTGATCTGTGAGGCAGCAGCCCAGCAGGAGGATGGCTGTCCACTGTTGCTGAGGCTTGAGTAGGGAAACAAAGCGGCCAGGAAGCTCGAACTGCATGGAGCCCACCACAGCCACAAGGCTTGCTGCCTCTATAGACTCCATCTCTGGGGGCAGGGCATAGCTGAACGAAAGGCAGCAAAAACATCTACAGACTTAAACATCCCTGTCTGACAGCCTTCGCAGCCTCCATGATCGTGATGGTCCCCCGGTCCCATTTCTCTCTTTCAAACTGTCTTTTCTCAATCCTTTGACTCCATCACACTTTGTCACCCCCATGACCTGGTGTTGGGTCTGGCAACCCCAACATTTCTGGCACCCAACGTGGGGCAACAAAGACCCCGGTGAAAGAACACCAGAGCATGTGAAAGCGAAGGATTCATAATCAAAGGACACCAAGGACGTCTAAAAGAAGCTTGGCAGTAAAACTGAGCGCTCGGAAGAACCAGGGTAACAATGGGACAAAGTGAAAGCAGACATTCTGCTTATTTAAATTTCTTAAAGGATTTATTATGGAGAGGGGGAGTGAAAGTTAGTACTCAGAATTTGTTTTCACTCTTTAGTGCAGTAAAGCAGTTTTGCCCATGGTTCCCGGAACAAGGGACTATGGAGTTGGATGAATGGGAGAGAATTGGCAGAGCTTTTTAAAAAGTATATAAAGGGTAGAACAATTCCTCCTGCTTCCAAGATGGCCAAATAGGAACAGCACCAGTCTGCAGCTCCCAGCATGAGTGACCCAGAAGATGGGGCCAGTCAGACAGTGGCTGCAGCCCACAGAGCAGAGTGGGGCATCGCCTCACCTGGGAAGCACAAGAGATCAGGGAATTCCCTTTCCTAGCACAGGCAAACCATGACAGATGGTACCTGGAAAATCGGGACACTCCCACCCTAACACTGCGCTTTTCCAACGGCCTTAGCAAATGGCACACCAGGAGATTATATCCCGTGCCTGGCTCAGAGGGTCCCATGTCTACGGAGCCTTGCTCACTGCTAGCACTGCAGTCTGAGATCAAACTGCAAGGTGGCAGCGAGGCTAGGGGAGGGGCATCCCCCATTGCTGAGGCTTGAGTAGGTAAACAAGCGGCCAAGAAGCTTGAACTGGGTGGAGCCCACCACAGCTCAAGGAGGCCTGCTGCCTCTGTAGACTCCACCTCTGGGGGCAGGGCATAGCTGAACAAAACGCAACAGAAACTGCTGCAGACTTAAACATCCCTGTCTGACAGCTTTGAAGACAGCAGTGGTTCTCCCAGCATGGAGATCTGAGAACGGACAGACTGCCTCCTCAAGTGGGTCCCTGACCCCCAAGTAGCCTAACTGGGAGAAACCTCCCAGTAGGGGCCGACTGACACCTCACACATCTGGGTGCCCCTCTGAGACAAAGCTTCCAGAGGTGGATCAGGCAGCAACATTTACCATTCTGCAATATTTTCTATTCTGCAGCCTCCGCTGGTGATGCCCAGGAAAAGAGGGTCTGGAGTGGACCTTCATCAAACTCCAAAGACCTGCAGCTGAGGGACCTGTTAGAAGGAAAACTAACAAACAGAAAGGAACAGCATCAACATCAACAAAAAGGGCATCCACACCAAAACCCCATCTGTAGGTCACCAACATCAAAGACCAAAGGGAGATAAAACCACAAAGATAGGGAGAAACCAGAGTAGAAAAGCTGAAAATTCTAAAAACCAGAGTGCCTCTTCTCCTCCAAAGGATTGCAGCTCCTCACCAGCAATGGAACAAAGCTGGATGGAGAATGACTTTGATGAGCTGGCAGAAGTAGGCTTTGGAAGGTCAGTAGTAACAAACTTCTCTGAGCTGAAAGAGGACATTGGAACCGATGACAAGGAAGCTAACAATCTTCAAAAAAGACTAGACGAATGGCTAACTAGAATAAACAGTGTAGATAAGTCCTTAAATGACCTGATGGATCTGAAAACCATGGCATGAGAACTATGTGATGCATGCACAAGCTTCAATAGCTGATTTGATCAAGTGGAAGAAAGAATATCAGTGATCCCAAAGCCTCCAAAAAATATGGAACTATGTGAAAAGACAAAACCTACATTGATTGGTGTACCTGAAAGTGACAGGGAGAATGAAACCAAGTTGGAAAACACTCTTCAGGTATTATCCAGGAGAACTTCCCAAATCTAGCAAGGCAGGCCAACATCCAAATTCGGGAAATACACAGAACACCACAAAGATACTCCTCAAGAAGAGGAACCCGAAGACACATAATTGTCTAATTCACCAAAGTTGAAATGAAGGAAAAAAATGTTAAGGGCAGCCACAGAGAAAGGTGGGGTTACCCACAAAGGGAAGCCCATCAGACTAAGAGTGGATCTCTCAGCAGAAACTCTACAAGCCAGAAGACAGTGGGGACCAATATTCAACATTTGTAAAGAAAAGAATTTTCAACCCAGAATTTCATATCCACCCAAAGTAAGCTTCATAAGTGAAGGAGAAATAAAATCCTTTACAGACAAACTAATGCTGAGAGATTTTGTCACAACCAGGCTTGCCTTACAAGAACTCCTGAAGGAAGCACTAAATATGGAAAGACACAACCTGTGCCAGCCACTGCAAAAACATGCCAAATTGTAAAGACCATCGATGCTACGAAAAAACTGCATCAACTAATGGGCAAAATAACCAGCTAACATCATAATGACAGCATCAAATTCACACATAACAATATTAACCTTAAATGTAAATGGGCAAAATGTTCCAATTAAAAGACATGGACTGGCAAATTAGATAAAGAGTCAAGACCCATCAGTATGCTGTATTCAGGAGACCCATCTGACATGCAGAGACACACATAGGCTCAAAATAAAGGGATGGAAGAAGATCTAGCAAGCAAATAGAAAGAAAAAAAAAAGCAAGGATTGCAATCCTATTCTCTGATAAAACAGATTTTAAACCAACAAAGATCAAAAGAGACAAAGAAGGCTAATTACATAATGGTAAAGGGATCAATTCAACAAGAAGTGCTACCTATCCTAAATATACATGCACCCAAAACAGGAGCATCCAGATTCATAAAGCAAGTCCTTAGAGACCTACAAAGAGAATTAGACTCCCCAATAATAATGGGAGACTTTAACACCCCACTGCCAATATTAGATCAACGAGACAGAAGGTTAACAAGGATATCCAGGACTTGAACTCAGCTCTGCACCAAGGCAACCTAATAGATGTCTACAGAACTCTCCACCCCAAATCAACAGAATATACATTTTCAGCACGACATCACACTTATTCCAAAATTGACCACATAGTTGGAAGTAAGGTACTCCTCAGCAAATGTAAAAGAACAGAAATCACAACAAACTGTCTCTCAGACAACATTGAAATCAAATTAGAACTCAGAACTAAGAAACTCACTCAAAACCACACAATGACATGGAAACTGAACAACCTGCTCCTGAATGACTACTAGGTAAATAATGAAATGAAGGCAGAAATAAAGATGTTCTTTGAAACCAATGAGAACAAAGATACAACGTATAAGAATCTCTGGGACACATTAACAGCAGTGTGTAGAGGGAAATTTATAGCACTAAATGTCCACAAGAAAAAGCAGGAAAGATCTAATATTGACACCTTAACATCACAATTAAAAGAACTAGAGAAGTAAGAACAAACACATTCAAAAGCTAGCAGAAGGCAAGAAATAACTAAGAGTAGAACTGAAGGAGATAGAGAGACAAAAAAAAAAAAAAAAAAAAAAAAAAAAAAAACAACCTTCAAAAAGTCAATGGATCCAGGAGCTTGTTTTTTGAAAAGATGAACAAAATTGATAGACCACTAGCAAGACTAATAAAGAAAAGAGAGAAGAACCAAATCAATGCAATAAAAAACGATAAAGGGGATATCACCACTAATCCCACAGAAATACAAACTACCATCAGAGAATACTATAAACAACTCCATGCAAATAAACTAAAACATCTAGAAGAAATGAATAAATTGCTGGACACATGCACCCTCCCAAGACTAAACCAGGAAGAAATGGAATCTCCAAATAGACCAATAACAGGCTCTGAAATAGAGGTGATAATTAATAGCCTATCAACCAAAAAAGTCCAGGACCAGATGGATTCACAGCCAAATTCTACCAGAGGTACAAAGAGGAGCTGCTGGTCCCATTCCTTCTGAAATTATTCCAATCAATAGAAAAAGAGGGAATCCTCCCTAACTCATTTTATGAGGCCAGCATCATCCTGATACCAAACCCTGGCAGAGACACAACAAAAAAAGATAATTTTAGACCAATATCCCTGATGAACATCGATGTGAAAATCCTCAATAAAATATTGGCAAACCAAATCCAACAGCACGTCAAAAAGCTTATCCACCACGACCAAGTTGGCTTCATCCCTGGGATGCAAGGCTGGTTCAACATAAGCAAATCAATAAATGTAATCCCTCACATAAACAGAACCAATGACAAAAACCACATGATTATCTCAATAGATGGAGAAAAGGCCTTCAATAAAATTCAACAGCCCTTCATGGTAAAAACTCTCAATAAACTAGGTATCAACAGAACGTATCTCAAAATAATAAGAGCTATTTATGAAAAATCCACGGCCAATATCATACTGAATGGGCAAAAACTGGAAGCATTCCCTTTAAAACTTGGTACAAGACAGGATGCCATCTCTCACCTCTCCTATTCAACATAGTGTTGGAAGTTCTGGCCAGGGCAATCAGGCAAGAGAAAAAAATAAAGGGTATTCAATTAGGAAAAGAGGAAGTCAAATTGTCCCTGTTTGCAGATGACATGATTGTATATTTAGAAAACTCCATCGTCAGACCAAAACCTCCTTAAGCTGATAAGCAACTTCAGCAAAGTCTCAGGATACAAAATCAGTGTGCAAAAATCACAAGCATTACTATACACCAATAACGGACAGAGAGCCAAATCATGAGTGAACTGCCATTGACAATTGTTACAAAGAGAATAAAATACCTAGAAATCCAACTTACAAGGAATGTGAAGGACCTCTTCAAGGAGAACTACAAACCACTTCTCCATGAAATAAAAGAGAACACAAACAAAAGGAAGAACATTCCGTGGTCATGGATAGGAAAAATCAATATAATGAAAATAGCCATACTGCCCAAGGTAATTTATAGATTGTCAAGCTACCAATGACTTTCTTCACAGAATTGGAAAAAACTGCTTTAACATTCATATGGAACCAAAAAAAGAGCCTGCATTGCCGTGACAATCCTAAGCAAAAAGAACAAAGCTGGAGGCATCATGCTACCTGACTTCAAACTATACTACAAGCCTACAGTAACCCAAACAGCATGGTACTGGTACCAAAACAGATATATAGACCAATGGAACAGAACAGAGGCCTCAGAAATAATACCACACATCTACAACCATCTGGTCTTTGACAAACCTGACAAAAACAAGAAATGGGAAAGGATTCCCTATTTAGTAAATGGTGCTGGGAAAACTGGCTAGCCATACGTAGAAAGCTGAAACTGGATTCCTTCCTTACACCTTATACAAAAATTAATTCAAGATGGATTAAAGACTTAAATGTTAGACCTAAAACCATAAAAATCCTACAAGAAAATCTAGGCAATACCATTCAGGACATAGGCATGGGCAAGGACTTCATGACTAAAACACCAAAAGCAATGGCAACAAAAGCCAAAATTGACAAATGGAATCTAATTAAACTAAAGAGCTTCTGCGCACAAAAGAAACTACCATCAGAGTGAACAGGCAACCTACGGAATGGGAGAAAATTTTTACAATCTACCCATCTGACAAAGGGCTAATATCCAGAATCTGCAAATAACTTAAACAAATTTACAAGAAAAAAAAAAACAAAAAATCCCATCAAAAACTGGATGAAGGATATGAACAGACACTTCTCAAAAGAAGACATTTATGCAGCCAACAGACATATGAAAAAATGCTCATCATCACTGGCCATCAGAGAAATGCAAATCAAAACCACAATGAGATACCATCTCACACCAGTTAGAATGGCAATCATTAAAAAGTCAGGAAACAACAGGTGCTGGAGAGGATGTGGAGAAACAGGAACACTTTTACACTGTTGGTGGGACTGTAAACTAGTTCAACCATTATGGAAGACAATGGGTGATTCCTCAAGGATCTAGAACTAGAAATACCATTTGACCCAGCCATCACATTACTGGGTATATACCCAGTGGATTATAAATCATGCTGCTGTAAAGATACATGCACACGTATGTTTATTGCGGCACTATTCACAATAGCAAAGACTTGGAACCAACCCAAATGTCCATCAATGATAGACTGGATTAAGAAAATGTGGCACATATACACCATGGAATACTATGCAGCCATAAAAAAGGATGAGTTCATGTCCTTTGTAGAGATATGGATGAAGCTGGAAACCATCATTCTCAGCAAACTGTCACAAGGACAGAAAACCAAACACCACATGTTCTCACTCATAGGTGGGAATTGAACAATGAGAACACTTGGACACAGGATGGGGAACATCACACACCGGCGCCTGTCGTGGGGTGGGGGGAGGGGGAGGGATAGCATTAGGAGATATACCTAATGTAAATGATGAGTTAACCTGTGTAGCACACCAACATGGCACATGTATACATATGTAACAAACCTGCACGTTATGCACATGTACCCTAGAACTTAAAGTATAATAAAAAATAAAAATAAAAATAAAAAATATCAATTTTCTTAATTTCTTCATTGACCCACTGATCATTCAGAAGCATATTTTAAATTTTTTAATGTATTTGTTTAGTTTCCCAAATTCTTGTCATTTCTAGTTTTATTCTATTGTGGTCAGAGAAGATGCCTGATAGTATTTCAACTTTTTGAATATTTTAAGATTTGTATTATGATCTAACATGTGATCTATCACTGAGAATGACCCATGTACTGAGTAAATGAATGTGTATTCTGCAGCCATTGGATGAAATGTTCTGTAAATATCTACTAGATTCACTTGGTCTACTGTGAAGATTAAGTCCGATGTTTCTTTGTTGATTTTTTTTGTCTGAAAGATGTGTCCAATGCTGAAAATGAAGTACAGAAGTCTCCAACTATTATTGCATTGAGGTTTATCTCTCTATTTAGCTATAATAATACTCTCTTTATATATATATATGGGTACTCCTGTGTTGGGTGCATATATTACGTATTTAAAGTGGTTATTATATCCTCTTGCTGAACTGACCCCATTTACCATTATATAGCGACCTTCTTGGAAAGACCTTTTCTTCTTGTTTTTGTTTTGAAAACTATTTTATCTGTGATAAAACTTTTGCTCCTTTTTGGTTTCCATCGGTATGAAGTATCTTTTTCCATCCCTTATTTTCAGTCCATGTGTGTCTTTATAGGTGAAGTGTGTCTCTGTAGGCAACAGGTCAATGGCTCTTGTTTTTTCATCCATTCAGCCAGTCTATGTTTTATGACTGGAGAGTTTAGTTTACATTCAATGTCATTATTGATAAGTAAGGACCTACTCCTACCATCTTGTTATTTGTCTTCTGGGTTTTTTATGACCTTCTTTACTTTCTTTCTTTCCTTCTTGTCTTCCTCTAGTGAAGATTTTCTCTAAAGATGTGATTTAATTTCTTGCTTTTTACTTGTTGTGTATCCATTGTATGTTTTTTGGTTTGAGGTAACCATGAGGCTTGCAAATGCTATCTTATAACATATTATTTTAACCTGATAACAACTTAACACTATTTGAATAAACAAACAAGGCCGGGCGCGGTGGCTCAAGCCTGTAATCCCAGCACTTTGGGAGGCCGAGACGGGCGGATCACGAGGTCAGGAGATCAAGACCATCCTGGCTAACCCGATGAAACCCCGTCTCTACTAAAAAATACAAAAAACTAGCCGGGCGAGGTGGCGGGCGCCTGTAGTCCCAGCTACTCGGGAGGCTGAGGCAGGAGAATGGCGTAAACCTGGGAGGCGGAGCTTGCAGTGAGCTGAGATCCGGCCACTGCACTCCAGCCTGGGCGACAGAGCAAGACTCCGTCTCAAAAAAAAAAAAAAACAAACAAACAAACAAAAAAAAGCACGAAGAAAATTAATAAAAACTCAACACCTTAACTTCATTCTCTGACTTTTCAACTTTTTATTGTTTCTATTTATATCATATGTACTATGTCTTAAAAGGTTGTTGTAGTTATTATTTTTGATCAGTTCATCATTTAGTCTTTCTAATTAGGATAAGAGTAGTTTACACAGCACAGTTACAATGTTCCAATATTCTGTGTTTTTCTATGTACTTACAATTACCTGTGAGGTCTGTACCTTCAGGTATTATGTATTGCTCATTAATGTCCTTTACTTTCTGACTGAAGTATTCCCTTTAGCATTTCTTGTACAACAGGTCTGGTCTTGATGAAATCCCTCAGCTTTTGTTTGTCTGGGAAAGTCTTTCTTTTTCCTTTATGCTTGAAAGATATTTTCACCAGATATACTATTATCGGGTAAAAGTTTTTTCCTTTAGCACTTTAAATATATCAGGCCACTCTCTCCTGGCCTGGAAGGTTTCCACTGGAAAGTCTGTTGCCAGACATATTGGAGCTCCATTGTATGTCATTTATTTCTTTCCTCTTGCTGCTTTTAGGGTCCTTTCTTTACCCTTGACCTTTAGGATTTTGATTATTAAGTGCCTTGAGGTAGTCTTCTTTGGGTTAAATCTGCTTGGTGTTCCATTACTTTCTTGTACTTGGATATTAATATCTTTCTCTAGGTTTGGGAAGTCCTCTGTTATTATGCCTTTGAATAAACTTTCTACCCCTATCCCTTTCTCTACCTCCTCATTAAGGCCAATAACTCTTAGATTTGCCCTTTTAAGTTTATTTTCTAGATCCTGAGGGCATGCGCCATTGTTTTTTTTTTTTCTTTTATTTCCTCCATATGTTTTCAACTGGCCTGACTTCAAGCTCACTAATTCTTTCTTCTGCTTGATCAATTCTGCTGTTAAAGAACTGTGATGTGAACAGACACTTATCAAAAGAAGACATTTATGCAGCCAACAGACACATGAAAACAGCTCATCATCACTGATCATCAGAGAAATGCAAATCAAAACCACAATGAGATACCATCTCACGCCAGTTAGAAAGGCGATCATTAAAAAGGCAGGAAACAACAGATGCTGGAGAGGATGTGGAGAAATAGGAATGCTTTTACACTGTTTGTGGGAATGTCAGTCAGTTCAACCATTGTAAAAGACAATGTGGCGATTCCTCAAGGATCTGGAATGAAAAATACCATTTGACTCTGCAATCCCATTACTGGGTATATACCCAAAGGATTATAAATCAGTCTACTACAAAGGCATGTGCACACGTATGTTTATTGCTGCACTATTTACAATAGCAAAGACTTGGAACCAATCCAAATGTCCATCAATGATAGACTGGATAAAGAAAACATGGCACATATACACCATGGAATACTATGCAGCCATAAAAAACGAATGAGTTCATGTCTTTTGCAGGGACATGGATGACCCTGGAAACTATCATTCTCAGCAAACTAACAGAGGAACAGAAAACCAAACACCACATATTCTCACTCATAAGCGAGAGTTGAACAATTAGAACACATGGACACAGGGAGGGAAACATCACACATCATGGCCTGTCAGGGGGTTGGGGGCAAGGGGAGGGGAAGCATTAGCACAATACCTGATGCATGCGGGGCTTAAAACCTAGATGATGGGTTGATGTGTGCAGCAAACCACCATGGCACGTGTATACCTATGTAACAAACCTGCATGTTCTGCACATGTATCGCAGAACTTAAAGCAAAATAAAAAATAAAAATAAAAAAAAGAACTCTGCTGCATTCTTGAATATGCCAATTGCATTTTTTTTTTTTTTTTGAGACGGAGTCTCGCTCTGTCACCCAGGCTGGAGTGCAGTGGCCGGATCTCAGCTCACTGCAAGCTCTGCCCCCCGGGTTCACGCCATTCTCCTGCCTCAGCCTCCCGAGTAGCTGGGACTATAGGCGCCCGCCACCTCGCCCGGCTAGTTTTTTGTATTTTTTAGTAGAGACAGGGTTTCACCGTGTTAGCCAGGATGGTCTCGATCTCCTGACCTCGTGATCCGCCCGTCTCGGCCTCCCAAAGTGCTGGGATTACAGGCGTGAGCCACCGCGCCCGGCCAACCAATTGCATTTTTCAGCTCCAGAATTTTTGCTTGATTCTTTTTAATTATTTCAATCTCTTTGTTAAGTATATCTGATAGAATTCTAAATTTCTTCTCTGTGCTATCTTGAATTTCTTTGAGTTTCCTCAACACAGCTATTTTGAATTCTTTGTCTGAAAGGTCACATATTTGTTTCTCAGGATTGGTCCCTGGTCCCTTATTTAGTTCATTTGGTGAGGTCAAGTTTTCCTTCATGGTGTTGATGTTAGTAGATGTTCTTCAGTGTCTGGGAATTGAAGACTTATGTATTTATTGTAGTCTTCACTGTCTGGGCTTATTTGTAACTGTCGTTCTTGGGAAGGCTTACCAAATATTTGAAAATACTTAGGTGTTGTGATTCAAGTTGTATCTGCTTTAGGGGACACCCCACACCTAGTAATGCTATGGTTCTTGCAGACTGGTAGAGGTACCACCTTGATAGTCTTGGACAAGATCTGAGAGAATTCTCTGGAATACCAGACAGAGTCTCATTCTCTTCCCGGACTTTCTCCCAAACATATAGAATCTCCCTCTCTGTGTGTTCTGAGCCATGTAAAGCTGGGGATGCAGTGACACAAGCACCCCTGTGTCACCAACACTATGACTGCATTGCATCAGACTTGAAGCCAGCACAGTGCTGGGTCTCCCCGAAGGCCTGCTGTACGTAGTCCCTGGCTACTACCTATGTTTGTTCAAGGCCCTAGGGCTCTATGGTCGGCAAGTAGCAAAGTCAGTTAGGCCTGTGTCCTTCCCTTCAGGATAGTGAGGTACCCCATACCCTGTATGGGCCCAGAAGTGTTGTGCAGGAGTCAGGGACTAGAGTCAAAAACCTTAGAAGTATACCTGGTATTCTACTAAACTGCAGATGAGCAGGGACTCAAACCACAAGACACAGTCCTTCTCACTCTTCCCTTCCTTTTCCAAAGGCAGAGGAACCTCAACCTGCAGCCACCGCCTCCCTAGGCCACAAGAAGTACTGCTGGACAACCATCGATGTTCCCTTAAGGCCCAACATCTCTTAAATCAGCTTGTGGTGAATGCTGCCTGGCCTGGAACTCACCCTTCAGCTCAGCAGGCTCCCCACTGGCCCAGGGTATGTCCAGAAAATGTCATCCAAGAGTCAAGTCCCAGAATCAGGAAACACAATAGCCCACTTGGTGCTCTACCCCACTGTGGCCTTGCTGGCACCTAAGGTGTAAGACAAAGTCCCCTTTACTTTTCCCTCTGCTCTTCTCAAGCAGGAGTCTCTCTCCATAGCCAGCATAGCTGGGAATGTCCCGAGTCTCACCTGAAGCCATCAAGTCTCAGAGGCTCACCCAAGGCCCTTGATTAGTACCTAGGAATTACTGGTTATTCAGGGCCCAAGGTCGCTTCAGATAGCAGGTGATGAATGCTGCCAGCATTGGGTCCTTTCCTTGAAGGCAATGGGTTCCCTTCATATGGGAGCTAGGGCTTCAAATAGGGGCCTCATGACTCTGATCATTGCCCTATCTTGCTGTAGCTGAGCTGGTATCCAAGATGCAAGACAAAACCCTTCCCACTCTTCCCTCTCCTCTGCTCAAGTGAAAAAAGGGGTCTCCTTTGGAGCCTCAAGTTGTGCAGACTGGAGTTAGGGGAGGGGTGATGCTGGCATTCCCTTGGCTGCCCCAGCAGGTGTCTCAGTATGTCATGTGTCCCCCTAATCCACTGTCTCTGGGCCTAGTTCTGCACTAGGCCTCACCTAGGGGTTGCGGTGCTTATGACCCAGACTGCCTTTCAAGTTTACTTGGAGACACAGAGCGTCATAGCCCTTGGTGGTGAGGTTCATGGGCACTCAAGTTAGGACTGCTGGGATCAGCGATTCCCCAGTGGCTAGGGGTGGTTTAAATGCTCCCTCCCCAGGCAGGCATCAGCTGAGTTTGGTCTGGTTTTCCTCTCTGCTCTAACAGGACAACTCTGAGGTCAGTGCCTCACAATTACGGTGTTCTCCCTCCTCCAGCACTCACAGACACTCTCAGCACCATGCCTCTGCAGCCAGGGGTTGGGGAAGGACAGTGTCCATGACTCATGACTATTTTTTCCTATCTCTTCAGTGCCTCTTTTAGCAATATGAAATTAAAACCAGGTAAAATGAGTGCTCACCTGGTTGTTGGTTCTTATGAAAGTGTTCTTTTCTGTGTAGATGTTAACTTGTTGTCCTGGTGTGGGGTTGGGGCTGGAGAAGGATTTGTGAAGCCTTCTATTCCACCATCTTTCTCCATCCTCTCCTCTTTGCATGTCTTTTGTTTGTTTGGGGTTTTTTTTTCTGTTTGTTTTTGAGACGGAGTGTCATTCTGCCACTCAGGCTAGAGGGCAGTGGCGCCATCTTGGCTTACTGCAACCTCTGCCTCCTGGGCTCAAGTGATCCTCCCACCTCAACCTTTTGAGTAGCTGAACCACAGGCATGCATCAACATGCCCAGCTAATTTTTGCATTTCTGATAGAGTCCATGTTTCGCCATGTTGCCCAGGCTGGTCTTGAATGCCTGAGCTCAGACGATCCACCCGCTTTGGCCTACCAAAGTGCTAGGATTACAGGTATCAGCACACCCAGCCTCATTACGTGTTTTAAATTCAGAGGTCCTGCAACATCTGACCTCACTATCTGTTTTTACACTGAACATGATTTGTTCAATGACACAGGGCTCTCTAAAGACTCCATATCCTGGACTTTTAACCTGAAATCAGTAAAATGAGAAATCAATGATGGTACCCTGTAACTACAATTTGTACTGAGCCCAGGAATCTGTACCCCTTTCTCCTAATGCTTTCTGTGTTGAGTCCACACTTGCAACATCTTCAGAAAACTGAAGACACTGAGGATGAGGACTAGGTAATTCAAGAGAATTCCTCTCCAGCATATAGCAGGGGCTCAACAAAGGGAGGGAAAACAAGAAAGATAGTCCAGATGTGACTCTCACTCCCTGTCACTGGAGGAGGGGGTGTGTTGGGATATGGTGGGGGACCTGAGGGATGGCACAGGGAAAGTGAAATGACTTTAAAGTAAGGGCTGGTCACTGAGGGTCACAGAGAGGGCACAGGTGAGGGGAGGAGGCTTCAGTTGCCCCAGGGAGGGACCTGGGGCCTGCCAGTGCCTTATTGACATCTCTTTGCTGGCTTGTCCTTAGGTCTATTTCTGTGACCCAAAGATACTCCAGAAACCCTGGAAAGAAAACAATTTTCCCTCACCTTGGTGGTAGGAAGGGCTGACAGAGGGCAGGGATAGTCCAACTTCCCTCTTCAAATCCATCCTCAGGCCATGCCTCTCATCCTCTGACCTCCTTAAAGGCACTTGCCTCTTCCTGTCACTGCTCTCCAAGGCCACTCAAAGCTAGAGAAAGGGTATCTTCAGGAGATGAAAGGGTATAAACTCAGATACCCACTTATATAAGTCACTCCATTCCTCCCTCCCAGCAGTTCAGGAGGTCTCAGCCCTATTACCCTTCTTTCCCCTTTCTTAGCCTCTGAGATCAGACTTCCCCTTTGGGATCTCCTACTTTTTCTTGCAGAGAATTCCAATATCAGGAGAGGACCTATTCCTGTTTACTCTTTTTGCCTCTGACTTGTAGTCCTAGAGAGGCTGACAGTGACCTGGCTTTCTGGAGTGACTCTGGGTACTGAGCAAAGGAGGGAACCCAGACTCAGAGAGGGATTGCAATCTCATGTGTCTGGAATCCAAGTGTAGCTTCACAAGAACATTCAAATCACTGCACATGGGTCATCCTATCAACTTTTTCTAGAACAAAAGAATCTAAGGAAGTTCATGCTTTCAGGACAAATAGAACATTGGTTTATTTCTCTCATACAGATCCCTACCTAGGACACCACCTTCTAGTCACTGCTGCTGGGATGACTCCTGAGGCCTGTGGGGCAGCATAATGGTCACCTCCCCATCTCCACACCTTGTGCATAGGGATCTTCAGAGGACAGGTTCCCTTGCATCCTCCAGGCCATTTCCACCCCATGGGATGGTGTAGACTGGTCCAGCATTAATGCACAGCCCAAGGAGGTGGCAGGAGGTAATGGAGTGGTCTGAGGCTCCCTCTACTCAAAACCTCCCCAGTTGTTAGCCCAAGGATGGTCCAAGAGGCTTGGAGCCTTAAGTGAACACCCAAGGTGACAATGAACCCAGGAGGGCTATTTAGTCCCTTGTTACTCAGCTGGATAACTTGGCACCTTCCTACCAACATCTTCAGAGAATGGAATTATCTCCCAGGAGAATCTGAGCCAGGAGGTCATGAAGGAGGCGGGAACCATGACCTGCTGACATTAAGAGCTTCCTCCCTGTAACCTATTTCTCTCTCCCTGATACATCACCCCTCATCTATGGCATACCCCAAATCTATGAAAACATGCACCTGAGTCTTGGCTTCACAGGGCCTTGGCCAGCCTTGGAGAACCTAGCAGAGCATGGCATCCACCAGGAAGGTGGGCATGTAGGTCACGGGGAGGTAGAAAACTTGGCATCCCAGCCAGCTGCATAGCAAGTGCAGGGGTGGCAGATGGTCAGCTCCATGCAGTCAGTCACCAATGATAGATTTGTACTGCATTTTGACCAAAGGCTCCTATGTGCTTTTTTGAGGTCTGTTCAAAATGAGAAAAGATCCTTAATGTACTAGCACATCCTTCCCCTCCCACTTAGAGCTCTGAATTGGGAGGAGAGTATCTAAGAATCCCTAGGCCCCTCAATGATATGCCTCAAGTCTAATCCATCCATATTCCCCAGGGAGTGCCCCAACCCTCACTCCAGCAAAACCTGTTCCACACTAAGCCCCCTCGGCCTCTCTTCCTAAGATATCTGGGCTGCATAAATTGAAGGTCTCTATTAACAGCCTAAGAACATGAAAATAAGCTATCTCTAAACCCAGCTGCCCATGAGTCCACAGGTGTCTATCCTCTCTGGCTTTAGTTTCCTCTTCAAAATAATGAGAGGTTCAGATGAGCCAGTGGTTTCAATTATAGGAGCTTGGATTCTTCTTGTAGGTGACCAGTTGACCACATGGCTAAATGGACTAAATGTCCTCACTTTGTTGGGGAGGTGGAGTCTGGAGGACAGACTCTCACACTGTTGGAGGCACTAGTGATGGACCTAGACTTCTAGACAAGGATTTCTTTATCTCCCCACTGTCCACAGCTTACTCACAGGATGTCAGAAACTTCTCCCCATAAGATCTCCTTGACCTCGGGGCTGGCCTAGTCCGACAGCTCCTTGAGGTTCTGTAAATGCCTCTCAGAGCTGGCCATACTGGTCTTGAAGTGACCAGGTTCAATCACAGCCATCTTCACTCCAAAGTGGGAGAGCTCCCTCCTGCATGGCAGACATGCAGAAGGGCAAGGACTTCAGAAATCTTAGGAGGCAAAATACAAAAAACAAAGAAACCCAATACAAATCCAGCATGCAACAGCAGTGGAAGAGGCTAGAAAGCTTGGAGAGTTGGGAAGGGCAGCAGATAGCAGATGAAAGTTATGATGGTGGCCTTGCCTCTCTCTGGGGTTTCCACATTTTACATACCAAAGCTTACTAGCCCTAAATCCTACCAATTCAAGAGCAAGGCAGCACCTCAGTGCTATCACTTCCTATGCCCCTCACATCCAGTGGATCACAAGAATTCCCATCTTCCACCTCCTCTGCAGTCCTCAGCCCCTCCCTTCTTCTCCTGCCCCAGGAATCTCCCTGGCCTCTGAGCTGGGCAATGGCAGCTGTCCTCTGTGGAGCATCCCTCTGCCTTCAGTCTGACTCCCCACACTCACAGCCACTGGGGTCCCTGCAGTCAGTGGGTGTCTAGAAGTCAACTAGACCAAGGAGCTCTCCTGAGCAAATCCTTTTTTGGGGGGGTTCCACTGCCAACAGCATGAAGCACAGCTCCTGCCCAGGGCCTCCACCAGCCCACATGCACCCACCTGCCCAGCCTTCCCCAAGGCCTGGCCCTGTGCTTCACCCCATGAGGACCCCACAGCACAGGCAGATGGCTGAGGCTCTCCCTGGGCCTAGGCTGAAGACAAAAGTCATTCCCCCATTTCTGTTCAAGGCTGCCAGGTGGGGAATCCTCAATCTCCAGCTCAGACCCCATCTCCAGGAACTTCCCCAACTCAGGTGGCTGCCATGGCCAGCAGGGCTGACTGGGTCACAACCCCTATGAGAATTGGCAACCAACCTTCTAGCTCTCTTGCTCCTCTCTCAGGTGTCAGAGCTTTTCAGTCAGGGCCAAAATCTTGTTGTCCTGGGCTGAGTATATTGGGCACTCAACCAAGGGCCTAAAGAGTCTGTTGTATGGACTAAGATGCTCACCCCATGTCTCCTAGGCTCCCTGCAACTGCATGTCACAGTGGCTTCATCCTGGGCTCTGGAGCCAAATATGCCAGTTCCAGTCTGTTTCAGACATTTTCTGCCTATGAGGCCCACTCAATAGGGTCAAAGGTGAGTTCAGGAACCATGTGGTCTGGGGCCCCTCCCTCCCCAGAACATGCAGAAGCTGTTCCCAAGAAGTGACTGGCTAAATCCATAAGGGCAACAGGACACACAAAATGAGAGAGGGGCATCTCGATAAGGGGCCTCTAAGGCTATGATTACATAAAACTACTGCAAAGGGCTCCCACAGAAGAACAGGTGCAGGAGGACGAGGGAGGGCCCTGTCCCAGGCCAATACCAGAGGGAGTCGGAGAAGGCCTCCACACTGTACTTGGAGATGCAGTAGCCTCCACCAAAAAGTGAAACCTGCCCCACGATACTGGAGAGATTGATCACACAGCCCCTGACCTTCCTCATTAGGGCAGCAGGCTCAGAGTCACATCAATCACCCCCAACAGTATGGTCAAAAAGTCCTGTTCCATCAACCACTCATTGCAGCTGGAGACCAGGCAGATGCCAACGTTATTCACCAGGCCCCAAAGTCCTGGGATGGTAGGAAGATGAGAGCATCACTGTTGTGTTTATGCAGTTGGACACAGTTAGGGTGCAAGTTCATTTTCCAGTTCAATGTATTTATTGAGTCAACAAATGTGCTACATGGAATAAGGGAAAGGAGTGGAAGAGAGGAAATAAGAATGGGGTGGCTTCAGAGTTTCAAGGTTTGCACCCATTTCAAGGTATTAGGGGTGAGGGGTGGTCCTTCCCATCTCTGCTCCTAGTGCCTGGCACCCAGCATGCAGTAAAGCCAATGCTGTGAAGTGCATGGACAGAACTTGAGAAAACAGAATGAGGGCCAAACAAATATCTCTCCAGGGGAGAGAGATAGACACAGGAAATAGGAAGACAGGAATGGGGTAAGACAGAGAAACCAAGGGGAAAGGACAGAAGAGACAAGAAAAAGGAAAGGAAAGAATAAGAAAAACGCATGAGTAATTACTTTCTGTATCCTGGTTAGGAGAGATACACTTAAACACTAAGACTAGGGGAAGTTAGAGAACAGGCCTGCACTGGCCATCAGAGGACAAGCTGTGCTACAACCTGCAATAATGCCAAGGCAATATCTGTCCTGGAAGAAAAGGTCACCCTGTGTACCTGGGAATCCCAAAGCTCACTGTGGACTGAATGGCCAGAGCACACAGGGGAGGAGGGAAGGGGGTCTTATGCCACACAGGTGTCCAGACTGTACTCTCTGCCCCAGGAAGTACCACTCTTTCTTCCCATGATCCCATAAGGCCACCTCTGCCCTATCCCCATAGGGCCCAGCAAGTTTTGGGGAAGATTCTACAGAAGACACAGGGGAGCAAACTAATAGCATGAAAGATCTGGAGTAGTCAGAGCTACAGAGCTACAGACTCCAGGCTGGCAGGGGCAGGGGTGTGTGTGGGTGAGGACTGGGGGATACGGGAGACAGAGATTGATCCTAGGAATATTAGAAAAACAATAAGGCCTGCAATGGTAGCCCTTCCCCCACTCAGAAACCTTTCCTGGACTTGAAGGAATGAGGATTCTTTGATTCAATAGTTTTACTTTTTTTGAATAGCACTGCTAAGCCTGTCAACAAACCTTGGTAGAGAATCATTACTCAGATGTTACTTATGCCAGGAAAAAACTTCGGCATTCAACGATATAGAATCCCTTTAACAAATTATGGTCTCTCCACATGCTGGAATATGGAGACCTTGATTGTTATGTTGTGGAAGAAATTTGATGATGAAAATGCTGACCCCAGAATGTGTAAAGTAGAGGGAGATTAACCCTGGAGGCTGGGATTAGGGTGAATGTCGTTTCACTCCCATCCTCTTCTATCATTTCTCCAATGAGAAATCCTCTCTTACTGTCCTATCTATCCAATCTTATCCTCTTCTATAATTTCTCCATGTTTTCCATTTACAATCAGAACAAAGCAATCAATGATCTCCCTTTCCCCAAAAGGAACAGGATTCATCACTCGGTGTTTGATGTGAAGTCCCTTCAGCTCTCCAAGCCCCAGTGTCCTGGTGAGTCAAGTGGAGATCATCTTAAAGCCCTCAACAGGGACAAGTGTGAAGGAACCAGTAAGACAATGCTGAGATCAGAAGCCTGGATCCTGCCCGGCCCCATCCCCGATGGTCTCATGCCAACTGTCAGGACCCCACATTCTCCAGAGACTGGGCTCTAACCACAGGCTGGACTCCTCTAACCCTGGGCCCAGCCACGGCCACTCTAGGACTTCTGCTCTGGAAAATGGAAAGCTCAAGCCCCTGAAAATAAAAGTCTTGGGAATGTTCCCAGTTAGCAGACACTAGGTCTTCCCTAGTGACACACAGAGAAGAGAAACAAACAGGCATGAGGAGGGATTGGGTTGGTACCTCTGTCCCCCACACGCTCCTTCGCCCACTGGGCAGCTGCAGCAATGCTCTCTGTCTTGGTGATGTCCATGGTCACCATCTCCAGCCTGTCTGAAGTCTGGCCCTTAGCTGCTTGGCCCCCTTCTCTGTCCTACACGCAGCTCCCACAAGCCTTGTGCATCCAGCTGTCTGGCCAGCAGGTTCCTGAAGCGTGAGTTACAGCTCATGATGAACGCATACTTGTCTCTCAGGTGACTCACCACCTGCCTCTCCCTGTACCAGTGCAGAAGTGACTTTGCAGAGGACAGACCCAGACGGGCTGGGGTGAAATGAGAGTCTGGCCTCTGTTCAGACAG
This sequence comes from Macaca thibetana thibetana, assembly GCF_024542745.1. Lineage (NCBI taxonomy): Eukaryota > Metazoa > Chordata > Mammalia > Primates > Cercopithecidae > Macaca > Macaca thibetana. The sequence goes on from NC_065588.1 coordinate 53,280,037, forward strand.
GATGATTCAAGAACACAGAGGGCTGCGGTAGGCAGGGAGGCCCTCAGGCATTTTAGCAGAAAGTCCTCATTTTCCTCCCTGATCACTGTCTTTCTGCACCATCTTTTACCCTGGCTTCATCTCTCTGCTCTTTCAACTGCCTTTGCAGGCACTCATGCATGCAATTGCAAATCCCAAGTCCTGCCCAGTGAGTAGTTATCACTACTCAGCAATGTTTCCCTAGTCCATCAATGCCTCTCTGCCTTGCTGTGCCTACTCAGGTGTACACACAAGTATCCACACAGATGCCCACACACACACACACCATGACACACACCACTCTGATCTACAAACAAGGGTCAGAACTTGTCTCTACATATCTTGTGAAACGGTTTGGATATCTGTGCCACCAAAATTGCATGTTGAAATGTGGTCCCCAATATTAGAGGCAGGGGCTGGTGGAAGGTGTTGGGTCATGGTAGTGGATCCCTCACAGCTTGATGCTGTCCTGGAGACACTGGAATGAGTTGTCATGAGATCTGGTTGTTTAAAAGTGTGGCATCTCCCCAGCTCTCTCTCTCTTGCTCCCACTCACTATGCGACAAATCAGTTCCCGCTTGACCTTCTGCCGTGGTTGTAAGCTTCCTGATGCCTCACCAGGAGCCAAGCAGATGCATGCTTGTACAGCCTGCAGAACCATGAGCTAATTAAACCTGTTTTCTTTATAAATTACCCAGTCTCAGGTATTTATTATAGCAACACAAGAATGGCCTAACACACACTGTATACCAGCACTCCTGAACCATGGTCACCCAGAACAGACTTTACTGGGAAGTTACTGGTTTGCAGGCACATTCGGTGGAAATCCTGCTCTGAGCCTGAGTTTCCTCATCCCACTCAGCATGTAGAATCAATCACTCCCCAGAAAAGTGGGGCACGATCAGGCTCTCTAGGATGAGAAGGAGAAGGCAAAAGAGTGGACAGGAGCAGGTCCCCTCCTGCTACAGTAGTTTTCTGGGGCAGAAAGAAGTGGAAGATCCACAGGGGAGTCCAACCTTACAGGTAAAGAAAGGGGAAAGAAGGGAATGGAGCCTTGGAACCCACAGGAAGGAAGCATCCAGGGCTGCTGGGAGGGGGAATGAAATTACTTACGCAGGTGTCACAGGGCTCACCCGCTCACCTCCTAATATGCCCTGGGTGCTGGCTCCACTGTCCTCCGCCCTCCCCTGTCAGAGCCCACATCCAGGATCTGGACCCCTCAGACACTGAGAGGCTAAAAACATTGCTCATTTGGACAAGGACAATGAGGATGGTGTGTTCAAAACCTTGCCCAAGCAGGGAAGGATATGAACCCTAGTAACTGGAAAGGTATTACTTTAGTTTGTATCAAGGTGTTGATGGACAGGAGGGATCTTCTCCTCAGGAGACTACAGAATGGGGTACAGACCGTACCTCACTGCTGTCCAAGGAAGGTCCCTCCAGGTGAGGTCGAGGAAACTATTTCATAACTGGTGGGCAGGATGTAGAGGGGCAAGGAGCTGAGGGAGTAGGGGTGGGACAGAATAATCCAGGGTTTCTTTGCACTGGGCGTCTCTCCCACTGTCCATGTTTGCCCAATTTCTGTCCCCTAATTGAAGGAAGAAGTGGAGATGGACTGGGAGGGGGAAGGAGAGGTTTCCTGCAGAAACCAGAGGCTAGCAAAGAGCCGCGCGCCCCCTGGTGGTTCTTCTCTAGCCCTGCAGTCACGACGTGTGCATCGGCCTGGGATCGGCCAAGGCTCTTCAGCTCATACCAATGGTCACGCTCTCCAGCATCAGGGCGCCCCCATATCTCCCTGCACGAATCCTCCAAGGAGGGAAACAGCAAGACTGCTGGCTGGTAAGAGACTGGATTCGTGTTAATTAGGCAATATGGATGGAGCCTTGAGTGTGCTGCATACTAGAGGTTTGACAGACTCGCAGGGGCTCCGAGACTGAGTCCTGTCATTTTTTTATTTCCAGCCCCTGGCAGCGCTAGCTTCTAGCAGAGATAATGAATGTTGAGGTAGCTGACACTGCAACATCTGGCTTCGCTTTCCATTTTCATCACTATTTCTTACATCTTGCGACACTATGAGATTTCCTAAAGCCTCCATTTTTCTCATCTTTATAACGAGGGAGGAGAATCCCGATGAGTTTGTCAAGTCCTCCCAACTCCAATTTCAGGGAGTCGAAGAATCCATATGCCTTTATTAAAATGTTGAAAACTTAGAAAGATTGGGTCTTGGGAAGCACTGGAGAATTTCTGACCAGCATACATTAGGTGCTCAACAAAAGTTAACAGAAACGGAAGAAATCTGGAATCAACAAGAGACTTACCACATCTACAGAAAGGCTGGGGGAGGGGTGCAGATCAGGAGGTGGGAGAGTGAGGGAGAAACAGAAGCTGGGAGAGATAGGAGACCGAAGGAGCGGGGAAGGGTGGAGGCATGCGGGGAGGTTGCCGATGCTGTAGGCAGCAGAGGGATATTAATAATATCTGGGTCCCTTCCAGTCTTTTATCAGTCTTTTCAAGCTTCCTCTTCCTTAGACTAATGTCACACCCTCTCCCTTCTCACACTTGGGAAATCACAGAGGAAACAGTTGTCCTTCATCTCGTGAAAGATAGGGGGTGGGAAGCAAAGACATTCACTTTCCCCTTCTCAAATCCCTCTGAGATCATCCTACAAATCCCTCAGCCTTCATGGAGACACCTCCTTCCTCACGCAAGAAATTTCCTAGAATTCCTAGGGCTGAGTCAGCTCCACAGAAGTGGATACCCAACATTGCTTTTTTTATCCTGACCCCAGTCTAGGAGAAGCTCTCCACGGGTCTTTTTTTTTTTTTAAACTTTTGGACATTGTGGGCCCCGTCGAGAATCTACGGAAGGTTCTAAGCCCCCACAAAAATGCACATAACACAAAAATCAAAAACTTGCATATACTTTTCATAGAGTTCACACCTAAAACCATTAGCTGCATGGAATCCAGCTCAAGAATCCTTGTAACATGGGCTTATTGAACTACTAGCTGTGTGACTGGGGCAAGTTATTTAAAGTTTCTGTGCTTTGGTTTCCTTGTCGATGGTAGTACTCACTCCACGAAGTTGTTATGACGATTAAATGAGGTGATATGGATAAAGCCCCTTACAACTGCATCTGGCCAATGGTGCGTATTCAATAAACATTAGCTGTTACCATTACTACATCTCTCTGTGGTAATTCATAGTGACATCTGGGAATGTTCCCACCCTTCTATGTAAAAAACACAACCCAAGACAGACAAATAAAAGACCTGGCTCATGTTGATCTAATTCAGAGAGGAAAAAATGGCTGGTGGTAATAGGACTAGAGAGGTCTCTCAATGTCAATTCCACAAGAGGGGATTCCTTTTTCCTTATCCCCAACAAGTGGAAAAAGGGCATGCTTGTATATATTATCTCATGTATCCCATATAATAACCTGTAAGGGAAGCATCATTATCCTCACCTTATATATTAAGAAACTGACATTAAACTCCTATCTCTCACCAGACACAAAATTCAACTCAAGATGGATTAAAGACTTACATATATGACCCAAAACTATTATTAAAATATTAGAAGAAAATCTAGTATTGGGGTAAAAATCTAGTATCTAATATAAGGAAAAGTCTCCTGGACATTGGACTAGGCAAAGAATTTATGACTAAGATCTCAGAAGCACAGGCAACAAAAACAAAAAAACAAACAAATGGGACTTAAACTAAAAAGCTCTGCACAACAAAAGAAATAAGCAACAGAATGAACAACCCGCAGAATTGGAGAAAATATTTGTAAACTACTCATCTGACAGGGGACATATCCAGAATATACAAAGAACTCGAGCAAGGAAAAAAAAAAAAAACCCACAAATAATCCCACTAAAATGTGGGCAAATGACACGAATGGACATTTTTCAAAAGAAGATATACAAATGGCCAACAGATATACGAAAAAATGCTCAACATCACTAATCATCAGAGAAATGCAAATAAAAACCACAATGCCATATCATCTTACCTCAGTCAGAATGGCTACTATTAAAAAGATTAAAAAAAAAAACAGATGTTGGCAAGGATGTGGAGCAAAGAGAACTCTTAGACATTGCTGGTGGGAATGTGAACTAGTACAACTTCTATGGAAAACAGTATGCAGATTTTTCAAAAAACTAAAAGTAGAACTGCCATTCAACCCAGCAATCCCACTACTGGGTATTTACTCAAAGGGAAAGAAATCAGTACATTAAAAAGACACCTGCACTAGTATGTTTATCACAGCACTATTCGCAATAGCAAAGACGTGGAATCAACCTAAGCGTCCATCAACGAATAAAAGGATAAAGAAAATGTGGTATATATACACAATGGAATACTATTTGGCCATTAAAAAGAATGAAATTATGTCTTTTGCAGCAATGTGGATGGAACTGGAGATCATTATTTTAAGTAAAACAAACGAGGCATAGAAAATCAAATATTGCATGTTCTCACTCATATGTGAGTGCTAAAAGATGTGTACACATGGATGTGGAGAGTGAAATGGTACACAGTGGAAACTTGGAAGGAAGAGGGAATAGGAGGTGGGTGGATGATGAGAAACTAGTCGATGGGTACAATGCATGTTATTCTTGTGATGGATAACCTATACATGTAACAAAACTGCACATGCACCACATCAATCTGTACAAATAAATATTTTTAAAAAACAAAAACAAAAACAAAAGAAAATAAACTGAGATTCAGAAAGGTTAAGTGACCTGCCCAAGATCACACAGCTACCAAGTGGTGGAAAAAAGTGTCAAAAACAGGTCTGATTCAAAAACTGGTGTTATCTCCACAGTGTCTTGTAAAGACCCGGTGAAAAGGGAAAAACTGAGCAGAGAGAGCCAAGGACAGGGGAGTGGGTCACAGGCTTTGAGGAGACTAGAAAGCTCCTAATCAATCTGGTACTGCTGGGCAAACCAGATGCCTCTCTAGCTTGGGGAAGCTGTGGCAGGAGGGCAGAGCAACCTCCACGACTACACTTGGCTTCCTGACTCAGTAGCCTTCTGGAAGTTCACACTGTGGACACGAGTGCAATCACTGCCAAATGCCTCAGCCTTAACCTGTCCACAAGGCACCTGCCTCCACCGGTAAGTCAGACATGTGGGTTGATCCCTGGGGCAGCCTGCCTCATCCCTTCTGCCAGGGTCCAGGCACAGCCCTTTTCCCGACCCGACTCTGGGAAGTCGCCTGTCTTTATCTCTGCCTCTCAATACCCCCTCCCTGGTACCTTCCTTCCTTTCTGATTGTTGATCACAAAGTCTTGTCTACACTTTTTTGGGGAAAAAAAGTGGGGCGGGGAGGAGAAAAAGTAAATTTCCAGGAATTGTTTCACTGCTGCTGTTCCTGCTGCATAGGGCAAAGCTGCTGGCCTGCTCCTTTTGCCCAGGTTGGCGAGGAGCCTGGCCTCCTGCTCCTCCCTCTTTCTCTTCCTCCCAGTCTCTCTCTTTCCAGCTGCACCCCCACCCCCTAAAAAAGCCCCACATGAAAACTGCAGAGCTATCACTTATTTCTTCCTGAGGGAGGAGCTTTCCCTTCTGCCAGAAGGAACCACCATCACTTCCTCTTTCTACAAATACACATTGGGCAACAGGAGTAGGTGGGAGCAGGGAGCAGGTAGAGGTGAGGCTGCATGGGGGATGTCTCCATGTGGGAAGGACAATTCAGAGACCCAGGAGATAGGAGCCACTAAAGGGCAGTCTTGTGAGGAACAGAAATGGTCACAGATGTGGCCATCTGGAGAGGACCAAGTCCAAACCAGGGTCTTCCTTGGAGGGTGCTTGGTCTAGGATAGGCTTCATTTGCATGGGTCAAAAGGAAGTTCTCAGAAGGCTCCTTACTGAAGAGAAATATCAATGGGATAGAAACTAAGATCCTAGAGAGAAAATGAGAGCAAAACTAACTGAAAAATTGAAGTAAACAACATTTTACACTGTCGTGGTTCATCATGATGGTTTGTTTTTGTTTTGTTTTGTTTTATTGAGACAGAGTCTCACTCCATGGCCCAGGATGGAGTGCAGTGGCGTGATCTCAGCTCACTGCAACCTCTGCCTCCTGGGTTCAAGAGATTCTCCCATCTCAGCCTACTCTGTAGCTAGGATTACAGGCATGCACCACCATGCCTGGCTAATTTTTGCATTTTTAGTAGAGACAAGGTTTCACTATGTTGGCCAGGTTGGTCTCGAATTCCTGACCTCAGGTGATCCGCCCACTTCAGCCTCCCAAAGTGCTAGGATTACAAGCATGAGCCACCTAGCCTAGCCCATGATTTTTTGTTGTTGTTGTTGTTTGTTTTGTTTTTTTTAAGAGATGGGATCTAGCTCTCTTGCCCAGGCTTCAGTGCAGCGGTGTGATTATGGCTCACTGCAGCCTTGAATTCCTAGTCTCAAGTGATCCTCCCACCTCAGCCTTCCAAGTACAGACTGCATCACCATAACTGGCTAATTATTTTATTTTTTTGTAGAGATGGGGGTCTTGTCTTGTTGCCCAGGCTGGTCTCAAACTCCTGGGCTCAAGCAGTCTTCCCATCTCGGCCTCCCAAAATGCTGGGATTACTGGTGTGAGCCACTGCACCGGCCATGATAGATTTTGTGATCTCAGAGCGATCTGATATGTAAGTGGAAGGTTTAAGAAAACTGCAAAATTAAAAATATCCCCTTTAATGGAGATAAATGGCACTGATGGTTGCACAGCAGTGTAAATGCACTTAGTGCCACTGAACTGTACACCTAAAAATGGTTAACATGGTAAATCTTAAGTATATTTTACCATAATAAAAGAATCAATTAGCAAACTTTTAAAAAATATTCTCTTTGAGTGCATAAAATGTGGTGTGTGTGTGTATATATATACACACATACATAAGGGAATATTACTCAGCCATGAAAGGAAATGAAGTACGGATGCATGTTCCAATGTGAATGAACCTTGAAAACATGCTAAGTGAAAAAAAAAAACAGACACAGAAGGTCACATATGATATGGTTCCCTTTCTATTAAGTATCCAGAAAAGGTAAATCCATAGGGACAGGTAGCAGAAGGTTGGGGGCGGGGGAATAGGATTGATTGCTTAATGGTTATAGGGTTTTCTTTGGGGGTAATGAAGATGTTTAGCACTTAGACAGAGGTGGTGGTTGCACAATGTGCATGTCTAAATGCCATTAAATCACACATTTTAAAATGGTTAATTTTATGCTATGGGAATTTCACCTCGACTTAATATATACTCAATCCCCTCCAGGCGACACACCTTTGGCTCAGGCCTAGGCAGCTCTGCCATCTGCCAAGTGTGGCTTGTGTAACACACAACCTCTCTGGGCCTCAAAGAGGGTGAAGAAATCCATCCTCCCCAGAGGGATATCTCCAGAATCAAACGGTATGAAGTGAGGTGAAAGCCCTCTGAGAGGCAGGAAGCTCTGCTGACACACAATGTTCACCCATAACATGCAGCTCAGAATCCCTTACCCACTAGTTTGGAGGGAGAGACAACTCTGCTCTCCCTCCCCCACACCCCATCCCCTGCTCATTCCCTGCCAGCCACCCACCACACCCTTCACGCAGAGAAGTATAGAGCCACAGGGGGAGGGCGCCATTCTCTCTCTCCCTCCCCATTTAGGAATCTCCCTGAAGCTTTGACAAAGCCCCCTTGACACCCCACATTCAATTTTTTTTTTTTTTTTTAACTCTGTCACCCAGGCTGGACTGCAGTGGCCTGATCTCAGCTCACTGAAACCTCTGCCTCCTGGCTCAAGCGATTCTCCTGCCTCACCCTCCCAAAGTGCTGGAATTGCAGGTGTGAGCCACCATGCCCAGCCATTTAATCTTATCTTTCTCCCCAGATTCTCACCTCCAGTCACAAGATGAAGGCAGGGAGCTCACAGCCCTGTGAGGGGCTGGGGAGAATGGCAGGGTTGGGCCAGAGTCATTAAAAGCCCAACTGATTTTCAGATTTATTTTAATCCTCCCCTACACCTCCACATCCAATTTCACTCTAGTAGGAATTAAGACAGGGGAGGCCGGGCGCGGTGGCTCAAGCCTGTAATCCCAGCACTTTGGGAGGCCGAGACGGGCGGATCACAAGGTCAGGAGATCGAGACCATCCTGGCTAACACGGTGAAAACCCGTCTCTACTAAAAATACAAAAAAAATTAGCCGGGCGCGGTGGCGGGCGCCTCTAGTCCCAGCTACTCGGGAGGCTGAGGCAGGAGAATGGCGTGAACCCGGGAGGCAGAGCTTGCAGTGAGCCGAGATAGCACCACTGCACTCCAGCCTGGGCGACAAAGCCAGACTCCATCTCAAAAAAAAAAAAAAAAAAAAAAAAAAAAAAAAAGACAGTGGAGAGAGGGATTCCAAGCTGACTTAGGGAGAGGAAAATACATATATATGTGAAGCATTTGCCACAGGCCCGGCCTGAGCTAAGCACTTTCCTTCCCTCAACATCTCCTTTAATTCTCACAGCATCCCTTTTAGTAGATAATATTGTTGACCCCACTTTGCAGAGGAGAGCACTGAGGCTAAGGAAAGAGGTAAATTCATTCAGCGAGTGAGGGAGGAGCTGAGATTTTAATGCTGGCAGTATGACCTCCCTGCCACTGGCACACCAGGTCTTTTGCTGGGACGTCCCCTGTAACCGGATTGGGGGAATGCAGGAAAAACCCCCGCCTTCTCCACAGAGCCTCAGCAGTGACAGCTACTTCCCGGATGGGAAGGGCGGCCGTGAAGCCAGCACGGAAGCCAGCCCCACAGTCAAGGGCCCTCCAGCCTCCTCACAGCTCCCCACAGCCTGGACCTGCCGGCCCTCCCTCCAGGACGGAGGGGCTCCCAAGGGAAATTCAGGTGAGTGTCGCCCTCTCCCAGGGAAGATGGGAATCAGGGCTTGCAGACAACTGGCTTTCCCGTGTGATCCACAGGTTTTCCTAGGGGTGAATCAGATGTGTGTGGTGTGCGTGTGTGTGTGTGTGTTCCACACTCACGGTCCAAATAACGAGACAGAAAAAGAGCAATGAAGATCTGTGCAAAAGGGCTGAGGAATGAAGTGCCAGGAGAGAGGTGGAGGTTGGAGACCACCTAGGAATGGCGGGTGTGGGGGCATTGAGGGGGTTGTTGAGGGAGAACTGTCTGGGGGTGGGAAGAAATGTTGGTGGACACCAACAGCCCTGGCCTCTTCCACCTGAAACCCCTTAAGAAAGTATCTCTGCTCTTGGGTCAGAGCTAGCAAGTAAGTTGTGTATTATTTATTCACAGTTTGAAAGCTAAACTTCCCTTTCTTGACTCATCAGCCCAGAATCTTTCCCCAAAGCCCCCGACTCCCTCTGGCCTCTACCTTGAGGACACAAGGCTCTCAAGGTCTGCTTTCCCTTCCAACTCTCCTTTCATCCCAATAGGTGTGTGCTGGTCCCAATGTCAGTGAAACCCAGCTGGGGGCCCGGCCCCTCGGAGGGGGTCACTGCAGTGCCTGCCAGTGACCTTGGAGATATCCACAACTGGACCGAGCTGCTCAACCTTTTCAACCACACTTTGTTTGAGTGCCATGTGGAGCTTAGTGAGAGCACCAAGCGCGTGGTCCTCTTTGCCCTCTACCTGGCCATGTTTGTGGTTGGGCTGGTGGAGAACCTCCTGGTGATATGCGTCAACTGGCGTGGCTCAGGCCGGGTGGGGCTGCTGAACCTCTACATCCTCAACATGGCCATCGCGGACCTGGGCATTGTCCTGTCTCTGCCCGTGTGGATGCTGGAGGTCACGCTGGACTACACCTGGCTCTGGGGCAGCTTCTCCTGCCGCTTCACTCACTACTTCTACTTTGTCAACATGTACAGCAGCATCTTCTTCCTGGTGTGCCTCAGCGTCGACCGCTATGTCACCCTCACCAGTGCCTCCCCCTCCTGGCAGCATTACCAGCACCGAGTGCGGCGGGCCATGTGTGCGGGCATCTGGGTCCTCTCGGCCATCATCCCGCTACCTGAGGTGGTCCACATCCAGCTGGTGGAGGGCCCTGAGCCCATGTGCCTCTTCATGGCACCTTTTGAAACGTACAGTACCTGGGCCCTGGCGGTGACCCTGTCCACCACCATCCTGGGCTTCCTGCTGCCCTTCCCTCTTATCGCAGTCTTCAACGTGCTGACGGCCTGCCGGCTGCGGCAGGCAGAACAACCCAAGAGCCGGCGCCACTGCCTGCTGATGTGTGCCTACGTGGCCGTCTTTGTCATTTGCTGGCTGCCCTATCATGTGACCCTACTGCTGCTCACACTGCATGGGACCCACATTTCCCTCCACTGCCACCTGGTCCACCTGCTCTACTTCTTCTATGATGTCATCGACTGCTTCTCCATGCTGCACTGTGTCATCAACCCCATCCTTTACAACTTTCTCAGCCCACACTTCCGGGGCCGGCTCCTGAACGCTGTAGTCCATTACCTTCCTAAGGACCAGACCAGGGCAGACGCACACTCCTCCTCTTCCTCCTGTTCCACCCAGCATTCCATCATCATCACCAAGGGGGACAGCCAGCCTGCTGCAGCAACCCCCCACCCCGAGCCAAGCCTGAGCTTTCAGGCATCCCCTTTGCTTCCAAATACTTCCCCCTTCTCTCCCCCTCAGCCTCTTACATCCAGCTGAGGTAGAGGCCAGGCTCCTCCAACAGTGAAGGAAAAGACACAGGTGAGAGTATAGGTGGGAGATTTGGGGGGATGTAGAGGGGAGGGTCAAATTTGTGTCTATCTTAAAATACAGAGGTATGGAGAGGGAGACAGGGTCGGGAGGGATAGAGAGCAGACCCTCAGTGTTGTACTATTTGTCTTGGTCCTTGTGTCTAAGGAGCCATGCAGAAAAAAAGGTGAAATAAATGGGAGAGATAGTCATGGACTCTGGATCTTTTAAAAATCTGCACTTCCAGCTGGGATTGGGAAGGGAGCTGAGGCTAAAGAGGTGCTCGGCAGAGGAAACTAGACACATTCATTTCATAAATCACTCTGGCCGGAAAGAGTGAGCTCTGCAAGAACGTCACAAAACTCCTTTTGTGTTTGTGAGCTTGTTGATCTTCCAGCTCACTATGCAGGTTATGGGGACAAGAGGCCAGAGGCCAAGGAACCAGGCGACCCCAGCAGGACGTTCTCCAGCTGTGCATCCTATGCACAGCTATGATAAGTGAAGGGGGATGGGGATGTCAGGGGTGGGGGCAAAGCCAAGGTCTGAGACCTGCACCCTGCAGCTGGGTCAGCTGCAGGGTATCTCCACCCTCGGCCATCCAGGAAACACAGCTCCATTTCCTTGTTGACACCCTCCCCTCCCCGTTGTCCATCCTGCTCCCTCCCCACAAGCAGAGGAGCTGTCCCAGAGTCAGCTCCTCATAGCTGACCTCCTCCCAGCTTCGGATCTAGGAAACTTCCAGACTTCTTCTAGGGAGACACAGAGCTACCAGAAAGCCCAACCCACCCCCATCTCTTTCTCTCCAGATCATAGGAAAGTATCAAGGGATGTCATTCTGGGAGCAGCCCTTGGGACAGCCAGCAGCAGGTGCTGACAGATGCTCTGTCCTTCACCCTCTGTCCCCAGCACCAGATGGGGAAGGCCACAGTGGAAACTTCTCAATTCCGTCACAGGGCAGAGCTCTGACACTGTTATAAGTCAGTTCTCCCTGGCCATGTCTTTTCATAATTTTCCTGTCCCACAACTTAGGTTCCTTAACACTTCTTCTACAGATGAAGCAAAGAAGTCCTCTGTTAACAAGTAGATCTTCTGGAAAAGGATCACTTATGTTTGGGAGACTAGGACCCTGTCCATGAAGAACTCTGAAGTAAAGGCCTAAGAACAGGATCTAGTTTCCACCTTCCAATTCCACGTCCTTTGCCTCTTAATCCTGCCCATGGTGAGGGGACTAGAATCACTGATAGCCTCTTCGCCATCTCCTCTGTCCTGCTCAAGTGCTTGATGTATCTGGAATGTTTAACTTGGAGCAACTACTCACTGACCTGGAGACCACCTGTTCTGCTTTGAGAAATCAGACCTGTTCAGTGGATGCACTGACCACGTGCTCCAATTGCATAGCACCCAGGTTTGTCAGGAGCATGGAAGGAAACCTGCATCTCCCTGCTCACTGGGCCCAAATCTGAAAGGGTCTTATGCTGCAGACAGCTGCTCAGTAGCACAGAGCTGAAGGCTTTTTGAATCAGGAGTCTGGGTTGTGGCTTGGGTCGCAGTAAGGGCTTAGCCTACCAATGCAGAATTCACACTGAAAAAGACTTTCGTCTCTTGTCCCAACATAAAGAAGTAAGCCAAGATCTGATGCCCCTATCACTGCCTCCTCTGACGTGGGCTACAGTTGTTTCCCAAAGGAAACCTAATTTTACATCTGTCACATTGCAGGTCACCTCAGAGGCCACTCTCCCAAGATTAGTTATCACCCTGGCAGTATGAATACTTCCCTAAGGCCTCCCATCCATGGAGGGGAAGAGTGGTAACCAGCTGTTACACTCAGCATCTACTGAGCACTGATGGGAGCCCCGCCTGGGCCATGTGCTCTGGGGCCAAATGGACATCACTCCCTAACTTCTTGAGGTCTGTCTCCTCTGTGGAAACACCCATATATCAACCTCATTAAACTATGCCAAACTTTTGCCTCCTCCCTCTTTCAATCTGTCTTGCTCCACTCAAAGACACACCATGTCCCAGCAAATCAAATGGCATTGGCAAAACAAATTGTAGCCAAATCTCTCACTTAGTAACATTAGTCCAAGTAGACACGGGCAGGGACCCACCACTCTCTCTGGGCTGACGGAGGATCCTCTCAGGAATACCCCCTGAAAAGGTTGAGTCTTTGACTTAATTTCCCACTAAAAACAGGTCAACAAGTTAATCCTGGGGAATTCCAGCTACAGAAAAGGAAAATGTGCTACCTGAAAGAATTCTGGCATCTGCTGGGCAGAAATGTGCTACTGAAAGGGTGATGAGCCCAGATATTCTGAACTCCAGGTATGAGCATATTCATAGTAGGTAGGAAGAGAACTCTCATTTCAAATTTCTTTTTTTATTCTAAATAAAAACCACACTTTGTGCTGAACAATGGAATATAAAAGAATCAGATGTACAATGATTTTAGACATCTACTATTTGGGGAAAAAAGTTTACAAAATATACAAAACTTTACAGCAATAGATAGTAAACACTTAAATATTAGGAGGTCAGTACTTATTAATTTAATGGAAGGAGTTAGACGTCAACAACTCTTCTCTGTTTCGTAAGAGACTTTAGCTATTCAAGGTGGGGGCGGCGAGTGGATTGAACAGGGGAAGGATTTTAAAGAAACATCAAAATCGAGTTTCATTTTCATTCTGATGTTAAGCTTACGATGCATAACCACACTGAAACTAATGCTGTGCACCCTGCCTCCTGACTCATTTGGTGCAGGATTTAGGGAAAAGAGTCCCAGATGGGTGCAGACCACTCCATAGAGCCCACTCCCATACCAACAAATACAGTGTCCATCTAGAATTTGCTTTGGAAGTAGTCTGGGGCTTGGGGAAAGGGCCACAGGAGGCCAGAGGAGGAAGAAAATTCAACACTAGCAAAAACATGTCTAGGAAAAAGATATTTAAGCCCAAAGGTTTGGCCTGGAGACAAACAGGTACTCATAGATCAGAAAAGAAGGATATTAAAAAAAAAAACTTTTACCCATCTCCTGGTTCTTAAAGGTCACCTGGGCCTGACCCCTATCCCACCTCCTTTCTTCCTAACTAGCCATGGACGATGGGAACTCCATGGAGTCATAAAATTTAGGACCAAATACTAAGGTTTAGCAGAGCTTCCCAGCAGGTGCTATGGCATCAGTAAGTCACCAGTGGGTCACTGGAGTGCCAGGATACTAATCTCTGCCTCTGGCCACATGGAGCCTCTGCTGTTTAACCCCAGATACCACACAAGTATTACCATTTTCCCCTCAGAAAACAAGTTGGGAATGGCCTCATATTTGGTTTAATGCTCTATGATCATTCTTAATAATTTGTGAATAAGAGAGCTCCACAAATGATGTAGCTGGTCCTGAGTACATACCAAGAAAACAGGAGAAGAGGATGTTCAAGGCTTAAACAGAACTTCAGAGTAACACAGAAGACAGTACTAAACTAGGCTCCAGGAGAGAGGGAGCAACAAAATCAAATGAACGGAAAGTCAAAACAATTAAAAATGCAAAATAAAATGAATACCTTCTACCAGGTATCCCAGGGTGCCCTATGCCACAATATAGTGTTTCAAGTAAAACCATTCAGAAGAGGGTGAGCTAGAGGCAGAGGAAGCAGACATGACTTTGGCGGGGTGGAGGGAAACGGGGAAGTTCAGGTGTGAATATAAGGGTCCCCAACAGGGAGAGGGTTTGGTCAACAAATCTCATAAGCTACTGATCCTATGACATATCTGACTGGGACCAACTGGGCCACCCTGATCAATCTGATCAGCCCCAGGGGGATCAGGGGATGCAGTTTTCTGTCTCGTGTTTCAAGGGCACAGTTTCAAGGATCTGCTTTTTGGTTTACTGGCAAAAAAGGAAAACTTCACAGTTTCAGGTTAAGTACACAGACCACCCAGCACCCATGATGCCCTCTGTTAAGGAAAAAGGTTTCTCCAGCACATGTATCTGCTCTCAGCCACTTGGCTGGTTCCAGTAATTACCACCTCTCTCACGCCAGCATTTCAAAAATCAGTCCTCACCAACAGTCTGGGAGGGACTGCTCATGCTTGAAAATGTAGCAGACACTTGATTGTAGTTTGTTACACATCTCCTTCTTAATTCTAATGGTCAGTGTGAATAAGAAAGGGAGAAGCCAGTCAGCAATGAAGTCTCAACACTGCTTTCCTGATGAGGATGTCCTGAGGGGACACTGAACAAGGTGGGTTTAGATGGTCTAAGGTGGACCTTTAAACTGGCCACTGTACAAGTCCCTTCATCTAATGGTCACCCCACCAGACAGCCATGCACTCCGACTCTGAGGCTTTATCAGTTCAGGGCTGGGGAGAAGCAGCAGGTCCAACAGGGATGGAGCTTTGGTTTGTCTGACATCTCAATATAAATAAGGACAGGAGGCTTCCAAACTGTGCAAATAGGTCCCTCATGTCACTTGCTCCCCTCAACCCTGTCCCCAATCTACTCCATCACAGGATGGAAAGGGGTTGAAAGGCCTGGAATTTAACTGGCCCGAACTTTCTAGAACATACACCCATGGCCTAAAGTGTTCCCTGGGTTTATTATGCTAGAGATAATCTGGAGAAGAAAAGAATTTGCTTAAGGGCTTGACACGTCCTCCCTTAGTTATACCCCTGGTTCTCCAAATCTCTGGTCAAGGCTGTTTTCTAGAATATGGCTACTTGCTGGGGAAAAACTCATTTTCCTAAAGTCTCTTATACAAAAGACATGCTGGGTAATGTGTATACAAAAACAAAAATAAATAAATATTAATGTCCAAAAAGGCTTTGTGAGTTAATGAAAACTAATTGCTTGTGAAACAGCCCGGGGTGCTGCTGAATCCCACCAGGGGCAGTGTCAGGGCTGAAGCCAGGGACTCCCAGAGCTCACCTGAGCAGGGTGAGGTAGTATGAGCTACTGAGGTGGCACCTCACAAGTATGCAAGATCGAGGGCCCTATCCCTCAAGCCTTCTTTGGGCAAAGCCCCTTAGAAAACCAAGTAAGAGTGGAGCTAACCAGCTGCGTGGGCTGGGCCGGCACACTCTGCAGCCACCCACGGAGGGCCTGAACCAGCTGCCATCCAACAGCGACCCCTGGAGGTAATGGCAACGACAGATCAGGATAAATTCCAGCAGGTCAAAGGTGAGCTGCCAAAGCTCCGGCACTGTTAGCACAAAGTAAACAACAGGTTACCCGACTAGGACAGACAGTCAGAACGCACACCCTGCTACACACCACCAGTTACTCAGGTCCCTTTAATTCTGAAGGGCTCGCAGTCTGCGACTCCACCACTTCATGGAGTCAGCTCATCTAAACCACGGGCCAAACACTTCTGGGCAGGAGACCAGATAGAAATTAAGGCAAGGCTGCTGCTGTCAGAGACATCCCCACCTCTCCACCAGGACACTCATTCACAACCAACAGAAGTGGCCAAAACAGATGACTGTATCAAGTGGTTCCCTATCCTCTCGGCCCCACAGAAGGTCAGACGTCCCGGGCCAGCACGCCATAAAATCCTGTTTCTTTGGAAATTAGGAGAAAAGAGAAACCTCTCCTGTCCATCCAGGCTGCCACTTCTGGCGGCACCGCAGGACACCTCTTCTGGCTGGCAGGGATTCATCCCAAAGCTTTCTGACCTAAATAGAAAGCTCTGTCCCTAGTATGGATCTAGCTGCCAAAAGATTTTCACTGTCCAATCAGCAGATTAGGGTCGTAGATAAGCAGACACCTACATCCCTGATACCTTGTCCCTGCTGAGGGCTAGAACCTGAGGGGACTGCCCTGCTGACCTGTCTTTTCTGAATGACCACATTCCCAAAATCTTTCTCATAGCTGGTCAGCCCAGCTGGAGGCCTGGCGGTAACACCCACAGTGAAAACCTCCCTTTACTCCCTCTATCCAGTGAGGCTGTTGGTTGGATTCGTAGCAGCATAAAACCTATCAGTAAACTAAAACTAGAGAGGCTGGGGAAGGGGGTCTAGTGGACACCAACTGCTTGACTAGATCCCAAAACCAGCCTCAAAAGAATAAAAAACACAGCCCTTCATGGGCAAGAACAGGTATGGAGGTAAATGTGATAGGGCTGTTGCTTCTCAAAAACAGTAACAGCTTATGTGCTATTTCTTCATCTTTCCTTCTTTAAACACAACACAGAACAGAATTCCTACCAAGGCAAAATTATAACTTCAGCAGGGGAGGGACCAACAGCTCTTAGATATCAGCGTTCCAGCTGCCGCGTGGGAGCTCCCCGTGGCTCTGCCAGGACCCAGTCAACTGTCCGGGTTCTTTTCCGCCTCTTTGGAATGGATGATGTACATGAAGGTCTGCTCGATGGTGAAGTCAGGGGGTAGGCTGCCTTTGTGCACACCAACATGCTTGCTCATGAGGTTAAGGGTGGAACTGTAGTGCCCACAGACTGTGCAGCGGTACATGAGGGCCCCCGAGTGTGTCTTTAGGTGGCACTTGATGGTTGAGCGGCCTCGGAAGAACTTGTGGCACACCTTACATTGGTATGGCTTCTCGCCCGTGTGGATCCGCCGATGGTAGTTGAATTCGCTTGTGTGGGCAAATCTTTTGCCACAGACCTTGCAGCTATACTTGCTGTTCCCAGGTTGGCCCTGCAGCGCCAGCTCTTCACTCAGAAACTCCTCTGCTGGCAGCTTCCGCTTCTGGAGAGCCGGGTGCTGTAGCCCAAAACCAGGCCGTGCATCAAGGCCACTGGTGCATTTGTGCTGGCTGACGTGGTAGCGATAGGCAGCCTCTGACTTGAAGCTCTGGCTGCACAAGTGGCAGTGGAAGAGGGCATCTTCCAGGCTTTGGTGCACAGCCATGTGCTTCTCTAGAAGATGCCAGTCCACAAAGCTGTTGGCACAGACAGAACAGGAGAAGACTGAAATGCCGAGATGGGACAGCGTGTGCCACATGAGGCTGCAGAGGTTAAGGTGACGCTGGTCGCAGACACTGCAGGCCTGGCCCTTCAAGTTTAGGTGGTCAAGGATGTGGCCCCGGACCACATGGAAATCTTTGGCCAATACTTTCCCGCAGGCAGCACATTTCAGCTCTGGGGAGGCTGCTCCTGAAAAGACACCCAGCTTCCCTGGCAGGGGATCATTGGGGTGGACAATGATGTTGTTCTCAAATATTCCATCCCGTCGGTGAAGGGTCAGCTGCCACTGGGTAAAGAACTTAGTTTCACACATGTCGCAGGAGAAAAGGAAAATACCAATGTGGGACAGGACATGGGTTACCCGGGAGTTTCGGTCCTGGAAGTGGGTCTCACAGACCTTGCAGTTGCCCGTCAGCAGGTCCACATGGTCCCGAGCATGCTGCCGGATCAGTTGAATGTTGGGCTCTAGAACTTTCTTGCACACCTGGCAGGGCATGGCCTTATTCTCCCGATTGTCATTCTCTCCAAAAGTCAGCTCATCCTCACTGTCATCACTCAGCTCAATCACCTCCTCAGCTGTGCCTATATCCTCAGCAGGGTCTTCAAACTGCAAGTCATCATCCCCCAGGTCCTCGAGCTGGAGCTCATCCATCTGCCCAAAGCCTGGATCTTTGGAGTGCTCACTATTGCTCAGACAGGAGTTGGTCTCAGTGGTAATGTCTACTGCATTGTCAGGGGTGAGGAAGCTGTTTTTACTGAAGTCTCCATTGCTTTGAACTTTGTATGGCTGGCAGGAGCTGGTGCTGGTCTGGATGCCCGTGCTGACAGTGCCTAGGACTGGCTGGGTCATCATGCTAGGAACAGACGTGAAGGGAGCAGGGGTGTCATGGTCTTCTGTCTTTGGTGGTGGTGGTGGCGGTTGCAGCAGAAGCAGGCTATGGTTAGCATCACTGGCAACATTCCTCTCTTCCTCTTTATAGCTCCCTCCAGCATCACTGGGCAACACATAGTTTCTATCAGCACCAAGGTGGTCCCCACCAGCTCGGAGTTCTCCAAGGGGATGGGCAGGTTCTGCCGAAGGACAACTCAGGGTACCAGAGTGGCTCTCATTGGTGCTGGTCAGGGGCTTGGCCCTGGCAGTGCTCTCTAGGTCAGGAAAGGTAGAGTGACAGGCCTGGAGGAGGTCCTCCATACCCAGACGCTCAGCCACCTCGTAGATGACCCCAACATTGATCAGGTCTGTGAAGAGTTCTGATGTGTAGACAAAGCTCAGAACCTTCTCAAAGTTGGCAGGGGTGATGAAGTCCACCACATAGGTCCTGGCAGCATCAAGCCCAGTATTCAGGAAGAGGTTCTGGAAGTAGCCAGCTGCACAGGCCAGAACAGCCTTGTGGGCCGGGAAGGAGCGGCTCCCCACCACAATGGTGACGTCGCACATGGTCTCTGAGAGCCGGCACTTGTTGAGTTCCTTCAGCAGGTTGTTGGGGTGGTTGGTGCTTTGCAGTTTGATCCTCATGCCCATCTTAGCAGCTCCTATGAAATTACCTCCTTATCAGCACAGTTAATCTGTG
Source organism: Macaca thibetana thibetana (assembly GCF_024542745.1). NCBI lineage: Eukaryota > Metazoa > Chordata > Mammalia > Primates > Cercopithecidae > Macaca > Macaca thibetana. The sequence continues at coordinate 53,299,218 of NC_065588.1, forward strand.
GACAGCAAGAGAAAAAGATGGATGGCCAAACACATCCGTGCAAAAGAGAGGCTATGCAGGAGAAAATACCACCACTCTGAATGTTTCCAAGCCCCGGGTGGGGATCAGGAGTAAACTGGCATGGAGAGTTCCTCCATTATGACAAGACAAGGACATCTCCCCCTGTATATACTCAAAGAGTTAAGACAAAAACCAAAAGGATTGATGACAATCTGATAGCTTGGTCTTAAGCTGGTGCCTAGAGACGAACTAGAGGCATTCCCTCGGACACAATCTTATACTTCATTACCAGAGCCACTGGATCAGATTTCTCTATTAATTTCCTCCCAAATACAAGCTTTCCTACTTCATTGAGCATATATTCTTTTCCCTCATGATGCCAAATGCCATGCACATGCTTGAACACAACTATCAAAGCTCCACTAGCTACTGAGGAACAGGTAAGTTAGTTCCATCTTTTAGCTTTGTCATTGCTGTGTCTTCAACCTCTCAATCAATCTCTAAATAAATCTCACGTTCTTGAATCCCCATCTCTCTCTGCCTATACTACATACCTGCTCTCTGGCCTTTAGATAACCCAGAGCCATCACAGTCCCTGTATTCTGTGAAGTTAAAACACTCAGAATGCACAGCAAAGCAAAGCAGAACACAACTGTGGTAGTATTTAATATTATTTTAATATGTTGTATTCTTTTTGGCCACCCTTTTCGGGGTTTATATTTTGTTAGCCCTGCACTAACATATATTTACTTGATGCCGCAAGAAAGACTTCTAATTATACAGGTAAGACTCCTAGAGGCTTGTTCACTACCACTTTCTGCCCTTTCTGACTCCTGCACGACTAAGGAAGAAGAGCTACTTGAATCCCTGTTCAGTCTCACAACTGTGCGCAACGCAGCCCCTTTCTCCATCTCTCCAGATTCTACCAACAACTCCCAACTTTTTCTGGGGCCCAGGAAGAATCTGAGTATTGTGGGGTACCGGCCAAGCATCTCCCGGGCCCTGCTGGCCACCCCTGAACGATCGGCGGGTCGCAGCGCCGGGCAGCCAGAGTGGAGGGTGCGAGAGGGGGAGGCTGGGAACTTCTGAGGACACCCCAACAATCTCCGGGCGCCGCGGTCTCCCCTCCGGAGACTCGCATCTGGGAGGGAAGGGCGCTGCATCGGCTGGGGCGCTCCCTCTGGAGGCACCGAACGCCTCGGTCCCTCCACAAACAGCGCAGGGCTCACCCGGGTGAGCCTGGCGGGGGCACGGGGCTGAATAAGGGGCCAAGGGAGGAGCGGTGGGGCCGGCCGGGGTCGGCGCGCGGGCGGGGAAGATGGGTCCGGCCGAAGGGAGCGGGCAAGAAAACCCCAGCAAGAGCGAGAGAAATGCCGGCACGGGGGTCGGGCTTCGACCAGGGGCAGCCCTCGGCCTGGCCGCGCTTACCCGGCTCCGCGGGGCCCCGAGCACCATCGCCGCCGCCGCCTTACACAAAGGCCCCGGCCCGCCGCGCCCGGCCCGACGAGGAGGCGGCGCCGCCGGCCGCGGCCAGACTCTCCATCCGCCGCGCGGCTCGCCGCGCCGGCCCGGGCCGCCCCCGCCGCCCGGCCCGCAGCGCCCCCCGCCGTCCCGGAGGAGGCAGCGCCCCCCGCCGCCCGACCGCAGCGCCCCCCGCCGCCCGGGAGGAGGCAGCGCCCCCCGACGGCGGGGCCGGGGCCGGGCCCCTACTCGCGCGAGGGGTGCAGGGGCTTCCAAGTCCCCAGGCCTGGCTTTTTCTAAGCGCTGATCCACTGTGTGGGGGACTTGGTGCCTGAAGAGTGAAAAACCCTATCCAAACTCTCTTCGCCTCCCCTATTCTTCGCTCACAGTTCCAAAAGCTTCTCTTCAGAACATCTACTATGGGCATTTTACAAAAAGTTGTAAGATTGTTTGATCACTATATATCTCCTCCACTAGGCTGTGGGCTTCCTGGATCAGGGATCTGTGGCTTTGCACACCGCGGCACGTCCACACTGCTACCACACTTCTTGGCACAATAAGTGCTTAATACATTAAGCCTGCTTGAATGAATGAAGGAGCACTTGAGGGCTAGACTGCTACTACTGGACCCTTCTGGTAATCCTCTGCTGTCCCTCCTTCCACCCAGGTGGCCAAATGAAGAAAGTCACAGGATCTCACTGTACGTTGGCACCCCAGGCCTGTTTCCTGAAGCCTGCCCTCCCCAACTCTGTGTAGAACTCGATCACTCTTCCTCCCAAATCATCTTCTCAAATGCTGCTGCCCAAGAATTGTCATCAAACCAAAACCACCTACACTGCCAGCCCCACCCACCACCACCAAAGACATTAGAAGTCTTGGTCATGTCACCCTCCCTCCCTCGGTACAGAGGAAGCTCTTAGGCTCCAGGATCCTTCAGTTTCATCCTCTCTCCCATCCCATCCCCGTCACTGCCTGAGAATAGCTTGCAGCCAAGGACAAACTCCCAGGACAGGTGCATGGTAGGGTTCAGTAATTCCTTGATGGATAAATGGAAAGGAAGGGACACACTGAATGTCGCCAACAGATCTAAGCCAGTTTGGCCATTCAGCAATTGTCCGTTCTCTTGATGAATTTGGGAGATTGTGTGTCCTTGTTTCCACAACCTCACTAACTGGTGGTAGATTATACTGAAAGCAAGCACTATACCAAATGCTGCCAAACATGTAACATTTGTTAGCCAGGAGACACAAAAACAGCCATACAACTGTTCTTATAGTTTGGGGATGAGGCATCTCACTTTACCATCTAGTGAAAGGGTCACTTAGAGGCTGACACAATGTTTCAGTGGCAGGCCCAGCTCTCACGGTTGTGCAAGGGAACGGAGTCTCCCTAAAGTGGAATATCACACAGCCAGCAGGTCCAGACCTCCAGCATGACTCTGGAGACAGAGGGCTGCTGGGCTTGCAAGGGCCTGGGCCTGTTCAATCTTTCTAACCAACTGCCCCAGCCATCTCTGGAGGGTTGACCCCAATAAACTTCACATGAAAACAAAGCATCCCAAAGACGCAGGTGAAAGTATATACCACTTATACTGAAGTCTTTTTAAAGTAAATCACCATATAGTCACAATAACAAACATATACAAAGTTAAATGGAGAAGAAAGGGCCAGGAATTTAGTCAAGGTCTTGTGGACCAGATCTCTTTAGGCATCAACCATTTTACAACAGGAAAGGGAAGATCAGGATCCCTTCACACATTCTTCAAGTACAAACACAGGAATCTAACTTAACATTTGTCTTCATTTTTTCCAGGAGTCCCCAGTACTGCAATTTTTGTCAGTCCCACTAGAGAGCAATCTTTCTGCACTTACGTTCCTACCTGCAAAGCAATTTTCTCATCTCAGCCTATATGCCTAACTCCCACTAAGTCTGAGCAGAACCAACTCTTATAGCTTTCATGACCCAAAGAAAGTCCCTAGACTCTGCTTAAGTGTACCCCGTTTTAAGCCCTATAGATAGATAATTTTGAAAAGTCAAAGAGATGACTCACTGGAAAAAGGGTCTAGGCTCTGGGGTGGGAGCATTCTTTGACCTCTGGCTATAAAGCTGACATAAGTAATACTAAGGTGAGTGTTCCCTCCTTTCACCACCCCCCCATATAGCTGTCATTCCAAAGTGGCCCCAAGTCAGGCTGTAGGAAGACAGAACTTTCACTGGAATGAAAGGATTGCAGGAAGTGGCCTCTGGCTCTTCCTGCAATGTTCTTCTACACTGGACAGTGTAGGGCCCTGTCCCTACACTGCCTTGGGAAATCTATGTGTCGATGTTTTATCAGTGCAATTCAGGGGCATAACCAAGGCCCCTGTACCAGGCTAAGATAAGGAGCCTGAGGATTTCACTGGCTGTTCCATTAGGGTATAGAACCCCCCTTGGGATGACGGGCTGTGATAGTTGACATCTCAGATTAATAAAAGACACCCATACCCATGCATATACCACATGTAAGTGCCTTACACATTCTGGGAACTGTTAAGTCAGAGCTGCAGGGGCTGGTAACAGGCATATTAGAGAGGAGTCAGAGGAAATAATGTTTTCCCTTTATAATAACTAAGGCAGCCAGTTAACAGTGAAGATATCTGCTCCTCTCTTTCTTGGCCTCAGTAGTAACTTCCCTGTCCACACCCTGTCCTAGCTGGATCAAGTTCTGTTTGCTTGTCCACAGCCCTGCTAAAGTGTAAACTCTCTGTATGAGTCATCATTTCATCCCTAGGATCTGTCACAGAACCCAGGCTCAGCATTTGGAGACAGAAAAATTGGATAGTGTTATAGATTCATCCTCCTCTGTGGCTGGGTCTCTGCACAGCCTTGGTCCTCACCTCCTTCTCTAATTAAGTAGGGTCAGATTCAGGAATGGATGTTTCCCAGGCCCATCCTAGTAATACAAGTCATTCTGAATATATTTTTTCTTTTTCTTTTTCCTTTTTTGTTTTTTGTTTGTTTGTTTGAGACGGAGTTTTCTGCTCTTGTTGCCCAGGCTGGAGTGCAGTGGCGTGATCTCGGCTCACTGCAACCTCCGCCTCCCAGGTTCAAGCGATTCTCCTGCCTCAGCCTCCCAAGTAGCTGGAATTACAGGCGTGCACCACCACGCCCGGCTAATTTTTGTATCTTTAGTAGAGATGGGGTTTCACCATGTTGGTCAGGCTGGTCTCGACCTCCTGACCTCGTGATCCACCCACCTCAGCCTCCCAAAGTGCTGGGATTACAGGCATGAGCCACCAGGTCCAGCCTGTTTTTTCTTTATCTAAAACTGGTCTGTGAAAATATTTATGTGTTAGAAACCATCTTCCAAATTCATGTGTTTATTTTAATTACTAAATAAATCTGATACTCATTGTGCAAAGCACTGTGTAAGGCACTGTTCACGAAATAGATATATACAAAAAGATATATAAAGTTATTTACATTTAAATATGAAGTGTGTGTATCATAAGTATGTGTGTATTTACCATGTAGCTGGAAGAGTCAAGGGACAGAAAAACCCACTAACCAAATGAGTAAACACACACATCACATCATTCATATGAAAAAATCCTTTATTGTTGAGGAGTAGAGAGAGACATTATATTTTTAATGTAGGACACTACAGGAACTGTAGGGGATTCTATAGTCAATGCCCATTGGGATTGGGGATATTCGCTATGCAGTTTCCACACCAGGGTCAGGTAGAAAAGACGGAGAAGGAGTCAAAGCACAAGAATGTTACAAGAACAGGGAAGAGAAAGGGTAACAGGAGTGTGTGCACCTGGGGATTGGGACAGGGAAACAGGTCTTCCTAATGCAGTCCAGGAGTCCGGAAGTGGAGTGCTGAGGACAAAAAACAAACAAACAAAGAAAAAACACTGAAATCACATCTTATGTCCTGTAAAAAAAAAAAAACTCCCACTAAAACCTGCTGGGGCAGCAGGAGAGAATGGGAGGGGCGTTTGTGCGAGAGGAAAGAACAAGAGTCTTGACCCTCAGCCTGCCCTGCAGGCTTTGGGCCTGAGGATGGAACTCTCCTAGCAGCAGTTACTTGCACCTTCCCAGCTGCCATATTCACATTACTCTACACACCTGTGTGCATGGCCAGTGGGGCCCATGCGGACCAAAGAAGTAGGAACTAAGTTCATGCCATCCTGGCACCCCCATGAGCCAGACATACACACAGCCCTGTCCAAGGTGCCCTACTAGGAATGCTCCCCTTGCCTTATCCAGTTCCTCCTCTTCCCAGAAACCTCCTAGAGAAAGGAGAGGCCCAGGGATTACTTCCTTTTGCTTTTTTTTTGAGACGGAGTCTTGCTCTGTTCCCCAGGCTGGAGTGCAGTGGCAGCGCGATCTCGGCTCACTGCAAGCTCCGCCTCCCAGGATCATGCCATTCTCCTGCCTCAGCCTCCTGAGTAGCTGGGACTACAGGCGCCCGCCACCGCGCCCGGCAAATTTTTTTGGTATTTTTAGTAGAGATGAGGTTTCACCGTGGTCTCGATCTCCTGACCTTGTGATCCGCCCGCCTCAGCCTCCCAAAGTGCTGGGATTACAGGCGTGAGCCACCGCTCCCGGCCTACTTCCTTTTTCAACAGTTTCACATGAATGAAATCAGATGACACAATGATCTTTGCTGATCCATCTCATGTAATCTTTAAATGCCGGCTCCCAGAAACCTTATGTCCTATTCTGCCTGACACCTAACAGGTTGGGAATGCTCCCTCAGTGGTAAGATTATGAAGGCTGCAATTATGGGTCCCTCTGAAAGAGCCTGGATGCACAAACAAGCATTAAAAGTAGATTTCCACAATACACTTGTTTTTGCCATTTGTATAAAATGCTATAGCAAAATTGCACTGTAATTATCTTTATGGCCAGTGCATAACGCTGGAGGAGAGTATGTCATCCAGATATAGCTGCTTGTATAATTATCTGGCCGTCGGCAGGACTGAAATAACCATCTAATGAGAGCAAAATGATACAGTAACTACCATGTAATCAGCGAGTTACAGTTATTATAGCTCTTTGTGCCCTCTCACCCAACACTAAATGGGGGGCCAGACCCAGTCTCTGGTCCCAGGAATTCATGCACAGGCAGCATCATCAAGCACCAGCTCCTTGGGTCTTGGGCATGCCACCTTGAGACCAATGAGTATGGGTAACAGGGACACAGGAAGAAGGCAGGAGGCTATTCATGATTAAGAGCCTTCCCAATCCCTCTCCCTCTCGTTTTCACTCCCCCCGCCCCACTTCTTTGGAAGCTAGTGAAAAGAAAGCCATTGGCAGAGCTGCTATTGCTATGTGTGGTAAGACAGTGTCAAGGCGGAAGGTTCGTGTTTTGACTAGACACTTCCCTGGGGGACTCTCACACTCGCATACCAAGTGAGGAATCTGTCAGCCCACTCAGGCCTGGGGTCCAGACAGAGCTAGTCAGGGGAAACATTAGGACATCCCCCACACCCCCCAGACTGGGACAATTATTATAAAATTGGCACACAGCACTATGCACCCGGCACTGTTCTGAACACTTTATCTATACTCAATCCTCAAAACCACAACCCTGCGAGATACTATTATCACTTTTATTTTTCAGATGAGGAAACTGAGGCACAGGAGGGTATGTAACTTTGCCAAAAAGATACAGATAGAGTGGCAGATCCAGGATTCACATTGAGGCCATGTTCCTATTCATTACGCTAAAGAGAGAGATTCAGATATGGTTTCCTGCTACTCCCATTAGATTTCAGAGCTCCTTGCATTTCTTCCTGAATCATCCTTGTGTATGACTACCCTCTGGACCCAGTAACCCAGGATTCCGAGTGATCCAAAAGGCTCAGCCTGCCTGGGAGGCAAATGCTTGCCTGTGAATTGGTTGTGGTATTTGTAATTATCAGATAATAATCTCTCCATCTTTTTGCATAGATCACAAAAGAATGAAGTCCAAACAATAGAAGTTACCCATCAGAGAAGCCCCTCTCTCCTCATCTCCCAACACTCACTCCTGCTCAATAGTCAGCTGAGGTCCATGATCCAGAGGAAAAAGATGAAAGACGGGAGGATGTGTACACACACACACACACACACACACACACATATACACATGCCTCTAAGTGTCTTTGTGTTTGACTGACAGTGTGCTGGGCACTGGCAGTGTATTTCAGGGCAAATCTATGAGCTTTAATACCTGTAGCATGTGAGGAAATGCACAGCTGGCAACCCCCACAGCCCCCTCCCCAGTCCCCTCTCCGCTCTCTAATGAACAATCCTTACTTCATTCTGCTCTCAGGGGATACTTGAGGGTGCCAGAGCTGGGGACGTTCTCTTGATTCACATCAGTAGGAGAGTCTAGGGTAAAGCGAACAGTGTAAATAAGAGGGATCTTTCTGAGTGTGAACTACACCCTGATCCAACAGCAAAGGGCTGGCTATGCAGGGCAGCGTTCAAAGACAGAGTTGGGAGACTGGGGAGAAGCAGAGTCTCCCTGTCCTTCCTCCCAACTACAGCAGGTCTACCTTATAAAGGTCTCCGCTCCTCTGTTCCCAGGGAAGGCTTGCCTGTGGATCCAAGCTGATTGGGATGAAGGGGCCGAGGAACCCTCACTGAAGGTAAGAAAGGTCCTGTCTTTCCCTCTGGTGAATAATATGGGGCACGTGACTTCTATCATACTCTGCCAGTACCCTAAGGCCTTCCACTGTACCCCCACACACTCCTACCTGGCTTGACGCTCCTCTTGCCCATCAGTCCCACGAAGAAGTCATGCATGTCACCTGCAGAAAAGGGCCAACATTGTCAGCAGTGATTATGAGAAAGTGATGCATCTTCCCAGACATGGGTCAATACTTCTGAGACTGGGTTTCTGGTCTCTGTTCCTTTTTCTTGTCAAAGCATGACTCCTCACAGTTAGCACGTGTCTCCCCTAAACCCACTCTCTCTGCCCACCTTTCCTTCCTCCACATTTCAAGAATTTTCTGCTCTAGCAGGTGCCTGACTTGGAATCTTCAGGGCCACCAAGAGATCCTCTTGTTTTCCAATGACCAACCAGCAGAGGGAGAGTCCACTATGCCCCTCACACCAGCTTCCTCCTAGTTCTGGATGGCCTCTCCCTTTCAGGAAAGGTTGGCTGAGCAGTGGGAGCTGGCATATTGTTTGTACCAGGTGAGAAGGGGCTGGACAAAATGGCCCCTGGGCCCAATGCCCCACAGAGCTCTGGGAAAGTGGCAAGAGATAGGGAGGGAGAAGAGGCTACTCACGTTTTTCGGGAGATGTTGATTCCTTAGGATCTGTGAAACCAAGAACAAATGTCTAAATGGGGAGTGAAGTTGGACAGTGATGAGAGGGGGTTCAGATCACAACCCTCACCGATTCACTAAGCTATCCCCCATCTCCCTCCCATCTGAAAGGATCTCCCAGGCCTCTCATCTTCAGAATCCTGCCCCTCACTCCCCTCTCTCCTAGGGCCGCCTCCTACCTGTGCTAGCCTGGCTCATGGCTTTGAGCAATCCCTCCAGAGATGAGTGGCTTTTGAAGAGTCTCTGGAGTAGCTGGTAGAGATCCAGATCCCTCTAGGGAAGAAACAAAGAGGGCTGAGGCAGGAGGCTCCCACCCGGATCCACTCATCCTTTTCCCACAAGAAACAGCCTCTTCCTGAGCCCATCCTGAATCCGATACCCGATTTCTTTCAGAATTTCCTATGGTTCACACTGGACGAGAAGTAGGTGCTCCAGGAGCGACCTGTGGACCAACAGCAACACCAGCACTATGCAGAGCCTGTTAGAAATGCAGACTTTTGGTCCTACCCCAGACCTCCTGAGACAGAATCTGCATTTTAAGCAGCCCCCTAGGTGATTCACAGGCATGGTGAGGTTAGAGGCGCACATCTGCCCGATTCCCCCACTCTGCACGATGTCCACGGATGTTTCTCTCCCTGTTTTCCACCGCCTCTTTCTCTATTCTCCATGGCTTTCTGCCTCTAGTTTTCTCTCCCTCTCCCTTTTCGGCCCTAGGTCTAGAATTCCAGGAAGGCAACATGCTCAGAAGGCATGTCTTCTCTCCACAACTGAACCCCAAGTTCTAGAGCTGCTGCCCAGCACAGGCTCTTGATTGTCCCTGTGATTTTTTTTTTTTTTTTTTTAGCAACTTGGGCACAGCAGGGTGGGGGGCACACACCACACAGCCAGTTAATTGCAACTGCAGAGAAACAATAACAATGATCCTGGCTGGAGATTTTCACCTCAAATCTCAAGTCTTGGCAGTGCCTCTCTTTCCAGAAGCCATGCATCCTTGGGCTGTTGTGCACACACAGAAGTGCATTTACACAGAACGCACCCCCACACATACCAACGCAGTTGCCTAGGCACACCTATATACTATCCTCTTCCTGCCCCAATTTCTCTCATCCTTACAGACTCTCAGAGAGAAGGGGTAGGATGGCAATCCCTCTCATTCATTGACCAAGAGGGCAGAGGGGACATCTCATTGGCCAAAGTCCTGAAACAAGTTTGTCTCAGAAAAACCCAGATATTCTAACTATCCTGGGCTGGAACTTTGTGGCTCCAAACGGTGTCCAGCCCATACTTGGCACTCCCTGGGCCTGGGTGTTTTTTTTTTTTTTTTTTTAATGGTTCTGGCCTTTTGGATATGGCACAACCACTGCCACCTGCAAGGCTACCCTGGCAATATCTCCCTTGGCCCAGCATGTGGCGTTCAGGCAGCCACTTTTCCCAAATTGTTGAATACTCTGCCCACCTCCTGTAATGAGATGCTAAACAGATTTGAGCTGAAGAGGCAGTTAAACTTCATGCATTGAATTTGTAATAAGTCCCACCCGTAATCATCTTAAAAGCATTTGTACCGATGTAATTGCTGTCATTTCAAAACCTTGAAAAGACTCCCTCCCTATTCTCCCCCTGTATCCCTACCCTGACAATTCCTATTCTTTTTCGTAGAGGAAATGTGGAAATCGAGGTTCAACCTGGTTTTTTTGCTGTTGTTGTTTTCCTATCCTGACTAAGCAGAGGATAGAGGCAGGCAAGGGAGAAAAGAGAAGGAAGGGGTTGGGATCTTAGAAGCACCTGAGGTTACTGGGAGTGGATGAGCAAAAGATAAGGGAATTTATTTGCATTTTGAAAATAAAACAACATACATAACTGATAGGTAAAATAGCACACAAATGACCATTTGGGAAAGAAATTCTGACTGTTTCATACCATCCAGGGAGTAGAAGGGATCTGTCCCTTGCAAAGGGGTCTGAGGTAGACCATAGAGAGCCTTAGACCACCCTAGCTCACCCCTCACAGTACCATCCAATCACCAAGTCTCCCATCAATCAACCTACCAAACAACATATTTGTAGGGCACCTTTTATGTACAAGGTGTCAAAGACATGCAGAGATACAGAGACACAAACACAGCTGGAGATAGTGGGAACATGAGAGGACCAGAGAAACAAAGAAATTGAAAGGGAGGAAAAATGCTCTCTGATGGACAACCCTCCCACCCCAGCTTCCTCACTACAGCTGTCCAGACAGGCAGAGTCCCAGGTTCCCGTGATGTCCCCAGTACTCTGCCCGGTGAGATTTACCTTGCTGTGGCCCCCACCAGGAACCATCTCCTCCTGTGGCTCCTTACAGACAGCCCCAAAGCTCTGAGCTAGGCTGAAGGTCAGGATGGCTGTGAATAGCAGCATGATCCTCATGGTGCCTGGGAGAGCAAAGGGACAGGACTCAGGTAAGGGAGAGAAGAGGAAGATACAGCGTGGGTGAAGGCACAAGAGACATTCATTACCAGCAGCTTGGCTTGACCCTGCTTCCCCAGCCCCCAACTCCACTGTCCAAGCCCTGGTCTGGAGAGAGGGTGGAAAGTATTTCTGAGAAGGGGGTAGAGCCCTTGGGCTTAGTTTCCCTGCTCCCTCATCAGACATCTCCCCCGGAGATGTGCAGTGCTATAGTGGTGCTGGGGGACTCTAGCTCCCAAGGAAGATGGTAGATTTATAGGACATGGACTGGTCTGTTTCCTTAGTGAGCTGGAGGAGGGATCCTGGATGCTATTTTCCAGTACTAGATAATCCCAAGACTTAGGCAAAAACTTTCTGGTATGAAAGAATGAGTCTATAGCCAAAGGCTCCAAACACTAACCAGCTCTCGGCCCTACAGGTGCTTTCTGCTCACCTTCCCAGTCCCCTGCTCCCCTATCAGAGGCTGCCATCTGCTTTATTCCCTCCTGACGCTGGCTCCTGTCCCCTGGTGCCAGCTCCAGTCCATCCATCATTCTCCCGACCACCTACCTGTGGAGCAGCTCTGTGCCAGGGGCTGGGTGGTCTGGCAGGATCAGGGAACTGGCTGGGAGCGCTGCCTGCTACCCTCACACACTGGTGCTGCCGGTGCTGCTGCAAAGAGAGAAACCGGGTGGAGGGGATCTAGGAAGGCTGCAGTCACTCAGTCCCAGCTCCCTGATAAAGGCTCTGGGTGGGTCTAGGGGAGCTGAGGGGAGGGGCTGAGAGTCACCAATCCCAGGGTGGCTGGAGGGGAGGCGGGGAGGCTGCCGGGGGGAGGAGGATGCAGAAGCAGCCACACACACAACACACACATACCCCACAGACCCAGCAATAAGCCCATTTCCTAACAGCACCCGAGCTGGCTGCTGTGTATGGTTTGTGTATGGTTTGACACTGTACAATACCCCAAAATAAAGGCCTCAACAGCAGCCTCAGAAGCAGAAGTTTTTATCTGACCCCCTCCTGTCCTCTTGTCACTCAGTTACATTCTCCCCCAAGACCAGCTATAAAAACCAGAACCCCTTTTCCCCACAGCCAGCCATAAAACCTAAAATTACTCTATGTAAAAACTGGCCAAAAAAATTATCTGACCAGCCGAGAGTGGTGGCTCACGCCTGTAATCTCAGCACTTTGGGAGGCCAAGGCGGGCAGATCACGAGGTCAAGAGATCAAGACCATCCTGGCCAACATGGTGAAATGCTGTCTCTACTAAAAATACAAAAATTAGCTGGGCACGGTGGTGCATGCCTGTAGTTCCAGCTACTCAGGAGGCTGAGCCAAGATTGCACCACTGCACTCCAGCCTGGTGACAGAGCAAGACTCCATCTAAAAAAAAAAAAAAAACCTCAGAAAAGATGACACTCACCCCTTTTTTGGGGTCTCCTACTTTCGTTGTGGAGTTTCAAGAGTCATGGGCAGATTCTTCTCAGGTCTAAAACTCTGCTCTCTTCTACACTACATTACCTAATCTCTTTGGTTTTTGAGGATGCCAAAAATAAATTACTTTGTATTATTTAAAAAACCAGGCTGGGCGCGGTGGCTCAAGCCTATAATCCCAGCACTTTGGGAGGCCAAGATGGGCGGATCAGGAGGTCAGGAGATCGAGACCATCCTGGCTAACCCGGTGAAACCCCGTCTCTACTAAAAAATATATATATATACAAAAAACTAGCCGGGCGAGGTGGCGGGCCCTGTAGTCCCAGCTACTTGGGAGGCTGAGGCAGGAGAATGGCGTAAACCCGGGAGGCGGAGCTTGCAGTGAGCTGAGATCCGGCCACTGCACTCCAGCCTGGGCGACGGAATGAGACTCCGTCTCAAAAAACAAACAAAAAAAAAAACTAGACGTATAGCTAGTCATATATAATAACTAGATAAAAAATACAGTTTTAGAGATGACTTATGACAGTTATTCACAACAAATTATTACTACTATACACGGCTACTTATTTCTTTGTACATTTAAATTTTTAAACACATGGTTTGGGGCACCTAAGGACAATGAAAGCACTCACCATTGAGGATGAAACTCCCATTAAAAATAGGCTAAGCATGCAGGGCGTGGTGGCTCACGCCTGTAATCCCAGCACTTTGGGAGGCCGAGGTGGGTGGATCACTTGGGGTCAGAAGTTCGAGACCAGCCTGGCCAACATGTTGAAACCCCATCTCTACTAAAAATACAAAAAATTAGCTGAGTGTGGTGGTGGGTGCCTGTAATCCCAGCTACTCAGGAGGCTGAGGCAGGAGAATCGCTTGAATCTGGGAGGCAGCAAGCCGAGATCACGCCATTGCACTCCAGCCTGGGCAACAGAGCAAGACTCCACCTCAAAAAAAATAAAAATAAAAATAAGCTAAGCACAGAGTGGGCTAATCGGCACTGGGCTGCCTGCCAGCCTTGGGGGAGCATCTTTACAGTGGGGCACTCAATAAAAATGCCACACATCTTGTCCCATGACATTTCCCTCTTTGGGGGGGCCTAGGATTCAATATAAAAATGGGATCCTTGATGGGTGAGGATCTGTATTCTGCCTTCCAGCTATGCCTGCTTTACACATTTAAATATAAGGCCCTAAAAACTATGTTTTCTTCCCCCTGTTTATTAAAGGGTTCCACCCTAAAGTCAATAATCTAATTAAAAAACAAGCTAGTTAAAAAGCCCAAAATACAACTTTCTAAAAAAAAAAAAAAAAAAGGGGCTCACGCCTGTAATCCCAGCACTTTGGGAGGCTGAGGCAGGTGGATCACAAGGTCAGGAGTTTGAGACCAGCCTGACCAACATGGTAAAACCCCGTCTCTACTAAAAATACAAAAATTAGTTGGGCGTGGTGGCACACACCTATAATCCCAGCTAGTCAGGAGGCTGAGGCAGGAGAATGGCTTGAACCCAGGAGGCGCAGGTTGCAGCGAGCCGAGATCACACCACTGCACTCCAGCCTATTGACAGAGATAGACTCCGTCTCAAAAAAAAATTACCTGACCTACGTTATTTGACTTAGGTCATAAGACCTCCATTCCAGAATTCCAGAGAGGGTCCTGCCCCACACCCAGAAGGAAGGAATGAGAGAGGCCAGGAGGAATCTCAACAGACAGGCCTTGCTGGGTTTCCCCACTCAATCTGTTAACACTAGATCATGCCCTTTCTGTCCCGTCATATTTCTACACAGTTGTCCGTACTTGGTTAAACCTAAACATAAAAATAGACAATTTCCCCTATAGCTGCAAGGCTTCATTCTAAAGGCTCCCATTCATATTAAATAAATTTGTATGCCTTTTTCCCTATTAATCTGCTTCATGTCAGTGATTTTCACTGAAACTTTAGGGGGCCAAGACCACCTAAAGTTTGGCATCACAAATAAGACCACCAAAGCTACTGTGCTTTTCTGGAAGCCGCAGAGAAGGAAATACAGGAACCTGACAAGCCAGCAGAAGAGTAAGAATTTCCTGCCAGACTCCCAGTTTTCCAGTTTTCCTCTCTCTCTCTGTAGACTCTGGATGAGTGGACAGTAAAAATCATTGTTTTCCTTTTCCTTTCCAAATGTAAGGTTAATGAGAGAACAGGTTTTGTGTGTGACTAACCTTGGTATAGTGAGTCTGATATATTTTTTAGTACTTTGTGGTATGAGTATTCATATTGTTTGACCCCGTTCCTTTCTTATTTATTTATTTTTTTTTTTTTTTGAGATGGAGTCTTGCTCTGTCACCCAGGCTGGAGTGCAGCGGCCGGATCTCAGCTCACTGCAAGCTCCGCCTCCCGGGTTTACACCGTTCTCCTGCCTCAGCCTCCCGAGTAGCTGGGACTACAGGCGCCCGCCACCTCGCCCGGCTAGTTTTTTGTATTTTTTAGTAAAGACGGGGTTTCACCGGGTTAGCCAGGATGGTCTCGATCTCCTGACCTTGTGATCCGCCCATCTCAGCCTCCCAAAGTGCTGGGATTACAGGCGTGAGCCACCGCACCCGGCCTGACCCCGTTCCTTTCAGAAATAGCTTTTTTGTTGTTGTTGCTGCCATTTTCCTTTGTTTTTGTCTTTGTCTTTTGGTGTTCTGTCATAAGGAGGGGTACCCTAGGCTAGAAGAGGCCTGCAACCCACTGTTTGATCAGGCCCCGCAAACCAGTCAGTTTCGTGGTTCTGGTTAGACTGATTTCTGTTACGACAAACTTTGCTGCCAGTCCCTGAAATAAAAACAGGGTGAGAGGTTTCCCTGTTGTCTTATGTCCTTGAAAGCATGACGTGACTAGATGGGGATATTCCCGCTTGGTATCCACCATCCAAAGGATGTGATTTTCGGGTAACATCACAGCCAGTATGAAAAGATTGGGAGCCCAAGACATGTCTTTTCAAACATTCCAAGCTCCTAGAGGAGTTTTGTCTCACAAGGTCTCATCCCTCCTGGGCTTCTCTCTTCTTTGATATAAAGAAACCTTTGGATTAAGTCGCTATTGGAATTAAATACCCCATTTAAAAATCTAATTGTCAATGGTCAAAAGATAAATCCTTTAGACTAAAATTCCTAAATTAAAAAAAAAAATCACTTGTTCTAAAGAATTGATAGAAAGACCAAATTAAAAGGACACATAATAGTGTCATAGCTATCCTTAAAACTTGTCTTGATTAAAGCATGAAAACCTGACCTAAAACAATTACACTCAAACTGCCATTTTGGATTCCATACAAAATTAACAATGGAGGCTGCTCCATTTTACAGTTTAATAATTAAAATTCCCGCCGTGGCTTAGGGTTTCCTTCCTAATCAGAAATCAGTCCTTTTCAGCTTAAAATTTATGTGATTTTTAAAATATCAGCATTTGTCCCAACTAAAATCTGGTAACAAGAGATTTAAGGCAAAGCACAGTGGCTCACACCTGTAATCCTACCACTTTAGGAGGCCGAGGCGGGCAAATCGCTCTAGCCCAGAAGTTCCCTGGGCTTGAGACTAGCCTGGGTAACAGGGCGAAACCCCATGTCTACAAAAAGTTTTAAAGGGGGAGAGAGAGAGAGAAATTTAAAAGAATTTTTGTTAAAGAGCTCCATGGTTAGAAGTCAGCTTAATTAAAAGCTAATATTCAAGCTATGTGTATATTTTTAAAGCCTTCCTGTGTTTTCTCTTTAAATCCTATTTAAACAAATTTTGTTCAGTCGACTAAAATCTTTTTTAAAAAATGTGCTTGATGTCTCTATTCACTTCCTTTCTTAAAATCTATTCTCCCGTTCACTTTTACTCCACCCTATTCCTCCTTCCTCTTTGCCATCTCCAATACCACATTTTTAAAAAATCTAGAAAAGACTTCTAATGACTCCTTAAAAAACTCAGAGAAGACCGGGCGTAGTGGCTCATGCCTGTAATCCCAGCACTTTGGGAGGCCGAGGCAAGTGGATCACCTGAGATTGGGAATTCGAGATGAGCCTGGCTAGCATGGTAAGACCTGGTCTCTACTAAAAATACAAAAATTAGCCAGATGTGGTGGTGCACAGCTGTAATCCCCACTACTCAGGAGGTTAAGGCAGGAGAATCGCTTGAACCCGGGAGGCGAAGGTTGCAGTGAGTGGAGATCGTGCCACTGCACTCCAGCCTGGGCGACAGAGCGAGACTCCGTCTCAAAACAAAACAAAACAACAACAACAACAAAAAAAAATGCCATTTGTAAGGGCATCTCCCTCTCTCACCCAAACCTCCAAAACCTTTTAGAATAGAAAAGACAATGGCTTAAAATTTAGATAACTTTACTTTTATTTAGATCTAAATTCTATGCCTTTGAAATATACATTTTCTACCTCATTTCACCTAAAAGTCATGTCTTAGAGATACAAGTTTAGAGTTGCCTAGTTAATAATTAAGACATAAAACAGATAATTACAAAATTGATAGTCTGAAGTTGGGGAAAACTACCTAGAAACTGACAAATAAAAAATCTGGTCTGGCATAGTGCCTCACGCCTGTAATTCCAACACTTTGGGAGGTCAAGTTGGGAAAATTGCTTGAGCCCAGGAGATCAAGACCAGCCTGGGCAAGATGGTAAAACCCCCTGTATCTACAAAAAATACATAAATTAGCCAGGTATGGTGGCACGCGCCTGTAGTCCCAGCTAGTCAGTCAGGTAGAAGGATTGCTTGACCCCTGGAGGTCGAGGCTGCAGTCAGCTGTGATGGCACCACTGCACTCCAGCCTAGGTGACAGAAGGAGAATCTGTCTCATTTAAAAAAAAAAAAAAAAAAAAAAGGATAAATCTATAAGCTCTACTTCAAGTATTTTGTTAAAAAATAAAAACTTTAACTCAAATGTCTGTTTAATTCACATGACTTTGTAAACCAAAAGTAAAATTCTAAAGCTCCCTAACCATCTGAATGGACCACTCCTCACAGCCAAGGGTATTGTAAACTTAACCTGAAAACTAGGTCAGGCCATGATGGGAAGGGGGAACCAGACCCTCCTCCCTTTTGGAATTAATGATAGAACAGACTTAGTCTGATAAGAAACATACATTCATTTATTCATATATTTTTATTTATTTTTTGAGACAAAAATGCCTTTTACTAAATAACTGATTACTCATATCATATAGAGGCCTGGCTTTGGTGGAAGCCCATCTGCAATACCACTGCCTAAAATGAGACACAACTAATAACTATTTAACTAGACTGGCCTATTCTCAGGACTAAGAGACTAGTTCCATGGCTTATAAGACAATTCACCAACTCAATTTCTGGACTATAACATTTTTTTTTAAATTTTAACCCCGAGGAAATCTGGGGCTCAGAAGACAATACCCTAAAATGAAGGCCTCAGTAGCAACCTCAAAAGCAGAAGTTTTTCTCTGACCCTCTCCTGTCCTCCTGTCGCTGGGTCCCATTCTCCCCCAAGGCCAGCTATACAAACCAGAACCTCTTTTCCCCAAAGCCAGCCATAAAACCTAAAATTACTCTATGTAAAAACTGGCCATAAAAAATTATCTGACCTACCTTATTTGATTTAGGTCCTAAGACTCCCTGCCTCCCCCGTCCAGAGAGGGTCGTGCCCCATACCCAGAAGGAAGGAATGTGAGAGGCGGGAGGAATCTCAACAGGCCTTCCTGGGTTTCCCCACTCAGTCTGTTAACATTACAGCATGCCCTTCTGTCCAGCCATATTGCTACACAGCTGTCCATACTTTGTAAAACATAAACATAAAAATTGGCAATTTCAGGCTGGGCACGGTGGCTCACGCATGTAATCCCAGCACTTTGGGAGGCCAATGCAGGCGGATCACAAGGTCAGGAGTTCGAGACCAGCCTGGCCAGCATGTGGAAACCCTGTCTCTACTAAAAAATACAAAAAATTAGCCAGGCATGGTGGCACATGCCTGTAGTCGCAGCTACTTAGGAGGATGAGGCAGGAGAATCGCTTGAACCCAGCAGGCAGAGGTTGCAGTGAGCCGAGATCATGCCACTGCACTCTAGCCTGGGAGACAGAGCAAGACTTCGTCTCCAAAAAATAAAAATTAAAAAAAAAAAAAAAAAAAAAAAAAAAAAAATATATATATATATATATATATATATAAACTGGCAATTTCCCCTATATCTTTGGGTCTTCATTCTAAAGGCGCTCATATATACATATTAAATAAATTTATCTCCCTTTTCTCCTATGAATCAATTAGTCTCATGTCAGTGATTTTCAGCAAACTTTTAGGAGGCCACGTGTCTTGGCCCTCACAACACCAATTCCCATGTCTGAGTCCAGTTCAGTAGATGTGGACCCTGGGCCTCTTTCCCCACCTTGTTCATCCAACAGCTCCTTGCCTTTTAACCTTCAGGCTTGACTCCTGGGCTAAAACAGTTTCAGGCAGGTGCCCCTCCCCACCTAGGACCACCAGGCTCAGGCCCCTGAGAGTTACAAGGTGAGCTGAGCATCCCCTCCAGTCCTCTCCCGTCCCCCTCCCTGAGGGAGCTGCCCCATCACATTGGTCCTTGTGTCACACCCCTCCCCTGCTGTTGGGCAAAGAAAGCTCCAGTGTCAGCCTCCCTCCACTCCTCAGCAGTGCTCATGCCTCTCCCACCTCAATCCTTCTTGACCCCTGAATTAGCTGGACTTACCTGCATCCTTCTAGAGTTCTTTTATGCTTCCTGATGTAATCTCAGAGAAGATGAACAGAACTCGATAACTGTGCTGCCCCATCCCCTCCCCAGCCTTGATCTCTTTTTTTTTTTTTTTTTTTTTTTTTTTTTTTTTTTTTTTTTGAGACAGAATCTCACACTGCCACCCAGGTTGGAGTGCAATGGTTCAATCTTGGCTCACTGCATCCTCCGCCTCCCAGGTTCACACGATTCTTCTGCTTCAGCCTCCCGAGTAGCTGGGATTACAGGTGCACACCACCATACCTGGCTAATTTTTTTGTACTTTTAGTAGAGAGGGGTTTCACTATGTTGGCCAGACTGGTCTCAAACTCCTGATCTCGTGATCCTCCAGCCTCAGCCTCCCAAAGTATTGGGATTACAGGCATGAGCCACCGCCCCCGGCCTTGATCTCTTAATTGCTTCCCTTTTTCCTCAGAGTTACATTTTCCCCACTCAGATAATCTGTCTCCCTGCAGTTCAGGCATCTTCTTCTCTAACCTTTCAAGCCTCTTGTTCACACCCCACACAGATGAGGGAGATTATCTGCTTATTTCTCACCCAAGGGAGACAGCCCTAGGGGAGAGTCAGAGCCAGGATCAGAGCCAAGAGCCAGAGCCAGATGCTGCTGCTGAATGAGACAGCGGAGATGCAAAAGCAAAGCCAGAGCCATCCGTCAGCCCAGCGTTTGTAATGGGTACAGGGTTTGAATGTTTGCAGGGTGCTCTGGTGTGGAGCAGTCCATCTGGTTTTCATCACCATGACCATGTAAGTAGGAAATATTCTGATTTTCCATATGAGAAAAAGGCCCAGAAGGTTCAGTCACTTGCTCTAGCACATATGGCTACTAATCAGTGAAGAACAGCCTCAAATCCAGGTTTGTCTCACCCCAGGTCTCCCACTTTTTTTTACTGCACTGGCATAAACTTTGACCTGTGAGGGAACAGTTAACTGTCCCAGAGGGAATGGGGAGCCCCCCTCTCCAAGAGACTTGAATATTTGGGACCTTCTGCTCTTCTACATCTTGAGATTGGGAAAGAACTGTATCTTTATCACATATTTACTACAAAAACAATCTGTGCAACAAGCCCTTCCCCAATCACCCTATTTAAAATTATCACCACCCCAAAACTCCATATATCTCACTCCCATTTTTCCCTTCATGAACTTATTACATCCACCACGCTAAGTATTTTACTTATTGTCTTTCTACCACCACTCCCACCCAGGAATACAAGTGTCATGATGGCAAGAATTTTTGTCTGTTTTGTTTGCTACTGTATCCCTCACTTTATAATGTTTGACATAAAATAGGTGCTCAATAAAAATACATTTACAAGGCTGGACATGGTGGCTTATGCCCATACTCCCAGCACTTTAGGAGGGCAAGGTGGGAGAATTGCTTGAAGCCAGAAGTTTGAGACCAGTCTGAGCAACATAGCAAGTAAGACCCCATCTCTACAAAAACATTTTTAAAAATTAGTCAGGCATGGTGGCGCACGCCTGTGGTCCCAGCTATCCCAGAGGCTGAGGCAGGAGGATCACTTGAGCCCAGGAGGTTGAGGCTGTAGTGAGCTATAATTGCATTGCTGTACTCCAGCCTGGGCAGCAAAGTAAGACTCTGTCTCCTAAAAGAAGAAAAAATGTTATTTACAAAATGAACAAGGAAGCCAGAGCCAAGTTTCTTGTATCACAGTCAAAAACATGAATCCACCATGGAACCTCTCAAGTGCTGCTGGCGTCCTGAAATGTTTGTCTCCCACCCCACCCGAGAACTTAGACTGTACTGACAGAAGTCACTGGCTACATAGGGACCCGTGTTCATCCCAAAGTGAGGACAGCAGCTGGGTCTCAAGGCCTCTTTATTACACAAGATGCTAATGGGACTCATTAAAAGCTTCTCATTACCCAGCTAATTACTGGGCTATGTGGGCAAAGAACATGGGCCAGGACCCAGGGTTGGGAGCATTTGGTAGGATGAGAAGTGGGAAGCTGTTTACATGCAAATGGCATGACTGTTTCACTCCTGTGAGGAGCCCAGGTGCTGTTCCTAATTGGATCCATCCATCTCCCTCCTCCTCCTCTCCTAACCCCACCAATCTGGAGCTAGAGGCCCAAGCTAAGCAGGCTGAAGGGAGTTGCGTGTGCAAGAGGAGGAGGTGTTAAGCCAAGAGCTGAGGACCAAAAGCCTCCTGGGTCCAATCTCTGCATCCAATCCTCTCCCCGACCAACCCATCCGTCCCTGCTCCCAAGCCCTGGCACCAGGGAAGCAGGGCTTCAGCAAAGGTCCACCATAAATAATGTCCTTTGATGATGCAGCATCTCAAAGAGGATGGCAGGAGCAAAGGATGGTGGCAGGGGGCAGGGAACAAGGGGATGGCAGGGAGAGCTGATCACCCCTTGATCTCTGGGATTAGCAAAGACTTGAAAGAGCTAATGCTAGGCTATGTTGGAGAAGTGATGAGGGAGGGAGGTATTGGAGGGCTAGGATAGCCTGGGCTTCATTTTGCCTACAAATCATATGGAAATGACACGTAAAGTGGGTGTTGCAGCTATAGAGTGCCCAAGTGTTTTTTCTTGAACACCCACCCTTTATTTGAGCCACATCTCAGATGATGTCCCTGGCCTAGAGGAGCAGGGTACTTGGAGTCCAGGGTCCTTAGCAGCTCTTCCCCTGCAACTTCCCCTCTTTGCCGCTATGATGGGTTAGGGATGAGGCCAGGAAAAGGTGTGTACAGTTGTGCTGTGATGAGACAGGTTAGTCAGCAATTCACTAAGGGCCAGAGGTAGAAGCAGACCCTCTAGCTTGTGCACACGAGATGGCCTGAATATATCCACCACACGCACAACTTGTGGACTCTCTCAAAATCCCAGAGGGGTACTGGCGAGGGGAGGGCAGGGCTAGGGTCATATGTGACACTGGGTGGAGATACCAATGAAGAGTGGAAGGATGACAGCATTCTATGTCCTGCCATGTCCTGTAGCCAGGAGACAGCTGGAGAAAACCCCACAGAGCAAGGAACAAGAGGCCCTCAGAGCCTGGGGAAGAAATGGACTAAGCCAGGAGGACTGAGCTAGAGCTGGTTTAAGCTGTGAGATGCTAGGATGGCTCCTCATGGGTTAGGGGAATCCAGGATGGCTTGTGCCCCTCAGAGGCCGAAACAACCCAGACTTTGACAGCGCTGAACTGGCAGAAGGGAAAGGGCTAGGAGAGAAGAGGCAGGGCTGGGGAGGGGAGGACTGGTAGCAGAACTCCAGCTTCTCCCACAGTGATGGAGCTAATTCCAACCCTGTAATACAGGTGAGGAAACTGAGTCCCTATTGGTTTCAGGGGATGAAAACACACACTCGGGCTCCAGAAAAGAGGCAGAGACAGGAAAGAGGAGGAGGAAGGAAGAGACAGAAGAGTAAAGGAGGAGGGGAGTGCCTTCCCTTCCTCGAACTCCAGTCCATCCACATGATGGGCACATTGAGGACAGGGGTGAGGGCCCTAGCCCTTCCCCTCTCCCACCACCCACAGCCCAGGGAGCTGACAGTGCCTTTAGCCCTGTGAAGGGAAATGCAGGATAGGGAGCAGCAGCTGCATGTTCTCCTGAAATTGCTTCTGAAAATGACCACTTCACTGGGAAAGTGACGACAATTTGGGCCCTGGGAGCAGGAGATGAGATGGAAAGCGGGGGCGATGGGGCGCAGGTCACCACCCCCCTCTCGGCCAGATAGGCCCTTCTGAGAAGTCAAGGATGGGGAGAGCTGTTGGGGGGTGGGAGAAGGCTGGTCAGAACCTGAGTTACCCCTATTCTGAACAGAGCCACCCTTCTCCCAAACAAGGCAGGCTCTAGCCCCTCACCCGCCTGAAAACAGATGATTCCCCAGGTCCTATCTCAGCTTAGAGCAGGGTGTGCCAGAAGCAAGTGGCTTGTGCTCGGAGAGCAGATTAATCTGCAGGCAGGAAGAGAAGTTAATCAGTTCTCCCTGGCCAGCATGATAGCCGGGCCGTGAGCTGCCTGCAGATGGAAGTCAAGTGGAGGGAGACCCCAGTCTCAAGGCACAGTGAGTTCAGGGAAGGAAGTGGGAAGAGATAGGCAAGGTAGAGATCTTGAAAGGAGGAAGAGACAGCCAGAGACAAAAACAAAGGCAGCCCCTGGTAAGCTCTCACAGACCACAGATCTAAATTTTACTGTGAATATATGAGCAGCTTGTTCCCCAAAGGTAGAGGCCAGGATGGTGAGAGGCTGAGACAAGACAGAATCTATGAGAAAATAGATATGAGGGGGAGTAGAAAAATATTTACAGCATTTTACAAAATATTACATATTGATATCAGTCAGAGCCCACAGAAACAGGGACAATGAGACGGTGTGAGATAGTTGGGAGGGTGAGAAAAAGATAATGACGATGATGCAGGAAAAATAAAGGAAGAGGAGAGGAAAGGGCCAGGTCACAGGGATGGGAGGGTCTTGATGAGGGAGCCTCCCAGTGAAGGGCCACCTGCTGCAGGCCCCAGCTGTGGGACAGCGACGAGCAAGATAACTGTTGGCAGCAGTTTGGCATCTCGGGTGTGTGAGAAGGAAGGGGGTGTTGGGGAGGCTGGTGTGATGCAGCCCTGTGTTGTGTGTGGGAGTAGAGGGGGTGATGGCGCTCTCCCACATTCAGGAGACCCTGCATTCCGCAGCACTCCTAGCATACATAAGCCCTCCAGCCTTGGGCCACTTTTCAGGCTAAATCGCCAAAGGATCCCAGTTTCTGCCAAGATAGGGATGCTCACTTCTTCCCTCTTAATCAATGACACACTTAATGAATCAGTCCACTGGCCACCTGAGACCTAAGCCCCATCCTTAACTCCCCCCGCAGCCCCTCCACCCACCACAGTCTCTCTAAACACCCCCCAGAGCTCAGCCGGTCAAGGAGCCCGGAGACAATTTCCCTTCTTTTCCTTTCTCATTACCTCACTAGCTGGCTCCAAGGAGCTTGAGGAGGAAAAAGGGCATGGGGGCAGGGGTCTAAGTACACTTGGGTGAAAAGATAGGGGGAACAGGGACCCACCCACCCTGACTGAACCTTTCCAAGCCACATGTTTTATTAGTGAGCAAAGAGGCTGAGGGTTGGAGGAAGCTACTTTTGGAGGAGAGAACAGGAAGGGTTTGGAACAAGGGTCCTCTTCAAGGGTAGTTTAATCCCCAAGCCATGCCCCACGATCAGAGGGGTTAGAGACCCTCCCACACAGGAGGGCAGAGGGGGTTAATGCTGGTTTGGGAGGAAGCAGCTGCAGTCTCTGCATGGCGCCCCCTCCTCACTGCACTGTCACCTCCAGGCAACGACTCCCCTTCTTCTTGCAGTGTAGCTTGCTGTTGTCACCACCTACGGGGCCCTGGATGACCTTGACAGCCACACTGTTCTCCTTGAACCTCATTGAGAACCTGGAGAGGGAACAGAAAAACCAAATCTAGTGCCCATCCCTTCACCCCGACTCCCGCATTTCCATGATGGCTCCCCTATCATGCGAGTCAGAGGGCTTGAGGCCCCAAGAACCTGGGTGGGGGCCTGAGAAACACCTCCAAGCCCCACCCTGCTCTGCCCTACATGCTTCGCTTTCTGATCCCGGTCACAATGACCATTAGCCTGGCTGTCTACCCTAAGCCGCCCTTCACCCCCAACTCATGGCCTCACTTCTCAGTCACGGTAACTGCAAGCTGCCTCTGTGTGGCATCCAGCACAGCCCGGTACATTTTGGTCAGCAGTTCAATCACATGCTCGCTGACCAGCAGGAAGTCCCCCTTGGAGCCCACCGATGACATCTTAGGAAGAGGGAAAAATAGCAGGAAAGGGATTCATTTTTTCTCTCCAGCAGCACCTGAGGGACATCAAAGGCCCAGAGCGAAAGGTCTGGTCCCCATCACCTCCAGCCTTCCCCAGCTCTGGGATGCATACCACCTTCTCCAGTCCAAGGCCTGCCCCACCCAGCTCTGATACCTCACTCAGATGCAAGCTAAAGAGCCCATCCTTGAAGCTGGTGACTGACACCCCAGCCACATTGTCTAGCCCAATGACAATTTTGGCCTGGGACTTCTTGGTGTCTGTGAGAATCACATGGCCCTTGGTCAGGAGGAGAATCCGAGAAGAAGTCTAGGGACGGAACAGGAAAGGGTAAGGAAAGGCAGGATTAATTGCCCCCACTCCACCTGGCAGGGCGCAAACACAGCCTGCCATCCACTCTGCAGATGCCAGAAAACAGCTCTGCAGTAGCTGTGGGAGGAGTTCAGCCTGCAGACCCTTACCTTGCCATTGCCACGATTGACCTTCTTCACGGCCTCTGCCATCAGAACAGGCCCTTCCTCCCCACCTTTCAGCTTCTGCAGCTTGGGGTTCCCTTGCAGCCCAATGTAGTCACCACAGAATGGAATGGGGACACTGAGAACACATGGGAGGTGTGCAGCAGAGACAAGCCCACAGGCCTCTCCCCACCCCCAGAGTTCCCATTCTAGTCCTCCTGGGCCCTTCCCCCACGTCCATGTATCCTCTGTCAGTGTCCACAGAGCACAGTCCGGGACCAAGACATCAGCACCACCTGGAGAGTTGTTAGAAAGGCAAATTTTGGTCCCCACCCCAAGACCTGCTGGATCAGAGACTCTGAGGAGGGACATAGCACCTGGGGATGACAATCCTGCCAGGTGATTCTGAGGCAGGCTCAAGTTTGAGAAGCACTGCTTGATGGAACTGGCTGTGCAGGGTCTGGGAGGCCCTCACCTCTGGGGATATGAAGCCTTCTTGCCCTTGAACAGTTCACTGGCACAGAGCTTTTCCCTCAGGATCTCTACCTGCTTCGGGGACAGCTGATCCCGGAACTTCTTGCACTGTGAGGAAGAAGGAACAGGAGCTAAAATCATGGAGTGGGAGGGCAGGGCTGGGGAGGGAGGTGAGAAACATCGACTAGAAGACCCTAGGAGAGGAGAGAGACTGAGGAAAAAGGACAGGCACTAGACACCTCAGGGAGAGGCCAGGGCTGGAGGACCATTGAGGAGGAGTGCAGAAACCGAGGGAGGCTGGGGTAGGGAATGGACACCATCAAATAAAAGCACCAGGAGGGCTCTATGCTCAGCTCTCAGGGCAAGGCTTAGCCCCAGACAGGTGCTGAATAAGCATTTCCTGAATAAAAGAATAAATTACATGATGCTAAGTGAAATAAGCCAGACACAAAAGGACAAATACGATATGATTCCTACTTATATGAGGCACCTAGAAAAGTGAAATGCATAGAAACAGAAAGTAGATTATAGGATATCAGGGGCTAGGGGAATGGGAGAATAGGGGGTTATTGCATAATGGGTACAGAGTTTCAGTTTGGGGTGATGAAAAACGTGTATGGAGATGGATGGCAGTGATGGCTGCAGAACAACATGAATGTCGCTCATGCCACTGAACTATACACTTAAACACCGTTAAAATGGTAGATTGTATGTTATGTACATATTACCACAATTTTTTTAATGAGAAAAAAATAGAAGAGGGAGGCAAAAGAGGAAAATCAGGGTGAGGGGGAAAAAAAGATGAAATGAGAGGAGGGGTGCCTGGGATCCACTTGCCTTCCACCGGTAGAAGAGTTGCTGCAGCTCCTGATTCGCTGTGCTGAGGCACTTGTAGGGGGCAGCTGGCCATGTCTTGTCCAAGATGTTTGTGGATGGCAAATTGTTCTTCAGCCCCAGTAGGAATTTCTGTACCTGGTTTGGGAGCAGGGGGATTGGGAGTAGAGTGATGAGAAGAAACACTTCCTGACAGGCAAACTGGCACCCAGATCTTGCCACTTCAAAGGAGGAGATTAACCCACAGTGAGAAGCAAGGGGTGGAGCTGAAGAGATGGAAGGGAGTCACCTCCTGGATCTTTTTCAGCGTGAGGTGCAAGCTTGAGGCCGGGAGGTAAGAGCATGAATAGGAGACTGGAGGGAGAGAAAGATTAGTTCCAACCAGAGACCTGCTACCCAGGGCAGTGAGGTAAGAGGAACCAATATGAAAGCTGGTTTCAAAGTTTTGCTCCTGTAGCTTTCTATTCCCTCTGTTCACAATTACCTACGGGTGGCAGCCACTGTCTGTGTCGGCTGTTGGCTAGGTACCAAATTTCCCCTCCTCTCAAAGCAGTCAAGTCCAAACATGTCAGCCTCCATTCAAAGGAAGAAGGAACAAATAAAGGAGCAAAGGAGAAAGAGCAAATGAAGGTTCAGGGAGGCAATGAAGAGGCCCAGAACTTCAGAGCCCCCATTCCTCTCTTAAGCTTTGGGATCCAGACCCTCGAACAACAAAGAGGGGCTATAAGCAAATGTGTCTCATGTCTGAATGAGTAATAGTCAGGGTCCTAACCACGGTCAAAAATCCAATCAGTGGAGGTCAGTTACAATTTGCTCCAGCCTCTGTCCAAGATCCCATGCTCTTCCTCCTTCTCTCTGGCCTTTCTCAAGGTTTCACTGGAAGTGCTTTTCTCTCCCCACTTTCCTCCCTGACACTTAGACCTCAGCCTCATGTCGTAGGACCTCTGCATTCCCCGGGCACATCACCCAGACAGGACTCTTTCCCATGCCCCTACCCAGCCCACACATGATCACTGTGTGCCTTGGCTCAACTCTGCCAACCTGGGAGATCTGCTCAAAGCCCTCCCTGATTCCCCAAGCCCCAGATTGCCTCTCCTTTCTTTGAAGCTCCACAGCAATTTGCCTACACTCATCTTTGTACTATAGTTATTTGCATGGAAAACAGCTCCCTTTTCTAGACACTGAGTCCTTATAAGGCAGGATCCCAGGTCTCACATTTTTTTTCACTATTCAACATTTTTTGAGTGTCCACTTAGTGCCTGGCACTGTTCTAGGTATTGGGACATAACAGTCAACAAAGTCTTCATTTTCACTGGATTTACATTCTACTATAGGGTGGAGAAGGGGACCAACTACACAAGCAAATAAATATAGAGGGTGATGTCAGATAATGGCATCTGCTGTGATGCAAAGAAGTAGACCCTGAGGCAGGAATGACTGGCAGCATATTCCAGAGACATTAAAAAGCCAGGGTGTGCAAAAATTAGCTGGGCATGGTGGCGCATGCCTGTACTCCCAGCTACTCTAGAGGCTGAGACAGGAGAATCGCTTGAACCCGGGAGGCGGAGGTTGCAGCGAGCCAAGATAGCACTACTGCACTCCAGCCTGGGTGACAGAGCAAGACTCTGTCTAAAAACAAAAGAAAGGGTGACCGGAATCACTTGAGCAGGAAAAAAGGATCAGAGAGTAGGTCGGGGCAGATCATGATGGGCCTTGTAGGCTGTGGTAAGGAGTGAAATGGAACACCATTGGAGAATTCATGCAGAAGAGTAGCATAATATGATGTTTTTAAAATTCAATATAGCTTATTATTTTGCAAATTTTTTTAACTTACAGAAAAGTTGAAAAAAGATACAATTAACATCTGTATACTGTATGCTCCTCATCGAAATTCACCAACTGATAATGTTAACACCTTGCACTATCTGTGTACTCTAACACATATACACATGTGTGCATATAAATACATGCATATACACATTTACACAAATCCTTGCCACCCTACCATCCTAAACTAGGTTATAGATATCATGACATTTTACCCTAAAACATCAGCATGCCTCTCCCAAGAACTGGAACATTCTCTTACATGATCATAACTCCATCATCACACCTAAGAAAATCAACATCATTCATCCAACAGTGATCCACACTCAGATTTCTCTACATGTCCTTTACAAACTTATAAACATGTCCTTTTAAGCTTTGTTTTATTTTTCCTTTTCCAGGATCCAGTGAAGCTTCATCCATGACTGTTTAGTCTCCCCCAATCTAGAATGACTGTTTAGTCTCCCCCAATCTAGAATGAGGATTCTTAAGTTTTTGTTTTTGTCTCTTTTTTGGAGACAGGGTTTTGCTCTGTCACCCAGGCTGGAGTGGAGTGCCACCATCACAGCTCACTGCAGCCTTGCCCTCCCAGGTTCAAGTGATCCTTCCACCTCAGCCTTCCAAGTAGCTGGGACTACAGGTACGAGCCACCACACTCACCTAATTTTTAAATTTTTTTTGTAGTGTCTAGGTCTCACTATGTTGCCCAGACTGGTCACAAATTCCTGGGCTCAAGCAATATTCCCGCCTCAGCCTCCCGAAGTGCCAGGATTACAGGAGTGAGTCACCTTGCCTGGCCAAGGTTTTACATCCCATAGAGCACCTAGCAACCTGTTTGTTTATGGCACAGAATTACTGAAGATATAAAAAAATGACTTGATTTTTGGCACTTCTAAATGTCTGAAATTTTTATGAAAATGTTTTACTAAGATATCAGGTTAAAAAATTAAAATAGAAAGAGGCAGAACACAGTATACTGTTGTAACTGCAGGAACTATCCAAGCTCATTGTAGCTTCCACTACAGGTCTGGTGGGTTTGGTGGGTTTGGGATCTGGGTCTGGAAAGGCCTCCACGACTGGAGTCCCCAGTCCCTGGTCTGATTTTATTTATTAATAATTCAAAAAACATGCCTAAGCATCTGTCATAATCCCCTTTGTTCCAATTAATGTGGAGCCTCTGAAGGCTTTCTTCTTTTCATTGTTTTTTCTAGATTAGAAAGTTCTGCCCTTTCCTATGCAGCCCCCCTCCTCCCAGGTCTGCCTAGGGCCACGGGTTGCCCAGGCCTCTATTGATGAGGGGCAGTCTTTGGCAGTGGTTAAAAGCTCTAGAGTCAAATAATTTATAACCCAGCTTTACCACTTACATCTGTGGAACCCCTGGCAAGTTATTTAACTTCCCTGAGCCTTGGCTTTTTAACTATAAAATGGGAGAAAGAAAAGAGCCTACCTCACAGGGTTGGTGAAAGTATTAGAGTTAATGCACATAAAGAGCTTAATGCATAGTAGATGTTCAAAATGGGTAAGGCCGGGTGCAGTGGCTCACGCCTGTAATCCCAGCACTTTGGGAGGCCAAGGCGAGCGGATCGCTTGAGCTCAGGAGTTTGAGACCAGCCTGGGCAACATGGTGAAACCACATCTTTACCAAAAACACAAAAAATTAGCCAAGCGTGGTGGCATGTGCCTGTGGTCTCAGCTACTGGGGAGGCTGAGGCTGAAGGACGGCTTGAGCCCAGGAGATAGAGGTTGCAGTGAGCCGAGATCATGCTTACTGCATTTCCAGCCTGGGTGACACAGCAAGATTCCATCTCAAAAAAAAAAAAAAAAAAAATAGGCTGGGTGCAGTGGCTCACACCGGTAATCCTAGCACTTTGGGAGGTCGAGATGGGCAGATCACTTGAGGTCAGGAGTTTAAGACCAGCCTGGCCAACATGGTGAAACTCTGTCTCTACTAAAAATACAAAAATTAGCTGGGCATGGTGGTGCATGCCTGTAATCCCAGCTCAGGAGGCTGAGGCAGGATAATCGCTTGAACCTGGGAAGCGGAGGTTGCAGTGAGCCAAGATCACACCATTTACTCCAGCCTGGGCGACAAGAGTGAAACTCTGTCTCAAAAAGTAAATAAATAAATAAATAAATAAATAAATAACAAATGATAATGGATACTAGCATTAGTTACAGTCAAGGCAGTGGCAAATTGGAATAGTCAGAA
This sequence comes from Macaca thibetana thibetana, assembly GCF_024542745.1. Classification (NCBI taxonomy): domain Eukaryota; kingdom Metazoa; phylum Chordata; class Mammalia; order Primates; family Cercopithecidae; genus Macaca; species Macaca thibetana. Next base: position 53,330,168 of record NC_065588.1, read on the forward strand.
ACACTGGGGGGATCAGTGCCCAGTGGCTGCAGACTTCTATGGGGGTGTGATTTATTGAGGCCCTGGTCTAAACCCAGCAGCTTCTGGGTTGACAATTAGTAGCTGCCTGACAATATACAGATGAAAGAAAGGAGGAAGAATGGCAGTCAGGAGGTAACAGCAAAATCAGATTACAAGTCTCAGGTGTGTAGCAAGAAGCATGTATGGTGGGAAGGCAGCTACTCTGGCACCAGCACAAGAGGTGAACAGGCAACTGAAGAGACCTGGAAGATGGAAATTCCCTGGGGAGGGGAAAAGAACGAGCAAATGAAGTCTCAGGAAGGCAAAAAAAGAGGCCCAGAGCTTCAGAGCCCCCATTCCTCTCTTGAGCTGAGGGATCCAGACTCTCAAACAACAAAGAGGGGCTGCAAGCAAACATGTCTTATGTCTGAATGAGCACAGTCAGGGTCCTAACTATGGTCAAAAACCCAGTCAGCAGAGGTCAGTTACAATTTGCTCCAGCCTCTGTCCAAGATCCCATGCTCTTCCTCCTCTCTGGCCTTTCCCAAGGTTTCATTGGAAGTGCTTCTCCCTCCCTGGTTTCCTCCCTGACACTTCTCAGAAGCACTATTGCTATCCGACTGATGTCTCCAGAAGTTACTCTTCTCTGTCCCTGTTTTTCTCCCCCTGGGAACTGCCTGTAAGTTTGAATGTGTAGGCCTTCCAGGTAGGTCTTCCCACCCAGCCTGACCCACGTCCTCCAGAATTAGGATAGGTCCTTCCTGAGATTTACTTTCTGACTTGCCAACAATAGTTTCAGAGGAAGTAGAAGGAAGACACAATTCCCCCACTTTCACCCCAACTGTAAAATATATCTTGGGAGGTTGGGCTAGTTAATGTGCAGATCACTCTACTCTTCAATGAGGCTTAGCCTCTTCAACTGTTGTTAAACATCCAGCCCCAAGCTCTTCACAAGCCTATTTGACCATAGACCAGATGATGGGTGTGCTGAGACCCCTTCCTGCCACAAGGTTGCCTGGAGTGTCCACTCATGCCAAAATGCTATCTGATTCTGCCCCTGAGTACAAGGCACTGGGGCCTGGTCCCTACAGGTAGCTGCCCTCTTCTCCTAGGACTTAACTACATGCAGACTGAGGAAACTCTTGGGGGAAAGCTTTGGGTTGCCTCTTCTCAAACCCCTCTCCCAAACCTGTGCCTCCCTGCTCCATCCCTAACATCTACCCTAACCCATACCACTTACCATGCTCTTGTAGATGAAATCTGCCAAGGTGAGGGCAGCCTCTGACCGGAAATATTTGCGATAATTCTTTCGGGCCTGGCAGAAAAGTACAAAAAAGTAGCCAAAGTGAAGATAGGCAGATTCTGGAAGAGGTTCTACTATTTTTTAACCACACAAAGACCTGAGTAAGATAAAGAGCTGAGACTGTAGCTGGAAGGAGGTAGTAAAGTCAGACAAGTTGGCAGTGAGGACACTTAGAGCAGAAGGCAAAGTTCTGCTGCCAAGTTAGGCATCTACACACCCAGACACCTACACAGGTCTCCCCTATAGGCCTCTCACTCCCAGATACCCACCCACACATGGACGGACTGATACACAGAAGTACAGCCTGGGTGCAGGCAGGACTAGCTCTCTGCTGCTCTAGCCAGCAGGTGGCACAATCCAGGAGGAACAATGTGAGGAAGCCTCTCTTCCACTCTCCATTACCTTCCACCCTCTCACAAAGGCCTGGATCAATAACACGGATGCCTTTATCTTCCCATAGTGTTTCTTTTGCTGTAGAAAACATGGGAGTTGTTAGAAAAACAGCATCTCCTGAGCCACCTTCCATCCTCCCTATTAGAGTGAACACAGTCGGATTTTGGGGGTGACCATACCACATTTCCCCGAAACCAAGCAGAGATGAGGATCTGACTCTTTCGCATCAGCTGGTAGTGGGTGCGGCAGCGCCAGCCTCGGTAAATCTTCTGAATGAGTGTGGCCAGCTGCTGGAGTCTCAGGCGCCTCTGTTCTTCGAGGTAGAAAAGCTGTGGAGAGGTGGAAGAGACTGGCTCAGGGGAACAGTACTGTCCTCTCCTATACCCCACAGTACTTAGGCTTCCCAACTAGGCCTTATTTGATCATTCCTTTGTCTTCTTAGTTCATTTATTTATTCATTCAGTAAACAAGTATCTACTGAACTCTAACTTTGTAGCTAGATGTTGATCACTCCGACCCTCAAGGGCTCTGCCTCAGGCAGAGGCACTTAGAGCCTTGCAGCACCGAGCTTCCCAGACTCAGGGCAGTGTAGGAACCCAACAGTTCAGTTCCCAGGGTTACGGTTCCTACAGACAGGAAGCTTCCCATCTACTATCCATTCCAGGTTATACATGCTCCCACCCCCTCCAGCCTTTCTCAAGTGGGCTTTCACTCTTCCACCTTCCACCCTCACCAAATGCAAGTGCACTTCTAACTCACAGTCTTGGGGCTTCTAATGAATATCTTTGTCTTGCCAAAGGCCAGCTCCCCCGAGGACATGCTCAGCTCCCCCAGGACCTTCTCGACACCTTCCCTATGGAAGCAGATGACAGAAAGCTGCAGAGGGGTATCTCAAGAGAGAGTCCTCTTCCACCTTTCCCCTAATCCTTTCAGCCTCCAAGAAGTGGTCATTCAATTCATTCTTCCAAGTATCCATTCACCCAGCTTCAGCAGATGTGTACTGCACCTCCAGGTCTCTTCCTCCAGAGATGCTTTCTGCACTGCCCTTTCCTGATGCCCAGTCTCCCTATGGGGTCTTACCGGTCTCCCCCATTCCAGTGAGGCCAGGTGCTCCGGCTCAGCAATCGGTACCTCTCCAGGAAGGGCCCGTAACCCTGGCGGTGAGCATAGCCTGCCCGTCGCACCCGCACATTCTCCAGCAGTCCCAGGTACCGAGCCTGGGTTGCCACCAGGTCTGAAGAGAACTGACCTCGCTGCTGATGCTCATTGGGCTTTATGCACCTGGTGGGAGGCAGCGTAAGGCACAGGCTTCAGGAGCTGACACCATTGACAGTGTAATCCATCATGTTCCCCTATGCTGCACACAGTCCACTTCATTGAAAATTTTCAAAGAAAGTAGACACACTGGCCTCCCCAGTTTCACTCGCTTCTATGTATTCCCTACTGAATCTGATCCTTTCTCACTGGGATTCTCAGCTCCTTATCTGTTTTCTGTGAGGAAAGGACCTCTGATATCCTTATTCCAGAAGCCTCCCACACGGACATGTTGTATAGCGCATGGACCCTGCACATGCCATCACATATGTAGCATGTTCCCCTGCACGCCAGCATGTCACCTGATGTAGTTGGGGTTCTTGGAATACAGGTTCTTCATGAGGATGGCCACAGAACTCTTGAACTGGGCCCCAGCAGTCGGGGGGCGTTTGAGAGATGCCTGCTTAGGATTGCCCTCAGGAAACAAGGACCGAAGGAGGGGGTGCTGGGCCTTCCACATGGCCTGTGACAGGTCTCGGAAGAGTAGGTCATTATTCTTGTCAATAAAGTTGGTCACATTGTATGTCACCTGTAAAGGAGCAGCTATCGGTTTGGAGACCCCACAACCTTGTCCCAGCACTTGGCCCTCCCAGTCTCATTGTGAAGTATTCCAGACTCTCACCTTCCCCGGGTTCCTCCCCCATTGCCTTCAGCCTGGGTTTGGGCCCTAATCTCTGCCCTCCAGCCCTGCCATTTCACCTTGCCCGCATAGTGGCAGATGCGAAAGCAGCTGAGGCCCATGGTGTGGTCATATTGACGCTGGGCATTCTGGGTGACTTTGCTCTCATAGTGGCCATGCTTGGAGAAGAGCTGGTTCAGCTTTGCTAGGAAAGTGGAGTCACTGACCACCCCAGGCCGCAGGCATTCCTCATCCAACATGGCCAGGATACCTCGCTGATTCTGGGCCAGGGGAACAAAAGAAGGCCAACCTAAATCTGGTCCTCCAAGATGTCCACGTTCTCACTGCTGCCCCCTTTCTCCACTCTTATCTTCTGCCTTCTTTACTGTCCCTACCAAGTGGGGAGTCAGGGAGAGAGACAGGGGAAGGATGTTCAGGCAGTCTGGAAGAGGAAGTCCCACAGATAAGAGAATGATAACTCACATGCTCAATGAGGTTACAAATGATGCCATTATCAAAGTAGTCCACCTTTGTCCACGGTATGCCCTGGTCAGGGGAAACAATTACAGGGAACAGGTCCAAGACAAGCCTCCAGAGACCTCACCAGATCCAGCCTTTCACCCACCCAACAAAGGACATCAGAAAGTCCCATAATTCAGAGGGGTCCTTGGTATGATTTCTATTTATGTCCCCATCCCTCCAAGGTTGGTGGAGAATTTGTGGGGTGGGTAGACAGACACACGGAAGGAACTGGAGCAGCTGTGACAGAGGGTGAGACAATGCAGAGATCCCTGTAGGTGGTGTAGGGTGGAGAGGGAAGTGTAACATGTTGAGTGAAGATTAGGATAGAGATTTCCCATGTGGGAGTGGGGAAGGATCCATGTGTATGTGGAACAGCGGCCACACTACTCTGTGCTCTTTAAAACCACAGCATGTGAGTGAGAGTTTATCATCAAACAACAAGGCTAATTTGATACATCTTCAAAGATCTACATCCGTGATTCTCAAACTTCCGTGTGCATCACAATCACCTGGAGGGCTGTTAAAATACAGATTGCTGGGTCCCACTCCCCAAGTTTCTGATTCAACAGGTCTGGGATGTGGGCCTGGAATCTGTATTTCCAACATGTTTCCAAGTGATTTTGATGCTGCTGGTCCAGGACCACCCTTTAGGAACCACTTTATCTACATGAGACTTTTAGACTATATAATGTTTTGAAAAGCAAGAATGGTGCAAAAGCAGAAAACCCAAAGATAATTGTTCTCTACTTTGGGGACTTGCTGGGCATCAGGTCTACAGACAGGACAGCTCCTGACCCCACCCAAGGGTCAGATGCTCTAGGCTGGGACATTCTCAAGTATGGCTGGGAAGCATAGGTCTTTCTTTCCTCCCTCTATCACAGGTCTTTAGCGAAAACAGAACTAAATTAAGTTGCCCTCCCACTTCATCCCCCATATACCTTCCCCAACCAGTTAAAGGAATTATGATATCCTTAAAATACTATGTTGTTGTAAAAAAGCATCCTTACATACTGATATGGAAAGATCTTGTTATGCGATGACGACACGGTACAGAACAGAGAGTATTTACTGCCACTTGTATAGATTTTATGGGGAAATATATTTACAAATTTGCTTGCATATGCGTAAGAGACTTCTGGAAGGAGGCCCATGTTGGTTGCCTCTGAGTGGGGAGGAGAACTAGGAGGCTAGGGGCAGAAGCAGGAGGGAACGTTTCCTTATATATTTTTTAAGCTTTTTGAATTTTGAAGCATGGGAATGTATTATGTATTTGATCATTCAAATCGTTAAAATTAAAACACACAAAACAACTAAAAAAACTTTTTCACACATTGTGACCACATTGCCTGAAATTCTGTTACAAATGATTCCTGAGAGCTCACAAGGGAACATCCCTGGGAGGGTTTTGATGAGTGAGACTCTCAGCCATTCACACTTTGAAGGGAATGAGCTCAGTCAGAGAGCTTTTCTAACACCTAGCCATAGAAATTGGAGCCATGTGGCATTTTTGGTAAGGAAGTCTGGGATCATGGTGTTACAAGAAAGGACAGCAACTGTAGCTAGGGCCCGGGGGAGACCAAGGACTCTGAGATGTTAGAGAAGGGCACAGAAAGAGATGTGGTTGGGCCAAGCCCAGGAGAAATGTCCTTTTTATATTTGGCTCACAGTCTGCCATAGGCCAAGCACAGCTGTCACTTCCCTCTTGTCAGGACTTTCCACACGTGCACCCTGGGAGGCCAGGGAAATGCAGAATGGAGAGCAGAGGATTAGGGCTACTTGGTAATGCTGGAATGATCTACTCTGCAAGGGAAACATTTTGTCCTCTGTGTTCCCATCTGGGGATGACTTAGAGGAAATTGTGATCAAGAAGAAAGGAAGCTCTGGCATATGCCTAGAAGTTGTTTAAGAGGGGAAAGTAGAAAAGACTTAGTTTACTTCTCTCTCATATTCCTCTTGCTCTTCTTTCAAGGTCATCTCTATGAACACCTGCTGCAGCTTCTCATTGCAGTAGTTGATCACAAATTGCTCAAAGCTATTATCCTGAGAGAGGGAGCACAGGTTAGAGAGCTCACTCCAAGACTTTCTCCCTCTCAGCCCTACCTCCCCCCACTCGCATCCCCCCTGTGAGCCTGTCCACCTCTAATCCTAGGGGAGCAGGGTTCTGAGGTGAGGCACTCTCACCTCTAATATCTCAAAACCGTAGATATCAAGGACTCCCATTACCTTCTTCTTTTCCCCGATGCCCACCTGAAGAGGAGAGAAAGATAAATCTGAGGACAGGCCCCCTCTGCACACCAGGCCAGGTCCTTCTGGAGCGGATGGGGTTGGAGTAGGGGGCAAACAGAACTAGAAAGAGCTTTGCCAAACGGGAAAGGAATTGTTGTGATTTTACTCTTGCTCCTCCATACACTAGAGAACAAAACAAAGAGGGAGGCAAGAAGGAAAAGGAAGATACAGATAGATTCCAGGATGGTGCTACAATGGTACCAGGTAGAAAGACAATAAAACCTCTCAGGACAATAACCATCTCTTACATTTGTAGAGCATTTTACAAAAGATTCCATGTCTTTATTTATCATAATCTTATAAGGTGCTTTTATTGCCATTTTACAGATGAAAAAGTCAAATTTCACAAGGATAGGTACTTACCCAAGCCTAGACTCAAATCCCTTCTTATTCTACTACCTTTCAGTAATAGCTTCTAAATAGATGGCACTTCCATGTGGATAATTTGTTAATAACAACTTTACTGAATATAATTCACATACCACATATAATTCAGTGGCTTTTTAGTATATTCAATAGGTTGTACAACCATCACCACTACCTAATTTCAGAACATTTTCATCACCCCACAAAAGAAATCCTATACCCATTATTAGTCACTCCCCATACCCCTATCTCCCCCAGCCCTTGGCAGTCATTGATCTACTTCCCATCTCTATGAATTTGCCTATTCTGGACATTTCATATGAATGGAATCAAACAAAATGTGGTCTTTTGTGACAAGCTTCTTTCACTCAGCATAATGTTTTCAAGGCTCATCAATCTTGAAGCGTGTATCAGTACTTCATTCTTTTTATGGACAAATAACATTCTTTTGTACAGATACACAACATTTTATCTCTTCATCAGCTGATGGACAGTTGGGCTGTTTCTACTTTTTGGCTATTACAAATAAGGCTTCTATGAACATTTGTGTACAAATTTTAGCTGAGGACATCTAATTTCAGTTTTCTTGGGTATATACCTAGGAGTGGGAATTGTGGTATCATATAGTAACTATTTACATAATTTATCTGATCCTCATTAAACCCTGTGAAGCAGGTAGGCATGCCTTAGTGTTTCTTAGTTTTTTATTTAATTTACTTTTTTTCATAAAATATAGAGTTGGGGTCTCACTATATTGCCCAGGCTGGTCTTGAACTACTGAGCTCAAGCGATCCTCCCACCTCAGCCTCCCAAAGTCCTGGGATTACAGGCATGGGCCACCACGCCCAGCATATTAAAGTTTCTTAGTGGGCGTTTCCAAATCAGGACACTGAGGCCCAGAATCTTTGTGATATTGAAAGTCCACATGACTTTCAATTAAGTAAGTAGATGATAGATCCAGATTGTCTAACTCAAAAGCCCGTGATGTTTCCATGACAACACACTGTTGGAAGGAACTGTACCCTCCCATCATCCTCCCTATTCTGCTCATCTCAGAAACCAAGGTATAGGGCTAGTGACAGGGCAAGAAGGTGAGGCAGACAGGAGAGCATGGAGAAAGGAGAGCGGCCACTTGCCTTGATGCTCTCATTGATTCGATTCACTATCCAGTCGAAGAGGCGGCTGTAGACATTCTTAGCCAGGGCATCCCGAGCATACTGAGCCTGTGGATGAGGCCCAGCTGGTTAGGGCGGCATCACAGAACAAGGTCAAATCAACCCCCTCCACTCCAGTGAGCCCCTTACCTGCATGACATTCAGTGCAGTGACCACCTTTTCCTTGGCTGTTTCCATGGTCCTCGAGCACAAAGCTCTCTCTAGTTCTTCTGAATTCAAGCCCACAGTCTCCCCAATCTCCCGAATACCTGGGGTAATGAGAAAGTACACCATGTCCTTAGAGGCAGTTTTCTCTCAGGGGAGGGAGTGCGATCTGATAAGTGAAACTGCCTGAGAGACTGGTGTCCTGGGGTCTCACTGGAGAAGTCATTGCAGCCAACCCAGAACATGGCCCTGGAGGAATCTCAGGGAGTTGGGGGGCAGGAGAAAGGGGATCTGGGCATTTTGCATGTATCATCTACTTTAATATGAGAATCTCCTGAATTAGGTGTGATTATCCCCATTCTGCAGAAGGATCACCTCAAACTCAGAGAATTTCCAGACCTAGATATATCAAATTTCAAAAGCTCATTCCCATATGCTTCATCGGGAGCTCTCAGTGAGTCTGTTTAGGGGAGAACTCAGGAGTGGACTGAGTGGGACTGCATCAGGGTGAGATCAATTATGCTAGGGATGGCAGAAGGACACGACTTGCAGTAGGAGATTAAGGATCTGGGTAGGGGCTCCAGCAGGCTGGGATGCAGACCTCTCCCATCACGGATGCCACTTGCTGGTGTCCCATTGGCCTGGAACTCATCAGCTACCAACACGTTCCCCAGCTTTAGCACCATGGATGTCACCTCTAGCACTTGTTGAATCTCCTCCTCCGAGAACCCAATCACTGCCATTGCACTCTTAGGCAGAAAGCAGAAATCAAAAGCTGAACTGTTAGTGCCAGTCCAATGAGAATAGAGGATGACCTAAAGGCCCAAGCCTGCCCCACCCCGGGCACCCACCTGTACAGCCCTGAAGCTGGAGGCGTCGTCCAAGCCATCCACTCTGGATACTTCCTGATTCAGATAGGCATAGCCAGTTGTATCCCGCTCGAGCTTCAGGGCCTCTGGGAGGGCCAGTGTTGGGGAAGAGGGTTAGTACCCAAGGCTCTCTGGAGCCCTCCAGCCTTGACACCTCACAGCCCTTGCCCTAATGGATTCATTCATTTATTCAAAGGAGTCATTTTCGTTTTGGGTTCTTCCCCTGCCTCGTTTGATTTGGGATCATTAATTCCTGTGATGACAGAATAATTTTTTGTTGTTGTTGAGACAGGGTCTCACTCCGTCACACAGGCTGGAGGGTAGTAGTGCGATCTCGGCTCACTGCAAGCTCCACTTCCCAGGTTCAAGTGATTCTCGTGCCTCAGCCTCCTGTGTAGCTGGGACTACAGGTGAGTGCCACCACGCCTGGCTAATTTTGGTATTTTTAATAGAGATGGGGTTTCTCCATGTTGGCCAGGCTGGTCTCGACTCCTGGACTCCACCTGCCTCAGCCGCTCAAAGTGCTAGGATTACAGGCATGAGTCACTGCACTCGGCCTGATAAACTAAAATTTTAAGTACACTTTTAAGTAGTGTTTAGGGTTTTCATGCTCATATTGGTTGGGTTTTCCCCCAACTTTTATGAAACAAAACCCTCATTTTACTCTTCTCCCTACCCTCAGGGTTCTAAATAATAAAAATAAACAAGCAACCCTTCCATCCTACGCAAGTGCCTCTGGAGGGTGAAGGAAAGGGGAGAAGGGTAAGCTCATATCTCCTGCCTGCCCCCAGCCTCAACTGTCGGCCTGGGTTGCTCATTCATTGTTTGAACACCAAATACCAATAAAGTGGCAGGTAGCATGTTCCCCGACCCTGACACCTCTTCTGAAAAGTTTTCTCTGATGCTGAAGCACTGAGCCAAATGACTCTCTTGCATTCCCCACTGGTGAATATATATCCCAGCCCATATCATATGGGCTAGGTTTTGTTTTTTTCTGTCTCTCCCACAAATGAGCAACTTGTGTGTTGGGACTGTGTTTCTCATCTCCATATTCTGTGTGCCTTTCTGGCATGCAGGAACTTTTCTTTTTAATAAACGAATCAAGTGAATTATCAAAGCTGTTTCCCTAGGATGGGAGGGATTGGGTTAATCATGGAGTTTGAGGGATGTCAATTATCTGGTATGCAAATGATCTGAGAATCAGGGAGCATCCTTCAAACTATAAGCTAATGGTAGCTCCCCCGGCACACAAATTTTGAAACAAGAGCCTGCTAAGGAGGGGTATCTGGAGAGAGAATGAGTCAGAAAGTCTGGGGATGATGATACCTGGGAGACCTCATCTAGAGTTGATTTAAACCAACAAGTGACAGACCAACCAGAACAAGACACTAATGCCCATGATGCAGACAAGTTGAACACAACCAAAACTATTAAGCCAGGAATGAGCATGAGATCTGCAGGTGTTCCTGAAGATCATAGAGATCTCCAAGAGTGGAAAAGGAGATAGCACAGGTCTAGCATAGAATCACCAGAAACCAAAGAGACATTCCTGGTGGCCAGACACCCACAGTGCTCGCAGCCAGAGGGGAGAATGGGAGGCAAACTCCAGTAGGCTTAAAGTCCACCAGACCCTCCAGTGATGCCCACCCAGAGCCACTTCAGGCCAGTACAGCATCCAGGCTGTAATGGACCCTTCCCCAGACCAAGCCAAGGGGCTGTAGGTCTTCTGCTCTTATAGCCTGCTGCACAGGCCTGATGGCCCCAATCACACCATATTACAATGGATCTGCTCACACACCTGTTATCCCTAGAAGACTATAAGTTCTTCGAGGACAGGGTCATGTCTTACTCAAATCTGTATCCCTAGAGGCTAGCATAAGATTCGATCATAGGTGTTCAAGAGATGTTGAATGAATGAATGAATGAATGAATGAATGAAAATCAGGAACACGGTCCTAGGTGAGGCAAATGTAGACCCAGGACAGCTTCAACTGGAGCTCACTGAAAGTTCCTGAACACTTACAACATTCTGCCTGCTTCCCTGTTTTAATTAAATCCCCTTAAGTTGAAGGTAGGAAGGAAAGTAGATGGAGACAACTGTTTCATATTTGAAGCCAGCTCAGGAAAAGCAGAACCCAGGCAGGAAAGAGGAACAAGAACAGTGAAGAGGCAAGAAGGCATATCCCTAGCAATAAAACCCCAAAAAAAGAAGATAACACAGGGGTAAAGGAATTTGTTCCCAACAATGAGTGGGTGAGGCTCAGAATGGGAAATGCAGCAAGGAAAATCTGGGAGGTTCAAGGGAAGAGGGCTACAGGGGCCCAGAGGGAACAGGGGTTCTGGGACTGAATGGAGGTTGGGGACTTTGCCATGTGTCACTCATGAGAACACTTTCCCCATGCAGGCACATACTCAGCAGCTGTGCATCTGCTCCAGCCAGCAGCTGATAGAAGATGTGGAAGTTCCTTTCTCCTTTGAGCTGCTTCACTACTCGGGATTTCTCAAGCAGATCTGGCAGAGAATTAGAAAATAACATCCTGAGGGCCTGGGAGATGCCGTAGCTTCCCTCTAACTCTGCCCCCATCACTGGCATTCCTAGTGGTTGGGAAGTCTCCTTGATATTTAACATTCTGTCTTTCTACAGGAGCAGATTAGCAGAAAGGGCCATGTGAGGCAGGTGGAAGACAGGTGAGTAGAATTGGGGAGACACATACAGTTTGTGATGACACCACCGAGGGGGGATCCCTTGAAGTCAAATTCAATATCCATGTACTTTCCCTTCAGAGAGAGACCAGAGAGAGAAAGACTTAGCTTCTTCCTCTTCTCACCACCCTGCCCGGGAGGGGTCTGTGCCACATTCTTCCCTCTCAAGCCCCCACATCATCTCCTCCCAGGTGGGGAGACATTTACTCACAAATCGGGAGGAATTGTTGTTGCGAATGGTCTTGGCATTGCCAAAAGCTACAAAGATGAGGAGGGGAGAAGTGAAACTCTAGAGAAGGGAAAGGAGGAAGGGCTTCCAGTCCTCATGACAATCTCGGATTTTTTGGGGCTGAACAAGAGAGGTGATTTTGCAGCACTGGGGAAGAGGGTCTAGGGTTTAGTGATTCTGGAGGTTAGGTGTAGGGTAGAGAGGGCAGAGAGCAGAATTCTCACCCTCCAGCACTGGATTAGACTGCAGCAGCTGCTCCTTCACAGAGTTCACCTGCTCTCCTTTCCCACAGATGGCAGCCACATAAGACATCACCAGCTTGCTGGCCTCTGTGCAGGAGAAACACTCTCGTGGGTCCCTACCCAGGACCAGCCCATCCCCCCATCTCCTTAACTTCCCTCACCCCAGCGCCTCACCACCCCTTGGAGTCAGATAAAGTGGGAAGGAAGTTCTGTGGGGTAAAGATTCAGGTCTAGGTCTGGCTTGGAAAGAGACAAGGAGGCAGTTCCAGAGGTGACTCCATGTGTTCCCCCAGCCAGGGGCCTCACCAGTCTTGCCCGATCCACTCTCGCCTGTGATGAGGATACACTGGTCTCGGTCCCTGTCCCTCAGTGACTGGTACGCCACATTTGCCAATGCGTAGCTTGTGGGGAGGAAGTGGGCAATGACTATTGTGGAACCAGTTCAAGACACCATCTTTCACTCAATCTCCAGCATGCAGGTTCATCCACTCTCTCTACTTGGAGCAGACTGGGCAAGATGTGACAGGCCTTGGAAGGGGCCTCCAGAAGGCCAGGGAAGGAAGGGGCAGCTGGAGAAGCCCCTTCAGGGGAAGGGACAAAGGAAATTAGGATGACTCAGTGTCAAGAAGCTGGGGCCCTGTCAGTCTTCCCTTGGTCCCCCTACTCACATATGGGGCTTCAGCTCATAGAAAGTATAGTCTCGATATTTGGCGATGAACTCTGGCCCATAGATGGGAAGCTGCTGATAGGGATTCACCGAGATCACCACATTCCCAATGTAGGTCTGGAGCCAGGAAGAAGGTGAAGGGAATGAGCTGGAGGGTGAGGTGGGTACCTGTGACCTCTCCAGCCACATATCCACAGCCAGAGGCACCCATATGACACTCACATAAATCTCCTTGCTTTCATAGCGAAGCTGAAGATTCTTGAGCAGGGATTCCTCCACCAAGGGTTCCAGGAGGACAAGATCCTCCACCCCCACAGAACCATCCAGGAGAGGCATGTCCAGAGGGGCCACTGATCCTGGAGATAAGAGGCACAGTTTGCTGATGTCCACTCAGCTTTAGGGACCAATAACTGTTTGAGGGGAGGATGACAGAAGGATGAAAAGAGCCTTCCTCTCTTCCTACCCTGGCCCTAAAGAGAGCCCCCAACCTAGGAGAGGCCTCTGGACCAGCCCAAGCTAAGGGAGGCTGAAACTCTCAGCAGAAGGTTGGGGGGATCCTCTGGGTTACAGTTGGTAGAGGTAGGGCAGGGGCGGGACAGGAACACCTGCCTCTGACCACCAGGGGAAGGCAGGCACCCAGTGGGCTACAACTGGGGAAGCGGAGTTGTGACTGAAGGAGAGAGGGCTGAGGAGGAAAGTGTAAGTGAAGACTTGTGCTGCCGCCAGGTACAGAACCCTCTCTCTCCCGCACTGGGCCCTGGCCAGGGTCCAGACTCCCTATCTCCCCTCAGTGCTTCTTCTCAACACTTTACTTCTCACAGCCCCTATTAAAGACACCCAACCTACCCATACCCATTTCAGAAGTTCTTCCAAAGGTCTCTCCTCCCCTGGCATTGCTACAGTGAGCTTCATTTTTAAAATGGGAACTGGACAAGGCAGAATTATAGAGGACAGAGGCAGGAGTTCCTCCATAAGAGACTGGAATTTCCCAAAGAAAATGAAAGTGGGGTTTGCTTCCACAACAAACAGGCAGTTGTCAGGACCTCTGGATGTGTTACATGTCTATCTCTATTTTTCCATCTCCAGCTTTTACACCCACTCCTATAAGCTTCTGGCATGGACTTTGCCCCAGATGGACACACCCAGCTTCTTGGGGAAGTGGGCAAGGAGGAGCAGAGTTGGAACTACAGGGAGGGTGGTGGGGCTTGGCCCTCACACAGTAGGCACATAGCAGGTGTTCCCTAAGGAGGAAACCCGGCCCTCCTCAGTCTTTCCTGTGAGACTGAGTAGGCAGAGTGGCCAGGCACAGGACAGAATTATTAGTACAATGGTCAATGCCACTCCCAAACAGGAATGAAAGAGACACATTCTCCTACGCTATTGCATCTCTGAACCCGGGTCGGAGAGGGGAGGAAGCAGGAATGGAAGTGGGGCAAGAAGGGGCACAGGCTTCCTTCTCCCTTCACTTAGCTTTCCCCAAGCTCTAGGAAAAGAAAGCACTTGTCACTTCTCAGAAGGACACAACTGAGGAAGTAATAAGAATATCAATAATAGTCTCTAGGAATCATGCAGCGTTTACCATGAACTGGGCACGGCTCTAAGCACTGTACAAACACTAATTCATTTAGTGCTTACAATATCCCCACGAAGTAGATACTATTTTTGTATTTTCTAGATTTTACAAAAAGTTAAGTCCTTTAACTAACTTGGCAGGGAAGGGTGAGAAGCAGAAGGTGGGTCGGGAGCAGGCATCTTCTTTGGATTTAGATTTGAAGGGAGTGGGAATGCGACTGGTTGAGGGTGGTGAAGGGCAAAAGACAACAGGCCCCTGATGGGGCACCTCAAGGTGTTAAAGAGAAGCAGTGACAGGTCAAGGCAGGACTCACCCAACACTGGAACTAGGGTATAACTTCACTGTCCTTTGGAGAATGGTGGATGAAATCTCAATTTGACAGGAATGGGGCATAGGAGTCCCGGCCCCGGGATGGAGAGGTGGTTTAATGGGAGCTGTCCATGGTGCAGGGAAGCCGGGAAAGAGGCTGGCCTCCTCTTGCCAGTGTCCACTCTTCTGATCTTCCCTTGTGCTGCCTCTTCCAGCCCAGGCTCCCTGTGCCACTCAAACCAGGAGAGGCCGGAGATGGCTGATCAGCACAAAGTCCAGACTGTTCCTGCTGAGGGTGTGGCTCACTTAACCCTTCACAGGCCTGAAGCCCCAGAGGGAGACACTCAAGCTCCCTCTAGGTAGGAAAGGGTATCTGGCTGGCATTAGCTGAGAGGCTTAACTAAAGGAGGGTTCTTGCTCCATTGTCTCCCAAATTTGGAAACGAAAGCTGGAAGAATGGAATTTATAGCCAAGGAAAATATTTCCCAAAGAGAAGTCAGGAATTTTGTCAAGGGCAGGTAGGGCCCAGTGCGGTTGCTCATGGCTGTACTCCCAGCACTTTGGGAGGCCAAGGCGGGAGGATCACTTGAACCCAGGAGTTCAAGACCAGCCTGGGCAACATGGCGAGACACGTCTTTACAAAAGTCTTCCTAGCAAAAAAAACAGTACCTCCCTCATACCTAAACTTCCTATCTTATTGGGAGTCAGGGGATGTTAATGAGATTACTTGGAGAGCTAAGCAGACAAAATCCCCAAATTCTTCTCCACTTCCCTTCCCCCATGAATCAGACCCCATCATAGGGACCCAAAGATTAAAGTGATTAGTAATAATACCTTATATGTATATAGATGTCCCAGTTTCATTAAACTCCCCCGTCATTGCCTCACTGAATAGCACCACCCTGAGGAAGGCAATACAGATACATTAAAATGGAAAGCTAGGGACAAACACCAGACTCAGAGAGGTTATACAATGTGCCCACAGTTCCACACTAGTGCATGGCAGAACCAGGAACAGAATGCAGCTCCCTAACCCTAAGTTTGCCATAAGTTGCAGCCCAAGTTCTGATGTTTCTAATTTTAATTCTTCAGCACTAGGATACTAAGACCCTGAGTTGCTGTAATAGCTCCCTCTGATAGATAAGTACCCCCTCATCCAGCCAGGAAAATTCCTAAAAACAGCAAGTCCTCTCTGCCTACCACCCTCTCTCCCAGGCATGCACAAAGAACAAATTAGGTAATTATAGTAACTTAACTGAAGAGACTTGATTCTCCAACTCTCAGCTATGACTGCTTGGTGCAAGGTCCAAATTCTATTGCTCTCACAGAAGCAGTCTGCATAAGCCTGGCCCATCAGCAGTTCTATTATCAACCTGCCTTTACATAATTTATTGATCTACTACATATATTTGAAGGTGGAGGGGGGCAAGGAAAAGAGAGAAAGCTGAGTGGAAGTGACATCAAAACATAATGCTCTGTGTAAGTGGAGCAGTATCCATGTCCTAGAGGCAGAAGTGACAAATATCCCCTATTTCCCCATGGAGGAAACCGATCCAGAGTGAGAAAACCACTTTTCCAGGGTCATACCACTGCAAATCTGGCAGAGCTGGCACCAAAACCCAAGTCTCATGCTCTCTAGGCCAGGAATCTGCAGCCATGTGGGGTTTACCTGCATGTCCACCCATTCAGTCAACTGAGTGCCTACTATGTGCTTACTCATGAGCAAAGTGACTCTAAAATGAGATGGCATTCTCCAGTGTAAGAACAATGACATGAATATCACAGCTAGGGCAACCAACTATACTGATCTGCCTGTGGGACACAGCGGAGTTCT
Organism: Macaca thibetana thibetana; assembly: GCF_024542745.1. Classification (NCBI taxonomy): domain Eukaryota; kingdom Metazoa; phylum Chordata; class Mammalia; order Primates; family Cercopithecidae; genus Macaca; species Macaca thibetana. Next base: position 53,346,716 of record NC_065588.1, read on the forward strand.
CTGGACATGGGAATTTGAGTGTTAAAACTTGGTAAGTCCCAGCAAACTGGAGCCAGTGGGTCACCCTAAATTAACAAGATATGAAATACACATCCAAGTCAGCTGGGATTTTCTAATCTCCTGCTTTCTAGGCAAAACTGAAGCAACCAGAGCTTATTAGTCTTCCTCTACTCTGACTCCTAAATCACTTTCCTTTTTCCCCCATTAACATTTCTAGACCTTGGAGGGGCAAGAGGGAACTTTTTGGGGTTACAGAAATGGTCTATATCCTGATTGTGGTAGTGGTTATACAACTGTCTCCATTTGTCAAAACTCAGCAAATTTGTACACTTAAAACTGGTGAATTCTATTGTTATGTAAATTGTACTTCAACAAAGTGGCAAAAAAAAAAAAAAAAAAAAATTCTAGGCTGGTTATGGTGACTTACGCCTGTAATCCTAACACTTTGGGAGGCCGAGGCAAGCCAATCACTTGAGGCCAGGAGCTCGAAACCAGCCTGGTCAATATGGTGAAAGCCCGTCTCTACTAAAAATACAAAAAAGGCCGGGCGCGGTGGCTCAAGCCTGTAATCCCAGCACTTTGGGAGGCCGAGACGGGCGGATCACGAGGTCGGGAGATCGAGACCATCCTGGCTAACACGGTGAAACCCCGTCTCTACTAAAAAGTACAAAAAACTAGCCGGGCGAGGTGGCGGGCGCCTGTAGTCCCAGCTACTCGGGAGGCTGAGGCAGGAGAATGGCGTGAACCCGGGAGGCGGAGCTTGCAGTGAGCTGAGATTCGGCCACTGCACTCCAGCCTGGGCGACAGAGTGAGACTCCGTCTCAAAAAAAAAAAAAAAAAAAAAAAAAAATACAAAAAAGATTAGCTGGGCATGGTGGCGGGTGCCTGTAATCCCAGCTACTCATGAGGCTGAGGCAGGAGAATCGCTTGAACCTGGGCAGTGGAAGTTGCAGTGAGCCGAGATCACACCATTGCACTCCAGCCTGGGCAACAAAAGCAAAACAGTCTCAAAAAAAAAAAAAAAAAAAAATTTAAATTTCCAAATCATTTGGTGCTGATTTCTGACAAATTGGGAGGGCAGCAATCTGATTAAGCCAACTCACTCATTAATCCTCCCACAGACACTAACTTTTAAAAAGATGTTACACAATAAAAAGGCAGATATTTTCAGATATGCTGAGGAAGATATCTGGTGGTAGAGGGTCTTCTTGGCTCTCATAAACTATCTGGTATTAATAACATTTATCATACTTAGACTGGACTAAGATGTGCCAGGTAACAAGCTAAGTGCTTTACATCATTGCTATTCAAAATGAAGTCCAAAGACCAGCATTATCTGATCCCCTGGGAGCTTACTAGAAATCCAGAATCTTCAGGAGGATTAATTGGGAGGTCTGCTTGAGCCCAAGAGTTCCAGGCTGAACTGAGCTATGAGTGTGCCACTGCACTCCACTCCAGCGTGGGTAACAGAGCAAGATTCTTCTCTCTTAAAAAACAATTAATGCAGATTCTTGGGCACCACTGAAGATTTACTGAATCAAAATCTGCATTTTAACAAGATCCCCAGGTGATTCCTATGCACTTTAAAGTTGGAGAACTGCTTTACACAACTCACCATCTTTTTTTATCCTCACTAAAACTCTATGATGTACATCTAGCAATTACGCTTTAAGTTTTTATTAGTTCAACCATTAACGATCACCTATGTCTCTTATTTACCTAGTGATAGTTATGGAAAGAAGAGGAGAAAAGATGTCATTAGTGTGCCTTAATTAACATAAATTTACATATGTTCTACATCCTGTTTTCTTCCTACTTTGCCAACTTTCTGTCTTAAAAAAAAATAGACAATGGATTTCCACGCAGTCCAAATAACTGAGATGAACTTTGGGAGGCTGAGGTGGGCAGATCACCTGAGGTCAGGAGTTCAAGACCAGCATGGCCAACATGGTGAAACCCCATCTCTACCTAAAAAACACAAAAACTTAGCCAGGAATGGTGGTGAGTACCTGTAATCCCAGCTAATCAGGAGGCTAAGGCAGGGAGAATTGCTTCAACCCAGGAGGCGGAGGTTACAGTGAGCCAAGATCCTGCCACTGCACTACAGCCTGGGTGACAGAGTGAAACTCCATCTCAAAAAACAAAACAAAACAAAACAAAAAGTAATAATAATAAAAAATAGGCAGGGTGCAGTGGCTCATGCCTGTAATCCCAGCACTTTGGGAGGCTGAGGCGGGCGGATCATTTGAGGTCAGGAGTTCAAGACCAGCCTTGCCAACATGGTGAAACCCCATCTCTACTAAAAATACAAAAATTAGCAGGGTGTGGTGGCATATGCCTGTAATCCCAGCTACTCAGGAGGCTGGGGCAGGAGGATCACTTGAACCCAGGAAGCAGAGATTGCAGTGAGCCGAGATCATGCCACTGCACTCCAGCCTAGGCAACAGGAAGACTCTGTCTCAAAAAAAAAATAATAATTAATTAGATGAAAAAAGACAGGTACAGAGTTAATATGAATATTACAAAGGATTCCCAGAGCAAAGAAGATAGCCAATACATAAAATGAAAGGTACCAGACTCCTATGGTAGAAGCTGGGCCTAGACATAATTAAGGTTTTTCTTCAATACTCATAATGCTCACTATAGCCCTACTCTCTCTTCCATCCTATACAGAGCTCTTGGTAGGGATCCCATAGCTGGAGCCATAGGTCTTCCCTCCATCCCAATGGACAAACAAAAGAGATATTTTGTGCCATAAAAAAACAAAAGAACTAAAGTGTAATCAGAGTAGTTCCTTGGGCCAGGAATAACCTATATTTTGCTTTTCTATGAGACAGCATGGTAGTATAACCTGCTGCTCCTGAAAGAATACCCCTTAGAGATTTTGCATCCTGGGAAATCATTGAGTCCAAGGATGAAAGTAGACCAGTACAGTCTCAGGACAGGAAGGGGTGGCTAAGAAAAAAAGGGAAATAAATGGCATGCAAAACCATCTCATTAGAAAGAGGAAACTGAGGAGTTAATTGTTGATACCTGAAAACAAGAAATCCAAACAAGAAAACAATATGTTCATTAAGAAAGACCACGATATATCTATAAAACTTTTATTAAAATTGGAATTAGAAACTATACCAAAAACTTTAAAAATACATAAGACATTGTTCTTTTTTCTTACAGAAAAGAGGGTAAAAATAAGACCCATGGCAAAGAGCCATCCCTGATAATTTTGTTCCTTTCAAACATTCATGAACATTTAAATAAAATTACAAATATTTAAACAACCCTAAGGTATTACCCACAGGCTAAAACTTGCCAGTAATTCCTTAGCCCTGCTATTTCAATATCAATTCCACAAATGTGGAAAATTACGGCAATTGTAGGCTGTAACAGCTTCTAATATTCACATTTTCAACTATTTGTTATGTTGTCATAAGAATGTACTCATGCTACAGGCAAATTCAGAGGTGATTTCACCATTTTCAAATTATCATCAAGAGTGTGAGAGGAAGATGACACACACGTGGGGTGGTATGGAAATCCAAAGCCCCACATTTTGGAAGTCTGTGACCACTCCCATCCCCCACTAAAGCTACGAGTTGGTGTTGGCATGAATCTGCTTTGCTTATTCCCAGCAGGCTCTGGCTCGTGTCACATAAGGCACAAACATCCTTTTCAAGGTAGTAACCATCTAGAATCCAACTCAATTGTAACCTGAATCCGTAAGCTTAAATCACCAAAAGACATCACTGGGTCATAATTATATAGGTTCCCCTAAAAAAAACCAAAAAACCATTTTTGCTATGTAGAAACAGAAACAAAAGGTTTAGGTGCATTTGCCTTGTTCAATGGATATTTCACATGTTTATTAATTGATTTCAGTTAATACGTAATATGAAGGTATGATAAATGTGTCAAACTGTTCTCTTGTTTCAGATACAATTCTTGGCATTTCAATATAGGTTATTATCTCATATGTCAGACTTGAGTCCAAAGAATACCAGAAGGACATTTAATTTCCTTTCCTCCTACTTCCTTTCACTACTCAATTCAAAGAAAAGTTATGAGTACACAGCTAGGAACCATTTTTACGTAGGCATCCATCTGAGCCCATCTTTTTTTTTTTTTCTAAAACAACAAAAAGACTAAGGACAATTACATAATGCATTCCCAAGCCTTTTATGGATATCAGGACCTGGGGGGACTATCCGGCCTATTTGGGTTCTTTCATTCACCAAAATTCTATTATACATGCCAAAGGTTAAAGGGAACACCATCAGTGAAGAGGCTGGGCCCTAGAATGGAATCTATTAGCATAAAATGGAACAGTGGGACCCAAAGAGCTATCATCAGCAAAATTCCCTTTGTAACAGACATAAAAATCATGAATTTGAGGGGAAAAATAAACTAGTTTTGGTGGGATGCAATGGCTAACAGGAATTACTTATTAGAAGGTAACAAAGTTGCTAAATTTTCCTTGTTTTTGATCCCTGTGTTCTGTTGGTCTCTTGAAGCAATCTAAGTGGGAAAGGAAAGTGAAAGAGAAATGTTTTATGCCAGCTGCCTCTTGTATTCCCATTAATGGGAGTCTCTACGTTAATGCTCTACATAATTTGGTCAGACTGTTGAGAGGCAATAGATTTCCAATGCTGATGAGATCCGGAGCCCTGGAGCCCATTTATGGCTTGACATTTGCCGAGCAAGATGCTGACGTGGCAGCAAACATGGCTCCGATGTCCAGCTTACCTCATAGTTATCCCTTCGATCCTTCTTTATGAGATTGGTCTGAGAGATGAGACTGTACTGAAATCACAAGAGCTATAACTGCCAGAGAAAAATTAAATGGGGTCTTCAAGTAGTGACTGAGCCAGCAAACTAAGTGGCCAAGAGGGAGACAAGAGCAGCTCCTAAAGAAGGTTGAAGTCAAGCAATCTCCGGGTACACAGAGGATCTGAAGCATCCGGGCAGAGCCACAGGCAGGCAGGGCAAGGACACACAACACATCAGAGAAGCACCGTCCTTCACTGTCTGAGAGCAACTCTCAGGCTGCAGAACCAATTGCCATCTCCACTGCCTACAGCTCAGGTCTCCAACTACCAGACAGGGAGTAAAAAACAGTTTGATTTTACTCACCTCAAATCTAAACACGGTGGAAAAAAACTGATCTAAAGGTGGAAACTATATTTCATGGGGATTTATTAAACAGAGAAAGAGGAGAATCTTTCACAATTTCACAGTGCTTTCTCATTGAAATAAAGACATGATCAGGAAAAGTCACCCTTAGAGGCAAGTTATCACCTCCCTAAGTAGGGGAGGCACCAAAATTTCCAGAGAATCCTGAGACCACTTGCACAAGTTGAATTATTTTTTAAAATAAACTTATGCTTAAATATGCTAGGTCTCAATTTCTATAAATAAGGTAAAAAATAGTATATCTCAGAAGTTTTAATAGTTCTTTGTAGAGAGATAACATTTTACCATATACATAATTCACAAGGGTATAAAGGTTTCCCAATGTAAAGTTCCTTTTACCCTTCAACTGTAACGCATAGCATCTGCCCAAATACTGCTCATTTTTCACTTTCTACTATATGTCTCTTTCCTGCCAACTGAGGTAGTTGTCACTTTAGGACAGTTTAAGGCTGTGGAAAACACTGGCAGAAATAATCAACTGCCCACCTGGAGGGCAGTCTCAGAGCTGACCCTTTGGAAGTCTGCAATGGAGCCAGGCCTTTCAAAATTACCCACGCTAAATGGCTGGTCTAAAGGAGTCATTACGGCTTTTTAAAAAATCATCTGCCTTTTTCCATGATCATGGTGAGCCAGTAAGTCTGATGCTGTGCACTTGCCATGACCATCTATTTTCCTGGCTAAAGTAATTACAGATTTTTCCAGGGTATGAGGCTGAAGACTGCAAAGAAAAAGAACCAAGTAAATGACAGACACTTGAAAATTTGCTTCCTCACAGATAACACTGCTGGTGTATAAGGGGTACTTTGCACTGGCAAAATAATCTGAAACTAATGCTACTACAACAACAGGCAGCATAAATCTCAGGTCAGAAATGCAATCACAAAGAAGTGTAAGTTCATGGAAACTTGACAGCTGAATGAGCACCCAGAGGCATGAAGATAACCTGGAGCCTATTTCCTGGCAATGCAAATTGTGGCTGCTGCATAACTACAAATTCTGTATCAAGAAACTACATAGTTCCAGGGCTTAAAAATTACCCAGATTTGGGGGAGTATGGGTGGTGAGAAAAGGCTGAAATGGACAGAACAAGTAGACAAAGGGAGGGAAAGGAAAAGGACATAGTTTCTTGATTTCATAGCAACTCAAAGATACGTGACCCAATGACAGGAAAAATGGAGAACTTGTAAAAAGCATCCAAATCCCCTAAACAAGATGACTTCTCCTAGCTAGCAGGAATAATGCTACTCTGAACATACATAGTTCACAGGTAAGGGAACTGACCCTTCCTGAAAGGTCAAAGGCAGGGCAAGGAAGAATGGGAAGAGAAGAATACGAATGTTTTTTAAGATGGAATTGAAAGTTGAATATAATAAAAAGCCCAACACACCTCACCTGCAGAAGAGCCTACAAGCATGTTCCTAAAGGCAAATAGAACTTTCCATCATATGTATGAGAACTAAATCAAAGCTTAAAACAGCAGCTCCTGGGGCTTTAATGGATAATCCATATTAATAAATATGTAGGGGCCTAGGGGGCGTGCGTGTCACTCTGGAGCACTTGCTGGTTCTGGAACATGAGTTTGTTACGTTTTAAAAAGACATTCATTTAAAAAACAAAACAATAAAAATCTATTTTCCTCCCAAAACAGTTAAATCAATAATTATTCTAAAGTCAATAAAATAAAAGCTAGAGTGAAAGAGGCTCAGATTTGTGGATTTCTCTCTGGAAGATGCAGCCTATAATCAAAAAGCATTCCTGCACTTAACAACAGTTCTTACTTTGGAGAGCCAGTGAAAGAAATGCCATGATTGAATCAACTTTCAAAAAGGAACTAGAATGCCATGCTAGCTGTGGCCATCCAATTTCTGTGGGAACATAAAAGTGGGCTGTTAGCTTAACCAATGGGAAGTGAACTACCATAGCATTCACTACCTTATCCACTCTCCTTCCTCAGGGATCCCATAGAGACCTCCCATTTCCAAAGGGAGGCCTTTTTAGGCCTCTTATTTCAGTGGGAGAATTTCTACCCTATCTCACTGTTTCAAAGGGTTGAAAGCAATTGCACAACACACGCAACACGGACCAAGGCACCAAGCCAGTCCACATAAAGATAACTGACCACCACCTAGGTTAGAAAGTTGTTCTGTGTGATAGCAGGACACCGAGAATATGAGTCCTCCTCCTCAGAGGATGCTTCCTCATAGATTTCATCCTGGGCAATAATGCTCCCTAATCCATACTCCTGCTCATGGACAGAAACTTCATTTGGTGTGAGGTGGGAAGAGCCTTCCACAAAGTCAGCAAATCTGGAAGAGAGAAGATAATACTCATTAGAAATATGCCTTCTGTCCTTCTGGTTTTCTTTCAAAATAAGAACAAATTAAAGCCTTCGATATGCTCACAACACAAATTATATTGAGTCTAGCCAACATCCTTGTCCTTACTCTGGCAGGTAAGTAGACTAAAGCATGAAGTTAAGGAGAAAAGGAAAGCTGGGATCATAGGCCAATACCCCTGCAACTCCATCCTGCTTAATAAGCACTTGCCTATCCTTTCTAATTATGAAAGTGCCAAGGTTCCTTTAGTCATCTGTAATCCCGATAAGAGAAGATTAAGGGGCATTACACAGTTATTCACGTTTATGGCCCTATAAACTTTATACCATCATGATTCCAAATTGAAGCTTCACATACTCATTGGTATAGTTGCCCCCATCTAAAAAGTGGGTGGAGAGGAACCCTACCAACTCAGGGAGCAATGCAAAACTTTCAGAAAGGAAACTTAATATGGTACTGGAGTCTTCCCATCTTAATGCTACAATCAAAGCTAGAGTAGATAGTTCCCTGAGGAAACAGGTTACTGCTTAATGTGTGATTATATATCTACCTTTCTCTTGACTACTTCTCTTGACTACTTAACAGGAAAACAAAGGTCACAAGTGCATGATTCTCTAGAGGTACGATCTCTGGTAGAACTCAAGGTCACAATTATCCTGATAGATGTTTGGCATATCTGGCCAAGAGTGTACCTTTTTGGAGACTGGATTCGAGAAACAGTCTTCCAAGCAGAGCAGTCTGGACTGTTACAAAATTCTCGGAGCTCTTCTAAAGCCTTTCGGGTTTCTACCTCTCCTTGTATCCGATACTCTTCTTCTGTCAGGAGACGAGGGGGGACAGGCTTTTCTGTTGCCTTATACACCTTTCTGTGCTCACCAAAATAACATTATGAATCATTAATCAGTAATCTTACTTCTAGCTCCCTTCAGTGGGCCAAGCATACAGCAGACAGCCTGAACATTAAGAGTCATCACTCCTAAAAATTCCATAGACATCTTTAGTTATAATGAACGCCTGACATATTAGACTATGAATGACAACTCATAGGAGACAGAGCGAGACTCCATGTCAAAAAAAAAAGTGATATAATTTGCACCACCTTGTGGTAACAGGAACACACGACATTTTACTAGACGTTTTTATTTTATATAAAATGACTAGAATAAAAATATAAAAATGCCTATAGAAAGTGAAAAATTATTTACAGTCAATATTATCCACTAATGTGAATAAACTCACTTTATTTTTCAATAAATGATAAAATACTTATTTTTTAATAGATGGGAAAATAACAAGAAAATTATGGTATAAGATTGTGGTCCTAGCCGGGCGCAGTGGCTCACGCCTATAATCCCAGCACTTTGGGAGGCCGAGGCAGGCAGATCACCTGAGATCAGGAGCTGGAGATGAACCTGACCAACACGGAGGAACCTGTCTCTACTAAAAATACAAAATTAGCCGGGCGTGGTGATGCATGCCTGTAATTCCAGCTACTATCGCCTGAACCAGGCAGGCGGAGGTTGCAGTGAGCCGAGATCATGCCACTGCACTCCAGCCTGGACAACAAGAGCAAAACTCCGTCTCAAAAAAAGGCCAGGCACGGTGGCTCATGCCTGTAATCCCAGCACTTTGGGAGGCCAAGGCAGGCGGATCACAAGGTCGAGATTGAGACCATTCTGGCCAACATAGAGAAACGCCATCTCTACTAAAAATACAAAAATTAGCTGGGCGTGGTGGCATGTGCCTGTAATCCCAGCTACTCAGGAGGCTGAGGCAGGAGAATCGCTTAAACCCGGGAGGCGGAGGTTGCAGTGAGCTGAGATTGTGCCACTGCACTCTAGCCTGGTGACAGAGCAAGACTCCTTCTCAAAAAAAAAACAAAAAAGATTGTGGTCCAATAACTTGATTTCCCAGACTGAAGGTATCACCTTGACTATCCATAATAGACAACTTCAGGACCTAGGAACATTCCATATTTATTTTGCAAGGTGACAAAACATGCTACGAATTACATCTTAAAATAAGACTAAGACCTCCAGAGCAATCTGAAAGCCACTGAGAAATAGTCTGAAATGGGCCGGGTGAGGTAGCTCACACCTATAATCCTAGCACTTTGGGAGGCTGAGGAGGGCAGATCACCTGAAGTCAGGAGTTTGAGACCACCCTGGCCAACATGGTGAAACCACATATCTGTTAAAAATACAAAAATTAGACAGGCATGGTGGCGCCCGCCTGTAGTCCCAACTACTCGGGAGGCTGAGGCTGGAGAATCACTTGAACCCGGGAGGCAGAGGTTGCAGTGAGCCAAGATCACGCCACTGTGCTCCAGCCTGGGTGACAGAGCAAGACACTGTTTAAAAAAAAAAAAAAAAAACTGAACCCAGGAGACCTCAATGAGCATATAGTATAAAAGCGATATAATTTGTGGCCGGGTGTGGTGGCTCACGTCTGTAATCCCAGCACTTTGTAATTCGAGCACTTTGGGATTGCCTCAGCACTTTAGGAACCCCTGACATTTGAGGTCAGGAGTTCAAGACCAGCCTGGTCAACATGGTGAAACCTACTAAAAATACAAAAATTAGCTGGGTGTAGTGGCGCATGCCTGTAATCCCAGCTACTCAGGTGGCTGAGGCATGAGAATCGCTTGAACTCAGGAGGTGGGGGTTGCAGTGAGCCGAGATCACGCCACTGCACTCCAGCCTGGGCGACAGAGCAAGACTCCATCTCAAAAAAAAAGTGATATAATTTGCACCACCTTGTGGTAACAGGAACACATGACATTTTACTAGATGTTTTTTATTTTATATAAAATGACTAGAATAAAAATATAAAAATTCCTATAGAAAGTAAAAAAAAAACAAATAGACTCGGGAAGGAACAAAGGCGGAAGTACAACACAATGACTTTTCATTAACGAAGAAGCTCCCAGGTCAACACCTCTGTATCCTCTTGCTGCAACTGCATCCCACACTGTACCTGTCAATATTAAGTTACATTGCCTTTCATTCACCTGTAGGTGATGTACAGCCACTGAATAGGGTATTCCAGGTTCTTAGTACACAGAGCAATGATGATAATGGCAAGGGCAATATGTGGTATCTGGATGCCAGAATACATGAAACACAGGCCCATTAGCTGCAAGGTCCAGGTCAGCAGGTTGATACTTCGTTCATTTTCCAAGGGCCCATACTTGTAACACACTGCAAAACTCATGAATCCAACTGTGAGGACATAACCTATGAGAAGAGTTATCAGAAGACATTCTTTTTCATCTATACTTGGTAAAAATAATTTGTGTGGGAAGCAGTAGTAAATTTACTATATAGCACCAATTGAACCGGGAAATCAGATTTTTACTTAATTATTCACACTTTTTTCTTAAAATACATTTCTCTAAGTTTCTATCCTTTCTGCTGTCCTAAATTTATTCGGTTCAAACAGAACATTAAAGTTATATGTCAAACAACCCTGAAATAGTCTATTTTAAAAACCAATATATGGAAATCCAGATTAATCACCCCTCAAAGGATAAATCAAAGGTTACTATCTATAGGACCAAGGATTTTTACTTTGTAAATAAAATCTACAGCAGTTCATTCAGAAATGAAGGAGAAAAAAATTTACTGCAGAGTCCTTTACTTAAGGTCCCCAAGTATATTTAAAATATGATTCCATTAATAAGGTCAATTTACAGCTTTTCAGAAAAATGTTTATTGTGTAAAGAAAGGTATATTTATGAATACCAATAAATGACATCTTCTCCTTAACAGTACCATTCTAATTTAAGAGAAGGTGATAATCGTAGAGGGGTCAGAAATAAGTGAAAAACTACGATTTTTAAAAGTTTTTAAAAATGACATGAACTATTAAATCCCATAAGCAGGTAAAATATTTTCATGATTCAATTAACTGAAACAGCCTATAAACATACAAAAGGAAAGCAAAACCGACAACACTTACTTAAAAGATACTGCCAGTAACACCTCCAGATCTCTTGTAAATTTTTAAAAACTAGTTGAATGAGGTACAGAGAAAAAGACCAGCCTCCCACCAGGATGACGTAAATGGGACTTTTCTAAGACAGAGAGTAGAAGTGAAAGCAAAAAGTTACAACAGGCTTTCCATACATAAAAGAAGCAAAATGGAACTATGATTTTTTAAAAAAAAATTCAACCTACTCAAAATGCACAAAAAACACTTCTCTTAAAAAGATGTCCTTTATACTTAAAATGGTACAGTCTGCAAGGAACACTGGGAAGATGAGATGCTAAATAACTTAAAAGCCTGGCTATATAATTAAAAAACAGGAAGGAGACTTTAACCCCCCTCCGAGCACAGGATTTTATATAAAAAGAAAAAATTTGTAATCAGGCTCCAAGTTTCATCGTGGAAAGTACCTTTCTGAATCAAGGAGAGTAGGACATTGACTCATCAGCCATCAATACACATTTTCAGTTTTCTAAGATTACCCAGGAAAACAGTCCTTCAGCTATCCAAATTCATTCTAGCTGCACATGAAGATTCTGATACTTACCTTAGGCATAAACTTAGATAGTATAAAAATGATGATTAGTAGAGAGGCCACAATTCCCACACTCATCCCAGTGGAGTAGTAGAAAATTTGACTTCTGCAGAAAAAAAAATGTATTTCATGACCATATGTATATATTTCATACATAGTACTGTTGAAACTAGGACAACTAACCTAGCCAAAAGATTTTAAAAGGTACAAGATTAGAGCAGTACAAGCAAACATCAGAAACATTTCCAATTTGGTTCCAGACCACTGCAACAAACCAAATACTGCAATTGCAATCAGTAAGTCATACAAATTTTTTGGTTTCCCAGTGCATATAAAAATCATGTTTACCCTATATTAGAGTGTATTAAGTATACAACAGCATTATGTCTTAAAAATATATATTCCTTAATTTAAAATGCTTTGCTAAAAACTGCTAAAGATCATCTACACCTTCAGTGAGTCATCATTTTTTTGCTGGTGGAGGGTCTCACTTCCATGTTGATGGCTGTTGACTGATGAAGGTGGTAGTTTCTGAAGACTGGAGTGACTGTGGCAATTTCTTAAAATACAACGAAGTTGGCCGGGCGCGGTGGCTCAAGCCTGTAATCCCAGCACTTTGGGAGGCCGAGACGGGCGGATCACAAGGTCAGGAGATCGAGACCACAGTGAAACCCCGTCTCTACTAAAAATACAAAAAATTAGCCGGGCGCGGTGGCGGGCGCCTGTAGTCCCAGCTACTCAAGAGGCTGAGGCAGGAGAATGGCGGGAACCCGGGAGGCGGAGCTTGCAGTGAGCCGAGATCGCGCCACTGCACTCCAGCCTGGGCAACAGCGTGAGACTCCGTCTCAAAAAAAAAAAAAAAAAAAATACAACGAAGTTTGCTGCACTGGCTCCTCCTCCTTTCATGAAGATTTCTCTAAAGCATGCAATACTGTCTTGATAGCATTTCACCACAGAACTTCTTTCAAAATTGGAGTCAATCCTCCAACAGCATTAACCCTTAACAAGAGGATCACCCCTCCTTTGAAGCTAGGCACTGACTTCTCTCTCACCATGAAAGTCCTCAATGGCATCTTTAATTGTAGCCACTTTCAACAATGATCTTAGCTAGATCTTCTGAACAACTTGCTACAGCTTCTGTATCAGTGCTTGCTTCATCTTTTTTTTTTTTTTTTTTTTTTAAGACAAGGTCTCACTGTGTTGCCCAAGCTGGGGTGCGATGGTGTGATCATGGCTCACTGCAGCCTTGATCTACTGGGCCCAGGTGATTCTCCCACCTCCGCCTTCCAAGTAGCTGGTACCATGACTGACTTTTTTGTATTTTTTGTAAAGGCAGGGTTTCACCATGTTACTCAGGCTGGTCTTGAACTCCCTGGGCTCAAGTGATCTGCCCGCCTCAGCCTCCCAAAGTGCTGAGACTACAGGCATGAGCCACCACGCCCAGCCTACCTTGCACTTTTATGTAATGAAGACAGCTTCTTTCCTTAAATCTCATGAACCAAGAACCTTCCTTCACTAGCTGTAAACTTTTCTTCTGAGGTTTCCTCACCTCTCTCAGCCTTCACAGAATTGAAGAGAGTTAGGGTCTTGCTCTGGATCAGGCTTTAGCTTTAAAAAAGTTGTATCTGGTTTAATCTTCTCAACAGCCAACTAAAACTCTCTTCATATCAGCAATAAGGCTGTTTCACTTTCTTATCACTTGTGTGTTCCCTGGAGCAACACTTTTAATTTCCCTCAAGAACTTTCCCTTTGCATTCACAACTTGGCTAACTACTTGGGACAAGAGGTCTAGCTTTTAGTCTATTTTGGCTTTTGCTGTCCTCACTAAGCATAATCAGAGAGATGTATGACTCTTCCTTTCACTTGAAGACTTACTATCTACTCTAAGGTTATTAATTGGCCTAGTTTCAATATTGCTGTTTCTCAGGGAATATGGAGGCCCAAGAAGAAGGGAGACAGGGGAATAACCAACTGGTGGAGTTGTTAGAACACCCATGACATTTACTAAGTTCACTGTCTAATATGGTTTGGCTGTGTCCCCACCCAAATCTCATCTTGAATTGTAGCTCCCATCATTCCCACATGTTGTAGGAGGGACCTGGTGGGAGATAATTGAATCATGGGGGGAGTTTCCCTCATACTGTTTCTCATGGTAGTGAATAAGTCTCATGAGATCTGACGGTTTTATAAGGGGTTTCCCCTTTCACTTGGGTCTCATTCTCCCTTGCCTGCCGCCATATAAGATGTGCCTTTTGCATTCTGCCATGATTGTGAGGCCTCCCCAGCCATGAGGAACTATGAGTCCATTAAACTTCTTTTTCTTTATAAATGACCCAGTCTCGGGTATCTTTATCAACAGCATGAACTAATATAGTGTCTTACATGGACATGTGGTACCCCAAAATAACTGCAACAGCAGCATCAAAGATCACTGATCATGGATCACCATAACAGTTATAATCATATGAAAAAGTCTAAAATATTATAAGAATTACTAAAATGTGACACAGAGACCCCAAGTGAGCACATGCTATTGGGAAAATGGTGTGGTAGACTTGCTCGACCCAGGGTTGCCAGGAACCTTCAATTTGGAAAGAAATGCACTATCTGTGAACCACAATAAAGTACAATAAACTGATGTGTGCCTATATTTGCCCAAAACTTGAGGTCAGAGAACTGTAGAGACTGACGCTATGTAGTTACTATCAGATTATGAAGATTAGTATTCAAGGACTTCCCTCATATATTTCCCAATAATGAGCCTCTGTGTAATGTCCTATTCCCATCTCCATCATCTCTCCCAACCCGATTATTTTTTCTTTTCTAAGACAGGGTCTCACTCTGTCACCCAGGCTGGAGTGCAGTGGTGCGATCACAGATCACTGCAGCCTCAACCTCCCGGGCTCAAGTGATCCTCCTACTTCACACTCCCAAGTAGCTGGGACTACTGGCACGCACAACCCAGGCCTGGCTAATTTTTGTATTTTTTTGTAGAGGCAGGGTCTCACTATGTTGCCTAGGTTGGTCTCAAACTCTTGGGCTCAAGTCATCCTCCCCCCTTCAGCCTCCCAAAGTGCTAGGATTACAGGTGTGAGCCACCACAACCAGCCCCCTATTCCAGATTTTTTTCTACCAGTTATTCCTCCCTCACTGTTTCTCCCAGCATCCCCAAAATAAGGAACAACTTCCAGCAACCCCACTCCAGCCCAACTTCAAACTCCAATTGTTAATCTTTCATTCACTATTCCACAAATACTTTTTACTTGTATACAAACTTAATGCTGATTTTACCTAATGTTTATTTAGTTACCTATATATTTTCTTCATATTTGTACATGTCAGTCTCACCTGTCGTAACTAGTAGGTTCTTAAAGGAAGAAAATGAATAAGCACTTGATTTTTATTTTTTTGAAACAGGGTCTCCCTCTGTGGCCCAGCTTGGAGTGCAATGGTGTGATCTCGGCTCACTGCAACCTCCGCCTCCAGGCTCAAGCAGTTCTCGTGCCTCAGCCTCCTGAGTAACTGGGATCACAGGCACATGCCACCACACCCAGCTAATTTTTGTATTTTTTGTAGACACAGGGTTTTACCATGTTGCCCAGGCTAAGCAGTTGATATTTGTCTCTTTTTTTTTTTTTTTAAAAAAACGGAGTCTCGCTCTGTTGCCCAGGCTGGAGTGCAGTGGCGCGATCCCGGCTCACTACAAGCTCCACTTCCCGTGTTCACGCCATTCTCTTGCCCCATCCTCCCAAGTAGCTGGGACTACAGGCACCTGCCACCACGCCCGGCTAATTTTTTTGTATTTTCAGTAGAGATGGGGTTT
Organism: Macaca thibetana thibetana; assembly: GCF_024542745.1. Classification (NCBI taxonomy): domain Eukaryota; kingdom Metazoa; phylum Chordata; class Mammalia; order Primates; family Cercopithecidae; genus Macaca; species Macaca thibetana. The sequence continues at coordinate 53,362,587 of NC_065588.1, forward strand.
TACCATGTTAGCCAGGATGGTCTCGATCTCCTGACCTCGTGATCCACCCACCTCGGCCTCCCAAAGTGCTGGGATTACAGGTGTGAGCGACCGCGCCCAGCCGATATTTGTCTCTCTACGTCTGAACAAAATGAAACTCATCAACCCATGGACCTGTAAAGATGACACCTTAACACATTACTTCTAGCAATGGAAAGGGTGATGATGTTCCATTTCACTGTATTGGCTAACTCCTATCAACCCAATGATAGGCCAACCTAATGTGGGAATTTCATTACTGTCAATATTGTTCAAATAAGAAAAAACAAAAATCATAATTCACATTAAAGTATTTTTTAAACTATCCAAGCAGGCAACAGCCAAGCCATAAAGATCCTGGAAATGGGAATGGCAGTACTTAATAGTTATTATAAAACCCAAGCAGGATAGGTATGAGCCGTGTCATTCTACACACTAGCCTTGGAACCTACCTGCTCAGCAAGTCTCCACAAAAAAATAGCATAAGTCCAAGAAGGAAAACAAGAAAGAGTTTGGGATCAAATCCTGAAATAAATAAAGATTTTTGCTTAATAAGGGAACAAAACAGCTTAAGGCATTATAGAATAAAAGACAATGTTGGCACTATTGGTCAGCTACAGTAAAAATAAATGCGAACAGCCCACCTAAAAAGCATTTAAATTCCACCTAAAGCCTGGGCACCCTTCCAGTGTATAATTAAGTTTCTGTCTAACCTGTATTTGCCTGATGATCTTACTTTTATTTCGGCTAAGGTTAAAAGAAACTCAAGCTTCGTTTTGGACAAAGCTAGACACAGTACCATCAGCAATTCATGCAATCACCCACTAGGGGTCTCTATCACTCTGGCTTTCAAGCTTTAAGTCACTCACAGTCATGGAACTCAGCAGATTTGCCCAGAACTCCCAGAACTGTGGGTCAGGGCCTTGTGTTGTTCTCTAACTGGCCGCTTTTCTTGCCCAACAATACCACCTACTTCCCTTTGCTACAGAGCACTGTGCTGGAAAAGCCTACACGCAAATACATCTCACTCAGGACCAGGGGGCCCTTGCAAAGGCCCCTCAGTGGCATACCAGATACTCCCACAGCTTTCACATTCAACAGCTCTACGGGAGGCCCACAAACAGAACAGGAGCAGCAGGAATCAGTAAATGTAGAAGGAATGTCAAAAAAACACGCCAACCCTACTAACCAAAGAACCCTAAGACAAATGGAAGGGCACAACCTATTTCATACTAAACCTAGAAACATTTCTACTACTTACAACATCCCAGGACCCTGTGTAGTAACCAAGGGGAAACAAAGTCAGAGAGAATTCAAGAGGATCCACCTCCTCTGAAACTTTCTCAGTCATCTTCAGAAAAGAGAAAACTTCTCCCAGTTCCACTGAGTAAGTTTTAAACTGCAGTGGTCTTCATCTTTATTTATAGTTCCATGAATACACTTTTTACTTGTAAATGATTAATATTCAGTTTTACCTTTCTTCAATTTTTATTAACCATTCATGTCTTTAAATATAGGCATGTACACATCGGATAGTTACCTTTGTCTAGAAGTGTCCAGAAGGCAGAACACATCTATCTGATTTACTCTTAAGAGTATTTGGCATATATGCTCAGGGCCATTAGCAGCACATTGTAATTATGAATAAAAGTCTTCACAGTTCCAGGTAAGGAAGTACTCAGAATTTCCTGAGGTGGAGTTTCAATTCTAGGCCTAAAGTGTCTGATATGGGGTGAAGTCTCCATGAACTGTTTGGAGCAGTGGTATACTCAGGGTTATAATCAGAACCCAACTGGAGATGTCTTGGGCTGACTTCTCAGTCTCACTAATTATACCCTTCAGAACTCAGTCCTTATCACTACAGAATCCATCAGAAAAACAGAGGTGAGACTTACTCCGGATGACAATGACACTGTACTTGGTGTCCTTCTCTATAATTTCAACTTTGAGGCAGGTTTTCGTGCTGTATAGACCCACGTTAACATAGGTGTCATTCAATTTCTCCTTTAAAAAGGAGGAAAAAAAGTTCCAGATACTAAACTGCTCTAGCTCCTTCAGTTTATCCTCATTCTCCACCTGCGTGACTCGAATCAATTTGGAACTATTTACTCGGATCTGTAACACAAATAAAATCAGGATGAGAAAAAAGTAAGTAGGAATTTTAATTTTTCACAATTTTTTTAAAACCCTCAGAGTAAACAACTAAATCAGTAATAGTGTCAGTTTTCCACAAGGCTTATCAGAAATATAGAAATACAGAGGCTAAAACATAATTGGGCAAGTAACACTGCACATGTTAGAGAGACAGCTGTTAGAATACCTTCTTGTTAACATGACCTGAATCTACTATTAGGTCGTTCTGACCTAGAACGTAGAACATAGAGGAAAAAAGGCTTCCAAGCTGAAAGAGTTATCAATACAGCTATTTATTAGAGATCACACAAAGCAAAGGTCTATAATATTAAGAAAATTGCCAGGCATAAACTGCCCCAGAAGACTAAAAACGTTTTCCATAATGACAGGCTGAGTTCAATCCATTGTCACAAGTCACTGATTATGAGTAAATGTTGGTTATAATGTGCCCCAGATGGAGTATCACTTTTTTATCAGATAATTTTTTTTTTTTTGAGACGGAGTCTTGCTCTGTCGCCCAGGCTGGAGTACAGTGGCATGACCTCGGCTCACTGCAACCTCCGCCTCCTGGGTTCAAGTGATTCTTCTGCCTCAGCCTCCTGAGTAGCTGGGACTACAGGGTGCATGCCACCACCCTCGGCTAATTTTTGTATTTTTAGTAGAGACAGGGTTTCACCATATTGGCCAGGCTGGTTTCGAACTCCTGACCTCAAGTGATTCACCCGCCTCAGCTTCCCAAAGTGCTGGGATTATAGGCATGAGCCACCGTGCCCAGCTTATCAGACTTTTTTTTTAAATAATTTTTTTAAAAAATCCACAAGTCGGTCAGGCACGGCCCCCAGCTACTCAGGAAGCGGAGGTTGCAGGGAGCTGAGGTCGTGCCACTGCACTCCCGCCTGGGTGACAGAGCAAGACTCCGTCTGAAAAAAAAAAAAATCCACAAGTCCACCCTATGTTTTTGATGTGAACAACAAATGCCCTTATCAGTAACTATGCTTATAACAACTACGACATTTCTGAAAGGACTCATTTTGTTCAATCACTGTTACTGCCAGACACTCCTGTTTGCCAGGTGACTTAACAGTGTTATGAAACAAATGAGACCAAAGTCATTCTTCAGCTCTGGGGGTTTATGAAATACCTCATGTAGAATCAGAATAGGAACAGCGGGGCAAAAGAGTTTACATCCTGACAGGCACATAAGTTTCCAGCCCAAAGAAGGCATAAGGCCTTTAAAAAGAAAGAGGAGGGCTGGGTGTGATGGCTCATGCCTATAATCCCAACACTTTGGGAGGCCGAGGTGGGCAGATCACTTGAGGTCAGGAGTTTCAGAGCAGCCTGGCCAACATGATGAAACCCCATCTCTGCAAAAAATACAAAAAAATTGGCCAGGTGTGGTGGCATATGCCTGTAATCCAAGCTACTCGGGAGGCTGAGGCAGGAGAATCGCTTGAACCCGGGAGGCGGAGATTGCAGTGAGCCAAGATGGTGCCACTGCACTCCAGCCTGGGCAACAGAGGGAGACTGCCTCAAAAAATAAAAAATAAAAATAAAAAAAGCAAGAGGGGTGTGTGTGTGTGCACACATACTTACTGCAAAATGAAGGACAAGAAAATGAAGCAGTTTCTTTGGGAAAAGGAGGGAAAAGGAAAGGAAGTTTACCCTGGAATACTGTAATCTACTTGAGGGAGCAGAGGGGAATACAAAGTAGGCATAAATGCTTATTGATGAAAACACAACTCAGGATAATCTAAACCCTAACAAGTTTGTTAACATTTTTTTTTAAGTATGTGAAAGGGAGAAAAGTGTCAAAATACTCATTAATCACCGACAGACAGAAATTTACAGAAGCTGCCCCTGCCAGAGGATTCCAAGTTATTACCTGTATCCGTGTCCATATATCATGCCATTTTGGAATAAGCACATTTGTGTAACAGAATTGTTGGCTGGCACGCTTTTCACAAACTTGGGAATCCTGAAGCATGACCACATTTACATCAATTTCAGCTTTATGCAAAGAAAGGAAACAAGAATTAAACATAACAAGCTAATAACTATAACTCATTTCATGAAAAAGAGTAAACTAACCACTTTCCTAAACTTTGGGTTAAAACATTAGCCAGACTGAGAAATAAGGGAAAAAACTGAGAAGAAAGAAAAACTAAGGCAGAGTCTTATTTCTGTTGTTTAATTATTTAAATATTACACAGTCATTCAGTCAGACAAGTAATAATAAAAACTACTATTAAGTACCTATTAAGACAGTATGCTGCCAGGAGCAGTGGCACATGCCTATAATCCCAGCACTTTAGGAGGCCGAAGTGGGCGGATCACCTGAGGTCAGAAGTTTGAGACCAGCCTGACCAATATGGAGAAACCCGTCTCTACTAAAATACAAAAACATTAGCCAGGCATGGTGGCACATGCCTCTAATCCCAGCTACTCAGGAGGCTGAGGCAGGAGTATCGCTTGAACTTGGGAGGCAGAGATTTCGGTGAGCGGAGATCATGCCATTGCACCCCAGACTGGGCAACAAGAGCAAAATTCTGTCTCAAATAAATAAATAAGACAGTATGCTGTCTCATTTAATGCTCCCAACAATGCTATGAGGTAAGCACTCATAATCCCTATTTCATAAATGAGGAACGGATGTTTAAGAAAGATTAATTTGCTCCAAAATCACACAAGTAGTAAATAGCCTATCTGAGATTCACCCCCAGGTCTGACTATGGTCTAGATATACTTCCTGTCCTATAAAGGACTAGTTAAAGTAAGCTAAAATACTCCATCTGTTGATTTTCTCTATCCCTTTCCTGAGTGGAACAGAATTGGCAAGTTTTTTCTTTTTTTTGAGACAGGGTCTGGCTCTGCTGCTCAGGCTGGAGTACGGTAATGTGATCATAGCTCATTGCAGCCTCAAACTCTTGGGCTCAAACAATCCTCCCACTTTAGCCTCCCAAGCAGCCAAGACTACAGGTACACGCCACCACACCCAGCTAGTTTTTTTTTTAGAGAGACAAGGTCTTACTATGTTGCCCAGGCTGGTCTTGAACTCCTGGCTTAAAGCAATCCTCCCACACTGGCCTCCCAAAGCACTGGGATTACAGATCTGTCACCACACCCAGCGAGCATTTTTTTTTTTTTCAGACAGCGTCTCCCTCTGTCACCCAGGCTGGAATACAGTGGTGCAATCTTGGCTCATTGCAACCTCTGCCTCCCAGGTTCTATCAATTCTCCCACCTTAGCCTCCTGAGTAGCTGGGATTACAGGCATGAGCCACCTCAACTGGCTAACTTTTTTTTGTATTTTTGTAGTAGAGATGGAGTTTCACCATGTTGGCCAGACTGATCTAGAACTCCTGGCCTCAACTGATCCACCCACCTCAGCCTGCCAAAGTGCTGGGATTACAGGCGTGAGCCACCATGCCCAGCCAGCAATATTTTTAATATATAGTACTTTAGGAGGATACTAAAAGATTTCAAGGTTGTTTCCTTCCAGCTGTTTTGTCTCACTTCAAGTTTTAAGAGCAGGCAATGATTATATGCAGTCCCTCTGATATACCAAAACAGAAGATTCTCCTCTCAATTTCTATTTAGTATCAGCTAATTCAAGGTTTAAAAGTGACCACTGTCCAGCCGGGCATGGTGGCTCACACCTGAAATCCCAGCACTTTGGGAGGCCAAGGCAGGCGGATCACTTGAGGTCAGGAGTTCGAAACCAGCCTGGCCAACATGGTGAAACCCCGTCTCTACTACAAATACAAAAAACTCAGCTGGGCGTGGTGGCGGGCGCCTGTAATCCCAGCTTCTCGGGAGGCAGAGGCAGGAGAATCACTTCAACCTGGGAGGGGAAGACTGCAACTGCAGTGAGCAAAGATTGCGCCTCTGCACTCCAGCCTGGGTGACAGAGCATCACTACGTCTCAAAAAAATAAATTAAATAAAATTAAATAAATAAATAAAAAGTTGGGGCCAGGCATGGTGGTTCACGCCTGTAGTCCCAGCACTTTGGGAAGTCAAGGTGAGGGGATTGCTTGACCTCAGGAGTTTGAGACCAGCCTGGCCAACATGACGAAACCCCATCTCTACAAAAAGAAAAAAGAAAAAAAATATATGGCCAGGCATGGTGGCTCACACCTGTAATCCCAGCAGTTTGGGAGGCTGAGGCAGGCAGATCACTTGAGGTCAGGAGTTTGAGACAAGCCTGGCCAACATGGCGAAATCCCGACTCTACTAAAAATACAAAAAAATTACCCGGGCATGGTGGCGCACACCTGTAATCCCAGCTACTCGGAAGGGTGAGGTAGGAGAATCACTTGAATCTAGGTGGCCGAGATGGCGCCACCGCACTCCAGCCTGGGCGACAGAACAAGACTCCATCTCAAACAATTAATAGATAATAAAAATTTAGGCCGGGCGCGGTGGCTCAAGCCTGTAATCCCAGCACTTTGGGAGGCCAAGACGGGCAGATCACGAGGTCAGGAGATCGAGACCATCCTGGCTAACACGGTGAAACCCTGTCTCTACTAAAAAAATACAAAAAACTAGCCGGGCGAGGTGGCGGGCGCCTGTAGTCCCAGCTACTCGGGAGGCTGAGGCAGGAGAATGGCGTGAACCCGGGAGGCGGAGCTTGCAGTGAGCTGAGATCTGGGCCACTGCACTCCAGCCTGGGCAAAAGAGCGAGACTCCATCTCAAAAAAAAAAAAAATAATAATAATAATAATAATAAAAATTTATACACAAAGATGTTCACAAACTTACAACACTGAAAAACTAGAAATACCACAAATATCCAATCAACAGTACAAACCACCAATATCCAACCAAATGTTTAATCCAGAAACATTAATAATGATTTTTATCAGGCAGATGACACATGCCTGTAGTCCCAGCTACTTGGGGAGACCGAGATGGGAAGTTACAGTGAGCTATGATTGTGCACTGCATTCTAGCCTGGATGTCACAGCAAAACCATGTCACTAAAAAATAATAAATGAAGGCCAGGCGTGGTGGCTCACACCTGTAATCCCAGTACTTTGGGAGGCTGAGGCGGCTGGACCACCTGAGGTCAGGAGTTTGAGGCCAAGCTAGTCAACATAGTGAAACCCCATCCCTACTAAAAATACAAAATTAGCTGAGTGTGGCTGGGCGTGGTGGCTCATGCCTGTAATCCCAGCACTTTGGGAGGCTGAAGTGGGCGGATCACAAGGTCAGGAGTTTGAGACCAGTCTGGCCAGCCTGGTAAAACCCCATCTGTACCAAAAATACAAAAAATTAGCCGGGCATGGTGGCGTGCACCTATAATCCTAGTTACTCAGGAGGCAGAGGGAGGAGAACTGCTTGACCCCTGGAGGCTGAGGTTGCAGTGAGCCGAGACTGTGCCATTGCACTCCAGTCTGGGCAACAAGGGCAAAACTCTGTCTAAAAAAAAAAAAAATTAGCCAAGTATGGTGGCACACGCCTGTAGTCCCAGCTACTTGGGAAGCTGAAATGGGAGAATGGCTTGAAACCAGAATCAAGACTGCACCACTGCACTCCGGCCTGGGCGAGACAGAGCAAGACTATGTCTCAGGGGAAAAAAAAGAGAAAAAATTAAATGAAGATTTGCCCATATATTGGAATGTAATACAAGTAAGACAACATTTATAAAGAATTTTAATGCCAGGTGTGGGGGGTCACGCCTGTAATCCCAGCACTTTGGGAGGCCAAGGCAGACGAATCATCTGAGGTCAGGAGTTCGAGAACAGCCTGGCCAACATGGTGAAACCCCCATCTCTACTAAAAATACAAAAAAAAATTAGCCGGGCGTGGTGGCAGGCGCCTGTAATCCCAGCTACTCAGGAGGCTGAGGCAGGAAAATCGTTTAAACTCAGGAGGCGGAGGTTAAAGTGAGCTGAGATTGCACCATTGCACTCCAGCCTGGGCAACAAGAGCAAAACTCCATCTCAAAAAAAAAAAAAAAAAAAAAAAAAAAAAAAAAAAACCCAACCAACCAAACAACAAACAAACAAAAAACAAAGAATTTTAAATTACATGGGAAAATTATTGTACTACAAAATCAAACGATAAAACTATCTCTGGTAACAACTGGCAGCCTCCAGGGAAGAGAACTAGAGTACTGACTGGATACAAATTATCAATTCATAAAAAATTAAAAATATGTGGAAAAAGATCAGAAGAAAATGTGCTTTTTAAAATAGATTGCTTCTGAATGGATTAACAGTGAGGTTTCTGCCTACTTCTTTATACTTAATTGTACCTTGCCAAATCATCTAAAATAAACATGCATTATTGTGGCCGGGCACAGTGGTTCATGCCTGTAATCCCAGCACTTTAGGAGGCCGAGGCGGCCGGGCGTGGTGGCGGGCGCCTGTAGTCCCAGCTACTAGGGAGAATGGGGCAGGAGAATGGCATGAACCCGGGAGGTGGAGCTTGCAGTGAGCGGAGATCGTGCTACTGCACTCTAGCCTGGGTGACAAAGCGAGATTCCGTCTCAAAATAAACAAACAAACAAACATGCCTTATTTTTACAATCAAATTTATTTTTTTTTTTTTTTGAGTCAGAGTTTTGCTCTTGTTGCCCAGGCTATAGTCCAATGGCGTGATCTCGGCTCACCACAACCCCTGCCTCCCAGTTTCAAGTGATTCTCCTGCCTCAGCCTTCCTGAATAGCTGGGATTACAGGTGCGCGCCACGTCCGGCTAATTTTATATTTTTAGTAGAGACGGGGTTTTTCCATGTTGGTCAGGCTGGTCTCGAACTCCCAACCTCAGATGATTCGCCCGCCTTGGCCTCCCAAAGTGCTGGGATTACAGGCGTGAGCCACCGCGCCCAGCTACAATCAAATTTTTCAAAAAAAATTTCCAGTGAGGGCCGGGCGCGGTGGCTCAAGCCTGTAATCCCAGCACTTTGGGAGGCCGAGACGGGCGGATCACAAGGTCAGGAGATCGAGACCATCCTGGCTAACACAGCGAAACCCCGTCTCTACTAAAAACACAAAAAATTAGCCGGGCGAGGTGGCGGCGCCTGTGGTCCCAGCTACTCGGGAGGCTGAGGCAGGAGAATGGCGGGAACCCGGGAGGCGGAGCTTGCAGTGAGCTGAGATCCGGCCACTGCACTCCAGCCTGGGCGACAGAGCGAGACTCCGTCTCAAAAAAAAAAAAAAAAAAAAAAAAAAAAAAAAAAATTTCCAGTGAGAAGGAACTCTCTACATTTTGAAGTACTCCATTCTAACTTTAGGTAACGTCTGAGTTTTAGAAAGTTCTTGTCGAATTCCATGATTGCTCTTCCTAGCTGCCACCAGTCTATCAGGCAGCACTGAACAAATGTAACCCCCTGAGTTTACTCTTCTCCAAGCCAAGAAGTCTCTGTTCCTCTCCTCATTTAAGAAACTTAGAGAGAGACTGCTAATTGAGTGCTTACTATGTAGGAGCATTTTTGCCTCTATTTTCTCTTTTCTTCACAACTCACTACCCCATTTATTAAGAAGTTTATTCACATCATGGCCCTTCGAATGCTATCCTGGGCCCTCTTCTAAGGATGCTGAGACCACCTTAAAGCTGTAAGGATAATCATCAAGTGGCAGCATGAGATAGGCAGGAACCAAAGGGAGAGGTGAAAAAGAGCATGGCCAAATGTGGTGGCTCACTACTGTAATCCCAGCACTTTGGGAGGCCGAGGCAGGTGAATTACCTGAGGTCAGGAGTTAGAGACCAGGCTGGCTGGCTAACATGGTGAAACCCCGTTTCTACTAAAAATACAAAAAATTAGCTGGCCGTGATGGCGTGCGTGCCTGTAATCTCAGCTACTTCGGAGGCTGAGGCAGGAGAATCGCTTGAACCCGGTAAGTGGAGGTTGCAGTGAGCCGAGATCGGGCCACTGCACTCTAGCTTGGGCAACAAGACAGAAATTCCTCCGTCTCAACAACAACAAAAAAAGCCGGGCACGGTGGCTCACGCCTGTAATACCAGCACTTTGGGAGGCCCAGGCAGGTGGATCACGAGGTCAAGAGATCAAGACCATCCTGGCCAACACGGTGAAACCCCGTCTCTACTAAATACAAAAATTAGCTGGGTGTGGTGGCACACGCCTGTAGCTCCAGCTACTCGGAAGGCTGAGGCAGGAGACTTGCTTGAATCCGGGAGGCGGAGGTTGCAGTGAGCCGAGATCCTGCCACTGCACTCCAGTCTGGCAACAGAGCGAACTCCATCTCAGGAAAAAAAAAAAAAAAAAGATGGTAATGTGTGTTTATGAGATACTATTATCTTTATTCTCTTGAGCGTCAACTTCCTCCAGTGGATTCTAGAAAACGTCACGTATTTTTCTGTTTTGAATTTAATGATAAGGGGGTAGAAGGAGGTTTTCAGAAACACATTCTAAATTTTCTGGATTGGAGCAGAAGAGTTTCCTTTCCAGTCCAAACTTCATTATCCAGCAGCAGGTACCAAATAAGTGGAATATAATGTAAGTGGAAAGTGGAATAACTTATAATTCACTTATAAGTGGAAAGTGGAATAACTCCAGTTCCGTTCTACAGGGCTGTTAAGAGTCAAGATCTTGGAAGGGCGCAGCGCCTCACGCCTGTAATCCCAGCACTTTGGGAGGCCAAGGCGGATGGATCACGAGGTTCAGGAATTCAAGACCACTCTGGCCAACGTGGTGAAACCCCGTTTCTACTAAAAATACAAAAATTAGCCGGGCGCGGTGGCGGGCGCCTGTAATCCCAGCTACTCGGGAGGCTGAAGCAGAATTGCTTGAACCCGGGAGGCGGAGGTTGCAGTGAGCGAGATCGCACCACTGCACTCCAGCCTGGGTGACAGAGCAAGACGCCATTTGCGGGCGGGTGGGGGGTGGGGGAAGGAGTCAAAGTTTTACATGAGAAGATAGTAGAGATCGCTGCATTTAGGTCAACCACATTTGTTCTGCCACCCGTGCCCTGCGTCCTGAAAGAGCATAAGCTCAGATGGTGTTTGCTAATTTGCCGAATGAATGAGATGGTCCTTTTCCCGCGGCAGCTCTGCCTGCCCAGAATGGTCCCCTGGTTTTCTCTTTTAACCAAGAAACTCGAGGAGGCCTCTGCGGCGCGACAGAGCCCCCAGGATCGCTTCTCAATGAGTCTAGGCCTCCCTTCCTGTCTCCGCCAAAGGGCTTCAGGCTCCTCCCCACTCTGGGAAGCTGCCCCAGCCCGCTCCAGGGCCCAGACCCTCAGCCCCGACGCCCACTAGCCCGCCAAGTTTCTTCCACCACATTACGCCGGCGCCCCTCAGTAGAGCCACCGTGGCCCGTCTGCAGAATAACGGCCCGCGCCCTCCAGACAATCCCTTTTCCAAAAATAACCCCCTCGGCACCCGCCCCCTTGGCAGCTGCTGCCCGGGCGGTACCTGTGCCGTAGACCAAGCAGCCGGAGAGGATCAAGAGTAGCCGCACTGTCCTACCGCCCCCGACACCCCAGCCCCAGGGCCCGGGACCAACTGCCGGCGAGACCGCCACTTTCATTCCTCCCGCCATGGTTGCCTCAAGCCGCCTCCTCCTCACGTGCCTTACCCCAGCAACTAACTCTGAACGGGCAGCACCAGCAGCCTATCCTCTACGAAACCCGCCCCTATCAACCAATCGAATGGGCAGAGCTTCGAGCACCCGGCTCTCCAAGGGTCCTGCGAGTCCCGCCCCTTAGCAACTGAAGAGAGAGGGCGGGAAAAGCAGCTGTCAGCCTATTAGAAAATGGGTTCTCACCCTAGCAGTGGCGACAGGAAGATCCCACCCCGCTAACAACACGCTTCCGTCTTCAGTTTATTTACAACTGGTGTGATTGATGGTAAGCTTAACCAATAGAAAATCGGAATGGGAGAGGCCTTCTTGACCAAACTCGGTATTATCATCGAAGCTGTTTGAAGTTCCTTCGCTTTTCTTTCGGTTACTTTTTATCACGACCTTTCTGTTATGAGACGCCTACAATTGAGATCGCTTTATGAGTAGGGTCCTGATAGGCCATTTTTTAAAGTCGACTGACAAAGGTGTGGTTCTCCAAAATCCTAAAGGATTTAAAATAGAAGTCACAAAAAAGTGTGTGTTGTCAATATTTTATAAGCATAAACATTAGCTTTTAAAAATGTATTCATAGGATTTTTATTTTTGGAAGTAAAATTAATGTTAGGATTAAGAAAGATTTATTTATTCCTCTTATCATCTTGTGAGACAAATATAATTCTCTCCATTTAAGAAGCCAAAGCCAAGACAGCCACAGGAACCTGCCCAAGATTTCATAGTTCATCTGGTCTGTGGTCCCAACCTAAATCCTACTGACCCCAAAGCCTGAGTTATTTATACGGATTAGCTGCTTCCCATTCAATGATTTAACACAGGTCCCAGCAGAGAGCCAGGTGTTCCGAAACTCTTAGTAGAAATTGAAACCTTTTTTTAAGAGGATCCGATGGTGGTGGGTAGGAAAACTACAGATGATAAAGCCAAATGAATTGAAGAATTCAAGGAAGGGGGTATCTTCTGGGGAAGGCTCAAGCTTTCAAAACAATTTTTTTTTTTAAATATTTTTAGAGACAGGGTCTCTCTCTGACACCCAAGCTGGAGTACAACAGCACCATCACAGCTCAGTGTAACCTTGAATTCCTGGACTTAAACCATCTTCCTACCTCAGCTTCCTAGATAGGTTGGGCTACAGGGATGCACCACCATGCCCGGCTATTTGTTTGTTTCATTGTTGTTGTTGTTGTTGTTGAGACAAGGTCTCCTGTAACCCACCTGGAGTGCAGTGGCGTAACCACAGCTCACTGCAGCCTCGAACTCCCAGGATCAAGCAATCCTCCCACTTCAGTCTCCCAAGTGGCTGGGACTACAGGCATGAGCCACTATGTCTGGCTTAATTTTTTAAATTATTTTTTGTAGAGACTGTATCTAGCTATGTTGCCCAGGCTGACCTCAAACTCCTGGCCTCAAGCGATTCTCCCACCTTGGCCTCCCAAATTACTGAAATTACAGGCGTAAGCCACTGCACCTGGTCTAAAACAAGGAATTTTTTAAAAGTCAAAATGGGCCAGGCACGGTGGCTCAGCTCCGTAATGCTAACACTTTGGGAGGCCAACACAGGCGGATCACCTGAGGTCAGGAGTTCAAGACCAGCCTGGCCAACATGGCAAAACCCTGTCTCTACTACAAATACAAAAATTAGCCAGGCGTGGTGGTAGGCACCTGTTACCCCTGCTACTCGGGAGGCTGAGGCAGGAGAATCCCTTGAACTTAGGAGGCGGAGATTGCAGTGAGCCAAGATCACCCCATTGCACTCCAGCCTAGGTGACAGAGCAAGACTCTGTCTCAAAAAAAAAAAAAAAAAAAAAAAAAGTCAAAATGGGCTGGGCGTGGTGGCTCATCCCAGCACTTTTGGGAGGTTGAGGTGGGAGAATCACTTGAGGCCAGGAGTTCAAGAACAGCCTGGCCAACACAGCAAAACCCTATCCCTACCAAAAATACAAATATTAGCCCAGCATGGTGGCAGGTTCCTGTAATCCCAGCTACTTACAAGTCTGAGACAGGAGAATTGCTTGAGCCCAGGACGCAGAGGTTGCAGTGAGCCGAGATCACACCACTTCACTCCAGCCTGGGCAACAGAGCGAGCCTCTGTCTCAAAAAAAAAAAAAAAAAAGAGGCTGAGCGCCTGTAATCCCAGCACTTTGGGAGGCCAAGGCGGGCGAATCACGAGATCAGGAGTTCAAGACCAACCTGGTCACCATGGTGAAACCCTGTCTCTACTAAAAATACAAAAAATTAGCTGGGCATAGGGGCCGGCACCTGTTATCCCAGCTACTCGGGAGGCTGAGGCAGGAGAATCACTTGAACCTGGGAGGCGGAGGTTGCAGCAGTGAGCCAAGATCAGTGCCACTCCACTCCAGCCTGGTGACAGAGTAAGACTGAGTCTAAAACAACAACAACAACAACAAAAATAAGGCCGGGTGTGGTGGCTCAAGCCTGTAATCCCAGCACTTTGGGAGGCCAAGACGGGCGGATCATGAGGTCAGGAGATCGAGACCATCCTGGCTAACACGGTGAAACCCCATCTCTACTAAAAAAAACACAAAAAACTAGCTGGGCGTGGTGGCGGGCGCCTGTAGTCCCACCTACCCGGGAGGCTGAGGCAGGAGAATGGCGTAAACTCGGGAGGCGGAGCTTGCAGTGAGCTGAGATCCGGCCACTGCACTCCAGCCCGGGCGACAGAGCGAGACTCCGTCTCAAAAAAATAAATAAATAAATAAAAATAAAAATAAAGGAAATCTGAATAAACTGTAGACTTTAGTTAATAATAATTTTCAATACTGTTTCATTAATGGTGGCAAATGTACCATACTAATGTCAGATAATAATTGGGGAAATTGAATGTAGGGTATATAGGAATTCACCATATTATCTTTTCAATTTTTCTATACATGTAATGTTTCTAAGTTGGCTAGGCTCAGTGGTTCACACCTGTGATCCCAGCACTTTAGGAGACCGAGGCTGAGGATGGCTTGAGCCCAGGAGTTCAAGACCAGCCTGGGCAACATAGTAGGACTCTGTCTTTACAAAAATACAAAAATTAGCCAAGTGTGTTGGCACGCGCCTATAGTCCCAGCTGCTCAGCAGGCTGAGATGGGAGGATCACTTGAGTCTGGGAGGTTGAGCCTCCTGTGAGCCATGACCATGCCTCTGCAGTCCACCCTGGGTGACAGAGTAAGACCCTGTTGCTAAAAAAAATGAATAAATTGGCCAGGCGCAGTGGCTCACGCCTATAATCCCAACGTCTTGGGAGGCTGAGGCAGGTGGATCACTTGAGCCTAGGAGTTTGAGACCAGCCTGGGCAACATAGTGAAATGAAACCCTGTCTCTACAAAGAATACAAAAAAAAAAAAAAAAGAAAAAAATTAGCTGGGTGTGGTGGCATGCACCTGTGGTCCCAGCTACTTGAGAGGCTGACGTGGGAGAATTGCCTGAGCCTGGGAAGTCAACACTGCAATGAGCTGTGATTGCACCACTGTGCAGCCTGTAATCCCAGCACTTTGGGAGGCCAAGGGTGACAGAGTGAGACCTTGTCTCAAAATAAATAAAATAAAGCCTACTAAAAATATATATGTATAGATATGTATGTGTATTTTTTATGTGTAGATATATATACACATATATAAACACATGCTTCATTTTTTTTTACCAGGCCCCATCCTCACCATTCAGAGCTTGCTCTTTAGTTTTCACTAAAGGCAAATCCAGGGAAACTAATCTCAGAAGATCACTGACCACTGACTATTGAAATATAATGAAGTGTATAGTAATGAGACTGGCTGTCCATAAAAACATTACAACCTATCATCCAAATGAGTGCTGTCACTTCAAAATAGTCATTCAAGAAGCTTTTAGCCTTGTTTTAATGAGGACACTGCTCAAAACAAGAAGAATCTCCTTCAGAGTCTATAACACACAATGCAATGAATATTCATTATCTGCAGGTGGATTGGATTTATGCAAATAGCCAAAAGAACTCAGGCCAACACTGATGAGTAAATGGGGTGGGAAATCTGGATGGTAAATGTGTTTCAAAATTTTTTGGATTTTTGAAAGATAGTATGGTGCATATACAAAATATAAAGCAACAATCCCAACGCATCTGGACAGCACCCAGTAATCAAATAAATTAATATTTATGCAATGACATATATGACTATTCATACCGTGATAAGTGAAAGATGGAAAAGTGAAAACTATGAATAACTTTATGTAAGTTTAGGTCAGGTCCTGCCAGAAAATAAATTCAGTTCAGATTAGGTTTCATTGTCAAATACGTTATGAAAAAGATTTTGTTTTTTGTTTTTGTTTTTGTTTTTTTGTTTTTTTGAGACAGAGTTTTGCTCTTATTGTCCAGGCCAGAGTTCAATGGCGTGATCTCGGTGATTCTCCTGCCTCAGTCTCCTGAGTAGCTGGGATTACAGGCGCCCACCACCACGCCCAGTTAATTTTTGTTTTATTTCGTTTTGTTTTGTTTTGAGACCAAGTCTCGGTCTGTCACCCAGGCTGGAGTGCAGTGGCGCGATCTCGGCTCGCTGCAACTTCTGCTTCCCAGGTTCAAGCGATTCTCGTGCCTCCGCCTGCGAGTAGCTGGGATTACAGGCACGTGCCACCACGCCCAGGTAATTTTTGTATTTTTAGTAGAGATGGGGTTTCACTATGTTGGCCGGCTTGTCTTGAACTCCCGACCTCCGGTGATCCACCCACCTCAACCTCCCAAAGTGCTAAGATTAAGGGCATAAGCCACCATACCCAGCCAAGCTTTTGGTTTTCATAATTTTTTTTAATTTAGAAATTGTGGGCCGGGCGCGGTGGCTCAAGCCTGTAATCCCAGCACTTTGGGAGGCCGAGGCGGGTGGATCACGAGGTCAGGAGATCGAAACTATCCTGGCTAACATGGTGAAACCCCGTCTCTACTAAAAATACAAAAAACTAGCCGGGCGTGGTGGCGGGCGCCTGTAGTCTCAGCTACTCGGGAGGCTGAGGCGGGAGAATGGCATGAACCCGGGAGGCGGAGCTTGCAGTGAGCGGAGATCACGCCACTGCACTCCAGCCTGGGAGACACAGCGAGACTCCGTCTCAAAAAAAAAAAAAAAAAAAAAGAAATTGTGAACGAAGGATTTGCAGACCACGAATATTTGATGAAGGCAATTCCAGAGTTTTGAGAAGGAGCACTCCATTCCACATACTCAGTCACCCAAGCTAGGAGCCTGAGGGTCATCCTAAACCCTCATTCTCTCCCCTCAACCCTCAGTCAATCAGTCAAGTCCTGTTGATCTTATTTTCTATCTTTTGAATCTGTTCTTCCCCCCATGCCAGTGCCTTGCCATCTTTCAATTGAGAGGGTCCTTCAGTTTTTTTCTAGCTGACCTTCCTACTCTTTTTGCAGCCATAAATCCTTCCTCCACTCTGCTCCTAAGTGCAGATCTGACCATGCCATGAGTCTTTGTTTCCAGAGTCTTTATGGTTCCAGTAACACCACAGGATGAAGTCCAACATGCTTAGTATGATCTAAAACTCAGATGCAAAGACACAAATAGCTATAATAATGTTATTCAATGTTTGTTACCAATCTGTAATGAAACAATTCCAGAGATTAAGTGTAGCCGGGCACGATGGCTCATGCCTGTAATCCCAACACTTTGGGAGGCCGAGGCGAGTGGATCACGAAGTCAGGAGATCGAGACCATCCTGGCTAACACAAAACCCTGCCTCTACTAAAAATTCAAAAAAATTAGCCAGGTGTGGCAGCGTGGTGGGACTACTAGCAGTAGTCTTAGCTACTGGGCAGCTGAGGCAGGAGAATGGCGTGAACCTAGGAGGCAGAGCTTGCAGTGAGCCGAGATTGCACCACTGCACTCCAGCCTGGGCAACAGAGCAAGACTCTGTCTCAAAAAAAAAGAAAGAAATTGGCCAGGCGCGGTGGCTCACGCCTGTAATGCCAGCACTTTGGGAGGCCGAGGCGGGCGGATCACAAGGTCAGGAGATCGAGACCACGGTGAAACCCCGTCTCTACTAAAAATACAAAAAATTAGCCGGGCGCAGTGGCGGGCGCCTGTAGTCCCAGCTACTCAGGAGGCTGAGGCAGGAGAATGGCGTAAACCCAGGAGGCGGAGCTTGCAGTGAGCCGAGATCGCGCCACTGCACTCCAGCCTGGGCGACAGAGCGAGACTCCGTCTCAAAAAACAAAAAAAAAAAAAAAAGAAAGAAATTAAGTGTAAGCATTTAGAAAGTTTTATAGGAATTTGACAGAGAAATTTTATATTTATTGAATCTAACAAAATGGTAGTTTGTTTTCTGAATAATTCACTTTTAGTGCATTCTATAAAAGTAGTGGACAATAATAGATTGAAAATGTTTTAAAAATTGGTCCTTAACCATACTTTGAGAAGCACTGGTCCATAATATTTTTAATGTCATGTACTTGTACACCTCTCTAGGCTCATTTCTAACCACCTCCACCCACCACCCAGCAGTAATGAACAACCTTTTATAGTTTCTGAAACATATCACTCTGTTTCATATCTCCACCTCCATGGAAATGCACTTTCTGGCCTCTCTGACTTGACTTCCCTTCCTCCTGGAAAAATTTTTTTTTTTTTTGAGACTCACTTTTTGCTCTGTGGTGCAGGGATGCAGTAGTGCCATCAAGGCTCACTGCAGCCTTCAACTCCTGGGCTCAAATGTTCCTTCCATCTCAGCCTCCTAAAGTGCTGTGATTACAGGTGTGAGCCACCGCCCTGGCCACTCCTGGAAATCTCAAATTGACTGCATCATCACCTCCTTTGGATGCCTGTCTAAACCAAGGCCCCTCACAACTCCAAGCAGAACAGATCACTCACCCTCTTATACTTCGGTCATTGTTTATACCGCCATTATTGCACTATGTTGTAATTATTTGTTTATAGGTCTATTTCCCTATTAGTCTGTGAGTTCCTTAAAGGCAGTGGTTAGGATTATCTGTCTTTCAGGACTGAAACATTTCTTGTAAAATAACTAACTCGAAGGACAACATTCCTTAGATGATAAATTCTGGCATGTTACTGAAAGAGAAAAAAAGGGATCATTATTTTATATTTTTCTATTACCAGCCAGGATTTCAGCCTACTACCTTTCGCATCTGACTCTGAATTAATTTACCAGAATGGTGGACATTTTAGAAGGCCAAGGAGCCAGACTTGTGGGACTCACTGGAAACTTTACAAGGGAAAGAGATATGGAAAACAAACGTCTCCACTTAAACAGTTTTGCCCAGGCTCAGTCCCTTTGGGAGTAAAATCTGTGTCACCTGCCCTTTCAGAGTTGCACAGGCCCGTGAATAGGATCAATTCATTCATTTCAGAGGGTCCACCAGATAACAGGCTGGAGAGCTCCTGGGTTTTGGCTGAAACAAGCAACTATAATTGGAAATGTGTACAAAGAGCAATGAGGAGGCCACCGAGGGGTGGGAGGAATTAATTCTGCCTGAAGGAGTGGAAGGGGTCCAGGAAGGAGAGGGTGAGCCAAACCTTGCTGAGTGAGTCGGATCTGGCCCAGTGGAGACGTTGGGGGAGGAGTGAGCAGAGCAATCTGCTAGATGAAAATCTACACGTGCGTAGGGACGACAGTCTCTGCACTCCTCTTCCGCCCACTTTCCTCCCTTTCCTCGCAATCGTTTCCCCTTTTCTTGGAAAACTAGGACTGAGGATACTGTTTCCCTTCACGGAGGAGACCAGTACAGATAAAGGAAATATTAATCCTTTTCATCACGAGACCAGTTGCTCTGCTCTGTGTGTCTTTGAGAGCACTGGGGATGGAGGGAGCAGGTGAGTCAAGCAAAGAAGTGGTCCTTCTTTGAGTGAGCCAAGGGGACATGGGAGAACAGGACCCATGCAGGAAACAAACGAAATTTTTTGTATTTGTCCCCACTCCCTTTTTGTCACCACTCCCCGCCCGGCCCTCCCCCCCCAAAACACACACCTGTCTCTTTATGTTTTTCTATAGTTTCCCATGGTCTCCGTCTTTGTCTTTGCCTCTTTCCCTTTGCTAAAGGCTGGAAATTCCTTGTTCTCAACGGAAGGGAGTAGGAGGGGAGTTGGGGGTGGCAGGAGTGGGCGGGAAGAACAGACATCTCGGCAGCTCTGGCTGCGGGCTGCGGGGGCGCTCTGGGCCTCTGGCGGGCCCTGACAAGTCAATGATTTTTTAAATAGGGGCTCATATACAAACCTAGAGAGAGAGAGAGGGACACAGATATACAAGTGGATGTAAAGAAACATATAAATACATAATCTCAGGTACAGAGACACAAACTGGCAGTAGCGTCTTAAATATGCTTAGCATTCTACAATTTAGAGAGTTTTCCTGTACATTCTCTCATCCGAATCTCACGACAATCTTGAGAAACAAGGACACAAAGACACAAACACCCAGTAGTTTCACTCTCACACACCGGGTCACACCCGGACCCCCGCGGGCTCCCCTAGGGGAGTGGGCAGGCCCCTTCTGCGGAATTTCTCTTCCCTCGTCCCTCTCTGGCCGAGCACCCCCTCTCCCAGGACCGGGGAGTGGAGAACTCAAAATCAGCTCCTCCCTCCTCCTCTTTCCCGGACCAGGACCACGACCCGGGCGACCGGCGCCCAGTAGGTTGCCGCCCACTTGCTCACGCCCTACTCCGCCTCCTCCTTGGGCGGGCGTCTCCCAGATCCCAAGGCTCAGCACCGCCCCAAGGGGGCCGGGGTGGGAGGGAGGGGGGCGCCTCGAGCAGAGGCTGCGTGGGCGGAGGATGTGCGTCACGGGGAGCGTGGGCTGGGGGAGGGAGGGGGCACGTGGAAACCCGGGGCCAGCGGCTGGCAGCCCGGGATCCAAAATAACCTGAGATGGGGAGGGAGGGAAGGGGCGCCCACACCCCGTACGGGGTCGGGAGTGTCCCCTAGGGGAGCCCGTCTAGCCGCGCCCTCCAGTTGCGGGGCGGAGGATTGGGAGACGGGACTCTGCTCGTTCCCACCACCCCCACTGTGTTTGGCGCTTAATAGGATGAAGAAGGGGACCTGAGCAACTGAAATCCCCCCACCAACAACGCGCTCATTCTCCTCGGACCCCACAAGGCGGAAAGGTCTCCTCTCTAGGCCAGAATGTAGAACCAGCCCCAGCCCACGGCCTCCACGCCCCAGCCCCTCAGAAGTGCGGACAGAGGAGAGGGGCGGGGCGGGGCTCAGGTTTCGGACTAGGGGAAACCTCACCTGTGGCCAGTCCGCTGGCTTCCCTTTGTCCCCCACCAGCCCCCCTTTCCCTGGGGCTTAGAGCCTTTGGGCCGGGCCCTCAGAGCCCCCGCCTCCCCCAACAGCCCTCCCAGCCGTGGGCGGGAGTGCAATGCGAACCAGATGGGGCTAGGAGAAACCAAAGGGGGAGACGGTGGTGGGTTGCAGGGGGTGGGGGACTAAGCTCCTTCAAGGCGCTCCTCCCTCCAGCTCCGCCGCAGGAAGTCACGTCGGAGGCTCCCGACCTCTTATCTTCCACTTGACTCTCGGGCGAGGTCCCTAATAGACGGCCCCAGGAAGGATATCGTCTTTGTCTCAGCCTTGCCACACAAAATTCCCAAGCAGGGCCTCATCCTCAGCAAACAGAGGACAAGTGGAGGAATCCCTGCCTGACCTACGCGCTGACAAAACCCGATGCGTCTAATCAACACGCGCACCTAAGTGGTGGCATGCAGCATAACCCCCCCATCCCTGTTTCCCAAACTTTTCCAGGCTAGCATGGAGGCCTCGGTTTCTGAAAGCTGCCCCCTCAGATTACTCCACTGGGGGGCTGGGGAGGGGCGCGGGGATATCTAGGGGATCCCTGCAGAACCCCACGCTCTCAGGCCTGCCTTAAGTGCACACATATTATGGGAGTCAGATGCACACACAGGAGGAGCCGCACACCCCAGCCTTCGCGAACTTTTCCCGACTGACTCCTAACATTCACAGGTCCAGCACCACAAGGCCTGAGTGTGGGCAACGGGCGTCCCCGTAGTTGTTTAGGCGCGTGTGCACGTCCGTGCGCTTCTTTGTGTACTTGTGCGTGGTTGTGAAACTCCTCTCAACTCGGAGGAGTGGGGGAGACTAGGAATGTCGCCGGCGGGGCGCTCACGTGGGTACGTGGGCGCCAAGAGGGCCGGCTGTGCATCCGGCGTGGGCGGCACAGAGCGACCTCGCCCCGCCCGCTGGGTCCCCAAGCCCGCCCTCCACAGCCGGGCCTCGGTCACCTCGGTCCCCAATTCGGCGCCTCGGCTCTGAATCCCCGCCCCCGCCTCCTGCTCCACACCCCCTCCCCCCAGTCTCCGCCTCTCCCAGTCTCTAAGCCGCGGCGTCTCCGCGGCCGAGAGGCCCTGGTGCCCGCCCCCCGGCCCCCGCCCCCACCCCCGCCCCCGGCTCTGCCCACGCCCTCCGCCCGCCAGCCCGGCAGCCAGCGCAGCGCCGGGCCTCGCTCCCCGTGCGTCCTGCGGGGGCGGAGGCGCGGAGAGGCGGCGAGCGCAGCCGGGGAGGGTGGGGGGGCAGAGGCACAGACAGAGGCGCGGAGGCTCGGAGAGAGAAGACGTGGAGGGAGGGACAGAGCCTGGACAGCGGTGGACACGGCATCGTGCGCGGGGCAGAGTGCAGCACGCAGCAGGCGCCGAGCGCTGGGCACCGAGAAGAGCAACCCGGGTGGTCTCCGGCCGTCCATGCACAGAGCGCCTTCCCCCACAGCCGAGCAGCCGCCGGGCGGAGGGGAGAGTGCCCGCCGGACCCTGCAGCCCAGACTCAAGTTAGTGGGCAAAGGGAAACAGCGGGGAGTGGAGATGGGTGGAGCTGGACTTGGGAATGGGGTCCAGAGGGCGGAGGTCGAGGGGAGGACGTGGGGAAGCGGGACGGGGGTGGGGGGTGGAGACTGATGGAAAAGGGGGTGCGTCTTCGAATTAGGGGGCCCTGGGAGCAGGCAAACATCTGATGAAGCTGGATATGAAAGAGTAGTACCTAAATATCCATTCCTGGTTTACTCTGTGGGCTCTCTCTGGCCTAAGTGCCCCCTGTAAAGAACGTGGGAGCCTCCTAGCACCAGGGAATGCCCTGGAGCTCGAGCTGGCGTCAGTGCGGAAGGTGGGGGGACGCTCAGTTGCCTCAGTCCCTCGTTGGCACGGAGCGCGCGGGCCCCCGGGGTCCAGGAGAAGGCGGTGCCTTTGAGTTAAAGGAGCATCAGCTGGGGGAAGGGGGGTGACGAGGGAGGCAGGGAGGCCTTAGGCAGTTCCTTCCTATATCTGTCCCTTTATGCACAGAGTGGGGAGGGGAGTTTCAGTGTGCAGCCCCTTCAGCAAGAGGCCTTGAGCCTCTTCCCTACTCCACTTGAAGATGCGGGTGGAAAATAAGGGAGAGGAGAGTAGGCGGGAGCCCCTGGGCGGTTTTCGCCCACAGACGCTACCACTGTGGGAGTGTGTGTGGGCGGAACGGCCCCGGAGCAGAACAATTGCGCCCCTCCCCCTGCCGCAGCCCCTGAGCTGAAGGAAAAGGAAGTGGGGAGTGTCACTGCTAGGAGAGGGGCCACTGAGGAGCACTGGGCAGCCTGGAAGGGTGGAGAGGTCCTGGGGGCAGAGAGGAAGCGTGCTGGTTAAGAATGCTTAACCAGGCCATTCTTAACCAGGCCGGGCGCGGTGGTTCACGCCTGTAATCCCAGCACTTTGGGAGGCCAAGGCGGTTGGATCACGAGGTCAGGAATTCGAGACCACCCTGACCAACATGGTGAAATCCCGTCTCTACTAAAAATACAAAAATTAGCTGGGCGTGGTGGCGGGCGCCTGTAATCTCAGCTACTCAGGAGGCTGAGGCAGGAGAATGGCTTGAACCCAGGAGGCGGAGGTTGCCGTGATAGCGCCACTGCACTCCAACCTGGGCAACAGAACGAGACTCTGTCTTAAAAAAAAAAAAAAAAAAAAAAATGCTTAATCCCTCGGAAAAGCTGAGCGGAGAAGAGCAAGGCACCACCTGGCTCACTGAGTGGGAAAGCCAGGGAAGGTGCCACACCCTCCCTCCTAGCCACCTGGGGCTGTGGCTCCTTCACAGGGAATGAAGCTGGCCAGCAGCGTCCACTGTGCGGGAGACAGGGGTTCTACATTCACTTTAGTATAGACGACTTCACTTTAGTGTTGAGACTGCTGAGTGTTTAGGGTGGAAGGTGAGGATTGTGTTTTGGGGGAGAGGGAGGTCCAGCCATCCGAGGTCAGTGCTGGTTAGCCTCAGCGCTTAAGTTCTTCTTACCTCAGACCAAAAAGATAAAAGCTGAAGATAAGGTTTAAGAGGCTTCGACTCCTGCAGACACAGGGCACTGGTTTTTGGGGCTTCGGGCCAGTCTAGGACAGCACTGGCTTGTCCATGCCTCTGAGCAGTGCCTGATTCTCAGAGTCTGTACTCAGACCTGGGCACTGCGCAGGACAGCATCCAAATGAGAGAGGGGAAGAAAAGCAGGCAGGAAAGAGGGAACAATTGTTAGTGTGGGTTGGTACCCAGTAGGGGACTTGCACCGACTGCCTCTCTCTTGTGCCCCTCCTTCTCAGGCCCAGTGCCCGAGCCATGGCACTGCCTCGGACGCTGGGGGAGCTGCAGCTGTACCGGGTCCTGCAGCGTGCCAACCTCCTTTCCTACTATGAGACCTTCATCCAGCAGGGAGGGGACGACGTGCAGCAGCTGTGTGAGGCGGGTGAGGAGGAGTTTCTGGAGATCATGGCACTTGTGGGCATGGCCACCAAGCCCCTCCATGTCCGGCGCCTGCAGAAGGCACTGAGAGAGTGGGCCACCAATCCAGGGCTCTTCAGTCAACCAGTGCCTGCTGTTCCCGTCTCCAGCATCCCGCTCTTCAAGATCTCTGAGACTGCGGGTACCCGGAAAGGGAGCATGAGCAATGGGCATGGCAGCCCAGGGGAAAAGGCAGGCAGTGCCCGCAGTTTTAGCCCCAAGAGCCCCCTTGAACTTGGAGAGAAGCTATCACCACTGCCTGGGGGACCTGGGGCAGGGGACCCCCGGATCTGGCCAGGCCGGAGCACTCCAGAGTCGGACGTTGGGGCAGGAGGAGAAGAGGAGGCTGGCTCGCCCCCCTTCTCCCCCCCTGCAGGGGGAGGAGTCCCTGAGGGGACTGGGGCTGGGGGGCTGGCAGCAGGTGGGACTGGGGGTGGACCAGACCGACTGGAGCCAGAGATGGTACGCATGGTGGTGGAAAGTGTGGAGAGGATCTTCCGGAGCTTCCCAAGGGGGGATGCTGGGGAGGTCACATCCCTGCTAAAGCTGAATAAGAAGCTGGCACGGAGCGTTGGGCACATCTTTGAGATGGATGATAACGACAGCCAGAAGGAAGAGGAGATCCGCAAATACAGCATCATCTATGGCCGTTTCGACTCTAAGCGGCGGGAGGGCAAGCAGCTCAGCCTGCACGAGGTGAGAACCCCCAGGCCTCCTAGGATTGACCTTGACTCCCGGGCCTCCAGCCGCTTACCTCTGCAAGTTTCTACGGTCTCCAACTCTGTTTCATTACCCCTTGACCAGGACCCCAGGCCCTGATCCCCTCCCTGACAGGCCCCCACCCCAGCGGCCGCAGTCCTTCCATCCTCAGCTGAGGGGGAAGCAGAGATACAGGCCGCACCAAGCTGTTCAGCTCCTTGTCACTCAGGACCCCACAGGAGTGGAAGAGGCCCTGGGCATTCCTAGGAAGCTGTGGGTGCTGATCTCTGTCTGTCTTCCTCAGAAAGCTCCCATGTAGTGTCAAAACCAAAGCAAGCATCTGATGGATGGGCCTCATTTGTCTGATGGTGAAGGGGTGTGAGGAGGTCTGGTGAGGCAGCAGGGGAGTTCAAATTCTGACTCTCCTGGCTGCCCTCTCTCCACAGCTCACCATCAATGAGGCTGCTGCCCAGTTCTGCATGAGGGACAACACACTCTTATTGCGGAGAGTGGAGCTCTTCTCTTTGTCCCGCCAAGTAGCCCGAGAGAGCACCTACTTGTCCTCCTTGAAGGGCTCCAGGTGAGACCCCTTCCCCAGGTCCTTCCTGGACTGGAATCCTGCTATGGAGTTAGATTATGTCCTAACCTTCAGCTCAGGCAGCTCTAGGCCTGCTTCCCGCCCACCTGGATGTCCTGCTTTTGGTCAAGTCAGCTTGTCTCAGGTCTGGTCTCTCCTCCCATCCATGTTGGGTCCCCCCAACCCCCTACAACAATAGGGCCTGAGCTAGAGACTCTTTCTCGGCCAGCTTCTTGACAAAGGTTTTAAATAACACGTCTCTGGCCGGGTTCTGTGCTCTGCCCGTCACGTGGCCCTCATCAGCCTCACCCACTTTATTCTTATCCATCTTTTCAGGCTCCACCCTGAAGAACTGGGAGGCCCTCCACTGAAGAAGCTGAAACAAGAGGTATGTTTTCCGGGGTGCATGTAGGGGCATTGGGCAGCCTTCCCCAATCCCCTCCCTTGCCAGGTCTTCATTTCCCCATTTTGGGCATCCACAGGTTGGAGAACAGAGTCACCCTGAAATCCAGCAGCCTCCCCCAGGCCCTGAGTCCTATGCACCCCCATACCGCCCCAGCCTGGAGGAGGACAGCGCCAGCCTGTCTGGGGAGAGTCTGGATGGACATTTGCAGGGTGAGTGTGCCTCAGAATACTTTTCTCTTCATTGAGGGTGGGGGAGTAGGGGAGGGGTTGGGGGGAGGAGTGAGCCAGGAGGCAATGCCTGGAACAGGGTTGGGAAGCTTGGCTGGAGGGGGGGCAGAAGGGCCTGTGGGCTGGCTGTGTGGTTGAGGGTGGGGGTTCCATTGGCTGCAGCCCCTTACCTGACCAGTGCCCATGCCCACAGCTGTGGGGTCATGTC
Organism: Macaca thibetana thibetana; assembly: GCF_024542745.1. Classification (NCBI taxonomy): domain Eukaryota; kingdom Metazoa; phylum Chordata; class Mammalia; order Primates; family Cercopithecidae; genus Macaca; species Macaca thibetana. The sequence goes on from NC_065588.1 coordinate 53,389,115, forward strand.
CAAGGCTGACGCCGCCCCCTGCTGACCTGCCTCTGGCATTGCCAGCCCATGGGCTATGGAGCCGCCACATCCTGCAGCAGACACTGATGGACGAGGGGCTGCGGCTCGCCCGCCTCGTCTCACACGACCGCGTGGGCCGCCTCAGCCCCTGTGTGCCTGCGAAGCCACCTCTCGCAGGTGAGGCAGCCAGCAGTGCTGTCCCCAAGCACCCCGGCCACCCAGGCCCCACACAGCAATTCTGGTGTCCTGGGGCCAGGTGGGAGGAAGAGGGATATAGTCGTCAGAGCGGGCAGTAGGAGGGCTGGGCTCCAGCCAGCCAGGCCTTGGGGTGCGGTGAGGCAGACCCTGCCGGGCTGCTCCCACCTTGAAAAGTCTGGTCCTAGTGTAGATCTGTGAAAGGGGAACTGGGGAACGGGGAACAGAGAAAAGAGGATGAAAGCGCAGGAAGGAGGAGCATCAATAAGGGAAGCTCAGATGGCACTTCCACCAACCCAGGAGTGGGGAGCAGGCTAGGAGTTGCGGGGATGGGGATGGGGATGCCCAGCTTGGAAGCAGAGGAGCCCAAAGCAGTGATGCTTTGTGTGTGGAAGGGGGAAGAGGGAGTGGGCAGGCAGAGGGCTGGGCAGCCGCTGGGCTGAGAGTGACGCAGCAGACAAAGCCACCAACCCTGGCTTGGTATTTTTAAACTGTGCGTGGGTGGGAAGTGGGGGCGGGGACTGGAAGGGGGCCTCTTCTTGAGGGAGGAGCTCGGAGGCTGGCTTCCTGTGCTCCCCCTGATTTGGCTACCAAAACACTTGGGGGGCCATGGTAGGGTGACCTGGGAGGGGCCTGGGAGGGGGCCAGGGATGAGTGGGGGTGGCAAAGCTTGGGAAGAGGGGGAGGGGAGAGGTCAGAGCCAAACCACCCCCGCAGCTCCTGACAGAACCAGAAATTCCAGCACAACGGAGGAGGCGGGAGAGACAGAGAAAGAGAGAGACACAGACAGAGACAGAGCTACACACAGCCAGAGAGGGGAGGGGGCTCACACACACAGGAATGGAACCCCCCATACACATGCAGTGGGCAGGAAGCAGTAATTCAACAAACGGAGCCCATCTTCACAACTTTCTTTGCCCCTGCTTCTGTTCCAACCACTTCTGTCTGCAGCCAGTCACCCTGCAGTCTCCTAACTGCCCCCTTTTCCCTGCAGAGTTCGAGGAAGGGCTGCTGGACAGATGTCCTGCCCCAGGACCCCATCCCGCACTGGTGGAGGGTCGCAGGAGCAGCGTGAAAGTGGAGGCTGAGGCCAGCCGGCAGTGAGGGGTGGACTGGTGTCTTCAGACCCAGGACCTCAGACTTCTGGCTCACACAGACCCCCATGCTCTCCATCCCCGGAATATAGTCACAACCCTGGATCCTTCCTCTGCCCTTCTCCTGCCTCCCCACCTGCTCCATGGGCATAAGACTGTGGGGCTTCAAGCAATAACAAGCAGGGGCCTGGAGAGAGGACACAAGGAGGGTGCGTGGTGCCCTCACCCCTGCCCAGAGCGAGGGGGCAAGGACTCTGCCTCTGGGCATCTGGGGTTCTCCCCTCCCTCACACGACACACTCCCATTCTCTTTAGGTTTGCACCAGTGGTGTGAGCAGTTGGACTCAGTTTGGACGAGGGGGAAAGGGGGACTTCCCTGGGAAGGTCCAGCAGCTAAAAGTGGCAACATTTGCCCCCAGAATTGGGGGCCTGGGAACACTGGACCTGCTCCTTCTTCCCTCTCCTTCCCCGTTTTTGTGCTTCTGGTTTGTTTCTTTAATTTAACAAGTGCTGCAGTTTGCCCTCCCATTCCCATCTATCCCCCAAGTCCTTTGCAATTTCCTCCCTCCTGCCCTACATGGGGGCGGTGGGTGTGGGATCCCTTCACTGGCCCCCTTGGGAGGCCTGGGTTGGACTCAGGGTCTCCTCCAGCTGGGGGCTGGACCGCAGCACCTATCTGAGCAGTTAGAGCGTCTTTCTTTTCAGATTGTGTACAGTAGATTATTTATTTTGTTATTTTGGAATAAAATTTATTTTATGGCTTAGGATCTATGACCCCTGCCTCGAGAGGGAGAAACGGTGACATGGGATGGGGGAGTGAAGGGAAGCTGGCAGTGGATAGGGCAACAGAGAAGATACAGCAGGCAGGGCCCCTTCATACACTGGAGGGCCACATGGTCAGGCCTGGACCCAGACTCTCACCCTGGCTCCCAGGCAGCATTGGAGATATGGAGCCATATGTAGATGTCACAGCCACTTGGACCCACTTGGGCACAGTCAGACTCCAAATTCAGAGTATTTTTGGGTTAGCATATGTCAGAGAGGCCAGCACACTTGCTGCTGTCTTCTGTGCAATGTCTCACACTCCCAAATTTGTGTTGTCAAACAGGCAAAAGCAGACACATGTTCTATGTGGTCATGCAACTAACATGCCAGCTATACATTAACATATCTTAGGTACATACACGTTCACACAGCTATACATGAAGAAACTCGGCCCTTGTACTTTTGCATAGTCTCATACACGTATCAGAAGCCTCCACCTCGCTAACAGGAATTTGGGGCTTTGGGAGATTTTTTAATCAGGGCAAAACTTGTATTGGTAACCACATGTCCAGACCCCTCCTGTGCTCCATCCAGGGTCCCTTGAGCTGCTTCCCATTCCCCCAGGGCTGAGACCCAATATCCTCTATCCCTGGCCTCTAGTGTAAATGTGTCTGTCTGTTCCTGCCTAACCATCCTAGGCCCTGGGTCAGAGTGGGCGGAGAAGCCTTCCATGCCCTAACCTGTACTCCTACCCAGCCCACCTCCTGCTCAGCCCCATCACCCTCAGAGAGCTCTGTATGTGTGTGTGCGTGCGTGTGCGCGCTGCAGGTGCGGGCATGTTGGGGCGTGTCTCAGAGCCTGAACTTCCCTTCCAGTCAGTGCTGGAAGGAGGTGGGCAGGGGAATGATGAAAGGAAGGAGTGGATTGGCTCCACCCACCATGCATTCTCCTGTCTTTTCCTCCTGACCGAGAAGTAGGTGGGGATAGGAGGGCACCCGCCCCATCTGCTGCTTGGCAGGGCATGAGTAAGTGTCCAGAGCAGGTCTGTGGGGGTAGTAGAAGAGCTGTCTCTCTGGGTTCTCCCTCCCGGCTGGGATCACCAACTGGGGTTGGCCCTTAGGTCCATGTGGGACATTGAGATCCCAGATTGCCCATAGTGGGAGGGTTGCAGGAGGGGCTGGGCCCCCAAGGACCCTCCCGCCGATTCCCCTTGCCCCTCCAGGAGAAGCTTAGTGAGGTCCTGTTCAGTGGGAGGCAGCAGAGGAGGGAATATGTCTTCACCAATCCTACAAGGAGATGGGAGAAGCAGTGGAGTAGGCATGGCACCCACTCCCCTAGATGCCACCCAGCCTCCACTACTAAGCTGCCACTCACCAAGTGCCCTGAGAAAACGCTCTCACTGGCTGGCTCAGGCAGCTGTCTTCCACCATGGTCACATCTGAGCAGAGCAGGGGGTCAGGGCTGGACACAGCATGCTCCTGAGGCTGGCATGGCAGCAGGCCCCTGCCAGGAACCAGCAACGGAAATAAGGAGGGAGGGGCAAGGCCAGGAAAGAAGAGGCACATGGGGTCAGGAGGGGCCTTGTCACTCACTGGGGGTGAGGCTGGTCAAAGGACAGGCTCATCTGGCCCAGGCTGGGGGGCATCTGCAGGTGAGGCCTAGAATTAGGGAGAGCACAGTTAGAGGAAGGCAGGCTAGGCAAAGGCAAAGTGGTGCAAAGTCAGGACCACTGAGTGAGGAAACAAGCTCCAGCTCCTTATCCTGACTTAGTAGTGGCTTTGGGCAAGCTATTTCTATGCTCTGAGCTCAGTCTTCTCATCTGTAAAATGTGTGTGTTACGGGGGTGGATTAGCCAATTTCTAATGTTTCTTTGGACTCTGAACTTTGATAGTTCTTAAGTCCCCAAGTCCTCACTCCCGCCTCACCTTCTGGGAGGGGAGATGTTGTGCCTTGACTAAGAGTTAATAAGCACCTGGGTGTTATACTTGGGGAAGAAAAATGTCTAGGCCATCTCAAGGCCAAAACAGATGAGTAAACAAAAATCAACACAGCAGAGAAGTGACAGTGGCTCTCAGGGGCAGGACAGAAACAGTCATGCACCACACAACGACATTTCTGTCAGCTACAGACCACAGTGATCCCATATGATTATAATCAAGGCCAGGCAGAGTGACTCACACCTGTAATCCTAACACTTTGGGAGGCTGAGGTGGGACGATCACTTGAGCCCAGGAGTTTGAGACCAGCTTGGGCAGTAAGTGAGACCTTGTCTGCAGAAAAACCTTAAAAAAGAATTAGCCGAGTATCCTGGTGCACAACAGCATGAGGATTGCTTGAGCCCAGGAGGTAGGGGTTGCAGGGAGCTAAGATTGCACCACTGCACTCCAGTGAGTGAGACCTTGTCTCAAAAAAAAAAAAAAAAAAATTATAATCAAGCTGAAAATTCGTATCACACAAATATTTACCATTATGTAACTATTTCCTTATACTGTTCAGAACGGTATCATGCTGCTCAGGTTTAAAGCTAGGATCAACAGGCTACACAATATAGCCTCAGTGTATAGTAGCCTATACCGTCTAGGTTTGTGTAATTACACTCTATGATATTCGCATAACTATGAAACTGCCTAAGGACAGAAAATGCTCTTTCATTAAGTGATCCACGACTGGACTTACACAGCTTTCGCTATGAGCCAGGCACTATGCTCAGCTTTGTAAGTGTTATGAACTCATTTAATCTCCAAAATAATGCAGTGAGGTAGGTTATTATTATTAGCATTATTATCCCTTATTGGGCAGATAAGGCACCAAAGGCTAAGTAATTTGCCCCAAACCAGTAAGTGGTAGAGCTAGAATTCAAACCTAGGCAGTCTGGATCTTAACTACTATCCCCTCATTAGAGTGGACAGAAGAGAAGAAAGGTTGTTAGCATTTGGTGCTCCTTTCTCACAGAAAAGCCTCTTCTAACAATTCGAATGCCCACCCCCTTAGAGTGGGATGGTATCCCCATGAGGTTTTTCACTTACTCCTGGAAGGCTGACAACACATTGACTGATTCTTCTGGGGAGAGGCCTTGATACGGGGGGATGGAGTGAGAGTGTGGTGGGTACACCTGGGGCCTAGGGAAAGAAAACAGACCCCCTGATGCCAGCCCTTCTCCTGGACACCACCACACCCTGCTTTTGAACGGGTGTCCCTTTCATGGAAAGGAAAATTCCCTGTTCAGCCCCCAGTGCCAGCTCTCCCAGCTGCCCATGCTTAAAGCCCATCTGCACAGACCACTCCCATTCCTGTCTTTCCAGCTCCTTACACCATATCTGGGCCAAGCTGCATGCTCATGGAAGAATCAGGGGCCATTCCAAGGTCATAAGAAGGCACCATGGTAGGCATCTGGAGCTCTGGGGTAGGAAGTGGCTGGTCCCTGGAGGAGGGAAGGAGATACATATGACTGACCAAGAGTTGATGCCACCCCTCCTTCCTGCAGATAAGCACTAGACCCCTAACCTACCCACTGTCCACACCACCACACTCACCTTTCCACGGTCATCTTGATGGTAGCTGGGACATAACCCCTGCCATCCTTACCCATCTGTTCAGCTGTTGTGAGAAGGAAAAGAGAGCCATGGAGTGCTCTGGAGTTAGGGAGGAAGGGAGGTGGAAAAGGTGGGCATGGATGATGGGGAAGTAAGAGAAGTGCAGCTATGTAATAGGGAGTGACATCAGGATGACACAGGCAGGCAGGGAGAGGAGGGCAGCGGGGAGCAGGGAGGAAGTGGGTGACAGGAAGGAATCAGAACTGCCAGTTCCAGCTCACGCTTGTAGTGGCTCCGGAAGGCCTCATCCTTGGGCTTCTTGGGATAGAGGTTTTTGAGCTGAGCAAGATCCCGGATTCGGTCCCCCAGTGAACGAATGGACAGGTCTTTGGCAGAGAATGGCTGGATGTTCTCTATCTGTGGAGAGCCTATGGTAGGAATGAGACCCTGAGATCCCCCTGTTCAGACTTTCTTCCCCTTCCCCAACCCCCACCACAAGACCTGTTCTCACTCCACCAAGGCAAGGGGGAGAGGACCTAGGGTGGGGCTCCTGAGGGAGCGAGACCCACTAGTCTCCATTCCCACAGAGGTCACGGTGAGAAGGTGAACATTTAGACCCCAGAAGGAAGAAGAGAAGCTGGAAGAACTTCCTAAAGATCAGGATCAGCATCAGGAAGGTCAGGACGTTTCATTCCCAGAAGAAACCCCAGAGGGCACAGGCACAGAGACATAGGACTGGCTGGGGTGGCCTCACCATCCTGGCCCCGGATGACGTGGGCAATGGTGATGCCCCCAATCTCTGAGTCGCTGAAGCGGAGGAGAAAGGTTCCGTCGGGCTCGTTCAGAAGAAGGCTAGTAACGTACTGTTTGCTGATGAAGCCGATAATCAGCCTGGCCGGGATGAAAGAGAGGATGGGGCATGGGCAGTGAGTATGGAGGTGACTGGGGTATGGCTGCTCAGACCACCCAGGGCGGGGACTCACCGGTCAGACCAGTAGCTCCGGAGACAGCGTTTGGTGAGGTCCAGGACACCATCAAACCACTGCCAAAAGGTGAAGCCACGGCCCAGCAGGATCTCCTAGCGGGAGAAGGGAAATGGTGTGAGCCAAGAGAGGGCCAGAGCTGGAGCCTGTTTAGGGCAGGCACTGAGCTGTGAGTGCCCTCATGACAGAATCACAGGGCTGAGGGATCGGACCGAACCTGAGACTCCATCAATGACAACGACCAATCCTCATGCTTACATGTGCCAGTCACTATTTCAAGCCTTTCCATATATTTATTTGCTCTTTATAAGGCTATGGAGGTAGGGACTATAATAATTCCATTTTACAGATGAAGAAATGGAAGTCCAAAAACGTCGAATGACTTGCCCAGGTCTACACAGCTGGTAAGAGGCAGAGCTAGGATTTAAACCCAGGCATTCTGGCGCTGGAGCCCCTGTTAACTACTGTGCTACACCCTCTCCCTAAGGAGGTGTGGCAGAGGTGAAGCCCAAAGGAAGGTAACCTGCTGGGTGTGACTGTCTTGCTCCCTTTTGCTAAAACACCCTCTGGTCACATGAGCCTTTCTTTCTTCTCTTTAAAGATTCTGTCTCACACTAAGAAAGAAAGAAAGAAAAGAAGGAAGGAAGGAAAGAGAGGAGAGGAGGGGAGGGGAGGGGAGGGGAGGGGAGAGGAGATGAGGAAGGAAGACCAAAAATTAAAATAACGTAATATAACATAAAATCAAAGAGCAAGAGTCAGAAATATGTAGTTCTGTCCTAGCCATGGCACTCAACTGCTTTGGGACCTTGAACAAACTACATAACCCTCTGAGCATCAGATTCCTCATCTGTAAAATGGGGATAATAATAGTATCTACCTCAAAGGAATGTCAGGAGGCTTAAGTGAGATAACATACATAAAGTGTTAAGCACGGTGCCTGGCACATAATAAGCTGTCAACACGTGGTAGCTGGTATTACTGCACATGTCCCTATGGGATTTTGTTCAGTTTAGACAGAATCTCATTCTGTCAGCAGGCTGGAGTGCAGTGGCACAATCTTGGCTCACTGCAACCTCTGCCTCTCAGGTTCAAGTGATTCTCCTGCCTCAGCCTCCCAAGTAGCTGGGACTACAGGCATGCACCACCATGCCCAGGTAATTTCTGTATTTTTAGTAGAGACAGAGTTTCACCATGTTGGCCAGGATGGTCTTGATCTCTTGGCCTTGTGATTCGCCCTCCTCAGCCTCCCAAAGTGCTGGGATTACAGGTGTGAGCCAGCCTGGGCCTTTTTTTTTTGATATGGAGTCTTGCCCAGGCTGGGGTGCAATGGTGCGATCTTCCCTGCAGTCTCCACCTCCTGGGTTCATCTCCTGCCTCAGCCTCCCGAGTAGCTGGATTACAGACGCAAACAACCATGCCTGGCTAATTTTTTGCGTTTTTAGTAGAGACGGGGTTTTGCCATGTTGGCCAGGCTGGTCTCGAACTCCTGACCTCAGGTGATCCACCCGTCTCGGCCTCCCAAAGTGCTGGGATTACAGGCATGAGCCACCATGCCTGGCCCCCCTCTTTTTTTTTTTTTTTTTTTTTGAAACAGTCTTGCGCTGTCACCCAGGCTTGAGTGCAGCAGTGTGATCTCAGCTCACTGCAACCTCCGCCTCCCGGGTTCAAGTGATTCTCCTGCCTCAGCCTCCCACGTAGCTGGGATTACAGGCATGTGCCACCACAACTGGCTAATTTTTGTATTTTTAGTAGAGATGGAGTTTCACCATGTTGGCCAGGATGGTCTCGAACTCCTGGCCTCAGGTGATCCGCCCACCCCGGCATCTCAAAGACTGAGATTACAGGCATGAGCCACTGTGCCCAGCCAGGAACAATTTTTCCAATGGGTCAAAGTCACTTTGAATCAGAGCTCTGTTTACACACAACCTGGGTGAGTCATGCAAGTCGCTGGTAAAGAGAAAGGACAGATGACCCCCAGACCAAAACCACAGGGATGTCAGAGAATGCATCTCTGGAGCCAACCCCCAGACCTGGGGTTTTTCCTCCCTGGTCCATGACAGGCCTTCCTAAAGGACCTGAGAGGGCACTGTGGAGACTCCAGCGGAAGGTCCCTGCGTGGAGGCTGAGCAGGCCCTGAGTGCCTGAGGCATGAAGAGCTTGGGGGTGGGAGGTCCAAAGGGCAGGAGAATGACCTTGTTGAACTGTGACCAGGACACAGAACGGTGCTGGAAGGCCTCCATGCTGAGGCTGTTGTCATTGAAGATCTTCTGGGCCAGGAAGAGGAAGTGCTCTGGGAGCAGCCCCCGGTTGGTCCCCACCTCAGCCATGAACTTCAAGTTCAGAGTTTCACACATCTTCTCCCAGGGCACCCGCTCAGCCACCACAAAGGGCACGCGGTCCTGAGGAGAAGGGGGAAGAAGAGAGCATCAGAGGCTACCGTCTTGTTCTTCCTCAGGCCGGCCTTCATCCCTCCCACCTGCCTGTGGCCTGCCCATCCACAGCACCTGATATCGCTCACGAACATGCTGTTTTTTCTAGGTTACAGTGCTGTGGCCTGATAGTTGTTAAGACTGGGGTGAAAAGAGGTCAGAAGTACGAAAGTAGGCCCATGAGAAGGTGTTAAGGTCACACCCATTTAAACATGCCTGCCACCCCATCAACAGGCCTGCACCACTGCCCATATTAGAACCCACCCTGCCCCTGTTCCCTCCAACTCCAGGAATTTCCTCACCATCTCAGAGAAGGCATTGTCCCACAGGATGGTGGCTTTGGCATTGTTGTCTTGGTTGCCATGGACGATGACCACCAGGGGCAGAGACAGGGCCTGAAGAGGGTGAGGACAGGGGTTTCTTTTCTTTCTTTCTTTCCTTTTTTTTTTTAAGATAGTATCTCACTCTGTTGCCCAGGCTGGACTGCAGTAGCACAATCTCAGCTCACCGCAGCCTCAGCCTCCAGGGCTCAAGTGATCCTTCCACCTCGGCCTCCTGAATAGCTGGACCTACAGGTATGGACCACCTAATCCAGCTAAGTTTTTATTTTTTGTAGAGATTGGATCTCCCTATGTAGCCCAGGCTGGTCTTAAACTTGCAGGTTCAAGCAATCCTCCTACCTTGGCCTCCCAAAGTGCTAAGAATTTTTTTTTTTTTTTGAGACAGAGTCTTGCTCTGTCACCCAGGCTGAAATGAAGAGGCGTGATCTCAGCTCACTGCAACCTCTGCCTCCCGAGTTCAAGCGATTCTCCTGCCTCAGCCTCCTGAGCAGCTGGGACTACAGGCCTGCACCACCACACCCAGCTAATTTATTTATTTATTTATTTATTTATTTATTTATTTATTTATTTATTTTGAGACGGAGTCTCACTCTCACCCAGGCTGGAGTGCAGTGGCGCAATCTCGGCTCACTGCAAGCTCTGCCTCCTGGGTTCACGCCATTCTCCTGCCTCAGCCTCCCAAGTAGCTGGGACCACAGGTGCCCACCACCACGCCCAGCTAATTTTTTGTATTTTTAGTAGATATGGGGTTTCACCGTGTTAGCCAGGATGGTCTTGATCTCCTGACCTTGTGATCTGCCCACCTTGGCCTCCCAAAGTGCTGGGAGTACAGGCGTGAGCCACTGCGCCCGGCCAATTTTTTTATGTTTAGTAGAGACGGGGTTTCACCATATTGGCCAGGCTGGTCTTGAACTCCTGACCTCGGGAGCTACCAAAGTGCTGGGGCTACAGGCCTCCCAAAGTGCTGGGGCTACAGGCGTGAGCCACCACGCCCAGCTGGACAGGAGTTTCTTAATAAAGCAAGAAGTTTCCTCAGGGGGCTGGCTCTGAGCACTCAGAGAAGTTACTGGACTCACACATCATAATCAAAAAGTTCATGCCATGTTATTAAAAGTTTTCTGAAGCTCAGTTAGGGCCTCACTCTAGAGAAGTGGTTATGAGTCACTGCTATGGAGCCAGACCTCCAGGTTTCAAATACCAGCTCCAACACTTAGCTGTGTGACTGGGACAAACTACTTAAACTGTGTCTCAATGTCCTTATCTATAAAATGAGGCTGATAATACTGCCTACCTCATAATGTTACTGTGAAAACCAAACGTGTGTGTGCTGGCACACATGTGCGTGTGTATCATTTAATAGAGAGACCTGGTCTATAGGAAGTGCTTCCTAAGTGTTTGCTGCTATCCGCTACCATTCCCTGCCCCGTGCGCTCCATGTTCTTGCTTCACCCCACTCACCCGGGCCCCAGTGTGCATGAATCCCAGACACATGGGGTATGGGGCAGTCACAGGAGGTGAGGGTCCAGGGACCCTGTGTGTGGCATTAGAGAAGGACTCGGGGTCCCAGATTGGGGTAGGGCTGGGCCACGGTTCACCTGGAGCTGGATGGGGAGTTTGCCGGGGCCAAGTGTGAAGCTGGCAGAGAAGAGCACAGCGCACTTCTCCTCTGTGACAGACTCAGTGCCCTTCCGCTCACACCGCTTGATCTTCTTGAGAAGCTGTGGGTGGGGTGAGGGAGAGCAAGGGCAAGTGCATGAGGACAGAGACCGCTCCCCTTGGGCTTCCCGACATCCTCTACAAGGAGAGTCCCATAGTCTCCTAGTGGTGCTCCCCTCACTGCCCACTGCACCCCAAAGCCCCTCACCAGGTTCTTGAACAGGGCAGAGCAGCAGTTCCCAGGAATGCTGTTCTCCAAGGGCACAGTGTTGTTGATGATTTCTCCAGTGCTTTCTCTGCCAGGGGAGGTCAGAGTGTGAACAAGCTCATCTCACTGTGGCCAGCTGTGGCGACGCGCTTGAGTGCATGAGTGAGTGTAGACTACCCATTGTCGCCAGCTCTAAATCTCCACGTCTCTGTTTGGGTTCTTAAGGGAGGAGTCCCCATCTTGGCCAAGTCATGATGCCCCCACCCCATTCCAGCCCTAAATGGGTCCCTCCCTTTCCTCTGCCTTGACCATTCAGGGTCTCCACATCCCATGGCCCTCCCTCCCCATCCCTTGCTCTTTTCAGTGCCAGCCCCACAAGCTGCCTCCATCACCCTAACATGCCTTCTCCAACCCCAGGTCCAATCCCAGCTTACGCTCCAGCCCCAGGACCCTGAGGCACACTCAGCTCCCTCGCCTGCTTCTCTGTCACCATGTCAGCCCTGACCAGTGGAGGCTTGGCTGGGGCCCCCAGGAACCTCAAGCCCAACAGGAATCGAACTCCAGCCTGGAACTTGGTCTGAGTCTTCAGTACCTGGGGCGGCTGCTTCTCCACCAGGAAACAACTGGGAGTGAGGAGGACACAAGGGGAGTTGGGGGCTAGGTCCCTGCTGGTGCCCTCCCCACAGCTCTAGCCCCCTTCTTTTCTTCCTGAGGTCTGTTCTAGGCCAGACTGGGGACTCCCGGGACGTACCTGGTGACGAGGGTTCGCAGGACTTCATCCAGCCGGCCAATCAGCGATGCCCGGGTCTTGGGCTCAAGCTCCCCACCAGCCGCCCCTACCTCCTGCTGTAGCTGGGAATAAATGTCCACCAGGCTCTCACACCTGGGGCCAGGACAGTGGTCAGGGGGCATAGGATTAAGGCTGCTTGCTCCGGCCCAGACCCCCTTCCACTATACCCAGGGAGAAAGGCTATCATGCGTGGAGGAGTGGGGTGGGTAGTGGGTATGGCTGCAAGGCACCTGGGCTGAAGGGGGTTCTGTGATCTGTTGGCCTAGGGTCTGGGTGGGAGGTTTGTTCTCAGTGCCTACACCCCTGTGGAAACCCAGCTGCCTCTCCCCCGATGGCTCTTGCACCCAGGACAGCTACCCGCCCTTACAGTGCTTTGTAGCAAATTGGAAAGTGTTCCCACCCAATAAACCAAATGGAAAAGCCCTCCTATTCCTCTGGGCATGGAGAGAAGCCTGGGTTGGATGAGTCCCCGTTTGTGCCTCTCGACTGGGCCCACTTGTACAGGATGCAACCTGAACGACAGTGTGCACAGCCCCGCTGGAACCGGCTTTTATGCATCTTGGTCCACTCCAAGGCCCTCCCGCCTGGCTTCTCTCTCTCACCTGTAGGGCCTCCAGCAGTGTCAGCTGCCCACCCCCAGCTTATCCCCCCTTCCCCATCAGCCCTGGCCCAACCTCTCCTGGAGTGGGGCCAGGCTCTCCTCAAAGGGTGCGCCATTCCCTGCCAGCTGCTGCTGCCGTTTCCAAATCTGGATCCTCTTCAGCACTAGGGCCTTGGCTGTCTCCAGCTCTCCAGTGGTCTCCTGCAGTAGCAGGGCCAGGGCCTATGGGCAGAAAGGGGCCTGAGCCAGAGCCTCACGCTGCCTCCGCACCCAGCTCCTGGGATACGGCTCTTTTTCTCACTCCTCTGGAATTCCCTTACCCTACTTCAGCCTGTGTGTCTCTGAGGTCTGGCTTCCATCCCTCCAGCTGCACTTTGACCTCAGTCTCCACCTCTCAGCCCGTTACTCACCTCACTTGGCCCAGTCCCATTAGCAGGAGTTTCTATCAAGCTGTGCAGAGACACTGAGGGTTGGGGGCAGAAATCAAGGGTGCAGACAGATTAGAGGTTCAGTTAAGGTTGAGATCCAAGAGGGGACCACTCCTATACACTCCCCAGAACCACCCTGGCCCCCACCTTGGCCAGCGTCAGCCCCCTTCTGCAGGGCTTCTCGAAGAAGGTGGATCTCCCCTACTCGGTGCTGCAGCCTCCGCAGGGCTGTCTTGAACTTGAGTTCTTCCTGCTTCCAGTGGAAAGGCATTGGCAAGTGGCGAAACTACGCAGGAAGGACAGATGCCAAGAGGTGAAACACTCTGCTCATCCCTCTATACCTGGCCTCTACTCTCTGCTCTGCAGAGAGCGTTTTCTTGCTCCCCTCTCCCCTTTGGCAGTTCTTCCTGACCTTTTGGAATATCGTGGGACCTTGCTCCTAGCAGAATCAGCTCCTTATCCCTTGCTGTGTTCTCTCCAGGCCTCTTACCCTCAGTCCCTCATAGAAAGATTCCCTGAGCTTGACTTGGGGTTCACTCTGACCTTAAGAACCTCCTTTGGTTATTCCTGGGCCTAGAACACTGAGCCTTTACTGAGGTTCAAATTCTTTCTAGTTTGTCATGGCTCAGGCCAAAGTCTCAGGGAATTGAGTTGGGGTGGGAAGTGGAATATCACAATACCTGTTCCATAACAGCTTTTTTCTCTCCTTGAAGTATTTGTCTGAAAGTGGCCACCAGCTTCAGGGGGTCCCTCTGATATATGCTCTATAGAAATGAGAGTGGTAAACAGTGAGCTTGGCTCTTATCCATGTCCCTCAATCCCTCCAATCCCCAGGCCCCCATTCACACATATACTATAAGGCAGCACAACTGTAGACTCCAGAAGTTTTTGTGCATTTGCATGCTTTTAAAATCTAATTTGCCTGCTAGCTAGTAGCTAACCACAGGAACACAAATTTGCTTCCAGCATCCAACCAATTTTCTTCCAGGGCCCAATGCTCAACCCAGTTCAACCTCAGCCCCACCCAGCCTTGTTCCCTCCCCTCCTGCCCCACCTCCAGGGTACTGATGTGTTGCAAGATGGTGCTCCCCTCCCCCTGCTCTCCCGCCGAGGCCTGAAGGCGCTGGACAGTGTCTGAAAGTAGGGCACTAGCCATGTTGCAGCAGAAGGCGTCTGAGCCGACCAGGAACTCCCTGCAGGAAGATCAGGATGAGGCTATCTCAGGCCAGGGCTTCCTCAGCTCTCCTGACCCTTTACCCCACAGCCAAAAGCTCAGCAGTTCCTTTCTCGCTCCTTATTCTCCATCTAGGCCCTCTGTAGCTTTCACCCATGCTCCTTGTTCCCCAGTCTTCTAGCTGTTATGAGAAGTGCCTTTGTCCCAGCCCAAACCTCCCTCCTCTTCAGCTCAGCCTCCTAAGAGATGGGGTCTCCATCTGTCAACATTCATAGGCTGGTCTTGATGGGGCACAGACTCCCTGCTAAATCTAGGTCACTACACATGGAATAACAGGTCTCAAGTTCTGAATCCATGGCTGAGGGGAAAAAATCTAAGGAGAAGGAAGATGAGTCAGGGAAGACTTGGGGAACCAGCAGGGAACAGCCAGGACTCACCAGGGCTGGCTCTCCAGCCAGTCACCCAGAAGATGCCGCAGGTGTTGGGGAAAGTCGACATAGAGCCGCTGCACTTTTTCTGGGGGCATCTTGGAGACCAGACCCCACAGAGACATGATCTGGGACTTGGAGGTTGCCTGGAGGAGAAAAATAAGGCCACTCTGAGGGGTGCCCAAGAAACTTGGCCTATCTTCTGGAGCAGCCAGGGACCTCCTATAGATAGCCCTCCTAGGGACCATCCCCACCACCACTCATGGCCAGACCACCTTAAACCAGGGGCATCCTGGGTCAATGCCTGAGATGGGGGTAACTCCTTCAGTGATAGACACAAGGGTGGAAAGAGTTGAGCTGTAGCCAGAGGGGTGGGGAGGCAAAGGGAGACAGGGCAGTAGGGAGAGAGCTCTCTTGGAGATGGCAGAGAATTTGGTTGCAGCTCTAGACCTGACTCTGGTTCTGTGGGCAAGGAGCCTTCCCTGTGTGGGCTTTGATTTTCTCATCTATAAAATATGAGTGTTAGATGAATGGAAAACTTTCCAAACTTTTTAAAGCAGTAGGCAATGTCAGCTTTTAATCTGTGGAATCTCAATTACATAAAAGGTACGAAACTGAAGATGCCCTGTTGAAAGCAAGCATGGAAAGCCTGAAACTTGACTGCTTCTACTTCCCTCTCCCCATCTCCTGACGCCAAAGGCATCCCTAGACAAACCTCTCAAAATTCTAGGACTCCATGAGATAATTTGAAAACCACAAGGCTCGGCCAGGAGCGGTGGCTCACACCTGTAATCCCAGCACTTTGAGAGGCCAAGGTGGGCGGATCACTAGGTCAGGAGATCAAGACCATCCTGGCTAACACAGTGAAACCCTGTCTCTACTAAAAATACAAAAACAAAATTAGCAGGGTGTGGTGGCAGGCCCCTGTAGTCCCAGCTACTCGGGAGGCTGAGGTGAGAGAACGGTGTGAACCCGGGAGGCGGAGCTTGCAGTGAGCCGAGATTACACCACTGTACTCAAGCCTGGGCGACAAAGCGAGACTGTCTCAAAAAAGCCTGGGCGACAGAGCGAGACTCTGTCTCAAAAATATATATATATAAGTAAATAAAATTAAATAAAAATGAAAACCACAAGGCTAGATGATGAAGAGGATGGGAGAGTAATAACAGCTACTATTTGTTAAGCACTTACCACGTAGGAGGCATTACACTCAGTGCATTATCTCATTCAGGCCTCATGACACTTTTGAAAATATATAATATCCATTTTATAGATGAAGAAACTGAGGCTTAAGGAGTTTCTCTACCCTGCCCAAGGTCACTCAGTAGGTGAGTTTGGAAAGCAGGCTTTGAATCTGAGTGGGGATTAACCATCGCACTGTGTTGTTAGGATCCCTTCCAGGGGCAAATCTGATCATCCTAAGAAGTGGGGGAAGATGGGAGGAGACTTGAAGGAGGAGAGTTGGAAAAGGAAAGTAGAGAGAACTAAGGAAGAGGATGGGAGAGACCGGAAAAAAAGGCAGGTTTAGTAAGCCAGGAGGAAAGAGCCTAGAAGAGAGAGGAAGCTGGAGGTGAAGAAGAGAGACGAAAAGAGGTAGAAAGGAGAGAAGGGGACAGGGAAGTAGAGGAGGGGGTTGCATCCCCATTTCCAGGTTCAGGGGGAACTGGGTAGACCAGTGGTTTCCCAGGGGCCTCTCAGTTCACGTTTCTCACAATATCCCTCTCCTAGAGATGAGGGAGAGGATGGGATGACAACTCCCCCGGTCTCCCAAAAACCAGTAACCCCAAGTCCTCCTGTTCCACGTTCAGCCTCTCACTTCACCCAGGACTCTCAAAGGGATGGAAAATGGAGAGGCCCCTTCTCTGGACCTTCCTGCTCCAAGACCTTCATGCCCCTCTTTCCTCCAGTTCCCACTTCCCCCAGCTCTTTTCTCCTCAAGACGGATCCTTACCCATCCTGCTTAGGTCCCTCCAATAGGCCTTTCTCTAACCCAAGAGAGAAAGGTCCTCTGGAATGGGTGGGCATCGCTTTCCTCTGCATCCCCTTGCAAAGTGACCAGCCTCCTGGCATGGCCCTGGCTAGGAATATCCAACCCCTCTTCTTCCCCAGACATTAGGAGGACACATTTCTCCCCACCCCAACTCATAACAAGGCTGGGTCGATTGGCTTGACCAGGACAGGGGCTCCTTTAGCGTTCAGCCCGCTGTAGGGGAAGGGAGGGAGGAACCACGGCGTTGAGGGGCGGGACCAGTGTTCCCTCCCAAACCCAGAAGGGAAGCGCAAGGTCTGGGATCCTTGTCCGCCCGCTTGGTGGCCTAAATTCGCTTATCTCAACCCCTACCTCCCAAAGTCCTCTGACTGTGGGACCACAGGATCGAAAGTTAAAACAGCTTCTCTGAGTTGCCCAATGTGTGGATGTGGCGGTGGGGGCGGGCGGGGAGGTGGAGCCAGTTCAGCACGAGGAGGGTTAACTCGGCGCCACCGCTGGGAAATCTCAGCGTCTACAGCAGCCAAGCGTGGAGCAGTTTTGAGGGGGAAATTCCCCCTCCTCTGGGGCACCATGAGGTCTACATCTGGGGCTCGCTCACCCCCCAGCCACACCCTTGAACAGGAACCTTTAGCGGAGGGCAGGATAGGGGTTTAACGAGGATCCACTGCCCTCTGGCATCAACCTTCCAGAGAGGGGCGGCCACTTCCCCCGACCCAGGGCAGAGGAGCACTCCTTCACCTTCTTTCCCTGACTTTCCATTGCCCTGGGGGTGCAGGGGTGAGGCTGTGAAAACGTGACCCATGGGGGAGGGGAGTACTGAGGCCTGGACCCTCCCAGATTCCTCCAGGAGTTCGAAACTGCCAAAACCCAGTGCCACCAGCCACCAACACTAGCTGAAACCATCTCTTGGGGACCATCCACCCAGCCAGGGGAGGATCCCGAGAGCTCCCCCGCCGAATCCACCCCCACACACTCAAAGAGGCCCCCGCACCCACCTCGGAGGCAACCCCTCTGCTGTCTTCTCCCTTTCTCAGCGGGCACTGCCAGGCCCCATAGGTCTGTAGCTCTGTCCAGCGAGTTCAAGGCTGGCCCTGCTAGCACCTCCCCCCTTCCACCACCATCACCAAAAAGAAAAATAAAATAAAACACACACATACATACACACACACACACTCCTCTCCCGTCCTCCCTCTTCAGTGTAAGCAGTGGCTGCCCCAGCCCGCTGTTTCCGGCTTCTCCTTCTACCCAGGTCCCTCCCTGGAGCTCTGACGACACAGAGAAGAGAAAGTGGGCTGGAGGAGGAAGAGGAAGAAAGTGGGGTGAATATGTGTGCCTCCTGTGCCGAGTGGGGGAGCACGTGGGGGATCAGGACTGGGGTCCAGGCCCTGGAGCCAGGCTCCGGCGGAGGCTGACCCCCACTTACTCTGGCCCCCTCAAAAGCATCAGCTTTTCTCCAGAAAGTCACCCAATATCAAACAGAGACATGCCACCCCTAACTGCTTGGCTCCCAAACTCAAACTCTGCCAAGGGCTGGGGTTTGGGCCCACGAGGGACTGGGCTCCCCAGGGCCTCAGGAAAAGTAAATCCCTCTGGACTCTGCGCTCCCTCCAGTGGAGGACCCTGAAAAGCAGCCGGGGAGCTCGATGCCAGCCAACTCCTAGGTCCCCCTCCCTTCTGGCAGGGAACGCCTTAGAGGTCGGTCTCGTGACCACTGACGGGAGGGAGTGGGGGAGGGGAACCCTCAGCTCAGAATTCTGGAAGACTCCAGGAGTCCCTTGGACTGAAGCTGGTCTTTGCCCTCTCCTCACAGGGCACCCCTCCTGAGACTGTGGGGGGAACCAGCACAAGCCAGAGCTGCTGCCTGCAGATTCACAAGGGACAAGTTTGAATTCGAATCTGCTGTGTTCCTATCTGCCAAGTTCCTATCTGTTTCTGGGGTAAACACTGAGACACGCCAAGAAACAAACACACACATGCACAACTTCCCTGACCACAAGACTACACACACACACACACACACACACACATGCAGGTAGGCTCACAAACATATCCGCACTCAGAGCCCACTGTAATCACAACACCACACACACACACACACACACACACACACACACACATATATGCAGGCAGGCTCCCAAACATATCCGCACTCAGAGCCCACTGTAATCACAACACTACACACACACACACACACACACACACACACACAGTCTTGCTCAGCTTCTGAGTCATCATCATAACTAGTGGAGGGTTCTGCAGTTTTTGCTGGGGGAGGAGCTGGAGGAGACCAAGGGACCCAGAGAGGCCTTTACTCCCGGACACCTGAGAGCCCAGGTGTGTGGAAGAGGTGGTGTCTGAGGGGCGGCGGGAGGAAGTTTCTGCTCCCCTCCTCCCTCCCATAGCCGGGCTGGGCTGAGGGGCCAAAGCTAGGCCTATGCTGCCCCCTGGTGCCTGAACTGATTTCCAGACCCAGCTCCTCCCACTCCATCCCTTGGTACCCCGCAGGTCTGTGCATGAGTGCATGTGTGTGGATCCAGCCAGGCAGCAGAGGGTTTGAACACAGCAGAATATAGCAGTTAAGAGACTGGACTGTGCATACAGGCTGCTTGGGTTCAAATCCTGCTAATGCTGCTAACCACACAACCCTGGGCAATTTACTCTGTGATTCATTCTCGTCATCTGTAAAGTGGAGCAATTAAGTCTTAACTCATAATGTTGTGAGAATCAAATGCAGTAATACATCTGAAGGCTTAGAACAGTGACTGACACACAGTAACTGTCAGGCACTATTTTTATGGTTCTTAATAAACCAGGTATGAGGAAAGGAGAAGGGTCTCCATCCTACATAGAAGTCCCCAGATTTGGGGGTCATATTACTGCCAAAAGAATCCTATTGAGAGTGTATGTGCATATGTGCCCGCTGTGTCTGCAGGGCAGTGAATGGAAGAGAAGGGAGGCACAGGTGGAGGTGGCAGGCAGGGACTCTGTCCATTGGCTTGTCCAACAAGCCATCCTAGGATCAAGGTGTGTGCACATACGTGTTCACGGCACACGTGCTTTGTATGTGCTCCCGGGTGCCCATTCTGCCTGCAGACATCCACAGACAGTAGGTGAAGCCAGGTTTCACCATCTAGGGGTGTCAGAGCTACAAGTCCCCAAAGACTTGGGTAGCAGGAGGGAAAAGAGTAAATGTGCTCTCTGACTTTCGCTCCTTTTAAGGGGTAGGAAGGCAAGAGGCAAGTACTGGTAGAAAAATGGTATTTATTGTCTCCCTCTCTAACTGATTATACCAATGGGAACACTGTGATGTAAGGGGGAAAAAAACCCAGAATTTAGAGGCAAATCTGGCTTGGGTCTGATTCCATTTAGGAGGTTCTCAATCAGATGTCAATCCCTCAAATGAGAATAATAGTCATACGTACTTCAACAGAGTCTAGGCTAGGGTAAAGTGCCTAGAGTATGAAATTTAAGGAGATACTCATCTTCAGATTGTACAATTGCAGGGTCTGTCAGACCTTCATTAATGACATCTGCACCTGCATGACTGTGAGGGTGACTGTATCACCCTCCCCTGGGCCCTGCCATCCCATCGAGTGGTGGTAAAGATTGCACAAGAGAGGCTCATGCCTGTAATCCCAGGACTTTGGGAGGCTGAGGCAGGCAGATCACAAGGTCAGAAGATTGAGACCATCCTGGTCAACATGGTGAAACCCTGTCTCTACTAAAAATACAAAAAATTAGTCGGGCGTGGTAGTGCATGCCTGTAGTCCCAGCTACTTGGGAGGCTGAGGCAGGGAAATCACTTGAACCTGGGAGGCAGAGATTGTAGTGAGCCGAGATCACGCCACTGCACTCCAGCCTGGTGACAGAACGAGACTCCGTCACACACACACACACAAAAGATTGCACAAGAGAAAGCAAAAGGAAAAAATAACTTTATGTCTGTGTACTGCCGGTTACAACCCAATAGTGAGTCACAAAATCAATTTGGTGAGTGTATCAGTTTGCTAGGGCTGCTGTAACAAAGTACTACAAATTGTATGACTTAAACAACAGAAATCTCTCAAGATGCTGGAGGCTAGAAGTCCAAGATCAAGGTTAACATGAGCAGGGTTGATTGATTCCTTCTCAGGGATGTGAAGGAAGGCTCTGTTCCAGGCCTCCCTCCTTGGCTTGTAGATGGCCATTTTCACATTCACACAGTGTTCTCTTTGTATGCAAGTCAGCCTCCAAGTTTCCCCTTCTTTCAAGGATACCAGTCATATTGCATTAAGCACCATCCTAATGGCCTCATTTTAACTTAATTACCTCTGTAAAGACCCTGTAAGTGGGTCCTTCAAAATAAGGTCACATCCTGAGGTACTTGGGATTAGGACTTCAAGAGAATTTTTGAGGAACGCAACTCAGCCCATAACAGCATCTTGACCAGGCACAATGGCTCACACCTGTAATCCCAATACTCTGGGAGGCTGAGGCAGGAGGATTGCTGGAGGCCAGGAGTTCGAGACCAGCCTGGGCAACATAGCAACATCCCATGTCTATGAAAAAAATTTAAAACAAAATTAAAAACCAAAACATAAAAAAAAAAAAAAAAACCAGTGTCTTGACCATCACTCTTTAAAACTGAAGTAAAGGCCAGGCGCAGCGGCTCATGCCTGTAATCCTAGCACTTTGAGAGGCCGAGGTGGGTGGATCACCTGAGGTCAGGAGTTCGAGACCAGCCTGGCCAACATGATGAAGCCTCGTCTCTACTAAAAAACACAAAAAATTAACCGGGCACAGTGGCACGTGCCTGTAATCCCAGCTACCTGGGAGGCTGAGGCAGGAGAATCACTGGAACCCAAGAGGTGGAGGCTGCAGTGAGCTGAGATCATACCACTACACTCCATTCTGGGCAACAGAGCAAGACTCCATCTCAAAAAATAAAAAATAAAAATAAAAAAGTGAATAAAATTAAAAAATAAATATCAGAAGGCATCATGTGAAGTAAGGATAAGTATTGTTTAATTAAACTTTTGGGCCGGGCGCAGTGGCTCAAGCCTGTAATCCCAGCACTTTGGGAGGCCGAGACGGGCGGATCACGAGGCCAGGAGATCGAGAGACGATCCCGGCTAACACGGTGAAACCCCGTCTCTACTAAAAAATACAAAAAAACTAGCCGGGTGAGGTGGCGGGCGCCTGTAGTCCCAGCTACTCGGGAGGCTGAGGCAGGAGAACGGCGTAAACCCGGGAGGCAGAGCTTGCAGTGAGCTGAGATCCGGCCACTGCACTCCAGCCTGGGTGACAGAGCAAGACTCCGTCTCAAAAAAAAAAAAAAAAAAAAAAAAAAAAATTAAACTTTTGTTTCAGCTTTATATATGTATCTGAATTCTCTTTTTTTTTTTTTTTTTTTTTTTTGAGATGGAGTCTCCCTCTGTTGCCCAGGCTGGAGTACAGTGGCGTGATCTCAGCTCACTGCAACTTCCGCCTCCCAGGTTCAAGCAATTCTCCTGTCTCAGCCTCCCCAGTAGCTGGGACTACAGGCGCATGCCACGACACCCAGCTAATTTTTGTATTTTTAGTAGAGACACCATATTGGTCAGGCTGGTCTTGAACTCCTGGCCTCAGGTGATCCACCCACCTCGCTCTCCCAAAGTGCTGGGATTTACAGCCATGAGCCACCACTGCCCGCCCTATATGTATCTGAATTCTAAGTCATGATGTAAAACATACTTTTTAGTGCTGGTTGTGTAAAAAAGAAAAAAGCAATTCCAGCACTTTGGGAGGCCAAGGTGGGCAGATCACCTGAGGTAAGGAGTTCGAGATCAGCCTGGCCAACATGGTGAAACCCCATCTCTACTAAAAATACAAAAATTAGCCAGGCATGGTGGCACTGTCCTGTAGTCCCAGCTACTTGGGAGGCTGAGGCACGAGAATTGTTTAAACCCAGGAGGTGGAGGTTACAGTGAGCCAGGATCACACCACTGCACTTCAGCGACAGAGTGAGGGTCTGTCTCAATAATAATAATAATAATAATAATAATAATGGAAGCACAATTTGGATACTGGTGGCCACTACATGTTCCTTTGTATTGCTTTTTAATTATTTTGTGGGTACATCTTTCTTTTTTTTTTTTTTTTTTTTTTTTTTGAGACAGAGTCTTGCTCTGTCGCCCAGGCTGGAGTGCAGTGGCCGGATCTCAGCTCACTGCAAGCTCCGCCTCCCGGGTTCACGCCATTCTCCTGCCTCAGCCTCCTGAGTAGCTGGGACTACAGGCGCCTGCCACCTCGCCCGGCTAGTTTTTTGTATTTTTTAGTAGAGACGGGGTTTCACCGTATTA
Source organism: Macaca thibetana thibetana (assembly GCF_024542745.1). Taxonomy (NCBI): domain Eukaryota; kingdom Metazoa; phylum Chordata; class Mammalia; order Primates; family Cercopithecidae; genus Macaca; species Macaca thibetana. The sequence goes on from NC_065588.1 coordinate 53,412,049, forward strand.
GCCAGGATGGTCTCGATCTCCTGACTTCGTGATCCACCCGTCTCGGCCTCCCAAAGTGCTGGGATTACAGGCTTGAGCCACCGCGCCCGGCCTGGGTACATCTTTCTTCCTCAACAATAACACAAGTTCAAGGAGGGCAAGGACTCATATTATACTGTACACACTGCTGTGCAGCAGCTAGAAAAGACAACATGCATTCTTGCTGATAAAGATACCAAGGGCTACAATTAACTGAGTGTCTCCTGTGTACTTGGTTCTGGGCTAAATGTTTTACACATAGTCTCCTATATAAGGACTAAACTGATTGATGGATTGATTGCTGGAGCTCAATACATTTCACAGACAAGACAGTTCAAGAACACTGAATAGTGGCCCGTGATTTGTGGAGGATGAGGGAAACGAGAAGGAGGTCACAAAAGAATTGTGGGAAGCTGCTGAGGGCCCCTAGCCAACTCTGTCTCCCAGGCCTTCACTGTTCTCCCCAAGTTTCCATCCATCTTCATACCAACTCATCATTTAATTAGGAAACACCTGTGCTCAAGGCCCCTCCCTTCTGCCTCTTCAGGCACTTGTTCCATTTATTATCCCCTTGATTCCCCAAATCTCCACCCTCCTGCTCTGTAGTTATGACAGCTCTATACTTTCAGCATAAAGCATGCCTGAATCCTTCTCTCTCTCTCTCTCTCTCTCTCTCATAGAACAGGGTCTCAATATATTGTCCAGGCTCTTGAACTCCTGAACTCAAGTGATCCTCCTGCCTCGACCTCCCAAAATGTTGGGATTACAGGCATGAGCCACCGTGCCCAGCCTGAAATGAATCTTGAAGGGACATAGGAATTATTCAGGCAAAGAACAAGAAGAGCATTGAGGCAGGAAGAAGGTTTAGTATATGCAAAGGCACGGATACCTGTGGGAGCATGGTACCTTCTGGGAACGGGTAGTAGTGGGCAATGGGGAGCATTAGAAGATTTAGACAGGTGGGTCATATGATAAGATTTAGTAGAGGGATCAGCCTAGCTGCAATGTGGAGGATGGATTTAAAAGATAAGTCCTGAAGCAAGGAGATCCATTCAGAAGGTTAATAACAACAGAGAGGGAGACAATACAGTTGAAGAGCAGAGGTGAAGCACTGTGGAATGGAGACTGGTTAGGAAGAAAAGTAAAGACACGGCCGGGCGCGGTGGCTCAAGCCTGTAATCCCAGCACTTTGGGAGGCCGAGACGGGCGGATCACGAGGTCAGGAGATCGAGACCATCCTGGCTGACACGGTGAAACCCCGTCTCTACTAAAAAATACAAAAAAAATAGCCGGGCGAGGTGGCGGGCGCCTGTAGTCCCAGCTACTCGGGAGGCTGAGGCAGGAGAATGGCGCAAACCCGGGAGGCGGAGCTTGCAGTGAGCTGAGATCCAGCCACTGCACTCCAGCCCTCCAGCCTGGGCGACAGAGCCAGACTCCGTCTCAAAAAAAAAAAAAAAAAAAAAAGAAAAGTAAAGACACGAGGGCCCAGTGTCAAAGGAAAGAAAGGCAAGAAACTGGAAGTCTCAACAGACTTAAAGACCAGGCTTCTTAGAGGCAAGGGAAAGAAAGAACTGTAAGGGTAGGATGTTGTGGTCAGAATCTAGGGAGTGAGATTTCAGTCCAGCTCTCCTGCAAGGGTGTGGTAAAGGTGGTGGCTATGAGAGTGAGTGGTTACAGCAACACAGAGGTAAGTCATTGGCGTCAAAGAGAATAAGGAACCAAGAGGCCAGGGTGTTGGCTGGACTACCTGCATGAGCACTGAAACCATCTGGGTTTGTGGAAAGCCTGAGGTGGACAGGAAGACAGTCGGCTGCTAAAGTCTTCAGAGAAGGCCAGGCGTGGTGGCTCATGCCTGTAATCCCAGCACTCTGGGAGGCTGAGGTGGGCAGATTGCTTGAGGCCAGGAGTTTGAGACCAGCCTGGGCAACATGGTGAACTGCTGTCTCTAGAAAAAATACAAAAATTAGCCTGGCATAGTGGTATGTGCCTGTAGTTCCAGTCATTGGGGAGGCTAAGGTGGGAGGATTCCTGAGCCCAGGATGTCAAGGCTGCAGTGAGCCATAATTGCACCACTGCACTCCAGCCTGGGCAACAGAGTGAGAGCCTGCCTCAAAAAAATAAAAATAAAATAAACAAAGCCTTCACAGAGTAAAGTGACCAGGACATCAGTGGATAACAGCAAAAATAATAACTAACACTTAGTGGGGCTTTATGTGTTGCTTCAATTCTTACTCTAAAATTGAAGCACTGTACTTTTTATCCTACAATAATAATATGAGCTAGAACTACGTGCCCAATACAGTAGCTACTAATCACTTGTGGCTATTTCAGTTTTAAAATTCAATGCCTCTGATGTATCAGCCATCTTTCAAATGTGAATAGCCATGTATGACTTGTGGCTACTATATTAGAACAGACATGGGGCATTTCCGTCATCACAGAAAATTCTATTGGATAGTGCTGATAACCTTCATTTTACAAATGAGGAAACTGTGGCATGGAAAGTTCAGCAACTTGCTCAAGGTTAAAGTGAGAGAGCTGGAATTCGAATCCATTTGGTTTGGCACCAGAACTGTTGCCCTTAAACCCTATGTTGCACATCCCAGTGGAAGGTGAAATAGCTGGTTCTTAAAGGAAGAGGAATTTGATATGACTATTGAGGCAAGCACTGGCGGTGCCTATTCAGCAGCCAAGCTTTTCTCCCTTGCTAGCAAAGTCTGGATTTCACACAGGTGTCTCCCTCCTATATATTCAGGAGATGAATCCAGTTGGCTTAGCCAATCATAGTATTTCTATTCCCTTGGCCAGTGACCCAATCCTGGTCAATAGGACTTAGGGGGCTTCTGGGGAAAGTTTTGTTCTTCTTCAGTGCCATGCTCACTTTTAGGATTGGAATAGCTGCAACCACATTGCAACTGGGAGGGGAGATACTACCAACCAATGAGGATAAAGTATGAGTGTGAAGAGGTGGAAAACCCTTGATGAATCAACCAGTCCTGGACCTGCTATAAAACTCCTCATTGTTCAGCCTGCTTTAATTGGGTCTTCCATTACTTGCTGTTAAATGCATCCCTAACTAAGACCATGGTGAAGCCACATGGCCATAGGAAATGGAGACTCCCAGGTGGGCTGCCTGCCTGTCTTCCCACTACCACCTGCCCTATACACTTGAGAGAGTAAGTGATACCTCATTAAAGGAAGAATGTTCTCAAGGAAGGATCAGGTTCCAGACAAGTCAAGAGGGGCAAGGATAATGTGAGCCAGGGGTGGCTCCAGGCTTCAAGCAAGAAGAGGGGTGGAGAGCAGTATAACAGTGTTAGGAAGAGAAAGGACTGGGCTGAGTGGAGAAGGATGGATGCCCATCAAGGCCTGCCGAGGATCACAGGATGTGAGCAATGGTGGAGTCAGCTGATCTCAAGGCTTCAAATGGAGCCCTCGGGCTGTCACAGGCTTACTGTGGTGAAGGGACCTTTACTTCACAGAAAGACAAAGTAGCCATCCTGGTGAATGGGCAAAGTCAAGCAGCTCTGGATGGAGTCAGCTGTGGTCAGGATTGTGCCTCTGCAAGGAAATCTCAGCTTTCTAATTACTGTCTTGCCTCTCTCCCTTCCCCTATGCAGTTACTCATATTCAGTCTTCTCTTCCTTACCTCCTCATTACACTGCCAGCTGGCTGCTGCCCCCACCAGTCATGAAACTGTCCTGGCCTATGTCACATACACCCTCCTAGGGGCCTTGAATGATGGCACATTCCTGTCTCTCTCTTGTTGAACCTCTCAGCAGTACTCAACACTGTTAGCCATTCTTGAGTAAGTTCTCCCCCAAGTACTTTTCATGATTCCTTTCTTGGTCTTCGGCCTACCTCTCTGGGTCCTTCCTCTCAGTCTCCTGTCTTCACGGGATACTCTTTCTGTGTGATCTCATCCACATTTGAGGCTCCACAGCCTGGGCAAGGCTACATAGTATGGTGATTAAAACCATGGTCGCTGGCAGACCACATGTGTTCAAATCTCTGCCCTACCAGGTGGTTGCTTTGTGATACCCAAACTTCTATCAAGATGTGGATCATTACCCTCACCCCAACCCACAGGGAAAGCTACTGTTCTGATTTTTTTTTTTTGAAACGGAGCCTTGCTCTGTCCCCCTGGCTGGAGTGTAGTGGGGCGATCTCGGCTCACTGCAAGCTCCGCTTCCCGGGTTCACGCCATTCTCCTGCCTCAGCCTCCTGAGTAGCTGGGACTACAGGCGCCCGCCACCGCGTCCGGCTAATTTTTTGTATTTTTAGTAGAGACAGGGTTTCACCGTGGTCTTGATCTCCTGACCTTGTGATCTGCCCACCTCGGCCTCCCAAAGTGCTGGGATTACAGGCGTGAGCCACCGCACCCGGCCTCTGATTTTTTTTAAAGCAGAGTAATGTAGGATGTACTTTTATGTCTGGTTTCTTTTCAGTAACATGTTTTGAGGTTCATCCATGTTGCTGCATGTATCCATAGTTCTTTCATTTTTGTTGCTGAGTAGTGTCCCATGGTGGATCTATACCACAGTTTGTTTATCCTTTTTCAAATGAAGGATACCTGAGCTATAGCCAGCTTTTGGCTACTGTGAAGAAAACTGCTATGAATATTCTATGTTCAAGTCTGTGTGTGAACATATGCTTTCATTTCTCTCGGATAAATAACTAGGAATAGAATTGCTGAGTCATAGGGTAGGTGTATGTGTAGTTTTATGAGAAACTGCTACATATTGTTCCAAATTGATAGTATACTTTACATTCCCACTAATGATGTATGAGAGTTCCAGTTGCTCTGTATTCCCACTAACATTTGGTACTGTCAGTTTTTTAAAGTTTAATCATTTTGGTGAGTATGGAGAGGTATCATACTGTGGTTATAATTTGCTTTTTTTTTTTTGAAACATAGTCTCACTCTGTCACCCAGGCTGGAGTGCAGTGGCACCATCTTGGCTCACTGCAAGCTCCGCCTCCTGAGTTCACGCCATTCTCCTGCCTCAGCCTCCCGAGTAGCTGGGACTACAGGCACCTGCCACCACGCCTGGCTAATTTTTTGTAATTTTAGTAGAGACAGGGTTTCACTGTGTTAGTCAGGATGGTCTCGATCTCCTGACCTCGTGATCTGTCCACCTCAGCCTCCCAAAGTGCTGGGATTACAGGCATAAGCCACCACGCCTGGCATAATTTGCATTTTCTGTTTCTTTTTTTTTTTTTTTTGAGACAGAGTCTCGCTCTGTCGCCCAGTCTGGAGTGCATTGGTGCGATCTCCGCTCACTGCAAGCTCCGCCTCCCGGGTTTATGCCATTCTCCTGCCTCAGCCTCCCAAGAAGCTAGGATTACAGGTGCCCGCCACCACGCCCGGCTAATTTTTTTGTATTTTTAGTAGAGACGGGGTTTCACTGTGTTTGCCAGGATGGTCTCAATCTCCTGACCTCGTGATCTGCCTGCCTCGGCCTCCCAAAGTGCTGGGATTACAGGCATGAGCCACTGTGCCCAGCCAATTTGCATTTTCTTAATAACTAAAGATACTGAGTTCTTTTCTTTTTCTTTTTTCTTTTTATTTTTGAGACAAGGTCTCACTCTGTTGCCCAGGCTGGAGCACAGTGGCACAATCACTGCTCACTGCAGCCTCAACCTTCTAGGCTCAAGCAATCCTCCTGCCTCAGCCTCTTGAGTAGCTAGGACTACAGGAATGCACCTCCATATCTAGATCATTTTTTATTTTATTTTTTATTTTTTTTTATTATTTTGAGACGGAGTTTTGCTCTCATTGCCCAGGTTGGAGTGCGATGGCACAATCTCAACTCACTGCAACCTCCACCTCCTGGGTTCAAGTGATTCTCCTGCCTCAACCTCCCAAGTAGCTGGGATTACAGGCGCCCACCACCACGCCCAGCTAATTTTTGTATTTTTAGTAGAGACATGGTTTTGCCATGCTGGCCAGGCTGGTCTCGAACTCCTGACCTCAGGTGATCCGCCCACCTCGGCCTCCCAAAGTGCTGGGATTACAGGCATGAGCCAGGGCACCTGGCCTCGAGTGCCTTTCATATGCTTATTGTCCATTCATTGGGCTGTCATTTTATTACTATACTATAGGAATTTTTAATATATCTCACATTCCTTTGTCCCTTCTCAGATCAATGTTTTGTCTATCTATTTGACTTACTCACGTTCATAATAACATTTTTTTTTTTTTTTTTTTAGTCAGGGTCTCACTCTGTCACTCAGGCTGGAGTGCAGTGGCACAATCATAACTCACTGCAGCCTCTAACTCCTGGGCTCAGGCAATTGTCTTTTCTCAGGATCTGGAGTAGCTGGGACTACAGGTGCACACCACCACACTCAGCTCATTTTAAAAATTTTTTGTAGTGACAGAGTCTAGCTTTTTTGGCCAGGCTGGTCTCAAACTCCTGGCCTCAAGCAGTCCTTCTACATCAGACTCCCAAAGTGCTGGGATTGCACGATAATGATGTCTTTTGACGAGCAAAAGTTTTCTATTTTGACGTTTCACTTATCAAGAAATTTATTTTATGTTATTGCTTTCTATAGCTTAAGAAGGGATTGCTTTCCTCCAAGTTATGAAGATACTCTGTGTTTTTGCCTAAAAGCTTTATGATTTTAGCATTTGTAGTTTAGGTCTATAATCAATCTTTTTTTTAGACGGAGTCTCACTCTGTCACCCAGGCTGGAGTGCAGTGGCGTGATCTCGGCTCACTCCACCCTCTACCTCCTGGGTTCAAGCAATTCTCCTGCCTCAGCCTCTTGAGTAGCTGGGATTACAGGCGCTCACCACCACATCCAGCTAATTTTTGTATTTTTATTTTATTTTATTTATTTATTTTTGAGAAGGAGTCTCGCTGTGACACCCAGGCTGGAGTGCAGTGGTGTGATCTCGGCTCACTGCAAGCTCTGCCTTCCGGGTTCACGCCATTCTCCTGTCTCAGCCTCCTGAGTAACTGGGACTACAGGTGCCCGCCACCACGCCCAGCTAATTTTTTGTATTTTTAGTAGAGACGGGGTTTCACCGTGTTAGCCAGGATGGTCTCGATCTCCTGACCTCGTGATCCGCCCACCTCGGCCTCCCAAAGTGCTGGGATAACAGGTGTGAGCCATCACGCCCAGCCTATGTTTTTAAATTAATTTTTTTTTTTTTTTGAGACAGAGTCTTGCTCTGTCATTCAGGCTGGAGTGCAGTGGTATGATCTCAGCTCACTGCAACCTCCATCTCCCAGGTTCAAGCGATTCTCCTGCCTCAGCCTCCTGAGTAGCTGTGATTACGGGCATGCACCAATACACCCAGCTAATTTTTGTATTTTTAGTAAAGACAGGGTTTTGCCATGTTGGCCAGGCTGGTCTTGAACTCCTGAGCCCAGATGATCCACCCACCTTGGCCTCCCAAAGCGCTGAGATTACAGGTGTGAGCCACCATGCCTGGCCTGTTAAGGTTTGTATTTTTAGTAGAAACAGAGTTTCACCATGTTGGCCAGGCTGGTCTTGAACTCCTGACCTCAGGTGATTTGCCCGCTTCAGCCTCCCAAAGTGTTGGGATTACAGGTGTGAGCCACCAGGCCCGGCCTGTAATCAATCTTGAATTAATTTTTTGCATATGGTGGGAGGTAGGGGTCAAGGTTCATTTATTTCTCCCATATAGATGTGAAGTTGTTCCAGAACTATTTATTGAACAGACATTCCTTTCTCCACTGGCTGGCTTTGACATCTTTGTCAAAATCAAATGACCTTTACAGTGGGGTCAGCAAGTTGGTGCAATAGGAAGTCCCACCTCTCATCCCCTTGCAGAAACACAGACTTAACAATTTGCTGATCAAAATACCTTTATGAGAAGTACAGAATCCAGTTGAGAAGTGTGGTACCCCAGACAAGTAGAGAGCTGAGAACAGTTGCACTGAGATGGATCCTGCATTCCTGGGTGTGGGAGTGGGGCTTTCCCAGCGATACCATCCTCCAGCAGTAAGAGACTTCCAATAGTCTGGTCTCAGACAGGTTCCAGCTCCGAGTAAAATTCCAGATCAATGGTGAAGAGGAATTTAAGAATGGATGCTGAAGCCAGGCATGGTGGCATGTGCCTGTAGTCCCAGCTACTTGGAAAGTTGACAGGGGAGAAGAGTTTAAGCCTGGGAGGTTGAGGCTGCAGTGAGCTATGACTCCAGCCTGGGCAACAAGAGCAAAACTCTGTCTTAAAAAGAAAAACGAAGGCTGTGCCTAGTCAACATTGAAGCAAGAATGCAGAAGTTGCACAGGGTGAGATAGGGATGAGCAGGGTGGAGGGGTGGTAAACACGAAGGAATTGCAATAAGAAATCGAACAACCATCTGATTTTTAAAAATTATGTTGAGATATTTGGGAAAAATGATGCATAGAAAACTAATCAAATGAAAAATAATAATTCCAAGATAAAAGTGTATAAAAGTAACATTATAAAATAATAAATGCATATATAATTTTTATTTAAGAAATCAAATGATTGTAAGTCTATTTCTGGTTCTCTATTCTGTTTCATGGATCTGTTTATCAGTTCTCATGCTAGCACCACATAGTCTTGATTACTGTCGCTTACAAGTCTTGAAATCAAGTAGCATAAATCCTCCAGCACTGATACATTTATTTTTCTTTTTGAGACAGGGTTGCACTCTGTTACGCAGGCTGGAGTGCAGTGGCATGATCATGGTTCACTGCAGCCTCAACCTCCTGAGCTCAAGCCATCCTCCCACCTTAGTCTCCTGAGTAGCTGGGCCTACAGATGCATGCCACCACAGCACTGGGATTTTTAAAAACTCCCCAGGTGATTCTAATGTGAGCCAAATTTTCTAGACTCAGAATTCTCTGTCACTATCTTTAGGCCTATACAGTTAACTGGTTAGTATACTAGATCCTACTTTTTAATTGTTTCTGAATCCTCTTCCTCTCCAGCTCTATCGCTCATGCATTAAGGACTTCACCAATTTCTCAACTGGCTCTACACTACTTTTAGAAAAAAATTCTAAGTCCTTACTGTGGCTAACATCACGCTTTGTGATTAGGCTTTCTGATACTTCATCTATCCCTCCCCTCAAAGTACCTTAAACGTCAGCTATCATACCATATTTGATGTTCTTCACATATTTTAAACTTCTCATGCCTCCAATGCCTTTGCCTACCATCCAGCCTAAAACACCCTTTCTTTTCGTTATCAGTTGTCATTTTCTTCCTCTCATTCAACATTTAGCTTGGCATCACCTGCTGCTTTCTCTCTTGACCACCTTGCCTGGAAGAGGTATCCTTCCTGGGTTCCCATGCCCTTCTGTGCATGCCTTCATCATGGGTGTTAAGGTACTGACTGTGTTGTCATTGTCTGTCACTTGTTGAGCACTCAGCTAACCTGCAAGCTTCTTGAAGGCTGAGACTGTGTGTTTCCCTTTCTTATCCCTAGTGCCTAGCAATGTACTTGCTTATACAAGGTACCTAATATTTTTATTAAGTGAATGAAATCCGGGCTTGGATCTGCACCATTATTTGGTGCAGATTCCTTACTCTCTCAGAAGATTCTTTTTTTTTTTTCTGAGACGGAGTCTCGCTCTGTCGCCCGGGCTGGAGTGCAGTGGCCGGATCTCAGCTCACTGCAAGCTCCGCCTCCCGGGTTCCCGCCATTCTCCTGCCTCAGCCTCCCGAATAGCTGGGACTACAGGCACCCGCCACCTCGCCCGGCTAGTTTTTTGTAGTTTTTAGTAGAGACGGGGTTTCACCGTGTTAGCCAGGATGGTCTCGATCTCCTGGCCTCGTGATCCGCCCGTCTCGGCCTCCCAAAGTGCTGGGATTACAGGCGTGAGCCACTGCGCCCGGCCTTTTTTTTTTTTTTTTTTTTTTGAGACGGAGTCTCGCTCTGTCGCCCAGGCTGGAGTGCAGTGGCTGGATCTCAGCTCACTGCAAGCCCCGCCTCCCGGGTTTATGCCATTCTCCTGCCTCAGCCTCCGGAACAGCTGGGACTACAGGCGCCCGCCACCTCTCCCGGCTAATTTTTTGTATTTTTTAGTAGAGACAGGGTTTCACCATGTTAGCCAGGTGGTCTCGATCTCCTGACCTTGTGATCCGCCCGTCTCAGCCTCCCAAAGTGCTGGGATTACAGGCTTGAGCCACCGCGCCCGGCCTCTATTTTCTTATACACACTGGAAATAACACCCATGACAAAAGGTAGACTTAAGTGAGCTGATACTGTAAATAAAGTCCACTGCGTGGGCCTGGGACATGGTAAGCGCTCAATAAATACCGGTCCTTCTCCCTCTCTCCGCCTGCCGTCAGACTTTTCCGAGATACCCTTCCTACGCACACTTCCTTAACTGACCACTAGGTGGTGCTAGCCTCTGGCTTGACATTCTGTTCCAGAGCTGCCCAATTAATGCCCCAGCCCAGGCCCTATTATACTTAGAAAAGGGAGTATTTTGTAATTTGCTGAGCGACCTGAAAAAGGAGATACCCTTTCCCCACACTAGCTTCTTTGCCCTAACCACCATTCCAGGTATCAATCATGAATTGCAGAGAATTCCTCCATGATTCCCTACTATTTTGGTTATAATCCCAACCCAAGAATTTGAAAATGCCTCTTAAGAACAGATGTGGGGAGGAAAAGAAGGCGCTGAGGCAGAGAGGATCAAACAATGAATGCTATAGGAGAAATAGAGGGAAGAAGATGCTTGAAGTCACATCCTGTTCCAGGGAAGGCAATTCTAGTCCTAACATTCCTTTTACAAATCAAGAGCCTCTCACGCTGGGTGGAAACAAAGAAGAAAAAGACATGGTTCCTGCCCTCAAGAAGTATATAGTCTAGTGGTGGATATAGAGCCCACAAAATAAAGTAATAAAGTGCTACACTCTGGATACTGAAGCTATCCTGAATACAAGTTTGGAACAGGAGAGATGGGCAGAGCGAGAATAACAGGAGGGCTTTTCTGAGGAGGGTAGAGGAGCAGGGGAACTGTATAATCAATGGCTCAGGTAGAAATATGCATTCTCAGCAGGGCGAGGTGGCTCACACCTGTAATCCCAGCACTTTGAGAGGCTAAGGTGGGTGGATCACCTGAGGTCAGGAGTTTGAGACCAGCCTGGCCAACATGGAGAAACCCCGTCTCTACTAAAAATACAAAAATGAGCCAGGCATGGTGACGGGCGCCTGTAATCTCAACTACTCGGGAGGCTGAGGCAGGAGAATAGTTTGAACCTGGGAGGCAGAGGTTGCAGTGAGCCGAGATCATGCCACTGCACTCCAGCCTGGGCAACAAAAGTGCAACTCCGTCTCAAAAAAAAAACCAGACATAAATATGCATTCTCTCACCTTACAGACATACCCTGAGCAGTTCACCTGCTGGAAATAACCCAAGTGCCCAACAATACCAGCAAATTATGGAACATCCAAGCAAGGAGATTCCAAGTAGCCAAGATAAAAGGGTAAGCTAAATGCGTTCATGCAATGTGGAAAGGGATCAAGCTAAGTTAATTGAAAAAAAGGCAACTTACAGAACAGTATATATCATATGAGTTCCTTTGTGGTTTTTTTTTTTTTGAGACGGAGTCTCGCTCTGTCACCCAGGCTGGAGTGCAGTGGCCGGATCTCAGCTCACTGCAAGCTCCGCCTCCTGGGTTTACGCCATTCTCCTGCCTCAGCCTCCCGAGTAGCTGGGACTACAGGCGCCCACCACCTCGCCCGGCTAGTTTTTTGTTTTTTTTTTTTTTTTGTATTTTTAGTAGAGACGGGGTTTCACCGTGTTAGCCAGGATGGTCTCGATCTCCTGACCTCGTGATCCGCCCGTCTCGGCCTCCCAAAGTGCTGGGATTACAGGCTTGAGCCACCGTGCCCGGCCCCTTTGTGGTTTTAAAGGATATTCACTTATATTTGTATATTACTGTTTTATTTATTTATTTATCTATTTATTTATTTATTTATTTATTTGAGAGAGGGTCTCCCTCTGTTGCTCAGGCTGGAGTACAGTGGCACGACCTCGGCTCACCGCAACCTCCACCTCCCGGGTTCAAGCGATTCTCGTGCCTCAGCCTCCCCAGTAGCTGGGATTACAGGTGTGCGTCACCATACCTGGCTCATTTTTGTATTTTTAGTAGAGATGGGGTTCCGCCATGTTGGCCAGTCTGGTTTCGAACTCCTGAAAAGTGATCTGCCTGCCTTGGCCTCCCAAAGTGTTGGGATTGCAGGCATGAGCCACCACACCTGGCCTGTATGTTACTGTTTTAAAAACTCTCCTGGCCAGGCACAGTGGCTCACACCTGTAATCCCAGCACTCTGGGAGCCTGAGGAGGGGAGATCACGTGGTCAGGAGTTCGAGAACAGCCTGGCCAACATGGTGAAATCCCGTCTCTACCAAAAATACAAAAACATTAGCTGGCATAGGCGTGTGCCTGTAATCCCAGCTACTCGGGAGGCCAAGGCAGGAGAATTGCCAAACCTGGGACGCAGAGGTTGTAGTGAGCCGAGATAAGGCCACTGCACTCCAACCTGGGCAACAGGGCAAGACTCTGGGGGCAGGGTGTGGGGGGGAAATTCTGCTGGTAGGGGAGACCTGAAGAACTGTTAATAGAAGTTACTCTAAGGGTGCAGCTGAAAAATGGGGGTGTGGAGAGCATCAAGTTTCCTTTTACTTTGTACCTTCCTGTACTTTTTTTAACCACTAGGTATTACTTTTTTTTTTTTTTTAACAATATAAAGTTAATACACATTCACATTCAGGATATAGCAGGGGATAGGAGGTTGCAGGTGAGAAGTGCATGCCGACTGAGGCCAGGTTTTGGAAGACCATGACTGAAGAGGAGTTCACATTTGACTCTGGTCTATAGACACCCACTAGAGTTTCCCCAGCAAGGAAGAGACACAGGGAGAGCAGTTTTTGGAAGAGTCACCTGACAGATGGGTAGGGGGAGGGAGGAAAGCCCCTTCAAGCCCTCTCAGGCTACATGTGGTTGCTCCAGATACCATTTTCCTTTCAAAGCTGTCAAGCTGTCCCAAGTCTGTTTCAACCTGATTTCACTTGAATCCCAATACTGGGAGGGGCCCTGGGAGAAACCTCAGAGGCATTTGGTGAGTCCCCACAGTGCGTCTCACACTGTGTTGGGCTATGGGAGCTGGATAAAAGGAGAAATAAGACCCTATTCTTGCCTGGAGCAACTCTCCAGCAGTGGAAATGGAGGAAATCTAAGATATATTTCAAAGGAAAAAAACGACAAGCCTGGAGCATAGCCTGGCAAGATTGGATATAGGAAGGAAAGGCCCCCTTGAGTTGGCAAAAAGTCTGAGGTTTCTAGCCCGGGAGACTAAAGGCAGGTGGCCACGGCGCTGAGCAAAGCCGGCTGGAAGAAGCTAAAGGTTGAGATCACTGTCATTAGGAGGCAAGTCCTTTGTGCTGCTCCTGTTTCTGCCAAGGACAGACTGGAGTGGGGATCTTTCTGTGACTAGAACGTAAAAGGGAGAATCGTCCCTCCTCTCCAGCGTCAATTTTTGGCAGCCGACGTCGTCTGCCCGGCTCCTTGAACTCTGACATGCAGACACCCAGAAAGTCAGACACTAAGGGAACAGCCATAAAACGCCGCCCAGAAGGGGGCAGTGGCCAGAAGCACGTTCACTGGCCCCTGGGAACCGCCCGGCGCCTGCCTTCTGCAAAGTATCATTCCCGTGTGGGCTGAGCCTGGGGACAAAGGTCCGGCACTCAGCAGACACCTTCTTGGAACCCGAGGCCTGGAAATGAAGGTCCAGAGTCCCTCATCTTATTCCAAATCCTGGCTCTAGGAATCTAGAACTCTGAATTGATGGCAAACCAGTCAGAAGGTATTAAAAAAAAAAAAAAAAAGCAGAAAAATAAATGAGCCCCGGCTTCTTGGGCGAAAGGGGGTGGCCCTTCCTCAACCCCACCCGCTGGTGACTCACCTCCCTCCAAACCAGGGCCTGCCCCTCCCGTGCCCAGGGCTGGGCGAGCAGGGTGGGCGGGTACTAAGGTGGGCTCCATCCCCGAGTCCCACGCGGGAGGACAAGCTCCGGCGTGTCCCCGCGGGTGTCCCTGTTTACTCCGAGCCCTGGAGCAAGGTGGGGGCGGGTCCTCTCGGTCCCTCCCCCACCCCGCCCCCTCCTCCGCAGGCCCCAATCCCAGTCCGGTCTTCCAAAGTCTCCAAATCAAAGCTCAGCCTTTCCCTGCACCTTCCCCGCGGACTGGCTGCCCCTGTCCCCACCCCGGGCAGAGGAGGCACCTTCAGGGTTCCCCTAGAAAATCGGGCCTCGGCCCAGACCACCGAGTCCCGGACGCCCCCGGAGGGAGCCTGAAATCTAGAGTATGACACTGAGTTTCAAAGGGGAGCCGCTCAGCTCTCCGCCCACTGCCCAATCCCACCCTCGGCCCCTTCAGCTCTCTGGAGCACCAGGGATGAGGGTCCAGCCAGGGGAGAGGGCGCCCCAGGCCCCAAACTAGCTAGCGAGTCCGCGGGACCCCCACGCTCGGACCGCTTTCCAGAACTCCTAACCCTGTCGCGGGTCCGCGTCCCCCTCCCCCGGGCAGCGCGTCAAACCGGCGCATGCGCACTCACCGGATTGCCGCGTAGCTCTTTCTCCCCCCCACCAACCTTTTTTCTTTCCCCGCCCCTTCCCTCCCTCCCTCCTCTACCCGTCCCCTCCCTCTCCCCCATCAGCCCCCTCCTCGGCACTTCAGTCCGGGGAACAGCGGTGCGAGCTCCAGGCCCATGCACTGAGGAGGCGGAAACGAGGGGAACCCCCAGAGCTCCATCAAGCCCCCTTGAAAGGCTCCCCTACCCGGTCCACGCCCCCCACCCCCCTCCCCGCCTCCTCCCAATTGTGCATTTTTGCAGCCGGAGGCGGCTCCGAGATGGGGCTGTGAGCTTCGCCCGGGGAGGGGGAAAGAGCAGCGAGGAGTGAAGCGGGGGGGTGGGGTGAAGGGTTTGGATTTGGGGGCAGGGGCGCACCCCAGTCAGCAGGCCCTCCCCAAGGGGCTCGGAACTCTACCTCTTCACCCACGCCCCTGGTGCGCTTTGCCGAAGGAAAGAATAAGAATAGAGAAGGAGGAGGGGGAAAGGAGGAAAAGGGGGACCCCCCAATTGGGGGGGGTGAAGGAGAGAAGTAGCAGGACCAGAGGGGAAGGGGCTGCTGCTTGCATCAGCCCACACCATGCTGACCCCGCCGTTGCTCCTGCTGCTGCCCCTGCTCTCAGCTCTGGTCGCGGCCGCTATCGACGGTGAGTGAGATTCCGCGTCCCCCTTGGACCCCTGGGGGCACCCTCTCCCCAGCCCCCACTCCTGCATACGGATGGGGAAGGGAGACGCGGGAGGGGGTGCCTTTTGTTATCCCAGTCCAGCTGACACAGCAGCGGCCCGACTGGGGGCGGGGATGGGGGTCCGATTTGGGGGTGGGGGCCCTGGGCAAGTGATGCTTCCGGGGCCCCCCAGCACAAACAAAGACCAGAGGCCTGGGTACAGAGAAGAGGGATCCCCATTTTTCTGATCCTGGGGAGGAGAGGCCTTCTTTTCCTATCTCTGTTCGGGGAGGGCCTCCGCCTCCCCTACATCCTCCAACCCCCCCACCCCCCATCTGAATTGTGAAGGAATCCGGATTTGCAATGTTCGTCTGCAAAAGGGGGTGGGGGTGGGGTGGGGGGGCTTTTTGCAGTGACCTCTGTAGCTCGAAGGGGGAGCCAGGCCAGGGGTACCCTGCTGGGCACAGGGCAGGCAGGCCCGGGAAGGCTGTGGATGGGGAGAGGGAGGGCCCCCTGCTTGGGCTGAAATGGACCCCAGAGCCCCGGCTGGAGGCCTGGGTGCTGAAGTGGGCTCTTCCCCCTCTCAGGGCCTCTGTCAGTGGCCTGGGGTAGGGCTGTGTTGGGGGGCAGAGAGGGGGAGCTCGCCATACTATGTGACTTTGAATTTTCCTTCTTAATTCCTGGGAGCTTTGAGATGAAAAAACGTCAGATGTCATCATTGGGGAAGGGGACTGGAGAATGGCCTGGAATGCTGGGGTAGGAGGGTGGGGGAGGCTGCCTTCTCCCTGACTTCTGGCTTCATCACAGTTGGATTGGAAGGAGAGCTGGAGGTTGGATGGGGATTATGACTGTGCCCCCACACTCCTTTAGTAAATGGGTTTATTCCCTGCACCCCTCCAAGCCCAAAATCCCATGTATACACATTTTGTATATTGCAGTTAGGCTTAGGCTAGAACTGCATCCTTTTGGGGAAATGGGGTGCCTCTCTTCCCTTTTCTTGTCAGCTGTTTTTTTTCTCTTACTTGTGAGTCACTGGTTCAAGTCTTGCCCAAGCTTTAAGCATTAAGCTGGGGTCATGGGGTTGGGCTGGGCTAGGTCCCTGATTTGAGACGGGGTGGGATCTCATCCCTTCCTGTCATCTTAGCCCTCTCATCCAAAGACAAAACTGGGCCCAATACCATCATACACCCCCTCCTCTGTCCTGCCAGAGTGGGATTGGGAAAGTTTTTCTCAAACCAGATTATCTCCCTCCCTCTCCCTAACTTGCTTCAATTGGGGGAGGAGACTTACAGGGTCAGGAAGCAGCTGTGCCCCCAAAAAACATATTTAGTGGCCCTCAGTTGTGCCCTCTTGGGGACTGTCTACCCCCCACCCCCACCCCACCAATTATCTGCCCCGGAGTAGGAGAGGAGCTTTGCCTGAATATCCTCCACACATCGCACAGCCAGTCATTATCTGTGCATAACTCCTGTCATTATCATGTGTTTTTCTCTTGTTTTCAGCCCTGTGAGGTGAGAAGGGAAACTGAGGCAGGGAGATTGGCGTTGCAACCACTTCTGAGAGGAATAGAAAAAAAAACTGAGAGAGAGAGAGACCCATCAGAAGCCCCATGAAGGAGGGTGGCTAGAGTTAGGCAGAAGCAAGAGGGTTTCTGTGGAGAGCAAGGAAGGTCAGGAAGGGACCCCAGATAGTGTCACTCCCAGGGCCCTAAAGGAGTTCTATTTGCCACACCAAGTTAGTGGAAGAGAGAGACTGGACATGTTCTCCTTATCTCCCTACCCTTTCTTAAAATGTTCACCCATACCCCCTCTGTATCTCCAGCTCAGATCAAACTATCTGAAACCCCAGGAGAGGACCCCTCCCGAAACACACACCAGTGGTTCTGCCTTGGGAGTGGGAATATAAATAATCAGCTCCACCCCACTCTTGGGTACAGGGTGGTGAGAAAGGAGAATTGCACAGAAATGTAAGTTCAACTCCATCCAGAGGCAGCCTAGAGGATCCCTTATCCCTAACCCCTGCCCTCTTGCCTCGGGGTCCATCAACACTGAACTTTCTTGTTTACTTTCCAGAGAATGAAAATGACCCAGCTCACCTGACTTAGTATGTAATCTTCCTCCTGCTATCACAGCCTTGCTGCTTTCTCTCCAGGGCAGCAATCCTAGGGGCTTTCCTACCTCTTCTACTTTCTCTTCTATGTCTGAATCTGCCTCCGGGGTCCCCTGCCCTTTGGGGAGTAACATCACTCCCCACTAGTGACAAAATTGAGTGTACCTGCTGCTGGAGAGATTGGAGAAAGATGGGGTGGAGAATGGGAAGAGGGACTATTGAGGGCCCTGCTGAGATTGGGGAACATTTTCTAGTGGGGAGGGTACCCCCAGACAGATACAGCTCAGAGAATAAGGCTGACTTCCTCCCTCCCTTTTTCCTGACCTTTCTCCACCCACCCCCTTGAGCCAGCATATTACCAGTTACTAGAGTAGGTACAGTGGAAGTGAGTTACGAAGCTGGGGTGTTAGCGTCCTGGATCCCTGAGAGAGTTCCAAACTCCTTTCTCCCTGATCAGACTCACATCCTAAACGTCTCCCTTTGCCTCACTGTCTTTTAAAGCAAGAATGTGTAAGAAATTCATTTTGGGGTTGGAGGGATATTTTGATGTTTAGGGCTGCTTCACTAGACATCTTTTTCTTCCGATCTTGTTCTCTTGTTCTCTCTCCTCTCTTCATTTTCTCCATTTTTTTTTTTAACCCTCAACCACCCTTCCATCACTGAGCCTCCCAAAGGATGACAGCCCAGGTTCTGGCCAGTCAGTTCCTGTCCAGATGCCCCCATTCTTCAAAACCCCTTCCTTACCTTTTGGGAAGCCCTTCCTTACTCAAGTCTAACTCTCTCTCTCCTCCTGCTGCAGTGTGAGCCCTTGCACATCAGAACCCCAAAGCCTAGTTTTATTCCCTCCCAGTACTCTCTTCTCAGGGTCCTCCTTGCTCCTTAGACTCTCTACCTTTCAGGTCCTCCAGCTCTGGGTGTGGGCTTATTGCTCTTGAGGCATCTGGGTGCAGTTGAACGGTACTGTGGGAAGGCCCCTGACTTGGTGGTGCTGGATTTGAGCGGTAGAGAACCTGCCTCCCCCTTCTGTCCCAGATTTCAGCCTGGTTAGCAGGATCCTGCATTGTTTGGAGAAGGAAGCAGTTGGCTTTGGAGTGTTTCCGGTGCGATGGCCTCAGGCACCAATATAAACCCTCCCTGGGAAGGAGGTGAGGGGTGTATGTGGAGAGTGGTCCCTCTTGCTCCCCCAAGGGAGATGAGAGCCTCTCCCCCCAGGCCTTAGCTTCCCTGATGGAAGACCTCCATTTTCCTTCCTCCTTTCTACCCTTCTGACTCCAGGGGTGGTAGTGGTCCCTATTCTGGGTCTCCCTTGCATCCGGCACTGCCTAGGACCGACACTGTCTCTCCAAGCTAGGACAGATCTTGCTCCCACCCTACCCTAGGCCCAATGGAGTAGTCATTCTCTGGGTTCATCCCAGGACAACTGTGTCATCGCCTTGGCAATTTCTGGACTGAGCCCCCTTCCTGGCTTTTCTGCCTGTCTGTCTGTCTTTCTGTCTGTCTCTCATTAGTGTGCACTGTCTTGGCTTTTTAGAAACTCTGTCTCTCACCCTCTCGGTTCATCTCTTACTGCCAAACCTTTGTGACATTATCTGCCCTTCTTTCTGCGTCTCTGTAACTTGTCTTATTTTTCTCTGCCTATCTCCATTTACCCACATCTAGGCCTCTTGGTATCCCAAAAGCTTCTTGGGAGCAAGAGTCTCTTGAGGCTTTCCCACTTACCCCCTAGCTCCCTCCCCTCTGTTTTGGCTATTTTTCCCCCTTCCTGGCCAGACCCAGTGTCCAGTTCAGCACCAAAAGTTTCCTCTCCACTTTCCTCCGACTTCCTCTTTCTTCTTCCCCCTCCACTAATTTGGGGAATAGGTTTTGGAGAGAATGTTTCTGGAAGAAAAGAACTTGATACCCTTTGTGGGCTAGGAGGGAGAAAGGAGGTATTTCAGAAGGAAGGAGGGAGGTTAGACTTCTGGCAGAACTTCCTCCTGACCAGGAGCCTAAGAACTGGAGAAAAATGTAAGGAGTGAGTCAAGAGCTTGGAGCTTTTACTCTGGTGAGCATAAGCCGTGTGTGGCTGGGGTGGGGGGAGAAGGAGGGGAGGCTTAGAAATGCCTGGTGAGTGATATGGTGACCTCTGGAGGCCTTCTAGGGGTCTGGCTTTTATTTGTGGGGAAAGGAAAAGCTGGTGGGGGAGGTCACGGGTCAGGCTAATGTCCTGCTGCGTCAATATTGACTCAGAATGGAAGCGGAGACCCTTCCCCTCCCCTGGCTGTCCAAGCCACCCTGTCTGTCTGTCTGTCCAGGCCGCAAAGCAGAGGCCCAGACTCAGGAATGACAAAAATGTGTCTGAGCCTCAGGAAGGAGCCACCGGGCAACACCCAAAATACATAAAATTCAATGAAAACCTCTCGGTTTGGGTTTGGGAGGCCCTTGCTGCCCCACCCCCATAGGGTTGAAAATTCAGATTCCTGCAGGCTCTGTCCCCGCCCCCTTGAGCATCCTCCCCCAACTCTGTTCCCTTAGCTATATCATGTGGTTCCCTTTCGAAAACCCCCCTCTCACCTATCTCAGAGGGGAGCCTATCTCTCCTTCTGCTGTGTCCACTCTTAAAAAGGGCCCCAAGGGTCCCTGTCATGCTTTTGCAGTCCCTGAGTCTGCTTGTCCTTTAAGAAGCACCTCTAAGGTCTTAGCTCTCTTCCTCGCCCTTGCCCTCGCTCCCTCAAGGGGTATCAAAGGATGGGTTCCCCTCCTCTGGAGAAGACTCCTTCAGGGTTGGACTTCGCTGTCACCTTCTCTGGCCAGGAATTCTCACCCCACTTCCCCACCCCTAAGGTCCCAGAATGGGACAGAGGATGACAGCCAAGGCTCAAGCAGGGCAGTGGGGTCTGTGTTGTGTCTGGACGCACACCCAACTCTACACCTCCTGCCCTGGCTTCAGTTTGGTGGCCCTGGGGGCCATGGCTGGGCTGGGTGCCTGGGTTTGGGGGGGTGGGGCAGGGTGTTGGCCAAGTTAGCATGGCAGTCACATTCATCTTCAGGCAAAGCTGAGAACAGACGGCCCCTGTGTCCTGGTGTTCTTCCTCCAAACTCGCTCTCTCTCCTTCCTCTGTAGTTCTCTCCTCCTTCTTCTCCTGCCTGTCTTCCCCTTCCTCTGTCCCATTCTTGCTCCTCTCTCTCTCCTCTGTGCCCTCCCCTCCTCTCTGAGGAGCCCTGAAGGCCACCCCTCATAATCCTCTCCCCACTGCCAGGGCCAGAGAACGACAGCGTGCTCCCTGTAATTTCCCTTCCTTGTTTTTTGTTTTTGTTTTGTTTTGTTTTTGAGACAGAATCTCACTCCATCACCCAGGCTGGAGTGCAATGGCACAATATCTGCTTACCGCAACCTCCGCCTCCCGCTAATTTTTGTATTTTTAGTAGAGACGGGGTTTCACCATGTTGCCCAGGCTGATCTCGAACTCCTGACCTCAAGTGATCTGCCCATCTCCGCCTCCACCTCCCAAAGTACTGGTACTACAGGCGGGAGCCACTGCGCCCAGCTGGTTTCCTTCCTTCCTTCCTTCCTTCCTTCCTTCCTTCCTTCCTTCCTTCCTCTCTCACTCCCTCCCTCCCTCCCTTTCTTTCTTTCTTTTCTTTCTTTATCTTTCTCTCTCTGTTGCCAGGCTGGAGTGCAGTGGTGCGATCTCAGTTCGCTGCAAGCTCCGCCTCCCTGGTTCACCTGCCTCAGCCTCCCAAGTAGCTGGGACTACAGGTGCCCACCACCACGCCCAGCTAATTTTTTGTATTTTTAGTAGAGACGGGGTTTCACCGCGTTAGCCAGAATGATCTCGATCTTCTGACCTCATGGTCCGCCCGCCTTGGCCTCCCAAAGTACTGGGATTACAGGCGTGAGCCACCATGCCTGGCCTGGTTTCCTTTCTTAACCTGGCTCCATTCCATGGCCAATGAGGAAACCACCTGCTCAGTTACCGTCACTCTGTGCCTCAGCTCCCTCATGTGTGAGATGGGGGTTGCAAGGGCACCCACCTCACAGGGTTGTAGGAACTAAGTGAGTTAATAGTTACTGTATTTCCAATCAGTGGCTGGTGGTTAGCAAGGTGAAAGGGTTAGCTCCTATCAGTCATGGAGACCGCCAGGTTCTCTCATGCGGGCCAGGAGGTGGGAAGGCCTTAGCGCGATGTTGTTCTCTCATCTAAACTGCAGGCCGCAAAGGTGGGTTTTCTGGGTGCTGGATTCAGACACAGAAGGCTCTGCTGAGGGGAGTGGGGTTGGCTTTCCCTCTAAGCAGATGATAAGTGTCCTACCCCACCCCCATCACGGCTCCCTCCCAGCTCTGAGTGAGGCTTCCCTTGGCTGTGTAGACTGCCCCAAAGTCGTTTATTTGTTTCTTTCTTCCCTCTCCCGCTGAAGGAAATCAAAGACAGGCCTTAGCCTTCTCACTCCAGATTCCTGGGGCCTTCAACATCAGCCCTGACAGGAAGTTCTTTCACGTATCTCTCTGCAATCCTTGTGCTGGCCAGGCCCTCAGGAGATGTGGCCCCCTCCCCTGGTGCTGCTGTGGGATAGGGGCCTGGTCCCTCCTCTTCCTTTCACTTGCCCCATCCCCCATCCCCTCCCTGCAAGAGCACATCTGGTTTGTGAATCTCTCTCATTCCAGCTTTTGGAGTTTGCCAGCTGCTGTTTCCTCTGTGGAGTTCAGGCCAAAAATGGGGGTGGGGGACAGCGGGGGGACTCAGTGAAGGCTAAAGGAGGGGGCACCATGGCTGGGATGTGAAATGGAGGGGAGGTTAGGTGACCACCCGGTGACCTCAGGCCTTGGCTGTGTACTCTGCCCCTGGGAGGAGCCAGGGCATGGACCAAGTCCCAGGTGGGTGGCACGGGGGGTCTGTTTCTGGGCTCCAAACATCCCATCTGCCTCTGAGTCCCATTCCAGCCCCCCTCTTCCCCCTCAGCCGGCCACGGCTGGTCAGGGGAAGCGGACAGTTCTCCGGCATGCTAACTAGGCTGGCGGGCTGTGTTTCCCGGGAAGACCTCACAGCTGGCCCAGTGGGGCAATGAACTCAGCATTATCCACCTCCTCAAGGGGCCTTTATTCCAGGCTCAGGGTGGGGGCCAGGAGAGGGGGGCTGAAGGGGGAGCCTGGCTAGGCCATCCTTGATGTGTTTCCTGAACTCGGTCATTTTGGCCAGGGGCCTGAGTGCGATCCCCCCTGCCAGCGGTGGGGGTTAGGAGGGAGGACATCTCGGTGTGGCTCCCATCAGACTCCCTCCCTCCTCTGAACCCCCTGACATTTTCCTTATACTTCTGTCTCTGCCCTGCATTTGCATTAGTTGGGTACAGCTATCTTCTCAGGCGACTCTGGCTTCTGCGGGGCAAAGGGTCATCTCACCCTCCTTGGCACCCTGATGCCTAGTGCAGTGCCTGGCATAGAGCTGGCCTTCAGTGTGTGCCAGCAGAATAGAAATGCGATGGCACAGGCTGAGGAAAAGGCACGAAAGGCCGGGAGACTGGGAGCCCAGCCTTGGGTGGGGGAGAAGGGGTGGGTGACTGTTCCTCCTGTGAAGGATGTGGTTGGGAGGAGTGGGAATGGGAGGTCTGGTGCGGATTTCACTGGTTCAGAGTTTGGAGTCAGCTTAGCTGGTCTGAGTCCTGGTTTTGTCACTTGCCAGCTATTTGACCCTGGCCAAGTCACCTGGCTCAATTTCTTCATCTGTGAAATGGTGGTATTAGTTGTCCCCACTTTGTCATACTGTGGAGGGGATTAAATAAGATGATACATGGAAAAAACTGCTTTACCACAGTTCTTGGCACATACTGAGCCCACAAGAGTTAGTTGTCAGCCAGGCACGGTGGCTCACTCCCGTAATCCCAGCACTTTGGGAGGCTGAGACAGATGGATCAGCTGAGGTCGGGAGTTTGAGACCAGCCTGACCAACATGGAGAAACCCTGTCTCTACTAAAAATACAAAATTAGCTGCACGTGGTGGCACATGCCTGTAATCCCAACTACTCAGGAGGCTGAGGCAGGAGAATCCCTTGAACCCAGGAGGCAGAGGTTGCAGTGAGCCAAGATTGCGCCATTGCACTCCAGCCTGGGCAATAAGAGCAGAACTCCATCTCAAAAAAAAAAAAAAAAAAAAAAAAAAAAAAAAAAAGAGTTACTTGTCACCACTCTTAATTCCTCCTTGGGGATGAGGGAAGAGAATGGGGTAGGAGTGAAAGAAGTCTGGTTGGGGTGGGAGGGTAGGGCCAAGAGGTCCTGAATATAGTAGCTAACTAGGTTGACTGGACTGAAACCAGTTCCTAGAGTTCATTTCAGCCATCCCCCTTCCTCTGCTCCCCAATTCTGATATCTTGAAAATCTTTAGGTGCTTCTTCCCTCTAAGGATGTCTACTGAAAGTACCCCTGAGGTCTAACCAAGGGAGGCTGTGTCTTTAGAGAATGGAGAGGACAAGACAGGTGGATCACCTGAGGTCAGGAGTTTGAGACCAGCATGGGCAACATGGCGAAACCCTGTCTCTACTAAAAATACAAAAATTAGCTGGACATGGTGATGCATGTCTGTAGTTCCAGCCACTGGGGAGGCTGAGGCAGGAGAATTGCTTGAGCCCGGGAAGTGGAGGTTGCAGTGAGCTGAGATTGTGCCACTGCACTCCAGCCTGGAGGACAGAGTGAGACCTTGCCTCAAAAAAAAAAAAAAAAAAAAAAAAAAAAAATTAGGGAATGGAGATGGAAGCAGGGCTCTCCATCCTGCCCATTCCTGCCCAGCCTTGCCCTCCTGTGCCTCTGCTAATACCATCTCCAACTACTGTGTGTGCGAAAGGCATCCCTCCCCACTGCTTCCAGCTGGGGGCCTAGTGATTGGGGGTTGGGAAGTATGGGGTGATGGGTCAGGGGACCAGGAGCGTCCCAGAAGGCAGAGAAGCAGAGAGGTTAGATAAGACCAGCTCTGGGCCTGTAGTAGTAGTCAGAGGAAGATAAAGAGAAAACATGTCAAGGCCTAAATGTACCCCCCTTCACCATCACTCTGTCATCAAAGCCAGTGGGTGCTGATGTCTGATCACAGTAACCAAAAATAGCAAAGGCTTTGACCCTGACTCCTAGGAACAGGCAGCCTAGAGGACTTGGAGGGGTGCAGTAAAATGTGCTTCTGGATCCCCCCACCCCCACCACAGATACACGGTGTGTAGGAACTACCCAAAGCCACCCCCTGACACCCCCAGGCACATAGACCATGGCTCAGGGTCTGGGCCAGATGGAAACTGATGCTAGGGAAGGAAAAGGAGTCCTAAGGAACTTTAGGGCCACAGAGTCAGCCTCCACCCTTCATTTATATCCCCTTTCTTTCCTTGCTCTAGCCCCTAAGACTTGCAGCCCCAAGCAGTTTGCCTGCAGAGATCAAATCACCTGTATCTCAAAGGGCTGGCGGTGTGATGGTGAGAGGGACTGCCCAGACGGATCTGACGAGGCCCCTGAGATTTGTAAGTACCTTTTCTGGATTCTTTTCCCCAAACCCTTAACTTATCCCTCTTCCTTTGGCAGATGTTTGGGAGGAGGACAGCTGATGCCTAGCCTGGCATGGACCTTGCGCAGTGATTGTATTTGTCCATGACACAGCTAAAACTGTCCTTTACCCCCTTCAGAATGCTTCGCGTGGTGCCTGTTGGGCTTAGAAATGGCGCCTCAGATTTCTCCCTCAGGTGATGCACCCCAAGACAGTGTTCTCTGGGCTGACAGCTTTGCTAGAAGATGGCCTGGCCTCCCTTTCCTTCCAGCTCTTCCCTCGTTCCCCCTCTCATCCTCCCTGACCCTTGATGATTGGCCCCAGGTCTTGTCGGATCCTCAGATCTTCCTCTGTCCTTTTGCTCCCAGGCCAGAGGCCACTGGCACTTGCTCAGCCCCATACCAGAAGCCCCACCCCTGTGCGTTTCCCGCCACCCCCGCCTTCCCCTGCCCCCAGTAAGTGGTGTAATCAGAGGCAGCTGTTTTAACTGGGAGAAAGGTCCCCGCCCAGCTTTTGCCCTGCCAAGGGAGGTGGAGAACTTGTTGGTGGGACCCCAGAGTCCTGGATAGCTGGCACAGTCCTGGTGGCTCCACCTTTAGCCCCTCCCCTGCTTGGTTAATCTGGGCCAGGGTCAAAGCGACCCTGCATTCCTAGGTCTGTCTCTGTTCTCTCGTGGGCTTTATCCTGCTCCAGTCCTATCTGGTGTTCTGTCCCCACACCCCCACCCATAATTATCAGGGGTAATTTTAGGGCTGGAAAGGGAGCCACGAATGGGCTCTGCCTCACCCCTACACTCTGCCCTGGAGGGTGGGGGCCAGGGGTATTCAGCGAGTATATGTATGGCGGGGTGCTTCAGCCTGGAGTCTCTTCTTGTCTGATGCCACCTGCTCCCCCACACTTTTGACCCTGATTCTTGCATTAGAAGTAAAGAAAGTCATGCAGAAGGGCCAGATCTGGCTCTTTTTGTTCGTTCTTCCTTCAGTTTGCTGTAAACCTCACCTTATATGCATTACCACTCTGTTCACGCTCATACCCCCTGGACTCATAACATCACACACAGACCCACCTGGCACTGATGAGCCCACCTCCCACCCAAAGGCACAAACACATTCTCCCAGTAACACAGAGTCACACTCAAATGTGGATGCAGAAACACACTGTATACTCAGATAGATGTCCCCAGACACACAAACCCAGATTGATTCACATGGAAACTCACATACTGAGGCCAGAAACACCAGCATACAGAAAGACACACAGATACACTCTCACTACACACCCCTGCATGCTATACAGCCACACCCTCAGTTGTGTATGTGGACTCCTGTCCAGGCACACATGGATCATAGACACTGTCACTCACACACCATGTCCAGGCTTGGGGGCCAATAGACAGTAGTCTCTCTATCTCATCCATCCTCCAGAGCAACAAAGGAAGTTCCAGAGATGATATGACCAGTTGGTCACAACCTTCTTTTTTTTTTTTTTTTTTTTAAGAGGTGGGGTCTCACTATGTTGCCTTGGCTGATCTCAAACTCCTGACCTCAAGTGATCCTCTGATCCTCCTGAACCAGCTTCCCAGAGTTCTGGGACTATAGGCGTGAGCCACCATGCCTGGCCAGACCACAACCTTTGATTCTTCCCAAATCCTTCTATCAGGCCTGTTGCTTTGGGGTTGGAAGTCTAGAATACTGCTGTCCAATAGAAATGTATTAAAAACCACATGTGCTATTTTGAAATTTTCTAGTAGCCACATAAAAAAGGTAAAAATGAACAGATGAAATTAATTTGAATATTTTATCCAATGGATCCAAACTATTATCTCTTTAGTACAGTATATTCATATAAAATCATTAGCAATCTTTTGCATTTTTCTGGTAAGTCATCAAAATCCAGTGTACATTTTATACTTACAGTTTGAACTTGTTGCCTTTCCAGTGCTTGATAGCCACATATGGCTGGGCTACGTATTGGACAGTGAAGGTCTAGAACATTTGGTACCACTCTTGGCCCTGGGTTCTGCAAACTGGGAGCTATGGGAAGGAGTTTTTCTTTATCATTGGAGTTTCTCTGCCATGGACTCTGCTTCCCTCAGCTTATCAAAACCTGTTTTTGTTTGTTTGTTTTGAGACAGATCTCGCTCTGTCATCCAGGCTGGAGTGCAGTGGTGCAGTCTCAGCTCACTGCAACTTCTGCCTCCTGGGTTCAAGCGATTCTCATGCCTCAGCCTCCCGAGTAGCTGGGACTACAGGTGCATGCCACCACGCCTGGCTAATTTTTTGCATTTTTAGTAGAGACAGGGTTTCACCATGTTGGCCAGGCTCATCTTGAACTCTTGACCTCAAGTGATCTGCCCACCTCAGCCTCCCAAAGTGCTAGGATTACAGGCAGGAGCCATCACTCCCGGCATCATCAAAACCTTTTACTGACCTCAGTCACCATAAAAAACCAGGCTGTCCTCAGCCTGTCTCCTGAGCATAGAATGTTGAGGCATTGGGGTCCATAGGTATGGGACATTGGAGGGGTGGACTCTTTGCTGAAGGCCTAGTTTCTACCTCCGCCTGTTTGCCTACAGGTGTGTGACTATTGTGGGGAATGCTGTAACAGAGTTCTAGGTGGAAGAGTCTAACTAGCCCTGAGACCTCCTGAGATCTGAAACCCCAGTTTTATCTCCCCTCGTCCCCAGTGAACAGCTGGCCAGAGAGCCACCATAGCCAGCTTGTTCATACCCACCCTTCTGTCTGCCCTCAGGTCCACAGAGCAAGGCCCAGCGATGCCAGCCGAACGAGCATAACTGCCTGGGTACCGAGCTGTGTGTTCCCATGTCTCGCCTCTGCAATGGAGTCCAGGACTGCATGGATGGCTCAGATGAGGGGCCCCACTGCCGAGGTAAGGACTTTTCCACTCTCTACTCTCCTGTGTGGATGCAGCATGTTGCCAGCCCACCTTCCGAGGACTGTCCTGGCACCTTCAGTGGGGATGAGGCCTTGTCCTGGTCCCCTGCCTAGATTTGCCTTCAGAGAGCAGATAAAATTGATGTGCCCCGTGGGCTTGGAGCTTGGTCAGACAGCCCTGTGGGCCTCAGCCGTGGGCCCTAGCCTGGGCACTTCCCTCTGGCTCTGTGTTCTCGGACTAGTCACTACCGCTCTCCAGGTCGCAGTTTTTCTTCTGTAAGATGAGAGATCAGTGTTTTCATACATTTTTTAAAATAGTATGATCCTTTCTTCAAAAGGTTTTCTGCATGATGCCTGAGTGTGAACACAGGGAGGAGCAGAGGTGCTGTGACTAAAGCTTAGCAATCTAGTTTAGTCCACCTGCCACCCCTATGGGTGCCCTAGAAGGCATCCCCCAGGAGCTGCAGATCTTTGGGGGGCCCTAAAGCTGCCTTGGTCCCTCCCTCTCTGACAGTCTGGACTGTCTGAGGTGGTTGATAGGAAAACCATTCAGGCCGAGGTGGGAACATTAGGATGATAAGTCAGACTGCTTCCAGCCTGTGGCTCAGGTCACCAGCTCTACAGTCTTTACCCCAAAGGGCCCTGTGGGCCATGGAGAGTCCGGTCACAGCGTGAGCATTTGAGAGTCATGTTGGGGGAGGAAGAGCCTCAAGCCTGCATGTTAGGGAATAATGGCTTCTCCCTTCTCTTGTCCTCGGGGTCCGGGCCCAGAGCAAGAGGCCAGCTTTGAGAGGCCATGAGGCTTTGAGAGGCCATGAGCGTGGCCCTAGGGGAGGGGCTGTGCTTGGGTGTGGGGGCAGCGTCCTGTGCTGTGTGCCCGAGAAAACATCTGTCTGTGGGAGGAGACTCGTCTGGATCCTGTTCACTAGGAGCAGGGAGGATGGAGCAAGGGAGTTTGTGGAAGATTTTTCTCCCTTTCTTTGGTTGGTTTTGCATGTTTTCATCTGAAGCTCCTGGGACAGGATGCAGAATGTGGGCCTGGGGGCTGACTTAAATGACAACGCGCACCCCTTCCTCTCGGGTGGCGTGTGTTCAAGTTTGCTTCCTTTTGAGTACCTTTACAGTCTCTAAAACAACAGAGAACTTCAAAAACCTCAGGTCTGAACCTCCTTCTCTGATATTACAGAAATTGGCCTCCTCATCCCCTCACCCTATACCCAGAAAAGTTACTCTTTTCTAGGTTTTCCAGAGCAAATGGTATTTTCCCCCTCTGTGGAGGAAGGCTGGGCAGGCAGCACGAATGGCTCTCGGGTGGAAGTGGGGAGGAGAAAGAATTGCTGGGGTTTGGCCCCCCATCCCAACTCTTCCTGGCAGGCTTAGTGCCTCTAAACGTCTTAGCATCTTGGGCGGCTCTCTCTCCTAGGTGGGGGTGGAGGGGGAAGCCAGGGTGTGAGGCCGCTGGACAAAGGGGTCTTTGTGGCCAGGCTGCCTGGCCCCACGCAAGGCCATTAACTGGGTCGCTGGTCTAGGGGGGGCAACTGCTCTCCCACCTCTCCCCCCTCCTGTCTCATTCCCTTCTGTCTCCCCTGTGGAAGTGGGTCAGTGGCAGGAGAAAGATTAGAAAAGAATCCAGAGGGAACCAGTTTTGCTCCTTCTTCCCGTCCTCTACCTGGGCCTTAGGTCTTCTCTCTGAGGCCTCTAGGGCTTGGGGGATGAGTTAGACGGGTGCTTCCAGGCCAGAGCTGGGATCCTGTGGGGACAGGCACAATTCCATGCCCAATCTTCAGCCCCAGCTGAAGCCAACATTGTAATCTCCAGGCAGTGTGGACAAGAGGCATATGAAAGGGATAAGACTCACCGTCCCCTCTTCCTGTTGACCCCAACAAAGTGCCAGAACCCCTCTCAATGGGGACAGAGGTAGCCCAGAACATCCAGAACAGGGACATGTGGGTTCTAAGCCATCACTTGCTGTGTGACCTTAGGCTTTTCTTATAGCCTCTCTGGGCATCAGTTTCTTCACTTGTGAAATATGGTAGATGCTTCCTAAGGCCCCTTCCATCTCTGACACTGCAGCCCTTAGAAGTGGTTTCTGAAGGTTGACTGGGTTTAGGGGAAGGGTGTGGCCTGTGTGCGGGTGCCAGATCTGGTGACCTGAATGTGTCTCTCCTGCCCCCACACAGAGCTTCGAGGCAACTGCTCTCGCCTGGGCTGCCAGCACCATTGTGTCCCCACACTCGATGGGCCCACCTGCTACTGCAACAGCAGCTTTCAGCTTCAGGCAGACAGCAAGACCTGCAAAGGTATGTGAGTGCATATGCCTGTGTGCATGTGTGTGTGCCAGTGGCCAGTTGAGGTGGGCAGGGAGGGGCAGAGAGGGGTAGGGAGCCTGGCTGGAATAAGAAACTA
Source organism: Macaca thibetana thibetana (assembly GCF_024542745.1). Lineage (NCBI taxonomy): Eukaryota > Metazoa > Chordata > Mammalia > Primates > Cercopithecidae > Macaca > Macaca thibetana. The sequence goes on from NC_065588.1 coordinate 53,442,226, forward strand.
GAAGGAAGGTGCAAGAGAGGGGGTGCCACCACCCCAGGGCATAACTGTGAGCTCTAACCATTTGCTTCCACCAGACTTTTAAAAATTCACCTTAAAATTATAGTTTATATGTAAATTTTTCTGTTGTAAAAAACTGAAGCATTAACAGATAAAACCAAAGTCCCCTTTGACAAATCCCCCTCAATTCTGGTCCCCTTCCCTTCTCCCTGGAGTTCAACTCTATTATCAGTTTGCTCTCTCTCTTTCAGGCCCTTTTTTATTCGTTTGTCTGTGTGTATTCACAGAAAATCTAATTGGAAGTACTGCTCAAGAGTACTGTGTGCTCTTTTTTGCGTAAATGATACTATACTCTATGTATTATTTTCAAGTTTTTCACTCATCAGTATGTTCCACAATTTTTTTCTGTATTAATATGTAAAGATCTACATCATTCTTTTAGAAACCACTGTGACGTATGACTTTTACCACAGTTTACTTGGTCACCTCCCTGTTGATGAGTAAGATGTTCCCAATTTTTCACTGCTACAAGCAATGCAAACTTTTCTGTTTTAAATTTGCCTCCCTCGGGTCTTTGCGCAAATGCCACCTTCTCAGTGAAGCTGTCCCCTGACTCCTCTAAAATCACACCCCTGCCATCTGCATTCTCCATCCCTGTTCTCTTTCCGTGGCACTAGCACCTCTAACATATACTTTATTTACTTTGTTTCATTTGTTATTATAGTAACTATATTTCATTTATTATCTGAATATAAGTTTCCTGAGGACAGCAATGGTCTATTTTAAAGTTCACTGATGTACCTCTGGCACCTGACCCATAGTGGGGACTCAATAAATCTTCCCTGCATGAATGAATGATATGTACATGTGTGTTTCTCTAGAGTGGATTCCAAGACTAGACTTGCTGGGTGATAAGGTTTGCACATTTCATGCTGTAATAGATTCTGCCGGACTGTCCTTCAAGGTGGCTGTAAGGATGGACACGTTGGTCATGTCTGATGATCACCCACTTCCCTGCCCTTGTCACACTGGAAATGACCACATTCTTGTCCTTTCCCCGGCAGATTTTGATGAGTGTTCAGTGTACGGCACCTGTAGCCAGCTATGCACCAACACAGATGGCTCCTTTATATGTGGCTGTGTCGAAGGATACCTGCTGCAGCCGGATAACCGCTCCTGCAAGGCCAAGAATGGTGGGTGGGGTTGCCTGTGGCCACAGTGCTAACTAAGCCCCCTCAATGCTATTCCCTGATGGGTGGTGGCCTGAGAGGTGGTCCTAGAGCCCTGGCTACACTGACTCTTGTCTTCCCCATTCTCAGAGCCAGTAGACCGGCCCCCTGTGCTGTTGATAGCCAACTCCCAGAACATCTTGGCCACGTACCTGAGTGGGGCCCAGGTGTCTACCATCACACCTACGAGCACTCGGCAGACCACAGCCATGGACTTCAGCTATGCCAATGAGACCGTATGCTGGGTGCATGTTGGGGACAATGCTGCCCAGACGCAGCTCAAGTGTGCCCGCATGCCTGGCCTAAAGGGCTTCGTGGATGAGCACACCATCAACATCTCCCTCAGTCTGCACCGTGAGTCACCTGCTCTCAGCTTGGAGGGCTGGGGAGGGTAGGGGAGACAGGAAAGCTGGAAGCTGTCTGGAATAGAGGCCGGGAGTTACACAGGATGACTCCTGTCTGGGGCAGGAGAAGCAGGAGGCTGGATACAATGGTGTGTGTTTGAGGCAGGGGCAGAGCTCCCTCCCAGCTCTCTGAGCAAGTGTCTGGATGGTCCCTGCATTTCTGGCCAAGGGCTGAGGGGGCAATGAATGGTCAATCTCCAGAGACCAGGGACTGTCCCTTCTCTGAGAGGGGAGTGTTGACTAGACTGCAGAGGGACTTTCCGGTGCAGTGGGAGCCAAGGCTAGGGAAAGAAGGAGCGGAAGCTTGAGGTGCCCTGTTAGGCTGCAGCTGAGGGTAAAGGAGCTGGGGCCCAGCTGCTCTGTCTCCATGGGCCATCGTTTCCCTCGGGGACCATTGCCAATGGACTCTCTGCTGCCATCGGGGGAGGGCAGTACTGAGGTTATTTCTCTGTGGCTTTGTGGCAGTGAATGAGGCTGGGAGAGAAGCGTGAGCCACATGAGATTTTAGAATATCCTGGATGCTTCCATTCAGGCTCCTCCCTAGGCTACACTTTGCTGTCCTAGTTGTGGAAGAAGGGGTGTCACAGGAAGGGGCGCGAGCATAGCTGGGTGTAGACCCACTGCCAGGAACAGCCCTGCCCATCTCAGATGCTGTTACACCAGCAGCCTTAAAGTCAACATCTGGCAGCATCACATTTCCAACGAAATGCACCACAGGGCTGAGAGGAAGAATCTGGCCTGTGGTTGATCTGACCCCCTGAGGGAGACTAACTTGATCCATGACTGTTTAGTAAACCAGAATTCCCATCTCTGCCTTGGTTTCCTAATCTGCATAATGGGTTTGAGCTTATCTGTCCAGATCAGATTAACTAGAGTGAAAGCCAGTGGTAAAGGATAGCACGCTTTGAATTGAGGATTGTGAACCTTGGGCCTCTCTAGAAGATCTTCAGGTTTCTTTATTTGGTTCTTGTGATGAAAAGAAAGATCCCAGGAGATTACAAGGGATTCATTCTGGGAGAGAGAAAGGCCCCTCCCCGGGATGGTGGAGAGCAGGGGTCCTTCTGAGAGCCCTCACTCTCCGTGGCCTCAGCTTAAGGTTCACATTTCGGCCTTTGGCTCCTCCAGAGCATCCCCGATAGCGTCCTTGTGATAGGTCCACAGCTCACCTGTGATCAGACATGTGTCCTCCTTGGGGTGCTGAGCTGGGGGTTGTCAAGCCTGGTTGGCTGAGCTCTTAACGCGTGGGTGGCTCAGGGAACCCCATGGCCGATAGGGTGGGATTGGCACTAGACCCTCTTGTGCAGCTGCCCTCCCCCTGTTCCATGTCTACTGCCCTACTTAACAGGCCTGTCTGGGCAGACAGCCTGTCAGTTCCCTCCCCAGCCCTGCATCTGTGCCATACAGTGGGCTTGTGGGTAGGTGGCTGTGGGGTGTCCTGGAGGGAACCTTCTCAACCTCTACTCTGGCCTCGTCTCCTTATCTGACTTCCTCCCCAGGAGAAGCCGGTACCCCTCCCTTGGCAAACAGATTTGCCTTGCCTCCCAGTCTGCTAAACTCATTGGGCCTCTCAGGGGCAGAGTCCAGGAGGCCAGAAGAGTCCAAGGGGAAATGCTTGTGGGGTAAATGAGTGGGTTTCTCTTGTCCCAGCTTCTGTCCCTTCCTCCTTGCCCTCCCCCTGCTCCACACCCCTGCCGCCTGAATGTCTGGCTGTCACCCTGAGGATGGTTGTTTTGCTCTCTCCCACAAACTAATTATGGGTCCCAAACTGAGGATGTCAGTGTCTCTCCCCTAGCCCCTCCCCCAGTTCCCGGGTCATCCCCCTCCCCAGGAGACTGACTGTCCTGGTGTGTGGGGTGGCTGGTCCCAGGCACTCACCTGCACAGCAGCTGCTGGCCTGTAATTAGCTCCCCAAGGAGGATGACGAAGAAAGGCTACAGCTTTCTCCTGCTTTCACTCTGCCCTCTGGGGCAGCCCTGCCTGCAAGCCTTCCATTCTGTGCTGTGACTGTGACCTCTGTTGGATCCCTGGGGCTGAGCCTCATGCAGCAGGGGTGCACACAGAGGGAGGAGTCTAACAATTGAGGGGTGTTTGAACCAGCGAGACCAGCCCGCTGGTGCAGGCAGAAGAGGGAGCCTGCCCCAGAGAAAACTCTGGAAGCAGAAATAGAATAGAAAGAAGGAAGGAGGCCAGGAAATGAGCCTGGTTCACATGTGTCCTGGGCCATGTGAGTCAGACCTGCTGTGGAGTCCTGAGAGCCCCCGAGGGCCCCCCTGAGGCCCTGCAGCGTGTGCACGTTCCTCTTCAACACCCCAGGGCTGCTGACCCTCCTGCCCCAGGCCCAGTGTCATCCCCCTGGGTAGGGTGGATCATCTCTTTTCCTCCCACCTGAGATTACCTTCCCTTTCCCTCTGCCACTGGCCCAGTGATTTGGGGAGGTCTATGAGGCTCGAATTCCAAGACCGGAGAACTCGATGGTGAGAGCTGGAAGAGGAGGGAAGACCCTTGGCCAGCACCAAGAGCAGCCCTTTCACTACTGCTTTCTCAAAGGGGCTATGCATTGATTTGATTGTAGGTGGTACCTGCACAAGTTTTTTTTGTTTGTTTTTTTTGTTTGTTTGTTTTTTTAACTGTTACGTTTTTATTTGATATACATTAGGAAACTCCTGTAACTAGCACATCAAATCTGTTATTTCAGCAATTGTTTAGGATGCAGTGAAATAAGAAAAGTAAGTTAATTGAAATATCTGGCAATAAACAGTAGCACAAGCTGTACATAAGCATGGCAGACATTTTGAAAGTGATACACAAAAGACTAAAGTTCTGAAAATTGAGACCCAGAGGGATCAACAGGCCTGATAGTCCCTGAGTCAGGAACTAGGCCTGCGCACTGTCGCCCCCACCTGTGACCAGTCTCTCAGCTCCAGCTTTGTCCAGCCTCCTGCCAGGCTGCCCCTGGGCAGGGCTGGTGGTGCAGTCTACCCACCCCAGCCCAGCCCTGCATTTCCTAAGCTGAGCTCCTCTGATCTGTATTCCCTTCACCTTGGAGGATGCCACCACTGTAGAAAGAATGAGGCAGACTGCAAGAGTGGGGCCCTGGGAACATGTGTATGTATGGTGAGGGGAGGTTCTGAGGTTGTAAATAGAGGCCTTAAAGGAAATCGGGTTTGCTGAAGTCACTCAGGAGTTTGGACTGTGTGTGAAAGGATGGTCTGAAGGGGCCCTCAGAGGTCTCAGGGTTCCGCTCCCTGCACCATGCTGCATGGGGAAGAAGGAGGTGGCCGGGGAGCTCAGCAAAGGCCCCCTAGGCTGCAGGCAGCAAGGTTGCGAAATGGGTCCCCAGGTCCAGCTGGCCAACTTCACTTTTCCCTTCCTCTCCCTTTCTTTTATTTATTTTTTTAGTGTGTGTGTTTTCGAAATCACAACAGGAAATGGGGTAGTGATTTGTCTAGAGGGGAGGCAAAGAAGGGGCAGACAGCTGCCCCTCTGAGTCTAATGAACTGGCTGCTGCTGCTGGAAGGGGTGCTACCTCCTCACTGTGCTGGGCACCCCTGGACCCTCTCAGCCGCCCACCCGTGCCTACAGAGCACTTCCAGACTTCACATGTGAAAGCTAACCATGCCCCTCCTTTCCCTTTCTGACCCACAGGATGCCAGGCTGTTTGGGAAGGGGTGGCTCTAGCCACCCTACTCTTTGGCCTTGGGCCCCCTGCATCCTGGCACTTTTGCTTCCCATTCCTGTTCTGAGTTTCCTAATCATTTAACAGCTCACTCTTGCTCCTCCTCTCTCCTGGCCAGGGCCAGCCCTGTGTCTCCCGGCCCAGATCCAGCCCTGTCCTCTCCTCCCCCGCTGTCTCCTTGAAGTTGCCTCTCCACCCAGACTGCTCCCAGCACTCCCCTCGCTGTTTTCAAGCCAAAGGAAGTAACTTAAGCAAGAGAGATGTGTTTTAGAGCCCGGCAAGGATTTCTCAATAGAGGGAAGACCCTAGGATGGGCTGAGCGGAATCCAGACGTCATCCCTGGGATCTAGGTTGAAATGCCTCTTGGGGACCTAAGCCAGGCAGGGGAAGGTAGCGGTACATAACTTCAGACTGAAATCACAGGCAGGAGCAGGAAGGGAGCCCAGGGGAAGGAGGTGACACAACACGGCTAAGCTCCAGACTGGGTGGTGGAAGGAGGAAGAGCTGAAGTCGGGACCCAGCAGGAAACAAGGAGCATGAGGCCACGTCATTTAGCAGAGCTGCCAGGCTCACCACGAGGCCCCCTTTTCACCTTCGAAGTCCTCAGACTCTCCGCCATCTCTCCCAGCCCCCAGGCAAGATCCCTGAGTGGGATTACTAGACAGACTGCCCTCTCCCACTGTCTTGGAGTGTCCCAAGGCCAGAGAGGGAGGATCCTGGCAGTAGAAGAGAGGGGGGAAATGATGTCCCAGCTCTAGAACAACAGACTGGGGGACTCAGTCTTCAGTAAATATTTGTTCAACGGATCAATACATGTGTGTCAGGCGCCTGGGACAGAGACAAAAGGCAGCACCCTCCTCACAGTATTTGTAGTCAGGTGAAGAGGCCATGATCAAATAAGCTCCAGAGGCCTATGGAGCCTGTAACAGGAAAACTTCCTTCTTTTTTTTTTTTTTTTTTTTTTTTTTTTTTTTTTTTTTTTTTTTGAGACAGATTCTTGCTCTGTTGGCCAGGCTGGAGTGCAGTGGCGTGATCTCGGCTCACTCCAAGCTTTGCCTCCCGGGTTCACGCCATTCTCCTACCTCAACCTCCTGAGTAGCTGGGACTACAGGTGCCCGCCACCACGCCCGGCTAATTTTTTTGTATTTTTAGGAGAGTCGGGGTTTCACTGTGTTAGCCAGGATGGTCTCGATCTCCTGACCTCGTGATCTGCCCACCTCGGCCTCTCAAAGTGTTAGGATTACAGGCGTGAGCCACTGCGCCTGGCCTCGAAAACTTCCTTCTAATAGGGCAAGCTTCCTTCTGGGAGCCTGAGCCGAGTCTTGATGAATAGTAGGTGTTAGCCCCAAATGGCCCACCTGGAGGGCCCACCCAGAGTCAGGAGACCACAGGGCTCTGGCTGGAGGCACAGAGGGTGACTTGGTGGAAAAGATGGGAAAGGATGGGCTTGGGGAGGGGAGGACATAGTGGGAACTGCAGCCTCCATGTGGGGAGTGTTTATCATGCACCAGGCCCAGTGCTAAGTGCTGTTAGTCCATCATCCAGTTTTACAGATGAGGAAACAGAGACTCAGAGACATTAAGTAACTTGCCTATAGCCTCAGTTGGAAGGTGATGGAACCAGAATTCAAACTCAAGCTGTGAGTGTCTAGGGCCCAGCTGGACCCAGGGCAGAGCAGAATGATAGGAGGAGAGGTGGGGAGGCTCCTGGAACAAGGGCCAGAATCTAGTGTGCTCCCTGGGGATGTGGTTAGAGGTCCAGGGACCTCTTTGGATGTGTATACACTCTTTGGGTGTGTAGATGTGTTGGGTGACATTTTCTCAGGGCATAAAGGCTTTTTCCTTCAGAGTTCCTTATTTTAGAGCAGGTGACTAGAATCCTGCAGCTGAAGCTAGAGTCTTCTTGGGCATGGGGTGGGGCCTGTGTGTTTGAGAAGCAGCCACCATGTACGGAAATGCCTCTTGAACAATGGGAATGATGAAGAAGTTGAGAAAAGCTGGAGTTGTAGTGAGTGCAGATGCTGAGCAGTGGGATGGGGTGCAAGGATACCAGGTCTATTCTGGGGCCTGGAACTGAAAGTCCTCTGTGACATCACGGGTAGCTGCGGTCTCTCGTCTGACTCCTGCACCTCTTCCCTGCTTCCTAGCCTCCCTCTTGATGCTGGAATCCCCTGCCCTTCTGCCCCTAGACTGTCCCCAACTCCTCCCACAACACAGCCTCCCTCTCTCCCCTTGGGTTTATTTGAGATTCTCCCGTCCTCAGAATTTTCGGTCTTTGGCCAGAGCCCCTTTTAGAAGGTGCGCTGGGGTGAGTTGGCCCTTAGAAGGCTGGGCCGCAAGGGGATGGCTCCCCTCAGGGTTGGTGGAGCCAGAATGATCAGCATCTCTGGGCTGAAGCCCAGGACTCCACCTGGACCCCAGTTCATAAGACAGAGAGGGGTGGCCCAGATACTGCCTATAGGGCAGCCCTGGAGGCAAGGTTCCTCCTCTCAATTCAAGCCCATCTCTCTACACTGGCCTTGGAGTGGTGGCCACGTGTATGTGTGCGGGTGACTGTGTATGCATGTGTGTGTGTGCATATGTGCGTGTGTGGTGGGGCAGGCAGAGGAATCTGAACTTTAGGAGAGAGAAAAATAATGTGGTGCAGGGGGTTGGATAACAAAGGATTTTTGCTTGCAACTAATAGTCTCCAGCTGCAAAAATACCAAAGGGGAGGCCAGGCAGGCTGAGGACTCCAATTCTTGCCAACTCCTCACCGGCCTGCTGAGTGGGGCCCTGCCTGGCCTTTGGGGAGGTGGAAGGGAGACCGGCCAAGGGTAAATATCTGAGAGCAGGATGATCTCTCTGCCTTCCTTCCCGGAATTGGGAGGGAATCCAGGCCACATCCTGGGGCTGGGGGCGCTGATTGTGGAGCTGCACCTGGGATGGTGGCATCAGATCTCTGCAGGTTTCTTCCTCCTCCCTCTTGCCAAGAGAAGGGTGGATAGGGGGAGCAGGGGCAGGTTATTGCCAGCCCTAGGGCTGGGCAGTGACTCAGGGAAGCCTCAGGAAGTCGGAGAGAAGGCCGGCCGTAGCTGCGCCAGCTGGTGCTGGGAAAACAGCTTTCACTGATGAAGTTCATATACATGCCAGCAGCCCCCAGACCCCTGCCGTGCCCACCAAGTAAAGGGCACGCAGCCCTGTTTGACTTCCAGCCACCCTGCTGGCTGCCAGGGGCTGCAGGCAGGTCCCCGCTTTGAGACTTCGATTTCCTTTGGAGGCAGCCCAGCAGCATTCATTTGAATCTGTTTTCTCTGTGGTTACAGCGTGTGGGGCAAAGAATTTGGTTGCCTTACCCCTGCACTAGGCCCTCTTCCTACAGGGCCTTGGCCTCCTCAAGCTACTCTTCCCCCTCTCTCTAATCTTGTGAGGATGGGACAGTATTGGGGGCCCAGAGGAAAGAGTGGCTGGGCTTGGGGATGCATGAATGCTTACAGGGGTAATATATTGACTCTGTGGCCTTGTTCTCCAGGCATTGGGGTGGGATTTAGAAGAGAGGACCTGAAGAAGAAACTAGTTTGGTGAAGCCCTCAGTTGGCTCCTTCCCTTCCTGTCCTGTGACTCTGAGTCAGTTTCAAGGCCCTGCCAAGTTCCTTGAGAGCTGTGTTCCTGTTCTTGTTGCCCCCACCCCACCCCCACCCACTGTTAGGGAGCAGCCCCTGAATTCCTGTGGGGAGGAGGGGGAAATTAGGGAGCAGTCAAGCAGAACAGCAAGTCATTATACCTGTAGCTGTGTGGGGGCAGAAGAATCCCTGTTGGGTTGAGTATTGGTAATGGAGGATGAGTTTCAGCCCAAAGCAGGTAGCCCAATGATTTCTTTAGCTGTTGGGGAAACTAGTGGAAGTGGAGTTCCAGGCAGGGGTCCCAGAAAGTCACTGCCTTAGGAGTTTCCCAGTTTGCAAGAGGCATCATCTCTGATGGTGGTAGTTGAAGTGGGCAGTGAGTAGATGGAAGGAAGCCAGTGGTCCTGGAGAGGAGGAGCCCAGAGGAGGCCAGCAGGTGTCCCTGTCCCCAGACTTCCTGCCTCCTTGAATTCCAGCCACCCTTGCCCTGCCTCTCTTTCCTTTGGCCCTTCTTGGCCTCTTCCATCTCCTCCAGAACCATGCCTGAAACTGAGTCTAGGCAGCAGGGCTCCATCTTCTTCCCCAACTCCCATCCTCCTTAAGCCCCACCTTTTTCTGAGCCATACCTCAGTTTACCCTGAGGGTTCTTTCATGGCCCTTCTCCTAGACTCTCTCTCCTCCTGCCCTGTGACTTACTCCCCACCTCTTCTGACCCTCCCTAGGACATGAGGACATTGAGCAATAAGAACATTGCAGGAACAGGGGACTGGGACTGAGTAGAGGAAGTTTGGCCCATGTCACTGGTGCCCAACCTTTTGCCCCCATGGATCTTCCCTTTTGCATCTCTGTAGAGCTCATATTTTAAAATACTTTTCTCTCAAACTGGGTTTATTAGCATGTACCCTGCTTTTCCACTTCAAAAATTTATGCCATATGTCCAGCTTCCAGTCAGTGCTTCTGGTTAGCATGAGATAACTAGATTTATCATAAAAAGTAGATAAAAGGGCTGGGCTCAGTGGCTTACCCCTGTAATCCCAGCGCTTTGGGAGGCTGAGGCGGGCAGATCGCAAGGTCAGGAGATTGAGACCATCCTGGCTAACACGGTGAAACCCTGTCTCCACTAAAAACACAAAAAAATTAGCTGGGCGTGGTGGCGGGCGCCTGTAGTCCCAGCTACCCTTGAGGCTGAGGCAGGAGAATGGCATGAACCCAGGAGGCGGACCTTGCAGTGAGCCGAGATCCTGCCACTGCACTCCAGCCTGGGCGACAGAGCGAGACTCTGTCTCTAAAAAAAAAAAGAAAGAAAGAAAGTAGATAAAAGTCCAGTGAAAAGCAAAGATGTGTAATGTTTTGGTAGCCTGAGTGCTCTTATCCCAAGTAAAAGCAAAGTTAAAAAAAAATACTGGACTGAGCTAGTGGACCTGTGCTCTCTACCTTTTGGTGCCCCGAGAAGATGGTCCCTTTTCAAAGATGGGCTAGAATTGGGAAGCCTGTCAGTCAGCCTGCCAGCCAGCATTTATGCGAGGCCTCCTGTATATCCACCCTGAGCTCAGCATGGGGGTGTTGGGCAGGAGGTCATCCAGAGAAGGTGGGCTTCCAGGTGTGGGTTCTCACCAGCAAAGGGTGGGCGTCTCTGCAAGAGGGCCTACCCCACCCCATGGCTCTTTCATTCATACTCTCCAGACGTGGAACAGATGGCCATCGACTGGCTGACAGGCAACTTCTACTTTGTGGATGACATCGATGATAGGATCTTTGTCTGCAACAGAAATGGGGACACATGTGTCACATTGCTAGACCTGGAACTCTACAACCCCAAGGGCATTGCCCTGGATCCTGCCATGGGGTGAGAGTGACAGGCGGGGTTCTGGCCCTGGAAGGTGGGAGGCTGAGGCTACAGTGGTAAGGAGGGTGCCCAATGTCCAGACCCCATTTAACACGCATCTTCCCACAGGAAGGTGTTTTTCACTGACTATGGGCAGATCCCAAAGGTGGAACGTTGTGACATGGATGGGCAGAACCGCACCAAGCTTGTCGACAGCAAGATTGTGTTTCCTCACGGCATCACGCTGGACCTGGTCAGCCGCCTTGTCTACTGGGCAGATGCCTACCTGGACTATATTGAAGTGGTGGACTATGAGGGCAAAGGCCGCCAGACCATCATCCAGGGCATCCTGGTGAGGGAGCTGCTGTCTGAGGCTTTTGTGGGGGAACTGTGATCCAGGGCCTTCTGGTGAGGGGGAAGCCTCTGTAGGGGAACCGTTCTCTGAGTCTCCTGGTAAAGAGTGTGGATGCCCCAGGCCTCTAGTGGGAGTAGGGTGGGCGTGAATACTGCAGAGAAAGGACAAGATACGTCTTCCACTGTGATGGGAATAGTCATTTTAGAGACACCACTTCTGTTTACTTCCTTTTTCTCATTTGACCCTTATAATAACCCCTAGTTGATGAACAGGGAGGTGGTTCAGTTCCCTTTCAGCAGATGAAAAAGCAGGATCAAAGAGGTTAGGTGATCTGCCTGTGTTTGCAAAGCCAGGTGATAGCACTGGAACCTGGTCTAGAAGCCTTGCCGGCTTGGAGGTAGCATCTCCATTCTGGGATAATTAGGGTGAGCAACCAGCCCAGTTTGCCTAGGACTATCCCAGTTTTAGCCCTGAAAGTCTGGTAAGCCAGCAAACCCTTACCTTTGTCTTAGGCAAACTAGGACAGTTGGCCACCACAGATAAGCTATATGGGTAGTCAGGGTGTTACAGGGCTTGCTTGGGGCAAGCGTGTCCTCTTAGCCCTCATAACAGGCTAAGAATGTCCTCTGTGGACAGAGTTTAGAGCCCAACTCTAATTCAGTCTAAAATCACTAAAGTGTCTACCGAGTGCCTAATTCTGTGAAGGACAGGGTTTCTGCCCTCAAGGGGTCTGAGTAGAGTGGGTGAGATAAGTCCACAAATCACCATGCCAGACATGGATAGATAGCAGTGTCACGGAGGACGTATAGAAGGAGAAAACATCTCTGGTTAGAAGATCCCAGAAACTCTTCAAAGACATGCTCTGTAGAGGATGAGTGGGATCTTGGCAAGCAAAAATCTTCAGAATAGGTTAGTCCAGCCAGAGGAGACAGGAGTAAAGCATGGAGTTAAAAAATAGTGGGGCCAGGCACGGTAGCCTGCACCTGTAATCCCAGCACTTTGGGAGGCTGAGGCAGGAGAATTGCTTGAGCCTCGGAAGTCGAGACCAGCCTGAGCAACATAGGGAAACCCCATCTCTACACAAAAAATTTTTTAAATTAGCCAGGTGTTGGTGGTATGTGCCTGTAGTCCCGACTACTGAAGAGGCTGAAGCAGAAGGATGGCTTAAACCCAGGAGGTGGAGACTGCAGTGAGCCATGATCGTGCCACTGTACTTCAGCCTGGGTGACAGAGTGAGGTCCTGCCTCAAAATAAATAAATAAATAAATAGAAATAAAAAACTACAGGATGAATTGGGGAATACAGGTCATGAACTCTGGAGGAAGCTGAGGGGATCTCCAGGGCAGAGGGAGGAACCCCTGTCATCTCATGCTGTCCATTCTTGCCTGCCCATCTCAGATCGAGCACCTGTATGGCCTGACCGTGTTTGAGAATTACCTCTATGCCACCAACTCGGACAATGCCAATGCCCAGCAGAAGACGAGTGTGATCCGTGTGAACCGCTTTAATAGCACCGAGTACCAGGTTGTCACCCGGGTGGACAAGGGTGGTGCCCTCCACATCTACCACCAGCGGCGTCAGCCCCGAGGTGAGCAGGGCTCCATGGCCTCTCCAAAGCTGGCTTTACCCCACGACGGCTCTGGGCCCTTGGGATCACAGCCCCTCTATGGGCCCTCCTGTGGGGACCCTGGCTTCCTTCATGTCATGGCTGATTCTCCTAGCCATCCACTCGGGCTACCTGGCCCCCCCAGCTTCCCCTGCCAGCCCCCGTCTACCCACTCAGCCTCTAGATCCCACTCTGTCCCTCCCATTCCCCTTGCCAGTCTGGAGCAGGAGAACCTGGCCATGGACAACCCTGGAACTCTCTCCCCTGACTACTGAAGCCCCCACCCAAGAATCTGAAGCCTGGATTGTTGGGGGGGTCAGAGGATTTCCACCCCTGTGGCTTCCAAATTCTAAAATGGGATAGCAAGCACAAAGACCACAGCAGCAGGGGGTGTGGTCAGATTTAGGAAGCCTTCTCAAGGCCTGGCACAGGGGCTCTGAGGGGTCCTGACAGCTCTTCACCCTGTCCCCAGTGAGGAGCCATGCCTGTGAAAACGACCAGTACGGGAAGCCGGGTGGCTGCTCTGACATCTGCCTACTGGCCAATAGCCACAAGGCGAGGACCTGCCGCTGCCGCTCCGGCTTCAGCCTGGGCAGTGATGGGAAGTCATGCAAGAGTGAGTGACAGGGAAGGGGGTTCGTGCCCGTTGGGAGGCGGCAGGAGGGTATCCTCAGGTGTCCCCCACAGCCTGGCTACCTCTGTCTGGCAGGGAGATGAAGGAAGTGTCTCAGAGTGTACCTGCTAGTGAGGGCAGAGATGGGACTCGAATCCACATTTGAAAAATGTGCTTTTCTCACTCGCCCACTGGACTCTGCAGAAAACTAAACTGATTCATTCAGCAAGTGTCTAGTGAGCAGTGAGCACTCACTACATGTTTGGCACTGTTCTGGTCATCAGGATTAAGCAGTGAACGAGACAGATGTTGTCCATGGCCTCATGGAGCTTACAGTCTAGTTGGGGAAACAAATAAATGTGTAACTTTAGGGGTAATAAGTGGTTATGAAGAAAATGAAACAGAGAATAGTCAGGTGTGGTGGCTCATGCCTATAATTCCAGCACTTTGGGAGGCCGAGGCAGGCAGATCACTTGAGGTGAGGCGTTCCAGACCAGCCTGGCCAACATGGTGAAACCCCGTCTCTACTGAAAATACAAAAATTAGCTGGGTGTGGTGGTGCATGCCTATAATCCCAGCTACTCAGGAGGCTGAGGCAGGAGAATCGCTTGAACCTGGGAGGTGGAGGTTGCAGTGAGCTGAAATGGCACTACCGCACTCCAGCCTGGGTGACAGAGCGAGACTCCATCTCAAAAATTAAAAAATAAATGAATAAATAAAGCAGACAATAAAGTTAATGAGGACAGTGAGGGCCTCTCTGAGGATGTGGCATTTGAGCCAAGCTCTCTGTGAAATGAAGAGGGCAACCATGTAACTCCCTGAGGGAGGAGCATGTCTGGCAGAGGGAATCAACAGTGCAAAGGCCCCGAGGCCAGCGTGAGCGTGGCAAGCCAGAGGGACAGCATGACGGCCAGCAGGGCTGAGTAGTGTGAGGGCAGAGAAGGAGGGAGGGGTTGGATTTTATTATAACTGGGATGGGAAGCTCATGGTGACTTTTGAGAATGGAAGTGACATGATTGGATTCACATTTGTATAAAAGTCACGTAGCTGCTGGGTGGGGGATGGGCAGTAGGGAAGTAGCCAGGAGACTGTTTCAGTGTAGTGGGCAAGAAGTGATGTGGTTTGCACTAGGATGGCAGCAGAGGAAGTGGTAAACAATGATGTAACTCCAACATATTTTGAAGGTATTCCTTTTATACCACTGATTTCATGACTGATCAGTGGGCACTTAGCTGAAAACCTGCTATTCTTCCCTCATTTCCTACCCTTGGAGTGCAGAGGTCAGACCCCGGTGTGTTGCGGCCAAGACCCAGTGTCCTGCATGTTAGCGTGTGTGTGGTCAGTCCATCTGACCCAGAGTCTCACCTCTCCAACGTCTCCTGACCCATCACAGCTAGGGCATTGCAGCCCCTTGGCCGCAGCCCCTGGGTGGGGATGATGGTCGTGTGTGTGGCTGACTGTACCCTGGCTTGTGCCTGCTCTAGAGCCGGAGCACGAGCTGTTCCTCGTGTATGGCAAGGGCCGGCCAGGCATCATCCGGGGCATGGATATGGGGGCCAAGGTCCCGGACGAACACATGATCCCCATTGAAAACCTCATGAACCCCCGAGCCCTGGACTTCCACGCTGAGACCGGCTTCATCTACTTTGCTGACACCACCAGCTACCTCATTGGCCGCCAGAAGATCGATGGCACTGAGCGGGAGACCATCCTGAAGGACGGTACAGGCTCCTAGGGATGTGGCCCATGGGGATGGAAGGGGGCTGGGGCCCAGACATCTGTTTCTCGGTGCCCTCTCAGCAGGATGGTCCCCTGATGACCGGCTGGCTGCACTGGTTGGCATGGAGATGAGGGGATAGACAGATTGACCCCTGTGTGACCCCCTTCTTGGCTGAGCTGAAGAGGCAGGAGGATGGATGGGTTAGGCAGCATGGGCTGTCCTTGCCAGCCCTTGGGAAAACTCAGGGTCTCTCTGCATTGGCTCAGAGCCCTGGAGCTGCACACAGCAGACAGCCAGGAGACAACTGAGGTCTTGAATTGGAGACAGGCCTGCCAGATCAAAACAGGGCACACCCACACGTATGTGCGCACACAGGGTCTGTGCAGCTGACCTTACAGCCGCCAAAAACTGCATGCTATTGTGTCCTGAGAAAATCGTGTTTTGTGAATTGCATCCAGGTCTTCCCTCTTAGCTGCTTGGGCAGGTTCACAGTGCATCGTCTTTTTAATGTCTATGTGAAGGATTCTGAGCTGTACGAGTTCTGCCCCAAATCTGCACTTGGGCCCCAGGATCAGGCCACCTCCTCATCAATCTGGCGGATGCCAGTTATAACCTTTGCCCTGCACCCCATCCACACTGCAGTTCAGAGAAAACCAACAGTCAGCAATCATATCATAAGACTTTGGGGAAATCAAAAGTAACTCATCAGGAAAAGATTGGGGATCCCTATACCAAGGGAACTGCTATTTAAAGGACACTTGGAGTGAAGCCTTTGGCTAAGTGAAAAATCACTTCCTAATTTATTCATTTTGTTAGTTCAGGATTTTTAGGCCTAGGATATGATGTCACACTTGTGCCCAGAGCCACATACCCGTTGTTTCAGCTCTCCACTCAGGCACAGGCCAGATGCCCTCATGCAAGAGCCCACATCAGCCATGTAGTTTACTGTCTGCCACGTGTGGTTTTGAGAGGCTGGCCCCAGTACAAATGGCAGCACACAGGGCCTTCCCCTATTCCTCTTCCAGCCTCCTATTCCTGCCCCCACCCACCTGTCTAGGGCCCCAGAGGGTCTCTGCACCCCTCTCACCCCTCTGTAGCCCAGGCTGCTCAAAGGTACCTGAGTTCGGGAGGGCCAGAGGCAGGCAGCTTTGAACTTCCTTTGAAGCTGTTCATCACTGATCCCTCTTCCCCCAACAGGCATCCACAATGTGGAGGGTGTGGCTGTGGACTGGATGGGGGACAATCTGTACTGGACGGACGATGGGCCCAAAAAGACAATCAGCGTGGCCAGGCTGGAGAAAGCTGCTCAGACCCGCAAGACTTTAATCGAGGGCAAAATGACACACCCCAGGGCTATTGTGGTAGATCCGCTCAATGGGTGAGTCCTCCCAGGCCTTGGGGGTGGGAGGAGCTGGGAGTGTGTGGGCCTCAGAGAACTAGAAGATGAAATGGACAGGGAAGCAGGAGAAGGCAACTGAGGCAGGATACTTTAGCAGGAATGGGAGGCTGCAAGGGGAGAAGGAGTCCCTGTCTTCAGGGAAATAGGAGTGATTCCTTAAACATAGAAGAAATCTGATCCTGTCACTCCTAGCTCAGAGCCTTCCACCAGCTCCCCTTACCCTGAGAATGAGGCCCACGTTCTCATCAGGCTTGCACAGCCCCACAGCGTCTGCCTGGCCCTTGTCTGACCTCATCTGCATCTCACTTCCCACACTTGAAGTTCTGTCCCCACTGCCTGCTGTCTCTTTCTCAAACAAGCACCCCAGCTCCTCCTGCCTCAGGGCTTTTGCTCTTGGAGTTCCTTGGCCTGGAACTCCCAGATATTTGCAGGACTGGCTCCTTCTCTACATCAAGTCTCACTCATGCCACCTCCTCATGGCGGCCTTCTCCATCACTCTCCTCACACTCACCCCCACCTGCAGCCCGGTCACTCTCCACCCCATCACCCTGCTTTATTTCCCTCCTGGCCTTTATTGCTCTCCATGTAACCTTGATTGACCTGTTTCTTGTGGGATAGGAGCTCCATGGGAGCAGGGACCTTGGCTGCCTTGGTCTCCACTGCATCCCTGAATGCCAAAACTGTGCCCAACTTAAAGACACTCAGCGAATATTTGTTGAATGGAGTGAATGAATGAAATGTGTGGTCCAGGGATGAGCAGGACAGGAGACCCCTTTGAGGAGCTCTGGGACAGCACTCATGGATTGGGATCACAGGGGAGGCTGTTGATGGGAGAGTGGGCCCACGTGGTGCTGACCAGTCACTGCCCACAGGTGGATGTACTGGACAGACTGGGAGGAGGACCCCAAGGACAGTCGGCGTGGGCGGCTGGAGAGGGCCTGGATGGATGGCTCACACCGAGACATCTTTGTCACCTCCAAGACAGTGCTTTGGCCCAATGGGCTAAGCCTGGACATCCCAGCTGGGCGCCTCTACTGGGTGGATGCCTTCTACGACCGCATTGAGACGATACTGCTCAATGGCACAGACCGGAAGGTGGGCAGGCATGTGCCTGTGTGCGGGAGTCCGTGTGCATTGCTAGACTATGCTTGTGCATGGTTGAGGTTCTGTGTGAGGATGTGGGTATCTGTGTGTGTCCAGGCCTGTGTGCCTTGTGTATGTTTATCTGTGCGTCTATAGATATGTACATCTGTGTGCTTGCATATCTTATATATTGTGTTATTTGTTTGAGGATTGCCTCCATTTGTGTCTCTTTGTGTCTATTTGTGTTGTCTGTGAAGTTGACTGTCCACGTGCCAGTCTCTGCATACACATCATGTGCGCCTCCTCGTACGTGCATAGATACACAGCATGCCTTGGTGTGTGTCTGCACTCTCTGCAAGTGTGAGTGCCTAGGGGCGGCATATCTCTACACTTGGTCATTTGGGTTGTCACGTGCTTCATGAGTCATGTACATGTTCTAGTATATAAGGCCCTTCATGATACGGCCCCTGACCCCCTCTCTGGTCTCTTTTTCCCCCACTTCCTGCATCCCAACACTCTTTGAACAAGCAGCACTAGGCAGATTGTTCCTCCCAGCACACGTCACAGAGCATCTGCCCTCTGTGCCATTACTCATGCAGTTCATTCCACATGGAATGTTCACCCCAGCTCCTCTTCCCCTGGCAGAGTGCTCAGGGGCCACCTCCTCTAGGATGTCATCTCCAGACCCCTCTTCACACTGAATCACCCGTATGTGCCCTGCATGAGACAGTGGGCAGCTCATGGGCAGAGACCATGTCATTTTCACCTCTTAATACCTACTACAGCTCAGCCCCTAATAGATCCTGGTAAATGTTGAAGAAATGAATAGATGAATACTGACTGTCTACTCATTTGTGTGTGTGTGTGTGTGTGCACGTGTGTGTGCGTGTGTGTATGTTTGGGGACTATGAATGAATGTGAATGAGCCCAGGAGAGGATGGTGAGGATGGTGACCAACCTCACCATCAGCATCCTTGCTGGATCACTCGATCACCTGCTGGCTTCAGGATCTACCATCCTACTGTGTGCAAAGCTATCACCCCCAGGGGCTTCCAGGCTAATGGGGGAAACAAAGCAAACACCATGCTCAGGACATAGACAAATTAATGTACAAAAAGTGATCTCACAGGCCTCCCTCAATTTTCTTCCAAGTCCTGAGTAACATCCTCTCCATCCCTAGATTGTGTATGAAGGTCCTGAGCTGAACCACGCCTTTGGCCTGTGTCACCATGGCAACTACCTCTTCTGGACTGAGTATCGGAGTGGCAGTGTCTACCGCTTGGAACGGGGTGTAGGAGGTGCACCCCCCACTGTGACCCTTCTGCGCAGTGAGCGGCCCCCCATCTTTGAGATCCGAATGTATGATGCCCAGCAGCAGCAAGGTACCCCCTTGGGGCCGGGGGCAGCGTGGGACCTGGAAGGGGTGGTGGGACCTAGGCAGGGATTTGAGACTTCCCTGGGGGTGAAGGCACTTCCCAGGGATCCTAGGCTCTGACTTTTGAGGATCCTGAGAAGAGAACTCCCCCCAACACAATCTGATTCTCTGTTCCCCATTTCCCTTCCTGCCCCATGTCTGTGTCTCCTGTTCTTCAACATGATCTTCTTCCTCTCCATATTTCCTCTTTCTGTCCCCGTATCTTCATGTGTCTCCTCCCCTATCCCTTCTCTGGCCTCTCTTGACCTCCTCCTCCCCTTGCCCTTCTCCACGGCCCCTCCCCACAGTTGGCACCAACAAATGCCGGGTGAACAATGGCGGCTGCAGCAGCCTGTGCTTGGCCACCCCTGGGAGCCGCCAGTGCGCCTGTGCTGAGGACCAGGTGTTGGACGCAGATGGCGTCACTTGTTTGGGTATGAGGGGCCTGACTAGGTGGGAGTGGGAAGCAGACCCCAGCAGGAGGACGCCTCAGAGAGGGGTGGGGAGGCTCCAGGGTCCCAGTCAGAGATTAAGGAGGCAATGAGGGGGCCTGAGGGGGCCAACAGGAATCAAGGGAGGGGGTGAGCAAAGGCTCTGGGGGCTAGGAGGGAGTATAGGGAAGATGGGAGGCTGGGAGGGACTTGCGAGGGGATGGCGATTAGGGGAAACTGAGTGAAGAATGGACAGCTATGGATGGAAGGAGAAAATTATCCTTTACTTCTTTTAAATGTATTTCTCCATTACTCAAGTAAAATAATAATAGTTCCAAATATTGGAAATTACTTTGGGAGGCCAAGGCAGGCGGATCACTTGAGGTCAGGAGTTTAAGACCAGCCTGGTCAACAAGGCAAAACCCCGTCTCTACTAAAAATACAAACATTAGCCAAGCGTGGTGGCAGGCACCTGTGATCCTAGCTACTCGGGAGGCCGAGGCAAGAGAATCACTTGAAGCCAGGAAGCAAAAGTTGCAGTGGGCCGAGATCATGCCACTGCACTCCAGCCTATGCAACAGAGGGAGACTCTATCTCAAAAAAAAAAAAAAAAATTTAAATAAAAAAAATATATAATATATATGTTGGAAATTAGAGAGGAGAAAAAAGCCCAAATCCCACCGGTGAGCAGCACTACATTGTTAGCATTGCGGTAAAGTGAACACCATTCTTTTTTCCTCAGGGGGATTATGTTGTTTTTTACATAACTATAATCATCTCTTTATAAAATGTCTTCTGCCTTTTTTGGTTCAAGTGTCACAGCATTTTCTGTGTTATTATTGCATGATTTTAATAAGCCTTGTTTTTTCTAAAAGTGGGTTGTATTCATTGTAAAACTAAGTAAGTAAGGCCGGGCACAGTGGCTCACACCTGTATGTAATCCCAGCACTTTGGGAGGCCGAGGCAGCCACTGCACATACTGTTCTGTTTCCTGCTTTTGTCACTTGACAGCATGTAATGAGTATGTAAGCAGCATTTTTAATGGCTAAAATACCTTTCATTTGGTAAATATAATGTAATTTACTCAACTGTTTCTCTACTATTGGATGTTTAGGTTGTTTCCAGTTTTTTGATATAATCCCAACCCACATTTGTTGAGCATGGACTACGTGCTCAGCACTGTCATAGACATTTCCCTTGCAGTAATTTGTTTACCCCTAAAAACATCCTGGTGGGAAAGGTGGTTTTATTATCCCCATTTTACAGATGAAAAAACTGAGGCCCAAAGTTAGAGCAGGATTTAAACCCAGGAAGTTTGACCCAGAGCCTGTTTTGTAATCATACCTCTGCTATTTCTCACATCATCATGCCTGCCCATATTCTGGATGGTTTCCTTAGGATAGAATCCCGGAAGTGAAAATGGGTCAGTGCAGCCATAGTGTACAGCTAAGAGGGAGTGGCTGGCGTCAGGAGAGGGCATTGACTGAGGGGGTTAAGGAATGGAGGGGCCAAGGTAATGGGAGGATCATCCACATGGAAGTTGAAATCACCAAGAATTGAACCAGGAGTGATTTTGGAGAAAGTGCTGGTGAGCCAGGAGCTAAAAACCCTTACAGATGACAGGGTGCGGCTTGGGAGCCTTCCAGAAGTAGATGTTTGTGTAGAAACATGATGTAAGGGGAAGAACAGTCCAGGGAACAGCAGTGAGGAGCAAGGAGGACACATACCAGCCTCCAGACCCATGGTCCACGGGATACGGGAGGGGAAATCGCCACCCATGGGGCCATGGGAATTTTAAGAGATTAGAGAGGAGTGAGAGATGAGTCAGACCAGGCAAGCGCACAGCTATGAGGTCTGGAGACCGGACTCACACAGGAGCCTGCACTTGTGGAGGTTACCAAGGCGCAGACAAAGGATGTCGTGATTTAGCTGCTAATGGGCCAAGACAGATAGTGATGGTGAGGTGTACATGCTGGGGACAGGAGGGGTGGAGCCTGTGCGGTTCTGGTGCCTGTCTTCACTCCTGCTGGTGGGGTCGATGAAACTGTGAAAGAAAAAGTCCAGGGACCGGGGCAGGGCCCTGGGGTTCCCGGAGATGACTATCAAGGGGCAGTTCATGGGAGAAGGCAGAGAAGGAGTGGGGAGAGCCTGTTTGGTGGTGACAGAGGTATAGAGGCGATGGGCTCTCTTGGACACCATTTGATTCTCAGATCACACTGAAGTACAGCAAGTATTAAGTAGAGTAAACATCACTATTATTGCTTGGGAAAGAATTGCAGTTTCCATCCAGATAATTTGTTCATGAAGAATTTTGTACTAGAAAAAATTACTTTGTATTATTAAAAAATAGTAAAACAAACAAAAATGGTGCAAAGGGCTTAGCACTTGTCCCACGACTGGGGTCTGACTTTCCCCCTCACGATCCTGTGGTGCCCACAGCGAACCCATCCTACGTGCCTCCACCCCAGTGCCAGCCGGGCGAGTTTGCCTGTGCCAACAGCCGCTGCATCCAGGAGCGCTGGAAGTGTGATGGAGACAACGACTGCCTGGACAACAGTGATGAGGCCCCAGCCCTCTGCCGTGAGTCACCCTCCCTGCCCCACCCTGTTGGATGGCAGACCTGCAGGGCAGCTCAGCTCTGGCAGTGCCTATCCCAGAGTGAGCAGGAAGCTGGGGGCACCCAACCTCTCGCTGACCCCTGACTCATTCCCTCCCCAGATCAGCACACCTGCCCCTCGGACCGATTCAAGTGTGAGAACAACCGGTGCATCCCCAACCGCTGGCTCTGTGACGGGGACAATGACTGTGGGAACAGTGAAGATGAGTCCAATGCCACTTGTTCAGGTGTGGAATGGGGCTCAGACCACACTAGGCACCCCTCAGTCAAGGAGGCAGGGGAGACGAGGGGTCAGGCCTGGGAAAGAAAGAAAAGAACCCAGGGGCCAGGTTTGGTGGCTCATGCCTATAATCTCAGCACTTTAGGAGGCTGAGGTGAGAGGATCACTTGAGCCCAGGAGCTCAAGACCAGCCTGGCCAACATAGTGAGACCTCCCACTCTCTACAAAAATTTTTAAAAATTTGCCAGGCGGGGTGGCGTGTACCTCTAGTCCCAGCTACTTGAGAGGCTGAGGTGGGAGGATCACTTAAGCCTGGGAGGTTGAGGCTGCAGTGAGCCATGGTCATGTCACTGCATTCCAGCCTAGACAAGAGCGAGACCTGTCTCTAAAAGTAAAATAAAATAAAGGAGGAAAGGAATTTAGGGCAGAGAGGATGGAGCCCTGAGCAGGAGGGGGGTCTGCTATCCCCTTCCCAGCCTGGGACACTGAGAGGGCTGAGCTTGCAGGGCATGGAGCACAGCTCTAGACTGCAGAGCAGTAACAAGGCAGGGTAGATCTCCTCCTGGGAGGATACCAGAGACCCCTTGAGAGAAAGAGTAAAGCATCCAGTAAGACCAGAGAGACGGTGTTGAATTCTCTAAGAGAAATGGTTTTGGATCCTTGGAAATAAGGGACACCAAAGGCAGAGAATAACAGGGAAGAAGAGGCAGTGAAGAGAGGGTCGGGACAACGAGTACTCACGCCCATCCCTGCCCCCCAGCCCGCACCTGCCCCCCCAACCAGTTCTCCTGTGCCAGTGGCCGCTGCATCCCCATCTCCTGGACGTGTGATCTGGATGATGACTGTGGGGACCGCTCTGACGAGTCCGCCTCGTGTGGTAAGAGGGATGGGCAGAGGGAGTCAGGCTGGGCCTGGGGAAGGGGCATCCTGAGAGCATGCCACTTGGGGGTGCCCGAGACACCTGCGACTCAGTACTTGGGTGGCCTTGAGCAAGTTAATCTCGGTGGCCTCTGTGAGAGGAGAGCCCCATCATCACAGCATTGTGTCTCAGCAAACTCATGCAGGAAAAGCACGCAGCACAGGTCCTGTGTCTGCTGACTCATGGGGATGAGTGAGTGAGCGGAGTTTCCAGCAGAGGCACTGCTGTGGGGCCTTCCCCACCCTTCCTGACTGGGCTAAGGGCTGCCGGTTATGGGAGGGCCCCTGCACTCACCTGCCCAGTATCGTGGTGCTGTGTAATCTTGAAGGCCCTACTCAGCTACTTTCTTCCTCACAGCCTATCCCACCTGCTTCCCCCTGACTCAGTTTACCTGCAACAATGGCAGATGTATCAACATCAACTGGCGATGCGACAATGGTAAGAGCTTGCTCTCTTCACCTGCCAATTCCTAAGACAGCTAGAGGCTACAGCCAGGCCCTTCAGGGAAGGCAAAGGGCTTTAGAATCCAGCGGGGCCTCCCTCCAGGACACTGAATCCCTGCTGGGTTGCCTGGGAGAAAATAGAA
This sequence comes from Macaca thibetana thibetana, assembly GCF_024542745.1. Lineage (NCBI taxonomy): Eukaryota > Metazoa > Chordata > Mammalia > Primates > Cercopithecidae > Macaca > Macaca thibetana. The sequence goes on from NC_065588.1 coordinate 53,465,921, forward strand.
GTCAGAAATGCCAGGAGGGAGTCACAATGGACCAAGGGGAGACCCTAGCCATCACCTTTTAGTGTCGTTCCTACCCCAGGCAGGGCCTGAGCTGCCCACCCTCTAGTAGGGCTCGGGGGCCAGGGAAAGACGAGTGAGATGGGCCAGAGAGGCAGAGTGAGGAGAAACCGGTGCCTGATTCCTTTCTCCCTGCAAACCCCCATCTCCTGGAGTCCTTGGTGCACCCCTCAGGCTCTGGGCTTGCGGCTCGGAAGCCCACCTGGCGGTTAGCCATGGACCAGGTGATGTCAACCTCGAGCCACCGGGGCTATTGTGTGTGTAAATGTGCGGGCAGGTGACCGCCGTGTGTGGTGTCTCAGGGCTCTATTGGGTCTGCGTTGTGTTGTGACGTGCTGCCCCAGTGGTTCCTGTCCCAGCTGATGTGTGAGCAGATGTGTTGGGTCAGTGCCACGTTGCCCCTCACCTTTGCTGTGTCTCGCGTGCCAATGGTTGCCCCGGCGGTTTCTGTGTTTCAGAGAAGGATTGTGGGGACGGCTCTGACGAACAGACCTGTCCTGAGCCTGCCGGTCAGTGCATAGAAGCACATGCACCATCACCCACAGCCCAGCTGGCCCCAGCCCCCTGCAGGTTCTCCAGGCCCCCACTCCAGAGCTGCTAGGATATGAAGAAAAAGCAACAGAGAGGAGGGAGAGCAGAAAACAGGGAGAAAGCAAATAGTGGGCAGGAAAGAAGCAGAGAGGGCAGAGGGAGCCTCTCAGGAAAGGAGATGACAGAGAGGTGGTGACAAGAAGGCCAAGATGTAGGGGGAGGAGAGAGTTAGAGAAGCAAATCCAGTTGGAAAAGAGGCAGGAACATAATCCAAACCGCAGTCTCCACCACATGTCCCATAAGTGTCGAGGGTCAAGTTGAGTAGCCCCCACCCAAGGCCGAGAAAGCAGGAGCTTCCTTCAGTCAGCCTCAGTGAGCTTGGTCCAGAAGTGGCCCCCACCCTTGCCAACCACAGGCAGGGCCCCTGTGAGCCAGGCACCCAGAGCATGGTACTCAGCAGTGCCAGGCTCAGGGCAGGCCTGTAAAGCTCGTCTCACCCCATTAGAGAGACCTTACCTGTACCCCACCTACCTCTCTCCCTCCAAAACTAGAGAAACCCCTGCCTTTTCCCCAAACACAAGCAGACCCCTGTTCCCACACCTGCCAGAAAGGGGGAAGGAATGTTTAATGTTCCCTACACCCAGCCTTTCTGAGCTTCAGTGAGGGGCCCTCCAGGAGCCTTCTCCTCCTCCCCATTCCGACCACGTGGGCCATGGTGCATGCTGCAGTCTATGCAGTTTCTGTGTCTTTTCTGTTTGTTATTTTCCCAGCGGGGGGGTTGGGGTGGGCCGAGGGTGGGTTCTGGGCAGGGGGCCCAAGCTGGGATCACAGAGAAGGCTGCTCCACCAACTCCCTCTTTGCCTGTCCCCTTCTTCCTTCCCCCCAGACAATGACTGTGGGGACAACAGTGACGAAGCCGGCTGCAGCCACTCCTGCTCTAGCACCCAGTTCAAGTGCAACAGCGGGCGCTGCATCCCCGAGCACTGGACCTGCGATGGGGACAATGACTGCGGAGATTATAGTGATGAGACGCATGCCAACTGCACCAACCAGGGTGGGCACCGGGGGCCCGTGGGGCGGGGATGAGATCGAGCCCCCTGCATCAGACACCCAGCCCATCCATCTTTCAGACCCATGGTGCGTCGGCCACCATTTGGGAGCCAGAGGTAGCCTAGGCATGGCTCTTGTCCTTCAGGAGCTCCCGGTCCTGTGGGAGAGGGAGGTTGCCAAAAAATAATTGCCACACACTGTTAATATCATGCGCTTTGCAGTTGGTGGCCTTGGGTTTGAGCTCCAGCTCTGCAGCTTATTATCTGGGTGGCCTTGAGCAAGTTACTTAATCTCCATGGGCCTCTGTGAGTTTTGTCTGCAAAGTGGGGTAATAATAGCACCAACATTACAGCGTTGATGTGGGGGTTTAGTGAGATCATGCACGAAGAGCGCTCAGCACACAGCCTGTGTTTGGTAAATAGTAGCTTGAGAAAAGGATGCTGCAGGCAGGGATGAATGAGCATGAGGAGACAGAGGAGAGAGGGGCTGGCTCCACAAGGCTCCCAGTGCCCTGGCCTCTGGAGCTCAGCCTCAGGGGCGGTGGAGGCCTAGTTTTCTAGAGGGATGGGATGTTTTCCTCTCAAGGGATGCTGGCTTTCTAGCTCTGGCCTATTATTACCATGGAGGAATGTAAACCCAGGGTTGCCTTGACTTCAGGAGAAATCAGATGTGCAGATTTTTATGTGGAAACTACCAAACTTTTAACACTACAGTGTTAGTTTCTCTCATCTCACAGTTCTAGAGGCTTGAAGTCCCAGACCCAACTGTTGGCAGGGTGGGTTCCTTCTGAGGCCGTGTGGGAGATTCTGTCCCAGGCCTCTCCCCAGCCTCTGTGGTTTGCTGGCAATCTTTGCAGCTCCTTGGCTTGTCAAAACTTGACCCGATCTCTGCCTTCGTCTTCACAAGGTGTCCTCCCTGTGGGCATGTCTGTCACTAGATCCCCATTTCCCCTTTCTGTGAGGACACCTGTCATATTGGATTAGGATGCACCCTTATGACCTCATCTTAAGTTGAGCATCTGCAAAGACACTATTTCCAAATAAAGTCATATTCACAGGTATTATGGGGTAGGACTAATATCTTTTTAGGGAATACAATTCAAGCCATACCAACTGGCAGTTAATTTTAGAAGTTTTAAAAGGCTGGGTGCAGGCCAGGCATGGTGGCTCATGCCTATAATCCGAGCACTTTGGGAGGGTGAGGTGGGAGGATCACTTGAGGCCACGGGTTGAAGACCAACCTGGTCAACATAGTGAGACCCCCATCTTGGAAAAAAAAAAAAAAGGTTGGGTGTGGTGACTCACACCTGTAATCCCAGCACTTTGGGAGGCAAGGCAGGAGGATCACTTGTTTCTAGGAGTTTAAGACCAGCCTGGGCAACATAGTGAGACCCCTTTCTCTACAAAAAATAAACAAAATTAGCACTTGCCTGTAGTCCCAGCTACTCAGAAGGCTGAGGTGAGAGGATCACTTGAGCCCAGGAGGTTGAGGCTGCAGTGAGCTGGGTGACAGAATCAGACCTTGTCTCAAAAGAAAAAAAAAGTTTAAAAAAAAACTACAGACCAAACTCTTCCCGCAGGCCTCATCTGACCCATGGACCATCAGATTACAGCCTCTGCCTTACAGAGTTAGGGCACATTCCCACCCTAGTAGGAAAAGACTGTAATCTGATGGTCCATGTCGAGTGCCCACCTTGAGCCCCGCCCTGAGAGGGAGGACAGCTAAGGCTACAGGAAGCTCAGGAGATAGTCTCCAGGGCCATCTCTGTGAAGGGGAGGGTAAGGGGCACAGGTGATATCCCTTGGGGTTCTGAGAAGGGGCCTCTGGAGGCTGCATGGTGTGGTGAGAAGAGCTCCCTGCCCCTCCCAGATAAGCTGGGCAAATTTGGACAAGTTGCTTCCCCTGAGCCTGGGCATCCTCCTGTATGAAATGAGCTGAGGTATGTGAGGCCTGGCGTGGGGGAGCAGGATGTCACTACTGGTAGCAGTTGTTAACTATGGTATGAGCTGGATGATCTGGGACCATTCAGGAGGAGTTGTGTTTAGACTGCAGGTAAATGGACGGAAGGGAGGGTCTTCCAGTGGGGATGGCATGGTCTGGAGAATGCTGTCGTCAAGACTTACAGGGTGAAATTGAGCACTTCTGTAGGGTGACAGTGGTGCCAGGTGGGGCCGTTCAAACCGAGGGAAAGGCTCATGCAGGGACAGTGGAGAATGAGGCTGTCCTCAAAGGGGGCAGATGATGACAGCAGGTGTAAATCAGTAAGAGGCTTGATTTGGGAGGCATGGGAACCTTTGAAGTATTTCCAAGCTGGAAGGTGCTGTGATGTAGGAGATGATTTCGGAACACAGCCCTGGAGGAAGATTAGATTGAAAAGAGGTTCAGGGGCCCCAAGAAAGGAAAATCAGTTCAGAGACTGCTGCTGAAAGTCCCGGCATGAGATGAGAGCATCAGCCAGGTCCAGGGTAGGGAAGGGGGAGGAGCAGGGTGCCTGTGGCAGCATGAGTGTATGAGTGTGAGACTCCACCAGGCAGTGCTCCTGCTCCTCTCCAGGCCTCCTGAGTCAGATCTCAGGACAGCAGCCAGAGTGATCCTGACAACATAAGTCAGATCATGCCCCAGCCCTACCCTCGAGCCTGTACTGGTTCCCTGCACCCTTGGAACGAATGCCAAGCCCCTCTGCATGGCCTGCAGGGCCCCCTCCCCTACCCCTCTGACCTGCATTCCTGCCCTCCCCTCCCCCTGCACTCTACTCCAGCCGTGGTGTTTCCTTTTTTTTTTTTTCTTTTTTTTTGAGATGGAGTCTCACTCTGTTGCCCAGGCTGGAGTGCAGTGGTGCAATCTCAGCTCACTGCAAGCTCCGCCTCCCAGGTTCATGCCATTCTCCTGCCTCAGCCTCCGGAGTAGCTGGGACTACAGGCGCCCGCCACCACGCCCGGCTAATTTTTTGTATTTTTAGTAGAGATGGAGTTTCACTGCATTAGCCAGGATGGTCTCGATCTCCTGACCTCGTGATCCACCTGCCTTGGCCTACCAAAGTGCTGGGATTACAGGCGTAAGCCACTGCGCCCGGCCTGTGTGGCATTTTCTGAAGTGCCAGCATAGTCCTGTCTCGGAGATGAGACTTTGCAGTGGCTGTTCCCTTTGCCTGGAGTGTGCCTCCAGGGATCCTCCGGGCTCACTCGCTCTTCATGCAGGCCTCTGCTCAGATGCCTTCTGCCCAGAGGCCTTCCCTGAGCATCTTACCTGACAGATCACCCCCATCGCTCTCAGCCTTTACCCAGCTTTATCTCCATAGCTTTATCAATACCTGAAATTACAGTCAAGATTTATAGGTTATGTCTTGTCTGTGTTCCCCATTAGAACCTAAGCTCTGTGAGGGTAAGGACTTTGTCTGGTTCAGTACTGGCCCCAGGACAGTGCGTGGCACACAGGAGGCACTCAGTAAACATTTGTGGCATGAATGAATGAAATAGAGGCTAAGGTGGTGGGCATTTGGGCTCAGGCCTTAGCAAATTGCTTCTCCAGTCGACATCTCCTGTGTCAATGTGGGGATTAGATGAGATGATTGTGGGCCCTTGGAGGTGTGATGCCTCCTGACTCTACTACTGAGTTGGTGCTTCCAAGGAGTGTCAGCAAAACTCAGCAGACTCTCCAGGCCTGCCTCTGCTCATAGCCCCAGGCTGGGCATACCGGGGTTGCAGGGCGGGTTGCAGGCCGCAGGGATGAGGAGGGCTGACCTGGGCAACCCCTCCCTCCTGAGGCCCTCTCCTGTCCCTCTGCAGCCACGAGGCCCCCTGGTGGCTGCCACACTGATGAGTTCCAGTGCCGGCTGGATGGACTGTGCATCCCCCTGCGGTGGCGCTGTGATGGGGACACTGACTGCATGGACTCCAGCGACGAGAAGAGCTGTGAGGGAGTGACCCACGTCTGCGACCCCAGTGTCAAGTTTGGCTGCAAGGACTCAGGTGAAGAGGAGCGTTGGAGGGCATCTGGAACAGCACAATGTGGGCAGGAGGAGACCCTGTTGAGAGCAGAGTAGCGGCAAGGGGGATGGCACTGTGCTGTGTGGCGTGGGGCTGGGGACAGTGCAAGGCAAAAGGCAGTCCAGAGGAAGCTTGTGTATCATGGGTGGGGGAAGGCATGAAGGGCCAGGGCCGGCACAGAGGACCCCAGGAGCCAAAACCCTTGCCAGAGTTGAGCTTCAGCACCTCCTGCTGCAGATTCCTGCCTTCTTTGTTGCCTATGTGAATCTGACCCAAAAAGCCTCAGGGTTCCTCGTGGACCCCACAGCGTTGCAATCCTGACCCTATTAGAGAAGCCCATGGGGCCTGGAAGGAAGGGCAGGGGGAGCCCCAGTCCCTAGGCCTGGGCCCTCATAATGCACCTGTCCCTCAGCTCGGTGCATCAGCAAAGCGTGGGTGTGTGATGGCGACAACGACTGTGAGGATAACTCAGATGAGGAGAACTGCGAGTCCCTGGCCTGCAGGCCACCCTCACACCCCTGTGCCAACAACACCTCAGTCTGCCTGCCCCCTGACAAGCTGTGTGATGGCAACGACGACTGTGGCGACGGCTCAGATGAGGGCGAGCTCTGCGGTGAGACCTGGTCCCAGGAGAAGGGTGGGGAGGGTGGCTGGGTAGGAGTCTGGGCCAAGGCCAGTCTGGGGGGGACCTGAGTCTAGGAGAGAGCAGCTCTGGCAGCCGGGCAGGCAAGCAGCACCCAGAGTGGTCACCAGCAGCCTATGTGGACCTGGCGCTCCCCATGGCGCTGTGGTGAGCGAGCCACACCATTAGAGCAGTTTATCCACAAGGCATCCCTGAGGGCCAGGAGCTCTGTTCTCTCCATTTTACAAATGGGAGCACTGAGGCACAGAGGGGTTCCATAGTGGTCCCCCAGATCTGGGCCAAGGTCGCACAGCTCCTAAACTGCTGTGGAGACATGGACCCCTCGCCCACATACATACCACAGAGAGGTGTGGAGTGGCCTTTTGGAGACGAAGACACCAGGATTGAGTGCTGATGGTCAGGGCAGGCTTCCTGGAGGATGTGGGGATTGCATGGGATTCCCAAGGACAGGCAGAACTTGCAGAGTGAGTGAGAAGGCATGGGGGCAGGTGCGGTGGCTTCATGCCTGGCATTCCAGCACTTTGGGAGGCTGAGGCAGGCAGATTACTTGAGCTCAGGAATTCGAGACCAGCCTGGCCAACATGGCGAAACCCTGTCTTTACTAAAAATACAAAAATTAACCGGACATGTCTGTAGTCCCAGCTACTTGGGAGGCAGAGGCAGGAGAATCGCTTGAACCTGGGAGGCGGAGGTTGCAGTGAGCCAACATCCTGCCACTGTGCTCCAGCCTGGGCGACAGAGCGAGACCCTGTGTCAAACAAACAAAGGCAAGGGGAGGAGGGTGCCCATTCAAAACCAAAAGAAATAAGGTTGGGGGAGTCCGGGAGTCAGGGAGGACCATGTGGTGTGACTTGGGGATAAGGAGCAGAGCAGCCTTATCTGGTCCTGTTAGCTAGGCAGAGCCCCCAGTTCCTTGGAAGGGAGGAGTGGAAGATAAGGCCACAGGGACTGGCTGGGAGAACTGCCTACAGGCCGTCCATCAGGCTGGCAGGTTCCAGGGTGTGCCAAAGGACCCAGGGCAGGATAGGTCCTACCGCACCCCTCCCCAAACCCCTCCAGATCAGGAAAGATCAGCACAAGGAGACTGGACCTAAGGACCTCCCAGGGTCCCTCCCAGGGAGGCAAAAAGCTGGGGCCCCCGCCCTGGGCCCAAGAAGGGAGGGACATATTGAGACCAGACAGAGCTATTGAGGGGTGCTCCCTGTGGGAAGGGGAGGTATGGTGCCAGCTGGTGGGTGCAGGGGTCCCAATTCTGGTCCTGAGGGAGCCCAGGAAGTCTTGGGCTGAAGCTCAGCAGGAATGGAGACAAATAGGGCCGTAGGCAGGGCACGAGGACTTGGTCCAGGCTGCCCTGGACTTGGCCCAGCAGGGCTGTGGTCTTGCCTCCTCTCAGCTTCTGACCCTGGGTCTGTTCCCTGCCTGCCCCTCCCCCAGACCAGTGCTCTCTGAATAACGGTGGCTGCAGCCACAACTGCTCAGTGGCACCTGGCGAAGGCATTGTGTGTTCCTGCCCTCTGGGCATGGAGCTAGGGCCCGACAACCACACCTGCCAGATCCAGAGCTACTGTGCCAAGCATCTCAAATGCAGCCAAAAGTGCGACCAGAACAAGTTCAGCGTGAAGTGCTCCTGCTACGAGGGCTGGGTCCTGGAGCCTGATGGGGAGAGCTGCCGCAGCCTGGGTGAGACAACAGTGAGGTGTGGCAGGGCAGGCCGAGGCAGGCCTCTGAGCTGCAGTGGGTTGGGCTTGGCGGCCAGGTGCCAAAGGCTGAGTTTTCCACCCTAGCCCCCAGTGCCGGGACCAGCAGAGACCTGCCTGCGCCCAAACGGGTGGCAGGCAGGCAGCTAGCCCCCTGCTGACCCCGTCACATCCCTCCCACCCCAGACCCCTTCAAGCCGTTCATCATCTTCTCCAACCGGCATGAGATCCGGCGCATCGATCTTCACAAAGGAGACTACAGCGTCCTGGTACCCGGCCTGCGCAACACCATCGCCCTGGACTTTCACCTCAGCCAGAGCGCCCTCTACTGGACCGACGTGGTGGAGGACAAGATCTATCGCGGGAAGCTGCTGGACAACGGAGGTGACTAACGATTGCTGCCAGGCGGGATGCACACAGGCGGAGCACTTAGGCGCTAGGGGCACAGGTCCCATCCAAGTGGCCCCAAAGCAGAGGCTTAGCTCCCCCATCCCCCACAATTCTGTTAATTGGGTTAGATTTTGCTGTGGGTCTCCATGCCTGACGCCCCATAATTATCGTCAGCAGAACTGCCAGCCTGATAATTAACAAAATGATCACCCTTACCTTGGAATGGCCTGGAGCTCTGCTCCCCAGATCTAGAATTGCAGGCTTGAAAGAAAAAAGCCACTTAGAAGAGGCGTACCTGAACCCTGCCTTCTGTCCCAGGCAGCATGGCGCACCCCAGACTTCCTTCAGTCACACGCGATAGTGAGTGCCCACTGTACACACTGGGCAGTGGGCATGAAGCAGTGATCAAAACAGGCTGTTTTCAGTTGTGTGGTCAAGGAAGGTCCCCTGAGAAGGTGACATCTGAGCAAACACTTGGAAGAGCCACATTTTACTAGAGAAGTTTGTATTGTTTGTAATAAGGAAAACTTGAAACCATTACAAATTTCCATCAACAAGGGGAGGCTAAGTAAACTGTGATGATATTCACACTGTGCAACAGTCTCTAAAACAATGAGGCACACACATAATGTGTTAGCGTGGACAAATCTTTATGGCAGTCACTTGAGCTCAGGCAGTTGAAGCTGCCGTGAGATCATGCCACTGCATCCAGCCTTGGTGACAAAAGACCCTGTCTCAAAAAAAAAAAAAAGTTGGGGAGACAATAGGAGTCCTACTCTTGAATATGGGCACATCAGAAACTTTGGCAGAGGTTCCAGGGATGAGGGTGGGTCATCGAGGGCTCCCAGGATTTCACACATTCATGCACAGCTCCCCAGGAAAGGCTAACCTTTCACTGCCCTCTCTTCTCCAGCCCTGACTAGTTTTGAGGTGGTGATTCAGTACGGCCTGGCCACACCCGAGGGCCTGGCTGTAGACTGGATTGCAGGCAACATCTACTGGGTGGAGAGTAACCTGGACCAGATCGAGGTGGCCAAGCTGGATGGGACCCTCCGGACCACTCTGCTGGCCGGTGACATTGAGCACCCAAGGGCAATCGCACTGGATCCCCGGGATGGGTGAGGACCCTGCCCAGCCCTCTCCTGGCCCCATGGCCCCCCTGAAGTCCCATTCAGCCTGGCCAGGGACACCTTACTTCTCAGTGCCATTTGCCTCCTCCCACCCTCTACCTAGGATCCCACCACAGTCCCTCCCCAAGGGCCCCAACTTTAGCCCTCCTGACCCCTCCCCACTCCCCAGGATCCTGTTTTGGACAGACTGGGATGCCAGCCTGCCCCGCATCGAGGCAGCCTCCATGAGTGGGGCCGGGCGCCGCACCGTGCACCGGGAGACCGGCTCTGGGGGCTGGCCCAACGGGCTCACTGTGGACTACCTGGAGAAGCGCATCCTTTGGATTGACGCCAGGTCAGTGCCCTCTATGCCCTGGGGAGGCCCAAGTCTGTGGCACCAGGACAGGGTGGGGAGGGAACTGTGGTGACAAGGGTGGTGAGAAGGCCCAAGGGATCTAGAACTAGGAACGGTGGCAAAGGATTGGGCACAGGAGAAGGACGGAGGGGCATGGGGAGACTGGGGCTGAGGGTAGGGGGCGGGTAGAGGAGGCTGAAGCAGGGCCGTCAGCTGTGGTTATTCACACTGTACCGTCCTCTCCACTCACCTGTCCGCTCCCTGTGTTCCCTCTGCTGGGGCTGTGTCTGCCCAGAGGGAGGGAAAACTTCTTTCTAATTGGTCTGCCCTGGGAGGGTGCATTTTTCTGACTTTCATCAAAGCCCTGAGTGCTGACAGCAGCCCTGGGGAGAAGTGACTGAAAGATTCCCTTGTGGCTTGGGAATTGGGGCCTGAGAGCTGAAACCTGGACCTGTTGGGTTCTCACACCTTGGTCATTCTGTCTATCTGCTCTGGCCAGCCGGGCTTAGGGGAGGGAACGGTCCTGTGCTCTTCACTGGGAGGGCTGTGGCCAGGGCCCAGAGGATGGGCGCCTGGGCAGAGCTCTGAGGGCTGAGATCCCGGCTGGCATCCTCATTCTGCTCCATCATGCTCTCAGGTCAGATGCCATTTACTCAGCCCGTTACGACGGCTCTGGCCACATGGAGGTGCTTCGGGGACACGAGTTCCTGTCGCACCCATTTGCAGTGACGCTGTACGGGGGGGAGGTCTACTGGACTGACTGGCGAACAAACACGCTGGCTAAGGCCAACAAGTGGACCGGCCACAATGTCACTGTGGTACAGAGGACCAACACCCAGCCCTTTGACCTGCAGGTGTACCACCCTTCCCGCCAGCCCATGGGTAAGGGGCTCAGGGCCTCGAGCCAGAAGGGAGCCAGCAGCCTCTTTAGAAGCTCTAGAAGCTCTTAGGAGAGGAGAGGGCAGTGAGAACAGGAGCACGTGTGCTGGGACGGCAGGGGTGGGTCGGCTGTTGACAGAGGCACCGTCTAGCAGCAGAGGAGGGTCTAGCAGTAGTGGCTGCTGGAACAGGGGGAGGAGAGTGGGTGAGGGAGGGGTGGTCCATGTAGGGAGCAGCAAGTCACAGGATTCTCTGGCTTCTTCTCTTCCCCACCCTGCCCCCAGCTCCCAATCCCTGTGAGGCCAATGGGGGCCGGGGCCCCTGCTCCCACCTGTGTCTCATCAACTACAACCGGACCGTGTCCTGCGCCTGCCCCCACCTCATGAAGCTCCACAAGGACAAAACTACTTGCTATGGTAGGAGCCCCTCCCTCCAGAGCCAGTGAGCAACTGAGGCTGAAGGGAAGGCTGCAGGCCCCAGGCTCCTGGTTGTCCGCGAAGGCAGAGTCCCAGTCAGGAGGGTCCCGATAGGAGAGGCTCAAGAGACAGCCACTGTGAGAAGGGGCTACAGGTCTGCCAGGGAGGCTGCACCCAGTGGGGTGTGTCCATGGAACCAAGGGCCAGTAGCAAACAGACAGATCCAGAAGAAGGCAGGGCCTGAAACCAGGTGGGTGGGAAGCACAGAGGCAGGGACTGCCTTCAGTGACCAGCCCGTGCCCCACAGAGTTTAAGAAGTTCCTGCTGTACGCACGTCAGATGGAGATCCGAGGTGTGGACCTGGATGCCCCCTACTACAACTACATCATCTCCTTCACGGTGCCCGACATCGACAACGTCACAGTGCTAGACTACGATGCCCGTGAGCAGCGTGTGTACTGGTCTGACGTGCGGACACAGGCCATCAAGCGGGCCTTCATCAATGGCACAGGCGTGGAGACAGTCGTCTCTGCAGGTTCTTCCCGGCCCTGGATGCCCACCAGTGGACATGGGCACTCCCACCCACCCCTTGCTCCCAACCCTGGTCTACTTGGTCCGAGTGGTCCTTCTCCCAGTCCTGTTGCCCCTCAGTGCTCCAGCCTGGTTTCCTGATCCCTTTTCTCCAGAAAGCACACTGGCTCCCCTCCTGACCCACTGCCCTGCAGACACCCAACAACCGACTCCCTGCTTGTGCCCTCAGACTTGCCAAATGCCCATGGGCTGGCTGTGGACTGGGTCTCCCGAAACCTGTTCTGGACAAGCTATGACACCAATAAGAAGCAGATCAATGTGGCCCGGCTGGATGGCTCCTTCAAGAACGCAGTGGTGCAGGGCCTGGAGCAGCCCCATGGCCTTGTCGTCCACCCTCTGCGTGGGTCAGTCTAGGGCCCAGGGCCAGGGAGCATGGGGTGTGGGGCTGGGAAGAAGAAGACGCTGACCCTTCCCTCTTGGTACTCTCCCCCCAGGAAGCTCTACTGGACCGATGGTGACAACATCAGCATGGCCAACATGGACGGCAGCAATCGCACCCTGCTCTTCAGTGGCCAGAAGGGCCCCGTGGGTACGAGCTTCCCTGCCCACCCCCACAGCCCTTCCCTACTTCCTTGACCAGGAGGTGCTCACAGGGTAACTCAGGTGCCCCTCAGCCTCCCCAGAGCCTCAGCTTAGTGCCTGCTCTCACCACCTGCCCCCTCGCCTCCCCGCCACGCACAGCCACACATCCTCACACACATCCTCTGCTCCTATCCCTGGATCCCCAGCCCTGGGCCAGACTCCCTGGCAGTGACACCCCCTTTTCCAGGTCTGGCTATTGACTTCCCTGAAAGCAAACTCTACTGGATCAGCTCCGGGAACCATACCATCAACCGCTGCAACCTGGATGGGAGTGGGCTGGAGGTCATCGACACCATGCGGAGCCAGCTGGGCAAGGCCACTGCCCTGGCCATCATGGGTGAGGGCTGCTGGGTGAAACAGAGATGACGCAGAGCAGGCCAGGCCAGACCTGGGAGACAGGCTGGCTTGGGGCAGAATCTCACCACGTGGGGGGCCTGATGACTTAGGGCCAATGAGCCCTTCAGGAGAGCTGGGTGTGGGGCCTTCCCAAGGGTCTCATCCCCTCCTGCTGCCCCAGGGGACAAGCTGTGGTGGGCAGATCAGGTGTCGGAGAAGATGGGCACATGCAGCAAGGCCGACGGCTCGGGCTCCATCGTCCTGCGGAACAGCACCACCCTGGTGATGCACATGAAGGTCTATGACGAGAGCATCCAGCTGGGTAGGTGTGAGGCCGGGCGGCTGCTGGGGTCTCAGGGGTAACAGGGGAGGCTCCAGAGCTGCAGGCTGCAGGTCCATGGGGCAAGGGAGTAAGTGGGTTAGGCTGCACCCACCACCCAAAGAGACTCCTTGTTTCCTTCTCACAAAGGCACCTTATAGGCTCCCAGCAGCCCTATTCATAAGGCCAGGGGCCCAGGAGGACAGAAAACCTGAGAGCTGGGTGGGGTGGTGACCCCCATTAGGTCCAGGGTAAAGGCAGTGACCATCCTGTTTCTGAGCAGCCCAAGCCTGACCCTGAGGTCCCAAGGAGGGCCACCTAACCCTTTCCCTCTGCCTCCCACCTGCCCCCAGACCATAAGGGCACCAACCCCTGCAGTGTCAACAACGGTGACTGCTCCCAGCTCTGCCTGCCCACGTCAGAGACGACCCGCTCCTGCATGTGCACAGCCGGCTATAGCCTCCGGAGTGGCCAGCAGGCCTGTGAGGGTCAGTGCCTGGCTCTCCTCCCAGCCTTGTCCCAGCTCCCCAACCCTGACTCCTCCTACCCTACAGCCCTACCTTCCTCTTCTTACCTTGGGGACAAGACTACATTCATGGTGTAGGGGACACTGGACCATGAAGTGGCTATGAGTCTCCAGTGCTTCCAGCAGGATTTTGGAAAAATAGATGTCAGCAGGCAGATCAGTGGCAGCTGCATGGAAGAGGCATGCTCTGAGCTGGGTTTTATAGGACAAGTAGGATGTGGATGCAGGGCTCAAAGGAGAGAGAACTATACATAACATAAGGTGTGTGTGGGGGCCCCAGCCAAGAGTGGTGGGCAAAGTGTGGGGAAGTCCTGGAGATAAGGCTGTGAGCTAGGCGGGGCTCCTGTGTTCTCAGCCAGGAGTGCCTGGAAAGTAATGTTCGGGGAAGATCAACCTGACCGCATTGGTGGTGGGGAAGAAACAGAGGCGGTTAAACCAGTTAGGAGGCTATCAGGAGTAATCGGAGTGTGAGGAGATGATGGGCCTGGGCTGGGCTCAGCAAGGGTTGAAGAAAAGGAATGAAACTCAGACCCATTTCACAAGAACCTGCTAACTCATTTATGAGCTTGCCGGGGGCACAGCATTTCCCAAAAGTGCATTCCTAGGAGCCTCCCTCTTTGATGTGGGTAGATTTTACCAAAAGAAATTCTGAGTTGAACAAAGTTTAAGAGTGTTTTGTGCTGCAGAACTTCTCAGAGCCTTGAATATGTTTATGTGTGCTAAAAATTTTTCAAGTGTTTGGGGTTTTCCAAAACTCGCTTGACCTTCATTCTTCTTTTCATGGAGTCTGAGCAACCAGGGCCCATTTGGGGATTCACTTTGGGACATGCTGTATCAAAGGGATAAAGGCAAGGGAGGATTCTGAGATGCATGGGTAGTGGTGCCTCAAGACATGGGAAAACTGGGCCAGGCACGGTGGCTCATCCCTGTAATCCCAGCACTTTGGGAGGCCGAGGCAGGCCAATCACTTGAGGTCAGGAGTTTGAGACTAGCCTGGCCAGCATGGCAAAACTCTGTCTCTACTAAAACCACAGAAATTAGCTGGATGTGGTGACGGGCACCTGTAATCCCAGCTACTCAGAAGACTGAGGCAGGAGAATCGCTTGAACCGGGGAGGCAGAGGTTGCAGTGGGCCAATATTGTGCCACTGCACTCCAGCCTGGGCGACAGATCAAGACTCCACCTCAATTAAAAAAAAAAAAAAAAAAAAAAGCCTAGCGTGGTGGCTCACGCCTGTAATCCCAGCACTTTGGGGGGCGGAAGCGGGCAGATTACCTTGAAGCTGGGGTTCGAGACCAGCCTGACCAACATGGAGAAACCCTGTCTCTACTAAAAATACAAAATTAGCTGGGCGTGGTGGCACATGCCTGTAATCCCAGCTACTCGGGAGACTGAGGCAGGAGAATCACTTGAACCCGGGACACGGAGGTTGCGGTGAGCCAAGATTGCGTCATTGCACTTCAGCCTGGGCAACAAGAGCGAAACTTCATCTCAAAAAAATAAAAAAACAAAACAAAAAAAAATGAAAAAAAAAAGAAAGAAAAGAAAAAGAAATGGGATTACTGGGTAACGAGACTGGCTTAGGAGTGACCTTATGGGGTTGAGTTTTAAGTGTTGGAGAGAGGGTGTGGCATGGACCAGACAGAGGGAGGACAAAGAGGAAACTAGAATCAGGCTGAGCGCCAAACTGGAAGTCTAGATTTTGGAGTCACCTAGTCCTGATTGTCTGGTCTGAACTCCCAGACTTTCCCTAAGGGACTTGCAGGGTGCAGATTGGGTTGTGCTGGATGGAGGAGGGCAGAGCACAAGGCGAGAAATCCGAGTCTCTGCTGCCCTCTCATGGTGGCTAGGGGTCCTGCAGGTGGTTCCCCAGAGCTACCAGCCTGCAGGTGGTTCCCCAGAGCTACCAGCCAGGTGAGCTTCCTCCCGGTCCATGCTCTGACCTCAGGCTAGGGTGTGTGTGCTGGGTGGAGGATAGGGATGATGGCGGGGGAAGACATCAAAGGAAAAGCAGAGAACAGTTGGAGGGTGACAGCAACCAAGCTTAAGGGGAGAGTGTTGGCGATACCCATGCCTTAAGTGTCCTTGTGTTTCAGGCGTGGGTTCCTTTCTCCTGTACTCTGTGCACGAAGGAATCAGGGGAATTCCTCTGGATCCCAATGACAAGTCAGATGCCCTGGTCCCAGTGTCCGGGACCTCGCTGGCTGTCGGCATCGACTTCCATGCTGGTGAGCCATTTAGTGGTGGAGGGAGTTGGGCGTGGCGTGGGAGCTTTAGGGGTAGTGTGGTGTGCCCTGAGGGTCCAGTGAGAGGCTGCCTGAATCGGCCTGAGGTGGGGCACTTGCTACAGCTGCCACCCCGACTCCACCTCTCCTTCCAAGCACCTGACCCCTCCGGCACTCTCTCACCTCTGTCCTGAGCCTTGTGAGATTTTGACCCCTCGCCTTACCCCTGCCTTACTGGTCATCCCCATGTCACCTCCTCCAACTCCAGAAAATGACACCATCTACTGGGTGGACATGGGCCTGAGCACGATCAGCCGGGCCAAGCGGGACCAGACGTGGCGTGAAGACGTGGTGACCAATGGCATTGGCCGCGTGGAGGGCATCGCAGTGGACTGGATCGCAGGTGAGCAGTGGGTGGGTTTGTGGGGCTTGAGGTGTGGCAGAGGACTGGGGGATGTGGGGGGAGGAGGAGTCGGTGGGAGCAGGAAGAGGAGCTGCAGGGGTGCCTGGGGGCTTGGAGGACACCAGGTCTACCTGTCCTCACCCAACCTCCCTGAGCCCTACCAACTCCCTCCTTAGGCAACATCTACTGGACGGACCAGGGCTTCGATGTCATCGAGGTCGCCCGGCTCAATGGCTCCTTCCGCTACGTGGTGATCTCCCAGGGTCTAGACAAGCCCCGGGCCATCACCGTCCACCCAGAGAAAGGGTGAGGAGCTGGACAGACTGGCTCCGGTCTGGCCTTGTCATTCTGCCCATGGCCCATGCTGATAAGGCTCTGTCTCCTCCAGGGTCTGGGGACTGACCCCCCACTTCCCCTCTACCCCACAGGTACCTGTTCTGGACTGAGTGGGGTCAGTATCCACGTATTGAGCGGTCTCGGCTAGATGGCACAGAACGTGTGGTGCTGGTCAACGTCAGCATCAGCTGGCCCAATGGCATCTCAGTGGACTACCAGGTTCGCATGCCAACTTGGCCCTGGAGCCGATGGTAGACCCCTGACCCAGGCCCCTCCTCCCTGTGATGAGCCCATTCTGGGAGGACATGAAGCCCAAGGGAGGTCACAGGGTCTCCCGGCCCAGCCCTGCACCCAGAGTAGGACTCCTGCTACCACAGAGATGATGGGCAGGGGTCGCTCAGAAGTGGGGAGTAGGGGAGGGGAAGGATGCCTGGATGTTGCCTTATCAGCAGGGCAGAGGGCAGGAGTGTGTGCAGGAGGCAGGAGTGAGGGGGGGAGGCTGAACTGAGGGCCCCACTCTGGCCCACACACTCCCTGCTGCCCCAGACATGGGGCTGGCAGTGGGTTCAGCCCCGGAGGTGAGGTGGGTGCCTCTGGCCTGTAGGATGGGAAGCTGTACTGGTGTGATGCACGGACAGACAAGATTGAACGGATCGACCTGGAGACGGGTGAGAACCGCGAGGTGGTTCTGTCCAGCAACAACATGGACATGTTTTCAGTGTCTGTGTTTGAGGATTTCATCTACTGGAGTGACAGGTGAGGGCTTCTGTCCTGGCCTCCTCAGCTGATCTGTTCCTTCCCTCCCCGCTCCACTGACGCTCTGCTTGTGACCTGTCCTTCCCTCAGGACTCACGCCAACGGCTCTATCAAGCGAGGGAGCAAAGACAATGCCACAGACTCCGTGCCGCTGCGAACCGGCATCGGCGTCCAGCTTAAAGATATCAAAGTCTTCAACCGGGACCGGCAGAAAGGTGAGGCCGGGGCTCTGGGCTGAGGTGGAGAGGTGAGGGGGACTCTGGCCTGGGAGGGCGCTCCCCAGGGAACCCAGCGTGAGAGGGCCAGGAGACAAGTTAGACCCATGGGGCACCTTCCGATGGCCCAAGAGACCCAGGGATGGGGAGGAAAGGCTGAGGTGCCCCGGGACAGATCTAGACATTGGGCTCTGGGCCCTGGAAGGTCGTCCAAGCTGGGAATACTGAGGCAGAGGGCAGCACTTTTGCCAAAGCCTGGATGACAAAGGCACCAGCGAGCCTTTCCCAAGGCAGGCCCTGCCCTCTGTACCCTCCCCTCCCCCAGGCACGAACGTGTGCGCGGTGGCCAATGGTGGGTGCCAGCAGCTGTGCCTGTACCGGGGCCGTGGGCAGCGGGCCTGCGCCTGTGCCCACGGGATGCTGGCTGAAGACGGAGCATCGTGCCGCGAGTACGCCGGCTACCTGCTCTACTCGGAGCGCACCATTCTCAAGAGCATCCACCTGTCGGATGAGCGCAACCTCAATGCGCCCGTGCAGCCCTTCGAGGACCCTGAGCACATGAAGAACGTCATTGCCCTGGCCTTTGACTACCGGGCAGGCACCTCTCCGGGCACCCCCAATCGCATCTTCTTCAGTGACATCCACTTTGGGAACATTCAGCAGATCAACGACGATGGCTCCAGGAGGATCACCATTGTGGAGAGTGAGCCCAGACCCCAAGTCTTCCCAGGAAGTGGGACGTGGGGCGGGGAGCAGCACACACTCTCAGACCCCAGCCAGGCACTCTACCCTGAATCCCAGCAGCTGCAACTCAGCCGACTCCCACTGCACCCCCGCAGTTACATGACTCCTGATGTGGAGTCAGTGTCGGCTCCCATCTTCCTCCCGCCACTGGTCCTAGTTCTGCCTTCAGGGCTGCACAGAACAAGCCAGAGGTCACTGTGGAGCCCAGCGCTCACAAACCCAGGCTGCAGACACGGGGCTGAGCTCCAGTCCCTTGGGGTTTCGGTAACTTGGGTCAGTTTCCTGCTCTTGCCAAACCTGAGCCTTCTCAGCTGCATGGTGAGACAGGATTCCTTGAGCTGCTGCGCATGAAGGCCTAGCTCAGTGATGCTGGGGATGGAGTGTGTGCTCTGGAAAGAGCAGTTACAGTGTCAGGGCTGTCATCATAGGACAGCCTTTCAGCTCTTTGAAAACTGCATCCCACTACATTTTCTCTTCTTCAGCCTGGTTACCACCAGGTCCTTTGACTCATTCATTTGCTCATTTATTCATTCAGCTGGTCCATAAAGACCTGCCAGGCGCCGTACTAGGTGCTGCATGTTCAGACCTGTCCTTTCAGCCTTCTCTGGGACATTTTCTGCTGCAACTTAGTCCAGCCCACATGTCTGTCTAAAAATGTAGCATCCGAAGCTAAACCCGGTACTGCATGCTCGCAGCTTGATCAGGAGAGACTGGCAGATCAATCCCCAGTCCCCTGGAAGGGATATCCCCTCCCCTCTGGTTGTTTGCAGACCATACCACAGCATGGCCTTTTGGCAGCCACCATCACTTTTAGCCACTAACGCTCGAGTCTTTTCTCTTACACTGCTGTTCAGCTGTGTCTCTCACTGTGCCTTGGTTCTTTAACCTGAGTTTAAGATGTCTGCTTTATAAAATAATCAATCCAGCTCAGGGTCTTTTTAAGTAGGGGGCTCCCCGGTACAGCCCAAGTAGGCTTTGATTTACTGAAATCTATGTTGCACTCAACTCAGCGGAACTACAGCTCCAGGAAAGTGCAACCACACCAGGAATCCCGATCGCCCTAAGTGGGAAGACCGAGGGAGAGGGTTGGGAGGTGACCACAGGTCATTTGGGTGAGGACAGCAGAGGTTTGGGGCATGAGTCAGACCCTGGTGCCCCCGAGCCCCCTCTGCTACACCTCATGCACTCCCTTACGCCACACTTCCCCTTCCAGCCAGGACAGCACGTGTCCCAGGCTGTCCCCCATGGCTCCTGTGCAGGCTGCCCTCTGGCCCCCTCCCGCCCAATGGCTTCTCCTGTCTCTTCACAGATGTGGGCTCCGTAGAAGGCCTGGCCTATCACCGTGGCTGGGACACTCTCTATTGGACAAGCTACACGACATCCACCATCACGCGCCACACAGTGGACCAGACCCGCCCAGGGGCCTTCGAGCGTGAAACCGTCATCACTATGTCCGGAGATGACCACCCACGGGCCTTCGTGTTGGATGAGTGCCAGAAGTGAGCTGCTGCCTGGGGATGGGGATAGTGGGGAGAGGTGGGACTTGGGGTGGCAGAAACTCCCCAGGCAGACCCAGGTGGGGGTGCAGGAGAGGCAAGCCCTCACTTGAGCTCCACCCTTCCCTGCTGTGTGATCTGGGGGGAGTTGCAAAAGCTTCCTAAGCTTCAGGTTCCTCTTCTGTGGTACAAGCTGGCTAAGATTTCAGCTGCCTGCACCAAGGGGAGCATGAGGACTATGGGGGACGCTCTGCCTTTGTGGTTGATTCATTCATCAGAACACCATGTTGGAGGCACAGGGTAGGGCCTCTGGCTCTGGGATCCAAAGCTTCAGGCAAAGAATGTCTGTTGAACCCGTCGTATGGAAGCCTCGGGCTGGGCCTTCAAGCCACTTAGCTGGGTTGAGAAGTCATACTTGTGGGAAGCAATGGTAACTGGCACAGGGCTATATACGGGTGACCACAGGTCTCATGAAGGCAGTAGATTGGCCCAGAGTCTGGAATTGGAAAAGACAAGGAAGGCCAGCTTGGACAGTTCAAGTGCTTTGAGCAAAAGCCTGAAGAAAGACAAATTCAAGACAGGGAGGACAGAAGGGGACCTCTGCACACCATGGGACATAGGCAGGCCTGAACCCAGCCGGGAAGTGAGGTCAGGGTGCGGAGGAGTTAGGAGCACAAGCCAGGACAGGTGGCAGGAAGCACCTGGCGGTGGGTACTCCCCCTGGGGGGTTCACCCGCAGTCGGCCTGCTCTGTTCTTCCACAAGGGCAGCCCTCATCCTGGCTGTTTGGGCCTCTAGTGAGAGCCACCCCCTCGCCTTAG
Organism: Macaca thibetana thibetana; assembly: GCF_024542745.1. Lineage (NCBI taxonomy): Eukaryota > Metazoa > Chordata > Mammalia > Primates > Cercopithecidae > Macaca > Macaca thibetana. The sequence continues at coordinate 53,486,383 of NC_065588.1, forward strand.
GGATCCTGGCCCACATGTGAGCAACATTTTTTTTCCCAATTCAGCAATGCCTGGAATGTTTTTCGAAAGCTTTACTAGGAAACTAGTAAACACAACCCAAAGCAGCTGTATAGATATGTGAGCATCCCAAACCCAGATTCCCCCTACCTGTACCCCAGTGTCAGTCACATCCAACCTGGTTCAAGGGCCCTCTGTTTCCTCCTGCCTCTGTTGTCTGGCACGTCTGCAGCTGATGACGAAGGTCCAGTCCCCGCTTTCATGAACCTTGGCTGCCTCACCTGTCTGGGGATGGCCTCAGGGCCTGTCCCTCATGAGTCTGGAGCCTCCAAGGAGGGTCCAGCAGGGCTGCCCTGCTCTCGTCCCAGAGGACATGTCCTCCTGGCTGCCCACCAAGCTCCTTTCCTATGAGCCAAGGGGATTCTGTTGCACATTCAGCGAGTGGCTTTTGAGAGCAAAGAAGGTGCAGAGGACCCAGCGGGGAGCGCGAGGGGCGTCATGAAGAGCTTCGTGGCTGTGTGCTGAGGACTGGCCCCACCTGCAAGTCAGGGAACATGTCCTTGAAGAGGAGGCATGTGAGCCGACATCTGAGGATGGCAGGAGTGGCTGAATGGGAGCATGGTCCCAGCACCCAGGAGAAAGAGCTGAGCCGGCAGGAGGGGCCCTCCTCCTGGCCAGAAGGAGCAGGCACTTTCAGGGAATCGGAAGGAGCTGATGTGGACCCCAATGGAGGGGGCAGGGGCCAGTGGAGACTCCAACACCCCAGCGTCCCCCTGAGCCCTCCCTGCAGTCGGCACTGGAGCACTGATGACCCTGTGGAGTCACAGTCGGATAGTTAGAAGGCCTGCCATGTTGCTGGACACTGAGCACCTGCCCCAGGAAAGCCTCTGTCTTCCCTCCCGCCACATTCCTGGGCAGCAGGTTCACCCAGACCACAGTTGTGTCACATGGAGGAGTCTGTTGACGCCAGGAGGAAAGCCACTTCTCACCGCAGGTGTGAGTGGTTTCACTTGAGGTGTGGGAGTCCCTGGTGGGGACTGACAGGCCAAGTCGAATCCTGACAAGCCAGGAAGATGACCGGTCGCTGCCCCGAGACCCATTCTCCCTTGTGGAGGCTAGAGGGACACGCCGCCTCCCTCCCAACTTACATCCCGATTCCAGAGCCATCACACACCCCTGCTGTCCTCCAGGATGAGGCCCTTAAGATCAGAGCTTCTCATGAGCTCGTGGAGGCTCAGGGCAGCCAGTGTCTCCCAAGGGGCAGAGCAGCACCATTTTCCTATGTGAGCCCAGCAGAAGGCGCGATAGTTCAATGGTGCTGGAGACGCTGGGGGTGGGCAAGAAGGGTGTGACCTGGAGAGGTATGAGGAGACAAGTTCACAGGCCAGAGGAGAGATCTGTGGCCAGAATGGTGAGGGGCGGAGGTGGGAGGGGGCCAGAGGCACGGGTGGGGGCAGGGGCAGGTCCTGTTAGGGAACTGGAGAATGGAGCTGGCTTTCATGTGGCTTGGTGGTCTCAGACTCCACTGTGCATAAGGATCGCCTGGGAGCAAGAGAATTTGGAGTCCCCTGCCCCGCCCTGGTCCTAGCTGAGTGACAAGCTCTGGGACTGAGGGCCCAGGGCTCACCATCCAATGCCGGTGGTCCAAGGATCACTCTGTCACACCCAGGATAGTGCTTGACCAGCCTTGAGGCCTTCCTCCACCCCACAAGGAGCACAGCATAATTGGGGGCTGGCTGTTCCCATTGCCTCCTTTACTGAGAGGAAACCAAGGCTCAGAGGGGTGACAGGTTCATTCGAGGTCAGAGCCATTATGAGGCAGAACGGTGGCTCCAACCCCAAACATGTAAAGGCCTCAAAGTACGGAGAAGGGAACTCGAGGGTTCCTTGAGGATAGGACCCACATACCCCAGGACCAGGGACACACGCCACACTCAGCTCCACAAGGGCTTCCTGAATGATCTGGAAGACAGCCAGCCTCCCTGCACAGAAGAGAGCAGTTAAGAATAAACTCCTGGGAAATACTCACATAGCGTGTGCCATCTGTCCTTAAGATGGAGATTAACTTCTTCCACTCTCACAACCACCCTGCAAGGCAGGTGGTGCTACCATCCCCACCTCATAGAGGAGGAAACTGAGGGACAGGGCTGTTGAGCAAGTTGCCTAAGGGCACCTAGCTGGTGGTGGCATAGCCAGGGCTGGAACCCCAGAGCCTGTCTCACTTGGCTCTCTTCTTAGCAAGTAGACGGTCACTGCCCAGATACTGCAATGTGAATATCTCACACTTGGCCCTCGTGTGAGAACTGCCTGTGCAATAGCGGGGCCCTTTGTGGGCGTCGGGGCACTCTTGGCCTCGATGACTCTGAGGTTGCTTTGCCTTGGCGGGCCTCCGGGTTCCAGGTGCCTACGTGTCCTGGCCTGTACCCTCTGTGGTAGCCTCTCAGGCTTTGCCTCCTGATCCCTGGACCCTCTTCCCCCAGCCTCATGTTCTGGACCAACTGGAATGAGCAGCATCCCAGCATCATGCGGGCAGCGCTCTCGGGAGCCAATGTCCTGACCCTCATCGAGAAGGATATCCGCACCCCCAACGGCCTGGCCATCGACCACCGTGCCGAGAAGCTCTACTTCTCTGACGCCACCCTGGACAAGATTGAGCGGTGCGAGTATGACGGCTCCCACCGCTATGTGAGTCTGCGGGGTGGGTGAGCTGGCGGGCGGCTGAGGGGAAGCCAGGGCCAGGGTCAGCCATCAGCTGAGACCGTCCAGGCACAGACGTGGTGGGAGCAGCTGGGAGGAGGTGAGTCCCTCCAGGCCCCAGCCTCGGGCAACCCCACCCTGTCCAGCTTGCTCCTCATCAGCTAGATGAGGGAGATGGCAGGATGCCTCTGCGGGCCCTCATTCTGTAGCTGTCAGAGGCCAGGCCAGGCTGTGGTCCAGTGGAGACTGGGCGAGAGGCCCGAGCGATGCTGTAACAGTGATGGCGCTGTCTCCACAGGTGATCCTAAAGTCAGAGCCTGTCCACCCCTTCGGGCTGGCCGTGTATGGGGAGCACATTTTCTGGACCGACTGGGTGCGGCGGGCAGTGCAGCGGGCCAACAAGCACGTGGGCAGCAACATGAAGCTGCTGCGCGTGGACATCCCCCAGCAGCCCATGGGCATCATCGCCGTGGCCAACGACACCAACAGCTGTGAGTGGGGCTGCCACCACCTGCCTCGCCCTCCTGCTTGTCATGCCTGGACATACAAACACACACCCCACACACCCCCTACACATACCACACACACCCCCACACACATACCCCACACACCCCCCACACATACCACACACACCCCCACACATACCACACACACACATCCCACACATACTATACTACACACACCACACGACATACACCACACCCCTCCCACACATACCCCACACACCCCCACACATACCACACACACCCCCCCACACATACCACACACATACCCCCACACATACCACACACACATCCCACACATACTATACTACACACACCACACGACATACACCACACCCCTCCCACACACACAACACACACACAACACACCATACACACCCCCCATACACCACACACCACATACACACACACCCCTGACACATACACACCCCACACACAAACCACACACACCCATACACACACCACACATACCACACACACACACCACATACACACACCCCACACACACCACACCACACATACCACACACATTCCACACACCACATACACACCCCCACACACACACCACACACATACCACACACACACACCACACCACACATACACTGCACACCACATACACATACCACACATATCACACACACCCCACGTATACCACACCACACACACACACCACATACACACACACCGCATACACACAGATACCACACACACATCTCACACATACTACACTACACCACAGCACATATACCACACCACACCCTTCCCACACAACACACACACCACACCATACACCCCCCCACACCACACACCACATACACACACCCCCAACACGTACACACACATACACACCCCACACACAAACCACACACACACCACACATACCACACACATTCCACACACCACATACACACACACCCCCACAAACACACCACACATACCACACATACACCCCACACACACACACATCACACATACACAGCCCACACATACCACATACACACACCACCACATACACCACACATACCACACACACCACACACCCCACACACACCCCCACACACCACACCACATACACACATTCCCCACACACACCACACATACTGCATACACACACCACCACATACAACACATACACCACCACCACCACATATAGCACATACACTGCAGCACACACAAGACACACACCACACCATACAACACACCATACACACCACACAGGACACACCACACCCAGCCAACACACACACGCACACCACATGCACACACACACACCACAACATATATACACATACACCACACATACTGTACCACATACACACATACCACACACACTGCAGCACACACAAGACACACACCACACCATACAACACACCACACACACATACCACATACACACCGCACGTGACACATACACACCACACATAGGACTTATATACACACACCACACACCTACCACCCACAACACATATCACACACCACATAGCGCACACACACACACATCATACAGACATACTATAAACACCCCACACCCCACACACCACTCCCCACACACACTTGCCTGGTCCTGCTGTCCCTGAGCCTCCGTTACACAGACACATACAGCTGCACACACCTTTGAAACTGCAAAACCCTCAGTGCTCCTGTACCCCTTCCCCACAAGACATCTACACACACAGATGGACTCTGCACACGCCTGGCGTCTCCTCCACATTGCACACACACATTCATGTCACCCCCGCCCCTCAGGGCTCATCCACGCCCTTGGTGCCCCCACCCCCACCCTGGTCACTCTCCTCACTTGGAGCAACACAGACACCTGAGAGCCTGGGCGCACGTGCCCTCAGTGGGCACAAGTACATGCCCCACCGCCCCCCACCACAGACCTGCAGCTTTCCCAGGCATCTCTCATGCACCCTGGGGCTCACTATTGCACCCATAATCTCAGGGCCCTCAGACTGGAATCTCCCAGAAACACTCAAAGCCCACCGTGCCCTGCCTAAAAGCACACACATCCTCAACAGCACAGCTGCCAAAAACCCCATGCACCTGGCCCTTCCACAGCAGCCATCCCCATGCCCTTCACACTGGCTGCAAGCCGCTGTGCCTGCCATGGCTGAGCAGAGGCTTGGGAGCTCTGTGAAGTCAGTGAGTGGGTGAGCACTCTGGGTGCATGCACAATAGAGAACACTCTGCAGCCCTGCGCCCGCCCTGTCCCTGCTCAGGTGAACTCTCTCCATGCCGAATCAACAATGGTGGCTGCCAGGACCTGTGTCTGCTCACTCACCAGGGCCACGTCAACTGCTCGTGCCGAGGGGGCCGAATCCTCCAGGATGACCTCACCTGCCGAGGTGAGACAGGCAGCGGGGGAGGGGTTGGCGGGGAACCCAAGCACACACCGGGGATGGTGACTATCTCCCCAAAGCACTCCAGCCCAGCCCCCCAAAGCCTTTTGCCAAGAAGAAGCTGATGATGACCTCAGCTTCAGGGGGGAGGAGGCGTGGGCACTGGGGCCCACAACCCTGGCTCAGAAAGCTCCCTCCACCTCCCTCCCCAGCGGTGAATTCCTCTTGCCGAGCACAAGATGAGTTTGAGTGTGCCAATGGCGAGTGCATCAACTTCAGCCTGACCTGCGACGGCGTCCCCCACTGCAAGGACAAGTCCGATGAGAAGCCATCCTACTGCAGTAAGGAGCCCTCTGCAGCCCCTCCCTCTTCTAGGTCCAAAGCGCAAGTCCTCCTGCCCCAGACCCCTGGCCCTCCGGCAGCAGCCTCAGCCCCTGCAGGATGGAGCAGGATCAGGACCCAGCTTCCTGACCATGAGTTTTGGGAGCTCATGAAGGGCAGAACCACTGTTAGCCTGTACTGGGCCTTTGGGTTGGGGGGCGGCCAGCTGGACACATGCATGATGTCTCAGGGAGGCAGCCCTTTCCCTGTGCCTGTGGCTGATGCGCATCCTACTCCTCCATCTGCAGACTCCCGCCGCTGCAAGAAGACTTTCCGCCAGTGCAGCAATGGGCGCTGTGTGTCCAACATGCTGTGGTGCAACGGGGCCGACGACTGTGGGGATGGTTCTGATGAGATCCCCTGCAACAGTAAGTGAGGCGCACTGGCATAACCCATCTGTACCTCAGTTCCTGCCCCACCCTTCCCTGGCCGAGCTTTGTCCCTGGGCCCCATGGTGTCTGGTTTAAGGCACTCTGTGACAGGCCAGGGCAGGTGCTGTGGGCCAGGAGCTCTGTCCTGCGTCCTCCTGGCCCACACAGAGAAAACTCTGGCCTGACGGTACGGGGCGGGCACTGTTCTAGAGACAGCCTGTGGTGTGGGCGAGTTCCGCTGCCGGGACGGGACCTGCATCGGGAACTCCAGCCGCTGCAACCAGTTTGTGGATTGTGAGGATGCCTCAGATGAGATGAACTGCAGTGAGTGACACCCTTTGCTGGCACCTCCTGGGCTCCTCCCCATCGCTCACTGCATCTCCCGCCTTCAGGCCCTCCTGCACCTGCCCATATTCCTCTCTGCCTTGCCCTGTCCCCACTGACAGCCTCCATCTCCCTGAGGCCCTGTCCCCATCCCGCTCCTGCTCCTGGGCTCTCATGGGGTTCCGAGAGGGGGTAGTGAGCGGATGGTGCAGACAGTGCCCCACTGGAAGGGCACTGTTCAACTTTTGGAAAAGCATGAAGGCACCGTAGGGCTGGCAACTGCCCCAGTGGGGGGTGATCGGGGGGAACCAGGAATCACCCTCACCCCTGCCCCCACCAGGTGCCACCGACTGCAGCAGCTACTTCCGCCTGGGCGTGAAGGGCGTGCTCTTCCAGCCCTGTGAGCGGACCTCGCTCTGCTACGCACCCAGCTGGGTGTGTGACGGCGCCAACGACTGCGGGGACTACAGTGATGAGCGCGACTGCCCAGGTGGGCAGGGGCAGGTGTGTGGTGGGCGGTGGCCTGCGGTGAGCACGGCCTTCACACCTGCCTCACCCCCCAGGTGTGAAACGCCCCAGATGCCCCCTGAATTACTTCGCCTGCCCTAGTGGGCGCTGCATCCCCATGAGCTGGACGTGTGACAAGGAGGATGACTGTGAACACGGCGAGGACGAGACCCACTGCAGTGAGTGACCACAGCACCCACTCAGTGCTCCAAGAACCTGCTGGGCCCCACTTCTTAGTCCCCCCTTGGAAAAGGGCACCCAGGGCCTTCACCCCCTGCCCCACTCTGCCTCTAGCTGCTGCTGAGCCCCCCCACAGAGGGTTGCTGTGGGCATTTCTCCTGTCCTTCCCATGGCATCAGCCTCTCCAGGTGGGTGACCCCCGCCCTTCCACATCTAACTGTGGCTTCCGACTGCCCCAGACAAGTTCTGCTCAGAGGCCCAGTTTGAGTGCCAGAACCATCGCTGCATCTCCAAGCAGTGGCTGTGTGACGGCAGCGATGACTGTGGGGACGGCTCGGACGAGGCTGCTCACTGTGGTGAGGAAGCTGGGATTGGGCTGGGGGAGGTGCCCCAGGGAGAGACAGACTCCACCCAATTCCACCCCACACACAGACACCCCTGCAGACAATGGCGAAGCAGCGAGTGCATCACCTCCGCTGCTGGCCCTCATCCACCCCCTCCTGAGTCTCTCGATGGCCCCCTCTCCCCCCACAGAAGGCAAGACGTGCGGCCCCTCCTCTTTCTCCTGCCCTGGCACCCACGTGTGCGTCCCCGAGCGCTGGCTCTGTGACGGTGACAAAGACTGTGCTGATGGTGCAGACGAGAGCATCGCAGCTGGTTGCTGTGAGTGGCGGGGCCGTGTGGACCGGGTGGACAGCAAATGACCCCAGTCTCACTTTGCAGATGGGGAAGCTGGGGTGCAGGAGAGGAAATGCCTCAGCGGGGTCTGCTGGGGTGGAGCCATAGCTGTAGTCCAGGTGTCCAGACTCCTCATCAAGTGCCCCGCCCACTCTACCAGGAGAACCACAGGAGGTCAGGGTGGGGGACGGTCAGCTGCTGGCCGAGCAGGGCTGAAGAGCTGTGTCCACCTCTGTCCGCAGTGTACAACAGCACCTGCGACGACCGTGAGTTCATGTGCCAGAACCGCCAGTGCATCCCCAAGCACTTCGTGTGCGACCATGACCGTGACTGTGCAGATGGCTCCGATGAGTCCCCCGAGTGTGGTGAGCCCTCGGCGGTGGCGGGAGGAGGCCCTGCCCTCCGCTGGGCCAGGGCGTCAGCCTCACAGGTCCCTTCCTCCCCCAGAGTACCCGACCTGCGGCCCCAGTGAGTTCCGCTGTGCCAATGGGCGCTGTCTGAGCTCCCGCCAGTGGGAGTGTGATGGCGAGAATGACTGCCACGACCAGAGTGACGAGGCTCCCAAGAACCCACACTGCACCAGCCCAGGTGGGCCCCAGACCTGGCTTCCCTCTGCCCCCTCCCCAGACTGCCTGAGACCCTGCTGACCTGCTGTCTCCACCCCTCTGCAGAGCACAAGTGCAATGCCTCGTCTCAGTTCCTGTGCAGCAGCGGGCGCTGTGTGGCTGAGGTACTGCTCTGCAATGGCCAGGATGACTGTGGTGACGGCTCGGATGAGCGTGGCTGCCACATCAACGAGTGTCTCAGCCACAAGCTCAGTGGCTGCAGCCAGGACTGTGAGGACCTCAAGATTGGCTTCAAGGTATGCCCAGCCCTGGGGAGGAGCTTCCACACCCCAGACGTGCCAGGAACGCCTTTTTCCACTGCCTCATTCATTCATTCATCCCCTAGACACTGGGGATACAGCAGTGAATGAGATGGAAATCTGCTTGGTTGGGGTCTGCCTCTATCTGGCAGGTAGAGAGCCAGCAGATTTGCTGACAGATGATATACGGAGTGTGAGAGGAAAAGAGGAGTGAGGCGTCAAGTAGGCAAGAGATACACAGATCTGGAGTTCAAGGAGAGGCCCAGGTTGGAGAGGGAAGTCTGGGAGTTATCACCATAGAGATGCTATTTGGATCCATGAATCTGGATATGATTCCCAAGGGAGCAGTGTAGGTGGAGAAGAGAGCAGTCCAAAGTCTGAGCCCCAAGCTGAGCAACAGCCAGGAGCAGGGAGGTGAGGGGACCAGCAGAAGAGCCTGAGAAGGAGCAGCTGTTGAGGCAGGAGAACAGCCATGAGAAGAAAGCGTTTCCAGGGGGAGGGCACACGCAGCTCTGTCAAATGACACTCGGGGGCGCACAGAAGGAGGCCTGGACTGCGAAGGCCAGACAGCCAGCTGGGTGGACTTAGTACCGATGTGCTGCTGCCCCTAATGAGGCCGGGTAGAAGGAATTGGAGTCTCTGAGCCAGGTCTCCAGGGTGGGAGGCCCAGACCCTGCCACACGCCCAGCCCAAGGCTCCCTGTGCCTGCAGTGCCGCTGTCGCCCTGGCTTCCGGCTGAAGGACGACGGCCGGACATGTGCCGATGTGGATGAGTGCAGCACCACCTTCCCCTGCAGCCAGCGCTGCATCAACACCCATGGCAGCTATAAGTGTCTGTGTGTGGAGGGCTACGCACCCCGCGGCGGCGACCCCCACAGCTGCAAGGCTGTGACTGGTGAGATTCACGCTTGGAGGGCATGAGGTGACCCAGGCAGCTGGGGGCTGTGTGGGACCGCCCGGGTGGCAGAGCTCCAGACAGGCAGGAGACCAGGGCCACTAGAATGTGGCAGGAGCTGAGGCAAGATCCTCTGTCTGCAGACGAGGAACCGTTTCTGATCTTTGCCAACCGGTACTACCTACGCAAGCTCAACCTGGATGGGTCCAACTACACGTTACTTAAGCAGGTACCAAACCCAGGCCTTCCTCCCCTTTGCCCATCTCCCAGACCCAGCACAGCCTCCCTTGCAAGTCTCCCCACTTAGGTCCAACCATCCCTCCCCCAGATGTAAATGTGGCCCCTGCTGCCACAACAGACTTCTGCTCTCCCTCATTCCCCTAATCCAGGGCCTGAACAATGCCGTTGCCTTGGACTTTGACTACCGAGAGCAAATGATCTACTGGACAGATGTGACGACCCAGGGCAGCATGATCCGAAGGATGCACCTTAATGGGAGCAACGTGCAGGTAAGGCAGGCGGCCCTCAGCGACCGACACTGGCCCACCCTAGATGGCTGTTTTCAGATCGTCTCTCCTTCCCATCCCACCAACCCAAATTGCTTCCTTCTCACTCCACTAGTCACTGTATGACTGCTTGTTCTGGCTGCTTACTCTCCTCTGGGCCCAGACAGCAAGGACCAGGAGATTCCTCTTGCTCTTCCCCTCACTGCTAGCCCCACGTCTCCCTAATTATCAGGAAGTTCCCCCTGAGGTCTGGCCAAGCACTGTGAGGCTTGGAGTGTGGTCCCATTCCCCACCTAGAGCCCCCTCTCCTAGAGGCTCTGCTGACACGTACATAGTGTCAGGCCCAGGACTGGGCATTTTACTTCCATGGTTCTCCCACCAGAGCTGGCAGAGGGAGCTCTACCCCATTTTATGCATGGGGAGGCTGAGCTTCACAGAGGCTTGCAGGTTTTCCCCCAGGTCACCCAGAGCTCTCCCTCCCCTGCCCCTTCCTGCAGGTCCTACACCGTACAGGCCTCAGCAACCCCGACGGGCTGGCTGTGGACTGGGTGGGTGGCAACCTGTACTGGTGCGACAAAGGCCGGGACACCATTGAGGTGTCCAAGCTCAATGGGGCCTATCGGACGGTGCTGGTCAGCTCTGGCCTCCGCGAGCCCAGGGCTCTGGTGGTGGATGTGCAGAATGGGTATGTGGCTGAGGAGGGGTGGGGAAGCCCTTGAAAGCAGCATCCAAGCCCAGCCTCCCTGCAGGCCACTGGTGGGATGGGTTATGGGATCTCCCAGGGCTCACTGCCTACCCATCGCCAGGTACCTGTACTGGACAGACTGGGGTGACCACTCACTGATTGGCCGCATCGGCATGGATGGGTCCAGTCGCAGCGTCATTGTGGACACCAAGATCACATGGCCCAACGGCCTGACGCTGGACTATGTCACTGAGCGCATCTACTGGGCTGACGCCCGCGAGGACTACATTGAGTTTGCCAGCCTGGATGGCTCCAATCGCCACGTTGGTCAGTGTGCCAGTGAGGCTGTCCGGGCACAGCAGACTCGGTGGGGATGGAAGTCTGAAGCGACAGGGGATCAAGTTTTGGGGGCAAGAGTGGACATAAAAAGCAGAGGACAGGGCCTCAGGACACCACTCGCTGGGGTGTGAGGTTCAGAGCACCCCAGGGGCTTCCCCAGCCTGGCCACCACCCAGGGAGAGGCCCTTCCCTTATATACACAGTTCTGGAGGACTGGCCCCGAGGAGGGTGGGGGTGGGAGGCCTGCGATTGGGAACTGCAGTGCTCCCCACTTCCCAAGGGAAACCATACACTGGCGGGGCAGGAACTTGCCATGAGGCAGTCTAGGTTTGAACTCCGGCTCTGACACTTGTTAACTGTGAGACCATGGGGGGCCCCTGAACCATCTGGAACTGGGGCTGACACCCACCTCGCAGGGTGGTGGTGGGGCTTGAGGAGGTGGAGTGGGCTGGCACCCTGTCCGAGCTCAGGCTGACTGGCACCGTGCCTGCCCCTCGGCCCCACAGTGCTGAGCCAGGACATCCCGCACATCTTTGCACTGACCCTGTTTGAGGACTACGTCTACTGGACCGACTGGGAAACAAAGTCCATCAACCGAGCCCACAAGACCACGGGCACCAACAAAACGCTCCTCATCAGCACGCTGCACCGGCCCATGGACCTGCACGTCTTCCACGCCCTGCGCCAGCCGGACGGTGAGCAGGCAAGGGGTGGGAGCAGGTGAAGGGTGAGCTGGGAACTGGGGTCCCTGGGAGTTCCTGCTTATCCCTTCTCCAGCACTGACCAAGCCCTCTCCTGGCCAGACACTGGGAGACTCCAGGAGGGTCTAGACAGGGGCTGGTTTGGCTCCCGGGAGCTTCAGCCAAGCCTGGATCCAGTCCTGGAATCTGGCAGCAGCAAGGCCCTGAGGCCAATCAAGTGGGGGGTCTGGGTGCCGGGCCCCCAGAAGGACCCTGGGGGGGAAGCACAGAGGAGGTGGGGAGCTGGCCTTCAGGCCTGGCCTGATCCTGGGACCTTGAGAGAATCCCCTCCTGTCTCTGGCTTCAGCTCCCTCCTAAAAGAGGCAGGGTTTAGGCCACTCACCTCTGTCCAGGATGGAGTGATAGAGGCAGCCTTTGGTAAGGCAGGAAATGTCACCACATTTCACGACGTTTTCTCTGGCAGTGCCCAATCACCCCTGCAAGGTCAACAATGGTGGCTGCAGCAACCTGTGCCTGCTGTCCCCCGGGGGAGGGCACAAATGTGCCTGCCCCACCAACTTCTACCTGGGCAGCGATGGGCGCACCTGTGTGTCCAACTGCACAGCGAGCCAGGTGAGGCTGTCCCCCAGATCCCATCACCAGTGCCCACTCCCTGACCCCCAATCCTCCTTGGACCCCAACACCTGCTCTGTCCTAATGCCCTCACACATCTGGTTTTCCCACGCTAACACCCCCACATTTCTTGCCTACCTCTTGTCTCCCCACAGCAATACTTTTACCCCCGTCACCTCACACAGATACCTCCACACCCTAACCTTGACCCTCCTCGCCATGCTCCAGTGCTGCCTTCCCCACCCTACCCCACGCAGCGCCACACCTGGCCTTTCTGCACTCACCATAGCCCAACCTGCCCCAGAACACCCTGACCCCTGCCTCAACTTCTTTGAAACATCCAACCCCCTCAAAAGAAGGACTTCTGAGTCTCCCAGATCCCCACCAACCCCTCTTGCCCCCGCCTGCCCTCCAGTTTGTGTGCAAGAACGACAAGTGCATCCCCTTCTGGTGGAAGTGTGACACCGAGGACGACTGCGGGGACCACTCAGATGAGCCCCCGGACTGCCGTGAGTGCCTGCTGGGGGTGACACAAGGGTCCCCAGCTGTGTCAGAGGCGGCCTGACTCCTGAGGCTTTGAATGGCCACTGGAGGCTGTGGCTGCAAGTGGACCTGGCCGTGTCCACCCCAGCCACTCTGACCCTGAGCCTCCCTCTCTGGCAGCCGAGTTCAAGTGCCGGCCCGGACAGTTCCAGTGCTCCACAGGCATCTGCACAAACCCTGCCTTCATCTGCGATGGAGACAATGACTGCCAGGACAACAGTGACGAGGCCAACTGTGGTAAAGCACTGCCTGGCCGCCCTCCCTCCTTCCCCAGCATCTTCCCCGCCCCAGGATTTGGGGCTCTCAAGGACAGGGAAGCTGCAGCCCATGGCAGCTTGCTCTCTAGGCTGGATTCCTGCGGCTCAAGCCTTTGTCCTCCCTGCTGAGGGATGGGCACCCTCTCCCTGCCCCTGAATCCTCCCTTCGCCACGAGTCACTCCGTCCTCCCCCCACAGACATCCACGTCTGCTTGCCCAGTCAGTTCAAATGTACCAACACCAACCGCTGTATTCCCGGCATCTTCCGCTGCAACGGGCAGGACAACTGCGGAGACGGGGAGGACGAGAGGGACTGCCGTGAGTGCCAGAGGTGGTGGGGGGGCAGCGGTGGGAGATGACACAGAAGCAGGGCAGGCAGAATCCCCCCCACAGCTTTGAGAGGCTCTCAAATAGCTTTAGTAGATGGGCAACACAAATTATATTGGGTGTAACTTGCTTTGCTCATAAAAATCACCACGCGTGATATAGAGACATAGAGATCCAGAAAACAAAAAGCACCAAAACTGGGGGTAAACTGTTCCTTCCTCCCAAGAAGTTGCTGGCAGGACCAAGGCCAGGGCTTGGAAGAGGGAGAAGGTGGTGATGGTGAACTGGAGTGGCAGGTGTAAGGGAGGGCCCTCATTCTCTTGCCCGCCCCGCAGCCGAGGTGACCTGCGCTCCCAACCAGTTCCAGTGCTCCATTACCAAACGATGCATCCCCCGGGTCTGGGTCTGTGACCGGGACAATGACTGTGTGGATGGCAGTGATGAGCCCGCCAACTGCAGTGAGTTGCCTGGCCTGGAGCCCAGCTTCCCTCCCCAGTGTCTGCTACTCACACCACCCCAACGTGCGACCCCCTCAGTGGCCACTCCCAGGCCCTCCCCACCCTCCTGGCAGACTCCTGGGAGGAGTCTCATCCTCACTGCGTGACCACCCACTTGCAGCCCAGATGACCTGTGGCGTGGACGAGTTCCGCTGCAAGGATTCGGGCCGATGCATCCCAGCGCGCTGGAAGTGTGATGGAGAGGATGACTGCGGGGATGGCTCAGATGAGCCCAAGGAAGAGTGTGGTGAGCTGAGACCCCACTCCAGGAGGAAGACGGTCTACCTGGGTGGGAGGCACGGTGCCCCTGGCAGGCGGAGGGCTGGGAGCCGCCTGCTTACCATTCTCAGTGTGGCCCTGGTGCTGGGCTTCCTGGGCCTGCTGTAGGGCTGGGGAAGGAGGCCTGGCTGGAGCTTGCTTCCCCATATCCACCTGTGCCCCATGCCTCCCAGTTTCCCTATCCCTGCCCCTGCCCACGCCTCATCTGCGCGTACCTGTGTGGAGTTTTCCTTGCCCACCCTATGGGACCTGTTCATCTTCTGCCCAAGGCAGCTGCCCACACACACACCCCCAATCATGTCTCCTGTCCCCAAACCTCCTTATAGACCCCACATCTCAAAACACTGCCTGGGCTCCCCGCGGCTGACCGTTCCCAAGCCAGGATGCCCACCCTCCCCGCCAAGCCAGCCTGACCATGCCATGCCTGTCTGGATCGTAATGTCTGCCCCAGCCCTCTCCCTGACTGCCCTGACACTTGCCTCCTCCAGATGAGCGCACCTGTGAGCCATACCAGTTCCGCTGCAAGAACAACCGCTGCGTGCCCGGCCGCTGGCAGTGCGACTACGACAACGATTGTGGCGACAACTCCGACGAGGAGAGCTGCAGTACGTCCCACCCGCCAGCCCCACGGGAGCCCCTCCCAGGCCTGGCCCTTGCCGTGCCGCCCTCCTGCCACAGGCCGCGCCAGAGCTGGCAGCCACCTCCCAGGGCGGGGGCAGGAGCCGCCCTCCTCACCCACCCCACTCCATGTTGTGTATTTGAGTTTGTGCCATTTCACCTCATCTCATGTTTCTCTCCATTTTCACACTGTCCTCTCGGGGTTGCAGAGGTAGGTGTCTCTGATGTGCCTGTGCTCCCACCACACCCCCACCTCTGCCCCAGAGCCCCCCATCCCTGTGCCGTGCCTCTACCCATCATCCTTGACTGACCTCTCCCCAAACCCTGGTGCTTGTCTCAGTGGTCTTGTCCCCGCTCCCCTCCCCAAACACAGTCTGTCCTGAGGGCAAGGCCAGGGACCTGTGCCCTTTCTGGTGTCTGTCCCATGGGGTAAGTGTGAGCCTGCCTGTGCCAAGCTGTTCCATAGAGGCAGCCAGTGGGCTCTGCCAGGACTGGCTCGGCCTCTGGGTCAGTCAGCTGTGGTCTTCAGAGACGTGGGGATAGGCCTTGGGCTCAGGACTGTGGCACTGCTGAGGCCTGGAGTCCTTGTGCCCACCCTCCTGGGCCTGTCTCCCCCTGTCCTTCCCAGCCCCTCGACCCTGCTCCGAGAGTGAGTTCTCCTGTGCCAACGGCCGCTGCATCGCGGGGCGCTGGAAATGCGATGGAGACCACGACTGCGCCGACGGCTCAGACGAGGTGGGCAGGGAGATGAGAAGGAAGGAGGTGGCTTCAGAAGAGTTCAGGCAGGGCTTGGGGGTGCCAAGAGCTGACCGGCTGCCTGTGCCCATGCCCACAGAAAGACTGCACCCCCCGCTGTGACATGGACCAGTTCCAGTGCAAGAGCGGCCACTGCATCCCCCTGCGCTGGCGCTGTGACGCAGACGCTGACTGCATGGACGGCAGCGACGAGGAGGCCTGCGGCACTGGCGGTGCGCCCCTTAGCTTGGTCTCCCTGGGTCCTCCCTCTGCTGCCCACCCTGTCACGTGGCTCAGTCATTCACTCGATCTTTCTCTTCTGTATTCATTCTTCATGCAACAAATATTTATTGAGCATTTACCATGTACCAGGCACTGCCATAGGTGTTAGGGACGTAGTAGTAAACAAGACACAGGACCCCTGAATACACATTTTTGTGCGGGTTGTGCCCAGCTCAGCGCCCCCTAGTCTAGGGGACCAGTTGAGCTGAAATCCAGCAAACCCTGAGGGCTGTACCTGTCTAGGCCCCAACCCACAAGTTCCTCCGAGACAGTCTGCTGCCCCAAGAAGAAAAGCCCTGCTATTTTCCCTTCCTGGGGCAGTGAGATAGTACCTGTCCCTCGTTGACCTGCCTGGGCTTGGCAGCACAGAGCGGGCAGGTGAAGCCCAGGGTGAGAAAAGACTGGGGCTTGGAGCGGAAATCCCAACTGTGTGGGCAGATGTCTTGGCTCTGCCTTGGTAGGCCAGGCACAGGGATGGGAACCTGGTCTTCCATTCCCAGCCCTGGTCTTCCATTCCCGCGTCCCTGCTGTGGAACTACACAGCCCCATGCCCTGCCACATACCAGAGAAGGAGTGCCCTCTGAACTTTTCCAGACACCCCTGAAAAATGACCTCTTCTCCCCTAAATACCAGAAAAGGCAGTTTGGCCCCACCAAGTAGAAAATTAAGAGACCTGGTTCCAATTTGGCTGTGCCACTGCTTACCTGATGACCCCTCTGAGCCTGGAACCCCCACCTGTGGAGAGAGGGGTCTGGGTGGGCTCATGGCTCATTCTCTCTCTTGGCTCCCCCTGGCACCAGTGCGGACCTGCCCCCTGGATGAGTTCCAGTGCAACAACACCTTGTGCAAGCCGCTGGCCTGGAAGTGCGATGGCGAGGATGACTGTGGGGACAACTCAGATGAGAACCCCGAGGAGTGTGGTGAGATTTGGTGCGGGGTTCCCGGGCTCCCCAGTGGCCAGCAGCCACCCCACCCGCAAGACTAATTCCGGCTCTGTGTTCCCCTGGCTGTCGCAGCCCGGTTCGTGTGCCCTCCCAACCGGCCCTTCCGTTGCAAGAATGACCGTGTCTGTCTGTGGATCGGGCGCCAATGCGACGGCATGGACAACTGTGGGGATGGGACTGATGAAGAGGACTGTGGTGAGCAGGGGGCCGACAAAGGCCTGCAGGGGGCGGATAGTACACAGTGGGGTGAGTGTGAGCCTTGTGGGAGCTGCATTGGGGTTAGGATTAACCAGGAGGACTGGCCCAGGAAGGGGAGGATCCACTGCTAGGAGTCTGGAGGCTCTTTCAAGAGAAGCCCCCTGGGGAAGGCTCTGGGGGCTGCCTGATGCATTAGGTCTTGGAGGTGGGGCTGGGAACCCGAAAGTTTGACTTGCCCCCACTGCAAGCCTTGTCAGTTAGGAATTGGGAGCCACTGGTATCTATGGGGTCACTGTGGGAGGAGGGGGCAGGGGTGAATACCCAGGGTCTAAAGCCTCCGCCCTCCTCAGAGCCCCCCACGGCCCAGACCACCCACTGCAAAGATAAGAAGGAGTTTCTGTGCCGGAACCAGCGCTGCCTCTCCTCCTCCCTACGCTGCAACATGTTCGACGACTGCGGGGATGGCTCTGACGAGGAGGACTGCAGCATCGGTGAGGCCCAGCAGCAGACTGGACGCCGGTGGGGAGCGGGGAGAGCCGAGCCCCAGCCTGGGGTGGCTCAAGGGAGGGCATCCACTCTCTGTCCCCCACAGACCCCAAGCTGACCAGCTGCGCCACCAATGCCAGCATCTGTGGGGACGAGGCACGCTGCGTACGCACCGAGAAAGCAGCCTACTGTGCCTGCCGCTCTGGCTTCCACACCGTGCCCGGCCAGCCCGGATGTCAAGGTAGGAAAGTGGAGCAGAGCAGGGGTGGACACCCCAGCTGTGGACCCCCATGACCCTCCCTGTAACCCCTAGACATCAACGAGTGCCTGCGCTTCGGCACCTGCTCCCAGCTCTGCAACAACACCAAGGGCGGCCACCTCTGCAGCTGCGCTCGGAACTTCATGAAGACGCACAACACCTGCAAGGCTGAAGGTGCCAGAGCTGCCAGAGGGCAGAAAGGCTGGATGGGGCAGGGCGATCGGGTTATCACACGGGGCTGACTTGGAATTGAATGTCTTCCTGTGGACATCTTGCCCGGACAGGAAGCCCCATACTCATAGGTGCAGCTGCCTGAGCAAAGGGCTGGCCCGAGCAGAGGGAGCAGGTCCTGGGGCTGGCTCACTGAAGGAGTCTGGGATGCAGCAGTGCTCTGAATTGCACACACGCCTCCTCACCCACCACTGCCAGAACGAGAGCACACTCAGACACGCAGTGCACACTCACAGTCATGGGGGCCTTACCTGCACATTCCCCACACGCTTTGATGCCCACCTGTGCCTTCCTCATGCCTGTGCACATTCACACACACCCCTGGAACACACACACCCCCACCATGCACTGCCATGCACACCCACATGCTCCATGCCAAGCATACACACCCCATGTGCCTATGCACCCCCGAGCATGTGCCAGGCAGTTTGTAGCAGAGAGCATGGTGATGCCCTCCAGCAGCCTTGAGGAGGCAGAAGTCTCTGGGTCTAGAGGGGCAGGGACAGCTTTTTGGCTGAAAGGAGCAGGTCACAGTGGATCAGCTCAGGGGAGGAGAGGAGGAGGTCCAGAGGCTGAGGTTGGAGCCTGCAACCCTGAGCAGGGTGGGTAAGCAGCAGCTTCTGGCCAGAGCAGATTGTTCTACTAGGAGAGAAGACACCGTTCATGTGAAAGGAGCTGAGCTGGGTGGGGTGCACATCTCCATCCCACAGCCCCAGCCCTGACCTCTTGTTTCTCCAGGCTCTGAGTACCAGGTCCTGTACATTGCTGATGACAATGAGATCCGCAGCCTGTTCCCTGGGCACCCCCATTCGGCTTACGAGCAGGCATTCCAGGGCGACGAGAGCGTCCGCATTGATGCCATGGATGTCCATGTCAAGGCTGGCCGCGTCTATTGGACCAACTGGCACACGGGCACCATCTCCTACCGCAGCCTGCCACCTGCTGCGCCTCCTACCACTTCCAACCGCCACCGGCGACAGATTGACCGGGGTGTCACCCACCTCAACGTGAGTGCCCACGCTGGCGTGGATGGAGTGGAAGAGCTCCATAGAGCAAGCGGTTCAGAGCAGGATTTGAAAAGAGCAGTGGCACAGTGGCTCACGCCTCTAATCCCAGCACTTTGGGAGGCCAAGGCGGGCAGATCACCTGAGGTCAGGAGTTTGAGACCAGCGTGGCAACATGGTGAAACCTTGTCTCTAAGAAAAATACAAAAATTAGCCAGGCATGGTGGCAGGCGCCTGTAATCGCAGCTACTCAGGAGGCTGAGGCAGGAGAATCCCTTGAACCTGGAAAGTGGAGCTTGCAGTGAGCCGAGTGCCACTCGGTTGCAGTGGCACTGAGGTTGCAGAGTACTACTGCACTCCAGCCTGGGTGACAGAGCGAGACTCCGTCTCAAAAAAAAAAAAAAAAGAAAAAGAAAAGAAAAGGGCAGAGTGAGGGGCCAAGGGTGAGAGTGGGGCAGGGGACCAGTCTTAGGATTGTGTTCTGCGGCATGGCCGGCGGGAAGACAGAGCAGTGGGAATGGTCAGCAGCTGGCTGTGCTGTAGGCAGCCCAGGGCGCAGGGCACGATGGGCAGGCAGACAGCCCTCCGGCACCAGTCCCCCATCGTTGCCACCACGCACTGTGTACGTCTTAGCTGCCTCACTTAACCTCTTTGGGTTTCACTTTGTTTATCAATAAAATTAGGTGATCATCGCCATCGTGCAGGCTTCAGGGAGGGCTCACCAGCCCCGTGTGAGAGCTGCAAGTCTGGTGCATAAGCTCCACGCTGCTCGAATCTCTTTAAAGCCAGGGGCTTGGCTGTGAGCCTGGGGTGACGTTCCAGCAGGGACAGGCTGGCAGAGTGGTGGTGGGGGGATAATGGCAGGAAGACAAAGCGGTGGGCCCTGAACCTGTGGCTTCCATTCAGATTTCAGGGCTGAAGATGCCCAGAGGCATTGCCATCGATTGGGTGGCCGGAAACGTGTACTGGACTGACTCGGGCCGAGATGTGATTGAGGTGGCACAGATGAAGGGCGAGAACCGCAAGACACTCATCTCGGGCATGATTGATGAGCCCCACGCCATTGTGGTGGACCCACTGAGGGGGTGGGCAGGGGCCCTGGGGGGAGGCCTCTGGGCTGGTGGTAGGAAGCCTTGGGGACAGGGTTGGGGGCTGCACCCACAGGCATGCCCCTTCCTCCCTGGCCAGCCTGAGGACAGAGTCCTTCTCAGGCCCTTGGGCCTTCTTGGCCACCCCTGCCTGGCCCTCCCCATGCTGCCTCTGCCCAGGGCCCCCAGCTGGGCCTGCTTGGGCAGGGACCTGACTTCTGCTCGGCCGGCTGTCATGCACAGCCACACTCTGCCCCAGGGAACAGCTCTGCCAGTGTCGGTGGCTCTGAATGAGCACACTGTGGCTTTAGAGGAAAAGCCCCTCAACCCGCTCAGAAGTGGACTCCCTCCTGCTTCTCTGTAGAAGGACAGAACGCCCTCCTCCCAGTCCCCAGCAGTCCCTGTGCCCAGACCAAGAAGCTGGTGTCCTGCCTGGGCCTGCCTCCTCTGGCCCTCCGGCCTGCCCACACTCACCCCTTCTCCCTCCCCAGCACCATGTACTGGTCAGACTGGGGCAACCACCCCAAGATTGAGACGGCAGCGATGGATGGGACCCTTCGGGAGACACTGGTGCAGGACAACATTCAGTGGCCCACAGGTTCATGGGGCGGGGGGCGGGAGGGACCGGGTGTGGAGGGGGCCCGGCTCACAGAGCCCAGCTACTGCTGAAGTCACACAAAAGTGAAGGATGGGATGGGGCTTGGACTGGGACGGGGCGGATTGGCCGTGGAGGCTTTTCCCAGAAGAGGCGACTGTGAGTGGCATGAGAACAGGGTGGAACTGTCCCAGGCATGGAGGCAATTCTTTCCACCCTAAGGCTGGGTTGGGGAGGCCAAGCCCTCACAGTGCTCTCTCCCTCCCCAGGCCTGGCCGTGGATTATCACAATGAGCGGTTGTACTGGGCAGATGCCAAGCTTTCAGTCATCGGCAGCATCCGGCTCAATGGCACGGACCCCATTGTGGCTGCTGACAGCAAACGAGGTCAGAACCTGGTAGCAGTCGCAGTCCCCAGCCCTGTCCCCAACCCTGACATCCTCCCTACTAAGCCAGAGGCCTCACTTCGATGCCTCCCATCCTTTGTCACTGACCCCCAGCAATGCTGTAGCACCTTCCAGGCCTCTCCAGCTGGCCTCCCCCTGAACCTGCCCTGCAGGCGTGAGGCCCACCCTGACCCTCTGGCCTACTTGTCCATTCATTGGTTGGGTTGCACGGAGGCAGCATAGGTACATTAGGAACGTAGCAAATGCGGAGAGAAGGAACAGAAGTCAGCCATGAATGACCCCAGAAGTCTGGGGGTGATGGGACCTTTTGCCAGTAGTGGCCACAGGAAGAGGAACAGGCGTGGGGAGGGGAATTTGGTCTGGATGTGTTGAGTTTGAGGTGTCTG
This sequence comes from Macaca thibetana thibetana, assembly GCF_024542745.1. Taxonomy (NCBI): domain Eukaryota; kingdom Metazoa; phylum Chordata; class Mammalia; order Primates; family Cercopithecidae; genus Macaca; species Macaca thibetana. The sequence goes on from NC_065588.1 coordinate 53,508,103, forward strand.
GGAGCCATGGGTGCCAGTGTCCTGGACAGCATGGCCAGGGTCTGAGTGCCCCTCAGGTCCCTTCTGACTCCACCTCCTCCCCTAGGCCTAAGTCACCCCTTCAGCATCGACGTCTTTGAGGATTACATCTATGGTGTCACCTACATCAATAATCGTGTCTTCAAGATCCATAAGTTTGGCCACAGCCCCTTGGTCAACCTGACAGGGGGCCTGAGCCATGCCTCTGATGTGGTCCTGTACCATCAGCACAAGCAGCCCGAAGGTGGGGGCGGAGGGGAGCCTGGGCTGGGGAAGGGAGGCCTGTGGGCATTGAGTCTCCAAGCTGTGGCCTTGGGACCTGGTGGAGAGGGGGTCACCCTGGGCTCATAGGGCTCAGAGAAGGGTCCTGCTCAGCATCCTCCCCACCCCACCCATACCTGCAGTGACCAACCCATGTGACCGCAAGAAATGCGAGTGGCTCTGCCTGCTGAGCCCCAGTGGGCCTGTCTGCACCTGTCCCAATGGGAAGCGGCTGGACAACGGCACATGCGTGCCTGTGCCCTCTCCAACACCCCCCCCAGATGGTACGCTCATGCCCTCCCAATCCCAGCCATGCCTCAGGACCTTCTCCTTCCTGTGGCTCCTGACTTCCCCTGACCTTGTTGCCTGTACCTCTCCTCCTATTCCCCTGGCTCTGCCCCTTGACGGGCCCTTCCTGCAGCTTCCCGGCCTGGAACCTGTAACCTGCAGTGCTTCAACGGTGGCAGCTGTTTCCTCAATGCACGGAGGCAGCCCAAGTGCCGCTGCCAGCCCCGCTACACGGGTGACAAGTGTGAACTGGACCAATGCTGGGAGCACTGTCGCAATGGGGGCACCTGTGCTGCCTCTCCCTCTGGTATGACCCCTCATCCTGCAACGCCTGCTCCTTGCCCCGGGTCCCAACCCCCCACCACCCACCACCCCACCTTAGGCAGATGCCCACCCCTGCCTCGCCTCCAGCCTCCTTTCCATGACCCAGCATCCATTCACTCCAGTCTCTGACTCTCGCCCAGGTCCCCCCAGCCCATTCCTCTGCTATAGGGCCAGGTGGTCCCAAGGGCCACAGTCCCGCTCACACATCCTCTCCCACCAGGCATGCCCACGTGCCGGTGCCCCACGGGCTTCACGGGCCCCAAATGCACCCAGCAGGTGTGTGCAGGCTACTGTGCCAACAACAGCACCTGCACTGTCAACCAGGGCAACCAGCCCCAGTGCCGATGCCTACCCGGCTTCCTGGGCGACCGCTGCCAGTACCGTGAGTGAGCCTTCCCTGGGCCCCAGGGCAGGCAGGAGGGTGACGGGTGATGGGGAACCCCAGAGCATGGGGTGATGTTCAACCTGTGCCTGAGACGCACAGGGTCAAGTTCAGGAAAAGAGGCCTTAAGCAGCTGAGCCAGACCCAAGCTGCTGGTGCTTCCCCACAAAGGTGCTGGCACACTTCCCCCGAGGCAGTGCACCCCCCGGCACCAAGATCATGCAAACAGAAAAGCTCTGTTCAACCTTTGGAGAGCCCTCATGAGGGTGGGGCTTGAGGCACTTCTCTCCCTCCCCAACCACAGGGCAGTGCTCTGGCTACTGTGAGAACTTTGGCACATGCCAGATGGCCGCTGACGGCTCCCGACAATGTCGCTGCACTGCCTACTTTGAGGGACTGAGGTGTGAGGTGAACAAGTGCAGCCGCTGTCTCGAAGGGGCCTGTGTGGTCAACAAGCAGAGTGGGGATGTCACCTGCAAGTGAGTGGAGCCCTCCTCCACAGTTCCACTCAGCCCAGCCCCTGCCCTGTCCTAGCCCTGCCCTGCCCCTTCCTCAGCATCCCAGACACACCTCTGCCAGCCCCAGCACCAGCCTCTGATTCCTTCCTGCAGCTGCACGGACGGCCGGGTGGCCCCCAGCTGTCTGACCTGCATCGGCCACTGCAGCAATGGCGGCTCCTGCACCATGAACAGCAAAATGATGCCTGAGTGCCAGTGAGTTGGGCCCGGGCTTCACCCAGGCATAGATCATCCCTCCCTTCCCCAGATCTGAGCAGGAAGATCGTCAGGCGTCAGCGCCCACCCCCCGCCACCCCATTTCCCTGGCAGCAGTGGCTATGGAGGTTATGCCTACTCATCTGTGTCCCTCCTTTCTGCAGGTGCCCACCCCACATGACAGGGCCCCGGTGTGAGGAGCACGTCTTCAGCCAGCAGCAGCCAGGACGTAGGTGGCAGGGGGTGGGGCAGGCAGGGCCACCGGGACCTAGAGCAGGGGGACCGTGTGCCTCCTGCTTCCCTGAGCCTTGGTGACTCAGTGTCCCACCTCTTCCCTCCAGATATAGCCTCCATCCTAATCCCTCTGCTCTTGCTGCTGCTGGTGCTTCTGGTGGCCGGAGTGGTATTCTGGTATAAGCGGCGAGTCCAAGGGTGAGTCACAGGGAATCTGGAACATTCTGGCCATTATTTTGCCATCCTAACCTTCCCCCCAGTAATCTCTGCCTCCTTATATTCCTGCCTCTCCCCAGGGCTAAGGGCTTCCAGCACCAGCGGATGACCAACGGGGCCATGAATGTGGAGATTGGGAACCCCACCTACAAGATGTACGAAGGCGGAGAGCCTGATGACGTGGGAGGCCTACTGGACGCCGACTTTGCCCTGGACCCTGACAAGGTGGGCTGGAAGGCGGGCAGGGTGGAGGGCCAAGAGGCTGTGGGTGGCCTAACCAAAGGTGTTGGGTTAGGTGAGGGACAGAGGTGGGGGTGGGGTGACCTGGGCCACAGGCCCAGCCCCTAAGCCCTACCTGAACCCTCTGTCACCCTGCAGCCCACCAACTTCACCAACCCCGTGTATGCCACACTCTACATGGGGGGCCACGGCAGTCGCCACTCCCTGGCCAGCACGGACGAGAAGCGAGAACTCCTGGGCCGGGGCCCTGAGGACGAGATAGGGGACCCCTTGGCATAGGGCCCTGCCCCGTCGCACTTCCCCCAGAAAGCCTCCTGCCCCCTGCCAGTGAAGTCCTTCAGTGAGCCCCTCCCCAGCCAGCCCTTCCCCGGCCTCGCCGGATGTATAAATGTAAAAATGAAGGAATTACGTTTTATATGTGAGCGAGCAAGCCAGCAAGCGAGCACAGTATTATTTCTCCATCCCCTCCCTGCCTGCTCCTCGGCACCCCCATGCTGCCTTCAGGGAGGCAGGCAGGGAGGGCTTGGGGCTGCACTTCCTACCCTCCCACCAGAACACACCCCACCGGGAGAGCTGGTGGTGCAGCCTCCCCCTCCCTGTATAAGACACTTTGCCAAGGCTCTCCCTTCTCGACCCTACCCCTGCTTGCCCGCTCCCACAGCTCCCGGAGGGCTAATTCTGGGGAAGGAGAGTTCTTTGCTGCCCCTGTCTGGAAGACGTGGCTCTGGGTGAGGTAGGCAGGAAAGGATGGAGTGTTTTAGTTCTTGGGGGAGGCCACCCCAAAGCCCAGCCCTGACTCCAGGGGCACCTATGAGATGGCCATGCTGAATCCCCCTCCCAGACAGGCCCTTCCCGTCTCCAGGGCCCCCACTGAGGTTCCCAGGGCTGGAGACTTCCTCTGGTAAACATTCCCCCAGCCTCCCCTCCCCTGGGGACACCGAGGAGGTGGGCCACACCCAGGAAAGGCAAGTGGGCAGCCCCGTTTTGGGGACGTGAACGTTTTAATAATTTTTGCTGAATTCCTTTACAACTGAATAACACAGATATTGTTATAAATAAAATTGTAAAAAAAAAAAAAAAAAGTCAAAAAAAAAAAAAAAAAAGAAAGAAAGAAAAAAAGCCGCTGATGTTTGCCTGTGTGTGAGAGACGCTGGGACCTGGGGCTGCGCTTTCCTGCTTCGGCCACCAGAGGGAGACCTGCCCGGTGCTGGAGGCAGGCTGGCGCGTGGTTTTCGGTGCCCTTCTCCCAGGGCCCTCTCCCTCTCTCCATCTTGCTGTGCCCGGGAAGCGGGTGGCACTGGACTTGACACGGAAGATCTGCTTCTCCTGGCTGTGTGACCTTCAGCCGTGACTTCGTGTCTCCGGATTTTGTGTTCCTTCTGGCTCTAGGACACTAACTCAGATCTGTTTATCTGCATTCACTTCTACTGGACACCACCCCCCTACCCAAAATGATCTCCCACAGTGAGAAGCCCCGCTGTAAGAAGTGAATACACTGAGGCTGCGTAGGCTTTCCCATCCTTCAGGGTGCTCCCATGCGGTTCTGTCTGCCTGAGTTTGCTCTTGAAGCATTGACATCTCACATTGTGGAGGCTAATGAATGAAATGCGAAGTAAAATGCTGCATTCCAGAGCGGGGTGTCTTCTGCGGTGAAGGAGAGCTAGCGAGACCAGTTTGCCAGGCCCCCTAGGCCCCCAGCAGCTCCAGCTCACCAATCATTTCAGTCATTCACAGGGGGTAACAGGAAAAAACTGTCAATCAAAAGTGTCCAGGTTCATTTCAACCCCTGCCTAGAGGGGGAAACTTCTTGCAGAAAGTTGCACAGTTTACATTGCCCAGGACTGAGAGAGGGTTTGAGTTCCAGGACAGCAAATATGAGCTCAGGGAGGGTGGGTGCAAATGCCTGAAGATCCCTTACCCAACTCCCAACGGGGGAGTACTGCCTTTCATTCCTCCTCCCTCACTGGTTCAAATCCAGGAGATTCCTCCCAGGCTTCCTTCTGACTTGGGGAAGCTGCAAGTCTAGGCACCTGTGGAAACAGGGGCCCTCCCCTTCCCTCTTAGCCTTGAGAAGCCCTCTCCAACCTCATCCTCCAAGCCAACTCTGAGATCCTCCCCTGCCTACCCAAGGGCCCTGGATGGGCAACTGTGCCGGGAAACAGAATCCGTGTTTGCCAACTGGGAGGTCTGTGTCCCAATTTGGCCACCAGGTGGTGTCTGTACTCCTACAGCACTGCCTATCCTGAAGGCCCACACAGCCCCCCGCCTCAGCACTCATTATGCACCTGGGACCCCAGCCCAGCCTCTCATTTCCTTCCCTCTGGCTATTTTGCCACACCCCCCCACCCTCTGCCAGCCGGCTCCCCTCCCTCCCCCAGTGCCTGCCCGCTCCCACCACCAACAGCCCCACCCCTGCCCCTCTGCCAGCCACGTATCTGGCGCCCCCCGGGAGCCACTGATTCTCTGCCTGTCACCTCAAGATCCTGGGCAGAGTGACAAAGGACCCCTGCTGCAGCTTGGAAGGCACACCCCTCCAGTCAGCATCCCCCCTTCACCCATCAGGACCTGCTAGGAGAAGGTCCAGCAGGAGGCAGTTTTTCAAACTACCCACCTGGGAGGCAGGTGGGAAGCCCTCACCTCCGCCTGAGAGAGAGGAAGAACCAGGGACAGAGGCTGAGAACCAGGGACAGAGGCTGATACCTAATGAGAGGCAGAGACCCAGAGGTGGAGAGACAGGGGGACAGAGGCAAAGACCCAGAGACAGGGCGAGTAGTGTGCATGTGTGTGTTTGCACTTGTGTTTGTGCGAGCGCGCACATATATGTGTGTGTAACTGGAGAGAGAACAGGTGGCCTGTGACTGTAGCTAAAGAAGGAGAGATGTTGTGGGTTGGGCCCCCAGAAGACCAGGACCCTGATAATGGGCTTCTGTCCCGGACAGCCTAGGCCTTGGTGTGCCCACTGCTCCCACCCACTACTGAAGCAGCCCCCTTGCTTGGAACCTGGGCTCAGGGTTCTGGCTCAAGGCCAGAAGGACCTTCTGTCCCTTCCTGCCTCTCTGAAGACTTCTGCCCCTTCCTGCCTCTCTCCTCTCTACTCCCACCCTGGCACCCAGGTTCCTGCCTCCTCGCTTCTGCCTGTCTCCCTGGGTGTCTCTGCCTCTGCCTCATCCTCTCAGCACCCGGTCCTTTTCCTGACTCGTGTGTGTGGTTGTCACATCCCATATCTATCTGTCCATTTCTTTGTATGTGCCCCTGCTCGTCTTCTGGGCTGCCAGTGACAGCATACACCTGTGTGTGTCTCAGTGTGTGTGTCCACCTCTGTGGGTGTTTGCTTTCTGCCAAGACAAGGAGAGGGTGAGCGCACTGAGCAGCTGTCTGGATGTGCTTGTCTGGGTGCAGGTGTGCTCCTCTGTTGCTGTGCTCCTGTGTCAGGGTGCCGCTAAGTGTGTGCCTGTCTCTGTATTTCGCTCTGTGTGCCCTGTCCCCGTGAATGCATCTGCATGCATCCCTGGGGTGGGCTCTCAAGGGATGTGTCTGTCTCTCGGTCTCTTTGCTTGTCCCTATCTCTCACTGTCTAGGTGTTGGTCATACCACATCCTCAGCCACAGTCTCAGAGCATAGCAACAGCTGACAGCTGAAGCCTCCCGGGCAGGAGAGAGAGAGAGGCTGTGGGGAGGAGGGAACCGAGAAAGAAACAGAGAAGAGGATGGGGACAGAGGGCTGGGGCTGGGGACAGAGACAAGGACAGAGATAGGGAAGGGGACAAGGATCTAGAAGAGCTGGTAGTGAAAGATGGGACGGCGGGAGGGAAGGAACAGAGACTGCACCAAGAGGCCGGGCAGGCAGCGCTGAGAGGGATTTCCTGCCCAGCCCTTACGTAGGGGCGCGCTGGGCCTCGTGGGGGTCAGTGGTGCGGGCGAGGGGCAAAGGTGAACAGCCGGTCTAGCCGAGGGGTCCTGAGACCGCAGAGGCGCGGTGAGGCGGGGACAGGGCGGCAGGCGCCGTTTGTCAGCCCTATTGACAGACGTGATGGGGTTTCCGTCCGTGATCAATGATTCTCATCTCCGGGCCGAATAAGCCGCGGGGCGCCCATCCATCCCCGTCAGCATAGCGCGGCGGCAGCCACCCGAGGCCCCGCCCGTCCCCACCTCGGCCCCTGCCCTGGGCCTGCCCCTATCCACCTCGGCCCTGAACAAGGCTGAGGCCCGGGGCATGGAGGGCCTCGCCGGGCCCGGCTCCGCGGCGCCCCCACTCCGGGTGCACAGGCCCTGAGCCCAGAGCCCCACGCCCTGCCCCGTTTCTCCTGGGCTCACAGACGCGGCCTCTCGGGGGCCCAGTGCCTGAGCTCCTCGACCCCCTCCGCTTCGCACCTGGGCCAGGGGCGTGTCTGGGGTGTGTCGGAGTGAAAGTCACCTTCGGTGCCCCCAGCTGGGCGGGAGGGGGCGGGCGGGGCGCGGCCGGGATTGGAGCGCCGCGGAGCCCCGCCCCCCGCCCGCGGAGTCAGACCCAACTTTCTCCCCCGCCCGCGCCCCGCCCCCAGCGCCGGCTCCGCGCCTCGCGCCTAGTCCGCGGGCCGCGCCGCCGCTCCCGCCGCTCCCGCCGCTCCCGCAGCCGCCCTGCCGCCCGCCTGCCCGCCCAGAGCCCCGCGCCCCTAGGCCTGGCTCCGGCCTGCCCGGGACCCGCCCCGCCCGCCCCGCTCAGCCGCTAGAGAAGATGCGACTGCTCCCGGAATGGTTCCTCTTGCTCTTTGGCCCGTGGCTCCTTAAGAAGGTAAGGGTGGCAGGGTTGGGGCGCCAGCGCGGGGGTCCGGGACGCGAAGGTCCCAGTGTGCGAGGGGCTCCGTGCGCCCGCCCCGCCCCCAGCTCCGAGCGTCCCAACTTTGCGCGGCGCGGGGGACGCGGACAGACAGACTGCCGGATTCAGGACGGGCACTCTCCTAGCGCAAGTTGGCTGAGGCTTGGAGAGGGTGCCGGGCGGAGGTCCCCCTAGGAGCCGGCTTCAGGCGCGGCGGGGGAGGGGACGAAGCCCGACCCGCGAGTGCGCCAGACAGAGCGGGAGTGCGAGACAGACAGACAAGCCAGCAGGGTGTCAGCCCTGCCGTCTTTCCGCGCCAGTCTCGCTCGCCTGCCTCACTGTCTGTCTGTCCTTCCACCCATCCACCCCCGCCTTCCCATTTCTCTTCTCTGCACTTGTCACCATGCCAGGTGGGCTCCGTGTCGGGAGCATCCATGGCCCGAGCACACGCGCACACACGGACTCAGGCAGACACGGCTGAACTTGGCTACAGCCAGCCTCCCATCACATTTCCCACGGAGACACCATCTCCCCTGCACGACCTCACAGACACACCCCCCTCTCGTGCCCCACTGAAGGGGGAGGCTGTCTGGAAGGGGAGTCTCTCCTCCCGTGCCCTCCCTGCCTCCAACCCCACTCCAAGGCCTGTTTCCCTAAGGCTCTTGGGCGAAGAGCCAGAGGCTAAGGGGACTCAGACTTGATCTGCCTCCTTCCTGACTTGGAGGCTTCAACCCGCGAACATGGTGTGCTCCTATGTACTGGGTGGAGGGCGTGGGTCACCGTGTGCACCTGTGTTCATGTGTCCAGGGAAGCCAGACTTGGCTATCCAGTACTGGGGCCCAGGTTACATGTGTATACTGGTGTGGCGTGTGGTGTTGGCTTTGCATGATGGCCTCACAGTGCAGCCATCTGTCTATGCCCCTGGTGTGTGCCCTCAATGGGGGGCCCAGACCCCAGACCCCCATTTTCCTTCTACCAGCCTCCCCTGCCTATGTCTTCCCTGTTTTCTGCCCCCCAACTGTGACCTCCCTAGTTTGGGGGCAGGCAGGTCATTCCCCAAACCCTCACTTTCTGTACCCCCAGCCTCTGTAGAGTCTAGAAAGGGTATATTTCTCCCCCCAACACTTGGACCTCTGCCTGGTCAGCCAAATCACACTGGGCAAACTCCAGCAGGGCAGGGGCTGCCCCAGTGAAGCTAGCGTTAGAACTCCCTGGCCCTCCCAGCCCTGCCTGGTGACCTTGAGGGGCTGGAAGGTAGGCAGAGGAGCCCCTCCATGAAAACTGCTTCCGCTAGCAGGAGCTTCTCATGGACTTGCTGCACAGGTCTGTCCTTAGTGGACTGGAGGGGTGGGGGGGTCTGTGCCCTACCACCCACCCACCCATGGATGAAGGCCTGGGGTCAAAAGGTGGTAGGTATGGCATTCCCTTGCCCCTCCTTTCCACTTCCTCCCACCTCATCTCCACTCTCCCCGGCAAATAAACTCCCCTGTGGACAGATCCGGTTTAATTTCCTTTGCCCCCTGAGGGGGAATGAAACATCTGGTGGAGACTTGAGGGAGAGTGAGCTGGAGGATATGAGCGATGGGATCTATCTGAGTGTGTGTGAGAGAGCTGCAGCTGTGGGGCCTCCGTGTTGGAGTCAACAGGGAGAGTGGATCTGCTGTTTAGTCCAGCTTATGTGCATGTGAGAATGTGTTTACGTGTGTACACACTGCAGGTGTATGGATATGTATAGCTGCATGGGGAGGTATGTGTATAGGAGTGTTTGTGTGTCCAAATACTTGTGTGTGCTTGTGTGCACTTGTGAGTGTGGTGTATTCACGTGTATTCCCTGGGGTTTCTGGTGCATCTGTGTGCTGGGGCCCATGTGTTGTCTGTATGAGTCTCTGGGGTTTGTGAGTGTGTTTCTGTGTGCTTGTGATTGTGAGTGCATTTGAGTGTGCTATGAGATTGTGAGCCTCAGGATGTGTTTATGTATCTGAGTGTGGCTTATGTGTGTGCGTGCTCAGGGGTGTCTTGGTGCCAGCACTGGGAGTGGGCAAAAGGTGAGGCTGATCCTGGGTAAGAGGTAGGTAGGGGACAGTTTACAGGGCAACTCTTTGGCAACCCCAACCATGAATGGCTGACACCTCTGCCTCTCTGGTCCTGCTTGCTCACCCTCCTCCAGGTTTCTCTTCCTTCCTCCTCGCTCCAGGCTTCCCATCTCTCAGAGCCTGGGACTCCTGGCTTCTACTGCCTCTGGGGTTCTGGCCTCTCAGCCAGGGATTCTTCAGCATCTTTCTCATACAGTCTCTGACTCCTTTCCCTCTCGGTCTCTGTCTCCCCGACCTCTTCCCAAAGCAGCTGCCTACTGGGAGAAGCAGCAGGCGATCAATAGTCACTAATCACTAATCACTAATTACTAATTACTAATTAGCTGGGGGAGGGCAGGGGCGGGGCCCTGTGGGACCTGCCAGCTCTATCCCACCTCAGGAAAGGATTAGGCCTGATTCTCTCAGAGCTGGCTGGTCGAAGCCCTTCAGCCAGCTACCCCCTCCTGCCTCCACACCCTCCTCTAGCCCCCCAGCTAATCTCTGGCTGGGCCACTTAGGCACGCACAGCCTGGGCCCAGAGCTGCTGGCGGGGATTTGGGGGTAATCAGGGGCCGCAGCTGGGCCAGGGGGACAGGGGAGGGCCTGCTGTGACAGCTCCCTTGGGCCAGAGCCTGCAGTGGAAGCTTCACATTCCTAATAGGAGGGGCACGCGTCAGAAAGGAGAATTTAGAGTGTCAGGGTTGGGATGGGTTGAGGAGCTGGAGACCCAGGAGCGGGTGACTGGGGAAGAGGTGAGGTAATAAGGTCAGAAGCAAGGCAAAGAGGGCTCAGGGACGAGGTAATTGGAGAGAGACAACACAAACGTCTAAAGAAAGCAGGTAAGTGGGGGGACCTCACAGGGGTCAGAGATGGAGTAATTGGCAAGGAGATGGGGAACTTTGGATCTAGTCCTGCAACTCAAGATGTGTGGGATCCGTGAGGGACAGGGCAACAGAGATGGGTCAGGGTCATAGGAGAGGGGTCCCAGGGCTCAGGCGCAGGCAGGAGTCGCAGGGCATGGGGTGGGAAGCAGCTGCCCAGTGGGGATGGGGAGCAGGGAGTGCTGCCTTGAGCGCTGGAAATTGGCGCGGCTCCCCCTCTCCTCCGCCTGCCCCTCCTCCACCTCCACCCCGCCCACTCCCCCTCCGGCTCCGGCTTCGGGAAATTACATCCCCGCTCCGCGGCTCCCCCCAACCCCCACCGCGCCCCGGAGCCGGTGCCTTTATAGGCACATTTATTGCAATAATAAAGTGAGGCGCGGGGCGGGGGGCGAGGGGCAGCCGTTCCCGCGGGGATCGCGCTGGCTCTAGGAAGCAGGGAAATAAAATAAAATAAAATAAAATCAAAATTCAGATAACGGTGAGCCTTGCGCGGCAGGCCGAGAGAAGGCAGGCAGGCGGGGGTAAAGAGAGGGGGCGTCCAGCCCAAGGGCAGAGCCCACCCCACCCCACCAGCGGTCCCCGCCCCCTCATGCCGTGGTAGGGACTGGAAAGAGGTGTCTTTGCTTCAACCTGCCTGGCCCCCTCCCACAGCCTGATCCTGCCTGGTCTTTGCCTTGCCCTCTGGCTCCTCTCCTATACCTGTCCTCAGCCCCTGTCTCTGTCCCCATCTCCTGTGTCTTCCCTTGTCCCCCATTTCCCATTCCAGTCTTCCTTCGTGTCTCCCATCCCCATTTCCTGGGTCTCTGCATCCATCCCTGTTTCTGCCCAGTAACCATTCGAATCCCCCATCTCTGTTTTGCCCCCACCCTGACCCCATCCCTGCCTGTCCCCTGTCCCTATCCCTCATCCACCATTCCTGTCCCCATGCTTCTTCTTGGACTGTTCTGTAGCCCATCTTCACTCCTCTGGTCCTTACCCCATCCACATCTCTGTCTCTGCCCCACGCCTGGCCACCATTTCTGTTCTCTTTCTCATCGCTGTCCCCAGGCCTATCCTTATTGTATCCTCATCCCTGTACCCTGTATCTGTGCCTGCTAGTCCCCAATCCCAGTCCCCCATCCCAGTACCCTCCCCCCCCCGTCTCAGTCCTCACCCCAGGCTGTCCTGTCCACCCCACCTCTGTCCTCACCCACATCTCTATCCCCGGTTCCCAGCCAGACTCCACCAACCCTGACTGCGGCACCCCAGCCTCTTTCTAGGTGCAGGGGCTCAGGATGCTCTTTTCTCCCCTTCCCAGCCCAGGCCTGTACTGTCCCTTCCCCCAGCCAGATCCTGGGAGCACCCTGCCTGACCCAGGTGGCAGGGGAGAAGCAACCGACCAGTCTGGAGGCCCAGGGGAGGTGCACCCTGCAATGCGGCTGGGGGGCTGACAGCCTGATCCTCCCCCAATCTCAGCAGTGACATCCCCAAAGAGCCACTCCCTGAAGTGGAGTTTGTTGCCCCCAACAACAGGAGGCCACCTCAATTCCCCGCAGGTGCGTGGGCCCGCTGCCTCACGGGCAAAGCGCTCCTGGTGCAGTTCCCCCTGCCCCCACCCCCCGCATGGGCCTGAAGGAGCCTGTTGAACCCCCCAGCTGCTGCACACCTCCACCCCGCCCCCGCGCCGACAGCAGCGCTAGCCTCTCCCCTCCGCAAATGTCACCGCGCCCAATTAGCTTAATTAAGCCAGTTCTGGAGCAAGGGGAACCCCTCCTCGGACAACATCCTGCTCCCACCCTCAGCCATGGAGGTGGGTGACAAGAGCTCTGGGCAGAGAGGAGCTCCTTACCACCTGCCTTCCCGACTCACCCACCTCCTCCCATGTCGCTGAAGACAGACAACCTGAAGGACGGCAGGAGAAAACCACAGACAGAAAGAGGGAGAAAATCAGAATCACGGGAGAAGGAAATTTGAGACAGAGACAGTGAGAAAAGAGACTGAGAGACAAAAGAGACTGAGAGAATGGGGAGAGAGAGATGGAAAAATAGCGCAAGAGGGAGAGAGAGCACGAGCAATCAAGGGAGCCAGAGGGAGGATTTTATTTTATTTTATTCCATGTTCCCATTTCTTGGCTCGTTTCCTCACAGACTCTCATCCCTCCCTGTCCGAACTCCCCCACAAGGTCGCTTCAGCCGTGCCCCCCCAACTCTTCTTTTTTATCTTGGCTGTCTACAGCAGTGGGTGGGGGGGGGAGTGCCCAAAGCCAGGGGATTTGCCAGGATCAGAGAAGCACAGACGGCACTTTGTCTGAGATCAGAGATGGGGGTGACACCCTCGCACCTCTCCTTACCCTGCTGAACCTCCTCCCCTCCCCCTGCCCCTGACTTCTACCCCCTGCCCCTGCCTGGTAGAAGTCACTGGCCTGAATCACCCCAGCCAGGTTCTGACTGGGTACAAGACACAGGGGTGCTCTGGTCTGCTGGGAGGAGATGGCTTGGAGGCATTTGGGGTCATAACATCTGACGGCAGGGGGATAGTGGGGACCTGGACGACTGGGCTTCTGGAAAGAACAACGGTTGGGTGAGATTAGGGATCGGAGTTCAAATGGCTTTCCCAGGAAACCTAACCTCCCTCCCCCAATGCCCTCTCTCAGGTTCAGGCCCTGCCCTCTGCAAGCCCACTTCTGGGACCTCTTCTCCCTCCCACTGTACCCTGGGGACCCCTCCCTCCACCCCCTCTAAGGCCCACCCTCCAGGTGTTAGCTGCCGCCTTAAGCCTGTCTGTGGGAGTCAATCATTCTTGCCACCCCCGCCCCCTCACCTGGGCTGGGAGGAGGGATGGATGGAAGGGGGAATGAGGGGGGCGATAAATATGTATGATGAGCGGGTGGCGGCAGCATTAATAACCCGGGATCGCAGCGCGGCGGGGACGGATCAGGATCAGGCGGTGGAGATTCTAGCCCAGCAGCTTGGCTCTGCTATTCCTGTCCCCAGTGACACTGAGTGTGTACACATGGGTGTGGGCAAACAGAGGGGGGCACCCATGCTTCCTGGCCTCCTTACGTACCCACAGCACAGCCTGCGGGCCAGTGTGGGACACCTCCCCAGAGACCACTCAGATATAATTGACATGCATATATGTTGTCCCCATCAGAACACAGCGAGATCACACTTGTTCTGTGACTACGGATACACCCCCTTTAGAAAGAGCTTGATACTTGGGCAGAGGATGACAGGGGCTTACACAGGAAAGGTGACACCTCCAGACAACCACATATAGCTACCCTCAGACCGCTATACACAGCCATACAGCCAACCCAGACACACAACCACACCAGCCACACAGACACCACTCCACAAATTGACACACACACAGCCAATCCAGGCACATACACATAGTCACCACCGATTTACACAACAGACATGCAGCCATGACAAGCAGCCACACACACACAGGCTCCTCAGACTCATATCCATGGGCACCCAGACGCACAGCCACCACAGCCACACACACACATGTACAGACCACACGCACACAACCATTTGGGGCTAACAGAGACACAAGAACCCCAGGTTGACACACACGGTACTGCTTCCCCCCACGGGACCTGTGCACAGTCAGGGCCACAGCACACGGCGGTGGCGGTTAGCTCAGGCTGACTGACACACTCTGACATGCAGCTCCTCTCTCGCCTGCTCCCCTTGCTGGAGCGGCATCTCCATATTTCTTCCTCTTGCTTCCTTTCTGTCTCCTTCACTCCCAGCCACCCCCACTCACCCCTGCCCCAGATAATTGATGGCCTGGGCCTGGCCCGGCCGCTCCTGCCTCTCTATCCATCTTGTCCTCGAGCCCCTGCTGTCTCTGAGATCAGTGGCCACCTGAGACACACAGAACGGGTGGGAGCAGGAGGGGGCTTCTCAGCCCCCTTGGAGCCCAGGGAAAGAATGACCAGGCGGCCTCCACCAGAGTGGAGTGCTGGGGACTGGGAGGTATACCTAGGCTTTCCTCCTCTGCTCAACTGGTTCCCAGCACTCACTCCTTGCAGGCCATTTGGGGCTGAGGCCCAGGTGGGGGCTTTCGTCTCTGAGGTCTTGGAGACTCTTTCTTTTTCTTTTCTTTTCTTTTTTTTAAAGGGAGTCTCGCTCTGTCGCCCAGGCTGGGGTGCAGTGGTGCGATCTAGGCTCACTCCAACCTCCACCTATCGGGTTCCAGCGATTCTTCCACCTCAGCCTCCCGCCGCCTAATTTTAGTAGAGATGAGGGTTCTCCATGTTGGCCAGGCTGGTCTCGAACTCCTGACCTCAGGCGATCTGCCCACCTCGGCCCCCCAAAATGCTGGGATTACAGGTATGAGTCACCGCGAGTGCCGGCCTGGAGCCTCTTTCTTGATGCTGGATGTTAACTGGTCACAGTCTCTCTGGCTCAGTTTGCTCAAAGTCCAGTCCCTCCCTGGCTCATTACTGGAACCAACCAGGGGCCGGGCCAAGAAAGATAAGCCAGGATCCAGAGCTCCACTCCCTACTCACGTTCACACTGGCTTTGGGTTTTTGGCCCTCATTGGAGCTCTGTGGGCACAGGAGGATTCTTGACGTCATTTCACAGATGTACAAACTGAGGCCCACATAAATGAAGTGACTGGGCCAAGACCACATGACTTGAAAGGGCTGCAGGTCTCCTCCAAAGCACATTCTCTGCCCCCTGCGGGACTGTGTGGTTCCATTTGGTCTCCTAGCAGCTGTGGAAAGGGGCTGGTGTGATAGGGCTCTGGTGGGATGGCGGGGGACAACCCCAGCGTCTCTCTCTCCTCTTTCTTCGTGCACAGGCGGTCAATGCCCAGATACCAGAGTCCGGAAGGCCCCAGTACCTGGAGCTGCGCCCCGCCGCGGCCGGAGCGGGCGCCCCCGGCCAGCAGCTCCCAGCGCTAAGGTCTTCCGACGGCCTAGGCGCCGGTCGCGCCTGGAGCTGGGCCTGGCCGACCAACCACACTGCGGCGCTGGCCCAAGCAGGGGCAGCCGGGGCGTTGCCCGCGCAGCGCACCAAGAGGAAGCCGTCCATCAAGGCGGCCCGCGCCAAAAAGATCTTCGGCTGGGGGGACTTCTACTTTCGGGTGCATACCCTCAAGTTTTCACTGCTGGTGACCGGCAAGATTGTGGACCATGTGAATGGTACCTTCAGTGTGTATTTCCGCCACAACTCGTCCAGCCTGGGCAACCTCAGTGTCAGCATCGTGCCGCCCTCCAAGCGTGTCGAGTTCGGGGGAGTCTGGCTGCCCGGGCCTGTCCCCCACCCTCTGCAGTCTACGCTCGCCCTGGAGGGGGTGCTTCCTGGGCTGGGGCCCCCGCTAGGGATGGCAGCAGCAGCGGCAGGGCCGGGCTCCTTCGGGGGCGCACTGGCAGGGCCGCTTGGGGGCGCGTTGGGAGTGCCTGGGGCCAAAGAGTCGCGCGCTTTCAATTGCCACGTGGAGTATGAGAAGACAAACCGCGCGCGCAAGCACCGCCCGTGCTTGTACGACCCATCGCAGGTGTGCTTCACCGAGCACACGCAGAGCCAGGCCGCCTGGCTCTGTGCCAAGCCCTTCAAAGTCATCTGTATCTTCGTCTCTTTCCTCAGCTTTGACTACAAACTGGTGCAGAAGGTGTGCCCAGACTATAACTTCCAGAGTGAGCACCCCTACTTTGGATAGCGCCCCTCCCCAGCCCCAGCCCCGAGCCTCGTGCCAAATCCCAGCCTCAC
This sequence comes from Macaca thibetana thibetana, assembly GCF_024542745.1. Lineage (NCBI taxonomy): Eukaryota > Metazoa > Chordata > Mammalia > Primates > Cercopithecidae > Macaca > Macaca thibetana. Next base: position 53,524,237 of record NC_065588.1, read on the forward strand.
TAGGTGGGACCCCCTTCCCAGTGTTCTGCCGCTCCTGTGGCCATCTCGCCCACTCCTTCCACTCTGGGGGCGGAGGGGAACGGCCCTCTCGGGACCCTCAGCTAACGTGGGTGCCCTTTTCCTTATGCGGAGTGCCCCTGAGGCTGGGGTAGCCCCCTCCAATGCACCCCAAAGTGAAAGGGGTAAGAGTGCAGCCCCAGAATAGGTGGGGCTTGGAGGTGGTCCCAATGTCCCCTAGGTCCACAGTGGGTCCCCTTTTCACCCTTAGCGCTAGGTTGCACACTCCCTTTCCCCGCAGCTTTAATAACTCCTGGCCTGGCACCCTCACCCCACCCTGACTTTCCTATCCCCCAGCGCTTGTCCTGCTCCACCCTGCCCCGCCTAAGACTGTAAAGGCCTAAAAACCTCAGCCTGTCCTCCCACCTTTCTGCCTGCCATATGCCTGTCCCCTTTTCCTCCAAACCCCATTAGGGTACCGGAAGCAGAACCCCTGGGCTGAGGCGCTGGCCCCGGCCCCTGCCCGCCCCTTTCCAGTCCCTGCAGTCCAGCTCCACCTGCCCTCTCCTGCTGCTTCCTCTCTGTGATATTTTTTTCTACGCCAAAACAGACGGGAAAGGGAACAAAATAAAGTGAAATCCAATACACGCCTGTGTGAGACCTTTGTAGGGTGTGGGGTTTCTCTCTGTTAGAGAGCCAGGGCCTTCTCCCTCAGCGGCTCGTGGGGAAACCAAGGCAAAGACTGACAGAGCTAGCACCTTGGAAGTCACCAAAGACCGGATCAAAAAGAGCTGAGGGTTACCCTCGGGGTAGGAGCCCCGCCTGAGGTTGGGATTCTCCTCCAGAGGTGGGCGAAGGGAAGCTGCAGCAAGTGGGATGCAGATGAGACCTGAGTGGGGCTCACCAGCGGATGATTTGGGGAAGGAGGTGTAAGACCTTGAATGGGATGGAGATGCAGGGACAGTGTAAGCAGAGCGCTGACAACCTGCTAAGCTCCACGGGGCCGGCGGAGGTGGTGGCAGGTTGGAAGGGAGGGGGAACGGTGTTTGCGGCATCTGGAGTCATCGATCTTCCTTTTCCTTCCTAATTTCGTGGGCGCTGAGTTTGCAGACGGAGGAGGTGGGGAGGGAGCTTTGGGATGAGGGGGTGGGGGAAGGGACCAGCGCGGGTTTGGAGGGCGGGGCCCGTGGCTGCTACTTGCCACTAGCAAACACGGCCCCCTTTAGCCAGCTGCCCACCCTCCCCCAACCCGCGCCTCCGGCTCCCTCCTGCAGCCGAGGCTGCTAATTTTATCCGCCCCCGCCCCCCCCCCGACCCTGGCCTGGGCGTTAATTGGCTGCGGCTTCATTAGCGGTTCTCAGCTCAGCCGCCCCCCTCCCCTTGGGACCCCTGGCTGGAGGAGGGAGGGGGAGCGGTGCCGACAAGCTGAGGCACCCAGGAACTCCTCATCTTCGCCTTGATTCCGGGGTCAGGGTGCCCACTGGAAGGGCAGTGTTCCCCAGGGGCTTGCCCACTGGCTCCAGCCTGAAACTGAGTCAGACACAGGTCTGACCCAGACATATCTGGGAGTGAAAAGTCAGTAAGCAGAAAATAAATATCTGCTGGCTGGATGGCTGAATAACAGGGTCAACTGAAAGAGGAGGGAGATCGGGAATGGTTCTGCATCCGAGATTGGCCAAAAGCAGAAGAACCCGGAAGTCTTCTAACACCAGGCTTATTGCTGGAAACACCTGAGAAAAGCTGAGCCTAGAGTGGCAGGGAAGGAGGTTCCGGCTAAGGGGAGATTTCTAAGGGCTGGTATGAGAGCCAGGTGGGAATGGCTGGAATTAACAAATTAGCCCATCTGGGCCTTAGTTTCCTCACTTGTGAAGCCACAGTAAAATAGTGTGTGGTGGGGATTCAATGAGGCTTTTCCTGTGAACATGTCGCTGTGCTGGATTGTCCTCCCCTCTTCCTCTGCCTCCTCCTCCTCTTCCTCATACATCTGGACATCTGAGAGCAGAGTTAGGTGTCCCTGCCTGTCATTGCACTTGTCACACGTTGTTACCTGTTCACCTGTTGGTATCCTAGCAGCCAGTGAGCTCTTCATATATCTCCAGGGCTATGGAATGCCTGGCATAAAGAGCTCAATATGTCTGTTGAATGAATGAATAACATTGCTACATAAGGCAATGATTCGCAAAACCACTTTTTATCAGGCTGGTCCAAGTGCAGTGATGTTTACAACTAATTGATCACAATCAGTTACAGGTTTCTTTGTTCCTTCTTCACTCCCACTGCTTCACTTGACTGGCCTTTAAAAAACAATTTTTTTGGGAAGGCGCGGTGGTTCACGCCTGTAATCCCAGCACTTTGGGAGGCCGAGGCAGGCAGATCACCTGAGGTCAGGAGTTCAAGATCAGCCTGGCCAACATGGTGAAACCCTGTCTCTACTAAAAAATATAAAAATTAGCCAGACATGGTGGTGGGCACCTGTAATCCCAGCTACTTAGGAGGCTGAGGTAGGGAGAATTGTTTGAACCCAGAGGCAGAGGTTGAAGTGAGTGAAGATCATGCCACTGTACTCCAGCCTGGGTGACAGAGTGAGACTCTTTCTCAAAAAAGAAAACAAAAAAAAATTTTTTTTTTTTTTTTTTTAAGACAGTCTTGCTCTCTCACTCAGGCTGGAGTGCAGTGGCTTGATCATGGCTCACCTTGAACTCCTGGGCTCAAGTGACCCTCCTGCCTCAACCTTCCCAGTAGCTGAGACTGCATGCACATACCACCATGCCTAGCTAATTTAAAATTTTTTCTTTTGTAGAGATGGGGTCTCACTATGTTGACCAGGCTGGTTTAGAACTCCTGGCCTCAAGAGATCCTCCTGCCTCAGCCTCTCAAAGTGCTGGGATTACAGGCATGAGCCACCATGCCCGGCCAAAAACATTTTTTAATAAAAAAAAAAAAAAAAAAACTTGGCTAATCAGAACCACTGAGGAGAGGTTTACTTGTGTGACAGCATAAGTGGGCAAATGTCTACTCTTTGAGATCCATTGAATTAGAACCTCTGAAAACAGACCCCACACACATATTTATATCATATTTTCCAACCCATTCTGTTGCCAAGGTTTGGGAACCTACTCCTGGAGGGGTCGATGAATTCCACTCCCAAGGGTTTCCTCCAGATGAAGTCAGGCTAAAAGGAAGACCCCTTCCATTCTCAAAGATCTATAGCCCTGGGGAAAAAAGCAGAGACCACTTACTCCTGGGACATCAAGAGATGGACAGGTAACAAAATGGGACAAGTGAACAACAGGAGGGGCACCTTCCTCTGCTCCCAGATGTCTGAGGAGAAAGAGGAGATGCCATGTAGGAGGCAGGTCTGTGGATCAGAGGAAGAGGGGAGGACAATCCGTCACAGCGCATGTTCACAGGAAAAGCCTCATTGAATCCTCACCACACAGTATTTTCTTGTGGCTTTACCAGGGAGGAAACTGAAGCCCACATAGGCTAATGCACTAGTCCCAGAGCTGGAACTTGAAGTCAGGTCTCCGACCTTTCTAAACCATGGTGCTTTCCAGTGCGCCATAGCTCTCTATCTTGTGTGGGGGTCCAGATCTCCTGGAGTCTAATAATGCTAGCTAGATATTCAGTAGGCACCCAATAAACGTTTGTCTTGACAACAAACAGAGGGAAAACAAACCCTGAAAAGCTTCAGGACAGTAAGGAGAGGGGCCGGCACTGGACCTCGGGTTGTTTTGTTTTTTGTTTTTTGTTTTTTTCCAGGCAAGGGCCTCTAACCCTGGGGCTGCAGACGAGAATTGCAGAGAAAAAAAAGCGGGGAGGCTGAGAACTACAATTCCCAAAAGGCCACAAAGGCGCCACCATTACGCATGCGTAGGTCCCTCCCCTTAGCCTTGGAGGCTCAGCGCGCTCTTCTCGCGCATGCGTTCTCCGAAAGGTCTTCCTCCGACAGCTTGGTCCCCTAGACCAGAGTTGGTGGCTGGACCTCCTGCGACTTCCGAGTTGCGATGCTGTACTTCTCTTTGTTCTGGGCGGCTCGGGTAAGAATGGGGCTCCAGATGCTGGGTAATCAGTGGAAAGGAAGCTCTTCTCCTACCTTAGTTACTAGTCACAAACTCTGGGGTTCTCTTGGCTTTTCCACGCACGTGGACTGGGGCCTCAGGGAGCGGACGTGTAACTAGGGAATCCCCAAGACCCGTGGGCGCGCGTAGGGTTAACTGCGAGCCTGTCCTCATTCTGGCGATCAGACGCCCCAGGGCCTCGTGACCGCCCATTTCACGTGGCATTAGGGGAGAGGACAGCCCCGGATGCCCCGCGGACCCCGTGCTGGCGAATGAGTGGAGTTCTCGGCCTGGCCTCACAAGCCGAGCCTTTTCGGCCACCTCTGAGCCCTGCAGATGATGCAACCGAGCCTCACTGCTTGCATCAGACAGGGGTCCCGGCGGCAGTGAGGGCTGGAAGGAGGTGGAACGGGTAGGGGGCTAAGTAAGGGGAAAGGGTATTGGCTTACTCTCGGGCAGATCCCCACCCCCACCACTCCCACACAGCTCCTCCCCAGGGACTGCTAAAGGTCTACCCTCCCACCTCCATTGCTCTACAGCCTGTGGCCTCAGCCCTTGCCAACTCTGCTTCTCCCCACGCTGACTAGGGTATCAGTTTATGGTGCCCTGCAGGAAGACCTTCTTGTTCCTGTGGGTTGGAAGGTTCTGGAATCTCAGTGGCCCTCTCTGGAGTTAGGGAGACATAGGCTTTTGGAGGACAAACTTTGCCAAGTGGTTCATGGAGTGAGCTGGTGGGAGATTTCTGAGGTGCGGTGCAGTGAATGGAACAAATCAGAACCACTGGACGTTGGCCTCAAGCTTGGCTCCAGAACTGGCTTTCGAAGGTGGAGGTGGGGGTAGTTAGAACTGAAACAGGCTGGCTGGACAACTGGCTGCAAGGTGTGGCCTTACAAGCATGAGTGAGGGTGGCTGGGAGACGATTCGTCGAGACTGTTGTGATTTCACTCTGACTTTTCCTGCCTCTAGCCTCTGCAGAGATGGGGGCAGCTGGTCAGGATGGCCATTCGGGCTCAGCACAGCAAGGCAGCCCAGACTCAGACTGGGGAAGCAAACAGGGGCTGGACAGGCCAGGAGAGCCTGTCGGACAGTGATCCTGAGATGTGGGAGTTGCTGCAGAGGGAGAAGGACAGGCAGTGTCGTGGCCTGGAGCTCATTGCCTCAGAGGTGGGACCTGGGGAGATGGGCAGGGGTTGGGCCACCATGGGTACAGAAAGTAACAAAGTTATCTTAACTGATATTTCTCCAAAACCGCTTTTCACACTCAGGACCTTTCTTTGGGCTTTATCTTCCTTTCTTATCTCTCTGAAGCAAAGGCAGGGCAAGTCCAGTTTATGGGGTTAGGGCATTAGGGAGCCTCCCGGGTCCCTACAGTCTCATCTGATCCCTTCCTTCCTTCCTCCTGTGAGGAAGGAGGAGCCTAGAAGCACAAGTTTGAGTGGGTAGGTGGCACTGAGGGGCCACCGCTCATGGCAGCTGGGTTTCTGAGAATGCTGCCTCTGGCTTTGCCCCAGGCCTGGTGCTGAGTGAATGGAGCTTTCTGCAGGGAGTATCCCCGCTTTCAGCTCTGGCTCTGGCAGGGAGGGACTGTGGGAGTCCAGGGGAAGGGGCTCAATACCTTCTGACATTGCCCCCCACCACCCCAGAACTTCTGCAGCCGAGCTGCGCTGGAGGCCCTGGGGTCCTGTCTGAACAACAAGTACTCGGAGGGTTATCCTGGCAAGAGGTGAGGGCTGCAGGGCAGTGTCAGGGATGGTGCTCCCAGTGGGGGAACCCACCTGTACCTTCCCAGTGTTCATTGAGGAGTGAACTTCCCAGTCCTTTGCTGCTGGTTGAGAGTCCTTTCTCTGCGCCCTCATTACCCCTCTCCCACGGCAGATATTATGGGGGAGCAGAGGTGGTGGATGAAATTGAGCTGCTGTGCCAGCGCCGGGCCTTGGAAGCCTTTGACCTGGATCCTGCACAGTGGGGAGTCAATGTCCAGCCCTACTCTGGGTCCCCAGCCAACCTGGCTGTCTATACAGCCCTTCTGCAACCTCATGACCGGATCATGGGGCTGGACCTGCCCGATGGGGGCCAGTGAGTATGGATGGGCAGGCTGATGGTCTTGGCGGGCAGGATTGGCGTGGGAAAGGAGTTATTTATTGAATACCTACTGTGGACCATACAGATGGAACAGGCCTTGCCCTGTCCTGCATGTCACAGTGGATGAGGAAGATAAGATCCCAGTTACAGTGCCTACCACAGAGTGGACAGAGCAGTGAGGCAGTGTTAGGACTGGTGTTCCGGGGACAGAGAACTGTGGAGTTGAAGGGAGCGGTTAAGTCTGGGAGTCCTTCCACCCAGACCTCCTTACTTCCTCTCACTTCCCAGTCTCACCCACGGCTACATGTCTGACGTCAAGCGGATATCAGCCACGTCCATCTTCTTCGAGTCTATGCCCTATAAGCTCAATGTGAGTGCTCCAGGGTGTGGGGAGGGGCTCTTAGCCCTGGTGGGGGTCCTCTCCTGGAGAAGCTGAGGGACTGAAGTGCTGGGCTGTCCTTAGGGTCAAGGAGGAGAGTGAGCTGCCCTGCTTCCTTCTCAGGGCTTTAGCTGTTTGTGTGTCTGTCCAGCCCAAAACTGGCCTCATTGACTATGACCAGCTGGCACTGACTGCTCGACTTTTCCGACCGCGGCTCATCATAGCTGGCACCAGCGCCTATGCTCGCCTCATTGACTATGCCCGCATGAGAGAGGTTGGTGGGGGGCTGGAGACTGGGCACCTCCCCAGGGGGTGGTGAGGAGGTGTGAGAGGAGGGCAGCCTTGGGCAGGCCTCTCCAGGCCCTCCCCAGGCTGAGGCCTTGCCTCCGTACCTGCCCAGGTGTGTGATGAAGTCAAAGCACACCTGCTGGCAGACATGGCTCACATCAGTGGCCTGGTGGCTGCCAAGGTGATTCCCTCGCCTTTCAAGCACGCGGACATCGTCACCACCACTACTCACAAGACTCTTCGAGGGGCCAGGTCAGGCTCCCTGAGGTCGGGCCTTGCCTTTCCCTGCCTTCAGGCCTATTCCTGGGGCACCGTTGGCCTGGACCTGAGAGGAATTCATTCCCACCTGCAGCCCTTAAGATTCCTACCCAGTCTGTGACAGTTCTCCTTCTCTTGCCCATGGTAGCTATGCTCTGGCAGGGGGTTTGGGGATGGGATTGAGGGACTGATTCCCTTTACCACTGGAACCCAGTGTACCTAGCCCATGTGAGGTGTGCCCTTGGGGCCCAGGTCCACCAGCTTCCTCTGCCTTCTCTGTGCCTTGTCCTTCTTTTCAGCTTAGACTCTGACCACCCACCTCTCACACAGGTCAGGGCTCATCTTTTACCGGAAAGGGGTGAAGGCTGTGGACCCCAAGACTGGCCGGGAGATCCCTTACACATTTGAGGACCGAATCAACTTTGCTGTGTTCCCATCCCTGCAGGGGGGCCCCCACAATCATGCCATTGCTGCAGTAGCTGTGGCCCTAAAGCAGGTTGGGCATCCTGTCCCTGTAGGGTGTCGGGGGGCAATGGCCTGGAGGCTTAGATCCTGCACCTTGCTAACTGATGCTGGGGCTGATGGAAGGGAAATGCCAGGATGGAAGGGGTCAAGGCTGGGGTCACAGAGCTATGCCAAGGGTGCAGGGCCAGAGGGTAGTTCAGGGCTTGGGTCCAGGCCTAGGGTCACAGCTGCTACTGTCTCATCTCCAGGCTTGCACCCCCATGTTCCGGGAGTACTCCCTGCAGGTTCTGAAGAATGCTCGGGCCATGGCGGATGCCCTGCTAGAGCGAGGCTACTCACTAGTATCGGGTGAGCCAGCAGGGGATGGGTGAGGGCCTCTGTAGCTTCAGGCAGAGGCCCAGGAGACTCACCACTCCCCATTTCTTACCCACCTTAGGTGGTACTGACAATCACCTGGTGCTGGTGGACCTGCGGCCCAAGGGCCTGGATGGAGCTCGGGCTGAGCGGGTGCTGGAGCTTGTATCCATCACTGCCAACAAGAACACCTGTCCTGGAGACCGAAGTGCCATCACACCGGGGGGCCTGCGGCTTGGTGAGACCTGGGGTTGGAGGAGGGAAGGGGCTCCCATGCTGGATGACTGCTGGGTGACCTTGGGCTATGCTCATCCCTCCCCTTGTGCCTCGTTCCAGGGGCCCCGGCCTTGACTTCTCGACAGTTCCGTGAGGATGACTTCCGGAGAGTTGTGGACTTTATAGATGAAGGGGTCAACATTGGCTTAGAGGTGAAGACTAAGACTGGTGAGTGAGCAAGAAGGAACCTGGGGCCAGCCAGTTCTCACTCACTGTCTGCTCCCTCCCCCAGCTGATCTCGCTGCCTTCCCTAGAGCTCTGACCACTTGTTTCCTCACCCTCTCTCTCTAGCCAAGCTCCAGGATTTCAAATCCTTCCTGCTCAAGGACTCAGAAACAAGTCAGCGTCTGGCCGACCTCAGGCAACGGGTGGAGCAGTTTGCCAGGGGCTTCCCCATGCCTGGTTTTGATGAGCATTGAAGGCACCTGGGAAATGAGGCCCACAGACTGGAAGTTACTCTCCCTCCCCCTACCTGGGCCAGTGGAATAGAAAGCCTTTCTATTTTTTGGTGGGGGAGGGAAGACCTCTCACCTAGGGCAAGAGCCAGGTATAGTCCCCCTTCCCAGAATTTGTAACTGAGAAGATCTTTCCTTTTCCCTTTTTCAGTAACAAGACTTAGAAGGAGGGCCCAGGCACTTTCTGTTTGAACCCCCTGTCAGGATCACAGTGTCAGAGATGCGTGCTCCTTCTTGGGGAAGTTGGGGAGTGCCCTTCAGAGCCAGTGGCAGGCAGGGGTGGGTAGGCACCCTCCTTCCTGTTTTTATCTAATAAAATACCAACCTGCCCTGAGTTTCCATTACTGTGGGTGGGGTCCTCTGGGCCAAACAGTGATTTGTCTCTTTCAATGTGTACACTCCTCCCCTCCCACCACCTCTACCACAAGGACCCCCGGGGCTGAAGCCTCCTCTCTCTGTCTCTGATCAGAGCCGACACCAGACGTGATTAGCAGGCGCAGCAAATTCAATTTGTTAAATGAAATTGTATTTTGCCCACGGCTGCTTCTGTTTGATCCCTGGGGACAGAGGGGAGCAAGGGAGGGGAGCAGCAAGGGGAGGCCCAGGTATGGGGCTGGAGGGGGTACTGATGGCAGCGAGAGGCAGCGGGCTTGGGCAGGGAGGAGTGCGCTGCACCTCAGGAGGCAATGGTGCCCCAGCCTAGGCAGGCCCTGGACCAGCCGGAGCTGAGCAGCACCACCCCTGGGCTGACTCCCAGAGCCTGGGCGAACGTGGAGCCCGCCACGTCTCTTGGCACTCAGAGGTCCCTGCTTCTTGTTGGCTCACGTAGGCCACGCTCAACACGTAGCCTGTGCCACACCCTTCGAGGCCTGGGTAGGAGGGCAGAGGGACTAGTCTGGGCTCTTTTGATGGACCCCTGCTGGTGCTGCCTGCCTCCTCCTCCCCCACGTGGGACTCAAGCCAAGGGTCAGAGGCGCTTCCGCTGCTGGGAGCAAGGGAGGAGAGTAGGGGTGGAGCAGCCTCCCCTCTGCGTGGGAACCCGGCCTGTGTGAGCAGGAGCAGGACAGGGTGGCCAGACTGATGCCTTGGGGCCTGAGGGGAGGAGTGGAAGAAGTGGATGGGCCGGCTGTCCGTGGTTTGCATGGCACTGGCAGCCCAGCCTGGCTTAGAAGTCTGGCCGGTCCTTCTTTAGCTTCTTATAGTCAGTGGAAACTGCAAGGAACTAAGAGGAGAGGGAAAGGGGGTTGCACTGAGTGCTCCAAGCCTCCCTTTGCTTATGGTACGGGAGTTGTAGGTCACCGGACCAGGAGGTAAGAGGATGGGGGGGTGACCCTAGAGCCATCAAGAGGTACCTTGTATTGGTCATTGGGACTCAGGCGGTTCCAGGGCTCCGGGTTGTTCTTTCTGTCCCAGCTGTGGAGCAGGAAGGGGAGGGTTAGGGTCTCCTCCCTGGGACCCAGGACTCTGTAACCCAATTTGACTCTCAAGCTCCAGCTAGAGGCTCTGGCCCCACCCCGGTACTCCCGCTTTCTGCCCTGGGGGTCCCATTTCCCAGGATTGACAAAGGAATGGTCATATTAGCAGATGCTGACAAGTGAGACAAGAAGCTGTCACCATTGTCAGCATGGGACTGGGTGGCAAACTGACAACGGGGCCCAGGGACTCCCACTTGCTACCTGCCACCCTAGGTTAACCCTAAGAGCAGAGTAGTGGGAATCAGAGATCCCAAGGGGCTGGGTTTCTGGTGATGTGCCAGGAATTATAAAGCCGTTGGTGCGCCTTTCACTTCCGGACCCCCTCCGCAGGCCGGGTGTGAAATCTCCGCCCCACACTGGTCCCCCAATGCCACCTCCAGCAGCTCACCCAGCCACACCCCCAGTGCTCTGGCAAGGACTTAGAGGTACCCAAAAGCCCGAGCCCGCCGCTGGAGGAGCAGCGTCGTCATGGCAACCGGGGGGGAGAGGGGGAGAGGCGTCGGTTCCGCATTTCAGGGCGGGCCAAGCTGAGGAGTGAGCAGTCAGGTGGGCTGGAGGGGATAAAGCGGTCTCCCAGGTCAGTGGGCTCCAGCCCTGAGATGCAGGTTGGTACAGTCGAAGGTGCATGCAGCAGGGCACGGGATCCCTACTAGGGCCACCTATTTCCACTGCATCTTGCCTCACCCAGCCCCCACTGAGCATCCCAAGCCCCGCCTTTACCAGACGTCGGGGCTGCGCAGGGCGAGTCGCAGCAAGTAGAGCCCAGCGCTGCCCATGCCCAGGCAGATGAAGCCAATCATCGGGATGATCTGTGGGGAAGATGAAGAGCACTTCTGGGGTCAGCTCTCTCCCCACAGTCACCCTTCACAAGTTTTTGTGCCCACCCCAACCCCACCCCGGGTCTGGTGCTCCCTCCCTGGAATCTCCTACAACCATATTTCCTGGCATGGTCTCCCTCACCCTACAGCAATCCTGTCCAAGGTAGTAGATTTGTGGGACACAGGGACTTTTCGGAGAGAGACTGGGGCAACCTTAGGGGAAGATTATGAGCGCTGAGGGACCTGGGCACAAGGCAAGGCGCTGGGGGATTTGAAGGGTGGGGCAGCAGGAGAGTTAGGAGTTAGAATCAGAGGTTCTGAGGACGGGACTCACCCCCGGATGTCTTTTGATCTGCTGGTAGAAGCGGGCCCCAAGACTGGCTCCTGCCATATCGTTTTTCCAGTGTCTGGTCTTCTCCAGTGGCTCTGTCCTCTCCCTCCTCCTGGGATCCCGCCCCTGAGTGGGGAGGGATCAGCCCAGCCCAGAGCAGCTTAGCTTGGCCCAGCCTGTGCTTCTTTGGACTCGCCCCACCCCAACTTAGCTCACTTTCTCCTCAATTCCAGGCCCAAAGCCTGGAGGGGAATTGTCTGGGAGCCAAGTGGTTTCTGCTCTCCCATTCTCTCCTCCAGATGCCTGCACCTGGACCAAGGGACACCATCATTCTCGGGGCTTTTGGCATCTGAGGGAAGGACCTCACTGGCATAGGACCCCATAAGATGTGGGAGGAGGCATGGTTATGGGACGGGCACTTAGCAAAATGCATGTGTAGAGTGTTCACAGGTGGGACCAGAAGGGGCCAGGGCCAATGAGGCCATGTGCAACACTTCCCTGACACCCCTAGAGCTGTCCAGGAGCAGGTCCTGAGAACCCTAGTTCTGTCCCCTTCACAGTACAGTGGGGGAAGGAGGAAGACAGGCCCACACCATAAAGCTCCCCCAGCCCCTCTTGTTCTGAGTGGTTTCTTCAGGTTGTGGTTGAACTGGAATCGTGGTTGGAGGCTGGAAGAACCAGGTGTATCTTAATCATGGCTCAGGATCAGGATGGAATATGCCAGTTTATTTGTTCTACCACGGTCATGGCAGTGGCGCTTGAGAGACTTGCTTGCTCTGCCTACCTGGGGTAGGGTAAAGGTGGGGCCGCCCAAGGAGGCCATCCCCTTCCTCTGGCTGTGGGATGGAGAGGAAGGGAATGGAGTGGGGGTAACGGGAAAGATCAGACAGATGTTGAAAGAGAACAAGACACAGACACAGAACTGCGAGCGATTCCCTCCTGTCCTCAACCATCTCAGGTGGGTGCTATGCTGTCGCGGTTGGGAAGCCCACAACCCCCGTCTCTGGGGAATTTGGGTCTTAGGGACGCAGGAATCGAGTCCTAATATCTCTCCCCACTCCCACCATAACCTCCACCACCCCCTCCCTCCTTGCTGCTGAACCTGCAGAGCACCCCCCACCTCCCCTTCCAGAGCCTGCCCTGTGGAGGGCGCGGGCGGGAGCCAGTTACGCACCTATGGCTGGGATCCTCGGGGTACAGGGAGGGAGAGGGCGCTTTCTAGGGTCCCCCTCCCTTTCCTTCGCACTGATACCTCCACCGCCCCCTACTCTGACAAGCGCGGCTGTAATTAGGCTGCAGGGTCCCGGGCTCTCCGCCTCCCTCCGGCGGATAATGAGATAAAGTGTCAGAGACACGGCGAGAACAAAGAGACAGAGACTCGCTGCGATTTGTGTGGAGGGCGGGGGAGCGGGGCTGACGGGATGTCAGAGCCTCCAGCAGCCCAGCCCTCCCAGAGAAGAGCCCGCGCCTCCAGGGCCCAGGAAGGGAGGGTGTGTCCTGTCACCAGCGTACCCCAGCCCTCCAGTCTCTGGGACCAAAAAGCAACCCCAGAGCTCAAACTTGAGCGGCCGCACAGCTGGGCTGCACATCTGGTTCTCTGTGGCACAGCTGGGGAGCAAGGACGCGGGAATGGACGCCTGGTCCTTGCGCCTTTGCTCACGGGCCCTTGCCTGCCTCCTTGTGCCCTTTCTTCTGAGTTCCGGTGATCCCGGCCAGGTCCCAAATTCTCTGTCACACTCCTTTTCCAGGGCCGCCGCTGTTCCTCCGGCCTTGGGCCTCCGCCCAGCTCACCGAGCTGCAACGTTACATTATTACCTCCGCTCCGCCTCTCCGCCACTCTTTGACCCTTCTGCCTCTGGTCCCTGTCTCTGTGAACTTATTTCTAATCCCCCTTCCATCTTTGGTTCCCGTCTCTGGCTGGCCCATGGGGCCGATCTGGAACACAGGACTCCATCTCTCCTGGCTCCCCACACTTTCCCACCACGAGGACTCAGGCCACGCTGGCCCAGCGGGGTGAGGGACCGCAGGAGTCATTAGCCACAGATTAGGCGCGGCCCGGGATCCCGCTGGGACTGGACTCCAAGCGCTAACCCACACCAGGATCCCAATCCGCGCGCTGGCTGCACAGCGGGTCAAAGGCAGCGGGACTCAGCAGATTCAGCGTGTTGCAGGGGCCGTGGGCACGGGCGCCCCCTGGAGGCCGAGGGGCCCCCAAGCTCGGGGAAGAGGCCTTGGGCACCCCCTATCCTGCAGTGCCGACCCTGCACTCCCGGCATTCGGGCAGCTAAGTTGGTGCCTGGAGTCTCCGTCCACGCCCAGCGAGTACTCCGCCACTCCCGCCGCCAAGACAGTGGGTCCCGCAGCCTCCACTCTTCTCGTGTGAGATGGGACCGGAGGGCGGAGAGGGAACGCGGAAGCTCCTGTCTCGCCAGCCACAATCAGCACCCAGGGTTCAGGCGGGTTCCTCTTCTGGGGCTGGGCAGACTCAGATGCCTGGGGGCGGGGGAGGCGGGGGCTTCATCTCTGCTTCTGGGCTGCAGATTCGAGATTGCCCTAAACCCTCTGACCCGGCCTGTCCTAGCCTCTCACTGCCCTTCTTTCTGCCTCTTGTTCGGGCGGTCTGTCTGCTTCCTCTCTCTGGGTATGTCCATCTCTCTCTTCCTTATCATTCTGGCTGTGTCTGTCTGCTCTCTTTCTTGCTGCCTTCCCTACCTGGCTTTGTCCCTCTGCATCGGTTTCTCTGTGTCTCTCTGTGTCTCGCTCCCTCCCTTCACATCTCTCCATCTAACTGTGTCTCTCTTTACTAATGCCTCTCTTTGTCTCTGTCTTTATTTCTGTCTCTCCCCGACCCCATTCCCCAGCTCTATTCCTATTCTCTGGGTTGCTACTTCTGGGGACTGCAGCAGCCCAACAGGGCAGCCCGGGGACGCCTCGGGGCACTGCCCAGGGTTCTCCTCCTCAGTGCCCAGGGTCCTCCTCCTCAGTACCCAGGGTCCTCCTCCTGGTCACCTCCACATGCCCGTCACCTCCGCGCAGCGTTGGTCTTCCCGCCGCGGCTGTGGGACGTGGAGGGGCGCCCGGGAGGGAAGACACAGGGCCCAGCATCTGCTCGGGAGCCCCGGGGCCCCTGACCCCCTCTGCCATTATTAAGGGTTCCGGTTCCCGAGGCACCGAGATGATCATGATTGCATCAGCCAGACAGAAGCGAAGCCGGGAGCTGCGCGGTGAGCGAGCAAGTGAGACAAAGACGCCCGCGCCATCTGTTTATGCAAAGCGCTCTCCGCCGGGCACCCCGGCGTCCGGCTCCTGGCCGGGCTTGGGGCAAGGGTCATAAGCCCATTCCCACCAGGCTCCCCCACCGCGCCTTGGCTTCCCCTCTCCTCAGCACCCAGAGGGGCCGCGGGGCGAGCGGAACGGAGAAGGGGCGGGGGTATTGATGTGATTGGAGCGGACGCGGCTGTTTCTTCAATAATGGATGGAGATGATGCGGACGGCGAAGCCGAGCTGGCCGGGAGAGGAGAGAGGAATAGAAATGGGGAAAGGAAGGAGTGGGGGCGGGAGACTCACTCCGGCGCGCGCGCGCGTGCGCACGTGCGTCACACTGTCATTCGGATACACGCCGCCGCGCGGCTCACACCCAGGCACACGCCCACGCATTGTCACCGAGACACACATACCTGCAGGCGGAGACGCGATAGCAACACACACTCCCCGCTGGCTCTTCCTGATTTTCACACATACCTGCAGGCGGAGACGCACGGAAACGCCCCCACGCGGAGGCACATCCGGGCAAAATCACCCAGATGGGAGCTGGGGAGCGGGAAGTGGACAAACCCGACAGATATAGACACACTCGGGGCACAGACACACACCCGGACACAGAGTCGGACACACCTGGGGCTCAGGTGGACACACCTCACATACCCAGGGAACAAACGGACACACACAAACCACACGCCGGGGATACAGACGTCCATAATTGCCTGGGGCACGGAGAGACCACCCACACCCACTCAGAGGCTAGCACACCTTAGTATATGCAAGAGTTGCCATCTGTGCCCTGCAGGGTGGAATGTGGCAGGGAGGTCCTCAGGGTCTCCGGAGCAGGCCTCGTTAACCTAGCAGTATAATGAAGTCTTGGTGACAGGAGGCGCCTGGGGCTGTGGACTAAGAGGCCCGTGCGCCAGGGCTTAGCTGCCTGCAAGCTTCCTTGACTGGCCCCTAGGGAGCGTGGTGTCGATGTTGGGCCGCCCCTGAGCAGCAGACCCGGGGGACCCCACAGACCCAAATCGGGCAGTTTGGTGGAGGGAGAACCCAAAGGGAACATTGGAGCTGCACCAGAAGATTCTCAGGATCCCCAACACGGCTGCCAGTGGGGTTTATAGAGAGGGTCACTCTGTACTCTGCCCTTTCCCCCCGTGCTGCCCAGTCTTCCAACTTCAAGGGGCACGTGTGTGTGTGTGTGTGTGTGTGTGTGTGTGCGCGCGCGCGCGCGCGCGCGCTGAGTGGGCAGTGGAGGAGGTTGGGGTGCGGGTTGTCTTGTACCCCAGTACCGGCCCTTCCTCGGATCTGTTTTCAATTCATTCTGCTCCTTGGCCCAGACTTATGACCTTTGCAGCGTGCGGCAGTATCATCCATCACCTAGGCGCCGCTTACGGGGATGAAGGGCGCTGGGAGCTCACACAGGGTCGCTGTCACGCCTACCGCGCTCTCTGGGGACCTGCTCTCTGGCCGGCAGGCCAGGGCTTAACAGTCTTGGTGAGTACTGAGGGGAGGGTGTGACCATGGGGCTCCATCGGGACACTGTGTCACATGTCCCCACCCCTGGTACCCTAGCACCCCTCCTTCAAGTTCAGCACAGCCTGTTTCCCCGCTTTTCCCGCCCCCCTTCTCTCGGGCCCTTTGCTTAATTTCCTATTAACTGCTGATAAATCCAATTAAACCGCCGCTCTAATTAGGGACAGCTGCCGGCTCAGTGAGGCTAGGGAGGGGGGCGCCCCCCGAGTGTAGGGAGAGAACAGCCGTTCTCCCTGCTCCTCGGCATCCGCACACCAGCATTGCCGCCCAATGAGCCAGTAAATTGGTTTTGCCTGAGCATTGATGGGGGGCCCTCTTGAGGATCTCGGGGGGGCTCTGGTTTTGAGTCCCTCAGACCTTGATGAATAGAGACGACCCGAGCCCTCGCGGTCCCTCCCCTCATACATTCCTGTTAGGTGGATTTCAAGGAAGGATGAGGACAGAAGGCTTGATTTGCGTGTGGTTGGTGTGTGTGTTTGCCTGTGATCTGCTCCTATTCCAGCTCAATCGCGATTAAAGGGGGGTTTTCTTTAATGACTCCACCTCCACCCCCTCAGGCATCCGGGACCGTCAAGGGCAAAGGGAACAGAAAACTGAACTCGGTCCTGCAGTCTTCTTGTGTGCTTCCCTACCCCCATCACACCTCAGCCTTCTGGAAGGGGGGCGCGCCTGTCCCAGGCCCTCCTCCCAGCTGAGTCTCGGCCCTCCCCCCGCCAGCAGCAGATGGTGCCCGGGCTCCCGCTGCCAACCTTGCTAGGCGGTGCCAACCTCAGTCCTGGCAGACAACGGGCAGACGAGAAGAGGAGCTCCTGGCTGGCTAAGCCGACCCTCCCCCACCCGGCATCGAGCTCAAGACCCCCCCCACACGCTTGCCCCACTCCAGCGACCACTTCAGCCTCCCTCTCACTGGGTCCGCTCCCAGGTCCCCAAACTCCTCGTCTCCTTCTGCTCCCTTCCCCACACCTTCCCGCTCTTCGCCACCTGCCGCCCTGACCAGGGCCGGCGCATTTGCATATTTGCATATGCAAATAGTAACATTTGCATACGGCGCTCCGCAGGGGGTCTCCGCGAGAGCCGGTTAGCTGTCTGCCCTCCGTCCTCACTCGGAACCTGTCGGAAAGGGTTAGGGCAGGGGCCGCGTGGGAGGGGTTAGGCCCCCGGCCTAGCTAGCTCGGTTCCCGGAGGACTTGAGGAAGTGTTGCCATGGAGACGGCACGCACCCCACCCCCTCCCAGGCCCAGGGTCTCGGGCTTGGTGTCTCTGGTTCTCTCCCCTTACCCACCCTCTACCCCCTCCCATCCCTCGCTCTCCAACCGAGATCTTGCATCGCCCCCTGGCGGCCTAACTCGGCGCCAAGCCAGATTCGAAATACAAGAGGCTGCCTGCGGCTAAATAGCCAAGAGCAAGGGGGACTTTACCCTACTACAAGAACCGGCTCCCAGCCGCTGGGGCGCCGGGGCGGCGACTGCAGCCCCGCGCTCCCCTTTCTTCACTGACCACAGAGGCCTCACCTGGCGGGCGCACTTGTCTTCCCACCTCCCGCCAACCTCAGCCCAGATGGGTCTCAGGTTACCCGATGGTAACGAGGTCGGGCAGTTAGGGAGGATTCTCCACCCCTCCGCAGGCCCTCTCCTCAACCCCAGTTGAAGAACAACTTTTCTAAGTTTTGTCAAAAGTTTAATAAAACTTGCAACATTCGACAGTTCATCCTCCCTCGCCCCCGCCCCCCGCCCCCCGCCCCAGTCCCTCGCTTCTGCTAGTAGATATGCGTTTTTTTCCAGCTCTTGCAAGCGGGGCCTGAAAGGTTTCGGATCCGGGCTGCTCTGGGCAGCACGTACCCGAGGCTCCAGGCTGGGGAACAGGGCGAGAACCAGTCCCTTTCCGGAAGCCCCGTCGCGCTCAGGCGGGCCTTCCAACCCCTCCTCTCCCAGCAGTTCTGTTGTTTTCGCCCCCTCCCCAAACTCCACTGGGCCCGCCCAGAATGGGGTGTGGGTGTCTCCCGCTTGCAGGCGCCCGCACGCCTAGATCTCCTCCAGAAAGTCGGTGGGAAACAGCCCCACCTTGCGGCCGGTGTAGACCTTGACGTAGCCGCCCGCTTCGTCTCCTTTCTGCACCACGATCTAGAAGATTAAAGGATCAGAAGTAGGAGAGGAATCAAAGGAAACGGTAGGAGAGGACAGCAGGGGAGCCGGGGGTTACAGGGGCTCACCCTAATCTCATTAATGGTTAAGCTCTCCAAGGAGTGTGGTCGGCTAGGGAGCATTCAGGCCTGGGATTGGATTGGGGCAACAGCCTACCTGGTCCTTCTTGAGAGTGATCTGCCCTATCTCGCGGTTCCCCACGAAGGATCTTGTCACGCGGTGCACACGTTCTCCAGCCCGGACCCGAATGATGAAGTTTGGAGGGAAAAATCCGACCTTCTCCCCGATTTTCCCCTAGGGAAGATAGTAGGGAGAGTCCATCTCTCAATGTCGGGTTCGTGACTCAACCCACACTCCATCCTAGCCCTAGCCATTTTTCTCACCCGCCACCATTCTTCATTGGAGTCATCAATGACTGTGATCTTCTCTCCTGGCCTGAGAGGGGAAAAGAGAGGCCTCACTCACATAGCAGGTCCCCTTCTGTGCCCCTGGTCCAGCATCAATAGGCTCCAAGCCCTGAGTCCCCCTTTTTCCTTTCCCTTGGGGGAACCCAGCTCTTTCCTCTTCACTCCACAGTACCAGCCCCCTGCCCCAAGGCCTCTCACGGGAAATCCAGATCGTCCTTCTCCAGGGCTTTGAACCGATAGAGAGCCACAAAGTAATGAGACTGCTGGAAGCCAGGCTGCTTGTGCTGGGGGTGAAAGGGAATGATGAGTCTTAGGGTTCCTCTACCCCACACTGAGGGGCAGGATTCCAAGGCAGGGACATTCACCACACACTCTACACTCCAACTCTCTTCTAGGTCCCCGAACTGAGAGAAGTGTTTTGGTTGTGGGTGGGTGTGCAAGGTGATGGAGAGAGTAGGTCAAGGGTGATGGGAAGCCTAGGAGTTAAAGAGTGAGCTTCCGCCAGGGCCATGAGTGGTGGTGTCAGCTGGGTTGGGGAGAGGACTGGGGTCCTTGCAGGGAGGAAAGATTCTTACCTTGTCATCAGGTGTCTTCTTCTCAGCCTTCTTACCCCCTTCAGGGTTTCCTGGGATAGGAAACACCAACAAATTGTCTGTCTCCTGGAGGTCAATTCTTATTCTCTTACCCTTCTGTGGAAGGGCCTCATCTATCCAAAGCTGGCCTGCCCTTTGCTCCTCCACCCTCTGTGCCACAGCTGAGCCTCTAATCCTACTCCATCTCTGGATGGAGGTGGGTGACACTCACCATCCTGGGGTTTGCCTTCCTCTGGTCTGGCCGACTCTGGCTCCTCCTCCATCATGGCTGCTAGAGGCTGGAGGGGGCACCAGAGTTAGGGAGACGCTGTCTTGGGAACCCATGCCCTGGCTCTCTATAATCAGGTCAGAGAACTACAGAGTAATGGGATCTCAGGGTTGGAAGAGGCCTTGGAGGAAATATCTAGCCCAGCCCTCTGCTTAATGCAGGGACTTTCTCTAAAACATCCTATCAGGTGGGTCACCCACATTCTGCTTGAATGTAGCTAAATGACAGGGAATTCACTACCAGATTCCAGGTCCTTGACTATGCTGTCAGCCTTTAAAAATACTCCAGTGTGTAAGTAAAAAATGAGCAGCATGGCCAGGCGCGGTGGCTTACACCTGTAATCCCAGCACTTTGGGAGGCTGAGGTGGGCGGATCACCTGAGGTCGGGAGTTCGAGACCAGCCTGACCAACATGGAGAAACCTCCTCTCTACTAAAAATACAAGATTAGCCAGGCGTGGTGGCGCATGCCTGTAATCCCAGCTACTTGGGAGGTTGAGGCAGGATAATTACTTGACTCTGGGAGGCGGAGTTTGTGGTGAGCCAAGATCATGCCATTGCACTCCAGCCTGGGCAACAACAGCGAAACTCCGTCTAAAAAAAAAAAAAAAAAGAGCAGCACAATTTTTATAATTCCCTTAAAAGAATATAACCCAAGAGTATGTTAGCCCTTCTGGAAGCAGCCAAATCACACTGCTAGTGCCTTGTAAGTCAGAATTCACTCCATAGAAATCCCTTATCTGTGCCCAACCTCCATATCAACAAGTCTGAGGCCAGATTTCTAGTTCTGTTTTTTGCAGGTGATTTTTTGATCAAGAACAAATATGTACATTTATCTTTTCTTTCTTTTTTTTTTTTTTTTTTTTGAGACAAGGTCTTGCTTTCTCCCTCAGGCTGAAGTGTGAAGTGCAGTGGCTCACTGCAACCTCTGCCTCTCGGGTTCAAGAGATTCTCCTGCCTCAGCCTCCCAAGTAGCTGGGATTACAAGTGAGTGCCACCACGCCCTGGATATATATATATATATATATATATAGTGTGTGTGTGTGTGTGTGTGTGTGTGTTTTCAGTAGAGACAGGGTTTCACCATGTTGGCCAGGCAGGTTTCGAACTCCTGACCTCAAGTAATCTGCCCACCTTGGCGTCCCAAAGTGCTGGGATTACAGGCGTGAGCCACCGCACCCGGCATGAACATACAATTTGTATCTTCATTATATCTAAATCATGTTATAATGCACCAGAAATCTCCCTCTAGCTGTATAATACTGAAAGGACCTGGACTCTGAGTACTGCCACTCAACCAATTTTAGGAGTCCATCTAACTGTAACCATCATCCATACTGGTCCAACCCTGGTTGTCCAGAAAGATATAAGAATATTCTAACAAATTCCATGCTGAACTGAATGCAAATCTATGGCATTACTAACCTAGAAACCCTGTTACAAAAGGAAATGAGGTTTATCTTGGCCAGTAGCTTTGTGCCTCAGTTTCATCATCTGTAAAATGAATGGGTCAGACCAGATGATCTTCATGGATCCTTGCATGGCTCTAGAATTCTCCAGTTACTTGGCATGACAAGTTCTCTTTCCTACATCCAAAAGCACAGCTCTTGCCTCTGTCACCCAGCAATGCCAAAGACTTTGGGCCTAGCCTTCAGGTGGTTGTAGTGGCTAATCTGACTATTTCAGAAGGAAGCTGAGAAAACGTAATCTATGGCTAGAGTTCTTAACCAGAGGCCCATGGTGAGTGAGCTGCAGTAGGTCCCAAAACTCCCTAAAATTGCATGCAAAAATATTTCTGTTGGGTTATGTGCAATTTTTTTTTTCTTTTTCTTTTCTTTTTTTTTTTTTTTGAGACAGAATCTCACTCTGTCGGCTAGGCTGGAGTGCAGTGGCACGATCTCGGCTCACTGCAACCTCCGCCTCCTGGGCTCAAGCAATTCTCCTGCCTCAGCCTCCCAAGTAGCTGGGATTACAGGCGTGTGCTACCACACCTAGCTAATTTTTGTATTTTTAGTAGAGACGGGGTTTCACCATGTTGGCCAGGCTGGTCTCAAACTCCTGACCTCAGGTAATCCACCCGCCTTGGCCTCCCAAAGTGCTGGGATTACAGGCGTGAGCCACCTCACCCGGCCTTTTTTTTTTTTTTTTTTTTGAGATGGAGTCTTGCTCTGTCACCCAGGCTAGAGTGCAGTGGTGTGATTTCAGCTCACTGCAACCTCCGCCTCCTGGGTTCAAGTGATTCTCTTGCCTCAGCCTCCCGAGTAGCTGGGATTACACACAACCATGCCTGGCTAATTTTTGTATTTTTAGTAAAGACGAGGTTTCACCATGTTGGCCAGGATGGTCTTGATCTCCTGGCTTCATGATCCACCCGCCCTGGCCTTCCAAAGTGCTGGGATTACAGGCATGAGCCACCATGCCTGGTCGGGTTATGTGCAATTTTAGGGGAAGATAATCCATTACTTCTGTCAGCTTCCCAAATGGGAAAATGACCTGCTCCATGGGATCTCTGGGAGGGACCTCGTGGGGAGGTACAGTGCTCACATTTTTTTTATCTGCCTGTCCCTTCTTCCGTTCCTTGTTTGCCATGATCACCCCAGTGCGCAGGGTTTCAAACACAGGGTCATTGCGATTGGCAGCAGCTAATCAAATTGGAGGAGAAAGAAGACATTATTGGGGAGGCAGAGAAAGTCTTGGAGGAAAGGAAGCGAAAGGCAGGATGGAGTAGATGGATACCCATGTGTGTGCTGGGTGGCAGTGGGGGCGCCGTGGGGGAAGATTAGGGAAGGGTCAGCTGAGCAATATCTAGGACACCGATCTAGAAAGGACTCTAAAAACATCACTGGTGATGTAATGTGAGGGAGAAAAGTATTTATCAGAACTCCTTCCAGGCAGAGCATTATATGACGTTTGAAAGACAACTTTGGTTGCTTGGGAGTTGAGACATGCTTAGAATCACTATTCTTCTAAGGAGAATGGGCCCTTAACTTCTGGTTTTTGTTCTGCTGAATGGCATGTGTAAGCTGAGGTACTGCCACCAATAGGTTCTTCTTTTTCACCCATGCTCTTCACAGAGTTCAGCCTCTGCTCCAAATAAATGTTGAGCAAATTTGTCAATGAATATACTTTTAAGGGTTGCCAAATTATGAACATGCCCAGGGTGCCTGCAGCCTTTGGGTCTTGCCCCAAGTCTGGTATGACTCTGTAGTAAGGATGAGGACAATCTAGAATCCTTGTTCTTGCTTAGAAATGATTTTGCACATGAAGAGCACAGATTCTGAAGCTAGCAACTGAAGATTCCAGTCTTGGCGCTACCTCTTGCTAACTGTATGTAGTTGCAACTAAATCTTATCTCCCGCTGCTGTAAAATGGGGATATTGCCTCTGCATCCAAATGGATATAAAAATGTTAGGTTGAGGGAGAATTATGGGAAATAGAAAGTTTCTGTTTCAGAATTTGGCTTCCAAAGCTAGAGATGGCATGAAACCATCTCTAGGCTTGCCCATTCCCTCATGTTCCATAAAGGGCACTTACAGAGATCTTTGATACAAGCGTACTGCTGGTTGCTGTAGAGTGGGGAACTATAGGCCCGACGGAAACCAGGCGGCTGTAGGATGGGATGGGAGGAAGCATTAGAGGTAGCAAAGTAAGGTCCAGAAGCCCATCTCTCCCATGAGTGCTCACCCTTTCTCAGAAAAAGAGATGGGCTGAGAAAGAAAAAGCAGAGAAATGAATGGGATGGAGGAGGGACCAGCAAGGGGTAGCTGGTGACATGTCTCCTCCTTTCTTTTTTTTTTGAGACGGAGTCTCGCTCTGTCACCCAGGCTGGAGTGCAGTGGTGCAATCTCAGCTCACTGCAAGCTCCGCCTCCCGGGTTCACGCCATTCTCCTGCCTCAGCCTCCGGAGTAGCTGGGACTACAGGTGTCCGCCACCACGTCCGGCTAATTTTTTGTATTTTTTAGTAGAGACAGGGTTTCACTGTGTTAACCAGGATGGTCTCCATCTCCTGACCTCGTGATCCGCCTGCCTCGGCCTCCCAAAGTGCTGGGATTACAGGTGTGAGCCACTGTGCCCGGCCATGTCACCTCCTTTCTACACCTTGTTCCCCAGAGCCTACTCACGATCTTGCCGAAGCATCTCTGCATTTCCACATAGGACTGACAGTGTTCATGGATGTTGGTTTTGCAGTTCTTACAGCGAAGCCCAAACTTGTTGTTGACTTGGGAGAGGGGGAGAAAATTCAGATAAGATTCCCGATTGCCCTTTCCCTTTGTACCACTGCTGCTACTCTTAGGTTCCCTTTTCTGTCTGGGACCTTACTTGCTCAATCTCTAACAGCATTGCCTTACACCAACTCTAGCCACAGCCCATCTGCTACAAATACTCCTCTCGTATGCCCTCTCCCCAACCTCTGCCTTCAACATCATACTCTCTTCACTCCCCTTTATGACTCACGAACAATCATCCGGGCACAGACATCACAGAACTTTGGCTTCTTGAAGAAATGATCTTTGAATTTGTGGGGCTTATCGTTGACCAGCTTAGGAGGTTCTGGGAGTGGCTCCTCCTCCTCCTCTTCTTCTTCTTCCTCTTCCTCATAAATGTAGTAGATGGGCCCACCCCCAGCTCCCACTGCCTCCCCATTGGCCTGGGGCTCTGGGGGAAGTTCCATTTCCTTTGTCCCTGTAGAACCCTTCCTGAGTAACTGCTTCAGCCGCTGTAGCTGAGGGAGGGAGTGAAGAAAACCCAACGTTAAAAGGACTTGTCACCCTCTCTAGAGTAGGGGGGCGTTAGAGCAAACTAGACAGTTTTCTAGTTTTGGGCAAGGAATGTACCCCAGGATTAGGCAGGTATTGGTATTGGGGACTGCAGGTGCTGGCCAGCAAAACATGAGTCACACACAAATGAGATCAATTTAAGCACTCTTCTTCAGCTGTAAAGGTTTCCTGGCCCCCCAAACCCAGTGGTCACAGGCCCAGACTCACCCCGCTTTGCCGAGTCTCTGCTGGGAAGGAGGGCTTAGGGGACTCCAGCACCTCCTTTTCTGTCATCCTGCAAGAGGTTGGACCCCACTATGAAATCTAATCCCTTTCACTCTTCTCCCCCTTATTTCTGTCCCTTGCAGTAGGGCGGTACTCAAAGGGAAGGTTTTTGGAGAAACGTGATTAGAGATTTTGTTGTTGTTGAGATGGGGTTTCACTCTGTCACCCAGGTTGGAGTGCAGTGGCATGATCATGGCTCACTGCAGCCTTGACCTCCCAGCCTGAAGCAATCCCCCTACCTCAGCTTCCTGAGTAGCTGGAACACAAGGTGCACACTACCTGGCTACCTTTTTATTTTTTGTAGAGACATGGTCTTGCTTTGTTGCCTAGGCTTACCCGAACTAGCTCAAGCAATCCTCCCGTTTCAACCCCCAAAGTGTTGAGATTCCAGGCGTGAGCCACTGCACTGGGCCAAATACAGATCATTTGGCAGGTTTTATTAACAGATTTCATGGAAGTCTAGGAAAAAGCCCAACATGACCAGGCGCGGTGGTGCATGCCTGTAATCCCAGCACTTTGGGAGGCTGAGGCGGGCAGATCACTAGAGATCAGGAGTTCAAGACTAGCCTGGCCAACATGGTGAAACCCCATCTCTACTAAATATACAAAAATTAGCCGGGCGTGATGGTGGACACCAGTAATTCCATCTACTCAGGAAGCTAAGGAAGGAGAATCGCTTGAACCCAGGAGGTTGCAGTGAGCCAGAATTGTGCCACTGCCCTCCAGCCTGGGTGACAGAGCAAGACTCCATCTCAAAAAAAAAATAATAATAAATAAATAAATAAATAAATCCCAACAGACTAAAGAGCTCCCCAATTAGTTCCTCAAACTGATACTCATCCTTCCATCCTGAGGGGAGACCCCATAGTTTACAGCCCTTACAGTGTTCAAGGCTGCATGGTTTATGTTATTTTCCTATAGGTACTTTGTTTCTCTCGGGAATCTGTGGGCAACAGAGATGTGATGCATACCTCCCAGATCTCCTCTCTTCAAGAGGTTTAATGTGTGTCCTCGTGTGCGCACAAGGAAGGATGGACTGCAGACATTTGTCCTCCCCTACTTCTTTCTTGAGCCCTGGGGGCCCTGTGCCTAGTTCTGTCCCAGCCTGCCTCAGGGCTCAGCTATTTTAAGTTTTCAGGGTAATATGAGCCTTTCCTTCCCTTACTACTTCATTCCCTTTACCCCACCCCCACCCCCCCTCCAATCCTAACTCATCCTAGAGTAGAATAATAATTTTACTCCTAAAACCCAAACGACTCACAGACAAGGAAAGAAATGAAGAAGCTGAATAGATTATAGATCAGGGCAGCTGGCGTGAGCAGTCGTGGAAATCGAGAGGATGAAGAGGTAACTTACGTTTGGGATTCCCTAAATCAGTCCACAGTCTGTAGAGGGAGCTGGGAGCCCCGAGGCCTTGATGGTGGTGCTGGGGAAAAACTGGTCCTCTTCCTTGGGGGCTAAGCCCCCCCAGTACCCTGTGTTCACACCAGCTACCCAGTCGCTATTTGTAGACCTCCTAACCTCCTGCCTTGGTGTCAGGGCTGAAATGACAGGGCTGGAGGAAAGTGAACAGCTGAGAAACACAGCTGACACAGAGAAATTGGACACTGAGAGGTCTGGGGCAGGGCTGGACCCTAACTCCTCCCATCCCTCCAGAGCTGCTGTTCCTTGATTCTTCATCTAAGGTGAACAGGTGAATAATGGCCAAATTCAGCAAGGGACAGTTTCTGTTCATGCTCATATAACATTTAAAGGGAGTTTATTTTTATTTTTCATTTATTTTTTGAGACAGGGTAAAAAAAAAAAAAAAAAAAAAAAGACTAATTTGAACTCATAGAGCTCTCCTATCAGCCATACTAGATGGCTTTCTTTTTTTTTTTTTTTGAGACAGAGTCTTGCTCTTGTCACCCAGGCTGGAGTGCAATGAAGTGATCCGGACTCACTGCAACCTCCCAGGTTCAAGCGATTCTCCCGCCTCAGCCTCCTAAGCAGCTGGGATTACAGGCGCCCACCACCATGCCCAGGTAATGTTTGTATTTTTAGTAGAGACGGGGTTTCACCATGTTGGCCAGGTTGGTCTCAAACCCCTGACCTCAGGTGATCCGCCTGCCTCGGCCTTCCAAAATGCTAGGATTACAGGCGTGAGTCACCGTGCATGGTTAGATTGCTTTTTATCTGTGGGTGGTTGGAGAAGTACTTTGCTATCCTGTAAGAAAGTGAAGAATATGTAGTATTGCTTCATTCCCTCCATCAGCTCCCAGAGACATCTCCCCACCCTCCTTCTTGCAAAATTTTGTCCTCAGGGTGAACGGAATTACCAGGGCTATTAAAAAGGGCCAGTTAACACTAGACAGAAGGATATAGCTGCCACATAAGGAATCTTTTTAATAATTTCTAAGTAATGTCCCCTTCCTCATGAGAACTGCAAACTCTTAAAGGTAGGATGGCCAACCTCACACTTCCTAAACCCTTTTGATTCCCTGATTCCATCTCCCACCTTTGATGCCTCAGTATGTAACTGATCGATCAAAGAGACAGATGCCATTCTGATCTCACAGGGGTTTACCCTTCTCCTACTCTTTGGGCTGTGACATAGATGAAAGCGGAGATACTCCCATCTCAGGGGAGAGCAATTTAGAGGTGGCAATGCAGTGCTGCTTTATTCCTTGTATCTGTAAGAAATAAAGGACTGTGTTGGAGACTGAGCCAGGCAAGCTCCTGTAGGACCGTGGTTAGGGATACAGCTACTTGGACCCAAGAGATTTCCAGGGCAACATGCTTTGTCATTCTCACCCACTACTTTTTTTTTTTTTTTCTATTTAAGGGTGAAGTTTGAAAAGGGGGTGCAGGATGGTTCTGACTCTGCAGGTTCTTTAATGGCCCTGCTCTGACAGACTGCAGAACAACAGGGCTTGCTTTGAGATGCTCTAAAGGAAAAGCTGCACCTTGCAGGCAAGATGACTTCTGCTCTTCCCCTTTTTTCAGCCACATAGGACAGGGACTGCTGAGCATGTTTGGATAATATAGCATCTTGGCACTGCGAATTCAGTTGCTGTAGCTTTTATTGTAATAAACATCTGCTTCTGTCCCTGACAGGTAAAACCCAATCCTCCAGCTTTAGGATTAAAGAAAGGCGGCCAGGCGCAGTGGCTCACGCCTGTAATCCCAGTACTTTGAGAGGCCGAGGTGGGTGGATCACAAGGTCAGGAGTTTGAGACCAGCCTGGCCAACACGGTGAAACCCTGTCTCAACTAAATATACAAAAATTAGCTGGGCACAGTGGTGCATGCCTGTAGTCCCAGTTACTTGGGAGGCTGAGGCAGAAGAATTGCTTGAACCTGGGAGGTGAAGGTTGCAGTGAGCCGAGATCATGCCACTGCACTCCAGCATGGGCGACAGGGCGAGACTCTGTCTCAAAAAAAACAAAAACAAAAACAAAAACAAAAACAAAAACAAAAACAACCCTAAAGGGTTTTCAGAAGATGAGTTGGGCTGGTAGCAG
Organism: Macaca thibetana thibetana; assembly: GCF_024542745.1. Taxonomy (NCBI): domain Eukaryota; kingdom Metazoa; phylum Chordata; class Mammalia; order Primates; family Cercopithecidae; genus Macaca; species Macaca thibetana. The sequence continues at coordinate 53,552,225 of NC_065588.1, forward strand.
TGGCTCATGCCTGTAATCACAGCACTTTGGGAGGCCAAGGCGGGGCATCACTTGAGCCCAGGAGTTCAAGACCAGCCTGGGCAACATGGTGAAACCCTGTCTTTACCAAAAATACCAAAATAATAATAATAATAATAATAATAATAATAATGATAATGATAATAATAATAAGGCATGGTGGATCGCACCTGTAATCCCAGCTACTCAGGAGACCGAGGCACAAGAATCGCTTGAATACGGGAGGCCGCTGCAGTCAGCTGAGATCTGCCACTGCACTCCAGCCTGGGTGACAGAGCAAGACCCTATCTCAAAGCTCAACTACAAGGGCCCTAAATGAGTACCACAGTACCACAGAATTAATAGTCTGGAAGGAAACTTAGAGGTCACCTAGTAAGTCCAAGTCTCTTATTTTACTGATATGGACACAGATCCAGAGCTGAGAAGTGATATGCTTGATGAATCGCAGTGGCAGGTTTTGGGAGAGCCCAAAACCATGGTCCCATTAGACATCTAGTCATCTATCAGAACCGTGTACAGGGAAGAGGATGAGACAGAGGGAATTGTGTTAAAAATAGTGTGCGTATGCTAGAGAAAGCCATCCCAACCCACGACAAACACCTCCAACAGCTGTAGGACTATACCTACCCAGGGCCTCCAACCCTTTACCCATTCTAGGGTGGCAACAGAGAAACACTGACTGATGTCCAGTGACAGATTTTTTTTTTTTATATTTAAAAACAAAACCAACCTCCCCCCAAATAACCCCCAAACAAACAAAAAACCAGATTAAATAAAATTTACAGTGAATATACCCAGCAAACATCTGTATGTGCAATTAAATACTGTGTCTGTTACTGCGGCACGAACCTCAAACAAACAATATACAAGTGTTCTGGTGGGGGCCAGGGGAGTCCCAAGTTTTAACTCTGTGGGGTCTAGGAAGACAACATGGGGAAGTGAGAGAATGGGGAACTCAATTTTGTTTATCTTAATTCTGTCCATATAAATATATTCATAAAGACCAAAAAAGGAAAGGAAGCTTGGGATGTTAAGGTAATAGGAGGAGAGTGTGGGACTTTCCCAATTCTACCTGACCAAAATTATGAGAGAAATTAATTTTATGATGGGAGAAGAGATTTAAAAAATGATAGAAGAGGATGGGGGCCGGGCACAGTGGCTCACACCTGCAATCCCAGCACTTTGGGAGGCCAAGGCGGGCGGATCACCTGAGGTCAGGAGTTTGAGACCAGCCTGGCCAATATGGTGAAACTCCGTCTCTACTAAAAATACAAAAATTAGCCAGGCATGGTGGCGCATGTCTGTAGTGCCAGCTACTTGGGAGGCTGAGGCAGAAGAATCACTTGAACCCAGAAGCTGGAGGTTGCAGTGAGCCAAGATCGTGCCACTGCACTCCAGCTTGGGCGACAAGAGTGAAACTCCGTCTCAAAAAAAAAAAAAAAAAAAAAAAAAGAAGAGGATAGGATGGGAAGAAGAGTGATGCAAGGGTGGGGGTCAACCAGGGAAAAAGAGGGGACCCATGGCAGGGGAGCAAGAAGGAGTCCAATGCCAGTGTGGGTATCTGTTTCCATCTTCATCACTGTCTTAGGCTCCAGTTTAACATCAGTCTCCTTACTTGCCTCTGTCCATGGTCTGTCAGGATCCTTCAACCCCCTCCACCCTGCCCTTGCTCCTTCTGTGACAGTCCCTTTCCCCTCCTCCATTTATTGGGAGCTGGCTCGCTCCAGGATCCTCAGGTCATAGTTCTTTTTGGCCATTCGAAGTTTGAAGCGACTCACGGAGTTGTTGAGACGAAGGGAGGCATTTTGGGCAGCCAGGGGGCTGGGGAACACAGCCACAATGGTGTACAAGGCAGCGAGGTCCGAGTGGCGGCCATTCTCAGCAGTCCCACTGTTGTCCCCCCCCACCCCCTCCAGGTAGCCCCTGAGCATCCTTGAGCCACTGGATCTTGGCGCCGGACATGGCGAGCTGCGTGAAGAGTTTGTCCGCCTCGGTACGGGTGATGCCCTCAGGGAGATCTGTCACCTCCAGCACCCGCCCCAGGACTGGAAGGGGAGGAGAGAGGATATGGTTGTGAGACGAGTAGGACAGGAAAGACTGGACAGCAGCCCGGCAGAGAAGTGTCCAGCTGACCAAATCTGTATACAATGTTTTCAAAAGTCTGGCCTTTCTCTCTTAGCCCTTTCTTCCCCTTCCCACCATCCCAGCTCTGATCAGGGCAACTAGGAGAAAAACAAATGAACCTTTTTCTCCTAGCCCAGAGATGTAGGCAAGAAGGGACTAGGAATCAGAATCCCGGGTTTCTGAGCTGAGAACCTATACCTCAGTTCTCTCATAAGGTGCTATTGCTATGAAGAAAATGTGGCTTTTGCTAATGTTCTTTAACAATAATGTATCAATCTGAAATATGTTCCATAGTTCCCTTCCCACTCAGAGGCTGGCTCAAATAGATTCTTCCTTCTTATCATCTCAGGAAGTCAGTTTCCCTTCCTTTCCTTGTTTAGGAAATTGCTCCAAATCCCAAGACAGATCTTGTTCACCTAGTGGGAGGCTTGCAGGATGAGCGTTCCTCCCCCATATTCTCTACCAATCTTCTCCTAAACTGGGTCTAGGACTACCAAAGGTAGATGTTGTAGATTAGGGACAGGACACTAATTAGAAAACTCTTTGTTAATAAGAGGCAACTCCCATAATTGTGTTATTCCCACTTTTTACCATGATCTTCCTCACAATCTGAGATGGCTTGGTAAGGAGGACTGACATACTTCACTTCTCCAATTTCTGCTTGCTTTTGAGCACAAAGGGTCCCACTTCCACTCCCCATCCTAAGCTGGCTTTTCCCACTCATGCTGGACTGGTAATTAAGGGCTGGAAGGGTGGGCACCTTCTCTTGGGGATTCGGCATCCTGTGACTCACCGACATCTGCTGTCCCCAGGTCAGTGGAGGCAGATTTGAGTGCTTGTCTCTTGCCCCGGTTTCCATGCTTCAATCCACTCTGTCCCTTCAACATTTGAAAGACGACTCTCATCCCATGTAAACAACATTGACTTGCATCACAATGTCTGCCTCAGAGATTGTGGAGTAGCACCAACCCAGAGGACCCCACCCCACCAGGCAGTCAGGTTGGCCATGGAGCAGCGACTCAGAAACAAAGAGCCCCTCCCTCTTGGCATGGGGGTCGGGTGGGAGACATGAGTACAGGAGGTAGGGCAAGGCTCCTGCTTTGTTCATTCTGTGTTATTTCCCTTGTACACCCAGCTGGTTGAAGCTCAGAGACAGGCATCCAAATAAGAAGAGGGGTCTGACGGCCCTACAGTTGCTGGTGGACACCCTTACCTGGTGCACCGTGTAAGTTGACTGGCCATGGAGTAAGGGAGGGCAGATGGACAGATTGTACTGTAATGGCTGGCCCAAAAGGGAGTAGCGCCCATCACCTAGGGAGTAAGAGCAATTGGTTTTCTGGGAGCTTAAGCTTCATAGTATGACTTTTATAAGACTTAAAGGGGCTTTGGAGATAGACAGCAATAATGCATGCTATTCCTAATTTTCTATGATGGAAATGCCCATGTGACTGGTATAAGAGATGTTTTTCTTCCTAAATCCTTTGGCTGTCAACTGTATCTCACAGACAAATGGGACTAGTAGGTCCCATCATCCTTGAAGAAAGGCTCTATCCATTGTAGACAACAGTCCTATGAAAATGACCAGGGAAGAAACTTACAAACCGTTATGCATGTCTTTTATCTCTCTCTCTCTCTTTTCTTTTTTTTGAGACAGAGTTTCACTCGTCACCCAGGCTGGAGTGCAATGGCATGATCTTGGCTCACTGCAACCTCTGCCTCCTAGGAAGCGATTCTCCTGCTTCAGCCTCCCGAGTAGCTGGGATTACAAGCATGTGCCACCACCCCTGGCTAATTTTTTTTAAAACTTTTAGTAGAGACAGGGTTTCACCACGTTGCTGGTCTCGAACTCCTGACCTCAGGTGATCCACCTGCCCTGGCCTCCCAAAGTGCTGGGATTACAGGCGTGAGCCACCGCGCTCAGCTGTCTTATATCTCTTATATAGATTCTCCCAACCCCTAAACCCAGGGTTCAACCTTCCGACTCGTGAGAGACAATATAAGTACAGTAGACAAGAGCATAGACTTGGAGCCAGACTGCCTAGGTTAAAATAGTGACTCTGTTACTGGAAATACGATGTTGGGTATTTTTTTCCCTCATTAATGTTGCTGGGAAGGTTAAAAAAATATAAGACACGTAAAGCATTTATAGCGATGCCTGGTACATATTAAGTACCATTAAGTGTTACCTATTATTGATAAATATTACATTTCAGAGCACTTTAAAGTTTTTAAACTACATTCTCATTTTTATACTGCTTGTGACAGCTAGGGCAGAAAGCAGATAAAATTCCCATCTTACGTGTGATTAACTCCATTTTATAGACTAGGAACTGAGGTCTAGTTCTGAGTTGAGTTTAATTAACTTGTTGAACATCGTGAAGCTAGTTAGTGGTGAGACTGGAACTTCTGAAAGCAAATCTAGTGTTTCCTTTTCTAAGACCATACTGTTTCTTACAAAGCCCCACATTCCCAGCCCTCGGACTTGGTATTGATGTTAGGTTAAACTCTTTGGTTATTAGAAAGTTCAGTGAACTTATTTTCCCCAGCTCTTTTCACCTACTTGGTTGTAAGTACTAAGTATGTAAAGAAGGCTAAAGAAAGTTAAGTATGGACAGCACTAGAGAGTGGCAAGTGTCCAAGGCCTATACAGGGATGTTAAGTTAGCTCCCAGAACTGAATCATCCACACTGGTCCCCTGCCTGTTGTTACTCTTTCAATCTCTGCAACTGGGAATGGGATGTGAAAGGTGAATTCCACAGCAGCCAGCACTAATCTAAGCCCCTACCCTGTGCTGGACCCCCAGGCCGGGGGAACTGTGTGAGGACAGGCAGGGGACTGAGTCCTGTGCAGACACTGCTGAGGCTGGTGACAGGAGAGGGTGCTGGAGACTGGGTAGGAGATGTGACAGGGCTGCTGCTCATTTGTGTGTTGGCCTGTGGAAAAGAGGAGCACACGATAAACATCAAACGTTACCCTCTGGATATTCCTATGGCTTAGCTTAAAATTCACCTCTCTCAGGAAATCAGTTTCTCTTGCTGAACTCTGCCAAAGTCAGACTCTTCCTTCAAACTGCAACCTCAGACCTTAATTCATTTATGCTATTTTATTTTTATTTTATTTTTTTGAGGTGGAGTCTTGCTCTATTACCCAGGCAGGCTGGAGTGCAGCGGTACAATCTTGGCTCACTGCAACCTACACCTCCCGGGTTCAAGCGATTCTCCTGCCTCTCAGCCTTCTGAGTAGCTGGGATTACGGGTGCCCACCACCACGCCTGGCTAATTTTTTACTTTTTAGTAGAGACGGGGTATCACCATGTTGGTCTCAAACTCCTGACATCAAGTGATCCTCCCACCTCATCCTCCCAAAGTGCTGGGATTACAGGTGTGAGCCACCGCGCCCGGCCCATTTATGTTATTTTAATATCCACTTCTGGCACATTGATTTAAGTATTCTCTGAGCATTTTCAAGTGTATATCCCATCTGCCACCTTAGATATTAGGTTCCTTAAAAGAAGATGCTCTCTATTTCTTGTGTTTCTCCCCAAAAAGTACCCAGGAAAAGATACGTAAAAGAGGTTGCTCAGTCAATAGCAAACATTGCACCCTGGGAAGAATAAGGTCATCTCCTTGCCAAGGCTGAGTGCTGCACTCACCTGGGGGCTGCTGTCAGGACTGTACAGGTCTCCAGGCTTCTGCCCCCGCTGGTCCATGCTGTAGTATTTACAATGACTCCACTGGACCATGGATGGGTTCTGAGGGGGCTGGGGTCCATTAGGGACATTCAGCTGCATGACCACCACACCTGGTCCAGAAGGTGACACTCCTGAAGGGCGGGAAGAAAACGGTTACAAATTCAAACTGTATTTTTGCCTTCCAGCTAGCCCTGAGTGGGAAAGCAGCAAACAAATCCACCCATTGCCTCAGGGTCACTCAAGCTACATCTTGCCAGGAACCTGAGATGGCTGCTGATGTGGCTTCTGACTCCATCTTCTCAAACCAGTAGAAGTTTGAGGGGAAGGGATATGAGCCCCAGATGCCAGTGTTCCCCTGGCCTTCACCTGATGAGGGGTACTTTGGTATGCTTGGCAGAAAACTACTCCATTCTGTCAATACTGGCTATAACCAAATGCCCAGGTCAGACTGCTCAAATGTCTAGGCATTGTACGGGTTCTGGTCTGAGTCATGGGCCAGGGCTGCAGACACGTGCAGGCTTTTCTGGTAATGGCTGTAGATAAGCCAGTGACCTCTGGTTGTTCTGGAGAAGATAAATGCACATAGTTTTACTATGTCAGACCCAGAAAGTATGTCTTGGCCAAGAATGGGGTAAGTTGGGAAACATTTCAAGCGGAGGGAACAGCATGGAAATGTATGTCATATTCAGGAAATGACAAATGATTCAAGGTGCTAAGACACAGGGGCCACGTAGGGGAAGCAGCAGGAGATGAGACACGTTTATTGATTGATTGATTGATTGATTGATTGATTGAGACGGAGTCTCACTCTGTAGCCCAGGCTGGAGTGCAGTGGCCAGATCTCAGCTCACTGCAAGCTCCGCCTCCTGGGTCCACGCCATTCTCCTGCCTCAGCCTCCCGAGTAGCTGGGACTACAGGCACCCGCCACCTCGCCCGGCTAGTTTTTTTTTTTGTATTTTTTAGTAGAGACGGGATTTCACCGTGTTAGCCAGGATGGTCTTGATCTCCTGACCTCGTGATCCACCCGTCTCAGCCTCCCAAAGTGCTGGGATTACAGGCTTGAGCCACCGCGCCCGGCCCTGAGACACGTTTATTTAACAAACACTTATTGAACATTTGCTATGTGCTAGTTCCTATGTTGGGCACTGAGTGTACAAGAAATAAAGCTGTCCCTGTCCTGATAGAATGGACAGTCTATTAAGGAGTCAGACATTAAACAAATAGTTGGTGTCAGAGTTTGAAGCACATTCTGGTAAGATGTTTGAACTTTATCCTGTAGGTGTTGGGAGACCTGTGCTTTGGAGAGCTAACACAAATGGCCGAATGTAGGATAGCTAGGGAGAGAGACTAGTAGCAAGAAAGACCATTTAGGAAGCTACTGAAGGTCGGGCACAATGGCTCATGGCTGTAATCCCAGCACTTTGGGAAGCCAAGGCAGGTGGACTGCTTGAGCCCAGGAGTTCAAGACTAGCCTGGGCAACATGGTGAAACCCTGTCTCTACAGAAAATACAAAAATTAGCTGGGCATGGTGGCATGCACCTGTAGTCTCAGCAACTCAGGAGGCTGAGGTGAGAGGATCATGTGAGCCTGGGAGGTCGAGGCTGCCGTGAGCCGTGATTATGCCATTGCACTCTAGACTGGGTGACAGAATGAGAACCTGTCTCAAAAAAAAAAAAAAAAAAAAAAAAAAAGCCTGCTGAAACAGAATGAAAAGATTTGAAATTAGGGCAATGCCAGCAGGAATGGAGTGAGAGTCAGACCTTTTGAAGGTTACACTGACAGGTTCAAGTGACTGACTAAATGCGACCTTGAGGTTTTGGCACTAGCAACCATGGAGAGACTCACCCTCCCACAGGGTGGGAGAAGGAAAGGCCTTAATAAGGAGGAACATTAAGACCCAAATCTTCATGGTGAAAAGCAAGATAAAGAGTCAGGGTCAAACAGTTTGATGGACAGTCCCTGCTGGGAGGGATGGGCTGGAGCTCTGCTTCCTGGCAAGGGACTGTCTAGAGTGAGGGTTTGTTCCTGACCTCCCAGGCTCTATTCCTGTTGAGGCTGAGTTCACATGTGGGTGGTGGTGGAGAAATGGACATTGGGGGTTACTAGCTTGAAAACCTGCTGCAATGCTGCTGTTTTCATGGCTCGATGCTCCAGGGCTGCCACCGCTGTTGTCATCAAATTGCTTCCTGTGACAGGAAATGTTGCAGCCTCTGCCCTGGGCACCAGTCATGCTGGGAAGTGAGTTCATTGTTTTTCTCAGGTAGTATCAGTCAAAAGAAGGGAAAAGAAATGGTGGGAGGTCTGAGAGAGAAGCTCAGGAGACAAGATCTGTCATATCATATTCCCCAGCCAATTTGTACCCCTGATCCTCTAGGATTCATCCAATCAGAGAGCACAAACACTCAGTGCAACAGGCTCAGATATCCCCATCTCCTGCCAAGGTGGACAGAGTATTCATGGGCATAGATTGTAGTAGGGCCATAGGAAAACTGCACAGTTGTGGAGTGTCATGCATTTAACAACTGCCCCCTTACTGTAGTTTTTCGGGGCATTTTATTTCCCCATCCTAAGACTCGCTCACATCCTGTACCAACAAAATTGCAATTGACCTTATTCAAATACCTCATTGCTACTTGAGGGTCTAATGTAAAAATAATTAAATCTATTGTTTTTCTAGAAGGTATTCAAATACCTCATTGCTACCAGAGGGTCCAATGTAAGAATAATTAAATCTATTGTTTTTCTAGAAAGTAGCTCATAATCTGAGCCTAATGCTCTGGGCCAGGAAAGGTGGAGAAGGGGGTGAGTGTGTAGGAATAAGCATAAGCAAGGCAGTGGAAGCTCTTTCTAATACCAGCAGGTAGCCATAAGGAGCTATTAGGGAGGTCACAGAGAAAGGGAAACAAAACAAAGTCCTCATATTATTATCTCTGATCCCAACAAAAACAAAGCCTGGGTTTTTAGTTGCAGCCTGTCCTGAGCTCCTCCCCACACTGAGTCCTCCCCTGCTGGCCTGAAGCATTGTTCTTTCACTTAGCTGAGGACACAGAGCACTACTCCACTGATGAGCTGATTTTTATGCTTCTCTTCCTTGAGCCCAAAGCAGGTGGCATCTGTTAGCAGCTGAACTGTCGCTACTTCTTAATAGACGTGGCAAAAAAAAAAAAAAACCCACTGCCCAGTGACAGCACTTCCATATAATCAGGTTGGGGGAAGGAGCATGGGTTGGCAGCGGGTGGGAAGGGGGAGAGGGGGGTTGAATAAGGAAATCAATTTCAGCTTGAAAGCTCTGAAAGGAGAGGGGACATGTGAATGGCTTTTTAAGTGGCATCATTAAACCTGGGCAGAAAGGTCGATTGGGCACAGCAAACCGCATAAATACAAACAGATGACATTTATATCTGGCAGAATTGTTTTTTGTTATTGTTTTTTTGTTTTTTTAAATCACTGAGGTAGAAGACTGATAGGCTTTCTTACCACCAGAAATCACATCTATGGAAAGGAATTGTTCAGAAAAATAAAATCCACAGGCATCTTTCCCAAATTAAAAGATAGAAACCAATAATATCTTGGTATTTTTCCTTTTTTTGGTGCAGGAGTAGGATATCTTCACTAAATGGAAGACAAAAGAGCAGTCTCAGCTTTGGAAACCCCTCAGCTAAACAATGAGCCAGTAAATATGTGAGAGGCTATTTCTGTATGCATTTCACTCTGTCCATGCTGCTGTGTCACTGTGAGTTGGGAGTCTCTGTATAGGTATCACTGCCATTTCATGTCTGCGTGCATCTTCCCCAGACAAGCACCCCTGTAGAAACCTCAAGGGACCTGCAACTCATCATTTTAATGGGAGTTTTTCCTGGGGTTAGAGTTATGTCTCATACTATAGTGAAGGAATTAAAGTTTAGGCCTGGGGCAACTACAAAAATGTATTAATAAACCAGAACAGTTGTTCCAGGAACAGCCAATCCTAATCCCTGCCTTTATTTTTGGAAAAGTGACCATGTTGCTACATGAGAGAAGGGCGGGTAACTGTCCTCTGAAGGTGACAGACGGGCCCTTGTGGGTTATGCCTGCAGTCTATCTTTTCAGTATAGGGTAAACAAGGCAGAAGAAGCACTTGTTTCCCTTTTTCCACTTCCTCTTAGATTTCCACAAGCAGGGATTAAAGACCTGTAAAATCGATGATATGGTGAATACAGTCTTTTAGATGATATGGGTAGAACACAAGGTCCCACTATCTAGGAAAAGTACAAGGGGTCAGTCAGAAGCCTAGGATCAACCAGGGTAACTAGGAACAAAGGAGATAAAACTGAGAAAATTCCAAAGAAACAAGGAAAACAGACGATAAAGAGGGATTCCCCATTTCTTTTGATGTGGGAAGCCTACGTTAATTATCTCTTTCTTCTAATCCTAGTCCAGATTTCTAGTGTTGCCAACTTCCAGAACTATGGTTTTAGTTTACTTAAATTAACCTAGTATGATGGCCAGAGTAGGTAATGAAAAATTATTTTCACTTGATTTGTTTATGGTTCAAAGACCTTGCATTTGAAGATGAATAGATGTAACCACAGTGACCCAGTAGATATAAGGACATACCACAAAGGATACACAGAAAAATGCACATACAAGTATACCTACAAGTACGTGCAGGAGAAAAAATGCTCTGCGGTACCCAGCACCACCACAGGCTACAGTGCTTCTTGGAGCTGCTTTCTGCAATTTCCATACCCCACTGGAAATTTTAAGGCCAAGTGCCCCTGGCGGACACTAGGAGAAACAGCCAGAGAGACCAATAACATAATAAAAATTAAGGACTTTTGAATTAAAAACCTCAGCCTGTATGAAGGCAGAAGTCATTGCTCCTTTTTTTGTTTTGTTGTTTTGAGACAGTCTCGCTCTGTTGCCCAGGCTGGAGTGCAGTGGCGCAATCTCGGCTCACTGCAACCTCTGCCTCCTGGGTTCAAGCGATTCTCGTGCCTCAGTCTTCCAAGTAGCTGGGATTACAGACGTGCACCCCCATGCCCGGCTAATTTTTGTATTTTTAGTAGAGATGGGGTTTTGCCATGTTGGCCAGGCTGGCTGGTCTCGAACTCCTGGCCTCAAGTGACCCACCCTCGTTGGCCACCCACAGTGATGGGATAACAGGCATGAAACACCGTGCCTGGCCTGGAAGTCATTGCTCCTTAAAGGTAAGAACTGATCATGTCTAATGAGTAAGATTAATTCTGGAATCTACGCCACAGCATCCAACATAGTGAGGGTACAAACAATCTTCAAGTGAAAATATTCCATTTCTAAATGGGGAAAATTGACAAAATATCTCCCTCTCACCAGAAGAGGGCACTCTGACATTCCCACGATAGAGTGGAAGGGAGATGGGTTGGAGGCTAAATTCAGACTTCCTGCGGAGGCGGGCAGATCGTGAGGTCAGATCAGGCCCATCCTGGCCAACATGGTGAAACCCCGTCTCTACTAAAAATTTAAAAATTAGCCAGGCGTGGCGGCATGTGCCTGTAATCCCAGCTACTCGGGAGGCTGAGGCAGGAGAACTGCTTGAACCCGGGAGGCGGAGGCTGCAGTGGCCGAGATTGCGCCACTGCACTCCAGCCTGGGTGACAGAGAGAGAGTCTGTCTTGAGAAAAAAAAAAAAAAAAAAAAAAGACTTCCTTCCCAAGCTGGGCTGGGAAGATGGCTCAACGCCTGTAATCCTAGCACTTTGGGAGGCCAAGGCGGGTGGATCACCTGAGGTCAGGAGTTCAACACCAGTCTGGCCAACATGATGAAACCCCGCCTTTACTAAAAAAAAAAAAAAAAAAAAATTAGCCGGGAGTGGTGGCAGGCGCCTGTAGTCCCAGCTACTCAGGAGGCTGAGGGAGGAGAACTGCTTGAACCTGGGAGGGGGAGGTTGCAGTGAGCCGAGATTGCGCCACTGCACTCCAGCCTGGGCAACAGAGCGAGACTCTGTCTCAAAAAATATATATATATCAAAAGAAAAGAAAAGAAAAGAAAAAACAAAGACTCCCTTCCTTCCAGATTTTTTTTTTTTTTTTTTGAGACAGGGTCTTGCTCTCCATGATGATAGGGTGACATCACCGTGATGCAGTGGTACCATCATAGCTCACTGCAGCCTCAAACACCTGGGCTCAAGTGATCTTCCTGCCTCAGTCTCTCAAGTAGCTGGGACAAACTAAAAGCACATGCCACCATGCCCAGCTAATTTTTAAAATTTTTGTAGAGATAGGGTCTTGCTTTGTTGCCCATGCTTGTCTTGAACTCCTGGCTTCAAGAAATTCTCCCGCCTTGGCCTCCCAAAGTGCTGGGATTACAGGTGTGTATCACTGCACACAGACCCCTGAAGTTTCTTTAACTGCAGTGCACTGCTATTTCAGAGTAGGGTAAAAGGGATACAAACAAGGGCAGCTGTACTTGTGTGTTAGGGGAATTCTTGGCAAAGGCAGTGAAAGGCTGCATGGCATAAACTTACTAACTTGGAATGGCTGGCCTCTTCAAAGAGGGCCTTTAGCTGTGTAACATGACGTCCATTCATTTTCCACTGGAGAGAAAGAAACTAAGTAAAAAAATGTGTTGAAAATGTGTTGAAGACTTAGTACAGGATGCGGAAAGTCAAAAGATCCAAATTCAAGTTAGAGGATTGTGACTTTAGGCAAGTCATTTAATTTCTTTGAGTTTTAAATTTCCTCCTCACAAAGTTATGGTGAGAATTAAAATGTTACAATGTATGTGAGCACACACTAAAAGCTGCTAAACAAATCTAAGCTGTAAATTAAAAAGTATTTTATCTACTTCCCTCACACTTCCAAGAGAAAAGAAATGCTGTCAATACGAAGGATAAATACAGAAGACACAGGTCTTCTGTGTCTTCATTTCATGACCCAAAGGCATGTGAGTATAGTGCTAGATTCAGATAAAAAAAAAAGGAAAAAAAAAAAGAAAAAGAAAACTAAGAATTCAAAGACATAGCTTTTCAGGGCTGAGGCAACAAATGTCATTTCTTTTTTATTTCCCCTAGAGACAGGGTCCCAACTCCCTATCTGGGTCCATTCAGGCTGGAGTGCGATGGCACGATCCCAGCTCCTTACAGCCTCGACCCCCCAGGCTCAAGCGATTGTTCCCCCTCAGACTCCTGAGTAGCTGTGACTACTGGACGCATCACCATCCTTGGCTTGTTTTTTTTGTTTGTTTGTTTGTTTGTTTTTTGAGACAGAGTCTTGCTCTGTTGCCTAGGCTGGAGTGCAGTGGCACCATCTAGGCTCACTGCAACCTCTGCCTCCTGGGTTCAAGCATTTCTTGTGCCTCAGCCTCCTGAGTAGCTGGGATTACAGGTGCACGCCACCATGCCCAGCTAATTTTTGTATTTTTAGTAGAAGTGGGGTTTCACCATGTTTGCCAGGCTGGTCTTGAACTCCTGACCTCAGGTGATCTGCCCATCAAAGTGTTGGAATTACAGACGTGAGCCTCCGCACTCGACCATAATTTTTTTTTTTTTTTTTGAGACTGAGTCTCGCTCTGTTGCCCAGGCTGGAGTGCAGTGGCATGAGCTGCAACCTATGCCTCCCAGGTTCAAATGATTCTTGTGCCTCAGCCTCCCGAGTAGCCAGATGACAAGCGTGTGCCACCATGCCTGGCTAATTTTTGTATTTTTAGTAGAGATGGGGTGTTTAGCCATGCTGGCCAGGCTGGTCTCAAACTCCTGGGCTCAAGTGATCTACCCGCCTTGGCCTCCCAAAGTGCTGGGATAAGCCACCATGCCTGGCCTTTTAAAAAAGTTTTTTAGTAGAGTCAAAGTCTTGCTGTGTTGCCCAGGCTGGTCTTAAACTCCTCAGCTGAAGTGATCCTCTTGCCTTGGCCTCCCAAAGTGCTGGGATTACAGGTGTCATCTAGAGAGGTCAGCTTCAGTACCCTTGGAAAACACCAGCCAAGACTTTGTTTTTTCTTTGTGATGGAGTCACAGTGGGGACAGACTCAATACCTGAACTCTTTTTGCCCTTCCCAGCTCTAAAGCATAAGCCCTTCCGCAATGTTTGCTCTTGCCAGTGCCCAAGACCCGCAATTCTTTATCCTCTTACCTGAGTACTGCTGTGGCATCTGTGGTGGACTGCAGGGAGAGGGAGACTGAGGCATCTGGTACTGCTCAGAGCCAGGGGGTTGCAGAAACCCTACAGAAGGGCTGGGAAGACAGAGAAGAGAGGAGTGGTGAAGCAGCAGAGGGACGAACACAGCTCCTGGCAAACAGCTGCTGCTTCCTGGTCCTCCCCTATGGGAAGCAGAGGCAGCTTCAAGCCATTCCCAGACCAATTTGCCACGCAATTTCTAAAATCACTCATCAGTTCAAAGTTAATTATATGTATTTGTACTTGATCATCTTTCAATTAGGAAGCTGCTAATCAGTGCTACAGATGGAATGTTAGCAACACATGCTCTTCTCAACACTGTGGAAACACCAGACACACATACATGCACATATGCACACACTGAGATTACAAGAAACACAATAGAAACACAGACAGAGAGTGTCACAGACACAGACATAGAGTGCTAGAGAGAGATGGGTAAAAAAAACAAACAAACACAAAAACTAAGGATTGCTAATTATTTTTGAACTGAAAAAAAAAAAAAAAAGTCAGCCAGGCACAGTGGCTTACGCCTGTAATCTCAGCACTTTGGGAGGCCAAGGCAGGCAAATCATGAGGTCAGGAATTCGAGACCAACCTGGTCAACATGGTGAAACCCCGTCTCTACTAAAAATACAAAAATTAGCTGGGCGTGGTGGCGCGTACCTGTAGTCCCAGCTACCCAGGAGGCTGAGGCAGGAGAATTACTTGAACCCAGGAGATGGAGGTTGCAGTGAGCTGAGATTGTGATTGCACTCCCAGCCTGGGTGACAAGAGCAAGACTCCATCTCCAAAAAAAAAAAAAAAAAAAAAAAAAAAGGAATATAGTCACATAAAGACAAATAGAAAACAAACTCAAAACAACCTGGAGACATATATAGAAAAAGACAAAGGTAAATGTACATACACTGGGAGACAGGCACATAGAAACACATGGAGTTGCCCAGACTCCAGTTCTTGTTACACATCTGCCTCTAACTAGCTACATGAATTTAGGTAAATTTTTTAACAGCCCTAGCTGGAATTTCCTCATTTAAAAATGAGAGAAAAATGAAACAAGGGGTGTCGACTAGATAATTTCTAAGGTGCCTTCTACCACTAAAAATTCTATTCATGATGACCTATATTCAGGTATATATAGATACAGAAATAGATACATCATCAGTTTCATTGATAAACAGAAGTACATGGAAAAAGTTACACATCACAGTCCAAAAAATTTCTTCTCTTAATGATGAGCAGTCTCTATCCTCTAGTTCTGAGTCCCATTCTTTTGAAAAATAAAAATGGAGGAAATCATAAATTATAAGTCTCTGAGGCAGGAATTTTTTTCTGCTGATAACCTCTTATGCAAATGTCAAATCAGTAAGTGAAAAGGAGAATGAACTCCCTCATATTCTACCTGAATTAGGGAACCACTGGGATCTTTACCCCTGCCTTTCTTAGGCCAGTGGAAACAAAACCATGACGCAACCATTGCTGAAGGTCTATGGGAGATGTCCTGGCTCTCTGGGAGTCCTCACCTCGTACCGTTCTGCTGAGCAGGTGGGATCATGCTATAGTACACTGGTACCCCTGCTGCTGGGAGGCCTCCTTGCACAGACTGGCTCGCAGGAACCAGCATGGGTTGCTGGAAAGGCGGCTGGACCACATTTTGCGAGTCACTACCCACTGGAACCTGGGTGAGAAAGAGAAGAGAATGACTACTCACATTCGCATTGAGCTCATCCACAAACAGCCTAGTCGTCACTATATTGGGGCATTACAACTTCCTTCCCTACCTTACAGCCTCCTCCTGTTCTCCCCATCTGCCTAAAGAAAATGTTTCCAGAGCTGTCTCTATTTCTGCCTTCTCCAAATACCACCCTTGGGGCATGTGACATAAAGAAAGGAGCCTGATTTCCTTTAGCCACTACTTTCCTGGACATATACTCATTCCATGGCTGTATAAAGACCAAACAATTTAAATATTCTTCTCAAACTCCATGGGCTGTCATAGGAAAAAAACCTAAACATTCTAAGGGAAAGTAGACAATATTTTAGTATTGGAGTTTTTAGTATGGATGACCCTGGGAGGCTCTCCTTTTCCTCATGCCAAGGACTAGGGTGATCCTTCCCAATGCAGAATGCACCCACTTGGTAAGAAGGCAGTGGAGTGTACTGAACCACCAGGCCTTGCATCTGGCCCCCCATGCTGCTCCTCTGGCTGCTGAGCAGGCCCTGGTTCTGTGGCTGCTGGACCCCAATCATGCCTTGGTAAGCCGCCTGCTGCTGGTTAGGCATCATGGGCTGTAAACCTAGAGATGGGCAAGGCAGAAAATACATTAGTATGAATTTTTAGGAGGTCACGGTCTATCTGTAATTTCTCTTCTCCATTCTATTTTATCTTTTCTTTTTCTGGAGAGCCTAGGTCTGTTTGTAGGACCCTAATCATTCCTGCCCCTAGACCCACCTTCATTTTAATAGAGAAGGTACTTCTTTCTTTCCTGGTGTGCCCTTCCCTTATTCACTGCCTTCTTAAACCAGTGGTTTCTCTTACCAGGCTGCTGGGATGGCTGAGGCAGCTGTTGACCACGTTGGGGGCTATAGGCCACCGGGTGAGAGAGAGGTCGATATTGCTGGTTGGAGTTAGGATATTGTCCAGGGGGATAGTAAGAAACCTGGATCTATGGTGAGAGGAGACAGATGTGTGAGAAGTCCCTAAAATTCAGCCGCAACATCAGCATACTACTATAAATGCCTCAAGATTGATGGCCAGAAGTATGTAAACGGAGGTATTTTGGACCTGCAGTTGCAGTAAAACAAGGATTTATGTTATATAGAAAGAAGAATTTCTGGCTAGAACAACTCTCAAGTGCAAGGTAGGGAGAGGTATTCCCTCTGGTCTGTCTAAACTAGAGGAATAAAGAAAGTATAATACGAGACAAAATGAATTAAGTGATTTAAGCTGGGAACTGGAGCTGCTCACCTGTTGAGGGGGCTGCATGTACCCCTGGGGTGGCAGAACTTGCTGAGTAGGTGGTGCATGGCTAGAGGTGGAATAGTTGGAAGTGGGGAGGGGCTGACCCGTGGAAGCCATGATGAAGCTAGTCTGCTGAGGGTGCTGGGAGATAAGTGGGGTCTGGAATAGAGCTGCAGATGGGTCAGCTGCTTCAGTAGAACCTTGGCGACTAAGGCTCATTTGTCCAAAGGGGTTGCTGAGGTCATCTGCCTGTTGAGAGAGTATAAGACGCAAGGATTGGGGCTGTATCAAACCTCATGTCTTTGGCTTCAACATAGACAGAGAGAAATAGCAATGCTTTTTACAACCTTCTTTAAAACAATGTGGGATAGTCCTACCTCTGTGCTGTGCTATGAAATGAATAGCTGTTGAAGCCCAACTCCAGAGCCAGTCTCTCTATCACATATGAGGTAACAACGGTGACCCTGATTATAGTTGTGTGCTTTTTTGTTTGTTTGTTTTTGAGACACGGTCTCATTTTGTTGCCCAGGCTGGAGTGCAGTGGCTCAATCCCAGCTCACTGCAATCTCTGCCTCCGAGGTTCAGGCAATTCTCGTGCCTCAGCCTCTTGAGTAGCTGGGGTTACAGGCTCCTGCCACCAAACCCGGCTAACTCTTGTTTTTTGTTTGTTTCTTTGTTTGTTTTCTGAGATGGAGTTTTGGTTCTTGTTGCCCAGCCTGTAGTGCAATGGTGCAGTCTTGGCTCACTGTAACCTCCGCCTCCCGGGTCCAAGCAATTCTCCTGCCTCAGCCTCCCAAGTAGTTGAGGCATGTGCCACCATGCCCAGCTAATTTTTTTGTATTTTTAGTAGAGATGAGATTTCACTATGTTGGTCAGGCTGGTCTCGAACTCCTGACCTCAGGTGATCCACCCACCTCAGCCTCCCAAAGTGTTTGGATTACAGGCGTGAGCCACTGCGCCAGCCTAATTCTTGTATTTTTAGTAGAGACGGGATTTCACCATGTTGGCCAGGCTGGTCTTGAACTCCTGAACTCAAGTGATCAGCCCGCCTCGGACTGCCAAAGTGCTGGGATTACAGGTGTGAGCCACCACAAGTGGCCTATGATTGTTGTTAGGGTTAGTCCCCGGGAAATGGGAGCAATGACACAATTACTGTATATAGAAAAAACAGGACAAACTAGTGGGTTAACAAAAAAGATTAAAGAGTCTTCCCATTTCCTGTCTTTCTCATGCCCCCAACCATAAAAAGGCCCCTACATTGCCACAAATCCTGTTTTTATAATAAAGGACCCAGATAACACCTTGAGTGGATCATGGGTAGCTAGGTTCATGTGCCTTCACAGCTCTGCCTATGCAGCAGCAAGACTGGGGGCACCCACTCCTGCTGCTTATCTCCTTACTCCCTCTGGAGGTCATTTCCACCTTTGTTCTCTGACACTAGCCTAGAGTTCTCCTGCCCTTCAGAAACTACTTCCAATTCTCACCTCCAAAAGGAGGGCAGAGTGAGTGACTAAGCTGGAGGGTAAGACTGACTGGCCAGGCTGTAATTGCCTTCTCTCTCAGCTCTCTTTCCTAAGCAGCAAGGGTGATGGTGTTCCATCTCTCACTTGTATGGTGATAGGTTAGAGTTTGTTAGCTTCCTCTTCCCTTCTGCTCTCTGGACAGTAATTCTCACACACACACACACACACACACACACAAAACCAGCAGAAACCAAAAGACAATGCTTTTCTGTAGTTTCATTCCATTTTCAGGGATCTGATCTTCAAGTCAGCTCTTTTGCCACTTATTGGGCAGGAAAAGATGACAAGTGAACTGGATTGCAGATTATTTTGAACTCCATATTCCAGGACAATCAAAATAGAAATAAGAGGTAGGAGGAGGGAGGGGATTCTAGTGAAAAAGCAGATGTTAAGACAGAGCAAAACAATTCAGGGCTCCTACAACTATGACGGAAGTTATCAACGATGAGGCAAATCAGATCTTCAAAGGATTTATAGAGTACAAACGATTTAAACAGCATGTGCTATGCAGTGGATGAGGATTTTTAAAATATAAACTGATAGCAAAATAGGGGAACAGTTTTAAGTTTTTGCCAGTGATACCAGAGAAGTCTGCAACTGCATTTTTTTTTTTTTTGAGACAGTCTTGTTCTGTTGTCCAGGCTGGAGTGCAGTGGTGCAATCTTGGCTCACTGCAACCTCAGCCTCTCAGGTTCAAGTGATTCTCCTGCCTCAGCTTGTCGAGTAGCTAGGACTACAGGTGTGTGCCACCACACCCAGCTAATTTTTGTATTTTTTGGTAGACATAGGGTTTCACCATGTTGGGCAGGCTGGTTTTGAACTCCTGACCTCAGGTGATCTGCCTGCCTTGGCCTCCCAAAGTGCTGGAATTACAGGCGTGAGCCATCACGCCCGGCCTGTGTTTTTACTTTTAAAGGAAATTATAGAGAACCATTCTGTATAGAAAAAACTGGGTTCCTCAGACATGCCCAGGGAGCAAATTAGATTTAGGATGTACATGGTAGAGATGAAGAGCCTAGGTTATACCAACATCCAATTTCATTCTCTGTCCTGAAACTCGGGGGAACACAGTGTTCCTCTGTCTTACATTTAAGCATCTTTTGATGTGCTGTGATGAGGCCATTAGCATGGAGTATAGTTCAGCCTGTGCTGGCCCCTCAAGAAGAAATAGCTTTCAATATACCCTCCAAAAGCACAACATACTTACAAGGCCATCACAGACTGACCCAGACATACCCACAGATACAGGCCACACATATACGAGACAGAAAGGCGGAATGGAGTTTATACCATGTTGTACTGCTGGGGCGGAGAGACTGGCAGAAGGACTTGGGGACAGGAGCTTGGAGAGAACTGAACAGGCTGCGGAGAGGGCTGCAGAGCCGGGACTGGCTGTGGACCAGCAGAGAGGCATGTGGAAAAGGGAAGAGAAAAGAGAGGCAGGGAGTGGGGCAGGGGGTGTGGGCAGAGATGGGGAGGGAAAGGGAAGGAACAATAAGGTTAATAATCATAGAAGAAATTTCACATGAGTAGCACGACTGCTGAGCAGGTAGGTGACCAAGCCCGGGACAGCTTGAAGATTTAACATCTCTTTGACAAACAGACAATCTCTCTTATCAGGGTAGACCTGCTGTACTCCCTTCCCCATTAGCCATTCAAAACTGTGCAGCTGTTGTGAGCAATCTGAGGACTCTCAGGGTCAGGGTCTGCTGTCTGATTCCAAATACAGCTTTTCCCAAAGCAGTTTTTCTGAACACACAATCCTGGGGAGCATGATCATAACCCTCCTTGACTGCCCACTTGAGAAGGGATTCCTGTCTGCACTGCTGCACTGCTTCTGCAGGAAGGGTCATCCAAGGTCTGGCTCAGCTGCTTCTGATTTCACACCACAGCTCTCCTAGAGGAAATACTCATTCACAAGGATCATCTCCCTCCCAAGGGCAGAGAAGGAAAAAACACCCAAGATTGTGCCTGCTTCTGGCTACTTCCTTCCACTCCATGATTGCTCCTCCAGGCTATGACAGCAATATGAAAAATCCACCTCCACCCCACAAGCAAACAGGAAAGATTTAGGAATAAAATATAAATAGCTTAGCTTTAGTTTTTGTCCCTTCAGTCCCCCTTCACTAGCCTCAAGCAGGAGGATTTGTTTACTAGGAACACAGAATGTTCTAAATCAACTAGTGGGTAGTTATTATTTTTTCCTTCCCTTCTTCCCCTCCAGGCATTTTGATCACCTCATCAGTTCTCTAGTCATAGTCCCTGGTGGTAGGAGAGATGAGAGAAGGAGAGAGGCAAGTAAGGGGAGAAAATAACATTTGTATATATTATTTTATTACATACATTGTCTCATTACAGCCTCACACAAGAATCCTATAGGGAGATATAACTTGTATTTGCAATTTAAAAAGGCTCAGATAAATTAAATCACTCATCTAGGCTTACACAGTTAACATGGCAGAGCTGAGATTGAAATCTAGTTCTGCCTGGCATAGTTCTTTCTACTCCACTCTAGTAGTGGGGAGGAGGTGAAGGAAGAAGTCAAGCAGAATTATCTAAGCACCTTCCACAGGCTCCTCGCTCCACATTTAGAGCATTAAGATGTGTGGGGCCACGGTATCGATATCCTCTCCTGCCACACATCTCCAGAATTTCTCTCACAGAAGGGACTAACAGTTCAGGAGGCAGAGTACACAGAAGGGACTAGCAGTTCAGGAGGCAGAGTACAGGAACTAAAAGACTCCCCAAAGAGGAGAATACTCTGGAGGTCTCAGCAGAGGACCTGATACCTGAATTAAATAAAATGTAAGTAATTTTGGTTAGGTAAAATTATGGAGAATCCACTGTGTGACCTGGGAGAGTTGCTGCTGTAGCCTTGAAAATAAACTCTTAGCTCTACTGGCACACCTATTTTCTGTCAGATAATGGCATTCCAAATATAACTGATAGACAAGATGCTCAGCATTAGCTGCTTATGCTGGTGGCTTTCATAGACGTTTTCTATTATCCCAATTCTCTTCATTCTTTTGGAGAAGGGTCTTTCTTGGATCAGGGCATATATATTCTGGGGGGAAAAGGACAGTAAAGTGGCAAAAAAAAAAAAAAAAAAAAAAAAAAAGTTGCCTGTGGTGGCTCACACCTGTAATCCCAACACTTTGGGAGGCTGAGGTAGGCGGACCACCTGAGGTCAGGAGTTCAAGACCAGCCTGCCCAACATGGTGAAACTCCATTTCTACTAAAAATACAAAAATTAGCTGGGCGTGCTGGCATGTGTCCATAGTCCCAGCTACTCAGGAGGCTGAGGCAGGAGAATCACCTGAACCTGGGAGGCAGATGTTGCAGTGAGCCAAGCTCACGCCATTGCACTCCAGCCTGGGCAACAGAGCAAGACTCAGTCTCAAACAAAACAAAACAAAACAAAACAAAACTGTCTTGTTTTCCCCACACTTGTAGGTTGTGACTAAAGAGTAAAGTGAGAAGAAGTGATGCTCCTCTTAGGCCTCCCCTAACTGGGGAAGGGCAGTGATACGGGCAGGGATATCAGTGTTATTTTTTTAGTTACTCCACAGCTATCCTCAGCTGTAGTTCTCTTCTTGAAGGGTGTCAAACTCCAAAGCCAGGGAAAGTCTGAAAAACCATGAGGAAATTTATTTTTAAAAAACTTAGGAAGGCCGGGTGCAGTGGCTCACGCCTGTAATCCCAGCACTTTGGGAGGCCGAGGCGGGCAGATCACGAGGTCAGGAGATTGAGACCATCCTGGCTAACACAGTGAAACCCCATCTCTACTAAAAATACAAAAAGTTAGCTGGGCGTGATGACGGGCACCTGTACTCCCAGCTACTTGGGAAGCTAAGGCAGGAGAATGGCGTCAACCCGGGAGGCGGAGCTTGCAGTGAGCCGAGATTGTGCCACTGCACTCCAGCCTGGGCAACAGAGCGAGACTCCATCTCAAAACAAAAACAAAAACAAAAAAAAACTTAGGAATATACCGAACCAAGGAGCTGAAAGACCTCTACATGGAAAACTACAAAACACTGCTGAAAGAAATCATAGCTGATACAAACAAATGGAAACACATCTCACGCTCATGGATGGGTAGAATCAATATTGTAAAAATGACCATACTGCCAAAAGCAATCTACAAATTCAAGCAATCCCCATCAAAATACTACCATCATTCTTCACAGAATTAGAAAAAATTCTAAAATTCATATGGAACAAAAAAAGAGCCCCCATAACCAAAGCAAGACTAAGCAAAAAGAACAAATCTGGAGGCATCACACTATCTGATTTCAAACTATACTATAAGGCCATAGTGACCAAAACAGCATGGTACTGGTATAAAAATAGACACACAGACCAATGGAACAGAATAGAGAATCCAGAAGTAAATCCAAATACTTACAGCCAACTGATCTTTGACAAACCAAACAAAAACATAAAGTGGGGAAAGGACACCCTTTTCAACAAATGGTGCTGGGATAATTGGCTAGCCACATGTAGGAGAATGAAAGTGGTTCCTCATCTCTCATCTTATACAAAAATCAACTCAAGATGGATTAAGGACTTAAATCTAAGACCTGAAACTAAAAATTCTAGAAGATGACATTGGAAAAACCCTTCTAGATGTTGGCTTAGGCAAGGATTTCATGACCAAGAACCCAAAATCAAATGCAATAAAAACAAAGATAAATAGCTGGGACTTAATTAAAGAGCTTTTGCATGGAAAAACAAACAAACTGTAAACAAACAAAAAACAGTAGAGCAAACAACAGACAACCCACAGAGTGGGAGAAAATCTTCACAATCTATACATCTGACAAAAGACTAATATCCAGAATCTACGACAAACTCAAATAAATCAGTAAGAAAAAAACAATCCCATCAAAAAGTGGGCTAAGGACATGAATAGACAATTCTCAAAAGAAGACATACAAATGGCCAACAAATATATGAAAAAATGCTCAACATCACTAATGATCAGGGAAATCCAAATCAAAACCACAATGTGATACCACCTTACTCCTGCAAGAATGGTCATAATCAAAAAATCAAAAAACAGTAGATGTTGGCATGGATGCAGTGTCAGGGAACACTTCTACACTGCTGGTGGGAATGTAAACTAGTACAGCCACTATGGAAAACAATGTGGAGATTCCTTAAAGAACTAAAAGTAGGGCCGGGTACAGTGGCTCACGCCTGTAATCCCAGAACTTTGGGAGGCCGAGGTGGGCAGATCATGAGGTCAGGAGATCGAGACCATCCTGGCCAACATGGTGAAACCCCATCTCTACTAAAAATACAAAAAATTAGCCAGGTGTGATGGTGGGCACCTGCTGAAAGAAATCATAGCTGATACAAACAAATGGAAACACATCTCATGCTCATGGATGGGTAGAATCAATATTGTAAAAATGACCATACTGCCAAAAGCAATCTACAAATTCAAGCAATCCCCATCAAAATACTACCATCATTCTTCACAGAATTAGAAAAAATTCTAAAATTCATATGGAACAAAAAAAGAGCCCCCATAACCAAAGCAAGCTGAGGCACGAGAATGGCGTGAACCCGGAGCTTGCAGTGAGCTGAGATCGCGCCACTGCACTCCATCGCGCCACATGCACACTGCTCTGGGCAACAGAGCAAGACTCCATCTAAAAAAAAAAGAACTAAAAGCAGAACTACCATTTGATCCAGGAATCCCACAACTGGATATCTACCCAGAGGAAAAGAAGTCATTACACAACAAAGATACTTGCACATGCATGTTTATAGCTGCACAATTCACAATTGCAAAATCATGGAACCAACCCAAATGCCCATCAATCAATGAGTGGATAAAGAAACTGTGGTATATACACACAATGGAATACTATTCAGCCATATAAAGGAATGAATTAACAGCATTTGCAGCGACCTGGATGAGACTGGAGACTATTATTCTAAGTGAAGTAACTCAGGAATGGAAAACCAAACATCGCACGTTCTCACTGATATGTGGGAGCTAAGCTACGAGGATGCAAAGGCATAAGAATGATAAAATGGGCCAGGCACAGTGGCTCATGACTGTAATCCTAGCACTTTGGGAGGCCGAGGTGGGCAGATCATGAGGTCAGGAGTTCGAGACCAGCCTAACCTACATGGTGAAACCCCCATTTCTATTAAAAATACAAAAATTAGCTAGGCGTGGTGGTGCACGCCTGTAATCCCAGCTACTCAGGAGGCTGAGGCAGGAGAATCTCTTGAACCCAGGAGGTGGAGGTTGCAGTGAGCCAAGACTGTGTCACTGCACTCCAACCTGGGTGACACAGCGAGACTCCATCTCAAAAGAAAAAAAAAAAAAAAGAATGATAAAATGGACTTTGGGGACTTGGGGGGAAGAGTAGGAGGGGGGCAAGGGATAAAAGACTACAAATATGGTACAGTGTATACTGCTCGGGAGATGGGTGCACCAAAATCTCACAAATCACCACTAAAGAGCTTACTCATGTAACCAAATACCACCTGTACCCCAATAATTTATAGAAAAATAAATAATGAAAAAAAAAAAAAAAAAAAAAAAGACTGGCCCTGAGGAATGTGGCTGCCACCTACTGGCAAATTCTGGGCTCGTTCACTGGCTCTTGGATGCCTGATGACAAGAGGAGGCCCAGAGAACTCCTTTTCAAGAAGTCTACTTCATTTTAAGTAAATTGGGCAAAAGGGAGCCCCTGGCCCTTTAGTCTTCAGCCTCACCCCTGGTTTCACAAGCTTCACTGACACACAATTTGAAGGCCTATTTGGACAGAGGAGGCCCGCCAGGAAGGGAAAGATCATGGTTTAATCAGTACTATTCCCAGACCTGGGGCAAGTGCCTTGTGTAACAGAGTTAAAGTTAAAAACCTTTCCTCAAAGATTTTTTTTTTTTTTTTTAGGCAGAGTCTCGCTGTGTTGCCCAGGCTGGAGTACCGTGGTGCAATCTCAGTTGACTGCAACCTCTACCTCCCAGGGTCAAGTGATTCTCATGCTTCAGCCTCCCAAGAGGCTGGGATTACAGACGTGCACCACCACACCCAGCTAATTTCTGTATTTTTAGTAGAGATGGTGTTTCACCAGGTTGGCCAGGCTGGTCTCGAACTTCTGGTTTCAAGTAATCTGCCCTCCTCAGCCTCCCAAAGTGCTGGGATTACAGGCGTGAGCTACCACACCCAGTCTCAAAGTTTTTCTTCTACAGGAAAAGCTTTAGAATAAGCACAGTGGTGTTTGTGTGTGCACGTGATCACTTCTTTAATCCGTGCACAGTTATGTGCCATTAGAAACTGAACAATAATTATTCTCAGGCTCAGCAGCTTCGGTCTAGGGAGCCCCCAGTGCTGAAGGCCAATCAGGGAAAAAGAAAGCAAAAGAAAGAAAGAAAATGGCAGTAGAAAGAAGAGTAAAAAAATAAAAAGGGTGAAAAAGTGGAGAAGAAGAAAAAAGGAGATACATACAGTGAGAAGGTGGGATAATTTTTAGCAGCTTCCATAAATGCTTATAGGGCATCAAAACTTGGATAAGATTCTTTCATTTGGAGTTAGTGATCACAATTAATCTCAAGAATGAATTTCGAAAAGAACACGAATCTCTGCACTAAGTAGTGTTCCCTTACCCCCAAGCTATAGCACCTAACCTGGCACCACACTCCCCACAGGAGATAAGCCAAGCCAACGATCGACCAACTGACCCTCACAATCCAGTAGCAGGAATAGAACCTGAGTAGAAGATTGGGGTTTAGGGCCAGTCACTTGGACATTCTGTATAAATTTCAGTCCCAAATGGTTCTTCTCTTATCTCTTTATTCCTCTCCCACTCTTGCTGTCTGTTTCTAGGTATGAGATGATAGGTGGAAGGTGGAGGCAGATGGGAGACTAAGAGGGAGAAAAGGGAGCAAGACTATTAAAATACACCTTTTAGGGGAAAAAACCCCAGAAAATATTAGGACCTTGGAAAAGCAAGTCATACACATAAAAAAACACAGTAGCAGACAGCAGAAGGAGAAGCACAGTTTACCTACTTACAGGTTTGAATTAAGACACAGAGAAAAGAACACATACACACTATGCTTCAGTAGGGAGCAAGGTAAACTGAAGCGAACGAGACTTACTGGGGTAGATGGTGGTAGAACAAGAAAGTTAGGACTATAGAAAGAACTGACTTAGACTAAGATAGAGGGCTGCAATGACTTGCATGCAAATTACATTTAGACACAAAGTAGGATTTCCCAGATCTTCACTGTTCTTTATTTCAGCTTCATTTCACAATATTTGAGATAGGGCAATACTGGGCCATTCTGGGATCTTTGCACTCTAGTTTCTAGTTCATGGGGTATTAGTGTTTGGGACTTGCTTCTTACACCTAGGGAAGAAATATATCTAAGGCCAAGCTGGACTAATAAGCAGGGGGATGAGGGAGCCTGGGAGGTGAAATGACAATGTAAACTGCAGCAGAAAAGACCGCAGACATATAGGCTTCCCAGCTACAAGAGAATACTTCAGGATAAAGTATGGGGCTCTCCTCACAAAGTGCTCTATTCATGTGAGAAGAGAGTAAGTGAAGATCTCAGCACAGCTCTGCTCAGATTATTAAGGTGACTTTTTTTTGTTTGTTTTTTAAGACAGGGTCTTACTCTGTCACCCAGGCTAGAGAGCAGTGTGGCGCGATCTCAGCTCACCACAACCTCCGCCTCATGGGTTCAAGCGATTCTCCTGCCTCAGGCTCCCTAGTAACTGGGATTACAGGCGCCCGCCACCATACCTGGCTAATTTTTGTATTTTTAGTAGGGACTGGGTTTCACCATGTTGGTCAGGCTGGTATTGAACTCCTGACCTCAGGCGATTCACCCGCCTCAGCCTCCCGAAGTGCTGGGATTGCAGGCTTGAGCCACCACGCCCGGCCTTAAGGTGACTTTTAAACATAGTCACCTTAATGACACTGGCCAGGCATGATGGCTCATGCCTGTAATCTCAGCACTTTAGGAGGATGAGGAGGGAGGATCACTTGAGCCCATGAGTTTGAGACCAGCCTAGGCAACATAAGCAGGATCCTGTCTCAAAATAATAGTAACAACAATACATTTTTTAAAAATTAAAAGAAAAAAATAAAACAGAATACTAAAGTTCTGGTTTAGAACAGGACCTGATTCTTAGATGACCTTCCTGGTCTCCACAGATGCAAAACTTCACTTAAACTCTAGTTGGTACCAACATTTACCAGTCCAGCAACAGAATGAGAAGGATACAGCCCTTTTGAGTCATGGAAAACAAAGACAACATTTGTAGTCTTTGTGTTTCATGACATATGTATGGCAGGGGTCTTGAGTGTTATTTATTTTTTCCCCAAACCCCAACACATAAATACGTGTTTATGGGTCCACATAGTTGGCCAGATGATGGTGGAAGTTATAATCTTTTCAAGTTCCATATATAGATGTAATGGAAAAAAATGCCTTGTTAATTACACACGGACATAGAGGGAGATGGGACATAGTAGAAATGTGGTATGAAATAAAAGATTCTACTGACAATGTTCAGGAGGCAGAGGAAGAAATATAAAGCAAAAAACCCCCAAGCTGACTCTACTAAGAGTTATTTGGCAAAATCTTTGCCCAAGGTTCTTCTTTCCCCACAACTAACAAATGAGAAATGGGGGAGAGAGTGGCATGTCTCCAAAAACTGATCCTTCCTGCCACCCACAGCACAAGAGACATGACGGTACATCTAAAGTTTGCTTGAATCAGAGTGGAGAGGACTCTGACACTGAGTGGTGACTCACCTGTGAGATCATGTGATTATTCAAGGGTGGCTGTTGCTGAGGCGTGGGTGGGAGAGCAGGAAGTTGCTGCTGCTGCTGCTGCTGCTGCTGCTGGGCAGTACAAGGGAGAAGGCCCCGGACAGACTGGGATGAGGTGACCTGGTTGCACACTTCTGGGGCACCTAGTGCCATACCTAAGGCAAAGAAGAAACCCACGAAAAGTTGTTAAGCACAAGCCATGAACACATTATCCCTGGAAGGCTTAGAGGGCTCTACTTTTTCTTTGTCTTTCCTCTTTATTCCCTTTTGTCCCCTCCCCTACTGTCTTTTGAAGATTCACATATAAGCACAGATGCATTTCAGCTGCCTTGCTGATGCCAGTCCTCCCCTTTGCAGGCTTTTGCTCCCTAGGGACAGGAACCACCTTGACTGTCAATGTTTGGTTATGAAATTGAACAAAATGTGAGGCTGCTGAAGCACCTCCCCTGAAGTGCCTGGAATCTGTCCATCACACTTAGATAGCTGAAAACATGAATGCTTACTTTCTGGGAAAGCACAGATTTTTGGTCTCTTAAGAGATCTTTTTGCTAGAGAGATTTTGCTAGAGAGAGAGAGAGAGATCTGTCTTCTTGCTAGAGAGAGAGATAGATCTGTTTTCTCTTTGCTTTCTTCTCAATTTGCAACATCTCTTATAAAAGTTGCTGAGGGG
The DNA here is from genome assembly GCF_024542745.1 of Macaca thibetana thibetana. Classification (NCBI taxonomy): domain Eukaryota; kingdom Metazoa; phylum Chordata; class Mammalia; order Primates; family Cercopithecidae; genus Macaca; species Macaca thibetana. Next base: position 53,581,157 of record NC_065588.1, read on the forward strand.
CGGGTGTGGTGGCTCACACCTATAATCCCAGCACTTTGGGAGGCTGAGGTGGGTGGATCACCTGAGGTCAGGAGTTTGAGACCAGCCTGGCCAACACAGTGAAACTCCGTCTCTACTAAAAATTATCTGAGCTTGGGGGTGGGCGCCTGTAATCCCAGCTACCTGGGAGGCTGAGACAGGAGAATCGCTTGAACCCAGGAGGTGGAGGTTGCAGTAAGCTGAGATCGCATCATGACACTCCAGCCTGGGCAACAAGAGTGAGACTCAGTCTCAAAAAAAAAAAAAAAAAAAAAAAGTTGCTGAGAAAACTTCAAGCATACACATGGGCACATGCATACACATAACTTTATCCAACTATTTTCCCCATTTCTAGGCTCTCAAGGCATGAACTCATTCAACACAACATACTTTTACTGAATATCTACTATGTGCCAGGCACTGTATAATGAACTAAAGACATAAAGATGAGTGAAACACAGTCCTTGCCCTTAACAGCAGAGGAACTTATTTCTTTCTCTGAGACAGAGTCTCACTCTGTCGCCCAGGCTGGAGTGCAGTAGCACAATCTTGGCTCACTGCAACCTCCACCTCCCAGGTTCAAGCGATTCTTCTGCCTCAGCCTCCCAAGTAGCTGGAATTACAGGCACCCACCACCATGCCCAGCTAATTTTGATGTTTTTGGTAGAGACGGGGTTTTGCCTTGTTGGCCAGGCTGGTTTCGAACCCCTGGCCTCAAGTGACCCGCCTGCCTCTGCCTCCCAGAGTGCTAAGATGACAGGTGTGAGCCACGATGCCTGGCCAACAGCATAGGCACTTCTGATGGGAGATAGACATCCACACGACAATTATAATCTGGTAAGGATAAGGAATACATCAGTGATATTGACAAAGTTGTATGAAAGCAAAGATGAGGAAGCAAAAACTCCTGGGAGGGTCAGGAAAGGATTTAAAGAGAGGTCAGCAGGAAAGCTGGGGTTGAAGAATGACAGATGCTTGTAAGACCAAGAGGGAACAAAGCTAATGTCATATTCAAGAAATGGTTGGTGGGTGTGGTGGCTCATGCCTATAATCCCAGCACTTTGGGAGGCTGAGGTGGGTGGATCACCTGACATCAGGAGTTTGAGACCAGCTTGGCCAACATGGTGAAACCCCATCTCTACCAAAATTTTGTAAAAATACAAAAAATTAGCCGGGCATGGTGGCAGGTGCCTGCAATCCCAGCTACTTGAAAGGCTGAGGCAGGAGAATCGCTTGAACCTGGGAGGCGGAGGTTGCAGTGAGCCGAGGTCATGCCATTGCACAACAAGAGCAAGACTCCATCTAAAAAAAAAAAAAAGGCCGGGCGCGGTGGCTCAAGCCTGTAATCCCAGCACTTTGGGAGGCCGAGGCGGGTGGATCACGAGGTCAGGAGATCGAGACTATCCTGGCTAACATGGTGAAACCCCGTCTCTACTAAAAATACAAAAAAAAAAAAACTAGCCGGGCGTGGTGGCGGGCGCCTGTAGTCTCAGCTACTTGGGAGGCTGAGGCGGGAGAATGGCGTGAACCCGGGAGGCGGAGCTTGCAGTGAGCCGAGATCACGCCACTGCACTCCAGCCTGGGAGACACAGCGAGACTCCGTCTCAAAAAAAAAAAAAAAAAAAAAAAAAAAAAAAAAAAAGAAAAAAGAAAAAGAAAGAAATGGTTGGAAAGAAGGAAAGATCTGGAAATTAGACAGCAATGGCAAACCGGAGTCAGAAAGTTATGCTATATTAAGTAGTTTGGATTTTACTATTCAGGTGATGATGCAGAAATGAACATTTTTAAGGAGCACTGATGTGTTTAGATCTGTTTTAGATTGGCAAACTGGCTCTAAAAAGGGCTAAGCAACCAGGCACAATGGCTCACATCTGTAATCCCAGCTACCTGGGAGTCTGAAGTGGGAGGATCATTTGGGCCCAGGAGTTCAAGGCTGCAGTAAGCTATGATGGTGCCACTGCAATCCAGCCTGGGTGATAGCAAGACCCCAACTCTTGAAAAAGTAAAAAAAAAAAAAAATCAATAAAAAGAGCTGAGAATGGAGTAGAGATATCAGTTTGGGCACCAGTGTCATAGTTACATAAAAGAAAATAAAACCTGGATAAAGGCTGAGGCAGTGGGATTAGAAAGGAGGTAACAGAGAAGGGCAGCAGAGACCTAGGGGTCAGAGGCAAAATCTTCAGCACTACTGATGCCTTTTGATAATAACTACAGAACTTCTGGGATGAGATTCAAGCAATTCTTCAAAGAGAGAAGGATGATGAAATAAGAGGTCTAAATGCCCTTCTGCTAAGAGTGCAGCAGAAATAGATGGAGAGCTGATGGGTGGTTACAGAGCTTTCATGTGGAACATAGAAATGTCTGCTCCTTTCCAGTGACTGAGCTCCAGGGAAGCAGCCATAGCAGCATCCCTCTAAATTCTAGCCTATTGGCTAGTATCAATTAATTAAAAACAACTAAACTCTAAGGATTCCCTCTGCTCTACAAAGCCTCTACAATCTCAAGAGTCACAGAATGAAAGTGGCTATCATTTTTATCTTAGTATATAACTTGAGACCTAGGCTGATATGGATGTTCCATCTTAGATGAAAATCAGAGAAAATAATCTAATCACAATCAATTTTTTTTTTTCTTTTTTTCAATCAGGCATAAGGTTTGAAAGAAAATGAGGAGGACTAAATCCAAGCAAGGACAATGGATCCAAAATTCAAATTTCCCTTTGCATGGCTGTATTAGATTTCCAGGAAACTATACTGGGACAAATGTTTTATTAAAAGTAAATAAGGGCTGGGCGCGGTGACTCACGCCTGTAATCCCAGCACTTTGGAGGGCTGAGGCAGGTGGATCACCTCAGGCCAGGAGTTCGAGACCAGCCTGACCAACATGGTGAAACCTCACCTCTACTAAAAATTCAAAAATTAGTCAGGCGTGGTGGCACAAGCCTGTAATCCCAGCTATGCAAGAGGCTGAGGCAGGAGAATCTCTTGAACCCGGGAGGCGGAGGTTACAGTGAGCTGAGATCACACTACTGCACTACAGCCTGGGCAACAGAGGAGACTGTCTCAAAAAAAAAAAAAAAGTTAAGTAACAGTGATGTTTCACAGGAGACAAGCAAGAAGGGATGGATATGACAGGAAGAAAAGAAGCTGTAATACCTGGCCTGGCGATCCTTCCTGCACTGCTGCCTTTACTGCTGCCGATACTGTCACCTCGGGTAAGGATAGAGATTCCACTGAAGCTGCTGGCTTTGGTGACAGGGGGTCGCATGCTCCGGACAGAGCCATCAGAGTCTGTGCTGCTCCAAGGGCGTGGCTCCAGGGATTTGAGTTCGCTGTCTGTGCTGCTCTGGCGGCTGCTTGAGGTACGGCTCAGCCCTTCACGGTTCCCCCTGCAGAGACCATAGTGGTCAGAGCTCCTCCCACCCACCATTTTAGCAGAAGGGCTAGGAGATAATTCATTTCTATTCTCTCAATAATAAAGAATGAATAAGAATTAAAGGGAGGATGGACACTGACTTATTGTTAGTTGGCTGGCCAACTAAGAGTTGATGGGAGCAGACAGAACAAGATCCAGTACAGTAACAAATAACACAGAGGCAAATCTGGATGACAGTGTGCTGGCAACTAATTTAATACATCAGACCAGAGGTGGATGGGAAACCATATACATGATGCTGAGATTGGCTGTGGTCTCTTCCCCACCCTCTGAGGGTAATCCCACACATGCAAGAAATAATGGGGAACAGAGGGATACCAGTTTCTTCTGAAAGTTCTTAAAATAAAAGGACTCCTAGAAGTTGCTATTGCTAAAAGACAGGAGTAGCCAATGACATGGATAAAACCCACAACGGGTCTTCCACATGACACATGTCCACATGTCTAAGCCAGCAGAGGTGCTGCTTATGGCCACCCTTCCAGGAGTTGCAAGAAGAGTATAGTGAACTAAAGGGGCACTATGGAAAACTCAGTTTGATAGTCTAGGATTGATCCAACCTGTTTTGTGGAAATTCCATGTTACTGTCTGCGAACAATTGGTTTCAGGATCTCTAAGCGCTAAAGTCTTCAGCAAATACGCTCTTGGGACTCAGGAGGGCAAGGAGCAGGGGGGCTGACTGTGCCTAGTTGCCTTCATATTCATAATCCTATCTCCCTAAGCAAAACTATTAAGGAAAGGGATTCTCCCTCTCTTATTTGGCTCTGGAAACATCAGGGTTATCGTGATGTTACAATCACTGTCTGATTATTAACAGCTGTATGCCTCAAGATAGCCAGGTTGGCCTGAAAACCCTGTCTTGTTGAGCTCTCATTGCTTCTTAATCATTAAGCAACAAAGACCCAGCAATTTTTCTTTCATACCCCACATCCCCAACAACTAATGACCTAAGGAAACCAAATGATAACAATTACAGATTTTGGTAGGTATACCAAGGAATAATTAAGCAAAAAATCATTGTAGTTTGGGCTCCCTTCTTTTTACCACCATCCCCTCAAAAGCAAATAGAAAATCCCATTCCAATCCCACTGGCTCCAAAGGCACTAGGCTCAGAGTTATTTTAATACAGAAAGGCGTTTTTCTTAAGGGTGTTAATATTAAAGAAAACACCTTTCTTTATTAGAATACCTACTCTAAAGACACTGTAGAAAAAATGGGCAAAATACATGCGAGGGTCCTTCTTTTAGGTTTTAGTGAAGCCAATCACGATGAGCTAAGAATACACTGGCACAACGGGTTAGGAACATGCTAATTCTTCTCTGCAACCCCAAGAGTGAGTGTGTGTGTGTGTCTGTGTGTGTGTGTGTAAGCACTTAAATGCTTCTCTCTATATAGTTAGCGAATTAAAAAATATTTGTTTCTCCAAAGCTTTACCCCTTTCCTTGGAATGTCAAAAGTAGAATGGGAAACAAGAAAGAAGTGTAAGTTAGGTACTCTTCAGGAACAAAACCCGACCTGAAGTGAGAGACAATAGCTACATCTCAATGGACAAAGGCAAGTATACTAAGAGGACTCAATAAAAATGAGTGTTTGTGGGGTAAGGGAATACAGCAGTGGCAATAGATGAGGCTGCTCATTAGACATTAGAGCTTGAATTTTGCAAGACAAGTCCTAAAGGCCTTTTCCACTGAAAAGGAAATCCTGCCATTTATTTTCTCTTGCTACTAGAGGTAGACAGTGAACAAGGCAACTTTAAACCAAATACCTTGAAAAGCTAGGGCCAAAATGGCAGCACTTCTATACTAATCCAGTTTCCCCAAGACAGTGATGACCAAACGCTCAAAATGTAGACTGCCTGATGATCTTCTGACTAACCTGGGTTAGCACACTACTCCCCTGAGACTTGGAGAATCTAAGTTGAGTCTTGGCAGGAAAAAGATCAATTTTCCCTCTCTACAAATAAAAATAATTAGGGAAAGCTACCCAGATTCAATTCTGAGCACTATATTGGATTGTGTGTATGTTGGAGAGATGGAGATAAAGGATAAAGAGCAGTCACACCTCATATTCGTATAACATCACAGCTGATTAGTTTTTACAAGCAGATTTAGTGCTGGTGAAAAGTTCAGCTTGTTGGGTCTGGGGAATGGGTAAAGATGCCTGTCGAAGAGGTGGCAATAAACATCAGTAAGGCCTCACTGTGGTTTATTTGTCAATGGAGCAGACTCTTCCAAAGAACTGGGGAGCTGCCATGTTATTGTCAATGTGGATGATGGAGTTTGGTTTACAGGTATTTGTTTCACAAACATAAACTGGGCCAGAAAGGTGTAAAGCAATTAGAGAAGATCAGCTTCTAAACATTAGCATTTTGGACTAGTATCCAAGTAGAGGAAGAAATTATTCTCTTAAGTGCCCATGATGCTGCATTTTAGATGACCTAGATCATCAATCAAAGCTCACTTTGAAAACCAGTAGCTTAAAAGGTCTAGAGAGGCGTGGTGGCTCACGCCTGTAATTCCAGGACTTTGGGAGACCGAGGCTGGCGGATCACCTGAGGTCAGGAGTTTGAGACCAGCCTTAACATGGAGAAACCCCGTCTCTACTAAAAATACAAAATTAGCCAGGCGTGGTGGTGCATGCCTGTAATCCTAGCTACTCAGGAGGCTGAGGCAGGAGAATTGCTTGAACCTGGGAGACGGAGGTTGCAGTGAGCCGAGATCACGCCCTTGCACTCCAGCCTGGGCAACAAGAACGAAACTCCGTCTCAAAAAAAAAAAAAAAAAAAAAAAAAAAAAAAGAGAAGAAAAAAAGAAGTCTGGAGAGGAAAGGGCTGCACCTGCTCAGTAGATCTTTCAAACTATTATCTGCACAGTTTGATGTAGTCTGATGGTCCACAGCACTAAAAAGAGCATCATTCTAATCAGTGAATCTGGATTAGGGCTCCAAATGTAACACTACTAAGAGAGGAAGGGGTGACATCTGTAGAGAGCTGGTGTGGTGTAGTGAAGAGGACACTAAACTATGAATCAGCTCCATTTTTGCTTCTATTAGCCATGTAAACTCGGGCTATTCACTTAATCTCTCTGCTTTTGTCTTCTTACACGTAAACCAGCTGACCAAATTAGGATGTTGAGAGAACTGAATCAGATAAAGTATACTCTGGTGACTGTAAAGCACTGTGCATTAATTCACACATAGGAGTTGGTTTAAAACTCCTATTTCTTATAGTTATCCTGGGATGATCTATGACCCCAAAGTGTAGACTGTGAAACAGGAATCTTGATTTTTTTGTTTTTTGTTTTTAATGAAGGGGACTCGATCTATCTCTACTACCACCAACAATGCAAGGCCCTCTCTGCCTGGGGTTTTCAGATGAACTGCAGGGCAGGATAGCCTAAGAAAAAAAGACTTGAGAAAGATGGAAAATCCTCTACCTAAGAATGGGAAATCTCACTATCCCAATTTCCACATGGTTTGGCTAGCTTTAGAAAGGGCAACAGAGAAAGGACAACTAGAGTACTAGGAGTGAGATCTCAAATCTGAGTTAGTCAGACAGTCCTTATCAAGTGTAGTAGTCAGTAAGAGAGAAACCCTTTGGAAAGGGGGTTAGACCTGAATTCTAGTGTTAAATACTCAGGTTCTCAGTATTTTCTAGTTTTTCTATTGGTAAATTGGGAAGAATATACCTAAAATGAGTTGGTAACAGACTAGACCCTATTCTGTTTACACTGCCTTGTATTATCCTCTGGGGTAGGATTGAGAGACTGAAATGAAAGGGAGGGTAGTATACCTGCTTTGCGGGGAAATGGAGAACATTGGGAACTGGGGAAGTTAATACAACAGGTTGCACCAGCATTCAGAGTAAGTAATGATCATATGAAGGACACACTTTAAGTCCATTCTAAGGCAGACAGGTCCCTTTTTTTTTTTGAGACGGATTCTTGCTCTGTTGCTCAGGCTGGATGGAGTGCAGTGGCGCGATCTCGGCTCACTGCAACCTCTGCCTCCCAGGTTCAAGCAATTCTCTGCCTCAGCCTCCTGAGTAGCTGGGATTACAGGTGCCTACCACCACGCCTGGCTAATTTTTGTATTTTTAGTACAGACAGGGTTTCACCATCTTGGCCAAGCTGGTCTTGAACTCCTGACCTCGTGATCTACCCACCTCGGCCTCCCAATGTGCTGGGATTACTGGCCTGAGCCACCGTGCCTGGCCAGGTCCTTTCTGAGGTCATCTTTCTTACACATTACATTGCCTCAAGAGAAAACTACATACGCAGAGGTGTCCGTATATGTGTCTCTCTCTCTCTCTATATATATATGTGTTATTTTTTCTTAAAGATATCTTTAAGATATGCTGGGTCAGGAATAATGTCTACACATCTTTTCAACAGATTCAGAAAAGGTTAGCCAGAAGACGCCCATTCTTTTACCTTACTATAAATATGTTTGAATCTTTCAAAAATGCCCAATTCCAGCAAATTTCTGGGAGGAAGCTGTACCTATCCCAGACACACCTATTTGGTCCCCTTCACCACCTATTTAGGACTCAAAACGAAATCAGCAACAATACAAATAAAGTCATTGACCAGGAGCCATTTTTTTTTAAATGGGGAAAAATATCCAATGTTGCAAAAACCACAAATTTAATTATTCCACAAGCAGCCATGCATGGAGCAAACCCACTCTGCTGAAAAGATTACAGCAAAACAAAATAAAATTAAAAATAAAAAGGAGAGATATAGATCACACAGAGGTACCTAAAAATCTGCCTTCTCTTGTGAGAGCTAGAAGAAAAGGCTTCTTTGGAGAGTCTGTTGGTTAACATCAAAGAAAAGCATCATTACAGGATTATATTAACCTCACTGGCAAAGCTCAATGAGAAGCAGGGAACATGCTAAGTGGTACTAACCTGATGTCATTTAGATATCCGTTCTGGCCAGTCTAGGTGAGGGGGAGAAAACGGAAAATAACTTATAAGAAAACAGCATGGCATGACCGAAAAGGATGTCCATGATGCTATGAATACCCAAGGTCCTCAAACCAAAGCTCACCCCACCAACAGGGAGAGAGGGGCCAGGGACAGGATGACCCACACCCACATACCCAATCTGACTTCTCACCTTTAATGGGAAAGAGCATTTGGTGGTTTTAGCCTTCGGATAGGTGTTTTTAAAAAAAGAGGCTGACAAAGGCAGGAGTGTGAAAAGGAGGAAGAGGAAAGTATTAACCTAATTATTATTTCCTTTTTAGCTCTAAATTTATTGGTAACCTGGGAATAACAACTCATGTCCTCGGTCCTAAAGAGTGTGTTCAAAGGAAGGGAAAAGGGAGACAAGAGAAAGAAACTTTGTTTTTGGAAATCATCCTCAATGGCTTTTCCATTTCTGTTTCCTACATTGGCCAAAATGAAAGACATTCTGACCTGAGACCCAAGGAGGGTGGGATATTGTGGAAGAGGTACTTTTCAGGGCCTAGAAAAAATGAGAAAATTAAAAGCCTGAAACATTCCCTTTGGGGATCATTTCCTGACAAAGCCACTGAGCTGAGTGAAGTGAGCATTGTGGTGGATTCCCAAGCTTTAGGAAAAGGTACCAAGAGTGTCCAGCTGCTGAGCAGAGTGAGCTCCATGCAGAGCAGAGCCTATGCTGGGCAGCTTTTCCAATATATAGCTCAGGCTCCAGAGAAGGCTGCAGCAGCAGCATTTCCATCCAAACACCCTTCTTGCCACTTCCTTTCTTTATGGGCTGCCTCCTGCTCCCACACCCAACCCCACAACTCCACCCCTAATCAGCTTCCTTTAGCCAGGCTCCTCTCCACTTGGAATCTTTGGAGTATGATGGGCTTTGGCCATAGTTCCTTGTCTAGACTTTCTGAGATTCCTGATGCCTCTACCACTACAAGAGTTAGAAGTGCTGAAATCAAAGTGATAAATCTACAAGGATCTAACGAAGAATACATACATTAGTAGAGGCTTGAAGACTAGAAATCAGGATAAAAAAAAGAGAAGCGCTAACTTTGCCTTTGTTATAGTTGTAGGTAGATACAGTCCAGTGTTGTATATAATTAGCTCCAATACCCTATTATAAATTGTCTGTGCTTTCAGAACATCTGTAGCTTTGCTAATGGCTATCATAGTGGGGCAGTCATTTTCCATGTGTAAGTGAAGCAGAGGAACACATCACAGATAGTCAGTTAGGTTACGATGTCACTGGTACTTCTTAATCTAAAGAGCCCAGAGCAGAGCAAGCTATTGAGAGGTGGTTTACATTAGGGGGTTAAGAGTGTAGACTCTGGAGCCAGGCTGAATTCAAATACTTAGCTCTTTTGCTAACTAGCAGTGTGAACTTAGGTGGTTGTTTAACCTTTATGTGCCTTAGTTCCTCATTTATAAAATGGGGAAAATAATATAAACTACTTCATAGGCCTACTATGAGGACTGAGTTAATCTATATCAAGTACTAAGAACAATGCCTAAAAGATAGTAAGTGCTATATAAGTGCTTGCTGCTTTTTTTTTTTTTTTTTTTTTTTTTTTTTTTGAGACGGAGTTTTGCTCTTGTTGCCCAGGCTGGAGTGCAATGGCACAATCTTGGCTCACCGCAACCTCTGCCTCCCGGGTTCGAGCAATCTCCTACCTCAGCCCCCTGAGTAGCTGGGATTACAGGCATGTGCCACCATGCCTGGCTAATTTTGTAATTTTAGTAGAGACGGGGTTTCTCCATGATGGTCAGGTTGGTCTCGAACTCCCGAGCTCAGGTGATCCGTCTGCTTCGGCCTCCCAAAGTGCTGGGATTACAGGCGTGACCCACCGCACCCGACCAGTACTTGCTACTATTATCCACCAACCCGTTCTGTTGGCCACAGCCATGTACAAACTTCTCCTCTCATTCCATCTACTTGGTTTGTAGGTAAAGGTAGAGAACCCTCTTTGGGCTATGGTTGAATAATTTGGAAGATGGACTTTTCTGACTCAGAATGGAAGTCTACACAACAGGAGGTAAGAAGGTTCCTTCTCCTTGGACTTTGGGCCAGAAGGTTTGTTGTATATCAGTTCCCAGTGAGGATCTCTGAGACAATGGAGCAAGTACATAGAGTTGTTCAGTTTTTTAGTTGGAGACAGTATTTTTCTAAACTAATGATGATGATGAAAAGATATATATCTCTATATCTATATCTATCTATATATATTTATATTTCCCTTGTGAGAAGGGGAGAATGGGAGAATGGGAAGAGAGTAGTGTTCATCTAAGTATATTGATTAAAACTGACCATCTTTTGCCAGGCACAGTGGCTCATGCCTATGATCCCAGCACTTTAGGAGGCTGAGGTGAAAGGATCACTTGAGCACAGGAGTTTGAGACCAGTCTGGGCAACATAGTGAGACCCCGTCTCTACAAAAAATAAAAAAGTTAGCCAGGCGTGGTAATGCGTGCCTGTAATCCCAGCTACTCAGGAGGCTGAGGCAAGAGGATCGCTTGAGCCCAGGAGGTTGAAGCTGCAGTGAGCTGTGACTGTGCCACTGTACTGCAGCCTGGGTGACAAAGCAAAACCCTATCTAAAAAAAAAATAAATAAATAAAAATAAAAAACAAGGAAAACCCTGACCATCTTTTGACAATGAAGGGAGACTGGTTTTCCCTCTTTTGTTACTCATGTGATTGTGAGATGGTGCTCATATCTGGATACTACATTTTCTGGAAATTTGTTTCCCTCTTGTACACCCACAATGTTTCCTGAATTTCTGCTATTCTTCTCTTCAATCTGATAGGCAAAGGCAACCAGATACAGGGGTACCAAGTATATTTGATGTGGCCCACACATTTAAGAATAACGTTGCCTAAACTGATTCATGTTGGCTTTTAGCCCTAGGAGCTACTCCTGCTGTAGGAAGCAAGGTAAGAAATATAGGAAGAAAGAGACTTCCTTTTCAGGTAGAGACTGGAGGGAATAGTGGTACTCTCTGTGCATGCAGAATGTGGAGCTCATAGAGAATGGATGCCAGACCTGTGCTCTAACAATCACCAACATATCCTAAAAATGAGGCTGGTCAAACAAGATGAATGTACAGCCTGTGTGAACACTATGTCTTCCACTTAGAAGCAAAGATGCCTAAAATGGATAGAGGGAGTGAAAGAGGGTAAGCAGGAGGAGGGTTTTAGAGGCAAGATTCAGACCCTGCCAAAACCATTTCTATTTTCAGTCTAGGCAAATTTACCAAATTCAGCCACTCCAAGTTTTAGTTCTCTTTGTATACCATATGGCAGAATGTATTGAAACAATATAAGTGAAAATCTGCAGCTTCCCAATAAGCCACATTTAGTTTTAGAGATCAAATCTGGGGTTGGCTGATGTTGGTTAAAATAAAACAAACAAACAAACAAACCCAAAAACATTTGTGGAGGGTTCATTCCATTCACAGTTCCAACGTTTAAGAGCTAAAAGCTATGGGCTGACAACTCTCAGATGCTACACTTACCTCTCGGGCAAATATTCTCTCTCGGACCCTTTGATATTCCTCCTCTCTCTCTTCTATTGACTTGCTCCTCCTTCCATCCTGCAATGGAACTCTGATCTAGATCGATGAGCAGAATTAAGCTAGTTAAGTTCTCCTCGTACTGCAAGCTCACTGCACACCAGCAAGGAAGAGAAACCGGGAAAGTTTATAGTTGCCATCAAAAAAATGGAAAAAAAAAAAAGAATAAAATTTCCAGTCCTGGAGAGGTTTTACTGGGTACATCTGACCATGCAGTTTGGGAGATCAGATTTTCTGGATGGCTGGGGACTCTCCATCTCCCCACCCCTCCCACCCACCCAGTATCAAGAATAACAACTATTTATAAGGACTGGGTTGCTTCCCTCTAGTAATCAGGTAGCCTCCAGTCAGTAAGGATCGAGAAAATAGCCCTGGGAAAAGGGACAACACTGCTTTAGAGGGAAAGCAAAGGATAGATGGAAGCTGAAATGGGAGAAGAAACAGGTGTTTAGCAGAGCTGAACATAGAGGAGGAGGTTTATAGAACTAGCACCTGGCATTATTCCTCATTAATCACTAATGCCATGGCCTGAAGACCCAAATCACACACAGCTCAGCAAAGAGGGCCTTGGAAATGAAATCCCAAGGGCGAAGCTAAACTCAAAGTCTAAGCATTTTTTTCCTAATCTTAACTATATTAACTGGAGGTGGGGAAGGGGAGAGACAAATTACAGAAATAAAGAAGAAAGAGAACAGAGCAATACAAAGAGAAAGAAAAGGAGAACAGATAGAAAGAGGGGCAGAGAAAGGAAGAGAAGTAAGGTACAGTGGAGGAAGGGGAGAGATAGAGAGATTGACAAGGAAAAGAAGGAAATGGAGGATAGAGAAGAACCTTACATTCTCTAGAAAATGTAGTGAGGTAACCAGAAGGGATGGCTGGGCAAATCACCACCTCTGAGTAGCCTACCATCTAAATCCTCATCATGATCTTTCCTCTCCTGGCCTGCAACTGGTCAACACTGTCCAGGGTAGGGTGTAATAAGAGTATCCTTATCCGTACTGCTCTTGAAGGCAAGGAGTTCTAAGGGAGAAAACTCATCAAATGAATATCACCAGATTATAAAAGATTCTGACTTCCACTCCAGAGGCTTTGAAAGCTTCACAAGAAGCAACTAAGGAGATTGCTGCTCTAGGCTGGTCTTCCTGATCTTTACCAATCTCCAAAGGTAGCCATAACTTCAAGAATATCAACCTTGCCTAGATTTAGTTCTCATTAGCTTCAAGAACCTAAATCCTACCAAATGTCCTTTTATAAATTCAGTTCCAAGAAGACACAGGACCTCAAGGAGCTATATTGTCCTCAGCCCCTAGGTAAACCAATGGCAAAGTAGAAAGAACATAATGGGCTTTGAGGTCAGGCAGAATCTCAGCTCTGCCACCTCCCAGCAATATAACTTTACGCAAGTAACTTAACATCTCTTAGCCTCAGTTTTCTTATATGTAAAGTGGGGATAATAACCCCCATCCGTATTGGGTTGTGAAGAGGATTAAAAGAGATAATGCATACAATGTGTTTAGAACACAGCCTAGTTCAGGGAAAACACTCAATAAGATAGCAATTATTATGCTTATTATTAACGTCACAGACAGAAAGTACACAGAAACAACCCTATTGGATCAAGCCTGAAGCTGAGAGATGAAAAGTTCACAATAGGGACAGACTCCACTTTGCCCCAATGTGCCTCTAGGCCTGAATAATTCCTGATCCACAGAAAAAGGGTTTTGGAAAATGGAGAAGGGCATCAGGATGGAAAGGCTCTTTCTCGTTTTTAAAATTTTGTCTTTTTGTATGTTTCTTTGTTTTCAATCAGTCCCAGCGTGTTTGTCCACAGTAGATAATGGCACTTTTCTCAAAAGGACTCCCTCAAATACTCAAGTAGCAAGCAGGAAAGGTCCTGGTCTCAAGACCATACAATATCCCAAGAAAACTAATTTTGACACTAGAGGTAAGATATTATTATAGTTATTAATTAGCAAGATTCATGTAGGCTCTACTCAACCATGGTCTTCAAATCTAATCCCTTTTGGAGGCCAAGCAGAGGCAGGCTGGATCTAAACCTTCTTAGCTAACCCCCAAATAATCACTTAATATCTAAAGGATAGGCTTGAGGTCAAAGCAATAGCCAGGCCCATTTAAAGGGACGGGATAAGTTGTTTCCTTCTTATTCCCACAGCAGTGGATCACAAAGGGGATCTATCTGAGGTTCCCAGCATCAAATGTCAAATTAACTCACTCACCTTGGTGGAAGGAGTTGGAAAAAGATTAAGGAGTTTGCAGAAAGGGATCAGAAACACTTTTATAATTGGGTAAATTAGATCACAACTTTGCCAGTTCAAGGCTAGCCCTAAGCTAGGATAAGAGCTGAAGTGGGACAAAGTAGCTTTTTGTGGTTCCCAAAGAAATCCCTAACTATTAAAGAAAAAAAAAAAAAAAAAGAATGAAACCAACAGCTGGATCAAGGCTGAGGCAGGGATCAACCTTGCTTTATTCCAAATGATGTGGTGTTAGAAGTCAGTGGCAGACCCAAGGAGTTCCAGGCCAAATGAGATCACCTAGCAAACCTCAGCACCATGTCTCTCTAGGGCTAAGAGGGTGGCATCCAGTTCAACAAATAAACAGTTCTCAACATTAAGCCAAAGCCAACTCAGTATAGCTCAATACATTTCTCCGTACTAAGATATTTTGAGTTTTCTCCATCCCACAAAAATTCTTCTCCCTTCCCAGTTTCTCTTACTGCAATCTCTCTGTATAGGCCCACCCCTTTCCATTCTTCACCTGGTTATCATCTCGGTCCATACTGGCATCATCTCTCTTGAGAATGAACCTCTGTTGAAATTCTGTATTCTTCTCATCCTTTATATGTTCTGAAAACCTCTGTTCAGGGCTGAGATTTGGAGAGAAATGTGAAAGGAAAGGAGGACAAAGACCCTTTTGTTAGGAAGCAGACCTATTAGGTACAGCTCTCCTAAATTACACAACTCACACTCAGGGAATTTCTGGAGTAAGGAATCCAAAAAGTCACATGCAGGTTTTAATGAAATCCTCAGGGTCTGTTCTTTATACATCTATAACTTCTCTTCCTCCATAGTTATATCTGTCCTATCAGTGAAGACAGGCTAAGGCCAGACTTCCTGAAACACCAGTCCCTCTAGAATCTATCTCCAAGGCCTCAGAAAGAGTAGGAATTAATTATATAACCAACCCCAACCCCAAACCCCTTCCCCGCAAAATACTTAAAAAAATATATATATTTTTTGAGATGGAGTCTCACTCTATCACCCAAGCTGGAGTGCATGGTGTGATCTCGGCTCACCACAACCTCTGCCGCCGGCGTTCAAGCGATTCTCCTGCCTCAGCCTCCCGAGTAGCTGGGATTACAGGCACCTGCCACTGTGCCCGGCTAATTTTTATATTTTTAGTAGAGAGGCTGGCTTCAAGAGAGCTTGGCCATGCTGGTCGTGAACTCCTGACCTCATGATCCACCCGCCTCGGCCTCCCAAAATGCTGGGATTACAGGTGTGAGCCACTGCGCCCGGCCATTTTAAAACTTTTTTTTAAAAAAGGTAATAGAGATAGGATCTTGCTATGTTGACCAGGCTGGTCTCCAACTCCTGGCTTCAAGCAGTCTTCCCATCTTGGCCTCCCAAAGTGCTGGGATTACAGGCGTGAGCCACCACGCCCAGCCATCTGCAAGAGACATCCTGATCCTACACCTTCCTCTTCCAACCCAGCAGGTTATCCCAAGGAAGTCTTCCCAAACCATGGTTTCCTCCCTTACATTCTTGTGTTACTAGTTTTGTTGATGATGACAGCTTTCCCAGTTTGATCAACATTGTGGTCCATCCCAAAATAGGCAGCTACCCGGTGTAATAGCATCCGGTGATACGAGGTCATCTGAGGGAACTTCTTGAACTGATTACTGAAGGGAAACACGGGGGAAAAAAGTGAAATAAGACAAACAACTGCAATAACAACCAATTTTAATTTTTCTTATGAGTATCTAAAGTGGAAAGTTTCTTAGGAGAAACAGACATAAGAAATACGGATATTTACTAAATGGGAACCAAACAGGTTTCTCTCAGTTTCTTTATCTACAGTATTCTGCAGATTACTATGACCTACTTTCCTCATTAAGACTACTCATTGCTGGGTGCAGTGGCTCATGCCCATAATCCCAGCACTTCGGGAGGCCGAGGCGGGTGGATCAATTGAGTTCAGGAGTTCAAGACCAGCCTGGTCAACATGGCAAAACCTCGTCTCTACAAAAAATACAAAAATTAACTAGGCATGTGCCTATCATCCCAGCTACACAATGGCTGAGGTACAAGAATCATTTGAACCCAGGAGGCAGAATTGCAGTGAGTGAAGACTGTACCATGGCACTCCAGCCTAGGCGACAAAGAAAGATTGTCTCAAAAAAAAAAGACTACTTATTAAGCCCTAGGTCCCACCCACCTAGATGATGTTTGATAAAGAAAAAGGAAGACATTTAAGAATAGTAAAATCTGGGACAAGGGCGAGCTGCTGAAAAGATATAAATTATTTTTCAACTGAAATCTACATAATAACTTAAAAACTTCAGTATGTTTTCTTTTTTTTTTTTTTTTTTTTTTTTGAGACAGAGTCTCGCTGTGTCTCCCAGGCTGGAGTGCAGTGGCATGATCTCGGCTCACTGCAAGCCCCGCCTCCCGGGTTCACGCCATTCTCCCGCCTCAGCCTCCCAAGTAGCTGAGACTACAGGCGCCCGCCACCACGCCCGGCTAGTTTTTTGTATTTTTAGTAGAGACGGGGTTTCACCATGTTAGCCAGGATAGTCTCGATCTCCTGACCTCGTGATCCACCCGCCTCAGCCTCCCAAAGTGCTGGGATTACAGGCTTGAGCCACCGCGCCCGGCCAAAAACTTCAGTATGTTTTCAAAAATCACACTTCAAGGGAAACATCTCCTAAAATTGTACCTAAATTTATTTCCAGTGCCCCCTCCCACATCTAAATATGTATTTCATGCAAGTAACTTACTTGTTGTCGTTAATAAATTCCAGAATCTCCTGTTCTAATTTTAGCAGCATCATTCTGTCCCTGTTTAAAAAAGATTAAAACAAAACAAAACAAAAAGCAGCCCTCCCATAGACATTGAAAGTAGGGATTGAAAACACAACTTGCTCATTATAGAAGTTGAAAAAGGTATATATCCAAACCCAGTAATGAACCATAACGCTGCTAAGCCTCACTTGCCTATTTTATAATATTTTTAAAAAGAAAAACAACCCGAGTATACATTTTGCAGGTCCTTCAATCATATACTTTGTTATACCATATCAGAAATCTCACTGTTAGCAACATATTCATATAAACACGTTATAAATCTAATCGTCATTCTATATTCCATCTTGTTATATACAGAATTTTAAAGGAATTATAATTTAGCTTATGTACAATCAACTGTTTTTTCTTTCTGTGCTTTTTATTTTAGCTCCTCTTACTATCACTCCCAATGTGTGCTTTTTAATCACTGTACTCCCAAGCCTTCATATTTCTCTGTTTCTGCATTCTTCTTTCACAGAATTTTCCCCAATTCTTCTGAAAACAGAAACCTCAATGTGAGAGTATTTTGAATCCCTCACAGAATATAAAACTATACCTGACAAATACTGGGGGGACAGGGAGATGAGCATCCTAGATTCTAAGAATGGAAAAATTCTGGAAAGCCATTTGGCCTCTTGGAATCTTGCTATCCTCTAACCTCTTTTCCTCTTATACCCATCATGTTATTACCTTGGGTTCTTTTTCAGTGTATTTACAAGAAATTCATGTAGGTCTATTCCAGTGGAGTCCGTATATTCCTGGCTGGAGTCTAGAACCACCACAACAAAAGAAATTTAAAATAAATGAAACTGCTTTGCATGCTATCTAATCCTAAGCAGAAGTCCACAACCTAACCAAGAGATACAAGAATAGGAAAGCAAAATCAAACTTCCAGGGTTTTAACATAAAATCCAGAATGACCTTGATGTGCTAGATCCCAAAATTCCACATCAAAATGACAGAAGAAACAATCTGGGCCATAGTATTACATCAATATTACACTGAAAAGCCATCTGTCATCAATAGGTATTTACTGAATGTCCTGATCAAAACAAAGCAGGTTTTATTAAGGAAAATAAATTCCAGGTAAGGGCAGTCAGGGCTGAATTTTCCAGAATCTCAGTAAATATGCCCAAACATTATTTTTTAATCCTGTTTGCCTTTTCTAATCAATTATCATTTTTATGGACTATGTCTTTTTGCTACCAGTACAAGAGTTTAAAGGCAAAGACAGTCGAATAATTAGAGACAAATCTGCATTATTAAAAAAAAAAAAAAAAAAAAAAAAAACCAGGCCAGGTGCAGTGGCTCACACTTGTAATCCCAGCACTTTGGGAGGTCGAGGTAGGTAGATCACCTGAGGTTAGGAGTTCGAGACCAGCCTGGCCATCATAGTGAAACTAAATATCTCTACAAAAATACAAAAGTTTGCTAGGTGTGGTGTCATGTGCCTGTAGTCCCAGCTACTCGGGAGGCTGAGGCAAGAAAATCGCTTGAACTTGGGAGGCAAAGGTTGCAGTGAGCCAAGATCATGCCACTGCACTCCAGCCTGGGCGACAGAGGGAGACTCTGTCTCAAAAAAATAAAAATAAAAATAAATAAACAAATATCACCCTAGCCATCCCCAAATCAAAATATAAATGGCATCTGGAGGATTTGCTACCAATGATGATCAATGTCACCATTATTCCAGAGCACAAGTAAAATCAGAATTGACTACATTGTCCTCCCATGGATAATGCCAATGCATATGGAGTAGCTGTCTGTGGCATGCGAGCTCCTAAGGCAGGTTCAGTTACAGAAACAAAGAAAGTAACCTAGTTAGGCATCTCCTCAAGCAACCAAGTTAGCAGAACACTACAAATTAATGGGCCAGTAAGGCTAGCAGGTACCAGGCTTCAGGATAAAAGTAAAGGGCACAGCCCTAGAACAGATAAGAGATGGGAAAAACTCCTCACCTCTGGACAGCATCTTTCTTGGGATCTTTTCTTTGTTTTTGTCCTTGTCTTCCTTTTCAGAGACATCTTTTGTGGACTTTTCTTCCTCCTTGTCAGAAGGGCAACTGATGTGCAATTGAATTATATCCTTAAGAGGAAAAAGGATAATCAAAGGGGGAAAAGGATTTTAACTTTCTTGCAGCTCCCTTGGAATCTCAAAGAAGGTAAATATTGGGGTGGCAGCTCTCTCTTACAGATTAGTGTTATTTTGCTAATTAAACTATTTTAGTTTTGTTCTATCAAGAGGGTAGAGGCACAGCTTTTTCTGCCAGCAAGCACAGCCTACTTTATGGAGAGCTCAAATTACACAGGCTGTTCTTGGCATAGGTGTTGGATGGGAATGGTTCTAACCACCAGAGCGGGAGGGTACACATAAGAAAATAAGATCTAGCTCTGGGATCTTCTTGTCTGCATCATCCTAGGTGGTCAAGATATGAAGTCCTATACTTCATGCTGTCAGCTATGCTGGGGTTATTTTCTTTTTTCTTTTTTAGGGTTCCCCTCCTCCCTGGCACAGATCTGTCAGCACTGCCACTGCCACTGGAACCCGCAGCTGGGAGGAGAGACCATGCCCTGTTTTAGTACAACAGCTTTGTTCTGAAGTACCTTCTACCCTGATTTTCAAGTCTGATGTTGCTGTGATTGCTGTACTACATTTTACCAAAAAACTGCCAAGCGCAAAAGCCACACTTACTCCTGCAAATGACCTACCTGGGTTTCTAATGGCCCATCAGCAAATGGGGTGGAGGACTCCTCACACACTGCCAGGCTGCGCACCAACTTTAGCTTGGAATTAGACTGAAAAAAACAATTTTCAGTTTTGTTTTTTTATATATCTTATATCTTTCTTCCCTTGGTGAATATTCAGAAAGCTTTTGGCTGAATGAAAAGTGTCCTCTTTGGCTCTGTTACTTGCTGTTTCCATTAAACAAGGGATGGGTCCTACTCACCAGTTCCTGATTCACTTGAAAGATACTTCTCTTGCTTACAACAGTAGACATGTACAAACTGGCTATGTGGACAGATGGTCGGAAACCATTTCACTTAGCCCTCTTCTCTCTTCAGCCCCGTACTCTAATTTCAGTCTCAGAACTTTATGCAAATACACATCAACATAGCATAGTAGAAACACAATGGGGCTGAGAGCCAAAAGTCCTAGCTTCAACTCCTGGTTTTGTACTTACAAGCTATGAGACCCTGAGCAAATTACCTTACCTCTCCAGGTCTCTGTTTTTCCTCAGGAAAATGGCGATAAATACCTAAAATTATCTAAAAACCTGTTGTGAGAATTAGATAATATATAGTACGTAAATATACATATCATTAAATAGTGCTTAGCATACAGTAGACAATAAATGCTAAATGACTCTAAACCTGAGATGCCAAGGGTATGGAAAGAAGTGTCTAAGAAAAGAGTAAGAGAAAGACAGGCCAAGCATGGTGGCTCACACCTGTAAACCTGGCATTTCGGAAGGCCGAGGTAGGAGGACCACTTGAGGCCAGGAGGTCACAGTCTGGGCAACATAGTGAGACCCTATCTCTAAAAAAATTTTTTTTAAAAATTGGCCGGGCGCAGTGGCTCATGCCTGTAATCCCAGCACTTTGGGAGGCCGAGGCGAGCGGATCACGAGGTCAGGCATCCTGGCGAACACGGTGAAACCCTGTCTCTACTAAAAATACAAAAAAATTAGCCGGGTGTGGTGGCGGACACCTGTAGTCCCAGCTGCTCGGGAGGCTGAGGCAGGAGAATGGCGTGAGCCCAGGAGGCAGAGGTTGCAGTGAGCTGAGATTGCGCCACTGCACTCCAGCCTGGGCGACAGAGCAAGACTCCGTCTCAAAAAAAAAAAAAATTAGCTGGCTATGGTGGCACATGACTGTGGTCCCAGCTACTCGGGAGGCTGAGGTGGGAGCACTGCTTGAGCCTGGGAGGTTGAGGCTGCAGTGAGCTGTGATCATGCCACTGCACTCCAACCTGGGCAATAGAGTGAGACCCTATCTCAAAAAACCAAAAAAACAAACAAACAAAAAAAAGATAGATAAAACTTTATTAATACTTGGGATTTAATGCAATAAAACCTAATTTGCCCGCTTTACTTCTGCTAGCTGGTGAATCCCAAAAATATCAGAAATCCACTATGCAAATCATTTCTCTCCTAGTGACCCACCCAAAGCTAAAAACTGTAGGGTGACTCATCAGAAATCTACCTATAAACATTTACTGAGACTCAATACACAATAAAACCAAGGATTACAATAAACACCAAAGCACAAGACATGACAGGTATGCTCCAGGTAGTGCAGTACAGAGGAAAGAACTTGTGAGCCTGAAGAATTAACTTCATGCCTAATTCTGCCACTTGCTACTGAATGCACTTTGTTAAGCCACTCAATCCCTATAGCCCAAGTTTCCTCATCTGTAAAATGGAGATAATAGCTGTCTTACTTATCCCAAAAAATTTGAGAGGAACTAAAGTAGCAGTAAGTAACCTCTGTTTTGAACTTTAACATCAAGCGCATCACTATGGATCAGGCCACGCAAGACAAGCCACAGAGCCAATTTTTAGTTCTTGGCCTTCTTCAAACTCAAGTCACACAGTAGCTGAGCCACTCTCCAAATTCTATCATTATTTTTTTGGAGGAACAGAGTAGCCAACCTTAATTATTACTTTTGGAGGCAATTCTTCCCAATGCAAGAAAAATTTAATACTTTACTGCTTCCCAGCTAAATTAGAAACCTATCACATACTAACACATGTAGTCTTCCCTGATAACTCTGCTTAAAATAATCTGTGAGGTGCTAATTGTATCATGTAATGATTAAAAGCAAAATCCTCTTCCTGCCCCTAAAAAGTGAAACATTAAGTTACCTGGGTACAGTGGCTCATGCCTGTAATCCTGGCACTTTGTGAGGCCAAGACAGGTGGATCGCTTCAGCCCAGGAGTTCAAGAACAGCCTGGGTGACATGGCAAAATCCCATCTCTACTAAAAACACAAAAATTAGCCTGGCATAGTGGTGTGTGCCTGTAAGCCCAGCTACTTGGGAGGCTGAGGCATGAGAATCACTTGAACAAGGAAGGCGGAGGTTGTAGTGAGCCGAGATCGCACTACTGCACTCCAGCTACAGAGTGAGACTCCATCTCAAAAAAAAAGAAAAATAGCCAGGCATGGTGGCTCATGCCTGTAATCCGAGCACTTTGTGGGGCTGAAGCGGGTGGATCACCTGAGGTTGAGAGTTCGAAGCTGGGCGTGGTGGCTCATGCCTGTAATCCCAGTACTTTGGGAGGCTGAGGTAGGCGGATCACTTGAGGTCAGGAGCTCCAAACCAGCCTGACCAACATGGTGAAACCCCGTTTCTACTAAAAATACAAAATTAGCCGGGCATGCTGATGCATGCCTATAAGCTCAGCTACTTGGGAGGTTGAGGCAGGAGAATCGCTTGAACCCGGGAGGCGGAAGTTGCAGTGAGCCAAGATTGCGCCATTGCACTCAAGCCTGGGCAACAGAGCAAAAACCTCCAAAAAAAAAAAAAAAAAGTAAAACATTAGCAGGAAAAAAAAAAAGCCTGTATTTTTAGGATATCCAAAAATGTTGAGTCATTTTTCTTAGTGGGCAGGATTTAATCTTAAAGAAAATTTACAAGTGAAAAAAAAAAAGGAAGGGTTTGTAAGACTCATATAAGCAGCCATTCTCCTAGAGAAGCTAGGAGTGAGCAGAGAAACTGGTATTTCAGCACAACTAGTATCCAGTTCTTTCAGGCTCTGTGGAAGGCTCCAGCTGGGCAGCCTTTCAGGCATCAAATGTGTATACACCTATGTATGCATACAGTTTCCATTAGAGGTGTGTATGTGTAGGTGTACATGTGTGTATTATGCAGGTTCACAATTGGGGTACAGAGTACAGGTGAGAAAACTCTGCCTACATAATCTGAACAAACTAGATAGTCATGACAAGTCCACTTGTGAAATGTATTACTAATAACATTAGAAAAGAAGCTACAGAGGAAGGGCTCTCACCTTGGCTCTTTTCCTGGCATGACCATGGTTAGATGTCCGCCTCTGTTAGAAGGGAATTGGAAAATATTAAAGGTGGAAGAAAATCAACATGTAAGTTAAAAACAACACATGTTTAGAAAGAAAAAGCACTAACTGTAAAAACCATTACAACAACAGCCAAACCATGATGAAGACTAATTGATGTGAGTTTCTCCCTACAACCTACAACTCTAGCAACTGTGACTGGAAAGGGACTACAGGCCATCTACAGTCAAATCACCATTCACCATTAAGTAAGAGAATCAGAAGATGGTCAGATGTGGTGGCTCATGCCTGTAACCCCAGCACTTCAGGAGGCCGAGGCAGGCGGATCCCTTGAGCTCAGGAGTTTGAGACCAGCCTGGGCAACAAGGCAAAATCCCATCTCTATAAAAAAAGAAAAGAAAAAAGAAAGAAAAAAAGAAAAGGAAAAAGAAAAAAATTATCCATGTGTGGTGGCATGCACCCGGGAGTCTGAGGTGGCAGGATGGCTTAAGTCTGGGAAGCAGAGGTTGCAGTGAGCCGAGATCATGCTATTGCACCCCAGCCTGGGTGACAAGAGCCAAACCCTATCTCAAAAACAAAACAAAACAAAAACCATTAAAAAAAAAAAAAGTTGGAAGACACTGATTTTGTTGGCCTATTTCACAGACTGACAAAAGCTACTTTTGGACAAACCATGGTATCCTGTCCTATTTAGGATGCTTCTGGAAATGTCCCTACCACAGCATGAAAGAATGTTTTTTCCCCGAAGCCTGTTCACAGAAGCCTATTTAACCCATAATGGATATGAAATATGGCCCCCAACCATCAATTATAATAACATCTTTATAGGACAACACACACATTCATTGTTCCAACTTGGGATACCCAAAATATCTGTTCCTATAGCTGCAAAAATGCAATGAAGAGTCTTCTTCCCAAATGCCTCCCTCCCTGAGTATCAGGATACAAAGAAGGGAGCATAAAAGACAGGGATAAGACCTTCAGAGCAAAGGGGAGAGAGTGGATAAGGGGCAGGACAGAAACTGAGGAAGATAAAGAATGAAGGTATAAGGTGGGATAAGGAAGGAACAGCCAATTAATAAGATTTGTAAACATCTGAGAAGTCAAAATGGGGGCTTTTGGGAAGAGGTTGGGTAGGGTTATATATGGGGATGAGGCACTTAGGAGTTCTGAGATATTTGGAATGGAACTCCAATGGGACGTAGAGGGAACTGAGGCAGGAGGATAGGGGAGGGGAAACAAGTCAGAGACAGAGTACCAGCATGGCCTTGGGTGGGTGAGGATTTCTCTTTTCTTGGTCTTCTTCACTAGTTAGCAAATAACATGGCCACAATGCAAAATGGAGAACTGAGAAGGTGGATGGAAAGAAAAAGAAATGATGGTGGATCTGGCTCAGTGGTAAGATCTGTTGCAGTAAGGGAAGATTCATAGTCCAGAAGTATGAAGCAGTATTTGTCACTACTTTTTCAAACAGGCAATACATACACATGGCACAAACATTCAAAAGGCACAATGGGAGTATATATAGAACAGTAAGTCTCCTTTTACAATTGTAGCTGAGACAATTGTAATTGTCCCCCAGATACTTGGTTCTCTCCTAAATGGTCAACCAGTATTGAAGTTCTTTTGCATACATCCAGGAATATTTTATGCATATATAAGCTTAGTATATGTGTACACACAGGTTTTTAAAAAATCAAATATATTGGCTGGGGGCAGTGGCTCACGCCTGTAATCCCAGCACTTTGGGAGGCCGAGGTGGGCAATCACCTGAAGTCAGGAGTTCAAGGCCAGCCTGGCCAACATGGCGAAACCCTGTCTCTACTAAAAAAATACCAAAATTAGCCAGGCGTGGTGGTGGGCACCTGTAATCCCAGCTACTTGGGAGGCTGAGGCAGGAGAATTATTTGAACTTGGGAGGCGGAGTTGCAGTGAGCTGAGATTGCACCACTGCACTCCAGCCTGAGTGACAGAGAAAGGCTCCGTTTCAAAAAATAAAAATAAAAATAAATACATTGTACATACTACTGTGAACCTTGCTTTTAAACTTTTTTTCATGAGTATCATTCTATAGAAGATCTACCCCATTTTTAATGGCTATATAGTATTCCACTGTATAGCTATACCATAACTTATTTTACCAGTCTCTAATGTTTCACCATTTAGGACGTTTCTGACCTTTTGTTAGTATAAACAATAACCATATCATTGAATACATATGTAAATATAGTATATCTGTAGTCCATTTAAAAGTTTTTTATGAAGTATTCCTAAATTGCCCCTCAAAGTGGCTGTACCAATTTAGACTGTTACCAACAATATATGAATGAATCTGCTTATTTCCCAGAATGGATAGTTTTAACAGCCAAACATATATTAAAAGCCTAATATACACCGTGTTATCATGCTAGCTACTGGAGGATATGGAGATAAAAGGCACAAACCTTGTCAAAAAGGAACTCATAATCCTGTTGGAGAAGACAGACAAACAGACAATTACAATACAGTACATTAAGTGTACTAGAGAGGTACTCATGGAGTGCTACAGGAGCACACAGCAGAAGCATCTGACTCAGACCTAGCAACCCATAGATTCATACATTTATAGATATTGAATGCCTGCTATGTGCCTGCGTTGGCCTTAGAGATACAATGGTGAGCCAAAACTGACCTAATCCTGGGCCTCGTAGTGCTTATAGTTCTGTAAGGAAGACAGACATTGATCAAAGAATTATACTATATAGACCTACAATAGGTTTTCAAAGGCTTCCTAGAGAAAGACATCATCTAGATTGAGTTTTGAAGGATAAATAGGCATTAGACAGATGTTGGTAGGAGTGGGAATTGGAGGAGGTCAGGATAAGAATATTAAGGTGGGCATTCTAGGCAGAGAAAGCATGTACAAAAGCATGCTTTTCCCAAACTTTCAGCTCCTATTTATAACAGGGACCAAGGAATCAGATAATGCTGATGCACTGGATATCAGAGGTGATGGCTGACAGGCAAGAGACTAGGTCACAATATACCATGCTGAGAAACACTGGACTTGGCTTAAGGCAGTAAGACACATAGAATGTTTAAGGCAGTAAGACACATAGAGTTAACACAGGCAGTTCTTTATTTCACAACCACCTTTCTAAAACAATATGGTACATTTATCAAAAGGGATTACAAGTTTAAAGGCAGAAAGCCCAACTAAGAGGCCTTACCAAGTTGGCTTTTTTTTTTTTTTTTTTTTGAGATGGAGTCTCGCTCTGTTGCCAGGCTGGAGTGCAGTGGTGCGATCTCGGCTCACTGCAACCTCCACCTCCTGGGTTCAAGCGATTCTCTTGCCTCAGCCTCCTGAGTAGCTGGGACTACAGGCACGCATCACCACACCCAGCTAATTTTTTTGTATTTTTAGTAGAGATGGGATTTCACCATCTTGGCCAGGATGGTCTCGATCTCTTGACCTTGTGATCCACTCACCTCAGCCTCCCAAAGTGCTGGGATTACAGGCATGAGCCATCGCGCCTGGCCTCCAAGTTGGCTACAGGACATTCCTGGCTGGGCTTGGGTAATCCCAGCACTTTAGGAGGCTGAGGGTGGGTGGATCACCTGAGGTCAGGATATTGAGACCAGCCTGGCTGACATGGTGAAACCCCATTTCTACTAAAAATACAAAAATTAGCCGGGCATAGTGGCACGCACCTGTAGTCCCAGCTACTTGGGAGGCTGAGGCAGGAGAATCACTTGAACCTGGGAGGCAGATGTTGCAGTGAGCCAAGATCACGCCACTGTGCTCCAGCCTGGGTGACAGAGCGAGACTCCATCTCAAAAAAAAAAAAAAAAGGACACAGGACCTAAGTTCAGTATGTGTTGAGGACTTGCCCATTCTAAACAGAATCTCCGAACCTGCAATTTATAGCATTGTTTCCATGCAAAAGATGTTCTGAGTTTCACTTGCTGATCCCAAGGATATATCTCATACATTATATATCATGAGCGTCCCTTTTCCCCAAGCTTTTCAGCTCCAATTCATAACAGGGACTTCTTTGAAAGGACCACTTAGGTTCTTGGGGAGACTTCCAGGGTGTAAAACCAGGGAAGACTAGAGGAGAAGCAGAAATGCTTTTTCTTTTTTTTTTTTTTTGTTTTTTGAGATGGGGTCTTGCTCTGTCACCCAGGCTGGAGTGCAGTGGTGCAATTTTAGGCCACTGCAACCTCCACCTCCCAGGGATTCAAGTGATTCTCCTGCCTCAGCTTCCTGAGTAGCTGGGATTACAGGCATGCGCCACCAGGCCCAGCTAATTTTTGCATTTTTAGTAGAGATGGGGTTTCGCCATGTTGGCCTCGAACTCCTGACCTCAAGTGATCCACCAAGCTGGTCTCGAACTCCTGACCTCAAGTGATCCGGCTAGGTCTCCTAAAGTGCTGGGATTATAGGCATGAGCCACTGCACCCGGCCATGCTCTTTTTTTTTTTTTTTTTTTTTTTTTTTTTTTTTTTTTTGAGACAGGGTCTCACTCTGTCACCCAGGCTGGAGTGCAGTGGTACAATCTTGACTCACTGCAACCTCCACCTCCCGGGTTCAAGCAATTCTCCTGCTTTAGCCTCCCAAGTAGCTGGGATTACAGGGACACGCCACATGCCCAGCTCAGAAGCAGAATTTTTAGTGCTGATGAAGGTGTAAATGGTATGTTGGGAAATGGATAGAGAGTAGAGCGCTTCTTAAGGTACTGTTCCATAGGATCCAGGGAGGCTGACAAGACGGCACTTTGCAAAAGGAACATGAGCTCCAGTAGATGGCAGCAGCAGCCCCACCTGCTCTACCAGCAGCAAAAGGAGTCAAGTCCCAGAGGAGGCAGGTCCCCTTCCAAACCCTGACACGTTGTATTTGTATTTCCAGGTGAAGACTTTTTTTTTTTTTTTCCCTTTTGGGTGGGGGTGGGGTGGGGTGGGACGGAGTCTCACTCTGTCACCCAGGCTGGAGTGCAGTGGAGTGATCTTGGCTGTGACCTCCACCTCCTGGGTTCAAGCAATTCTCCTGCCTCAGCCTCCAGAGTAGCTGGGACTACAGGTACATGCCACCAGGCCCAGCTAATTTTTTGTATTTTTAGTAGAGACAGGATTTCACCATGTTGGCCAGGCTGATCTCGAACTCCTGACCTCAAATGATCTGCCCACCTTGGCCTCCCAAAGTGCTGGGATTATAGGCACGAGCCACTGCGCCTGGCCTGAAGACATTTTTAAACTAAGTGAGTGTCCATAAAGCATATAAAATCTATAGATGGGGCCAGGTGCAGTAGCTCACGCCTGCAATCCCAGCACTTTGGGAAGCCAAGGCAGGCAGATCACCTGAGGTCAGGAGTTCAAGACCAGCCTGGCCAACATGGTAAAACCCCACCTCTACAAAAAATACAAAAAATTAGCCGGGCATGGTCGTGGGTGCCTGTAATTCCAACTACCCTGGAGGCTGAGGCAGGAGAATTGCTTGAACCCAGGAGGCGGAGGTTGCAGTGAGCCAAGATTGTGCCATCGCACTCCAGCTTGGGCAACAAGAGTGAAACTCAGCCTCAAAAAAAAAAAAAACCTATGGATGTCCCTTCTTTTCTGCCTAGCTTCAAGTACACAAAACAGAAATTCAGAACACCATTTATAATTGTGTCCTAAGAATAGAATAACTTAGACCCAAAAGTTCATTTAATTATTATCTTTCATGTAACATGACAGCACATAATGAAACATTCATCACTTATCTGTACTGAATATTTAAAATTCATTATTTGTATCAGTGGAGGCTGGAAGTACAGCTGGAACAGTGGCAGACTGTCTCCACAAACTCTGGTAGAATTGGTAGGGAATGACAACTCACATGTAATAATGGAAAGAAAAACAGCCAGAGCAGAGACTGGTGAATTGTAAGAGGAAAAACAGTAGAAAAGCAGGCAGTTAGAGAACAAAATATCTCAGAGAGCTGTCTAATTTTAAGTCATTCCTTTATATTATTGCTGTTTTAATCTTTAAAGAAGACAAGCCTTATGTGAATTGAATTGTCTAGAAAAATTATGCTTCAAGTTTCCAGATCCTCTAAAATGTTGTTGTTCCTGTGTTTTAATCTAACTTCTTGCTGGTGTTAATTGTCTCTTGACTTATAATAAAATCAGTTTTCACCCCTGGGCACGAAGGAAAGGATTTATTGGGCTTGGGTAACAGAAGAAACCAGCAGTGACCACAGAGGAAGGGCTCTAACAGGTCGATGAGAGGAGGCTCAGAGTTTGGGCTGGCCAGGCAGAAACCAAAGAAGAACCCCGTGAGGAAGTTTGGCTAACTATCTACTACTATCATTTCTGTACTACAGTATGAATTTGGATGAAAAACAACATGGCCAACAAAGAGTGAAATTCCTTTTACTCACATTTACCAAGTGGCAAGCTCAGAGGCTATTTCTGACCCAGAAAAATGCTGACTGCTTTAACACAACCAGGATATGAATTTAACACTGTGTGTAAAGCCAGGAAGCTCAAGTTTTAAGAGTTTATTGTATGAGTCATTTTATGACTTGTTAAATATGTATTTGTATACAGTTTATTTTTTGGTAATAAAAAAAGTCAAAATGCAGCAAGAACCAGTGAACTCAGGCCCAAATAGATTAGGAATTTTACTGTCCTTTTTAGACTTCATTGTGGACTACATGACAAAAATGGAAGATTTTATTTTGAGAGCTGAAGCTGGAGTTTTTAAAGAGAATCAAGTGTTTTTAAAAGTGACTGATTCTTACACATTTCCACTTTTATTCAGATATAAAGAATGTTGGCCGGGCACAGTGGCTCACACCTACAATCCCAGCATTTTGAGAGGCAAAGACAGGAGAATCATTTGAGGCCAGGAGTTTGAGACCAGCCTGGGCAACATAGAGAGACCCTGTCTCTACAAAGAAATTTTTTTATTAGCTGGATGTGGTTGCACATGCCTGTAGTCCCAGCTACTTGGGAGGCTGAGGTAGGAGGATCTCTTGAGTGCAGTGAGCCCTAATTGTGCCACTGCACTCCAGGCTGGGTAACAGAGCTGGGTAACCCTGTCTCTAAAGGAAAAAAAAAAAGTGTGCATATAATGCACTTCCAATCTTTACCTGTGTCTCCTGACGCAAACTGGTATCTTCACATTCTTTCTCAATTTCTTCCTTACTTGGAGTCTTAGATATAAACTTGTTTTTGTTTACAGATTCTTCCACCAGTTTTTTTTCTGATTCTTTCATTATTTCCAGGGTCTCTTGAGTAGTGTTACTGTTAGACATGTTCTTCAATAGAATACAGTGGCCTCTATGGACTCCTAAAGAAACATCAAATGCATTAAGCAGGAGGTATGTATCCATACTTAACAAATACACAGGACTTATATTTCACATGGGTACATTTTTTTCCAGTAGCCTCCCTATAACCCAGAGAAGAGTTATTTAATAAATGCTGTCCCTGCGTTCATTTCTTTAAAAAAAAAAACAAAAACCTTTATTGAGGTAAAATTGACATAAACTGCATATATTTAAAATGTATAATTTTATATTATGACACATGCATTCACCTGTAAAACCATCACCCCAATCAAGACAGTGAGCACATTCATCATGCCCCAAAGGTTCCTCATGTCCCTTTGTAATCTCTTCCTCTCTTCCCACTACCCCCAGCCAACTACTGATCTGTTCTGACACTACAGATTAGTCTGCATTTTCTAGAATTTTGTATAAATGGAATCAATCACACTGTCTGGACTCTTTTACTCAACATAATTATTTTGAGATTCACCAGGATTCAGTTCTAAAGTAGTATGAGCCCTCTTGACACTTTATTTTCTCCCCTTGTTCCCTACAGAAATTTGCTCACATTTCTGGCTCAGTCACTTCACGCATTAGATTCTCTCCAGCAAGAAGAAAATTATAAAGCTCTATTGACTACTAGAAAGGAATATTCTCCTTTCCCAAGGAAGAACTTTCACAGCTACCACAAACCCACAACACTGTTACCAACTTCAAGCTATTCTCCCTTCAAAAAGAAGTAAAATCAGACAAAGCTTAAATGGTTATAGAATATATAAAATCCTACAAATATATATATATTTTTAGATGGAGTCTCACTCTGTCACCCAGGCTGGGGTGCAGTGTCACAATCATAGCTCACTGCAACCTTGAACTTCTGGGCTCAAGCAATGTTCTCACCTCTGCCTCCCAAGTAACTAGGAATACAGGCATATGCCCGGCTAAATTTTTTTTTTTTTTTTTTGAGACGTAGTCTCGCTCTGTCGCCCAGGCTGGAGTGCAGTGGCACGATCTTGGCTCACTGCAAGCTCTGCCTCCCGGGTTCATGCCATTCTCCTGCCTCAGCCTCCTGAGTAGCTAGGACTACAGGTGCCTGCCACCATGCCCGGATGATTTTTTTCTATTTTTTAGTAGAGATGGGGTTTCACCGTGTTAGCCAAGATGGTCTCGACCTCCTGACCTCATGATCCGCCCACCTCGGCCTCCCAAAGTGCTGGGTTTACAGGCTTGAGCCACTGCACCCGGCAGGCCAGCTCATTTTTGAGATTTTTTTGGGAGAGATGGAGTCTTGGTATGTTGCCCAAATTGGTCTTGAACTCCTGGACTCAAGTGATCCTCCCACTTCGGCCTCCCAAAGTGTTGGGATTAGAGGCGTGAGCCATCGCACCCAGCCTTAAATTCTTTCCTTTATCTTAAGCAAGCTGAAAAAACAAGAAGAGAACTTTGTAGATATCTGTCCTTCAGAAAAATTGGGTCCCTCCCTGGAGGAAGAATCTTTACTTTGCTATACACTATTTGGGTTTAGTCAATCTACTGTCTGCCAGTGATAGAGTATCTATAGTGCAGGGACGGCTGTTTCTTTATCACTTACTATCACTACCTGGGAAATCCTGTAATGAAGCCTACACAGTTCTCCAACCACACACTAAGAAACAGAAGTTGATACTCTATACACAGATGCATGTCCTCAATTGCCGAAGTCAAACACGTTTAGCTCCAACAATAGTTTGCAGAGGTTTCTCCTTATACAGGTTACTGACTGTACTTCAACCCTAAAGACTTCTTTCCCTCCTTTACTGGTAACTCTCCCAGATGTCACATCTATTCCCAGTGAAGCCCTAGAAACAGAATTAAATAAACAGACAAATGGTTAGCAACGCTTCAAGAAAATTGTCACAACAGATATTTTTCTCTCTTTTAAATCAGTTTAAAGGGTAAGACGCGGCCGGGCGCGGTGGCTCAAGCCTGTAATCCCAGCACTTTGGGAGGCCGAGACGGGCGGATCACGAGGTCAGGAGATCGAGACCATCCTGGCTAACACAGTGAAACCCCGTCTCTACTAAAAATACAAAAAACTTAGCCGGGTGAGGTGGCAGGCGCCTGTAGTCCCAGCTACTCGGGAGGCTGAGGCAGGAGAATGGCGTAAACCCGGGAGGCGGAGCTTGCAGTGAGCTGAGATCCGGCCACTGCACTCCAACCTGGGTGACGGAGCAAGACTCCGTCTCAAAAAAAAAAAAAAAAGGGTAAGACCCAGAAGTCTTTCAAGAAGCAAAGGTAGCCACATCCTGACATAAGTTAGATGGTCTGCCAGGCTATTGCTTTGTGATTTTTTTTTTTTTTTTTTTTTTTTTTTTTTGAGATGGGATCTCACTCTGTCACCCAGGCTGGAATGCAGTGATGCGATCATAGCTCACTGCAGCCTCAAACTCCTGGGTTCAGGGAGCGGTGGCATGTGACTGTAGTTCTAGTTACTCAGAAGGCTGAGGGGGTTAGATCATTGTTTTGTTCACCTTGTGGTGGCTCTTCAGTAGCTGCCTGGAGACTTGGTTTACTTAGGTAAATTCTCTTTAGAGGGCCAGAGAGTCATTCACACAATTGCAAAGTCATATAGTTGACGGCCGGGCACAGTTGCTCACACTTGCAATCCCAGCACTTTGGGAGGCCGAGGTGGGTGGATCACCTGAGGTCAGGAGTTTGAGACCGGCCTGACCAATATGGTGAAACCTGTCTCTACTAAAAATACAAAAATTAGCCTGGCGTGGTGGTGAGCCATTGCGTCTAGCCTTAAATTTTTTCCTTTATCTTAAGCAAGCTGGCTCAATTGCACTCAATTGCCTCCCAGCTATTTGGGAGACCGAGGCAGGAGAATCACTTGAACCTGGGAAGCGGAAGTCACGGTGAGCTGAGATCACACCATTGCACTCCAGCCTGGGTGACAGAGTAAGACTCTGGTTCAAAAAAAAAAAAAGTCATATAGTTGAAAGTTGAATTTAAAGACGAAAAATATTAGAAGAAACTGGCTACAAGTATTGAAAGACACTGATACAAACTTCTACTTTAGAATTATCTGCTTCAGTAACTAAAAGCTACTATAAAAACAGTTATAACCTATAGACCTTCATGGATCATTTGCTATACATGGGACTTTGTTTATGTATGTAGTATGTATGTATGTATTACCCACCCCCACAATAGGTAAATCAAGCCTCAATTCTCTTCAGTCTGAAGTACTAGTAAAACTCACCACATGCATTCTCCCTATCTCTTGGCTAGGAAACATTAATAAAGATCAAAATTGGGGGCTGTGTGTGTTGGCTCACGCCTGTAACCCCAACACTTTGGGAGGCTGAGCCAGCAGGATTGCTTGAGCCCAGGAGTTCAAGTCAACACAGTGAGACCCTGTCTCTACAAAAAAAAAAAAAAAAAAAAAAAAAATTAGCCAGACATGGTGGTGCACACTTGTAGTTTCAGCTACTCAGGAGGCAGAGGCGGGAGGATCACTTGAGCCCAGGACGTCAAGGATGCATTGAGCCATGACTCTGCCACTACACTCCAGCCTGTGCGACAGAATAAGATCTTGTCTCTAAATAAATAAATAAATAGTGCTGGGTGCAGTGGCTCATGTCTGTAATCTTAGCAATTCAAAAGGCTGAGGTGGGAGGGTTGCTTGAGGTCAAGAGTTTGAGACCAGCCTGGGCAACATAGTGAGACCTCCTCTCTACAAAAAAAAAAAAACAAAATTAGCTGGGTGCGGTGGGGTATGCCTGTCGTCCCAGCTACTTGGGAGGCTGAGGTGGGAGGATCACTTGAGCCCAGGAGTTCAAGGGTACGGTAGGCTACAACCACACCACTACACTCCACCCCGGGTGACAAAGCAAGATCCTGTCTCTGAAAAAAAAAAAAAAAAAAAAAAAAAATCAGGCGCAGTGGCTCATGCCTGTAATCCCAGCACTTTGGGAGGCTGAGGTGGGCAGATCACCCGAGGTTGGGAGTTTGAGACCAGCATGACCAATATGGAGAAACCCCATCTCTACCAAAAATATAAAATTAGCCAGGTGTGGTGGTGCATGCCTGTAATCCCAGCTACTTGGGAGGCTGAGGCTGGAGAATCACTTGAACCAGGAAGGTGGAGGTTGCGGTGAGCTGAGATTGTGCCATTGCAGTCCAGCCTGGGCAACAAGAGTGAAAAATCCGTCTCAAAAAAAAAAAAATTAGTCAGGCACAGTGGCTCATGCCTGTAATCCCAGCACTTTGGGGGGCCAAGGCGGATGGATAACCTGAGGTCAGGAGTTAGAGACCAGCCTGACCAACATGGAGAAACTCCGTGTTTACTAAAAATACAAAATTAGCCGGGCATGGTGGTGCATGCCTGCAATCCCAGCTATTCAGAAGGCTGAGGCAGGAGAATCACTTGAAACTGGGAGGTGGAGGTTGCGGTGAGCCGAGATTGTGCCATTGCACTCCAGCCTGGGCAACAAGAGTAAAACTCTGTCTCAAAAAAACAAAAAATTCATTAAATAATAGTCAATACTGGAAGAGTTCTTAGATTTGACCTCCCACAATCTTCCCCTATTCCCCAAAGAAGAACTCATTTTTGTAATTTTCTGAAAGGCCTGCTAACCTCTGGGAAAACTGAAACAGGATCATTTCACTATTTATGAAATAGTCTTAATTGTTGTATAGTTGCTCCCTATTATAAATTATGAACTGCTTCAATCTTGATCCTAAATCAGTCTTAGAGACACAGAAAATTAAATTTACATCTTTTATCACATGATAGGCCTTCAGTATTTTTCTCTTTTCCAAGCTTAAATAGCCTCAAATTTCTTTGTCAGAAAGAGAAGGTGATATAAAAAATTATAAAGCAGTTTTTATTTGTTTTTTGGTTTTGTTTTTGAGACAGGGTCTCACTCTGTCACCCAGGCTGCAGTGGCATGATCATGGCCCGACCTCGACCTCCCTGGGCTCAGGTGATCCTCCTATCTCAGCCTCCCAAGTAGCTGGGACTACAGGTATGGGCCACCATGCCTGGCTAATTTTTCTATTTCTTTTCTTTTTTTATTTTTTTGAGATGGAGTCTTGCTCTGTCACTCAGGTTGGAATGCAGTGGCAATCTCACTCACCGCAACTTCTGCCTCCCAGTTTCAAGTGATTCTCCTGCCTCATCCTCCCAAGTAGCTGGGATTACATGCGACTGCTTCCACACCCAGCTAATTTTTGTATTTTTAGTAGAGACGGGGTTTCACCATGTTGGCCAGGCTGGTCTCGAACTCATGACCTCAGGTGATCCACCCACCTCAGCCTCTCAGAGTGCTGGGATTACAGGTGTGAGCCACTGTACCCAGCCTGATTTTTCTATTACTTTTAGAGATAGGGTTTTGCCATGTTGCCCAGGCTGGTCTCAAACTCCTGAGCTCAAGTGATCCACCTGCCTTGGCCTCCCAAAGTGCTAGGATTACAGACCTGAGCCACCGTGCAAGGCACAGCAGTGGTTTGTTTCTTTTTCAAGGATGGGCCTTAATTACCAAATGGGTATACTTCGTCAAATCAAAATGACAACTTTGCAGCTCTCCTTCACATATGGGTCAGGAATCAACTATCTGGATACCTGGAATAATTCCAGTGTACAAACACTGTTTCTCAGCCAAAACACTATGAATGCAAACAAATAAAAAATGATCTTTCATCTGCACAATATGGTCACATATTCAACCTCAAGTTTTACGGAGACACATGGCTTCCTTCATTCATTGGAGAAACAGGAAGACTTGAACTTTAGGTTCTTATAGCTACCCATAAAACAGACTGATTTAACTACCCACTTTTAAGAATTTAGTCAGTTGGCTGGGCACGTTGGCTCATGCCTACAATCAGAGCACTTTCAGAGGCCAAGGCAGGTGAACTGCTCAAGCTTAGGAGTACAAGACCAGCCTGGGCAACATGGCAAACCCCATCTCTACCAAAAATACGAAAATTACCAGGGCATGGTGGCACACGCCTGGGGTCCTAGCTACTTAGTTGAGCCTGGGAGGCAGAGGTTGCAGTGAGCCGAGATCGCTCCGCTGTACTGCTGCCTGCGTATCTCAAAAAAAATTTAGTCAGTCATTCTACTGAGACCACCGGCCTCTTGAAGAGCTGTATAAAACAAAGTAATTCTTACACTGAGAAAAAAGAAGCAGCAGAGGAAAGGGCACCTCCCCAGATTTCCCTGTTCTTCCACATTCATTGATCTAACCCAGATTTCTTTTGGCACTTGCCTTCCCCTGAGAATACATGATCAGGGAAGGAGATCTTATCCCCAATCCCTGGGAGATGGATATTAATTAGTTAAACCAATTGTGGCAATTCTGTTTCCTTTTTGTGACTGGTTTTAGAAGGGACAAGTGAGACACAAAGGGACTTTATTGGATGGAAAAAGTTTCCTACTTTATTTAAAAAATTTTTAAAGCCTCTGGAAGAAACAGGTATCTTCTACCCAAGGTGATCTTCTATGCAGATGATACCTGGACTGTGGCAGCACCCTGCCAACACATGGAGGATGGGGAAGCAGAGAAAATAAGCCTGCAGCCATCATTTTTTTTTTTTTTTTTTTTTGAGATGGAGTTTCACTATATCATCCAGGTTAGAGTACAGTGGTGAGATCTTGGCTTACTGCAACCTCCAACTCCCAGGTTCAAGTGATTCTCCTGCCTCAGCCTCCCTAGCAGCTGGGATTACAGGCATGCACCACCATGCCCAGCGTTTTGTTTTTTTTTTGTTTTGTTTTTTGTTTTTTTTACACGGAGTCTCACTCCGTCACCTAGGCTGGAGTGCAATGGCATGATCTTGGCTCACTGCAACCTCTGCCTGCTGGGTTCAAGCGATTCTACCACAGCCTCCTGCGTGGGTGGGATTATAGGCATGTGCCACCACATTTGGCTAATTTCTGTATTTTTGGTAGAGGTGGGGATTCTCCATGTTGGCCAGGCTGGTCGTGAACTCCTGACCTCAGGTAATCCACCCACCTTGGTCTCCCAAAGTGCAGGGATTACAGGCGTGAGACATCGCACCTGGCCTAATTTTTGTATTTTTGTAAAGATGGGGTTTTGCCATGTTGGCCAGCCTGGTCTCAATCTCCTGACCTCAGGTGATCTGCTTGCTTCAGCCTACGAAAGCGACTGGAATAAAAGCGTGAGCCACCTCGCCCAGGCTTTTTGTTTTTGTTTCTTGAGACAGGGTCTCAGTCTGTCACCTAGGCTGGAGTGCAGTGGCATGATCACAGCTCACTGAAGCCTCAACCTCTGGGGCTCAGGTGATCCTTCTACTTCAGGCTCCTGAGTAGCTGGGATTACAGGCACCATCACCAAGAACGGCTAATTTTTGTATTTGTAATAGAGATGGGGTTTCGCCATGTCGCCCAGGCTGGTCTCAAACTCCTGGGCTCAAGCAATCCACCCGCCTTGGCCTCCCAAAGTGCTAGGATAACAGATGTGAGCCACCATGCCTGGCTGGAGCCTGCATCCTTGATGCTATGATTAGACAATAATTAGTCAGTCTGGACCCTCCCTATCTCTGGACTTCCTGATATTTGAAGTCATAAATCCTCTTACCATTTAAGCTACTCTGAGTTGAGTTTATTATGTCAGAATCCTGGGAGATAGTAAAAAAAAAAAAAAAGGGGGGGGGGATATTAAAAGAAGAATGGGCCAGGCCAGATGGCTCACGCCTGTAATCCCAGCACTTTGGGAGGCCGAGACAGGCGGATCATGAGGTCAGGAGTTCGAGACCAGCCTGGCCAACATAGTGAAACCTCATCTCTACTAAAAGTACAAAAATTAGCCAGGCATGGTGGTGCGTGCCTGTAGTCCCAGCTTCTCAGGAGGCTGAGGCAGGAGAATCACTTGAACCCAGGAGGAGGAGGTTGTGATGAGCTGGGATCATGCCACTGCACTCCAGCCTGGGCAAAAGAGTGAAACTCCATCAGAAAGAAAGAAAGAAAGGAAAGAAAGGAAAGAAAGGAAAGAAAGGAAGAAAGGAAGAAAGAAAGGAAGGAAGGAAGGAAGGAAGGAAGGAAGGAAGGAAGGAAGGAAGGAAGGAAGGAAGGAAGGAAGGAAGGAAGGAAAGAGAGAGAGAGAGAGAGAGAGAGAGAGAGAGAGAAAGACAGACAGACAGGAAGGAAGGAAGGAAGGAAGGAAGGAAGGAAGGAAGGAAGGAAGGAAGGAAGGGAGGGAGAAAGAAAAAGAAAGAAAGAAAGAAAGAAAAGAGAAAGAAAAGAAAGAAAAAGAAAGAAAGAAAGAAAGAAAGAAAGAAAGAAAGAAAGAAAGAAAGAAAGAAAGAAAGAAAGAAAGAAAAACTGACAGGGAGACAGGCAATAATAATAATAATCAGCTGAAACTTTTGAGTGCTTACATTGTGCCAGGCACTATCCTAAAATATTTTATATATCTCATTTAATCTTACAATGATCTTATTACATATTTATTCTTACTATCATCACCATTTTACAGACAAGTAAACTGAGGCACAGAGAAGTTAAACAGTTTGCTTAAAAGGGCACACAACTGGCATATGGCACAGCCAGGACTCAAAGCCAGAAAATCTGGCTCTGGGACTTGCTTTCTTAAACTTTCCACAACACTGCCTCTAACTAAGGGGAGAAATAGTCAAAGACCAGAAAGGAAAGTCTACCAAAGACACAAAGGAATCATGGAATCTCATAACTCTAGGGGTACTTAGAAGCTTTTTCATTCTGCTCCATTTTTCTTTTTCTTTTCTTCTTCTTTTTTTTTTTTCTGAGACTGCGTTTTGCTCTGTTGCCCAGGCTGGAGTGCAGTAGCATGATCTCGGCAACCTCTGCCTCCCGGGTTCAAGCAATTTCCGGCTAATTTTTGTACTTTTAATAGAGAAGGGGTTTCACCATGTTGGCCAGGCTGGTCTCGAACTCCTGACCTCAACTAATCTGCCCACCTCAGCCTCCCAAAGTGCTAGGATTACAGGCGTGAGTCACTGTGCCCAGCCTTAGCTCTATTTTTCTACATACATAATCTTTCATAACTAGGTTCTTGACTCATTAGTAACTCTGAAAAATGTCCCTGCTTGTATATCTCTTAGTGAAGGGAAAGTCTTCACCTCCAGAAAGAAACCATTTCTTTCCGGGATACTTTCCTTTTAAAGAGGCAAAATTTACGTCTTTGGTACTTCCTCCCACTGGCCCCTGTTTAGCCTTCTGTGCGAGTCATAAAGATTCCATATCAGCTCTTTACAAAAGAAAACTTTACCTTATTTCCTTCTCTAAACATTCCCAGCTTCAAGTCAGGCTTTCAAATCACATGGCTTTAAGTCTCCTCACCATTTTCTTCTAGGATAAAAGAAACTGCCCTGAAAGTAGGCAGAAGCTAGTAATGAAGGGTCAGAGTGTTACTAATCCAGAGTTAAGATCCACTGGAAGATAAACTAAGCATAAAACTGTATTTCTTTTTTTTTTTTTTTTTTGAGACGGAGTCTTGCTGTGTCAACCAGGCTGGAGTGCAGTGGCGCGATCTCGGCTCACTGCAAGCTCCACCTCCCAGATTCACGCCATTCTCCTGCCTCAGCCTCCCAAGCAGCTGGGACTACAGGCATTTGCCACCACGCCCGGCTAATTTTTTGTATTTTTAGTAGAGACGGGGTTTCCCCATGTTGGCCAGGATGGTCTCGATCTCCTGACCTCGTGATCCGCCCGCCTTGGCCTCTCAAAGTGCTGAGATTACAGGCGTGAGCCACCGCGCCTGGCCAAAACTGTATTTCTTAGCCTGAGGCTCTTTTGCTTTCCAAAATAACCTTTAATTAACGTAATTTCCAGTCCTTTCAGCCAATGCAGAAGGTTGTCGTTACTCTTGGGGAATAAAGATTCCTGGAAATAATTTTTTCCAGGCCAAAACAAAAGCAAAAGTAAGCAACTAACTTAAAAAAGCCTTAGGCTGGGTGTAGTGGCTCATGCCTGCAATCCCACCACTTTGGGAGGCGGGTGGATCACTGAGGTCAGGAGTTCGAGACCAACCTGACTAACATGGTGAAACCCCATTTCTACTAAAAATACAAAAAATTAGCTGGGCGTGGTGGCGTGTGCCTGTTAATCCCAGCTACTCGGGAGGCTCACTTGAACCCAGAGGTGGAGGTTGTAGTGAGCTGAGATTGCGCCACTGTACTCCAGCTTGGGCAACAAGATTGAAACTCTGTCTCAAAAAAAAAAAAGCCTTAAACAGCTAAAATAAACCCAGTAGTATCTTAAAAGGTAGAGAAGTAACTCCATTCTTAATAGTTTATTTGGTATAGATAAGAAATTAAGGGTTTGGGAGATTTTTGGTGAGAGAAGAAAGGAACTATTTCATATGCAACGGTGACTAGAACAAAGCAGACATTAGGCTCCCAGGAGGGCCTAGATGTGTGCTTCCCTACAATCTATTTGTGTACAGTGTACATTTCATCCAGCCAAATAGCACAATTTCAAAGGCAGGATGTCTCCTGAAGATACTCAGTAGCTCAAAGCTGCACACAGGGGACTGTGAGATGTCAAGGGGACAAGTGGGGGAGTGAAGAAATAAGATAATACAGGGGAGGATTATTGGAAGCCAAGATTCAGCTATTTTTTTCAGGGAGAATACTGCATATTCCCTATAATTTTTTTTTACTGCTAAGATAGATACCTTCCATAACAGAGTGAGATTATGTATCTTTCCATCAATTTATAAACAACTTTCTAGGCACTGAGCCAAAAGGAATATGTTATATAGGGGACATTCAGAGACAGAAGGATAATTTCATTTTCTCCCTTTTAATCCATGGCCAAGTAGGGAGAATGCAAGCAAGACAAAGATATCTAGGTGCTAAAAATTCTGGTCTACCCTGTGGCAAATTCCTTGGAAGCTTTCCAATCCTGTACTAATTTGTGTATCAATCATAAGTTACTCTCAATTGATAAATTTAAAAAAATGTTTAAAATCTAGGGGCTCAAGAGAATAAACACATGTAATGTTATTTAATGATAAAAAACACTGAACTATAGGCTGAGCATCACTAATGAGAAACTCTGAAATCTGAAAGAGTCCAAAATCCAAAGCCTTTTGAGCATGAGTATGATGCTCAAAGGATGTACATAGGAACATTTCCAGTTTGGGGTTTTTGAATTATGGATGCTCAACCATAATATGCCAAAAAAAAAAAAAAAAAAAAAAAATTCCGAAATCCCAAAAATCTGAAATCTGAAATATAGGAAGTCCTAAGCATTTTGAATAAAGGTCGCTCAACCTATACTGTACATACTGAGACACACAAAAACATGGATAGGGCTGGGCACAGTGGCTCATACCTATAATCCTAGCACTTTGGGAGCCAGGGTGGATGGATCACCTGAGGTCAGGAGTTCGAGACCAGCCTTACCAACATGGTGAAACCCCGTCTCTATAAAAATGCAAAAATTAGCCGGGTGTGGTGGTGGCATGCCTGTAATACCAGCTACTCAGGAGGCTGAGGCAGGAAAATCGCCTGAACCAGGGAGGCAGAGGTTGCAGTGAGCCAAGATCGGGCCATTGCACTCCAGGCTAGGCAACAAGAGTGAAACTCCATCTTGGAAAACAAAACAAAAACATGGATGGATCTCAAAACTACTATGATAAATTAAA
This sequence comes from Macaca thibetana thibetana, assembly GCF_024542745.1. Classification (NCBI taxonomy): domain Eukaryota; kingdom Metazoa; phylum Chordata; class Mammalia; order Primates; family Cercopithecidae; genus Macaca; species Macaca thibetana. The sequence continues at coordinate 53,623,186 of NC_065588.1, forward strand.
GAAAGTAGACTCTCCTCCCCACCCTGCCACCACAAGAACACATACTATATATGTCTATTTATATGAAGCTCAAGAACAAGCAAAACTAACCTACAGTGATCACAATCAGAAAATGATTGCTCAGGACTTGGGGGGCAAATATTGACTGGAAAGAGAAAGAAGGGATCCTCCAGGACTGATGGAAATATTCAATTTTATTTGATGAGTGGTTACATGGGTGAATACAATTGTCAAAACTCATTAACTAGGCCAGGCGCCGTCACGTCTATAATCCCAGCACTCTGGGAGGCCAAGGCGGGTGGATCACGAGGTCAGGAGTTCGAGACCAGCCTGGCCAATATGGTGAAACCCCGTCTCTACCAAAAAATACAAAAATTAGGCGGGCATGGTGGCGCTTGCCTGTAGTCCCAGCTACTCAGGAGGCTGAGGCAGGAGAATTGCTTGAATCCGGGAGGCAGAGGTTACAGTGAGCCAAGACCGCACCACTGCACTCCAGCCTGGGCGACAGAGTGAGACTCCATCTCAAAACAAACAAACAAACAAACCTCGTTAACAAAATGGTGAAGATCTGTGCCTTTTATTATACATTATTTAACTACACCAAACACAAACAAATAAACAAACAAAACCAAAAATTCCTTTAGGAATCAAACAGTAGGAACAAACATCCACAGGGGTTAAGTGGTAGGTTAAAAACAAAACAGTTTAGGTGCTCCTGTGTCATAAGCCTTTTCTTCCATTCTTTGACATTAGAAATTAGGAGAAAAGGAAAAGGTGCATGATTTACTGAGGCTTACTGAGCATGATTATGAGCCTGGTGCTTTATGTACTTCAACTCATATCCACCAAGTGCAGCTAAGCAACCTGATCAAGGTTTCATCACTAAGTGGCAGAAATAGACCAGAACCTCCATGTTGTCTGATTCCAAAGTCTATGTTCTTTCTCTACTTTACTTAAAAAAATTTTTTTTTCTTTTTATTTATTATTTAATCCTAACACAACTCTTTGTTAGGGTATTTTCCAGTTGAAGAAACCAAAGCTCAGAGAAATCCAGTAACTTTCCCAAGTCAATACAAGAGAGGCAATGGTAGAATTCCAACCTAGCTGTGTCTGATCCCAAAGTTAAAGTCGTAGGTGTTCCAGGGTGGCTGCTCATTAGAAGCATTCTGGGGTGTGGAGTATGGGATGGGAAGGGTGCCTAGATCTGAGGCCTCTGAGTATCAGTGAGGGGACATATTTTTGAATTAAAAAGTTAGATTTGTAAACTGTCACCTTTCCCCTCAACCTGGGTCCACACCTCATGACTTTGAATTTTTTTAGTTTATTGAGATCATCTTACTCAATATTCTCAAGGTATAAAGCGTTATCTCCACTTTATAAAAAAAGATACCAAAAAATAAAAAATAAAGATACCAACACTCAGAAATACTAAGTGAATTGTTCAGGGCCATACACTACATGCAAGGAGCCAGAATTCAAACCCAGGTCTACTTGGTTCCAGAATTCCATGTTCTTCCCATTGCATTGTCAAAACAAAGGACAAAAACAAAAACAGTAGAACTGCATGCCTGAAGAGGTAAATGCCTAACAGCTGTTTGGAGAAGGACAGGAAGGAAGGTACTACTGAGTTACAAATAAGAGATATAGGTCCAAATCTTCATTCTCTTCAAAGAGAGAATGAATATATGGGAATAGGGTGTAAAGTACTTTTGAAACACATAAAGCTATAGGTATATGACAGTCACCAAGCCCTTTAAGGACTGCAGAAGTAAACTGTCATAGGCTTCACTAGTACTGGGCCAATAACAACAATAGTTGTGCCAATATTTCAAATCAAGGAAGCATGAAAATCATTCTGTTCTGTAACTGCAAAAGGATTCACTGCTGTGTAAGGAAACCCATAGGAACTGGCTGGTGACTACAGCAATTCCTTAGGCAAAGTAAAGAGAGAAACAAGATTAAAATGTTCTGGACATGTATACCCTCTTTATTTGCTCAGTATCTATTATTGCTGTACTTGCCTTAAAATGAGAACTGTAGGTGCTTTATCAATGGACTGAAGTGGTGGTTGGGCCCTGTTACAGTTTTTGTCAGCTTCTCTACATTCTTGGTCAAAAATGCCCTTTTTACACCCTAAAGTGGAAAAGAACAAACCACATAGCCTCCTCTTTCAAACAAAGAGGAGTAGAGGGTCCTTTCCCTCTAAAGCTTCCATTTTCTCTAGCTTTATCAAAGAAATCCCACTATGCAGAAAGCATCACAGAATCTTAGGGATGAAAGAGACCCTGAAAGTTCACACTGTCTTTTCCCACCCCTTTGCGAAACTGTTTCCAACTCAACCCAGAGAAGACATCTGGAAAATGAAAAAAATCACAATTTATCTACATTCATGGCACTCTCATGCCTTCTATTGCTAACTTAAATGCCAGGCAACTACATCTATCCTGCCATAACCTATGACCTTAGAAAGGACACCTCAGACAACAATTCAGTATTAAAACAATTTTTCTTTCGAGATGGAATTTCACTCTTGTTGCCCAGGCTGGAATGCAATGGCACGATCTTGGCTCACTGCAATCTCCATCTTCTGCCTCCATCTCCATCTCAAGCAATTCTCCTGCCTCAGCCTCCCCAGTAGCTGGGATTACAGGCGTGCGCCACCACACCTGCCTAATTTTGTATTTTCAGTAGGGACGGGGTTTCACCATGTTGGGCAGGCTGGTCTCGAACTTCTGACCTCAGGTGATCTGTCTGCCTCAATGTCCCAAAGTGCTGGGATTACAGGCATGAGCCACCGCGCCTGGCTGACAATCTTTCAAAATCTAACATTAAATATGAGATTGGCCAGAGAAATTAGATAACAACCTGATTTCAAAGAAAAAATGGGAAATCTGTAATAATCATTAGTCCTCAAGCCTCTGCTGCAAAGGAGAAACTGCTACTTGTTCCCCAATATCCAATCATCTCTTTGTAAAAGAGCTGCTGATTTTAAGTTGGGGCACACAGCTTCCTGGGGAAAAGCTACGCATATCCTAATCTCCATTGTAGCTACATGAGTACATGACTAAGTTATAGTCCATGCGATGTAAGAAGTAGTGTTATGGGCTGAACACATGATGTCCCCCACCCAGTTCCTGTGTTAAAGTCCGTACCCCCAGTACCTCAGAATGTGACTGTATTTGGAGACAGGGCCTTTAAAGAGGCGATTAAGTTAAATGAAGCTGTTAGGGTGGGCCTTAATCCAAGCTGACTAGTGTCATTAAGAGGAAATTTGGACACGGAAGTACACCAGAGAGGCATGGTGCCCACAAAGGAAAAATCACATGAGGACAGAGAGAAGGTGACTATCTGGAAGCCACAGAGGCTTCAGGAGAAACCAAACCTGCCAACACCTTGTCTTGGGCTTCTAGCCTCCAAAACTGTAATAAAATACATGTATACTATTTAAGCCACCCAGCATGTGCTCTTTTGTTATGGCAGCCCTAGCAAACAAATACAAGTAGTAAATACAACTTCTGTGAAGTATCTTTTTTTTTTTTTTTTTTGAGACAGTCTCATTTTGTCGCCCAGGCTAGAGTGCAGTGGCACGATCTCAGCTCACTACAACCTCCACCTCCCAGGTTCAAGAGATTATCCTGCCTCAGCCTCCCCGAGTAACTGGTATTACAGGCACACACCTCCATGTTTGGCTAATTTTTGTAGTTTTAATAGAGACAGGGTTTCACCATTTTGGCCAGGCTGGCTATGAAGTATCTTTAAAGGAAGTGGGCAGTACTTCTTCACTCATCCCTAATTCCTTCTGGCTTGAATGTGAAAGTAAAGGCTAGCACTCTAGCAGTCATTTGGACCCTGAGATGATACCAAAGTAGAAAACCATAGACATAGATACCTAGGCCCCTGATTAGTCCTGGACTGACTACCTCTGGTTTTTTTTTTTTTTCCAAGACACAGGTTCAGGCTATGTCACCCCTTCTGGAGTGCAGTGGTGTGATCATAGCTCACTGAAGCCTTGACCTCAGGCCCAAGCTATCTTCCCACCTCAGCCTCCCAAATTGCTGGAACCACAGGCGTGCACTACTATCCTCAGCTAATTTTTTTTTTTTTTTGTAGAGATGGGGGTCTCCTTATATTGCCTGGGCTGGTCTTGAATTCCTCAAGCAATCCTGCCACCTCAGCCTCCCAAAGTGTGGATTACAGGTATGAGCCACTGCGCCTGGTTTTTTCTTTTCTTTTCTTTTTTAAACAAATTGAAGGCTTGTGGCAAACCTATGTCAGACAAGTCTATGGGCACCATTTTTCCAACAGCATGTGTTCACTTCATGTCTCTGTGTCACATTTTGGTAATTCTCATAATATTTCAAACTTTTTCCTTATTATTATATGCGTTATTGTGATCTGTGATCAGTGATCTTGGATGTTGCTATTTTAACTGTTTGGGGGCACCATGAACTGTGCCCATGTAAGACAGTGAACTTAATCAATAAATGTATGTGTTCTGACTCTTCTACCAACCGCTACCCGATCTCTCTCCCTCTCCTCAGCCCTCCCTATTCACTGAGATGCAACAATATTGAAATTAGGTCAATTAACAACTCTACAGTGGCCTCTAAGCGTTCAAGTGAAAGGAAGAGTCACACATCTCTCACTTTAAATCAAAAGTTAGAAATTATGCTTAGTGAGGAAGGCATGTTGAAAGCTAAGACAGGCCAAAAGCTAGGCCTCTTGTGCCAAGCAGTTACCCATCTGGTGAATGCAAAGTAAAAGTTCTTGAAATTAAACATGCTACTACAGGGAACACACAAATGGTAAGGAAGTGAAACAGCCTTATTCCTGACATGGAGAAAGTCTCAGTGGTCTGGACAGAAGATCAAACCAGCTACAATATTCTCTTAAACCAAAATCTAATCCAGACCAAGTCCCTAACTCTGTTCAACTCTATGAAGGCTGAGAAAGGTGAAGAAGCTGCAGAAGAAAAGTTTGCTGCTAGCAGAGGTTGGTTCATGAGGTTTAAGGAAAGAAGCTGTCTTCATAACCTAAAGGTGCAAGGTGAAGCAGCAAGTGCTGTGGTAGAAGCTGTAGCAAATTATATAGAAGATCTAGTTAAGAAAATTGATAAAGGTGGCTACACTAAACGATAATTTCAATGTAGACAAAAGAGCCTTTTATTGGAAGGAGATGCCATCCTTGATAGCTAGAGAGGAGAAGTCAAAACCTGGCTCCAGTGCCTCAAAGGACAGGCTGATTCTCTCGTTCGGGTCTAATGCAGCTGATGACTTTAAGTTGAAGCCAATATTCATTTACCATTCTGAAAATCCTATGGCCTTAAGAATTATGCCAAATTGACTCTGCCTGTGCTTTAAAAATAGAACAAAGAAGCCTGGATGACAGCGCATCTGTTTATAGCATACTTTACTCAGTATTTTAAGCCCATTGTTGAGATATGTTGCTTAAAAAAAAAAAAAAAGATTCCTTTCAAAATATTACTGCTCATTGACAATGCACCTAATCACCCAAGAGCTAAGATTCATATGTACAAGGAGATTAATGTTATTTTCAGGCCTGCTAACGTAACATCTATTATTCTGCAGCCCATGGATCAAGGAGTCAAATATTTAGACTTTCAAGTCTTATTATTTAAGAAATGTATTTTTTAGGGCCAGATGTGGTGGTTCACACCTGTAATCCCGGCACTTTGGGAGGCCAAGGCAGGCGGATTACCTGAGGTCAGGAGTTCAAGACTAGCCTGACCAACATGGTGAAATCCCGTCTCTACTAAAAATACAAAAATTGGTCAGGTGTGGTGGTGGGGGCCTGTAATCCCAACTACTCGGGAGGCTGAGGCAGGAGAATCACTTGAACCCTGGAGGCGGAGGTTGCAGTGAGCCGAGATTGCACCATTGCACTCTAGCCTGGGCGACAGAGCAAGACTCCGTCTCAAAAGAAAAAAGAAAAAAAAAAGAAGAAGTACATTTTGTAAGGCTATAGCTGCCATAGATACTGATTCCTCTGATGGATCTAGGCAAAGTAAATTGAAAACCTGGAAAGGATTCACCATTCTAGGTGCCATTAAAAACATCTGTGATTCATGGGAGGAGGTCAAAATATCAACACGAACAGGAGTTTGGAAGAAGTGGATTCCAACCCTTGCAGAAGACTTTGAGGGGTTCAAGACTTTAGTGGAAGTATCTGCAGATGGGGTGGAAATAGCTGAAATAGCCAGAGAACTAGCATCAGAAGTAGAGCCTGAAGATGTGACTCAATTGCTGCAATCTCATGGTAAAACTTCAATGGATGAGGGTTGTTTCTTATGGATGAGCAAAAAAGTAGTTTCTTGAGATGGAATCTACTCTTGGTAAAGATGCTGTGGACACTGCTGAAATGACAATAAAGGATTTAGAATATTACATAAACTAAGTTGATAAAGCAGTGGCAGGGTTTGAGAGAACTGACCCCAATTTTGCAAGTTCAACTGTGGATAACATGCTATCAAACCGCACCGTATGCTCTAGATAAGTCTTTCATGAAAGGAAGAGTCAGTCGATTCGGTAAATTCATGTTATCTTTTTTTTTTTTTTTTTTGAGACAGGGTCTCGTTCTGTCACTCAGGCTGGAGTGCAGTGGCGCGATCACAGCTCACTGCAGCCTGAAACTCCCAGGCTCAGGCGATCCTCCCGCCTCAACCTCCCGAGGAGCTGGGACTACAGGCAAGCCTGGCTCATTTTTGTATTTTCTGTAGAGACAGGGTTCGCTGTGTTGCCCAGGCTGGTCTCGAACTACTCAGCTCAAGTGATCTGCCTGCCTCTGCCTCTCAAAGTGCTGGGATTACTGGTGTGAGCCACCACGCGTGGCCAGTTGTCTTATCTTAAGAAATTGCCACAGCCACCCCACCCTTCAGCAACCACTACCATGATCAGTCAGCAATCATCAACCTCGAGACAAGACTCTTCACCAGCCAAAATACACTACTTGCTGAAGGCTCAGATGATTATTAGAATGTTTTAGCAATAAAGTTTTTTCATTTCTTTGTTTTGAGACAGGGTCTCTCAGTAGGTTGCCCAGGCTGGAATGCAAGGTCTATTCATGGGTGCAATCATAGTGTCCCACAGCCTTGAATTCCTGGGCCTTAAGTGATCCTCCCATCTCAGCCTCCTGAGCAGCTGGGACTACAGATACGTGTCACTGCACCTGGCAGCAATAAAGTACTTTGAAATTAAGGTATGTATTTTTTTAAGACAATGCTATTGCACACTTACTGGACGACGATATGGTGTAAACATAACTTTTATGTACACTGAGAAACCAAAATATTTGTGTGACTTGCTTTATTGTGATATTCAATCGCAGTGGTCTGGAACAAAACCCATAGTGTCTCCAAGGTATGCCTGTATTTGGGTTTTGTTGTTAATTGTAGAAGATCCCAAACCTAATATACTCTCTACACGGTATCTCATATATATAAAACACACACACACTAAGTATAATAATGAAAAAGTAATAAACAATTTATTTAAGCAAAGAATACTATCTCAACATCCTGGAGCTGACTGGGAGGAAAGAGGTAAAATAAGGGAGAGTTGCCACTTTTATTATGGAGGAAATAAGGGTATATCACCCTTGTGCCTAACACTATCTCTGCTGCAAGGAGAACGATGAGCATCATTATAAGGTGAATAAGGGGTAGAACCTATCAAAATAAAGAATATTAATCTCTACAATGCAGGAGACAACAATCATGTTACGGTAGATAAGATTGTGGACTTTGTAGACCCACATGAATTTGGCTGTGTGACTACTGTTTCTACAACTTATTAATTATGTCACTGAGCCTTGGCCTCCTTATCTGTAAGACAGGGATGATACATATCTCACAGAGCCACTAAAAATTACAAAATAACAATTTTAAGGTGCCTGCACAGTAGTTGCTCAGTGAATACTAGTTCCTCCTAATCATTTTATAGTAAGAAGGGAGAGAAAAATAATTGAGACATCTCTTTTCCTTGCTGTTTACTGGTACTGTTTTTCTCTTACGAGTAACATATTTCCACTCCAAATTGGTATCATATAAATAGCCAATACTCGGGAGGCTGAAGCAGGAGAATCACTTGAACTGGGAGGCAGAAGTTACAGCGAGCTGACAGAACAAGACTCCATCTCAAAAAAAAAAAGGACAATATTAAGTCTTCCAATCCATGAACATGGGATGTGTTTCCATTTATATTTTCTTTAATTTCTTTTCTCTCAGCAAGGTTTTATAGTTTTTATTGTGTAAGTCTCTCACATCCTTGGTTAATTCCTAAGTATTTTATTCTTTTTGATGCTATTGTAAATGGAATTGTTTTCATAATTTCCTTCTCAGATTTCATTTTTGTTGTTGTTGTTTTTATGAGATGGAGTTTCGCTCTTGCAGGCTGGAAGTGTGATCTCGGCTCACCGCAACCTCCGCGTCCCGGGTTTAAATGATTCTCCTGCCTCAGCCTCCTGAGTAGCTGGGATTACAGGCATGCACAGCCATGCCTGGCTAATTATGTATTTTTAGCAGAGACTAAAAATTTTTAGGGTTTCTCCATTTTGGTCAGGCTGGTCTTGAACTCCTGACCTCAGGTGATCCACCTGCCTCGGCTTCCCAAAGTGTTGGGATTACAGGCGTGAGCCACCGTGCCTGGCCGGATTGTTCATTACTGATGTACAGAAATGCAACTGATTTCTGTGATAACTTTGTATCCTGCTATTTTGCTGAATGTGTTTATTCTTTTTTTTTTTTTTTTTTTTGAGATGGGGTTTTGCTTTTGTTGCCCAGGATGGAGTTCAATGACACAACCTCAGCTTACAACAACCTCCGCCTCCTGGGTTCAAGTGATTCTCCTGCCTCAGCCTCCTGAGTAGCTGGGATTACAGGCACCCACCACCATGCCCAGCTAATTTTTTGTAATTTTGGTAGAGACGGGGCTGGTCTTGAACTCCTTATCTCAGGATCTCAGGTGATCCACCCGCCTTGGCCTCTCTAAGTGCTGGGATTACAAGTGTGAGCCACCGTGCCTGGCTGGCATTTATTAATTCTAAAGTGAATTTTTGTGGAATCTTTAGGGTTTTCTTTTTTTTTTTTTTTTTTTTTTGAGATGGGAGTCTTGTTCTGTCACCCAGGCTGGAGTGCAGTGGCGCGATCTTGGCTCACTGCAAGCTCTGCCTCCCGGGTTCACACCATTCTCCTGCCTCAGCCTCCTGAGTAGCTGGGACTACAGGCACCCGCCATCACGCTAATTTTTTGTATTTTTAGTAGACACAGGGTTTCATCTTGTTACCCAGGATGGTCTCGATCTCCTGACCTTGTGATCCGTCCGCCTCGGCCTACCAAAGTGCTGGGATTACAGGTGTGAGCCACCGCGCCTGGCTGGAATCTTTAGGGTTTTCTATATCTAAGATCCTATCGTCTGCAAATAGAGATAATTTTACTTCTTCCCTTCTAATTTTTATGCCTTTTATTTCTTTTTCTTGCCTTGTCATTCACCATCCTCTCTTGGCTGAATGACTGTAACATCCCTCTAATTGGTCTCTTTACTTCCACTTTCACCCCCACCATAGTATTTTGTAAAAAGTAGCCACAACGATTGTGTAAAAATGTTGTTAGACCATTTTACACCTTTGCTCAAAATCCCCCAATGGGTCTCCAGCTCACTCAGAGCAAATGTCCCTAAAATGATCTACAAGACCTTAAATGACCACCAGTGTTTGTTCTTTGACCCTATCTCTTACAAAACCCCAAATACCTCCTATCCCATTTCCTTGACTTTATTTTTCTCCTCATCATTTATAATTGTCAAACGATCAATTTATTTTACTATTTATCTTGTTTATTATCTCTCTGTCCCCAAGGTACATTCAAAGAGGGCAGAGATTTTGATTTTGTTTTGCTCACTGCTTATAAACAGAATAGAATACTGCCTGGCATATAATAAGTGTATTTTAAAATAAATAAATGAATTAAAGTAATTTGAAGGCTGGGCAATATAGGGAAACTCTGTCTCTATAAAAATTTTTTTGTGGCTCACGCCTGTAATCCCAACACTTTCGGAGGCTGAGGTGGGCGGGTCATGAGGTCAGGAGATCAAGACAATCCTGGCGAACACGGTGAAACCCCGTTTCTACTAAAAATACAAAAAATTAGCCAGGCGTGGTGGCAGGCACCTGTAGTCCTAGCTACTCAGGAGGCTGAGGCAGGAGAATGGCGTGAACCCAGGAAGCGGAGCTTGCAGTGAGCCGAGATCGCACCACCGCACTCCACCCTGGGTGACAGAATGAGACTCTGCCTTAAAAAAAAAAATTTTTTTTTTTTTTTAATTAGCTAGGCGTGGTGGCATGTGCCTGTAGTCCCAGATACTTGAAAGGCTGAGGTAGCAGGATCACTTGAGCCCAGGAGGCTATGGTGAGCTGTGATTGTACCACTGTACTCCAGCCTGGACCCTAGAGCGGAAGATCCTGTCTTAAAAAGAAAAAAGTAATTTGCCATATTAATAGAATGTAAACAGTGGCTAGGTGTGATGATCCATGCCTGTAATCCCAGCACTTTGGGCGGCTGAGGTGGGAGGATTGCTTGAGCCCAGGATTTTGAGACCAGCCTGGGCAACATAGTGGAACCCTGTCTCTACAAAAATAAAAATAAAAAAACCAGGTGTGGTGACAAACACCTGTAGTCCCAGCTACTTGGGAGGCTGAGGGGGGGGATTGCTTGAGCCTGGGAGGTCAAGGCTGCAGTGAGCTGTGATTGTATCGCTCCAGCACTCCAGCCTGTCTCAAAAAAAAAAAAAAAAAAAAGGTAAGTGGCAAAGCTAGAATTCAACTCAAGGATGCCTCCAAATTCATGTTCTTTCTTTGATATCACACTATTTTCTCAAAACGGTCTGCTGCTCTCCCAAATTTAGATCAGGGTGGCTTTCCAAAATTCTCACCTAAGAGATCAGTGATTCTCATTCAAAATAAAGCTTAGCAAGAAAAGATTCGCAAGATCTAAAAAACTGTGTGAACTGAGATTCAACCTTATAACCTGTGAATCTAACGTGATACTTTTTCCTCCTGCTTTGTGCTTATCCAATGAACCAAACCACATTCCTTATTCTTACCCTAAGGTAAGCTATCCAGTCAGATACTGAACACCCTTTTTGTCTCTCTTTGCTTAATACAGAATCTAAAATTGGTTTTTCCTGAGATGGAGGTGATGGTATAATGATTCACATCTTACAGAGACTTCAGTAGCTCAAAAGAAAGGAATAAATTCATGGACCTCTGGATATCGCTTTCAATCCTTCAGCTCTGTAAATAGCTAAGTATGAGAACACTGGGAGAGCAAAGAATAAGACCCAACCCATAATTTCTCAAGTATCCCTTGACATAAAGTGTAAGAAGGGAAACGCAAAACTCTCAACTTCTTTCATTTACAAGATCTAGAGAGGGTAATTTCTATGAATGAATCATTCTTATTCTCTTGGGCAATAAAATAGGAAAAGGAACATGCCATGATCAGCTATGACAAGAAACCAACACTGAGTTCAGTGAAATATCCCAGACCTAAGTCAATATATACAAACAAGCTAGAGAACTGAAGATGGAAAACATGGAAGCTACCCCCAGCTATTCCTCTATCTCCAGACCCAACAGAGAGACAACTACATAACGCTGACAGGGATCTACCATGTCAGATTGGAGGAGAAAAAAAGAAAAACATGGAAGAAAAAAGCTAATAATTTCCGATGCAGATTTAAAAGCTATCAAAATAAGAAAGGCAGCTTCAGGCCAGGCACGGTGGCTCATGTCTGTAATCCCAACACTTTGGGAGGACAAAGCGGGTGGATAACCTGAGGTCAGGAGTTTGAGACCAGCCTGGCCAACATGGTGAAACTCCGTCTCTACTAAAAATACAAAAAAATTAGCCGGGCATGGTGGCAGGCGCCTGTAATCCCAGCTACTTGGAAGGCTCGGGTAGGAGAATTGCTTGAATCTGGGAAGCAGAGGTTGCAGTGGGCCGAGATTGCACCACTGCAGCCTGCGTGGCAAGAGCGAAACTCCATCTCTAAATAAATAAATAAATAAATAAATACATGCATACATACATACATACATACATACAGATTTCTGGAGGGAGGGAGGGAGGGAGAAAGGAAGGGGACTGGGCATGGTGGCTCATGCCTATAATCCCAGCACTTTGGGAGGCTGATGCAGGTGGATCACAAGGGCAGGAGTTTGAGACCATCCTGACTAACATGGCAAAACCCCATCTCTACTAAAAATACAAAAAATTAGCCAGGTGTGGTGCACTGCCTGTAATCCCAACTACTTGGGAGGCTGAGGCAGAAGAGCTTGAACCCAGGAGGCAGAGGTTGCAGTGAGCCGAGATCGCACCACTGCACTCCAGCCTGGGACAGAGCGAGATTCCGTCTCAAACCAAAAAAAAATAGAAAAGAAAAAAGAAAGGCAGCTTCATATATATTAAAAAAAAAACTCCTCTAGTCTAGTAGGTCATAGTTAGACTTAGACTTAGCACAAGCCCAACTGGCTGCAGTAGCAGCCCAATTAACAGACAGGTGGTACGTATTTCCCACAATATCCTCCCCCAATCAAATCACATTAAGAATATGCAATTATCATATTTATATTTAACAGCAAATTTAAAAAACATCTTATATCATTTTTGAAACATTTTATTTCACAGTTTCTATATACAATTATGGTATTAATGTCACCTATTATCGAATAATACATTCCGCAAAGTTAAATGATAATGTGTTTATGTTCTATCTGTTCATTGGCCCCTGGGTCAGCCAATCTGATCCAAGACTCCATGGCAACAGGTTCTATCACTAAGAGCCTCAAGATGAGATTTCCTTTGCCTTTTTTTTTTTTTTTTTTAAATAAAGCATTTTCCACAGAAACTGCTGCAAAAATTGTCAGAGAATAGTCTCTACAGACAAATAAGAAATACTGCCATTCCGTTATACTAAAAATGAAACGGGCAAGGAGTGAGTAGCAAAGACAATGAATCTATACAAATAACAAGGGATCCCAAAAACCCTGGAGATTTTTCCTTGTTGAATTTCAGTAAAGAAATTCAAGAATCTTTCAACTGCCAGAAAACCAACACCAGGATATATTGAGGAATTAGTGTAGGGAAGTGCTGTCCAGCTAAATCACAATATTTAAACTTCCCATGCCTCAATATACGGAGAGCTAGATTTTAGTTTAGGACTGCTGGCTAGGTGTCATGGCTCATGCCTGTAATCCCAGCACTTTGGGAGGCCAAAGCAGGAGTGTCACTTGAGGCTAGCAGTTTGAGACCAGCCTGGGCAACAGAGAGAGACCCCACCTCTACCAAAAAAAAAAAAAAAGTTAGCTGGGTGTAGTGGTACCTCTGTGTAGTCCCAGCTATTTGAGACGCTACAGCAGAAGGATCCCTTGAGCCCAGGAGGTTGAAGCTACAGTGAGCTATGATTGGGCCATTGCACTCCAGCCTGGGCAACAGAGCAAGACCCTGTCACTACAAAATATGTAACATATTTTTTTTCATATATGCGATTTAGTACTGCTGATCTGTGTCAATCTCCCATACTGTGTGTGTGTGTGTGTGTGTGTGTGTGTGTGTGTGTGTGAGACAGAGTCTTTGCTCTGTCACCCAGGCTGGAGTGCAATGGCACAATCTCAGCTCACTGCAACCTCTGCCTCCTGGGTTCAAGTGATTCCCCTGCCTTAGCCTCCCAAGTAGCTCGGACCACAAACGCCTGCCACCATGCCCGGCTGCTTTTTGTATTTTCAGTAGACACAGGGTTTCACCATGTTGGCCAGGCTGGCCTCATATTCCTGACCTCCGGTGATCTGCCCGCCTCAGCCTCCCAAAGTGCTGGGATTACAGGCATGAGCCACCACACCCGGTCACCTTTTTTTTTTTTAAGTGACAGCGTCTTGCTGTGTTGCCCAGGCTGGAAGTACAGTGGCCTAGTCACAGCTCACTGCAACTTTGAACTCCTGGGTTCAACCAATACTCCTGCCTCAGCCTCCTAAATAGCTGGGACTACAGGCAGGCACCACCATGCCCAGCTAACTTTTTTTTTTTTTGTAGAGACAGTGTCTTATTAGGTTGCCCAGGCTGGCCTTCAACTCCTGGCCTCACAAGATCTTCCCATCTCAGCCTCCCAAAGTGTTAGGATTATAGGTGTGAGCCAGGCGTGGTGCCTCACCATTGTAAACCCAGCAATTTGGGAGGCTGAGGCTGGAGGACTGCTTGAGCCTACGAGTGCCATCATCTACAAGGAACTTAAATTCACAAGAGAAAAACAAACAACCCCATTAAAAAGTGGGCAAAGGATATGAACAGACACTTCTCAAAAGAAGACATACATATGTAGACAACAAGCATATGGAAAAAAAGCTCAATCTCACTGATAATTAGAGAAATGCATGAAAAACATCCACAATGAGATACCATACCATAGTATCTAATGGTATCTCATTGTGGGTTTTTTTTTAATTTCATACCTCACACCAGTCAGAATGGCTATTACTAAAAAGTCAAAAAATAACAGATGCTGGTGAGGTTACAGTGAAAAGGGAACACTTATATACACTATTGATGGGAGTGTAAATTATTAAATCATTATGGAAAGCAGTATGATGATTCCTCAAAGAGCTAAAAACAGAACTACCATTCGACCCAGCAATCTCATTACTGACTATATACCTAGAGGAATATAAATCATTCTACCAACATAAAGACACATTCACACGAATGTTCACTGCAACACTATTCACAATAGCAAAAACAATGCCCATCAATGACAGACTGGATAAAGAAAATGTGGTACATACACCATGGAATACTATGCAGCCATAAAAAAGAACGAGATAATGTCTTTTGCAGGAACATGGATGAAGCTCAAGGTTATTATCCTTAGCAAACTAAGGCAGGAACAGAAAATGCCGCATGTTATCATAAATGCCGCATGTTATCACTTCTAAGTGGGAGCTAAATGATAAGAACTTATGGACACACGCCGGGTGCGGTGGCTCAAGCCTGTAATCCCAGCACTTTGGGAGGCCGAGACGGGCGGATCACAAGGTCAGGAGATCAAGACCATCCTGGCTAACATGGTGAAACCCCGTCTCTACTAAAAAATACAAAAAACTAGCCAGGCAAGGTGGCGGGCGCCTGTAGTCCCAGCTACTGGGGAGGCTGAGGCAGGAGAATGGTGTAAACCCGGGAGGCGGAGCTTGCAGTGAGCTGAGATCCAGCCACTGCAGTCCAGCCTGGGCGACAGAGCGAGACTCCGTCTCCAAAAAATAAAGAAAAAAGAACTTATGGACACAAAGAAGAAAATAATAGACACTGGTGTCTACCTGAGCGGGGAGGGTGACAGGAGGGAGAGGAACAGAAAAGATAACTATTGGGTACTGGGCTTAACACTGGTGGCGAAATAATATGAACAACAAACCCCTGTGATACATGTTTACCTGTATAACAAACCTTCATATGTACCCCAAACCTAAAATAAAAGTTTAAAAAAATAATAGGCTATGGAATAGAAACAAAGGTTTCTAGAGCTAGGCAATGCTAACATTTATATTACAAAATTGTCTTCCATGCAAGTTTTACTTGTAAGTAGATTCTTAAAGTTGAAAAGTAATTTTTCAAATAAATTTTTGAAAATTATTTGTAAAAAAGTAGACGGATGTCTAGATCTCATTTGTTAGCACTGAGTTCCAAGGGACCAACACAGCAGACTAACATGAGAAGCAATGACAGAATTTCAGAAATTCCTAAAACTGAGAAAATCTTCTCTGTAATGCTATTTCAAATTTCCCAAGAATTCTCTTTCTCTCTCTCTTTTTCTTGTTTGAGACAGGGTCTCACTCTGTTGCCCAGGTTGGATGGAGTATAGTGGTGCTATCTCGGCTCACTGTGGCCTCAACCTCATGGGCTCAAGCTACTTGGGAGGCTGAGGCAGCCTCCCAAGTAGCTGAGCCTACAGGGCCATACACTTAGCTGATTTTTTTTTTTTTGTAGGGACTGGATCTCCCTATCTTAAGAGCCTAGGCTGGTTTCAAACTCCTGGGCTCAAGGGATTTGCCTATCTTGGCCTCCCAAAGTGCTGGGATTACAGGTATGAGCCATCATGCCCAGCCTAAATTTCCCAAGAATTCTTAAGGCAACAACTCAGAAAACAAGGTAGAAGCAACTTTCAGTGGGAGTCATAAATTGTATTAAAGCATTTTTTTAAGTCACTGCAAAGAAAGTCACCAGTAGGCCTCTCTCCACGTTAAATTTCCTCTATACCATCACCAAAAAAAAACAACAACAACACACACACACTGTAAAGATCTTAGGCTAGCAGATACAGAAAGAGTATATTTATTAACCTCAGAAGGACAAGAAGGTGCATGAAGAGGGTATCTTCTCAGAGATGTTACCTCCCAATATGAAAGCCCCAAACTCTAATCATAGGAAGCTATCTTTCTCAATTTTCATCTGTCAGATATGAACACTAGAAATTTTTATATTTTTTAATTTTTATGATTAGGAAAGTACTGCAGGTTTCTTTATACTTAGAAAAAACACGCACGGCTGGGCACGGTGGCTCACGCCTATAATCTCAGCATTTTGTGAGGCTGAGATGGGCGGATCACCTGAGGTCAGGAGTTCAAGACCAGCGTGACCAACATGGAGAAACCCTGTCTCTACTAAAAATACAAAATTAGTTGGGCATGGTGGCACATGCTTGTACTCCCAGCTACTTGGAAGGCTGAGGCAGGAGAATCGCTTGAACCCGGGAGGCAGAGGTTGTGGTGAGCCAAGATCGCACCATTGCACTCCAGCCTGGGAAACCAGAGTGAAGCTCCATCTCAAAAAACAAACGAACAAACAAACAAAACCAAACAAACAAAAAACCACGCACAAGTATAGAGAAGAAAATAAACAAACAAAAAACCCATGATCAACAACTCAGAGATAACTCCTACTAAAAACAGCGATGTTTTGAGGTAACTCTTTCTAAACTTTGTTTCCATATTAGTACAGAATTTGTATCCATATTGGTTGGATATGTTCAAGTGATCCTCCTGCCTCAGCCTCCTGAGTAACTGGGACTACAGGCCTGAACCACCATGCCAAGCTAATTTATTTGCATTTTTAGTAGAGTCGAGGTTTTACCATATAGCCCAGGCTGGTCTCAAACCCCAGACCCCAAGTGATCCACCCACCTTGGCCTCCCAAAGTAAACTGCTGGGCTTACAGGTGTGAGCCACCATGCCCGACCCTGATGTTCATTTTAAAAACTCAATCTCTTACATGGCTTGAAAATCTCTTCTGGCTTCCTCAAAAATTACATGTGATCTGAAGACACAAATAGTACATCCCCCTGCCTTTTTTTTTTTTTTTTTTTTAAGAGAGAGAGAGAGAAAAATAGGGTCTCATTCTGCCACCTGGGGTGGACTCTATTTCTAAATATTAATAATAATGGCTAATGCTAATTCTTTAAAATGACCAGGAACTGTCTTAAAAGCTTTATTATGTATGTAGTAACTCTTTTAATCCTCAAAACAACCCTAGGAAGAGGGTACTAATTATTGTCTTCATTTTACAAATGTGTGTGTGCATGTGTGTATCTTTTTAAAAGACAGAGTCTTGCTCCGTTGCCCAGGCTGGAGTGCAGTGGTGTGATCTTAGCTCACTGCAACCTCTGCCCAACAGCTGGGATTACAGGTGTTCGCCACCATACCCAGCTAATTTTTTTTGTAGTTTTAGTAGAGACTGGGTTTCACTATGTTGGCCAGGCTGGTCTCAAACTCCTGACCTCAAGTGATCCACCCACCTCAGCCTCCCACAGTGCTGGGATTAAAGGTGTAAGCCACCACATCTGACCCATTTTACAAATGGAGACGTTAAGTAATTTGGCCAAGGTCACAGAGCAGCAATTGGCAAACCTGGGATTTTAATTCTTGGGGGCAAGCAATCAACCAGTAAGTTTTTTCTAAAGAGAAACTCTTGCCAGATGTGGTGGCTCATGCCTGTATTTCCCAGCACTTTGGGAGGCCAGTGGGCGGATCACGAGGTCAGGAGTTTGAGACCAACCTGGCCAACATGGTGAAACCCCATCTCTACTAAAAATACAAAAATTAGCTGGGTGTGGTGGCATGTGCCTATAATGCCAGCTACTCGAGAGGCTGAGGCAGGAGAACTGCTTGAACCCGGGAGGTGGAGGTTGCAGTGAGCCAAGATCATGCCACTGCAGTCCAGCCTGCGTGACAGAGCAAGACTCCGTCTTAAAAAAAAAAAAAAAAAAAAGAGAGAGAGAGAAGCTGTTAACAGTGAGAGCTGTTAAGGGAGTGGGCTAGGAGAGGAAGATATCAGAGAGAAGAGAATTAAGTAGTTATAGTAACTTTTAGGCACAGTAGTGTCCTTCCAACATATGTATCACACTTTTAATTATCCCAAACAGGGTGATGCTAAAAACGATTTATAAAAGCTGTTCTTGATCTTTCCTTCTTCCAGAAACAAAAAACAAAAAAAGTAGGGGAAAAGGGGATAAAAAGAAACAGAAATCTTACTTCTCTAACATCTTTCAATAGCTTTTCTTTTTCCTTGACCTCTTCCAAAACCTTGATGGTTAGAAAATAAAGATTTCAAAAGAAGGCACTTCCAGTTGAAATAAAAAGAACTTTGGCAATTTTTCCCTTGGTGATGACAAACATTTAAGAAAGACTTTAGGTCTATCTTATCTACCCTCAAATGAAAGGAAAACCAAGTAAACAAAACCATCATCTTTTAATTTCACAGCAGTTTTCTTCCCCCTCAAAGGCTATTCCTGTCCTAGTTGCAGACAGGGAACTGCTCCCAGTGACGTCAGAGCAGTCTCCCAGCAACGATTAATGAGGGTTGTCCACCACAGGGGTTTCCTGAAAAGCTAGCAAGAAATTACCCACAAATTTGCTGCAATATCAAGATGCAAGGATGTGGTGGAATTTCTCTTAACTCTTATAGCTCCTATCTCTGGCAAGCTTCTAAATAGGTTATTTCTTCTAGAATTCTCTCAGTTTGCCCTAGGATTATCTTCCTTTTTCTCCTCCTACCCCTGCAACAAATAGATTGTGTTGGTTTGAAACATTTATGGCTGTAATAAATATTAATATAATCAAACCATCATAGAAAAATAAGAATATCTAATGTAAACTGAGAAGCAGACATTATTACTCTTTTCACTTCACACGAAGAATTTAGAGTAAATGAAAGCACAGAAGAGAAAATAAAGATAGAAAATAAACCAGCACATTCTTAAAGGCACTTTTCCACATATGTTACCCAAACACACATTGACAGATAGGTAAACCTTCAATTTTCCTAGGCTCTAGTTTACTGAGTTTTTCAAACTGACCTCTGCAGCCCTCTAGAAATCAGCGGTATTAAAATGGAGTTGCATGAAAAGGCACTGGAAGCCCAGATACTCAATCCAAAAATTAAATGGGTTGGGCTGTTATGCTCACACCTAAGAGTATATCTAACAATTTCTTCCTAAAGCTTTGCTTTAGCTACATACATCAAAATTAGAATTTTATTCTAAACTACAGTGTCAAGGAATTTCACATAACTACCTATTTTTTAGGTCTGAGAAACAGTGTACAAACTGTGCAAATAAGGCAGAAAAATTCCAAATCCAAAACTCAACCTAAAATTATTCATGCATCCTGGTTCCAGAAACCTGCTCATAAGTTCTTTTTCTTTCCTTATTTAGAAAAAGTAATTAGGTAAAATTAACAGCAGGACATACAGGGTTAATTCAGGCACCTTGCTTCAGCAATTCTGACTTTGGTCTGAGCCTATTCTAAAAGGAAACAAAATTATAGCACCCTTAAAACATCCCATTTTGGTTTCAGCTCTATTCAATGGCACCCAGTTACCAACATCAAGTCACAGAAGGAAGAACGCACCACTTCAGATGGATTTTTCTTCTTCCTTCTCTCCGTCCCCTCCCTCTCAGAAGAAAAAGACTGCAAACAAAATCACTACGTCACTGGAGGTAGAGGGAATCCCATCTCTGCACTCTTTAGAAGCCAAGGCCAGCAAATAAAAACAAGCCAATTATAAGAAAAAGTAATACAAAATAAGAATAAATAAACCCAGAAGAAATCCATGTGACAATCTCAACACATCAAAAGGCATTTTTTAGTAAAAAGGTTTTAACAAATTCCTCCTTGGATGTTCACAATCAAAAAAGCTCCCCAGACATAGCAAAGGCTTATCACATTTAAGACTAGGGGATAGTTACATAAAGATAGAGGACAGAGAGGTACATTCACCAGCCAGGTGTGGATAGCTGGGTAATGACACAGTGAAGGATATTTATAGGGGAATCCCTGCTTCCTGCAATGTGCGTCAACAGCATCACCAAAGAGAACAGAAATCACCACTGTTCTCACAAGCTACATCTGAATAAAGCATTGCTTGAAATAGCCATGGAAGAGGTAAAATCTGAATAGAGTAAAAGTTCTAGCAAACCTAATTTTTATAATATTTTAAAGATAAAAAACAGTGAACGAAAATGCCCAAAAAACCCTCACAAAACTTAGCACTTCAAAATTCTCTAATTTCCCTACTGTGTATTATACAGTTAAATCAGCCAAGATAGAAAAATATCTTTATAGCTTCTTTCTACCCAGTCTGTGGAGTTCAAGGACTTTTATATAAATAAATAAAATTATCCAAAACTCACCCCAGATGGATCTGTACTTACACCAACAGCGAGCTCACATTATTAATGGAGACTTCATTGTAAAGATCTGTTCTGCCGGAATTTTGCCGGAAGAAATTCCTTCTGGGAAACCTGTGCCTCTTCCCCCACCCACAGCCCTCTCCCGCCCCCTTCACCCTTGAATGAAATGATACTGATCCTTGCTGTTGTGGCTCCAGCTAGCTAATTGCTCTGACAAGCAGCTCTGAAGCCGACCATGGCCAGCTGTTCAGAGAGATGTCATCCAGAGCTCTGCCAACAGTCACACTGGCACATACACTCACAGACACAGACACAGGCACACACAGACACACTCACACACACAGAGGCTGTAAGAGCACCCCCTCCCACCTCCTCTTCTCGCTCTCATTCAAGTACTTCAGTGGCACGCCTGCCTCCACACTGCTCTGAGGATAGCTTTTAAAGACACAGCAGCAGCTCCTTTCTGCTACATATGTCGAAATACCAAAATAGTCTCTTTAGTGAAGAATAACAAGTTGGAAATAGGTATTGAATTAAAAGCTCACCTTTAAATTTATCTTACCTTTTTCTCACCTGCAAAATAATTGAGGCCAGAGATATGATCTTTGCCTAAAAGATACTGGGCTGGACTTTAAAAATGTAAAATTAAGACCAAACCTAGTTATAGAGAATTTTCTTGCCAGCAAGCTATATTTAGTAAAATTGTTTTTCATTTTGGGGCAGAAGGCAGACAGCACAGGATACCAGTAGCTATCTGTTCCTCTTCCTATTATTTGCCCCCAAAGGAAGGGAAAAATACTTTGGCTATAAAATGAGGGAATAAGGAAACTATGAAGGCATCTTACTGACAGAACTGATGAAAAAGGATGTTAATGGAGAGTGTAAGTACAGGGATGACAATAAGTAGATTAAAATAAAGTGATACAAAAGAGACCAGGAAAGAAAAGTACTTATTTGAGTACTTTTGGCTCTGGAATGGCAAGCTTAGATACGACCCTCAGGTCTTAATTTTTTTTTTTTTTTTTTTTTTTTTTTTGAGATGGAGTTTTGCTCTTCTTGCCCAAGCTGGAGTGCAATGGTGCAATCTTGGCTCACCGCAACCTCCGCCTCCCGGGTTCAAGCGATTCTCCTGCATCAGCCTCCCGAGTAGCTAGGATTACAGGCATGCGCCACCATGCCCAGCTAATTTTGTATTTTTAGTAGAGAGGGGGTTTCTCCATGTTGGTCAGGCTGGTCTCGAACTTGCAACCTCAGGTGATCTGCCCGCCTTGGCCTCCCAAAGTGCTGGGATTACAGGCATGAGCCACCGAGCCTGGCCTCAGATCTTAATTTTTAAGAGCCCAAGGAAAGACAGTAATAATCTCTATTGCTCAGGAAGTAATGAACATTACAGGCAGTGCATGATCTGCAACAGCACAAAATAATGTATAGCTATGGTCAAGGCATCCTGATGAAAACAATAAAACCTGTCACAAAGACACATCTATTCATTCAGACAAATACTTGTGTGGTTAGGTTCTTACTATGGACAGGCACTAAGATAAGCTCTAGGAATAAGAGATAGACCCATTAAGGGTCATACAAAAGGTAAAACAAAAACAAAAAACAGGTTCTGGCTTTTACTCTGAGTGAGATGAGAAGCCTTAGGGGGTTGGAAGGCTGATCCCGCAGGGCCAAATCGATCATTGAAAACAATCTAACTTTTACACTTCATGACACAACAGGCCATTCGTGGTTTTTAAGCAGATGAATAACGTGTTTTTGACCTTTATTTATTTCTTTGTTGCCCTGAAATTTTTCCTTGAGAAATTTCTAACATATAGAGAATTTGCAAAACTAGTACAACAATCACCTAGATACATATACAAACTTATGTATATACATATGTGCATGCATATATGTGCATATAAATTTTTTTCAGGCCTATTTGACATGCTTTCATGATGACTCTTCACACCTAAAACAATTCAGTACGTATCTCCAACATTAAGGTCATTCTGAACCATAAGAATAGCCATCAGCCAAATCTCAGATGAGTGGCTAGGTGATATACATGCAAGGCAGATCTAAACAGCATTGCAAAGCCTTCAAAAACTGAACAGACTTTGGAATCACCACTCACAAAATGCTGCACGGAACTTGAAGTTGAACACAACCAGGTTGAATTGTCTGCTAAAATTAAAGTCAATATTTACCACAGGATTTAAACAAGACCCTGACGCTGATGACATAATATTCAAATTTTCCAGGATATAATTTAAAATTTCCTGGCATATGAAGAACCAAGATAATTTGAATTTGTATAAGAAAAGAGATGAACAGTCAAAACAAGAAGATGACACAAATGTTGAAATTAACAGCCTCACATTACAAAAATATTCCAACAAGGTAGGACAAACATTCTTGAAACTAATGAAAAGACAGAATGTCTCAGCAAAGAAACAGAGGATCTAAAGAAGAACCAAATGAAAATTTTAGAACTGGAAAATATAACAACCAAAATATAAAAACTCACTTGATGAGTTCAACAGCAGAACAGAAATGACAGGGAAAAGAGTCAATGAATTTGCAGTCAGATCAACAGAGTTATCAAATGTGAATATTGAATCTCAACACTAAAGGAAAAAAAATTTCTCTCTCTTTTTTTTTTTGAGATGGAGTTTTGCTCATGTTGCCCAGGCTAGGGTACAATGGTGCAATCTCAGCTTACTGCAACGTCCACCTTCCTGGTTCAAGCGATTCTCCTGCCTCAGCCTCCCGAATAGCAGGGATTACAGGCATGCGCCACCACACCTGGCTAATTTTGTATTTTTAGTAGATACTGAGTTTCTCCATGCTGGTCAGGCTGGTCTCAAACTCCCAACCTCGGGTGATCTGCCTGCCTCGGGCTCCCAAAGTGCTGGGATTTCAGGCATGAGCCACTGCGACTGGTCTAAAAAAATTTCTTCGTTGGGGGGAAAAAAAACCCAGATCATCAAGGACCTGAGGAACAATACCAAAATGTCTAATGTTCAGGACATTAGAGTCCCAGAAGGTGAGGAGAAAGAGTGTACTGAAATATTGAAAGAAATAATGGAAGCAAACTTCACAAGTTTGACAAAAGACATAAACCAACAGATTCAAGCAGCTCAGTAAACTGCCCCAAACAGGATAAACACAAATCCATGATAAACTCCTGGATTCATCATAATCTAACAGCTAAACACAAAAAGACAGAAAAAATCTTGAAGGCAACCAAAAGGAAATGATGCATTTGTTATGAAGGAAATAATGATTCAAATGGCTACATATTTCTTTCGTATATATATACATATATAAAGAGACAGGTCTTGCTCTATCATCAGGCTGGAATGCAGTGGCAGGATTGCAGCTCACTGCAGCCTTGAACTTCTGGGCTCAAGCAATCCTCCTGCCTCCTGACTCTGGCTCTCAGGTAGCTGGGACTACAGGCATGTGCCCCCATGACCCCTAATCTATATTTACTTTATTTTTTTAGAGAAGAGTTCTTGCTATGTTGCCCAGGCTTCTCTTGAACTCCTGGCCTCAAGCAATCCTCCCACTTCAGCCTCCCAACTAACTGAGATTACAGGCACCAGCCACCATGCCTGGCAGCTTCATATTTCTTATCAAAAACCAGAACGAGGGCTGGGTGCAGTGGCTCATGCCTGTAATCCCAGCACTTTGGTAGGCCGAGGCGGGCAGATCACCTGAGGTCAGGAGTTTGAGACCAGCCTGGCCAACATGGTGAAACCCAACCTCTACCAAAAATACAAAAATTAGCTGGGTGTGGTGGTGGGTGCCTATAATCCCAGCTACTCAGGAGGCTGAGGCAGAATTGCTTGAACCCGAAAGGCAGAGGTTGCAGTGAGCCAAGATCGTGCCATTGCACTCCAGCCTGGGCAACAAGAGTGAAACTCCGTCTCAAAAAAAGAAAAAAAGGCTGGGAGCAGTGGCTCACACCTATAATACCAGCACTTTGGGAGGCCAAAGCAGGTGGATCACCTGAGGTTAAGAGTTCGAGACCAGCCTAGCCAACGTGGTGAAACCTCGTCTCTACTAAAAGTACAAAACCTTAGCCAGGCATGGTGGTAGACGCCTGTAATCCCAGCTACTTGAGAGGCTGAGGCAGGAGAATCACTTGAACCCAGGAGGCAGAGGTTGTAGTGAGTCAAGGCCGTGCCATTGCACTCCAGCCTGGGCAACAAGAATGAAACTTCTCAAAAAAAAAAAAAAAAAAAAGAAAGAAAGAAAGAAACCATGAGAACTAGAAGGAAGAAGGAAGTGGGATATATTTTTTAAAGTGCTAAATGAAAGAACTATAAATACAGTATTATATATCTAGAGAAAATATCCTTCAGTAATAAAGATGAAATAAAGACATTCTCAGATGAAGGAAAACTGAGAGAATTCACAGTAGCAGATCTGCACTAAAAGAATGGTCAAAGGACATTTTACAAAAAGAAAATAATACAACAAAATATGGAAGACCAGAAGGAAGAAAAACATAAATGGTAAATACTTGATTACATATAATAGACTATTCTCCCATTGAGTTCCTTAAAATGTTTGATGTTTGAGAGCAAAAGTTTTAAGTTGATGGGGTTTTTATTGTATGTAGATGTAATACATAAGGCAACTACAACATAAAGAGGGATACGAAAGAAACTTACATTGTGGTAAGGTTTCAAGACTCCACCTGAAATGGTAAAATACCAATTCTAAATATTAAAAGTTACATGTAGCGGCCAGGAGCGGTGGCTCATGCATGTAATCCCTGCATTTTGGGAGGCCGAGGCAGGTGGATCACGAGGTCAGGAGATCGAGACCATCCTGGCTAACACAGTAAAACCCCGTCTCTACTAAAAACACAAAAATTAGCCAGGCATGGTGGCAGGTGCCTGTAGTCCCAGCTACTTGGGAGGCTGAGGCAGGAGAACAGCGTGAACCCGGGAGGCAGAGCTTGCAGTGAGCCGAGATTGCGCCATTGCACTCCAGCCTGGGTGACAGAGTGAGACTCCATCTCAAAAAAAAAAAAAAGTTACATGTAGCTGGACATGGTGGCTCACACCTGTAATCCCAGCATGTAAGGAGGCTGAAGCAGGAGGATCACCTGAGGCCAGGAGTTCAAGACCAGCCTGGTCAACATAGTGAGACCCTATCTTTACAAAAAATTAAAAAATTAGCCGGGTTTGGTGGCATATGCCTACAGTCTCAGCTACTCAGGAGACTGAGGAGGGATGATCACTTGAGCCCAGGAGTTTGAAGATGCAGTGAGCTGTATTTGTGCCACTGCACTCCAGCCTGGATGACAGAGTGAGACCCCATCTCAAAAAAAAAAATTAAGTGTGTATATCTACACACACACATATGCACACATGTGTACATGTACCACATATATGTGTGTGTATATGTGTGCACATATACATAGAGATCTAGAGAGATCTCTAAAGTAACCAATAAAAAACCATACAAAAAGATATGTCAGAACCTAGTAGATAAATTACAAAGATTAAAATCTAGTACTACAAAAGGTTCAACTCACTCAAAGGCAAAACAACAGAATCAAGTGATTAAAAAATAAGAGGAACAAAGAAAAAACACATAATAAGATGGTAAACCAAATCTAACATAGTAACAATTATATTAAGTGTAAATCATCTAAAACTGCCAGTTAAAAGACAGAGATTGTCCAAATACATTTTTAAAAATGACCCAATTACATGCTGTCTACAAGAAACTCACTGCAAGTATAATGATGTAAGTAGGTTAAAAGTATACAGATTAGGAAGTCCCCCTTGGGCGCCCCTCTCTTTCGCAGGAGAGAGAGCTGTTCTTTCTCTCTTTTGCCTATTAAACCTCTACTCTTAACCTCAAAAAAAAAAAAAGTATATGGATTAAACTACTCCATATGGTTCTTTAAGGGTGGATACATGACATTATACATTTGTCAAAATCAAAAGAATTGTATAACACAAAGAACAAAAAACCTAATGTAAACTATGGACTTTAGTTCATAAAAATATATCAAGCTGGGCACAGTAGCTTTGTGCCTATAATCCCAGCCACTCTGGTGGCTGAAGCAGAAGGATCGCTTGAGCCAGGGAGTTAGAGGCTACAGTGAATCATGATCACACCACTGCACTCCGGCCAGGGCAACAGAGTAAGGTTCTCTTTTTCTTTTTTTTTCTTTTTTTTTTTTTTTTGAGATCGAGTCTCACTCTGCTGCCCAGGCTGGAGGGCAGTGGCGCCATCTCGGCTCACTAAGGTTCTGTCTCTTTAAAAATAATAATACATCAATATTAGTTTATCAGTTTTAACATATGAACCATACTAACACAAGATGCTAATAATAGGGGACACTACTGTGTGTATGGAAGACAGTGGGTGGCATATGGGAACTCTGTACTTTCTGCTCAATTTTTCTGTAAACTTACAACTGTTCTAAAAATGAAAGTATATTATTATTTTTTTTTTGAGATGGAGTTTCACTCTTGTTGCCCAGGCTGGAGTGCAATGGCACAATCTCGGCTCACCACAACCTCCGCCTCCTGGGTTCAAGCAATTCTCCTGCCTCAGCCTCCCAAGTAGCTGGGATTACAGGCATGCACTACCACACTCAGCTAATTTTGTATTTTTACTAGAGATGGGGTGTCTCCATGTTGGTCAAGCTGCTCTCAAACTCCCAAACTCAGGTGATCCGCCCACCTCGGCCTCCCAAAGTGCTGGGTTTAGCGGCGTAAACCACCACGCCCGGCCTAATTTTTTTTTTTTTTTTTTTTTTTTTGAGACTAGGTCTCCATCACCCAGGCTGGTGTGAAGTGGTGCAATCATGGCTTACTGCAGCCTCAACCTCCCAGGCCCCAGAAATCTTCATACCTCAGTCTCCCATACAGTTGAGACCACATGCATGTACCACCATTGCCCAGTTATTTTTTTTTAAGAGGCAGGGTTGCCCTATGTTCCTCCGCCTAGTCTCAAACTCATGGCCTCAAGCGATCTTCCCACCTCAGCCTTCCAAAGGGCCAAGATTACAGGCATAGCCACAGTGCCTGGCTAGTCTATTAAATTTAAAAAGTAATAGAAAAAGGTATACCCTATTAAACACTAACCCAAAAAAGGCCAGAATTTTAATCTTAGACAAAGTATACATCAGATCAAAGAAAATTACCAGGGATAAAGAGGAACATTACGTAATGATAATAACTCACCAAGAAGACATAATTCTAAATATCTAGGCACCTAATAAAAGAACTTCAAAATACACAAACAAAAACCGAGAATTAAAGGAAAAGTAGACAAATGCACAATTACAATGGGATATTTCAACACCTCTCTCTCAGAAATAGAACCATTAGACAGAACAAAAAAAGCAAGGATATAAAAGAACTGAATACTCTGGGTTCAGGAATTTGTTTTAGAAAGAAAAAGAAAATTAAAAAAAAAAAGAACTGAACATCATCAACCAAGAGGATCTTACTGACATATATGGAACACTCCAACTGCAAACAGAATACACACTATTTTCAGGTGCTCATGGAGCATTCACCAAGGTAGATCATATCTTGAGTTATAAAACAACCTTAACAAATGTAATGGAATCAAAATTATACCAAGTATATCCTCTAATTATAATGAAATTAAAGTAGAAATCAATAACAAAAATAGAACAGGAAAATCTCCAAACACTTGGAAATTAAATATACTTCTAAATAATCCATGGGTCAAGGACGAAGTCTCAAGGGAAACTGGGAGATATTTTGAGCTGAACAAAAACACAAACATAATGTAGCAAAATTTGTGGGATGCAAACTAAAAAATTGCCTAAAGAGAAATATATACATAGCAATAAATGCTTACACTAGAAAAGTAGTGCTATAGACTAAAAGTCTGTGTCCTCCCAAAATTCGAATGTTGAAGCCCTAACTGGCAGTGGGGCTGTATTTAGAGATGGGACCTCTAAGAAAGTAATTAAGGTTAAATGAAGCCACATGAGTGAGGCCCTGATCTGATCGTATTAGTGTCCTTATTGAAAGAGACACCAGAAAGTTCTCTCTCTCCCTCACTACCTCTCACACAAAGAGGTCATATAAACACACAGAGACATGGCAGCTGCCTACAAGCTAAGAAGCTTCAGGATGCTTCAGGATTACGACCACCTTGGACAGTACCTTGATCTTCAACTTCTCAGCCTCTAGAACCATAAGAAATAAATTTCTGGCAGGATGCAGTAGCTCATCCCTGTAATCCCAGGTAGGAGCCTTATCTCTACAAAAGAGACAAACCCCTTATCTCTAATATATATATATTAGCCAGGCAAGGTGGTGCATGCCTGTGGTCCCAGCTTCTTGGGAAGATCACCTGAGCCTGGGAGGTCAAGGTTGTAGTGAGCCATGATGGCAGCAATGTACTCCAGCCTGCACAACAGAACAAGACCCTGTCTCAGGAAAAAAAAAAAAAGAGAGAGAGAGAGAGAGAAGGAAAGCGAAGAGAAGGGGAAGGGGAAGGGAGAGAAAGAGACAAATAAAGAAGAGAAAGGAGGAGAGAGGGAAGTGGAGGGAAGTGGAGGGAAGGGGAGGGAAGGGGAGGGAAGGGAGGGAAGAGGAGGGAAGGGGAGGGAAGAGGAGGGAAGGGGAGGGAAGAGGAGGGAAGGGGAGGGAAGGGGAGGGGAGGGGAGGGGAGGGGAGGGGAGGGGATGAGAGGAGAGGATTTCTGCTGTTTAAGCCACCTAGTCTGTGGTATTTTGCAACGGCAGCTGAAGCTAATACAAGTAGAAAGCTCTTATATCAATAATCTAACTTTCCATCTTAAGAAACTAAAAAGAGGAGAACAAAATACATTCAAAGGAATCAGAATGAAGGTAATAATAAAAAGCAAAAATCAATGAAATTGAAAACATATGAAACAAAAAACTGGTTCCTTCAAAGGATAAATAAAATTGATAAATCTCTAGCAGACTCAGATAAACAAACTGTGGTACACTCATACAACAGAATTATACTCAGCAACAAAAAGGAATGAACTGGCCAGGCATGGTGGCTCACTCCTATAATCCCAGCATTTTGGGAGGCTGAGTTGGCCAGATCACTTGTGTCCATGAGTTCAAGGCCAGCCCGGGCAACATAGTGAGACCCCATATCTACAAAAACTACAAAAATTAGCAGGCATGGTGGTATGGCTGTAGTCCCAGCTACTCAGGAAGTTAAGGCAGGAGGAACACTTGAGCCCAGGAGGTCGATGCTGCAGTGAGCTGTGATTGCACCACTGCACTTAGCCTGGGCAACGGAGTGAGACTTTGTCTCAAAAAGAAAAAAAAAAGAACTACTAATATAAGGAACAAGTTGGATGAATCTCAAAGACATTATGCTGAGTGAAAGAAGTCAGTCTCAAAATGTCATATACTGGCCAAGTGTAGTGGCTCACGCTTATAATAATCCCAGCACTTTGGGAGGCCAAGACGGGTGCATCGCTTGAGCCCAGGAGTTCGAGATTAGTCTACTAATATATATGCATGTATTAGTCTGGGCAACATGGTGAGGCCATGTCTCCACTAAAAATACAAAAATTAGCTGGGCATGGTGGCTATCACCTGAAGTCCCAGCTACTCGGGAGGCTGAGATGGGAGGATTGCTTGAATTCGGGAGGCAGAGGTTGCAGTGAGCCAAGATTGTGCCACTGCACTCCAGCCTGGACAGAGTGAGACTCTTGTCTCAAAAAACAAACAAACAAAAAGTTATATACAGTGTGATGCCATTTACATGGCATTCTGGAAAAAAGGCAAAATTATAAGGACAATAAACATATTAGTGGCTGCCAGAGTCTGGGGGTAAGTGGAGGGAATGAACTACAAGGGGCAAAAGGTAACCATCTGAGAAGATGAAAATATTTTATATTTGGATCGTGATGGTGGTTACAAGATTGTAAATGTTTGTAAAAATCTGCAGAACTGTTCACCTAAAAGGGTAAGAGTTATTCGAGTAAATTATATACAATAAATGAGACTTTTATTATTTTTAATAAAATATATATTTTTTTTATCAGAGATGGGGTCTTACTATATTGACCAGGCTGGTCTTGAATTCCTGGCCTCAAGTGATCATCTCATCTTGGCCTCCCAAAGTGCTGGGATTATAGGCATGAGCCACAGTGCCCAGCCAAATGAGACTTTTAAAAATAATAACCAAGTGGGGGTAAGCAATGTGTAGAGTCATAGATTAAACAAGAAGAGTAGAATGTTGATGATTATGAAGGGTACATGAGAGAGTTCATTATAATATTAAAAATTTACTTTATATGTTTGAAATTTTTCATAAAGAAAAAAAGGAGGGTCAGAAGAACCAACAAAGGAGACTAAGAAAAAATGGCCAGTGAGAAAAGACAGTATAGTGTTTTGGAAGCCAAATGAAAAAGCATTTTAAAGAGAAGGTGATGCACTGCATCAAGTACTGATATGTCAAATGAAATGAGAATTTTTATCTGATTACTGGATGTAGGAATAGAGAGTGGTGGTGAAAGCCTAATGGGAGTAGGTATAAGAAAGAAAAATGAGAGAAATTGGGGATAGCAAGAAGAAACAACTCTTTCAAATAACTTTGTTGTAAAATGAAATTGGCTGATAACTGGAGGACGGAGGGGATAAAGAAGGGTTTTATAAGATGGGACAAATTACAACAAAACTTAATGCTGACGTTCCTTTACAAAGTTACTTTATTTTTTTTTTTTTTGAGACAGGGTTTGGCTGTCACCCAGGCTGGTACAAAGTTACTCTCTTAAAGGATCATTTACAAAATCCATATATTAGTATGAAAAGACCTCCAGGACACATTAAGTGATAAAAGCAAGGCTGGGCACCAAGGCTTATGCCTGTAATCCCAGCACTTTGGGAGGCCGAGGCAAGAGGATCACCTAAGGTCAGTTCAAGACCAGCCTAGCCAACATGGTGAAACCCTGATTCTACTAAAAATACAAAACATAGCTGGGCATGGTGGCACATGCCTGTAATCCCAGCTACTCGGGAGGCTGAGGCAAAATAATTGCTTGAACCCGGGAGGTGGAGGTTGCAATAAGCCAAGATCATGCCACTGCACTCCAGCCTGGGTGATAGAGCAAGACTTCACCTCAAAAAAAAAAAAAAAAAAAAAAAGGTAATAAAATGAAGTTACATTTGTCAAAATCCCCTTTTGAGAACTTGTGTAGTCCAGGCACTGTTCTAAGCACTTTATTTTCTATTTTTTTATTTAGAGACAATGTCTCACTCTGTCACCCAGGTTGGAGTGGAGTAGCAATAATAACTCACTGCAATCTCAAGCTCCTGGGCTCAAGGGATCCTCCTGTCTCAGCCTCCAAAGTAACTTGGACTACAGGCACACGTCACCACACGAGGCTAAATTTTTGTTATTATTTGGGTTTTTTTGGTAGAGAAAGGATCTCACTTGTTGCCCAGGCTAGTCTCGAACTTCTGACCTCAAGCGATCCTCATCCTCCCAAGTCTTGGGAGGTGTGAATCACTTTGCCAAACCTATCCTAAGCACTTTATTTATTATTTTTTTGAGACGGAGTCACACTCTGTTGCCCAGGCTGGAGTGCAATGGTGCAATCTCAGCTCACTGCAACCTCTTGCCTCCCAGGTTCAAGTGATTCTCCTGCTTCAGCCTCCTGAGTAGCTGGCATTACAGGTGTGAGTCACCGTGCCTGGCTATTTCTTGAATTTTTAGTAGAGATGGGCTTCTGTCATGTTGGCCAGGCTGGTCTCGAACTCCTGACCTAAGGTGATCTACCCGCCTTGGCCTCCCAAAGTGCTTGGATTACAGGTGTGAGCTACCGTGCTCAGCTATTTTTTGTTTTTGTTTTTTTGAAATGGAGTTTCATTCTTGTTCCCTAGTCTGGAGTACAACAGTGCAGTCTCAGCTCACTGCAACCCCCACCTCCCACGTTCAAGCAATTCTCCTGCCTCAGCCTCCCGAGTAGCTGGGATTATAGGCATGCACCACCACGCCCAGCTAATTTTGTATTTTTCGTAGAGATGGGGTTTCTCCATGTTGGTCAGCATGGTCTCGAACTCCTGACCTCAGGTGATCCTCCTGCCTCAGCCTCCCAAAGTGCTGGGATTATAGGCGTGAGCCACTGCGCCGGCCTTATTTTTTCTATTTTTAGTAGAGATGGCATTTTGCCATGTTGGCCAGGCTGGTCTCGAACTCCTGATCTCAGGTGATCCACCTGCCCTGGCCTCCCAAAGTGCTGAGATTACAGGTGAGAACCACCATGCCCGGCATCACCGCACTCCAGCCTAGGCAACAGAGTGAGATCCTGTCTCAAAAAACAACGACTAGAAAACAAACAAACAAACAAACACCTATGTGCTATCCATGCCAAACATGAAACAATTATGCCAAACGACATCCAGCTAGCATACTACATACATGGAGAACGTGGTAAGAATCCACTGCAGGCTGGGCATGGTGGCTCATGCCTGTAATCCCAGCACTTTGGGAGGCTAAGACAGGATGATCACTTGAGGCCAGGAGTTTAAGGCTGCAGTGAACTATGATCACGCCACTGCACTCCAGCCTAGGTGACAGAGCAAGACCCTATCTAAAAAAAAGAAAAAAAAAAAATCCACTATGATGACAGATGTTTCATCCTAAGGAAAAAACATCTTTTTCCTGTTATTGGTAGTTCTGATTGTTCTATATTTTCTTCTATGGAGTCAAAAGGTATCAAAATATATCACTGTAAGTGGAAAAGTGAGAAACAGAAACCAGCTTGGCGCAGTGGCTCATGCCTATAATCTCAACACTTTGGGAGGTTGAAGCATGAGGATCGATTGAGCCCAGGAGTTCAAGATCAGCCTGGGCAACATGGCAAGACCTCGTCTCCCTTGTCTCTATTAAAAAACAAAGAAGGCCAGGTGTGGCGGCTCACACCTGTAATCCCAGCACTTTGGGAGGCCAAGGCAGGAGGAGCACTTGAGCTTGAGAGTTCAAGAGAAGCCTGGGAAACTAGTGAAACCTCATCTCTATGAAAAATAGGGCCGGGCACGGTGACTCATGCCTGTAAACCCAGTACTTTGGGAGGCCAAGGCAGGTAAATCATCTGAGGTCAGGAATTCAAGACCAGTCTGGCCAACATGGCAAAACCCTGTCTCTACTAAAAATACAAAAATTTGCCAGGTATGGTGGCACACGCCTGTAATCCCAGCTACTCAGGAGGCTGAGGCAGGAGAATCGCTTGAACCCAGGAGGCAAAGGTTGCAGTGAGCCAAGATTGTGCCACTATACTCTAGCCTGAGCGACACAGCGAGACTCCATCTCAAAAAAAAAAAAAAAAAAAAAAATTAGCCAGGCATGGTGGCACACACCTGTAGTCTCAGCTACTCAGGAAGCTAGGGCAGGAAGATCACTTGAGCCCAGGAGGTTGAGGCTGCAGGCTGCCATGAGCCATGATCACACCACTGCACTCCAACCTGAGCAACAGAGGGAGACACTGTTTCAAAACAAATAAGCAGAAATCAAGTAGTAGTGGCTGTTTTTCCATTTTCATTTATGTGTGAATTTTTAATATAAATTTGGGTACATAAAGCATTAATGCAAGTCAAAATGTTTCAGTGAACAAGTTTCAGGAGTTCAATTCTAATTATAAATAAACTTGTTGAATTTTTCTGGATAATGCCAGAATTTGGATTTTTTGAAAATCAAGGCCAGGTGTGGTAGCTCACGCCTGTAGTCAGAGCACTTTGGGAGGCCAAGGCGGGCGGATCACGAGGTCAGGAGATCGAGACCATCCTGGCTAACACAGTGAAACCCTGACTCTACTAAAAATACAAAAAATTAGCCAGGTGTGGTGGCAGGCGCCTGTAGTCCCAGCTACTCGGGAGGCTGAGGCAGGAGAATAGTGTGAACCCAGGAGGCAGAGCTTGCAGTGAGCCAAATCTCGCCACTGCTCTCCAACCTAGGCGACGGAGCGAGACTCCGTCTCAAAAAAAAAAGAAAATCAAGTAAATTTCTTACTGTTGGCAACTAAATAGTGTTTGCAGCATTTTTATCATGCAGTTAATTCCATCCATTCACTATATTTTTCTAATTTAGTTGTCCTACATCCAAGTACATGGTTTGCTGTTTGCTTTTTTTTTTTTTGAGATAGTCTCGCTCTGTCACCCAGGTTGGAGTGCAGTGGCATGATATCGCCTCACTACAACCTCCACCTCCCAGGTTCAAGCCATCCTCCTGCCTCAGCCTCCCAAGTAGCTGGGACTACACGCACATGTCACCACGCCCAGCTAACTTTCTGTATTTTTAGTAGAGACGGGGTTTCACCATGTTAGCCAGGATGGTCTTGATCTCCTGACCTCATGATTCGCCCACCTCAGCCTCCCAAAGGGCTGGGATTACAGGCATGAGCCACAGCGCCTGGCCAGTACATGGTTTTAATGTTGTCTATCTTCTGTGCTGTTCCTGTAAGTTTGCTATTAAAATACATTAAACTCAACCATGCACAATGGCTGACGCCTGTAATCCCAGCACTCTGGGAGGCCGAGGTGGGCAGATAATCTGAGGTCAGGAGTTTGAGACCAGCCTGGCCATGGTGAAATCCCATCTCTACTAAAAATACAAAAATCAGCCAGGCATAGTAGCGTATGCCTATAGTCTCAGCTACTCAGAAAGTTGAGACAGGAGAATCGCTTGAACCCGGGAGGCAGAGATTGCAGTGAATCGAGATCGTGCCACTGCACACCACAATGGGCGACAGAGCAAGACTCTGTCTCAAAAAAAAATAAAATAAAATACATTAAACTAATAAATAATTCAACTTTAATAACAACAATAAAAAAATGGGAGGAGACCGTGTTGAAACTAGGTGTTGGATTCATGGAAGTTAAACTATTCTCTATTGTTATTTATTTTTAAATTCCCGTAAGAAAATTTTTGAAAAGAAAAAAAAGCTTACATGAGCAAAGAGAGATGAAGCCTGAGATAAACTTCCAAAACTTCTTCCACATCTGGATGGCAAATAAAACTACATCAAATGGTCGGGCATGATGGTTACCCTCTAATCCCAGCTACTTGGGAGGCTGAGACGGGAGGATACCTCGAGCCCAGGAGTTCAAACTGCAGAGAGCTATGACTGCACCACTGCACTCCAGATGGGGCAACAGAGCAAGACCTCACTCAAAAAATAACCAAAACCAAAAACAAACAACTACATCAAATGTCTAAAGAATGAGAACTCACGCCTATAATCTCAACACTTTGGGAGGCCAAAGTGGGGGGATCGCTTGAGCTCAGGAGTTCAAGACCAGCCTGGGCAACATAGGAAGACCCTGTCTCTACATAAAATTTAAAAATTAGCTAGGCGTTGGCCAGGTGCGGTGGTTCACACCTGTAATCCCAGCACTTTGGGAGGCCAAGAAGGGTGGATCACAAAGTCAGGAGTTCGAGACCAGCCTGGCCAAGATGGTGAAACCCCATCCCTACTAAAAATACAAAAATTAGCCAGGTGTGGTGGCGGGTGCCTGTAATCCCAGCTACTCGGGAGCCTGAGGCAAAGAACTGCTTGAACCTTGGAGGCAGAGGTTGCAGTAAGCCAAGACCATGAGCACCACTGCACTCCAGCCTGGGTGACAGAGTGAGACTCTGTCTCAAAAAATAAAAATAAAATACAAAATTAGCTAGGCGCTCACCTGTGGTCCCAGCTACTCAGGAGGCTGAGGTGGAAGGATTGCTTGAGCCCAAGAGATTGAGGCTGGAGCGAGCCATGATGGCACCACTGCACTCTAGCCTGGGCGACACAGCAAGATCCTGATTTTAAAAAAAAAAAACGGTCTAAAGAATGATAAAAGAGATGTAGAACGAAGAGCTGCTGGTGATTCTAAC
This sequence comes from Macaca thibetana thibetana, assembly GCF_024542745.1. Lineage (NCBI taxonomy): Eukaryota > Metazoa > Chordata > Mammalia > Primates > Cercopithecidae > Macaca > Macaca thibetana. The sequence continues at coordinate 53,659,793 of NC_065588.1, forward strand.
AGGCAAAATCTGCTTATGTGATGAATAAGACATAATCTGAATTAAGCAATAATTAAGACTAAAAAACAATAGTGTTCATTTACATCAACAGGATATAAAGGGAAGCAATAAGTAAGACCTGTGGATGGTGAGTACTGAGGGAGTATGTGCCATTTCTATAGCATGTAGCAGATGGAGAATTCATAAAGAAAATGTCAGCATTTCATTTTAGCAAGACTTTCTGCTTCTCCCCGCTGAGAGATTTTCTCTAGGTAAAATACAAAAACTAATAGTAATTAATTGTCAGACCTTCTACTCACTAATTACGTAACAGGCAAGCTACTACTCTTCCTGTTTGAAAGTCATATATAAAATGGGGTAACTCTATCTGTCTCACAAGATATTATAAAAATTAGAAACAAATCACTAACACACTATGTGATTTGTACATGGCACAGAGTAGGCACTTAATAAATTGCAGTCAGTATTGTCATTACTGACTTTATATGAAAAAAAGTCATCATGAGAGTCAGGAATGATATAAGGATGCTCACCATCACCATCTCTTCTCATTATTGAATGGGAAGGCTTAGACAAAAGAAATAAAACATGACAAGCAAAGAAGGTGTAATTAAAAAGAAACAAAACTTTCCTAAATTTAACCAATGTGGCTGTCTAGTACCCAAGAAAATCTAAGTACCAAACATTTAGCATTTAAAATAATTCAGCTGAAATGAAGATCAATGTACTAAAATTAACAGCGTATCTATATTCTAACAGTAGAAAAAGTAAATACAATAATTAACAAAGCTACTTAGGTTATGGGAGGCTGAGGCAGGAGAATCACTTGAACCCAAGAGGCAGAGGTTGCAGTGAGCCAAGATGGCACCACTGCACTCCAGCCTGGGCAACAGAGCAAGACTCCACTTCTAGGGAAAAAAGATCTTCAATGAAAAATTTATGAAATGTTATTGAAGGGTATAAATAACCCAAATAAATGGAGTCATAGATCATATCTCTGGCTAGAAAGACTCAATATTGCAAAGCCAGTTCTGCCATGTCAATCTTTACATTCAGTTCAATTCCAACAAAAATGTCAATGGAGTTTAAGTAAGATGAACAAGGAAGGAAAATCTGCCATACTAGGCAAAGCCTTTTTTTTTTTTTTTTTTTTTTTTTTTTTTGAGATGGATTCTCACTCTGTCACCCAGGCTGGAGTGCAGTGGCATGATCTCAGCTCACTGCACCTCTGCCTCCTGCGCTCAGTCGATTCTCCTGCCTCAGCCTCCTGAGTAGCTGGAACTACAGGTGCACGCTACCACACCCAGCTAATTTTTGTTCTTTTTTGTAGACATGGGGTTTCACCACGTTGGCCAGGCTGGTCTCAAACTCCTAACCTCAAATGATCCACCCGCCTCAGACTCCTTTAAAGTGCTGGGATTACAGGTGTGAACCACTGTGCCCAAGGCATAGGCTTCTTATATAGTAATTAAGACATGGGAATTGAGCAGATAAATGGGAAAAGAATAGAGATCCTGTACATGCCGCAAAACTTGATTATATTAGAGGCATAATTAAATACAATGCCAGATGTGTTGGGGCAACTAGTTATCTATATAGAAAAAATCAGAGCCCTATTCGCATCACACACAAATATAAATTTCAGGTAGATTAAAGACCTACACATGAAAAGTAAATCCTTAAAATGTTCAAAAACAAATATACAAGATTCTTTATGACCTCAGCATAAAGACGGATTTCTTGAATAAGAATTAGCACAAACCAGAAAAAAAACTGAAACTTTTGATGACTTCAAAATTGAAAACTTCTATACAATTCTAAGAATTCATAAACAGTTAAAAAATAAGCTACAGGCTGCAAGTTTTTTTGTGAAACATACATATAGGACAAATAATTGGTACTCAGTATATACAAAGAATTACAAACCAAAAAGAAAAAGACAAGTAAGTAATTAGAAAACTTGGCAAAGACTAAAAATTAGAAACCCAAATGACTAATAATAAATAGAAATTCATCTTCTCCTAGGAAATGGGAAAATACAAATTAAAACCAAAAATTTTATGTCACACCCAACAGACCATCAAAAACTTAAAATAAGTCTTACAATTTCCATGTAGTGATATATTAATAAATTGTTCATTTTATCGTTGAGTTATATACCATTGAATAGATAAAGTATAATTTATTCATTTACATGTTGAGGAATATCTGGGTTGTTTCCAATTTTTTATTTAATTTTTTTAGATATGGGGTCTTGTTATGTTGCTCAAGCTGGCCTCCAACTCTTCGACTCCAGGATCCTCCCACCTCACCCTCCCAAAGACCTAGGAACTACAGGCATGTGCCACCATACCCAGCTACTTCTAATTTTTAACTATTACTAATAGAGCAGGTATAAAAAAATCATATATAAATCTTGACATGGACATATGGATTCATTTCTCTTGCATAAAGACATAGAGGGAGAATGGGTGTCTCCTGTGGTAAGAATATGTTTTTTTTATTTTTTTGAGAGAGAGTCTCGCTCTGTCACCCAGGCTGGAGTGCAGTGGTGCAATCTCAGCTTACTGTAACCTCCACCTCCGGGTTCAAGCAATTTTCTGACTCAGCCTTCTGAGTAGCTAGGATTACAAGTGCAAGCCACCACACCCAGCTAATTTTTGTATTTTTAGTAAAGACAGGGTTTCACCATGTTGGCCAGACTGGTCTTGAACTTCTGACCTCAGGTATCTGCCCACCTCGGCCTCCCAAAGTGCTGGGCCTTTTTTTTTTTTTTTCGTGCCTGGCCTATTTTTTTTTTTTTAAGTGGTTGTACCATCTTTCTTATCAGTAACATGAGAGTTCAAACTGCTCCACAGTCTCATCATTTGGTATGGCCAGACTTTTTGTTTGATGGGGGTTTTTTTTGTTGTTGTTTTTGAGACAGAGTCTCACTCTGTCACGCAGGCTAGAGTGCAGTGGTGCAATCTCAGTTCATGTAAACTCTGGCTCCCAGGTTCAAGCGATTCTCATTTCTCAGCCTCCAGAGTAGCTGGGACCACAGATGTGGGCCACCATACCCAGCTACTTTTTCGTATTTTTAGTAGAGATGGGGTTTCACCATGTTGGCCAGGCTGATCTCGAACTCCTGGCCTCAAGTGATTCACCTGCCTCAGCCTCCCAAAGTGCTGGGATTACAGGAGTGAGCCACTGCGCCCTGCCTGCATTTTCTTAATGACTAATACTGAACATCTTTTCAGGTGTTCATTTTTCAACCCTGTATCTTGTCTGGCTAAATGTTTGTTCACATCTCTTGTCCATTTTTTAATTGAATTGTCTTCTTATTGATGAATTCTAAGAGTTCTTCATACATTCTACATATGAGTATTTTCTAAAACTTACATTTTCTGCCAGTATGAAACTTGCGTTTTTATTTTCTTAACAGTGTCTTTAATAGAGAATTTTATTTTCGAGACAGGGTCTTGCTCTATTTCCCAGGTTGGAATGCAGTGGGATGATCACAGCTCACTGCAGCCTCGACCTCCCAGACTCGAGCGATTCTCCCACCTCAGCCTCCAGAGTAGCTGGGATTACAGGCATGTGCCACCATGCCAGGCTAGATTTTTGTTTGTTGTTTGCTTTTCCTTAGTAGAGTCTGCCTCCACCTCCCACAGTGCTGGGATTACAGGCATAAGCCACCACACCCGGATCTATGATCCATTTTGAGTTAATTTTTTGATGTAAGTTTGAAGGTTTGTTTTTAGTATGGTTTATCCAATTGTTTAAGAAACACTTCTTAAAAAGTCATCTCTTTCCCACTGAAATGACAACTCTGTCAAAAATCAACTAACATGCTTATTTCACATACCATTTTAATTAATGAACTTTTATAGTAAGTCTTGAAATCAGGAAGTCTTCCAACTGTAATCTTCATTTTCAAACTTGTTTTGTCTATTCTAGACCCTTTGTGCTTCCAGACAAATTTTGTCAATTGGAATTGTATTGAATCTATGGACATGGGAAGAATTTTAAAATATCAAGTCTTCTGATCCACAAGCAATGTTTTGATCCGTAAGCAATGGTATTGCAAGTGTCTTGTCAAATTCAGCCCTGAGTATTTCATATTTTTATGCTATTTGTACATGGTATGTTTTATCGATTTCAGATTGCTCTTGCTAGCATATAAACATATAATGGATTTTTATATATTGACTTTGTAACCTGCAACCTTCCTAAATTTTTCTAGTTTTATACATTTTATGATACTCTACATACATGATGCTATCCTCTGCAGTGGGAAAACTGTTTTTTCCTTTTCAATCTCATGCCTTTTACTGTTTCCCCCACCCCTTTACTTAGTACACTGACCAGAACCATCAATGCTATGTTGAAAACAATTGGTAAGAGCAAATACCCATGCCTTTTTCTTATTCGTAGGGGCAGAGAATTCAGTATTACCACTAAGTATTATATTAGCTGTAGGTTTTTCATAAATGCCCTCTATCAGTTGAAGACATTTCCTTCTCATTTATTCAGTTTTTAACATGAATGAAGCCTGAATTTTCTTTTTTTTTTAAACCCAGTGGTTCTTAAGGAAGCTGAATTTTGTCAAATGCTTTTTTGGCTTCTATTGAGATGATCGTGGGTTATTTTTTCAGTGTGTTAATAAAGAATTAAATTGGTTGAATTCTGAATGTTAAATGAACCTTGAATTTCTGTGATAAACCCTACTTGATCATGATGTATTGTCCTTTTTAACGTATCATTAGCTTTAATTTACTAAAACTTCATTAAAGATTTTTGTATACATGTACACAAGAAAATTTGGTCTGTAGTTTTCTTTTATCTTTATCTGGTTTTGGAATCAGAGTAAGGTTGGGCTCATAATATGAGTTGGGCAGTGTTCCTCCATATTCTTCAAAAGTTTATGAAGAAATGGTATGTCTTAAATTCTCGATAGACTTCAGCAGTAAAGCCATTTGACCCTGTGGGTGAGTTTTTAAACTACAATTTCTCTAGTAGATATAAACCTATTCAGGTTGTGTTTTTTTTTTTTTTAATGAGCTTTAGCAGTTTGTGTCTTTCATGAAATTTGTCCATTTAATACAAATAGTAAAATCTGGTCGGGCGTGGTGGCTCACACCCGTAATCCCAGCACTCTGGGAGGCTGAGGCAGGTGGATTACGAGGTCAGGAGATCGAGACCATCCTGGCTAACACGATGAAACCCCATCTCTACTAAAAATACAAAAAAATTAGCCGGGCGTGGTAGCAGGTGCCTGTAGTCCCAGCTACTCGGGAGGCTGAGGCAGGAAAATGGCATGAACCAAGGAAGCGGAGCTTGCAGTGAGCCGAGATAGCGTCACTGCACTCCAGCCTGGGCAACAGAGCGAGACTTCCTCCGTCTCAAAAATAAATAAATACAGAGTAAAATTTATTGGCATAGAATGGTTTATGATAGGCCAGGTGCGGTGGCTCTCCCCTGTAATCCCAGCACTTTGGGAGGCCGAGGCAGGTGGGTGAATCACCTGAGGTCAGGAATTTGAGACCAGCCTGGCCAACATGGCAAAACCCCGTCTCTACTAAAAAAACAAAACTTAGCTGGGCGTGGTTGCACATGCCTGTAGTCCTAGCTACTTGGGAGGCTGAGGCAGGAGAATCGCCTGAACCTAGGAGGCGGTGGTTGCAGTGAGCCAAGATCACACCATTGCACTCCAGCCTGGACAGAGCAAGACTCCATCTCAAGAAAAAAAAAAAAGAATGGTTCATGATATTCAATGCCTGGAAAATCATCAGTGATGTTCTCTCTCTCTCATTCATACCTGATACTGGTAAGGCATGTCTTCTCTCTTCCTTTCCTAGTAACTCTGGCTAAAAGTTCAATTTTGTCAATCTTAAAGAACAAACTTTCAGTTTTGTTCATTTTTTTTTTGGCTTTTTAGTTCATTAATTTTTGCTCTGGTCTTTACAATTTCCTCTCCTTTGCTTACTTTTAGCTTGCTCTTCTTTTCTAATTTCTTAAGGTTAATGATTTCAGATTTTTCTGCTTCTTAATGTAACTATTTAATGCTATAAACTTCCTTTAAGTACTTCATTAATTACATCCCACAAATTTTTCCATGTCATGTTCCCATTTTCATTCTGTTAACATTTTCTAACTTCCCTTATTAATTCTTTTTTGACAGAGTTTCAGAGAGTGTTAGGTTTCCAAATATTTGGGGATTTTCCAGATATTTTCATGTTACTCATTTTTTTTTTTTTTTTTTTTTTTTTTGAGACAGAGCTTCTCTCTGTCACCCAGGCTGGAGTGTATTGGTGCAATCTGGGATCATTTCAACCCCTGCCTCCCAGATTCAAGCAATTCTCCTGCCTCAGCTTCTCGAGTAGCTGGGACTACAGGTGTGTGATGCTACACCCAGCTAATTTTTTTTTTTTTCAATTTTTAGTAGATATGGGGTTTTGCCATGCTGGCCATGCTGCTCTTGAACTCCTGACCTCAAGTGATCTGCCCACCTCGGCCTCCCAAAGTGCTGGGATTACAGGCATGAGCCACCGCGCCCAGCCAAATTTAGGATTTAAATATACAAAGTATGTTTTGTCATAAAGGGATTTAGTTAGAAATTAGTAATAGAGACCGGGTGCAGAAGCGCACGCCTGTAATCCTAGTACTTTGGGAGGTCAAGTTGGGCAGATCACTTGAGGCCAGGAGTTTGAGACCAGGCTGGCCAACATGGCAAAACCCTGTGTCCACTAAAAATACAAAAAAAAAAATAGTTGGGCATGGTGGTGTGCACCTGTACCAGCCACTTCGGAGGCTTAGGCAGGAGAATCAGTTGAACCCAGGAGGCGGAGAGTGCAGTGAGCCAAGATGGCACCACTGCACTCCAGCCTGGGCGACACAGTGAGACTCCATCTCGGGGGGGAAAAAAAAAAAAGCTAAATTTATTGAAACTTATTTTATGGCCCAAGATATGGTCTATTGTAGTAAACAGTCTATGAACATCAGTAAAGAACGTGTATCATGCTGTTGTTGGAGTGGTTAAGTGTTAACTGGGTTAATTACCTATTTGTTTCTTACTTATTCTACCAATTATTTAGGGAGTGGTGTTGAAATCTCCAACTATATTATCCTCCCACCTCAGCACCCTGAGTAGCTGGGACTACAGGCACACGCCACCATGGCTGGCTTGTTTTTTTTTTTGAGACGGAGTCTCACTCTGTCACCCAGACTGGAGTGCAATGGTGCGATCTCGGCTCACTGCAACCTCTGCCTCCTGGGTTCAAGCAATTCTCCTTCATCAGCCTCCTGAGTAGCTGGGACTACAGGCGCCCATCACCACGCCCATCTAATTTTTGTATTTTTAGTAGAGGCGACGACCCACATTTTGGCCAGGCTGCTCTTGAACTCCCGACCTCAAATGATTCACCCACCTCAGCCTCCCAAAGTGCTGGGATTACAGGTGTGAACCACCGCACCCAGTCCCCTGGCTAATTTTTGAACTTTTTTGTAGAGATGGTGTTTCGCCATGCTGCCCAAGCTGGTCTTGAATTCCTGAACCCAAGTGATCCACCTGCCTTTTCCTCCCAAAATGCTAGGTACAGGTGTGCACCACACCTGCTTCACATATTTGGAACTATTACTAAATGTATAAACATTTATGATCATTGTCCTCTTGAAGAACTGACTCCTTTTGCATCATTAAATAAACTGCTTATATCCATGGTAATTTTTCTTGTTCTGATATCTACTTTAATATTAATACAGTAAAATCTTGATTTCTTCTAACTGCTATTTGCATGGTATATCGTCTTTCATCCTTCTACTTTTAGTCTGTGTATTTAAATATATTTAAAAGTTTCTTGCAGACAGCATGCGGCCGGGTCTTGCTTTTAGATACGAGTTGATAATTTTCACCTATTGGTAGTGGTGATTAGATTGTTTGTATTTAGATTATTGATATGGTTGGATTTAAATCGACCACACTTGTCCAATATGTTCATTTTCCTTCTTCTCTTATCTTTTAGATTAATTAAGCATTCTTATGATTCAATTTTATCTCCTTTATTGGCTTACTAGCTATACCTCTTTGCTTTTTTAAGAAGTGGTTTATCGGCCGGGCGCGGTGGCTCAAGCCTGTAATCCCAGCACTTTGGGAGGCCGAGACAGGCGGATCACGAGGTCAGGAGATTGAGACCATCCTGGCTAACACGGTGAAACCCCGTCTCTACTAAAAAATACAAAAAACTAGCCGGGCGAGGTGGCGGGCGCCTGTAGTCCCAGCTACTCGGGAGGCTGAGGCAGGAGAACGGCATAAACCCGGGAGGCGCAGCTTGCAGTGAGCTAAGATCCGGCCACCGCACTCCAGCCTGGGCGACAGAGCGACACTCCGTCTCAAAAAAAAAAAAGAAGTGGTTTATTTAGTATATACTTTTATCATAATCTATCTTAAAGTAATATACCACTTCATATATAAGAATCATAAAACAATATACAGTTGACTCTTGAACAACACAGGTTTGAACTGCATAGGTCCACTTATATGTGAATTATTTTCAGTAAATATATATATATATGTGTGTGTGTGTGTGTGTGTTTTGTTTTTTTTATTTAAGACAGAGTGTCACTCCTGTCACTCAGGCTGGAGTATAGTGGCGTGATCTCAGATCACTGCAACCTCTGCCTCCCGGGTTCAAGCGATTCTCCTGCCTCAGCCTCCCTAGTAACTGGGATTACAGGTATGCACCACCATGCCTGGCTAATTTTGAATTTTTAGTAGAGACAGGATTTCACCATGTTGGCCAGTCTGGTCTCGGAACTCCTGACCTCAGGTGATCAACCCGCCTCGGCCTCCTAAAGTGCTAGGATTACAGGCATGAGCCACTGTGCCTGGTCTCAGTAAATACATTGGGAATTTTTTTTTTTTTTTTTTTTTTGAGACGGAGTCTCGCTCTGTAGCCCAGGCTGGAGTGCAGTGGTGCAATCTCAGCTCACTGCAAGCTCCGCCTCCCGGGTTCATGCCATTCTCCGGCCTCAGCCTCCCGAGTAGCTGGGACTACAGGTGCTGCCACCTTGCCCGGCTAGTTTTTGTATTTCTTAGTAGAGATGGGGTTTCATCGTGTTAGCCAGGATGGTCTCGATCTCCTGACCTCGTGATCCGCCCATCTCGGCCTCCCAAAGTGCTGGGATTACAGGCTTGAGCCACCGCACCCGGCCACATTGGGAATTTTTTTGGAGATTTGCAACAATTTGAAAAAAACTTGCAGACAAACTGTGCACCACAGAAATATTTTTCTAAATTAAGAAAAAGGTATGCCAGCCTGATCAACATAGTGAGACCCCCGTCTCTTAAAAAAAAAAAAATTTTTTTTTTAAATTAGCCAGGCATGGAAACCAAGCAGCAGGGAGCTAAGGTGGGAAGATCGCTTGAGCCAGTAAATTCAAGGCTACAGTGAGCCCTCATTGTGCCACTGTACTCCAGCCTGAGCAACAGAGACTGCAGGAAAGGAAAGGAATAAGGAAAAAGGAAGGGAAGGGGAAAGGAAAGAGGAAAGGAAAGGAAAAAGGAAAGGAAAGGAAAGGAAAGGAAGGAAAGAAAAGAAAATGCGGCTTTTATATGGATGCAGGATTGCTCTAAGAAAGGCATAGGGCCGGGCGCGGTGGCTCACGCCTGTAATCCCAGAATTTTGGGAGGCCGAGGCGGGCAGATCACCTGAGGTCGGGAGTTGGAGACCAGCTTGACCAACATGGAGAAACCCCATCTCTACTAAAAATACAAAATTATCCGGGCGTGGTGGCCCATGCCTGTAATCCCAGCTACTCAGGAGGCTGAGGCAGGAGAATCACTTGAACCTGGGAGGAGGAGGTTGCGGTGAGCTGAGATCGCGCCATTGCACTCCAGCCTGGGCAATAAGAGCGAAACTCTGTCTCAAAAAAAAAAAAAAAAAAAAAAAAAGAGCATAAAGTGAGCACACTGGCTCATGCCTGTAATCCCCACACTTTGGGAAACTGAGGCAGGAGGATCATTTGAGGCCAGGAGTTCAAGATCAGCCTGGCCAACAATGCAAGTCGCTGTTGCTACAAAAATTAAAAACCAGCTGGGTGTGGTGGCATGCACCTGTAGTCCCAGCTATTCAGGAGGCTGAGGCAGGAGGACCACTTGAGCCCAGGAGTTCAAGGCTGCAGTGCGTCATTACTGTGCCATTATACACTCCAGCCTGGGTGACAAAGTGAGACCCTGTCTCCAAAAAAAAAGCCTAAGAAAGGCATACCTATAGACTAATATGATTCAAAAAAAAGAATTATATGACAACCAAAGCAAAAGGAAGATGAAGAATCTAAAGCCAGAGAATTTAATGCCAGCAAAGATAGTTTCGTAATTTTAGAAAGAGATTGAGTTTTAAAAATGTCAAGATAACAGAAGCAGCAGCTTTTGCCAACCAAGAAGCAACAGATGAGTTTCCAGACACCATTAAGAAAATCACTAAGAGCCTGGGCAACATGGCAAAACCCTGTCTCTACCAAAAATACAAAAATTAGCCAGGCACGGTGGTGTAGGCCTGCAGTCCCAGCTACTCGGAGGATAAGGTGGGAGGATTGCTTGAGCCTGGGAGGCAGAGGTTGCAATGAGCCACTGCACTCCAACCTGGGAGACAGTAAGACTCTGTCTCAAAAAAAAAAAAAAAAAAAAAAAAAGGCAAAACAGTCAAACATAAATTATGATGCATTTCTGTAAAGTTACAAGTGTGCCTGCCTCTCCTTTCCCCTCCTCCCTCTTCCATCCCTGAGAAAGCAAGACCAACCCCTCTTCTTCCTCTTCAGCCTACTCAATGTGAAGACAAGAATGAAGACTTTTATGATGATCCGCTTTCACTTACTAGTAAATGTATTTTCTCTTCCTTATGATTTTCTTAACATTTTCTTTTCTCTTACTGCATTGTAAGAATATGATACATAATACATATATGAAATATGTTTTAATCAACTGTGGTTATTGTTAAGGCTATTAATCAACTGTTTAATCAACTGCTTAACTGTTAATGAACTGTTTATGTTACTGGTAAGGCTTCTAGTCAACAGTAGACTATTAATAGTTAAGTTTCTCTGGAGTCAAAAGTTATATGTGGATTTTTGACTGCATGGGGGGTCAATATCCCTAACCCCCACATTGTTCATGGGCCAATTTGACCTTGTACTACTATTTCACCTCTCCCAATCTTTTGGGCAACTGCTGTCATCCATTTTATTTCTGCACGTTATAAACACCACAGAAGTTTTATTATTTTTGTTTTGAACAATTATCTTTTAAATTTTTTTCCAAATAAAATAATTAATATTTTCTCCACAGATTTCTAATGATCTGCATTATTTTATTTCTTTTTTTTTGCTACAGAGTCTTGCTCCGTTGCCCAGGCTGGGGTGCAGTGGTGCTACGTTGGCTTACTACAATCTCTGCCTCTTGGTTCAAGCAGTTCTCCTGCCTCAGCCTCCTGAGTAGCTGGGACTACAGGCGCATGCCACTATGCCCAGCTAGTTTTTTTGTATTCTGAGTAGAGATGGGGTTTTACCATGTTGGCCAGGCTGGTCTCGAACTCCTGGCCTCAAGTGATCCACCCACCTTGGCCTCCCAAAGTGCTGGAATTACAGGCGTAAGCCACTGTGCCCAGCCTGCATTATTTTAGTTCTGTCTAAATTTTGATTTGGCGTAGTTTTCTCCTGCCTTTAACACTTTCTGTAGCAGTGGTCTGATGGTGGTGAATTCTGTCAGCTTTTGTTATGTTTTTAAAAGGCCTTATTTCATCTACACTTTTTATTGTGACATAATTCATATACCATGCAATTCACCAATTTCAAGTACACAATTCTATGGCTTTTAGTATATTCAGAGTTACACTTCCATAATCAAAATCAATTTTAGAACACTTTATCATCCCCAAAAGAAACCTTATACTCATTAGAAACAACTTCTGATTAAGGGTAGGGGGAACGGGGTATAGGGAGAGATTTGTTAAAGGATACAAAATTACAGCTAGATAGGAGGAATAAGCTCTAATGTTCTATACCACTGCGGCACAACTATAATTAACAATAATTTTTAGTTTCCAGTAACTAAGAGGACACTAAATGGTCCCAATGCAACAAAATAATAAAATTTTAGACAGATATGCTAATTACCCTCATCTGATCATTACACATTAGAGTATCAAAACATCACTATGTAACCCATAAATATATACAATTATTATATTATGTCAATTTTTTTAAAAGGCTGAGTGTAGAGGCATGTGCCTATACTCCCAGTTACTTAGGAGGCTGAGGCTGGAGGATTGTCAGAGCCTGAGTTCAATGCTGTAGTGAGCTAGGATCACACCACTGCGCTCCAACCTGGGCAAAGCAAGGCTCCATCTCTTTAAAAAACAAAAACAAAAAAAAGGCAAAAGAATGAACTTCCCATTTTCTCCCAATTCCCAGCCCTAAGCCACTAATGTTTTGCCCATCCTGGACAGTTTCCTCTTCAATTTTGAAAGGTATTTTTGCTGCATATAAAATTTTAGGTTGATAGGTTTTCTCATCTAGCATTTTAATGTTATCTCTCAGAATCATTAGCTTGCAATGATTCTGATAAAAAGTTTGCTGTAATTCTTACCTTATGTATTAGTTTGCTAGGGCTGTCATATGAAAATAGCACAGACTGGGTGTTTTTGTTTTTTTTGTTTGTTTTTTGTCTTTTTTTCAGATGGAGTGTTACTCTGTCACCCACATTGAAGTGCAGTGGTGTGATCTCAGCTCATTGCAACCTCCACCTCCCGGGCTCAAGCAATTCTCCTGCCTCAGCCTCCAGAGTGGCTGGGATTACAGGCGCACATCACCATGCTGGCTAATATTTTTGCATTTTTAGTAGAGACAGGGTTTCACCACGTTGGCCAGGCTGGTGTTGAACTCCTGACCTGAGGTGATTTGCCTGCCTCCCGCCTCCCAAAGTGCTGAGATTATAGGCATCAGCCCCCACGCGCAGCCTACAGGCTGGGTGTCTTAAAAAGAAATTTATTTTCTCACAGTTCTAGATGCTGGAAGTCCAAGATCAAGGTGTTCACAGATTTGGTTTCTCCCAAGGGCTCTCTCCTTGACTTCCAGATGGCCATTTCACTGTGTCCTCATATGGTCTTTGCTTGGTGCACATATATGCCCATGCCCCAGTATACCCCTGTGAATCTAAATTTCTTCTTCTTAAAGGGACACGAGGCTAGGTGCAGTGGCTCACATCTGTAATCTCAGCACTTTGGGAGGCCGAGGTGGGCGGATCATGAGGTCAGGAGTTTGAGACCAGCCTGGCCAATATAGTGAAACCCTGTCTCTACTAAAAATACAAAAATTAGCTGGGCGTGGTGGCAGGCACCCGCAATCCCAGCTACTCAGGAGGCTGAGGCAGAAGAACTGCTTGAACCCAGGAGGTGGAGGTTGCAGTGAGTGGAGATTGCACCACTGCACTCCAGCTTGGGCGACACAGCAAGATTCCATCTTAAAAAACAAAAACAAAACCAAAAAACATATATATCAGTGATAAAGAGTAAATCTTCAGTGAGTTTTCCAGATCTGTGGGATTACAGTTTTTACTAAAATTAAAAAACTTCAGCCATTATTTCTTCAAATATTTGCCTCCCTTCCCACTTTCCTAAGACTCCAATTACACATATTTTTAGACTTCTTGATGTTGTTCCACTGCTCACTGACACTCTTCACTTATTTTTTTTTTGTTTATCTATGTTTTATTTAGAGACAGGCTCTTTCTCTGTTGCCCCGTCTGGAGTGCCGTGGTATGATGTTGGTTCACCGCAGCCTTAAACTCCTGGGTTCAAGCGATCCTCCCACCCTGGTTTCCCAAAGTGCTGGGATTATGTGTTGGTACCAGCCAGTACACCCAGTCTTTTTTTCCATGTTACATTTTGAGTAAGTTTCATTTGCTATGTCTTCAAGTTCACTAATTTTTTCTTCTGCTGTGCCTATCTGCTATAAATCCTGGGCACTATATTTCTCATCTCAGACACAGCAGTTTTCATTTTTAAAAGTTAGATTTTGGTCATTTTTATATTTTCCATGTCTCTACTTAACATGCATTTTCTGAATCATTTCTGGGTCTATTTCTATTGACTGTTTTTGTCCTCATTATGGACTGTGTTCTCTAATTCTTTGTATGCCTGATAATTTGTGACCAGATGCCAAATGTAAATTTTACACTGTTGGTTTCTAGTTTTAAAATATTCCTTTAACTAATTTGGGGCTTTTTTGTTGTTATTGTTTTGTTTTGTTTTGTTTTGTCTGAGACGGAGTCTAGCTCTGTCGCCCAGGCTGCAGTGTAGTGGCACGATCTCGGCTCACTGCCAGCTCTGCTTCCTGGGTTCATGCCATTCTGCTGCCTCAGCCTCCAGAGTAGCTGGGACTACGGGTGCCTGCCACCATGCCCAGCTAATTTTTTTGTATTTTTAGTAGAGACGGGGTTTCACCGTGTTAGCCAAGATGGTCTCTATCTCCTGACCTCATGATCCGCCCGCCTTGGCCTCCCAAAGTGCTGGCATTATAGGCGTGAGCCACCACGCCTGTCCTTGGCTTTGTTTTGAGACTCAGTGACTTAGAAATAGTTTGATCCTTCTGAGGCTTGTTTTTATGCTTTATTAGGCTAGTTTTTGACAGCCTTTACATTGGAGCTAATCTAGTATCACTACTGAGGCAATACCCTTCTAAGGACGCAACTCAATATCCCAGGTGTTAGGTGTTTCTACTCTGGTTAGTAGAAATAAAAAATACTCATGGCCCTTTATTCCTTGACTGTTCTAACTAATCCTTTCCAGAAGTCTTTCTCTGACCTTGAGTAGTTTCCTCACACCAGTGAACTGATTAGTACTCAGCTAAAGCATCTATGACAGGAAAGTTCAATAGAACTTTCTGTGATGATGAAACTGGCTATTAAGTACTTGAATTGTAGTTAGTGTAACTGAGGAACTCAATTTTTATTTAAATATCCACATGTAGCTAGTGGCTACTGTATTGTACAGTGTACGTTTAGGGGAACCCTCTGCAAATTTCCAGAGCTCTCTTTTTCTTAAGAAGCTCTCGCCTGGGCCGGGTGCGGTGGCTCAAGCCTGTAATCCCAGCACTTTGGGAGGCCGAGACGGGCAGATCATGAGGTCAGGAGATCGAGACCATCCTGGCTAATACGGTGAAACCCCGTCTCTACTAAAAAATACAAAAAACTAGCCGGGCGAAGTGGCGGGTGCCTGTAGTCCCAGCTACTCGGGAGGCTGAGGCAGGAGAATGGCGTGAACCCGAGAGGAGGAGCTTGCAGTGAGCTGAGATCCGGCCACTGCACTCCAGCCTGGGTGACAGAGCGAGACTCCGTCTCAAAAAAAAAAAAAAAAAAAAAAAAAAAAAAAGCAGCTCTCGCCTCTTAAATATTCTGCCCCACAATCCCAGCTGCCTTGGCTTCTTGATTCCTACCTCTGTCTCCTCAATTCAAGATTGCCAGCTCTGTATGTGTATCCCTCCCGACCCTAGTTTCAACACAGAAACTTTCTTCAGGCTGAAAGGCGGACAATCATAGTGCTTAAACTTCTTTTCTCTCAGGAATTACTGTTCTGTGCTACTCTTTGTCCAACATCTGAAAACATTTTTTCATATACTTTGTCCAATTATTCACTTAAGGCAGCAGCATATATCAGCTTCCTGTACACAGCTATTACCAGAACTGTAAGTTCCCTTCCACTGAGTCTCTTTCAATCATTATTTTTTATTTCTAAAATAATTTAATTGCTTATTTTACAAACCAACCAGTCTTGCTTTATTCTCTCATTTCTTATTCTTGGTCTTTATTCACTGTTCTATTTCATTAAATATATTTATTTTATGTTCTATATTCAATAATTCCAATACCTAAAGTTTCTCTGGGTCTGTTTCAGTTGTTTCTATTGATGCTGGTTCACAGAACCTTGTTTCTTGTTATTTTTTTTCGTTTTTTGGTTACTATTATAAGCTCACATATGTTGGTAATCTATCTTTAAGAATTATTTGAAGCCAGGGTTGAGGTATATTCCACCAGGGATGATCTGAGTTTGCATCTCTCAGGTGCCTGTAAGCACTCTATCAACTTGGATCTACTTTAAAAAAAAAAAATTCCATGTGTGTGTATATATATTATATATATATACACATATATATACACATATTTATATATATATATATTTTCTGCTTAACTTTTTAAGCAGAAAATACATTTTCTTAGTTCAAAAAACTCTAAACTAGTTCCCTTCCCCTTCCTGTTAGTTAGGCCTAACACTTCAACTAGCACGGTATGTAGTAAAGAATTTAACCTTGCCCAAAAAGAGGTCTGGCATTTGCCCTTAGCTCTTAGGAAGTAATGTTAAACTCTTTGAATATCCTCTTGATAATGATTTATTAGGAGACTTAAGCCATGACAGTAAGTCTACCAATATGATTTATGGTAGGGACTTTATGTTACATACTATCAACTCACCCTCAGGAAGGGCTGGAGACTGAGGTCAGCCACTTTGCCAATTATATCTATGTGATGGAGCCCCAGTAAAAATTCAGGACATCAAGGCTTACGTAGCCTCCTTGGTTGGCAATACTCCATGTGTATTACCACACAACACTGACAGGAGGAGTTACACTATCCATGACTCCACTGGGAAAGGAAAACCGGAAGCTCAGCATCTGAAACCCTCTGGACTCTGCCCATGTATCTCTTCTTTGGCTGATTTTAATCTGTCTCCCTTCACTGTGAGTATAATAGGTTTAGTGAGTTCTGTAAGTCGTTCTAGCAAACTATGGAACCCGAGGGTGATCTTGCGGAACCCCCCGCCCCCAGAAACTCTGCAGTTGCTGCCAGAAGTGGGGGGTGGATTTGGGGACTGTTCTCTAACTTTGCACACAGTCAGCAGGGCCAGGGCTGACAATTTGTCTGTCATGGCTAGGGCGGGACTAAGAAAGCAACACAAGTGATCTGGAGACTAATTTACAATCTCCTAATTCTAATACAGAAGGATTAGGCAAATAAGTAACCTCAGGTAGTTTTCCTCCTAGCCTCTACTCAAGAACTTTCTTGTCATCTACCCCCACTCTCCCATTTCCCACTTCCTACCCCTACCCCAGCATCTTAACACCATCAAATGATCTCAAGTGTCAGGAATATCAAATGTAGCTCCACCTCTTAAAAGCTGAAGGACCCTAGTTCTGAATTAAGATCTCTGGGGCAAACATAACTCTTGTGCAAAGTGTCATGAGAATTTGGAAAATGAGGTTAACAGCTCTGCAGATAATATGTGATTCTGGTTCTGAAAGTCACCTAAAAGACTTTCATCATAAATTGATGCGAACTCAATTTTATTGAGAGTGTAAAACTACATCATCAGGCCATCAGGGACAGACTTTAGCTCAAGTAAGCCACCGTTCTAGCATGCCAGTAATAAGTAAGCACTAACTTTGTTATGCAGCGAAAACTTGGATGGCTATTTCAGAAATCTAGCATGTCTTTTTTTGTACATTCAATTTGTAGTCTGTGTCATTTTAGTCTCCAAAATGTAATTTCAAGTAAGACTATAAATACTTAGAATTTTTACCATTCGAAAAGGCACAAAACAGAAAATCCCCAACACCTAAGATCCCTCTTTCCCACATTGTTACCCTATCAGCCAACAGGTCTGCCCCATGGTAAGATGGATGAGGGCAGTAGGAACAGTTCGTAAGATTTCACAGGAAACAAGATCTTTGCTCCTGCCCTTACCATTGAAATCTGGAATTTAAAAATACATATATGAAATTTAAAAGCAACAGAAATTCAAAGTAATACAAGAAGAAGTAGTCAATTAATTTCTTATTTTCTCCCAAGATAACTCTTTGAGTGCAGGGACTATGTTTTAAATTATAAGCACCTTCAAAACAGGTTAAATAAATACAAAATAAAATAGTACATATAAATTAGTAAGAATTTGATAGCCTAAATCTTAGAAAGTTTCCTAAAAAATGTAATTTTCAACTGGCTTTTTCAAGGAGTAATAGCAAAGAGAGGGTGCTATGGTTTGGCTCTGTGTCCCCACCCAAATCTCATCTTGAATTATAATCCCCACATGTGTGAGGGAGGGAGGCTTATTGGATCATGGGGGTGGTTCCCCCCCTGCTGTTCTCATGCTAGTGAGTGAGTTCTCACAAGATCTGATGGTTTTATTACGTAAGTGTCTGGCATTTCCCCTGCTTGCACTCGCGAAGACATACATGCCTGCTTCGCCTTCCGCCATGACAGTATGTTTCCTGAGGCCTCCCCAGGCATGCGGAACTTCCTGTGAGCCAATTAAACCTCACTGGGCACGGTGGCTCACGCCTGTAATCACAGGACTTTGGGAGGCCAAGAAGGGCAGATCACCTGAGGTCGGGAGTTTGAGACCAGCCTAACCAACATGGAAAAACCCCATCTCTACTAAAAATACAAAATTAGTCAGGCATGGTGGTGCATGCCTGTAATCCCAGCTATTTGGAAGGCTGAGGCAGGAGAATAGCTTGAACCCGGGAGGTGGAGGTTAAGGAGAGCCAAGATCACGCCACTGCACTCCAGCCTGGACAACAAGAGTGAAACTCCATCTCAAAAGAAAAATAAAATAAAATAAACCTCTTTCTTTGATAAATTACCCAGTCTCAGATAGTATGTTTATAGCAGTGTGAAGATGGACTAATACAGAGGGCAAGATAACTAAGAAGGGAGCAAAAGCACAAGGGAAAAATAGTTAAATTTAGTCTAGTTTGACTTGGTTGATACAGTTCAAAGAAACAGGCTAATGTCAGGACAACAGTCAGTGAGCAAAGATGATACAAGCTGCTGAGAAATATGGGATTTATGCAACTGAGAGCCACTGTTACAGGGAAATGAATGGAATGATAATAAATCACTGAGCAGTGATATGCCATTTTCTGGGCCAGTAGAACTAGAAAGCAGCAACAGAAGACTAAAATTTGTTCTGGTTCAAAATATAAAAATATTTCATCATTACTCCAAGAATGGGAACCAAATATATACCATTACTTTTTTTTTTTTTTTTTTTTTTTTTTTTGAGATGGAGTCTCGCTCTGTCGCCCAGGCTGGAGTGCAGTAGCGCGATCTCGGCTCACTGCAAGCTCCGCCTCCCGGGTTCATGCCATTCTCCTGCCTCAGCCTCCTGAGTAGCTGGGACTACAGGCCCCCGCCACCACGCCCGGCTAATTTTTTTTGTATTTTAGTAGAGACGGGGTTTCACCGTGATAGCCAGGATGCTCTCAATCTCCTGATCTCGTGATCCCCCCCGTCTCGGTCTCCCAAAGTGCTGGGATTACAGGCATGAGCCACCGCGCCCAGCCACCTTTTTTTTTGTTTTTTTTTTAAAGATACACACACACAAACTCAGAGACAGCCAACAAACTAAGGCAGGCAAACAAAGTTTTACCCTCTTCAGTGCCTAATTGATTAACCGCTACCCTTTTTCTGCCTACAGTAACATAAAAGGGTTAACTGTTTAAAGAAGTAAAGAACACCAAAGTAGCTGTGTATTCATATATCAAAAAGAAAAAAAGCAGTGATATCAAGGGAGAGAAAAATATTTTCATGAAAGACGGGATGCAGAAAAAAACAGAATGAAAACAAAAGAGAAACATCAGTTCTGATGTCCTGCAAGACAGAAAAGGGAAGAAATATCATTCAAAATAACTGCCTTGCTCATAGGTTTTGTCGTTCTTCTTCCAAGCCTACAGTCTGTAACAAGATGAGAAGACAGACAATGAGAAGAAATACTCTCAAACAAAACAAGCCAATCCCCCACAACCCAAACCCCCAAAACAGAGAATTTCAAGGTATCTCCAAATATTCACGTCACATTTATAACTAAAATGAATCTTGATTTAACATTGTGCTTCTCATAGAGATTTCTCTTTCACCTTTCCTAAATGAGTAACATCAATGCAACAACTATAAAAACAAAAGGTAAATATAATCAGAAAAGCCAGTATAACATAATATCTTTGAGCATAGTCTAAGGGAAGAACATGGCATAGCTTCTCTCTGTCCCACTGCTGCTGAAACAAAATAACAGTAATCCAAAAGTCTGAATGCTTTTACAACATATCATAGATTGTCCTGTTTTTTTTTTTTTTTTTTTTTTAATTTTGAGATGGAGTTTCACTCTTGTTGCCCAGACTGGAGTGCAATGGCGCGAACTCGGCTCACTATAACCTCCGCCTCCCGGGTTCAAGCGATTCTCCTGCCTCAGCCTCCCGAGTAGCTGGGATTACAGGTATGTACCACCACACCTAGCTAATTTTTTATTTTTAGTGGAGATGAGGTTTATCCACATTGGTCAGGCTGGTCTCAAACTCCCAACCTCAGGTGATCCACCCGCCTTGGACTCTCAAAGTGCTGGGATTACAAGCGTGAGCCACTGCGCCCAGCCAATTGTGGCCTGTTCTTATACTATCTCAAAGCCTTCCCAGGATGGGCCAGTGGGATTTAACATGAACCAGATATGTCATCCAAGTTGCAGACAGACACGTGGGTCCTAATGAGCAGTGGTAAAAAAACATTACTGCTCCATTCAGCTCCCAACAATGATAAATAATTCAGGAAAAGAACTGCCGCAATACAGAGCACAGCAGCAGGATTTAAAAATAGAACACAGGCTAGAAAGCCTTGGGGCGGGGGTGTTGGGGGGAATCAGGAGTCATAGAGAAAATGGATTTCTGTCAACAAATTCCCAAGTTCTTTGCAATAAAGGGTGCTGCTGAAATTGTCACACAAACCAAATACCAAACTCTAATGTACTTTCTCAAAAACCAAGTATTTTTCAGGAATTTGGCAAATCTGATTAACAAGAGAGCTAATAAACAACGGTACTATTTGGAAAGAGCAGTTATGATAGAGAAAGCAAATCTAAATCACATAGGAAGTATATTTTTTAAAAAATAAGAAGGGATTAAAACTCGATTTTCCACACCACCAAATTATAGCTAACATCAATTTAGACTTTTCCTAATTATGCCTCTAGTACTGAGATAGCATTCAAGATTTTGCTATTCCTTTTTCCACCTCTAATAGATCCTACAACTCAACACAGGCGAATGCAAGAGTCTCACCAATCAATAAAAAGGGTAGCTTGAAAACCAAACAAAATCCATGATTATGGTCTTCCCAGATTTAAATTAAACTCCAGCTCTGGCCAAGCATGGTGGCTTGTGCCTGTAATCCCAGCACTTTGGCGGGAGGCCAACGTGGGAGGATCACTTGAGGCCAGGAGATTGCCCATAGCCTGGGCAATGTAGTAAGACTCCCATCTCTACAAAAAATTAGCCGGACATGGTGGCATGTGCCTGTAGTCCTAGCTACTTGGGAGGCTGAGGTGAGAGAATCACTTGAGCCAAGGAGTTTGAGGCTGCAGTAAGCTACGACTGTGCTGCTGCACTTCAACCTGGGTGACAAAGCAAGACTCTGTCTCTAAAAAAAAGTAGTAAGAATAGAGGCTGGGTATGGTGGTTCACGCCTGTAATCCCAGCACTTTGGGAGGCCGAGGCGGGCAGATCACCTGAGGAGGGGAGTTTGAGACCAGCCTGAACAACATGAAGACATCCTGTCTCTACTAAAAATACAAACTTAGCCAGGTGTGGTGGCACATGCCTATTTGTAATCCCAGCTACTTGGAAGGCTAAGGCAGGAGAACCACTTGAACCCAGGAAGTGGAGGTTGCAGTGAGTCAAGATCATGCCATTGCACTCTAGCCTGGGCAACAAGAACAAAACTCCATCTCAAAAAAAAAAAAAAAAAAAGACCAGACCAGATATAGTCCAAAGAAATAATACTCTGCATCCAAAACTGCATTTCTCTGCAGCCATTAAAATATACACCTCTCGGGCCGGGCGCGGTGGCTCAAGCCTGTAATCCCAGCACTTTGGGAGGCCAAGACGGGCAGATCACGAGGTCAGGAGATCGAGACCATCCTGGCTAACACGGTGAAACCCCGTCTCTACTAAAAAATACAAAAAACTAGCCGGGCGAGGTGGCGGGCGCCTGTAGTCCCAGCTACTCGGGAGGCTGAGGCAGGAGAATGGCATAAATCCGGGAGGCGGAGCTTGCAGTGATCTGAGATCCGGCCACTGCACTCCAGCCCGGACGACAGAGCCAGACTCCGTCTCAAAAAAAAAAAAAAAAAAAAAAAAAAAAATATGTATATATATATATATATACACACACCTCTCAAAAATTAAAAATAAATAAAAATATACACCTCTTTTCATATACACCTCAACTCATTTCAGACAACTGGAAATTTTAGGACAATATAAGATAATTTTTATGTCTAATCTCCCTGTAAAAGTATAATATAGAATATAAAACCATAATCTGATCCTTTTATACATTACTTTATCCTAAGTAAGCAAACAAATGGTACTGAAAAAAATTCTTGTTCAGTATAAACTGCAAACCAACATATAGATCAATATGCTCCTGCCTCACCTATTTTTAGAGGAAAAAAATGACTGTATCTCTTCATAGCTGTGCCATTCAACTTAAAGGGCACAAACACCAGAACAGAATGCACTTAGAAGAAGCAGCGTTTTTTCAATTCTTAAATTCTCTAGATTCTATGAGTAAATACTAAACTGTATCTTCAAAGGAGAAACAGGCTGGTTCTTTCAAAATATGGTCCACTTAAAGCACTTCTCCAGGTCAGATCAGCTGCTTTCTTTTTTCTTTTTTTTTTTTTGAGATGGAGTCTTCCTCGGTCACCAGGCTGGAATGCAGTGGCGCAATCTTGGCTCACTACCACCTCTGACTCCCTGGTTCAAGCAATTCTCCCACCTCAGCCTCCCGAGTAGCTGGGATTATAGGCACACACCACCACGCCCAGCTAATTTTTTTGTATTTTTAGTAGAGTCGGGGTTTCACCATGTTGGCCAGAATGGTCTCGATCTCCTGACCTCGTGATCCACCCACCTCGGCCTCCCAAAGTGCTAAGATTACAGGCGTGAGCCACCACGCCTGGCCATATCAGCTGCTTTCTATCCCCTCTCCACTAACCATACAGAGTTCATCATCTCATTCTGTAAACCCAGGCTTTCTTACTATTAACAACAGACAGCATGGTCAAATGGGCCCAGTTTTGAGTTCTGGCACTCTTGGTCTTGGACCTATTCTGGGTCCTTCACTGAAGATAGAACCACTATGACCCTCCTCTGACTTGCCCATGCCCTCAGGGCAAGATGTCCATGGGACCAGAGGACATACCTACCTGAAGACCCTCACTCCACTACTCTCAGCTATGCTCCAGATTCCAGGTTTTCCTGCCTAAGCAGCCCCAAACCCAAATCAGGGCCTTCAGTGGATTTCTTCTCATCTCCAACTTTGTCCTTCCATGGACAATAACCTTCTGTTATACATGTTCCATTGTCTGAATGGTGGGCAAGGGACAAACAACGGGAAGCCTAGATGGAGACTAGGCTTGTAGGATATCCCTGAACTATCCTATTCTGTCTCAGAAAAATAATTTCCCCTCAAAGTTCTAACAGTTTTTTTTTTTTATTTTGATTTACCGGGTGAGGTGGCACATGCCTGTGGTCCCAGCTACTCAGGAAGCTGAGGCAGGAGGTTCACTTGAAGCCAGAAGTTCAAGGCTGTAGTGAAATAAAATTATTAGGTTCCTTTTACAAAAATCTTTATTTATAACTACTAAATATTTAGAAATATGGGGATGGGGGCAGTGGCTCACACCTATAATCCCAACACTTTGGGAGGCTGAGGCAGGCGGATCACCTGAGGTCAGGAGTTCGAGACCAGCCTAGCCAACACGACGAAGCCTCATCTCTACTAAAAAATACAAAAATTAGCCAGGCATGGTGGCAAGTGCCTGTAATCCCAGCTACTTGGGAGGCTGAGACAGAAGAATCACTTGAACTCAGGAGATGGATATTGCAATGAGCCGAGATGACGCCACTGCACTCCAGCCTGGGCAAAAGAATGAGACTCGGTCTCAGAAAAAAAAAAAAAAATTAAAAATATGGAATGTGGGCTTCCATTCATGCCGTTGCCCAGGGACTGAAGTTGTTAGTAAAACCATGTCCCAAAAAGTTAAACCAGTAACTAACAGAAATTCTTGAGTTTGCAAGATAGTAGATAAGAAAAACAACTTTCTGAAACACTGAAACTCCCTCTGCTTGTAAGATAACAAAACTGGCTGAAATCAGTTGCAACCAATATAGCCAACTAGAGTTCACACTGAAGGAGCTTCACATAGCCTGAACTGCCACCACATGCTTCATATTAACTCCTCCCAAATTTGAACATGGGACCCATGAGTCATGAAGAGAAAACTGGGTACTGCCAAGGACTTTCCAGACCTCCCCTTTCCTTCCACCAATCACCTAGTAATCTCAGAATCTACCCGCTAAACCTGTTCAAATAAAATTACTGCACCAGGAGACAGATTTGAGCTTGACTCCTGTGAGTCAAACTGGCAACACAAGCTTTTCTTTTCTCAAAAACTCAGTGTCATAGTATTGTCTTATAGTGGGCAGCAAGCCCCTTTTGCTTGATAACATTAGGACCATGCCTACCTAGCACTATCACATACCAGTCTTTGTGATCCTAGATAAGTAATCACCTCTCTAAGCCTCTCTTTATCTCACCGTAAAATAAGCAAGCTGAAACCTTTTGGCTGGTTTCAGTGGCTCACACCTGTAATCCCAGACGTCTGGGAGGCCGAGGTGGGTAGATTGCTTGAGGTCAGGAGTTCGAGACCAGCCTGACCAACATGGTAAAACCCCATCTCCACTAAAAATACAAAAATTAGCCAGGTGTGGTGGTGCCTGCCTGTAATCCCAGCTACTCGGGAGGCTGAAGGGAGGCTGAAGCAAGAGAATCTCTTGAACCCAGGAGGTGGAGGTTGCAGTGAGCTGAGATCATGCCACTGCACTCCAGCCTGGGTAACACAGCAAGACACTGTCTCAACAACAACAACAAAAAACACCTGTCATAGGTTATTAATGTGATTATATAATTTTCAAAGTAATTTTGCAGGGTGTCTGGCCCACAGCCAACGTGTAACAAAAGAAAACTATTATTACATGCTCTGTCATCACTCTGTTTCCTATCATGGGCAAAAAGGGGACATGAAAGGACAAAAAAGTAGAGCCAATTTCAGATAAACTATAATTAAGAGAGCTGTCTGTGGGTCTCATTTTAAGGATTTGCTTTCATGGATTCCATGTTGGTCTGTCTGATGGTATTATTTTTCCTTTTTTTTCTTTTTTTGAGACAGAGTCTTGCTCTGTTGTCCAGGCTGGTATGCAATGGTGCACTCAAGACTCACTGCAGCCTTAACCCCAGGCTCAAGTGATCCTCCCATCTCAGCCTCCCTAGTAGCTGAGACTATAGGCATGTGCCACCACGACTGGCTAATATTTTTTGTATTTTGTAGAGACACGGTTTTGCCATGTTGCCCAGGCTGGTCTCAAACTCCTGGACTCAAGACATCTTTCTGCTTTGGCCTCCCAAAGTGCTGTGATTACAGGCCACTGCACCCAGCCTATTTTTCATTCTTCTCACTAAAGTGTAAGTTCTGATTCAGCAATTCGACCTCTGGGTATATATTCAAAAGAATGGAAAATAGGGTCTCAAAGAGATATTTGTACATCCATGTTCACAGCAGCATTATTCACAATAGCTACATGGTAGAAGCAAGTGTTTATCAACAAACGAATGGATAAGCAAAATGTGGTATATACATGCAACAGAATAATAGCCTTAAAAAGGAAATTCTGACATATGCTGCAACATGGATAACCTTGACGACATGCTAAAGCCAGTCACAAAACGGCAAATTCTGTATAATTCCACTTATATGAGGTAGTTAGAATATTCAAAATCATAGAAGAAAGTAGAATGATAGTTGCCAGCGCTGGGGGGAAGGGGGAGAGGAGGATGGAGAATTATTGTTTTATGAGTACAGAATTTCTCAGTTTTACAAAATGAAAATAATTATAGAGAAGGATTGGTGGTGATGGCTGCATGACATCATAAATGTATTTAATACCACTGAGCTGTTAAGAGGGTAAATTCTGTTAAGATGGTAAATTTTATGTTATGGTTAAGATGGCAAATTCTGTTATGTGGATTTTAACACAATAAAAAATTGGAAAATCAGACCAGACGCGGTGGCTCATGCCTGTAATCCCAGCACTTTGGGAGGCCGAGGCGGGCAGATCACCTGAGGTCAGAAGTTCGAGACCAGCCTGACCAACATGGACAAACCCCGTCTCTACTAAAAATACAAAATAAGCCTGGCGTGGTGACGCATGCCTGTAATCCCAGCTACTCAGGAGGCTGAGGCAGAAGAATAGCTTGAACCCGGGAGGAGGAGGTTGTGGTGAGCCAAGATCGCACCATTGCACTCCACCAGCCTGGGCAACAAGAGCGAAAAATCTGTCTCAAAAAAAAAAAAAATTGGAAAATGAAAAAAAAGATAAACTCAATAAGGGCAGGGATTTTTTTCTGTTTCTTCACTGCTATATCCCTTACTCTCAGGTAATTCTGACACAATGAGTATTTGTTAAGTAAGCTATTGGCCACAAAAAGCAAATATGAAGTGTTTATCTAATATTCCAACATCAATATATAAGCCTATATATGTAATATATACAATATAATATGTAAGCAAGCTTGGCCTGACCAGAAAATAAATTATTTATATATGGCTACTTCACTTAGTGCTTCCTCTAACTTTAGGACAGTTTCCTTAAAAATAAAATTAATGAATATTAGAGTATATATTTAATATAAAGGTATTTCTGATCTCTTCAACTTATCTTCCTCACCTGTCTACATAGGCATACTAATAGTAACTCCATACATAATCTCACCAGAGAGAATTACTAGCATAATTCAATTAACTAAATTGTACTGAAGCTCTGGTTTTAAGCTCCAAATATAATAGGATGTAACAGAAAGAAGTCCAAAAAAGCAGGTAGGAAAACGAAAACTTTCTTCCTGTTTCTCTTGAGTCTTGAATAATTCAATCCTACTAACTCCTAAAAACTCAAAGCCAAGTCTATGAACTATATCCTATACACCATGACACTCTCAAAAACATATTGTGTTTTTCAAATTTCCTTAATCAATCCATTTTTATCTTTCTGATGAAAGTTCATTTCCCAACTAAAGGTTAAAATATTATAGAAGTAAGTGATTCAGAATCAAATCTATTCTGAAACAGATTTAAATGACACTAATATTACACAAAAGACCCTTGCAGGTAGACAGAATGATGGCTGGTAAAAGAGAATTCAGCTACACATGCTGTGAGGCCTAACTGCAAATTAAAGTGTGGCAACAAGGGGGCAGGTTGTAGATGTTCTTTCTGTGTTACACAAGTCCCCAAACTAGCCTGGGTACTTATTCAAAGACACAATAAGATTGCATCCTCCATACTGGTCTGATTCTGAAACTCATCTACAACAAAAGACATCATCTTAAAACTCTCGGTGACCTCAAAATGCTATGAACAAAATACAAATATGATATTCTTGGTCACTGACAAAATAAACCTCTAATAGCCCTAAATTCCACTTAGATGGATTAACACAAATCTTCCCTGAACAGAATTCAAAGCTTTCTTTAAAAAAAAAAAAAAAAAAAAGACACAAAAGCCAAAAAACGACGACATATCAAGACCAAAACTACAAAGCTATAAATGTCCTGAAATGCCTCAAGGTGTGTAATTACTGAAGCTAATTAGTATTCTCAAAATTAAATATCCACTGCAATGCTCAAGGAATTGGAGAGGTGGGCAGAATGAAAGAATGGGCAGGCCGGTCACGGTGGCCCACGCCTGTAATCCCAGCACTTTGGGAGGCAGAGGTGGGAGGATCACCTGAGGTTAGGCGTTTGAGACCAGCCTGGCTAACATGGTGAAACCCCATTTCTACTAAAAATACAAAAAATTAGTCGAGCATGGTGGCACACACCTGTAATCCCAGTTACTTGGGAGGCGGAGGCAGGAGAATCACTTGAACCCAGGAGGCAGAGGTTGCAGTGAGCTGAAATAGGGTCATTGCACTCCAACTTGGGTAAAACTCCCTCTCAAAGAAAAATTAACATAAAAATAAGAAAGAATGGGCAAATGCGGCCGGGCGTGGTGGCCCACGCCTGTAATCCCAGCACTTTGGGAGGCCGAAGCAGGTGGATCACGAGGTCAGGAGTTCAAGACCAGCCTGGCCAAGATGCTGAAACCCCGTCTCTACTAAAAAATACAAAAATTAGGCCGGGCGCGGTGGCTCAAGCCTGTAATCCCAGCACTTTGGGAGGCTGAGACGGGCGGATCACGAGGTCAAGAGATCGAGACCATCCTGGCTAACATGGTGAAACCCCATCTCTACTAAAAAATACAAAAATTAGGCCGGGCGTGGCTCAAGCCTGTAATCCCAGCACTTTGGGAGGCCGAGACGGGCGGATCACGAGGTCAGGAGATCGAGACCATCCTGGCTAACATGGTGAAACCCCGTCTCTACTAAAAAATACAAAAAAAAAAAAAAAAAACTAGCTGGGCGAGGTGGTGGGCGTCTTTGGTCCCAGCTACTCGGGAGGCTGAGGCAGGAGAATGGCGTAAACCCAGGAGGCAGAGCTTGCAGTGAGCTGAGATCCGGCCACTGCACTCCAGCCTGGGCGACAGAGCAAGACTCCGTCTCAAAAAAAAAGAAAAAAAAATACAAAAATTAGCTGGGCATGGTGGCGTGCATCTGTAATCCCAGTTACTCGGGAGGCTGAGGCAGGAGAATCTCTTGAATCCAGAAGGCAGAGGTTGCAGTGAGCCGAGATCGCACCACTGCACTCCAGCCTGGGCAACAGAGCAAGACTCCGTCTCAAAAAAAAAAAAAAAAAAAAAAGAATGGGCAAATGAATCCCATCAAAAAGATAAAATTCAGATGTATCTCTCTAATAAAGAAAATAGCGTTCTAGAATTAAACAATATAACTTACTGAGAGAAGAAAAATGGTATCGACTTCATAAATCACAACTAAAATGTGAAATGTCTTATTGATGTTATTCACAGGAAAGTGAGAATTAGGTGGGCAAGAGGCTGAGAATTGCAATTTAATGTACACATATATATAGAGAGAGAGAGAAAAAGACAGAGACAGAGAGAGAGAGAGAGACAGACAGATAGAGAGGCACACAGGGTCTTGCTCTGAGGCCCAGGCTGGAGTGTAGTGGTATAATCATGAATCACTGCAGCCTCAACCTCTCAGACGCAAGCAATCCTCCCATCAGCCCCCTGAGTAGCTGAGACTATACACATGCACCACCATGCCTGGCTAATTTTTTTTTTTTTTTTTTTTTTTTTTACTTTTGTAGAAATGGGGTCTCCCTATGTTGCCCAGGCTGGTCTCTCTAACTCCTGGATTCAAGTGATCCTCCCAACTCAACCTTCCAAAGTGCTGGGACTACAGGTATGAGCCACTGCATCCAGACCTTTTTTTTTCTTTTTGGAGGCATGGTCTCTATTGTTCAGGCTAGAGTGCAATGACACAATCGTAGCTCATTGCAGCCTCAACCTCCTAGGCTCAAGCGATCCTCCTACCTCAGTCTCCCAAATACCTGGGGCTATAAGCACACACCAACACATCTAGCTTTTTTTTTTTTTTTTTTTTTTTTTTGGTAAAGTTTCACTATGTTGTCCAGGCTGGTCTCAGACTCCTGGCTTCAAGCAATTCTCCTGCCTCAGCCTCCTGAGCACCTGGAATCACAGGCATGCACCACCATGCCCAGCTAATTTTTGTATTTTTAGTAGAGACAGGGTTTTACCATGTTGGCCAGGCTGGTCTCAAACTCCTGACCTCAAGTAATCTGCCTGCCTCAGCCTCTCAAACTGCTGGGATGACAGGCGTGAGCCACCACACCCGGCCTACAAAAAAAAAAGGGCCGAGCACAGTGGCTCACACCTGTAATCCCAGCACTTTGGGAGGCTGAGGCGGGCAGATCACGAGGTCAGGAGATCGACCATCCTGGCTAACATGGTGAAACCCCATCTCTACTAAAAACATAAAAAATTAGCTGGGCGTGGTGGCAGGCACCTGTAGTCCCCGCTACTCAGGAGGCTGAGGCAGAAAAATGGCTTGAACCTGGGAGGCGGAGCTTGCAGTGAGCCGAGATCACGCCACTGCACTCCAGCCTGGGCAACAGAACGAGACTCCATCTCAAAAATTAAATAAATAAATAATAATTTTTTAACAATATAAAATTATTTTTATTTATTTATTTTTGAGACGGAGTTTCATTCTTGTTGCCCAGTCTGGAGTGCAATGGCGCAATCTCGCCTGACTGCAACCTCTCACTGCAACCTTTGCCTCCCGAGTTTAAGCAATTATCATGCCTCAGCCTCCGAATAGCTGGGATTACAGGCATGCGCCACAGGACCCAGCTAATTTTTGTATTTTTAGTAAAGACGGGGTTTCACCATGGTGGCCAGGCTAGTCTTGAACTCCTGACCTCAGGTGATCCACCTGCCTTGGCCTCCCAAAGTTCTGGGATTATAGGCGTGAGCCACAGCGCCCAGCCAAAAAAAAATTTATTAGCCGAATGTGGTGGTGCATGCCTGTAGTCCCAGCTACTTGGAAGGCTGAGGTGAGAGGATCGCTTGAGCCAAGGAGGTCAAGGCTGCAGTGAGCTGTGGTCACGCCGCTGCACTCCAACCTGGAGCGAGACCCTATCTAAATAAAGGTTAGCTATTATTTTGTGTTATTATTAAGTCTTCTTTAAACTAATACATTGGGATCACAATTTGTAAAATCTGGAAGAATTAATAACAACATGACCGGCCAGGTGAGGTGGCTAACGCCTATAATCCCAACACTTTGGGAGGCCGAGGCAGGTGGATCACCTGAGGTCAGGAGTTCAAGACCAGCCTGGCCAACATGGTGAAACCCCGTCTCTACAAAAATAAAAATAAAAAAAAAAATTGGCTGGGCATGATGGTGGGTGCCTGTAATCCCAGCTACTCAGGAAGCTAAGGCAGGAGAATCGCTTGAACCGAGGAAGCGGAGGTTGCGTGAGCCGAGATCACACCACTACACTCCAGCCTGGGTGACAGAGCGAGACTCCGTCTCAAAAACAAACAAAATAACAATAATAATAATAATAATATATGTTTTACAGCTCCTCCTAAACTGAGGGTCCTGCTTGCTTAGAATGAACAGAATAAGAAGGTCCAGAGGGATATCAGATTTTAAGGACCTCAATATGCACATTTGTTCAGGGAGTAAATATTAGATGCAATCTAATATTCCTATTCCAAAGAAATAAAATTCCCTGACAAACAAGTAAAAACTGTATCATGTTAACGGCTAGCTCAAGCTGCTCACAAGGTAAGCCATGGAGGGAGCAGGTATCTAAATCAGACCATTGAAAAGGCTTCAGAAGGAGGGAATACTTAAGCCTGATTCTCCAGGATAAGTAATATTTAGCCAAATAGAAAAGTAGGGAAACAAACCTATGTTCCTTGAGATTATTTTAGAGGTTTAGAGAGATCAATCATCCTCTCAGTTTCCTCATCTATAAAACAGAATAATAAGAGTACTTCTTTTGGAAGGTTATAGAAAAAAATAACATATGTAAAGTACATAGAACAGTGCAAACTCAACACTGTTAATACAGATGTACAGGTCACCATGATGTTTCTCAGAGCTGCAAGTATTGCATAAAGAAAGCTATAACATAAAGCTCAAACTCATGGAGAAATGAATGGCTTGAGAAGAATCTAGAGAGGTTAGTAGAAACAGGATTATAAAAAGTCTTACATACTAATAAAGCTGTATGAAATTCATAAAGGACTTTTGGAAAGGAGTTACATCATCAGATTTCTATTTTAGAAAGATTACTTTTGCTACAATGTGAATGGCTTAGAAAAAAAAAAACGGAGACAAGAACACTAGACAGAAAAAAATGTGAAAGTACTCTGGCCCATGCCAGGCGTGGTGGCTCACGCCTGTAATGCCAGCACTTTGGGAGGCCGAGGCGGGTGGATCACGAGGTCAGGAGTTCAAGACCAGCCTAGCCAAAGCGGTGAAACCCCGTCTCTACTAAAAATACTAAAATTAGCTGGATGTGGTGGCAGGCGCCTGTAATTCCAGCTACTCGGGAGGCTGAGGCAGAGAACTGCTTGATCCCAGGAGGTGGAGGTTGCAGTGAGCCAAGATCGTGAGATTGCACCACTACACTGTAGCCTGGGCAATAAGTGAGACTCCATCTCAAACAAACAAACAAAAAAAGAATAAGAAAAGTACTCTGCCTGTAGAATGAGTAGAATGAGGGGACTCTGACTTAAGATACACTGAGGACATAAATACTTTAAGACTTTTTTTTTTTTTTTTTTTGAGACAGAGTCTTGCTCTATCGCCCAGGCTGGAGTGCAGTGGCGCAATCTCAGCTCACTGCAAGCTCTGCCTCCTGGGTTCATGCAATTCTCCTGCCTCAGACTCTCGACTAGCTGGAACTACAGGCGCCTGCCACCATGCCTGGCTAATTTTTTGTATTTTTAGTAGAGACGGGGTTTCACCGTGTTAGCCAGGATGGTCTCGATCTCCTGACCTTGTGATCCATCTGTCTTGGCCTCCCAAAGTGCTGGGATTACAGATGTGAGCCACCACGCCTGGCCTATCTTGAAGACTTTTATCTGGATATGGTGGCATACACCTGTGGTCCCAGCTGGTCGGGAGGTTGAGGTGGGAGGACCACTTGATCCTGAAAGGTCGAGGATGCAGTGAGCCCTGCACTCCAGCCTAGGCAACACAGCAAGATCCTATCTCCAAAAAAAAAAAAAAAAGACTTAGTAACATATGAGATGTGTGTGATGACTGGGAGAGAAGACATCTAAGAAGACACCTGGGGGACTAGACAGAAAAGCAGCTCTCAAAGTGTGGCCTGGAACCCCTGTGAATCCCCAAGACTTTCATGGAACCTACATGATCAAAACCATTTTCACGGTAGTAGTAAAACCCTGTTTGCCTTTTTCACTGTCATGCTCTCATGGGTATATGGTAGCATTTTCCAGAAGATATATGAAATGGAATATTGTAACTAATTTGAATGAAAATACAGTCATGAGAATCCAGCTGTCTTCTATTAGTACCATCATTAAAAATAATTACAAAAATGAAAAAAATGCTACATTTCTCACCAAATTTTGTTGCTGCTGTTTTGTAAAAAATTATTTTTCATAAAAATTTACTTTCATGTTAACATGCAATGGGTTTACTGTCACTTTCAGTAAATTTATACTTTTTTAAGTAGATATTTTAAATTTTTTCAGTTTTAACTTCTAATAATTAATATTTAATGTTACAACTCACAAAGACAAAAGCTCTCTGGATACTTCAGTCATTTTTGAGAGTGTTAAGGGGTTCTGATACCAAAAAGTTTGAGAACCACTAAGTGGGTAATATTTCTACTCACTGAAATAGGAATACTGAAGAAGAAACAGTTTGGAAAGAGAAAGTCCTGTTTCATACATAATAAATATGTTATGCCCATGGGCAGACAAATTAAAGTGTGCAATGGGTAGTTATACCAGTAGAACTGGAAATCTAGAACACCAAACTGAGAGTAGTTGAAACCTTGGATTTTAAACAGGGTCACAGAGGGAGAATACACAGTGAGAACAGTGGCATAGTAACCAAAGAAAAGGCTAGAAGAGAAGCAGAGGCCTCAAGACACACCAATTTTTTTTTTTTTTAAGCAAAGTCTCGCTCTTGTCCCCCAGGCTGGAGTGCAATGGCGCGATACCAGCTCACTGCAACTCTGCCTCCTGGGTTCAGGTGATTCTCTTGCCTCAGCCTCCCGAGTAACTGGGATTACAGGCGTCTGCCACCATGCCTGAAAATTTTTTATATTTTTAGTAGAGATGGGGTTTCACCATGTTGGCCAGGCTGACCTCTAATTCATTATCTCAGGTGATCTGCCCACCTCAGCCTCCCAAAGTGCCAGGATTACAGGCGTGAGCCACCGCACCTGGCCAAGACACACCAATATTTAAAGGGATAAAGAAAAGGAATATTTTGAGTGGCAACTATCTGAGGCCAGTGTCATGCAGGTAATAAAAAGAATTTACCAAGACAGCTGTAGGTAAAGAAAGGCATATTTATTTATTAGAGAAAGTAGGAAAGTATGTTGGAAGGAAGCAAAGGACAAGTCAGCAAGAGAAGAACTGGCCGCCAGGAGACACAAAGGCTTGCTGGGGATTCTATAAGATGGTGCTTGTGCTATGTGCTGAAGAGGGTTAATGATAACACCTTGTGCAGTACTGACAATGCCAAGGCTGCAGTAAGCTAACTTGCATTTTTCTATCAGCTGAGGGTCTGGTGATAGCTGGGTGCAGGAAGATTATGAGTTATTTGTGCAGGAGGGCTATGTGTCCTGGACCACGAAGGCAGACTTACAGTTTATCTGCTTTCTCTTTTTGCTTTCCGTTGGTCCTGCCAGCCTGACTCCTTTTCCCGAATTAGGACTCCACATGGAAGAGGCTTCCATATGGAGGGGGAAAAAGTTATAAAAATGATAAATAAAATAAAAAATCTAAGAGGACATCACTAGCTATAAATTAAAGAAAAAAAGATGGTCAGGGCTCTGAAGAAAAGAAAAAACAGCAAAAACCAAATCCATAACTAGTAGTGGCAGGAGAAATAGGATGAAAAAATGAAATCCAGCATTAACTCCAAAATCTCATTTTCACCAAATATTTCAATCCTTTTTCATATAATACTTTTTTCTTATCAGGGTTACTAATAAACAACAGAATGGTTTTGGGCTCATCTCCTTTGCCTTCTTGGTTTACCCTCCAGAGGAAATGCAAACAAGAAAGAAAATAACCAAAAGGATAGAGATGGAAAGAAAAGGAAAGATCCCCTGAAATGTTAGGAGGGAATTGACTGATGCAGTGACTCAATGAAGAGACATTCGTTCATGCAACAAATAACCACTGAGTAACCACTTGCAAGGCACCATGATAGGCAATGTTGAAAACAGCTGACTAATATACAAAGCTATACCCAGATTCATCAGCAGAAGCAGCACACTGGAAATACAAATAAAACTCTACTGGTAAGACTAGCACAGAGGCAGCTCTATTCCAAAGGTGGTTCTAGGATATGACTCCAAGAGCTCAAAGTCATCTAATTACTGAAAAGTGGCCTAATTCCAGAAAATAACTGCAAAGGAATATTTCAAATGTTTGATAGCCTGTGGCAATACCATGTCTTGCTGATAAGCACACCGTGGAATACACAGATAAATCTTTAAGAAATCTTAGTATATACACTACATTGTCAAACTCTGATCTAAGCTCTAAAACAAATAATAAAGCTCAGAGGAGAATTACCTAGCTAGATGCACTTAGGTTGGAAAGGCTGCTTTAATTGGTCAACCTACCCTTTAAATGTAGAAGCTGTGATTTTATAAACATGACCATATTTTTTAACAAAGAATAAAAAGATTAGAATAGAAAAAAAGCACATGATAACACCCAGAATTCAGCATTATATCCAAAAAGAACCCTGAACAAGAAAGGATATATTATCATGCACAAGCTGTCACTAAAATATTTTCACACCATCATCTTGTGCTATGGTAGCTGACCTACTTCTAGCTCTAAGCCTATATCTGATTGATTTGCAATTTTCTGGAATTTTGTGGGCTTCAAGAGACACTGAACAAGATCAGAAGTATCTTTTTTGTCTGAGCTCTATTTGGCTGCCATTCCCTTTTTAAGAACTCGAGAAAGAAAGGAATTATTGGATAGTAGTCAGTAACAATAGGTGTAATAATGCTAATGAAAACTTTACAGGTTGCAGGAGGGGATTCCACTTCTGGCTAACAGAGTAACAAGAATCAGAATACCTTCCTAGGAGAAATAACTAAAAAAAAAAAAAAGACAAAATATATAAGTTACTGGGCATCAGGCAGTGAAGGATAGTGATTCCTGGGAGATGGGAAACAAACCAGGTAAGTCCTGTGATTATCCAGGCTTAATCCCTAAACAGTGTTTCCAAGGAATTTAACAGGGAAGGAGAGTCTAGGGGGAACAAGGGCAGAGTCCAGTATGCTCCCTGAGTGAAGAAAATAGGACTAAGGCCAAATGCAGTGGCTCACATCTGAAATCCCAGCACTTTGGGAGGCTGAGACAGGAAGAACACTACAACTCAGGAGTTCGAGACCAGCTTGGCAACACAGTGAGACCCCATCTTTACAAAAAATAAAACAATTAGCCAAGCAAGGAGGAATGTACCAGTGGTCCCAGCACTTTGGGAGGCTGAGGCAAGAGGATCACTTGAGCCCAGGAGTTCGAGTTGCAGTGAGCCATGATTGCACCGCTGCACTCCAGCCTTGATGACAGAATGAAATCTGTCTAAAAAAAAAAAAGAAATAAAGAAATATGTAATTACCAGGCTGGGTGAGGTGGCTCATGCCTGCAATCCCAGCACTTTGGGAGGCGAGGCGGGTGGATCACCTGAGGTCAGTTTGAGACCAGCCTGGCCAACATGGTGAAACCCTGTCTCTACTAAAAATACAGAAAATTAGCCAGGTAGGGTGGTGGTCGCCTGTGATCCCAGCTACTCAGGAGCCTAAGGCAGGAGAATCACTTGAACCCGGAAGGCAGAGGATGCAGTGAGCCTAGATCGTGCCACTGCACTCCAGCCTGGGCAACAAGAACAAAACTCAGTCTCAAAAAAAAAAAAAAAAAAGAAAAAAGAAAAAAAAGAAAAGAAATATGTAATTACCATATCCCCAGCAATTAGACTCTTAAGCATTTATCACAAATAAAAACTAATAATTATACAAAAATCTGTACATGAATATTCATAGTAGCTTTATAGGCAATAGACAAAAATTGGAACCAACACAGAAGTCCTTCAACAGTTGAATGATTAAGCAAACGCATACAGCTACACCATGGAACACTACTCAGCAATCAAAAGGAACAAATTATTGATATATGTAACAACTTTGATGAATCTCCAGAGAATTAAGCTAAATGGGGCAGGGGTTGGGGTAAGCCAATCTCAAAAAGAAGAAAAGCCAACTGTATATACTGTAGGATTCTATCTATGTAATATTTTTGAAATAACCATATTATAGAGATGGAGAACATATTAGTGGTTTCCAGGGAATGGGGTAGAGGGAAGAAGGTGTAGTTATAAAAGGGCAATAAGAAAGATCCTTGAAGGGATGGAACTGTTCTGCATCTTCACAGTGATGGTGGATACACAAACTCACACATTATGAAATTCAAAGACTGGCATACACAAATACAAGTACATGTAAAACTGGACAAATGTGAATAAACTCTGTAAATTTTACCAATGGCTACCTCCTAACTTTAATATTCTACTATAGTTATGTGATGTTACCAATGGAAGACACTGAGTAAAAGGATATCATAGGATATTGCTATACTCTTTTTACAACTTCCTATAAATCTATATGTTTCACAATGAAAAGTTAAAATGACTGACTGATAAATGATACAAATTATAGCATTTATAAAGACACTTGGAAAGTTATTACAACTACATTCCACATGTGCAAAGAGCTATAGTAAAAACTAAGCAGCCAGGACTGGTGGCTCACGCCTGTAATCCCAACACTGTTGGAGGCCAAGGCGGGTGGAATACCTGAGGTCAGGAGTTTGAGACCAGCCTGGCCAACACGGCGAAATCCTGTCTCTACTAAAAATACAAAAAATTAGCCAGGTGTGGTGGTGGGCACCTGTAATCCCAGCAACTTGGGAGGCCGAGGCAGGAGAATCGCGTGAACCCAGGAGGTGGAGGTTGCAGTGAGCTGAGATCGAGCCACTGCACTCCAGCCTGGGCAAAAAGCGCAAAACTGTCCAAAAAAAAAAAAAAAAAAAAAGTGAGCATGTCAGGCAGAAGTAAAAACAAAAACAAAAACAAAAACTTTGAATTGTTTGAGATTAAAAATATACTATATGGGACTAACAACAGATTAGAAATTGCAGAAGAAAAAATCAGGGGAAAAAAATTTGAGAACACAGCAATAGAACTACCCAAAACAGAAACAGGAAAAAATAAATACTGAAATAAAATGCATAGCTGGGCACTGCAGCTCATAGCCATAATCCCACCACTTTGGGAGGCCGAGGTGGGAAGACTGCTTGAGCCCAGGAGTTGCAGGCCAGTTTGGACAATAAAGCAAGACTCCAACTCTACAAAAATGTTTTTTTTATTTTAATAAATTATCCTGGTATACGTGTAGTCTCAGCTATTTGAGAGGCTGAGGTGGGAGGACTGCTTCAGCCCAGAAGGTTGAGGCTGCAGTGAGCTGGGATCCTGTCACTGCATTCCAGCCTGGGCGACAGAGGGAGATTTCATCTCAAAAAAAAAAAAAAAAGGCCTACCTAATACATCTGTCAATGCATTTTTCAAGGAAGAGAAAGTGAAAAAAAAATTAAAGAAATAATAATTTAAAAGTTTCCAAACTGGAGTATAACGATAAACACACAGATCTAAGAAGCGCAATGAACCACACCAAGGCATATCATTACCAGAATATATATACACACACACACATACACACACACACACACACATATATATTTTTTTTTTGAGACAGGGTCTTGCTCTGTCTCCCCAGGCTGGAGTGTAGTGATACGATCTTGGCTCACTGTAACCTCCACCTCCCAGGTTCAACTGATTCTCATACCTCAGCCTCCCTAGTAGCTGGGACCACAGGCACACACCACCACGCCTGGCTAACCTTTTTATTTTTAGTAGAGAGAGGGTTTTGCCATGTTGGCCAGGCCAGTCTCGAACTCCTGGCCTCAAGTAATCCACCCACCTCGGCCTCTCAAAGTGCTGGGATTACAGGAGTGAGCCACCATGCCTGGCTCTTTTATTTTATCTTTTTAAGAGATGACGTCTCGCTGTGTTGCCCAGGCTGGAGCTCAATGGCTATTCACAGGCATGAACATTGTGTTCTACAGCCTCAAACTCCTATGCTCAAGTGATCCTCCTACCTCAGGCCTCCCAAGTAGCTGAGACTACAGGCTTCATGAACCACCACACCCAGCTAAGGGAAAATCTTAAAAGCAGCCAGAGCAAAAGGATACATGTAACAGTGGTCTCCAACCTTTTTGGCACCAGGGACTAGTTTTGTGGAAGACAAATTTTCCATGGACAGTAAGGCGATGGTTTCAGGATGAAACTGTTCCACCTCAGATCATCAGGCATTAGATTTGCCTAAGGACTGCAACCTAGATCCCTCACATGCATAGTTCACAATAGGGTTCACACTCCTCTGAGACTAATGCCACCGCTGATCTGACAGGAGGCTGAGTTCAGGGGGTAATGTTCACTCGCCTCCTGCTCACCTCTTGGACCAGTACTGGTCTATGGCCCAGGGACTGGGGAACCCTGACATATAGAAGAACAAAAATAAAGATGACAACAGAATCCTCTCTCTCTTTTTTTTGAGATGGAGTTTCGCTCTTGTTGCCCAGGCTGGAGTGCAATGACGCAATCTCGGCTCACCACAACTTCCAACTCACTGGAAGCTATTCAAGCCCAAAGACAATGAAGTAGCTCAAAAAACTAACAC
The DNA here is from genome assembly GCF_024542745.1 of Macaca thibetana thibetana. Taxonomy (NCBI): domain Eukaryota; kingdom Metazoa; phylum Chordata; class Mammalia; order Primates; family Cercopithecidae; genus Macaca; species Macaca thibetana. The sequence goes on from NC_065588.1 coordinate 53,699,445, forward strand.
CAAGTGTTAGCTCATGTCTATAATCCCAACACTTTGGAAGCCCAGCAGTTCAAGTCTATAGTACACTTTTTTTTTTTTTTTTTTTGAGCTGGAGTCTCCCTCACCCAGGCTGGAGTGCAGTGGTACGATCTCGGCTCACTGCAAGCTCCGGCTCCCGGGTTCACACCCTTCTCCTGCCTCAGCCTCCTGAGTAGCTGGGACTACAGGCACCCGCCAACACACCCGGCTAATTTTTTGTATTTTTAGTAGAGACAGGGTTTCATCGTGTTAGCCAGGATGGTCTCGATCTCCTGACCTCGTGACCTGCCCGCCTCAGCCTCCCAAAGTGCTGGGATTATAGGTGTGAGCCACCATGCCTGGCCTTTTTTTTTCAGACTGAGTCTTGCTCTGTCGCCCAGGCTGGAGTGCAATGGTGCAATCTCGGCTCACTACAACCTCCGCCTCCCAGGTTCAAGCAATTCTCCTGCCTCACCCTCCCCAGTAGCTGAGATTACAGACACCCACCAATATGCCTGGCTAATTTTTGAATTTCTGGTAGAAATGGGGTTTTGCCATATTGGCCAAACTGGTCTCAAACTCCTGACCTCAGGTAATCTACCTGCCTTGGCCTCCCAAAGTGCTGGGATTATAGGCATAAGCCAGGACGCCCAACCTATAGTACACTTGAACTTGTAATGCCTGTGAATAGCTACTGTACTCCAGCCTGGGCAACACAGCAAGACCTCATCTCTAACAAAATAAAATAAAACAAAACAACATAAAGATCATCCAGTTTGGGGAACAAAAAGAAAAAAGAATGAAGAAAAATGAACAAAGTCTGAGAGACCTTTGGGACACCATCAAGCACACTAACAAATACATACTAGGAGTCCTATGAGAGGAGAAAAAGGGGCAAGAATAATATTTAGCAAAATAATGGCCAAAAGCTCAAATTTGATGAAAATCATTATTTATACATCCAGGAAGCTCAATAAATTCCAACCAGGAAAAACTCAGAAATCTACACCTAGACACACAATCAAACTGTTAAAAAACAAAGACAAAGAGAATCTTGAAAGCAGCAAAAGTGTCTTATCACACAAGAGATCCTTAAGATAACACATATTTTTCATCAGAAACCATGGAAGCTAAGAGAATGTGAACCAAGCATTCCCAAAATCCAGCAAAACTATCCTTCAAAAACAAAGGAGAAAAAGATATTCCCAGATAAAGAGACAGACATAATTCATCACCAGCAGACCTACTCTACAAGAAATGGCTCTACTCTAGGCTGGGTGTGGTGGCTCTGTAATCCCAACACTTTGGGAGGCCAGTGTGGGCTCCTGAGGTCAGGAGTTTGAGACCAGCCTGGCCAACATGGAAAAATCCCATCTCTACTAAAAATACAAAAAATCAGCCAGGCGCGGTGGCTCACGCCTGTAATCCCAGCACTTTGGGAGGCCGAGGCGGGTGGATCACAAGATCAGGAGATCGAGACCATCCTAGCTAACAAGGTGAAACCCCGTCTCTACTAAAAAATACAAAAAAAAACTAGCCTGGCGAGGTGGTGGGCGCCTGTAGTCCCAGCTACTCGGGAGGCTGAGGCAGGAGAATGGCGTGAACCCGGGAGGCGGTGCTTGCAGTGAGCTGAGATCGCGCCACTGCACTCCAGCCTGGGCAACAAGTGAGACTCTGTCTCAAAAAAAAAAAAAAAAAATCACTTGAATCTGGGAGGCGGAGGTTAAAGTGAGCTGAGATCACGCCACTATACTCCAGCCTGGGTGACAGAGCAAGAGCCTGTCTCAAAAAAAGAAAAGAAAAGAAAAGAAATGGCATAGCATGCGCAGTGGTGGCTCATGCCTGTAATCCCAGCACTTTGGGTCGCTGAGGTGGGCGGATCACTCGAGTTCAGGAGTTCTAGACCACCCTGGCCAACGTGGTAAAACCCCATCTCTACTGAAAATACAAAAATTAGCCAGGCATGGTGGCATGCACTTGTAGTCCCAGCTACTTGGGAAGCCGAGGCAGGAGAATCACTTGAACCCAGGAGGCGGAGGTTGCAGTGAGTGAACTGAGAAAGCGCATGCATACTTTTAATATGTGCAGTTTACTGTATGTCAACTATACTTCAATAAAGGTCTTTTTTTAAAAAGACAGAGAAAGAAAAATAGGACAAATGTATTAAGGCTGGCCACTCAATAACTGATATGATACTACTGCAATTAATGTAATCTGTATATAAGCATTTAAATGCACCAAGAAAGGTCCTATAAGAAACTCTAATAAGGCTTCTTAAAGGTGAAAATACCTATGAACAGTATCTCAAGCAGAAAGAAATCAAGAGATTTCTGTTATCTATATTAATCACCTCTTAAGAAAGAATTCCCTAGTTATACATATTTATCTTATATGGATATTCATGCAAATACATTTTAACTATTTCAAAATGTTTTATCTACTTTATAAAAAATTATAAGGCTGGACGCGGTGGCTCACGCCTGTAATCCCAACACTTTGGGAGGCCGAGGCAGGTGGATCACAAGGTCAGGAGTTCGAGACTAGCCTGGCCAACATGGTGAAACCCCGTCTCTACTAAAAATACAAAAAAAATTAGCTGGGCACGGTGGCGGGCGCCTGTAATCCCAGCTACTAGGGAGGCTGAGGCAGGAGAATCATTTGAACTCGAGAGGCAGAAGTTGCAGTGAGCTGAGATCGTGCCATTGCAGTCCAGCCTGGGCCACAGGGAAAGACTCCATCTCAAAAAAAAAAAAAAAATTAGAGCTGGGCACAGTGGGTCACGCCTGTAATCCCAGTACTTTTGAGGCCGAGGCGGGCAGGTCACCTGAGGTCAGAAGTTCGAGACCAGCCTGACCAACATGGAGAAACCCTGCCTCTACTAAAAATACAAAATTAGCCGGGCGTGCATGCCTGTAATCCCAACAACTTGGGAAGCTGAGGTGGGAGAATTGCTTGAACCCGGGAGCGGAGGTTGTGGTGAGTTGAGATGGTGCCACTGCACTCCAGCCTGGGTAACAACAGTGAAACTCCATCTCAAAAAAAAAAGGTGATCCATCCACCTCAGCCTCCCAAAGTGCTGGGATTACAGGTGTGAGCCACTGCGCCCAGCACTGAACTCACTCTTGATACACTCTGCATCTCAATTTCTTCATCTACTAAATGGGTACAATAATACTTCCAACACCATGGAGTTGTGTAAGGATTAAATGAGAACAGAGATATCACACTTAATTTTGCCTGGCACATAGAAAGTGATCCATAAATGTTATCTATTATTACCTGAATAAATGCTCAGCCTCCATGAGTCCAGTGCTGGAATGGCGTCACATATAAGAAACAAGTCTAACCTCAGGGGGGCAGGGAAAAAAACAAAAAAAAGCATGTTAAAAGCAATTTTAAACCTTAATATATTAGATTCAATTCAAAATCCACAGCAGCACCTGTTAATATCTTTCCCAATTTCTTTGGCTCACAATGTTTCTCCTAACACTGCCCCTGCCCTTAACCCTCTATATCCATTCCCACTGTCAATTCACAATAAAAAAAAAAAACCCTGTATTTTGTTCCTGTCCACATCGACCCCCTTTTTGTATGAGCAGTTCTTGTCTATCGCTTTCTAACATAAATTAATCACCCAGTCTACTCCCTGAAATTCTTCAGCTGTTTTTTACTCATTAAAAAGAGTAGTCTAGACCAGGCACGGTGGCTCACGTCTGTAATTCCAGCACTTTGGGAGGCCGAGGCGGGTGGATCACGAGGTCAGGAGTTCAAGACCAGCCTGGCAAAGATGGTGAAACCCCGTCTCTACTAAAAAAAATACAAAAATTAGCCGAGTGTGGTGGCGGGTGCCTGTAATTGCAGCTACTCAGGAGGCTGAGCCAGAGAATTGCTTGAATCCAGGAGGCGGAGGGTGCAGTGAACTGAGATCGTGCCACTGCACTCCAGGCTGGGTGACACAGTGAGACTCCATCTCAAAAAAAAAAAAATAGTAGTCTAGGCTGGGCATGGTGTCTCACACCTGTAACCCCAGCACTTTACTTTGGGAGGCCAAGGCAGGTGGATCACCTACGGTCAGAAGTTCGACACCAGCCTGGCCAATATGGTGAAACACCATCTCTACTAAAAATACAAAAAATTAGCTGGGCAAGGTGGCATGCACCTGTAATCTCAGGTACTTGGGAGGCTGAAGGAGGAGAATGGCTTGAACCCAAGAGGCAGAAGTTGCAGTGAGCTGAGATCACACCATTGCACTCCAGCCTGGGCAACAAGAGCAAAACTCCATTTCAAAAAAAAAAAAAGTCTGGAACTGAGCAAGCAAAACTAGGCTCTCTCTTAATAGATGAGAAACAGAAGTGAAAAGAGACCAGAGGCAGAATTTTATTCTGTGAACATAAGTAAGCATTGCAAGTATATAATTTAGTATTTCTTCACCCTAAAAGCAGTAGTTATTATTATTATTACAAGACCCTGAGGGCTGTCTATTTAATTTATTTCAGGAGGCCACCATTGGAACCCTTTATATGCCCAAGTCAGTCATATCCTTGGAAGCCTTCAAAACACCCAAGCCCTACTGTGTTCTACGCTAAAGTGAGAATATCCCTAACTCACCATTTTGTTTTATAACCCTGTTCCACAAATACCACATCATGAAAGTCTGCCCTCTTGATACCTTAACAAAGGTTTCTATGAAAAAGTTCTAGGTTTTTTTTTTTTAATAGCCCCTGCACATCACGGTTTTAACATTAGGAATGTGGAGTAGTTGACTAAAGTTGCGAAGGAATGACCAGAGGATATTGCCCTTCCCCTTTTCACCACTAATGCTGGTCCTAAAACACTACTCCTGTAGTAAACTTTTTCCCATGAAATACCTTGTTCTCCCCTATACGAAATATTTACTAGTTTCCTTTCCCTATTGGCACTCAAGCCATGCACGGATACATCTAATTTTTAAGTGGGCACAGTGGGTTCACACTAAGAACTTTGTCACACCAAGAGGTCACTCTCTAACTCTGATGAATAGAATCAAGAGCAACATAATTTTGACTTTCTTGCCCTAATTGTAATCATATCATAATTGAAAGTGAAATACTGTGGGCCGGGCATGGTGGCTCACACCTATAATCCCAGCACTTTGGGAGGCTGACGCAGGCGAATCACGAGGTTAGGAGTTTGAGACCAGCCTGGTCAACATGGTGAAACCCCATCTCTACTAAAAATACAAAAATTAGCCAGGCATGGTGGTGGGCGCCTATAATTCCAGCTACTCAGGAGGCTGAAGCAGGGAAATCGCTTGAAACTGGTCAGGGGGTAGGCAGGGGAAAGGGGCAGAGGTTGTAGTGAGCCAAGATCGCGCCACTTCACTCCAGCCTTGGGTGAAAGAGCGAGAGAGACTCTGCCTCAAAAAACAAAAAAAAAAAAAGAAATCTTTTATTGTTCTTGTTCATATCTGTACCTGCAATTCTAAACAGTGTCTCACACATAATAAGCACTGAAACAGTTTTCTAATTGTTTGGTGCATTTACAAAGCTAAGAAGTTACTTCTTCTGAAGTAAACTTGGGTTTCCTAAGGTGTTTAAAACTTATTTGTATAGCCAATAAAATGGCCAAACTGTCAAAACATTGTTCTTTTCTTCATTCTAACAATCTGCCTTGTATTCTCAGAAATCTCTCGTTGGGCGCAGTGGCTCACACTTGTAATCCCAGCACTTTGGGAGGCCGAGGCAGGGGGATCATGAGGTCAGGAGATCGAGACCATCCTGGCCAACATGGTGAAACCCTGTCTCTACTGAAAAAATACAAAAAAAATTAGCCGGGTGGCGTGCGCCCATAGTCCCAGCTACTCGGGAGGCTGAGGCAGGAGAATGGTGTGAACCCGGGAGGCGGGGCTTGCAGTGAGCATTCTCTCTCTCTCTCTTTTTTTTTTTTTTTTTTTGAGATGGAGTCTTACTCCGTCATGCAGGCTGGAATGCAATGGCGTGATCTCGGCTTACTGCAACCTCCACCTCCCGGGTTCAAGCCATTCTCCTGCCTCAACCTCCCAGTTAGCTGGTATTACAGGTGCCCGCCACCATGCCCGGCTAATTTTTGTATTTTTAGTAGCGACGGAGTTTCACCATGTCGGTCAGGCTGGTCTCAAACTCCTGACCTCAAGTGATCCGCCTGCAGCCCTCTCTTCCTTTCTCTGAAGGTAAAATTTACACTTGGAAAATAAGATCGCAGTCATATCTGGCAGTTAACTGTTCTCTGCCTCCGTGGGGCCCAAATCCAATCTTCTGAGGCAGCAGCAATTGTCAAAGCTCTGACTACCAGCATAGCACTGAGGAGCACTTCACAGTTTAGAACCATTTAGACTAAATTGACCCAAGTAGCAAACATCTATAAGAGAATCACTGCTGATAAGACTTCTATGAAGGATTCCAAATGTCTTAAAGATAACTTCACAGGAGTGGAAAGGAGCTGAACTCAGCCATCTGACTACGGAAGCGTTCTATAAACCTTTAGGCCAGGCATGGTGGCTCACACTTGTAATCCCAGCACTTTGGGAGGCCGAGGTGGGCGGATCACAAAGTCAGGAGTTTGAGACCAGCCTGGCTGGCGTGGTGAAACACTGTCTCTACTAAAAATATAAAAATTAGCTGGGCATGGTGGCACACATCTGTAGTCCCAATTTCTCGGGAGGCTGAGGCAGCAGAATCGCTTGAACCCGAGAGGTGGAGGTTGCAGTGAGCCGAGATCACGCCACTGCACTTCAGCCTGGGCAACAGAGCAAGGCTCCATCTCAAAAACTAAACCAAACTAAACTAAATAAAATAAAATAAAATAGCTTTAATAATGACCCTGTCACCAGAAAAACAGACACTTTGTCCTAGCCTTCTAATCAGCTGTATTTAGCAGCCAACATCCATCTTTTGCAATAAAATGCCACCTCTTAGTTCCTATTCCTATCAAATTATCACAGGTTTGGGCAATAGATAAATCAGAAACTACAGTTAACTTGTCTAGGACCCAAGACAATTAATAAAACTTACTTGGAGAAGCAGAATAGCCTCTAGTCACCTGAAGACAAGTTTTAAAGATCCTAACAACTGTTAACACTTGGGCACACCAAAATGATTATAATCTGAAAAACAGCCACATGTCACTTCCAATGGTGTCATTATACAAAAAGTGATCTTCCCCCTCCGAAATCGTTTTTAAAGTCAGCTAAATCTTGAACAATGACTTCTACTCTTCTCTAAAATAGAAGCTATGACAGCTACCTTAATGAGATGCCTGATAAACTCAGGGCAAGGGGCTCACTGTGCTGACATTCTCACCTCACCTAGGACTTCTGCTGATTCATCCTGATGGGCTGACAAGTCACTGACTTGCCAAATAATCTTGTTTATTTCACATATAAAAATACTGTCTACTCAAGACAACTACTAGCCAGATACCTTCTCCTGCTCCTGCTACACAGCCTTTCCCTCTCTGACTTCATGGAACAACTAGCAACAACAAAATATATATGTATATTTCAGGTGACTATTAGTAACTCTCTATAACTAACAAGCCATAAAGGGCTGGAAACAGAGCCCATAAAAGGGCCAGAGTGTTAACCCTCAGCAATTTGCCAGTTTTTCAAAGAGATCAAAATCACCTGGGGAAGAAACAATAGCTTTTCAGGATTAACAGATGTTTGGTATTATTACAGTAATCTGAAAAATAGTTGCCAAGCTGGGACCCGAAAATATCAGTCGCGAGGCACACCAAGTAATTACAGAAATATTTAAGTAAGTAAGCTTTGTTCTAACATGAACTTCAAAAAGAAAGACAAGTCAGGGCAATAAAAACAAGCAGAAAACATCCATTTCATTGTAAAAGAATGAAAGAGAGAAAGGGAAGGGGAAAAAGAGAAACAATAAAGAACTATGCCCATGTTTAACATGGCCACAGTTACGTGTAGCAATTCCCATCAAGAAGTGCAGTTCATCTCAAAAAAAAAAAAAAGTACAGTTCATTTCCCCACCCCTTAAATCTGAGCTGGCCTTGTGACTTGCTTTAACCATCAGAGTGCAGCACGAATGACACTGCGACCACCGAACCCAGGCCTCAAGAGGCCGTTCAGTTTCCACTCAAAACCTCTTGGAATCTAACCATCATGCAAAGAAGCCAAACCAGCCTGCAAGAGGCCATACCAACCTAGAGGACAGCTTTAGCCCAATGCTAGACGTGTGAATGAGGCTATCCTGGTCCAACCAGCCCCTAGCTAACATGCCAACTGAACACAAATGAGTGAGCCCAGCCAAAACCATGTGGAATAGAGGCAAGCTGTGACAAATGAACCCACTTACATCATAAACAAAGAATGCAGCTGACCCTTGAACAATATAGGTTTATTACTAATGATAAAAATCAAGCTCTCAAGTGAAAATCAGAATTTTGAAAAACATGTAATCACTATCATGAGTCTGACAGTTTCTCAATACTTAAAGACTATTCTGCCAGGCACAGTGGCTCCTGCCTATAATCCCAGAATTTTGGGAGGCCAAGGTGGGTGGATCATCTGGGGTCAGGAGTTCGAGACCAGCCTGGCCAACATGGTGAAACCCCATCTCGACTAAAAACACAAAAATTAGCTGGGTGTGGTGGCAGGCACCTGTAGTCCCAGCTACTCGGGAGGCTGAGGCAGGAGAATCACTTGGACCTGGGAGGTAGAGGTTGCAGTGAGCCGAGATCGAGCTGCTGCATTCTAGACTAGGCAACAAAGCAAGACTCTTGTCTCAAAAAAAAATAAATAAAAGAAAAAGTGCATGCACAAGCCAGATGCAGTGGCTTACACCTGTTATGCCAGCACTTTGGGAGGCCGAGGCAGGTGGATCTTTTGAGGTCAGGAGTTAGAGACCATCCTGGCCAACATGGTGAAACCCCGTCTCTACTAAAAATACAAAAATTAGCCAGACGTGGTGACAGGCACCTGTAATCCCAGCTACTCAGGAGACTGAGGCAGGAGAATCTCCTGAATCCAAGAGGCAGAGGTTACAGTGAGCTGAGATGCCACCACTACACTCCAGCCTGGGCAAGAGAGAAAGACTCTGTCTCAAAAAAAAAAAAAAAAAAAAAGTGCATACATATCCCACAATACTCTGCATGCATAAACAAAAATAAGGAAATTTTTTTGGAGATAAGAGTCTCACTCTGTTGCCCAGGCTGGAGTGTACTGACGTCATCTCAGCTCATTGCAACCTCCACCTCCTGGGTTCAAGCAATTCTCATACCTCAGTCTCCCAAATAGCTGAGATTACAGGCATGCACCACCACATCCAGCTAATTTTTATATTTTTAGTAGAGTTGGAGTTTCACCATGTTGGCCAGGCTGGTCTCAAACTCCTGGCCTCCCAGCCTGGCCAAAATGGTGAAACCCCATCTCTACTAAAAATACAAAAATTAGCCAGGCGTGGTGGCGGGCACTTGTAATATCAGCTACTCAGGAGGCTGAGGCAGGAGAATCACTTCAACCCGGGAGGCGGAGGCTGCAATGAGCTGAGATCACAGCACTGCCCTCCAGTCTGGGTGACAGAGCAGGACTCTGTCTCCAAAAAAAAAAAAAACTGGCCTCAAGTGATCCACCTGCCTCGGCCCCCCAAAATGCTGGGATTACAGGCATAAGCCACTGCAGCCAGCCAAAAATAAGGAAATTATTGATGTATAATACTTAAAAGCTACATTGCTAAATGAAAAAAATGCAGAACCATTTTTGTAAAATGGGGGAAAATATACATATACATACTTGCCTTTTTTAATGCTTATCAATGCACATGATGCACAAAAACTGGTAATAATAGTTGCCTCTGGAGAGAGGTATAGGAACCGACCGGCTTGGGGGTATAAAAGCAAGATGGGGCCGGGCACGGTAGCTCATACCTGTAATCCCAGCACTTTGGGAGGCTGAGGCGGGTGGATCACCTTAAGTTAGGAGTTTGATACCAGCCTGACCAACATGGTGAAACCTCGTCTCTACTAAAAATACAAAATAACTGGCCGGGTGCCAGTGGCTCATGCCTGTAATCCCAGCATTTTGGGAGGCCAAGGTGGGCAGATCACGAAGTCAAGAGATCGAGACCATCCTGGCCAACACTGTGAAACCCCGTATCTACTAAAAACACAAAAATTAGCTGGGCGTGGTGGTGCACACCTGTAGTCTCAGCTACTCGGGAGGCTGAGGCAGGAGAATGGCTTGAGCCTGGGAGGCGGAGGTTGTAGCGAGCTAAGATCACACCATTGCACTCCAGCATGGGTGACAAGAGCGAAACTCAGTCTCAAAAAAAAAGAAGAGCAAGATGGGGCCTGGCATGGTGGCTCACACCTGTTACTCCAGCACTTTGGGAGACAGGGGCAAGTGGATTTCTTAAGCTCAGGAATTCGAGACCAGCATGGGCAACATGGCAAAAACGCATCTCTTCTAAAAATACCAAAAATTAGTCGAGTGTGGTGGCTCACACCTGTAGTCCCAGCTCAACTTGTGAGGCTGAGGTGGGAGGAGGGAGGATCATCTGAGCCCAGGAGGCAGAGGCTGCAGTGAGCCAAGATGATGCCACTACACTCCTGCCTGGGCAACAGAGTGAGACTCTGTCTCCAAAAAAAAAAACAAAAGCAGGATGGAAACTCCATTTCATACTTTTTTCTATCCTTAAAACTCTGAACCACATAAATGTAACACCAATTCAAAAAGTAAATCCAAAAATGTATAAGAATTCTCATTTTACATAAGGAACAACTTCTCATACCATTTTTTTCTCTAGTCTCAAAAAATATCCATCCCATGTGCTTACTTTGGCAGCACATATACTTAAAAAAAAAAAAAAAAAGTCCATTCCTAATTTTTAACTGTAGGTTCAGTGCTACCTAAACAAGGTATCTAGCCAGGCATGGTGGCTCATGCCTATAACCCCAGCACTTTGGAAGGCCAAGGAGGGCAGATCACGAGGTCAAGAGATCGAGACCATCCTGGCCAACATGGTGAAACCCCATCTCTATTAAAAATACAAAAAAAAAAAAAAAAAAACTGGTTGTGGTGGCGTGCACCTGTAGTCCCAGCAACTCAAGAGGTTAAGACAGAATCGCTTGAACCCAGGAGACGGAGGTTGCAATAAGCCGAGATCGCGCCACTGCACTCCAGCCTGGCGACAGAGCAAGACTCTGTCTCAAAACAAACAAACAAAAAACAAGGTATCTAGGCCAGGCATGCTGGCTCACACCTGTAAGTCCCGTACTTTGAGGTTGAGGCCGGAGGATCACTTGAACGCAGGAGTTCAATACCAGCTTGAAAAACATAGTGAGACCCCATCTGTATTTGTAAAATGTAAAAATAAAAATTTTTAAAAAAGCTATCTATAATTAATATGAGTCAAAGATACCCATCCACTATGAAACCTTTGAATTGTTAAGTAGGTTAAATAGTGATTCTGGGGTAGGGTCAGAATTTTCATCTTTTACATTATATACTTTTTTCCTTTCTTTCTCTTTTTTACGAGACAGGGTCTCACTCTGTTGCCCCAGCTAGAGTACAGTGACATGATCATAGCTCACTGTAACCTCAACCTCCTGGGCTCAAGTAATCTTCCCACCTCAGCCTCCCAAGCAGCTAGGACTACAGGTATGTGCCACAGCACACTCAAGTAATTTAAAAATTTTTTTAGGCCGGGCGCGGTGGCTCAAGCCTGTAATCCCAGCACTTTGGGAGGCCGAGACGGGTGGATCACGAGGTCAGGAGATCGAGACCATCCTGGCTAACACGGTGAAACCCCGTCTCTACTAAAAAATACAAAAAACTAGCCGGGCGAGGTGGCGGGCGCCTGTAGTCCCAGCTACTCGGGAGGCTGAGGCAGGAGAATGGCGGGAACCCAGGAGGCGGAGCTTGCAGTGAGCTGAGATCTGGCCACAGCACTCCAGCCTGGGCGACAGAGCGAGACACCGTCTCAAAAAAAAAAAAAAAAAAAAAAATTTTTTTGTAGAGATGCAGGTCTCACTATGTTGACTAGCCTGGCTTTTATACCTTAACATCATTTAAATTCCTTATAATGTGTATATGTTACTTTTGTAATTTGAAAAATGCATATTTCCATATGATTGAAGAGGTTAAAGGAAAACCTACCGGCCGGGTGCAGTGGCTCATGTCTGTAATCTCAGAACTTTAGGAGGCCAAGACTAGAGGACCACTTGAGATCAGGAGTTCAAGACCAGCCTGGGCAACATAGTGAGACCTTGTCTCTACTAAAAATAACAAAAATTAGCTGGGCATGGTGGTGTGTGCTGTAGTTCCAGCTACTGGGGAGGCTGAGGCGGGAAGATGACTTAAGCCTGGAAGATCAAGACTGCGGTGAGCTATGATCATACCACTGCACTACGGCCTGGGTGACAGAGTGAGACTCTGTCTCAAAAAAAAAGGAAGACAGACCAACCTACAGTCCAAATGTTGAATTGGAAATACTGACATGGATTTAGGATATACTTTATTTAAAAACAAACAAAAAAATACCTTATTTTCTATAGAAAACTCCAAGAAGCAATGACCAACACACTAAGCAAATGAGTACCTCTTGCACCCAGATTGTGGTCTCTAAACATCATTTCCCCATAAAAGGAACCAGGATTTGGGAGACAATGTCTGATCCATGTTCAGAAATGAAAATGTAAAAGATGATCTTCGATCATCTTGTCAGACCAGAAAACAAGGAAGCTATCAAAGATTAACAGGATCACATCCAAAGGACATAGGAGCCAACTCGAAGAGGTTCATTTGCCAAAGATGAGACAATGAGACATTAATAAGGATAAAACTGAAATTGGCCAGGCGCAGTGGCTCATGCCTGTAACCCCAGCATTTTGGGAGGCCCAACACAAGTGGATCACCTGAGGTTGGGAGTTTGAAACCAGCCTGACCGACATGGTGAAACCCCATCTCTACTAAAAATACAAAATTACCCAGGTGTGGTGGCAGGCGCCTGTAATCCCAGCTACTCGGGAGGCTGAGGCAGGAGCATCGCTTAAACCCAGGAGGCAGAGGCTGCAGTGAGCCGAGATTGCACCACTGCGCTCTAGCCTGGGCAACAAGAGTGAAACTGTCTCAAAAAAACAAAAACAAAAAAAACCTGAAATTGGCTTAAACACATTAAATATATTTAAATTGAAGAGTCTATTATTGAATTGAATGACTATTTTTTAAAAACTCATCAGTCAACTTTAGAAGATGTTAGTAAACAAACTAATTATTTTGAAAATGGTCATAACTGTTAATTAAAAGACTTAAGCATTTGTCTTGTCTGTCCTATACAAATTGTACCTCAAAGAAACCAAATAAGTGATGAGGGGAGTATCTTTTATAAAAAGTACTGCAGCTAAAAAAATTTTTAAATGATAGAATTTGAGTATCACCATTTATAATCTCTAATGAAGTTCAATGAAGTAAGGGATCTAGGCAATGATTATCAATGGCTGCTGACATCATAAAAAGGAGATTAATAGACATCACATGCCCTTGATGGAAGTATACAACACTGCATAAAGTATGCTAACCAAAAATATTGAATCTGAACCTGATCATGTAGATATAACTACCAATCTGAAGAAAATACGGGAGACAGAGAACATGTTAAATGACACCACAATAATGTCAGTCAATTAATCCAGCCAACTGTGGGAAACGCTACTAGACAGATGACCCAGTTTCTTTAATACATAAACTACGAAGGAAAATAACTGAGGGAAAATATTTTAGAAAAAGAGATGTGAGGGTGGGCACAGTGGCCTGTAATCCCAGCACTTTGGGAGGCCAACGCAGGTGGATCGCTTGAGATCAGAAGTCCGAGACCAGCCTGGCCAACATGGTGAAACCCCATCTCTAACAAAAACACAAAAATTGGCCAGGCGTGGTGGCGGGCACCTGTAATCCCAGCTACTCGGGAAGCTGAGGCAGGAGAATCACTTGAACCCGGGAGGTGGAGGTTGCAGTGAGCCAAGATCTCGCCACTGCACTCCAGCCTAGGCAAGAAAGCAAGACTCTGTCTCTAGAAAAAAAAAAAGAAAAATTAAAAGATATTAAATATGCACTGACCAACTACAACAGACTTTATTTGGATCCTATTTTAAACATATAAGCTACTAAAAAATCATGATACGATCAATGAAACACCAGATATTTAATATTAAGGAATTGTTATTTTAGATGGGCAATTGGTTTTTTAAAGTCCTTATTTTTGTGTATTTTTTTGTTTCTTTTTTAGAGAAAAGGGTCTCGCTCTGTTACCCAGGCTAGAGTGCAGTTTTAAAATCATACCTCACTGCAGCCTTCAACTCCTGGGCTCGAACAGTCCTCTCAGCTCAGCCTCCCACATAGCTGGAGGCTACAGGTGTGTGCCACCACATCCAGCTAATTTTTTGTTTTTCTGTCTCACTCTTGTTGCCCAGACTGGAGTGCAGTCGTGCAAACTCGGCTAACTGCAACCTCTGCCTCCCAGGTTCAAGCCATTCTCCTGCCTCAACCTCCCAAGTAGTTTAAATTACAGGCATTCACCACCACGCCCAGCTAGTTATTATTATTTTAGGTAGAAACGGGGTTTCACCATGTTGTTGGTCAGGCTGGTCTCGAACTCCTAACCTCAAATGATCCTCCCACCTCAGCTTCCCAAAATGCTGGCATTACAGATGTGAGCCACCATGCCTGGCCTAATTTTTAAAGTTTTTGTAGAGATGGGGTCTCACTATATTGCTCAGTCTGATCTTCAACTCCTGACCTCAAGTGGTCCTCCCACTTCAGACTCCCAAAGTGCCAGGATTATAGGCATGAGCCACTGTACTCGGCCAAGTCCTTACTTTTTTAGATACATGCTGATATATTTATAGACGAAATAACATATCAAGGATTTGTTTCAAAATAATCAATAAGGGGCCAGGCATGGTGGCTCGTGTCTATAATCCCAGCACTTTGAGAGGCCAAGACAGGCGGATTGCTTAAGCTCAGGAGTTCGAGACCAGCCTGGGCAACACGGTAAAACTTTGTCTCTATTTAAAAACAAAAAAATAAAATAAGGGAGGTAGTAGGAATATAGATGAAACAAAATCAACCGTGAGCAGATAATTGCATATGGACATTCATTATACCACTCTTGATGCTTTTGAATATATATGAAATTTTCTGTAGTAAAATGTTTCATAAAAGACCAAATCTCAAAAAAGAAAAATACATATATTTGAAATATGATGACTGATGAGAGTTCCACCCTCATGGGGGGATTAATGCTATTATCGAGGGAGTTAGTTACCTCAGGAGTGGATTACTGATTAAAAGGATGAGTTTAGCTTGAAAAAAAAATATGATGACTGAAATAAATTTTGTATACTAATCTTTAAAGCCTAGTTCAATTTCTACTTCTTCCATGAAGCCTTTCTATATTGATTTCTCTCTTCTTTTGTATCTATTTGTACTGAGCAATTGACTTAATTAAATTATACTGCATTCTGTTTACATCACAGGATCTAATCCATTATATCCTGATCATTAATTGTTCATTTTTTATCTCCACAGCTAGCCAGTCAGTAAGGTTCTTTAATACACACAAACCCTAAAATGATTATTAAGCCTCCTAATGATCCCAAGTACCTTATCTGACACTCAAGTTGTCTCAAAAAACCTTGGGACCTATGGAAAAATACCGTATTCTTCCTTGTCATCCCAAGAGCCACTCTGCACTAAAATTAAGTTTTTACTCTAGTAAAACATACAATATTATGTTCTTCAAATTTTACACAGATCACACCAAAACACTGCCTCTAGCCACTTAAGGCAAGCTAATACGCACCAGCTTTCCCTCTCCCAGAGTTCAAATGAGCATATTTATACTCTGTCACAGAAAGAGAATTATATACTACTAGATTTAAATAGAAGTTCTGTTAACTAACTGATAAAGTAGAGTGAAGTTATTTAATAAAAACTACAGCTGAGAGGTGGGGCAAAAAAGAAAAAGAAAAAAAAAATTGGCTGCAATACACAGAGAGCCTACCCAAAGGAAAAGTCACAAAACCCAGGAAAAAAAGAAATCACTACCTAACTGAAGACCAATTAAGACCACCTGATCTACTGAAGTATATACAAGCTTCAGAGATGACATATAGCCCCTTTATCTCTTTTGTAAAAAGTGTTAAGATAATTGGGTTCGGCCGGGCGCGGTGGCTCAAGCCTGTAATCCCAGCACTTTGGGAGGCCGAGACGGGCGGATCATGAGGTCAGGAGATCGAGACCATCCTGGCTAATACGGTGAAACCCCGTCTCTACTAAAAAATACAAAAAACTAGCCGGGCGAAGTGGCGGGTGCCTGTAGTCCCAGCTACTCGGGAGGCTGAGGCAGGAGAATGGCGTGAACCCGAGAGGAGGAGCTTGCAGTGAGCTGAGATCCGGCCACTGCACTCCAGCCTGGGTGACAGAGCGAGACTCCGTCTCAAAAAAAAAAAAAAAAAAAAAAAAAAAAAAGATAATTGGGTTCATTCGTTCATTCCTCCAATTATAAAACTAAATATTCTTTATGGATAAAAATAAGCTAAAGGAAAACAAAAATTTACCCCATAACCCCCTTCATAACTTTTTTTGTCTCAGTAAGTTCTTTGAAGACAGCTCATTTTTCCAAAGAAAATATGTCCCTCACTTCTAAAACTGATGTAGGAAGCCCCAGAAGGAAGGAAAGAAAAGAAAAAAAGCACATGGGCTTATATCAATGAGAGAATATGTAGATTTGTTTTTCAATTTTCTTTTACATTTACCATTTGTATAAATCTAGGGTCAGAATAACCACACATTTCCATTTTTATGAATTAATTTTGTTGGTTAATAAATGTTTTGCATTTTTTTCTACTGTCCCTAAAATTTCTTGCTATAGTAGCAACAAGATCCTACTTTTCCAAATACCAAATCAGGTGGTAAACATATCATATTCACTCTGTATGTGTAATCTTACTCTATTTTAACTTATTTTTTATTTAAATGAATTACTCAACATAACCATTCCTTTTATCTGCCATTTCTTGTGTTGAGGCTCTACCAACTATTAATACATCAAGAGATCTTCACATTACCAGGGAAGCAGTATAACCTTTAAAAAAAAAAAAAAAAAAGAAACTTTACATTTCATGGACAGCTAAATATACATGGAATTACTAAGGTTCTCCTCAAAGTATCCTACATAAACTCTAATCTGAATTCACATACATGCAAAAGCAATTCCAGCATCATAAAATTCTCCCACAAGCACCCAAGTGTAAGGCTCACCTGATCTCAAGTTCAAATGTATTGCCTCATCCATCCAGGTGAAGTGTTAAGAATTATATTTAGTGGCCAGGCACAATGGTTCACACCTATAATTCCAACACTTTGAGAGGCTGAGGCAGAAGAATCACCTGAGGCCAGGAGTTTGAGACCAGCCTGGGCAACATGGCAAGACCCTGTCTCTGCACAGAAATTTAAAAATTAGCCAGGCATGGTGTGTGTGCCTGTAGTCTCAGGTATATGGGAGGATGAGGCAGAAGGATCACTTGAGCCAAGGAGGTTGAAGCTGTGGTGAGCCATGATGGCACCACTGTATTACAGCCTGAATGATAGAGCAAGACCCTGTCTCTAAATAAATAAAAAGAAACTCTATCAAGTATAATTTGGAGAGACACTAGGGAAAAAAACAGTGGATTTCAATTCTACAGGAGAGCTCTACATGGTTCTAAATTTGGCCAAGTAACAGAAATAATGGGAAAGCATACAATCTTAATATCTGCAATTTATGTTATCAGGCAGCTCATTTCTTAAGTAATTTTAGAGCAGTCATTCACATAAAACAAAAGAATATATAAGCCACACAATTAACTGATAAGTTAGTAAGTTAATTAAAATACCAGCTAAAATGTCTGAAAATGACCACCTTCCTCCACCAAAACAACACTTTGTACTTCCTCAATACT
Organism: Macaca thibetana thibetana; assembly: GCF_024542745.1. NCBI lineage: Eukaryota > Metazoa > Chordata > Mammalia > Primates > Cercopithecidae > Macaca > Macaca thibetana. Next base: position 53,717,418 of record NC_065588.1, read on the forward strand.
AAGGTTCTTAGTATATGCAATAATATGCAGAATTTTTGTTTGTTTTTTTGAGACAGCATCTCACTCTGTTACCCAGGCCAGATGGAGTGCAGTGGTGCGATCTTGGCTCACTGCAACCTCAGCCTCCAGGGTTCAAGCAATTCTCCTGCCTCAGCCTCCTAAGTAGCTGGGATTATAAGTGTCCACCATCACACTTAGCTAATTTTTGTATTTTCAGTAGAGACCATGTTTGCCAGGCTGGTCTCAAACTCCTGACCTCAAGTGATCCACCTGCCTGCCTCAGCCTCCCAAACTGTTGGGATTACAGGCATGAGCCTCGGCCTAATAGGCAGAATTGTAACTATTTCAAAAGAACACGTTGCTAACACATCATCACCTTCTCTGCAGCTTATTTATATGTTTCCATATCAAAGGAATATGCAGATATATTTAATGGGCTTCACCTACAGCGCAAAATATTTTTGTGGATAAGACTGACATGTAGAGTCCCAGAGCAGTACATTCTCAAGCTGTTCAATCAGAAGTGATTTTGGTATACCAGATCCCAATTCCAAGGCTAATCCTATTTCAGACTTTCTAAAACATGAGACCTCATCAAGAACCATAAAACTATGCTCCGGCCGGGCGCGGTGGCTCAAGCCTGTAATCCCAGCACTTTGGGAGGCCGAGACGGGTGGATCACGAGGTCAGGAGATCGAGACCATCCTGGTGAACATGATGAAACCCCGTCTCTACTAAAAAATACAAAAAACTAGCCGGGCGAGGTGGCGGCGCCTGTAGTCCCAGCTACTCGGGAGGCTGAGGCAGGAGAATGGCGTGAACCCGGGAGGCGGAGCTTGCAGTGAGCTGAGATCCGGCCACTGCAACTCCAGCCCGGGAGACAGAGCGAGACTCCGTCTCAAAAAAAAAAAAAAAAAAAAAAAACTATGCTCCAACAGAAATGTTCAAAACATTGAACACCCTGGCCGGGCGCGGTGGCTCAAGCCTGTAATCCCAGCACTTTGGGAGGCCGAGGCGGGTGGATCACGAGGTCAGGAGATCGAGACTATCCTGGCTAACACGGTGAAACCCCGTCTCTACTAAAAATACAAAAAACTAGCCGGGCGTGGTGGCGAGCGCCTGTAGTCTCAGCTACTCGGGAGGCTGAGGCGGGAGAATGGCATGAACCCGGGAGGCGGAGCTTGCAGTGAGCCGAGAAAACGCCACTGCACTCCAGCCTGGGAGACACAGCGAGACTCCGTCTCAAAAAAAAAAAAAAAAAAAAAAAAAAAAAAAAAAAAAGAACACCCTGATATGGTTAGGCTTTGGATCCCCACCCAAATATCATCGTGAATTGTAATACCCAGGTGTTGAAGGAGAGACCTAGCGGGAGGTGACTGGATCATAGGAGTTGTTTCCCCCATGCTGTTCTTGTGATAGTGAGTTCTCACAAGAGCTGATGGTTTTATAAGGGGCTCTTCCCCTTTTGTTTCCTTCACATGCTCTCTCACCGGCTGCCATGTAAGACATGCCTGTTTTTTCTTCCACCATAATCTTAAGTTTCCTGAAGCCTGTCCAGCCATTCAAAACTGTGAGTCAATTAAACCTCTTTTCTTTATAAATTACCCAGTCTCGGGCATTTCTTTATAACAGTGTGAGAACAGACAAATACATATCCTAACTTCATATGAGTTCTAGATTGTATTCACAGATCAATATGTAAAATATATATGCAGATGAATGCAAGATGCAAGTTCAAAACACAAAGCATTGGCCGGGCGCGGTGGCTCATGCCTGTAATCCCAGCACTTTGGGAGGCCAAGGAGGGGCAAATCACTTGAGATCAGGAGTTCAAGACTAGCCTGACCAACATGGCGAAATCCTGTCCCTACTAAAAATACAAAAAAATTAGCCAAGCATGGTGGCATGCACCTGTAATCCCAGCTACTTGGGAGGCTAAGGTGGGAGAATCACTTGAACCTGAGAGGCAGAGGCTGCAGCGAGCCAAGATCACACTAGTGCACTCCAGCCTGGGCAACAGAGTGAGATTCTGTCTCAAGGAAAAAATTAAAACAAACACACAAAACCCACAAAGTATTAAAGGCCTGGGTTGAGAAGATTCCCTACCTAAGAATATTTTAATTCAGACAGCAGAAGATACAAAGAGGGAAACAACTCTTAAGTGACTACAGCCTGGATTACCTGAGCATAACAGGGATACGAAAATGTATTTTTGGTCAGGCGCAGTAGCTCACACCTGTAATCCCAGCACTTTGGGAGGCTGAAGCGGGCAGATCACAAGGTCAGGAGTTTAAGAGCAGCCTGGCCAACGTGGTGAAACCTCCTCTCTACTAAAAACACACACAAAAAATTAGCCAGGCGTGGTGGCAGGTGCCTATAGTCCAGCTACTCAGGAGGCTGACGCAGGAGAATTGCTTGAACCCGGAAGGCGGAGGTTGCAGTGAGCCAAGATCATGCCATTGCACTCCAGCCTGGATGACAGAGCAAGACTCCATCTCAGAAAAAAAAAGAAAAAGAAAACTTATGTCACCACCAAATTAGGGGGAAAAAAGCAGTACAATGCCAATCTTCTGTGCAATATCCCATCTCCCATGGCAAGTCACCATAACTACTTATAAATCACTTCATTATGTGAAATAATTCAGGTTAAGGCTAGGCAAGGTAGCTCATGCCTGCACTCCCAACACTTTGGGATGCTGAGGTGGGAGGATCGCTTGAGCCCATGAGTTCAAGACCAGCTGGGCCAATATACTGCAACCTTCTATTTAAAAAAAAAAAAAAAAAAAAACAGGCTGGGCAAGGTGGCTCATGCCTGTGATCCCAGCACTTTGGGAGGCCGAGGTGGGCAGATCGCTTGAGGTCAAGAGATCAAGACCAGTCTGACCAACATGGTAAAACCCCTTCTCTACTAAAAATACAAAAATTAGCCAGGCGTGGTGGTGAGCACCTATAATCCCAGCTACTCAGGAAGCTGAAGCAGGAGAATCACTTGAACTCAGAAGGTGGAGGTAGCAGTGAGCCGAGATCGCACCACTGCACTCCAGCCTGGGTGACAGAGCAAGACTCCATCTCAAGAAAAAAAAAAAACTCAGGTTAGATAATTTATTGCTCAAGCACATTTGGGAAGCCACAGAGAGTCTTAGATCTGTAATCCACTTCTTTTTTTTTTTTGAGATGCAGTCTCACTCTGTCACCTAGGCAGGAGTGCAGTGGCGTAGTCTCAGCTCACTGCAACTTCCGCCTCCCAAGTTCAAGTGATTGTCCTGCCTCAGTCTCCCGAGTAGCTGAGATTACAGGCACGTACAGGCACGCAACACCATACCCAATCAAGTTTTTGTGTATTTTTAGTAGAGACAGGGTTTCACCATGTTGGTCAGGCTGGTCTTGAACTCCTGACCTCAAATGATCCATGCATCTCGGCCTCCCAGAGTGCTGGGATCACATGCGTGAGACACTGCACCTGGCCCACTCTACCTTTTTTTTCTTTTACTACAAATAACTAATCTCATAAAAATAACAAAGAATAGGCCACTTCCGCCTCCCGAGTTCAAGTGATTGTCCTGCCTCAGCCTCCCGAGTAGCTGAGATTACAGGCACGTACAGGCACGCAACACCATACCCAATCAAATTTTTTTGTACTTTTAATAGAGACGGGGGTTTCACCACGTTGGTCAGGCTGGTCTTGAACTCCTGACCTCAAATGATTCATGCATCTCAGCCTCCCAGAGTGCTGGGATCACAGGCGTGAGACACCGCGCCTGGCCCACTCTACCTTTTTTTACTACAAATAACTAATCTCATAAAAATAACAAAGAATAGGCCAGGCGCAGTGGCTCACGCCTGTAATCCCAGCACTCTGGGAGGCCAAGGCAAGCTGATCACCTGAGGTCAGAAGTTCGAGACCAGCCTGGCCAACAGGGTGAAACCCCATCTCTACGAAAAATACAATAATTAGTCTAGCCGAGCGTGGTGATGCGCACCCGTCATCCTAGCTACTGGGGAGGCTGAGGCACGAGAATCGCTTGAACCCAGGAGGCGAAGTTGCAGTGAGCCGAGATCACATCACTGCACTCCAGTCTGGGCAAAGAGAAAGACTCCGTCTCAAAAACAAAACAAAACAAAACAAAAAACAAAACAAAAAAAAACAAAGAACAGAGAATCAAGAATGAGAAGCAGGCTGTGTGCAGTGTCTTATACCTGTAATCCCAGCACTCTGGGTGGCCGAGGCAGGCAGATCAGCTGAGGTCAGGAGTTCGAGACCAGCCTGGCCAACATGGCAAAACTCTGTCTCTATTAAAAATACAAAAATTGGCCGGGCGCGGTGGCTCAAGCCTGTAATCCCAGCACTTTGGGAGGCCGAGACGGGCGGATCACGAGGCCAGGAGATCGAGAGACAATCCCGGCTAACACGGTGAAACCCCGTCTCTACTAAAAAATACAAAAAAACTAGCCAGGCGAGGTGGCGGGCGCCTGTAGTCCCAGCTACTCGGGAGGCTGAGGCAGGAGAACGGTGTAAACCCGGGAGGCGGAGCTTGCAGTGAGCTGAGATCCGGCCAGTGCACTCCAGCCTGGGTGACAGACCAAGACTCCGTCTCAAAAAAAAAATACAAAAATTAGCTGGGGATGGTGGCAAGCACCTGTAATCCCAGCTACTTGGGAGTCTGAGGCAGGAGAATCACTCGTACCCAGTAGGCGGAGGTTGCAGTGAGCCGACATCATAACACTGCACTCCAGCCTTGGTGACAAGAGTGAAACTCCATCAAAAAAAAAAAAAAAAAAAATACAAAAGAAAAGAATGAGAAGCAATTTCTCTTTATAGGAACCAATCCCCATTAAAGGAATCAGGATTCCTTACAGAAACAATTGATTCCAGGTCTGGGGCAAGTAAAATACAAAGTGAGCACAGAACCCCTTGTTGTGCCAGAGTGTAAGGAAGTGCTCAAAACATGATAGAGATATGTCAAAAGGACAAAGCAGCCAGCTTGAAGGCGCTCCCTCAAGCCCCTCTGAATCAAAGTTAGGACAACTTTTGTATTTCTAATAATAAGTATTACTGGTACTTTTAATACCAACAGCAATGGACTGTAACTTGTTGAATTTTTTAAAACTGTCAAATCTATACTTATCCTCAAAAACATAGGGGAGGAGAAAAGCTCTTCTCTTTAGAACAATACCAGCCATAAATGCAGAGGGAATGAGAGAATGTGAAAATCAACATATTCAAAGCACCAGTGGTGCTCGCTTCCACAGCACATATACTAAAATTGGACTGATACAGAGAAGATTTAGCATGGTCCCTGACCAAGGATAACATGCACATTCATGAAGCATTCTATTAAAAAAGGAAAAAAGAAACCACTAATGTAACAACAGATTCAGACAAGGATCATCAATGGATGCTAATGTCACTGGGTAAAAGGTTGTGGAGGAAGAGACCCAAAATCTTAAAAGTATCATCCCACAGATGTTTCTTAATTACAAAAGAAAAGGATCCAACATCACAAGGCCAGGAGTGAAAAAGAAAAAAAAAAAAAAAGCGGAAAGATTCCTTTACAATGAAGAAATCTAGCAGATATCAATTTAACCAAGTGATCAAAGTTATCATCAATAATGAGACAAAGTGACATTATGTGCACACAACATCACCTGGGTAGTATTCTTGCCAAGTATATTTGACTTGAATCTAATCATGACAAATTCAAACTGTACAATATTCTTCAAAACAACTGGCCTGGACGCTTCAAAAATATTAATGACATTAAAAAAAAAAAAAAAACAAACAGAAGAGAACTGCTCTAGGTTAAAAGAGACTACAAACATACAACAATTAAATACAACACATATTCCTTGAAGGAATCCAGGATTGTGGGGGTAAGGTGTAAACCATGTTGAGATAACTGAAGAAATATGGACTGTTTATAACATTATTATACCACTGTAAAATTTCTGAATGTGATAGTGAACTTAATAATGGTATTATGGAAAACACCATTGTTCTCAGGCGATATATGCTTAAGAAATTATGGAGTGAGGTGTCCTGATGTCTGTAATTTATTTCCTAATACGTGAATAAAAATTCCTAATATACAGTAACACAAAAAACTGTGTGTGTGCTATGCGTGCAGGGAGGTACGAGAGGAGAGAGAAAAAGTGAGAGGGAGAGGAAGAGAGAGGAAGGGAGAGAGCAAACATACAAACGTGGCAAAATATTATCAATTGGTAAACACAGGTAATGTCCTACCCGTGTCCACTGTATCATTTCTCCACCTTTCCTATAGGTTTGAAATTCTTCCACATAAAATGTTGGAGCCAAAAAGAACAAGAAGCATCATTAACCAAAATACTTGACTGCCCAACACAAACTTGTCGTGTCCTAAAAGGTAATTTGAGATGAGGGTTAAAAGCACAGACTTCAGGCCAGGCACTATGGCTCACACCTATAATCCTAACACTCTGGGAGAATGAGGAGGGCTGGCTGACTTGAGCCCCAGGAGTTCAAGACCAGCCTGGGCAACATGGCGAAACCCTGTCTCTACCAAAAATACAAAAAATTAGCCGGCAACGGTGGCGCATGCCTGTAGTCCCAGCTACTCGAGAGGGTGAGGCAGGAAAATCACTTGAATCTGAGAGGCAGAGGCTGCAGTGAGCCGAGATTGCGCCACTGCACTCCAGCCTGGGCAACACAGTGAGACACTGTCTCCAAAAAAAAAAGCCAGCCGGGCGTGGTGACTCACGTTTGTAATCCCAGCACTTTGGGAGGCCAAGGAAGGCAGATCATGAGGTCAGGAAATCGAGACAAGCCTAGCCAACATGGTAAAACCCCATCTCTACTAAAAATACAAAAATTAGCCAGGCGTGGTGGTGGGCGCCTGTAGTCTCAGCTACTCGGGAGGCTGAGGCAGGAGAATTGCTTGAACCCGGGAGGCAGAGGTTGCAGTGAGCCGAGATTGTGCCACGGCACTCCAGCCTGGGCGACACATTGAGACTCCGTCTCAAAAAAAAAAAAAAAAAAGCCTAGGTAATCCCAGCACTTTGGGAGGACAAGGTGGGTGGATCACCTTAGGTCAGGAGTTTGAGACCAGCCTGACCAACATGGTAAAACCCCATCTCTACTAAAAATACAAAATTAGGCCTATAATCCCAGCTACTTGGGAGGCTGAGGCAGGAGAACCGATTGAGCCCAGGAGCCAGATGTTGCAGTGAGTGGAGATCCCACCACTGCACTCCAGCCTGGGCTACAGGGTGAAATTCTATCTCAAAAAAAAAAAAAAAAACCACATAGACTTCCACATCAAACTGGGTTTATATCCTGGCCACATGATGATGGTCATATAATCTAACCTAACTTCCCTAAGCCTCACTGTGAAATGGGGATAATACAATACTATTCCATGAGGATTATTATTCTGAGCATTAAATGATCTAATATGTATAATTTGTTACTATAGTCCCATGATATTATCACATTATGTGTTCTTGTTTTGTGTGTCTTGGCAGCTTACAGGTAATTTTGTCAAAATTTTTGCCAAATATATCTACAATCAAATAATTATAATGCATTCCATCCAAGGACCAATAAAAATCCGTCCTCCATTGGCACAAATAAGTGAGAACCAACATTCTCTAAAGAATATAGCACGTGATGGAAAATGTAGTTTATCAGCTTATGTTTGCTCCTTCCTCAAAAAATTACTGGGTTACCTGTCAGGAATGGGCATAGGCTACCTTGGTCCCAAAAATGTCAGTCTTAACATTAAAATCCAATGCCATCAAGCCAGGAGTGTCCCTAAAATTCTGGTATTTCCTGGGGTTCCATGTCAGCTCTCCTATCACTTTCTTAAGTTTGCCCTCTTTCCTAACACGGATTAAACCTTCTTGTGAAGAGTACTTCCAAATCTAAATACTCCTGCCTCTCTCTAGCACTCCAGATCCACTCAGACAACTAGCTGCTAGACATTTCCAAAAGTGAACTCTCTACCAACATTTCCTCTAATCCCAAACCTACCCTTTTCTTATCTCAGTAAGCAACACCACCCAGTTCGCCCAAGACACAAACCTGAGCGTCATCCATCCACGATTCCTCCCCTCTTCCCACATTTAAACAATCTCCAAATTCTGGAACCATCTCGCATTCATCTGCTCTTCTCAGCTCTGTTTCCTCTCCTCCATTCTCATTACTTCTGCGCAGAGCATTTAGTTAATGGGGCAAGGCCTCCAGAGCTTTCTTTTGCCTTCAGCAGAGCAACTAACAATGTTGCCAACGGTGGTTGCACTGGCTGCCCTGCTGGCTGCCCTGTTGGTCTTCGTCCTTGAACAACTAAAAGTCTTTAGCCTATCTTTGATGGACGTGTAGTGATAGTGGAAAGGAAACTGTTTCAAGCTACTGAGATATAGACTGTTTTTTACCCAGCACACTCTAGGCTACCCTGATTTCGATTTTTTTTTTTTTTTTTTTTGTAAACGGAGTCTCTGTTGTCCAGGCTGGACTACAGTGGTGCGATCTCAGCTCACTACAACCTCTGCCTCCCGGGTTCAAGTGATTCTCCTGCCTCAGCCTCCCCAGTAGCTGGGATTACAGGCACCCACTACCACGCCCAGCTAATTCTTTTGTGTGTATTTTTGGTAGAGATGGGGTTTCACCATATTGGCCATGCTGGTCTCAAATTCTGACCTCAGGTGATCCACCCGCCTCAACCTCCCAAAGTGCTGGGATAACAGCATGAGCCACTACACCTGGTCTCAGTTATATAGACTACAACAGCCTCCTAACCAGTGTCACTCCCTCTACTCTAAGTACTCTTTCAAATTGCTGCCAGTTTCCTTTGCAAAATACAAAATAATCATTTCATTTCTCTGATTAAAAATCTTCAGAGGCTCACCTTTGCCTCAAAATATTCCAAATTCTTTAATATAGCTTGTAAAGCCCACCATAAAATCAGGCCCTAAATATATCCTTCTCTTCAGCCATTCAAAATACTGCCCCATATATACCATCCATATTCTTCTTTCCTTTTTTTTTTTTTTTTTTTTTTTTGAGATGGAGTCTTGCTCTGTCGCCCAAGCTGGAGTACAGTGATGCGGTGTGGGCTCACTACAACCCCCACCTCCAGGGTTCAAGCAATTCTTGTGCCTCAGCCTCCCCAGCAGCTAGGATTACAGGCAAGCACCACCATGCCTGGTTAATCTTCTGTATTTTTAGTTGAGACAGGGTTTTATCATGTTGGCCAGGCTGGTCTTGAACTCCTGACCTCATGGATCCGCCCACCTCGGTCTCCCAAAGTACTGGGATTACTACAGGCATGAGCCACCGTATCTGGCCATCTTTTTCTTTTTTTAGAGACAGGGTCTCACTGTTGACCAGCCTGGGGTACAGTGGTACAATCACAGCTCAGTGCAACCTCAAACTCCTGGGCTCAAGTGATCCTCCTACCTGTCTCTCAAGTAGCTGGGACAAAAGGTGCATGCCACCACATCCAGCTAATTGCTTTAACTTCTGGTAGAGGTGGGGGTCTCACAATGTTGCCCAGATTACTTTAAAACTCCTGACATGATGCAATTCTCCGCCTTGACCTCCCAAAGCACTAAGATTACAGGTGTAAGCCACCGTGCCCAGCCTCATACCATATTCTTTAATACCTCTAGGTTTTGCCCAGGCTATTATACCTGCTTGAAATGCTCTCCCACCCTTACACTACCCCATGATATCTTTGTCTGCCTAGCCATACAAGTACCCTCAGCCATACAAGTATCCCTCCCATTCTCTCAATAGCTATTCAAATTTGCCTCTCTTCTCAAGGCCCCTATTCAACCAACTTGCCTTACTCTAAGACATCAGCTCCCTGACTCATAAAAGTAAGTCTCCTACATCACAAGTAATATAAACGTCATAAGCCAGAAACTCTCAAATGCCTTTGTTTAGATATCAAACATTTCTCCCCACCCCTTTCCTGACCTTTTCCTTCTCTTAATGAAGGGGATAATAATTCTACCCCTGCTTTAGATTGCATCTTCTCTACAGGCTCAAGAACTTCATTCTGTTATCACAACTCTGTATTGTCTTGCTCATTCTCCTGTATATATAAATATGCCACTTTCTTGCACATTCCTTCTAATTACTGTCCTCTCTCTCCATCTCTTTGCAGTCATCTTGAAAGACAAAGTTTGTTTTTTCTCTCCTCCCATTTATTCCTCAAAATGTCCTCATCATTCTAGTGACCCTGATCTCACTGAAGACACCAATGACCTGACTGCCACATCCAATGAGTTATTTTCTGTCCTTACCATACTTGGTCTTTCTACCACCTCTGATACTACTGCCTTCCTCCTCCTTGAAACTCCTCCTAGTTCTCATTACACACACTTCACCAGTTTTCCTTTTTTTTTTTTTTTTTTTTTTTTTTTTTAAATAGAGATGAGGTCTCATTATGTTGCCCAGGATGGTCTCAAATTCCTGGCCTCAAGTAATCCTCTCGCCTAGGCCCATAGTACTGGGATTACAGGCATGAGCCACTGCACCCAGTCTTTACTAGTTTTCCATCTACCTTTAGGCCTCCTCAGATTTCTTCTGGGGCGCCACTTCCACCAGTCACACCTTTAACCACCAGTGTTCTTCAAGTCCTCTCCTCAGCCTGCAGCTCTTCAGTCTCAACATGCCTCTTAGCTGACCCAAACCCATCACTTCAACTACAACATATATACTACTGACTCCCAAATCTCTCTCTAGTCCCAACTTCTCTACCTCTGGACTGGTATATCCAACTACCTAGCAGGCGTTTCCATATGGTTCCACAGGTACCTCAAATTCAACCATTCCAAAACCAAACATCTCATTTTTTATTCCCAAACATGCATCTTCCTGTATTCCCTAAATTATAAATGGAAGGCACTATCCACCCTAGCATGGCCAGAAAACTAGAAGGCATCCTTCTCATTACCACTATTATCCTCTCTCTTGCTCTGTAGCTTTGTCAATCACGCATGCACACATCTCCATGTCTAACAGGTTCTGTCGTTTTTTTTTTTCTTCTGAGTTTTGCTCTTGTTACCCAGGCTGGGGTTCAATGGTGGGATCTCTGCTCACTGCAAACTCCGACTCCCTGGTTCAAGCATTTCTCCTGTCTCAGCCTCCCAAATAGCTGGGATTATAGGCATGCGCCACCACACCCAGCTCATTTTGTATTTTTAGTAGACGGGGTTTCTCCATGTTGGTCAAGCTGGTCTCCAACTCCTGACCTCAGGTGATTCGCCCGACTCAGCCTCCCAAAGTGCTGGGATTACAGGCATAAGTGACCACGCCCGGCTTTTTTTTTTTTTTTTTTTTTTTTAAAGACAGGGTCATCACTTCTCTGCCTTTTGGCTAAGATCAAGCGTAGTAAAAGACAGGGTCTCACTCTATTGCCCAGGCTGGAGTGCAGTGTGGTGGGATTGTGGCTTACTGTAGCCCTGACTCCCAGGTTTAGGTGATCCTCCCACCTCAGCCTCCCAAATAGCTGGGACTACAGGTGTGCGCCACCAGGCCCAGCTAATTTTTCTTATATTTCTTTAGAGACAGGCTCTCACTAAGTTGCCCCAGGCTGGTCTCAAACTGGGCCCAAGAGATCCTCCCACCTCAGCCTCCCAAAGTGCTGGGATTATAGGTGTGAGCCACCACACCCAGCCTGACTATCTATTAAATATCTAATGGTGGCTCATGCCTGTAATCCCAGCACTCTGGGAGGCCGAGGCAGGAGGATCACAAAGTCAGGAGACCAGCCTGACCAACATGGTGAAACCCCATCTCTACTAAAAATACAAAAATTAGTCAGGCGTGGTGGCACGTGGATTACAGAATCCTAGCTACTCAGGAGGCTGAGGCAGGACAATCACTTGAACCCGGGAGGTGGAGGTTGCAGTGAGCTGAGATCATGCCACTGCACTCCAGCCTCGGCAACAGATCAAAACTCTGTCTCAAAAATAAAAAAATTAAAATTAAAATTAAATAAATAAATAAAACAAATATGCCTGCTCTCCTGAAGCTTTTTTTTTTTTTTTTTTTGAGACAGAGTCTCGGTCTGTTGCCCAGGCTGGAGTGCAGCGGCACAATCTCGGCTCACTGCAACCTCCACCTCCCGGGTTCAAGACGTTCTCCTGCCTCAGCCTCCCGAGTAGCTGGGACTACAGGCATGTGCCACCACACCCAGCTAATTTTTGTATTTTTAGCAGAGACAGGGTTTCACCATGTTGGCCAGGCTGGTCTCGAACTTCTAACCTCAGGTGATGCCCCAGCCTTGGCCTCCCAAAGTGCTGGGATTACAGGCGTGAGTCACTGCGCCTGACCCTGAAGCTTACTTTCTACTGGGGGAGATTAAAATATATGTTACAGGTTGATAAGGATTGAGGCGGAAAATAAAGCAGAAAAGGTGGATAGGGAGTTATGTAAATGCATATGCAGGAGGGGCTTTGCCATCCAGATAGCCAAGGGAGTATCACTGTTAACAGTGACATTTGGGCCAGGCACGGTGGCTCACGCCTGTAATCTCAGCACTTTGGGAGGCCAAGACAGGCAGATTACGAGGTCAGGAGATCGAGACCATCCTGGCTAACACGGTGAAACCCCGTCTCTACTAAAAATACAAAAAAATTAGCCGGGCACGGTGGCGGGCGCCTGTAGTCCCAGCTACACGGGAGGCTGAGGCAGGAGAATGGCATGAACCTGGCAGGTGGAGCTTGCAGTGAGTGGAGATCGCGCCACTGCACTCCAGCCTGGGCGACAGAGCGAGACTCCATCTCAAACACAAAAAAAATACATTTGGTAAGCTGGGCGTGGTGGCTCACGCCTGTAATCCCAGCACTTTGGGAGGCCGAGGCAGGCAGATCACAAGGTCAGGAGATCCAGACCATCCTGGCTAACACGGTGAAACCCCATCTCTACTAAAAATACAAAAAAAATTAGCCGGGCGTGGTGGTGGGCGCCTGTAATCCCAGCTACTCGGAAGGGTGAGGCAGGAGAATGGTGTAAACCCAGGAGGCAGAGGTTGCAGTGAGCTGAGATCGCGCCACTGCACTCCAGCCTATGCGACAGGAGTGAGAGTCCGTCTCAAAAAAAAAAAAAAGAAAGAAAGAAAAGAGTGACATTTCGGCAGGGCGCAGTGGCTCACACTTGTAATCCCTACACTTTGGGAGGCAGAGGTGGGTGGATCACTTGAGGTCAGAAGTTCAAGACCAGCCTGGCCAACATATAGTGAAACCCTATATCTACTAAAAATACAAAACAATTAGCCATGCATGATGGTGGGCACCTGTAATCCCAGCTACTCCGGGGGCTGAGGCAGGAGAGTCGCTTGAACCCAGGAGGTAGAAGTTGCAGTGAGCCGAGATCATGCCACTGCACTCCAGCCTGAGCGACAGAGTGAGACTTACACCTCAAAAAAAAAAAAGTGAAATTTGAGTAAAGACCTGAAGGAGGTGAGGGGACAGACAGGCTATGCTCTTACGCAGCTTAGAGAAAGGTAATTCAGGAAGAGGGAACGAGAGCATAGACCCTGAGGCAGAAATATGCCTAGCGTGCTCAAGAACAGCCAGAGGCCAGTGTGCATGTTAGGGGGAAAGAGTGCCACAGATCTAGAGCTTTAAAGTTAAGATTGGTTTGGCTGGGCACGGTGGCTCACGCCTGTAATCCCAGCACTTTGGGAGGCCAAGGTGGGCGGGTCATGAGGTCAAGTGATAGAGACTATCCTGGCTAACACAGTGAAACCCCGTCTCTACTAAAAATACAAAACATTAACCGGGTGTGGTGGGGGGCGCCTGTAGTCCCAGCTACTAAGGACGCTGAGGCAGAATGGCATTAACCTGAGAGGCGGAGCTTGCAGTGAGCCGAGATTGCACTACTGCACTCCAGCCTGGGCAACAGAGGGAGAACAGAACCAAAAAAAAAACAAAAGTAACATTAGTTTTTATTTTGAAAGAGAAAAGAAGCCATCTCCTCTCTTAATTTTCTATTAAAAAATATTAGGCATGCTTCTTTTTTTTTTTTTTTTTTGAGACAGAGTCTCGCTCTGTCACTCAGACTGGAGTAGAGTGGCACAATCCACAATCCTGGCTCACTGCAACCTCCACCTCCCGGGTTCAGGTGCTTCTCTCGCCTCAGTCTGCCAAGAAGCTGAGATTACAGATTCCACCACCCCTCGCTACTTTTTGTATTTTTAGTAGAGACAGGGTTCCAGCATGTTGACCAGGCTGGTCTTAAACTCTTGACCTCAGGTGATCCACCTGCCTTGGTCTCCCAAAGTGCTGGGATTACAGGCGTGAGCCACCCAACCCAGCCACTCAGGCATGCTATTTGTCAAATTTTTTAAAAACTTTACATTGTAAAGCTCTGCCAAGAGCAACGGCTCACGCCTGTAATTCCAGTGCTTTTGGGAGGCTGAGGTCAGAGGATCACTTGAGGCCAGGAGTTCAAGACCAGCCTGGGCAACATAGCAAGATCCCATCTCTACAGAAAAAAAAATTGTGAAGCTCTACTAATCATATAATGGACACAAAGACAACTAGAACTGCCACTCTGAAATTTAACTTGTTAAGAGTTCATCAGGCCTTCAAGAAAAAAGTTATCTTTTCTCTCAACTCTCTGGAGAACAGCAACAGGATAAGAAAAATACAACTAAAAACTGAACTGAATTAATCTAACAGGCCACTTTTTACCACTATTTAAACTTTGTCTTTCCCGGTGCGGTGGCTCACGCCTACCACTTTAGGAAGTGTGTGGCAGGTGGATCACTTGAGCTCAGGAGTTCCAGACCAGCCTGGGAAGCAAGGTGAAACCCCGTCTCCACAAAAATCAGCCAGGAGTAGTGGCTCACGCCTGTACTCCCAGCTACTTGGGGGACTGATGTAGGAGGATCGCTTGAGGCCAGGAGGCAGAGGTTGCACTGAGCCAAGAAGGAACCACTACATTCCATCCTGGGTGACAGACTGAGACCCTGTCTCAAAAAAAAATACAACTTTTTGTCTTGCTACCCCAGCATCAAAAAGGGGTTGGGGGTGGGGTGGGGGAATATTGGTGGAACGAAAAAAAAAAAAAAAAGCATTAGGAAGAAAAGCCACAAATAATTCAACTGCAAATCTATCTAAAAATACAAGAAAATGCTAGGAATTTGTGATATTGCTGAAATGAAACCTGTCACTTTCCTCCTTCCTTGAGTCTCCACGTGGCTTATGCACATCAGACAGGACTCAGGCTTCTCAGTCTTAGTTATCCATTTGAACAACCCATGTACAAGGATATTCACCTAACTGGGATGTGAATTTAAACTTCTCCACTTTTCTTTCTTCCGTTTTAACGCAATTCTGGGATTGTTATTCAGTCATTTCTCCTCATTATCCAATAAAAATTCACTCTAAGAAAGAATTCCTGGTAGTTCCGAGACTAATGGCCACAAATGTTTAAAGACGTTAGCTCTACAGGAAAACGAATCAAAGCGTTTTCAGGGGCTCAAGTAAGTTATGAGCTTAGTGTAGGCCCAAGTTTTAAGCTATAGAAACATATCCCTGTATGTGCCAACTCAAATCCCCGTCCCTGTGATAAACCTGGACACCAGTATGATTTTAAACACTTCTACACCTCTCCTATTTTTCCATGCTCCAAGCTCGAAGGAAAACCGCCACCCAAGAAACACACGGAGCTAGCCACCCCGAAGCACTACAAGGGCACAACAGTTTTTAGGTGCCCCCGCAAAGGCCACAGGTGGCGCCATCCCTCTGCCCCCGCACCGCCGCCCTCCGCCCTCCGCCCTCCGGCCTCCGGCTTCTCTCCAGCTGCGCACACTTGGAACACTCCTTCCCCGGGCCATCCGACCCTGACCCATCGCCCCTGGGACCGGCTGCCCGGCGCGGGAAACCCAGGCCGCGGGGCCTCCTAGCGCCCGTCCGCGCGGCCGCCACGCCCCCTCCCCACAGGCCGTCCGGGCCGCCAGCCCCCTCGGCCGGGAGGTGGCCTCACCTCGCACAGGCCGTAGCGGGGAGGGCGCCCACGTCTCCGCCCGCCGCCCGGGCCCACGGCCGCTCGGCTGCGGCTCGGCCCCGACGGCCGGCGGCGGCGCGCTTCTGGGGGCGGGCTCTTCTCGGCCGGGGCTTCCCCGGGGCCGAGGGCTGGGAAACAGGGGGGACTGGGGCGGGGGAGGGGAAAGGGGCTTGGGAAGGAAGGGGGAGAGGGGAAGAAAAGGGGGGAACCAAACCCGGAAAGGGAGAAAAAGGGGGAGGGGAAATCAGAAGGGGAAGAAAAGCCCAGAGTCCGCCCCCCGCTGCGGCCTACGCGCTACGTCACTACGTCCGGCGTTGTCGTCACCGCGTCCTGCGTTCAGTCTGTCCCCGCTTCCTGCCTGCCCGCGTGCGCCTCAGCAGCCTTGCGGGGCCTACCGCCTGCCGCACGCACTCCCGCGGGCGCGCGCGCACTCGCACTCGCTCGCTAGCCCTCTCTTCCCTCCGCGTTACCTGTGTCAGGACACCAATCCGGAGCCACTGGGAGCCTCGGTCCTCCTTAAACCCATCAAGTCTGTTAGATAGAATACCCTGGATTTCAATATAATATTAATAGTGATCATCCTAAAGTAATTTCAATTTACAGAGCACTTTCAAAACAGCCTTTCACTTAGGGCAGTAACTCCTGTACCAAAGAACGTGCACTCGGTATTCGTTGTACACATGGATAACTATAATTCAGGTAAATGTCCATTTTACAGATGAAAAAACCTGACCTAGGAGGAACGCAGTCTGTCCTATTAAGATCACATTCTTACCATCTTCCCTTCTCTAAGATACAGTTCTCAAAAATCGTCTTAAGGCAGGGCGCGATGGCTCAGGCCTGTAATCCCAGCACTTTGGGAGACCGAGGCGGGCGGATCACGAGGTCAGGAGATCGAGACCATCCTGGCTGAAACGGTGAAACCCCGTCTCTACTAAAAATACAAAAAAATTAGCCGGGCGTGGTGGCGGGCGCCTGTAGTCCCAGTTACTCGGGACGCTGAGGCAGGAGAATGGTGGGAACCCGGGAGGCGGAGCTTGCAGTGAGCTGAGATCGCGCCACTGCACTCCAGCCTGGGCGACAGAGCAAGACTCCGTCTCAAAAAAAAAAAAAAATCTTAAATTTTCAACCTTCCCCGTTTTGTCCATTCTAGGCAGAATCAATTTAGTTATTGATTATGTGCGTGTGGATAATTTACTAACCAAACTCCCTCACAGAAGCAATGTAAGCCGGGCACGGTGGCTCAAGCCTGTAATCCCAGCACTTTGGGAGGCCGAGACGGGCGGATCACGAGGTCAGGAGATCGAGACCATCCTGGCTAACCCAGGTGAAACCCCGTCTCTACTAAAAAATACAAAAAAAAAACTAGCTGGGTGAGGTGGCGGGCACCTGTAGTCCCAGCTACTCGGGAGGCTGAGGCAGGAGAATGGCGTAAACCCGGGAGGCAGAGCTTGCAGTGAGCTGAGATCGCGCCACTGCACTCCAGCCTATGCGACAGAGCGAGACTCCGTCTCACAAAAAAAAAAAAAAAAAAAAAAGAAGCAATGTAGTCTTTTGTAGAATTCGACCATTAGATATGTACCTTGCGACAGGAACTGGGGTAGGCAAAAAAAAAGTCAAATAATTATAGTACAATTTAAGTGCTATAATAGAAAGGTTTCAATGTGCTATGGAAATACAAGGAACAGCAATTCATTCTTAGAGGTAAAAGAGGTTGAGTAAGTTACAGAGAAACTACAGGTGAAATTCCAGCTAATCTTGAGACTATAAATAGTTCACTAGAGAGGTAAGACTGGAGATTCCAGCAAAGTCATAGAGGCATGAAGTTCATCTTTCCTTCAAGGATGAGCAAGTTCCAGGTTGATTGGCCTGTTTATTTGTTTGTTTTGTTTTGTTTTTGTTTTTGTTTTTGTTTTTGTTTTTGAGATGGCGTCTCACTTTGTCACCCAGGCAGATAGAGTGCAGTAGTGCAATGTCAGCTCACTGCAACCTCCACCTCCCAGGTTCAAGTGATTCTCCTGCCTCAGCCTCCTGAGTAGCTGGGACTACAGGCGCTCACCACCATGCCTGGCTAATTTTTGTATTTTTAGTAGAGACAGGGTTTTGTCATGTTGGCCAGGCTGTTCTTGAACTCCTGGCTTCAGGTGATCCACCCACCTCGGCCTCCCAAAGCGCTGGGATTACAGGTGTGAGCCACCTCTCCCAGCCCTCTCGCCTGGTCATTACTGCCTCCTGCCCCCAAATTCTCTCAACCCCCTGGAGAACAGCAACGGGGGAAGAAAAATACAACTAAAAACTGAGCTAAACTAATCTAACCTGCCACTTTTCACCACGATTTAAACTTTTTGTCTTGGCCAGGTGCAGTGGCTCACACCTAGCACTTTGGGAGGCCAAGGCAGGAGGATCGTTTGAGCTCAGGAGTTCCAGATCAGGCAGTGATGACCAGGAGGAAATAATAGTTAATATTTGTATTATGTGTATGTAAGTACAATATACAATGTGTAGCATTCTAGATCTACTGTTACTATCAAATTCTCAATACAGTAGGTACTATTATTATACCTGTTTTATAGATGAGGAAACCTGAGGCACAATAATTAAACCAAAGTACCAGATTTATTTATTTATTTATTTATTTTTGAGACAGAGTCTTGCTCTGTCACCCAGGCTGGAGTGCAGTTGCGTGATCTCGGCTCACTGCAACCTCTACTTCCCGGGTTCAAGTGATTCTCCTGCCTCAGCCTCTCAGGTAGCTGGGACTACAGGCATGTGCCACCACGCCCGGCTAATTTTTTTTATGTTTTTTTATTTTTTACTTTTATTTTTTGGTACTTTTAGTACAGATGGGGTTTCACCATGCTGGTCAGGCTGGTCTCAAACTCCTGACCGCAAGTGAGCCGCCCACCTCGGCCTCCCAAAGTGCTGGAATTACAGACGTGAGCCACCACGCCCCACCTACAAGCATGTTTTAAGGGCTAAAAAGAAGGGGACAGGGAGTGGGCTGATACAAAGTTGTCGGGTATTCTTGTTGGTTTACAGAAATAACATTGATTAGTGATTGGCTGTACATTGTTAAGCTATAGGATCTAGGTTATAGTGTCCATTGCAGCATTATTAGGTTAATTTATAGTTACTTGTGGCAATTGCTTGCTATTGCCACATTGCCAATTGCTTGATGCTGTTTATCAAGAGATGAATACATAGCTCAAAAGCAGGGAGTAGGACATGATTGCCGTCTCATTTTATTTATTTATTTATTTATTTATTTATTTTAATTATTTTTTTTTTTTTTTGAGATATGCTCTCACTCTATTTCCCAGGCAGGTGTGCTGCAGTATGATTACAGCTCACTGCACCTTCAACCTCCTGGGCTCAAATGATCCTCCAGTCTCAGCCTCCTGAGTAGCTGGGACTACAGGCACATACCACCACTCCCAGTTTCTTTTTATTTATTTTTTTATTTTAGTATGTATAGGGTCTGGCTATGTTGCCCAGGCTGGTCTTGAACTCGTGAGTTCAAATGATTTGCCCGCTTTGGCCTCCTAAAATGCTGAGATTACAGGCTTGAGCCACCATGCCTGGTCTGCTGTCTCATTTTAATGTCTCTCTGAGCCTGATCATTTTAAAAGACTTGCATTTCCCAGATTAAAATTGTTTTCTTTTCTCAGTGCTGTGACACAGAATGAAAGCCTGAAATGTTTCTGAGACAAGTACAAGAACTGAAGAACAATAACCAAGAATACCTGGCTTTAAAACCTATACTCCTGGCCGGGCATGGTGGCTCATGCCTGTAATCCCAGCACTTTGGGAGGCCGAGGCGGGTGGATCACGAGGTCAGAAGTTCGAGACCACCCTGACCAACATGGTGAAACCCCGTCTTTACTAAAAATACAAAAATTAACTGGGAGTGGTGGTGCACACCTGTAATCCCAGCTACTCAGGAGCCTGAGGCAGGAGAACTGCTTGAACCCAGGAGGCGGAGGTTGCAGTGAGCCAAAATTATGCCACTGCACTCCACCCTGGGCGCTAGAGTGAGACTCCGTCTCAAAAAAAAAAAAAAAAAAAAAATCTCAAAACTTCTTTTCCAAGACAGATAAAAACCCCAAAGGGTGAGCAAATTTGGAACTGAAGGCCTTTGCCTACCTTAAGAGTTCCCTCTGAGAGCATCAAAGACATGGCTAGAACACTGTGCCTCCCTTCCCTTACCCTTCAGACTTCATGGTTTTGAGACCTCTTGGGCAAAACTCAACCAAGGCTAACAAATAAGGCTAGATTGAGAACCCCAGGGAGGGAGGATGGAGGGATGGGAATGGGCTTTGAGAAACACCAGGCAAAAAAGAATGCAACTCTCAATTGTTCATGCATGACAGTGAGCTAAAGTGCCTTGCCAATGACCCGTTCTTCTTTGAGAGTCTCCCTTTAACATTCTTTCCCAAAACCCGTGATCTGTGCCTTTCCCCCATCCCCAGGATTCCCAGCATGGGTAGTGATCTGAGGAGAAATTTAATCTCTCACCTTTGTCCCCAGGCTTGGCAGCTCACATGGATAACAACTGTCTCCCAACATTGGCCCAGGGACATGTCTTTCCCTAAACAAACCAACCTCTCCTCACGTCCCCCACTCTGTACTTTCACTGACTATGCGTTGGCAGATTCTGCCAAGTTCTACCTGTAACTGGCTTCATTTTCAAGTCAGATGTTTGGCTGCTGCTCTGTCCCCTGCAACAAGGAGCCATGCCAGCTGGACACACACTTCTTCCAGGGCCTCTGGCAGCCAGGACAGAGTTGAGACCACAGCTGTTGAGACCCTGAGCCCTGAGTCTGTGTTGCTCAAGAAGGGCCTCCCCCAGCAATGACCTCCTCATTGCTTCTGGCCTTTTTCCTCCTGGCTCCAACCACAGTGGCTACTCCCAGAGCTGGTGGTCAGTGTCCAGCATGTGGAGGGCCCACCTTGGAACTGGAAAGCCAGCGGGAGCTGCTTCTTCATCTGGCCAAGAGAAGCATCTTGGACAAGCTGCACCTCAGCCAGCGCCCAACACTGAACCGCCCTGTGTCCAGAGCTGCTTTGAGGACTGCACTGCAGCGCCTCCATGGGGTCCCACAGGGGGCACTTCCGGAGGACAACAGGGAACAGGAATGTGAAATCATCAGCTTTGCCGAGACAGGTGGGTTCCTGGTCTGTAGCTTTTCCCCAGAACTTGACCTCTCAAGGAAAGGAAAAGTTTCCTCACCAGCCTTACCTCTGACTCCTTCCCCAAAAACCATCCAACCCCTGCTCCCCATGGGCTGTAATCTCCTTATCCCAGGTATCCCCACGTCTCCCTGGGGCTCACTGTGGTAGCTCAGACCTGACCAGTAGGCAGCTGGAAAGCTGGTAAATTTCACTTCTTTTGAGACTGCCTGTCGTCATCTCCTCTGCCTCCTCTTTCTGCAGGCCCCACAAACCCACAGGCTGTGGTGTGAGCCCATCCACTTCCTGGGCCTGCACACAGCGACTGGGAGGTGAGCAGTCTCTCTTTTCTTTGGCCCCAGGATCTAGCCCCTCCCTTCCCCTCTCCTCCAGATGCCTCATTTGAGTAAAAGAAGAAAAAATAAAACACCAGGACTACAATACCTCACTATATGTCATGTTCCCATTAGACCTTAGGTCACCATATCAGAGAACAGGGTCAAAATGGGACTCAGAAAAATGGATAAAGGGGCTGGGCACAGTGGCTCGTGCCTGTAATCCCAGCTATTCAGAAGGCAGGAGGATCACTTAAAGCCAGGAGTTCCGGACCAGCCTGAGCAACATAGCAAGACCCTGTCTTTTTTTTTTTTTTTTTTCCCCAAGACAGAATCTTGCTCTGTTACCCAGGCTGGAGTGCAGTGGTGCGATCTCGGCTCACTGCAACCTCCACCTCCTGGGTTCAAGCAATTCTCCTGCCCCAGCCTCTCGAGTAGCTGGGATTACAGGTGCCCACCACCACACTCGGCTAATTTTTATATTTTTAGTGGAGACTGGGTTTCACCGTGTTGGCCAAACTGATCACTGATCTCAAACTCCTGACCTCGTGATCCTCCTGCCTCAGCCTCCCAAAGTGCTGGGATTACAGGAGTGAGCCACCGTGCCCAGCGACCGTGTCTCTCTTTTTTTTTTTTTGGGACGGAGTCTCGCTCTGTCGCCCAGGCTGGAGTGCAGTGGCGCGATCTGGGGTCACTGCAAGCTCTGCCTCCCAGGTTCACGTGCCATTCTACTGCCCCAGCCTCTCGAGTAGCTGGGACTACAGACGCCCGCCACCACGGCCAGCTAATTTTTTGTATTTTTAGTAGAGACGGGGTTTCACTGTGTTAGCCAGGATGGTCTCGATCTCCTGACCTTGTGATCCACACGCCTCGGCCTCCCAAAGTGCTGGATTACAGGCGTAAGCCACCGTGCCCGGCCCGTGTCTCTTTTTAAAAAACTTTTTTTTTCTTTTTTTTTTTTTTGAGACAGAGTCTTACTCTGTCACCCAGGCTGGAATGCAGTGGTTATGATCACAGCTCACTGTAGCCTCAACCTCCCAGGTTCAAGTGATCCTCCCACCTCAGCCTCCCAAGTAGCTGGGACTACAGGTATGTGCCATCATGTCTGGCTACTTTTATTTTATTTTATTTTATTTTATTTTATTTTATTTTTTGAGATGGAGTCTCGCTTTGTCACCCAGGCTGGAGTGCAGTGGCACCATCTTGGCTCACTGCAAGCTCCACCTCCCAGGTTCATACCATTCTCCGCCTCAGCCTCCCGAGTATCTGGGACTACAGGCGCCTGCCACCATGCCTGGCTACTTTCTATGTATTTTTTAGTAGAGACAGGGTTCCACCGTGTTAGCCAGGATGATCTCGATCTCCTGACTTCGTGATCAGCCTGCCTCGCCCTCCCAAAGTGCTGGGATTACAGGCATGAGCCACCATGCCCAGCGTATATTTTTTTATAGAGACAGGATTTCATCACATTGCCCAGGTTGGTCTTGAACTTTTGGGCTCAAGCAATCCACTCGCCTCGGCCTCACAAAATGCTAGGATTACAGACACGAGCCACTGCCCCCGGCCTAAAAATTAGCTGGGTGCAGTGGAGTGCACCTGCAGTCCCAGCTGTTTGGGAGGCTGAGATGGAGGATCATTGAGCCCAAGAGTTTGAGACTGCACTGAGCTATGTTTGCATCACTACCCTGTAGCCTGGGCAACAGAGACCCCCATCTCTAAAATGAATTAATTAAAAATTAATTAATTTAAATTAATTAAATATTAAATAAATTAATTTTAATTAATTAAATATTAAATAAATTAATTTTAATTAATTAAATATTAAATTAATTAATTTAATTAAAACGAGACTCCCTTTCAAAAAAAAAAGGGAGAAAGAAAGAAAATGCAAACTGAGCCCTTTGCAAGCTCTTTCTTAGGTCTGAAGACCCCTCCCATTTCTGGCCCCTCATTCCCTCTTGTTTTTTTGTGGTTTTTTTTTTTTTTTTTTTTGTTTTTTTTTTGTTTTTTTTTTGAGACGGAGTCTCTCGTTCTGTCGCCCAGGCTGGAGTGCAGTGGCCGGATCTCAGCTCACTGCAAGCTCCGCCCCCGGGGTTTACGCCATTCTCCTGCCTCAGCCTCCCGAGTAGCTGGGACTACAGGCGCCCGCCACCTCGCCCGGCTAGTTTTTTGTATTTTTAGTAGAGACGGGGTTTCACCGTGTTAGCCAGGATGTTCTGGATCTCCTGACCTCGTGATCCGCCCGACTCGGCCTCCCAAAGTGCTGGGATTACAGGCTTGAGCCACCGCGCCCGGCCTTTTTGTGGTGTTTTTGAAATGGAGTCTCATTCTGTTGCCCAGGCTGGAGTGCAGTGGCATAATCTCAGATCACTGCAACCCCCACCTCCCAGGTTCAAGCCATTCTCCTGCCTCAGCCTCCCAAGTATCTGGGACTACAGGCGAACGCCACTAAACCAGGCTAATTTTTGTGTTTTTAGTAGAGACGGGGTTTCACCATGTTGGCCAGGCTGCTCTGGAACTCCTGACCCCAAGTGATGTGCTCGCCTTGGCCCCCCAAAGTGCTAGGATTACAGGTACTGCACCAGCCCCCGCCTGTTTCAAGACCCAGCTTTGAACTGGAGCTAGATAGCCTGGGCTCAGATTCTTGCTCAGCCATTTATTAGCTGTTTGACCTAGTGGTTAATAGTTCTCTCATTTGTTAAATGGGATAGTTGACAGAATTAAAGGGCTAATACAGGTAAAGTACTTTGAATGTTAAAGTGGGAGGGAGCAGGAACTAGAGAGTAGATTTAGCGCCTGCCAATGAGGGGATTATGGTGAGCGTCCTCTTCTCTTGATAACCTTCCATGGAGGAAAGGGGCAAGGCAGCTCTCTAGAAATCTTTTATAAAGACACTAATCCTATTAATGAGGGCTCCACCCTCATTACTTAATCACCTCCCAAAGGCTCCGCTTCCTAATACCATCACATGGGGGTTAGGATTTCAACATATGAATTTTGAGAGAACATAACAGCCTCTCTCCATGAAGCCTCTTAGCATTCAATGGTCTATCCCAAGTTTCTTTAGAGAATGGTGGCTAGATTCCAAGAGGATAATTTCAATGTGTAAATTATTCTCAAGCTTCTGCATACACCTTGCTTACTAATATCCCATTGACAAAGCAAGTCATTGTAGCCAAGCCTAGAATCAATCACTGTGAGACAGAACTAGATGAAGGCGTGAAAGCCATGAGGTACTGTTTATTGGGGACTACCAATCTGGCAGTCTCCTGAAGTCTGCCCTCTGACCCCTAACAATTTATATCTCTCCCACAAGCAAAATACAATCATCCTCTCCCAGCCACCCCCATCAAACTTTCATCCCTTGGCCAGGCGCGGTGGCTCAAGCCTGTAATCCCAGCACTTTGGGAGGCCGAGACGGGCGGATCACAAGGTCAGGAGATCGAGACCATCCTGGCGAACATGGTGAAACCCTGTCTCTACTAAAAATACATAAAAAAACCTAGCTGGTCGAGGTGGCGGGCGCCTGTAGTCCCAGCTACTCGGGAGGCTGAGGCAGGAGAGTGGCATAAACCCGGGAGGCGGAGCTTGCAGTGAGCTGAGATCCAGCCACTGCATTCCAGCCTGGGCAACAGAGCAAGACTCTGTCTCAAAAAAAAACAAAACAAACAAACAAAAAACAAAAAAAACACAAACTTTCATCCCTTTATGGCATCAGGATCAAGCTTGAAGTCCAGCATCTCATCACCTGAATTAGGTGCAAATATAGGTGAGGCTCCTCTGGTACATTTCTTCAGGTGCAGGGGCCTTCAGTGATGTCCTAGCGCCTGGCTTATTCTGACTTATGAAAGCTGATTGTGAACATCTCCCAACTTAGGATTCAGTGATGTCACATTAGCAGCTTGAAATCAGTCATGGTGGGAGAATTTATACAAAAGAAATTGACAAAGACTACAAATCAGGGCTTTTGATTTTTTTCCCTGGAAACCAGTTATTAAACATTTACCAGCATACCACTCTCTGTGTCCTAAAAATACAAGTTCTCCACCTCCCACGCACTTAACATACAATGCTGAGACAGGGACAGGATAAACATAATAGATACTCCTGTTCAAAATGGGATGTGGGAGAATAGGAGACACAGAGGAGTCACTGATCTGTAAAGCTTCTTATATTCAGCCAGGCAAATATCAGGTCCACTCCAAATCCAGAATTCCCTTGGTTAGTTAGGGCCTGGTTCTGCTCCCTGGTATTTCCAATTGTGCACTACTGCTCTCCTGGACTTCCAAATTCACCCTCTCAGCCCTTGGCACTCTACCTGCTGAGATGTCTTTCCTTTTAAATAGGAAATGATCTATGCTTGCGGCTGAGTACTTTTCTCAGCCTACTTTCTGCCCAGAGTTGGGGGCCCAAAGACCTCTTTTTATTTTGAATTGTCCCTTTTAGTCCAAACTGGTGCTGCTTTCAGTATTAAACTTCTCTTTTAAACTCTGTGGACCCTGTAAATAATAAATTGTAGTCTACTCAATTACACAGAAGGCACCACATTCTATCAAGACAGACCCTTATTTAGGCTACAAGTCTGTGTCATGGGATAACACCTTTAAGATGTTTAGAAGTGCATTTGTCTAGTTGTAAGGGTTAACAGAACATTGTCTTAAATTTTAAATCTCAAAAAGATGTTAGATCTTAACAAACAAAAAGTTTTTTTGGTTTGTGTTTTAGAGATGGTCTCACTATGTTGCCTAGGCTGGAGTATAGTGGCTATACTATTAGCAGCCTCAATAATACTGCATTATAGCCTCAAACTCCTGGCCTCAAGGGATCCTCCTGCTTCAGCCCTCTGAGTAGCTGGGGCTACAGGCATGTGTTCCCATGACCAGCTAACAAAAGATTTTATAGCTGACCCTTTATTTGTTTTGATCTTCACTCTGAGTCCCTGTATTACTGGAAATACCCTGGATTTGATTTTTGCTCTGAGGTAATTTCTTACTTTAAGAGACTTTTGTCAGAGAGGAAGAATGAAAAATAATTTTTGTTGTTAATGTTTCTCTTCTTTCCTCTACATGTACAACATGAAGAAAAAGGTTTCGTTTTTTTTTTTTTTTTTTTCTGAAAAATTAGCAACACAGAGTAAGGGGTTTTATTTTTTTTATTTATTTTTTTTTTTTTGAGACGGAGTCTCGCTTTGTGGCCCAGGCTGGAGTGCAGTGGCCGGATCTCAGCTCACTGCAAACTCCGCCTCCTGGGTTTATGCCATTCTCCTGCCTCAGCCTCCCGAGTAGCTGGGACTACAGTTGCCCGCCACCTCGCCCGGCTAGTTTTTTGTATTTTTTAGTAGAGACGGGGTTTCACTGTGTTAGCCAGGATGGTCTCGATCTCCTGACCTCGTGATCCGCCCGTCTCGGCCTCCCAAAGTGCTGGGATTACAGGCTTGAGCCACCGCGCCTGGCCGGGGTTTTATTTTTTAATTTAGCAAGTGCTTTTAGAAATATTTTCTCTAAATTCTGTTTGAAAATTGAACAGTGCCTTTTTTTTTGTTTTGTTTTTTGAGACGGAGTCTTGCTCTGTCACCAGGCTGGAGTGCAGTGGTGCAGTCTCGGTTCACTGCAACGTCTGCCTCCCGGGTTCAAGCAATTCTCCTGCCTCAGCCTCCTGAGTAACTGGGACTACAGATGCACACCACCACACCCAGCTAATTTTTGTATTTTTAGTAGAAATGGGTTTTCACCGTGTTAGCCAGGATGGTCTCAATCTCTTGACTTTGTGATCTGCCTACCTCGGCCTCCCAAAGTGCCGGGATTACAGGTGTTAGCCACCACATCCAGCTGTGGTTCCTTTTTTAGTTCATCACTCTCCCGAAATGCCTTATCTTAGGCAACTAAAATATACCAGTTGGCATTTTCAGCATTCTGCCTGGAAATACCATTAGCTAAATTCACAACTTTGTTAGATAGCTTTCCTGGCTTCTAAGTTACCACAGGTGAGAGCCAATACACAATACAAGTTCCCCTTTTTTCAGCTTCCAATAGCAATTTCCTCACTGTTCTTCCTTTACTAACAGTTTCTTCCCTATCCTTCTAACTTCTCCCTGCCACTCATTCCCGAAGCCAGTGCAACTGACCAAGCACAGTGGCTCATGCCTGTAATCCTGGCACTTTGGGAGGCCAGGGTGGGAGGATCACTTGAGGGCAGGAGTTTGAGACCAGCCTGGTCAACATAGCAAGATGTTTCTTATTAAAAAAATAAAAAAAAAAAAAGCCGGGTGCTGTGGCTCATGCCTCTAATGCCAGCACTTTGGGAGGCTGAGGCAGGCAGATCACTTGAGGTCAGGAGTTCGAGACCAGCCTGACCAACATGGAAAAACCCCATCTCTACTAAAAATACAAAAATAGCTGGATGTGCAGGGCGCGGTGGCTCACACCTGTAATTCTAGCACTTTGGGAGGCTAAGGCGGGTGGATCACCTGAGGTCAGGAGTTCAAAATCAGCCTGACCAACATGGAGAAACCCATCTCTACTAAAAACACAAAAAATTAACCAGGTGTAGTGGTGCATGTCTGTAATCCTAGCTACTCAGGAGCCTCAGGCAGGAGAATCGCTTGAACCCGGGAGGTAGAGGTTGCAGTGAGCCAAGTTCGTGCCATTGCACTCCAGCCTGGGCAATAAGAGTGAAACTCCGTCTCAAAAACCAAAACATAGAGGCTTTAAACAACATATTCATTATTTCTCATGATTCTTTTTTTTTTTTTTTTTGAGATGGAGTCTCACTCTGTTGCCCAGGCTGGAGTGCAGTGGCGCAATCTTGGGTCACTGCAACCTCCGTCTCCAGGGTTCAAGAGATTCTCTTCCCTCAGCCTCCCGAGTAGTTGGGATTATTGGTGCCCACCACCATGCCTGGCTCTTTTTGTATTTTTGGTAGAGACAGGGTTTCACCATGTTGGACAGGCTGGCCTTGAACTACTGACTTCAAGTGATCCACCCACCTCAGCCTCCCAAAGCTTATAACCCTGGGATTACAAGCATGAGCCACTGCCCCCGGCCACTCGCATGATTCTGTGGCTTGACTGTGCTTATCTGGACAGTTCTTCTGCTCCATGTGGTGTAGCTAAGGTCTCCCATGCAACTGCATTCAGCTGGGGACTCGGATGGGACTGGAACCTGTGAGATGGTCTCTAATCCTCCAAAGTCTCTCTCCACATGACTTCTCATAATTTAGTAGTCTAGCTCACCTTCCTTTAAATCACTGTAGCTGGCTTCCAAGAGTGGAATGCCTCAATATGTAAGTGCTCAATAAACACCATGCTTGCTAATGTCTCAGTGCCCAAATCATGTCACATGACTAAGCCCAGAATTAATATGGAAAGGGACTGCACAAAGCCGTGAATATTGGGAGGTGTTGACCGTTGGGGCCAACCATGTAATAGTCTACTACAGCCCCTGTTGGTCTTGTGTTTGCCTGCCATAACTGGAGTGACTTAAAAGGTACTAACTGCAGGGTGCTTTGTGACCTAGCAAGAAAAAGATTCGTTGGGCCAGTCAGACTCTATTAGGATTTTGGAATTGGGACACTGGAAGATCTGCTCACTTAGGAGGAGCTGAGCAAAAGGTCCTGTAGACTTGGGACCTGGGCCACAATTTTGGTACCTAAGAAAGCTGACAAGGAGGTAGAAGTAGTAGACCCACAGAGAGAGGAGAGTGGAATTGACTTATCGAGAGAGAGAGAGAGAGAGAGAGAGATGAGAGAGATCTTGTTGGCTCTGAGAGCTGTCAAGAACAGCATTATTCCTGCTGGGCACGGTGGCTCACACCTGTAATTCCAGTACTTTGGGAAGCTGAGACGGGCGGATCACCTAAGGTCAGGAGTTCAAGACCAGCCTGGCCAACATGGGGAAACCCTGTCTCTACTAAAGATACAAAAAATTAGCTGGGCGTGGTGGCAGGTGCCTCTAATCCCAGCTACTTGGGAGGCTGAGGCAGGAGAATCGCTTGAACCCAGGAGGTGGAGGTTGCAGTGAGCCAAGATTGCGCCACTGCACTCCAGCCCAGGCGACAAGAGTGATACTCCATCTCAAAAAATAAAAAGAACCTTATTCCTGACTTTCTAATTTACATGAAGCCTAGTTGAACTTCATATCCTGCCTTTTGAGCCCATGAGAGTATCAGTTGACTTCCCATAATAAAGCACTGTTTTTGTTTTTTTGTGTGTGTATTTTTTTTTTTTTTTTTTTTTTTTTTTTTGAGACGGAGTCTCGCTCTGTCGCCCAGGCTGGAGTGCAGTGGCGCGATCTCGGCTCACTGCAAGCTCCGCCTCCTGGGTTTATGCCATTCTCCTGCCTCAGCCTCCCGAGTAGCTGGGACTACAGGCGCCCGCCACCTCGCCCGGCTAGTTTTTTTCTAATTTTTAATAGAGACGGGGTTTCACCGTGTTAGCCAGGATGGTCTCAATCTCCTGACCTCGTGATCCGCCCGTCTCGGCCTCCCAAAGTGCTGGGATTACAGGCTTGAGCCACCGCGCCCGGCCCTTGTTTTTTTTTTTTTGAGACAGAGTCTTGCTCTGTTGCCATGCTGGAGTGCAGTGGCGCGACCTTGGCTCACTGCAACCTCCGCCACCCTGGTTCAAGTGATTCTCCTGCCTCAGCCTCCCGAGTAGCTGGGACTACAGGGGCATGCCACCATGCCCAGCTAATTTTTTTTTTTTTTTTTTTTTTTTTTTTTTTTTTTTTTTGAGACGGAGTCTCGCTCTGTCGCCCAGGCTGGAGTGCAGTGGCGCGATCTCGGCTCACTGCAAGCTCCGCCTCCTGGGTTTACGCCATTCTCCTGCCTCAGCCTCCTGAGTAGCTGGGACTACAGGCGCCCGCCACCGCGCCCGGCTAATTTTTTGTATTTTTAGTAGAGACGGGGTTTCACCGTGGTCTCGATCTCCTGACCTTGTGATCCGCCCGCCTCGGCCTCCCAAAGTGCTGGGATTACAGGCGTGAGCCACCGCGCCCGGCCTTTTTTTTCTTTTTTTGAGACAGAGTTTCACTCTTGTCCAGGGTGGAGTGCAATGGCGCGATCTCAGTTCACTGCAGCCTCCGCCTCCGGGTTCAAGCAATTCTCCTGCCTCAGCCTCCCGAGTAGCTGGGATTACAGGCACGTGCCACCACACCCAGTCAATTTTGTATTTTTAGTAGAGATGGGGTTTCTCCACGTTAGTCAGGCTTATCTGGAACTCCCGACCTCAGGTGATCTGCCTGCCTCGGCCTCCCAAAGTGCTGGGATTACAGGCATGAGCCACCACACCTGGCCTCATAAAGCATTTTTTACTTAAAAAAAAAAAAAAAAGTAGCTAAGGCCAAATTACAATGGGTATTTAACTGCGTCCTAAAAGAGTTAGGACTTTATTAACTAATAAGGTTTTTGAGACCATGAATTTTATGATCCATCCGTGTTTTGAGAAAAGAATTCTGATGTTAACATAAAAGAATTAAAGAAATGAAAGACCATTCAACAAGTATTCTGTTTGTTTGTTTGTTTGTTTGTTTGTTTTTGAGATGGAGTCTGGCTCTGTCACTCAGGCTGGAGTGCAGTGGTGTGATCTCTGCTCACTGCAACCTTTGCCTCCCGAGTTCAAGCAATTCTCCTGCCTCAGCCTCCTGAGTAGCTGGGACTTCAGGTGCATGCCACCACACTCAGCTAATTTTTGTATGTTTAGTAGAAATGGAGTTTCACCATGTTGGCCAGGCTGATCTCAAATTCATGACCTCATGACCTCAAGTGATCCACCCATGTCGGCCTCCCAAAGTGCAGGGATTACAGGTGTGAGCCCACCACACCTGGTCTCAACAAGTGTTTATTGAGTGCTTACTAAATACCAAGTACTAGGGATACAATGGTGAACCATACAGGCACAACTGCTGTTTTCATGGAGCTTACATTCTAGCTGCAGGGAAGAAGGAGGGGTAGGAGAAATTCTTAGTAAACAAATGCACGAAGAACCACACTGGACCGGGCTTGGTGGCTCATGCCTGTAATCCCAGCACTTTGGGAGGCCAAGGCAGAAGGATCACAAGGTCAGGAGTTCAGGAGCGGCCTGGCCAACATGGCAAAATCCCGTCTTTACTAAAAATACAAAAATTAGCAGGGCGTGGTGGTGCATGCCTGTAATCACAGCTACTCGGGAGGCTGAGGCAGGAGAATTGCTTGAACCGAGGAGGTGGAGGTTGCAGTGAGCCAAGATCGCGCCACTGCAATCTAGCTTGGGTGACAGAGCAAGACTCTGTCTCAGAAAAAAAAAGAACCACACTGATTACAGAGCATGATGATGGCCATGCAAACAATTAAGCAGGATGATGTATTAGAGAGATGGAGGTAGAATTGAAGGCTACTTTTATTTTATTTTGTTTTATTACGTTTTATTTTATTTTATTTCATTTTATTTTATTTTTGAGACAGTCTCGCTCTGTTGCCCAGGCTAGAATGCAGTGGCATGATCTTGGCTCACTGCAGTTTTGACCTCCTGGGTTCAAGTGATTCTCCCAAGTAGCTGGGATTACAGGTGTGTTGCTCCATGCCCAGCTATTATTTATTTATTTATATATTTTTTTACTTATTGTAGAGATAGGATCTCACTATGTTGCCCAGTTGGTCTCAAACTCCTGGCCTCAAGCAGTCCTCCCACCTTGACCTCCCATAGTGCTATGATTACAGGCACGTGCCACCACGCCTGGCTGAAGGCTGCTTTAGATAGATTAGGAAGGAAGCCTGAAGCCTTTCTGAGGAGGAGACATCTGAACTGAATGCCAAAAAGAAATCAGTCATTCAAAGATCTTGGAAAGACATTCCAGGGAAAGGGACTAGCAAGTGTAAAGGCTGTGAGATGGCTTTATGTTTGGTGAATCTGAGGAACAGAAAAAGGCCCGTATAGGCAGAATGTAGTAGTTAAGTGTCAAACAAGTTTTCTATTTCAAGGAGTTTAGATTTTATCCAAAGAGCAAGGGGAAGACTTCGAAGTGTTTTAAGCTGAGAAGATAAAACTAATCAGATTTATAAGAAGATCACTGACTGATATTTGGAGAACGGTTTGGAGGGCAAGAGTGAATCACTTGAGTGAACGAAAGCTATAGTTAAAGAAAAAGATGGTTGTGAGTTGGACTAATGTGTAGTAGAGGAGGTGGGGAGAAGTGAAATTGTATTATGAATTAGAAGTAGAGTTGAGAAAACTTTCAGATAATTTCAAAGTAGGGGATAAACACGATCAAGATTTTGCCTTAAGCAATGCATTTACAGAGGAGAAGTTTGGAGAAGGGACAGGTTTGGGTTGGAGGGATACATTTAGACTTCCTTGTACAGGATTGAGGTTGGGCCCATTGACTCATGCCTGTGATCTCAGGCTGAGGTGAGAGGATCACTTAAGGCCAGGAGTTCAAGACCAACCTGGGTAGCATAGTGAGAATCGCCCCCAACTCCAAGTAAATTTTTTTTTTTTTTTTTTGGAGACAGAATCTCGCTCTGTCATCCAGGCTAGAGTGCAATGGCACGATCTCATCTCACTGCAACTTCCGCCTCCCAGGTTCAAGCAATTCTCCTGCCTCAGCCTTCCAAGTAGCTGGGATTATAGATGCCTGCACCATGACTGGCTAATTTTTGGTGGGGTTTTTTTTTTTTTTGAGACAGAGTCTCGCTGTGTTGCCCAGGGTGGAGTGCAGCGGCGCAATGTCAGCTCACTGTAACCTCCGCCTCCTGGGTTCAAGCGATTCTCCTGCCTCAGCCTCCCGAGTAGCTGGGAATCCCGGCTGATTTTTTGTATTTTTAGTAGAGACAGGGTTTCACCATGTTGGCCAGGCTGGTATCGAACTCCTGACCTCAACTGATCCTCCTGCGTCAGCCTCCCAAAGTGCTGGGATTACAGGCCTGAGCCACCGCATCCGGCCTAATTTTTTGTATTTTTAGTAGAGACAGGGTTTTGCCATGTTGGTCAGGCTGGTCTTAAACTCCTGACCTCAGGTGATCCACCCACCTTGGCCTCCCAAAGTGCTGGGATTACAGGCATGAGCCACCACACCCAGCCTAAAAAATTTTTTTAATTACAAAAAAGAAGAGATTGAAATATTATTGGATGTCCAAGTCAAGTATCAGATAGGCACTTGGACATGCAAGGCTAGGGTTCAGGGAGAGGTCAGGACCAGAGATATACATTTGGAAGTGATCTGCATATAGGTGGAATTGAAAGCCATGGAATGGATGATCATTCTGGGAGAGGGTATAGATAGAGAAGAGGAGGGAGCTTAGGACTTAATTAATTCATTGATTGATTTAAGACAGGGTCTCACTTTGTTGCCCAGCCTGGAGTGCAGTGGTACGTTAATGTCTCACTATAGCTTTGATCTCCCAGGGTCAAGCAATCCTTCCACCTTAGCCCTCCCTAGTAGCTGGGACTACAGGTGTACACTACCACACCTGGGTAATTTTGTATTTTTTGTAGAGACAGAGTTTTGCCAAGTTGCCCAGGCTGATCTCACTGATCTCAAACTCCTGGACTCAAGCAATCCATCCACCTCAGTCTCCCAAAGTTCTGGGATTACAGGTGTAAGCCACCACGCCTGGCCTGACTTCCAACATTTAAAGGTTAGGCCAACAAAGAGGAGCTGTCAATAGAGGAGAAAAAGATAGAGTGGCTAGTGTTATAAAAGCCAGGAGAAGAAAATATATAAGAAGGAGGGAGTGGTTAACTGTGTCAAACACTACTTAAAGGCCAAGTCAGATGAATATAAATGGATAGATTTGCTGTAGAAGGTGTTGGTGATCTTGACACGTGCAATTTCTGTAGAGTGGAGAGAATAGAAACCAACTAAGATGTTCAGTAAGGAAGGTGAGGGATGATAAGAGGCAACTGGGCAGTAGTAATAGGGATATAAAGAAATGTGCAGACATTAGAACAATTCTGGTGAGATAAGGTATATGGGGAGTGAAGAAAGTAATCATAGAGTTGTTTGTTTGTTTGTTTGTTTGTTTGTTTTTAAGCAGAGCCTTGCTCTGTCACTCAAGATGGAGTGCAATGGTGTGATCTCGGCTCACTGCAACCTCTGCCTCCCAGGTTCAAGCGATTCTCCTGCCTTAGCCTCCCAAGTAGCTGGGATTACAGGCGCCCACCACCATGCTTGGCTAATTTTTGTATTTTTAGTAGAGATGGGGTTTCACCATCTTGGCCAGGCTTGTCTCAAACTCCTGACCTCAGGTGATCCAACTGCCTTGGCCTCCCAAAGTGCTGGGATTACAGACGTGAGCCACCCACCGCACCCGGCTGATCATAGAGTTTTTACAGGTGATAAGCAGGGTAGTGGCACCACCAAGAATGGAAAGGGGGTATATAGGAAGGAAAATAATGATTTTTCAGATTGAGAAAAATTGATTAAAAATATATATATACATATTGGCCAGGCTCAATGGCTCACGCCTGTAATCCCAGCACTTTGGGAGGCTGAGGAGGGCGAATCACCTGAGGTCAGGAGTTCGAGACCAGCCTGACCAACATGAAGAAACCCTGTCTCTACTAAAAATACAAAATTAGCTGGTGCAGCTACTCGGGAGGCTGAGGCAGGAGAATCGCTTGAACCCGAGAGGTGGAGGTTGCAATGAGCTGAGACTGCACCATTGCGCTCCAGCCTGGGCAACAAGAACAAAACTCCATCTAAAAAAAAAAAAACAAAGGCCGAGCATGATGGCTCATGCCTGTAATCCTAGCACTTTGGGAGGCCGAGGCAGGCAGATCACAAGGTCAGGAGATTGAGACCACCCTGGCTAACACAGTGAAACCCCATCTCTACTAAAAATGCAAAAAATTAGGCGGGCATGGTGGAGGGTGCCTGTAGTCCCAGCTACTCAGGAGGCTGAGGCAGGAAAATGGCGTGAACCCAGGAGGCGGAGCTTGCAGTGAGCTGAGATCATGCCACTGCACTCTAGCCTGGGCGACAGAGCGAGACTCTGTCTCAAAAATATATATATATATTTTATATATATATATAATATATATATTATATATGTGTGTGTGCTTGTGTTTGTATATATGTATGCACACATATATACATATACACACATACATATATACATACACACACATATATATTTATAAGATGGGGTCTTGCCATGTTGCCCAGGCTGGTCTTGAACTCCTCGGCTCATGGAATCCTCCTACCTCGGTCTCCCAAGTAGCTGGGATTACAGGCATGCACTACTACACCTAGATCTAGGACCAATTGATTTTAAATGTGCTGCCAGGACATTCATGTGACATAAGTAAGTAGTTAGAAATCTAGGCCTTGAAGCTTGGTGATTTCCAAATCTATATGTCCAGTCCAAATATGCAAAATGGTCTGGTCTGGGCATACAGTTTTGGGAATCACCAACATAAAAATTGTGTTGCTTGGCTGGGCGTGGTGGCTCATGCCTGTAATCCCAGCACTTTCAGAGGCCAAGGCGGGTCGATTATGAGGTCAGGAGTTCAAGACCAGCCTGAGATCACATGACTGCACTCCAGCCTAGGCGACAGAGTGAGACTCCATCTAAAAAAAAAAAAAATTGTGTTGCTTGACCATGAGTCTAATTAAGAGCTACCTTAATGTGAACTGGAAGGAAATGGAAGTCCAAGACAGACCTTGGAAAACTCTGATATTGAAGGGATGGTCAGAGAAAGAAAAGCCAGCAAAGAAAACCAGGGAAGAATTATAACAGAGTTGTGTCATGGAAGCCAAGAGAGAAAAGATTTTCAGGAAGGAAAGGATTGTCAACAGTGCTGTCTTAGTCCATTTTGTGCTGGTATAACAGAATACCACAGACTAGGTCATTTATAATGAGCAGAAATGTATTAACTCATCATTATGGTGGCTGGGAAGTCCAAGATCAAGGGGCTGGCATCTGGTGAGGGCCTTCTTGCTTCTCACTGTGTTATTCCATGGCAGAAGGGCAAAGAGAGGGTGGGGCTGAGGAGAATTAAACTTATCCTTTTATAAGAAACCCATTCCCAAGATAAGGGCATTAATCCATTCATGAAGGTGGTGTTCCCATGACCCAAACACCTCCCATTAGGCCCCACTTCCCAACACCACTGCATTGGGGATCCAGTTTCCAGCACACGAAATTTGGAGGAAATGTTTAAACTGTAGCAAATGCCAAGTGCTATAGACAGCTCAAGAATGCTGAGTATAGAGAAATAGTTGGTAGAAGTGACACTCAGAAGGCCGCAATGACTGGCGCTTCTTATGTCCACAGGCCTCTCCACCATCAACAAGACTCGTCTTGACTTTCACTTCTCCTCTGATAGAACTGCTGGTGACAGGGAGGTCCAGCAGGCTAGTCTCATGTTCTTTGTGCAGCTCCCTTCCAATACCACTTGGACCTTGAAAGTGAGGGTCCTTGTGCTGGGTCCACATAATACCAACCTCACCTTGGCTACTCAGTACCTGCTAGAGGTGGATGCCAGTGGCTGGCATCAACTCCTCCTGGGGCCTGAAGCTCAAGCTGCCTATAGCCAGGGGCACCTGACCCTGGAGCTGGTACCTGAAGGCCAGGTAGCCCAGAGCTCAGTCATCCTGGGTGGAGCTGCCCATAGGCCTTTTGTGGCAGCCCGGGTGAGAGTTGGGGGCAAACACCGGATTCATCGACGAGGCATCGACTGCCAAGAAGGGTCCAGGATGTGCTGTCGACAAGAGTTTTTTGTGGACTTCCGTGAGATTGGCTGGCACGACTGGATCATCCAGCCTGAGGGCTACGCCATGAACTTCTGCATAGGGCAGTGCCCACTACATGTAGCCGGCATGCCTGGAATTGCGGCCTCCTTTCACACTGCAGTGCTCAATCTTCTCAAGGCCAACACAGCTGCAGGCACCACTGGAGGGGGCTCATGCTGTGTACCCACAGCCCGGCGCCCCCTGTCTCTGCTCTACTATGACAGGGACAGCAACATTGTCAAGACTGACATACCTGACATGGTAGTAGAGGCCTGCGGGTGCAGTTAGTCTATGTGTAGTATGGGCAGCCCAAGGGGGTGTGGGAAAACACTCCCCCACAGAAGTGCACTTCCTTGAGAGGAGGGAATGACCTCATTCTCTGTCCAGAATGTGGACTCCCTCTTCCTGAGCGTCTTATGGAAATTACCCCACCTTTGACTTGAAGAAACCTTCATCTAAAAAGAGTCACTGTACCATCTTCCTGACCACTACCCTCTTTCCTAGGGCATGGTCCATCCCGCTAGCCTCACGTGCTTAACCCCGACTCCAGGGACTCAGACCCATCTCCAACGATGAGTAAGGCCATATGGTTCCCAGGCAAAGACACCCTTATCTCACCTTTAATTGACCCCATAACCCACTATGCCTTCCTGTCCTTTCCACTCGATGGTCCCCACTCCAAGATGAGTTGACACAGCCCCTTTCCCCGATTTTTGTGGATCTCCAGAGAGCCCCTTCTTTGGATTCACCAAAGTTTAGATCACTGCTGCCCAAAATAGAGGCTTACGTACCCTCCTCTTTGTTGTGAGCCCCTTTCCTTCTTTCTTGTCCAGGTGAACTGCTAAAGGTCTCTTTGCGTACCCTCATCCATTTTTTGTCCTTCTCTGCCTTTCTCTGTGCCCTTAAGGGCTGACTTGCCTGAGCTCAATCACCTGAGCTCCCCTGCCCTCTGGCTTCCTGCTGAGGTCAGGGCATTTCTTATCCCTGCTCCCTCTCTGCATAGGTGCCATGGTTCTCTGTAACTGTGGCTATTCTGTGTCCCTACACTAGTAGCCTGGCTACCCACTTCCATGGCCCCAACTCTGCCCACATTCTGCTATCACTGTTTCAACACTAGGGGGTCCTAAAGGCTTTCTATCTTGCTAGTCCCTGGGGCCTCAACATCTCTTACTGGTTCCCTTAACTCTGCCTATACCTCTGTAAATAATTCCTTCACTAAGTTCTCTTGATGAAGCAAAACCAGACAGCTGAATGGTCCTCTATCTCCTACAAGGGCCCTAACTGGCACCCCAGATGACACAGAACCTGCCTGCCTATGCTGTAGTCTGCCTACTCTGCTCTCTCTTCACATGGTCTCCTCAGGACTGAGCTATTGTATCCATCTCACACTTTATGCCTCTTCTTTCTTAGGCACCGACACTTAGTCACCCAGTAAACTGACCAGCTGTGGGCACGCAAGTGTGGGAGGCAGAGGCACGCTCAGAGCTGCCCGTCAGGACCTCTGACTTGCCTTTCTTTCACCCGCCCCCAGTGCTCCACCCAGGAATCCTGCCTGGAATCTGGAATAGGCAAGGGCTGCTGGAGTGGGACAGGGAGAAGAGGAAGGCCTGGATGAGGAGAGGGTGGCATTTGCTCTGAGACTGGGTCTTTTTTAGACCTTTGCCCTTCCTCCCCCACATCTCCTCCCTTTGGCTGGAGAGTCCTGAACCACGAGGTCGATATTGTCTGCAACCCAAGGCCGAGTTTGCGCAAAACCCATGTGTTCTTTGGTAAATGTGATGTCTGTGTTTGCTCAGCTTATAACCCCCTCCTATGAGGGTAAGAGGTCCCTGAAATAGGAACCCTAGAGGAGAAAGTCTGAAAAGGACTGCCTGGGGGACTGTAAATCTGAGCTCAAGGGCTTCCTGAGCAACCCATGGATGTTATTCCACCTTTGACTTGAGGAGACCTTCACCTAAAGAGAATCTAAGGAGGCCTTCTGGTGTCTCCCCCACACACCCCCGGCCCCCAGATCTAACCTCCTTCCCAACTACAGCTTAGTTCCCAGGGCCAAGACTGGGATAAGGCAAAGTGAGTCATTCACCTGGCGGGGGTGCTAAATTTTAAGGGGGTGGTGAAAAATTTATTAATCAAGATAGGACTTCAATGCAATTTTATAAAAGTCAAAATTAATGCAAAAAATCCATGGTGAACAAAATAGCCTCCTTTTTTTTTTTTTTTTTTTGCGACGGAGTCTCACTCTGTCACCCAGGTTGGAGTGCAGTGGCGCAATCTCGGCTCACTGCAAGCTCCGCCTCCCGGGTTGACGCCATTCTCCTGCCTCAGCCTCCCGAGTAGCTGGGACTACAGGTGCCCGTCACCACGCCCAGCTAATTTTTTTGTGTTTTTAGTAGAGATGGGATTTCACCGCATTAGCCAGGATGGTCTCAATCTCCTGACCTCATGATTCGCCCGTCTCGGCCTCCCAAAGTGCTGGGATTACAGGTGTGAGCCACCCACTGCACCCAAAATAGCCTACTTTTAAATAAAAACAGGATCATCATTATTCCCTTTCTGTTTTGGCTCTTCCTTTCTTCCTTTTGTAAAAAGGGGAAAGAGTGGGTCTGCCTCCTTCAAACATTTTCTCCTAGAGCTTCCTAGCTCCTACCTCTGGACTCCTTCAGGCTCTTCTCATTTGAGCAAGATAACCACTCCTGTTTCGCTTATTCTACTTCCTTACCCACCCCCAAGCCTGTCTTCTACTTCCTTACTCACCCCCAAGCCTATCGCTATCCCCCAGCCCCCAACCAGGTTGGTGGTAGGGCAGGCAGTGAGGCAGATGGCTGGGGTATTTATAACCCAGGAGCACTTCTTGGGAAAAGTGACTAAGATGCTAAGAGCGTATTTATAGCTGAGCTCTGACGTAAGTGTCAGTGGGGAGGTAGGGCCAAGCCAGGCGCAGCAGCAAGGAGGTGGGAAGAGCTAGAAATTGGGGGCACTCGACAGTGAGGGTGGGGAGAGATGGGGTCAGTGACTCCTGCAGCCACTTCTTGTCACTTCCCCGACTGCCTACTGATACCAACAGGTAAGCTTTCTGAGGCACCACCATGGATAGATACCTCCGCTTTGCCGACCTGATGTTCCAGACCAGAGGGGGTAGAGGGCTGTCATTTACCAGCCCGACCAACAGAATGGGAGTTGGGAGCTGAGGAGAACACTGGACAGAGCTCTTGAATGTGTTTCAGAACGTGGGGAGAAATGAAGGGTGGACAGGAGGATCTAAGTGTCTCAGTGCCCCCACCCCACTCCACTCCCACCAAAGAGTGCCCTGAGGTTCTAGGAAAAGCCTGGTACATCACCAAGCTCCATTGACACGTGTTTGTGTGAGGAAGTCCAAAACCAAAGGTAGCAGTGATGTGGATCCTGAAGACAGTCTCTCTTCTCTGGCAGTGTGATGGGGAAAGAACAGAGGAACCAGCGTGTCCCTGTCTCTTGTGGGTGAGGCAGGGTCCCCAG
This sequence comes from Macaca thibetana thibetana, assembly GCF_024542745.1. Lineage (NCBI taxonomy): Eukaryota > Metazoa > Chordata > Mammalia > Primates > Cercopithecidae > Macaca > Macaca thibetana. The sequence goes on from NC_065588.1 coordinate 53,758,120, forward strand.
AGGGAGAGGTCAAGGAGCACTCTTCATTGCTGCATTTCCCAGAGCTGCCCCTTCCCTGTCCCTGGGAAGCTCCAGCCAGCTACAAGCCAGCTGCTGTCCAGAGGCACGGCACTGCCACATGGTGGACACTGGTGGTACTGGGGCCCAGCCCTCCAAGTAGGACCCCAGTTCCCCAGATCTAATAGTCTCTCTTGACAGCCCCCATCATCTAAATAGAGGGGAGATGAACAAAGTGGAGTAAGGACGCATTTCCAAATCACACCCACTTCCCCCACAGCTTTCTCCCTGTCAAGCTTCTTGGAGAAACTAAGGAGAAAAGCTAGCATGAGGCCCACCCTCATGAATTCAAGGTGGAGGGGTCTGGGTCCCCCCATTTAAAGCCAGTGAGGACTGGGTGCAGTGGCTCATGTCTATAATCCTAGCACCTTGGGAGGTTGAGGTGAGAGGATCGTTGAGACCACCCTGGGCAATACAACAAGACCCTGTCTCTACAAAAGAATAAAAAATAAATTAGCCTGGCGTGGTGGCACGCACTTGTAGACTTAGCTACTCTGGAGGCGGAGGTGGAAGAATCACTTAACCCGGGAGGTCGAGGCTGCAGTGAGCCAGGCCACCACACTCCAGCCTGGATGACAAAGTGAGACCCTGTCTCAAAAATAAAAAAACTAAAATAAAAAATAAAGCCAGTGAGGAAATGTGGTCAGGAGGGCTGAGACTGGGAACCAAGACTGCTGTACTTGCCTTGCTTTGTTGTCAATAGCTCTTAAAGCTCCATTTTCTACCCCCATTAATAGGCCTGAAGGGTGGTGCAGTGGCTCACGCCTATAACCTCAGCACTTTAGGAGGCTAAGGCAAGTGGATTGCTTGGGCCCAGGAGTTCAAGACCAGCCTGGGCAACATAGCGAGACCCCATCTCTATGAAAAATTTAAAAATTATTCAGGTGTGGTGGTGTGCACCTGAAGTCCCAGCTACTAAGGAGGCTGAGGCAGAAGGATTGCCTGAGCCCAGGAGTTCAAGGCTGCAGTGAGCAATGATTGTGCCACTGTACTCCAGCCTGGACAACAGATTGAGACCTTACCTAAATAAAATAAAATAAAATTTAAATTTCAAAAATTTAAGAAAAAAAAGACCTGGCACTACTTCTAGGATGCCCCAAATTTAGGCAACTCTCACAGTCACTTGAAAGAGAAGTGGCAGCTGGGTATATGCCCTCCCAAGTGTCATGCCCCTTGACAGTCCTGATGGACTCTGCCCTGTGCAAGATTGCATCACCACCACCACCACCTCTCTGGGCTTCCCCAGACATCACAGGAACACATTCCCCACCCCAACCCCCCCACTCTGGCCCTCCTCCACATCATGCTGCAGGCCAACTGGACTCTGGGCGGCCAGCACAGGCAGGGTCAGGGGGTGACTTCTGTGCCTCGTGGCACTGCCATCTGGGCCTGAGCAAGAGGATTCCATTCTCCGACCCACCCAACCCCTCACCCCTGTCCCAACATCAATGCTAGAAATAAAGAGACCAGAATTTTCCTTCTGGCCTAAGGGCCCCAGAGAAATACCCACTGGAGCTCACAGCTGCCTCATGGAAACTGCTACAGCAGTGGTGAAGCTAGAAAGACTAGAGGTATGAGGGAAAATTGCCCTTCCCCACCTGGCTCATAAGGCGTTCCCTCCCCCGAGTTCCAGACCTTGGGGACTGAGCATGTGAAATCATCCTCTTTCTTGCATCATGCGTGTCCACATTGCACCCCCCCCCCCCACCCCCATACCCCTACTTCAGGCCCAGTCACCATGGCCAGATGGTGAAACCTGAGCTGGTGGGGAGGAGGACCTCCACCCCCTGCAGGGGCCTGATGGGCAGCACAGCTGGCCAATCCTGGGACTCAGAGGGTAGGTCGGCTGGCTGACCACTAGGTTTGGAAGCCCCAGGCAGCTGGCTCTAAAGAGGCCCCAGGTCAGTAGCCAGACATGAGCTGTGAGGGTCAAGCACAGCTATCCATCAGATGATCTACTTTCAGCCTTCCTGAGTCCCAGGCAATAGAAGACAGGTGGCTCTACCCTTGGCCAAGGGTGGGTGTGGCAGTGGTGTCTGCTGTCACTGTGCCTTCATTGGCCCCCAGCAATCAGACTCAACAGACGGAGCAACTGCCATCCGAGGCTCCCGAACCAGGGCCATTCACCAGGAGCATGGGGCTCCCTGATGTCCAGCTCTGGCTGGTGCTGCTGTGGACACTGGTGCGGGCACAGGGGACAGGGTCTGTGTGTCCCTCCTGTGGGGGCTCCAAACTGGCACCCCAAGCAGAACGAGCTCTGGTGCTGGAGCTAGCCAAGCAGCAAATCCTGGAGGGGTTGCATCTGACCAGTCGTCCCAGAATAACTCATCCTCCACCCCAGGCAGCGCTGACCAGAGCCCTCCGGAGACTACAGCCGGGGAGTGTGGCTCCAGGGAATGGGGAGGAGGTCATCAGCTTTGCTACTGTCACAGGTGGGTGATGGAGAGAGCAACAGGCAGAGAGCAGACAGGTAAAGGGAGGCAGAAGGGGAGCCTGGCAGGAGCACCAGAGGGAGTGGGGTGTGGCAGGAGAAGGAGGAGGTGGGGCAGGGACTGGTTGCAGAGGACACAAAGCAATCTCTACTTTTCTAAAGGTGGGTTCGAGGGAGATCAGTGGGCAGGGCTCGGGGAGTCTCAGAGGAGAGCTTCATCTCTGCTCACATTTTCTTTCCCTTCTCTGTCTTTCGGGCAGACTCCACTTCAGCCTACAGCTCCCTGCTTACCTTTCACCTGTCCACTCCTCGGTCCCATCACCTGTACCATGCCCGCCTGTGGCTGCACATGCTCCCCACCCTTCCTGGCACTCTTTGCTTGAGGATCTTCCGATGGGGACCAAGGAGGAGGCACCAAAGGTCCCGCACCCTTTTGGCTGAGCACCACATCACCAACCTGGGCTGGCATGCCTTAACTCTGCCCTCTAGTGGCTTGAGGGGTGAGAAGTCTGGTGTCCTGAAACTGCAACTAGACTGCAGACCCCTAGAAGGCAACAACAGCACAGTTACTGGACAACCAAGGCGGCTCCTGGACACAGCAGGACACCAGCAGCCCTTCCTAGAGCTTAAGATCCGAGCCAATGAGCCTGGAGCAGGTCGGGCCAGGAGGAGGACCCCCACCTGTGAGCCTGCAACCCCCTTATGTTGCAGGCGAGATCATTACGTAGACTTCCAGGAACTGGGATGGCGAGACTGGATACTGCAGCCCGAGGGGTACCAGCTGAATTACTGCAGTGGGCAGTGCCCTCCCCACCTGGCTGGCAGCCCGGGCATTGCTGCCTCTTTCCATTCTGCCGTCTTCAGCCTCCTCAAAGCCAACAATCCTTGGCCTGCCAGTACCTCCTGCTGTGTCCCTACTGCCCGAAGGCCCCTTTCTCTCCTCTACCTGGATCATAATGGCAATGTGGTCAAGACGGATGTGCCAGATATGGTGGTGGAGGCCTGTGGCTGCAGCTAGCAAGAGGACCTGGGGCTTTGGAGTGAAGAGACCAAGATGAAGTTTCCCAGGCACAGGGCATCTGCGGCTGGAGGCATCAGATTCCTGATCCACACCCCAACCCAACAACCACCTGGCAATATGACTCACTTGACCCCTATGGAACCCAAATGGGCACTTTCTTGTCTGAGACTCTGGCTTGTTCCAGGTTGGCTGATGTGTTGGCAGATGGGAAAAGCATTTGTTCTAAAGGGGTCTACTCAGAAAGCATGATTTTCCTGCCCTAAGTCCTGTAAGATGTCAGGGACTAGGGAGGGAGGGAGGGAAGGCAGAGAAAAATTAGCCTCTCCCAAGATGAGAAAGTCCTTAAGTGAGGGGAGGAGGAAGCAGATAGATGGTCCAGCAGGCTTGAAGCAGGGTAAGCAGGCTGGCCCAAGGTAAGGCCTGTTGAAGCGTCTTAAGGGAGGGTCAAGAGGGAGATGGGCAAGATGCTGAGGGAGGATGCTTAGAGGACCCCCAGAAACAGGAGTCAGGAAAGAGAGGTACTAAGCCTAAGAAGTTCCCTGGTTTTTCCCAGGGGACAGGACCCACTGGGAGACAAGCATTTATACTTTCTTTTTTCTTTTCTTTTTCCTTTCTTTTTTTTTTTTTTTTTTGAGACGGAGTCTCGCTCTGTCATCAGGCTAGAGTGCAGTGGCACGATCTCGGCTCACTGCAAACTCCGCCTCCCAGTTTCAAGTGATTCTCCTGCCTCAGCCTTCTGAGTAGCTGGGATTACAGGTGCCCACTAATTTTTGTATTCTTAGTAGAGACGAGGTTTCAACATGTTGGCCAGGATGGTCTCGATCTCTTGACCTCGTGATCCACCCGACTTAGCCTCCCAAAGTGCTGGGATTACAGGCGTGAGCCACCGCGCCTGGCTTATACTTTCTTAATAAAAAGGAGAAAGAAAATCAATAAATGTGACTCATAAAGAAGGGTTCAGGTGATGGTCCGGAGCAACAGTTCTCCAAGTGTGTTCCGTAGGCTTCTGGGAGGTCCCTCTTCAGGGGTGTCCACAAAGTCAAAACTATTTTCATAATAATACTAACATGTTATTTGCCTTTTGAATTCTCATTATCTTAAAATTGTACAGTGGAGTTTTCCAGAGGCTGTGTGACATGTGATTACATCATCTTTCTGACATCATTGTTAATGGAATGTGTGCTTGTATAGTCTTGTGTTAGTCTTTTTCAGTTTTAATTTCTAATGTAGTGAATGTTTTTTTTTTTTTTTTTTTTTTTTTTTTGAGACAGAGTCTCACTCTGTCACCCAGCTGGAGTGCAGTGGCGTGATCTCGGCTCACTGCGACCTCCACCTCCCAGGTTCAAGCGATTCTCCTGCCTCAGCCTCCCAAGTAGCTGGGACTACAGGTCTGCGCCACCACGCCCAGCTATTTTTTTGTATTTTTAGTAGAGACAGGGTTTCGCCATGTTGGCCAGGCTGGTCTCGGACTCCTGACCTGAGGTGATCTGCCTGCCTTGGCCTTCCAAAGTGCTGGAATTACAGGTCTGAGCCACCGTGACTGACCTAATGACTTTTAAGAGTATAGAGGAGGCCGGGCGCGGTGGCTCAAGCCTGTAATCCCAGCACTTTGGGAGGCCGAGGCGGGCGGATCACGAGGTCAGGAGATCGAGACCATCCTGGCGAACACGGTGAAACCCCGTCTCTACTAAAAAATACAAAAAAACTAGCCGGGCGAGGTGGCGGGCGCCTGTAGTCCCAGCTACTCGGGAGGCCGAGGCAGGAGAATGGCGTAAACCCGGGAGGCAGAGCTTGCAGTGAGCTGAGATCCGGCCACTGCACTCCAGCCTGGGCGACAGAGCAAGACTCCGTCTCAAAAAAAAAAAAAAAAAAAAAAAAAAAGAGTATAGAGGAAACCAAAAAGTTTGAGACTCACTGGTTTACAGAACTGGGTGGGGAGAAGAAAGTAACGTGTTCTAAGAGAGCTCCTCTTGCTGGGCACCAGTGGTCCCAGTTACTTGGGAGGCTAAGGTGGGAAGACCGCTTAAACCCAGGAGTTCAAGGCTATGATCACACTTGTGAATAGCCTCTGCACTCCAGCCTGGGCAAATAGTGAGACCCCATCCCAAACAAAAATAAATGCATACATACCTACATACATAAATAGCTCCTCTGGAAGAAGGGGCTTGAGGCTGGGACAGGAGCATGTGGGGTGCCTTTTTTTCAGTGACCATTAGTCTGGTCTGATTAAGCTGGGTCTCTGACCCTCTGGGGATAACTAGTCTGGGTCAAAGTCCCTGACCTCCTCCTACCTTCACCTTTTCTTTTCCCCCTTGACTCTCAGACTGAACAGTTAACCCACTGACCTTCCAGACCCAAGGGGGTGGTTCTTGGAAGCAGAGCTAGAATGTGGGAGGTCTGCCTGTGAGGTTGAAAAAAAGGGGAGAGGGTGCTCCTTTTCTCTATCATGCTTTCTCCTCTTTCTCATAAAAATCAGAGACTGAAATGCTGCCCCTCCCCTATATCCAGTCACGATGGCAACGCAAATCTAAAGAGGCAGGGCACTTCCCTGTCAGGCAGTACCGCTGGGCATAGCAATCTCTGCCTCTCCGTTTCTCTGAGCTCACCTATCCACCTCCTGGGCTTCTAAATGGGCTTTAGTGAGGGGACCTGTTTGGGCTCCTCCTTCAGCTCCCCCAGCTCTTCTGCTTCGACTCCGAGCGGTTGTCATGTGTGAGAACGGCCAGCAGAGGGAGTAGAAAGCCTGGAAGAGCGGCTAGAGCCTGCAGTGGCGTGGTGCAGAGGGGCCTCAGTCTCCAGAACTTCGAGACGCAGAGCCGGGGTTCCCCGGAAAGGGGCTTCAGTCCCAGTGCTCCTTGGTGACCTCATGATCACACACCCTGCATCCAGAGCCTCAGCCGCTGCTCCTTGCTTTTATGCTCCATAGACTCCTCACCTTCTGCCAGAGCCCCCAACCCCTCAACTTGATTTGCCCCAAACCCCAGCTCTGCCCCAGCAGCTCCAAGTTCCATCCAAAGGGTGAGGCCTGCCGATAAACCACAGGATGACAGAATGCTCAGTTAGCACCAACCAAAGGCGACTACCCCACCTCCACTATTATCGTTCTCAGTTGAACTCCCCTTGCCCTGCAATATTTTCCTCAATCTGGTTGTGGGAGCCTCTTTGGGACCAGCCGATCCAAAAATCCAAGCCGGGATTTACTACCTACCAACAGCAGCGTGTTCAGCGGGGGGGGGGGGAGGGGGTTGGGGGGGCGTAGGCAGTATAGGGTCCCTCAAGGGAGGGGGAGGATCCTGGGGGTCCTGGGGGTGCAATAAGCCCGGCACCCCCTCTCTTGCTTCCAGCTACCCCGCCTCATCCTCCAGAACAGCAAGAGGGAGGGAAATAGAAGGGAGGTGAGGGGCGAGCGGGAAGAGCGGCGGCGCGCCAGCGGCTGGAGCGAGAAAAAGTTTTTGCAAAAGGGAAAAAAAAAGTTTGCGCTTCTCGCGGGTGGTCCGGGCTTGCGGCCCGGCGGGCTGGGCCGGCGGGAGGGCTGGGGGCCAGGTTGGGGGGGTGGGGGTGGCATCGAGGCTGCGCTGCCGTGGCCCTCTCCGCCCCCCCTCCCCACCGCACACCCCCCAGCCCAGACTCCAGCCCTGGACCGCGCATCCCGAGCCCAGCGCCCAGACAGAGGTGAGAAGGAGGGGCAGGCGGGGGACCACCTGGGAGCAGTGGGGGAGGGGGCCTGAGGGGATGCTCAGCTTCCTAGGGACTCATCCCAGACCCAGGACATAGAGGCAAAATAGGGGTGGGAGAGTCTGGAGTGAGACATTAGAAACTCCAAATTTATCACTTGTATCTTTCTCTAAATCTTCTTTTTCTTCCTTTTTTTCTTCTGTCAGTCTGTGTATCTCTGTCTCAGGGAACCGTGGGTCTTTGTCTCCGCCTCTCCTATATATTAGAAATATCTCACTTTCATGCGGTTGAGCTGAAGAGGCTGGAGGGATGGCTAGTTGGAGGTCTGCGTTGTAGAGAGGGAACTCCAGGTGTGTGTCTGCGCGTGGGGCAGGAAGACGTCAGTGTTCCTGAAAGGAGGGGACTGCAAAAGAGGGAGCTCCAGGTGGGGTGGGGACGGGTGTGTGGGAGGCAACAGAACTACTAGGGGCCAGCCAGGCTTGAATCCTTGACCTGTCTTGTGACAGATGTGCCAGTGGATGCTTGTGTTTTGGGGGAAAGGAGTGTCTTCTGGACTAGGAAGGGGTCTGGGAGTGGGGGCTGTCCAAGGTCTAGTGAAGGCCCTAGAATGACTCCAGGCAATTTTGGACTCCTGAGTCCCAAGGCCTGTGGGCAAGACGCTCAGGAGGAGCCGGGGAGACCTTGTCTTGACCCTCTGACCTTAGGACCACCGGGGCAGCGGGAGCCAGCGGCAGGGAGACCCCTACCGGGGCTGGGCGGGACCACTGGCCACTGCCAGCCTGTGTATCCCCGTTGGCCCCCCGCCCAAACGGGAGCTGGGGATCGAGGCCCCTCCTCTGGCTCAGACCACCCTGCCTGCCCTTGCTCCCCGCTCTGAATCCTCTTTCAGGCCCCATGACCCCGAAACAATCAGCCCTGGGCAAGCTAGCTTTCGGGACAGGATTAGGGAAAGGGGACCCCGTAGAGCCTGGGGACTGAGGGTTTTAGGGTTCTGGAGAGCTGGGGTCTTCTAGGATAGGTCTTTACGTTCCAGTAGAGGGAGAAGGCGGACGGTTTCCCGGGGGAGATGTAAGGGTCGGAATAAGGGTGGTTTTCCCTAGGGGGCGGGGTCCAGAGACCTCTCCCCCTCCACCATTATCTCCCTGGCATCCCCGCCCTTGACGTCACCAGGGGGTTCCCGGGGGTCTGGAGGGGTTAACCCTTGGGAAGCCAGTTGCGATAACCAGGAACCTAAGGTGTCCTGGCCACTCCTCCTCCCCATACACACCTAATTTTATTGACCCAGTCACTTTCTCTCCTTTCTCTCCCCCATACTTTCTGGATTCTTCTCCCTTTCTCACCTCATCAACGGGAACCCCCCACTCTCCAGTAGTGCCCCCCTGGGCGCCACTGCCTGCTTTCCGAATGCGCTGAGAGGAGGAGGGAAGAATGTGTCCCTCCCCTCAGCCCCCACCCCTACGGCTCGCTCGACTGGGCTCCCGGGGCGGGCGGGGGGAGCAGAGCCGTCTGCAGCCAGTGCCTGCGGCGGCGACTTGGGTGGGCCGAGGAGGCACGGGGGCGGGGAAGGCGGGACCGGGAGTAGGGGGGCGGAGCCGACTCCTGGGAGTTGGGGAGCGGGGGTGCGAGGGGGACGCTGGAAAACAGGGAGACACCGAAGATGGTTTGGGGCTCCGGCAGGGGAACCCTAGAGCTCCCTGTCCCATCCCGAACTCTCACACCCCAGAAAAACTTTACCGAAGCTAAAAAAGTTGGCAACACTTTCCTTTTACTAGTCTGAAGGGGAGATGTGGGTGGGCTGTGGCACGCGTGGGCGAGGAGGGATGTCGCCCCATTTCCTTGGAGGCTCTTCGGCGGCTGGGCAGTAAGATGACTGAGTAGGCAAGTTTGGGGGAGTCTCTAGTGTTTGGGGGATCATTTGCGAACTTGCCTCCTTCCCCTGGGTGAGTCATAGAGGGAAGGAGGCGGGAGAAGTGTCCCCCCATCCAGCTGCCAGCCAGCTGTGCCCCCCGCCCCCAACATTAGTGCCAAGGTCGAGTTGGGAGGTCTTGGATGCGGGATCCGCATCTCGGCTGGAAAAGGAGGAGTTAGGAAGGGTACAGCCCAGGCTGCCGGGCTCGGACTGGGTCGCGGGGTCCGGGTTCCGCTCCCCATCTCACCCCGCCCTCACCCTAAATCCCAGCATCCCGGGATCACCCACCGCGCCGGCCGGCCCGGCCCGCTCCCGGTGGTTCTCCACCCCACCCCGCCCCACCCAACCCTCATTCTCGGGAGACCGGAAAACCCGGGATGGAATCAAAACTGGAGTTTGAAGAGAAAAACGAACCGCAGCACCTTCTTCCTCGCTGCTCTTTTATAACGACGACATTGTTTTTTTCATTCTCTCAAGTCTCCCCTCATACTTACTTTCCTGTTGCCCCAAAACAGAGACCAAAAAGATTAGTTGGACCCGATTTAAACTACCCCAGAATAACACCAGCTTTCACCTTTGTACTCAACAGACTCAGGAGACCCCTCAGGAACCTTACCTCCTCCTCCACACAGTTTTCTGCCTAAAAGAAGAGGGCAGATCGCTTGTGCTGCCTCCTGGCCCCACCTGCCTCTCTGTCGGGACTGTGGCTAGGGCTCCCTCTGCTGGACACTGCAGAGATTGTACACGGGCTGTCCCCCAAGAGGGGTATGAGAAGGGGAAACAGGCTCAAGCAGAGCGGCCCAGCGCTTGAAGTCAGATTCATCACACGTATTCTTCCATCCCACCCCTCAAAGCCGGCCCAGGGTTAGAACAAGAAGAATTAGAGGGTCCATGTTACTAAAATAACTTGAAGTTAATATAGGCACAATCCAAAACATGCCCTCTCCACACAGACCACACAGGCAAAGCTCCCACCAGTTCCCAAGAAGATCCCCAGACTACACAGACTATAAGACTCCCTCTGCCTCTCTGGGACATTTCCCCTTACCCCTTGCCTGGCTGAGTGACGCTTTTTTTTTTTTTTTTTTTTTTTTTTGAGACGGAGTCTCACTCTGTCACCCAGGCTGGAGTGCAGTGGTGCCATCTCAGCTCACTGCAACCTCTGTCTCCCGGTTCAAGCAATTCTCCTGCCTCAGCCTTCCGAGTAGATGGGATTACAGGCACCCACCATCATGTCTGGCTAACTTTTGTATTTTTGTAGAGACGGGGGTTTCACTATGTTGGTCAGGCTGGTCTTGAACTGACCTCAGGTGATTCGCCCACTTCAGTCTCTCAAAATGTTGGGATTACAGGCGTGAGCCACCGTGCCCGGCCCAGTGATGCTCTTTTCAACTCGATTTCCATGGCAGATGTTTTAGAGGGGCTGGGGACACCAGGGATGCTGTGCCCAGGATTCAGTGCCTGAGACTGCTGTCTGACCGTCTCTATTTGCCTCCACCTTCATAACTACCTTCCCTTTCTGCAGTGTCCCCACACCCTCCTCTGAGACGCCATGTTCAACTCGATGACCCCACCACCAGTCAGTAGCTATGGCGAGCCCTGCTGTCTCCGGCCCCTCCCCAGTCAAGGGGCCCCCAGTGTGGGGACAGAAGGTCAGTGTATATACCAATTCCTGGGCCTTGAGGATTTGGCAGATCTCCCACTTGGGCCCATCCCCGCCCCATGCCAGTTTCCTATCTACAAGATTTGAGGCCCCATGTCATATGGACCTGGAATCCTGGGATCAGGTCCTGCCTGGGGTTTTAAGGTGAGGCTTACATGTCCTCCATTCCCATTCCAGCTGTCTCTTTTTTCTAGGACTGTCTGGCCTGCCCTTCTGCCACCAAGCTAACCTCATGTCTGGCCCCCACAGTTATGGGCCAGCCAGAGAGACCAACAGCTGCACCGAGGGTGAGGACTCAGGCAACACCTCTCCCCTTTCTGCCCCTCTCTGACTTGTTCTGAAAGAGAAAGTGGGAGGGCAGGGGATCTCACTTGGAGGAGGAGATGTTTGGAGATGTGAAGTGTCAGAGCACCATCAAGAAATCACAGATGGGGCTGGGCGTGGTGGCTCACACCTGTAATCCCAACATTTTAGGGGGAGGCTGTGGCAGGAAGATCGCTTGAGGTCAGGAGTTCAAGACTAGCCAGGCCAACATGGTGAAACCCCATCTCTATTAACAATACAAAAATTAGCCGGGCGTGGTGGTGTGCACCTGTAATCCCAGTTACAGGGGAAGCTGAGGCAGGAGAATCACTCGAATCCGGGATGCGGAGGTTGCAGTGAGGCAAGATGGCACCACTGCCCTCCAGCCTGGGTGACAGAGTGTGACTCTCTCTCTCTGTCTCAAAAAAAAAAAAAAAAGTCACAGATAGGATCAGTAGGGCAAAGCAGAATCAAGTCTCATTGGTTTTGCCAAGTCAGGACCTATAGGTTAGGTGTGTGGAGAGACATGCCCCTTTACCATATCCATCTCCCGTGTCTCCTGCCCCAGGCCCACTCTTTTCTTCTCCCCGGAGTGCAGTCAAGTTGACCAAGAAGCGGGCACTGTCCATTTCACCTCTGTCGGACGCCAGCCTGGACCTGCAGACGGTTATCCGCACTTCACCCAGCTCCCTCGTAGCTTTCATCAACTCGCGATGCACATCTCCAGGAGGCTCTTATGGCCATCTCTCCATCAGCACCATGAGGTGCAGTCAGCCCCGGGCCAAGAGGCCCCTAAAGCCCCTACCCAAGTCCATTAAAAGTCTCAAGCCCTCAAACCACCTGACCCTATTTGAATCCTTGTCATTTCAAGGGCAACTCTCCTCAGTACTTCCCTGGGACTGCCTCAACCACTTCAAATCCCAAGTCTTCCAGAAATCCTCCAAATAGCCCAATCCCTCCTGAGACTTCCAGATTGTCTTAAGTAACTTCCTTCTCTCCTCCTCAGCCCATCTCTGGGATTCCCAGCCCAGATGAATCACCAAAAAGGGCCCTCGCCTTCCTTTGGAGTCCAGCCTTGTGGTCCCCATGACTCTGCCCGGGGTGGGATGATCCCACACCCTCAGTCCCGGGGACCCCACCCAACTTGCCAGGTGAGAGTCCCCATATTGCTACCTGATTTCCCTTAGCTCAGGGTGGGTGGGTGGTGGATTTTGTAGGAGAAAGGTGAAGAAGGACAAGGGTTATAAGTTTTCAGTACTAGAAAAGTAAAGAGGTGTGGGTGCTGGGGTTCACTCCTTGCAGTTGAGTCAGACACTTCCAAATGGGATCTTTTGCCCATCCCATTCACCAGTGTAGTCTGAGGAGGAAGTCCCTTCCAAACCCAGGAGGTTCCAGCTGCTTGGGTGGGGGCACTTAGGGCAGGAAGACCTGGCTTGGTTTCCTCTTCCTTCTGCTGAGTTCCACCCTCATCACTGTCACCTCTTCCCCTGGGGAAGCTGAAGTCTGAGCTGGACATGCTGGTTGGCAAGTGCCGGGAGGAGCCCTTGGAAGGTGATATGTCCAGCCCCAACTCCACAGGCATACAGGTAAGGGGATGGGCGGGAGCTTTACCTCTAGGACCTGAGCAAAACTAAAGCTGTCACCCAAGTGACCCTAAGATTGCCTCTCTTGCCCTAGGATTCCCTGTTGGGAATGCTGGATGGGCGAGAGGACCTTGAGAGAGAGGAGAAGCGTGAGCCTGAATCTGTGTATGAGACTGACTGCCGCTGGGATGGCTGCAGCCAGGAATTTGACTCCCAAGAGCAGCTGGTGCACGTGAGCCCCAGGGGGTAACAGGAATGGCTAACCGAAAACTTTAGGAGATTCTGAGTGGGACATGGTAGAATCTGGCTGAGGGCAGGAGGTCAGAGGAGACTGAGGTTGAATGCTCAGTTGGGTAGGCAGAAGCTCAGAAGTTGTAACTTTGCCTTAGGGAGCTGGAAGACCTGAGATGTGAGATATGATATTGTTCCTGCCTCTTCCTCCTTGAGTTGGAGTCGTGGAAGAGAAACAGGGAGTGGAGGGAAGGTCTGTTCTGGACCTTGGGGGGCATGGCGGAGCCTCGGAGAGCCTTTGTATCTTCTCCCTCAGCATATCAACAGCGAGCACATCCACGGGGAGCGGAAGGAGTTCGTGTGCCACTGGGGGGGCTGCTCCAGGGAGCTGAGGCCCTTCAAAGCCCAGTACATGCTGGTGGTGCACATGCGCAGACACACTGGCGAGAAGCCACACAAGTGCACGGTGAGGCACCAGGGTCCCAAGTCCAGGGTCTCTTCCTAAATCGGGGCTCTCCTTCAAGGTAGGGCCCAACGCAGACTTTTGCTTTTGTAAGTCCTTTCTTCCATAAACAAATATTAAAAATAATGTTTGTGTGACTGTGTTGGCATAAAGAATATAATGATATATATTAAAACACTCTTGGATGTAAAAGCTCATTTTTTTTCCGCTTGATTTTAAAAGAAATTAAACAGGCCAGGCTGGGCGCAGTGGCTCACGCCTGTAATCCCAGCACTTTGGGAGGCCGAGGCGGGCAAATCACAAGGTCAGGAGTTGGAGACAAGCCTGGCCAACATGGCGAAACCCTGTCTCTACTAAAAATACAAAAAATTAGCTGGGCGTAGTGTCGGCCGCCTGTAATCCCAACTACTCGGGAGGCTGAGGCAGGAGAATAGCTTGAACCCAGGAGGCGGAGATTGCAGTGAGCCGAGATCATGCCACTGTACTCCAGCCTAGGCGACAGAGCGAGACTCTGTCTCAAAACAAACAAACAAAAAACAGGCCGGGAGCAGTGGCTCACACCTGTAATCCCAGCACTTTGGGAGGCTGAGCCGGGCAGATCACAAGGTCAGGAGTTCGACACCAGCCTGGCCGATATGGTGAAACACTTTCTCTACTAAAAATATAAAAATTAGCTGGGCGTGGTGGCGTGTGCCTGTAGTCCCAGCTACTCGGGAGGCTGAGGCAGAAGAATCACTTGAACCCGGGAGGCGGAGGTTGCAGTGAGCTGAGATGATGCCACTGTACTCCAGCCTGGGCGACAGAGCAAAACTCCGTCTCAAAAAAAAATTTTTTTAAAAAGACATTAAAACATGTTCGTGGGCCTCTTAAAGTATTGTCGGCCTTCAGTACTGTGCCTATTACTCTGCCTAATGGATAAACCCTGCATCAAGGACAACAGCCTGTTCCCCCAAGATGACCCCATCTTGGGACGGCGTAAGATCCCTATGCAGGGAAATCTGCCCTGGCTTGGTCAGAAGATTGCTCTAGCATCTTTATATTCCCACAGGGAGAGTGCCTCCAACTGCTTCCCTTCCCCAAGTTCTTACCTGCCCTTGTCCCCTAGTTTTGGGAATTCTCTCAAAGCCCCAGTGCCTTTCATCTTGAGTTATATTCTCTGACGTGTGTCCTTTTGGAGACTGAGGATTCCTTCCATCTCCATGTCCTCTGTCTGAGAACTATCCTTTGACCCCCGCATGTCCCCCAGTTTGAAGGGTGCCGGAAGTCATACTCACGCCTCGAAAACCTGAAGACGCACCTGCGGTCACACACGGGTGAGAAGCCATACATGTGTGAGCATGAGGGCTGCAGTAAAGCCTTCAGCAATGCCAGTGACCGAGCCAAGCACCAGAATCGGACCCACTCCAATGAGGTGAATGCCCCAACTAAGAGACCTTCCCCTCTTGAGAAGCTACCTACCAGGGAGATTGCCCCATAAGAAATCCCTTAGCCCAGCACCCACTCCACAGAGGTGAGTCCCTCTCCCCACATAATTCGCCCAGAAAAGGCTTTTCTGAAACCCAGAATTTTAACTTAACCACTCCTCCTACCTCTAACCTCTAACCAGCCAAAGGGCTAACCTAAAATATGCCATCTAGAGGAGACCCCTGATCCCTCCATCCCCTGGATTTATGGGACCTCACAGCCCTGGGTTCACCTCCTCATCTTTCCCAGGCTGTCAGTTTTCCTAACCCTCCACTTAATCTCTGCATCTTTGACTCCCACCCGAGGCCTCCACCCTCATTACTTCCTTTGGTGCTGTGTGCTCCTCCCCTGCCCCCCGTGTTGTCATCACTTTTCCCCATTTCTTCTGCATTCTTCCACTTTGATCCATTTGCCTCTGTCTCCACTCTGCACTCAACAGAAGCCGTATGTGTGTAAGCTCCCTGGCTGCACCAAACGCTATACAGATCCCAGCTCGCTGCGAAAACATGTCAAGACAGTGCATGGTCCTGACGCCCATGTGACCAAACGGCACCGTGGGGATGGCCCCCTGCCTCGGGCACCATCCATTTCTACAGTGGAGCCCAAGAGGGAGCGGGAAGGAGGTCCCATCAGGGAGGAGAACAGACTGACTGTGCCAGAGGGTGCCATGGTGAGAGAGCCCAGGCAACCCTCACTTCCATACCCCAGCCCACCCTGTGGACATCTTTCTAGTTACTTCCCAACCCATCCGTCCCCTCCTATAGAAATCACTCTTCTGTGACCAGTCTGCCTGTCTCTTGTCTTAGTGTTGCTCTTTGGGCTTCCCCAAATCTAGAGATTTTAGAATCTTTCTCTCTCTTTCTCTCTCTCTCCTTCCTTTCTTCCTTCTTTCCTTCCTTCCTTTCTCTCTCTCTCTCTTCCTCTCTTTCTTTCTGACAGGGTCTTGCTCTGTCACCCAGGCTGGAGTGTAGTGGCATAATCATAGCTCACTGCAGCCTCGAACTTCTGGGCTCGAGTGAGGCACTACAGGCACACACCATCATGCGTGGCTAATTTTTCTTCTTTTGTAGAGATGGAGTCTCGCTATGTTGACCAGGCTGGTCTCAAACTCCTGGCATCAAGCGATCCTCCCACCTCAGCTTCCCACAGTGCTGGGATGAGCCAATGCATCCAACCCAAACTCTTTCTTAAATAGCGCTTAGTATATGTTCCAAGCCTTTTACATGTATAATTTCATGTACTCCTCACAGCAACTTCATGAGAAAGGGACTCACTCGTCCCATTTTCAGATGAAGAAACTCAGGCATAGAGAAATAGCCCAAGGTCATAGAACTAAGAGCAAGAATTTGAGTCCAGCCAGTCCGTGCTCCAGCCTAAGTTCTTCTCATCAAACGTCTCACATTCAGTTTGCTCCCCTATCTCTTACCTGCTTAGCCCTTTCTACACTTACAAACTTCCTTGGAACCCCAGCAGTCACTGGGACACAGGCTTCAGCCACTCATCAAGTTGAAGGAGCTGTGGGGAAGGGTGTTGCCCTCAGACCTCATCTTCTCCACAGAAGCCACAGCCAAGTCCTGGGGCCCAGTCATCCTGCAGCAGCGACCACTCCCCGGCAGGCAGTGCAGCCAATACAGACAGCGGTGTAGAAATGGCTGGCAATGCGGGGGGCAGCACTGAAGACCTCTCCAGCTTGGACGAGGGGCCTTGCATTGCTGGCACTGGTCTATCCACTCTTCGCCGCCTTGAGAACCTCAGGCTGGACCAGCTGCATCAACTACGGCCAATAGGGACCCGGGGTCTCAAACTGCCCAGCTTGTCCCACACTGGTGAGACCTGGGTGTGGGAGGTGTGGCTAAGGTGAGATCTGGACCTGCCCTGAGGTTGAGAGGAGGAAGTCACCCTTGAGGGCTGCCACATGGCACTTTTGTATAATTAGAAAAAGATCTCCTTCCTCAATACACTTTCCGTTTATCAGAAAATAGTTGTGATGTACAAATACACAAAGGCTAGCCAGACATGGTGGCGGGCACCTGTAATCCCAGCTACTCAGGAAGCTGAGGCAGGAGAATCACTTGAACCTGGGAGAAGGAGGTTGCAGTGAGCAGAGATTGCACCATTGCACTCCAGCTTGGGCAACAAGAGCAAAACTCCGTCTCAAACAAAACAAAACAAACAAGTATGCAAAGGCTATGATGCGAATGCTGTTCCCTAGGATTGTGCAGCATACAACCTGCACAACTGTTCATAGCAACCCTGAATCTTTGGTAACCCAGAAACAGAATAGACATGGAAGAAGTAGGAGACAGAACTGACTGGTTAGGGATAATGAGCTTATCCCTGGGAATCTAGGACAAGGCTGTTGCATGGAGGAGGCAGGGTGAGATTTAGAGACTCCTTGACCATCCTACCTTTTCTCCCCATCACTTGCAGGTACCCCTGTGTCCCGCCGCGTGGGCCCCCCAGTTTCTCTTGACCGCCGCAGCAGCAGCTCCAGCAGCATCAGCTCTGCCTATACTGTCAGCCGCCGCTCCTCCCTGGCCTCTCCTTTTCCCCCTGGCTCCCCACCAGAGAATGGAGCATCCTCCCTGCCTGGCCTTATGCCTGCTCAGCACTACCTGCTCCGGGCAAGATACGCTTCAGTCAAAGGGGGTGGTACTCCGCCCACTGCAGCATCCAGCCTGGATCGGATAGGAGGTCTTCCCATGCCTCCTTGGAGAAGCCGAGCCGAGTATCCAGGATACAACCCCAATGCAGGGGTCACCCGGAGGGCCAGTGACCCAGCCCGGGCTGCTGACCATCCTGCTCCAGCTAGAGTCCAGAGGTTCAAGAGCCTGGGCTGTGTCCATACAACACCCACTGTGGCAGGGGGAGGACAGAACTTCGATCCTTACCTCCCAACCTCTGTCTACTCACCACAGTCCCCCAGCATCACTGAGAATGCTGCCATGGATACTAGAGGGCTACAGGAAGAGCCAGAAGTTGGGACCTCCATAATGGGCAGTGGTCTGAACCCCTATATGGACTTCCCACCTGCTGATACTCTGGGATTTGGGGGACCTGAAGGGGCAGCAGCTGAGCCTTATGGAGCGAGGGGTCCAGGCTCTCTGCCTCTTGGGCCTGATCCACCCACCAACTATGGCCCCAACCCCTGTCCCCAGCAGGCCTCATATCATGACCCCACCCAAGAAACATGGGGTGAGTTCCCTTCCCACTCTGGGCTGTACCCAGGCCCCAAGGCTCTAGGTGGAGCCTACAGCCAGTGTCCTCGACTTGAACATTATGGACAAGTGCAAGTCAAGCCAGAACAGGGGTGCCCAGTAGGGTCTGACTCCACAGGACTGGCACCCTGTCTCAATGCCCACACCAGTGAGGGGCCCCCACATCCACAGCCTCTCTTTTCCCATTACCCCCAGCCCCCTCCTCCCCAGTATCTCCAGTCAGGCCCCTATACCCAGCCACCCCCTGATTATCTTCCTTCAGAACCCAGGCCTTGCCTGGACTTTGATTCCCCCGCCCATTCCACAGGGCAGCTCAAGGCTCAGCTTGTGTGTAATTATGTTCAGTCTCAACAGGAGCTGCTGTGGGAGGGTGGGGGCAGGGAAGATGCCTCAGCCCAGGAACCTTCCTACCAGAGTCCCAAGTTTCTGGGGGGTTCCCAGGTTAGCCCAAGCCCTGCTAAAGCTCCAGTGACCACATACGGACCTGGCTTTGGACCCAACTTGCCCAATCACAAGTCAGGCTCCTATCCCACCCCTTCACCATGCCATGAAAATTTTGTAGTGGGGGCAAACAGGGCTTCCCATAGGGCAGCAGCACCACCTCGACTTCTACCCCCATTGCCCACTTGCTATGGGCCCCTCAAAGTGGGAGGCACAAACCCCAGCTGTGGCCATCCTGAGGTGGGCAGGTTAGGAGGGGGTCCTGCCTTGTACCCTCCTCCCGAAGGACAGGTATGTAACCCTCTGGACTCTCTTGATCTTGACAACACTCAGCTGGACTTTGTGGCTATTCTGGATGAGGCCCAGGGGCTGAGTCCTCCTCCTTCCCATGATCAGGGGGGCAGCTCTGGACATACCCCACCTCCCTCTGGGCCCCCCAACATGGCTGTGGGCAATATGAGTGTCTTACTGAGATCCTTGCCTGGGGAAACACAATTCCTCAACTCTAGTGCCTAAAGAGTAGGGAATCTCATCCGTCACAGATTGCATTTCCTAAGGGGTCTCTATCCTTCCAGAAAAATTGGGGCAGCTGCAGTCCCCTGCACAAGATGCCCCAGGGATGGGAGGTATGGGCTGGGGGCTGTGTATAGTCTGTATATGTTTTGAGGAGAAATTTGATAATGACACTGTTTCCTGATAATAAAGGAACTGCATCAGAAAAAAAAAAAAAAAAAAACAACATGCCACTTTATGTGTTATTATGTTGGGGAGGAATGATAACAGGGAACAAGAAGAGAAGCAGGGGTTAATCCACTCACTTTCCTCTTTAGAGAAGCTCCCTCACCCATCCCAACCCCTCAAGTCACACTCATGAAGATGGAGATAGTCATTTGGGAGATTTAAAGGGATGTCCTCAAAACAGAACACCAGCCTCTCACCACCAGAGATGACTGGAAATAGGTTTTCTCTTCCTTCCCTGGGTCAGGGGAAGAGGCTGGTGAAGTTGGTGAGCATCAGCTGGACCAGCTGCCCCGGGTAGAGAGCATGGGCTGCTGGGTCAGATGTCTCCTGCTCTGGCCGAAACAGGGTTGGTCCAAACACAATTCCCAGGTTATGGGGAGTCATGCGATTCTTATCTGAGTGTGCTATCACCCTGTGGGCAAAGGCAAAGGAAGGGGATATATGGCAGCAGCTTGCCACTTCATAGCAATCTAACCCTTTAAAGGTCTGAGCAGGGAGGAGGCCACTCTGGGATTCCTCCACGTGGTGACAAAAAAAACAAAGAGACACAAGGGGAAAGAAGATGGACCAGTGGAGAAACCTTCAGGATACAATCTGAAGATGCAACTGCCTCTTCTGGCTTTAGGGACTACTGTAAGAGTTCTATCTGCTCACGGTTTGGGAGTCTTTAATTCAAATGGCCATGCCCTCTCAGAAGTCACTGCCCAGGCCCAGTTCAACCAAGGAAGCCATCAGCAAGGTCCCAATGGGAGACAAAGAGGCAGAGGGAAGGGAGAGGCAAGATTTCCCTTATTTCTTTCACAGCATCTTGGTTCCATTTCCCCACTTGATGCTGACCTTTAAGTTTTGACCTAAAGGCTTTGATGGGCGTGGTGGCTCACACCTGTAATCCCAGCACTTTGGGACGCTGAGGTGGGTAAATCACCTGCGGCCAGGAGTTTGAGACCAGCCTGGCCAACATGGTGAAACCCCGTCTCTACTAAAAATACAAAAATTAGCTGGGCGTGGTGGCAGGCGCCTGTAATCCCAGCTACTAGGGAGGCTGAGGCAGGAGAATCGTTTGAACCCGGGAGACAGAAGTTGCAGTGAGCTAAAATTGCACCACTGCACTCCAGCCTGGGTGACAGAGCAAGACTCTGTCTCAAAAATAAAAAAAATAATAATAATTTAAAAAAGGCTTTGACCCTGGTAATATGCTCCTGCACAGAGGTTGCCTGTTTCCTCACCTGCCCATTAAACTTGGGTGCTTCCCTACCTTCACTCCACCTGCACGGAGTCCCTGTGGCATTCCCCACTCCACCTTTCCCCAGCATGAACAAAGAGGTTCAGTCTTCCTGACCTGCATAAATGCTCCAGGAGGTACCGTAGAGTGTCACGGTTGGGCTTTGGCATTGAGCCTATTAATTCTTGTATCTGAGAGAGGCACTGCTCTGATTCGGAGAGTGCTAGAAAGAGAGAGTAATGGGAAAGGCATTTGAGTGAGGTTAGGGAAGGTGCTAGGACAGGGTGAATAAATTCACTGCTCTTTCCTACAGGCATGGAAGACATCACAAATCTAGTACAGCTTTCTTTTTCACGTAGCCCAACTATTACCTCATAATTCTTTTCAGTTCAGCCCTCTAAACATTCACAAAAAAGCACCTGGAGCAGGCACCTGAGTTGAATGTTATTTTCCATCTCTAAAGTCAGAATGGGAAAGAAGAGTATAAGGGAACCTCTATTCTATTATTTACCACCCGTGTCCCCCATATCAAGGGTTCTTTCCAAAGCTCCGATCCTTACCAAGGGCAGCGCGGAAATGGGGCAGCAGCAGTGGTGGCACCAGAGGCTGGGGCAGCTCCCGGAGAAAAAGCTTCAGGGCTCCGGTGACCACATGAATGTCATCCCACTCAGTACTGTCCAAATCTAACCGACCTTCTGGAGGGAGAAGGAGGTATAGGGGCTTCAGGGCTCATGAAGGGCCAGAAAGATCTAGAGACTGAGAGATTAGAAGTTCTGGAGAAATCCAGTCAAAGCAGACTATAGGAATGCCTAGAGGGTCTGCAGTGGGGCAAGGTAGCTAAGGTGGGGATGAGGACAACCCTCCCAGGAGTGGTACATGGAGGTATCCATGGGAAACAAAGAGGATATGTGGAAGTTTTAGGGATCTGAGGGGTCTTCCATGTAAGTACCTTGTCCTGGCTGTTCTGGGAACACATACCTCCCATCGGAGGTGACTGCACGCTCTGCAACATGAATAAGAAGAGATCAGGAGCTAAGACACGCACTTCCAGCCTGACGGTCTCTGTGCTCTGCCAGCTTCCTCATGTAGAATCTCCCATGGTTCTCAGGCAACACATTCTTAGTACAACCACTGGCCCACAAACCTTCTCACCTCTGTCCACCAGAAATCGAAGTTTCTGGACCACTGCCAAGTTCCCGCTCACCCGATAAATGCCATCCACATCCAGACCTGGGAGATGAGGAAGGAGTAGATGAGGACTGCTGCTTAAAAGTGTGTGTGGTGAGGAATATAAGGGTGGAGAGAAAAAGGGCAGTAGGAAGACTAAGTAGAATGGGGGAGGCAGAAAATTCTACGCCTTAGCCTGTTGGAAGAGAATTCTGGGGTCTCTGAGAAAATGACCTCTTTTATCCACAGCAGCAATGCAGAGCCGCACAAAGCTGGGCACCGTGTCTCCTTCCCGCTGGCAGAGTGATTCCAATTGGCAGCCGAACACCTGGTCTGGGGAGGCAAAGTGAGGCGGGAGCCAGTGCCAGCGTCACTCACCGGAGCTCTTTTCAGCATAGGTCTTTATCCTTAAGTGAGGCTGGTCCTTCTGGCTGCCTGGGCAAGGAAATACACTCCGCCCCCCTTCCCCTGCTTCAAACAATCTGACAAAGGGGTACACGTCTTCCCGGCTTCTCCTCTAAACAATCTGGGGTAGTGGGAAAGCAGCAGTCACGGAAGGCTGTGGTCTAGTTCTGGGAAGCTCTACTCTGAGCCTCGCTGGAGTTTTCTTATCCAGGAACCTGGCCCAGCCCCCTCACCTCGGAGCAGACCCCGCTCCTGCAGGCTTTGTAAGGGCGGTCTCTTTGCGATGAGCCGCTTTAGTTTGTTGCGCACGCGGTTCTGCTCGGTGCCTTCGGGCCCCCGAACTACAGGAGGCAGGTGGAGCGGGGCGTGAGCGCCCAGGAGCCTCGCTGCGCTCCCGGACCCTCCCTCCCCGGCCCGCGCCTCACTGGAGCTCCGGCGGCTGCTGAGGCGCAGCAGCGGTTTGGACACCGGCTCCGACTCCTCTTCTTCGTCCTCCCCGGCGCTCAGCTCCGCCAGCTCCGCGGGTCCAGAGCCCGACAGACGCAGCTCCAGGGGGTTCTCCCGATCCTAGACCCGGGGCGGGCCGTGTCGAAGGTGAGAGAGGAGAGAAATCTGCACCCCTAGCTGGACTCTGACCCACTGCCAGGGTCCCACGTCCCAGCCCCGCCCCAGGCCGGGCTCTCCACAGAGCCCACCCTGCCCCCACCGCCCCTGATTCCTACAGTTCCTACCCCACTCCCTTGGTCCCGGCCGGCCCGAGCCTCCCTCCCAGCCTGCACTCCTCTAACCAGCCGCTCGATGACAGTCCGCAGCGCGCGGTGCCAGGCTCGCAGCTCTGTCTCGTGGTCGGACTGCAGCAGGAACTCGTGGCCAGGGACCGTGCGGATCTGAGGGCCAGGCAGGGAAACGTTCGGGTCAACGGGGAGGAGTATAAAAAGCAGGGAGACCTAGTGGGATGCCTGCGCGGGAAATTGGGGGCGCCCTCTGGTCGGGTGGGGCCTTGGAGACGCGCGGGAGGGCGCTCACGTGCAGGACGTTGCGGCGGCTGGACAGGTGGCGGCCGTGCGCCAGGGCCGCCCCGCGCAGGTCCACGCTGCTTTCGGGCCGGCTACCCGCTGGCCCCTGACAATGAGGGAGGAAACTGAGGCCACGATGCTGTTTCCTTCAATGTTTCCCTCTCCCCGGTGGACTGTGAGGAGGTGGGAGGCTTCCTCACTTCTTTACCTTCCTCTGCACCGCCCTCCGCGCTGCCGCGCCCCACATTGGCGTAAGGCGGAGGCAGCGCCCTCACCCCTCCTGCTCCCCTAGCTCACACTCACCCAACCAGAGGAGGGCGCTGTCGGCGGTGGCTCTCGGTAGAACACTAGGCTGTTACCCGTTAACACCACCCAAGACGGGCCCCAGTTCTTCCTGCGGGGGCAGAGAGGGGAGGTAGTGGTAGTGAAAAGGTCATTCTAGAATTACACGGGGAGGGTGCTCTTCCAACACCCTGCTCTACCCTACGGAGTTGACAGCCCAGGCCCTAGCTGTATTCCGGGTTCTCACCTGAGCTTGCGCCCCCCTTGGGCAATCTTGGTCATGTTGAGCAGACCCGACTTTTCCACCTCCTGGGAAATGGAGGGAATGGTATCTGTAAGTCACCCTGCGCCCTCCACAGTGGCCACGGCGTTCCCTAGGGGGTCTCCCAGGAGTGAAGTCCCTTAAAGTTGCTGAGGGAGGGCTGGGTAAGAGGATAATTCAGAAAGAGGAAGATGTTTTTGAGGAGCAGGAATTGGGGGGGTGTGGGGCAGGGAGGATCTTGGCATTCACAAAGAAATGGGAGATTCACATGGGGGTCTTCCAGGAGCTGCGGCAGAGGTCGAGGGGGCTGCAAGGCTGGAGGATCAAGCTTCGAGGTGCGTTGGCTGAGGCTGAGTGAACCCTAGGGGAGAGGATTGGAGAAGCAGGTGGGGAAACCCTTGACTCAGGGATCCCTGGCTGAAGGGGGAAGAGGGGTGGGATGTGGGTGAGAGGCAGGGGGTGTGATGGGGAATGGAGAATGTTTTACACAAAACAGAAAGTCATAACAAGCTGGCTTTTTCTGCATGTGATTGGGAGATGGGAGGGATCTCACCTTTGGGTCAAGCGGTTCTGGGGTCCCTGTGTCAGATCCGAAGCCTTTTGCCTGACGTTGCAGGACATCATTGTTCCTCTTCAGGGTCTGTGTCCCCTCCATGGAGCCAGGGTTCTGGGTTAGGGGAGGAGGAAATAAAGCTACATCCAGATGCCACCTCCACACCCTTCTTATACTTGGCTGATTCTTCTGATCTTCTGAGAGCCCCAGAGAGAAAACACACTACCTTGAGGTTCAGTAGGGGAAGGAAGAGCTTGGGGGACAGTGGAGAAGCAGGAGGTAAGGTCTCACCATCTCGCCGCGACTGCGGCGCGGGGGCTTCCAGGACTTGCAGCCAGTCAGTGAATTGATGTAGAAGCAGCGTCCGGAGTTGGGGTCCAGGTACTGCTCCCAGGCATCCAGCCTCTGCAGTGGGGGGCATGCAGGGCCTGGGGGTGGGGACCGGGGACAGCGGCGAAGGTCCACCAGGTTACAGTACACGGGGGGCTCTGACATGAGGGGCTGGGGGCCTGCCTGCCAGAAAAGGGGGAAGAAGGAGGTGGTCATTCTGCCTGTTGCCCTTCCCATGCTTCTCTTGGCCTTCCCACCTCCTACTCCCTCCCCATCGTCTTCTCACCGCCAGCTCCAGGCTGAGGTGACCCAGGTACTGGGGGAGAAACCCCAGGCCCCAGCTGCTTTTTGAAAATTCTCTCTCTCACAGTTTTCTTTGCTCTTCTCCTCACTTCCTGTTGCCAACTTCCCGCCTCCCCCACCCCACCCCCACCTCAGGGCCACAGGAAAGGGGAACAGGCTTTTTGTGTGTGTGTGCAAGGGGGGGCATGCTGAAGGGGGTGCTCCACCCTCATATCCTGCAAGGTAAAAGAGGACAGAGAAGGGTCTACAGAAGGCAGGAGGAGCCCCTTTCCACCCACTGTTAAGAAAGAGAGGGAAGGGCTGAGCAAGTCACATCTTTAGAGGAGACCTGCTGTGGCTTAACAGGCAAGCAGAACACAAAAAAATCCTGCCCTGGGCTAGGAGTCTGGAGGAAGGAAGAACACAGGGCTGGCCTTTCAGTGCCTCCACTGCTCCCTGTTCCCTGTCCGCTCCGGGCCTTTGGTACCTGCTGTCCCTTCTCACCTCCTACCCAGTTTGCCTCTCGGCTGCCTCTTTCTCCTCCTGGTTCAGAGTCAACTGAATGCCGTCACCTCACAGATGCCTCCCTGCAACACCCCAGCCACTCTCCACCACAATAACTCGCCTTTGTAGATTTATCGTAGTACCAAGGGTTATCTTATTTATTCGTTTTTGTGTTTGTCATCCCCAGGGGAGTCCCTCGAAGGCAGGGGTGCTGTCTGTCTTGTGCCTAGAACAGGGCCCAGCTCAGAAGAGCTGTGACTCACTGTGCTGGCACTGGCTTCTGACGGCAAGTCTTCCCGGGAGAGGCATCTTCCACTTGGTCCTTCCTGGAAAGGCTTCAGAAGGCAGGGCCTCAGACTGTCAATGCTGACGCTCCTACACATTTTGGGGGGAAGTGGAGGAGGCTTCTCCAAACTAGCCTGAGCCCTGCTTGGGAGGGCCTGAGACAACTCCTCCAGGGAACCATGAAACAACTTCGGCCCTTGAAACAGAAAAGGGGACGGTGGGTGGCAGATGATCAGAGGTGTTGTTGTAACTGGGTCCCCCATCTTGGGAGCTCACAGGGAAGACAAGGAGGGCAGAGGCAGGATGTAGAAAATGGCATGAGACCTAGAAGCCTTGGGACTAGGAGGACAGGTGGTGGGATGAGGATGCCATGGCGGGGGTGAGAGGTAGGCTGATCAAAGAAAAACAAGAGAAAATGGTTAGTAGAAGCTTGAGGGAGGGGGGGTCCTCCCAATAATTCCCAGAAGCCAGGGAGGTAAGAAGGTGAGGGGAGGTAGGAAGGTGAAGGAGGAGGGCTTAGCACTTACTCACCAGGAGTCCAGAGCAATTGGCTGGGGATGGTGGTAGTTGGACTCTGGGAAGGGATGGATTCCTCTGTCATATAGGCCGCTGGGACAAAGATGGGTCGAGAGGTAGAGGGAGCTTCTAGGCGTCTTGCCAACCACCAGTCAGAGTTGGTCTTTCGAAGCAGTAGAAACCTGTCCCCTTCAGCCAGAGACACTTGCCGGCCATCTGCCCCAGTATAAGTAAAGGCATAGAGGGCACAGAGCTGGGATCCCCGAGAAGGGCTTCGGGGGCCCAGTCCTAGGCTCCCCCAGGAACTTGGCCACCACCGGCTGGACAGCATTGTAGCCAGCACTGTCACCTGTGGGAAAAAGGGACACTGGAGACCCAGAAGGGAACAGGCCTGGCTGTCTCCAGGTAGAGAGACATGGTTCTAGGAGCAGTGTTGCAGGGAGGTGGGGACAGGAGCCCTTGAGTGGGGGGAGAGGATAGAGCAGACAGCCTGGTGAGGATCGGTGACAGGTTTTGGGGGCTGAGAACTCCTGGTGGTGTCTGGTGAGGAAGTATGTAAGTAACGTGAGAGAGGATGTGGTCAGCAGGGCTGCATGGCCGGCAAGGCAGGAAATTAGAGGAGATGACCCAGGTCAGTAGTCTTCCTCCAAGTACCTTGTGGGGCCCATCAGAAGATTCAGGGGCAGGAGTTGGTCCTGGGTGGTGGTGGGAGTCTGGAGCTGGACACAAGAAGGAGATAAGAAGAAAGAATCAGGTTTGAGACAGGAACAGGGAGACACAAGGTTAATGACAAAGACAAAAATGTGTGTTATTCTTTATTAAATTTACACAAGCATCAATGTTTCCGTTACCAATCACCTCAGACCATAGCTGCGTGCTTCCTGTGCAGACTCAGAGAGACATGGTGACAGAAAAACAGAAAGCCAAATAAATAGCAAGACCAAATTAGAAAGAATGACAAAGTGGGAGAAACACAGAGGGATTCAGAGTTAAAATATCACCACCCTCCCAATCCAGGACACAATTTTAGGAGCTGAGAAGCCTTGATACTGTCCTGTATACACAAGCCTCTTGAGGCGGGAGCTACTTTAGTGGTGTGGGTTCAGTCGTGCTTTTTTTTTTTGAGACAAAGTCTCGTTCTTGTCCCCCAGGTTGGAGTGTGATAGCGTGATCTCGGCTCACTGCAACCTCTGCCCCCCAGGTTCAGATGATTCTCCTGTCTCAGCTCCCTGAGTAGCTGGGATTACAGGCGCCTGTCACTATGCCCGGCTAGTTTTTGTACTTTTAGTAGAGACGGGGTTTCACCATGTTGGCCAGGCTGGTCTAGAACTCCTGACCTCAGGTGATCCACCAGCCTCGGCCTCCCAAAGTGCTGGGATTACAGGCGTGAGCCACCGCGCCCGGCCTCATTTATGCTTTTAACAAGGATTGATTGAGCGCCTCCTGCGTGCAAGGAGCAGTGTCAGGCACTGGAGATGAGAGAAGGGAATGAGCCCTTTTGGAGCTTAAGGAGAGACAGACCTTAACTAATGACACAATAAACTTAATAATTACAATTGAATCAGAGACAATGGACAAGTAATACAAGATGCTATGACAGGTAGATAGGGGGCTGATGTCAGCTTCTTCCTGGTGGAAGGTGGGAACTGACCTTCCCTGGATTCCCAGCACTTTAAAACCCACACTTCTGCTTCTGCCTTACCTGACCACTCCTCTTTTCCCCTTCTCTCAGCTTCTCCATTGCACAGTGTGAGGCTTTCTGTCTGGGTTTGGAGAGGTGGATTAAGGAGCGAATGCCCCTCTCCACTGGTGATATCAGAGAGCCAGCTCTCTTTCCCTGAGGGCTGGGTGGCTAGTACTGGGCTTCTGCCTCAGTGATCTTCCTTCTTAGTTTACCTTACTTCAACACATGGAGAACCCTACCCCTCAACTCTTCCTTCCCACTTCCAAAATAGTGACTAATTTCACCCATTTAGTCACTTATTCATTCATTTGGTGTTCGGTGCTCGAATCCACCCTTTTTTGCCTTCTCTGAAACTCTCTCTCCTACACTTTAGCTTGTTTTTGTTGGCTTCGTTGCATTCACTTTTAAACATATCCAAGTCTCTCCCGTCTTTAGACAAACCTCCCCTTACTGGGCTTTCCAGGTGCCACCATATATATGTCGCTCTCTTTCTTCTTCTTCTTCTTTTTTTTTTTTTTTGAGACGGAGTCTCGCACTGTCGCCTGGGCTGGAGAGCAGTGGCACAATCTCAGCTCACTGCAACTTCTGCTTCCCAGGTTTAAGGGATTCTCCTCAGCCTCCCAAGTAGTTGGGATTACAGCCGCCAACACGCCCAGCTAATTTTTTTGTATTTTTAGTAGAGACGGGGTTTCACTGTGTTGGCCAGGCTGGGCTCGAACTCCTGACCTCGTGATCCGCCCACTTCAGCCTCCCAAAGTGCTGGGATAACAGGCGTGAGCCACTGCGCCCCCTCCTCTGTCTTTCTTTTTACAGTCAAACTTCTTGAGTTGCCTACACTGTATGGGGACCTCCATTTCCTGTCCCCTCACTCCACCACCTTTTCAAAGTCATTCCTCACTAGAGTCACCCTGACCTTGCATGAACACGCTGCAGTCCTTTTTTTGCTTGACATCTCAGCAGCAGGCAACACAATTGACCTTTCTCTTCTACAAATGCTCTGCTGGTATCCCTCTTACCTTTCTAGCAGTTCCTTGTCTGTGGCATGAGGAATGACCTTCCTCTGCCTGTTCCTTAAACCACAGAAGCCTGTCTGAGATCCTGTGCCCCGTGCTTTCTGCGCGTCCTCCCTGGGTGGTCTTATTCTCTCCCCAGCTCAAATGATTTCCATATGCTGCTAAGGACCATATCTCCAGTCCAGATCTTTCTCTGGGGCTTCCATCTAATCCACTGTCCACCAAAAAATCCACTTGAGTATTTCGCAGGTACCACGAACTCAGTATGAACCAAACTGAACTTGTCAGCTTTCCCCACAAACCTGTTTCTCTCCCAATACCACTACTTAGTTTAATATGAAATCAATAAATATTGACCTGGTACAGTAGCTCACACCTATAATCCCAGCATTTTGGGAGGTCAAGGCAGAATATAACTTGAGCCTAGGAGCTTGAGGTGCAACATAATAAGATCCTGTCTCTACAAAAAATTTTTAAAAATTAGCTGGGCGTGGCAGTGTGTGCCTTGTAGTCCCAGCTGCTTGGGAGGCTGAGGTGGGAGTATCTCTTGAACCTGGGAAGTTGAGGCTGCAGTGATGTGTGATAGTGCCACTGCACTCCAGCCTAGGCAACAGAGTGAGACTCTGTCTCAAAATAAATACGTTAAATAATTTAATAAATATTTATTGAATGTTCACTACCATAAATGCCAGGCAGGAACTATGTGCTAGGCATTGTCAATTAAGATGGTAAATATGGGACCGGGTGCAGTGGCTCACACCCAGCTCAATCTCAGCACTTTGGGAGGCTGAGGAGGGCAGATCACCTGAGGTCAGGAGTTCAAGACCAACCTGGCCAACGTGGTGAAATCCCACCTCTAAGAAAAACACAAAAATCAGCCGGGTGTGGTGGCAGGTGCCTGTACTCCCTGCTACTCGGGAGGCTGGGGTAGGATAATTGCTTGAACCCAGGAGACGGAGGTTTCAGTGAGCTGAGATCGTGCCACTGCACTCCAGCCTGGGTGACAGAGCGAGACTCTGTCTTAAAACAAAACAAAAAAATATGATCCCTGCCCACTCATAACAATGAAACTACGATGTAATAATGATCACTATGATAGAGGAAATACTATCATCTGCTGTAGCACATAGAAAGTATGCCCTATTTCCCATGCCAGAAACCTAGCAGACGACCTGAATTTATCTTGTTTCCTCACCACCCGCATTGATTCAATTGATGACTGAA
Organism: Macaca thibetana thibetana; assembly: GCF_024542745.1. Taxonomy (NCBI): domain Eukaryota; kingdom Metazoa; phylum Chordata; class Mammalia; order Primates; family Cercopithecidae; genus Macaca; species Macaca thibetana. Next base: position 53,788,065 of record NC_065588.1, read on the forward strand.
CACTTCAATTTATATTTTCCCAATCTACCTACCTTTTATCCCCACAACTACCACTCCTTTACCCTGGACGATATAACTTCCTAACTAGTCTCATTGCATATAGTTCTGCTCCCCTCCCATCCATTCCTGACACAGCAGCCAGAGTGACCTTTCTAAAACACATATGCCCTGCTACTCTTCTGACTTAAACTTTCCACATTTTATAATGTCATTTACAGATTCCCTCTCTATCCTTTTCACAGTCTCCACCACAAACTCCACACTGCCGTCTTATGCAAATTCCTCACATTCTTAAAGTGCACTGAAATCTTTGATCCTTTGCATATGTTGTTTCCTCTGCCTGAAACACATCTCTTCTCCACTCCCTCCAGTCTTCACCTAGATAACTCTTACTCATCACTGAGATCTCAGCTGAAAGGTCACTTGCACAGGAAAGCATTTCAGCCAGGCGCGGTGGCTCACGCCTATAAACCTAACACTTTGGGAGGCCAAGGACGGTGGATCACTTGAGGTCAGGAGTTTGAGACCAGCCTGGGCAACATGGTAAAATCCTGTCCCTACTAAAAATACAAAACTTAGCTGAGTGTACTGGCCCAGCTACTGTAGTCCCAGCTACTTGGGAGCCTGAGGCACAAGAATGCCTTGAACCTGGGAGGCAGAGATTGCAGTGAGCTGAGATCATGCCACTGCACTCCAGCCTGGTGACAGAGCGAGAGTCTGTCTCAAAAAAAAAAAAAAAAAAAAAAAAAGGTTGGGTGCAGTGGCTCACACCTGTAATCCTAGCACTTTGGGAGGCCGAGGCAGGTGAATCACAAGGTCAGGAGTTCGAGACCAGCCTGGCCAACATGGTGAACCCGTCTCTACTAAAAATACAAAAAAATTAGCTGGGCATGGTGGTGGGCACCTGTAATCCCAGCTACTTAGGAGACTGAGGCAGGAGAATCGCTTGAACCTGGGAGGCGGAGGTTGCAGTGAGCCAAGACTGCGCCACTGCACTCCAGCCCGGGTGACAGTGCGAGACTCTGCCTCAAAAAAAAAAAAAAAAAAGCATCTTTTCACCCTTTAGAGGGGCCCTAACTCACACTTTAAGGATTATTTTATTTTCTGACTTTCAGGAAGTCTGTGAGTGCTTCCAAGGTAGCAGAAGCCCACATCCATTTTGTTGATAACTGTGCCTTCAATGTCTTCTATGGTCACTTCTACAGCGATTTCTGGCGTAAAGTCACATCTTTGTGCCTCAGTTCCCTCATTAGTAAAATGGAGATGAGAGACCTACCTCAGTTGGTTTATTTATTTTAGACAGAGTCTCGTTCTGTCGCCAGCCGGGAGTACAGTGGTGTGATCTCGGCTCACTGCAACCTCCGCCTCCCAAGTTCAAACAATTCTCCTGTCTCAGCCTCCCGAGTAGCTGGGATTACAGGCATGGGCCACCATGCCCAGCTAATTTTTGTATTTTTAGTAGAGATGGGGTTTCACCATGTTGTCCAGGATGGTTTCGAACTCCTGTCCTCAGGTGAGCAGCCCGCCTTGGCCTCCCAAAGTGCTAGGATTACAGGTGTGAGCCACTGCGTCTGGCCTATTTATTTATTTTTTTTTGAGACAGAATCTGGCTGTGTCGTCCAGGCTGGAGTGTAATGGCACGATCTCGGGTCACTGCAACCTCCGCCTCCCGGGTTCAAGTGATTCTGCTGCCTCAGCATCCTAAGTAGCTGGGATTACAGGCGTGTACTACCACACCCCACCAATTTTTTGTATTTTTAGTAGAGACAGGGTTTCACCATGTTGGCCAGACTGGTTTTGAAATCCTGACCTCAGGTGATTTGTCCGCCTCGGCCTCCCAAAATGCTAGGATTACAGGTGTGAGCCACCGCACCCAGCCTCTTGGCTAGTTTTAAAAACTATTTTTGGCCAGGAGCGGTGGCTCATGCCAGTAATCCCAGCACTTTGGGAGGCCGAGGCAGGTGCGTCACCTGAAGTCAGGAGTCCAAGACCAGCCTGGCCAACATGATGAAACCCCGTCTCTACTAAAAATACAAAAATTAGCTGGGCGTGGTGGCAGATGTCTGTAATCCCAGCTACTAGGAAGGCTAAGGCAGGAGAATCGCTCGAACCTGGGAGGTGGAGGTTGCAGTGAGCCAAGACCACACCACTGCACTCTAGCCTGGGTGATAAGAGTGAGACTCCGTCTCAAAAAAAAAAAAAAAAAAAAAAACTATTTTGTAGAAATGGGGTCTCACTATGTTGCCCAGGCAGTCTTGAATTCCTGGGCTCAAGTGATCCAGCTGCCCAAAGTACTGGGATTATAGGCATAAGTCACTGGGCCTGGCCTAGTTTTTGTTGTTGTTGTTGTTGATGTAACAACAGCATTATTTTATTTTATTTTATTTTATTTTATTATTTTATTTTATTTTATTTTATTTTATTTTTGAGATGGAGTCTTGCTCTGTCTCCCAGGCTGGAGTGCAGTGGCCGGATCTCAGCTCACTGCAAGCTCTGCCTCCCGTGTTTACGCCATTCTCCTGCCTCAGCCTCCCGAGTAGGTGGGACTACAGGTGCCCGCCACCTCGCCCGGCTAGTTTTTTGTATTTTTTAGTAGAGACAGGGTTTCACCGTGTTAGCCAGGATGGTCTCGATCTCCTGACCTTGTGATCCGCCCGTCTCGGCCTCCCAAAGTGCTGGGATTACAGGCTTGAGCCACCGTGCCCGGCCAACAGCCATTTTATTATAGTTTAACAATTGTACAGGTATGGAGCAGAAATTTGGGTAGGGCTTAGGTGGGTGATTCTTCTGTCTGATGTGGCCTTGACCAAAGGTCACTTAAGAGTTTTCAGTGGGCAGATGGGCTGGTCTGGAAGACTTCACTCACATGTCTGGCACCTTGGTAAGGACGGCTGAAATGCTGGGATTAGCTGGAGCTGTCAGACAGAATATCTACATGAGACCTCTCTAGCATGGCAGCTCAAAGTGGTAGGATTTCTTACATGGCAGCTCAAAGCTACCAGTGTGCCAGATAGCCTGCAACTGAAGCTGCAAAACTTCTTATGGCCTAGCTTCAAAAGACCAAGCACCTCCATAGAATTTTCTGAGATCAAATGTAAAGTGCTTAAAACAATGCCTAGCTCATGAGTACTATTAGATATTATTTTTTTTTTTTTTTTTTTTTTTGAGACGGAGTCTCGCTTTGTCACCCAGGCTGGAGTGCAGTGGCCGGATCTCAGCTCACTGCAAGCTCTGCCTCCCGGGTTCACGCCATTCTCCTGCCTCAGCTTCCCGAGTAGCTGGGACTACAGGCACCCGCCACCTCGCCCGGCTAGTTTTTTGTATTTTTAGTAGAGACGGGGTTTCACCGTGTTAGCCAGGATGGTCTCGATCTCCCGACCTCGTGATCCACCCGTCTCGGCCTCCCAAAGTGCTGGGATTACAGGCTTGAGCCACCGCGCCCGGCCATAGATATTATTCTTAATATGAAGATGAATAAGAAGCATCCCTTTCTCAATAACAAGTATGTGCTTCTTTGCATAATATATACTTATTGCCAAACTCTTAGCCATCTTGCATCTCCTTTTTTTTCTTTTTTTGAGATGAAGTCTCACTCTGTTGCACAGGCTGGAGTGCAGAGGCACGATCTCGGCTCACTGCAACCTCTGTCTCCTGGGTTCAAGTGATTCTCCTGGCTCAGCCTCCTGAGTAGCTGGGATTACAGGCTTGCACCACCACACCCAGCTAATTTTTGTATTTTCAGTAAAGAAGGGATTTCAACATGTTGTCCAGGCTGGTCTCAAACTCCTGACCTCAAGAGATCTGCTCGCCTCAGCCTCCCAATGTGCTGGGGTTAAGGCCTTCTCAATTTGATCTTTTCCCTAGAGATGTTCGGCCGGGCACGGTGGCTCACGCCTGTAATCCCAGCACTTTGGGAGACCGAGGTGGGCGGATCACAAGGTCAGGGAATCGAGACCATCCTGGCTAACACGGTGAAACCCCGTCTCTACTAAAAATACAAAAAATTAGCAGAGCTTGGTGGCGGGCATCTGTAGTCCCAGCTACTTGGGAGGCTGAGGCAGGAGAATGGCATGAACCCGGGGGACGGAGGTTGCAGTGAGCCGAGAGCGCGCCACTGCAGTCCACACTGGGCGACAGAGCAAGACTCCGCCTCAAAAAAAAAAAGAGATGCTCTTCTACCCCTTTGATGAGACGTAGAGCTGTATATGAGCTCAAACTGGTATTAATATTTTACTATCTACATTCTTTTTTTTTTTTTTTGAGATGGAGTTTCCTCTTGTTGCCCAGGCTGGGGTGCAATGGCGCGGTCTTGGCTCACTGCAACCTCTGCTTCCCAGGTTCAGGCAATTTTTTTGCTTCAGTCTCCCGAGTAGCTGGGATTACAGGCCCTGCCACCATGCCCGGCTAATTCTGTATTTTTAGTAGAGATGGGGTTTCCGCATGCTGGCCAGGCTGGTCTCGAACTCTTGACCTCAGGTGATTCACCCGCCTCGACTCCCCAAAGTGCTGGGATTACAGGCATGAGCCACCGCGCCCAGCCTATCTACATTTTTGTTGTTGTTGATGGGATGGATGTGTACACTAACTTCCGCTTTGTCACTAAAATAATTACGCACATGGTAACTCCGAACTCCAAAACTCTGACAGTTAAGAGCTTGAATCCAGAGCCACTAAGAATAGCCGCTGTTATGACATGGCCATTTCAGGAGAAGAGAAGAAGCCGCGGTTTCAGCCATCGCCCTCCAGCAGTGTAAGAGGGTAAAAGTGCGACTTGCCTTAAAACCTAAACGTCTCTTCTGGACGTCCAGAAAAATAGTGCTGCTCTAGGCCGGACGCGGTGGCTCACGCCTGTAATCCCAGCACTTTGGAAGGCCGAGGCGGGCAGATCATCTGAGGTCAGGACTTCGAGACCAGCCTGGCCAAAATGGTGAAAGCCCGCCTCTACTAAAAATACAAAAATTAGCCGGGCGTGTGTCACGTGCCTGTAGTCCCAGCTACACAGGAGGCTGAGGCCGGAGAACCCAGTAGGCAGAGGTTGCAGTGAGCCAAGATCGTGCCACTGCACTTCAGCCTAGGTGACAGAAGGAGACACACACACACACACACACACACACACACACACACAGTGCGCTCTAGCACACACACACACACACACACACACACACACAGTGCGCTCTAGCGCGCGCGCACACACACACACACACACACACACACACACACACACACACACACACACACAGTGCGCTCTAGCCGCGCATCTGCGGCCTCTTCATCTCGATGATAGTCTTTTCCTATGTCCCAGTGTTGCATGATGGGAGAAATAGTCTACCTTCCGGTAGCGGTGCCCGGGCAGTGGCCTAACACGGGACTCCATTTCCCGGCGTGCCTCGCGGAGGCCGCTCAACTGAGCAGCGGAAGGCCAGTTCCGGTTGCATCAGCGTGGGATTCACGGCGAAATGAGACTGTTCGTGAGCGAGGGCGCTCCGGGTTGCTTGCCGGTGCTGGCCGCGGCCGGGAGAGCCCGGGGCAGAGCAGAGCTGCTCATCAGCACTGTAGGCCCCGAAGGTATTCGTGCTGGTGCTGGTGGGCGGTGGATGGGGGTGGGGGGCGGGACCGAAACACCTCAGATTCTCTGCAGCTGTCTTTGCCAAACCCCCAGTCCTCGCCACACACCCCAATCGACCACTTCCGTTATCCTTGATCACTCCACGTCTTCTTCCCTCCCAGTCACATCTTTCACTTCACTTCCTTTAATTACCCTCAATATAATGCTCTTCCCTTATCTCTCTCCTCCCCTCTTCCGTCTTCCAGGACCCCGCCTCACCACAGTAAACTGTTCTTCCCTTCCCAACCTTCTCCTACACCTATCAGGCACGCCCCTCTGCTCTTTAGTTACTAGTATGACAGCCCCCAGGCATCCTTTTGTGTTTTTAGGAAATCCCTCTCTCCCCTCCTAACACACACACACACACTTCTTTCTGTTTACCTCTTCTCATTCTCAGCCGATTGTTTGGGTGACTCTTAGGAGGTTCTCTTGTCAGTCTTCTCAGCTCTTTTAATTTTGTTCTCCCACTGTGACCTTCAGATAATTATTAAGATATCCCAGTTACTTTTAGTCGTTAAGTTCTTGGCTGCAGCACTATCCCAATACCACCACCTCCTCTGCAGTCCCCATCTGTTGCTTCCAGCTGGCAGTTTCAGCTGAACACCTGCTGGCCTCTCCAGCCCATTCCGGACCCACCCCCTTTCAGTGGTCCTATCCTGGAACTTCTGGGTTGAGACTGCCCATCTTTCTTTTCTAACTCACTGAACAATGCAAGATTATCCTAAGTTGACAAAGCATTTCTTTTCTTTTCCTTTTTTTTTTTTTTTAACCCATTTTCCGTTTTTGCATCAGACTGTGTGGTCCCGTTCCTGACCCGGCCTAAAGTCCCTGTCTTGCAGCTGGATAGTGGCAACTACCTCTTCTCCACTAGTGCAATCTGCCGGTCAGTATTGGGCCTTGGTGTAGGGAGGTGGCTGAATCAAATCAGACCGCACTGTCCTTTGTGTGGCTTTATTTGCAGCCATTGTTTCCCTGTGTGATGAGAAATGGGCTAGATAAACAGGCCCCTCTAAATCCATCATCTGTTGCTGTCTTTCTGGGCAGATATTTCTTTTTGTTATCTGGCTGGGAGCAAGATGACCTCACTAACCAGTGGCTGGAATGGGAAGCAACAGAGCTGCAGGTAGGACTAAGGTATGGGGGATGTCTGGCAGGCCCTTGCTCTGCGTGGCCATCCTGACTCATGTCCCCTGCATTTTAGCCAGCTTTGTCTGCTGCCCTGTACTATTTAGTGGTCCAAGGCAAGAAGGGGGAAGATGTTCTTGGTTCAGTGCGGAGAGCCCTGACTCACATTGACCATAGCTTGAGTCGTCAGAACTGTCCTTTCCTGGCTGGGGTGAGTTGGGTCTTGAGATGAGGATTGGGGAAGGCTTATGGTGTAAGGATTAAGAGGGAAGACTATTTTCAGATTGTTCAAACCCAACACTGCCACTTACTAGTAGTGTAATCTTGGCAAATCACTTAATCTCTCTAATCCTCAATTTTTTTTTTCAGTTGTGAAATAGGGGTAATATTAGTACCTACCTCAGTAAGTTATTGTGAGGATTAAGTGAGATAATATAAAGTGCTTAATACAGTGCTTGACACACAGTAAGTGCTCAGTAAATGTTAGATATTACCATTGGGAAGAAACTGAGTGTCTCATTTGTGTACATTTTCCTTTTCTATCCCCAACAAAGGAGACAGAATCTCTAGCCGACATTGTTTTGTGGGGAGCCCTATACCCATTACTGCAAGATCCTGCCTACCTCCCTGGTGAGAACTGTGCATATCACTCCAACCCTAGGAGCTTGGTGTAGGGGGGTTATAGAATGGGCAGTAGAATACTGAGAACTCCCTTCAAGGTGCAGCTAGACTGGGTAACTATAGCAGGAGATGGCTGAGGGAACTGGGGAAAGCAACTGGAGAAACCTCACAAAGAAGGGGGAAGAGGCCTGCTCCTGCCTACCAGGTCCTTATGTTTGCTGATTTTCTTTTCTCCCATACCCACAGAGGAGCTGAGTGCCCTGCACAGCTGGTTCCAGACACTGAGTACTCAGGAGCCATGTCAGCGAGCTGCAGAGACTGTACTGAAACAGCAAGGTGTCCTGGCTCTCCGGCCTTACCTCCAAAAGCAGCCCCAGCCCAGCCCTGCTGAGGGAAGGGCTGTCACCAATGAGCCTGAGGTTTGGAACAGGGCCTGAGGTGGGAGGTGGCTAGGAGATGGACTTTGAGCATGGCCACCAACTTTTTCAGGTAGTGGCAAGCAGAAAGTTTCTTTACCCTGTGGGCCCCCCTCACCTGGTAAGGGATTCTCTCCACTCTTCATAGGAGGAGGAGCTGGCTACCCTATCTGAGGAGGAGATTGCTATGGCTGTTACTGCCTGGGAGAAGGGCCTAGAAAGTTTGCCCCCACTGCGGCCCCAGCAGAATCCAGTGTGAGTAGACATGGCACATGTGAGTGGGGCTTGATTTTGTAGTGGAAATTGTTGATAGAGCCAGAACCTGCCTGGTAGGTCCCGTGTGCTGATCTCTCTTAAGTTTTTCATTCTCTCCTTTTAATTCTTACATCTCTTTTTTTTTTTTACATTTTCTCTTAGCTTATCATTTTGGACACTCTATCTGTCCCATCTGCATCCATGTTTTTCTTTTCTTTCCTCTTTTTTTTTTTTTTTTTTTTTTGAGATGGAATTTTGCTCTTGTTGCCCAGCCTGGAGTGCATTAGCATGATCTCGGCGGCTCACTACAACCTCTGCCTCCTGGGTTCAAGCGAGTCTCCTGCCTCAGCCTCCCAAGTAGCTGGGATTATAGGTGTGCACCACCATGCCTGGCTAATTTTTTGTAGAGACAAGGTTTCACCATGTTGCCCAGATAGGCTGGTCTTGAACTCCTGACCTCAGATGATCCACCAGCCTCAGCCTCCCAAAGTGCTGGGATTACAGACGTGAGCCACTGTGCTGGCCCTGCACCCATGTTTTTTTTTTTTTTTTTTTTTTTTTTTTTTTTTTGAGACGGAGTCTCGCTGTGTCTCCCAGGCTGGAGTGCAGTGGCGTGATCTCGGCTCACTGCAAGCTCCGCCTCCCGGGTTCACGCCATTCTCCCGCCTCAGCCTCCCAAGTAGCTGAGACTACAGGCGCCCGCCACCACGCCCGGCTAGTTTTTTGTATTTTTAGTAGAGATGGGGTTTCACCATGTTAGCCAGGATAGTCTCGATCTCCTGACCTCGTGATCCACCCGCCTCGGCCTCCCAAAGTGCTGGGATTACAGGCTTGAGCCACCGCGCCCGGCCGCACCCATGTTTTTAGCTACTTTTTAACCCACTGATGGAGCTAAATCTATTTTTCTAGTCCAGATCTGTATTCTGAACTCCAGACACATTTGCCATACCATCCTAGATTCCTTTACCTCCACAGGCATCTCAAATTCAACATGTCCAAAACCAAACCTGTTATCTTCCCTGCCAACTGCCCTTTTATTCATTCACCTGCCTTTGTTGAACAGCCTCCACCTTCCACCTAAAAATTCAAGCCAGGAATCTTGGTGTTATCTAGACTTCTTCCTTTCTCCCTAGCTGTATTATTCATTCCCTTACCAAGTCATTGATTCTAACTCTTAAGTAGTCCTTGAATCCACCCCTTCTCCTCTGTATTATCACTGTCACTACACAGATACTAGCAAACCTTGTCATCTCTTACCCTCTTTCCCTGCCACTCTGTACTCCACACTGCTCCAGAGTGACTGCTTAAAACTGCACAGACTATTATCACTCCTCTTTAGAATTCTATTGAGGGTTCCTTTGTGTAATTCACAAGGCCCCTGACTGCAGGCTCAGTAACATATTTTGTCCCTCTCCTGCTACACTAAGATAATATTTATACATATTCAGATTTTTCCATCAAAATGAAATTATTTATAGTTCTGAATATGTTGCCATTCAATAAAGATTTGAGTGTTGACTCCTTGCCAGTCCCTGCATGCTAGGAGCTGGGTATACTGAGGGGAACAAGACAGACAGGATCTCTGCTGTCATGGGACTTTCTGTCTGGTAGGATAGAGAGGTATTTTAAAAACTATCGCACAAATGTAGAATTATACATTTTGAAAAGTCCAGGCTGGGCGCAGTGGCTTATGCCTGTTATCCTAGCACTTTGGGAGGCTGAGGTGGCTGGATCATTTGAAGTCAGGAGTTCAAGACCAGCCTGGCCAACATGGTGAAACCCTGCCTCTACTAAAAATACAAAAATTAGCCAGTTGTAGTCCCAGCTAGCACCTGTAGTCCCAGCTACTCGGGAAGGTGAGGAGGAGAATTGCTTGAACCTGGGAGGCGGAGGTTGCAGTGAGCCAAGATCATGCCACTCCAGCCTGGGCTACAGAGCAAGGCTCTGTCTCAAAAAAAAAAAAAAAAAGTTCAATGAAGGAAAAGAAAAGGTTGATATGAGAGGAAGTATCAGAGGTGACTAATTTAGAGGCCTCTCTAAAATATTGAGTAAAGACTTAAAATGGCCGGGTGTGGTGGCTCATGCCTGTAATCCTAGCACTTTGGGAGGTCAAGGCGGCAGATCACCTGAAATCAGCAGTTCGAGACCAGCCCTGGCTAACATGGCGAAACCCCGTCTCTACTAAATACGCAAAAATTAGCTGGGCATGGTGGCTTGTGCCTGTAATCCCTGCTACTCAGGAGACTGAGGCTGGAGAATTGCTTGAACCTGGGCGGCGGAGGTTGCAGTGAGCCAAGATGGCGCCACTGCACTCCAGCCTGGGTAACAGAGTGCAACTTCATTTCACACACACCCACAAAAAACACTTAAAACAAATTTGAGACTTGCAAGATAAGCAGGGGCTAGTTAGGCAAGAGTAAGAGTGGAGAAGGCCGGGCGCGGTGGCTCAAGCCTGTAATCCCAGCACTTTGGGAGGCCGAGACGGGCGGATCACGAGGTCAGGAGATCGAGACCATCCTGGCAAACACAGTGAAACCCCGTCTCTACTAAAAAATACAAAAAAAAACTAGCCGGGCGAGATGGCGGGCGCCTGTAGTCCCAGCTACTCGGGAGGCTGAGGCAGGAGAATGGCGTAAACCCCGGAGGCAGAGCTTGCAGTGAGCTGAGATCCGGCCACTGCACTCTAGCCCGGGCGACAGAGCGAGACTCTGTCTCAAAAAAAAAAAAAAAAAAAAAAAAAGAGTGGAGAGAGGGTGTTTTCAGAGAGAGGAAACCTAATATGCAAACACCTGAGGAGCAAGAGGGTTTGCCTCTTAAGGAATTCCTAAAAGGACAGTGGTGGCAGGCTGGTCAGTCGGGGCACATGGGTCAAAATGAGTTTTGAGAGGGAGGTGGGGCTGGCATCATGCCACTGTCTCTCACCTCTGTGCCTTCATGCATACTTTTCCTTCTCCCTGGAATGCCAGCATCTTACCTGCCTGATGCACAACTCTTCTTGCAGAGAGGAGTTCTGGCTTTTCATTCTCTATAGAGTATGAGACAGTCCTAAGTGCTTCAATTTCTGGGAGGTCCCATTGTCATATTATGTTGTAATTGTCACATTACATGTCTGTTTCTTCACTAATTTGTAAGCTCATTGAAAGTAGAGATGTCTCTTTTATGGGGCTCACTTGCTAGCACAGGGCCAAGTGTTCTGTAGATATTGATAAAATTTGAATGAATTTATGAAAGTCCATCCTTGTTTTGCTTGTTTTTTTTGAGATGGAGTCTTGCTGTGTCACCCAGGCTGGAGTGCAGTGGTGCAGTCTTGGCTCACTGCAAGCTCCGCCTCCTGGGTTCACACCTTTCTCCTGCCTCAGCCTCCCGAGTAGCTGGTACTACAGGCGCCCGCCACCAGCCCACCTAATTTTTTTTAAATTTTTAGTAGAGACAGGGTTTCACCGTGTTAGCCAGGATGGTCTTGATCTGACCTTGTGATCCGCCCGCCTCGGCCTCCCAAAGTGCTGGGATTACAGGCGTGAGCCACTGCGCCGGGCCTTCTGTTTTGCTTTTTTTAAGTATATATTGAGCATATATTATGGATTCAGTTTAATGCTAAGCACTTACTGTTTTGTTTTTGTTTTTGTTTTTGAGACGGAGTCTCGCACTGTTGCCCAGGCTGGGGTGCAATGGCATGATCTTGGCTCACTGCAACCTCCGCCTCCCAGGTTCAAGTGATTCTTCTGTCTCAGCCTCCTGAGTAGCTGGGATTACAGGTGCCTGCCACCATGCCTGGCTAATTTTTTGTATTTTTAGTAGAGACAGGGTTTCACTATGTTGGCTAGGCTGGTCTTGAACTGACCTCATGATCCACCCATCTCGGCCTCCCAAAGTGCTGGGATTACAGGCGTGAGCCACCATGCCTGGCAATACTAAGCACTTTTTTTTTTTTTTTTTTTTTTTGAGACGGAGTCTCGCTCTGTCACCCAGGCTGGAGTGCAGTGGCCGGATCTCAGCTCACTGCAAGCTCCGCCTCCCGGGTTTACGCCATTCTGCCTCAGGCTCCTGAGTAGCTGGGACTACAGGCGCCCGCCACCTCACCTGGCTAGTTTTTTGTGTTTTTTAGTAGAGATGGGGTTTCACCGGGTTAGCTAGGATGGTCTCGATCTCCTGACCTCGTGATCCGCCCGTCTTGGCCTCCCAAAGTGCTGGGATTACAGGCTTGAGCCACCGCGCCCGGCCTCTTTTTTTTTTTTTTTGAAACCAAGTCTCACTAGGATGGAGTGAGTGACGCAATCTTGGCTCGACACAATCTTGGCTCACCGCAACCTCTGCCTTCCGGGTTCAAGCCATTCTCCTGTCTCAGCCCCCCGAGTAGCTGGGATTACCGGCATGTGCCACCACACCCGGCTAATTTTTGTACTTTTTTAGTAGAGATGGGGTTTTACCATGTTGGCCAGGCTGGTCTTGAACTCCTGACCTCGTGATCTGCCCGCCTCAGCCTCCCAAAGTGCTGGGATTACAGGCATGAGCCACTTCGTCCGGCCAATACTAAGCACTTCCAAGGCTCATATAGAATAGGAAGCACTGCCATCGCTCATGCCTGAAATCCCAGCACTTTGGGAGGCTGAGGCAGGAGGATCACTTGAGCCCAGGAGTTCGAGACCAGTCCTGGCAACATAGACTGCATCTCTTCCAAAAAAATTTAAAAATTATCCAGGCACGGTGATGCATGCCTGAAGTTCCAGCTACTTGGGAGGCTGAGATGGAAGGATCATTTTGAGCCCAGGAGTTCAAGATTACAGTGTGCTGTGTTGTGCCACTGCCCTCTAGGTGACAGAGGGAGACTCTGTCTCTTAAAAAAAAAAAAAAAAAAAGATAACCTTTCTCAGGCATAAGCGGAGGAGGAGATAATTGGCATTGAAGATCCTATGGGCAGACTAAGCTGTGTTGGGCTAGAGTGCTTGCCTTCCTTTGATCTTCTTTGGCACTTTGCACCTCTTCATTACACTGATCCCAGTCAGCAGTTACATAATAGAATGTAATACTCTTGGAAGCAGAACCTAGGGCATGTTCGCTTCCATATTTGCCACAGCAGTAAGCACACTCATTCTGAGAGAGAAGTGACAGTGTAACACGAAAGGAGCAGTACTCAATATGGTACAAAGTGGTTAGGGGCTTGGGATACAAAAAAGACTGTGTGGGAAGATGGCCGTCAGTGAAGGAAGGTTTTCTTGGAGGAGGTGATTTCTAAGCTGGATTTCAGAGAAAGTTACGATACTCAGTTATGGGGAGAAAGGGTGATGGATGCACAAGAAATTAGTGAAATGTGTTTTATGGCAATAAGCTGTAAAATGTTCTAGGAAGTATTTGGTCCATCTATTGGGATATGTAGCAGCAGCTGGGAAGAAGGGTTGAGGTTAATGTGAGGGAATCGGGGAGCCAGTGACTGTAGGCTAAGAATGGTTGGAAAGATGACAGGAGCCTTAGTGTAGTGTCAGTGCTAAAGAGGGGATGTCGATACAGGATATGTACAGCTCAGATGTCAAGGATGATGAAACTTGAAAAGGAATACTGAATTGAGTGCCTTCAGACAGCAGGTTGAATGGCATGACCAGCAATTATCCTGGAAAAGTGGGGAGGAGAGGGTGACAGTGAAGGCAAAACTGGTGCCTGCTGGTTTGAGTTAGGCCATGAGGAAGTGACAGACATGAGTTAGAGAGTCGGTACAAAAGGACTTGTTAAGGGTTGTGTCTAGAGGGGTGAGCTCTTCGGATTTCAGATAGTGACTAGAGATGATAGTAACATAGCACCTGGAAAGAAGAGGAGAAGCCAGCGCTGGGAAAGTATTCTTGGGAGTGGTGAGAGGATGATGATTAGAAAGAGTCTAGGGAGAGTTTGAGCCTGAGAATGAGGTAATAGAAAAGCAGTCATGATAGTAAAAGGGCAGAAATTGGTGTTGGAACAAGGCTCCTTCATAGTATAGGAGACTTCCTCACTGTGGCAGCGCCCTATATTTGCAGCTATAAGGGATCTTAGGGTCCCCGGGGGACCTAAGATCTGTGGTCCTGTGGGTTCGTGTGCAGAAAGACTTTGAGTGTACATGAACACACGACAGAACAAATCTGTGTCTGGGTGTTCTGTGCACTTTGGGTCCCTCTTGACCCTCACATCCCCCCATGCACTATTCTCTTCCTCTTTACTAGGTTACCTGTGACTGGGGAAAGGAATGTGCTCATCACCAGTGCCCTCCCTTACGTCAACAACGTCCCCCACCTTGGGAACATCATTGGTTGCGTGCTCAGTGCCGATGTCTTTGCCAGGTGGAGCCAGCTGCTGGGGGAGAGACCTCCTAAGGGAAGGGCGGGTCCCAGGGGAATAGGATGCCTCAAGGGTGGGGCTGGTGAGATCCCAAGGACAAGGGAGCACTGAGGCGGGGCCCCCTAGCAGTCACCATATTCCCTTGCAGGTACTCTCGCCTCCGCCAGTGGAACACCCTCTATCTATGTGGGACAGATGAGTATGGTACAGCGACAGAGACCAAAGCTATGGAGGAGGGACTAACCCCCCAGGAGATCTGCGACAAGTACCACATCATCCATGCTGACATCTACCGCTGGTTTAACATTTCATTTGATACTTTTGGTCGCACCACCACTCCACAGCAGACCAAGTAAGTTTCCTCTAATGAGGCAGAAATGGGGCTTGAAGGCCGGGACTGGGAACAGTGAGAGTATCTTGGAGACAGAAGGAACCCGGGTGACTGTCTGGGCACTCCTAAACTTAGGATCTCAGTATCACCCTGGGCAGTTGTCCAGGCCTTTTTGGGGAAAGACGGTGTGTTTAGAAGGCTGACCAGGGACTGAAGGAGCAGCTGAGGGAGGCAAGAGACCAGACGCAGGCTCATGGGAACTGTCTTCCCTCTGGTGCCTCCCTTCCTGGCTGTCCTGGAGTCTAAGATACTTCTTCCCACTCCTGTATGCATTTATAACACATAAACTCATTCTTCCTTTGCCTAATACTCATCTTTATAAAAAGTTTGCATAGCCGGGTGCGGTGGCTCACACCTGTAATCCCAGCACTTCGGGAGGCCGAGGCGGGCGGATCACCTGAGGTCAGGAGTTCGAGGCCAGCCTGACCAACATGGAGAAACCCCATCTCTACTAAAAATACAAAAATTATCTGCGTGTGGTGGCTCATGCCTATCAACCCAGCTACTTGGAAAGCTGAGGCAGAAGAATCTCTTGAACCCAGGCAGCAGAGGTTGCGGTGAGCCAAGATCATGCCATTGCACTCCAGCCTGGGCAACAAGAGCAAAACTCTGTCTCAAAAAAAGGAAAAAAGGCTGGGGCTGGGCGTGGTGGCTCACGCCTGTAATCCCAGACTTTGGGAGGTAGAGGTGGGCGGATCATGAGGTCAGGAGATCAAGACCATCCTGGCTAACATGGTGAAACCCCGTCTCTACTAAAAATACAAAAAAAACAAAAACAAAAAAAACTGGGCGTGGTGGCCGGCACCTGTAGTCCCAGCTGCTCCAGAGGCTGAGGCAGGAGAATGGTGTGAACCCGGGAGGTGGAGCTTACAGTGAGCCGAGATAGTGCCACTGCACTCAAGCCTTGGTGACAGAGCGAGACTCTGTCTCAAAAAAAAAAAGAGCTGGGTGCGGTGGCTCACGCCTGTAATCTCAGCACTTTGGGAGGAGGAGGCAGGTAGATCACGAGGTCAGGAGTTCAAGACCAGCCTGGCCAAGATGATGAAACCCTGTCTCTACTAGTAATACAAAAGTTAGCCAGGCCTGGTGGTGGGTACCTGTAATCCCAGATACTCGGGAGGCTGAGGCAGAGAATTGCTTGAACCCAGGAGGCGGAGGTTGCAGTGAGCTGAGATCGCGCCAGTGCACTCCAGCCTGGGCAACAGAGCAAGACTCCGTCTCAAAACAAACAAAAAACCCCCAAAACTTTGCATAGTAGACAGGCCGCCAACTGATAGTGCTATGCAGTTTAGTTTAGCACTTGGACTGATTTAATTTTTAGGATATGTTAAAGAACAGACAGTCCTATCCTATTGGAGATTTTTGTTAATGAAAAATACAAAAGAGATAAATCTGTATTCAACAAAAGTAAATTCTAAAATGTTGAGGGGAGAGACTGTGTGGGCAGTTGGGGAATATGTGTGAGGGATCTGGGCTCGTCCAGTAAAACTCTCAAAAGATGAATAGATGGCCTTTTCCTTGAGGAGCCTTCTGCCCGATTTCTTTGTCACTGAGTTTGGGTCCCTAGTTGGAGTGGCAGGAAGAAGGGGTGCACCACATCTTCTGACTATCTCTTCCTGATTCCTGGCCTGCCTCACCAGAATTACCCAGGACATTTTCCAGCGGTTGCTGACACGAGGTTTTGTGCTGCAAGATACTGTGGAGCAACTGCGGTGTGAGCACTGTGCTCGCTTCCTGGCCGACCGCTTCGTGGAGGGTGTGTGTCCCTTCTGTGGCTATGAGGAGGCTCGGGGTGACCAGTGTGACAAGTGTGGCAAGCTCATCAATGCTGTCGAGCTTAAGGTGAGAGGAGGGTCTCCATGGGAGCCCGAAAGTAGACAGTCCTTATTCTTAAGGGACTCCCTTCTTGTCCCATTTAGGATTTTTATTTTAGCATTCTAGACCTTTAACCAGTGGCCCTTTCTGCCCCATCTCAGCAACTCATCATTTAGTTCATTTGAAAAATACCCCCTAGGCCGGGCGCGGTGGCTCACGCCTGTAATCCCAGCACTTTGGGAGGCCGAGGCGGGTGGATCACGAGGTCAGGAGATCGAGACCATCCTGGCTAACACGGTGAAATCCCGTGTCTACTAAAAATACAAAAAAATTAGCTGGGCGTGGTGGCGGGCGCCTGTAGTTCCAGCTACTCAGGAGGCTGAGGCAGGAGAATGGCCTGAACCCGGGCGGCGGAGCTTGCAGTGAGCAGAGATTGCACTACTACACTCCAGCCTGGGTGACAGCGAGACTCCGCCTCAGAAAAAAAAAAAAAAAAGAAAGAAAAATACCCCCTGAGCACTTACTATGTGCTGAGCACTGTGCTAAGAAATGGACAAGTTGAGTTTCTTTTTTTTATTTTTTTTTTTTGAGACGGAGTCTCGCTCTGTCGCCTGGGCTGGAGTGCAGTGGTGCAATCTCAGCTCACTGCAAGCTCCGCCTCCCGGGTTCACGCCATTCTCCTGCCTCAGCCTCCTGAGTAGCTGGGACTACAGGCGCTGCCACCTCGCCCGGCTAGTTTTTTTTTTTTTGTATTTTTTAGTAGAGACGGGGTTTCACCGTATTAGCCAGGATGGTCTCGATCTCCTGACCTCGTGATCCGCCCGTCTCGGCCTCCCAAAGTGCTGGGATTACAGGCTTGAGTCACCGCTTCCGGCCGACAAGTTGAGTTTCTATTTCCCAACCTTTGGTCTTGCATCACACCACCTGATCTACATTTGTTTAGACCCTTCTCTCTCCCATAAATACCTTCTCTTCTAGCCATTTGTTAATTTATTTCTTCATTCATTTATTCAACATACATTTTTTGAGTCCTTAGAATAGGCCAGTTACAATTCTGGGTGCTGGGGATATAACAATGTACAAGACACTTTTATTTAGTATGGTTAGGAGACCAACACTAAATAAGGAAATGATATAGAATAAACTGCCAGGAAAATGTGATAGAGAGTGACTTCTGGGGGAATATTTAATTTAGGTAGATAGGGAAGGCCTTTCAGAGGCAGTAACATTTGAACTGAGAGTTTAACCAAAGAATTAGGAGCAAGCCAGGCAATAAGAGATTAAGGATGTTCTAAGCAGAAGGACTAGGAAATGCAAAGGCCATGAGGCAGCTAAGAGCTGAAAAGGCAGAATTGGCAAGGCCAGTGTAGCAGTAACACAGTGAGTGAGGAGGAGGGTAGACTGAGATGAGGTGGGAGTCAGGCAGGGGCCAGATCACCAGGGCCTATGAAGCCATTGTGGGAATTTAGATTTTATTCTGGTTGAATGACAAGCTGCTCTGTGGAAAATGGATGGCAGGGAAGTAAGAAAGAAAGTATGTTGAAGAGGCTGGGCATGGTGGCTCATACCTATAATGCCAGCAATTTGGGAGGCCAGGCCGGGTGGATCACTTGAAGCCACGAGTTCGAGACCAGCCTGGCTGTAACATGGCAACCCTGTCTCTACTAAAAATACAAAAATGGCCAGGTGCGGTGGCTCACGCCTGTAATCCCAGCACTTTGGGAGGCTGAGTTGGGCAGATCACTTGAGGTCAGGAGTTCAAGACCAGCCTGGCCAACATGGTGAAACCCCGTCTCTACTAAAAAAATACAAAAATTATCTGGGTGTGGTGGTGGACCCCTGTAATCCCCGCTTCTTGGGAGGCTGAGGCTTGAGAATCACTTGAACCTGGGAGGCAGAAGTTGCAGTGAGCCGAGATTGCGCCACTGCACTCCAGCCTGGGTTACAAAGTAAGACTCTATCTGAAAAAAAAAAAACAAAAACCACACACAAAAATTATCCAGGCCATGGTGGCACACACTTGTAATGCCAGCTACTTGGGAGGCTGAGGTAGGAGAATCTCTTGAACCTGGGAGGCGGAGGTTGCAGTGAGCCAAGATTGCCACTGTATTCCAGCCTGGGTGACAGAGCAAGACTGTCCTCCCTCCTCCCAAAAAAAAAAAAAAAAAGTATGGAGAAGGATTTGGAGGCTACAAGGCTACAACCCAGAAATGGGATGATGGTGGCTTGCACTAGGTTAGTAGCACTAGAAATGGAAAATTTAAAAAATAGACTTGAGGTATATTTTTGGAGGTAAACTCTACGGAGTTGGATAGACTGGAATTTGGGATGGTCAGGAAAAAGATTCCTTGTAGGTTTTTGGCCTGGGTAGATGGTAGTACCATCTGTGAACTTGAGTGAGGAGAACAGGCTTTCAGGTGGGATGCAGCCATACTGTTTGGGTTTGTTAAGCTTGAGATGCCTGTTAGATATCCAGGCAGAGAAGTTAGGTAGACAGTTGGATATTAGGCATATGGAGTTCAGGAGAGAGGTCCTGAGAGAATTATAATTTCTCACCTTCAAAAACTCAGATCAAAACTCACTTGGGGCCAGGTGTGGTGGCTCACACTTGTAATCCCAGGACTTTGGGAGGCTGAGGTGGGCGGATCACCTGAGGTCAGGAGTTCAGACCAGCCTGACCAACATGGCAAAACCCCACCTCTACTAAAAATACAAAAATTAGCTGGGTGTGGTGGTGTGTGCCTGTAATGCCAGCTACTAGGGAGGCTGAGGCAGGATAATCTCTTGAACCTGGGAGGTGGAGGTTTCAGTGAGCTGAGACTGTCACGGCACTCCAGCCTGGGTGACAGGGCGAGACTGTCTCAAAAAAAAAGCAACAACAAAAAAGCCAGGCACGGTGGCTCACGCCTATAATCCCAGCACTTTGGGAGGCTGAGGGGGGCAGATCAACCTCCATTAGCCATCACCCTTCCATGTTTATATAGTCAGTTTACAAATAAATTTACTCTGTAAAGATCTACACTTGTTTATTTTTTGTTTTTTTTTTTGTGAGATAGAGTTTTACTCTTGTTGCCCAGGCTGGAGTGCAATGGCGCGATCGTGGCTCAGTGCAACCTCCACCACCCAGGTTCAAGCGATTCTCCTGCCTCAGCCTCCTGAGTAACTGGGATTACAGGCATGCACTACCAACCCTGGCTAAATTTTGTATTTTTAGTAGAGATGCGGTTTCACCGTGCTGGCCAGGCTGGATTTGAACTCCTGACTTCAGGTGTTCCACCTGCCTCAGCCTCCCAAAGTGTTGGAATTACAGGCCTGAGCCATGGTGCTTGGCCACACTTGTTTCTTTTTCTTTTTCTTTTTTTTGAGACGGAGTCTGCTCTGTCACCAGGCTGGAATGCAGTGGCACGATCTTGGCTCACTGCAACCTCCGTCTCTCAGGTTCAAGCAATTCTCCTGCCTCAGCGTCCCGAGTAGCTGGGACTACAGGTGCATGCCACCACGCCCAGCTAATTTTTGTATTTTCAGTAGAGATGGGGTTTCACCATGTTGGCCAGGCTGGTCTCAATCTCTTGACCTCATGATTCCCCCGCCTCGGCCTCCTAAAATGCTGGAATTACAGGAGTGAGCCATCGCGCCTGGCCCACACTTGTTTCTTTTTTTTTTTTTTTTTTTTTTTTTTTTTTATTCTTTTGAGACGGAGTCTCGCTCTGTCGCCCAGGCTGGAGTGCTGTGGCTGGATCTCGGCTCACTGCAAGCTCCGCCTCCCGGGTTCCCGCCATTCTCCTGCCTCAGCCTCCTGAGTAGCTGGGACTACAGGCGCCCGCCACCTCACCCGGCTAGTTTTTTGTATTTTTTAGTAGAGACGGGATTTCACCGTGTTAGCCAGGATGGTCTTGATCTCCTGACCTCGTGATCTGCCTATCTCGGCCTCCCAAAGTGCTGGGATTACAGGCTTGAGCCACCGCGCCCGGCCCACGCTTGTTTCTTATACAAGTCATCTCTCCCTCACTTGTAGCTTCCTCAAAGAGAGGGGCTGTGTTTTTACTTTGTCACTCCTTCCTCCCCTCACGCAGTCAAGTACAGTGCAGTGCTCTGTACCTAGCCTGTGCTCAGAGAACGCTTTTTCTACTCTGGTATGATGGGACAGAGATCTGAAACTCTGAGGAACAAATGGAGTTATACTGAGAAGATTTGAGTCTCGATGTTTAGAGCAGGCCACATAGTTTGGGGTGTGAGCATGAAGCTAAACTAGATGGCAGATTGAGGAGCTCATCCCTCTCTGCTCCTCCCCTTGCCTGGACCACTCCCCTGGCCTGCAGGCCTGATCTGTCCTCTGGAATTTTCCTTCGCAGAAGCCTCAGTGTAAAGTCTGCCGATCATGCCCCGTGGTGCAGTCGACCCATCACCTGTTTCTAGACCTGCCTAAGGTAAGTGAGCTTTTCTCTCTAACCTAGTTTTCAGGAGGCCTTTTCTGTCCCCTCTGCCTTAGCCACAGATACTGAGAGCAGATTACTCTTAAATGTTTTAAATTTCCATTAATAATTGTACATATTATTGTCAAGAGATGAAATAGATTAAAAGGCACAAAGTGAAAGCCCCAGGCCCACTTGCGAGAGGTATTTACTACTCATTTTCCTTTGTGTCTATTCAGAAATGTCATATGCATGTAAAAGTATTTTTATGTCTCTTTTTTCTTTTTTTTTTTTTTTTTAAGGGATAGGTTCTCACTCTGTCACCTAAGCTGGAATACAGTGGCATGATCATAGCTCACTGCAGCCTTGATCTCCTGGGACCAATCAATCCTCTCCCCTCAGCCTCCCAAGTACCATGCCTGACTGATTTTTTTTTTTTTTTTTTTGAGACAGAGTTTCGCTTTTGTTGCCCAGGCTGGAGTGCAGTGGCACAAACTTGGCTCACTGCAACCTTCGCCTCCTGGGTTCAAGCGATTCTCCTGCGTTAGCCTCCAGAGTAGCTGGGATTACAGGCACCCCCGCCACCATGCCTGGCTAATTTTTGTATTTTTAGTAGAGACAGGTTTTTGCCATGTTGACCAGGCTGGTCTCGAACTCCTGACCTCAGGTGATCTGCCTGCCTCAGCCTCCCAGAGTGCTGGGATTACAGGCATGAGCCACCGCACTGGGCCACTTGACTAATTTTTAAAATGTTTTTGTAGAGATTGGTTCTCACTATGTTACCCAGGCTGGTGTCAAACTCTTGGGCTCAAGCAGTTCTCCTGCCTCTGCCTGCAAATGTGTTGGGATTACAAGCATGAACAACTGTGTCCAGCATTGACCTCCTTTTTTTTTTTTTTTGAAGTGGAGCGTCTCTCTTGTTGCCCACGCTGGAGTGTAATGGCACAGTCTCGGCTCACTGCAACCTCTGCCTCCCAGGTTCAAGCAATTCCTCTGCCTCAGCCTCCCAAGTAGCTGGGATTACAGGCACCTGCCACCATGCCTGGCTAATTTTTGTATTTTTAGTAGAGACGGGGTTTCACCATGTTGGCCAGGCTGGTCTGGAACTCCTGACTTCAGGTGATCCGCCCACCTTAGCCTCCCAAAGTGCTGGGATTACAGGCGTGAGCCACCATGCCCAGCCTGACCTCCTTTTTAAAATACAGTGTTCCTCCTTCTGTACCCTGGGCTTGGAGAAAATAAAAAATAAAAAAAAAATAGGCTGGGCACAGTGGCTCATCATGCTTGTAATCCTAACACTGTAGGAGGCTGAGGTGGGAGGTTCTGTTGATGCCAGGAGTTGGAAACCAGCCTGGAAAACATAGTGAGACACTGTCTCTACAAAATAATCGAAAAATGAAAAATTAGCCAGGTATGGTGGTGCGATCCTGTAGTCTCAGCTATGTAAGAGGCTGAGGTGGGAGGATCATTTGAGCCCAGGAGTTTGACATTACAGGGAGCTGTGATTGTGCCACTACACTCCAGCCTAGGCAACAGAGTGAGACCCTATCTCTAAAGTATAAAAATATTAGGTCAGGCGCAGTGGCTCACGAGGCCGGATGCGGTGGCTTACGCCTATAATCCCAGCACTTTGGGAGGCCGAGTCCGGTGGATCAGGAGGTCAGAAGATCAAGACCATCCTGGCTAACATGGTGAAACTCCGTCTCTACTAAAAATACAAAAAATTAGCCGGGCGTGGTGGCGAGCGCCTGTAGTCCCAGCTACTTGGGAGGTTGAGGCAGGAGAATGGCGTGAACCCAGGAGGTGGAACTGGCAGTGAGCCGAGATCGTGCCACTGCACTCTAACCTGGGTGACAGAGCAAGACTCCGTCTCAAAAAAAAAAAATTAAATGCCACATGCAGTGACTCACGCCTATAATTCCATTACTTTGGGAGGCTGAGGCAGGAGGATTGCTTGAGCCCAGGGGTTTGAGACCAGCCTGAGCAACTTGGCAAGACCCTGACTCTACAAATGTGAAACAGTTATCCTGGCCTGGGCACAGTGGCTCACATGTTAATCCCAACACTTTGCAAAGTCTAGGTAGGTGGATGACTTGAGCCTAGGACTTTGAGACTAGCCTGGGCAACATGGTGAGACCCCATCTCTACAAAAAATACAAAAGTTAACTGGGCATGGTTGTGTGTGGCTGTAGTCCCGGCCATTCAGGAGGCTGAGGTGGGAAGATCACCTGAGCCTGGGAAGGTTTGAGGCTGCAGTGAGTCGTGATTGAAACACTGCACTGCAGCTTGGGCGACAGAGTGAGACCCTGTCTCAAAAAAAAAAAAAAGGAAGAAAAAAATTTAGCCAAATATGGTGGTACACATCTCTGGCCCCAGCTACTTAGGAGGCTAAGGTAGGAGGGTTGCTTTGAGCCGAGGAGCTGGAAGCTATAGTGAGCCATGATTGCACCACTCACTCCAGTCTGGGCAACAAAGTGAGACCCTATCTCAAAAATAAATAAATACATAAAATATAATAGTTCTCATGTTGGGTTTGTTGGGTGTTTCCTCTTGATTAGATTCAGGCTATGCATTCTTGGTTGGAATGCTACATAAATGACTGTGTCCTTTTCAGAGGCACATGATGGCCATCCCCTTCACTGGGAATCTTAACTTTGTTTGGTCAGGTGTTATTCAGTTTGTCCATTGTGTAATTACTATTTTCCCCATTGCAACTTATGAGCAGTCTGGGAATACACTTAATTTTTTTCTTTTCTTGAGATGGAGTCCTGCTCTGTCGCCCAGACTGGAGTGCAGCGGCATGATTTCAGCTTACTGCAACCTCCACCTCCCAAGTTCAAGTGATTCTCCTGTCGCAGCCTTCGAGTAGCTGGGATTATAGGCACATACCACCATACCTGGCTAATTTTTGTATTTTTAATAGAGATGGGGTTTCATCATGTTGGCTAGGCTGGTCTCAAACTCCTGACCTCAAGTGATTCACTCGCCTTGGCCTCCCAAAGTGTTGGGATTACAGGCGTGAACCACCACACCCAGCCTTGTGGGAATCTACTTTAAGACAATGCAATACTTTGCTCTTCATGAACAAAATATTCCCTCTAAATTTAGCATTCATTGATAATTTTTACCTTTATTATGGTGATTTTCCAACTCTACCACTACCCTCTATATTTATCCTTCTCCCTCCATTTATTTTTAAATTTAGTTAGCTGTTTATTATTAGTATGGACTCATGGATTCCTATTTTTTTCAACTTCTTATAATCCTTTCCTGTCCTAAATTTATTTTCATGTTCAAATTGTCACTTATTTCGTCAGTAGGAACGTATTCAAGGTGACTTCTCTGCTTTTGAGATCTCCCATCATTTTTTAAACCCTTTCTTAATTTGTGGCATAAAAAGATACTCTAGGTTCATCCGGTTCAGCCTTGAAATCAACTGTGTCACCAACCTTGAGTTTAATTTAGTAGGGAACAGTATTAGATACCGAAATCTAGGTGGTAGATGTGCTCATTGCTACTGGGTATCTTTGCTACTAGGACCTTTCAGCAAAGAGAGTTGGTATTTGTTTTTTTTTTTGTTGTTGTTTGTTTGTTTGTTTTGAGACAGGGTCTCGCTGTCATCTAGGCTGGAGTGCAGTGGCACGATCTTGGCTCACTGCAACCTCTACCTCCAGGGTTCAAGCAATTCTCCTGCCTCAGCCTCCCAAGTAGCTGGGATCACAGGCACCTGCCACCACACCCAGCTAATTTTTTTTTGTATTTTTAGTAGAGACGGGGTTTCACCATGTTGGCCAGGCTGATCTCCAACTCCTGACCTCAGGTGATCCACCTGCCTTAGCCTCCCAAAGTACTGGGATTACAGGCGTTAGCCATCGCGCCCGGCCAGTTGGTATTTATTTTAGGTTCACATGGACACCTGCAATTTCAGTCCATCCCCACAGAGTTCTTCATCACTTTCTCTTATTTATTTCATGTCTCTATCTACCTTCTTCCACTGTAAGTGTCCTGGTTCTCAATAAGCATCAGCACATTTACTTATTAGCTCAATCCTACAATACACCTAAAACCATTTCAGAATTGCTTTGCTGGTACATCTACAAAAAAAATAACCTATTAAAAAGAGTTTAGGTGGTTGGGCGCGGTGGCTCAAGCCTGTAATCCTAGCACTTTGGGAGGCCGAGACGGGCAGATCACGAGGTCAGGAGATCGAGACCATCCTGGCTAACATGGTGAAACCCCGTCTCTACTAAAAAATACAAAAAAACTAGCCGGGCGAGGTGGCGGGTGCCTGTAGTCCGAGCTACTCGGGAGGCTGAGGCAGGAGAATGGCGTAAACCTGGGAGGCGGAGCTTGCAGTGAGCTGAGATCCGGCCACTGCACTCCAGCCTGGGCGACAGAGCGAGACTCCGTCTAAAAAAAAAACAAAGAGTTTAGGATTTGTTGACAATCCTGATTCCTCCCCTAGACTAAGGGTATATAGTCAAGTGTGTTCAAACAAAATTTTTTTCTAGAGACAGGGTCTCTGTCATCCAGGCTGGAGTGCAGTGGCATAATCATAGCTCACTGCACCCTCAAACTCCCAGGCTCCAGTTATCCTTTTGCTTCAGCCTTCTGAGTAGTTGGGACTATAGGCGTGTACTACCATGCCTGGCTAATTAAAAAAAAATTTGGCCGGGCGTAGTGACTCAAGCCTGTAATCCCAGCACTTTGGGAGGCCAAGGCAGGTGGATCAAGAGGTCAGAGGTCAAGAGATGGAGACCATCCTGGCCAACATGGTGAAACCTCACCTCCACTAAAAATACAAAAGTTAACTGGGTCTGGTGGTACCCACCTGTAGTCCCAGCTACCTAGGAGGCTGAGGCAGGAGAATCGCTTGAACTTGGGGGTGGGGAGGTTGCAGTGAGCCAAGATTGTGCCACTGCACTCCAGCCTGGGCAGCTGAGCGAGACTCCATCTCAAAAAAAAAAAGATTTTTTTTTTTGGTTGGGCATGCTGGTTTACACCTGTAATCCCAATGCTTTGGGAAGCCGAGACTGGAGGATTGCTTGAGCCTGGGAGTTTGAGACCAGCCTGGGCAACAGAATGATACCCTGTCTAAAAAAAAGAAAAAAAAAAAAATTTTTTTTTTCTGTTTTACACTTCCTCGGCTGGCCATGGTGGTTCATGCCTATAATTCCAGCACTTTTGGGAGGCTGAGGCAGGAGGATCGCTGGAAGCCAGGAGTTCAAGAATAGCCTGGGCAACAAAGCAAGACCCTGTCTCTATTTAAAAAAAGAAAAAATTGGTTGGGCACTGTGGCTTATGCCTGTAATTCCAACTTCCAACACTTTGGGAGGCTGAGGCGGGAGAATTGCTTGAGCCCAGGAGTTTGAGACCAGGGTGAGCAACTTGGTGAAACCCATTTCTACTGAAAATACAAAAATTAACCAGGTGTGGTGGCACGTGCCTGTTGTGCCAGCTACTCAAGAGGCTGAGGCGGAAGGATCACTTAAGCTCGGAAGGTTGAGGCTGCAGTGAGCCATGATGTGCCACTGTACTCCAGCCTGGGTGACAGTGAGACCCTGATATGGAGCAGATTACCACGTTCTCTGCACAAGAATGACATGCAAACTTGTGAAGTGTTCATATTTTTAAAAATTAAAAAAAAAATTTTTTTTTAGGGATAGGATTTTGCTGTGTTGCCCAGGATGGTCATGAACTCCCATCCTCAAGTGATCCTCCTGCATCAGCCTTCAGAGTAGCTGGGATTAGGCTGGGCGTGGTGGCTCATGCCTGTAATCCCAGCACTTTGGGGGGCCGAGGCGGGTGGATCACGAGGTCAGGAGATCGAGACCATCCTGGCTAACACGGTGAAACTCCGTCTCTACTAAAAATACAAAAAATTAGCCGGGCGTGGTGGCGGGTGCCTGTAGTCCCAGCTACTCAGGAGGCGTGAACCTGGGAGGTGGAGCTTGCAATGAGCCGAGATCGTGCCACTGCACTCCAGTCTGGGAGACACAGCGAGACTCCGTCTCAAAACAAAAACAAAAACAAAAAACAGAGTAGCTGGGATTACAGGCGCAAGCCACTGGCTGTGTGTTAAAAATCTAGTTAAGGCTGGGCATGGTGGCTCACAACTGTAGTCCCAGCCCTTTTGGAGGCTGAGGTGGGCAGATTGCTTGAGTTCAGGAGTTTAAGACCAGCCTGGGCAATGTGGCAAAACCCTGTTTCTACAACAGTTACAAAAATTAGTCTGACATGGTGGTGTGCACCTGTGGTCCCAGCTACTGGGGAGGATGAGGTAGGAGGATTGCTTGAGCCCAGGAGGTTTAGGCTGCAGTGAGCTGTGATTGTGATTGCACCACTGCACTCTAGTCTGGGTGACAGAACTAGATTCTGTCTCAAAAAAAAAAAAGTTATATATTGCCAAATTGTGCTCCAAAAAGGTTGTATGTGTTTATCCTTATGCTAACCATATACGAGACTTTCCTAAATCAACCCTCTTGTCTTTCTCCGTTATCTCAGCTGGAGAAGCGACTGGAAGAGTGGTTGGGGAGGACATTGCCTGGCAGTGACTGGACTCCCAATGCCCGGTTTATCACCCGCTCCTGGCTTCGAGATGGCCTTAAGCCACGCTGCATAACCCGAGACCTCAAATGGGGAACCCCTGTACCCTTAGAAGGTTTTGAAGACAAGGTAAAAACCCTTTTTTATTCATATCATTCAGCCTTGGTGTTGAGACCCTGGGCTAGCAGAATAGACTGCTGATTATGTCTTGTTTCAGTTTGAGACTTTGGATTGGTCCCTAACATGTTTACCTCCTCCTGACCTCCAGGTATTCTATGTCTGGTTTGATGCCACTATTGGCTATTTGTCCATCACAGCCAACTACACAGACCAGTGGGAGAGATGGTGGAAGAACCCAGAGCAAGTGAGCAGTTCTTGGTTAGGCTGTGCATGGGGAGGGTAGGCGGTAGGGTGTGGGTCTTAGGGTTGGGTGTCTGGTCTCCTGGCCTTTGAAGAAGGTCTCAGGAAATCTCTCCTAACTACATTCCCTTAGGTGGACCTATATCAGTTCATGGCCAAAGACAATGTTCCTTTCCATGGCATAGTCTTTCCTTGCTCAGCCCTAGGAGCTGAGGATAACTATACCTTGGTCAGCCACCTCATTGCTACAGGTAAGTACCCTGGAAGACTACTGATGGGGTGTTCATAGGAAATGAGGGTTGAGGCAGTACTTGGAAAAAGATCTTAAGAGAGCTGCTGTCTTGAGTTAGGAGTTGAGATGAAATAGGAAATAATTAAAATGAGAACTCAACCTAGAGAAATGAAACAAGAACCTGAAGAAAGCAAAAGTCCAAAGCTAAAACTCTGTAGTAGATACAAGCAAAGACAAAAAAGGGCCAGAATGGATAGGAAAGGACTCCCAAAATCTGAGCATACCAGCCCCTTAAGGAGAAATGTTGCTAGACAACCATAGTTGAGGTTAGAAAGAGGAAAGAAGGAAGAGTTAGTGGGCTAGAGAGGGGAAGGATGTGATTTGAGCAGATAGTTCTCATTCTCCTCTGTCCAGAGTACCTGAACTATGAGGATGGGAAATTCTCTAAGAGCCGGGGTGTGGGAGTGTTTGGGGACATGGCCCAGGACACGGGGATCCCTGCCGACATCTGGCGCTTCTATCTGCTGTACATTCGGCCTGAGGGCCAGGACAGTGCTTTCTCCTGGACGGACCTGCTGCTGAAGAATAATTCTGAGCTGCTTAACAACCTGGGCAACTTCATCAACAGGTGGGAATTGGTAAGGGGTCAGAGTTAGCAGTGAGCTGGGGTGGGGCTCATTTTCCCTCAGGAGATGGGAATGTGGAGAGAACTAGAAAATGGGCAGGAGGCTGTGAGGACAGTGTGGAAAGTTGATTTCTATTAATTGGGATCTGTTCCTAGCACATATGAGGCTATGTATACTTGATGGAACAGTTAACTATAGAGATGTGATTTAGCAAAGTTGGTTATAAAGTGGGTTTTTGTAAATTGTGTTCTTATTACTGTTCTTTGTAGAATTGAAGATGTATTCTCTCCTAGCAAAATAGTTCACCTGCAGATCATTGAAAACTTTGGCCGAAGAAAGGGGTTATTTTGGTGTGGGGGTAGGAGGCTTCTGTGGGCTGGGCATGGTGCCTTACGTCTGTAATCCCAGCACTTTGGGAGGCCAAGGCAGGAGGATCACTTGAGGCCAGGACTTGCCTGACTGACATAATGAGTCTCCCATTTCTACAAAAATAATCAGCCAGGCATGGTGGCGCACACCTGTAGTCCCAGCCACTCAGGATGCTGAGATGGGATGGTCTCTTGAGCTCGAGAGATTGAGGCTGCAGTGGAGCAGTGCTTGTACCCCTGCACTCCAGCCTTGGCAAAAGAGGGAGATCCTGTCTCAAAAAAAAAAAAAAAAGACTTCTGCTATACTCAGAGTTTTTGTTACCTTAGGCTCACATTCTATCATTGGTGCCTATCTCAGCTCTTCTGCAATCTAAAGCAGTATCCTCCGTAGCTTAGGATTCTTTCGTCACGCTCTCTGAACCCTGGACCCTTATAGGTCAGTCCTGCTACTCACTTTCAGGTTTGGTCATTAACCACATTTAATAAATAGTCCTTACCTACAGGAGTTCGAGACCAGCCTGGCCAACCTGGTGAAACCCTGTCTCCACTAAAAATACAAAAATTAGCCGAGCATGGTGGCGCACATCTGTAATCCCACCTACTCGGGAGGCTGAGGCAGGAGAATCACCTGAACCCAGGAGGCAGATTGCAGTGTGCCAAGATCATGCCACTGTGCTCCAGCCTGGGCAACAGAGTGAGACTCCTCAAAAAAAAAAAAAAAAAAAAGAAAAAAAAAAGTCCTTACCTAGAGTATTTGTTTGATAGCAATTAACACATATTTCAGCTTGGTGATTTTGAGTAATGACTTCTTAAAAATAAGAAATAGAGTTGTTTAACTTAATCAGGTTTTTTTATGTGCAGAGTCAGATTCTTAGGGGAGAGACAGAGTAAATAATTCATTTGTTAAGCCTTGTCTACTGGCTTAAGGGAGCCAGGAGTTACCTGTTCTAGGCAGGAATCCTGAGAGAATGTACAGTTGTGGAAATGGGGTCAAATTCTAAGGAGGAGAGTGGATAATAACTTCCCCTCTTTTTTCCACTTCTCCTTTCCTACTCCCAACCAAGAGCTGGGATGTTTGTGTCTAAGTTCTTTGGGGGCTATGTGCCTGAGATGGTGCTCACCCCTGATGATCAGCGCCTGCTGGCCCATGTCACCCTGGAGCTCCAGCACTATCACCAGCTGCTTGAGAAGGTTCGGTAAGTAACTGACATCTCTGTCTCATCTGCTGGTGTGTTGAGAGCCTTGTATGGGTCCCTGTAGGACATTACACCTTGGCCTGCTTCCTCCCTTCCCAGGATCCGGGATGCCTTGCGCAGTATCCTCACCATATCTCGACATGGCAACCAATACATTCAGGTGAATGAGCCCTGGAAGCGGATTAAAGGCAGTGAGGCTGACAGGTAGGTAAGCGGGGAGGGTTGGCTAAAGGAATAAAGTGGCTTGTAAGCTGTATCCTCCTGGAGGTCTTGACTAATATCTCTTCTTCCTCAGGCAACGGGCAGGCACAGTGACTGGCTTGGCAGTGAATATAGCTGCCTTGCTCTCTGTCATGCTTCAGCCTTACATGCCCACGGTTAGTGCCACAATCCAGGCCCAGCTGCAGCTCCCACCTCCAGCCTGCAGTATCCTGCTGACAAACTTCCTGTGTACCTTACCAGCAGGACACCAGATTGGCACAGTAGGTGGAAGAGCCAGCCTGTCTTAAAATTGACACTTTTGCTATGCAGCTTTTGGAGTGGGTGAGAGAAGACCTAACATCTCTCCAGTGTTACTTTGGTCATGGGACTCAAGTTTCTGATATAAAGTCCTTGGTAGTCATTCCAAGTTCAGAATTATCTGTACATCCTCATTGTTCTTCATGCCAGAAACCAGAACCTGGCACACAAAACTAACTGGTAAACAGATATTTGAAGAAACACTGGTCACCTAGTCTCCACAATGCTAGCAGATAGTGGGCAGTGAAAAAGAGGAAATAGCCATTTCCTCTTTGACACAAAATGAAAAAGTAAGTACATCGCTAAACTTCTGGATCAGCCTAGCATCCTTAGAGCGCTTAAAGAATCTGTCCCTATAAATTATTTGGGGTTTCATAGGGAAAGCTACCGCTGATTTCCTAAAATCAGCAGATATTAGCTTAGTGTTATGCTCGTTCTTTCTAAAATATATCAGAGATTGGGGTTGGAGAGGTCATCTGTATAGTCCGGTAGAGGCTGTATCTAATCAGCAGATGTTTCTGGAACTTTTTTTTTTTACAGGTCAGTCCCTTGTTCCAAAAATTGGAAAATGACCAGATTGAAAGTTTAAGGCAGCGCTTTGGAGGGGGCCAGGTGAGAAAAGCTAAAGGCTGTGCCCTCGCTCCACAACAGCCACAGCATCACTTCCTTAATTTCCCTAAGTAGTCCTCACCCATCACTCTTTCCATCTTTTGGCCCTGCTGCTTCCTCACTTAGTTTTTCTTTCCTGTCTTAGCTAGAAGAGACCTTCGACTTAAAGGTAATCACTTTCCCTCTGAGATGCTGTATAAAACTGGAGGTTAGGGGATATTTATGGTTGCTGGTGCTAACTTTGTTGTTGTCCTCCAGGCAAAAACATCCCCAAAGCCAACAGTTATAGAGACTGTTACAACAGCTGGGCCACAGCAGATACAAGCGCTGATGGATGAAGTGACAAAACAAGTATGCAGCTTAAGCCCTGTGGGAGACTGGACAAGCTGAATCCTAAATAGATCTTTTTCTTGCCTCACTGTTACCCTTCCCACCCCCCTTTATCTTAGGGCAACATTGTCCGAGAACTGAAAGCACAAAAGGCAGACAAGAACCAGGTTGCTGCGGAGGTGGCGAAACTCTTGGATCTAAAGAAACAGTTGGCTGTAGCTGAGGGGAAACCCCCTGAAGCCCCTAAAGGCAAGAAGAAAAAGTAAAAGACCTTGGCTCATAGAAAGTCACTTTAATAGATATGGACAGTAATAAATAAATATACAATCTCTATATACAAGCTGAGACCCTTTCCTTTTGTCTACTCCAAGCCTTCCCCCTGAATATGTGGGATTGAGGGTCACATCATTGGCACTAGTGAGAGGGCGGTCAGTAGCCACTTGTGGGAAAGGTGGGTAGTGTGGCCCAAGTGGAGTACTGATGCTCCCCAATTGTTCATGCTTGGTGCAGATTCACCATTCGGTCGATCAGAGCTCGACGAGTCGCCTCTACTTCCCTGGTCAGGCGCTCGATTTCCTGCTTGAGCCGTTCATTCTCTTCAGCTAGCTGTGCCACTTTCCTTTCATTCTCCTGTTCTTTCTCCTTCATGCGCTGCTTTCCAGCCCGGGCTGGGGAATGGCCACTCTGTTTCCGTTTCCTGGTTCTCCCTTGGTCTTCCTCCTCTTCCTCCTGAGCCAGGGAGCTCTGACTGGAATCTGGAGAGCGAGGGCTCTGGGAGGTGCTTGTGACCTCTGCTGGTTCTGGCTCCTCCTCAGTCAGCCAAGCCAGCGAAGCAGGGTCAAGAGTGGTAAAGGTTTTTGATTCTTCCTTCAAGGAAATGAGGAAAGGGAACGTAGATATTAATTGAGAAGGAAAAGGTAACATCCCCCTTTAGCTTTAGGCCTAGCATTCTTACCTCTTCATTTCCAGGAGGTGAGACATAGGTACCCCCATTTTCGTCTGAAGACAGGACCTCTTGCAGGTCCTCATACCAGGCTTCCAGCTCCCAGCTGGACAGTGTCCCGAAGGAGAAAGGCAATGACTCAGCTGCCATCTCTGCAGTTGGATCAGTCTGGAAAAGCCCATTTGCAGGGTAATGGGGAGTGGCTGGAACAAGCTCCATGTAGCAAACAGTCTATGCCACAGGTTGGCAAGCTGGTCTGATGCCTGTTTTTGTAGGTAAAGTTGTATTGGAATACAGCCACATCTGTTTATTTACATACTGTTTATGGCTGCTTTGGTGCTACAGTGGCAGAGATGAAGAGTCACGCTAGAGACCATAGGGCTGTTAACATCTAAAATATTTATTATCCTGCCCTTTAAAATTTATCAACTCCTAGTTTATATTAATATTCCCTCCTTGCTTTTGCCCAGGACTTGAAGAAGCAAAAGTGCCTGGATATCCATGCTTAGGGGATCTGGAGGACTAGTCAAATTCCTGTCCCCATCAAGGTTAGGCTGAGCTGAAGGACTATTTCCCTGAGCTCCCCACACAGGAGAAGGGAGCACAAATGACCTGGTAATTGCTCCTGGAAACTATCAATAGAGTTTGCAAGTGGGACTGAAGACTAGTGAAAGTTTAACCCTGACTGAAGACTGGTAAGGCAAACCAGTTGTCTTTGTTGGGGCTTTCTTTGAGGACCATCTTTCCATTAGGACATTCTTTAAGAAAAGTGGTTTGCTCACCTTGTAGGAGCAAGCCAGGAGAATAGACAGCCTGATAGCAAAAGCTTGCTCAGATTCAAACCCTCCTTTCCCACCTTCTCTAGGTCTTTTCATAATCTCTTAGGGTCTCAGCAAAAGGAGGCTAAGCAGCATCTCTTAGGACTTGGTTTTGGGAAAGGGTAGGTTAAGTTTACCTGCTTTCAGGTGTGGTGATGTATGAAGATACACTTCCTTCTTGAACACTGTAGGCAACAAAGAGAAATGTTAGCCATTTTTGGAAGGGGGAGAGGCAACTTATTTTTTTCTTTTCTTTTGAGACGGAGCCTCTGTTGCCAGGCTGGAGTGCAGTGGCGCAATCTCGGCTCACTGCAACCTCTGCCTCCAGGGTCAAGTGATTCTTCTGCCTCAACCTCCCAAGTAGCTGGGACTACAGGTGCGTACCACCGTGCCCAGCTAATTTTTGTGTTTTTAGTAGAGATGGGGTTTCACTGTGTTGGCCAGGATGGTCTCCATCTCTTGACCTTGTGATCCACTCGCCTCCCAAAGTGCTGGGATTATAGGCGTGAGCCACCATGCTGGGCCCTTATTTTTCTTTTATCTCCAGCCTCCTACTGGTCCGTCCGTCCTTCTGGTCTTGTGGGGTATGCATACTTGGTCCCTGTAGCCATTTCCAAGGGCAGAAGAGGGCCTGACTTTATTTTTAGTTGCTGACATTTGTAGTCCTGGTTACATAATAGCAAAGTTCTGGCCAACTCAGCTTTCTCTAAATTCAAGGCAGGCCTTAAACCTGCCAGGGTAAAGACTAAACTATAGGGAAGGGAACAAATCGTAGCATTTTCCTAACTCCATTCCCACACTGACATCCTGTAGCATTTTCCTAACTCCATTCCCACACTGACATCCTCCAAATGTGTATTTCCAGTCTGGACCTCTTCCAGAACTTCCGACTCTGCTGTCTACTGCCTACTTGCCATTTCTTTTTCAATGTCTAATAGGCACCTAAGACTATGTGCAAACTTGTTGATTTTCCCCTTCCAAGGTCATCCCCATCTCAGATGACAACTCTAGTTGCTTAAGCTAAAAACCTTGGTATCATCCTTCATTCCTCTTCTCTCACACCCTGCAATCCAAAGTACTAGCAAATTTTAACTTTTTTTTTTTTTTTTTTTGAGACGGGTCTCCCTCTTTTTGCCCAGGCTAGAGGGCAGTGGCGCAATCTCCGCTCTGCAACCTTTGCCTCCTGGGTTCAAGCGATTCTCCTGCCTCAGCCTCCTGAGTAGCTGGGATTACAGGCATGTACTACCATGCCTGGCTGATTTTTGTACTTTTAGTAAAGATGGGGTTTCACCATGTTGGCCAGGCTGGTCTTGAACTCCTGACTTCGTGTGATCCACTCCTCTGGTCTCCTAAAGTGCTGGGATTACAGGCATGAGCCACCATGCCCGGCCCTTAACTCATTCTTTAAAAATGAGTTTTTAAAACTTTGCTTAGAAGAATCTAAACACCTCTAATTCCATTCTTTCCAATCTAGATCAATTCACCACCATCTCTCAATTACTGCAGAAATTTCCTGATTGCAGAAGGTCTTCCCATTTCTTCTCTTGCCACCCCTTCGTAAGTCTATTCACCATACAGCAGCCTGAGTGAACCTTTTAAAACAGGTCATTCCTCTGCTCAAAACTCTCCAGTGACTTCCTATGTCATGTCAGGGAAGTCATTGGAGGGTTTTGAGAGGAGGAATTACCTAAGGTAATTCCTGACCACCTGATGTAACACAGTAACCTCCATCCTGAACATTCTCCATTCCTTTCTCTGCTTTAGCTTTCTCCATGGCACTTATATTTTGTTTACTGTAGGCCTCCCACTGAGATGATTTTTTCCTCTTGCTCACGGATGTTCCCTGAGCCCCAAACTGTTTGGCACACAGTAGGTCCTCATTAAGTATTTGTTAAGAATGAATGAATTCCCCCCAATCTCTAGGGAAGGGGCAGACGCAGAGTGGCAGCTGCCGATCCCTAGGGACTGGAGATGCAATATTGCCCGAAATATTTCTCTGCAGGGCTGTCCTCCCTGGGGAACCCTCCCTTGCCTTCCAGTGTGTGGGACTTGGCTTTCATCAGCAGTGGAGCCTCAGGTCAGAAGGCTGCAGAGCCAAACGGGGCTGGCCTGATGCAATGGTTACACAGAGATTAGCTGGGAGACAGGACCGGGTTAAAGAGGCAGGGACTAATCCCGAGGGAAGGACGATACCCTGGGGAGACCCCAAATGGCCTCCTACACTTAAGAGATCCAGGCTGCTCTCTTGTGCGGGAGGCCCAGAGACCTCTACGGCAAAGGGAAAACACACCGCTCCCTGTCCATCGGCACCCCTCCCAAAGGCTTGTGTCAAGGTTCCCCTTTCAGCCCTGCAGGGTCCAGTAGCCCCAGCTACCGAGGTGGCCATGCTGACACCAGAGACGCTGAGGCTGAGACAGGATTGGGGGTAGGGTAGGGAGAAGGCCGATGGTGGCGAACGGGCGGAAACGGCTTGAGCGATGGTAACTCAGTCTTAGAGCGGGGGTGTGTCCTGCTGCCTCCCCGCGGACAGGCCTAACGAGGTGGCCTGAAGTTGGCTACGGGAGAGAATGAATTTCCCTAGGGCAGCCGAGGTCCCTTTGCCCAGCAGCACAGAGCAGGGCCCATGCTCCGGCTCCGGGCAGGGGTGGAGAGACGCTGTCGTCCGAAGCAATGGGGGTTTGTAAGCACCACCCCAGAATAAGGGACTCTCCCCATTCCTCTCTCGGACGGTCCCTGACTTCACTGTGGAGGCGTGAGGCCAATCCTAAAGAGCGGATGCCCCAACTCTGAGGAGACGGGAGGGTAAAGGGCAGATGGGAGTCAGTACTCGCCTCTCTCCTCAGGTTCCAGCTCTGATTTTGGCTCTGTCGCTGCCACCCGCTCATCTTCAACATGATACACTCAGTGCCTTAGACTTAAGCCTCTGACCTCGGGAGCGCCTAGCTGTAATCTTTTACCATGGCCTTGCCCTCCTCTCAGGGGCGGGACCCCAAAACCTACCAATCAGAAAGTGGCACGCCGGCATTGGCCCCGCCTCGTCCCTCGTATCCGCCACTCAGGAGCTCCGCAGAACCGCCCCCGTCGCTCCCTCTCGCTAGGGGGTCGACGTAGTGTCGGACCCGGAAGTGGCTTTGGGTCACGAGGCTTCACGGAGGCGGTGGGTGAGTCATGCGCGCGCGCGGAGGGGAGTGTAGCGGGGGGAGGGGAGGAAAGGGGGGCGGGGATGATGCAATGTTTGGCAACTGGTGTCTGCACGCGCACGCGCAGGGGACTACGAGGGCGGTGGGAGGTGCAGAGGGTGGGGGAAAGGAGAGAGGGCGGGGCGCCAGCTCCCGGCGCCCAACGGCCCCAACGGCTATCAGCGTTGGCCGTCCGTAGTCGGTCGTGTGGAGCCTCTTTGCCGCTTGTCTCCCCCAGAAGCTGCTGTTCCGCCCACCGAGCTTTAGCCGGCGTTTTACCTCCACTATAAGGGACTCCCATTTTCCTTGGCCCCTCCCAGCTAATGGTCATATAGGCCTTTTGAACTTTTCCTTTGAAAGTTGGTATCCATCCACTGGGATTGTCGACATCTCGAGAGTCTTCTTAGAGAGGTCTCCGGGCTCGGTGACTCATGCCTATAATCCCAGCACTTTGGGAGGCTGAGGAGAGCGGATCACTTCAGGTCAGGAGTTCCAGATCAGCCTGACCAACATGGTGAAACCCCGTCTCTACTAAAAATACAAAAATTAGCCGGGTGTGGTGATGCGCGCCTGTAATCCCAGCTACTCTGGAGGCTGAGGCAGGAGAATCGCTTGAACCCTGGTGGCGTATGTTGCAGTGACCGAGATCGCGCCACTGCACTCCAGCCTGGGTGACAGAGCGAGACTACGTTTCACCGAAAACTAAAAACAAATAAAAAAACCGGGGTGGTCTAGCCCCGTAAATCTCCCAAAAGGGGCCGAGGTACTGGAATCCCTTGGTAGTCATTTTCCGCTTCTCTCACAACAGCGCCCTTGACTTTTACCTTGGAGTTGCTAAGCCCTCAGCCTGCCAGAAGTCATGTATTTTACCCAGTGGACCCAATTCTGTTTGGCCACCTATTTTCCCCCACTGTACTCTTACGGCTTTCTCCAATACCAAGACCCTCTCTTGCTGTACCAGACAGCAAGTCCTGTGACTCCCTGCTGTGAGGAGCGCGGCACAGGCCTGCCTCCTAGGTGTTCGGGTCGAGATTTACAGCGGAGTCTCATCCTGGGACGTGTAAGTGCACTTCAGCGCAGGACCGCCGTGGACTGGGGAGACCGGGGCTGCGATTTTAGCCTCAACTCCCCCTCACTTACCAAGGGATCTTACCGTCCTTGTTTGGAAATTAACGAGTTGTAAGGGTAAAATGAGAACCATGAACTTGGAGGCAACTTGAACAAAAGTAAAACGCACCACGCAGAATGCAAAGTATTTTTCTTGTGCCTTGAAAACAGAGGCCATGTGGTGGCCTGTTACATATCCTGTCATACCCTCATGGGGGCAGCCAGAGTTTAAGTAGAAACTGTCACAAGGCCGGTTGTGACTGGAGTGGTGTGTCTGTGACAGGTCTTTGGTTAGGCTGCTCCGTTGCTCCACACCTCCATTTCCCCTCTGAAAATGGGGGTGGTGTGGGGGGTGGACCAGATGGTCTCTCCTGGCCTAAAGACAGACCAGGTTGTCAGTGACAGGCAGAGGTCATGTGACTTGACAGGCCGAGGTCGTGTTGTGACATGTTGACCTGGAGAGGCGGGTCAAGTCCCAGCACACTACCCGGGAAGCCTTTGGGGCGGGGCAGGGCAAGTCGCGACTTTCATCTTTCGGGCCTGGCCCCTCCCGGACCTGGCATTCCTGGCTCCCGCAACAGACTGTGGCTTTGGAAGGGGCCCCTCCCCGAGGAGGGCTGGGA
This sequence comes from Macaca thibetana thibetana, assembly GCF_024542745.1. Classification (NCBI taxonomy): domain Eukaryota; kingdom Metazoa; phylum Chordata; class Mammalia; order Primates; family Cercopithecidae; genus Macaca; species Macaca thibetana. Next base: position 53,826,461 of record NC_065588.1, read on the forward strand.
TTGGCCACCAGTGGCCTGGGAAGAGGCGCAGATCCTTCCGCGGAGGGAGGGGGGCCGCGTGGGGTGTTTGTTCTCTTGGGGATTAATGGGGGGTTGTGGGGGAGGGGTAGGCGCGCTCCCGCATGCGCACTGCGGCCCCTCCAGTTGGCTCGTCGCTGTCCGCTGGGCGGGGGCCCGGCCCCGCCCCTCTCCCGTCCGGGCAGCGGCGGAGGCGGCGGTGGCTGCGGCGGTGGCTGCGGCAGCGACGGCGGCGGCGGCGGCAGCGGCAGCAGCCTGCGCAGTGCCTTCTGGGAACGGAATCCCCAGGGCTGCCCCTGGCCCCCATGGCGCATGCGCGGGAGGCCGCTCGGTGATCCGCGGCGGCGGCAGCGGCGCTTCCTGCTAGGACCGGCCGGGGCCGTACCGGAGGCTCGGGCTCCACCGACCCTCCTCCCACCCCCTCCCACTCACTCTCTGGGCCGCGACTGCGCAGGGCGGGGCCGGCCGAACCATGGGCCGCGGTGAGTGCGGGGCCCGGCCCCCCCACCCCGCCCCTCCCCCTCCCCTCCCCTCCTGTCCCTACCCTCTGCCCCCTCCGCGTCCTCTCGGCCCCTTTCCCCGGCCCCATCCCCACTCCCCCGCCCTCACCTGCCCCCGCCGCTTCTCCCTCTCACTGCCTGACTTCTGCCTTCTTCACCGCCCTCCCCTCAGTGCTTCGCCCACCCTCCGCCCGCCCTCTCCCCAAGTTCCTTCCTACTTCGTGCGCCTTCCCCTCCTCCTCAAGCTGAGGGAAGCAGTCTGGGTGACAGGGCGCCTTGTTATGAGAGGGAAAGTTTGGAAGCCGCCAGTGTGGGGTGGGAGCGATGGTGAGTCTGGGGAGGATACCTGCAGGTTGGAGGGGCTTCCCCTCCTATCGGAGGATAGGCTCTCTTGGAGATATCGGAGAACAGGCTCTTTTGGAATCAGTGGGATAGGAGGTTCTGAATCTCTTTGCCTTAGGCTTGAGGGAAAATCAGGAGCTTCTCAGGATCCTGGGAAAAGACTGAGCTGTGATCCTCACCTTTTAAGACCCGAATGAACTAGATCAGCGATTGTCTGATGGAGCAGGCATGGGGGGAGTTCTGCTGGTACCACCCCAGCGGGCAGTTGGGCAATTGCCTGGTGACCTGTGGGGCAATCTGTACTTTTTATATCATCTTCCTGGGTAGGGAACGACAGGAGCCAGACACTCTGGGAAACTTCCTAGTGGCCTAGCATTATGGGAATGTGCCCATACTCCTGGTTGAAGTCTTCAATTCCGAATGGACGGAGGCCTTGCCCTTCATATGCCTAAGAATTGTGCTAGACTTTCTTGGTCCCAGGGAGCTGAGGTTCTGACCCTCAGGTCCCTAGGGACTGGGCTTGGAAAGGATGGTTGTAGACTAAGCCAGCAGATCCCCGAGGTCTTTATAGGCGCTTGCCTCACATTGTTAAGGATTTTTCTCTTGAGAGGATGTAAGGATCTTTCTCTTGAGAGGGTGCTGGGCTGTGGTGCTCTTCAGAGTTGGGCAGACTCCTGATAGTCCCATCTCTCTACTTTGCGTTGCAGGTGTGGGCTAAGCTGGTGGCCCCGGCTTTAGACTGGACCCCACAATGTTTGCAGAGATGTTCAGGTAGCTGTGGTGATATGGCAGAGGACTCCTCATTCTCCCTCCCAGCTCTCTGAGGGGTTCCCCTTGCTCCTCTGGGGCTTTCCCTGAGTTTTCTTGGGTCTCCCCACAACCTTTGCCTTCCTGGAGTTCTCCCTCAGGTACCTCGCCCAGTTTAATCCTCCTAGTGCCTACATGGATGTCTGTGTTATCAGGCACGCGGGAGCTGATTACACACAATGAATGGGGGCAATGAGAGCAGTGGAGCAGACAGAGCTGGGGGCCCTGTGGCCACATCTGTCCCCATCGGCTGGCAGCGCTGTGTGCGAGAGGGTGCTGTGCTCTACATCAGGTACGGATCTTCCCAGGTCCCCAAGCTCTGCCACTCCAGTTGCCCGGGTTTTCTTTCTTCCGCTTCTCCTCTCAGCTCAGCTCTCTGGTACCCGATTGCTCTCCTCTCTTCCCCTTCCTTCCTCAGCCTTTTTGCTTTCTGTAGCTCTTGGCCTTTGAATCCATTCTCCCTCTTTCTGTGTCTTCCCACATTCCTTACCCTCTGTTCTTCTAGGAGGATCTGTAACTTAAGCACTGTGCTTTAGGAGTATTGCCTGATTCACTGCCAGCTAACGCCATGTCCTCTGACCCTGTCCTCTTCCAGTCCAAGTGGCACAGAGCTGTCTTCCTTGGAGCAAACCCGGAGCTACCTCCTCAGCGATGGGACCTGCAAGTGCGGTCTGGAGTGTCCACTTAATGTCCCCAAGGTCAGAGTGGTGAGGGGTGCCTGAGAGTACAGAGATAAGCTAAAAGTCTTAATGCAAATCACTGACTGAGGTAGCCCTTTCCACAGATTCCAGCCCCTCAGGGTCCCTGTCCTTGCTTTCCACCTTACAGGTTTTCAACTTTGACCCTTTGGCCCCGGTGACCCTGGGTGGGGCTGGGGTGGGGCCAGCATCAGAGGAGGACATGACCAAGCTGTGCAACCACCGGCGGAAAGCTGTTGCTATGGCAACTCTGTACCGCAGCATGGAGACCACCTGCTCACACTCTTCTCCTGGTGAGTCTTCTGCCACTTTACAGAAGACGGAGGAAAACCTAAGGGCTTGGAAGGCTGGTGGTGGGAGTTCCATGAGAGAGAGCAAAGAGAAAGGGGAGTGGGTGGGGAGCTACGTGGTGAGAGGAGGGCACAGGGAGGTTGGGAACTTGTGGGAGATGGGACTAATGAAGACAAAAGAAAGTTTTTGGAAGGGGAGCCACAGGCTGACCCTTCATTTTTCATTTATTGCAGGAGAGGGAGCGAGCCCCCAAATGTTCCACACTGTGTCCCCAGGGCCCCCCTCTGCCCGCCCTCCCTGTCGAGTTCCTCCTACAACTCCACTTAATGGGGGTCCTGGCTCCCTTCCCCCAGAACCACCCCCAACTTCCCAGGCTTTCCCCACTCTAGCAGGCCCTGGGGGGCTTTTCCCACCAAGGCTTCCTGACCCAGTCCCTTCTGGGGGCAGTAGCAGCCCCCGTTTCCTCCCAAGGGGCAATGCCCCCTCTCCAGCCCCACCTCCTCCACCTGTTATCAGCCTCAATGCTCCCTCATACAACTGGGGAGCTGCCCTCAGATCCAGCCTGGTACCCTCTGACCTGGGCTCTCCTCCAGCCCCTCATGCTTCCTCCTCACCACCTTCAGACCCTCCTCTCTTCCACTGTAGTGATGCCTTAACACCCCCTCCCCTGCCCCCGAGCAATAATCTTCCCGCCCACCCTGGTCCTGCCACTCAGCCACCAGTGTCTTCAGCCACTATGCACCTGCCCCTGGTCTTGGGGCCCCTGGGAGGGGCCCCCACGGTGGAGGGGCCTGGGGCACCCCCCTTCCTTGCTAGCAGCCTACTCTCTGCAGCGGCCAAGGCACAGCATCCCCCACTACCCCCTCCCAGCACTTTACAGGGCCGAAGGCCCCGTGCCCCGGTGCCCTCAGCTTCCCACTCCTCATCACTTCGTCCCTCTCAGCGTCGTCCCCGCAGACCCCCTACTGTATTTCGATTGCTAGAAGGGAGAGGCCCTCAAACCCCTAGACGGAGCCGTCCTCGGGCCCCTGCTCCTGTCCCCCAACCCTTTTCTCTCCCAGAGCCATCCCAACCAATTCTCCCTTCTGTGCTGTCCCTGCTGGGACTCCCCACCCCTGGCCCTTCCCACTCTGATGGAAGCTTTAACCTTTTGGGGTCAGATGCACACCTTCCTCCTCCCCCAACCCTCTCCTCAGGGAGCCCTCCCCAGCCCAGGCACCCTATCCAGTCCTCCCTGCCTGGGACCACCAGTGGCAGCCTCAGCAGTGTGCCAGGTATGTGAGTGTTGTGGAGCCCTTCCTCATCCTGGATGGAAAGAGGCAGCCAAGGCATTTAGGGGAATGTTCAGAGAGCTCTTTGAGGGTTTTCTGGGTTGGGGGCAGGGAGGTTGGCTTCTTTGGATGCTGGGAGAAAGGGCCTCCCTTGAGCTGAATTTCTCTCCTCTTTTACAGGTGCCCCTGCCCCACCAGCTGCCTCCAAAGCCCCGGTAGTCCCCAGCCCTGTGCTTCAAAGCCCATCCGAAGGGCTGGGGATGGGGGCGGGCCCGGCCTGCCCTCTGCCTCCCCTGGCTGGTGGAGAGGCTTTCCCTTTCCCCAGCCCAGAGCAGGGCCTGGCACTGAGTGGAGCTGGCTTCCCTGGGATGCTTGGGGCCTTGCCTCTCCCTCTGAGTCTGGGGCAGCCTCCACCTTCTCCATTGCTCAACCACAGTTTATTTGGTGTGCTGGCTGGGGGAGGAGGACAGCCTCCTCCTGAGCCCCTGCTACCCCCACCAGGAGGACCTGGTCCTCCCCTAGCCCCAGGAGAGCCTGAAGGGCCTTCGCTTTTGGTGGCTTCCTTGCTTCCTCCACCACCCTCAGACCTTCTTCCACCTCCTTCAGCACCTCCCAGCAACCTCCTTGCCTCTTTCCTGCCCCTGTTGGCTCTGGGCCCCACAGCTGGGGATGGGGAGGGATCTGCAGAGGGAGCCGGGGGTCCAAGTGGGGAGCCATTTTCAGGCTTGGGAGACCTGTCGCCCCTACTTTTCCCCCCACTTTCAGCCCCCCCTACCCTCATAGCTTTAAATTCTGCGCTGCTGGCTGCCAGCCTGGATCCCCCCTCGGGGACACCCCCCCAGGTGAGGATGGGGGTGAGTAGCTGGGACAGAACACAACGTAGAATGAGAGATGGGAGCTGGGAATCAAAAGCTTTCAGTTTCATTCCTGAGCTCTTCCTTGGGGCCTTTGGGGACGCCTTAGTTCTTGGCTGGGGGTAGGATGACTACAAGAATTGGGTCTGTATTTAATAAGCATGGCTTATCTCACTTGAGGCTTCAGTCAGATAGTGGATGTGAAAGCACTATAAATCTGTTGAGTATTTTACACACGTGTTAGAATCATTCTTTTTTCTTAGCCCTGTGTCCTGAGTGCCCCCCAACCTGGACCACCTACCTCCAGTGTCACCACGGCAACTACTGACCCGGGAGCCTCCTCTCTGGGCAAGGCCCCCTCCAACTCAGGGAGACCCCCCCAACTCCTTAGCCCTCTGCTGGGTGCCAGCCTGCTGGGTGAGTCTGAGGGAGTGTGAATTCACACTCTTGGTGTGAAAAAGCAGCCGTAAAACTTGGGAGTAGTGGCTGAATAAATTGGGGAAGAAAGTCTTTGGCCACTGGATAAAGCCTAAAGAGAATAGTAGGGTCTGCTCAGCCTAATTGGTTTGCCTAGGGAGAGACCCCTGACTATAATTTCTCAACAGGTGACCTGTCTTCGCTGACCAGCAGCCCTGGAGCCCTCCCTGGCCTGTTGCAGCCTCCTGGCCCTCTTCTCTCTGGCCAGTTGGGGCTGCAGCTCCTCCCTGGGGGGGGAGCTCCTCCACCCCTCTCAGAGGCTTCTAGTCCCCTAGCCTGCCTGCTACAGAGTCTCCAGGTGAGGGTGTGGGCATGTGTTTGTCAGGGAGATAATTTTTTCTCAAACTGGAAATTTAGGGTTTTCTGAGTTATAGCAGAAGAGGGACCGTATTTGGGATTGACTGAGAACTTATTTTTTGCCAGCAGATCCCTCCAGAGCAGCCAGAAGCCCCCTGTCTACCCCCTGAGAGCCCCGCCTCAGCCCTCGAACCAGAGCCTGCCCGGCCTCCCCTCAGTGCCTTAGCCCCACCCCACGGTTCTCCCGACCCCCCAGTCCCTGAACTGCTCACTGGGAGGGGGTCAGGGAAACGGGGCCGGAGGGGAGGAGGGCGACTTAGGGGCATTAATGGTGAGGCCAGGCCAGCCCGGGGCCGAAAGCCTGGCAGCCGGCGGGAGCCTGGCCGACTGGCCCTCAAATGGGGGACACGTGGTGGCTTCAATGGACAAATGGAAAGGTCCCCAAGAAGAACCCACCATTGGCAGCATAATGGGGAGCTGGCTGAAGGGGGTGCTGAGCCCAAGGATCCACCCCCTCCTGGGCCCCATTCTGAGGACCTTAAGGTGAGTGCAGAGTGCTGGCAGTCTGGGCTCAGGGGCTCTGAGGAAAGGCTGAGGCTGTGGTACCTTTTTCGAAATTTCCCACACACACAGTCCATCTTTTCTCAGGTGCCCCCGGGAGTAGTCAGAAAGTCTCGTCGTGGCCGTAGGAGAAAATACAAGTGAGTGATGGGCCTACTATAGTGCTGGCCTTTGCCTACTTCTTTTTGGTTTGGACAGTTCTAATGTCCAAATAGTGGCTTGGTTTTCAAAAGGGCAGATACTTATTTGAATATGAGTAAGGATATTATGCCTTTACTATCCAAATGTAAAAAGTTTCCCACCCAAACTTCTGAAATTCACCTGGTGCTTGGGAGCTGTTGCTGATCATCTGTGCCCCTTATTGCAGCCCTACGCGGAACAGCAATAGTTCCCGCCAGGACATTACCTTGGAACCCAGCCCTACAGCCCGAGTAAGTGTGTGTTTGGGTGGGTGGGTGTATGGGTAGGGTATAAGCGATGAGGCAACAGGAGTAAAGGAGGGTTAGAGGGAGTGGGGAGAAAAGACGACTTCCTGATACCTAGCAATTGACCACTTCTTTCAACTTCTCCTCTGGTATTAGGCGGCTGTCCCTCTGCCTCCCCGGGCCCGCCCTGGCCGTCCTGCCAAAAACAAGAGGAGGAAACTGGCCCCATAGCAGCCATACCTGGAGCTGGATCTAACCCTGATTGGGGAGAGCTGAGTGCTGAGCCTTGGGAGCCCCTGCCAGCCACCTGCACCTGTGGACAGTGGGTGGGGGCACTACTCCCCACTCAGAGCACAAATGCAACTCCTTCCCTACAATCCCATCCTGAGCCATTGCAGGGGGCAGGGAAGTTCAACCCCTCCCCCCCAAGCCATGTCACTGAAAAGGCCTGGGGGGGGATGGTATGTGGCCCTTTCCCCACCAGGCGCTAAAGACCCTTCCCCAGGTCTTTTATTTGTTTAAGTTATTTTTGCACAAATGACTCTTTTATATTTAATTCGATTTCATTGCCTCCCTTCTTAAAGCCAACAGGCTCAGTTTACAAACCTGTGAGCTACTGTTGGCTGCTGCCCTCCTTCCCAGTGAAAGGTACAAAGCAATAAGCATCATGCATCCTCCCCTTACCCCTCCAACACCCCTCTGCCTCTGGCTCAGGTTGCTCAAAGCACAGATCCCCTCTTACCCCTGTCCCCAGGTTTGAAACACATAGCCTCATTTCAAGGTGTAGCCAGGTTCCCCCCACTTTCCTCTGGGATATAAAAAAGGGGGTAAGGGGGCAAAGAGAGCCCTCTGGGCCTCTCCTCCCATACACACTACACTGCCCCTTCTCCCCCCATCAAAACGCTCAGAGACGTTGTGATGATGCGACTGAGGATTATGCAACGTGGTCCAACCGGAGCGGCCAGCATGACCAGCTGTCCAGGGGCTGCCTCCTGCCTTTTCTTTTGTAAAGACAAGACCCTTGGGAGTTTTAATTCTGTTTTGTACTTGCCCTATGGGGCCTCCACTGCTTTTCTATGGGAGACACTCTTAATTTAACAGATGAGAATATTTTGAACCTCTGGCTCTGGCTCTGTACTCATTTTTTATTTAGTTCTTTGGTAAGAACAGGTTACAATTTAAATCCATCTGTTGTAGTATAGAGTGGCTTAGACTGCCTGTTACGATGAATGCCTATGTCCTAGTGCTGCTTCCTCCCCAGGAAACACAGCAGAGGCCACACAGAGTACAACAGCATTTAATGGTCAGAAAGAGTTGTACAGTATTAGAGTCAGCCACAGAAGCTGTGTTGGAGGACAAGACCCAATCCTTCCCCACACCAGGCAAAGCAATATTGGACATGAGCTGGCATGTGACTGGGCCCACGTCCTTATCCCCCAGGCCTGAGGGGAGACCACCTTCTAATAACCAACCCCTAGCTACCACTCTATTCATCAGGGGAGGGGTGTAAACCCCACATGCAAGAAGAACCCTTGCCCCCAGTGTCAAATGGGATGGGGATGCTAGAGTTACAGTAAAGGGGAAACCCTATGTAAGCTGTTAACAGTTCACAGGGGTAGGGATTACCCCTGTTCTCCAGCTCCCAAATGTGCTCACTTTCCCAGCTTCTTCATCCGTTCATCAATGCTGGCAAAGTTCCCCTCAACTGTGGCCAGGTTTTCACGCATGGTTGTCTGCACCTACAAAGTGGTAGAGAGGTTTTACTCTTTGTCAGGTCCAGATGCTTAACTGGATGAGGACCTGAAGGAATTCTCTGAGAGAAGACAAGAAATGGAAGCAGTTTGTGGGCCACAGAGGGGGGATGTTTATAGCACCAATTTTCAAGCTACCCTTAAGAGTACCACAGACCAAGCTCTCAGTGTGCCAAGCAGGCAGGACTCTTGAGAATTCCCATCCTGACTTCAACCAGAACAGTTTTTTAAAATGTTTTATGCAATGAGAGCTAAATAAGATTTTGTTGAAATGAGCGTTTCACTAGTTCAAAATGTTAGAAAACTGCTCTGGAGGAAGAGGATGTTATTCTAAGTCCTTATATATTTTTTCATTTATCTCAGTGATCCTGTGATTGATGCTGGTCTCTCGACTTTAATGCTCCTTCCAGCACTGAGAATAGTGCCTCCAACAGAAATTGTGGACTTGCGGCCAGGTGCGGTGGCTCACACCTGTAATCCCAGCACTTTGGGAGGCCGAGGCGGGTGGATCACTTGAGGTCAGGAGTTTGAGACCACCCTGGACAACATGGTGAAACCCCATCTCTACTAAAAAAAAACAAAAATTAGGTGTGGCATGTGCCTGTAATCCCAGCTACTCAATAGGCTGAGTCAGGAGAATCGCTTGAGCCTGGGAGGTGGAGGCTGCAGTGAGCTGAAATCGCGCCACTGCACTCCAGCCTGGGCAACAGAGCGAAACTCTTATCTTAAAAATAAAAAATAAAATAATAAAAAGAAATTGTGGACTTGCTGTGTGCCAGGCATTACTAAAAGAATGAAGGAACTAGGTGAGGCTCATTGTCCAGGGTCAGAAAGGAAGCAACAGAACCAGATTAGGGCCTGACTTCTAACTTCAAAGCCCAGATTCCTTCCAGTGTACTGTGCTTATCAGGGAGAGTAAAGCTGAGACGACAGAGGGAAAGAGTGGGGTTTTTTAAGAAAACATGTTCACTAGCCCCTAACAATTTGCCTATATTATTTCATCTCATCTACATAACTCTGAGGGAGGTATAATTTCCCAAATGGAAAGATGGAGGTTCATAGGTTAAATAAGTTGTCGAAGGGCCTTCACATTGAAAACAGGATGGGGACTCCAGACCAACCCCCTGCCACACCACCATGCTACAAAATAGGCTACAGCAGAACCCTATAACACTAGAGAACCTAGTTTGTACATGCTAGAAAAAGGAGGCAGATCAACAAAGGGGCACACACCTGGGTCAAGAGGGTGGTATTGTCCTTCAGGGAATTAGCAATCATCTGCTGGGTGGTATCCAAGTGTGTCAGGAGCTGACCAAACTGCATGGCTACAAAAGTAAGAAAAGTATGGTTGAGACTAGAATCCAAGACGAAGGAGGGGACCAAAAGTTGCCCATTTTTCAACTTCTCTTAGCACTCCTCGCAGCTGGCCTCCCACCTTGCTCGTGCAGCTGCTTGATGGTGACAAGTCTCTGCACCAGCTCAGGGAGGGTGGAGGCAATGGGGCTCCAGCGCTGTATAGTTTCATATAGCTGGTGCACCTGAAGGGACACAATAGGGCCCACAGGGGATGACTGAGGCAGCCAGGTCAGTAAGCACAGGCTGCTACTTCACCATAGTGGGGAAAAGGATCAAGTGGGCAGAGGGAAGCACTGCCCTGACATTGCCAGCTGATAAGAGCTTATGAAGATGGGGACCTGAGGAGTCAGTGTGTTCTCATGCTTTGACACTGCCACTCGGAGAACCTGAGGGAGTGGAAAGGAGATGGGAAAGGTGTCTTCCTGACCTTGCTTTGTGTATCTGCATCTTCCACAGAGGCTTTATGCTTGGCAATCTCGTTCACCTTTCCCAGGACACTCTGAAAACACAGATTTTAAGGTTGATAGGGCATCCAGGGCTTCCAAAGTCCCAAGCTATCCATAATTTAATTTTCCCTCCATTTAATACCTGTAGCCGAGCCTCTACTTGATCCAAAACTGCAAGGTCCAGGGCGCTCACCTTTGCTTGCAACAGCTCTACAGTCTCCTGGGGATAAGAGTTGGGACAAGCATTATGAAGAGGAAAGGATCAGACTAGGAAGAGGCCTCCCATATTCCACTAAATACATACATAGCTACAAACTCAAAAATAATCCTCAAAGCAAACCCAAAACCAATTATCCCCTCTGTAATCCAAACACTCCAGTTTCTTCCAAACTCACCATGAGACAGGCTCCCTGTAGACCTGCAGAAAGGGGATTCTGGTGGGAAAGGGAGGGAAGAAGTCAGTGGTCCTTGTATCTCCATGATTATCATCTTCTCCCATCTTTCCTGGTTCTAGCTGGGAACCCACTAGCTGATCCCTGTAACTGAAGCCCTTTGATGACTCCTCCCAGGCTTATGTGGAATGTCGTAGACCTTAAGGCCTAGAGTTGCAGGATCTAAGGCTCAGATTATGTACAGGAGAACACCTGACCTGAGCATCCTGATCACAACGTACAGCTGCCTCCAGCTCTGTCAGGCGCTTTTCAAGTTCTGCGACCTAGTGGGAGGAAGGAGGTGAGATTTGCCGTCTGCTTCCCTGCTGCTGCAGTGGGAGGAATACAATCCTGTTCTACTCTGCATGCCACTTGCCACCCCAAGGAACTCCTTTCCCTGGAACACATACTTAGCCACAATCTTAAAATCTTAACCAAAGGTAGATGGGCAAGGGAAACATAGAGAATGAGGCCAGGTAAAGCTGCTCATGCCTGTAATCCCCCCACTTTGGGAGGCCGAGGTGGGCGGATCATGAGGTCAGGAGATGGAGACCATTCTGGCTAACACGGTGAAACCCCATCTCCACTAAAAATACAAAAAATTAACCCAGCGTGGTGGTGGGCGCCTGTAGTCCCAGCTACTCGGGAGGCTGAGGCAGGAGAATGGTGTGAACCCCGGAGGCAGAGCTTGCAGTGAGCTGAGATAGCACCACTGCACACCAGTCTGGGCAACAGAGCAAGACTGTGTCTCGGGGAAAAAAAAAAAAAAAAGAAAGAAAAGAAAGAAACATACAGAATGAGGAATCAGAAGAGGAATCAAGAGGAATCAGAGGAATCAGAAGCCTTCCCAGCACTCTCTCCTTGGAGAGAGACAGGAAAATCTCTAGGGCCACGTCTCCCCTTGGCTTCCCAACCAACGCTGTATCCACACTTACTTTGGCAGCTTGAGAGAACTTGTCCTGCTCAGGCCGAGAGTGTAGTTCATAAGTGACAAGGCTGCTATCTGGGGGGATCCCAGTGGTTTTTCCCCCTGAGCCACCTTTGCTGTTCTTCGTTGCTTCCAGCTGCAGCAGTAGGCGCCTAGTTAGGAGACCGAGTAATAATATCATGACTGGAAGGAGGAGGGTCAGTCACTCTCCCTCACTTTTGGCTCATAATCAGCATTAAGAAACATCTAGGCCACTTCTCTGCCACTTAGCACCCCTGTCAGTAGCTGGCTGAATCCATCCACAACCCCAATCAGCAATGATTTTTCAACAAAGTAGGGTACCCACTTAGCCAGGGCGCCATCAGGGTCAGTAAGGTTGATTGCAGCATCTGGTCCCAGCAGCTTCTCCAGGTGGGAAGCAACCAGCTGCTGCTTCAGGGCTGCCAGCTGTTTAGCCAGCACCACAGGGGTCAGCTTCTCCTCTGTGGCTGACTCCTTCACTGTCGTCTAGTGTGAAAAAAGGTAGAATCGGGGGATGGCAAGAATGAATCAAAAAGCAAAAAAACAGGTCAAGCCCTTTACAGGTAGTTGTAGCTGGAGGTCACTGGGATGGTTTTTAGCGTGACAGACTGCCCACCTGTATGTTGCACTGCATACAGATGGATGCATATTTCTAAACTCTGGAAACCTTAGCCCCTTTATCAATGAGCTTAAGGAATCTTTCTATCTTTCTTTTGTTTTTCGAGATGGAGTATTACTCTGTCGCCCAGGTTGGAGTGCAGTGGCATGATCTCAGCTCACTGAAACCTCCGCCTCCTGAGTTCAAGCAATTCTCCTGCCTTAGCCTCCCGAGTAGCTGGGACTACAGGCATGTGCCGCCACACCTGGCTAATTTTTTGTATTTTTTAGTACAGATGGGGTTTCATCATGTTGGCCTGGCTGGTCTTGAACTCCTGACCTCAGGTGATCTGCCCGCCTTGGCCTCCCAAAGTGGCAGGATTACAGGCGTGACCACCGTGCCCGGCCAGGCAGGGAATCTTTCTCCTCTTGCTTGAGGTCTTCCTCTACTGTGTAAGTCACAACAGAGAGGGGAGAAGAGAGTTTGTAGTTACCTTGATTTTTTCAACTTCAGTTGTCAGCTCTTGGACCTCATGCAGTAGGCGCTGGTACTTTTGCTGGGGTGTCTCCTTCACTCCCAGACCCTCTCCAAGCTAGAGAGCAAGCACAGAGGGTAATGTTATACATCTCATTATAGGGAGCCTCAAGAATTCATCCACACCCTGGGCCTAAGTCATAAAGGTATCATATCCAATTGAGAATCCACAACACCCTAGTACCAGAGAACTGAGGATAGCCAGAGGGCTGGAGGCTCTCTAGAACAAACAGCAGTGGGGCAGAGGTTCCCTGGCTGCATCCTGCTGCTTCCTCAGGAACAGAGGAGAAACAGAATCCCACCTGTATCCCTTGATCTCCCTACTACATGTCTGCTAGATAGGGTCACTACACCATTCCCATCAACACACACACACAACAAACCATCTCATATTCTCCAGATTCATATCCTGTCCTCTTGGTTTTTCCAATACGATCTGAGAAATCTGCCAAGAAAAGAAGATGGAACTGAAGACCTGATCTAGGCCCAAGGCAGTCGTGGTCTTAGGTGACTGTCCGGGCTTCCATAAAAGATCTCCATGAGGGACCCCTTCCCCCGAGCACAAGTCACTAAGACCTTAGGACAGGAAACCACTTCTCATGCTTACCCTCCAGTCTTCCCCCCACCCAACTTCCAGTCCAGTCTCACCAAGTCCCTTTGTCCCCACTCTCTTGTCCTTGAACTTGTCATAGGCAGCATTAGGATTGACAATGATGTGTTCCACACTTGTGCTTGTCAGCTCCTCCTGCAAGAACAGGGAGTTTAGGACACAGACAGACTCATTCCCACTCTAGAACTTACTCTATCCCACAAAATCCCCAAACCATTAGGTGACTGGGCCCTACTTGTCCAAGGGGAAAGAAGGGTGGCTCTATTCCAAGGTGCATACCCAGGCTCAACCTAGGAAACTGAAGCTTCCTGGTAAATTTGGAGCCTCAGTTGTATAAATATTAACACCCTCATTCAACTGGGAACAGAGGGAGAATAACCTCCCCACCCTCTCTGTACATAAGCCTTCCCATCCCCCCACCCTACCCCTCCCAGTTGTCTGGCACACATCATGCACTCAAGGCAAGAAACCAACCTGACCTCTTTTAACCTCCCCCTCCCAAAAGTAAATCTCCTTGCCCGCTGAGCAAGTTCATTTTAATGCTAACCTCCTATCCTTGCTAGAAGGAAAGAGGAGGGAAGGCAGATAATCAAGCCACTAACCCTGAGTGTGAATGTTAGGACTTTAAACCTGCTGAAGGTAAGACACAGCTCTTAGTACAAAAAGAAGGCCAACAGAGGGCCTGACCAGAAGCCTGATTTCCAGGCTGCCATGAGGCCAGCAAATTCAGGGATAGGGAGAAGGGGCAAGGGCTTACTGGATTATCTTTATGGGACATCTCAGAAGCAACTAACATAGGCAATATCTGCTTGCCAAGAGTATCCATGGGCAAGAGCCACATGTAAGCTTTGAAATGGAGACAGCCCAGCATCTCTTCAGAGATGCTGCAGCACCTGATTTTTCTCCCTGACTCCTCTGCCGTGCTTTCAGCACTGAAGTTCTTCCAAAAACAGGGGACACAGTAGGTGGTAAAAGAGACTTCACCCTAGAAACTGAAGCAGAGAGGTTCCCTCCTTACTAGGTATCTACATGCTGTTCAGATTCCAGTGACAACAGCAAGACTGCACCAAGCACTCCTGACTGCATGTCCCTTTTTCAATTGTCAGAAGCCTGACAGCTCCCAACAGAGTACTGATGGAAGTAGAAGGGAGACCCAGGAGTCCTTTTCTGTTGGGGATGACATTTCCACCATCTACAGGAGGAAGGCAAAATGAACCTTCCTTCTTTCACCTAGAACAATGGTTCTCACCCCAGGCTGCATGTTAGAATCACTTAGAAATTTTTTTTTTTTTTTTTTTTTTTTTTTTTTTTTTTTTGAGGCGGAGTCTCGCTCTGTCGCCCAGGCTGGAGTGCAGTGGCCAGATCTCGGCTCACTGCAAGCTCCGCCTCCCGGATTTACGCCATTCTCCTGCCTCAGCCTCCTGAGTAGCTGGGACTACAGGCGCCCGCCACCTCGCCCGGCTAGTTTTTTGTATTTTTTAGTAGAGACGGGGTTTCACTGTGTCAGCCAGGATGGTCTCGATCTCCTGACCTCGTGATCCGCCCGTCTCGGCCTCCCAAAGTGCTGGGATTACAGGCTTGAGCCACCGCGCCCGGCCAGAAATTTTTTTTTTTTTTTAAGAGACAGCCAGGCAATGGCGGCTCAAGCCTGTCTGTAGTCCCAGCACTTTGGGAGGCCGAGGCGGGTGGATCATTTGGAATTCGGGTCCAAGTGATCCACCTGCCTTGGCTTCCCAAAGTTCGGCCAAGGCGGGTGGATCTCAGGAGTTCAAGACCAGCCTGGGCAACAGAGGGAAATCCCATCTCTATAAAAAATATAAAATAGCTGGGTATTGTGGCACATGCCTGTGGACCCAGCTACTCAGGAGGCTGAGGTGGAAGGGTCACTTAAGCCTGGCAGGTGGAGGTTGCAGTAAGCAGAGATCATGCCACTGCACTCCAGCCTGGGCAACAGAGTGAGACCCTGTCTCAAAAAAAAAAAAAAAGAGAAAAAGAGAGAGAAAAGAAAAAAAGAAAAGAAAAAGGCCTGGGCCCACTTCTAGAGATTCTAATCTGGGGTAGGGCCAGATGTCCAGGTGATTCTAACCTACAGCCAGGACTGAGAACCTCTGCCTCTGTGTAGGTATGTGGGGAGAGGGTGTGAGGGGGACATGGTGGGACATCATTGAGAAAGAAAAGCAGATAGAAGGAAGCTCCTTCCTTCATTTCTGCTCTATTAGTCAGAGCAGGAATCTGTGTGGGTGGCAGCTTTAAAAATAAGGGAAGAAGGGGGAAAGGACAAATTATCAACTTTGATCTTTACCTCTTCCTCAGGGAATTACTGGGCAAAGGGGCACAAGCTATAGATCAAGGGAAAAAAAAGGACTCAATGTCCCATATGCCAGTGCCCAGGGGAAGAGACATTTGAGTCCCAAATGATTATCTCTTTAACCTGTTCTGAAATGTTATGGCCAGAACACCCACCCATCTAATAGCTGTGTGGTCTCTGGCCTCTTATCAACTGAGAAGAGCTCAGGCTAAGGATAGACAACCATCTTCTCTGAAGTTCATACTCAGGAACATGCCACTTCTCCCTGTGAAAGCCCCAATCCAGGCCAATCCCACCCATCCTCTTTTGTTTAATCCTCTTAAAAAAGAGGAATGGGAGGCATAACCTACAGACCCAGGAAAAAAATTAATCATAGCTACCATTTGTTAAGCCCTTATTATGGGCGGGCACTATGCAGATGGGAGCCTACTTTCTTATTTATGTTCCTAAGTAGCGAAAGCAGGGAGTAAAAGAGGGTCAACACACAGACGGTGAGTCTCAGAGGTTCTGGACAGTCACAGGGACAGACAGCATTTTCATTCCTGCTGTGGGAGAGTGTCCTGGGCCAGTTGGGCTACCTGGCGCTGGCATCCTCTGGAGCCTCTCCAAGGCTGTGGCCTGGGGGCACACTCTAGTCCTCCAGTAGCACCTACTCCAGCAGTATCTTGAAGATCTGGGGCATGAATTGGGGGCAGTACAATTACAGTGACTTGTGAGATAGGAAAAGGCTGTGTGTGGGACTGAATAGAGGAACGAAAGATTTAGTAGAATCTAAAGGACAGAGAAACAACTGCTCATCATAGCACACCCCGTTAAAAAGCAGATGAAAGGTCAGGCTTCTTACCAGCTCCTTGTGGTTTCCCCAGAGGTGAGAAAATCAAAAGAGTTAAAAGGAAAGGGAGTGGGGGAATGGGGATGAGGGAGGGAAAAAAAAGACAAAATTGTTATTAGCAAATTGTCACATGCACTACATGACAGTCTTCAAACACACTGCACCACAGGGCCCCAGGGGAGCCTAGTGAAATTTAGGGGCCAAGAAATTTCAGCTGGGGTCACCATATACCCCAAGAGAAAGAACAGCATGAGACCCTTTTCCCTCTGGTGGTGAGGATGTCATGAAGCGTTGCCATTAACAGCAGCAGTTTAGGATCATCTGAAAACTAGGAGTTAGATGTTACAAGCCAGTGGCATGGAATAGGAAACTGGGGAGAGAAGGCTAAGGTGGCGGGGAAGCTATTAGAAATGGCAGAAGATGAAGCAGAAGTTAAAGAGATTCTTAGGACTTGTAGCTGATAGAGGGTCAATGATTCTCAGGAGAGGAGTTCCCCTTCTTAGTTCATGGCCCTTGTCTTCCTATCTCTTGGTTTCTCTAGCTGTGAAAAATCAGACATTTGGATGGCAGAATCAGTCGCAATGACAGCGATCAGGTAGGAAGTCTGATAAGACTTTAGGTGAGACAGAACAAAATATGTCAGGTACAGATGGTGAGTTTAAGGAATGATGAAGTACCTAAGTATAGATCCATTCTCATTTCCTCCTGCAAGGGAAGAGGCAGGGCTGCTCCTGGTCCCTCACGCAGCCTGGTACGTTTGCCTCCACCTTGAGTGGTTGATAACTCACTCCGCAGCTCCGAGGGATCCAGAGCAATTCTGCCATGATGGGTCCAGGGGACACTAAGATTCACAGCTACCAGCGCATGTGCAGAACATGTTTCTTCAACCCTCTGTTCACAAGATTCACAGGGGTTGGAGGGTAGACAAGGGGGAAGGGTGAGAGTATTTCCAAGAGGCCTTATTTGAGTTTGGGCAACATAGATAAGGCTCCCACTTCGAGGCAAGGCTGGTTTAGAACTGCCAGGAGGGGATATCCAGTGGTATGCCCTGCCTTTCCAGGAGCTCTGCTGATGGGCAGATGGAAGTGTGGAAGGTTGAGGATGGTGTGTGCATGTGAAAAAACATGGTGGGATTAAAAACAAGTGCTTCCTTTCACCAGTATTTCATCCAGATACCTCTGACCCATAACCTCTCCATTCCCTAGATGATGCTAGGGTCCCAGCCAAGATTCCTCTTTCCACCAGGCACAGTGTTTCATGTCTGTAATCCCAGCACTTTGGGAGGGCGAGGCGGGTGGATCACTTGAGGTCAGGAGTTTGAGACCAGCCTGGCCACCGTGGTGAAACCCCATCTCTACTAAAAATACAAAATTAGCCAGGTGTGGTGGTGGGCGCCTATAATCCCAGCTACTCGAGAGGCTAAGACAGGAGAATCATGTGAACCCGGGAGGTGGAGGTTGCAGTTGAACCCAGGAGGCGGAGGTTGTAGTGAGCCGAGATCAAGCCACTGCACTCCAGCCTGGGCAACAGAGTGAGACTCTGTCTCAAAAAAAAAAAAGATTACTCTTTCAGTTCAGGTTAGAGGTGGCTCCAGGTCCTGTCCTGTGGTCGAGGCTGGGATGTCTCTGCATAGAGTGGGCATAAGCACCCATTGCTGCACACATGCAAACACAAAGGAGAAGTACACACACTATACCTTTCTCTGATTTGTCCCACCAAGCTAAAACCAGCTTGGGAGAAACTCAAGGAGAAAGAGAAGACAATGGGCCATAAGCTCAAGTTCAAACCAAGTGGACTGGGCAGAATAGAGAGGACAGAAAATCAAAGAAAAGGAAAAGTGGTATATTAGTTTGCAGATAGTATATACCACCTCCAGGTCTGTCCTATGGGTGGGTTGAAGGATGATGAGATTTTAGGCATGATTCCTGCATAACCTGCAGTAGTACTAGTCACCTTGATTGGAAGATTTCAAGTGCCCTGACCCCGGGTGCCAGCTTACCTAGTATGTGACTCCCAGTCTCTTTCACTAACAGACTCCCAGACCCCCCAGGGCTGTTTGGCTAAGTGGCTATGCCTCAGAGGGCAAGATCTGAGGTTCTAAATCAGACAGGGAAAGTGGCCACTGCTATTCTCTGAGCCTATTCAGGCTATACACCAACACTGCAGCCAGGGTACTTCAAAATCATGATGACAAGGAAGATGGACAGAGCTGTAGAGTAAAACTGTCCGGGATGGATCAATATATTGCTGACCATCCATCCATCCATTGCGAAAGGAGGGGTGCAGAAACAGAAAGACTCACAAAAGCACAAATAATCCAAGTTATTATCTTACAATTGCATATAAACCTCCTTCTGATCCCATTTACATTTCTCTGAAGACCTAGCATAGGGGAATATTAAAATGAGTTTTTCCCAGAGATAATCCACATACAGCCAAGAACTGAGGACTGTGGCTGTCATCCCTTTTGTTCTCTATCCTTGTCTAGAATAGCTGAAAGTCGTTCCATAAAAAATATCTTCATTTGATCTTAGTCTGAGGAGGAGAAAGGCAACTCTCTTCTTACTCCAGCCACTAAATGCCTCATGTTCAAAAGCATTTATAGCCTCCATGCTTCTATCCCATCCTCCATTGGACAGTTTTACTCTGCAGACCTCACAAGGGGAAGAGACAATGATTCATGGATCATAGCTGTTTCTAACCCTTGATTAATGATCTTTAAACATAAGGCCATCAGGACCCTCAGTGACCCAGCCAGGGACTCACTGGAATTTAAAACGATTAGCTACAACAATAGCACAGTGGCAGAGCATTGCATGCGAGATGGCAGATGAAAAAAACATGCAGAGAAGAAGCATTGAATGGTCTTACTTGTGCAAACTAGTGTCCAGGCAAGGTGGTGAGGAGGGAGGATGGGGGAAGCATTAGGAAAAACTCAGGTAAGTTCAAGTGTGCCAACAGTCAATGAACACAATCAAGCATACTCCAGGATCTTCTAAACTGTAAGGAAGAGACCTACTGTTTCTCATCTCAGGAGTGTCCAGTAATATCTACCTTTTGGAGAAATGAAGCCTCTGCCAGGGCCACCTCAAACTATGGCTAGGTCATTTTTTCCCCTTTTACTGGGGGTAGTTACGCCATAAAGAGAGAAGCTAAATTGTTTCTAATGAGATTTTTCTTAATTTACTTCCCTTATTGCAGCAGTTCAAAAGCCATTAGCAGAAAGCCTTACCGACCCAAGGCAGGCGGTGGGCCCGGGGGTTAGGGTGGGGGTGTGTGTGGGTGGAATTCTATTTGGGAACTAGTTTTCCAAACATTTTAAGAAAAATCTCCAAGCAAGCCTATTGCCCCAATTAACCTGGCAGTGTCTGAAGTGCAAAGAGATCTTCTCAGATTGAGGAGGAAAGGGCTACAGCCTGCGCCCTTTCCTGGTCCATTCCTGTTCTAGAAGATTTTACTTCCTGATAAAATTGTTTTAAAGGGATAGTAGAAAAATCAGGATTGGCCAGGCACAGTTGGCTCACGCTTGTAATTCCAGCACTCTGGGAGGCCGAGGTGGGTGGATCACCTGAGGTCAGGGGTTCGAGATCAGTCAGCCAACATGGTGAAACCCTGTCTCTACTAAAAACACAAAAAAATAGCCGGGTATGGTGATGGACACCTGTAATTCCAGCTACTCGGGAGGCTGAGGCAGGAGAATCTCTTGAACTCGGGAGGTGGAGGTTGCAGTGAGCCAAGATCACACCATTGCACTCCAGCCTGGGCAAAAAGAGTGAAATTCCATCTCAAAAAAAAAAAAAAAAAAAAAAAAAAAAAAAAATTCAGGATCATCTGTAGCAAACTTTAAATCTTTTATGCTTTCCTCCCCCATCCTCCCCACTATGGGAATCGGAAAATGTTTATGTTTAAGTTAAATTAGCAATTTAAATCTTTAAGGGATGTCTAAGGACATTTTTCCTTCAGTAGCCCAATTTCTTCCACAGTGGAGGAATCTGAGGAAGAAAGTTATGGAGCAGTGGGGTCGACACAACTTGACTATTCCTTTAGACAGAAATCTGGAGACCTGGCTGGCATGGTAGCTTACGCCTGTAATCCCAGCACTTTGGGAGGCCAAAATGGCTGGATCACTTGAGGCCAGGAGTTTGAAACCAGCGTGGCCAACATGGTGAAATCCCATCTCTACTAAAAATACAAAAAGTTGGCCAGATGTGGTGGCGCATGCCTGTAATTCCAGCTACTCGGGAGGCTGAGGCAGGAGAATTGCTTGAACTGGGGAGGCAAAGGTTGCAGTGAGCCAAGATTGTGCCACTGCCCTCTGGCCTGGGGGAAAGAGTGAGACTCTGTCTCAAAAAATAGAAAGAAATCTGGAGACCCCCTGAAAGGTTCTACAAGAGGCTGTCCATATTGGTTGTCTCTAGGGAACAGAACTGAGTGGTGGTAGGCAGGGGTGGGAGGCAGATTTTTCACTACTTAGCCTTGAATCCTCTGTTCCCTGTGACCTACTTTAAAAACTGAGAAAATTAAAGTTGAAAATAATCTGAAGATTAAGGCAGAGAATGCTGTTGTCAGGGGTTAAGAAAGTGACTGAGGCTGGACACGGTGGCTTACGCCTGTAATCCCAGCACTTTGGGAGGCCAATGCAGGCGGATCACGAGGTCAGCAGATCGAGACCATCCTGGCTAACACGGTGAAACCCCATCTCTACTAAAAACACAAAAAAATTAGCCAGGCATGGTGGTGGGCATCCGTAGTCCCAGCTACTCGGGAGGCTGAAGCAGGAGAATGGCGTGAACCCGGGAGGTGGAGCTTGCAGTGAGCCAAGATCACACCACCGCATTCCACCCTGGCGACAGAGCGAGACTCCGTCTCAAAAAAATACACAAAAAAAAGAAGGTGACTGAAAATCTCATGGTTCAGCCACAAGACAGGTCATGTGCACTGTCACTCATACTAGGTCTTGGGCAGGTAGGCAGGAAACAGGCTGCTGGTGAGATCTCAGGCCTCATGGACATGACATTTCTAGATTATCTAAGCATACAATTCACTGCTCCTCAAATTGCATATTTACGTCAGTATTAAAAGCAGCGGCAGAGCCATTACTCAGCTGACTTCCCGAAAGCTGCAAGCCCCATAGGGACATGCTGGGGCCAGAGACATTAGCTGACATCAGGAAACATCTTGGCTCTTAGGGCTCCTGAAGCGGCTGAAGGTCTGCCCACCCCATTCCTCCCTAGTGACAGAGAGTCACTTAGCTGAGCCTTAGGTGACAGAAACAATTCGACTCTTCTTCTATTTGCCATTCAGCTCATATGCACTTCTATACTGGCACCCTGGGCAATATGCCACAGGAAATGAACACTCACGGTATCCTCTCCTCATCAGCCACCCCACTAGATGCTACTAAAATAGGCTGTTCAGGCTCTGGGGGAGAAACAGCCACTCAGAGCTGCACAATCAGGTTCTTCCACACCTGGAATGGGTATCATCTCCTTTTTATTAAGAGATATCCCAGTATCTTCAAACAGGAATGACAATATATTTTTTTTTGTTTAGAAAGGGGATTACTGTGAAACTACCTGTTTGTATCACAGTCAGTGACAAAAGGAAAGAGTTCTATTCATTATCTCACCATGAAGGGCAGAAGCCTAAGCCTAAGTTGAATAGTCTGAACTGTGGTAGTGCAGTAAAGTTCTCAGCATACAGCTGTCCCTTGGCAACTGTGGGAGACTGGTTGCAGGACCTCCCTTGATACTAAAATCTGCATATGTTCACATCTTCTGTATAAATTGGCATAGTATCTGCATATAGCCCACACATATCCTCTTGTATACTTTAAATCATCTCTAGATTACTTAAAATACCTAGTACAATGTAAATGCTATGTAAATAGTTGTTATATTGTGTTTTTAAATTTTGTATTTTTTTTTTTTATACTTTAAGTTCTAGGGTACATGTGCACAACATGCAGGTTTGTTACATATATATATATACATGTGCCATGTTGGTGTGCTGCACCCATTAACTCATCATTTACATTAGGTATATCTCCTAATGCTTTCCCTTCCCCTTCCCCCCTCCCCACAATAGGACCCAGTGTGTGATGCTTCCTTTCCTGTGTCCAAGTGATCTCATTGTATTCTTTTTATTGTTGTAATGGTTTTTTTTTGAGACAGAGTCTTGCTGTTGCCCAGGCTGGGGTGCAGTGGCGCAATCTCGGCTCACTGCAACCTCCACCTCCCGGGTTCAAGCAATTCTCCTGCCTCAGCCTCCCTAGTAGCTGGGACTGTAAGTGTTCGCCACCACACCTTGCTAATTTTTGTATTTTTTAGTAGAGACATGGTCTCGAACTCCTGACCTCAAATGATCCACCTGCCTCAGCCTCCCAAAGTGCTGGGATTATAGGTATGAGCCACTGCATCGGGCCTATTTTTTATTTTTAAAAAATATTTCCCATTCGTGGTTGGTTGAATCCATGGGTTTAGAGCCCATAAACACAGAGAACCAACTGTATACACTCCTATTCTGTGAGGACAGAGGCAGCTTCCTATAAGATGCCTCTTGGAGTGACAGGTGCACACCCAGGTTCTTGAGCAACATCATCATCTGCATTATCTCCAAGATACTCAAGCTTGGGGGATAGATTGGCATGCCAGCAAATACGGAAGCCACAAGGACCACACCACTGGGAGAAGGGACAGAGAAGGTGTTTCCCACAATGTAAGAACCACTTCCACATGGGGGAGTCAAGTAAGAAATAAGTGAGTACGCCAAGCCATACATTGTAAGCCAGCAGTCAGCATTCCCCAGAACTAACGAGCCCCACAGACAATAGCCACAGGACTTACAGACAAGCAAACTGAGCCTGCATATTGCAATGACTCTTGGACACACCTTTACTGAGAACTCACATCACCAATGTGATCCCAGCGCAGCTCTCTTCAGAAATAATAGAACCTAAAACACATCCTATAAACACACCCCTTGGCACTTAAACAGAGTTTTTACTATGTTGATTTCCATTCACTCAATTTTGTTGTTGTTTTTTTTTCCTTCTATACGTTTCCTATATGTATCCTAATTCCCCATTAGTCTGGGGCTCATTGGGGGCAGTGACATTTCTTCCTCTGCATTGCACAAAAAAAAAAAAAACACAGAATGAACACATTCAATAAACCATGCTAAGTGTTTCCCCTCATAGTTAAAATGTGTCCACACCTAATTACTCCATCCTCAGAGTTCTCAGACCTAAAAATGCAACCACAATCTCACCTCTGCTGATATGAAATTCTTCCTCAAATTTGTTTTACTCTAAAATATTGGAATCACTTTCTTAATTCCTTGCCCA
Organism: Macaca thibetana thibetana; assembly: GCF_024542745.1. Classification (NCBI taxonomy): domain Eukaryota; kingdom Metazoa; phylum Chordata; class Mammalia; order Primates; family Cercopithecidae; genus Macaca; species Macaca thibetana. The sequence continues at coordinate 53,850,162 of NC_065588.1, forward strand.
GTGGATACTGGGTATTCATATTTTAAAAGTATTTCTCTATATTTCAAAGTCTAGTTCTCGGTAGCAGTTTATTACAAGTGCCCAGGCTTCATGATTCATTTCCATGGGTTAGAACCCAGGGGCCTAAGTCACTAGCCCCAAATCTGTTTTGAGATATTTCAATTTTATTTAAAAGGTCCAAGGATCAGGGCTTTGCAAACAGATGTTGTTAGCTGTAATTCCACTGACATGACTCTCCCTCCTGCCGTTGCTCATTGGTGGCTGCAAGCCCAGCAAGGTCTTTTCAAGTCCTGCAACCTATATACCACCCAGGCTGGGGTTGGCATACCCGCTTATTGCTGTAGTTCCCCAGAGAAAGGGAAGGACCTGTCTAGGGGAGAAAGGTCAGAGTTCGGAGGAATCTGTGGCAGCACACATTCTTACCGCATCAAACTCCGCTTGATCATCCTCAGGCAGGTCGCTGGTTTCATAAACATCTGGCTCATTCCTGGCCTGCAGGTAGAAGCAGTGACCACCCAACCTCACTATCCAGCATCGCAACACCCCTTACCCCACTCCATTTAAATAAGCTAACGGAGAAGGCAGGGTGTGATGCCAGGGTTCTGTCCTTTCTCCTCCACCTGCCCCGTGAGTCAACAGTATGTCAATTCCCATGTCTCAAGGGGTAGGGATGACAGCGGAGACAACTGGGACCTGACAGTAAACGGTGAGTGTAAGTGATAGCAACGATGTTACCCTAAATCTAGAAGCGGGCAGGTCCTTGGCAATCACTACTGCCGAAGAAGGTGAGGGCTATCCTCCAATTAGGCCCTGTACACCACTACCCTGGCACAAGGATTGAGAGTGACTCAGGACCTTAGTACTCAAGGTCCTGTGTCCCAACCCGCACCTTGAGAAGCAGGCAGGGCAGCACAAAAGGTACACGCCAGGATTGTCATGGGAGTGGGAGGTGGGGGAGGGCACAGGTTCCCCCAAGGATAGAGCTCCCCATCTGGCACAAGAGGGTTCTGCCATGGTAACCTTTTCCTTGTCAGGATGAAGGTAATCGCTAAGTGGTCTAGTGTGTGTGTCTGGGCTAGGGATGTGGGGGTCTTATGGAGAGATTTGGCGGGGGCATGGGCAGCGCTGACACGGATGGTGGAAACACCCGGGCACAAGCGGTCAGTACCCGGAGTCGATTTCTGGGCCGAGCTACCGGCGACTGCCGTAAAGGGGGCCTGGTGAGCCGTCCGGCGGCCCAGCCCAGTCGGGTCAGAAGAGTTCGGGGGGTGCTGCGGCCGGTCGGAGAACGAGCGGCGGGAGCCCTTGGGCGGAAGATGGGCTGCAGGCGGGAGGGGTCGCGGGCTGGTTTCTGTTGGGGGTCCTTGGGAGGTCGGGGGCGCGGTCCTGGGAAGCCGGGGCCGGCCTTGTACTCACAATGCCGGGAAGGTCGGCGTATTTAGGGTCCGCCATGGCGGCGGCGAGACGGGGCTGGGGGACCGTTGCCTCGGAGGAGCCGGGGCCGGTGTTCGGATAGGGGAGAGGCTGGGTTCGGGTCCCGGGCTAAGGCGGCGGCAAAGGGAGCGGCAGATGAGCAGGAAGTCTCGCGACAGCAGTAGCACAGCAGAAGGGTAAAGCAAAAGTCGCGAGAACAGCCCCGCTGCCACACCCCTGGAGAGGCCGGGACTGGGGAGAACGAGGCCAGGGAATGAGGTAATGGCCAAGGGACGCCGCCAAGGATTGTGGGATGTGTAGTTTTGGTGTACCGGAGCTTGGGCGGGGAGCGACAATAACGAACCTTGGGGAGCTATTTCAGCTAGTCAATGAAAGAACATTTATAATTCCTGTTTTGGGCTCCCAGGAATAAAATGACTAGATTAAATCATACAGCTAGTCATAAGTGACACAGCCAGGGTTTCAAAAACAACAAGTTTGCTTGATACTGTGTATTATAAAAACAAAATAAAAACAAGAAGTAAAATTTAGTAAACGCTTGGTGTAAGTTAGGAATGAAAAAGTTAGGCAATCTTCTCAAGTAAGGGCTTTCAGATAATTTGAATTTTAGATAATAAGTAGGTGTGTGTGTGTGGTGTGTGGTGTGTGTGGGTGTGTGTGGGTATACTAACCCCCAAATAATTATGTATCTGAAATTCAACTTTAACTGGGCATCCTGTTTTTGTTTTTTGTTTTTCAAATCTGGCAATCTTATCTGAAGTTCATAAATAGATAAGTGGTGTCTCCATGTCTGTCTGAACACTCTGTGTTCTTAACCGCTTTGTTAATAGTTCTCAGACTTTTATTTATTTTTCAATTTTTTCAATTTTGTGGGTACACAGTAGGTGTATGTATTTATGGGACATGAGATATTTTGATACAGGCATGCAATGTGAAATGAGCACATCACGGAGAAGAGGGTATCCATCCTGTCAAGCATTTATCCTTTAAGTTACAAATAATCCAATTACACTCAAGTTATTTAAAAATGTACAATTGAGTTATTCTTGACTATAGTCACCCTATTGTGCCATCAAATAGTAGGTCTTATTATACTTTCTAATTTTTTGTACCTATTCACCATTCTTACCTCCCGTTCTCAGACTTTTAAATTTCATTGTTCAATAAAATTAAAACAACTACAAACCTTGAAGATTTACTTTCTTATCAAGTAAGTATATTACAAACAGAAAACCTACTGTTTACTGTCACAATCATTACTTAGTAGAAAAGCAGGAAGGACACACTCAGAATAAAAGATAGTCTTTTGAAACTTACCAAATCCAGCTTTATATTAAACAACAACAACAACAACAACTCACCATTGTTCTTTTGGAGGTGAGGGCATACTCAGTGAACTTTTGTCTCTGACCAGTGACCCTCCATGGACTGGCATTTTGAAACCCCTTTACTAAAGATGCCACCTTGGAGGCCCTGGGGACCCAAGGATGGGATGTTTCCCAGGATGTTTCCTGAGCTTGCAGGATGCTGCAACACTTAGAAATTGTGCCAAACCAAGTGACTAGAGAGTTCCTGAATTCGGAACTCATTGTCTTTCTTTCTCCTGGCTCCTCCCCAAGCCTCTATCCCTTTCTCCATAGTCCTACCACTTTTCTGTCCCATTCATTATGTTGGACTCTTTTCTTTCAGTTCCCTTAAGATTCAAGGTGGGTTAGAGGTGTAGCCCCAATGTGGGAAGCCCCCTGAGTTCTGAGTAGTTAGGTCTTGTCTGGCCAGGCTATCAGCCTCTTGCTTTTGTCCCATAGTGTCTAAGTGACCTTAACCACTCATGAGACAATTGCTGAGCTGAATTTTCCTTTCCTCCTCCTTGTCCCATCCACCCTGCCCTTCCCCTTTGCCTAGAACCTCAACTCCTGCAGTCCAACTCTCTGTTGGCTAGCAGAGGCCTGTGACGTGGAGAAAAATCAATTTGGCCAGCTTCTTGGTGGTTCTTTCCAGGGGCTGCAGCAGGAGTCTGACCCAAAGGGAGAAAGGACAAGGAATCTCTGGGGTTTGGCATTTCTTTCGTTCTTCTTCCCCCACACCTTTTTTTTCTTTTTTTGGCCAGGGAAGGGGGCTGAAGTATTGGGACTGTATCCTCCAATGGTTACTGAGACGGGAAACACACACTCCCATAGGTACCTGAATTTGCCTGAAACCCAAATGCAGGTGTTTGCCTTAGACTTCAAAGTCTCTCTGGCCTTCCCCATCCCCATCATTGCCCCTCCTTCACTGCTTTCTGACTCCCTTTCTCTTGCAAAAATGTTTCCTACCCATCATCATCCCATCCTCAACCTAGGACACAAAAATAAGTATTGTGTCTGCTTTTGAATTCCCATAACCCAGAATGGGAGTTTATCTTCCCTAAAACTGGGGACCTGCTGTGTACGTTGGGGAGACAGTAGAGTGCACCTTTGGATGTGGAAGGGGAAGGGAGTAGCGAGAACCTCCCATGACACTCCTCCCTGACACCCACCTCCATAGGAGTACAGGCAGCGATCCCCCAGAAAGCTGAGTGGGTTGGGAGTCCAGCTTCCCTGCGTGTGGGGCATGGGATGGGCGTAGGGGGAGAATGAGAAGTGTGATCCCAGTTTGGAGAGAGGCTAGTGACGGGTTGGGGGATGCCCTGGAATAGAGGGAGTGGGAGATCTGTTTGACCCTTTTCGCTACACAGGCGACAGGCCCACCTCGGTCCCCTTATCCCTTCCAGGGGGTGGAGTCTGAGGGAGGGACAAACAGATCGAGGGTATAGGGGTGGGATGCAGTGAGTTGGGTGGGGAAGGGTAGAGGGCAAGGTTATCTCCGAACGTTAGGGATGGGGGAGGAAGCAGAGGAGCAGTGAGGTTCCAGCCTTCGGGGGTCGACGTCGAGCCAGCCTCCCCAGCTGAGGGAGCCCCGCCCCCGCTCCTCCATCGCGGCCCCGCCCAGGCCCGCAGCGCGGCGCTGCAGCGCGAGGGGCGGAGAGGCAGAGCGCCCGAGAGGACCAGACGCCCAGGTCTCCCGCATCCCGCTGCCGCAGGAGAGAGAGAGCGCGCCCCGGCCCTGCTCCCCAGGCTTCGCCCGGGCGCCCTCAACTCTGCCCCCAGAGACTGAGCACCTGTCCTCCGCCTCAGCCTTAGCTGAGAGCCCTCTCCTCTGGAGCACACACCACCCCTGCAGCCCAAGAAGTGTTCCAGCTCCACGCCGGCGACCACCATGGCGGAGACCAACAACGAATGTAGCATCAAGGTGCTCTGCCGATTCCGGCCGCTAAACCAGGCTGAGATTCTGCGGGGAGACAAGTTCATCCCCATTTTCCAAGGGGACGACAGCGTCGTTATTGGGGTGAGTGTCGCCCAGGAGGGAATTCGGGGAGGGGGCGGGTGGCTAAATCTCCCCGCCTCCCGCAGAACCTTAGTCTCTGCCGGTCCCTCTGCGCCCGCTCCCCGCCGCTCATCCTTCATCCTCTTCCCCGCAGCCCCTCCTCTCCCCTGCATCAGGATGGCTGGGTGTGGCCTGACCAGGCCAGCGGCTGAGTCTCTGCAGAGTGGCAGGGGGCTGCTTTCCTACCTTCGGGAGACTCATCTCCCCTTAGCTGCTGTCTGCAGCGTCTCCACCCGTTAGAACCAGTTCCATGTTTTTCTGATGTTTTCCCCTTCTCCACCCTCCCCCCCAACCAAGAGAAAGCGCATCTTCCCTTTGTTATTGGCTCAGATCTCTACCCCCACCTCCCAAGAAGGTAAGGGGGAAGACTTTCGGGTGGACTAGAGGGGAGGTAAGCAGCCCAGGGTCTCTGCAGAGTGTGGATGGAAGTGGGCTCTAAGACCAAACCTTCCATCATTCCCTAAAGTAGTTATAGCCTGGATTTTTGTGTGTGTGTTGGGGGGAACAGGTCTGATGCAGGGTTTACCGGGAAAGAAATCATTGATGCCACACCCAATCTTGGGGGGAGCCTCTAGAATCCTAAGGTCAGGTCTGCCTTTCGTTCCCAGTTACAGTAGGAAGAGGGTTTCAGATTCCCCAACTGACCCCCTGAAAGAAAAATGCCCAAACCCTGAGATCCTAGTAAGTACTTGCTTATTCATCCTTTCTCTTGAGGATCCAAGAGAAAGTAGCCGTCCAGCTCTACCTCATCATGACAGCCCTACCCAAGGAGGATATCTTAAGGGAACTAATATTTACAGTGGGCCTATTACTCTATGTATATTATTTAACCCCCGACACAGCATTCGAAAGTAGTATCAATATTTCCATTTTACAGATGCAGAAATTGAGGCCCAAAGAACTTGAATAACTTTCTCAAGGTCATGCTATTAATACATGGATCTGAACCTAAATCTGTGACTGCAAACCTCCCATCTCTTCCTATCACATTGCCTACCCAGGTTTCTGTTCTGCACCTTTATCTGTAATGGCCCAAAGGGAAATTCTAGGCCTTGCCCACTCCCCCTGAGGTTGGTAGGGACCTCAGGCTGTGTGGGGAGAAAAGACCTGGGGTTGAGTCCTGTAGGGCTTGAGGGGTGCTGGGCCAGGAAACGAAAACTAGCTTGAGAAGGGAGGGGCATGTACGAGGGCAGTCAAGGTCAGAGGTGCTTCTTAGGTATCTTTATCCACAGTGCTTGGCACAGAGCACCTGGAAACATGCTTGTTAAAGGAATGAAAGAAAGAAGGGGAGGAAGCCTGGGCCTTCTGAGTCAGTGAGAATGGGACTTTGAATAAACATGCCTCGGGGGAGACCTGCTTACTAGTCTCCAAGGGCCCCAGTCTGTCACCACCTTGCACCCTTACCCACACTGTTAACTCAAATGGATGCTTTTGTCTCTCTCTCTCTCTCTTTCTCTCTCTCTCTCTCTCTTTCCCTGTCTCTCTCTCTCTGTGTGTGTGTGTGTGTATTTGTCACATGGAGAGGGCCTCTGTTTCTTTTTGCTTCAGGGACCTCTCTGGCCCTGCAGACTGTTCAGTCTGACTGGGCTAAAAACAAAACAAAACAAAACAAAATAACCACCAAACAACTCCTGGATCAACTCGGGAGGACCCCTCTCAGAGTGTCCTAGAGATCCAGCATTAGTTGTGAGAGTTGGAGCTTAAGATCCCCTTGAGACATAAAGGCTGACAAACAGGGTGGGGGTGATGATGGGGGGCAAAACTTTTAGGCCCTATTTCCATGCTCTGGAAGGTTTTTCCAGTAAGTCTGAACCAACTCCTTTAGGCTCTCTGGGCCATCCTGGTGTAGTGGGATGGGGCAGGGGGTGATGTTGGGAAGAGGGGTGTGGTGTCGATCTATTGTTAGCCCAGCTAAACAGGAGAGACACACAGTGGGAGGTGGGCAAGGAGGAGAGATGAAAAGAAGCCCAAGGCCCCCTGCCAATTCAGATTCCATCTCAGCTCCACTGCTGGATCTTCCTTGTCTGTTTTGCCTGGTATCTGTAGGGCTGTATCTTTGTCTCGTTTGCTTGTATCTTCCCTCACCCTAGCCCTCCCTATCAGTCTCTCATTTGAAGATAAATGCTTATGGGGGGCCATTTTGTCTCAGGCAACATCTTTAGAGTTTGCTTTTTCAGACTTAATATTCACTCATCATTTAGGGAATGAGGGCTACAGGGGGCATGATTTTTAGGAGACCCTTGAGGGTCCCAATAAGGGAAGGAAACTCCTACTCCTTTTTCTCTTTTCTCCTCTAGCTCTCTTTGGAGCCCACCGGGTTGGGAGCTGGCTTAGGAATTAATGGAGGAGGCTGCTTCAGGATGTCTGGGAAGGTTCGGGAAGAGTGAAGGTGGGAGAGATAATCTTTCCCAGTGCAGCCCCTACTCCTTCCTGTGACTGCTCTCCCCTTCGCCTCTGCAGCACTGCGGCTAGCGCTGAGCTTCAGAGTCCCTTCTGTTCATGGGCTTTGTTCTGCTTGTTAGAGGGTAGGAGAATAAGCTGGAGAGACAGCTCTGTGTGCCTTTTTTCTCCCCTACTCCTCTGACTTCTTCCAGGAACCTGGGGGATGGGGCTTAGCCAAAGTAAATGGCCTGAGTCATAGTAGAAGGGTGTCTGGGTCACTATGTGTGGTGCCCATCTTGTTTTGCTTTTGCACACTCAAATCCAGTGTGACTTTTTCGCCAGACCCATTTAAGTGTCTCTCTGTCTTCCTCTGCCTTGGTCTTTCTCAGCAGTGTCCCAATGCCTGCTGTCTGGGTGGATGCATGTGTACCAGATGTGGGAGGGATGACAGTGAAGAAACACATATGTACACACACACTCTTTCTCTTTCCCCTTCATTCAAGTGTACACAGCTACCTCCCTCAGGTCTCCCGATGGTTAAGTGGGTTCTTAATGCAAGAAGCTAGGACCATTGTGTACCTCACTTGGCAAAGCTAGGTTGGGACCTGCAGGGTTATTGGAGCAGAATCAGTATTGTTTGGGGTGGCCTGGGATTTGATATCTGAAGTGGGGAGCAGGGCTTTCCCTTGCTTTGGAGGAGTCTCATAAAGAAAAATGGAGACGAGAAGTAACGTTCACAGTGGCCAGTGTCTTTCCAGCATTACCATGGCAACAATCCCCACGGGTGTCACTATGGAAATCAGGCCTGGCACTTGAAGTTCAGCTTATACCAAGTGCTTTACTGAGGGTTGAACAGGTTGGTCATCTTTGGACCCCTGATCTTAAACCCCCAGCCCCAGTTAGCTTTAGTCAGCACACATGATAGAAAAGTACAGAAAGGTACTGGGATACACAAATGGAAGAGGAGACATCAGGGAGGCTCCGAGTGTGATTAAAGGAGAACAAAGAACCCTGGACTGTGGGACTCTGAAGAGAGGCCCTTCAGAGAAGGCTATAAGGAACACTTTGACTGCTGGGGGTGGGAGAGAGATTGGATCTCGGGGACATTCCTAAGAGGAGGAGAGACTCTGTGACTATTTCTCATTAACAACTCACAGAGTCTTCGATTACCTACAGGTAGAGAGGGTGGATGGGAGGATTACATACTTCTGAAAATGGGATTGAGGTTGGAAAAAGGGAGTGATGAAAGGCTTTAGTTCTGTCTGGAAATACTTGGAAAAATGCCCAAATGTGAGGAGGGGAGATATGGAGGAGGGGAAAGAAAAGCCTTGATAAGGTTCTGACACAGTGTTGGCATTTCAGTTCTTTGGATCGATTTGTCTGGAATCAGATTGCTTGAATTTGAAACTGTGCTCTACCATTTCTCAGCCATGTGACTGTGGGGAAGCTACCTGACCTCTTTGAGCCTGTTTCATCATCTATAAAGTGGGAATAATAACAGTATCTATGTCCTAGGATTACTGTGAACATTAAATGAGATAATGCATATAAACTGCTTTGTAACACGGCAGACAAACAGTAAACCCTCAATAAGAGTTAGATATTATCACTATTTTATATGCTATCTCCCCACAAGCTAGCTTTGACAAAATTGGGAAGTGGATAATACTTTTCCTTTTTACTAATTGTTTCATACAAACCTCCAGATCCCAAGTATCTTCTTGCTCCCTTCTTTGTCAATATCTATGTTTATTCAACAAATATTTATGAAGTGCATCTGTCATAGTCCTCTATATGGTGCTATGAAGGAATATCCCAGGCTAGGTAATTTATAAAGAAAAGAGGTATATTTGGCTAACAGTTCTGCAGGCTGTGCAAGAAGCATGGCACCAGCATCTGCTCTGGTGAGGGCCTCGGGAAGCTTCCAATCATGGTGGGAGGCAAAGAGGGAGCAGGAGTCACATGGTAAGAGAGGGAACAAGAGGGAAAGCAAGAGGTGCCAAGCTCTTTTTAACAGCCAGCTCTCACATGAACTCATAGAGCGAGAACTCACTCATTACCATGGGGAAGGCACCAAGCCACTCATCAGGGATTTACCTCCTTGAGCCAAGCACTTCCCACCATGCCCCGCCTCCAGCATTGGGGATATCAAATGTCAACATGAGATTTGGGGAGGACAAACATCCAAACTACATCAGCATCCTATAGGCCAGGGACTATGTTTGGTGTTGGGGATTTAAAGGGAATCCCTGCCTTCAGGAAAATCTGGATCAAGGTTGTGATCCACAGTCCATGGAGTGGCCCAGGCAGAGGCAGGGGAGAGGAACATCAGATATGGCTTTTGCTAACTATCTATATACTCCCCCAGATTCTGATAAGAAACCTCCCACAACATACTACAGTCTGGTTCAGAGTAATTGTGTGTTATAAGATCTGTAAATAATGGTGGTGCTTCCCATGTCTACAGGCAGGAAAAGTGGAAGACCACTGGTCTAGTTATTTTCATGAAAAGATCAGTTTACTCTGGGCACACTGCCCATGGGTTAGCCCTGCTGTACAAGGAGCAGTAATTAAAAAAAAAAAAAAACAGACAAAATTAATTCATCCTGAGTATAATCAATAGAAAATCAAAAGAAATGTACAAAACTTAGCTGGGCGTGGTGGCAGGTACCTATAAACCCAACTACTCAGGAGGCTGATACAGGAGAATTGCTTGAACCTGGTAGGCAGAGGTTGCAGTGAGCCGAGATTTCGCCACTGCACTCCAGCCTGGGCAATGGAGCAAGACTCCATCTCAAAAATAAATAAATAAATAAATAAATAAATAAATATTAAAAAAAGAAATGGGCTGGACACGGTGGCTCACGCCTGTAATCCCAGCACTTTGGGAGACTGAGGCGAGCAGATAACGAGGTCAGGAGTTCGAGACCAGCATGGCCAACATGATGAAACCCTGTCTATACTGAAAATACAAAAATTAGCCGGGTGTGGTGGTGGGTGCCTGTAATCCCAGCTACTTGGAAGGCTGAGGCAGGAGAATCACTTGAACCTGGGAGGCCAAGATTGCAGTGAGCCAAGATCGTGCCGCTGTACTCCAGCCTGGGTGAAAGAGTGAAACTCCGTCTCAAAAAAAAAGAAAAAAAAAAGAAAAAAGACATTTACTTTTTTTTTTTTTTTTTTTTTTTTTTTTGAGACGGAGTCTCGCTCTGTCACCCAGGCTGGAGTGCGGTGGCCGGATCTCAGCTCACTGCAAGCTCCGCCTCCCGGGTTCACGCCATTCTCCTGCCTCAGCCTCCCGAGTAGCTGGGACTATAGGCGCCCGCCACCTCGCCCGGCTAGTTTTTTGTATTTTTTTAGTAGAGACGGGGTTTCACCGTGTTAGCCAGGATGGTCTCGATCTCCTGACCTCGTGATCCGCCCGTCTCGGCCTCCCAAAGTGCTGGGATTACAGGCGTGAGCCACCGCGCCCGGCCGACATTTACGTTTTAAAAGGAATAAAAAAGTCTTAAAGAAATAAGAGCTAGGCTTGGAATTTTAGAGCCCAGCCAAGAATAGAGAAGTAGGTAGCAGGCCTTCCCAGAACTCCTGAAATCGTATCTCTTGTCACGTGGCTTTCCCTGTTCAGGAGATTACTAAATGCACCAATTTTTAGCTCTTGGGTATCTTTTAGACTCACAAATCTGAGAACCTCTCCCTTCTTCCCTCTCTGCTCTTTTCTTTCTTCCCAGCCTAGACTGATGTAAAGGGGTTCCTGATGAAAAGGGGCTATAATTGGCTTCAGCATTTGGAGAGCGCTCTCCATTTTAATGCATCTGTGGAGCCTTCTAGAATCCTGTAACTGGGAATATTTTGAGGGAGTGTGTGTGGGGGCTGGGGTGGGGTGGTTGGTGTGTTGGTGCCCATGTTTGTGGGGGGAGGGGAGGGGCAAGGTTGGCTTGAGAGTTACATTTAATCCCCTTTGGCTGGATGCCTGGCTTTGTGAAGCATGGATAGAGATTGTTGGTGGAAAAAGAGATGAGAAAGCCAGTCTCATCTTTTCACATTTTTCTGCCTGTTTTATATTCTGGCTGCACTGGCAGCTGATTAAATTATGCCCACCCAGGTTAAGGGTGGGTCTGCCTTTCCCACTCCACTGACTCATATGTTAATCTCCTTTGGCAACACTCTCACAGACACACCCAGGATCAATACTTTGCATCATTCAGTCCAATCAAGTTGACACTCAGTATTAAACATCACAAGTCCACCCCTTGTCAACTTGAACCCATACACATCTCCTGAGATCATACAAATCTTCAAATAAGGACAATAATAAGGTCATAATACGCCTAATATAATACAACTGTCCTTCGTACAACCGGAAATGCACCAATCCCCAACTCAAATGCTATTACATAAAGTTAACAATACTTAAATGCTAATATGAAGTCAATAAGTGTATGTCATATAATAAAGGAAAAAGGAAGTTAAAAAACAAAAGAGATGAGAGGTATTGGCCTGAGATAGACATATTTTGCTTGTTTCTATTTCTTGGCCACTGGGTGGGAGAAACATTGAGGTAGATTATAATTCAAGAATTAATCACAATTCAAAATTAAGGTAGATTTTTCTTTAATAATATTAAAAATAATGTAATTACGGCCGGGCGTGGTGGCTCACGCCTGTAATCCCAGCACTTTGGGAGGCCGAGACGGGCGGATCACAAGGTCAGGAGATTGAGACCATCCTGGCTAACATGGTGGAACCCGTCTCTACTAAAAATACAAAAAAATTAGCCGGGCGTAGTGGTGGGCGCCTGTAGTCCCAGCTACTCGGGAGGCTGAGGCAGGAGAATGGCCTGAACCCGGGAGGTGGAGCTTGCAGTGAGCCGAGATCGCGCCACCGCACTCCAGCCTGGGCGACTGAGCAAGACTCCGTCTCAAAAAAAAAAAGAAAAAAAATGTAATTACAACACTAATACATTTTAATTGTTAACAAAGTTAAAGACAAAGAAAAGGACGCAGAAGCAGCAGCTAAAAATCACCCAATATCTTACCACCCCAAAAAAGCACTGTTATTAATAATAATTTGATATATTTTGCCAGTGTTTTTCCCTGCATATATACATGTGTTAATTTTAATAAGATTGTATCATAAACTATATATAGTTTTGTAACCTTTTCTCTCTAACAAAATATTATTACTATTTTGCCATTGTTAAATATTTTCACATAACTTTATTATTTTACAATTTTTTTTTTTGAGATGGCGTCTCATGCTGTCACTCAGGCTGGAGTGTGCAGTGGTGTGATCTCGGCTCACTGCAACCTCCACCTTCTGGGTTCAAGCAAACCTCTCACCTCAGCCTCCTGAGTATCTAGGATTATAGGCATGTGCCACCATACCTGGCTATATTTTACAATTTTTAATTTAACTTTCGAATGTCTTACCTGCACATGTGACAAAATGCAAAGGATATGAAAAGGTTTATATTGTTTCCTTCTCTTTCTCACCCTTCTTTTCCAGCCACACAGTTCCCCTTTCAGAAGGCAACTTCTTGTGAATCTATCCAAAAACCTACTATACATTTATAAGCAAATACATATATACATGCATACCTTTTTTTACACAAACGGTAGCATATTATACATCCATTCTGCACCTTTAAAAACAAAAACAGCCTGGGCGTGGTGTCTCGTGCCTGTAATCCAAGCACTTTGAGGCCGAGGCAGGCGGATCACTTGAGGTCAGGAGTTCGAGACCAGCCTAGCCAACATGGTAAAACCTCATCTCTACTAAAAATACAAAAGTTAGGCCAGGTGTGGTGGCTCACCCCTGTAATCTCAGCACTTTTGGAGGCCAAGGCAGGCAGATCACCTGAGGTCAGGAGTTCGAGACCAGCCTGGCCAACATGGCGAAACCCCATCTCTACTAAAAATACAGAAATTAGCTGGGTGTGGTGGTAGGTGCCTGTAATCCCAGCTACTCTGGAGGCTGAGGCAGGAGAATTGCTTGAGCCCAGGAGGCAGAGATTGCAGTGAGCTGAGATGGTGCCACTGCACTCCAGCTTGGGCGACAGAGCAAGACTCTGTCTCAAAAAACAAAAACAAAAAACAGACAACCCCAAGACAAAACACTGAGTCTTGGAGATCCTTCCTTATCAGCACATAAAGATTTATCTCATTCTTTTTTGGTTTTTGGTTTTTTTTTTTTTTTTTTTTTTTTTCCAAGACAGGGCCTCACTCTGTTGCTCAGGCTGGAGTGCAGTGGTGCAGTCATGGCTCACTGCAGCCTCCACCTTCGAGGCTCAGGCCATCATCCTGCTTCAGCCTTCTTAGTAGCTGGGACCACAAGGCCCATGCCACCATGCCTGGCTTTTTAAAAAAAAATTTTTGTACAGGCAGAGTCTCCCTATGTTGCCCAGGCTGGTCTCCAACTCCTGGTCTCAAGGATCCTCCAGCCTCGACCTCCCAAAGGGCTGGGATTACACCTCACATGAGCTAGCTCATTCAACTGTATAATTTGTTGTAGGGATAGGCCATTATTTAACCAGGCCTCTGTTGGTGGACGTTAAGGGTTGTTCTAATCATCTGTTATCACAAACAGTTGAATGACCTTGTATAAATATTTTTTGCATATGTGCAGTATGTCTACAGGATAATTTTTTCGAAGTGGAGGTGATAAGGCATATGCATTTAAAAATGTGAGGCTATTTCGCCTTTCATAGAGTTGGCTCCAGTTTCTATGTACCCTCAGCAGTATGTGTGAATATCTATTTACTCACATTGTCACTAGTGTAATGCATTGTCTATTTTATTTTGGCCACTTTCATAGGTAAAAATGGTGTTTCACAGTTTTAGTATGCATTTTGCTTATTAACAGTGAGGTCGAGCATTAATTAATATTAATTAATATGTTTTAATTAATGTTTAAGAGCCACTATAACATCATTTTATGATGTTATAATTTATAATAGTGATATAATTTACATACAGTGTACAGATCTTAGGCAAACAGCTTCATGAATTTTATAACATATGTAGACACCTATGTAACCACTACACAGATCAAGATCTAGAATATTTCTGTCACTCCTGAAAGCTCCTTCATATCCTCTTCCTGTCAATACGACGTGTATGTTGTTATCACAATAGCAGGTAGCTACTATTTTGACTTCTAGTGCTACAGATAAGTTCTGTCCATTCTTGAACTTCATATAAAGGGAGTAATACAGTATGTGCTCTTTTGTGTTTAGATTCTTTCAACATGTTTTTGAGATATATTGACATTCTATTTATTAATATTCTATTATGATATATTTATTTTATTTTATTTTTGAGACAGTCTCAGTTGCTCAGGCTGGAGTGCAGTGGCATAATCTCGGCTCACTGCAACCTCTGCCTCCTGGGTTCAAGCGATTCTTGTGCCTCAGCCTCCCAAGTAGGTGAGATTACAGGCATGCACCACTATGCGCGGCTAATTTTTGTATTTTTAGTAGAGACAGGGTTTCACCATGTTGGCCAGGCTAGTCTCGAACTCCTGGCCTCAAGTAATCTGCCTGTCTTGGCCTCCCAAAGTGCTGGGATTACAAGCATGAGCCACCATGCCCAGCTAGTTATGGCATTATTTTAAGTAACAGTGAGGAATAAAATATATGTATATGCTATAATTTAATCCACTCCTTAGGTTAACCAGTCTCCTAAATGTTACTCCTTTAAGTAATTTCTCATTATTATAAGCAATGTGATGATAAACACCCTTGTAGCGAAATCTTGATTTCCATTATATCAATTCTTAGAAGTAGAGTTTCTGGATCATTGGATATGTAAAATTTAAGTCTTTTGAATATGCATTTTTGAATTGTTTTACGGATGTACTCACCAACCAGAAAATAATGAAAGTTCTCATTTTTTTGAACCCACATCTACACTAGGTATTACAGTGCAAATTTTGTTTTCCAGTTTGAGTGGTGAAAAGAGATTTTACCATTACAGTTTCTTTTCTTGGAAAATGTTGAACATCTTCATAGTTACTGAACATTTATATTTCTTCTTCTGTTGCTTGTTTCTAGTTCTTGTTCACCTTTTTCTGTGTAGTTTTTGTCTTTTTGTTACTAATTTATGAGAGTTTTTAAGGCGGGGCATAGTGGCTCACGCTTGCAATCCTAGTGCTTTGGGAGGCTGAGGTGGGTGGATTGCCTGAGCCCGGGAGTTTGAGACCAGCCTGGGCAACATGGTGAGACCCTGCCTCTACAAAAAATAAACAAAATTAGGCAGGTATAGTGGCATGTGCCTGTGGTCCCAGCTACTTGGGAGGATTGCTTGGGCCCGGGAGGTTAAGGCTGCAGTGAGCTGTGATTTCGCCACTGTACTCCAGCCTGCATGACAGATGAGAACCTGACTCAAGAAAAAGAAAATAAAATAAAAAAATAGAGATTTTTTGTTTGTTTATTTGTTTGTTTGTTTGATGCAGGGTATCTCTCTGTCGCCCAGGCTGGAGTGCAGTGGCCCGGTCTTGGCTCACTGCAACCTCTGCCTTTTGAGCTCAGGTAATTCTCCCACCTCAGCCTCCCGAGTAGCTGGAATTACAGGCGTGCACCACCACACCCAGATAATTTTTGTATTTTTTGTAGAGATGGGGTTTCACCATGTTGCCCAGGCTGGTCTTAAACTCCTGACCTCAAGTGATCTGCCTGCCTCAGCCTCCCAAAATGCTGGGATTATAGGCATGAGTCACCGTGCCCAGCCCAGCAAGTATTTTGTAAAAGGAAATTTTAGCACTGGAATCCTGGTACAGACTGTGAACAGTATGGACATTTAAATATTTAATAGAATGGTCCTCCAGAAAGGTTCTATCTGTTGGTACTTTACAGAGAGCACTTTTCTAACTTCTTTTCCTTAGTGGATTCTGTTTCTTGGGTTTCAGAGGCTTTCACCACAGAGAGACTAGATGAATATTTTAGGTAGGATTTTTTTCTATAAGCCAGATTTAATTTAATTTTTTAAATATAAAAAACATTTATTAGTTTTCTTTTATATAAAGAAATATAAAGAATAAAAGAATACACAATTATCTCTTCTTTGCCATTAAAACTTTTTAAAAATATAATGCTTGAGGCCGGGCGCGGTGGCTCACGCCTGTAATCCCAGCACTTTGGGAGGCCGAGGCGGGCGGATCACAAGGTCAGGAGATCGAGACCACGGTGAAACCCCGTCTCTACTAAAAATACAAAAAATTAGCCGGGTGCGATTGTGGGCGCCTGTAGTCCCAGCTACTCGGGAGGCTGAGGCAGGAGAATGGCGTGAACCCGGGAGGCGGAGCTTGCAGTGAGCTGAGATCCGGCCACTGCACTCCAGCCTGGGCGACAGAGCGAGACTCCGTCTCAAAAAAAAAAAAAAAAAAAAAAAAAAAAAATAATGCTTGTGCATAGTTTAAAAATGTAAACCATGCAGGATGCAAAATGAAAAATAAAAGCCTTTGTCTCAGTTTCTCTCCTCAAAGTAACCACTGTTAACACTTTTGTATAATTCCTTCTAGAAAAAAAATTCTGTATATACTCATGCAATGTTATTGCTGTACCTAGAGCCACATCTCCAGCTCTAGCCATGGTTTATAACTTTCCTTAATTAGTTAAAACATATCTCCCAAACTCTGCAAACTCTGGCGTCTGTAGATCTTGAGGTTTACATTTCGGTTGGATAAAGATGGACTCTGTAATAAAACAATTTGACAAGTCAGTCACTTATGATAGAGAACAAGCATTGTCTCATTTACTCTTCCCAGAGATTTACCGCTAATGTGATTAGCCATCAAATATATTCATTGTTTAGCTCCCTAAGTTGTATTTTGTATCTTTATCATTCTTATTAGCACACGTGATATACAACATATTCCTGAATTCAACAAGGATTTGTAGATCTGAATGATTTGCTTTACAGTTCTTTCTTTTTTTCTTTTTTTTTTGAGATGAAGTCTTGCTGTTGTCCCCCAGGTTGGAGTGCAATGATGCGATGTTGGCTCACTGCAACCTCCACCTCCCAGGTTCAAGAGATTCTCCTGCCTCAGCCTCCTGAGTAGCTGGGATTACAGGTCCCCACCACCACACCTGGCTAATTTTTGTATTTTTAGTAGAGGTGGGATTTCGGCATGTTGGCCAGGCTGGTCTCGAACTCCTGACCTCAGGTGATCCGCCTGCCTCGGCCTCCCAAAGTGCTGGGATTACAGGCGTGAGCCACTACACCCGGCCCAAATTAAAACTTGTTCTGTTCTTAAAGGGAGACCTACATATCTGATTGCATATATTCCTTTCACAAAGAGAGAGAGCTTGTGTTAATGTTTCCACAGAGGCTCTCAGTGTAGACTGAATTTCATTTATATGGTAGGGAACATGCTGTACATATATGTCACTAACTTTGCATCTTTCATTTAGTACATCTGAAGATCTTTCCATATTAGGGTATGTGGATCTGTTGAGGAAGATATTTCTAGCTTGAGATACTTTTTAGTGTTAATGAATTGTTCTTCACTTTTCATCTCCTGTGGCCCTATTGTCTTTTTTCATCTGATTTCCCAGGGAGGAGTTTGGGGTAGTGGAGTGCTCAATCATCATACCACAACTAAGATCCCCTAACGCAATCTCACTGTGCAATACTCCTCTACCACAGACACAATTCCTGGCATCAGTACCTTTAGTTTCTCTTATTCTCCCACATTTCTTTTCTTTGTTTTTGTTTTTGTTTTTTGAGATGGAATCTCACTCTGTCGCTAGGCTGGAGTGCAGTGGCGCAATCTCAGCTCACTGCAAGCTCTGCCTCCTGGTTTCATGCCATTCTCCTGTCTCTGCCTCCTGAGTAGCTGGGACTACAGGCACCTGCCACCACACCCGGCTAATTTTTTATTTTTAGTAGAGACGGGGTTTCACCATATTGGCCAGGCTGGTCTTGAACTCCTGACCTCGTGATCTGCCCTCCTAAGCCTCTTAAAATGCTGGAATTACAGGTGTGAGCCACCACAACCGGCCATTCTCCCACATTTCTGTTCATTAGGGGCATTGAAGAAAAGGGTGCCTTTCTCAGCTGCTGGAAGGAGGTTGTGGTATTTCTTTTCCCTCACATCCTGCCTGCTGATGTCTGATATCTTTTATTTTCATTCCAGGGGAAGCCATATGTTTTTGACCGTGTATTCCCCCCAAACACGACTCAGGAGCAAGTTTATCATGCATGTGCCATGCAGATTGTCAAAGGTAATAGATTTCTTTTTAGAATGTCTCTTCTCAGCACCCCATTTCCTACCCGACTTATCTCCACCAGTACTCTTTCTCTACTGTCTCTTCCAGATGTCCTTGCTGGCTACAATGGCACCATTTTTGCTTATGGACAGACATCCTCAGGGAAAACACATACCATGGAGGTGAGGGTTTTAGCTCTGGTGGTTGAGGGGCTAGGAGTGTTAATGAGTGTTAAGATCAGGGAATCTCAGTGGGGGAAGATCTAGGAATCAAGGATTGCCTGGTCCAGAGGCAGATAGATGGGTACAGAGGATGAACTGAAGGGCAATATTAGGGGAAGTGTAATGGAATCCCTTCAGCCCACTGCAGTGGATCATCCTTTCCACTACTCCAGTCTTCTTTGGATCTGGAAAAGCAATGGAAGTCCAAAGGGCTACTCAATTATCTCCTTGCTCCTCTAAAAGGCAGACATGGTGGTGACCATCTCCTAACTTAGGATGTTCTTCTTATTGACTCTTGCCTTGGTGTTCACCTGCATATATCTGAGTTGTCTCAATATCCCTGAGCCCCAGCTTCACTCTCAAATGCCTTCACTCGCCAGGGAAAGCTGCACGACCCCCAGCTGATGGGAATCATTCCTCGAATTGCCCGAGACATCTTCAACCACATCTACTCCATGGATGAGAACCTTGAGTTCCACATCAAGGTGACCAGGGCACGACAGCTGGGCATTCAGATAGGGACTGGGAGGGGAAGATCTAAAATAAACCCACTGAAGAGCCTGGGCTCCCCAACTTGACTCCCTTTCCGGTTACCACAGTTCTTTGTCAAGATGTTCTCTTCTGTTCTTTTCCTCCCACCACCACTGTTTGAGCAGGTCACATTAGTGTGGGATTCCTGAACCAGATTTAAGATAGGCCCTCTTTACTTCACATTCCTTCTTTCTTCTTAACCAGGTTTCTTACTTTGAAATTTACCTGGACAAAATTCGTGACCTTCTGGATGGTGAGTGTTTTGCCCCAGTGGATGAAGGTGTGTGAGGAGGGTGGAGAAAAGAGAGCTCATACTGCACATGGAATTAGGTACCAATTGACAAGAGATGCAGAGGGCACACAGCACCCAAGTCCTTTGGCTCCATTCGCCAGAATTACCAAAAACTGAGAAGGTCAGGAGATGGACTTAGGAGCCCAGGACTACATATACACAGTTTGAGAGGATCTGGGGCTGGGGTGCAGGAGCCCTAAGGAGAAGGAGGAGGAACTGAGCCTTCAGCTCATGCAGGGAGTTTAGGCTTCACAGGGAGAGTCTTCCTTTAGCACAGAGAAGAAAACCACCATCTGAGCCGACTGCAAGGTGCAGGTGGGGGCGGTAGAAGTACTAGTCTTGCTCTCACCCTGCATTCTTTCGATTTAGTGACCAAGACAAACCTGTCTGTGCACGAGGACAAGAACCGTGTGCCATTTGTCAAGGTGAGAGTGGGTGTGGGGCACCTATGTGGGTCCAGTGTATTGAGAGTGTGGGTTGGGGAGGATCATAGGTCAGTGACTCTGAAGTTGGAGAGTGGATATCCTGGAGGAATGAGATGTGTCTAGGGGCCAGGGAGAGTCTAGGGGATCAGAAACTGTCTTGGCTGGGCATGGTGGCTCACGCCTGTAATCCCAGCACTTTGGGAGGCTGAGGTGGGTGGATCACTTGAGGCCAGGAGTTCGAGACCAGCCTGGCCAATATAGTGAAACCCCGTTTCTACTAAAAATACAAAAAATTAACTGGGCGTGGTGGCTCACGCCTGTAATCCCAGCTACTTGGGACACCGAGGCAGGAGAATCTCTTGAACCTGGGAGGCAGAGGTTGCGGTGAGCCGAGATTGCACCACTGCACTCCAGCCTGGGCGACAGAGTGAGAACCTGTCTTTAAAAAAAAGAAGAAGAAAAGAAAAGATACTGACTTGAAAGGTCATTGGTCAGTGTGCATGCAGTTTAATTTGCAAATCAAAGTTTAGTGGAAGACATGCCTGGGGGCTGTGGCTCATGCCTGTAATCCCAACACTTTAGGAGGCTGAGGTGGGAGGATCACTTGAGGAGTTCAAGATCAGCCTGGCCAACATAGCAAGACCCTGTCTCTTATTTAATTTAATTTTTTTTTTTGAGACAGAGTCTTGCTCTGTTGCCCAGGCTGGAGTACAGTGGCTCGATCTAGGGTCACTACAACCTCCCCATCCCGGGTTCAAGTGATTCTCCTGCCTCAGGCTCTCGAGTAGCTGAGACTACAAGCATGTGCCACCACGTCTGGCTAATTTTAGTATTTTTAGTAGAGACGGGGTTTCACCATGTTGGCCAGGCTGGTCTCAAACTCCTGACCTCAGGTGATCTGCCCACCTCAGCCTCCCAGTGTGCTGGGATTACAGGCGTGAGCCACTGCAACACTGTTTTCTTTTTTCTTTTTCTTTTTTTTTTTTTTGAGACAGAATTTCTCTCTCGTTGCCCAGGCTGGGGTACAATGGCGCCTGATCTTGGCTCACTGCAACCTCAGCCTCCTGGGTTCAAGCAATTCTCCTGCCTCAGCCTTCTGAGTAGCTGGAATTACAGGCATGTGCCACCAAGTCTGGCTAATTTTGTATTTTTAGTAGAGACGGGATTTTGCCATGTTGGCCAGGCTGGTCACGAAATCCTGACCTCAGGTTTACACCCGCCTTGGCCTCCCAAAGTGCTGGGATTACGGGCGTGAGCCACCGTGCCCACTGCTGTTTCAAAAAAGTAGTAAATACACAAGATAAAAATAAATACAAAGTTGGGCGCGGTGGCTTACACCTGTAATCCCAGTACTTTCGGAGGCCAAGGCAGGCGGATCACGAGGTCAGGACTTTGAGACCAGCCTGACCAACATGGTAAAACACCATCTCTACTAAAAATACAAAAAGTAGCTGGGTGTGGTGGCAGGCGCCTGTAATCCCAGCTTCTTGGGAGACTGAGGCAGGAGAATCGCTTGAACCCGGGAGGTGGAGGTTGCAGTGAGCCGAGATCTCGACACTGCTCTCCAGTCTGGGCAACAGAGCTCCATCTCAAAAGGAAAAAAAATAATAATAAAAATAAATAAATAAATACAAACTTAAAAAACAAAGCGTATGGGTCACTGTCCATTTGTCCCCCACAGGGTTGTACTGAACGCTTTGTGTCCAGCCCGGAGGAGATTCTGGATGTGATTGATGAAGGGAAATCAAACCGTCATGTGGCTGTTACCAGTGAGTGAGGAGACAAGGGGATCTCTCGAGTCTGAGGATCCACCTGTGTTCTGTGTCCTTTGGGGTGGAGGGACTCAAAAGTGAGCAAGGAAACACTGTGCCCCACAGAGGAGGAGGACCCTTTGTCTGTAGGACCCTGCTGCCTGGGAGATGTGGCAGCAGGGCTAGTTCTGGTGGGTGCCTTCTCTCTGGGTGGGCGGGACTGGGGTCAGTGGAAGCCTGGGGCTGAGGACCTCAGTTCTGCAGAGTGGTGCAGTTCCTGTTTCTCCCTTGCTCCTGCAGACATGAATGAGCATAGCTCTCGGAGCCACAGCATCTTCCTCATCAACATCAAGCAGGAGAACATGGAAACGGAGCAGAAGCTCAGTGGGAAGCTGTATCTGGTGGACCTGGCAGGGAGTGAGAAGGTAGGGGGTCCTGTGGATATGGGGCGGGTGGAAGCCTTGGCTCTTTTCTTTTTTTTTTTTTGAGACAGAGTCTCACTCTGTCGCCCAGGCTGGATTGCAGTGGCACCATCTCGGCTCACTGCAACCTCTGCCTTCTGGGTTGAAGTGATTCTCCTGCCTCAGCCTCCCAAGTAGCTGGGATTACAGGTGCCCGCCACCATGCCTGGCTAATTTTTTTTGTATTTTTAGTAGAAATGAGATTTCACTATGTTGGCCAGGCTGGTCCTTGGCTCTTTTTTTTTTTTTTTGAGACAGATTCTTGCTCTGTCACCCAGGCTGGAGGAGTGCAGTGGCACGCTGTCCGCTCACTGCAACCTCCGCCTCCCAGGTTCAAGTGATTCTTCTGCCTCAGTCTCCCAAGTAGCTGGGATTACAGGCTCCTGCCACCAAGCCCGGCTAATTTTTGTATTTTTAGTAGAGACGGGGTTTCACCATGTTGGCCAGGCTGGTCTCGAACTCCTGACCTCATGATCTGCCTGCCTCAGCTTCCCAAAGTACTGGGACTACAGGCATGAGCCACTGTGTCCGGCCAGCTGTTTTTTAACTAAAAAATGATTTGTATTGGGATATAATTCACATACCATAAAGTTCACCATTTTAAAGCGCAATTCAGTTGTTTGTAGTATGTTCCCAAGGTTGTACAACCATTACGCTATCCACTGTCATCATCCATTCACAGTCACTCTCCATTTTCTCTCTTTTTTTTTTTTTTGAGATGGAGTCTCGCTCTACCGCCCAGGCTGGAGTGCAGTGGCCGGATCTCGGCTCAGTGCAAGCTCTGCCTCCCGGGTTTACACCATTCTCCATTGTCTCTTAACCCCATCCCCTGTCAATTTCTAATCTACTTTCTGTCTCTATGGATTTGCCTATCCTGAACATTTCATATAAATGGAATCATATGGCTGGGCGCAGTGGCTCACACCTGTAATCCCAGCACTTTGGGAGGCTGAGGCTGGTGGATCACCAGCCTGGCCAACATGGAGAAACCCCATCTCTACAAAAAATGCAAAATTAGCCAGGCATTTGTGGCACATGCCTGTAATCCCAGCTACTCAGGAGGCTGAGGCAGGATAACCTATTGAACCTGGGAGGCGGAGGTTGTGGTAAGCTGAGATCGCACCATTGCACTCCAGCCTGGGAACAAGAGTGAGACTCTGTCTCAGAAAAAAAAAAACAAAAAAGCAAAACGGAATCATATAATATGTGGCAGGCGTTAGGGGCAATGTGGTGTTTGACAAGAGAGTTTAGGGGAACAGAAGAAGGGCCTTCCCCAATCCCAGCCAAGGATCTCTTTTACTCCATCTTCTTCCCCATTCCTTCCTTTCTCCGTGGACTGAGCCCTGGAATGAGGTAGTGACAGCCCTCTCCATGTGCAGCTGCTCATATACACTCATCTCTTACTGCCCTGGTAGGTCAGCAAGACTGGAGCAGAGGGAGCCGTGCTGGATGAGGCAAAGAATATCAACAAGTCACTGTCAGCTCTGGGCAATGTGATCTCCGCACTGGCTGAGGGCACTGTGAGTGATCCTTAGGTCCCCTCACCCCTCAAGCCCCACCCCGTTTCCTCCCCCACCTGCTAATGCCACCATATAATCATGCCCCAATTCATGGGTTGCTTGATCCCCGGGTGACACCACTATCCTTTCTGATTCCCTGTTGAATTTTATTTGTTTATTTCTGATTCATGGTCTCCTTCCTCCCCCAGAAAAGCTATGTTCCATATCGTGACAGCAAAATGACAAGGATTCTCCAGGACTCTCTCGGGGGAAACTGCCGGACAACTATGTTCATCTGTTGCTCACCGTCCAGTTACAATGATGCAGAGACCAAGTCCACCCTGATGTTTGGGCAGCGGTCAGTGGCAGGGTCCCCAGAGGGATCCCTGGTACCCAGCTTCCCATCCCAGCCCCTGCGGCTCTCTCCTCAGGGTCACCCAAGTCTAACGTACGTCTCATATCTTTGTTCCTCTTCTCCTCACCCAGGGCAAAGACCATTAAGAACACTGCCTCAGTAAATCTGGAGTTGACTGCTGAGCAGTGGAAGAAGAAATATGAGAAGGAGAAGGAGAAGACAAAGGCCCAGAAGGAGACGATTGCGAAGCTAGAGGCTGAGCTGAGCCGGTGGCGCAATGGTTAGAGATGGATAGATGGGAGTGAGGGGCAGTGGGGGGAGGAGGAGGAGGAGGAGGCGGCTTGGGAGCCAACTCTGTTTGGGTGATGTTTCTGGCCAGTTCAGTCTCCAGGAAGAAGGACTGTGTTTCTGGACAGGTGCAGTAGAGCAGTCATGAGGGAAGGGAGGGGCCTGACTACCTACCTCCCAGACTCCCAAAAGGTAGAAGGTCCACCTGGCAAGAGAGTTCAAGGGCCCAGAGGTCTTGGCATGCAGAATGAGAAGGAAGAACTCGTGGATGCAGCTTCTTCTCCCATCCCTCACCTTGTCCTGCCCCTTTGCAGGAGAGAATGTGCCTGAGACGGAGCGCCTGGCTGGGGAGGAGGCAGCCCTGGGAGCTGAGCTCTGTGAGGAGACCCCTGTGAATGACAACTCATCCATCGTGGTGCGCATTGCGCCCGAAGAGCGGCAGAAATACGAGGAGGAGATCCGCCGCCTCTATAAGCAGCTTGACGACAAGGTGAGGGTGGCCAGGCAGGGCACTGAGACACGCCGGGTGGGATGAGAGGTAGAGGATCAAAGAAAATCACTTATATTGCTTCTTCCTGGTTTTAAAAGGGATAAATGCTCATGCTTGAAATGTGGAAAAATCAATATAAATGTATAGAAGAAAATTAAAATCATCCACTATTCAGAGATAACACTTAACACTTTTTGTTTTTCTCTGTACATATACCATGCAATTGAGATATACTGTATATGTAATTTTTAAAAAATTTTTTTTCTGAGACAGAGTCTTGCTGTGTCACCCAGGCTAGAGTGCAGTGGCACGATTGTGGTTCACTGCAACCTCTGCCTCTCGGGTTCAAGTGATTCTCCTGCCTCAGCCTCCAGAATAACTGGGATTACAGGCACGTGCCACCATGCCCGGCTAATTTTTGTATTTTTGGTAGAAATGGTATTTCACCATGTTGGCTAGGCTGGTCTCAAGCTCCTGACCTCTGGTGATCTACCCGCCTCAGCCCCCCGAAGTGCTGGGATTACAGGTGTGAGCCACCGTGACCAGCCTGTATATGTAATTATGTCAGCATTATATTATGCACGGTTTCCTACTTCGTTAATAATTCTTGGTCGGGTACAGTGGCTCATGCCTGTAACACCAGCACTTTGGGAGGCCAAAGCAGGTGGATCACCTATGGTCAGGAGTTCGAGACCAGCCTGACCAACATGGAGAAACCCTGTCTCTACTAAAAATACCAAAAAAAAAATTTAGCTAGGTGTGGTGGTGCATCCCTGTAGTCGCAGCTACTTGGGAGGCTGAGGCCAAAGAATCACTTGAACCTGGGAGGTGGAGGTTGCAGTGAGCCGAAATTGTGCATTAGCACTCCAGCCTGGGCAACAAGAGCAAAACTCTGTCTCAAAAAAACAAAAAAAATGATGATAATAATAATTATTCATAAAAACATTTTTATTTTCATTTATTATTGTTATTTTGCTTTGAGAGAAAGAGTCTTGCTTTGTTACCCAGGCTGAAGTGCAGTGGTGCAGTAATAGCTCACTGCAGCCTCAAACTCCTGGACTCAAGGGATCCTCCCCCACCTCAGCCTCCGAAGCAGCTGGGACTACAGGTGCACACCACCACAACCAGCTAATTTTTTTTTTTTTTTGGTAGAAATGGAGTTTCACTTTGTTGCCCAGGCTGGTCTCAAACTCCTGGCCTCAAGCGATCCTCCCGCCTTGGCCTTTCATTGCACTGGGATTACAGGCATGCACCACCAGGCTAGCTAATATTTTAAATTTTTTGTAGAGACAAGAGTTTCACTATATTGCCCAGGCTGGTCTTGAACTCCTGGCCTCAGGTGATCCTCTTGTAGGATATGGGGTTTCTAACTCAAAGCTTATACTATCTGGATTTTTATTAGGATCCTGCCTCTACCCCCAAACTTCTTACGTCTAAACTGGAAGGAGTAGCTTCCCTTCACCTGTCTTTCCCTGTTGCCTCCAACAGGATGATGAAATCAACCAGCAAAGCCAACTCATAGAGAAACTCAAGCAGCAAATGCTGGACCAGGAAGAGGTAACAGGAGGGAGGGCAGGACCTGAGAGCAAAGGGGTTCTGTTCATCCCTGGAAGGCATGGAATAGACCTTTTTAAAATCAGATGGAAGAAGGGGCTTTGTGCTTAGGGATTAATCACTCCCGCAAGCAATAGAAGTCTGGGAACCTCACTGGGGCTTTTCTTTTCTTTTTCTTTTTTTTTCTTTCTTTCTTTCTTTTTTTTTTTTTAGAGATGGAGTCTCAATTTGTTACCCAGGCTGGAATGCAGTGGTGCAGTCTCAGCTCACTGCAGCCTCGATCTTCCAAGGTCAAGCAGTCCTCCTGCCTCAGCCCCCTAAGTAGCTGGGACTACAAGTGCACCACCACACATGGCTAATTTTTGTATTTTTTGTAGAGATGGAGTTTCGCCACGTTACTCAGGCTGGTCTCAAACTCCTGAGCTCAGGCAATCCGCCTAGCTAGGCCTCCCAAAGTGTTGGGATTACAGGCGTGAGCCACTGTGCACGGCTGGGGCTTTTCTTAAAGCACAAATTTTAGAGTCTGGGGGCTTCTTCATTATTCATTCTGTTGCCCTATTTCTATGAAGCCTAAAGCCTACTTCCTCTTAACTCTTTATTTTGGGTGGGAGTGCTCAGCTTCCCAGACCCAAGGCCATAGAAGTGGTCACTGGCAGTGAGCTTTCCCACATGCCACTCCTCTCCCTTGAAGCTGCTGGTGTCCACCCGAGGAGACAACGAGAAGGTCCAGCGGGAGCTGAGCCACCTGCAATCAGAGAACGATGCCGCTAAGGATGAGGTGAAGGAAGTGCTGCAGGCCCTGGAGGAGCTGGCTGTGAACTATGACCAGAAGTCCCAGGAGGTGGAGGAGAAGAGCCAGCAGAACCAGCTTCTGGTGGATGAGCTGTCTCAGAAGGTGGTAAGTGGTGTACCAATGGCCCAACAGCTCCCTGACCACAGAACATCTCCCATATTGAGGGAACCTCTGCATCCTTCCAGGGCGGTATGGTGGCTGCACCTCTGCCCTGCTGTTCAGTGCATTGTGAGTCCCTCCCCAACCCTGTCACTGCACTTTCCCCTCGAAGTCCCTCTCCCTTCCAGACTCTCTTGCAGGGCCTATGTTCTCTTCATAGCAGCCCTCAGGGTCTTGCTTGAAGGGAGAGGCCTCTGCCTGGGCTGGGCAGGGGAGCCGGAGGATGGCAACAGGAATGACCTGAGGGGCTGTCCCCAGGCCACCATGCTGTCCCTGGAGTCTGAGTTGCAGCGGCTACAGGAGGTCAGTGGACATCAGCGAAAACGAATTGCTGAGGTGCTGAACGGGCTGATGAAGGATCTGAGCGAGTTCAGCGTCATTGTGGGCAACGGGGAGATTAAGCT
This sequence comes from Macaca thibetana thibetana, assembly GCF_024542745.1. Classification (NCBI taxonomy): domain Eukaryota; kingdom Metazoa; phylum Chordata; class Mammalia; order Primates; family Cercopithecidae; genus Macaca; species Macaca thibetana. The sequence goes on from NC_065588.1 coordinate 53,877,809, forward strand.
GGTGAGTGGTGAGAGACAGCAGTCTTGTTCAGGCTGGGCACTAGTGGAAGATGCAAGATGAGCCATCCAGGCCTTCGCAGATACTGAGAAAGGCAGCCAGAGAGCCAGGGAACATGCCTTTGACCCAGACCCAGGAAGACAGGTAGAGGCTTGCATAGACCCAATTGAAAAGATACATTCTAGGTTGGGTGCAGTGGCTCACGGCTGTAATCCCAGCACTTCGGGAGGCCAAGGCGGGCGGATTGCTTGAGGTCAGGAGTTCGAGACCTGACCTCACCAACATGGTGAAACCCTGTCTCTACTAAAAATACAAAAATTAGCCAGGCATGGTGACGTATACCTGTAATTCCAGCTGCTCAGGAGACTGAGGTAGGAGAATCGCTTGAACCTGGGAGGTGGAGGTTACAGTGAAATGAGATCACACCACTGCACTCTAGCCTGGGTTATAGAGTAAGACTCTGCCAAAAAAAAAAAAAAAATTCTAAAGGGTACTGAATAAAGAAGCAATGGAGGCCAGGCATGGTGGTTCACATCTGTAATCCCAACATTTTAGGAGACTGAGATAGGCGGATCACTTGAACCCAGGAGTTCATGACCAGCCTGGGTGACACAGTGAAACCTTATCTTTACAAAAAATGCAAACAATTAGCGGGGCGTGGTGGCACATGCCTGTAGTCCCAGCTACTTGAGAGGCTGAGGTGGGAGAATCACCTGAGTATGGGAGGTTGAGGCTGCAGTGAGCCATGATTGAGCTACTGCACTCCAGCCTGGGTGACAGAGCCAGACCCTGTCTTAAAAAAAAATGAGGCTGTACACGGTGACTCACGCCTGTAATCGCAGCACTTTGGGAGCCGAGGCGGGCAGATCACCTGAGGTCGGGAGTTCGAGACCAGCCTGACCAACATGGAGAAACCCTGTGTCTACTAAAAATACAAAATTAGCCAGGTGTGGTGACTCATGCGTGTAATCCCAGCTACTTGGGAGGCTGAGGCAGGGGAATCGCTTAAACCCGGGAGGCAGAGGTTGCAGTGAGCCGAGATCACACCACTGCACTCCAGCCTGGGCAACAAGAGCGAAACTCCATCTCAAAAAAATAATAATAATAATAATTGGGAGGCCAAGGTGGGCTGATCACGAGGTCAGGAGATCGAGACCATACTGGCTAACACAGTGAAACCCCGTCTCTACTAAAAAAATACAAAAAATTAGCCGGGCATGGTGGCGGGTGTCTGTAGTCCCAGCTACGCAGGAGACTGAGGCAGGAGAATGGCGTGAACCCGGGAGGCGGAGCTTGCAGTGAGCAGAGATGCACCGCTGCACTCCAGCCTGGGCAACAGAGCGAGACTGCGTCTCAAAAAAAAAAAATAATAATAATAATAAAAAGAAGTAGCAACAGAGCAGTGTTTACAGCAGCAGTTAGAGGTGGGACATAGATACAGAGTTAAGAATGAAATATGCAAATCTGTGGGTGTGAGAATAATCTGCGTGATTGAGCAGATCAAAATAAAATCATGTTGCTTTATAAGATTTATTTATAAGTGGGGGACTGTCAGAATTGGATTTTTTTTTTTTTTTTTTTTTGAGACAGAGTCTTGCTCTATTGGCCAGGCTGGAGTGCAGTGGTGTTATCTTGGCTCACTGCAACCTCCGCCACCTCAGTTCAAGTAATTCTCCTGCCTCAGCCTCCCTAGTAGCTGGGACTACAGGCACACACCACCACTCCCGGCTAATTTTTTGTATTTTTAGTAGAGACAGGGTTTCACCATATTGGCCAGGCTGTTCTCGAACTCCTGACCTTGTAGTCCACCCACTTCGGCCTCCCAAAGTGCTGGGATTACAGGCATGAGCCACCGAGCCCAGCCCAGAATTGAATTTTTTTTTTTGAGATGGAGTCTCACTCTGTCGCCCAGGCTAGAGTGCAGTGGTGATCTCAGTTCACTGCAACCTCCGCCTCCTGGGTTCAAGCGATTCTCCTGCCTCAGCCTCTTGAGTAGCTGGGATTACAGACATGTGCCATGATGCCTGGCTAATTTTGTATTTTTAGTAGAGACAGGATTTCACCACCATGTTGGCCAGGCTGGTCTTGAACTCCTGACCTCAAGGTGATCCACCCACCTCGGCCTCCCAAAGTGCTGGGATTACAGGCGTGAGCTACTGCACCCAGACAGACTTGGATTTTTAAATGCGGGCAGAGGAATTTAACGTGAAATGCCAGTGATAGAGAGCTGCTAAAGGTCGTTTGGAAAATACCAATCCCATTTGAGTCCCTGCATACGTGGGTGTGTGTGGGTAGGTAAAAGGTGGGAGGGAACGGATAAAGCTTCCCAGCAGCCAAGAAGCATCTCTTCCTCCTTTACTCACCCTTAGCCAGTGGAGATCAGTGGGGCCATCGAGGAGGAGTTCACTGTGGCCCGACTCTATATCAGCAAAATCAAGTCAGAAGTCAAGTCTGTGGTCAAGCGGTGCCGGCAGCTGGAGAACCTCCAGGTGGAATGTCACCGCAAGATGGAAGTGACTGGGCGGGAGCTCTCATCCTGCCAGCTTCTCATCTCTCAGGTGAGTGCCTAAGTTTGAGAACCTTCAGATGCCATGAGAGAAAGAAGGCTACTCTGGGGTTATGGCTAAAACTCCTAACACCCAGGTGGGTGTCAAAAGTTCTGGGGTCAAAGTTCTGGGGTCAAGTGAAAGCAAGGACAGAAAAGCTGGGGTGGCAGGGGTGCAGATCAGGGCCAAAAAAGTAAAGGCTCAGGGCGGGTACTGCCCCCTGAGCCAAGGGAGCTAAAGGAAGAGCCCCATAGGAATGGCCCCCAACCCTGCACTCTCATAGGAAGTGTAGCAGGAGGGAGGGCTGCGAGCAGAGCTGGGGTTGGAGATCTGTGCGGCCTGGGGTTGTGTTCTTTGCTCCATCTTCTTCCTCTCACCAACTTTCTCCCACCAGCACGAGGCCAAGATCCGCTCACTTACGGAATACATGCAGAGCGTGGAGCTAAAGAAGCGGCACCTGGAAGAGTCTTATGACTCCTTGAGTGATGAGCTGGCCAAGCTCCAGGCCCAGGGTGAGGCCTTCTTACTCCTCCATCCCACCATCCAGGGCAGAGAAGTCAGAAATATCAAAAGAAATCACCCCAGTGATCACTCACTCAAAGCATTAGCTTGAAATCATGGATGCCAACTCATATATTAGCCAAGATTTTGCATGTAGCTCATTTTACATGAACCATACACCCTTGTTCTCTGTTCCTGCTATATCAAATTGGACAGTCCTAACACAGAAGAACACCCCTGTGGGCCCATCCCCAGTCCTTCCCGGAGTTCTGGTCACAACATGAAGTTCTTTCTGAAAGAAGTAGGTTTGATGTCAGGTGTCTTCCCCTCTTTCCCTTAGAAACTGTGCATGAAGTGGCCCTGAAGGACAAGGAACCTGATACCCAGGATGCAGATGAAGTGAAGGTGAGTGGGGAAGGTGTCAGGGATAGTTGGGGCCTGGTGTGGTGAAAGCTGTGCTGGCTCTCACAGAGCTTGTTTCTGGGAGTCTGGCCTTTGAGCTTGGGGTGGGATTGTTTGCAGAAGGCTCTGGAGCTGCAGATGGAGAGTCACCGGGAGGCCCATCACCGGCAGCTGGCCCGGCTCCGGGATGAGATCAACGAGAAGCAGAAGACCATTGATGAGCTCAAAGAGTAAGGGTTCCCAAGGGCGACTCCAGCCCCTCCCAGTCCTGTCACCTTGCTGTGCCAACTCACATGTCCCCTCTGGATCTGATTCTTTAACATCCGTGTGTCATTCCCTCAACAATGCCACAACTTTGTAGCCCCACCTCAGGAGATACATGGAATAAGGACTAGTCCCTATCCTTGAGGCTCCCAGGGTTAGAGAGGTCAGGGTTCCTGGCTCTGTCATGGAGATGGTGGCCTGAGTCTGCCCCTGGTATCTGAAACTGGACACATCAATTCTAACTGGACTCGTTTAAGAAGGAAGATGTTTGAAGAGCTGGTCTTCTCTTCCCCCTCATTAACATCTTTTTCCCCCCTCTCCATTACCTCCTGATGCTCTGTAGCCTAAATCAGAAGCTCCAGTTAGAGTTAGAGAAGCTTCAGGCTGACTACGAGAAGCTGAAGAGTGAAGAACATGAGAAGAGCACCAAGCTGCAGGAGCTGACGTGAGTGGCATGGATTTGCCTGTAAGCCCACAGCCTTGTAGGCTCAGAACTGCGAACTCAGACATGCTTGCAGAGGCAGGATACACACGCAGACATGATGGGGTGACTCGTGGGAAAAATATGATGGGGTAGGGAAGGAACAAAAAGGACACTCTCAGCAATGACTGCCGTTGAGTATTCACAGTATGGAAGGAGGTTTATGATGTTCTATTCAGTGTAAAATGCAGGTTACAAAACCATATGCATGGTATGATCCCATAAAAATGGATACATGGATATATAGGCATAGAAAAAAGAGTCTGGAAAGATGGACACTAGAAGGTTAATGTTGGTTTGATCTGTGAATAGTAGAATCATAGGCTTTTTATAAAAACTCGGCTTATCTCTCTCTTTAAAATTCTTTTCTAATTTTTGCACAGCAAACATGAGTAACTTGTGTAATAAACAATAATAGGCTGGCTGTGATGGCTCACACCTGTAATCTCAGCACTTTGGGAGGCCGAAGCAGGTGGACTGCTTGAGCTCAGTAGTTCAAGACTAGCCTGGGCAATGTGGCAAAACCCTGTCTCTACTAAAAATACGAAAATTAGCTGGGCATGGTGGCATACGTCTGTGGTCCCAGATGCTTGGGAGGCTGAGGTGGGAAGGATCCCCTGAGCCCAGGAGGTTGAGGCTACAGTGAGCCATGATTGTACCACTGTACTCTATCTAGCCTAGGTAACAGAATGAGACCCTGTTTCAAAAAGGAACAATAATAGTAATACTTAAATGGAGATAAAAGTAATAGAGGAAGAGGCAGGAGGAAGGAGAGTCCTGAGGGATCTTTCCATTTCCCTTATTTCTCTTGCTACAGATTTCTGTACGAGCGACATGAGCAGTCCAAGCAGGACCTCAAGGGTCTGGAGGAGACAGTTGTGAGTGGTTCCCTTCTGTGCCAAATTCACAGGACTGGGGAGTGGGAAGGCTTCATTTCTTCCTAACCCTATTCCTCCTGCCCTTTTTCAGCCATTCTGTAGCATAATCAAGACACATTTTTTGCTAAAGGATGAGTGACTCACTGTAGAAACTGGAGGTTCCTATAATTCTGGAGGAATAGGACAGACCTGGTATCTGGCTATTCCCAATTTTTCATCATTCTTTCCAGGCCCGGGAACTCCAGACCCTCCACAACCTTCGCAAGCTGTTCGTTCAAGACGTCACGACTCGAGTCAAGAAAGTGAGTGCTGTCCTTGGGGTCTTATCAGCCCCCACATCCTCCTCCCATCCTTAGGTTTCTCCCTCCCCTGTTGCCCTCCATGGGACTGGCTTGACCTGGTCTTGGTGGGATCTGTTTGGCCTTGGGACAGCTGCGTCTTTCCTTCTATCTGTTCTCAGAGTGCAGAAATGGAGCCCGAAGACAGTGGGGGGATTCACTCCCAAAAGCAGAAGATTTCCTTTCTTGAGAACAACCTGGAACAGCTTACAAAGGTTCACAAACAGGTAAGAGGCTGCTGAAGGAGTGAAGAGAACTTTTGAGGCCAGGTACCTAGGATACCAAATCCTCAGAGGCCCCTTGGATTCAGGAAAATCTAGTTGCATTTTTTCCTTACTGTTCGCTTTTACTTTCCCTACTAATCCCTTCTTTATACAATATTTGGTCCACTTTTACCTTGTTCTTTGTTTTATGCCTGTATTCCCTTCTCAAAGTTTCTAACCCACGTCTGCTCAAAGTGGAATTCCCTAGGCCTACCTTGGAGGGAGAGGTTGAAACTGACAAAGTCATGGACTGTACATATACAGGAGGGAAACTGGTTAGACATTACCCAGAGATGGAAGGCAGGGAGACGAGAAGAAGCAAGGGAGTTGGGCTTCTCTCCTGGAGAGAACTCCATCGTCTAGGTCTGGGACAGGCATGCAGGGACATTAAATGATGTCCCTGGCCAGGCACAGTCGTGCACGCCTGTAGTCCCAGCACTTCAGGAAGCCGAGGCAGGCGGATCACTTGAGCACAGCAGTTCAAGACCAGCCTGGGCAACATGGCGAAACCCCATTTCTACAAAAAATACAAAAATTAGCCGGATGTGGTGGTGCACACACATAGTCTCAGCTACTTGGGAGGCTGAGGTAGGGTGATTGCTTGAGCCCAGGAAGTAGAGGCTGCAGTGAGCTGGGATCATGCCACTGCACTCCAGCCTAGGTAACAGAGTGAGACCCTGTTTCAATTAAAAAAAAATGTCCCTGAGATGGTCCAGCCAGCCCCTGGTTGGGGCCGCAGTCAAAACTCCTGTGTATTAAGTTGCTGCCTCTCTGTCCCACTCCTTGCTGCTGCGGTTCTTTAGGTGGATGACTGGGTTTCAAAGGTATGGGGTGGGGAGGCAGAAGGGCAGTCCAAAGGAGTCAGGACAGGAAATGTTTGGTGTGTGCTGGGCAGGGGCACTCTCACTAGCACTAACTATCTGAGCCTTGAAGACAGGCTCAGCAAGCTGTCAACGGGTCCTTTTAACTAATTCATAAAATAAACCCTAACCTATACTTCATTCCTTTCCTTTCAAATCTACCTTAAGATTCCATTTAAACTTACATTCTCACTAGCCTAGCACTTAAACTTCTTTTCCTCCCAGTATAATGCCCAGCCTATATAGTAAATATTCAGTACTTTTTTTTTTTTTTGGGTAATGCATCCCAAACCTGTGCCCAGTGATAATATACAGAGTTTATTTATTTTATTTAGGCCTGCAGAGGGCTTTGGTGCGATTTTTTTTTTTCCTTTGTTTATTATGAAACTGAGTAACAAAATTATAGAAAAGTTGAAAGGCAGATAGGAAACATTTGAAATCAATTCTGTCATTCGATTTTCATTCCTGCATTCACTTTCCCTCTCCGTCCAGATCCGTATTATATTGCTTAAAACACACACACACACACACACACACACACACACACACACACACACACACACAAAGTGTATGTGTGCCACTCTGGGCCTCTCTGTCTATGGGAAAGCCCTGCTCCATGGAGCAAGCCCCCAAAAAATTTTCCACAAAAAAACACAACCACACACTGTTTCCTTTATCTGCATTGAAGCCTCTGCCTCTGTTCAAAATCCCAAAAAACAAAAATGACTCACCTATAGGATAAATAGAGGACTCACTACAGTTTCCTACCTCAGCAGACACAAGAGTAAAAAGGAAAAGGAGATAAAAACTTCTCAGTTAACAGAATCTTAACAGCCAGGACTATAGCCCTATTATCAATTTTTTTTTTTTTTTTTTTGAGACGGAGTCTCGCTGTGTCCCCCAGGCTGGAGTGCAGTGGCGCGATCTCGGCTCACTGCAAGCTCCGCCTCCTGGGTTCACGCCATTCTCCTGCCTCAGCCTCCTGAGTAGCTGGGACTACAGGTGCCCACTACCGCGCCCGGCTAATTTTTTGTATTTTTAGTAGAGACGGGGTTTCACCGTGGTCTCGATCTCCTGACCTTGTGATCCGCCCGCCTCGGCCTCCCAAAGTGCTAGGATTACAGGCGTGAGCCACCACGCCCGGCGCCCTATTATCAATTAAACTAATGTATTGTCACAGCAAAACATTGCTTATACTCCATAAATTGTCCAAATGGAAACTGCATGGAAAAGTTTCTAGCTTGTCCCCTTGAGCCCGCGGTGTTCCCTGCTACACTGATTTACCTGCTGTCTTCCAAGGCCCTGCTCCTTTTGCAACCTATAGTGCCCCCAGTCATTGTGTGGAACCTATAAAAAGATCAGGAAGTCTTTTCTGGCTGCAGGGTGGTTGCTACCACGCTGTAGCTTAATTTCATTGGGGGAGGGATAACCCAGGAAGTCCCTGAATGTGAAGGTAATGAGTCCAAATGTTTGCGAGACCTCAAACATTTTCTTTCCTTCCTATGGGGCGGGCTCTGCCTGTCTGTGTGTGTATATCGGGGGCTCCTGAATTCCAGCTTCTGCTCCTGCACTGCACCTGCCATGCACCCATTCTCCTCAATGCCACAGTCACCAAACTGCTACTGTGCCCCTGCTGCCCCACCTTTGCATGCCCACAAAGCCCTCTCTGGGGAAGGGGGTCCTCATCCCCATGGTTGCCCTGGGGCTATTGGTCTGGCACATGCTGGGAGATGTCGGGGAGGCCAGATGGAGACGGGACAAGGCACTGCCACAAGAGTTCTGGGCTGCAGTGGAGATGGCAGGTTTTACTGCCTAAAAAATTATATAACTTTTTAATGCCTGGCCACCCACCATTCACTCTGGGGGAAGGAATGAGCTGGACAGAACAGTCCATTACATAAAGGCAATGAGGCCTTTTGAGGAAATGACATGGTCTCTGTCTTCTCTGACCCCTGATTTTTCTTTATTCTCTCTCCTCACCCCTGTCCCGTACACTCCTCTGGGTGACTGTCTTGGGTCACTTGCCTTCCTTTCCACTTCTTCCCTTTGGCTTGTCCTATAGCTGGTACGTGACAATGCAGATCTGCGTTGTGAGCTTCCTAAATTGGAAAAACGACTTAGGGCTACGGCTGAGAGAGTTAAGGCCCTGGAGGGTGCACTGAAGGAGGCCAAGGAGGGCGCCATGAAGGACAAGCGCCGGTACCAGCAGGAGGTGGACCGCATCAAGGAGGCCGTTCGCTACAAGAGCTCGGGCAAACGGGGCCATTCTGCCCAGATTGGTGAGTAGGTGTTAGCAGGCAAGGTGGGAGTATCTCCTGAAGCAAATTTAGCAAATTACTAATTGCCAAGCAACTAGATTATTGCTTCTTACATACCCCTAGCCTCATCCCACATCCCCCCAAAAAGTAAAAAAGTGATAATGTTACAAGCAACTCAGTTCAACCCCAGCTAAATGACCTCAGGGACCGGGGCAAATGCAGGGTCATAGCCTCCTCATGGTTGTTTTCTTTCTTTATTGCAGCCAAACCTGTCCGGCCTGGCCACTACCCGGCGTCCTCACCCACCAACCCCTATGGCACCCGGAGCCCTGAGTGCATCAGTTACACCAACAGCCTCTTCCAGAACTACCAGAATCTCTACCTGCAGGCCACACCCAGCTCCACCTCAGATATGTAGTGAGTGACCACAAGTGTGGGTTGGAGTCCCACCCAAGGCTCACTGGACCCTGGAAGGCATAGGGTGGGGTCAGTTATTGGTTGTGGCTTAATTATTTTTCTAAACCCTTTCTCAGCTTCATGCCTATGATTAGAAGGTGGGTGTCTGCCCTCCCAGCCTGTGGCCATGTTTGTTGTCCTCTGCTCTCTGGGGATGGGGAAGGCTGAGCAGCTCTATCGCTGAGGGTGAGTGTGGATTAGTGGTCCTCAGACTAATGGAGGGTGGGTGCCAGAGGCTGCCTCTTTCCTCTGCTCCATCCAGCTTTGCCAACTCCTGTACCAGCAGTGGAGCCACGTCTTCTGGCGGCCCCTTGGCTTCCTACCAGAAGGCCAACATGGACAATGGTGAGTGAAAAAGATGGGTAATCCCACCTTTGGGGTCCTCAGGGCTAGTTGAGAGGCATAAAAGTAAGTGACCTTAGTCTACAAAAAACACTAACTGAACCTTTCTGGTGTGCCAAGGCTTCAAATAAAAAAAAAAAAATACATATAGCCAGGTGTGGTGGCATGCACCTGTAGTCCCAGTTACTTGGGAGGTTGAGATAGGAGGAGTGCTTGAGCTCAGGAACTTAAGGCTGAAGTGCACTGTGATTACACCGGTGAACAGCCACTGCACTCAGCCTGGGCTCTAAAATAATAATAATAATAATACATATGAACAAAAAGTGACCCTTTACCTACAGCCTGAGCACTGCCCAGCCCTTTAGGTCTCAGGCTGCCTCGGAGTGAATTCCTCCTATTACCATGCCAATCCCAGCCCTTACCTTCCAGTTCCCTTTTCCTCTCCTTAGTGAGGGGCTGGGGAGACTTTTTCTCAAACAAAATAATGATATAGCTTGGGATAATTAAGGAGAAAGTGTCACAGCTTATCTTTTTCTCTAAGGGATTAAGATGGGAGAGGGTTTGGGCAAACTGTTTCTAACACCCAGTCTCCTTTTTTCTTCTTCTAATCCTGTGTTCTCAATGATGATCTCTTCAGGAAATGCCACAGATATCAATGACAATAGGTACAACAGTCCCCACTACCCCTGGGTTCTCTGGGTGGGACTAGAAGAAATGATTAAATTTCCCTTGTGCCCCACTTGGAGGTTCCTGGATCCCTGGGGGAAGGAGGAGGGAGTGAGACTCATTCTTTTCATCACTGTGTTGTCCAGGAGATCCAGTCACTCCCCTGCCTCAGTGCAGAATATCTCCCCTCCTCCAATCCCATCTTGCTTCTTCCTATTCCAGTGATAAGGTCTGGGTGAAAACATCATGGGCATCTGATGACTGCGTTTCTCACCTACCTTTGGGAGCCTTGTGACATTGGACAAGTCATTTACGTCCCTCTGGCCTTGAATTTCCCTGCATTCCTGTAAAACGCAAATAGTCCCTGCCCTTTGTGATCTCACAGGGATGCTCTCAGAGCAGAGTAACGATGATGACAGGAATACTTTCATTTCTGTGGAGCTGATCATGGTGGGTGTCTTCCTCCAGGAGTGACCTGCCGTGTGGCTATGAGGCTGAGGACCAGGCCAAGCTTTTCCCTCTCCACCAAGAGACAGCAGCCAGCTAATCTTCCACACCCACGGCTGCGTACCTGCACTTTCAGGTAGCGTCAGGCTGCTTCCTCGGACCAGCCTCAGGTTGCTTCCCTTCTTGCTGACAGCCTCTTTGGTTCTCCGGCTGCTGCTGCTGCTTTTTTTTTTTTACCACCTCAAAACTTTTACTATGTAGTTACCCCTCAACTCCTGCTTTCCCCTGCTGGGGGCTACGCCTGTGCTGCCCCATGTAACCTGGACACTGACCTGCCGTGCCCCCTTTTGCTTTCCCTTAGGCTACAGCGGTAACCACAGTACTGTCTTTATGCCACTAGGGGTCACTGTCATACGTCCAAAGAAGTGAGCTTGGCCGCTGTAGATGAGAGCCACACAGGGGTGGTAGACCGCAGATCTATCAAGAGACCCTGGGGGGCCATCTCAACCCCACCTGTTCCTCCGCCCTGAAATAATTTTGGATGGATAGGTGTTTTTGGAACTAAGGCATCTCCAGCTAAGGCGATGTTTGCTTTACGCCTGCACCTATGTCCCATCCTCCTCCCATCTGTATATGCCACCAGTAAGCTTTAGGAAGCTGCCCACGAAGTCAGTCAGCGCTCCCCTCCCATCTTGCTCAGTGGAGGTGGAAAAGCCCCTCTTTTTCCTCATCTGTCCCCAGGTGTCTCCTTTAGCAGCACAGGAACCTTCTTTGTTCTTGTGTGTCACCAGGTTTCTCACCAAGGTTGCTTTGGGGCCCAGAAGTGGCACAGAGAACATGGCCAGTCTCTTACTGGGCTGAATCTAAGCTGAGCCCTCTCCAGGGGTTTCCCAGAATAGTAAATCGGGCACACACAGACAGAAAAGCCTGAGAAGCAGAGAAGTAGGAATGTGGAAGAGATGTTGGGGAGGCCTAGGGATGGAGGTGCAAGCCTGGGTTGTGGGGGGCAGTGGTAGGGGGGTCCACTTGTTGGTGTTGAAGGAACAGGACAGTAAACCAAAGTGTGTGCAGATGCCACCTGTTCCTGTTCTCTGGTTGAGCTACAAGCTGGGCCCTCACACCCTCTTTCTCTTTCTTTCCCAGTTTCTAAGAGGGACTGAGGCCTCTTCTCTCAGCATGCTGCAAACCTGTGGTCTCTGATACTAACTCCCTCCCCAACCCCTGTTGTTGGACTGTACTATGTTTGATGTCTTCTCTTACTTACTCTGTATCTCTTTGTACTCTGTATCTATATATCAAAAGCTGCTGCTATGTCTCTCTTCTGTTTTATTCTCTAAGTATCTACTGATGTATTTAGCAATTTCAAAGCATAGTCTACCTTCCTTATTTGGGGCAATAGGGAGGAGGGTGAATGTTTCTTCTTTCTCATCTACTCGTCTCACACTGAGTGGTGTTAGTCACTGAGTAGAGGTCACAGAGATGACAAAAGGAAAAATGGGAGCTAGAGGGCTGTGACCCTTCACACACACACACACGCACACACAAACATGCACACACATGCACACACGCACACAAAGCCTTAAGCAGAAGAATGTCTTAGCATCATAAGACAGAGAAATAGACTCTTCCTCCCTCCTCTTTCACATATAGCACAGGGGAAGGTAAAATGGAAGGGCTGCTAATTGAGACATATAATTTTCTTCATACACCCCTCACCTTAATCAAAGGATTCAGGTGTTTACCTCTGCCCTACAAAGTCTGCCTTTTGCCTCCCTCTTCCTGTTTTCCCCTGGACTGAGAAATGGGTTGTTCACGGGACCATTTCCCTTTTTCTTCAAAGCTCCTTTTGATATTCCCTGCCCTAGAGCTTGTGACCAGAACTCAGAGTTGATTTAAAATATTTTGAAAAATGGAGGAGGCAGACTGCTCCCAGCAGCCAGTCAGTGGCTGCTCATCTCTCCATGGAGATGGTTACAGGCAGGTGTAGTAAAAATGATTGATTCCTTAGGTTTGTGGGTGAATAGGCTGGGAAATTTCTGAGTCTTTTTTTTTTTTTTTTTTTTTTTTTTTTTTTGGTCACAGTGCCCTCAAGTGGAAGCGATGAGCTGGATTTCTTTCTCATTCCATACTGGGCGGCATGCTCCTCCCATCTCCACCTTTGGTTTGGGGGCTTCCAGCTCATTGGCAAAATCTCTCTCTCTTTGCCATCCTTTCAGGCTGGAGCCTGACTTTTCCCCAATATACATTTTTTTTTTTCTCCACAAAGAGTTCCTTCTCTAATGTCCCCATCTGGTATTAAGTGCACTTTAAAGAAAGGGGCAGGGTGGATTTTCAAGAGGCGGGGAGCTCTAAGGCTTGACCCTGAGGGCTCTTCTCCCAGCCATTCTCAGCCCGTATGCAGCACCCCCCACACCGAAGAGGACTATTGTTTTAGTTTCACATGGTCCTTTCCTTCCACATGGTGCTAAGGTGGTTTTCTAGGTAACCGCAGGGATGGAGGTCACTAGCCAGTCCAAACCAGGAGAGAAAGTCTGGTGTCCTGATATCCAGTCTTTTCTAGGAGGAAGACCAAGATTCTCCAGCACCTGGGCAGCCTATCACCCAGCTTCTAAGTCAGGAAAGGAAGCTGAGTGGGAATGCCAGCCGGTAAGCGCAGGCTGTACTGGCCCATGACTCCTTCAAGGGAAAGAGGCCCTGCTCCCTTTACCTGCTGAGCTCCTTTTAGCAGTTAGGGAGAACTGCAGGGGGAAAAATACCAGTGGAGTGTGGAATGAATCCAAAGCAGTGATTATTTTTAAACGCTTTTCAAAACAAATCTTACGTAGAACCCCAATATAAAAAATAAAGTAATGCAGACCTGGGCAGTTTGCACTTTCTTTTTTTGGTGGAAGAATCCTCAGGGTCCTTAGGACTGACTGTTCAAAGCCTCCTCAGCGAATGAGCCCTTGAACCGTCCTACGAGACCCTGAGGATTCTGTGGAGTAGTTTGAAAACCATTGTTCTGAGGAAGGCGGTCCAATCTGGCTCCTCGCACTAAAGCTGCAACTCACAGAAAAGAGGGCAACGGTGGGGTAGACAAGCCACGCTGTCTCCAGACCCACTAGGGTAGAAGGAAGGTTCCTGTGGGCCTGTGGACTTAGGCTAATATTTGCTGCCAGCAGGGCACTTAAGAATCCAGGGGGTTTTATGTAATGTTGCCACCACATGGTTCTTTTAAAAACACATAAGAAAATGTGAGGGTGTAGCGCAGATGAGGAGAGAGATGACACAGAGGGAGCAGCCTTCTCTTTAGCAAGATGTAAGGGAAATATAATTCGCTTACATAAAAAAGAAACAACACACACGCAAACCCTTCACCAGAAGCTTCACACTACATCCTCCTCCTCCTCCTGCTCCCCACCTTCACCGCATCCCTTTCAGAGCCAGGGTCACTGCAAGGGGCGCCTGGCCTGCCCACTCACATCTGCCAAAATTTTGCATGCCAGCGTGGAAGACAAACCAAACTGCACAACCCCCTGTGTGTATTTACTTGGTGTACATAGACATCTTTAAAATAAAATAAATTCATTGATGACTCTACATTGTTGTAAATATTCTTTATCCCTTCCCAATCTCACTCCCTTCCTTGGATGTAATGGAACTTGATAGAATATATCCTTCCAGATGTTTTTCTATAGACTTAGGCTTGGTTTTTTTCCCACTTGACAATATATCCTGGAGATCTTTTTATGTCAAATTGACCTCATTAAGATATAATTTTTCACATTTATCCTACAGTTCATTCAACCAGTCTACTACTGGTGGATATCTACACTGTTTGTAATTTTTACCAAAAGCAATATCTTATTCTTTCATTTTTTACCCAGAGCAGCCTCAGTCCTGGCATCAATTCCTTCCCACTCTAGTGTGTCATCATCTCTCCACAGCCAACAGATCAATACTCCTGTCCCAAGATCATCTACTACAGTCACCCTTCCAATCCCCATTTTAAAGCATACTCTACCTCTCTGCTCATACCTCAAAGCTTCTCAGATGGAGAAAACTGCACACCCAAAAAACTGGGGCAAATAAAACTGAAGAGTCTACAAACCTACCAGAACATTCGGTGCTGCTCACTTTCCTATCTCCCAGAGCAAGCGTCTACACCCTTTCCACCCTCCTCTCTCAGGCAGCAACTTTGTCATCTAAGGCACTTGAGCCTAAAATTCTTTATCTTCCCCTCTGCCCACATGCACCTACACAATTACCTATCTGTGTCTGCACATGTCCTTTCTTTCTCCCTTCTGACAAGTGATAAATCTCCTTTCTTTAGGCTAAAGTGAATCCCTTCTAGATATTTCATTCTTGAGATACTGATATAGAATCTCAATATATAAATATATAAAATATCTAAAACTGATAAATTGATGGAGACTTGAGGAGTTTGCAGCTTTTTTTTTTTTTTTTTTAAAGAGTCTTGCTCTGTTGCCCAGGCTGGAGTGCAGTGGCGCGATCTCGGCTCACTGCAACCTCTGCCTCTCAGGTTCAAGCGGTTCTTCTGCCTCAGCCTCCCAAGTATGGGGGACTACAGGCGCACACCACCATGCCCAGCTAATTTTTGCATTTTTAATAGAGATGGGTTTTCACCATGTTGGCCAGGCTGGTCTCAAGCTCCTGGCCTCAAGTGACCCGCCCGCCTTGGTGCATCTTCTTTATTAATGCCTGTCTCAGTGATCTCATCTCCTTGTAAGGTCCCTCCCATAAGAGTCCCTCCCTTTACTATGTGTTTCTCTATCTTACTTGTTTTCTTAAAGCCAAATATCCGGAAACCATCCCAAGCGTCACATCCCCACTTCCTCACCCCCCATTCATTCCTTAGCCCACCTTGATCTGCTGCTTGTTCTGCTCAAAACTGCTTTTCCAAATGGCATTAGTTACCAAATACGGTGGACATTTCTCTTGGACAACAGTCCTTGTTTCGCTTCACCTGTCCATGACATATGACACTTCTTCAATCCTTCCTTCTTGAAACTCATCTCCCCTTGGCTTCTGTGACCCTGCTCTCTTGGCTCCCTGTACTTCCCTGGCCACCCTTCCGAGTCTTCCTCCCCAAGTCTCTTAAATGCTGCTCTATCCCAGGGCTCAGCCCTTGGTTCCTTCCTTGCTCTTTCTAAGACATGTCATCCATGCCTGCATATTCCACAACAGTTCTTAAATCTGTATCCCCAGTCCAGACCATTCTGCTCAGCTGCGGGAGCATGTGTCCAACTGACCTAAGATGCCTCAAACATATTCCAGACCGAACTCACTTTCCTCTGAATCTGCTCCTTTTCATGTCACCATCGTCTCTTTGATGTCATCATCATTAGCCAGAAGCCTTAGACTCACTCTCAATGCCTCTCTTTTCCTTTAACCCCCACATTCAAATGAATTTTCCAAGTTGACATCAAACTGCATCTTTAGATGCCATCCCCTTCTTTCAAACAGCAGCCACTGCTTTGGTTCGTTATCTGTCCCTGAACTTTTGCAATACTCAAGTCATCCTCCAGGAACATGCCTGAGTGGTCCTTTTTTTTTTTTGGAGACAGATTCTTGCTCTGTCGCCCAGGCTGGAGTACAGTGGCAGGATCTCAGCTCACTGCAACCTCCGCCCCCCACCCCCGCCCCCGGGTTCAAGCGATTCTCCTGCCTCAGCCTCCTGAGTAGCTGGGATTATATGTGTGTGCCACCATGCCTGGCTAAATTTTGTATTTTTAGTAGAGATGGGGTTTCACCATGTTGATCAGGCTGGTCTCGAACTCTTTGTAGGGTCCAGCCCTACGAGGCTTAGTGGGTGTTCTCCCTGTGTGCGGAGACAAGAGATTGTAAGAAATAAAGACACAAGACAAAGAGATAAAGAGAAAACAGCTGGGCCTGGGGGACCACTACCACCACCACCAAGATGCGAAGATGGGTAATGGCCCTGAATGGCTGGGCATGCTGATATTTATTGAATACAAGACAAGGGGCAGGGTAAGAAGGGTGAGTTGTCCAAGTGATTGATAAGGTCAAGCAAATCACGTGATCATGGGACAGGGGCCCTTCCCTTTTAGGTAGCCAAAGCAGAGAGGGAAGGCAGCATACACCAGCATTTTCTTCTATGCACTTAAAAGAAAGATCAAAGACTTTAAGATTTCACTATTTGTTCTACTGCTATCTACCAAGAACTTCAAAGAGGAACCAGGAGTACGGGAGGAACATGAAAGTGGACAAGGTGCATGACTACTGAAGCACAGCACCACAGGGAGGGGTTTAGGCCTCCGGATGACTGCAGGCAGGCCTGGATAATATCCAGCCTCCCACAAGAAGCTGGTGGAGCAGAGTGTTCCCTTACTCCTCCAAAGAAAGGGAGACTCCCTTTCGCGGTCCACTAACAGGTGCCTTCCCAGGCACTGGTGTTACTGCTTGACCAAGGAGCCCTTAAGCGGCCCTTATTCGGGCATGACAGAGGGCTCACCTCTTGCCTTCTAGGTCACTTCTCACAATGTCCCTTCAGCACCTAGCCCTATACCTGCTGGTTATTCCTAGGTTATATTAGTAATGCAACAAAGAGTAATATTAAAAGCTAATGATTAATAATGTTTATACTAATGATTGATTGTCTATAATCATCTCTATATCTAATTTGTATTATAACTATTCTTTATTCTATTTTATTATACTGCAACAGTTTGTGCCTTCAGTCTCTTGCCTCAGCACCTGGGTAATCCTTCGCCCACAACTCCTGACCTCAGGTGATTTGCCCACCTCGGCCTCCCAAAATGCTGGGATTACAGGTGTGAGCTACCGCATCGGGCTTTTTTTTTTTTTTTTTTTTTTTTGAGACAGAGTCTTGCTCTGTTGCCCAGGCTGGAGTGCAATGGCATGATCTCAGCTCACTGCAACCTCTGCCTCCTGGGTTCAAGCGATTCTCCTGCCTCAGCCTCCCAAGTAGCTGGGACTACAGGCACCTGCCATCATGCCCAGCTAATTTTTGTATTTTTATAGAGACGGCGTTTCACCATGTTGGCCAAGCTGTTCTTGAACTCCTGACCTCAGGTGATCCTCCCGCCTCGGCCTCCCAAAGTGTTGGGATTACAGGCGTGAGCCACCGCACCTGGCCTCATTCTTTCTTCTCTCCATATCTTTGTATGCTGTTCTCTCTGTCTAGACAACCTTTTAACCTCTATTCCTGAACTCTACCCACCCTTCCAAACTCAGTAAAGTCTCTATCCTCTTTGAAGCCTTCCCTGACCAGCCACACTTCCTTTCTTTGTATCATTGGCTTTGCTTCATACACAGCTCTAGGATAGCTCATACCTCGCATACCGCAAACTTGATCTCCACTGGCCAACCAGTGCCATTAGACTCCCAGCTACTTCAGAGCAGTCACTGTCCTATCCTCTGCTTTAATAAAAGGAAAATCAGCCCCTAGACCAGGACCTAGTACAAGTAAGTGCTCAATAAATACTTGTTAAACGAATGAATGAATTTCAAGACGCCTGAGACCACCGATAAGAATTTTGGGTTTTCAAAACCCTCCCCTTCCCAACCCCCATTCGGTAAGAATGCTTTCGCATTAGCATCAGGTCCGAGTTTACTCATTAGAAACTGGGCAAAGCCAGAAGGCGGCCACTTTGCAGCAAAGAAGCCCTAGACCTTGGGAGTCAATCAGGCCAACCCAGGCCGCACCACGATCTCCTAGTTGACAGGTCGAGGGGCTTAGCGCGCCGCTTCCGTCGTCAGCTTACAGGGATCCCGCAAGCCAGGTGAGCCCACACACTGCGCGGACCTTGGGCAGGCAGGCGCCGGGGGCGGGGCCAGCGTCGCCCCGCCCCGTCCCGCCCCTCCCTGTTCGCGCGTCCGTTGTCCGGCCTCCGGTCACGTGACAGCGGCGCAGGTGAGCGCCGCTTCCGGGGTCGGGCTCCTGGATTGCTGCCGGCTCCGGCTTCCACTTGGTCGGTTGCGCGGGAGACTATGGCGTCCTCCTCGGTCCCACCAGCCACGGTACCGGCGGCGACAGCAGGCCCCGGCCCAGGTTTCGGCTTTGCCTCCAAAACCAAGAAGAAGCATTTTGTGCAGCAGAAGGTGAAGGTGTTCCGGGCGGCCGACCCGCTGATGGGTGTGTTCCTGTGGGGCGTAGCCCACTCGGTGAGAACCAGCCCTAGACCCCTGCAGTCCCGTCCAAACCCCTCGGCTCCGAGGCGTGCGTAATCCAGGCTCCAGCCTCCGGAGCCCCACGCAGTGCCACTCCCCTCCCCCGGGCTGTCTTGGTCCCTGCCCACCAATCCCCAGGTGTTCCCCCAGCAGGTTTTCTGACTGGGCTTTCTTCTCCCCATCAGTCCTTTACTGCTCCACTCTAGTTCCACCTTCCCCCCGTGAAATCCAGCTCCCTGTACTTTGACTCCTTCCTGCCATGTCTAGCTTCAGCCCCAGGCTACAGGGACTGACCAGGACCAGGCGCAAGCGGGGAGGACATTAGGGGGAGTGGCTTTTTCTCCGGTGGTTGTTGGTGAGAGTGTAGGTGGAGGGTGAGAGGCCGAGGGGAATAGATGGATGAAGTTCTTTCACTTTGCTTTCCACCTTGCTTCCCAGCCCCGGTCCTTGGCTTTTGAATCTTGGCTTTGTCTCGGTGAAGCTCCAGGTTTCCTGGACTTTCTAATCCTGCTTGTCCCTTCCTTTCCCTTCCAGAGGTACAGCATTTCAGAGAAGCTACCCCACCTTGAGCTAGAAGTTGCACTCTCTTAGGACTTATGTATATATGCCTTTGGTCTTAACTGCATCCTTATCGCTGGCTGGAGCGATCGTGTTTGGTGTAGGTGGTGGCGATTGTTGACCAAAGAGAAGGCTGAGGAGCTCTGTTCCTGCGGTCACTATTGTGGTGAACTTTTGAAGCAGGAAACTGCTCTGGGAGTTAGGAGGAGGCCTCCATCCCCTTTCCTGAGGATACCTCAGCTGAAAGAAGCACAGCCATTACCCATCTTCCATCAGGTCTGGAGTGGGAGAAATGCAGTGATCTCGAATGTGACACCGAATATTTTCGAAATCAACGTTCTTGAATGATTATGGTCTTGGCTAGGCTGTGGAGATGGAAGTTGTGAGGAAGAATATCCGTTCTGTCACATTTTTAATTTGTGGTAAAGATTTTCTTAACCACAAATTAAGAATGTTGTTTGTGGCCAGTCGGATCCCTTTTGGATTTGTGGCTCTCCGGGTGGTAAGCTCTTAGTGAGTATTCAGTGGAAGGCACTTGGTATGGGGAAGGCTGATGGAGGTAGGACTGCCTCTCATATGTACCTTCCAGGTGATTCATCCATTCCCTGTGGGATGCTTAACAGGGAGGGTTTTCCCTTGTTAAGGATTGGGGGAGTTACATGTAAGACCTACCTCAGCTTCCCTAGGTATATATACTCTAGCCCCAGCACCCCACCCTCTGCCAACACACATCTACTTCAAGTGTTTGGAATGGAGAAATTCCTTGAACATATGTCTTAGTGATGATTCAGCTTGCCTAGCAGGTGGAGAGGAGGGGGCAGGAGGAGCTGTAGCTGAATTTTAGGCTCAGAATCTCAAGTGGCTTTTTTTTTTTTTTTTTTTTTTTGTCTGGAGGAATATGTTCTGTCCTCCTTTTCTACTGAGAATGGGAGGAGTTGGTTGCACTGCAGTGTGTGTGATTTAGGTTAGACTGCAGTTCATAGCCTCTGTGGAATGATCTAGTAAGGATAGGTAAGGCATTCATTTATTCAGTTAATAGACATGTCAGGATCACTGTGTGCCAAACATTGTGCTAGTTAGACACCTGAGAGATGCAGACGACTAGAATGAGCCCTTGCTCCTGAAGAGCTTGCAATCTGGATGGGTGAACTTACAGAAACTAGTGATTGGAGTCATGCAGTAAAAAAGGCAGGTGAAAGATACTGTGGCAACACCAAGGAGAAAGTACAACTCAGGATTTCTAAGTACCAGAGCTCCCTTTCTACCCTGAATTAGCAGACTGCAGATCCTGGGGGCTGAGGAGAGCATGTGATGCTTGTGTCCTTTGGGCTGTGGGTTAGTTTGGCTTTAGGAAACAGATGCCTTAATGAGTTCATAGCCTCTGATTGCCTGCATTCACTCTGAAATCAGCTGCTCTTCCTTTACCTTACACCTAGACAGGTGGGGGCCTACTGCAAACAACTGGGTCAGAGTGGTCTAGGAAGACTGGTCCTGTTTGCAAAGAGATGCCTTTTGCAGGATCTGGACATTTATCCTTTTTGCTGCGGTTGGCCCCACAGAATCCCATTAATGCTCTTGTGCATATTAAAAATGCCTTTTTTTTCTTTTTCTAATGGAACATGTAGCTGCCTTGAGTTTGCAGAGTTTTTTTTTTTTTTTTTTTTTTTTTTTTTTCTAGAATTTCTCACAGCTTTAAAAATAGTCCTGAGTTCCTTACAGGGTTAGCCTAATATAAAATGACTGTTGTGAGCATGAAGTTCCACAGGGTGGGCGTGTTGGGGGCTGTGTGTGAGAGTTGCTTACTGTAGTCCTTCTTGGGCAGCAGAAGGGTTAGACACATTCTCTCACTTCTGTCAAGCATATGCATAGCCAGTGTTTTTAAAGGAATGGGGTTTGAGTGGCCCTTGCGTGACTGTTGCCCAGACACAGTGTGTGGGTAGCTCTCCACACCCTTCCCTATGGCTTCCCTATTCGTGCTTTGGTTTATCAGATCAATGAGCTCAGCCAGGTGCCTCTCCCAGTGATGCTACTGCCAGATGACTTTAAGGCCAGCTCCAAGATCAAGGTCAACAATCACCTTTTCCACAGGTAAGTGATGATCCTTGCCATTCTCATGTCAACCTTCTCAGAATGGAGTAATAAGTAATTTTAAAAGTTTCAGTGAGCTAAAAATTTAACATCCTTCCCAAATGCAGAAATTAGTTTTGTGCAAGGAAACCATGAGAATAATTTCTGGTGTTCCCTATATCCTTATATGAATCAGTGTTATCTGCCCTGTAGCCTGGCAATTCCATAGAGTAAATATGTGCAGATACCTGCTCTTTCTCTCTTTTTCTGCTTGTGACTTTGGAGATGCCATGAGAACCATTAGCTTCTGACAGGGACTCCTTGAAAGAAAAACTTGAGTTCTCTAAGCCCTCCTAGTAAAAGAAGATGCCATTCAAAACAGTGGTGTCTGTTGCTGACTTTGGAATGCCTCTGACTTGCTTGAGATTTGGGAAATGGCTGCTGTTTGGATGGGTAGTAGATCCTGGTTCTACTATACCACTTACCAACCATGTTACTTAGGCAGATCACTGAGTCACTCTGAGACAGTCTTCCCTTCTATAAAATGGAAATAATATATTTTTTATCGGAACCTCGCAAGGGCCAGGCGTGGTGGCTCATGCCTGTAATCCTAGCACTTTGGGAGGCCAAGGCAGGTGGATCACTTGAGGTCAGGAGCTCGAGACCAGACTGGCCAATATGGCAAAACCGTGTGTCTACTAAAAATACAAAAAATTAGTCAGGCATGGTGGCACATGCCTGTGGTCCCAGCTACTTGGGAGGCTGAGGCAGGAGAATTGCTTGAACCCAGGGGACAGAGGTTGCGGTGAGCCGAGATTGCACCACTGCACTCCAACCTGGCAACAGAGTGAGACTCTGTCTCAAAAAATAATAATAATAAAAAATAAATAAAGGACCTAACAGAGTTTTATGAGAATCAAAGGACGTAATATGTCTGAAGGTACACTATAAACTACCAAGTGTATGTAAATGTAATATTGTTTGTTTTCTTACTTTGAAAACCTGAATTTCAGGGAAAATCTACCCAGTCATTTCAAGTTCAAGGAGTATTGTCCCCAGGTCTTCAGGAACCTCCGTGATCGATTTGGCATTGATGACCAAGATTACTTGGTGAGAGTCCATTAAGGGGTGAGGGTAGCCCTTTCTCCCCAGCAACTGAAGAGTACTGTTTGGGACAGCCATATTTGGAGAAATGAGAAGCCTTGGCAAATATGATTCTTTACCTTTTTGTGATTGCAGCATTTTCAAAAATTAAATGAAAACTATAAACCTTGTCCTTGGGGGAAAAGATGTAGATACATTAAGAATTTTGGCCGGGAGTGGTGGTTCACGCCTGTAATCCCAACACTTTGGGAGCCGAGGTGGGCAGATCACCTGAGGTCAGGAGTTTGAGACCAGCCTGGCCAACATGGCAAAACCCCGTCTCTACTAAAGATATGAAAATTAGCTGGGTGTGGTGGTGCACATCTGTAGTCCCTGCTACTTGGGAGGCTGAGGCAGGAGAATTGCCTGAACTTGGGAGGTGGAGATTGCAGTGGGCTGAGATCGCACCACTACACTCCAGCCTGGGTGACAGAGTGAGACTCCTTGTCAAAAAATAAAAAAAAAAAAAGAATTTTGCATTCAGTTTCTTTCAGTCCACATATGAACACCTGATGAGGAACCTGTGCTGAATCTCCTACCCCAGGGATTCATCCACTTTCAGCTGACCATTTTCTTATGACTTGTTTCTGCATATAAAGGGGGAGGAAAAGAGCCTCTGGCCCATTCTGTGTCCCCAGGTGTCCCTTACCCGAAACCCCCCCAGCGAAAGTGAAGGCAGTGATGGTCGCTTCCTTATCTCCTACGATCGGACTCTGGTCATCAAAGAAGTATCCAGTGAGGACATTGCTGACATGCATAGCAACCTCTCCAACTATCACCAGGTCAGGCCTCTCTCTAGCCCCATTCTTTCCCTCTCCTCCCTACTCACATATAGCTCAGCTGCTATCAGTAATAGATGCTGACTGGGGAGAAAACTCATTGGAAGAGAGAAACCATAATCATATCTAGCCCTAAATGGGATGAGGGAAGCTATTCTGTCTGATAAGATTTACAGACCAGGCGCAGTGGCTCACACCCGTAGTCCCAGCACTTTGGGAGGCTGAGGCGGGAGGATCACCTGAGGTCGGGAGTTCGAGACCAATTTGACCAACATGGAGAAACCCTGTCTCTACTAAAAATACAAAATTAGCTGGGCACAGTGACTCATGCCTGTAATCCCAGCTGCTCAGGAGGCTGAGGCAGGAGAATCACTTGAACCTGGGAGGCAGAGGTTGTGGTGAGCTGAGATCATGCATTTGCACTCCAGCCTGGGCAACAAGAGCAAAACTGTGTCTAAAAAAAAAAAAAAAGAAAGAAAAAGAAAAAAGATTAAACAAAAGATTGACTTGGAGTGTGGAGTTTATGGAATGTTTTGGCAGTAAAAACACTCTTCTTGAATGTCTCTACTGAAGGAAAAATTTCACCAAAATCAGTGAGCAAGGGGAATACATCAAGAGTCCAAAAGGAGTCGTCGGTTTATGCAACAAATATTGAATATCTCTTATTAGGCCTTATGTTAGGCAGTAGAGAAGGAGGTAAATGAAACATTTGTGGCCCTTACAGATCCCTTGGTCTAATGGCAGTGACCAGTGACTCAGTAGCACACAGCAAGATATATACAATAGTAGAAGTCTGTACAGAATGTTCTGAAGCTAGAGAAGAGCATCCTAACTCACCTGGGGAAAGAAGTGAACTTGGAAGGCTAAAGAGAGTTTTTTAGAGGAGATACTGTAAGAGTTGATCCTTGAACGACTAGTAGAGATTAACCATTGGACAGGGTGGAAGAGCATTCTAGGCAAAGGAAAATAGCACTAGTAAGGTACAGAGCCATGAGAGAACTTGGCGTTAGGAAACTGCAAGAAATTTCATTTGGATGGGATATAATATTATGGAAATAGGCAGGAACCAGATTGTGAAGAGGCTTATAAGCCCCACAAAGAAGTTTGGGCTTTATCCTGAAGGTGGTTTTGCAAAGGGCATGATATATTTGTAATTTAGAAATATTTAGAAAATGTGACAGCATTTTAGAGAATGGATTGGTGGGAGGTGACACTCAGAGGGTGGATACCAGTTAGGAGGTAATTTTAATAGTCCAGGGTAGAAACGGTGAAGGCCTGAGGGAGTGATGGTGATCGGGATAGAAAGGAAGACCTATGGGAGAACTGAGATTTAAGAGACAGGGGCCTCCAAGTTCCTGGTGAGGGATAACTGGGTGCCCATTTGCCAGAAATTAGAAACAGAGGAACAGGTTTTTGGAGGAAAAAAGTTCTGATTTGGACATACTGAATTTGAGGTTTCTGCAATTCATCCAGATGAGGATGTCCAGTAAGTGGTTGGGGCATGGGTACAGAATTCAGGAAAAAGGATTAGACTGGGAGTATAGGTTTGAGAATTATATGTGAATAAGTGATCATTAAAACCATGACTATAGATACGATTATCGTAGGGAGGTTGTGTGCAGTGAAATGAAAAGAAAGTTGAGGACAACCTAAAGGAGCAAGTGAAGAGATGAGCCCATAAAGGAAACTAAGAGTAGATCGACACTTTTAGTTATTTATGCTGTACTACATTCCATAAAGGATTCGAGGACAGAGAGGAGGGGAAAATTGGGAAGGTGGTATAATAAGAGCTGAGGATGAAGAGAGGTTTAAGAAGAGACTGGTCAATAGGATCAAGTGCCACGAAGCTGAAATACAACAATGACTAGAATACTTACTAGATTTGACAACTGAGGGATATGGGGGAGATTTCAGAGGAGAAATGAGGTATAAACCTGATTTCAGTGATTCAAGGTGTGAATGAGAGACAGGAGATGAATTTATTGCTGATTACTTTTCTGAGAAGGTTGGCTGTGAAGAGAAAGAGGCAGCACACAGAAAGAGAGATGGTAAGCACCGAAGGAATAATTTTTTTTTTTTTTTTTTTGAGAGACAGGATCTCACTATGTTGCCCAGACTGGTCCCAAACTCCTGGGCTCAAGCGATCCTCCTGCTTCAGCCTCCCAAGTAGCTAAATTACAGGTGTGAGCCTGGCTTAATAGGATAATTTTTTAAAAAGAATCCAGGCCGGGCACGGTGGCTCAAGCCTGTAATCCCAGCACTTTGGGAGGCCGAGACGGGCGGATCACGAGGTCAGGAGATCGAGACCATCCTGGCTAACACGGTGAAACCCCATCTCTACTAAAAATACAAAAAAACTAGCCGGGTGAGGTGGCGGGCGTCTGTAGTCCCAGCTACTTGGGAGGCTGAGGCAGGAGAATGGCGTGAACCCGGGAGGTGGAGCTTGCAGTGAGCTGAGATCTGGCCACCGCACTCCAGCCTGGGTGACAGAGCAAGACTCCGTCTCAAAAAACAAACAAACAAACAAAAAAGAATCCAAGTTGTAGGCCGGGCGCAGTGGCTCATGCCTGTAATCCTAGCACTTTGGGAGGCCGAGCTGGGCAGATTGCCTGAGTTCAGGAGTTCGAGACCAGCCTGGGTAACACAGTGAAACCCCACCTCTACTAAATACAAAAAATTAGCTGAGCATGGCAGTGTGCACCTGTACTCCCGGCTACTCGGGAGGCTGTGGCAGGAGAATTGCTTGAACCTGGAAGGCGGAGGTTACAGTGAGTCGAGATTGCGCCACTTTACTCCAGCCTGGGCAACAGAGTGAGACTCCATCTCCAAAAAAAAAAAAAAAAAAAAAAAAAAAAAAGAATCCAAATTGTAGGCCATCACGCAGACTTTTTTTTTTTTTTTTTTTTTAGGTGTAAAAATCTGTGTTTATATTACAGTGACAGAATGACACAGTACAGCCCAACCCGATGCAGACATTTTAAACTATGGGAATCTAGCCTATGAAGAAACACTGCTCTAGATAAAATGATTTAATTGATAAGATGTAAGTTCTAATCCTGATTCTGTGCCACTTGCATATAGAGAGGGTCTAAAATAAGGATAACAACACTTAACCTCCCTCATCTCAAAGAATGATAAAGGTGAATCGAGAGATAACACTTTAAAATTAAGAGATGTAAAATGGAAAGAATCAGAGGAAAGGGAGATTCAGAAATGGCATGGATAACCTGGAGCATTTTGGGGAAGCTTCTACCACTTTTGACTTTGTAACCTCTCTACTTCAAGTCTTCTGCTCCACCCTGGAATGGCAGTGTTTGAATTTCCCTGGACTGTTTGTGTATCTGCTACTCAGTCTCTCCCCATTCCTTCCCCTTCTTTCACTATAGTACATTGTGAAGTGCCATGGCAACACACTTCTGCCCCAGTTCCTGGGGATGTACCGAGTCAGTGTGGACAATGAAGACAGCTACATGCTTGTGATGCGCAATATGTTTAGCCACCGTCTTCCTGTGCACAGGAAGTATGACCTAAAGGTAAGAAGAGGATATCTCGGACTTAGAGGGAGGCTCCTGATAGCCTGAGAATGGGGAAGACCCTGGGAGGTCTTTGGATGATTCCTTTTAAGGGAAAGAAGGCTGGGTTTGAGTACTCATCTTAGGGGCTGGGTTCTGACTGTTCTTTTAGCCACTTCTACTGACTTGGTCTTTGGGTCTCTCTGCAGGGTTCCCTAGTGTCCCGGGAAGCCAGCGATAAGGAAAAGGTGATAGTAATTTTATGTGCTAGGGTGAGGGATGAGGGATGAGGGAGGGCAGATGAGGGGAACTTCTTAGGATGGAGAGGCCACTCTATATAGGAATAGGGATTACTAGCTATGTATTATCTTAACCACTTAAAAGAAGAGGGGGGTAAACTTCTGTTGATCCGGGGATTGTTTGGAAGGGGCAGTGGGAGCAGCTGCTTTAACACTGGCATGGATTATTCCATATGGAAGGCGTGGGGATGGGTGAGGATGCCAGACTTGAAGAGCAAAATGTTTAACTTCCACTTCCCATTCTGGGTTATTTTATTCAAGCAGCTATTTTGCTTAAGAAGACACAGGCCGGGCAGGTGGCTCATGCATGTAATCCCAGCACTTTAGAAGGCCAAGGCAGGAGGACTGCTTGAGCCCAGGAGTTCCAGACCAGCCTGGGCAACGTAATCTCTACAAAAAACAAAAAAATTAGCTGGGCGTGGTGGCATGTGCCTGTAGTCCCAGCTACTCGGGAGGCTGAGGTGGGAGAATCACTTGAGTCCGGGAGGTTGAGGCTACAGTGAGCTGAGATCGCACCACTATCATTCCACCCTGGGCAATAGAGTGATCGAGATCCTATCTCAAAAAAAAAAAAAAAAAAAAAAAAAAAGTCAGCCTGGAGGGTCTTGACTGAAAACCATAAGCAGAGAGTAGTGGGATGTGATTGGGGATAGAGCTGTAGTGACTGAGTCTGTGGAAGTCACTGGAGGTGAGAACAAACCAGGGAAGCATCACAATGTGGAGTTAGATGAGATCTAACTGAGCTAGCATAGAGCCCTAGACAGAAGGTGGGATTTTGAGACCTTGGGAAAGGGATATGCTCCCAAGATGTCCCTTTACCTATTCTTAGGTTAAAGAATTGCCCACCCTTAAGGATATGGACTTTCTCAACAAGAACCAGAAAGTATATATTGGTGAAGAAGAGAAGAAAATATTTCTGGAGAAGCTAAAGAGAGATGTGGAGGTGATGATTGGGTGCTCTGGGAAATGGCTTTCCTTTTTTTGCTACCTAGAGGGTAGTTGTCTCTTTCATTCACAGTATAAGGGAGCTCCACCCCTTCCCTTTATTCTTCAGGTCCTCTGCATGTATGGGGGTTTAGTATGAGACATGAAAAACCCCTGGAGTTGACCCATGGAAGGGGTGGCTGGAATAAGCTAAAAGGATGATCTTAGATACCAGGACATGTAGGCACTAAAGGGCAGTGGTATGCCCTGCAACCTTAATTTTTACACTTCCTTTCTCCAGGAGGGCCCCAGAAATTCAAAGGTACAGGTACGGGGTGATACCTAGCAGTGAAGAATGAGAGAGAGGTGTCTGATTTGTCAGTGGGTCTCAGTTTCTAGTGCAGCTGAAGATCATGGACTACAGCCTTCTGCTGGGCATCCACGACATCATTCGGGGCTCTGAACCAGAGGAGGAAGGGCCCGTGCGGGAGGATGAGTCAGAGGTGGATGGGGACTGCAGCCTGACTGGACCTCCTGCTCTGGTGGGCTCCTATGGCACCTCCCCAGAGGGTATCGGAGGCTACATCCATTCCCATCGGCCCCTGGGCCCAGGAGAGTTTGAGTCCTTCATTGATGTCTATGCCATCCGGAGTGCTGAAGGTGAGAGAACCGGGACAATTTAAGGGTGGAGAGGGGATTGTTCCTGAAGGACAGAGACCAGAGTGGTGGGGGAGAGCCTGATGAGCTTTTCAGAACAAAACTGACTGGTTCCTGGAGAAAGGGAATTGGAACTAAACCTGCTCTGAATCGTTGGTCTCTCTCCCAGGAGCCCCCCAGAAGGAGGTCTATTTCATGGGCCTCATTGATATCCTTACACAGTATGATGCCAAGAAGAAAGCGGCTCATGCAGCCAAAACTGTCAAGCATGGGGTGAGAGTTCCCAAAAGCCTTTCCTTTCCTGTCTTGACTATTCTTTGGGAAGAGACAGCCTCTTGTGCCAGAGCAATGGGGTGGCAAAAGAATGGAAGTGGTCTGGGGTAGATTGGGTGGGGGTGATGGGGACGGGTGCTAGGGTGGCCTGACACATTGTTCCATATCTTCTCTCACAGGCTGGGGCAGAGATCTCTACTGTCCATCCGGAGCAGTATGCTAAGCGATTCCTGGATTTTATTACCAACATCTTTGCCTAAGAGACTGCCTGATTCTCTCTGATGTTCAAGGTGGTGGGGTTCTGAGACGCTTGGGGGAATTGTGGATATTCGAGCCACCACTTCTCTTATTCCTTTGCTAAATTCAGGCTGCAGGCTCCTTCCATCCAGATAACTCCATCCTGTTGAGTAGGCTGTTTCTGACCCTCAGAAATACATTGTCCCTTTTCCCCCTTTGCCCATTTTTCTTCCCTCTCCCTCCCCACAAGAAGTCTGCTTGTAGTATTAGAATGTCATTGTTGACTCTCTCCCAAGTGCCTTGATCTTTGTAATATCTCCTGTTGTTTCTATGATATAGGAGCTAGGGGAAGGGGGTTGTTTGTCATCTTCAGGACCTGACTGGACAGATGGACCTGGCTCAAGCAACTACTCTGGATGCACGTTGCTGTGTGGGATGAACTAAAAGTGTCTGAATTTTGCTGATAACTTTATAGAACTCACTATGGCATGCTTCCCTCCTGGTGGGCCCTAGGATGGATGACAGTCAGGATACTACAGATGTGGGTGCAGGCATGCACACACACGATGGAATATGGCCAGTCCTACCCAGGTGGGGTAAAGAGTGGGTCAGCAACCTGGCACCTCACAGAGGTGGGACCTAAGAGAACTCTTGTGATTATGCAGAGAATTGGATTGGGTCTCTGTCAAAGATTGAGTAATCTCTTCCCTCACCTCAATTCCATCTCCACTCATCTCTACATCTGGGCACAGGAGCCCAGAGATGGCCAAAATCATTCAAGCCTGGGGGAAGGTGTTTGACTACTGCTGCTCTTCACCAGAACCTCACACCTCTCCTGGGACTGGAACCCTTCAGTGGGTTTGTGGCCAGTTTTGGAGGCTGGGATGATGGGCCAGGGTGTAAGATTCATTCTCCATGTTAAATTTCCTTTCATCCTGCCTAGCCATCCCCAAGGTTTATTTCCAGAAGAAAGGAATATCTCTACTTGGATCAATTCTGGTCATTTCAAGAGGATGGAGGCCTCAAGTGTGGGAACTTCCCCTACTCCCTGGATGTGTGTGCCTAGCACACTTCCTTCTCCCTCCCCTTTTTTCCAGTTGGATTTGTTTTTCCGTTCTCTTCTGTCCTGTCTTATACTGCAACTGTGTCTCCTAGGGGACAGATGGCCTTCTTTGTCATCTTCACTCTCCACCCCCAGAGAGGAGTCAGAGCCATAACTCAATCACTCAGCCCCTCCAAAGATAGTTGAGTTGATGTGTGATATTCTCATAATGTTGAGAACCCTGATGAGATATATTATCTTCCCCTCGCTACAATGCCTCTGGGGCCAAGGCACCCATTCTTCTTGGTATCCTCCATCCCTCTTGAGGCTTCCACTTTTTTTTTTTTTAAACATAAAGGTGGGCACCAGCAACTGGCCTGTGGTGATGCAAAGCTGCTTTGCTCTGTATCTGGCTGGACTGATCTGTCTCACAAGAAGCCATGAGGCCATAGGGAGAAGCTCTCTCTCCCCTTCATCTTCTGCTCCAAAGGTGGTAACAAGAGGCGTACCCATTGGGGTTGGAGCCCCCTTATAACATCTTCCTGTCAGAAGACTGATGGATCTTTTTCATTCCAACCATCTCCCTTTCCCCCGATGAATGCAATAAAACTCGGACACCAGCAACCGTTGTTCTTTAGAAATGGGTTTTCTGATCGCATGGCTGATGTATTATGGGCAGTATGGATGTCTTCATTTGTTGCTTCTGTTTTTCATCTTTTTTTGTTTTATTAATAAAAAATTGTGTATTTGCTCCCATTACTATCATAATACAGGGAATAAATTATTCAATCCAAATTCCTGTACAGAAATTTTTATTTTTTTATTTTATTTTATTTTTTTAATTTTACTTCTCTGAGGAAGCCTGTGCTTAAGGGTGCAGAGACCAGCTGAAGAATTCTGGTGTTCAAGGTGTTGGGCCCCTAACTAAGGATGTGGGTTTCTAGACAGATGGCTGGGAACGTTTTTTAAAAAGCTGTCAAGGGTGTGCACCGGAATGGAAAACTTAGTCTTCAACTTCGTGGGAGGTCAGAGGTAGTGAGGGCCAGGGAAGGGTAGGGTGATGGGACCCTTCCTCTTCCCTGAGTTCTGGGCTTGCTAACACTCCATCTTTGTAAAGGTGAGTAGGCCTCTCAGCCCACCAGCTAAAAGAAACGGAATCCAGTATTCCCCCAGGCTTCCTGGGAAAGCTGTCTTCTTCCTGGAGGGAAGGAAGAGTACAGCAGAGTCCTGGGAAAGTGAAGAAAGTGACCAGCCCTCCAGTCTAGAGGGGGAGTGAAAAAGGGGTGGATGAATAGAGGTTGTTGCCAGTTTGGGAGATTCCTGTCTTGGCTGAGGAAGTCTTTTGGCTGGTGGAAAAACCTGGCTTGATGTGGCCCTAGGGAAGTGAGTTGAATTGGGCAGAGACTGCTTGATGTGGGAAGCAGAGCAGAGCTTTTTTTTTTTTTTCCTGAGAGTTTTTAACTCTATTTGAACCATACACACTTGACACTACCACCACCTCAAGCCATTTTTTAAAAAATGTATTCGTTTCCCATTCTGCACCAGTCTCCATATCCCTGTTTGTGGAAAGAGAAAAATCAGAGGCACTTACCAATGACCAACTGAGAGCAGGTTGTGGGGGGTCACAGGAGGTAACAATCTAGAAAGAGGCAGATGAGGGAGGGGATTGAAATAGTTTAGTACCCGGATTTGTTTATTTTTTAAAACCAATGCTTTTTTTTTTACTATGACTCTTCCCATCCCACATTGTTCCTCAAAGGCCCTTCTACCATAAGGATTCAAAAAATTGCCGCCCTCCCCCCCGAATCCCCATATACCCACCAACACTTCACCCACCCATCCACCACCAGCTCCCCGGAGCTGCTACGCAGCTGGCTGGGAAAGAAAAGGGAGAGTGCTCCGCCGGGAGCGGGGAGCGAGAAGGGTGGCGTCTCCAGGGATTTAACCTCCTACCCTCAGTTCCATGACGCCACCCCCTCCCTCCAAAGACTGGAACAGCGCCTCCATTTTTGTTTTGGGGAGGAAGGGCAGGGGCTTGCGGATAGAAGGGGGTCAAAGGAACGGTGATTATCACCTGTGAGGGGAAAGAGGGTGCTGTCCTCCCTCCTTCCCTTTCCCTCAGCCTGCACCCCCTGCAACCCCCAACCTTTCGGGGTCTCCCCCCCCCTTGTTGCTAAGGCCCGGACCGTCATCCCAGCAACAGCCTCAGTCATGTGACCGGCAATGGCGGCGCTGACGAGAGGTAGGTGAGCCCGGCGCCCCCCACACCCACCGCGCGCCCCCCAGGCCCCGCTCGCACCCCTCACACGCCCCTCGCTCCCCCGGCGCCCCCTCCTCCACCTCCCCTCCCCGCGCGCGGCTCCGGGTTCCCCGCTCCGTGCCCGGCCGATCATCTTTCTAGCACCCTCCAGCCTTGGCCTCCATTCGGGGGTTCTGAGGGCTGCGATCGGGGCCGACATGCATCCCCGCCCGGCAATGGGGATCCGGGGGCTTTGGCGAGTGAGGGATGTGGGGAGTTGGTTCCGGGTCGGGTCTTGGAGGAGGCCGTGGGGGTAGGGCGGGAGCTGCCTCAGTGGATGCCCCCAGGGACCCTTGCCCTTCCGGGCTGTCCCTCCCTCTGGCCTCTATCTAGAGGGAGAGACTGTCCCTTGTCCGGCCTGGGTTCCCACAGAGGAATCACAGACCCACCCTAAACTGTGGCCCCGCCTCCCTTTTCTGTGCCAGCAGGACTTGGAGCTAGGACACCTAGGTCCTGGGTCCCCTGTGATGGGGAGGGGGGTGTTGCAGCGCAGATACACTGTATGGGCTGAGACTCTAGGGTTCCATTTTCACTTTATGAATCTCGAGGTGCATCTGGCCTTGGGGGACGATGATGGAGGCATGAAGGGACAGCTGCTCCTTTTTGGATCAGTCATTGAATGGAGGTCACACTAATGGCCCTTCTTTCTGTTTGAGCTGCATTTGGAAGTGTTGTGGGTACAGCCTGGTAGCCCAAAGCGACCAGGCTCAGGGGAAACATCAGGCCCCTCCAGCTGAGCCCTTGTGTGAGCCCCGCCCCTCCCTAAATGCCAGACTTGGGAGCTGACAGACAGCCCTGCCTGTGCTGGGTTTAAAAGGTGACAATGAGAACTTTGTTATTGCAGGGGCTGCTGCCACTTTGTTCACATCCTTAACAGAAGGCTTCAGCAGAAGGGACTGAGTTAGCTCTCAAGGAAGGCTCCCTGGCAATAGGGGCTGAATTATTTGGGAACGTGGAGCAGGGGAGGAGTTGGAGAGCATAGGAAATATTCCGGTCCATGTGATCTGAGGGAGGTGGCAAGAAGACCTCCACCTGTGTGGGCGTTTTCTTTCCTGACATCTTTTATGTGTGCCCTAGGCTTTCTTGGGGGCCTCAGAGCTGGGGAAGAAAGGAGGAAGGTTAGCATGTTCCTTCTTGAGCAACTTGGGGAGAAGCTGATGATGGAATTCTGCAGAGGAGAGAGGAGATGGAAGTGGAGTTTTTATTTCTGGGTTGGCTGAGGGAAATGGTAACATTTGCCATCATAACTTTTTACCCTTCCCCTATTCCCAGTCCTGGTCAGCTGAGTGGAAATAGAAGGATTTCTGCTGCCATCATCTTCCATGGGCTTCCCAGGTATCTCTCCCACAAGGGATCCTCAATTTTCACCCTTAAGCTGGTTTCCTTCATTCCATGTTACCATTCTCAGTAACCTATACCCAGGTTTCTGTCTCTGTTCCATGGGCTGCTGGGTTGGGGGCCATGGGAATTGGGAGAAGGGGTTTCTCACTTTCCTTCCTTTTTTTCCGCCCTACCAGCTCACACGACCTACAAGTAGGGAGCAGGGAAAAAAGAGTGAGCCTGCATGCCAATTCTAAGCTCTTCAGGATCAAAGTAAGCAAAAAGGAGGGGCAAAAAGTCTCCCTCCCCTTTAAAGAGCCCATTTTCCCCCCAGAAGTGGGAGGGGCAAATTGTTTCTATGATCTGGGAGAAATGACAGGAGAAACAAGACTGATACTTGGCTTAGATGATAATACAGCTCTGGAAACTTTTTTGCTCTTCAGTGGGCGCTGGGTTTGGAAGATAAGGGGAGAGAGAATATGAATTTGGGGGAAGGGTTGGGGATTAGGCTTTGAGAAAACAGAGGTAATAGAGGGTTTGGAAGGAACCTGAAGTAGGAGGCACTGATACTTGTCAAATGGGGACCCCCCACCCTGAGTCCCTTTCACCCTGGGGGCAGTGTCGTTCGTCCTGTCCAGAATGGCAGCCTGTGGAGGCACCTGCAAGAACAAAGTGACTGTCTCCAAGCCTGTGTGGGACTTCCTGAGCAAAGAGACCCCAGCCCGGCTGGCCCGGCTTCGGGAGGAGCATCGTGTGTCCATCCTCATAGATGGCGAGACTTCTGACATCTATGTTCTCCAGCTTTCCCCACAGGGCCCTCCCCCGGCCCCTCCCAATGGGCTCTACCTAGCCCGGAAGGCTCTTAAGGGGCTGCTAAAAGAGGCAGAGAAAGAGCTGAAGAAAGCTCAGAGGCAGGGGGAGCTGATGGGCTGCCTGGCTCTGGGGGGTGGAGGGGAGCACCCTGAGATGCACCGCGCAGGCCCACCCCCTCTCCGAGCAGCCCCACTTCTGCCCCCAGGGGCTCGGGGGCTCCCCCCTCCTCCTCCCCCCCTGCCCCCACCTCTTCCTCCTCGCCTTCGGGAGGAGGCAGAAGAGCAGGAGAGCACCTGCCCCATCTGTCTGGGGGAGATCCAGAATGCCAAGACATTGGAGAAGTGCCGGCATTCATTCTGCGAGGGCTGCATCACCCGGGCTCTGCAGGTGAAAAAGGCCTGCCCCATGTGCGGCCGCTTCTATGGGCAGCTGGTGGGCAACCAGCCCCAGAATGGGCGGATGCTGGTCTCTAAGGACGCCACCCTCCTACTACCCAGCTATGAGAAGTATGGCACCATTGTCATCCAGTACGTCTTCCCGCCCGGTGTCCAGGGGGTAAGAAGACCATGGCCCGCCCTTACCCTTTGGCTCTCCCCAGGCTCTGACCTAGGAAAACCGGGTGAGGGTGAGTGTGCTTGTTAGATGTGAGACAGTCTTGCTGTCTTCCACTATGCCCTCTTACTCAGTGCCCTAGACCTAGGAGGTCCCTGTGAGGCCCAGCTTTTCCATCCCTGTGATCCCAAGGCACATGTGAAAATCAGATATGAGCTAGGAAAAAAAAGCAAGTCAGATACGAGAGAAAGGAATTGCATATTACTTCCTTGATGAACACAAATACTGTGCTGACATCTTGGCAGAGGTAAATTCTGTGGAGGTGGTGGCTTAGGGGCAGGGAGGCACAATAGGAAGGGATCTGACCAACCCAACAGAGCCAGGAACATCACTTGGTAAAAACGGGAGTGGTCAAGGCCTATAGGTGTCTTCCTGCTGGACAAAGAGTAATGTGCAATTCTGGCTGCAGAGGGTTGAAGAAGCTGCAGAGAAGACTGATGGAAAATGGAACAGGTTAGACAGTGGCAGAAACATTAGGAATATTTTCAGGTTAAGGGAAGGCTGAAAGATAGATTATTCTGTCTTCACATTTCTGCTGAGTTGTCTGGAGTATAGGGACCAGCTACCTTCCATCACTTCTGAGAATCTATTTGTTGCTGAATGGAGACTTGAGGGATTGAGACAGCAGAAAAAACCTCTTAACACGTAAAGATTATGCTCTGAAACAGGCTCTTGCTGCCGAGGCCATATAATCTCTCCTTCTGTGGAAAGCTGTCAGCCTGTTGCTGCCCTATCCGCATTAGCTGGGGATGCTCAGACAGAGACTGGCCTGGATGATGCTTCACTGGTATCTGGGCCTTAGGATGCCTGGCTGCTCACTGCCCACTATGCTTCACCTTCCTCCTAGGCTGAACACCCAAACCCAGGAGTTCGGTATCCTGGCACCACACGGGTGGCCTACCTCCCGGACTGCCCTGAGGGCAACAAGGTGCTGACCCTGTTCCGCAAGGCGTTTGACCAGCGTCTCACCTTCACTATCGGCACGTCCATGACCACAGGGAGACCGAATGTCATCACCTGGAATGACATCCACCACAAGACCAGCTGCACAGGGGGACCCCAGCTGTGCGACCCCTCTTCACTTCCTTTCCCTTGGCTCCTCCCCTTTCCTCCATTTCCACTGAGGGACCCACCAACCCCTTGCTCTGGGAGCCTCCTAACTGGAGAGGACCACTTCCAAACTGTTCAGCCGTCTCAGTTTCTCCTACATTCAACCTGGTCCTGGTGTGCCCAGCTTAGCCTACAAAAATAAGCAGAATTGGGCTAAGTTATCTTGGGTTTGGAGGTGTCCTCCCTTAGGGGAGGTGGGGAGGTATCTGAGTCACCTAGAATAAGGGTGAGCATGGGGATAATAGCAAGTTCCAACAGCTAACAACCCTCACCCTCATTTCTCTTTGCTCCCAGGTTTGGGTACCCAGACCCTACCTACCTGACCCGGGTGCAAGAGGAGCTGAGAGCGAAGGGTATCACAGATGACTGAAGGACATCGCCTTTGCCAAGGCCCCTGCTGTCCACCTCTACTAGGACCCAGCAGAAGCCTCTTTCTCCTCTCTGCCCCCCGCCCCCCACAACACACCTGTAGGGGACCTGTCTGACTGGGAAGGGCGTTCTGAGAGGGAGGGGGCAATCCCTTCCCCCATCCCCCACCGGCCAAGTGTTTCAATGCAGTGTGAGCCACTCCCTTCTGGCAGAGGCCGACCTCCAAGGCTCTGTTCTCCACTCCCGGTGTACATATACTCCCCGTTTCCCTGCCCCTCCAATGCCCTTGGCTTTTTCTGGTGTGCTGTGCTCCATGACCAAGCAGAGAAAGGACCTAGGGTGGGGAAGGGAGGGTCTCTTGATTCCCAACTGCCCCCACATACTGCTTCACCGCTGAACTTAGGGTGCTGGAGAGGAGGAATTGGGCTGATATGAGCTCCCCACCACCCCCCATGGAGCCGGCTGTGTGTGTTCATCAGATACAGTTCTCCCTTAACCTTGTCCTTTCTTTCCTGTGTCCCAGTCTCCGTCAGTCTGTCTTTCTCCGCTCTTCTCTGACCCCTGTGAGGAACCTCCTTACCCTGTTCTGGAATCGCTGCCAGACTGTAGCTTTTAATTTAATAAAAATAAAGTAAAATATGCAACTCTTCATGCCACACCCGTTCTTTTCCAGGGACTGGGTGGGGGTGGGGTGGGGAGAGGGACCTGCTGGAAAGGGGAGAGGGGGTGATAGGGAGATCCCTGTGTGCCCTCCCAGTCCCTCTGCCTCCTGAGGACCTGGGGAACGGGATGCACCAGCGGGCTTTGTAGTAATACTGCGAAACCCTGGGCCACACTTCGATGTTGGAATTAGTATTAAGAGGGTGTTTTTTTGTTGTTCAACCATCGTTGTAGAGAAAAGAACAACCCTACCCCCTTTGCGAAGTTTGGCTGGGGTGGGAGTGGGGGCGGAGCCGGGCAGGGGGCGGATTCCACAGCAGCAACTCCCTGGACGAGAGCAGGCCTCAAAGCCCCCCAGCTTCCGTGCCCCCTCGAACCTGAAACGTGGAGCTGAGTGGGGGTTCAGTATGAAGCCCCCGGACCGCCCCGCCCCTGGCCGCACTGACCGGATACTGGGGGTCATGGGGAGCATGCTGCGCGCATGCGCCCTCCCCGGGCAGGAGGGGGTAAGAATGGGGGCCCGCGGTGGGGTCGGGGGTCTTTCGGGGCCTTCAGGAGGGCTGCACCCACAACTCAATTTATCCGAAAACGAGTTCTGCGGGGCAGTCGCAGGAATACATGAGTTCCATTACGAGGGCCTTAGCCCCGTTCTGGGCGACCTTTTTATAATAATGTAGATTTTGACAGGTGGGAGAAGGGGAAAGGGGAGGTCAGGGCTGCCTAGGAAGGGGGGTTCCTTACAGTGGTTCTGTCCCCGCAGCCCCCGAGGAGAAGCCCCCTAGGGTCGGGGGATACCGAGCCAGAGTCTGAACGTACGGAGGGAGATCACAGAAGGGACCGCGAAGATGAGGTCCTCGCCTGGGCTCTGCAGCCCGGTAAGAAGCTGGGGGTGGGGTGGGGCAGTTTGCTATCCTGCGCCAAGTGGCGAATTCAAAAATATTCTGCTTTT
Source organism: Macaca thibetana thibetana (assembly GCF_024542745.1). NCBI lineage: Eukaryota > Metazoa > Chordata > Mammalia > Primates > Cercopithecidae > Macaca > Macaca thibetana. The sequence goes on from NC_065588.1 coordinate 53,916,286, forward strand.
ATTAGCATAAAGTTCGCATCTAATTTGCATGAGACCCATTTAATCGCAGAGACCTCCACTCTTCTCGCCCTCGAGTCCAATGTGTGTCCCCCATCCCAGCCGGTACCGAGCCCCCGCAGGCAGAGTGTCCCCGCGCCCCACCCCTGGCCCCTCGCCAGCCCGGGCTCCAGGACTTCGCCTTAATTGGCGATTAGTCTTAGCTGGAGTCCCGGGGCCTGGAGGAAAGAAGGGTTCTGAGAGAGGGCGGCATCTGGGTTGTGTTCACCCACAAAAGGCTCCCCATACACGCACCCCGTACCGGGGGTCCTCTGTCCACGCGGCCGGGGACAACCCCAAACCCAGAACATCTTCGCACAGGCCAAGGCCCCATCCACCGAGTGCTCCTTCACCTCAGAGGCCAAGGGAAGACCTGGGCAGACCCTGCCGACAGGCTGAACCCCGACCCCAGCGCTCCAAAGAGCCCGCGATGCGGGAGGGAGGGGGACCCCGGGGCGGGGGAGCCCAGGCTGGGGAGGGAAAAAAGCGCTGGGGACATGGAGTGGGAACGTGGTGGTGCCTGGGGGAGGGGCGATCCGGGCGGGAACCCGGCGCAGGCAGGAGGGGGAACGCGATGGAGAGGGCGGAGCTGGGCCGCAGAGGCCCCGCCCCGTGGCGGCCCCGCGGCCAGGCCTGTTATTCAGCTCGCCGCTCCGCTGGGACCCGCACAGCGCCAGTAGCTCGGGGGTCGGCTCTCGCCTCCTCCCCGGCCCGGGCCTAGAGCCACCCCCAACCAGAGGCCGGAGACAGCTGGAGCCGCTGCCGCATCCCGGCCCAGCCTCCCCTACCATCCCTCCCACTTCCACTGGACATCTGGACCCTGGGCCCCCGCACCGACAGGGTTCCGGAAACCCTCCCCGCCCAGCCCGGCGGCCGGGCCCTGCGCCTCCCTCTCTCTAGAGACCCCCAGCCCGCCTCAAGACTAGACTTCCGCCTACCCCTGGACACCTCCACCCGGTCCCCTCCCTCCCCCACTCCCACAGCCTGGACCGGGGTAGGAGGGAGGGGGGGTGTGCGCCCAGCGCCGTCCCCGCCCCGCCCCCCGTGAGTCCCCCTGCATGGCCGGCCCGGGTGGGGGACGCGGGGGGGCCCGGGCGCCATGCGGGGGGGGCACAAAGGGGGTCGCTGTGCCTGTCCCCGTGTGATCCGAAAAGTGCTGGCAAAATGCGGCTGCTGCTTCGCCCAGGGGGGACGTGGTGAGTGCCAGGTCGAAAGGGCCCAGTGTTGAGTGGGGGGCGGGCTGGGGGTTCAGGGCATCTGTTTGCCCTGGCCCTTGGGATTTAGGGTTGGAGACTGTATGCGTTTTCCAGCAAAGTGGTTTCTTAAGTGATCCCTAAGGTCCCTTCTGCCTCCAAATTTATGTTAGTTCAAGTTATGGAAATTGGGGAAGGGGCAGGGAACTCATCTCTTTCCCTTAGTCAAATGGGTTTGAGAAAAACCCATCCACAATCCCCTTAGGCCTAGAACCGATTATCTTTCCTCAAACCTTTTGCTAAGAATCTACTTCTGAAGAGGGACAGGGGAATGGAGGAATGAGAATGAGGTGGTTCTACAAGGGGCTTTATAAGGAATCACAGCTCTTCTGTCCCTGAGCCCAGGCCATAGATAACCCTGATGGACCCTCCTCACTGGCCTCCTCTATTGGGTCTACGCATGTGTTGGGGAGGTGGGCTGCAGAAGTCTTTTCTTTTTATAGTGATTACTGCAATTGGTGGAGGAGGGGACTGGGAGTGGCAGATGGACCCAGCTCATCCTCCCCCCTTCCCAGAGAATGGTCTGTACCCATTGAAAGGGGGAGGGTTGTAGGAGAGCAGATGGCCACCCCCAGCTTCCAGTGTCTGCCCAGATGGCTGCCCCCACCCCCATATCTATGCTATGCTCAGGATATGGGGAACCTCCACATGTAACTGGGGGTTCCAGGTCTGGAGAGCCAGGTGTTTACCTTACTGTGCTTTCTCCCAGGGGTGCCCTGGTGAAATTTTCTATCCTGGGGGCAACTCAAATGAGGATGGCAAGAGAGTGAGCCCTTGGAGAGAGAGGCTGAGCATCATGGAGAGAAGACCCTGGGAGATCCCTGGGGACCCTGAGTCTGGAGCTGGGGCAAGGTCTATCACCTCCTCTCTTTTTCCTCCCATTAGAATCCTATTCCATTGCTGGCAGTGAGGGGAGTATATCAGCTTCTGCTGCCTCCGGTCTGGCTGCCCCCTCTGGCCCCAGCTCTGGCCTCAGCTCTGGCCCCTGTTCCCCAGGCCCCCCAGGGCCCGTCAGTGGCCTGAGGAGATGGTTGGATCATTCCAAACACTGTCTCAGTGTGGAAACTGAGGCAGACAGTCGTCAGGCGGGACTATATGAGGTGAGCAGGGAATGGCACCAAAGCATGTGGGGACATCTATGAAGGACACTGGCAGAGAGGGCAGGTTGGGGCTACCCAGCTACTGTCCCTGACCTCTGACACTTGATTTCTGGCCCCCAGAACTGGATGTTGGAGCCAGCTCTAGCCACAGGAGAGGAGCTGCCGGAACTGACCTTGCTGACCACATTGTTGGACGGCCCTGGAGATAAGACGCAGGTGTGAGGACAGGCTCTGGGGAGGCTCCTTTCACTCAAGGGGCATTCATTTGCTCACCCTAGGATGTTCTTTCCTTCCAGCCACCTGAAGAGGAGGCTTTGTCCCAAGCCCCTGAGAGTGAGGCGGAACAGAAGAAGAAGGCTCTGGAAAGGAGTATGTAAGTGTCCACAGCCCTTCCCTGCAGTTGCACAACTTCCAGAAGACTGTCCCTCACATTTTAGATGGAATTTCCTTCAAGGTTGGCTATGATGATGAAGGGGAGGAGGGAGGAACGGGTTGAACCAAGGATGAGCTCCGACACTGAAGTGGGGGCCTCCTCCTGCTTTCATCCTAGGTACGTCCTGAGTGAACTGGTAGAAACAGAGAAAATGTACGTGGATGACTTGGGGCAGATTGTGGAGGTAGCTCCCTTTACCCCTTCCCAGCCCCTTCTGCCTGCCTTTCCATCTGCCCAGGGCTATTTTCAGGAGGTGCCTGGGTGCTCCTCTGTCTCACCTCTCAAGTCTCCCCACTCCTGGACCTTCCTACTCTGGGGGCAGGGCGGCTCCCACCAGGGAGGGGGAGGTGGAACACACCCTGGATATGTGTACAGGAGCACCATTAAGGTGGGGAGGGGGCCACCACATGCTCATGACCCAATCTCAACTTTCCCACAGGGTTACATGGCCACCATGGCTGCTCAGGGGGTCCCCGAAAGTCTTCGAGGCCGTGACAGGATTGTGTTTGGGAACATCCAGCAAATCTATGAGTGGCACCGAGAGTGAGTGGTGGAACCCTGACAGCTAGTTGCTGGGGAGGGGCCCTCATCTGGTTGTCCCTGTATCCCAATATCAGCCCACTGCGACTTAAGGAATGTTTGGAGAAGTTTTGTAGGGCACACTACCAGGCAGACAGCTCGAAATTGCAGGGAGTGGGCGAGGTGGGGGTTCTGAAATGTATTTGCCCTGCCCTTCTCTACCAACCCCTCCAGCTATTTCTTGCAAGAGCTACAGCGGTGTTTGAAAGATCCTGATTGGCTGGCTCAGCTATTCATCAAACACGTGAGGCTTGAGGGGGCGGGGCCGGGGCGGGGCTTAGGAATGGGCTGGGATTCTCTGGAGATGTGTCCTCCCTCCTTGCCCACCCTACTCTCTCTTAAACATTACCCCTGTTAGGAGCGCCGGCTGCATATGTATGTGGTGTACTGTCAGAATAAGCCCAAGTCAGAGCATGTGGTGTCAGAGTTTGGGGACAGCTACTTTGAGGTCAGTGGCTAAGATGTCTTGGTGGGAAGGAGGACAGAACTGGGACTTTCCAGGCTGCATAACCACCCTGTCCCTGTCCCCAGGAGCTCCGGCAGCAGCTGGGGCACCGCCTGCAGCTGAACGACCTCCTCATCAAACCTGTGCAGCGGATCATGAAATACCAGCTGCTGCTCAAGGTCAGGACCCCCTTTTTCCTGGGGGCACAGCTGGCTGGCACAGCCGTTTCATCATTCATCACCCCAGGGTTCTTAAGGCTTCCCCAGACTTCCTGAGGGCCCTCACTGGTGTCCTCAGGGGAGGATGTGAGAGCTTCTAAGGGTGTCCTCACGACCTCTCTGAGCATTTCTTCTCTCTGTCTTAGGATTTTCTCAAGTATTACAATAGAGCTGGGATGGATACTGCGGAGCTAGAGGTGAGGACCCCCAGATCTTCCAGGACACACCATGTGCTCCTTATCCTCCTAGTCTATCATGGGTTCCCCCAGCCCCTTGGGTGGTTTACAGCTGTCTGGTTTTTAGGGGGAGGCTGTTTGGGGTTGAGACACCGTCTGAAGAGGCAACTGGCTGAGGAGGCCTCTTTCCCAATAATGACTCTCTTCGCCCAACAATGTGCCTCCCTCACCTGTGTCCCAGCAAGCTGTGGAGGTCATGTGCTTTGTGCCCAAGCGCTGCAACGATATGATGACGCTGGGGAGATTGCGGGGATTTGAGGTACGGAGATAGGGCAAGAAACTGGAGGCCCGATGCTCTTCTGCCCCAGCGCTAGCACTCTGGAAGTCCTTATGGGGAGTTGTCTTCTCCTGGGGCTGACCCCATGGTTGGTTGGTTGGTTGAGCATGTCAGGGGAGGAAGGGAGGAGCAGAGAATTGCCCTTTTTCTTGTTCTTTTTCCAAGGCCACTATCCCTTTCGTTTCAGGGCAAACTGACTGCTCAGGGGAAGCTCTTGGGCCAGGACACTTTCTGGGTCATCGAGCCTGAGGCTGGGGGGCTGCTGTCTTCTCGAGGTCGAGAGAGGCGCGTGTTCCTCTTTGAGCAAATCATCATCTTCAGTGAAGCCCTGGGAGGAGGAGTGAGAGGTGGAACACAGCCTGGATATGTATACAAGAGCAGCATTAAGGTGAGAAGGGGGCCACGAGAGAGGGCTTGGACAGAGAAAGCATGAGGCCTCTGAGAGGATGTCTCAGAGGAGCCAGAGAGGGTCTGAGGAATCTGGGGGCTGTCTCCTATCTGCCAATTCAGGTGAGCTGCCTGGGACTGGAGGGGAACCTCCAAGGTGACCCTTGCCGCTTTGCACTGACCTCCAGAGGGCCAGAGGGTGGGATCCAGCGCTATGTCCTGCAGGCTGCAGACCCTGCTATCAGTCAGGCCTGGATCAAGCATGTGGCTCAGATCTTGGAAAGCCAACGGGACTTCCTCAACGGTGAAGCTTTCATCCTTTCTCCCTGATGGGCTCCGTCAGCCCCTTGACCTCCTGAATCCCTCCCTCACTGCCCAGTCTCCAGTACCTACCCTCTGACCATGGCCCATCCCCTTTTCTACTGCTAGCTCAAAATTTGATAGAATCCCCTAAAACCCCAAGCAATTTACATTGGCTGACAGGGAGGGAGGGCAAAGTAGGAGAATGATACAGGCCCTAGGGAAGAGACCTGTCTCTGCAGTAACCCTCCTGTTCCTCTCTTTGCTCCAGCATTGCAGTCACCCATTGAGTACCAGAGACGGGAGAGCCAGACCAACAGCCTGGGGCGGCCAGGAGGGCCTGGAGTGGGGAGCCCTGGGAGAATTCGGCTTGGAGATCAGGCCCAGGGCAGCACTCACACACCCATCAATGGCTCTCTCCCCTCCCTGCTGCTGTCACCCAAAGGGGAGGTGGCCAGAGCCCCCTTGCCCCTGGATAAACAGGTATGATGAAGAGAGCTCCCTCATTGTAGGCATAAAAAGGGGAGAGCCTCTCTTGTTTTGGGACCCCAAGCTCGCTCCCCATATCATTCCTTTTTTCTGGTCCTTCCTACTTCCCATCCCTTACCCTTCTCCCCTCTATTTTAACTCTGGAGAAGCTGATAGTCTCAGACAGTCTAAGATATCTGGCAAGAGGAGGTGGCTTGGCTAGGAACTTAAACTGAAAAGAGAGAAGTGAGGGTAGATTTCTGGCCTTTTTAATCCTCTGACTTGAATCTTTTCTTCAGGCCCTCAGTGACATCCCTCAGGCTCCCCATGACTCTCCTCCAGTCTCTCCAACTCCAAACACCCCTCCCTGCCAAGCCAGACTTGCCAAGCTGGATGAAGATGAGCTGTAACTGGTGAAAACCATGGGGGTGGTGCTGACTCAGCTGCCTATTCCCCAAGAAGCTTCAGGGCAGTCCTTCTGGCACTGCTCCAGAATTCTTCCTTCTTGGTGTGTCTGGAGGAAGGGTGGGCAAGGCTGGGAGGGATATCAACTTGGAGGAGAGCACCTAGACCCAAGGACTTTTTTCTGCCCAAGGAACACAGTTTCCTTCAGCTCCCACCCCTATGCATGCATCATGGTTCCCCCAAAAGGAGGATATGTGGGTGGGTGGGAGGGCTGGGGCAAGGGCCAGATAGAAATTATTGGTTTCGTTTTTTAATTTTGTTTTTCCTGTTTTCTGAGAATAAAGGTTTTGTTATATCACTGAGGCTGCTGTCTTGGCAGAGGGAAGGGGAGGCCGTAGTCGGGGTAGGTGGGGTGAAGTGATATGGAAGAGACCAGTTGGCCCCAGCCATTGGAGGAGGGGGTCTGGTGAAAGGAGAAGGGGACAGGGTGTAAGATAAAAGATGTTGCTATCTTTATCCCTCAACTGCAGTTGCAGCAGTTGAGGGACAAAGACTGAGGCATGGAACCACTGGAAAGCCCTAGATTCTTCTTCTTCTTCTTCTTTTTTTTTTGTAGAGTTAGGGTCTCATTATGTTGCCCAGGCTGGTCTTGAACTCCTGGGCTCAAGTGGTCCACCTGTCTTGCCCTCCCAAAGTGCTGGGATTACAGCCATGAGCCATTGCACCTGGCCAGCCCTAGATTCTTGATGTATCATCTTTACCCAGCCCTTCTTTTTCCCTACCCACCCTCTTGTCTAGACCCCACCAGAAAGCCCAATGCAGTGTGACTTCTCACCGTTCCCCCAACACCCAGATACTAAAGCACAAAATGCCAATGTACCTTTGCTTCTGAGGCTGCCATGTTCAGCTGAGGGAAGATGGGAAGGTGGAGAGGATCCTGGGGGCTGCAGCCTTTTCCTGGCACTGGGTCTCCTTATCTTTGCTCTCTGTGAGGTCATAAGCCATGTTCATAGTGAGCAGAAGGGGATTCTTCTTCAAGCCATGGACCCAAGAAGGGACAGCCCAAGGGGATCTTCGCCCCTCCCAACTTCTGGGAGAGCTGCTGGACCAGAGCGAGCCAAACATTCACGCAGCCATGTCCAGATGCCGTCCTGGGTCCTTATGCATCTCCGAGTCCACTGTATCCGTTGGTCCCTTGGGCTCAGTCACGTGCACTTGGGTTTCCTCAACAGACAATAGATTGCTGGGGTGGGAGGGTGAGGAGGAGAGCTGGAGCCTCCCTGTGGGCCCGAGGTCCCTTTGGCTGACAATAGGGGGAGGGATTCCTAAGGGAGGGACAGGACATAGCGCCTAGATAAGACTTCTGTGGAACAATAGGAGGAATTGAAGAGGGGAGACCCACCCTCAGTGCACCCCACCCCCAGGGCTTTGGGGTCATGGACTGGGGGACCAGAGGATCATGGGGAGGGGTGCCGAAGATTCTTGCGAATGGAGGAGGGGATCGTGGCCAACAGCAGGATTCTGGAGTTAGAATCTTTGTATTTGTTTAGGAACCATAGGTACACATGAGGTGGGTGACTGATTCCTTTGCACTTTGTTTAACCACGTATGTGCTTTTGAATGCCTACTTTGTGAACAGCATTTGCTTTTTTTTTTTTTTTTTTGAGATGGAGTCTCGCTCTGTCACCCAGGTTTGAATGCAGTGGCTCCATCTCAGCTCACTGCAACCTCCACCTCCTGGGTTCAAGCGATTATCCTGCCTCAGCCTCCCGAGTAGCTTGGGATTACAGGCACCTGCCATTATGCCCAGCTAATTTTTGTATCTTTTAGTAGAGACAGGGTTTCACCATGTTGGTCAGGCTGGTCTCAAACTCCTGACCTCAGGTGATCCACCTGCTTCGGCCTCACAAAGTGCTGAGATTACAGACATAAGCCATTGCCCCTGGCCTGTGAAAAGCATTTGAATGTGATAAATGGTGCTTCCGTTTTTTTGGTTCCTAAGAAAAAAATTTCCTGTGGGTTCAATATTTCCCCTGAGGCCCTGAACTAGGCCCAGCCGCTCCTCACAAAGGTGTGGGTTCAGGTTCTGTCATTATCCCTGTCCAATCAATACATGTGTCTGCATTCCATGTCAGTAGGACATGAAACTGCTTCTTGGAGCCAGCTGTGCCCCATGAAGATGTGGGTCTGGGTGAAGTTCGGGATGGGTGCTGAACTTTTTGCTCTGGCTGGGAGAATGTAGTGGCTCAGGGAAGGACCCAAGAGGAACCAGCCTCTCTCTCCTCCCAAGGTGCGGATGGGGAAAGGAACCGGGAGTGAAGTGAAAAGTCTAAGGAGAGGTAAATAGCGGGTGTTGAGTGTCGGGGTGCGCTTGCCTTTCGGCTTCTCTCTCTCTAATCTCTACACATTTCCACAGCCACCCCAGAGCCAGCGATCGGATCTGGCCAAGGATGTCTGCAGAAACCCCTAACATAGAGACTCTCCTTCTCCAAGCCGCGGCTCTCGCCAGACTGGAGAAGGTCCTCAAAAAAGGGTGTCCTCAGGGCCGGATTGGACCCTGCTTCGTGGGAGGCGGGACTCAGGGCTTAGCTGGCGGAGGAGTATTTAAGACGGGGCGGAGTTGGAGGTGGCCAAGGGCAAAATGAGCGGGATTCAGGGCACCAGGACCTACCCAGGCGCGGGGGACACCTCTGACCTTAAGTACCCCTTGGGAACCAGGCTCAGGGAAGCTCTCACCGAGGCTCGGTTCCATCAGCTCTTCGGGGGCGAAGAGCAGGAACCGGAGCTACCTGCAGAGCGCCGCTTTCCCCGGCTCTTCGGGCTGTGGAGGCTGCGGGCTCGCGCTTGTTCCGGGACGGGGGCGTGGCGCCTGCTACAGGCTCTGCTGCCTCCGCTGCACTGGCTGCCCCATTACCGCTGGCGGGCCTGGCTGCTCGGAGATGCGGTGGCCGGAGTGACCGTGGGCATCGTACACGTGCCCCAGGGTGAGAGGCCTTAACAGCAGTCTGTCTGGAGCACAAGCTCTAGAGGGCTTCCGGGAGGAGGCTTAGGGAGCTGGGAATCCAGGAGCAGATGGTGGGTTCCTGCCGCTGCGGGTAGGAGAGAGGGATATGAGGCCAAGTTTGGGGTAAGGACTGTGGAGCTCCATCAGATCCCCACCCCCACCTCCCCTCATCTGCACAATCCTGCAAGAAGCCTTGGACAGGTTCTGGCTCAGAGAACTGGAGAGAGGCACAACGTCTGGCCCCCAGGACTTGGCCACAGCGTTCCTGACCTTGTCTGCCCCATGATCGCCCACTGAGGCCCATTAGCCCCTCAGTTCCCTCATGAGGCATGATTTAGCATCCTTGATGCCAGCCCCTAAGAGCCTGAGAAGGGCGTTTAAGTCCTGGAGGTTGGACAAGGCCCCCTCCCCACAGCACACCTTTCCATCCACTTCTATCCCAGGCATGGCCTTTGCTCTCCTGGCCTCCGTGCCCCCGGTGTTTGGACTCTACACTTCTTTCTTCCCCGTCCTCATCTACAGCTTGCTGGGTACTGGGAGACACCTGTCCACAGGTGAGTGACCAGGAACTTCCAATGACTCTTCTTCCCTGTGGGATGAAAATGGACAGGGGCTGTTATTTCCCTTCTTCCTCATTTCCCTGTTCACCTCTCCCATCTTCACCTCCCTCCTTGCCCAGTCCTGCTAGGAAACTGACCTAGGCAAAGCTAGCTAGAGTGGGTGCAAAGAGGTGGGAGTTTACCTGAACTTTTTTCCCCTATGAAATTTGGTTAAAATGAACATCTCAGGGACTTGAAAGGGGAAGAATAGGTGCATGGTCCCCAAAAGGGGCGCGCAGTAGGCAGAGAATCTGCAGGAGGGAGTAGTTTTTGCCGGCTGGTGCAGCTCTTCGCGCCACAGTCTTGACCGGGCAGCAGCCTTCTTGGAGAGCGGAGTCTGGCAGCAGCATTTCGGCCCCAGGGCGTGGAGCCTGAGCTGTTGCCCTGCCCAGGGCTGCACAGCTGGTGATGTCTGTATTTGTCCCCCGGCTGCAGGAACTTTCGCCATACTCAGCCTCATGACAGGCTCGGCCGTTGAGCGGCTGGTGCCAGAACCCCTTGTGGGGAACCTGAGCGGAACCGAGAAGGAGCAGTTGGACGCTCAGCGGGTTGGGGTAGCCGCAGCCGTGGCCTTCGGGAGCGGGGCGCTGATGGTGAGGGAGGACCAGGGGAGGATCCCGGGGGATCCTTGCTGGGGGGCCCGGGAAATTGGGCAGGGGGAGAGGGAGGGACCAGCCTTCAGCTTGGGTTCGGGAGGGCGGAGGTGCGCGGGGTTGGTTTGCTCCTCCTCTAGTTGGTGACTGCACGTCTTCTCCGCAGCTGGGGATGTTCGTGCTGCAACTCGGCGTCCTGTCCACCTTTTTGTCCGAGCCTGTTGTCAAGGCGCTGACCAGCGGGGTCGCGCTGCACGTGCTCGTGTCCCAGCTGCCGAGCCTCTTGGGGTTGTCCCTCCCGCGCCAGATCGGCTGCTTCTCTCTCTTCAAGGTGGGGGTGGGAGAAGAAAGGAGAAGGGGCTTCTAGAGGTCCCGGGAATAGGGAAATTCGAAAAGGGAGGAAGGACGGAGGGTGGAGGGGTAGTGTGTGACAAGGGCGCAGGAAAGGAAATTGGAGCCACGTGGCTGACCGAGGGCGCTGCGGAGGTAGAAGCCCTGGTGGCACTGGAGAGAGAGGGCCTCGCTCTGGGGGGCCCGCGCCGGGGCGCATGAACCCTGGCAAGGGGCCCTCTGCTCACAGCCCCTGCCCGCAGACGCTGGCCGCCGTGCTGACTGCGCTGCCCCGGAGCAGTCCGGCCGAACTGACCATCTCGGCGCTCAGCCTGGCGCTGCTCGTGCCGGTCAAGGAATTGAACGTGAGATTCCGAGACCGGTTACCCACGCCGATCCCGGGGGAAGTCGTCATGGTGAGGACGGCCGTGCGCGCCGGTCCCCTGCTCGCACAGACCCTGCTGTCCTGTGGGAAGTGGCCGCTGCCGCCCCCTGGTGGAGTGCAGAGAGGCCACGGAACAGAGGGCCAGCTCACACTCACTTTCCCTGGCCTCCTGCAGGAGGATGCTTTGACCTTCCACAGTCCCCCTCGACACTGTCCCACCTCTCTCACGGAGCACCCCCTACACCTCTTGGAGTTCCTTCTACCATCCTACAGCGCTCCCTTGAGGTCTTGCTGGTCACAGCACCTTCTCTGACACCTGTCCTCACCAGGGTCCTTCCCTGTAATTCACAGTGCATCTTCCTCTCCACCCTCCACTGACATTTCTCTCTCTACCCCACTAAATAAACGTTCCGCGTCTCCACAGATGCCAGTATATCACTAGATATCGTCCAGCTTCCCTCTTTGGAAGGCTCAGTGGCATCTCTTCATATCCACCATCTTTGGTGGCTCCAGCGCTCTGTGGCCTCAGGCATATGTCATCCCTCTTTCCCAGCTCCACACTCCAAATCAGTTGTCAGGCCCCCATCCCAAACACATCCCTGCTCCCCCAGGTGCTGGGCTCCTGCAACCAGCTAGACCTGCATTATGGTCCTCTCTCATGGTCAGCCCCTTCTAGCTTCTGCCAGGGACCCCATCTCTTCCCATGCCTTCATTTTGCTCTCTTTCTCAGGTGCTTCTGGCCTCCGTGCTCTGCTTCACCTCTTCTCTGGACACAAGATACCATGTCCAGATAGTGGGGCTGTTGCCTGGAGGGTAAGACAGAATGAAAAGACGCCGGCTTTCTCTTCTCCCACCTCTCCCACCTAACACTTCTTCTTATCTCCACCCCCCATTTTCTTTGCTTTCCTTATCTCACTGAAGCACCCAACTCCTCCTCACCATGGATCCCTCCCTCTCCAGATTTCCCCAACCCCTCCTCCCCAACCTGGCTGAGCTGCCCAGGATTCTGGCTGACTCGCTGCCCATCGCACTGGTTACTTTTGCGGTGTCCGCCTCCCTGGCCTCCATCTATGCAGACAAGTATAGCTACACTATTGACTCCAACCAGGTGGGACTCTGACTGTGGACCCCAACCCTCTCATTTGACTTCCCACCATGCCTTTGTCTCTCCCACTTCATCTCACTGCATCCCTCCAGGAGCTCCTGGCACATGGTGCCTCCAACCTCATCTCCTCCCTCTTCTCTTGCTTTCCCAACTCGGCTACGCTGGCCACCACCAGTCTACTGGTGGATGCTGGTGGGAAAACACAGGTAAGAGGGCATCCTTGGATGAGGAGAAAGGATGGGCCATCCAGGCAAAGTGGTGGTGCTGGAGAAACAGGTGGAAGATGGTTAGATACCCAGGTGGCACCTATATAGAGAAGACTGGGGATCTGTGAGAAAGGGTAGCAAGGGGATGGAATTATAGGAGAGATGGAAGACAACAATGTTCCAGTAAGACCTCTGTAGGCTCTAAGCACTGAAAAAGTTTATGGTGCCCCAGATATGGTTCAAAATAAAAACACAAAACTATAAAATAAACTTGAGATAAAATTATTTTTTTCACACAATGACATTGTCTTTTTAAAAGGAATATCACATATCAAAGTCTCCCCCTAATAATTTTGGTTTCCCTTACTTTGCTGGTGCCCTAAGCACGTGGTGAGCCTGCTTATAGGGTAACCCAACAGTGGCTTTTAAGGTGGAGGTGGGCTGCAAAACTGGGGAACTTGAACAACAGACATCTACAGGGAGACTGGTGAATAATGGGCATTTAATTAATTGGGGGGAGGGGAGGGTTAGATGTGAACGGCAGAATATTAAGAAGGGGGATGTGTAGAAGGAGATTTGGGAGAAGGGAGACTTCTGAGGAAGATAAGGCAGAGTGGGCAGGGAGACCAGCTCTCATGTGGGGGTGGGAGACTCCCTTCCTTTTTTTGCACCCATCCCTCCTTCCCTCTAGCTGGCAGGCCTCTTCTCCTGCATAGTGGTCCTGTCGGTGCTGCTGTGGCTGGGGCCCTTCTTTTACTATCTGCCCAAGGTAAGGAGCAGAGGAGGCATGAGCATGGCTGGGAGGGGTGGCTGTATTCCAGGACATCGAGGTAGTCAGCCCACCTCCTCTGCCTCAAGGCTGTCCTGGCTTGCATCAACATCTCCAGCATGCGGCAGATGTTCTTCCAGATGCAGGAACTTCCACAACTATGGCACATCAGTCGTGTGGACTTTGTGAGAAATGCCATTACCCCCAGGTGGCCCCCTCCCATCTTCTTAGCATCCCCAGCCTCTGCCCTGAACCAAAGCTAACTGTCCTGGTCCTAAGTTCTGCAACCCACCCACTCCCCCAACAAATGTAACTCCTAATACGCTTTACTCACAGGCAAGGGAAAGGATGGGGTTTGAACCCCTTGGACCTGAATATTTGTAACTTCCCAACTGGTGCAGGTCATTACATTTGGTGTGTGTCCCATTGAATCAACCTGTTCTTTCCCTCTGTCATGCTTTCTGCTTCTTCCTGGGTCATCTCTCCCCATCACTTGCCTTGGTAATCACTGCCCTGGATCTCTTTCCCCAGCAGTGATGGCCTGCCTTTTCTTTTGGGCAATCCACCCTTATCCCTGTCCTGCAGGCTGTGTGGATGGTCACCTGGGTGGCTGTAGTGACCCTGAATGTGGATTTGGGCCTGGCTGTGGGTGTTGTCTTCTCCATGATGACTGTGGTCTGCCGCACCCAGAGGTGGGCATAGAGATGAGTGGAGTTGAGGTCAGGGCAGGGGAGAGAATGAGGTGCTTGGGGTGACTCTCCAGCCAGGCCAGGCTAAGCTGGAAATCTGGCCCCACCTTCTTCCCTAGGGTGCAGTGCCTGGCACTTGGACAGGCTGAGGGAACAGAGCTCTACAGGCCACTCAGAGGAAGCCACAAGGTGGGTGGGCTGCAGCCAAAGAAGGAAAGGAAGATTAGCCCCAGATGTTTCTCTGACCCTCTGACCTCTTAGCTCCTCCAGGTCCCAGGGCTCTGCATCCTGAGCTATCCAACACCACTGTACTTTGGGACCCGTGGGCAGTTTCGCCGCAACCTGGAGTGGCACCTGGGGCTTGGAGAAGGAGAAAAGGTGAGGGAGCTTGGTTTAGGAGGGATGTGGATCCTCGGGGAGTGGGAGGCAGGTGGGCGTTCTGAGGGGGATCCTTGTGCTCAAGGGGTGCATGTTCATGCTGTGTCTCGGTTGTGGTGACTGCCCTTCTTTACTCATAGGAGACTTCAAAGCCAGATGGCCCAACTGTTGCAGGTAAGATGGGGTGACAAGAAGGAAGATTTGGGCATGTTGCATGGTGGCACTTGGGTACTCCTGTCTTCTCCCATTCTAGTTGCTGAGCCTGTCAGGGTAGTGGTCCTAGACTTCAGTGGTGTCACCTTTGCAGATGCTGCTGGGGCCAGAGAAGTGGTGAAGGTGAGGGAGAGGGCAGGTTGAGGAGAAACCCCTTAGCATGTAACTCATACCCTCTGATCTTAACCCCTTTGCCCCATCCCTGCAGCTGGCCAGCCGATGTCGAGATGCTAGGATCCACCTCCTCCTGGCTCAGTGTAATGGTGAGATGTGTGAAGAGTGGGACCCAGTGTCTGGGCAATGACTGGACACCTGCGGGAGGGAAAAGGACCCGGTGTGGACTGAGGGTCTCAGAGCCTGACACCCTCCCCACATAGCCTCGGTGCTGGGGACACTGACTCGGGCAGGACTCCTGGACAGGGTGACCCCAGATCAGCTGTTTGTGAGTGTGCAGGATGCAGCTGCTTATGCCCTGGGGAGCCTGGTAAGGGGCAGTAGCACCAGGAGCGAGAGCCAGGAGGCACTGGGCTGCGGCAAGTGAGGCAGGGGTAAGTGGCTGGAGACTCAGGGAGAGGGGTTTGGGAAAGGGTCTGCGGAGGAAGATCAAGAAGAAAAGGGTGGGGATGGAATGAATAGTGGATTGAAGACCAACTCAGGGAGCCCAAGCTGAGCTATGGGTGAGGAACTGAAGAACTCAGATCCCTAAGCAGGTGGGGTACCCCTGAGAGGACTGCCACATTTCATCAAGGGAGAGGGTGCCTAATCTATTCCTGACATGTCTCCTCTCGTCTCCAGCTCACTGACTCAAAGATTTGCACAGTGTGGGTCTGACCTCATCATGTGGAGTGCAGAGGGCCCCGATGACATGTGTGTGATGAGGACCATGACCTTGAGCTCCCTTACCTAACGTAACTAATAAAATGAAGCTGAGAGCTTTGGAATCCATGAAGCGAGTCTAGGTGTTTGCACAGGGACTCTGGTGCTCTGTCTTTTGTGCCCACAGCATTGCAGAGACACAACTAAGAATGGCTTTCACCATGTGTTCACCGGCCCTCACCCCAGCCCCAGTGCCGCAAGTTATCTCTGTGGGGGTGGGGCTGGAGCAGGTACACAGAGTACTGGATCTGAAGATGCGGGTGAGGGGTACAGTCTTGGGATTATGTGTTGGGGAACTTCCCCACCCCCTCAGTCCCAAGAAGATGAGAGGACAGTGTTTCCACCTTAGGTTCTTAGAGTCCCCCTGGGCTCTTTGGCACTTGGAAAGTGATCCCCCCATTTCCTGCCCCATGAGAATGGGGAGGGGGAGGACTTGGCACTGGCTGCGGGAGAGGTTATGGCTCCACCAGGCCTCTGGGCACTCGAAAAAGGAGGGGTGTCACCAGGACAACCCCTATTGGGCATAAGGTTCTGAAAAGGAAGAGTGAGGAACTAGAGGCTCAGGGACTGCCAGTAGAGTGCTCACAGGGTGGATGGGGTTTGTTGGAAATTCCTGGCAGGGACAAGGAGGCAGGCCCAGCCTGAGAGTCAGAAATCCCCTGTGGGCCATCACTGGGAGGTCATGCACTGCAGCCGGTGTTTGAAGAAGAGCAGCCGGTGTTTGGCCATCTGGCTCTCATCCAGTGATCCTGGATAACGGTACCGGGCGTAAGTCTCTGCCCCGGCATCCCTTGATGTCCAAGGCAGCTTCAATTTGGATGCATGATCCACCACGACGTCGGAGCAGGAGCCAACCCGAAGGGAACCAAGCCCATCCAAGAAGAATTCTGGGGGTGGAGGGGAGTACACAGTGAGGGATCCCAAGGGTGCAGAACGCCGACCGGTAAGGGAGAACTCTCAAATTTAGGGTGTGGAAAGTGTGTGTGCAAAGGCTTGTTTCTAAGGACCTTGAGCAAGTAAATCAACTCCCTGGGTCTCAGTTTTACTCTTGTGTAAATGGAGTCAATATACTTGTGCTTTGAAAATGGAAAAACCTACCCCCACTCCCAGAGGTTAAATAAACGCCAGATGGGTTGCACCGACTATGGTCTGAACTAGGGGAAGCGCTGGGAGTAGAGTAGGGGTGGCGGCAACAGTGACCGGGAAGCTTACGCGGGCGGGGAGGAGGGGCCCAGCGGTTGTGCTGGGAATAGAGATTTAAAGGGTATGCGGGGCTGGGAGAGGGTGGGAGCTGTCTGTCGTCCAGGTGCAGGTCTTGGTACATCATTGCAGAACTGTTCTAGAGTTCCCGGTGGCGGCTGGGCGCGGGTGCAGCCTAGGAGAGGCGGGTGCGCCAGCTCCCTGTGGGGTTCCTGCCAGGGTCGACCGGGAGGGGGCGCCACTCACCCAGATGAGCCACGCGGCTGAGGCGGGGGTCGAAGCCGACCTCGCGCACCTTGTCAGTCCGCGCCAGGAAGAAGTTAACCACGCCGTCGGTGACCACGCAGCCTGGGAAGCCGACGAGCTCGTGGTGGAAGCCGCGCCTTTGCCGGAGGCAGTTCCCGAGGCCTGGGGCACCGGGCTCCACGCTCAGCAGCTGCCGGTAAGTGGTGGCGAAGCCGGAGATCTCGCGCACTGCGCCCCCCACCTGCAGGGAGAGGGAGGCTGGCTCCAGGCAGCCGGGGATCGGGCACCCGAAGGGGGCAAGGTCTGCGCTCTGGTGCCTTCGGGGGTACCCCTGCCCCATCCTCTTCCGCTTCACCCTTGCAAGACCCAGACAGTCCCCAGGCCCCACTTCGTGGTCCTCTCTCTGTCCCAGGGCTCGCCGTTCCTGGCCGCAGCGTCCCCACTGTGGCCTTAGCCTGTTCAAGGCCCTTCTCCACCCCCACATCCTACGGCCCCTGCCCTACCAGGTCCAGGGGCGTCCGCTCCAGCACGTCCACAAGCCTCTCCAGCCGCGTCCGCGCGGTGAAGACGAAGTCGTCGTCCACCCACAGCACGTACTTGGTGGTTACTTGGGACACGGCCAGGTTCCGGCCTGCGAACCAGCCCTGGCGGAAAGGTGTGTGTGGTTGGGGAGGCTGCAGAAATAGGACATGGCCCTCTGCCACCTTTCTTTCTCTCCCCCGACCCTTCTCAGCTTGTATTCTTCTCCAGACTTTTGAGTGCTTTCGAATGGCCAGAAGCTAGGTAAAAAAAAATGCAGATCCCCCACAGAGGTTCCAAGTCAGTGGTCTCGGAATGCGTTTAATTTCTGTGTGCATTTATTTATTCATTCATCAGCTATTTTATTGAATGCCATTATGCACTAAGCACCATTCTAAGAATGCAGAGAGAATTTCCTGCTCCCACGAAGCTTACATTCCAGGAAGCCTCATGCTTAACAGGCACCCCATGATTCTGAGGCAGGTGGTCCTCGAATCACTACCCTGGAGGCTGCAGATTGAGGGCGCACCCACTGCGGGAGTCCTCTGGCCTGCCGTTCAGCCTGCTAGCTGCACACCTTGCCGAAGGGCATGAGATAGTGTTCCACGTAGGGGCCACTAACGCGCTCTGGCTTGTCACTGTCGTCGGCGATGACCACGGTAACCGTTGGGTAGAAGCGGCGGATACTGGTGATGAGAGCCCGTAGCCGATCATAACGGAGGAAGGTCTTGGTGGCAATCGTGACTAGAGCGCTGATGTTGTACTGGGCTGAGATTGAGGGCACAGGGTTGGGTGCAGACAAGGCGAGTTGGGAGAGGGGAACAGGTAGATATCCCTTCCCAGGACTGCCCTCTCTCTACTTGCTCCCCACCAATACTGGATCTAGTATGTCCCTGCCCCTACCAGCCTCACCTCCCTGGGGTAGAGACCCAGGTGGGTACAGCCGAGGGTTGGGTGGGTGTCTTATGCGGACGGTGAAAGCAGCCTCATGTCCCTCGGTGGAGAACCGGACTGGGAAGAAAGGACATGGCGTTTGACCCTGAAGGGTGGGGCAACATTCTGTTTTCAGCCAATCAATATTTAAGTGCCTACTCTGTGTCCCACCTTTCTAGGCCTTGGTGGAAAAAAACACAAGGTTCATACCTTCATGGAACTTACATTCTAATGGGTAGGAGAAAAACAATAAAGAAAATTTTAAGTAAAAGCTAACCTTTATTGAGCACTTACTATGTGCCAGACCTGTTAAAAAATTACCTTAAATATATGAACTCATTTTATCTTCATGATAGCCCTATTAAGTAGATTCCTACAACAGAAAAAGAAGCTGAGACACAGAAAAGTAACTTGCCACATTTACACAACTATTAAGCAACAAAACTGATAGCAACCTAGTCAGTCTGGTGCCAGACTAAGTAAATTAAAAAATTCAGATACTGGTAAGTATTGAATGGAAAATAAGACAAATAAGTAATGTAATAGTGAAGAGGAGACATTTGAGCTGAGATCTAAACGACAAGAAGGAGCCAGTCTGCAAAAATCTGGGGAAGAGCATTCCGGGCTGAGAAAACCGCAAGTGCAAAGGCCCTAAGGTCGAAGCAAACTCAGTGCAACAAACCAGCTTTGGGGAGAAGCAGGAGGGCTCTTAGGCCCCTTTTGTTGAAGAGAAATGGGAACTCAGGAAAGTAAAGGGCTTTGTCCTCCAGTAAGGGGTGGGTTGGAAATATAGTCTTCTAACTCCTTAGACACGTCTCTTCCTGGGGCCCCCATGGTTGGCCTAAAGGGGAGACACACCCAAAGCTCGGGTTTCCCTCTGGCCTGCTCCAGCCCCAGATGAACAAAGGCCCCTTTTCTCCCTCTCTGGCCCTGCTGGTCCAGTTGAAGCACTCATTGTGTGGCAGGACAGCTCTGGCCATAGACCAGATGCCTCCCATGCCCTCTGCCATTTGCCCACTCCAGCCTTTCTGGTTCTTCTCTGTTTGCCCAGCCTGCCCCTCTCCCCACCCAGGCCTCACACCTGTGTCTGCT
Source organism: Macaca thibetana thibetana (assembly GCF_024542745.1). Taxonomy (NCBI): domain Eukaryota; kingdom Metazoa; phylum Chordata; class Mammalia; order Primates; family Cercopithecidae; genus Macaca; species Macaca thibetana. The sequence continues at coordinate 53,935,560 of NC_065588.1, forward strand.
GTGTTGGTCTGGTAGCTTCGGCTGCTGTAAGTGACCAGTTGTAGTTGCCTGTTGAGTTGGTCCAGCCCTGGGCTGACAAGGGTGAGATCTGCCTGCCCCTCTCCAATGAGAGTCACTCCAGTCACTTCCCCTGCCACGTCCCAGGTGCCTAGGGAGGCAGTCAGGTTTACCTAGGAGGGGATTGGAGAGTGCAGGGTTAGGCCTCAGACCCACTTCTTGCCTCCCTGATTCGTCCATCCTTCCCTTAGTAGCCCTGCCTCCTTCTCAGCATTCTTGATGCCTACTTGGCCTCCTTCCCTTCCTGTTTTCTCTCACCTGGTATACCTCCTGACCAGAAGCTGCCTGAAGGCTCAGCCCTAGGAGAATGGAAGCAGGGATCAGAATCACATAGGCAGCCCTGAATTCTTTCTCATTTTCTCTCCCTGCTGTCACCACACACAATAGAGAACTTTCCACCCATTCTTCTTATTGAGGCCTCAGCAGGGCACACTGTAACATAGCCTACAGTGACTGATTTTTGAGCCCTTCCCATCAAAGCTTGCCCTATGGCCTGCCCTGCCCACCACCTAACCAATGGTTAGTCAGAAAAGAATAGATTCTTTCCCCCAAAACTCCCCAGTTACAGTCTTCTGAAATTCCTAGAGTCCCTTCTGTCCTCACCTCCCACCTCCTAAGCCCCCTTTTGAGCTTAAGTCCCTCTTTCATCAGAGGTTCCCACCTCCCATTCCAATCATCTCCCATTCTTCCCCACCCAGCCTCGGGCTCTGCCACCCTCACTGTGGCTGAGGTCATCCTCTGGGACCCTCCTCCCTACCTGGCACCAAGATGCTCCTGAGGGGCTGAACTTCCACACCTTGTAGGGGGTACTGGAGCGGGGAGTTGGCAGGGGCTATGAGCAGTTGGTCAGCTGGGGACTGGCTCCTGGCAGTGGAGGAAGGAGAGGACAGAGCAGAGTCAGGGGGAGAGGGTCTCTCCCTCCCGGCACAATCACTGCTCTCCTCCTGTGGAGTCATGCCCTTCTTTCAAGCTGGTACCTTGACAGAAAGGCCTGGAACTCCTGCTCTCTTGTGGCAGAGGCAGCGCTCAGCTCTGCAGGGTCAAAGGCCTTGGTGAGGTCAATGGCTCGGACTTGTTTCTGGAAGGGGAGGGGGAGGCCCCCCCCACTGGACTCACAACTGCAGTTGTTCCAAGCCAGCAGCCTGAAGGGAGTAGTAAGGGTCATCAGACCCAGCTACACAGCTCCATTCATCCCATAAACACTGACACAGCACCCCACACCTTGGCCCTGAAATTCTGTCCATCTAGGATCCATCCCCTTAGACGTTGCCCTTCAAATAGTACTTGGGAGGGGGACCAAGGATCGGACGACCTAGCCCCTAAATCTGGATTTTAGAGTTGTAGGACAGGGCCAATTACTAGGATTTCAGGAGCTGCCTACCCACCAACCAGCAGCCCACCTGGAGTCTCTTCTCATACCTGAATCAGGACCTCAGGGAGTCTTTCAGGGCCCTCCCTTAACTGCACAACCTCCCACGCCCATCCCCATCCTCATCCCCATGGCAAGGTTCAGGGAGAACAGATTTTCCCTAGCCCAAGCCTCAGCAGCCTCCCACTTCCACCTCCCACTTCACTCCACACAACCCGTTAGGAGAACGCAGGCATCTGAGCCCAGCAGTGGAGGAAACAAAAGCCCCCAGGCCACCCCCAGCGAGCGCCGCGCTGCGCCGCCGCGGTCGGCACTCACCTCACTACTTGCTCCTTGATCCTGACCGGGATGTGTGCGTAGCGGGGCTCAGGAGCAAGATCTGGCAGCTCGGGCCTGCGGGGGCTCTGCGGGGGCGCCCACGGCGCAAGAGGTGCCCGGAGGCCGGGCGCGTCCCGGGTGCTCGCGTACAGGAGCCCCAGCGAGGCGCAGGCGACCAGAAGGACCAGCGCGCACAGGGCCCGGCGGCCCAGCCACATCCTAGGTGGGGGTAGGGTGGGGAGTGAGAAAGGGAGGGAAGAAGGGAGGGCAAGGGATGGGGCCCTTGGCCCCCGCGTCCTCAGAGGCTCCTGCCGGCTCCCAAGAGCGCTCTCCACTCCACACATCGCGCTAAGATTTGCACTGCCAGCCGCGGTTTTCCCGGTGCCCCTCCCCTCACTTCTCAGGCCCCAGGGTCTCCCGGCCTCCTTTCTTCTCGCCCTCTCCCGCATCTCGGTTTCCTCTCACACCCGAGGCCTGGCATCTTAATGCTGAAGACATTTGGATGCCGCGGTTTCGACGCGGCCGTGCGTGAGCTTTGGAAAAGCCCCGCTCTATTAGGGCAGTGGCAGTCCCGAAGCCCGCAGCCCGCCCTGGCCGGCGCGCCCCCTACTCCTCAATCCGAGCATCACCTGGGCTGGGGTGGGCTGCGGAGGGCGGCTCCACACCTAGCCTGTCAGGAAAAAATGCAGAATCACGCCCGTGCTGGCGGGCGCCCCCGGCGGAGGTGACCCGATGAGTGGCCTCGGGAAGCGGCGCGGGGAACAGGGTGGACCGGGAAGCGCGCCTCCTCCCGCCTCCTGCTCCGCCCCTCATCCCCCCGCCTCGGGCACTGACCTGTCTAACGCTCTAAGGCAGCGGCAAAATTTCGGTCCGGGCTGTGCCAGCTTTCAGCCCCCGCCTGAGGGTCCTCATGGGGCTAGGGGCTGATCGATGGGAGAGCTGGGCGTGAGCCTGAGGGTGTGGGGGACCCTCCTGCCTCTGGAGCGCGCCCGACCCCTCCCGCCTTGGAACTCTCGGGGCTTTTGTGGAGCGCGGCTCGGTGGTGGTTCTGGGCGTTTCCTGCCCGGGGGCGGTTGGCGGGGCGCGAGGACCAAGTTAAGAAGCCGTTGCACCCCAGCCCCGGGGGCAAAGCCGGGGATCCCTGGCTCCGTGTCCCACTGGCAGCGCGGGGAGGGCTCTGGCCGCCTCCCGGCTCTTCGCACCGCAGCGCCGCGCGGTTCGGCTCCGGGCTGGTTGCGGCTGCTTCGGCTCCGCGCGGGGAATGCGAGCGCCCCGGCGCCTTCTAGTGGGCGCGGAGGAAACTGCGGGGGCGAGGAGCAGACGCGGGAAGGTCCTCGCTCACAACCCCCAGCCCTTAGCCTCCAAACCCTGGCATCTCAACCGCCTGCTCCCAAGACCAGCCCTTCCGTTGCCTGCTCGTTCTGAGCTTGTAGGCGAGGATGGGCAAATAAGGGCTTTGGGAGGAGGTAGGGCGGGGGCGCGCTAAAACCCACGTCAAGTTTGAATGTTAGGGTGAAGATAAAAGAAACAACCCCTGGAAAATAAACGCTCTGACTGGCTAACAAAGACTGATGCACAGCCTCCCTCTCCCCCTCCTCCCCCGCCCTGCCCCCCTTTATTTAACAGACACTCAAGAGATACACACTGGGTAATTCAAAGGCCTATTTCCCCGAACTGCCGCTTGGTGCAACCTTGCAGGAGGAGGGGAACCCCAGAGAGGCCAGATTGGCGGTAGTTCTGCCTGGAAGCCTTAGGTCATAGACAGCTTGATACTTCACACTGCTGAGAATCAGAGTTCTGTGGCTCCATGGTTCTAATAAAAGATGCATCAAGATTCAATAGGAAAAAAGGACATAATAAGAAATATAGAACATTATGAAAATATGTGTGTGTGTGGTGGATTTTTGAATGAATGAATTTTATACAAATAAATGACTAAAATCAGCTGGGGGAAAAGTGGAATCTCTACCCTTCTTACACCAAAATTCCAAATCTATTAAATATTTTAATATTGAAGGTGAAATCATAAAAGTAGTGAAGAAATCATGAAAGTCAGCACAGTGGCTCATGCTTGTAATCCCAGCACTTTGGGAGGCTGAGGCGACAGGAAACCAGGAGTTCAAGACCAGCCTGGGCAACATGGTGAGACCCCTGTCTCTACAAAAAATTTAAAAATTAGCTCAGCAAGGTGGCTCACACCTGTAGTCCAACTACTCAGGAGGTTGAAGTGGGAAGCTTGCTTGAGCCCCGGAAGTTGAAGCTGCAGTGAGCTGAGATGGTGCCATGGCACTGTAGCCTGGGTGACAGAGCGAGACGGTGTCTCAAAAAAAGAAATTATGGAATTTTTGTTTTGTTTATGGTCTTGGAGTAGGGAAGATATCTCTAAGCCAGATGTAAAGGGAAATATTAATAAATCTGACTATATGAAAAACGTGAGTGAAGAAATTAACATAAACTAAATTTAAGAGAGAAATGACAAACTGTGAAAAAAATATTTGTAACATGTAAGACAGGTATACTTTATCTAGTTGTTGCTAGTTGGTGCCCCCAGCGGAGATGACCAGGAATGAATTATGAACCATTGAAAACATAGGAATCCATGACTCCACCCTGATAATACATAGAAAATTAATTAACTAAATGAATGAATGAAGGAGAAGGGAGAATGCCAATTAATAAATGTGGAGGGAGCTGATGGAGTCAGAAAATAACTATTTTGCATCAGAGTAAAAGTTGGTTTGGGCAAGAATTATCGATGAATGCTAATTCTAGGGGGAAAGTTTGACAGAAGCAGGGTATGTACATAGATTAAAGTATCTCCCCATAGTTGGCTTATTCGTTGCAAGAGGAAAAATTGTAACTGCACAGTGGGAAAACCAGACTGCACCTTGACTTGGTGGCCAAAATTAACATCATCAATGAGGGACAGAAGACTATCATGTGCCTCCAGAAATGCTCCCTTGAGAAAGCATGACATCATTTACGTAGTGATCTGGCTGGGAATACATAACTTGATTTTAAATACAAAGAAACAGACTCCAAGTAAGGAATATTTTCTATGTATAAAAGAAACTTAGGCTGGGCACGGTGGCTCATGCCTGTAACCCTAGCATTCTGGGAGGCCGAGGTGGGTAGATCACTTGAGGTCAGGAGTTAGAGACCAGTCCGGCCAACATGGTGAAACTCTGTTTCTACCAAAATTACAAAAATTAGCCGGGCATAGTGGTGCGTGCCTGTAATCCCAGCTACTCTGGAGGCTGAGGCAGGAGAATGGCTTGAACCCTGGAACCCAGAGATGGACGTTGCAGTGAGCCAAGATTGCACCACTGCACTTCAGCCTGGGTGACAGAGTGAGACCCTGTCACAAGGAAAAAAAAAGTAAAAGAAACTTAATACAAAAATTAACTGGGCATAAGCCGGGCATGGTGGCTCACACCTGTAGTCCCAGCTACTTGGGAGGCTGAGGCATGAGCATCACTGGAACTTGGGAGGCAAAGGTTATAGGGAGCCAAGATTTCGCCACTGCACTCCAGTCTGGGTGACAGACTGAGACTCTGTCTCAAAAAAAAAAAAAAAAGAAAGTGGCTAGTATTTTTTTAAATGTCGGTCTTGAAAGACAAAGAATGAAGAACTGCTCTGGATTAAAGGAGACTAAAGAGACATGACGACTCAATGCAATATGCAATCCTAGATTAAAAGTGATATAACAGACATTTTGGGGGACTGTTTAAAAAATTTGGGCCAGGTGAGGTGGTTCATCCCTGTAATCTCAGCACTTTGGGAGGCCAAAGTAGGAGGATTGCTTAAGACCAGACCTTTGAGACCAGCCTGGGCAATATAATGAGATTTCATCTCTACAGAAATTTATTTTTATTTTTATTTTTTGTAGAAATGGAGTCTTACTATACTGCCCAGGTTGGTCTCCAACTTCTAGCCTCAAGCAATCCTTCTGCCTGGGCCTCCTAAAGTTTTGGGATCACAGGTGTGAGCCACCTAGCTGGGCTACAAAAACATAAAAAAAAAATTAGCCGGGTGTGGTGGCACGTGGCTGTAGTACCAGCTACTCATGAGGCTGAGGTGGGAGGATTGCTTGAGCCCAGGAGTTTGAGACTGCAGTGAGCTGTGATTGCACCACTGCACTCCAGTTTGGGTAACAGAGCAAGAACCTATCTTTTCTGTTTTCTAAAAAAACAAATTGGAATATGGAAAGTTGATTAGATAAAAGTTGTTTTATCTTTGTTAAAAGATAAATGGCAAATATTAAATTTCCCAAAGCTGATAACTGTGGGTATACAATAAAATATCCCTGTTCTTAGAGTATATGACCTAAAGTGTTAAAGGGTAAAGTGGAAGGATGTCTGCAATCTACTCTCAAATTGTTCAGAAAAAATAAATAATAGGAATATGTATGTGACACATTTACATAATATATATGTGGTATATATAATATATAATTTATATTTTATTGTTAATTTAATAATTATTAATTACATTATTTTATTATAAATTATATAAAATTATGTATAGAGAGAAAATGATAAAATGTGACCAAATGTGAAAAATTGGTGAAGCTGAATAAATGATATGTGGGAGTGCTCTGTATTCTTTAAATATCTAAGTTTGAAATTATTTCAAATTAAAAACTAAAAAGAAAAAAATCACTCCTTTATTTACTTTAGTTGAAAGCGAGTGTTGGCCGGGTGCGGTGGCTTACGCCTATGATCTCAGTGCTTTGAGAGGCAGAGGCGGGCGGATCATCTGAGCTCAGGAGTTCGAGACCAGCCTGGCCAACATGGTGAAGCCCAGTCTCTACTAAAAATACAAAAATTAGCTGGCCATGGTGGCGGGCGCGTGTAATCCCAGCTACTCCAGAGGCTGAGGCAGGAGAATGGCTTGAACCCAGGAGGTGGAGGTTGCAGTGAGCCGAGATCATGCCATTGCACTCCAGCCTGGATGACAAGAGACTCCATCTTGAAAACAAACAAACAAGAAAGTGAGTGTCTATTTAATAATTTGGTGGCATTACTGAGAAATTGTTTTAGCACATAACTGTCACACTTTCTAAAAATGACAACTAAAGTTTTTTCATAATGAAATATTAATAATAAAACTTTCTAATAGAACTTCATATTAGTTCCTATATCTCAGCATTTCATTCTATGATGGTGATATTTAGCCTCAGCTGAAGACCGAAATACTGATTTTAATTCTCTCTCTTTTTCTCACGTTTTGTAGACATTAAGACTTTTTTTTTTTTTTTTTTTTAGATTTGAGTCTCTGTTGTCCAGGCTGAGGGGCAGTGGTGTGATCTCGGCTCACTGAAGCCTCCGCCTCCTGGACTCAAGCCCGCCTCGGCCTCCAAGCAGTGGAACTACAGGTGCTCACCAACATGCCCAGCTGATTTTTTTACTTAGTGTATTTAGTTGTCTTGTCTTTTTGTTTTCTCATCTTTGAGAATATTAAACATACTTACAGTGGGCTCTCTGGGTTCACCTAGTGCAGTTCTGCCACCTGCTGATCAAAAATATTTGGAAAAAAATAACAATATAACAATTAAAATAATACACATTTTAAAGTATAACAACAATTTGCACAGCATTTACATTGTGTTAGGTATAAAGAAACTAGAGATGATTTAAAGTATAGGAGAGTATGTACACAGATTGTATATAAAAAATATACCGGCCGGGCGCGGTGGCTCAAGCCTGTAATCCCAGCACTTTGGGAGGCCAAGACGGGCGGATCACGAGGTCGGGAGATCGAGACCATCCTGGTTAACACGGTGAAACCCCGTCTCTACTAAAAAATACAAAAAACTAGCTGGGCGAGGTGGCGGGCGCCTGTAGTCCCAGCTACTCGGGAGGCTGAGGCAGGAGAATGGCGTGAACCCGGGAGGCGGAGCCTGCAGTGAGCTGAGATCCGGCCACTGCACTCCAGCCTGGGTGACAGCGCGAGACTCCGTCTCAAAAAAAAAAAAAAAAAAAAAATATATATATATATATACCATATCATGTAAGGAACTTAAGTATTCTGGGATTTTGGTACCTACAAGAGTCTTGGAACCAATCCTCTGCAGACAATTGAGAAATGAGGGATGACTATATTTAAATTTTTTTTTCAAGTTGGCCTATTATTTCCATTTACTCTAGAATAAATTCTCTTGCTTATTAAGCTTTTTATCTTTCATGATGTTAATTTTCATGAAGAGCTTTGAAATTTTAGTTTGCTAGCTTGTTTTTTGTATGTGAATTTCTTGCACATGTGTGTATCCTTGTTAGGGTTCATTGTAGATGACAGAAACATTGTAGATGACAGGGGTTTATTTCTTGGCATTAAAGGGCTTACAATGTGATTTGGGGGCTTTTTTATTTTTTATGCCATGGGTGATAGTGCTTCCCCAGGCTTTTGGAAATATGTGGGGCCATTTTGGGTTGTCATAATAGCTGGGCCAGCTGCCAGCAATTGGTGGGCAGGTGTCAACTGAGCTAAATGTCCTACGATGAACAGAACAAGCCTGTGCAACAAAGACTTGCCCTTCCCTAGACACTGAAAGAAACTCAATGGAGAAGCACTGCTTTAGGCAGAACTTCTAGAAACCACTCCCTGCCTCCAGAATCACACAACTCTGTTGGTATCAGCAAAACTGGGGTCACAACTGCAGCAAGCTCTCTCTCTCTCTCTTTTTTTTTAATATGGAGTCTCACTCTGTTGCCCAGGCTGGAGTGCAGTGGCGTGATCTCGGCTCACTGCAACCTTCTCTTCCTGGGTTCAAGTGATTCTCCTGCCTCAGCCTCCCAAGTAGCTGGGATTACACGCGCCTGCCACCATGTCCGGTTAATTTTTCTATTTTTAGTAGAGACGGGGTTTCACCATGTTGGCCAGGCTGGTCTTGAACTCCTGACCTCAAATGATCCACCTGCTTTGGCCTCCCAAAGTGCTGGGACTACAGGCATGAGCCACCATGCCCGGTGCAGCAAGCTTTCAAAACCGGGAAGCTACTGCTAGCTGAGGAACCCCAATGCCTCTGCCACAATTTATATTAGAAAAGTAGACACCTTCCACTCAAGGTCCTCCAGTGTTTTCCCATATAAGCCTTATCCCAATTCAGATTTCTCAAGTGTGCACGTGATTGACACAAGGAATGCTAACTCAGAGGGAGCTCAGAAAATGCAGTTTTTTTGTACTCCAGCAGAGTCAGTTTCATTAGGAAAAGATTGTAATGGATGCTAAATATGCCAGTCCACTTTGGACTTGTAGGTTTCCCTCTCTCCCCACTGCATCCCTTCACGTTGAGTGGTGTCAAGTCTGTCTCCACAGCCTAGAACCAGAATTTACATTTGACAGCCAAGGGAATTACATTAAAAAAAAAAATACAGAGAATATGTTGCTTGATCCTATCCCCAGCCAGCTGCGGGCAAAGTCCAATTCTGCATGGCAGCCTAGAGGGCTGGGGACAGGCTGGGCTGGTCGCATCCTCTCTGCTCTTCTCAATCACTCTAGGCAAGTGGCTCTAAATGGATGGAGCCCAGCTAGCAGTCATAATGTTATACGGCCCCCTGTCATGCATCAGAACATCCAGTAAGTTCTCCAAAGGACCTGGGTTCCTGGCAGGTGCTGTTTTTTGTCCTGCGGCCCAGCAGACCTGTGACTTAAGCCCCCAGCTGTTACCTTTCCCTTAACAATTCAAAGAGTTGCTTATTTTGTTTATTGAACTTGGCTTGTCTTTTTAATACGTATTTGGAATATATTACCTGTCATTTTAATGTGATCTGTTTGGAGTGAAGGAAGGATTTTCCCTTGAATTTACTCAATCATTTTGATGGAAGTGACCCTACAAATTGTCTAGTTATAAACTTTTTTTTTAAAACAGGAAAGAAATTATACTATACCTGTGGAACCCCATACTGCTTTTTTACATGACACATATATCTTGGAAGTCTCTTTATAAGAGCACATGAAAATATGTGTCATTTAAAATTTTGCATATTGGCCAGGTGCGGTGGCTCACGACTGTAATCCCAGCACTTTGGGAGGCTGAGGCGGGCGGATCATGAGGTCAGGAGATCGAGACCATCCTAGCAAACATGGTGAAACCCCGTCTCTACTAAAAATACAAAAAAATTAGCCGGGCATGGTGGTGGGCGCCTGTAGTCCCAGCTACTTGGGAGGCTGAGGCAGGAGAATGGCGTGAACCCAGGAGGTGGCAGAGCTTGCAGTGAGTAGAGATCGCACCACTGCACTCCAGCCTGGGCAACAGAGCAAGACTCCGTCTCAAAAAAAAAATAATAATAATTTGCATATTACTACATCAAATGAATATATTAATTAACACTTCCTTTTCATTACAAACAGTGCTGCAATAAACATACTTGGTGAACTGTTATAAATATGCCCGATATATTTAAACTGAATGCCAACTATTATGTCATTGTTCTTTAATTTAAATTTTTTGCTTAGATTACAGCAAAGACCTAGTTCAAAGATATCAATCAGAAAAGGCAACCAAGAAAACTGTGAGCCAGTTAATGCTTGCCATGCACACATTTATTCGCATTCAACAAGTTAATAAAAATCAGTGTATTGCTCAATTAGCTAGCGATGAGAACTAACAAAATATAGTTTTTGCACTAAAGCCCCGTGCTACTTTAGTGCCAGGATTTGGTCAGCTTTTCTTGGCTGTTTTCATCAAAGTATTCTTTTGGTCGTGGATTTCGTTTACCCTAACCAGCACAAGGGAGTCATGAAGACCTCACAGCTATTCCAGAGAGATGCGGGGAGAGTAGTGTTCTTGTCCACCAGTGTTTGGTGGCAGGCTGCGATTTTTATGCTAGCTTGGGCTTTGGGTGTTTTAGATATGCCTTACATTCTATTGGTTCAATATTATATGATACTTCTGTGAAAGGAAAATAAATCTTGGGGCCCTCCAGATCACTAAGTTAAAGGACAAAGTTAAGCTGGGAACTGCATAGGGCAAACCTGCCTCCCATTCTATTCAAAGTCACCCCTCTGCTCACTGAGATAAATGCATTATCTGATTGCATCCTTTTGAGAGGCTGATCAGAAATTCAAAAGAATGCAACCATTTCCCTCTTATCTACCTATGACCTGGAAGCTCCCTCCCCACTTCGAGTTGTCCAGCCTTTCCAGACTGAACTAATGTTCATCTTACACATGTTGATTGATGTCTCATGTCTCCCTAAAATGTATAAAACCAAACTGCTCTGACCAACTTGGGGACATGTCATCAGGACTTCCTGAGGCTGTGCCACAGGCACGTGTCCTCAACCTTGGCAAAATAAACTTTCAAAATTAACTGAGACCTGTCTCAGATTTTCGGGGTTCACATTTTGGTAACCACAGGGCAATTCTGATTGTGGATGCCCCTGACCTTTGGTAAATCTCCTATCAGTGCTTGAGACCAGCATCAGCTAACTTCATGGCTCAAACCAATAGGACAATTTGCTGAGGCCTGAGAGCACCCCCTCCAGAAAATCTCTGATCTCCTCAAATTTGGTTGAAATCTAAAGTTTATTTTGCTCTGCAACTCCTCTTATTTTTTGGAGTTTTACTGCTTCCAACAAGGAAGGCAAGATTTCCTGTTTCCATGACGATGGAAGGCAGGTAACTCCTTTACAGAGTTTCAGCTCGCGGCCGGGCGCGGTGGCTCAAGCCTGTAATCCCAGCACTTTGGGAGGCCGAGACGGGTGGATCACGAGGTCAGGAGATCGAGACCATCTTGGCTAACACGGTGAAACCCCGTCTCTACTAAAAAATACAAAAAACTAGCCGGGCGAGGTGGCGGGCGCCTGTAGTCCCAGCTACTCGGGAGGCTGAGGCAGGAGAATGGCGGGAACCCGGGAGGCGGAGCTTGCAGTGAGCTGAGATCCGGCCACTGTACTCCAGCCTGGGCGACAGAGCGAGACTCCGTCTCAAAAAAAAAAAAAAAACAAACAAACAGAGTTTCAGCTCGCTTCCAACAGGGAAGGTGAGTTTTTTTTCCTGCTTCTAAAATGGTAGAGAGCAGTCTACAGCCTGAGACCCATCCCTAGGTCAGTAACTGAATTGGGGATTGTCGTGGCTAAAGTTAAAATTAACAACCAGCTGGTCTTAATTTCTCCTTACCATTAGAGTACTAAGTGATCAAATAAGTTTACATCTTTTTTGTTGGTGGTGTTGTTTCTTTGTTTCTGTTTTTGTTGTTGTTTCGGTCTTTTTTCCATTGGGTTTGGTCAGCTCTATCCAACTTGATCAAATACAAAGGAAGTTCCAAATGATGGGGAACAAGTCCTCTGAAATGTCTAAATTCCCTCACACACAAAAAAGGTGGTGTGGTGGGGGAGAAAAATGGCCAGCAAAAGAAAAAAAAAGGAGGGAAGATTTTTGATTCTGACTACTAAAGGGGCTTTATTTACATAACAAGGCCGCCTTTTGCTAGCCAGGCCAAACTGAAAGTAATGGCTGTTGCCCCACGCTGCAGTTCAATAGCTAAGGTTCTGCTTTCTTTTTTCCACCATGACAGCCTGGGGTTTTGTTTCTAAATCAAGCCCTTTCTGGTTTGATACTTGGTACTTCTGAAACAGCAGCAATTTGTCCTAGCTGAAACATGGTAATGACACAGGAGGTAGAAAGAAATTATTTAGGCAGATAGTGAGGACAAAAGAGTCCTCGGCAGAGCTTCCCCTCTAACAATAAGCAGTCCCTCAAAATCTTTTTTTTTTTTTTTCCTAAAATAGAGAAGCCTGAAAAATCGAGCTGCAAACATAGATAAGCAAGCTGGAAGCTTGCACAGAGGAATGCTGGCAGCTGTGTCAATAGAAAAGGGCTCTCTGGGGACCAAGCATGTCTAACATGGAGGCTCCATCTTCCCTTTTTTGTTAGCATGTGTACAGTAAGAAAGAAATGGGTAACATGGCACAGCTCGGGCATAATATTTTATCATGCAGAACCCATCTGGGAGGCTGAAGTAGGAGGATCACTTGAGTACAGAAGTTTGAGACCAGCCTGGGCAACACGGCAAAACTTATCTCCACTAAATATGCAAAAAATTAGCCAGGCATGATGGTGCATGCCTGTAGTCCCAGCTACTCGACAGGCTGAGGAGGAAGGATCACCTGGAGCCCAGGAAGTTGAGGATGCAGTGAGCCAAGATTGCACCTGGTTTGCCACAGTGAGACCCAGTCTAAAATAAAATAAAAAGTAAAATAAAATAAAATAAAATAAAATAAAATAAAATATTAGGATGGAGGCTACCAGAGATTCGTGCCCTACGCAAATGGCACACCTGGTTGTAACCAGTTTTTTGCACCCTATGTAAATTAGACACTGCCTCCCCACCAACTCATCTATAAAACTCCCTGCATTTCACTGTGGATCCAGCAATCCACTTTTCCAGGACCCCTCTCTGTAGCAGAGAGCTATTCACTTTCTTTTGCCAATTAAACTTCCAATCTTTTTTTTTTTTTTTGAGACGGAGTCCCCCTCTGTCGCCCAGGCTGGAGTGCAGTGGTGCGATCTTGGCTCACTGCAACCTCTGCCTCCTGGGTTCAAGTGATTCTCCTGCCTCAGCCTCCCAAGTAGCTGGGATTACAGGGGCCTGCCACTATGGCTGGCTAATTTTTGTATTTTTAGTAGAGATGGAGTTTCACCATGTTGACCAGGCTGTTCTCGAACTCTTGATCTCAGGTGATCTACCTGCCTCAGCCTCCCAGAGTGCTGGGATCACAGGTGTGAGCCGCCACGCCTGGCTTTTTTTTTTTTTTTGAGACAGAGTTTAGTTCTTGTAGCCCAGGCTGGAGTGCAATGGTGCGATCTTGGCTCACTGGAACTTCCGCCTCCTGGGTTCAAGCGATTCTCCTGCCTCAGCCTCCCAAGTAGCTGGGATTATAGGCGTCTGCCACCACGGCCAGCTAATTTTTGTATTTTTAGAGGAGGCAGGGTTTCCTCTAAACCCTGGTTGGCCAGGCTGGTCTCAAACTCCTGACCTCAGGTGATCCACCCACCTTGGCCTCCCAAAGTGCTGGAATTACAGGCATGAGCCACCATGCTCGGCCCTAACCTTCCACTGTTAACCTCACTCTTGTGTGTTTGTGTCCTTGATCTTCGTGGCTGTGAGACAATGAACCTTGTGTATCACCCCAGACAATGAGGCTGCTTCAGTAATGAGATTTAATTTTTTTTTTTTTTTTTTTTGAGATGGAGTCTCGCTCTGTTGCCCAGGCTGGAGCTCAGTGGTGTAATCTCGGCTCACTGCAACCTCCACCTCCTGAGTTCAAACGATTCTCTTGCCTCAGCCTCCCAAGTAGCTGAGACTACAGGTGTGTGCCGCCACGTCTGGCTACTTTTTTGTATTTTTAGTAGAGATGGGGTTTTACCACATTAGCCAGGATGGTCTTGATCTCCTGACCTCGTAATCTGCCAGCCTCAGGCTCCCAAAATGCTGGGAATACAGGTGTGAGCCACCGTGCCTGGCCTAAAAAAAAAAAAAAAAATTAAAGCAGCTTAATGGTTAAAGTCGGCTTAATTAAAAGCTAACATCCAAGATGTATGTGTATATGAGAGCATGTGTGTGTTTGTATTTAAAAGGCCTTCATGTTTGTTTGTTTGTCTGTTTGTTTTTTTGAGACAGAGTTTTGCTCTGTTGCCCAGGTTGGAGTGCAGTGGCACAATCTTGGCTCACTGCAAGCTCCACCTCCCAGGTTCACGCCATTCTCCTGCCTCAGCCTCCCGAGTAGCTGGGACTACATGAGCCTGCCACTATGCCCGGCTAATTTTTTGTATTTTTAGTAGAGACAGGGTTTCACCATGTTAGCCAGCATGGTCTCGATCTCCTGACCTCATGATCCACCCACCTCGGCCTCCCAAAGTGCTGGAATTACAGGCATGAATCACTGCGCCTGATTGGTGGTTTTTTTTTTTTTTTTTTTTTTGAGACAGAGTTTTGCTCTTGCCACCCAGGTTGCAGTGCAATGGCGTGATCTTGGCTTGCTGCAACCTCTGCCTCCTGGTTTCAAGTGATTCTCCTGCCTCAGCCTCCCAAGTAACTGGGATTACAGGTGCCCACCACCATGCCTGGCTAATTTTTTTTATATATATATATTTTTTTGAGACGGAGTCTCGCTGTGTCTCCCAGGCTGGAGTGCAGTGGTGTGATCTCAGCTCACTGCAAGCTCCGCCTCCCGGGTTCACGCCATTCTCCCGCCTCAGCCTCCCAAGTAGCTGGGACTACAGGCACCCGCTACCACGCCTGGCTAGTTGTTTGTATTTTTAGTAGAGATGGGGTTTCACCATGTTAGCCAGGATAGAATTTTTTATATTTTTAGTAGAGATGGAGTTTCACCACGTTGGTCAGGCTGGTCTTGAACTCCTGACCTCAGGTGATCCACCTGCCTCAGCCTCCCAAAGTGCTGGGATTACAGGCATGAGCCACCTTGCCCGGCTCTCTCTGTATCTTATGATGTAAATTTTGCTATTTAATTTTCACCTGGGTTATTTCCTTTAATGTGCAAATTTAAGTCTGTTTTGCTTACCAACTGCCTAGGGTTGTGAAGCAGGCTATCAAGAATCTGAAAGTCTAAGATAGGGGGAAAAAAAGGGTTTTTTGAATCTATTAGATGTACCTTGATAGGCATGCCTAATATGTCTATGTATTTATGTGTTGTGTACCTAATGTTTCACTACTGAAAATATATAAAAGAGCTCTAATTAATTGACTTAAAGAAGAGTAAAAGCGCTTGAATTACATGCTTTATCAAGAAAAAAGAAAAGACTAGTCAAATGCTTTTTCAAGTTTACAGAACTTGAGTAAAATCTTTAATAAATAAACTAGCTTTAAGATTATTGGTAAAATAATATTAGAAATGTCTTAAGAATTGCCAGCATACATTTTTGTTTGCATTTCTTAATCAAGCAATTTCATACTTATCCCTGCCAAATACTATAAGTTGTCAAAATTTGTCATAGGGCTTACAAAATTATAAACCCAGCCCAAGACAGAATAAAACTTTGCTTTTATAGTCTTTAATAAATAAGGCATTGATATTGGTTTAATGAAAATAGCTACATCTTGAATTATTTAATAAAATTACCATAACTTCTAATCTTGTGGCTTTAGGCCGTCTAGTCCACAGCTAGTAATGAGGTTTGTTTTGGCAAAGAACTGCTATTTTCTTTGTTTCAAAGCTAAACTATAAGCTAAGTTCTTCCCAAAGTCCAGGAATGAACAGGGACAGTTTGGAGGTTAGAAGCAAGATGGAGTCAGTTAGGTCGAATCTTTTCACTGTCTCAGTTATAATTTTGCAGTGGTGGTTCCATAACTTTAAACAATGACTATTGAAGTTTTCATGAACAATATAGGTAAACAATTAGGCTGGGCATGGTGTCTCATACCTGTAATCCCAGCACCCTGGGAGGCCAAGACAGGTGAATCACTTGAGGTCAGGAATTTGAGACCACACTGGCCAACATGGCAAAACTCCACCTCTACTAAAAATACAAAAAAAATTAACCGGGTGTGGTGGCAAATGCCTGTAATCCCAGCTACTTAGGAGGCTGATGCAGAAGAATTGCTTGAACCCAGGAGGTGGAGGTTGCAGTGAGCCAATATCATGTGAATACACTCCAGTGTGGGTGACAAAGCGAGACTCTGTCTCAAAAACAAACAAACAAACAGAAAACAATTAAAATAAAATAATTTGGTAATTGTAATGGGATACATACTTGTGGATAAACATCATAATTTAGAAGCTAAATTATATTAAATTACATAATAGATATGTCATTATTTGGGTATTTTCCAATAAAATATATTTGTAAGGAGATATTCTTTTTAAAAAAGGGTGTCCTTTTAAAAAATGTGAACAATTTTCATCCAATTCAAGGCTTATTTAAAGGTCATGTGTAAAACAAGGGAAAAGGAACCCAGAAATAAGAGAAATGTAAAATAAATGATAAAAATGAAGTGTTTTTTATTGGTAAGAAAGCTGAAAAAGAAATACTTTCATATGAGAAAGAATCTTGTATGGTAAATTTGGTCCTAGAGTAAAATAACTGGTTGTTTAAGAAAGAAGGATGTGGCCGGGTGCGGTGGCTCAAGCCTGTAATCCCAGCACTTTGGGAGGCCAAGACGGGCGGATCACGAGGTCAGGAGATCGAGACCATCCTGGCTGACATGGTGAAACCCCGTCTCTACTAAAAATACAAAAAACTAGCCGGGCGAGGTGGTGGGCGCCTGTAGTCCCAGCTACTCTGGAGGCTGAGGCAGGAGAATGGCGTAAACCCGGGAGGCGGAGCTTGCAGTGAGCTGAGATCTGGCCACTGTACTCCAGCCTGGGCGGCAGAGTGAGACTCCGTCTCAAAAAAAAAAAAAAAAAAAAGAAAGAAAGAAGGATGTTCAGGCCAAACCAGAAAGTCCAAGCATGTCGTGAATGGTCCAAGTCACAATGAGAGGATTTATGTTTAAAATCTTTTTTTTTTTTTTTTTTGAGATGGAGTTTTGTTCTTATTGACTAGGCAGGAGCGCAATGGCACAATCTTGGCTCACCACAACCTTTGCCTCCTGGGTTCAAGCGATTCTCCTGCCTCAGCTTCCCGAGTAGCTAGGATTACAGACATGTGCCACCATGTCCAGCTAATGTATTTTTAGTAGAGATGGGGTTCCTCCATACTGGTCAGGCTGATCTAGAACTTCTGACCTCAGGTGATCTGCCTGCCTTGGCCTCCCAAAGTGTTGTGATTACAGGTGTGAGCCACCGCACCTGACCTAAAAAAACTTTTATATGATCAAGTTATCATATTATTGTTAAGTTTTAGTTTGCTTAAGAAAAAAACAGATAAATTTTTTTTTTAAAAATTAAGGTTATTACATCTGTGTGTCTCTCTGTTTCTCCTTTTAAAGTACTGGTGACACTGTGTTACAGGGCTTTGACTCCTAGGTCTAAAAAGGATGCCAAGTCCTGCTGAATTTTAAACACTGACAGCAATTAAAACCCCATCTTCAGTCCCAGTTGAAGATGCCAATCAAAATAAACTGCATTTCTGAGACACAGAGCCAGAAATTAAAGTTATTCAACTCCTCAAGGCCTAGGGACTATTGTGGAAGAGGTAGACATGTGAGATTGTAAAGGCCAATTTTAAGAGATAAAATGAGTTCAGTTTCTCTATAAATTAATCATCAATGTCAAAGGCACACTAATGCAAGACCAGCATATAGGCCCCTGTGTCAGATTAACAAGATTTTCTCAAGGTGTTAACCAGCTCCTGAATAAAGATTATAAAAGGCTTATGGAAGTTATATTTTATGGTAAAGATTAAAATTTTATAGATTGTTCATAAAATTTTGAAAAACAAATTTAATTGGCTTCATGCTGTTTTTATTAGGGCTTATTGTTTGGAAAATTAAGTCTCCTCTCTCAAAGAATGAAGGTTTTACCTTTTTTTTTTTTAATCCTTGAGATATTACTTTGGTTAAATGAAATTACTTATTTTACAGTGATCTGTAATGGTACTTTGTGATATCAGGTGTTTTAAACTTTTGATATTGAACAAACTTTCCAAATCAAATTATAAATTATGGCCAGGCATGGTGGCTCACGTCTGTAATCCCAGCACTTTGGGAGGCCAAGGTGGTTGGATCACCTGAGGTCAGGAGTTCGAGACTAGACTGGCCAACATGGCGAAACCTGGTCTCTACTAAAAAAATACAAAAATTAGCTGGGTGTGGTGGCACATGCCTGTAGTCACAGCTACTCTGGAAGCTGTGGCAAGATAATTGCTTGAACCTGCTAGGTGGAGGTTGCAGTGAGCCAAGATCATGCCACTGCACTCCAGCCTGGGCAACAGGGCAAGACTCCTTATCACAAAAAAAGTAATTATAAATTATATATTTTCTCACCTAATTAATCCTTTAAGATATTAGGTTCCCTAAAGTCCAAAACTGACATATTTTGCTTATTTGTTGTAAAATTGTACAGGAAATATTGTCAGATATAAAATATTGTTTGGTTTTCCTTAGGCTGTATTTGTATAAATATGTTATTAGCATGTGTCCCTAAATTATGGGAAACTCCTATAATTCTGATAGCTTAATGTACATTATCAGCAATAATTATAATGGTTATGTTAAATTATTGTGTGCCACAGAGGTAACAAATTTCCTTGTCTTTGGCTATGATTGCCCTAAAACTTTTTGTCATCTATGAACAATTGTCTTTAGAAGGTGGTTTTATAATCAACTATAAAACTCTAACAGGTGCTTTTGAATGCAGGTTTCTGATAACTTTGATGATTGTGACATCAGAATAGAGGAATAACTTTCAGGACTCATGGAGAGCTGAAATATTTATGAATATCAAGCAGAAGAGAAATTAACTACATGGACTAAAATAATAGAAGTCTGAAGTGATCTTTTAAACTTTTTGCTAAAACATTGCTGATCTTTTGTTTCATTTTTCAGAGTCAAGAAAACTTTTAAGCTATTTACAGCTTTTAATGGTTGAGTAAAATACACTCCTGTGAACACAATTTGGAGCATATTCATTTCTTTCTACCTGATTTCTACAGAATTTAGAAACTATTTGTGAGTATTCTTAACTTATGACAATACAGTTATTTGCATAAGTGCAATAAGAATCTGTTTTCATTTGTAACACGTCACAGTTAAAGAAACTGGTTATTTTACCAAGGCTTTGACTGGAATTGTGTGCTTTCCTTTAAGGAAACTTGATTTATGGAGCCAATAAAAGTCCCTTGGAAATACAGGCCTCACACCTTTGTCAACACAGTCCCTGTACAGGGTTCCCGACCTGTGGTAAGTAAAGAATGCCACTTTCTGACAGGCTCAGGAGCCCTAAGTTTGTCTTAAAACCTCAAGAGGAGAGGAATTCACCTAACTCATAGGTATTTGATGCTACAAATCTATGGCTGGGCTTGGCTTTAAAAACGTCTTATCTGAAATTCCTTCTATGGAACAAAGTTCCATCAAAGCCAATTTAAAAGGCTATGTAAAAAAATAATTGACTGCATTGTATACAAATAATCAGGCCAAGTATAATAAAGCAAACCAGTCCTGCCATGATTTGTCTTTAGTAAAAATGGGAAACCGGAGAGAGAAAAAAATGTGTTTCAAAAACTACAGTAATCTGTTGTTAGATTCTAGTCTTACCTAATGTTTTTCAATTTTTATTATTTCCTACAATTTGGACAAATTTTTCTTGGCTATAAGCCTGCAAAATAATGTTTTCAATTTTTTTCCTTCTTTTTTTCCCAATTTTTTATAATTTGGAGTCACCAAAAACTAAGCTGCATTTTCATAAAACCCTGTAAACTGAAGCTAGACAACTTAAACTTCAGAAGATAATAATAGTAACTTATTTACATACATAAGGCACTTTCATATCTGCCTACTGATGTATGGACTTCAGAGTAATGTGGCCTATATTGATTTTCCAGGATTGTTTCTTTGTTTGTTGTTGTTTTCTTCCTTCCTCCCGCTATTTTCTCTTTATAGGACATGAGACTTCACACCCTGCTAAAAATGAACTTTCCTAATAGCTCAGGACCTACCTGTCTAGGAATAAACCATCCTAGCCATGAGAGATCAAACTAAACCTCAAACCAGAGACTCATTTTCTTTTAAAATGCTTTCTAGAAAAGATTTTTAAAAAGAAAAGGGGGGAAATGTAAAAGGAAAATAAATCTCAGGGGCCCCCAAAATCACTAAGCTAAAGGGAAAAGTCAACCTGGGAACTGCTTAGGGCTGTTAAAGCAAACTAAATATGACCTGAGAAGGTCTCCATACTTCTATATTGGAGTCCTTCTGCTTGAACTGTAACTTAGCTTAATAATCAGACAAAATTGAAAACCTTACTTAATAGTATGCACCTGTAACAATAGCTGAGTGTTGGCCAATCTCAGTGGCCATACTTCAACCACTCATAGACTGCTCAGTGTTCAAACTGTGTTGAATAAGGCAAATGCAGAGCTGTAACCAGTCTCACTGTTTCTGTACCTCCCTTCCAATTCCTGTACGTCACTTTAACTTTTTGTCTATAAATTTGTTCTGACCATGAGGCACCCCTGGAGTCTCTGTGAATCTGCTGTGATACTGGGGGCTGCCTGATTTATGAATCCTTCATTGCTCAATTAAACTCCTTTAAATTTAATTTGACTGAAGTTTTTCTTTTATCAGATGGTGTCAGAAGCGGGATCTGAAGTGGAGTTTCTAGTGATCCCAAGGAGCACCAAGTGAACACGCAAGGTGACTGCAGGACCCACTTGTGTCCATTGATCTCTCAGAGTGGCTGGGGATCGTGAGTAAGCTTCCTCTTGGATTTCAGAGTTCCACAGATTTGTGCTTTGAGCTCTCCAAGTTTCTTCGAGCAAATATCTGATTCAAACTGGGTTTGGAGTCGCAACAGAAACTGGACTGGGTTCAGGAATGGATTTGATCCAGTAATGAACTGGCTTGGTTCCAGTTAGAGGTGTCTTACATCTGAATGGGTCAGAAAGGAACTGGTAGTAAGCAGTAACATTTCAGGGATTATAAAATTTGGCTTTGGAAACTTCACAGGGATTTTTGTGTTCTACCCTTTTGTTTCATTTCTCTTGCATGCTTAGGTAGGAAAAATTATTGGCTAAGTTGATCAAGAGAACCTGAGAGTAAAGCCAATATTTTTGATAAAAATGTGATCCTTAATTTGTGGAAAACTGAGTTCCTTCTAGCTTATACTTTAGGCCTGGGAGGCAGCGAAGTCTTACAGAAACAGCAAAATCTTGCTAAAGATAACTTACAGTGGAACGTTCTGAATGAACAGCAATGCATTTTAAAATGAAGGCTCTTGGCCAGGAGTGGTGGCTCACGTCTGTATTCTCAGCACTTTAGGAGGCTGAGGTGGGCAGATCACCAGGTTAGGAGATCCAGACCATCCTGGCCAACATGGTGAAACTCTGTCTCTACTAAAAATACAAAAATTAGCTGGGCGTGGTGGCATGTGCCTATAATTCCAGCTACTTAGGAGCCTGAGGCAGCAGGATTGCTTGAACCAGGGAGTCGGAGGTTGCGGTGAGCCGAGATCGCAGCCAAGATCACGCCACTGCACTCCAGCTTGGCAACAGAGTGAGATTGTATTTAAAAAAAAAAAAAAAAAGGCTCTCAATAAAGTCCCTTTTGGTTGAGAACAAATTTGGCACCACAGGATGTCAACTGCTATTCCCTTTGGAATAATCTGCCTTGCACTCTTTGCTGACAACTGTGAGTGACAGGATTAGGCATATAGAGGATCGTGGGACATGGGGAGCTTTTTTCTTCCCCAAAAGGGGAAAGTTGAGAGCTGACGGGACTGCTGGAAAAAAAATAAATCCCTTCATGACAGCAGCTGCAGCCACCTGAGCTTTTCAGTGTGGGTCTTTCTCTGGGCTCCCTGAGTATTTCGCCTTCCCCACCCTGCCACAGACAATGCTTTTCTCTCTCTCTCTCTCTCTCTCTCTCTCTCAATCTCTCTCTCTTTCTCTCTCCTTTCCCTTTTTTATCTTTTCTGTTACTCAGGACAAACATTTTGCCCAGAGAACACGTGTTGAAACTCATAGTCGGAGGTTGGATTAGAGATGAAGGGGCCCATGTGAGCAAATTTAAGCCTTGCCCGTTTGATATTGGGTGCTAAGCAGAGTGGCCAATGTCTGTGTTTTATTACATGTATTTTACTCTGGTCAGAACCAAAAAAGATAATTTTCCTTTATGATGAAGCTTGGCCCCCAGTGTGATGATGCGCAAGCTGGGTTGCTGGGGCAAAGGAAAGGGAACCCAGAAGCCTGGCATGCTGGTAAAAGGGTAAGAATTTCTTTTTTCCTTTTTCTTTTTTTTTGAGTTGAAGTCTTGCTTTGTCACGAGGGCAGTGGCACGATCTCGGCTCACTGCAACCTCTGCCTCCCAGGTTCAAGTGATTCTCCTGCCTCAGCCCCCTGAGTAGCTGGGAGTAGTACAGGCATGTGCCACCCACACCCGGCTAATTTTTGTATTTGTGGTAGAGACGGGGTTTCACTATGTTGGCCAGGCTGGTCTTGAACTCCTGACCTCATGATCTGCCCACCTCAACCTCCCAAAGTGCTGAGATTACAGGCATGAGCCACTGTATCCGGCCAAGGGTAAGAATTTCTTACCAGTCAGATTTCTGGTTTCTCTCTGTGCAAACAGTTGAATGAATGGTAAAAGTCACTGTTTACTCTTCTGTAAAGTCGTGATTAATGCAAAAAAAAAAAAAATTCTGAGGCCAGTCTCAAACTGATGTATTCGTGCTATGAATTTGTTTTTCTGTGTCGAGGGGTACCTTAGGATAAAACATGGGCTTAGGACCCCATAAACTCGCTGCCCAAGATGACCCAGCAAACTGGTTAATAACAAACTTTCCTGCATGTCCCTGAAACAAACAAACAACTGAATGGGGTCTCCATCTTGTTTTATGTCCTTGGGTGCTTGACCTTGTAACCACATGGCAGTACTTCCTCTTGGTCTCTGTCTTCCAGGGAACAGGGATTTTAGGGTTTATGTCATAGGTTGCTCTAAAAATTATCTTGAGTAGTTAAAAGGTTCTGCAAGCTCAAAATTAACTACTCTAGACTTCTTCTGGGAAGGCTAACAGAGACTACCCTGTGCTGTAGCTCAGTAGCTAGTGTTTTTGGCATTTCACACTGGCAGTGCAGGTTTGATTCCCTGTTTAGGAAGTAAGTCCTTTCTGGTTTAATATCTGCATAACCTTGTCTAGTCTCTTCTCCTCCATGGACTATCTTAAATTGTCCTTTCTCTGGTCAAGTGCAGTGGCTCATGCCTGTAATCCCAGCACTTTGGGAGGCCAAGGTGGGTTGATCATGAGGTCAGGAGTTTGAGACCATCCTGGCCAACATGGTGAAACCTTGTCTCTACTAAAAATACAAAAAGTAGCTGGGTGCGGTGGCTCACGCCTGTAATCCCAGCACTTTGGTAGGCTGAGACGGGTGGATCACAAGGTCAGGAGATCGAGACCATCCTGGCTAACATGGTGAAACCCCGTCTCTACTAAAAATACAAAAAAAATTAGCCGGGCGTGGTAGCGGGCTCCTGTAGTCCCAGCTACTCAGGAGGCTGAGGCAGGAGAATGGCGTGAACCCAGGAGGCGGAGCTTGCAGTGAGCTGAGATCGCACCACTGCACTCCAGCCTGGGTGACAGAGTGAGACTCTGTCTCAAAAAAAAAAAAAAAAAAAAAAATACAAAAATTAGCTGGGCATGGTGGCACACACCAATAGTCCCAGCTACTCGGGAAGCTGAGGCAGGAGAATCGCTTGAACCCAGGAGGCAGAGGTTGCAGTGAGCCAAGAGCGTGCCACTGCACTGCAGCCAAGTGACAGAGTGAGACTCCGCCTCAAACAAATTTTCCTTTCTCTGAGCACTTGGGAGGTTACCTCTGGTAAATTTCAAAAGCCAGAAATATTGGCCATTTAGCCTGGCTAAAATTAGGTAATAGGAAATTTTAAATGGATTTCATTAAAAAGTGCTATGATTAAAAGTCATCTTAATTAAAAGTGGATATTCAACCTCTTTCCTGGCCCTGTTTTTCCAAGGGCTCCACCCTAAAGCCAATAACCAATTAAGAAACTTAAAAACTGGCAAATGAAAAATCTTACAACTACTGTAGTAATCTTCTGTCTGTCTGTCTTTCTGTGTAACTACATATGTGTTGTGTGCAATGTTTATATAAAAGAGCTCTAATTAGTTGGCTTAAACAAAAATAAACTCTTAAAAGCAAAATAGCTAGTCCTGGTGTCTGAGTGATTCCCAGGGCCCAGCAAAGGGACCAAGTCTCCAGAGCCCTGAAGACAAGGGGTAACACACCAAAATATGGACTCGTTTTCCACTCCACCTTCATTGGCCGAGCAGCTGCCAAGAACAAAGGCCGCATCTCCCAATACCTGGCAAACAAATGCAGTATTGCCTCATGAATTGATTGCTTCTCTGAGGTGCCCATGAGTGTATTTGGGGAGAGGCTTTGAGAACAAGTTGAAGAGCGACTGTCCTTCTATGAGACTGGAGAGATACCATGAAAGAATCTGGATGTCATGAAGGAATAAATCTTCAGGCAGAGGAAGCGGCTGCTGAGATTACTAGGAAGCTGGAGAAACAGGAGAAGAAATGCTTAAAGAAGGAAAAGAAACAGCTGGTTGCACTTGCCCTCACATCTTCAGAAAACAGCAATAGTACTCCAGAGGAGTGTGAGGAGACGAGTGAAAAACCCAAAAAGAAGAAAAAGCAGAAGCCCCAGGAGGTTCCTCATGAGAATGGAATGGAAGACCCATCTATCTCTTTCTCCAAACCCAAGAAAAAGAAATCTTTTTCCAAGGAGGAGTTGATGAGTAGTGATCTTGAAGAGACCGCTGGCAGCACCAGTCTTCCCAAGAGGAAGAAGTCTTCACCCAAGGAGGAAACAGTTAATGACCCCGAAGAGGCAGGCCACAGAAGTGGCTCCAAGAAAAAGAGGAAATTCTCCAAAAAGGATCCAGTCAGCAGTGGGCCTGAAGAGGCAGCTGGTAAGAGAAGCTCCAAGAAGAAAAAGTTCCATAAAGCATCCCAGGAAGATTAGAATGCAAACGGACATTCTCTGGGAGGTGGGGCATACGATAGCCCAAGGTGACATCTCCCAACCTGTGCCCTGTTCCCCAATAAAAACAAATTCACACACACACACACACGCACACACACAAAGCAAAATAAAAACAGTAATGCCTTCTAGTTCATGTAACTTCAGTAATCTTTGGCAAATAAAAATAGTTTTAAAGATTATTGATAAAAACATTTAGTCTAAATTATGCAGGTCAGATATTAGGTTTGCTAAAGGCTTTAAGGTCATAAACTGCTTTGACTTTTGAAAACTGTTCAATTTATTTTGAAGACATTAAATTCTAAATAAGGCATGGGGATGTATGGAATCAGCCATGCCCTCTAGCTATGCAAAGAAGGTTATAAAGAAAAGAGATTTTATATAAAAAAGGATGTTGTGTGGTAAATTCTTGTCCTAAAGTAAAAGGACTGGTTGTTTAAAAGAGGGATGTTTAGGGCAAGTCATAAAGTCTAAACATGTTGTACATGGTCTGTGTAAGTCATGAAAGAATTTAAGAAAAGAAATTTATGCCAAAAATGTTGTACAATTTAAAGGTGATTAGGCCTCCTAAATGCTTCATAAAATGCTGCTATGACTCAACTGTACAGCTTGCCTGCTTTACAGCTAGGTAAGGTCTGGGACACATGGAGTTAGACACTGGAAAGAGTCAGACTTTATTTGCATTTCTCTCTGGGTCCTAGGCTCCACACCTAATACATAATTAAAATCCCTTACTTACCAAGGTTTTCACCAAAAGTAAAAGTCACTAAGAGTTAACATTGTAACATGTAATTGAGACTACTGAAAAAATAAGTTTACATACAAGATGTGTAAGAGAATAAAATGTGTTTTTGTAAGAGATTATAAGAAAGTATGGGAATGTAAATTTTTGCCTAGGTTAGAGGGTTAAAGGATTGTTTTAAGTTAAATAAAGCTAAAGGTTTGAACAAGTTGTGAAAGGTTTATAAAAATTAATTATAAGAGATTCTATGTGTGAACATATTGGCTAAAGTTAAACTGGCATTATTTAGTTTTTTCCCCCATAAATTGGACATTGGAATAGAAGCACAACAGAGTTTGCTTAGAACATTGTTCTGCTCTGAGAAAAAAAATATTGTAAAGCATTATAAAATGTTTATATAAATCTTACCTTATGGTCAAACTAATTAAAACTGAATAGATTTATAAAATGTTATTAAAACTAGCTTTAACATTAAAAATACACTAATGGAAACATAAAATTTGATTTTCTACTTTAAAAATGATTTTATGGCCGGTCACGGTGGCTCAAGCCTGTAATCCCAGCACTTTGGGAGGCTGAGATGGGTGGATCACGAGGTCAGGAGATCGAGACCATCCTGGCTAACACGGTGAAACCCCGTCTCTACTAAAAAATACAAAAAACTAGCCAGGTGAGGTGGTGGGCACCTGTAGTCCCAGCTACTCGGGAAGCTGAGGCAGGAGAACGGTGTAAACCCAGGAGGCAGAGCTTGCAGTAGGCTGAGATCCGGCCACTGCACTCCAGCCTGGGTGACAGAGCGAGACTCCATCTCAAAAAAAAAAAAATGATTTTACGTAATATTAAAAGACAGTGAAAGGTTTTTGTTTACCTTTTAGGTAAACTACAAAAGGAAAAAGTGGGGGAAAGGAAAGAAAGGAGACAGAATCAGTTGTCCTCATGCTATCTCCATCTTCATTGGGTCTTGTTGGGAAAGCTGAGTCTCTTCTTTATCAGAATAATGTTTTTTCCTCAAAAAAAATTTTTTTTGAGACAGAGTCTCATTGCAGTGCAGTGATGTGGTCTTGGTTTACTCCAACCTCCACCTCCCAGGTTCAAGTGATTCTCCTGCCTCAGCCTGCCGAGTAGCTGGGGCTACAGGCACCCACCACCATGCATGGCTAATTTTTGTATTTTTAGTACAGGCAGAGTTTCACCATGTTGGCCAGGCTGGTCTTGAACTCCTGACCTCAAATGATCCAAAGTGGTGGGCCTCCCCAAAGTGGCGGGATTACAGGCATGAGCCACGATGCCTGGCCTAAAAAAATTTTGAGTTATCGTTTTGGCTAAATGAGTAACTTATGGTACCCGAGATTCTATTTTGTAATATCCAATGTTTTAAACCTTTGGTATTTAACAAATCTTTCAAAATCAAACTCTAGATTATCATGCTAAATCAGCCAACATTAAAATTGTTTAAATATACAATTTGAATGAACTCCATGGTCTCAGTCAAATTATCTATGATAACCCATTAGTTATCAGTGCTATGCACCTAAATTGGAAAACAACTGGTATTCAAGAGGACATATGTCTAATGTTAAGCATGGTCTCATGAAGAACCGGGACAGCTGCCTTGTCCTTCCTAAATCCTTAAAGCTTTTGCTATTAAATGTTCTTCATTCCATGACTGGTCATGGAAAATATAAAATAATCCAAATTGAATATATTGATGTGGTGACTTATAAATTGCGGAAATAGTTTAAAACCAATGTTTGGTTCCATATTCCCAGGAGGACAATTAAAGCCTCAGGTACATTTGGCTACCTGATGGGCCATTTAAGCATTTATAAAGGAATTTCATTCAATTGTCATTTTCAATGCATGTTTTCTGGTGTATAAAAGCTTTTCCGTGCAAGAGGGCTGATGTTATAGCAGTAGATTATTATGCTACAGTGTATTTTACCAGGTAAAGAAAGTTTTTTATGGGTCACTGAGGACAATCCCTTCAGTCTAGAACCCGAAGACTTGATCTTCTGAGAACATCAGAGAAAGACCGTCCTTGCCATCCACACTACAGAAAAACTTTGGAGCCTGGAACCTTGGGTTTATAATCTCACAACTGAGAAGGGTCCCTCACACTCCTGGAACTGTACACCTCTTGGAACCCTTAAGGTAAAACTAATCAGGAAAGTTTCTCCCCAGAAGAAGATGGCATCCTTGATGTGAACAGCTTTTCTGAAAGATCACAGATCAAAACTTCTATTATCATGAGACTCTTATCTTTGAATATGTTTTCCTTGTTTATGCCTCTATGAACAATATAAATGAAAAGGGGGTCCATTATGTGCTCTTATAGGGTATGCTTTTCTTTGTGAAGGATTTTGCAGCCAGCCTTATACATGAATAACTTTAATAGACAAAAGATGAAGGCCTAGTGTAGGTGAGAAACTTTAGTGATACATACGTTGCCTCAAAATCAGTCAAAACTCCTCTTAACCCACATCATGGATTAAAGAGAACATTGACAGGAGGCCTTCACTCTTCTAGAAGGACATCATTTGTTCGGTCCTTTTTCCATGGCTTAGAATAAAAGAGGCAATAATTAGAAGTGTCTCCCTCATAATAGGCTCTACAGCAAATTCTACTTTAAAGTCTGTTGTTATACAACAGACTTTAAATTCTCTTGTGAAAGTTATGCTAAATAATAGAATTGGTTAAACAGAAAAGTACCTGTGCAGCTGCTGACATTTGTGGCCTATGGAGAAATATATCAAGTGTAAATTATAAAAATTCAGTTGTAGGGGATTAACGAAAAAACCACTTAGTCAAGTGAGTAGACTCTAGCTAGTTCATTCTTTAATCTATTTAATTTTAGGTGGTTTGGTTTATGGGGATCCTGGGTAAGGAGCATACTCCAAACTCTTGGTATTATCCTCCTCATAGTCATACTAACAGTCTCCCTGGTGTGCTGTATTCTCTTAAAGGTTTTAAATGTTTGCATGCAGCCATCTCTAGAATGTCAAATGGTCTCTCTTCAACTGGAATGACAAAAGCTGAAAGAAATGTGCAACCATGAGGATACCATAACGTATGAATGACACGCTGAGACTGGAAACCTAAAACGATGGTAACTGAGAGTGGTGCTAAGGCCCTAAGTTTTGGTCACACTCTCACCTAAGTGAGAACCTGGCCAGAAAAGGGGAATTTTTTTAAACAAAATTATGGGAGGCCATTATTTTGGACTGAGCTCATGCACTAGGCCCTAACAAACCAAATGAAACTAAAATGGAGTCACTTGTGCTAAATGTGACATAATCAAACTAAGGCTTTAAGAAAACACATAGATCCTAGAAAAGATCAGGTTTTGTTTTTCTCCTGTAAATAGATGTTCCAACGTAAGGAGATACCCTCTGCTCAGTGCTTATTCTCTCCTTGCAAAACCCACTGTTCTACTGTTTCCCAGTGGGTTTCAAAACAATCTTAATGTTGGCTGATTTAGCATGATAATCTAGAGCTTGATTTTGAAAGGTTTGTTAAATACCAAAGGTTTAAAGTACATTTACAACAGTGATAGTAACATCAATGACTAAGGTTTTGGTCAATCTCTCAAAATTGAGAAAATGACCAAAATGGGAGAATTGTTAAAGCAAACTAAACATGGCCTGAGAAGGACTCCGTACTTCCATATTTGAGACCTTGTGGATGAACTGTAACTTAGCTTAATAGTCAGACAAAATTGAAAACCTAACTTAATAGTATGCACCCATAACAATAGCCGAGTGTTGGTCAATCCCAGCAGCCATACTTCAACCACTCATAGACTGTTGAGTGTTCAAACTGCGTTCAAGTAAGGCAAACATGGAGCTATAACCAATCTCACTGTTTCTGTACCTCACTTCCGATTCCTGTATGTCACTTTAACTTTTTTGTGTATAAATTTGTTCTGACCAGGAGGCACTCCTGAAGTCTGTGAACCTGCTCTGATTCTGGGGGCTGCCTGACTTACGAATACTTCATTGCTCAATCAAGCTCCTTTAAATTTAATTCGGCTGAAGTTTTTCTTTTATTAGGGCAAACCTGCCTCCCATTCTATTCAAAGTCACCCCTCTGCTCACTGAGATAAATGCACATCTGATTGCCTCCTTCAGAGAGGCTAATCAGAAACTCAGAAGAATACAACCATTTGTCTCTTATTTACTTATGACCTGGAAGCCCCTTCCCTGCTTTGAGTTGCCCAGCCTTTCCAGACTGAATCAATGTTCATCTTACATATGTTAATGATGTCTCATGTGTCCCTAAATGTATAAAACCAAACTGTGCTCTGACTACTTTGGGCACATGTCGTCAGGACCTCCTCAGGTTGTGCCACAGGCACGCATCCTCAACCTTGGCAAAATAAACTTCCTAAATTAATTGAGACCTGTCTCAGATTTTCAGGGTTCACACTTTCCACATTCCTATTATACAAGGGTGTATGTAACAGATGTCGCTTTTTTACAAATTATATTTTACATAATACAGTTACAATTTTAGGTTGTCTACATCGTAAGCACACAACAAGTGCTTATTAGTGGTGAAGCAGTGTAAACAATACCTGCTTATTTTTGAGTGTGATACAGCCTAGTGGACCTGTATATGTTTTTATAAGTTTAAGGTAACATGTTTACTTACAAATTGCTCCTTCTCACCCCATCCAACACATCTCAGAAAATAATTCAGGATGATAGAATATATTACATTACTCTGAATTTATACATCATATCACCTTATAATTTAATTTATTTATTAATTACACTTATTACAATGTCCTTAAGATAAATTCCTAGCAGTGGGATTTTTAAATGAAAGGATTATATACATATTAAATTTGGATAGTTAATCCTAAATTGTCCTCCAGAAAGGTTATACCAATTTACACTCTCGCCAAGTATTGCCACCATATTTTTAAGGTTGCCTAGTATTCTGTCATGTAGATGTACCATAATTAAAATGCTTTAAAAGTGCCTGCCCAGGCCAAGCGCAGTGGCTCAAGCCTGTAATCCCAACACTTTGGGAGGCTGAGGTGGGCGGGTCACAAAGTCAGGAGATCGAGACCAGCCTGGCCAACACAGTGAAACCCAGTCTCCACTAAAAATACAAAAAATTAGCTGGGCATGGTGGTGGACACCTGTAATCCCAGCTACTTGGGAGGCTGAGGCAGGAGAATCACTTGAACCTGGGAGGCGGAGGTTGCATTGAGCCGAGATGGTGACATTGCACTCCAGCCTGGGTGACAGTGCTAGACTCCGTCTCAAAAAAAAAAAAAAGTGCCTGCCCTCCTTTTTCTCTTTCTCTCCCTCTTCCTCTCCTTCTCCTTCTCTTCTCCTCCTTCTCCTTCTTTGTCATTGTCGTCATCAGACAGGTAATGTGCCAACGTTGTAAAAAGGTGGCACATCTCATATTTGTGCATGAACACCCAATCATCATGGGTATGACCCACAAAAGGATTGTGTGTGCTATTATTATTGCTGTTATTACTACATATTTTCACTTTTTTGCTAATATTATTATATTATATTATTGATGTTTTCTTGGCACTTTTTCCATTTTCTTTTCTTTTTTTGAGAGAGGTTTTCACTCTGTTGCACAGGTTTGAGTGCAGTGGCATGATCACAGCTCACTGCAGCCTCAAACTCCTGGGCTCAAGCAATCCTCCTGCCACAGCCTCCTGAGTATCTAGGACTACAGGAGTGTGCCATCATGCCTGGCTAATTTTTAAAATTTTTTGTAGAGACAGAGTCTTGTTATGTTGCTCATGCTGCTCTCAAAGTCCTGGCTTTCAGTGATCGTCCCACCTTGGCCTCCTAAAGCACCATCTTCTTTTTTATTAAAAAATATGGCTGGGCGAGGTGACCCACGCCTGTAATCACAGCACTTTGGGAGGCCAAGGCCCGTAGACTGCTTGAGCCCAGGAGTTTGAGACCAGCCTGGACAACATGGTGAAACCCCGTTTCCACACATACACACAAATCCCCAAAAATTAGCCCGGTGGGGTGATGCACGCCTGTAGTCCCAGCTTCTCAGGAAGCTGAGGTGGGAGGATCTCTTTAAGCTCTGGAGGCCGAGGCTGCAGTGAGCCGAGATCACGCCACTGCACTTCAGCCTGGATGACAGAGCGAGACTCTGTCTCTTTAAAAACAAACAAACAAAAGAACAAAAAAATGGACATGGTGGCTCACACCTGTAATCCCAGCACTTCGGCAGGCCGAGGCAGGCGGATCACCTGAGGTCAGGAGTTTGAGACCAGCCTGGCCAACGTGGTGAAACCCCATCTCTACTAAAAATACAAAAAAATTAGCCAGGTGTGGTGGCAGGCCCCTGTAGTCGGGAGGCTGAGGCAGAAGAATCACTTGAACCTGGGAGGCGGAGGTTGCAGTGTGCCAAGATCGCGCCACTGCACTCCAGCCTGGGTGACAAGGGCAAAACTCCACCTCAAAAAAAAAAAAAAAAAAAAAAGTGGGGCTCATGCCGGTAATCCCAACACTTGGGGAGGTAAAGGCAGGAGGATACCTTGAGCCCAGAAGTTTGATATCAGCCTAGGCAAAACAGGAAAATCCTTTCTCTATTAGAAAACAAGCAAACAAACAAATAAAACAGTACTTGTCTCTTTTTTGTTTGTTTGTTTGTTTTGTGAGACAGAGTCCCAGTTGCTCGGGAGGCTGAGGCACGAGAATCACTTGAATCTGGGAGGTGGAGGTTGCAGTAAGCCTAGATCACACCACTGCACTCCAGCCTGGGCGACAGAGCGAGACTCCATTTCAAAACAACAACAACAAAGACAAAAAAAAAACAAAAACAAAGAGTATCCTTTGTGAAGCTGTGAAAAGTATTAATTTTGTTAAATCTCAACCCTTCAGTGAACATCTTTTGAAAATTCTGTCTAACAAAATGGGAAGTATGCATAAAGTGCTTTTGCTCCCTACCAAAGTCTGGTTGTTTGTAAGAAAAGCCCTTGTGTTATTTAGACACAAGCTGAACTAGCCAATTTTTTTCAGTGAACACATTTTTTACTTGAAAGTATAATGAACTATGTTTATTGAGTCTTGAGTATTTGGCAGACAGTTTTACAAAAATAAACAAAGTAAGCCTGTCACTTCAAGGAAAACAACTTAACATTATTTGTTGGCAACGATAAAGTTAGAACTTTCAAGCCAAAAATAGAATTTTGTACCTGCCACCCGAGCTTGACAGTTTCCCAATACTTAAAGACTTTTCTGATGAGATTGGTGGTGATATTAATGAATGTTATTTTTAAAACGTTGTATAGTGAAATGTGGCAACATTTGGAAGCTCTGCATAGCTCAGTGAACCAATGTTTTCCAAATGACCAATTCGTTGATGATACAAAATCATGCACGGGTAAAAAAAGTCCAATCAAAGTGCAAGATAGATTTTCATATAACCCAGAGCAGAAAAGGCTTATTGATATGGTTTCAGAGTTTAAGTTGCAGCTAACCTTTAAGAAACAAATATTTCAGCCTGGGCAACATTGGGAGTTGCTGTCTCTACAATTTTCTTTTTCTTTTTTAATTTAGTCAGGTGTGATGGCACCTCCTTGTAGTCCCAAGTACTTAGGAGGCAGAGGTGGAAGGATCATTTGAGCTCAGGAGGTCAAGGCTGCAGTGAGCTATGATTGTACCACTGCACTCCAGCCTGGGTGTCAGAGCAAGGTCCTGTCTCAAGAGAAAAAAAAAAAGTAAGAAAGAGAGAAGAAAGAGAGAAAGAGAGAGAGAAAGATGGAGGGAGGAAGGACTATTTGTTGAGTGTGGTGTAAAATAAACAAAGATTGTCCATAATTGTCTGAAAAGGCAACTAAACCCTGCATCATACAACTACATAGCTAGAGTTCTTGTTTTTTGTTTTTTTAAACATGGAGTCTCACAATGTTACCTAGGCTGGCCTCAAACTCCTGGGCTCAAGTGATCCTACTGCTTTGGCCTCTGGAGTAGCTTGGACTACAGGTACAGTGGCTCAGAATTCTTCATATAGTTTAGCCAAAATAACGTATCACAAATATATTGAATGTATATTGAATGGAGGGCAGGGTGGTGGCTCACGCCTATAATCCCAATGCTTTGGGAGGCTGAGCTGGGTGGATCACTTGAGCCCAGGAGTTCAAGACCAGCCTGAACAACATGGTAAAACCCCATCTCTAGAAAAAATACAAAAAAAATTAGCCAGGTGTAGTGGTGCACACCTGTAGTC
Organism: Macaca thibetana thibetana; assembly: GCF_024542745.1. Taxonomy (NCBI): domain Eukaryota; kingdom Metazoa; phylum Chordata; class Mammalia; order Primates; family Cercopithecidae; genus Macaca; species Macaca thibetana. The sequence continues at coordinate 53,969,888 of NC_065588.1, forward strand.
CTAGCTATTCAGGGGGCTGAGGTGGGAGGATCACTTGAACCTGGAGGCTGAGGCTGCAGTGAGCCATAATGGCACTACTGCACTCCAGCCTAGACAACAGAGTGAGACTCCATCTCAAAAATAAACAGGCCAGACACAGTGGCTCGTGCCTGTAATCCCAGCACTTTGGGAGGCCGAGGCGGGTGGATCACAAAGTCAAGATAGTGAGACCATCCTGACCAACATGGTGAAACCCCATTTCTACTAAAAATATCAAAATCAGCTGGGTATGGTGGCACACGCCTGTAGTCCCAGCTACTTGGGAGGCTGAGGCAGGAGAATTGCTGGAACCTGGGAGGTGGAGGTTGCAGTGAGCCGAGACCACGCCACTGCATTCCAGCCTGGCGACAGAGTGAAACTCCGTCTCAAAAAAACCCAAAAACCCAAAAAACTAACAAAAAACACAGAAAAGCAAATATATTGAATGGAGAAATAGATATGAGAGTTCAGCTGTTTTTTAATTATTAACCCACACACTAAAGAGATTTGCAAAAGTTTAAAACAACGTCTCTTCTCACTATTTTTTGTTTTAGAAGATATAATAGTTTAAAAATATATATTTATGTTAAAATTAGTGGTTTTATCATTATTTAACATGAATTTATAAGTATACATTTACAGTTTTTCTGTTTTAATTTCTTTTCTTCTTCTTTTTTTTTTTTTTGAGACAGGGTTTCTGTCACCCAGACAAGTGCAGCAGTGAAATCATAGCTCACTGCAGCGCAGAACTAGGCTCAAATGATCCTTCCCTCTCAGCCTACTGAGTAGCTGGAACCACAGGTGCATGCTATCACACCTGACTAATTAAAAAAAAAATTTGGCCGAGCATGGTGGCTCATGCCTATAATCTCAGCACTTTGGGGGGTCAAGACAGGTGGATCGGCTGAGGTCAGGAGTTCGAGACCAGCCTGGCCAACATGGTGAAACCTTGTCTTTAATAAAAATACAAAAATTAGCCAGGCATGGTGATGTGCCCCTGTAATCCCAGCTACTCAGGAGGCTGAGGCAAGAGAATCACTTGAACCTGGGAGGTGGAGGTTGCAGTGGGCTGAGATTGTACCACGGTACTCTAGCCTGGGCAACAGAGTGAGACTCCATCTCAAAAAAATTTTTTTTTGTTTTTGCTTTTTTTTTTGTTTTTAGAGATTCGGTCTTGCTGTGTTGCCCAGGCTGGTCTCAAACTCCTGGGCTCAAGTGATCCTCCCACTTTGGCCTCCCAAAGTGCCAGGATTATAGGTGTGAGCCACCTTGTCCAGCCTCAATTTCTAATATGGTAAATATCAATAGATATTAACCCACAAGGCCAGGTGCTGTGTCTTACACCTGTAATCCTGGCACTCTGGGAGGCTGAAGTGGGCAAATCACTTGAGGTCAGGAGTTTGAGACCAGCCTGGCCAACATGGTGAAACTCCATCTCTACTGAAAAAAATACAAAAATTAGCCAGGAGAGGTAGCACATGCTAGTAATCCCAGCTACTTGGGAAGCTAAGGTATGAGAATTGCTTGAACCCAGGAGGCAGAGGTTGCAGTGAGCTGAGATTGTGCCACTGCACTCCAGCCTGGGCGAGAGCGAGACTCTGTCTCAAAAAAAAAAAAAAAAAAAAAAAAAAAAAAAAAAAGATATTAGCCCACAAAAGCTAATGCCCTTTGTAGTTCCCGATAATTTTTTTTTTTTTTTAGATGGAGTTTTGCTCTTGTTGCCCAGGCTGGAGTGCAATGGCACGATCTTGGCTCACCGCAACCTCCACCTCCCAGGTTCAAGCAATTCTCCTGCCTCAGCCTCCTGAATAGCTGGGATTATAGGCACCCACCACCACGCCTGGCTAATTTTGTATTTTTAGTAGAGACAGGGTTTCTCTCCATGTTGGTCAGAACTCCCGACCTCAGGTGATCCACCCACCTCGGCCTTCCAAAGTGCTCGGATTACAGGCGTGAGCCACCATGTCTGGCCTATAATTTTTAAGTATGTAAAGGAGTCCTGGGACTAAGAAGCTTGAGAACCATTGCTTTAAAGCCCCTAAATGACTCTCCCTATTACAACCCTTTTCCTCCCCCACCAGTTGCTACTATCCAGGGTTTTAAATATTGCCTTTCTTTTTCTTCTAGTTTATCATATATATTCTATATATGTATGGATACATTGGTGTCTGCCAAGCAAGTCTTATTGATGGAATGGTTGCCTGAGCTCAGTTTCCCCCATATAATATTGTTCATGAAGCCCCTACTCAGAGGATTAGCATTAGTCCAGTCCTTGTTTTTGTTGTTGCCTTTGGGACACTTCTCATTCATGTAATCAAAAGACCTTGGTACAATAAAGTTCCAGTCCATCAAAGTTTGGTTAGTTGTGGTTGTGACACTCTGCCAGAGTCAGTTAAAACAGGCCATTTCCACCTCCCTGCCACACAGAGGGTGCCAGATGCTCAGTAAGCCTGAGCTCGCATTCTGCTGGTGTGCTGGTGTGCACTGTGGCATTGGGAATGCTGGTGTGGTTTACTACTTGCAGGACAAGAAGGTCATTCTGGTCAGCAGCAAAATGAGGTCTAGGGTGGCAGATCCAGCGCTGCTTCAGGTTATCCTTTGTGGCCACAGTTTGGGAGAGCCTAACAAAAGTTTTTTTGTTTCCAGACCTCTGCTGCCATTTTCTTGTGAAAAAAGCAGATGGACAGGTTAGTGCCCCACCCTCCATCCTCGGGGTCTCACGCATTCCCTACCTATCAGACGGGCTTCACCTGGGTTAGTGTAGCAACTCCATCTGTCTTTCTCTTCCTGAGGCTGTTAACCTCTATGGGCACCCGTTGCCCTCATTGCTTGACTCAGACCTTTCTGCCTTAGTTGTCCAGTCCAGGAAGGGAGGTCACATCCTATACAAACTTGACATGTTTGAACATGTTGCTCACCTGAATGGAAGAATCAGGCATCCCCAGCACAGCTTGAGGGACCTAGCACCCTGGTATTTCTGGGTCCCATTCCCCACTCCTGTGGGATCACAAAGAGTGGAGTCACTCAGTGAAGCCTCACCTCCAGATTAGAGTTGGGGTGCCTTCTCTGGGCTACTATGGCAGCCTGAAGTGCAAACCACCCCCAAGGTGTGCACTCTAAAGGGAAAAAGGAAAAAGAATGTCTGGGAACACTAAGATTGGGATTTCAAAGGTGCAGCCTAGCAGGTGGCTGCCTGGTCCACCAACACCCCTACTAAACTCAGTGTCTCTCAACATGCACCATGGTGCTGTTTCCCTTGCACTGGAGTGTAGAGTTTAGTGTCAATACTGCCCTAGTCAGACAGAGGTTTAGTGTCAATACTGCCCTAGCCATCCCATTAGCAGGTCAGCTTGATGTCTTTCTTCAGTTGTTGTGTGAGCTGGGTGTCTCATCATTAAAAGTCTTCATTCAAAGGATGATGAGGTGTATGTATTTAATGAGAGAGTGCCCACTGGCAAGTTGCTTGGTCAGTGAAGCATGTTTCTTGGTCAGAGTAAAGTCCCATAGGGCATCCAAAAACATGACATAAGTTCCTCTCAAGGGTGGAGGGTGGTCATGTTAGACCCAGCATCCACATGAGTGATGTATATTTGTCTCTTTCAGGCAGCAAGTCCTTGTCCCTACACAGGGGTTCCTTTAACAGTCCGGTCTCCTAGTTGCCATTCTCCTGACCAGGTGGCTAGGCTGTTGGCAATGGCCCTTGAATCAGTGAAAATGAATGGATGGCTGTTGCAGCCTGGTGGATCCCATCTGCTTGTTGTTTCACAGAGCCATCAGTAAAACATGCCATGCCAGCACTAGGCATGTCTCTGAGGTCTGAGTCTTGGGCTACAGATAGCCACAGAATGAGCCAAAGCATCCTTTACAGGTCACTTGGTCCCTTGTGGTAAGCTGGCCATTTGTCCCTGAAGCCTACTGGTCCCTTGGGATCCTGGCTGGGCCCTATCTTGAATGTACCATTTCCATTTGATAATTGCACTCTGTTGAACCTATCCAGTTTTATTGGTGGGATTTCTAAGCACCCAAGTGATAACTGGCAATTCAGGTCACAGCATCAACATGTGACACTCCAGCTGTAAGATGCTGTTTCTACCAGGGCCCAGAAGCAAGTATGGAGTTGCCATTTAAAATGGTTATGTCTCATGCTGTTTCAAGCAAGTTACATGTCCAAAATCTGTGAGGCTGGTGCACCCCAGTGGCAGTTTGCTGTTGCCACAGACTCTAATCAGTGTGTATGGAGGTTGGGATACCTGAAATTCCATCAGACTAGCAGGCATTGCCTTTAAAGGTTTTAGTGCAGCACTGCTTTTGTTGAATAACCCATTGGGGCTTGGGTAGCTGGGTGGCAGGTAGGAGTGAATTTGCCCCACTGTTATAGCTCGAATTTTCAGGTGTGAGGGGGCATACCCTCTCAGGCAAGTGCTTTTAAAGGTTTTAAAGGCAGTGACTGGGCCATGGCTTCCTGAAAGTCTTCCAAGGCCTATTGCTGCAAAGAACCCTTTTCAAAGTTGGCCGCTTTGCTGATGACCTTGACTAAAAAGGCCAAGAGAACACCTGGGTGGGGTACATACTGTCTTTGGTACTCAAAGAGGCCTACCAGCTGTTGGGGCTCCTTTTTATTAGTGGGTACTGTCAGGGTTAAACATTTTTGCTTGACAGTATCTGGGATACTTTTTTTTTTTTTTTTTTTTTTTTAAAGACAGGATCTGGCTCTGTCACCCAGGCTGGAGTGCAGTGGTGTCACTGTAGCATTGACCTCCCTGGCTCAGGTGATCCTCCCACCTCGGCTTCCTAAGTAGCTAGGACATGCCACCATGTCCAGCTAATTTTTTGTATTTTTTTGTAGATACAAAAATGTTGCCCAGCTGGTCTCAAACTCCTGGGCTCAGGCAATCCTCATGCCTCGGCCTCCCAAAGTGCCGGGATTACAGATATGAGCCACTGCACCCAGCATGGATACTTTTTTTTAATGTTAAGATTTTATTTACAAGATTTTTTGTTGTTGTTGTGCGAAAAGTAAAAAATGCTGTTCCAATCTTGGTGTAACTGGTAGCCATGGACGGTTGACTTACCAATCACAGCTATCCATGTTATAGCAAGAGTTTTACACAGAAACCTATCAGCGCTTACAATTTTGTTGGGGTTAAGTCCTGAAGCATGGTGGTGGATTACCAAGAGTGACTAAATAGAAGAAGGTGGAATGTCACTGGAACTATTCTTTTTTTTTTTTTTTTTTTTTGAGACGGAGTCTCGCTCTATCGCCCAGGCTGGAGTGCAGTGGCCGGATCTCAGCTCACTGCAAGCTCCGCCTCCCGGGTTTACGCCATTCTCCTGCCTCAGCCTCCCGAGTAGCTGGGACTACAGGCGCCCACCACCTCGCCCGGCTAGTTTTTTTTTTTTTTTTTTTTTTTTTTTTTTTTAATTTTTTTTTGAGACAGAGTCTCGCTCTGTCGCCCAGGCTGGAGTGCAGTGGCGTGATCTCGGCTCACTGCAAGCTCCGCCTCCCGGGTTCACGCCATTCTCCTGCCTCAGCCTCCGGAGTAGCTGGGACTACAGGCGCCCGCCACCTCGCCCAGCTAGTTTTTTGTATTTTTTTTTTTTTAGTAGAGACGGGGTTTCACCGTGTTAGCCAGGATGGTCTCGATCTCCGGACCTCGTGATCCGCCCGTCTCGGCCTCCCAAAGTGCTGGGATTACAGGCTTGAGCCACCGCGCCCGGCCTTAGTTTTTTGCATTTTTTAGTAGAGATGGGGTTTCACTGGGTTAGCCAGGATGGTCTCGATCTCCTGACCTTGTGATCCGCCCGTCTCGGCCTCCCAAAGTGCTGGTATTACAGGCTTGAGCCACCGCGCCTGGCCATACTGGAACTATTCTTAGGCTCTTTGGGTGGGTGGGTGTTTTAGGGTTTCTAACACAGCTAATTTTTTTTTTTTTTAACAGCCACCAAATTCATGAGCAGTCCTGCTGAACGGCGCTGTTTCTGCAGGTCATTTGGAGTCTTAGTCATCTTTTCCTTCATCGTCTGTTTCTACCTTCCTGGGATACTTTTTTTGACTTTTAGCACAGGCGGCCTTGGCATTCTGCCTCTTACAGTCCATTGTTAGTTTCCATGCCTGGACAGCCTTTTTTGCCCAGTCAAACTGGTCTGTTACATTATCACGGGGTGGTTTGTAAGAAAGTTTTGAATTAACCAAGTGATCTCCTGTTCTCCTTTTAGTATGCAGCACTGCTTTTGTTGAATAACCCATCGGGGTTTGAGTAGCTAGGCGGCAGGTAGGAGTGAATTTGCCCCACTGTTATAGCTCGAATTTTCAGGTGTGAGGGGCATACGGCTCCACATCTGACCTTTAGATAGTGAGTCTCGCTTTCTGTGAAGGACCACTGGTTCCCCTTGGATGCCTCAGGGGTCAGCTGAGTACCTCTTTCTTGTACCCAGTCAAGTACCTCAGGGTCCATCTGAGTAGCCACTTCCCAAACTCTGGCCCAGGGAATGAGGGATCACGTAAGTGCTCAACAACCAGAGGATCTTGCATTATGTTTCCCTGTTGCCACTGTGAAAGGAAAATCTTGGGACCCCAAAATTACTAAGCTAAGGGAAAAGTCAAGCTGGGAACTGCTCGGGACAAACCTGCCTCCCATTCTATTCAAAGTCACCGCTCTGCTCGCTGAGATAGGTGCATATTCTGATTGCCTCCTTTGGAAAGGCTCATCAGAAACTCAAAGAATGCAACAATTTATCTCTCACCTACCTATGACCTGGAAGCCCCCTCCTTGCTTCGAGTTGTCCCACCTTTCTGGACAGAACCAATGTACTTCTTACATATATTGATTGATATCTCATGTCTCCCTGAAATATATAAAGCCAAGCTGTGCCCCAGCCACCTTGGGTACGTGTCGTCAGGACGTCCTGAGACTGTGTCATGGGCACACGTCTTTAACTTTTGCAAATAAACCTCCTAAAATGATTGACACTTGTTTCGTCATTTTTCTTGATTGACACAACATTGCTCTTTCTTTGCTTCAATCCATGAAGCCAGCTCACTCACATCTGTGGGGCTGGGGCAGGGTTAGCAATCTATGTCCTGCTCATCGCTCTTCCTTTCCCATAAATCATCCATTTGCATTTTCAGCTCCTGAACCCCCAAGCTGATCTCTCCACCCTGGGCCAGGTACTGGGGGGTATCGCCCCTCCCATGTTGACAATAATCCATGGTTTTGTCAGACCAGATGCTGCTCACTGCGCCAGTTTTGTGAAGCAGGTTCACTGTGCACTGCTTACCAACTTGTGTCAGTCTGGTGAGGCAGAATGCACTTATATGCAAGTTACATGATGCAGAATTACTCCTCACAGATAGGCAGCAAGGAACGGCAGAAGCCTGGGGTCCACTGTGAGCTGATATGCCAAGCCTCAAGAAAGCTGCCTGGGGCAGATGTAGTCTCTGCTGCATGTGCCCCACTTGTACCACAGCTGAGGGACCCCAAAAGGTAGCTCTGTGTTACATATCTCATGGTCATATGTCTTGCTGGGCAATGCTTTCAAAAATGTACTGCTTCCAGGGGAGACAGGAACAACTCTTGGGCTATTCCAGGCAGTTCCTCCCTACTCAAGATGTTCCATTCCCCAGGAGGGACAGGAACAAGGCCTGGGCTGTTTCAGGCAGTTCCTCCTTGTCTCAGGATGTTACATTCCAGTACATTCCAAGTTATTCTTGAGGATGTTACATTCCCAGCACATTCCAAGTTATTCTTACAAGCAAGAAACAGGGAAGAACTGGGTGGGTCCATGCGCCCAGAGAACTGGTCTGTACAAATTTTAAATTTCTTATATAGTCCAATTTATTAATTTTTAATTTTATGGGTCATGTTTTAGTGTTATATCTAAGAATGCTTTGCCTCAGCCAAAGCACGAAGAATTTTTCCTAGAAGTTTTATAGTTTTAGCTTTTACATTTATTATGTAGTTTGGCTGTGTTCCCACCCAAATCTCATGGTAGCTCCCATAATTCTCATGTGTTTTGGGAGGGACCCGGTGGGAGATAATTGAATCATGGGGGTGGTTTCCCCATACTGTTCTCCTGGTAGTGAATAAATCTCATGAGATCTGATGATTTTATAAGGGAAAGCCCCTTTCACTTGGCTCTCTCATTTCCTCTTTGCCTGCCACCATGTGAGACGTGCCTTTCACCTTCTGCCATGATTGTGAGGCCTCCCCAGCCACGTGGAACTGTGAGTCCATTAAACCTCTTTTTCTTTATAAATTACCCAGTCTCAGGTAGGTCTTTATCAGCAGTGTGAAAACAGACTAATACAATTTAGGTGTGTGATCCATTATGAGTTAATTTTTGTGTGTGACAAGGGTCTATATTTTGTTTATGGATATGCAGTGGTCTTAGCACCATTTCTTGATTAGACCACCCTTTCCACTATTGAATTGCCTTGGCAACTTTGTCAAAAATCAATTGACCAGAAGTGTAATGGTTTATGTCCAGACTCTCAAATTTGTTTCATTAATCTATATGCCTAGTTTTACCCCAGTACTGCAGTCTTTTATTATTGAGGCTTTATACTAAGCTGTGAAATGGGATGAGGTAAATCATCTGAATTTCTTCTTTTTCAAATTTATTTTGGCTGTTATGGGATCTTTGTCTTTCCATATAAATTTTAGGGTAAGCATGACAATTTTCACAAAAGATCTTTCTGGGATTTTGGTATGGATTGCATTGCATCTACAGATCAATCTTTATAGAATTGTCTAAATTATCCAAGGAGAATTGTCATCTTACAAATATTGAGTCCTTCAAGAGAATGAGAAGACAGATTCAGACAGGGAAAAAATATTTGCAAAAGACATAACTGATAAGGGACTAGTATCCAAAATATACAAAGAACTCTTAAAACTCAATGATAAGAAAACAACCGAATTAAAAAATGGGCAGCAGCCCTGAACAGACACATCACCAAAGAAGATATACAGATTGGCAAATAAACATATGAAAAGATGCTCCATGTCATATATCTTTAGGGTGCTGAAAATTAAAACAGCAATGAGATGCCACTACATACCTATTAGAATGGCCCAAATCAGATGTGGAGCAACAGGAACTCTCATTCACTGTTGATGGAAATGTCAAATAGTACAGCTACTTTGGAAGACAGTTTGGCAATTTCTTACCAAACGAAACATACTCGTGCCATACAATTCAGCAATCACGCTTCAAATGAGTTGAAAACTATGTTCACACAAAAACCTGCACTTGGGTGTTTGTAGCAGGTTTATCCTTAGTTGCCAAAATTTAGATGCAACCAAGATATCCTTCTGTAGGTGAATGGGTAAAATAAACTGTAGTACATTCAGACAATAGAATATTATTCCATTATTATACATATGTTCTAATTACATTATGATTTCTGCTTTGAACTATAGGGTTGTTAGCAATTTCTTCTTTTTCAAACATTTGCATTTATTCTAGTTATCTCTTTATTACTGATTTCTGGCTTTATTACATCATTGTCGGAGAGCTTGTCCTATTTGATTTGAGTTCTTTTACATTTGTTGAGAATTGTGTAGTCCAGTATATGTCAATTTCTGTGAATGTTTATTTGCATGCTTTATTGTTGGCTACTGTGTTTTCTGTATGTCTCCTAGGTCATGAATGTTAATCAAGCTATTCAAATCTTTTGTATCCTTATTGATTTATAAGTCTCCTACCATAATTATGAATTTATATATACACCTCATTATTCTGTCACTTGCTATTTTAGGTGTACTGGAACTACTTATTCATTTATTCATTAAAGGTATATTAAGACGTGGGCAGATTGCTTGATCCTAGGAGTTTGAGACCAGCCTGAGAGAGAGAGAGCTTTCTGAGTGCCAGACACTGTTCTACTTGCTAGGGGATATAGCAGTGAACGAAATAGGCAAACATTCCTGCTATTGTTGACAGAATTAGATCATAAGAAAGATAAATAATTGCATACAATTTTGAAATTATCTTTCTGTAAATGGAATCTTTGAACATTATGAAATGACCTTTTTATCTTTAATAATTTTTAATGTAAACTCTAATTTGTGTGATGTTAATATTGTGATAACAGCTTGTCTTCATCCATTTTTGTGTTGCTATAAAGGAATACCTGAGGCTGGGTAATTTATAAAGAAAAAAAGGTTGATTTGTCTCATGATTCTGATGGCTGGAAAAGTTCAAGAGTTTAAGATTGGGCATCTGCATCTGGTGAAGGCCTCAGGCTGCTTCCACTCATGGCAGAAGGGGAAGGGAAGTCGGTGTGTGTGCAGAGACCACACAGTGGGAAATCAAGAGAGAGACAGGGAGAGAAAGAGAGAAGGTGCTAAGCTATCTTTAACAACCAACTTTTGCAGGAATGAATAGAGTGAGAACTTGCTCACTCGTCTTTCTCCCCACTCATTAATCTATTCATGAGAGATCTGCCCCCATGACCCAAACACCTCCCACTACATCCATCTCCAAACATTGCTAAACTGGCAATCAAATTTCAACAAGAGATTTGATGGAGACAAACAACTATACTCAAATTTTTACACCACTCATATTGAGTTACCATTTTTAAATATATTTCCATCCTTTTCAAGTTTCTGTATTCCTATATTTTAAATGTGTTTTCTAGAGAATATATAGTTGTGCTTTCAAAATTTTAACCAGTGTGGCATGTCATTATCTAAAAAATTTAATCAATTTACACTTATTTTATATATATATAAATATATTTGCATTTATATCTAACATTTTATGCTTTCTATTTATTCAACTTCTGTTTCTTTTGTCTCCCCTCTGGATTTTGTTTTGTTTTAATCATTTCATCTTTTTTTTCTTTCTTTAGTTTTTTTTGTTTTTTGTTTTGGATAGGGTCTCACTCTGTCACCCAGGCTGGAGTACAATGGCATGATCTTGGCTCACTGCAGCCTCGACCTCCTGGGCTCAAGTGATCTTCCCACCTCACCTCAGCCTCCCAAGTAGTTGGGACCACAGATGTGTACCCACATGCCTGGCTAATTTTTGAAACATTTTTTGTAAAGACGGAATCTCACTATGTTGCCCAGGCAGGTCTTGACTTCTGGCTCAAGGGATCTGTGGGGGATCATCAGAGTTGTGGGAAAAACTATACGGAAAGGATGCAAATTTTCTGAAAGGTCAGAAGGTTCTGCAGACCCCTGGGGGAGAAGAGCTGAAGGCAGCTGTTCTGTAACCCTCAGGCAGAGGGCAAGGAGTAGGTGTAAGGGAGTGTGGGGGAATTTATCTTAAACAGTCTTGTTTACTTATGTTGACCAGGAACTGACCTTTGATTATCCACAGGCCAGACTTTCCCTGAAAGGGGAACAATAAATGTTAATTACCTACAGGTTGTGTTGGCTCCAGGTTTTCGGCATTGTGCCTGCACTGAATAAAAGCAAGCAGCTCCAGCTTCTCAGGGCTGCTGTCTGGCCACTAGAGCCAGGCAGTCACCTAGCTGCTCTTACACTGCATACCTTTGTCTGAGTACTCATTTCATCCATCGGCCAGGGTCTGCGGGACAGACCCGGGAGTGATCCACCTGCCTCAGCCTCCCAAAGTGCTGGTATTACAGACATAAGCCACTGCGCCTGGCCCTTTGCCTATTTTTTTTTCCCCTCATCTAGGTTGGAAGCTATGTGCTCTGTTCCTTTCACTTTTTAAAAAAAATAGTAGTATTATCAATATATAATTTATATAAGTCTGGTGTAGTGGCATGTGACTTTACACCAGACTTATTACTCAGCAGGCTGATGCAGGATGATCCCTTGAGCCCAGGAGTTCTAGGCCAACCTGAGCAACACAGCAAGACCCTGTCTCCAAAAAACAAAAGAATATCTAATTCACATATCAAACAACTTACCCATTATATCAGGGTTCTCTAGAGGGACAGGGCTAATAGGATAGATGTATATATGAAAGGAAGTTTACTAAGGAGTATTGACTCACACTATCACAAGGTGAAGTCCAACAATGGGCCATCTGCAAGCTGAGGAGCATGGAAGCCAGTCCAAGTTCCAAAACCTCAAAAGTAGGAAAGCCAGCCAGGCATGATGGCTCAAGTCTACAATCCTAGCACCTTGGGAGGCCGAGGCGGGCAGATCACTTGAGGTCAACAGTTCAAGACCAGCCTCGGCAACATGGTGAAACCCCATCTCTACTAAAAATACAAAAATTAGCCAGGCATGATGGGTGCCTGTAATCCCAGCTACTTGGGAGGCTGAGGCAGAAGAATTGCTTGAACATGAGAGGCAGAGTTTGCAGTGAGCCGAGATCAAGCCACTGCACTCCAGCCTGGGTGATAGAGCGAGATTCAATGTCAAAAAAAAAAAAAACAAAAAACAGTAGAGAAGCCAACAATGCAGACTTCAGTCTGTGGCCAAAGGCCCAAAAGCCCCTGGCAAACCACTGGCATAAGTCCAAGAGTCCAAAAGCTGAAGAACTTGGAGTCCAATGTTCAAGGGCAGGAAGCATCCAGCACGAGAGAAAGATGGAGGCCAGAAGACTTGGTCAGTCTGTTCCTTCCACGTTCCTATCCTTTTATCCCAGCCATGTTGGCAGCTGATTAGATGGTGCCCATCCAGACTGAGGTTGGGTCTGCCTCTCCTGGTTCACCGGCTCAATTATTAATCTCCTTTGGTAACACCCTCACAGACACACCCAGGAACAACACTTTGCATCCTTCAATCCAATCAAGTTGATAGTATTAACTATCACACCAATTTAAAGTGTAGATTCAATGGCTTTTAGTATATTCACAGAGTTGTGCACTACAATTAGTTCTAGAACATTTTTATCACCCCCAAAAAAACTCTGCATCCATTAGCAATCACTACCCATTTCCCAACTTTCAGTGAGCTCCCCAGCCCAAGGCAACCTCTAATCTACTTTCTGTCTATAGAATTACCTATTCTGGGCAATTCATAGACACGTTATCACACAATAGGTGGTTTTGAAGACTAGCTTTGTTCACTTAGCCTCTTTTCTTGTCTTTCTTTTTTTTTTTTTTTTTTTTGAGATGGAGTCCTGCTCTGTCACCCGGGCTGGAGTGCAGTGGCATGATCTCGGCTCACCACAACCTCCGCATCTCAGGTTCAAGCAATTCTCCTGCCTCACCCTTCCAAGTAGCTGAGATTATAGGCACCAGTCACCATGCTTGGCTAATTTTTTTTTTTTTTTTTTGTATTTTTAGTAGAGTGGGGTTTCACCATGTTGGCCAGGCTGGTTGCGAACTGCTGACCCCAGGTGATCCACCCACCTCAGCCTCCCAAAGTGCTGGGATTACAGGTGTGAGCCACTATGCCTGGCCATGCTTAGCCTGTTTTCAAGGATCATCTATGTATAGCATGTACCAGTATAGTACTTCATTTCATTTTATTGTTAAATAATATCCCATTGTATAATGATACCACATTTTATTCATCCATTTATCAGTTTACAGACATTTGGGTTCTTTCCACTTTGGGGCTCTTATGAATAATGCTATGAACATTTATGTAAAAGCTTTTGTGTAGGCATGTATTTTTATTTCTTCTGAGTACGTACCGAGGAGTGGAACTGTTGGGTCATATAGCAACTGTTTAACCTTTTGAGGAACTACCAGGCTGTTTTCCAATGCAGATTCACCATTTAAAATCCCTCTAGTATTTTATAAGGGTTTCAATTTCTCCACATTCTCACAAGCACTTGTTACTATCTGTCCTTTTGACCACAGCAATCCTACTGGGAATGAAATTGTATTTTACTATGGTTTTGATTTGCATTTCCCTGCTGGCTAATGATGTCAAGCATCTTTTCATGTGCTTATTAGCAATCTATCTATCTTCTTGAGAGAATGTCTATTCAAATTATTTGCCCATTAAAAAAACTGGGACCAGGCATGGTAGCTCACTCCTGTAACCTCAACACTTTAGGAGATGAGAGGATATCTTGAGGCCACGAGTTCAAGACCAGCCTACAGACTAGGCAACATAGCAAGACCTCATCTCTACTAAAAATTTAAAAATTAGCTGAGCATGTTAGTGTGCACCTGTGGTCCCAGCTTCTCAGGAGGCTTAGGCAGAAGGATCACTTGAGCCCAGGAGGTTGAGACTGCAGTGATTGCACCACTGCATTCCAGCCTGGTCGATAAGAAAAGAAAACAAACAAACAAACAAAAACAAAAAATTAGGTATTTTATTATTGAGTTGTAAGAGTTCTTTATATATTCTGGATAGAAGTTCTTTATCAGACATAATGATTTACAAATATTTTCTCCCATTCTGTGGGTTGTCTTCTCACATTTTTAGTAGTATTCCTTGCAGCACAAAAGCTTTTAACTATAATGAAATCCAGTTTATTTTTTCTTTTGTTGCTTGTGTTTTTAATATAATATTTAAGAGTTTTATAGTTTTGGCTCTTACATTTAGGTCTCTGATCCACTTCGAGTTAGTTTTTGTATATATTATGAAGTGGGAGGTCCAACCTCATTCTTTTGCTTGTGGATGGCCAGTTGTCCCAACATAATTTGCTGAAAAGATTATTCTTTTCCCATTGAATTTTCTTGGCAACTTTGTCAAAAAACAATTCTTGGTAAAAGTGAGGATTTAATTTATAGACTCTCAATTATATTTTATTGGTGTATAATGTCTAGCCTTATGTTAATACCACACTGTCTTGAGTGCTGTAGCTTTGTAGTAAGTTTGGAACTCAAGGAGTGTGAGTTGTCTAACATTGCTCTTCTTTCTTAAAATTGTCTTGGCTATTTTGGGTCCCTTGAATTTTCATATGAATTTTGTAATCAGTTTGCTAATTTCTGGGAAGAAACCAGGTGAAATTTTGGTGGGGATTGCATTAAATCTGATGATTATTTTGAGGAGTATTGCTATCTAAATAATATTTAGTCTTCCAATCCATAAACGCGAATGTCTTTCCATTTATTTAAGTCTTTTAAAATTTATTTCAGCAATGTTTTGTAGTTTTTAGAGTACATGTTTTTCATTTTATTTATTTATTTTTTTTGAGATGGAGTCTTGCTCTGTCACCCAGGCTGGAGTACAATGACACGATCTCGGCTCACTGTAACCTCCGCCTCCCAGGTTCAAGTGATTCTCCTACCTCAGCCTCCCGAGTAGCTGGGATTACAGGCACCCGCCATCATGCCAGGCTAATTTTTCTACTTTTGTGGAGACAGGGTTTCACCGTGTTGGCCAGGCTGGTCTCAAACTCCTGACCTCAGACAATCTGCCCGCCTGGGCTTCCCAAAGTGCTGGGATTACACACGTGAGCCACCGCACCCGGCTCTAGAGTACATGTTTTGTACATCTTGCTACGTATATTTCTAATTATTTTATTCTTTTTGATGCTATTGCAAATGAAATTATGTTCTTACTTTTGTTCTTAGATTGTTCATTGCAAGTGTATAGAAATACAACTGTATTCTGCAACCTTGTTGAACTCCCGTATTAGTTCTAATAGATTTTTTAGTGAATTCCTTAGGATATTTTAGATATAAGGTCACCTACAAATAGAGATGGTTTTGTTTTTCTCTCCAGTCTGTATGCCTTTTACATTCATTCATTCATCTACATACTACATTCATCTTCGTGCCTAATTACACTGGTTAGAATGTCCAGTACAATGATGAATAGAAACGGTAAGAGTAGGTATTCTTGTCTTATTCCTAATATTAGAGAGAGTAATCATTCATTTTTTACCAAAAAGCATGATATTAGTTGTGGGTTTTTTGTAGATGCTTGTTGACTTTTATCAGGTTAAGTCCTTTTATCTTCCTGGTTTATTAAATGTTTTTATCATGAAGAAATGTTGAATTTTGTCAAATGTCTTTTCTGTGTCTGTTAAGATGACCATGTGGTTTTTGTCCTTTATGGATAGGATGTACTACATTAATTTTATTTCTTATATTAACTCAATCTTGCCTTCCTAGGATAAATCCCACTTGGTCATGGTATACAATCCTTTTTATTTGTTGTTGAATTCATGGTAATTTGTGGAGAATTTCTGGGTCTATATTCATAAGAAATAGTCTAGTTTTCTTGTATTGTGTTTGTCTGATTTGGTATCTGAGTAGTACTACATCCTTGAATGGGCTTGGAAGAGCTCATTTTCTTCTGTTTTTGGAAAAACTTGTGAAGAAATAGTATTAATTGATATTTTTTCATCGGAAATTTCTGATTTATAATTCAATCTCTTCTAGGCGGCTGCTGAAGGTGGCGGAGGGGCAGTTTCTGCTGCTTGCTGGCCAAGGTCACCTCCTGGGCCGCCTGGCAGCCATCGTGGCTAAGCAGGTACTGCTGGGCCAGAAGGTGGTGGTCGTACACTGCGAGGGCATCAACATTTCTGGAAATTTCTACAGAAACAAGTTGAAGTACCTGGCTTTCCTCCACAAGTGGATGAACATCAGCCCTTGCCAAAGCCCCACGTCTTCTGGCAGAGCTTGCGAGGCGGGCTGCCCCACAACAGCAGCCAGTCAGGCCGCCTAGGACCAGCCGCTAGGTGCTCGGTGGCGTCCCACCGCCCTGTGACAGGAAAAAGTGGATGGTGCTTTCTGTTACCCACGAGGTTGTGCGTCTGAAGCCTATGAGAAAGTTCGCCTACCTGGGGTGCCTGGCTCACGAGATTGGCTGAAAGTGCCAGACCGTGACAGCCACCCTGGAGGAGAAGGGGAAGGAGAAAACCAAGATCCACGACCAGAAGAAACAACTCCTGAAGCTACGGAGACAGGCCGAAAAGAATGTGGAGAAGAAAACTGACAAATACAGAGAGGTCCTCAAGGCCCATGGACTCCTGGCCTGAGTCCAGTAAAGACTGTTTATTCCTCATGCTTGGCCTGTCCTGCCCTTCCTCCATTGTGGACCTGGAATGTGGGGACCCAGCGGCAGCAGTCCCAGTGCCACAGGCAGCCTGGGATTTAGGAAGCTTGGGAGCAAGGAAAGGGTCTTAGTCATTGCCTTTCAATAAGGTTACTTAAAGCACTCAAAGAATTGTGCAGGCATAATTCATCTGTGACCAACAGAGCAACCAGTTACTTCAGTTTCAATATCAGCAAAAGGGAGCTGGAACACTAATTAGAGGGGCCCTATTTTGTGAGTAGGCATCTGTTTAATTCCCAACTGGTCATATACTATACTTTGCAGCTGTTAGAATGTGAACAAGCACTTGGGGACAGCAGCATGAGCTTGCTGTTGTACAAAGGGTATCTATAAAAGCACAGACTGGGAAGATGTGTGATCAAGGGGTTACAGGCATTGCCCATGCTTCTTGCCTGTATTTTGTGACCAGAATCAAATAAATTACTTTTATTCTTTTTTTTTCTTGAGACGGAGTCTCGCTCTGTCGCCCAGGCTGGAGTGCAGTGGCCGGATCTCAGCTCACTGCAAGATCCGCCTCCTGGGTTCACACCATTCTCCTGCCTCAGCCTCCCAAGTAGCTGGGACTAGAGGTGCCCGCCACCACGCCCAGCTCATTTTTATTTTTAGTAGAGATGGGGTTTCACCATGTTAGCCAGGATGCTCTCAATCTCCTGACCTCGTGATCTGCCTGCCTCAGCCTCCCAAAGTGCTAGGATTACAGGCATAAGCCACCGCGCCCAGCCAATATTCTATTTGATGACAGATACAAGTATTTCCTGAAATACTTGTGGCATCATAACTGGTATTTATTTCTCATTTCATTTTTCCCTTGATCAATTTGAAGTTACATAATTCCATTTCCACACTTTTACTGATTACCTACAACACAAACCTTTCATTTATCAAAATATCAAGTTAATCAGTATTACTTGTATCAATAAGAGTTCATTCAGAAAAACAAAAGTAACACTAGAATGTAATGCAGGGAGTTGATTAAATAAGTGTCAGAGGAATTAAAAAGCAAAGGGAAACATTGAGGTAATACAGAGATAAAATCTGCAAGGAGTAGCTACCACCTTTGGATCTGGGGAAACAAAGGGAAGAGGTTGGGGTTATCTAGACCAAAAGTTCAGAGAAAGGCCCTAACAGAGCTGAGGCTCAGACCTCTGAGGATGGGATGTTTCCTGATTGGTGCTGGATGTTTAAGGGGGCACAATGAGTCTGGTTCTGGGAGAGCTGAAAGAAGCTTGAGGCTGGACTGATGCAGGCCAACACTGACAGGCATAGCGAGCAAAGAGGAAAATGAAAGTCACTTTTCTTTCAGTTTTCCAGTCTCCCTTAGCACTCCTATTGATAGAAACTAAGAGGGAGCCAGTTGACAAGAAAGAAATGTGAATAAAACTGTCTTTGTTCACAGATGACATGACTGTCTATTTAGAAATTCCAAAAGAATTAACGAAAAATTTCTGAAACTAATAATGATTGTAGCAAGTTCATAGGATATAGATTAATATAAAAAAGTAAATTGCTTTTCTTTATACCAGCAATGAGCAAGTGGAATTTGAAATTAAAAACACAATACTCCCCAAAAATAAACTACTTAGGTTTAAATGTAACAAAATATGTACATGATCTATGTGAGGAAAAGTATAAAACTCTGATGGAAGAAATCAAATAAGAACTAAATAAAAGGAGAGATAGTCCATGTTCATGGAAAGGAAGACTTGATATTGTCAAGATGTCAATTCTCCCCAACTTGACTAATACATTCAATGCAATCTCAATAAAAATCCTAGCAAGTTGTTTTGTGAATGTCAACAAACTGTTTCTAAAGTTTCTACGGAGAGGCAAAAGATCTGAAATAGCCAACACAATGACATAGGAGACCAAAGTTGGAGGACTGATAGTACCTAACTTCAAGACTTAGTATAAAGCTACAAAAATCAAGACAGTGAAGTATTGGCAAAGTAATAGACAAATGGACCAATGGAACCCAGAAATAGATCCACATAAATGCAGTCAACTGATATTTGACAAAGAAGAGGAGAAAAGCCAATACAATGGAGAAAAGATAACCTTGTCAATGAATGGTACCTGAACAACTGGGCATCCACATGCCAAAAAAAAAAAAAAAAAAAATCTAGACACAAACCTTATACCCTTAACAAAAATTAACTCAAAATGGATCATAGACCTAAATGTAAAATGCAAACTATAAAAGTCTTAGCATATAACATAGGAGAAAATCTAGATGAACTTGGGTATGGCCATAACTTTTTAGATACAATACCAAAAGCATGATCCATGAAAGAATTGATAAGCTGGATTTCATTAAAACTAAAAACTTGCTCTGTGAAAGACACTATAAAAAGAAATGAGAGGACAAGATGCAGACTAGGGGAAAATATTTGCCACTTTGGGATGCCAAGGTGGGAAGATCACTTGAACACAGGTGTTCAAGACCAGCCTGGGCAACATAGCGAGACTCTGTCTCTAGACAAAATTTGGCTGGGTGTGGTGGCTCACGCCTGTAATCCCAGCACTTTGGGAGGCTGAGGCAGGCAGATCACAAGGTCAGGAGTGTGAGACCAGCCTGGCCAATATGGTGAAACCCCATCTCTACTAAAAATACAAAAAATTACCTGGGCGTAGCGGCACACACCTGTAGTCCCAGCTACTTGGGAGGCTGAGGCAGGAGAATCGCTTGAACCTGGGAGGCAGAGGTTGCAGTGAGTCAAGACTGCACCACTGCACTCCACCCTGGTGACAGAGTGAGACTCTATCTGAAAACAAACAAATAAAATGAAAAGTTAGCCAGATGTGGTGGCATGCACCTGTAGTCCCAGCTATTCAGGAGGCTGAGGTGGGAGAGCTCAAGGCTACAGTGAGCCATGATTATGTCACTGCACTCCAGCCTAGGTGACAGAGCAAGAATATACACACACACACACACACACACACACACACACACACACACACAAAAGGTGTTTTTGATAAAGGACTAGTTTCCAAAATATCAAAGAACTCTTAAATTTCAACATTAAATGTATTTAGTCAGGTTCTCCAGAGAAACAGAATCAATAGGAGAGATAGATAAGTAAATAGACAGGTAGGTAGAAAGGTAGATAGATAGATAGAGAGATATTTATTATGAGATATTGGCTTACACAATGATTAAGTCCCACAATCTGTCATCTGCAAGCTGGAGGCCAGGAAAGCCAGTGCTGTAGCTCTGGTCCAAACCTAACACCTGTGAATCAGGGGGCTAAGGGTGTTAAGTCTCAGTCTGGGTCCAAAGGCCTAAGAACTAAGGCCAGGTGCAGTGGCACACGCCTATAATTTGGGAGGCCGAGGCAGGCGTATCACTTGAGGTCAGGAGTTTGAGACCAGCCTGGCCAACATGGTGAAACCCCGTCTCTACTAAAAATACAAAAATTAGCCGGGTGTGGTGGCATGTGCCTATAATCCCAGCTACTTGGGAGGCTGAGGCAGGAGGATTGATTGAACTTGGGAGGTTCAGTTTGCAGTGAGCCATGATTATGCCACTGCGTTCCAGCCTATATGACAGAGTGAGACCCTGTCTCCAAAAAAAAAAAAAAAAAAGGCAAATAAGCATATGTAACATATGTGAAGATGTTCCACATCATATGTCTTTAGGAAACTGCAAATTAAAACAAAAATGAGATACCACTACACACTTATTAAAATGGCCAAAATCTAGAACACTGAAAACACCAAATGCTGTCAAGGATGTGGAACAACAGGAGCTCTCGTTCTTTGTTGGTGGGAATGCCAAATGGTACAGCTACTTTGGAAGGTAGTTTGGCAATTTCTTACAATACTAAATATACTCTTACAATATTATCCAGCATTCGTGCTTTTTGGTATAAGCTTAAATTAGTTGAAAACTTATGTTCACACAAACCTGCACATGGGTGTTTATAGCAGCTTTATCCTTAATTGTCAAAACTTGTAAGCAACCAAGATGTCTTTCTGTAGGTGAATGGAAAATTAAACCATGGTACATCCAGAATTGAAATATTATTCAGTGCTATAAAGAAATGAGCTGTTAAGCCATAAGAAGACATGGAGGAACATGCATTAAGTGCATATTATTAAGTAAAAGAAACCAGCTGAAAAGGCTAAATACTGTGATTCCAACTATGTGACATTCTGGAAAAGGCAAAACTATGGAGATAGTGAAAAGATCAGTGGTTGCCAGGGACTGGGGTAGGGGAAGGTATAAAGGGGTGGACCACAGAGGATTTTTAGGGCAGTAAGACCATTCTGTATAATACTTATATGATGGATACAGGTCATTATACATTTATCCAAACCCAGAGAATGTACAACACAGAGTTGTGTTCACCACAGTGAACCCATGTGTAAACTGTGGACCTTGGGTGATAATGATGTATCGATATAGGCTGATCAGCTGTAAGAAGAGTGCCTCTCTGCAGCAGGATGTTGACAGTGGGGGAGGCTGTGCATGTGTGGGGACAAAGGGTATATGAAAACACTCATATTTTCTCATCAGTTTCACTGTGAACCTAAATCTGTTGTTTGAAAAAATAAGTCAATTTAAGAAAGAAAACAAAATGTAATTTGCAGAATACCACCCCCAGCATCATGGTGTATAGAAGGGTGGATTTGAAGTTGAAGGACATAGTTTGATAATCAGCATACTATCCTTGCGGACAATATAAGAGAAGCCTAGAACAATTTAACTTTGTTGGTTCACCTCCCAATGTCTATGTTATTGTTTTAATGTGTTTTAATTCTATATTTTTACTTAAATTCTAGAAGACATTAATGTTGTTGTTTTATTCTTTATTCTTTATTCTTTTTTGTAGAGCCAGGGTCTCCCTATGTAGCCTAGGCTGGTCTCGAACTCCTGGCCTCAAATGATCCTCTCCTCTTGGCCTCCCAACATTCTGTGGTGGCATGAGCCACCACACCTGGCTCTCCTCATTATGGAAATGTATTTACACTAGTCATAAAATTTCTAGTGGAAGTTGTTTTCTTTCATCACATTAAAGATATCAACTATTGTCTTCTGTCTTTCATTGTTGCCATAAGAAGTCAGTTTTCAGTCTAAACTGCTGCTCCTCTGAAGGGAAGCTGTTTCTCTAGCTGCTTTTAATTTAATTTTTTACTCTGGTAAAAGTTGCATGCAGTGAAGTGCACAGACCTTACCTGTATAAGGACAGTGAATTTTGACAAATGCATACACCTATATGTCCCACAGTCTGGTTGCTTTTAAGATCTGCTGTTTTCCTTTAATGTTATTCGGTTTCACCATACTATGTTTATGTGTGGACTTCTTTTTATCTACCCTGCCTGAAACTTGTTGGGCCTCTTGAATCTGTGTTGATTTGTATCTTTCATTAGTTCTGAAAAATGCCCAATCAATAGGTTTGCTACCATGCTCTCTTCTCATTCCAGAACTCCAATTAGTTAGTTTTTTTTTTTTTTTTTTTTTTTTTTTTTTTTAAAGATGGAGTTTCCCTCTGTTGCCAGGCTGGAGTGCAGTGGTGCGATCTCGGCTCACTGCAAACTCCATCTCCCAGGTTGAAGTGATTCTCCTGCCTCAGGCCCTGAGTAGCTGAGACTAGGCATGCACCACCATACCCAGCTAATTTTTGTATTTTTAGTAGAGACAGGATTTCACTATGTTGGCCAGGATGGTATCAATCTCTTGACCTCGTGATCCGCCTGCCTTGGCCTCCCAAAGTGCTGGGATTACAGGCATGAGCCACAGTGCCCAGCCTAGTTAGATTTTTACTCTACTCTTCATATATCTTTCTCTTTCAAACTCTCCTCTTTGTTGCTCTGCATTTTATTCTGGATAATTTATTCTAATCTATCTTCTAGTTCATTAATCCTATCTTCAGCTAAATCTAAACTGGTCTTTGGGTTACTTAAATTTTAAATGGAAAATTTCAAACACAATCAAAAGTACAATGAATCCCTCTGTACCTATCATCTTGCTGCAACAATTACAAAATAAGTTTAATTTTGTTTCATCTATATCCCACCAATTTCCCCTGGACTCCCACAGGATTATTTTAATGCAAATCCCAGACATTATGCCATTCCATTAATAAATACATGCATCTGTATCTCTAAGAGTTAAGGACCATTTTAAAAACCATACCACACTGCACTCCAGCCTGGGCGACAGAGCGAGACTCTGTCTCAAAAAAAAAAACCCAAAAAAAAAACCATACCAAAATACCACGACTACGTCTAACAAAATTAACAAATTCTTTTTTTTTTTTTTTTTTTTTGAGGCAGAGGTGAAGTGCAGAGGCAAGATCTCAGCTCACTGCATCCTCCGCCTACCCAGTACAAGAGATTCTTATGCCTCGGCCTCCCAAGTAGCTGGGATTACAGGCGGCTGCCACCACGCCTACTAATTTTATGGTATTTTTATTTTTGTATTTTTATTTTTACTTTTTTTTTTTTGAGACAGAGTTTCGCTCTTGTTGCCCAGGCTGGAGTGCAATGGCGTGATCTCAGCTCATTGTCACCTCCACCTCCCAGGTTCAAGCAATTCTCCTGCCTCAACTGGTCTCAAACTTCTGACCTCAAGTCATCCACCCGCCTTGGCCTCCCAAAGTGCTGGGATTACAGGTGTGAGCCAGCATGCTTGGTCAATTTTTTTTTGTTTTTAGTAGAGATGGGGTTTTCCATGTTGGCCAAACTGGTCTTGAACTCCTGACCTCAAGTAATCTGCCCTCCTTGGCCTCCCAAAATGCTGGGATTACAGGCCTGAGTCACTGCGCTCAGCCAACAGTTTCTTAATATCACATAATATCCAGAGTCCATAATTGACTAATAAAAGTTTTTTTATAGATAGTTTGATTCAGGATCCAAATAAGATCTATGCATTACATTTGGCTGCTATGTCTCCTAGATCTCTTTTACTCTCTAACAGTTCTCCTTTCCCACCTTTTTCCCCTTGCAGTGTACTTTGTTGAAGAAACTGGAGCTTTTATTCTGTTTGTTCCTGATTACATTCCCTCGATGTCATTTAACATATTCTCAGATTTATCATACTTCCTGTAAACTGTTGGTTATATTTAGAATCTTCTTTGGGCTGGACACAGTGGCTCACGCCTGTAATCCCAACACTTTGGGAGGCCAAGGCAGGCGGACCACCTGAGGTCAGGAGTTCAAGATCAGCCTGGCCAACATGGTGAAACCCCATCTCTACTAAAAATACAAAAATTAGCCAAGTATGGTGGCACGCCCCTGTAATCCCAGCTACTCAGGAGGCTGAGGCAGGAGAATCGCTTGAACCTGGGAGGCAGAGGTTGTAGTGAACCAAGATCGTGCCACTGCACTCTAGCCTGGGCAACAGAGCCACACTCTGTCTTAAAACAAAACAAAACAAAAAAATTCTTCTTTGGAGAGCAAGAATCCTTCATAGATAATGCTCTGTGTTTCCTATTGTATCACATCAAGAAGCCCTGGTTGTTCCTCCTTTCATGATGTTAGATTTTGTCAGTGTATTCACTTAGTGTCTGTTTGATTCACCCACAAGCCATGTAACTAATGTTTTTGGAGGTCATTGGTGACAGTTGACTAGATTATTTATTTCATTAGGACTGTAAAAAGATGGCAGCATATCATTCCTTCTCCACTTATTAGCTGAAATTCTTCTATAAAGAAGAATTCTTAAGTTATTTAATTACTTTATCCATTCATTTTTTTTTTTTTTTTGAGACGGAGTCTTGCTCTGTCACCCAGGCTGGAGTGCAGTGGCATGATCTCAGCTCACTGCAAGCTCCGCCTCCTGGGTTCACGCCATTCTCCTGCCTCAGCCTCCCAAGTAGCTGGGACTACAGGCGCCCGCCACCTCGCCCGGCTAGTTTTTTGTATTTTTTAGTAGAGACGGGGTTTCACCATGTTAGCCAGGACAGTCTCGATCTCCTGACCTCGTGATCTGCCCGTCTCGGCCTCCCAAAGTGCTGGGATTACAGGCTTGAGCCACCGCGCCCGGCCAATCCATTCATTTTAAAATTTAATTTTTATTTTTAAATTTATTTATTTATTTATTTGTTTATTTATTTATTTATTTATTTGAGGTGGAGTCTCGCTCTTGTTGCTCAGGCTGGAGTGCAATGGCATGATCTCGGCTAACTGCAACCTCCACCCCCCGGGTTCAAGCAATTCACCTGCCTCAGCCTCCAGAGTAGCCGGGACTACAGGCACATGCTATCATGCCTGGCTACTTTTTGTATTTTTAGTAGAGAAGGGGTTTCACCACGTTGGCCAGGCTGGTCTCAAACTTCTAACCTCAAGTGATCCTCCTGCCTCAGCCTCCCAAAGTGCTGGTATTACAGGCGTGAGCTACCGTGCCCACCTATTTTTATTTTTTATTTCAATAGTTTTTGGAATACAGGTGGTCTTGGGTTACATGGATAAGTTCTTTAGTGGTAATTTCTGAAATTTTGGTGCACCTGTCACCCAAGCAGTGTACACGGTACCCAACATGTAGTCTTTTATCCCTCATCCCCCTCTCCCATTCCACCTCCAAGTCCCCAGAGTCCCTTATATCATTTTTATGCCTTTGCATCCTCACAGCTTAGCTCCCACTTATAAGTGAGAACATGCAGTATTTGGTTTTCCATTCCTGAGTTACTTCACTTAGAATAATGGCCTCTAGCTCCATTCAAATTGCTGTAAAAGACATTATTTTATTCTTTTTAAATGGTTGAATAGTATTCTGTGTGTTTATATATACCACATTTTCTTTATCCACTAACTGGTTGGTGGGTACTTAGGTTGGTTTCATATTTTTGCAACTGCAAATTGTACTGCTATAAGCTTTATAAAGACTTCTTTTTCCTTTGGGTAGATACCCAGTAATGAGATTGTTGGATTCTACTTTTAGTTTTTAAAGGATCTCCATACTGTTTTCCATAGTGGTTGTACTAGTTTACATTCCCACCAGCAGTGTAAAAGTGTTCCCTTTTTACCACATCCACACCAACCTCTATTATTTTTTCACTTTTTTATTATGGCCATTCTTGCAGAAGTAAGGTGGTATATCATTGTGGTTTTTGCATTTCCCTGATAATTAGTGATGTTGAGCATTTTTTCAGATGTTTGTTGGCTGTTTGTATATTCTTGTCCTTTGCCAACTTTTTGATGGGATTATTTGCTTTTATTCTTGCTGGTTTGTCTGAGTTCCTAGTAGATTCTGGATATTAGTCCTTTGGGGGATGCATAGTTTGTGAATATTTTCTCCCACTCTATGGACTGCCTGTTTGCTGATTATTTATATTGCTGTGCAGAAGCTTTTTAGTTTAATTAGGTCTCTTTGTTGTTGTTGCATTTATTTTTGGGGTCTTAGTCATGAATTCTTTGCCTAAGCTAATGTCTACAAGAGTTTTTCCGATGCTATCTTCTAGAATTTTTATAGTTTCAAGTCTTAGATTTAAGTCTTTGATCCATCTTGAGTTGATTTTTGTATAAGGTGAGATATGAGGATTCTGTTTCATTCTTCTACATGTGGCATGCCAGTTTTCTCAGCACCATTTATTGAATAGGGTGTCCTTTCCCTGATTTATGTTTTTGTTTGCTTTGTCAAAGATCAGTTGGCTGCAAGTATTTGGCTTTATTTCTGGATTCTCTATTCTGTTCCATTGGTCTACATGCCTATTTTTATACCACTACCATGCTGTTTTGGTAATTATAGCCTTGTAGTATAGTTTGAAGTCAGGTAATGTTATGCTTCTAGATTTGTTCTTTTTGCTTAGTCTTGCTTTGGCTATGTGGGCTCTTTTTTGGTTCCACATGAATTTTAGGATTGTTTTTTCTAGTTCTGTGAAGAATGACGATGGTATTTTGATGAGAATTGCATTGAATCTGTATATTGTTTTGGACAGTGTAGTCATTTTCACAGTTGAATCTACCTAGCTGTGAGCATGGGATATAGTTCCATTTGTTTGTGTCATCTACGATTTTGATTTCTTTCAGCTGCATTTTGTAGCTTTCCTTGTAGAGATCTCTCACCTCCTTGGTTAAATATATTCCTAAGTATTTTATTTTTTTTGCAGCTATTGTAAAGGGATTGAGTTCTTGATTTGATTCTCAGCGTGGTTGTTGGTGTGGTGTATGGATAGGATCATATACCTAGAAAACCCTAAAGACTCATCCAGAAAGCTCCTAGATCTGATAAATGAATTCAGTAAAGTCTTATTTTTAATTTAAAATTTTATACCTTTTATTTCTGGAGCCTCTATCTTAAAATGTGCTACGTTATTATTTATTTATTCCTTATTTCTTTAGTTTTCTGTTTTTCAATATATTCTTGTTTCTCTTTTATTTCTTTAAACAGAGTAAGTGTAATTATTTTAAAATCTGTATCAGATAATTACAATATCTAAAGTCTTTCAGGCTCAGTTTTTGCTGTTATTTCTTCTGGTTCTTATTTATGAGGTCTCCTCATGTGTTTGTGGGGGGTGAGGTGTGTGTGTGTGTGTGTGTGTGTGTATGAACTACTAATTTTCCTTGGAAAATGACTTCTAGGAGTTCTTTGGTGGTAGGATGAAATGACATTTTTCTAGTGTGTATTTGGATTTGTTTCTGCCCATCCCTGGGCACATTATACTCACCTCTTCAAGACCACCTCAAACTAAATGTACAAATTAAGTAGATTTTTTTGTTTGTCTGTTTTTAAACTACCTGAATCTGAAATTACACTGAAAATTTCTTTAAGGGACCATTTGTGGTCACAAATTCCTCTGCTCTGACACCAAGGTAACTTTTGCTGTGGTTCCCTGAGAATGGGGAGGTAAAGGAAGGTTCACTATGGAGGGAATCTCCTCTCAGACTCTTCACCCTGGTGAATCTTCTGTCCCTTCCTCTAGAAAACGAAGCTCAAGTCTGCATATGTGGTAGATGCCCTCCAAGCAAATGTGACTGCTGTTTTGAATACTTCTTTAGGTTTCTGACCCCCTTTATATTTTGGCCTGTTGATTCTTTACTGTCTTCTTGGCTCTACCATGCTTTTAAGAAGGTATTTCCATTTTTTCCAGCATTTTTAAGTTGTTTTTTTGTGGGAGTATCAGTTGAATACCTAACCTACTATATGGAAGAAAACAGAAATCTGTTTAGCTTTTCCAATACAACTTTTTATTTTTATAGAATTAATAATTGTTTTTTATCCTCCTTAGCTTTCTACCAACTTGCCACTAATATATCTGCAAACTCTTCTCATGCAAATCTCTTCTCCCTAAGTTCAAATGCATTAGGTAGTCTTTGTATTTCTTAAAGAAATTACTCTCAAACCGTTCTGAACTGCTCTAATTTTGATGAATTGATCTCTAGTCCTGCCATACAACTTGGCATCTCCCTTCACCATTGTCCTGGAGATTCCTTTGGTCTCTTTTGTGCTGGATCTCATTTCTTGGACTTCATGCATTTCTCTCTCTCTCTCTCTTTTTTTTTCAACTGACTAATTTGTCTTGGCCTAATAAATCCTCTATCTTTCTGAAAAGCAGCACATGGAATAGCAATACTTTGAGAACTTGCATGTCTGAAATCATTTTTATTCTGGATTCACAATTAAATTATAGTTTGATTCAACATAGTAGAAGTTCTAGCCAGAGCAATCAGGCAAGAGAGAAAGAAAAGGCATCCAAACTAGAAAAGAGGAAGTCAAATAATCCCCATTCACTGATAATATGATTTTTTTTTTTTTTTTTTTTTTTTGAGATTGAGTTTCGCTCTTGTTGCCCAGACTGGTGTGCAATGGCGCCATCTCGGCTCACCACAACCTCTGCCTCCCGGGTTCAAGCGATTCTCCTGCCTCAGCCTCCCAAGTAGCTGGGATTGCAGGCATGTGCCACCATGCCTGGCTAGTTTTGTATTTTTAGTAGAGATGGGGTTTCTCCATGTTGGTCAGGCTGATCTTGAACTCCCGACCTCAGGTGATCTGCCCACCTTGGCCTCCCAAAGTGCTGGGATTACAGGCATGAGCCACCACGCCCAGCAATATGATCTTATATCTACAAAATCCTGAAGACTCCACCAAAAAAACTCTTAGATTTGATCAATTAATTCAGTAAAGTTTCAGGATACAAAATAAATGTACAAAAATCAAGAGTGTTTCTAATCACTAACAATGTTCTAGCTGCGAATGAAATCAAGAAGGTGATCTCATTTACAATAGCTACCAAAAAATAAAATATCTAGGAATATATTAACCAAGGAGGTAAAAGAATTCTATAAGAAAAACTACAAAACACGAAAGAAATTGTAGGTGACATAAACAAAATAAATAAATACACACAGGCATACATACATGGGAAAGAATAACCTTTTCAACAAATGGTATAAACAGTGCTGGCGAAATTGGATTGCCATGTGCAGAAGAATGCAACTGGACCCCTATCTTTTACTATATGCAAAAATCAACTCACAATGGACTAAAGACTTAAATGTAAGACTTGAAACTTTAAAAATACTAGCCAAAAACCTAGGGAAAACTCTTCTGGACATTGGCTTAGGAAAATAATTCATAACTAAGACCTCAAAAGCACAGGCAACAAAAAACAAAAATAGGCAAATGGGACTTAATTAAACGACAAAGCTTCTGCCTAGCAAAGGAACAGTCAACAGAATGAACAGACAACCTGCAGAATGAGAGAAACTATTTGCAAAATATACATCTAACAAGGGTCTAATATCAGAATATAAAAGGAACTAAAACTCGACAAAAATCTGAAATAACTCCATTAAAAGTGAGCAAAGGTTATGAATAGACATTTTTTCCCCAAAAAGATATATAAATGACCAAGAAATGTAAGAAAAAATGCTCAATATCACTAATCATCAGAGAAATGCAAATTAAAACCACAATGAGATACCATCTTACAACAGTCAGAATGCCTATTACGGAAAAGTCAACAAATAACATGTTGGTGAGGATATGAAGAAAAAAGAACACTTAAACACTGCTGGTGGGAATGTAAATTTAGTACAACCTCTATGGAAAAGAATGGAGGTTTCTCAAAGAACTGAAAAATAGAATTACCACTTGATCCCACAATCCCATTACTGGGTATCTACCCAAGGAAAAGAAATTATTATATCAAAAAGATACTGGTATTTGCATGTTTACTGCAACACTATTCACAATAGCAAAGATATGGAATCAACCTAAGTGTATATCAATGGATGACTGGTTAAAGAAAATGTGGTATATATATATATATATATATACACAATGAAATACTATTCAGCCATAAAAAAGAATGAAATCTGTCTTTTGCATAAACATGGATGGAATGGGAGACCATTATCTTAAGTGAAACAAGTCAGACACAGAAAGACAAATGTTGCATGTTCTCACTTATAAGTGGGAGCTAAACAATGTGTACACATGGACATAGAGTGTGGAATAATAGACAATGGAGACTCAGAAGGATGATGGAGTTTGAGGGGGCTGGATGATGAGAAATTACTTAATGGGTACAATACACATTGTCTGGGTAATGGATACCCTAAAAGCCCTGACTTCACCACTACACAATCTATGTATGTAACAAAATTGCGCTTGTATTCCACAAATTTATATAAAAATAATGTTGAGTCAACAAACATTTTAGTTTGGTGGAGTATAGAATTATAGGTTGGAAGTCATTTTCCTAAAAAATTTGAAGGTACTTTATATTATTTTCTAGCTCCCAATGTATTTTTTCTTTTTTAAGAGACAGGGTCTTACTCTGTCACCCAGGCTGGTTGTATACCGTGGCGTGTTCATGGCTGACTGCAGCCTTGACCTCCTGGGCTCAAGTAATACTCCTACCTCAGCCTCCCAAGCAGCTGGGATCACAGGCACTCGCTACCATGCCCTGCTACTTTTTTATTTTTTATTTTTTTGTAAAGATGGAGTCTCCCTATGTTGTCCTGGCTGGTCTCAAACTCTTGGGCTCAAGTGATCCTCCCATCTCGGCCTCCGAAAGTGCTGGGATTACAGGAGTGAGGCACCACACCCAGCCCTCCCAATGTTGATGAGTTTGTAAGCCCAATGCTGTTCTGATTCCTTTTTTTAAAATTTAAAAAATTGTATTTTAAATTTGTGTGGGCACACAGTGGTGTATATATGTATATATTTATGGGGTACATGAGATACTTTGATACAGACATACAATAAGTAACAATCACATCATGAAAAATGGAGTATCTGGTCGGGTGCGGTGGCTCATGCCTGTAATCTCAGCACTTTAGGAGGCCGAGACGGGCGGATCACGAGGTCAGGAGATCGAGACCATCCTGGCTAACATGGTGAAACTCCGTCTCTACTAAAAATACAAAAAATTAGCCGGGCGTGGTGGTGGGCGCCTGTAGTCTCAGCTACTCAGGAGGCTGAGGCAGGAGAATGGCGTGAACCCAGGAGGCGGAGCTTGCAGTGAGCTGAGATCATGCCACTGCACTCCAGCATGGGTGATAGAGCGAGACTCTGTCTCAAAAAAAAAAAAAAAGGAGTATCCATCCCCTCAAGAATTTATCCTTTGTGTTACAAACGATCCAATTATACTCTTTATTTTAAAATGTACAATTATTATTGACTATAGTTACCCTGTTATGCTATCAAATACTAGGTGTTTTTCATTATTTCTATGTTTTGTACCCATTAGCCATCCCTACTTCTCCCCAACCCCACACTACCCTTCCCAGCATTTGGTAACCATCCTTCTACTCTCTATCTCTGTGAATTCAACTGCTTTGATTTTTAGCTCTCAAAAATAAGTGAGAACATGTGAAGTTTGTCTTTCTGTGCCTGGCTTATTTCACTTGACATAATGACCTCCAGATCCATCCATGTTGTTTCAAGTGACAGGATCTCATTCTTTTTCATGGCTGAATAGTAAGTACTCCTATGTGTATATGCACTACATTTTTTAAATCCATCTGTTGATGGACACTTAGGTTGCCTCCAAATCTTAGCTATTGTGAATGGTGCTGCAACAAAAATGGGAGTACAGATATCATTTCGATATATTGATTTCCTTTCTGTTGGGTATATACCCATCAGTGGGAATGCTGAATTTTATGGTAGCTCTATTTTTAGTTTTTTGAGGAAACTCCAAACTGTTTTCCATAGTGGTTGTACTAATTTACATTCACACCAACAGTGTACAAGGGTTCCCTTTTCTCCACGTCCTCTCAAATATGTGTTATTGCCTATCTTTTGGGTAAAAGCCATTTAAACTGGAGTGAGATGATATCTCATTGTAGTTTTGATTTTCATTTCTCTGATGATCAATCATGTTGAGTACCTTTTCATACACCTGTTTGCCATTTGTATGTCTTCTTTTGAGAAATGTCTATTCAGATCTTTTGCCCATTTTAAAATCAGATTATTAGATTTTTTTCTTTTGTTTGTGCTCCTTATATATTCTGGTTACTACTCCCTTGTCAGATGAGTAGTTTGCAAGTATTTTCTCCCATTCTGTGGGTTGTCTCTTCACTTTGTTGATTGTTTTCTTTGCTGTGCAGAAGCTTTTTAACTTGATGTGATTCTATTTGTCCATTTTTGTTTTGGTTACCTGTGCTTGTTGGGTATCTCAAGAAATTTTTGCCCAGGCCAATGTCCCAGAGAGGCTCCTCAAAGTTTTCTTACAGTAGTTCAATAGTTTCAGGTCATAGATGTAAGTCTTTAAGCCATTTTGATTTGATTTTTATGTATGGCAAGAGATAGGGGTCAAGTTTTATTCTTCTGCATACGGATATCTAGTCTTCCCTGTACCATTTATTGAAGAACTGTCTCTCCTCCAGTGTCTGTTCTTGGCACCTTTGTCAAAAATGAGTTCACTACAGATATATGGACTTGTTTCTGGATTCTGTATTCCATTCCATTGGTCTGTGTCTGTTTTTATGCCAGTACCATGCTGTTTTGGTTATTATAGCTCTGTAGTATAATTTGAAGTTGGGTAATGTGATTCCTCCAGTTTTGTTCTTTTTTCTCGGGATAGCTTTGGCTATTCTAGGTCTTTTGTGGTTCCATGCTAGGTCTTTTAGGGTTGTTTTTTCTATTTCTGTTAAGAATGTCATTGGCATTTTGATAGGGATTGCATTTAATCTATAGATTGCTTTGGGTAGTAATGGTGTTCTGATTCTTAATCCTAATGCTGTTCTGATTTTTTAAAAATTTATTAACAAAGCAACAACATGAAGTCACATGTTCTGATTTTTTGTCTGTGTATGCAACTTGTTCTTTCTTTCTGGAAGCTTTTAGAATTGTTTCTCTGTGTCCAGTGCTCTGAGATTCTATAATGATGTGTCTTGGTGTGGGTTTAATTTGTTGTTCTGGATACTTAGGGTGCCCGTTCAATTTGGAGACTCTATTCTTCAGTTTGGGTTAGTCCTTTTAAATAATTTTTTTGATGATTTCTTCGCTTCTGATTCTCTGTTCTCTTTCTGGAACTCTAATTTAGAACTCTTATTTCGTCCAGACCTTCTGGACTGATCCTTTAATTTTTATGTTTTCTCCTAAAGTAGAACAAATTTGATCTTCTTCAACTTTATCCTCCAGTCTTTGTACAGAATTTTTATTTCTGTAACATGGCTTTAGTTTCCAAGAGCTCTTTTTGCTTA
Organism: Macaca thibetana thibetana; assembly: GCF_024542745.1. Lineage (NCBI taxonomy): Eukaryota > Metazoa > Chordata > Mammalia > Primates > Cercopithecidae > Macaca > Macaca thibetana. Next base: position 54,003,400 of record NC_065588.1, read on the forward strand.
TCGAAATAGTAGTTACTCTCAAGTAGTTTCCTGTTGTTATTTTATGAATGCACTATAATATCTCTTTGAGAAGTCTGATGATGGATTATTTTTAATGTTTTGTTGTTTTAGATGGAGTCTAGCTCTGTGGCCTAGGCTGGAATGCAGTGCAGCAATCTCAGCTCAAGGCCACTTCTGCCTCCCAGGTTCAATCAATTCTTCGGCCTCAGCCTCCTGAGTAGCTACAGGCGTGTGCCACCATGCCCAGCTAATTTTCGTATTTTTAGTAAATACAGGGTTTCACCACATTAGCCAGGCTGGTCTTGAACTCCTGACCTCAAGTGATCCGCCCACCTCGGCCTCCCAAAGTTTTGGGATTACAGGCATGAACCACCGTGCCCAGCCAATTTTTAAATGTTTTATTTTTGGTGGTTTTTTTTTTCCCCACTCCGTTGCAATTTATGTTTCCTCTCATTTGCTTTTTCCTTCTTGTTTGTTTTTGTTTCTTACTTGTATATTAAAGTCCTTCCTTAAACGTCTAATGATCTCTGGCTATTTATTTTGAAGAGTAAGAACACTAAAACGCTGATTGGAAAGTGAAATGAGGGCTGGGGCACCTAGGCCAAAGTCTTCCATGTGGAATTCATTATAATTATCTACATCATTAAGAGAATTCTGATGAGGGTATCTTTGGGATTTTTCTTTGGAGCTGGTGAGATTCCCCAGAGAGGATTTTCCAAAGGTATAATCAGGCTCTTGTTTACCTTTGTTTCGTAATCAATATTCTCAAGTTTGCTAAACCAGTTACCATTCTTCGGTTCGATTTCCAGCTTCCAAAATGTTGCTGTTGTTGTCTCCTTTCCCTTTCTTACGGCCTGGAGAGTAATACATAATTCCACCTTTAACTGGAAGCCCCTGTATGTATGTATGTATGTATGTATGTACTCACTTATTCGAGACCCTGTTTCGCTGTGTTGTGCAGGCTGCACTTGAACTCCTGGGCTCGGGAGATCCTCCTGCCTCAGCTTCCGGAGTAGCTGATACCACAGGTGCGTGCCACCGCGTCTGACTGCCCGCATTATTTCTCTAGGATAGTTTTTTTGGAGGTCAACTGCAGGATCGTATAGGAAGATTTTGACACAAATTTTCTTATTGCCCCAAAGCAATATGTATATATGAAAAGAGGTAAGCGTCTGTATAATAATTATTTGTTTTGCAACAAGCATTGAATAACTTTCACGGGCACTGCGCAAGTTACCTATCTGCCTCAATACTCCGCCCAGCGGTGGGCAGGTACAAACATCTGAAAAAGCAATGAGATGCGCATGACATTTAGGCGAAGACAGAGGGCAAACATAAAAGGGCCAAGCGCATAGACCACGCCTCTGAAATTGGGGTAGGCGAGAGGGGTTTGATCTTGTCGATGATTGGCTGGTCTCTGACCAATCACAGACCGCAATTGATTTTTCTAATCGTCGTGATCCACCTCCCCGGGGCCTTGAAGCTACGTTTACAAATAGGAATAGGGTACGTGGGAGGGATAGAACATATAGCCAATAAAATCATGTGGCGCCGATGGGCGTGTTGAGGCCGCTGCCAGGCTTAGGGCGGAAACAGATTCTCTGGATAAGCGGGGGAACGAAAGATGGCGGCGGAAACCGTGCTGTCCAGTGTGTTGGGACTGCTGCTTCTGGGACTCCTGTTACCCGCAAGTCTGACTGGCGGTGTTGGGAGCCTGAACCTGGAGGAGCTGAGTGAGATGCGTTATGGGATCGAGATCCTGCCGTTGCCTGTCATGGGAGGGCAGGTGAGAGGCGTATAAGGGGCGAGGGTCCGGGCAGAAGAGGAAGCGAGTAAGAGATAGAGGAAGAAGGGCAGCTCCCGAGTCTGGGGCTGGAGCCTACGGGAAATCGGGAAGAGTAGGTATTGCTTTTACGGTGATCCCTGGGGATCGCAGACTGAGACCCATTCTCTAGGGGCCAGGAATTGGGAGAGGTGGGGCTTCCCGCTGTCAACGTTCAGGTCTCAGTTTACTATCGAAACACCGGAACTCCGTTCTCGTGGAGAAATGGGAGCGCCCTCTCGCCTCACCCACTAAATACAGCTGGAGAGCTCGTGGCTTATTCTGTCTTCGACTGAGCTCTTCCCCAGGGTCTGAAGAGGGATTTCGTTGTTTTCCCTGATCCCAGCCTTTCTTTGCTTCCTTGCCCCCCGACCCTCCCTTCTTTCCCAGAGCCAATCTTCGGACGTGGTGATTGTCTCCTCTAAGTACAAACAGCGCTATGAGTGTCGCCTGCCAGCTGGAGCTATTCACTTCCAGCGTGAAAGGGAGGAGGAAACACCTGCTTACCAAGGGCCTGGGATCCCTGAGTTGTTGAGCCCAATGAGAGATGCTCCCTGCTTGCTGAAGGTGAAAGGGACTGGGTTAGATAGAATGAGGGCTTGGGAACTAGCAGTTCATCCGAGAACTGTAGTCCAGTGAATGAGGCAGGATCTAGGGGACCTGTAGTGGTTAAGAAGACCATTGGAGGAGTAGACAGATTACACGGACAAGAAAGAAGCAAAGAATCCTGTAACCATTGATGACACTTTGCTGAATGTAGGAGCAGGTTAGGATAGAAGATCTCAGAAAAGGCCGGGCGCGGTGGCTCACGCCTGTAATCCCAGCACTTTGGGAAGCCAAGGCGGGTGGATCACGAGGTCAGGAGATCGAGACCACGGTGAAACCCCGTCTCTACTAAAAATACAAAAAAAAAAAAAAATTAGCTGGGCGTGGTGGCGGGCGCCTGTAATCCCAGCTACTCGGGAGGCTGAGGCAGGAGAATGGCGTGAACCCGGGAGGCGGAGCTTGCAGTGAGCTGAGATCGGGCCACTGCACTCCAGCCTGGGCGACAGAGTGAAACTCTGTCTCAAAAAAAACCAAAAAACAAAAAACAAAAAAGAAGATCACAGAAAAGGGCTAACGCAAGACTGAGGGTCTGCGTCGGGTAGGAGGAGTACTTTCTTAAGCCTACCTGCTAAAGTCACCCCCTGCCCTATCACTCCACTCCAGTATCCAATTTTATTTTCATCGTAGCACTTTTCATGATCTGAAATCATATTAACTGAATCAGTTTGTTTATTTTCGGTCTGAATCCCAGCATTAGAATGTAAACTCCATGAGGTCAAATAATTTATCTTGTTCATAGTTGTATTCCCAGTGGCCAGAACAGTGCAAGGAATGTCCAAGAAGTTCAATTAATATTTAATTTTGGGTTCTTCTATGTTTCCCTAATATGATTGCTTCAGGGATACCATAATTTCTTATCTTTATGGAGGGGAAATGAGGATTTAAAAAATCTTTTAAGAGGGAGGAATGGAAAGACCACAAGTGGAAAATAGACTTTAGAGATAACTCTCTACGTCACAGAAGGAAAGCAGCCCTCCCTCCTTACTGAAAGTCTGGAGAATTGAGAGTGGAAGTGAAGGGAAGAGAATTGAGTGTGCAAGTAGATGAGAGGCCATGTGTCTTGGAGCCAGGAGACTCTGATTCCAATAAAAGACGTCTGCACCCCATCCCCCTGATTGTTTAATTTTTAATTGTCAGACAAAGGACTGGTGGACATATGAATTCTGTTATGGACGCCACATCCAGCAATACCACATGGAAGGTAACTCCCTCCTATGTTTTCCTTAAGCCCTCAGCATCGTATCATTGAAGGTAACCTGCCTCCCCAGTTCCCTCTTACTCCTCTTAGGGGTAACAGTGCTTCTCTGTGGCTTCTCTTGCAGATTCAGAGATCAAAGGTGAAGTCCTCTATCTTGGCTACTACCAATCGGCCTTCGACTGGGATGATGAAACAGCCAAGGTGGCAAGAGTGTGGGATTCGGGGAGAAGGGGTTCTGGCCACCGGCTGAAAGCCCTGACAAGAAGGGGAGGGTCAAGATTAGCTGATCTGTTTCTTGGGGCTTGGTGGCCATTAGGACAAAGCTTCCTGGGGGGCACAGGCCATTCTTTTGTCTCTGTGAGGATGCAGTGCCATCCTTCCTCTTTGCTGTCTTTCTCATCTCCCCCCCTCCTGCCTCATGTCTTCTCCAGGCCTCCAAGCAGCATCGTCTGAAACGCTACCACAGCCAGACCTATGGCAATGGGTCCAAGTGCGACCTCAATGGGAGGCCCCGAGAGGCCGAGGTTCGGGTGAGTCTTGAGAGAGGAAGTTGACACTCCCATAGGGACAGTTCAGATTCTAAGGGAAGAGAATTGCATCTTATAGTCAGGGGGCTCCCTCCAAGATTTAAAACATATTTCCAGCAGGGCATGGTGGCTCATGCCACCAGCACTTTGGGAGGCCGAGGGGGGCAGATCGCCTGAGGTCAGGAGTTCAAGACCAGCCTGACCAATATGGTGAAACCCCATCTCTTCTAAAAATACAAAAATTAGCTGGGTGTAGTAGCGGGTGCCTGTAGTCCCAGCTACTCAGGAGGCTAAGACAGGAGAATTGCTTGAACCAGGGAGGTGGATGTTGCAGTGAGCCGAGGTTGTGCCACTGTGCTCCAACCTGGGTGACAGAGTGAGACTCTGTCTCAGAAAAGAAAAAAAAATAGCAAAAACACATTATTTCCAGGCTGGGCGCAGTGGCTCACGCCTGTAATCTCAGCACTTTGGGAGGCCAAGGCAGGTGGATCACCTGAGGTCACGAGTTCAGGAGCAGCCTGGCAAACATGGCAAAACCCTGTCTCTACTAAAAATATAAAACTAAGCCGGCCATGGCTGTGGGCACCCTGTAATCCCAGCTACTTGGGAGGCTGAGACAGGAGAATAACTTAAACCTGGGAGGCGGAGGTTGCAGTGAGGTGAGATCACGCCATTGCACTCTAGCCTAGGTGACTAGAGCGCAACTCTGTCTCAAAATAAAATAAAATAAAACGTGTTTCCAGCTGCCACCTGGACATCATTACCTGGATATTCAGAGGCACTTCAAGTCAACATTTCCCAGATCCTCTTCTCCATACCCCCAACCACACTTCATCTTTTTCCCACATTTCTCCTTTTTGTCACCTCAGCAATAAACCTGAGTGCCATCCTTGACTCTTTCTTCTCCTCTGCATTGTCCCTCCTTTTATTTATTTAATGGCTCTTCAGTGAGGTCTTGCTGTATATGCAGGCATTAGGCTGGGCTCTGGGGATACAATGGTGAGCAAATGTGCAGCCCCTGCCCTCACAGGCTGCATTAGAGGGGAACACAGAATCATAGAAATGAGTCTATAATTATCAACTAAGAAGTGAGATGAAGGAAAGGAATCTAGCTCTCTCAGAGTAAATAAAGCCCGTTTTTCCTACTTCTAGATATCTCTCAAAACTCTCCTATGCTTTCGTGTGGTCGGTACCTTCACTCTTGCCTGCATCCTTGCGAACAGCTTCTTTACAAGTGCCTCTGATCTAGTGGTCCTTAGCTGAGTGGAGGCAGGCAAATATAGAATGCAAAAAGTTCCTTAGGTCATTCTCATGTATTCATAAATATACACACCTGTAAAGAATTACATGACACCTGTCAGAGTTATCTTTCCATAATGCAGATTTGTACCTGCAGTCGTGTGCTGGTAAGTGTTGGACACCCAGATCTCTGTGGGTGTGACAGGGAACCCCTGATTTGTAATGTTTGCCAATATCTGTGGTAAAAATACTCCCATGATGCCCAAGTCAAATGATGTTAACTGTCTTGCAACATTCTCCAAAACTTACCAGTTGGCTCCAACACACCTGTAAGTCTGCATCACTTCTTCGTTCAGTCCTGAAAAACCTTCAGTGTTTCTGCCTTGCACAAAGGCTAAGATCCAAATGTTTCAGCACAGACCAGGGTGGTAGCAGTGGAGGTGATGGGAAGTAGTTGGATTCTGGATATATTTTGAAGGTAGAGCCAATGAGATTTGTTGATGGTTTGGATGTGGGATAGAATCATGGATTACTTCAAGATTTGTGGCTTGAGCAACTGGAATGATGGAATTGTAATTTACTGAAGTGTGAAGGAACAGGTTTGGGGGAGGAAATTAGGTTGGTTTTGGATATTGAAGGTTGAGGTGCCTTTAGACATCCTAGTGGTGATGTCCAGTTGACAGTTGGCTCTGTGATTCTGGAATTCAGGGACAAGTTCTGGGATAGAGATATAAGTACTCATTGTATTTCTGCCACACTGGCCTTTTTCTGTCCTTCAAACCAGTGGGTCTCATTGTTCCCTCTGCCTAGAGCAGTCTCCTGCAGATGTTTGAATGATCAGCCCCATCCCCTCATTCAGGTTATATTCAAGTGACAATTCCCAGGGAACCTAACATAAGCAAACAGACACACATACACACACATGCACCTATTGCTCCTGTCCGAGTAAGCATCCACAGTGTTTTGCATTCTTCAAAGCATGTATCATTACTTGAAATTACTGTATTTGTTTAATTTCTGTCTTCCCTCACTAAGATAAGCTCTGGGAAGGCAGGGATGATGTCTGTCTCGTTTTCTGCTGTATCCACAGCTCCTGGAACAGTGCTTTGCTCAAATAGGTACCTAGAAATTATTCAATGAATGAATGAAATGAATGACAAGCCAGTTCTAATGTCACCTTTCTTGATTAACACAGAAAATTAGTTAGTTGTGTTCCTTCAGCACTTAATAATACAAGCATCCAAACACATATATAATCCGTTATAGCACTTACTTCATTGTATTCTAGTTATTCCTTTGGGTGTTTGTATCTTCAGTTGGCCAAGAACTGAGGTCAAGACTGCATAGCTTCCTCATCTCTGGTGAACATATGCTCTGTGCCAAGCACTAATAGAAACTAGGAACAAAAAGGTGGATGAGACGTAGTCTTGCTTTCAGGAAGCATGTTAAATAAACAGCCACAACAAGCAGGATAAATGCCATGAGCAGTGAAGTGCAGCCTGCAGGGGAGCACACAGTCAGGACGGAGTCCAGGGTAAAAAGGAGGCCTCTTGGGAAAAGTGACCTTTGAACTGACATTGGAGGATGAGGAGTTAGCCTAGCAGATGGAGAGGATGGTGTGGGGAAGAAGAGGGCATTCCAAATGGAAGGTGCGCTAAGTGCAAAAGGCCTGGAGACAAGAGGCAATGGCCTATCCCAGGAACTGACAGATATTCACAGGGACTGATGGGGATAATCATGGGAAGAGGAGTATAGGAGATGAGTCTGGGCAGTTGGTAGGGGACAGGTCACGAAGGGCTCTGTAGCTATGATGAGGAGTTTAGACAATCCAAGAGACAGTGGTTGGGGGAGGCAATGAGGTATCTGAAGCAGAATGATGACATATTCAGGTTTGGATTTGAAGGTCCACTCTAGCTGGAGTATAGCAAAGATTGAGAGCTCACTTAGGCAGCTGCAGTAATCCAGGTATGCAATAAAAGTGGCCGGGGAATGAAGAAATGTGAATATTTGGAGAGAGATTTAGGGGGCAAAATCAATAGAGTAAGAAGGAGTCAGGAATGATTTCCAGGCTTCTGGCTTGTGCAGTTAGATAGACGGTGATTCGTGTTACTGAGATAGGTATAATGGGAACAGGAGTAGGTGTGATGAAGGTAAATGGTGAGGCGATCAGGCAGAGATTTCCAAGGAGGCTGTGGATCTCTGGGTCTGGAGTTCAGCAGAGAGATCTGAATTGAACCCAGAGGTGGGGAGTCATCCTCGTCTCAGCTATAACTGAAGCCAAGGTATGGATGAAATCCCCCAAGGAAACAGTATCTAATGAGAAAAATGAGACAGAACTTCAAGGAAGCCAATATTGAGAGCATGGGAAGAAGAGGGCTTTGCCAGAAGAAGGGGCCAGAGAGGAGGCTATGGTGACATGGAAATGAGGAAGGACATATCTCAAGGGGAAATTGGTCCATGGTGTTGGCTGTGCCTGAACCTTCAAGGAAGAGGAGGATTAAAAACTGCTTGTAGGCAATCATAGTCATTATTATTTTAATAAAGGCAAAACATGTACTTGGAAATAAAAAATCCAGACAGTAGAGAAGAGAGCCAGATGGAAAGTATAAATCCTCTACTCCCAGGCACTCCTGACCAGTCCTTTGGTTGGACTTAATGATAGACGTCATTGGTGATCTTTGCTGGGGCAATTTGAGCAGAGTGGTGAAGATGAGGTGTTGAGAAAAGTGGTGAAAAAGTGGAACTCAGCAGGGCATGGTGGCTCATGCCTGTAATCCCAGCACTTTGGGAGGCCAAGGTAGGCAAATCACTTGAGGTCAAGAGTTCGAGAACAGCCTGGCCAATATGGTGAAGCCCCATGTCTAGTAAAAATACAAAATTAGCTAGGTGTGGTGGTGGGTGCCTGTAATCCCAGCTACTTGGGAGGCTGAGGCAGGAGAATTGCTTGAACCCAGGAGGCAGAGGTCGCAGTGAGCTGAGATCGCGCCATTGTACTCAAGCCTGGATGACAGAGTGAGACTCTGTCTCAAAGGAAAAGAATGGAAATCTTTGAAGAATTTTGGCTATGAAGGAGAGATAAAAGGTAAGCATTAGTGAGAGGTGCTGGGGGATTGAGAGAGGGGGCATTCTGTGTTTGGTGTGTGTTTTAAGATAGAATAGATTAGAACATGTTGAAGGCTGTTGGGTGAATGTTAGTGGAGAGGAGGAGAGGGAGGTGAAGATACAGTAGAGAGAATGAGAAAAGAATATGGGCAGGGCTGGGATGCAGAATCCTGGGAGAGCAATTTGCCTCAAAAGGAAGGTCTAGGGTCGTAACTGGAAGTGTATTTGCTAATGAGTCTGGAGGTTTTGGTGGCAGAAAGTTGAGGCCATTCCTATCTGGTTGCTTCTAGTTGTCAGTTCTTATGCCACTTGCCTAGGTGATCAAGTAAAGCCCCTACTCCAGGGCAGGCACTGTGACCTGTTGCTGGCCTGATGCCTCCTCAGTAGGAAGAGCGTGCATGTTGTTTGTTGAAAGTGCAGTCTCTGTGGGGCTAGGGAACAACTGGTTAGCTATGTGGAATTAAATAAATTTCTATTTATTGGTGTGTGTTTTAAGATGCAACAGACTAGAATATTTTGAAGGCTGTTGGGGGGATGTTAGTGAAGAGGAGGAGAGGGAGATCAAGGTGTAGTAGAAAGAATGAGAAAAAAATGTGGACAGGGCTGGGATGCAGAACCCTGGGAGAGCAATTTGCCTCAAAAGGAAGGTCTAGGGTAGTAGGCCAATTCAATTCTTATCAAGTAAAATTCTAGAGATATCAGTTTTAAGTTATAAAACATATAATTATACCAAAAAAAAAAATGTCATAGAGACCCATAAATTCACTGCCAAATTAAACAGATGTTAATGTTTTGCCTGATTTGCTTCAGATCTCTGGTTTAAAAAAAGGAATAAAATACTTATGCTAATAGCTAAAGCCCACCTTCATATTTAATCACTCTCCCTCCTCACCAGAAACAACCACAACCCTCACTACGCTTGTTTTGTATTTTTATTAATGGTATATACGTATTACAGACAATAGATAGTGTTTTGTACTTTAAAATTGTACATCAGGAGTATCAACTTGTTTTTTTCACTGATCAGTGTGTTTGCCACTCCATGGCATGACGTGGAGCTCTGGTTGAGTGATTTTTTTTTTTTTTTTTTTTTGGAGACAAAGTCTCGCTCTGTCACCCAGACTGGAGTACAGTAGCACAATGTAGGCTCACTGCAACCTCTGCCTCCTGGGTTCAAGTGATTCTGCTGCCTCAGCCTCCTGAGTAGCTGGGACTATAGGCACCCGCCACCATGCCCAGCTAATTTTTATATTTTTAGTAGGGAAGGGGTTTCACCATGTTGGCCAGGCTGGTCTTGAACTCCTGACCTCAAGTGGTCCACCTGCCTCAGCCTCCCGAAGTGCTGGGATTACAGGTGCGAGCTACCATGCCCAGCCTGGTTGAGTGATTTTAATGTCTATATTGTGTTTCATTGCTTACTTACCCATTCCTCTGTTGATAAACAGTTGGGTTTCAACTCTAATGCCCTTATACACAGTGCTGCAATGTAGGTCTTATTGTGAGTGTACAAGAATTTCTCCAGGGAAATACCTAGAAAGTAGAATCACTGGGTTACAGGAGTGTATGTTATTGGTGAATTCAATTTTTTGTTTGTTTGTTTTGTTCTGTTTTTCTGAGACAGAGTTTCACTCTTGTTGCCCAGGCTGGAGTGAAATGGCGCGATCTTGGCTCACTGCAACCTCTGCCTCTCAGGTTCAAGCGATTCTCCTGCCTCAGCCTCCAGACTAGCTGGGACTACAGGCGCCCACCACCATGCCCAGCTAATTTTTGTATTTTTAGTGGAGACGGGGTTTCACCATCTTGGCCAGGCTGGTCTCAAACTCCTGACCTTGTGATCCGTCTGCCTTGGCCTCCCAAAGTGCTGGGATGACAGGCGTGAGCCACCATGCCCAGCCCTCAATTTTTTTAATGATTGAAAAAATATATAACCTAAAAGTTCATTCTAACAGTCTTTAAGTGTACAATTCAGTGGAAACACTCACAATGTTCTGTCACCATCACTACTATTTCCAAAACTTTTTTCATCATCCCAAACAAAAATAACTATTTCTCCCTCTCCCAGACTCTGTTCTGCTTTCTGTCTGTATCAGTTTCCTGTTCGAGGTACTTTATATGAGTGGAATCATACAAGATTTGTCCTTTTGTGTCTGGCTTATTTCACTTAGCATGGTGTTTTCAAGGTTCATCCATGTTGTAGCATATATCAGAATTTTATTCCTTTTTATGGCTTAATCATGTTCCATTGTCTGTATATACATTTTGTTTACCTATTTGTTGATGGATGGACACTTGGGTTTTCTTCTTTTGGTTATTGCGAATAATGCTGTGATGAACATTGGTGTTCAAGTATCTGTTTGAGTCCTGTTTTCAGTTCTTTTGGGTCTGTACCTAGGAGTAGAATGTGCCTTATGGTAATTCTAGGTTTAATTTTTTTAGGAACTGCTGAACTGTTTTTCCATAGCAGCTGCATCATTTTACATTCCTAGTAGCAGTGCATAGGGTTCCAGTTTCTCCATGCTATCTCCATCACTTATTTTCCTTTCTTTTGTTTTCTTTTTCTTTTTTTTTTTTCAGTAATAGCCATCTTAATGGGTGTGAAGTAGTATCTCATAGTGGTTTTTGATTTGCATTTCCCTAGTAACTAATGATGTTGAACATCTTTCATGTGCTTGGTGACCATTTGTATATCTTTTTTGGAGAAATGTCTATTCAAATCCTCTGCCCATTTTTGAATTGAGTTGGTTTTTCTTGGTGAGTTGTGAGAGTTCTTTATGTAATATATTCTGAATATTAATCCCTTATCAGATCTATGCTTTGTAAATATTTTCTCCCATCCTGTGGTTGCCTTTTTACTATCTTTTGTTTTGCTTTGTTTTTTGAGACAGAGTTTCACTCTTGTTGCCCGGGCTGGAGTGCAATGGCGCAATCTCAGCTAACTGTGACCTCCGCCTCCCAGGTTCAAGCGATTCTCCAGCCTCAGCAGTGTCCTTTGGCACACAAAAGCTTTTAATTTTGATTTCCAAGAGTTTTATAGTTTTAGCTCTTAAATTTAAGTCTTTGATTCATTTGAGGTTAATATTTTTTTCTTAGAGATGGGGGTCTCGTTATGTTGCCCAGACTAGCCTTAAACTCCTGGGCTCAGGTAAGCTTCTTACTTCAGCTTCTGAATAGCTGGGATTATAAGGGTGTGCCATTGTGCCCAGCTGCTGATTTTGAGTTAATTTTTGTATATGGTGTAATTTTTGCATATAGTACAACTTCATTGTTTTGAATATGGATATCCAGTTTTCCTGGCACCATTTGTTGAAAAGATTGTCCTTTCCCCATGGAATATTCTTGATATCCTTACCAAAAATCAATTGACAATATATGTGAGGGTTTATTTCTGGCCTTTCTATTCTATTCCATTGGTAAATATGTCTGTCTTTATGCCAGGATCACACTGTTTTGAGTATAGTAGCTTTGTATTAAGATTTAAGTCAGGAAATGTGAGTCCTCTAACTTTGTTCTTTTTTTTTTAAGATTGTTATGGGTATTTGGGATCCCTGGAAATTCCATGTGAATTTTAAGATTTTTTTTCTACAAAAAACACCATTGGATGCCTTTCATTTATTTTTCACTCCTAATCACTCTAAAACTTCCAGTACTATATTGAATAGAAATGAAAAAAGTGTCTATCCTTGTCTTGTTCCTAATCTTAGGGGAGAAGCTTTCAATGTTTCACCATTGAGTATGATGTTAGTTGTGGGTTTTTCTTATATGGACTTTATCAATAATTGAAGACATTCCCTCCTGTTCCTAGTTGATTGTTTTTTACATGAAAAGGTTATTTAATTTATCAAGTGCATTTTCTGCATCAGTTGAGATGGTCATGTGGGTTTTTTCCCCTTCAGTCTATTAATATAGTGTATGACATTGATTTACCTATGTTGAACCATCCTTGCATTCTTGGAGTGAATCCAACATAAATCATGATGTATAATGCTTTAATATGCTGCTGAATTTGGTTTGCTACCATTTAGTTGAGGAATTTTGCATCTGTATGTATAAAAGATATTAGTCGCTAGGCGTGGTGGCTCACACCTGTAATCCCAGCACTTTGGAAGGCCAAGGCAGGTGGATCATCTGAGGTCAGGAGTTTGAGACCAGCCTGGCCAACATGGTGAAACCCTGTCTGTACTGAAAATACAAAAATTAGCTGAATGTGGTGGCACCCACCTGTAATCCCAGCTACTCAGGAAACTGAGGCAGGGGAATCGCTTGAACCTGGGTGATGGAGGTTGCAGCGAGCCAGGATTGCACACTGCACTCCAGCCTAAGTGACAGAGCAAGACTCCATCTCAAAAAAAAAAAAAAAAAAAGATATTAGTCTATTGTTTTCTTGTAGTGTTTTGTAGTAGTATTGTCTAGCTTTGATACTATGGCAATGCCAGTCTCACAGAATAAGTTAGGAAGGCATTCTTTATAAATTTCAGATTTAATTATTTTGTCACCTACATTCTGTCTATCTATACTTTGTCTTTTTTGTTTATAGTGTCTTAAATGAATTTTAATTTAAAAAAATTTAAATTCTAATATAGTCAAACTTATCAGTCTTTTTCTTTATACCTTGTACATTTTATGTTTTTTATTTAATCCTTTCCTATTTACTATTCATTTTTTTGGGGGGTTTCTAAAAAAGTAGAAAAGTGTGAATAGAGTTTCTCATACTTTGGACTACAATTCAATACAAATTTATCTTAATGTATGTTATAAGATTGGGACCTAGATACACCTATTTTCCACAGTTGCCCCAGCACTGTTTATTGAATACACCATACATTCCTCTCTGATTTGTAATGCCTCCTCAGTTATTTACCAAGTTCTCAAATATATGTGCATTTTCTTCTTGGCTTCTCTTTTGTTCCAATAGTCTATCTATTCTTATGTCATTACCACATTGTTTTAATTACTATAGCTTTTTCATAAATCTTGGTATATGGTAGGATATACTTGCCTTTATTCTTCAAAACTGTCAGGCCTATCATTGGTCAAGTTCTATTAAAACTCCTTTTGGGGATTTTGGCTAGAATTTAATTTTAGACTGATTTGGAGAGAATTGATACTTTATAATATGAAGCCTTCACACACTATGAACATGTTTGTTTCCATTTGCTTGTTGTCCTATACTTTAGTAAAGTTTTAATTTTCTCTAAAAATTCTTGTACATCTTATGTGAGATTAGTCTTAGATACCTTATAGTTTTTATTTTTGTATTGTTTGTGTATACAAATATTTCAAACATACAGGACCTTATAGTTTTTTGATTCTATTTTAAATAGCATCTTTTACAAATTTCATTTTCTTTATTGTTATTATTATTTGAGATGGGGTCTTGTTCTGTCATCAAGGCTGAGGTGCGATCTTGGCTCACTGCAACCTCTGCCTCCCAGGTTCAAGTGATTCTCTGCTTCAGCCTCCCGAGTAGCTGGGATTACAGGTGTGCACCACCATGCCCGGCTAATTATTGTGTTTTTTTTAGAGAGGGGGTTTCACCATGTTGGCCAGGCTAGTCTCAAACTCCTGGCCTCATGTGATCCACCCTTGGCCTACTAAAGTGTTGGGATTACAGGCATGAGCCACCGTGCCTGGCCAAAAATTCCGTTTTCTGATTGTTGCTGGCACATGGTCACATTATTGGTTTTACATATTGATCTTATATTCAGCAACTTTTTTTGAACTCTTTCATTTTTAGTAGTTCACAAATGCTTGTGGATTTTCTGTATAGATAATTATGTCATTTGCAAGAGAGACAGTTTTGGTTTCTTCCTTTCTAAGTCTTATACATTTCATTTTTCTTATACCTCAAATGCAACAGAAGTGGCAATGATGGGCATCCTTGACTTGTTTCTGACTTTAAAGGGGATGCTCCTGAAGTTTCACTGTTAGCATGATGTTTTCCTGCGGCTTTTTGCAGATACCTTTTATCAGGTATGTGAAGTTCCATTCTGTACCTAGACTGCTGGATATTTTCACCATGTACAGGTGTGGAATTTTAACACATGCTTATTCTGTGTCTATTGAGATAGTGATATGGTTTTTTTAATATTAAAAATGTTAAATTTATAGTTTTTTTTATTCTTTCATTTCTGGGATAATCCATGGTCATGAAGTATTTTTTATACATTGCTATATTCAATATCCTGATAGTATAATTAACTTTTATAACTATTTTCATAAGTGGATTGGTCTATAATTTTCTGTTCTTATACTTACTTTGTTTTTGTATAAAGTTACATTCACTTCATAAAATGTCTTGAGGAGCTTCCCTCTTTTTCTGCTCCGTGGAGCAGTTTGCTAAGATAGAGATTATTCTTCAAAGGTTAGGTAGGGTCGGGTGTGGTGGTTCATGCCTGTAATCCCAGCACTTTGGGAGGCCAAGGCAGGAAGATTGCTTGAGCCTAGGAGCCCAGCCTGAGCAACATAATGAGACTCCTGTCTCTCCAAAAAAAAGTTTTAAATTAGCGTGGTGTGGTGGTGTACATCTGTAGTCCCAGCTACTTGGGAGCCTGAAGCAGGAGGATTGCTTGAGTTGGAGAGGTTGAGGCTGTTAGGAGCTGTTACGCCACTGGACTCCAGCCTGGGTGACAGAGCATGACTCTATCTCAAAAAAAAAAAAAAAAAAAAGGTTAGATAAAGTGAATCCTCCCCATCCCCGCAATATGCTACAAAACTGGTATATTGTGGGGATGGTTGTTGCTACTGATTTAATTTAATTTATTTAAAGATTGTATGGCTTTTTAGGTTTGCTCCATCATGAAGCTTTAATAAAGTATAGTTTCATAGACCATTATTCATTTGTCTAAATTTTCAAATGTATTAGCATAAAATTACAGGTTTTTTAATAAACTCTTTTTATAGATATATCCTCTTTTGCTTTCCTAATATTGACTTTGCCTTTTCTCTTTTTTCTTGATCTATGTTGCCAGAGGCTTGTCTACTTTATTAGTCCAATAATCACCTTTTGGTTTTGTTTATCCTGTTGTCCATTTAGTATTTCACTAACATTGTATTAGTCCATTCTTACATTGTTATAAAGAAATACCTGTGACTGGGCAATTTACAAAGAAAAGAGGTTTGTCTCACAGTTGTGCTGGCCATACAGGAAGCATAGCAGCCTCTACTTCCGGGGAGGATTTAGGAAGCTTCAATCATCGTGAAAGGCAAATGGGGAGCCAGAGTCTCACATGGCGGGAGCAGGAGCAAAAGAGAGAGGGGGGACGTGCTACAACCAGATCTCTTGAGAACTCACTCACTATCACGAGATAGCACATAGTGCTTTATGTGCCACCATGCCTGGCTAATTTTTGTATTTTTAGTAGAGACGGGGTTTCTCCATGTTGATCAGGCTGGTCTCGAACTCCTGACCTCAGGTGATCCACCTGCCTCGGCCTCCCAAAGTGCTGGGATTATAGGCGTGAGCCACTGTGCCCCGCCACACGTTCACTATTTTATCTTTGTTATTTCCTTCCTTCTCCTTTCTTTGTGTTATTCTGATTTCTTTTTTTCTAACAACTTGAATTTTGTTTAACATTAAAAAATTCTGGCCAGGCATGGTAGCTCATGCCCTATAATCCTAGCATTTTGGGAGGCCAAGGTGGAAGGATCACTTGAGGCTAGGCCTCAAAGGATCACTTTGAGACCAGCCTAGGTAACACAATGAGACCCTGTCTCTGTGGAAAAAAAAAAAAAAAAAAAAAAAACCAGGTGTAGTGGTATGTGCTGTGGTCCCAGCTACTTGGGAGGCTGAGTTGGGAGGATCTCTTCAACCCAGGAGGTCAAGGCTACAGTGAGCTATGAACACGCCACTGCGCTTCAGCCTTGGTGACACAGCAAGACATCATCTCAAATTTTTTAAATAAAAAATTCTATATTAAATTTTCTGAATAGGCATCACATCCACATAACTCAACTATAGAAATGCTTAAAAGATATACAGAGAAAAGGATTAATACATCTTGTCCCTCATTAGCCTCTTTCCATCCTTAAAGAAAGGTAACCATTGTTAATTTCTTTATATACTCTGAGATTTTTTTAAATGCACATATAAGCATATATCTTCGCACTCTTTCCAAATAAATATATATATCTAAAACCTTACTTGGGCCAGGTGTCGTGTGTCATGCCTGTAATCCTAGCACTTTGGGAAGTGGAGGCAGGAAGATCACTTTAGGCCAGTAGTTTGAGACCAGCCTGGCCAATGTAGTGAGATTCCATCTCTACAAAAAAATATTTAGTCAGGTGTGGTAGTGTGTGCCTGTGGTCCCAGCTGCTCAGGAGGCTGATAAGGGAGGATCTTTTCAGCCCAGGAGGTCAAGGTTGCAGTGAGCTGTTGTCATACCATTGCACTCCAGCCTGAGCAACAGAGTGATACTCTGCCTCAAAAAAAAAAAAAGTCATCCTTATTCCTGTATATAGTTTCTGTTATTCTGTTATATAGCTGTATCATTGTTTATCTAAATAGTTCCCTGTTGATGGACATTTAGCTTGTTTTAAATCTTTTATTAACACACGAGTGCTGCAGTGAATAATCTTGTACTTATAGAATATATGTAAATTAAGTTCCTGGAAGTAAGTTTGTGTAATTTTGCTATGTACTGCCAAATTACTCTGCTTAGGTAAATTACTTTCCCTCTAACAATGTATGGGAATGCTGATTTCCCTATAGCCATGCCAACCCCGTATATTTTTAAATTTTTGGATTTTGGCCATCATCAGCTAGGCATCAGAGAAAGAATGATTTCTTAGTGTGGTTTTAATTTGCATTTCTCTTAAGAAAAAAAATGTCTAATTTTACTCATTTAAGGGTTGTCTCTATTCCCTTCTTTACTCTTTTCTTTCAGCTATCCAAATTCTTTGCTCATTTTCCTAATGGCTTACTGGTCTTTTTCTTGTCAATTTATAAGAACTGTATACAGTAGAGATATTATCCTTTTGTCTGTGATATAAGTTGCAAATATTTTTACAGCTTCTTCAGCGAAATGCTTACCTCACTAATTTTCAATCTGTCTTCTCTCTTAATTATACACTTAAAGCTCTACATTTCACTCTGAGTACTATTTTGGTTGCATCCCTCAAATTTTAATATGTGATGTTTCCATTTTCATTATGGTTTCTACATGCTTCTGAACTTATTTAGAATTAGCTTAATATATTTCTAAACAAATGTGTTTTGCTTTGTTGTTTTTATATGATTGCTGTTGGTTTCTAATTTTATGCCATTGTGTCAATGATTCTTTTGGAGATTGTTGAGACTTTCTTTTTGATGAATTTTTAAAAATTGTATGTTTGTGCTTGAAAGCATGTCTTTTCTCCATTTAAGCAGTTCAAGATGCTTATTGTATTGTTCAGATTTTCTACAACTTTATGTTGAGTTGACTCGTGATCATTGAAAGAACTCTGTTAATATTCCCACTGTGATGGTGGATTTGGCAATTTTGTTAATTTTTTATTTATATGTTTTAAGGCCATGTTTAATTTTGAAATTAAATAATTTATAGGTTTTCTAATGTTGAACCAACTTTGCATTCCTGAAATGGACCGAATGTGGTCATATATATTATCCTTGACTATCCTTTTTTTTTTTTTTTTTAATTATTATTATTTTTTTTGAGACAGAGTCTTACTCTGTCACCCAGGCTGGAGTGCAGTGGCATGATCTTAGCTCACTGAAACCTCCGTCTCCCAGGTTCAAGAGATTCTTGTGCGTCAGCCTCCCAAGTAGCTGGAATTACAGGTGTGCGCCACCATGCCCAGCTAATTTTTGTATTTTTAGTAGAGACGGCGTTTCACCATGTTGGCCAGGCTGGTCTCGAACTCCTGACCTCAATCTGCTTGCCTTGACCTCCTGAAGAGCTGGGATTACAGGCGTGAGCCACCCACACCTGGCTGAGGGTAGATTTTTAACTACTGATCCATTTTCTGAAGTAGTTTTAGGAATATTCAAAGTTTTCTATTTCTACTTTGGTTAGTTTAAGTTTTCTTTTCAGGAGTTTGTTCATTTCATCTGACTTTTAAGGTTTATTGGCATAAAGTTCATTATATTCTTCTATCTTTTTAATCTCTGTGGCATCTGTAATGAGGTTCCTCTTTTCATCCCTTATGGGTTATTTTTGCGTCACTCATTTGTTATTGGTCAGTTGCATCAGAGGTAAGTCAGTTTTATTAGTCTTTTCAAAGAACCAACTTTTGGCTCTGTTGAGCTTCTCTGTTGTATTTGTTTTCTATTAATTTCTACTCTAATCTTTCTTTTCCTCCCTTCTACTTTTCTGGGTTTATTTTGCTGTTTGTTCAACTTCTTGAAATGAATGCCTAGCTCATTCATTTTCAGCTTTTCCTCTTTTATATCTCATAAATTTGTCTCCAACTACCTATATATCTCTCACAAGTTTTTAATGGCTATTTTAAATTCCTTATATAATTATTAAATAGATAATACTTTCCCATGATACAAAATCCAGAAAATACTATTTAAAAGGTATGTAATGAAATATTTCCCGGCTGGGCACGGTGGCTTATGCCTGTAATCCCAGCACTTTAGGAGGCCGAGGCAGGTGGACCACCTGAGGTCAAGAGTTCAAGACCAGCCTGGCCAACATGGTGAAACCCCGTCTCTACTAAAAATACAAAAATTAGCGGGGTGTGGTGGGGCATGTCTGTAGTCCCAGCTACTCAGGAGGCTGAGGCAGGAGAATCGCTTGAACCTGGGAGGCAGAGGTTGCAGTGAGCCGAGCCAAAATCACGCCACTATGCTCCAGCCTGGGCGACAGAGCAAGACTCTGTCTCAAAAAAAAAAAAAAGAAATATTTCCCTCCCTTACTTGTCTCTCATCTGCTTATTTCCCATTCTCTCCCCACCATCCCTTCTCCAGCTCCACAGGTTATCCCTGGTCTTATTTTTGCATGTATCCTTCCAGCCTTTTTTTGTATGATTACAAACAATTATGAATGGAGATTCTTATTTCCTTTCCTTTTTATTTATAAACAATATATAGTAAATTAAACACACTGTTCTATACCTTGCTTTTATTTCCCTTGACAATAAACCTTAGAGAGCTTTCAATGGCAGTACATCTTTTTTTTTTTTCTTTTTTGAGACGGATTCTTGCTCTGTTGCCCAGGCTGGGGTGGAGTGGTGTGATCTCGGCTCCTTGCAACCTACGCCCCCTGGGTTCAAGGGATTCTCCTGCCTCAGCCTCCCGAGTAGCTGGGACTACAGGTATACACCACCACACCCAGCTAATTTTTGTATTTTTAGTAGAAACAGGGTTTCACCATGTTGGCCAGGATGGTCTCAGTCTCTTGACCTCATGATCCACCTGCCTTGGCTTCCCAAAGTATTGAGATTACAGGCATGAGCCACCACACCTGGCCCTTTTTAGTTTTTATAGCTGCATAAAGTTCCATTGTGTGTTCCATCATTTTGTCACCATTATTCTACTGGTTGAAATAGTTCCCCCCCTAATTCTTTTGTTATCACAAATGATTATTACATTGTACATATATGCATGTGTAAATATCTCTTATATATAATTGGGCTGGGCACAGTGGCTAATGCCAATAATCCCAGCACTTTGGGAGACTGAGGAGAGAAGATCACTTGAGCCCAGGAGTATGAGACCAGCTTGGGCAATACAGCAAGACCCTGCATCTATAAAAAAAGAAAAGAAAGTAAGCAAAAAAAAAGCATAATTGCCAGGTGCAAGTTATGGATATTTAAAGATTGTCTTTTTTGAAACCTTTTATTACAGAAACTTAAAAACATATATAAACTCCCTACAAAGGTGTATCTGTGGTTCCCTGTCTTTGGACACATAGGATGGTATTCCTGTTCTCTATTTCATTTATTTTTGTTCTATTTTTTCCCTCTGCTGGCTCTTGGTTTAGTGTGTTCTTCTTTTTCTAGTTTCTTAAGGTAGAAGGGTAGATTATGGAGTCAAGATTTTGTTTTTAAAAAATTGATGCTTATAGCTATGAATTTCCCTCTAAGCACTACTTCAGCTGCATCCTGTAAGTTTGGATATGTCGTGTCTTCAGTTTCATTCATTTTTGAGGTATTTTATAGTTTTCTTTTGATTTTTTTCCTTTAACTCATTGGTTACTTATGAGATTATTGTTTAATTTCTACATATTTCTGAACTTCCAAATTTTTTTCCTTATTCATTTCTAATTTTATTCCATTGTGGTCAGAGAACACACTTTGTATGACTTAAATTCTTAATTATTTGAACGTATTTATTAATGTAATGGCTACTTTTAAGTCTTTGTGAGATCCAACATCTGGGCCCTCTCATGGGTGGTTTCTGTTGCCTGCATATTTTTCCTATATATGTTTCATACTTTACTGTTTCTGCATGTTTTGTAATTGTTGAAAACCATTTTAGATAGTATGTTGCAGTAACTCCAGATAGAAATTCTTGCCCTCCACCCCATGGCTTTTGTTTGTTCCGTGACTTGGCTGAACTACTTGAGTGGAGTCTCTTTCCCTCACAACATGAAGCCTCTAGTGTCTTCTCAGAGGGCAATCTTGGCCCTGCACACAGCCACACTAGTTGACAGTGGTTTCAACAGGCTCTTTCTGACTGTTTCTTTCATGAATTTGTTAAGCCATCTGCCTCTGCTGGTATCACCCCCAGCTGTTAGGCTCCACTCATTGCCAACTAATTGCTTTATTGTTTTCGACATGTGGGGCATAAGTTGTTCCATAGTTTAGTCCAGTTAATTGTGGGCCCCTTTGTCAGGCTAGTTTTTGAGGGCAATATGTAGGTTTGTTATGACTCCAGGACGGCTCTCAGTTGCCCTTTCCCTGGTTCTCTCTGTTAAACTAGCTGTCCCAAAGTTTAGCCTGTTGCTATCACGGAGCAATCAGCCTCCTTTTAATTGCCTCCTGCCAAAATCTCTACATTTTTGAAGTGCCTGTAAGCTTGAATTTCCCCATACTCTGTTTCATATTAAGTCAGGTCCTTTGGAGAATGTTAGAGCTGTGTGTTCTTATGGACTGCCTCTCCTGCTGGGCAAAATCTCCCAGGCCCTGCTCTGGAGTTGGGGTCAGGAACAATGGCTTGCTTCCCTTGGAAGGACATTCCTGTTTTATGAGCAGGGAGCTAGGCAGGGATGACAGCCTCTACTCTCTAAGTTTGCATCTCCTTTTGTGAACCCTCCACTCTCTGAGCAAGCTTCAGTGAGGGCAATCAGGGCCCTGATACTCTTGTCCCACTGCACTTGAAGTAAAGCCTCTGCCCTGTGGGTGGGGCTGGGTGGAGGAAGGGAGCCCTTGATCTTTTTTAGGAATTTAGTTGCTGTACCTTGGAGCTCGTGGCCCTCCTGGTAAAACACCATATACCATATCTCATGACTGGATATTAAGAGAATAGGAAGTCCCTCCCCCCTTCCACCGCCCCACCCCACCTTTTTTTTAAACTACACTCACCTGCTAGAGTGGAGCTTTTGTCAAACTGAGCTATTGGGTGGGGTTGTAGTAACTCCAGATAGAAATTCCTGCCCTCCACCCCATGCCTTTTGTGGAGGGAGCAGGTCATGGCTCAAGTGCTGCAAATTCTCACTATTCAAGATTTAGTAGCTGGGCATGGTGGCTAACACCTGTAATTCCAGCACTTTGGGTGGGAGGATTGCTTGAGCCCAGGAGTTTGAGAAAGCCTGGACAACACAGTGGGACCCTGTCTCTACAAAAAATTTTTAAAAATTAGTTGGATATGGTGGCACACACACCTGTAGTCCTACCTTGGGAGGTTGAAGTGGGAAGATTGCTTGAACCTAGGAGGTTGAGGATTCAGTGAGCTGTGATCGTGCCACTGCACTCCAGCCTGGGTGGCACAGTGAGACCCTGTCTGAAAAAAAAAAAAGATTTAGTAGATTTTCTTGAGTAAACATTTCCTCATTTGTTATATGTCCTTAGGAAAATTTCCAAAGAGTTTAAATGCTGTGTGTTTTTTTGTTTGTTTGTATTGAGACAGAGTTTTGCTCTTGTTGCCCAGGCTGGAGTGCAATGGCACGATCTCAGCTCACCACAACCTCCGCCTCCCAGGTTCAAGCGGTTCTCCTGCCTCAGCCTCCCAAGTAGCTGGGATTACAGGCATGCGCCACGAGGCCGGCTAATTTTGTATTTTTAGTAGAGATGGGGTTTCTCCACGTTGGTCAGGCTGGTCTCAAATTCCTCACCTCAGGTGATCTGCCTGCCTCGGCCTCCCAAAGTGCTGGGATTACAGGTGTGAGCCACTGCTCCTGGCCATGCTTTGTGTTTTTAAATTTTCATCAGTTATGGAGTTTCCCTGTGGAGTGTGCGAAGTCCCTCATGCTGCCATTTCAGAAGTAGGACCTCTCCCACTTTTTGTTTGTTTTTGAGACAAGGTCTTGCTTTCCACACAGGTTGGAGTGCAGTGGCATGCTCTTGGCTCACTGTAACTTTGATCTTCTTAACGGAAGATCCCTTAAGTCTCAGTCTCCCAAATAACTGAGACTACAGGTGCACACCACCACACATGGCTAATTTTTTAAAATTTTTTGTGGAGATAAGTCTCACTATGTTGCCAAGGCTGGTCTTGAATTTTTGGCATCAAGCCATCCTCCTGCCTTGGCCTCCCAAAGTGTTGGGATTACAGTTGTGAACCACCAGGCTGTCTTTTAATAGTTATTTTAGAAATTAGAATATTGCATGCTTAATTTATCAAAGGCCAATCAATATCTTTACCCTCTTTCTGAATGATATAAGAATCTTAGAATTGTTTGAAGTTTTTAACCATATACACATATATGAAAAATACATATTTATACACAAATATATATACACTTTAAAAAATAATACAGGCCAGGCCTCATGGCTCATGTCTGTAATCCCAGCACTTTGGGAGGCTAAGGCGGGTGGATCACCTGAGGTCAGGAGTTCAAGACCAGCTGGGCCAACACAGTGAAACCCCATCTCTACAAAAATACAAAAATTAGCCAGGCATAATGGCAGGTGCCTGTAATCCCAGCTACTTGAGAGACTGAGGCTGGAGAATCGCTTGAATCCAGGAGGCGGAGGTTGCAGTGAGCCGAGATCATGCCATTGCACTCCAGCCTGGGTGACAGAGCGAGAATCCATCTCAAGAATAATAATAATAATAATACATATATAAAGCAAATATAAGTATATATATATATACACACACAATATTTGTACAAAATAAGAATATGAAACACAAATTGGTTACCTACAGTTAAACTGCCTGAGTTCAGTTCCTGTTTTTACCACTTAAAAGCTGGTCAACCTGAATAAGTGCCTTAACTGCATCACACCTGTTTCTTGAGGCACGAAGTTGAGATACCAATACCCCTTCACTGGGTCTTTGTGGTAATTAAGTGAGCAAATTTATGTAAAGTGCCATATGCACAGTGTATGCACAATGCTTGACAGATAATCAGTGCTTAGTAAAGACACCTGCTCTAAGAACTAAAGCAAGTTATTGTTGGTGATTAAGTGTATTCACCCTTTCTGTCCTGGCAGTTCCTCTGTGACGAGGGTGCAGGTATTTCTGGGGACTACATCGATCGCGTGGACGAGCCCTTGTCCTGCTCTTATGTGCTGACCATTCGCACTCCTCGGCTCTGCCCCCACCCTCTCCTCCGGCCCCCACCCAGTGCTGCACCCCAGGCCATCCTCTGTCACCCTTCCCTGCAGCCTGAGGAGTACATGGCCTACGTTCAGGGGCAAGCAGGTGAGTAATTAGAGAAGGAGGAGAAGATACGGGGGTAGGGGGCGGCAAAAGATCAAGTATTGAATAGCCAGAGGAATGTGTTCCTGGCCTGCTTGCATGCTGTTTCTCAGTAGACTCAAAGCAGTATGGAGATAAAATCATAGAGGAGCTGCAAGATTTGGGCCCCCAAGTGTGGAGTGAGACCAAGTCTGGGGTGGCACCCCAAAAGATGGCAGGTAGGACCTTGTTTCACCTGTTCCATGAAACTCGCTTCCATTTTTTCCCTTCCCCTGATCTTACTGTCCTGACTGACTGGTGGGGTGGAGTGGGAGAGTACCATGGGCCCTCATCCCTTGGTGATAGAGGAGGGGAAGGGACCCCATCCTATTTGCTCCTTTCTGTCTCACCCCTCCTGTCAGATCAATGTCTCCCTGTTCTCGGTACCCTAGGTGCGAGCCCGACCAAGGATGACAGTAAGGACTCAGATTTCTGGAAGATGCTTAATGAACCAGAGGACCAGGCCCCAGGAGGGGAGGAGATGCAGGCTGAGGTGAGACCAGCTGCCTCAGAGGAGCGGGATGGGAATGGGGAGGGTCACTGTAGCTGAGGTCATTGTGAGGTGACCTACATCTACCTAGGGATGCAAGGATATCCCCAGAACCTTTGCCTTCATAGTATGGAGGGCATGAACAGGCTTTCATACTTGACTCTTTCCTTTTCTCCTTGTCAGGAGCAGGACCCAAGCCCTGAGGCAACAGATTCAGCTCCAGGTGCTCCCAATGGTGAGTGAACCTTCCATGTCTCCTTTACCATATATATTTTAGGATTGGCAGGGATAGAGATGGAAGGGAGAGCTAAGCACTGGGAGGGAGATTGAGTAGCCAGGCCAGCAGCAAATTCATTTTTACAGGAGTTAATACTCTTTGTAGACAGCACTGCTATTTTAGCAAGGTGGCAGAACACAGTAGCTCCACCACTTGGTGACTTTGTAATTCACTTAACCTCAATTTTCTTACCCATAAAATGAGGGTAATAACCCCTACCCTAGAGAGTTGCACGGGATTAAATGAGAATGCATCCATAATTCATAGTAGAAGGCCTGGAACTGAATAAACTAAATGGTTAATATTTGTGGAAAGAGGAGAAGGGTTCCAGGGAAGATAAGTCCTTAGCCCCAGGATCTCCTCTGTAGTCCTAAAAGCTGGAGTGACTGCCAGAAAGGCCTCAGAAGTGCATGGAAGAGTGGGGACTTAGCAGCTTGTTGGCATCCATCTCTCCTACCGGAGTGTCCACTTTAGAACAGTGCTCTCTGCAGACGAATGTTTGCCCTTGTCTCACTATTTAACAGGTAAACCCTAGAGGCAGGGACCGTGTCCTTCCTTGGTCTCTCATTACCTGTCCTTAGGAATCCAAAGAGCACTTAGGAGTGCAGTAGCGCACACCTGTAATCGTAGTTACTTGGAAGGCTGATGCAGAAAGATTGCTTGAGCCCAAGAATTCAAGATCAGCTTGGGCAACATAGTAACACTCCATGTTGAAAAAGAGCCGGGTGCGATGGCTCATGCCTGTAATCCCAGCACTTTGGGAGGCTGAGGCAGGTGGATCACCTGAGGTCAAGAGTTTGAGACAAACCTGGCCAACATAGTGAAACCCCATCTCCACTAAAAATACAAAAATTAGCTGGGCGTGGTGGCAGGCGCCTGTAATCCCAGCTACTTGGGAGGCTGAGGCAGGAGAATCGCTTGAACCCGGGTGGCAGAGGTTGCAGCGAGCAGAGATTGCACCACTGCACTCTAGCTTGGGTGACAGTGCAAGACTCCGTCTCAAAAAAAAAAAAAAAAAAAAAAATTTAAACACAACAGAACTGGTTCATGATTATTACTCTTTCATCTCAGATTTTCAGAACAACGTGCAGGTCAAAGTCATTCGAAGCCCTGCAGATTTGATTCGATTCATAGAGGAGCTGAAAGGTGGAACAAAAAAGGTATAGGCCATGCTCAGGGAATGGGTAGAACCCACCTCCCAACTGCGAGCATTTGAAAACCTACGCTGACCTGGGACTCAACTCCTGGGTCCCCCAGTACCACACACCTGCTACTATTTGTCTGCCCCCCACCATGTGTCTCTGTTGAAACTCCAACTGTCTGCCTCTTTCTCCCCACTCCCTACCCACCCAGGGGAAGCCAAATATAGGCCAAGAGCAGCCTGTGGATGATGCTGCAGAAGTCCCTCAGAGGGAACCAGAGGAGAAGGAAAGGGGTGATCCAGAACGGCAGAGAGAAATGGAAGAAGAGGAGGACGAGGATGAGGATGAGGATGAAGATGAGGATGAACAGCAGTTACTGGGAGAATTTGAGAAGGAACTGGAAGGGATCCTGCTTCCGTCAGACCGGGACCGGCTCCGTTCGGAGGTGAAAGCTGGCATGGAGCGGGAACTGGAGAACATCATCCAGGAGGCAAGCCCAGCTCCTCCTCCTATTAATTCCACAGCCGCCTGGTCCCGTGAAGCAGGACAGGCTGAGGGACTAAAAGAAACAGAGAGCACAGCACAGGGCAAGGACGGGGCACTTGGAAATGATAGCTGTTTCCCTAATTAATCGGGGCTATTGGGGAAGGGGGACCAGAGAGAGGCACAAGACTTAAATATCAGACTCTCTGGCCAGGCACAGTGGCTCACGCTGTAATCCCAGCACTTTGGGAGGCCGAGGCGAGCAGATCACCTGAGGTCAGGAGTTCAAGACCAGCCTGGCCAACATGGTGAAACCCTCTCTACTAAAAATGCAAAAAACTTAGCCAGGCATGGCAATGGGCACCTGTAATCCCAGCTCCTTGGAAGGCTGAGGCAAGAGAATCTCTTGAACCCGGGAGGCGGAGGTTGCAGTGAGCCGAGATGGCACCACTGTACTCCAGCCTGGGTGATGAGCAAAACTCCATTTCAAAATATCAGACTCTCCTACACAGCCCAGCCCGCTGGCTGCCTCCACGCCCCAGACCCTTGACTCACTCTCTTCTCTTGGGTATTCCAGACCGAGAAGGAGCTGGACCCAGATGGACTGAAGAAGGAGTCAGAGCGGGATCGGGCAATGCTGGCTCTGACATCCACTCTCAACAAACTCATCAAAAGACTGGAGGAAAAACAGAGTCCAGAGCTGGTGAAGAAGCACAAGAAAAAGAGGGTTGTCCCCAAAAAACCTCCTCTATCACCCCAACCTACAGGTGAGAGCAGTCAGACAAGAAGGAGTAGCCCAGTCCGTTGTTTTCATCCCTCAGCTGGTCCTATTCCCAGAGGGGACCCTGTTCCTTCCCTTCTGAGGGTGCTCATTCTCTCCCCGCTTTCTGGAACACTGTCCTCACTTGCGCCTGCTTCCCATCACCATCATCCCTTTGCGTGCTTACCTCCTATTCATCCCTCTGGGAAGCAGCTTTTAGAGCATGTCTGCCTGTTTTCTGGTTTGCTCCTGTACACCCAGTACCTAGCACTCTGCCTGGCACACAATGGATGATCAGTAGGTAGTAATTGAATGCTTGCGAGTCTATATGTGAAAACCACACATCTATGAAGGATGCAACCTGTCAACATTTAGGACTTTGCACCAAGAGAGTCCCCAGCTGTCAGGGCATGAATAGGAGAGCCCAGCCGCACATGAGCCAATAGCCTGGATAGACTTTAAATTATATCTTCTTCTTGCATCCCCTTGTGTCCATTTCATAGGGTCCTATGGGTGTGGACATCAGATGTTCCAAATGAAATGTTCCAGTTTCAAACCCTCCATCCCATTCTCCCTATAAACATTGAAATGTCTTTAAAGTCCTAACATATGGAGGAGGAGACCACACTTTTCCAACCTGCTTCTTCAGACAAAACTTTGTTGGTGCAGGTGGCCTGCTTTTGGCTTCAGAAAACATTTGTTTTCCTATAGGTGATGGGCAGAATTATTGGGTAGGGTGGGAAGACGGAAGGCAGCAATTGGTGGAGGGAGCTCTATAGGCTGAATTGGGAGTGGGGGCACACATTTTTTTGAGCCCTGGCTCATACACATGTTGAGATGGAATAGCTGCCAAAGCTGCCACCCCTAACCCTGGAGTCATGCCTCTGCTTTGTGTTTCCCTGTGTGTCTCCCCCTCTAAGAGGAGGATCCTGAGCACAGAGTCCGGGTCCGGGTCACCAAGCTCCGTCTCGGAGGCCCTAATCAGGATCTGACTGTCCTCGAGATGAAACGGGAAAACCCACAGCTGAAACAAATCGAGGGGCTGGTGAAGGAGCTGCTGGAGAGGGAGGGACTCACAGCTGCAGGTGGGCCCTGGAGGGCGGCTGGACCCAGCACTGTCGGAAGGGCAAGCTGCCGGAAGTGGAGGGGCTGGGACCAGTGGGGCAGGGGGCCTGCCCTGAGGCTCCCAGCCATCCTCTCCTCTCACTGCATACTGCTCCTTTCCAGGGAAAATTGAAATCAAAATTGTCCGCCCATGGGCTGAAGGAACTGAAGAGGGTGCACGTTGGTTGACTGATGAGGACACAAGAAACCTCAAGGAGATCTTCTTCAATATCTTGGTGAGAGGCTTCTACCCCCAAGTCCTGGCCCCCAGGCCTCCTGTCCCCAGCCCGCCTGGAGTGGAGGTGTGGGCCTGCCCCAGCCATGCCGTTGCTGAGCTTCCGTTTCCTGATCTGTAAGACAAGGCTAGGGTTCCAGTGATTCAGAGTGCTGCCATGCAGGAAGAGCCTCTCAGGACATGGGTGTCCTCATTCCCTGCCTTCCCCCAGCTGCCTGGCCCAGGACTTCCTTGGGCTCAACAGCGAGTAGCTCCAGCCCACCTCTACCCTCTCCCACCAGGTGCCGGGAGCTGAAGAGGCCCAGAAGGAACGCCAACGGCAGAAAGAGCTGGAGAGCAATTACCGCCGGGTGTGGGGCTCTCAAGGTGGGGAGGGCACAGGGGACCTGGACGAATTTGACTTCTGAGACCAACACTGCACTTGACCCTTCATAGAATCCAGAGTCTTCCTGGACTGGCCTGCCTCCTCCCCACCTCCCCACCCTGGGACCCCTGAGGGCCAAACAGCAGAGTGGAGCTGAGCTGTGGACCTCTCGGGCAATTCTGTGGGTGTGGGGGCCCTGGGTGAATGCTGCCACCCCAGCTGGCAGCCACCTTGAGAGCTCACCCGGCCTGTGATGTTTGCTCTCCTGAGCTTTCGCTCAATCCTCTTCCTCTTCCTCTGTGGCTTTTCTTGTTATTGTACTCTAATGATAGGATATTCCCTGCTCCCTACCTGGAGATTCGGTAGGATCTTCTGAGTGGAGGTGGGTAGAGAGAGCAAGGAGGGCAGGACACTTAGCAGGCACTGAGCAAGCAGGCCTCCACCTGCCCTTAGTGCTGTTTGGAGTTGCTTTACCCCCTTCTCTTGAATTGCCTTGAGATGTCCTTCTCCCTTTCCCTGCCCACCCTGTCCCCTACAATTTGTGCTTCTGAGTTGAGGAGCCTTCACCTCTGTTGCTGAGGAAATGGGAGAATGCTGCCCATCACCTCCAGCACAATCCCAGTGAAAAAGGTGTGAAGCATCCACCATGTTCTTGAACAATCAGGTTTCTAAATAAAGAACTGGACCATCAATCTGTCAACCTTTTTTGTGGGGTGGGGGTTCCAGCAGGGAGGAGGCTCAGTGTTCTTTTCAGATCATGCTCTGATCCTGTTCTTTGCTCCCCACTCCCCAGGTACTATAAACGGGGGCTGGGGTATGCAGGAAGAGACCAGAGTGGCTAAATGAAGCCTGGCCTGGCAAGGATTGAAAGAAACACTTGCAGTACCGTCATCTTCTTTTTCTCATCTGTCTGTTTCTGTTCCTTCCCTTCTCTTGCACCAAGTCTTTCCCTATCATTTCCCCCTTTATACCCTGAAAGCCAAAATGCACACCATGGAGTTCCCCACAGCGGGGATCTTCCTTCTGCTGCGGTCTCGCCCACAGCATGCTCCAGATTCCATTTGTCACCCACACCCCTACCCACCTGTCCTTTCAACATTTCCCAAAAAGACCTCCACCTTTGGGCATGCCCAGAGAGAGGGCTGCTGCCCACACATGCCAGTTTCTTAGTGTGCCAAGGGTATGTAGGCCTGGTGTCTCCCTTTCTTCTTCACTACCAAGTGCAAGCATGGGTCCCCCAACATGCCTCCTCCCAGTGTGGAGGACTCTTGATTTTTTTTTTCTTTCTTTTATTGAGACAAGAGTCTCGCTCTGTTGCCCAGGCCGGAGTGCAGTGGCCCGATCTCAGCTCACTGCAACCTCTGCCTCCCAGGTTCAAGCAGTTCTGCCTCAGCCTCCCAGTGACTGGGATTAAAGGCATGCACCACCATGCTCTGCTAATTTTGCTCTGAGGTGAACGGCCTTTCTGCTGAAGGCTCCCCCCGGGCTCACAGGAAAGAAAAGGGATAGAGGAGCCAGGCACGGTGGCTCACCCCTGTAGTCCTAGTAATTTGGGAGGCTGAGGCGGGAGGATCACTTGAGGCCAGGTGTTCGAGACCAGCCTGGCCAACATGGTGAAACCCTGTCTCTAATAAAAATAAAAAAAATTAACTGAGTGTGGTGGCGGGTGCCCATAATCCCAGCTACACGGGAGGCTGAGGCAGGAGAATCGCTTGAACCCTGGAGGCGGAGGTTGCGGTGAGCTGAGATCACGCCACTGCACTCCAACCTGGGCGACACTGTGAGACTGTCTCAAAAAAAAAAAAAAAAAGGATAGAGGGCTGGGAACTCCCACATGTCTGTAAATGGAGAGTGAAGGATTCAACTGTTGAAGGAAGCTCTTGATGAATGTGGACTAGTGCTTACTGTGCATGCTATGCTTACGTTGTTTTGTTTTGAAGTGTAAATTGGCAGACTTAGAAAACCCTGCTTCCCCTGGTCCATCTGTGCCCCCTGAGGGAGGGATGCTCTAGCTGGGCAAGAGCTTAGACACTGCCTTGAGGGCAGCAGTAGTCAGAATGCTGTGCCCAGACCACACCCCTCATCTCCCACCAGCGGGGCCTTGAACAAGTCACTTAACTTTCTAAATGCTGTTTCTTCATTGGTAAATTGTAGACAACAGTACTGGCTTTTTAAGATGGTTGCGAGGATTTAATGACATAGAGTGTATGTCTTGCTTTTAGCACAGAACCTGGCCCGAAGTAAGTGCTCACTAGCTTTCTATTATAAGCTAGCTCCTGATTTCTGAAAAGACTGGGTTACTTGGAAGCAAGGGTCTCAGGAGTCCTCACAGCTGATCAGCAGCTCAGAATGGGAAGGGGCTGGGGCAGGAGGACTGTGCTTTGATTTGCTGGGGATGGAGTCTCAGCATCGCCAGAAAGCAGAGTTTTGGAAATCTCACTCTGTCAATCATTTTGTACTTTCAATCAAAATTCCTTTTTCCTTTCCTTTGGCTTTTGGCAGCACTCCCATGGTGAAGGTCGGTCTGCCTCAGCTGTGCTAAGACAAACAAAAGGAGGGGAGCAGGGTGTGGCAGATGGCAGCCAGCAGGGCTGCAGGGAAGGCTGGCGGATGGCAATAGGGCATCCTGCATGGCAGGGCATCCAAGCAAGGCAGCCCAGGGCGAGCTGTGAAGGGGGCATGGGCACAAAGGGGCAGCAGCTCTCCTTCACCCACCCAGGGAGTCCCTTTCTGGGCTCCTATTTTGTCATAACCTGGAGGACTTGATATTTTGTCATTCCATCCACTACCGCCTTTTACATCTCCCCCACAAGACCGAAGATACTCCCCATTAAGAGAAGAGGCAAGTGGATTATTTGGTGTTAGGATTTGTTGTGAGGTTTGCTGACACCTTGACCATTTTTCACTGGCTGGAAATGAAAGGAACTTCCCACTTGCTCTTTGCAGGCAATTTCATTCTCTCCAGGGTACTTATTTCCTCCCCATATTCTCTCACACTCCCAAACTGCTGAAGAAGGGAGCAAACTTTGACCACGAGGAAGGAGTGGAGCTGAAATAAGAGTCCAGGGTCTTGGAGGTGAAGGGGGAATGGCCAGGTCCTCCAGTCCAATTTTCTTTGTGACCTCCCCGTCTCCTTGCTTTGCCCAGACCACACACCTGCCTCTGTACTTGTCACTGCACCTGCACTGCTGAATTCACCTTTCCTGGGTCACGCCGCTGTGCTGGGTGGTCACAGACTAAGGCCCTGCAGAGCTGCAGCCTCCATGTGAACTGCATTCAGGTCTGGTGCTGTGTCCTCAGTTCAGTGGCACACTTGCACCTGAACATCTTGGGGCTGGTGGGCACCAAAGGTCAGAAGAAATTCTACCCAAAGATGCTGGTGCTACCAACTAACTCCTCAAAGTAGATAACAACATATGGCTATGCCCAACCTGCACTGGCTGCTGACCCAACCCTACCCTGTCCAGCCCCTCTACCTGAGTAAACACTTTCAGCTGCCCTCGAGAAATGGTAGGATTGGCTATGTGCTGAGCCTAGCGGCACTGCAGCTCACGAGGCAGCACCGGCTTCAGGCCACTGTGGCCTTGGTGGTCCCTTTGATGGCACGGAGGTGGATAAATGCCTGCATCAGCTGACACTGATTTTGTGGACACCAGGGACCTCTGCAGCCAGCTGGGAAATCTTTCCGAGGTCTCCCACCCCTTCCCTCTGGAGCACCCCCTGATGGGGCCAGGGGAGGAACCCCTACTCTATGTTCTACTCTGGTACCTAGTGCTCACGGCGAGCAGGCTGGCCTGGGGCAGCCCTCCTCAGAGCTGGTGCACCTTTCAGGTGCCCTCTGAACAGATATTGTTCAGAATACAGATAAACAGATGCCACCAAGGTCATCTAGCTGTGAAGTGGAGGGGCAGGTTTCAAAATCAGATCCGTCTCCAAAGTTCCTGCTCTTAACCAAAGCTGTCCCATCTTCTCACCCCTCTCCATGGCCTCTAAGTACCATATCCCAACTCTCCCAGGACTGGCATCATCTTAAAAGTCAGTGCCTTCTCTGCTCCCAGGGTCCCCACTGACTCCAACCTGCCATGTCCTCCACTACATGAACCCGGATCTGTTGTACATAATGGAACTACCTCCATGCCCATAGGTACTGTCCTGCCACCAGCCCCCAGTGGGAGGCACCTCTGCCTGTCCCTGTCCCACCCCAGTACCCCACCCTGACCAAGGCCATGCCCTGACCTGCCTCCAAGAACAGACCAGCAGCTCACCCCCTAGACAAAATCACTTCCTCTTTAATTGCTGTTGAAGAAGATTCACACCACTGCCTCCAAGGAGATGGGGGGGCATTCCCCCCTTGCCCCCACCTCTCTCCCCTTCCCGATTACCTGGTCCTTTGCAAACTATTTTAGCCAGAAAAAAAAAAAAAAAAAAAAAAAAAAAAGACCGGAAACCACTGACACAGACAGCCCAAGGGCTGGGTTGGCTGAGGGAGGCAGGGCTAGGCCAGGCAAGTCCGCCCTACCACCCACTTTGTGGGGATGGGGCAGGGGGCCTGGAAACCCTCCCAGCCACCTCGAATCCTCTCAGCCCTGGCTGGGAGAGGTCACGGGGGTGAGGAATGGCTCTGGAGCTGCTCCAGTGGGAGGGAGGGGCTGGAGAGAAAGAATAATGGGGGAGGGGTCCCACTGTAGGGGTGCCCCCTACCCCAGATCACCACGGGCGCTGCACAGTCACAGGTACGCAGTCACGGTCACAGACACTCACAACCCGAGAGCACCCCCACCCCACCCCACCCCCTGCCCACCCTGGGCTTCCCCTACCCCAAAACGCCCTCCCCACGCCCCTGCCCGCCCCCACCCCCATGTTGGGGAACAAAGCAATAAATTACAAGGCCCCCTTAGCCCGCTCCTGCTACATCCCTTCTCCCTCCCAAGATAGTAGTGGGAGGGACCCAGACTCTTGGCTTCCCCCGGACTCTTTAGCTTCCACCCATGGGTAGGTGTAAGGGGACGTCCTGGTTTCCACTACTCACGGTCCCTTTCACGGAAAGGGTTGGGAACCCCCCACCCCCATGAGCAGCAGGGGTCCTGCCCCTCGCTGCCCTTGCCCCCTTCACTGGGCAGTGAGATGAGTATGGAAGGGGTAGGGTCTCCATATTGGCCCCAAGTCCCAGGGCTAGCCCTCCCACGTACTAAACCCTCCCTCTGGCGTGGCGTCGCCCCAGGAGCCAGCCTGGGTATGGGCTCCCGCCCTGGGATTGTTGAGTTCGGGCAGGACCGGGTCTTCTTCCCGCCCCTAGGGGGCACAAGCGGCCATGTCCAAGCGCCTAGGAGCCCGTACCGCGGGAAACGTCCCCTTCGGTGAAACCCGAGCGGGTAGACCCAGAGCAATCCGAGTGTGGAAACAGTGGAGAGGGGGCGTGTTGAGCTGGGGTCTCCATGCCTCGTTGGGGAGAGGGAGGTGAGTTTGTGTCTTCTGGGAGGCGTGGGGGCTGTGCCCTCGTGGGGGTAGGAAGTGCTCCCGTGGGGCTGGGTGCGGATCGGAGAGGTGAGTGGGTGCGTCTGTCCAGCGGTCCGCCCGGTGTGGTCGTGCCCGGCCCGCGTGGGGGTGGGGGTGTCTCTCCCACTGGGCAACTATACCAGCGCAACTGGGGCGTCGGCGCGGCCCACGCTAGCGGCGCTGCTCCGGCGGTGGGGGCTCGGCGTGGCTGTGATGCTGGGCGTGGTGGCCGCGCTGGGCGTGGTGGCCGCGCTGCCGCCCTCACCCGGGCAACCGTGCTGGAGAAGGATGTCGGCGCACAGCTGGCTTCCAGCCTGGCGGGCGTAGAACAGCGCAGTGCGGCCCTGGGCGTCACGGGCCGCCACGTCCGCGCCGTACTGGAGGGCGGAAACGGCCGCGTGACCGCGCGTCCCCAGGGCGCCCACACCCGGCACCGCCTCCCCCACATGGCCAAGCCTACTTCCGGGGTCCCTCTGGGAAGATCGGGCTTTCCCGCGCCAGGCGTTTTCCGAGATGAGGCCTCAAAGACCCCCTTTCCTCCCCCCAGCTGACGTACCCACAGCAGCAGTTGCGTGATGACAACGTGGGCGAGCTCGGCAGCCAGGTGGAGTGGGGAGCGGAGTTGTGGGTCCTCTACGCTGGTGTCGAGCGGCCCGTGTCGCGCATGGGCCAAGAGCAGAAGAACGGTAGCCACGTCCTGGGCCTGCACGGCGGCCCACAGCTGGCGGCCCAGCGGCTCCTCCGTGGTGCTCAGCGGCGCCAGGAACAGCAGCTGCTCGTACTTGGCGCGAATCCACGACTCGCGCTCCTCCCTGCAAGACCAGGGATCAACTGAAAAGGCTCTAGGGACTCCCAGCCAGGACCTCTGCCCCTACCCAAGGGACCGTCTCAGGCTCGCACACCCTCAGCAACCCTCCCCCCGCTCTGTTCCCTCACCCTTACCGCGAAGAATCCCGCGTGGGCTTGACACGGCCTCGCGTGTCGCTTTCCCACACGCGGTTGGCCGTGTCGTTGCCAATAGCCGTCAGCACCAGGGTCAGCTCCCGTGGCCAGTCGTCCAAGTCCAGCGAGCGGACGCGGGACAGGTGAGTGCCCAGGTTGCGGTGGATGCCAGAACACTCGATGCAAATGAGGGCGCCCAGGTTCAAGCTGGCCCATGTGGGGTCTGCGGACAGAGCGTAGAGGTCGGCTTCCAGCGGGGCAGCACAGTCACCCCGGCATTCACCGCCTCCAGTGAACCACACTCCCTAGCCCCACCGCTGCCTCCTGGCACTCACTGGGGGCCCCGCAGTCCACGCAGATTGAATTCCCCTTGGCGTTCCGGATCGCCTGGATGGCCACGGCCTCGCTTTGGCTGTCTGTGCGCAGCTG
Organism: Macaca thibetana thibetana; assembly: GCF_024542745.1. Classification (NCBI taxonomy): domain Eukaryota; kingdom Metazoa; phylum Chordata; class Mammalia; order Primates; family Cercopithecidae; genus Macaca; species Macaca thibetana. The sequence continues at coordinate 54,039,403 of NC_065588.1, forward strand.
CAGAGAGGGTTTGGGTTGGTACTGATTCTGCCTCCAAGCCCCACCCCCTTCTCCTCAGACACCTCTGCTCTCCTCCCACATGACTTCGGCCGTGTAGTTGCCAATGGCCGTCAGCACCAGGGTTAGCTCCTGCGGTCAGTCCTCCACCCCACCTCAAACTCTTACCTTGACCTTGCTGCTCTCACAGCATTGTAGACTGGCTAGGATCTGACTCTCGATGGCCTGGACCCAGGCATCCCGCTCCTCAAAACTGGCTGCCTCAAAGTGCCACGTCTGACCCGTGCTGGACACGATCAGGAACTCAAAGTTTTCCTCTGAGTGGGGGATGGGATGGAGTCATTAAGGGACAGAGTTCAAGCAGGGGCTGCCTTCCCCAAGCCCGTCCTCCCTGATGTCCATCCCGAGCCCCTGGGAGTGGGGCAGTGGGGGTAGGGGAAGCAGAGGGTGGGGGGCAGCAGGAAGCCCGAGCACATGCAGGGGAAGGCGGGGGCACCCCCACCCTTCTGCACCCCAGCTGAGCGCCCCTCCCGGCTCCCCACTTGTTACCTGCTTTATAAATATTTCTTAAACTACCAAAGGATTTTAGTTTCCACATTTTGCGCTTGGCTGGTTTCCCGAAGCAAAGGAGATAGAGATAGAATGGAGAGCAGAACAGAGAAAGAGAGACCAAGAAAGAAGGAGAAAAAGAGAGGTAGATGGAGAGATGGAGAGAGAGAGTGACAGAGTGCCAGAGACAAAGCAGGACAGACAGATGGGGAGAGAAAGCAGAACTAAAGTCAGTGGCCCCGGAGCAGAGTGGAGCAGAAGCCAAGAGCCATGAGAGTAGGCAGATCTGGAACCTGGGTCTGAGCACCCGGCAGAGAGCAGGGGCAGCAGGGATGGGTTATCAAGACCAGCCAGGAGCTGGGCCTCTGGGAGGAGAAGGGAGGGTCAGGATCTGAGTGAACACGGGGGAAGGGGGCAGAAGCTGGGGCGCAGGGCTGAGATGAGAGGGCCCTGGGGCTGGTGGTGGTGGGGGTGTGGGGTATCACTGAGGGACAAGAATGGGGATCACTATGGTCAAGGGCTGTTGGGGAGCACTTGGCAATAGAAAGTTATCCGGAGAAGACTGCGTGTGGTGGCTCACGCCTGTAATCCCCACCACCTGTAATCCCAGGACTTTGGGAGGCTGAGGCGGGCGGATCACGAGGTCAGGAGATCGAGACCATCCTGGCTAACACAGTGAAACCCCATTTCTACTAAAAAATACAAAAAATTAGCCAGGCGTGGTGGTGAGCACCTGTAGTCCCAGCTACTTGGAAGGCTGAGGCAGGGGAATGGCGTGAACCCCAGAGACGGAGCTTGCAGTGAGCCGAGATCACGCCACTGTACTCCAGCCTGGGTGACAGAGCGAGACTCCGTCTCAAAAAAAAAAAAAAAAAAAAAAAAAAAAAGAAAGAAAGAGAGAAAGTTATCGGGAGAAGGGACTGGGTGGTCACAGAATCCAGGATTTGGGAAATCAGTGGGAGACGCAGAGATCAGGGGCTGAGTCACTGCGGATGGGTGGGGGGCATCTGGGTACAGGGGCTGGGGTGGTAAGTGGAGTTGAGGGAAGGAAGAGGAACTAGAACATCCTTAGGAGAGGGAGCAGGAGCTATAGACATGGACGTCATTGAGAATAGGGGCTGGGGAAAGGAACTGGCTGGGGAGCAAGGAAAGAAGGACAGGGCTGGGGGATGTCCACACACTCTTTCACTAAGTTGTGTGCAGTAGTAATGGTCGTCAAGCACTCAGCTCAGGCACTTCCTCCTGCTGCAGGAGTTAGCCCGGGGAGCTGATGTTGGGGATGAGGGTTCTGGGTGGGAGTGGAAGTGCCTGCCAGAGCCTCACCTTCAGCCTGCCCAGTCGAGCCTTCAGTCTTAGATGGTGTTGTCAATTTTTTCCTCCTCTGTTTCTTCACCATGGGAGAAGGAGGGGGTTCTCGACTCAGGGGGCTCAGGTCTCCAGATGGGGTACAGTCTTAGGGAGGAAGACACAGCTGCCTCAATAGCCCCCTCCACATATTTCCTGATTTCTTGATAGCCTGTCTCATTCCCTGAACTACTTTGGCATTTTAGGGCACCCCTCCTCAACTGTCCCTCTCCAAGAGTTCCCCCTTGATCATTCCTGGAGAGGCAGGCAGATGAGAGGTTTAAAGTCAGACCTGCACTCAGATCCTGGTTCTACCACTTACTTACTGGCCTTAAGACCTTGAGCAAAGCACTTAATCTTCTGATCCTCAGTTTCTTTATCTCTGAAATAAGAATAATAATCTTGACCTGACAAAACTGTTGTGAGGATCATCTGTTTACAATGTGTCATTTGCATACTATATATATATTTTTTTCAAACATGTCAAACATGGCTGACTATGTACTAGACAATATTCTCAGTTTGTTTAAACCTCAAAGAAACCCTCTGAGGTAGAAACTATTATTTCCACATTACAGATGAGGAAACTGAGGCATGGAGAGGTCAAGTAACTTGCCCATGTGACAAGCCAGGATTCAAGCTCAGGCAGTTGACGTTAGAGTCCACTTGTCTTAACCATTATGATAGACATGGTATGACTGAGCTTGGTGTTCATGTGTGGGGCTCCATGTGTTCACTCATGCATTTATTCCAACCTCCAAGCCTTCACCCCAAATTCATTTCCCACACCCACCCTATTTGGGTGTGGAAGACAGCGGATGGAATTTCATCCCCACTGACCTGTGCTGAGGGCTCGGGCCAAATTCCGGTCTGGCTTCAGCAGGTGCTTGGATGTCTGATCTGGTGGTGGCTGCAGGGAACTAGGGCTGGGGCTGGGGCTTGGCATGGGAGTAGTGACTTCTGTCGGAAAAAGAAGATGAAACCTCAGTGAGCCTCTCTTTCTTCTGGCCCCACTCCTTACATGGTCCCTCTTTATCACCCAGCTTCCTACTTGCCCAGTGCCAGCCCCCACTTCCCTCTTACTCCTCCTTTTCCCCAGCCCTGGCCCCTCTCCTGCTCCTATGTCATAAGCCCTACTCACCAGGGCCTTCGCCCATCTGGACAGCGCTCATGTCCTTGACGAGTCCGTTGATGCTGGCTGAGGGGCCAAACGCAGAGATGGCCCTCGGGGGCCGCTTGCCCGGGACTTTGACTGTTGTTCGCAGCAAGTCCATCTCCTTTCCGTGAGTACTGTGGATGTAATCCTGGAGGGGTACAGGGCCGAGAGTGTAGGGAAGGTTGGGGTCCTTGGTATGCTGGGAAGCGGTTAATATGTTACAGAATAGAGAGGGACTGGAGAGGGGGCCTTGGGGGCCAAATGGGTTGTGATGAGCATCTAGGGTATGGGCCCATCAGACTTGATCCAGCATTGTCTCCTCCAGGAAGCATTCCCTTCCTGGGTGCTCTCCCACTAGACTGCAAGTTCCTGGGGCAATGCATTTACCCTTACATTCCTGGCATGGGCACATGGCAGGCTCTTAACACATGCCTGCTAAACTTAAGTGAACAGGACTAGCACTTCCTAGAAATGACGTTAGTGCTTTGTCAGAGGCACAGACAGGTAGAGCTTGAGGGAAATCCAAAGCTGGCCAGTGTGGCCCAGTTTCTGCCACTCACGTTAATGCTGGGGTGGTAGAGTAGAAAGCCATTACTGGACAGGGTTACATATTTCTTCTTCCATTCTTTGTTCAAGGAATTGCCACTTCGTTTTAGTAGGAAGCTCTGGAGAAAGTGAAAAGACACATGGGAGAAAAAAGCCAACTAAGACCAGCTGCCCCTAGCCTGCCCCAGCCCCTGGACCACTCACCTGTTTGATGGGGATGGCTCGTCCACTCCCTGTTGTCTCTCCCCGACTATCCAAGCTCCGTTTCTCGGAGTCACTACCCCGACGATTCTGGAATGGTTATTGGAATCAGTTTAAGGAGGGATAGAGGGATACACTGATGTGAGGATAGGGAAGACAGATGAAGAAGGGCCCAACAGAGGAGTCTAGGGACTAGGGAAGATGGGCAGGTCATGGGGGACAGGAGGAAGGGGGTCAGCATGTCCATGTCCAATACCGCAAAAAGGCTGGTCCTGCGCTTGGCTGCCCGGTGCAGGGACCCTGGGGTGCTCAATCCAGCCACTGCAGCTGCCTCGGCTCGGAGCTCCCGGTGACCAACATTCGGTGAGGATGGGAGGGAAGAAGAGTAGTCGCTAGTGTGGCCCCCGTTACTAGCCTGGGAGCATATGGAAGAGTCAGCAGAGCTGAGATGCCCCCTACCCCACCAAGCTACACTCATATCTAGTTACGGAGAATTTGAGACATTCCTTGATCACCTCACCATTTATTTATATTGTCATTAATAATTTTTAAAATCCTCACTAACATTGTGACAGTGCTTTTTATAAATGTTGCAAAGGTCGAATCACAAGTATTATGTCATACAATCTTCCTGATAGCCTTGGGAGGTTAGGTGAGTTGCTTAAGGACACTGCAAATGATGTCTCAAATCACTGGAAGTCTGGTTGACTTCCAGTCCAATGCACTTTCTCCAATAGTTTCATTGCCATTTCCATCTGTTTCCCCACTCCCTGAACCTCCTTGGGTACTCTGCACCTGTCCTAGGATCCCCAGCCCTTCTGCATCTTACCAGCCCCTCTGCAGACTCTGAAACCCCAACTCACCTGGCCAGCTACCGGAGTGGATGCAGCTGAGTGGCTTGGGGAGCTGGGCAGGGACTTGCAGGCAGCCAGAAGCTGTTGCTGCTTGCGCAAGGTCACCACCTTCTGGGCCACTGAGGGGAGTTGAGGGAAGGAGGTGTGAGCAGGCCAGATACCCAAGACCACCCCTCCATGCCCAGCTTTGATAAATCCCCAGTAGACAACACAGGACCCAACTTCCTTGTCACTGTGGCTTCTATGCCACCTGTGGCCTTGCCAGTTCCTCCAACCCAGAAAGACCTTGTGACTATTAAGCAAACCTCTGGCCTCCCCGATCTCTCCTCCTTCCCACAAAGGCCAATTTCCTGTCACGCACAGAGAGAGGCCTGGATGCCAGGTCCCTTGCTCTGGCTTCCCACATATACTGGAGATCACCACACTCACCCTCCTGGAAGACCCGATCCACATTAAGCCCATAGGTTGCACAGGTCTCATAGTAGCTGCAGCGTTTCATGTCTGCGCACAGAGCTCTGGCACGAGCATCTCCCACTACCCGAGGGGAGGAAGCACTGATCCTGTCTGATGGGATAGGAAAGGGGCAGGATTGAAGAAGGAGCCTCGCCTTGTTCGATTTTTCACAATTCCCTTATCCCTGTGCTGGGCCCTCAGGCTGGGCCCACTGGGGATGGGGTGTGAGAGATCATCTTTTTTGTGACCAGGTGGAATGAGAGTACATAAGCCCTTTCTGAGTACTGGGCCCAGTTCACACAACTAGCTGTGTATGAATAGGATGGGTGAGCTGTGTGTGTGTGTGTATGTGTGTATGTGTGTGTGTGTGTGTGTGTGTGTGTGTCCTCAAAGAATACTGAGTGGTGCTTCCTGACAAGGGCTACATAGCTGAGACCCAGGTGCGAGCAATAATCACCCTGCCCTGCAAATCCATCGAAACCTGAACTGGTGGGAGGACACCAGCTTGTGAACTAGGAAAAGGTTGGGTACCCATGGGTCATGGCTGGACTGCCCACTCTGCAGCAAGAAACCAGGAGGCAAGCAACAGGTGGAGGCAGGCACCAGCAGAACAGGCATCCAGACCAAGTCCCACCAGCTCGACACAAGGGAGTGCTGGAAAAGCATTTCCTGGCCCTGGCAGAGTCTGGGAGCCTCTGAGTCACTTCTTTGAGAACTAAAAGGTTTTCTGCTCTCTTCTTTTCATCATTTCCTTTGTGTTTTCGCTTTGTTTTTGGATAAGTTCCTTTAAAAGGTGTCAGTCTGACCCAGCTGTTGCAAAAAGGAAGATGGAAAAGGTTTCCTATCCACACTAGGACTTGAGATTTTCTGTGTCCTGTGATGGTGGCACCGGGAAATGGCAATGTGAGAACACAAGGTAGGTGACATTTCAGGAGAGGCAAGGAGATGGCTACTATAGCTGTCCTTCCCTGGAGATCCCCTTTTCTCTGCTCAGACCTTGGGAAGTTATTGTTTGGTTTCATGACTCCCTTATTTGGAGACCAGGTCCCTCCAGAAGGGTACTGTAATCCAAGTGGCCGTTTCCACACCTTACCAAGTTCTCACCCATGTTGGGCAATATCCCAGTAGCCTCCTCAGGGCCTCCCTTGAAAGCAGTGCTTTCCTAACCCCTCCTTACCTTGTGTCCCCACTAGTGCCAAGGCCAGGCCTCCTCGTCCCTCCCCACGAAGGGAACTCAGCTGCCCATGGAGACAGCTCACAGCCTGGAAACTGTTCTCATCCTCCAGGCTGAAGACGAAGATCACAGCATCTGCCCAGCCTGAGAACTTGCGGGGAGTGAGGGAGCAAATGGAAAGTCAGGCAGGTCTACTCCTCTGGACCCAATACAGATGGAGACCTGGGAAACCAGAGCCCTCTCCCTTGGCCAGTGCTGACCCCAGCCAGCCTGTCCCCCACCACCTCCACCCTCACCTTGGCATCAGGTGCCCCAGCTTCCTCTCGGATTAGCACCAGATGTGTCTGCCCATCCACCAACATCTCTTTCTTGTACTGCTCACCTGTCCAGAAGAGTTGGAAAGGGTAATAGGTCAGAGGTGACAGGTCACCAAACCTCCCCATGCTCCCAGTGCTTTTGCTATTATGGCCTCATCCTTCCCCTCCTGGTCTCCATACCTGCCTAATCATTGATCTCACTCCTGGATCCCTAACCCCAATCGTTAGCTTATTATGGCTCTTGAGAACTCACTCTCTGTCTTCTCCAGCACCTGGTATGAACCGGTCAGGAATCGGTGGATGAGTGATGACTTCCCACTCCTGGCGTCGCCCAGCACACCCTGAGGGCAAGGATGTGGAGCAGAAATTGTGGGATGTAAGAGAAGGCAGGATGTGTGGGTCTGGACACTCCAGAAAACCCAGAGAGATAAATCATCCAAGTAGGCCCTACAGCGCCTGGATGACAGTCATTCCAGAAAGAGCAGCTGGGAGGATCAGAGCAGCTGGGGGGATCGGAGCAGCTGGGAGGATCAGAGCAGCTGGAGGGATCGGAGCATTTGGGAGGATCAGAGCAGCTGGGGGGATCGGAGCAGTTGGGAGGATCAGGGCATGAGTGTGGGTAAGAAATGATCCCAAACTCAAAGTGGAGCACAAGCTGAAGAATGTCAGCAATTCAGTAGTTTTTTCGTATGTGTTGGGTTGTTTAGAAAACAAACTAGACGTGTGTGTGTGTGTCTGTGTGTGTGTTTGTAGCATGTCACAGCTCTAGGCACTAGTTGGAAAACTTTACCCAATTCTAGGCAACACAACATGAAGGCCAAAGGGCAGATGCCAGAAGTGAGAAGCCTGGAGGAGGACCATGAACAAACAGGAAAAAGGGGATGGCTGCATAAAGACTAGAGAGGAAAAACTTGTGAGGAAGATGTAGCAAATTCCCAGGTTGGTGCTATGAAGGTAGACTCTCAGAAGAACTGGAAAACGATTCCCTATTCTCAGAGAGAGAGAGAGAGAGAGAGAAAAGGAGAGGTGAAGGGAGAGAGCTGAGAGTGCAGTGGGTGGGAGGTCAGCCTTCCCTATAGGCAAGGGGACTGGGATACCTACCAGGCGCAGTTCAGGAATGGAGCGGCTCAAAGTCCATTCCTGGCTATTGATCACAGCCTCTGTAATGGGAGAAGGGCAGTAAGAGGGGAGGCTCCTGGCTCAGGAGGACCCCCAACACTGAGCCACCCCTCCTCCCTCTGCAGCTTTCCAAACCCCCTGAACCCTGCCTGCACTGGAGAGGTGTGTGGTACAGACAGGTTTGAGGGTGGTCCCCAGGCCTCCCATCCCAGCCGCTCTCCCCCAGCTGTTGCTGCCGCTCAGTGGTTGCTTAGCAACGGAGCTAGCAAGACAAAAATACTTCAGTTGGCATCTCCCTTAAAGCACATCCCCAAACGCGGGTCCCGGCCCCAGACAGGGAGACCAGGGCTCTGACAGTGGCAGGTTCTTCCCTCTGGAAAAAGAATAGAAGAGGAGCTCCTCCCTAACCCACTGGTTCCGAGGGCAGACCCTGAGAGGAGGTGCTGAAACATAGAAGAGAGTGTGTCTTCCCCAACCTCCATTCCACAGGACAGAAACTGAGTTGAGGGGTTTCCCTCCCCTTCTTCAAGGTCAACGGCACCGTGGCCCTGTACCCCTCCCCACAACCCAAGGGAAAGAGCTAGGATTTTCCTATGCCTCCATCTCCCACACCCTCCCCACAAACGCCCTCCAAAAGAACTGTGGTGAAGGGCTCCATCGCCTGGCCAAGAGAAGCCACAGGCCTGGGGGAAAGGATGCTCCTTCCGCCCGCCGGGTCCAGCCCCCGCGCCTGACACCGGCCGGACGTTCCCGGGGCGCCGCAGCTGCGGCGGGAACTCTGGGATCCGGAGCCATCTGCTCCCACCCGCTCTGGAGCCAAACCCCGGGGGCCGCCTCCGCTCCCGGACCCGCCTCCTCTCCCGGGAGTGTGAGCCGAACCAAGAGTCTCCTGCTTATCTCCTCCAGTAAGAAAATAGTAATAATAATAGACACCCTGCCCCCGTAAAAAACACTACCTTCCCCGTACCGCCTCCCAAGTCTCCCAGGGTACGGATTGCCTTTGCAGCAGTTCCGCTCCCACTGACTCACTCCGGGGTCAGCCCCGGGTGGGTTTCAGTGCGGCTTTGGGGAGGGGGCTGGCAATGGGGGAAGTGAGGCTTCCTATCCGCCCCCCCTCACTTCACATTTAAATATTCTGCACGTTCCAGCCCCCGCACACTCGCGTACCGCCCAATCCGCCTTCACCGCACGGAAAACATCACTAGCCTGCTCTCAGCCCAGGGGACGACTGGTCCCTGGCGAGAAGCTGCCTGCAAGGTCACTGTCATGCCACCTGCCCTAAGTGCTCAGGGGAAACTGAGGCTTCCTCATCCTCTTCACCTTCAACGTCCCTCTAAATACGGCAAATCCCCGTTTCCATGCTCCCAGAGTTCAGCTGAGGCTGGAAGTGGGGTCCTGGGCTTCTCTGGGAGCAATTTTCTAGTCACTCTGACCAAGGGCATTATTTTCCCAGAAAGCTCTGAGGCTCTCTTAGTCCCTCTGAAATCAAGTCATTTCTCATGTCGCACAATGTAGCTACTCACCCCGCTTCAGGACTCCTATTCTTTGCCCCAATCCTTGGCAGAGGAGTGAGCTTGGTTCATCCGCCCACCCCAGAGAAAAGCTTCCCTAGTCTCCTGCACCTCGCTTCTCCACCCCAAGCTGAGCATTCCAGGTACCCTTCCCTTCGTGTTCTCAAGCCCTGACTCAACTCACTAGGGGAAGCGCGGAGCTCGGCGCCCAGCAGCTCCCTGGACCCGCTGCCAGAAGACAGGCTGGGGGGTCCGGGAAGGGGCCCGGAGCCAGGAGGCCCTCCTGTGCTCTTGGTGAAGATGCCGCTGATAAACTTGAGCATCTTGCGATCACGAGTGGACGCTCGGCCCCCCTCCCGGCCCCGTTTCAGCCCTGGAGCTGGAGGCTCCAGAGTGATTGGAGGTGCAGGCCCAGGGGGCTGCGCGGAAGCGGCGGTGACAGCAGCGCCTGGAGTCGGAGTTGGTGGGAGGGTTAGCGGAGGAGGAGAACCGGCAGGCTGTCCCGGATGCAAGTCACTGTTGTCCAAGGTCTTACTCTTGCCTTTCCGAGGAGACAACTTCCCTCGGGCTCCGGCCCCAGCCCCGACCCCACCAGAGGTCGCAGCTGTAGCGCCCCCTCCCTCGGCGGCGGCGGCGGTGGCGGCTGCAGAGGCAGAAACTCCAGTCCCGGCGCTGCTCTTTGACCCCTTGACCCTGGGCTTGCCCTCGCTTTCGGGCCATGACAGGCGGCTACCCGCGCCCTTGCCCCCGCCGGCTTTGGCTCCACTCGTGGTCACGGTTTTGCAAGGCTTGGGAGCCGGCGGAGGAGGCGCCACCTTGAGCCTCCGGCTGCCGGTGCCAGGATGCGGAGAGGATGAGCCAGGGACGCCGCCGCCCGCCCGGCCTTCGGGCTCCGGGCCGCCCCAGCTCGGGCTGCTGAGAAGGGGGCGCCGGGAGGAGGTGGGGGCGCCCCCAGGCTTGGGGTCGGGGCTCAGCCCCCCGGAGAGCGGGGGTCCCGGAGGGGCGGCCCAGAGGGAGAGGCGGCGGCCGGGAGCGGGGGAGACTGGGCGGGCCGGACTGGCCGGAGCCGGGGACAGGGCTGGGGGCTCCGCGCCCCCGGTGCCCGCGCTGCTGGTGCTGATCCACAGCGCATCCTGCCGGTGGAAGAGACGTTCGTGCCGCTTCTTGCCCGGCTCCTCCGCACCTCGGGGGCTGCCAGGATCCCCAGTCTCGCAGCCTCTGGCACCGGCGGCGCCGACCGCGGCCGCAGACGGAGAAGGCGGCGGCGGAGGCACCGACTCGAGCTTAACCAGGGTCAGCGAGATGAGGTAGGTCGTTGTCCGGCGCTGAAGCGCGCCCGCGCCCCGGCTCATGGGGCCCGGAGACCCCCGAGCTGGGGAGGGGAGGGGACTCCCCCGGACTGCCTCAGGGGGGCCCGGCCATGGGGCCGCCCTGCTCGCTGCCCCCAGCCCCTGGACCCCTCTGAGCCCCCGGCCCGGCTCCGCTGTCGCCGCCGCCTCCGCCGCCTCCGCTTGCGCCCCCCTCCCATCACATGGGGCGCCCCCTCCCCATGCTCCCCGCCCTGCGCCCCCACCCTCTTGGAGCCCCGGGACCTTGGTGCTGCTCCAGGGAGGCGCGCCGGACCGTCCACCCCGGCCTGGGTGGGGGCGCTGAGATGGGTGGGGGAGGGCGGGGAGGACAGTAGTGGGGGCAAATGGGGGAGAGAGAGGAAAAGGGGGCAGAAAAGGGGACCAGAGGCTAGGGGAAAAGAACCAGTGCGGGGGAGGCAGGGGCAGGGAATTGGGGCTCAAGGGACAGGGGCCGCGGATGCGGTCGGAGAGAGGGTCTTGAGGAGGGTGGGAAGCTAGTGGGGCTGGCCGTGCGGGGGATTCGCAGGGGCGCGGGGAGGATGCTGGGGATGGAGATACAGGAGGCAGCGGGGGAGGAAAGAGGGAACGGGAGGTGGGTGGGAACCCACGGGTCTGGGGTCTGGGAGGGGAGGGGCGTGAGATCCGGGCGAAGAGTCCGGGGGCCTCGCCCGGGCTCGGCTCGGTCCGGATGCGCGCTGTGTCCGGGCGCTCCCCTCACATTGAGGAGGAGGCGGCCCCCAGGCCCCCCCACCCTATCTCCCCCCCACCTTTTCTCCACCAGCACCGATGTCTGCGAGGGCGGTGCAAAATCCAGGACTGGATTTCTCTCCCAAATCCTGGGCTGGATTTCCTGGGACTTGGACTCACCTCCTCCAACAACCTAGCCCCCTCCTCTCGCACACCAAGGTTAGGAAGCTCGCGACTGCGAGGTATGGCATTTAGAGATAAGGGTGAAAATCGATCTATTGGGTGAACAGGCCGCGGTGAACAGAGCAAATCCAGGGTCACTGTCAATTCTAGGGAAGCTGAAGTGGGAAAGCGGGGGCCCTGAAATCCCTTCCCCCAGGATCTCGTCTCCCCCAGGTACCTGGACGCCTTCCCTTTCTCATGACCCAACTCCCTTTCCCACTCACACCCCCACACTTAATACTTTGATGAGGCCAAGACTTGAGCTCGACTGTCCCAAAGTGAACTTGGAAAATGTTCCCCAGGGATGGGGACAAACTTAGCAGGGTAGGAGAGAGGGGAGAGATCTGAGTGCTGGAGAAGCCCAGGCCACAGGGTAAGTCAAAGGCTCCAGCTCTAGGAGGAGGGAGAAGGATGTGTCTTAGACTGATACCCCCCCCATGCCAAAATGCATCCAGTCTCCATAGCAACCGTAGCTCCAAGAGTGCCTCAGAAACAGCGGGCAGAAGCAGAGAGGGATCCGTGTGTATGGTGGGTGGGAGACCAACCGGGGGATGATGAATTAGTGGAGGCACTGCCCGCAAACCTGGTTACTCAAAGGTGGGGGATTTCACTCCCCAAGTATAAGGACCCTTCAGTTGAGGCAGAGAGAGCCAGCCTCTTCAGAGTTCCCTTTCAGTCTCCTGAGGTTTGCTGAGTGGGATTCTTACGGAAGGCTAAAGAGGAGGCAGATGAGTGAATGGAAACCGTCTGCTCCTTGTCCCCCACACCTCTAGGGGTCTTGGAGTTCAAGGCTGTCTATCCTCCAGCCAGGTGAGAATCCTGAAGTGGTTAAGCCAAAGTGGAAAAGAGGTTGAGACCCCTTGGGGGTGGGGTAAGATGGGCGAAAGAAGTTCTCTCTGCAGCCTTGGAGACCCCTTCCCAGGACTTGGGGAGTCACAGCGGTCCCCTGATTTGGCATCCCACCCTCCTGACGCAGCTGAGACTATAATAAGTGCTGCCGTGGGCGGCTCTTGGAGGCAGGAGCCCGCAGCGTGCTCGGCCTGGTGGGGGGCTGAGGGTGCGGGGGGGGGGGGGGGGGGGGGGGGCGGCGCTGAGCCAGGATGCCACGAGCCCTTTGTTCTCCTAGAGGCCTGTACCCAATCCCTCCAGTGTTCTGTCCTGGGGCTCAGCAGCTTCTCCCTCCCTCCCTACAGAACCAGGATGACACCATCCCCAGGACAGGAGACCCTTCAGTAATGTTTTTTGATGGAGATGGTGAAGGAGAATTGTTGGCTCTGGTTTAAACTTCCCTCCTTTGATGGCCTCAGTTTTCCTTTATGTTCAATGGGAACAGAATACTAATTCTTAGAGAAGGAGTAAAACAAATCACTTATGAGGAGTGGAGCCTTCTCAGGGATTTCAGCCTCCACCCCTCCTCACCTCCCTCCCTCTCCAGAGGGAGCACAGCTTTTCTCCCTGGCCTAAACCACTCTTCTTTATTATTATTATCATTATCATTTTTGACAGGGGTGGGGCATAGAGTTCCTCCCTAGGAGGCCCCATGGGCCACTCCCCCTTGGTCTGCCTTTCCAAACACTAAGGCTGTCAGGGGAGACTTCAGGTGTAGTTCCTGGCAAAGGGTGTGGGACAGGAGGTTAGACGGGCACTAGCCTCCGAAGAGCAATAGGAAGGGGATCATCAGCTGGTCCCACTAGGCATCCAAAGCAAACCGTTCCTTCCCCAAGTTATACTCTGGTGTACCAGCAGAGAGGTCTGGCAGGAAGTGTCCTTGAGGGAAAGAATGATCTGTTGACCCCCCCAGGTAGGCAGGTAACAATGGAGAGGACTGAAATGGCTGAAAGAGATCAGGATATGATGGAAGAAGTGCTTCCACCAGATAACTTTCATGAGCAAAGAAGGCTGCTTTTGTTAGCTCTTTGCCACATCAGAGGTGAATGAAATGAGAGCGAGCTGGAAACAACCTCCAGTTCCACCAGTTCGTCAGTGGTAGGGCCTTGTGGATGGAGAGAAGCTGTTCCTGCCAGGGCTCCACCACAGGATTGAAGGCTGGGGTGGGCAGGAGGATGTGGCGGATGGTGTTGCCATGGCAGCACTTCCTCCCTGTGTTGTCATCACTTGCTCTAATGGCACTAAGGAGGTAGAGCGGAAGGTGTGTGGGGGGAAGACAGGAACAGGAGCAAGGGGAGGAGAGGGGACCAAGAAGAGTTCTGGGGACCTATCTGCACTCTGGCTCTGCAAAGCATGGTGTGTTAGAGTTAGTATGCGCTTGGGAGCCTAAGATTCTCTGCATGGTGTACTTCAATGTGCATGCGTGTGTGTGTGTACGTGTGTGCATGTGTCTCTCTACAGCTGGAGAACAAGAGGTCACTGATCCTTAGTGGGTCCTGGGAATGAAATCATTATCCAGTCCCAGAACCTGCTGCTCCAGACTGCTTCCTGTTCTGGACTCCCCAGGCAGGGACCAAGTCTACCATGAGTCTGTCACAGCCTATCTTCCTCATGCTCACACATTTCTTCATTGCCAAGAAGGTCAGCTCAACAGGGACCTGTATTTTGATCTCCTGGGAGAAGGATCAGAGCAGGGAAAGAGACAGAATGATACCTCCCGTGTCTTTTTCCATCCTCCCTAAATGTATTCTTCCCCAGAGTCCCAGCTCCATCTTGGGGACTAGGAAGTAGCCGACTGGGAAGTGATATATGATACAGCTAACCCTTCTATGCACCTGCTAGTCCCTGATACACCCAAGTTGAGGGCTGACCTTTCTCTTACCTTGAATGCTGTCTATTGAGGCCTGGATGCTGTCCTGAAGTTCAGGGTCGTCCACTCTCTCTGCCAGCTTCCTGAGGCGTTTTAGAGCCTGCTTGGCCACCTCATGTCGTTTGACTTCTGCTCTCACTGCAGCTACAACGAACTGCCTCTGGGCATGCATGTTGCCCAGACCTGTCTTTCCAGGCTAACAACCACCTCTGGTCCTGAGGCCCATGGCCCTACAGCCCCCAAACCTCAGAAGGCCCCTTCTGCTGTGCCCAGAACTCCCCGCCCCTGCCCGCCCTTCCGTCTATAGACCTCACTTCCTGACTGGTGAGTTTCAAACCCACAGCCTGGGACAGCACTACCTCCTGCACCTCCCACCCCCTCTAGTGTTGGCCCATCAGCCCTGCCAGCCAGCCCCTGCTATGATTTCCCAGCCAGGTGGATGGAGAGATCTTAACAGTGTCCCAGGGCCTCCTGTGGGAGGTGGTTAATTAAAATGGGTGTTGGTTCTGGGAGAATATGGCAAGCTAGGTCCCAGGTGCAATCCTAAACTCTTGATGACTTGCAGATTTCGAACTCTCACAGGAATTCATGCACACTTGGTCTGTTACCTTCAGAGCCCTGCATTCTAGTGTACACTTGTACCCATCGCCCTCTCTACATATCTCAATGAGCTCTGTATCCTTACGTCTTACAACGTAACCCTTTTTCAGTCAGCTACCCACTGAGGCCACCTCCTGTTTAAAAGGGCCAAGTGAGGCCAGGCGTGGTGGCTCATGCCTGTTATTCCAGCACCTTGGGAGGCTGAGGCAGGAGAATCACTTGAACCCAGGAGGTGGAGGTTGCAGTGCATTGCACTGCAGCCTGGGTGACTTAGTGAGACTCCATGTCAAAAATAAATAAATAAATAAATAGGCCAAGTGATTATGGGGAAAATGAGTTCTGAAGGAGGAAAGTAACCTATAAAAAGACAAAAACTACCATGTTCCATGTTCAATCAGTTTCATAATAATTAACATGTCTATAACACTTAATAGTTTACAACCTACTTTCATATATATTATCCTCATGACAGCCCTGAGGGGTAAGATTATTTATACCTATTCTGAATAAAAGGAAACTAAGGCTCAGAGAAGCCATTAAGAGGTGAAACAAAGACATGGATTTAGGTCTTCTGATTTTATTTTTACTTTTTATTTTTATTTTTTACCAAGCACATAAAGCCCAGATTGATTATAATTTTGATACCCCTTTCACTACACCACACAACCAAAATGCTTGTCAGCCAGTTCCCCTTCTAATACCATTGTCTTGCCCTTGATTTAGGACCTGAAAGAAAAGAAGGTAGATGAGGAATTGAAGGAGACAATGAAGATGAGAGTTGGGGTAGGAAGGGGATGTAGGTGGGGAGTGAGGGGGTGGGAGGTGGGAGGTAGTGGGTAGTTTGACTTAATTACTTTGTTTACACTGGACGCCTGTAATCCTAGCACTTTGGGAGGCCCAGGCAGGCAGATCACCTACGGTCAAGAGTTTGCCACCATCCTGGCCAACATGGCAAAACCCTGTCTCTACTAAAAATACAAAAAAAAAAGCTGGGTGTGGTGGTGGGCAGCTGTAATTCCAGGTACTCGGGAGGCTGAGCCAGGCAGGAGAATTGTGTGAACCCGGGAGGTGGAGGTTGCAGTGAACTGAGATCGTGCCACTGCACTCCATCCTGGACTACAAAGGAAGACTCTGTCTCAAAATAATAATAATAATAATAATAATAATAATAATACATTACCTTGTTTCAAGACCCAAACACCTCTCTGGCCCTGTCAAATATCTCTTCTGCATACCTTTTTGATATTAATTTCTGAAAGTTTATATCAATACCGTGTAGTTACAGATAAGGGAATTAAGGTTGGAATTGCCCACAGGAACCTGTAAAATGACCTGAAAAGTAATAATTAACATTGAGTGTTTACTATGTGCCAGGTACTCTTCTAAGTATTCTACATATATTAACTCATTTAATTCTCACAACCCAAGAGGTAGGTGTGTTGTTATTTATCCCCATTTTACAGATGAGGAAACAGGCACAGACAGTTTCTAAGCGCCTGGCCAAAGGTTACACAGCTAGAAGTGGCAATCCAAGTGGCAATCTGACTGTGGCAGTAGACTATAGAATCTAAGTACACACAAACATAAATCATTCTGTTGAGTTGATTAGAGGGTTTTCTTTTTTGTTCCTACTGTTTCTTTCTCCTGGGGAGAGAAGGATTATGCCTTTCCCTACCCCCGTGAAAAGGACGGTTTGTCAAAGCACTTACTAGATAATAAAGTTACTGATCAGTCCACCCGTAAGTGAAAAGGTGGAGACTCCTTCCCCTTATATTTATTTATATCCAAGACTCTTCCTCTTGCCTGTCATTTTTTGCAAGCCCTGGATCAGGCGTGTACTCTGAAAATGCTGAGCACACCCGTGTGTGCACTTGTGGCAATGCCACACACAGGAATGCGCTGGCCTGAGGCCGCTATTTCCACACTGAATTTCTGGTATATTCACACCCCTTTTAGGAGGGTATATGGTAGAGGACATGGGTACTGGCGGACACACAAACGTATGATGATTTGCTGGGTGTTGCTGTGTCCAATCCGCGGACTCTGTGGCCGGGCTAAATAAGCTCAATATGTGGCTCCTTTGGGTGTTCCCGAGCGTGACGCATTAACAAAACAATGGCGTCATCATGAAGTCACTGCAGCACAGGGGGAAGGGAGGGCGGAAGGGCCCTCCTTCTACCGGTGGAGCCCTTTCTGCCCAGCTCTCGGAGCGGCCCCCCACCTGCCCCTCCCGCCGTGTCCCCTTCACCTAAATTCCTCCAGAGCCGTCTCCCTCGAATTAGCCCTCTCCTAACTCCGACCACAGAAAGCTCAGCTTTCAACTCAAGCTTTTGGAGTTTAGACTGTTGTCCCTGAGAGAATCTCTAGAAGCCCTGCCCCTAGTTTTCAGTTTCGCCCAATGAAAAAACAAGAGGAGGAGGACAGAAGGCGGGTCAGTGACGTAATGCGGGCTGATTGGCATGCAGGCCTTGGACGTCCAGGATTAGCCACGCATTTCGCCAATCCAGAGGCAGGGGAGGGACGGTGCAGGCGCAGAGAATTGGGTTTGGCTGGCCTCGATTTAAAGAGACAGAAGCTGTCGGGGTCCTGGAAGACGGTCCCCAATACCCTCCCCCCAAGTCCTTGGGACCACTTGGGTCCCCAGAGCTGGGGAGATGGTTTGCGGCGGCTTTGCCTGCTCCAAGAATGCGCTTTGCGCTCTCAACGTGGTCTACATGGTGAGGTTTTGGAGGTGGGGGAAGCTTTCGGGCGGAAAGGCCCCGTGGGGAGAATCTCCAGGGTACTTCCGGTGGGGAAAGGGGTGTATAGGGGTTCCGGGAAGATTCCCAGGAACTTCCGGCGAAGAGGGAATTCCTGGGGACGTCCGTGGGAGAGGGAAGACTACCGGTTGATGAAGGGGTTTGTCTGGGGGTGGGGGAATGAACTTAAGGCCGTGGGCATAAGTTCCATCCCTCCCTCCTTTGAACCTCAGTTTCTCCCAAAGTAGAAGTGATAGGATGATCCTGAGGGTTCAGCTTTTGTATTTATAGTACTATCCCTGCCACCCCCTATACCCCATCCCAGCCATTCTAACCTTTGGGAATGCCCAGGGATGCTCCTGGTGGCGATAGCACCACCCCCGCCCCGCCCACCCCCCTCCCTCCCATTCACACACCATTTTATTATTCCTTCCCCATCCCCGCCCCCAAGTCCTCTTGTAATGGCCTTGGGCCGTGCTCATGCTAGAATTTTTGAGATGTATCCTGCTCTTTCTTTGTAGCTGGTGAGCTTGTTGCTCATTGGAGTGGCTGCTTGGGGCAAGGGCCTGGGTCTGGTGTCCAGCATCCACATCATTGGCGGAGTCATTGCTGTGGGAGTCTTCCTTCTCCTTATCGCAGTGGCTGGACTGGTGGGTGCTGTCAACCACCACCAAGTCCTGCTGTTCTTTGTATCCTGACCTGAAGTGATGGGGGCAACTGGGCTCTTGGGAGGGCTGTCATCTATGGAAGATGTTAAAAGGGTAGGGGACCTCAGGGATTTTGGACATGTCTCCTTGCCCTGCCCTGTCCCATAATCTACGAAACAAAAGCTGATTTTATTGCTTTCAATTTGACATGGTGGTATAAGTTCTATGAACAGATGAGACCAGTTATAGATGGAACATAAAGGAATCTAGGACTTTTTTCCATAACCTTTCCTCTCAGTACATGATCATCCTTGGTTTGGTCTTCATCTTCCAATTTGTAATCTCTTGCTCATGTCTGGCTATTAACCGAAGCAAACAGGTAAGACAGTACCCTTTCAAGTACTTACTTGCTTTTTAAAATTTTCCTCTTAACCTCAAAACTGCTTCCTTAGTCTGGCCCCAGCTACCCAAAGATCATCCTTAGGTGCACTGCTTCTGGCCCCTTGGGCTATTTGCTTCCTCTGGAATGTCTGGTTAATTTTTCATGAGGATGATCTAGAGAACCTGAAAAGGTAGATATGTATTGTGTCTATAATTGTGGCACACCGTTATGCTTCTGGTTGACTTCTTTTGCTGGACTAGGGAAATTGAGGCACTTGAACTGATACTGGGATGTAGGGAGACTTAATTTCTCTCTGCCCATATCCTCCAGACAGATGTCATCAATGCTTCTTGGTGGGTCATGAGCAACAAGACTCGGGATGAACTGGAAAGAAGTTTTGATTGTTGTGGCTTATTCAACCTCACAACCCTGTACCAACAAGATTATGATTTCTGCACTGCAGTGAGTGTGTTGGGGGTGGTGCAGCAGCCAGGGGAGGTAGGAAACTGGGTAAGGACAATGCCCAAGTTGGCAAATTTAGTTCGAATGTCATTGTTTCTCGAGAAGCCCTCTTGTATTGGGGCTGTGTATTGGTGGGGGGTGGGGGTGGATAAAGAGGCTGGGGAATTAGCCAAGTCGGATTTTAGTTTGTAGGACGCTGGTCAGATAATAGGAAAGTTTCTAGAGACATTCGGCATAGGTATTGGTGACTAGCAACTTTACATTAGCAACTTTGCATTCTTCACACACACGTTTTATCCTCAGATCTGCAAGAGCCAGAGCCCCACATGCCAGATGTGTGGAGAAAAGTTTCTTAAGCATTCAGATGAAGCCCTGAAAATCCTAGGGGGTGTTGGACTCTTCTTTAGCTTTACAGAGGTACATTCTCCAGTTTCCTCATGCACATCCTTTTCAACTTGAGACTGAGAATTGATTGATGCTTCTCTCTCCCTTTGTTCCTACAGATCCTTGGTGTTTGGCTAGCAATGAGATTTCGGAATCAGAAGGATCCTAGAGCCAACCCCAGTGCCTTTCTATGAGACTTTGGATCCTTCTGACTTCTCTTCTGCTCTAAGCTTTCTCTTCCTCCCTTAGGGAATATCTAGGGTCTGTAACCATTTTGGTTTGAGAAAAAGGAAAGGCCCCTTGTCAAATCCTCTAAAATTGATGGAATAGCAAGACTTTATGGCTTGACATATTTTAGTGGGAGCCAGACTATAAGGAATAAAAGGAAAAACTTTCTCCCTCTCTCTCCAAAAGGATATGGGAAACTTCTGAGGGTACATAGGATGGGCTGGAGTCATTCTTAGCTGTTTCCCCTCCTCCGTCCATATGCTGGATCACCTCAACATACTCTGGGGTGTGGCTCTAAGGGTAAATCAGGGACAGAGCCAAGGAGAAAACCACCAAGAGCTCTTTCCTGTAATAAGCAGGACCCAGTTTGAGAAAGTTCAGTGAATATAAAAAAGCCATTTAAAAATCTATATATATATATATATATTTTTTGACATTGAGTCTTGCTCTGTTGCCCAGGCTGGAGTGCAATGGCATGATCTCAGCTCACTGCAACCTCTGCCTCCCGGGTTCAAGCGATTCTCCTGCCTTAATCTCCCAAGTAACTGGGATTACAGGTGTGCGCCACCACGCCCGGCTAATTTTGTATTTTTAGTAGAGACAGGGTTTCACCATGTTAGTCAGGCTGGTCTCGAACTCCTGACCTCAGGTGATCCACCCGCGTTGGCCTCCCAAAGTGTTGAGATTATAGGTGTGAGCCACCGTGCCCCGCCCTAAAATCCATATTCAAAGAAGCAATTTCTGTTCCTTTCTAAGCTTTGTCAGTCAAGGGGCTCCACTGACTTGCTAGGCCCTGTAACTTAACCAGTCTTTGAGGTTTTGCAGGAAAGTCCCTTCTTCCAAGTGGTTATTCCAAATCGCACAATGGCAAAGCCAAACAGAGGAAGAAACATTAAAAAAAAAAAAAAAGACCATTATTTCTTTGTTTTGTTTTTCCTGTATAAAAAAGGACCCCAAATATAAAGGTAGGGAGAGGGACAAGTGGGAACATACCCCTTAGTGTAGAGAAATAGTGGGCCAGGAGAAGGAGAAGCCTCAAAAGGAGAGGTAGGAGGGAAATGTTAAGGCAGCAAAGTAATCTCTGTAGAAAGATGGAGGAGGAGCCTCCACAGCCTCAGAGATAAAGGCAAAGATTGCCCTCTCAGTGTCCAGAAGGGAAATGGCAGCTTTTCTTCCTTCCATGGCAGCCACTCCATTGCTCACTCCGGATTACCTTCATCCTTATGTAGATAAGAGTGCTGCAGAGCTCGAAAGGCAGAGATTCGCTTGTGTGGGTTAAAAGTCAGCATTTCCTGAGGGGAGAGGCAAAGGTCAGAAAACCATGAAGAAAACTGAGAGAGATTTCTACCCACCCATGACAATACCTGGGATGAGTTCTCTTCTTTTTTTTTTTTTTTTTTTGAGACAGAGTCTCGCTCTGATGCCCAGCCTGGAGTGCAATGGTATGATCTCAGCTCACTGCAACCTCTGCCTCCTGAGTTCAAGTGATTCTCCTGCCTCAGCCTCCCAAGTAGCTGGGATTACAGGCGTGCACCACCACGCCCGGCTTATTTTTGCATTTTTAGTAGAGACAAGGTTTCAACACGTTGGCCAGGCTGGTCTCCCAACTTCTGACTTCAGGTGATCTGCCCACCTTGGCCTCCCAAAGTGCTGGGATTACAGGCGTGAGCCACCACGCCTAGCCAGGATGGGTTCTCTTCCACATCCCTCTCTGTGGGTGGCCATCTGCAGCTATAATAAAAACTACAGCCCATCTACCAACCAAGTTTCATTAACCACAGTGGCCAGGGCCCTGCACACTGCTCTATTTCTTTCCCCAGTCTCTCCCTGTGCCCACAGCCATCTCCAGTACCAGCAGCAGCTGTGCTCCCGACTCCTCCATCTCAGGTACCACCGACTGCACTGGGCGGGGCCCTCTGGGGGGAAAGGCTCCACGGGGCAGGGATACATCTCGAGGCCAGTCATCCTCTGGAGGCAGCCCAATCAGGCTGTGGGGGACAGGAGAACTCTGGTCAGGAGGGTCCTCCAGTTCCCATCCCCATGGGCAGAGCCAGTTGCCATCCTGGGCTTAGCAGAAAGAGGACTGAGAATAGAAAATCTTTTTCTCCCACGTTGGTCACTTACTCAAAGATTTTGCCCAACTGGTCAGCTTCAGAGTTTCCACAGAAGAGAGGCCTAAGGTGAGAAGGGACATAAGGTAGCAGTCATTTTCAAAGATATCTTAGTTGAATGGTTACTGCTTAGTGGCCCAAAATAGAAAGCACAGGGGATAAAGGTCGATAATTCCAGCACTTTGGGATGCTGAGGTGAGAGGACTGCTTGAGCCCAGGAGTTCCAGATCAGCCTGGGCAAGCAAGACCTTGTCTCTTAAAAAAAAAAAAAAAAAAAAAAAAAAAAAAAAAATTGCTGGGCACAGTGGCTCACGCCTGTAATCCCAGCACGTTAGGAGGCTGAGGCAGGCGGATCATGAGGTCAAGAGATTGAGACCATTCTGGCCAACATGGTGAAACCCCGTCTCTACTAAAAATACAAAAATTAGCTGGACGTGGTGGCACGCACCTGTAGTCCCAGCTACTTGGGAGGCTGAGTCAGGAGAATCACTTGAACCTGGGAGGCGGAGGTTGCAGTGAGCTGAGATCGCACCACTGCACTCCAGCCTGGCGACAAGGCGAGACTCCGTCTCAAAAAAAAAAAAAAAGCCAGTCATGGTGGCATGCACCTATAGTTTCTGCTACTCAGGAGGCTGAGACGGGAGAATTGCTTGAGCCCAGGAGATAGAGGCTACAGTGAGCTGTAATTGGGCCATTGCACTCCAGCCTGGGTGACAGAGTGAAACCTTATTGCAAAAATAAATAAATAAATAAAAGAGAATAAAGGGATATGAAGTTCCTAATTCTAGAACATTTCAGAGCTTTCTGCTATGGGCAAAGTAGTCAGTAGTATGCAAGTAAAAGAATGGGGCCAGGTCCAGTAGTTCACGCTTGTAATCCCAGCACTTTGGGAGGTAGCAGTGGGAGGACTGCTTGAGTACAAGAGTTCAAGACCAGCCTGGGCAATATACTGAGACCCCCCCCCTCTCTACAGAAATATTAAAAAACTAGCTGGGCATGGAGTGTCAGCTACTTGGGAGGCTGAGATGGGAGGATCACTTGAGCCCAGGAGGTTGACACTGCAGTGAGCTGTGATCATGCCATTGCAATCCAGCCTGAGCAACAAAGCAAGCCCTGGTCTCAAAAAAAAAAAAAAAAAAAAAAAGAAAAAGAAAAAGAAAGAATGGGCAGGGTGTGGACGTGGTTTATGAACAAGCAATTTGGGGAATTCAAGGTGGTCCAGGGTATGTGGGTCCCATACTTTCGACGAAACATCTCTGCAAAGATACAGCCAACACTCCACATGTCCACAGGTGTTGCATATGTGGACTGCAGAAGAACTTCCGGAGCTCGGTACCAGAGTGTAACAACCTAAAGAGAATAGGAAGAATGGATGGGGACTCCATGGGTTACCACAAAACACAACTTGCTTGACTGAACACATGAAGCACATGACTTCTCAATTGCTACAGGCAATCACTCTCCTACTCCCAACCAGAACCCATTTTGGTACCATCTTTCTACTGACCACAGGTGTAAGTGCCATCTGGTAGCTGTAGATTCTGGCCAGGCCAAAGTCAGCCAGCTTGACTGTTCCACCACTTGTCACCAGAATGTTCTCTGGCTTCAGATCTCGGTGAACGATGCAATTTGCATGAAGGAAATCTAGGCCTCTTAGAAACTGGCGCATCAAATCCTAGTTTAGAAGGGGGAGGTACAGATGCACTGGAAACTAGGCACCATACCTGAAATCCCAGGAGGTTTTACTACAAAGGTCCCAATCCACCTCTCAATGCCTACCAACCCCACTCACCTTGATGGTCTCGGCTGGCAAGCCTGGTGGGGGTGCTTTGTCCAGATACGTCCTTAGGTCTTGGTCTACATGCTCAAACACCAGGGTTACCTTGATCTCCCGGTCAGTTCGGGATGTGGCACAGACGTCCATCAGCCTGGCCAGAGTAAATGCTCACTTTTCAATCCCCTTTAACCCAACGTGGCCTCTCATTATTTCCTCAGGGTCCCCACTTCTCTACAGATCACCACACCCCACCTATAGGCTGTCTTTTCCCTTTACTCCCCACTCCCCTCGTCACCACCTTCTCACCGGACTACATTGGGATGTTCAAAAGCCTCCAGTCGCCTCAGTAAGGCCACCTCCCGAACTGTGCTGATGGGAAGGCCTCCTCCAGCTCCTCCTCCATTGGGGACTCTCACACTCTTGAGGGCCACAAAGTGGCCACTGTGGGGATCACGGGCCTTGTACACTGTCCCATAGGCACCGACACCAATTTCAGCCACTGGCTCATATCGAGAGGTAGCCATTCTCAGATCAAGGGCGACCCTACAATCACAGACTCCTATCACCAAAAGTCCCTTACAGAATTAGGATGGTATGAGCCTGCAGCAACAAAAGGACTCCCAAAAAAAAGCACAAAGAGCAACACTAGCATCCCATCCCCCGCTCGCAGTCTTCCTTGGGGCCGGCCCCAGAGATAACACAATGACTCAATTCCAACCCCTCCAGCCACGTGAGGCCCTGCAATAAAAAACGCATTTTCCTTTGGGACAATCGCGCCCTGCACAAAGATCACACATGACACATGCCTTGCATCAAAGATCCTACACCTCAGTCCCTAAAATTATACTTTCCCATGACCACAAAGGCCCCACTTCCCGCCCTTGAGCGACCCCTCCATAACCAGCTCGAGAAACGAACGCGTGGAAAACTGTGAGGGGGGCGGGCACTGGTTCTCATTCCCGGGAAGGGACTGCACTTACCTCACGCCAGGCCGGGGTGCTGCGGGGGCGGCCCGTTATCGGGGCCCCGGAGCTGGTTCCTACGGCCCCATACACCCAAGCTCGGTCCGGGGCAGCTGGACGCAGAGGGCCCGACCATAGACACAGGCCGCAAGCTAGAGAGGCCCCCTCACCCCCACCCTCACCATGTGACCAGCTGCCAAAGAGGCGCGCGGAAACTGGGAGGGCGGGGCGAACGCCGGACGTTCTGGGCACGTGACTGCCACCCATGCGCGGAGGGGTGGCCAGGAGCCGCTTTGACGGGGAGGAGGGCGAAGAGTGTAAGGGGGCGGAGGGGCGATGGTAGCCACGTGATCTGTTGCTATCACACGTGACCGCTTGACATTGCTCTGAGGAGCAGAGGTGTGGTTACGCGGCGGGCACGTGACTGGCTGCCACAACCCCCGCCGCGGGGGGGCGCGGTGAGGGGACAAGAGAGGGTGGAGCCCGAGGCGGTGCCATGGCAACCTAGGCCACCCAGAGCCCAACTCCCGGCTGAAGGATTGTCTCACTACCGGTCTGAAGGCTGAACTCCAGTCTCACTACCGGTCTTTCAGCCTGTCTACATTGGGGAGGGAATGGGAGTTGGGGTACCAGAGGTGATGCTGTCACCTTTTCGCTCTACCATGATAAAACATACTCTCATTTGTGTCATTGATTCATTCATTAATTCTACAACATTTTACTGAGTGCTTGCTTCCAGTGTGTATGTGGGTTTTTATTTTGTTTCTGGTGTCTGTCACTGGCCCTTTAAAGTAGTGGTACGACTATCTAGAAAGATGTAGCCAACAATGGGGTCTTCTAAAATAGGGAGTAAACAATGCCCATTTGAGGGCAAAACTACGATTAAAGGACGGACAGAAGGCAGATTAATACAGTAATCCAACAGGTTCAGTGACAAGGTAATGCCCCCTCTTTTCTCAACTTCCAAATCTCCCTGGGAGTGTTAATGCAAAGACCTGAGGCCATCTGGCAGAGAAGTTATTAATGAGCAGGAGACAGGAATACTTGACCTTTAAGTTTTTTTTTTTCCCCAGTAGGACGGTTCTATGATTATGTGATATTTATATATGTGTATATATACTTCTATGTATATATGTATGTATATATTATTTATTACATGTAATATATAAGATTACATGTAATCTTATACATGTAAGGAGTGTACATGTGCAAGAAAGTTACCACCACACCCCCTGCACCCTCCAGACCACCACAATGAATGAAAATGACATGTCTCCTTCTGTAAACCTTGTGACTGCTCATTGGGAGTCATTGTGCTTCCCTCTTTTTCCCTAGTGCCTCTTTCTTAGCACTTAGCGGTGTCCAGAACACACTTTTTCCCAAATGGCCTCTGCCCACAGACACCGAGGTAGACGTAGGTAGATTTCTCCTACTTTCTTTGTTTTATTGGCTCCAAGGTCTTCATGTCCTAGCCCTTTGAGGGTATGGGAGTAAAGGAGGAAAGCGGTTAGTGTCTCATTTGTGAGAATTTGTGTAAAATCTAAAGCCATTTTATTACCCTATTTGCCACTCCTTCCACTCTAACTTGTTTTCCTTAACCATCTGGCTGAGAATATAAGAGTTCAAACTAGAAGATGAATATAAACCGTGATTTAGAGCAAAATGGAATACATGTTAATACAGATGCCCCCTCTTTCCATCCTGATACTTGTAGTCCTGGGCCCCTCCTAGCAAGGGCAGCTGAAACACTAGTAAGAAAAATCTCAAGGACTGAACTGACTAAGGGGCTCAAGAGGTGAATGTTTTATTGGCTACCTTGCTAGGGGTGGGTGCTTTGTAAGCCTTTTGGAGGCGAAGATAAGTGTCTAAGTTTTTCAAACTCCCTTCCCACACCAGCATTCCCCACTTCAGCCTCACCTTCCACATAAGCCCTTCGCACCCTTACTCTCTTTACAACAGAAGCCGTCTTCTCTGTCTGCTTGGGTCCCAGCCTCTTTTTCTGATTCATTCATTAGTCCATCCAAAACATTTGAATACTTCATGGGAACATTACTGTCTCTCCATCACTTTCTATTGAGGAACCTTAATTTGGCAGTCTGTCCCAGGCTCTGTCCCCTCCCTTCTTCTGTTAATTACTCTTTCACTAATTAATTTTTTTCCCAGTGCGTTTGACCCAATGAGCTCCCCTGGAATCCCTTTTCCCTCAGCTTTGCAAAGGGAAGGAGAGGGAGAATGTAAGTGTAAGGCAGAAAAAAATGTGATGAGGGTAGAGCTTTTTCTCAGAGTGAAGGCTCCATAAGAGCAAAGGGTAAGTGTGTGCGTTGTTCACTTCAATGTAGTGGAGGTGAGGGCAGGAGAGTACCAGGAAAGACACTCCCATCCCTTTAGCACTTCTACCTCCCCTGCTCACTCACCTCCTTCACACATTACAATCACAGGCTTCTGTTTCTCAGACAACGCGACTCCATTCCTTACACACCGCTCTTTCCCAGTCCCCATCGAGCACACTTTTCAGCCCTTTGGGTAAAGTGTATATTGCTTGAGTCCCTCCCTTGCCCATGTACCTCCTTCACACCTCCGACGCTTTAACAGCTCTTTCTTTGCACATTCCCATTTTGCACAAGCCTCTCCCTCCCCGGTACACCTGCGTCCTTTGACCACTCACCTTCCATGCTCACCCGTTCATCTCCCACTCCCAGACACACACCTAGTCTATTCGTGTGCACACTCCCCTTCCTTGGCCACTCCCCTTCCTCCACCCTCTTCGGGCTCTCACACTTGCCCCCGCCCCTGGGGACACCTGCTCGTGCGGGGCAGGGCGGGGATGCGCAGC
Organism: Macaca thibetana thibetana; assembly: GCF_024542745.1. Taxonomy (NCBI): domain Eukaryota; kingdom Metazoa; phylum Chordata; class Mammalia; order Primates; family Cercopithecidae; genus Macaca; species Macaca thibetana. The sequence goes on from NC_065588.1 coordinate 54,066,764, forward strand.
CGCGGCCCCTTCTGCTCTCCCCCTCCCCGCCCCGCCCCTCCCTCCATCCTTCACCCGCTCCCCGGCGCCCGCCCCGCCCGCCCCGCCCGCCCGCCGCTCCGGGGGGGTCTCCGCCGCCGCCGCCGCCGGAAGGAGCCGCCATTTGCCACCGCCGAGCGCACGGGCCGAGCCAAGCCTGATCCCGGAGCCGGAGGGGGACTGGGACCGGGAGGACGGCGATGGGGGGCGGCCCCGCCGCAGGAGGACCCGGGCGCGTAACCCCCGGGGCCCGGCCCGCTCCGGACCCAGACCCGCGGGGTGCGGCACCCTGAGCCCCCCTCCCCGCCTCCTGCCCTGGCCATGGCCGCCCACCCCGCCGCCCCCGGGCCGCCAGCCCGCTCGGCCCCGTAAGCACCGGAGTCCCGGCTGTGGCAGCAGTGAACGGCGGTCGCAGGCCCGGAAGACCCCGGCCCGGCTCGGCTCTCCAGCGCGCGCCCCCTTCCCGGCCTTGTCCTCTCCCCTCCCCCCGCCGCCAGCGAGCCCCCCTTGCACGCCGCCCCCCGCCCCAGCGCCCGGACGATGCTCAAGTCTCGGCTCCGCATGTTTCTGAACGAGCTGAAGCTGCTGGTTCTGACAGGCGGGGGGCGGCCCCGGGCCGAGCCGCAGCCCCGGGGGGGCGGGGGAGGCGGCTGCGGCTGGGCGCCCTTCGCTGGCTGCTCCACCCGGGACGGCGACGGCGACGAGGAGGAGTACTACGGGTCGGAGCCGCGGGCTCGGGGCCTGGCCGGCGACAAGGAGCCGCGGGCCGGACCCCTGCCGCCGCCCGCGCCGCCGCTGCCGCCCCCGGGCGCACTGGACGCCCTGTCGCTCAGCAGCAGCCTGGACAGCGGACTCCGAACCCCTCAGTGCCGGATCTGCTTCCAGGGCCCGGAGCAGGTCAGGCCTGGGCACCTGGCCGGGCGCGGAGTGGTGGGGGCGCGCACCTGGGGTGTCAGCGGAGACTGCGAGCAGAGGCGGTGCCTAAGGAGGCTGGGCGGGCCCCAGGACCCGGAGTGGGAATGGGGTGAGGCGGAGTGGGAATGGGGTGAGGCCGAGGGGCTGGCAGGGGACTCCTGGAGCGCTTGTTTGTGTTGGAGGGTCAAGGGTCCCCAGGAAGGGGTGGGGCTTTCTCCCCGGAGAGCACAAAATCCATCTCACCCATTAACAGGGACTGCTGTTCTTTCCTATTTGCCTCGCCCCAGGGTCTCCGTAAGCTGAGGGGACCTGTTCTCTTGCAGGTGGGCAGAAAAGAGTGCTTCTGTGCCCACCTAGAAGGGAGGGGCCCAGCCAGCGCCCTTGCTTAGCTCAGTATTTCTCCCTATGGGGTACTTTTTTTCACTTCCCATCCTGCAACTTTCTATCTCATTCTAAAGAGTATTCTTTGTTAAAATTTTATGGGCAAAGTTGTCCCAGAATAGTGCTAGGAGGGTGTCTCTGTAGTGAGAATTGATTCCTTGATTAAAGGGAAACACCCTTCACTCCCACCTCCGGAATTTCTCCCTTTTAATACGTGGAAACCGAGGACCGTAACCCATCCTAGTTTGCACCAGATCTGTGAAGTAACTTTACAGTGATGGGGTGGGGGAAGGAAAACATGGCTCAGAAGCTCTAACCCTCTCCTCCCTCCAGATCCTAAGAGGAAGCCTTTCCTTTGAGAAGTCTTAAAGACCACCCATTCCAAATTCTAGGAAAAGAGAAGATCCAGTCCTTCTCCCCTCTAATCCCCCCATCCCTTTCCATCCCTCATCTCTTTGGTATGGGAAGTTTCCCTTGATCTCCAAGGGAAACTTATTTTCTGTTGCAGCCTTACTTAGCCTCTTGCCCTGTCTTGGGTGAAAGGCCTGAGTTTTTTAACGTGGGCAAGTGACCTGAAGAGGTTTCCCTGTCTGGGAGCGCGGCCGAGTGGGGTCGGGGTGGTGATGGCTGACAGGGTCCCTCCTCACTCTTCCTCCAGGGGGAGCTCTTGAGCCCCTGCCGCTGCGACGGCTCAGTGCGCTGCACGCACCAGCCCTGCCTCATCCGCTGGATCAGCGAGAGGGGCTCCTGGAGCTGTGAGCTCTGCTACTTCAAGTACCAGGTCCTGGCGATCAGCACCAAGAACCCACTGCAGGTGAGGTGCAAGGAGAGGACTCAGAGACTGGGCGGGGACTTTTTAGCTATTGGAATGAGGAACCTTCCAGGAGGCCTATTTCATTTACTCTTTTCCCAAAGCCACCCTTCCCCACCAATTACTGCAGTCGCCTGTGTGTCTGTATATCCTTCCTCCCTTAATTTATTCACAAAAACATTTACAGGGTGCCACTTATATTCCAGGCACTGTTCTAGGCACTGGAATAACCACCACTCCCCACCCGACACACACACACAGACACAGAAAAGAAAAAGAAAACAGAAAAAATGCCGGGCGCGGTGGCTCATGCCTGTAATCCCAGCACTTTGGGAGGCCGAGGCGGGCGGATCACAAGGTCAAGAGTTTGAGACCAGCCTGGCCAACATGGTGAAACCCCGTCTCTACTAAGAATACAAAAATTAGCGGGGCGTGGTGGCGCTTGCCTGTAATCCCAGCTGCTCGTGAGGCTGAGGCAGGAGAATCCTTGAGCCCGGGAGGCAGAGGTTGCAGTGAGCCGAGATAACAGCCACTGCACTCCAGCCTGGGCAACAGAGCAAGACTCCGTCTCGAAGGAAAAAAAAAAGAAAAAGAAAAGAAAACATGATGTTGATGATGATAGCAAACGTGTAGTGTTTTCTGTGTCAAGTTTTGGTGTGTATTAACTCTTTTAATCTTCACAATAATCTTATTAGTTAGATACTGTTATTATCCCCTCTTACAAATGAGGATACTGATGCACAAAGATTTGAAAACTTACCCAAGGTTACTTAGCCAGTAAGTGATGGAGTCAAGATTTGGGATTCAAATCTAGATGTTTTGGTTTCAGAGCACTTGCCCAATCCTGCCTTTTTAAAATAAGACAGACAAATGGTGTCAGACAAGTGCCACGTTCTAGATTTAATGAAGGCACAGAGAAGACAGATGTTGATCCTGCCTGAAGGTTTTAGGGAAGGTTACTGGAGCACCCTGCTTTTCAGGGCCACCCATCACCTGGCCCTCCATCCCTTTCTGGGACTCTTTGGAGCCCTTTCTCCCACACAGTGGCAGGCCATCTCCCTGACGGTCATCGAGAAGGTCCAGATTGCTGCCATAGTCCTGGGCTCGCTCTTCCTGGTTGCCAGCATCTCCTGGCTCATCTGGTCCTCACTCAGCCCTTCAGCCAAGTGGCAACGACAGGATCTGCTCTTTCAGATCTGCTACGGCATGTATGGCTTCATGGATGTCGTCTGCATAGGTGAGGGCACCTCTCTCCTTTACCTGCTCTGTATCTTCCTCTTACACACCTGACTCCCCTGCCCATCCCCTCAGTTTCATGGCCTTATTTTCTGCCACTGGGGGCCTTTAGGGCTATCCTGGTGCCCCCTCAACCCACTTCCCTGCTTCTCCAGGGCCCTTTGCAACTGTATCTTCTCACTCTGAAGAAATGCTTGCTTAAGTACCTCTGGCCACAGTTAAGTATCTAGGCCACAGTTAACCCTGGATTTCTTATCCCTATTGCTCAGGCCTCATCATCCATGAAGGCTCCTCTGTCTACCGCATCTTCAAGCGCTGGCAGGCAGTGAACCAGCAGTGGAAGGTCCTAAATTATGACAAGACCAAGGACATAGGAGGAGATGCAGGGGGAGGGACGGCAGGGAAGCCGGGCCCCAGGACCTCACGGACGGGCCCCACCTCTGGGGCCACCAGCCGCCCCCCAGCTGCCCAGCGCATGCGGACGCTCTTGCCTCAGCGCTGCGGTTATACAATCTTGCACCTCCTTGGGCAGCTGCGGCCACCAGATACCCGTTCCAGCTCCCATTCTGGCCGAGAGGTTGTCATGAGGGTCACTACAGTCTGAACTGGACTCCAGGAGCAGGGATCTTGAGTCAATGCATCAGTCAGAGAAGAGCTCTCATGACTGCTGGAGGTACCAGCTCGACAAGGTGTTTGGGGCATGCTGCCCCCATCACCTGGGATCTCTGTGGGCAGCCTCAAGCTGGAGACATTGTCTGGCCTCACTGCCCACTGGGTAGAGACACCTGGATGACATTTCAGTACCCACTGGCAGCTTCTCACACTCATCCAGAGATGGCCGGTGGGCAGGCGGGGAGAGCAGCTTTCCTTCCCTGGAGAGAACCGTCTTTACCTCAGCTCCTAGGGCCTCCAGCCCCCCAGCTCCACCATGGCGACTTGGTGAAGGGGGACCAATGCCAGAAGAAAGGGGCTGTAGACCCCTATTCCCTACCCCATGGCCACAGGGCATCTGGCAATAAGACTAGTATACATTGACCTCCCGTTCCCTGCATGAGGGCGGGGGACTTCCCCCTGCTCCATCCCCCATTGCATGGGGGAAGGGCATAAAGAATCATTTATATGCACGTGGAGACTCCTTTCTCATCTGGGGCTTTTCTGGAGGGTTGGGAGGTGTGGGGAGGTTTCTCTGCACAGGTTGCAAATCCCAAATGCAGCAGTGGGTTCCGAGTTGTAGGTGTGACTCCCACTTGCTGGTGAATAATTCATGTTGGCTGCTAGGTGGCAGCGCTCAGAGGTATCTAAGGGGTAGATCTGAACCTGCCACCTATGAGTTATATGATTTAGAAAAAAATCTCTTAGCTATGGTTTTCCTGTCTACCTCATAGGGTTGGAATAAGGATAAATGAGGGACAGGTTGGATGTCGTTGCAAAGAAAATCAGCAATGACATAAAGAGATTTCTAGACTAGTTGATGGTTCATTTATTTCAAATAGTAGCTGGTATAACAAATTCTAAAATGTGTTTTTCATCTGAAGTTGCACAGAATCTTGGAATTTTATGTTGAGTGACATAATAGGTATGGAAATATGAGGGAAAATAGACATTGCAAATGTGAAGCATGGTGATTATTTGTAAGAATGAGAACTCCTCTGACTAAATATTTGGGCCTATGGGCTGGGGAAGGCTGGAGCCATCCGCCTTGTTCTGGAGATCATCTGGGTTCTTTTAGCCCTTCTCAAGTACTGTGCTCACCCAGAAAAGCAGTGTGGAGTGAATTTGGACTCATTTGGAGTGAGATGGAGGGAACCCCCCCTCAGTTATGAGTCTCCAACCCCAGTTTAAGCTATTTCTATGGCAGTTTAGGGTCACAGGTTTGATCCCGGTGTGCCCAGCTAGTGGTATTAATGGATGGCATTATGTTTGGAGGCAGCAGCATAGAGGACTGTTGTTTATAGAGAAAAGATTTGGGAAAGACTGGTTAAAATGTGGGTCAGCCTGAAGGCTGGGCACTTTCTTCTGTGACTTTGAGGTTGTGTATTATATGAATGATGCTGTTTTTTTTAAGTAAACCATTCATCAGCAATTAAATAATTCCTTCATTCACAGCTAAAGTTAGATCTGGAGGCCTTTCTTATTATTGATCCTTCTCTCAGGGAAGGTTCTGCTCTGCCTCCTTCCTCCCTGGGGATGTTTTGGAGAAAATGATTCTCTTGTAAAGGCCCACACATATACTTGTCCAGGAAACCTTGATCCCCTTGCCTCTCCCAAAAGGGGTCTTTGTCGCTGTCCATGGTGCTGGCATCCAGACTAACCTAGGGATCTAGGAACTAAAGCTGGACTGGGGTTCAAGTAATTTCAAAGTGTGGAAGTATATAACTTCCAATTTCTGAAGGAGTAGAGTGGATAGGGAGCTGAGACTGAGTCCTCCGTCTGCTCAGTAGGAAACTGTTTCCCCAGAGAGAGAACCCTCTATACCCCCCAAGTTGGGAGACAGAAAGGCCAGACTTTCCTGATTTGCCATTCACAGAAGAGCTAGTGGGGACCAAATGGGGGATTGCAAATCAGAGTGACTACTATTATCTATACTGGCAGGTAGGGCTCAGGCATATAGGACACATGTGGAGCTTCCTGTGCCAAGCCTGAGCTGTCCTCTGTGATGGATCTGCAGGGAAGGTTAGACATACCAAAGAAAATAGACATATTCACACACAAACACACTGTATCCATTTACACTCTGGGTCCTAAAATGAGGCGAAGTGGGACACTTTCCCCTCTCCTTCAGCACTAATGGAAGTATTGGTATGGGGGTTGGGGCCAGCAATCAGTATGGTCTCCTCTTCTTCCCTTTTTCCAACTTAAAAAGATCATTGTCCAGGAAAGGGGTCATGGGAACTACTGCCCTCCTCAAGTGGGCATTCCTACTTGCCCACTGGAAAATAGAGAGTACGAGTGGGCAGAATTCTCATCACTGATTCCAGGGGAAAGGGTCTGACCACAAGCTGGGCTTTATCTCCCTCAAAGCTCAAATCTGTTAAAAATTTGGTCATTTACGTTCAAATTGAGTTCAGTGATAGAGGGATGGGGTGGAGACTGAGTATACAGTAGGGAAGGAGTTGAGAAGGTCAGAAAATTGCACAGAAACCTTGATCTTTGTACGAGCCTTTGGGTCCTCCCTGCCCCTCTGTAGATCTTGCATAATTATATGCCCCCGCAGAAGGCCTGGTGGCTAAATGGAGTTTCTGTGGTCAGGGAGCCATGTCTAGGCCAGGAGACCAAGGTGTGGAGGAGGAAGAAGTGTGAAGTGAAATCTCCATTTACACCCAGCTAATTGGAATAGGGTGAGGGTAGGGGAAGTGGGGCAAGTCTTGACATGGGAGGGTAATCTGGGATGCAGAAGGAACTGTGCAGTGTGCTGAGAGATTTATTTGGATGGAAGATGAGTTAATCTGTATACATCACAAGAGGAGAGCTGTGCCCAGCCTCTGGGGGGCCAGAGAATGCTGACTCAGGGAAACAGGCTCCCTCTGCCCACTGCACCAGGGCTTCTGGCCACCCCCACACTCAGCTTTCATTCTGTCGATCTGATTCCACTTCTCTGCTTGTATCCCTTCCTCTGAAGGAAATTATCTTGGAAGAACTATTCCAGAGAGGGCAGTGACCAATCTAGGACTTCCTTCAATCCTGGCAGTCCAAAAGCACTTTGCTTACCAAAGTCAGCAATCTCTGCAAATCCCTAGCTCCCGGCCGATTTTACAGCTTAGCCCCTGCAGTTACTTTTCACCCCCCACCCCTTAATCTCTTACAGGAAGCCAGACTAGACTTGGCCGTTCCCACTACAGACAGAAACATGTCTGGGTTTGTGTTACAAACTACTCTTCTAGGCATCCAGACCTCCCATTGTTATGGGGGTCACCCCCAGGACCTGAGAAACCAAGGTGGGAGATGGGAGGGTTAGGGTCTTACCTCCAGGTCTTATAGGAAGTGGTAATATGAGAGAAATAAGTCAAAGTCAAGAATGGAATATTTGATTTTTTATTCTTTTTTTTTTTTTTTTTTTTTTGAGATGGAGTCTCCCTCTATCACCCAGGCTGGAGTGCAGTGGCTGGATCTCAGCTCACTGCAAGCTCCGCCTCCCGGGTTTATGCCATTCTCCTGCCTCAGCCTCCGGAGTAGCTGGGACTACAGGCGCCTGCCACCTCGCCCAGCTAGTTTTTTGTATTTTTTAGTAGAGATGGGGTTTCACCGTGTTAGCCAGGATGGTCTTGATCTCCTGACCTTGTGATCCGCCCACCTCAGCCTCCCAAAGTGCTGGGATTACGGGCTTGAGCCACCGCGCCCGGCCTTGACTTTTTATTCTAAAATTTATGAATATTTAAAACTTTTCAATATAAAAAAGAAGCCAGAGGTCTGGGCAGGGACAAACCCAAAGATGTCTCTGCCTGAGAACTAAGTGATGGGGCAAACCCACTTAATAGTGGCCAGAGAGCAAAGGAGAGTTGTAAGAAATTGTAAACCAGGCTAGGGCAGATGCACCTTCCTATGGGTGAGACAAAGAAGGAAGTGGGTAGACAGAGCCTACTAAGCTGCTTATCCCTTCCACCACATGGTTCAGATTCAATCTAAGAATGTGTATGGTGTCACCCAGTCAGAGATGGGCCCTGGCAGGGGATATAAAAAACAAATAAGGCTTCATCCTTCCTCTCAAAGAGCTTACATGCAATGAGGAAGGACCAACCAGGTACAGAGCAGATGCACAGTTACTGAGCTTATGCTTTGATAAATGCTTAGCCAGCAGCATCAATGAACACTATGAAAGCCCAAAAACAGCGGCGGGTGAATCTTTCCTCAGGCCATCCAGCATTATTAGTTAAAATCTGATTTCATCCTTGGGGGATGCATACATGATCAGAAGGGCCGAGCACGGAGAGAGACAATGGTTTTCTCACTTGGCCTACTGAGTCAGGCCAAGTGCATACTTCACACATTGGTCAGGGCTGCCTCACACTTCACTATGGTCATTCTATCCAGTTTGGTCAGATAGGCCTTAGGGGCAGATGTATCTCTTGGTCTTGTGCCTACAAAAAATATTATCCCTATGATGAACGAAAGGGTGATGATGACAGCCTCTTTCCACAGGACTATCTGTCCAAAAACTGTAGGTTGATGCTCCTCTCAGGTACCAGGACAGTCCGGGTCATGGGTCTGATTGGGGCCGCACCTGGCTCAGGCTGCACCTCAAAATGTATCAGGATCTGGAAAGGGAAGAAGGTGAGCACTACTGTGAAAGATATCTATAGTGGGGGGATTGATTGGTAAAGGGCATGCATTATTAGTGTTAGAATGGTCAATGATTGGGTGGCACCTGTGGCCAGTAGGGGACTTCTTGGTTAATAAGGGTGAGGGATTGTGGAAGGGAAAAAATAGTTTGAATACCCTCACTTACACTCCGGGCCTATAATGGGCTTATCATATTTTAGAATATTCATTCTACCGGGTCTTACATGATTTCCTATGCTTGTCAGGGGAAAGATCTCACAACTTTAGAGGGTTAGGGTCTCTCCAGCCTGGGGAAGGTATAAAATCTAGAGCACTTACCTGGGCCAAAGCCATTTGCAATTCAAGCTCTGCCAGGCGTCTCCCCATGCAGCTGCGCTTGCCAAAGCCAAAGGGAAGAGATGCAAATGGGTGGGGGGTGGGACCCTCCCCCAGCCAGCGAGCTGGATGAAAAGAATTTGGCTCTGGGAACTGGGCAGGGTCCCTTGAAGTGGCATAGTGACACAGAGTGACCAGCGTCTGGTGGGAAGAAAAACAAACTTGTCAGTTTGTGCTCAGAATGGGGGCAGGCATGAATAGGATATTCAGACAGGGACAAAGGCAGGTCCTGGTGGGTGATGGGGAAGTTTTCTGGGGCTACTTTTGGAAGGATCTCTCCACTGTCCCATTATATCCCAGAAAGGCATATCCTAGAGAGGGGTCAAGGGGAGTGTTTGAAGGGCTTTTAGGAGAGTGCTTGAGAACAGGGCTGGGGCCTAAGATAGTGAGGAATGGCTCAGTAGAAAGGGTGCATAGGCTCTACTCACATTTTTGGGGATAATATAATCACCCACATGAATGTCTTTGTCTGGGACACGAGAATTTCCAGGTACCACAGGGTACAGTCTAGGTTGCAAAGCACAAAATGGAGACAGCAAGGTGAGGCTAGGGGCTGCAGCCTTCTTCGCATTGTTTCCAACTTCCAAACCCTTTTTGACCAGTAGTAGAGTGCCATTTTTCTCTGCTGTCTCCCTGCTTCCATCCACTATTTGCTTCCGCAGCCTTCCTTGGCATTTCCTCTTGTTCCTCCTCTCCTTTCCCCTCACCTTAGCACTTCCTTGACCACTGCCTTCAGCAGGGGCAGCTGGGACAGAACAGTGGCTGGGGGGTGGGCACTGGAGCCAGGGCCCAGGGCAGCTGTGATCTCGGAGTGGAGTGCTGTCTGGACTTCAGGGTGCCGGGAGAGCTCATACAGAGCCCAGGAGAGCGTGTTGGACACCTGAGAAACGTGAAAGCAAGAGAGGTGTTGGGTGTGGGAACCCAGCAGAGGGTGCAGATTACGGAACAGTCTGGGTGTTAAGCCAAGCTGGTCTACGTGGCCATAACGGATCCCCTGCAACAGAAAAATGGTCCCGGAGTCTGGGGAGGCTAAGCCCTGGAACAGGCTCACAGCACGGAGGGAGAACCTAACCGTGTCCACTCCCGCCAGTAGCAACTCTGTCACATTCCCCAGGATGGACTGGGCAGGCAACTCTTCCTGGAACAGAAAGTGGGTCAGGTGCGCCCCAGATTCCAGGTCCTCATCGGGCTGTCCTCGGTTCCTCATGGCTGCCTCGGCCTCTCGCCGCTCCACGTGCCTCTGAGCTGCGTAGGTAGAAGGCACGTGAATACCTCGCTACCCCTCGACAGCTTTACATTCCCCCATTCCCACCTCGTCCTGTGCCTTACCAAATGCAAACATCTGGTCCCAGTCTTGGCAGAGGCGGCCCCAGGGCCCAGGCACGAGGCGGCGCAGCCAGTGGGGCATCGCCATGGTCAACAGCGTGGACACAAACACCGAGCCCACCGCGCGGATGAAGGTCTCCGTGTCAGGCGGCACTTGAGCCTCCAGGCAGCCCAAGCGTGAGCCAAGCAGAACCGCGGCGATGCCTTGTCGGGAGGGGGCGCCGTCAGGGCTCAGGGAGGCTCCGGTAGGGCGCCCCCCACCGACGCCTGCCCAGCTCTGTCCTGGGGCTCACCTTCCAGTCCGAACTTGTAAAATTCCCCCGCTACATCCCGAACCAGGGCAGGCGGCCCCGTGCCACGTCCGCGCTGGCACCTCAGACGCCGCACAAGGTCGCGGACTACGTTGTCCAGAGTTTTGGCGTAGCGGGCGGCCGCTTGAGGCCGGAGGAGGAGTGGGGCCAGGAGACTGCGGAGCCTTTGCCATTCTTCGCCTTCCCTGCAGGGTTGAGGAGAGAGTGCGCATCGGGGAGGTGGGGACGGCTCGACGGGACTGGTTGTAGTGAAGAAGCGCATTCGGCTGCGGTGGCCAGGAAAGGGATTGCGTCTGCCCCCTTGGGGTACAGAAACCTACACCGGCCTGCGCTTGTCTTCCAACCCCCTTCCTCTTTACTCATTTCCTGGCCGCAGGGGCTGGGGTTCCCGGGTAACTTGAATCACAGAACCTTACATTCATTCCATCCAGATGCTGGTACCCTAACCCAATTCCTCTGGCTCCCCCAGTTCCCAGGATTCTGGTCTCAAATGATGAGGTAGGCGGGGAGTGAGGTTGGGGCTCAACCCGAGTGTGGGTGAAGTAGACTGGGATGGGAACCCCAAGATGACCAAAGATAGAGTAGGACAGCCAACCTCCCACCATGCCCCTAAATCCGATAGTTTCGGGACCCGCAGCAGGAGAGGGCCGCTGCAGGGTGTTTGGCTTTCTGGGGGCAGAGAAGACTCACGCAGTGAGAAGTCCGCAAGCCCGCTGGCGGCGGCGGCGGTGCTCAGTCCAGGGCGAGAAGCTGCAGCGCTCGGGCCGGGGTCCCTCCTGTCGCAGCAGCTCCTCGACGAGTGCAGGAGCAGCCACGTACACGGTGCGCACTGTCCCGAAGCTGGCTAGCCACACCGGCCCGAAGCGCGCGGCTCCCTGCACCTGGGGGAGGGGGCGCAGCGGACACTTGGATACCTGGGCGGGGACTTTCAGCTTGACCTGTGCCCACGCCAAGGGTGTTGACTGGGCTTGGGAAGAGAGAGCTTCTGCTCCTTCTAGGGTGCCCAGCTAGCTATTGCATGCCTTTGATACTGCAAACTCCTCCTCTCACTTCCCATCCCTAGAAAGTTTGAGTGCGATGGGCAAAACAGGAACTTTGCGCAAGGCAGACATTCAGGACCTCTCTGATCACCTTGGTCGAGGAGAAATCTCTAAAAGTTCCATGTCTAGATTGTCCATCTCAGGACGAGTTCTCAGTAAATGAAAACAAGCCCATGTAGCTTTAAGCCCTACGCAGGCGGAGGGTACCGCGTGCTCCCGCCTCCCGCGCACTTGCACTGTATCTGCAGGATCTCCACACCTCAGGACAGCGAGAAAGTGCTTTCCCAGCGCCCTCTGCTAAGAGTCGGGACGGACTCTATGCGGTCGAGCCACACCGTCCCCAGCCTCAACTCGCCTTTTCCTTAATTCATGGGTATCCATTCTCTCTGGCTCTCCCACATTTGCTCTGCGCTAGTCAGTCCTTTTTGACGCTGTCAAAGCCAGTTTCCCCAGCACTCAGTCTCGGGAAAGGCGTCCCTTCCTACCTGCAGCTCGTGTAGCCTCGACAGCCCCCCCTTGCAGAAAAGTTCAGCCAGAAAGCTGGGCGTAGAGGGGCCTGGGATGTCTGCCAAGCTCCGGCGTGCTGAGTCGTACTCTCGGTAGCCTAGGGAGGCGCCCAACTCGGGAGCCCAGCGGATGCGATGGAACACCCTGGAGGCATACTTGAGGGTCTGGGTCATGGTCTGGTTCCGGGTGCCCGCGATAGAAAGCGCTTCTCCTGAGCACCTAGTCTGAACCCCTATTTAACCTTTGGGTGAGGTGATGACGCCCCCTCTCCAAGCTCCTCAGCCAATCCCTCCTCCTGAGTGGTCTGTGCTGGGGATTAGCACCCAGGAACAGTAGGCGGGGCTGGGGCTGACTTCACGACTCCCGTGGGTCTCGTGTTGCAATGACCCTCATGGGAGGGAGGGCCTAAGATTTTCCTCCTGGGAGAGTGCCCTAGTCTAGGAGCCTAAAAGTCTCATCCTAGGAAAGGTTATAAGGCTTTTTAGTACGGACTAAGTGACCAAGCTACACTAGTCAGTCTCTGATATTCCCACCACTTCCACCAGGGAGCCCAGCCCCTTTAGGCCCATCCTCAGGAATTCCCCATCTTTCAGCTCCTCCGGGAAGGGAAGCAGGGGAGGCACAGCTGTAACTGTCCCCACATTCTTCGCTCAGTGGGTTGTCTCTTCTCTGCATTATTTTCCTGCACTAGCCACATCTCCCCCTCCTCCTGTACCTAACATATACTAGGCAGATGGCAGGTGGGTTAATGGGCTAAAATGGCTCCTAGAACCTCCATTTTTCTTTCTTGAGGATAAGGGGGCCTCTTGGGTGTACAAGCCCACTTCTGCCAGACATGGAAATTTGGGGCTTGAGAAGCAGAAATGAAGAAACTTTTTGTACATTAGTTAAGTTCTAAGATTGTCTCTGGGCTGTTAGAGGAGCTACATGGATGTGGATGTTCTAATTCCCCAGCTGACTCGGTCTCCTCTGGGGGGCTTTCTGGTTAGCAGCCCCTTTCTACTTTCAGCATCAGAATCCTCCACAGAGCCAGGCATGGTGGCTCATGCCTATAATCCCCGCACTTTGGGAGGCTGAGGCGGGAGGATGGCATGAGGCCAGGAGGTTGAGACAAGCTTGAGCAACACAGCAAGACTCTGTCTCTACAAAAGAAGTTTAAAAATTAGGCTGGGCACGGCAGTTCATCACTATAATTCCAACACTTTGGGAGGCTGAGGTGGGCAGACTGCTTGAGCTCAGGAGTCTGAGACCAGCCTGGGCAACACAGTGAAACTCTGTCTCTACAAAAAATACAAAAATTAGCCAGGCATGGTGGCGCGTGCCTATAGTCCCAGCTACTTGAGAGGCTGAGGTGGATTACAGGAGCCTGGGAGGTCAAGGCTGCAGTGAGTTATGACTGTGCCACTGCACTCCAGCCTAGTCAACAGACAGAGGGCCTGTCTCTAAAAAAAATTAAAATAAAAGAATCCCTTACAGTTACCTCTCTGCTCCTTACTCCCTCATTCCCTACTCCAACCCTGTCAGGCTCTGTGCCAGTCAGTCAGATCTGAAGTTCTGAATTGAAGGTCAACATGAAAAAGGAGAGGGTCTCCACCCCCACACCTTCCCAAGGACTCTCCAGAGACATTTAGGGAATAGATTCCCCAGCTCGAGTCTTACGCAGGGAGAGGACAGGAGGATGGTAGAAGGCATATGATACATACTCCATCATTTCCTGAGAAATAGCAGAATGGGCATGTATATACATATACATGTTATCCCAGGATCCACAAAGCAAACAGAAGTGGTAATTGAGCCTAGCAAGCAGTTTAGATAGACTACATTCCTCATTCTAGCTGAGGAGAGATCTCACAAGGAGAAGGGAGAGCAAGACCCCATAGCCTTCCAAAGATTCCCTATGGTCCAAAGTCCTTTGACCATCTCAGTCAGCTGCTTTGTTTTCTGTTGGCAGTGGAGGGACAAGGTGAGAAGAGCCAGGGGTAGTCATGAACACCAGCGGGTTCTGCCCTGGGCAGCTCCCCACCTTCTTTGAGAGAGTACTGTGTCTCAGCTCCAGCAGTCTCAACTGGGAAGACCCAGGACTCCTGCTCTTTTCTCTAGTCCCTGGGAGACGAGGTCCAGCTAAGGTAGAGTAAGCAGTCAGTGACCAGGTAGGCTGGTTTGGGGGGTCACTGCCTGGAGGACGGGATCTTGTATTCTTCGGAAGATGGCTGGGAAATTCTTCCCTCCATTACGTAGAACTTTCTTCCCCTCCTCAGTTGAGGTGCCTAGATGTCCCACAATGGGGTCTTCACTCTGGGAGAAGGAAGGGTCCAATAAGTGCCCACTGTTCAGACTGCCCCTGGCCCTTAGACACCCATCCCATCCTCCTGGCACTGAGCTAAGTTCAAATATAGAACCACTCTGGAAAGGGCCTCCATATCCTGTAGATTCCCTACTCACCAGGTCCTCCAGAGGCACACGCTCAAACAGCGGGTGCTCTTCGAAATGAGTGCACATCCAGTCGTGTAGCTCCAGCACATCGGTTATGGTATATACCAGCCCCTGCATAGGCAAAATCACCCTAGACAGGAGGCTGCATGCAACATCATTAGCAGCCAGATGATGGGAGTGGTGGTGTGAGTCCCTAAATGCACCACCACTGAATTCTTAGTGAAGGGCCCCTGGATAGGCTACTCACCCCATCCTCCCTCCCATCCCAACTCACCCCAACTCTCAGCACGTAGGCATACTCTGCTAGCAGGGTGGGACTGATGATTCGCCACTTGTGCTTTGTCCGCTTGAAATGTGGGTCCGGGAAGAGGAAGAACATCTTTGTCAGCTGTGAGACAGACACGCACCAACAGGGTTGTGAGAGCCTGGCCTCCATGCCCCCACCTGCCTACCAGCCTAACCCACCAGGGCCCCTCCCCACCTGGCCCTTGTAGAAGAAGTTAGGGAGGTGCTTCATGGCATTGCTGCGGAGACAGGCGATGTTCTGGAAGCCACCTCCGGGAGCTGCGCGTAGGGCCCGAATCCGGTCTTGTACATAGTCTGAGACCTTCACCCGGATCTCTAGACCCAGAATCAGTGTATCTGGGAACAGCGGTGACAGTTCCACTGGACACAGAAATAGCAATGGAATCATCAACCATATACTTGTAGGAAGTGCAAAGGGGTCAACACAGGAAAGGAAGCCTCAATCTAAAACTACCAAAGTCCAGAATGGCAAGAGAGGACAGAGATACATATATGGATAGTATTATGCTGAAGAGGCTGGGGGAGAAATGAAAATTGTCATCAGGACCAGAATGGGAGGGCTGAGAATACATGTATATTTGCCATTGCTATAGAGTTGCCACAGTGTTTTCACACATTGTATTATTTCATCCTTATAACACTCTGTGGTAAATTGTGAAGATGAGGAAACCGAGAACTGGAACTTATTTATTTGAGATGGAGTCTTGCTCTGTCACCCAGGCTGGAGTGCAGTGGCACAATCTCGGCTCACTGCAATCCCTGCCTCTCAAGTTCATGCAATTCTTGTGTCTCAGCCTCCTGGGCAGCTGGTCTTTAACTCCTGGCCTCAAGTGGTTCACCTGCCTCAGCCTCCCAAAGTGTTGGGATTACAGGTGTGAGCCGCTGTGCCCAGGCAGAACTGGACCTTAAACCAAGGTTTTCTGCCTCTATGTACCATGCTCTTCCTCGCTATCAGAATGTTATCTGTTTGGGAAGATCTAAAAATAGGCAGTGGCTTGGCATGCATGGGTGCGACAATATAGACAATACAAGAGGAACCCAAAAAAACAGGAGCGTGGGGCAGAAGGAATGAGATCTGGCGAGGGAGGGGCAAAGGGGAGGGGAGATGGTAGAATCCCTGAGAAAGACAGTTCAGGATCACTGGCCACAATGGCTAATCTCTGATGCTTGTGCTGACCAGCTCACTGACCCGGTACCTGGCAGGTGAAATGGCTCATGTAGGGATTGACACCACAGAGGACAACCCAGGTTTTAAGAAGCATTTGAGGCAGCCCCCTCCACTCTCCAGGGCAAAGGTCACAGACCCAGAGTAGAGGGAAGGTGGAGCCTCTCCATGCTGATGTCACCAGTGTCTGGACGAAAGGGGAAAGGCCGATTATGACCCCCCACAAAAGCCGCTGAGGCAGCAGAAACTACTAGGCCTCTTCTCACCCCAGAGAGAGGGCCTAAGTGTTACCTAACAGGCCACCATAGCCACAGCCTATGTCTGCAAACTCCACTTGGGCCTGAGCTCTCTTTTCTTTCTTATCCTTTGGGTCATCGTGGCTCTGATTTTGAGTGAGTGGAGCGAAGAACTCTGGGTATAGCTCAGACCAGTCCATCTCCTCTGGCTTCACAGGGCTATTGGAAAGAAGACATAAGAAGCATGAGGTGGTTGGTCACACTATTGCAGAAGTGGTACTGTGAAAGTGTGTGGGTGGGTGAGGGTGGGAGGTAAATGGGAGGAGGGTTTCTCAAAAATTCTGTAACACTGGGCCCTGTGGCCTCTAAGAGAGACAATGGAAACCACCCTTAACTCCCAGTGTGAATCATAGGCCCATCATGAGGCCCATAAACGCTGACCTGCTCAACTCCACTTCTGGCGGTTTATGTGACCCTGGCCGGGTAGCTGCCCTTTCTGGGGCACAAGTTCCCCTTATCCCGAGACTGGCTGCCTAATGCACTGGGATCCTACTTTGTGTTTGTGCTCTGCGGGGAGGGAAGGGAAGGTGCGGGCAGGATTGTGTATATGTTTGCCTTTTTATTAAATCCAACAAACAAAAGCAAAAGATGGAAACGACATTTTGCCTCTATCACTTCAGTCTCAGTAACAATTTATTCCTCTTCCCAAACTTAGCACCGCTACCCAGTCTTAGGCCCGAACGCCACGCCCACTCCCAACCCGCCAACTCCACTCTCGGTCGAATCTCCCGGTCCCACCCCTAAAACTGACGTCACCCATCTGATCCTCCCGGGTCTATCCCAAATCCTCCCAGCAGTCGCAGCACAACTGCTCTCCCGGCTGCTTTGAGAATCCCTCCCTCCTGTCTGTCCCTCTGCCCACTCCTCACTAGCGCAGCGTGTGGTCCGCCATGGGGTTGGAGTGAGCACGTTGCCGGTAGTAGCGCTTCTGGGGCGGCGGGGCCTCTGCTCCGGCCACGTTCCAAGTCTCGGCTGCCATGATCCTAGTCCGGGGTTTCTCTACCAAATCCACGTGGAGGCACAGGCCAGAGGCGCAGGTTAATGACGCAGACATGCGCGTTAGGGGCAGTTCCCGCCCCTTAAAGACCCAAGAGCAAATTCGGCTGGGCTGGGCCGGGCTGGGTCGGGAGGGCTGTAAGGAGCGAGTGCTGGAGGGAACCTCTGCACCGTTAGCCTCCAACTGGGAGGGTGAGGCCAGGCCCAGGGACCCAACATTTTCTCTTAGCTTGCTTCTGCCTCGTCTGGGTTACCATCCTGGTTGCAGGCACCTGTGTACCCCACAGGTGAAAGGGGTCTAGACACCTCACCTCCTACAGTAGCATCAGTCCTCGCTCCTCCCCCCTCACTCCCGGTCTCCGACCAGTCCGCCGGGTCTGACTCGTATGGTCCCGTGTGGGTTTTGTCGCGTGTGCGCTCGGGGCCGGGGCGGGAGGGGCAGCTCCTCATTCCAACTCCAGGAAGTCGAACTGGAGGAAGGAGGGCAAACACAGGGAGGCGGGGCTCGTGCCACAGGGACACCAAGACGGCTCGTGGCCCCCAACCTCTACCCTGCTCCGGAGCCGGGATCTGAGCGCTGGCCGTGGTGCCCGGGCACTCCCTTGGGGGGCCGGATGGCGGACCCCGGCCCAGATCCCGAATCTGAGTCGGAATCGGTGTTCCCACGGGAGGTCGGGCTCTTTGCGGACTCTTACTCGGAGAAGAGCCAGTTCTGTTTCTGTGGGCATGTGCTGACTATCACTCAGAACTTTGGGTCCCGCCTCGGGGTGGCGGCGCGCGTGTGGGACGCGGTGAGGAGTGGGCTGCGCCGGGTGAGGGTCCGTGGGAGGTCCAGATCCCGGACTCTGCCTCTCCCATATGGAGCCATCCTCACGACTGTCTTTTTCTTTCTCTTTTCTCCCGTAGGCCCTGAGCCTGTGCAATTATTTCGAGAGTAAAAATGTGGATTTCCGAGGCAAGAAGGTGATCGAACTGGGTGCGGGGACAGGCATCGTGGGGATCTTGGCAGCGCTGCAGGGTGCGTGAGCTGGCTTTGTGGCGGGAAAGAGTGGGGACCCAGGGGCGCGGAGAAATGGTCACTTCGTGGATCACTGGGGGAGAGGGGAGTACTTTGGGCCCAGTCCAACCCCTTCTTTTTAACAAACTTTTTTTTATTTGTTTTTGTTTTGGCGCCTACTTCTGTATGCCAGACAGCGGGAATTGCCTGTCAAAGCACCTAGGGTGGGTGATTGGGGAGGGCAGGAAATAAAACTCAGGCAGGCCTATAAGAAGGAGTTGTTTCTATAGTGTGGCTCTTTTTTTTTTGTTTGTTTTTATTTTTTTGAGACGGAGTCTCACTCTGTCGCCCAGGCTGGACTGCAGTGGCGCTATCCCCACTCGCTGCAACCGCCGCCTCCCGGGTTCAAGCAATTCTCATGCCTCAGCCTCCCAAGTAGTTGGGATTACAGGCTTGTGCTACCACACCCGGCTAATTTTTGTATATTTAGTAGAAGACAGAGTTTCACCATGTTGGCCAGGCTGGTCTCGAACTCCTGACCTCAGGTGATCCAACTGCCTTGAGAAGCACCTGGGATTACAGACGTGAACCACGACACCCAGCCTTGTGTTGCTCTTTGTGATTTTATGGAGAATGCTATCACTTAAAAGCGCCTTGGTTTTGAAGATGGTTTTCTGTCAAGATGCACATATGGGGGTACTCTGTAGGGAGACTTGTGGACATTAAACTTCGTGAGTGCTTTATAACTTTATTATGAATATGTTTCAGATTCCTTAGTTTTTTATTGCTAAGAGAAACAAGCTTATGAGTTTCCAAGGGTTAGGATGTGTTTTGTAGGAAGTGGGGGTAGAATTAGACACTGCAGACTTGGAAAAGGAAAAGGTAAGGAAAAATTTGCTTCTCTTTTGTCAAGAACCAAAAACTACAGAGGAAACAGTTTCACAAATTATAATCTAATCGGCAGACAAAACCTCAAACTGAAAGCACTCATTTAAAAATTCTTACAATGTCATCTCTCTAGGAATGTAAATTAACATGTATTTGTTCATAGGGACAGAACTAGGTCATATTAAGGGAAGTCTAGCTGGGCGCAGTGGCTCATGCCTATAATCCCAGCACTTTGGGAGGCCAAGGTGGGTGGATCACCTGAGGTCAGGAGTTTGAGACCAGCCTGACCAACATGGTGAAACCCCGTCTCTACTAAAAACACAAAATTAGCCGGGTGTGATGGCATATGCCTGTAATCCCAGCTACTTGGGCGGCTGAGGCAGGAGAATCGCTTGAACCCGGGAGGTGGAGGTTGCAGTGAGCTGAGATTGCACATTGTACTCTAGCCTGGGCAACAAGAGCGAAACTCTGTCTCAAAAATAAAAAAAAGGAAATCTTTCCAGAGGCAGGCATTCATTCTTCTATTAATTCAACCAAAATGTATTTCAAGTCCCCTATGTACCAAGAATCATGCTAGGTATTGGGGATTCAACAATGAGTAAGATAGATTTTCTCTCCCCAAGGAGCTTATGGTCTAGTGAGGGAGACAGAGGACGATGTCATATAACAAGAACTCTGGTGAGGTATGCGTGGAGCCTGTGGACATGCTCTGTCCATGTCTACCATGACTCCCTGGGAATCCATCAAGGAAAGCTCTGTCAGGTGAGGAGGAGGTGAACAGTGTGAACACAGCAGGCTCAGAAACAGTGGAGGGTGCCAACAGCAGTTTTTGCATGAAGCATGGGTGGATGCAGGCAGCTACGCTAAAAAGGGGAGAAAAGGCATGCGGTATGGATGGGAACACCTAGCTTCACTTGCTCCCAGACTGGCTTCTCCTTCTTTGCCTCCTATTTAGCTGTCAAATCAGAAGGCTGGATGTCATCTTGTCCCTCACTTTCTCTCCTCACATTCCAGCAATCATCCAGTCCTATGAGTTAAATGTTCTCTTTCTCTCTTTTTTTTTTTCTTTTTGAGGCGGAGTCTCATTCTGCCACCCAAGCTGCAATGCAGTGGCATGATCTCGGCTCACCACAACATCCGCCTCCTGGTTCAAGCGATTCTCCTGCCTCAGCCTCCCGAGTAGCTGGGATTATAGTCATGTGCCACCATGCCTCACTAATTTTTGTATTTTTAGTAGAGATGGAGTTTCGCCATGTTGGCCAGGCTGGTCATGAACTCCTGGCCTCAAGTGATCTGGCCACCTCAGCATCCCAAAGTGTTGGGATTACAGGTGTGAGCCACTGCACTGAGCCAAGTTATATGCTTTTAATACTTCCCCAGTTGTCTGCTCCTCTTTTCATCATCTCTAGTTCAGGCCACTGGCATCTCTTGCCTGAATTTTCACAAGACTCTTCAAGCTTCTTCTGGGAAAGTGTGACATACCCAACTAGATCTTGTGACCTTCCCCCACCAAACCCATTTCTCCCTCAGACTTCCCTATGTCAGTGAATCAAACCACCATGCGCCCAGTGGGAAACCTAGAAATCACGTTTGACACAACCCTCTTTTTCACCTACGTGTCCATTTTTCAATTTATCTCCTAAAAATCTCTTAAATCTTCTCATGTTTTTCCATCTCCACTGACAGCTCCCCAGTCCAAACCACCACGATCACTTGCCTGGACTACTACAACAGCCACACTGGTCTTCCTGCTTTGACTCCTTGTCCTCACCTAGACCTCTGCTCTTCCACCCAGTGGTCAGAGTGATATTTTCAAAATAAAACTGTAATCGTGTATTCCCGCCCCAAACTTTCAGTGGCTTCATGTTGCTTTCAGGATAGAACCAACACCTATGGCATGGCCTCCAAGGTACTGCCTCCTTCTTTCTGTGCCTCTTTCTCTCTTGTTTTTCTTGGGCTGCCTGTTGCCCGTCCATCAGTTCCTCAAACCTACTCTGATGTTCCCTTCCTTGGGGACTTCACCCAGGCTTACTTTTTTTTTTTTTTTTTTTTTTTTTTTTTTTTTTGAGACGGAGTCTCGCTCTGTTGCCCAGGCTGGAGTGCAGTGGCGCGATCTCGGCTCACTGCAAGCTCCGCCTCCCGGGTTCATGCCATTCTCCTGCCTCAGCCTCCTGAGTAGCTGGGACTACAGGCGTCCGCCACCGCGCCCGGCTAATTTTTTGTATTTTTAGTAGAGACGGGGTTTCACCGTGGTCTCGATCTCCTGACCTTGTGATCCTCCCGCCTCGGCCTCCCAAAGTGCTGGGATTTCAGGCGTGAGCCACCGCGCCCGGCCAGGCTTACTTTCTGTCTGAAACTTTTCACCATTTGCTTAATGCATATGCATCCCTCCTTCCTCAGCTCAAACATCACTTCGAAGGGAAGGCATCCTTGGCACTCCCACTCCTAGGCTAATTCAGACCCTCATAGTACATACACAACTATGCTAACTGGGCTAATTTTAACTTTGTTACCATTGACCTTAGTTGGGTCCTAAGTGCTTCCCAGCTAGCCTGGTACATTCTCTTGTTCACTTTTTCTGCCACTCTCCTGAACAACTGTTTCTTACCTTCTTATTCTTCAAACCTCCAAATGCCTCCTCTGCCATCTTCACCCACACCTGATGACTTTGCTTCCTATCCTTTTATTTTATTTTATTTTTTGAGATGGAGTCTCACTCTGTTGCCCAGGCTAGAGTGCAGTAGTGCAGTCTTGGTTCACTGCAACCTCTGCCTCCCAGGTTCAAGCTCTTCTCCTGTCTGAGCCTCCCAAGTAGCTGGGATTACAGGCACGCACCACCACGCCTGGCTAATTTTTGTATTTTTAGTAGAGATGGGGTTTCACCATGTTGGCCAGGCTGGTCACGAACTCCTAACCTCAGGTGATCCACCTGCCTTGGCCTCCCAAAGTGCTGGGATTACAAATGTGAGCCACTGTGCCTGGGTGTTTCCTATCTCTAATGATTGCTTCTGTTTTCTCTGAAAATGTCCACATATCCCTATCACAGCATCTACTTATGTAACTGCATCTGCATCTGTGTGCAGTGCCTTCTCTCCTGTTACCATGGATGAACATACTATGCTAGCTAAGGTCAAGACCCCCACTTGTCACAAGACCCCAAACCTTTCTGCCTACTCAAAGACGTTGTTCCAGTAACACCCACTCCCATTTCTCCTGCATTCTCAGTTTTTCCTTTTCTTTGGATCATTCCATATGTAGCAATATATGGAATACAAAATGCATATAAATATGACATGATTTCTCCTATTTCAGAAAAAAACTCTTGATCCTACATCTCTCTCCAGCTATCACTCCATTTCTATGCTCCGTTTTAAAAAAAACTCCTCAAAAAAGTTAATATTTAGTGTCTAGTTCCTCTCCTCCTATTCTTTCCTTAAACCATTACGATCAGATTTTCACTCCACTGTGCCCCCTTCAATCCAGTTGTTCTAGTTAAAGTCATGAGCTTCATTTCTAACTCCAGGTTGTTAAACGCAGGAGTCAGTTATCAGCCTACCTTTGTTGACCTTGTATTTGATGCTAACACTCCCTCCTCCTTGGAACAATTCCTTTGGTTTCCAGGGGACCACACTTCTGGTTTCTGCTTACCTGGCAGGCACTCCCTTTCCATGCTCTCTTGTTGGTTCTTTTTCATCTTCACAACTGAAAATGTGAGTGCCCCAGGGCTCAGGGGCAGTCGTTTGATCCTTCCTTTTCTTGTTTACCTCACTCCTGAGCAGCCCATCACCTCATGCCTTTAAATGTCCTGTTGAAGCCGGGCACGATGGCTCATGCCTGTAATCCCAGCACTTTGGGAGGCTGAGGTGGGTGGATCACCTGAGGTCAGGAGTTCGAGACTAGCCTGACCAACATGGTGAAACCCCATCTCTACTAAAAATACAAAATTAACTGGGCGTGGTGGCAAGCACCTGTAATCCCAGCTACTTGCGTGACTGAGGTCGGAGAATCGCTTAAACCTGGGAGGCGGAGGTGGCAGTGAGCCAAGATCGTTCC
The DNA here is from genome assembly GCF_024542745.1 of Macaca thibetana thibetana. Lineage (NCBI taxonomy): Eukaryota > Metazoa > Chordata > Mammalia > Primates > Cercopithecidae > Macaca > Macaca thibetana. The sequence continues at coordinate 54,090,095 of NC_065588.1, forward strand.
ACTGCACTCCAGCCTGGGCAACAAGAGTGAGACTCCGTCTCAGGGAAAAAAAGAAAAAAAATGCCCTGTTGGTGATCATGACTCTAAGACTATCCCATTTCTATCTCCAGACTTGCTTGCATAACCTAGTGCCTACTCAGTATCTTCATGTGGTTGTCTGATGTGATATAGATGTCTATGTCAAACTTAATGTGCTCAGAAAATGAACTCATGATCTTCCTGTCCAAATTGCTCCTCCTGCAACCTTCCTCATCTAAATGAGTGGCAATTTGGTCTTCTAGTTGGTCAGGCCAAACACCCAGAAACCATCCTGAGCCTTTTTTTTTTTGAAACAGGGTCTCGCTCTGTTGCCCAGGCTGGAGTGAAAGTGGTGCAATCATGGCTCACTAAAGCCCTGACATTTCAACCTCCCAAGGCTCAAGCGATCCTCCCACCTCAGCCTCCCAAGTAGCAGGGACTATAGGCGCGTACCACCACACCCAGCTAATTTTTGTATTTTTTGTAGAGACGAGGTTTTGCCCTGTTGCCCAGGCTGGTCTCAAACTCCTGGACTCAAGCAATCATCCCATATTGGCCTCCCAAAGTGTAATCCAAAGGGATTACAGGTGTGAGCCACCGTGCCTGGCCCATCCCAAGCTTTTCTCTCTCTCTGATATTTCATATCCAATCTGTTGGCAAATCCTGTTGACTCTACCTTCAAAATATACTCAGGATCTGACCATTTCTTAGCCATTGCTGCTGCCCTGGTTTAAACCATCATCATCTCTTACCTGGGTCGTTGCCGTCACCTCCTAACTGGTCTCCTAGCTTCTGACCTTGCCCTCCGGTACTCTTCTCATCACAGCAGCCAGTGTGCTCCTCCTAAAGCATGCCAGCCAGCACGTGCCATTCTTTTTTTTTTTTTTTTTTGAGATGGAGTCTCGCTGTTATCGCCCAGGCTGGAGTGCAATGGCGTGATCCCTGCTCACTGCAACCTCTGCCTCCCGGCTTCAAGCGATTCTCCTGCCCCAGCCTCCCGAGTAGCTGGGATTACAGGCGCCCGCCACCACACCTGGCTAATTTTTTGTATTTTCAGTAGAGACGAGGTTTCACCATTTTGGTCAGGCTGGTCTGACCACTCAATTTAAAATTACATTCAGGTTGCTAAGACTTGTCCTCTATGCCCTGAGGTCTCTGGACCTTCCAGGTAGGAGCTGAGAACGCTTGGTTGGTCCACTCTAACTTGCATTTCTCCCCATCCCTCAAGCAATTCTTATCCCCTTGCCCTGCCTGGGGCTTCACCATGGCATATATGATCATCTGATGTACAGTGTATTTTATTTTATTTATTTTGGTGGTTGTTATCTGTTTCTTGCCACTGGACCATAAGCTCTGTGAGGGGGTATTCTTACCTTCTTGGTTCATCATTATGTTCTCAGCACTTGGCATATAGGCACATAATAAATATGAATAAATGAATGAATGAATGGATGGATTCCTAGTACTTCTTGCTTCTCTTTCTATCATAGTCATCATGATTATGATGCAGTACCTAGTGTGTCTCTATCTCTAGAATGAAACAAAGAAAGCTGTGTTATTGTCTTGCTCGCCTTATACACCCAGCACTTAGTAGGTGCTCCAAATTATATGTACTGCATGAATGAAGGTTTCTGAGATGCTAATCTGACCATCTTCACCCCTGTTTCTGCCCTTAAAGCCTATTGCCCTCAGTACCAAACCTGAATCTCCTTAGCATATCATAATCACTTTCCCCTTATCTCATGTCTTGACACTTTTCTCCCCCTTCCATATCCTCTAAGATCCAGCCTTTCTTGAATATGCCATGCTCTCTCACTCCCAGGCCTTTGTACTCACTGTTTTCTTCTTGGAAAGCTCCACCTGACTAACTCCCACTTGTCCTTTAGGACTCAGCTGAGGTCACATTTTCTGGGAAGTTTTCCAGACCCTTAAGGCAAGCTTGTGTCAGTGGGGGTGGGTGCATAACCCATCTCCAGCTTAGTCCTGCCCAGGCTTCTGCTGACATCTGATTGTTGTGTGTTGGCCAGAGAGGTTGAAGATTAGCTCAGAGAGAATGTTGATGTTGTAGAATGTAGGGTAATGAGAATAGCAGTGGGTGAAATGGAGGTTGAAGCAACTAAAAGGCAGAGTGGGCTCCGGGCTGTCAAGACATTGTCCTCTATGCTCTGAGGTTTCTGGACCTTCCAGGCAGGAGCCAAGAACCCTTGGTTGGTCCCTCTGACTTGCATTTTTCCTCCTTCCTCTCTCTCAGGGGGGGATGTTACCATCACTGACCTACCCCTGGCCCTAGAACAGATCCAGGGCAACGTCCAGGCCAATGTGCCAGCTGGAGGCCAGGCCCAGGTGCGTGCCTTGTCCTGGGGGATTGACCATCATGTCTTCCCTGGAGACTATGACCTGGTGCTGGGGGCTGATATCGTGTACCTGGAACCCACCTTCCCTCTGCTGCTGGGGACCCTCCAACACCTGTGCAGGCCCCATGGCACCATCTATCTGGCCTCCAAGATGAGAGAGGAGCACGGGACAGAGAGCTTCTTTCAGCACCTCCTGCCCCAGCATTTCCAACTGGAGCTGGCTCAGCGGGATGAGGATGAAAATGTCAACATCTATAGGGCCAGGCACAGGGAACCAAGACCTGCTTGACATCACCCCTGCTGTTCTTCTCAGTCTCTTGCCCTAATGAAGGAACTGGGTATCTCAAAAATCATGTTTCCAGAGCCACAAACATGAAGACCAAAAAGGATGGATTTCCCTGGCCTCTCTCACTTTCTTCCTTCCCTCTTTGTTACCCCAGATCCTCTTGGGCAGGTGCAGTGAGGGACCTGCTTACCAGGAATCCCAGAGCTCTGGCAGCACTAGTGTTAGAACACCAAGGAGGTTCCTGGCTCCTGTTCTCAGAGGAGGAGGATGGTAAGGTATCTAGGATTTTTAGGGGCTAAGGCAGGTATATGGGATATGAGAGCAGTGGTTGTAGAGAGACTGTCACTGATCACTTCCATTCCTGTTGCTGTTTATACAGAATGGACTTAAAAAAAAATTCTATGGGATTTTTTTTTCTTTTGTTTGAGACAGGGTCTCACTCTGTCACCCAGGCTGGAGTGCAGATGCATGATCACAGCTCATTACAGCCTCAACTTCTCAAGGCCCAGATGATCTTCCTGCATCAGCTCCCCAAGTAGCTGGGACTAGAAGCATGAGCCATCATACCAGCTAATTTTTGTATTTTCAGTAGAGAAGGGTTTTGCCATGTTGCCCAGGGTGGTGTCAAACTCCTGGGCTCAAGTGATCCACCTGCCTTGCCTCCCAAAGTGCTGGGGATTACAGGTATGGGCCACTGTGCTAGCCCAGGATTTTTTTTGTTTTTGTTTTTTATTTTTTTAAAAAGAATTAAGCCTTAAAAATCTGTTGTGCAAGAACTCAGCTTTTGCTCAGGAGCTGAGAAGGAAGAAGCCTCAAACCACCTGTTTCCTGCTTTTTAGAGATAGAATCTGGTGGAACCATGGCTCTAACTGAGTCAAGTCCTCCCAGCTCCGAAGCTGAGGCTGCAGAGCTGTCCTTTGGACTGTAGTTTCTTCATGCTTTCCAGAGTTAGAGCCTTGATCACAGAACATCATGCTGTGCAGAACACTGGACTCAGTACTAAGTTTTCATCTTTGATTTTTCTTTAGCTTACTCAGTCCTTCCTTCCTAATCTGTAATCCCCTGAAGCCTAACACAGTTCCTAATGTGTTTTGCCTTCACCTCTTTTCTCTTCCCACATTGGTACTTCTGGTTGGGGCTCTCTTTACTTACTGCTTAGGCACATAGTCACCTTCTTTGGACTCCCTGCCTCCATGCTTTCTCCTTCAGTCCATTCTGCAAACTCTTGGGATCTTCCAAAATTAGCTTGATTAGCTTTCACTGCCTATAGAAGCAAGAACAAGCTCCTCTGCTTGGTACTTAGTCTGTATCCATGTTATCCCAAATTTCCCTCCTATTGCATTTCCTACTCCTTTGCTACATGTATTGGACCTCTGGCCAAATTACAAAAAAAGTACTCTTTGTTCTCTAAAACCACACTAAAGTTTCCTGACTTCTTTCTCACTCTTTATGATAATCCTCTGCCTGAAAGGCTATTGCCACCTGTCAAAATCTTCATTATTCTTTGCCTCTTTCCTGAGCCCCTTGCTTGAATGTGATTTCTTTCTCCCTGAGACCCTTTAACTGTTTGTTCGTCTTATGGGACCTTAATTTGTCTTGCATTGACATTTTTGATTTTCATTTTCTCACCATTAAATTACCTTGGAGGATAGGGCTGTGATTTACTCATGTCTAGTCCCCAGAAGCCTAACACAGTTCCTGGCACACACACATATTGTGCTCATTCAATAAATATTTACTCGCTTTGTTCAATGGATTCCACCCCTGCCTTTCTAGGCGACCTTGGACAAATTTCAGAACCCATTCACCAACTACACAAGTTTGTTGTGAGTCATAAATGGATAATGAATATAAACGCGCATTGAAAATAAACATAAAATGTTACCCACATTTCTTGTGTTGTTGTTTTGTGACAACTTTATTTCTTGGTTTCTGTTATTTTACCTGGGGTGGGAGGTGGGGGGTAATTCCCATATGAAATGTGTAGTCTCAGGCTGCGCGCGGTGGCTCACGCCTGTAATCCCAGCGTGAGCTGGGATTTGGGAGGCCGAGGTGGGCGGATCACGAGGTCAGGAGATCAAGACCATCCTGGCTAACAGGGTGAAACCCCGTCTCTACTAAAAATACAGAAAGTTAGCTGGGTGTGGTGGCGGGCGCCTGTAGTGCCAGCTACTCGGGAGGCTGAGGCAGGAGAATGGCGTGAACCCGGGAGGCGGAGCTTGCAGTGAGCCCAGATCGGGCCACTAGCATTCCAGCCTGGGCGACAGAGCGAGACTCAAAAAAAAAAAAAGAACCAAAAACAAATGTGTAGTCTCAAGATATCAAGTAGAGGAGAGGACTGTGTTCCTCCGGCCAGCAGGTGGCACCATCCTCGTTTGGTGCGTTCCGCTGGAGAATTGTGGCCCTTCCGCCGCGCCGTAGGTTTGTCGCCTCACCTTTGCGCCCGCGGGAGGGAGTTTACTGCGGCTAGGGAGATGTCGCTGCTACGGTCACTGCGTGTGTTCCTGGTCGCGCGGACCGGGAGCCACTCGGTGAGAAGTCCTGGTCCTGGTACCGGCCTGCTTTCCCTGCAGCTCTTCTGTGCGCCTGTACCTTTCCCTTCCTCCCAACCCCGTTTGACTCCATCCCACCTTCCCGGACAGCATTTCCTCTGCCCAGTCCAGTCCCGGTGCACCCCCGTTTGCACACCGTCCACTCCCTGCCAGTGTACCCTCCACCCTCTGGAGTTTGCTGCTTCCTGCCTCTCATCCCTTTCTTACCCCATCCAGGCTGGGTCTCTTCTGCGTCAGTCGCCCCAGCCACGGCACACACTTCATGCTGGGCCCCGTCTGTCTGCCTCGGCCTCCAGCAAGGAGCTCCTCATGAAACTGCGGCGGAATACAGGCTACTCCTTTGTAAATTGCAAGAAAGCTCTGGAGACTTGTGGCGGGGACCTCAAACAGGTGTGTGTGTGGAGGGGTGCAGGGCGGAGTACTAGAGCTCGACCTCAGACTCTTGGAATGGTCACGCTGGGGAGCGTGAAGTTAGACCTGCTCTCCAGTGACCATAATGGCACAGCCCTAAGTGGAAATCTGGCTTAAATGACAACCTTGGCCTTCACTTTGTCTTATTTGGAAGCAATTGAGTATCCCAGAATTAACAAACCAGACTCTTATGGTGTTTCTTGTTGCCTGGAGCTGAAAGGGTTTGTGTGAGCTTTACAGTTAGATCAATCAGGAGTCACATTGTGGTGCCCCACCAGTCTGACTTTAGGCGCATATATATATATATATATATAGATCGATCAGGAGTCACATTGTGGTGCCCCACCAGTCTGACTTTAGGCGCATATATGTATATATATATATATATATATATATTTTTTTTTTTTGAGACGGAGTCTTGCCTTTGTGGCCCAGGCTGGAGTGCAGTGGCGCGATTTCGGGTCACTATAACCTCCGCCTCCTGGGTTCAAGCGATTCTCCTGCCCCAGCCTCCCTAGTAGTTGGGATTACAGGCGTGCGCCACCACACCCGGCAATTTTTTTTTTTTTTTTGTATTTTTAGTAGAGATGGGGTTTCGCCGTGTTGGTCAGGCTGGTCTCGAACTGCTGGCCGCAGGTGATCTGCCCGCCTCGGCCTCCCGGAGTGATGGGATTACAGGAGTGAGCCACTGCGCCCGGCTGACTTTAGACATCTTAATTTTTCAGAGTTGTGTAATTTTTGTCTGTGCAGCCATGCATCTCTTAACCAGGAAGACACATTCTGAGAAATGGGGTCGTTAGGAGATTTTGGCTTACGCACGTCATAGAGTATTTACACAAATCTAGATAGTGTATTGTACTACAGCCTGGGTTATATGGAATAGCCAGCTGCTCCTAGGCTGCAAACCTTTACAGAATGTTACTGGACTGAATACTGTAGGCAGTCGTAACACAGTGGTAAGTATTGTGTATCTAAACATGGAAAAAGTACAGTAAATAGGCATAAAACATAAAAAAGATACATCTCTATAGGGAACTTATGTATGGAGCTTACAGGACTGGAAGTTACTCTGGGTGAGTCAGTGAGTGGTTAGTGAATAAGAAGGCCTGCCTTAGGACACTATGGTACACTACAGTGGACATCAAAACAGTACACGTATGCTACATTAAATTTGTAAGAAATTTTTTCTTCGATAATAAGTTAACCTTAGTTTAAGGTAACATTTTTATTTTATAAACTTTTAACATGTTTTAAACTTTTGGACTCTTTTGTAATAACAGTGTAAAACATACTGTACAGCTGTGCCAAAATATTTTTCTTTATGTGCTTATTCTGTGAGCTTTTTTCTATTTTTAAAATTTTGAACTTTTTTTTGACTGGGCGTGGTGGCTCATGCCTGTAATCTCAGCACTTTGAGAGGCCAAGGCGAGCAGATCACCTGAGGTTGGGAGTTCGAGACTAGCCTGATCAACATGGAGAAACCCCGTCTCTACTAAAAAAGTATAAAATTAGCCGGGTGTGGTGGCGAGGGCCTGTAATCCCAGCTACTCGGGAGGCTGAGGCAGGAGAATTACTTGAACCTGGGAAGTGGAGGTTGTGGTGGGCCGAGATCGCGCCATTGCACTCTAGCCTGGGCAACAAGAGTGAAACTCTGTCTCAAAAAAAAAAATTCAAACTTTTTTTTTATTGAAAAATGGTTTATTTATTTATTTTTTTTTGAGACAAGTCTTACTCTCTCCCCCAGGCTAGAGTGCAGTGGCACGATCTGGGCTTACTGCAGGCTCTGCCTCCCAGGTTCACATCATTCTCCTGCCTCAGCCTCCCGAGTAGCTGGGACTACAGATGCCTGCCACCATGCCTGGCTATTATTTTGTATTTTTAGTAGAGACGGGGTTTCACCATGTTAGCCAGGATGGTCTCTATCTCCTGACCTCGTGATCTGCCCACCTCGGCCTCCCAAGGTTCTGGGATTACAGGCATGAACCACCGCGCCTGGCCAAAATTTTTTTTACCTTAAAAAATTGTTTTGTTACGGGCGCCTGTAGTCCCAGCTACTTGGGAAGCTGAGGCAGGAGAATGGCGTGAACCGGGGAGGCGGAGCTTGCAGTGAGCCGAGATCTGGCCACTGCAGTCCAGCCTGGGCGACAGAGTGAGACTCAGTCTCAAAAAAAAAAAAAAAAAAAAAAAAAATTGTTTTGTTAAAAACTGAGACACAAACACATACATTAGCCTAGGCCTACACAGGAGTGGGATCATCATTAACACTGTGTTCCACTTCCACATCTTGTCTTGCTGGAAGGTCTTCAGGGGCCGTAACGGGCATGGACCTGTTGTCTCCTATGATAACAATGTTTTTTTCTGGAATACCTCTTAAAGGACCTGCCTGAAGCTGTTTTACTGTTAAATTTTTTCAATTTTTATTTTTTTGAGACAGAGTCTCACTTTGTCACCCAGGTTGGAGTGCAGTGGCGTGTTTGATCTTGGTTCACTGCAACGTCCGCCTCCTGGGTTCAAGAGATTCAACCTCCCGAGTAGTTTATCAGTTGGAGTACACTCTAAAAAAACAATAAAGTATATATATTATAGTAAATACATAAACCAGTAACATAGTTGTTCATTGTTTCAGGTATCATGTACTGTGTATAATTGTACGTGCTATATTTTAATAGGACTGGCAGCACAGAAGTTTTCTTTACACTAGCATTGCCACAAACATGTAGGTAATATGTTGCCCTACAATGTTAGGAGGGCTACAGTGTCACTAGACAATAGGAATTTTTCAGCTCCATTATAATCTTAGGGACCATCATCGTATGTGGAGTCCGTCATTGTTCAAAATATTGTTATGTGCTGCATAACTGTATAAAGAAAATACAACTGTGTGCCCCATAGGGTTGTTGTGAAGATTAAATTCATCCAAGGCACCGGTTGTAATAATACCTGGTGCTTGGCATTTAGTGGTAGACTGCCAGTAAATGATAGATTACTTCAGTTTCTGTTAGAGAATTTAGAGAATCAGGAAACCTGAGCGTATCTTAGAATTACATTTAGTTCTAAATTCTGTGACTTTGTTGTCTGCTCTTTTTCTTCTCAATTTATAGGCAGAGATCTGGCTCCACAAGCAGGCCCAGAAAGAGGGCTGGAGCAAAGCTGCCAAGCTCCAAGGGAGAAAGACCAAAGAAGGCCTGATTGGGCTGTTGCAGGAAGGAAACACAACTGTATTAGTAGAGGTGAGTTGTTGGAAATTCCAGATACCAAGAATAGCTGTCCCTTGGGTATAAAGCTTGTAGTAGGCCCTTTATCTTCTTGAGGAAGAGATCCGTTTAAGAACCATAAAGGGTAGTTGAAGTTAAACTCATGAAACCTTGGGTATTAGTTATGAATTCATTTAAGTATAGAAATGTACTGGTGTGTTGATGAGAAATGGCCTAGCAGTCTAGAATATTACTCCTGAATGTGAGTCTGGTGCAGCCTTACCCCTTGTCACTGATTGTTTCCTGGAACAGTTAGATTACAAAGTTAATTATATTAATTGTTGTTGAATAGAGTGTAGCTATTTTAGAGGAGGTTTGGGGGCCATAATTGGTGAAGAATCAGGTGTGGATTAGTTTAGAATGAGAGGTGGGAATAAACAAGATAATAGCATAAGTGGTTTGGAGTTGGGATGGCTGGAGAATGAGGTGATGATGGTGTGCAGACACAGGTAAGTGGTGAACTTGTGGTGAGTCCTTCAGGACATTATTGAACCATCTTCCGAATATACAGGCTATTGCTAACTCACTGGCCCAACGTGAATCACTTCATTCTGTTTCGGGCTAGGAGAGGAACTGTAGCTTTAAAATTTTGGAGTCATTTTTTTTTTCTGTTGAGTCTGTAGCTTGTTCTGTCAGTATCTTGATTTACTCTCCAGCCTTAAGGCACTTTTGGAAATTATTAAACAGCTTATACAGCTATATCAATTTGTTCCCACAGGTAAACTGTGAGACAGATTTTGTTTCTAGAAATTTAAAATTTCAACAGTTGGTCCAGCAAGTTGCCCTGGGAACCATGATGTATTGTCAGAGCCTAAAGGATCAACTCTCTACATACAGTAAAGTAAGTTTGGGGTTTGTCTTCAGTGTGCTGAATTTGCTCTCCTCATTGGGTCTTTGCTGTTCCTGTTTTAGACACTCTCATGTCTCTTTCCCTTACTTCACATCTCTGCTTAAATGCTATCTCTTTGCATAGGATTACCCTTCCCCCATTACTATATCCCCATGTCGTGCTTCATTTAACATTTTTTATTATGGTGTTTATATATTATATTTTAATTTAGCTGTATGTTGTCTGTCTTCCCCAATAGAATGTAAACTTTATGAGGCAGGGAATTTGTCTTTTCACTGTTGTATCTCTGGTGAAAGAGAATTGGGCCCACTACTTAGTTGAAGTTCAATAAATCTTTGTCAGATGAATGAATGAATGAATGCATGCATGCCAGTGAAATGGAGTTAGCCAGATCAAGTGAAGCCATTTTAGACTTTGTGTTCAGAAATTTGGAATGATCTTAGGAAAGGATTTCTAAATAAAGAGATTGGAGCCGGATGTGGTGGCTCAGGCCTGTAATCCCAGCACTTTAGGAGGCTGAGGCAGGCGGATCACCTGAGGTGGGGAGTTCAAGACCAGCCTGACCAACATGGAGAAACCTGTCTCTACTAAAAACACAAAATTAGCTGAGCGTGGTGGCGCATGCCTGTAATCCCAGCTACTCGGGCAGTTGAAGCAGGAGAATCGCTTGAACCCGGGAGGTGGAGGTTTCAGTGAGCCGTTGTACTTCATCCTGGGCAACAAGAGCAAAACTCTGTCTCAGAAAAAAAAAAAAAAAAAAGAGAGATTGGAAAAGACACAGTTTAGGAAAATAAGCATATTCTTATCCATAGAGGGATCAAGGAAAGGAATTATGTCATTCTGCCTTTGACTCAGCTTTATTGCCAAAGCAAAAATGAACCAACCACTCACAGTAATTTTTTTGAATTTACTACTAACTTTTTTATCTTCTTTATCCTTCTCTTGAGATGTCTTGGTAAATGTTAATTATTACTGGCATTACATAGTCATATTATATGGAAAACAATGTTGAGATTATTTTTTTAATTGTATTGAGTAGATAAGTCACTTGAACCAGAAATTTTAGCTCTGATTTTATCAGTAAACACCAGTGTACTCTTTTTTTTGTTTGTTTTCGTTTTTGTTTTTTGAGATGAAGTCTTGCTCTGTTGCTCAGGCTGCAGTGCAGTGGCTCAATCTTGGCTTACTGCAACCTCCACCTCCTGGGTTCAAGCAATTCTCCTGCCTCAGACTCCCGAGTAGCTGGGACTACAGGCATGTGCCACCACACACGCCTAGTATTTGTATATTTTATAGAGACAGAGTTTCACCATGTTGGCCAGGCTGGTCTTGAACTCCTAACTTCAAGTGATCTTCCTGCCTCTGCCTCCCAAAGTGCTGTGATTACGGGCGTGAGCCACCATGCCTGGCCTCAGTGTACTCTATCCAGATTCACCGTTTGTTAACATTTTACTGTGTTTGCTTTATCACTTCTTTTTTTCTTTTAAATAGAGACAGATCCGGCTTTCTTGCCCAGCCTGGAGTGCAGTGGCACAATCATTGTTCACTGATGCCTCAAATTCCTGGGCTCAAGTGGTCTTCCCACCTCAGACTCCTGAGTAGCTGGGACTATGTGTGCACATCACCATGCTAGGCTCTTTTTTAAGTTTTTTGTAGAGACAGTCTTGCCATATTGCCCAGGCTGGTCTCAAACCTCTGGGCTCAAGAAATCCACCTGCTTTGGCCTCCCAAAGTGTTGGGATTACAGGCTTGAGTCACTACAGCTGGCCCTGTCACTTTTTATGTACGTGTTATCATCGCTTTTTTTTTTTTTTTTCTTTGAGATGGAGTCTCTCTGTCACCCAGGCTGGAGTGCAATGGTGCCATCTCACTCACTGCAGCCTCTCCCTCCCGGTTCAAGGGACTCTTCCACTTCAGCCTTCCGAGTAGCTGGGATTACAGGTGCCTGCCACCACACCCGGCTAATTTTTTTGTATTTTTAGTAGAGACGGGGGTTTCACCATGTTGGCCAGGCTGGTCTTGAACTCCTGACCTCAGGTGATCCGCCCACCTGGGCCTCCCAAAGTGCTAGGTTTACAGGCGTGAGCCACCGCGCCCAGCCCTTTTTTTTGTTTATTCTTATCTTTTGGGTTTATGTCATACTTTCCTTTCCTCAAGTGTGGAATGGACCACTTCTTCAAGGAGTCCTAGTCCTTTTTAGCTGGGGAATGGTTTTTAGAAACCAAGATTTGAGTATTAGGTGTGCTGATTTCTTTGTTTTTTTTTGAGACAGAGTGTCTTTCTGTAGCCCAGGCTGGTGTGCAGTGGCGCGATCTTGGCTCACTGCTACCTCTGCCTCCCGGGTCCCGGTTCAAGCAATTCTGCCTCAGCCTCCCAAGTAGCTGGGATTACAGGCACATGCCACCATACCCATCTAATTTTTGTATTTTCAGTAGAGATGGGGTTTCACCATGTTGGCCAGGCTGGTCTTGAACTCCTGACCTCGTGATCCACCCACCTCAGCCTCCCAAAGTGCTGGGATTACAGGCATGAGCCACTTCGCCCAGCCAAGTGTGCTGATTTCTACTGAGATGTCATTTGTTCTTTCAGCAGACAGTGCAGGTGTATGTGCTGTGTGTATGTGGTTCCTTTTTCATAGCAACTTCAATATGTTTACTGTTTTTACCTATGTACTCATATGTACTCAGTGTTACAACATATATACAAAATTGTTTCAGAATTGCTACCCCTGACCACTGCAAATAACAAAACTACTAAGGAGTTCAAGATTTATTTGTAGTTCGTTTTGTCTTTACATTGAAGTTAGGTGGTCACGTGACTCTGTTAAATTTGGATTTTTTTTTTTTTCCTTCTGTGAGGTTATGTTACTCGTTTGAAATATAGTTTTATATTTCTTAGTAGTCAACATTTATTTTCACCCCAAATATGTGATTTAATTTTATTTTTTAAATGTGTGGGGTTTTTTTGTTTGTTTGTTTGTTTTGGCTGGGTGCCGTGGCTCATGCCTGTAATCCCAGCACTTTGGGGTTTGTTTGTTTATTTTTAAAATATTTTTTATAGTTATAGCGATGAGGTTTCACCATGTTGGCCAGGTTGGTCTCAAACTCCTGGCTTCAAGTGATCTGCCTGACTTGGCCTCCCCAGAGTGCTGGGATTATGGGCATGAGCCACGGTACTGGGCCAGGTTTTTTTTTTTTTTTTTTAAGATGGAGTTTCACGCTCATTAGCCAGCCTGGAGTGCAGTGGTTTGATCTCAGCTTACCACAGCCACCACCTCCTGGGTTCAAGTGATTCTCCTGCCTCAGCCTCCTGAGTAGCTGAGATTACAGGCACCCCCCACCACACCTGGCTAATTTTTGTATTTTTAGTAGAGATGGGGTTTCACCATGTTGGCCAGGCTGGTCTCGAACTCCTAACCTTAGGTGATCCACCCACCTCAGCCTCCCAAAGTGCTGAGATTACAGGCGTGGGCCACCGTGCCTGACTGGCCAGATTTAGTTTTATTTTTGAATATATAAAATACATTAACAAAGTCCTCAAAAGTTGAAACTGTCAAAAAAAAAAAAAAAAGCTATACTCGGAGAGGTGTTACTGCTTCTGTCCCTTCTACCCTGTTCCCATCCATCTGTTTACTTAGATAACCAGTGTCATTGGATTGTGGTTATCCATTTTCAGTATTTCTTTTTGCAAAAATAAGCATATTAATACAAATAGTTCTTTGTTGCACAGATAGTAGTATAATACGCATATACACTTATAATTTGCTTTTTTCACTTAATAATATATCCTGGAAATACTCCATAACAATTCATGAAGGTGATCCTTTTTATTTTTTCCAACTACATAGTATTCTGTTGTATGGATGTGCTATAGTTTAATCTCCTATGTTTGGGCATTTAGGCTGTTTTTACAATTTTATGATTAGAAATAATTGTTCAATGAATAAACTTGTGCAGTATTATTGTAAGTATATCATCAAGGTGAATTCCTAGAAATAGGATTTCAGGGTCAAAGGATAAATACATATGTAGTTTTATTAGATACTACAATTTCACATCATTGGATTTATACCATTTTGCATTCCCATCAACAATGTGCAAGTCTAGCTCTAACATTTTATGATTTTATGAAAATATTGTTCTTGTCCAGGTGCGGTGGCTCACGTCTGTAATCCTAGCACTTTGGAAGGCTGAAGCAGGTGGATCACTTGAGGTCAGGAGTTCAAGACCAGCCTGGCCACCATGGTGAAACCCTGTCTCCACTAAAAAATATATAAAAATTTGCCAGGCATAGTGACGCATGCCTGTAAGTCCCATCTACTCGGGAGGCTGAGGCAGGAGGATGGCTTGAATCTGGGAGGCGGAGGTTGCAGTAAGCTGAAATCATGCCACTGCACTCCAGCCTGGGCGGCAGAGCGAGACTCCATCTCAAAAAAAAGAAAATACTGTTCTTGGCTGGGTGTAGTGGCTTACGCCTGTAATCCCAGCACTTTGGGAGGCTAAAGCAGGAGGATCTCTTAAGCTAGGAGTTCGGGACCAGTCTGAGCAACACAGGGAGACCCCATCTCTATATTTAAAATAAAAAGAAAATAATTGTTCTTGATTTCTAGGAAATTACATTCTAAGAAGTTAGACTGGAGGATGAGAGTGGAATGTTATTGGGGTGGTGCAGTGATAGAATAAAATATTTATAAAGATGGAACTGTTACCAATTTTTAACATCCTTGGCTTAATGAAAATATTATCTACACTTAGTTGTCTTAAATAATTTTTATTTTTTTTTTGAGATGGAGTTTCAACTCTGTTTCCCAGGCTGGAGTGCATTGGCACAATCTCAGCTCACTGCAACCTCCGCCTCCCAGGTTCAAGCGATTCTCGTGTCTCAGGCTCCCCAGTAGCTGGGATTATAGGCGTGTGCCACCATGCCCAGCTAAGTTTTGTATTTTAGTAGAGATGGGGTTTCACCATTTTTGCTAGGCTGGTCTCAAACTGCTGAACTCAGGTGATCCACCCTCCTCGGCCTCCCAAAGTGTTGGGATTACAGGTGTGAGCCACCATACCTGGCCAATAATTTTCTTAGAAATAGACTATTTTTGCCTATTCTTTTGATAATTTGAGTAGTACAGAATCAGTTCATGTTTGTTTTCTTTGTGTACTTAGGGCTTCTTAAATTCCTCTGAGCTTTCTGGACTTCCAGCTGGGCCTGACAGAGATGGCTCACTCAAGGATCAGTTGGCTTTAGCAATTGGTGAGTATTTGTAAAGGTTCTGGAAACTGGAAATTAGGGACTGGATCTCTTGTTATCTTGTTCCTCCAAATCTAGGTCAAGAATCATGTGCCTACAAGGGTCAGATGATATGAATGTGAGAAGTGGTTTGTGTGTTAGATGTTAGGGAACATTAGGCATCTTAAAGAGCTCATACGCTGCTGGAGGAAGTGTCATTACCAAGCTCTAACTAATTGTTATATCTAGGGAAATGGAGTCCCGGGGTCATCAGAATTTCTAAATTCCTTAAAAGGATTTACATTTATGTCCAAAATCTCACAGGTTTTGGCTGTTTGCAACTAATTAAAATTATTTTCATTACTGTGCCAACAAAACAAAGCATGTCTTCAGGCAGAGATGGCCTTTTGACTTCCAGCTAAGTACTTTAGCATACACTATAGGGAAAATAGTACATTAAAGATTATTTCCTCTTCTTTATAAAAGGTTGCAGGACAATTGAGGAGCATTGTTTTTAGGAATTTGATCTTTCTTTTCAAAAAATCTGGTTGTGAATTTGTAAAGATACATTCTTTTAGAGCCTGTTGGCTATAGGAACCACATCTGGATCATTGTGGTGGGACTAGCGGGGATCTTGCTTTCTTCCTAAGTGCTTGATGTAGGGAGGGTGGTAGGGAAGGGTTGGAGCTTGCTGGGAATTTACTGCTCATCTGAAGTTTCCAGTTAAAGCATCAATTCCGTTTTTATCAGGTCATCTTGTATTATCTATGATGTTTCAATGAGTCATGGGTTAGAAACCAGGCAGACAGCTGTGTATGGGGCTTATTAAGAAATTCTGGAAGAGCTGGGTGTTTCAACCTTGTCGGTTTCTGGGAATTAACTATTGGGTATATGCTTTGAGCTATTTTAAAATTCGTTTTGGTTTCTGTATTCTCCTTTTCCGTGACTTTTAGATATTACTGTGGCTTATCCAGGCATACTTTCTGTTTATGGTTCTCATAAATAACTCTGACAATATTATTTTTTCTATTTTTGATGAGGACTTTCTCCTGATACAAGGGATGATCAGGACTTGTCTGTGTCAGTTATGGAGCATTCAGGATGGTGGGAAAAAGTACCTAATTGCTTTGGAGTCAGATCTGAGTTTTAATTTTAACTTTGCCTTGTGTTACTGGGTGGGTTACCTAAGTTCTCTAAGCCTAAGCTTATTGTAATAATAGCTAGCTTTTGAGTGCTCACTCTGTGCCAGATACTATAGTTAATGCTCTCTCTCTCTCTTTCTATATATATATATATTTTTTTGAGATGGAGTTTTCGCTCTTGTTGCCCAGGCTGGTGTGCAATGGCATGATCTCGCTCAATGCAACCTCTGCCGCCAGGGTTCAAGAGATTCCCCTGCCTCAGCCTCCCAAGTAGCTGGGATTACAGGCATGTGCCAGCATGCCTGGCTAATTTTTGTATTTTTAGTAGAGATGGGGTTTCTCCATGTTGGTCAGGCTGGTCTCGAACTCGCGACCTCAGGTGATCTGCCCGCCTCGGCCTCCCAAAGTGCCGGGATTACAGGTGTGGGCCACTGTGCCCAGCTGCTTTTACATATATAATTTATTTCTCCCCAAAACCCTGAAAGGTAGGTGGTCTCATCTCTATTTTAAAGGTGAGGAAACAAAGGCTTGATAAATTTAGTAAATGAGATTATGTCATTGAGTCACTTGCCCAAGGTCATATAGTCAGTAAAGAGGCAGAAGTGAGACCTGAGTCACACATACTTGTGTCACCACAACCTGTGTTTGTTTGTTTGTTTGTTTTTTGGAGAGAGAGTCTTGTTCTGTTGCCCAGGCTGGAGTGCAGTGGTACGATCTCAGCTCACTGCAACCTCTGCCTCATGGGTTCAAGTGATTCTCCTGCCTCAGCCTCCTGATTAGCTAGGATTACAGGTGCACACCACCATGGCCAGCTGAGTTTTGTATTTTTAGTAGAGACGGGGTTTCATCCACGTTGGCCAGGCTGGTTTTGAACTCCTGACCTTTGGTGATCCACCCACCTCAGCCTCCCAAAGTGCTGGGATTACAGACATGAGCCACCACACCCAGCCTCACAACCTGTTTTTAAGTACCAGCGTGCCTGGTACATAGTTGATGCTTCATAAAGGTATTCTTCACTTCCCCCACTCCCACTGCCCCGCCCCATGCCCCTTTTCCTCTTTATACAAAAACTGAAAATGATGTCTCTTCATCTTACTGCGTATCCTGTGTAAATGCAAAGGGACTGTCTTCCAAACTGGGCCTCTTCTGTTCTTATTTTGGTACCATCACAGACATCACAATTTGTTGGTGTGTTTGGTTTTTCGTTTTTGCTTTTTTTAATAGGAAAACTGGGAGAAAACATGACTCTTAAACGAGCTGCATGGGTGAAGGTGCCATCTGGGTTCTACGTTGGCTCTTATGTCCACGGAGCAATGCAGAGTCCCTCACTTCACAACCTGGTGCTGGGGAAGTATGGGGCCCTGGTCATCTGTGAGACGTCTGAACAGAAAACAAACCTTGAAGACATTGGCCGCCGCCTTGGGCAGCATGTGGTGGGCATGGCCCCCCTCTCTGTTGGCTCCCTGGATGATGAGCCTGGGGGGGAGGCAGAGACTAAGATGTTGTCCCAGCCATACTTGCTGGATCCCTCCATTACCTTGGGGCAGTATGTGCAGCCTCAGGGGGTGTCGGTAGTAGACTTTGTGCGGTTTGAATGTGGAGAAGGTGAAGAGGCAGCAGAAACTGAATAGGTTCTAGAGACTTTCGGCCCAGGAGGAATATTTATTTTTAGCTCTGGACATCATTACAAAAAGGAGTATTTCCCAAGCCTCTTCAGACTGAGAATGTATTTTTCATTTGAGTTATAACGAGATTATAGACTTCATGGGTAAAATTATTAAATAGTTATATAATAAAAATAATTTTTTCCTTGTTTGCATAATACTGGGTTTAGCTTTTCTGTGCCTCTCAAAAATAACGGGCGGGCCTTATTGACGTGATTGACAGTGTCTTGGAGAACAGGCATCAACAATACTGCTGCTCCCTTCAACATAGATTTATTATGGTGTTTCTGAAATTTCTAACTTACATGTTCTGTCTTCCACCTTTTATGACATAGAATTCTTTTCTGTTTTTGCTTTGCGATACTGTGGACCATGCTTCTGCCTTGGAACCTCCCTAGTTATATTACTTCTGCCACATGGAATTCTTTGGGATTACTGATTCAAACCTAGAGTTGTCTGGAAACTATGGGTTCTCTTCTTTGTGATTGTCTGTAGCATGCTTTGAAGGTGCTCTGCAGTGGTAGGCACACTGGTTCTGGCTTCATTTAATTAAATTAATAACACATGCCTCTGTTTCTCTCTTGGATAATGTGTGGGTGGGTGAATACTGAGGTTTCCTGGCCAGCTGTAAGGCAGATTTTGACATTCTTGTGCCAGAAACAGAAATTAGAGTAGTCCGGTTATCCAGAGAGGTCACTTAACATTGCCTCTTTACTTCCCCAGTACTGAAACGTTTCTTCCAATATAACATGAAATTACCATAACAAGCAAACCCAGAATATTGAAAATAACCGCATTTGTTCATTAGAGGTATCTTTATTTGAAAAGTTAAAAATGCTTTGAAATGATTTACAGGTTAAATAGATTTTAGAAATAATGATCTTAAAATTGAAAACAAAGGTAGGTCCTGGTATAATGCTAAACAAAGTTATTAAACATTTTGAGCATTGTTTTTTGGTTCTCTTTCTTTTGATTTCTCCAGATTTATGCAGTTTTAGTGCTTTCTGCTGAGGCTTTAGCTAGAGGGCCACAAAATCCAAAAACCATGTGGTTAACATTTTAGGTATATAACAAGGAAGGAATGCAAGGATGAGAAAAAATGGAGAACAGTGATTTTCAGACTCTATTATATCTAAATTAAGTAGCTGAATGTCAGGCAGAAATTGGTGGATAAATTATTTCCTGATATTGGCACTATCTGCTCTCTTCTGTGGCCTTGCAGTAGATATAGGCCTTCTTGCTTTAGAAAAGCCCCTTTTCTTTCTTCATTTGCAGCTGTTTCCAGCCAGGCAGAGCTGCAAATTGCCCTCTTGTGATGCCAAACACAGACACAAAGTCCTGTTCAGAGAGGTAATTCTAAGAGAGGAAACAAAGTTTCTAGTTAGAAGGAAGACATGACATCAGTGCCAACAGAAGTTGGGAAAGTCAGAGCGAGAGGGAGTTCTAGGTGGATCCTTGAAGAGGGAAGTAGGATGACTTTCTCAGAAAGGCTGTTAGAGATTTAAATTATTCATTGGAGAGGTGTTCTTCAGTTCAGGGAGTCCCATTTTGGCCTGTGACAGAAGCTTACTGGATTCACTGCTCTCACAGTGCCAGCAAGCACCAGTTTCTTGCCAGAAGGCAATAAATGGATTATGTATTAAGGATGAATTACAGACATCAAATTTTGGCAGAATGAAGAACTAAATTGAGCCATGGTTTTCCTTGTTTTCCGTCTGTAACTACCATTTTTACCCAGAAATTTTCAAATGCATGATCTTATTGAGCATAAAATTATTCTAAACATTTACTTAATGATTTATTGAATATTTATATACAAGTAAAGATTATTAATTAAGTAAAGATTATTAATATATGGGCTCTGCTTTCAAGAAAATTGTAGTCCAGATACTTGAGTTGGTTAGATAAGACGTTGTGGGAAATCCAGAGTCCATTCCCAAATCAACTTCTTCAAGGGGAAAATAAATTTATTCTTTTTTTTTTTTGAGACAGAGTCTTGCTTTGTCACCCAGGCTGGAGTGCAATGGAACGATCTCGGCTCACTGCAACCTCTGCCTCCCGGGTTCAAGCAGTTCTCCTGCCTCAGCCTCCAAGTAGCTGGGACTACAGGCACCCGCCACCTGCTAATTTTTGTATTGTTAGTAGAGACGGGGTTTCACCATATTGGCCAGGCTGGTCTTGTACTCCTGACCTTGTGATCCGCCCGCCTCAGCCTCCCAAAGTGCTGGGATTACAGGTGTGAGCCACCGCGCCCGGCCAAGAAATTTATTCTTTTAACTCAAGTATGTTAATTCATTCAAGCGAAACTTAAGAATGCTTGCTATCTGCTAGGCACTGTTGTAGGTGCTGAGAAGCTGAGAATATGATGGTGAACAAGACAGACAAAGGTCCTTCCTTTTAAGGATATTACTAGAGGGGGAAATAGGCAATGAACAAGTATAAAGGGACTGGAGCAGGTATGGGAAGCAGTATTAGGGTGGTCAGGAAATGCCTCCTCGGGGAGGTGACACTGGGGCTGAGACCTACACCATGAGAAGGTGCTGGCACTGTGGTGATTTGGGAGAGGGATGTTTTCTCAGGCACGAGCACTAGCAAGTGTAAAGGCTCAAAGGCTGGAATAAGCATGTTTAAGGAACAGCAAAGCAGCGGCTGTACTGGCTGTAGGGTGGTGAATGATGAGGGTATTGGTATATGAAATGAAATCAGAGAGCTAGGCAGGGGCCAGATTGTATCGGCCTTCACATTCTTTTTTAAAATGTAGTGGGAAGCTATTCGAGGTGTTTTAAACAGGGCAGTGCCATATGTTTTAAAGATCCCTTTGGCTATTGCGTGGGGAACGGATTGTAGGAACAGGTGGAAACCAGTTGGATTGTAGTATGTAGTCCAAGATGGCTGCACTAGACTAGTAGCAGAGAGATGGAGAGCAGTGGACAGAAGCTAGCTGATAGATTGATGTAGGTGAAGAGAAAAGAATCAAGAAAGAACCCTCTTTCTTTTGGTTAGAGCTCCTGAGTAGCTCAGATGTCCATTGAGCAGCTACAGCGTGCCGTGCCAGAACTGTCCTAGGCCATTTACTCATGGAGAGCTCCACTTCCAACAGACAGTTTCTTCAGTCACTCACCTCCTTTTTGGCAGGGTTTACATCCTCAGGTAGCTCCTGATTCTGGTTTTTCAACAGAACTGCTATAGGGTAATATTTTGACTCACTGTCAATAGAATTCACGGAGAGGGTTGCATTCTTCATGTCCTAGGTAAGATAAGATAAGAATGTAGGCACAGGGAAAAGACTCCTCAGTGTCTGTATGGTTACAGTTCTAAATGTGTGTAATATTTAACATTTTGACTTGTGCCACTTCACCCTCTGTAATCATCTTTCAGAGCGATGGTCCCCAAACCTGGCTGCATGTCAGAATCATCTGGGAATAGAAAATATTCAGATTTTGGGGTTGTTTTTGGGAAAAGTGATTCAGTAAGTTCAAGGCAAGTCCTGTATAGCCAGTTTGGCATACATGTTGTGCCGGAATCTCATTTGAATATTGGGATCACATACCTTCTCTTGGTACTTTTATTTAGCCCTGCATTTCCAGCCTTTAAATGACTTCAGGTTGTAGTTCTACTTAAATATAATTTAAAGATACTATATCAACATTAGCTTTAGAATCTGAGTTTGTGGAGCACAAAGGACAGAATTGCAGGTTTGAACTCCTGGTGCCATGCACTCCTCCTGAGGTTAAAGAACTGCTGGATTCCTGGCCAGAGGCTCTACTTCTTTTAACCATTAAAATAGGGGTAAATGGTCTAAGTTTCTGTGGACTTCACTGTCAGAAACGAATAAAAATGTCATTTGGGTTAGAAGCTTATTTCTGAAAAATACTGCCAATGACTTTAATCTCTCCTAAATGGCAGAGTTGAATAATAAAACAAGTTTTCATTTTTGTGTTGTTGTTTTTTTGAGATGGAGTCTCCCTCTGTTGTCCAGGCTGGAGTGCAGTGGTGCCATCTCAGCTGACAGCAACCTCTGCCTCCTAGGTTTAAGCAATTCACCTGTCTCAGCCTCCCGAGTAGCTGGGACTACAGGCGCCCATCACCATGCCCAGCTGATTTTCATATTTTTAGTAGAGATGGGGTTTCACCATATTAGTCAAGGCTGGTCTCAAACTCTTGACCTTAGGTGATCCACCCGCCTTGGCCTCCCAAAGGGCTGGGATTACAGGCATGAACCACTGCACCCAGCCCCATTTTTGTTTTTAAGCAGCAAGTCTGTTTGAAAATCTGGAAGTCAGGAAAATAAGGAACTTGGCTCTCAGACCTGCTTTTCTATTGATTACAAAAAATTTTTACATCAAAACAGACAACTATAGTAATACTCCTTAGTAATACTAAGGAGGACATGAGTTTTGCCCATGAGCATCTGTAGCGTTTGTGGGTTCTCTTTGGCTCTGGTTGCCTGTGTGGCTGGCTTCTCCCGAGAGCGAACCTGACTCACAGCAGTGATTTGCATGATAGCAGCAGCATCTCCCAGCTCTTCTTTTAATTGTTCGTATGATTTTCCTGCCTGAGAAGGAGAGAAAACACAAAATGAGGTCTTTCTTATAGGGGAGGGACATCTTAGGTCTGGTCTGTGTCTTCAGGAAAAGCAAAAGAGCCAGGGAGTCAGAAGACATTTCAAGTATAAGTAAAAATGAAAATCCCCCCCTTTTGGGTCCATGAAGGCTTGAAAGGTGCTTAAACATAATGCACATTCTTTGATGGTAACCCCTCAGTCCTCCCTATAAGATTTAAGAAAGAGCAGTTGAAGGCCAGGCGCAGTGGCTCATGCCTGTAATCCCAGCCCTTTGGGAGGCCGAGGCAGGTGGATCACCTGAGGTCAGGGGTTCAAGACCAGCCTGACTAACACAGTGAAACCCCATCTCTACTAAAAATACAAAAGTTAGCTGGGCGTGGTGATGCATGCCTATAATCCCAGCTACTTGGGAGGTTGAGGCAGGAGAATCGCTTGAACCCAGGAGGTGGAGGTTGCAGCGAGTCGAGATTGTGCCATTACACTCCAGCCTGGGCGACAAGAGCAAAATTCTGTCTTGGAAAAAAAAAAAAGAAGTTGATTAGGAGTCAGGAAACCTGGCTTTCTGTTGATTAACTGTGACTTTGGACAAATAGCTCATTCTCTTAGCTTCCTTATCAATAAAATAGGGAACAGTACTTCTACTGGCTATCAGGATCATTGTACAGATCAAAAAGATGATGTGTATGGATACACTTTATAAACTGTTTATACTTCACACTGCTTATTGCTGAGACCTGCTGTGAATTGTCTACCTGGACTTCCTGCTGTGGCAGGTGAAAAAGAGGAGAAAAGAAAAAGGCAGGGAGCAGGACAGGAGTAGGGAAATGAAGTCCTGGTTTCACTGAGCCGTGAAGCAGTACCCCACCTTCCTGCCCACTGAGCTGTTCTGAGCTCAGTGAGCTGTTCCTGGCAGGAAGTAAGAGCTTCCCCACTCTCTTTTCTTACACTCCAAATGTTAGGGTCCCAGGCTAGGAACCAGCCTGTGAAGATGGGAGGCTCAAACCCCTGCTTAATGATCAGGATTGGTGTGTCGGGATCTCGGCCACTGGGGTGAGTGAGCAGGTACTGCTGCGCTGTGGCAAGGGCACTCTTCTTCTCCGTGGCATTGGCCTCAGCCCCAATCCACAAGAACACCTGTTATGGTGGAGATTTAATATATGTTACTGTGTTCATACTAAGTACTAGGTCATACACACTACCCTATCTTTCCCCTTTCTTTCGTGAGCAGTTCACAGCCTCAGAAAACTTTCTCAGCCTAATTTGTTCAGCAGAGAAAGGATTTCCCAGAATCAGCTTGATGTTTATCACTTTAATTGCTATGTGTATCTTCCAGATCTGCCTTTCCAAATCGGAGCTGTCTCTGAACTTCAGCTTCCTGAATCCAACTTCTTGCTGAACACCTCCTCTTGACTGCTCTAAGCACCTTAAAAATAACACCCTCAAGATGTAGCTCTTCTTTACTAAACTTGTATCTGAGTCTCCACTTCTGATAGGTGGTATCCATCTAGTCACCTAAGGCAGAAACCTGGGAGTTTCCTAGAAACCCCCCATATCCAATGAGTCACCAGGCTGACCAACTTTACCTCCTAAGCATCTGTCAAATCTGTCACCATCCCTCCATCCCTACTCCACTGCCCTTATGTGGACCCACGGTAGCTCTTACTTGACTATGACAATAGGCTACTGACTGCTGTTGTTCCCCTAAACGCCCATATCCTCTGCATGTGGAGTCCGTTGCTATTGATCCTAAGATTAAAAAGTGCATGATGATAGGATGACTTGATTTTTCCAAAGCAAGGTGGGAAAATGCCCAGGATGGTGAGTTTCAAACATCATTCTCAAACATCACCCCTTGCAAAAAAACGGAGGCTTTCTTTTGGTCACTGCTGACAGAGGTTTGATTGAGCTGGGGATGGTCCAGGGCTACCCTGGGTTTATCTAGGGTGGGGATACTACACAAAAACAACCCTCACTATGGGAATCTTTGTCATGTTCTGAGTTCTGCAGCTGTGTCTTACCTGGTCCCAGGTATCTAGGAGCATCACGTCACCGGGGTTCAGGTCATCCTGGGTGAAGTCTGTGATCTCAGTGACAATGAATTGGCCAGTCTTATTGGAACATTCAAAGAGACGGGACTGGACATCTAGAATTTCCTGCTGAAGTCTGCAATACAGTCCATTTAAGGGCACCAAGCTGCTTAGAAATGTTTTTAAAACTGAGGTTTTAGCCTTTGTGCAATTCATAAGCCTGGCAGGCAGGGGGAGCCCAGAAGAGGAGGAGGCTGTGTTCCCATACCTTTTATCACTGGCATAGGGAGTTTTCCCTCCCAGTAGGTCCCAGAACTCGGCGGACTCCTGGCCCTCGGCCACAGTGTTCTCGCTGCCATCACAGAGAAGGCTGGCCAGCTCCTTAGCCATTGCCCGCTCATCCCCACTAGACCCCTGAGAGTGGGGCGAGGAGAGCACAAGTGTTAGTTGCACAGGGGCACTTTGACGTGGAAAGAAAAGCATCTGAGACTAATAACTCAGTGTGCCAGGATCAGCTGCCAAGCCACAGTCCCTCAGCCTGGAAAGACAGACAAGTTTGTTCTAGTGCTGGGGAGTGGGGAGGAAAACAGTGTGGGGCAAAAAGCAGGACTAGGCTTTGAAACCCACAGTGGGTATGGGCAAAAGTCACCTTCGTTTCAGCTTCAGTTGGAATTTAAGTACCTACTTTTGGGTTTTTTTTTTTTTAGAGAAAAAAATTAAATTTATTTTTAAAAGTACATACAGTAAAATATACTCTTTTTACATACAATTCTAAGAATTTTGACAAACAGAATCACGTTATTGTCAGTACAATAAAGGCACAGAACAGTTTCTTCCTCAGTCTCTCCCAAAATTATCTGGGGCCGTGACCCCTTTGGAGTCAAAGCCTCTGTGAATCCTTAACCTCTGGTAACCACGAATCTATTCTCCATCACTATAGTTTTGCCTTTTCCAGAATGCAATAAGTGGAGTCATACAATATTTAGCCTTTGAGTCTGGCTTCTTTCTCTTAGCAGAATGCATTTGAGATCTCTGTTGTGTTTACCAGCGGCTCATCCCTTTTTATTGCTGAGTAGTATTCCATCATGTGGATGTACTACTGTTTGTTTATCCATTTTCCAGTTGGGTTTTTTCTGCTAATGAATAAAGGTGCTATAAACATTTGTGCACAGGTTTTTGTGTGAAGATAGTTTTTTATTTTACTTGAGTAAATACCCAGGAATAGGATTGCTGGATCATATGGTAAGTGTATGTTTAACTTTGTAAGAAACTGTCAGCTGGGCGTGGTGACTCCCCACTGTAATCCCAGCACTTTGGGAGGCTGAGGCAGGTGAATCACCTGAGGTCAGGAGTTCGAGACCAGCCTGGGCAACATGGCGAAACCTTGTCTCTACTGAAAATACAACAATTAGCTTAGTGTGTGGCACACGCCTGTAATTCCAGCTACTTGGGAGGCTGAGGTAGGAGAATCACTTGAACCCAAGAGGCAGAGGTTGCAGTGAGCTGAGATCGCATCACTGCACTCCAGCCTGGCTGACAGAACAAGACTCTTTAAAAAAAAAAAAATTGAAACTGGCGAAATGTTTTCCAAAAGCTGTACCATTTTGCAGTCCTGCCAGCAATGCATGAAAATTCCTGTTGCTCTGCATCCTTGCTCACATTTTATGTTGTTTTTTTTTAGCCATTCTAATAGATGTGTAGTGGTTATCTCATTGTGATTTTGATTTGCATCTCCTTAGCGACTAATGATGTTAAGCATCTTTTCCTATTCAATTCTTTTTTGTAAAACAATTTTAGTGCGTTTTATTTTATTTTGAGAGGGAGTCTTGCTCTGTTGGCCAGGCTGGAGTACAGTGGCGTGATCTTGGCTCACTGCAACCTCCACCTGCTGGGTTCGAGCAATTCTCCTGCCTCAGCCTCCGGAGTAGCTGGGACTACAGGCACACACCACCACGCCCAACTAATGTTTTGTATTTTTAATAAAGGCGGGGTTTCACCATGCAGGCCAGGCTGGTCTCAAACTCCTGACCTCAGGTGATCTGCCTGCCTCAGCCTCCCAAAGTGCTGGGATTACAGGTGTGAGCCACCGTGCCCGTACTTAGTGCATTTTAATCCACTGTTGCAATATGAATTGACGTAATATTTTGTGTTTTTGTTCTGTATTAGTGCCTGTCTGTTAGAGTCCATCAAACTCATATGGGAAGATTGACTTATCCAGCCTCCATCTGCGTAGAAGTTTATGAGATTTCTGCTAGGTGTAAGCAGGGTTTTCAGTGAGTTTTTTTTTTTTTTTTTTTTTTTTTTTTTTTTTTGAGATGGAGTCTCGCTCTGCCGCCCAGGCTGGAGTGCAGTGGCCGCATCTCAGCTCACTGCAAGCTCCGCCTCCTGGGTTTACGCCATTCTCCTGCCTCAGCCTCCCAAGTAGCTGGGACTATAGGCGTCCGCCACGTCGCCCGGCTATTTTTTTTTTTTTTTGTATTTTTAGTAGAGACGGGGTTTCACCGTGTTAGCCAGGATGGTCTCGATCTCCTGACCTTGTGATCCGCCCGTCTCGGCCTCCCAAAGTGCTGGAATTACAGGCTTGAACCACCGTGCCCGGCCGAGTTTCTTTTTTTTTTTTTTTGAGACGGAGTCTCGCTCTGTCGCCCAGGCTGGAGTGCAGTGGCGCTATCTCGGCTCACTGCAAGCTCCGCCTCCCGGGTTTACGCCATTCTCCTGCCTCAGCCTCCCGAGTAGCTGGGACTACAGGTGCCCGCCACCTCGCCTGGCTAATTTTTTTTTTGTATTTTTAGTAGAGACGGGGTTTCATTGTGTTAGCCAGGATGGTCTCGATCTCCTGACCTCGTGATCCGCCCGTCTCGGCCTCCCAAAGTGCTGGGATTACAGGCTTGAGCCACCGCGCCCGGCCTTTCTTTTTCTTTTTTTTTTTTTTTTTTTTTTTTTTTGAGATGGAGTTTCACTCTTGTTGCCCAGGCTGGAGTGCAGTGGCGCAGTGTCGGCTCACCGCAGCCTGGGTTCAAGCAATTCTCCTGCCTCAGCCTCCCGAGTAGCTGGGATTATAGGCATGTGCCACCACCCTGGCTAATTTTGTATTTTTAGTAGAGACAGGTTTTTCCATGTTGGTCAGGCTAGTCTTGAACTCCCGACCTCAGGTGATCAGCCCACCTTGGCCTCCCAAAGTGCTGGGTTTATAGGCATGAGCCACCGTGCCC
Organism: Macaca thibetana thibetana; assembly: GCF_024542745.1. Classification (NCBI taxonomy): domain Eukaryota; kingdom Metazoa; phylum Chordata; class Mammalia; order Primates; family Cercopithecidae; genus Macaca; species Macaca thibetana. Next base: position 54,117,652 of record NC_065588.1, read on the forward strand.
AGCCTTCAGTGAGTTTCTAATTGGAGTCTGATTGTGGAGAATGTTGGTGATCCCTTTGAAGATTTCTTAGGAAAAAGGCTTCCTTTTTGAGGACTGCTCCAGCCTACTCTTTTTTTTTTTTTTTTTTTTTTTGAGACGGAGTCTCACGCTGTTGCCCAGGCTGGAGTACAGTGGCGCGATCTCGGCTCACTGCAAGCTCCGCCTCCCGGGTTCCCGCCATTCTCCTGCCTCAGCCTCCCGAGTAGCTGGGACTACAGGCGCCCACAACCGCGCCCGGCTAATTTTTTGTATTTTTAGTAGAGACGGGGTTTCACTGTGGTCTCGATCTCCTGACCTTGTGATCCGCCCGCCTCGGCCTCCCAAAGTGCTGGGATTACAGGCGTGAGCCACCGCGCCCGGCCTCTTTTTTTTTTTTTGAAGTGGAGTCTCACTCTGTTGCCCAGGCTGGAGTGTAGTGGTATAATCTTGGCTCACTGCAACCTCCGCCCCCAACCAGTTCACAATTCTTCTGCCTCAGCCTCCCAGGCAGCTGGCACTATAGGTGCGCACCACCACACCCGGCTAATTTTTGTATTTTTAGTAGAGATGGGGTTTCACCAGGCTGGCCAGGCTGGTCTCGAACTCCTGACCTCATGGTCCGCCTGCCTCAGCCTCCCAAAGTGCTGGGATTACAGGAATGAGCCACTGCACCTGGCACCTGGCTTTTTTTTTTTTTTTTTTTTTCCCCCAATATGGAATGCTTCACGAATTTGCATGCCATCCTTGCACAGTGACCATGCTAATCTTCTCTGTATCGTTCCAATTTCAGTTATGTGCTGCCGAAGCTAGCACTCCAACCTACTCTAGGTCCTTTGACCTTGCTGACAGGAGGAGGGGACTGCAGGTCTGGGCTCCCAGGGGCTGGTCTGACCCCTGGGCCCAGTCATCCTACCTTGCCATACCACAGGTAGTGCTCTGCCTGAGTTCGCAGCAGAAAGACATCATTGGAGTTTAGGGAGGAGGCAAAGGCTGGAACCTCCACTGCTTTGGTGTTAGATTTGTCATTTCCATGAATTTGGAAGAGTCTTACCGGAGGGTCGGGCTCAGCATTTCCCTTCCTGGAAGTCCCACCCTAGAGAGAAGAAAAGCAGAGTCCAGATCTGAGGAGCACCATGTGAGCAGAGCACTAGAGGAGCTGTTGTGGGAAACGTGAATGTTGTAATACTATGTTTGCCCTTGAGGAGCTTCTAGGCTCACTGGAAAGGGTCAGGGTGAGCTGGAGTTGTGGTACCAATAACAACAGCTTTCATTCTGAGAACTTTATCATATGCCAGGCTCTGTGACTGGTGCCTTACCTACATCATTTCATTGATCCTTATAACTCTATGAAGTAGATGTTATTATTCCACAGTATAGATGAGGAAACTGAGACTTGGAAACTTGACTAGTAAATACAAGGTTAAGACTTGACCCCAAACTTGTGTGATATCAAGCATGTGACATTATGCATTGCTTGGTAGTGCTTCAGCCAGGGCTTCATGGAAGAAGTGGGACTTGAATTTGAAAGGGCACATCTGCAGCAGGAGGGGTATGGTGTGGCACACGTGAGGTCTCATGAGGAGACCCACCTGACTGGAGTGGAGGGTGCGGGTTAGGGAGCTGAGGGTGGTGCACCTGCATAGGTAATATGGGTCAGGTTATGAAAGACCTTGAACATAATTTAGATAGTGGTTCAGACTTGAAGCCCTAGGCATTTGGGATTCACTTGACTGTCTTAGAGGGATTAACCCCCTTCTTCCTCTGTCTAATCCAAGCCTGACTCCCTACCCGACCCCTCCTCTGCTCGCCAATAGTCCCATGCTGGTTTGTTAGTTTGGAACGTTCCAGCTCATGGTGTAATTTTATCAGAGCATCCTCACCTCAAAGATAACTAACTTCCCTTTGAAGATGGCCATGAAGTGGCGTGGCTCCGTCCCCATCCTGACTCGAACCTGCACAGCGGCCCCGTCAAACTGCCGATCCACCTCCACTGCCTGGTATGCTGAGGCTGCCAGCTCGTCCTGTGAGGCGTGGCGGCCCTGCAGTGGTGAGAGACCATGAAGGACCCATGCTCCCCGCCCCAGCCCAGTGGCCAGAGGACGCATCAGGATCCAAAGCTGAAGCCTGTGCCAGGCCTACCTGCCAGATGTATAAGATGTGATGTGGCTTCCCGTTCACCTCGTATGTGTAGAGGACCAGATAACAGTCTCCCCCATAAAAGAAGCCATACCACTGATATTCCACAGGGACCAGCTCCAGGTTCTCAATTCTCCAGACCTGGGCATGGAAGGAGACACTGTTTTCCAGAGATAGGGGGCTGGGAAGGGCTAGGCTATGCTAAAGGGAGAATCCAAGTGGGGAAGGTGCTGACATTTACTCCATGTTCTCTTTCTCCCTCTGGTTCTGTCCCAGTGCTGAGGACTCATCACATTTGCATGATTTGAATCCTGAGATGAACTGGGCCATCCTAGTCAGGAGCATCCCATCATGGCTCGGTCTTTGTAAGGCCGAGCGATGATTTGAATAGATCTTCCAGGTGAGATATTGATAGCACATTTGAGGATGTGTGTCTCTTTCCCCTGAAAACTCTACAGACCCACAAGACTCTTAGAGAAGACTCCTGAGGTGCTGGAGGGGAAAGGGAAAGCAAAGCAGACTCTGAATCACCTGCACCCTTGCCCCTAGCAGGACAGCCAGGAAGGCCAGTGCTGCCTGCCCTGATATTTGAATCATTGGGCTTACCTCAACTTTTCCGCTGCCATCATCAACCATTCTTTCCTGGGCAGCTACCTCTGGCTTGGTGTGTAGCAGAGTCACATCAAATTTATCCTGGAAAACTTTAGCTGTGGAGAAAGGGTTGGGAAAAGCCGAGTGAGTAAGAAGCATGTGTGCCTGCCTTTCTAGGGTCCCAGCAGTGAGAGGATGATCTGGGGGCAATCTCACCAATTTTACCAATGCTGAACGTTTTCCCCAGGCCCATGGTCTGGTCCTTTACTGACCACTTCTGGAACAGCTGCTTGAACATGGCCGACTCAGCGCCATCGTTGACAGTCTCCACATTGGTGCTGCTGGGGTAGCCCTTCATCTTGATGAAGCCCTGCAGAGCCACCCATTCCCAAAGGCATGTCAGTTGTGGATTACACTGAGTTTTTTGCTTGTCTGGTAATTCACCTCTTTGAAGCCACATGATAAGAGTCTCCCCTCTGGGAGTCAGTCAAATTCTAACTCACTTCTATCTAAGGACCAAGGTACCTGCCTAAAAAAAAAGAGTGGAACATTTTTGGATCTCTTTATTGACTTGCAGTGATTATGATTGTTAATTTTTTGGAAGATTATGCTGTGTTCTTTCAGTACTTTTGTACTTACTGACTTTTCATCACATCCGTTTGCTCATTTATTGCTTTGTAAGTGCATCTTGCTTGGTTCATCTGCATGAATCTGCACAAATATAAGCTCCTTGAGGACAGGGCTATTAACCTTGGTATGTGATATCTCCTTCAATAATAACAGCCACCTTTTATTCAGCAGATGCTGTGTGCCAAGAACTGTTCTGAGTGCTTTTTTTTGTTTTTGAGACAGAGTCTCACTTTCACCTAGGCTGGAATGCAGTGGCATGATCTCAGCTCACTGCAACCTCTGCCTCCCGGGTTCAAGTGATTCTCCTGTCTCAGCCCCGCCAGGTAGCCCGGACTACTGGCATGCGCCACCATGCCTGGATAATTTTGTTTTGTACCTTTAGTAGAGACGGGGTTTCACCATGTTGGCCAGGCTGGTCTCGAACTCCTTACCTCAGGGGATCCGCCTGCCTCGGCCTCCCAAAGTGCTGGGATTACAGGCGTGAGCCATCGCGCCCAGCCTTGAGTGCTTTACAAATGATATTTAATCCTCACAATAACCCTAGGAGATGGGTATGATTCCATGTTAGATATGGGGAAACTGAGGCCCAGAGGTGTTAAGTAGTCTTCCCCAGAGCACTCAGCTGGAAAAGGCAAAACCTGGATTTGAATCCCAGTTTGTCTGCCTGACTTTGCAGTCCATGTATGTAAGCACAATGTTATATGCTCACATACCTAGCATGACTCTGTGAAGTGACACACCTGAAGTGCTCTTAGCAGAATTATTTGAACAGTATTGCACATCTGTAGCTCCTACCAGCGCTTTAGACATGGCTGCCTGTTTTTCAGCCTTTGTGGCTCCTTTTCCTTTCCACACGTAGATTTTGGTTCCACTTTGGTCCAGGATGTAGCAGTCCTAAAGCAGCCAGAGATAGGTATGGTTGCTCAAGACCAGAAGGAAGATTTTGCTCAGAGTCTGCTTCTGAAGCAGGTCTGGCTACCCCAAGCTAAGGCCACCCAAACTCTACTTACATCATGGTTCAGTAAGTCCTGGACCAGAGGCCTCGTTGCTACCTCTGTGACTGCCAGCTGCCCAGGTGAATCTGAGACACTGGAGAAGGGGAGAGATTAGCCTGTGCCTTTTCCTCTATAAAGCATCTTGTAGTCAACTAGATGTTGTTCTGGTTTGGTTTTAGTTTGGAGTTTCTGGGTAGAGTGTGACTTCCTAATAAGACAGCCATGGGAGGACAGGAATGTGCAGACTCTTCTTTGGTGGAGACTTTTGTTTATCTCTGTCCCAAACATTATTCCTTCCACATCCCTGGGCGTGTGTAGGCCAGAGTAAAGGAAAGGTCTCCTCAAGAGATCAGGAGAGTTGCTAACAGGAACAACTGCCTCATTGAGCGGGGGATCTCCAAGCTTTCTAGGAGCTGCATTTGAAAAGGACTAAGAAGAAAACCAGATGACTACACCCAAAACAAGGAGCCAAGCAGAGGTGGCTGATGTTCTAGGGGACACCTTCCCCCCGACCCCAGCTTCCAGCTAAAGCCAGGTTTGGTTACTCACTGATACAACATGATATTTGATTTCTGCTGCTGATCTATGATCTCATCAGGGACTGCAGGCTTGATAATGGAGCGTCGGCCAAGGGTGTCCTGAAGGACCTTCATCAGCTCTGGGCTGGCTGCCTCCTTGTCTCCCTCGATCACTCCTATTTCAGCACGGCCTCCTCTCTCCCTGTCTCGAATATCCTTTGCCAGAAGCATAGCCTGTCAGAGAAGCCCAAGGGAGTCCTCAGCTCCTCTGGGACCCCTTTCTGCCTGATGTCTTTGGGGAGAACAGCCTAGATCTCAGACACAGGAGTTACTCGGTTGCTGAGGAGTCCAGGGTGAGTCACAAACTCACACACTTGGCCTGTCTCCAAGACAGATTCTACTCAAAGGCAGGGCTCCACCTTGATTCTTGGGAAAGAGCCAGCATGGAGGGAAGAAGAAAGAGGAACTTGAGAGAGTACTAAGGCTAGGAAGCCATACCTTCAGGCGCTCCCCACTGTTGCTCTCTGGGCCATTCCATTGGATGATGACTTTCCCAAGGTCCAGCAAGAAGACATCACCTCGGTTGAAACTGTCCCAGCTCATTTCCACCTGTTGATGAGAGGTAAACATTGTTCAGGAGGAATTCTTAGGTGCCAGGTAGAGAAATCCTGGGCCTGGGGCAGACAGTGTGCAGGACTAACCTCAGTGGCCCTGATGTTTCTTTTCCCCTTCACATGTAGCAGCCGCTTCACGTTGTAGGTGTTGGTCTCCACGTGCTTCATCCCAGAGGCGACACCCCCCTTCTTGTAGCTAAGGGAACATCCATTCAGTTATTTGAGTGCCTGCTATGTGCTAGGTTCTGGGGAGACAGTGGTGAATTACACAGATGCAGCCTCACTCGTGTGATGATGACAGTACCTATCAGCAAGGTAAATACAGATGGTGACAGCTGCTGCCCCACAAGTAGACTGGGTGAGTGACTTTCTGGTAGTGAGTCGGGACAGTCTTCTCTGAAGAAGTGACATTTGAGCTGAGATACTACAAGGAAAATGAACCAATACCCAGAGGAATAGTGCTCCAGGCAGAGGAGACATCAGTGACGAAGACCCCCTGCACAGAGGGCTTGTTTTGTTCCAGGAACTGTCTGAATGCCAGTGTGTCACTGGGAGAGGGGTACAAGTTGGGCCGCAGCAGAAGCATTAATGACTCCACAGCCTTAAGACCACCTACCCTAGGAATCAGCTCGCCCGCCCTGGCACTCAGTCCAGCCCAACCTCCGAGCCAGGCGTCCTGCACTTGAAAGGAATGCAGAAGGTAGCCCTGGAGCAGAGGGGCTTTGTCCTTGGGTTCCCCACTGGCTCAGTGTGGTCCTCTGTGCCCAGAAGGGCCTCAGTCAGTGGAGACTGCTGACCTGCAAGAAGCTGATCTTGGCCCGGCCTCACAATTCTCAAGCTCATTGGAATTCCTCTTTTTGTTTTAATATCAGGGGCAAAGTTTTGAGTTAAACTCAGTTGATGGAACATTATCATCGGCCTTCACTCCCTCTCTTGTGTTAGGTGTCTGTGCATTCCCTTTACCTGCTTGCCCTACTCCCATTCCTTTCCCCATACGCTTCCATTCTAACTGTTGACCTTTTTATTTTCATTCTAGTAAACTGTGCCTCGCCCTCCCCCCTTTTTTTTTTTTTGAAGACAGGGTCTCTCTCTGTCACCCGGGCTAGAGTTCAGTAGTGCAATCATGGCTCATTGCAGCCTTGACCTCCCGGGCTTAAGTGATCCTCATCAGGGACTGCAGGCTCGATAACTGAGGGCTCGATACCCTCAGCCCATGGAGTAGCTAGGACTATAGGAGTGCACCACCATGCCTGGCTAGCTTTTTTACAAAGTATTTTTTTGTAGAGATGGGGAATCTCACTATGTTGCCTAGGCTGGTCTTGAACTCTTGGGCTTAAGCGATCCTCCTGCCTCAGCCTCACAAAGTGCTGGGATTACAGGCGTGAGCCACCATGCCCAACCTATCATGTTGTTTTGTGTGCATGGTTTTGTTTTGTTTTGTTTGAGATGGTGTCTTGCTCTGTCACGGGACTGGAGGGCAGTGGCGTGATCTCAGCTCACTGCAACCTCCACCTCCTGGGTTCAAGTGATTCTCCTGCCTCAGCCTCTCGAGTATCTGGCATTACAGGTGTGCGCCACCACACCCGGCTAATTTTTGTATTTTTAGTAGAGACGGGGTTTCACCATGTTGACCAGGCTGGTCTTGAATTCCTGACCTTGTGATCTGCCTGCCTTGGCCTCCCAAAGTGCTGGGATTACAGGCATGAGCCACCACGCCCGTCCATGCATGTGCTTTTTAAAACAGAAATTGGCATTCTGTTATATGTCTTAGTCTGTTTCTTACTTTGTGTGCTAAGCACCACGTTTGTGAGCTCTGTCCTTGTGTTAGGCATGTATCTAATCTGTTGCTTCTGGCTACTGCATAATACTCCGTGGTGTGCATGTCCTGTCTCCCAGTTATGGACACCTATGTTGCCTGCAGCTTCCTAACATCATTAATGAGGCTGCTGTGAACAGTGTGGTCCATGTGCCCTTATGGACATGGATACGTGAGGATTTCTGTGAGTTACACACGCAGAAGTGCGATTTGCAAGTGGCACTGACTACTCTCCAGGATGCTGCGCTAGTCTCTACTTCCATCAGCAGGGCACAAGGGCTCCTATTTCCCCATAGCCTTGCCAACACTTGTTACCTCCCAGCTGTTTAATTTGCTACTCTAGTGGGTGGAAGTGACAGCTTTGTTTTGATTTGCATTTCTCTGATTACTTTCTTGATATGCATGTTGGCCTTTTGGGTTTCCTCCTCTGTAAACTGCTGTTTCTGTCCTTACTCTGTGCACCCCTACTCACATGATGCCCTGCTTGAAGTAGCCACGGAAGGTGTCTGACTCATGGTACTGGACCTCTCGGTGCTGCACAGGGCTGCCTCCCAGGTAGTCGTCCAGCTGTGTGGTGTAGATGGCTGCACAGCTCTGCTCATCCTGGGAGGAGTCCTTCCCGATCCAGAAGTGGATGTCCTGGGATAGGAGACTGGCCACTCTCCGGGTCTGGGATGTAGTCAGAGAGATCAGGTCAGGGGCCAGCTCACCTCCCCCTTTGCTGGTGGCCCCTCTGTCATGGGGAGAATGCAGCACATGTGCCTGCCCTTGGCAGACTGAGGGCCCTCTCTCCTGTGGTGGATGCAGGAGCTGCCCTGGCCCCCGAGCAGACCTGCGATCATGGCAGAAGCTTTGGCGGCCCAAATTCCTCCCCACATCTGGGTAAAGTTGACAGCTTGTTGTTCCCCAAATAAATAGAGACCAACGGGGATCTTTTCCCAGCCAGGTTGCAGGCTTACCTCACAGGTCCCCTTGGTCCCTTACACTCACACAGCTGGCACAGTGCTGATCTGTACACCTGCACGGCCCTGTCAGCACCGTTCATGTGAGTCTCCTCCATGAGAATCAGCACTTTAAGGCTAGAGACAGGCCTTGCATTTATCTGGCTTTCTTCCACACCACTTTTAATGTGGGACCTAGGCCTGGGAGAAGTGCTGCTTGTGGGTGGCTCACTGAGGTTCAGACTGAGGGTCATACCCCCATCCTCTGATGCAGAATTTAAAACCCAGGCCTAATGATGGCCTTTGATAGACTGGAGGTCTGCTGCATAGCACTGAGGAACCATTGAGACCGATACCAGGGACTATCTTCCCTCACCAGCACATCTCCCAGTAGAGCCCAAGAACTGGCCCCAGGGGAGAAGCTCACAGGAGTGGGGAGGAGGAGGAGGGTGCTCACCGAGAGGATGACATAGCAGTCCCCCTCATAGAAGTTGCCATGGGCTCTCACAGGCACCAGCGCCAGCTCCATTTTCTGGAAGGACAAGGGGTGGGTATAGGCTACATCCCCTCCCACCTCCCTTCCCCACGAGCCTCCCTCTCTGTCATTTGGTGCAGGTGGTGGGGAGAAGGAAGGGAGATGTTCCCAATGACCTTATAGGACGTGAGGCAGCCAGCCACAGGGTTAATGTAGCCACTCCTCTGGTTTCTGTGAGCTCTGCTTGCATCACCCTGGATCTGAATCTGGTCCCTATCCTGCTTTCCCTCGCCCTATTCTCTCCACTTCCTACCCGATCTCATCTCACACTATTGTGGGAAGCCTGTGAGCCACCTCCAGCCCTTTGCTGGATATAAACGACCAAGTACAAACCCTTCTCTGAGCTGTTGTGCCAGAACCTCCAACGCTCTTCCCAATGCTGACCACAGGGTGCTGGACCAGGCCCATGTAGGAAAGAACACTTGGATTCTGCGGGGCCGTGGGAGGTGGAGGATAACATTTGGAGAGTGCCAGCGGTCAGCAGGGCTCTGTGCCAAGTGTCTTATATTTGGAGTCTGGGTCAGGGCCCTGATTTGTCACTGCATGTATGGCTTGCCCCTGGAGGACTGTTCACACAGCCTTCATGTAGATTTTCATCACACTCTCCAAGTGAGGGAAACTTGCAGCCATACTTGTGTGTGTTCTATGTGAAATGTGTTAAATGTTAAATATATTGCAATTCTGGTAACCGTGTTTTAGTACCTGTTAGTTATTTTTGTTTGTTTGTTTTGAGATGGAATCTCTCTTTGTCGCCCAGGCTGGAGTGCAGTGGCACTATCTCGGCTCACTGCAAGTTCCACCTTCTAGGTTCACGCCATTTTCCTGCCTCAGCCTCCCAAGTAGCTGGGACTACAGGTGCCCACCACCACGCCCAGCTAAGTTTTTGTATTTGTAGTAGAGGCGGGGTTTCACCGTGTTAGCCAGGATGGTCTCGATCTCCTGAACTCATGATCTGCCCGCCTCGGCCTCCCAAAGTGCTGGGATTACAGGCGTAAACCACTGCACCCGGCCAGTACCTGTTAGTTTTTAAGGAAACTGGAAGCCTTAAAACAATGGAAGTGACCTGGGACTCACAGTCTCTGAGAGGCTTGCTGGAGAGCTGACTCCCCATCCTGGTTGAGAATAGTGAAGTGAGGCATTACCTCTGGGTTTTATGCAGCAGCAACTGACAGGGCTCGGGGCGGGGGTTAGGGGGAATCTTCATATCTGGCAGGTGGAGCTACCCAGGCCAGGGTAGTTCCCAGCTATGGATTGCTGGATGTCACAGCCACACAGAGTGGCCCAAGCCCAAGAGGAGATGGGCTGAACAGCGCCTCATCTCTGCAGTGCCCCCTCACCTCTCCCCATATTTTGTAGGAGCCAGGGTGCCCTGTGGAAGACATGTTCCATTTCTCTGATGGAAGCTGCCAGGAATCTGCTGAGTAGGTCCCACCTGTCTTTCCAGGGTATTTCCTGCGAGTGCAGACTCACTGAGCAGGTGGCTGGCTAAAGGACAAGCTTGTTTTTGCCTGGAGCCCTGCTCTTCGGGTCTGAACATTTCCTCCACCTGCCAGCCACCTGCTTTGAGCACCCAGGAGAGGTAAAGGATGGGAAATAGGTACTTTGATGCTGCCTCTCATTCTCCTCAAACCACAGGCTAAGGGGTGCTGGCGGGCTGTTGCCTAGCAGCCCCAGGCAGCCAGACTCTGCTTCCAGACTCCAGTAGTCACAAGTAAGGTGCCTCCAGCCCACCTCACCTCTATTCTCCAGACGATGATCCCAGGGTCATTGTCCACAGCCCTGAAGGCACTGGTCAGAGACATGGTGCTTGTCTTTCCAAGACTGAAACATCACAGAACACAGGGAGGTGATGCCTCTCGCCATAGTGGGCATCAATCCAGTTTTTCTGCTGAGTTGCTTCCCAGTCTGTTGTCAGCCATCTTGCCACACCCTCGTGGTGCATCCCTGCACCATTTCACAATGATGGGGTCAAGGACTTGTCCGTCCAAGTGCACATGGTCAGCCTGGCTGGCCCAGGGATTACCACCCATGAGTTCTGCTTCTCACCTGCCACTGCCCTTAACAACTCTGGTAATCGTCATGGTTATTTACCAAAGGGGTGATAAATATGTTAAGCCCTGTATTGATTCACTTTGCGTATGTTATCTCTAATTTTCAGAAGGTGATTTTCTTCATCTTACGTTGTGTGAATTTGAGGTTTAGAAAGGCTGAATAACTTGTACAAGATCACACTCTAGAATGAAATCCTTATCTGATCCCCAAACCTATGCTTCTAGACACTTTGATATACTACAACCCTTTCTAAACCAATCTAAGTTCAGTGGCATTTGGAAAGAAAAGCTAGTCAGAAAAAATATTTCCAAACTCAGTTGCCTTCTCTCACTCATTCCCTCTAATTCTTCCCAAGTTCCCTGCTTGCAAGGCCTTCTCCACAGTCAACTTTGACCTTCTCTTTGGCTTTTATGTTTTTTTTTTTTTGAGTAAACTATTCTAAAACTCAAACAACCCTTCCTTCTTTTGTCATATGACTACTATATTTCCTGTGCTTTCCAGATACAAAGGAAAGTAAAATGACAGGGCTGGGCCTGGGACAAAGGGTTCTGGGTGCCAGCAGGGTGTGGCCTGGTCTGGCCTGTGGACAGATGGCTTCCTTTCTCCCTCCCACACAGACCCAAGCTTCTCCGTGGAAGTGTGAACCTCAGACACTTAGACGTCTCCAGTTCCTTCAGGATTGGGCAAGTCAGGGTGGGGAGAGGGAGGAAGTGGTGAAGATCTAAGTCTGTGTGGGTCGTGTACCGTCTGTATTCAAGGAGCATCTTGAGTAATTAAGCACCTACCCATGTCCAAGGTCACGTAGAGGCTTTATAGAATTAAAATACCTGCTCTCAAGGAGCTTGAAATCTGATAACATGCATAATTCATGTAAAGCTAGATGAATTTCTCCTGACAGGCAAAGGAAAAAGGATGGGGTTGATGGATTTACATAAGATTTAAAAATTCACCCAGAAAGGACTGTATGGATTTTTGCTATTTGGGGACATACTGTGCTTGTTAAGAGGAACATGTCTGACCATTGTTTTCTTGAACCTTGATGGACAAAGCCAAGTTGGAGAACATGCGCCATCTAGTATGGACTTTGGCAAAAAACCATAAAGCACAAAGCAAACTCCCTTTGTCTACTGCTATAACAGGACTAAAGCAAGGCAATGGTGCGGAGCAGCCAGTGTTTGAGAATTTAATTTGATAACTTGTGCTGCCCCACCCTGTGCTGCTCAGAATTGCCAGGAAATATGGTGTTTGGGTTTTCTTCAGACCCTGTGTAGCAGTCATTAAAGGCAAAAGCCATGAGCCAATTGGGGGAAGGGGACAAAGGCCAGTGAATTTATTCCTTGGAGACAGAACTGTCACCCTGGTAAAAGCCACACCAGCCGGCAGCAGTTAGGACTGTGAGCCTCAGAGGCTGAAACCTGTCCCATTTCCCAGCAGGAATTTAGGAATCAAGGAGCTCACTGGGCTAGGCACCCGGAATGCGAGAGGATAAACTCCAGGAAGGGACTTCCTGCCACACTGGAACACACAGAAAACACAGTTCTAACATCAAAGTCTCCCAAAGCTGCGTCTCTCCTTCTCTCCTCCCTAAATCCTAATTCAGTGTTCTTCGAGGGGACTACAGAAACCCCTTGGGTGGGGGGCACAGTTTTGAGGTTAAAAGCCAGTGGCCTTTAATTCTCAGAGATGCCCTTATGGATGGACCCTGAGCAAAGGAAGCTGTTTTTTGTTATTGTTTTTGAGACAGGGTCTTGCTCTGTCACCCAGGCTGGAGTGCAGTGGTACGATCACAGCTCACTGCAACCTCCACCTCCTGGGCTTAAGTGATCCTTCTGCCTCAGCCTCCTGAGAAGCTGAGACCACAGGTGTGCACCACCATGCCTGGCTATTTTATTATTTTTTGTAGAGACGGGGTCTCACTATGTTGCCCAGGATGGTCACAAGTTACAAATTCCTGGGCTCAAACAATCCTCATTCCCTGGCTTCCCAAAGTGTTGGGATTACAGGTGTGAGCCACTTCTCTGGGCCAGGAAGCTGGTTTTAACTCCTCCTGCCTTGCTCCATACCATTTTTCTCTGAGGATAGGTGAAAGGGGTCTGTCTTTCCCAGCTTTTGAAAATGTGCCCTATATGTTCAGCTGCCTCTAAGGGCTTCTACTTCTCAACAAGAAGTTTGCAAAACTGGCGAGACTCTTGGTTCATTTTAAGTCTCATCTCAGAGGACAAAGCCAAGGGAATCTCAAGCTCCTGTTCCTTTCATTTATTCCTCATTCAGGAGGATTAACTGGCATGCCCCCGTAAATCAGAGACCTTACCTTGCCTTCTCGCTCACCAGCTTTCCCAGTTGTTTCCCGGTGAGTAAGCAGCAGCAGCAGTATTGAAGAACCACTCCAAAGCAGGAGGCTCCGGGTCTGCTGCCTTAGCTTAGTAATGGCCGCAGAGACACTGGGTTATATTTGCTTGTGTTTGCATCTTAACTGCGTTTTCCTAGTCCTGGCCAATCAGAGCCAACCTAGCACTGAGCTTGACTTATTCAAACCAGAGGGAAAGCTTTATCTGTGCCTATTCAAAACAGCAAAACAAGAAGAGCAGACTTTTAAAGGCTTCTTTTAACTCCAGCTCCACGCCCTGATCTAATTGATTTTTTAAAAAGTGCACACAGCCCATCAATAATGCAGGAAAGAGGTTGGAAGGATATGAAATTTGCCATATTGTAGATATGGATGCATTATGGTGATGACAGGAGGCAGAGGCTGGAGCTGCCCCATGTGTGCCTGTGATGTCTAGGCTGGCAAGAGCCTCCCGAAGAAGCTTCTGGCATTTCTCAAAGGGAGGGGAAATCTGGGAGAGGAGCCAGGAGAATTTTATTAGTTTTGCTCGTTGGGGTCTCTATTAGTCATACAGTAAACCAATCAATATTTGAGTGCCTACTGTTTGCCAGGAACCATGCTGGGCTCTCAGCTTCAGAGTTCCCAATTTAGAAGAATCAGGGGCAGAGAAGAATCAAGACTTCATTCCCAGGCTGGGCGCGGTGGCTCACGCCTGTAATCCCAGTACTTTCCGGGGCCGAGGCAGGCGATCACGAGGTCAGGAGATGGAGACCATCCTGGCTCACATGGTGAAACCCTGTCTCTACTAAAAGTACAAAAAATTAGCTGGGTGTGGTGGTGGGTGCGTGTAGTCCCAGCTACTTGGGAGGCTGAGGCAGAATAGTGTGAGCCCGGGAGGTGGAGCTTGTGGTGAGTCGAGATTGTGCCACTGCACTCCAGCCTGGGGACAGAGCGAGACTCCGTCTCAAAAAAAAAAAAAAAAAAAAAAAAAAACTTGGCCGAGCGCGGTGGCTCAAGCCTGTAATCCCAGCACTTTGGGAGGCCGAGGCGGGTGGATCACGAGGTCAGGAGATCGAGACCATCCTGGCTAACATGGTGAAACCCTGTCTCTACTAAAAATACAAAAAACTAGCCGGGCGTGGTGGCGGGCGCCTGTAGTCCCAGCTTCTCGGAGGCTGAGGCGGGAGAATGGCGTGAACCCGGGAGGTGGAGCTTGCAGTGAGCCGAGATCGGGCCACTGCACTCCAGCCTGGACCACACAGCGAGACTCCGTCTCAAAAAAAAAAAAAAAAAAAAAAAACTCCGTTCCAGGGCCCGGTGCGGGGATGGATCACACCTGTAATCCCAGCACTTTAGGAGGCTGAGGTGGGTGGATCACGAGGTCAGGAGTTCAAGAATAGCCTGGCCAAGATGGTGAAACCCCATCTCTACTAAAAATACAAAAATTAACCGCACATGGTGGTGGGCGCCTGTAATCCCAGCTACTCAGGAGGCTGAGGCAGGAGAATCTCTTGAACCCGGAAGTGGCGGTTGCAGTGAGCCGAGATCACGCCACTGCACTCTAGCCTGGGCAACAGGGCAAGACTCTATCTCAAAAAAAAAAAAAAAAAAGACTCCATTCCCTTAGGGCTTCTGGTTGATGCCCAGAAGTCAACAGGACATCAAGCATATATGCTTGCTAAGCACCTGACTGCAATGGGGTTGATCACAGCAGAACTTGTGTAACTTTGAGTGGAAGCCCTATGTGGCATCTGCAGCTGGTCTCCCGGTGGGTATAACACCCCACTCAGCCTGGGGTGCAGCTGCTTCACGATGGAAGGGGTTGCGAGAAGAAAGGCGGTGATTGCTAAGGGCTCAGTGAACACCTAAGGGCCAATGAAGGTCAGTGGCAGCTCACATTCCTGGATAGGTTTTTAAAACCACTTTTATTAATTAATTGTAAGTAATACAAATATTCCAAAAATATAAACAGACACTTAATGGCGTCCTGCATTTCAAGTTTTTGAATACAACAAATTTATCAAACCATGAATCTGTAAGCAAGGTAGTCAGCATCCCATAGCCCAGTTACAATGGGAAGCAGATCCCCTACCCTCCAAGTGGCGTCTTGAAGGGGGAAAGCGGCACGAGATTGAACATGATAAGCAAAAAAGCTCACGAGGCCCAAAGAGGAGGGTCCACTCCAGGGGCAGGCCCTACAACGTTAAAAGAATGGGGGCAGCTGGCCTGACCTCTGGCCTCCTCTTTCCTGGCTGAATGTAGATATTTACCGGCATTTAGAAAAAAGGAGAAAAAGACAGAACTAAACCCCTGTTTAGGAAAAAGGGACCGAGGGACAGCAGTGGTTAAGTAATCCACTGAGGACCTGAAGGGGAAAATGAACTTACCTTTCTCATATACTTGACCTGGCTAGGACAATAAGTGCCAGACAGCCTTCTGAGGGGACTTTCTTTCTAAATGAGGCCTCAGGAACAGGTAGGGGCAGCAGAATAGAGTAACATCCATTTCCCAGGGAAATACTGCCTTTACACTTCCCATGCTTTTAGCACAAAGCAGCGTCTGGGCCACTGTTACCAGAGGTGAGTTTATACATTTACAAAATGCTTAAAATCTTTGGGAGGCAGAAGGAAGCTAAACAGAAGGTCCCAGGTTAACTGAAGGCAAATTCACTCAACCTTTCTAGTAAGGGACCCATGGGCCTACAGAGTGTCCCCTCTACAATGTGCAGAGTGGAAACCCTTACCTGACCCTTTTCCAAACTGGTCCTGTGTCCAAAGCTCCCCCTATGAGAGGGACACGAACATCAGGCTTTTGATTTAGAAGCCCAATCAGAGAGACACACTGTGTCCCTGAAGAGGCACCTTAAAAGAACTGAACCTGGCAGGTAGGCAGATTCCTGGCATGGCTTGAATTGGTGCTGACCAAGCATGGTGGCCTATTACCTCCCAAAGACCAGTCTCAAGTGGGAGGGGCTGATGGTGGGAAGCCCTAGAACAGAGTCCGAGATGAAGCAGCTTCCTCCCTGTCTTGCCCTCCAAAATTGAGTCTGGCCCGATTCCTCTGAGGAGCAAATTTTACAGTCATCCCTCACCCTAACACACGGTGAAACTGGAAACCCGACAGCAAATAATGACTAGGCTGGCTCTGGTTCACATGAATGGACCCTGGCTAGGTTTGGCTGAGTAGCTTCTCTGGGGCAAGTGGGAATGGCATTGCTGTGGGGGAGTTGCAGGTGGGCAGGCAGGGTTCTGATGGGAGCGAGGCCTAGAAAGCAGGGGCTTCATGCAGATGCAGCAGGGACACTCCCACCAAGCCATCCTGGGCTTTGGTCATGGGCCCCACACCAAGCACTTGGACAAGCCTGTTAGGAAAGGGGGTGGCACACGCTCTTCTTTCATCTGGAAAAACATGGAGATCCAAGGGAGGGCGGAAAGGGTCCTAGAAACTCAAGTCAGCTTAGAGCGTCTTATTGCTTATTTAGTCAGAAGAGCCTAGCTGGGCCCATACAGAAAAAGATTTGGCCAAGGGCTAACCCTTAGGGTGGGGCTTGGAAGAGAGGCCCCTCCTGCAATATTAGGATAGCAGCCTCGGCCAGGCCTTGGGTCCAAAGCCACAGTTGGCTCTAAGGGTCTGAGCTCCAGCTTTCCTTCAAGAGATGGTATTCCTGGCTAGCATATGGGGCCCTTTTCCCTTTAGGTACACTGGGACCCCACAGGCCAGGGGAATGATGCTGGCGGAAATGACCACATGAGTTCTGGAGACTCTGTTCCACTTTGATTCCAAAGAGAAAGACAAGGCCCTATAACCTTGTAACAGGAGGGAAGGTGGTACCACAACGCTAGAGAAAGATGCCAGCCAGCCAGCCAGCTACCACTGAGAGCACCAAGCTGCTGCTCTACCCTCTGCTTTTCTCCGAACTTATTAGTTCCTGAGGCTGGACCTAGGGTGTGGCAATGGAAGGGATAATGGGGAAGAGTCCTGAGTGGGTGGTGTCCCTGCACCTGAAGCAATTCATAAATGCTTTGTGATACCTGCCTCCAGGGAACACAGAGATGGGAATAGGAGCTCCCTCCCACCCCAGGAGGGAGGGAGGGAGGGAAGAGAGAACCCCACCCACCCAGGGAGGCCATAATTAAGGCAGTGATGCTGAGGTGGGGCTCCTTTTTGGGAGGCCCCTTGTGCTCCCAATTACAGCAGCACTTCCTCATTTTCCACCCTGGGAAAACTTCCATTTCATGATGACTTTAATTCTAAAGCATTCACTATTAAGAACCTTTGAAAGCAGGAGACACCCAGAGTGCAGGTCTGAGGGGCTCACTCACTCCTGTTACCAGAGGCAGAAAGCATGTGCATTAGGCTGGCAAATGGCAAGAACACTCATTCCCCCTCAGCCCAGGAACAGCAGAAGTTCTGAGGCCCTCGGGAGGCAAAGCAACAGCCAGGAAGGAACAGACAGAGCTCAGTAGAGGATAGGCCCTGGGGGAAGACACAACAGGAAAGAGCCCTGCCCAAGAAATGGGAGGGGCTGGGGCAGCTTAGTTCTCCCCAGCCCTTGGAACAAAAGTCCTTGCACCAGCACCAGCAGAGAATCCCTGAAGAGCAGACTTATGGAAATGATCCCGAGCTCAGCTGATCCACAAGTCACGGGGACACACATGTCCACGCTTTGAGGATTTATCTTTTCCCTGCAACCCCAGCGCTGCCGACATTCATTACAGGCCCAGGATTGTAACTTTGTCAGAAACAAACCAGGCCCGACACTCCGTGTTTAGAAAGAGAATTTTAAAACAGAGTCAAAAGAACGGAAATCAGTTATCTGTCCTCTTCCCGGGCAGGGAGAAAACCTCCTTCCCCACGTTTGAGACTATGACTAGGTGGTGAGGAAGGCAGGCTCAGCACCCCAGCCTTGGGGAAACAGAAAGGGCCCGTCCCAGGCACTCAGCTGGACGCAAGCACAGCCTTTGGTCCACAAGACCTGATGGCCACTGGGTGCTGGTCTGGAAATAAGTCCTCATCTTCCCAGAAATGTGATCTTTTGTCTGCAGCAGCTGGCTGGAGAAGGATTTCAGAAAGGTGTGTGCCTGGAGTACCCAAAGGCATACCCTTCCTTTATCCTTGGCATAGGCCTTACAACACTGAGGAAAGGCCATGGTTTGGCAATGGAGCCTTCAATAGTCTTCATCCCTATAGAACTCAGTGGCTCTTAGGGTGACAGAGGAGACAAGCTAACTTGGGAAGAGTCTTGGTCTTTCAGCTTCTCCCCCACTGAAACACTATATGCTGGGGCCACAGTTCATGGCAAAACACACACACACACAC
This sequence comes from Macaca thibetana thibetana, assembly GCF_024542745.1. NCBI lineage: Eukaryota > Metazoa > Chordata > Mammalia > Primates > Cercopithecidae > Macaca > Macaca thibetana. Next base: position 54,136,143 of record NC_065588.1, read on the forward strand.
TCTCTCAAACACACATCTCAACAAGGTGGTGGCAGATAGCTCTGGGTATCGTTGCTCTGGCATTTGCCCACTCGGCATCTAAGCTGTCCTAAAGCTCTTTCCAATTACTTCTCACTCTTTACGGGCTGTGTGGTGAGGCACTCCAGCTTCTACTCTGTCACGCTGATCAAAAAGGCACAGTGTGGGAAAGTCCCCTACTGGGATGGCCGTTGCTTGGAAGCAGGGCAGGCTAAGGGGCCCGCAGCTGCCCAAGGCTGGTGTAGACGTCCTCTGCTCCGCTCAGCTCCTCAAAGATTGGGATCAGGTTCAGCAACTCAGTGTCTGCCATGTCATCAAACCAGGACTGCACAGGCACCTGGTGGGGGGAAGATGTGGTGTCAATCTCCCAACTGCCGCTTCCTCCTCCCTTACCCCAGAGCCCTAGAGGGTGGCTGGGTCTTCCTGGAGGGGTGTACTTCTCTGGTGGAGCCCACAGTTCCAGTCTGCTTCCTCTCCCAATCCCTACCGTGGAGACGTGTCAGGAGCACTCACTGCATTCTCAGGGTGGAAGATGTAAGAAGCAGGTGAGTTGTCCAGTATGAGGGTCTTCCTCAGGTCCCTACCCAGGCGGCTGAGGTCCTTGACGTAGCAGCCCTGGTGGAACACGCAGGACTCACGGAATAGGCGGGCCCGGAACACCCCACACCGATCCAGCAGGTCTGTCACAGGGTCGGCATACTAGGAGGAGAGAAGATGCCTTAGTATGGATGCAGTCCTGGTCCTCCTGTGGCACCCTAGGGACCAAAAGGGAGCTGCTGGACCACCCCTGTGGCCACCACACCCACTCCTGGTTCTTCCCTCTCACCCCTAGGTACCTTGGCCAGGCTGGCAGTGAAGAGAACACATTCAAAGAGTTCCCCCATACGTCTCAGGAACTCATCCACATAAGGCCTCTTGAGCACATACACCTGAGGAAGAGCAGAGCAGCCTGTTGGAAGCCTCCCTGTGATGAAGCTTTGCAGTACGAGGTACCTTCACCAGTTACAGAGAGCAGCAAGGAGCTCTCAACCCCTGCAGCCCAGCCTCTTGGACTACCTGGCTGGAAGCCTGCGGCCCCCTGAGGGTCCACAGACCCTGAGAACTGGCTGTATCCCCTCACCAGGTTTCCAATGGATCAGTGGTCCCAACCTCAACCTGGCGTAGGAAGAAGTGCATACACCTTGTCCCAGGAGCCATCTCTGTTTCCGGCGGCGGACCATCAGCTGCCTCCAGAAACAAGTAATCAAGAATAGGCCTCACAGATGGAAACAGCCTATCCTGGATTACTTGAATCCAGCCACAGCCTCTATGGGAGCTTTCTGTCCTTGGCTCCAACAGGACAGTCTGTCCAGGTCACGATCAGGTAATGAACTGCACCAGGGAGCAGTGACTTTTTCCCCTCAATGGCCCCATTCTAGACAGATACCCTGCCGACTCTTGCTCTGCACCAGATTTTGTGCTTGCTTCTGCCAGCCACCCCTAACACCTGCGTCCACCTTTACGATCTTGCACATTTTGGCAAGTCCTTTGGCTACCTGACCCCCCATCGGTCTGCACTCTATTGCTTCCATGACTCTAGCCTACACAGGTGCTACCAGAACCATTTCCACAAAGGTCCTTTTTCTTTTCTTATTTTTTAGAGATGGGGTCTTGCTGTGTGAGGCCAGGCTGGTTGTAACTTGTGGGCTCAAGTGTTCCTCCTGCCTCAGCCTCCCAGAGTGCTGGGATGACAGGTGTAAGCCACGGCGCCTGACTCCCAAAGCTCCTTTACCCACATAACTCCCGAGCTCAACGAGAGTCAGCCTGCCGTGACTCTCCCTCCTAGAGTGGGCCTGAACTGGCCACCAACTCACCAGACCCCTCAAGAGCTCTGCAGGAACCCTCTGTTCTAGGCAGCCACAACTTAGCATCTGTTAGCCTGCCATTCCTTTGACCTCCAACAAGCCCCTTCCTCATCCCAGCTATTCATCAAGTCTGGCATCCTTTCACCCACCTTGGGCAGGTAGTGCTCCCTTATTTTAACCTCATCCTTTTAAAAATTATTCATACCCTTCCTTGTTAGCCAGGAGTTCACAGTGTGTATCTGTTTGAAAATATGCCTTCACCTGTTCTACAAGGGTTTAGCACATCCCTATACCCTCAGCTAGACTGTAAAAGGGCTGCTGGACCAAGCCTGGTCCTGACCGGGGCCTGGCAGGTCTTCTGGGCAGGCAAGCTGAGTAAATGGTCTTTCACTAGCAATGTCACATGATCCTTAAGCCGGGACTGCCTGGGCTGCAGGCTGGAGCCTGGTCCGTTTAGATTTGAGTGCTCTTTACATTCACAGACATACATTGAGTACTTCCTCAGGCAGAATCCAATGGAGGGCCCCAGGGAAGGCAGTCAGAGAAGGCTTCACAGAGGAGGAGATGTCTGGGCTGGGGAGGAAGAAAGTCACTAGCTATTCACAGTGGGGGTGTGGGGGGGGGGGGAGCATGGGCAAGAGGGCATTCCAAGCAGAGAAAATGGTTACTACTGGTTTCCTTGCCTGTTACAGGAAAAGAGATACCTGGTTAAGGTATCTTAACAGGTGTAGATACCTTTCTTAAGGAACAGAGAAATGTAATAAATCATGTTAACAGTGCTGGCCACGTGAGAGGATGGTGGTTAACAAATGATAGCTATTATTATTATTATTAAATAAAATGTAAACTATTTTTTTAAACAGCTTGGTTGCAAAGAGAAAACAAGGGTGACAGCTGGGGGGGATACGGGCTGAAACTCTTTTTTTAAGATGAGAAAGCCTTGAGTGTGAAAGATACCAATAAAAAGGGGAGGCTGGAGTTATAGAAAAGGGATCAGCTGACAGAACGCAAGCCCTGAGACGGGTGGAGGACCCCAGTACGCGTGGGGCAGAAGGCAGACCCCCCACCCTCTGGGCTGGGTGTGGTCGGGCTGGCAGCTCACCTGATGAGTGGTCCCTTCAATCTCTATAGGCACTATGAAGTCAGCATTGTTGATTGGCTGGAAGGCAGAAAAGTTAATGCTGTCAGCATGGTGGCAAAGAAACATGAGGCCCCCACCATAACCCTAGGTGGGTGGGGAGAAACAGATCTTAGAGACTCCTGGAAGTGCCTCTGGCCGCCCCATTAAGGGGTTCTCACCCTAGTTCAAAATGTGATATCCCATTCTGGTTTTCCCTACTCCTTAGCACCTCCACTCTGACAAATTCTACCTGAGCTGAGAGTTTTGGGGCCTGAGTTTCCTGATGAGACAAGCAGGGGCAAGGGCCAAAGGTGATTCAACCACTCTTTTAGGCCTGCCCTGCACAGAGCCCTGGTGGCTGTCTGTGCTATGTGGCTCAGGGGCAGATGCAGCCTGTTGGGAGTGATTGGAGATAGCAGCCCTGGTGGAACACACAGGGTTCCTACTCAACAGTCTTTAGTGGGGCCTCTAGATACCTGTGACACCAGGGTGGCCAAAATGCCAGAGGCCTGGCCTTTTCCCTTCTAATCTCTCCTCTTTCCTCACCTTTAGCTTCCTTACACAATTGTTGTCAGATTCACAAAAGGGCCCAAGATAAAGGTAGGAAGGGTTCCCCAGACGTTGAGTTACCTTAAATGAGCTATGCACAAGGGTTTCATCGAGGTCAATGACCACACAGATCCTTCCTTGATCTTCTTCTGTCACCTCTGGGAGCAGGCAGGTCCCTGGGATCTAAAACCAAGCCAGGTTGCTGAGATCTGCCCACCAAGAAAGCCCAGTTGTACCCCTTGGCATAACTATGGGAAGAGCTGGGCTATTTGTGGAGACAATCACCAACCCAAGATAGGCACCTCTTAAAGGCCGGGAAGAGAGAAGGTGGAGTTGTTTCATTGCTTTCAGCCTCCCAATGGGACTATTAAGTGATCTGGACATTGGAGGTGGTGGCCAGGGCTGGTGTGGGATGGATAGCAGCTGTGGGAAGAGGGCATGGAGCACCAGCTGTCCCCTAAAATCTAATGCCTTGCACACAGCAGGCCCTCAACAAATATGGGGAATAAATGGCCTCGCAGGTCAGGGAGGTGGCTGGCCAGGCACCAAGGACTATGCACGTCACCCTGCCCATGGAGCTGGCAGGGATCACAGGGTCCTGGCTTCTGAGTACTTACCAGGCCAGAGTCACGTACCTGGTAGAATTGGTACTGGAGACACTGGAGCAGATCCGACTGAGGAAGAGAAGGAGGCGGTCAGCGCCATCTCACCGCCCTTCCCACCCCATTCAAACCCGCTACTTCTGTCTTAAGCCTGAAGGGCAACTTTCTCCTGCAGACCCAGCCACCTGGAAGCTCCTACCATGTGAAAACTTACTTTTCCTAGGAGTGGGGCAGGAAAAGGGAAAGGCTAGAGCTTCCTTTCCACATTAGGCCTGGTGAAGGATGAAGAAGACAAGTGTCCCTGTTCTCAGTTGACACTGCCTCTCAATTGGACAAAGTGAGGAACAGGGAACTCAAGTAACTGATTCAGGGACACAGAGTCGAGGCAGAACCAAAGTCTGAATTCCTCACAGTGGCAAACTCTCGCTAAGTCCTTAAACTCAGCTTCTCTTTGAGAATATGTTGTTTTCTATGCACTCCTTAGGGGTTATATGGGGGAACAAGCCCTACAAAACATCAAGTAAGCCACACTGTGGGTACCCAAAATGTGAGGGGAGGGAGTGCAGAGAGATCAGCAAGCCCCCCCACCCCAATTTTTGCTAATATAAATATTATGACCGCTGGGCGCAGGGGCTCACACCTATAATCCTAGCACTTTGGGAGGCCAAGGCGGGCGGATCACCTGAGGTCAAGAGTTCGAGACCAGCCTGATCAACATGGAGAAACCTTTTCCATCTCTACTAAAAATACAAAATTAGCCGGGCGTGGTGGCACATGCCTGTAATCCCAGCTACTCGGGAGGCTGAGGCAGGAGAATCGCTTGAACCCGGCAGGCGGAGGTTGCAGCGAGCCAAGATCATGCCATTGCACTCCAGCCTGGGCAACGAGAGCGAAACTCCGTCTCCAAAAAAAAAAAGAAAGGTTACAGTTTTAAGTGTTCTTAATGAAAACTCTGAAGAAAAATTAAAATCCTAGCACTTAGATAAACAATGTGGCATTCAGTGTACTGCCTTCAAATCTGTGTCAGCAGACTTTTTTCAGAATGCTATATAATTACACACTCTGCCTTTTTACTTAATGTTGCAAGTCAATACTTCTCCATGTTATTGAGAACTCTGTAAAAGCTAATCACTCAGTAATACTGTCATGTTGTATTTTATTTAACCATTTCCCCTACTGCAAAATGCAGTGATTTTTCACTGATGTATGTCTTCAGCTTGGTCTTGAGAAAAAGGAAGGACAACCAGACCTCAGTGTTTCAGAGAAGTACTACTGGCTTTTGGGGCAGAATAATTTTTGTTGGTTGGGGCTGGCCCCACCTGTGAAGTACTAGACATATAAAAAATACCCACAAAATCCCAAATGCCTTGTGTGAGTACAGGAGAGAATTACTGACAGGAGTTATTAACAGCATGGTAGTTTCAATTCCTTGGTTCCCTGTAAGTCAGGTAACTTGGAAGTTAGCTTTGCATAGTTGAGAACAACAACACAGGCTTTAGAGCCAGAGAGATCTAAGTTCAAATCCTGACACTACTATTTATCAACCATGAACTCTTCAGGTGCCACATAAACCCTCTCCATAAACCCTTATCTGCAAAGTGTAAATCCTGTGATCTCCTTACAGGGCTGCTGGCTAGATCACATGAGACAATATATGCAAAGCACCTTGCCTAGTTCCTGGAACCTGGAAGGATCAGGATCACAGGGGCCGTCAGAAACCACAGGGACATCTGAATGGCCCATACCGCAAAGGGGAAGGAACAGAAAGGAAATGAACTACTTATGGAAGGATAGAGGAAGGGCCCCTCTCAGCCAGAAATCTTTGCAACCTCAGGCAAGGCTTCCTTGTCTGGTTGCCATCATTGGCAGGGATCTCCCACTAACAGTCCCTTCTTTGCTGGCATCTTACCACCCCAACCCACCTACCTTAGCAATGGTGTTTGCTTCCTCCTTATACGCGGCGAGCTCAGTGGAGGAACTTGACTGGCCAACATGCTGGGCACGAAAACAGCAGAAAAGGGCCTTGAAAATGTTACGTCCACGAGGCTTCTTAGGAGAGGACTTGGAGACCAGGCCTAGGGTGGACAGAATGAGAAGCCTTAGCTCTAGGGACATCAGTTTCTGTCCACAGATACTACCATGCCCATAGCTCTTCCAGTTTGTAAGCTCTACTAGGGCACACAGTATACGGCTGGTGAACAACCACATACAGTTAACAGTAAAACATACATGTTTATTCCAGCCTTTTCTCTTTAAAGCAGGAACGTCAGGAATCTCCATTCTCTGGGTTGGGAGACCTGAGCTACAGAGCATTTATTCTTCATTCCATGGGGGAAGATGAGGCCAGGCACAGAATCAAGGTGTTGTGCTGCTCCAGCTGCAGCCCACTCAAAATTAATTCACGAAGACAAAAATCCTCCCTAACATCAATTCCCAGGAAGGCCATCAGTTCCAGACAACGGAGTAACCTGGTCCCCTTCGAGTTAGTGGAGCTGTAGTTCTGTTCAGCATCAGCTTCCCTAGATACTGGGTCAGGGGAGGCAGAACTGAGCCCAATTTGCCTAAAAACCTCAGGCTAGAGGCTGGGCGCGGTGGCTCACACCTGTAATCCCAGCACTTTGGGAGGCCGAGGCAGGCGGATCACGAGGTCAGGAGATCGAGACCATGCTGGCTAACACGGTGAAACCCTGTCTCTACTAAAAATACAAAAAATTAGCCAGGCGAGGTGGCAGGCGCCTGTAGTCCCAGCTACTCGGGAGGCTGAGGCAGGAGAATGGTGGGAACCCGGGAGGCGGAGCTTGCAGTGAGCCCATATTGCGCTACGGCACTCCAGCCTGGGCAACAGAGTGAGACTCCCTCTCAAAAAAAAACAAAAAAAACAAAAAAAAACCCTTCAGGCTAGAAACAAGAGACTAGGAACTACAGAGCAGCCCCAGCCCCAAGGAAGAAGCTACACTTTTTGTTCACAGTCTTGTCTTCCTCCTCCACTCCAGCAGCTCTCTTTAAGGCCCCCCCACCCCCACCCCAGGATGGGGAGCCTAATTGGTAAAACACAAGATACCATGGATTAGCCCCTTGGAACACACATTTGCAGCCTCAGGTTCTAGGGTGATAGCCTTGCTTCTGGACTGAAGCTGCTTAGTCCTACCTTGATAATTTGGGTGGTGGAAACAAAGTCATTTTAATAGGAGACTTGGCAAGACATCCCCAGAAAGGCCAAGCAGATACGGAAAAAAACTATGAACATTACAGGATCAACTAGAAACGGACTTAAGGATAGCTTTTGCGCTGGGTGTGGTGGCTCATGCCTGTAATCTCAGCACTTTGGGAGGCCGAGGTGGGCGGATCACTAGAGGTCAGAAGTTCGAAACCAGCCTGGCCCACATGGTGAAACCCCGTCTGTACTAAAAATACAAAACACCTGTGCGTGACGGCATGTGCTTGTAATCTTAGCTACTTGGGAGGCTGAGGCAGGAGAACTGTTTGAACCCAGGAGGTGGAGGTTGCAGTGAGCTGAGATCATGCCACTGCACTCCAGCCTGGCTGACACAGCAAGACTCTGTCTCAAAAAAAAAAAAAAAAAAAAAAAAAAAAAAAAGATTATCTTTTGCAAGTTCCTTCTGCTATAGATGAACTTTTCTGACGACTGTTGAGCAAGAGTGGAAAGCTACAATGTGCACTGTGGCCAGGAGGTGGCGCTGCACAACCACTCACAGAATGGTCCTTGGTCCCAGGTCTCTTCTCCAGAGGGTCTTGAGTTTCCCAGAGCCTGAGCCGATGGGCCTAGTGATTAAACCCAAGCCATTCCAGTTTAAAGCACAGGGCAAACTACTGTGCAGAAAAATGGATGCCGGAAATGCCTCTGTCTTTGTGGGGGAAAAACGAAAGCAGAATGTACCACGAAGGACAGACAAACTGCCCTGTGTTATTACTTGGGACAAAGATGAAGGGAAGAGGAAGACAATGTGGTAGGGGCTACCCAGGAGCAACACACCCGGAAAATGCACCAAGGTGACCCTTGCAGAAGTGGATGATGGGAGGGCCATATAACATCCAGTTACTGGGTTGCCAGTGCCCCCTGGAGAGGAGCAGGGGAAGATCAAATTATTCCCCAGGACCAAGGGTGGGAAAATGGCCTTTACACAGCAGTTGGACAAGTACAGTCAGCATCACCCCCTAGGATAAGGGACTCAGCTCTGCCTCAACAGAAAGGCAAAGGACTTCCTGCAGGTGCAGGCTCACCCTCCCCTGCTGGCCGGTCCAGAGCTTGCTCTCTCTCTCTCTCTCTCCCTCTTCCCTGGGTTAGGCCAGATTCCTTAACATTGGTATGGCCATTGGAAACCTTTTAGAAAATGACTGGGCCTTTCCAGCAATTAGCCTAAAAGCCTAGACATCACTTTCAAGCTCCTGGCTCTGGAAGAGGAACCAAGATTTCCAGGGACAGGGATTTTGTCATGAAGTTGTGCTGGGGACATCCCCCAGAGCCCTTTATCAAGGAGAAAAAATTCAGAGCAGAGCCCAGTGATCAAAGAGACCAGGATAAGCTGGGCGCGGTGGCTCATATAGGAGGACTGCTCAAGCTCAGAAGTTCAAGACCAGCCTGGGCAACATAGTAAGACCTCATCTCAAATTTAAAAAGACAGGCCGGTCGTGGTGGCTCACACCTGTGATCCCAGCACTTTGGGAGGCCGAAGTGGGCAGATTGCCTGAGGTCAGGGGTTTGAGACCAGCCTGGCCAACATCGTGAAACCCCGTCTCTACTAAAAATACAAAAATTAGCTGGGCACAGTGGCGCACACCTGTAGTCCCAGTTACTTGGGATGCTGAGGCAGAAAAATCGCTTGAACCCAGGAGGCAGAGGTTGCAGTGAGCTGAGATCGGGCCACTGCACTCTAGCCTGGGCAACAGAGCAAGACTCCAGCTCAAAAAAAAAAAAAAAAGGGAAAAGAAAAAGAAAAGTCATCAAGACAGAGGTTCCTTGGACTTTCCCTATTTCTATGCTGAAATTGGAGGGAAAGGACAGCTTCCCCACCTGCCTGTATGGCTCACATTAAATTCTAAGCCCAGGGACTCAGGGCAGACGTTGACACAAAGCTCCAAGACGAAAGCTGAACCATTGCTTTCCCTTTGGTTTATGGTTTCTTCATGCAGAACCACAATCAGAGGCTTAACCCGGGCACAGAGCCTTTTTTAAAAGGCCACACAGCCTGGGCTTTTCCTGAAGAGAGGCTGTCAGGAATGCACTCAGCATCTTAGTGACAGACGCTGTGAAGGCTGAGTAATCCTGAGAGGTTGGGGGGGCGGTGAAAGGGGCAGCTGGCTGGGGGCATGGAAAGGCCTGGCTTGTGCCCGCTGCAGGGAGCCCAACAGGCAGAAACGCCTCAGTCCTAAACAGGGAGGGAGCTTGGACTCTGCAGGAGATGAGGGTCTTCTCAAAAACACAATGTGGCCGGCAGCCCCTGGGCCTCTGAGCCCACAAATGCCTTGAACTTGGGGGCAGGAGCTTGAAGCAGAGTACCTCAGACCCACAACAGCAAGGTCAACACCTCAGGCATCCGTCATTCCCCACTCCCCTGATGGGGTCCTGCTTCCCTCCAATCCTTTTCCAGGCTGGCTGTCCTCCTTACCTTTCTAAATACTACTCCAGAGAATTCATCAGAATGCATCAGCCTCTCCCAGCATGGCTGCCTCCCTGCAAGGCCCACAATGGCCGCAACTCAGTGCATTCATCAGCCTCTGTGACCCTCTGCATACCAGGCACTCAGTAACTTTGGCTGAGTAAATGACTCCAGGGTCCTCCAGGGCCTGTCACGACTGCAGAGCCAGGACCTGGGGAAGCCCCCACTAATTTGCAACAGCCCGGAAGAGTTAGATAGAGAAGCCTCCTTTATGTGAGGAGAGGAAGGTGAACACTGAGGGAGCTGGGGCCCTGAGGCAAGCCACTGAGTCTTTCTAGGCCACCGCCATGTTTACTGAGCATCACGGATGTGCCAGGCCTGCGTTAGACACTTGACATCATTAGCCTCATTTAATCCTTACTATTAACACTTTGGTAGGCACTAGTTCTCCACTTTACAGAAGGGAAACTAAAGCACAGAGAGGTTAAGTAACCTGGCTCACGGTCATGCAGGTAGTATGATAGCAGAGCCAGGATTCGAACCCAGATCTGCCTGAACCCAGAGCCCAGGCTCTTAACCATTACCCTGTATAGGGTCTCATACACATTTACTCATGCAACAAATGGGAGGTGTAGGGGCACTCTCAAGGTCTCTTCTGGATAACTTTTTTTTTTTCTTTCGGAGACAAGAGTCTCATTCTGTTGCCCAGGCTGAAGTACAGTGGTATAATCATGGCTCACTGCAGCCTCGATGTCCCAGGCTCAAGCAATCCTCCTACCTCAGCCTCTCAAGTAGCTAGGACTACAGTCTTCTTGGGAACTTTTGCTCTCTGCCTCTCTAGGATGAGCTGGTAAAGGACCAGTCTGGGGTCTAGCGCCTGCCCCTTGCCCCAGGTTTTCTTGGGCAGGCTGTCAAAGTTGGAAGGGGTAAAACAGCGCAAGGTTCTGGGATTCCACTCCAGGGAATCCACCCCCACCCCTGCCTGGACCTGCTGTGACCAGCAGATACCTCTGGGAGATCAAGATAACAATGGGGGGAGAGGAAGAAGGAGGGGCTGGAGCCAGGAGCTTTGGTCCAAGACCTGCACTGTTCCTTGGGTTTAAGGGTGAGGGAACCACAGAGTTCAGAGAGGGATCTGAAACTTGTGTCAAAGAGCCTTTCACATGGTTCCTTTCAGCCAGCACTCAGCATTGTGTCCTTGACAGCCAGGTGCAGGCCAGCCCCTACCCATCTGTGTGTAATGGGGAGGGGCACAGCCTGCCCTTCCAGGAGAGGAACACTGGGCACAAGATGATTTACAGGCCCACAGGGATTTCCTTCTTTAAAAAAAAAGAAAACAGAGGCCAGGCGTGGTGGCTCATGCTTGTAATCCCAGCACTTTGGGAGGCCGAGGCAGGCAGATCACCTGAGGTTGGGAGTTCGAGACCAGCCTGACCAACATGGAGAAACCCTGTCTTAGCCTGGAGTGGTGGCTCACGCCTGTAATCCCAGCATGTTGGGAGGCCAAGGCAGGCAGATCACCTGGGATTGGGAGTTCAAGACCACCCTGACCAACATGGAGACACCCGGTCTCTACTAAAAATACAAAATTAGCTGGGCGTGGTGGCGCATGCCTGTAATCCCAGCTACTCGGGAGGCTGAGGCAGGAGAATCGCTTGAACCCGGGAGGTGGAGGGTGCAGTAAGCCGGAGATCGCACCATTGCACTCCAGCCTGAGCAACAAGGGCAAAACTCCGTCTCAAAAAAAAAAAAAAAAAAAAAAAAAGAAAAAGAAAAGAAAAGAAAAACCTCGTTTCTACTAAAAATACAAAATTAGCCAGGCGTGGTGGTGCATGCCTGTAATCCTAGCTACTAGGGAGGCTGAAGCAGGAGAACTGCTTGAACCCAGGAGGTGGAGGTTGCGGTGAGCCAAGATCACGCCATTGCACTCCAGCCTGGGCAACATGAGCGAAACTCCATCTACAAAAAAAAAAAAAAAAGGATGGGGCCTTGAACTCCTGGGCTCAAGCGATCCTGCCTCATCCTCCCGAAGTGCTAGGATTACAGGTGTGAGCCATTATGCCTGGTCCACACAGGAAATTCATTGCACATGGTTTCCCCAACCAGGAAGGGCAGGACTCCAGCGGATGCCATGTAGCCCCAGGACAAGCTGCTTTCCCTCCTTCATTCCCTGCTACCCTCTGTGGACATCCAGCCCTCCTCTCCTGCCCAGATGCAGACGTGCTTCTGTCTTCCCTGCCCCAAACATTTGGTTTGGGGCTAGATGTCTGAGAGGACCAGAACAGACCCAATGAGGGAAGCAGCTCTGGCTTAAGAAGAAAGTGAGCTGGTGGCTGAAGACAGGGAAGCCAGGCCGGCCCTCCAGCTCACTGTTGTGAGGCTTCCTACTGAGGCAGGGTGTGAGGAGAAGAGGGGATGTGAGGAGTATGCCCCCACTGGGGATCATCAGGGCTGAGGTCCGGGCTCTGCCAGTTACTGACCCAGCCACACAGCCTTCTGGAGCCTTAGTTTCCTCATCCATAAACTGGGATAACAGCAAGCCCTCACTCAGGACTGAAAGGATAAACGAAGTTAGAGTAAGGCACTGTGCGAACTCTAGAGCTAAATGCTGTGCTTGTTTTAATTAATTATCCAAGGGGAGAGGACCACTAATTGGCAACATCATGGGCCTCATTCCAGGAGGCCAGCAACAGCTCAGGAGCCCTCCCACCATCATCACGTGGATGAAGCCCAAGAAGACGAGGGAAAGGTGCCTGAGAGCTCTACTATGAGCAGGTTTCAGAAAGTCAAAACAGCCCCTATACCTTCTCCCCAATCCACAACAAAATTTGTTTTCCAGCTCACAAACTCCCTGACTAGGTATTCTGTGAAAAACAAAAGCAAGTAAGACTGTTTCACTTGAGACAAAAATCACCATCTCCCCTGGTATTCACCCCCACCACCCTCAAGAAGTACCAGGTGAGGACACTATTTGCAGCTGCCTCTTAAGAAGCATATGCATGGGCCGGGGGAGGTGGCTCAAGCCTGTAATCTCAGCACTTCGGGAGGCCGAGCCTGGTGGATCACTAGAGCCCAGGAGTTCAAGACCAGCCTGAGCAACATGGCAAACTCCTGTTCTACAAAAAAAAAAAATTAGCCAGGTGCACCTGTAGTCCCAGTTTGGCAGGCTGAAGTGGGAGAATCACCTGATCACCTGAGCCCAGGAGTTCGAGGCTGTAGTGAGCTGTGACTGCACCACTGCACACCAGCCTGGGTGACAGAGTGAGACCTCGTCTCAAAAAAAAAAAAAAAAAAGCGTGTGCATGTACTAACACGTGAACACATGCACACATACACACAAATGAAGACCAGAGTGACCAGGGCAACAGTATTTTTAATCTTCTCCTGAAGGTCAGGTCCAGATACCACTTTTGTCAACAACACAGCTTTGTGTCCCAGCAAAGGAACTTCTCACACATCTGCCTGGCATTTGGCAGAAGGTAACCTCTGAGGCAATCAGATTTTAACAAGCCCATTCACGTAGAAAGTTGCTTTCTTTTTTGGTTCATCCCCAGAAGTACTTCCTTCCCCACCACCTCCCATCCCCCACAGCAAAGGACTTAGCCTTAGCCTGGCTATCACTATAAAATGGCCCCTCTGAGGGGCCTCCTTCCTCTCAGCTATTGGAGGAAGGAGAGTATTTGGAGCATTTCCGGCCCTTCTTGGCCGGCTGCCTGAACCCTGCAGCCAAGACACATTTGACTGGGACTCCCCCATGGAGAGAAGTCCTCCCAGGTCCTCTGCAAGGGGCATCTGTGCCTTGGCTATGGACATACCCTAAAGTGCCAGGTGGACGGAAGAGCTCCTGGGACCAGCAGGTGAGTCGGCAGGGAACAAAAGAGAGTGGGATGCCTAGGTAGCCCCCAAAAGACTGCAAACAATGGGGAGGGTGTACTGCTTTCACACCCGGCCACTGACACTGTTCTCTACTGCTAACAAGTAAGGCAGGGCCGGACCCAGCTTAGCACTGGCTCCCAAAGTTCCAAAAAGTAACTGTGAACTAACTGCACGGGCATTTTTTGAAAAAAGCAGTTTTACACTTTGGGAGGCAAAGGCGGTGGGGATCACTTGAGATCAGGAGTTCGAGACCAGCATGGCCAATATGGTGAAACCCCATCTCTACTAAAAATGCAAAAACTAGCCGGGTGTGGTAGCGAGCTGCTGTAATCCCGGCTACTCTAGAGGCTGAGGCACGAGAATCACTTGAATCCAAGAGGTGGAGGTTGCAGTGAGCCAAGATCATACCACTGCACTCCAGCCTGGGAGACAGAGTGAAACTCTGTCTCAAAAAATAAAATAAAATAAAATTTAATTTAAAAAAGCAGTTTTAGCCATGCTGTTTGGTTCATACCAGCATGTTGTATGCTGGTGCAGGGAGGGCACCAGCAACTGGGGCAGTCCTACCTAAGCCAGTGTCTCCATTAGTTCCCTTTCCCTGGGCAGGAGAGCTCCCTACATGGCTGTCTCTTCTTTCAGACCTGAGTCCTTAATGCCACCTGTGGGGCGAGGGTCACAGGTCACACACTTTCTTGTCTCTCCCCCTTCAGCAGTCTGTTCTCTGACCTCAGCTAGAGAGGTCAGAGGACTCGGTTTTGGGAGCAGGGGACTTCTGGCAACTTCTAAAGGATGCTGATTTCAGAATCAGCCTCTAAAGGAGTTATTCCCAAAACACCCTCCTGGGCAGCTCTAACATACTTTAAAAACGTGCTGGGTTGGGGTGGGCCTCCAGAAGTAGTAGGTCCTGGATCAGAGACAGAGGAGGCATTTCCTCATAGACAAGTCAGCTGCAGGCTCAGCCCTGCAAGCCCCACTCCAGAGGGCTCTTGGGGGATGTCAGGAAGTGATATAATAGCCCACAGGGGAGCAGGGACAAGCCTGAGATGCCATCCAAGAAAACTCAAAGGGCTGGATCCTGCCCCTGCCTCAGCAGGAGACCCTGCCCTATGTAGCACCAGCCAGAGCAAAGATTGTTAAGGGACTGGAAACCACACTTGCCCACCTGGAGTTCAACCCCTCCGTCCCCTTAAGGAGGTGTAGAACAAGCCCCTGTGGGAGGGGCTACACACAGACACCCTCTCAGTGAGTGTTTCAAGTTCCTGCCTTGGTGCTGTGCCCTTGACTCCTGGAATGCTTGGATACAGTTGAAGCCTAGGAAGAATCCAGTGCTTCTTTCCCTTCCAGGTATGTAGGCCTGCTGTAGGTTGATACAAACGTGAGCTGGAGAAAGTAGTGAGGACACAGGACAAAGCAAGGGTATCTGTTCTGACCAGGGAACAATACATAAGGCACCTAGACTTGAGTTCGAATCTAGGCTCTGCCATGTGTAAGGTATGCAGCCATGGGCCTCAGTTTCTTCATCTGCAAAACGGGAAGACTACCTATTTCTCAGTGTCAGAATTACAGGGAGCTCAGGGAGAGTCCTGGTCCTAACAAAAGCTTGGTAAGTGTCAACTGCTACTCATTAAGCGTAGAGCACTTTCATACTCCTACCTCAGTCCCCGTTTCAAAATGTTCACATTAAAGGGACCATAGAGATTTCTTCTAACTCATTTCAGAGGTTACCTCATTTCAGAGGTAGTAACGGCCAAACCGGAAATGATGTTTTCCGGGACTCCACAAAAACCAATCACTTGCACAAACACATACACACTCATTGAGGCTGGCCAACCAGTTCCTCCTTCATGTGGCTGGCCTCTGCAGAAGGACTGGAAGGAGTCTGCCAGGGAGGCACCCATCTCCAGGAACATTCGCCTTCTCCCCCTACACCCCTCAGCTTCACCTAGGACCAGCCAAGTTGTATAGGTGAGTCCACTTGAGAAAGCACTGATCTAGACATCAGGAAACCCAGCTCTTGCTCCAGTTCAGCTTCTCAACAGTTCCGTGGCCTTGCTAGGGCACAATTCTCTGGGGTTAAGTTTCCTCATAAGTCAATCTGGAAAGGTTTCCCCTGCATGGTCCCTTAAAAGGTGGCTTTACCTGAAGCATGCACCTGAAGCATGAACTCAAAGGCACTCAAAAAAGTGAAATGCCAGACAATGCAAATGTCTGGCTGACACTAGCCATGTACCCTTGGGCAAAATCCTTCCCCTCTCTCTGTGAAAGTTTTCTTTATCTGCAGGGTGGGCGCGGTGGCTCACGCCTGTAATCCTGGCACTTTGGGAGGCCGAGGCCGGCGGATCACAAGGTCAGGAGATCGAGACCATCCTGGCTAACACAGTGAAACCCCATCGCTACTAAAAATAAAAAACAAATTAGCCAAATGTGGTGGTGGGCGCCTGTAGTGTAGTGCCAGCTACTCCGGAGGTTGAGGCAGGAGAATGGCATGAACCCGGGAGGTGGAGCTTGCAGTGAGCCGAGATTGTGCCACTGCACCCCAACCTGGGCGACAGAGCGAGACTCCTTGTCAAAAAAAAGAGAAAGTTTTCTTTATCTGTTAAGTGAGGTTAATTCCTCTTATCGGAAAGGAAAAGTTGTCAGGAGAACTAAGTGAGATACTAGATACAAAATGCTAGGAATAGTACCTCGCCTATGGCAAGTACTCTATAAATACTGGCTATAACCTTTACTGGGTAAACAAGGATGGATCATTACTCTGTCCATTTACTCTGAAAACTTTAGGACTCCTCTTGAAGAGCCACAGATCTTTAACAAACAGTAAAACTGGACCACCAAGAGGAATTTTCCTGCTCGGGGCAAAACAGGCAGTTGGGGCCACTGCTGTGCCTACCTGGCTCTTCTCCAGGGGCACCTGTCAGAGCCACAAGGAGCATTTGGAACACATGCATGCCTGACCCACCTGCCCGTGAGCTGATTCAGTAGATCCCAGGTGGGGGGTCTGTATTTTTAGCAAGTGTCACAGGAGACTCTGATGTGTGTCCCTGGCTGAGAACCAACAACTAAAGGTGCCAGGGTCTCTGACTAACCCAGGGCTAGAAGGCAATTCAGCCAAAGTCCCCTTGGCCCCTCTCCCCACCATACCTGACTGGCTCAGTGTTTCTGTAAGCCTTGGAGGACTCATGCCCAGGATCCGGTTTTCTTCTCTAGGGATAGTTCTATGTGATGTGAGACAGAAAACCTGGGTCTGCTGTCTCTACCTGCAGGCCCCTGTTCCTGTGAAAGAGGGGTCCTAGCTCTATTCTGCTGTGGGAACAGAACAGCTGGGATCTACTATCCAGGAAGCCTTCCACAGGCAATTTGAGCCTTTCCATGAGTCTAGTCTGCTTGGCTGTCACTGGGACTGGGGCCATATTTCTTCCCTGGGAAAAGTGCAGGTGGGAAAGTGCAAATTCAACAGGATGGAAAAAGCTATGGCAAGAAATAAAAGAAAGTATAGAATAAAAAGAGAGTAAGAGCAAAGTCTGATTTGGGGGGATGGGGGTTGGGGAAGGACTAGAGCACCTAGGAGGGAAATGGAAAGGTCAGATCCACTCAGAGATCAGGTTCAAGGCTAACTCCTAGAATAGCTAACATAAAACAGGGCATACACACTTTTGCCTAGAGGGAGGCTGTGGCGCTCACTGGAGTACCCTGTGATAACAGATCCTGGTGCAGGCATACTCAGACCTGAAGGGCTGGGCATTTTGCCAAACAAAGAAACTCCATTCTATTTGGTCTCTGGTCCAGAGATGCTTCCAGTTTTAAGAAGTCAACTTACCCACTTTAATTTCTAGTAGTTTCTTCGTAAGATTTGTATGTTAATGTGCTCATCTGCATCCCAGTTCAGAACTACTCCATTTCAGAAGAGAGAGGGAAATATGTCAGGGCCACACCCAATCCCACGTCCCCAAGACAAGCGAGTTAATTCCATGCTTCCCAGAGCTGGCTAGACTAAGACAAGATGAAAAGCAGATCAGTGCTGCTTTTGTACTTTCTCAATGTTGGACCCTAAAACCACAGCAAAAAACAAATAGCTTAAGAACATCTATTTCTCTTCAAACCCCATTTTCTTTTTCCCCTCTTACTAAAATTACCTAAAAGAAACCTCAATTTCTCTGAATTCATTAACTCTCAAAGCAAACAGTGAGAGAATGTAGCATACAGTTGTCTTGAATATTCGTTATATCCATATTTGAGAACCTCTAAGGAGGTTTAGAGATTTAGACTTTAGAGACTCAGAGGGGGCACATGCCTGGCCTTCTCCCACCCCCAGATGCCCAGGCATCAGACACAATGGTAAAAGTCCCAAAGCCCAGGCAGATAAAATCACATCCCAAGTCACATGACACAAAGAAGGGGTCTGTGCAGCAAGGCTCTTTGTAAGCCTCAGAGGTTGATCCTTCCAGAAGGCCCAAGCCCCCACAGTCAGTGTCCCCTCTGACCCCTGGCCACCTGTCTTGAAAACTAAAACCCACAAGACTACGTGCTGTTTACACGGTGTCCTTGGGGGAATGGAGGAAGGCGAACAGAGTCGTCTCACTATGTAAAAAAGGAGGACGTTAATATTTATCAAGCACCTACTAGGTATAATAGAAGAGTAGATATCATTATTACTATTTTATAGATAAGTTACTAAAGTGATTTATCAAGTGATTTATCAAGTCTCACTGTGAATAGGAAAAGAAGGGATTTGAACCCAGGTCTGAAGCAATTTTGCTTCAGAAACAATGCTTTGAAGTAACAATGAAAACTTTAACCCCGACCCTGGTCCTACTTCATCCAATCTAAGAACCAAACTGACCATGATGGGAATAAAAGACAATACCCCAAATTACCCAAAAACTACCAGGAAAAAAAAAATGGAGGAGGAAGAGGAAGGGAAGGTATGTATTGATATGTACACACATACACACATAATCCCATATATATTTACATATTGCTTTTGTTTCCCATACTTATTTATAAACACTTTAATTCTCCACAGGTTGGGAGCATCAATTCACGTTGGCTAGAAATGTGACTTCTTTAGTATTTACCATTTTAACAAAATCCATGATAAGTGATTTGGAAGGTCCCACGGAGAGGATGAAATGACACCTTTCTGTTACCCAGTTTCTTTAAGACCTCCATGGTTGAGAAGAGAGGACAAAGGAACACCCCCACCTCTGCCATCCTCCGAGGGATTTTTCACAGCAATTCCAGTGCTGCTCAGTGGAAAGCTCCGCAAGTCAACTGCAAACCCCCAGCCCCAGATGTTAGACATTTACAAACTTTGTTGCTGATTTATCAGCACTCTTCTGCGATTTTGGGGGCAGGAGCAAACACAAGCTTAAGTCACCACACAGGCTCCAACCCTTACCCCAAGATGGGGGAAAAACTCCAAAGGAGATGCAGGAGGGAGCCTCAGCAGTCACTGTGAGAGCACAAAGAGGCCAAGACCCAGGGTAGGCAAAGGAAGGTGAGAGGCACCAGCAGGGCAGGAGGAGGAGTCAGCTATAAACATGGAGGCTTCCCGCCCCCCACATAGCAAGCTATGGAAGGAAGCTTCCAGCAAGATTCATGTCTAAGCTTTTCAAGTTAAAAGTCTTGGCTACATCTACAATGAAGGGTGCCTGAACAACTTCTTGAGGGAATAAGGCAGAATTTCCCCCTTATGCGGATAACAAAAGAGCTAGCCACCCTGAAAACTTGCCACATCCCAATTTTCAGAGATGGTCAGTCTCTCAGAAGAATCCTTGCGATTAGCTATCAGAACCTGTCCAGTTCCGCATGTGAGAAGGTAATCCAAGGCATCATCGAGAGGAAGGGGCATCAGGATTCATGGACAACAAAAAAATCTCTGATTCCTCCAAAAGGCGTGTGGGTCAGAGAGCTCCCAAAGAGGCTGCCTCCACCAGTTCTCATTTCACGTTGGGAGGTTACAGGGTGGGTCTTGTTTTCTTGGCTTTTCCCCATCTAATCCAAAAGCCAAGGTCACAACCTCTTAGCAATGGGGTGACAATCTCATATAGAGCTGCAGTAAACAGCCATTCTTGCCAAGCTGATATTAACATTTCTTTTTTCTTTTTGATGTTACACACAATCCTGTCCTTGCTGTACCAGAAAGCCATTTCACCCATCTGTCTGGGAAGATGATCCAATTTTGGTGCTTTTATCATCAATGCTTTCAGCAACTTTGTTCTACTTCCCCTACTGTAATTACTTTTGAATCATCAACACACCCAGACAGCCTTAAACCTCAGAGAACAGAATGCTAAAAAAGAAAAACAAAAATCTGCAATGGCAAGTAACTTCACTAAATAGCCACCCAAGCTAGGAGCAATTTGTTTCTTTCCAGAAATTTACTTATTAATAATAAGTACCTCACACTCCTTCTTCCCCTTTTTCCAAAGGCAGGCAAGGCATGGAGATGGGATGTTATGGACAGGAGGGAGTGGGGAGAAGCAGGAACTCCAAAAGGAGCTAATTAAAACGTCTGCTTCCCCAGTCCCCCAGCTTTTGTTTTTTGTTTTGTTTTGAAGATGTAGGTTTTGTTTGTAAATGATGTGGGACTGAGAAAGTTGGTTGAGTGGCTGATGGGTGCCTAAGCAGCCCAGGAAGAAAGTATGCCCTCTCTGGAATGCAATCAAATTACATGGGGAGGGGCTGGGGAGGGGCCGGGCGCGGTGGCTCAGGCCTGTAATCCCAGCACTTTGGGAGCCTGAAGCGGGCTGATCACCTCAGGAGTGAAGACCAGCCTGGACAATTGGCGAAACCCGTCTGTACTAAAAATACAAAAAAATTAGCCAGGCGTGATGGCGCGCGCCTGTAATCCCAGCTACTCGGGAGGCTGAGGCAGGAGAATTGCTTGAATCTGGGAGGCGGAGGCTGCAGTGAGCTGAGATCACGCCACTGCACTCTAGCTTGGGCAACAGAGTGAGGCTCCGTCTCAATTAAAAAATAAAAATAAAAAATTACATGGGGAGGGACAGACTCAGTGGCTGCTGGCTTAAACCACACACACAAAAAAAGGGAAACATTAACTCCAAGAAAATCCAACACCAGCAACTTAACACTGCCAAGCCAGTTGCTTTGCTTTCTGCTGTTATCTATTCTGTGGCCTGCCATTCACCCTGGTGGATGAAACTTCCAGCTCTGATTTCTACGATGCCCCGGCGCAGTCCACCTATCCCTTACTCCTTGCGTGGTCTCACGATGCCCAAGGCACACTCCAGAGCACAGGGCTCCTCCCCCTATTCATCACCACTGCCCCCTCTTGAATCCCCCCACATCTGGATTTCTTCCCCTCTGGCTAGCTCTTAGGGCCTTTTCCTGGGATGAGTTTGGGAAGGGAGTGGGAAGAGTCAGGAGTGAGCTATGAACACACGCAGCCTCCCTCCCTTTTTCAGCCGTCAGCACAGTTGAGCAGCCAGCAGAGGCGGTGAAGTTGCCGCCTGGGTCACAGTCTGGTTAGTGATGCAGCCAGGAGAGCAGAAATCATGGCAACACCGAGGTCAGGGAGGCCGGAGCCTTCTGGGGGGCTGGGATCTGAGTAGGCCAGGCTCATCCCTCCTCAGGGCAGGCTTATTTAAAGTCCGGCCAGTGATGCAAGAGGAACACACTGCCCCCTCCCCCACCCCTAACCCCCTCCCAGCTCCTCTCGTTCCACTGGGAAATTTGGGAGAGGCTGACACCACCAACTCAGCGTCTTTGCTCCTAGGGAAGTTGGGGGAGCTCCTTGGAACGTGAACCCCAGGAATTAGTGACCTGCTGACTAATGTTGCCAAACGGGTAGACGTGGGGCACACAAGGCCCCGAAGCTGGCCGCCCACCAGGCTCTAGGCCTCAGTGTGTTCAACTGCAGCACCGGCCCCTCGCGCTCTGTGGAGGAGGGGCGGGAGCGCTACGGATTCCGCCCCAGGAGCCAGCTCCCGCCCCAGCCTCCGGGGCCAGGTGGCCCGGGTCCGGCGGCTCTCCAGAGAAACGCCACACTCGTCCTTACACCCCGCGGAAATTCTGCCGCTATTTTGGACACATTCCTCAAGGCCAGAAGAACGTGGCGGAGGGGGAAAGAGTTTCGAGTCCCCCACTGTGACCAAACTAAGAGGTTCCACCCTCGCTTCCCAGCTTTCTCCCGCCCCGGGAGAGGCCTCGGCCGCCGCCTCACCCCGGCGAGGGCCTGCGGGCCCCCTCGCGCCCCCACCTGACACTCTGGAAGGCGGGGGCCGCCAGCCCCTGCCCACAGAGAACTCGTACTTTTTCGCTGCGCGATTCAGAACCACGCCGGGTCTGATGCCATCCGGCGAATTATGTAACCAGGGACACCGCTCCCGAGCTAAACAAACGCGGCTCTGTGTGTGCAGCGGCGGCCCCGGGGGAGCGCACCGGGCAGGGAGGGGCTCTGGCCGGGCCTCGGAGTCGGGCTTGTTTGCTCAGCGAAACTAGCCAGAGGCAGCCGGGAGGGAGCCCGGCGCCGCCAATGTGCCGGGGCCCGCGCTGAGCCGGGGACCCGCCACGTCTGGTCTGCCAGGGCCCGGGCCCCTCCCCCACCGCGACCGCCCCCGCCTCCAAGTGGTGAACTTGGTCCCAAGTCCCGCCGGACGCCGTCACCGCCAGCTAGCTGCCGGAGCGATCTCGGGCTTGGGGGGCCTGGAAGTACTGGATTCCAGTCCCGGCTGCGTTCCATCTGGGGGTCCCTCCGTCACCTTCCTAACCCCTCCCCGCGATCCCAGGGCAGCCGCGCGCGGCTGTGAGGGAAAGTGACGACCCTATCCCCCAACTCCGAGGGGACGGACGCGGAGTGGCCCAGTGCTTCGAGAGCGATCCCTCCGTCTCTCAATCCCGAGGGGAGGGGTTGCGGGAAAGGGTGACAGCTGCGCCGAAGACGCCCCTTCCCCTAGGGCGCCGGGATCCCGGGTCCCGTGCAGCCCCCACGGAGGTCTGAGTGCCAGCCGGGATGCGGGGGCGGATGGACCGAAGGGGTCCAGTCGGGATCACTGGCTCTGAGCCCGGGAGGTCAAGGGCCGAGACCTGGGGTTCGGGGCTGTGCTAGCCCCCTCCTCGCCCGGGGGCGACGCAAAGTTTTGGGAAGTTGCTGCCCCTACCTTGCTTGGTGAGCACCAGGGCGTCTTCCCTCCGCGCCTGGGTGATGATGGAGCCGTGTTCCATCTAACAATCCCGCGGGCCCGGGCTGGCTGGGCGGGAGGACGGGCGGGCGCGCGGGCTGGGCTGGGCTGGGGGGCCTGGGCGGGGGCCCGCTCCAGCTCCCGAGATTCCGACTTCCACAGCTGTTCACATCCCCCCTCTCGTTTCCTCCCCGGGCCGGGAAGGTAGGCGGCCTGTACAGAGGGCGGGCGGCCCGGGCAACGGCTCCCCCGGGTGCCCCCGGCCCCGATCCCCCGGCGGCAGCTCCGGGCTCCTCAGTTTGGGTCCAACATGGAGAATCCGGAGCGAAAACAAGAGGAGGAAATGGGACACGGGGCGGTTTCCAGGCTCCCCCCTCCCCTCCGTACTCCAGATAAACAACCCGCGGCTGCAGCGCCCACCCCCGCGCCTCCCGGATCTCGACTCGGCCTCTTCACGGCCCACTGGAGCTTCCCGCTCCGGGGCTGCGTCCTAGGCCCCGGGACCCTCCACCTGTGAGCGACCGGGGCTTCGGACAGTCCGGAGCTTTGCTATTTTGTTACGGAAAAAGCGAATCCTCAAGGGGGGTGGGGTGGCGGGCGGGCGGGCTGGCGGGCGGGCTGGCGGGGGAGACTTGAAACCGCTCCGGTGCTCCGATTGGCTCTCTTGGAGAAAAGGGGCGTGGCCCCTCCTTACTATGCGGTGAGAGGACCTAACAACATTCCAGGCGCCACGGCCACGCCCCCGGGCCACTCCTCCATCGCCAGACTGCGGCCTCCCAGTCTCCTCGGCCACACCCCCTTCCCAACTATTTAAAAGGCCACTCCAAAGCTCACGTTTCTGTCCTCAGTGGTGGGGTGTTCTTGTCTCCGTGGCTGCACTCGGGGAAAGTGGAATGGTTCTGCCCTTCAGGGGTGACCAGGACAAGCCGCTGAGCCTAACCGGACTCCGGCAGGGGATGGGGCGGATCGGAAGTTACCTTACCCCTTGCTTAGCCCTCGACTCAAGGACCTACCAAGTCACATAAAAGTACAACCGTCGAGGCCGGGCGCGGTGGCTTACGCCTGTAATCCCAGCATTTTGGAAGGCCGAGGTGGGTGGATCACGAGATCAGGAGTTCAAGACCAGTCTGGTCAAGATGGTGAAACTCCGTCTCTACTAAAAATACTTAAAAAAAAAAAAAAAAAAAAAAGCCGGGCGTGGTGGCGGTCACCTGTAATCCCAGCTACTTGGGAGGCTGAGGCAGAGAATTGCTTGAACCCGGGAGGCGGAGATTGCAGTTAGCCGAGATCGTGCCACTGCACTCCAGCGTAGACGACAGAGCGAGCCTCCGTCTCAAAAAAAAAAAAAAAAAAAGTACAACCTTCGAATCCCGAAAGGGGTGTATGCGTGTGGGCGGACCTAGGACTCCAGAGTATAAGAGCTGCAACTGACCTCAGGACTGTGTCACCCCCAACACTGAAAATGAGACCTGAGGTGCTGGGCTTTCCTTCCTCACAGCCAACGACTTACTCCAATTTAGGCAGCCCCGACTCCTCCCCTCCACCCTACCTTCCTCATCCTACCCCTCTCTCTGCCCCCACCGTCCCAGCTTCCTTTAGATGAATGGAGGTCTCTCAGGGAGGAGCTTCAGCTTTGTGGACTCAGACTGCCCTCCCCACTTGCTCTTTAGGCCTCAGGACATGCTCCGCTGGCTATGGCTCCTGGAGTCTCTGCTCAAGGTTGTAGGTGCTTTTGCTCCCCAGAGGCAGTAGCTCCAGAAAGGTTGGTTTCAGGTCAAAATCAGGTCTTTTCCAGTGATCTACATCTGTCCACAGGTGACACGGGCTGCCTTGGGACAATGGTAGCTGTTCGAGTCAAGGCCAGCAAGAGTGGTGCAGAGTGAGATTGCACTGGGTGACTTCTGAGCTAAATCCAACCCTAATATTCTGTGATTCAATGGCACTCACCCTGCCAGGGAAGGGGCTTCCTTCCTGCTGCAGTTCCCATTGTCCAACATGCATCAGGTCTTACCCATGGTTAGAGGACAACTAGGTCACAGCTAAACTTGCCAGGTACTATCAGACACCTGCTCCCTATGGTCCCTTCCTCATGAGGACAGGTGAGGTCATGATCTGCATATGCCTGTGTGCCATACAGTGATCATGTGTGCCTGTTTCTTTCTGCTGTTCCTACGCACGTATACAAAACCTTTTTATATAACACCATTTTAATGGAAATGCTGTTTTTCCAAAATGAAAGTGGCTGTTACAGATCTGAATGATGCTTATGTAACTTTAAACACTGAATTTGGGTAGATCTTAATTCATTAACAGAAAGGGAAACGGAGGAGTTCTGACATACCCACCTCCCATCATTAAAACAATAGGATCTTTAAGGTAAATCTTCAACAGTCAGGTTGCTAGGGGGGCCTTTTAGACCCTGCCCCTGCTGTCTTTTAAGGTAGAATAGTTACAGTGGGAGCAATGCAAGCAGGAGCTGAGGACTGAGGATTGAGGGGGGCCTGCTACCCATAGCACTGTAGGGCAGGACACTTCATTATGCTTCCATTTCCTCATCCATAGAGACAATACCTCCCCTTTTGTAATTTACAAAGTGCTTTCACGTACTAATCTGTCTCATTTGATCTGTCACTTCTTTGAGGTTGATAGAGCAGATACTGTGCCCATTTTTATAGATGCCTGTTTTGTAAATGAGGAATCAGGGTCTGGGAAGGTTAATTGACTCACCTGAGACCTCACGGCTTGTTAAGGAGACAGGATGTCTTTGGACTTTAAGACTAGAACCCCCGTGGCTCAAGCCTGTAATCCCAGCACTTTGGGAGGCCGAGACGGGAGGATCACAAGGTCAGGAGATCGAGACCATCCTGGCTAACATGGTGAAACCCCGTCTCTACTAAAAATACAAAAAAACTAGCCGGGCGAGGTGGCGGGCGCCTGTAGTCCCAGCTACTCGGGAGGCTGAGGCAGGAGAATGGCGTAAACCCAGGAGGCGGAGCTTGCAGTGAGCTGAGATCCGGCCACTGCACTCCAGCCTGGGCGACAGAGCGAGACTCCGTCTCAAAAAAAAAAAAAAAAAAAAAAGACTAGAACCCAGGCCGGGCGCGGTGTCTCAAGCCTGTAATCCCAGCACTTTGGGAGGCCGAGACTAGCGGATCACGAGGTCAGGAGATCGAGACCATCCTGGCTAACACGGTGAAACCCCGTCTCTACTAAAAAATACAAAAAAACTAGCTGGGCGAGGTGGCGGGCGCCTGTAGTCCCAGCTACGGGGGAGGCTGAGGCAGGAGAATGGCGTAAACCTGGGAGGCGGAGCTGGCAGTGAGCTGAGATCCGGCCACTGCACTCCAGCCCGGGCGACAGAGCAAGACTTCGTCTCAAAAAAAAAAAAAAAAAAGACTAGAACCCTTGACATTTTAACATAGTTCCCTTCTTATCCATAGGATGGAGGAGACACTAGAACCTATCGCTCTCTTTTCCTGCTGAGAGCTCCAACTGCATCACCTCTTCCTGGAAGCCCTCCCAGATGCCCGCCCTCATGTCAGGGTTTCATAGCCTCGTACATACTCTCTCAGACCACTTGGCATCATATCTTGCAACTGTATGCTTATTGGCTTCCCAACCAGAAGGTGGATTGAGACTAGGGGATGTCTTTACTGGGTTTCTTGTGCCTAGCAGAGTGCCTAGCGCAGAACAGGTGACCTGTACATGTTGAGATGAAGTCTCACTCTGTTGCCTAGGCTGGAGTGAAGTGGTGTGATTTTGGCTCACTGCAACCTCTGCCCCCTGGCTTCAAGCGATTCTCCTGCCTCAGCCTCATGAGTAGCTGGGATTATAGGCACCCGCCACCACGCCCAGCTAATTTTTGTATTTTTAGCAGAGACGGGGTTTCACCATGTTGGCCAGGCTGGTCTCGAACTCTTGACCTCAGGTGATCCACCTGCCTTGGCCTCCCAAAGTGCTAGGATTACTGGTGTAAGCCACCATGCCTGGCCTTGACTTTATGTCTTAACCAGTGTTCTTTTGTCCAGGGATTTGTTCAGTGACCTACAGCAAGAAACACATTTTATGTTGTGGGATAAATGATACAAAAATTTCATGGACAATACTTACCCTGGCTATGTGTGCACACTCATATTTTCTATTGCACGTATTGTATTCTATTTGATGGTTTTAAGGCGCCAGCCATGACCTTCTAAATTGAATTCACAAACCACCACCCAGTGTTAAAACAATGCTACTTTCACTCCTGGATACAGTGGATGCCTTCATGTGTAGGGCTCTGGCTGTCCTGAAAAATGCAGAGGAGATGGTCCTCAAGCATTTCTTGCTCTGAGGTCAAAGAAAAGTTTGTGTATAACAGATAGAACCCCTTCCAAGGCCAGAGGCACAGGGATGCAAATAGAACCCAGCAAGAAGGGGTAAACGAGGGAGGAGGGACAGTTCCCAAGAGGCCTGGTGAGGACCCCGTATTTCCAGAGACTACAAAAGCAGTGGAGGCTCTACTGGAGCCTGGAACCCCAAACATAGGTGGGGCTTGCTCTCTTGATGCCACGGGTTTCTCACTGCTCTGCCCACAGATGACTAAGAAAAGGTCTGCATTCTGGAAAGCTCTAGGGTCATGGTGGGCCTCTTTCCTGTAAAGTGGTGAGGGTGGTGGGAGGCAAGTGGACCTTCTAACTTCTGCCTAAAACAGCCTTAAAAATAACATCTTGCCTACAGGGCCTGGGCCAGTTGCTGGTTGTGTAACTTTAGGTGGTTCATTTTAGGTGGTTCAAGGGAGATAGCTGAAGCCAGGTCTAACAACTCTCCCAGGAGAATGTCCACTTACTCTCACTTGGTTCCCTACCTGCTCTATCCCCTTTCCTCTGTCATCTCTGATGGCATGGTTGGAAAGAGGCAATTTGGAAACAACAGCGGTGTCCCCATTACCCCCAAATGCTGGAACGGGGGACTAGGTGGGGCAAACACGGTGTGGCTGTCCTTGTCTGTCTCCTGCTGTGGCTACTGACATCGGACTGGGTGTCCTGAGCCAAGGCCGGCGAAAGGGAAACAGCTGGAGGAGCTTCCTCCATGGAAGATACCTAATTGCCCTTTTCCCCACAGAAAATAAGTACAAGGTTGGGTTACTGACCTTTCATGATTATCTCTGATGTCACTGAGATGCTACTTTTTTTCTTAAAACCTTTAAAAAAAAAAAAAAAAAAGGCCGGGCGCGGTGGCTCAAGCCTGTAATCCCAGCACTTTGGGAGGCCGAGATGGGCGGATCACGAGGTCAGGAGATCAAGACCATCCTGGCTAACACGGTGAAACCCCGTCTCTACTAAAAAATACAAAAAAACTAGCCGGGCGAGGTGGCGGGCGCCTGTAGTCCCAGCTACTCGGGAGGCTGAGGCGGGAGAATGGCGTGAACCCGGTAGGCGGAGCTTGCAGTGAGCTGAGATCCGGCCACTGCACTCCAGCCCGGGCGACAGAGCCAGACTCCATCTCAAAAAAAAAAATAAAAATAAATAAATAAATAAATAAATAAAAAAGGAAAGGAACACACTTATTTTCTTGGTTTTTCTGATTGTCCCTGCAGTCTCAGCTCTGCTTTGTATTGTTCATGGGTAGGTGGATGTCAGTGCCACGATTCCAGAGCTTGGTGCCCTCCTGTCACAAGGCTTGTGTGGTATGGTCCTGTCCTGGCTTCCCAGGGCAGAGTCTCGGGGCTGAGGTGGGGTGGGGTGAGGGAGAGAGACCCAGCGACTAATGACTGAACTGCTGTGGGGGTGCCAGATGCTGAGGGCTGGAGAGGGAGGGAGGAGCTAGTGGTGGCGGGGATAGCTCCTCTGTGCAACAGCCTGGAAAACCTCACTGCCTGCAAGGTGCACACATGCTCATCACTCCAACACCACCACTTAGTTACTTAACCTCTTGACTCAGTTTCCCCTTAAGATGGAGACAACAATAGTACCTACTTTGTAAGTTATCGTGAGGATTAAATGAGATGATATATGAAGTGTTTATGCCTGAAACTGAGTGCTTAATAGATACTATGCTCATCATCATCATTCTCCTTTCCTCCAAAGTTGTTCCTTCTGCATCCATCATCTGCCCAGTTCCCCAAGCCAGAAACCTGAGATCATCCAATTCTCTTCCACCTAACTCATGCCTACCCCTAATCAGTCCCAAAAACCAATGGCTCCTCCACTCCCAAAGATTTGTCAGGCCTTTTCCTTCTTTCGATTCGAATGCATGGCTGGCTGCTGTCTCAGGGGAGGTTGGCAACAGGCTTCTCATCAACCTTTTTCATTCTCTACATCCCAAATTCAAATCCATTCCCAGCTCTCCTAGAAAATGCAAATCTGACTCTGTCTTGTCCTGATCCTGTCTGTATGGAATGATTCAGCAGTTCCCTGAGACTTCCAGAAGGAAGCTCAGATGCCTAGCTGGGCACCCATGGTCCCCAAGATCTGGCTCCTGTCAGCCTGCCCACCCCATCTCCAGCACTTTCCCCCACAGCCCCCTGTGCTCCTGTCAGGAGGAACTAAGTGTCTGGGATCCTGTTACTCATCTTCTATGCCTCCCTACCTTTGCACAGGCAGTTTTCTCTGCCTGGATGCCCTTTCCCCCTCCTTTGT
Source organism: Macaca thibetana thibetana (assembly GCF_024542745.1). Taxonomy (NCBI): domain Eukaryota; kingdom Metazoa; phylum Chordata; class Mammalia; order Primates; family Cercopithecidae; genus Macaca; species Macaca thibetana. The sequence continues at coordinate 54,165,533 of NC_065588.1, forward strand.
GTGCTAAACTTCATCCTTGAAGATACAATTCAAGTGCCACCTCTTCCTCAAATCCTCCCAGGTCCCCGTCTGACTTAGAAGGTTCTCGGAGCTCCTGTATTTTCATTCTGGTTTACTTGCCTGTTTCCCCACTGCAGTGTAAGCTCCTTCAGGGCAGGCGCTGTCTCTTTTTCTGCACACGCCTAATGCCTCTCACAGAGCCTGGCACACTGTTGGAAACCAGTCCCAGCGGGCACCTTCCTTTCTGGGCACTGCTGAGCTCCCTGGGGCACTGAGCCAGCGAGGCTGGGAGGCGGGATGCCAGCCTCCTAGGCACTTTCTCCACAAGCCGGTCAGTGATGGAGTTTCAACTCAGGGCAGAGCCTGCCAGCACCCTGCCCATCACCCCAGGCAGCAGCGAGCCGCCCAGGAGTCAGATCTACACCTGTCTTCTGAAACAAGACCGAGGCCAACTGAGGCTTGGAGAAAACCACAGACACACCTTTCCTTAGCATTCAGAAAGCGCCTGGGGCGGATGAATACGGAGCAGCGCAGCCCCCCGACCTTCCCAGCCCCACAGTCAGTGTTGGGGGAGTGTGCCGTAAGGACAAAAATAATTACTGGGGGCCAGAGCTGGCGAGGTTTGCCGGGATTCCTGCCTCCCCTCTACCCACATCGGGAGCACCCCTTTAGTCTCCCCCCAACCCTCTGGTCCTGGGCGACCACGTGACCTGCGCCCCAAGCAGCCACTGAGAGCCTGGCTCCAGCCCTTCTCCTAAATTGGGAAGCGACGAGACCCGATCGAGTTTCTCGGCCGGTATTTACATGTTCCCTATTTACAGACCAAACCTCCCACTTCCCACGCTCCTCCCTACTCCGGTGGTGGGCAAAGGAAAGAAGGGGCCTCTCCTGCGCTCCACCCCCACCTCTCCAATCCTCCAAGCCCGGGTGCTCTCCTCCCTTACCTCCCTCCCTTCCCCGCCGCCTGCTGGGCCCTCTGGGGGCACAGCTTAGGTCGCTGTATTCCAAAGCCCGGGTGGCTCTTTGAGGTCAAGTGGCGTGATGGGGGTGGGGAGGGGACCGCCCTGACCCGGGCGGGCGTACTTGAGGCCTTTCAGTTATCAACAGACTGGGGGCCCTTCTCCCGAGACCTCCCAGGGGCCAACTTCGTTCTGGCCTCAAGAACTCAGTGGGGAATTGCGCAAGGCAGGTTTTCACTCTCCAGGGTCTGCGGTGCTAAGCGGTCCTCCAGTCCTCCCTGTACCCCCGGTCCAGGCTGCATAGCTATCCTACTCGAAGATACTGGCCGGGAGTCACCGGGGCAGGTGAACTTAAAGGACTAGAATCTCAACTCTTGGCCTGCAAAATGGATGGGAAAGTGAGAAGACTGGGAAGGGCCAGCCACTTAGTTTAGGCCAAGATCTATCCTTGTCAGGCAGGCCAAAGTCCAGAGCTACCTGGGTACCCCGTGTCAAGCTTGGGTCCTAGACCTCTGAGAGCTGTACTTTGGGCCTAGGGAAAGGGAAACTGAGACAGGATTGATTTCCATCAGAGCTGGGTAGACAGATATCCCCTAAGCAGCTCATTCCAGTATAGTACAAACTCAGATAGCTAGCAAAGCCCTGGGAAAGCCAGCCGCCATAGCTGAGGCAGGAGGATTGCTGGAACCCAGGAATTCGAGGCTGCAGTGAGCTATGATCGGGCAACTGCACTCCAGCCCATGGGACAGAGCAAGACCCATCTCTAAAAAAAAATAAGCCCTGTACTGGAGCTGACCCTGGTCACATGAAGGGGGCCCTGGCTTCTTTATGGTGTTGAGGCAGGCGTAAATGAATTGGACGTGGAGCACTGGCGACAGCCAACTTGTTTGAGAGGGTGTGACCTTGTAGGAAAGACGGAGAGTAGATGGTAGAACGGAGATGGCAGAGAGAGGCAGACTTTAAATATTGAGGGGAGCCTGCATTTTTTGTGACTCATTAATTCGCTCAAATCCTTTTTGAGCTCTTACTAAAAGTGAGTCATGCATTCATCTATTTGCATAATTACTGACTCCTTAACAGTGCACCAGGCCCCGTCCTGAGGCTACAGTGATCAAGACAGAGTTTCTGGCCTCAAGGAGCTTACAGTCTAACAGTGAGGGGCGGTTACAGTACAATGCGCTAAAGGCTTCAGCAGGGAAAGCAGAGGAGGAGGGGCGGGGAGGAGGAGAGGGAAGGAGTAGAAAGGGAGGAAGGAGGAAGAAGGGGAGGAGTGCCAGGAGGGCCGGGGGAGGGCTAAGTGGGGATAGCTCAGATAAGTGGAGAGAGCAACAGCTATGGAGGAAATGTTATCTGAAGTATAAACTAGAGTTCAGCATTTGGATGGGAGCAGAGGAGGGAAGACTAGTCTTCCAGCAAGGGGCACAGTGAGTACCTGTAAAGCCTTAAAAGCATGTTATAGACATTTACTTTTAATTAATTAATCAGGCCGGGCGCTGTGGCTCAAGCCTGTAATCCCAGCACTTTGGGAGGCCGAGGCGGGTGGATCACGAGGTCAGGAGATCGAGACCATCCTGGCTAATATGGTGAAACCCCGTCTCTACTAAAAATACAAAAAACTAGCCGGGCGAGGTGGTGGGCGCCTGTAGTCCCAGCTACTCGGGAGGCTGAGGCAGGAGAATGGCGTAAACCCGGGAGGCGGAGCTTGCAGTGAGCTGAGATCCGGCCACTGCACTCCAGCCTGGGCGACAAAGTGAGACTCCGTCTCAAAAAAAAAAAAAAATTAATTAATCAATTAATTTTTGAGATAGGATCTTGCTCCATTGCCCAGGCTGGAGCGCAGTGGTGTGATCACAGCTCTCTGCTGCCTCAACCTCCTGGGCTCAATCAATTCTCCTACCTCACTCTCCTAAGTAGCTGGGACCACAGGTGAGCACCAACACACCTGGCTAATTTTTAAATGTTTTTGTAGAGACAGGGTTTCTCTGCATTGCCCAGGCTGATCTCGAACTCCTGAGCTCAAGCGGTCCTCCCACCTTGGCCTCCCAAAGTGCTGGGATTACAGGTGTGAGCCACTGTGCCTGACCTCTAGAAACTTACAGTTCAGTACAGCCACCCAGTTGATGGCTGCCACAGGAACAGGAGGAGATGGAGAAATTGCCTTAGTGAGTGGAAGAGGGTTAAGCTGATGGATAATACCTGTCCAGACGGGGTGAGCGTGGAGAAATCCCTGCTCCTTTGGGTCCACACAGTCCTGCAGGTGTGCTGTAGTGGAGATTGTGGCACCAGAGTTATAGTTGCTTTAGAAAATCAGTATTTATTTTATCAAGATAATACATACACCTAGCTGAAAAATCAAATCGTGCTAAAAGGCTTGTAATGCAAACAGAAGTCCCCCTGGCTTTTCTCCCAGCTCTTATCCTAGTCCCCAGGGTCAACTGCTTTCAATTCTCAGCTGTTTTTTTCCTGGTACTTCCTTCCTTATTTATGCTTTTTTTTTTTTTTTTTTTTTTTTTTTTGAGACAGAGCCTTGCTCTGTCACACAGGCTGGAGTGCAGTGGCACGATCTTGGCTCACTGCAACCTCTGCCTCCCAGGTTCAAGTAATTCTCCCTACCTCAGCCTCCCAAGCAGCTGGGATTACAGACGCACACTACCATGCCCGGCTAATTTTTGTAATTTTAGTAGAAATGGGGTTTCACCATGTTGGCCAAGCTGGTCTCAAACTCAAGACCTCTGGTGATCCACCCGCCTTAGCCTCCAAATGTGCTGGGATTACAGGCATAAACCACCATGCTTGGCCCCTTGTTTCTAAATAGTATATGTACTGCCATTCTGGATGCATCTAATTTGTTGACTTCTTGTCTTGGTAGTGGAGGATTTTGATTCTCTACTCGCTTCTTCCCCTCCCCGACTCACATTATGTTTATATCATAATCTATAGTTAAAGCCATATTCAGTGGTTTCATTATTGAATTTGTAAATATTGTTTATTCTCAAGGCAAGTATTCTGGTTACATTTCCTTTTCTAAATAACTTTGTCATATACTCTGTTTATATTTCCTTTCTTGTACAACCTTTTTGTTTTTTCTGGAGTTAATTGCCTCATTTTTAATTTGCTTGGTTTTTTTCTTTGAATCTCTGGCTCTGTCTTCCCACACCCTTCAACAGTTCTGTAAAACGCCCTCTCAGTACAATTTTGCATATGGCCAAACCTGTCATATAATCTTACTGGTTCTCTTTTTCCCTTGGAGATTTTTGTCCTGGGGTGCTCCATACTTGCACATAACTCTGGACGTGTTGCCCTCTGGGCCGTGGTACACCTGTCATCCTGGGTTTCTCATCACCTTTGCCCTTTTCCTCTTTCCTGGACTCCGTGTTTTCTTCTTTCTTGGTTTACTCCCTTGTTTTGATGAAGCACATCCTCCAGTAGCTTCCTGAGAAAGAGTGCCTGGGAGGTAACATTTTAGACTTTTGCATTACTTAAAATGGCTTTATTCCATCCTCACACTTGATTGATAGTTTTGGCTGGGTATGGAATTTTAAGTTGAAAATCATTTTCCTTCATAATTTTGAAGACATTGTTCCTTTATTCTTCAGCTTCTAATTTTGTGGTTCAGAAGTTCTTGCCATTTTGATTTCTGAGACTTTGAATTCACCTCTGCCCTTTCCCCCAACCCCCAGTTTTAGGATTGTTTTCTTTTATCTCGGCTGTTTTGAAATGTCACGGTATATTGCTGTTGGTCGCTTTTTATTCATTTTTCTGTGTATTTGTCAGGTTCTTTAAATCTAATACAGCGGTTCTTAAAGTATAGTCCCCAGTCCAGCAGCATCAGTATCACCCTGTGGGAACATGTCAGCAATGCAAACTTGGGGCCCCACCTCACACCTACTGAATCAGTAACTCCAGCGGTCTGTGCTTTAACAAGCCTACCAAATATTCTGATGCATGCTAAAGCTTAAGAACCTCTGTCCCAAAACAATTTATGTACTTTAGTTCTGGGAATTGCTTTATAATTTCTTTGAAATTTCTTCCTCCATTTTCCCTGTTCATTCCTTCTGTATTTCTGATTACTTGGATGCTAGGCTCCTTGGATTGATCCTCTAATTTTTTTATGCTTTCTCTCTTATTAACCATCTCTTTGTTCTATTTTCTGGTAGGTATTCGCTATGTTATATCCTAATCTATTTGCTAAGTATATCGTTATTACTCTTTTTCTTTTTTCTTTATATAATTTTCAACAGTGCTTTCATTTCTCTATTTTTTCTTTCTTTTAAGATAAATATTTTTTTAAAGAGAAAGAGTCTCACTGCGTTGCCCAGGCTAGAGTGCTGTGGCTATTCACATGTATGATCACACTGTTGGTCAGCATGGGAGGTTTTTTTTCTTTTTTTTCCTGAGACAGTCTTGCTCTGTTGCCCAGGCTGGAGTGCAGTGGCGTGATCTCGGCTCACTGCAATCCTGGGTTCAAGCAATTCTGCTGCTGAGGCAGGAGACTATAGATGTGTGCCACCACGACTGGCTAATTTTTGTATTTTTAGTAGAGACGAGGTTTCACTGTGTTGCCCAGGCTGGTCTCGAACTCCTGACCTCAAGCAATTTGCCCGCCTCGGCTTCCCAAAGTGCTGGGATTATAGGTATGAGCCACCGCACCCAGCCAGCATGGGAGTTTTGACCTGCTCTATTTTTGACCTGAACCGGTTCCCTCTTCCCTCTTAGGCAAGTGGGTGATTCCCTGATCCTAGCGTAGCACATTACAGCCCAGAACTGGGCTCAAGTGACGTTTTCACATCAGCCTCTGAAGTTGCTGTACCACCATGCCCAGCATTTCTTTTTCTTTTCTTTTTTTGAGATGCGGTCTTACTCTGTCATCCAGACTGTAGTGCAATGGTGCGATCTCAGTTCACAGCAACCTTCGCTCCCCAGGTTCAAGCGATTGTCCTGCTTCAGCCTCCTGAGTAGCTGGGATTACAGGTGGCTGACACCGTGCCTGGCTAATTTTTGTATTTTTAGTAGACTTGGTTTCACCATGTTGGCCAGGCTGGTCTTGAGCTGCCTGCCCCCATGATTCATTTATCTCCCACTGGGTCCTTCCCACAACATGTGGGAATTATGGGAACTACAATTGAAGATGAGATTTGGGTGGAGACTTCAGGTGATCTGCCCGCCTCAGCCTCCCAAAATGCTGGAATTGTAGGTGTGAGCCTTGGCGCCTGGCCTCTTTTCTTTCTTTTTTTTTTTTTTTTTGAGACGGAGTCTTGCTGTGTCACCCAGGCTGGAGTGCAGTGGTGTGATCTTGGCTCACTGCAACCTCCACCTCCCAGGTTCAAGCGATTCTCCTGCTTCAGCCTCCCGAGTAGCTGGGGTTACAGGTACCCGCCACCACGCCCGGCTTTTTTTTTTTTTTTTGTACTTTTAGTAGAGATGGGGTTTCACCATGATGACCAGGCTAGTCTTGAACTCCTGACCTCAAGGGATCCTCCTGCCTTGGCCTCCCAAAGTGCTGGGATTACAGGTGTGAGCCACCGCACCCGGCCTCTTTCTTTCTCCCTTTTTTTAAAGAAATAGTTTCATGTCCTTTGGACACGTGAAGTATCTTATCTCTCTGAGGATATTAACTTGAATTTTTCTTCCCCCGTGTTTTGATTTGCATCATGCTGGAGGCTCTCCTCAGAGGTTTGGTGGTCCTTGGCTGTCCACTCCTGTTGAGAGGGAGGCTCTAGCGATCCAGTTGGAAGCTCTCCCTGTGGGCTCCCAGTAGGGCAATCAAGTGGCTGGCTGGACTCCTTCATTGGAGGGTATCAATTGTCAGTGTCAATAGGCTTTTTCTCTGGCACATTTTGTTTTTTTCCAGAAAAGAATGATCTAGTTTCATCTCCTGCTTGAAGGTTACAAACCCCTCATCCAGAGTTCTAGAGCCAGCTATAGTGTGGGAGTTAAGAGAGAAGTGTGTGGCAGGGAGACTGGGTGTTATCATTCAGATGCCAACTGTATTAGTCTGTTCTCACGCTGCTAATAAAGACATACCCAAGTCTGGACAATTTATAAAGGAAAGAGGTTTAATGGACTCATAGTTCCACATGGTTGGGAAGACCTCACAATCATGGCAGAAGAGGAAGGAATAGCAAAGGGACTTCTTACCTGGTGGTCGGCAAGAGAGAGAATGAGAATGAAGCGAAAGGGGAAACCCCTTATCAAACCATCCCATCTCGTGAGACTTATTCACTACCTTGAGAACAGTATGGGGGAAACTGCCCCCATGATTCATTTATCTCCCACTGGGTCCTTCCCACAACACATGGGAATTATGGGAGCTACAACTGAAGATGAGATTTGGGTGGGGACAGAGCCAAACCGTATCACTGACTTTCCCTCAGTCTTTGATCCCACTCCTTTTCCTGCATCTCCCCAACCCCTAAGTCCAGAATCTTTCTGCTTCAGTATCTCTAGACTCCATCTTCCTGTCTCCTGCAGGAATGGGGAGGGGACACATTAAGCTACCTGATTGTGCTGGGGATGGCTAGGGTTCCTGACAGTCTAATTGCTCTTTAAAGAGATCTTCGGCCGGGCGCGGTGGCTCAAGCCTGTAATCCCAGCACTTTGGGAGGCCGAGACGGGCAGATCACGAGGTCAGGAGATCGAGACCATCCTGGCTGACACAGTGAAACCCTGTCTCTACTAAAAAATACAAAAAAACTAGCCAGGCGAGGTGGCGGGCGCCTGTAGTCCCAGCTACTCGGGAGGCTGAGGCAGGAGAATGGCGTGAACCCGGGAGGTGGAGCTTGCAGTGAGCCAAGATCACGCCACTGCACTCCAGCCTGGGCGGCAGAGCGAGACTCTGTCTCAAAAAAAAAAAAAAAAAAAGAGATCTTCAAGCAATCTCTGGAGTTTCAGACCTTGCCTCAGTTTTAGACCCCTGCCTATCCTTCTGACTTACTTGCTACTTCCAATTCCCGAGCTTTCCTGGGTTTCCGAGGGAAGAATCAGCTTGCTTCTCATGGGTCTGTGCCTCCAAATGTTTTTGGTCTGCCCTTCTTGGACTCTGTGGGGTCGTTTGCCATTCTTCTATCCATTTTCTGTTTTCATATGATGGGGGGCCAGGATTCTAAATCCTTGTTTCGTTGAAGATGGACTTTGGGTTCCTGTTTCTTATTTTCCTTATCATCTTGGGGGTGATTTTTGAGAGGAGAAGGGGGCTTTACTCCACTATCTTGTGACCTGAAGGCAGAGATGTCTTCTATTTTTTTTTTTTTTTTGAGACGGAGTCTCGCTATCTTCCAGGCTGGAGTGTAGTGGGGCGATCTCGGCTCACTGCAAGCTCCGCCTCCCGGGTTCACGCCATTCTCCTGCCTCAGCCTCCTGAGTAGCTGGGATTACAGGTGCCCGCCACCACGCCCGGCTCATTTTTTGTATTGTTAGTAGAGACGGGGTTTCACCGTGTTGGTCAGGATAGTCTTGATCTCCTGACCTCATGGTCCGCCCGCCTCGGCCTCCCAAAGTGCTGGGATTACAGGCGTGAGCCACCGCGCCCAGCCAGATATGTCTTCTTGAGGTGGAAGTGGTGGTGCTTGTGCCAGACACTCTTGCTGACAAAGTGACTGAAAGTGGGCCATCTGTTAGGAGGAGGGTGAGGAGGGGAGGAGAGAAGCTTCTGGAGCTTAGACAAGCTGCTGTGGGAACTTGATTTGGAACCCCTGACCCCCGCCCTCCTAAGAGGGCCCAAGAGGAAAAAGATTACTGGGCCCCAGTGAGGCCTGGTTGAGGTGAGACCGTGAGAATCGGTGGTGAGTTCAGCAGGGAACAGGGATGGAGACAGAGAGCAGTGAGCAACAGCTTCTAGCTCAGAGGAGGATGTGAGGGGATGGGGCATTCTAGAGCCAGAAGGAGGGCAGTGAAGTGGCTTGGGGGCAGGCCGTTGGCCAGGGAGCGGAAGAGGACAAGACAGTATTGACAGCCACTGATTAGATGTTGGTGATGTGCCAGAGACTGGGCCAGGTTCTTCAAAGCAGGCTCAGTGGGAGTGGGCAGCCAGGAGGAGAAAGGAAAGGCGGTGTAGGTCAGTGAAGGAAGGGCTGAGTCCCGGAGGTGGGAGTGGGGCAGGTCTGAGTGATGACGGAGTCTCCTGCTCCAGCGGTGAGAGACTGCTCACGTGCAGACCCATGAAGCAGGGTGTCCCTGAGGAGGGCAAGAGGTGAGGTGGGAAGAAGCAGTGGTATAATGGTTAAGTCTTCAGAAAGAATGGCAGCAGGTGGGAGAGGCCAGTTGTTTAGATGGGTGGCCTCTCAGGAACCAAGGAAAGATACTATTTTATTTTATTTAGTTTTTAGAGATGAGGTCTCACTATGTTGCCTAGGCTGGAGTGCAGTGGCTATTCACAGGCACGATCATAGGGCACTGCAGCCTTGAACTTCAGGGCTCAAGTGATCCTTCTTTTTTTTTTTTTTTGAGACAGGGTCTGGCCCTGTTGCCCAGGCTGGAGTGTAGTGGTGCAGTCTCACTGTAGCCTCTGCCTCCTGGATTCAAGCCATCCTCCCACCTCAGCCTCCTGATAAGGGGACTACAGGCACATGCCATCATACCCAGCTAATTTTTTTGTATTTTTAGTACAGATGGGGTCTTGCTGTGTTGCCCCGACTGGTCTCAAACTCCTGGACTCACTTCACCCACCATGGCCTCCCAAAGGGTTTGGATTACAGGTGTGAGGCACTGCACTTGGCCTTCAAATGATCCTTCTGCCTCAGCCTTCCGAGTAGTGGGAACAAGAGGTTCCAACTACCACGCCTGGCTTAAAATTTTAAAAAGGAATGGTGATCACTTCAGTTCACTTTATTTTATTTATTTATATTTTGAGACAGGGTCTTGCTGTGTCACCCAGGCTGGAGTGCAGTGGCATGATCACAGCTCACTGCAGCCTTGACTTCCTGGGCTCCAGGGATCCTCCCACTTCAGCCACCTGAGTAGCTGGGACCACAGGTGCACACCACCAAGCTCGGCTAATTTTTGTATTTTTGGTAGAGGCAGGGTTTTTCCCTTTGTTGCCCAGGCTAGTCTCAAACTCCTGAGCTCAACTGATCTGCCTACCTCGGCCTCCCAAAGTGCTGGGATTACAGGCGTGAACCACCGAAAGGGACCTTCAGTTCACTTTAATACTTACTGAACATTTATGTAATGCACCTGCCCCAGGTTACATAGCTTGGGGTACAGTCACAATAAGACACCTAAAATACATAGCCTCTTACTCTAAGCTGTAACAACTCAGCTCTCATGCATGATTCCACAGTCTTTTCCTGACGTCCTTGGACTATTTTCCATGTGCTTCTATATGGTCATTCTATGCCGCCTCACAGATGTGTGCTGATAGCACTCCTCCTGGCCGAGAAGGCTGCTCCTGTCATCTCATCAGGCAGCCCCTGAGTGTAGCTCAGCCAGGCTTCTGTGGTTACAGGCCACAGAAACCAACTCTGGCTAACTTAAGCAGAAAAACAATTTATTGGAAGGTTATTGGGCAGCTCATAGATTCAAAAATTGGGCAGCTCATAGATTCAACAGCTACTCTCTACCCTTTTTCTGTGCTGGTAAAGGCTTGATTTTGTCCTGAAATTTACCTGCCTGTACCCAAGAAAGGAGACCCCCTCCTCAGCCACACGGGATGAATGTTGATGAGTCTCAGCCAACCAGGGCACTTCCTGCCTCTGTGCCAGTGATTGGTTTAGGTTTAGGCATGTGATGCAGCCCTGGCCAAGGACACACAAGGGGAAGCCCACTAGGCCAGGGCTTTCGGAAAGAAACACAGAGAAGCTGACTTTATTAAAGGTGGACTTAATGCTCTCTGCCTCTGAAAAATAATATACTTGCCCATTGTTTAAGGTGCTTTTAGTTGGTCTTCTGTGCTTTTAGTTGAAAGGTTCTGACACATGAAGGCTAGCTATTTTTCCTAGGTAGTAGGTGGGGCTAAAGATGGGAAAATAAGCTGATGGCTAAAGGGTGAAATGAAAAGAGTTTGCAAAATAAAGGAGCTGATATATTTTTTGAAGGCAGAAGAATTACCTAATAGAAAAGAACTGACTGAAAATGCTAGAGAGAAGGGGACTAACTCAGGGAGAAGGAGGCCACCACTCATCAAGCAGACACTTGCCATATGCCAGGCACTATGAAAGGGGGTGGGATACAGTGATAGATAGAAATATAAGGTCCCTGCTCTTAGGGAAGCTTTCAGTCTGGGTGGGGCAGAGAGACAATGAACTTGTAAGTAACAAAATAAACAGGATAAGATAATGGGAAGTAATTTGGCGGGGGGCAGTTAATTTTGATAGAGGATGGTCCAGAAAGTCTCCTCTGAAGAAGATGAGATCCGCCCACCTCGGCCTCCCAAAGTGCTGGGATTACAGGCGTGAGCCACCGAGGGGGGCCTTCAGTTCACTTTAATATTTACTGAACATTCATGTAATGCACCTGCCCCAGGTTACATAGCCTGGGGGTACAGGGATGGGCCAGCCACATGAAGAAACTTAGGAGGACTCCAGAAGACATCTCAGGGCAACAGTGGGCTCTGTCCTGACTACAGCAACGAAGTCCAATGTCCATTCAGAAAAGGAAAAGAAATGGTAGCAAAGTTTGCCTTGAGGTTCCTGCAGGCCACGAGTGACCGAGCAGCTGGAGAGAGATATTTTCCCAGGGCTGGCATGGATATCACCTCCCCTGTGGCAGGACAGACTGGGAACCCTGGTGTTGCTGACTTTCTGGAAGCTGGAGAGGTCTGAGTGGAATATTTGGAGTGCATTATATACCATAGGTGGCTTGTGCTGGCCACCATGGTCTATAACTCTGTTGGATGTCCTTAATTTTCTACTGATAAATAGATTTGCTACTTGATTTTCTACTGTGGGTTGGAGGGAAGATACTTGGGGCCAGCAGATGACTCACACCTCTGATCCCTACATGCCCAGCTGCCTCTGTCTCCCCTTGCCTATGCAGTCTGGAATTCCAATCTGCTCCCCTGTTTAACATCTCATCCAATCAATATGTGCCTCTGAAGTCTTTACTTTGTGAGTAGCGTCTTTGACATGTTTGTGTCGGGTGGATACCATGACAGAAAGACAAGACTTGGCCTCAAGGAGTTTGCTGGTCAAATTCGAGAACACTGCATCTGAAATAATTAGAAAATAATTTATCAGTAGAAAATAAAGGACATCCAACAGAGGTGTAGACCATGTGTGGCCATCACAAGCCACCTATGGTATACAGTGCACTGGTTTATATACCATCTACTGCATTAGTCCCAGCCTCCCAAACTGGCACCAACAGTCCTCTTCTCCTTGTCCACTACTCCCTTCTTCCCTCCAAGATCCCTTTGGAGGTGATCCATCAAGTTGGAGCCTGACATATCATTTCTGCTCATCGTGTGTGGCCTTCCTCCAATTTCCTGGGGATGTGAAGGAGGAGGAGGAAGGGACCAGTCAGCTGGATGGAGACTTCTTTGCCCAAAGGTGATAGTACCACAGTGGGGCTCTTCACAGGCAGTCATTTTGAGACCTATCCAGCACAAGGTTCTAGTTTTGGGGGTCCTGACACTTAAATGAGAAAATATTGAATGCTTATCTTGTGCCAGTGTCTGTTCAAAGAGGCAGACCAATGACACTTCTCTTGTATTATTTCATTCAATCCACACAACAATTGCCTTTGGTGGGAATTTTAATTATTCCATTTTACAGTTGGGGAAACTAAGGTACAGAAAGATAAAGTCACTTACCCTTATCAAACAACTAGTAAGTAGTGGAGCCACGATTTGAACCCAAGCAGACTGCCTGCAGCATCCCTGGTTGGCACCCCTGTGCACACTGCCAAATTGTCTTATTCTAGGAATTTCCCTTCCCTGCGCCATGACATATTAAAAACTCAGCTAGGGGTCATTTTGAGCAAGGAACCCTTCTCCACTCTGCCTTTCCATGAGTGGGAGTTGGGATCCCAGAGAAGAGGAATTCCAGAAGAGGCACTGACACTTTGGCTATTTTTCCTGAATGTTCCCCAGGCAGGGAGTGCCAGCTTTTGATTCGGCCAGGTGTCTCTCTGTTCTTCTAATTAACACCAGACTCAGCCTTTAGCCAGAGCCCTGCCTGTAGCTGGAATCCACCTTGCAGCTCAGGGGCCAGCTTGCTGTGACTGCCACAGAGGACAAAGCAAGTGCTAACTCGGGGTGGAGCCTCCTGTAATGATGCTCCCTTTGCCTCATCCATAAAAAGCTCCACTCAGATCTACCTCGTTTATGGTGGAGGCCAGGGTGGCAGAGTGTGCAGGAGGAGGCAGAATCAGGCTGAAACAGCTCCTCTTTTCCTCCCTGGATTCTTTTCCAAAATGCTGTCAGCACTGCCAGTTGGAAAATATTTTTCTCCCTCCCTTTGTCTTCTTTCTTATTAAGAAAAAAAAAAAAAAAGCCATCTGGTGTCAAATTCACTCCTGGCACATCATAAAGGGTAGCACTAAAAATGTCCCCGAAAAACTAAAAGCAAAACCACAGCAGTACACATGGGATTTAATCTCAACATCCTAGAATTTCAGAGTTGATAAGGCCCTCCGAGATCAAACCCTTCCTGTACACAGGAGGAAACTGAGGCCGGGAGGGATTATGTTATTCTTTCAAAAATGTTTACTGAGCGCCTACTATGTTCAAGGCACTCTTCAGGCGCCGCAGATGAATCACGAACACAACAGTGAGGCAGAAATCCCCTCCTCCTTGGAGCTTTCCGTGGGAGGGTCTTGCCTCGGCCCTCGGGCCTGCGTCTGCCGCCGTTTTTAAACGGCCCCGAAGTTGGGAGCTCTGGCTGGGCCACCCTTGGGCTGCGGGCCGGGCCTGGGGCCGCCCCTCTCTTCCCGCCCGGAGCCGCAGCGTCCAGAGGGGCGAAGTTTGTGGCCGCCGCCGGCCGTGCTGTCTCCTGCGCTTCCCCCGCTGGAGCGCCGGCCCCGCATTCCTCCGGGTTGAGCAACAGCTTTTCCTCCGAGGGCGGCGGGCCAGGCAAGGCGGGGCCGCGAGCGCTGGGGCCCTCGCGGGGCGCGGCCCTAGTGTCCGGGGCCTCTGGCAGCGCCCCGGGTTTAAGTGGAGCGCGGCTGCCAGGCCCTCCCCGGGGAGCCGAGCCCGGAGACCGGGGCCGCAGAGCCCGGGTCCCAGCCTACCCTTTCCTGCAGCGCCGGCGGGATTGCCCAATGACCAAGCGGGTGCCGGGCCTCACCCGACCTTGTGTTGGCGTTGGTCCGGATTGACCGCCCACTCTGACGCCCTGTACTGAGTGAGAGCGCCTTTGCTTCCATTTTTACTCCAATCCTGGAGATTCTTTGTCGATGAAAAGAGGACAGTTTATAGTTAACTCCAGAAGAGGGGTCCTAACTCAGTTCTTTGAATTTAAATACTTAACAATCATCTGTGTGTGCGTGTATATATATATACACACACATATATACATACACATACACATATATACACACACACACACATACACACATACATATTTGAGACAGAGTCTTGCCCTGTCCCCCAGCCTGGAGTGCAGTGGCACAATCTCAGCTCACTGCAACATCTGCCTCCCGGGTTCAAGCGATTCTCCCACCTTAGTCTTTGAGTAGATAGGACTGCAGATGCGTGCCATGCCAGGCTAATTTTTGTATTTTTAGTAGAGACAGGGTTTCACCATGTTGGCCAGGCTGGTACTGAACTCCTGGACTCAAGTGATCTGCCTGCCTCGGCCTCCCAAAGTGCTGGGATTACAGGCATGAACCACCATGCCCCACCCTTCGTCTTTTTCTTTTCCTGCCTCTTAAATCTTGAGCTTAGGTCTTGAATTTTTTTAGCTTTATTTTATTTTAGTATACTTTTTGTTTTGGAAAATTTTTAGATGTACATAAAAGTTACAACAATAGTGTAGAGAATTCCCATGTACTCTTCACCCCACTTCCCCCAAAATTAATATCTTACCTAACTATGGTACATTTGTCAAAATGAAGAATTAACATTGGAACAATGCTATTAACAAAACTACAGACTTTATTTGGATTTCACATGTTTCCACTCATGTCCTTTTTCTGTTTCAGAATTCAGTCTGGTACATCACCTTGCATTTAGGGGTTTGAAGCCTTTTAGTATGTAATCCAGATTTCATTGTGTAGAGTCTCTCCCCTTGACAATGAGGCAGGAAGCAGAGTCCCTGGCACTGGATTGACCTCCCTGTCCTTGTCCTGATGGCCCAGGAAACACCTCGAGCCCTGGATATCCTGAGAATGCTATTAAGGGATTCCTGCTAGGTCTGCCTGCTGGTTCCGGTAGCACCTGGTATAAATCCGGATCCCAAGGCCTGCACCTGGTCCTACTGGATAGCAACAAGGAAGTCCATGGGGTTCTTTAGAGAACACTCAGAGCTAAGGAGGTAAGCAGGTGCATGAGCTCCCTGTCTTTTTTTTACTTTTTATTTTTAAATTGAGATAGGGTCTCACCCTGTCACCCAGGCTGGAGTGCAGTGGTATAATCATGGCTCACTGCAGCCTCAACCTCCTGAGCTCAAGTGATCCTCCTACCTCAGCCTCCTGAGAAGCTAGGACTACAGGCATGTGCCACCAAGCCTGGCTAATTTTCTTTTCTTTTCTTTTTGTTTGGTAGGGACAGGGTCTCCCTGTTTTGACCAGGCTGGTCTTGAACTCCTGGGCTCAAGTGATCCTCCCATCTTGGCCTCCCAAAGTGCTGGGATTATAGGTGTGAGCCACCGCGCCCGGCCGACTTCTACTGTCTTTAGGCATTTTGAGACTTGCTATAATTTTGGAAGTGACTGGAGTTTGACCTGAAGGCACTCTCCTCTGTTTGGTTGTGGGAGGGTTCCAGATACCTGGGAACGCCTTTATGGCCAACTCAAGTAGCTGGAAAAAGCCTATGGCAGATTTCTAGTAACTACCCCTGCAGAAACCCTGATTCTTAGCTGAACACTGCCAGGAACTGTAAAGGGTCTGAGATTTTGTCCTACTTACAAGCTAACAAATTAGCCCACCTGTGTCATAGCTTGTGATAGAAGCCTAGACTCCTGGGTCAGAGATGAAGGACAGTTTATTATTCACAGCAATAGCAGTAACAAGAGTATCAGTCCTAATTCCCACAGGATTTTGCAGAAAGGGCCTGGTGATGCCTGCACACCCAGTGGATTGCATTTCAAGACAGGAACCCTGAACTTAGGGAACCCAGATCTTTTAGAATGTTCCATGAATATTTTATAAGGGGCAGCATGCCTGCCCCTTTGGGAGGGAGACATTGTAGATCTTCCAAGGCTGTCCACTATATCCTGAAAATGATAATCTGGAACAAGGGACAGTCAATGCCTCACTTGCAAGATGTGTAGAAATGGAATAGAACCATGGAGCATTGTCTCCCAACGAACAAACGGCCATATAAGACAAGCATACATTTCCCAACCTCTCCTGCAGCTAAGTGTAGCCATGTAACTAAATTGTTATCTGTTGCGTGTGTGGCGGCTTCTGGGAAATTTCAATGACTAGCATGCACCCTGGGCAGCTTCTTCCCGTCGTCTTTTCCTGATGGCTGGAATGTGGACATGACGTTGGAGCTTGAGCAGTCATGTGGGACCAGGACTAGCATGTTAAGGATTGAGGATGGCAGGCAGTGAGGGGAAAGGGGCCTAGGTCTCTGATGGTGGTGGAGCTCACAAACTAGGTCTGTACTTCAGATTTGTTTATATGAGAGAAAAAGACACTCCCATCTAGTTTTAACTTGTTGTTGTTGTTTTTTGGTATATGCGCCTGAACTTTATTCTCACTGATGCAGGGTTAGAGCAGAGGAGGACCAATGGAGGGTTAAGCCCGTCAGCAGAGAGAAGGGTCAGGGGCCCTGCTCCCCTTTCCCTCCATGTCAGCTTCAGCAACGACAGGGGAGGGGAGCAGGAGTCATCTCGGGCTTGTTCACCACCCACTGGTGATGCTCCATTCACAAGGGGGCCTGGTCGGCCACGCGACCCAGCAGCATCCATTTGAAGGCCGCAAGCAACAAGCTGGCTCCATTCACAAACCCTGTCCTCCTTTGAAAACCAATCACCATGCGAAGCGTGACTGGGTGGTGGCTGGTGTCGGCCCATCTGTCACGCCCTTTCAGGGAGCCTGGTGGCGGCAGCCAGCCTGGGCCGAGCCAGCCCCTCTCCCTTTGTACCCCAGGGACACGCACTGTAACGAGATCACAGTGCCTACTGAATTATTCAGAGCTGCCCTGAGTGTCAGTTTTATTATAAACATGCAGATTGCTCCAGGCTCCAAACTTCCAAACCTCCAGCAACCGTCTCCCTCCAGGATTTTGCAGTGACTGCTTTGTGCCTGTGATTTCCCCAGGCCTTGATGGCCTAATTTCCCTTTGACCAGTTCCTACCTGCTGCTGGACTTGAAAGCCTCGGCCCTTTACCCATTGCTTCCACAAGCCCTATTCCGTGCTTAAAAACTGTCCTCTCCACCGCCCCAGCAGTCCTGCCGCTGCCTCTCCCATCTCCTACTGGCTTCACTGCCCAAGTGGGTGACATCAGACTTGGAGAGTGCAGCTCGCCTTCCTCTGCTGGGGACATGGATCCTCCTCTACTGTGGGCTTCAGTGTGATCTTTAAGCCCACTAGGTCTTCCCGCCCATCTGGGTGTTCTAGACCCAACTCTGTCCTCTGCCCTTCCGCATATGTCCCAGATCCCTGGTGCTCTCCGGAGTTGATCCGGAGAATACCCCCCAGCTGGTAATGAAGCGAAGATGGTAATGCACATTTAAGAGTAATGAAATGCAGTGATATTTCAGGCCTGACAGACCTATTTCTGGCAGCCTTAGAATTAAAGTGTGAGGCTTTGTACTGCAGCTGCTACTAGGAGCCTTCAGAGTTTTTCTAAAGATGTGAATAAAGCTTCCAGGGTTTCAGCTCAGATCACTGTGGCTATTTATCCTGCTGCTGCTTTCATTGTACCTTTTTATTTGAAATTTTAGAGCTTTCAGATGAAGGGAACGCAGCAGTAAGTGCAAAGCATACAAAATATCCTGGTGGGGGAGAATGTCCCGGTTTTTCTCTCCAATTGTCCATGACAGCTCTGGGGAGGAAGAGCTGCTCACAGGGAGCACTGCCTCTGTCTCCCCTTTGAGTGGGCTCCTCCTGAATTCTTGCCCTGCTGCAGTAGGAAATGGGGTCTCCTGAGAAAGCCCTAGGAGGGAGTCCATGCCACCAAGATTGACGGGGCTAGGTGTGGGCTGGCCCTCCCCCAGTGCCTCAGTGCTGTGAGCTTGGTTTAGACTGTCCTTGGTTGGGGAATGTGATGGAAAGGAGTCGATCTACACTAGGCCGACAGTGAGAGCTCTTGCTCCAGTCCTCCAGTTAGGAAAGTTGGGCTGCTCTTTCCATCTCTGCACCTGGCTCCATCCATTGCATCTAGGAGGTTGGAGCCATTCGTGAGGAGAGGTCATGTAGGACAGTGGTGGAAACATGGGCTCCACTGGCAGACAAACCTGGCAGCAAAACCTGGTGAGACCAGCTGCACTGCCCAGGGCAAGCCACTTGCCCTTTCTGGACCTCACTGTCTTAGTTTCCCCACCTGTAAAATGGGGATAATAAAGCATCCATTGTCCAGATCCTCGTGATGCATGTAAGGTACTTGGCACATATGAAGTCACAATGTGTATTATTAACACTGAACAGTATGAATAATAGTCCCAGGACTCAGGCTAGCTAGACCACCTTCCTGCACCATCGCTCACGTGTCAAGTCCCTTTTCACTCCGGGGCTGTGTAGTGCAGTGAGAAGGGGCTCTGGAGTCACACACAGCCAGGTTCCAACCCTGGTTCTGTCATTTTCCAGTTTTGTCAGATCTCAGATTTTCTGAGTCCCAGTTTCCTCATCCATAAGAATAGTGATAATAAATATTCACCTCAAAGGGTATCAGTGAGGATTAAATGAGATCATGTTTATACAAGAACCCACACAGTGCCTGGCACACAGTAGGTGCTGATAAATAATGGTTCCCTTCCCCCTTTCCTTTTCCCTCTGCTTCTGTTAAAAAGGAGAAGAGTTTTGTAATCAGCCACCAGTTTACAGGAAATGCAGGAGGAAGATAAGCATGGTAAATGGTGGTGGTGGCGGGGGGGATTTCATCAGCAAAATCTAGAATTTAGGAAATTCTATAGGACAAATGACCTAGAATCCTCAATGAACAAATGAAAAGAGAGAGGGCCAAGTGAAATGTGAAGGCCAGTCGGGCACAGAGGCTAACACCTGTAATCCCAGCATTTTGGAAGGCCGAGGTGGGAGGATTGCTTGAGACCAGGAGTTCAGGACCAGCCTGGGCAACATGGCGAGACCCCAGTCTCTACAAAAAAGTTAAAAATTAGCTGAGTGTGATGGCTTGCACCTGTGGTCCCAGCTCGTTGAGAGGCTGAGGCAGGAGGATTGCTTGTGCTCAGGAGGTCAATCACACCACCGCCCTCTGGTCTGGGTAACAGAGTGAGACTCTGTGAGAGAGAGAGAGAGAGAGAGAGAGAAAGAGAGAGAGAAAGAAAAGAAAAGAAAAGAAAAGTGAGGATCTTGTTCGGATCCCAATCCAAACAAACCAACTGGGAAAAAATAAAAGAGGCCATGAGGGGCATTTTGATATTGACTAGTTATTTGATAACATTAAGTAGTCATTGTTAATTTTTAGCGTGATAATGGTATGGTAGTCATGTTCCAAAGAAGTTTTTATCTTTTGGAACACATAATGAAGAAATTAAAGATTAAATGATATGATATGGGGATTTGCTTGACAATAATTTAGTGGGGTGAAGTGAGGGGTGGAAGTGAAGCAAAATCAGCCATGTGTGGGTAACAAAGCTGGGTGATGGTATGTGGGGGTTCATTAAACTATTCTCTCTACTCTTGTACATGTTTGAATATTTCCATACAAGTTAAAAAAAAAAGAAGCAGTGGTCCTTTTAGATTAGAATTGTCTCTCTCATCTACCTCCTCCTTCATATTCTCCCAGCCCCTTCCTCACTTCAGTTTCTTCTTACTACCTACCTGGACTGTACTGCAACAGCCTCTTAGAGTCTCCCAGCTTTTGATCTCTCTCTCATCCAGTCTTCTTCCCATTCTGCTGCCAAAGATCTTCCTAAAACACAAATCATATCATGGTGCTTTCCTGCTTAAAAATTCTTTGGTAGCTCTCTATTGCCAATAATTTAGTAGAGTACAAAATCCTTATTATGTGATTCAAAGCCCTTCACAGTCAGGCTCAGCCTTCCTCCTTCCTTCCTTCCCCATCCCCTGGGATGGGGATCCCAGGCCAATCCCTATCCCTTTATTCAACCTGGCTTTTGGTGATATCTGCCAGGCCATTTCATGCCTCCATGACTTCTCTTATGTAATTACCTGGCAGGTCCTCCTCCCTGGCCCTTAACTTCATCTATTGAAGACTAAAATATTTTTTAAAGCTCGGTTCAAATATCATTCTTCCTTGGTGGTTTCTGAATGTCTTTCCAATGCTCACTAAATATCTGTGCCTCTCTGCCTTCTGGCATATGGTAGGATCTCTCTTCCTGGCTCCCTGTAGTTTGATGGGGCCATGTGACCAGCTTTAGCCAATGGGTTGTGAGTGGATGTCATACATTTCGCTTCTGGGCCAAGAATTCCAGAATTCAATTGCTAATTCAAAACCCTCTGAGCTGTCTTTCCCTCTGGCTCAGTGATGGGTGACATCCAGATAAAAGCTGTTCTCAGGCCGGGTGTGGTGGCTCACACTTGTAATCCTAGCACTTTGGGAGGCTTTGGTGGGTGGATCACCTGAGGTCAGGAGTTCGAGACCAGCCTGGCCAACATGGTGAAACCCCATCTCTACTAAAAATACAAAAATTAGCCAGGTGTGGTGGCACATGCCTGTAATCCCAGCTACTCAGGAGACTAAGGCAGAAGAATTGCTTGAACTCCAGTGGGGCAGAAGTTGCAGTGAGCCAAGATAATGCCACTTTGTTCCAGCCTGGGCGTAAGAGTGAAACTCTGTCTGAAAAAAAAAAAAAAAAAGCTGTTCTCAGGCTGGAGGTTCTGGAGTGTGTGTGGTACCATGGAGTAGAATCTCCTGGCCACCTGTGGGCGCTATGTAGTGTGAGACACATATATCTGAGGGGGCCTTTTGTTTCTTCAGCACAACTGAGTCTACCCTAAGCCTTCCCTCTCTGCATTGCAATCCACTGTGCTGTCCTCTGTGTTTTCACATTATATCGTGTGTATGTAATGTGTCCAGATGACAACCCCGGCAGGTCAGAAATCCTATGTTACGATCTTAGCATTCTGGCCCACAGCCCTCAGCATAGTGCCCTGCAGAGGGGAGGGATGAATGTGCAGCAGTTCTTCGCTGTGGTGGATGCAGTTGGGCATAGGTGCAGAGGTTGGGAGGTGTCATCCTTTCCAGGGGCCCCGGTACTCATTAGTCTTTGGGAATTTTTTTTTTTTTTTAAGACAGAATCTCGCTCTGTTGCCCAGGCTGGAGTGCAGTGGTGCCATCTCAGCTTCGCCTCCCAGGTTCACGTCATAATCTGCCTCAGCCTCCCGAGTAGCTGGGACTACAGGTGCCCACCACCACACCCGGCTGATTTTTTGCATTTTTAGTAGAGATGGGGTTTCACCGTAGCCAGGATGGTCTTGATCTCCTGGCCTTGTGATCCGCCTGCCTTGGCCTCCCAAAGTGCTGGGATTACAGACATAAGCCACCACACCCGGCCAGTCTTGGGAATCTTGATGGTTTGGAGATGGAACCAGGACTAGGCTTGATATCGACGCCCAGCATGCCCAGCTCCAGGGAATGAAGCATGGTTGGTCTAGGCGAATCCTAATAATCCCTTTCCCTGGTGGCTGTAATTAGTTTAGACATGGGTACACAAACCAGTTTTGGATGATGAAATGTAAAGAGAAAGTCTCGTTCCCTCCTAGGAAAACAGGAACAGGTGAGAAATGCAGCTAGTCTGTTCTAGTTTGGATTTCCTGGATTGCAAAGCCTGAGACAGGATTAAAATGCTAATTGTTTACGTGGTAAGGGATTCTAGGGAGCAGGGAAAAGGGAGGAGGGAGAAGGGAGTGGGGAGAATGAAACAGGAAAGGAAGAGAAGCCAACAAAGGGCGTACTTTTGAGCTTATTGTTATAATTGTCCCTCCAAATGGCAGGAGGCTGGGGCATTTATCCAGAGACTTTCATTGGCTGCCAGTTGCCCCTCATTTTACTAAAACTGGATGTTTCCTGTGACTTCCTAGTGACAAGAATCCACTGACTGCGTTTCATCTTGGCCTGCTCTGTCCACCACTTCCTCTTTTTGAACGCTCTCTATCCTGGTTTCTATGGCAGTTCTCCCTCCAGCCTTGTCCGGCCTCTCTGGCTGCTTCTTGGTTTCCTTCCCAGGCTCCTTTTCCTTTTTCCACTCTGTGGCTGATCTCCTGGATTCTATTCTGGTCTTCCTCACTTCTACCCACTCTTACTGGGCAAACCGTTTTGCGAAATGGTTTCCACTGTTACTGTTGTGATGACGCCAGCTCCTATGTCTATGCCCCCAGCTCTCCCTCCCGAGTCCTGTAGGCATATAGCTCTTTATCCACACAGCACATATTTATGAAGCTGTTTGAATATGCCCAGAGTTGTGATAGGGCAGTAAATAAGAACTCACCTTCTAGGAGTGCTAGCCAATATGGAGCTAGTGGCCAAAATCCAAGTAAACAAGTAAGTAAGCCAGATATTTTTAGATAGTGACAGGTTTTATGCAGACAATAAAACAGGTCAGTGTGATAGAGGGTGTATGCATGTGTGTGCATGCACACTAGTTTAGAATGACTGCTTTGAGGAGGTAACATGGTATCTGTCATTTGTGGTTATGCAAGTGCAAAGGTCACAGAGGCCTGGAGGACTTATCAGTGTGTTTGGGGAAGAGGAGGAAGGCCAGTGTGGCTGCAGCAATGTAGGCACAAGGGAGTGGTGGGAGATGAAGTCAGAAAAATAGCAGGGGCCCATTCAGGCATTCAAGTAGGGCAAGGTGAGCCTGCATTGAACAAGATCCCCAGGTGACACTTATGTAAGCTTCTGCACACATTTGAAAACCATTAGGGTAGATGAAGAAGAGATGAGAAGAGAAACCCCATTTAAAAGTTACTCTTTTTTTTTTTTTTTGAGACAAGAGTCTTACTCTGTTGCCCAGGCTGGAGTGCAGTGGCACAATCTTGGCTCGCTGAAACCTCTGCCTCCCGGGTTCAAGCGATTCTCCTGCCTCAGCCTCCCAAGTAGCTGGGGTTACAGGCATATGCCACCACGCCTGGGCAATTTTTGTATTTTTAGTGGAGACAGGGTTTCACCATGTTAGCCAGGCTGGTCTGGAACTCCTGACCTCAGGTGATCCACCCGCCTTGGCTTCCCAATGTGCTGGGATTACAGGCGTGAGCCACCACTCCTGGCCTAAAAGTTATTCCTTAAAAGCATGTTGGAGGCTGGGTGTGGTGGCTCACGCCTGTAATCTCAGCACTTTGGGAAGCCGAGGCAAGTGGATCACCTGAGGTCAGGAGTTTGAGACCAGCCTGGCCAACATGGTGAAACCCCGTCTCTACTAAAAATGCAAAAAAATTAGCCAGGCATGGTGGTGAGTGCCTGTAAATCCCAGCTACTTGGGAGGCTGAGGCAGGAGAATAGCTTGAACCCAGGAGGCAGAGGTTGCAGTGAGGGAGATTGCGCCACTACACTCCAGCCTGGGCAACAAGAGAGAGACTCTGTCTCAAAAAAAACAAAAAACAAAAAACACCAACAAAAACACACACACACACAAAACAAAAAGTATTTTGGAAAGAGTAAGACACACAAAAGTGTAACATTCTGTCACAACCTCCTATATACCCAGCCTCAACACTAACAACTTTATTTTACTAAGGAAACTGAAAGTAGTAGTCAGGAATGTAGAAGGAAGACCAGGAAAGGATTGTGTCAGTGAAGCACGTCAAAGAGAGAGATCAGCAGTGACAAATAAAGGGTAGATGTTCTGTAGGTTGAGCAGAGGTCAAATCCCTGCTGACATCATGGTCCTGTGTTGTCCCATGGGCTTCTCACACAGTACGTGTGACTGTTAAGGTGCCAGCTGCCCCTCAACCTGCTTCTCCTCTTATTTTCTCTGTCAAAGAGTCTTCAAGAGTTTCTGTTTGGGATGAAAGCAGGGACTGAGACTTGGACTTGAGCTCAGGGAGTTTATTTGGGAGATGATCCTGGGAAGCAGGGTGCGAGAGCAAAAAGAGTGAGGCAGGGAAGAAGGAAAAGCCACAAAGAGTATGTTATTGAGCTGGTTACCACTGTGAGCAAATGAACCTCGATCTGGCTGGGCCTGTGAGGAACTGGGTGAATGCATCTCAGATTGGCCCTCAGCAGCATAGGAAGCCAGGGCACTTCAATGGTCTCTCGTGCCCCGTTTCTTGAGCGCTGTACTGGGGATATTAGCCTCCTTGCATTTCTGGGCTGCCCAAGGCAGAAAGCCAGCCATGTGGTGGCCGTTAAGGAGGGAAGCTGTGAGTGCCTGGAGGGACTGTCTGCCACAGCTGCACCCGAATCTGAGCAGGGAGAGAGGGTATAGAGTGCAGGACACCTAAAGTTGTCTACTGCAGCTCCATCACCGGCTTGATAGGATCTAACCTCCCTCTCATGACACTGGTGTTCTCCTATTAACCAGGCCAGAAACATGGGAGTTATTCTAAATGCTTCCCTCATTACCCTCTCTCCCTTGTTTGTCTCTGCAGCCATGCTTTTAGTTCAGGTGGTCATTTCTTGAGTACCATGGTAATGATCTCCTTATCTTTTACTAAATGCCAATGACACTAAAAAATGATTTTGGAGGCTGGGCACAGTAGCTCATGCCTGTAATCCCAACACTTTGGGAGGCCGAGGCAGGTGGATCACCTGAGGTCAGGAGTTCGAGACCAGGCTGTCCAACATGGCAAATCCTGTCTGTACTAAAAATACAAAAAAAAAAAAAAAAAAAAAATTATCTGAGTGTGGTGGCATGCGTCTATAATCCCAGCTACTTGGGAGGCTGAGGCAGGAGAATTGCTTGAACCCGGGAGGCAGAGGTTGCAGTGAGCCGAGATCACGTCATTGCACTCCAGCCTGGGCGACGGAGTGAGACTCTGTCAAAAAAAAAAAAAAAAAAAAATTAGAGGTAATGTGGAGTCCATGGAGGGGTACATGACTCAGTACTGGGGACGCGGAGAAAGCTTCCAGGAAGAAGTGACTTCTAAACTGAAATCTGAGGACTGAGTAGGAATAAGAAAAAGAAGTATGACGAAAGTTCAGTTATAGGGAAGACCATGTGTGAAAGCTCAAAAAGAGCACGGCAAATTTAAGACACTAAACTGACCCTTGTCAGTTTATCTGAAGTGTGATGGAGGAAGAGAGATTGGCCAGATCATACAGGATTCTGCTAACCTTATGAACAAATATTGACTTTATTCAAAAGGCAATGGGAAGCCTGAAGATTTAAGGCAGGAGGGTGATGGGATTGAATCTGAGTTTTAGTAAGATCACTTTGACCAAAGTATGGGAAAAAATTAGTAGATCACACTCATTTTTGGCTATTTGGCTACACCCCTTTGTTGGGTGCCTGGCCAGTGTCTGTTCCCCACCTGCTGCCATAGTCATGGTTTTCCTTTAGAGGATTTCACATCTTCAACCATTTGATTGGGGTGTGATGAGCTCTTCTTCCCAACCATTGCTAAGTTAATTAGCGCACTGACCACAGTGGCTGGTTCAGGGATGGGCACTTGATCCATTTTAAGTGAATGAGAGAATATGAGTCTCAGGACTTGTATAGCAGTTACTAGTATGAAGATGTGAGGTGTGAATTGCTGTAGCCAGGCCATGACTATTATGGGAGAATCTGGAGCTGTTGGAAAACCACTGTATGAAACATGATGATGCCATGAAAGGCAGAGAGAGAAGGGGGGAACTGATTTCATGGTAACATTGTATCAACTTTTGGATCAAGCCTTATTTACTTTTTACTGTTTTTTTTTTTTTTTTTTTTTTTTTTTTTTTTTTTTTTTTTTTTAGATAGGGTCTTGCTCTGTTGCCCAGGCTGGACTGCAGTGGTGTGATTACAGTCACTGCAGTGGTGTGATTACAGTCACTGCAGCCTTGACCTCATAGGTTCAAGTGATCCTCCCACCTCAGCCTCCTGAGTAGCTGGGGCCATAGATGCATGTCACTGTGCCCAGCTAATTAAATTTTTTTTTTTTTTTTTTTTTTTGTAGAGACAGGGTATCTTTATGTTGCTCAGACTGGTCTCAAACTCCTGGGCTCAAGCAATTCGCCTACCTTGGCCTCCCAAATTGCTGGGATTATTGGCATGACCACCACGCCTGGCCTCAAGCCTTATTTAAAGCCACCTCTTCCTCTGGACTTTACAGTAAAGTGAGCCAATACATTCTCTGTATTGTTTAAACCAGTTGAACTGGAGATTGGTTTACTGTAACCTAAAGATTCCTAACTGATACAGAAATGAGTTCCATAAGGTGTTTCAAGAGACAGGCCCTAAAAATGGGATTGTCCAACCAAAGAGGTAAGATGAAGGATAAAGAACCCGTACATTTTCGGCTGAGAAACTGGTCATCTAATTAGCTCTACAGTTTCCTGTTGTGACGATCCTGATGTGCAGATCACGTGCCTACTGCGGCTGTAGCGGTACACTACTTAGTAAAAAAATGTAGAGTGTTGGATTGCGTTGGCTCCTTCTTGTTACTATTAGTAAAGCACTATAAAAAGGTAAGCTGCTAGCCGGGTGCAGTGGCTCACGCCTGAATCCAGCACGTTGGGAGGCCAAGGCGGACGGATCATGAGGTCAGGAGTTCGAGGTCGGCCTGGCTAACATGGTGAAACGCTGTCTCCATTAAGAATACAAAAATTAGCTGGTCGTGGTGGCATACGCCTGTAATCCCAGCTACTCAGGATGCTGAGGCAGGAGAACCTCTTGAACCCAGGAGGCAGAGGTTGCAGTGAGCTGAGATTGCGCCACTACCCTCTAGCCTGGGTGACAGAGTGAGACTCCGTCTCAAAAAAAAAAAAAAAAAAAAAAAGGTAAGCTTATGCTCAAACTAGCCTACTGCAAAACAAAGAAGGAAGAAAATACAGCTTTGATAAGAGAAGCCCTTTGTGCCTATGGTTAAAAAAAAAAAAAAATGACTGAGAAGTACTGGAAAACTCCAAAAACTTTGTCTCAAAGTAAGTTAGTATTAGGTTAGTGCAAAAGTAATTGCGTTTTTTGCCATCAAAAAGAATTGTAAAACTGTAATTACTTTTGCACTAACCTAATATGAACAGAAGCAGGGATGGGGAGTGCATTGTATGGGATATGGGATATGAGATATGGGATATGGGATATAGAACATGGGACATGAGACATGGGATATGGATATGGTCTATGGGATATGGATATGGGCTATGGGCTATGGGATATGGATATAAGATATGGGCTATGAGATATGGATATGGGCTATGGGATATGGATGTGGGATATGGATATGGGCTATGGGATATGGATGTGGGATATGGGATATGGGATATGGATGTGGGATATGGGGTATGGATATGGATATGGGCTAAGGGCTATGGGATATGGCTGTGGGATATGGATATGGGCTATGGATATGGGCTATGGGACATGGATGTGGGCTATGGGCTATGGGATATGGATGTGGGATATGGATGTGGGATATGGGACATGGGATATGGGCCATGGGGTATGAGATATGGGATATGGATGTGGGATATGGGATATGGGCTATGGGCTATGGATGTGGGATATGGGCTATGGGATATGGATGTGGGATATGCAATATGGAATATGGGATATAGGATATGGGATATGGTTGAAGGCTTATCCCTAGCCCCTTCCCAAGCACCTCCTGGTTTTTACTTCTTCTAAAACAAAGATGGCCATAACTTCCATGACAGATGTAAGTGGGACACAGCTTATAGGCAATGACCAGATTTAGAGTGCCTCCCAGCCAGTTTCTTCAAGTTGTTCAAAGGTACAGTTCGAGACTAAATGTAAGTCTGGGTATTTGGGAAGAGAACTAAGACCTATTTGCTTAGAGAAAGAAATATCCAGGCCAGACTGCAGACTGCAGACTCAAAGACTAGTCTCACAAAGAGCTCTGGTTTCAGCTGGGCGCGGTGGCTCACGCCTGCAGTCTCAGTGCACTTTGGGAGGCCAAGGTGGGCAGATCGCCTGAGGTTGGGAGTTCGAGACCAGCCTGACCAACATGGAGAAATCCCATCTCTACTAAATATACAAAAATTAGCTGAGCTTGGTGCCGCCTGCCTGTAATCCGAGCTACTTGAGAGGCTGAGGCAGGAGAATTGCTTTAACCTGGGAGGTGGAAGTTGCAGGGAGCCGAGATCACGCCATTGCATTCCAGCCTGGGCAACAAGAATGAAACTCCGCCTCAAAGGAAAAAAAAAAAAAAAAAAAAAGCTCTGGTTTCATATACTAGCTGATAGAATCAACCAGAAGCAAATAAACTTGAAGCCCACAAAGAAGCTCCAAGCCCAGATGACAATGGCTGGAGACTTTTCAACTCCTAACATAATTCTCAGGTCCCAAAGCACAATGAATCTGTCTTCACAGAACCACTGCTTTAATGTCTTCTGTGAACATTAAAACAGTGGTTCTCACACTTTTGTGTACATAAGATGTTTATTAAAAATATAGATTATTGGGCTTCATCCCCAAAGAATCTGACTCCTTCCATCTGAGATTGGGTTTAGGGATCTGCATTATTAACAAATATTCTTGATGAATCACATGTGGGGGGCTAGGGAGCCCTGCTTTGGGAAACATTGCATTTAAGGAAATTATTACCTTTTCTTTTCTTTTCTTTTTTTTTTTTTTGAGATGGAGTCTCTCTGTGTCACCCAGGCTGGAATGCAGTGGCGTGATCTCAGCTCACTGCAAGCGCCGCCTCCCAGGTTCATGCCATTCTCCTGCCTCAGCCTCCCGAGTAGCTAGGACTACAGGCGCCCGCCACCACACCCAGCTCATTTTTTGTATTTTTAGTAGAGACGGGGTTTCACCGTGTTAGCCAGGATGGTCTCGATCTCCTAACCTCGTGATCCGCCTGCCTCCGCCTCCCAAAGTGCTGGGATTACAGACGTGAGCCACTGCGCCCAGCCTTTTTTTTTTTTTGAGACGGAGTCTCGCTCTGTTGCCCAAGCTGGAGTGCAGTGGCATGAGCTCGGCTCACTGCAACCTCTGCCTCCTGGGTTCAAGCGATTCTCCTGCCTCAGCCTCCCCAGTAGCTGGGATTACAGGTCCGTGCCACCACACTTGGCTTATATATATATATATATATTTTTTTTCTTTTTTCTTTTTTTAAATTTTTGTAGTTTTAGTAGAGACGGGGTTTCACCATGTTGGTCAGGCTGGTCTCGAATTCCTGACCTTGTGATCTGCCAGCCTAGGCCTCCCAAAGTGCTGGGATTACAGGCGTGAGTCACGGCGCCTGGCCTAGTATTAAATTCTTTAGGGATGATCAGCAGGACTCATTTTGTCCTGATAGTATCTGTGCACTGCGTAGCGCCCAGAGTGAGAGCTCAGCACAGCCTTGTCTATTAGACCTGGAAAGCATGGGTTTCTAGAGCCAAGGTGGGTTTGGGAAGTTTGCAGACTATGATTTCAGGAACTGATTTGCCCTGAGTCCCTGCTCCCTTACTCCTTGATTATGTTTGATTCTGCCTTGGCTCTATTAGGATTGCTTTGTCCAGACACTGACCTGGCAGTGAGTGTGCCTGGGATCCTCTGTCAGTGTCCCTTGTATAGTCAGAGAGTTCTGGACATGTCTGTGGGAGGTAGAGACTGTGACAAACTCTGGGGAGGGTGTTTACTAGGCTTTTCCATGTTTATTTTCTTTTCTCCACCTCACCTTAGGACAGGGAGTATTCTGAAAGCCTTAGTGAAGCAGTTACACTTTTCTGGCACCTTGAATGACTCATATGTCTCAGTGCCACACACACCCTCCATTGAAGTCCTTGGGATTGTCAAGGTCAGGATATTTAAAGCCACATTCTTGGGAGTGCTCTGGACATTGCCAGGTCAGCTCAGGATGAGGGAGGTGCCCAGAGACAGCTGTCAGTGTCAGTGCCCATAGTTTATGGTGAGTCTAATGGTAAATGCCAGTTATAGGTATGGTCTTATCATTGTTTAGTTATAGCTGGTGATGGCCAAGTGACTATGGGTTTCTCTTCTTTCATTCTCCTAAACTTTCTTTGTTTTTTAAAGAAAGTGTCTTGCTCTGTTGCCGAGGCTGGAGTACAGTGGCATGGTGACAGCTCACTGCAGCCTTGAACTCCTGGCTCAAGTGATCCTCCTGCTTCAGCCTCCTGAGTAGCTGGGACTGCTGGCACATGCCACCATGCTCAGTTAATTTTTTCATTTTTTTTTTTTTTTTTGTAGAGACAAGGTCTTTCTCGTTGCCTAGGCTGACCTCAAACTCCTGGCCTCAAGTGATCCTCCTGCCTTGGCCTTCCAAAGTGTTGGGATCACAGGCATGAGCCACTGCACCTGGCCTCATTCTCCTAAATATTTATTTCTTTTCTATTTTTCTTTCTTGTTTGCTTTTTCTTTTCTTTTTATTTCTTTTTTTAACTGAATCTTATGTTTACTGAGATATCCTAAACATTTAATTCAGCACCTACTATATTCAAGATGCCAGAGAGAATACAAAGATGTGTAGACATAACTGTACTCCAGATTAACTCACAGACTAGAAAGCAACTTGGTGGCCCTGCAGGGAGACTCATGAGCAATAGTCATACTCACAGGTAAGGTATTATAAGCTCACTGATAAAGAGCTTCCAACCTGCACTGGTGGAGATAATGGTGGGGCATAGGGAAATCTTCTGAAAGCAAGGTCCTGAGCTGAATATACAAATTTAAGCAGAAGTTATCCAGAACAACTTCTGTTTCTGGTCAAGATGCAATAACAGGGATGGACTTTACCCTCCTTCCTGGAGCAATTAAAATGTTGTATAAAATATATGAAGCAATGGTTTTGGATATCAGATAGCACAGGACAGTGATCCCTGAGAGAGGGAAAACAAGTGAGCTAAGCTGTACATTTGCTCCATCCTACTGCCTTGAGAGAGTTTCCAGGCTGCTCTGCAAAGAGGAGCAACCCAGGCAGAGTCCAATAGTCTTTCTGAGCTGAGGAGATGGAACAGGGAATTCAGGGAGGCCAAGGCAGCTATGGTTTTAAGGGCAGTGTGCCAGACAGGAGAGAGCTACAGAGAGATGAAGGAGGAGAATAAGGGTGGAGGGCAGGAGATGCGGGGAGAGAGAGCGTGAGAGAGAGGCAGAAATCTGCAGAGGTCCCATTGAGTCATCAGCTGAGTACTGATCAGAGCATGTATGTGAGGAAAGTATCTGAGTCTAGGGAAACAACCACACAAAAGGAGCAGAGGAAATAATTAATCCCTGGAGTGTATGTTCTCACCAGCCAGTTGAAAAACCTCATAAATCACAAGACATCAGAGTACTCAGAAGGGTATTATCTCAGTAGTGGGGCAAAGTTAGCACTAAACTAGTGGATATTATGGTCCTAACTAACAAAGTTTAAACACAATCAAACTTGAAAAGATCTGGTTCCGAATAACTGTGTCTCAGAACAAAGTTCAAGAGTATTTACATAAATATAAAAATATGCAACACCCAACAAGGTAAAATTCACAATGTATACTATCCAGTCAAAAATTATTGGATACAGGCATACAAATAATGAGGAAAATATGACCAATAACAAGGAAAATAAACCAATCAACAGAAACAGACCCAGAAATGACGTAGATGTTAGAAAAAGAACATTAGTAGACAAGGACATTAAAATAGTTTTGTTTTTTTTTTTTTTTGAGACGGAGTCTCGCTCTGTCACCCAAGCTGGAGTGCAGTGGCGCGATCCTGGCTCACTGCAAGCTCCGCCTCCTGGGTTCACGCCATTCTCCTGCCCCAGCCTCCGGAGTAGCTGGGACTACAGGCGCCCGCCACTGCGCCCGGCTCATTTTTTGTATTTTTAGTAGAGACGGGGTTTCACCGTGGTCTCGATCTCCTGACCTTGTGATCCGCCCGCCTCGGCCTCCCAAAGTGCTGGGATTACAGGCGTGAGCCACCGCGCCCGGCCTAAAATAGTTATTACATGTTTAAGAAAATAAAAGAAAGATTAAGTATGTTAAATAAAGGCATGGAAGATATTAAAAAGATCCAAATTAAACCTCTAGCAATGAAAAATATAATGTGAAACGAAAAATATACTGAAATAAAAAACATACTGGATGAAATCAATAGCAGAGTAAACACTGCAGAGGTAAAGACAAATGAACCTGAAGCTATAGTCACAGAGACTATCCAAAAGAAACACAGAGAAGAAAGATTGAGGAAAACAAAAAAGAGCAGAGCACCAGTGATCTGTAAGAAAACTTCAAGTGGCCTAATATTTGTGTAATTGGGGTCCCAGGAAAAGGGAGATGGTAAAAAAAATTTGAAGAAATAATGGCCAAATATATTTCAAATTTGATGAAAACTGTAAGTCTACAAATCCAAGAAGCTTAATGAACCCTTAGCACAAAAAACTGGAGAACTACCCAAAGACACATCATAACCAAACTGTTTAAAACCATTGTGAAGCAGAATGTCTTACAAGCAGCTAGAGGAAAACAGGATACACTATGTACAAGAGTACAACATTAAAAATGACAGCAGGCCAGGCACGGTGGCTCACGCCTGTAATCCCAGCACTTTCGGAGGCCAAGGCAGGCTGATCATGAGGTCACGAGATTGAGATCATCCTGGTTAACACAGTGAGACCCTGTCTCTACTAAAAATACAAAAAGTTAGCCAGGCGTGGTGGCGGGTGCCTGTAGTCCCAGCTACTCTGGCGGCTGAGGCAGGAGAATGGTGTGAACCTGGGAGGTGGAGCTTGCAGTAAGCCGAGATCGCACCACTGCACTCCAGCATGGGCGACAGAGTGAAACTCTGTATCAAAAAAAAAAAAAAAAAAGAAAAACAAAAAGAAGTCTGCTGGTTTTTTTTTTTTTTTTTGAGATGGAGTCTCACTCTGTGGCCTAGACTGGAGTGTAGTGGCATGATCTTGGCTCACTGTGTTCTCTGCCTCCCGGGTTCAGGCAATTCTCCTGCTTCAGCCTCCTGAGTAGCTGGGATTACAGGCGTGGGCCACCACACCCAGCTACTTTTTGTATTTGTAGTAGAGACAGGGTTTCGGCATGTTGGCCAAGCTGGTTTTGAACTTCCGACCTCAGGTTATCTGCCCTTCTTGGCCTTCTAAAGTGCTGGGATTATAGGCATGAGCCACTGCACCTGGCCACAGACTTCTTTTTGCAAACAGTGAAAGCCAGAAGACAGTAGAGTAACATCTTTTGAATACTGAAGGAAAAAAAATTGTCATCCTAGAATTCTATACCCAACAAGAGTAGCTTTCAAAAATGAAGGGGAAATAAAAACTTTTTTGGCATTTAAAATGTCAAGGATCACCAGAAGACTTGAATTATAAAAAACAGTGACAGAAGTCCTTCAAACAGAAGGAAAATTACACTAGATAGAAATCTGAATCTATACAAAACAATTTAAGAGCCCTGGAAATGGGGAATTCTATCTAATAAATGAATAAGTAATAACAGAATAGAGTAACAAAATTTTGTATGCTCTAATGAATTAATGAGTGTAGGCAATGATCAACAATGACTGACAATGTGACAAAAAGAGAGGCAACCAGGTATTATATACCACCCATGTGAAGTAATATTGTCAAAAAATAAGAACAAAAAGAGATAATAATAGTCAAACCTGACCCTGGCCACTGGATCTAACTATCAATTTACTGTCTTTACAAGAGACAGAGAAACATGTTAAATGATATCACTGTGTTTTGATTTTTTTTAAAAAAAATCCAGATTTGGGAAATTCTGTAAGATAAACAATCAAATTTTTTTTTTCATCAAAAAAAGTGCAAGGGGAGAGAGATTTACAAAGAGAGAGAATTATAAACAAGAGACTCTGGAGACATATCAATTAATCACAATATATAGATCTTGTTTAGATTCCTACTTCAAACAAACATACTAAAAAAGGAAAAAGAATTCAAAATCATTCAGGGGAATGTGAACACTGGCAGTATTTTATAACATTAAAGAATTATTGGGCCGGGCGCGGTGGCTCAAGCCTGTAATCCCAGCACTTTGGGAGGCCGAGACGGGCGGATCATGAGGTCAGGAGATCGAGACCATCCTGGCTAACACGGTGAAACCCCGTCTCTACTAAAAATACAAGAAAATTAGCCGGGCGAGGTGGCGGGCGCCTGTAGTCCCAGCTACTCGGGAGGCTGAGGCAGGAGAATGGCGTGAACCCGGGGGAGCGGAGCTTGCAGTGAGCCGAGATCGCGCCACTGCACTCCAGCCTGGGGCACAGAGCAAGACTCCGCGTCAAAAAAAAAAAAAAAAAAAAAAGAATTATTGAAGAGAAAATGGTTACCTATGCCAATAGAGGAGGAAGCTCGCCTCAGGGGGTGGGGACAGCATAGGCAAAGACATCCTCTTTAGTGAGGGGTGACAGTTTAGTAGTTACAGGAGAAAGGACACCTGCTGCAAAAACATCCTCTTACTTTGTCTCTGGGCTAGAGCTGACTGTGGTGCTCTGGTTTCTGAGAAAGGAAGATGCAGCATATTGACATGGAGACTATTTCTGTCCACCACTTCTGGCTTCCCTGGGTGTAGCAGGCACCTAAGGGCAGGGGAGAAGTGTTACTGAGAGTTTTCAAGGCCACTCTTAGCAACAAGAGAAAAGGACCTGGTGGTTTGGGTGGAACAGAGGCTTTGAGTACATTGATCTCATCCCACTCTCCCAGCTCTGCCCTGGGATTAGAAGACAAGGAAGGAGGAGAGGTATAGCACGAAGAACAGGAAAGTATGGAGGGAAGTGAAGAGAAGAAAGGAGGAGGAGAAGAGGCGAGAGAAGGAGGGGCTGAAGTTAGAGGTCAGGATGTGTTCAGTTGTTTTAAAGTAGCAACTGACTTAGGGCCCCTAAACAGTAGGTAGAAGACGGGCATAGTGGCTTGTTGCACTTGTAATCCCCATGACTCAGGAGGCTGAGGTAGGAGGATCGCTTGAGGCCAGGAGTTTGAGACCAGCCTGGGCAGCATAGTAAGACCCTATCTCCAAAAAATTTTAACATTCGCTGGGTGTGGTGGTGCGGCCTGTAGTCTCAGCTACTTGAGCCCAAGAGTTAGAGGCTGCTGTGAGCTATGATCACACCACTGTACTCCAGCCTAGGTGATAGAGTGAGACCCTGTCTCTAAAAGACAAAACCAAAACCAAACCCCAGTAGGTAGAATGCTACCCTGTCTCCTCTCCCTACTTGCAGTTCGGTTCAGAGGCAAAGTAGGGGTGTAAGGAGGGATAAAGGGGATCCTCTGGCTGCGGAGATTGAAGAGTTTGCTCAGTGTTGACAGGACAAGCCAGAGGACCTGACCCTGTGTATCCACAGCCACCCATGGTGAACAATGTATGCCATGGTACCTTTGTCCTGTGGTTTTCTGTTGTACAGAGATGCCAGTGAGAAATAATAATACTTATTAGTCAACATTATTAAGTACTGACTATGCCAAGCCCTATTCCAAGTGTTTCCATATTAACTCATTTCATCTTGTCAAGAATCCTTTGAGGAAGGTACAGTTATTATTAAACCCATCTAATAAGTGAGGTAACTGCGCCCAGAGAGATTAAGTAACTTTCTTAAGGTCACAAAGATATTAAGTGGCCCAGATGTAAGTGAAACTAAGAAAAGTCTAGTTCCACAGCACGTGCTCTTCACAACTACCCAGAATGGTGGTGGTGACCTGGGCCAACCCTAGTGTGACCTCAGCCCCCTCCCCCAGACAGAGCTTTAGAAAGGCTCCACCTTCTTCCCCCAGAGCAGTTGGGGCCCAGGGCTGGAATTGTCTTCCCAGTGTTCTAGAAGAGACCTTGGAACACCACTAGAAAAGCCACCCTGAGCATGAAAGGCTGGTAGGACCTCAAGGCTGGGCCAGAATTTACCAAAAACAACAGTGGGCCTGCCCTAAACTGTTCTGAGGCTGCACAGCCTGGACCTCAGGTTGGCTTGTCCATGATTCTTATCAGCTCTCCACAGAGTGAGCGCTAGAGTCTGCGGCATTTCCATCCCGGCATATTCCGAGGGCCAGGGGAAGGCGCTGTCCCAGGCAGCACTCTCGGTGGGAGGCGGGGAGCTCGGGAAGGCCCGTATGTGAATCCCAGCCTGGCTCTTGGTGGGCAGCTGGGTCCCCTCCCCAGGTTCTGGCAGAACACCCTTGAACAATTTAGCCTGAAATAGCATAAGAACTTCTTTCCTATTTTTTTCCAGGCTTTTGGATGAAATTATATTTTACAAATGACTCATTATTATATTTATAGCTTCTCTCCAAATGATTCAAATTGTGGTTTGTCGCCTCCCTGTCTCTCAGCTCCCCCCAGCTCGACAGGAAAAAGTGCTGTTTACTGTATGGCCAGGTGTGGCTGCAAGAGCGGCTTTGCCTCTCCCTATAATTACGTTTGCCTAAGCCCTGACAAGCACCCCGGCACATTTAGTCATGAGCAGCCTTTGTTCCAGCATGTTGTCGGGAGGCAGCATCCGACATTAACTGGGCTTGGAATCTGCTCCTGTAGGAAGTGCATGTGTGTGGTGCGGGGTGCGGGGAGTGGGGAGCGTGGGGGAGGCTGTGACAGAGGGTGCCTTTGTGAGGGCAGAGGCTGGAGAGGCTGGGCTGCAGCTTCTCCCTCAAAGCACCCTGTGAGAAGGCTGGGGTGGGCTACGCCCCGGAGGGCCTCAGAAGAAACGTTATTCCTTTCCACCCCCAGCCTCCATGGAGGAGCTGAGAGGGCCACTGGTGGAGAAGCTGGTGGCTCATACATTCCAGGCTGTGCTAGTGGTCTGGCCAGTGACACTCCATGGTTTCTTGTGAGGAACCACTCTGGCTCTTTCAAGAATGGGGAGTTCTTGAATTCTCTCCCCCTTTCCAGGGAGCTCTCAGCCACAGTGATTGCTCAGCACCCCTACCCCTCCCCTCCACCCAGCTCTCAGGAAGGTGTGGTAAGGTTAGAGCAGCTTGCTCTTAAACAGGCAACCTTTGAGAGGAGGGGTGGAGAGGAGGTTGGGATGAGGTCCCATTTGTAGGAACAGTTTATTCCATTGGTCGTCCGTGGGATCAAGGTCCTCTGGGTCTGTCCTGGCTGGGTACTAAGTAAAGTTAAAATCCCATAAATTTTGCAACTCACGGTGACATTCTCAGAGCCCACAACAACCCTGTGCCCCTCTGGGTCCTGGGGTGTGGTGATACGCAGACGCCCCTGACTGGCTTGGATTGAAGGCTGTGCGGCCGCAGCAAGGACAGTCCACCCTGAGTGTCCCGAGGCCCAGAGGCAAGCAGGGAAACAGGCTACTCTATGAGAGAACGGCTTTGCGGGAAATCTCTCCGTTCCCCTCCCTTGGCTTTAAGTGAAAAGCGAGCTCCTGTAGGTTGCAGATTCTGCAGCTGTGGTGTGGTGGTGGCTTGGGAGGTTGGGCTGGATAAGGTCGGAGCCTGAAGTTGTCCGTGGTCCAAGCCCTGGGCCCTGGTCGTGTCCCCAGACACAACCCCAGCCCGGGTTCCTTTGAGTCTGCTTCCATTTTCACTTCTTGGCACTGCCTGAGTGAGTGGGAAGGGGACTCGGAAGGAGGTGATGTGGGAATGGGTGTGGACAAGCATAACGTCATTGTTGGTGAAATCAGTCTGAAGCCCTAACCAGATGACTTCCATCTGGGCTAAGCCGGGTCACTGTGAGGTGTGTGAGACGGGCCTGAGTGTGGCTGGGGCCAGAGACATGGAGTACAGGGTCCTCTGCCTCTGGGCGTTCCCTGGAGGTGGGAGGGGACAGCTGAGAGAAGGACGGAGAGGGTCTTGGTGAGGCAGGGGAGGGCAGAGGGAGGAAGAGTGTGGACTTACCTGGGCTGTGGGGACCTGAACTTCTTCCTAAGGCCTGAGGGAAAGAGGGACTTCCTGACAAGAAGTGCTGCCTCTTACATCCGAATGGACCAGAGCCAGGGCAGCGGGACCAGCTGGCAGCCAGACTGAGGGGCAGCCAGTGCCACCGTCTGAAGCCACTATCAGGCCACCGTCTTTTATGAGAACTTTAGTCTTGTATCCACCCTACTCGTGCTGTCACCTTTTCATTTGTCTTTTGACAGTCAACATGCCCGAGTGCTGTGAACGTTATGAGAGGGGGCTGTTGGGAACACATGCTCCTGGGAATCAGCCCTTCCCTCTGTCCCGTTCCCACTCCTCCCTGATGATGCTCCTGCTCAGAACCCACTCCTCACCTCAGTGAAGCAATGCAGTGGGCACCCTGTGGACAAAGCTGGATATTGGTTCTGAATAAAAGCAAATCATGGGGAAAATCAGTGTCTCAGTAAAATGGAGTTTTCTTAGTAGAGACCAGACCGTGAAGGACCTTGCTTCATTCCATCTTTGAGGAGGATAATGATTTAGGGACATTGGCCCAAGATCAAAGTGGTATTTTTAGGCTGTATTTACTGAGCTATTTGCTGGCTACCTCCTTATTTCCAGGTAGCAACTTCTTTCTAATGTCTGAGGTGTTTAAGAGATGATGAAGCTTGCACATACTTCTCAAAGTGTGTTCACATCCATTGTTTCACTGGGGACTGGCTATTATCTTCTCCATTTTCTTTATAAGGATATTGAAAGAGATTAAATAACTTGCCCAAGGCCGCATAGCTAGTTAATGACTGAACTAGGCTTAAGACCAACTCTGAAGGCTCCTATTCCAGTGTCAGCTGCTGCGTGCTGCTTCTGTTTTCCATCAGTTTGGAAGGGGAGCCTAAAGTCTACAGCCACGTGGGTGGGGTCAGCAGAAAGATGATTGAACATCAAGCCTGAGGCAGGTGAGGCTGATCTCCTGAGCACAGGCTGTCTGCCCAGGAGTTCACAGAAGTGATATGATCCAAAGTTGCTGAGGGAAAAGCCCCTATTTGTGGAATTAACTGCAGGTCTCTCTTGAGGTCAGAATGAATGTTATTAACATTATTGTTTGTATTGTGGTAAGGTATACATAATGGAAAATGTACCATTTTGGCTGGGCATGGTGGCTCACGCCTGTAATCCCAGCACTTTGGGAGACCGAGGTGGGCGCATCACCTGAGGTCAGGAGTTTGAGAACAGCCTGCCAACATGGTGAAACCTCATCTCTGCTAAAAATACAAAAATTAGCCGGGCGTGGTGGTGGGCGCCTGTAGTCCCAGCTACTCGGGAGACTGAGGCAGGCGAATCACTTGAACCCAGGAGGCAGAGGTTGCAGTGAGCCGAGATGGCGCCTCTGCACTCCAGGCTGGATGACAGAGTGAGACTCCGTCTCAATAAATAAATAAAATAAAATAAAATAAAATAAAATAAAATAAACCATTTTAACAATTTTTAAGTGTACAGTTTAGTGACACGAAGTATTTTTATCTTCCCAAACTGAAACTCCACACCCACTAAACAATAACTCCCCCTTCTCCCCTCTCCCCAGCTCCTGGTAACCACTATTCTACTTTCTGTCTCTGGGAATTTGGCTACTCTAGGTACCTTATGTAAGGGGAATCATATAATATTTTGTGCTTTTGTATCTGTTTCATGCTGACTTATTTTTAATTAGATCACCATTTCAACTGCAGCAGGAATGCGGATCAGTGATGTGCCATGCCTATAGAGGAGTAAAGAAAGAAAAAAAGAAGGAGCAAAAAGGAAAATGAAAACAGGAACATTTTGGGGTGGATTTCTTGACTGTCAGGGGTACCAGATGTAAGGGGGCGGTGGTGGGGGTTGGATAGGAAGAAAGTGTTACATAGAAAACAAAATGCTGTGCTTTATCATTCCAGGGGCGGGCTGGCATCTATCCTGGAGGTAGATGCCTCTGTTTTGAGGATTAAGCTATGATGAACCCCGATAGGGAAGTGCTCCGGTGAGAACAATGGAACTTTCTGTGCATGCAGAAGGCAAGACAAATTGTTTTGCAAGATGAATCCCCAGGAACTTGGAGTTTGGGTAGAAGGGTCTAGAAGAGAAGAGGAAGGCTGGAGAGAAGATGGTTTAAAACAGTTGGGACTTAGGGGACAGTGAGAAGTTTTCTGAGGTGGGAGATGGTTGGTGAACTTTCAGGGTAATATCTATTCGTAGATTCTCATTTGCTTACTGCCATTTCCTCTCTATGACCCCTAACCTTGAGTAAAAGTTTGTTGCTGTGTGAGTTGTGGGTGGCTGGGGGAATGCAGGGATGGGGCTAAGCAGAGGGTGATAAAGAGGGGGTGGGAGAGGAGAGCAGCTGCGGGAGGAGAGGTGCAGTTAGAGGGTGAGAGGTGGGAAGCAGGGAAGCCCAGCAAGAGGTCACCAGAGGAAGCACAAACCTGAGAATCTTGGCACTCAGAAGGTAGGGGGTTGTGGCAACATTTGAGAGGCACTGCAAAGTTGGGGGGACACAATGATGGAGTCCCTGCACTTAGGGGAATGGGGCTGGAGTCACTGCTTGGATATTACAGGGCAGGCACGCCAGTTAGACAGCCTGAAGGAAGGAGTGGATGGATTTCTCTTCTTGGAGACCTTCGGCAACATTTGGACGAGGCACAGCCTGGGTAATGAGGAAGTCCCTGCAACACAGCTCACTGCCTTCAAGATTTCCAGATGCACAGAGAAGAGGACGTGTTTCTCAAAACAGAGATGGAGGTAGAACCAAAGCCAAACCCTGAACATGTCTCGAGCTTTCAAAACAACATTCTCTTTAAAATCATCTGAAAGCAGAGATATATGGCAGTTGACTATCTCTGATGGAGACATATGCCTTATTTATTTATTTATTTATTTATTTATTTATTTATTTTTATCTTTAAGACAGGGTCTCGCTCTGTTGCCCAGGCTGGAGTGCAGTGGCATGATCTCAGCTCACTGCAACCTCCACCTCCCTGGTTCAAGTGATTCTCCTGCCTCAGCCTCCCGAGTAGCTAGGACTATAGGATGTGCCACCACACCTGGCGAATTTTTGTGTTTTTAGTAGAGACAGGGTTTCACCGTGTTGGCCAGGCTGGTCTTGAACTCTTGTCCTCAATCGATCTGCCTGCCTCGGCTTCCCAAAGTGCTGGCATTACAGACATGAGCCACTGTGCCTGGCCAACATATGCTTTTTGTACCCCCCAGACATAGGAACCCAGTGAGAAGGCCGGGCTGCTCCCACCCAGAGATCCTGGAGGAGCCTGACATGGAAAATGGGCCGTGCGTCGTGTTGTTGGGAATTCTTGGTGATTCTTTGGCCAGGTCCTGGGCTGAATGTGGGCCGGGGATGGAGCCCTGCCTGGAATCAGTGATGCATCCTGAAATCTCTGGACCAGCCTGCATGGTGACGGAGCCCACAGTGAGGCTGGCCGAGGACATTTCCCTCTTGTCCTCTCCAGCCTTGGCCCCGAGAACCAAGGCTCTAGGCTCATCTGGCTGGATGGATCCTGTTTTTGGCCCAGCCCAGTATCCCTTTGTTACTTGGGACCTGGGGAAAAAGGCCTGGCTTGGCTCACACTTGAGGAGGTTTGCCAAATGTGTTAGTTACCACTAAAAAGCTTGTAAACCTGGGGTGCAGGATGCCGTGGGGGCCTGGGCTGGCTCGAGGATGTGCTGTTTAGAAGTTCCAGAAATTCCCTGCCGGCTGGGAGGGAAGAATGTCCCTGCAGAGTCAGAGGCGAGCCTGCCCTGGGCCTGGGCCAGCTTTCCCTCTCGCGGGCCCCTCTGCTCTGGGGGAGCTGTGTTCCCTTCTACTCAGGCAGCTTGGGAAAGACCAGAGGCCCTTTCAGGGAAGGGAGAAAAAGGGAAACAGGCCTGAAATGACTGTCGTGAAAGCCCACTTCTGAGCTTCAGCCCAGAGCACAAATGCATTTTCTTCTCAGTTAAGAGAATGTGGAGAGTTCCAAGAGGTTGTTCAGGGGAAATAGAGAGCCTCAGAGCGCTGGTACTAGGAGGACCTTAAAGACCAGTTAGGACAGCCCCCTCATTTTACTGGAAGGCTAATTTGAAACAGAATGGAATTTGGCAGGGGCTGGGATGCCTTTTTTCTTTTGAGGCTTCATTTCCTGAAAGAGACAGTGTCCGTGATGAGCTGATTTCACTAATTCACTCTGCATTTTTTTAAAACCTCAGCGGTCCAGATATGACTTCTTTTGAAGGTAACAGAGTTTGTGGCTTCCAGTGTGTTTTCAGTTTGGGGCCATAATTCCTTTTTTTCATTAGAAATATTTGTTCACCACAGGCTTATTGCCAGTTCTTCCTATGCACAGCATCAGGCTGTGCTTGTGCATGGCTGAGGGAAGCTGGAAATAGGCGAAATCAGGAAAATACTGGAATAAGGCAGGGGCTGGTGTGGTCTAGGAGAGTTAGAAGGTGGAGGCTGGCAGACTTGTGATTAAGGATGGTGTTTGGGCACCCTCAATGGGGAGGGACCAAGAGACCCTGGGTAGACATCTGTGCAGGGCCTAGGGACTCAGGACCCCCTGTGGATGCAGCTGAGCTGCACCTGGGAGGGCTCTGAGGTGGACAGGTCCCTGGCACAGGAGGCTTCAGAAAGAGGAGACTTGCACTGGGGCATCCAGGCATATCAGAAAAAGAACTAAAAAAATAATAATAAAAAAGAGAGAGAGAGAGACAGAAAGTAGGTGCGACAGAGTGAAGTGGGGCCTGAAATAATTATAAATGGTGGTGGTTATATCCTTTTTTTGGGAGGAGCCCAGGAGGCTGCCAACTTTGATCTCATTTTCTGGACAGGCCTTTAGGTTACCTCTTCTATCCACCACCCAATCACCAGAGAGTTAGTGCTTTCTGACAGAAGCAGCTCTTGGCAGAACACACGAGACATAAGCAGCTGGGGCTGGGGGCAACACCTGCTAGGGGTGGGCTGGGAAGGAGACAGACATATGCTGGTGCAGGAGAGAAAAGCCTATCATAGCCTCCTGTCCTGGGAGGCAGAGTGAAGGACTGCGCAGCAGGGTTCGGGGAGGGACCATCTCTGTCTTATTTATGTGGTAGCCCTGGTGCCTAACTCAGTGCCAGGCACACCCTAAATAACAAAATCACTAAATAACGGAATGAGTGAAGTTAGCATATGCCTGAACAC
This sequence comes from Macaca thibetana thibetana, assembly GCF_024542745.1. NCBI lineage: Eukaryota > Metazoa > Chordata > Mammalia > Primates > Cercopithecidae > Macaca > Macaca thibetana. The sequence goes on from NC_065588.1 coordinate 54,208,758, forward strand.
ACAGAGTGCCATCCTCTTGAATCCTTATGTTAACCTATATTTTTCTTCTCCAGGATTTATGGAATAATCAGGAATCTGCCTTCCATGAGCTTTCGCCTTTAGAAAGGTTTTCTCATTGCTGGTGTGACAGAGCGCACTGAGGCTCTGTTCCTTCAGTGATCTCAGCATAAAGACCCTCCATCTGACAGGGAAAGGGCGGGTGGGAGGAGGGCCAGGAGGACCCCCCCAGGGCCCAGCTGGCTGTGCAGGATGCAGAGGGTGGGCTGGGACAGAGGCTGAGGGCAGAGTTCAGGGTGAGAGGAGGCATTAGCAGCTTTGTTAATTGCATCATGTCTTTCCTCCAGGTGACAACCCTAGGCCTATGCCTCATCCCCAGCAGGTGACCAATGGAGGAAAATAAAACAGAACTTCAACATGCTCTCCGATGAGCTTGAACCCCTGGTACTGGTTGCTCTGAGAAGCCACAGGTTTCCTTCCTTGGACAATTTCAGAGCCCATCAATATGGTTTATGGAAAGGAAGTGGCAATGAGAGAGACCCTTGCTTCTCCTGGCAGCTCTTCTCCCTTGAGAAAGCTCCTCAACTTCTCCTGAGCTTGGTTTCAGAAGTGATTGTTCATCCTCTCCCATTGGGAGTTCTTCTGGGATGGGCTCTGTATTCCTCCAGCAGCAGGGGGATGGATGAGATGACCTTTTCAGGTCACTCAGGAGATCCTCCAGTTTCTCAGGATGATCTAAGCATCTCCCTTTCCTTTAGAAGCTGTCAGAGCTAACTAAGCGTGGGTGTGGGCTCCTCAGCAGCTACACCACCTCCCCTCCAATATTTAAAAGATCTTTCCTGGTTCTTAGGGTCTCCTAATCACAGCTCTTTTTTTCTGAGCTCTGCCTGAAAGGCCACATCCGTTTTTTCCCTGAAAGCTGGCTAGGTCCTCTGGGCTAAACACGACCGCCCCTCAGCTCTAGAAATGGCTGATTTTCATTATGCCCTTTGCCAACCAGATTATTTCTTAAATTGCTCTCCCCCCTGCTGGGTGTTCTGGGACACAGACGCCAGTGTGTGGGGTCCCCGGCTTTCCTTTCTCCCTGAGCAGCTGAAGGAGAGCCTCAGTTTCTCCACCGCACACCCTGGCTTGAGGGCAACAGCCCACCCAGTCGGGGGAGTGGGCCTCGTGCGCCCTCGGAGGCCCAGGTCCGCGGGGCCCCATCAAGGACCCCCTGAACTGCATCCCGCCGCGAGGCAACGTGGGGACCAAACTGCCGCGCCCCAGAGCCCGCCGCCGCCTGTCCCCGAGTCCGACGTCCACAAGGAAGAGCTGCGGGAGTGCAGGCCCGGGGAGGAGGCTTTGTGAACCGAGGATCGGCGCGCCCCCCGCCCGCGCCCCTCATGGGCAGCCGGGCCCAGCCCGCCGCCCGGGCCCCTCTGGGAAGGGCTTGGAGGCGACGCGGGGAGGGGGTCGGGGGAGGAGGGAGCGTTCCTGCAAATCACATGATTTTCCCGCTTATATAAATCACAGCTTGTTTTTCTCAACCGGCTGCAGACTTAAAGGTGCAGTGTCTTCTTTCTCTCCCAAGGGCAGAGGTTCCCCAGAGTGCTTTTGACGACCCCTGAGCTGGGCTGGAGTGGTTTCACCAAGGAGGGGTCAGGGTTCAGGGTTCAGGAATCCCCCCACCCATCCCCCATCCCCGGGATGTTTCCTTTTAGCTGGGGACCAGGGAGGGGCATGGAAATCCGATCGCCAAATCAGCAGGCAGAGCCGAGCTGGGGCGGCCTCCAGCGCCTCGCCTCGGTCAGCGATCACTCTGGAGACCAGCGATGCCCGTGGGGGACCCTGAGCTGAGGGGTTACAGTGAAATTGGTCTGTGGCAGATTTGCCGTGGCCAAGAGCAGACTTCTAACGGTGATGCTTACTGTTCTGACCAGCCCTGGTTATTTGTTTGAGACCAAGTTATGTGGGCAGAAAGACGAGCTCAACATATATATCCAGCACCTATTGTCTACCTATTAGCCACTGTAGGGAGAAACCAAGACCTTTAAGACAGTTGTCACCTTCAAGTGGTTTATAGGATTTAGGTGATGAGATATGTAGATACAGACATAGAGGCAGACCTGAGATACAGAGATTAAATAGCACTAGTCAGTTTCAATACCTGTTCCAGGCTAAACAGAAGAGCCTTACAAGGCTGTGCATAATTACTTGCTTGATCAACAGTACAGATAATGAGTCCTGCAGGCCTTGGGAGGAGGGCTCTGGAGGCCCTGACTGAGAGGTGGGCCAGAGGCAGGAGGGGGACAGGGAGCTGGGGGAGGAGGGACGGCATGTGTCAGGAGCGGAGAAAGGAGCATGATGTTGGAGTAATCCCTTTGCTAAACTGAGGAACTGGAGAGAGGGGGAGTAGGGGATGAGGGTGGGAAGCTGTGGGGGGTGGGGGGCCAGGTGCAGTTGGCCTTGAGTGCAGGGCTGAGTGTGGACTTGGTCTGGTGAAGGCAGTGGGCGAGCCTGCAGAGGTGGGAGGGCAGGTGAACGGTATGATGAAGGGGGTGTTTTCAAGGACCACAAGTCTGGCAGCAGTGTGCAGGATAAACTCCAAGCATTGACGGAGACCCGTTGGAGGTTTCTGCAAGGAACCAGGCTGACATAAGGTCACAGTGCTGGGGTGTTAAGAGAAAAGGTGAAAATGAACAGTGAGAAATAAGAGATTTTGAAGAAAGAATGGAGATAATTGAGTGATTGTGTATACAGAAAAGGGGAGAAATCACCAGAAGTGATGTTGATTTTGAGCATGGGTGGCATGGAGAAGAGGGCAGCCCTTGTGGTGGGGCTGCGAGTGGCCAGGGGAGGAGCTCCTTTTGGAGATGGCGTTTGTGAAGACAGTGGGCTCTTAACTGGGAAATGTCCAGTGGGCTGGAAGTCAGAGGAAATAACTCAAGGGATGAAAGAGATCTTGCGGATCTTACAGGGAGATCACAGAAAGGGAGACAGAGAAGTAGGGCCAGGGGACACCCATGTTTAGGAGAAGGAGCTGCTGGCAAGGCTGTGGAAGGAATGTTCATACCCCAGGGACAGACCAACCTGGGCGCGAAGTGTCTCTGCCTGACCTTGGCCAAGTTGTTTATTCTGTCTGCACCTCAGTTTTCTCATCTATAAAATGGCACTAACAGCACTTGCCTTACTTTCTGTGATGATGACGTGAAATGTCTGAAGCATCTCACACACTGCACAGTGTCTGGCGCAGGGCAAGCACCAGCTGTTCTTCCTTTCCGCACTTCCCTTCCTGCCACACCCTCTATGTCCTTTCATGGCAGGCACCTGAACACAGTTTCTCTCCTTTCAAATTGTTGTTTCTCTTCTTACTCCTCCTCTGCTTCATCTCCTTCTTCTTTTTCTAGAAGAAACACACGGTCTTGTTTGCATGACTAATTATTTGAACTGGAAATACCCTCCATTACGAAGGAAGGAAATAATAAATTTTTTTCCTAAGGGCCTCTTAGCTGAAGCTGGCTATTACCTCACTGGATCCTTCCAGCAGCCCTGCAGGGTTTGGGAAGGCAGGTATTATCAGGCCTTTTTTCCCCCCTACAGCTGAAGAAATGGAAGAATGGTTGTAAAAAGTTTTATTATTCTGTTGAGAACCACATGTCTAATCAGTACTCTCTAGTTCAGAGCTTTCTAAACTTCTATTTGTAGCCCTTTATTTTTGGAAATAATTTTACTCAGTAGTCAAATAAAATAGATATAGGCAACCCAGTTCTGGTTTCAGTGCAGTGGGGAGGTTCTGAGTCACGACTGCTTGGCTGTGCTCCCACTCCCAGCCCCAGGCCAGGCTGAGAAGTGGGGCTTTCCTTGTGGGGTAACCCAGCACCCAGAGCCTCTCCCTCTACACTAAGCTTCATTCTTTTCCTTTTTAGCCACAAACTTCCTGACGGTGAAAGCCAGGCCCCAGCCCAAGAAGGCTTCACAGACCCCTAGGTGTGCCCTCTGTGTGAGCCAAGTGTTGACTGGCGATGATGCCAACAGCCTGGCTCTGCCCAGCTTTCAGCTGCACGAGCGTGAACCAGCTGAGCTTGGGGCAAGGCAGACGGCCAGGTGCACTGTCTCTGGTCAGGCAGGATGAACAGCGGCACCTGAAGTCATGGCGGCCGGGGAACCACCGTGGCTGGGGCATGCTAACCCACCCTGCTAATATACTTTGGGTCCTAATTTCCTTTTCGAATGAGTTTCTTAAAAAAAAAAAACTTGTTAGGTGAAAAGACAGTTTGTGGTTTTTAGAATGGTGATTTGAGTAAGGCAAGTATTGGTAAAATGCTCTGCGGATAGTTATCACATACACTAATGCTTACATAAGATAAACTCCTGGCAATGGAATTGGATGAAAGTATATATACATTAAATTTAAAAATATACACTATTTAAGGCATATGAATGGACATAAAAAAAAAGCAGCTTAAAAAATGACACTGTCAACACAAGCAGAATGCTGCTTTATACAACCCTGATCTTGCCATCGCTTCCCTTCTACCTAGAGGACACCAGGATCTAGAATTTGGCGTTTATCATTCTTGTGCAATGCTTTGAATGTTTTTACATTTTACGTAAATTATATTTTACTGTATGTATTCTTCCGAAACTTGCATCTTTCATTGTTGTGATTCAGGGTGTTGTTCTGTTGCCCATGCTGGGTAGTGGTGTGAATATGGCTCATTATAACCTCTAACTCCTGGGCTCAAACTGCTACAACAGCCTCCTGAGTAGGTAGGACTACAGGCTTGTGCCACCATGCCTGGCTGATGAAAACAAGTTTTTTTTTTTTTTTTTTTTTTATACAGAGGCTCGCTCTGTTGCCCAGGCTGGAGTGCAGTGGCATGATCTCGGCTCACTACAACTTTTGCTGCCCAGGTTCAAGTGATTCTCCTGCCTCAGCCTCCTGAGTCGCTGGGATTACAGGCGCCTGCCACTGCACCTGGCTAATTTTTTGGTAGTTTTTAGTAGAGACGGGGTTTCATCATCTTGGCCAACCTGGTCTTGAACTCCTGACCTCGTGATCCACCCGTCTTGGCCTCCCAAAGTGCTGGGATTACAGGCGTGAGCCACTGTGCCTGGCGAAAACAAATTTTTTGTGGCGACTGAGTCTCATTATGTGGCGCAGGCTCTTCTTGAACTCTGGGCCTCAAGCAATCCTCCTGCCTCAGCCTCCCGGGTAGCTGGGATTACATAGGCATGCACCACTGTTCCTGGCTGAAACTCGCATTGTCTTTTCCTTAGTATTATATTTCTGAGATTCTTCCATGTTGCTACCTTTTTTAAGCAAATTTATTTTCACTGTATAACTTCAAATTGTATGAATATACTACAATTATGTATCCATTTTCTGGTTAATGAACATTAAAGTTGTACCAGTTTTTTTTTTCTGTTACAAACAGTGCTTCTATGAACATTCTTGTATACATCATCTCTTGCTTGTACATGTGTGGGGGTTTCTCTAGGATATGTGCTTAGGAGTGGAATTACTGACTGGTTCATAGATTGTGGGAATCTTCAATGATATTGGAAATATTCTCCAGGCCAGGCATGGTGGCTCACGCCTGTAATTCCAGCACTTTGGGAGGCTGAGGTGGGTGGATCACATGAGGTCAGAAGTTCGAGACCAGCCTGCCCAACATGGTGAAACCCTGTCTCTACTAAAAAAATATAAAAATTGGCAGGGCGCAGTGGCTTGCGCCTGTAATCCCAGCACTTTGGGAGGCCGAGGCAGGCGGCTCACGAGGTCAGGAGATCAAGACCATCCTGGCTAACACGGTGAAACCCTGTCTCTACTAAAAATACAAAAAATTAGCCGGGCGTGGTGGTGGGCGCCTGTAGTCCCACCTACTCAGGAGGCTGAGGCAGGAGAATGGCGTGAACCCGGGAGGCGGAGCTCGCAGTGAGCCGAGATCACACCACTGCACTCCAGCCTGGGCGACAGAGCGAGACTCCGTCTCAAAAAAAAAAAAAAAAAAAAAACCAAGAAAAAAAAATCCCCAAAATTAGCTGGCTGTGGTGGCACGAGCCTGTAATCCCAGCTACTTGGAGGCTGAAGCAGGAGAATTGCTTGAACCCAGGAGACAGAGGTGCAGTGAGCCGACACTGCACCACTGCACTCCAGCCTGGGTGACAGAGTGAGATTCTGTCTCAAAAAAAAAAAAAAAAAAAAAAAAAAAAAGTCTTTTCCAAAGTGGTTATTGTAATTTACAGTCTTACCCACAGCCAGTTACTCCACCTCCTTACCATCACTTACTGTTGTCAAACTTTCAATTTTTGTGAATTGGATTGGTATGAAATGTTTTCTTGTTGTGGTTTACATTTCTCTGATTACTAGTGAAGTTAGGCATCTCTTCACATATTTTTTTTTTGCTATACGTATCTCCTCTTATGATAATTACCTTTGCCCATTTTCTTCTTTTGGAGTGCTTGTCCTTTCCATACTGATTATAGAATTCCAGTAAATATTATGCTTACTAGTCTATTATCAGTTAAATGTTTTGCAAATATATTTCCCATCTGTTGATTATCTTTTCACTTTTTTTTTCTTGAGACAGGGTCTCAGTCTGCCGCCCAGGCTGTAGCGCAATGGTGCGATCACAGCTCAGTGTAGCCTCGAACTCTTGGGCTCAGGTGATCCTCCTGCCTTGAGCTGGGAATACAGGTGTGCACCACCATGCTTGGCTATTTTTTCACTTTTAAAATGAGTGGACTTTTGATGAACGGAAGTTGATGTAATATAGTTGAGTTTTGTATTTAAATTTTTGATATTGTTAATTGCTCAGCTTGTACTTCTGCCAATAGTGTATAAGAGTGCCTGGTTTTCCACACTCCTGCCAACACTGGGCCTGAATGATTTTAATTTTTTTAATCTGATAGGTGAAAATGGTGTCTCACTGTTTTGATCTGTCTTAATTATGGGTAAGCTTGAGCATATTTTCACAGGCTACTGGCCTTTTACATTTCTTTTTCTGTTTTCTTCATTTTTCTATTGAGTAGTTTGCTTTTTCCTAATTGATTTGTGAAGGCTTTCTGAATACTAAAGAAATACACCCTGTTTCTGCCGTGTATGTGGCTACGTGCTGCATGTGTACCTCCTCACTGCAGGCCATTGAGGATGAAACTAGAAAAACCTGAGCCTCTGTACCACATTTGCCCGCTTTGGCCCTTGAACACTAGCTGTGTTGCACAAGAATGTAAAAAGCTGCAATTGGAGTCTTTGTGGAGGCGGCAGGAGGGGCAATGTAGTTCTGTGTAAGTAGGAGCAGCTAGGGTAGGGAGTGTGCACGCTGTGGATGCCCATCTTCTATTAAAGGGTAAGATAAACAGAGATGGGAGAGAAAGTTTGAGTTGGAGCAATAGGAATGTGGTCTGCATTCTCATTTCTTAAGTGAAACGTTACTAATGCCCTGGTGAGGAAGTCTGAAGTGCCTTGTGCAGCTTGGCTGCCCTTGGCTGGTGGTAAGAGTGGTGGAATGGAATAGTTCTGAGGGTCTGGCCTGTACCAGGCATGCAGCCCTGATGGAGGCTCAAGAAAGCTGATTTGCTCCAGGTCACAGGGCTGTCAGTGGCTAAGCTTGGATTCAACTCTGGGACTAGCTCACTCTTCAGCCCCGTTCTTTGCAGCATACTAATGGTTCTACCATGATTAGTCTCAATTAGGGGAAGACTTGGCTTCTATACGGAGATCAGGAGAGCCTCATAACAAAAGAGTCAAATTAGAACATATTTTAAATAGATTGCCATCTCAACAGTGAAATTTCATATTTCTATGTTTTAATGTCAATAATTGACTTAAGTAGTCCCTCTTGGAGAACACAGGTAAATTAACAGTAATTATAATTGGGCTCTATTGAAAAACAGCAATAGACTTAATAGTCCTGTTCATGCCTGAAAGAATGTTCAATGGAGAAACCAGCCAAGATTCCATTTTTCCCTGTCTTGCATTCAGTACAATTTGGATGACATTAAGCTTTCTCGTCACTCATTTACTCATCCATCAACTGCTTACCACATTCACATTCTGTGCCACTTTTTTTTTTTTTTGAGACGGAGTCTCGCTCTGTCGCCCGGGCTGGAGTGCAGTGGCCGGATCTCAGCTCACTGCAAGCTCCGCCTCCCGGGTTTACGCCATTCTCCTGCCTCAGCCTCCCGAATAGCTGGGACTACAGGCGCCCGCCACCTCGCCCGGCTAGTTTTTTGTATTTTTTTTAGTAGAGACGGGGTTTCACCGTGTTAGCCAGGATGGTCTCGATCTCCTGACCTCGTGATCCGCCCGCCTCGGCCTCCCAGAGTGCTGGGATTACAGGCTTGAGCCACCGCGCCCGGCCATCTGTGCCACTTTGTTAAGAGCTGAAAGAGTGGTGAACAGACCTAGGGCCTGCCCTCACGGAGCCTACAGTCTAGTGAGAGGGATAATCAATAAACAAGTAAACAAATAAAATACTTAACAGCTGTCGTAAGTGCTGTGCGGTACATACACACGTGCTGTGACAGAGAATATTATGGGATTGACTTTAGTGGGCGGGTCAGGGAAGGTCACACACATTCTGTGGGTGTTTGGGTACTAACATTTATTTTGGAATTAAAAATACCTCCTACAGGTCTTTTGCTGCAACCATGCCAGCAGGAGCATCAGGAGCCTGGGCTCAGAGCAGGACGCCTCGGATTGTTTTAAGAAAACGGCAGATGAACTGGGCATGGAGGAAATCGCCAGCTTTCATAAGGTCAAGCTGAGGAAAATGGGGATGCAGAACACCCTGCCAACCAACCCAAGAGACTGCTGAGCAGGAGAAGCGGTGAGAGGCTTCCTAAGAGCCTGGAGGATTCCCTACCCCATCATCTTCCAGACTTCGTCTGCCATGTGGAGGAAGCTGATTATACGAGGATGTTTTTTTTTTTTGCCATGCCATGAGGTGTGTTTTATTTTCAATATTCATACAAATAATTTTCTATAACGAAAAATCATACAAAATAATTTTCTATAATGAAAATCATACAAATAATTTTCTGTAATGAAAATTAATACAAATAATTTTGTATTAATCATACAAAGAATTTTCATTAAAGAACATTATTTGTACGATTACTGAAAATAAAAAACACCTCATGACATGGCAAAAAGAACCCAAAAACCCTCCTATAATATAATCAGCTTTGATATAAACAGTTTTCTTTTAACTGAGGAGAAACAGCACCAGTATACAAAGAAGAAAAGCAGGGTATGCACTTTTTTCTTCTGGGGTCTACAAAATGAAAATAGCCATGAGCCTCCCTGGATAGCTTTTCTTGCTGAATGCAAACACCAGATACCCCAAGTGCAGTCTTTTCATTCAATCTGGATGTGCATCTTGGTTTTTCACGGAAATTTCTTCCTTGAGGTAAAAGATGACCATCCATATTTAATGGGAGGATCCAAAAGCATTGAAAGAGAATCTAAATTCCAGAGGTCTATCCAGAACTAACATGAAAAGCCCCTCTCTTGAATTCACTGCCCTTCAAGGCAAAACATCTTCCTTGAAGCAGGTTTGAAGGATTTGCTTCCTCATCTCGCCTCCTCTCTTTGCATCTGCCAGTCCCCAAGGGCTTAGGTGACAGTACTTGGCCTATACACTTTTCTAGGCACAGCAGAACTGTCCCCTACACGGTTTTTATCTTGTTCACCAACACCTCTCCTCTAATTTTGGTTGTTTGAGCCATGATGAGAATGCTGGGCTTACAGGAATATAATTTGATGATCAAGGGATTCACCCTCTGCCCAGGACTTTTTTTTTTTTGAGTTGAAGTCTTGCTTTGTTGCTCAGGCTGGAGTGCAGTGGCATGATCTTGGCTCACTGCAAAGTCCGCTTCCCTGGTTCAAGCGATTCTCCGGCCTCAGCCTCCTGAGTAGCTGGGATTACAGGCGCCCACCACCACGCCCAGCTAATTTTTTTTTTGTATTTTTAGTAAAGATGGGGTTTCACCATGTTGACCAGGCTGGTTTTGAACTCCTGACCTCAAGTGATCTACCCGCCTTGGACTTCCAGGGTAGGGGTTACAGGCGTGAGCCACCGCGCCCGGCCTGTCCAGGACTTTTTGAAGGGCTTTTGTTTGTTTTGCTTTTAGGTATGTATATTTGTTATTTTCTTAATAAAAACACCACTAGCGGCCAGGCGCGGTGGGTAACGCCTGCACTGCAGCCTGGGTGACAGAGACCCTGTCATAAAAAAAAAAAAAAAAAAAGAGAGCCTCTCTTTCTAGCCAATGTTTAAAAAGCTGTCAGTGTTGCTCCTCTCTCTTCCTACATTTCCTCTTCCTAAGCAAAGTAACATGACAACTCTAAACAATTGGCAGGTATTTGTGTGTTCACCGGTGGGAGAGATTTCACTTTTCCGGGAGCGGGAATAAAGGAAAACGATTGTCGAGTGCACCTGATTTAAATTAAGTTCCGGCCTCCATTAAAGTGGTGTTGGGAACCATCTGGTGGCCAGAAAGATTTTAACACAGGCCAGGGCTCCCTGCTGTCCTCTCGTGGCAAGAGGTGGTATGACGCCCTAGGTAGGAATCCTTTGCCCTGCCTTGTTCAGGATTACAGAAAAGATACAGATCAGAAAGGAAGGCAGTTAACAGTTAACGTTTACTTAATGCCCTAAAGCAGATGGGGCTCCGGGAGGAGCCAGGACAGCACCGACGCTGGCGTGGTATCTGCTGCCTGCTGCCCACAGGAGATTTACAAAAACCCCAAATATGACAATCCCAATTCATAATTTTGGGTGGAGTGGGGTGGTGGAGTTTTATGACATATTCTCAATTAAAAAAATCTTTATCCTGTTTTTGAATCATAGAATTTTAGAGCTGGAAAGGATCTTAGAAATGAGTCAATACAATTTTATTGAGTTTTTACTGTGTGCCTCTGTACTATGTGCTGTTAGGGACTTAAGGCTGAATTAGATATGAATAAGCCCTGTCCTCAAAGAGTTAAAAGTGTAGCGGAAAAGTCAGACAATAAAGCAAGGAAATGCCATGTAATGTGATAGGTGCAATAACAATGGAAGAGCATACCATACTGTGAGGACAGAAGTCAGAATGGGCCCCTCTACCTGAGGTCAGTGAAGGCTTAAAAGAGAGGAGTTAGCACCTGACTTGTGCCTCAGAGAATAAGGAGTTTTCCAGATAGGTGGGTGAGGGTGGGGATTGGAGAGGGAGGCCCAGGCAGTTGGGAAGCACACGCAGACAGGTGGGACATTGCACTGGGCTGTAGCATATGGTGTGAGGTAGGTAGCAGATGCTGCATAAATCCTTGCTGAATGAATGCATCTATGAATGATGACGGTGGGAATGGTGAGAGAGGAGGATGAAGAGGTTATGGGGGGGCGGGGTGCAGGTCATAACACTAAGGAATTTGAACGTCATGCTAGAAGAGGTGAGAGAGGGTGTGGGTGGAGTGCCTTTGAAGGGTTTAAGCAGAGGAGTGACAATGATCATATTTATGTTTTAAAAACAATTTTGGCATCAGTGAGAAGGAGGCAGAGAACTAATTAGTAGCCTACTGAAATAACCCAGTGAGTGATGACGAAGTCCTAAGTCAGTGAAATGGGAACATTGAGGAAAGAATGGATTTGAGTACTGTTGGGAATACAGAAATCAGTAGAGGCAATGTAAGAGAGAGAAGGGTCTAGGATGGATGCCACCCAGAGTTTTGGCGTGGGGCCTGCCTGGAGCAGATTTTGAAGGGAAGGCAAAGAACATAGTGGTGGTGTTTGTGGCACCTCCAGGTCGATGTCAAGAGGGCATCTGAATACATGGGTCTGGGTTTAGGATCACAAAACTGAATGAAAGAAACCCAGAGAGTGTGCGGAGTGTGTGACCAGTGGGGAGAACAGAGGATGAACTCTGGTGACCAAAGAATGGGTGGGGAGGGGCAGAAGAGGAGCTAGGAGAGGAGGAGAACCAAAGGGGAAACTGGCCGAGGCAGGTGTCCTTAAAGGGCTAGTCAACTCTGGGCTAGAGTCTGCCTAACAGGATCAGAAGCCTGGTCCAGACAGAATTGCTCTTGTGTTTTCTGCACCATGCGTTTGCTTATTTATTTGTTCAATGCTTGTCTTCACATTTTGTAAAAGGTTTTTCTTGTAAGAGCACCCCTCTCTGCCCTAAGGTTCTGCTGCATAGACAGGAGCTGGCCACAGTTAGAGTTGGAGTGGGCTCCCTCCCCCTGGCCTCTCCCTTGCAACCTCTCTCCCGCTGTGATCTCACCAGCTTGGCTCACGAGGAGTTCTGATCACTTTTCCCCATCACAATCGTTCATTCTCCCTTTCTTAGTCTCCTTCTCCCAGGGATCCCCACTGCCTACAGAGTAGCTCTCAAGCCTGGCATTCAGCCCCTAAAATCTGATCCCAACTTCTCCTTCCAGCTTTAGCTCAGAATTCCTCCACTCACTTCCACCCAGCCAGAACCTCAGGCACACTGGAGCTCACTTCCCCTACCTCTGTGTCATCACCCAAATTCCTTCCATCCTTTAAGGTCAAGATCGAATAGTCCTTTCAACCTTCTCTGATTCTTTTAGCCCAAACCATTTTAAAAAATCACTTTTCTGAACTTCTACCGCACTTAACATATTCCCTATACTGTCGTAGTAATTTAGAATCCATTTCATTTCCTCTAACCCTCTTCAGGTAAAAGGGTCTTGTATTATGTTCCTTGTTTTCTCTCAAGAGCCTAACAAAATGTCCAGCACATACACAGGTACTCAATGAATATTAAACAACAATTGGGTCAGGGGCAGTGGCTCATGCCTGTAATCTCAGCAGTTTGGGAGGCCAAGTGGGAGAATCCTTGAGGCCAGGAGTTTGAGACCAGCCTGGACAATATAGGGAGACCTGGTCTCCACAAAAAGTTTAAAAAATTAGCTAGATATGATGGCACGTGCCTGTAGTCCCAGCTACTCTGGAGGCTGAAGTGGGAGGATTACTTGAGCTCAGGAGGTTGACATTGCTGTGAACTATAATTATTTCACTGGACTCTAGCCTGGGTAACAGAGCAAGACCCTGTCTCAAAAAATAAAAAAAAAATTTGATTACTGAGAAATCCTTAGGAAATAATATAAATGGGGGAAGCAGCAATTAATGTTTTTCTAAACTAGAAATAAAGGGTTGAAGCAGAAACATAATGTGAAGAGGCACTGGGAGGAATCGGGAAGTAGGAGGCAGAGTCCGAGGCAGAATTTGGGAACCTGCAGAACTGCAGAAAAGGACTAAGAGGTGGATTCTGCAGCTACCGAAGGGCGAGACACCCAGGATTGGGTCTGAAGATGGTTAATACATGGGTCAAACCTAAAGCAACCCTCTGTTAAGAGCATGATGATATATAAGTTGTGGTAAGCAAATGTTAAGTACTTAACTATTTATGGAATTTACCTAGTTTGAGTGTAGTCTGTGTTCCCCATCTCCATCCACCCTAGTAATTGAAAGCCTTACGTTATATAAATTTAACACCTACATGTCAAGCGTGATGATGGGTACTTCTCATCCATTCTTTCTGAACCTTAATCTTTCAAGATGGGTACTGTTATTATTCCGTTTCTACAGGTGGGAATATGAAGTTCAGTGAGCTTCGATATCTCACCCAGGGCCACAGAGCTAATAAGTGATAAAGTATTTCAACTGACTTCTCCCCCTTGTGGCTCCCACAGCTGAGGCAGGCTGGATGGGGTTGGGGCTAGGAATGAAGTATGAGTGGGTTGACACCTGCGGATGCTGTGGGGAACTGTGATGAGGTGAGCAGGGGCTGATCCAGGCTTCGTGGGGCTGAAGCTTTTACAATTTGGCGGGAGGGTGCTTTAATAAAAAACATGCTAAATTTGGTACAAAAGGACCTATTTAGGTACTTATTTAGGATGAGACAATAAATCACAGAAAAATTATTGATGCTTTGGGGAACCAGAATCCTTTTCCTAATAGCCTTTCAGGCAATTTCCCAAAACTGCTCATGCAGAAATGCTTTGTGATTGCAGCATGGCTTCCCCTCTCCACCTAGACCCCTTCACAACTCCCAGCAACTCTCAACACTTGTAAGGGCCTTGAAAGTGAGGGGCCCTGAAGCTGAAGTTTCGTTAGCTTCACTGTGAGTCCACCCTTGGAGGTGACTGAGGAATGGGGCAGAGATCAGAGATGGGAGAGAAGGGTTGAGAGGAGGACGTGCATTGCACACACCACCTGATGATGAACAATGAAAGGGCTGTGGAGAGAGAGGGAGAAAAGAAGTGATGTCGGTTTTCAGACCTTATTAAAAAATGGCCCCACATCAAAACAGCCGCATGACAATGTAATGTTCCCCTTTCCACTGTGGCCAGCGTCAGTAGGTGAGCAAGTATTGTGCTGAAGAGACCTGCCATTTGTCTGTGGTGCTAGGGAGGCGTTGGCTTAATGTTAGGCACACCTGAAACTTTGAGTTTTAAAAATGAAACAGTCTATCAGCAACAAATTTTTTTATTTATTGTGACCACGCATAGCAGAAATAGTTGCATGTGTGTGCATGTGTGTGTGTGTGTGTGTGAGAGAGAGATCATCTCTACTGGTGAATATAAGTATTCTCAATATCTTTTTACATTTGACTATTTTTGTAAAAAATTAGGATACTTTAAGGAATTAGCTAGGAAGTCTATAAAAATTTCATTTATAAAGAAGACAGTTAAAGAATGTCTAGGCCAAGAAGCCTGGGCCGTCTTCCTGTAATGCAACCTCCTTCCTTGATTGTCTGTGAGCTTCATCACAGGCAGCCCTGCAATGCTCTCCTGGTGACCTGTGTGTGGAACCAGGGGCTGTGGGTCTGGCACAGAAGGTGAGTCTCCTAGGAGCAAAAGGGATGAACGATAGTCCCCAGGATAAAATGAAGTAAGTGGGGTCAATTGCTGCTGCTAAGAAGAAAAAAAGAGGAGGATGGAGGTAAGTAGAAGTATTTAATTAGCATTGGACACAGTTTAATTGCAATTCACAGAAATTTAGTAACAAATTTCTTTTGCACTTTAATACATTTTGCGATTTTCTTTTTTGCACTAAGATTATTATGGAAGGGTTACTGCTAAACAGTTACAAGCAATTTAGAGTAAATTGTTCTTTAGATCCCTACCAGGCAGTCACTGAGGAACTTTATTTTTTTTTTATTTTTTTATTTTTTGAGATGGAGTCTCGCTGTGTCTCCCAGGCTGGAGTGCAGTGGCGTGATCTCGGCTCACTGCAAGCTCCGCCTCCCGGGTTCACGCCATTCTCCCGCCTCAGCCTCCCAAGTAGCTGAGACTACAGGCGCCCGCCACCACACCTGGCTAGTTTTTTTTTTTTGTATTTTTAGTAGAGACGGGGTTTCACCATGTTAGCCAGGATAGTCTCGATCTCCTGACCTCGTGATCCACCCGCCTCGGCCTCCCAAAGTGCTGGGATTACAGGCTTGAGCCACCGCGCCCGGCCGAGGAACTTTATTTTTAACTAGGAGGAAAGGTGGAGAGATGGTGGTCACAGCCTGGCCTGAGGGGCAGGAGGAGTGGGTGTGACTGGGGCCCAAGTGCATTGAATCTTTAGGTGAGAGGCTTGGATGATAGTTCAATAATGAGTAATTAAAAGAAGACTTAGGAAGCTTTTGAGGACAAACATTGCCTCACGATGTTTGCTGAGGGATTCCCTGCATGGGGGCTAGTGATCGGCCTCACCCACCCTGTGCTTGGAAGAGAGCAAATGGCACAAACATGGGTAGAAAGATGTGATAGGCAGAAGAGTGGCCCCTTCCAAAGATGTCCAGCCCTAATCCCTGGAATCTGTGAATATGTTAAATCACATAGTAAAAGAGACTTTGCTGGCCTGGCATAGTGGCTCACGCCTGTAATCCCAGCACTTTGGAAGGCTGAGATCACTTGAGGTCAAATGTTTGAGATAAGCCTGGCCAACATGGTGAAACCCTGTCTCTACAAAAAATACAAAAATTAGCCGGGCGTGATGGTGCACATCTCTAATCCCAGCTACTCAGGAAATTGAAGCAGTAGAATCGCTTGAACGCGGGAGGCAGAGGTTGCAGTGAACTGAGATCACGTCACTGCACTCCAGCTTGGGTGACAGAGAGAGACTCTGTCTCAAAAAAAAAAAAAAAAAAAAAAGAGAGACTTTGCAGAGGGATTTAAGATCATGAACTGAAAATAGGGAGATTATCCTAGATTATCCAGATGGTCGTAATGTGAATCGTAAGAGCCTTTAAAAGTGGAGAGAAAGGCAGAAGAATGAGTTAGGGAGGTGAGACAGAAGACGAGGCAGGAGAGACTCGAAGTGTGAGAAGTACTTACAGTCTGGCTTGGAAGACGGAGGAAGGGGCCAGGGGCCAGCAACGTGGCAGCCTCGAGAAGCTAGGGACAGCTGACTACAGTGAGCAAGGACATGGGACCTCAGTCTGACAACCACGAGGAGGTGAATTCTGCCCGAAACCAGAAGGAGCAGGGAAACGGATTCTCCCTTAGAACCTCAGGAAGGAAAAGCCACCCTGCTGAAACCTTAAATTTAGCCTGATGAGACCATGAGACCACGTCAGACTTCTGACCTATAGAACTGTAAGATAATACATTTGTTTCAAGTTGCTAAATTTGTGGTACTTTGTGCAGCAATAGAAAACTAATACAAAAGGTAGAGCACTACTTAATTCCTTACATCCATGGTCCTTCACTCTTTGAGTGTCATAGGCCCCTTTGAGAACCTGGTGAAAGCCGGGGATCTTCTATCTAGAAAAATTCACATGCACACAAAACTTTGAATACAGCTTTGAGAGGTTCATGAATTCACCAGAGCACACCTCATGGACCCAGGGTAAAAATGTTTGCAGATGTTAAAAAGGCAAAAGGTATGTTCAGAAGAGACAAGCGGGTGAAATGAGGCTTCCTAGGGATAGCATTGTTCTCTCCCACCAAAGACTCTCATAGTACCCAGGAGAACACTTAGCTGGGTTGCAATGAACAGATTCAATTTTAATAAAATGAATTTCTAGACACTGAAGCTGAAAAGCAACCATCTCAGCCTGATCTTTTCCTGATGGACTCCTTGGAATGAGACCACACTGTTGAGTAGAACAGCCAGTCTTTATGAGATAGCTACTGATATCTACTGATTTGAGAATCACTCTGAAAAATTAAAATGTAAAAATTACTAAGAAGGGTATTGATTTTATTCCCCTGAAGAGTATGTAGAGAAAAAGAAATCATACATAGTATTCTTTAGTAAATTAAATTTACTATAAGTTTGTGACAAGAACTGTTTTGGGGATTATTGATGTTATATAGATTTCCTATTTGTTTAGAGCAGTGCTGTCCAGTAGAAATATAAAGTGAACCCCTTAGGTAATTCTAATAACCACGTTAAGAAAAGTAAAAATAAGCAAGAGAAATTTGTTTATTTATTTTTTTGAGATGGAGTCTCACTCTTGTCACCCAGGCTGGAGTGCAGTGGTGCGATCTTGGCTCACTGCAACCTCTGCCTCCTGGGTTCAAGTGATTCTTGTGCCTCAGCCTCCCCAGTAGCTGGGATTACAGGCGTGTGCCACCATGCCCAGCTAATTTTTGTATTTTAGTAGAGATGGGGTTTTATCATGTTGGCCAGGCTGGTCAGTGAAGTAGATTCCATTTTTTCAAAGTAAATATTTGGTATCTAGTGCGTAATCTGCACTTACAGCACATCTCAGTTATGATTATTCATATTTTATGAGCTTAGTAGAATTTTTGTTTTTTTTCTTTCTTCACACACTATTGCCACTAGTGTCACTGTGTATGTGATCAAAGGGAGCAGCAAATGACAAGTGTTCCTCTACATAAGTACTTTGGCCCCTGAGGCTATTTTCATATATATATATATATGTATATATGTGAGTGTGTATTATATACACATATGTAGGTGTATATAATATATACATATATATGAAAATAGCCTCAGAGTGGTAACTTAGTGATGATTTCTGAGATTGTAGTGAGACTAGTGGCAATAGTGTGTGAAGAAAGAAAAAAACAAAAATCTAAAGATTATTTTTTAGCAGATTTTAACTTAAGCAGGTTGACCTAAAGCAATGTATTTGAATTTCTCTGTACATAATAGGCCTTTAATAAGGATGTTTATTTTTTGACATTAAAAACAGAATTCTAGTATCGGAAAGGCTTTACAAATCATTTTTTTTTTTAAGTAAGGAAGTACAGAATAGAAGATGGAAAAAAAAAGAAAGTATAAAGTTACCTTTCAGCCTTCCTTGTGTGGTGTTTTTTTTTTTTTTGTTTGTTTGTTTGTTTTTTTTTTTTTGAGACGGAGTCTTGCTCTGTAGCCCGGGCTGGAGTGCAGTGGCCGGATCTCAGCTCACTGCAAGCTCCGCCTCCCGGGTTTAGGCCATTCTCCTGCCTCAGCCTCCGGAGTAGCTGGGACTACAGGCGCCCGCCACCTCGCCCGGCTAGTTTTTTGTATTTTTAGTAGAGACGGGGTTTCACGGTGTTAGCCAGGATGGTCTCGATCTCCTGACCTCGTAATCCGCCCGTCTCGGCCTCCCAAAGTGCTGGGATTACAGGCTTGAGCCACCGCGCCCGGCCTGTGTGGTGTTTTTTTGCATAGGAACCTGAAGTTCCTTCTCTCCTTCCATGACCACTACCACTACCAGTTACTGCTTACTGAGCTAATGATATCGACAGGAGACAGGGAAATACTGGGTAGAAGAGGGCAGTTCCCTGGCAAAGGTCCCACCCTCAAGCCCAGATACCTGTCACCCTAAATGAGAACAGGCATTCCTGTTTTTGCACCCAAAAATTTGCCTTTTGGCCTGCCATCCTCCTATCCTGGGGTAGACCTGGAGCCCCAAACCCCAGGCTCCAGAAGCTGACAAGGAGATAAGCAGATGAATGATGGAGAAGGAGAGAAGAGAAGGAGCATCTGAACGCCAAGAGGAGTTCGGCTGGGGACGAATGGAGAGGAGACTGACTGCTGGATGGCCAAACTCCGGGGGAAGATCATCTTCCCAGTCCATCCCCCTTTCAGTTCCCCATCCATCCCTCTGAGTGCCATCTCCACCATTCAATAAAACCCCTGCATTCATCCTTCAAGTCCATATGTGATCTGATACTTCCGGGATACTGGATAAGAGCTCAGGATACAGAAAGCAGCCACACTGGCCCTCTGCCCTTGCAAAAAGGCAGAGAGTCCACTGAGCTGGTTAACACTAGCAAGGCTAAAAGTGCACACTGAAACACATGCCCGTTGGGCTCCAAGAGTCACAGGCTCCCAACCCTGGATGCTGCCATGGGGCCTGAGCCCAGCACCCCGGCTCCTTAACCTGTGCATCTATGTGCTTCCCATCCTGTAAGGGGTTTGAGCAGCGGCAGCGTCTGAACAGATGAGCCACACCCCTGTCACATGTCCTGCAAGGTGGGTCAGGGAACTGTCCTGTTTCACTACTAATATGTCAGACACTAAAACCATCTTTATTAATCCTGCAACAACTCTGCAAGGAAGATCTTTTAAATTTTTTAAATTTTTATTTCAATTGTTTTTGGGGTACAGATGGTTTTCGGTTATATGGGTAAGTTCTTTAGTGGTGATATCTGAGATTTTAGTGTACCCATCACTTGAGCAGTTGTACACCATACCCAATGTATAGTCTTTTATCTCTCACCCCTCCCAATCTCCCATAAGTCCCCAAAGTCTTCCCAGGAATTTTCTTTCTTTTTTTTTTTTTTTTTTTTTTGAGATGGAGTCTCTCTGTGTCACCCAGGCTGGAATACAGTGGCGTGATCTCAGCTCACTGCAAGCTCCGCCTCCTAGGTTCATGCCATTCTCCTGCCTCAGCCTCCCGAGTAGCTGGGACTACAGGCACCCGCCACCTTGCCCAACTAATTTTTTTGTATTTTTAGTAGAGACGGGGTTTCACTGTGTTAGCCAAGATGGTCTCGATCTCCTGACCTTGTGATCCGCCCACTTCAGCTTCCCAAAGTGCTGGGATTACAAGCGTGCGCCACCGCACCCAGTCACCCACGAATTTTCTTATGCCTTTGCATCTCCACACCCTAGCTCCCGCTTATGAGAACCTATGATATTAGGGTGTCCATTCCTGAGTTACTTCACTTAGAATAATGACCTCTAGCTCCATTCAAGTTGTGCGAAATACATTATTTCATTCCTGCAAG
The DNA here is from genome assembly GCF_024542745.1 of Macaca thibetana thibetana. Classification (NCBI taxonomy): domain Eukaryota; kingdom Metazoa; phylum Chordata; class Mammalia; order Primates; family Cercopithecidae; genus Macaca; species Macaca thibetana. The sequence continues at coordinate 54,228,928 of NC_065588.1, forward strand.
GTAAATCTTATTACCCCTATTTAACAGATGAAGACACAGACTTAGAGGGGCTATATAACATGACCAAGCTCATAAAACTCATCAAAGAAAACTCATCAAAGCAGAGCCAAAAGTCAAACTTACTATTTTTATCCAAAGCCTGTGCTATTTCCAGTATACTATGCAGCCTCCATCAGGCTGGGGAAGGAGAGGACCCAGATGGGCTTATTGAAGTACTAACGGGGTAATTGGTGAAGTGACCAAGAGTAGGAGAAGTGCAGGGTAAGAAAGAAAGAGCAAGGAAAGGAAGTCGAGGTGAGGCATAAGCAGGGAAAGCTGTTGGATGCAGGGTTGTAGTTAGTGGGGGTGGTTTCCTCCACCCTCCACAGGTTGATGGCTTGAAGGCCAGCTAGGCAGGCGGACTTTGAGGAAGAAGACATGAGTGAGGTGCTTGACTCCCTTAAAGAGGAGTTGTGGCTCCAGGCTGATTCTACAATATTGCACATTGACAGATGGGCCTTTTCCTGTGTGGGAGTCTGAGGATGGTAAGAACAAAATGAGGGTTAAAGGCATGTGCCCACTCCAGCCACTCAAGAGCTTTGAGCTTCTTGAGATTTGCAATGTGCATTCAGTCAGATCCAAGCAACCTTTGATGTTAGCTGTCTTCTCCTGGCACATAGTTCTTGATAATGTTTAGTTTCACATCCATAATGTTTAGTTTCACATCCTTTTTTCTCTGTTCCTTGGTGCCAGAGTTTCAAAACAGTGAAATTTTTTTTTTACATGATGAAAATATGTGAATAAAACAGACACATTTTGCAAGAAAGACAAACACAATGCAATACCAGTCTCAAGACACTGACAAGCATAAGGGGTTTGTGGGTATCTATTTGGGTGGTTATCCCCAGGGCATAATATTTTCACTATATCCTGCTGCTGGGATGGCAGCCAGACTGACTACATGATAGGGGCTGGGTGCTTGCCTTCTTCTAGGTCCCATACTGTTTCAAAGTATAGCTGGAAAAAAAAAAAAAAAAAAAAAGAAGGAAAAAAATCCAAATAGAGAATCAACATGGTTCTAAAGCCACGTAATGTAGACTCATGGATGCAAGCTGCTCATGATTCCACAGACTTTTACCTAGAATTCTTTTGGAAAATGCATCAATTTTAGGATACATAGATAGACATGATGATTCCAGTTGTATTTTTTTTTTTTAAATGAGTGTTACCAGTAGTTTAAAAAACACTGTGACCAGGCACAGTGGCGTATGCCTGTAATCCCAGCAATTTGGGAAGCCGACGCGGGCAGATCACAAGAGGTTGGGAGTTTGAGACCAGCCTGGCTAATATGGCAAAACCCCGTCTCTAGTAAAAATACAAAAATTAGCTGGGTGTGGTGGCCAGTGCCTGTAACCCCAGCTACTCTGGAGGCTGAAGCAAGAGAATCGCTTGAATCCGGGAGGCGGAGGTTGCAGTGAGCTGAGATTGCGCCACTGCACTCCAGCCTGGGTGACAGAGCGAGACTCTGTCTCAAAAAAGAAACAAACAAACAAAGAAACAACAAAAAGACTCACTGTGGGCCGGGTGCAGCGTCTCACGCTTTGGGAGGCTGAGGCACACGGATTGCTTGAGCCCAGCAGTTTGAGACCAGCCAGCAACATAGTAAGACACTGTATCTACAAATTTCTTTTTTTAAAAATCATTCAGGTGTGGTAGCTTATACCTGTAGTCCCACCTACTTGGGGGTGCTGAGATGGGAGGATCACTTGAGACATGGAGGTTGACATTGCAGCAAGCTATAATTGCACCACTGCACTCCAGCTTGGGCAACAGAGCAAGACCCTGTCTCAAAACAAACAAACAAACCTATCAAAAGCACAACACTGTGACCTTTGTCAGGTAGGCTGTGGAAAAGCAGGCATTCTCATAGATTGCTGGTATTGAATGCAAAATGACATAATCCCCATAGTTTGGCAACATCTATGAAAACTACATGTAAGTTTACCATTTGATCCAGTCATCTTCTTGTTTTATGGTTGCTTTTTGAGATGGAGTCTTACTCTGTTGCCCAGGCTGGAGTGCAGTGGTGTGATCTCAGCTCACTGCAACCTCTGCCTCCAGGGTTCAAGCCATTCTCCTGCCTCAGCCTCCTGAGTAGCTGGGATTACAGTCATGCGCCACCATGGCTGGTTAATTTTTGTATTTTCAGTAGGACCAAGTTTCATCATGTTGGCCAGGCTGGTCTCGAACTCCTGAACTCAAGTGATCTGCTTGCTTCAGCCTCCCAACGTGCTGGGAATTCAGGCATGAGCCACTGTGCTCAGCCTTAATTATCTCACTTCTAAGAATTTAACCTGAGGAAACATCTTCAACAATATAAAATGACACATGTGTAAGATTTTATATGCAGTATTATTTGTAATTGCGAAATGGAAATAACCTAAATGTGTATACACAAGGATACAGAGTGAATAAATTATATTACATTACATACACATAATAGCATATTAGGCAGCTTTTAAGGAGTGATTTTCAGGCTTTGCTGCTAAGTGAGAAAAGCAAAGAGCAAAAGAGAATAATAGTATGCCGCTACCATAGAAAAGGAATAAGGGGGAGAGAATGTACATGTATCTGCTTCCTTTTAACAAAAAGACATATTAGAAGGACAAAGCAGAAAGGACTGAAATTTGTTACTTGCAGGGGGAGAGTGGGAACAGAATGGGAGGAATATATAGAGAGAATGACACATCTCCATATCCACTAGTGTATTATTTTGACTTTTGGAATCATGTTAATGCTTTACGTGTTTATAAAATAATCAACAATTTTGGGGAAGAAGTCCTAAAATTGGATACAAATAGAAACAAAGAAACTGAATGTACATAAAAATGGAGAATCACACAGAAGGAAAAAGAAACCCAACCTACTCAAGTAACATTTGGACAAAGTATCTTGACTATATATCCTGAGTTTAAAAACAAAAGAGCTGTGAGAAATTTTGAGCTCTACTTGACAGCTTTATTGTTGGTGGTGGCACAGGTGTAGCAATTCTGAAACTATTTTTTGTATATTATAGTATTGAGCAAATAATTGCATTGATAATTGTTGGGAGCCAGAGTTCTTGCTTTGAGGAGGGAGATTCAATATGGAATGGGGAAAGGTAAGGAAGAACCTTGTGGTGGTGCTGGATTGGCATACACTCATGTTTTTTTTTTTTTTTTCCCTCTTTTTAAAACAAACAAAACAACATCCTAGCTATGTTTGCTGAAAGAGCAAGTTTCAATGAAGAGATTTGGTTTCCAAATCTTGTTTTCAAAAAATCACTGTCTGCTACAAGGAACCAGGGCTTCTTGAAGATGGGACTGTTTTCATGGCTAGAGGAGGGAAAATGTAACATGGGCCTGAAAAATTTGCTAGGCCAGAAAGTAAAGAAGTGCTAAAAATGCATGAAATTATGTCAAAATGACACAGAAGCCAGCTGATGGGCTTTCCCTGGCCAAACCTGGGATAATTTGAGCATAAAAATAAGTAGTGACATTAATGGATTACATCCCACTGAATAAAATAGATTCCATGAATTCATACTGACAGTAAAAAACAAGCAAGCAAGCAAATGCAGATAGGGAAGGGAGAAGGAGGGCTCTTTACAGTAGGGTGTCAACTAATGTAGAAGTAATGATGAGTTAGAAAGTCACCATTTATGCAATTACTGTGGAGTACTGATAAGTAGCAAAAGCAAGGAAGGGGCCCCAGGTGGAGAAGAACAGTGAACAATTGTTCTGAGAGATGGCTTATCAAACAACCCAAGGGCACAACGACCTCGTGGCACAATGACCTGTTCGGCAAGTAGGCCCCTCCAGCATGGCCCTATAAAACTTCCTTCCAGCCCTTGCCTCTTTGCAGGAGCTTTGCACATGAGCTCCTTCTCTGCTGTGCTGCCTGTTGCATCCTTGCAACGCATTGTCATGTCTTAATCTGACTTTCTTTACCTACAACTGTCTTGGTAAATTCCTTTACAGCCTGCGCCACTAGCCCTAGAAAGTCACACCTGCAACAATTACCATAGTAATAATTTATTCAGGAAAGAATTGTCAGTGGATGCTGGAAGTTGGTAGAAAATTTATTGGAGAAGAGGATATTTACACAGTACCAAAGTATATTCCTACAGATTATTTTTTAAATACAAGGAGAAAAAAGGAGGACAAATCTAGTGGAAACCACTTTAATCAAGTAATCAAGGTCAACAACATCCTCCCAAATAATACAAACTGACTGTAGGTGTGTCCTGATGTGATGAACATAAATTGCTTACGTAGTGTCTCTGCCAAAAATGTATAATTTTAATTGAATCACAGGGAAACAATGGGGATAAAACAATGGGCCTGTATTCTTCAAAAACATCACTGTCATGAAAGACAAAGCAAGGCCAAGAACTGTTCCAGATTAAAAGAGACTGAAGAGGCCGGGCGCGGTGGCTCATGCCTGTAATCCCAGCACTTTGGGAGGTCGAGGTGGGTGGATCACGAGGTCAGGAGATCAAGACCATCCTGGCTAACACGGTGAAACCCTGTCTCTACTAAAAAAAATACAAAAAATTAGCCAGGCGTGGTGGTGGGCGCCTGTAGTCCCAGCTACTCGGGAGGCTGAGGCAGGAGAATGGTGTGAACCTGGGAGGCAGAGCTTGCAGTGAGCCAAGATCTCACCACTGCACTCCAGCCTGAGCGACAGAGCGAGACTCTGTCTCAAAAAAAAAAAAAAGAGACTGAAGAGACATGACAACTATATGAAATATGTGATTCTAGATTGTAAAAAAACATTTCTATAAAGGATAATATTGGTATTTTATTATCAATATTTCAATATTGATAATATTGAAATTTGAAGATGGAATGTATATTAAACAACTTCCAAAGTTGTTTAAGCATTTATTATCATATGTAACAATAATCTAGAGATAAGGCTTATCCTCAGTGACCTCATTACCTGGGGGTCCAGGTGTCTCCCATCTTTCTTCTGTGCCATCCTCAGCAGGTTGGCTTTTCCACTGAGGCTGGTTTCTCATATTCTCCTAAGTACATACATGCAGATGTGCTTAGGAGAGAAGAGTTATAATCTCTGTAATAAGCCTCAAAAGGTTCAGCAAAAACAAACTAAAATAAATACCTATAATTCACATATGTACTAAAATATCTTCCTGAAAAGTATATAAAACATAGTATATAAAATATACTATAAAATTTTCTGTGAAGTTTTTAGGCCAGATTCCATATTTGCCCGTCAAATGGACTGTCTTTAGTTCCTTAATTTGTAATAGGGGTAGCTGAAAAAGCAAAATGCAGCATAATGCATCTATTATGTCTTGTAGGCTAAAGGTGACAAGCTTCATCTCTCTTTTAAAGAAATCAGGTTATTTCCCGAGGTACTAACTTTTCCAGATTGCTCTAATCAAACTCATTTGGTTATAAGCCACTCAAGCTAGTTCAAACAAAAGGTGATAATTGCACTAAGGGGGACCAATTTTCCTGGCACTCAACAAATAGGAGACATACTGGGATTAGGCATCAACAGACGAGAGCTGGAGAGTGGCTCTGGATTTAAGCAGAAATGTGTGGGCCTCAGCTCCATGCTTTGGCATTAGTGTGAATGATGACACCTTGCATATTTCTGTGTCCAACTGGCAGGCCTAGGGATTGGCTGCCCTCGAGTTAGGTATCTGATTTGATCAGTTGTGATGCTCTTGGCTAAAAGTAACAAAAAGCCCAATCCAAAGTTGTTTAAGCATTTATTATCATATATAATAGTAATCTAGAGATAGGGCATGTGCTCAGTGACCTCATTACCTGCGGGCCCAGGTGTCTCCCACCTTTCTGCTCTGCCATCCTCAACAGGTTGGCTTTTCCACTGAGGCTGGTGTCTCTCATGATTCCAAGTTGGTTGTTATAGCTTCAGGCATTACAGGGGTTCACAACACTGGGACACAGAAAATGAACTGTCCTTCTCATGTGTTCCATTTTAAAAAAAATTTCTCAAAAAAACAAAAACAAAAACAAAAAACGGGATACATCGGCAGAATGTGCAAGTTTGTTACATAGGTATACATACGTGTGCCATGGTGGTTTGCTGCACCTATTGACCCATTTTCTAAGTTCCCTCCCCTCACCCCTCACCCTGCAACAGGCCCTGGTGTGTGTTGTTCCCCTCTCTGTGTCCATGTGTTCTCAATGTTCAACTCCCACTTATGAGTGAGAACATACGGTGTTTGGTTTTCTGTTCCTATGTGTTCCATTTTTAGGGCAGGGAAAAATGTTCCCAGAAGGCCTCCAACAAACTTCCCCTTACATCTCATTGGCAGATTAAGCAAGGTAAATGACAACTATTGTGGCTGACTTGGACTAATTAAGGTTCATCCTCTTAGGCTGAGAAGGTGCTCAGCCTGTCATAATACATTTGGCTAAGATAAAGGAATTTTTCTATTAGGATGGAAAAGGAAAATGAGAGAATGGTATTGAATGCAGTGTTGCACTCCCTGGCCTGATCAGTCATGGTGATGATAAGTGGTTATTTCGTCTAGTAAATTATCTTTTTTTTTTTGAGACAGGGTCTGCTCTGTTGCCTAGGCTGGGGTGCAGTGGCATGATCTCAGCTCACTGTAACCTCTGCTTCCTGGGCTCAAGCGATTCTTCAGCCTCAGCCTCCTGCGTATTTGGGACTAAAGACGTGAACCACCATGCCCTGCTGTTTTTTGTAGTATTTGTAGAGATGGGGTTTCACCAGTTGCCCAGGCTAGTCTCGAACTCCTGAGCAGCTCAAAGTGATTCGCCTGTCAAAGTGCTGGAATTACAGGTCTGAGCCACCACATTTGTCTAAATTATCCTTTAGGGAAAGAAAATCTGTGCACAAAACAAGTTCTTTTAGAAGATGTGGGCAGGCAGGTAATTATTGGCATCTCAAATATACTAATATTTGCCACATCATAAAATGTAATGAAAGTAATTATCTGATGGGCATATTATTTTATCTATTTCAAAATACATAATAGCTTCTTGTTAAATTACACAAATATACAATCCTTTAGAAAAACTTAAGCTATAAACAAATAAAATAATTGCAGTTGTAAAGAGAAGTGAGAAGTATATTTACTACTATGGTATGATCTTTAGGTCTAGAAAAACCAAGGAGATCAAGATAATGAGGGCCGGGCGCGGTGGCTCAAGCCTGTAATCCCAGCACTTTGGGAGGCCGAGATGGGCGGATCACGAGGTCAGGAGATCGAGACCATCCTGGCTAACACGGTGAAACCCCGTCTCTACTAAGAAATACAAAAAATAGCCGGGCGAGGTGGCAGCGCCTGTAGTCCCAGCTACTCGGGAGGCTGAGGCCGGAGAATGGCGTGAACCCGGGAGGCGGAGCTTGCAGTGAGCTGAGATCCAGCCACTGCACTCCAGCCTGTGCTACAGAGCGAGACTCCGTCTCAAAAAAAAAAAAAAAAAAAAAAAAAGATAATGAGAAGACAAGCCACATACTGGAAGAAAATATTTGCAAAAGACATATCTGAAAATGGACTATTATCCAAAGTAAACAAAGAACTCTTAAAATTCAATAATAAGAAAACAATTTGATTAAAAAATTTTTCTGAACAGACACTTGAACCTGAACAGACACCTCACTAAAGAAGATATACAGATGGCAAATAAATGGGTATGAAGATGGCCAACATCATATGTCATCGGGGAATTGCTAATTAAAACAATGAGATATCACTACACACTACACCAGCAGGATAGAGACAGCAAGGAAGTGCCATACTTATTAGAATGGGCAAAATCTAAAACATTGAAAATACCAAATATGGGTGAGGATGTGGAGCAAGAAAAACTCTCATTTTTTGCTGGTGGGAATGCAAAATGGTGTAGTCACTTTGGAAGACAGTTGGGCAGTTTCTTACAAAACTAAACATATTCTTACTAACAATCCAGCAATCATGCTCCTTGGTATTTACCCAAATGAGCTGAAAACTTACATCTACACACAAATCTGGACATGGATATTTATAGCAGCATTATTTATAATTGCCAAAACTTGGAAGCAACCAAGATGCCCTTCAGTAGGTGAATGAATAATTAAACTGTGGTAGATCCAGACAGTGGAATGTATTCAGTGCTAAAAAGAAATGAGCTATCAAGATGTGAAAAGACACAGAGTAGGCTGGGTTCAGTGGCTCACGCCTATAATCCCAGGACTTTGGGAGGCTGAGATGGTAGAATTGCTTGAGCCTAGGAGTTCGAGACCAGCCTGGGCAACACAATGAGATCCATGTCCACAAAAAAGAAAAAAAAAAAAAAAAAAAAGAAAAGACATGGAGTAAACTTAAATGTGGCTGAGCATGGTGGCTCATGCCAGTAATCCCAGCACTTTGGGAGGCCAAGGTGAGAGGATGGCTTCAGTCCAGGATGTTGAGACCAGCTGGGCAACGTAATGAGACCTTGTCTCTACAAGAAAATAAAGTTAGCCATGGTGGTGGGTGCCTGTAGTCCCAGCTTCTCGGGAGGCCAAGGTGGGAGGATCCCTTGAGCCTAGCAGTTTGAGGCAGCAGTGAGCTACGATAGCGCTACTGCACTCCGGCCTGGGTGACAGAGTGAGGCCCTGTCCCAAACAAAAAAACAAATCAACCAACCAACTAACAACAACAACAGAAACTTGAATGCACATTACTAGGTAGAGGAAGTTAGCTGAAAAGGATGTATGCTGTGTAATTCCAGCTATATGACATTCTGGTAAAGGAAAAACCATGACTATGAAATGAGCAGTGTTTGCCAGTAGTTATTGGGGAGGGAGGGATGAATAGGCAGCACAGAGGATTTTTATGACAGTGAAACTATCCTTTTTATTTATTTGTTTTGAGACAGAGTCTTGCTCTATCGTCCAGGCTGAAGTGCATTGGTGTGACCTCAGCTCACTGCAAATTCCACCTCCCGGGTTTAAGTGATTCTCATGCCTCAGCCTCCCTAGTAGTTGGGACTACAGGTGCGTGCCACCATGCCTGGCTAATGTTTTTGTATTTTTAGTGGAGACGGGGTTTTGCCATGTTGATCAGGCTGGTCTTGCACTCTTGGCCTCAAGTGATCCATCCACCTTGACCTCCCAAAGTGCTAGGATTACAGGTATGAGCCACCAAGCCTGGCCTAGGACAATGAAACTATTCTGTGTGATACTGTAATGATGGGCATGCTATTATACATTTGTCAAAACCCAAAGGATGTGCAGCCCCAAGAGTGAACCCTAACGCAAATGATGGATAATGATATGTAGGTTCATCGATTGTAAAAAATGTACTTACCACTGTGGTGTGGGATGTTGATAGTGGAGGAGGCTATGCATGTGTGGGGACAGGAGGCAGATGGGAATTCTCTTTACTATTCTGCTCAGTTTTGCTGTGAACCTAAAACTGCTCTAAAAAATAAAACCTATTAAAAAACAGAACAAAAAAGAAAAACAAAACAAGACAAAAAATGAAGGAGAAATCTGAAAATGGCTTGAAGAAAACAATTCCATTTATATTAGCAGCACAAAAAGAAATAGGAATAAATTTAACAAAAGTAGTACAAAACTTGTACTCTGAAAACTAAAAAAGGAATTAAAAGATTATTGTTAAAAGAAATTAATGAAGACATAACTAAATGGCAAGACATCTAACGTTCATGGATTGGAATGTTTAATGTTGCTAACACGGCAATACTCCCCAAATTGACTCACAGATTAAACACAATCTCTATAAAAACTATTATATTTGTTTTTATATTATATTAAACTATTATATTTGTGGCTAATTGTTTTTTTAAATAATGGTGCCAACCCAATTAAATCAGAGAAAAAAGGAAATAGTCTTTTCAACAAATGGTGCTAGGACAACTGAATATCACAAAAGAATAAAGTTAGATCCCTACCTCATGCCATAGACAAAAATTAACTCATAATGATGGATCATAGACTTAAATGTAGAAATAGTACTATGAAAATCTTAGAATAAAATGTGGGAGTAAATCTTTGTGATATTGGGTTAGGCAAAGCCTTCTTAGACATGATGCTAGCACCACAAGTGACAAATGAACAAGCAGATAAATTGGACTTGATCAAAATTAAAACAAACTAACTAAAAACCTTTTGTGCTTCAAAGGACACCATCAAGAAAAGACGATAGGGGCCGGGCGCAGTGGCTCACGCCTGTAATCCTAGCACTTTGGGAGGCCGAGGCGGGTGGATCACAAGGTCAGGAGATTGAGACCATCCTGGCTAACATGGCAAAACCCTGTCTCTACTAAAAATACAAAAAAAAAAAAAAAAAAAAAAAAAAAAAATTAGCCAGGAGTGGTGGTGGGCACCTATAGTCCCAGCTACTCGGGAGGCTGAGGCAGGAGAATGGCGTGAACCTGGGAGGCAGAGATTGCAGTGAGCCAAGATTGTGCCACTGCACTCCAGCCTGGACAACAGAGTGAGATTCCATCTCATGGAAAAAAAAAAAAAAAAAAGAAAAAAGAAAAGACAATAGAATGGAAGAAAGTATTTGCAAATTAAATATTGATGAGACTTACGTCCAAAAAAAAATAAATAACTCTTAAAACAACAAAAAGATAAATAACTCAATTGATAAATGGGTGAAGGATCTGAACAGACATTTCTTCAAAGAGAAGATATACAAATGGCCAAAACGCACATGAAAGATGCTCCATATTTGTACTAGTCCGTTTTCACAGTGCTATAAGGAAACTACCTGAGACTGGGTAGTTTATTTATTTATTTATTTATTTATTTTTGAGGCGGAGTCTCGCTCTGTCGCCCAGACTGGAGGGCAGTGACGCAATCTCGGCTCACTGCAAGCTCCACCTCCCGGGTTCACGCCATTCTCTTGCCTCAGCCTCCCGAGTAGCTGGGACTACAGGCGCTTGCCACCGCGCCCGGCTAATTTTTTGTATTTTTAGTAGAGACGGGGTTTCACTGTGGTCTCGATCTCCTGACCTTGTGATCCGCCCGCCTCGGCCTCCCAAAGTGCTGGGATTACAGGCGTGAGCCACCGTGCCCGGCGAGACTGGGTAGTTTATAAAGAAAAAGGTTTAATTGACTCACAGTTTTGCATGGCTGGGGAGGCCTCAGGAAACTCACAATCATGGTAGAAGGTGAATGGAGAAGCAAGCACCTTCTTCATATGGCAGCAGGAGAGAGACAGCAAGGAAGTGCCACACTTTAAAACCATCAGCTCTTGTGACAACTCACTCTCAAGAGAAGAGCATTGGGGAAGCCACCCCCATGATCCAAACACCTCCCACCAGGTTCCTCCCTTGACATGTGGGGATTACAATTTGAGATGAGATTTGGGTGGGGACACAGAGCCAAACCATATCAATATTATAGGCCATTAGGGAAATGCAAACCAAACCACAATGAGATCCCACTTCATTTCCACTAAGATGGCTATAATAAAGAAAATGGACAGTAATAAATGGTGGCAAGGATTCAGAGAAATTGGAAACCACCCAGCTGGTGGGAATATCTTTTTGGGATAATGAAAATGTTTGAAAATTGATTGTTGCAGTGGTTGCATAGCTTAGTGAATATACTAAAAACCATTGAATTGTATAATTTAAATGAGTGAATTGAGTGCAGTCTGTTGCCATTTTAAAATTAATTAATTATTTAATTAATTTATTTTTGGGATGGAGTCTAGCACTGTCAGCCAGGCTGGAGTGCAATGGCACAATCTCAGCCCACTGCAACCTCTGCCTCCCGGGTTCAAGTGATTCTCCTGCCTCAGCCTCCTGAGTAACTGGAATTAGAGGTGCCCACCACCAAGTCCGACTAATTTTTTGTATTTTTAGTAGAGACGGGGTTTCACTATTTTGGCCAGGCTGGTCTCGAACTCCTGACCTCGTGATCTGCCTGCCTTGGCCTCCCAAAGTGTTGGGATTACAGGCATGAGCTACCGCACCCGGTGCCATTTATATTTAAAGAGAGGATGGACATATATACATATAGCTGAAATATTGCTTATACTTTAAAAAATGGAAGGACAAGCCATAAAAATAAATGGCCATTTATATAATAAGGAATGAGGGAGCATTTATGGAATGAAGTGGAAGCTAGATTTTTCTCAAATAGACCTTGTTTTATAGACTTTAGAACCACACAAATAATTTATATAATTATAAAACAAAATTGAAACTAAAAATGCAACCCCTAAAAATTGAAATAAAAATTAAGCACATCAGCCTGTGTACTGAGCTAGTGGCATAACCACACATGAGAAACTTTTCCAAGTAACATTATTATCATTATTAATTTTTTTTTTTGAAATGGAGTTTCGCTCTGTCACCCAGACTGGAGTGCAGTGGTGCAATCTTGGCTCACTGAAACCTCTGCCTCCTGAATTCAAGCAATTCTCTTGCTTCAGCCTCCCCAGTAGCTGGGATTACAGGTGTGTGCCACTATGCCCGGCTAAGTTTTGTATTTTTAGTAGAGATGGGGTTTCAGCACGTTGAACAGGCTGGTCTTGAACTCCTGACGTCAACTGATCCGCCCAGTTTGGCCTCCCAAAGTGCGGGGATTATAGGTGTGAGCCACTGCAACCGGCCTCCAAGTGACTTTAAAACATAGTAATTGACTATACATCTCTATTGGAATATACCCTAATCAGAAAAAGAATTGCAAAAAAGTCCCCCCAAAACAACAACAAAAAACCCAAACTATGTTCAGTGATCATATTGTGGTGGTGCTGTGGACTGTTATTCTGAGACTATACATGATGGGAAAAATTAAATAGGTAATTACGGTGGGATTTTAGGCACAGGGGAAAAGGAGATACAGATATGAGGTTGATGAAGATAGTACTGGTTTTGAATTGGATACAGCAATAAAACTCATGATGTTTTATATCTCTAAAACAACAACATTTCCTAGTTCCACCCACTGCAAAGGTCTAGAAACAATGAACCAGTCAAGAATGACCCTGTAGGAATAAGCACCCATTCTAGATAGTGGCCTCTAAAATACCATTTCCCACTGAGAAGAATTAGGGCTCCTTGGAGACGTGCTGATTCCACATCTGAGGCAGGAAATGTTGAAGATGAGTCTGGAACATCTTGTTATTTAGAAGGTAAGGAAGCTATCAAAGGCTTTTATAGTCATGTCAAAGAACTCAGAAGTTACTTTGAGAAGATTCCCATTGGCTAAAGGTGGGACAATTTCAACATCAATGAGAATGAGAATTGAAATGAATTAAACACATCAAATATACAGGCTGAGTATCCCTTATCCAAAATGCTTGGGACTAGAAATGTTTCGGATTTTGTATTTTTTTTGGATTTTGGAATATTTGCATATATATAATGAGATATCTTAGGGATAGGACCCAAATCTGAACACAAAATTCATGTATGTTTCATATACAGCTATATACACAGTCTGAAGGTAATTTTACACAATATTTTAAGTAATTTTGTGCATGAAACAAAGTTTGTGTAGACTGAACTATCAGAAAGCAAAGGTGTCACTATCTCAGTCACCCATCTGGACAATCTGTGGTTGTTTGACATCACCATTATTCCTGACTCTGAATTTATATGCTACTGATAAGCAAACATTTTCTTACACTTGTTCACACATAAGTGCCTAACAATAAAAAATGTGACCCACCGTTATTAATCCAGTGAAAACTAATGTGTTCAGGGTAACTAAATGGCACAGTAGCATCACCAGAACACCTGTGTCAACTGGTAAACAACAGTGACAGCCAACATGGCTGCTTTCAGTCTCCACTGTGACCACATGTGGTCAGGTGTTGAATTTTCCACTTGTGGAATCATGTTGGTGCTCAAAAAGTTTCAGATTTTGGAATCTGGATTTTTGGATTAGGAATGCTCAACCACTATTGAAAATATTTTTTTTTGAGACAGGGTTTCGCTCCACTGAATGCAGTGGCACAGTCTTGACCTCCTGGGCTCAAACAATCCCCACACCTCAGACTCCAGAGTATCTGAGACTACAGGCGTGCATCACCATGCCTGGCTAATTTTGATTTTTTTTTTGTGGAAATGGGTTTTCGCTATGTTGTTCAGGCTGGCCTTGAACTCCTGAGCTCAAGCAATCTGCCCGCCTTGGCCTCTCAAAGTGCAGGGACTATAGGCATAAGCTACCATGCCCGGCCTGCATTTAAATTCTTAAATTCTTTAAAACCCTCACAACTCTCACTTGTAGTCTTTGATGGATATGAGGGAACCAACTCATTATTCTGAAAATTGTTAAATAAAGGGAAAGAATTAAGCATGAATCCTGCCTTTCCCATATAAACTGTATTTTAGGGAGACCAAATATATGTTGAAGGGAAGTTTCTTTTTATAAAAGCATTTCAGCAAATATATGGATGACAGAATTAGAATATCACCATTTTGTAAACCTTAATTAATATATGTAAGTAATGATAATCAATAACTACTAACAGCACATATACCACTTGCACATACACATATACACACACACACAACAACCCCAAATAAAAAAGACCACCAACACTAAATTTTGATGGAATGTGGAGCACCTAGGACTTTCATACATTGCTGTTGGAAATGAAAAATGATACAACCACTTTGAACTGTTTGACAGTCTCTTTTGAAGTTAAATAATAATTTTCATTTCCAAGTACTTACTGACAAGAAATTAAAATGCCCACAAAAGGGTGTGCATAAGAATGTTCAGGGCTGGGCATAGTGGCTCACACCTATAATACCAGTGCTTTGGGAGGCCAAGGTGGGAGGATCACTTGAAGAGAAGTTTGAGACCAGCTTGGACAATATAGAGAGACCCCTTCTCTACAAAAGTACTAAAAAATTCCAGCCTGGGCAACATAGTGAGACCCTGTCTGTATAAAAAAATTAAAAAATTTAGCCATGTGGGGCGTTTTGCACCTGTAGTCCCAGTTACTCTGGAGGCTGAGGTGGGAGAATCACTTGAGCCCAGGATGTCGAGGCTCAGTGAGTCAGGATGGCACCACTGCACTCTAGCCTGGGCAACAGAGTGAGACCTTGTCTCTAAAACAGAAAAACGAAAAGTTCACAGCAGCTTTATTCCCAAACTATTATTCCCAAACAGTTCCAAACTGGAAACACCCCAAATGTCTATGAAAAGGAGAATGGATAAACAAATTATGGTATATTCACATAATGGAATATTACTTAGCAATAAAAAATGATGAACTAGTGCATTAATATATGCAACAACATGGAGATACATTTAAAAAACATTTTGTTAAGTTAAAGAAACTGGACATAAAATACTACATACTGTATTATTTCATTCATAGGAAGTCCAAGAATAGGCAAAACTATCTGCTATGGGTTTTTTTTTTTTTTTTTTTTTTAGTCAGAGTCTTACTCTGTTGCCCAGGCTGGAGTGCAGGGGGGTGCAATCTCAGCTCACTGCAACCTCCGCCTCCTGGGTTCAAGTGATTCCTGTGCCTCAGCCTCCTGAGTAGCTGGGACTAATGGTGTGTGCCTCCATGCCTGGCTAATTTTTGTATTTTTATAGAGGCGGGGTTTCCTCATGTTGGCCAGGCTGGTCTTGAACTCCTGACCTCAAGTGATCCACTCTCTTTGGCCTCCCAGAGTGCTGGAATTACAGGCATGAGCCACCGTGCCTGGCCTGCTATGGTTTAAATGCCTATGTCTCTCCAAAATTTGTGTTGAAATTTAATCTCCATTGTGGTGTTATTAAGAGGTGGGGCCATTTGGTAAGTGGGTAAGTGCTCTGCCCTTGTGAATGGGATTAGTGCCCTTATAAAAGAGGCTTCAGGGAGCTGCCTGGTCCTTCTGTCTCTTCTGCCATGTGGGAACACAGTGCCTCTTCCACTATGTGAGGTTGCAGCAACAAAGCACTACTCTTGGAAGCAGAGACAAGCCCTTAGCAGATACTGAATCTGCTGGTGCTTTGATCTTGGACTTCCCAGCCTTTGGAACTGTGATAAACACGTTTCTATTATTTATAAATTACCCAGTCTAGGGTATTTTGTGATAGTGGCATAAAATAACTAAGACACTATCTGTGGTGATGGAAATGAGAAAATAGTTGGCTGGACAGGAACTGACTATAAAGACCCATGAGAGAACTTTCCAGAATGAAGGAAATATTCTGTGTCTTGTTTTTGGAGGAAGCTACATGGGTGCACGCAATTGTGAAAACAAATTGAGCTGTTACTATCTGTGTATTTTAATTATAACTCAATTAAAAAGTGATAGATTTTATGTGCCTCCTGATGGGTGCACACAAAGTCACTTATGAAATACTACCAACATCTTTGAATCTGAATCTGATCAAGCTCCTAGATCTAAACATCAATTTACAGGAAATAGAGGGAATAAAAAAAAAACCTTATTTAATGACACCTTGGGGATGCGATCTGCAAAACTCAGACTGTGGGAATTATATTGTAGTACTTACACCAAGGTAGGGGCCCCTGTTCTGACCCTCCTCTGGCTGGACCCCTCTACTTAATATAGAATTAAACATTAATTTTAACCCCAAAGAAAAACACCATCAATACTTTTTTGTTTGTATCAACATATATTAATCATTAAAAAAGGAATCCTATTATGCATATTATTTTACAACTTGTTTTTTAAAAACAGTGCATCTTGGGGCATCCTCTTTTGTCAACATACAAGTCTACCTCATTCTTTTTAACATGGTATCAAATTGTATACGACAGTTTTTCTCAGCCTTTTAGACTTTTTTTCTTTTTTCTTTTTTGAGATGGAGTCTCACTTTGTCGCTCAGGCTGGAGTGCAATGGCATGATCTTGGCTCACTGCAACCTCCACCTCCCAGGTTCAAGCGATTCTCCTGCCTTAGCCTCTTGAGTAGCTGGGATTACAGGTGCCTGCCAGCATGCCCGGCTAATTTTTGTATTTTTAGTACAGATGGGGTTTCACCATCTTGGCCAGGCTGGTCTTGAACTCATGACCTCATGATCCACCCACCTCGGCCTTTCAAAGTGTTGGGATTACAGGTGTGAGCCACTGCACCCAGCATAGACATTTTTTCTTAATTATTACTGTCCCATGAAGTTTTAATACCACATATATACTATATATCTGTTTATATGCTTTACACATATCTATGATTTAGAAAAAAAAATTTCCCTCAAAAATCAATTTTCACCTCCTGGTTGCGATATTGCCCCTCTGTGAATGCATGATATAGGTATTCATATCCTATTTCATAAGTGTAGTACTTTTGATATTCCAATACTGCATTACCCATATTTATGCAGATATTTTGTTTCTGTAGGATATATTTCTAGAATTGAAAGGCTGTATTGAAAGTTATTAATATTTAATTGATATTGCTAAAGATTGTGCCAATTATATGCCAATCAACATATATTGAGAATCTGGCTTCAGTTTTTACACTTAAGTCACAAATCCATGTGAAATTTATTCTGGGAATAAGGTAAAGATCTAATTATCTTTCTCCTCTAAATCTAGTTCAATGTTTTCACTGGATTCATCTTTTTTTGATTTACCACATATTAAATTTGGTAAGTGCTCTTAGATATATTCAGGCTTTGAATTCTGTTCCACGACTGTTTGTTTATTCCATTACCATGCTATGTTTATTATTCTTGTTTTACACTTTATTATAATACAATTCCCCTTTATGAATTCTATTTTCTTGTTTTTTTTTTTTCATGTTTTCTCTCAATGAATTTTGGAGTAATTCTGTTTAGTCCCAAACAAGCAAACAAACAACAAAAACAGGCTCTTAAAATACTTTTGGGATTAATATTGGAATTTTACCAAATTTGTGAATTAACTTAGTGAGGCTGTAGAATGCTTTTAGAGTACATTACAGAGTTACATTTAAAATAAGACAGAGAAAAAAAGAAATAATGTTGATTTAATGATGTATACTTCTATATTAGAATACTTTGAGCTGTAAATGACAAAAATCCAGGTAAAACCCAAGGTTAAGTATAAAAGAGAGTTTATTGGCTCATTTAACAGGTAAGTCCAGTGGTAAAACTAGTCTTCAGGCATGTCCGGATCTCTGGGTTCAAACAATGTCATCAGGATTTGGTCTCTCTGTCTTCCAGCTCAGCTTCTTTAGCCTCAATATTAGACAAACCTCCATGTGGTAGCAAAGGTGGCCTGTCTGCTCTGTGTCTGTATGGTCTTTAGCACCTGCAGTATAACATCAGAGGGAGAGAAGCTTTTTTTTTTTAAAATAGTGTCAGCGGGCCGGGTGCGGTGGCTCACGCCTGTAATCCCAGCACTTTGGGAGGCTGAGGTGGGTGGATCACCTGAGGTCAGGAGTTCCAGACCAGCCTGACCAACATGGATTAACCCCGTCTTTACTAAAAATAAAAAATTAGCTGGGTGTGGTGGCACATGCCTATAATCTCAGCTACTTGGGAGGCTGAGGCAGGAGAATCACTTGAACCTGGGAGGCGGAGGTTGCGGTGACCTGAGATTGCGGTGAGCCGAGATTGCGCCATTGCACTCCAGCCTCGGCAACAAGAGTGAAACTCCGTCTCAAACAAAACAAAACAAAACAAAACAAAAATTAAATAAATAGTGCCAGCAAAAGTACCAATGATGTTTCTCATTGGTCAGGTCTGAATCAAGTGTAGGAATGGGGGCAGGGTGGGTAGTTGGGAATCAGTCCCACTTGAACCAGCTAAGGCTGGTGAGTGGTGGTTTCCTGAAAGGGACATGGAGCAACCAAAAAATCAGGAATTATACACCATAATACCTATTTATTTATTTATTATACATCATAATACCTATTTATTTATTTATTAGATGGAGTCTCGCTCTGTCGCCCAGGCTGGAGTACAGAGGTGCGATCTTGGCTTACTGCAACCTCTGCCTCCTGGGTTCAAGCAATTCTCCTGCCTCAGCCTCCTGAGTAGCTGAGATTACAGGCGCCCATCATCACACTCAGCTAATTTTTGTATTTTTAGTAGAGACAGGGTTTTACCATGTTGGCCGGGCTGGTCTTGAACTCCTGACCTAAGCTGATCTGCCTGCCTTGGCCTCCCAAAGTGCTGGGATTACAGGTGTGAGCCACCACGCCCTGCTGATAATACCTGTTTAGAAAAAGAGGATTTAAAAGCAACATTAGGAAATATTACTAAGTTGAAGTTCTAATACTATTTTTTAGATTATGAATTTATTTTAGGGCTAAAGGTGAAAAGAAACCAGGCCACTGGGCAGGAAAACATGATGATAGACATTAAAAAGTTACTTGTAATTGAACAATATTTGTTAGAATTATAATGCTTATTCTTGATGTTACTCTTCCTTCATTTCTTGATCTCATTACTACTTAGATTCTCCAAAACCTTGCTTCATAAATTTGTCCTGTTTTGCAGCTTAATCTTGCCTATTTTTTCCCCCTGCTCCTAAGGAACCCAATTCCCTACCTCCCTAAACAAATCAACAAGCCTCTCAATTCTACTGCTTTTTAAAGCTCCTCTTCTTATATTCATTGGCCAGTTGTTTAAAGTCATCAGTGATTTCCTTAATCATCAAATCCAATGGCCTTTACCCTCCTTGATGGCTTGCTGTCTCTGTAGTATTTGACAATATTGACTGAACGTTCCTTCTTGAAACCTGGAATCTTAGTTCCTGTGAAACCCACTCTCCTGATGTTTCTCTTAGCTTTCTGATGACTTTTTCTCTGTTTACTTTGTTGGTTTTTCTTCCTCACCTTCTTTATATGTGGGTGATTCTCAAGGTTCTGGCTTCAAACTGTTTCACTATTCACTCTTTTTTTTTTTGGCAGTTTCAAATACTTACTTTCAAAAGAAGGGTATACATCTTCTTCTTCTTTTTTTTTTTTTTTTTTAGATGGAGTCTTACTCTGCCCCCCAGGCTGGAGGGCAGTGGCTGCTTCCCCTGCTCAAGTGATTCTCTTGCCTCAGCCTCCCATGTAGCTGGGATTACAGGTGTGCACCACCACACCCGGCTAATTTTTGTATTTTTGGTACAGACGGAGTTTTGTCATGTTGGCCAGGCTGGTCTCGAATTCCTGACCTCAAGTGATCCATGTACCTCAGCCTCCCAAAGTGCTGGGATTACAGGTGTGAGCCACCGCACCCGGCCTACATCTTCTATTTAACTGCTTCTGACCAGTTCCTCTCCTAACACCTGTGTGATCTAATCTTAACTTGCCACTATCTAGAAAGATGGAGCTTAACTTCTTAACTTCCTCTAAAAAGATCTTTCCCTTCTGAATCCCATGGTACTTTTTTGTTTTTAAATGGCACTACTTTAAAACTTGCATTAGCTGCTTATGTGTAAGACTCGTCTTACTTTCTGACCTATAAACTCGCTTTTTTTTTTTTTTTAAGGAGATGGGGCCCCTGCTCTATAAACTTCTTTAAGAAGATTTTCTTCTTTTAAAACTTTTATTTTAGGTTTGGGGGTACGCATGAAGGTTTGTTGTAAAGATTATTTCATCACCCATGTATTAAGCCTAGTACCCCATATTTTTTCTGCTCCTCTCCATGCTCCCACCCTCCACCCTCAAGTAGACCCCAGTGTTTCTTGTTCCCTTAAGATTTTCTAATTCAACTCTGCATCTTCTATACTGTAAAGCATTGTGTTTTGTATTTTTTCATTTGTTTATTCAACATACATAAGCACTGACTCTGTATTGTGCTAGGAGCTGGGTAAGTGGTTAAAAAAAACCATGGTTTCTGCCCTCAGACAGTTTAGAGTCTCATGAAAATACATATTGTGATATATAATTAATAAAACTTTATTGAAAGAATGAATCTTACATCTTAAACTCCTTTTTCATCTTCTTTCCCCAAACTCCTGACCTACACTCCTGCACCCTTTTCCCTGATAAATCCCACAGATTTCTCAAACCCAACAGTTGAACTGGATTCATGTGCTATGGATACATATGAATAAGTTTGCCCCATGTTCAAGAAACTCACAATCAAGCACCTTCTCTCCCCAAACCTTCTGCTGATTTTAGTATCAATGTTACTACCTCCTCCTTATTACCAAGGGGAAATCTTGGTATTCTTTTTGACTTCTTCCTCTTTTTTCATACTTAATTCTTTAATTCAAACAATTATCCCTCTTGTTGAGGTCCTTTCACCTATAGCAGAGGTTGAAAATTAGTGACTCATGAATTGTATCTAGCCAGTAGAGGTGTTTTGTTTGTATAATATTATCGCAAATATGATTTTTCTGTTTCTCCTGAAAAATCAGAATATCTGGCAACACTGAATCCTTATTCTTGCAAGAACTGGCTGGAGTTTTAGATGGGACAGCTCAATCAAGTCTACCATTCTAATCTCTATCACTCCTTGCTTTCGTCACATTCAGTCCATTTCCTCACTTATGAAACTTTCTTAGTCCCTAATTTAGGCATTTGAGTTTGCCATCTCTGGCCTGTGTGATCATAGACTGTCAGTGGTGGAAGAGATATTAAAAGATCAACTCGTCTAACGGTCTTCTTCTTCCTCTCCCCACTCTTTAAGAGATGGAGAAAAGAGGTCTAAAGAGCTTACATTACCCAATCAATTTCATACAGCTAATGTGTAACAGGATTCTATAATATGCCATTAGATCCCCCCATATGGATCATGTGAAAGTTATAACTATATTTTCCCTTTGGTTTAGTTGCTAGGAACCTCAGAGCCCAATCTGTGGCACCCCTCTAGTAATTACATGGACCTTTTGGTATGAAGTTTTGGGGTATTAACATAACTCCTGGCTTTATTTTGTTTTCCATTTACCTTTGCCTCAGTTTCTCTTCCAATCATTTTCTCCTATGATAGTGTGTAGTTTTTCCCCAAGCATACTCAATCTTTTGTGAAAAAGGTGGGACATCAATACAGGTGTAAACTGTCCGGCTGTATTGTCTGGCTCCCAATTTCTTTCTTTCGCCTGTCATTCTCCTTCGGCTACTCACATTCTCTATTTTCCTTGACAGCCAAACTTCTTGAAAGAATTGTCTTCACATGCTGTGTCCACTTCATCCTGTCTTCTCAATTCACTGTAAACAGATTTAAAGTCTTCAATGCCTTCTTTGTTGCTATGATATTGATACCAAAATTATATTGTATTCGCTCATATATGCAGGACACAAAATGGTTTCCCTAAATTATCTCAACTATGAAAAAATATGCAGAAAAAAATTAATAGGTAATGCATGAAAATTTTGTTACTTCTGATGACTGGTGAGATTTATTTTCTTTTAAAAAGTTTTCCACAATTTTAAAAACAAGCGCATTAGAACACATCTCGATGTAAATTAGAAATTCTCAACTTACATTTTCTAAAAGGAGGCAGAAAACTAGAGAAGCGACAATGAGGAGCCACTGGGCCACACTTCATTTCACCTTAAGACAGACTCAGAGAAAAACAAAGAGGGTGCGACTCAGATCCCCGGGGCCAGCGGCTGGGCCAAGGGGCACGACTGGATAACCTATTGTGAGGAAAATCTTGAGAGAGCCCTCACGACCCTTTAGCACATCCTAAAAGACCTCTGAACTTCTCTGCCTCTCCCGCTAACGGCTGCAAACCGCAGATAACGGTCAATCGCCTCCGGTTGTCCTGGTAACAGCCAGCAACGACAATCCCGCCTCCCTAACTCCTCCCAGAATACTGTGCGTCTTCTGCTTCACTTCCAGGTTCGGAGGACCGACTTCTTCCGGAAGTATCTGCCTGCCAGTCACCTGGCGTGTTCTGGCTGGGTGGCTTTGGTAGACAGAGTGTGGCGTATCGTTGGGCAGGGTCCTGGGGACCCTTTTGTTCTTTTCGCCTTTTAACGGGACTGGAAAGCTAAGCAAAGGCTTTACTCTCAGGGAATTTATTGTTGGTCGTTGATAGATGAATTGGACGTTAGTTTTTAAAATGTTTTGGTGGGGTTGGCAAATTTTGATTGCTGAGTGACAGTGGTGGGTAAAATTCATCTTAGAATTGTAGCAGGCTGTCTTAGTAGCCTTTAGATTAAATTGGTTTTAAGTGTTAGCAGGCAGTTTCAGCAGCCAGGCCTGTAGAGAATTATATTTTTCAAGTGATATTTGTGACCTGAATGTTTTCTCCCTCTGGCCTCTCCACTTTTTAATAGGTATGACAAAAATGGCCCGATTTATATGATCAACTTTCACAGCTGAAAGGTGGTAAACTCTTTACAATTATATGTAATTTTTTTTTTACTGTGATAGATTTATAAAATTGTAAATAATTTAGTTCCCATGAAAAAGCAATTATTTTTGCTTTAGAAAATGAAGGCTGAAAAAACCCCCAAAACACAAAACCTCCAAATCCTACCCATTTAAAGACAACCAGTGTGAATACTTTGTAGGAATCTTCCAGACCCTTTCTATGAATTATAGTAAGTACAAATTCAAAATGGAATCATACTGTATATGCTACTTTGGAACTTAAAAAACTTTTTTTTTTTTCCAGACAAAGTTTCACTGTGTTGCCCAGGCTGGAGTGTAGTGGCCTGATCTTGGCTTACAGCAGCCTCTCCGCCTCCTGGGCTCAAGCAATTCTCCTGCCTCACTCTCCTGAGTAGCTGGGATTATAGGCGGTGCCACCACACTCAGCTAATTTTTCTATTTTTAGTAGAGATGAGGTTTCACCATGTTGGTCAGGCTAGTCTCAAACTCCTGATCCCAAGTGATCTGCCCGCCTCAGTCTCCCAAAGTGCTGGGATTACAGGCATGAGCCACCTGTGCCCGGCCTGAAATTTTTTTTTTTTTTTTTTTCCCGAGCTGCTGTCTCGCTCTGTCGCCCAGGCTGGAGTGCAGTGGCACAATCCCAGCTCACTGAGGCAGGAGAATCACTTGAACCTGGGAGGCGGAGGTTGCAGTGAGCCGGGATGGCGCCACTGCACTCCAGCCTGGGCAACAGAGCAAGACTCCGGCTCCAAAAAACCCAAAAAATTTTAATGAACATATTTTGTTTAAAAGAGACACTTAACGTGGTCATATATGTTCCATTATACCTCTTGTTGGATATTTAAACAATTGATGTCTTCCCCCACTCCTTTTTTTTTTTTTTTTTTTTTTTTTGAGGAGGAGGAGGTGTCTTGCTGTATCACACAGGCTGGTCTTGAACTTCTGGGCTCAGGCAGTCCTCCTGCCTCAGCCTCCCAAATAGCTATGATTACATGCCACTGGCCTGGCCATTTTTGCTCTCAATTAGTGCTACAATGGAAAAATGAAAATCCTTATAGCTAAATCTTTGCCCTTGCTCTAATTTCTTTGTGGTAATTCTTTTTCTTTTTAAAACTCATTTGTATTTGCACTTCATTATCTCTTCCTTAATGCCTTTTTATTCCATACTTTATACTGTATACAGATGAAGTTACACATGACATCCAAAGCCCACTTTATTTTTTAAAGTTGATTTTTCTGATTATAAAGGTAATATATGCTTATTGAGGAACATTAGAAAATTTCAGAAGAATGTAACAAGAAAATTCCAATACCTAGACCGCCATTGATACTGTGATATGATTTTTTTCCCTCTGTTTCTTCAACAATCAGTATTGAAAGAGTGTTAGCTGATTTAGTAAGGAAATGTTGCAGCTTTTGGTTTGTACTTTTTTACTTATTCCTGTAGCTGAAGGGTGTTGCAAATAGTATCCAGAAATAAAGCCACATACCTACAACCAACTGATCTTAGACAATGACAACAAAAATAAATAATGAGAAAAAGACACTCTTTAATAAATGGTGCTAGACAAAGTGGATAGACATGCAGAGGAAGAAATTGGACCGCTTTCTTTCACCATATACCAAACTTAACTCAAAATGGATTAGAGTTAAATTTAAGACCTGAAACAATAAAAACCCTAGAAGGAAACCTAGGAAAAAGTCTTGTGGACACTGACCTAGGCAAAGAATTTATGAGCAAGTCTTCAAAAGCAATGCAACAAAAACAAAAACAGACAAATGAGTTTCATTGTGCTAAAAAGCTTCTGCATAGTAAGATAAATAAATAATCAAATAACCTACAGAATGGACGAACATATTTACAAACTATGCATTCAACAAAGGACTAATACCCAGAATCTACAAGGAACTCAACCAGAAAAAACCAAATAATCCTATTCAAAAGTAGGCAAAGGACAGGAATAGACATTTCTCAAAAGAAGACATACAAGTGGCTAATAAACATGATAAAATTCTCAGCATCACTAATCATCAGAGAAATGCAGATTAAAACCACGGTGAGATACCATCTCGCACCAGTCTGAATGACTATTATTAAAAAGTCAAAAAAACCTGATATTGATGAGAATTCAGAAAAAAGGGATTGCTTATACACTGTTGGTGGGAATGTAAATTAGTACAACCTCTGTGGAAACTCGTATGGAGATTTCTCAACTAAAAATAGAACTACCATTTGACCCACCCAGCAATCTCACTACTGACTACCCAAGGGAAAACAAATTATCACTGGGTGTGGTGGCTCGTGCTTGTAATCCTAGAGCTTTGGGAGGCTGAGGCAGGAGGATCACTTGATGACAGGAGTTTGAGACCAGCCTGAGCAATACAGCAAAAAACCTCCATCTCTGCAAAAAATTAAAAAGTTAACCAGACATGATGGTGCATGCCAGTGGTTCTAGCTACTCGAGAGACTGAGGTGGTAGGGTTGTTTGAGCCCAAGAGTTCAAGGCTGTGGTGAGCTATGATTACACCACTGCACACCAGCCTGGGTGACAGAGCAAGAACCTGTCTCTGAAAAAAAAAAAAAAAAAAAAAAGAAATTGTATGACAAAAAGACGAAGACATAGAACCAACCATCAACCTAAGTGTCCACCAACAGATGGTTAAATAAAATGTGGTATGCATACACCGTGGAATACTATGCAGCCATAAAAATAATGAAATGTATTTTGCAGCAACATGGATGGAGCTGGGGGCCATTATCCTAAGTGAAATAACTCAGAAGCAGAAAATCAAATACCACATGTTCTCACTTATAAGTGGAAGCTAAAGATTGGGTGCACGTGGAAATACAGAGGGGAATAATAGACACTGGGGATTCCAAAAGTGGGGAGAGTGGGAGGGAAAGGGTGAGGGTTGAAAAATTAACTATTGGTTACAATGTTGACTGTTTGGGTGATGGGTACACTAGAAGCCCAGACCTCACCACTACATAATATATCTGAATAATAAACCTACACATAAACCACCTGAATCTATGTATAAAAAAAGAAACCATGAAAAAAAATCCAAATAGTATTTCAAATGTGTGTAGGCTATGGTCCATTTCTAGGCATATCTAGCCTTCCTTCAGTATTCCACACTAATCACACTGAATTGTAATGGCTTAGTTTTCCATATGTGTATGTTTTAGTTCTATAACTGGATTGAAAGCTAGTTGTGCGGTCCTAGATAAATTATTGAATTTTGCTGAGCCCACTTTCTTTATCTGCAAATTAGAGATAATACTTTGCAGGGTTGTAGTGAGGATTAGAAATAATGTATCCAAGGTGAGTTTAATTAAAAAGTAGTTACTTTGTTTTTGACTTCTGGCTTTAGCAGTCTATGTACATAGGAGGTGTTTGTATTTTTATAATATTCCAAATGAATGACTATACTAGCATCCCACCCAGTTTAGATATTTACTGAGCATATATGACACATAAAGCACTGTTCATAACTGTAAAGGCCTGGTGAGCCTATATTATTCAGATATGTTTCTTACATAAACCACATGCTGCTTTTCATCTTTAGCAATTTTCTTAGTCATCTGTTTCCTCAGTCTCTTAACACCTTGCCTGACCCATTAGTAGGTGCTGAATAAATGTGTGAGCTGAGTGGAATAATTTAGTAGGAAAAGAGAAACACAAATTGGATAAAACCTGGCAGGCCACGATGAAAATGATTAATAGGTATAAAGTACTTTGTACATTGGGAGATCAGGAGACATTAATTTTGATTAAGGTATCTGGGAATGCCCTGTGGAGTAGGCAGATTTGACCTGGGCCCCAATAATAGGGGCTGAGGCAAGGAGCTTAAAGATGGAAATAACAATGTGAGTTAAGGCTGAGAGGTAGAAGTAAACACGGTGCGCTTTGTTATCAGGGAGTTATTGGTCGGGGGGAGTGCAGAAGAGTAGGGTAAGTGAATGGGTACAGATGGGAAGAAAAAATGTCATTGATCCTACATTTTGAGGATTTTGATGTGACTCGTCACTCTTTATAGTTTTAAAATGTTTCTGAAAAATACTGCTTTCAATATGGCCTGAGACATCCTTGGGCTGAGTGGATCTGAGGGATGGCAGGGGTCGGGAAAGTGGCGGGCCAGCGATGACAACTAGCCTGTCCCTGAAGAAAGCCGGGAGTGGCAGGATGGCCGAGACCTTCGGCGGCACAAGAGCACTTAGTGGCCAATATTTGCCCCGAGGTGAGGAAGGAGTGTCTGCGAGGAGGCGGGACACCCTTAGCAGCTCAGCAGGCAGCAGGAAGCGGCAGAACAACGCTTGTAAAGGCCTGTCACCCACACTGGGTGGGCAGCAGCGAAGTCCTCGGCAGCCCGGGTGTTGCCTTTGAGGGAAGTCGCAAGACGCAGCTCCGCCCAACAGCATCTGTCCCCGCGCCCCTCTCCCCGCCCCTCCCCCTACCCCCTCTCCCCGCCCCTCCCCCTACCCCCTCTCCCCGCCCCTCCCCCTACCCCCTCTCCCCGCCCCTCCCCCTACCCCCCCCCCTCCCCGCCCCTCCCCCCTACCCCCTCTCCCCCACCCCTCCCCCTACCCCCTCTCCCCACCCCCTCTCCCCGCCCCGAGTCCCTCGCCCCGCCCCTCGCCCCTCTCCCCGCCCCTCGCCCCTCTCCCCCGCCCCTCGCCCCTCTCCCCGCCCCTCGCCCCTCTCCCCGCCCCTCGCCCCTCTCCCCGCCCCTCGCCCCTCTCCCCGCCCCTCGCCACTCGCCCTGTTCCCCGTACTCCCGGTCTGGTTCAAAGCTCCCTCCCGCCTAACGTCTTCAGCCCAGCCTGGCTGCCCTTCTTCCCTGCGGAGGGAGGGCCTGGGCGGTCGGGTTGGCGGGAGGGAGGTTACCTTTCCCGGTCTCGCTCCGGCCGCCCGAGCCGGAGAGAAGCAGCGGCGAGGTCTGCGGGCAGCATGGCGGGAGCTCCGTACGAGCGCGGGAGGGGCCCCGCGGCAGGGGAGCAGCTGCAGCAGCAACACGTCTCTTGCCAGGTCTTCCCCGAGCGTGTGGCCCAGGGGAATCCCCAGCAAGGGTTCTTCTCCAGCTTCTTCACCAGCAACCAGAAGTGCCAGCTTAGGCTCCTGAAGACGCTGGAGACAAGTAGGAGCCATGACCTGGAGGCTGGGGTTCGGCCGAATGGGTCTGAGACCGGGTGGGCGAGGAAGGGCCTGGGCAACACCTGGCCAGCGGCTGCAGTTTCAGTCTCGGGGCTGAGTGAACCAGGTTCAGCACAGAGTGTAGGCAGACAGGGCATCATGGGGGCTGGGTTGGGCGCCTGGGGCTCAGTTTTCCCACCAGAGGAGGCGCTGAGACCCTTTTCGTCGCTGTTTTTGGCTTGGGGAATGAGTTTGTCTGCCCTTTTTTGTCACTCACTGTTGTGACACATCCTCCGATTTCTTACATAAGTTATGCAGCCACATTGTGACTTCAGGGTAAGGGTGAGGCCGAGTTTTAAAGAGCCATCGAGGTTAATTAAGGCATACAAAGTCTGTAAAAATGTAATTAAAACATACAAAGGCTGTAAAAATGTAAAAATAGTTTTGCAAACCTATCCTTCCTTGGAAGGGGTTCTTAGCCTTCATGCATGAATGGGCTTCAGAGCGTAGAAATCCCTGAAATGGTCTGTGAAATCGTGCGTGTGTGTGTGTGTATGTGCCTAAGTGCATTTCTTTTTCTTTCTTTTTTTTTTTCGAGACGGAGTCTTGCTCTGTCGCCCAGGCTGGAGAGCAGTGGCGCGATCTCGGCTCACTGCAAGCTCCGCCTCCCAGGTTCACGCCATTCTCCTGCCTCAGCCTCCTGAGTAGCTGGGACTACAGGAGCTCGCCACCACGCCCTGCTAATTTTTTGTATTTTTAGTAGAGCCGGGGTTTCACCGTGTTAGCCAAGATGATCTCGATCTCCTGACCTCGTGATCCATCCGCCTTGGCCTCCTAAAGTGCGGGATTACAGGCGTGAGTCACTGCGACCAGCCCTAAGTACATTTTTTTTTGTGGGAGAGAGAGTTTATAGCTTCATTATATTCTCAAAGAGGCCAACAACCCCACAAAGGTTAAGAACTGCTGTGGGTTAAACAGGAACACAACTGCCCATTGACAAATTTCTCTCCAGTAGCAGAGACATTGCACTAGAGAAGATTTCTTAATTCCTTTACATTGACATAGACTTAGTGTACTTTCAGATACATTTGGAAAATTAGTCTTAAACGTACTTGTCCCAAAGCAAGGTTACTATTTTATAGTTGGTCAGTCACAGGTCAAAAGTCAACCACGGAAAGATTTTCCAACCTTCTTGGGATTACCTGCTTGTAGAGACTCAGGGAGGTAGGAGGGGGAAGGGGAGGCCAGGGTAAAAGGGGAGAGAATGATGATATTGTATTTACTATACAAATATGTATTGAGTGCCTCCCAGGTTTTGGTGGGGGAAGTAGAAAGATAGCACCTTGCCTGGAAGGTGCTTCAAAGTGGAATAGAGTGGAAGGAGTGTGGGTTGCAGAGTTAGATGTGGGTTCAAATGCGGATCCCTTTCCTCAGATGTGGAAGAGTGACTTAACTTCTCTGATCCTCATTATTCTTATTGTAAAAAAAGAGAAGGGGAAAAATACCTCTTTTAGGGTTGTTGTGAAAAATAGATTTTATGGGGCTGGGTACGGTGGCTCATGCCTGTAATCTCAGCACTTTGGGGAGCCAAGGCAGGGGGATCGCTTGAACTCAGATGTTTAAGACCAGCCTGGGCAATATAGGGAGACCCTGTCTCTACAACAAATAAAAAAATTAGCTGATGTGGTGGCTCGTGCCTGTAGTCCCAGCTATTTAGGAGGCTGAGGCAGGAGATTTGCTTGAACCCAGGAGGCTGAGGCTGCAGTGAGCTATGATTGCATCACTGCACTCCAACCTGGGCAACAGAGCAAGACCTGTCTAAAAAAAAAAAGTATTGATTTTATGAATGTAAAGTACCAGCATATCAGGAGCTGAGCTGAATAAATGGTAGCTGTTTTTATAGTGGAAGGGCCACACAGTGGAGGAAGAGTAGAAATAGATAGGATGTGAGGAAGGTGGGGTGCTGAACATGAGCCCCAGTAGGAATCAATGGACCTCAATCTTCCAAGGGCAGGGTGGCTGGGAGGGCCTGTTGGTGGTATTAAAGTGTCAACCTGCAGCTTTAAAATCCTGTCTCTGCGTGGGGCATGGTGGAGGAAACCAGTCCTCATGGGAGACTTTTTTTTTTTTTCACCAAAACAATTTTATTCTAAATATTGCTGCAGGTCCTTTTTGAAGTACTAAACCAAGGTGCTGCCTGCATTTTTTTTTTTTTTTTTTTAAGTATGAGGACTACAGACTTTTGAAACTGTTTTAACTTTGTAAAATTCTCCTAGTTGCATGAATAATAATGTGCTTAATATGGTACCTGCTACCTGGTATTCACTCAATTAATAATACTTATTGTTAACAATAATTATTCTACTGTGAACACTCTTGCAAGGGGCAGTTTGGTAAAGCAGTAACCTATACCTGACTTTCTCATCTCACATTTCTTTCGCCTATTTTTGTCTTCAACCTTTTTTTTAAACATTAGTTTCTTTTTCACTTTTTTTGGGTTACGTCATATAATTGGCTGTGTATTTATACTCTCAGACAAGATGCCTATGGGAAAAGTTAATATCAGAGGCATTTGGGTTCCTTGTACTTTCCTGTAGTAGTCACGGGCCCATAGAGTCTTAGATGTGGAAGGGCCCTGAGGAATCGTATAGGCCTCCCTGTCCCCTTACAAGGAAACCGCTGTGCCATTGCTGGCCAGATACTCCACAGACCTCTACTGGAACACAGTTACCTGTTCCCTGAGGCTCTTTCAATCTACTGTTTATTGTTTCACCAGCTTTAATTGTTGGAGAAAAATCCTTTCTCTTACTGAGCTGAAATCTGCTGCGTGTAACTTCCATACTTTGGTCCTTGTTCTGCCCTTTGAAGAAATATTAACTGAATCTAGTCCCACATGGCACCCCTTCAATACTTGAAGCTACTGTGGTCCTAGTTAAGTCTTCTGTCTCCTTTCCAACCCCCTAAATCCTTTCTTGCTTCTTACTGGGAAGTAGTCCTGTAGTACCCTAGTCACTATCCCCTGTGGAAGAGCTTCAGTGGCAGGTCCCGTTTAGAACGTGGTAGTACTCAGCATGGGACATGGTGTTGCCAGTATGGTCTGACCAGGACAGAACAGTGTGGCTACTGGCTTCCCCAAATCTAGGTACTGTGCTGTTGTTCACTTTTTTTTTTTTTTTTTTTTGAGACGGAGTCTTGCTCTGTCGCCCAGGCTGGAGTGCAGTGGTGTGATCTGGGCTCACCGCAAGCTCCGTCTCCCGGGTTCACACCATTCTTCTGCCTCAGCCTCCTGAGTAGCTGGGACTACAGGCGCCCGCCACCACGCCCGGCTAATTTTTTGTATTTTGGTAGAGACAGGGTTTCACTGTGTTAGCCAGGATGGTCTCAATCTCCTGACCTCGTGATCCGCCTGCCTCGGCCTTGCAAAGTGCTGGGATTACAGGCGTGAGCCACCGCGCCCAGCACTGTTGTTCACTTCTAAGGAATGTGGCCGTAGATTCCCTCAGTCTTTTGGTATATATCGTAATACAACGTGTTTGATCATTTAACTAAACATGAACTTTAAAAGCATAGTTGATACTGTCTAAGATGCTTAGTAGTACCATCTTTGTATTTGTGTTAGTGTTTTTTTTCAGTACAAACTTGCTTTGATGTTAATTTAAACTTGGCCTCTCATGTCAATTTTTACCAATTTTAAGATAAGATTACTTTTTTTTGAGACAGTCACTCTGTCTTCCAGGCTGGAGTGCAGTGGTGTGATCTCAGCTCACTGTAACGTCTGTCTCCCTGGTTCAAGCGATTCTCATGCCTCAGCTTCCCAAGTAGCTGAGACTACAGGCATGTGCCACCATGCCCAG
Source organism: Macaca thibetana thibetana (assembly GCF_024542745.1). NCBI lineage: Eukaryota > Metazoa > Chordata > Mammalia > Primates > Cercopithecidae > Macaca > Macaca thibetana. The sequence goes on from NC_065588.1 coordinate 54,261,089, forward strand.
CTGATTTTTGTATTTTTAGTAGAGATGGGGTTTTGCCATGTTGGTCAGGCTGGGCTTGAACTCCTGGCCTCAAATGATCCACCTGCCTCAACCTCCTAAAGTGCTGGGATTACAGGCATGAGCCACTGCATCTGGCCTGTGAGTTACTTTTTGATAATATCTTACACTGCTATTTGGGTAGTTTAATTGGTGCTACTTTTCCAATTAGCTTACTTAATTAAATCAATATCTTTTTTAGATCCGTATGTCAAACTTCTGCTTGATGCTATGAAACACTCAGGTTGGTAAGTAACTCTTTTTGAACTGCTGCTCTGAGATCTGGCTGCTGAAAACAAAAACCAAGTTCTCTTCTTAAGAGAACTGCTTAGGATTTCTCTGAGGTCACGAAGTCTTTTCCATAGGGTAAATAGAGGTAATTGGCTGCATTGTTTCCAGGCAGGCCTTGTTCTCTTTGGACATCTTCTGCCCTAACTAATGTTCTTTTTTTTTTTTGAGACAGAGTCTCGCTCTTGTTGTCCAGGCGGGAGTGGGCAGTGGCGCTGTCTTGGCTCACTGCAACCTCCCTCTCCCAGGTTCAAGCAATTCTTCTGCCTCAGCCTCCCGAGTAGCTGGGTTTACAGGCGCACATCACCATGCCCGGCTAATTTTTGTATTTTTAGTAGAAATGGGGTCTCACCACATTGACCAGACTGGTCTCAAGCTCCTGTCCGCAAGTGATCCACCCACCTTGGCCTCCCAAAGTGCTGGGATTACAGGCGTGAGCCACTGCTCCAGCCCAGCTCATTTTCTAGCTCTTACCATTCACCTTGGGTGATTAGTAAAGACAGTACTCAAATTTTTCTTGTAAGTAATTACCAATCCTGGCCTTTCTGCTACACCAGCCTGAGCATTGTTTTTAATGGAAAAGAACTCTCAGCTTGTTATCTAGGAACCTTGCAGATGTTGTATAACTTTGAGGGGTTTAAAGGAAGTGACTTCTGACATCTAGTTCTTAACATTCTGGCCCAAGGGCAGGAACTCCAGCATACTTGCAATATGGCCATAATCAGTTGAACAAATGTTTTGTGGAATTATATCTATAGAATTTGAACTAGGATGCATTTTGCGTACAACCTCCTTATTTTACAGGTGAGATAACTGAGTCTTGAAGATGTTAAGTTTCTTTCCCAAGGTTTCCTATGTGTTAGTAGTAGAGGGGATTTACTGTATGGTGGAGGGTCTCCTGAGTCCTGGCCCAGAGCTGTTTGCCACATACACACTGTTTCTGGACATTGTCTCTTTAATCTGTTCTTGCCTTTTAGTGCTGTTAACAAAGATAGACACTTTTCTTGCGAAGACTGTAATGGAAATGTCAGTGGAGGTTTTGATGCTTCAACATCTCAGGTAGGCATTATTGCCAAATTGTTTCCTTCCCTTTAATCCTCTCTCTTGATATTTTTTGAGCATCTTCCACATGCTTGGCATTCTGTTTGGTAGACTTTGTGTAGGACTAAAAAAGTGAATTAGTTATCCTTACTCTAAGGAGTTTACTCTTAAAATCTCTTAAGGAGTTTATAACCTTACAGGAAAGATAAGACATGAACACAGATAATTATAAAATGAGGCAGGCTAAACCATTTTAGATGGGCTTGGTTACCACAGTGGGACAGTGATGTGATTGATTGAAAGATGCCAGCAGATTCAACTAGAGGATATAAAGCCTCCTTAGGGGCAGAGCAGGGGCAGCATGAGCAAAAGTGCATGCTAGGAAACTGCATGGCATGTGTAGGGAATGGCATATTGTCTAGTTTATCTCGAGGGGAGGAACACGTGGGGAATAAGGGAAAATAGGATTGGAAAGAAATGTAAGCCATATTTTGGGAGGCCTTGAATGCTAAACGAAAGGGTTTTACCTTTACATGGTGAGAAGTGATACTGCCTGTGAAAATCTTTCATTAGGGGAGTTTTCTTATCTGTACAGTATGGACAATGATTTTATGAAATGATTATTTTATGGAATGATTATGAGAATTAAATGAGATATTTCTTATAGAGTTGCTTATCTTAGTACCTGGCCCATAGTAAGCATGCAATAAATTTTATTATTAGTTTTAAGTCATCAGAGGGTTTCGACAGAGTCTTGGAGGTGGTAGATAATGTCATGTGATGAGGGTAAATGATGGTGTTATAAGTAACTGTTTCCCACCTGAATGTATAATTCATATTTAACTACACTTAACTGTTTCCTGCTGGATAATTTTATATGTATTTAGGTTATTTATAGCATTTTTACAGTAATCATGGGAAGTGGCAATATAGAACAAGGGTAAGAAGTTTAGATTTTGGAGTCAGACTTGAGTTCAAATCTTAGTTTCCCTGCTTATTATCCGTGGGGCTTGGGCAAGTATTTTTCTTCTTCTCAGTTTCCTCATTTGTAAACTGGTAGTCACAATACCTATAGCTCTCAAAATGGCTCTGCATAAGTTCACCCCCTTCCCGGTCCCCCCAGGGTTAAATAGAGTGCACATCTTGAACTTTCATCCTAATTCTCAGCAGTGTTGAACACAGTTGGGCACCCTCCCCTTTTATTTTATTATTATTATTATTTTTAATTATTATTATTTTTGAGACAGAGTCTCACTCTGTCGCCCAGGCTGGAATGCAGTGACGCAATATGGGCTCACTGCAACCTCCGCCTCCTGGGTTCAAGTGATTCTCCTGCCTCAGCCTCCTGAGTAGCTGGGATTGCAGGCATGTGCCACCACGCCCAGCTAATTTTTGTATTTTTGGTAGAGACAGGGTTTCGCTGGCCAGCCTGGTCTTGAACCCCTAACCTCAGGTGATTCCCCCACCTTGGCCTCCCAAACTGCTAGGATTATAGGTGTGAGCCACCATGCCTGGCCTTTTTTTTTAAGTGAAAATTTTTATTATGAAGTATCTCATTCATACAGAAGAGTAAAAAACCTGTATGTCCGCTTTCAGTAATAATAAAGTGCACACCTATGTAACCGCCACCCAGACTAAAGAAAAAGAACATTACTAGGACTTCAGAAACCTGTGTGGTCCTCTTGAATCAGGTCCTTTTCCCTTCCTTAACCTGATTTTTGTAGTAACCATTCCCTGCTTTTCTGAATGACTTTACCATCTACATATACAGTCCAACAGTGTGTTATTTAGTTGACTGCTTTTGAGCTTCATACATGATATACTTTGAGTTTTATGTAGTATTTTGTAGTATTATGAAATTGTGTAGTAGATAGTCTCCAACTTACTTCCCACGTTCAACATTAGTGAGATTCTTTCTTGTCATTGTGTGTACCTCTCTGGTTTATTCAGTTTCCCTGTTATATAGTATTTATGCTGTTGTGTGTTTGTACTACAGTTTACTTTAATATTGATTGTTTCCAACTTTATTATTATGAACAATGCTGCTATAAATATTCTTGACCTTCACTAGTGGTACACATTGCAAGAGTTTCTCTAAGTATATGCTCAAGAGCAGAATTACTGGGTCATATAGTTTGTGTACACTTGACTTCAGCTGTTAATGCCAAACACTTTCTTTGGTTTCTAGTATGCAGCATTCTTCTGGTTGCTCCTTTGCTAGCTTACTTTCCTCTGCCAGCATTTAAATGTTGAAGTCCCTCAATCCTTGGTCATAGAGCCCCTTCTTTTCTTACTCTGTACTCTGCCAAGGAGGTCTCATCAGTTTTCTGGGGTCAAAGCTCATTTTTAAGAACTCCACATTCCATATATCCAAGTGCCCATTTAACATCTCTACTTGAGCATCTTTTTATTTATTTATTTATTTATTTTTATTTTTAGTGAAAATAAATTTTTTTGGGGACAGGGTCTTGCTCTGTTGCCTAGGCTGGAGTGCAGTGGCGCAATCATGGCTTACTACAGCCTTGAACTCCTGGGCTCAAGCGATCCTCCCATCTCAGCCTCCTGAGTAGTTGGGACTACAGGTATGCATCACTGGATCCAGCTAACTTTTAAAATTTTTTGTAGAGATGAGGCCTCATTATGTTGCCCAGGCTGGTCTTAAACTCCTGGCCTCAAATGATCCTTCCGCCTTAGCCTCCCAAAGTGCTGGGATTACAAGCGAGAGCCACGGTTCCCCGCCTACTTAAGTGTCTTGAAGACACTTTAGACTTGAAATGTGTGAGTCCAAATTCATGATTCCCCAGTGAGGATGGTGCATGAATACATCATTAATCTACGTACTGCTATAGTCCAGAGAGAAGAGAAGGGAGAAGTTAGTCACTGGGCGAGGCAATTGGAGCATGTACACTTAGGACTGGGACTTGTCCCATGGGTAGGTGTGCGGCCAGTGGAGAAGAGTGGGTAGAGATATTCCAGGCAGGTGAGCTTGTCGGGGAGAGGTGAGGTCATGTGGGAGAGAAGATCGAGTCTATGAAAGGAAATTTTAGAAATCACTGAACTTCTTTTATTTTGGTGTCTCCTAGATAGTTTTGTGCCAGAATAACATCCATAATCAGGCCCATATGAACAGAGTGGTCACCCACGAGCTCATTCATGCATTTGATCATTGTCGTGCCCATGTCGACTGGTTCACCAACATCAGACATTTGGCGTGCTCAGAGGTGAGTTTTATTGTATTTTTCTCCAGAACACTCTATGCTTGAATATTTTATTCAAGTGTAATTTATTTAAATGTATTCCTTTTCCTACTGTCATAGCTCTACCTTAGTCTTGAATTTCTGTTTTTAACTAACATTGAATACCATTTTTGATATACAGCTAGAGAAATTTAAACTATATTTTTAGAAGTCTGTTAACTATATCCTGTAAGTCCTAATAATAGTGATGACTGACTTTAATAAGCTATTAGTTTTTTCCTGTGGGATACATTTTATAATGTGAAAAAATAATAATTAACATTTACTGAGGGCTATATTCCAAACACTGTTCTGTTTGCACAGATTCTTATTTAATCTTCACAATAACCCACTGAGGTAGATATACTATTATTGTCCCTGTTTTATGTATGTGGAAAGTGAGACAGTTGTTTAGATTCCAAAGTTAGTAAGTGGCAGAGGCAGGATTACAACCAGTATTTTTAACTAGCTTGCCCATCTGCCTTCCATAGAGTTCCTTGCTTGCCCTAGAGTAAAACATGCTCGTTTCAAAAATACAACATGAAAAGATATTTATTACTAAGCACGTTGGATTGCTCGGAATATGCTCCTAGAGAGAGCGTATTCTGCATATGCATATACTTGGGTGTCATTAATTGAAGAGTTGATTAAAATAATCTAAATCTCAAGCCTATACTTCATAACTTAGATTATTTTCCCTTTCTCTTGAAATTAATATGTAGCCCCCCTGCATCTAATTAGAATTCCAATTATTTGGAGAATAGACTGAAACCTGAGTTTTTAAATAGGTCTCTCTCTTGGGTGCTGTGAGAATTAATGCCTTGTAGCTAAAGTGTGTTAAGTACTTTGAGCTCCTCAGAGGAATGAGGCCATAATATTGTAGAAGGAACACGAAGTGGACCATTCTGTTAGCAATGAATTAGCAAAAATGTGGTCAGGCTGCCTGTAGAATCTATGTGGGTTGTTCTAAGACTTTTTCATTCATTAAAGTATAGTAAATCTGAAAATATGTCCTAATTTCAGGCTGTCATGCTCATAGCATGACCGGTTTGGAATGTTCTTGATTCTTTGTATTTTGTATGGCTTCATTTTTCATAGGACAATCAAGTCCCTAGAGGAAGGTCCTGAACTTATACAGGTTTGAGGGAAGCTGCAAGAGAGATTCGGGCTAGGGTTGGGAGGGTCATATCCTCAAAGTGTCTCAGATATTAATGCATTCCATTTTAAGCTCACTTTGAAACTCAGTTTATTTCAAGAATGCTTTCTTGAAGTACTTTTTAGTAATTTCTACAAGTATTTGTATCTTATAGAGTGTGTAATTTAACTCTGAGGTCTAGCTCTCTGACCTTTGGTTCCAAAAAGAAATTAGTTCTGTCAGTAAAGCTACAGCATAAAGTTTAGAAAATTTCCTTTGGTAGGCGACTGAACTTTTCCCCATCTCTCCAGTGTATTTGGCATTGTCTAGCATAGCTCATAGATACTTGCTTTTGTCGTCAATAGAGTTTAAAAAGTCCTTTAAGAAGAAGTAGTACAAATACTCTTTTCTCAGACAAAGATGCTAATTTTATATTCTTTTCTAATTTTAAAAAATTGGTTGATATCATAAAGATATATAGAGCATGAGCGTTTATTTTCTTTTTGTCTGTCTTCTGTGTGATAGGTTCGAGCTGCTAACCTTAGTGGAGACTGCTCACTTGTCAATGAAATATTCAGGTTACATTTTGGATTGAAACAACACCACCAGGTAAAAGCTAACATGCAATCACTTCCCCTCCAGAGTGTTATGAGTGGAAATAATGAATAAAGAAATGAAAAGTACATTCAGTATTTGAAATTTGAAAGAACTTCCTATGTGAAAAGAATACAAAGTATGTGCCATTTAAACAAAGTAGATGGAATTTAGTTCTACTTTATAATTATGGGCAAGCTATGTGACTCAATGAGTGTGTGAGATATTTTAATAAAGAAAGGAGGCCTGGCACAGTGGCTTGTGCCTCCCAGCACTTTGGGAGGCTGAGGCGGGCGGATCACAAGGTCAGGAGATCGAGACCAGAGTGGCCAACATGGTGAAACCCTGTGTCTACTAAACATACAAAAAAATTAGCTGGGTGTGGTGGCGCATGCCTATAGTCCCAGCTACTCTGGAGGCTGAGGCAGGAGAATCGCTTGAACCTGGGAGATGGAAGTTGCAGTGAGCCGAGGTCGTGCCACTGCACTCCAGCCTGGGCCACAGAGTGAGACTCCTTCTGAAAAAAAGAAAGAAAGGAGCTAAGATCTTGCACCTGGGATACTTTTCGATGAGGGTGGATAAGGAATGGAAGTGAAATCACAGCATGTCTTACTGTTATTCTAACAATTCTTGACTTCTGTTTTGAATCTACCATAGCATTCTGGAAACAAAAAATGTAATCCCTTTCAGAACAGAGAGTGCGTTGCTCCACAAGTTATGGCTATGTCTCAGTGTACCTGTAAAGGCTGTATAATGTGATAGAAAACCTTTGGCTTAGCACAGACTTGAGTATGATGAGCTTAGCTGAGAGGGATTTGTGTTAACAAAACAAAAACAAAAAACAAAAGAGATAGCTATAAGGCAAGATTATCCTGCTGGAAAGGCTTTGAGATCTGTATTAGATGGATGTGGGGAAAGGAAGTATAGAACTCATGGATTGATAATGAATGTGAGCAGTTCTGCTCACAGCCACCCCGGGCCTCTGTCCACATTTAGGAGAAAGGGTGGTCAGTCATTTTCTACAGTAAAAGCCTGCTGAGCCAGTTTGTGAAGTATGTGAGCATCAGGATATCAGTTCCAACTAGATGAAAAAAGATATGCTAAGGACAACAGGAAGCCCTTGGTTTTCTGGGGAAGAGAGTAACTCAGCTGTGGGGTGGAGGGTGGAGTCACAGTGAGCTACTCAGAGAAACTGTGAACTGAGTGAATCGGAGCGAGAAGAAAAGCCTGCTGCCTGGAAAGGGTGATTACTCTGGACAGTGAGGTGTTCAGCCTGTGCCAGGTCAGCTTATTGATATGCCACTGACTTGTCTTGTGCTGCATGTTTTCTGTGCCCTTGAGTCCCTGCTTCTCTGGTGAATTCTGTGTGTTCTGACTGTCAGTGGAGAGGGGTGGAAGCAGGGTCCACATCAGCACACCCCTAGAGAAGAGGATAATGTGGTTAAAGCATGTGCTGGCATAGCTCATGGATATCTGCTCTTGTCAATAGAGTTTGAAAAATTCCTTAAAAAAAAAACTGTTACATATACTCTGTTTTTAGAAAAATATGCTAATTTTTATATTCTTTTCCAATTAAAAAAATAAGTTGATATAATAAAGGAGTAGAGCGTGATTTTTTTTTTTTTATTCACCTTGTATCTTTGTGATAAGTTTGTGATGCACTCAGTCTTTGAAAGAGAAGTTTTCCTCTTTTTACCACTGGGTAGCAGCAGCAGAAAACAAATAGAAATAGTAATAGGACAGAAAATATGTGGAGGTAGTAGGAATGTGGCTGGCTGAGGGAGAAGAGTCTTAGAGAATGGAGTTGCTGCTTTTGTACAGCATGTGCCCAGGGAATAGAAACAGCAAGTACAGTTGCTGATTGTAAAATTACATAGTCATACCTTTATTTTTTATTTTATTTTATTTTTTTTTTTGAGACGGAGTCTCGCTCTGTCGCCCAGGCTGGAGTGCAGTGGCGCGATCTCGGCTCACTGCAAGCTCCGCCTCCCGGGTTCACGCCATTCTCCGGCCTCAGCCTCCGGAGTAGCTGGGACTACAGGCGCCCACAACCGCGCCCGGCTAATTTTTTGTATTTTTAGTAGAGACGGGGTTTCACCGTGGTCTCGATCTCCTGACCTTGTGATCCGCCCGCCTCGGCCTCCCAAAGTGCTGGGATTACAGGCGTGAGCCACCGCGCCCGGCCTAGTCGTACCTTTATTTTAACAGAAATTTATTATGTCTAAAAAGAAGTAAATCTGTGGTCTACACTTGTGTCTCCTAACCCTGTAGCTTCAGGAGACAAATTTTTGTACCTTTTTTTCCCTGCAGGGGAGAAATTTCCTCTCTTTTTTAGCAATTGTTGTTTTGGCTTCATATGGTTCTTTTCTTCTTCCTTTATGCCTGGGGTTTATTTTTTAAAATCAGTGTTTGGTAAAATTCAGGTTGAGAAACACTAGATTCCAATGTGAGTATCTCCAGCTTGAGCACACTGACCAGGCCAAATGAAAAACTGGGAACATGCAGAGAAAACAGATGGTTGTCAGGATGCACAGCCATCCAAACCAGTGTTTGATTATTTTTAGGAAAAGGTCAAGTGCCATTCTTTTGAGTTTTAATTTGGGCCTGGGGAGAAATAAATGGATTAAAAGCTCTCCAAGAATTGGAATGGCAGGGCCTTATATTTCTTAAATATTTAAATTAGAGTATTGAGAAATTCTAGCCTATTACTATGAAACATTAGGTAAATTATTATCTTAGAAGTTTAATATCTGTGTAAAGAACAATCAGGAAAAAAAGTTGTTTAATTTCCACCCCCCTTAAAAAATTAAGGTACTTTCCAAGTTTGGGTGGATATGTGTATGGTTTTCTGTTGCCTCCAGAGAGGACTTACCCTTCTCAAAGGAAAAGTTATGTAGCATTGGTCAACTGAAAAGAAAGAGAGGTACAGAAGTGAAGTGTATTTTAAAGTTAATTAAATTTTATAAAAAAGTCACTCAGGACCTTATAGACTTTTTTTTTTTTTTTTGGCGATTTTGCAAATTGGGAGATACTGTTTGGTAGACACTGCATAGAATTTCTGAGAATGACATCTGCTTATATTAGTGGGAAAGATGAGAAAATAGAGGTCTTACTTATGCCTAAATAATTTTAGGTTGAGCTAAAAATACTCCTTAAGTGTTAGGTATCTTTGTTCATTTTGTTTTCTTCTTTGGAATGATAGAAATTAGTAAAATAATATGAGGAAATTAATTTTAATTAATTCAGACATTAGATAAAATGTATTATTTTATGATTAAGTGTTTATATAAAATTAGAGCCTCATACTTTTCCTTCTTTTTAGACTTGTGTGCGAGACAGAGCCACTCTTTCTATCCTGGCTGTTAGGAATATCAGCAAAGAAGTAGCTAAAAAGGCTGTTGATGAAGTTTTTGAATCTTGTTTCAATGACCATGAACCTTTTGGAAGGATCCCACATAACAAGACTTATGCAAGATATGCTCATAGAGACTTTCAAAACCGTGATCGGTATTATTCAAATATATGAGCACAATGACATTTTATATTACGGAGCTTCCATCATCATGCAGAAAAAAAAAATTTGTTCTCAAGTGAACAAACATATAAAATGTAAACAATCCATTCAATCCAGATAAAACAGAAGATTGTGATTCTAGCATATTATCAGAAAAAGTAACTATGGCAAAAAATGAAACTGCTTTAAACTCCAAGGCAAAAATTGTATCTTTATAGCTAACCATTTAGTAAATAAATAAATTACATTTTTGTATTTTAGTGATTTGTTTTTATTACATGTGATTATTTTAAAATTTGATTAAGAAACCTGTGAAGTGTGCCCTTCCATGATGTTGATAGGTGACCACTATTGGTATTTATGTTAAATGTAAAGAAATGTGTACCGATCTCATTGTAGGACTCTTACCGAGCTGTTGTTATGATGAAAATTGGAAATAATTCATTCAGTGGTCGATGCTATCCTTTCCCTATTCCTCTTTTATCATATATGTAGGACCCGTATGGCCTAATTTTCTGGGGACAGTCCTGGTTAGATCTTTTTCTTTTTAATAAAGGCAGTGGTCAAATTTTAGCTCCAGATCGACTGCAAGAACAAACCAGCAATACCAAGAGGACCCACAGACCCTCTGAAGGAAGCAACGGCTCCTGCAGTACCCAGGAGACACCTCAAATACTGTGAATGCCCCAATTGCAGAAGTGGGAAAGGGAGACCCTCCTCTCCCAAGCACACCCCCCCCAGTGGAGAAACTGAAGGTCTGTTTGTGGGAGAAGTTTCCAACCTTACCTGGAGCTGAGTTAATTTAGAGAGCCGAGCGAAATACAGGGGGTAGAGGAAGCAGCAGAAAGGCCCAGGGAGCTCGCTGGGTCCCCAAGCAGCCCATTCCTGCCTGTCACCACAGGAATCCATTGTGGGGGCAGCCAGAGAAGCAGAGGGTAAAACTCCACACACAGAAGGAAATCTCTAGCTGGACTTTGTAACAATTTCAATGGGGCGAGAAGCCTCCTGGCCAGAACTTGGGAGAGGGCGCAAATCCCGTGTGCAGAATCCACAGAGGGTAAGAACCAAGCTCGTTTCTTTCACAGCTGGGAAGCAGGTAGCCTGGGGCAAGTTTTCAAGCCTGTCTCACCCACCACCTGGAAACAGACTTGGGGCTGTGGTGGGGGGCATGGTGGGAGTGAGACTGGCCCTTCGGTTTGTGTGGGAGCTGGGTGATACTTGTGACTGCCAGCTTTCCCTCACTTCCCTGACAACCTGCATGACTCAGCAGAGGCAGCCATAATCCTCCTAGGTACATAACTCCGGTGACCTGGGAATCTCACCCTCATCCCCCATGACAGTCACAGCAAGACCTGCCCAAGAAGAGTCTGAGCTCAGACATATCTGTCCCTGCCCCGACCTGATGTTCCTTCCCTACCCACCCTGGTATCTGAACAAAAAGGGGATATAATCTTGGGAGTTCTAGGGCCCCGCTCACCACAAGTTCTTTTCCATACTACCACAACTGATGCTCTCTGGAAAGCTCCACCTCCTGGCAGGAGGCCAACCAGCAAAAAAATAGAGCATTCAACCACCAAAGCTGAGAAGCCTCACAGAGTCCATTGCACCCCCCTCCCACCTCCACTGCAACAGGTGCTGGTATCCACAGCCGAGAGACCCATAGACGGTTCACATCACAGGATTCTGTGCAGACAACCCCCAGTACCAGATTGGAGCTGGGTAGACTCACTGGGTGGCTAGACCCAGAAGAGAGAAAACAATCACAGCAGTTTGGCTCACAGGAAGCCACATCCATAGGAAAAGGGGGAGGGTACTACCTCAAGGGAATACCCTGTGGGACAAAAGAATCTGAACAACGGCCTTCAGCCCTAGACCTTCCCTTTGACAGAGCCTACCCAAATGAGAAGGAACCAGAAAACTAACCCTAGTAATATGAAAACAAAAGCTCTTTGACACCCACAAAAAAATCACACTAGTTCACCAGCAATGGATTCAAACCAAGAAGAAATCCCTGATTTACCTGAAAAAGAATTCAGGAGGTTAGTTATTAAGCTGATCAGGCAGGCACCAGGGAAAGGCAAAGCCCAATGCAAGGAAATCCAAAAAATGATACAAAAAGTGAAGGGAGAAATACTCGAGGAAATGGAGAGCTTAAAGAAAAAAGAAAAAAAAATCAAGAAATTTTGGACACACTTTAAGAAATACAAAATGCTCTGGAAAGTCTCAGCAATAGAATTGAACAAATAGAAGGAAGAAATTCAGAGCTTGAAGACAAGGTCTTCAAATTAACCCAATCTAATAAAGACAAAGAAAAAAGAATAAGAAAATATGAACAAAGCTTCCAAGAAGTCTGGGATTATGTTGTGACCAAACCTAAGAATAATCAGTGTTCCTAAGAAGAGAGTTCAAAAAGCTTGGAAGACATATTTGGGGAAATAATCATGGAAAACTTCTCTGGCCTTGCGAGAGACCTAGACATCCAAATACAAGAAGCACAAAGAACACCTGGGAAATTCATCACAAAAAGATCATTGTTTAGGTACATTGTTGTTAGATTATCCAAAGTTAAGATGAAGGAAAGAATCTTAAGAGCTGTGAGACAGAAGCACCGGGTAACCTATAAAGGAAAACCTATCAGATTAACAGCAGATTTCTCAGCAGAAACCCTACAAGCCAGAAGGGATTGGGGCCCTATCTTCAGCCTCCTCAAACAAAACAATTATCAGCCAAGGATTTCATATCCAGCGAAACTAAGCATCATATATGAAGGAAAGAGACAGTCTTTTTTCAGACAAACAAGTGCTGGGAGAATTCACCATTACCAAGCCACCACTACAAGAACGCTAAAAGGAGCTCTAAATCTTGAAACAAATCCTGGAAACACAACACATCAAAACAGAACTTCTTTAAAGCATAAATCACACAGGATCTATAAAATGAAAATACAAGTTAAAAAGCAAAAACAAAAAACAAAAAACCAAAATACACAGGCAACAAAGAGCATGATGAATGCAATGATACCTCACATTTCAATTATAATGTTGAATGTAAATGGCCTAAATGCTCCACCTAAAAGATATACAACCACAGAATTGATAAGAACTCACCAACCATCTACTGCCTTCAGGAGACTCACCTAACACGTAAAGACTCACATAAACTTAAAGTAAAGGGGTGGAAAAAAGCATTTCATGCAAATGGACACCAAAAGTGAGCAGGATGGCTATTCTTACAACAGACAAAACAAACTTTAAAACAACAACAGTTAAAAGAGACAAAGAGAGGGACATTTTATAATGGTAAAAGGCCTTGTCCAACAGGAAAATATTACTATCCTAAATATATATGCACCTAACACTGGAGCTTCCAAATTTCTAAAACAATTACTAATAGACCTAAGAAATAAGAGACAGCAACACAGTAAGAGTGGGGGATTTCAGTACTCCACTGACAGCACTAGACAGGTCATCAAGACAGAAAGTCAACAAAAGAAACAATGGATTTAAACTACAACTTGGAACAAATGGACTTAACAGATATGTACAGAACATTTCATGCAACAAACACAGAATACACTTTCTATTCAACAGTTCATGGAACTTTCTCCAAGGTAGACCTTAGGATAGGCCATAAAATGAGCCTCAATAAATTTAAGAAAATCAAAATTATATCAAGCACTCTTTCAGACCACAGTGGAATAAAAATGGAAATAAACTCCCGAAGGAACCATCGAAACCATGCAGATATCTGGAAATTAAATAACTTGCTCCAATGAGCATTGGGTCAAAAACAAAATCAAGATGGAAATTAAAAAATTCTATGAACTGAATGATAATAATGACACAACTTACCAAAACCTCTGGGATAAAGCAAAGGTGGTGCTAGGAGGAAGGTTCATAGCCCTAAGTGCTGACATCAAAAAGACTAAAAGAGCACAAACTGACATTCTAAGGTCACACCTCAAGGAACTAGAGAAACAAGAACAAACCAAACCCAAACCCAGCAGAAGAAAGAAGTAACTAAGATCAGAGCAGAACCAAAGGAAATTGAAACAATAACAACAACAAAAATACAAAAGATAAATGAAACAAAAAGCTGGTTCTTTGATAAGGTAAGTAAAATTGATGGACCATTAGCAAGATTAACTGAGAAAATAAGAAAATCCAAATAATTTCACTAATAAAACAGGAGATATTACAACTGACCACTGAAATACAAAGGATCATTCAAAGCTACTATGAACACCTTTATGCACATAAACTGGAAAACCTAGAAGAGATGGATACATTCTTGACAAAACACAACCCTCGTAGCTTAAACCAGGAAGAATTAGATACCCTGAACAATCCAATAACAAGCAGCGAGATTGAAATGGTAATTAAAAAATTACCAACAAAAAAAAGTCCAGGACCAGATGGATTCACAGCAGAATTCTACCAGACATTCAAAGAAGAATAGATACCAATCCTCTTGACACTATCCCACAAGATAGAGAAAGAAGGAACCCTCCCTAATTCATTCTATGAAGCCAGCATCACCCTAATACCAAAATCAGGGAAGGATATAACCGTAAATGAAAACTACAGACCAATATCCTTGATGAACATAGATGCTAAAATCATTAATAAAATACTAGCTAACTGAATCCAACAGCATATCAAAAGATAATCCACCATGATTAAGTGGGTTTCACACCAAGGATGCGGGGATGGTTTAACATACACAATTCAATAAATGTGATACACCACACAAACAGAATTAAAAACAGAAATCACGTGATCATCTCAATAGCTGCAGAAAAAGCATTCAGCAATATCCAGCATTGCTTTATGATTAAAACTCTCAGCAAAATGGGCAGACAAGGGACATACTTCAATGTAATAACAGCCATCTCTGACAGACCCACAGCTAACATAATACTGAGTAGGGAAAAGTTGAAAACATTCCCTCTGAGAACTGGAACAAGACAAGGATGCCCATTCTCACCACTCCTCTTCAATGTAGTACTGGAAGTCCTAGCCAGAGCAATCAGACAAGAGAAAGAAAGAAAGGGCATCCAAATCGGTAAAGAGAAAGTCAAACTGTCACTGTTTGCTGATGATATGATTGTTTACCTTGAAAACCCTAAAAACTCCTCCAGAAAGCTCTTAGAACTGATAAAAGAATTCAGCAAAGTTTCTGGATACAAGATTAATGTATACAAATCGGTAGCTCTTGTATATACCAATAGCAACCAAGCAGAGAATGAAATAAAGAACTCACCCCCTTTTACAATAGCTGAAAAAAAAAAAAAAAAAAGAAATATACCTAAGCAAGGAGTCGAAATACCTCTACAGCAAAACTACAAAACACTGCTGAGAGAAATCGTAGATGACACAAATGGAAACATCCCACGCTCACGAATGGGTAGAATCAATATTGTGAACATGACTGTACTGCTAAAAGCAATCTACAAATTCAATGCAGTCCCCATCAAAATACCACCATCATTCTTCACAGAATTAGAAAAAGCAATTGTAAAATTCATATGGAACCAAAAAAGAGCCCTCATAGCCAAAGCAAGACTATGCAAAAAGAACAAATCTGGAAGCATCACACTACCTGATTTCAAACTATACTATAAGGCCATAGTCACCAAAACAGCATGGTACTGGTATAAAAATAGGCACATAGATCAATAGAATGGAATAGAGAACCTAGAAATAAACCCAAATACTTACAGCCAACTGATCTTTGACAAAGCAAACAACATAAAGTGGGGAAAGAACACCCTTTTCAACAAATGTTGCTGGGAGAATTGGATAGCCACATGTAGGAAAATGAAGCTGGATCCTCATCTCTCACCTTATACAAAAATCAAGTCAAGATGGATTAAGGACTTAAACCTAAGATCTGAAGCTTTTAAAATTCTAGAAGATAACATTGGAAAAATTCTAGACATTGGCTTAGGCAAGGATTTCATGACCAAGAAACCAAAAACAAATATGACAAAAACAAAGATAAATAGCTGGGACCTAATTAAACTAAAGAGCTTTTGCATGGCAAAAGGAACAGTTAGCAGACTAAACACAACCCACAGAGTAGGAGAAAATATTCACAATTTATACATCTGACAAAGTACTAATACCCATAATCTACAATGAACTCAAACAAATCAGTAAGAAAAAAACAATCGCATCAAAAAGTGGATTAAGGACATGAATAGAAAATTATCAAAAGAAGATATACAAATGGCCAACAAACACATGAAAAAATGCTTAACACCATTAATGATCAGGGAAATGCAAATCAAAACCACAATGCAGTACCACCATAGTCCTGCAAGAATGGCCATGATAAAAAAGTCAAATAACAGTAGATGTTGGCATGGATGTGGTGATCAGGGAACGCTTCTACACTGCTGGTGGGAATGTAAAGTAGTATAGCCACTGTGGAAAATTGTGTGGATATTCCTTAAAGAACTAAAAGTAGAACTTCCATTTCATCCAGCAATCCCACTACTGGATATCTACCCAGAGGAAAAGAAGTCATTATTCAAAAAAGACACTTGCACACACATGTTTATAGGAGCACAATTCACAATTGCAAAATTGTGGAACCAACCCAAATGCCCATCAATCAACGAGTTGATAAAGAAACTGATACACACACACACACACACACACACATATGATGGAATACTTCTCAGCCATAAAAAGGAATGAATTAACAGCATTTGCAGTGACCTGGATGAGACTGGAGACTATTATTATTCTAAGCAAAGTAACTTGGGAATGGAAAACCAAACATCATATGTTCTCACTGATATGTGGGAGCTAAGCTATGAGGACACAAAGGCATAAGAATGATTCAGTTGATTTTGGGGACTTAGGGGGAAGAAGAGGAGTGGGGCTGAGGAATAAAAGACTAAAAATATGGTGCAGTGTATACTGCTCAGGTGATGGGTGCACCAAAATCTCACAAATCACCACTAAAAAACTCACTTATGTAACCAGATACCACCTGTACCCCAAGAACTTATGGAAAAAAAATAAAATTAAGCAAACTGAAACCATAACAAAAAAGTAAAGGCAGTGCATTAAATTCATAATACAATCCAATTTAATTTTTATATATTTATAATATTTTTCATATAATCATTCTCAAATTTTTTTTTAGGCACCATATTTGAATTTTGGATCCAGAAAGCATGGTCATTGTATCTATACCCCTTAACACAGGCTTTATCTGCATCTTCCACCTGCTACCTGATCCTAGCAGCTGCATCTTTAACCTGCTCCTAGCAAACATCATTTGGCCTATGTCTAGATTGATAGGTGATGATGCATATGTGTAGAGGTTTAAAGACCGAAGCTAGCAGGATTCATTCTTTTGAGTTAGAATTTTATTAAATATAAATTATAAAGTAAAACCTGAAGCCTTATCAAACATTTAAAACAAAATTTGAGGATTCTGGGAAGATAATGGAGAAGAAAACACCAGAAATCTGTCTCCCCACTTAGGTAAAAATTATAGTAGTAGAACCTCTCTGATGTAACTATTTTGGAACTCTGGGTCTATTGAAGGCTTGCAACAGCCAGGGAAAAGCTTGGATAGTAAATTGTGGTTCATTTTGGTCAATTTTAGCTCTTAGTACAGTAGCAGCTACCCATCCCCCATCCCCTATCCCTCTGGCAGGTGGGTGTGCACATGTTCCTGGAGCAGCTTGCATGCAGATTGTGGGAGCCAGGGTGAATAAAAAAAGACTGTGTCCTCCAAATAGTGGAGATCTGTGCTTTGATTGCTAATTGCTGCTTCTGATTACAGAGGTTCAGAGGTAGGTGGACATTGTGGTTGCACCTCCCTCCATTGTTGCAAGCCCCCCCCCCCCCGGCTGAAGTGACTTCCCG
The DNA here is from genome assembly GCF_024542745.1 of Macaca thibetana thibetana. Classification (NCBI taxonomy): domain Eukaryota; kingdom Metazoa; phylum Chordata; class Mammalia; order Primates; family Cercopithecidae; genus Macaca; species Macaca thibetana. The sequence continues at coordinate 54,278,822 of NC_065588.1, forward strand.
GTTATTTAAAAGGCTGGTGCCTTTTTGTTTTTTTTGTGCCCTTCATTTTTCTCTTTTCCCCACTTTAGGAGCCAGACACTGAAGACTATGACGTTCAAAAGTAACCTCATATACAAGATAAATTAGAAAGTTACAGTGCATGTGTAGGGGAAGGTACAAGCTCTGAAAATACCCTAATTTTATACCTCAGACTGATCCTCAGCACAGGGACAGCTTACAACAAAAATAAAAACACAGAACAACAAAGCCTGGAGAGAGAGTATCTGACTTTTAGACTTACCAGATTATTAGATTAAAATGTCCAGTTTTCAACAAAAATCACAAGAGATAGAAAGAAACAGGAAATTATGGCCCATTCTATGGAAAAAAGCAAACAAACAGAAACTGTCCCTGAAAAAGACCTGTTGGCAGACAAAAACTTTAACACACTGTCTTAAAGATGCTCAAAGACCACATGATCCAGCAATCCTACTCCTAAGTATATACCCCAAAGAAAGGAAATTAGTATATGAAAGTGATATCTGCACTCTCACGTTTATTGTAGCAGTATTTACAATAGCCAAGATTTGGAAGCAACCTACACAATGGAGTACATTCAGCCATATAAAAGAATGAGATCCTGTCATTTGCAACAACATGGGTGAAACTGGAGGTCATTATGTTAAGTGAAATAAGCCAAACTTTGCATGTTCTCACCCATGGGAGCTAAAAATTAAAACAATTGAACTCATGGAGATAGCAGAATGATAGTTACCAGAGGCTGGGAAGGGTAGTAGGGTGGGGGTGGGGGCATGGGGGTAAGGGAGCGGAAATTGGGTATGGCTAATGGGTACAAAAAAATAAAATGAACAAGACAGTATTTGCTAGCACGACAGGGTGACAGTAGTAAAAAGCAATTGTACATGTAAAAATAACAAAGTGTATAATTGGATTGTTCATATCACAAAGTGAGGGACTAAGTGGCTAAGTTGGCTGGAAATCCTGGGTCAATAGGGACATCCCTAAGGGGACTTTCCCCTAAGCCAAAATGAGTCACAGTTGCAAGCTAAGGGATTGAAACTTCAACCAATCATATAGGGAGTTTAAGCTCTAGCTGCAGCTTGATGTTTTTAACCAATCAGGCCCACCAACCCACAAGTGGATTGAAAAATAAGCTAATTCTATAGGAATTAGGAAAAAAGAAAAGAGGATGGGGTTATAAGGGGATATAAGCATAAGACATGCAAACCCAAAACGGCAACCCTTCCGGGTCCCATTCCACAGTGTGGAAGCTTTACTTTTGCTTTCACTTTACTTTCACTTTCACTTTAATAAATCTTGTGGTGGCTCATGGTGTAATCCCAGCACTTTGGGAGGCCGAGGTGGGTGGATCACCTGAGGTCAGGAGTTCGAGACCAGCCTGACCAACATGGTGAAACCCCCATCTCTACTAAAAATACAAAAATTAGCCAGGCATGGTGGCACATGCCTATAATCCCAGCTACTTGGGAAGCTGAGACAGGAGAATCACTTGAACCTGAGAGGCAGAGGTTGCAGTGAGTCAAGATTGCACCACTGCACTCCAGCTTGGGTGACAGATTGAGACTGTCTCAAAAAAAATAAAAAAATCTTGCTGCTGCACACGCTTTGGGTCTGTGCATTTCTGTAATCGAGCTGTAACACTTGCTGCAGTGGTCCACGGCTTCATTCCTTGAAGCCCATGAGACCATGAATGCTTCAATCGAAAAAAACCTGTATCAGAAGAAGACTTCTTATCTCAAAAGGATAAATGCTTGAGGTGGGGGATACCCCATTTGTGATTACTACAGATGTGATTACTATGCGTACCCCAGATGTGATTACTATGCATTGCATGCCTGTATCAAAATATCTCATGTATTCCATAAATACACCTAATGTGTTCCCACAAAAATTAAAAATAAAAATTTAATTAAGAACTAACTAAAGATGCTCAAAGAACTAAAGGAAGACATGGAGACAGTTAAGAAAACTATGTATAACAAAATAGGAATATTAAGAGAAAACCCAGGAAGGAAAAAGAAATTCTGAAGCTGAAAAGTTCAGTAATTGAAATAAGAAATTTACTAGAGGGATTCAAAGGCAGATTTGAGCAAGCAGAAGAAAATCAGCAAACTCAAAGATAGGACAATGGAAATTAGCAAGTCTGAGGAACAGAAAGGAAAAAGATTGAAGAAAAGTAAGCACAGCCTAGGAGTCCCATGGGACAATATCAAGCAGGCCAATATATACATTGTAGGAGTTCTAGCGGAAGAGAGAGAGAAAGGAGCAGAGAGAATATTTGGAAGAAACAATGGCTGAAAACTTTTCAAGTTTGATAAAATACATGAATATAAACATCCAAGGAGCTCAACAAACTCCAAGTATGATGAACTCAAAGATAGCCACATTGAGACATGTTATAATCAAACCGTCAAAAGACAAACACAGGCCTTTGTCTCTCACTGCAGCCAGAGCTCCCAGTCTTGTGTTCACTTCTCTGTTTCTTCTGCTTCTAGAGGCCCAGCCTCTGTTGCCCTGGGACCTGCAGGTATTGGGAGATCCACAGCTAAGACACCAGGACCCCCTGGAAACCTAGAAATGAGATCATTGACATTTAGGGATGTGGCCATAGAATTATCTCTGGAGGAGTGGCAATGTGTGGACACTGCACAGCAGAATTTATGTAGGAATGTGATGTTAGGGAACTGCAGAAGCCTGGTCTTCCTGGGTATATTGCTGTCTCTAAGCCAGACCTGATCACCTGTCTGGAGGAAAAAAGAAAAAAAAAAAAAAAGAAAAAAAGCCCTGGATTATGAAGAGATAATCCAAACCAACCGGGGGTTGGTAGCCAAACCCCTGGTTATATGTTTTTATTTTGTCTAAGACCTTTGGCCAGAGTAGGACATGGAAGTTTTTTCCAAAAAGTTTTACTGAGAAGATATGGAAAATGTGAATATTAGAATTTACAGTTAAGAAAAGCTATAAAAGTTGGATGAGTGTGAGGTGCACAAAAAAGGTCATAACGAACTTAACCAGTGTTTGACAACTAACCAGAGCAAAATATTTAAATGTGATAAATGTGTGAAAGTTTTTTAAATAAAATTTCAAATTCAAATAGACATACTAGAAAGGAATTTTTCACATGTAAAGAGTGTGTCAAACATTTTGCCTGCTTTCACACCTAATTCAACATAAAATAATTTATACTAAAGACAATTCCTACAAATGTAAAGAATGTGGCAAAGCCTTTAACTGGTCCTCAGGCCTTACTAAACATAAGATAATTCATACTGGAGAGAAACCCTACAAATGTGAAGAATATGGCAAAGCTCTTAACCAATTCTCAAACCTTACTAAACACAAGAAAATTTATACTAAAGAGTAACCCTCCAAGTGTGAAGAATGTGGCAAATCCTTCAGCAAATCCTTAATTCATAAGAGACACAAGATAATTCATACTGGAGAGAAATTCTACAAACCTGAAAGATGTGACAATGCTTTTGGCAACACTTCAAACTTTTCTAAACAAAATAAATCATACTGATGAGAAATTCTAGAAATGTGAAGAACGTGACAAGCCTTTAAATGGTTGTCACACTTGATTGTAGGTTGGATAATTCATAGTGGAGGAAACTATTACAAATGTGAAGAATGTGGCAAAACTTTTAACCAATCTTCACACCTTATTGCACAGAAAAGCATTTATACTTGAGAAAAATTTACAAACAAAAAGAATGTAAAAAAACCATTAATATCTGTTTACATCTTAATATCAGAGAGTTCATACTTAGTGAAAGCATTATAAGTGCAATTAGTGTAAAAATTTTTTTTCAGAAAATATAAGCTTTTATTTTTTTATTTTTATTTTTTTTTTTGAGACGGAGTCTCGCTGTGTCGCCCAGGCTGGAGTGCAGTGGCGCGATCTCGGCTCACTGCAAGCTCCGCCTCCTGGGTTCACGCCATTCTCCTGCCTCAGCCTCCTGAGTAGCTGGGACTACAGGAGTCCGCCACCGTGCCTGGCTAATTTTTTGTATTTTTAGTAGAAACGGGGTTTCCCCGTGGTCTCGATCTCCTGACCTGTGATCCGCCCGCCTCAGCCTCCCAAAGTGCTGGGATTACAGGTGTGAGCCACCGCGCCCGGCCCAATATAAGCTTTTAAAGTGAAGAAAAGTATGTATTTTGAAGGCAAACATTATAGATATAAAGAAGGTTGTAGCACCTTTACTTGTATCACAGATCTTATTGCACATATTTTTACTACAGGAAAAGCCTAAAGCAGTTGCTTAAACTTTGTTCAACATCAAATAATTTATATTGAAGAAGAACCCCACAAATGTAATAAATTTGGAAAAACATTTTTTCAATAACTACAGCTAAAAAAATACCAGAGAGTTTACATTAAAATATAATTTTGCAGATGCCGTAAACTATGTAAATATTGGAGAATTCACAGTAGAAATAACTAAGGCACCGACAGTTCAGACATTACACTAAATCAGAGTACTGAGTAGAGAAAATAATCCAAAACTAAAGTTGGTAGACAAATTATTTGTATATAACTTAAAAAGGAGTAGAATATTTTTTGAAGAGTTATGATTACATTTAAAGTATACTTTTTTGAAAAATCTGCTATTTTTTAAAAAAATTGAATAATGATATAATTCAACTCTAAAATTACTTCATGCTGTTTCTTCATTCCTATTGTGTTTACATGTGAAAGCATGCAATAAATTGTTTCTGCATTAAAGATATGACCGATTCTTTTTTATTAGGTGGGCATTATTTATGACCTTTTCTATGGGGGAGTAATGACATTAAAATGTAAAATGCATGATGAATATCTTAAAAAGGCTCTTTGTGGTTATTTAGTGATACATTAGGTGGGTTTTCAGAGTAATATTCTTCTACATTATCATGAGAGAAAAACATTCTTAATTCTAGTTAAAATTATGTTAAAATTAATTAAATTAGTATATTACTAATTGTACTTTTATGTAATAAAATGCAGCACACACACAAATACAAAGAGAATTCTGAAAGCAGAAAGAGAAAGTTGACTTGTTGCATAAAAAGGCTAATCTTCAATAAGATTACTAGCATATTTCTCATCAGAAGCTTTTGAGAACAGAACAGAATGGACTAATATATTTAAAGTGCTAAAAGGATAAAACTGGCAACCAAGAATCCTATATCTGGTAAAACTGCCCTTCAAAAGTGAGTAAGAAATTAAGACACTCCCAGATAAACAAAAGCAGAGGCAGTTCACTACCATTAGATCTGTCCTGCAAGAAATGCTAAAAGAGTCCTGCAGGTCGAAATCAGATGACTAGATAGTAACATGAAGCCATATGAAGTAATAAAGATTTCAGTTAAGGTAAATACATGAGCAATTATAAAAGCCACTATTATTGTAACAATGATGTGTAATTTTACTTTTTGCTTTCTACATGATTTAAGAGACTAATACATTAAAAAACCAATGATTACTCTAAAAGTATTATTGTAATTTGGTTTGTAACTCCACATTTTGTTTCCTACATAGTTTAAGAGATTTATTCATTAAAAATTTTTAATGTATGTTTTTGGGCCCACACTAATGAAGATGTAATTTTGCAACATCAACAATGGAAAGGGGGGCCGGGTGCGGTGGCTCAAGCCTGTAATCCCAGCACTTTGGGAGGCCGAGACGGGCGGATCACGAGGTCATGAGATCGAGACCATCCTGGCTAACACGGTGAAACCCCGTCTCTACTAAAAAATGCAAAAAACTAGCCGGGCGAGGTGGTGGGCGCCTGCAGTCCCAGCTACTCGGGAGGCTGAGGCCGGAGAATGGCGTGAACCCAGGAGGCAGAGCTTGCAGTGAGCTGAGATCCGGCCACTGCACTCCAGCCTGGGCGACAGAGCGAGACTCCGTCTCAAAAAAAAACCAAAAAAACAAAAAAACAATGGAAAGGGATGGGGATAGAAAAAAAAAATATTAAAAAAAAAAAAAAAAAAAAAAAAAAAATGAATAAAAAAAAAAAAAAAAAATAAAATAAAAAAAAAAAAAAAAAAAAATAAAATAAAAAAAAAAAATAATAGAGTGTTAAAACTTTATGACGTTAAAGATTTGCATGGTAAAAAAACAAAAAAAAATAGCTAATTACACAAAAGGAAAAAAAAAAAAAAATTTAAAATGGATAGAGCTGTTACAGAAGTAGAGTTTCTGTATGTTATTAAAGTTAATCTAGTATAAATTCAAATTAGAGTGTTATAACTTTATGACGTTAAATGTGATTTGCATGGTAACCACAGAAAAAATAGCTAAAGGATATACACAAAAGGAAATGAGAAAGGAATTTAAAGATTTCACTACAAAAATGAACTGAACAGAAAAGAAGATAGTAATGCATGAAATGCATAAAAAAGCTATAAGGCATATAGAAAGCAAATAGCAAATTGACAGAAGTCCCTCCTTATGAGCAATTACTTTAAATGGAAATGAATTATCTTTAAGCCATAAGGATTTAACTATATACTGCTTACAAGAGACTCACCTTGGATCCAAAGACACAAAAAGATTGAAAGCAAAAGGACAGAAAAGGTTATTCCATGCAAATAGTAATTAAAAGAGAGCAGGGGTGGCTATACTAATATCAGACAAAATAGACTAAATAAAAAATGTTACTCGAGACAAAGACAGTGTATATCAATAAAAAGGTTCAATACAGCAAGAAGATATAACAATGATAAGCATTTATACAACCAGTGACAAAGTATAAGAAGCAAAAATTGACAGACTCAAAGCGAGAAATAGTTCTACAATAATGGTTGGAAACGTCAATATTCCCCCTCTGAATAATGGATAGACCAGTCAGCCAAATGATAAGAGTGAGATAGATATACATATATATGGCACTGTACCTCAAAACAGGAGCATAAGCATTCTTCTCAAGGGACACTGGAAGGATAGACCATATGTTAGGCCACAAGTGAAGTCTCAGTAGGTTTAAAAAGATAGATGTCATACAAAGTGTCTTCTCTATCCATGATAGGGTAAAGCTAGAAAGCAACAACAGATGGAAAACTGGAAAATTTACAAATCTGTGGAAATTAAACAACCAATGGATCAAAGAAAAAATCACAAGGAAATTTGAAAATGCTCAGGGATGAATGAAAAAACACTATATACCGAAATCTTTGGGACACAGTAAAAACAGTGCTAAGGAGGAAAATTATAGTTGTAAATGCTTACAATAAAAAGCAAGGTAGGCCAGGTGTGGTGATTTATGCCTGTAATACAAAAATACTTTGGGAAGCTGAGGCAGGAGGGTTGCTTGAGGCCAGGAGTTTGAGACCAGCCTGGGCAACATAGCAAGAACCTATCTATACAAAAACAAAAACAAAACCATAAACCCCAAACCAAAAATTAGCCAGGTGTGGTCATCAATGCCAGTAGTCCTAGCTATCAGGAGGCTGAGATGGGAGAATCACTTGAGCCCAAGAGTTTGAGGCTGCAGTGAGCTTTGATCATGCCACTGCACTCCAGCCTAGGTGACAGACCCTGACTCAAAACAAAACAAACAAACAAAACAAAACAAACAAAAGAAAGCAAGGTAATCCTAAGTCAACAACCTAACTTTACCATTTAAGGAACTAGGAAAAGAAAAACCAATTAAACCCAAAGTCAGTTGAAGGAAGGAAATAATAAAGATTAGAGCAGAGAAAAATGAAACAGAGAATAGAAAAATAATAGAAAAATTAATAAAGTCAGGCTGGACATGGTGGCTCATGTCTGTAATTCCAGCACATTGGGAGGCCGAGGCAGGTGGATCATTTGGACCCAGGAGTTCAAGACCAGCCTGGTCAACATGGTGAAACCCCGTCTCTACAAAAAATACAAAAATTAGTCAGGCATGGTGTTGTGTGCCTTTAGTCCCAGCTACTCAGGGGGCTGAGGTGGGAGGATGGCTTGAGCCTGGGATGTGGAGGTTGCAGTGAGTCAAGATCATGCCACTGCACTCCAGCTTGGTTGACAGAGATAGACTCTGTATCAAAAAACATATATATACACACACACACACACACACATATATATAATGAAATTAAAATCTGTTTCTTTGGAAAGATCAACAAAATTGATGAAACTTTACCTAGATGGACTAAGAAAAAAAGGAGTCAGATTACTAAAATCAGAAATGAAAGTGGGACATTACTACTGTTTCTACAGAAATAAAAATGATTATAAGAGAGTACTATGAACAATTGTATGCTAACAGATTTGATAACCTAGATGAAATGGACAAATTCCTAGAAACACCAAAACCTACCAAGACTAAACCACAAAAATACAGAAAACCTGAATAGACCTGAAACTAATAGATTGGTATGTAATAATCAGCCCCCCAACCAAGAAAAGGCCTGGACCTATGGCTTCCCCTGCAAATTTTACCAAAAATTTAAAGAAAAACTAATATCAGTCCTTCTCAAACCCTTTCAGAAAATTGAAGAGAAAGGAACACTTCCTTACTTATTCAGTGAGGTCAGCATTACCCTGATACAAAAGTCAAAGACTCCACAGGAAAAGAAACTGTAGACCAATGTTCCTTATGAACATCGATGCAAAAAACCTCAACAAAATACTAGCAAACTAAACCCAGCAGCATAATAAATGGATTATACCATGACCAAGGGGGATACATTCTTGGAATGCAAGGATGCCTTAACAGATGAAAATTCACCACTGTAATACATAACATTAACAGAATGAAGGAAAAGAAACACATGATCATTTCAATTATTACAGAAAAGCATATGACAAAATTCAACACACTTTCATGATAAAAACACTCAACATGCTAGGAATAGAGAGAAACTACCTTAACATAATAGAAGCCATATGAAAACTCATACAGAACATCATAATCAATGGTAAAAGACTGAAAGTGTTTCCTCTAAGATCAAAAAGAAGGTATGGACGCCCACTTTTACTACTTCTATTCAACATAGTGCTGGAAGTTTTAGCAACAGCGATTAGGTAAGACAAAGGCATCTAACGAAAGGCATCCTAATTAGAAAGGAATAATTAAAATTGTTTATGCTCACAAATGATGTTTATCTTCTATTATATTTCTGCTCACAGATAATATGAAAAACCTAAAGATTCTACAAGGAAACTATTAGAACAAATAAATAAATTAAGCAAAATAGTAGGATACAAAATTAATAAAAACCAGCTGCACTTCTACACATTAATAATAAACTGTCTGGGCTGGGCACTGTGGATCACACCTGTAATCCCAGCACTTTGGGAAGCTGAGGTAGGTGGATCACTTAATCTCAGGAGTTCAAGACCAGCCTCGGCAACATGGTGAAACCCTGTCTGTACAAAAAACTGCTAAAGTTAGCAGGATGTTGTGGTGTGTGCCTGTAATCCCAACTACCCGGGAGGATGAGGTGGGAAGATTGGTTGGGCTGCAGTAAGCCGTGATCATGTCATTGCACTCCAGCCTGGAAAACAGAGTGGGACTCTGTCTCAAAGAACCCCAAAAACCAGTCTGAAAAGGAGATTAAGTAAGTAATTCCGTTTAAAATAGTATCAACAAGAATAGATTATTTAGGAATTAACCAAGAAGGTAAAAGACACGTGAAAAAACAATAAAAACTAGAAAATATTTCTGAGAGAAATTAGAGAAGATGTAAACAAATGGAAAGACACCATGCTCATGGGTTGGCAGGCTTAATATCATCAAGATGTCAATACTGGCCCAAGTGTTCTATGTATTTAATGCAATCCCTGACAAAACTCCAATGAGTTTTTTTTTGCAGAAATAGAAAAACCCATTCTAAAATTAATATGGCATGGTGGCTCATACCTGTAATCTCTACACTTTGGGAGGCTGAGACAGAAGGATCACTTCAGCTCAGGAGGTTGAGGCTGCCGTGAGCCAAGATCGCATCACTGCACTGCAGCCTTGGCAACAGAGTCAGAGTTTGTCTAAAAAAAAAAAATTAAAATAAAATGAACATGGAATATCAAGGGACCAAAATCACCAAAACAACCCTGTAAAAGAGCAAAACTGGAGGATTCACACTTACTGATTTTCAAAACTTGCCACAAAGCTACACTAATCAAAACAGTGTAGTGGTGGCATAAAGACATACATACAGACCAATGGGACAGACTAGGGAGTTCAGGAATATATCTTCACTTAAACGGTCAAATGATTTTCAACACTGGTGCTAAGACTCTTCAATTGAGGCAAAGACAGTCTTTTCAACAAGTGGTATTGGGAAAACTGGATGTCCACATCCAAAAGAATAAAGCTGGATCCTTAGCTAACACCATATACAAAATTAACTCCAAATTGGGTCTGCTACCTAAATACAAGAGCTAAAATTATGAAACTCTTAAGAGGAAAACATATGGAAAACACTTCACAAAATTGGATTTGCCAATGATTGCTTGGATATGACAACAAAAGCATAAGGAAACGAGAAAAAACAGACAAATTGGACTTCATGAAAAAGACAACACACAGAATGGGAGAAAATATTTGCTAATCATGTATCTGATACGGGATTAATGGCCAGAATATATAGGCAACTCTTAAGACTCAAGAATAAATGCCAAACAACCTGATTCAAAAATGGGCAAAGGACTTGAATAGACATTTCTCCAAAGAAGATATACAAATGGCCAATAAGCACATGAAAAGATGCTCAACATCACTAATCATTGGGGAAATGCAAGCAAATTAAAACTATGAGATACCACCTCATACTTACTAGAATGGCTACTACCAAAATAGTAGTACAAACAGAAAATAAGTGTTGAAAAGGACATGGAGAAATTGGAGCCCTTGTGGATGGTTGGTGGGAATGTAAAATGATACAACTGCTATAGAAAACAGCATAGTGGTTTCCCAGAGTTAAAAATAGTTTTATCTGAAAGTCTTAATAAAGAAAAAAAGAGAAAGAAAAGTTAAAAGTAGAATTACCATATGATCCTGAAATTCCACTTCTGGGTGTTACAAGAACTGAAAGTGGGATCTCAAAGACACATTTGTGCACCATATTCACAGCAGCACCATTCACAATAGCTAAACCACGGAGGCAACTCAAGTGTCCACTGATACATGCATGGATAAGCAAAATGTGGTATATCCACACAATGGAAAATTATTTTTGTATAAAAAGGAAGGAAATTCTGACAAACACTATGACATGGATGAACCTTAAAGACTTTATACTGAGTAAAATAATCCAGACAAAAAAGGACAAATATTGTATGATTCCATTTATATGAGGTACTTATAGTAGTCAAAATATTAGAGACAGAAGGTGGTTCAGCGCTTCGGAGAGAACAGAATGGGGAGTTATTGTTTAATGGGTATAAGGTTTTAATTTTAAAAGATGAAAATAGTTCTGGAGATGGAGGGTGCTGGTGATTACATAAGAGTATGAATGTACTTAATACCACTGAACTGTACACTTAAAAATAGTTAAGATAGTAAGTTGACTTGCTATCTCCTCCTCGTACTCCAGGTTTCAGTTTAAATGTTACTTTTTCTGGACATTTTTTCTTGGCTTCCAACCTGGGTCTCAACACAGGTAATATAACCTCAAATACATGCTGTATTACACACCCCAGATCATCCTGCACTTCTTCCTTGATGAAGCTGTTCCCTATGGTGACAAAGACTCAGCCCTTGTTGGTCCTTCCTGTATCCCTGGTGCCTACATCAGCACATGACAGACAGTGAGTGTTTAATAAATACTTATTGAATGAGTACAGTGTCTATTTTTTTTCTTCACATTGAGTCCCTTTTCATGCAGTGGTTGGGAGAATGAAGGTGTGTCCAGAATTGGTGGGTTCTTGGTCTCACTGACTTCAAGAATGAAGCCGTGGACCCTCACCGTGAGTGTTACCATTCTTAGAGATGGTGTGTCCGGAGTTCGTTCCTTCAGATGTTCAGATGTGTCCGGAGTTTCTTCCTTCTGGTGGGTTCGTGGTCTTGGTGACTTCACAAGTGAAGCTGCAGACTTGCGCGGTGAGTGTTACAGCTCTTAAAGGCGGTGTGTCTGAAGTTGTTCGTTCCTTCTGGTGGGTTCGTGGTCTTGCTGGCTTTAGGAGTGAAGCTGCAGACCTTCGCTGTGTTACAGTTCATAAAGGTGGCCCGTCCGGAGTTGTTCGTCCCTCCCGGTGGGCTTGTGGTCTCGCTGGCTTCAGGAGTGAAGCTGCAGACCTTTGTGGTGAGTGTTACAGCTCATAGAGGTGGCGCCCACCCAAAGGGTGAGCAGCAGCAAGATTTATTGCAAAAAGCGAAAGAACAGGCTTCCACAGCCCAGGCCGGGAAAGCGCCAAGAACCAGCGAGGGCTGCTGGCATGTTGTCACCTCTCAAAGGGGAGCTGTAGTTTCCTAGTGAGTTCTGAGTCCAGCCACCTTGACTCTTCTGAGGCTCCTCAGGTCTTCCTACTAATAGGTGGCCCAGTTAGTAGGCTGCTTGGTCTGGCTTTGACCCTACAGATCCAGATTTGGAGTGTGCATATCACTTTGACCTTTGCTCTGGGACTCTGAATCGTTATGTTAGGAGAGTTTTTTTGGCTCATTGTAATTTTTCCCCCTCTCGTATTTGACCACTTTGGTTGTGAGGTAGATGAATGCGATTAGCACTCAGAGAAGCTGCCACTTGCCACTTAGGGCATCACACAATTTTTGTTTTCCTTCTAACTTAACATTGGTACCTGTTGAATAAACAGTGTCGTTCAATAAAACTGCAGATATTCTACTTGGTAATTTCTGTGGAACCAAATTCAGCTCTTGGGGACCGTAATGCTTGCATTGCAAAAGTTAGAAGTAGAAATCAGCAGGGAAGAGAAAGAAGAAAGAGAATAATGAAAGAAAAATGCAGGCTTATTAGCAGAATGCTTGACTCTTGCTTCTCGAATATTTTAAATTGAGAAAAAAGTTAAAAAATTCACGTGCAACATTATCATTAACATAAATTAACATTTATTAATTATACACTTAGGGCATTGCTCTGAAGTGAGTTTAATGAACAAATAACTAGGTTTGGTAATATCTTGGCTGAATATCACTATCCTCTTGAGAAGGTGAATAGTCGAAATAGCATGGTCTGATTGCTGCAGACTAACATTATTCTGTTTCATTCTTCACCCTGCTCTTCCTTCTCCCAAGGGCATAAATGAACAAAACAATGGTTTCTTAATTGTTTAGCACTCAATTTTCTGCCTAGCAAAAACTGTGTGGTTATGCCAGTTCTCACAGTTTTAGTTAAAATAGAAGATTATTGCAATTAGAATTCAGTGCATATTAACCTTTAATTCATTTCTACCAGTTTAAACAAACTCTATTGTAGAAAATTTCAAACATTTACAAAGCAAACCAAGTATAATAAATATCCTTGCACCCATGACTCAGGTTTGACAATTATCAACATTCTGCCATTTTGTTTAATCTATACTTTCAGCCACTACCCACATCACACTCATTTTTAAAAGGTAACTTTCACCTCTAGTGAGATACCCAAATAATAACTATGTAATTTGGACAATATGTACATTTGTGTAACCCACATCATAAAATTTAGAACACCCCCATCACCTCAGAAAGTTCCCTCCTCTTTTTTCTCAGTTTCCCTCTTTCCCACCATCCAGCTAATCACTTTTCTAAACTTTTTCACCACGGATTGGTTTTGTCTGTTCTAGAATTTCATACACATGGAATCATTAAATATATTTTCTTTTGTATCAGGTTTCTTTTGCCCAGCATGTCTGTGAGTTTCATTGATGTTATTGCATTTATTAGTAATTCATTCTCTTTTTCTTGCAGAGACATGTCCCATGGTATGAATATATAACAATTTGCTTATTCATCCTTCTGTTTATAGATAATGGATTGTTTTTAGTTTTAGGTGTTGTAAATAAGGCTGTTAAGAACATTCTTGCACAAGTCTTTTTGTGGGTATGTTTTCCTTTCTACAAATAGTAAAATACCTAGGATAGAATAGCAGAGTCAAAGGATATATGTGTATTTAACTTTAAATGAAACAGAAACCTTTTCCTAAAGTGGTTGTGTTATTTCAGATTCCTACCAGTAGTGTATATGAGTTCTATTTGCTTCACATTCTAACAAATATTGTCAGTTGTCTTTTTAATTTTAGTCATTCTAGTAGGTGTGTAGTGGTTTCTTATTGTAGTTTCAATTTCTACTTCTTTGATGACTAATGATATTAAACAATTTTCTTGTGTTTATCAGACAATTTTAAATTTTAAAATAAATTTCGTTTGTAAAAGTGTCTGTTCAAATATTTTGCCCATTTTTTCTTGGATTGTTTTTCTTTTTACTGTTGAGTTACAAAAAACCTTTCTATTTTCACTTAAAAGTTTTTTTGTATCAGATAAATGTTTCATGAATATTTTCTTCCAATCTGTGGCTTGTCTATTCATATTCTTAACATTTTCAATGAGCAGAGGTCTTTAATTTTTAAGTCTAATTTACCAATTAAAACCATTTTATCGCTATTGATTTCTGTGTCCTAACAAATTTTTGTCTACTCCTAGTTGTGAAAATAGTCTTTTACATTTTATTCTAAGAGCTTTATAGTTTTAGCTTTTATATTTAAGTTTGTAATATATATATGAAATTCATTTTTGTGTACAGTGTGAAGAGTTCAGGTTTACTCTTTTTCTTATAGCTGTCCAGATGTTCTAGAACCATTTGTTGAAAATACTTTCCTCATTGAATTGCTTTGGGGTCTGTTGCAAATCAATGGACTATGTATGTGTGGGTCTATATCCAGATTTTATATTTGGTTCTACTGATCTATTTATTTATGCTTAAGCCAGTAATACATTGTCTTGATTACTTTATAGTAAGTCTTAAGGTCAGAATTGTAAGTCCTTCAGCTTTATTTTTCTTTTACAAGGTTGTTTTGACCAGTCTACGTCTTCTTTATTTCTATACACATTTTAGAATCAACTTGTCAATTTCTATGAAAAAGCCTGCTGGGATTTACGACTGGGATTGCACTGAAGCTATAGATCAATTAGGGGAAAATTCTTACCTTAACAACATCAAGTCTTCCAAATTATGAACATTCAAATTAATGAACAGAGAATATGTCTCCATTTATTTAAATCTTCCTTATTTTTTTTTAGCAATTAAAAATTTTATTTTTCTTGTTTATTTATTTAAGACAGAGTCTTGCTCTGTTGCCCAGTTTGGAGTGTGGTGGTACAATCATAGCTTACTGTAACCGTGAACTCTGAGGCAAGAGGGCTCAAGTGATCCTCTTGCCTCAGCCTCCTCAGTGGGTGGGATACAGCTGTATGCCACCACATCTGGCTAGTTAAAAATTTTGTTTTGAGAACTGTTTGGGGGGTCTATCTAGCAAGGGAGTGCAGCTACTCCTATACCCTTGACCAAAGACCAGTCCTCCTCTATCCGGGATGGTCGTCCTCTTTGACTGAGTGCACAGCTTTGGGAGGGACATACATGGAGCAGTGAGGGAGGAAGGGGACACCCGCCTAGCCAGTCAGATCAGCTGAACCAAGCCTGGTGATCAATGGGGTGACAGATGCCATAGCCAGATCAAGTCAGCTTCACCCCTTGGATGTAAGTTTGATTCAACATATGCAAATCAATAAATGTAATCAGATAAACAGAACATAAACAGAACCAATAGATAAACAGATAAACATGTAATCAGATAAACAGAACACAAACAGAACCCATCACATAAACAGAACCAATGACAAAAACCACATGATTGTCTCAATAGATACAGAAAAGGCTTACCTTTGAAAACATTCAGCACCCCTTCATGCTAAAAACTCTCAATAAGATAGGTATTGATGGAATGTATCTCAAAATAATAAGAGCTATTTATGACAAACCCACAACCAATATCACATTGAATGGGCAAAAGCTGGAAGCATTCCCTTTGAAAACCAGCACAAGACAAGGATGCTCTCTCTCACCACTCCTATTCAGCATAGAATTGGAAGTTCTAGCCAGAACAATCAGGCAAGAGAAAGAAATAAAGGGTATTCAAATAGGAAAAGATGAAGTCAAATTGTCTCTGTTTGCAGATGACATGATTGTATATTTAGAAAACCCCATCGTCTCAGCCCCAAATCTCCTTAAGCTGATAAGCAACTTCAGCAAAGTCTCAGGATACAAAATCAATGTGCAAAAATCACAAGCATTCCTATACATGAATAATATACAAACAGAGAGCCAAATCATGAGTGAACTCCCATTCACAATTGCTACAAAGAGAATAAAATACCTAGGAATACAACTTACAAGGGATGTGAAGGACCTTTTCAAGGAGAACTACAAACCATTGCTCCAGGAAATAAGAGTGGACACAAACAAATGGAAAAACATTCCATGCTCATGGATAGGAAGAATCAATATTGTGGAAATGGCCATACTGCCCAAAGTAATTTATAGATTCAATGCTATCTCCATCAAGCTACCATTGACTTTCTTCACAGAATTGGAAAAAACTACTTTAAATTTCATATGGAATCAAAAAAGAGCCCGTATAGCCAAGACAATCCTAAGCAAAAAGAACAAAGCTGGAGGCATCATGCTACATGAATTCAAACTATACTACAAGGCTACAGTAACCAACACAGCATGGTACTGGTACCAAAACAGATATATAGACCAATTAAACAGAACAGAGGCCTCAGAAATAACACCACACATCAACAACCATCTAATCTTTGACAAACCTGACAAAAACAAGCAATGGGGAAAGATTCCCTATTTTATAAATGGTGTTGGGAAAACTGGCTAGCCATATGCATAAAACTGAAACTGGACCTCTTCCTTACACCTTATACAAAAATTAACTCAAGATGGATTAAAGACTTAATTATAAGGCCTAAAACCATAAAAACCCTAGAAGAAAACCTACACAATACCATTCAAGACATAGACATGGGCAAAGACTTCATGACTAAAACACCAAAAGCAATAGCAACAAAAGCCAAAATTGACAAATGGGATCTAATTAAACTAAAGAGCTTCTGCACAGCAAAAGAAACTATCATCAGAGTGAACAGTCAACCTACAAAATGGGAGAAAATTTTTCAATCTATCCATATGACAAAGGGCTAATATCCAGAATCTACAAGGAACTTGTTTAAATTTACAAGAAAAAAACAACCCCATCAAAAAGTTGGAGAAAGATATGAACAGACACTTCTCAAAAGAAGATATTTATGTGGCTAACAAACATATGAAGAAAAGCTCATCATCCCTGGTCATTAGAGAAATGCAAATCAAAGCCACAATCAGATATTATCTCATGCCAGTTAGAATTGTGATCATTAAAAAGTCAGGAAACAACAGATGCTGGCAAGGATGCAGAGAAATAGGAACATTTTTACACTGTTGGGAGTGTAAATTAGTTCAACCATTGTGGAAGACAGTGTGGCAATTCCTCAAGAATCTAGAAACAGAAATACCATTTGACCTAGCAATCCCATTACTGGGTATATACCCAAAGGATTATAAGTCATTCTACTATGAAGACACAAGCACACTTAAGTTTATCGCAGTACTATTCACAATAGCAAAGACTTGGAACCAATCCAAATGCCCATCAATGATAGGCTGGATAAAGAAAATGTGGCACATATACACCATGGAATACTATGCAGCCATAAAAAAGGATGAATTCATGTCCTTTGCAGGGACATGGATGAAGCTGTAAACCATCATTCTCAGCAGACTAACACAGGAACAGAAAACGAAACACTGCATGTTCTCACTCATAAGTGTGATTTAAACAATGAGAACACATGGACACAGGTAGGGGAACATCACACACCGGGGCCTGTTGGGGGGTAGGGGGCTAGGGGAGGGATAGCATTAGGAGAAATACCTAATGTATATGATGGGTTGATGGGTGCAGCAAACCACCATGGCACGTGTATACCTAGGTAACAAACCTACATGTTCTGCACATGTATCTCAGTCCTTAAATTTTTTATATATCCCACAAAAATTAGCTGGGTGTGGTGGCACATGCCTGTAGTCCCAGTTGCTTGGGGGGCTGAGGCAGGAGAATCACTTGAACCCAGGAGATGGAAGTTGCAGTAAGAAGAGATCACGTCACTGCACTCCAGACTGGGTAACAAAGTGAGACTGTGTCAAAAAAAAAAAAAAAAAAAAAAAAAAAGGCATTGGCTTTGAGGTGAAATATGAGTGCTTAAGGCAGAATATTTCAATACTAATTTTTATTACTGATTCTGGAAAGATTTTGAAGACAATGTTATATGCACTGTTTTCTACAACGTGTTCCTATAAACCATTTTAGAAGGCATTGGAAGATTATGGTGGTTGTTTCCATATTAAAATGTTAATGTTTGAGTCAAGTTGGTGGTTTTTGAACCTGAAAGATCAAATAGTTCAATTTAATTGTATTAACCAAATTGATTTCAAACCAGCGGAATTATTTGCAGTGCTTAAAAAGTCATTATTTTCCATTCAAGCGAGATAAATGGGTCACCTTGGGATTTGCAGCTGGAGTTTTCCTTTATGATAACATACTGGGAGCCAAGTCATTTGTCCTAATGATACTCTCAGCAAAGGTTCACCAAACCTGCCTTGATTAATTTTTCAAAAGCACTTAAAAAGATTTACCAATTACACTTTCGGGGGTTGACTTGATCAGCTCCACATGGCTGCGCAATCTGCATCTTGCTACTTTAAGCTCCAACAGACCAAAATGGTTAAAATAGGTCTGATGGAAATAAACTATGAACTTAATTCTAATGTGGTCTCAACTTGTATGCTTTAAATATTTGGGATGCTGCATATAAAATGATCTAATGCAAATTCTCAAATTCTGAAAAAGTAGTGAGGGAGCAAATATTCTGTTTTGCCAGTGAGAGATACTGTAACAGAAAACGATAAAGGAACTGAAGATGGCACACTGAACACCACCGCAGGACTATTAAGATTCGTTTTCGGCCGGGCGCGGTGGCTCAAGCCTGTAATCCCAGCACTTTGGGAGGCCGAGACGGGCGGATCACGAGGTCAGGAGATCGAGACCATCCTGGCTAACACAATGAAACCCCGTCTCCACTAAAAATACAAAAAAATTAGCCGGGCGTGGTGGCGGCGCCTGTAGTCCCAGCTACTCGGGAGGCTGAGGCAGGAGAATGGCGGGAACCCGGGAGGCGGAGCTTGCAGTGAGCCGAGATCGCGCCACTGCACTCCAGCCTGGGCGACAGAGACTCCGCCTCAAAAAAAAAAAAAAAAAAAAAAAGATTCGTTTTCTTTCATCTCTGCTCCCGTCCTTCATTTCTATGGCAGTTATCATTACATTCTGGCAGTAATGTGGTGGTAAGTAATCTGCATTTTCAATTCACACAGACATGTAGTTCCATATTGAAACAAATTGTTTTTTCTTTTTTGGTCTCTCCTAAAATCTTTCTTCTCAAAGTATGGTCCTTGGTTTAGCAGCAATGGCATCAACTAGATGCTAATTAGAAATGCCCAGATTCTGCTAGATAAATTTGTTTCATTCATGTGTATATTAAAATCAAGAGGCACTCTCTGGCCAGGCACAGTAGCTCACACCTGTAATACCAGCAACTCTGGAGGCTGAGGCAGAAGGATCTCTTGAGGCCAGGAGTTTGAGACCAGCCTGGACAACATAGTGAGACTCTGTTTCCAAAATAAAATAAATAAATAAATAAAATTAGCCAGGCATGGTTGTGTACCTAGTCCCAGCTACTTAGGAAGCTGATGTGGGAGGATCGCTTGAGACCAAGAGTTCGGGGCTGCAGTGAACTGTGGTTGTGCCACTGTACTCCAGTCTGGGTGA
Source organism: Macaca thibetana thibetana (assembly GCF_024542745.1). Classification (NCBI taxonomy): domain Eukaryota; kingdom Metazoa; phylum Chordata; class Mammalia; order Primates; family Cercopithecidae; genus Macaca; species Macaca thibetana. The sequence continues at coordinate 54,298,679 of NC_065588.1, forward strand.
CAGAGTGAGAATCTGTCTCAAAAACAAACACACAAAACCCCAAAAAACTTCCACAAGTTGAGCCGTGCAAGCTTGAGAATCATTGCTTTAGGATAATGTTGCATCTGGGTGCCTTTACTTTCAAACTTACCATTCTTAAAACAAAACTTTTTTTTTTTTTTTTTTTTTTTTTGAGACCGAGTCTCGCTCTGTCGCTCAGGCTGTAGTGCAGTGGCGCGATCCTAGCTCACTGCAAGCTCCGCCTGCCGGGTTCACGCCATTCTCCTGCCTCAGCCTCCCGAGTAGCTGGGACTACAGGCGCCTGCCACCGCGCCCGGCTAAGTTTTTGTATTTTTAGTAGAGACGGGGTTTCACTGTGTTAGCCAGGATGGTCTCGATCTCCTGACCTTGTGATCTGCCCGTCTCGGCCTCCCAAAGTGCTGGGATTACAGGCTTGAGCCACCGCGCCCGGCCTTATATGCTTTTTATATAGTGTGTTTGTTGCTCCATAAAGGAAGTTGAGGAATTCAGGATTGTTCTTACTTAATCCATCCGTTAACTAAATAACTCTTCCTTTAAGAACAAATGCTTTTAATCTCATGACTAACGAACTCTGCTAATTCAGTTTTGTGTATTAAGCATTGATATGTGAAGACCTACTCAGTACTCAGTGTTTCACAAAATGTGAGGAAAGAAATAGAAAATAAAGAAAGATATGTTTGGTTTTAGTCATTATTATGGTAGGATAAACTCTGATTATCATAAAAGGAAAGAATTTCAATGATGAAATTCAGCGCACACATGAGAATACATAAGGTCACTAGGTAAGATACAGGAAATCCAGTTAAATTTGAATTTCAGATCAACTATAAATACTTTTTTTAACCTAATGATTTAGCATTTTTTAGTATAAGTATTTAGTAGAAATAGGTTCCATGCAAGTACCTGGGACATAGTTTTATTTGCTAAATCTGGCAACCCTAAGAAATAAGCCATGCAAAATGAGGAGTAAATTATATTTTATAATCAATAAAAATTGGAATCTATATGATATGCTATCAGGCTAGCTACATAAATTCCTTTTTATAGAATATTTTACAATTAAAGAGCAATAATGTATGCTGTGTTCCATGATTGCAGCTCAATATGAAATCTCTAAGTAATTTTGATCAAGAAATTTCTTTGCATTGATGTCAAAACACAAGCAATAATAATTTAAAATAATGCCATGCATCCTGATTACCATTCTACTAATTTTATTAATTAATGTATAAAATGTTGAACCAAAACAATACACTGTAATGTTCTTAAAAGACAGAAAAGAAAAAAAAAAAGGAGAAAAAGAAAAACCATACTGAAATTCTGAGCTGTTAGAAAACTCAACCAGCAGCAGAGGGCACTAATGTATCACTGATGAATTGTGCATCACAAGAGGCTTAAACATTTTTTTTTTTTTTTGCTTCGCACTAATAAACTTTTATTTCACTCAAATTAGAGCAATAATCTTCCATACATAAGTATTTTTCCTGCCCGATAATTCAAATAAAAAATCCAAAATGATTAATAAAGAAAAATATAAGAATTAACAGACCCTTTAAATTTGTTTTAAATATTTTTAAGGTTTAAAAAGGGTTTAAAGTTTGTAATTCCTAGTAGGAAAACATTATCTGAATGAATACCCTAATGGCAAACCACTGTAAAATGCTTCAGCTGCATTCGGGGGAGAGGGGTAGGAATTATCCTCAAAGCACTCCAGCTGTCTTGATGAGAAGGTCAGAGGTACACTGGTTTGTATTACTGTAACATTCATCAGGTGATCTAGGTTGCCTTTCCTTAAGCAACGGCTTTATTTATCAGAAGGGCATTACGCTTGACCTCCAAATATGGCTGACAATTTACTGATAAGATTCATAACCTTTGGGTTGCTGCGGTATTTTGACATATTCGCCGGGTTCTGAGCCACAGCCTGGGAGACCACCATAACTTCTGGATCCTGTATGGCTGCAGGAACCTCTGGCTCACTGAGAATTTTATTGGGTCGAGGCCTTCTGGCCATCCCAGGTATGCCCCGTCCATTCCAGGCATTCCTCTGGGAAAAATATCAGGCATTTCCCTAGGAAAGCCACTTGGAAAAGAGCCAGACTGAGCTCCTGACTATTGTCTGGCTTGTCTGGCTTCTTCCTCCCTCTGGGCTCTCTCATGCTCTTCTGAGCCTTCTTAACTCTTTCTATTCTTTCTTTGGTCTCTTGCTCTTCACATTTTCGTTCATACTTTCTCTGATGTTCTGCAATTTCCTGTGTCCTAGGTTGAATCAGGATTTATTTCAATGGCTCTGTCACAGTCTCAGATGGCAGCATTTGGCTTCTGTAATTTGACGAAGACAGTGGCCCTCTTGGCATACAAAATGGCCAAGTGAGGATTCAGCTTGATGGAATCTGTGAATAAGTCAATGGCTTTCTGCAGTTCACCGTTATTTAGGGCTTCAATAGCAGCCACTTTCTTATCATTTGCCTGATCCATCATCTCCTCTGTTATCTCTGCATTTCATCTCCCATTTCTGGAGGGGCATCAGTGTCTGGTTCAATCACACTTTTATTATCAATTCCTAGATAACTTTCCTCACTTGATGGTTCATCTGCCTTTAAGTTTTCCTCCACCTTCTTACTACCAGATTTTTCTTCCTTGGTATTTTCTTCTGATTTCGCTTTCCGAGTAGCAGGTGATACTTTACCCCCCATGCTCTCCACCCTCTCCCTCAGGAAACACATTTCCTTGGTGTGCAGAACGCTTGGATCTTGTTTACACATTTTCACAAAGGCCCAAAGCACGTTCACTTTGTGGGGGTCTATGGTCGGAAGGCAGTGGGCGAAGCTACGGGGCTGTGGCTGGTTCTAGGCCCAGGTCCTGGCTCCGCATGACCTCGTAGAAGCAGGCAGCTGCTGGGAGATGGAACACACTAGAACCTTCCCGGCCACTGGCTCCTCCCACCCAAAGGTCTCATGACCCCAGGTCCTCTGCCTGCTCATTCCTATTCCCTCTGCACTGCTCCTGCTCTCTCCCTAGAACCTTCTAGAAGCATGGCTGTTTGTGCTATTGCCTGCCTTTCTGTGCACACATTCTCATATTCTTAACTAGGAACCGGCTCCCTGGATCGGGCAACCCCTGACATGGGTGCCTTCAAGGAGGCGGAGGATAGCAGCCCCTTAGGGAGCAATGTCCAAGAGCATATTCTGTGGCTGCATGCACTTGAGGCTTAAACATTTTTGTATTGCTTTGTTCAACTTAGATTTTATTTGAATATTTATTTTAATCAACTTTGCCATGCAGTGTTGTTAAAACAGATTAGAAACTAAAAGCAGTTCTAGTGTACTGTTCAGCACTTGTATGACCCTAAATAACATACATATACACACACACACACACACACACACATATATATATATACACATATATATGTGCTTAAGATCCTTCGCTAATAAAGTACTTAACCATTTTGGCAACCGGATGTACTACATTTCTGGTTTATGCTTGAATGCCTGGGTCTTTACAAGTGTGTTGACTGTGTGTGAGGAATCATAGGTCTAATTAAGGAAGGCAGTGGTGGATGGAGGTTTATGAAGTTAAGGAACTAAAATCCTAGTTGGGTGGGAGATGGCTTTAGCTGGACTGACTTAACTCCTGAGCCAGATAATGGAGTGTCATATGATACAATTCCATCCCCAGGCATACAAACCTATACAGAGGTGTGTATAAGTGCAAAAAAATTCAGTACAATTTCAGTTTCCTCACAGTACTGCCTTTATGGACAGAGGAGGAGAGTTCATTTTGGTCCTCTTTGTGCTGGACTTGGCATTGCATATATTTGATTTCATTCCAGTTTCATGACAACCCGGTGAGGTAGGTGTTATTATCATCTGTTTACAGATGAAAAAAATCCCCAGGGCTGAAAGAAAGGGTATATTTCAATGAACGCTATCCTTTTGTATAGTGGGCACTCACTTAACATTCATCTAATGTAGCATTTCTTAAACTTTGGTCTGTAAGACACTAGTACCCTTCAAGGTTTCAAAAGTTTTCCTTATCAAACAATTATGGGAAATGTTGCAAACTTTAGCTGTCTTTTAGAGTTTCACAATGCATAAAAATGTTTTAAAATTTCTTAAGAAATTATGTGGTAATGCAACTTATTTAACTTTATGCTTAGGTTTCTCAATCTTACTTAGCTAAAGAATTTTTCTTTTTCTCCCATTTTTAGTAGAACAGCCATCCATGTTGCAAGGCATACATCTTTTGTGAAACATGTTTTGAGAAACATGGGTCTAATTATGTATGGAATATATTTCCTGGTAGGAATTAGAGGAGTTAATTCATTATCATCATAATTCTTAGAAAATATGTATTTGGGTGGTGATTCCTCAGGGATCTAGAAACAGAAATACCATTTTACCCAGCAATCCCATTACTGGGTATATACCCAAAGGATTATAAATCATTCTACTATAAAGACACATGCACGTTTATGTTTATTGCAGCACTGCTCACAATAGCAAAGACTTGGAACCAACCCGAATGCCCATCAATGATAGACTGGATAAAGAAAATGTGGCACATGTACATCATGGAATACTATGCAGCCATAAAAAAGAATGAGTTCATGTCCTTTGCAGGGACATGGATGAAACTGGAAACCATCATTCTCAGCAAACTAACATAAGAATGGAAAACTAAATACTGCATGTTCTCACTCACAGTGTGATTTGCACAATGAGAACACATGGACACAGGAAGGGGAACATCACACACTGGGAACTGTTTGGGCTTGGGGGCAAGAGGAGGGAGAGCATTAGGACAAGTACCTAATGCATGCTGGGCTTAAAACTTAGATGATGGGTTAATGGGTGCAGCAAACCACTATGGCACATGTATATCTATGTAACAAACCTGCACATTGTGCACATGTATCTGAGAACTTAACGTATAATAATAATAAAAAAGAAAATAGGTATTTGGTACCTTCAATTTGTAGGGCATTGGGATAGAATCCAGACATATGACGTAAACCCTGTTAGAGAGAGAGAGAGAGGAGTTTACAGTTTATATGAAGAGGCAAAAATGTCTTTGGTTTGAGTGGGAATGTAACTTTAACTCCAGTGCTCTTCTTTCTTTAATTTTTAGAGTAGGATGGTGGTTATGGATAACAGGGTTTCCAATGATTTCTTAATGTGACATTCTGTTTTGTTCCCTTAGTAAACAATTACCACTTTCTTCCATTAATTTAGTATGGCTTAGATGTTTGGAAGGAAGAAAAACTTAAACATTTGAATACAAGTAAATCCCAGATAGAAGTCATTAAGAACAGTACATCTTTGACACACCCTGGAAAATAGGTGTCTTCCTTTTCACACACATTCAAATGCATACACAGGTGTGTGCACACACACATTCAATTTCATCTCATCAGAGCATCACATCTTTATGTCATTTGTTGGATAAACAAAAGCAAATGAAGGTTGTAGATATCTATATCAGGGGATTGGTCAAAGGATTTGAAATTCATAGACTAAAAATTTCAGTTGTTTTTCAGTAATTTTGAAGGCTGGTAAGTTACCACTATGCCAGAGATCCCTAGCCTTTTTTTCTTTAGGGATGTGATGATATTTTGCACTGTTCTGGCACCTTTTATTCTGATAATCTTTTAAAACCTCATCAAGCAATGTAGCATATTACCAACAAGGAAATGAAATTAATTCGTAGTTGTAACATTAACAGGGGAGTTGGAAATGAAATATTCAGCTGTGGTTAGATAGACAAGTGGAAATGTGAAGATGATGAACAATAAACCAATAACACAACCTTGAAATATTTTTTTTCTTGAGGTATTCAGATGCTTATAACAAGAAAAGGTTTTCCTCCCTGCATTACCTTATTTAAGGCAGCCCCAGCACTTCACTGTATGTGTCCCTTTGAAGTAGGACTGCTTAGAAAGGCTCTGGGTGTGCAGCCTTGCTTTTTTGAAAGGATCATGACTTGCACCTCCATCTCATATTCTTGAGGAGGACAGAAAAGAGGGTTTATCTTTGCTTCTACGTATCTTAGCAGCATTCTTATCCTATTAAGCCATAGGCCTTATTTTTTCAGGTCACAAATAACTGAGAAGTGTAGAAATAATAGGCTACTGATGGCAAATTATATTTTTCCATATTATGACTGTAAATGTTACCTGAGACAATTTTTCAGAAGCCATTTTCACTATAGTGGTTTAAACCAAAACTCAGTGAAAGGAAGTCATTTTTTCCACATAATGCGGTAATGATAAAGAATGATTATTTTCTCTTTACATTGATAACACCTAATCCTTAATCCTCCTTATGAGATTTGCTTTAATATCTAAAAATAATGAACCTTTCTAAAAAAGGTACCTCCAATGGAACTACAAACTCACCAGAAATTGCAGAGGATGTCCATGTGGAGATGTTTCATATGAAACCGCAAGTGGCTCATGACATTACTTATGGATAGTTCCCCCGTGGGAACATGACACACATCTGACAATATCAATGAGATAATTTGTATCTTGGCCTAAAGCAGGCTTTCTGCTTTGGTGTCTCTTCATTTCAAATAATAACACTGGGGGCCTGGAAGAAAGAGGCAGAGTTATCATTTAAACTGTGTTTCCTACATTAAGAGATTGAAAATGCAAAACGAAGGAAGTTGAGCCCCAGAGTTATTGGTTGTTATCTCTTTCAGTACTACTAGTAACAGAGCCATTGTAAACTTGTTGGGGCAACATGGGCAACCAGGGACTCTCTAGTCACTTGTTTATAACAGAAATCAATGCTTTTTAAACATCTTTAACTCCAGTTGTGGCATAAAGTCATCAGTGGACTCTGTTAAGCAAAAACCTTTCTTTAATCCTTATATTGAATTTCTTCAAAAATATTTATTAAGCACCTATTTTATGCCAGGCACTGTTCTAGGTACTGGGTCACTGGTGAACATGATGGGTGAAGTCCCAGCTATCTTAGAGTTTACTTTTCCTTGGGAATAAAGGCAATAAACAAGCTAACAAAGAGGCTATGAAGAAAATAAAATAGGTTAATGTAATAGAGAGTGACAGGTGTGGAGTGGAAAAGGCCTCCCTGAGGGGGTATTATTTAAGAAGATGGAGTCAGCTAGAGAGGGGAAGGAAAAGAGCACTCCAGGCATTGGAAACAAGTGCAAAGGCCTGAGGCAGGAGCAAACTTGGCATGTTCAAGGTACTGGAAGGAGCTCTTGTAGCCAGAGCCTGGTGAGCAAAGGAGGGGTAATGGAAGATAAGCACAGAGAGGCAGGCAGGGATTGGGCCATCTGGGATCTTGTAAGATCTCGATGAAGAGTTTAGATTTTATTGTACGTGCAATTCTAGCTGCTGTGAGGAGAATGACTGTGCGGGCAAGAGTGGGTGCAGGAAGAGCACCAGGGCTATTTCAGATAAGCCAGGTAAGTCCAGGGTCTTGGTCTAAGGTGGAAATAGTAGAAATGGTGAGAAGTAGTTGATTCCAAAATATATTTTAGAGAGAGAAACAACACGATATATTGATGGATTAGATGTGGGGACTGAGGGAAAGAGGTCTTTGTCCTGAACAATTTCCTGAGATGGGAAAGAAGAGGTTTAGGGGGTGGAAATTAAGGGTTTGATTTGAATGTGCTTAGTTTCAGATGCCTACTGGACATGAAAACATTGATATCAGATAAGTCAGAGCTGAAGATACACACTTGGGTGTCATTTGCATATAGGTGGCATTGGAAGATCAGGGCCATGACCAGCTGATGTTGGGAGAGAGTATAGATCCAAGAAAAGGTGGTGCAGAACTGCGTCTCCAAGTCACAACATTGTTGAAGTTGGGAAGAGGAGGAGGAGCAGCAAAAAAGATGGAGAAGGACCAGCCAGTGTAACAGGCAGGAAGATGGAGAGGTGTAGCTATGGAAATCAATAGAAAAAGTGTTTTAGCAAGGAAGTGTATAGTGCTGCAGAGAGGTAAAGTAAGATGAGAACAGAGAGATAGCAATTAGATTTGTCTCTCAAAGGTCATGGGTGACCTTGAGAAGAGTGAGGATAACAAAGAGGATGAAACTCAACTTTCTCTTCAGAGAACTGAGAGTGTAGCCACAGAAACAAAAACCAGTCCAAAGTGGAACTTTGTTTTGTGGCTCTACTTAACTTCTTAGGGTAACTGTAACCATAGAAACCCACTGTGATTTAAGAATCCCTAGAGGTTGGATAGTCCAAAGTTTCACCTTGGGCCTTCCAGGACAGGCTGACAGATGTTAAAAATTTGCACAAACATTTCCAGGAATAGGGTTCATCTTATCATAGTTCACTTTGTGGCTGGATAGCTTTGTCTGTTAAAATAAAAGCCTTTGTCAATTTAAATTTAGCAGAGTTTATCTGAGCAAAAAATAATTCATGCATTGGCAGTACTTAGAACCAGCAAAAGTTCAGAGAGCTCACTAAGCACAGTTGGAAGTGAATATGTTTACATAGGAAAGGAAAGTGCAGAAAGAGCTTGACTGGCTACAGCTTGATGTTTGCCCTATTTGAACATGATCTGAGCAGGGGGCAGCCTGTGATTGGCTGGAGCTCAGCTGCTGTGGTTGGCCAAGACTGACCATTTGTTATATTTCAAAGTTAGATTTTCAGTTTGTTTACTCACTAAAGTTGCAATTTGTTTGTAGGAACTCAAGGTATGGAGATGACCTCAGACCAATGGCCTGCTGCTTATTTAAGAGATTTCTTTCAGAGTATGGAGATTTCTCATGCCAGTATGTTTATTTGTTAATATTAAATTAATTTTTATTATTACCATTTTGTTATTATTATTTTATTTAACCAATGGAGACTCACTGTATATTATTTTTAACTTACTATTTTATTATTATTAATTACTGTTTTGTTTTTACAGGATTTTTTTTTTTTTTTTTTTGAGATGGAGTCTCACTCTGTTGTCCAGGCTGGAGTGTAGTGGCGTGATCTTGGCTCACTGCAAGCTCTGCCTCCCTGGTTCACACCATTCTCCTGCCTCAGCCGCCCGAGTAGCTGGAACTACAGGCGCCCACCACCACGCCCAGCTAATTTTTTGTATTTTTAGTAGAGACGAGGTTTCACTGTGTTAGCCAGGATGGTATTGATCTCCTGACCTTGTGATCTGCCTGCCTCAGCCTCCCAATGTGCTGGGTTACAGGTGTGAGCCACCGCGCCCAGCCTTTTACAGGATGTTTTAATGTCTTTTTGCTATTTCTAACTTTTCTCCTCCTGCTCTGTATGTGTGTGTGTGCGTGTGTGTGCTTGTGTGTGTGCGTGTGCATGTGTGTAGTGGGGAGAGGTGGGAGAGGAAAGAGCATGGGCTTCTGAGTTAGATAAAAGTTCGTTCTTGGCTCTGGCACTTAATAATTCTTCAGTTTCAGACAAGTTATTTTACTTTTGGGGTATTAGTCTCTTGATCAGTAAAATAGAGACAACACATAGTTCATAGGGCCTATTATGGGACTAGAAGGAGATGATCTGTGTTAACACTTACTGATATGGTTTGGTGTGTCCCCTCCCAAATCTCTTCTTGAATTGTAACTCTCATAATTACCAAATGTTGTGGGAGGGACCCAGTGGGAGGTAATTGAATCATGGGGCGGGTCTTTCCTGTGCTATTCTCATGATAGTGAATAAGTCTCACGAGATCTGATGATTTTATAAAGGGGAGTTTCCCTGCACAAGCTTTCTTCTCTTTTCTGCTACCATGTGAGATGTGCCTTTCACCTTCTGCCATGATTGTGAGGTCTCCCCAGCCACGTGGACCTATGCATACATTAAACTTCTTTCTTTTGTAGATTGCTCAGTCTTGGGTATGTCTTTATTAGCAAAATGAAAACAGACTAATACACTCACCAAGCACCTGGTAAGTGGCAGGTGTGGAGTAGATGTTCATTACCCTCCCCTCCCTCAGCTCTTTTGAGAAGACCAGCTCTTGGCTTTGCTGGGTGCTTCCTCTTGGAAAGGTTCCTTGACACTCCTCACCCTTCCCACCCACACTCAATCAAACTTTCTTTTTTCTTTGTGTACCTTTATCACACCATCTATGATATGTGATTGGTTTCTACATTTCTCTCCAACTAGACTGTAAACTCTGAGTTTGGGAAGGGTTTTCACCCTTAGGGATGCAAAATAGCATAGTGATTAAAGGTGCAGCTTCAAGCCAAACGACCTGTTCCATCAGTGTCAGCTGAGGTCTTGAGCAATTTACTTAACTGCTCTGTGCCTTGTTTCCTCATTTGAGGAGTGGGTCTGACAAAATTGGATGAGGATTAAATGGGATAGCTCTGATAAGTTCTTGAGACAGTACCTGCCACATAGCACTCCATAAACGTTTGCTGTTACAAGGATTGTCTTTGCAGCCTCTGCAGTGCCTGGTCTGGGGACTAGTGCCCCAAAGGAGCTAGTCTGTGGGATGACTGAACAAAGTGACCAAATGGAGAGCATAGATTATTACCTAGATGGGTAAGTATGTCCCAGATAATATTGTTATTTTAGATGACTCTTTAAAAAAATAAAATTTCAGAAGTTTTACATAAAACATGCTCATTATAAAAAATTCAACTAATATAGAATTATATCAAGTAGAAAGAAAAACACCTTATTTTGTCCCCAGCTCTTCATCTTCCCATGTGTTAAGTTTGGTGTATAACCTTCGAACCTTTATTGTTAACACATTTACTGTTTTCTCTTTGTGGTTCAGGCATTGGCTCTCATGCCCATAGACTGAAAAACAAACTCTACTATCCATTTGCCAAAAATGTCAGAGACTAAGAATTTGAATTAACCAGATATTAATACATTAATTCTAAGTTGTTAGAAACTTATTACTAACAACTTATTTAGAAAAATTGTTTTATACCTGAATATACCTTTCACTTCCTTCACGATGATTTGTGTGCAGAGTAGACACTGGCCTTGGAGTGTTTGGGGATAATGGGAAGAGGTGCTTTGTTCAAAAATTCTCTGCCACACTTTGTCATGTGCTTGGTATTTTCTTGTTAGAGCTGCATTTCTTTCAGTTCAGATATTGCCAAAAAGCCCCTGCAAATTTGCAAGTGAGCACAGTTCTTAGACAAAGCAGCTTAAGGGAAGGGAAGGCCCTGAGAATGAACCTAGAAGCTTTGCCCCTGTCAGGGTTTGACTTTTAGCTCCTCCCGTTTAAGAATCAGAATCTCAGCCTTGACTCAGGGGCTTTAACTCTTCCGGTTCCTATGCCTTGATTTTGTCATGCTCTGGTTCTTCAGTTAAAGTTGAGGAACTTCAGACTCATTTTACATTTTGGAGAAACAGTAGGAGGAGCTCTTTGGATGAGCTGAGGCTTTAGCCATTCTTTGATAATAAATTTTTTATTTCTAAGGCACTAGGCATAGACCTAGAGGCATTTTACTGTGGTAGGTTTTTATCTCTTTTTATAATAAATAGAAAGGGACACATGAATTTTAATCAAATCATGGATCTAAAAACAAAGCCCATGGTAACAGAATTTTGCTCCATATTTCCAAATAATGCTTTATTACTAACATTTTCTTATTATCCTAAAAACTAGCTACTTCTCTTCCAATTTTATGGTAATATAAAATTATTGGTTGAAACATTATTATAGCTATTTTATATTTGAAAATTTATTTTGGGACTGAAGTTATATCTTCAGGGAAAACATGATTGTATATTCATAGATGTTATGATTTCTTAACTAAGTCTTTTAATTTTTATAATATTTTAATACTTTTATTTGTCTAAATGTTCAAATAATCAATATCCCAAGGTTTAACAGTGCTTACAGTGTAATTGCACTTAGAAAAATAAATTTTATATTGACATTTCAGGGATCCCTATTTAGTTGAACATAATGAATTATGAAACCCCACTGATTGAAATCTGGTTAGATGCTGCTGTTAATGATTTTCTCTTTCCTCTGTTGTTAGTATTTTACGTTGAAGTTAGTAGCTTCTAAACTTCACCCCTATGAGTACTCCTATCCTTTCAAATGATTATAAAATGTTTCCCCATTTGAAAATTGTGGTAAAATACATGAAACAAAAAATTTGTGATCCTGACTATTTTTAAGTACACAGTTCAGTATTTTTAAATGCATTCATAATGTTGTGCAATCATCATCATCATTCATCTCCATAACTCATTTCATCTTGTAAAACTGAAACTCTGTATTCGTTAAACAATAATTCCCCATATTCCCCTTTCTCCAGCTGCTGGCACCCACTATTCTACTGTCTGACTGTATAATTTTGAACTACTCTAAATACCTCATATAAGTGGAATCATACAGTACTTGTCTACTAGAGACTGGCTATTTCACTTCACATAATGTTCTCAAGATTCATCTATGTTGTAGCCTACATCAGAATTTCCTTCCCTTTTAAGGTGGAATATATTTCATGTACAGATATACCACATTTTGCTTATCCATTCATCCACTGATGGACCATGGGTTGCTTTCATGGTTTAGCTATCCTCAACAGTGCTGCTACCAACATGGGTATACAAATATCCTTTAAGGCCCTGCTTTCGGTGTTTTTGGGTACAGAAATAGAATTGCTGGCTCATAAGTTAATCCTATTTTTAACTTTTTGAGGAACTGTCATACTGTTTTCCACAGCGGCTGTAACATTTTACATTTTCACCAACAGTACACAAGGGTCCCAATTTCTCCACACCCTTTCCAGCACTTCTGTTCTGTTCTGTTCTTTTGGCAGTAGCCCTTTTAATGGGTGTGAGGTGGTATCTCATTGTTTTGATTTGCATTTCCCCAATGATTAGTGATATTGAACATTTTTTCATGTGCTTATTGGCTATTTGTGTATTTTCTTTAAAGAAATGTCTGTTTAAATCTTTTGCCCATGAAAACTTTTTTTTTTCAATATTGTGGGCAGTTTAGTATGGCCCATCTCATAGTTGGAGGGAGGCAGGGGCAAACCCAGTGTGTTTCTGCCAGCTCTGAGGCCACCGCAGGACTCAAAGAGAGTAGGCTCATGAATAGACAGGAACCAGAGGTTGCACTGCCCTGCCGACCACTACTTCCAATTCCTGTTTGTAGAAAAAAAAAAGACAGCCACCTTTTGGTCCATTGGCTTTGTAAGTGTAAAGGGGACGAGCAGATGGCAACTCCCAGGCATCCTGCAAAGTAGATGAGTCACCTTAAGACTTTTGCTCATTTTTGAATCAGGTTGTCTTCTTCTTGTTGAGTTTTAGAAGTTCTCTATGTATGCTGCATATTAATCCCTTTTCAGATATGATATTTTCTTTCATTTTGTGGGTTGTGTTTTTACTTGGTTGATAGTGTCTTTTGATGTACAAAATTTAAAAATTTTTAGAAAGTCCAATTTGTCTATATTTTATTTTGTTGAATCTGAGAAATGATTGCCAAATCCAATGTTGTGAAGTTTTTGCCCTGTGTTTTCTTCTAAGTGTTTTATTGTTTTAAGTCTTACGTTTAGGCTTTTGATCCATTAAAACATTTAAAAAATTGTTTCATTTTTGTTTTTAAACTTATCGTAGAGATGAGGGTCTTGCTATATTGCCCAGGCTGTTCTCAAATTCTTGGCCTCAAGCAATCCTCTGCCTTGGCCTCCCAAAGTGCTGGGCCACTGTGCCTGGCCTCTGATAAATTTTGATTTAATGTTTGAATATGGATTAGATAAGGATCCAATTTTATTCTTTTGCATGTGAATATCCCATTTTCCCAGGATTCTTTGTTGAAAAGACTGTCTTTTCCCCACTGAATGGTCTTGGCATTCTTGTCAAAAATCATTTGACCATATATATTTATATCTATATCTATATCTATCTATCTATCTATCTATCTATCTATCTATCTATCTACCTACCTATCTATCTATGAGGGTTCATTTCTGGGCTCTTAATTCTATTCCATTGGTATATTTGTCTGTCTTTATGCCACTACCACAGTATTTTAATTATTATAGCTTTGTGGTAAGTTTTAAAATCAGGAAATGTGAGTCCTCCAGCTTTGTTCTTTTTTTCAGGTTATTTTGGCTATTTTGGGTCCTTGAGATTCTATATGAATTTTAGGATGGGTTTTTCTATTTCTGCAAAAAATGCCATTTGGATTTTGGTAGGTTTTGCATTGAATCTACAGATCACTTTGGGTAGTATTGACATCTTAACCATATTATCTTCCAATCCATGAACATAGGATGCATTTCCATTTGTTTAAGTCTTCTTTAATTTCAGCAGTGATTCATAATTTTCATTGTAAAATATTTTACTTCTTTGTTTAGGTTAGTTCCTAAGTGTTTTATTCTTTTTGATGCTATTGTAAACTGAATTTTCATATTTTCCCTTTTAGATTGTTTATTGTTAGTATGATTTTTATGTGCTAACTTTGTATCCAGCTACTTTGCTGAATTCGATTATTAGTTCTAATAGTTTCTTTTGTTAGAATCCTGAGGGTTTTCTATATATAAAATTATATCATCTGTAAACAGAGATAATTTTACTTCTTCCTTTCCAGTTTAGATGTCTTTTCATTTTCTTGCCTAATTGTTCTTCATAGAATGTCCAGTGTTATGTTGAATTCAAGTGGCAAAAGTGGGCATTCTTGCTCTATTCTTGACATGAGAAGAAAAGCTTTTTTTGTTTTACCATTGAATATGATGTTTGCTGTGGGTCTTTCATATATGGCTTTTATTATGTTAAGGTGGTTTCCTTCTATTCCTAGTTTGTTGAGTGTTTTCTATCATGAAATGGTATTGAATTTTGTCATATGCCTTTTCTGCACCACTTGAAAAGATCATGTGGTTTCCTCCCCTTCATTCTGTTAATGTTGTTTATTACAGTCATGGATTCTAATACGTTGAACCATCCTTGCATTCCAGGAATAAATCCCACTTGGTGATTGTGTAAAATGCTTTTAATGTGCTGCAAGTTTTGGTTTGCTAGTACTTTGTTGAAGATTGTTGCATCAATGTTTGTAAGAGGTGGTGGTCTTTTGTTCTCTTTTATTTCTTTCTCATTTTTAAATTTAATTAATTGTAAAGATACAGGGTCTTACTCTGTCACCCAGGCTGGAGTGCAGTGGTGTCATCCTTGCTCACTGTAGCCTTGAAGTCCTTGGCTTAGGCAATCTTCCCACCTCAGTCTCCTGAATAGCTGGGTCTAAAGGCATGTACCACCTTGACTGGCTAATTAAAAAAAACATTTTCTTTTTTTTTTAGAGACAAGATCTTCATCCCAAGTTGTCAGATAATATACAGTTACAGGATCTTCAGGGTGTCATTTTTCTGGCTAGAAACCTCTGTGGCTAGGCTGTTTCACCAACTTACCCTGGCAGGCTGCGCTTGACCTACTGGACTGGGTCCCATGCCTGCCAAGGGTGATCAGATGTGGAATAGCCAGGGGTGTGTGAGTGAGCATGGGGTCTGGCCACTGCACAGTCAGACATGTTGGTTGCTGCAGTGTGGTGGGGAGCTGCAGGTGCTGGCACAGGTGCTGGCACTCTGCAAAGTTGCAGCTGGACCAGGCACACCAAAAGTAGCTTCCAAGGTTGAAATGGGGGAACATAGTGATGCCTGGAGGCTTGGAGATGCCAGGAACTGCAGGGCCCCCAAAGAGGGAGTCACAGCCCTACCTTGGGGAGTTCCCAGATCTGGGCTACCCAAAGAGCCATAGCTCTTCTTTCCTTCTCTTCACTCACAATGTGGTGAGCAAGAGGGTATGTCTCAGCCCTGTTTGTGTCACAGCTCTTTTATCCTTGCCATTTGGGCTTGCACCCAGGAAGAATGAAGTATGCAGACAAGTGGAGGGTGAGCAAGACAAAGAGGAGCTTTATTGAGTGATATAACAGATCAGAGGAAATCTTCAGGGGACAGCTCCTTTCTGTAACCAGGGTGCCCTGATGAATGTTCTGTTCCTAGCAGAGAGGATACCCTGGAGTGGGAAGCTCCTCTCTGCAGGCAGGTCATGCCAATGTCTTCTCAGCTTTCAGCAGAGAGGAGGCCCTGGAGTGGGTAGCTCCTCTCTGCATCTGGTGGTCCCAACATCTCTGCAGCTCTCAGCAGACAGAAGACCTTGGAGTGGGTAGCTCCACTCTGAAGCTGGTGCTTCTGATGTCTGTTCTGGCTGAGCCTGGGGCTTCTTTGGGGCTCAGAGGGGAGGAAGTTGATTGGCAATTGGTCCATGGGTGGCCATGGACAGGCCTGCAAAAGGCACCACAAGTTCCGTCTCTGGTCCCTGGTACTGGCAGCCCAGCCCCCAGCCTTTAGGTCCTCCCTTGCCTGAAAGCGGGGCTCACTGGGGATCTGTCCACTTCCACTCAGGAACTTGCCTGCCTCCTGCTGCCATTCATGGCACCCAGGCTGTAGGTGCTAAGGGGTGCCTTCAGACCAGCGCTGAGCTGCCTTCAGCCTCCCCTTGTCTTCCCTCCTATGTTTGTTTGGAGGGGGCTGGCATGGCAGGGAGCTTGTGTGTCAGCACTGCCCTGAGTGTGTGAAAACAGCTGGGCTGTGACAGCACCTGGGCTTGGCCTTGACTTTGCTTTGAGATTTGAGCAGGCACCAACAGCAGGAGAAGCCAGGCAGTAGGAGCAGGCACTTCTGAGCCTGTGAGGGCAGAGGGGCTTTCCTGGGCTTCCAAGAGTGCAGGGTTGCCTGAATCTGCAGCTGCAGTTTGGGTGGCTGGAGCTGTGGGGTGAGGTGTGGGTCCCACCTGCTCCCAGGCTCCAAGAGCACACAGATGCCCAGGTCTTCAGCTGTGGCTTGGGTGGCTGCAGCAGCACCCGGGGAGCTCCCATCCCAACTCAGAAGGAGTGGGGCTCCCACTTGTCCTTGGCTCCTGCTGTCTCTGTGGAGCATGCAACCCCAGCTGTGCCTTCCCACTGCAGCTGGCATGATGGCAGTGGCTGCTCCAGATGGGCCACTGCTGCTGTCAATACTTTGTATAGTATCTATATTTTCAAACACATTGAGCCTCAATTTGTGGCCTAACATATGGTCTATCTTGGTGAAAATATTTCATGTACACTGGAGAGAAAAGCATTTGCTGTTATTGTTGGGTATAGTGTTCTGTATATGTCTGTTAAATCTAGTTGATATTTTGCGTTAAGTCCTCTATTTCCTTATTTTCTGTTTGGTTGTTCTATCCTTTATAGAGAAGGAGCTACTGAAATCACCAACTATTACTCTAGAATTATTTATCTCTTCAATTCTGTTTTTGCTTCATATATTTTTGATGGTCTGTCATGTTTATAAAAATGTTATGTCTTCTTGCTGGGTTGACTCTTTTATTAATACACAATGTCCTTCTTTGTCTTTTTTTAACCTTTTTTTGATTTAAAGTCTGTTTTATCTAATATTAGCATAGCTGTCCCTGCTCTCTTTTGGTTATGATTTACATGGAATATCTTCTTTGACCCTTTCACTTTCAACCTGTGTGTGCCTGTGAGTCTAAATTGATTCTGTCTTGTAGATAGTATCTAGTTAGATCATGTTTTTAAAGTCTTTCTGCCAATCTCTGTCTTTCGATTAGAAAATTTAATCTACTTGTCAGCAATTAAAGTAATTACTGACAAGGAGGGACTTCTGTCATATTGCTCTTTGTTTCTTTAATGGTGTATAGCTTTTTTGTCTTTCAGTTCCTGCATTACTGTCTTAAAAATTTTTTTTGGTAGTAAAATGTTTAAATTTCTCTCTTATTTCCTTTTGTATATATTCTATAGCTATTTTCTTTGTAGTTATCGTGGAAATTACATTTAACATGTTAAGTTATAATAGTCTGATATGAATTTATACTATATTAATTTAAATAACGTAAGTCTGCTCCTTTAACAGCTCTGTCATCATCCCTTTTAGTTGTTGATGTCAAAAAATTATATCTTTATACATTGTGTTCCAAAACATGCTATTTTTAAGTTTAATATTAATATTTTATTAATAATTTAATTATTATATTAAATAAATTAGTCTTTTAAATTATGTAAAAAATAAAATGTGGAGTTACACCAAAGTTACAATAATACTAGCTTTGAGATTAATATGTTTTCTTAATATATTAGTCTCTTAAATCAGAAAATAAAAAAGTGGAGTTATACCATTATAATAATACTAGCTTTTATAATGCCCATTAAATCTTTATTTATTTAGATTAGAGATGGGATTTTACTCTGTCACCCAGGCTGGAGTGTGGTGGCACAATCACAGCTCACTGCAGCCTCAAACTTCTGTACTCAAGCATTCCTCCTGCCTCAGTCTCTCGAGTAGCTGGAACTACAGGCATGCACAACCACACCTTGCTAATTTTTAAACATTTTATTGTACAGACAGGGTCTTGCTATCTTGCTTAGGATGGTCTTGAACTCCTGAGCTCAAGTAATCCTTCTGCCACGATGTCCCAAAGTGTTGGAATTACAGGTGGTGTGGGCCACCACACTCTGCTAAGATCTTTATTTCTTTGTATTGCTTCAAGTTCTAGTGTCCTTTTATTTAACTCTGCAGGACTTCCTTAAACATTTATTGCAGGGCAGGTATAGTGGTAAAAACCCCCTCAGCTTTTGTTTATCTGGGAATGCCTTAATTTCTTCATCACTTTTGAAGGACAGTTTTGGCAGATACAGGATTCTTGGCTGACAGCTTTTTCTTTTAGCACTTTGAATTTATTGAGCCACTCTTCTATTTTCAAAAGTTTCTGATGAGAAATCTTCTGGTAATCTTATTGAGGACCCCTTGTATGTGACAAGTCACTTCTCTTCTATCTTACTGCTTTAAAAATTCTCTCTTCATCTTTGAATTTTGACAGATTAGTTATGTGTCTTGGTGTGGCTGTGTTTGAGTTCATCTTACTTGGAGTTTGCTAAGCTTCTTGGATGTCTATATTTATGTTTTTCATCAAAATTGGGAAGTTTTCAGCCATTATTGAAATATTGTCTCTGTCCTTTTTTTTTTTTTTATCTCTCTCTTCCTTCTGGAATTTTCGCAATGCATAGTTTGTTCCACTTGATAGTGTCCCAATGTCCCCTAGGCTCTCTTTTCACTTTTCTTTAACCTTTTTTCTTTCTCTTCCTTGAACTTGCTAATTTCCATCATCCTATCTTCAAGTTTGCTGATTCTTTCTGTTGCTTGTTCATATGTGCTTTTTGGGGGAACCCTGACTAAGGCAGCTATGACTTCATATCTCACTGGCAGTAGGTTAGTACCCAGTTTTGAATAAATATTTGTTCAAAGATGAATATTGAATGAATGAACATTTTTTCAATCAACTGAATTTTCATTTCAGTTATTATAATTTTCAGCTTCAGAATTTTGTTTCTTTTTGTATCTTCTATCTCTTTATTAACATTCCCATTTTGTTCATATGTAATTTTCTTAACTTTCTCCATGTCCTCATTTAGTTCTTCAAGCACATTTAAGACAGTTGTTTAAAGTTTTTTTCTAGTAGATCAGTCATCAGGTCTTTTTCAGAAATGGTTTCTGTTGATTTATTATTTTTTTCTTTAAATGAGCCATACTTTTCTGTTTCTTTGTATGCTTTGTGAGTTTTTTGAAATATTTGAATTTTGTAATATGGTAACTTTTGAAATTAGATTTTCCCTCTTCCCAGGGTTTGCTGTTTTCTCTTATTCTTTGTTATTTTGATTGTCGTGCCAAGGATCAGCCTGAGATATAAACTTAAGGCCTTTCAGCTCTTTTCTGAGCCTGTGACTTTCCCTGGTTTTGTGTGGTCACTTGCCAACATTTCCCATATATGCAGTTTTTATTTTTATTTTATTTTTATTATACTTTAAGTTCTGGGATACATGTACAGAACGTGCAGGTTTGTTATGTAGGTATACACATGCCATGGTGGTTTGCTGCACCCATCAACCCATCATCTACGTTAGATATTTCTCCTAATGGTATCCCTCCTTTAGCCCCCCACCCCCCAACAGGCCCCAGTGTGTGATGTTCCCCTCCCTGTGTCCGTGTGTTCTCATTGTTCAACTCCCACTTATGAGTGAGAATGTGCAGTGTTTGGTTTTCTGTTCCTGTGTTAGTTTGCTGAGAATGATGGTTTCCAGCTTCATCCATGTCCCTGCAAAGGACCTGAACTCATCCTTTTTTATGGCTGCATACACCATTCCATGCTGTATATGTGCCACATTTTCTTTATCCAGCCTATCATTGATGGGCATTTGGGTTGGTTCCAAGTCTTTTATGCAGTTGTTTTGAATGTCGTAGTTTTCAGTGTCTCACTCCCAAAAGAAGAACGAGAGAAAAACAAATGAAGAATAAAAGGGCACTGGCCCTTTATATCCCCTCAAGTCACTTCAGCCAGAGGAGGAGGGGCTTGCAACAATGAGGGGAGGTGCAACGACAAGGTCCACTGGCCTCTTTTTCTATACCTCTGTGATCAGGATCACCACTGAGTGATCAGAGCACAGATCCCTAATATTTGGAGAGCAAGATCTTTTTTGCCCATTCTGACTCCCACAAGCTGTGTGCAAGATGCTCCAGGGACATGTGCACAGCTGCTTGCCATGGGTCTGGCTTGTAAAATGTGTATCTTCTACTCTGCTAAGGGCTGAAATTAACTTAAATTAACCTCTGTTTTGCTCTAAGCCTTCCCCTGGAAGTCACAGGCCTTCAATAGACTCTAGAGTTCCAAATAGTTCCATCAGACAAATTCTACTACTGCAGTGTTGTTTAGATGAAGAGACAGACTGCTGGTGCTTCCTACTTCATCATCTTCCCAGAATCTGCTCAAATTATAAGGGTTAATGAAATAAAAAGCAGTTCTCCCAAAGGGATATAATTGAAGAAGTTTATTCATTCAGTATTTATCACTGGGTACCACCCTAAGTGCTGATGAGATACGAAGTCACAGCTGTCTTAGCCAGGGTTCACCCCAAAAGCAGAGCCTGACAAGAGCTCACTGGTAGGGAGTTTTGTTTGGGAAATAAGCAGGAGTGGGATTTGGAAATAATATAGGAAAGTGTTATGAGCTGGTTTACCACTGTGGGCACCTGGAGTTCAATTCCATGGGGCCTCTGAGAAGTTGTGTAGGATGCCCCTCAGAATTGCCCCCTTGAGACATGGAAGTGGTGGTATTCAATCTACTGAATAAGGATTGCCCTTGGGAGTGTTAACTCCCTTGACTTCCAAGTTATACAAGAAGCAGAATGACTGAGTGTCTCCAATCAAAGGCAGATTACCCATAGTAGAAAGCAAGAGACAGTGGTGCAGCTGAGATAATGTGTTGTCAGTTTTCACCTGGTGGTTGCTTTGGCCAAGGCTGGACTAAAAAGTGAGCTAAGAGGCTGTGAGATGAGGAGGAAGTAGAGATTCATAAAACAGCCCATGTGGTCATGGACCCTATTTGATGGACTCAGACACTAGGCAACTACAATGAATATAGTGTGATAAGTGATAAAGAAATAGGGAGAGTTTATCAGTTAGAATTGGGATACATGCAACAGAAACCCTACAGTAGAGGCTTAACCCTGTGGTTTAAAAATAGACCTATTTTTCTCATGTAAAAAGAAGTTCAGAGTGAGGAAGTTTGGCACTCAAGGAAGTCATCCAGTACCAGGCTCCATCCAGCTTCCTGCTCTTCCATCCTTAGTGTCTGGCTTTCATCTTCATAGTTGGTCTGATTGTGTTCTAGGCAGGAAGACAGGGAAGACAGGCAGAGGACATGTGCCAGCTGAGTCTGTTTTTATTAGGAAAACCATAGCTTTCTTAGAAGCCCATCCAACAGGATTCTGCTTACATATCATTGAGTGAAGTAGCTCACATGGTCACTCCTGGCTTAAGAGAATCTGGGAGATGAATTATTTTTATTTTTTGAGACAGTGTCTTGTTCCCTTGCCCAACTCTAGGTTGCTGCAACCTCAAACTCTTGGGCTTAAGTGATCCTCCCACCTCAGCCTCCCAAGATGGGACTACAAGTATGCACCACCATGCTCAGATAATTTTTTAATTAATTAATTTTTAGAGACAGAGTCTCTAAATGTTTAGTGACAGAGTCTCACACTGTTACCCAGACTGGAGTGCAGTGGCATGATCAGAGCTCACTATAACCTTGAACTCTTGAGCGCAAGTGATCCTCCTGCCTGTCTCTTGAGTAGCTGGGACTACAAGTATGTGCCACCACACCCAGCTAATATTTAGATTTTTTAGAGACTAGGTCTTGCTATGTTGCCCAGGCTGTTCTTGAACTCCTGGCCTCAAGTGATCCCCGTGCTTCACCTTTCCAAAGTCCTGGGATTATAGGAATGAGCCACTGCACCCAGACCAAGAGATGAGTATTTTTAATTGGACACATCATACACTGAACATAATTGGAGTACTGATAGTAAGAAAGACAGCAGAAAGGATATTGAATAGGCAACTTACAGTATCTGCCTCAGAAGTCTAAGTGGTATGGGAGTATCAAGGAGGGACCCCAAACCTGGACTGGGGATAAGAGAGAGCAGTCAGAGAAGGTCCTTGAAGGTAAGCCTTGAGGTGGATCTTGAAATATGAACTATAACTGGCCAGGTAGATAATATGTAAACTTCTGTTGATGTATGGTGGCAGGAGGCCAGAAAGGGAATGGTTGGAAGAACAATCTAGATATTACATAGAAGGACATGAAAATATGAATGATTATAGGACTGAAGAAGAATTTTGGAGAGATACAACAGGCTAGAGAATGGAGTACAAATAGGTAGTGGTAAGGTACGACTCTGACAGGTGTTATGGGACCAGACTAGACCAGAGAAGGCCTTGTATACCATCATAAGGAATATGGATTTTATCTGGAAGCCTAATAGGAAGTTTTGAAATATTTTAGGCAGGCAGGTAATGTGATAAGATCTACATTAAAAATCAATCTGAAAAATGTTTGGAGAATGGATTGAAAGTGTGGTGTGGCAATAATCAAGGATTTGCCATAATCTAAGGAAAAATCATGTAGGATTAAACTAATGAGGATAGAGAGAAGGGGACAGACTTGAGAGAAGTTTTGAAGACAGGGTTGATAGGGCTTGCTGGATAACTGTGTGATATAATTTCTCTAAACCAGCAACACATGAGGGGGAAAAGTAAATTTCCAAGGTAAGCTGATAAATGGACATGCTGAAGTGGAGGCTCCTATGGGTCAGTGAAGTAGTGATATCCAGTAGCTAGGGAGAATGTTGGAACTGAAACCTTTGTAAGAGATTGGAGTTGGAATTCTAGATTAGAGGTATTGGCATATGGTGGCAATTGAAGTCCTGGGTATGGGCAAGGTCACACAGATGGAGTGAGTATAAGAAAGAGGAGCCTGGAAGGCAGTACTACTGGGCACATTAGCATATGGACATAAGAAGATGAGATAAAAAAAGGGATGGGGAAGGGAAGTGAGAGAGATCCAAGTGACTCTAGGAGAGAGTGATGCATGGAAAGCCATGGATGAGAGAGAGAGACTCAACATATGGTGTAGGGGTGAATAGTATGAGCTTCAGAGTCAGACAGACCTCATTTCCAGCCCAGGGTCTACCTAATTGTGTGACCTATGACTCTATGCCTCAGTCTGTTTCCTGATTTTGAAAATGGGGATCATAACAGTATTTACTTCAGCATTGTTTTGAGAATTAAATGAGACAATATATAAAAAGTACTCAGCACTCTGCTTGGTACACAGTTCTTAAAGAGTGGTAGCTATCACACTAATATGATGACTGTCTCTCCAAGAGTGGCAGGAGATTTGGACAGATCAGAAGAAGGATGTTGAAAAAAGGCTGGAAAGAATCGATTGGATTGTGATTCAAGAGGTCACTGGGAATCCTTGATGAGTTTCAATGGCATGGTGGGGACAGAAACAGAATGTGGGTAGGGTGGGGGAATTTGAGAGGTAGATTGCAAAGAGGTGGATGATGATGAGTATGTGAAGTTCATTATTTCATTCTCTCTACTTTTGGGATGTTTGAATATTTTTATAATAAAAAAGGGTCTAATAATTATAAAAAATACGTATTTTTTTTCTCCAAAATACTCAACACATAATAGAAATAGCAGAAGGCATTGGTGAGTAGGAGGACTTAGGCTTTGCCTGGTGGAAAGAATCTGGCCATAGCCCATGTAGGATGATTTCCAGACTTATGATGCTGCCAAAAGGAAGCTCAATTATTTGTATGTATCAATCAAACTCAGAGTATTTGTGTATGTGTCAATCCCTACACCTGTGTGGGCTTTGAAGTCAGACTGCTGCATTCAAATCCTGTCTCGACCATTTGCAAACTATGAGATCTTGGGTAACTAACTTATTTAACCATTCTGTGCCTAATTTCCCTTATTTATAAAATAAGGATAATAGTTCCTGCCTCACATGGTTGTTATCAGGAATACATGAGCTAATACACACAAGGTGCTTAGAATGGTGTCTTGGTCTGTTTGGGCTGTTATAACAAAATATCATAGACAAGGTAGCTTATAAACAGCAGAATTTTATTTTTCACTGTCCTGGAGGCTGGGAAGTCTAAGACCAAGGTGCTGACAGATTTGGTGTCTGGTGAGGACCCAGTTCCTGGTTTACAGAATGGCACATTCTTGCTATGTCCTCACATGGTAGAAAGGGCAATGCATCTCTCTGGATCTCTTCTTGTAATGGGACAATCCTATTCATGAGGGCTCTGCCTTCATGTCCTAACCACTTTCCGAAGGCCCACCTCCAGTTACCATCACATTGGTAATTAGGTTTCAATACAAGAATTTTGCAAGGGTGACTGGGCACGGTGGCTTACACCTGTAATCCCTGCATTTTTGGGAGGCAGAGGCGGGCAGATCACCTGAGGTCAGGAGTTTGAGACCAGCCTGGCCAACATGGTGAAACCCTGTCTCTACTAAAAATACAAAACTTAGCCAGGAGTGGTGGCACACACCTGTAACCCCAGCTACTTGGGAGATTGACGCAGGAGAATCCCTTGAACTCAGAAGGCGGAGGTTGTAGTAATCAGAGATCGTGCCACTGTACTCCAGCGTGGGTGACAGAGCAAGACACAGTCTACAAAAAAAAAAAAAAAAAAAAAAAAAAAAAGAGAGAGAATTTTGCCAGGCAGACACAAACGTTAGGCCACAGCATACAGTGTTGGGAAGATACTAAGTGCTAAAAATTGTCATATTTCATTCTACTATGATTTTATTTCTCTATCTAATATATAAGTTTTTCCACTCAAAGCAATATTGTATTGAATAATTTTTTTCCCTAAGGAAATATAGAAATTGTGTTGTTTTTCTTACTATTGTATTTCTTAGGATAGTGGTAAGTATAACAGTGATGTTTCTCATAACACATGCACTCACACACACTTACTACATAAACACATACATAAACACATGTGCACACATACACACACACACATCCCCAAAACACATTACTCTTCCACTCCTGGCATACATACATGAACACACAAACAATGACTATTGAAGCTGTGAACCTTGACATTTTTCTGTTCCACTTTTTTTTTATTTAAAAGACAGGGTCTCACCATGTTGCCCAGGTTGGAGTGCAGTAACTATTCATAGGCACGATCAGAGAGCAAGACAACCCCAGACTCCTGAGCTCAAGTGATCCTCCTACCTCAGCTTCCTGAGTAGCTGGGACTATAGACATGTGCCACAGAGCCTGGCTCTGTTCTATTTCAAAACTGTCAGAGATTTTCTGGTGGAGGCATAGGGATACGTCAATTTAAGTAGGAGATGGATCTTTTGGAATAGCCCAAGTCCCTGTTTGGGGACTATGCATTCACACAAATACTGAAGAAGCTGGCTTGATGTAATAAAGTGTGGAAAGGGAGAAACACTTTCCAATTAGTAAATTCATAGAGAGTCTTGGCCTGGGGTTGTGGTTGTCCACTGCCCCACGTACTAAGGAAGGGTGGAGCTGAAATTGAGCATCTTTGGTTTTCATCAACAATTTTTTTAATCAAAGGAATGTGTTTATTAAATCATACAATGTCCTAGAATGGTCGGAGTAACAACCTTTTTCTCTGGTGTGTCGTGATCTCTCCACTTTCTTCACCTTCCAAATCCTATCTTTCCTTTAATGTCAAGCTGAAGCCTCGAGTTTGAGGGAATAAGTGAAGGTCGCTTTTCCCGTGAGAATCATGAGACACGTTGATGTAGGAGTCATGTGGAAGTAATTCCTTGGAGATATACATCATGTGATTGTGATAACCAATACATGTTATGACTGCAATAACATATTAGCCCCCACTTCTCAGTGGCTTATCCCGTAAAGCTTTCTTTTTTGCTCCAGCTGCACATCCAATTTGAGTGGGCAGGTAGCAGGTGGGGAGTGTGGGATAGAGTGGAGGTGATGGAGCGCTGCCCACTCAGTCACTCAGGGATCAGCCTGACAGCAGCTCCACCATCATGCTCCATCAGTGCAAATGAGAAACTGGAGAGAGGCTGAGTAATTGCACAGGAGTTGTCATTGCCTCAGCCTACAAGTGACACAAGTCATTTGTCTCATTTTCTTGGCCAGAACCAGTCAGATGTCCCCTTCTAACTGCAAAAGGGCTGGGAGGTGTAATCTTCTGAATGCCCAGTGAGTGAGAAGATAAATCTGTATATCAATGAGGATGGGCAATGTCTACCGAAGCTCATCAGTATTTAAGCCACCAGGGTAGCTGCTCATAGGCGGAAGGGACAATGTGAGTATCACGGCTTTTATTCTTAGAGAAGTCACTGAGACTTCTGGGTAATAGTTAAATATACTTGGCTGTATCTGGCCTTTGGATAATGAGGTAAACGAGAGTTAAAACCCAATTTCACATCCTGTAGAAGCCCAAAGCCTCAAGTAGATGATCAAAAATAGACTGTGCATGCCAAAGAGACTTACTAGAGCATGCAGCAAGAGAAAATCAGTATCACCTGATCCCTAATCATGGATCACAGGAAGAGTTCTGAGCCTAAAAGCCAGGACACTGAGGTATCATGTTTTTGGTTAGTAGCTTCTCTTTTACCTTAACATTTGGCTTTAGTTGGCAAACAATAACTGTGAGCAATAATAAATCAATTAGAGTCAGCTGCCCAGCAGTTTAGGTTATAACATTTAAATGTAGGCAAATGCTAATTTATTCATTTATGCCTGTCTAACCGCTAAAGACATGAAAATATACCCTTTCTTGTAAATAGAAAATAGCAACCAAAGTGCCCTTGGCAAAGAAGCAGATCCCGCTCCCGTCTACCCCTCACTGAGATATCTTTAAAATAGGACTTGAATTGGCTTTTAATATTTACATAAAGTTTTTTTAAAAAGTTGAAAAAATTATTAAAACTGAGCCAGAGATGAAGGAAGTCTGATCAGGGTAGATTGTGTTAGTAGAAAGCATATGAATAATTTTTTTATGTGCCATTGCTGGCTTGAATGAATAATTTTTTAATGTAATTGAGCCAAGAATTCTAGTGGCGTGAAATCTTCAGGGGCAGCGTCCCCTCTAAGCAGGATTCCCTGATTCTTCTCCTTTGACACATTTCCTGCCCCCCTCCCTACCTCTTCTTTTTTGTTTTTAGAGAATAATGGTGAGTACCTCATGCCCTACCCTGTAGAAAACCCTTTAGTGTGATGGTTTGTGGTTTCCTCCTAGAAGATATTACCTGGCCAAATTCCTCAGTGGGCTAATAGATGATGATAACATATTCATTCATTTTTTTTCCTTTTAAGTTACCTAGAGTCTGAGAAAGTAGGGTCCTCAAGAGAGGATGTCAAGGAGTTCCATACACCATTTACTGCTGCAATGACTGTAAACTCAATTTTTTTCTTTCTTTACTTTTCAGTATGTGAATTTGGAAGCAATCTTTTCTAGCTGAAAATCTGAGAAGTTGATTCCATGCCAAAAATTAGCTGTAACCTCAGTTGACTGCATTTTATGTTTTCACCAGTGTGTTTCCTTTCCATGTGGCTGGCAGAAGGAACAAATTTAACTGAGGCTTTATATTTGTGAATAATTTATTTCAACATTCTTATAGACTTAAAAATGTAACCTCGACAACTACTTGGGCAGTAGACATCTGGCTAGCAGGATAGACCATGGGTCTAATCAGGCTGGAAACACTGAATAATCAAGAGAGAAGATTAAGATTCTGATCTGATGGGCAGGAAATGACTCCAACAGCAAGGGAAGTTTGAAGTGGGGACTAATTTTGTTGGTGGCCAGTTCATTAGTGAATTATTTCTAGTTTGAATAACTTTTTCTTCCCTTGTACTTGGGGTCTAGAATGAATACTCTGAAAATGAGAGTTCCAGTAGGTCATGATATGTCTGCTCATACTCCATTCCAAAGCAAGTCATTTGGTCATTTCCAAAGTACACTACACCCAAGGAAGTGGTGGGGGAGGGGGTGGTTAATTTTGAGCAGTAATCTAAAAAAGCATTGAAGACAGACGTGAGGCGCGCAGAAGGTGCCTCTCCATCCTCTCCGCAGAGCAGATGGCAAGTAGAAGCAAGTCCTGCGGCCGATAGTGGGGGTGCAGAATGATGATGGGGAAAGCCTTGTTAGGGGCCCTGAGTGGCCTGGGTGTTTTGTTGAGCTGAGTCTCCATTATTACATTTTGGGGTCATTTATAGCACTTGGGAGACCCATAATTTTTAGTTCATTTACTATATATGAATATATCAAGGACATTTAATATAAATAAATATCATTTATTGAGCCTCTAGTATACGCAAACCATTATGCTAAATGGTTTTCATGTTTATCTCAACCTTTTTCTTTTTAGGGCCAGACAGGAAATATTTTAGGTTTTGCGGGCCATAAAGTCTCTATTGCAACTGCTCACTTCTGCTGTTGTGTGAAAGTGGCCACAGATGATGCAAAAATGAAGGAGTGTAGCTGTGTTTCAATATCATTTTATTTATGGATTCAGATTTGAATTTGATATAATTTTTACACATCATGAAATACTGTTTTTCTTCTGATTTTTTCCAACCATTAAAAAATGTAAAAACCATTCTCATCTTGTGGGCTGTATAAAAATAAGTGGTGGGTCAGGTTTGGCTTGTGGTTCCTGGTTTGCTGACTTCTGCTTTATCTCATTATATTTGCACAATAAGCTTCATTAGGTAGTTACATTATCGCATATTATAGATAAGTATTTCAGAGGTTTAGTATTTCTGCTCATCTCTGGCAATCAGATAGTATCCCACCAAGAAATTAGTGTTTTTTGTTGTGTTTAACAAATTATGTGTTCATAATATGTAATACAACAATACTTCCCAATGTTTTTTGTGTATTTAAAATTTTACCTATTAATATACCACGGGAAAAAATATATATTCATCTTATTTTCTGTGATTTTGAAAGTGAATTGTTGATTCTTAAATTATTTGATTATGACATAATAAATAATTTATTTCAGACTTCACCCTAAAATTCTGTTTGGTTTAGGCTAGTGTTAAAATATACTGATTTCTTTTTTAAAAAATTATTATTTTTAAATTATACTGTATGTTCTAGGGTACATGTGCACAATGTGCAGGTTTGTTACATAAGTGTACCTGTGCCATGTTGGTGTGCTGCACCCATTAACTCGTCAATTACATTAGGTATATCGCCTAATGCTATCCCTTCCCCCTCCCCCCACCCCACAACAGGCCTGGTTTGTGATGTTCTCTTCCCTGTGTCCAAGTGTTCTTATTGTTCAGTTCTCACCTATGAGTGAGAACATGCGCTGTTTGGTTTTCTGTTCTTGTGATAGTTTGCTGAGAATGATGGTTTCCAGCTGCATCCATGTCCCTACAAAGGGCATGAACTCATCCTTTTTTATGGCTGCATAGTATTCCATGGTGTATATGTGCCACATTTTCTTAATCCAGTCTGTCATTGATGGACATTTGGGTTGGTTCCAAGTCTTTGCTATTGTGAATAGTGCCACAATAAACATACATGTGCATGTGTCTTTATAAAAGCATGATTTATAATCCTTTGGCATATACCCAGTAATGGGATGACTGGGTCAAATGATATTTCTAATTCTAGATCCCTGAAGAATCACCACACTGTCTTCCACAATGGTTGAACTAGTTTACAGTCCCACCAACAGTGTAAAAGTGTTCCTATTTCTCCACATCCTCTTCAGCACCTGTTGTTTCCTGACCTTTTAATGATCACCATTCTAACTGGTGTGAGATGATATCTCATTGTGGTTTTGATTTGCATTTCTCTGATGGCTAGTGATGATGAGCATTTTTTCATGTGTCTGTTGGCTGCACAAATGTCTTCTTTTGAGAAGTGTCTGTTCATATCCTTCGCCCACTTGTTGATGGGGTTGTTTTTCACTTGAAAATTTGTTTGAGTTCTTTGTAGGTTCTGGATATTAGCCCTTTGTCAGATGAGTAGATCGCAAAAATTTTCTCCCATTCTGTATGTTGCCTGTTCCCTCTGATGGTAGTTTCTTTTGCTGTGCAGAAGTTCTTTAGTTTAATTAGGTCCCATTTGTCAATTTTGGCTTTCATTGCCATTGCTTTTGGTGTTTTAGACATGAAGTCCTAGCCCATGCCTATGTCCTGAATGGTATTGCCTAGGTTTTCTTCTACGGTTTTCATGGTTTTAGGTCTAACATTTAAGTCTCTAATACATCTTGAATTAATTTTTGTATAAGGTGTAAGGAAAGGATCCGGTTTCAGCTTTCTACTTACGGCTAGCCAGCTTTCCCAGCACCATTTGTTAAATAGGGAATCCTTTCCCCATTTCTTGTTTTTCTCAGGTTTGTCAGAGATCAGATGGCTGTAGATGTGTGGTATTATTTCTGAGGGCTATGTTCTGTTCCACTGGTCTATATCTCTGTTTTGGTACCAGTACCATACTGTTTTGGTTACTCTGGCCTTGTAGTATAGTTTGAAGTCAAGTAGCGTGATGCCTCCAGCTTTGTTCTTTTGGCTTACAATTGTCTTGGCGATGTGGGCTCTTTTTTGGTTCCATATGAACTTTAAAGTAGTTTTTTTCCAATTCTGTGAAGAAAGTGATTGGTAGCTTAATGGGGATGGCATTGAATCTATAAATTACTTTGGGCAGTATGGCCATTTTCACGATATTGATTCTTCCTATCCATGAGCATGGAATGTTCTTCCATTTGTTTATGTCCTCTTTTATTTCACTGAGCAGTGGTTTGTAGTTTTCCTTGAAGAGGTCCTTCACATCCCTTGTAAGTTGTATTCCTAGGTATTTTATTCTCTTTGAAGCAATTGTGAAGGGGAGTTCACTCATGATTTGACTCTCTGTTTGTCTGTTATTGGTGTAAGAATGCTAGTGATTTTTGCACATTGATTTTGTATCCTGAGACTTTGCTGAAGTTGCTTATCAGCTTAACGAGATTTTGGGCTGAGACAATGGGGTTACATCGTTATACAATCATGTCATCTGCAAACAGGGACAATTTGGCTTCCTCTTTTCCTAATAGAATACCTTTTATTTCTTTCTCTTGCCTGATTGCCCTGGCGAGAACTTCCAATACTATGTTGAATAGCAGTGGTGAGAGAGGGTATCCCTGTCTTGTGCCAGTTTTCAAGGGGAATACTTCCAGTTTTTGCCCGTTCAGTATGATATTGGCTGTAGGTTTGTCATAAATAGCTCTTATTATTTTGAGATACATTCCATCAATACTGAATTTATTGAGAGCTTTCAGCATGAAGGTCTGTTGAATTTTGTCAAAGGCCTTTTCTGTGTCTATTGAAATAATCATGTGGTTTTTGTCATTGGTTCTGTTTATATGCTGGATTACATTTATTGATTTGCATATGTTGAACCAGCCTTGCATCCTAGGGATGAAGCCCACTTGATCATGGTGGATAAGCTTTTTGATGTGCTGCTGGATTCAGTTTGCCAGTATTTTATTGAGGATTTTTGCATCAATGTTCATCAGGGATATTGGTCTAAAATTCTCTTGTTTTGTTGTGCCTCTGCCAGGCTTTGGTATCAGGATGATGCTGGCCTCATAACATGAGTTAGGGAGGATTCCCTCTTTTTCTATAGATTGGAATAGTGTCAGAAGGAATGGTACCATCTCCTCCTTGTATCTCTGGTAGAATTCGGCTGTGAATCCGTCTGGTCCTGGACTTTTTTTTGTTGGTTGCCTTTTAATTATTGCCTCAATTTCAGAGCCTGTTATTGGTCTCTTCAGGGATTCAACTTCTTCTTGGTTTAGTCTTGGGACAGTGTATGTGTCCAGGAATTTATCCATTTCTTCTAGCTTTCTAGTTTATTTGCATAGAGGTGTTTATAGTATTCTCTGATGATACTTTGTATTACTGTGGGGTCAGTGGTGATATCCCCTTTATCATTTTTTATTGCATCTATTTGATTCTTCTCTCTTTTCTTCTTTATTAGTCTTGCTAGCGGTCTATCAATTTTGTTGATCTTTTCAAAAAGCCAGCTCCTGGATTCATTGATTTTTTGGAGGGTTTTTTGTGTCTCTATCTCCTTCAGTTCTGCTCTGATCTTAGTTATTTCTTCCTTCTGCTAGCTTTTGAATGTGTTTGCTCTTGCTTCTCTAGTTATTTTAATTGTGATGTTAGGGTGTCAACTTTAGATCTTTCCTGCTTTCTCTTGTGGGCATTTAGTGCTATAAATTTCCCTCTACACACTACTTTAAATGTGTCCCAGAAATTCTGGTATGTTGTGTCTTTGTTGTCATTGGTTTCAAAGAACATCTTTATTTCTGCCTTCATTTTGTTATGTGCCCAGTAGTCATTCAGGAGCGGTTGTTCAGTTTCCATGTAGTTGAGCAGTTTTGATTGAGTTTCTTAGTCCTGAGTTCTAGTTTGATTGCACTGTGGTCTGAGAGACAGTTTGTTATAATTTCTGTTCTTTTACATTGCTTTACTTCCAACTATGTGGTCAGTTTTGGAATAAATGCAATGTGGTGCTGAGAAGAATGCATATTCTGTTGATTTGGGATGGAGAGTTCTGTAGATGTCTGTTAGGTCCACTTGGTGAAGAGTTGAGTTCAATTCCTGGATATCCTTGTTAACTTTCTGTCTCGTTGATCTGTCTAATGTTGACAGTGGGATGTTGAAGTCTCCCATTATTATTGTGTGGGAGTCTAAGTCTCTTTGTAAGTCTCTTAGGACTTGCTTTATGAATCTGGGTGCTCCTATATTGGGTGCATATATATTTAGAATAGTTAGCTCTTCCTGATGAATTGATCCCTTTACCATTATGTAATGGCCTTCTTTGTCTCTTTTGATCTTTGATGGTTTAAAGTCTGTTTTATCAGAGACTAGGATTGCAACTGCTGCTTTTTTTTGTTTTCCATTTGCTTGGTAGATCTTCCTCCATCCCTTTATTTTGAGCCTATGTGTGTCTCTACATGTGAGTTGGGTCTCCTGAATACAGCAAACTGATGGGTCTTGACTCTTCATCCAATTGCCAGTCTATGTCTTTTAATTGGACCATTTAGTCCATTTACATTTAATTAATATTGTTATGTGTGAACTTGATCCTGTCATTATGATATTAGCTGGTTATTTTCCTCACTAGGTGATGCAGTTTCTTCCCAGCATCGATGAACTTTACATTTTGACATGGTTTTGCAATGGCTGGTACCTGTTGTTCCTTTCCATGTTTAGTGCTTCCTTCAGGATCTCTTGTAGGGCAGGCCTGTTGGTGACAAAATTCTAAGCATTTGCTTGTCTGTAAAGGATTTTATTTCTCTTTCACTTATGAAACTTAGTTTGGCTGGATATGAAATTCTGGGTTGAAAATTCTTTTCTTTAAGAATGTTGAATATTGGCCCCCACTCTCTTCTGGCTTGGAGAGTTTTTGCTGAGAGATCTGCTGTTAATCTGATGGGCTTCCCTTTGTGGGTAACCTGACCTTTCTCTCTGGCTGCCCTTAACATTTTATCCTTCGTTTCAACTTTGGTGAATCTGACAATTATGTGTCTTGGAGTTGCTGTTCTCGAGGATATCTTTGTGGCGTTCTCTGTATTTCCTGAATTTGAATGTTGGCCTGCTTGCTAGGTTGGGGATGTTCTCCCGGATAGTATCCTCAGAATGTTTTCCAACTTGGTTCCATTATCCCCATGACTTTCATGTACTCCAGTCACATGTAGATTTGGTCTTTTCACATAGTCCCATATTTCTTGGAGGCTTTTTCATTTTTTACTCTTTTTTCTCTAAACTTGTCTTCTTGCTTCATTTCTTTCATTTGATCTTCAATCACTGATACCCTTTCTTCCAGTTGATCGAGTCAGTTACTGAAGCTTGTGCATTTGTCACGTAGTTCTCGTGTCATGGTTTTCATCTCTCTCAGGTCATTTAAGGACTTCTCTACATTGGTTATTCTAGTTAGCCATTCATCAAATCTTTTTTCATGGTTTTTAGTTTCTTTGCGCTGGGTTCATACTTCGTCCTTTAGCTCAGAGAAGTTTGATCATCTGAAGCCTTCTTCTTTCAAGTCATCAGTCATTCTGTGTCCAGCTTTGCTCTGTTGCTTGCGAGGAGCTGCATTCCTTTGGAGTGGGAGAGGTGCTCTGATTTTTAGAATTTTTAGCTTTTCTGCTCTGCTTTTTCCCCATCTTTGTGGTTTTATCTACCTTTGGTCTTTGATGATGGTGACATACAGATGGGGTTTTGGTGTGGGTGTCCTTTCTGTTTGTTAGTTTTCCTTCTAACAGTCAGGACCCTCAGCTGCAGGTCTCTTGGAGTTTGCTCGAGGTCCACTCCAGACCGTGTTTGCCTGAGTATCAGCAGTGGAAGCTGCAGAAGAGTGAATATTGCTGAACAGCAAATGTTGCTGTCTGATTGTTCCTCTGGAAGCTTCGTCTCAGAGGTGTACCTGGCTGTGTGAGGTGTGAGGTGTCAGTCTGCCCCTAGTGGGGGATGTCTGCCAGTTAGGCTACTCGGAGGTTGGGGACCCACTTGAACAGGCAGTCTATCCGTTCTCGGATCTCAAACTCCGTGCTGGGAGAACCACTACTCTCTTCAAAGCTGTCAGACAGGGACATTTACATCTGCAGAGGTTTCTGCTGCCTTTTGTTTAGCTATGCCCTGTCCCCAGAGGTGGAGTCTACAGAGGCAGTCAGGCCTCCTTGAGCTGTGGTGGGCTCCACCCAGTTAGAGCTTCCTGACCACTTTGTTTACCTACTTAAGCTTCAGTAATGGTGGGCACCCCTCCCCCAGCCTCACTGCAACCTTGCAGTTAGATGTCAGACTGCTGTGCTAGCAATGAGGGAGGCTCTGTGGGCGTGGGACAATCTGAGCCAGGTGCGGGATATTATCTCCTGGTGTGCCATTTGCTAAGACCCTTGGTAAAGTGCAGTATTAGGGTGGGAGTGACCCGATTTTCCAAGTGTTGTGTGTCACGGTTTCCCTTGGCTAGGAAGGGGAATTCCCTTCCCGCTTGCACTTCCTGGGTGAGGTGATGCCTCACCCTTATTCGTCCCTTGCTTGTTGGGCTGTGACCAGGGTCCTGCACCCACTGTCCAACATGCCCCAGTGAGACGAACGTGGTATCTCAGTTGGAAATGCAGAAATCACCCGTCTTCTGTGTTGCTCACACTGGGAGCCAGAGGCTGGAGCTGTTCCTATTTGGCCATCTTGGTGCTACCCCAAATATACTGATTTCTTTAAAAAAAAAATATCACAGGTAATTAGAGAAATGCAAATCACAACCACAATGAGATACCATCTCACGCCAAAAAGAATGGTGATCATTAAAAAGTCAGGAAATGACAGATGCTGGAGAGGATGCAGAGAAACAGGAAAAATTTTACCCTCTTGGTAGGAGTGTAAATTAGTTCAACCATAGTGGAAGACAGTGTGGTAATTCCTCAAGGATCTAGAACTTGAAATACCATTTGAACCAGCAATCCCATTACTGGGCATATACCCAAAGGATTATATATCATACTATGATAAAGACATATGCACACGTATGTTTATTGCAGCACTATTCACAATAACAAAGACTTGGAACCAATGCAAATATCCATCAATGACAGACTGGATTAAGAAAATGTGGCACATTTACACCATGGATACTACGCAGCCATAAAAAAGGATGAGTTCATGTCCTTTGCAGGGACATGGATGAAGCTGGAAACCATCATTCTCAGAAAACTATCACAAGATCAGAAAACCAAAGACTGCATGCTCTCACTCATAAGTGGGAGTTGAACAATGAGAACATGTGGACACAGGAAGGGGAACATCACACACTGGGGCCTGTTGGGGGGAGGGGGCCTAGGGGAGGGATAACATTAGGAGAAATACCTAATGTAGGTGATGGATTGATGGGTGCAGCAAAACACCAGGGCTCGTGTATACCTATGTAATAAAACTGCATGTTCTGCACATTTAACCCAGAACTTAAAGTATAATAAAAATTAAAAAAAATTAAAAATCACACACACACACAAAAATATACTGATTTCTCCTGAATACACTTTAAGGAGAAATGAGGTTGGTTCTGAGAGACGGCAAGAGAAACCAATGTGGGGTGAAACTTTACCGCTTTACATGCAATTAATTGAAAGAGGGCTAAATGTAGACAAATATGAATGCATGTATGTGCATGCATGTGCACACACACACACACAAACACAAACACTCTCTCAAGGGAAAGGATTGCCCCTGAACTTGGCAAAGCCTAGAAAAGATACAAAAAGAGGTTTCCCTCTTTTGCATACTCAGTGTGATGCATTATTGATATCTCAGTGAGTTTAAATAAAATAACAAGACTCATAATAATTAATACATATTTCCAGCATATCAAATTTTACACTGTGATAAAATTCTTATATAATATAGATTTTTTGGTTAAATGGGTTTATGTAGAATATGAGCCAAATAATGTTCCTTGAAACACAGTGTCTACATACAATAAAGATCTGATCCATCACAGATATTACTTTTAGCTCCCAGTGTTCTCCTATATTTAGAAAATTGAAACTTCTTGTTTAAATAATAGGCAATTAAAAAATTTCAGAATGTATCAATTTGCATATTACCAAGACATTTAGACCAAAAGGGCTACATAGAAGGACTAAATAATCTCATGTGCTAATGAACAATAATATATTCACTATTTGTACATTAAAAAAATCTAAATTACCCCACACTGCTGTGTTTAATTGCATATCACAATATCAGTGGGTAATTGTGCTTTCTATGAGAAAAAATTGTTCCAAAGTCAAAATGTCACCTTGTTGTCAGATAATCCCACAGATTACTATAAACAGAGCTAAAGAAATTGTGCTGTGACTGGAAAGGTGTGATGTGAATCCTGCTCATTACCCAAGACATGACTTCCATTGTAATTATCTGTCTATCACAATAGCTTCCTCTGCCATCTCCAGCTTACCTGATGCCATACACACAACTCATTAACATTTGGTCAATACACTACCATTTGTACAGTTAACCTCTGAGCAAAGTGGGGTCATTACTTCATTATGATGGATTCTGTAATAACACAACAACTTGCATCAAGGATTAATTTTTTTTTCCTTCATTAATGGTTAAATTAGTAATTAGTTTAACACCTGGATTCCATTATACTCTTGTTTTTGTGATCTTGTCAGGAATTCCATCGGTTTAGAGGAAACTTCAGAACTCTGTTGCCAAAGAAGAGCTATGTTCCTTTCTGGCTGACATCTATTTTTAAAAAGAGAAAAAATATTTGGCATCCTGTGTGGTCTGAATATGAAAGACATTGATAATGTAAAATGAACCGAGGAACATACAGGCTAGAAAGTCCATTGTGGTTTTTGGAAATAGAGATTAAACTGGATGAAAGTTCTAACAATTTGTTTATTGTGATGAAAAACTTGAGAGTGAGTTAATTCTGGTGGTTTTAAAAAAATTAATATTTTATGGGCCAGGTGTGGTGGCTCATGCCTGTAATCTCAACACTTTGGGAGGCTGAGGTGGGCAGATCACCTGAGGTCAGTGGTTTGAGACCAGCCTGGCCAACATGGTGAAACTCCGTCTCTACTAAAAGTACAAAAATTAGCAGGCATGGTGGTGGGCACCTGTAATCCCAGCTACTTTGGAGGCTGAGGCAGGAGAATCGCTTGAACCCTGGAGGCAGAGGTTGCAGCGAGCCAAGATTGCACCACTGCACTCCAGTCTAGGTGACGGATCAAGACTCCATCTAAAAAAAAATGTATGTTGAATGGAGAGAGGATCTTGCCATGTTGCCCAGGTGGGTCCCGAACTCCTAGGTTTAAGCGATCCTCCTGCCTTGGCCTCCCCAAATATTGGGATTACAGGCAGGAGCCACCATGTCTGGCCTCATACTGGCATTTTAAAGCAAAGTATACAGATCTCAAGTTTGAGTTTTATTTTCACAGTTCTTTAGCACAGCATCTGATTCCATTTGGTAAGCTCTTGTAAACAGCTGCATTTAATGTAAAGAAGTGGTTTATTTTCCC
The DNA here is from genome assembly GCF_024542745.1 of Macaca thibetana thibetana. Lineage (NCBI taxonomy): Eukaryota > Metazoa > Chordata > Mammalia > Primates > Cercopithecidae > Macaca > Macaca thibetana. The sequence goes on from NC_065588.1 coordinate 54,337,070, forward strand.
TTAAGTAGTTATTTGAATTTTCTAAGTTGGGAACAGAATTATTATAGCAAGATGCTTTTAAGAGGAAAGGGAATTTTACTTTTAAAATCATCTCTCACTTATGAAGAATAACAAAAGTCAGGGAGAGGCATCAAAGGGAAAACTAATATTTCCAAGAGTCTCTATTAACCTTTGGTGTTTTTTCCTATAACTCTGGAATATTGTTTAAAATTTCTATTGTCATTAATGGAACATTTGATGAAGCTTTATTTTATGCCACCATAATCGTCTTTGGAATGAAAGTTTGAATTAACTTAGCATGCTAGCAATGTCCACTATGGGCAGGCGAATAAAACCCCTAATGTTATCAAAGCAGTGTAATTCCCAGATCCAGGCCATCTTTTAAAATAGATGCTTTTTCTGGGGCAAGTATTTTACTAGGTGTTCTATACAGTAACTTTAAATCCTGCAAAGTGGGTGTTATTATCCCAAGTAAGAGGTGAGGAAATTGAAGCTCACAGAGATACAATGATCTACTTAAGGCCACACACCTGGCAAGTGGTGGTGTCAGAACTTAAAACCAAGTCTGTCTGACATAGAGCCAATGCTTTTTCCATCATGATATATCTTACTCTGCCATTGTTTATAATGTATCCAGGTAAAGGTAGACAACAATTATGTGCTTATCTCAGAAAGAAAAAATACCCAAATATCAAGAGGCAAGAATTTAAAGTGAATACAAATCATTTGAATTTATGATTAGATAGAACGGCATGCATCCAAACCTATGCAAAAGATTCTTTGACGAGGGAATTCTCCAAGGCCCTAAACAGACATTCATATATAAGCGTAGAATTTTCAGAACAGATAGACTATACTTTTCAGAACCTGGAGCTTCACACTTATGCATGGTTTTGGATTTCTTTAGCTGGGAGAGTACCTTGCAATGGAAAGTAGCAACATTTACAGAAGTATAATATTGCAATTAATCTATAGTTATACTTGAATATTGTATTCAAACAAGAGCAGATTGTTTGCCAGTTACTAATTTACTGCTTCTCAGGTTCGAATGCACTATTTATTGCCTGCTCTATGAAAATGGAGAAGGGCCCTTGAAATTTTTCTGTTTTGCCAGCTGGCATGATGTTAAGCTTTGTCAATAGAGGGTGCTGGAGAAATATTGGAGAAGAGTATGTTTTTCTTCCTGGTTCCAGTGTCTTTTCTTGATAGGCTCCTGCGCTGTGCATGGCTTCTGCCTTGCCATTCTGTCAGTGTATACAGGGCACAGCTTTCTTCAGTACTCAGTTTCTGCAAAGTATGTCTCCTCCGGCATTGGGCTCCTTTAGTGAATGGCTTCTCCAGGGCTCAGCTTCTGCAGTGCATGGCAACCAACAGCATTCCAGCATCCAGCATCATCCCCTGGTAGTCCCTTGGCAGTTCTGCAGCAAGTTCCAATGCATGACATCTCCCTATGTATGGCTTTCTCTGGTGCCCCAGACAGATTTCCAGAAAGTTCCACCAGTATGGCACCTTGTTGACTTCTCTCTATCCAGTGTGCTATGACGGTGCTCTCTCCAACAAGGTCTGGATATCAGCCCTAGAAAGAGGGGAGTTCTTTCTTGGGTACTCTGTCTCAGCCTAGGGTGGTATTTGTAATATCTGTATTCTTTAGAATTTTCTTTACTACCTATTAGCTTATCCATCAGAACTCTAATCTTCTGTTATAAACGTTCCCTGTTAAAATTATTATGTAGTTTCTGTCTCCTGGTCGGACATTGACTTGTAGAGTTGAGTAGGTTACATTATTTCTACTTCTTCTTCTTCTTCTTTTTTTTTTTTTGAGACAGTGTCTTACTCTGTCACCCAGGCTGGTGTGCAGTAGTGTGATCCTAGCTTACTGCAGCCTTTGAACTCCTGGGCTCGAACAATCCTCCCACCTCAACCTCCTAAGCAGCTACGACTATAGGCATGTGCCACCACACCTTTTTATTTTTGTAGAGCTAGGATCTTGCTATGTTGCCCAGGCTGGTCCCCAACTGCTGGCTTCAAGTGATCATCCTGCCTTGGCCTCCTAAAGCTCTGGGATTACAGGCATGAACTACTGCACCCAGTCCATTACTACTTCTTCATCTGATTTGCCTAAATGCCTTTAGTCTAACAGGATTAAAATGCACTACCGAAAGTTGGCTTTTTATACCTTAAATACCTTAGCAAGCGTATTTTCTAGAAAACAACGTATCCAGGCATATTGCATTCAATCTATATAATATACAAATTCTCTTCTAATGGTAAAGTGAATTATTTTATCAATTAAGATGATTTGGTTGCAAGAAGTAGAAATGGCCTGGCTAACTTAAGCAGAAAAAGGAATGTATGGGAAGAAGACAATACCTGGCTATTGCAGAAATCTTTAGTAGTCTAGAAAGAGTAGAGATAGGCTTTGAGAGCAAGGGGGAAGAGAATGTCTTCGTTTGACAGGTTTTGGCCTAGAAAGATGATTCAAAAGAAGGATAAATTTTTGGGTGGGACATTAATTCTCTGCAACGTGGGTTTCCCATGTCACTTAGAGAAAAAGCCAAAGGCTTCACGGTGGCCTACAAGGCCTTATGTGACTAGGCTCAATGCCTTGCACTTACTGGAATCCCTTCTTCCTGTAACACTTTCCTTCAGATGTTCACCTGATTTACTCCCTCTCTTCCTACAAGTCTTTGTTCCACTGTCATCTCAGTAAGATCTTTCCTGCCACTCTCTTTAGATTTATAGCCCTGACCTGGTACTCCCTATCAATCTTCCCTTATTTCTTTTTCTCTGTAGCAATTATCACCTTCTAAGATACTACAAAACCTACTTATTTTGTCTTTTGTTTGTCTCACTCTGATTAATATATAAGTTCTGCAAGGCAGGGCTTTAAAAACTTTTTTTTTTGATGTTGCATCCTTACTAGTTAGAACAGTGTCTAAATACTTGTGGATAAATAAATGAATGAACTTTCTGTATTATTAGGCTGAATATGATTCACACTTACATACTTTATAATTTTTACTCATATTTTTGGATGTGTATATGTATGTGTATGTGTCTTCAATTATATAACCAGAACTAAAAAGGTAACAGGCTTTGTGTTATGAACAAATTTCTTGGTGGCCTTTACTTCTTGAATAAGGGATTCCCATAACTGGCTTGCTTTTAAGTGGTATTTTACCCGTTTTAAAAATTAATGATTGCAGTGAACATTTGCTTTTCTTGCCTCCTACTAGCTATCCCTCTTCTTAACAGCACCCTAGTTTTGCTTTTGTGGGGCTATCAATCAGTGACCTGATGACTGGAAGGCATTTACATTTGTGAGAAGAGTGATATAAACACCCAAAATGTCGGGCACTTTTCCTTCGTAATCTCTGCAGTACTCCCTGAAGTGACATGCATCAGGTCACGCTTCTGCTTTGCCTGGGGTTGCCTTAGTTCCTGCCCTTTCTGAGCATGTTTATTCTCCATTCAATTCCATTTTGTGAGTTATCCCATCTTTCCCCCATACATTTCTTTTTCTGCATAAGTCAGCCAGGCCATTTCTATTTCTTACAACCAAATTATCTTAACTAATAAAATAATTCACTTTATTATGAAAGAATAATCTGTATGCTATTGTATATAATGAATACAATATGCCTGGATTAGTTACTTGATAGACAATATGCTTTTTAAAATACTGAACATTTGACATAAAAAAATCCAACTTTCGTTAGTGCATTTCCATCTTGATAGACTAAAGGCATTTAGGCAAATCAGGTCAAGAAACAGAAACAATGTAACCTCTACTGATGTTGTGTTAAATACAATATATGATGTTCTGGGTGCCTCCTCTAAATTTATTGTCACCATCAGTAGTTTTAGAATGAATGGTTGATACACTTAGACACAGGTAAAGAAGGGCTCGATAACACAGAGATGAAGAAATCTGAAGCCAATTTATACAACAAAAAGGCATGTTACTTACTGTTTTGCTATCCATAGAGCATCTTCATTTTATAAGAACCAGAATAAATTTTACAGATTAATGGAGAAGTGCTCCACAAACTCATTTCTTCCTTCCTTTCTTTCTTTTTTTTTTTATTATACTACTGTAGTTCTAGAGTACATGTGCACAACATGCAGGTTTGATACATAGGTATACGTGTGCCATGTTGGTTTGCTGCACCCATCAGCTCATCATTTACATTATGTATTTCTCCTAACACTATCCTTCCCCCAAACCCCCACCCCCAGCAGGCCCCAGTACGTGATGTTCCCCTCCCTGTGTCCATGTGTTCTCATTGTCCAACTCCCACTTATGAGTGAGAACATGCAGTGTTTGGTTTTCTGTCCTTGTGATATTTTGCTGAGAATGATGGTTTCCAGCTTCATCCATGTCCCTAGAAAGGACATGAACTCATCTTTTTTCCTATGGCTGCATAGTGTTCCATGGTGTTTATGTGCCACATTTTCTTTATCCAGTCTATTATTGATGGACATTTGGGTTGGTTCCAAGTCTTTGCTATTGTGAATAGTGCTGCAATAAACATATGTGTGCTTGTGTCTTTATAGTAGAATGATTTATAATCCTTTGGGTATATACACAGTAATGGGATTGCTGAGTCAAATGGTATTTCTAGTTCTAGATCCTTGAGGAATTACCACACTGTCTTCCACAATGGTTGAACTAATTTACACTCCCACCAACAGTGTAAGAGCGTTCCTATTTCTCCACATCCTCTCCAGCATCTGTTGTTTCCTGACTTTTTAATGATCGCCATTCTAACTGGCATGAGATGGTAGCTGATTGTGGTTTTGATTTGCCTTTCTCTGATGACCATTGATGATGAGCATTTTTTCATATGTCTGTTGGCTGCATAAATGTCTTCTTTTGAGAAGTGTCTGTTCATATCCTTTGCCCACTTGTTGATGGGGTTGTTTGTTTTTTTCTTGTAAATTTGTTTGAGTTCTTTGTAGATTCTGGATATTAGCCCTTTGTCAGATGGGTAGATTGCAAAATTTTTCTCCCATTCTGTAGGTTGCCTGTTCCCTCTGATGACAATTTCTTTTGTTGTGCAGAAGCTCTTTAGTTTAATTGGATCCCATTTGTCTATTTTGGCTTTTGTTGCCATTGCTTTTGGTGTTTTAGTCATGAAGTCTTTGCCCATGCCTATGTCTTGGATGGTATTGCCTAAGTTTTCTTCTAGGGTTTTTATGATTTCAGATCTTACATTTAAGTCTTTAATCCATCTTGAGTTAATTTTTGTTTAAGGTGTGAGGAAGGGATCCAGTTTAAGCTTTCTACATATGGCTAGCCAGTTTTCCCAGCACTATTTATTAAATAGGGACTACTTTCCCCATTGCTTGTTTTTGCCAAGTTTGTCAAAGATCAGATGGTTGTAGATGTGTGGTGTTATTTCTGAGGTCTCTGTTCTTTTTATATATTTTTTATTATACTTTAAGTTCTAGGGTACATGTACACAATGTGCAGGTTTGTTACCTATGTATACCTGTGCCATGTTCGTGTGTTGCACTCATTAACTCATCATTTACATTAGGTATGTCTTCTAATGCTATCCCTCCCCCCACCCCCCACCCCACAACAGGCCCCAGTGTGTGATGTTCCCCTTCCTGTGTCCAAGTGTTCTCATTGTTTAATTCCCACCTATGAGTGAGAACATGCGATGTTTAGTTTTTTGTCCTTGTGATAGTTTGCTGAGAATGATAGCTTCCACCTTCATCCATGTCCCTACAAAGGACATGAGCTCATCATTTTTTTATGGCTGCATAGTATTCCATGGTGTATATGTGCCACATTTTCTTAATCCAGTCTATCATTGTTGGATATTTGGGTTGGTTCCAAGTCTTTGCTATTGTGAATAGTGCCACAATAAACATACGTGTGCCTGTGTCTTTACAGCAGCATGATTTATAATTGTTTGGTATATACCCAGTAATGGGATGGCTGGGTCAAATGGTATTTCTAGTTCTAGATCCCTGAAGAATCACCAAACTGTCTTCCACAATGGTTGAACTAGTTTACAGTCTCACCAACAGTGTAAAAGTGTTCCTATTTCTCCACATCCTCTCCAGCACTTGTTGTTTCCTGACTTTTTAATGATTGCCATTCTAACTGGTGTGAGATGGTATCTCATTGTGGTTTTGATTTGCATTTTTCTGATGGCTAGTGATAATGAACATTTTTTCATGTGTCTGTTGGCTGCATAAATGTCTTCTTTTGAGAAGTGTCTGTTCATATCCTCTGCCCACTTGTTGATGGGGTTGTTTCCTTTTTTCTTGTAAATTTGTTTGAGTTCTTTGTAGATTCTGGATATTAGCCCTTTGTCAGATAAGTAGATTGCAGTAATTTTCTCCCATTCTGTAGGTTGCCTGTTCACTCTGATGGTAGTTTCTTTTGCTGTGCAGAAGCTCTTTAGTTTAATTAGATCCCATTTGTCAATTTTGGCTTTTGTTGCCATTGCTTTTGGTGTTTTAGACATGAAGTCCTTGCCCATGCCTATGTCCTGAATGGTATTGCCTAGGTTTTCTTCTAGGGTTTTTAGGGTTTTAGGTCTAACATCTAAGTCTTTAATCCATCTTGAGTTAATTTTTGTTTAAGGTGTAAGGAAGGGATCCAGTTTCAACTTTCTACATGTGACTAGCCCGTTTTCCCAGCACCATTTGTTAAATAGGGAATCCTTTCCCCATTTCTTGTTTTTGTGAGATTTTTCAAAGATCAGATGGTTGTAGATGTGTGCTATTATTCTGAGGGCTCTGTTCTGTTCCATTGGTCTATATCTCTGTTTTGGTACCAGTATCATGCTGTTTTGGTTACTGTAGCCTTGTAGTATAGTTTGAAGTCAAGTAGCGTGATGCCTCCAGCTTTGTTCTTTTGGCTTAGGATTGTCTTGGCAATGTGGGCTCTTTTTTGGTTCCATATGAACTTTAAAGTAGTTTTTTTTCCAATTCTGTGAAGAGTGTCATTGGTAGCTTAATGAGGATGGCATTGAATCTATAAATTACCTTGGGCAGTATGGCCATTTTCACGATATTGATTCTTCCTATCCATGAGCATGGAATGTTCTTCCATTTGTTTGTGTCCTCTTTTATTTCATTGAGTGGTAGTTTGTAGTTCTCCTTGAAGAGGTCCTTCACATCCCTTGTAAGTTGTATTCCTAGGTATTTTATTCTCTTTGAAGCAATTGTGAAAGGGAGTTCATTCATGATTTGGCTCTCTGTTTGTCTGTTATTGGTGTATAAGAATGCTAGTTTATTGATTTGCATATGTTGAACCAGCCTTGCATCCCAGGGATGAAGCCTACTTGATCATGGTGGATAAGCTTTTTGATGTGCTGCTGGATTTGGTTTACCAGTATTTTATTGAAGATTTTTGCATCGATGTTCATCAGGGATATTGGTCTAAAATTCTCTTGTTTTGTTGTGCCTCTGCCAGGCTTTGGTATCAGGATAATGCTGGCCTCATAAAATGAGTTAGGGAGGATTCCCTCTTTTTCTATAGATTGGAATAGTTTCAGAAGGAATGGTACCATCTTCTCCTTGTACCCCTGGTAGAATTCGACTGTGAATCCGTCTGGATTTGGACTTTTTCTGGTTGGTAAGCTACTAATTATTGCCTCAATTTCAGAGCCTGTTATTGGTCTATTCAGGGATTCAACTTCTTCCTGTATTAGTCTTGTATGTGTCGAGGAATTTATCCATTCCTTCTAGATTTTCTAGTTCATTTGCGTAGAGGTGTTTATAGTATTCTCTGATGGTAGTTTATATTTCTGTGGGGTTGGTGGTGATATCCCTTTTATCATTTTTTATTGTGTCTATTTCATTCTTCTCTCTTTTTTTCTTTATTAGTCTTTCTAATAAATAGTGGTCTATCAATTTTGTTGATCTTTTCAAGAAACGAGCTCCTGGATTCACTGATTTTTTTGAAGGGTGTTTTGTGTCTCTATCTCCTTCAGTTCTGCTCTGATCTTAGTTATCTCTTGCTTTCTGCTAGCTTTTGAATGTATTTGCTCTTGCTTCTCTAGTTCTTTTCATTGTGATGTTAGGGTGTCAATTTTAGATCTTTCCTGCTTTCTTTTGTGAGCATTTAGTGCTATAAATTTCCCTCCATACACTGCTTTAAATGTGTCCCAGAGATTCTGCTATGTTGTGTCTTTGTTCTCATTGGTTTCAAAGAACATCTTTACTTCTGCCTTCATTTTGTTATTTACCCAGTAGTCATTCAGGAGCAGATTGTTCAGTTTCCATGTAATTGTGTTGTTTTGAGTGAGTTTCTCAATCCTGAATTCTAATTTGATTGCACTATAGTCTGAGAGATAGTTTGTTGTGATTTCTGTTCTTCTACATTTGCTGAGGAGTATTTTACTTTGAATTATGTGGTCAATTTTGGAATAAGTGTGATGTGGTGCTGAGAAGAGTGTATATTCTGTTGATTAGGGGTGGAGAGTTCTGTAGATGTCTATTAGGTTAGCTTGGTCCAGAGCTGAGTTAAAGTCCTGGATATCCTTGTCGATTTTCTGTCTTATTGATCTGTCTAATATTGACAGTGGGGTGTTAAAATTTCCCATTATTATCGTGTGGGAGTCTAAGTCTCTTTGTAGGTCTCTAAGAACTTGCTTTATGAATCTGGGTGCTCCTGTATTGGGTGCATATATAAATTGGATAGTTAGCTCTTCTTGTTGAATTGATCCCTTTATCATTACGTAATAGCCTTCTTTGTCTCTTTTGATCTTTATTGGTTTAAAGTCAGTTTTATCAGATACCAGGATTGCAACCCTTGTCTTTTTTTGTTTTCCATTTGCTTGGTAGATCTTCCTCCATCCCTTTATTTTGAGCCTATGTGTGTCTTTGCACTTGAGATGGGTCTCCTGAATACAGCACACAGATTGGTCTTGACTCTATCCAATTTGCCAGTCTGTGTCTTTTAATTAGGGCATTTAGCCCTTTTACATTTAAGGTTAATATTGTTATGTGTGAATTTGATTCTGTTATTATGATGTTAGCTGGTTATTTTGCCCGTTAGTTGATGCAGTTTCTTCCTAGTGTCAATGGTCTTTACAATTTGGTATGTTTTTGTAGTGACTGGTACCGGTTGTTCCTTTCCATGTTTAGTGCTTCCTTCAGGAACTCACGTGAGGCAGGCCTGGTGGTGACAAAATCTCTCAGCATTTGCTTGTCTCTAAAGGATTTTATTTCTCCTTCACTTATGAAATTTAGTTCGGCTGGACATGAAATTCTGGGTTGAAAATTCTTTTCTTTAAGAATGTTGAATATGGACCCCCTCCCTCTTCTGACTTGTACGGTTTCTGCGAAGAGATCTGTTGTTAGTCTGATGGGCTTCCCTTTGTGGGTAACCTGACCTTTCTTTCTGGCTGCTCTTAACATTTTTTCCTTCATTTCAACCTTGGTGAATCTGACAATTATGTGTCTTGGGGTTGCTCTTCTCGAGGATTATCTTTGTGGTGTTCTCTGTGGTTTCCTGAATTTGAATGTTGGCCTGCTTTGATAGGTTGGGGACGTTCTCCTGGATAATATCCTGAGGAGTGTGTTCTAACTTGGTTGCATTCTCCCTGTCACTTTCAGGTACACCAATCAGACGTAGATTTGGTCTTTTCACATAGTCCCATATTTCTTGGAGGCTTTGTTCATTTCTTTTCACTCTTTTTTCTCTAATCTTGTCTTCTCACTTTATTTCATTAATTCGATCTTCAATCACTGATATCCTTTCTTCTGCTTGGTGGCAGACAAGAGAAGAGAGCTTGTGCAGGGAAACTCCCCTTTTTAAAACCATCAGATCTCATGAAACTTATTCACTGTCATGAGAACAGCATGGGGAAGACCTGACCCCCATGATTCAATTACCTCCCACTGGGTCCCTCCCACAGCATGTGGAAATTCAAGATGAGATTTGGGTGGGGACACAGCCAAACCATATCACACACAAAGTCTAAAACATTTGCTATCTGGCCTTTTTAGAAAAGTATCGCAAGAACAGAAAACCAAACACCACATGTTCTCACTCATAGGTGGGAATTGAACAATGAGATCACTTGTACTCGGGAAGGGGAACATCACACACCGGGGCCTATTATGGGGAGCAGGGAAGGGGGAGGGATGGCATTGGAAATTATACCTGATGTAAGTGATGAGTTGATGGGTGCTGACGAATTGATGGGTGCAGCACACCAACATGGCACAAGTATACATATGAAACAAACCTGCACGCTGTGCACATGTACCCTAGAACTTAAAGTATAATTAAAAAAAAAAAAAAAAAAAAAGAAAAGGTTTGCTGACCTAACCAATGAACATCAATGTCTCTTTTTTTTCTAAAGAGAGAGTGTCACTATGCTGCCCAGGCTGGTCTCGAACTCCTGGCCTCAGGTGATCCTCCCAAAGTGAACCCTCCCAAGGGCCTCAGCCTCCCGTAGTGTTGGGATTACAGGCATGAGCCATCCTACCCAGCCATAAATGTCTTAATATCATCAAATATCTAGCAATATTCAGTTTTCCTTGATTGTCTCATACAAATTGAAAAAAAGCTGTTGGTTTGTTCAAATTAGGATTCAAATCAAGTCTATGCATTGCATTGATCTTTTTCTTTTAAGATCTAAAAATCTATAGGTCCCCTCTCCTATTTCATTTTTTGAATAATGTATTTGTTGGAGAAAGTGCATTATTTGTCCTATAGACATTCCCCATCTTGGATTTTGCTGATTGCATCCTCAGGGTGTCCAATAACCTGTTCTTCTGTTCCTGTAACTGGTAGTTAAATTAAGAAGCTTGATCAGATTCAGGTTGACATTTTGACAAGAACACTTTATAGATGGTGTTGGATACTTCCTACTGTATCCCATCTTTTTATGACTTTAGGATTGATCAGTGGGTTTAGATGTTATTCACTTGGTCCATCTATTCTAGGCCAGCACTTTTTCGATCTAATTGTTCTAGCAGCCATTGGTGGGCATTGCCTGTATCGGCAGTGTAAACCTTTGCTTCTCACTATAACCACCCAGGGAGAGTTTAACCCTCCTCGTATCTCATTGGTAGGCCACCTTTAGGGGAATCAGACCAGAATCTCTGAGTGTGGGATCCAGTCATCATCAGTGTTTGGCCAAGCTATGATAATCTATCATTCCTAAAAATTATTAGCTGGAATTTTTCTATAAAGAACTTTCTCCTGTCAACTATTTGATTACTGTGAGGTGAAGTTTATACAGGAAAGGCAGAAAAAGTGCTTCATTTTTTTTCCTTATGAGTTTTTTGAATAATGAGTTCTGGGGATGATAATTTTGGCCGTTATGGTCAGGTGGTGGTCCATCTACTCCAGGAATTTCTAGATTATGACAACACCTGGAAATTTTTCTGTTTGGATCTTATAATGACAACAAAAGGACTTACTTGATAGGATGACACTCATACTGTAGTGTCTATGAGTACAAATGAGGACAAATTCTAAATTCATATTTAGATTCTGATGATTCTTTGTGCTGTCTCCATTACTGTATTGCTCAGTCCCCTTACAAACTCTCTCCCTCTGTTTATTTTTGAAGTCCGCCTGGTGGTATCACCCATTCACCTATTCATTCAACAAGTATTTGTCAAGTACCTGCTGTGTGCCAGGCATGTATACATAAGAACAATTCTTGCTGCTACTGCTGCCTGCCTTGACAAGGAGCCTCATCATTGTCCTCTGGTTGTTACCCTCCTTCAAAGTGCTAGTTTATGTGCTGAGGCTGCTATCTGTCATTGCTTCCAAACCCAGCAGTCCTGGTTGTGTCAGGTTTTGTACAGCAGTGGGAAGAGTTCTCCTATCTTGGTTGCTGTCGTTTATTATGTGGGTTCTGGTAGAGTACCACTTGGTAACCTGAGTCTCACTAAGTCTTTCAGGAAAAAAAGCTTTTTTACCTTTTGACTTCCTGATTTTTTCTACTGGGGCTTAAAACGTATAATCCACAGTTCTTGTCTCCTCTTTTCTTTCCAAACACCCACACACCAAACCCCTTATTCTTTAGCAAATTAAACCAAATCACAACTGCAAACAAATCAAACAAAGCAACCTTTCCATCCATCCTTATGTCAGTTTATAAAAATAAGTTTCTGGAGGGGTCACTAGCTTGTCAGTTTCACAGTGAGATCATTGCTTCCCAAACTTTAATGAGCAGATTTATTACCTGAAAGTATCTTGTGAAAATTGTCAAAAGACAAAATTACAACTAATTAAGTTTAAAGATCTAATTTTCTTTATTAGTGATTCATGAATCAGGCAGTGTCTCATCTATAAAAATAGGTGGTCCAATGAACTGAGCAGATGAGATTGGCTCTATAGGCAGAAAAATACTGAAGAAAGCAGAAACAGGGAACAAAAAGCAAATGGGTCATTTAAAAGTTACTTTCCTTATAGGGTTAAAATAGAGATTACTTCCTTATCTTGCTGGCTCAGGTAACTAGGCCCCTTCTGATTGGTTGCTGTGAATTTCCTGGTTTTGGAAAACTGGTAGGTTTCAAAGTTCAGTGTGATAACATGGCACCTTGCATAAGTGACTTCATTCTGGTTTGGGCTCCTCTATTGGGCCTAGTGCAGGAGCTCAGTCCAAAACAATGGCCTTCCATGCATTTCACTGAATGAAATGCAGATCCTGATTCAGCAGGACTGGGATGGAGCTGATACTCTGCCTTCCTAACAAACTCCCAGGTTATACTGCTGCTGCTGGTCTAAGGACTACATCTTGGGAGTAGCAAGGAGCTAGACTTTGCATTCCAGTTGTGGCTCAGCTGAGATACTCTACTAAACAATCAGTATACATGGAAATATATAGCAAATTGTATATTTTGGGTCACATTTGGGTTTTGGTACAAAACCCAAATTCTGAGTAAGGAGCCATCACAAGATGTGACTGTGCTGTCCAGGGGCTGCTAATCTTCATCTGTTGATTTGCTCTGGGAGGTTTTTTTCTGCAAACAAGATCCTAATCTACAGTCTTTGTTTATGAACTTTCTCCATGTTCCTAGTCAACTGTTCTCAGTCCTGGCTGTGTATCAAAATTCCTGCTGGAGTTCTTAAAAAAATGCAAAATCTCTAGGGGTGGGACCCAGGTATTTCTAGTTCTATTCAGATGATTCTAATGTGTAGCCAGAGTTGAGAATCAATTTTTTTGTTGTTGTTGTTTTTTGTTTTTGAGATGGAGTTTCGCTTTTGTTGCCAAGGCTGGAGTACAATGGTGCGATCTCAGCTCACTGCAACCTCTGCCTCCTGGGTTCAAGCAATTCTCCTGCCTCAGCCTCCCGAGTGGCTGGGATTAGAGGAGCCCACCACCATGCCTGGCTAATTTTTTGTATTTTTAGTAGAGATGGGGTTTCACCATGTTAGCTGGGCTGGTCTTGAACTCCTGACCACAGGTGATTCACCCACCTTGGGCTCACAAAGTGCTGAGATTACAGGCAGGAGTCACTGCACCTGGCCACAATCAATGTTTTAAATACGAAGTTTTTCGTTTCAGTGTTGCTAAGGTGATTTGCTCCCTCAAAAATGGCTCTACAAAAAGCCCGCTGTTAATCCATGTGAACTCGGGGACCCTACTCCACTTGCGCAGCACCACGGTTCTGCTTTTTGCCGGTGCTGAGCTCATTGAGGACATGGATTCTGCTCTCTTTTATACCTGCTGTTCAAATGGAAAGATGATTTTATTTCACCATCTTTCACAAGATGAACAACTTCTCTATTGTGGTGCAAGCTGGAAACAGGATCTTCCCATTAGGCAGAAACATGGAGACTTGGAAATGTCCTGAGCTGTTAAAAGGCTGGGTGGGTATTCTCAACAGGTTTGTGTTGGGTGTTTTTCCTGATATTAACAGTGGACAGAGTTTTTAGGCCTGTCAAAACAGACGCAGCACAGTCTGTTGCAGACATCAGCCAGGAGGAGGAAAAGAGGAATAGAAAGGCAAGTTGCTGTTTAGGATTTAAAAAGCTTTAAAAGGTTGCCAACTGAGAAATGAGTTGTGCTGTTGCCCAATTATCCATCTACCTTCTCTGGTCCACTGGCTCCCTGGTATTTGTGCATTGAGAGAAATAAATGATACTAGGGCAGAGATTTGAAAACCAGCCTTTAAAACTGTTTGCCAGATTCTAACATTAAATATGCCGAAGTTCAGCCCTTTTCAGTTACTGGAGGCATCCCTTTGTGTACTGAGCACTGGGTTTAAATGCTTTTTTTAAAAAAGTGAAATACGTACATTCCGGCTCCATCCCTTTCTCTCCTAGGCCAAACAAACAAAAATATATAGTGTGTGTATATATATTTTTACACACATAAATATATATACATATATACATATACGTATATGTATATATGTGTATACATACATATATATGTTTTTTCCAAACCTTTCCCTCACCAGGAAAAAAAGAAAAACCCTATTAAAAAAAAAAAGGATAAGAGATTGTCTCTGAGATCCTGCTTAATTTAAATTGTGCTTGTAAAGGTAGGTCTCTGAAAAGAGCAAGCGTTAAAGTCATTTTGGGTTTGAACCATATGATTTGAACCAGTGGTTAATGGCTTCTCCATTCCTAAAGTGGCATTGTGAGGTAAAAGGTGAAGTGTAAATCCCCGTCAACCTGGACGTGCCCATTCACTGGGGGAATGCATTGCTGAACAGTCAGGGCTGAGAGGAGCGGAGTGTGTGGAAGAGTACATTTAAGCAGAATTGAAGTGAATCCCATGATTAAACGCTGGAGGCAGGGCTGTTTAGACCTGTGAGAAAACTGCTTCAGAATCAAGAAGAATCTTAGCTTCTATTAAATAAATGGGGTCCAACCTTGGGAATTAGGCCATGTTCCAGTCACATCTGACTCAGAGATTTCATTATCTAGAACATTACAGTATTTTCCTAGTTTTCTGTGAGAAAATACCTGGCCAAACAACTCATATAACAAAATGGGAAGGAGAGTGAGTTGTTTTGTGGGGAAGTGACATGCCCCTTGACATTCTCTCTCCCTACAGAATTTCCTTGTGCAGCTGTCTTAGAAATGCCAAGGTAAGGGATGTGGGGGTGGGATGGGGATGGAATATATAGGAGAAGGCTGGAAGAGATGAAAACTTGCATAAGAAACTGACTTTGCTATACTAAGGAAAAGGGAAGGGACTGAGCATTTATTGAGCATCTGTTTTATTTTTGGTGCTTTATAAGTTATTGTATTAATCCTTATATAACCATCTGAAGTTGATGTTAAGACACATTAAGCAGCAATTTTAATATGAGACTTTTCATATTTTAATATGAAACTTAAATTGAAAGTGAATGTGGCAGATGGGACATTTTGTTTTTTCTCTTTCCCGTTTTCACCTAAGGATATCAAAGCTTTGCATGGCTGTGAATGTCCAAGTATTTGCACAATAGCTATTCATTTTATCTTCCCAATGTTCCAAGGAATTTCTTTAGCAATTCCTTCTCATTTCCTAACAAACACCTTCTCTTCCCTCTTCCTTCATTTTCCTGATAGGAACCAGCTTCACTAATATGGACAATGAAGTTCCAGTCACTGCTTTCCTCAAAGAACAATGGAAGACCTAAATCAAATTTTAAATCACGGACTATCAAAGGAGATAAAGTCTCTGGACAAGACAGTCCCAGAAACCTCTTCTTCCCATTTGTTATATGGGTTGTTGGACCAGGTATTATCTCACAGAAGACTAGGAAAATATTGTAACATTCTGGATGATGTAATCTCTGAGTCAGGTGTGTCTGGAACATAGCCTGACTCGCAAGCCTGGGCCCTATTCATTTAATAAAATCTAAGATACTTCTTGACCAGACATTTTTGTTTTTTTTAAAACCTCCAAAGACTCTGACAACTAGAAGGAAAGCCTAGACTCCTGGAGTATAATAATAATAATAAAATATTATTATTTTACCAGTGCAGAATCTGTGGCTCAGGAAGGTTATGTAAAGTGGTCAAGTGAACATCATTGGTGAGAGACGGAGTTGGAGCCAGGGCCCAGACATGTCTGACTGTACGGTCTGTGCTCCTTTACGTCACACCTCATGTTGTAGGATCATTTTAGGGTGAGGCATCTTGAAGTCGGGTTTGGGCTAATTTAGTCTTCCAAGTATTTTTTACTTTATTCTCCAAAAAATATTAAGATCCATCAGGTATTTCAGAGAAAAATCAAAATGTTCTACCTGACATGCTTCTTGCACTTTGTTATTCTGCTAGCCTGATTCTGTTGAAGACCATACCTAAACCTATCCACACCCACAAATAAGCCCCCATCTACAAAACCAAACTTACACACAAATGTTATATCCACACACACTATTTGAATTCATTAAGTACAAACCTAATAAAACCCAGGTGACTTCAGGCAACAGCTTTTCCTTAGTAATTACCCTTCTAGTTAGTAGTTACACTTGATTCCAGATAACCTGTTCAATCAAACCTGTATCAGTTACATACTGCTGCCTAACAAATTATCTAAAAAACCCAGAGGTTTAAAACAGGGATCAAAATTTATTCTTTGTAGTTTCTGTTGGTCAGGAATTTGAGAGTGCGTGGTGGCTTTGGGATGTGTCAACTTGGTGAGGTTGAACAATATTCCTCAGAATTCACTTTCTAGTGTGTTTCCAGATACAGTGGGCAACTAGAGATACTGTCTCATGAGAGGGGGAGGATAGAAAAGATGCAGCAGCCATATTGTAGCATACACACACACACACACACACACACACACACACACACCCCTTCTCCCAGTCATTCAAACACAAATCTAGGTGCTGCTGTGAAGGGATTTTGCAGATGTAATTGAAAAATTACAGTCCCTAATCAGTTGACTTTATGCATTTGTATAGTCCCCTTCCATATCATTTCAGGCTTGCTCTGAGTGACCAAAAGAAACCAGTGGAAGTGATGGTGTGTGACTGCCAATGCTAGATGAGCGAAGACATTTCTGCTTCTGTTTTTTTGCTCTCTTGGATTACTCACTCACAACTGATTACAGTCCCTAATCAGTTGACTTTAAATTGGGTGGGCCGACTTAAACAATTGGAAGGGCTTAAAAGAGGGCTTAGGACTTTTTTGAAGTTGAGGGAGAGGGGAGAAAGGGAGAGAGAGGAGATTTCCATTTGTGGATAACAGCTTTGGCCTGTGTCCATGGAGTTCCAACTTGCTTGTTTGCGATCTTCCCTCATTGATGGCCTGTGGACAACAGCTGGGGTTCCAAGCCAGCTTGCTGGTGAGCTTCTCTTTCTGAAGGCTGCTCTACGGACTTCAGACTTGCCAAGCCAGCCCTCACCCCCAATTTCATAAGCAAATTTCTTATAGTAAATTCATATATTGCCAACTGGTTCTGCTTCTCTTTCTGAACCAAAATTATAGCACAGGGCAGCTTAGCTAGGCTATTATGGTTTGGAGTGTCTCATGAGGGTGTAGTCAAGATGTTGGCCAGTGTTGTAGTCATCAAGGCTTGACTGAGACTGAAAGATCTGTTTCCAAGATGACTCATTCATACAGCTGGCAAGCTGGTGCTGGCTATTTTCAGGAAGCCTTAGTTCCATGCCACTCAAACCTCTCCATAGACCTACTTGAATATTATCATGGCATGGCTGCTGGCTTCCTCTACAGTGAGTAATCCAAGAGAGAAAAAAACAGAAGCAGAAATGTCTTCGCTCATCTAGCATTGGCAGTCACACACCATCACTTCTACTGGTTTCTTTTGGTCACCCAGGGCAAGCCTGAAATGATATGGAAGGGGACTATACAAATGCATAAGTACCAGAAGGCAAGGATTAATAGTAGTCATCTTTGAGGCCGGCTACCACAAAATCTTTCTCATTTCAATCCATTATTTTGGTGCCATGTAGACACAGCTATAGTGTAATGGCTAAAAAATATTTTATGATTAAAAATTTTTAAAATTTATATAGAATTTAATAAATTTTAAGTCATCCATTTTTAAAGATCATTTAAATAAAATAAAACATTTATATATAGAAATTTTAAATAAAAAAGTAATGCACCGTCACTGAGATTGATCACATTTAGAGTTGACTAATTTTGTCTTATCTACTCCTTTTACTCCACTGTTTTTTTTTTGCTACAATATTTAAAACAAATTCCTAAAATCAAGGTATTTCACCTGTAAATATTTTCTTTTTTTCCCCTTCCAACTTTAATTTTCGGATTGGGGGTACATATGGAGATTTGTTACATGTACAAATGTAAATGTAACATTGCAAATGTGTATCACTGGGATTTGGTGTATGCGTTATTTCATCACCCAGGTAGTGTGCATAGTATCCAATAGGTAGTTTTTCAATCCTCACCCTCCTCCCACCCTCCACTGTCAAATAGGCCCTGGTATCTATTATTCCCTTCTTTGTGTCCATGTGTACTCCATATTTAGTTCCCATTTATCAGTGAGAACATGTGGTATTTGGATTTCTGTTTATGTGTTATAGTAATTTGCTTAGGATAATGGCCTCCAGCTACATCCATATTGCTGCAAAGGATATGATTTCTTTATTTTTTTATGGCTATTTATAATAGTATTTCTTGATGTATATATACCACATTTTTTTATTCAATACACAATTGATGAGCACCTGGGTTGATTCCATGTCTTCATGACTATTCACTATTGTGAATGGTGATGTGATGAACATATGCATGTATATGAGTCCATTTTTACACTGCTATAAAGTACTACCAGAGACTGGGTAATTTATAAATAAAAGAATTCTAATTGACTCACAGTTATGCATGGCTGGGGAGGCCTCAGGAAATCTACAATCATGGCAGGAGGTGAAGGGGAAGCAAGGCACATCTTACATAGTGGCAGGGGAGAGAGAGAGCAAGTGGGGGAAGTGCCACAATTTTAAACCATCAGATCTCATGAGAACTCACTATCATGAGAACAGCATGGGGGAAAAACACTCCCATGATCCAATCACCTCCCACCAGGTCCCTCCCTGACATGAGAGGATTACAATTCAACATGAGATTTGGGTGGGAACACAGAGCCAAACCATATCATTCCTCCACTGGAGCCTCCCAAATCTCATGTCCTTCTCATATTTCAAAATACAATTATTCAGTCTCAACAGTCCCCCAGTCTTTTTTTTTTTTTTTTTTTTAATGGAATCACAACTTTAATGAAAACTTGTTTTAAGTAACTGCTTATTTTGTGCCAGATGTTTTTTCAGGTACTTTGAATTCAGTCTTTTTAAATTTATTATTTTAACAAACCAGTGAAGTGAGTATTCTTCCCATATTCCAGATAAAGACATAGACTCAGAGAAAGTTCATGGCTTATCATTTACACAGCTAGTAACTGTCAGAATCAATTAGAACCCAGGTCAATTTGAAGGTTTTTTCCACTACATCACCCTGTCCCTCACAGTTTAGATATTGAGTAATAAACATTCAATATTAAAACACAGAAGCATAATACTACAGACATTCGAGTAAAAAGAGCATTGTTTCATATAAACATAACCTTTCTCCTTTAAAGGAATCCTCAAATTATTCTTAGGTTTGGTAATTCAACATAATCCTATTTTTGATTCTTTTTTCTTTGTCTTTGTCAAATTGAGTTAATTCAAAAGCCTTGTCTTCGAGCTCTGAAGTTCTTTATTCTGCTTGTTCAATTCTATTGTTGAAACTTTCCAGTGTATTTTGCATTTCTCTGAGTTTTTCATTTCTAGAAGTTGTGATTTTTTAATTTATGATATCTAGTTCTCTGGAGATTTTTCATTTATATCCTGCATTTTAAAAAATTTCTTTAGGTTGTTTTTCACCTTTCTCTGGTGCCTCCTTGAGTAGCTTAATAATTGACCTTCTGAATTTTTTTTTTTTTTTGGCAATTCAGAGATTTCTTCTTGGTTTGGATCCATTACTGTTGAGCTAGTGTGAACTTTTGGGGGTGTTATAGAACTTTGTTATGTCATATTATCAGAATTGTTTTTCTGTTCCTTTTCATATGGGTAGACTATGTCAGAGGAAAGATCTGGAACTCAAGGGTTGCTCTTCAGATTCTTTTGTCCCATGGGGTGATCCCTTGATGTGGTGCTCTCCCTACTTCCCTAGTTTTGGGGCTTTCTAAGAGCCGGGCTAAAGTAATTGTTATTGCTCTTCTGGGTCTAGCCACCCAGCAGAGTTACCAGGCTCTAGGCTGGTACTGGGGAGTATCTGCAAGGAGTCCTGTGATGTGATCCATCTTCAGGTCTCTCAGGTATGGATACCAACATATGCTCTGGTAGAGGTAGCAGGGGAGTGAAGTGGACTCTCTGAGAATCCTTGCTTATAGTTTTGTTTAGTGCACTGGTTTTCTTAAATGCTGGTTATGCTAGCAGTGAAGTTGTCAAGTGGACAGACTCAAGACTTCTGGTTATCCAGGTGGTTGAACTAGCTGTTGTTTTCTCTTTCCTTGGAGTTCGTTGGCCTTCTCTTTCCTTAGTGTTGAGTTGGTTTCCTAATGACTTGATTTTGTTGGCTTCCAGCCGGGAGGTGGTGCCCTCAAAAGAGCATGAGCTGTGGTAGTATAGTAGGGATTCAAGCTTGCCCTAAGGTTGCCTGGATAAGTATTTGAGTTTCTCAGGTGATGGGCAAGGTCTTAGAGTTCCCTTGAGTTTATGTCTTTTGTTGTCATTTTGTTGTCAGCTACCAGGGTGGGTAGAGAAAGACCATCAGGTAGGGGTAGGGTTAGGTGGGTCTGAACTCAGAGTCTCCTTGGGTGGGGCTTGCTGTGGCCATTGTTGGGAATGGGGGTGGTTCTCAGGCCAATGGAGTTATGTTCCAAGGGGGATTATGGCTGCCCCTGCAGCTTCATATACGTCTCCAGGAAAGTGGGGGAAGCCAGCAGTGACAGGCCTTACCCAGCTCTCATGCAGCCAGCAAAGCTAATCTCATTCCCGCTGTGCTCTCCCAACAGCCAACAGAGCTGAATTTATATCCAGGCCACCAGTGCATGGGGCTGAGATCTTGACCCAGGCTACAAGCCTCCCCGCTGAGAAAGCAAGCAGGGCTTTCAGTGCCTGCCACTCCCTCTCTGCCATGGCTTCTGTGCTCATATCTGTACTTCCTGTTTGATACCTGGCTTCTGCCCAGGAAAATTCATGCTTTGTCAAAATTATTACAAAGTTCAGCTTAAAGTCTCCCTTTCCCTGTGGCTTTTTGCCTATTTTACTGGCTGCTCTCTTTAGGACCCCTGTGAGATAAAGTTATAAATGGCTTCCCTGGAGACCAGGAGTGCTTACAGAACTCTTCCTACTGCTGCTTTTATTTTATATTTTGCTTGGCTCTCTAAATTAATTTCAGCTCTAGTTAAGGTTCAATCCTTCTCCTGTGATCTGGTTTTCAGGTTCCTCAGGATGTGTGTTCAGAGGTAGACTTTCCCCTCTCACACTTTGGGTACTTGCAGTTTTTTGGTTGTCTCATGGAGTTTGCAGCAGCAAGCTGCTTCTTTCAAAGGGTCTGTGAATTTTTTGATTTTCCTGGTATGTTTCTGCAGCGGTTCTTGTAGCAAAATTTTACAATGTGAGTTTCCACATATTGTTCTGTCTGTTTGAGTGGCAGCTACAACTTAGTCCTGCCTGCTTTCCAGATTTTTTTCTTCTTTCAGTTTCCCAGTCTTTACTCATTTCAGCATTAACTCAGAAGTCCACAGTCCAAAGTTTCATCTGAGACAAGGTAAGCCCCTTCTACCTATGAGCCTGTAAAATAAAAAAGAAGTTAGTTACTTTCAAGACACAATGGGTTACAGGCATTGGGTAAGTGCTCCCATTCCAAATGCGAGAAATTGGCCCAAACAAAGGGGCTACAGCCCTTAATGCAAGTTCTTCATATAGTTGGGCAGTCATTAAATCTTAAAGCTTCAAAATAATCTCCTTTGACTCCACGTCCCATGTCCGGGGCACACTGATGCAACGGGTGAGCTCCCAAGGCCTTGGGCAGCTCCTCCCATGTGGCTCTGCAGGGTACAGCCCCTTAGCTGATTTCACAGGCTGGTGTTGAGTGCCTGCAGCTTATCTAGGTACATGGTGCAAGCTGTCTGTGGTTCTACCATTTTGAGGTCTGAAGGACAGTGACCCTCTTCTCACAGCACCACTAGACAGTTCCCCAATGGGCTGTCTGTGTGGGGGCTCCAACCCCACATTTCCCCTCTGCACTATCCTATAAAGTTTCTCCACGAGGGCTCTGCCCCTGCAGCAGACTTCTGCCTGGACATCCAGCCATTTCCATATATGCTCTGAAATCCAGGTGGAGGTTCCCAAACTCTTGACTTCTGCATACCCACAGGCCCAACACCACATGGAAGCTGCAAAGGCTTGGGGCTTACACCCTCTGAAGCAGTGGCCTGGGCTGTACCTTGGCACCTTTTAACCATGGCTGGAGCTGGAGCAGCTGGGACACAGGGTACCATGTCTCAAGGCTGCAGAGAGCAGCAGGGCTCTGGGTCTGGCCCATGAACCCATTTTTCCCTGCTAGGCCTCCAAGCCTGTGATAGGAGGGGCTGCCACAATGATCTTTGAAATTCCCTGGACACATTTTTCTCATTGACTTAGCTATTAACATTTGACTCTTTGTTACACATGCAAATTTATGCAGCTGTCTTGAATTTCTTCCCTGAAAATGGGTTTTCTTTTCTGCTACAGGGTCAGGCTACAAATTTTCCAAACTTTTATGCTCTGCTTCTCTCTTAAATATAAGTTCTAATTTCAGACCATCTCTTTCTTCATGTATATGAATGTGCACTTTTAAAAACAGCCATGCTACATCTTGAGTGTTTTGTTGCTTAGGAATTTATTCTGTCAGATACCTTAAATCATTTGTCTCAAGTTCAAAGCTCCACAGATCTCTAGAGCAGGGGCAAAATGCTGTCAGCCTCTTTGCTAAAGCATAGCAAGAGTGACTTTTACTCCAATTTCCAATAAGTTCCTCATCTCTAGATGAGACCACCTCAGCTTGGACTTTATTGTCCATATCCCTATGAGCATTTTTGTCAAAACCATTGAACAAGTCTCTAGAAAGTTCCAAACTTTCCCACATCTTCCTATCTTCTTCTGAGCCCTCCAAACTGTTCAAACCTCTGTCCATTACCCCATTCCAAAGTAATTTCCACTTTTCAGGTATCTTTATAGCAGTGGTTCACTCTGCTGGTACCAGTTTTCTATATTAGTCAATTTTCACACTGCTATAAAAAGAATTACCTGAAACTGGGTAACTTATGAAGGAAAGAGTTCTAATTGACTTACAGTTCCACATAGCTGGGGAGGCCTCAGGAAACTTACAATCATGGCAGAAGGTGAAGGGAAAGCAAGGCACATCTTACATGGTGGGAGGAGAGACAGAGTGAGGGGAGAAGTGCCACACTTTTAAACCATCAGATCTTGTGAGAACTCAGTCAATATCATGAGACCAGCATGGGGGAAATCCACCCCCATGACCCAATCACCTCCCATCAAGTCCTTTCCCTGACATGTGAGGGTTACAATTTGACATGAGATTTGGGTGGGGACACAGAGCCAAACCATATCAGCATGTATGTGTCATTATGTAGTAAGATTTAAATTCCATTGGGTATATACCTAATAATGGGATTGCTAGGTTAAATGGTAGTTCTATTTTAAGTTCTTTGAGAAATCTCCAAACTGCTTTCCACAGTGGTTGAACTAATTTGCATTCCTATCAGCAGTGTATAAGCATTTCCTTTTCTCTGTAACTTTGCCAGCATCTGTTATTTTTTGACTCTTTAATAATAGCCATTTTGACTGGTGTGAGATGGTATCTCATTGTTGTTTTGATTTGCATTTCTCTAATGTTTAGTGATATGCAACATTTTCCAAAATGTTTGTTGGCTGCCCAAATGTCCATCAATGATAGACTGGATTAAGAAAATGTGGCACATATACCCCATGGAATACTATGCAGCCATAAAAAAGGATGAGTTCATGTCCTTTGTAGGGACAGGGATGAAGCTGGAAACCATCATTCTGAGCAAACTATCGCAAGGACAGAAAATCAAACACCGCATGTTCTCACTCATAGGTGGGAATTGAACAATGAGAACACTTGGATGCAGGTTGAGGAACATCACACACCGGGACCTGTTGTGGGGTGGGGGAAGGGGGAGGGATAGCACTAGGAGAAACACCTAATGTAAATGACGAGTTAATGGATGCAGCACACCATCATGGCACATGTATACATATGTAACAAACCTGCACGTTGTGCACATGTACCCTAGGACTTAAAGTATAATAAAAAAAAAAAGTTTGTTGGCTGCTTGTATGTCTTCTTTTGAGATGTTTCTGTTCATGTCCTTTGTCCACTTTTTAATGGGGTTGTTTTTTGTTTGTTGAATTGCTCCTTATAGATTCTGGATATTAAAACTTTGTCAGATGCAAAGTTTGCAAATATTTTCTTCCATTCTGTAGGTTGTCTGTTTACTCTGTTGATAATTTCTTTTGCTCTGCAGAAGGTTTATTAGGACTCACTTGTCAATTTTATTTTAGTTGCAATTGCTTTTGGTGTCTTTGTTATGGAACCTTTGCTGGGGCCTATGTCCACAGTGATATTTCCTAGGATTTCCTCTAGGATTTTTATAACTTATAGGCTTTACATTAAAGTCTTTACTCCACCTTGAGTTGATTTTTTTTTATATGGCAAAAGGAAGGGAGCTAGTTTCAATCTTCTGCATATGGCTAGCCAGTTGTCTTAGCACCATTTATTGAGTAGGGAATCTTTTCCCCATTGCTTGTTGTTGTTGACTTTGTCAATTATCAGATGGTTGAAAGTCAATGATCAGATGGTTGTAGGTGTGTGGCTTTATTTCTGGGTTCTCTAACCTGTTCCATTGTTCCATGTGTCTGTTTTTGTACCAATACCATGCTGTTTTGATTACTGTAGCCTTGTAGTATAGTTTGAAATTGGGTAGTATAAAACCTTTGACTTTATTCTTTTTACTTAGCTTTGCTTTGGCTATTCAGGCTCTTTTTTGGTTCTATATACATTTTAGAATAGCTTTTTTCTGACTCTGTGAAAAATGTCCATTGGTAGTTTGATAGGAATAGCGTTGAATCTGTAAATTGTTTTGAGCAATATGGTTATATATTCTTCCTATACATGAGCATGAAATGTTTTCCCATTTGTTTGTGGCATCTCCAATTTCTTCCAGTAGTGTTTTGTAATTCTCATTGTAGAGATCTGTCGCTTCTCTCATTATCTGCATTCCTAGGTATTTTATTTTTTTTTGTGGCTATTGTGAATTGGATTACATTCTTGTTTGACTCTCAGCTTAGAAATTGTTGGCGTATGGAAATGCTACTGATTTTTGTACATTGATCTTTTATCCTGAAACTTTGATGAAGTTGTTTATCAGATTTAGGAGTCTTTGGGCAGAGACTATGGAGTTTTCTAGGTATAGATACATATCATCTGTGAAGAGAGATAGTTTGACTTCCTGTCTTCCTATTTAGATGCCTTTTATTTCTTTCTCTTGCCTGATTGCTCTGGATAGGACTTTCAGAACTGTGTTGAATAAGAATGGTGGGAGTGGGCATCCTTATCTGTTCCACATCTCAAGGGGAATGCTTCTAGCTTTTGCCTGTTCAGTATGATGTTGACTGTGGGTTTGTCATAGATGGTCTTTATTATTTTGAGGTATATTCCTTTGATGTCTAATTTGTTGACAGTTTTTATCTTGAAGGGATGTTGAATTTTATTGAAGGCCTTTCCTGTGTCTTTTGAGATGATTGTGTGGTTTATGTTTTTAGTTCTATTTAGGTGATGAATTACAATTATTGATTTGCATATGTTGAACCAACCTTGCATCCCAGGGATAAAGCCTACTTGATCATGGTGGATTATCTTTTTAATGAGATGCTGGATTTGGTTTGGTGGTATTTTGTTGATGATTTTTGCATCTATATTCATCGGGGTGTTGGCCTAAAGTGTTTTAAAATTTTTTTGTCTCTGCCAGGTTTCAGTATCAGAATGATTCTGGCCTCATAGAATGAGTTATGGAGGAGTCCCTCCTCCTAATTTTTTTTTTTTGGAACAGTTTTAGTAGGATTGATACAGTTCTTCTTTATATGCCTGGTAGAATTTGGTTGTGAATCTGTCTTGTCCAGGGCTTTTACTGAATGGTAGGCTTTTTATTACTGATTCAGTTTTGAAACTAATTATTGGTATGTTCAGGGTATTAATTTATTCCTGGTTCAATCTTCGGAGGTTGTATGTTTCCAGGAATTTATCCACTTCTAGGTTTCCTAGTTTGTGTGCATAGAGGTGTTTGTAATAGTCTCTGAGGGTTTCTTGTATTTCTGTGGGCTTGGTAGTAATGTACTCTTTGTCATTTCTGATTCTGTTTATTTGGATATTCCTTTTTTTATTAGTTTAGCTAGCAGTCTATCTATCTTATTTATTCTTTAGAAGAACCACTTTTGGTTTTGTTGATCTTTTGTATGGTTTTTCACATCTCTGTTTTGTTCAGTTCAGGTCTGATTTCGGTTATTTCCTGACTTCTGCTAGTTTTGGGGTTGGTTTGCCCGTTGCTTATTTTTAAAGTTCCTCTAGTTGTGATGTTAGGTTGTAAATTTGAGATCTTTCTAACTTTTTGATGTGGGCATTTAGCACCACAAACTTTCCTCTTAACACTGCTTTAAGTGTTCCAGGGATTCTGGTATGCTGTATCCTTGTTTATATTAATTTCAAAGAATTTCATGATTTTTGCCTGAATTTCATTCTTTACCCAAAAGTCATTCAGAACCAGATTGTTTAATTTCCATGTAATTGTATGGTTTTGAGAAATCTTCCTGGTATTGATTCTATTTTTACTGTGCTGTGCTCCAAGAGTGTGGTTGGTGTGATTTTGGTTTTCAAAAAGTTGTTGAGAATTGCTTTATGGCTGGGCATGTGGTCAGTTTTAGAATATGTACCATGTTTAGATGAAAAGAATGTATATTCTTTTACTGTTGAGTTGAGTGTTCCATAATCTGTTAGGTTCATTTGGTCAAGTGTCAAGTTTAGGTACCAAATATCTTTGTTAGCTTTCTGCCTCGATGATCCACCTAATACTGCCAGTGGGTTGTTGAAGTCTCCTGCTATTATTGTGTGGTTATCTAAATGTCTTCAAATCTCTTCTAAGAACTTGTTTTATGAATCTGGGTGCTCCAGTATTGGCTGCATATATATTTAGGACAGTTAAGTCTTCTTGTTGAATTGAACTCTTTACCATTATGTAATGCCCTTCTTTGTTCCTTTTGATTGTCATTAAAATCTGTTTTGTCTGAAATAAGAATAGCAACTCCTGTTATTTTGTATTTCCATTTGTTTGAGAAATTTTACTCCACCCATTTACTTTGAGCCTATGGGTGTCATTGCGTGTGAGATGAGTCTCTTGACAACATACATTTGGGTCCTACTTCTTTATCCAACATATCACTCTGTGCATTTTAAGTGGGGTGATTAGCCCATTTATGTTCAAGGTTAATATTGATATGTGTGGATTTTATCCTGTCATCATGTGGTTATGTACTTAAGCATATTTTTATGGTGGCTGGTAATGGTCTTTCCTGTCGATGTTTGACATGACCTTAAGGATCTCTTGTAAGACAGGTTTGGTGGTAATGAATTCTCTTAGCATTTGCTTGTCTGTAAAGGATTTTATTTCTCCTTTACTTATGAAGCTTAGTTTGATTGGATATAAAATTCTTGGTTGGAATTTTTTTTTTCTCTTAGACTGCTGAAAATAGGCCCTCAGTCTCTTCTGGTTTGTAGGGTTCTGCTGAAAGGTCTGCTATTACCCTGATGGAGTTCCCTTTGTAGGTGAAAGCCTCTTCCCTCTGGCTGGCTTTACTATTTTTTCTTTTGCATCGACCCTGGAGAATTGATGACTATGTCTCTTGGAGATGGTAATCTTATATAGTATCTCATAGGGGTTTTCAAAATTTCCTGAGTTTGAATGTTGACTTCTGTAGCAAGGGTGGTGACATTTTCATGGGCAGTATTCTCAAATATGTTTTCCAAGTTGCTTGTTCACTCTTTCTCTCTTTTTGGGATGCCAGTGAGTTGTAGGTTTGGTCTGTTTATCTAATTCCGCATTTCTCAGAGATTTTGTTCATTTTTAAAACTTCTTTGTTCATTATTTTTGTCTGACTGAATTTATTTGAGGAACTTGTCTTTGACCTCTGAGATTCTTTCCTCAGCTTGGTGTATTCTGCTGTTAATACTTCTGATTATATTATAAAATTATTGTAATAAGTTTTTCAGCTCTATCAGATCAGTTTGGTTCTTTCTTAAAATGGCTGTTCAATCTTTCAGCTCTTGAATCATTTTACTGGATTCCTTATATTCCTTGGATTGGGTTTCATCTTTCTCCTGAATCTCAGTGGTCTTAATTGCTGTCCAGATTCTGAATTTTATGTCTGTCATTTCAGCCATTTGAGTCTGGTTAAGAACCATTATTGGGGAGCTAGTGAAGTCAATTGGAGGTAAGAAGACACTCTAGTTTTCTAGCTTTTAGAGTTTCAGAGTTTTGTGCCTTTTTAAAAAAACTATATGTTTGGGCTGATGTTTCTTTAATCTCTAAAGTTGCTGTTTTTTTTGGATGGAGCTTTTTGCTTTCATATTCTTTGAGGCACTTGAGGGTTTGATGGTAATATAAGTTGGGTTTAGCTGACTGGCTTTGTTTTCTGGATGATTTCAGGGGGCCAAGGCTCAGCTTAGCATTCTTGTACTATGTACTGTGACCCTGGGGGTCTGGGGACTAGGTCCATGGCTTTGTTCTCTGTCCCCTTGAGGTTAATCACCTACAGCACTGCAGGGGCTGAGATATTCCTGGTCTTCTGGTAACAACACTCTGATTGGGAAAGGTGCTGGCAAAAGTACTTTGTCAGGGCAGTGACAGCAGAGCCTGCGCTTACATACACATGCCAGCAGTAGCAAGGTGGTTGTGTGGTAGGGTCTGCACCTGTGCACTAGTGGCAGTGGTGTGGTGGGGTCCCCATGTACATGTCAGTAGCAGTAGGATGATGGGGTTCACGTGTGCACATGTGTACCATCAAAGCAGTGGGGGGAGGCTGAGAGTGAGTGCATGTTGGCAAAGTGGTGGTGGTGGGGGTGGCTGTGGATGTGTGTGTGCTGGTGGGAGCCCATCTGCAGAAGCTCTCTAATGGTTAGACAAGATCTGCCTGCAAAAGAGTTATAGCAGTGACCACTGGGAAGCACCTTGGTTGGGCATCTTGAGGCTGCACTATTAGTGGGTGCAGCCAGGCAGGGCCCCTGGCAGAAGCCAGCAGATAGAGGGGTGCTTAGATCAGACTGGCCCCATCTCATGGGCAAGATAGCTCTGTACTGTAGGTCAAATCCACGTAGAAAAGCCTGGTGAGCCTTGGGGATACGTGTCCCTGGCTGTGCTCCACTGCAACCATTCCCATGCCAAACTCTCTGGGCTCCATGCAGGCTCGAGTTCTGTTCCTGCCAACTCTCCAGGAAGCTCTTCCTGCCAGCTCAAATGTCCATGGAGGTCATAGGGTCTCCTGCAGCTAGGCTTCTGCAAGTTTGTGGCTAGACTGGGCCACTCCACACCTATTTTACTCACCCTTTCTCCAGGAGCCACTCGGGGCCAGGAATGAATCCTGGTGCTTGGCAACCCTTTGCAAGGTTCCTGGCTTCCTCATGCTTTAGCCCAGGGTTTGCATCCTCCCTCTGTTCACTCTCAATGCCTACCTTCTGAAGATCAGTTCAAAGTGTGATGTTCTTGCTGGTCTGGTCTCACTGGGAGAAGTTCTTAGTGGCTCTGTCTAGTCAAGCCATCTTGACCCACATGTCAGTAAATGCTTTCACTTGCATCTCTCGTAATTTCTTTTTTTTAAAACTTAACCATTATGCCATTATCACACCTAGAAAAATGAATAATAATTTCTTAGTATTGTCTGATACCCAGTCCATGTTCAAATTGTCCCTATGTCTTTTCAGTTGGTTCATTTCAAACAGGATCTAAAGGACCAAAATCACATTTGTTTATTACATCTCTTAAATTTCTTTTAATCAATAAGTTTCTCCTTTTCTTTTCTTTATAGTGTTTATATGTATTTTAATATTTTATAGCACTGACGTGTTTCAATCCACTGCAGTTATTGTTCTTTTTGATTTTCTTTAAGGTTAATACAAGTCCCCTCAAGTTGGTTCATTTCCCTTTGACATGAACTCATGGGTGATTGAAAGCTTCCTCTCAAAAGGATGTTCCAGACCCATCTTGCTGCATTTTCCTCTTTAGATTCAGAATAAGTCATTTATTTAAGGATCCCTTTTCTTTTTAGTGGAAAATGGTATATAGATGCCACAACCTATGCTAGGAGTGTTCACTGCAATTATAATGCATTTCAAAGTTTATTTTACAGCTTGCTCAATAAGGTAGCAAATAAAAATAGCTGGATGCTCCATCTGTAATTCAGTCCAATCTGACATATTGTAATACATGTTATATGAATAGGGACCATTGGGTGGAGTTTCTGCAGTGACAGGAGATCTTTAAGATGGGTTACCACTATGTTACATTGTAGACAGAATTAATAGAAGTCAGATTCTAGTCATGGCCAAATCTAGGCAAAATTGAAGTAGACATTATTCTTATGTCTTTTCTCAGTTTCCTTATCTATGCCCTTCCCCCTTTCCTGAGTCTTCAACTCTGCTTGCTTAGGGTTTGCAGATGCTAATTTATTTCTTCTCACTTAGGAAAAAAGCTCCTTCACATTTATATTGTTACTGATGACCATCCAAAGGAAAGAGTATGTTGTAGGGGAAAAGAGCAAGAGTTTTTTAGGCAAATGAAACAGGGTTTCAATCCTGGCTCTGCTTGTTGCATTTTATAAAAAGTATGCTTGGAAATGCCTGGATTGAGATCGCCGAATCCCAAATAATGTGTCACTAATGGAGAACTTTCAGGCATTGGGAAGGAAGATATTTCTGGGTTGAGGACACCTTTAACATGTCTCTCAAATTCTACATTTAATCATTTAATTTCTTGTTTGGTAAGAAAATAAGAACTCTTTACGATGTTTTATCACGTTCAAGAAAACATATTTGTAGGTGTTGAAAACAAAACAAACCTTTAAAAATCTCTCCTCTTGTTGACAGGCATTAGTACATTTTTGTGGAAAGACTTTCAGAAGACGGAAAACCATACATCCTGTACATCCAGGAGTTAAAGCAGACGGGACAGACTTTTTTTTGGCACTGGAGTAAATATGTCAAGTATGGTCATATTTGCATATGCTGTATTTTAAAATCACGTTTAAAAATGTCTCTTATATTCTGAATCTGGCAAGTGGAAGGCAAGGGGGTCACCTGTACAGCTGGTGCAGGTAATAGAATTCCCATCAGGCACATTTTGAAGCTCCAAAGTAATGTGACAAATAGAACACTCCATCTGTTGGGAGCCCATTGAGATGAGCACCAGCTCCACAGACACTTTTATATGGGTAGCGTATTTTGAGGGCGACCATTTATATTAAGTATCTTTAATTTCATTTACTTTCTGTGTAATTATTCTAGAAGTAGTCACAAATATGACCTGTTCAAGAGTACATGTGCTGGCAAGAATATATAATATTTCTGTCTTAATGGTACTACATGAAGAAAAGTAATGGAAACGTATTTCAACACAAGACACTTTATAAATCATGTGTTATTAAAGACTGTTTAATCAAAGCTTGGTGGCAGTTTACTCATAATATTCAAAATGACCATGAACAACTATGTGAAGAATATTAAGATAAGAAAATATAATAAACATTTTCTAAAACATGCTGTCATTTTAAACACTTTGGGTCATTAAAGAAAAAACATAGGTAATTAAACAGAAAAAATATTTTTAGTGAATTATTAAATGTAATACCTAACTGGATCTAGGTTTTCTCAGAAGAAGGGGCAAGCAAGAAAGTTTTATCTGAATGTAGGTGTTAGGATAGGTGAGATTACTGCAACTCCTACTAATAATTAACCCTTAGCTTCAATATTTGTATTGAACTCTGGTAGCCCTCATTTGGGAGCAGCAGTACTCAATCAAGGTATGTCCTTTGTGGGGTGCATCACAAGTAATTTATTATTAATAACAGTTACCAAATTTTAAAATGAATTACTTGTTAGAAATTATAGCAAATTCAAAGTGATCTGCATGATGAGGTCATCCAAGGACATGGGTCTCTTTGGCACTTCTGTGAGCCTTCAAAGATGTGAGTGAATTGGAGAAGGGAAAATTGTTGTACACAACCTGCAGCATATTACATCTGTACCAAAGCCCTTAATCTTGGTGCTACACATGAATGCCATTCATCATGTATGTTGCAGTGGGTATAACAAGATTAGGAGCTGCCAAATACCTGATACGCAAAGGTTGATTATGGTGCTAGAGATCCCTCAGGGGTGGCCTGATAACCCCCCTGCTTCTTGCTTAGCTCTTCATAATAAGGGATGATGCTTAATGTTTCCAGAGGCCAATGTTTCTGTTATTGTCTTTTAATTAAATGCCCTTCTACAACACTTGTGTGAAGAATGCTCACAAAGGAGAGCTCCTGCTTGGCCAGGAATGTATATTTTCCTGGATTATGGAGTTGGGGTCCAATAAAAGCAAAATATAACATCCTTAGATAAAAGTAAGAAATAAAGCAGTGAGAAGCAATAATGGGCTCTTTACTGAGATCTTTTTATGATTGATAATGTTACATATTGTTAAGTGCTTTAAATATACATTAATTGTTTCAACACTCCTCTGAAATAGGTATTATTATCTCCATTTTACTGATGGGGTATCTGAGCCTCAGGGAGGTTAAAAACCTTGGTCAGGATCTCAGCCAGTGAGTGACAGAACCAGGTCGAAACCCATGACTTTGTGACAGTAATGGCCATAGTCATGTCTGTTATGCTGTATTGCAAGTAAGAGAAGTTCCCACACTCCATGAATGTACCAGTTCAAAAGATGTAACAAAAATTGTCATTCTGTAATAACATTGACTTACACTTAAAAAAAAACCTATTATGGATTTCAAAACTTTTCAAAGTTCTGGAAGAAAGACAGTCAGGAATTTTACAAATTATTGGTTTATAGATGATAAATACAAATATTTTGTTATTGCTATTGTAAATGGGATCATTTTCTTAATTTCTTTTTCAGATAGTTTGTTGTTAGCGTATAGAAATGCCATTGCTTTTTATATATTGATTTTGTATCCTGCAGCTTTACTTTGAATTTATCATTTGCAACAGTTTTTTTGGTGGAGTCTTTGGTTTCTATGTATAAAATTATGCCATCAGCAAACAGAGACAATTTTACTTCTCCCTTTCTTATTAGGATGTCTTTTTTTTATCTTGCCTAATTGCTCTGGCTTGGACTTCCAGTACTATGTTGAAAGAAGTCGTAAGAGAGAGCATCCTTATCTTGTTCCTGATCTTAAAGGAAAAATTATCAACTTTTTTTTTTTTTTTTGAGACAGTGTCTCACTCTGTCACCCAGCTGAGTGCAATCTCAGCTCACTGCAACCTCCACCTCCCAGGTGCAAGCAATTTTCTGCCTCAGCCTCCCAAGTAGCTGGGATTATAGGCACCCACCACCATGCCTGGCTAACTTTTGTATTTTTAGTAGAGACAGGGTTTCACCATCTTGGCCAGGCTGGTCTTGAACTCCTGACCTCATCATTCACCAGCCTCGGCCTCCCAAAGAACTGGAATTACAGAGCTACCAACTTTTTACCCTTGAGCATGATGTTTGCTGTGGGTTTGTCATGTGTGGCTTTTATTGTTTTGAGATACATTACTTCCATATCGAAACCATTGAGAGTTTTATCATGAAACGATGTTGAATTTTGTGCAATAATTTTTCTGTATCTGTTGAAATGATCATGTGTTGAAATGATCTGTATCTGTTGAAATGAACAACTATAAACCAATATTTGTAAAATATTGGTTTATAGTTGTTGTTGTTGTTTAGCTGTGCCCTGTGCCCAGAGGTGGAGTCTACAGAGACAGGCAGGTCTCCTTGAGCTGCTGTGAGCTCCACCCAGTTCGAGCTTCCCAGCGGCTTTGTTTACCTACTTAAGCCTCAGCAATGGCGGGCGCCCCTCCCCCAGCCTCACTGCTGCCTTGCCCTTAGATCGCAGACTGCTGTGCTAGCAATGAGGGAGGCTCTGTGGGCGTGGGACCCTCCGGGCCAGGTGTGGGATATAATCTCCTGATGTGCCCGTTTGCTAAGACCCTTGGTAAAGTGCAGTATTGGGGTGGGAGTTACCCAATTTTCCAGGTGTTGTGTGTCTCAGTTCCCCTGGCTAGGAAAAGGGATTCCCTTCCCCCTTGTGCTTCCCAGGTGAGGTGATGCCTCGCCCTGCTTCAGCTCTCACTGGTCGGGCTGCAGCATCTGACCAGCACCGATTGTCTGGCACTCCCTAGTGATATGAACCCAGTACGTCAGTTGAAAATGCAGAAATCACTTGTCTTCTGTGTTGCTCGCACTGGGAGCTGGAGACTGGAGCTGTTCCTATTTGGCCATCTTACTCCGCCCCCTCCTCAGGTTATTTCTTTGCTCCTGCATATGAGATATGCTGTTAGAAGCAGCCTGGCTACATCTTGAATGCTTTGTGGCTTAGAAATTTCTTCCACCAGATATCCTATCTTAGGAGTGATATTATCACTCTCAAGTGCCTCGTTACCATCTGGAACCTCCTTAGCCTGGACTTCACTGTTCATGTCACTAATCAGCATTTTGGTCACAATTATTCAAGTCTTCAGAAAGTTCCAAACTTTCCCTCATCTTCCTGTCTTCTTCTGAGCCCTCCAAACTGTTCCAGCCTCTGCCTGTTAGCCAGTTCCAAACTACT
Source organism: Macaca thibetana thibetana (assembly GCF_024542745.1). Taxonomy (NCBI): domain Eukaryota; kingdom Metazoa; phylum Chordata; class Mammalia; order Primates; family Cercopithecidae; genus Macaca; species Macaca thibetana. The sequence goes on from NC_065588.1 coordinate 54,371,936, forward strand.
TTTACATTTTCATGTATCTTTATAGCAATACCCCACTTATCAGCACCAATTTTCTGTATTAGTCCATTCTTGCACTGCTATAAAGAAATATCTGAGACTGGGTAATTTATAAAGAAAAGAGGTTTAATTGGCTCACAGTTATGCAGGCTGTACAGGAAGCATGATTCTGGCATCTACTCAGCTTCTGGGGAGGCACCAGGAAACTTACAATCATAGCAGATGAAGAGGGAGCCCACACTTCACATGGCCTGAGCAGGAGGAAGAGAGAGAGTGCAGAGGTAACACATACTTTTAAACAACCAGATCTCACAATAACTCACTATTGTGATGACAGCACTTGGTAGGGGAGGGGAGGCATGATATTAAACCATGAGAAACAGCCCACTTATCTAATCTCCTCCCACCAAGTCTCACCTCCAGCACTGGGAATTACATTTCAACTTGAGATTTTGGTGGGGATCCAGATCCAAACCATGTCACACATTATGATTCGGATGTGCAAACAAAAAAAATGAACTCACATTACTTTCTAGAACTGATATAATCTCACTCGAGAGCCCAGTTTCCAGTGATGGTGAAAGATTCCTGTTTAGGATTTCCCTAAAGTCCTCTAATTATTTATACTGGTCATGCCCACTGTGGATTCTCAACCACTATGGGAAAAGGTGGAGCAAAGGCTTCAGACCAGGTCCTTTGCTCTTCTCTTCCTCTCCAACTATCTGCTCCCCATCTTTCCTGCTGGAGGGGACAGTGCTGCTTGATAGCCAGCCTACTGTGTGCCTTATAATAACAGCTCTAACTTTGGCCTTCTCAAACTAGATTCCTGTGATTTCAAAGGAAGCTTTTGGAATTTAGGAAGCATGTTCTTTTCAATAAAGCCTAGCTTTCAGTAACTGCCTTGCTGTAAACTTAATAAATCTAGTGTAAAAGGTATACACTGAACAATCACAAATTGGCTATGTGAAATCATAAAACTCCCTTTGCTTTTATAACTCCAGACACTTTTACTTGACAAGCTTCTGCTTCCACTTGAGAGCAGGAAAACTAACTTTAGTCCAATCCACCAAACTTGGCCCAGCCCCATGGTAGTTTTTTTTTAAATAGATTATTTTTATTTTTTATCAATACATAATATTTGTACATATATATGGGGTAAATGTGATATTTGTTACATGCATATATAATGTGTAATAATTGAGTCAGTGTATTTTGAGGTGTATATCACCTTAAGTGTTTCTCATTTCTATATGTTGGGAACATTTCAAGTTCTCTCTTCTAGCTATTTTGAAATAAACAATACATTGTTATTACCTATAGTCACCTTACCCTGCTATCAAACATTAGAACAATTTCTTCTATCTAATTATATGTATGTACCCATTAACCAACTTTATTTATCCCCCATCCTTCAATATATGCTTCCCAGTCTCTGGTATCATTCTACTCTCTACTTACATAAGACCAACTTTTTTAGCTCCCAACATGTAAGCAAGAACATATGATACTTGTCTTTCTGTGGTTGGCTTATTTCACTTAATGACCTCAAGTTTCATCCATGTTGCTGCAGATGATGTGATTTCTTTCTTTTTATGGCAGAACAGTATTCCATCGTATAGATTCCAAAACCTATACCACATTTTCCTCATCCAATGATGAGTTCATCAGTGATGAATTTCATCAATTCATCCACTGATGAAAACGTAGGTTGATTCCACATCTTTGCTATTGTGGCTAGTGCTCCAGTAAACATGCTAGTGTAGGTATCCCTTTGATATACTGATTTCCTTTTCTTTGGATAAATACCTAGTAGTGAGTGAGATTTGCTGGGTCATGTGGTAGTTCTATTTTTGGTTTTTTGAGAAATTTCCATGCTGTTTTCCATATGGCTGTCCTAATTTATATTCCCACAGTGTAAAGAGTTTCCTTTTCTCTGCATCCTTGCCAGCATTTCTTATTTTTTGTCTTTTTAATAATAGCCATTCTAACTATAAGGACATAAGGTCTAACTATAAGGACATAAGGTAAAATAATGTCCCTGTGGTTTTGATTTGTATTTCTCTAATGATTAGTGACAATCAGTATTTTTTTCATATGCCTTTCATATTGGTCACTTGTATACCTTCTTTTGAGAAATGTCTATTATGTAATTTGCCCACTTTTTAATTGAAGTGTGTGTGTGTGTGTGTTTACTGTTGAGTTGACTGGCTAGTAAATTCTGGATATTAGTCCCTTGACAAATGAACAGTTTGCATATATTTTCTCACATTCAACATGTTGTACTTCCACTTTGTTGGTGGTTTCCTTTGTGGTGCAGAAGCTTTTTACTTTAATATAGTTTCATTTGTCTATTTTTGTTTTTGTTGCCTCTGCTTTGGTCTTAGTCATAAAATCTTTGCCCAAACCAATATCCTGAAGTAGTGTTTCTAAGTTTTCTTCTTGTACTTAAGTATCTAATCCATTTTGACTTGATTTTAGTATATAGTGAGAAATGGGAATCTAGTTTCCTTCTTCTGCATATAGCAATCCAATTTTCCCAGCATCATGTATTGAAAAGGTGTTATTTCCCCAACGTTCTTTCCCCAAAGGTTATTGGTGCCTTGCCAGAAATCAGTTGGATGTACAAACCAAGACTAAGCAAAAAAAAAAAAAAAAAAAAAAAAATCTGGAAGCATCACATTACCTGACTTCAAACTATACTATAAGGCCATAGTCACCTAAACAGCATGGTACTGGTATGAAAATAGGCACATGGTGGGGGCGGAGCAAGATGCCTGAATAGGAACAGCTCCAGTCGCCAGCTCCCAGTGCCAGCAACACAGAAGACAGGTGATTTCTGCATTTTCAACTGAGGTACCAGGTTCATCTCACTAGGGAGTTCTGGACAATCGGTGCTGGTCAGATGCTGCAGCCTGACCAGCGAGAGCTGAAGCAGGGTGAGGCATCGCCTCACCTGGGAAGTGCAAGGGGGAAGGGAATCCCATTTCCTAGCCAGGGGAACTGAGACACACACACCTGGAAAATTGGGTAACTCCCACCCCAATACTATGCTTTACCAAGGGTCTTAGCAAATGGCACACCAGGAGATTATATCCCACACCTGGCCGGGAGGGTCCCACGCCCGCGGAGCCTCCCTCATTGCTAGCACAGCAGTCTGTGATCTAAGGGCAAGGCAGCAGCGAGGCTGGGGGAGGGGTGCCCACCATTGCTGAGGCTTAAGTAAGTAAACAAAGCCGCTGGGAAGCTCGAACTGGGTGGAGCCCACAGCAGCTCAAGGAGACCTGCCTGTCTCTGCAGACTCCACCTCTGGGGACAGGGCACAGCTAAACAACAACAACAACAACAACAACAACAGCAACAACAAAAAGCAGCAGAAACCTCTGCAGATGCAAATTATGCTGTCTGACAGCTTTGAAGAGAGCAGTGGATCTCCCAACACGGAGGTTGAGATCTGAGAATGGACAGACTGCCTACTCAAGCAGATCCCTGATCCCTGAGTAGCCTAACTGGGAGACATCCCCCACTAGGGGCAGACCGACACCCCACACCTCACACAGTGGAGTACACCCCTGAGAGGAAGCTTCCAAAGCAAGAAACAGACAGGTACACTCGCTGTTCAGCAATATTCTATCTTCTGCAGCCTCTGCTGCTGATACCCAGGCAAACAGGGTCTGGAGTGGACCTCAAGCAATCTCCAACAGATCTACAGCTGAGGGTCCTGACTGTTAGAAGGAAAACTAACAAACAGGAAGGACACCCACACCAAAACCCCATCAATACATCACCATCATCAAAGACCAGAGGCAGATAAAACCACAAAGATGGGGAAAAAGCAGGGCAGAAAAGCTGGAAATTCAAAATTTAAGAGCGCATCTCCCCCTCCAAAGGAACGCAGCTCATCGCCAGCAACAGACCAAAGCTGGATGGAGAATGACTTTGACACGTTGAGAGAAGAAAGCTTCAATCCATCAAACTTCTCAGAGCTAAACGAGGAATTATGTACCCAGCGCAAAGAAACTAAAAATCTTGAAAAAAGAATGGAAGAATGGATAACTAGAATAATCATGCAGAGAAGGTCATAAACGAACTGACAGATATAAAAACCATGACACGAGAAATATGTGACAAATGGACAAGCTTCAGTAACCGACTGGATCAACTGGAAGAAAGAGTATCAGTGATTGAGGATCAAATGAATGAAATGAAGTGAGAAGAGAAGTCCAAAAAAAAAAGAGGAAAAATAAATGAATAAAGCCTTCAAAAAGTATGGGATTATGTGAAAAGATCAAATCTACATCTGATTGGGGTGCCTGAAAATGAGGGGGAAAATGGAACCAAGTTGGAAAACACTCTTCAGGATATCATCCAGGAGAACTTCCTTAACCTAGTAGGGCAGGCCAACATTCAAATTTGGGAAATACAGAGAATGCCACAAAGATACTCCTCGAGAAGAGCAACTCCAAGACACATAATTGCCAGATTCACCAAAGTTGAAATGAAGGAAAAACTTTTAAGGGCAGCCAGAGAGAAAGGTCGGGTTACCCACAAAGGGAAGCCCATCAGACTAACAGCAGATCTCTTGGCAGAAACTCTACAAGCCAGAAGAGAGTGGGGACCAATATTCAACATTCTTAAAGAAAAGAATTTTCAACCCAGATTTCATATCCAGCCAAACTAAGTTTCATAAGTGAAGGAGAAATAAAATCCTTTACAGATAAGCAAATGCTTAGAGATTTTGTCACCACCAGGCCTACCCTACAAGAGACCCTGAAGGAAGCACTAAACATGGAAAGGAACAACCGGTACCAGCCATTGCAAAAACATGCCAAAATGTAAAGACTGTGGATGCTAGGAAGAAACTGCATCAACAAGCGAGCAAAATCACCAGCTAATATCATAATGGCAGGATCAAGTTCACACATAACAATATTAACCTTAAATGTAAATGGACTAAATGCTCCAATTAAAAGACACAGACTGGCAAACTGGATAAAGAGTCAAGACCCATCAGTCTGCTCTATTCAGGAGACCCATCTCACATGCAGAGACATACATAGGCTCAAAATAAAGGGATGGAGGAAGATCTACCAAGCAAATGGAGAACAAAAAAAAGCAGGGGTTGCAATACTAGTCTCTGATAAAACAGACTTTAAACCATCGAAGATCAAAAGAGACAAAGAAGGCCATTACATAATGGTAAAGGGATCAATTCAACAGGAAGAGCTAACTATCCTAAATATATATGCACCCAATACAGGAGCACCCAGATTCATAAAGCAAGTCCTTAGAGACTTACAAAGAGACTTAGACTCCCATACAATAATAATGGGAGACTTCAACATCCCACTGTCAACATTAGACAGATCAACGAGACAGAAAGTTAACAAGGATATCCAGGAATTGAACTCATCTCTGCACCAAGCGGACCTAATAGACATCTACAGAACTCTCCACCCCAAATCAACAGAATATACATTCTTCTCAGCACCACATCACACTTATTCCAAAATTGACCACATAATTGGAAGTAAAGCACTCCTCAGCAAATGTACAAGAACAGAAATTATAACAAACTGTCTCTCAGATCACAGTGCAATCAAACTAGAACTCAGGACTAAGAAACTCAATCAAAACCGTTCAACTACATGGAAACTGAACAACCTGCTCCTGAATGACTACTGGGTACATAACAAAATGAAGGCAGAAATAAAGATGTTCTTTGAAACCAATGACAACAAAGATACAACACACCAGAATCTCTGGGGCACACTTAAAGCAGTGTGTAGAGGGAAATTTATAGCACTAAATGCCCACAAGAGAAAGCTGGAAAGATCTAAAAGTTACACCCTAACATCACAATTAAAAGAACTAGAGAAGCAAGAGCAAACACATTCAAAAGCTAGCAGAAGGAAGAAATAACTAAGATCAGAGCAGAACTGAAGGAGATAGAGACACAAAAAACCCTCCAAAAAATCAATGAATCCAGGAGTTGGTTTTTTGAAAAGATCAACAAAATTGACAGACCACTGGCAAGACTAATAAAGAAGAAAAGAGAGAAGAATCAAATAGATGCAATAAAAAATGATAAAGGGGATATCACCACCGACCCCACAGAAATACAAACTACCATCAGAGAATACTATAAACACCTCCACGCAAATAAACTAGAAAATCTAGAAGAAATGGATAATTTCCTGGACACTTACACTCTCCCAACACTAAACCAGGAAGAAGTTGAATCCCTGAATAGACCAATAGCAGACTCTGAAATTGAGGCAATAATTAATAGCCTACCAGCCAAAAAAAGTCCAGGACCAGACAGATTCACAGCCGAATTCTACCAGAGGCACAAGGAGGAGATGGTACCATTCATTCTGACACTATTCCAATCTATAGAAAAAGAGGGAATCCTCCCTAACTCATTTTATGAGGCCAACATCATCCTGATACCAAAGCCTGGCAGAGACACAACAAAAAAAGAGAATTTTAGACCAATATCCCTGATGAACATCGATGCAAAAATCCTCAATAAAATACTGGCAAACCGGATCCAGCAGCACATCAAAAAGCTTATCCACCATGATCAAGTGGGCTTCATCCCTGGGATGCAAGGCTGGCTCAACATACGCAAATCAATAAATGTAATCCAGCATATAAACAGAACCAAAGACAAAAACCACATGATTATCTCAATAGATGCAGAAAAGGCCTTTGACAAAATTCAACAGCCCTTCATGCTAAAAACGCTCAATAAATTTGGTATTGATGGAATGTATCTCAAAATAATAAGAGCTATTTATGACAAACCCACAGCCAATATCATACTGAATGAGCAAAAACTAGAAGCATTCCCTTTGAAAACTGGCACAAGACAGGGATGCCCTCTCTCACGACTCTTATTCAACATACTGTTGGAAGTTCTGGCTAGGGCAATCAGGCAAGAGAAAGAAATCAAGGGTATTCAGTTAGGAAAAGAAGTAGTCAAATTGTTCCTGTTTGCAGATGACATGATTGTATATTTAGAAAACCCCATTGTCTCAGCCCAAAATCTCCTTAAGCTGATAAGCAACTTCAGCAAAGTCTCAGGATACAAAATCAAAGTGCAAAAGTCACAAGCATTCTTATACACCAGTAACAGACAAACAGAGAGCCAAATCATGAATGAACTTCCATTCACAATTGCTTCAAAGAGAATAAAATACCTAGGAATCCAACTTACAAGGGATGTAAAGGACCTCTTCAAGGAGAACTACAAACCACTGCTCAGTGAAATAAAAGAGGACACAAACAAATGGAAGAACATACCATGCTCATGGATAGGAAGAATCAATATCATGAAAATGGCCATACTGCCCAAGGTAATTTATAGATTCAATGCCATCCCCATCAAGCTACCAATGAGTTTCTTCACAGAATTGGAAAAAGCTACTTTAAAGTTCATATGGAACAAAAAAGAGCCCGCATTGCCAAGACAATCCTAAGTCAAAAGAGCAATGCTGGAGGCATCATGCTACCTGACTTCAAACTATACTACAAGGCTACAGTAACCAAAACAGCATGGTACTGGTACCAAAACAGAGATATAGACCAATGGAACAGAACATAGCCCTCAGAAATAATACCACACATCTACGGCCATCTGATATTTGACAAACCTGAGAAAAACAAGAAATGGGGAAAGGATTCCCTATTTAATAAATGTGCTGGGAAAATTGGCTAGCCATAAGTAGAAAGCTGAAACTGGATCCTTTCCTTACTCCTTATATGAAAATTAATTCAAGATGGATTAGAGACTTAAATGTTAGACCTAAAACCATAAAAACCCTAGAAGAAAACCTAGGTAATACCATTCAGGACATAGGCATGGGCAAGGATTTCATGTCTAAAACACCAAAGCAAAGGCAACAAAAGCCAAAATTGACAAATGGGATCTAATTAAACAAAGAGCTTCTGCACAGCAAAAGAAACTACCATCAGTGTGAACAGGCAACCTACAGAATGGGAGAAAATTTTTGCAATCTACTCATCTGACAAAGGGCTAACATCCAGAACCTATAAAGAACTCAATCAAATTTACAAGAAAAAAACAAACAACCCCATCAAAAAGTGGGCAAAGGATATGAATAGACACTTCTGAAAAGAAGACATTCGTACAGCTAACAGACACATGAAAAAATGCTCATCAGCACTGGCCATCAGAGAAATGCAAATCAAAACCACAATGAGATACCATCTCACACCAGTTAGAATGGCAATCATTAAAAAATCAGGAAACAACAGGTGCTGGAGAGGATGTGGAGAAATAGGAACACTTTTACATTGTTGGTGGGACTGTAAACTAGTTCAACCATTGTGGAAAACAGTGTGGCAATTCCTCAAGGATCTGCAACTAGAAATACCATTTGAGCCAGCCATCCCATTCCTGGGGATATATCCCAAGGATTATAAGTCATGTTGCTGTAAAGACACATGCACACGTATGTTTATTGTGGCACTATTCACAATAGCAAAGACTTGGAATCAACCCAAATGTCCATCAGTGACAGACTGGATTAAGAAAATGTGGCACATATACACTGTGGAATAGTATGCAGCCAAAAAAAGGATGAGTTTGTGTCCTTTGTAGGGACGTGGATGCAGCTGGAAATCATCATTCTCAGCAAACTATCACAAGAACAGAAAACCAAACACTGCATGTTCTCACTCATAGGTGGGAACTGAACAATGAGATCACTTGGACTCAGGAAGGGGAACATCACACACTGGGGCCTACTATGGGGAGGGTGGAGGGGGGAGGGATTGCATTGGGAGTTATACCTGATGTAAATGACGAGTTGATGGGTGCTGACAAGTTGATGGGTGCAGCACACCAACATGGCACAAGTATACATATGTAATAAACTTGCACATTATGCACATGTACCCTAAAACTTAAAGTATAATAATAATAAAATAAAATAAAATAAAATAAAACTACAATGAGACACTACTCTCCACCTATTATTCTATGTGTGAGATATATATTCTAGAATATATCCTGTAAATATATTTTAATATTCTATATATTAGAATATTCTACAATGCATATTCTAATATTAGAATATTCTAATGTTCTATATCATATAAATATATTTTAATATTCTGTTAGAATATTCTAGAATATATATTCTAATATTAAAATATTCCAATATTCTAGAGTACATATCCTATATATTCTAATATTCTATATATTAGAGTATTCTAGAATATATCAGAATATTATTGAATGTATATTATATATTCTAATATTCTAGAAAATATATTCTAATATTCTAATATATTCTAGAATATATATTGGGATATTCAAATATTCTAGAATATTCTTATATATATTGTAATATATTCTAGAATATGTATCTTATATATATGCATTTTAAACTGGCACGACCAAGTGCTGGTGAGGATGTGGACAATTGCTGATGAGAATGTAAAGCACCACTATTTTGGAAAATTGACAAGTTCTTTAAAATATAAAACATATAAAATTTATATAAACTATATCATAGGATATATATTCCTAGGTTTTTACCCAAGAGAAATGAAAGCATATGTCCACACTAAGACTTACACACAAATGTTGATAGCAACTTTATTTGTAATTGCCAAAAACTGAAAACAGCTTCAATGTCCATTAACACAATTTGTGGTACATCCATATAATGCAAAACTACTTAGCAATAAAAAGGAACAAACTACCAATATGCTCAACAAATTAAGATTTCAGAGGAATGTCAGAATTATTATGCTGATTGAAAGAAGCATGACCCCAAGGAGTATATACTGTATGATTCTATTTATATGAAATTCTTAAAAATGTAAATGAACCTATAGTGACAGAAAGCAGATCAGTAGTTGCCTGTGAATCTTGGCAGAGGGAGGGGTGGATTTATAAAGGAGGTGGAAAAAAATTTTAGGAGAGAGAAATAATTGTTAACTTGATTATGGTGATGATTTCATGGGTGTATACATTTGTCAAAATTGATAAAATTATACTTTAAAACATTGTACTTCAATTATAGCTCAATAAAATTGTTAAATAAATTAAAAAAAAATAACCTGAAAGTTCTAGTTTAAAAGGGAAGCAGAACATACAAATTTGGAAAATTTGCAGCCTGGCCATGTGGTAGAAAAGAAAAGCCCATCTTCTGGGGAGGAATTCAAGCAAGCTGCGGAAATTTCCATAACCTTTTAAAAGGAAGGCAAGTGCTGATAGCTAAAACAAGAGAGAAAATTCCTCAAAGTCATTTCAGAGACATTTCAGTAGCCTCTCCCATCATAGGCCCAGAGGCCTAGGAAGACCGAATGGCTTTGTGGGCCATGCCCAGGGCTCTGCTGCCCTGCACAGCTTTGGAATGCTGCTTTCTGCATCCCAGCTGCTCCAGCTCCAGCCATGGCTAAAAGGGGCTCAGGTACAGCTTGAGGCACTGCTTCAGAGTGTGCAAGCTATAAACCTTGGTGGCTTTTACATGGTGTTAAGCTTGTGGATGCCCAGAATGCAAGAACTGAGGCTTGGAGTCTCTGCCTGGATTTCAGAGGATGTATGGGAAAAGCCTGGATGTCCAGACATCCTGCTTTAGGAGGCCTGCTGTAGGATTGGAGCCTCTATTTAGAACCTTTACTAGGGCAGTGAAAAGGGGAAATGTGGGGTTGGGGCCCCTACACAGAGTCCCCACTGGGGCATTGCCTAGTGGAGCTGTGAGAAAAGGGCCACTATCCTCTAGACTCTAGTAGCATAGATCCACCAGCAGCTTGCACCCTGCACATGGCAAAGCTGTAAACACTCAATGCTAGCCCTTGAGAGCAACTGCTGGTGCTGAATCCTGCGAAGCCACAGGGGTGGAGCTGCTCAAGGCCTTGGGAGCCCACCCCTTGCACCAGTATGCCCTGGATGTGACATGAAGTCAAAAGAGATTACTTTGGAGCTTTAAGATTTAATGATTGCCCTGCTTGGTTTTGGACTTGCGTGGGGCTATAGCCCCTTTCTTTTGGCTGATTTCTCTCTTATTGAATGGGAATATTTATTTAATGCCTATATCCCTATTATATCTTGGAAATAACTAGTTTATTTTTGATTTTACAGGCTCATAGGCAGAAAGGACTGCTTTTGTCTCAGATGAAACTTTGTGGCCTTTTGAGTTAATGCTGGAATGAGTTAAGACTTTGGGGGACTGTTAGGAAGGCATGATTGTATTTTGAAATGTGAGAAGGACATGATATTTTGGAGGGGCCAGGGGCAGAATGATATAGTTCGGATTTGTGTCCGCACCCAAATCTCATGTTGAAATGTAATCCCTAATGCTAGAGGTGGAGCCTAGTGGGAGATGATTGGATCATGGGGGCTGTTTTTCATAGTTTAACACCATCCCCCATTGGTGCTGTTGTCATGATAGTGAGTTATTGTGAGATCCAGTTATTTAAAAGTGTGTGGCACCTCTCCACTCCTTCTCTTCCTCCTGCTCAGGCCATGTGAACTACAGGTTCCCTTTTCAACTTCTGCTATGATTGTAGATTTCCTGATGCTTCCCCAGAAGTTGAGCAGATGCTAATGTCATGCTTCCTATACAGCCTACAGAACCATGAGCCAATTAAACCTCTTTTGTTTATAAACTACCCAGTCTCGTGTATTTTTTTATAGCAGTGTGAGGATGGACTAGTACAGGATGGTAGATGTGTTACTGCACACAAGCATTCGGTGGCCCTCCTGGTGAGAGGGTTAGATATTCCTACCCTTTTGAACTCAGGCATGGTAAGTGAAATGTGACCAGAAGTGGAGGGTGTCTCTTCTAGCAGAAATGTTAGGAAACAAAGTATGTGCCAATATGGAGCTTACAGCAGTCTGGGCTCTTGAGTGGGTATGATGAGCAGACCCTTCTTATAAATTAATTATGGGTGAGAACTAAACTTTCTTTTCATAAGCCACTGTGACTTTTGGCTTATTTTTTACTGCACCATAAAATACTCTTTTCTGATTAATACAAAATTTTATTCCCACTACAAAGTCTGTATAACACCATTAGCAACAATTTCCTCAATTTGCAGTAATCTAAGGAGGGAGCGTGTGGCCAGGATTTCTGCAACAATTGAAGGGCTTACTTAGTTCCTTTTGTTATGGCACCTATTACTTTCCATTTGTATCATAGCTATTGGGGATGTATTCTTCTTCTTCTTCTTCTTTTTTTTTGTTTGGTTTTTGCTTGTTGTTTAGAATCCTTTTTCTAGAGGAAGTTATTGGGCACAGAGAAGTGAAGTAACTGGCTCAAGCTCACACAGTCAGTAAAGTGGTGGATTTGGAATTTGAACCCAGTTTGTCTCTAGAAATCTTGCTCTTGTTCATTGTACTATTGTACCCTGTACCGTTTAGTACGTAGCAGACATGTTTTTGAGGCTTCTCCAGCTCTCAGTTCCTTTGTCTGGGAGACATCCCTACTGATAACTTATATTAGAGGGTCAGGCTTAGGCTTTTATTGCAGCTGATTAGACTAGGATTAGGTTGGTCTGTGGTTTGTTTAATGGAATATTAGATATTTTGTTAGAAAATTTGAATCAATAAATACAGAGCCTGTAATGAATTAGTGTCAGGGTATGTAGAAGGCAAAAATGAAAAATTGAATATCTTTGAGCTGGACCTGTTTTACTTGGGCCACAGAGTGTTTTTGAAAAATATTCGAACCACCAGTGAAAAGTAAAAAAGGGATCATGGGGAAGGCAAAGAAAAAAAAATCATAAAAACTTGTCCATAATAAAAACATGTACAACATTCTACTTAGATATAATTATACTTGTGTGTTTATAGATACAAAGAGAAGCTTGTGTATAAAAATGTGCTCATCAAAATATTAATGGTGCCCAGTGTAAAACAATGGGATTTTAGGTAACGTTTATTCTTCCACATACTTAAAAAAAATTTTTTTTTTTGAGACAGAGTCTCACTCCATCACCCAGGCTGGAGTGCAGTAGTATAATCTCTGGTCACTGCAACCTCCATCTCTTGGGTTCAAGCGATTCTTGTGCCTTAGCCTCCTGAGTAGCTGGAATTATATGCCACCATACTGAGTAAGTTTTGTATTTTTAGTAGAGACAGGGTTTCAACATCTTGGCCAGGCTGGTCTTGAACTCCTGACCTCAAGCGATCCACCCTCCTCAGCCTCCCAAAGTGCTGGGATTACAAGCATGAGCCACCATGCCAAGCCCTTCCACATACTTTTATATATTTCTTAAATATTGTACAATGAACATGTATAAATAGGAAGAATTATTTTATTTTTAATTATATCATTGAGATTTTACATAAATCTCTGTATTCCTAGCTACTTTTGAAATTTTAATGATCTAGCATTGCTAAGCTCATATTGTCACATGGCCACAATGGTCAGAGCTGAATTTTGGCTGCCTCTTTAAATATGGCAGGCACTCTGTGACTTCCACAACCTATTGTTCTGTGTGCTTGACCTTATTCAGTCTTTGATATTTATTGCTGCACCTGCTGGCACTTGAATGAATCTTCTTTAGAGAAAGATCATACAAACTTGAAGTTGGCAGCCATGTTGGGTTATGTGCAGCCTACAAAAACCATGTTAGGTTACATGCAAGCTAAGAATCTAAAGCACTGTGATCTGATAGGACATTCTGTGGTGATGGAAATGAGCAGCTGAAAAGTGGCTAGTGCAACTGTGAAACTGAATTTTTAATTTAAATTTAAATAGCCATATTTGGCTAGTGGCTACCATATTGGACACTGCAGATCTAGAGGAAGAGAGAGAGAGAGAGGGGAGGGAGACACGGGAGAGGAGTGAAAGGGAAGAGAAGATGAAAGAGTTTGCTGACAGTAGAGATCCTCCATGTTTTTTCTTTCTTCATTTCTTTTTTTTCCAAGATGAAGTCTCACTCTGTCACCCAGGCTGGAGTGCAGTGTTGTCATAAGGGCTCACAGCAACCTTGACCTCCCAGGCTCAAGTGATTCTCTTATCTCAGCCTCCTGAGTAGCTGGGACTACAAGTGTGTTCCATCACATTCATTTGTATTTTTTGTAGAGATAGGGTTTCACCATATTGCCCAGGTTGGTCTTGAGCTCCTGGGCTCAAGCAATTTGCCCATCTTGGCCTCCCAAATTGCTGGGATTACAGGTGTGAGCCACTGTGCCCAGCCTGAGATATTCTAAAGAAAGCATCTATGTAGGATGCTCTCTTTACTAATAGGTAGCCCAAAAGCTGCTCAAAGTCTATCTACAGATTGTATATTAAAAAGTAAGATGGTGGTGAGAAAAGGGATTAACACAGAAAATTTATTTAGTGAGAGCTATCAATGTGCTTTTCATTTCTCCCCCTTTGCCTTCCTGCTTCAAGTCAAGTGAAGGAAGAGTCAGGAGGATTGCACGGAGCTGATATAGTCTCCTGAATTTACAGGACTTGAAAATGAGTGGTTGGTTCTTTTTGGAAGTGTCAAAAGAATGACTAGCTGAAAATTCCCCTGACCACAGAGAAGGGAGAAGGAGGTACAATGGAGCAGTCTGCATCTGACAAAAAAGTATCCTTTGAACTAGCCAGGCTGCTACAGAAGGTGGTAGTGGGATCACTACCAAAGAAGATAAGACAACTGCAGCAGGAAGGGTCTCTGTAAGATCTACTTCCAGTAATTGTAGTTAGGGTGGAGGGAGCAGAAGACTCCAAATGTATCCACTGAAAGAGTGACCCTGTGGTGTACATCTGGTTTTCAGAGGGTACCAACTTCCAAAGACAGAAGCACCCATCTGTACAAGTCCCTTTCTTCCTCTTTGCCACTCCTTCTTCTCCCAGCCTGGGAGAAGATAGAACATGGAGAGCAAAGACAGACCTCATCTTCTATTCTCAAAGAAGGTTTCCAGTGGGAAAAATGGATTCCCATTTACTGAGATGAGAAATGCTGAGGAAGTTGTTTTACTTGTGGGTGGAGAAATCAAGAGTTCAATTTTGCACATGAAAGTACAAAACTTTCATGTATGATGTAATACATAGTTATACTCAAAAAGTTCTAGTACTGTAGTGATACTGTGTAAAGCAATTTTATCAGTGGTATAAGGGTTAAAAAAGGTATTCAAAACAACTGTAACTGTAATTCAAAGCAATTTTATCTGTGGTATAAGGGTTAAAAACAAAGGTATTCAAAACAACTGTAACTATAATAAATTGTTAAGGGATACACATTACAAAAAGATGTAGATTTTGACATCAAAATCATGAAAAGTGGGAGAGTTTTTGTCTGCAATCAAAGTTAAGTAATTATTAGCTTAAAATAGCCTGTTACAAGTATAAGACATTTTGTGTGAGCCTCATGCTAACTGTAAAGCCAAAACCTATAATAGTGGGACTAAATATTAAAAGAAAGGATCCAAAGCATACAACTAGAGAAAAACCATCAAACCATAAAGAAAGACAGCAAGAGATGAAGAAACAAATATTCTACAAAACAACCAGAAAACAAATTTTAAAATATCAGTAGTAAGTCCTTACCTATTAATAATTATCTTGAATGTAAATGAATAAAATTCTCCAACCAAAAGACATAGAGTAGCTGAGTGCATAAAAAGAGAAAACAAGATCCAAGTATATGTTGCCTATAAGAGACTCACTTTTCTAGTAAAGACAGACACAGATTGAGCGTGAAGGGATTGAAAAAGATATTCCATACAAATGGAAACCAAAATACAACAGGGGTAGCTATACTTGTATCAGACAAAATACATTTTAAGTCAAAAACTGCAAAGGGGGACAAAGAAGCTCTTTATACAGTGATGAAGGGGTCGGTTCATAAAGAGGCTATAACAATTATGTGTGTGTGTGTGTGTGTGTGTATGTGTGTGTGTGTGTATATGAACTTAAATATATAAAGCAAATGTTAAATGATCTGATGGGAGAGGAAGACTTTAATACAATAATAGTAGGGGACTTGGAATACCTCACTTCCAATAATAGCCAGATCATCTCTAGACAGAAAATCAATAAAGAAACGGACTTGAATTACTCTTTAGGCCAAATGGAGCTAATAGATATATACAGAACATTTTGCCCAACAGCAACAGAGTACACATGCTTGTCAAGTACACACAGAACATTCTCTCAGATAGATCATATGTTAGGTCATATCAAGTCATGAGACTTGATATAAATAAAGTCTTAAATTTAAGAGGATTGAAATAATATCAAGTGTCTTTTCTGATCACAATGTTATAAAACTGGAAATCAATACCAAGAAATTCCAGACAATTCACAAATATGTGAAAGTTAAATAACATGTTCCTTAACAACCAATGGGTCAAAAGACAAATCAAAAGGGAAGTAAAAAAATAGCCTGAGACAAATTAAAATTTAAACACAATATACCAATTTATGAGATACAGCAAAAGCCATTCTAAGAGTAAAATTTACAGCAATAAATGCCTATATCAAAAAAGAAGAAAAATCTCACATAAACCATATAATGTTGCATCTCAGGGATTTAGAAAGAGAAGCACAAACTAAGCCCAAGGTTAGCAGAAGGAGGGAAACAACAAACAGAGCAGAAATAAGTAAAATGGAGACTAAAATAAAACAACAGAAAAATCCAACAATACTGAGTTGTTTTTTGAAAAGATAAAATAGACAAATTCTTAGCTAGATTGAAAAAAGAGAACTCAAAATCAGAATGCCATGGAAATACAAAGAATTGTATGAAACTATCAACTCTTATACACCAACAAATTGGATAACCTAGAGGAAACAGAAAAATTCCTAGACACATATGACCTACAAAAACTCAATCATGAAGGAATAGAAAATCTGAATAGAGCTACAATGAGTAAGGAGATTAAATGAGGTTCAAAAATCTTCAAGAAAAGCCCAGAACCAGACGGCTTCATAACTGAATTCTACCAAACATTTGAAGAACTAATATAATCCTTCTCAAAAACTGAAGTGGAAGGAATACTTACAAACTAATTTTACAAGAGTAGCATTATTCTAATACCAAATCCAGGAAAGGACACCATAAGAAATGAAAATTACAGGCCAGTAACCTTGATAAACATAGATGCAAAAATCCTCAACAAAATACTAGGAAATAAAATTCAACAATACATTAGTATAATACAACAATAGATTAAAGGAATCATTTACCATGATCAAGTGGGATTTATCCCTGGAATGCAAGGATGGTTCAACATATGCATCCTTGCACTCTAGGAAAACATACACACATTAAAAAATGTCATAAACCACATTAACAGGATGATCATCTCAACCACGTGATCATTTCAACAGATACGGAAAAATTATTGCACAAAATTCAACATCCTTTCATGATAAAACTCTCAATGGTTTCAATATGGAAGTAATGTATCTCAACACAATAAAAGCTATACATGACAAACCCACAGCAAACATCATGCTCAATGGTAAAAAGTTGATAGCTCTGTAATCCCAGTCCTTTGGGAGGCCGAGGCTGGTGGATGATGAGGTCAGGAGTTCAAGACCAGCCTGGCCAAGATGGTGAAACCCTGTCTCTACTAAAAATACAAAAGTTAGCCAGGCATGGTGGTGGGTGCCTATAATCCCAGCTACTTAGGAGGCTGAGGCAGAAAATTGCTTGCACCTGGGAGGTGGAGGTTGCAGTGAGCTGAGATTGCACCACTGCACTCCAGCCTGGGTGACAGAGTGAGACTCTGTCTCAAAAAAAAAAAAAAAAAGTTGATAGTTTTTCCTTTAAGATCAGGAACAAGATAAGGATGCTCTCTCTTACCACTTCTTTCAACATAGTACTGGAAGTCCAAGCCAGAGCAATTAGGCAAGATTAAAAAAAGACATCCTAATAAGAAAGGGAGAAGTAAAATTGTCTCTGTTTGCTGATGGCATAATTTTATACATAGAAACCAAAGACTCCACCAAAAAAACTGTTGCAAATGATAAATTCAAAGTAAAGCTGCAGGATACAAAATCAATATATAAAAAGCAGTGGCATTTCTATACACTAACAACAAACTATCTGAAAAAGAAATTAAGAAAATGATCCCATTTACAATAGCAACAGCAAAATACTTAGGTGTAAATTTAAACAAGGGAGTGAAAAATCTTTATTCTGAAAAGTATAAAACATGGATCAAAGAAATTGAAGAAAACACAAATACATGAAAAGATATCTCATGTCTTTGGATTGGAAGACTTAATATTGTTAAAATTTCAATATTACCCAAAGTGATCTACAGATTCAAAGTAATCCATATTAAAATTCCAATGTCATTTTTCATGCAAATGGAAAAAACAATCCTAAAATTTGTACAGAACCATAAAGGATCCTGATTAACCAAACCAACTGTATTTGTCCATTTTCTTACTGCTATAAAGAACTGTCTGAGACTGGGTAACTTATAAAGGAAAGATGTTTAATTGACTCACAGTTCAGCATGATTGGGAGGCCTCAGAAAACTTACAATTATGGCAGAAGGTGAAGGGGAAACAAGGCGCATTCTTCATAAGGTGGCAGGAAGAAGAAGTGCTGAGTGAAGTGGGAAGAGCCCCTTATAAAACCATCAGATCTTGTGAGAACTCACTCATTATCATGAGAACAGCATGAGGGAAACTACCTCTATGATTCATTACTTCCACCTGCTCTCTCCTTTGACACACGGGGATTATGGGGTTTACAATCAAGATGAGATTTGGGTGGGGACACAAAGGCTCACCATATCACCACCCTTCAGCAAAGATAACAAAGCTGAAGGCATCACACTACCTGACATCAAAATATACTAAAAACTGTGATAATCAAAACACCATAATATCAGCACAAAAACAGACACATCGACTAATGGAACAAGCTAGAGTCCAGGAATAAACCCATGCATTTATGGACAACTGATTTTTGACAAACTTGTCAAAAACACACAATGAGGAAAGGACAATCTTTTCCTTTAAATGGTGCTGAGAAAACTGGATATGTACATGCAAAAGAATGAAATTGATCTTTATCTCATACCATATAAAAATCAACTCAAAATGTACTAAAGGCTTAAATATAACACCTGAAACTGTAAAACTCCTAGAAGACAACATAGGAGAAAAGCTCCATGACATTGGTCTGGATAATAACTTTTTTGGATATTACTCCCAAAATACAAGGAACAAAAGCAAAAATAGACAAACAGGATTGTATCAAATTAAAAAGTTTCTGCACAACAAATGAAACAATTAAAGAGATAGTCCACAGAATGGGAGAAAATATTTGCAAATCATACCATCCGATAAGAAGTTAGTTTTCAAAATATATAAGAAAATCAACTCAATGGCAAGAAAACAAATAACCTGATTTAAAAATGGTCAAACGACCTGAATAGACAGTTATCAAAAAAAGACAAATAGTCAATAGGTTTATAGAAAAATGCTCAGTATCATGAATCCTTAGGGAAATACAAATTAAAGCCACAATGAGCTATCACATCACACCTGTAAGAATGGCGATTATTAAAAAGATGACAGATAACAAGTGTTAGCAAGGATGTGGAGAAAAAAGAATCCTTGTACACTCTTGGTGGGAATATACATTAGTATAGCCATTATGGAAACAGTATGGAGGTTCCTCAAAAAATTAAAAGTAGAACTCCCATATGATACAGGAATCCCACTTCTGAGTGTATATGCAAAGGAATTGAAGTCAATATATCAAAGAGATAGCTCCACTCTCAAATTCATTGCAGCATTATTTAGAATGCCCAATATATGAAATATGAAACTAAATATAAGATTAAATATAACATATAATTAAATACTATGCAGTCTGAAAAGAGAAGGAAATTCTGTCATTTGCAACAACATGGATGAACCTGGAGGATATTATGCTAAGTGAAATAAATCAGGCACAAAACACAAATACCATATGATCTCACTTATATGTGGAATCTAAAAAAGTAAAATGCATAGAAGTAGAGAGTAGAATATGGTTACCAGAGGCTGGAGGTGAGGAGTAGGAGGGAAGAAAATGGAGAGATGCTGGTCAAAGGGTACAAAGTTTCAGTCTGATGGAAGGAATCAGTTTTTGAGATATATTGCACAGTGAAGTGACAATAGATAATAATAATGTAATGTAATATTTCAAAATTGCTAAGAGAGTAAACTTTCCATGTTCTCATCGAAAAAAATGTTAAGTAAGTGAGGTGATGGATATGTTCATTAGCTTGATTTATCATGCCACATTGTGTACATATTTCAAAAAAATCACATTTTACTCTACAAATATATACAGTTATTTGTCAATTGTAAAAAAGAACTTAGTTTTAGAAGGTGAATGCTGATAAGCCAGTCAAGTGGAGATGTTGAGTAGACAGCTGTATACCAGTCTGGAGTTCAAGAGTGAGAGGAGATAGGAACTTGGGAGTTGCAGAATACAGATGGCATTTAAAATCATGGGAGTAAATTAGCTCATTTAGGGAATGAGTCAAGATAGAGGAGAGGACGGCAGATTAAACACTGGGCCACCCCAATGTTTAAAGGTGTGGAGATAGATAGAGTTATGTAAAGTGCTTAGAAAAGGGTCAGGCACATGACAAGTGCTCTTTAGCTGCCATTATGAATTGGGAAATGACTGACTTGGGGAACAGAGGTTTTCTAATGGAGATCAAACTCTTTGATCTTAATGACCTGTTAAAACACCTACAAAAGGGGGCCAGTGTTCAACATAGAAAAAACAAGTGGCAAACTGGCCCATTCATGTTTTTGAATTCATGTTTTTGAATTCATGTTTTTGAATGCAATGGTATCAGACTTAAAAATACTTGCTGATTCTGGCTCTTTGATGCAAAATTCAAATTAATCTATTAATAGATTTAATCATGGCAACTTCTTAATTCATGAAAATAGACTATGCCAAACTTTGAAAACAAAAAGCTAGACAAAGGCATAATAATGCTTTTCCTAATTTTTCTACCTTTCTTTTAGTTACCTTTTTAGTTATATGAATAGTCTACAGCAAAACAGCTAAGTGAGGTTAAAGTAGAAGTTAGCTGGTCATTCTGGCATAAGTGAAAATGTAGAACTTAGAGTGTACCTTTGCTTAAAGTCAGTTTTCTTTCAGGAATCCATTTTAATTTTGTGATAGTAGAGACCATGGGAAAAAATATGAAAAAACTCGAACAAGAAAATAATCTTTAAAGAAAATTTGAGAGCCTTCATTTCCAAAATTTTATAAGTAGTTTTTACAAAAGACATGCCCATTAAGCTTTGCCAGGCCACTGTCAGCGTGGATACCACATGGTTAAATCTACCACATGGCATTTCTTATGCTACGTGAGTCATGGGATGCAGAATGACAGAATTTATGCAACCTTATGAAACATGCCAGCACAATGTAGCACTTAAGCTAAGATATTTTAATGACCCGATTTGTTCAGACTGCTTGAGGATAAAAAGTGATTTCACAGGATTTGCTACTATTAGTCACAGCAGCTTCTAGTGTTTAGTACATAGTGGGCAGGTGCTTTTAGGATTATATTAATAACAAGAAAAACAACAGAGTGTTTTTTAATAGTCAAATTATAATGAAAGACAATTAATGTAACATTTTAAATTGTATAAAATGTCAAAGTTAGCATAGTATAAACTATATAATTAATGTATTAAATGCAGATGAAATAATATTAATTCATTTAGCAATTACTCATTCTGCTTACAGTAAGTAACAGATTCAGATGGAACTTAACTGGAAGAAAATAAAAGGCATTGTTGCTTAACTCCTGGTGTCTAGGAAGGAGGGAGAATACACTATATTTTAAGAGACCTCTGAAAAAAGTTCATTTACAAAAATGCCAGGACTCAGGTTTATTATTATTCTCCTGGGGCACACACTTTGAAATGATATTTTCACACAAGGTGGAATCTGAAATTTGAATCCTGTCAGAGCCACAAAATGCTGAAAGTCCAGCTCTCACAGGAAATAACATTTAAATATTAAATGTCTATGTCCAAGGCAGAGATGACAAGAATAAAAATGACTCAATTTCAAGTAAAATCTCTGTCCTCTTTGTTTTTTAAACTGGGTCAAATTGGCATTTTTTGTTCAGTTTGGCCTGAAGGAATACAAAATAAATATAAGAGTTTGCAACTGTAATGTTTACATAGTTAAAACGATTCTCAATTTCACTGAAGGCTCTCCTTTGCATGGAAGCTTAGGATTGTTATTTATAGGCTGTGACACCAAAAAGAATGGTCCATCAGCCAAACTGGAAGCTTAGTGCAGTGGAAAAAACCAAAGATTTGATTGACTGAATTTTTCACTTTGCAACAAATTGTTTTGGCGTCAGAGAGATCTTATAGTCGTTGCTGTTTGGTTCTTCCCTTCATTTTTAGGATTGATGTCTTTCTTACACATGTCAGTCACTGGATATCCTAAAGAGCTTCAGCCTTATGGGTCTACTCTTTCCTTAAATATTTAAATAAAAATAGCCAGAGTCCCCACATCCTTTGTGTTAAGAGTATTTGAGGAGCACACAATAAACAGCCTCTTTTTTTTAAACTTAAGTTCTAAATTAGTGGAGGAAAAAAATGCAAGTGATTGTGTATCAAGTGAACATTCAAATGATTGCTGACAGAGGCTAAGATGTCACCCAGAAAGAGGTCCAGGTTGCTGTGCAAAGTGCTCTGCTATATTACCTAGCCCATCCAATGGTGCTTGAAGTGTCTGAATAGATTGGGATGTGTGTGGAGACTGTGGCAGGCTGCTCCAGGTGAATTAGAGTGCCTGTCTTTAGAATTTTGGAGCAAAGCTCTGCCATCCTTTTTAGATGGCTATTCTTTGAGAAACTGCTTATGGATTGCTCCTTGGCCTTAGCAGAGACTCAACACTTGGTCATGGGCCACCAAATGAACAGGAGCTGTGGACAATAAACTGGGTGTTTTCAGCCCTCTCAAAAAAATCAAGAAGTTGGGTATGCAGTACAGCTTAAGTAGATCC
Source organism: Macaca thibetana thibetana (assembly GCF_024542745.1). Taxonomy (NCBI): domain Eukaryota; kingdom Metazoa; phylum Chordata; class Mammalia; order Primates; family Cercopithecidae; genus Macaca; species Macaca thibetana. The sequence continues at coordinate 54,394,919 of NC_065588.1, forward strand.
TGAAGGCATGAGTAAGTTGCGTGGCAAGTTTCCCAGTTGCCCCTCCTCACGTTATCTTGCCTCCTCTCTCTCAACCCACATAATCAGCCCTCCAAATCTGAGAGTTCTGCATTATAGAGTCAACCAACTGAAGATAAAAACTATTTTGAAAACAAAAAAAGAAATAACAATACAATAATAAAAGTCATACAAAGAAAGATATAACAACTATTTATACACCATTTACATTGTGTTAGTTATTATAAGTAATCTGGAGATGAGTTAAAGTATATGGGAGGATGTGCAAAAGTTGTATGCAAATACTATTCTATTGGAACTTCCACATCTGTGGATTTTGGTATTTGAAGGTCACCTAGAACCAATCCCGCATGGATATCTAAGGACAAATATATATGGCTTATTAGGGGGTTCCCTATGTCAAATATTGACTGAAGAAAAAAATAGTTCAGGCCTGGTTTATAGATTGGTATGATATGCTGGCACATCCTAAAAATGGATAGCTCAGCACTACTGCCCCACTCTGGGTAATGAAGGGAGCTCCTATTGTTGAACTATGGTAATGAAGGGAGCTCCTATTGTTGAACAGTACTTCAAGGAGTACACCTACTTATTAATTTTTCTTGGAAAAGGAGATGGCCCCAGGTATGGCCTTATACTGGTAGGTAGTGGCTAATGGTTTGACTAGATGGTTCGTGTTACGGACTGACTGCATCCCCCCAAGAAAGAACACAACTAGACATTTGGTGACAAGGAGGTGTGTGGATAGATCTTTCTGAATGGGAATAGAGAGTGAAGACTTTTGTTCCATGTGATTGCTCATCAAAGAGCAACCTCAGTAAAAGAGGATTTTAATAATCAGATGAACAAGATGCCCTGCTCTGTGGACATCAAGAGGCTTTTTCCACAGCCACTCCATCCATGCCCAACGGACACATGAACAAAGTGTCCATGGCAGCAGGCGTAGAAGTTACATATGGACTCAGCAATATGGACTTCCACTCACTAAGGCTGATCTGTCTATAGTCACTGTTGAATGCCCAGCCTACCAACAGCAGAGTTCAACTTTGAGCCCCTGACATGGTACCATTGCCCAGGAGGCTGAAATAGCCACCTGGAGGTAGGTTGATTGCACTGGACCACATCCATCTTAGAAGAGGCAGTGCTTTGTTCTCACTGGAAGAGAAATTTCCTCTAAATACGGATTTGTTTTCCTTGCCCTCAAGGCTTTTGTCAAAATCACCATCTGTGGACTTACATAGTATGATTCACATCAAGGTATGCTAATAACACTGCTTCTGACAAAGGAACTCAATAGCAATTGCAGTGTGGACTCATGCTTATAGAATCTACTGATATTACCATGTTCCTTGTTACCAAGAAGTAGCTGGTCTGATAGAATGCTGAAATAGCCTTTCAAAATTTTTAGTTTCCATGCCCTCTGGGAAGGAACATTTCACAGGTTTGAGATAAAATCTTCAGGATGTGGCATATGCTGTAAATCAGTGACGAATATACAATGCTATCTTTCACAGAGATAGGATCCATGGATTCAGGAAAGCTGTGTGAGATGGGAGTTATTCCTTTCACTATTACCCACAGTGAGCCACTCTGTGTGGAAGTTCAGTGTGGGGTACCAAGCCCTCTTGAAGATATGCCTGTTGTCCCTGATCTCCTGCTCATCCTGTTAGCACAAGGCAGCAGCCAAGCCCACAGCTCCCTAGCACCTGCTGGATCACCTCCTTTAGTTTCTCCAGATCCTAAGCTGGGTGTGTGTATGGCTCTGTGGTGAAGCGTGCCAGCTCCTTCTGTGCCATTGAGGCTGGAGATAGAGAGAGGGAGATGAAGGTTCCAGCTGGTCTTTGTAGGTTCCAGTTTATCCTTGTCCTGCCTTTTAAATGTCCAGCTGTTCTTACCAACTGCTAGTACTGAGAGGCTCTACAGAGCCTGCAGGCCTACAACAGACAAGGACCAACAGCCTGCCATAGGGTTCCTCAACAGCTCCTACAATTACATAAGGTGGAATTCCTACAGCAAATCCCGTACAGTGGCTCTGCTTGTCTTACAAAGCCTAAATGACACAGCATCTGTTCACTATCTCTGAAGATTCTCAGGGAGGATTTCGTCCTCTTAGTCATTTATTGGACTAATTTTCTGCTCCTCAGAGTTTTCGAATTTACTGTCACCTTGACTCCTGTGTCTGTTCCCCTTTCTATGCCCCAAGTCAACCAAAATGTGTAACACAATGCCTTTTCCTTAATTTACTTCAAATGCCACTCATAAAAGCAAGGAATTTCACAGAGGTTCTATGGTAAAAATGGCCATTGTATGAAAGCAAAATGCCTATAGCAGTTTACTTAAAATTGAATATTAGTTGCCTCATTTTGAAAAGTCCAGTTCCTTGGCCTCCTGCCAACTATCAGTTTTGTTTCTTTTCTCTCTTCAGTCTCCCTAATCTGTCCTCCTGCGTCTTTCTGTCAACTCAAAACTCCTTTCATTAAAAAAAAAAAGTAGAATAATTCAGCTCTCTCATTGTCTTCTTCTTGATCATTGATATGGTTTGGCTGTGTTCCCACCAAAATCTCATCTTGAATTCCCACGTGTTGTGGGAGGGGCCTAGTGAGAGGTAATTGAATCAAGGGGGAAAGTCTTTCCCATGCTGTTCTCCTGACAGTAAGTCTCATGAGATCTGATGGTTTTAAAAAGGGGAGTTGCTCTGCACAAGCTTGCTCTTTCTTTGCTTGCTGCCATCCATGTAAGAGATGACTTGCCCCTCCTTGCCTTCCACCATGGTTGTGAGGCTTCCCCAGCCACGTGGAACTGTAAATCCAATTAAACCTCTTTCTTTTGTAAATTGCCCAGTCTTGGGTTTGTCTTTATTAGCAGTGTGAAAACAGACTAATACAATCATTGTTATTGCATGCTTTCATTTTTATAACCAAAGGCCATCAAAGAAAAGAGACTTTCTCCTGAAGAGGAAGTTTGCTGCCAGTTGTAAAACACAGGCCCTTCCCTCCCCCCTGTATCTTGAACTATCTTGCGTTAGATCTCAGTGGAGAGGGATGCCATATACCATACCATCCTGCCACAGATTTACTCAAAATCAATTTTATAAAACCAAAACCTTAAAAGAAAGATTGGCAAAAACAATCGTATTAGGAGAAGTAGGTCCTGCTAAGAAACAGCTTTGAGAAAGTTTTGAATTACAGGCAGTTTGTAACAGCTGTGGATTGCAACATTTCCCCTGGTGAGTTGTTTAGTGTGTCATTGTGTATAAATTTCAAGCTATCCTTCTAGAAGCTTTCATTTAGAAAGTTGATCTTTTACTTCTTTAAGGGCATAAAAGGAAATTGCAGGCTGTGCCTTGGTATGTGAACTGTGGGCAAATTGTAGCATGTCAGTCTCCCCTTTGGAGACATGTATGTTTGCCAATTTTTAAAATACAATTTAAGGAAGCAACAGAATTGTAGTGAGATGGATATTTAAATTCAGAGATGGGAGAAAATACAGAAGGAAATGGAGGAAGGTAGGAGAGTTATTTTTTAAAAATTTATCAAGACATGAATACAAGCACTTTATCTTAACCAAAGGACTAGTTGTAGCCATGCTGAATTAATCATTCTAATTAGATTTCCAAGATATTTGAAAAAACTCTCCATATTGAGAGACTGATAGTTTTTCACTGACACTTTGCTATTTTTGTATTATGGGTCCATAGCCTAATAAGTTTAGAATTTTTAATTCAATAAATTAGAATAAAAAGTGAAAGGGAAAATTACTTCTTTTTGACTAGAGAGATTCTAATCACAGGTTTTTATGTTCACAGTGTATGGATGTCTTATCTATCTATTTTTTTTTTCTTCTCTCTCTCTCTCTCTCTTTTTTTTTTTTTTTTTTTTTTTTTTCTATGTGCAAGATAGGAAGAAGCATTTTGTGGGAGAGGACACTTGTGGGAAATGCCTTCAGCAGCAGCTATGCAAGAGGACAGATGAGAGAAGGCCTTGTAGGTTTGGCATCCACAGTGCTTTTGACAACCAGTTGACTTGATGTTTCTAGTGATATGGCCAGAGCACCAGGATTCAGGGTATGACCCAACCACTATCAGATTCTACTTTTGGAGTTCATTTCCTTGAACATTGGTCTGAAGCAGTAGTTTCTTAACCTATTTTGGTTCATGGAGGTGTATGAGGTCATAGACCCTTTCCAGAGAAAAATGCACATATGTATACAAAAAAATTTGCCAACAATATTGGAAGATTATAGGCCCTATGAAACCTACCCAAGGACTATAGGCTATAACTCCCATTCTAAATCACTATCTTTTGGAGAATTGTAAAGGCCTTTCTATTTCATGTTAAGGGTCCTTTTCAGATCTAAGCCTGAGTGTCACTCAATTCTTCTGTGACTTAGCAGAGGATGATACAGCTTCTTATACCTCACAGTTGTTTAACACAAGGCTAGATAAATTCTAAAGTGAGGGCAGCCACAGACAAGCCACATTTGTGTCTTATTTACTGTTATATTCCAGGAACATAGTGGGTACTCAAGAAATAATTGTTGAAACTTTTGCTTTAGAGTATAATGTGGTGGTAAAGTGAGGTGAGAAATTAAAGTGGGCTTTGTGTACTCTTGGAGCAAGAGGAGTGCTCAAATGATAGGTAGAATGTGCAACTGGGTCTCCAGTAAACCAATTAACAAGGGACTCCTTGCTTTCCTTTAGTTTTGCTGGTCACGAGAGGAAACTTGGGGCTGCATAAAAATTTGAGCTGTGGGTAAGGCTGCTGGAGGACCTGCCTGTCAAAGAGAATTCTGCATTTGTCTTCTTTGTTTCCTCTTGCCTAAGGAAGAAGAATCCTTACCCCCTCGAGAGGAAAGCAGATTTAAGTAATAAGGTGAAGAGACTGCTGGAGGTGGAAGAAAGAGAGGAATAACCACAGGATTTGTGGATTAAGAGAAGTTTTTGGAGAGAGAACACACACTTGCAAATATGCATTTCAGATGATTTCTTCAGGATTGAGTTCCCAAACTGAAATTACCTGGTCAAATGGGGTAGATGTTTTTAAGACTCTTGATGACAAAGTGCTTTTGAGAGAAGTCAAGTCAATCATTTAACCCCCTCTCTTTTCCATTCCTGAAACATAAGAAGGTGCTCATATGTTGTCAGTATTTTTTACATTTTATAACCAAGACAGCAGCATTTTGGAGAATGTAAATACTTGCACAAATTGGTAAATACTCTATTTGTTCAATTCCAAATGACATGCTTTCTCTTACACAGCACCATGGTTCAGTGTTGAGATCCACAGAAAATGTGACAAGGTTGGCCTTTGACTTAGGCCTAGCAGCCCTGAGAATACGGATGGGGACTGAGAGAGAGAGAGAGAGAGAGCACAAGCTAGAGAGAGCTGTGGATCCAGGCTTCAGGGATGCAATGAAGCCTGCAAACACCTTTCTCTCACAAGGCTCAAGAACATCCAGTCACCTCCCTGACCACACTTCTCAAATCTGCTTTCATCTGACTTTCATGTTCTCAAGGTTAACCTTGTCAGGCTTGATGATCAACAAGGTTGCAATGAGTATTCATAGAAATTGGTACAGAAGTTAATGTCCAGAGCCACATGAAACGCAGGCAGAAATGAAGACAGTGACACTTACCAATCTTGACAGAAGGGACAAAAGCCTAAACTCTACAAGGAAACATTTGTAACCCTCATCAGCATGGTGCTGCATATTGTAGACAATACATGTGCTTTAAAAATCACAGGATCTAAGCATTATGGAAATGACAATGACAACTTAAGGAGAGCTGTTGTCACTGGGGAAGGATGCTTAGAAATACGCACTGCTTTTCAACACCATTAGGAAATCTTGAAGTCCTTGGTTTTAGGTAATTTCTTTTGTAAGTTTATAAGATATAGCTCTCAAATTCTTTCCATGTCTTATTAGTTCCTGGATATTTATGACCAATTATTCATTAAGTGGAAAAATGAAAGGAGGGGAGGGAAGATAAATGAGTTCCCAGTTTTTATAAATATTGTTTCCTTTTTTGTTCTGAGTCCTGAAAATAATAATATGGGATACATTCACACAGTCCAGAGGATGATCTGTATTGAAGGCACAGAGAAGAATAGATGAGTACACAGTATACAAAGTGAACAAATTCCCCTTAATGAATATTCAAAGCCTGTCCACCAAAAATTTCCAGTTTTCTGGTTTCTGTAGGTTTTGGATGTTTGATTTTGTAGGTCAGACCTGGTAGGTAGGGTGGGGACTGGGTTATCTGTGCTTTTGTGCTTCACTAGTGTGGGCCTGCCTTATCAATGCATCCCTAGAGTTAATTAAGGACAAGATGAATTTTTGGGGCCTCTCCAGTCACCTTTCTTAAGCTTCCACAAGAAAGGTGACTTCTCGTGCCTTTACCTGATCTTGCTTGAAAACAGTCAGGAGAATGCTATGGTCTGAATGTATATGTCCACCCAAAATTTATAAGTTGAAAACCTAATCACCAATGTGATGGTATTAGGTGGGGTCTTCTGGAGATGATTTGATCATGAGGTTGAAGCCCTCTTGAATGGTGTTAGTGCCTTTATAAAAGAGGCCCCAAAGACCTGTCTTGCCCCTTTCTAACATGTCAGTTTACAGCAAGAAGACAGCCCTTACCAGATACTGAATCTGCTAGTGCCTTGATTTTGGACTTCCCAGTCTTCAGAACTATGAGAAGTAAACATTGTTTATAAGCTCTCCAGTCTATGGTATTTTGTGATAGCAATCTCCATGGACTAAGACAGAGGCTGTTGCCAAAATTATAGGAAATATATTTAGAAAAGAAATTATTTTAAAATACCAGAAATTTATTCATATGGAGAAAAGACTCTTCTCTTAGAGAAGTGTTATGGCCTATAAAGGCTATACTTATTCATATATATGCTTTTTCATTTAATGTTGATGGCAACTCTATGAGATAGACATTATTATTATCTCTCTTTTATGGATGAGGAAATTGTGGCTTGGAGGGGTTTAGGTGACTTGTTCCTGGCTACACACCTAGTGAGCAATGAAGAGAGGAGGACTCACACATAGATATTCTGAGATGAAATTGTTTGGTCTTTTTGTTACTTCATGTTTCTTTGGTTTAAGCCACGGTGTATTATTTATCTTCCATCATTAGCATCCCTCATCCATGAAGTGGTTTTCATCTTGTAGGTCTAACATTGGGAGGTGTTTCCAGTTAAAAATTAAGAAGTCAAGAAGTCTGAAAGTACAACTCTGAGCTTTGGCCATTTGGATGTGAAAACAGCCCAGTCTCATCAAAATTAAATGAGAAAAAAGTGAGCAATGTATCAAGTAGGAATGCATTTGGCTGTAAATAATAGAAAAATGGAAGAATCTGGTCAGAGTGGCTTAACCAAATAAGAATATATTATTTTTTTCATAACAAGAAGTTTAGAGGTGGGCAGTCCATGGTGGGGAGTAGCTCCACATGCATCTGAGTCCCTGCTACTCAAATCCTTCCACTCCACCATCTTTAGTATGGGACTTCTGTCTTCAGGTTTGTTGTCTAGTGATTATAAATTGGGTTTTCCATCTTTAGCTCCATATCCATATTCCATACTGGTAGAATATGGGCCCAATCTGTTTGCCTTTGAGTCTTTCTTCTTGTTTGGAAAGGGATATTCTCTCTGAAGACTTCCTTGTAACAATTGGCCAGGACTAGGTCTCAGGACCACCATAACTACAAGGGAATTTAGGAAGGTGAATATTTTCAGCTAGGCCCACTTTCATACTGGAAAAAACATGGATGATGTTAGAAAGAAAAAATAAAAGAATGAATGTAAAGTGAATTTTTTGGAGGGGTTGGGAGTGAGAGTTGTGAATGAATGGTAATGATTAAAAATCACTTAAACCAAATGCTAGTTGAGCTAGGCTTCTAAGGAGGAAACTAGAACCTTGTACTTGGGTGTGTTCTAATGAATGAGGAACTAGTTGGGACAGCTTAGGCAGGTAACTGCATTGAAGAGCAGGCAGAGCTAAGTGGCTGTAATGGTGGTGAGAGATAATGACAGCAAGGTGGAACTCAATTATGAAATGGCCAGAAAAGATTAGGATAGAGAGAAGATGCCAAAGTTTATGGGGTCATACTTTTTAAAAAAATTATACTCTAAGTTCTGGGATACATGTGCAGAACGTGCAGATTTGTTACATAGGTACACACATGCCATGGTGGTTTGCTGCACCCATCAACCCATCATCTACATTAGGTATTTCTCCTAATGCTATCCCTCCCTTAGCCCCCCACCCCCTGACAGACCCCAGTGTGTGATGTTTCCCTCCCTGTGTCCATGCGTTCTCATTGTTCAACTCCCACTTATGAGTGAGAACATGTGGTGTTTAGTTTTCTGTTCTTGTGTTAGTTTGCTGAGAATGATGGTTTTCAGCTTCATCCATGTCCCTGCAAAGGACATGAACTCATCCTTTTTTATGACTGTTTAGTATTCTATGGTGTATATATCTCACCTTTTCTTTATGCAGTCTATCATTGATGGGCATTTGGGTTGGTTCCAAGTCTTTGCTATTGTGAACAGTGCCACTATAAACATACGTGTGCATGTGTCTTTATAGTAGAATGATTTATAATCCTTTGGGTATATACCCAGTAATGGGATTGCTGGTCAAATGGAATTTCTGGTTCTAGATCCTTGAGGAATTGCCACACCGTTTTCCACAATGGTTGAACTGATTTACACTCTCACCAACAGTGAAAAAGCGTTCTTATTTCTCCACATCCTCTCCAGCATCTGTTGTTTCCTGACTTTTTAATGATCGCCATTCTAACTGGCATGAGATGGTATCTCATTGTGGTTTTGATTTGCATTTCTCTAATGACCAGTGATGATGAGCTTTTTTTTTTTTTTTTTTTTTTTTTTTTTTTTTTGAGACGGAGTCTGGCTCTGTCGCCCAGGCTGGAGTGCAGTGGCGCGATCTCGGCTCACTGCAAGCTCCGCCTCCCGGGTTCCCGCCATTCTCCTGGCTCAGCCTCCCGAATAGCTGGGACTACAGGTGCCCGCAACGGCGCCTGGCTAATTTTTTTTTGTATTTTTAGTAGAGACGGGGTTTCACCGTGGTCTCGATCTCCTGACCTTGTGATCCGCCCTCCTCGGCCTCCCAAAGTACTGGGATTACAGGCGTGAGTCACCGCGCCCGGCCAGAGCATGGAATGTTTTTCTATTTGTTTGTGTCCGCTCTTATTTCCTGGAGCAGTGGTTTGTAGTTCTCCTTGAAAAGGTCCTTCACATCCCTTGTAAGTTGTATTCCTGGGTATTTTATTCTCTTTGTAGCAATTGTGAATGGGAGTTCACTTATGATTTAGCTCTCTCTTATTGTTGTACAGGAATGCTTGTGATTTTTGCACATTGATTTTGTATCCTGAGACTTTGTTGACATTGCTTCTCAGCTTAAGGAGATTTTGGGTTGAGATGGTGGGGTTTTCTAAATATACAATCATGTTGTCTGCAAAGAGAGACAAGTTGACTTACTCTCTTCCTATTTGAACACCCTTTATTTCTTTCTTTTGTGTGATTGCCCTGGACAGAACTTCCAATACTATGTTGAATACGAGTCGTGAGAGAGGGCATCCTTGTCTTGTGCTGGTTTTCAAAGGGAATGCTTCTAGGTTTTGCACATTCAGTATGATATTGGCTGTGGGTTTGTCATAAATTGCTGTTATTGTTTTGAGATACGTTTCATCATTACCTAGTTTATTGAGAGTTTTTAGCATGAAGGGGTGTTGAATTTTATCGAAGGCCTTTTCTGCATCTATTGAGATAATCATGTGGTTTTTGTCATTGGTTCTGTTTATGTGATAGATTACATTTATTGATTTAGGTATATTGAACCAGCCTTGTATCCCAGGGATGAAGCCCACTTGATCGTGGTAGATAAGCTTTTTGATGTGCTGCTGGATACAGTTTACCTGTGTTTTATTGGGGATTTTCACATTGATGTTCATCAGGGATATTGGCCTAAAATTTTCTTTTTTGTTGTGTCTCTGCCAGGTTTTGGTATCAGGATGATGCTGGCCTCATAAAACGAGTTCCATCTTTTTCTATTGTTTGGAACAGTTTCAGAAGGAATGGTACTAACTCCTCTTTGTACCTCCAGCAGAATTTGGCTGTGAATCCATCTGGTCCTGGGCTTTTTTTTGGTTGTTAGGCTATTACTGCCTCAATTTCAGAACTTGTTATTGGTGTATTCTGGGATTTGACTTCTTTCTGGTTTAGTCTTGGGAGTGTGTATGTTTCTAGGAATTTATCCATTTCTTCTAGATTTTCTAGTTAATTTACATAGAGGTGTTTATAATATTCTCTAATGGTAGTTTGTATTTCTGTGGCATTGGTGGTGATCTCCCCTTTATCATTTTTTATTTTGTCTATTTGATTCTTCTCTCTTTTCTTCTTTATAAGTCTGGCTGGCAGTCTATTTTGTTAATCTGTTCAAAAAGCCAGCTCCTGGAGTCTTTGATTTTTTGAAGGGTTTTTTTTTTTTTTTTGTGTGTGTGTCTCTGTCTCTTTCAGTCCTGTTCTGATCTTAGTTATTTCTTGTCTCCTGCTAGCTTTTGAATTTGTTTGCTCTTGCTTCTCTAGTTCTTTTAATTATGATGTTAGGGTGTCGATTTTAGATTTTTCCCACTTTCTCCTGTGGGCATTTAGTGCTATAAATTTCCCTCTAAACACTGGTTTAGCTGTGTCCCAGAGATTCTGGTACATTGTATTTTCATTCTCATTGGTTTTAAATAACTTATTTATTTCTGCCTTAATATCATTGTTTACCCAGTTGTCATTCAGGAGCAGGTTGTTCAATTTCCACATAGTTGTGCAGTTTTGAGAGAGTTTCTTAAACCTGAGTTCTCATTTGATTGAACTGCGGTCTGAGACATTGTTAGTTAGGATTTCTGTTCTTTCGCATTTGTTGAGGAGTGTTTTACTTCCAATTATGTGGTCAATTTTAGAATAAATACTGAGAAGTATGCATAGTCTGTTGATTTGGGGTGGAGAGTTCTGTAGATGTCTATTAGGTTTGGTTGGTCCAGAGCTGAGTTCAAGTCCTGAATATCCTTGTTAATTTTCTGTCTCGTTGATCTGTCTAATATTGACATGGGGGTGTTAAAGTATCCCACTATTATTGTGTGGGTGTCTAAGCCTCTTTGTAGGTCTCTAAGAACTTGCTTTATGAATCTGGGTGCTCCTGTATTGGGTGTATATATATTTAGGATAGTTAGCTCTTCTTGTTGCATTGCTCCCCTTACCATTACGTAATGCCCTGCTTTGTCTCTTTGATCTTTGTTGGTTTAAAGTCTGTTTTATCTGAGACTAGGATGGCAACCCTTGCTTTTTTTTTTGCTTTCCATTTGCTTGGTAGATCTTACTCCTTCCCTTTATTTTGAGCTTATGTGTGTCTCTGCATGTGAGATGGGTCTCCTGGATACAGCACTCCAATGGGTCTTGACTCTATCCAATTTGGCAGCCTATGTCTTTTAATTGGGGCATTTAGCCTGTTTACATTTAAGGTTAATATTGTTATGTGTAAATTTGATCCTGTCATTGTGATGCTAGCTGGTTATTTTGCCGATTAGTTGATGCAGTTTCTTCATAGTTTCAATGGTCTTTACAATTTAGTATGTTTTTTGCAGTGGCTGCTACCAGTTTTTCCTTTCTATGTTTACTGCTTTCTTCAGGAGCTCTTGTAAAGCAGGCCTAGTGGTGACAAAATCCTTCAGCATTTGCTTGTCTGTAAAGGAGTTTATTTCTCCTTTGCTTATGAAGCTTAGTTTGGCTGGATATGAAATTCTGGTTTGAAAATTCTTTTCTTTAAGAATGTTAAATATTGGCCCCCACTTTCTTCTGGCTTGTAGGGTTTCTGCAGAGAAATTCGTTGTTAGTCTGATGGGCTTCCCTTTGTGCATAACCTGACCTTTCTTTCTGGCTGCCCTTAACATTTTTTCCTTCATTTCAACCTTGTTGAATCTGACAATTATGTGTCTTGGGGTTGCTTGTCCCAAGGAGTATCTTTGTGGTGTTCTCTGTATTTCCTGAATTTGAACGTTGGCCTGTGTTGCTAGGTTTGGGAAGGTCTCCTGGATAATATCCTAAAGAGTGTTTTCCAGTTTGGTTCCATTCTCCCCATCACTTTCAGGTATACCAATCAAACGTAGGTTTGGTCTTTTCACATAGTTCCATATTTCTTGGAGGCTTTGTTCATTCCTTTTCATTCTTTTTTTCTCTAATCTTGTCTTCATGCCTAATTTCATTAAGTTGATCTTCAATCCCTGATATCCTTTCTTCCACTTGATTGATTTGGTTATCGATACCTGTGCATGCTTCATGAAGTTCTTGTGCTGTGTTTTTCAGCTCTACCAGGTCATTTATTTTCTTCTCTAGGCTGGTTATTCTGGTTAGCAATTCCTCTAACCATTTTTTAAGGTTCTTAGCTTCCTTGCATTGGTTTAGAACATGCTCCTTTAGCTCAGAGGAGTTGGTTATTATCCACCTTCTGAAGCCTACTTCTGTCAATTCATCAAACTCATTCTTTGTCCAGTTTTGTTCCCTTGCTGGTGAGGAGTTGTGATCCTTTGGAGAAGAGGCATTCTGGTTTTTGGAATTTTTAGCCTTTCTGCACTGGTTTTTCTTAATCTTCATGGATTTATCTACCTTTGGTCTTTGATGTTGGTGCTCTTTGGATGGAGTTTCTGTGTGGATGTCCTTTTTGTTGATGTTGATGCTATTCCTTTCTGTTTGTTAGTTTTCCTTCTAACAGTCAGGCCCCTTTGCTGCAGGTCTGCTGGAGTTTGCTAGAGGTCCACTCCTGACCCTGTTTGCCTGGGTATCACCAGCAGAGGCTGCAGAACAGCAAAGAATGCTGCCTGTTCCTTCCTCTGGAAGCTTCATTGCAGGGGGGCACCCACCGGATGCCAACCAGAGCTCTCCTATATGAGGTGTCTGTTGACCCCTGCTGGGAGGTGTCTTCTAGTCAGGAGGCGTGGGGGTCAGTCAGGGACCCACTTGAGGAGGCAGTCTGTCTCTTAGCAGAGCTTGATTGCTCTGCTGGGAGATCTGCTGCTCTCTTCAAAGCCAGTAGGCAAGAATGTTTAAGACTGCTGAAGCTGCACCCACAGCCACACCTTTCTCTAGGTGCTCTGTCCCAGGGAGATGGGAGTTTTATCTATAAATCTCTGACTGGGGCTGCTCCCTTTCTTTCAGAGATGCCCTGCCCAGAGAGGAGGAATCTAGAGAGGCAGTCCGGCTACCGTGGCTTTGCCAAGCTGTGGTGGGCTCCACCGAGTTTGAACTTCCCAGGGGCTTTGTTTACACTGTGAGGGGAAAACTTCGTACTCAAGCCTCAGTAATGGCAGACTCCCCTCCCCCAACCAAGCTCAAGCATCCCAGGTCAACTTCAGACTGCTGTGCTGGCAGCGAGAATTTCAAGCCAGTGGATCTCAGCTTGCTGGGCTTTGTGGGGGTGAGATATGCTGAGCTAGACCGCTTGGTGCCCTGGCTCCAGCCCCCTTTCCAAGGGTGTGAACAATTCTGTCTCACTGACGTTCCAGGTGGCTACTCGGGTATGAAAAAAACTCCTGTAGCTAGCTTGGCGTCTGCCCAAATTGTCACCCGGTTTTGTGCTTGAAACCCAGGACCCTGGTGGCATAGGCTTCTGAGGGAATCTCCTCATCTGCAGGTTGTGAAGACCATGGGAAGTGCATAGTGTCTGGGGTGGAGTCCACCGTTCCTAACAGCACAGGCCCTCATGGCTTCCCTTGGCTAGGGGAGGGAGTTCCCCAACCCCTTGCCCTTCCTGAGTGAGGTGATGCCCTGTCCTGCTTCAGCTCACCCTCTGTGGGCTGCACCAACTGTCTAGCCAGTCCCAATGAGATGAGCTGGGTACCTTAGTTGGAAATGCAGAAATCACCTGCCCTCTGTGTTGATCTCGCTGGGAGCTGCAAATGGGAGCTGTTCCTCTTTGGCCATCTTGCCAGCCACCCTGGGGTCATACTTTAAAGCCAAGTCAAATAGTCAGCTTCTGGAAGCCTGGACTCTACTTTTTCCAAGAGGAAGAACTTGCTTGTCTTGAAGTGGCCTTGTTTGCAAGCTACCTGCTTACACCACAACTCAGAGTGTCTCAGGAAGCTGGAGTATTGCTCAGCAGAAAAGCCCCACATGCTGCCATTTTTTTGGTAGTACTGTTGATTATTTCAGGAGCAACACAGTGATAGTGCTGGATTTTGAGCAAGAAGACTATAATTATCCAATGCCCCTTCTGTTAGGGAGATTATGTGACAATCCCATGGCTTGTGGAATGTGCATCTTGGGGTTTTTGTCTTAACCACTAATTATCTTCGCTTTTCTCTTTTGTTCTCTGTAACAACATTAGGCTTCTGCAGCACTGCTGGCCAGTTACTGGTGATACATCTGCGGCCATAGAATGGTGAGGCTGCCTGGAGTCTTAGTCTGTGACTCTGTTCACTTTAGTCTCATGTTAAAGCCATTAGAATTACATAGAAGTACACTAGAGTCCACTGCTACTGGAGCTCTTGTCCTAGAGTGGAAACTGGGGCCATGAGGATACAGCCCCACTGACAAGCTGGCTGCGGCCTGTCCTATGAGTAATATGTGAGAGTATCAAGCCACAGGCTGGGTTCAGAGATGATCAGCAGCACCATGCTGAAGGAGAAGCCAGGAAGGAGAACTCAGGCACAGAAGCCAAGTTGAAGAGGAGAGTGCTGTGGTTAGGTAAGCCAATACAAGGGAATAAACAGAGAAGATACATTTTGTAGAAGTCAGAGTCTAGGGAGCTCAGAACCCTTGGGGGTCAAGGCAAGGGATGGGCAGTAGGCCCCAGAAGGCACAGTTCTGAGACAGAGTCAGGTGGCATAAGTGTCAGCTGGGGTGGCAGTGGTGGTTGGTACTGGGCCAAGTGGGGAGAGGTGCTGAGAGAAGGTTGTTGAAAATGCACATGTCTGGTTCTCCCAGTCCTGAGGCTTATCTGTCTTACAATGGTGGTCTGAGACTGGCCACTGTGAAAATCTGGTGCCTGGACCTGATCAGCAAAGGCTTGGCACTTGCAATTTCTCAAAAGGGATTGTTGGAACTCATTTCCATTACCAGAAAACTGTTTTCTAATCTACTTGGTGCAAGATGTGGTCCAATCGCTACATGCCTGTTCTTTTCCATTGTTTAAAATGGAGACATTTCCTAGTTTGCAGCCTGGAAGAGATGTTATGAGTCCAAACGAGATTATGTAGTTCTTGGAATTCCACCGAGGAAATAGCTATGTAAATTCAATGTGTTGTTATTCATGACGTGTGGTTGAGCTGAAAACTCTAGCTACTACCCAACCGTGCAAGCCCTAAAATTAGACTTCCTATACTGTGCACAGTAATTCTCTTTCTTACAATAGAAACCACAAACCAATTTTGCCTTACAGAAATGTGCTCTCATCCAAAATTTTTAATGCACATTTTAAAAACCAGCTCAGTTTTACTGTGGAGTCACATCTGAGAAAAGTGACATAGTCAGGGAAATGTCTGTCTTACATACAGGAGGAGCATACATATTTTATAAGCTTACCAGGAGCTGATTATGAAGATCACCCATCAAAATGATCTAATAACTTTCATTTTCACATCACTAGTTCAATTAAGAAATAATTTCCAATAATATGAATCCAAATACATTTTCATTTCTGGACATACATGTATTCATGCTGTGGGCTTTATTTGATTTTTTTATTACTCTTTAATTCTTTAACAGTTGCATTTTTTTTTCTTTGCAAGCGCATAGTGGGTAATTTATGTTGTTTTGATAGTTTGTTTCTTTGATATAATTTGCAATTCTGCACCCAGAGTTGTAATATACTACAGTTTATCTAAACTACAGTTTAGATAAACGACATGGAAATACAGAGGTTATCTATGTAAAATGATTCATATTTCAAAATAGGGACTTCTGTAAAATGAAAAAAATATATATTGCTATTAATCACACTTCTTATATTACTTTTTTCCTTGACTGAGATTTGTTGCATTTACTATTGTAACATATTTCCAAAACACATTAGTTAAATGGGGCTGAAAATCACGCATGCATGTTTTATGGAAAAAATGCGCAGATATATTTTCAATTTTAAGCTATAAACTATGGCTTTTTTTTTTGATGACTAAAATATTCTGGCCCATTTAAAATGAGCTACATAATAAAAGTGATGTGCAATAATAATTTTATAATGCTTAATAATATACTTTATCTGAAAGATGCTTTTAAAAGATCTTATGCATAATTCAAGCACTTTTGTTCTCTTCTATATAGAAAATGAGTGAGTGATATGCAAGTGAAATCAGAAATTGAAAAGAATTTAAAAAAATAATTAAAAAACTGGACAGATTTCTGCCTCTGCTAAAATTAAGAAGTAGTGACATGTTAAAATGTTTTATGCTATTGGCAACAGGGGGATGTAGGGCAGAGTGACACAATAGAAAACATTAGGCCCAAACTTTCTCTAATATAGGTTTTCTGGCTTTAAAAAAAGGGGTACAAAGGGTCACTGAAGTTTGTTGAATATGCTTCTTATTGTCAATTCATGTCGACGAAGAGAGTTTGCCCTTGCTCACACAAGACAGGAGCTTTCAGATCTTCAACCAGATACCTGCCAGGATTATCTTTAACATGCAAACTAGCCCAGGGAGTTTGCCTGCCTCCCAGTCACCATCAAAGCACAAGCACCCGAAGAAAGAGTGCACACGTCCTCCTAGTGCTGCCCCAGAGCTATCCCTAAAGAAGACGCAGGAAAGCCAGGTTAGGGAATTGTAATGTGTTTATTAATGAAGGCTGGGCTTTTGTTCACTTAGAATCGTCCAAAAGATTAAAATAATTTTGAAAGGGGCTTACGGTATAAAAAGAGGTGTGGAAAATCAGCCCCAGTAAGAAACAATTAATTACTAATTCACAGTGGAAACCATGCTCGACATTTTTTTTTTTTTTAAATCTGAAGACATGGTAAACTATGGGTAGAATTTTAAAAATTACATATGAACCGATGACTAGATTGTAAAATGTAAAAAAGTGCCAGAATATCCAGTTGCTTTGGTACAGAATTCCGTATGTTGTTTGTAGGTTTTATCTACCTAACACCACACTTTTGTTTGGGTGAATTTTTGTTTGTACTTGGTAAAGGTTTTGGTTGTATTGTCTGGCTCATTTGAGTTGGGCAGCCTGATCTTTTGTTCTAACTTAATCTCCCATGAACAAATTTCTAAAAGGATGGTTTTACTATTTATAAATTTGGTGCTTCTCAGAGGTCATTTAGAAGTTAGTGTAATTAAAAAGGCATAAATAAAACAGGAACCTGTTGACCTGACCTAGATACAATCTTACCAGAAGGCAGAGTTGTCATGTGGTTTGTTTTTGTTTTTGTGGGTTTTTTTTTTTTTTTTTTTTTTTTTTTTGGTGGGAGGTATTTACTTGATTATAGCCTTAGAAAATTCAGACAGTAAATAGTGTCCTGGAACTTTGTTTGTAAGAAAAGTTGGTTATTCTGGCTTCTATGCTCTCACTCTATTCTATAATCTTTCATGATAATCATGTCCTAATAGGTCAAGGTAAAGCTTTGCTGCTCTGGTAATGACTGGGAAAGGCATAGAGAAAAAGAGTGCATAGATATGCTTCCATTTCCCTCTATGCTTTCTTGCTTTCTGGATTTGGCCTTCTCCTTGAGGTCCAACATCTTTATGTTGAAGGGCCTACAGAGTAAACCGTGGGACTCAATAAACATTTGTTACTTGATTGATTTTAGAGAAAATTTGAATATAACCTAAATAGACACAAGACTTTGTTTTGTTGGGGCAATATTTACAGAATGTCCCACTTAGTGTAAAGAGTAAAATGTATTTTAAATTGGGTTGTCTTTGGTTTATCCTTCTATAAATTAAAACTAGGCATTTCTGTTGAGAACCACTTTGTTCCCTTTACTCTTTGCGTATGACATTCACTTGTGAAACAACAAGACTTTAAAAAATCCTACAAACCTGCACGTTATGCACATGTACCCTAGAACTTAAAGTATAATAATAATAATAAAAAATAATAAAAAAATTAAAAAAAAAAACACGTACTTGCCCCAAGGACACAATTGCTTTAATACGACTGGGTATGTTAAGCTGTGAATTGTCAGTGCCATAGTAAAAATGGACTTGTGTTTGTAGGTTGTGTCCTGGAGATTGTTGTGAATGATATGGATTTTAGGAAATAATAAACTTGTAATATGTTAAAAAAAAATCCTTAGCCAAGTTTAAATCAACTCTGAAAAATCACTTGTTTAATACTGTCTTTTTTTTTTTTTTGCCATCTGCTGTCATTTATTCTGGTTTTATTTTTTTACCCAGAGCAACTCCTTAGAAGAGCATTACATGGGTAGAAATAATTGTTGGTTGATTGATGATGATTGGAGAGTATGTGTTCTGAAGTTTTAGGTTAAATAGAGCCAACACCACAGGTCTACATGGAATATATGTGTGATTGATTTGATAGAGAAAAAACCCAATTCACTACAGAGAGGGCCGGCTGAGATGCCTTGAGGGCCTTGGACAACACTTTTGATTTCTAATCTACACAGATTACTTTGGAACTGACTATAAACTAGTTAAATGATTGGCTGGTGACAAAAAAAAAGATGAAGAAAGTAATGAATGCTTACTAGATGGCACAAAAGATTTAGAGGGATTTGTATTAGCTTTGTAACCAGACTGACACATGGGAAATAAAATTTATTGTTACTAAACATTGAACATTACTCTTGAGCACTAAAATAATGAACACAGTAAAAATAAATAACATTGAACTAACTAGAGCAGTAAGACTTTCAAAATAACCCTCCAGAGAGAGGAAGGAAGGGTTTTTCTTTCACATTGTGTAGATAATATAAAGCCACACATCACCTATACAATAGCATTAGGCTAATTATTCCCAGATAGCTGGTCAGAGTGTTTAGTTATGCCCAATTTATTGACTCTTTCCTCTTAAATTCCTAAGGAAGCATCAATATTTCTTAAAATATACATGTCAAGATTTCAAATTCCCAAGCTTTTAAAAACATAGCAAAAAATCATAATACAGTTTGGGTTAGAAAATGATTAGAAAGGTTTCAACTTAGCATCTGTGTTGAGTGTTGAATAAACCCATTAGACCTTGAGATATTGCCTTGGAAAACCTAAATGACAACAAAAAGTGTTCGTTTAGGGAGTAGCCTTCCCGAAAAGAGTTAGAAACTCTTATCACTAGAGACATTCAAAATGGCCATAAAATGTGTCAAGGAAATTATTTTCTCTCTGATGTTATTCTGAGTATACATAATGAAGAAAATTCTTTTTATTTTGTCAGTGTGTTTTTTACTCTCAGTTCACCATTAAGTGCATTACAAATCAGTTTTGAATTTCACAGTAAACATAGTCATGTTTTTCAGGGTCTCCTCAATAGGTCCAGATAGTCATAGATTAATTGCTTAGGACAGTATCAGGTTTGTCACTTACCCAGGTACTGAATTTCAAACTGTACCTCTCTTTAGGAATAAAATTAGTTTTTATTGTTGTTGTTGTTGTCGTTTTATCTCCCTACTAACTGCATTTGTCCCTCTTCATCAAAGTACACTCTGAATAGCCATGCTTTTGCATCTTACTGATGCACAGAGGTTGATCAGTTGGATTGAAAGACAGAGCTCAAAAGGTGTTGTAATGCTTTGTTGGTAGCACCAGATCAAGGTGGTATGCTGTGGAGGGGATTCTAGCTTTAGCTCTGCCACTAAAAAGCAGCTGGACTTTAGGTCAGTTGATTGGCATCCCTAGGTCTTGGTTTCTTCATTTACAGATGAAAGAAAAGTCTTTGCCCCTGTTCCAGGATGCTCTCAAAACTGTTTTTTATCCTTCTAACCACCAGGCTTTATTCCATCCAAGGGAGAACAATATAAATGAACAGTGCTGCTTCTGGAGGTCTCATCTAATGAGGGCTGAAAAACTCTTTCTTAAGGGACCAGAGAGTAAATATTTCAATTTTGTGAGGCAAAATTGAGTGAATTACGTAAGTATTTATGTAACATTTAAAAATGTAACTATTAGGAAATGTAAAACCCATTCTTGTGAGTGATATAAAAACAAATGGTGGGTTGAATTTGGCCCTGCTGTGGTTGTCCACCCCTGCTCTAGAGGAATAATATACACAGATAATCACACCCCAATCCACAAGACAGAGGTAAGTAAGAGGCAAATTCATCTGAACAATTTCCTTCCTTGACCAGACACTTTAGTTAAGACAGCCTTTCTAGGTCGTGCAAGAGCCCTTTGCCTCACTGGGGGCCATGGAGAGCCCTCCTGCCTGTTCTTTTTCTCTCTCCTCTCATCTTTCTTTCTCTTTGTTTTTTTTGACCTCAATCTACCATTCCCATTTGCTTCAAGAGCTTTTTTACCGGAACAAGATGAGGAGGCCTGGGGGAAGGGAGGAAGGGAAGGAGGAGGCCAGCAAGAATTTTAATTTCCCATGCGCCAACATAATTACAGAGCAGATACAATTGCCTCCAAATCTTTTGTGCTGCTTTATATGCATTCATTATTTTCCTCATCTTTTTGTCACCAGTCAGCCATTTAACTAGTTTACAGTCAGTTCCAGGGAAATTTATGTAGATTAGAAATCATCGACCTTAACTGAAGCCCTGAAGACATCTTACCTGTTAGCATGTCGATAGATATTGTGTTTTAATAAATTCAGTTCCTCTATCAGAAACTTCGTGTCAGCTGCAAGCACCTCTTATCACAGAGGCATCTGAACTGCCCTAAGTGTGAAATATGGACAATCAGAAAGCCTCAACTCAGATTGTTCTGGAGGTTTACTCCAGAGAGAGTCCATCATTTTGGAAATTCATTTAAATAGGTAGAAGGAAAATATCAAGAGCCTTAAAAATGCATGTGATGCCATTGCATTTTCCTTTTCGATGATTAATTTAAGTTCCCCTGGGAAATGTTACCCTTTGAAGTTGTAGATGAATTAGAATTTTTCTCTCAGAATTATTAACACATACCATTTCTGAAAAGTAGTGTGTTTCCTTTAACAATCTTTGATTTTTCTCACATTGAAATGCCGTTAATATTGAATAAATGTCCTGTTGTCTTTCTTAGTATGAATTTCCTTTTGGAAATGTGTAAGGATATATACATGTTCTAAGATAAGATTTTATCTAAAACATTCTGACCAGTATTGGGTGTGTATCAAAAAATATGTGTTTCTTGATTTGAAGTCCAGTAAAGACAAAATGAAAAGTGGTGGGATAAGGCTGGTAAATTGCAGCTTAAGCCCAAACAATGACTATTATGGAATATAAACATGTTTGAGCTGGTCTCTCAAACTGGTGGGATGCTGCTGCAATGAAGCCTTTTTTGGTCACTACAGGTACTGGATGAGCACTCATTCAGAGAGGAGACAGGCTTGAAAAGCTTCATCCATTATTAAAACCATAGTCACAGCCAGTGTATGTGTGGATGACACAGGGGACAGATGCCCACCACTTAGCCGTATACCTGGCCAGTCCCCCATGGACTCAAATCTGGGCTCTAGAAGAGAGAAGACCTTGACTAGATTTTCTGTGTATGGAAGGTGTGTATGGCAGAATTGGAATCTGTGGCAGACACTGTCAGTTGCCCTTCTTACCCCAATAGCCATTTCCCTTCCTTTTTGTAAACACAATCTTGTTTTTTTTGAGGGGGAGGGGGGAGCCTTATGCCCCACTATGAGGGCTAAAATCATGATTGGTTTAAGTCATTAATGGCAATTTCATTACTTTGATAGTCTCTCTTTCCCAGAGGTCCCAGAGCTATGATGACCATGTGACCTAGTTCTACTCAACGCTGTGCAAGGAGAAGGCTGCAGCTGGGTTTCTGGGAGAAACTCTCCTACCATTTTGCTCACCTGATATTGTGTGAAGATGTGCAGCTTGTACCTGTGGCAGTCATCTTGTGATCAAGAGGTGGCATGTCCAAGAATGAAAAGCTCACAGTTGAGAATGGCATGGTCGAGGCAGAAAGAAATTAGATAATGGATGGTGCTATGGAGCTGCTACACCAAACTTGGAGCTCCACATCTTCAGAATTCTTATATCATGAGATCAGTAAATGCTTTTATTGCTTAAGCCACTGTGAGCTGGGTTTTCTCTTTCTTTCAGCTGCTTGAAATCAAATGAGCGTAACATCAAAATGAATTAATGCATTTGTTTAATTCACCACGAAGCTTGGAGGACTTTCAGTAATTTGAGGGCCCCAACTGAAGAGGTAGCAGAGTTCAGGAAGGGTGAGTGTGTTAGGCCAGAGCATTAGTACCCAGAATAAGCAGTGGAAGTGCCAGTGGAGGCAGCGGTGCCCAGAGGCTATGGCAACAATATCTGGTAATCCTAGCAGAAGAGGCAGATATGCCAGACTGAAGTAATGTGAGCGGGGAGGCCCAGCAGGTGTAGTGGTCCCTGGTTGACACTGGGGTGCCTCATGTTGCAGAAATAGAAATAAAGAAGTTACGGCACAGAGTAGCTTTCTGGATAGCTGATTTTACTTGTTTATAGGCATATTTGAGGCATCATTTTGTATATTAAAGAGGATAATCTGCTGCCTCATTTATGCTAAGAATGTTTAAAGGCTCAAACACAACAGGAGTCTGTGTTCTGCTCACCTAACGGTGTGGTGGCCAGTGGATGGTTCTCTCTTTTTCTGGTGATTCAGGGGCTTTGGAGACTTCCATTTGGAGATTCTGAAGTTCCTTGGGACCTGGTTGTCATGGCATTCAGCTGGTAGAAGAATAAAGAACATGGGGGAGATATGCCTGCTCCTTAAAAAACCTGTCTAGAAGTGGCACAAATTACCCCCTTCTACTTCACAGTGGAAAGGAGTTATATGTTTCTACCTAACTGCAAATGGAGTGGGCAATGGGTTTCCCTGGCTTGGCAGTTGCTCCAGGTTATATCTGGAAATAGGAGAATGAAACATGATCAGCAATCTCCGCCAGCCAGGTACTCCTGGAAATATGATACTTGTTTTGAGGTGGGATTGGGGTGGGGCAGATACTTTGCAGAACCCTACAGTTCTGAGCTAGCTGTTGGGGTAAGCCAGTGACACAGAGGTAACAAGGCCAGTGATTCACCCATGGATCTTCTAAGTGTTGCCAATTAGAGTAGCTTAGGCAGAAGGGGCATTTTTCCCCCTGATTCCTTGGAATTATTTGCTTGACTATATCAAATTACTGAATAATTGAAAAACCCTCTCTTTTGTCTAACTACAGTCATGTGTTGCTTAATGACAGGGATACATTCTGAGAAAAATGTCAATAAGTGATTTTGTCATTGTGTGAATATCACAGAGTGTGCTTACAGAAACCTAGATGGTGTAGCCTTCTACACACCTATGCTATGACCTATTGTTCCTAGGCTACAAACCTGTACAGCATATTACTGTACTCAATACTGTAGGCAATTATAACATGATGCATTTGTGTATCTAAACATATTTAAACATAGAAACGGTACAGTAAAAACATGGTATGATCTTAGGGGACCACAGTCATATATGCAGTCTATCACTGACCAAAACGTTGTTATGCAGAGCATGACTATATTTAGATCTGGTATGGCCATAGTATTGAATTTCATTTATGATTTAACATAAACCAAATACCGACAGTCTAAACTCTAATATATATACCTGCCAGTCCTTTTATTACTGGAAACAAAGCACTTAAAAGCATGTGGTAGTTTTTTCTTTTTAAAAGTATTTCTGATGACTGCATGGCCTGTGACTACTAAGAAATGGAATTTCAAAATGAGCATCAGACTTATTCTTCAAGTGCCTTGTCATAAATGCATTGCTACCCATGTAATAAAGTAATTTTCCCCTGTGAGATAAATATAGCGCTAAAGAAGAATGAGCCTTGTCTGATAAAATAGCTTTTATTAATCTTCTAATGTTTTTATTTTGTTCCAGAATTACGGTTAGTTTCAAGAGAGTAGCAAACAGGTTATGATCAGAGTTGAGTATTATTGCTATCCAGATATATTTGGTTAATGCCTGCTGTTTATTTCAAAAACAAAATGTTCCATTAAGAAAAAGCAATGATAATGGTTGGACTTTATTATCGAGAAATTATACCTGTTATGTAAACCTTGCTAATTATAAGTGCTTGGATTCATTTGGGTGATATAACAGATGAAAAAGGCCATTTATTAGGAGAAGTACTTGGCGTTTGTACCAGCATAATAAAACTAAAATAATAAAACACAACCCAAGGAAAGAAAAAAATGTTAATGAGGAATGGAATTTGCCCAGGAATGAATTATACCAGGAGACAGCATGGAGTGTGGGATTAACACTGAGTGCTTCATCCTGGATATCAATTTCCTATGACACCTCAAACAGCCTGTCCTTGTCTTCTCCTCCTTCCACTTCTTACTTTTTCTGTCTGAGCTCATGCATGTACATGCTTCAGCTTCTGTTAACTCCTAAGTCTTTGTAAGCTCAGCGCTGACCTCTTGCCCATGGTTCAGTCTGCCCTCTGGCCATCTCTGCCCGTATGTCTCCTAGGAACCTGAACTCTTCGTGTTCAAATAGAGTTTATCTCTCATCCTCTCCTTGAATATCACAGCGACAGCCCTCACTCCTCCCTCCCTCACACCCATATCCAATCAGTCATACCTTTTTGTTTCCAGTCAGAAATTTCTCTCTCAAATCTAGAGTCTACATTTGCTCCCACTCCTACCACCTTAGTCTGGGCCATCATCACCTTTTGTTTTAATGACTGTAACCTATACATCTAACCAGCAGGCTCATAAGATGTAGTCACTAAAGCAATTTTGTTTTTGTCTTCTATAGTTGTTTATTTTAAAATTGTTCTCTCAACTTTTAATTTTCAAATATTTCAAATCAGCAGAAAAGTTGAAATAACAAAACAATAAACACATATATAAACTTGACCTTCTACATTCATCAGTTGCTAACACTTTGCGAGCTTTCTTTCTCTGTGTGAATTTCTCGCTTTCTCTCGCTTTCCACCACCAGCATCAACCAACAGACATGTGAACACGCCAGATGATTCCACTCCTCAGCTGTTGAGTAACCCTCAGTCTTTGAGGCTTCCTCCTTGAATACACAGCTCTCAGAGGGCAAAGACAAGCCCTCCCTCTGTGCTCTGTTCAAATTTTTGACCCACAGAATCTGTAAGCATAATAAAATGGCTGTTCTATACCACTGAGTTTTAGGGTGTTTGCTATGCAGCAGTAGCAACTGGAACAGCATATAACACTTTTTTTCTGGTTTGATAACAACTCTGTGATTTTTGATCATTTAAAAATGTTTTATAAATGAATCAATTTGAAGACATTTTCTTTATCCTATATCATCAAGGTTGTAATCTGAGAAATATCTCTGTGAAGTCCTTTAATTCAAGCATGCCTGGGTAGTCAGAAGAGCCTGCCTGTCAGGTAATTTCCCTAACAGTCTTTGCATGGAAGACCAACAAACCTTTTGAGAAAGAACTTAACCTGAGCAAAGAGACTCTCTGCTCAAGAAGTTGGTGCCAGGATAATGGTCTAATGTTCCAGGGCTGGTGAACTTTGAGAATAGTTCAGTACCATCACTTGACTTGCCTTCCAGCCCAGCCACCATAGACCTATCCCTGAATCCCACAGAGAGAGGAATTGCAATGCAAGAAAGAGGAAAAGGAAAGAGTGCTTCAGTTGCTCTTCCTTGGGGCCTTGGGAATATAAGTCAACAGGTTCAGCAGCACTGGTATCAACTGCCTTGGCCACATAAGGAGGCAACTGACCTAGGATGTTGGGCATTGGGTGCCCCATTGTTGATTTTGGTGGACTTAGCAGAAAGCCAGAGGAGAGGGGCAAATAGTGCTTGGTATGTGGAAGCTGGGAGGACCATATTCATCCATTTATTAATTCACTCTGTGGTGGGCACTATTAACTGTCCATGACTTATGTTTTTCTTTTCTGTAATAACAAAATTGTAGTTGGCATGTGGCTGCCAAGCTATCCTATGTTTTTCAGCTTCCCTTGTAGTTAGGTGTTGTCATGTGGAATGTGATAAGTGATTTGTGCTTCTTGCAATGCTGGGACTTTATACACCCGATATGCATCTTCATGCTCTCTTTCTCCTCTCTACTGGCTGGAATTTATCAACTCAACCTTTGGGTCTCTGAATGACTCATACCATGGGTCTCTGAATGACTATGTGGAGCAAGGCCACCCACTGACATGGAATTGCTCACCACTAATTTTTAGGTAAATAACAAGCTATCTTTTTTCAATCTTTGAATTATTGTTGAGTTTCTTTGTTTTATCGTTTTACCCTTAACCTAAATATGCTTATCTATCCAACAAATATTTACTGAACTATATATTAGGTTCTGTGAAAGATGATGAGGATACAATGGCAAGCTTAAAGTTCACCAGGGGAAGCAGACAAAATATAATTACAATTGTGATCCATGTTAAATCCTCTAGAGGAGAGGTGCATGGTGAAATGAGTGTATATAGTCAGGAGAATTGATGCAGTCATGGGCATTAACAAAGTCCTCTGTGAAAAAAATAATTGATTGAAGTCTTCAGGAAGAGTGAGATTAATTTGTGGGTGGGAGGCAATAAGCAGAGATCCTTCTAGGCAGAAGGGATAGCATGTCCAAAGGCCTTGGGGTAGCAGTTTGCATGGTCAGACTGGTCTAGAACTCCTGATCTCGTGATCCGCCTGCCTTGGCCTCCCAAAGTGCTGGGATTACAGGCATGAGCCACCGCGCTGGGCCAGATCACATAGTCTTTGATGTCTAGTTCAGTCTGCTGTCTTCTGCATCGGCAAGGGCCTACTGAACACTTTCTATAGTGAGTGTAGGTCACCCTCTGGCTTGTTCCACACACAGATGTGAGTGTGGTGCGTGCAATCCGTATAGCGAGAAGAATCCAGGAATACTATATTCCATTAATAACAAAGATTTGTGTAAAAATGGCAATTTGATCCTGACATAAAATATTTGCCAGTTGTTTCTAGTTCCCCTTTCCTGCTCTTCGTAGCTGTCCAGATCTTCTGACTGCATCATGGTGTGGATCTGTGTACTCTAGCAACTCCTCTGGCTTCTGAGGAGGCATTTCTTTTTTTTTTTTTTTAAGAGTATCAAATCAAATGATTTTATTATGAAAGATAAGCCATTTATTGATCATTCACTTTTCTAAAAAAACACAAATGTGAGGATAAAATAAACATACCTAAGACTCACTGGCCCCTCCAGAACAGGAAGCAGCCCTGGACAGAGAGCCTGCAAACGAGTTTCCTTATGTCTAATGTCTGAACTTCTCACACATTCTAGGATTTCATGTCTTATTACCTACTACAAAGGAAAGGAAACTGGCTAGAAGATTCATGTACAAGAAGGTCACAAGCTATCTGATGCTAATGACTTGTACAATCTGGTTTGCAAACTCTGAGAGACAGTATCAAATAAACACTGTCAAAGACTACTCCCAGCTAAACTTTCTGTCATTGTTTTTTGAAATTGTCTTTGGGACTGGCTATGTTCTCACTGTAGCTTCCGTTTATTCCACAGCACAAACCCTCAAGTCCACTCGCAGTCTCCATGTTCAAGTATAAAAGTCTGTTTCAGGACAACCCTGGATTGCTGTAGTGTTTCTCTGTGTAGTGTCTACTTGGTGTCATGCCCTTGGGCAGGCTGGCCAAATGGCAGCACAATGCAGGGGGCGACACGGTCAACTTTCCCACTGCCGAACTTGCTCCCCTTTCAATCTGGTCACTGCCCATGGTCAAGGTTGAATCTTGAGATCAGTGACGACCTTGGCCTATCTTCGGTCTGAAGTTGCACTCTTACATAACCGAATCCACTTCTTCACCAGAAATTAACTTTCAAAAGGTGTCAGGCATATTCTTAGGAAGTGTCCTGAGATGGAGCTGGAAGGTCCTGGCCTTCGGGCTCTGGTGGGGGTGCTGGCGCAGCTGCTTTTTTCTGGGCCGCCAGGAATACATGAATTGCTCGTTCTATTTGTGGCCTGATGATGTGGTTAAGTTTTGGATCCACCATCTGAGAAATAATCCTGTCTACTCCAGCTTCCAACATCCCTGACTGAACCACACTCTGCCTCAGACCATTTCGCAATTGGTTTTTCTTCATTGTAGGATTCCATTCCTGCTTGTCCAGATGTGTTGACACAAAATTATCCACTTTCTGCCTCAGGTTTTGGTAAGCTGGCTTGGTGTCCACGTCGGCCAGGCAGTCCCGGCGGAAGCTGTCAAAAAAGCCCCGTCTCTTGAGCTGTTCCACGATGAGAGCGATGAGCAGCGGGTCGCCGGGAGGCAGAGAGGCCGGGTTGACCGGGCCACCGCCCCCGCTGTCCCCAGTAGCACCAGTCGCTGCCCCGGCAGAGGCCTAGCCGGCTCCGCCACCGCCCACCACGCCCATTCCCCCGCCGCCGCCGCGGTCCGCCATGGCTCTGCCCCGGGCCCGCAAGGGAGACCGACCATAGCTTCTTCTCCACGACAGAAGGCCTTGAACGTGTAGAGGTGGCGAACGGGGCGGTGAAGGAGGAGGGCCCCAAGGAGGCAGCGGCGGAGGTGACGGTGGTGGTGAAAGCCGTGGCGATGGCTGCGGGGGAGGTGGTGGGGGCGGCGGCGGCGAAGGCCAGCTCTGAGACAGCAGAGGTTGTGGTAGACGCCCTGAGGAGGCATTTCTATTTTAAAAAGAGGAGTTTGCTGAGGGCAGCTATCGCAGCAAGAGAGTGACTGGAAATAATTGCTAGCGGTCTCCTGGTGGCAAGTGAAAGAAACTGAACTAGAGAACGCGGAAAAGAGGATTTACTGGTTAATGGAACTAGAAGGGAGGGGCGGTGTCAACATTAGGGACAACTGGAACCAGGGACTTGAACATTATGAGGAATTCTGTTCCTGCTGGTCTTGGCTTCTCTGAGCATCAGCTTATCTGCTCACATTGGCTTCTCAGGTGGCTGGAGCCGTAGCTGCTCCAGCCTCCCACATTGACAGTTCCAAAACTAGAGAGGAAATGTCCTCTCTCCTAAGCTCAAGTTTGAAAAGACCAGAGGAGAATTCTGATTGGCTGTATGGGGGTCACATGTTTATTCCTGGGCCAGTCACAGTGACCAAAGCATGAAACTTTATGATTGGCTCAATTGGATCAAGTACCCACCTCTTGGCACATATTGGAAACGTTCACCAGAACTACCTGGTTTGAAAAGGCATCTGCCTAAGGATGCTGTTCTAGGCACTGTTTTAATACATTTTTCCTTGAAGTTTTCCTTCCCTCTATTTCCTTGTATTTATGTATTTGTAAAATGACATCAAAGACGGAGCCTCTCTTAGGTCTTAATTTCTCTACCAAGTGGTAGCATCTGAATATCCTTAACAAAGGGGAGTGGCCAATGTCTCTTTTAACAAGGAGAGTGTGGTTAGGGCAGGCGCCTCAGGAGCCCAGGGCAGGGTTCAGGCCGGGTAGCCCTGAGAAACAGGGCCCATTTAATATGTGTGAAATGCGGAGCACACACTAAATGGGCTGCAGTGGAAATCCCGCATCTGAGATACTGGAGTGGTTTCTGTATTTCTGGATGCTGGTAGATAAGAACCAGAAATTTCTGTGTGCTGAAAACTAGAGCACAGAAAGATTGGTGCTTGTTATATGAGGTGAGAGAGGGAAAGAGAGAGAAACTGTGCTGATTTTGTTTCTGACCCTGTGCTCACCACCTTCCTCTCTTTTTTGGCATGTCTCTCAACTCAGAAGTTTGCTTGGGGGCTTCCCCAGCCAGTTCTGTGCTCCTCAAGGCAGGAAACAATGCTTGCCAATCTTTTGGACTCTTTTTTAATCGGCTTGGAAATTTAATCAGAATAGTGCCAGGTACCTGCAATTGTAAAAAAAAAAAAAAAAAAAAAATCTATTAATTAGCTACCCACAGGCTTGCCTTCTCAAGTTAAATTTAAATCCTGAGGAGAAAATGACATACAGCTCTGTTCTATACCTCCAGGTATGGAAACCACCGCCTGGGATTAAAGCATCAGTGAAGATGCTGCTTTGGAGAGATTCAGATTTTAGAGAAGAAAGGAGGTCATGAGAGATCATTACTTTATCACTGAACTGGTAAGAATTATAAAGAGGTTGCTTTTTGCTTTTCTTGTATATATGCACTACATTCGTTTTTTTTTTTTGGTGTGACAACAGTGTTTATAAAGGACCAAACATTCACTCTGCTAATGACAGTTGACATTTCTAGTCATTTGAGAAACAAGGATGCTTAATTTCAAGAGATGTGCATCAAGATGGTACCAATGGGTACAGAGTGTAGACTCTTTGGGAAATTAAACACTCAGAATGGATACAGGTTTAATTTAGCTCAAAACACACTTAACATATACAGTAGGGCAGTTTGTCTGCAATGCCTAACTATTCTTTATGCCCATGACCTTGGTTCATTTATCTCCCCAGAATTCGATCAGGAGTAGCCTCTTGCCACAGCGGTGGCAAGTCTGCTGCCAAGTGGCTAGCCTATTACTGGGAGCTTTGATAAAATAAAGATCTTGATTCAATAGCGCAGGGGTGGAATCTGAGACTCTGCATTTCTAATTAGTTTCTGGGAGATGCCAAGGCTGCTGGTCCCAGGGTCACACTTTGAGTAGCAAGGGACCAAGTCACAGAGACAGGGGGAGTTAAGAGCCCAGACACCTTAATTGTGTAGCTGATGTGAATGTCTGGGAGCTTCTGGTGCAGAGAATCCCAGACAAGCCCTAATTTGTCCTCCGAGTCCTGTTTGTCCCATTTTTATTTTCCCCCTGCACTTCCATGGATTCCACAAGAGATGTGTCCTTGAACAGACCCCCTTTTCTGAGCTAATTTAAGGGGATTCTATCCTTTTCTTGCAACCAGATGAGCCCTTGCTAGTTCAAGAAACAATTACATCAGTATTTAGAGAAGGGTCCACAGGTTAGGCGTGTATGAGGTACAAATAACCAGACTCTGCCTTCCCCTGCCTATGGCCTGTAACTTTCTCTTTCTTCCTTACCTCTCCATCAGCTGAACACTTCGTCTGTGCCTTCAGGGCAAGACCTTCTTTTGACCCTGTTAGCTTGCTCATTTCTCTAATCGACTTGTCTAGTTAAGAGATATAGTTTCAGAATGGAAACACCTCCAGTACTACAAAGTGAAGAAAGCAGAGCATTTAGCTGTTTCATATAAAAACAATCTGAAAATACAGTAAATGAATCCATGGCTAAAAGGCTAAACAGTAAATTTATTTGCAAAGTGAATCACACATCAGTCGTGCTTTTACTGTAGCCCAGAATAATTTCTAGTTATAGCAACACTAAACAGAAAATAGCTTGTATTCCGTTATTTAAAATATTCACAAAGTGGGGGGAGAAGACTAGAAAGAACTGAGTGTATAAATGTGAGCGTTCTGGGGCTGTTTTAATGCTTAGCCTTGCATGGCATCCACGCCCAGTTTGGTTCAAGTGATGAAAATGAAATGGACAAATATATTTGGTGACATAAATAACAGTAAAGTTAATAGGTTTTACTCAGCACTTGGCATGTGAATGCAAAAGGAACCGAAATCCTCTGAGGTCACTCAAGATATACTGAGCACCCGCTTT
Source organism: Macaca thibetana thibetana (assembly GCF_024542745.1). Classification (NCBI taxonomy): domain Eukaryota; kingdom Metazoa; phylum Chordata; class Mammalia; order Primates; family Cercopithecidae; genus Macaca; species Macaca thibetana. Next base: position 54,426,636 of record NC_065588.1, read on the forward strand.
TACTGAGGGAACCGTACTAAGTGTGGTGGGAGTTCAAAAGTGAGCAAAATGCTTCTTCTTTCCCTTCGGCTTTTACAGTCTAGGAAGAAAATGACAAGCAATGTTTTGTTCTCCTCCCTCCATTTTCTATTAGCTGACAACTACATGGATCCTCTTTTCCTTAATCTGATGGACTGTCCCTCTAGTGGTGAAATTTTAGTGTCAGCACCAGGCCAAGGAGTGAGGTATTTTGAACATTTTCAGTGTTCCTCGGATCCCATGATGCAGGTGACAGTCCCCTCTTAAGGCCAGCCCCTTAGGAGTCCATGTTTTGTCCATGTTTTCAGTTTACCCCACCTTTCCTAATCAGAGCCACCCTTTGCTCAGAAAATCACAGACACTTCTGGCAAAACAACGCTTTCCCTACTCTTTCAACCCCCACAACGTCCCTGAGAAATTTCTGCCTTGGCCTCTGCAAAAGGTCCACCTGACAAAGCGATATTAGGAGGCACATTGCAAAAAGGACATAGCCTGTGAACTGGGGGAGCCCTGCTACTCACCAGCCACTCTCCCAGCACAGCTTCCTCAAAACTTTTTTTTAATGAAAAGATGGTGTGTCATGGTGAATAAGAGCATCAGTGTGCCAGGGCCAGGCGTGCTATAAACTGTATCCCATCCCTAAATTCATATGTTGGAGCCCTAACCCTTCATGTGGGCTATACTGGAGATAGGGCCTTAAAGGAGGTAATGAAGGTTAAATGGGGTCATAAGGCTGGAGCCTGCCCCAGGAGAACGGGTGCTCTTAGAAGAAAAGGAAGAGATACCAGAGCTCTCTCTCACCATGTAAGGGCACCACGGGAAGGCAGACATCTGCAAGCCAGAAACAGAGACCTCACCAGAACCCAGTCGGGCTGGCAGGCTGATCTTGGGCTTTTAGCCTCCAGAACTGTGAGAAAATAAATGTCTGTTGTTTAAGCCAGCAGTCCCCAACTTTTTTGACACCAGGGACCAGTTTTGTGGAAGACAGCATTTCCACGGACTCGGGGAGGGGGTGAGATGGTTTTGGGATGATTCATGCACATTATATTTATTGGGTACTTTATTTCTATTATTATTACATTGTAATACATAATGAAATACTTATACAGCTCACCATAATGTAGAATCAGTGGGAGCCCTGAGCTTGTTTTCTTGCAACTAGATGGTCCCATCTGGGGGTGATGAGAGACAGTGACAGATCATCAGGCATTAGATTCTCATAAGAAATGCACAACCTAGATCCCTTGCATGCACAATTTACCATAGGGTTTACACTCCTATGAGAATCTAATGCTGCTGTTGGTCTGACAGGTGGCGGAGCTCAGCTGGTAATTCAAGCAGTGGGGAGTGGCTGCAAATATAGATGAAGCTTAGCCTACTTGCCTGCAGCTCACCTCCTGCTGTGTGGCCCTGTTCCTAACAGGCCATGCAGGGACTGGTACCGGTGTGTGGCCCTAGGGATTGGGTGACCCCTGGTTTAAGCCACCAGTCTGTGGTACTTTGTTAGGGCAGCATAAAATGACTAATTAATACGAGGGAGACTCAGGGATGGGGAGGCAAGCTGAGGTGGGCAGAAGGAGAGGGCGAGGCAGCTGTGCATGCTGCAGGCTGGGAACCGAGATGGCTCTCAGTAGAGGTCAGCTTCATCCATTTCTTCAAACAGTTACCCAAAGGATTATAAATCATGCTGCTATAAAGACACATGCACACGTATGTTTATTGCAGCACTATTCACAATAGCAAAGACTTGGAATCAACCCAAATGTCCATCAGTGACAGACTGGATTAAGAAAATGTGGCACATATACACCATGGAATACTATGCAGCCATCAGAAAGGATGAGTTTGTGTCCTTTGTAGGGACATGCATGCAGCTGGAAACCATCATTCTTAGCAAACTATCACAAGAACAGAAAACCAAACACCGCATGTTCTCACTCATAGGTGGGAATTGAACAATGAGATCACTTGGACTCGGGAAGGGGAACATCACACGCTGGGGCCTATCATGGGGAGGGGGGAGGGGGGAGGGGGGAGGGATTGCATTGGGAGTTATACCTGATGTAAATGACGAGTTGATGGGTGCTGACGAGTTGATGGGTGCAGCACAGCAACATGGCACAAGTATACATATGTAACAAACCTGCACGTTATGCACATGTACACTAGAACTTAAAGTATAATAATAATAATAATAATAATTAAAAAAAAAGAAAAAAAAGAAAAAAAAATCCACGTCTGAGAACCGTTTCGCTTCTTATGGATGGGCAGCAAGAAAAGCTGCCTGCAACAATATTTAATTGCGGGTCTTCTGGTAAGAACATTATTTTGTTTTAAACTACAAAGAACATGCAGTTCTTATGATATAGATAGTGAAAGAGTCACATAAAAATAGGCATTTGGCCTCAGAACCACAGTCTTATGGCAGTTTAAGTTTGAATCCTGAAATTAATTTTTGACAACCCCAATAAACTGCACATTGAGACCACACTTCCCAACGACTAATCTGATCATTAGAGTTTCTATTTCTCAGGAATTATTGGGAGGAAAACCAACTATATCCAAGCTACTGGAAGATGCACAACCACTGATAATTAGGAAGAAATAAAATTGATAACTAAATGAATGTGCAGTTTACACGCAAAGGTAACCTTTTATTCTTTCCAATTAGGCTTTCTCCTGTAGGCTTGGCAGATGAGGCTGTGTTATAAATAGAAGTGGTATTTTGTAGGGTTCTTCAAACTGATGTGTACATGAGGTCAAATTATAATCAAGGTAATATATATAAGTAATGAGCTGAGTCCACATTCCCAGGCATTTATACATTTAGTGGTAATAAATGAGCAAAGATGAAAAGAGAGCTTCCGGACAAACGCAGCAAAATAGTTACTTGTGTGGCTGGAGCACAGCAACTTATCTCTTTGTAATGAATGCTTGCCAGTGATAATTGACTTCATTTGTTAATTGTATTCATGATATTAATGAGATCATTAGCATAACAGTCACATCCTATTCTCCTGTGGTCAAAGTCTAGGGAATTACAAGTTTTGCACACCTTGTTGCTATAGATATACTTATGCATCCCAGTGATGTACAAATTCGAATGCCATCTGTGCTGACTTTTACAAGGATACTCTGAAATAATCCCTTGCCTGTTTTTAAGGGGGCTTTCTGAGAATTTGGGAGAGATCTTTTTTCTCAGGATAATGAGTTTCATATTTATGGGAAAGATCCAAATTTATCTCTTGTCATCTTTTTCTCCCCTGAATTCTACTTATTAGTAAGACTTAGCCATGAGCTAAGAACCTGGAAGGAGGAAGAGAAAGTGGTAACAGCCAAGTCTCAGTAAGAGAGGAAAGGGAAGTGATGGGGCCCAGGAACATCAAAATATGGCAGCCTGCCATTTGAGAAAACTGCAGAAGTGGAATGTCTCCCTCAACTTACTCTTTCCCCTCTCCCCTGAAGCAGCTCATAAAACCCAGGAAGGACACTCTCTGACTTTCTTGGATCCTTCTTCCCTAAAGCAGGTCATAACATCCTCATTCAGGAGGTACCCTCCCTACACCCAGAAGAAAGGAACATCCTTATCTCTGAAGACACAGGGACACAGAAGAATCTGAACAAACAAACCTGCCTTACTAAGTTCCTCCAAGTTTATTCCCATTAGGTCATACCTCCTTTGTCCAATCATACTTCCCCATGACTGTCCATCTTCAACAAACCCAAGCGTAAAAATATACAAGTTTCCGTTTCTCTGGGTCTTCATTTCTTAAGGCCCTTGTGTCACATAAAACTTATATTAAATAAACATGTATGCTTTTTTTTTTTTGTTAATGAGGCTTTTCTTGTAGGTGCCTCAGCTACGAACCTGGTGAAGAATGAGAAAAGAAATCTTTCTTCCCCTACAGAAGTAAGTGAAAGTTTATCCCTTCTGGCTTGGGGGATTGTGGAAAGAAAAACATAGCAGTTGGGGAGGCAGTGGGGAGATGGGTATGTGGGATAAGACATTCAAGAATGGGGTGGAGGAGATTTGTTTCAGTTTAGGTGTGAGATTCTAGAAGGAAACTGGATTACCCTATTCTCCCAGGCAACTCTGGTACCAATTCATGTGATGAGGTGTAGAGGAGACCCAGATGTGCCCATGTACCTCTTCTAGCCCCAGGAGGGATAGTGAAAGGGACTGGACAAGATCCAAGCAAGCCTGCTTTAGAACCCAGCAAGACATGAGGAAGGTGACCCCCAGCAGCTGGTTGAAGGATGTGGCAGAGCTTGAGTGAGTAGCTGGGGAGAATCACCAGGCCATTGTGGAGCTGCAAGGGGCCAGCCTGGCCCAGTCCAGCCCAGCCTAGCTTCTGCAGGAGACACTGATACTCCTCTAGATGTTGGCTGCTCCATGAGGGTCACTCTCCAGGAGCAGCCCAGTCTAAACATTTTGCTGCAAGGGATGCCATATGGAATCAAGGACCCTTTCCCCTCCTTGAACATTATCTTGGGGAAGAGAAGAAGGAGGAAAGTAGGAAGGAAGGAAGAAAGGAAGGAAGGTCGGACATCTGAAAGGCTGAACATTTGTCCCAAAGACATCACATTACCTAAGGACTCTGTTCAGATTTTGGGATGGCCTGTAATTTTAGAATTGACCTAAAATCTTTAGTTCCTTCTTTCTGCTTGCAAAGAGAATGGGGAATTTAGAGAGATTAATTAATGAGAAAATAGTGAAACTTCATTTTCTCTGGATTTATGAAGGTAGTGTAAGTGAATTGCAACCCTGCTACATATGAAATTGCTATGAAGAGGAAACTTCTTTGGTCCTGTTACTTCCCCAGTGCCATTCCAATTATTTGTAATAATTGCTCAGTATAATTATGTATGGAAAGGCCAGCAGGTCTGGAAATGGCTCCGTGACTGCTCTGTCAACATGAACTAGTTCTCAGGCACCATCTGAAGTTCCTGAGATGTGGCCCTCCCCTGATTATCCCTGTGGTGTTTCCTTACCTGACTCTTTCTTCCTGATTCTGCTTGGTACCTGGGATTCCTCTGCTTTCCCCTATGACCTTGACATATGCCTGGTGGGGAAGCCACTCCATGTCCTCAGCTGCCTGGCAGGGCCCATATGCTGGCCTTATCCTTGTGGTGCATTTTTCAGATGGGCACAAGGAGGCTAGGTGACTTGCCTAATGTCATGCAGTTGGTGGCAAAGCCAAGGTTTGAACTCATGTCAGGTTTCATGGTCTCTGTGCCTAACTCTACCCTCTCCTTTGGATCCTATACTCTTCCAGACCCAGCTTTTCCTGCACGCATTTGGTTGGAAAGGAAGCTAGTACACTGACAACTTAGCACAATATTTCAACCGACATGGATGCATTTTTCTTTGAAGCTAACTTCATTGATACCTAATTTATTCACTGTTAAATTATATTATCCATTGTTTTTTATGATCGAAGTCTAAAATTCAGGGCAGGACTCTCAGGCGGTGGGTGGAACTTGTTCAGATTGTGGCCACTCCAGTGACGGGGAAGTCCCTTGTTGTTGTGATCCCCAAATCCACGGAGAAAAGGTACAAGAATGAGCTTGTTCTCACAATGCTGAGCAGTTAGAGTAGATAACTCCAAAAGAGGTGTTTTCTGTATAACTCGCCTTGCACTTTCGGGTTGACAGTCCCAAATGAGGAAGTGAGAAGGTTTTTTCTAGTGTCCAAAAGCACTCCTTCCACAGCTTGGTGGAAACCAAGTAGTGCTTTACAGAAGATCTTCAGATCCCCTTGATCCAAGAGTGTCACATCCCAAACTGAAGAGTCCCTGACCAGATGGGCCTTCAGCTTGTGGTTGTAAAAGACGGTCCAAACTTTGTGAGGTTTCTCATACAGGACCCTGCCAAATCCTTTCACACTATCCCTACAGATAGAAGGTTTAGTAAGAAGGGCCTGAGAGCATGTGTGGGCCAAATGAGTCTGCTATTCTACCCCCTCCCCTATTGTTGTTGCTTTCACTGGGTGCTGGTGTGTTTAGTGTGTCCCTGGCCATCACCATGGTGCCCCTCTCAGGTTGGTCCTGCTGGGCTACTCCATGTCCAAACATGTCCCTGTCTCCCCATTACCACCTTCTCTGAGCCTTTTTAGCTGTTCTGATGGATGGATGCTGTGGTAGCTAATTTTATGTGCCAACTTCACTGGGCCACAGTGCCCAGATACGTGGTCAAACATTATTCTGGGTGTTTCTGTGAGGCTGTTTTTGGACAAGATAAACATTTATTTATTTATTTATTTATTTATTTAGAGAGACAGAATCTCGCTCTGTCAACCAGGCTAGAGTGCAGTGGTGTAGTCTTGGCTCACTGCAACCTCTGCCTCCTGGGTTTGAGTGATTCTCCTGCCTCAGCTTCCCAAGTAGCTGAGACTACAGGTGTGTGCCACCACACCCAGCTAATTTTTGTATTTTTAGTAGAGACAACAGGATTTCACTGTATGTTGGCCTGGTTGGTCTCGAACTCCTGACCTCAAGTGATCTGCCTGCCTTGGCCTCCTGAAGTGCTGGAATTACAGGCGTGAGCCACCACGCTAGGCCAATATTAACATTTAAATTGGTGAACTTTGAGTCAAGCAGGTTGCCCTCCCAAATTTCAGTGGGCCTTATCTAATCAGCTGAAGGCCTAAATAGAACAAAAAATTGACCTCCCCCAAGCAAGAGGGAATTCTGCCACAGTCTTTGGATGTAAACTGCAATATCAGCTTTTCTTGGGTCTCCAGCCTGATGTCCACCTTGCAGATTTCAAACTTGCCAGTTTAATTACATGAGCCAGTTTCTTAACATACCTCTCTTTCTATGTGAATTTGTACCCTATTGGTTTTATTTCTCTGTAGAACCCTCACTAATAGAGATGTATACAGCTTAAAACAATGGTTGTAAAAGAACTGTACTTCAGTGTAGTGGTTAAGAATGTGGGCTCTGAAATCAAATGCCTGTGCTAAGATCCCTGCTCTTCTGTGAGATCTAGGATAAGATACTCAACCTCTCTGTGTCTGTTTACTCATGAGATAATATTAATACATGCAAGGCACTTAGCACAGTGCCTGACAGATAGTAAGTGCTCAACAAATTACATAACTGGTTAGTGGTGGAACTGGGATTTGAACTCAGGTAGTCTGCTACAGATTATGAGCCCTTACCATTATGTGATATGTCCTGACGAAAAAAAAACAGACTGTTTTTCCCTCTCTCATTCTCATTGCAAATACTTCCCCTTTGGTCACCAAAATATGTAGGAATTTCTCCCCACCAGCCAGAATCAGTTTTCCAGTGGACACCAGCTGGATGTTCTATAATTCAACTCTGACACTGTCTATCCAGAGTTAGCATCAGATCCAACAGCTTAGTCCCACAAGACTGCCCTATACTTCAGATGCCAAGCACAAGTCCCAGGTTGTGACCTATATTTCTGACCAACTGGCTTTATATAAATTGGGGATTCTCACAACCCTTTCCCTGGGTTTGATTAATTTGCTAGAGTGGCTCACAGAACTCAGGGAAAAACACTTATATTTACTTATTGTCTTAGTCTGTTACGGCTGCTATAAAAAAATACCTTAGATGGGGTAATTTATAAATAATAAACACATGTTTCTTACAGTTCTAGAGACTGGGAAGTTCAAGATCAAGGCACCAGCAGATTCGGTGTCTGGTGAGGGCTACTCTGTGTTTCCAACATGGCATCTTCTTGCTGCATCCTCACATGGTAGAAGGGGCTGAAGGGGTTGGGGCAGTCCGTTCATTTTCTTTGATAAGGGCATTAATCCCATTCACAAGGGTACAACCCTCTTGACTTAATCACTTCACCAAAGATCCCACCTCTTAACACTATTACTTTTGAGTTTAAGTTCCAGCATATGAATTTTGGAGGGACACATACATCCAAACCATAATACCTATTTATTATAAGAGATATTACAGAGGATACAGATGAACAGCTAGATGGAAGGGATGCATAGTCACGGTATGCAGGCATGTGGAGCTTCCATGCCCTCTCCAGGCACCTCTACGTGCTCAGCATTCCAGAAGTTCTCCAAATTTCATCCTTTTGAGTTTTTATGGAGGCTTCACTATTTAGGCATGATTGATGAATTCATTGGCTAGTGGGGATAGACTGAACCTCAGCACCTCTCCCCTTCCAGGAAGTCAGGGAGTGAGGCTGAAAGTTCCAACCCTCCGGTCACATGGTTGATTTCCCTAGTGACCAACCCACCAGCTGTTACCTCATTAGAACAGAAGATGCTCCTATCACCCAAGAAATTCTAAGGGATTTTGGACCTCTGTGCCAGAAGCTCCTATCACTCAGGAAATTACAGAGGTCTTAGGAGATCTGTGTTAGGAACTGTGTTAGAGACCAAATATTAGCCCCAGAAATGGGGACAGAGACCAAATTCGTGTATCACAATATTACACTTCCTCTCTCTTATTCTGATGCTGTTTGTCTTCTCTTGAGGACCTCTTTGTAACTTGAACTGGTTGGGGTCCACTTTCTCCCCACTCCCTTCAATTTCAATAGATCCACTTTAATCTCTTTGGGGTTTCCTAAAATATTTTATTTATTATTTTTATTAAAAAATTAAAGTTCATATTATATTTAATTGGCCGATCATAACTGTATATAATATTTTATTTAAATAAAGGTTTCTGTGGCTAAAATATTTGAAAAATGCTGGCATAACATATTATTTTCCCAGATAACATATTTGAATTAAAAATGTTTATAGTTCTCCAAACCTCAGTGACTTCTAGTACAACCTACAAAACATAACTTAGTGAGAGGTTAAGGTCAGTCTAGGCTGGACCTCCATGGGCTGAACTCTGAGGGCATTGCTAGACAGGCCCTTAGGTTTGCAGACTTGGAGCAACTTTTCCATCCCTACCCCAATCAAACAAATAAAATATATATTATTGTGGGGAAAAGAAAGATCAGACTGTTACTGTGTCTATATAGAAAGAAGCAGACATAGGAGACTCCATCTTGTTCTGTATTTGAGGTGCTGTTAATCTGTGACCCTACCCCCAACCTTGTCCTTGCAAGAGACATGTGCTGTGGTGACTCAAGGTTTAAAGGATTTTGGGCTGTGCAGGGTGTGTTTTGTTAAACAAGTGCCTGAAGGCAGCTTGCTGGTTAAAAGTCATCACCATTCTCTTAATCTCAAGTACCCAGGGACACGTAAGTCACCACAGCATGTGTCTCTTGCAAGGACAAGGTTGGGGGTAGGGTCACAGATTAACAGCACCTCAAATACAGAACAAGATGGAGTCTCTTATGTCTACTTCTTTCTATACAGACACAGTAACAGGCTGATCTTTCTTTTCTCCACATTATTATTTAAGAATACATGTTTATCTTCAAAACCAGCAGCATAGCATCTTCAAATCTCTCTCTGCTTCTGCCGTCACATCACCTTCTCTCACTTTGACCCTCCTGCTTCCCTTTATAAAGGCACTTGTCATGACATTGATCCCCCTTGGATAACTGGGACAATCTTCCCGTCTCAAGATTCTTAATCACATCTGCAAAGCCTCTTTTGCCATGACAGGTAATATATTAACAGATTGTAATAATTACGACATGGACATTTTTGGGGGACTGTTTTTTTTAAAGCCGTAGAGGACTTATGCTAGGATCTGGTTAATAGATGGGAAGAAAGAAAGAAAGATGTTGGGCATGAAGGAAATGATTAAAGCAAGCTCAGAAAGCCATAAGTTGAAAAATGTGAGCATACAGATGAGCTCCACCTGGTTACAATGGGAGGCTTGCTGTCTTCTTCACCTCGTCATCTCTATTCCTAAAACTTTATAATATATGTGAATGTGACTTCTATGTCTGCAAACAATAATTCGTATAAAGTTTGAAGCAATGAGTTAACAATTTTGCTCAAAGCCATACAGCTTGTTCGTAAGATTATAACACGAAGTTAATGGGGTGCTAAGCTGTTGCTTAGCTTGTCAGTCCTATTACCAATGCTCATACTGCTTGTAGCATTATTTATGTACCTAGAGCACAAATAAAAATGTAATTCTGAACAACTAAATACATATACATACAGCAAGCTCCATGTATCTCTCTTGATATACCCGTATTCCTCCATCATATATTTGAAAATCTTCTCTATTTTCTTGTTTCTTCCTTTCTTTCTCCTTCCATGGTCCCAGCTTGAGTCCTAGGTTTTCTCCCTCACCCCAGGATTTAAACATGTCTGGGGGCACTGCTGAGTCATGGAGACAGAGCTGTCTGAGTCCATTTTTTTTTTTTTTTTTTTAATCACTGCACACATAGTCAGCATAGTGCCTGACACCTGATGGGCCCTCAATATTTGTTGAACAAGTTAAGGAATGACCCTATTTGCGGCAGAAACTGTGGAGTCCCATGAGAAAGAACTCAACCCAAGGGAACAGGGAGTCAGGCACACAATTTTAGTGCAATATGAAAATTCCAGGCCAGGTGCAGTGGCTCACGGCTGTAATCCCAGCATTTGGGGAGGCTGAGGTGGGAAGATTGCTTGAGCCCAGGATTTGGAAACCAGCCTGGGCAACATGGTGAAACCTGGTCTTTACAAAAAATAAAAAATTAAGTGGGTGTGGTGGCATGCGTCTGTCCACCCAGGTACTTGGGAAGCTGTGGTTGGAAGATTGCTTGAGCCTAGGAAGTTGAAGCTGCAGTGAGCTCCAGCCTGGGTGACAGAGCGAAACCCTGTCTCAAAAAAAAAAAAAAAAAAAAAAAAAAAAATCCAGGCAAGGAGATCACTTGGAGTCCAGTTTTTGATCTGTCACTCAGATTGCCCTCTGCCCCACTGTGAACTGTGTCCTTGGAAGGAGAACCTGAAATTAGAATTCATTAAAGAATTTGGATGACACCAGGAGCACCTGGCAACACTGCAACACTGCTTTGGAGACTGTGGTATTAGACACTCAGCCCAGAGTGGCCACATCTTAATGTGGCAGGGATGCAGGTGGTGCTGCTGTGTTGGGGCACAATTGACCTAGCATCATGCTTTGTAGCTTTGACCTAGCAGGGTAGCATTAAGGTGCTGTAGTTTTGGCTAAGTGACTATGAGGAGCACAGTGGGAGCTTGACACCAGCAACAACCACAAGGCTCCTTCTATGAGTCTTGGGAGCCTGAGCTTCAGTTATTACTACATGGCCACTGAGAGGTCTGAGCACACAGGACATCTCCATGGCCCCTGGGAACAGTTGGGAAGACACCAAGGGGAAGTGAAGGGGCCACAATAGTGTGTGAAGCAAAAATCAGAGAACTACTGTTCACTTTAATGTGATCTTATTTTTACCTTTCACTCAACCCAAGGGAAGTCAGGTGCAGTGGCTCAAGGCTGTAATCCCAGCATTTGGGGAGGCTGAAGTGGGAAGATTGGGACCAGGCTTGGGAAAACATAGGTAATGCATAAACAAGACAGGTATTGGATGTGCAAAAAATATTTACTCATAATAGCAATATAGGTAGATTAAATGTATATATATAATATATTAACATTAATATACACACATAAGCAGTATTAAATATATTATAACCATCAGATATATGCCTGTGTATGTGTGTGTTGTGTGTAAACATTTGCATAAATAGAAATCAATTGGTGATTGGAGTTTTTATTGTCATAGATACTGATCAGCTCAGTCACATGCAGAAAAATGTGAAAACAGTAAAGGTCATTAAAAAGCAACAAATGGCCCAACCTAATTTGAATATGGTCAGGCTAATATCAGAAAGCCCATTGCACTTGTGGAGAGCATAAAAAATTAGCACCAGAAGATATTGTAAGGCAGTCAGGTGTTTTTTTCTTATTGTTGCTTTTTCTTTTTCTTTTTTTTTTTTCAGTAAGAAGGGATAGAAGAAAGATAGTAAAAACTACATTGGGTGCCAGGATTTATTGCGTTTATTCAAAGTCAACACTCTTAATGGCTCTGTTTCTCTGAGCCTGAAAAGAAATATATGATAACTTTTTTTTCACAGACGAGATTCCCAAAAGTATTATATTGTTTCCTTATTAAGAAGAAGTTAATAGAACCTTTAATATCAAGAATTACAGAATATCATGAATGGTATTTCCATAGTTAATTCAGAAAAATGTGGCCTTTTGTTTTGTTTTGTTTTGTTTTTCTGTTTCTTTCCTAGTTTCCAGGGAAATAAGGAAGAGTTTTAATTTTGAGGTGTGTTTTGGAGGGAGGATATTTGTCTGGCAGAGGGAAGACAACCCTGTCACTGTGTTTTGAATTTGGGAGGTCAGTGTGTTTGTGTGAATGTGTGGGTGTGTGTAACTATTTGTGACTGTAGGGTATTTGGAGATTTTATATCATAAAGGTAGAGGAGGAGAATGGCTTGTGTGTGGTTTGATCCTCAAGACCGTGAAGAGGAATTGAGAGCTGGAGATTCTGAGGGTGACAGAGACACGAGCCTTCCGGAGCAGGGCACTCAGATGTGGCACAATCTCGTGTAGTATGTTAGTTTTCTATTGCTGCTTAGAATAGATTACCATAAACGTAATGACTTAAAACAATACAAATTTGTTACCTTACAGTTCTGTATGCCAGAAGTCTAGCAGGCTCACCTGAGGCTCTTCAGACTAAAATCAAGGTGTTGGCAGGGCTTCTTTCCTTTCTGGAGGCTCTCGGGGAGAATCTATTTCCTTGTTCATTCATGTTGTTGGCAGAATTCAGTTCCTTGTGGTTGTAGGACCGAGGTCCCCAGTTCCTTGTTGGCTGCCATCTGAAGGCTGACAGCTTTCAGAGGCTGCCTGCATTCCTTGACTCCTGGTTCTATGCCTCCATCTTTAAAGCCAGCAGTGGCAGGGCAAGTCCCTCTTAGGTTTTGAATGTTTCCTGCCTCTTTTTCCACCTCACCTCTGATGAACTGTTCTGCCTTCCTCTTTCATTTTTAAGGGCTCATGTGAATACATTGGAGCTGCTGGGTAATCCAGGATAATCTCCCTATTTTAAGGTCTGCAACCTTAATTTTATCTGCAAAGACCCGTTTGCCATATAATGTAATACACACAGGTGTAACACCAGGGGGTAAAGATCTTGGGAGTCAAAATTTTGCCTGCCACACATGGGAATTACTATTTGGGTTACTTTTTAGACTGAGGCCCTAAGAATCTCAGTGATCATCCCTTTGGCCAAACTTGGTAGAGAGGGTACAAAGTTGTCAGTGGAGCTGGAGACTCTTGAATGAATCTCAAGGGCCTGGGAAGGAGTCACAGCAGTGGTGGCCTCATAAGCCCCAGGATTCTTCTCTGATCCAAAGATAGAGCATTCTGAAAAATGACTGGTGTTGGACTTCTGGCCAAACTTGGAGACCTGGGGTATGTAGCAGTTACGATGCTTTTAGCTACAAATAACAAAAGCTTGGGTTCAGCTGGCTTAATAATAAGAACCTCTGTTACTGTAGACAACACAAAATGCAAAGGTAGGGAGAGCTAAAGAGTTGGTTAACCTTGTGGCTCAAAAATGCCATCAGGGACCTAGATTCTTCTCTCTTTCTTCTTTGCCATCTTCAACTGACTGGTCTTGTCTTCTGGCTGTGGTCCCTTGTGGCTTTAAGTTGCTGCCTTGATTTCACATCTAGAGATGCCTGTATCCAATGGAGAAGAGACCATCTCATTCTGTGTCTCCTTAAAAGATGGAAGGAAATGTTTCCCAGAAGCTTTCTGCTTTCCTGTGTGTCTCAGGCCAGAATTGTACCCCATCCTCCTTCTGACAAGGTGCTCTGTTGGGACCACTCAGGATTCACTCACCTGGGCTAGAGCTGGGGTGGCAAATGATGGACATCTGAACAAAAATCAGGGCTCAGCTAGGGAGAACATTGGAATGGATGTTGTGCAGGCCACCAGTGGTGTCCCTGACAGGGAGAGGGTCAGATATAATTTGATTTGGGAAAATGAAGAAAAATAAATGTGACATTTATTACATTCTGTTTCCACACAGCATCAATGATCACATTAATCTTACTGCCATGAGCAGGGAGACCTGGTCAGAGAGTTTAAGAGACTTGCTCAGAGCTACACAGCAGGTAAATGGAGGGTCATGGCTTGGTCCCAGATTTTCTGACTCAAATCAACTTCTCTTTCCACTACCCTGAAGTTGTGATATAATAATTGAATAGATCTTTTTTTAATACCAAAATTATACCATGTTCTTCAACTATGCATTTTGATTTCTGGCACAAAACATGTTTATTTCTAAACCACCTATTATAGTTTTGCCTAGGTCTTAAACAGATACCAAATTAATACATTGGAAGGAGATAAATTTCTCCCTGCCTTAAACACTGTATATTCACATTAGGAGAGATGACTGCAGGAGAAGAGAAAGTCAAGACATTTGTGGATCTTTAGTTTGGCATTCAGTGGGACATTGATGTAAACTTCTCATTTTTTTTTTTCTCAAGAAAAAATTTAACAAGAGGAGACAAAACTACTAAATTTAAAATTGCATTTAAAAATACCATCCTCAAATAAACAAAAACAAAGCTATAGGCAAATGGATTTTCTAAACTCTGCCTCAAATCACATCTAGCTGAGAAGAAAACAGGAGAAGTTTTAGCATAAAATATAATTATTTGGGACCCAATAAGATGCAGAAAACAAAGGTTAAGTAAGAAAGGACATTCTGAGCCAGAATAGTAATAAGTAGAAGTAGCAAGTCAGTGTATTTCAGCAAGAATACATTATTTTGTATGTTTTTTTTTTTTTTTTTTTTTTAAAGAGACAGGCTCTTGCTATGTTGCTGAAGCTGGACTTGAACTCTGGGCTCAAGCGAGCCTCCTGCTTCAACCTCCTGAGGAGCTGGGACTACAGGCATATGCCACTGCACCCAGCTCTTATGTGGAATTTTTATATGGAATGTGTAATGCATAAACTATTCAAATCGCTGAATGCTTGTGAGGTATTCATTGCACCTGGAAATTAAACCAGGCTATCTCTTCATATAAAAGTAGAGGAAACACTAAACAGGCTAAAGAAAATTATCTCTCTACCCTTGCCTCCTGCTTTCTGTTAGTCTTATATGAAGCTTTTAAGGGATAGTCAACTGCACAAAAGCAACATCTGCTTGACAGATTTCCTTTAGTGCTGGTGCCCACCATTCCGTTCTATCTCACTGAACATGTTTACTGGAAAGTGGAAGCACAGATGCATTTATTTAAGTAACTGCTTCTTTGGAACTGCTCTTTTAAAATGAAGGCAAGAGTTTTGGGACTGGTTACAATGGGTGGTAATGTCTACTTGTGGGAAATGTTGAATGATGGATAATGTAACAGCTGCAATGAGAATCTGGCAGAATGGAAAATGTTCTAGATTTAGCTTCCTTGCATTCATGTCCAGGGAATGATTAGCACGTTGGCATGACGAGATCAGTAAGTCATTTATTAGCCAAAACACTCTCCAAGGTCAGAAGGTTAACTTTTGATTGTCTGTTGTGTTTTTAAAGATCTGCTGACACAGGTCTTGGGTTTTGCTTTTGAAGGTCATTTTCTGAATTAATGGTTTTATGGCTAGGAAAATGGATTTCAGTAAAAATCAAGATTGTATTTTTTAAAAAGACATTTATTGATTATTTAGTAATACATATAAATGGTTAAGATACATTTCTTTTCCCATATTGGTAGCAACTATTAGGTTGCACATATATAATTGCCAATAGTTGACAGTTTTTACCTTAAAGAAGGCAATTTTATATGGTCCAACTGAATATATACTACATTTCAATTCAATCCAATACCTTAACCAATATTAAGTTCCTGATGAGGTATTATGTTAAGTGTTGAAGCTACAAGGCTGAACAAAATAGTCATGGGTCTTGCCTTCACAAAGCTTACAGTCTAGAAGGAGTGGCAGACAATTAAACCACTGCTTTGATAGCAGAAGGACAGTAACCGTGTGAATTCAGAGCAAGGGAAGCTAATCCATTTTAGAGTGGTCAAAAGAATCTTCCCAGAGGAATGAAAGCTAAGCTGAACTTGAAGGATGAGTAAGAGTTAAATGGAAGAGTAGAACAGGGGCGAAGAGGCTCCTGGTAATGTCAATAGCAGTGTGAAGACAGGGAGGTAAGAGCAATACAGTGTGTGACATGACGGGAGCTGAGCAACACTCAAAGAGTGGAGGTGGGCTGTGTAGAGAGATGATGCTGGGAGGGAAGAAAGCCCTATGGTGAAGAGAAGAATCTGGTAATTCTGTAATAAAATATTTACCTCTCTATTCTGAAGACATCAAGGAACTACTGGACAAGGAGTGACATGATCATGACAGTACTGTATAAAAAGGACCACGTGGTTGCTGTATGGAGCATAGGTTGGAATCTGGGAAGTCACCTAGCAGGCTGTTCCGGGAATCCAGGCAATAAAAGATGGTGGCCTGTACTGGGGCAGTGAACATGGGGATGAAACATGGAAGACTCTGTGAGCTGCTTGGGAGGCAAATTGATGGGTCTTGGTGATTCCAGGGTGGAGGGGGAGGGGAGGGCGGGGATGGGTGACAGGGAGATAGGAAAGAGGATTGCTGTCTGAATGTGGAACTGCTTCTGGGCCACTGGAATTTTCACTGGCCACAGTGGTTTGACTTCTTCTTCTTTTTTTTTTTATTTTTTTATTATACTTTAAGTTCTAGGGTACATGTGCACAACGTGCAGGTTCGTTACATATGTATACTTGTGCCATGTTGGTGTGCTGCACCCATCAACTCGTCAGCACCCATCAACTCGTCATTTGCATCAGGTACAATTCCCAGTGCCATCCCTCCCCCCTCCCCCCTCCCCATAGTAGGCCCCGGTGTGTGATGTTCTCCTTCCTGTGTCCAAGTGATCTCATTGTTCAATTCCCACCTATGAGTGAGAACGTGCAGTGTTTGGTTTTCTGTTCTTGCAATAGTTTGCTGAGAATGATGGTTTCCAGCTGCATCCATGTCCCTACAAAGGACACAAACTCATCCTTTTTTATGGCTGCATAGTATTCCATGGTGTATATGTGCCACATTTTTCTTAATCCAGTCTGTCACTGATGAACATTTGGGTTGATTCCAAGTCTTTGCTCTTGTGAATAGTGCTGCAGTGAACATACGTGTGCATGTGTCTTTATAGCAGCATGATTTGTAATCCTTTGGGTATATCCCCAGTAATGGGATGGCTGGGTCGTATGCTATTTCTAGTTCTAGATCCTTGAGGAATCGCCATACTGTTTTCCATAATGGTTGAACTAGTTTACAATCCCACCAACAGTGTAAAAGCGTTCCTATTTCTCCACATCCTCTCCAGCACCTGTTGTTTCCTGACTTTTTAATGATTGCCATTCTAACTGGTGTGAGATGGTATCTCATTGTGGTTTTGATTTGCATCCCTCTGGTGGCCAGTGATGACGAGCATTTTTTCATGTGCCTGTTGGCTGTATGCATGTCTTCTTTTGAGAAATGTCTGTTCATATCCTTTGCCCAGTTTTTGATGGAGTTGTTTGTTTTTTTCTTGTAAATTTGTTTGAGTTCTTTGTAGGTTCTGGATATTAGCCCTTTGTCAGATGAGTAGATTGCAAAAATTTTCTCCCATTCTGTAGGTTGCTTGTTCACTCTGATGGTAGTTTCTTAAATGACTCAATGGACTCCAGTATCACAACTTGCCACCAGGTGCTGCTCTCCAACATCTGAATTCTAGCTTAAAAACTCTCTAGGAGGTTTTGGGCTATGCAATAGTTATTAGATTTTAACTTTAACAATTCCAAAATATGTGCATGGAATTTATTTAACATGGAGGAATATCAGCAGAGTTTTGTTACTTGAAATCTGATGATAAAAGTTTCAATTTATAGTTGAATCCTATGGACATGGTAAGACTTTGGTCTTTAACTCAGTTCCGTGTTCTGCTTAGAGATGGTGTGGATTTGAATCCAGTAAAGCTAGAAAGGGGTGAAGCTGGTCCATTGTTAGAAGATTGATTCTTTGAAAAAAAAAATAGGGCCTGGATTTTCATTTGACAGACCTCAGCTCAGTTAGATCAGTGCTTTCAAGATGGCTCTTTCCTCTAGACTAGGAGAAATGTGAAGAGAACACTTATTTATTGAGTACCTATTTTTTTCACATACTTTAAATTTTACTTTAGTCCCCACACCAGCCTTTTGAGGTAGATCTTTGTATCTCTATGTTATAGATGAAGAAATCTAGGGCGAGACAGATTAATTGACGTGCCCAAGGTTACATAGCTGCCAAATAACACAACTGAGGCTTGATTTCAAAGCATACTTTTGCCTTCCACTTTATGGTGTCATCTCTGTCATGTCTCATACCCAAAGTATATCATCATGCCCATCATGCACAGATGCATGATTAAAATAAAAGCTCTTTGATATCCAACTTCAATTTCAGTTAACCGTCTTCTAACACATTCATTTAATCAGCTATGGTAGCAATCTTGTTCAAGTAAGATTAGTAGATTCATGTTGATAATGAGCTTGATAAATGAGTTGGTAAAAGGATACTGTTTCAACTGAAGACATTTTTGAAGCAGTTATTTGTATGTTTTAATGGATAAAAAGTAATTGTTACTATAGGATCTTTTTGGGGCCTCAGTGCTCAGGGCAGATGGAATCCCGTCAATCAAACTTTCAGATAATAACAATTTAGCCACCAGAGAGAAAGAAGCAATGCCCATATTGATATATAGTAGTTTACAGGGCCACCGAACAGAAGCTATTATGGCTGCTTGTAGGACCACTGAGTGGGAAAGCCTACCATGTTGCTGTTATGGCAGATATGATTATCTGGAGGCTGTCTGCAAGGAGAATCCACCCATAAGTGACTCAGAAGCTATCATATTCTATCAAGGAAAAAAAAGGTGGCTGGAGTCATTTGGGCCTCTTGAACAAAGAGGTCAGAACATCATCAACCATTCTCAATTTCTTAGCGTAGACTGACAACTGTAATAAAGTCCACATGATTAGAAAAAAAGATGATGAGCAATATTTCGGACAGAAGAGGCTTCAAGAAAAAGAGTATTAGAGATGAAGAGGGTTTCTACATAACAATAAGGTTCAATTCACCAGGGAGATATAAAAACTTAAATTGATATACACTAATATCATTTTTAAATACATAAAACAAAAGTTGACAGAACTGTAAAGAGACAACCATGCCAGACATATCTGGTAGGTGAGTGGGAGATTTTAATCTACTTTTCTCAGTAATTAATAAATAAAGCAGTTGAAAAATCAAAAAGGATATAGAAAATTTTAATAATACTAATTGTGTTATTGGTCCAACAGACATTCACAGATCACTGCACCACCAGTCTTAGGAAATTTTGAAACATACTTTATGTAATTTATGGATTAAAGCAAAAATTATAGTGAAAAACAAAATACTGAGCAATAATGAATATACAACAAATAATTTATAAGAGACATCAAAACAACACCTTCAAGAAAATGTACAGCCATGAATGTATATATTAAAAAAAGAAGAAAGGCTAAAAATTAAAGAACTAAGCATGCAACTTAAGACATTAGAAAAATAGCAGCAAAACAAATTTCTTCAACAAGGAGGAAGATTATAATAAAGATAACATATATTAATGAAAAAGAAAATAAAGATACCACAGAAAGACTCAAAAAAGATAATTGTTGTATTTTTGAAAAGATTAATAAATTAGCAGTCTTCCTCTGGGAAGAACAATCAAAAAAGGAGAGAAGGCACAAACAGAAGCTGCTTGGGTGAACAAAACAGCATAACCATAGGTGATGTGGAGATTAAAAAGAAAGTTTAAGAACATAATGAACAACATTTTGCCTATAGATTTTTTTAAAGCCAAAATGGATCCTTTATTTGTTTGCTTGTTTTTTGTTTTTGTTTGGGAGAAAAATAATTTGTTGGCTCATGTAACTGGATGTACAAGAATGGACTTAAGGCACGGCTGAATTCAGGGACTTATGTCATTATATCTGCTCCTTTCTCCTTCTCTTGACTCCACTTAAATTTTATTTCTTTTATTCAGGGAAAATATCCATATGCAATTTGTCATCTTTACCATTTCAAAATGTACAGTTCAGTGATAGTAAATACATTTATAACCTTTTTTTCCCTTATCATCTTCCCCCTTTCCCTTCCAGGCCTCTGGTAACCACCAATCTCTAACTCCAGGAGATTCGCTTTTTTAGCTTGCACGTATGAGTGAGAACATAGCTTGCACATATGAGTGAGAACATGTGTTTTTCTGTGCTTGGCTTATTTCATTTAACATGATGACCTCCAGTTCCATCCGTGTTGCTGCAAATGACAGAATTTCATTTTTTATGGCTAAATAATATTCCATTGTGTGTGCGCATGTGTGTAGGTACATATACACACATACATACATCCATACACATACATTTTCTTTATCCATTCACTTGTTGACGGTCACTTAGGTTGATTCCATATTTTGGCTATTTGTGAATAGAGCTGCAATAAACATGAGAATAAGATATCTCTTTAATACATTAATTTTCTTTCTTTCTTTCTTTCTTTTTTTTTTTGAGATGGAGTCTTGCTCCATTGCCCAGGCTAGAGTGCAATGGCGCGGTCTGGGCTCACTGCAACCTCTGCCTCCTGGGTTCAAGTGATTCTCCTGCCTCAGCCTCCGGAGTAGCTGGGATTACAGGTGCCCACCACCATGCCCAGCTAATTTTTGTATTTTTAGTAGAGACGGGGTTTCACCATGTTGGCCAGGCAGGTCTGGAACTGCTGACCTTGTGATCCGCCTGCACTGGCCTCCCAAAGTGCTGGGATTACAGGCGTGAGCCACTGCGCCTAGCATTAATTTTCTTTATTTTGAATATATTCCCAGTAGTGAAATTGCTGGATCATCATATGAAAGTTCTAGTTTTAGCTTTTTTTTTTTTTTTTTTTTTTTTGAGACGGCGTCTTGCTCTGTCACCCAGGCTGGAGTGCAGTGGCCGGATCTCAGCTCACTGCAAGCTCCGCCTCCCGGGTTTACGCCATTCTCCTGCCTCAGCCTCCCGAGTAGCTGGGACTACAGGCGCCCGCCACCGCGCCCGGCTAGTTTTTTTTTTTTTTTGTATTTTTAGTAGAGACGGGGTTTCACCGTGTTAGCCAGGATGGTCTCGATCTCCTGACCTCGTGATCCGCCCGCCTCGGCCTCCCAAAGTGCTGGGAAGAAACCTCCATACTGTTCTCCATATTGGTTGTATGAATTTACATTCCCACCAATAATGTGTGAGGGTTCCTCTTTTTCCACATCCTTACCAGCATCTATTGCCTGTCTTTTTGATACAAGGCATTTTAAGTAGAGTGAGGTGATACCCTGTTATGGTTTTGATTTGAATTTTCCTAACGATTAGTGATGTTGTGTATTTTTTTCATATACCTGTTGGTCATTTGTATGTCTTCTTTTGAGAAATGTTCAGATATTTTGACCATTTTTTGATCGAATTATTTGTTTTGTTTTTTGCTGTTGAGACAAGGGTGATTAACTGGCACAATACGTAAGGATGGGTTGTTAAAAAATTCTGTTTAAAAGACAAAAATGTACACTATTACCACTTCTATTCAACTTTATATCTTGTCTAACAGGCCAGAAAAGAGAAATAAAAAGTATAAAAATTTGAGAAGATATAGGAAGATTAGAACTATTTTTAAATGATATGACTTAACTCCCAAGGGTCTGTAGACAAATTATTATACTTACAACCTTGTAAAAGAGTTTTACAAGGTTGCTTGATCTAAGACTATTATACAAAAATCGAATACACTTTCATACATCAACAATGAACAGTTAAAAAACAAAATTTTAGCATTTAGCATTTATAATAGTTTACAAAATAAAAGGTACCTAGGTAAAAATCTCATCAAAGATGTGTGAAATCTTTATAGAGAAAATGATGAAACTTTATTGAAAGACATTTAAAAATGAACAGCCATATCATTTTCAAAGACAAGAAGACTCAATATCATTAAGAAGTAATCTATCTCCAAATTAGTCAACAGATTTAATACAATTTCAGTAAAAAAAGAAAGGTATTTTTGTGAATCTTGAAAAACTTACTCTAAAATAGAAACTGAGAAGCAAAGAACCAAGAATAGCTAATATATTCCTGAAGAACATGAGGTTGGGGAACTGATTGTAGTATAATATTGTAGATGATGTGACATTGGTGGATGGGTAGACAAATAGGCCAGTGCAACAAAATAGAGAGTCCAGAAACAGACACATCCATATAAGGAAAGATATAATAAAAAAAGATATATTTCAGATCAGTGGTGAAAAATGAAGCACTCAATGGGAAATGCTGTCTTTATGGGAAACAGTGCATTACTACTCTTACCATACACAAAATCAGTTAAGGACCTAAATGTTAAAGATGGAAGTTTAAAACTTTTGGAAAAAGGTATTGGAGAATATTTTTATTTCCTCAGGGTTGGAAAGGTTTTTTCAAAAACAAGACACAGAGAGCATGTACATAAAGGAAATGACTGATAAACTATACATTACAAATAACTTCTGTTCATTAAAAAGCACAGAAATAGGATGAAAAGGTGAGACACAACTTAAGAGAAGATAATTTCAACTCTACGTAACTGGGCAAAGGCTTTTTTTTTGCAGTTCATACAGAATTTCTAAAATCAGTAAGAAAAATATGGCTCAAGTCATTCAATGGTTCTTGAAGTGTCCATGGCAGACCCCTATAGATAAATACTAGTGTAGGCCTTTAGGGTTTTGAAACAAAGCTCTGCCGCCCTCTTCTGATAACTAGTCTTCTTTTGAGAAACACCTGGCTTGCTAGTGGGCCTTAGTAGAAATTAAACATGGACCATGGGTCACCGAGTTACTCTGTGATGTGAAGTACCCACCATGAACACTAGGAGGAAGTTGCTGTGCTTCTGCAGCTCTTCCTGTTAATTTGTTTCCTGGTAAGCATGGTCCTGTTTTTTTTTTTTTTTTCCTTTCCATCATGGCAGCTTAGTAGACGCCTCAAAATCTCTTCTCTAACTTTTTGAGTGTTGAGAAGCAGGATGTGGTGGCTCAGATAGCATCAGAGGATTCCTTGAAGCCAGTAGTAGGGGTGGTGGCTACCCAGTCCCCTACTTCCTGATCATGCAGATTGTAACTCCTTTGGTGGACCAGTTTTGTCCCATTGTACAGGAAGTTGTTCCTGGAAGTTTAGTGTGTCAGTTCAGGTCGGCTGAGAAGCAGATGTCAAGATAGAAATTTCTCATGTGAGAGATTTATGGAGGAAAACGTCTGTGAAGAATAAAACCAGAAGGGAGCTGGAGTGGGCAGGGAGAGGTGCAGACCATGATGAGGCTCTGACATCATCCATAAAATGAGAGGGGAAGGAAGGAGGGTTGAGCAGGAAGAGACCTGGACTGCAGTGCAGCTCTGAGAAAAGTCTCGGCTAGGCTGATGCGCCCTACCCAAGCACAGCCTGCTTGTCAGAGGGGTCCTGCACTGGGCAGGAGGAGCCTGGCTCTAGAACTCCCACTGTACTAACTACTCACTGGCTTGGAGTCACTGGTTTGGAGCAGGCTATGTAAGGCGTGGCCTCGTGTGGATGCTGGGGTAGGTGCTGAAAGTGGCAACTGCCAGTCAACTGATCTCAGGGCAGGTTCTTTCTCAAAGAGAAAGCTGAGCAGCACAGTCCCAGGGTTGTTTAACTCAGCCTGGAGGCTTCTTTTTCTGTTTTTCTAATGATTTTTTTTTTTAGAGCATCGAAATTCTGTTTCAAATCACTCATCTTAAACTAGCTTGTACAGTTTCTGTTACTTGTAGTTGAACCCTGACTAATATAACTCCAAAGCTCAGCAGACTATCTGATGTATTGTAGAGGATCAATAATATTTCTTGTATTAATTAATTTAAGCAGAACGGTTAAAGGTCTTTTAAGAACAGAATATATATACATATATATATTTATTTATTATACTTTAAGTTCTGGGATATATGTGCAGAACGTGCAGGTTTGTTACATAGGTATACACGTGCCATGGTGGTTTGCTGCATCCATCAACCCATCATTTACATTAGGTATTTCTCCTAATGCTATCCCCTCTCCTAGCCCCCGACCCGCTGACAGGCCCCGGTGTGTGATGTTCCCCTCCCTGTGTCCATGTGTTCTCATTGAAGAACAGGATATTTAACATTTAATTGCTGGTTGTTTGCATTGCTGCAGATACTCCTTTTAGCAAATTCTGATAGACCCACAGATCCATATTTAGGGGTGATGTGGCTGCCACTATTCATCAATCTGCTGATGCTTATATTGGGGTAGCAGGAGGGGTTGTGGTCCAGGAGTTCCAGGCTGTGTTTGGTAGTGAGTGAATTATTCCTGATGCAGAGAAGCAGCTGCAACTTGAATTCCATGCAGGTGCTGATGAAAGGAAAAATATAGTGCAGGGAGGTCACCTTAGAATGGGTGGGTTGGTGGCAGGTGGAGGCTGGTATATGGGTTTACATACAAAGCAATGAATTCCATATGTATCTTTATAGTTCTTCCTCAGATTTAAACATCAGCCATCACAACCACCTCCTTTTCTCTCTCTTGCTGCCATCCCAAGGAATGTTCAGTTCTTTATTAAAGTTAATCTGCCCTCTTAAATGGAAGGAGTAAGGCAATCACCCTAATTCTGTCTACCCGCAGGAAGGCTCATTGTGCTTATAAAATCTTAGCTATTTTCTGAGAACTATGTTTACTAAACTTTGAACCCTACCATCAAATTCCCCTAAAATATTGAATATAATGCGGAAAAATATTTTTGAAAGAGGTTGATGTCAACAGTTTTGCAGAAAAATTCTTGGACAAAGGGGAAACACACAACACATCAAGACTTCTAAATTTAAAATTAGTCAGCACTTCTCTAAAAAAGCTCACCTTTTTGGTGGGAAGAGCTTCAGGGAAACACACTTAACTGATTGAGACTTTTAAAATTAAAATTTAGTCAGCACTTCCCAAAAAACACTCACTTTTTTGCTGAGAAGAACTGCAGGAAACTTAGGTGGAGGAGGTAATTTGTCCAGGTAATAAACATGTTAAGAACAAGAGCAGCAGTCAAAGTTTCTCCTCAACCATATCTCAGGCTAATGGAGCAGAGTGCTTTCTGGTCGGGCATTTTTCATTCTGCATCTGGAGCCACCCAGGCTGATGAAAGAAACTGATCTATAGTAGTATTTAGTTTTGCCAAGTAGTGTTTAATATTCCGAATGAAAAGCTGTGGGATCTCACTTGAAAAGGCGGACAAATTTAAACCAGTGTCTAATTCTCAGGCTTCTTTTTTCATTTCATTATGGTAAACTGGTACTCCCTGCTGTCTAGTGCTTTGGTTCATCATTGTGTCTGTACAGGGACTGCACCTGCCATATAAAAGTACTTAATTGAAGCATTTGGGAAGATGCTATTAATAGACTTAAAGAAAAATGTTATATATATAATGTATGTATGTATATTTGGACCCACTGATAATTTAATATTTTAAAAACATTTATTTAAAAATAACAATTCTTTAATATCATAACATGTCTAATAAATTATATATAATAAAATTTAAAATTTATTAGCTATGATATTAAATAATTGATAAAGATATCTAATAAAGATATCTAATAAAATTTAAAATTTATTTATTAAAGAATTGTTGTCTTATTCTTTGTTTAAATAGTGTTACTCTTTGCTTGAGTCAGGATGTCATTAAGTTTCACACATTGTGATTGACTGACGTGCATTTAAGCCTCTTTTTATCTACCTGCTCTCCCCATTCTTATGTCTCTCTGTCTCTGTCTCCCCTTGCAGTTTTATTGGTTGAAGAAATGAGGTCATTTGTTCTGTAGAATTTCTTACAGTCTGGATCTTGCTGACTGCATCTCTGTGAAGCCTTTTAACATGTTCTTCAGTTATTTGTATTTCTCATTAATTAGTAGTTGGATGCAGGCTTGATCAGATTCATGGTTGCCTTTTGGCAAGACTCCTTCATAGAGAGTGCTTTGTGCTCCCATCAGGAAGTACATGATGTCTAGTTGTTGTGTGTGTGTTTGTGTGTGATGGCAGCAACTACAGGGGAGATCACTGACTAGATAGATTATTAATTCATGAAGTGGCTGCTTTTTATTTTGAAATAAATATAAATTCATAGGAAGATGGAAAAATAGTATACAGTCACATGTACCCTTTACCTACCTTGCCTTATCTATGTAAGGAACATGTAACCCTAGTTCAATATCAAAACAGGGAAATTGACACCAGTACAATAATCATACACTTCTAAATGTGTTCTGATAAGAACATTTTTCTTTTAAAAGTCCAGTGAAAGAATCATAAAAAACTGTTCATAATTTGGTTAATTACATGTGACTTTCATAAATTTGTTCCACCTCAAAATAAGAATATTTCTCTGAAAACTAATTTATGAACCTACGTTAAAATACATCAAAGCTAGCCTTATTTTGAGCTGAAGATAGAATTGGCACTGTCTGATCCTGTTCCAGGACACTTATTTGTAATTCAGTGGTTTAAGTGTGGATTCTGGGTGTCCAGAAAAAAATAATGCCAAAGACCCACTTTTGTTAAATGCAAAAGAAACAACCTTAGAGATGAGGTCACCTTCCTTTCCCTTGAAATGCAGGCAATGCACTTACATAATGAGTCCATGGAAAACTAGCATAGAACAGAGCTAACAGGAATGACAAAAACATTTTTAGTACTTTCTAATTTACAAAGTACTTTAGTTAAATAAAACTACCCTGTAATAGGATGTCTGAGCCTAAGAATCAGTGGAGGGCATATCTTGCTTAGAATATGAATTCGTTCTTTGATAGCAGAGAAAAACTCAGCAATTTTGACATAGTAACAGTGTTGCTTATAGCAGTTTAAACATTGTTGTTTGTTGGAATATTTCTGAGGATTCCTTCTGGTCTAGTTTTGAAATTTAAAATTATTCTTTAGGTTCATAACTTGTAAAAATTGGGAGAAAATTTTGAAATCAGTTGCGTTATCTACTCAAGATACACATGAGAAACTGAAGTCTAGAGAAGTGAAATACAGTCGTCCCTCAGTAAACTGGCAAGATTGGGTCCAGGACCCCGCGGACACCAAAATCCACGGGTGCTTAAGTCCCTGATATAAAATGGTGTTGTATTTTTCCATAACCTATGCACACTCTCCCATGTACTTTAAATCTTCTCTAGATTACTTATATTACCTAATACAATGTGAATGCTATATAAATAGTGGTTATACTATATTGTTTAGGGACTAATGACAAGAAAAAAGTTTGTAACTGTTCAGTTCAGATATAATCCACCACCCCGACAAAATATCTTCAATTTGCCATTGGTTGACTCCACGGATAGAGAGTGCTAGGGATAGCCAGGTATTTCTTCTAAACCCCCACAGTATAGAGGGCTGACTGTAATTTGCTTAAGGTCACCCAGTGAGGCTTTGGCTGGGCCAGCAAAGTTATGTCTCTCCACCACTAAGCCAGGATTTGGGGCAGATGAGGAGCATGTGTGAAGGCCCAGAGGCCAAAGGGATCTGTTTCAGCCATGAGCATGTCTGTGGCTTCTTGTTCCCTGTAGTATCCCCAGGCTTTCTGCAGCATCTGACATGGAAGGGAGAGTTTGGCTTGCGAGTGTCCAGTGTGGCTCTGGTGCAAGATTAATGTGGGGGAGTGACAGGAGATGAGACACTGAAGAGGCTGGCAGGGACAAACCCTCACACACTTTGTACACCATGTTAAAGGGTTGGAACTTTGCGTTGGTAGATGACAGCCCTGAAGAATTTTAATGTGACATAATCAAATTACCACTTTAGGAAAATCATTCGGCAACAGATGAAAGATGAACAGCTAGAAGCCGATGAGACTGGAGTGGAGACAGCACACAGAGCCCTGGTGGAAAGGAAGGGGCTGATGATAGGAATCCCACTAAGGCAGTGACATGGAGGATGGCGTTCACAGAACTGCATTTGGAAGATGCTCAGGGGTGGACTTGGTTAAACGGTGACAGAGTGAAGGCTGACTCCTGAGTTCCTGCAGTGGGTAAAGTGGTTGATGGTCTTTTGTTTGCTAAGATAAGGAAGGCAAGCTGGCTGGGGGAAAAGGAGGAGATTGACTCTTGAGATGATGGATCTCTCCCTCAGGGAGGAGATAGTGTAGTGGAAGCTCACAAATTTAACTTTTATTTTTTTTTGAGATGGAGTTTTGCTCTTGTTGCCCGGGCTGGAGTGCAGTGGTGCCATCTGGGCTCACTGCAACATCCGCCTCCCGGGTTCAAGTGATTCTCCTGCCTCAGCCTCCCTAGTAGCTGGGATTACAGGCATGCACCGACTGGTTAGTATTTTTGTATTTTTAGTAGAGACAGGGTTTCTCCAAGTTGGTCAGGCTGGTCTTGAACTCCCGACCTCAGGTGATCTGCCCGCCTTGGCGTCCCAAAGTGTTGGGATTACAGGCGTGAGCCACCGTGCCCGGCCTAACATCTTTTAAAGTGGCGTTTTGTCGACACAATACAGACCTCAGTGTGTTTCTGACACTAAGTCACCCAGTCTGTATCTTTGCAGCAGTGATGAAAATAAAAGTGCTTCTGGTGGTTTCAAAACCTTAAAACATGATGTTAATCTCTGCTGTTGCTTTTTCCATGCTTGTTTGGAGAAGCTGAGGTTTTCAAAGGTGAGCCAAAATTTGGACCAGCAGCGGGCATCGCCCCCACTTGCACACTCCACTCAGCAACCCTGGAGGCCTGCATTGAGGTCCAGAGGCTGCTGAACACCTGGTTCTCATTGCTCTCCTTCTCACCCCCACTGCTCTCTCCCCAAAGCAGTTTAGCCAAGTATTTCTTCTAACCTCTGATACTCTCCTGGAGAGGGGTTCTGGGAAATACAGTTTTGTCTGTCTTATTACATTTCCAGATTTTGAAACCTGGTTATTGATTTTATTACATTCATCTATTTTTGCTTCTGTATCTCAAATCATAAGTTGTTTGAAGGGAGGAAGTGCAACTTATTCCTCTTTTTTTTGAAACCCAGATCCCAGTTTGGATCTTAGTACAGCTCTTAATAAATGGAGTCAAAATGAAAGTATTTTAGTTTCAGGTTTCTAATTTTTTTTTTTAATAAAATGAAGTTTCCATAAGAATTGTTACAAGAACTTTTATAAAAGAAACAAGTGCCCTATTCTTTCTCATTTGGATCATTCAGAAATCTTTCTTACATTAACAAAAGTACTTAGAATATAGAACTATTTTCTATCAAAACTGTTTTTTGAACTCCAGAGATAGTCTACTTTAGTTATTTTTGGCACTTGAATTTTTTAATGCCTTTGATTTTATACACATGACTTTAAAAATGGGGAATGGTTGCCTTTCGGGCACATTGAATTTAAGCAAATGTGTTTAGGTCTCTCATGGGTGGTGGCAAAGGTGAGTTTAAGATAATGCATTTTGCAACAAACAATTCAAATGATAAATAAGCTGTTCTCTGAGTTAGCCACTTAGGAAAGGCTGGGGTGTATGGAAATTAATTCTGTGTAGCTGAACATTCTTTTTTTTTTGGATTAAAAAATGGTTAGTCTTCATTCAAAGCTTATATATGAAGTGTTTTGTGTACATATATATATATACACGCATATATTTTATTTTGTTTTTTAAAATTTTATTTTAAGCTCTGGGATACATGTGCTGAACATGTGGATTTGTTACATAGGTATACATGTGCCATGGTGGTTTGCTGCACCTATCAACCTGTCATCTAGGTTTTAAGCTTGGCATGCATTAGGTGTTTGTCCTAATGCTCCCCCTCCTTTTTACCCCAACTCCCTGACAGGCCCCAGTTTGTGATGTTCCCCTCCCTGTGTCCATGTGCTCTCATTGTTCAGCTCTCACTTGTAAGTGAGAACATATGGCATTTGGTTTTCTGTTCCTGTGTTAGTTTGCTGAGGATGATGGTTTCCAGCTTCATCCATGTCCCTGCAAAGGACATGAACTCATCCTTTTTTATGGCTGCATAGTAGTCCATGTTGTATATGTGCTACATTTTCTTTATCCAGTCTATCATTGATGGGCATTTGGGTTGGTTCCAAGTCTTTGCTATTGTAAACAGTGCTGCAATAAATATACACGTGCATGTGTATTTACAGTAGAATGATTTATAATCCTTTGGGTATATACCCAGTAATGGGATTGCTGGGTCAAATGGTATTTCTGGTTCTAGATCCTTGAGGAATTGCCACACTGTCTTCCACAATGGTTGAACTAGTTTACACTCCCACCAACAGTGTAAAAGCATTCCTATTTCTCTGCATCCTTGCCAGCATCTGTTGTTTCCTGACTTTTTAAGGATCGCCATTCTAACTGGTGTGAGATGGTATCTCATTGTGGTTTTGATTGCATTTCTCTAATGATAAGTGATATAGAGGTTTTTTTCATATATTTGTTGGCTGCATAAATGTCTTCTTTTGAGAAGTGTTTGTTCATATCCTTTACCCACTTTTGATGGGGTTGTTTGTTTTTTTTTCTTATAAATTTGTTTAAGTTCTTTGTAGATTCTGGACATTAGACCTTTGTCAGATGGATAGATTGCAAAAATTTTCTCCCATTCTCTAGGTTGCCTGTTCACTCTGATGATAAATAATTTCTTTTGCTGAGCAGAAGTTCTTTAGTTTAATTAGATCCCATTTGTCAATTTTGGCTTTTGTTGCAATTGCTTTTGGTATTGTGGTCATGAAGTCTTTGCCTATGCCTATGTTCTGAATGGTATTGCCTAAATTTTCTTCTAGGGTTTTTATAGTTTTAGCTTTTACGTTTAAGTCTTTAATCCATCATGAATTAATTTTTGTATAAGGTGTAAGGAAGGGGTCCAGTTTCAGTTTTCTGCATATGGCTAGCCAATTTTTCCAGTACCATTTATTAAATAGGGAGTCCTTTCCTCATTGCTTGTTTTTGTCAGGTTTGTTGAAGATCTGATGGTTGTAGACGTGTGGTGTTGTTTCTGAGGTCTCTGTTCTGTTTCATTGGTCTATATGTCTGTTGTTTTGGTTACTGTAGCTTATAGTATTGCCTCCAGCTTTGTTCTTTTTGCTTAGGATTATCTTGGCTATGTGGGCTTTTTTTTTGGTTCCATATGAAATTTAAAGTAATTGTTTTTCTAATTCTGTGAAGAAAGTCAATGGTAACTTGATGGGAATAGCATTGAATCTATAAATTTCTTTTGGCGGTATGGCCATTTTCAATGAAAATGTTAGAAGCATGGAAGTTTACAAAAGAGACAGGACTTCAAAGGGAATTTCTGTTTTAAAGGCATGGTAATGGACAAACAAAGCCTCATGTCTGAACAATTTTGTTTTCTTCCTAGGATCAGAAATTAATTGGGTTATAGAGAAAACATTTTTAACCCCTTAATGAAAAAAAATAGACCTTTTGTATCTCATGTTTGCATTCAGTTCTTTCAATTATGCAGCTTTTAATTTTTTAATGAAAAGTAAATTTTTAAAGAAGCAATCCAAAATTATTCTATGTTCTTAAAAATTCAAATAATACAGAAGTATATAAAGGGAATTAAGTTCTTTTAGAATGTCCTGCTAGTTTACTACCTCCTCCTCAGCAGTGACTACTGTGAGTGATGCAGACTCCTTAGCCCTTGTCTGTGTATTCATATATATATATATATTTCCATGTAAGCATGTAGTTTTTATTTTTATAATGTAAACAAGAATATTACATATATTGCTTTGTAATTTGCTATTGTTTTCTGAATAATATCTTTTTGGCATTTTTTTTTTGTGTTACTACATATAAATGCACCTTATTCTATTTGGCGTTTGCCCAGTGTTATATAACATATATGGTAGAGAGCATGGTTATATATGCTTTTCCAATAATCCCTTGATTTGCCAGGTAGAGGGTAGATATCCCCTGATCTCAGGGAAGGCCTTTTTCCCAACCAATCATGGTCCTTTTTACAGGGACCAAGGTCCTTTACTTCTAAACCTCCCTAATAGCTACAGTGATCATGTGACATGGTTCTGGTCTATGAAATGTAAGGGAACGCCGGCATACAGGCTTCTGGGAAATTTCAGTGTTCTTTGATCAAAAAGCAAGAGTGTTACAAAGAAAGGTTTTTCTCCGCCCTGGCTGCCCTCCCCACACCCCTAACTTCCTGCCTTTGAATGCAGATGTGATTTCTGGATCTTGAAACCATCTTGAGACCACATGCCACAGGCCTAAGGATGGAAAGTCAACATGCAAAATTTATTAGTTAGTTTTGCTGTCTAACAAACAACCTCAAAATTTCAGTGGCTTACAACAAAAATATTTGTTTTGTTGCTCACCGGTATTTGAGTTAGCTTTGGCTCTGCTTGGCTTATCCAGGATTGGCTGGGCTTGGCTGTAAGCTATGAGTTTGGTTCAGCTTTGTATTTCTTCATTCTTCTTGGGTCAGAGGTTTCTTAAGAAATAATTCTTATCATGGATCACAGGAGTGCAAGAGAGTTGGTAGAAACATGAGATCCTATTAAGATCTTGTCCTGGAACTGGCACATACACAATTACTTTTACCCACATTCAGTTGGCCAATGCATGTTGCAAGGCCAACTCCAACATCAGCCCATTCTAGCACACTGCAAGGTTATACTGCAGATAAAAGGGGTAGAGAGCTGAGAACAATAATCAAATTGACATAAAAGGATGGAGGAGCAGAAGGATGAGACCTCAGGTCCTTAATAACAACATGGAGCAGTTGTGCCAACAATGGCACTAGTTTTTTTCTAGACTTTTGTTAGAAGATGAAAATGAGCCCCTGTTTATTTAAAGCACAATTTCTACTTGCTGTTGAAAACATTCCAAAATGATAAAATGTAGTTGTATTCTAATTTAACTCTTTCTTTATTGATGGGCATTTAAGTTGTTTCTAATTTTCCAAATAATGCTACAATGAACGTCTTATATAAACCTTGACCAACTGTATGTGCATTCTAATTGATAGATTCTTAGAAATGAAATTGTTGGGTGGAAGAGTATTTACATTTAAAGTTTTGATAAATAATATCAAGTTGCCCTCTACAAGACTTCATCTATTCGTTCTTTATATTCTTACTAATTCTGATAGTATATAATTTTAATGCTTCCAATGTGGTGGGTGAAATATTCGGTTTCATTTGCATTGCTATGATTAGTGAAGTTGAATGTCTTTTCATATATTCATTGGCCATTTGTATTTCTTATTGTGTGATCACATGTTCATGTTGTTTGCTCATTTTTCTCTTGTGTTTTCCTTTTATCTTAGTAGTTGGAAAGGGATCATTTTATTTTGTGCTTTTCTTGTCTGTTTTACACTTGATAAATATTGTCGTTTATTTGTCTTTCCTTTTTAAAAAAATAATTTTATTAGATACTACAGAGATACAAAAGAGTATATATGAAATACTCTCAAACTCTAAAAAATAAGAATACAAAAAATTACCGAGAATTCATCATCCAAAGAATTTGTACATTCTCATTGCCTTTGAAGTCCATCCATTTCCTCCTACATTTAGAGTAACTGAAACCTTGAAATTTGTGTTTATTATTCTTGTTTTCCTTTATACTTTTACTACAAACATATGTATCTAGAAACAGTATTTAGTTCACATGTTTTGACCTTTATATAAATGGAATCATACTATAAGTATCCTTTGTTGACTTTTTTCATTCAACACGTGTCTAAGATTCATTCACTTTGTTGCATGTAGCAGTAATTCACAATGGCAAAGAATTCTATTATATGAAATAACAAAGCGTATTTATCCCCTTTTATTTCTTAAACATAGTAAACGTACTTGTCTGTTTACTCCAATATCTGAAATACAGAGGTTAGTTTATGTTGTCTATTGCTTCTGCTGGCTCTTAGTCATGATGCCTCATATGCTTCTGTGGTTTAAGATTTGCTATGATCTGAAAGCGTGTATCTCCCCTCAAGTTTCGTATGTTGAAAACCTAATTACCAATGTGAAGGTATTAGGTGGAGCCTTTGGGGAGTGATTAGATCAGAGAGTGTGCCCTTATGAAAGATACCCCAGAGAGCTGGCTTGCCCCCTTCCCCCATGTGAGGATGCAATGAGAAGGTGTTGTCTATGAGGAATGGGCCTTCACTAGACACTGAACCTGTTGGCACCTTAATCTTGAACTTTACAGTCTCCAGAACTGGAGACTGTCTTGAAAAATAACAATAATAAAGTCGCATGGGAAGATGAGCTCAGCTGTCAGGCCTGGTGATGAGAAATGATGCTGACATGTGGCTACCCTACATATGGATTTGGTCAGTGGGAATACAAGAATTCAAATACCAGTGGACATTTCAGAAACTTCTTTTCTTTTTTTTGAATGTCAAAGCCGAAACTGCATGAAGGCTTTGGGGAAATTTTCTGCCTGGAGAACTAATCAAGGACATTCTTTTTTAATGCATATTTTAGGGGTTTATTTTTATTTTATTTGATTTTTTTATTGTACTTTAAGTTCTTGAGTACATGTGCAGAACATGCAGATTTGTTACATAGGTATACACGTGCCACGGTGGTTTGCTGCACCCATCAACCTGTCATTTACATTACATATTTCTCCTAATGGTATCCCTCTCCTAGTCCCCCACCCACTGACAGGCCCCGGTGTGTAATGTTTCACTCTCTGTGTCCATGTGTTCTCATTGTTCAACTCCCACTTATGAGTGAGAACATGCGGTGTTTGGTTTTCTGTTCCTGTGTTAGTTTGCTGAGAATGATGGTTTCCAGCTTCATCCCTGTCCCTGCAAAGGACATGAACTCATCTTTTTTATGGCTGCATAGTATTCCATGGCATGTATGTGCCACATTTTCTTTATCCAGTCTAACATTGATGGGCATGTGGGTTGGTTCCAAGTCTTTGCTATTGTGAACAGTGCCGTAATAAACATACATGTGCATGAGTCTTTATAGTAGAATGATTTATAATCCTTTGGGTATATACCCAGTAATGGGATTGCTATGTCACATGATATTTCTAGTTCTACATCTTCTAATCAAGGACATTCTAAATGGTGGCTTTGATCCCAAAAAATCTGTTTATTATTGTCATTATCTATATAAATTGCTGATCTTTTATCTATAGTTGAAGTTCCTGCCACTTTTGAATGCTAATAATTGAGATTGCTTCAGGTTGTATGTGTGAATGCATGAATCAGATATATATCTATGTTATCACTTAGGGGTGGTGTGCATTTTGTCCTTTATACTTGTTTCTCTCCTAAACTTGATTACAACCTTGGAGGCAGATCACCTGGAGCCAGTTTCCGTTAACTTTCCTCTGGTTTATTAATTTAAAAATATTTGAATGTGTCCTGTGAGCCCAGGGCTGTGCTATGTGCTCATTCAAGTCAGTGAGTATTTATTGCACACTCTGTGTTTGCTAGATACTACCTGAATGAGTAATGTGCATTCTTGGCATGAGAACATCACAGTTTAGTTAGAGATAAAATTTTAAATTTTAGGACAAATTATTTGGCAGTTTTACACTGACACAAAATATTGGATATAGCCACTTGGACTTGCTGCTTGTGAAAACTACACTTTGTATAATTATGTGACTGGGCTGCAACCCCAGTGGTTTTGAAAAACAAGAATCAGCAGAATTTTGCAGCTTTAATAGAATGTACAAGCAACTAAACTATAGTTTATGTAATTATTACACTTCATGTAATCACTTACTCCAAGTGAACTAGGAAAATATTGCTTTTTATAATTCATTCTTCTTTTGTACTTCTTTCTGAAACAGAGTAAGGT
Source organism: Macaca thibetana thibetana (assembly GCF_024542745.1). Taxonomy (NCBI): domain Eukaryota; kingdom Metazoa; phylum Chordata; class Mammalia; order Primates; family Cercopithecidae; genus Macaca; species Macaca thibetana. Next base: position 54,462,434 of record NC_065588.1, read on the forward strand.
ATAATGTCTCTTTTCCCTTTAGCATTTAACAAATAAGATATAAATATGATTTCCAATATACAGAAATGACCCATGCCACAAACAAAGGAACTTTATCTTATATCCCTGCAGTTGGGGATATTTCACGTGGTGCAATTTTCCAAGATCTGAAAAGGATTTGACTGAACAAAAAGGAGCAAGCCTCAGGAACTGGTTGAACAGCCTAGGGTTGACTTTAGACACCAACATAAATAACTGTGGGGAAACTAATCTATGGAGAGGGGTTTTTTTTTTTTTTTAAAGGAATGCAGTTTTCCTACTTTCAAAGACACCTAATAACGTAAATGAAGCAACACAACAAGGAATTACTAGAACCTGCTAAAGATTCTAAGGAAATCTGCTGGACTGACTCAGTATGATAGAACTGTAAGTAGTTTATCGTTTTGTTAAGACAATGATGCTTTCAGATAAGAATAATAACAACAATAATAGCTGGTACTACTGAGTGCTTATTGTGTTCCAGTAACTTTTCTAAGTGCATTATTAACTATAAATTTTATGACAACCTGCTATGAAGAATACACTATTATATTGCCAATACTTTTAATGGCAAAAACTTCAGTTACTTTTGTACCAACATATTATCTCCATTTTACAGACAAGAAAACTTAGGCATGGTGAAGTTAAGTACTTTGTCTAAGGTCACGATAGTGGTGGGGGCAAGATTCTAATTCAGGTGAACTGGCTCCAGAATCCACGCTTTTAAGCTTTATTGTCTTAAGATTGTCTTTTAATTATAATGGTATGAACATTCAAGCTTTTTATCTTATTTTTAATAACATTTTTACCCCATTAATTCACTTAGCAAATCTTTTCTTCATAAATCGTGAAAGTGCCATGCAAGAGACTGTCTAATTTATTGAAAGTTAAGATTAGCAGGGTCCAAATATACAACTTGCAGGATAGGATTGTTTTTTACTGACGGTGGCTTATATTCTAAAATAGTAGTTATGTGTATTTTTATCTCTAAAAAATATTATTAAGAAAGCAAAACAGAGACAAAAACCTCACGTATACACAAAAGTCCACGGTGGCAGACTGGATAATTCACAATGGTGTATAGTCCTTTTAGAGAGGGATTATTTTCTTCTAGTCTTTGAATGTTCACACTTTTATTTACTGTAGTGTATGCTCATTAACCCCTTCAATTAGATGGTGGTCAACAATTATGCTTCTGCTGTGCTTCTGTTCTCCCCTGGGGAGAGAGAGATGATGGATTCAGCATAAAACTGGACTTCACTGTATTAGTAAGTAGCCTGACTGCTGTGCACATCAAGATAACTTTCATGATACATAGAGGTAACACAATGGAAATCACAGCTTAGAAATCCAATTTATCTTGCTGTGAATAGAATTGCCTTCAGTACAAATACCAATTAGTTTTGTTCCATAACACTGTGATAGAAATGTGACATTGAAAAACTACTTGCAAACTACTAAAGCATTCATCTACCATGAGTTCATGTCATGGAGGGAAAAATGTTAATTCTACTTATGTGAGAAAGCATAAAAGTGTTTTTTACAAAGAGTGGCCACAAGGTCAGAATACGACTCTGAGGTAATGAAGTGAAGGCTTCTCTGAAACTTTTAGTTGCTTATATATTCTATTAAAGCTGCAAAATTCTGCTGATTCTTGTTTCTCAAAACCACTGGGGTTGCAGCTCAGTCACATTATAGATTAAGTGGAGAGTGATGCCGGCTTTTAATGTTTCTTCTTGAACGGCATCTGGACCTGCTGCTGATGCTCTTGGCTGGCTTGGTTTTCCTCTTTGGCTCCAGCATCCTCCGACTCTTCCTGTAATCACTGGTCAGTTCACTACTTAGACCATTTACGGTAAAGCCTCAAAATGTACCTTCACATTCATTATAAGAATAAAAAGTCCCAGCTAGAGTACTCTAGAAGTTAAAAAAACTGAAGTGTAGCTAACATTTTCCCATTCATCTGTAGACAAGCACACATCATAAGAACATGGTTATGGTTTAATAAGATTGGACTCAGACATCTTGCAACTCAATTGTACACATACTTGTTGATCATACACAAGATAAAAGACATTGTTTAGGAAAAGCATGATATGGTGGAAAGAATATAAGAGCTGGAGCAGGACAGACTGGGGTGGGAATTCAATCTCCACCATTTACCAGCTCTCTGGGCCTGAGCCAGCACTTAATTTTCTAAATTTTGGCATACTTTTTGTTAAATGGAGATAATAGCTACCTTGCTTGTATGGTTATTGAGAATTAGACATTATGTATATAGAGTGCCTGGAATATAATGTGTTGAATGATGTCTATTATTATTAAGCTATGTGGGGGTAATTAAGGTGAGATGTGGTTCCCATCTTTAAGGAGCTTGTTCTAGAAGGGGAGAGAAAACATGTGAACAAATATTTGTGCTTCAAGCAGAAAGGATTAAAGGCCATAAAGGAGCTTCGAAATGCCTTGATGAGAGTGCTATGAAGGGAACCTATTGGCTGGGGTATTGCAGCAACCTCCTAATTGGTCTCCCTGACTACTGTCTTGCCCCATCTAGTCTACTCTTCATTAACAGCTAACATAATCTTCCTTAAACACAGATCTGATCACATCAATCTCATGGTAAAATACTGCTGTGACTTTTCATTCCCTTTGTGACAAAGTGTCTAGTATGTGAACTCTGGCTTAAATTTCCAACTTCGTCTCTCTCCTTCCTTCTGCCTTGCCCATCCCCAAAAATACCCTTCATGGACTAGCCTTACTAAACCTTTTTTCAGTTCCAGGTTAGTTAGGGTTCTACCCAGGAACAGAACCTATATATATATAGGAGAGATATATATGTGTGTGTGTATACATATACATATACATATACATATACATATACATATACATATACACACATAAAGAATTGGAGTTTGAGAAGTCCCAGGATCTGCAGTTGGCAAGCTGGAGACCTAGGACAGATAGTTGTAAGTTTCTGTCTAAGGGCAGAAGAAGACAATGTTCCAGTTCAAGTAGTCTGGCTGGCAAAATTCCCTCTTGATCAAACTTTTGTTCTATTCAGGTCTTCATTTGATTGAATGAAACCCACTCACATCAGGGAGGGCAATCTACTTTATTTAGTCCACCAATGCAAATGTTAATTTCATCCAGAAACACCCTCACAGATACACCCGTGATAATGTTTGGTTGAATGTCTGGGCATCCTATGGCCCAGTCAAGTTGACACACAAAATTAACCATCACAGATTCCAAGAGCACGACATGTTCTGTTTTTCATCTGTTCCTTTGTACATGTAGTTCCGTCTGCCTAGGTTACTCTTGGTCTCCTGACCCCTGGTCCACTTCTACAGGCTGTTCCGGTCTCAGTTCACAAGTCTAACCCTTCCAGACTGGGTTAGATCCCTCTCCTATGGTACCCTTCAGTTCCTCTATTATAGCATGCATCTTTGTACACTGTAATTTCCTATTTACCTGTCTCTGTCACGTAGACTGTCAGCTCACAGAGAGTCAAGAACTTGTCTTTAATGTGTCCACAATATCTCCTGTGTCTAGGACTGGATTCAGCATGTTAAATCATCCAATAGTTATTTGTTAAATGAATGAATAAATAGATTTAGTGGAGCAGGTGGCAGCTAATATAGGTCTTAGAGGAGGAAGACTTTGGAAGAAATTTAATACCCAATTTGGGAAAATCAACAATAGATAATACCAAAATATTCATTTTGGGATTAAGACTTCAAACATTTGTATAGTGATTCTGAAGACTAATGGTTATGTCACTATACCAAAAATAATTGTAGCTATCATGAGACACTCTCCAGGAGGTAAGGGGATTTGTTTTTCATCATATTTGAAGGACAGTTTTTATTATGAGAAAATAGATGTTGAAAATAGTATAATGAAGCTCCACATGCTAATCTTAAGTACCTATTAACATATCATCATATTTGTTTTTATTTTTATTTTTTGGTTGAAGAATTTTAAAGCACATCCAGAAAAATCTGATACTTTTTGTGCTTAAATAGTTCAATACATTTACACATCTTTAAAAATAAGGATATTTTCTTCATAATCACTATACTATTGTAGAACCCAACAATATTAGCAATATTTCTATAATAATATTTAACACCCAGTCCATACTTGAATTTCTCCAAAGTGTCCTTTTCTAAACAGTTAGTTTGTTTGAATCAGAGTGCAAATAAGATACACACATTTGATTGCCATGTCTCTTGACTCGTTTTAATCTATAAAGGTACTCTTGCCACCACCGCTCCTTTTTACCACATGCCACCGATATGTTGAAGACTGGGAAGACTGGGTCATTTGTCATGTAGAATACTTCTTATTCTGGATATGTTTGATTGCTTCCAAATGATGTCATTTAACCTATTCTTCTTTCCCTTGTATTTCCCATGAATTGGAAGTTAGAGCTAGAGTCTTGATTAAGTGCAGATTCAACATTTTCAACAAGGATACTTCATAGACAGAGCTGGTATGCCATATTACAACCTATCAGAAGTATATGCTGCTTTCTAGTTTTAGGGATGCTAAGAGTGATCATCTGGTACTTCTGCAATAAAGTTGCACCCCCCCGCCCCACACCACCACCACTTGCTAATGCTTATGTCAAATCAGTGGTTTATTACTTTGGCATAGTTATTGTTATCCTTTCATCTAATTGTTTTTAGCAACTGTTAAAGGTTGCTTGAACAATTATTTCATTAGGAATTGCAAAACGGTGATTTTTTAATGCAGTAATTCTTGCTACATTTATTAGTTGAAATTTTTCTCCAGAGTTTTTTTTCTACCTAAACTAAACTATTTGGTGTTCTAAAATATAGTTTTTTTTTTTAAATAAGAAAGGCAAGATGAATTCTAAATTCATTCTTTTTAAAGAGATTTTCTTTTGTCTTTTAAAAAAGATTCATCATGTATTTTTATATATTCAGTGTATTCCAACCAATCACAATCATTATTCATTTTGATGCTCAAACTGTTCCATCTCTGGCCAGTTGAAGCCCCTTTAAGCTGCTTTCTAAGACTTTTGAAGAGTCTTTTTAAACTTTGATAGCTTCCTTAAGCTCATCTTATATATTTCACGCCCCAGACCTGGAAACAGCTTTTTCTTTTCCTTTTTTTTTCTTTACTTTAAGTTCCAGGATACTTTGCAGAATGTGCAGGTTTGTTACATGGGTATACGTGTGCCATGGTGGTTTGCTGCACCTATCAACCTGTCACCTACGTCTTAAGCCCCACATGCGTTAGCTATTGTCCTGATTCTCTCCCACTGCCGCCTCAATAGGCCCTGGTGTGTGTTGTTCCCCTCCCTGTGTCCATGTGTTCTTATTGTTCAACTCCCACTTATGAGCGAGAACAAGTGGTGTTTAGTTTTCTGTTCCTGTGTTAGTTTGCTGAGGATGATGGCTTCCAGCTTCATCCATGTTCCTGCAAAGGACATGATTTCATTTCTTTTTATGGCTGCATAGTATTCCATATGTACCACATTTTCTTTATCCAGTCTATGATTGATGGGCATTTGGGTTGGTTTCATGTCTTTGCTATTGTGAATGGTGCTGCAATAAACGTATGTGTGCATGTATCTTTATAACTGAATGATTTATATTCCTTTGGGTGTATACCCAGTAATGATATTGCTGGGTTAAATGGTATTTCTGGTTCTAGATCCTTGAACCAGATGATTCCTCATCACCACACTATCTTCCACAATGGTTGAACTCATTTATATTCCCACCAACAGTGTAAAAGCATTCCTGTTTCTCCATAGCCTTGCCAGCATCTGTTGTTTCTTGACTTTTTAATGATCATCATTCTGACTGGCATGAGATGGTATCTCATTATGGTTTTGATTTTCATTTCTCTAATGATTTGTGATATTGAGCTTTTTCTCAAATGTCTTCTTTTGAGAAGTATCTGTTCATATCCTTTGCCTACTTTTTGATGGGGTTGTTTTCTCCTGTAAATTTGTTTAAGTTCCTTGTAGATTCTGGATATTAGCCCTTTGTCAGATGGGTAGATTGCAAAAATTTTCTCTCATTCTGTAGGTTGCCTGTTCACTCTGATGATAGTTTCTCTTGCTGTGCAGAAGCTCTTTAGCTTAATTGGATCCCTTTGGCAATTTTAGCTTTTGTTGTAATTACTTTTGGTGATTTCATCATAAAATCTTTGCCTATGCCTATTGCCTAGGTTTTCTTCTAGAGCTTTTATGGTTTTGGGTTTTACATTTAAGTCTTTAATACATATTGAGTTAATTTTTGTATAAGGTGTAAGGAAGGGGTCCAGTTTCAGTTTTCTGCATATGGCTAGCCAGTTTTCCCAGCATCATTTATTAAACAGGGAATCCTTTCCCCATTGCTTGTTTTCATCAGGTTTGTTGAATATCAGATACTTGAAGATGTGTGGTCTTATTTCTGAGGTCTCTGTTCTCTTCCATTGGTCTATATGTCTGTTTTGGTACCAGTACCATGCTGTTTTGGTTACTGTAGCCTTGTAGTATGGTTTGAAGTCAGGTAGCATGATACCTTCAGTTTTGTTCTTTTTGCTTAGGATTATCTTGGCTATGTGGGCTCTTTTTTGATTCCATATGAATTTTGAAGTAGTTTTTTTTTTTTTCTAATTCTGTTAAGAATGTCAATGGTAGTTTCATGGGAATAGTATTGAATATATAAATTACTTTTGGTGGTATGACCATTTTCATGATATATTGGTTCTTCCTATCCATGAGAATGAAATGTTTTTCCATTTATTTATGTCCTCTCTTCCTTTAGCAGTGGTTTGTAGTTCTCCTTGAAGAGGTCCTTCACTTACCTTGTTAGCTGTGGAATCAGCTTTTTCTTCAAGGAGTCCTGGTTCCTTTCAGTGGTATGCAATATTTGAATCCCAAATCTGGTCAGTAAACATGCTCATTCCTGAGTTGTTATTGCTTTCAAGTCTTTTTAGTAGACAAGCGCTAAGGAATCTGTATTAAAACACCCATAAGTTCATTGTAAGATTTCCAATTCCAATTTAAATTTAATAGGGTTTTTACTTCACTTAAAAAATTATACATTTGCTTCTTTCCTTTTCGGTGAAAATCTTAATTCCTAATAACAAGATATTTTTATAGCTTTATCTTCTATATATATAATGTATAAGTATAAATAGTTAAAAATAATAATACCAATACTACCACTAACCATTAGATTACTAAATTAAGTTTCAGGTTTTGTGGGTTTTTTTTTTTTTTTTTGCCCTTAGAAATAACTCATTAAATAAATATGGCCCAAATACTGTGTCTTAAAGCCATTTGAGTTATTTCTTTTTTCTGTGTGGTAAATTATCTTTTCTAATGACTTATACAACACAACTAATGAGTCCTCATTATACTTGAAAAAGCAAGGTTTTCATTCTAATAGACCTGGTTCCTCTAGGGGAGGGGTGCTGGAGATTAGAGTTGTGTTCTAAATTAATTAGTTGAAGCAACAAAAACCAGAGGAAAATCTGTTATGTAAATACGTGGTCACAATGGACTTTATCTTGAAGAAACTTGTCAGGGAGTGAATAGTAGATGCAGAATTTTTCTGCCAATGTGAGTTAGTGGGCTGCCTGCTTCTGTACATTTTTAAATATGATCCCTTAGCAACCTATGGACAATACCAGATTTCCTATCACCTACTTGATTTTCAGGTCATTTTTGGTATAAGCATATACTCAGTAGAGAGTTAAGAAAGAAGTTGGATTAGAGCCAAAGGCAGTTGCTTTTCACCATTGTTGAAAGTGGGGATTAAGAAATCCTGCTGCTTCAATAGTGTTTCTTTTGAGTACGATTGGAGTAGTAGGAGTGAAAGAAAAGGCAGATTTAGGGAAAGGAGATGGAAAGATAGGAAGAGGGATAGGAAGATAAAGATTATAATAGCTCTTCTCTCCTATACCAGACACAGTGCTAGGCATTTAAATTAATTTAAACAACTCTCAGAATGCAACTTTCACATGATCTCTGTAGGATGAACTGAAGGCTGTGTATATCAACACAATTTTAGCAAGAGGTTTTAGTTTCTTCTTAGGTCTGGTATAATGCAGTGATCTGTTGATTAAAACATTTTATTAGACTAAATGTGTACTTTGGTTTGAGGTTGAGACCAAGTTTTTCACTCAATGTTTTTGTAGAGAAATAATTAGGAACATCAGTATTATCATCACTTTTCATTTTGTTTTCTCAAGCCTGCTACCTAGGGCCTGGCACATAATAAGGGCTCAATAAATGTTTGTTAAGTGATTAAATCACTTGATTATTTTTCATTCCTTCCAACCCTAGATGGAATGGAGAAATAAAAATATATTATGAAATTTTATATGGGCAAACAATTTGTATAAGGAAATATAGTGAATGGAAATGCCATAAATGTTGAAATAAGCCTAACCACTCTACGGTAGTAAAAGGAAAAATCAGGAAAATATGTGGATAATATAGTAAGGTTTCAGGGCTAAAAGGAGCTTTAGAAATCATCTGAATCTTCATTTTGTAGATGAGGACTATGAGGATCAGACATGGTTGCGACTTGTGCAGAGCCACACTCATGGTTAGGGGAGTCAGCTGATCCTGGTTTTCTAATTTCTTCCTCCAGGTGCATACCCTACCCTTACATCGCACCCAATGCCCAACAAAGACAGAGAGTAGGACTTCCATGTTCGTTGAATCCCAAGCAATTACTTTGAGAACCCTGAAAGAAATCATTTTGGGACATTTACCTGAGATAAGAATGAAGCCCATAATGCAATTCAGAAAACAAACAAGGGAGTTTAGCAGATCACATAAGCCTGTTTACATTGAGAACCAGATAGAGAACAGTTCCTCAAGAGACTAGATAGAGGCTGCAATATTAGGGACATTTCTGTAGTGATGACATAAAACTATTGGGATGTCTGGGAGCGAGTGAGTGTTCCATCCCACTGAGAGATTGGATAGACTGGGTCTATTTTCAATTCTCCTCATTTTCATTATCTGTGTTTGGGATGGACAATCACAATCGTAATGATTTCTTTTTGGGGTAAGGGTGGAGGGCAAACCTAATGATGTCACCAGAGAAAGCACACAGAGAGTATTTACCATCCTGGAGATCAGTCAACTGAAAATTTTGCTAGCACATCAGTCCTAGGGTGATGAGCTCTGTGGGAGCTGAGAGTCGCAATGAGTTGTGCCAGCTACCCACTGAGGGTGACAGTTTAAAAACAATGGACTGAAAAATGTTGTAAATTTGAAAAACAATGAACTGCCTGGTGTCAGTGTTTAGAGATTGATGGGACTGGTGCCTGGAAAGCCAGATAGAAGGAGTATAGAAATTCACACTATTTTAACATTCAAAGCATCCCTTGAAATGATTCATTAAGAGCCATATAGATATAAATGCATATCTTTGTATACAGATTTATATGCATTTGTACACATACACACATGCACATTATTTATATTATTCTCTCTCTGTGTTTAAAATGCTCAGGAGTTGAAACTTGTTTGGAAATATTCAGTCAAGCGCAATGTTTCCTTTTGCAATATGCAGCAAGTAGCTCATGCTGCCTTTAACTTTCTTTTTCCTTCCTCCCTATATAATTAAAGGTGAAGGGCAAGCAGGAGAGAGAATTTTTACTTATGCTGGTGCTCTCCTGAGTGCTGCTCCATGTGGCCATACAGGCTCTGCATTGCACAACATATAGATTATGATGTGGATGGCGCCTTCCAAAGTGGTGTGACAAGGCTGTCAGTCCAGTGCTGTAGCCAGATGGGAATTTGGGGTTTGAAAGTGTGTTAGTTAACTATTGGTACTTGATATCCCAAAACTTTGGGTTTAAAATAATCGTCCTTTATTATATTTCATGAGTTAAAGGATCAGCTGGGAGGTTCTGCTGACGGTCTCTGCTCTGCATCTCTGTGGTCAGCTGGTGAATACGCTGGTGGCGGTGGGTCTAGGATGACCTTGACAGGGACAGTTCATTTGTCCTCCATGAATTTTTCACATCCTCTAACAGGCTAGCTAAGGCTTATTCTCATGTTAGTGGTAGTTAATGTGCGAGTGCTTTTTCACTTTTTCATCTCTGGGATATGGTTTGGATGTTTGTCCCTTCCAAATCTCATGTTGAAATGTGATTCCCAATGTTGGAGGAGGGGTCTGGTGGGAGGTGATTGGATCATGGGGGCAGATCCCTCATGAATGGCTTAGCACCATGTCTGTGGTGATGAGTGAGTTCTTGCTCAGTTAGTTCATGTGAGATCTGGTTGTTTAAAAGCGTGTGATACCTTTGCCCTCTCTCTCTTGCTCCCACTCTTGCCATGTGACATGCTGGCTCCTTGTTGCCTTCCACCATGTTTGTAAGTTTCCTGGGACCTCACTAGAAGCAGATGCTAGCACAATACTTTCTGTAAAGCCTGTAAAACCATGAGCCAATTAAACCTCTTTTTAAAATAAGTTACCCAACCCCAGGTAGTTCTTTATAGCAATGGAAGGACAATCTAACACACTCTGCTTTGTCAAGTTTGCTGCTTTTTCATTGGCCAAAGCAAACCGCATGGTGAAGTCCAAAGTCATGTGGGAAGGTAGTTCCAAAGGGTGTGGATACAGAGAGAAATGAAAAATTGAGACTCTTAATTAAAGAGTCTTAATTAAAGAGTTAAAGCAGTCTAATACAGAGGGTGAGTTAGCAAACAAAAGGCTCAAAGAGAGGATCATGAATGTTGCTCTGGTTTGAATATCCCCTCCAAAACTCAAGTTGAAATTTAATTGCTATTGTGATGGTATCAAGAGGTAGGACCTTTAAGAGGTAATTAGGTTATGAGGGTGGAACTGTTGTCATGAGAATAGGTTAGTATTGCTGGAGTGGGAATCTGATAAAAGGATGAGGTTCAGCTCCCTTTTTCTTTCTGTCTCATGCGCTGTCATCCTCTCTTGCCATGTGATGCCTTCTGCCATGGGATAACACAACAAGAAGACCCTCACCAGATGCAGCCCCTTGATCTTGGGCTCCCCAACCTCCAGAACCATGAGCCAAATAAACTTCTATCATTTATTAATTATCCAGCCTGTAGTATTCTGTTATAGCAGCAGAAAACAGACTAAGACAAATATCAATAGTCATTGTTATTCAAACAGTACTATTTTTCTTTGAAGTTTGTATTTATTCGTTTATTAATCCATCCAGCTTTTATCAGGTCTACCACATTTAGACACTATTCTAGAGACTAACTTTGTGCTTAAAATGGTTACCTGGTGAAACAGGCTTTTCTTTGAGCTCCACGTCTTCTATTTCTTCTCTCATCTCAGATATGAAGGGGGTATTTTGTGAAATGAAATATCAGAAGCTTGCTCTATGAAGCAGTTCATGTTAACTCAAGAAAGATTGAAAAGTCTTGAAGCTTGCTCATCAGAAACATTGCCTCACCTGTGAGGAGCTGGGACTCAGAAAGAGGGAAAGGAAATAGAAAGAGGCCAAGGAGATAGGGGTAGAGGAGAGAAGGAGGGAAAAGGGAGCAAGTCCAGAGAGAAAGAGAGAGAGAGAGAGAATTTAGATGCTTGTCTCGGGTGAACTGATTGAACTGAGGGTGATAGCAAAGACATTTTACATCTTCCTCTGGGTTTTGTGTGTGTGCATAACTGGCTAATTCTTTTTTGTAATGGCTTGTCCTAATGTTGTCTCCCGGATACTGTGGGGGGTAAGTAAAGAATTTCATTATGTAGAAATATGGAAGAAGAATAATCATTTATCCTTCTCTAATCTTGCCTTCAGGACTACCCAATCTTCTCTTTATTCTTGTCATGTGCTAGTCACCATTACCTTCTTTTTGGCTTCGGGAGCCTCCCCACTAACCTGGACTTCAATTATTAATCATTTAAATGTTGCATTTTGTGGAATTCTGGAAGTCTCCTCTTTTTTATCATGATTCTTCCACAACATTTCCACATTCTAGCTCCCAGGATATAGTTTGATTCTAACTTCATCCATTCATGGAACATTTAGAGAGCTCCATTGTTCATCCATTCATGGAACATTTAGAGAGCTCCATTGCTCATGCATGACAGTGTAGTTACAAACAATATTATGAAGATAATAATTGAATACTTACTATGTGTAAGACCTTAGTGTAGCACATTTACTTGTGTAAACTTTATTTCGCAACAATATCATTATTATCCTCATTTTACAGATGAGAAAATGGAAGCATAAAGAGATCAAATCACTTGCTTGAAATAACAGAATTGGGAATTGAATCCAAGTGGGTAGGCATAACTACACTGGATAAATAAGGCCCATTTCTGCCCTCAGGGAGTGATGATACCTTCATTTTCTTCCTTTGTTACTAGCCTCTTACTGCTTCAAACATTTTTGGCCTTCATCCATTCTTAAGAACATTTCCTTGACTTTTCAAAGTTAGCTGTTTAATATTTCTATGCTATTTTAATTCCTGTTTTTACTGTTTTCCTTCCTCTTGTTCTCACATCCTCTGAGACAATGCTCTTTTCATTACCTTGACTTTTACTTTGATCTTCGTCTGTGCTAGCTCCTTTCCCTCAATAAACAAACAGGCTGAGCATTGACAAAATCCAATTATCCTCTAACTTGTACTTCCTTGAAGCACAAAATTAAAAAAACTGTAGATCTTTAATAATCCACCTCTCGATGGGCTCTTCTCTCATGGCGTCCCTGAAACCAATGTCTTTCCCATCATGGCCGTCCTTCACTTCTCTGAATATGCTCTCCTACTTCTCTGAGTGTGCTTTTCTGTCACCACAACTGAACTTTACTCTGTCTCCTCTTGTTCTTGTTCATACAGGGGCATTGCCCCGTGTTCTGTCCTGTAGGCTTGTCTCTAATCTTTTTACCTTCTTTCTCAGTGATAGGGTGGCCATAGAACTTACTGCTCAAACTGGGACAATATTGTCTGGGACAAATGCCAAACTGGATGTTGCCAAACTGGGCAACCAGAGTAAACCAGGACTGCGATCTTTCCCAAACCTTCCTCAGTTCTACATTTCCAACCCTTGGCTGGTGGTTTCTACTTGTGTGTTCGGGGCTTTCAGCTTTAGATATCCTAACTTATACTCTTTTTTTTTTTCTTTTCTAATCCACAATTCCTAAATTCCCGACTTCTGAGGGAGCTGCCATCCTGCAGTGCCTGAGATGTGACAACCTGGGTCATTTCTGAATGTCTCTCATACACACTGTCCATAGCATCAGTCTTCAGGTCTATTGATTTGGCTTTTATAATGTTTCACTTCATTCCTTCTTTTTGATTTTCAGTGCTGCTATTTAGTTCAGGCCTTTATCACTGCAAGCTGGGATTACTGTGGTAGTCTGATCCCAACCAACTTTTTATCTGTATCTTCTCCTACTTGTTCTAGAACTCTATGCATATCTAATATAGACCCTTTCCTGTCTCCTGTCCTGCATGGATTACTTTGGCTTTTGTTTGAATATGATGTGTCTTTATATGAATGTCTTTGAGTTTGTCCTACTTGAAGTTCATTGAGCTTCTTGGATGTGATTAATGTATTTTTCATCAAATTTGGAAAATTTTTGGTCATTAGTTCTTTAAATATTCATTCTTTTTCTTGCATCCCTCTGTGTAGGGAAAAGAAAGAGAGATCAGACTGTTACTGTGTCTATGTAGAAAAGGAAGACATAAGAAACTCCATTTTGATCTGTACCCTGAACAATTGTTTTGCCTTGAGATGCTGTTAATCTGTAACTTTAGCCCCAACCTTGTGCTCACAGAAACATGTGTTGTATGGAATCAAGGTTTAAGGGATCTAGGGCTGTGCGGGATGTGCCTTGTTAACAATATGTTTGCATACAGTAAGCTTGGTAAAAGTCATCGCCATTCTCCATTCTCGATAAACCAGGGGCACAATGCACTGCAGAAAGCTGCAGGGACCTCTGCCCAGGAAAGCTGGGTATTGTCCAAGGTTTCTCCCCACTGAGATAGGCTGAGATATGGCCTCGTGGGATGGGAAAGACCTGACTGTCCCCCAACCCAACACCCGTGAAGGGTCTGTGCTGAGGAGGATTAGTAAAAGAGGAAGGCCTCTTGCAGTTGAGATAAGAGAAAGGCCTCTGTCTCCTACATGCCCCGGGAATGGAATGTCTCGGCATAAAACCTGATTGTACATTCGTTCTATTCTGAGATAGGAGAAAACAGCCCTGTGACTGAAGGTGAGACATGCTGGTGGCAATGCTGCTCTGTTACTCTTTACTCCACTGAGATGTTTGGGTGGAGAAAAGTGTAAATCTGGCCTACTTGCACATCCAGGTATAGTACCTTCCCTTGAACTTATTTGTGACACAGATTCCTTTGCTCACGTTTTCTTGCTGACCTTCTCCCCACTATCACCCTATTCTCCTGCTGCTTTCCCCTTGCTGAGATAGTGAAAATAGTAATCAATAAATACTGAGGAAACTCAAGAGACCAGTGCTGGTGCAGGTCCTCTGTATGCAGAGCGCTGGTCCTCTGGGCCCACTGTTCTTTCTCTATACTTTGTCTCTGTGTCTTATTTCTTTTCTCAGTCTCTCATCTTGCCTGATGAGAAATACCCACAGGTATGGAGGGGCTGGCCCCCTTCACTTCTGAGATTCTCATTATTAGTATATGGCTATATTTGATGGTATTCTATAGGTATCTGAAACTTTTTATATTTATATTATTTTTCATTTCTCTTCCTCAGAATAGAGAATTTCAACTGACCTGTCTTCGGGTTCACAGATTCTTTATTCTGCTGGGTCAAATTTGCTATTAAGCCTTTCTAGTGAATTTTTCACTTTAGTTTTTGTACTTTTCTCTTTTTAAACTTTTCTTTTAGGTTCAGGGGTACATGTGCAGGTTTGCTATATAGGTAAACTCATGTCATGGTTGTTTGTTGTACAGATTATTTTATCACCCAGGTACTGAGACTAGTATCCAATAGTTACTTTTTCGGATCTTCTCTCTCCTCCACCCTCGGCCCTCAAGTAGGTCCCAGTGTCTGTTGTTCCCTTCTTTGGATCCGTGAGTTCTTATCATTTAGCTCTCACTTATAAGTGAGAACATGCAGTATGTAGTTTTCTGCTCCTGCATTAGTTTGCTAAGGATAATAGCCTCAGTTCCATCCATGTTCCTACAAAAGACATGATCTGTTTCTTTTTTATGGCTGCATAGTATTCCGTGGTATATATGTATCACATTTTCTTTATCCAGTCTGCTATCGACAGGCATTTAGGTTGATTCCATGTCTTTGCTATTGTGAATAGTGCTGCAGTGAACATTCACTTTTTGTGTCTTGAAGGTAGAATGATTTATATTCCTTTGGGTATATACCCAGTAATGGGATTCCTGGGTCAAATAGTAGATCTGTTTTTAGCTCTTTGAGGAATTTCAACTTTGCTTTCTACAATGGTCAAACTGATTTACACTCCCGCCAATGGTGTATAAGTGTTCAATATGGCCATTTTAATGATATTGATTCTTCTGATCCATGAGCATGAAATTTTTTTCTGTTTGTTTGTGTCATCTCTGATTTCTTTGAGTAGAGTCTTGTAGTTTTCATTGTAGAGATCTTTCACCTCCCTGGTTATCTGCATTCCTAGGTATTTTATTCTTTTTGTGGCAATTGTGAATGGGATTGCATTCCTGATTGGCTCTCTGCTTGCCTGTTATTGGTATATAGGAATGCCAGTGATTTTTGTACATTGATTTTGTATTCTGAAACTTTACTGAAGTTGTTTATCAGCTTTTGAGCTGAGACTATGGGGTTTTTCTAGATATAGAATCATGTCATCAGCAAACAGGGATAGTTTGAGTTCCTCTCTTCCTATTTGGATGCTCTTTATTTCTTTCTCTTGCCTGATTGCTCTGGCCAGGACTTCCAATAGTATGTTGAATATTTGTGGTGAAAGAGAGCATCCTTGTCTTGTGCCAGTTTTCAAGGGGAATGCTTGCAGCTTATGCGCATTCAGTATGATGTTGACTGAGGATTTGTCTTAGATGGCTGCTATTATTTTGAGGTATGTTCCTTCAATATATAGTTTATTGAGAGTTTTTAACATGAAGCGGTGTTGAATTTTATTGAAAGCCTTTTCTGCATCTACTGAGATAATCGTGTGGTTTTTGTCTAATGCGATGAATCACATTTGTTGATTTCTGTATGTTGAACCAACCTTACATCCTGGGGATGAAGTCTACTTGATCATGGTGGATTCGCTTTTCGATGTGCTGCTAGATTCACTTTGCAAGTATTTTATTGAGGATTTTTGCATTAATGTTAATCAATGATACTGCCCTGAAGTGTTTTTCTTTTTTATTTGTGTGTGTGTGTATGTCTGCCAGGTTTTGTCATTTCTGATTGTTTATTTGGATCCTCTCTCTTTTCTTTTTAGTCTACCTAGTGACCTATCTACTCAAGTATTTTTTTTTTGCAAAATACCAACTCCTAGATTTGTTGATCTTTTGAATGGTTCTTCATGTCTCGATCTTCTTCAGTTCAGCTCTGATTTTGGTTATTTCTTGTATTCTGCTAGATTTGGGGTGGGTTTGCTCTTGCTTCTCTACTTCTTTTAGTTGTGGTATTAGGTTGTTGTTAACTTGAGATCTTTCTAACTTTTTAATGTGGGCATTTAGTGCTATAAATTTCCCTCTTAACACTGCCTCAGCTGTGTTCCAGAGATTCTGGCATGTTGTATCTTTGTTCTCATTAGTTTCAAAGAACTACTTGATTTCTCCCTTAATTTTGTTAGTTACCCAAAAGTCATTCAGTAGCAGGTAGTTTAATGTTCATGTAATTACATGGTTTGGGTGATTTTTTTAAGTCTTGATTTCTATTTTCATTGCACTGTTGGTCCAAGGATGTGTTTGGTATGATTTCAGTTCTTTTGCATTGGCTGAGGATTATTTTATGTCTGATTGTGTGGTTGATTTTAGAGTGTGTGCCATGTAGCGATGCGAAGAATGTATAGTCTGTTGTTTTTGGGTGGAGTGTTCTGTAGAGGTCTATCAGATCCATTTAGTCCAAATATCTTTGTTAATTTTCTGCATCAATGATCTTTCTAATACTGCCACTGGGGTGATGAAGTCTCCCACTTTAAAGAGACATCAGATTTCCCAGATTTTGCTTTTAAGTTTTTTTCAGCTTTTTATTTGTCTTGTTATTGTTACCCATGGCAGTTATAATGCTAAACAATTGCCACTGATTATTTTTGATTGATGTTGCAAGCGGAAAGGCTATTTTCACTTAATGACCTCTGAGTCAGGTCAAATAAAGATGAACCTTGGAAGTGGGGGCTTCCAGGGAACTTCTAGACAGATCAAATAGTGGGATGTGACTTTTGGACAACCCTAAAATATTCTGTTCCTTCCAGTAGGTGCTGGGTGACTGTTTTTCATCACTATTGTGATTGTGAGGCTGTTGGTTTTCAAGGCTACTAAAGAGCAGGGGTGGGGGGAATGAGACGTGGGTACATTAGGAAAACGATGAAACTCCTTGTTCTTACCAAGATTCAACCACTTTTCTTGAATAAACACTTTTTGGATTGTTACAAGCCTTTTACTATTTTCTAGAGTTCTTAGAAAGTTGATTTTGATAATTTTTCTAGTATTCTCATTACTTTTATGGGAATAGCAGTTTTTTGGAGGTCCTTATTTCATCATTCTAAAACATAGAATCACTGTATGGAATACTTTGACTTTCAGTTTCTACTTAACAAAATCTTATTCATTAATACTGAATTTCTAAGCACTTCTCTCACCCTAACAGCTTATTTCTATAGTGAATTATGTATAGCACTTACATCATTTTTCTTAGATGTAGGTGCTCATACAAATAACCCCCAGAGATCTGTATTCTGGACATCTATGGGGGGCCCAAGGATCTGCATTTTAAACAAGTTCTAGTGTATTTGGGATGCTAGTGGCTCATGGACCAAATTTTAAGAAATGTCCATCTAAATGATATTCACAATACTTACCGTATACCAAATTTATATTACCTATATATCTCTAGTTATTATTAATATGATTTTTGCATATCCCTATCTTCCCTACTGGAATAATAACTCTTCATGGACAGAAGCAATTCCTGTACTCTGTGAATCCCCAAGGGCTTCAATTTTATACAAATATGTAAAATATAAATAAATATAGTCATATTTGCTGAATGAATCAATAAGTAAGAGCATTGTTTTCTCTTGCTTCTCTAGCTCTAGAGCATTGGGCAAATATATTCCCAATTACGAACTGCTGATTGACCAAAAAAACCTTTTGGAGTTTGAGAACTCATTGGTAAATTGAAAACTGCCAGCAAGAAACTAAGAAGGCACTTAAGTTTGCAAACATTTAAACTTAAAAGCATCACCTCAATTGTTTTCACAAAAAGTGCTAAGTAGTCAAACTCCAGGAAAATGTGTAAATGAAAAAACTTTCATCTTGAACTCTTTGAGAGAAAGGATAGAAAACATTAAACTGCATAAAGACACACACACACACACACACACACACATACATATATATATATATATACTGTAAGGTATTCATTTCTTCCTCACTGGAAATGATGATTTTAGGTGAGTGAAATGTCAGCAGTTTTGTCATCATTCATCTTTTTAGTCTCAAAGACAATAATTTACAGACTTTCTCTGCCATATGGCCATCTGTCTCTTGTGTACAAAATAGGTATGGGTTGCCAGGACTGGTGAGTGTGGCTCAGACACAGACAGTGGTGTTGTCTCTGGTCTCCGATGGTCTCTGGTCCTGCTGGAGTGTGGAGTATTTCCTGGTTGGTGAATTAACATTCTCTTGCTTGAGAAGCTGTGAGATTTTAAAAAAATATTCTGGAAGAGAAAGGTGTGGTAGGATATTAGACTGCATGGGCACCATTCCAGTTCTCTGCCAGAGAGAAGTAGATTGTTGAGCTGTGAGCTCAACAAGTCTTCAGTAGAATTCAGTTAATTGGCTTTCTCAAATGAAAGGAGCTCGTTAGAAATTGGTTAGGTGGTCACAGGCTCTCTCTCAATGTATTATATAAGTAGATCTTAGTTTTTGGCATATTTAAGATGATAGCAGTAAAAAAAATCATAACCTTTCTTTTCTCTTTTCTTTCTTTCTTTCTTTCTTTCTTTCTTTCTTTCTTTCTTTCTTTCTCTCTTTCTTTCTTTCTTTCTTTCTTTTTCTTTCTTTCTTTTCTCCCTCTCTCCCTTTCTCTCTCTCTCTCTTCCTTTTTCTTTCTTTTTCTTTTCTTTCTTCTTTTTTCTTTCTCTCTTTCTTTCTTTCTTTTTCTCCTTCTTTCTTTCTCTCTTTCTCCCTTTCTTTCTCCTTCTCTTTCTCCCTGTCTTTCTCCCTCTTTCTCTCTCTCTTTCTTTCTTTCTTTCTCTCTTTCTTTCTTTCCTTCCTTCCTTTCCCCTCCCTCCCTCCCTTTCTCTCTCTTTTCTTTCTTTCTTTCTTTCTTTCTTTCTTTCTTTCTTTCTCTTTCTTTCTTTCTTTCTTTTCTTTTTTCTTTCTTTCTTTCTCTCTCTCTCTTTCTCTTTCTCCTTTCTCTCTCTCTCTCTCTTTCTCTCTCTCTCTCTCTTTCTCTCTTTCTTTCTCTCCTTCTTTCCTTCTTTCCTTCTTTCCTCTTGCTCTGCTGCTCAGGGTAGAGTGCAGTGGCATGACCTCAGCTCACTCAAACCTCCACCTCCCAGCTTCAAGCGATTCTCCTGCCTCAGCCTCCCGAGTAGCTAGGATTACAGGTGCACACCACCACACCCAGCTAATTTTTGTATTTTTTAAGTAGAGACGGGGTTTCGCCATGTTGGCCAGACTGGTCTCGAACTCCTGACCTCAGGCAATCTACCCTCCTCGGCCTCCCAAAGTGCTGGGATTACAGGGATGAGCCACTGTGCCCAGCCAAAAAACCATAATATTTCTAAGTTGTGTTCATGCTAAACATGGTTAGAAATAGGGAGTCTCAATTGTATGATTCAGGAAGCAGAGGGTAACATCATGGGGAGTTTGTTTATTAATTGATAAAAACTCTATTTTGATACAATTGATATATAATAAACCGCATATAATAAACTGCATATATATATAAAATAAACAGCATTATTTTAAAGTATACAATTTGGTAAGTCTTGACATATGTTTATACCAAGGAAGCCATCACTAAAATCAAGATAGTGACCATATTCCTACCCCTAGAAGTGCCCATGCTCCTTTGTAATTCTTCCAAACTGTTTCTTTCTTCTTTTTTTAGCTTTTTCTTTCTTCTTTTTCTTTTTCTTTCTTTTTTTTAGCTTCAGGAAGCTACTGATCTGCATTCTGTCACTATAGATGAGTTGGCATTTTCTTGAATTTTACAGAAATGGAATCATAGAGTGTGCACTCTTTTTTGGGGGGTCTGGATTTTTTCACTCAGAATAATTATTTTGAGATTTCTTCATGTCACAGAGTTTATCAATAGTTCATTCCTTTTTTTTTTCCTTGAGTAGTTGTATTAGTCAAGGTTCCCCAGATAACTTGGAGATTTATTATAAGGAATTGGCTCACAAGACTATGGAGGCCAACAAGTTCCAAGTTTTGCAATCAGTAAGCTGGAGACACAGGAGAACTGATGCTATAGTACCAGTCCAAATGCTGGCAAACTTGAGACCTAGCAAGAACGGATGTTTCTGTTTGTGTCTGAAGGCAGGAAAAAACCAAAGTTCCAATTCAGGGCAGCCAGGCAGGAGGAGCTCCCCTTACTTGCAGGAGGAGAGGATGATCCCTTTTGTTCTAGCCAGGCCTTCAACTGATTGAATGAGGCCCATCCAAATTAGGAAGGGAAATTTTCTTTACTTAGTTTACTAATTAAAATGTCAGTCTCATCTAAAACACCCTAAAAGACACTTGCATAATAATGTTTAACCAAATATCTGCGCACCTCATGTATAGTCAAGTTGATACATAAAATCAGCCATCATAAGCCTACCCATTGTTAACTTGGCACCCATACGCATTTTTAAAGTCATACTTAATCTCCAAATGCATACGATAACAGGGTCATAGTTACACCAAATATGATACAACTACTCTGTGTACAATTGAAAATGCCCTAACTCTTTCCCAGAAGAGGAGGTAGTCTTTGAGTGATGGTTACTCTTTCCCTGGTATCTCGTAACTTAAATACTATGATATAAAATTAACTATACTTAAATACTATTCCATAAAGTCGATACATCTTACGTTACACAGTAAGGGAATAAATAGAGGGAATAAAACAAAGATATTTTATGCACACACACATACTCATAACAAAATAAGGAGAAAAGACTCATGACAATTTTAGTCCTCATTTTTATTCTGAAGTCCATTTTGCTGACTCCACACATAACCTCCATTATGGCCACTTTCTTTATGAGCTCATTGGGTGAGGACAGGGGTGGGTGGGGAAAGAAGCTGATTGCTATCCACAGAATGGGCCATTCTATCCACTTGATTATGAAAATTCTCCTCTGCTGAGGTCACACTTGGGTGAGCATTCACGTGGGTCACATATATCTTTATATTTTTTACCCATTCAGAAAGGTATATCCACATACCTCTTCCCTCATATCTTTGTGACCAGTTTTCCAATCACATTTTTTCTAAGTCTCTGACCATCCAGCCAAATCACTGGCTATAGCCCATGAACTGGTATACAATGGCATATTAATTCATTTATTGTAAGTACAAGCTTATAGTAATCCACTGTCATTTTAAGCAAAGTGCACAACCAGGTGCACTGCCCAAATTTCTTCCCACTGGAAGGATTTCCCTTCACTACCATTCTTCAGGGGTATCCCAGAAAGTGGCTGTAGTGCTGTGGCTGTCCACTTTTGAGTGGCGCCTGCATATCATGCAGAACAATCTGTAAGACAGGACTGAGTCTTCTCTTTCTCTGTTAACTGATTGTAGGAAACCCCTTTTGAGGCCATAAGTGCAGGTGGGAGAGAGAGACAGGAGTGGGGACCATAAGCATTTAGGCCACTTTTTCATGCAACATTTTTGTGCCATTAGGGCTTGCTTGAGGCTGATCACTTATATGCCATTTCCATTTGATGACTGAGTGTTCCTATGCATGCCTATTTTTATGGTTTGGTAGGTCAGATAATACCCAATTCATGATGGGCAGCTTAGGTCACGTGGTAACTTGATGGCTCATGTCAAGTTTCAGTCTCTACTCAGGCCCAGTAGCAGTCCAAGGGCTGTTTCTTAGAAGGAGAGTTGTTATCTATGGATGACAGTAGGATCTTTCTCTAAAATTCCAAAGTCACGATCTGTGATTCACATACAGGGCCCTGGCAAAGCCTCCAAACGGCATCCCTGTCTGCCACTGACTCAAGCACCACTCCATCTGCAGATCATATGGCCTAAGTAGCACAGCAGCCTGCACAGCAGCCTAGACCTATTACAGAGTCTTTTCTTGTTCTGGGCCCTGCTCAAAACTAGCAGCTCTTTGGGTAATTTGGTTAAATGGGCCAGAGTAACACACCCAAGTGAGGGATATGTTGCCTCCAAAATCCGAAGATGCCTACTAGGTGTTTTTCCTCTTTCTTGGTTGTAGGAGGGGCCACATGCAACAATTTATCCTTTACCTTAAAAGGGATATCTTGACATGCCCCACACCTCTGGACTCCTATAGAAATGTGACTGAGAGAGAAGACCCATAAATTTTAGTTGGATTTATTTCCCACTTTATGACACACAAATGTCTTACCAATAAAAGTCTAGAATAGTTGCTACTTATTGCTCACTAGGTCCAATCAGCATAATGTCGTCAATGGAATGAATCAGTGTGATATCTTGTGGAAGAGAAAGTGATCAATATCCCTGTGAAGTAAATTATGACATGGGGCTGAAGAATTGACACGCCCTTGAGGCAGGACAGTGAAGGTGTATTGCTGGACTTGTCAGCTGAAAGTAAACTTCTTCTGGTAGGCTTTATGGACAAGGATGGAGAAAGGGCATTTGCAAGACCAGTAGCTAAATAACAGGTACCAGGGGATGTGTTAATTTGCTCGAGCAATTAAACATCTGGTACAGCAGCTACAATTAGTGTCACCACCTGGTTAAGCTTGCAATAATCCACTGTCATTCTCAAGCATCTGTCTTCTGTACAAGCCAAATAGGAAAGTTGAATGGGGATGTGGTGGGAAACAACACCCCTGCAATTTTCAAGTCCTTGTAGTGGCACTAATCTCTGAAATCCCTCTAGGAGTGTAGTATAGTATAGTTTACTTTCTAGGTAGATGCAGTTCTAATGGCTTCCACTTGGCTTTTCTCATCATAATAGCACTCACTCTACAGGTCAATAAATCAATGTGGGGATTCCTCCAGTGGCTCTGCCTATTTCAATTATGCATTCTGGAACTGGGGAAATAACCACCGGCTGGGTTCAAGGATCCACTGAACCTACTGTGAGATGGACCTGAGCTAGAACTCTGTTGATCACCTGACCCCCACAAGCCTCTACTCTGACTGGTGGGCCACAGTAATGTTTTGAGTCTCTTGGAATTAGTGTCAGTTCAGAGCCAGTGTCCAATAGTCCCCAAAAGGTCTGATTATTTCTTTTCCCCAAATGCGCAGCACCCAGGTAAAGCATCCTATGTTCCTTTGGGGAAGGCTTGGAGAAAGATTAACAGAATAAATTTTTTTGCAGTGTTTTAAGGTCTTTCTTCAAGGGGGCCTGGCCTTCTCTACATTCAAGGGGTTCTGGGTCTGTAAACTGACTCAAGTCTGGGAATTGATTGAGGGGCCCTGACACTCAGTTTTTATGATTTGAATGAGACTTCTATTCACTTAGCCTAGAACTTTTCTGCTCATACAGATCAAGCAAGAATTTAGTAGACTTCCTATCTACTTCACTTCTGGGAACATGATGATCAACTAGACAATGTCACAGTCTGTGTGAATCAGACCATTCTGATTGCTGCTTCAACTCAGCTGTCCATTATGGTAACCACACTAACCTTGACTTGGTGAGTAAGTCCTGCCACTTGGCTCCTGCCACCCCTGGATGTAATTACTGTATGCATTTAGGTTTCCAGATTTAGTCATTCCAGTTCCCACTGTGAGTTCTGTCCTACAGAGAAGAGTAATCACAGAGATCTTCGAAGATGTTGGGCTCCTCTCATAAATTTATTTCTTGCAGTAGTGGTGCAAGTCATGTCTTCTGAATCCTCTGAGTATGACTGAGTATATCTTAAATGATAGTTCTACTGTAACATTCCAATCTGCCTAAGCCTTGAATCCCTTCCTCTATGTTAAACAAAGGCATGTCCAGCATTTCTGATTTGCTCACTGTGGGCCATCTTCTGATCCATATTTCAGCCAACCAACCAAAATGTTAGCACCATTTCTAGCCCTCAGAGGTGCAACATTAATTGTAGAATCTTTGCTTAGTGGGACCATATCAATAAATTTGGCCTGATCTAACTTATGAAAGTTGTCATATTCAGAATGGATTCACTTATGTTACAAAACAAAACAAAACAAAATGAAACAAAAACGACTCTGACAAATAGAGTGCAGAAGCCCATGAAGAGAAGGGTTCTCATGTGCAAATGCCCAATAACAAAAATATCAAAAAGGCTCTGCAAAAAGCGCAACCTTGCGCAAAGGCTACCATAACATTACACAAAAAATACTTCTATGAGAACATCTGTCCAGCCACTGCCTGTCCAACCTTGGACTGATGTTACCCCTTGTTATTGATCCTTGTAACCAAGTATAATCTTATCAAAACAACTATGTAATCCTTCTCATTTTTCCTTTAAAAACCTTTGTCTTCCTTTACCTCCCTGAATATACACACACATAGTTTATTATAGCTCATGTATTCACATTGCAATGCTCTATTCCTGAATAAATATCATTTTCTTTTAGAGAGCCTCTCTCTGTTTGTTATTTCAGGTTGACAAACTTTATGTTACTTTCACCATTATCTACCCCACTAATATCCATTCCCACACATGTTCCCCAGATTTCTACTCATATGAATTGGAAAACTCAAGTAGTTCTTTCGCAGTGTTGCAAACCTCTTCATGGGTCATATTTGTACCTCAACTTTAGGGACCTGCTTGAGTCTAGTTATAGGTCTAGAAGCAAAGGTAGGGTGGTGGGGGTGGGTCCTGAGGAGAATCAGTGTTGTCTTGCATTCTCCCGTAACAACTGCCCCAGGGGAAGTCATTACCATTTCCTCAGGCAATAAAGGGTTAGTCCCCTAACACTGAGGAGGAAAGACTGATATGCTGGGGGAAGAGAGGCCAATACCACTGGAGTGGAGAGACTCTGCCACTGGGTGGGGGTGTGTGCTGCCACTGAGTTTGAGAAGGCCACTTTTGCTGGGAGTGGTGAGGCCAATTTCACTGGTAAAGACTCATCAGCATTTAGGAGCTCAATGTCTTCAGCTTCATCAGGTTCTTCCCACACATCCCCATCACAACTATAAATCCAATTCTTTCCAAACCAATGCCCCCACTTTAATAGTAGTCACCCTGCAAGGATAAGAGTTTAACTTGCATTGCACTTCAGCCTATCACAGGATCAGGTTCTGCATTTGATTTTCAGCAATTTCAGCCCTGTGTCTATAGGAGATAAGGGACTCCCTCAGGGCACACATAGAAGGTCTTAGGTCATTTATACAGAGATCAACCTAGGAATTCAAATCCCTGAGCTCATCCTTTTCACTCACCACTTTGTCCAGCAACATTAGGAGCAACCAACCAACATCATTGTATTCATTAATTTTTAAAAAATGTTAAAAAATATATACAGGGTCACCCAGTTACTTGCTTCTTGTAAGTGGTTGTTTAGAGTTTCCAGTTGCAGATATTTTGAATGGTTTTATAAACAGTTCACACTACAGACTATCAGTGCTCTCTTTACTACTGGAAATAGAGTCATTAGCATCTTTAAATCTAAGCAGATTAGAGAGCCAATTACAGAAATCCTAGAGCTAGCTTAGAAAACTCATCCTTACAATTCTGTTTTTCTTGAACTATTCTCAGTACCACAATCTATATTAATCAGGGTTCTTCAGAGGAAAAGAACCAGAAGGGTCTATATGGATTTACAGGAAGAGATGTATTATGAGGACTGACTCAAGTGATTATGGGGGCTGAGAAGTTCTACAATTTACCATTTGCAAGCTGGAGGCCTAGGAAATCCAGTGATATACTTCCAATTCAAATCCCAAAGTCTGAGAACCCAAGGAGCCAGTGGCGTAAGTCCCAGTCCAAGTCCAAAGGCTCAAGAACTGGGGAGACAATGGTGTAAGTCCCAGTCCAGGTCTGAAGACCTGAGAAACAGGAGCACTGCTCTCTGAGGGCAGGAGAAGATGGATGTCCCAGTGAAGGAGACAGCAAATTCATCCTTCCTTTACCTTTTGTTCTATTCAGGCCCTTAACAGATAGGATGATGCCTAGCCTCATTTGGTGAGGATGATCTTTACTCACTCTACTGATTCAAATGTTAACCTCTTTTGGAAACACCCTCACAGATACACCAAGAAATAGTGTTCTACCAGCTATCTGGACAATCCTTATCCCACTCGATTTGACACCTAAAATTAACCACTGCAGTGGTCTGTAGTTTTTATCAGGTTTGAAACAATTTTGTCTACTATTTGTTCAATTTTTTTTTCCTCTAGCTTCTCCACTGCGGGATTCCACTTGAAACTTTCCCATAGCTCACTGATGCTGTGTTCATTTTTAAAAATTCACTTTTCTCTCTGTGTTTGATTCTGGATAGTTTCTATTTAGCTGTTTTCAAGCTTACTAAACCTTTTCTTCTGTGATGTCTAATTTGCCATTAATTTCATCCAGTGCATTTTTCATCTCAGACATTGCAATATACATCTACAGACATTCAGTTTGAATATTTTTAGATCTTCACTTCTCTACTTAACATTTTGAACATGTGGAATACAGTTATGATAACTTTGAAATGCCTTGTCAGCTAATTCTAACATATATGTTGATTTGGGTTTGGTTTTGATGGATTGTTCTTTTTCTTCATTTTTGGTTGTATTTTCCTAGTTCTTTACCTGTCTGGAAATTTTTTTCACGGGAAAGAAAATATTGTGACTTATACCTTGTTGGGTGCTGGATATCTTTTTGTTCCTATTAATATTCTTGAGTTTTGTTTATTGGCATAGTTAAGTTACTTGAAAACATTTGGTATTTTTTGGTCTTGCTTTTAAGGCTTGTTTTCAGGGATGGAGAAGTATTTAGTCTAGGGCTAACTATTCCACACTGTTGATGAAAGTGCCTTCTGTGTATACGTTACCCAGTGCCCTGAGAATCATAAGGTCTGGCTGGTAAGAATAGGCACCAATCCCACCATGTGTAAGTTCCAGACACGGTTACCTTTAATCTTTTCAGGTGATCTTTCCCTGGCAACCCAGGTAGTTTCTTCAGACACATGTACTGATCAGTACTCAGCTGAGTACTAGGGGGGGACCCTTTGCAGATATCTGGAATTATGTCTTTGTGCATCACTCTCCTTTCCAATGCTCTGTCCTTCAAACTCCAGCTGCCTCAGTCTCCCCACATGTCTAGCTCTGCCTCCTTATCTCAGGGAGTCTGCTAGGCTCTGTCCAGATTTCCCATCCTTGTGCTGGGGCCTGGAAACTCAGGCAGTGAGCTGGAGCAATCATATGTTTCATCTCAATGTCTTCTTTCAGTGACCAGTGTCCTTTGTTGCCTTATGTCCCATGTCTTAAAAAATTTAATTTCACATTCTTGTCAATTTTTGGAGTTAAGTGGGAAGGTAAATCTGGTCTCTGCTGTCTAATCTTGGCCAGCAGTTGGAGTCTCTGAGGAGTGTTTTCAAACATGAACTTGCTTCATTAGCCTTGTGACCAAACCTGAAGACTAGGTTACATGCAGCTCCTAAGTAGACCTTTTATTCTCTCAACATAATAATTCATTAATTTTTACTTTTATCATTTGACATCCACAGTTATCCTGATATTTTCCTGTCTTAATGAAATCAATTTGCTCTTTAGCAGGGGGCCAGTTGAGTGGATTCTACTTTTAATTGAAAAGATATTATTGTGGCCATTCTGAGAAGAAGAAAATTATTCTCTTTTTTGGAAGAACATCAATGTTTCACTGCCATTTAATATGTGGGAGTGAAAATCTATTCAGTTTACTGGCCTGAGTTGAAAGAGTTCACCTGTCACTAGAGAGTGGGAAATTATCCACTGGTTTAACTGAGCCCCCAGTTTTTCTGACTTTGTCTTTCTTGAATATTTCCCTCCATTTCTGAGAAGATAAAATGTTATTTTATCATACATCTGTTGTGGCAGAATGACATAAAAGAAAAAGCATCAGAGTGGGACTCAGGAGAGCTGATTTCTGTACCTACTTTTGCCCATTATTAGTCATTTAACCTTGAGCAAGCTAACAAACTTCTCTAAGTCTCACAATCTGTAAAATAAGGTTGATCACTAATTTCTAATATTCTAGGACATATCAGTGACTTTTTGGATCTATGGTTCAGAGTACAGATTTTTAAGAACACATACAAAAAAATAAGTCTTTTGACACATCATGAAGATGAACTAATTCCTTGGGTGAAGATGAATTAATTCCTTGGGCAATGTGGAGATACCCGCATGGTCAGCATCCTACTCAAAAGGCAAACAGGAAATTTGCAAAGCATTTCTATGACCTCACAAAGTTCCTTTTTGCCTCTTTCCAGTCAGTTTCTACTCCACTCCTCTTGAACTTTTTACAAATGTAATCATACAGTGCATTTGCTTTTGGGCCTGGCTTTGTTCACTGAATGTAATCCTGCTGTTGTATGTATCAGTAGTGCTTTCTTTTAAAAATTGCTGTTAGTGTTCCTTTGTATGAACATGCAATGATCTATTTACCTATTTACCAGTTGATCAGCTTTTGGGTTGTTTCTAGCTTTCGGCTATCGTGGTTATGAACATTCTTTTGTGTGTCTTTTGGTGGACACTTGTACTCATTTCTCTTGGGTAAATGCTCAGGGATGCAATTGCCAGCCCATAGGGAAGGTTCATGTTTGACTTTAGTAAATGCTGGCCTGGGCCTGATTTGAGGTTTTAAGTAGCTTTGGCATTCTCATTTTCCAAGAAAAGAATCACTTTGAAAGACTCACAGAAGCAGAGGGTTAGGAAGTAAGACATAAAGAAGAGACGTACAGAGTGATTTTGTTTAGGCTTAGTGTATGCTTGCTTGTTAAATGATGGCAGGTGAGAGGTCTAGGTCAGACAGGTAGGAGGGATCAAACTTGCAGAAAACGTAGGCTTGGATCCTCAGAGAGAGCCCGGGACATAAGCAGAGCCTATGGCAGTGCTGAGTGCATCTGAGAAATTCTTGCATAGGTTGAGGGGTGTGACTCTGTAAGGACTAAGATGGGGGTGGACCCGAGGGATACCCACATGGGCCCTGTTTAGTCTCCCAAGAGGAGAGCCATATGGTTTGGCTGTGTCCCCACCCAAATCTCATCTTGAATTGTAGCTCCCATCATTCCCACATGTTGTGGGAGGAACCCAGTGGGAGATAATTGAATCATGGGGGCAGTTTTCCCCATGCTGTTCTCATGGTAGTGAATAAGTCTCATGAGATCTGATGGTTTTATAAGGGGTTTCCCCTTTCCCTTGGCTCTGATTTTCTCTTGCCATGTAAGATGTGCTTTTGCCTTCCGCCATGATTGTGAGGCCTCCCATGCCATGTGCAACTGGCCACATGAGTCCATTAAACCTCTTTTTCTTTATAAATTACTCAGTCTCAAGTATGCCTTTATAAGCAGTGTGAAAATGGACTAACATAGAAAGATATGGGGAATGGAGTTCAAGTCAGAAACTGGAGCCACATTTCAGGGTCCAAAGCAGGGAGGCTGCCTCACACAGAACAGCTGGCTGCTCTATGCTCTGCCTTGCTTTCCTGTGGGGTATGGAAGTTCTGCATCTTTAATATGCAAAGGCACAGGATCTGTCCATTAGTATTTTTTGAAAGCCAAGGATACATAAAAGAAGAGGAAGAGAGATCAGAGCACCCTCCACTAGCTGAGAACAGTGTGAAGGCGGCCATTTGCAAGCCAAGGAAGAGAGCTCTCACCAAAACCTGACCATATTGGCAACCTCATTTCAGACTTGTAGCCTCTAGAACTGTGAGGTAACTTCTGTGGTTTAAGCCACGTAGTCTGTGGTACTTTGTTACGGCAGCCCTAATGAACATAGTCAGGGCTGAGAACTGCTGAGATGAGTGTGAGTTGCATACTCCGAGAGAGATGGGTTTGGCACAGAACCTCCAAACTGGTTTGCCAAAGCTCTGCAATTTATCCCAGGGGCTTAAAAATATGCCTGAATTGGTTCTAGGTGTGCCAAGGTATTGAGTTTCCTCTTAATCCTGGAGGTGGCTGGATTGCCAGAGTAGTTATTAATAACATTGTAAATAATGTTCTCTGTTTATTTTCAGTGTGTCAAACAAATGTTATCATTTTCTTTAGGTCCTGTGAAAGTGAAAAAGGGTGGAAGAAGTGAGAGCACTCACCCCTGCTGCTTAATGCGGAGCTTAGCCCTGTCACACAGGATTTCTAGCTGAGCACCAGGCCTGGTTATGTGTGTGTTGGCTGAGGTGGGGGAGTGAAGATCCCATTTCTATAATAATAAGCCAGAAGAATAATTGTATTTAGACTATTTGTACATTGAGTTGCTAAATGATGAGAGATGGGAAGTAGATGAAATTAGAAGTAACAGCTAAAAATGGTCAGCTGAGGTTAAGAAATGAGTTAGTCTTTCCAAACCATTTCTCCTTGATACTTGTACCAGACAAGTAGGCTTAAAGCTGATTCTAAATGCAATTCATTAAGACATTAGGTCTACAACTTGCTATCTCTAAAAGAGATCCCAAGGAGTAAAATGACTAAAAAAAATTACTTGCATAATTCTCTCTGTTCTACGAATATCATTAAAATGGAGAGGAGGAATTCCCTAGGGAAAAATCCATCAGTTTTCAACTGTTACCAATCATGACAGTGCAGATTTCGTGACCCCTTCCTATTCATTCTCTTCCACCTGCCACTCTCAAAGGGAAAGCTCCAAGCAAGGATGGATTCCTGGGTGGTCTGGAGTTTGCACCTGGTGCATCCAGGAGGCAGGTTACTCATCATGAAGGGATCAATAGGAGCTCGGTGTAGAGAAGTTTTACGAAGAGAAAAATACTGTAGGTTCTTTCCCTCTCAGAGTCGTGGCACACAGTGGGAGAAATGCATGGGCAAACATGAAAGATTGTTTTGGGAAGTATTCTTAGGTAGAATATGCCTGGCACTAGAAAGAATTTTTTTCTAAGGTGAGTCCTGAGAAGCACTTGTTTCATTCTTCTCAGAATTTTAATTGGTGTTCTATGAAAAATATGTGTTTAAGCCGGGTGCACAGTATTAGCCCTTTCCAAACTTGTTTAACTACAGAGCCATGTTTAGTGCTTCACAGAGTGCATGTTAAGAAACATGTGTTAGAGACACATGAAAATGGTGTAGACTTTAGATTGTTTTCTAGAACACTCCACCTAAAGCCTCTCAAATGCTAGCGGTGGAAGAGATCCGAGTTATTCCAAGTTACTCCGAGTTACCAGCTGCGAATCCTTATGGGTCTGCAGCAACTTCAGCTCCTCGCCTCCTCAGAAGAAGAATTCAGCTGAGGCTAAGAGGCAGGGGAGACAGAGGCAGGCTTCAGAGCAGGAGTGAAAGTTTATTGAAAAACTTTAGAACAGTAACAAAAGGAAGGAAGGAAAGTACAACTTGGAAGAGGGTCAAGCAGATGACGAGTGCACAGTTTGACCTCTTGACTTGGGGTTTTATATATATTGGCATACTTCCGTGATCTTGCCTTACTTCTCTCCCACTCTTGAGATCTTATTGGGAAGCTGCTGGTCAGTTTCAGGTGTTTTCTATCTATCAGGAGCCTGCTGTTCCCTGGTGCCAGCTGTGAGCAGTTATTATTTTAGAGAAACAGTTAACCACGCCTGACCATCACCTGATGGTTGCTCAACACTCCTGGTGTATGTGTGGGGAGCCCTCTCCTTCCCTGCTGATACCTGACTAGCTACCTACTGTAACAAAATCAGGACCCAGGAAACTTCCTTTTCCTCCTAGTTTTCTTTTCTAATTTCTTTCTTCAAGTCCTTGCCAAATAGAAGTTCTTTTTTTTTTTTTTTTTTCTTATAGAGAAAAGGTTTTTCTCTGTTACCCAGGCTGGAGTGCAGTGGCAGGATCCTAGCCCAACTGCAACCTAGAACTCCTGGGCTAAAGTGATCCTCCTGCCTTAACCTTCCAACTATCTGGGACTACAGGCACAAGCCACCATGCCTGGATAAATTTTATTTTTTTCTTTTTGATAGAGACAGCATCTTGCTATGTTGCTTAGGCTAGTCTTGAACTCCTGGTTTGAAGTGATCCTCAAGTTTCAGCCTTCCAAAATGCTGGGATTACAGACTGAACCACCACACCTGGCCGTGAACAGTTCTGAGTCAAGTCCTTGTAATGTACCGTGGCACTTAAAGAGAAATAAGGCAAGTTATTTGTTTGGTCTGGATCTCAGTTTATTCATTTGTGAAACAGGAAGATTGAATTATGATTACTAACATCTCTCCCAAATCTTTAATTCTATGCTTTTTTAATTTAAAAAGCATGATCCCTGATCCCAAGGTGATAACTGCCTAGATTGGGGTACAAGGCTGTCACAAACGACATAACTAGCCATCAGTTGAAATGGTATATATCTGTGTGTCAAATTGTGTGGTGCAGATTAGAGGGGCTATATAAGTGCAGAGAGGGGAAACCAATGAGGCTGGTGCACTTCTAGCTCTCTATGTTTTTTCTTGCTACATTAGGCACTCAACAGAGCCCCTAAAATAATGATTTAATGAGAATGCATTTGGCTATAGAGATTTAAAATGCATTTACTACATGGAAGGACTTTGTTCTATGTCTACTTAAGCTCCCTTAATAACCTTGCAGAGGTTAGCTACCATGTGAGATTAATGAAAACATCTCTGTCAATGTAAGCATTTAATACTTATTGAAATAATCATTAGATTACTAATGCCTTTTGCAGAACTCGAAGACTTGAGCTAAGAAATGTTTTAGGTTGAAGGCATGAATAGGATCCTAGCATGTTAGAGCTAGAAGAGTCCTAAGGGATCATTTAAGTCTAGGATCAGCAAACTTTTTCTGTAAAGGGCCGGATAGTAAATATTTTAGGCTTTAGGGGCCATTAGATCATGCTGCAACTATTCAACTCTGCCATTGTAGCACAAAAGCAGCATAGACAATATGTAAATAACTGGATGCGGCTGTGTTCCAATACAACTTTATATACAAAAACAGGAGGCAGGCTGGCTTTGGCTGGTGGACTGCAGTTGTTGAACCTTGATCTGAATGCAATCCAGGTTAGTGAAGGGGGTTGATCAGGGTCACACAGAGCTATGGACTGAATTGTGTCTCCCAAAAAACCACATGTTGAAGCCCTACCCCACAATGTGGCAGTATTTAGAGACAGGGCCTACAAAGAGGTAATTTAAGTTAAATGAAGGCATAAGGGCAGAGCCCTGATATGATAGAATTAGTGTAGTTAGAAGAAGAGACACCAGAGTGCTCTTTGTCTCTTTCTGCCATGTGAACACACAGTGAGAAGGTGGCCATCTACAAGCCAGGAACAGAGCCCTGCCCAGACTATGCTGGCACGCTGACCTCAGACTTCCAGCCTCCAGTACTGCGAGAAAATAAATTTCAGTTGTTTAAGTCACCCAGTCTATGGCATTTTGTTATGGCTGCCTGAGCTGACTAATACCCACAGCAGATTAGGGGCAAAGTGAGGTCTGGTATCCAGATCTTCTGAAGGCATTTCAAACAGCATTGGGTGGGAAAAGAATGAGCATATTGGTTTATGTTTAAAAAGGAAAGCATTTAATTTTTCCCACTTCACCTCTTAATACTTTGACCCAATATATAGATTAATAGATCAAATAATTAGATCTTCATTTTGGAAAGCTGAAGTGTTGAGTTGGATATAAAATAAAACCCTTTAGGAGATTGAGCAAGGGATAGATAAAAGTTGGGGATTTAGACCACATTTCTAATTTTGCCTCCGTCTCTTTTGGGGACTTAATCTCTCTTTGGCTACTTCTATTATCCATGTGCCTCTCATTTCCTGCCCTTTGCTACATGTCCGTCTTCATCTTTAAAGCTTCATGAGAGTAGGGTCACATAGCTTGTGCCATGCATTGCATGTGAATGGAATTTAACAGTCATGGATGTTACAAATCATTCATTCTGTCACCAAATATTTGTTAAGCATCTATTAGGTGCCTGACTCTGTATTAGATGCTGAGGATAATGGCAAACTGAAAAGAGTCCACCCTTGCCCTCATAGAGCTCATAGACTGGTGGGGAAGACCGATGCAATAACACAATCATTCAATTGAAAATTCATTTACAAATTATGATAAATGATATAAAGAAAAGGTACTGATATAATGAGGGTGTAAAATGGGGAAACCCAAGAAGGTTTTCCTAAGCAAGTGATGTTTGTGACAAGATACAAAAAATAAGTCTTAATCAGGTGAAAGAAAGATGTGGGTGGAGGGAAGAACATGGCCAGAATCGTGAGATGAAAGAAAGCGGTTGCACCTTAGGAATTGGTAGGGGCCAGGAGGGCTGGAACACAGATACACAAATGAGTCTGGAGAGAATGACAAGGGCTTGGCTACTTGAAACCTTATAAACCAGATTTGGAGTTGTTCTAAGCATAATGAGAAACCATTGCAGAACTTTAAGCATCTTTAATGTAACTCAGGTGGCATGCAATGTATTGTGGAGAACAAAAGTGATTGGGAGAAGGCCAGTTCAGAGATTCCTGCTGTATGATGGTGGTTTGAATCAGGGATCTCAGTGTTAGTTGAGATGGAGAGAAGAAAATGGAGTTGAGATACTTTGCGGAGAACTTGGTGAGGATTGGATACAGGGGTGAAAGAGTGCAAGGTGTAGGATAATTCCCAAATACTTGGATTGTTAAACTAGAGATATAGGGTGTTTTTTCCTTAGGTGGGGAACACTAGAGGAGAACTGGGTTTCAGAGAGGAGCAGGTGGGAGTGGGTTGTGGTTGAGTCTGAGTTACCCGTAGAGATGCTGAGTAGGCAGTTGGGCAAATGGGCCTTTGTTAGGCTCTGCCTTAATCATAATTAAAATTTGTAGTATCTTCAAAGAGTAAAGAGAAAGCAGAAGCATTTTTGGTTAAAATGAGTCCAGAAAACTAATCCACATGCCTCTGATTCATGATCCTGGGGAGCTGTGTCTGACAGAAAATCCCAGTGCTGGGGCTGGCTTGAAGTAAAATAATACAGACCATGACTCTTCAATGCCCTCCTATTGAAGGAGAGATCATTCTTCTAAAATCTTGTAACATCTTATAGATCTAATGGTAGCTTCTTCAGACTGCAATACTGCATCCTTTAGTATTTTCCCATTCACATTTGAAAGAAAATCTAAACTTCCTTCTCACAAGATCTTGCATGATTTGGCCTCGGCCAACCTCCCTAATGTCATCTGGCATGCCTCTTCCTAGATTCTAGCTAGGCTGGCTTCCTCCTGGTTCCTCTCACGATCCAGACTTGCTTCTGCCTCAGGCCTTTTGAACTTGAAGCCCTCTTCCTGATGTGCTCCTCCCTTGCACTCTTTTGGCAGCTTTGTGTGAGGTTTGTGCTTAAATCTCACTAAGTCAGTGGGACATTCCCTGTTCAACCAATTTAAGTATTCAGCCCCATTACATTCTATTCCATTACTTTGCTTTGTTTTTGCCCAAGGCCGTGGGAGTCCACCTTTTGCATCAGTGTGCCCTGCATGTGAGACATGGAATCAAAGGAGATTATTTTGGAGCTTTAAGATTTAATGACTGCCCTGTTGGATTTCAGACTTGCATGAGGCCTTTAGCGCCTTTGTTTTGGCCAGTTTCTCCCATTTGGAATGGGAGCATTTATCCAATGCCTGTACCCCCATTTGTATCTTGGAAGTAACTAACTTGCTTTTGATTTTACGGGCTTTTAGGTGGAAGGGGCTTGCTCTGTCTCAGATGATACTTTGTTAATGCTGGAATGAGTTAAGACTTTAGGGGACTGTTGAAAAGGCATGAGATTTGGGAAGGGGCAGGGATGAAATAATATGGTTTGGCTCTGAGTCCCCACCCAAATCTTATCTCAAATTGTAATCCCCACGTATTGAGGGAGGGAGGGAGGTAACTGAATCATGGGGGTGGCTTCTGCCATGCTGTTCTCGTGACAGTGAGTGAGTTCTCAGGAGATCCGATGGTTT
Organism: Macaca thibetana thibetana; assembly: GCF_024542745.1. Lineage (NCBI taxonomy): Eukaryota > Metazoa > Chordata > Mammalia > Primates > Cercopithecidae > Macaca > Macaca thibetana. The sequence continues at coordinate 54,498,799 of NC_065588.1, forward strand.
TATAGGCATCTGGCATTTCCCCTGCTTTCACTTCTGTCTCCTGCCACCATGTGAAGAAGGTCCTTGCTTCCCTTTCCACTGTGATTGCAAGTTTCCTGAGGCCTCAGAAACCATGTGGAACTGTGAGTCAATTATACCTCTTTCGTTTATAAATTACCCAGTCTTGGGTGTTTCTTTATAGCAGTGTGAGAATGAAGTAATACAATTTTTTTATTGATCTTTTACCAGGTGAAATTGAGTTTGTATGTTTATTCATCTATTTCTCCCTGCTGAATGAAAGTTTCTTGAGAATGGGAACCGAGTCTGTCTTGTTCAGTGCCTTATCACCAGCAGTTGGAGGTGCTCAGAAAGCTTTTGTTTAATGAATGAGGTTTCTATTAGGTTTTATTGATTTATATCAGTGTGAGAATGAACTAATACAATTTTTTTATTCATCAGGTGAAATTGAGTTTGTATGTTTATTCATCTGTTTCTCCCTATGGAATCAAAGTTTCTTGAGAATGGGAACCGAGTCTGTTTTGTTCAGTGCCTTATCACCAGCACCTGTTCCAGTGCCTGTTTGGTTGGAGGTGCTCAGAAAGCTTTTGTTTAACAAATGAGATTTCTATTAGGCATTGGGGAAACACGGATAAACACGGATAAATAAAACACGGATATTGAGAAGGAATGCTAAGCCTTGCAGGCTGCAAATGTCAGACAATGGAGAAATGTTGGTGCTTTGGAGAGGAGTAGGGTGTGGGGGACAATTTCTGAGCAGAGATGTTACTGGTGGAACGCACACTTAGTTACCAGTGGCAAATCCATACGGGTCTATAGCAACCTCAATTCTTTTCTCCTCAGAAGAAAGAATTCAACTGAGAGACGTAAAGCAGAAAAAGAGGCTGAAACAAGTTTCAGAGCAGGAGTGAAAGTTTATTTAAAAAGGCCAAGTGGTCACCTTGAAGAAAAGCATGATGTTTAACCATAATTCTAGCACTTCACGGGCTGCCCCTTTTCCCGTGATTCTTCCCTTAGCATGGACTGCCTGCATGTACAGTGTCCCCCTTACCCTTGGGAAGTGAACATGCACAATGTGTTTAGGAAGTTGTACACTTGCCCATCTGAGGCTTTCTTCCCTTTTCCGGTGGACTTCCCCTGGAAGGTCATAGTCCGCCATTTTGTCTCTTAATGCACGTGCCCGGGAAGTTGCTTCTCACTGGCATCTGCATTCAGTTAACACTTTAGTGCAACAGGTATAGACCATCAGGAAATGGCCTCTTCCTGAGGCAGGCTGCCAATTTATCACTTTTAGAGAGGCAATGTGATAATTGCAGAACCATCACTCAACATTCCTAGTGGGTGGGAGAGCCCTCTCCTGCCCCACTTATGCCTATCTGTGACAAAGATACTGAGGACAAACAGTTCAGATAATCCCACTCTTCAGTACTCAGCATGTCATAGTCCTGGCCACTAGTTGGCAAAAGCTTTCAACTGTATTAGGAAGTTTAGAGAAAACTCTCAATTTTATGACAGTCAAGAGGAAAATGGGATTGATTTTTTAAATATTTAAAGTAAACTTTAAGGAGAAAATCCATAAGTGGAGGATTTTGAATTCAAAATGGACAATCTTACAAGGTTTCAGAAGATGACTTCATTTGTTTATTTATTTTAAATTAATTTTTTATTATACTTTAAGTTCTAGGATACATGTGCACAACGGCAGGTTTGTTACACGTGTATACATATGCCATGTTGGTGCGTTGCACCCATTAACTCGTCATTTACATTAGGTATATCTCCTAATGCTATCCCTCCCCCCTCCCCCCACCCCATGGCAATTTAAATAAGGATTCTGACTACATTACCAGGAGTTTTCTGCCCTTTGAAGAGATCTGGAAATCTGTGTAAACAATCCCACTTCCTTGGAAATCAGTGGTTTTACTGTCTGAATGATCACTATATAGTTCTATAGCCCACATTCAAGCCCCACTCTAGTAGAGCTCACTGTCATGTGTTGTAAATGTGTAACCTGTTGTTCATGAACCCCAAACAACACAGGGGTTATTTATTAGAGATTTGAAGGAAGTGCATACAGCTCATTCCTCAGTGTGTGAAGCTGCTGCTATTGCATATTAAAACTCGTTTTTGGGAGCAGGTGGATTTTAAATATGAAAGCTGACCTCTATGCAGGTGGCTAACTGTAATGAAGCCCTTGCCACACAGCTGTGCTGGAACTGCATTAAATAAGCCAGACTTAGGGGCCTGAATTACTAATTGCCCCCTACTAATTGCGGTAAAAGAAATGAAGAATTTTGAAGAGCATTACATTCAAAATGGTAGGTAAGAGCTTAGTCCATTTCTGGTTTTCCACCTAAGTAACTACACAATGTTGAATGAGATCAAGTCCCTGCCATTATGGAGGAAACAACAACAACAACAATAATTATAATAATAATAAAAAATATTTATTGAAGAATTCCTATGCACTAGGGAGCCCCTCCAACTGATACATATGAACTATCTCATTTAATCCTCCTAATAACTTTAAGGTAGATTCTGTTATTATGATTATTTTCCAGGTGAAGAAACTGAGACACAGAGTTGTTATATAACTTGCTTAAAGTTATGTAACTTGGAAGTAGCAAAGCCAGGTTTTGAACTCAGATGTCACAGTGTACTCTCTTAGGCACGTACCCTAATGGATAATTACAATATATAAGTGCTACAGGATAAGTACAGTGGAAGCATTCTGAACCCTCCCTACCTAATTGACCTACTGTATTACACTCTCCTTCCTTGTGTAAAACATACTTACAGATGTCTCTAGCACATTGAAAACTACAACTGGAAGGCTACTGTATAGCACACTTGAACACTGTTATTGCCAACAGGTAAGCTGTTTGTAGAGACAATATAAGCTCCCTCTTGGAGAAATAAAATATACAATTAAAAACATGAATCTCTTCTAAGGACATCATCTTAAAGGGAAACTAGCAAACCATCTATTGGACCTATGTTACTTAGTTTCTGTGTGCTCTTAAATTTGATTTACAACTTAGTAAACCAAAAAAAGTGTTTCGGGTAGCTCAATAATTGAGATGAAGATTTTTGAGGAAGATAGAAATTTGATTATACTTTCTGTCCTCTATAGTCGGGTCAATTTCCTTCACTGGGTTTTTCTTCTATGTAATATAAAGAGATAAGGACTGTCCTGCTGTCAAATTTTCTTGTTACAAGACTAAACTTCGATGCTTGTAAAGCCTATTTTAATTATTGCAGAAATCATAAAACATGGCTGGGGTAGAAGATAATCAATTATAGGTTATAAATTTTACCCACTTTAATCAAGTCAGATACAACTGAACCTACAATGAACCTTCTAGCAACAACGTAAAGAGTGAACCAAAAAATGGAGAGTTTGTTATAATCTAAATCCTTAATAACCTCAGGTAGTGATAGTCTGCTGTGGTTTTCCCTAGCACAAGCCAGGCAAGCTCCTAAGCTGAGGCCATTTCACCCCAGATGGCACCTGGAAGGTCACTTTCAATGTTTGTCTCTTTGATCTGTTTATATGCTTCAATCCTTGACCACCTCTCTATGATTGAGGTACTCTTTTAAAAAACCATCTTTTTTTTTGAATATAAAAGTTACATGTATGTATTGTAGAAAATACAGAAAAATATGAAGATGGATGTTAAACATTTCCGTAACATGTGTTCAAGAAAAAAAGTTAACATTGGGGATATTTTAACCCAGATTAAGTTGTTTTCTTTTTAGAAAATCTGTATTATAATGCTTTTGTTTCACTTAATATATCATGAACATTTCCCCTGACATGTTTGGGTTTTTTCTTTGTGAAAATGATTTGTAATGGCCTTACAACATTCCGTTGTTTAGATGACTTAACTCCTCTACTTTTGTGCAAGTGAATTGCTTCCAATCTCTTTCCCTTCCTTCTTTCTTTGAATTTTGTAAACCTCAATTCAGTTTTTCCTTATTTTCGAGATGGCAGATTGGGTTACAAATTTAAATTGTAACTTGAAAATCTTAGTAACAAGACATTTAATTAATATCAATTTATTCAAAGTAATCATGGAAAAAACAAAAAATATAGACCGAGAAGCAGTAGCAGAGACACATGAGTAAGTGTTGTCAAAGTCTACATTTTCATTTTTAGGAAAGTTACAGTTTCAGGCCCAACATTATACAACATTATACAGAGAAAGATTTCATTGTCATATACTCTAGTTTCTAATTAGTCCACAAACTGCTTCCTGCTCTCTTGGGCAGACTGAGATGCATTTACAGAACCTTCTTTGTTTGCAGCTTTAAATCTGAATTGCTCTTATCATTTGTCTCCTTTCCTGCCAAGCTGAGACACTGCATTTTTGCTCTACCCATTGGCCATGTGATTCTGTTCCTTTTGGTACATCATATTCTGCACCGAGTTCTGGTAACTCAGGCAATTCTGTTCTTTCTTGTATTTTTTATTATGCAGCCATTTTTGGCACGAGTCCTTCAAGAACAGAAAATTTTTCTTATGGACATCAAACAGTGAGCATCTGAAGCAAGGCCTGCTGTCTTTTCCAAATGGACTAAATCCTGGATGTGTTTGATTGAAGCTTGTGTCACTCTGCTAGCTAGTTGAATTGTTGCTGACCAATTTTACCAGTGAATTCTAGATAGCATCCCTATTTTTTCAGCTACATAGTTGAGCAACAAAATGTTACTGTGGTAGAGAAAGTCATCAAAATAACAACAGAAATTTCTTCCATTAGAAAATACATGATAAACCCAGTACAAAGCATGTAAGGTGCTAGACTTCAGTTTTAGGATGAAGCTGGAAGAAATCCTCAGGGATCTCCTTTCTTGTTATTTTTCATCTACTCTTCCTCCATGTTCAGGAAGAGGTGATAACAGGTGAGATATGACAGCCTGGTGTAACAGAACCTTACTCTTTGATATAGTTTGGCTGTATTCCCACCCAAATCTCATCTTGAATTGTAGCTCCCATATTTCCCATGTCATGGGAGGGACCTGGTGGAAGGTAATTGAATCATGGGGGTGGGTTTTCCCTTTGCCGTTCTTGTGATAGTGAGATCCGATGGTTTTATAAAGGGGAGTTCCCCTGCACACGCTCTCTTGCCTGCCGCCATGTAAGATATGACATTGCTTCTTATTTGCCTTCCACCATGATTGTGAGGCCTCCCCAGCCATGTGGAACTGTGAGTCCATTAAACATCTTTCCTTCATAAATTACCCAGTCTCTCATATGTCTTTATTAGCAGTGTGAGAACAGACTAATATCATCTTCTTTACTCCCCTTTCAGGGAGAGCTGTGGTCTTTGGGGAGGAAGCTGTAATGGTGGTAGCAGACATCAGACATGTGGGACAAAATAGTGAGAGTCCAGGCAGTGGTTGCAGTACCCTTGTGGCCCAGATGGCACAACCAGTCAGCTGTGGTGCTAAGATGGCAGCTTCTCACTTTTTAATCAATAATTTTTATGAATTTCTTTGATAGATTAGAGTTCTAGAAGTATTTAGCAAGACATAAGTGTTTGATCTGTTTTTCATACGAACACTTAGCTTATTCTGTGTTGGTGGAAGCCCCATGGTCAGTCCTTGGGAAGAGCCCTATAGAAGTCAGGTGAGAGGCCTGAGCTCACAGCACCTGAAACCAACGGTGCAATACTAGGCCAAGGGCAGGGCTCTGCTTGTAGCCAAAATTTCCCTTTAGAAAACATTTTTCCTTGCTCGGGCCTCATTTTTTAACATTGCTGCAAGTTCAAGATGCAATCAGGATGGAACCAGGTCCTTTGGGCCTGCATCAGGAGTGAAGAGGAGTGGAGGGTGTCTATCATTACTGGTGGTGGCGTCCTCACAGGATTGATTTTGTATGTTGATGAAAGTTCTTCCTGACCATGTTATTATTCATTGCAACAATTTTAGTTAGTTAATTATTTATTACATTGTTCCCCCTAGTAGATGTAATGGAACAAGAATCTTTATACGAGGACTATACAAATGCTGTCCTTCTATCCTATATAATAGAAGGCACTTTTGCGAGTTCAAGATAATTGCTATCATTAAATATTGATAGAGCACAGCTTTTTTTTTTTAATTTCTAGAAGTAGAAATAGAGGAAAGAACTCTGGGAAATATAATCAATGTGTCTTGGACTTATCATCCAATGGACACCAGGTCTCAAGGAGGAAGAAAATTATTTGGGAGAAGAATGCTTTTCTTTTTGATTTTTAATAAGAGACCTCCCAGGTGCTGACTATCGCCTGAGCTGTGAGAGAAAGGAGACATTTTACAAGGCAGAAGGGAAGAAAGAAAAAGCACTTTTAAAGATCAAGCCAGAGTACATCTGTGTGTGTTCTTTAACCTTGGGCATGCTGCCCAGAAAAGAATGCAGAAGGAAAATATAAGTTGGCTTCTGCAGTAGGAGTAAGACTAATTAGAAGAAGGAGGCAGAGGTCTTTGACATCACTATACAGAGTGGAGTCTCAGGCCGAACGATTAAATCTGAAACAACAGCAGGCCTTGGACAGATGAAAGCAAATCAAATTGTGAGTGAGAGTCAACTTTGCCTCAAGCAGGCTAAAGAACAGAGAAGGCAAGTTACAGGGTTCTCTCCAGCAGGGCCCTGGCCCACGTGGAAAAGGCAGAGTTATGCCCTCTTCCTCCTTTCCTAGTGCAGTCGGAGTGGTTTTATTCTCATAAAAATAAAATGAACGTATTCATTCACTTTCTCTTTCCAAAAACGGTTTGAAGAGTTAATAGAACATTAAGGGCAAGCTTGAAAGAAGGCAAATAACTCACAAAGGGGTAATGTGGAGGTCTCAAGTAGGAGTTTCTGCCCTAGGACCGGTGGAGGGGACGGATTTGCCTCGTTGCTTTGGTGATGGAGTGCGATGGTAGTGGTGGGAACAGGGGCTGTTTAACTCATGATCGCTGTGTGTGTGGGGGTTTGTGTGTAGGACTGATTTGGCTTAACCACCTATCACTAGGCTTCACAGCTTTGGAAGGGAATATGTGTTTCACTTAGGACCAAGAGAATGGGGATATATGGGGTACTTCCCTAACATTTAGATGCCCTGCTGGCTCCTAGTCTGGTCATGAATGCTTCTGTGGAGGTCTCAGGACGCTTGACGTCACGAGGTGGAACCACGCGTGCACACTTCCTCCTAAGTCAGCACAGCTCCGGGACCCCACGGTGTGGAAACACCACCCCACTGGTTCTCCCAGGGCAGTGTGGACATTGTTTGGCCATCTTTTTCCAGCTCTCAATTTTTTTCTCAGGTGCATCTTGATGAGATGAGACCAGCAAAAGAAAAGAAATCTTAACTTGGGGTAGAAAAAAAGCATTTGAAATAAAATCTATCATCTTAGAATCGGGGCATGGCAAAGGAACACTCAGGACTGTGGGTAGTGGTGGGATACACACATAAATCTCACACAGATGTGCAAAGCAAATGGAGTTGGTTTGTTACTTAAAACTTACGCGATCTTCCTTACTGAACGCACTCTCCTGGATGGTGGTAGTTAGGGAAAGATGTGGAAACCAACTTTAAACTTGCCAAGTAACGCTATCCCAGAACTTTGGGATTTAAATAGTCGCTCTCGGATGACTTAGTTTCTTTTGGGTAAGTGTTCAGTTGTTTATATTTCCACCTCATGCCCCTCCCCCTCCCCCTCTATGATGGCCCCTGATAGATCAGGGTGTGGGGCATGTGTGACCTCATGTTAGCAGGGGAGATACGAGAGTTTCCAATGCATGCGGGGCTCTTTGCATTCTCGCTGGTCTTTACTGCGTGATAGCTGAACTAGTGTGCTCCCTGAGCTGGTGTTGGAGGTGGGCCTATCTGGCTATTTGGAGATCAGGTACCTAGCACCGAGTTCATGCTTTTGCCTCTGGCCATGTAGTTCTTGAATGCTATAACCTTTTAATCCTGATTGCAATCCTCCACAGGCCCTCCTGTCCTGCTACACCTGATCCAGGGCCTACAGGAGGTCTCAGATCTCTTGTGAACCTTCCTGGGCGTTGGGAAGCCAGGAACGCCACCAGGCCTCCTCTGTTTAGCCTCCTTTCTCTACCAGTCTGAACTTTTGTTCCCATGCTCTTTGGGATGAGGCCCTGGGTATGTTTTCTCCTGTGTCTTGCAGGCTCCCCAGACTATGCCGAGGGGAGCTTGCCAGTACAAATCCCACTAACAGCTCAAGTGCTCACCCATATCTAGCTGGATGTTTCTATCGTGTCTTTTCCTCCCAGGGTTTCGCTTCAGAGGCGGTAAGTGAAGTCATGAGTATTTTATCTGTTATTACTTATCTCTCCTCCCCATATTCCACTGGGGTTTGAAACATGAAGGCTTTCCATTTTCTCTTCTGGTCTGGTCGGAACTTTCTCGACCCCATACTCTCCTTCTTCTTAAGGGGGCATGTACTTTCCCTCCCACCATAGCATAATGATGAAATGCCGCCAGGGAACCCTCACCATATATCAGTAATAGTTTCAAAAATGTTTTTCCCATTGTGTGTATCAGGAGACAGTGGTGAGCCCCCTTTGTCCTTACAATTGTTATGGAAGTTTTCTTTTGAAACAGTTGTCCAGGAATGGAATAGGACTGGTGACTGCTCAAATACTATTTATGGTTTACTATTTAAACATTAAAACTGTGAATGTGGAAACAGAAACCTTTGCCCCTGTAAATTGAGCATCTGCAATTTTTGTGTTACAAACTACCATTAACACTCTTTGTTTTCAGAGCTTGGGATATTGCAAAGGTCCTGAAAAAAAATTTTGCAGTTTGGCTGGAAATGTTCATGCTTGATTTCAACACATTCACAGAGCATTCACAAGAAATAATTGCAAGTTCACACAATACGCTCTGTGGGTGTGACTCGGATCAGCTCTCAAGAGCACGGAATGAAGGCTTTCAGCCATTTAGACAAAGAAACATTAAAATAATGATAAAAGGATCCCACTGCAATTGAAGGGAGTGAAAAAGAATTAGATAGTAAGGCACATGTTTTATCTTCCTTGGGATCACAAGCTGCTGGGCACACCAGTGGATCTGAATTCTATTATATTGAGAAGTATTCTTAGGGTTTTAAGGATTTGAGCCATGTTCATTTTGTTTGTTGAATCCTGGTCATAGTAACATTTCACTTTGTGGGGGAATAATAGGAGGTAGGAGCAGGGAAGGCTCATGGAATGGAGCTTACTCTTTATGAGAAGAAAAATGTGCTAAAGATTTGAGACTTTATTGTTACCAAATGTGGAAGAAAGGATTTTTATGAAGCCAGTCTTGTCTCCTGAGACCTCACAGTTGCTAACATTGATCTAAACACTGTGAGGGCTGAACAGGAAAATGCGAGATGGGACCCTTACCTTAACATTCATATGCGCTATTTTGGGAGGTAAAACATGCTTCTGTGGAAGGACTAAATGAAAGTTAACACAAATTAAAGTGTGCCCAGCCTAAGAAACAGAAATCTGAATACCTGAGCACAGAAGACCAAAATCTTAGTGTATATAAAACAGTGATTTGTATAGCCAATGATCAAATATAGAATACACTAAAAATGTAAATATACTTCAATTTATTAATAATAATAGCTTGCATCTGTGTTGCCCTTGACTGTTTTCACAGCATTTTCACATACTTATTTCCACATTTCTCACTACTGTTGACCCATTGACCCATTTTTCTGGGACACAGATACAAGGCAATTGTTAGAGCATCATACAATTATTATGCCATAGAATTGTCACTACTATTTCCTTTTCAGTTGGTTTTTAAAACATTTTTTTCTTTTGGTAGAGACAGTCTCATTCTGTTGCCCAAGCTGGTCTTGAACTCTTGGCCTCAAGCAATCCTTCTGCCTTGGCCTCCCAAAGTGCTGAGATTATAGGCTTGAGCCACCATGTCTGGTCTGATTTAACTTAGTAAGAATATTGCTTTTACCGTAACACTGTACTCCAAAAATCGTATGTCTGCTACAAAAGTCTTTATTTTCACTGTTGAATTTTTTCATGAGATAGACAGAAATATTGGAAATACTGGAGCTATTTTTGGAAAGAACAGATAGTGTATTTGAAACTTCAGTGATGACAATGATATTAAACTGACAGTTTTTAACTTTTGAAGTTTTTTCTACTTATGGAGTCACTCCATACGGCTTTCACTTTACCTTTTGTATATGCACAGAAATATTTGGAATAAAAAGTCAGTGAAATTTATTTAGAAGAACAGTCATTTGATGTAAATAAAAAGTCATGCCTCACAGAATAATACATAAATACATGTTCTGCAGCCGAAAGTGCTAAATCTTCATCTTTGGGCATAGTTGTCTTAAAATAATTAACTTTTGAAGTAGACGAGGATGGTTCTTAGGTTTGTCTTCAGGTTTTCACGTGGTCAGTGATCTCCTGATGGCCCTCATGGTGGATGGTAAGTCTTAACAAATATTCTTGAGACATAGAAATTCAGTACTTAATTTTTTATTAATAGTCACTTTTAAAAAGATCATTGCAGCTGAAAGAGTTTATTACAAAATAAAAAAATTACTGAACACCATATTATAAATGACAAAATCACTTTAGTAAGAGCTTTCAGACTACTTTCTATGATACATTCTATGGTAAAACTGTTCAGACTCTACTCTGATGTGTAATGTAATTTCCCACATTTCCCACTCAATGGTTAGCTGGGAGCCTGGTGTATCTGTGCATTTAGGCATTTCACACAGGCTGGTCCACCTGGCTCATTCGTGAAATCGCCAGCAGAGGGAGGAATGACTACATCTCCTACCACCTGACACTGGAAGTTTGCAAGTGCTTGTATCTGAGTATCTTTTGTCATGTGGGCAAGCATGCACCCTGCGTGCTGTTCTTGAAAGTGAGCTATTAATCACGTTGCGTCTGAAAAGGGTTGGGAAAAGAGAGATGGATTGTTGATCATCTTTTGGTTTTAAACCATGTGTTAAAGTGAGATCTCTGTTCACTTCCCTGTGCACATTACACAAAGCCAAGTAAGAATTATGGCAGAAGCTGGAAGTACAAAGTGGAAGTCTACCAAACCTATCCTGACTTATTTTAATGCAGCTTTAATAAACATTCTTCAAATGGGACAAATGCTAAACTAGTCCTGGGTCAACAGGCATAAGCTAGTGCTGGCCCAGGGACGAGGAGAATGATGTTCACTCTAGTTAAGGAGAAGTAACCTCTTTTCTTTACCACATTTATCCCTTCACATTTGAAACTTCCTTCTCTGCCCCAAATGGATCTCTTCTCTAAGCCAAGCATCCTTAGTTCTTTCCTCTGTTCATCATATGAGGTGGATCCCCGCATTATCCCCTTCTTGGGTGAAGGGTAGGACTACTCAGTGTCCAGACGTTGACTTCCTGTTTGATGGACTGTTCGGCCAGTTGTTTCTACCTGTGTGGATTAGCTTCTCTGGCTCTGCCCTTTGACATGATGGGCTTAAGAGGGGTTTATAGGAAAAGAAATTGAGGGACCAAAGAGGCAACCATTTCATGTTCCAAATTCTACCTGGAGAACAAGTGTGATCCCATCCTGTTCATTTTTACTCTCTCCTGTACTGTCTTCTTCATCTGCTTCCTCCATGACATTTCAGAGCTCTCTGTGCATCTGGGTCTGTCTCACTTTATGTAAAAGCAGGTGTAGAGGCCGCTGAGTCTGCTTTCTTTATCTAATCACAGTGGTCTAGCTCACCTTCACCTTTCCTTTAACCTGGGGGATAGATATGCTTACCACATCCTGTAGTTTTTTTTTTCAAGACTTGACTTCCCAGGCTCAAGTGAGTCTCCTGCCACAGCTTTCTAAGCGGCTGGCACTACAGGTGTGCACCATGATGCCTGGCTAATTTTTTATATTTTTGTAGAGATGGAGTTTTGCCATGTTGCCCAGGCTGGTCTCAAACTCCTAGGCTCAAGCCATCCACCTGCCTCAGCTTCCCAAAGTGCTGGGACTACAGGTATGAGCCACTATGGCTGGCCCTCTGTTGTTCTTATAGAACTCATGTATTACTGTAAGTTAGCACCCTTCTAATGATCCAGAAAGAGGAGATACACTTTGTTCTGGAAACAGAATTAAAATAATTTCTTAGATTTCTTCTACAGCTTATTTCCACAAAACGTGATCCATGCCCTTATGAGGCTACTGGTTGCTCTTTAATTTAGATAGCTGTTGTGTAAACCATCAGGCATGAGGAACATACTAGTTCTCTAATCTCCTGCTAGAGATGCCTCCCTAGATCTCCTTTCCCTACTTCATCTGTGTTCGTTACATTCCCCCCACATTGCTCCAGGCAGAAAGTGAAAACGTTGGAGCGGGAGATAGCAAGGAGGTGAGTGCAAGACTGGACAACTTCACAAAGTGATTAGAAAGAGCAGAAGACTGTAGAAGGTGGTGAAAGTGATTCCTGTCCCACTCTTCACCCATAAAAATGGTGCAGAATTTGGCTTTGTCAATAGGATCATAGAATGCTGCTATTACTGATCAGAATCTTTGCAATCATATGGTTCCAGTCCCTTCATTTCATAAAACAGAAATAAGAAGTTGAAGGAGGCATCAGTCTGGGAGTAGAATATGGGTCTCTTAATTCTGTTCATCATGATATCTTCTTATTCATGGGTGCCTGGCATAGCAAAAGCTGGGGGACAGAGGAGGAAAGACTAGGAGTATTGGAAATAGTATTATTTTGGGAGTCAGAAAATTTATGTTCTAGTACCAGCTCTGCCATCAAATATCTGTGTAATTTTAGGGAGTCGATTTCCCTTTCTAAACATTAGTGTTCTCATTTATAAATTGATAATATCTAAAGTCTCTTTTGTTTCTAAATCTCCACTGAATTGCTGCTTTCCTTCTAGCATTCACTAAGCTTTACTTTTAGCTAGATCCTATTCTAAATACATAATCATATTTAACCTATAAGGAATTCTGAGGTACATTCTGTTACTATTCTATTTTACAGATGAAGAATCTGGAAAGCAGAGAGATTAAGTAACTTGCTCCAAGTCATGGGGCTAATAAATGGAAGATGAAACATGACTCCAAAGCCCACTCAGTGGGTGAAAGATAAATTGTGTGTGTGTGTGTGTGTGAGTGAGTGTGAGTGTGCGTGCACAAATGAAGGAGCTTCTGAATCTGCAATATTCACTGAGGGGGGTGTCCAGTAATAAAGAGCTGAGAAACATCAGCTTGAGTCCTACAAGTCTATGTAAGATATATATTTTGGATACATTTATGGGCTGCTGATGCTTGAAGTCTTTGTGCAAATTGTCAAAAATGAAAGCATTTTCTTATTGAGCAACCAGGCACAAGAGGCACAGCTCTTAATTCTTAGATCTCAGAACACTTACCAATCACTCTGGCTTCATAAAATGCCTTTGTTCACCTTGGCTTGCAATCACATTTCCCTGATTCTCTCCTTGAGTTAAAATATTTTTCTCTACTCTTCTAAAAAAGAGGCTAAAAATAATAGACAATATTATAACAGGCAATTCATAATCAGAGAATTGATTTAAGACCTATTATGGCAGGTAAGCAAAAGTGAAATTTTAATGAGGGCTTGGAACAATACTTTTTCCTCTTTGATTCTGCAAATGACTGACGGTTTGTCATTTTTAAAAGGGCTTATATTTTGCACTGTCATTATGCTAGGTATTAATGCCATATATTCTCTCCTATGAGGTGGTTTCTCAAATAGAACATACCTGAGGTTTTCCAGCTCCCAAGGAAAAATGCTCATAGCATTACTTCTTGAGGTGCATAGTTCTTCTAAAATGGTAATCTTCAAAATCTTTCGCTTTATTGAGAAAAAATTTACATACAGTAAAATGCACAGACCATAATTAAGTTCAATGGCTTCTGACAAATATATGCACCCATATATCATTATTGAAATTGAGATGCAAAACATTTTTATTATCCTCAAAATTTTCTGTGTGGTCCTTTTTAGTCAATTATCTCACTAAAGACAATCATTATAGATATGGTGGGTTTTTTTTTTTTTTTTTACATTGTCTTCAACTTCACTTAAATGAAAGAATACAACATTTACTTTTTTTACTGGCTTTTTTCCCCCCATTCAACATACTGTTTTGAGCTTCACACAGGTAACACATCACAAGGTGGTGAGTTATCACAGTCATGGACAGGGTGCCAGAGAAGCAGCAGATGGTGCACAAAACCACTTGTGTGGGTTAGGCAAGGTCTCCTAGAGGAAATGACGCTGAGTTGATCCCTGAAGACAGGTAGTACTTCAGGAGGTGGGTCTTTGGGAAAAATCCTTTACCTGTCTTCTGACCGACACATATATGTCAGCACTGAGGCCTAGGGCAGAAGAGGTGCCATTAAAGGTGGGGGAAATGGGAGAGAGAGCAGATAGGTTTTCCCATCATACACCTGTGCCTGATATTAGCCCAGGTGAGAATGAAGCAGGCTGTCTGAGGTGGGCAGATATGGCAGATTGTTTTTGAAAGATCACAGTGATGCAGAATCCATAGGGTGTCAACTTCCGGTGAGAGGAATTTCAGGGTCCTTGAGGCCTGGGAGGCCCTGACACCACTGAGTACCATTGCTCTGCACTAGGGCTTCTCTCTGGATTCAGTGCATCATTGAACATGGCTTCACGGGATCGCTGATTATGGTGTTGAAAGGGGTGTTAAGCAATTTTCTAGTTCTCTAATTTTAGAGTGGAAGAAACCAAGTGACTTGCCCAATGCTGCACCATTGAGTGGGGACTGGTGTGCATGCTTCCTTGGCTAGCAGTCTGGACTAAGAGTGACAGTGGTAAAGGCAAATGACTAGCCATTTGGTCTGTGGCACTTCTGGAGAATGAGGGAGGGTGGGAAAGACGCTGGATTTGTCAATACTTAGGTGTTGAGGAGGGTGAATCTGGCAGGGACCACACATCAACATCAGCAATACATTGCTATTATCTTTCATTTTCACAGTTGTGCTTAGTGTGGGCAGAGATAGATCTTTGGGATCTTGACCACCCTTTTCATCTGGCTTAAAGCCTCTACCTCCAAATGGTAAACACATCTCTGGAGCCCTATATCAGCCTGGTTCCAGGCTGCTGCAGGTTTCCCCTCCTAGGTATTCCAGGGAGCTAATGCTACATTGAGGAGGCAGTGCTTCTGTGAGCCTTAAACCTCCCTGGTAAGGAGGTTTATTGTTTAGACTCTTCCTCTGAGCTGACATTCCGTGGGCGTAACAACATTGGGAAGATAGAATCCTACCTAGCATTTTAGAGCTGGAATCCAGGCCATGTGAAAGTGATATAAAGAAAAAGAGAAGAGGCTATATACATTTACAAACTGGGACACTCAAGGTACTTTTGAGAAGCACCTGGTTTGCTTTTTGTTTGTTGGGCTATAAATCCCTCTTCTCCCTCCCATCATTCTTCACTACCCCAATGAGATATATGCTTGGATGGTATTTTATAAACAACAACAACAAATGACAAGAATAGAGTTGTATAGAAAGCCAAAATTTAACAGTAAAGTACAGAGATAAAAGTTTATTTCTCTTTCTGATCAAGTCTGGGTGGCTGGTTCACAGGTATGCCCCTCCACGGTGTCAGAGACCCAGGCTTCTGCTATCTTATTGTTTGACCATGTGTGGCTGCAGCCTCGAGATCCAAGATGTCAGGCTTGTATTCTAACTTGCAGGAGAAAGAGACAAAGAACAAGCAAAGGGCACCCTCACATGCTTTCTCTTAAGGATGGTGAATGACAGCTACCACGTGACTGCCATCTGCTTTCCATGGCCATGATAGTCACAGGCCAAGACTCCACTGAAAGGGAGCCTGGGAAATGCAGTATTTATTTCAGGTAGCCCAGTGCCTAGCTAAAAATTGGGAGCCCTTACAGCAATCATCAGCCACATGAACCTGATGTCACATGATCCTCACATTAGCTCAGTCAGATGGACATTGTTGACCCCCTTTTACAAATGAGGAAAGCAAACATCGAGGAGGCCATGCAGGAGGTGCCTGAAGCTGAGCCCAGGTTTTCTGATTATTAATACTGCATCCATCCCAAATGGGATACCTGGCCCCTAATGCTTAGCAAGCGCTTCACACGTAGTAACTACTCAGTAAGTGATAGTTATTTTTATTTCTGTAACCATACATGGTATAAAACAGACCTCTTCTCTTGGTTTGGATGATCATAGGCCTCTTTTTAGTTCCTGGGGTCCCAGTCTTCTGTAGTATGCACCTCTCTCATATCGCAGGGTAATTTCAGCCCTATGACAAGAGCATTTCTCTCCCACACCGAAGAGTCTACCAAAATATTTGAATTGCTTGGATCTGCATTGCTTTCCAAAGTGAATCAAGCCAATAGTGTATGAAGGGCAATGGATACACCCAAATCTTAATAATTAGATGGGTTTTCTCATTTTGGCCTCATTAGTCAATTCAGTGCAGTACAATTAAATCAGGAGAGAGGAGACATTCAGGCAAATCGCTTCTCTTCCAGCCTCCAGCCTCTCTCTCCTGCGCTGGAACATTGTGGGATGAGAGATTTTCTTTCTTTCTGCCTGAGGTAACCAATGTGCAGCGGCTTAATAGAGTTGTATGAGTTTTGTTTTCATGCGACCAAAGGTTATGAGATTGTATTAGGAAAAGGATTAATACAGGTGGTGAAATTATTGAACTAATCGACTGATTAAGTCATGTAAATCTGGCCTCAGAGGTGACTCATAGCAACTGAGTGTTATGTGAACTATTCTATCTCTTTATTTTGCTTTTTAAAATAACTTTTTCCTGTGCCTGCGAATGCACCATGGACACCAAATTAAACATTAATTCTCTACAATTTAAATGTATTGTCTTATATTTGTTAATCTTATAGCCACTTAGATATTATCTGAGTAAAAGAAAGGCCTTACAGTTTGTATATGTCTAAAAAGCCATTTTATATGGTTATAACATTTTTCTCACCATAAGATTTTCTTTCCTCTTTATTGCCCCTTTATGGCTTCGCAAAGAAAATACAAGTCTAAGAGTGTTTTGAACAAAAAAGAACATGAGTATACGAACGGAGTATCTATTTATTGAATTGAATCATTCACCTCTACCTCCCAAAATACTTTGTCGAGAAGTGTGTTATTCCAAACCTCAATTAGTAAAGCTACTTCTGAAAGCCTCAGCCATTGCTTTACACAGACAGTGGGAATATGCAGATGAGAGCGCAATCTCTGTGAGAGCACAGTCTCTGTGTAGAATGGTGGCGAGGACTCTAGCCCTGGCCCCAGCCTGGCTGTGTTTGAATCTCAGCTCCTCCACTTGCCAGCCATGTCACCTTTACTTAATTTCCCCATGTCGCGAATTACTATCTGTAAATTAGGGTTGACAATAATAATAGTTAACTTGCAGGGTTTTGAGAATTAAAAATAAACCTCTATCATATTTTACAGTGCCTGACACAAAATAAATGCAAACATCAAGAGCTTGCTATAATTATTTGGCATTCTTCTCTAAGGCATGGTTTTTACTTGATGTGAACATTAGTGAAAGACATACAGCACCCCCAAGATGGCCTGAGAGATATACAGCATCCCACCAAATGGCCTGAAGTAGTCGCTACTTGCGCCATTTAGCTCTCAGGATGGCTCATGTGAGTGGAGACCGGGGTGGTGTTGCCACTAATGAGGGCTTTGGAGTCAAACAGCTCAGGAATTAAATCTTGGCTCTGCCACTTGTAAGCTGCGTGACCTTGAGCAGATCATTTACCCCTTCTGCACCATGGAAAGGATCACCTGGAGGATTGAAAAGGGATAGGATGGAAAGCACTTTGCACTTTACCTGGTCCATGGTAAGTGCTCAATAAAAGGTAGGGTTTTATTATTGTGGCTAAGTCCTAGAAGGAGCCAATCCAAAAGATTTGAGTAAAAATGAGTAAAATATTTTTTCCTTGTTATTTCTGTATTTTCTCTGAGTGTAAGGTTAAAAACTACCCAAACAAATCCTTTGCTGAAATAATGTCTTAAAAAGTTACTAATGTTAATTGCATGTTAGCTAGTTAAATTCATTCATTCAGAGTATGTGGGAAACCTTTTGACAAATTAGACCGAATTATAGCTGAAGTATAAGAATATGAACATTCCAGTTCACAGCACGTGCAAAAATATCACTGTAGGGCTGTGTCTATACACATACAATTTAAAAATCTATATTTTCTTAATCACCAGCTTGATGAAATTATTTTGCTTTTCAAACAGCTGATTTGTTACCATGTTACTCAAACTAAGGTGTAAATTAAGCTATATACATATTTAAATACAAAAATCACTACTGTGGATAATTTATCTGCAATTTTGTACATCACACTGGTAAACTATTGTGAGGTGAGAACATAATTACATGTACAGTATTATATACAGCTGTCTTGTAGCTGTAACAACTACTATATTTTGCATATTGTATGACATGAACAAGTATTGATTGCATTTAACATGCAGAGTAGCTTGATAAATTCAGAAGGAACCTTAAGGCAATTCCCCCAAAACTTGCCTTAAATAAATGGCTTTTTATTTTAACCCAGTTCAAACCATTACTCAATAGTGAAATGAACTCTCTCTGATAGTTTTTCACATGATGTGAAAAGGGATGGAGAAAGCAATTGAGCTCCAACAGCCTGGGAACAAAGCTCTGGCCCTGTCCTCTGCCCTTTGCTCCCCTGGGTACCCACAGGCTCTGGGGCTCCATTATTCCTGCTCCAGAGAGTACATCAGCTTCATGGAGAAACCACCTGGTCCCTCTCAGTGGCTCCCTGTGGGTTACTGGTCATTTGGGACAGACATTAGTGGCAAGATTTTGCCAGTCCATCTAGGCTGTTCAATGAATGCTAACTATCATAAGAAGATTTATTAGAGAGTTCCTGGTTTTCAATATTTGTTTCATTGTACATCTTTCTACATGAAAATTATAAAAATAAAACAGATTTAAGAGATTTACTGTAAAAAGTATATAAAAAAGAATGTAAATAGTACCCACAATCACACCTTTAATTCATAAGTACTGTATCATAGTATATATCTTATTATGAGGACTTTAAAAAAACATATGGTCTTGGAACCAAGAGAAAACTTGGAATGGTACCATATTGCTTTAAATGAAAAATGCCGGCCAGGCATGGTGGCTCAGAATTGTCATCCCAATAATTTGCAGCACTTTGGGAGGCTGAGGTGGAGGATCTCTTGAACCCAGGAGTTCAAGACCAGCCTAGGCAACATAGTGAGACCCTGTCTCTACAAAAAAGAAAAAAATCAGCCAGGCATGGTGGCACATGTGCCTGTGGTCTCAGCTACTCAGGAGGATGAGGTAGGAGGATGGTTTGAGCCCAGGAGGTCAAGGCTGCAGTGAACTGTGATTGCACCACTGCACTCTAGACTGGACAACAGAGACAGACCCTATCTCAGTTAAAAAAAAAAAAAAAAAGCTGGAATTGAGTTCTTAGGATTAACTTGTCTTCAGTTCCAGCCTTTTCTGTACCTCAGTCCCATGCACTACTTGGCACATATTGCGTTCCCCACCTCACTGTTTCCCACTCAGCATTTTAAGTTTAAGTCTAACTTGCTACCATAACATAATGATAGTTACCATTTATTGTTAGCTAACGATATACTAAGCACTACATTAGAGTTTCTGACATTTCATTCTTACAGTTACTCTACAAGGCAGGTACCCTCATTTAACAAGTTAACAAAAGATGAGGTGTAGTGAAGTGATGAGCTTGTCCAAAGTCACATGTTAAGTGGCAGAGTGAGAAAATCAACCCATGCCTGACATTTAAAGCCTTCTTCCACCTGGACCCTGTTAGGAAACTCCTTACTCTGGCCCTATAAGTCTATTTACTGTTCTCCAACCTCTCCATCAGGGTTCTGTGTATATACTACCACTCTGTAAGGTCCAGTTAAGTCCATCTTCACTCATTTACCCATCCATTCATTCATTTAACATTGCTTGCATGCTGCAGGCACTGTGCTAGATGCCACTAGGAATCATTTCCCAGTCTGTGCTGTTTCCTGATTGCCATATCATCTATTATATATCTTCCTCTAGATTATAAACCAATTGTTCTGAACTAGTGGTGGTGCTGTCACTTTAGAGAACACTGGAAAATGTATGGAAATCTTTGTTATTATAATGACTATCATGTATATTATAATGAGGCACCCCTGGCATTTAGTGTCCAGAGGCCTGGAGTATTAAATATTGCCCAATGTGCGGGATAGGACTGCACAATGGAAAATTGTTTCACCCAAAATGGCTATAGTACCCTCCTCCAGAAACAAGGTTGCAAACAGATCTAGAGCAAAATCTTTTTATAAACTTTCTGTATTTTTATCAAGCCTGGTATCCTGCTTACAGAGAGTGTTGGTTAGCTGAAATGATGACGTTCTTTTCATTAACTAAAAATTTTAAGCAGCATTTTCAGAGAGAGATTCTTTAATTGGAGATGTGGAATGTCATGTTTTCTAAAATTTATTTAGATAAAAGAAAGTCATGTTTTCTAAAACAAATGGAAACCCCTCTCTGCATATGTGAAATCTTAAGGTTATAGGAATACAAAAACTCCTTCCTTGACTTGTAAATCATTCCCCCATAATATTTCCATAAATGTCTTAAATAAGCTGGTAGAGTTCACTGCTGTTACTAGAGTTATGTCTACTTGTTTTCTAGGCCATGAACCAGAACTACCGCCCCTTTAAGATCCATTAACTTTAAGCAGATTAATGAGATGATAAAAGATAGTTAAGAGAAACTATATATTCATCTGTAGTGGACATTTGCCATTTTTATTTGGTCATCTAGTATCTAATCTCCCTTCTTATTTTTGGAGAATCCCTCATTATATGTAGTCTTGGTGGGAGATAGGATTTCCATTACACCCTTCTTGGATGCCAGGACATGAGCACATGAATTAGGCATGGGCAATCAGATACTGTGGCCCAGGACTCTGGCTCTCAAGTAAGTGACTAAAAGGATAAACAGACAGCTAGAATTTATTCACAGCAGTAGGAAGAAATGCATTATGTTAATGGTGGTAGTGCTCTTAGGTACCCCAGCTGACTGTTCTTTCTTAAAGATAATTGTTTCTTCTTCTTTGTCATCCAGAGCTTCCTGGGTTACTGTGGCAGAGACTGCCAATTCTCCCACATCCATTCCCCTTTTTTCCTTTTTGAAATAGACTTCATATACCCCAAATATTAGCTGGGTATTTAGCTACCTAGCTAGTGACTAGATTTTTCTGGCTCCCTTGCAGCTAGGGGTGACCATGTGACTATTTTTGGCCAGTTGGCTGTAAGTGGAAGTGATGTGCATAACTTTTAGGTCCCATCTTTAAAAGGAAGTGGTTTACTCTTTACTTCCTCTTCTTCTTTCCATGGGCTGGAGCCTGGATGTGGTACTGGTGATGCAGCCATGCAAATTAAAACAACATCTTAGACAATGAAAAGACAGGTGGAAGGGACCCAGGGAAGAACAGCTCACACCCCTTGCACCCTTTCTCCCGACATGATCCAGAAATGAATCTTCTATCTTGTTTAAGTCACTGTTATTTGGCCTCTGTTGAAGAAGCAGAATTCATATCCTAATTAGTACAGTTTCTATTTATTTTCTAAGCCTCGTACTCCAACGTCCTTTTGTTCCATAAATCCTTAATAACTTTTCAACAATTTCCCTTTTCATTTAGGATTGTCAAAAACCACTTTAGTTGTTTGCAACTGTTAATGTATTTGAAGTGAAGACACCTAAAAATGTGGAATTGGCCAAACCCAGGAAGTTGAGTGGACTGCAGGTCTCACTATTCAAGTCTGGAAAATTATCTATTCTTATTTCTAGTAGTAAAATAGCTGATTGACCTAAGGCTTGCATGTAGTTTGGTGCTTAGATCTTTTGCCTATAAAGGCAGTAGTATGCTTAGCCTGAAATCGAAAAGAAAGGGAAAAAACCCTACAACTTTGTGAAGAGAGGCCTTTTATGCAGTAGTCTATAATCCAAAGTGGCTTAAAGTCTAGCAGTCTGAAAAGCTTCTTTTCCAAGCTAAAGTTAGTGCAAGCAAAAGCAAAGAAAGTAAAACACTCAGCTGAAGATAAGGTCAGAGCTGAGAGAAGCCTGATTCCCCCGACTCCTCTCAGGAATCTCTGCTGTGTTCTCCCTGCTGAGAGCAGAAACGGTGATTTCTTTCATGAAGCTGCAGCAGGATGCAACCTTTGGGGAAGTCTTTTAGTGGTGCCTTCCCTGTACAGTCTATCTGAAATTGGCCCAAGGTAAAGACCATTAAATAAAGGACTGTACAGGATTGTTAGAAGAGAAAAATTCCCAGTCTTAGACTCAAAGTCTGTGACTTGACAAGATCTTTGCCTCGGTTACTAGTCACATTGGTTGGTTTTGGGTTAGGCACAGCATTCACACCGAGAATTAAAAAGAAGTTTCTGGAATCTTCTGGAAGGGGAATTTACCTGATGTTCTGTGGGTGGTACCTAGAAAGCTGGTCTTTGTCCCTGGGCTTAACTAAGCTAGCATGTAGCCCTAGAAGCTATCTGTGACAATGAAGGAAGCAGGCTTAGGATAAAGCAGACTCTGTGAGAGGCAGAGAAGAGAGATGGCAAGAAGTTGGATGTTTTGTAATATAGTGAGCTGCTATATATCAAGCCCAACCTAAGCCCCTGTTTATCTCTGAACTTTCTAGTTAGGTGAGCTAATAAATCTTCTTTGCTATTTAATCCAGGTCAAATTAAATTTTCTGTTAGTTGCAACATAAAGTATCATAAGTGATATATCTTTTTGTCAATCACCTAATTTAGAAGGTGGGCCATTTAACATTGGAGATTCTGCAAGGTCTATACCAATATTACCCAAACTGATTATGACAAGTCTTGTCAATGAGAGATTTTAAGTGCTGAATATTTGACCCTAAGTCCAACCTTCTCCCCAAATTTCAATATCATCTTAGTTAAGATCTGAGTGGTTCTTGTAGATATTTCTAAAACCCCAGGTACCTTTTCTTTCACCTTTATAGTTATCCCACTCAACTCTGTGAATAACAGTCTAATTTCAGGTGCTTCCTGGGGCAATATCCTCCCCAAAGGTTTGCCTTCAAACATTCCATCTTTAGTGAGAACTTCTACTACCATTTGTTTCAGGAACCCTTAGTGAAGTCACCATAAAAATCACCATATTTAATATTTCCCACATCTTGGGAAAGATCTGGAGCTAACAAAGTGTTGTTATATAAATATCACCAAAATTGGTTTGTTCCTTTTTCTGGAGATATATGTCATTGCCCCAAATGGCATATGTAATACTTGCAAAACTACTGTGAAAAATCTTGTTCCAAAAATGGTGCCAGATTTCTCTTTAACATGGTTAGCAAAGATCAGCGAGGAACATGATTCATTCAATAATTCTTGAATGGGGTGACTGAGTTATGACTGGAGTTCATCACAGTCATTTCTGTCTAAACAGATTACAATGGGTATTGGATCAATTTCTTTTCAAGCAGGCACTTGTCTGAGGGCTAAATCCTCTACATATACTTACCAGGGTGAGAGGTTGAAATCTGCTTGTTCATATGCAATAAAAAATCACTGCACAGGGGGCTTAGACAAGGGTGATAATACCTGAAAGCTGTGTACAGAGAAGTAAGGATAGAATAACTCTTGACTCACCTCGACATCTTTTGGTTAGACCTGAAATTTCTACTTCATTGCTTATTTATTTATTTTTTGAGACAGAGTCTTGCTCTGTTGCCAGTCTTGCTCTGTTGGAGTGCAGTGGCACTATCTCGGTTCATTGCAACCTCTGCCTCCCAGTTTCAGGCGATTCTCAGGCTTTAGCCAACCGAGTAACTGGGATTACAGGTGTGTGCCACTACATCTGGCTAATTTTAAAATTGTTCATAGAGAAGGGATTTTGGCATGTTGGCCAGGCTGGTCTTGAACTCCTGGCCTCAAGCAATCTGCCTGCCTTGGCCTCCCAAAGTACTGGGATTATAGGTGTGAACCACCACATCCGACCCTCATTGCTTATTTTTAAAGAACCTAAAATTAATTCTAACCTTAAGAAGAGAATCACTAAGTTGTAGCAGACATCTACTGCACCAGTGAAAATCCTCTGGCAGTGGAGGTGATGTGCCTCCCTAATCTTTAAGAAATGAAGGATACACCATGGGTATTGTTTACTCTGTTTCAGATCTCAACAAAGTTAGTGTTTATCCAGTGATTTTAAAATGACTTGATGAGAATACACTTTGGAGTAAGTCATCCTGTATGCAGAAAGGAAATGCATTTTGCTTTGACACCTCTTCTTCTGCTCAGAAATTATGATCTGTGCCGTAGGCTATCAAACATCAGTACACAAAATTATTCACAAAGGGTTTATGGTTCAAGTGGTAAATCTAGGCATTTGCAAAATGTTGACCCAAGTGAGTCAGCACAGAAAGCTTGATCTTTCAGTTTGATGAAAATGTAATTTTATGGATGTCAAGTTGAAGTTCAAAAGTGACATATCGTGTCACACAGATAAATAGTTTTGCCTAAAGCAATGCCATAATTCATAAGCACTTGTCTGGCCAATAGTAACTATCAGGCTGATTAAGCGAAGTGCTTGCTAATAAATGCAGTCTTTATCCTCTATTATACATCAGTCTTCTCTGAATAATAAAGATTGCCCTATGTAAGAACTGAAATTAGTACTGCAAGCCGATATCCAACACAAAAATACTTACATATGTGCTTCTTTTGCCCTCAGAAGATCAATTTTAGAACAATGCTAAGTTACAAAACGTAAGTATCTGATATTATTTCCCTCCTTGGACCCCCACAGACCAACTGGATAATTATGCCGGAGGTTAAAAAAAAAAAAAGTAAATACAATAATAACAATAAATTATAATAAATAGCTGCTGTTCTTCAAATGCTTTTAGTGCTGAGGAGGAAACAGACTGTAAAAATAAATAATTCTCATATTCTGGCCCTGACCAGCTTTCTTGTCGATCTTGTGTTACCACCCTGCCTCCCCTCTAGCTCACAGAGATTTCTCCTGGCTCTGTGGCCCAGCCAGCCACACAGAGCTCTCTGCTGCACTCTGGATGCCCCATGCTCTGCAAATTTTGCGTGGTTGTATGTGTGGAATGACCTTTTCTCTCACTCTTCTGGTGGGACTTTTGTTCCTCTCTTAACACTAAATTTAGTTTCTGCCTTTTGAAAACATCTCTAATTTGCAGGGGAGAACTATTTTTCTCTTTTAATTTGATTACACTGTTACTGCCATCATCCCTTTGTTTTTTTATTTTTTTAATGAAAAGCAAGTTTCTTTAAAAATTTATATTTTTTCATTGCAAGTTGATAAATTATGGTTGTGTATATTTATGGGGCACAAATATCTGATTCATGAATACAATGTGGAATATGATTCATGAATACAATGTGGAATAATTAAAGTGATTAACATAACCATCACTTCAAATACTTAACATTTTTTGTGATGAGAACATTTGAAATTTACTTTCTTGGAGATTTGGAGATGTACAATACATTATTATTTGCAATATTCACTACCCTGTGCAATATATCTCAAAATTTAAAAAACCCATACTCCCTCTGGGTAATTGAGACTTTGGACCATTTGACCATTATCTGCCTCCCCTGCCCCCCACCCCCACCCCACCCAGTCTCTTGTAACCACCATTCTACCCTCTGCTTCTTTGAGTTCAATTGTTTTAGATTCCACATATAAGTGAGATGATTAGTATTTGTCTTTCTGTGCCTGGCTTATTTCACTTAACATAATGTTCTCCAGTTCCATCCATGTTGTCACAAATGACCACATTTTTTCCTTTTTAAAGGCTGACTAGTATTCCATTGTGTATATATACCACATTTTCTTTATCCATTCGTCCATTCATGGACACTTAGGTTTATTCCATAACTTGGCTATAGTGAATAGCATTGCAGCACATATAGAAGGGCAGATATCTCCTTAACATACTGATTTCAAATCTTTTGGGTAAATACCCAAAAGCGAGATTGCTGGATCATATGGTAATCCTATTTTTAGGTTTTTGAGGAACCTCCATACCATTTTTTTTTTACAATGGCTATCCTAATTTACATTCCTGCCACTAGTGTATGATGGCTTCCTTTTCTCCACATCCTTGCTGACTTTTGTTACCTTTTGTTTTTTTCATGATAGCCATTATGACAGATGTGAGGTGATATCTCATCATGCTTTTAATTTGCATTTCCCTAACTATTAGTGATGTTGAGCATTTTTCATATGTCTGTTGACCTTTTGTATGTATTCTTTTGAGAAATGTAAATGTCTAATCAGATCTCTAGCCCATTTCTAAATTAAATTATTTATTTTCTTTCTATAGAGTTGAGTTCCTACTACTTTGGATATTAACCTCTTATCAGATGTGTGGCTTGCAAATATTGTCTCCCAATCTGTAGGTTGTCTCTTTACCACATGAATTATTTCCTTTATTGTGCAGAAGCTTTTAATTTTGATTGTCTATTTTTGCTTTTGTTGCCTGTGCTTTTGGAGTTAAATCTAAAATCAAGACCAACGCCATGTAGATTCCCCTTGTTTCCTTCTAACAGTTTTACAGATTCCAGTCTTGTATTTAAGTCTTTAATCCATTTTGAGTTGTTTTTGTATGCGATGTGAGATGTGTCCAATTTTATTTTTCTGTATATGAATATCTAGTTTTCCCAACACCATTTATTGAAGAGACTGTCCTTTCCCCAATATGTATACTTGTCACCTCTGTTGAAAATCAAATGACCAGTCATATGTGGATTCACTACTGGGCTCTTTATTCTGTTCCATTGGTCGATGAGTCTATTTTTACATTAGTAACATGCTGTTTTAATGATTATCACTCGTGGTATAGTTTGAAATCAGGTAGTGTGGTGCCTGTAGTTTTACTCTCTTTCACTCTCAATTTCCTTGGCTAGTCAGGTTTTTTTGTGGTTCCATATGAATTTGAGGATTATTTTTTCTATTTCTATAAAAATGATGTTGGAATTTTGATAGAGATTGCATTGAATCTGTAGATTGTGTTGGGTAGTATGGACATGTTAGCAATATTAATTCTTCTGATCCATGAACATGGGATATCTTTTCACTTATTTGTGTTTTCTTCAATTTCTTTCATCATCATTTTATAGTTTTCAGTGTACAAGTCTTTTGCTCTTTAGTTAAATTTATTTCTAAGGTTTTTTTTGTTGCTATTATAAATAAGATTGTTCTCTTAGTTTCTTTTAAACATAGTTCATTTTTAGTGTGTAGAAATGTTACTTGTTTTGTGTGTTCATTTTGTATCCTATGACTTAATTTTATTTGTTTATTAGTTCTAATAATGAAATCTCTAGGATTTTCTATATATGAGATCATGTCAGCAAACAATAATAATTTCACTTCTTTATTTCTGTTTTGGATGCCTTTTATTTCTTTCTCTTGCCTGATTGCTCTGGCAAGAACTTCTAGTACCAGGTTGAATAGAAAAGGTGAGAGTGGGCATTTTTGTCTTGTTCTGGATCTTGGAGGAAAAAGTTTCAAATTTTAACTGTTGAGTGTAATGTTAGCTGTGGGCTTATTATATATAGCCTTTATTGTGTTGAGATGCATTCCCTCTGTAACTGATCTGTTGAGTGTTTTGTCAAATGCTTTTTTCTGCAGCTGATGCGATGATCATATGGTTTTTGTGCTTCATTTTGTTAATGTGATCTATCATATTTATTGATTTGTGTATGTTAAATCATCCTCATATCACAGGGGTAAACCACATTTGATCATGGTGTATGATCTTTTTAATGTTTTGTTGAATTAAAGTTGCTTTTATTTTGTTGAGGACTTTTTCATGTATATTCACTGTGAATATTGGCCTGTAGTTTCATTTTCTTGTGATGTTCTTGTTTGGCCTTGGTTACAGGGCTTTGTAAAAATAGTTTGAAAGTATTTCCTTCTCTTCAATTTTTTGGAGGAGTTTGTGAAAGATTGATATTAGTTCTTTAAATGTTTGGTAGAATTAAGCTGTAAGACCATTAGGTCCTGGACTTTATGGGAGACTTTTTATTAGTGTTTCAATAACCTTACTTGTTATTGGTCTGTTCATATTTTCTGTTTCTTCATCATTCAGTCTTGGTAGGTTTTATGTGTCTTATTTATTTATTTCTAGGCTATCCTTTTTTTTGTATATAGTTGTCCATAATAGTCTCTTATGATCCTTTGTATTCTGTGGCATCAGTTGTAATATTTCCTTTTTCATTTCTGGTTTTATTTATTTGAGTCTTCTTTTTTTCTTAGTCTAGCTAATATTTTTTCTATTTTGTTTATTTTTTCAAGAAGCTAACTCTTCATTGGTCTTTTTCCCCCCATATGTAATTTTATCTATATAAAATGTCCAGTTCAGGGAAATGCAGACAGAGTAGGTTATTTGTTGCTTAGGTTTGGGGGAGTTGGTTGGAGGGAATAGAAGTGTAAGACTTAAATAATATAGGGTTCTTTTGAGGTAATAAAAATATTCTAAAATTGACTGTGGTGTTACTTGCTCATACAAGTGAGTACGTAAAAAACACTGTATTGTATACTTTATTTTTTTAACTTTTATTTTAGGTTCAGGGGGTCCATGTGAGGGTTTGTTACATAGGTAGACTCCTGTCATGGGGGTTTGTTGTACAGATTACTTTATCACCCAGGTGTTAAGCCTAGTATCCAACAGTTACCTTTTCTGCTCCTCTCCCTCCTTCCACCCTTCACCCTCAAATAGACCCCAGTGTCTGTTGTTTCCTTCTTTGTGTTCATAAGTTCTCATCATTTAGCTCCCACTTAAAGTGAGAACATGTGGCATTTGATTTTCTGTTCCTGTGTTAGTTTGCTAAGGATAATGGCCTCCAGCTCCATCCACATTTCTGTAAATGACATGATCTCATTATTATGGCTGCATACTATCCTGTGGTGTAAATGTGCCACATTTTCTTTATCCAGTCTGTCACTGGTGGCATTTAAGTTGATTCCATGTCTTTGTCACAAGGTGTGGCACCTTGTGAACAGTGCCACAAGGAAAATTGGTGTGCATTTGTCTTTATGGTAGAATGATTTATATTCATCTGGGATGAATGGGATTGTATGGGTCAAATGATAATTCTGCTTTTAGCTCTTCGAGGAATTGCCATATTGCTTTCCTCAATGGTCGAACTAATTTACACTCTCACCAACAGTATATAGGGTTCCCTTTTCTCCACAACCTTGTGATATTGAGCTTTTTTCATATGCTTATTGGCCGCATGTATATCTTCTTTAGAGAAGTGTCTGTTCATGTCCTTTGCCCACTTTTTGATGGGGTTGTTTGTTTGTTTTCTTGTAAATTTGTTTAAGCTCCTTATAGATGCTGGATATTAGACCTCTGTCAGATGCATAGCTTGCAAAAAGTTTCTCCTATTCTGTAGGTTGTTTGTTTACTCTGTTGATAGTTTATTTTGCTGTGCAGAAGCTCTTAAGTTTAATTAGATCCCATTTGTCAATTTTTGTTTTTGTAGCAATTACTTTTGTTGTTTTTGCCATGAAATCTTTGTCCATTCCTATGTCCAGGATGGTATTGCCTGGGTTGTCTTTCAAAGTTTTTATACTTTTGGGTTTTACATTCAAGTCTTTAATGTATCTTGAGTTGGTTTTTATATATAGTGTAAGAAAGGGGTCCAGCTTGAGTCTTCTGCATATGGCTAGCCAGTTATTCCAGCACCATTTATTGAACATGGATTCTTTTCTCTATTGCTTGTTTTTGTCACCTTTATTGAAGTTCAGGTGGTTATAGGTGTGTGGCATTATTTCTGGGCTCTCATTTCTGTTCCATTCGTCTATGTGCCTGTTTTTGTACCAGTACCATGCTGTTTTGATTATTCTAGTCCTGTAGTATAGTTTTAAGTCGAGTAACATGATTCCTCCAGCTTTGTTCTTTTTGCTTAGGATTGCTGTAGCTATTTGGGCTCTTTTAGTTGGTTACATATACATTTTAAAATAGTTTTTTTCTCATTTTGAAGAATGTGGTTGGTAGTTTTATAGGAATAGCATCAAATCTGTAAATTGTTTTGGGTAGTATGGCTGTTTTAATATTGATTCTTCCTATTCATGAACATGGGATGTTTTTCCATTTGTTGGTGTCTTTTCTGATTTCTTTGAGCAGTGTTTTGTAGTTCTCATTGTAGAGATCTTTCACCTCTGTGGTTAGCTGTATTTCTAGGTATTTTGTTGTTTCTATGGCAACTGTGAATGGAATTACCTTTCTGATTTGGTTCTTGGCTTGGCTGTTGTTGATGCACAGGAATGCTAGTGGTTTCTATAAATTGATTTTGTATCCTGAAACCTTGTGAAGTTGTTTATCAGCTGAAGGAACTTTTTGGCCAAGACTACTGATTGGGATATGCAAGACCAGTTGCCTTCTCTGTGGAAATACATTATTGAGGTTTGCCTCCTTGCCTATTTGGAGTCTTTGGGTGGGCTTTGAGGCTAGCTGAATACTGTTTAAACTCCTGTGTCTGGCAGACCTAGCTCTGCTCTTTGCCAAAATTATCTGTGACAATTGTCTCCCTCCCCGGGTAGAATCTGGGGGTGGACTTTGAGGTTGCATGGGATGCTATGAAACTCCTGAGTATGGCACAACTAGCTCTTGCTCTTTTCTATAATTTGTTGCAGCAGTCATTTTCTTCCCTGGGCAAGATCCTGAGGTAAGATCTAAGGCTTGTCTTGTAGGCTAGTTGTTTAGGGATTCAAGCAAAGTAGCACTTCCCTATGCTTCTGGGAGCAATCAGATCAGCTTTGTGGGTGGGCTGTGTTCTTAGCTGGAACTTCTGATTGGGCACTGTTGCTGCCAGGTACATAGAGCTATCAGCAAGATCTGCATGCTTGTGTGAGCTCTGCCTCCTTGCTTTGTTTCTACTTGAACCCAGATGGTCTAGCCATGCCGTTTTTTCTTGTGTTTCCTTTAGGTACAATGGGAGTGGGTTTCCTGGGAAGTATCTTGGAATGCTAGGGAAGCTGGGTGTCCACCTCTGGTTCTCTTTTTTCTTTGTAGAAACCATGGGCCATAGGGAATTCGTGTGTGTGTGTGTGTGTGTGTGTGTGTGTGTTGGGGGGGGCGGTGGGCGGGGGGTGGCACTGTGCTGACTTGGGAGTTGAGATGAGAGAGGTAACATAGTCAAAGTGAGACCATTTCTCCTACACTTTCTCTGTGGTTTTTATTCCATTTTGTGGATCGTGCAGGTGATTCAGGGTTATTTCTATTTTTTTTAAATTGTTTTCACCAAGGCGTTCTTATCTTTGGATGGTGACTAGTTGAACTTTCTTTGGGGGTAGTGAAGCCTGGGACTTCCTATTCTACCATCTTGCGGATGTCACTCCCCCACTCTCATTACTTTAAATTTAGGAGATTCACCCCTACTGCCTTCTTTGAGGTTAGGATTCAGGTATTTTACTTTCTGTATTTGTATAACCCAGCACAGTGACTGGCACATACTAAGTAGTGAATGAACAAATGAGAGTTAATTTAAAGAGACAATTTAGAAAGGTGAGCAGAAGGTCATAGAAACGCAAGATTTTGATAAGCTACTTCCCTCTAGACTCAATTTAAAATCTGACTTGTTCAAAAACCTTTCCCAGAATAACAGCCTGCCTGCTCTCTAATTCTACAGAAATCATTCTGTTATTTGTCATTCTCCCAGCTGTTAGAGACACTCTTTGTATCAAATGGTTTTGCCCTTGTAGATATACTACTTTGCATTTTTAGCATCATGTTATTAATAATTTTGCCTGCAGAGGCAAGTTCTTTGTACTTCTTAATAAAAGTTTTGCCTCCTCAAAGTGAAGTCTTCATTTTATTTCATTTTTCTTAATTCTCCTCCTTCATGTTATATATAGCACAGTGTGCTGCTTTTAGGAGAAACTGCATACACACTTGTTGAAAAGATGAAATTAAAGAGATAATCAGGTATATTGAAATTTTATTTCTTTTGTTCTTCTCTCATATGATTATTTACAAGAAATCAAAATGGTATTAGGCACACTTTTAATTTTAAAAAGTTGATTTATATTCAAAAAGTTAGTATGGTTATTATCTTGAATTTATAAGGAAAGGTGCTCTTTGAATTTCTGTGAAAAGTAAAGGTCAAACCATAAATAATTAGGTGTATTAATGCTGGCTATTCCTGTCAGACATGAAACAGAGAGGGAATGTATATATTTTCTATGGAAAGACCTTTTGGTCACAAATCACCTTTCAGACATTCTTGACAAATTGATAGCAAGGACTTTTTTTTTTTTAATAGACTTGCTGAACGTTTTTTAAAAAAGAATAGTATTTGTTGCATTTCTTGAAATAATACAGGTGAATTTCTTAATTCCTAACTGATTTGATCCTTGAAGGTGTGAAGTAGTTCGTGAAAAAAGGAGGGAGCCATTGTAATATCATCACAGAGAAATGATTTATTTATTTGAATGTAGGCAATTCAATATTATCATATTTCCTTGGCACACTGAAAATACACATCTTATGCATTAATAGCAGATTCTGAGACTTTCTTACAAATAATAGTAGAGATGCTTCTGAAGTACCAAACTCACATTGTGGGAGAGGCTGCCCATTGACAACACAGACTTTGTACTTGACCTTTAGGTCTGCTAGGTAGGTATTGACAACAGGGAAGATTTCATGTCATTATCCTAATATGTATGTGTCTTTTTTTTTTTTTCTCCAGAGACATAATCCACTGTCAGATAAGCGGGAGTGCAGTGGTGCAATCATAGCTCACTGCAGCCTCCAACTCCTGTGCCCAAGCAATCCTCTTGCTTTAGCCTCTTGAGTAGTTAGGATTACAGGTATGAGCACCATGCTTCGCTGTTGTAATATACCTCTTTTGTAGTTCTTTTCCTCTGACCTTTTTTCAACCTTTGGAAGCTCATAAAAATGCTCTTTTCTTATTGTCCAAGTAGATTACACAGAAGCATTTCCACTTTAAGAGAATATTTTCTTTATACGATACTGTCTGTACTAATTAATCAGCAACTTGTGCTACAAATGTTCCACTGGATCAGTAAGCTCCGGGCTTGGTGAAGGCTATGACATGTCTGTAACTTTGGAACCGATCTAACTTATCACTAGTTTACTTCATCTCTGACAGAAATATTACTTATTATGAATATGTACATGCTTAAGAGTATCCTTTAGTTTCAAGTGTTTTATCTTATTCACAACCTTCTTTTTGCTTTCAGTTAAATACATGTTATTATATATTGGTTGAAGTTCAACATGTTGACCTTGCCTCATTCTTATTTCCAAAAGTATTGTGTGGGAGATTTCATGTTTTTTTCTTTGCAAGATTTTTCTTGAAACAATTTTCTACTATTTGAAAAACCCAATGTGTAGATTTTGCCCTACAAAGCGCTTAATAATTTAAGGTATATGTAGGTTCAAGAAGTGGAATTGAAATAGCTAAATTTGTCATGTTTTGTTTTGGGGATTTTAAAAAGTGGTCTTAATTCTATCTGTATCCAGAACCATTTTTTCCCTGACATGTCCTTTCCTTTGTGTGTTTTGGTAAGTTATTTCCTACAAAATACAGAATCACTGTGTTTCATTTCAGCATTCTATTTTATATTATTTACTTCATCGCAATGATTGGAGCATGACATCAAGGCTCTCTGGGCTGATCCAGGGAGCAAGCCCTTTTGATAAGGTGGGAAACAGTGTGCTGCTGTGAGATAACTGCCTCTTCTCCTATGTAGGTCTCTCCCAGTCTCACCTCTAAATGAAGCTGCCTCATGTCTTCAACAACCTACTGAAGACCCAGTCCGCAATAAAATAGCCAAGAGGCAGATTACATCTAGTGGGGGAATGTAGAGATCTTACAGATCACCGAAATCAAGGGGAAACTATCTTTCCCACCATCCCTCTCCTTTCAAAAAAGAAGTAAAGTAAATGACAAGGAAATGCATAATAGGCCAAAAAAAAAAAAAAAAAAAAAAAAAAAAAAAAAAAAAAAAAAAAAAGGCAAATAAAGCTGACAAAGAAAAGGTACTTGTTTGTTTAGCTTAGTCCTCATCATTAAAAGTGTTCACTCACACTGGCCACCTTAGAGAGTAGGTTCAGAGAGCATGGTTTTTGTCATTTGAAGTTTTAAACATGTAAACAGACAGATAAGAGAATTGCCAACAGTTAAACAATAATCATTGAACCAATAAAAGAATAAATATTCATATTTGACAGAATGGTTAACATATGCTTATGTAATGCCTCTCATGTGCCTGTCACTATTCTCACCATTATAAATAGTAATTCATTTAATCCTCATAGCAACTCTAGAGGTAAGTATAATTATTCTTCTTCTTTCCCTGCATGGGGAAACTGAGACACAAAGCAGTTAAGCAACTTGCTCATATCAGTCACCTTGTAAGGGGCAGAGCCAAGATAGAACCTAGATACTCTGGGACTCAAGAGGCCAACACTTAATGACTGTGCTGTGCTCCCTCCAGATGTTTCAGAGGCATCCAAATGAGGAGTTCCAAAGCTGATGTGGGCAATGTCAATGACATTGTCTGTGACTTCTTAATGACATCACCCTGGTAGTGCTTTAGTCCTTTCATGGAAAACTTATTTATTCCTATCTGGATATAGCTCATATTGAAATTTGATTTATTGTATAAGCTATTTGAGATGCTGACAACCTTGCTATGACAAGAGAGGGGACTGGAGAAGTGAGCACAACTAGATCATGGTGGACCTTGTGTGCCAAGCCAAGAAACATCGGCTTTATCCTGAAAATAGTAAGAAGTCATTAGAATTCATTCTCTCTCTCTCTCTCTCTCTCTCTGTCTCTCTGTGTTTATAAATTATAAATACATGTGGAGAGGGACTCTAAGTATATATAGCTGGTAAATACTATGTATTAGGGTTGATAGTAAGAAAAACTAATTTTCAAATAAATATTTGTACATAGAATTATAAATGTATGCCTTACAAATCACTTAATATTCCACCAAAAGGCATGTTTTGACACAGGTCTCTGCCTCTGAACATTACTCAGTCTCCCTGGAAAAATTTTCCTATTTTTTCCCACCAAGTTAACTTATCTCTCAAGATTCAGTTATAATAGTTTCTTTGGGAAGAATCCTTTGACTTTACCTTCCCTCTGTCACCTATAGAATAACTCAGGAGCAGCCCATCCTCTGTGTGCCCACAAGACCCTCTGAAGCCCTTTCATTGTACCTGCCATATTCTTCAGCAATAACTGGTTTTCTTGCTAGTTTTTTTCCCCACTGGACTGTGATTGGAAGACAGAGATGGAATATTTTAGCTGTGTCTATCTGGGGACTCTAAGCGTCTGGCAAAGTGGAGATCCTCAGTGCATGTCAGTTGAATAGATGGACAAATGGGATGTGGAGTTCCTATTTATTCTACAGGTTGTGATTATATATGGGAATCAACCCTCTTCAGCATTAGTTCAGGAACTATTGTGGAAGTAGAATTTCTAGAATGGAGTCAATGGAGGGGGAGAGAGAGAAAGAGGAGAGAGAGGAGTGGAGGTGGCGTGGCTGAGACCTGACGTGTCTTATAGAATGAATATCATGTAAAAGAAA
Source organism: Macaca thibetana thibetana (assembly GCF_024542745.1). NCBI lineage: Eukaryota > Metazoa > Chordata > Mammalia > Primates > Cercopithecidae > Macaca > Macaca thibetana. The sequence continues at coordinate 54,534,453 of NC_065588.1, forward strand.
ACTGAAGAATTTGAGGAACAATCAATAACCTTTTTGTTTACTGAAAATTCTTGTTCAGTTATTACAGGCCAGGCATTATGGAGGATACCGACTAAAAGGAATAAGTTCCAGTTCTCCAGTGCTCTCAAATGTAAGAAAAACAACAATTTTAGGTTCAAGCACTTGAATTTTGACAGTTTCATTAACTTCAACCTCTTCAAGGCAGGGTAAGAGAATAAACACAAGAAAGGTTGGGAGTTCAAGGGAGAATGAAATCTTCTTCAGGTCGAGAAACCAGAAGCATCTTCATGGGGTAGACAGCCTTTCAAATGAGTGTGAAAAGAGGGCACGGTATCAGCTGCAGAGACAGGTCAAGAGGGCAGCTTAAGCCAGTTCTGCAGAAGTGAGAACCCCTAGGGCATGTTCTGGAACAAACAATAAACCATTCTGGCTGGATCCTAGTGGGGACAGGGGTTGCTGATGAGGACTTTGAATGTGAGGCCAATGGTGGGCAATGTGGAGCCCTTGATAATTTCTGAGCAGAGGAAACATTTGAGTGGAATTTTTTATTTTTCATTTATTAATTTATTTTTTAAATGGAGATGAAGTCTCACTATGTTGCCCAGGCTGGTCTTGTACTCCTGGGCTCAAGTGATGCTCCTGCCTCGGGCTCCCAAAGTGCTGGGATTACAGGTGGGAGCCACTCTGCCTGGCCTGATTGGGACTTGTTATAGGAAGAATCTGATGTCAGTTTGAGAATGGATCGGTATGCTCTACTTCCCTTTGCCTCTGCTTTTCCCTTTCCTCTCAACTGGGCTCATGATTATGACACATGTTTATTAAGCCTCTGCTGCATGGATACTGTGCTAGGATGTAGGATATCAGGAAGAGAGACATATAATCCTTGTGTTCAAGGGGCTTATTCTGATGCTCACCAAGTCACTTCCCAAATTGGTGCCTTCCTCTGGTTTGCCTTCAATACAGTTAGGCAGTATTTACGTGGTATTCTGTAGAGTATATGTATTGGTATCTTTATGTATCTAGAAAGAGATTTATTATAAGGTATTGGCTCACATAATTATGGAGGTTGAGAAGTCCCACAACCTGTTGTCTGCAAGCTGGAGACTCAGGAGAGTGGATGGTATAGTTTGAAGGCCTGAGAGCTAGAGAGTCAATGGTGTGAACTCCAGTCTGGATTTGCAGGCCTGAGAACCAGGCACATTGAGGGCAGGAGAAGATAGATGTCCCAGCTGAAGCGGTCAAGCAGAGAACAAATTCAGCCTTCCTCCATCTTTTCATTCAATTCAGGCCCTCAGTGAACTGGATGATACCCGACCACATGGAGAGGACCATCTGCTTTAACTTAGTCTACCAATTCAAATGCTAATCTCTTCCAGAAATACTCAGAGACATGCCCCCGAATAATGTTTAACCAGAGATCTGTGCATCCCATAACCCAGTCAAACTGACATATGAGACTAACCTTCGGAGGCAGCTATTGACATGTGCCCCTTAGTGTTGCACAATGCACTGGCAGTGTTCCTAAGCCTTGAGAGAGGCAGTTATCTCTGTTTCTGAACCCATTACTGCTGATTTGCTCTTGATGTTGACCTAGAGGTAAATGTGGTATCATGAAGAGTCCTAAGCTAAGAGTTAGATGGTCTGTTTTCTCAGCCTGACTCCACCACTAATTAAAACTCTGACCTCATGTCAATGCCTTAACCTCTCTGAGACTCAGTTTTATCATTCTTAAATGGGCATAATGCCACCAGCTCTGTCTACCTGGCAGAGTAGTGAGCTCAAATGAGACATGTATAAGTATTGTGTTTTGACTGTTAAAAAGTCCTATGCACTTTTATTGTCACTTTTATATTTACCATTAGAGAAGATTGTTGTGGAACTTACCTGCTGTGTTACGGCATAAAGAATATTGCTTAATTTTAAGGCTTAAAAATTATCTAGTAAACCACCCATGAAATCTTGAATTTGCCTCTAGTGTCAAAGATACAGACTCAAAAAAAAAAAAAAAAAAAAGAATTAAAGATTTAAATCAAAACTAGGCCAAAGCTTAGCCCTGTAACTGGTGATAGAACTTGCGCGATAAGGCCACTGTAGTCAGTTTTCCTGCATTGAATTTGCTAAAAGCAATTTCCTGTTTTTAACCCAAGTAGACAGCCCTGGTCCCCAAGGGGTTCATTAGCTTGGTGTTCCATGGGCAGTCTCTTTCCTGCTATTTGTTGGCAGCATGAAGGCACAATAGCAGATGGGGGAGGTTCAGCCTCACCTTTGTTGTTAATACTTACAATCTTATTAAAGGTTAAAGAAATACATGATCAGCTAACTCCTTGTATTACTAAAAACTGATTTACCAGCATCACATCAAATATTTACCTTGCCCTAAGCTACCAGTAATTACAAGCTGATATTGTTCAGGCTCAAACAAACACAGAGTAATGAATTTCTGCTAATTATTAGGCACTGATGAAAAATGTGATTTGCCCACTCCCAGACTTATCCTGGGCATCTCATCTTTCTGCACAAGGGAAAATTTCAATTGATATGATATATTCTATGCTGCCGGAAAGCACTTCAGTGGTGTCAACCAGAAGTAATTACCAGTGTATCTGGAAAAGTGATTAAAATGACTTAAAATTAAGATTTTGGTTTTCCATAGTTATTTCTATGCAAATACATCATATTTTTCAACTGACATGGGTGTCTTAATTAAAAACAGGCTAAAGTTTTAGAATAACAAGAGATTTTTAAAATCCACTAAACCTTACACTATAAAAATAATGATTCCAGCCTTAGCTGCAAATGAAAGTAATCTTTCTTCTTGTAGATCTTGCTGGGCTTTAAAAAAAGTTACATTGCACCGTGTTATTGAATCATGCATTTCCTGATAAAGTGCTCAAATATTTCAGATGCTTTACTTCGCTTTGCAGGAAGACGAGTGAGTCTGCTGTCTGTCTGTTCTCTCTGTGAGAGCCAGGCGATGGCTTCTTATTTTTCCCTATGGTTGGCACCATCAAGGGGCATCCAGAGATGACTGATTTTTTTCCCCTCCTAACTTAGAGGGAGGGCGAAAAGAATACAGAAACCTACTGTAGGCCCAGACCCCAAAGCTTGAGGCCCTCCTTCTTTCTTTGCGGTAAATATTTCTTGCTTCTGTTTTCCTTAACTCTTCAAGGTGATCATATATAGAGTGTCCGATAGATACATCAGGGAGTCTTTAATTCTCTGTTAATTCCTTTAGGCCCAACCTGGGAATTAATTATAAACCAAGGGTTTTTAGGGTGGTCATATACTCAATAGGTAGGACCTGTTACCTCATTGCATTTCCCCTCTCTCCTTTTTGGAAGTTATGTGCTCTAAATCCATTCTCTCAGTGGTTATCCTAGCCATTTTAACATGTATATGCAAAGTTTAAAGTTACATATGTAGCATCTATATTACTTTAAAAAGCCTTTGGTATCTTAACCCAAGGCAGGAGTAAGGTGAAAATTCTAGTTGTTGCTGCAAGCTCAGTAGGGAAAAATTTACACTAGAGAGAACTCCACATGAAAACAGCTCCATTCTCCGTCTTCTTCTCTCCTCCTTCTGTACCTGCTTCCTGGACAAATGCAGTAATTCCTAGGGCTTCAGTTATCCCATAACCATGCACCTTTCAAAAGCACTTCTCCAGCCCACGCCTCTCTTGCAAGGTTCAGATCCTGTTATCTGCCGGATACTGCCACCTCGGTGTCAAAACATGTCCAGAACTGTATCTATTTCCCACCCTTGCCTTCCTTGGGACAGTCATCAAACTGCTTATATTCTTAATCTTGGTTATTGGTACTACCATTCAGCCAGCTGCTAGAGCCAGAAGTCAGAGCACTGTCCCTAACTACCCAACATTTCTCATTCCCAATTTCTCCAAGTTATGCTTCTAACCATAATGTGGTGTCCGTCAAATTGTACCCTCCCACCCCCAGCATCCATTTACTCCTCTAGTATCAGTAGTACCGTTACTGACTCTCTATGTAAAATTAGAGCCACAGTGAAACCAGGTGCAAAAGGAGAGATCAGTAATATGGATCCTGTCTTTATTTAACATTTTGATATTTTGTTCATCACAGATTTCCTTGTGTTAATTTAGATTTTAAAAAAATATTGCACTAAAATAATATTTATTTTTATTACAGAGTTTTTGGGTGCCCCTTCAAATTTTGTGTATGATGTGGCCAGTGCCTCACTTGCCTTACCCTAGTCCAGGTTCTGGGTGTGATTCTGGAAATTTCTATGTGGAATCTGAAAATGAAGGCAACCCAGATGAAGACTGGGGAGAACTTAAGCCCTGATGCCATCATTTGAACCATGACTTGAACTGTGCCTGAAGCCTACACTTGGATCTTTCAGTTTCATGAAACAATGAATATCCTCCTTTTATTTATTTATTTTTATTTTTATTTTTTGCCTAAACCAGTGTTTTTTACTCTCAGCAGAAAAGATCTTGAATGATAAATTGGGCATTGAAGGTTCCTTATGACATGGCCACTCCTTGTACTTCTCTGGCCTCATCCCTTACTAGTTCATGGGAGCATCCCATGCCTCTGTCACATTGCAAGTCATGCTGGTTGCTGAATGCACTGTGCTGTCTTGTACTATCTTCCTCTGTGCACAGCGTGCCCTCTCCTGTGGACATTCTGGAATGTTCTTCCTCACCTGGTCTATCTGATGAAAACCTACTTATTTTTAAATACACAGTTTAAATGTCACCTAATATGTGACTGAATTACATCCATGGTTATTTTCTTTTGTTCCAGAGCTTACTATATTTTTCCCCAAACATATAACAAGTCATCCAGTTGTAATTGTGTTAAATTCCCTACTCAATCTATTCTCCTTTGCAGAGTTAGACTTTTTCTCCCCAAGTGAAATATAATGCAACATAACTGTGGAAATTAAAAACGTGGAGCACTCTGATAAGTAGTGCCAAATTCTAGATGTCTCTTCAGAGAGGCCCTAAGTGCCTTCTCACTCTCTTTCTCTTAATACACACTGGCTCAATAATGGAATTTTTCTTCTTATAAAATAAATATGGTATTTAATAACATAAATGGTGAGTGCTGGGTTTTCTATATTTTAGGCCATCCTAAGAGCCTCATTATTAGGAAAAGAAAATGAAAAAAGGAAATAGTTTAGTAGACCCCAACCTTCCAAGACTTACACGCCCACTTCCGTGGTATTTTTTTGTTCATGAATCCACAATTAACACAGATTGTCTTCTGCTTGGAAAACCATTTTTCCCCTTCTAGCTTCGATTTTACACTGCATGATTGACAGCTTCAGAACATATGCTACCTCATCTGCTACACGGGGAAAAGAGTAATCACTTTACAAAGTTAGAGCCCAAAGTGTCATTCCAGCTACAATGGATCCACCTTTTTTCCTACAGTTCTGAATTTTGCACTTGGATTTCCTAAGCTATGGAAGGGTGGTGAGAACAAAGAAGACAAAAGCAAGGCTGGCACTTGAAGGTCTTTCCAGGGTTCTTAGCGATTGAAGTTTGAGCGTCCAAGTTTCTGCTATATGGTGCACATGCTCAGTCCTTCAAGGCTCCTGTCCCTAGGTGTGAGCCTGTTAGGATCCTGGGCCCCCTTGGGAAAACTTTGCAGGCATGAGTCTCTTTGACCCTTTCCAAGAGCCTCCTGTCATCACAGCTAATGGAATGTGAGGGAAGGCAGGTGATATGGTTTGGCTTTGTGTTCCCACCCAAATCTAATCTTGAATTGTAATCCCCATAATCCCATGTTGTCAAAGGGGAGACCAGGTGCAGGTAATGGAATCATGGAGGTGGTTTCCCCCATGCTTTTCTCATGATAGTAAGTGAGTTCTCGGGAGATCTGATGGTTTTATGAGGGGCCTTTCCCCCTTCTCTGGGCAATTCCTCCTGCTGCCTTGTGAAGAAGGTGCCTTGCTTCCCTTTTGCCTTCCCCAGGATTGTAAGTTTCCTGAGTCCTCTCTGCTGCACTGAGTCAATTAAACCTCTTCCCTTTATAAATTACCCAGTCTCAGGTATGTCTTTATTTGCAGTGTGAGAATAGACTAATACAGGGAGCTGGGGAGAAAGGACAGAACTCACCTTCGGGAATATTTTGAAGAAGGCTCCTTCTCAGATCTGTCTCTGCGCCCCTGTTTCCTTGCCACTTAGCCCTTTTGACCCATCCTCTCATGCTGTCTCCTGCATATATAAAGCTCCCAATTCCGAGACTCCCTCAAATCTGCTTTCCTCAAAGAGGCCCATGCTCAAAAATCACCTCCCCTGCTTTCTGGAGCAGCCTTACGTATTTGTGCCAGAGGAGGCCTAAGGGATCATGTTGTCAATCCACAAACATTTCCCCATTAAGATAGTATTTGCTGTAGGCTTTTCATCTTTTTATCAGGCTAAGAATGTGGTCTTTGATTACAAATATGTTAGGTGTTTTTTAAAAATCATGGATTGATGTTAAATTTTATCAAATCATTTTCTGCATTGAGAGAGTTATGTGGCATTTCTCTTTTAATTAATGTTGTAAACTCTATTTATGGATTTTCTAATATGAAAATCCATAAATTGCATATTGTGAAAACCCTAACTTGATAATGGCATATTGGGGGATATCTTGAAAACATTGCTCTATTATCTTTTATCCAATGTAACTGTTGAAAAATCAGATATCCATCTTTCTTGATCTTTTTTTGTACTGGTTGCTCATTCTTTCTGTAAGATTTAAAGTTTTCTTTTTGTATCAACATCTTCAAATTACACTAAAAGAGACTTTTTTTTTCTCTCTCCCCGTTGACACTCCACCCTATGGCACTTTCAATCTAAGGTCTTTCATTTTTTCTGTTTTAATTTCAGGAAATTTATTTTCATTATTTCTTCAAATACTTCTAATCACCTTTGAAAAACGTTTTATCTTTGAAACTTCAAACCCACACAAAAATTGAAATATCTTCTTCATTTTCATGTTTTTCTCTGTCCAAGATTCCTATTATTTGGATATTAGCATTTCTACTTGTACGTTCCGTTTTTCTTAGCTCTGTTGTATATTCTATTGCTTTGCCTTTTCTTTCTTTTTTGCAGGAGGTTGCCACAATCAATTCTTCTAGCTCTCCAATTGGTCCCCTGGCTGTTTCCATTCTGTTATTTATTTTTCTATTGCATTCTTTATTTCACTATTCTATACTATATATCTCATATTTCTTCTTGATTTTATGTTTTCCCCTTACCCACAAAACAACTCATCAGGTCAGAACTTCACCCTTTTCCCCTCCCTGTATAATAAGCTACCTTAGGAAGACACTGTCCCTCCAGGGTTATTCATAGCCCTGGGGCTGTGTTGGCAAGGATGGGGAAACAACTGCCAGGAGCAGTCAGTCTTCACCCATTTTCCTTCACTCCTCTTGTAAGCCTAGGGGTTCCATTCCGCCCTGATTTTACTTCATTAGACACCTGGGCCAGGTGTGGGGCAGGCACTGCGTCCTAGGGCAGTGGCGAGGAGGGTGTGGGGTAGTCCAGAGCAGTGCTTCTTCCTCTTACCCCAGGGTCTCCCAGGGTTTCTCCATTTTCTCATGGTAGTTGCCACTCTTTGAGGGCAGGACTAGCAGATAGGCTGGCTTGGCACTTTGGTCCATTAGCTGTTCCTTTGCTCTGCTGCACTGTCCAACTCCAAATGGGCTTGTTCACAGGTTGAGAAAAGCCCCAGGCCAATTTTCAAAAGATCTTTCTATATTAAGAAGTGAAGAAGTAGCCAAATATGACTAAGAAAATTGGACTAAGAAAACATTTAAAAGTTTTACTTTTAATAAATTAACACTTTTCATGTAACAGATAACACTGATTATGCTTTAAGCTTAATTTGGAGACCACATACCAAATCTAAACTGGGGCCGTTTCTCAGATATGAAACAGTTCTCTTTTTCTCACCTATGTTAGCCCTGCCCTTATCTGGCTGGAGTCTGGCATTGGGCCATACAGTTAAGTCATTTTGCTCTCCCTTTTTACTGAATTTCAGTTGTTAGCACTTTTAAAAAATCTGAGCTCTTCCTAACTGATTACAGCCAATTTCTCATTAGGGAGCCTGCAGATTTTCCTTGTGGGTATATGAGATGGCTATTTGAAACTGCATGTGCTTTCTACTGTTACACTTCTTTAGTTACTGGCAAACAATAGCTACAGACCAAGACTGTTCACTGAACTTTCTCTTCCCTCTCTGGTTGAGTTCTTTCTATCCCAGGTACAGCAATCAGGGGACTGCTCCTGAAGGCTTGGGAACCAGAACCTAGGGACTAGCCTTAGCCCAATCTGACCGGTCATTGTCTCTCCCAGGCGGCTAAAGAGGCTGCATGTTAATACCTAACGTGGCCTGATTCAAGAGCTTTTCCTGGATTTTCAGTGGTACTGGATCTAGGCTGGGGATCAAACTCAGATGCCCTAATGTGAAAAGTGTGAGAAAAGTTAGTAGGTGAAAAAAAAACAATTATGGCCGTGCGCGGTGGTTCACGCCTGTAAATCCCAGCACTTTGGGAGGCCGAGGCGGGTGGATCACGAGGTCAGGAGATCCAGACCATCCTGGCTAACACGGTGAAACCCCGTCTCTACTACAAATACAAAAAATTAGCCGGGCGTGGTGGCGGGCGCCTGTAGTTCCAGCTATTCGGGAGGCTGAGGCGGGAGAATGGCGTAAACCCGGGAGGCGGAGCTTGCAGTGAGTCGAGATCGCGTCACTTCACTCCAGCCTGGGCGACAGAGCAACACTCCGTCTCAAAAATGAAAAAAAAAAAAAAAAAAACCAATTATGAAGACGAGATTTGCCCAGGTACTGTCAATTTATAATTTCTGAATCTCATGTTCTACATTAATAAAAAAACGAAGGCTCAGAGAGGTTGCAACAGAAGTAGTAAAACTGTGCTAGATCTTAAAAGCTGTGAATGAGAAGAAATCACTCAAAATAATTATTTCAGAAGGCCCATCTAATTTTCTCAAATAGATGGAAAAAAGTACAAACAACTCTATATTCCTAAAATTGCTGACCACTAAAATTGTGTCTTGTTTATTTGCTGGTAGAAAAACTCGGAGAATCTTCAGGGAGAAAAATATATTTTTCCTTAGCGTCTTAACATTTCTAAATACTCAAGCATGAAAATTTAATGAGAAAGAAACTTGTACGTAATTGGTTTTTTATTTCTGCATTTAAACAATGATTTTATGACTATCCTGGATATTTATAAGTCTTTATTCACAAATTTCTCTTAAAAGCTCTCTCAATTCTCTTAAAAAATTTCTCCACCCACACACCAGTGGTTCCAGGACTTACTGTTCTCCTTTATCAAAACCCTTCTTGAACTGATATTTTTTAATATAAGAAAATAATCTGATAAAACAAATGTAAGCTTACTTTTTGGCTATTACACAAGGTGTTTCTGCTTAGCCTAATGAGTCTCTAATGGGTCAAATCTCTATCAAATGGTAAGAGAGGCTGTGTGTGAAAATAGGCAGCCATAGGTGCTTGAATTATAGATGGAGGTTTTAGGAGAGGCATTGGAGCAGCATTTCTCAATCTCAGCACTACTGACATTTTAGGCCAGATCATTCTTTATTGTGGGGGACTGTCTTGTGCACTGTAGGATGTTTAGCAGCATCTCTGGCCTCTACTCAGTAGGCCAATAGATGCTAGGAGCAGTTTGCCCACACTCCAGTTGGGACAATAATAAATATATGCCAAATGTCCTTGTGGGTGTGTGTATATGTATGTGTGTGCAAAATCTCCATTGGTTGAGAACCACTGCTGTTATTCGTTATAACAACAAAAGAAAACCAGCAGTAGCTGTTTTATGGAATATTTTATTAAATATTTTATTGAGTATATCCCATGAGACAGGTGCTATACTAAGATCTCTCTGTGTGTGTGGGTGTGTGTGTGTACATAATCTCTGTGGTTCTCAAAGTGTGGTTCCTAATTTAACAGCATTAATAAATTCTAGGCCCTATCTGCCAAAGTGGAAACTGGAGGTTGGCCGGGAGGAGTGGGGCCCAGAAATCTTTTTAGCAAGCCTTCCAGGTGATTCTGATGCTTGATTCAGGTTGAGTTTCAGAACCTTTGAGGTGTGTGTGTGTGTGTGTGTGTGTGTGTGTGTATATGTGTGCGTGTATAAAGGGTCAATAATAAAGCGACAGCACAGATTTCTATGAGAATCAAAATAAGCAAATGCTAGTAATATGGCTATCAGTTATTGTGTACATTCTTCCTTTTCTAAATTATCACTGTGCTACAGTAACAATTGTTATATTAAAAGTGTAGAAAAAGCTCTACAGATGTGCTGTAGCTTCATTGTGCATGCACTATAATTGTTTTCTCAGGATTTAAAACAACTTAGGAGAACTAAGCAAAGCTATCGTGAGAGAGACACTGAGGAGGAAAAGATGAATATGAGCTCAGAGTCCATCAAAAGAGATACCATGTAAACATAATTCAGCACGTTTTTAGGCATTTGCAGATAACAGGGAAAAGTGAGTGTGTGTTGGGGTCTGGTCATAGGGATGCGTCTCCTGCTCTGAAAACCCAGAGACTCCCTTAATGATGACAGCACTTCATGAACTTTCGCACTTTTAATCCATTAATCACCCTACATGGGAAGAACTAGTATATACATTTTATCAATGTGTAAAACAAGACATAAGAAAGTTAAAACTTGCCCAGAATCATAGGCATAGTGAAAGGCAGAACTGGCATTTGAATCTAGCTCTATATGATTTAAAATCTTGTAGGCTTCAGCACTAGGCTCCACCACCTCTCTCTCTAATCAGTACCGGAAGGTCATCAGGCCCTGAGTGGCTGGCATTTATTAATCAGAATGTACTTGGGGCTGATTGGGGCACCAGAATGTCAATTTACTAATCTACAGTGAGAAGGAGCTTCACAGGAGCCAGAGTGTATGATTAGGTCCGTATGAGCAGATCATTCCCTTCCACACCCCCGCCCCCCCATTTTTGGGTACCAAATCAGTAAGCAGGTCAAAATGAAAGAAATGTAGTTAATCTCAGGGTAACATCCCTTAGTGATATTGCTCCAGGGGCTCCCCACCTCTAGATGCAGCTGTGATGTGGGCCAAGGTACTCCAGGTCAGCATTTGCTCTTTTTTTTTTTTTTTCCTATGGGGGCAGTTCTGAATGTTTTCTATGGAGTTTTTCTCTATTTTTCTCTTTTTCTGGACTTCAGATATTCCACAGCTTTAACATAATCATAAACTTTGCTTTGAGTTACCCTCCAATTACTTAATTTGAGGAAGTTCTCCAGCTGCTATGACAGATAATTTCTCCCAGCAAAGTTGATTTTGTAGTTTGACTCTCAGAGGAAGATCTTATTTTTCTTATTTTCAAGTTCTTGGGAGATAGCTTTCTGCAGTCTTCCAGTATCAATGAGATTAGTGGATAAAATATAAGTACATTTAAATATTTATTACTTTTAATGGCCCAAACTGTAATTACTTTTGCACCAACCTGTAACTCAATTAAAAAGCATATTTATTATGTCTTATAAATATTAAATTTATTTTGACAAACTGTGAATAAAGGCAGACATAAAAATTCCAAACATTTATTGAACTTTTATTAATAACAATTTAGCCAGTATGCTGTGGTATAATCCCAAAGTTTTGTAGCTGGTGTGTGTTCTGATTGGTAGATGACTATGCCATATTGATGGTAAAATATTTTGAATGTCATCCCTGGCTTCTATCAGGTTCTGGACACTGTTCTAGGTGCTTTCACAAAAGTTAGTCAGTTGGGTTTCAGTATTAAATTATATTTTCTCCTACAATCCTGATGGCTATAACTCTGGCATTTTTGAAAGTTTAGGATCTACTCAAAATCTGTAGTAGTTTTTTGTTGTTTCCAACTTTTATTTTGGGTTCAAAGGGTACATGTGCAGGTTTGTTGCATGGGTAAATTGCATGTTGTGGGGGTTTGATGTACAGATATTTTTGTCACTCAGGTAATCAGCATAATACCTCATAGGGAGTTTTTCAGTCCTCACCCTTCTCCTACCCTCCACCCTCAAATAGGCCCTAGTGTCTTCTTTGTGTCCATGTGTACTCAATATTTAGCTCCCACTTATAAGTGAAAACATGTGGTGTTTAGTTTTTTGTCCCTGTGTTGGTTTGCTAAGGATTATGGCCTCTATCTCCATCCATGTTGCTGCAAAGGTCACAATCTCATTTTTTCTTATAGCTGCATAGTATTCCATGGTGTATATATACTACCTTTTCTTTATCCAGTCCACCATTGATGGCCATCTAGGTTGCCTCCATGTCTTTGCTATTGTGAATAGTGCTATGGTGAACATATACGTGCAAGTGTCTTTATGGTAGAGTGATTTATATTCCTTTGGGTATATCCCCAGTAATGGAATTGCTGGGTGAAATGGTAATTCTGTTTTGAGTTATTTGAGAAATCTCTGGACTGCTTTCCACAGTGGCTGAACTAATTTACATTCCCACCAGCAGTGTATAAGTATTCCCTTTTCTCTGCAAAGTGGCCAGCATTGGTAATTTTTTGACTTTTTGGTTATAGCCATTCTGACTGGTATGAGATAGTATCTCATTGTGGTTTTGATTGACATTGTCTTAATGATTAATGATATTGAGCAGTTTTTCATATGCTTGTTGGTCGTGTGTATCTTCTTTTGAGAAGTGTCAGTTCATGTCCTTTGCCCATTTTTTTTTAGTGGGGTTGTTTTTTGCTTGATTTGAGTTTCTTATAGATTCTGGATATTAGACCTTTGTCAGATGCATAGTTGGCAAGTATTTTCTCCCATTCTGTAGGTTGTCTGTTTACTATGTCAATAGTTTCTTTTGCTGTACAGAAGCTCTTTATTTTAATTAGGTACCACTTGTCAATTTTTAGTTTTTGTTGCAGTTGCTTTTGGAGTCTTCCTCATAGAATCTCTGCATGGGCTGATGACTAGAATGGTATTTCCTAGATTTTCTTCTACGGTCTTCATTGTTTTAGGTTTTACATTTAAGTCTTTAATCCATCTTGAGCTGATTTTTATAAATGGTGAATGATAGGGGTTCAGTTTTGACCCTCTGAAAGATAGGGATCCCGTTTTGACCAGCTGCGTATGGCTAGCTAGTTATTCCAGTACCATTTATTGAATAGAGAATACTTTCCCTGTTGCTTGTTTGTGTTGGATTTGCCAAAAATCAGATGGTTTTAGGTGTGTGGCTTTATTTCTGGGTTCTCTAAAGTGTTCCATTGGTCTGTGTGTCTGTTATTCTATCAGTGCCATGCTGTTTTAGTTACTGTAGCCTTGTAGTATAGTTTGTGTTTTAGTTACTGTAGCCTTGTAGTATAGTTTGAAGTTAGGTAGTGTCTTGCCTCCAGCTTTGTTCTTTTTGCTTAGAATTGCTTTGGCTATTCAGGCTCTTTTTTGGTTCCAAATGAATTTTAGAATAGTTTTTTCTAATTCTGTGAAAAAGGTCATTGGTAGTTTGATAGAAATAGCACTGAATCTGTAAATTGTTTTGGGCAGTATGGCCTTTTTAACAATATTGAGTCTTCCTATCCATGAGCATGGAATGATTTTCCATTTACATGTGTTGTCTCTGATTTCTTTCTGCAGTGTTTCCTAATTCTCATTGTAGAAATCTTTCACCTCCCTAGTTAGCCATATTCGTAGGTATTTTATTCTTTCTGTGGCTATTGCGAATGTTGCTATATCGTTGATTTGGCTCTCAGCTTGGATGTTGTTGGTGTATAGAAATGCTACTAATTTTTTACATTGATTTTGTATCTTGAAATTTTGAAGTTCTTTGTCAGATCTAGGAGCCTTTGGGCAGAGACTATGGGGTTTTCTAGGAATAGCATCATATTGTCTATGAAAAGAGATTGTTTGAGTTCCTCTTTTCCTATTTGGATGCCTTTTATTTCTTTCTCTTGATTCATTGCTCTGGCTAGGACTTCTTACAGTAGTTTGAGATTAAAAGTCAGGAATTGTGATGGTTAATCTTATGTGTAAACTTGATAGGGCTAAGGGATGTCCACATAGCCAATAAAACGTTATTTCTGGGTGTATTTGTAAAAATGTTTCTGGAAGAGATTAGCATTTGAGTTGGTGGACTGAGTAACTCAGGCTGCCCTCCCCAATGTGGGTGGGCATCATCCAGTCTCTTTAGGGCCCACATAGAGCAAAAAGGCAGAGAAAGAGCAACTTCTCGCTCTGCTGGAGCTGGGATATCCGTCTTCTCCTGCCCTTGGTCAGCAGTGTTCTGGGTTCTTGAGCCTGTGGACTCAGATCAGAACTTGCACATCGTTCTCCCTGATTCTCAGCCTGCAGACATAGGACCAAATTACACCACTGCCTTCATGGTTCTTCAGCTTGCAGGTGGCATATCTTCGGACCTCTTGTCCTTCATCACCATGTGAGTCAATTCCTATAATCTTCTTACATGTATCTCTATATATCCCACTGGTTCTGTTTCTCTGGAGAACCCTGAGTAAGACAGGGGTAAATATGTGTATGTGTGTAAGTGTATGTGTGTGTGGGGGAGTACAAAATACATGATAGATTTAAATAGAACCTAAAGTTTAAGGGGCCCTCCAGAGAGCATCCATGTCACCTCTCTGACTATAGAAAGGACAAACTCGACATATTTTATGTGGTGACCTGTCCTAGGTTCAAAACACTTGAGGGATTAACATCCCACCTGGAGACACATTAAGAAGTAGTTTTTTACATCTAGACCAAATGCTTTTGCTAAACTTTTTTTATTCAAAGGGCATTCAAAATATATAGTGGAATTTACATTTTGGGCTCTAGCTCTGGAAATAAGATTGACATTTGGTTGCACAAGAATTTTTTTTCCCTCAATTTACAATGCAAAACCTGTCATCTAATTTAAATACAGTATTCAAAACAAGAAATCAGACTTTTAGAGATGGTAGAGATGGGTTGTACCATGTAGTGGAATTGCTTGACAGCCTCTCAATTTTCTCTGGAGACAAAACAGCTCTTCTACCAGCAAGAAAGTTTCAATGGAGATGGTAATATCCATAGCTATATTTCAAATTATGGTTGATAGAGTTATTTTTCTTAAACTGAATTGAAAAGCATATATTTGTTGATTTAAATTGTCCTCATTCTCATATTATTTGAATTAAATGATGAGCTTTTCAAAACATGGGAGACAGATAAAGTCTAGGAAGCCTTAATAAGAAATCACAATGTGAAGGAAACAATGTCATTTGAACTGATATGTGAGCCAGTCAGTCACAGACAAACACCTCTGCTTCAACACAGCTTACTGAGTTGAAGAGGGATAGTCAGGGAGAATGATTCAAGACATTCTTATTGACACTTTTATTATTTTTACAATAATTTAAAAAGGGAATATATGAACACTATAGAAAATTAATGCATTGAAGGGATATATGAAGTAAAATAAAAAGTGATCCCTGCTTCACTTTTATTCCTTCACTTTTATTCCTTCACTCATTGTTAATAATTTGGTATATATCATTTCTGTTTACTTTCAATGCACTTAGAAATATATGTGCACATTTATTAGTATGTATGTATTTATGCATGTATATTGTGTATAAAAAGGAAATTATACAATATATTTCACACATTCTCATTTATATTAAATGTGTTAGAAACATAAGTGAGTCAGGTTTCAAGACTAGACATCAGACAGCAAAGCTCAGGGATCCTGGAAAGACAGGGAAAAGATGAAGTAAATTCTCTTTTGGTTTGTTTGTTTAAGGTAGGGTCTCACTCTGTTGCCCAGGTTGGAGCGCAGTGGCGTGATCATGGCTCACTGAAGCCTCAAACTCCTAAGCTCAAGTGATCTTCCTGCCTCAGCCTCCTGAGTAGCTAGGACTACAGGTGCCCACAACCACTTGAATTATTATTATTATTTTTTGTAGAGATGATCTTGCTATGTTGCCCAGGCTAGTTTTGAACTCTTGATCTCAAGTGATCCTCCTGCCTTGGCCTCCCAGTTGGGATTACAGGTTTGAGCCACACTGCACCCACCCCAGATGGGGCGATTTCTATAATTGCTCCAACTTTTTGTCTTTGGTGTCTGTTCAAATCTTTGGCTTGCTTACTGTGTCACAGATATACATACAAATATGGAAAGATGCTAGTAGGAAACAGAATACTTTTATATTGAATGAAGAAGGCCTTTCTTAGCATGGCATTAAAAGTACAAGCATGAAAGAATGATTTAAAACTTTTGTAGAGTGACATATATCACAAGCAAAATTAAGGTCCAAAAGAAGACTAAAACAATATTTGCAAAAGCTATTAGAAATATAAGAAGATTCATATTAGAACACTTTAATACATCTTGTTCAGAAATTAACAGATTAAATAAATTAAAAAAAAGTGGGCTATACATGCCTGGATTGATCAAATAATCAATTTTCATACAATTTATATATTTGTCCAGTAAATTAAGAATAAATATTTCAGATGCATATGAAGCATTTTGCATTGTCCATGAGAAATGATACTGGTGATAATGATTATTGTGATAGGCAATATTTATTGAGTGCTGACTGTGGGCCAGCCACTGGGTTAAGCCTGTTACATGTACTTCTATTCCTCATGAACTGAGGTAAATATTCTTGTTATTCTCATTTTATAGATGAGGAAATCAAGGATTAAAAAGATTAAATAGACCATCCTGGCTAACACGGTGAATCCGCGTCTCTACTAAAAATAAAAAAAAACTAGCCGGGCATAGTGGCGGGCGCCTGTAGTCCCAGCTGCTCTGGAGGCTGAGGCGGGAGAATGGCGGGAACCTGGGCTGGGGGAGCTTGCAGTGAGCTGAGATCGCGCCACCGCACTCCAGCCTGGGCGACTGAGCAAGACTCCATCTCAAAAAAAAATAAATAAATAAATAAATAAAAAAAACAAAACAAAAAACTAGCCGGGCGAGGTGGCGGGCTCCTGTAGTCCCAGCTACTCGGGAGCCTGAGGCAGGAGAATGACGTGAACCCGGGAGGCGGAGCTTGCAGTGAGCCGAGATCGCGCCACTGCCCTCCAGCCTGGGTGACAGAGCAAGACTCCGTCTCAAAAAAGAAAACAAAAAAAAAAAAAGATTAAATAATTTCCAAAGACCACATAGCATCACAGTTTTCTTTTCTGTATAATAAAATATCAATTAAAGAATAATGTTCCATTTTCATTCTCTTTCACAGGAATTCTCTGTGAAAATCTAATGTTTAAATGTCTTCCACATTCTTAAGCAAATGACCATTTCTTTGCTGACTCCCCTTTATATCTCATCCCAGGCTCTTCTGTCCTCAAATTCCTTGAGCAGCTTTGAACAGCTCTGAATGTATTCTGTTGAAGTATTGGGTCTAATATGTCTTAGCCAATTCCATTCCGTAAATAATTGCTTACTGTGAGGCCTGTGGTTCACCTCTTAATGCTTCCGGGCTTGGATCTTGGCCCTCTTCTCCTAGTTCCATGGCTTTCAACGCCATCTATGTGCTTATGACTCCCAGATCTGTATCTCCATTCCAAACTTATATAAACAATTTTACTTGGTACTCATCTTGGACACTTGGATATCTTACAGGAGTATTGGACTTAACTCATCCAAAATGGAACACTTGATTCCTAATGCCTGACCCCCATCCCTAAACGTTTTGTCCTCCACCCCACTACATCTTCATCTGAGTAAATGGTACATCTTTCACGTAAGTGCTCCGCTAAAATATCTAATGGTCATTTTTGATTTTTCTCTCTCCTCATGCCTTACAGTCAACCATTCAGCAAGTCCCACTGGTTCTACTTTCAAGACATATCTCAAATCCAACCCCATTTTTTTGTCTTCACTGTCCAAGTGGCATCTTCACCTATAAGAATTATGGTAATAGCATCAAATTATTTTACCAACTTCAACTCTCTTGCTCCATTTTCCATTCTCTGTAGAGCAGCCGGAACAATTGTCTCAATGTTAATTCAATTCACTCCACTTGCTTGAAAACTTTTAGTGACTTTCCATCACATTTTTAATACAAGAGAAACTGCTTTCCTTGGCTACTGAGCTCCTCTATGCTATAAATTCCGCCTACCTCTTCCTCTTCATTTCTCACCACTTGGCCCTCCTCTCTAAGCTCCGGCTGTGCTGGGCTCCTTTCTGTTCTCAAACACTCTGCATGCATTCCAGTTTCAGCACCTTTGTACTCACTGTTGCAGCTTCCTGTAACTCTTTCCCCAAGCTTGTGTCATGGTTGCATCCTTTCATCTTTCTTATTTCAGCTCAAACATTACCCCTTCAAGGGTTCTTCCCTGACCATCCTATTTAACATAGGATTATTCATTCCCACTTACTTACCTTCAAACCATCTTGTTTGTTTCCTTTTCAACACCCCAATTTGAAACTTTTATCTTGTTTTTCATTTACTTGATTTTTAAACTTGATTTTTGTTTTTAATAAATACATACACATAGTTTAAAAACTTAAATAGTAATACAAGATCTAGGTCAAAAAATGGTAATCCTCTCATCCTCTCCTCCATTCTTCCTCATACCTTTTCCTTAGAGGCATATACTTAGATTTCTTGTATTTTCTTTCAAAATTCTAAATAATCTTACATGATGATTTTGTAAATATTGTTTCATAACTGATCTTCAAAATGTAAAGACCAGATTTCCTTTCTTACAGAACCATGTGCTTTGCTTTTTTTTTTCATTTGATTTATCCCCTAATTTAGCCTCTAAATGTCTGGAGGAAAAAACAAAACAAAGCAAAGCAAAACCTTCAAATGTCCTCTCAGAATAGGCAAATACATCAGGCAGTCTCTTAACTCATTTTTTTTTCCTCTCCCCATCTTGGAACTCTCGACGATGGAGTCTTCTCTTTTCCTGCCCAATTTGTGTCATTCTGGGACTGCCTTTCCTATCATTCTGGACATTTCCTTTACCTCTTTCCTATGTTGGAAATTTGTTTTCTAAATTCCATTGCCATCTTTATTGTTTATGTCTTCATTTCAGCAAAGCACATCTTTTAATATCTTAGGAGCAGTGTATGAAAGGCACTATTATATCTTGTGATGTTACATGTCTGTAATCTACCTTCATCCTTGATATTTCAGTTAGTTATAAAATTCTAGATTGGATGTACTGCCCCTCAGAACTTTGAAGTTACTGAGTTCCAGTATGGCTGTTGAAATTCTGTCATCTGGATTCCTGACCTTTTATAAATAGCTCCTCTTCTTCCCTTATGTTATGAAACTTCATTGTATGTGCATTAATGGAGGTCTTTTCTACTAATCTCACAACACATTGGCTGGGCCTTTTCAATCTGGTAATTTATTTATGTTGTTCAGTTCTTAGAATATCTTTTGTGTAACTTATTTCTCAAATACTTTCCTTTCTGCCATTTTCTCTGCTTGCTCTGTCTACAACTGCTGTTAGTCCTGGATTGATTCACTAATTTCTTTATCTTTTATCAGCTATTTTCCATCTCTTCAGCTTTTGTTTTTCTTTCAGGGAGTTTCCTAACGTTGTCTTCAAATCTTTGATATTTTAACAGTTTAGCTTTAATATATGTAATTTCTAAAGAACACTTTCTTATTCCCTGAATGTTTTTCTGTAGTGATTTGTTCTATTAATGGATGTGATATCTTCTCTTATTTCTTTGAAGCTATTCATTATGAATTTTTTAAAAAAGTTTTTTTCTGTCCCCTGAATTGTTTAAATTTCTTCCAGTTTTTTCCCTGTTTCTTGTTTGATTTCTGTCTTCTATGATAGACAATTTACTTAAATATCTTATGATCTTTGGCTATCTATTTATGCCTAAGATTTCTGAATCATTACTTTAGGGGTGAGGCACTAAAAATCAAATTGGCAGTTATGCTCGTATGCACAGAATTTGCTAACTGATAGATTACCTAGGGTTTTATTGGGACACTCACTAATGACAGTATGTGTAGTTCTTTTCTATTGGTGGGCTCATTTTCCCCAGAAAGGAATCATTCAGACTTTGCCTGGGATGTTTGAGGCCAACTGCCAAGGTTCTGGGGGCTGATCAGGGGAAGGGAACTGGGACCTCACTGTTCAGTACGCCTACTTTTACTCAACACCCGTTTTCAATACAGTGCCTCTGTCCTGCTCCAGATTTCGTCCCTGAGTCCAGACTCTCTCTGCTTCAACCTCTGCAAAGCGTAAACCCCTGTTTTCTGGCCAGAGGAGAAGTGGAAGCCTGGGGAATGAAATCTAGAGATGGCTGTCTCACTGCTCCTTCAACTTTCAACCCAGCTCCTGTTTTCAGTACCCCCTGAAGCTCAACCTTAAGAGATGCCCTGTGCTTCCATCCCAAGACTTTCTGGGGCTTTGAAACTTGCTTCTTATTACTTTTCACACTGTAAGCAATTGGGTTTCATATTTCTCAGCTCTTCTAAATCGGATACTATTTCTCTGTTTTCCATAGTTAAAATTTTTGTTGTCATGGCTTGTCTGGGGTTATTTTCCGTTTTGTTCTCTTTGTCCCTTCTTTTTAGACCTTTTAAACCCTTGGCAGTCACTTTACTGGAATTTGGGAGAGGGTGGCATACCAAAGGGCCTGTGTTAAATTCATTGTGTTTATGTAGTTCCTTGAGATTTTACTTGTTGTCTGTTCCCCATCTCCCTAAAGTATAAATGCCTTGAGAGCATGCAGGAATTTTTTTGTGTTTATCATTTTGTACAGGCCTCTAACATACTTGGCATAGAGTAGGGACTTAAAATATTTGTTGAATAAATAGATAAAGGAATTTCATAGGTATAGTAACTTTGTGACATTTTAAAAAGTTCATTAAAATATAATTTACATACCATACAGTTCACCATGTTTAAAGTGTAGTGTTCGATGGTTTATAGTATAGTCACAGAGTCATATAACCACCACCATGATTAAGTTTACAACATTTCGTTATCCCCCAAAGAAACCCTGTACTCGTTAGCAGTCATTTTCCATTTCCCCAAACCCCAGACCCTAGGCAAACACTAATCTACTTTCTATCTCTAAAGATTTTCCTATTCTGGATATTTCATATATATATAATCATACCATGTGTGATCTTCTGTAACTTGCTTCTTTGACTTAACATTTTCAGGTTCATCTAAGTGGTAGCATGTATCAGTACTTCATTCTTTTTAATGGTCTAATCATATTATGTTGTATAGATAAACCACATTTCATTTATCCATTCATCAGTTGATGGACATTTGGGTTGTTTCCACTTTTTGGCTATTTTAAATAATGCTACTAAGAGCATTGAGGTACACATTTTTATTTGTATTTCTTGTGGGTGTATACATAGGAGTGGAATTGCTGGGTCATTGGTAACTCTGTGTGTAGCATTTTAGGGAAGTGACTGTTTTCCAAAGAACCTACACCACTTCACATTCCCACCAGCAGTGTATGAGAGTCCCACTTATTCCATATCCCTTATACTCACATTTGTTATTATCTGTCTTTTTGATTACAGCCATCCTTGTGGGTGTGGAGTAGTATCTCACTGTGGAATCTTATGACTTTTAAACAAATAAACGTTTGCTGAATACTAATATATGCTGCGCACTGTGCTCTGGAAGATTAAACTATAAATGAATGAAGAACCTGGTTTCCTGCAGAGAGGGCAAATGCGTGGTATCTGAGCTGGGTGGTCCTGTCTTCTTTTCAGTTCTTCCTCAGTTACCTTTTCTTCTTTTGCTGCTTTTTTCCCCTTTCATTCATAGCTAAGTACAACATTTGTCGTGACTGAGGAGCATGAGCAATGCTGCCGAAGTATCTGTATGAAGCAAAAAGGGAAGCTCTGCATTCTCAAGTGAAATGAGAAATAATTAGTCCCCGAGAGTACTCCAATTCTCATCAGAATAACTTCAACATGTTTCTGTCTCCTGTCTGGGGTGATATTCCTTTCCTCATTTTACAGGATTAGAAGTCACCTCGACTTCTTTAGTATTTAGGGCATATCTCTAGGCTTCTCATTCTGTTTTCTTGTCATCCTCCCACCCCTCCAGACTTCTATAGCTTCTTGGTGGCAGGCTGTCAATCTGGTGGAAACCAGGATATTCTTGTTAAATGAATACTTATTAAAACTGCTTTTCTTTAACTATCAACATTCAAGATAACAGAAATCTGGAACTTCACTTTGGAATCGATTGCTTTTCTGTTTTCTCTGAATTGTTAATCATAAGAATTGCAAAAATACTGCTTTTTACTGTATTTTCTATAATATAGTAAATGATATTGCAGTTTTATCATAATTTAAATATATTTCTATGAGTTGTCTTGGCATCAACCCACCACTTCTCACTTGTTTCTATGGGAACAATGCCATTCAAATTTTAACCCACTCCTTTGCCAAGATTGTGAGCACTACTTGGTTGTAATGCAGAAGTCCTTAACAGGTAAACCAGGGTATGAGCATAGTATCCCTTTAGTAGGAAAAGGTGAAGCCAATATGTCAGAGCCTGTGGTCATTTAGTACCAACAGTAAAGGGGATGGCATTTTACTTAGCAAATTTCAATCTGAAGTCCCTGTTGTGTACTGGAAAGAGCGTCTCTAAGGAAAGAAGTGACCTTGGGCAAGTCATCAATGCTCCTTGGATCCCACTTTCCTCATCTGTAAAATGAAAGAACTGGATGAGATGATTTCAAAGGACTCTTTTAGCTTTAACAGGGTTCAGTATATAAAAGCCAAACTCACTATGTTAAGTTGTGATTTTTCATTCCAAGTTTAAGATCTTTTAATAATCGATTCTTCATTCCTCAAAGAGACTCATAAAAACAGCACTGAGGGTAAAATCTGACTCCAGCTGAATTGAGGTCATACCCTACTAGAGTAAGTCAGAGCTGCTGGAGATTTTCCATTTATTTGCTATAGATGTCTCTTCCAGCTTTATCCTTGAAGTCATTGGACTTCTGACCAAAGTAATTAAATCCAAGTGTACAATTCACCAAGTCTGCTTTTCCGTAATAAAAATATCATAAAAATCAATAGTTTCTTCTCATGGATGGACTACACTCATATATTTACCTTGTCTGGGAAAGGGTATGTTAGGAATGTTAACTAAGTAAATCGTGAATTCAAACCACAGACTAAGGTTCTGGAGAAGTGCAAAGGTGCTGTGTATTGAATGGGGATGTGGGCTGTCAGTATTCCTCTGATATGGCGGGTGTTTCCAGGACCTGTTAGAAACTTCCCTTTAATATTGTGACCTCAATATTAGGGACCCTTGGGATGTTTTTAGTTGCATTGTTTTTTTCCTCTGTTGAAAGCCTAGGAGGATTAGAATTAAGGTGCTTTCTGTATTGCAGCTGTGTTTTGTTAAGCTGCTAATGGTGCCCAACTTCTTCCCCGAGGAAGTTCTTGGACTTTGGCTTGGCAGATGACAGTTAATTTGTCAAAATGTTTGAATGCCTTATGTAAACAAGACCAAAGCTCTGTCTACACACAGATAAAATTTCTTGAAAAATACAGCATTCAGTCAAACACTAGGCTCTTTGGAGAAATACTTGTTAATGACCATTTGCATTTTAGTTCTTTGAGTAAAACTATTTCTGAAGAGTAGCCTGAAGCAGCATTTTTGAATTGTCATGGGTAGTCATTCTTGGGTTATTTAAATTTTCTAAAGTGCTTTAGCCCTGGGTACTTTTTTAAAAAAAAGCCAAGGCACAGTGAGATTCATACTCTAGGTACTGAGCTCCTCAAGTCATGGCCAGAGGTGTTTGGGAAGGAATCTATGAGATAAATGTGGCCTTATACAAAGCCCCTCAGGCCTCCATCTATAGGAGTGGGTTCTAGACCCATAGTCCTAGTTTGCTCTAAACAGAGTTGTTGCCCCCACTTCCCAAGGTGAATTGCCCAGCCCTGATCCTCCTATGCAGCCTTGACACCATCATACCGCTGCTCCTGTGACTGCTGGTCTCTCTGCACTCCTCCTGCACATTTGGTCTTGTTAGTGCTCTCTGGCCTCACGTGGTACATTCTGGAGAACCATGACATCTGGTGTTCCAAATAAAATTAGGTTGGTGAAAAAGTAATTGCAGTTTTTGTCATTGAAAGTAATGGGAAAAAGTGATCCGTTGAACTACAAAGTGTTACACTGAAATACAAAGTAACACATTGAAACACAAAGTAATACAGTGAAAGTAATACAATGAACAGGTGTGAGCTGGGTATGGGCCTGTGTGCATGTGTGTGTGGTGAAAGCACATATTGGTTGTAAAACATAGAGGTCCTTAACAGTTAACCAGGGTACTGAGCATAGTGTCTCTTTCGCAGAAAAGAGTGCATATTCACTTTTCACATCCTGAGAATCCTACTTCTGTCAACTTAGCTTTTTCTAGTCCTGTGCTTTGGATGCCACATTTCCACAAGAATAAATTCTTAATTTTTTGTATTCTCTCTTTTTTTTTAAACTAAGTGGTGGTTTTATTTTGAACTCTTCCCCAGAATGACATTAAGGTGCTCATGGCTCTGGGGAGTGTTTTTTCTTATAAGAAAACAATAATCAGTTTGAGAATGGAATTTTTCTACTTACATATACACACATGCATGCATGCACACACTGGGGTTGGGAAGGTTTGTGTCTTTCATTATCTGAATGCAGTAGAGGATTGGGTAGCTGACCTCTGTTTTCATGTAGAGTTCCAGCTAGTAACAGAAGTCCACCACAGGGCTAACTGGGCCAGGCTCTTTTTCTTTCATCATCTCTTTTCTTCTTTCCAACAACCCTGTAAGGGTGGTACTGCTAGTATCCCTATTTTAAAGGCAAAAAAAGCAAGGATCAGACTAGTTGTAACTTGCTGAGGTTCATACAACCAGTAAGTGGATATTCATCTGTCTGATTTCAAATTGATGCATTTAACTATTGTGCTCACTGCCTGTGACTTCCTAAGAAGCCTAGAGCCTTTTTTTTTTCACTGGTTGATTCTCACTTTCTGCAAGGAAGTATGAAGGGTGGGGGTGGGCAGGAATGGCTGGGTGTACAGACTTTTCCTTCCCACCCTCAAGATCCACTGATTTCTTTCCTTGGTCACTCTTCTGCTACTGACACTTCCTGACACTAGTTTAATTTCTCTCTTTATTGTTCTGTTTATTCTACTTTGAATATATCTTTAATGAAATCTTCCAAGGGGGATGAGGAGTAAGGAAATGACTTTCAAGGTGTTGAATGAAACTTCAGATGTTGGCAGCAGCTGACAAGAGAAAGGGAGAGAGTGGGAGGTTGGTCATTGGATTCATAAATGCAAATCACACTTTGTGGTTTAATTTTAGACCTTTCCTTCCTATAGAAACAGCTCTTTCAAAGGTCATCAGTTTGATACATAATCCTTACTGCCATGTGCTAGGCCCCGCCCAGTGTGAAACTAATCAACTGCCTTGGAGACCTATTGCAACTAGCAGCCCAGGAAGCCAGATGCCAGATCTGGAAGACACCAGCCCTTTTCTTCCTTTGCTGGGGCCCCACCTCCACCTGTTGATATACTCACCACCTGACCTATCCCAAATGGTGACCATGGGGTCATTGTTACCTTTGAACACTTATATATCTCTATGATATGTATGTTGCTTTATCTACAGTTGCAGTGATTAGTGTAATTGATCTATCTCTCTTGTTGGACTGTGGGATCTTGGAAGGCTAGGACTATCTGAGTCCACTCCAGATCTCCAGTGTGTTATATAGGGCCTAGTTCTTGGTAACTCCTCCAGAGACTGGAGACAGATATTGAATCAAGAAAAGCCACATTCTAGCAGGTGTCTGATTGTGCTGATGAATGTGTTGTTTATTCCAGGATCACGACCCTTCTTTTCATTCTCTATATCTTCCCTCTCTACTGGTTTTACGTAAAAGAACAGGCACGCACAGTAAAGAAATGATGCCTCTAAACTTTAATGTTTGGTTTACCTTTACAAGGAAGATGGCCCTATATCACCATCAACAGAGACTTATTTTATTTTTAGATGGTTTTAATAGTAGTTGCTTTGAGTGGGATCTTGTTCTGGAAAATACTCTAGAGTTCATCATGTAATATATGGTTAGATGAAGAAGTATTATAAGTCATTTTGTGATGCTGTAATTCCATGGTAAACTAGATAATTTGTAAGTTTTAATTTATGGCCTCATAATTGGGTTGAAATCTCCCAGGGTTTTTGTGGACTAAAAATTGGGGAAAACGTTGATTATCTCCTCTTAGTTTCTCCTTGTCTCCTCCTAGGTATCACATTATATCTGTCCTCACAGGCTTATTGACAAGAAAGGCTCAATTGAAGCAGGCCACATGGTGTAGTGAAAAGATCATCGCCTTTGGGGTCAGACTAAATACAAACTTTAGTTCAAACACTTAGGGATGTCACTCTGATCCTCAATTTTTAAATCTGTAAAATGTAGAGTAAAATATTCATTGCATATGGTTATGCAATGCGATAATATGTTAAAAGTGACTGATAAGCTCCAGTCAGTGCCCAATTAATGTAAATCTTCTTCCTTCTCATTAGAACTAATATTATTCGGTATCTAAAATGTAAGAAATTCATCTGCTGTATTTAAATGGCAACATTTACATGATCCATCATAATGATGAGAGGGATTTATATGAGTATAACAAAAACTCTTTTTAAAATCTGGGTTTATTTTATGAAGATAGTGTTTAAACCTTTTATAAACTTTATATGGATGTACATAAATTCGTGAATATGCTGTTCTTTCCTTTACAAAAGGTTGAGTATCATGAGTTCCTTATTTTTAATATAGTTTATGTTTTTATATTGTCATTTTTATCTTTAAAGCTTTAGCATTTTTTATTTCTTTATCGGATTAATATTGTCAATGAAAACACATAACCATTAAGAAGCGTAGTAGTGGGAATCGAAGACTTGAAAAAACTGTGAAAAGCAAAAAGCCAATTTAATTGCCTGGCTAGTGGGAATATAAATAATGAGCTAACATACTGAATTCCTCATTTTGGATGCTTTTGAAGGTGAACACTATACACATTAGTCATATAGATAGGAAACACCTAATTCCTTAGAGCTGAACCAAATCAGAAACATTTAAAAAGTGATTATCTTGCTATCCAAAAAATACTGTATTATGGAAGTAGTATTTAATTATTTTCATTTAATAACTACATACAAATCTGAAGTTAATTTTTAAGGAAAAATATAGAAAATTATCTACCTTATCTGTTTCATTTGAAAGATCTGGTAGTACACTAATGAAAGAGAAAATAGCAGAACTGGCATATAAAGTGAAGCAAAAGCAATATAACCAGAGAGAGGAGCAACCATAGAGAAGATATATATTCCTAATTATAAGGAAGCAGTCTCATTTTAATTTTGGCAAAAGTTATTTGCTATGATTAGTTCAAGGCTAAAGTAACTTTGTTTAGAACTGTGTGATATCAGGATTCTAGAAAGCCATTCCTTGCAGAATTGGTCAGGGCTAGCTGTCTGTACTAGCATGTATTAAATGCCCTGTTGTGAGTTATTGTTGGGACTGAGATGGGGCATATTCAATGTTCTGCTGGTCCAATCTACATCCAGAATTTAGATGACAGGAGAATTCTGTGCAGGTTTGATGATGATCCTTCCCTTTTAATGAAGTTCTTCACAGAGGAGATGTGATAGTCGTTGGGTCTTAAATGATGGGTACTATTTAGCTAAGCTATTATGGTTGGAGGGCTTTTATTGCAGAATGAACAAAATCAGCAGAGATAGGAAGATGAGAAAACACATGGCTATTTGGGAAAAAATATATTTAGAAGTGAAAAAGCTTTGTTATAAACTAAGAAGATTACCTGTTTGAATTTGGGAGTTGAGTACTGAAAGGTGTGTAGTGACACAACTCAAAATTGTTTTAGAGTGATGGTTGGAAGAGCCCTGAAGTAGGCCCATAGAAGGCAGCAGTTTCCATGTTTACCACATGCACATCCAAAGATTCCTGATGCTATTCTCATCATCCTTCCAGATCTCAGAGCTGCAGGTTCAGGGAGAAGTTATAGAGTAGGATAAGTTTATCTTTAGTCAACCCCGTGCCCTTCCTTTGTGCTCCCTCGCTCAGCAGACACCCATTGTTCTGTGCTGGCTGTCCAGACCCTTTCACTGGTGTGTCCACCTAACCTTGTCCTTACTAGTAGTGCAATATCTTGGATGTTTGGTTATGGGAAAAGCTGTTTCAAAGAGTGTCTCATGTGTAGCAGGCCATCAGGGGAGGCAGCTTTGGCTGAGGGGGAGGAAGAATGTGGGCTCCTCTTAGAGCCAGCCATGCATTCAGGGGAGTGTTGGGCATCTCCCCAGGAGAAGTCATGGAAACAGTGGGTGGTACATTTCTCTCCGTGTCACAGGAAAGAGGCTGTTCATTCCATAGGGAGAAATTCATCACGTGCATGAGCATGGCTGTTTTTCTGTCGGTGATGTGCCGTCCTCTGAGCCTGATGGTGGGGGGGCAAAGCTAAAAGCCTGGAACAGAGCTTGTCACCTTGAATACCCAATAGTAATTGGTAGCCAGAGTGTATTTTGTGTTTGAGACCTATTTGATATTTGAGAGATTTTGGAATATAAGTGTTTTTCAGCTCTTTGTCTTGACAGACTGAGATGATTAATGATATGTGATGTTTAAGGAGATAAAATGAACAAGGCTAGAATGCGTGTAGTGTTCCTGACAGGGGACTTTTAGAAGGCATTGGAGAAGCATGAATATGTTTCTCTAAGTGATACCTTGGTGATTTGTCCTTCACCCTGACTGACAAGTAAGAGACCTCCCAATCTCCTTACGCGAGCATTCTCTGGAGAATAAACCGATTGCGCGTTACAATAGGCATGGCTCAGATTTAGGATTCTACTTACTTTTAAATCAAGTACAGCTTTAGTTTCAGTTATTGCACTGTGAAAACTGAAAAACTGTGTTTAGAAAAGATTTCCTCCCTTCTATTTAAATGTCCTTTTTTCCTTGAAAGTTAAGCTTATTTTGAAAGAAAAAAATGTTTACGCCTCATAATAAAAAATTTTTTCTGTAATTCTATGACTACTTTGCTGGAGATTAAAACCTCTTATTTGCAAGGAAACTTCATTAACCAAGGTAACAATCTTGGTGGAAAGCTTTTGAGGCACCCATAGAGTTAATAATTATTAGCATGCAAGTTCCTTTCAGGTGATCATCAGTCATTTTGGGTGTAGCTGGGAAGATGAGCAACATCATCTGTTAATTGGGAGTTTCTCCCAGTTACAAACTGTGCCATTATCTTAAGTTAGGAAGAATACTAAAATGTCCTGTTTTAATGTGTTGCCTCTGAGTGGAATAAATGAGATTCTCGAGGGGTCCCTGTTCATCATGTTTCTTCGTTATACTAGTTATTCCACTCTCACCCCTCTGAAAAAGAATGTTTCTATGATAGTTTCCTGGGGAAAGGATAACACTCCTATGGGAAATTTCACATATTCATCTATTCACACACGCACAAATTATCAGGTGCTTCTATTTTGCAGGGCACCATGTTAAGTGTTGGGCGGAATAATGAAGGAGGAATTAAGTCAGAAGTTGGGGGCTCTGGGTCGAGTTTATATAAAGAGATCACACTTAGCTTTTGTTACTTTACAAAGTCTCATTTCAAATATGTAAAATCCTTCCCTCTTTCCATATGTATATATATTTTACATCCTACATTTTTGTCCTCAGAGATTGAATTGGTAAGAAGATTGAAGATGTCAGTTTCAGGACCTGCCAGGCTTGCTACTAAAGCTAATTATTTTGCAGTGTGCAAATAATATGATTGGGGTGGGGGAGCGAGGAGAGAAAATGGAAAAGCATCTCAAGATGTGTAAGTATTCTTGGTCATCTCCATATATCTTTTGCCTTTAATTAAAAATCAGGTTAACTTTATTTCTGGTATAAAATCAATCTTTTTTATTGGGCAGTTATTGCTGAATTCTCCAATTTCAACTTATTCTTTTTACAGGCATCACAGTTAGACTGATGCTAGACTAACATGTGTGAAATAGATTTCTGGCAACTGAAATATGTAGACCCATTTGGGAGAATATATTTTCAGTATATGTATGTTTCCCTAAACATAACACAGACTTCTATATTTAAAATACATAAAAGTCAGTTCTAAAAGCACATTTCAAAAGTGGAAAGGGGGAAGAATCAACACTCTATTTATTAGCTATAACATCACACAGAATTTCTATTCATAGATAAGAAAAAAATTCCTGCCTTTGGTACAAAAAAATTAAGAAGAACAATAACAAAATTAAAAAAAAGAAAAATCCCCTTTTTTTATCTTTTGTCAACATAAATAACTAGCTTTGCTTTAAAATAATTTGTCTTCTTTCACATGTAAGTTCTTGCGTCTTTAAAAATGCATACAAAATGATAAAACAGTAAAAAAAAAACCCATCAGTAAATTGCAATTATCATGTGCTGCAGTTTTTAAAATCAATTATCTAACACTGTCTGTGGAATAAAAAGCAGATCTTAAGTGAACACAGATTTGACACAACTTTGCTATTTGAGAAATTAGTATTATAAGAGCTACTTTTCTTTCATTGTCAAAAGAAAGTGGCTATTCAAATTTGAGGAAAAGGGTGTCCAGAGAATACTGTCACATTATTGGCTAGATAGGCTTTTGCTTCTTTCTGGCTTAATTCAAGTTGCCTCCATAGAGAAGGATGCAGATTTGGACATGTGCTGTGTAGGGAAGGCGCCTTCTCATACAACATTAAATCCACTTCCATTTATCCCATGCCTTTTCTTTCCTTCTGTTCTCTTTTTTTCAAGGTGTTACTTAGATTAGCAGAGTGATTGCACTGGGTGAGGAAGGAGAAACAGAGCAAACAACTGATGGTCCTTCTTGCCTTTGGCTTTTTAGCTGGGAGAAACCAGCAAAGGAGATCTTCTGAAATTCATTATAAACATTGAGAAACTTAGTAGTTTGCTGCCAAGGCAAATAACTAAGATGTATTTATATGTTTTATGTTGCATATTTGACAATTTGGTGAAATAAATATTTTGCTTTTGGTAATGCCTTTCCTGTTAACACATTCCAAAATGTATAGAAATTGGAGCAAAGTTCTTGGATGACTAAGATCTATCTTAGGTCTTGGTTGGACCATCTGGATGGCCCTAATGAGCTTTCTGAAAGTCTTATAACAGGACAGAGGTGCATAAGACTGGCCAGGGGTACCCTTATTCCAGACCATGCCTCTGTACACGGTAAATCCCATGGCAGGAAAAGAGGTGACACCCTCACTGCCAGGACAAGCTAGCTAATTGGTAATTCCCAAACATCTTGGTGTTCCGTTCGAACTATTGCAGGAGGAAAAAAGAACACGTGATAAGAAATATTTAAAATGATGTAAATGCTTTATGTTGTAGAGAGGGAAAAACCAGGAAAAATATTCTTAAAGTACTAATGTCTTATTTTTTTCTTTGAATAGACATTTGTTATTGGGACTGTTTTATTCATCGGCAATGACAGAAAAAGTACTTAATGAACAAGTACTTTTCAAGGGTTTAAAGCTTAAATAAGCTTTTCAAGAGCCTAGAAAAATCATTTAAAAATTTAAATTCCTTTGTTGGCTCCAAAATTAAAACAATATCCTGAAAAATTGAGATTAATTAATATTTAATTTAAATATCTTTAAAATATAAAATTTTAGCAGTCTACTGCAATTCAACTTGTAAAATTGTAAATAATTTCATAAATTATTTTAATACGTTTGATATGTTATTGAGGTGGTACCTCCAAAGTAGGAAGCCCTAGATCTTTCAAAGATCTTAAAATTTGGTGTGTGTGTGTGGGGGGATAGGAGTTGGGGGTGGCATAGCATGCAGCTACGAGAGGAAGTTGTAGGTGTGGGAAAAAGTTCTTGAAAGCTTTTGGTCAAAATTAAAAGCGATATCGTTCAATATGATAATTTTCAAGAAACTCATATGCAATTTCCAAAAGTGCTGCTAAAGACCAAATTGTTTCTTTTTGAACAAAGACCACAACTTAACTTTGAAATGATAAATGGGATTAAATAGAAGTCGTGATGTACAACTCAAATAAGTTTCAGAGTTGGCAGTCATCATTCCCCAAGCAATGAGTTAGAAAATCTATTCTTAATAATCATCATGAACATATGTGCAGATGTGCTTTCCTTGAAAACCAGATACATTGAAATTGGAATTCACAAAATGGCTATGTTAAAGAGTTACTTTATCAAACAATTCTTTGCTTTATAAAAGGGGTTTCTTGAAAATTAAGTCCTTTTAAAGGAGTGCACATGCTTGAAGCATTTGTTTAGAGGCCACTGTCTAATTGGAGGGGGAAGAGATGGGGAGATGATTAGAGAATCACAAAGTCCAGGCTGGGGGTGGTGTGGCTTACCCCTGTAATCCCAGAACTTTGGGCGGCTGAGGTGAGCGGATCGCTTGAGCCCAGTGGTTTGAGACTAGCCTGGGAAACATGGCAAAACCCTGACTCTACAACAAATACAAAAATTAGCCAAGCCTGTTGATGCACACCTGTAGTCCCAGCTACTCTAGAAGCTGAGATGGGAAGATCAGCTGAGCTCGGGGAGGTTGAGGCTGCAGTGAGTCATGATCATGCCACTGCACTCCAGCCTGGCCGACAGAGTAAGACCCTGTCTCAAAAAGAAAACAGAACAAAACAACCACCACAATGAAGAGAAGCACAAAGTCCAAACCCAACATGTCTAAAATTCAACCTGTTATCATCCAAAGCTGAACCCATTGCCATCCTTCCTCACATCCTCTACTCATCCTATCCTCTTCCTTGCTTACCTCAGTGCAAGGCACTTTTGTTCACTCAGAGCCTAGGTTGCGAGACTTTCCCCCATCTCCCAGAAGTTCTCTTTGCTACTTCTTGTACAGTTACCAATTAATTCGATTACCTGTGCCTCTTCCACTTGTCTTAAGTCTTGGAAGGAGATCTTTTTGCTATGTAATTTTATTTCAGCAATTCTTTTTCCTATGGAAGGATTTTTGCAATGAATCAGATGCTCCCAATATTTTCTTGCATTATCCTATAATTACTTCTTCCAGTTTTCTTGTAATGCAGATTATTCATATTAGGAGCCAAGGCAGAGAGATTAGAGGGAGTGAAGGTTGGAATGTGTGAAGAGGTAATACACTAACATTTACTGAGTCCCAGTTATGGTTCTGGCACTCTACTTGGTGCTTCGTATACTTTATCTGGTTTAATTCTTACAACCACTCTTGAGGTAGAAATTATATCCCCTTTCACGAATGAGGAGGAAACTGAGCTTTAGGGGTTAAGACATGGGCTCAAAGTTACATAAGCAGTAGCTGGTGAGCTTGGACTTGGGAGCCAGGCTGGTTTCTCTTCGTCACATGGTCCTTCCTTCACTGTATTCTCCGTCAAGGAAACCAATGCTTAACATTAAAGTCTTTTGATTTCAATTCTAGTTTCCAAATGCCTTTATACAGGTATATACTTTTAATGAGTTAATATGTCTGGCAACAATTAGTAGAACACATGTTTATAACTAGTAATTGTTCTATTGCTAGAGAACTCTATTTCAACATAAGTCATTTTGAAATGACTCTTTGCTTTAATTTGTTAAAATATTTCTTATTTCTTTGAGTTCTTTGTAGGTTCTGGATATTAGCCCTTTGTCAGATGAGTAGATTGCAAAAATTTTCTCCCATTCTGTACGTTGCCTGTTCACTCTGATGGTAGTTTCTTTTGCTGTGCAGAAGCTCTTTAGTTTAATTAGATCCCATTTGTCAATTTTGGCTTTTGCTGCCGTTGCTTTTGGTGTTTTAGACATGAAGTCTTTGCCCATGCCTATGTCCTGAATGGTACTACCTAGGTTTTCCTCTAGGATTTTTATGGTATTAGGTCTAACATTTAAGTCTCTAATCCATCTTGAATTAATTTTCGTATAAGGAGTAAGGAAAGGATCCAGTTTCAGGAATCACCATACTGTTTTCCATAATGGTTGAACTAGTTTACAATCCCACCAACAGTGTAAAAGTGTTCCTATTTCTCCACATCCTCTCCAGCACCTGTTGTTTCCTGACTTTTTATGATTGCCATTCTAACTGGTGTGAGATGGTATCTCATTGTGGTTTTGATTTGCATTTCTCTGATGGCCAGTGATGATGAGCATTTTTTCGTGTGTCTGTTGGCTGTATGAATGTCTTCTTTTGAGAAATGTCTGTTCATATCCTTTGCCCACTTTTTGATGGGGTTGTTTGTTTTTTTCTTGTAAATTTGTTTGGATCTAGAACTAGATGTACTATATGACCCAGCCATCCCATTACTGGGAATATACCCAAAGGATTCTAAATCATGCTGCTATAAAGACACATGCACACGTATGTTTATTGCAGCACTATTCACAATAGCAAAGACTTGGAATCAACCCAAATGTCCATCAGTGACAGACTGGATTAAGAAAATGTGGCACATATACACCATGGAATACTATGCAGCCATAAAAAAGGATGAGTTTGTGTCCTTTGTAGGGACATGGATGCAGCTGGAAACCATCATTCTTAGCAAACTATCACAAGAACAGAAAACCAAACACCGCATGTTCTCACTCATAGGTGGGAACTGAACAATGAGATCACTTGGACTCGGGAAGGGGAACATCACACACAGGGGCCTATCATGGGGAGGGGGGAGGGGGGAGGGATTGCATTGGGAGTTATACCTGATGTAAATGAAGAGTTGATGGGTGCTGATGAGTTGATGGCTGCAGCACACCAACATGGCACAAGTATACATATGTAACAAACCTGCACGTTATGCACATGTACCCTAGAACTCAAAGTATAATAATAAAAAAAAATGAAAAAAAAATATTTCTTATTTCTTTGTTAAGGAGTATTGCTTCTCCAAAAAGGGCCTTAACAACCTCAGAGATTGCAATTCCTTACATGCAATGGAATGTCAATGGACTTTCAGTGGAACTTTTAAACACAGGCATTAAATATATGAGGACACAGTCAGTGGTGAGTAGCCTGGAAGCTTTCGTTGTAAGGTCATAACACTAAACACCTATATAGAAATGCTCAAGTGTATAACTATAGACAATGTTAACAGAGCCAAGAAATTATTAACAATAGAATTCACATAGCATGAATATAAACAAAGAGTAGATAAATACTAAGAAGTGGACTAGGCCGTAAGTGCTCAAAAATGGATTGACTGGATATTTACATTGAGGAGCTCTTGTTAAGTGCATTTAAAAAAGCACTCACATAAAAGAAAGACTCTTGAATGTTTAAAAAAATTGGAATTAGGGGAAAATTCTCCCCTTTTGTGGTTCAGTGAAAAGGTCCTGATTTTGGGAACCTGGAGGTCTGTACCATCTTTGCCATTAACTCACCACATAAAGGTGAGTGAGTTCCTTGAAAATGTTGATTCCCAATTGCCTTTCGGTAATTAGAAGGGGTTAGACTAATTCTCTGAGGCTCTTCCAGCTCTCACATTCCAATATACACCAAGATTCAAATTTGTTGCGACAGTTCTTTTCACCTCATAAAGAAAAAGATAATAATTCACTTCTTTCCATATTCATGAAGATTAATGTCATAACAGTGCTCAGTCTTCATGTTCATTCTCTTTATGAATTGCAACCCCAGAACTTGTGCTATGCTGTATTCATGGAAAAACAAATGACTTTCATGCATAATGAGGCTCATATCTTGCTAATCTGTCTTGTATAAACTAAGTCCCTAAGGTATAACAATCATTTTTTAACTACACATTTGTTTAGATTTTCTGACATGCAACTGTAGTCATTTAAAAAGAGGCTTATGCTTTTATAATACTGAAATAAGACATTGATTTGTTATTATTACTTTTCTGGAAATGATTCCATCTATTTGCAAAACCACAATTG
This sequence comes from Macaca thibetana thibetana, assembly GCF_024542745.1. NCBI lineage: Eukaryota > Metazoa > Chordata > Mammalia > Primates > Cercopithecidae > Macaca > Macaca thibetana. The sequence continues at coordinate 54,570,352 of NC_065588.1, forward strand.
AACTGAATCACCTTAAATAATATAAATAGGTATCATGAATAAAGTAAAAATTCAACTGCCCCTTAAAACATGCCGTATGTTCTAGTAAATTTATGTTTATATGCCAATTAAGATGTGAGGTCAAAATTTATTTCATAACCCCAGAAAAGAGCTGAGGAATTGTAGCTAGGAGAGCAAACTGCCAAATATAAGCTCTGACAGCTAAATGCAACCTCCTCCCCCTCCCTCCCATCCTCCCCATTCTGTCCTCTGTACTTGATCATGCAGAGCTCCATGGGGGAGGAAATGAAAGCTCTCAAGTCCCAGGCAGCCCTGTTGAGGCTGCTTCACAGGACATTTCTGAGGAGATTTTGTTTGTGAGCCACAAAATTGGATCCATAACAAGATCCATAAGCAGGTCACTGAGGGGGAAACAAAAGCCAGAGACTTGTAGGACAGACTAAAGTGCCTCAAAATTCTTTATGGAGGAAAGACTTCATGGAGTTGAATGAAGCAGGAAATAGAAGAGCGGACCAAGCAAAAAGATTGAGGTACAACTTGGCCTTATTTGACTTTTAAAATAGATCAATCCCTGTAAGGGTTGGGCAACTAAACATAAAGGTTCTCTCAGAAAGATCAGCCATTAGCAATTCCATTCCAGTAGGGCTAAAGCTGGGTCTCTCAGATGAGATTCCAGTTGGTTTTTCCATTACGGGGTCCTCTGTTTTGCTCCCTTAGGGCTACTTCTCATTGTAAACCTTTCACATTCTCCCTAACTTCCCTATTTTTCGATATTCTCTTCCATGTTGCCCACTGCGGAGGCCAAAGCAACTCCATCTTGGAAGCTAATCTGTCCATCACGTCGGCTTCTGACTAATTCTTGTTCCAGGAAGGCTTTTAAAACTTACAGTTTATCTACTGTTCCTTGTGTAAGAGCAGGTACTGTAAATCCTTCCCTTGGGTAAAATAATCTTGACGTTATCATTATCATACTTCAATTGCCCTATAAATCCCTTCTGAATCATTCTTTTCCCTGTGGTCTATAATCCCTGGGTCTGGGGGGTACTGGGGGGGATCCATCATCTTGTCTTGCAGCTGCCTGAGACCAGACATGTCCTTTGTTCATAAATCCCTATTAAATGTTTCTTCCTAAGAAACAAAAAAACTGAATTTGTCAGCCTCTTTCTTTGGCCCCTCAGCTTCCTCAGACTTTTGGGGATAGGTTTGCATAAACCTGCCCACTGCAGAACACCCTCCATGAACATTAGTAATATTTCACATTTTATCAAAGCCCTCTTTATCATTTTTCCTTAAGATTCTGAGTACCCATCAGCCATGTCACTCAGCAAGAGAACCTATTATACCCTAATGGTTTCCCCATGAATATGAATGCAGTATGCAGTTTGTGGAGCAGAAGATAAATGTCCCTCAAAGCTGAGCTCAAGAAGCCTTCCTAGAAAGTTTTTCTGACCAGTGTGGCTGTGGGCTCCAGGCCATGTTGTCTCCACCTGCCTGGAAGCCACCAGCACTGGCTTGGAAGACAGCCTTGCTGTCTTCTCTGGGTCTTGGAAAACCTGTACTTCTTAGGACTCATTCAGGATGAGCATGTTCTGCACAAGGACTTCTTCAGGAAAGGCACTCCCTCCCAACTAAAGGAACGTTCCTCAAAGCAATCTGAGAAGTGCAGTCCATCTGCCTCCAGCTGGGTGGCCACAGACACCTCAGGCTCCTGCCTCCCTGTATTTTCATGCCCCACAGCAAAAAACATGGCGGGTATTTCTTTCCAGTTATGCCCTGAGCCAAATATTGAGCTTTTCTGCCCAAGAAGCACAAAATTCTAGCACTGGCAGGGGTGCAACCCAAGGGGTGGCTGGGGTTCTCACTGCCTTTGGCCATGGGGCAGACTGGTCTAGATAGCGGGGGGGATGTTTTCGGGGTGGAAGTTTCCCCTCCACCTACTTATGAAGACATTGGGTGCTGGAGCACCTGTGTTCCCATGAGGCCAGTGTGGGCCAGTCGTGACTTCAAAAGGCCCTTGAGGCTCAACTAAGTGTGCCAGTTTCATTCTGAACATGCTGCTCTAAGACACATCCCTGCTGAGCCACAGGAGGATCAGATACTGTGAGCTTCTGGTCTGTTAATGCTCAAGAGCCAGGGCATGTGGGGAAGACTCCAGAACTCCTAACTCTTGCTAACCTTACATCTGGGATTCTTACACCCTCAGCTGAAGACCTTGATGAATTTCAACTTTGAAGAGTTTCTTCTTTTACTTGGCCATTTCAACCAGGCTTTGCTAAAGTCCTCTGAAATTGGGGCACTGAAAGTCAATTACTTGGATCACAAGTTGCCTGTGAAATCTGCAAGGACCTGCTGTCAGGGCTCATTAAACCCCAAAGTATGGCACTTTGGCATGCAGACTACTCTGACTCAGAGAAACTGGAAGGCCTCAGTAGCCAGGTCTTTGTCCTTCCCTCCTGGTTCCTGCCCCTTTTTCTCACCCAAAGTGAGTCACAGAAACTGGAATTCTTTTTCCTCAAGGAAGGTCATAGAAACTAGAACTCCTGTCTCCCAAAGCCAGCCATAAAACCTAGCAAGGTCACTCTCTCCCTTCTCCCTGGAAGACCTTCATTCCCGTGGGGTCCTGCCCCATACACAGGGGAAAGGGAATTGTACAGAGCAACCTTGCTGGGTTTCCTCACTCCATCCATCACTGTTAAGCCAGATCCTCTTTGTCCAATCACGTTTCTGCATGGCTGTTCATTCATCAAACCTAAATATAAAAATAAAGGTTTTCGAATCCTTTGACCCAGATGGTGGACTAGGAACAACTCCAGCCTCCAGCTCCCAGCGTGAGCAACACAGAAGACAGGTGATTTCTGCATTTTCAACTGAGGTACCGGGTTCATCTCACTGGGTCATGTTGGACAGTTGGCACTGGTCCATGGGTGCAGCCCGACCAGCAAGAGCTGAAGCAAGGCGAGGCATCAACTCACCTGGGAAGTGCAAGGGGGAAGGAAATTCCTTTTCCTAGCCAAAGGAAATTGAGATGCACAACACCTGGAAAATCAGGTAACTCCCACCCTGATACTGCGTTTTACCAAGGGTGTTAGCAAATGGCACACCAGGAGATTATATCCCACACCTGGCCCAGAGGGTCCCATGCCCATGGAGCCTCCCTCATTGCTAGCACAGCAGTCTGAGATCTAACTGCAAGGTGGCAGCAAGGCTGGGGGAGGGGCGCCTGCCATTGCTGAGGCTTAAGTAGGTAAACAAAGCCGCCGGGAAGCTCGAATTGGGTGGAGCCCACCACAGCTCAAGGAGGCCGGCCTGCCTCTATAGACTCCTCCTCTGGGGACACGTCATAGCTAAACAAAAAGCAGCAGAAACCTTGGCAGAGGTAAATGCCCCCGTCTGACAGCTTTGAAGAGAGCAGTTGATCTCCCAGCATGGAGGTTGAGATCTGAGAACGGACAGACTGCCTGCTCAAGTGGGTCCCTGACCCCTGAGTAGCCTAACTGGGAGACATCCCCCACTAGGTGCAGACTGACACCTCACACCTCACACGGTGGGGTACACCCCTGAGATGAAGCTTCAAGAGCAAGAATCAGACAGCAACACTTGCTGTTCAGCAATATTCTATCTTCTGCAGCCTCTGCTGCTGATACCCAGGCAAGCAGGGTCTGGAGTGGACCTCAAGCAAACTCCAACAGACCTACAGCTGAGGGTCCTGATTGTTAGAAGGAAAACTAACAAACAGAAAGGACACCCATACCAAAACCCCATCAGTACGTCACCATCATCAAAGACCAAAGGCAGATAAAACCACAAAGATGGGGAAAAAGCAGGGCAGAAAAGCTGGAAATTCAGAAAATCAGAGCGCATCTCCCCCTCCAAAGGAACGCAACTCATCGCCAGCAACGGAACAAAGCTGGATGGAGAGTGACTTTGACGAGTCAAGAGAAGAAGGCTTCAGTCAATCAAACTTCTCAGAGCTAAAGGAGGAACTACGTAACCAGCACAAAGAAACTAAAAACCTGGAAAAAATATTTGATAAATGGCTAACTAGAATAACCAATGTAGAGAAGTCCTTAAAAGAACTGATAGAGATGAAAACCATAACACGAGAACTACGTGACAAATGCACAAGCTTCAGTAACTGACTCGATCATCTGGAAGAAACAGTATCAGCGATTGAAGAGCAAATGAATGAAATGAAGCGAGAAGAGAAGTGTAGAGAAAAAAGAGTAAAAAGAAATGAACAAAGCCTCCAAGAAATATGGGATTATGTGAAAAGACCAAATCTACGTCTGATTGGTGTGCCTGAAAGTGACGGGAAAAATGGAACCAAGTTGGAAATCACTCTGCAGGATATCATCCAGGAGAACTCCCCTAACCTAGTAAGGCAGGCAAACATTCAAATTCAGGAAATACAGAGAACGCCACAAAGATACTCCTCAAGAAGAGCAACTCCAAGACACATAATTGTCAGATTCACCAAAGTTGAAATGAAGGATAAAATGTTAAGGGCAGCCAGAGAGAAAGGTTGGGTTACACACAAAGGGAAGCCCATCAGACTAACAGCAGATCTCTCGGCAGAAACTCTCCAAGCCAGAAGAGAGTGGGGGCCAATATTCAACATTCTTAAAGAAAAGAATTTTAAACCCAGAATTTCGTATCCAGCCAAACTAAGTTTCATAAGTGAAGGAGAGATAAAATCCTTTACAGACAAGCAAATGCTTAGAGATTTTGTCACCACCAGGCCTGCCCTACAAGAGATTCTGAAAGAAGCACTAAACATGGAAAGGAACAACAGGTACCAGTCATTGCAAAAACATGTCAAAATGTAAAGTCCATCGAGGCTAGGAAGAAACTGCATCAACTAGTGAGCAAAATAACCAGCTAATATCATAATGACAGGATCAAGTTCACACATAACAATATTAACCTAAATGTAAATGGACTAAATGGTCCAATTAAAAGATGCAGACTGGCAAATTGGATAAAGAGTCAAGACCCATCAGTTTAGTGTATTCAGGAGACTCATCTCATATGCAGAGACACACATAGGCTCAAACTAAAGGGATGGTGGAAAAGCAGGGGTTGCAATCCTAGTCTCTGATAAATCAGACATTAAACCATCAAAGATCAAAAGAGACAAGGAAGGCCATTACATAATGGTAAAGGGATCAATTCATCAGGAAGAGCTAACTATTCTAAATATATATGCACCCAATACGGGAGCACCCAGATTCATAAAGCAAGTCCTTAGAGACTTACAAAGAGACTTAGACTCCCATACAATAATAATGGGAGAATTTAACGCCCCACTGTCAACATTAGACACGTCAATGAGACAGAAAGTCAACAAGGATATCCAGGAATTGAATTCAACTCTGCACCAAGCAGACCTAATAGACATCTACAGAACCCTGCACCCTATATCAACAGAATATACATTCTTCTCAGCACCACATAGCACTTATTCCAAAATTGACCACATAGTTGGAAGTAAAGCACTCCTTAGCAAATGTAAAAGAACAGAAATTATAACAAACTGTCTCTCAGACCACAGTGCAATCAAACTAGAACTCAGGACTGAGAAACTCAATCAAAAACACTCAACTTCATGGAAACTGAACAACCTGCTCCTGAATGACTACTGGGTACATAACAAAATGAAGGCAGAAATAAAGATGTTCTTTGAAATCAATGAGAACAAAGATACAACATACCAGAATCTCTGGGACACATTTAAAGTAGTGTGTAGAGGGAAATTTATAGCACTAAATGCCCACAAGAGAAAGCTGGAAAGATCTAAAATTGACACCCTAACATCACAATTAAAAGAACTAGAGAAGCAAGAGCAAACACATTGAAAAGCTAGCAGAAGGCAAGAAATAACTAAGATCAGAGCAGAACTGAAGGAGATAGAGACACAAAAAACCCCCCAAAAAGTCAATGAATCCAGTAGCTGGTTTTTTGAAAAGATCAACAAAATTGATAGACTGCTAGCAAGACTAATAAAGAAGAAAAGAGAGAAGAATCAAATAGATGCAATAAAAAATGATAAAGGGGATATCACCACCGACCCCACAGAAATACAAACTACCATCAGAGAATACTATAAACACCTCTATGCAAATAAACTAGGAAATCTAGAAGAAATGGATAATTTCCTGGACACTTACACTCTTCCAAGACTAAACCAGGAAGAGGTTGAATCCCTGAATAGACCAATAGCAGGCTCTGAAATTGAGGCAATAATTAATAGCCTACCAACCAAAAAAAGTTCAGGACCAGACAGTTTCACAGCCGAATTCTACCAGAAGTATGAGGAGGAGTTGGTACCATTCCTTCTGAAACTATTCCAATCAATAGAAAAAGAGGGAATCCTCCCTAACTCATTTTACGAGGCCAACATCATCCTGATACCAAAGCCTGACAGAGATACAACAAAAAAAGAGAATTTTAGACCAATATCCCTGATGAACATCGTTGCAAAAATCCTCAATAAAATAGTGGCAAACCGAATCCAGCAGCACATCAAAAAGCTTATCCACCATGATCAAGTGGGCTTCATCCCTGGGATTCAAGGCTAGTTCAACATACGCAAATCAATAAATGTAATCCAGCATATAAACAGAACCAAAGACAAAAACCACATGATTATCTCAATAGATGCAGAAAAGGCCTTTGACAAAATTCAACAGCCCTTCATGCTAAAAACTCTGAAAAAATTCGGTATTGATGGAATGTATCTCAAAATAATAAGAGCTATTTATGACAAACCCACAGCCAATATCATACTGAATGGGCAAAAACTGGAAGCGTTCCCTTTGAAAACTGGCACGAGACAGGGATGCCCTCTCTCACCACTCCTATTCAACATAGTGTTGGAAGTTCTGGCTAGGGCAACCAGGCAAGGGAAAGAAATCAAGTGTATTCAGTTAGGAAAAGAAGAAGTCAAATTGTCCCTTTTTGCAGATGACATGATTGTATATTTAGAAAACCCCATTTTCTCAGCCCAAAATCTCCCTAAGCTGATAAGCAACTTCAGCAAAGTCTCATGATACAAAATCAATGTGCAAAAATCACAAGCATTCTTATATACACCAGTAACAGACAAACACAGAGCCAAATCATGAATGAACTCCCATTCACAATAGCTTCAAAGAGAATAAAATACCTAGGAATCCAACTTACAAGGGATGTAAAGGACCTCTTCAAGGAGAACTACAAACCACTGCTCGGTGAAATAAAAGAGGACACAAACAAATGGAAGAGCATACCATGCTCATGGATAGGAAGAATCAATATCGTGAAAATGGCCATACTGCCCAAGGTAATTTATAGATTCAATGCCATCCCCATTAAGCTACCAATGACTTTCTTCACAGAGTTGGAAAAAACTGCTTTAAAGTTCATATGGAACCAAAAAAGACCCCACATTGCCAAGACAATCCTAAGCCAAAAGAACAAAGCTGGAGTCATCATGCTACCTGACTTCAAACTATACTACAAGGCTACAGTAACCAAAACAGCATGGTACTGGTACTAAAACAGAGATATAGACCAATGGAACAGAACAGAGCCCTCAGAAATAATACCACATATCTACAGTCATCTGATCTTTGACAAACCTGACAGAAACAAGAAATGGTGAAAGGATTCCCTATTTAATAAATGGTGCTGGGAAAATTGGCTAGCCATAAGTAGAAAGCTGAAACTGGATCCTTTCCTTACTCCTTATACGAAAATTAATTCAAGCTGGATTAGAGATCTAACTAAAACCATAAAAACCCTAGAAGAAAACCTCGATAATACCATTAAGGACATAGGCATGGGCAAGGACTTCATGTCTAAAACACCAAAAGCAATGGCAACAAAAGCCAAAATTGACAAATGGGATCTAATTAAACTAAAGAGCTTCTGCACAGCAAAGGAAACTACCATCAGAGTGAACAGGCAACCTACAGAATGGGAGAAAATTTTTGCAATCTACTCATCTGACAAAGGGCTAATATCCAGAACTTATAAAGGACTCAATCAATTTACAAGAAAAAAACAAACAACCCCATCAAAAAGTGGGCAAAGGATATGAACAGACACTTCTCAAAAGAAGACATTCATAGAGCCAACAGACACATGAAAAAATGCTCATCATTAGTCTCCATCAGAGACATGCAAATCAAAACCACAATGAGATACCATCTCACACCAGTTAGAATGGCAATCATTAAAAAGTCAGGAAACAACAGGTGCTGGAGAGGATGTGAAGTAGGAACACTTTTACACTGTGCGTGGGACTGTAACCTAGTTCAACCATTGTGGAAAACAGTGTGGTGATTCCTCAAGGATCTAGAACTAGAAATACCATTTGACCCAGCCATCCCATTACTGGGGATATACCCAAAGGATTAGAAGTCATGCTGCTATAAAGACACATGCACACGTATGTTTATTGCGGCACTATTCACAATAGCAAAGACTTGGAATCAACCCAAATGTCCATCAGTGACAGACTGGATTAAGAAAATGTGGCACATATACACCATAGAATACTATGCAGCCATAAAAAAGGATGAGTTTGTGTCCTTTGTAGGGACATGGATGCAGCTGGAAACCATCATCCTCAGCAAACTATCGCAAGAACAGAAAACCAAATACCACATGTTCTCACTTGTAGGTGGGAATTGAACAATGAGATCACTTGGACACAGGAAGGGGAACATCACACACCAGGTCCTATTGTCGGGAGTGGGGAGGGGGAAGGATAGCATTAGGAGATATACCTAATGTAAATGACAAGTTAATGGGTGCAGCACACCAACATGGCACATGTATACATATGTAACAAACCTGCATGTTGTGCACATGTACCCTAGAACTTAAAGTTAAAAAAAAAAAATCCTTTGACCTAAAAAAAATAAATAAATAAAAAATAAATAAAATAAATAAATAAAGGTTTTCCCTGGGCGGGGGGGCGGGGAGGGGGTGTTGAAGTTTCCCTGACCTCTTCAGTGTGCATACCTGTAAGAGCTACATTTATTAAGGTACTGATAGTGTTCTAGTCACCAAAATTTTAATGCATTAAGTCACTGAAAACTTACAATGGCCTCGTGAGAGAAGTACTCTTATTGTTTCCATTTCATAGATGGGGAAGCTGAGGTACAGAGAGATTAAGAAATGTGATCAAACTTACATAGCTGGTAGGGGTAGGACCTGGCTTTCCAACTACACTGGTTTAGAGCGCTATCTTCTCCTCTGTCACTTGGGTACTAGACTTAACTCTTGATTTTGGCCTGGTGTCACCTGACTTGTCATTGGAAACTCTTCTCAGTTTTGGTGACCTAGCTTTTGCGTGAACCACTTGGCTCATGGATTCCATGTACATTTGGATTTGTTTTCAGATTATATTCTTGGCTTGGTAACATAGCATTCCCCATGGCTAAAATTAAACATGACCCCTTTTCTTTCTCTTTCCTCCCTTAGCTTTATATTATTGCCTGGCCCAACTGTGTAAGGGATAAAGTTTGGATAGGATCCATTCATTCCCACTTTCTAGGACAGAATGCTGGCAAGAACATGATTTCAGAGTTGGGTCAAATGATTTGATTTCAGTGTTGAGACAAATGACTTAGGATTGAGGATGGAGTTCTAGAACCTGTCCGCCTAACTGAAGGCACCATGAGGACATGTACTGTCTCAGTTTCGTTTACCTTTATATCTTCAGCACTGGCATGGCACTTGGCACATACTGAGCCCTCAATAAATGTTTATTGAATGAAGACATGAATTAATGACTGAAGAGGGGGAGGCAATGGTACTGGGCGGACTGTGGAGTGAGGTGTCAAAGTAAGGCCACTTAGATGCTTAGGCTTGGTGCCTTATCAACCAGGTGCCAGGTCTGTTGGATATATCCACAAGAGCCAGGAAAAGCCCCACCAGATGGTGGAAGACCCTGGATATACTTCCTGCTCCTGGTGGGGTCTGGTGTAACCGAAAGCAAACAGGTTCGCCGGTAGACTTTGTAGAAAAGACGAAGTTAGGAGAACTGGTCAAAATTCCCTAGTCTGCCATTCTTGTAAGCAAAAGTCTGAGGCAGGTCTCCTGTAGCTTCTTTAAAAAGTACTACTACTTCTCCTGTAGTAGTTTTACAGTCTCCCTTTAGCTTCTTTACAGGCAATGCTAATCATTTGCTTCAACCTTGCATGGACGCCTAGACTCTACACACATGCAGGGCATTAGCTCTGGGCACATTTGCCCCATTTCCTTTTTTTTTTTTCTTTTTCTGAGACAGAGTCTCACTCTGTCACCCAGGCTGGAGTGGAGTGCAGTGGTACGATCTCAGCTCACTGTAAGCTCTGCCTGCTGGGTTCATGCCATTCTCCTGCCTCAGCCTCCGGAGTAGCTGGGACTACAGGCGCCCGCCACCATGCCCAGCTAATTTTTTGTATTTTCAGTAAAGACGGGGTTTCACCGTGTTAGCCAGGATGGTCTCAATCTCCTGACCTCGTGATCTGCCTGCCTTGGCCTCCCAACATGCTGGGATTACAGGCATGAGCCACCGCGCCCGGCGGCCCCATTTCTTTAACTCAGCAAGGCACTGTGTTGGGAGGTAGCTGGGCATCTTCCTTAATCAGCCTCTATCATCATGCTACTGAAAACCCTCACTGCTATGACTTATGGCCTTCTGTGGCCTCTCACACTCTCACTAGAGATTATGTCTGTATTAGTCCGTTCTCACACTGCTATGAAGGCACACCTGAGACTGGGTAATTTGTGAAGAAAAGAGGTTTAATTGACTTACAGTTCCGCAGGCTGTATAGGAAGCATGTTTGGGAAGGCTTCAGGAAACTTACAATCATGGCAGAAGAAGGGGAAGCCAGTACACTGTCTTACATGACAGGAGCAGGAGAAAGAGACTGGAGGGGGAAGTGCTGCACACTTTTAAACAACATCTCATGAGAACTCACTATCACGAGAATAGCAAGGGGGAAATCCACTCCTATGATCCAATCACTTCCCACCAGGTCCCTGCTCCAACATTGGGGATTACATTTCAGCATGAGATTTGGGTGGGGACACAAATCCAAACCATATCAATGTCTTATTTCATATCTGTATCCTCAGTGCCTAGCGAAGTGCCTGGCTTCGGATAGAGTTGATGCTCAAGAAATGCTTATTTCTTAAATAAATGAATGCATGGGAGACATACGACTTGGGCACATAGGTCAGTAGGGAATAGCTCAATAGGGTCAATAGGGAAAGTGCTAAGCATTGTGTGTCTCTGACACCAACTTCTTTTTTTGCATGCAAACATATCACCATTTCTATTTTTATTCTCCATTTTGCATTTTGTACATTGAGTTCTCTGAACTTTTTATTTCATTCTTGTATTTCATTACTATGGATATATTTTGTGCTTGAATAAAGGCAGGCATTAAATATATTGAGAATTTTAACTACAAATTTTTTAATAAATAGGGGAAATTTTGCATTTCACCCTTAGAAATACAAATCTTGAGAGAAAACCTTGAGTGAATAAGTAGAATGGATCATCTTCATCCTTCAAAAATAAAATTAAAAAAACTTTTGAGCCTTATTCCTTTGACTTATGATGTTGAAATTATGACCCAAAATATTAACTTGTGTTATTACCATATATTTTTTTTTCAGTTAATTCAGCCTGAATAATGAATTTGGATGATTAAATTTGCGTGCCTGAATATGAGACCCATTCTTGAATATGAAAAATACCAAGGGATAGGAATAGCAGAGGTAATTAAAATGATCCCCAGATCTACCCCTCTCATTTCAATAATTTATCTCAGTATCTCACACTAAGCTTTTTAGTAACAGGTAAGCAGAATCAACTAACTTGAGTGCCGTCTTCTCTAGTCCCCATTCGCCCTCCCACAGAAGTCCTGACCTGCGGTGCAGTGGCCACAGCTTGGCAGTGGGAGCTGCAACAGGAAACAGATTCCAGTTAGTTCACATTTCCCAGTCGGCTCCTGGAATAACTGAGGGTCAGCTGTAACAAATCTGGCTTTTATCTTAGAGGCAAATAATGCCAGGCATCAACTCTGTATTTGTTTTCCCTCTCAAGACCATCCCCCACTATAATATTTCATTTCTATTACTTTAAAAATAATCAAATAAAAATAAACCTTTATTTTTTCTCGCCCCAAATACCTTGCCTTTTATCCAGAGAAATAAAAATCTCATTTGCCTTTATCCAGAGACATAAAAATCTTGGCAATAGAGCATATTTTTTGGATTTAAGTGTGACACCTGGGATGAGTATATTTATCTTTTTTTCTGACTTTTGTTTTGCATTTAAGAAATGAAAGAACTGGTTCTGATTCATTACTTGCAAATACACTGGAGATTTCCTGCTCTGTCAGGATAAATTATTTTACATAATGAGTATTTGCAATTGTACCTTCCCCTTGCCATCCATGGAGGTGGGACTTTTTTGTTCTCTTGGTCTGAAACGACCTCAGTTGTGCTGAATGAGGGGCGGGGAGGCGAATGGTAGCAGCCAAGTTGCAAAGGGGGCAGATTACATTAGAAAAGACGAGGGAGGAGAAGGGTGGACAAGGAGATTCAAGGGCAGAGATGTAGGGAAGGAGAGAGACATGGGGAAGGGGAGAGGATGATGAAGAATTACTGATAGTGAGAGACTTTGGATGTATTATGTGCTGAGGCTGGTTTCCAGGAAGCCCAGTTTTATGCAGGTTATGCTACTAAACATAGAGGGTTCAGCATTTATAAGAGTACGACCATTTTCACTATAAATATATACATCTTCATGACTTTTTTACTCATGTCTTTTATGTAGTGTATTTTTGCATTTTTTTTATTCTCGTGAGCAACTCAAGCAACTTAAACAATGATGGATATATTGTTTTTATAACATACAATTCTATTGAGGGTGAAATTTAATTTTTATAGTCTGGCATTGGAGTGGTTTGTTTCAGGAACTCTTAAGTATACTTTCTCCTTTAACATATTTACATATTTATAAATGTTTATAAGTTGAGAAAGCGTTATTAAAAAAATCAGCTAAGTCCCAATCTGTACTCTGAAAGTACTATTATACAAGAACATTAACATAATTTTGATACTATTCTATGTATCACATTTGATACTATGTGAATATCTTTCCTTTTCCTTTTTTTTTTTAAAAAAAAAAAAAACAGATTCCAGGGTTTTTTTTGTTTTGTTTTGTTTTTTTTGCACTGGTTTCTAACATAATTTTAAAAATCTGTTTTTATTGTAGTTTTAAATTCATCCCTCCTTAATTTTGTTTGTTTTGGGGAGGGTATTTTTGCTCTTGCTACTGCTTAACTTGTTATTACATTCTGTAGCTTTCTATGCAGTAAGGTAGCTTTTGTCTAGTGTGTAGCATAGGGCTTTGTTTACAGCAGAATAAATGTTAGTATACTAACAGCGTTCCCTAACTACTTCTAGGGGACAATGGGTATGATGGCTTTTTCATATGTCAACTTGATGAGGCTGAATTATAGTCCCTAGTTATTCAATCAAACATTAATTTAAGTGCCACCATGAAGGGATTTTGCACATTAAAGCCTCTAATCAGTTGACTTTAAATTAATCAAGAGATTATCCTGGGTGACCTAATTAGGTGAGCCCTGTCAAAGAGGCCATCCCTGTGCTTAGAGATTGCAAATGGCTGCTGGGTCCACAATTCCTCTCCCCCTACTCTGAATCCTGGGGTTCTAGTCTGCTTATTACTTTCCCTACCTAATGGCCAGTAAGCCTCAGCTGTGCCTGTAGAGTTCCAATCTACTTATGATCTTTCCTTCCCAACTGCCTGTGGAAGGAGCTTTAGCCTGTGCCTGTGGGTAACTGCTTTCTCATTTCTTCTCTAAGTGTCTAGCCTATAAACTTTTATAAACTTTAGACTTGTTTAACCACCCTTATGATTGGGCAAACCAATTCCTTGTAACAAATAACAGATACATGCACACACACATACACCCCTACTGGTTCTGCTTGCTTGGTTGAACCCTGACTCAGAGAGTGGGTATCTGATTCCTTCTCTTTTCTCCCCAGTGACTCTCATTAAGTTTATTTCTCAGTAAACTTAACTGAGAGTGAATGATTTCTGGAATCCTCAAGGTCTAAAATGCAGTCTATCTACCTGAAGTATAATTTTAATAAACTTATAGGCTTTGGTCAAACTAGTGTACCTGAGAGTTCAGTGTTTCCTTTTTCATTTCAAATGTTTTCCTTTTTAATTGTTTTAAACGCTTTCTCAACTTATAAACCCTTCTTTTGACAAAAGAAAAACAGCTAAAGATTTTGAATATATTTGTCCTAGTTTCCCTCTCAAGTGAGCAATGAGACTGTGGACCTAGAAGGGACCGCTCCTGTTGGAGCTCCAAACAGCTCCATCTCAGTCAATGAAAGATGCTTGGGGGTTGAGGGCTGATCTTATCTGAGGGTGCTGGGCCAGGAGGATCTGTGTCATGTACTCACATTTTTAGTGGGAGGTCAACATTCTCTCCAGCCCCCTCACTTGTCCTGTTGAGGAGATAACGGTAAAGGGCAAATAATAAAGTCACTAAATGGGTGGTATGGAAAGTAAGAAATACAGCTTTTAATTGGAGGAATGGTGAAATTGGAAATAGTAACAATATCTTTCTGCCTGTCTGCTTTCTTTCCTTCCCTCCTCTTTCCCTCCCTGCCTATTTTTCTTTCCTTCCTTCCTGCCTTCCTGCCTTCCTTCCTTTCTTTTTCTCCCTATCATCTTTTTCCCTCCATGCAGCAGTTACGGTGAGGTAAGTTGTGATAAGATGGGTTGGAAAATATTTCTCAATGTCAGGTTATCAGACACTTGGAAGGCCAAGCAGTATGTGGTCAGGGTGAAGGTTGGGTTGGAGACTGATTGACATGTGAGGAAAGGAAGCAGGAAGTGGACAGGTTGATCACAGTGGGACCCAGATGGAAGGGGAAAAAAAGTTGGCTATCATCCAGACCTGTGTCAAAAGGCAAGAGAGATCCTGAGCCTCATAGCTACTCCCACTCGGTTCACTGGGATGGGATGCAAGCCGACTCAGGCACCAGGACCCAGAGCACATTTTCCTGGAGTGTCTTCTTGCTTGGACCTCTGGGAGAATATGGGGTAGGTGAACTGTCCATGGTGCTGGAGGAAGTGGCTGGCCATGGTCATGACAGACAGGTGGTCTTGGATTTAGAGACTCAGGATCCTGTCTGTCTCTTGGTTGCATGACTAATGGGAAGGTGTTCTAGTTCTGGCAGATTGGCTGGGACAACATGAAAGCCGCGTCAAAAATGTCTTATTTTACTTAGCCCTAATCCTACCGCATTTACTTTATAGGAGCAAAGTACATAGAGAAATAAGAGGTATAGAAGATTACCTAGACTTCTTTTGGGGGGCCTATTTAGTTTGGCTTGTGATGAAGAATAATTCTGAGGAACAATCTGCTAGAGAGATTTCAGAGAGATTAAGGGGATTATTAAAATGTTCTTCTTTGGTTATAGCAGAGGTTTGTAACACTTTTAAATCACTGTCAAGAAAACAAAGGGATGTCTAGGTAATGTTGTATGGAATACATAGAGCAGGATATTTTAATATTAATCTCTGTTTTACCTCCAGGAACACCAAATAATGGAGCAATTGTATTCTGCACCCAAAAATTATAGTTTATCATAAAAGGGTCACATGCTCCATTGCCTTACAAGAGAAATTTTATTTGAATTATAAGGCATTTCTAAACCTTGTGAATGATTGGTAGGAGGTGTAGTCTTTTGTAACACAGAAAACCACTGACTAGAGTTACAGTTCCCATTAACAGGAGTGTAAGTGAAATAATTTTGTTTCAACAGTCATATCCTCAGGATGAATGGGTCATAGGAAGTGATTAAATTGAAAACATGAACCCAGTAATAATCACTATATATGTATCCCCTGTGGATGACCTCCCTTTTTTTTCCCTCAGAACTTTAGCATTCTCTGACATTTACCATTGTATAAAGATATACTGATAACAATAATAAGGTGATTGAATATGCCATTAGATTTTTTCGCTCTAAAAGTATTCTCAGCACAGGAAACTGCATATTGATATTCTTTTCTAAATTGAAATCTTATACAGAGGGCAAAAGGATTAGATAGATATAACAAATAATTTGATGGCAAGAAAAATACCATACATCAGGAACAATGAACTTTTGTAGTAAAAATACAAGTACGGTAATAATAAAAACAATGCTTTGCAAAGTTATAGGGCATATATTTGAATCAGAACAGCTCTTCAAACAGAAAATAATGGAAATGTTATGAATGTTTATTTAAAGTGATTATTCTGACCTGATAATCCTGAACAATTGGCAAAAATTAGAATTTATGCTTTAGCTCATAAAATGGAGGCTCTACTTCAGAAAATTATGTATGTCTTCAGAGCAATATGACTCTCTGAAGGCTGCTTATTTCTAGTGTATTTTTGGAGTTGCTTTAGCTTGGGCCACAATGGCGCTCTGGATTTTTAATGCTAGGGTTAATCCCAACATTATCTGCTCTCTATTGTACCTCCTTGCAGCTGAGTGAGGAGGAACACCTCCTCTGACAGATGTCAATACCTGATTTGTATACATTACACATGTGTTAACAGTCGCCTACAGCCTTGTGTACATTTCAGGGTCAAAACAGGTGTTGAGTGAGGAACAAGAGTGAGGAGCTAGGCATGGATGGAGACACAGAGACACAGAGGCAAGCACAGCAGGCAGCTAATCTGGAAATGGCCATTCTGATGCATGGAGAAACCAAAGGCATGAGATATATCAGAATCAAGCCTCAGTGATGGAATAGAAAGAAAGGAGAGCTGAATTAGGGGAAGAGGGTGGTGAATGCCAGTCAGGAAACTTCCACTAGGAATCCCCTCTCCTCCACCAGACAAATTCTTGCATAATGTAGAAGGGAGAGATTGCTTAATTCAAGATGTTTGTTGAATAAATGAATCCGTGAATGACTTATCATCTCTTCCTGCTCATTCCATTTAGGCATTTCCAAACTTCTGTTCTAAGCTCTCATCCTTTATCTTTCCCTCAGGTGATCACCTCTGCTTCCTGGGTTGAACTTTATGATACCATGTGTACAGCTCCCAGAGCTGCTTCTTCAGAACTTATTTCTCTCTTTTGAACTTCAGATCTGAATATCCATTTGTTTGTTGTATGTCCCAAAAGTGCTTCCAATTCATCATGCCCAAGAGGGAATTAATTTCCTTCCTCAAGTCTGATCTTCCTTTTCCTTTGTTCTGTATCTTAAATTTTGTGATCGTGCCTTTCCTTGATTAACTCAATCTTGAAGTGTTGTTGTTATCTCCCTTACTTCTTGCATCCATTTAGTAAGAAATCACGTTCATTTTCCCTCTTCAAGATTTCTTGACTCATTCCCTCTGTGCCATTCCCATGGATAATGCCCTAGTTCAGAACTTTATTATCTCTACATTGCTCTTTGAATTATTTTCTGAAACACCCATGGCCATGTCATTCCCCACATGAAGTGCTCAGCGGAGCTGCCTGAGGATGCTGGCTTACCAATTCTCTGCAAAGTCCAAAAGAACCCAGTCTCTCAGGGTGAGGCAGGACTCACATTTGAGGATGTTTTACAAAAGTTGCTACTGCAAAATCCTTTTAAAAGTTCAATATATTCTAGAGATGGAGGTGCTTCTGACTTGATTTAGCCATGACCTAATTGTCTTGGTGAAAGCTATTAATATGCTGGAAGGAATTCCTTCAGGTCTCTTCCTTCTCATAATGAATTTTTTAAGGGCAACATTCAAAATCAAGGTCAGCACACAAAGGCGTCACTTGCCTTATGGTACTAGTTAGAGGTTTTAAGCCAATTTGACTCTGGGTTAATTTTTTTTTTTTCCATGTAAAAACTAGCTGTAGCTAATTTCATTTAAGAAATCACAGTACATATAATACAGGAGACCTTATGACATTTCCCCCCTCAAAGCAGTACCCTATAGATGACCATAAATGTCTGAAGTGGTCGTCCTAAGGCACTGGGCACTGGGCACAGAAGGGGTTTCTGGACCATGAGTGAGCTGTCTTCTGCCTTTATAATATGTAACACTTAGTCTGCTTTTCTCCATTAACACCTTGGTTTCTTTTTCCTTTTCTTTTCTTTTCTTTTTTTTTCTTTTCTGAAGTATTTTGAGATGGAGTCTTGCTCTGTCACCCAGGCTGGAGTGCAGTTGTGCGATCTCAGCTCACTGCAACCTCCACTTCCCAAGTTCAAGCAATTCTCGTGCCTCAGCCTCCTGAATAGCTGGGATTACAGGTGTGCACCACCACATCTGGCTATTTTTTTTTTTTCTATTTTTAGTAGAGATGAGGTTTCACCATGTTGGCCAGACTGGTTTTGAACTCTTGACCTCAAGTGATCCACCCGCCTTGGCCTCCCAAAATGCTGGGATTACAGGCGTGAGCCACTGCACTCAGCCAGTTTCTTTTTCTTTAGTGACATTTTCTCCCTTTTGGACTATCTAGCTCAGGTTAAGCTTTTAAAATGTGTTTGTCTCAGTAAATTAAAACATTGAATTATATTGACTAGGGCTCTTGAGTTAAGTGAATGTTATTGTATTCTAATTTTAAGAATACTGTATATATATACACAATATATTCTGGCAGTTCAGCCATGCACCTAATTCTCAAACCAAGAAGCATTACAAAATGTGTGCTCTGTTGCTAGTGAAGAGTAGGCATAGTTTTTTTTTTTTTTTCTTTTTTTTAATGAAAGGATATTTGGTTTTGGTAAGGTGCTTGTTTTCTTTAATAATTGGAAATAGAAACTTAAGAGTAGTAATGAAACTGGTTTAAAATAAGAAAGGAGGTGGAAGTGTCCCAGTGGAGTGAGGTTAATTCCCTGTTGCGGAATTTGGGTTTTAGGTGCCTGAGGCACAGGAAAGCAGGAATGTTTGTGTAGTTTTCTAAAAGTACTTGAGAGTCCCTAGGCAATGTGGGATTGAAGGAGGGAAACACCAGGCCAAAGTCTCTCTGCCCTTAGGAGTTAAAATGCATTTGCTTAATTCAAGGCATGAGGATGCATATCTCATGGAGTCATGAGTATTGACACTTGCATTCTCAGAACTTTTCTAGGAAACACAGTTTATGAAGCAGAATTGTAGATTTATCCCACTTTAAACATGTCACATATTAAAATCCGATTTTTACAAAGCAAATTAAGTATTAATAACTTGTTTTATAAAAAGATTCACCATATGATTATTTAAAATGCAAACTCTCCTAGCATGGTTCATATGTGCTAGCTTTTTAACTTAATTTTATTTTACTTTATTTAAGTTCTGGGATACATGTGCTGAACGTGCAGGTTTGTTACATAGGTATACATGTGCCGTGGTAGATTGCTGCTCCTATCAACCTGTCATCTAGGTTTTAAGCCCTGCATGCAGTAGGTGTTTGTCCTAGTGCTCTCCCTCCCCTTGCTCTCCACCCCCGAATAGGCCCCAGCGTGTGATGTTCCCCTCCCTGTGTCCATGTGTTCTCATTGTTCAACTCCCACTTATGAGTGAGAACATGTGGTGTTTCGTTTTCTGTTCTTGTGTTAGTTTGCTGAGGATGATGGTTTCCAGCTTCATCCATGTCCCTGCAAAGGACATGAACTCATTTTTTTTTTTTTTTTATTATTATACTTTGAGTTCTAGGGTACATGTGCATAATGTGCAGGTTTGTTACATATGTATACTTGTGCCATGTTGGTGTGCTACACCCATCAACTCATCAGCACCCATCAACTCATCATTTACATCAGGTATAACTCCCAATGCAATCCCTCCCCCCTCCCCCCTCCCCATGATAGGCCCCCGTGTGTGATGTTCCCCTTCCCGAGTCCAAGTGATCTCATTGTTCAGTTCCCACCTATGAGTGAGAACATGCGGTGTTTGGTTTTCTGTTCTTGTGATAGTTTGCTAAGAATGATGGTTTCCAGCTGCATCCATGTCCCTACAAAGGACACAAACTCATCCTTTTTTATGGCTGCATAGTATTCCATGGTGTATATGTGCCACATTTTCTTAATCCAATCTGTCACTGATGGACATTTGGGTTGATTCCAAGTCTTTGCTATTGTGAATAGTGCTGCAATAAACATACGTGTGCATGTGTCTTCATAGCAGCATGATTTAGAATCCTTTGGGTATATACCCAGTAATGGGATGGCTGGGTCATATGGTACATCTAGATCTAGATCCTTGAGGAATCGCCATACTGTTTTCCATAATGGTTGAACTAGTTTACAATCCCACCAACAGTGTAAAAGTGTTCCTGTTTCTCCACATCCTCTCCAGCACCTGTTGTTTCCTGACTTTTTAATGATTGCCATTCTAACTGGTGTGAGATGGTATCTCATTGTGGTTTTGATTTGCATTTCTCTGATGGCCAGTGCTGATGAGCATTTTTTCATGTGTCTGTTGGCTGTATGAATGTCTTCTTTTGAGAAATGTCTGTTCATATCCTTTGCCCACTTTTTGATGGGGTTGTTTGTTTTTTTCTTGTAAATTTGTTTGGAACTCATTATTTTTTATGGCTGCATAGTATTCCCATCAAGCTACCACTGACTTTCTTCACAGAACTAGAAGAAACTACTTTAAATTTCATGTGGAACCAAAAAAGAGCCCATATAGCCAAGACAATCCTAAGCAAAAAGAACAAAGCTGGAGGCATCATGCTACCTGACTTCAAACTATACTACAAGGCTACAATAACCAAAACAGCATGGTACTGGTACCAAAACAGATATATAGACCAATGGAATAGAACAGAGGCCTCAGAAATAACACCACACATCTACAACCATCTGGTCTTTGACAAACCTGACAAAAACAAGCAATGGGGAAAGGATTCTCTATTTAATAAATAGTGTTGGGAAAACTGGCTAGCCATATGCAGAAAACAGAAACTGGAGTTCTTCCTTACACCTTATACAAAAATTAAGATGGATTAAAGACTTAAATGTAAAACCTAAAACCATAAAAACCCTAGAAGAAAACTTAGGCAATACCATTCAGAACATAGGCATGGTCAAAGACTTCATGACTAAAACACCAAAAGCAATGGCAATATGTACTAGCTTTAAATCATAGTAACTACCCAGAACTTTCAGGAGCACCTTGCAGAGAGTAAGGAGGAGCTCTAGTTGCATATGAACTTGGTGCACACTTGCTTCTATGTGAAAATGATCTGGATAAAGGGCATCCTCAGATGATCCTGCAATCCCTGTTGGGCCAAGAGTTTAAGTAAAGTTTTAGAACTTGCAGTTTCTGTAGAGGTATGATTTCTGCTGTTGTGACAGAACCAAAAATGGGGAGTCAGGCTCTGTCAGCTAGCTTCCTTTCTCTCTCTTTCTCTTTGACACTCACGAAGGAAATACTATTTTCTCCTGATTTGAACTTTTCTCTAAATCTATTAGTAAAAAAGGGTAAAACAAATGATGTCTTTCCTTTGTCCTCTCTCTAGTAAAGATGGCCTGAAAGGAGATAAAGTGTAAGAAAATAAGGAAATCAAAGGGGTATATAATGACTGTATAAAGCAATCTGAGAACTTATTTTTTAAGAATCTTAATGGTTTTATCTATGATGCACTTAGGAACTCAGATTTTTTAACTATGTTTTTATTTCTCTTCCTCCTTACACTTTAGCTCCCCAAACACTTGACTTTTTATATTTTACTTTTGAAATAACATTTCCTTATAATTTTAATTATAAAATACTTGGGAAACATAAACCCAAAAAGCAAAGGAAAAAACTGTAGTCCTGCCATTTAAAGGTAAGCATTTTAGTATACACACTTACAATCTTTTTTTTTTTTTTTTTTTTGAGACAGTCTCACTCTGTTGCCCAGGCTGGAGTGCAGTGGCACAATCTCAGCTCACTGCAACCTCTGCCTCCCAGGTTCAAGTGATTCTCCTGCCTCAGCCTCCTGAGTAGCTGGGACTATAGGTGCATGCCACCACATCCGGCTTATTTTTGTATTTTTAGTAGAAATGGGTTTTCGCCATGTTGGCCAGGCTGGTCTCGAACTCCTGACCTCAGGTGATCCGCCTGCCTTGGCCTCCCAGTGTGCTGGGATTACAGACGTGAGCTACTGCCCCTGGCCCACAATCTTTTATTTTTAAAATCATACAAAATTATATCAGTTAGCTATAATTAAAAAATACTACATAACAAACTACCCTCAAACATAGTGAGATACAATAATACCCATTTTATTCTCGTGTTCTTAGAAGAGTTCAGGTTAACTGCATATTGGTCAGTATGGACTTGGCTTGGCTGAGTCTCTGCTTCATACTGCACGTCCAATTACACTTTGGTCCTCACCAAAGCTGGGCTCAGGTATGCTCCACGTATATTCATTTTCGAGTCTAGGCTTAAAGAGCTCAGGCTGCCATAACAAAATACCATAGACTTGGTGACTTAAATAACAGAATTTATTTTCTTACCATTCTGGAGGCTGGATGTCCAAGATCAGGCTGCCAGCACGGTCAGGTTTTGGTGAAGGCTGTCTTCCTGTCTTGCAGATGGCCACCATCTTGCTGTGTGCTCACATAGGGCCTTTCCTCAGTGTGTGCACTCAGGGCAAACTCACTGGTGTTTCTTCTTATAAGGGCACTAATCTTACCATACCAGGGCCCTACCCTCGTGATCTTATCTAACCTTAATTACCTCTAGAGGTCCCATCTCCACCCTCCAACACATTGAAGGGTGGGAATTCAATATGTGAATTTGGGGAGGATGTAAACAGTCCATAAGAGGCAGCTCTTCTAACGGCTGTGGCAGAAGTATGCAAGCAATAACTCGAGCATGTTTCAAATCTTCTTGCATCACATTTGTTAAGTAAGATCCCATTGGCCAAGGCAAATCACAGAGGAGCCAAGAGTCAAGGGGTGGGGAATAGCAAAAGTGGGAGGAGCAGCCTAGTGGCATGGCAAAAGGAGTAGAATAAGGAGGGGTGAAGAACTGGGGCCAATAATTCTATCTACTGTGTATATGTATACATTTTCATTAAAACAATGATAGCAATATTGAGAATTATGGCTAACATTTATGTACTAAACTCTGTTGAGTGCATTAATGAACTCATTTAAACTTCAGCCTCAGTCCTATAAACTAGGTAGTATGAATAGTCTCATGTTTATGGATAAGAAAATAGAAGCACAGAGAAATTAAGTAACTTGCTACAAGTTCAGGGATGTGGACAATGACAGGTTTGCTGTAGACCCTGTGTTCTTAAGTACTACATTAAATAGTAAAAGCTCCCTTTTGCCCTCTTCTCATGCCACTAATCCTATTCCACTTCTCACAGGTAACTTTCTGTCAATAGTTTGGGTTATAAACTTTGGAGCTGTCCATGTACAAACATACATATTTATATTATATGTACATTTGCAATACATATGCATATATAATATGTATATTTACACATATAAATGCATATATATACAACTAATATAACACAACTAGTTAGTTGCTGTGTATATATATACAACTAACATATACATACGTATATATACAACTAACATGTTGTATCTTTTACATATATATGTATATGCAACTAACATATAACATATTAGTTGTAAATATACTATATGTGTATATACATATACACAACTATATACAAATATATAGACAACTGACATACACATACATGTTGTGTGTATGTATATTGACATAGATATACATGTACACACACACAAGTTACAAAATCAGACCATGCTATACATATTAAATATTTTTATTTTTATTTTGGCAACCTTGTTTTTCATCTCTAAGAACCCTTTCTTGCTCCTTTTTCTTGATAATCTGTTGGGAATACTAATCTTACTTTTCTCGAGTTTTTGTTCTTTTATTCTAGCTTTGGAGTTTACTGCTTATTCTGGCATCCAGGGAAAGCACAGGCAAAGTTATTATTTCTTTTTCTTGGTGCATCTATTTTTCTCAAAGATTGAAAAGAAATTTACATTATTAAAACAAGCAGCTTTACAGAGTGAAATTCAGAATTTGCAAGTATGTTATAAAAGAGGCCTTAAAGAGGGTTAGGAGAGAGGTTGAGTGAGTAGGGAGGGTGGCCTTTGGTGTATCCCATCTTTGGAAGCACTGGTCCTTCTCCTCACCCTTGCCTCTATGGGTTATTGTGGTCCATGGATCTAAGCATTTGCAGCCAGAACATTTCACTCTCAGGTTGGAAGGACCTGGCCAGCCAAGGAATAGCAGGACTGTTGTGTGTGGGTGGGATGGGTACGGATGGTCTTTTCCAGCTTCTTGGGGGGTTTGGAAGCTCCTACAGCAGCACTCAGGACTAACGAGTCTATAGTCTTTTATTTCTTTTTCTTTCTTTTTTTTGGAGACGGAGTCTCACTCTGTCGCCCAGGCTGGAGTGCAGTGGCTTGATCTCGGCTCACTGCAAGCTCCGCCTCCCGGGTTCACGCCATTCTTCAGCCTCAGCCTCCCGAGTAGCTGGGGCTATGGGCGCCCGCCACCACGCCCGGCTAATTTTTTGTATTTTCAGTAGAGACGGCGTTTCACTGTGTTAGCCAGGATGGTCTCGATCTCCTGACCTTGTAATCCACCCGCCTCGGCCTCCCAAAGTGCTGGGATTACAGGTGGAAGCCACTGCGCCCGGCCTATAGTCTTTTCTTTGGTGAGCTTGCTCCCACCTTCTGAGACATAAGGCATGCTCCCCTCTCCTCTGAATAGACCCTCTCCAGAATCCTACAACCATTTAGCCAAACTTCATTTGTTTCCAAGAAAAATGTAGGTATGCTTTTCCCTCTGTCAATATTTGACTTTGTTTCAGAGCCGATTTTACTAGTTTAAGCTTTGGTATTTGGGGGAGAAGTGTAAGAAGCAGCGTATATAAGGAATATCTGCCTCTGCAGAACAGGCTTAACTTAGCGGTTCAGCTCTCAAGCTTGTCAAAATTTTCTTCAGTGGATTCCAAAGTAGACAATGCAATATCAACATGTAGTTCAGTATAAAAATTGTATCTCATTTCCCCAGTCTTTTCATGAAATGTTTGATGATGGAGCATCACATGATTTGTCTCCCTGAGAGTGAATACCCTGGGAAGGAGAGAAAACTATAAGTCCTTCATATTACTTTTATTTTCATTTGGGCTTTGGAACAGACAAATTAAAATCCTAGGGGATTAATTGAGGTGGGGCTTAAGGAGACGGGCACATGTGGGAGGGAAGGAAATTAACACTCAGGACCTACTGGATGCCAGTTGTTAAACCAGTGGCTTCATGAGTGTTCACAAGATATCTCAGTCTTTACAAGAGGCAACAAGCCTGCAGGTTGTTGGTGTTAATGGCAGGATTCTTAACTCTTTGTCATGTAACTGAGTAGCACCCTTCCACTTGATTATATATTGGCCCTGTGACTTGCTTTGACCAAGTGAATGCAAGCAAATGTGATGCAAGCAAGGGATGAAAAAATATTGTGTGATTGGTTTGGAAGTTAATCACACAAATTGGGTCATTCTTGTCATACCCAATTAAAATAGGGGCAAGAGACCAGGGAGAGAAAGCACTCAGGGCATGTAGCATTGATCCAAGAATGTAATTTTCTGCAAGCCTGGCTGCTGAAACTACCTATTGTGATCTGAAACTGGTTTTGTCTAATGTTACTGAAACAACCTGCTGCTACTCTAAGACTAGTTCTGTCTATGGCTGTCACTCACCAATCAGAGCTTGCCCGCTCCCTAAAACTTTATAATGCCAATGAACTTTCTTTAAAAACAATTCATATTTCTCCTTTTTATAAAACCTTCAACCTCCTCTTTGTTCTTTGGACATACGGAAGACTACCAAGTCTGTGTGTATGCCCCAGATTATAATTTTCTTGCTTTCCAGATACATTGTTTTAAATTTAGAGATTTGTCTCTATATTTTATTTGACTTTGACACTGGGCTTGTTCTCTTTTAGCATCTTTGCCATCTCATTTTTTTTTTTGTTTGAGACAGAGTCTCGCTCTGTCACCCAGGCTGGAGTGCAGTGGCCGGATCTCAGCTCACTGCAAGCTCCGCCTCCTAGGTTTACGCCATTCTCCTGCCTCAGCCTCCGGAGTAGCTGGGACTATAGGCTTTGCCATCTCATTTGAACAAGCCCAGGCTAGCCAGCTGGAGGTTGGGAGACACATGAAGCAGGACAAAACGGCCCGAATTGTGCAAGCTGAGGCCATCTTAGATCAATTAGCAGGTAGTCTAGCCCTGGCAGAGCCAACCACAGACTCATGAGCAGGTCAGCCACATTGCAGGCACATGGATTAGTACAGCTAAGCCTGACTGAGCTCAGCTTGATCACCTGAACCCCACACACTCATGAGCTAAATAAATATGAATTGCTGTCTGTCACTGAAGTTGTGGTGGTTGTTATGTAGCATTATTGGGGCAATAAATAACCGATACTGCAAGGTTTGTGTTATTAATTGTTTTTTTAATAGATGAAGACAGTGAGGCTCAGAAAGATTAATTAATATACCTAAGGTCACATAAGAAAGTGGCTGGGTCAGTGTGATCCAAGGTCTTCTGATGACCCCAAATTATATTCAAGGGATTAGAGCCAGGAAAGATGATATGATAAATTCATAATTTCTAAAATAATAAGCTTATGCTCCTCCTGGTCCCAATGCTGATTCTTTAAAACATTGTCAAATATGAATACAAGGTAAAAGTGGATTAGCTTTGAGGGATGTAAAGCTATTTAAAAATGTAGCGTATTTCTTGCATTTATTAAATTTGTTTTTCCTTTTACATATTTTAAGCTGCAATCGTTCCTCACTCTGGTCCTCACCCCTTTTTATTTACGTGATATATGCCATGAAGACTATGTAAAAACATAGAAGGAACTCTTACTTTTCTTAGGTGAAGAAAATAAGAGTGTTATGTAGTTTTCTCTGTTGGCATAAATGAGCAGATTAAGCATAAGTAGGAGATTCAGCGTATCTCTATTTCCCTGACACAGAAATAGTGCGTTTGACCACTTTTTTGTGTGTTTTAGTATATTTTTGTCAACAGTCTTTTATTATATATAAAAAACCCCATCTCTATTCCTTATAGAAGTTTTAAAATCATTTCACAGCTGAGTGGAACCCTAAACAGAGCTATCTTAGTGTAATGAAGCAGAAAACGATTGCTTCTTAACAAGACTGGTATATGGTGACAAACAGCTCATAAAAATCCCATCTGCCACAAAATGCCTCTATTTTAGTTGCTTCAGAATCTAAATAGTATATTTCCCATTTCTTTTCAGAAACAACAGAGGAAATATAAAGCCTTCACCACCATCAAATTGTCCTGTGACAAGAAAAGCACTTAGCTCTTAATGTACTGATGTGGCTCATTCATAGGACCACACATGTCTGGTGATGCCCTTTAAAACCATGCTGGGATTTTCTCCTTTCAGTTCTTCCCTACTTGCCCCCACTGCCCCACCCACTCTCTGCCCCGCCACCAGTGCAGGCTCCAAAAGAGT
This sequence comes from Macaca thibetana thibetana, assembly GCF_024542745.1. Classification (NCBI taxonomy): domain Eukaryota; kingdom Metazoa; phylum Chordata; class Mammalia; order Primates; family Cercopithecidae; genus Macaca; species Macaca thibetana. The sequence goes on from NC_065588.1 coordinate 54,597,879, forward strand.
CATATGATAATACAATGTCATTTTTTGATGTTTTAACATCAAAGAATGATCTGTATATCAGTCAGCTTTAGATTTAGTTTAGTAAAAACAAAAGACAACTCCAGAGTTTGCAGAGGTGAAGAAATGGGACCATTTGCAGAATCAAATGATTTTATGAAAAAACATTTGTATTTTGTGGGGAAGGTGTTGTTATTGATTTCTATTTGTGGCTTTAGATGACAACTATGTGTATGTGTATATATATCTGTTTTCCTTGGGTGGCTTTTTCAAAGTGTTTTCCCATCACCTACTAATTCCGTATACTTATCTCAACCAAACAGCTTTGTTTTTGAAACATTTAAGCTCAACTTGATAAAAATATAAAATAAAAATTCCAGTGGTTTTATTTAAAACCAGACCATTCACCTTTGTACAGAAAATAAATGTACTGGAAATTTTAACAGCTTTTCAAAATGCCGTGTATCTATAGGTAATCTAGTATGACTTTTAAAATGTAAATATGTTACTTTGTGAAAGATTTGTAAACCAACTTCTTTGGTTAGAATGTAAAATACAATATGTAGTGGCTTATTTAAATACTTATTTACTTTTAAAAGAAGCTGGGAGGTTTTCTTTGAAAGGACCAATGCAAACTGATATTTAAATACATTTAACTTTCAAGTAGAACGGTGTGAAATCTTCTGGTCTTCTGAAGATACTACTGGCTTTCATGAATTGGCAGTGGCTCGGTTCCCATCTTACTTCACACCAGGTGGAGCTTTTTTCCTAAAGGATGTAGCACACCTGGTTTCCATCATGGTTGTAATATTCACTGAGTGATTACTATGCCACTGACTCGCAGTATCTCACTTAACCTTACAGGAAATTTCTGAGGTTGGTACTATTATACTCCATGACACAGAGGGAGATAAGCAGTTTAAGAAAGTGTGAGGTCACATGGAGGCCACACCACTGGTCAGTGGCAGAACCAAGGTTTGATTCCTGGTCTCTTTCCATTAAGTTGCATTGCTTCATGGAATAGGCAAAGGGATGAATATAGCAGAAAGAGCACTGAATTAGGAGTCAGGAAGCCTGGCCTTTTACCTTTTTTTCAGCCAATAGCTGTGTAACTCTAGGAATGTTGTTGTCATTTCACATTGATGAGAGGGCTGGACCAAATGCTGCCAAGGCTCCATAAAACTCATAGGTCTGTGATTTAAATGGATATTGCTATATGAAAGCATGCATATTGAAATCAAGGAGCTCAGTAATATCTGCTATGTATATCAGTCAAAATAAAATGCTCCAGTTCTTTGCCTACTTAAAAAATACATTAAATATTACTGAAAAGCCAAATAGTTTGCTTCTTCATTCTCCTGTTGATGGACATTTTGGTCATTTCCAGTTTGGGGTTATTCTGAATAAGGATGCTAAGAGCATTCTTGTGGAAATATTTTGTGAATATGTACACTCATTTCTCTTGGGTTTACAACAGGATGTGATATCTACTCATTCAATACATATTTACTGAGCAACTGCTATGTGCCAGGGACTGCTGTTAGCATTAACAATAAGATGGCGATTAAGCTGAAAAGATATCTGTGCTCATGAGGCTAACAATCTAATGGGAGGAGCAAGTGATAAACATTATGAAGAATATGGGAGTGATGTGAGGAAGAGTGAGTAGGTGATGGTGTGGAGGTAGTGAGGAGGGAGCAGAAAGTTGCTATTTCACACAGAGTGGTCAAGGAAGGCCTCTCTGAGATGACATTTGTGTTAGTTCGTTTTCACACTGCCGATAAAGACATACCTGAGACTGGGTAAATTATAAAGAAAAAGAGATTTAATGGACTCACAGTTCCACATGGCTGGGGGAGGCTTCATAATCATGGTGGAATAAGACATGCGAAAGGCATGTCTTACATGGCAGCAAGCAAGAGAGAGAGAATAAGAGCCAAGCAAAAGGGGTTTCCCCTTATAAAACCATCAGATCTTGTGAGACTTATTCACTCCCATGAAAACGGTATGGGGGAAACTGCCCCTGTGATTCAATTACCTACCCCTGGGTTCCTCCCACATCATGTGGGAATCATGGGAGCTACAATTCAAGATGAGATTTGGGTGGGGATACAACCAAACCATATCAACACTGAACTGAGACCCCCAAATACTGGAGGAGCTGGCCTTGTGAAGAACCCACAGAAGAGCTCTCAGGTGGAGGAAAAAGCATGGTACAATATGGTAGAGTATAATCAGTATTTAACAAAGATCCATAGAATTTCAGTCCCAAGAGGGTCCTTAGACACCACCTAGCCTATGCCTTTTCACTTTGCACATGAGAAAACTTAGGCTGCTTTCTCAGTTAATGGTGGGGCCAGGAATAGAAACATGTTTTCTGGTTCCAACTCCCAGCTCTTTTTCTGTTAGCCTGTACCAGCCACCACTACTGCCTTTCTTGATTGCTTACTCTGTGCCAGACACTGTATTGAGCCGGTTACTCCATTTTCTCACTTAAGCTTTATGATACCTTATGGTATAAGTACCATCCCACCCATTCTGATTGCAAAACCAAGGCTCGGAGAAAGTTTAGTAACTTGTCACATAAGTTACCAAAGTTACTTGGAGCAAATAAAGGTCTGGGGAAGGTTAGTAATTTGTCACATAATTTAAACAAATGGTAGAGCTTAAATTTGATCTCAGATCAGTTCACCCCAAAGTCTGGACCTTTAACTGCTGGGCTGCGCAGTCCTGTTAGTGTGTTACAGTGCAGGGGTCCACAACCCTCGGGCCACACAGCTGGAGGTGATCGGCGGCTAAGTGACCAAGCAAGCATTACAGTGTGAGCTCTGCCTCCTGTCAGATCACTGATGGAGTCAGTCTCATAGGACCATGAACCGTATTGTGAACTGAGCATGCAAGGATCTAGGTTGTGTGCTTCTTAACTGATGCTAATGTCTGGTGATGTGAGGTGGAACAGTTGCATCGCGAAACCACCACCACCATCCTGCCCTGTGCCAAAAAGGTTGGGGACCACTGTTTTAACATATTTCTAAACTTGGAAAGTTAGTTGTTTTACACATTTTGTATCTTATTAAGTGAAAAAATACATCTAGAAATACCTTTACATCTAGAAATAATTTAAAAATTATTTTTAAAAATTGAGTGCTCAGACTGTTGAGTAAAATGACGCTGATTGAAGAAGAGAATAGAAAGTGCAAAGGATTATTAAAATTAACTTTCAACAACAGGTTTAGGTACTAAATAGTTGAAAGAAGCCAAGCTGTAAAATATGAACGTATTGATTCTGTTTAGTGTAGCACACATTATTGACACAGAATATTGTATTAGCCTTGCCACAGTAATTAGGCTATAACTTCTAAAATAAATGTTATGCATACCGGACAAGAGAAAGAAAAGAAAGTTGTCAAATGACCATAGTCTGAAATAGAGTGAGGGTGGGGTGGTGGTGCCCATTTGAAAGGAATGAGCAGGGGCAAGGTGCTTAGTTTTCTAAGAGCCACCACAGGTTTACCAAGCTGTACCCAGCTATATTCCACATGGGATTGTTTCTTATTTTCTTAAAAAAAAAAAAAAAAAAAAAAAAGGGAAGGACTCTTGGTCCATAGGGCTCAAATTCTCATTAAACATATTTTCTCTTTTGCTATAAGTATCAAACTTTTGTGGGTTTGTTTTGCAGATGTAACGATATTAGTTGCTGTTTTTGATAAAAGAATGGGCAGCTGCTAGCCCGTGTAATTTTAAATGATATGATGGTAAAGGATGCACAATGTGCTGTGTGTCTTAATGTGTTCCAAACTCGGACTTTATTCCAGTTCTCTAAAATGGAAAGTATCATAGGCCAAGACTATTAAAAAATGAAGCATAAGTAAATATCTGCACTAATCATGGCAGTTTATGCAGCAACAGCACAGGCTGAATCAGGGCTCAGAAGCCGGTATTCTCATTCTTTCAGGAAATGTCTATGATAGATCTTCACAGATTTCCTTGCCAGTTTTTCCACCCTGCCAACCTCCCTTTTCCCTCTTTCTTCGTTTTTGGTGTGTGAAGGCATATAATTTCCTTTGTAATGAATGCAAGACCATACGATATTAAAACCATTCTTTTTAAGAAATGAGAGAAATCAGATTTTCTCCCAATTCTATTCTTCTGTCTGCTGGCTTTCATTTGAGGTTGATTGCATGGTTCATCTGCCATTGAAATGACAGGTATCTTTGGAAACGCTAACTCTTTTGCAGATGCTGTCATTCTTTATCTTTATGGGTTTCTTTGGTGGCATAAAGATAAAGACAACCATAGTTTATATTCTACAGCTTAAACCTAATGTGTTACATTAGGTGAAGGAAGCATAACATCACATTACATCTCTTGTTGGACCCTAGTATTATTAATTGCCTTATTACACTGCAATACTCTTAGGCTATATTTCTCTCAAAGTTACACAGGTAAAGCAGAAAAATATTCAACTGGGTAAAAATAAGACTTTTTTTTATAAGACCATGGACACAGTTTTCTTGCATTCTATAAATGGCCAGGGTTTCCCATATGTGGCAGTAGAGATACAAGCTGTCAGCAGGTGTTTCAGGTGTGAAGAAGAAGATGAAAAACAGATCACACTGAATTAATAAAATGAATTCTTGGCTTTGAAACTTCTCTGACAGGGAGGAAATAATATGGAATGAATATAAACATTCTGACACACACAAATAGGATATGCAAATGCTGGCTAAACTCTCACTTCCACCAGTCCTAGGGACTTCCTGGCCTCTGGCTATGACATCTAACACTAATTCGTGTTTCACTTAGGAACAACTTAGGGTGAAGTAGCTACAAACTCAGAGGTAGACGATGGTAAGGAGATCACTAGCAGGGTGTTTGTACAGGCTTGTTTTGGACTTCAAAATTGGGAAATGGTTATTTTGATAGAAACAGAAATTCAACGTGTCTGGAGATGCTTAATAGCGTTAGACTGTTTGAAGTGAGTTAAACAAATAAGAGGTAATAATATCTTCCCATTTTCCACTCCTAATCTCCACTTTACTCTTACAAATACAGATTTTTTTTTTTTTTTAACATTGCCTGTTACTTACAATGGAATAGGCTATAAGCGTTTCTTTCTTTTCCTCACGCTACCACTTTTGTTTCCAGAATAAGGGACAAATAAACAGCAAGCTCAGAATTCAAATTTGGGTGACTCTTATGAGCATGTAAATTAAGATGGGAGATGTCCCTTCCCAAGACGATCTTTAAGTAGTGGGTACGGTGCATAAATAAACTAAAACACAAAAGAATGTTCTTCTTAAGAAAAGTCCTATGGGAGCAGCTGGTAAATTTCACATGACATTTAGCTTAAACTGTGCAAAATGCTAAGGCTGATGGAAATATTTAGCTTAGTTCTTATTTTCTTTCCATAAATGCTGCAAATCATGCGTGAATGAAGACATGATATAGTATGCGTGATGCTCTTTAAAATGTAAGCAGTGTCCACAAGAGGTAGCACTATGGAGATGTACAACACCCAAGGATATTTAGATACAGACAACAGAAACTGACTCTGGGTCAAAAGAAAATTTGTTGGAAGGCTATGAAGCAAAAGGAATCCTGGAAAATGGGGTTCAGAGCAGGAAAAGAACTGAGTGAACTCCAGGAATCCATGGGGCAGGAACTTCTCTTTGAGTTCTTCAAAGTGCTGCCACTAGAATGAACAGATGCTCAGGGGTCAAGTTCCAGGAAGAGGCATCTGAATGGACCACTATGGTCATACCTTCCCTCCACCTCATGGCTTACACGGTTTCTTAATTAATGATCTTACCACATTTTGCCCAGTGGAGGAGAGATGATTTCCTAGTACAAGACCAGAGTACAGTAACCAAAAGTGGGGGGAATGCATGCTTATCAGCCCAAAGAAATAATTGTCCACTGCACAGTGTAATGTATTATTGATTTTATGTTATATTTTTTATAGCCTTATATTAGTCTGTTCTCACACTGCTAATAAAGACATACCCAAAATGGGTTAATTTATAAAGGAAAGAGGTTTAATGTACTCATAATTCCATGTGACTGGGGACACCTCACAATCATGGCAGAAGGCAAAGGAGAAGCAAAGTCACATCTTACATAGCAACAGGCAAGAGGCCTTGTGCAAGAGACCTCCCATTTATAAAACCATCAGATCTCATGACTTATTCATTACATGAGAACAGTTGTGGGGAAACTGCCCCCATGATTCAATTATCTCCACTGGCCCCACCCTTAACATGTGGGGATTATTACAATTAAAGGTGAGATTTGGGTGGGGACGCGGCCAAACCATATCAAGCTGTTAGTTCACAGTCTACGTAATTTGTCAGAAGATGGGAAGAGCATAGGGAGAGAATGAGAAAATACTCTTATCATTGCATATTAGATGACTCAATGTTGCATAAGTAACCCACATAAGCACTGGGCATAAAATGGTTAAACTATCAAAACTTTGGCCTGCTGTTGTCAGCAAAGATGTTGAATTTTAATACAGAGGAAGTAACATTTCATTGAATTTTGGCCCAATGGTGAATCTGTCTTAGCTGGCATCCATTTTTTAAGATTTCTCTCTCTACCACATGGAGGAGTTAACATAATCTCTCTCTTTGTCAAGGAGTGGGACAAAACACAGAGGTAACTGAGCCAGAGACCCCTAGACAGCAGAGCCATAGCCCCACAAACTGAAGACATACAAAATGAGTGCTATGTCTGTCTTGCAAAGCATGTGGTAGGGAAGGAAAGCCTTCTTAGTAATATTGTTGATAAATATCATGTATTTACAACTGCAGATGTAGAGAATGCTAACTTTGGACAGAAGTACCAAGCCCCAGATACTTGGTTGTGAATGTCCCAGAGCAGGCTGTCAAATGACAAGAGCAGATGAGGCTCAGGAAAACCCAAGCAAAACAAACAAACAAAAAATCCAGAATATTTCATCATGGAGACAGTTTGTCTTAGGCAGCTGGACAAGAGTTTTTGTGGACTAAGAAATAGGCATTAATTATACTAGTACATTCTATATACTGTTGATAATTTATTGTGCTTAATATTGTTTGGACTAAAAGTATAGTAAACAGCATGAGGTATTCATTCTATAGTGGTGGTTCAGTCTGTCCCAAGTTAGCTTCCTGCTATTTTCAGATAAGATCAGAGAAGAACTGGGCAGATCTCCAAATGGATCCAGAGGGCTCTACATTGTAACTTAATGGGGAAGGGGAATATAAGCAGCTGTAACTGCAAAACAAAACATGTTGGAGGATGGCACTGATGTGACACAAAGAACAAGATCGGTGGAGCCTCTGGCGCTTGAATGCAACTGGCCTTAAATCCAAATTTGCCATTTACTAGCTTTGTGACCTTGGGCAAGTCACTTAATCTCTTTAAGCCTACTTTTCAGATTTAAAAAGCTGGAATAACCTACATGTTTATTAACCTACATAATAAACTGATATACCTCATCTAAAAAAATGGGTATGATGAGATAGTCCCTATTCTGTGGGGCTGTGAGGAGACGAGGCATATCAGTGGTTGGCACAACACATAGTAAGAGTTCAATATATCTGAGCTTTTAGTTTTATATAAAGGTGAGATCTTAGTAATTTATATGTTAAAATAATGGGAAAGTAAATTTTGGGTAAAAGCTTTGGCTGTAGAGCTGGAGGCTGCTTAAATCATTGATAATTCATACCACATACATAATAATAAAACAACTGTAAATGCCTTAACATGGATTCATGGTAAGTACTTTGTAAGCTCTATGCCTGACCTGTGTAATTTGTCTGCCTGAAACTCCAATACAATCTTAGATTGCATCCCTGAAAGCACTATGTCCAGCTTATAAGGTACTCTATTGTACTTAACTTTCATTATATGATGTCTCAGTTCTGCATTCTGAGCAGTTGTGGGGGTAGAACACATTTTAAGAAGATAATTGACCATCTTGGTCAATTTCATGCTGCTATAACAAAATACTTGAGACTGGATAATTTATAAACAACAGAAATTTATTTTTTTTAATGTCTGGAGGCTGGGAAGTCCAAGATCAAGGTACCAGCTGGTTCGTTTGTCTGAAGAGGGCTGCTCTCCGCTTCCAAGATGACACCTTGACACTGCATCATCCAGTGGGGAGGAAGACTGTGTCCTCACGTGGCAGTAGGTGGAAGGGGAAAAGGGATGAACCCCCTTTGTCAAGTCTTTTTTATAAGGGTACCTAATCCCATTCATGAGGGGAGGAGCTCTCATGGCCTAATTCTCTCTTAAAGGCACCACCTCTTAATACTGTCACATTGAAACACCTACATTTGAGAGGAGGCACGTTCAAACCATAGCACCGACATGTTATAATAGGTTGACAGAATTGGCAGAAGCTCTTGCTATTCATGCCAAATGAGAAATGTTTGAAGGAACTGGGGATTAGTTGGAACATTTGAGAGTAAAAGGAGATTTGATTGCTGTCTTCAAAAGTTGAAGGGTTGATAGTGAATCAGAAATTTGCCTGGATGCAACTGTTGAAAATAACAAGGAAGTATATTATGGCTCAGAACGAGGATACTAATCATTAGAGCTGCTATAAGTTCAGATGGCTTTCTCTATAAGCTTGTTAGACTCCTGTTCCTGGAATATTCACAGGTAAGTTGTAACACAGTAATAACATGCTGAGGGCACTTTCTCCTGGAGTTAGAGTTGTTAAGCAGATAACCTTAGTAGGTTATTCCAGCTTTTTAAATCTAAAATTTAATAAACATTCTACAAGGACAGAAATAAAATATGAGCAGTCTTGAAGCAAGTGGAAGCCCTAGTGCTTTCTAAAATGAATGAAAAGTTTCTGCAAAAGCGTGTCTGCTTCCACTGGATCTCAGGAATTGGTTCCTTTGACCAAGGAGGCTGTGAAAGGTGTGGCCAGACAGAGGCTCTAAGGATTGGGTGCTCAAAGTAGAAAAAAGGCTGTAAGAAAAAGTGGCTGCACTTTTCTCATTGCATCCTGTTGATTGTGAATCATCCTTTGCTACTATTGACTTCTGAAGTCAAGAGCATTCATGATGCTAAGATCAAGTTTCTTAATGATTGGGTCAGACTTGGAAAGGACCCTATGCAGTCATTTAGCCTATTCCCTAGTTTTTTATTTTATTTTTTGCTTTTTTAAACAACCATGAGGCATATCTTGTTTTTAAAAATGACTACAGAAGAATTGGGGAGAGCATCCTGTCTGTGTTCTTAACCACCATTCTATCCTGCCTGGGGAGAAGAAAAAGGAGGGATTAAAGAGCATTGGCCTTCTGGAGACCAGCTCTGGAGACCCTGGCAAACTCCTCCTGTACAAGGCTCAGTTTCTTCATCTCTCAAATGGGTGCAATAATAATATCCACTTGATAGGTTAATTATAAGGACTGATTAAGATAATATATAACAAAGTGCTTAGCATAATGCCCAGCACATTGCCAGCCCCCAGGGAATGCTACTTACAATGAGCTTTATATCCATGTTTTCTGCTCTGTCATGGTAGGAGCAACCCATAGGGTCAAAAACTTTAATACAATTTCAAATATTTATTATTTTTACTAACCATATTTTAATTACTTGGGGGAAAATTAATTCATAATCTGGAGATCTTTATTGAAAATATTTACTAAATTTTAGTTCATTTCTAGCCCTCTCGGAACTCTTTAAGCTGTTAACATCCATATTAAATTGTAGCACTCTAAATAGTAAAATGATGAGTAAGGTTTACTGGCAGACTTTCCTGACGTGTACTGCCATGTTTAGACTTGAGCTGCATATGATAATAATTGAGAAACACTTACAAATTTTTGAAACTAGATTAGTTATAAATAGCTACCCTGATAATTAGTCATGGAAGCCTGAAAGTAAAGTGCTTTAAGAAGTTCACATATCCTTAAACACTTGTCCTGTAAGTGGGGAAGGAAAGCACTAGATTTCTTTAATAATTATTGGAAAACTTGTATCAGATAGACCTGTCTTTACAAGACTAATGGAAAAGAAATCCAGCAGATCCAAGTTACCTTTATGTTAAAAATTTCTTACTTCCTCTCGATAATATAAATTACTTCTTGTAAATGTGATCAAGCAACTGTTCTCTAGCCCTTAAGTTGTTATGTACTTAATTATTACAACAAGCCATATTTTACAACCAAATGGAAATTTCAAGAATTGCCATGGATTACATTATGTTGTATTTTTAAAAATTTGATTATTATAATACTGTAATTTCTAACCTACCACCAAAAAAGAATAAAATAATACTCATGTCTAGTTGAAACTCATTTATAATCAAGCAATATGAGAAATTAAATACAAAAAATGGCTGTGTTAAAAAATTTCATGCCCCAAATTGCTTTGTGCAGGTCATTAATATTTATAACTAAACTGTCCTTTGATGTGCATTAATAATGTACCCTGGGATTACACAAAGAATAATTCATAAATATTCTGGAAATGGGGAAGAGGCTATAATTAAATCATGGTAATTAACATGGATATTGGATTATGATTTGAATGAATCACAAATTCTTACTATGTAGGTTGGTATGTTGATTTTTCCATGAGATTCAGAAGGTTGAGATTCAGCAAATAGAAAGTAGAGATGTATGAAAGTAACTTTCTGGAAACAGGTTTTCCTAAAACCTGTGCTCACATTCACATTAACTTGTAAACATGAACTTGTCACTGAGAAAGTATAGTAGGCAACAAAATTATATTCATTCATTAAATATTTTTAATATTCAGGTTGTCTGTTGCAGAGCACAATGTTAATTTCTTTATTAATTCAACCAAGTTTCACTGATGTTAAGCTTTTTAACTGATTTTTTTAAATGTAAATTTAAAAACCAGATATTGCCTTGTCTATTAAGAAATTGAAATAGCTTACTTTAATATTTAATTTTGATGATGTTTGGGACTCCTTTAATCTTCAGGCAGAGCAGTTTTGTCAAGATCAACTTTATTAATAATTTAGTTTTTCTTCTAGACTTGAAAGCCTTCATTGTGTGCTGCTGCTATAGAAACTGTATCAAACCACTGGGCTCCCATGAAAGTGTATTATCAACATTCAAACTGTAAATGTGAGCTGGAATTTTAATATAGAGATGTTAATTGTTGTCTTTTCTGTGACATATTTATACTCATATGAATTAGGTGATTTATCATTAGTGGTTTAGGTGGTCCCCAGATCAGCTTTTTCTTTTCTTTTTCCTGTTTCAGAGAATGGCAATAGCATCTGCCCGTCACATGATCCTGATGCCTTGACTCCTTCCTTACTCCCAGTCACACACCTAGTCCTTCTATGACCTCAGTTTTCTTGAAAACATCAATGTCTTTCCATCTTCCCTACCACTGCCTTAGTCTGAATCACCGTAATCTCAGGGTTTCAGCAATGGTTTCCCTTTCTCTAGTGCCGATATCTTCCAATCCATTTTCCTCATGGTAACTGAAGGAATCTTGCTGAAATACAAAGCTGATCCCAGTGTTCCATCTACTCCTTTTCAATTTTGAGTATCTTCAACATCCTGTAGATGTTTTAACGAATATTCTGGTCTTGTAGTACCTTAGCCATTTCATCTGCAATAAATATTTCCTCCACTCCAATTCAGCATTCTCTCCACTGCTCCAAGTTCAAAATCATACGTTCATACATTTCATTCCCTGAACAAGATGTCCTATATTTTTAGTTTATTTTCTCAATTATCTATGAAAACAACTATTTTTTTTAAATTTATTTATTATTATTATACTTTAAGTTGTAGGGTACATGTGCATAACGTGCAGGTTTGTTACATATGTATACTTGTGCCATGTTGGTGTGCTGCACCCATCAACTCATCATTTACATCAGGTATAACTCCCAATGCAATCCCTCCCCCCTCCCCCCTCCCCATGATAGGCCCCTGTGTGTGATGTTCCCCTTCCTGAGTCCAAGTGATCTTATTGTTCAGTTCCCACCTATGAGTGAGAACATGCGGTGTTTGGTTTTCTGTTCTTGTGATAGTTTGCTAAGAATGATGGTTTCCAGCTGCATCCATGTCCCTACAAAGGACGCAAACTCATCCTTTTTGATGGCTGCATAGTATTCCATGGTGTATATGTGCCACATTTTCTTAATCCAATCTGTCACTGATGGACATTTGGGTTGATTCCAAGTCTTTGCTATTGTGAATAGTGCTGCAATAAACATACGTGTGCATGTGTCTTTATAGCAGCATAATTTATAATCCTTTGGGTATATACCCAGTAATGGGATGGCTGGGTCATATGGTACATCTAGTTCTAGATCCTTGAGGAATCGCCATACTGTTTTCCATAATGGTTGAACTAGTTTACAATCCCACCAACAGTGTAAAAGTGTTCCTATTTCTCCACATCCTCTCCAGCACCTGTTGTTTCCTGACTTTTTAATGATCGCCATTCTAACTGGTGTGGGATGGTATCTCATTGTGGTTTTGATTTGCATTTCTCTGATGGCCAGTGATGATGAGCATTTTTTCATGTGTCTGTTGGCTGTATGAATGTCTTCTTTTGAGAAATGTCTGTTCATATCCTTTGCCCACTTTTTGATGGGGTTGTTTGTTTTTTTCTTGTAAATTTGTTTGAGTTCTTTGTAGGTTCTGGATATCAGCCCTTTGTCAGATGAGTAGATTGCAAAAATTTTCTCCCATTCTGTAGGTTGCCTGTTCACTCTGATGGTAGTTTCTTTTGCTGTGCAGAAGCTCTTTAATTTAATGAGATCCCATTTGTCAATTTTGGCTTTTGCTGCCATTGCTTTTGGTGTTTTAGACATGAAGTCTTTGCCCATGCCTATGTCCTGAATGGTACTACCTAGGTTTTCCTCTAGGATTTCTATAGTATTAGGTCTAACATTTAAGTCTCTAATCCATCTTGAATTAATTTTCGTATAAGGAGTAAGGAAAGGATCCAGTTTCAGCTTTCTACTTATGGCTAGCCAATTTTCCCAGCACCATTTATTAAATAGGGAATCCTTTCCCCATTTCTTGTTTCTCTCAGGTTTGTCAAAGATCAGATGGCTGTAGATGTGTGGTATTATTTCTGAGGACTCTGTTCTGTTCCATTGGTCTATATCTCTGTTTTGGTACCAGTACCATGCTGTTTTGGTTACTGTAGCCTTGTAGTATAGTTTGAAGTCAGGTAGCGTGATGCCTCCAGCTTTGTTCTTTTGACTTAGGATTGTCTTGGAGATGCGGGCTCTTTTTTGGTTCCATATGAACTTTAAAGCAGTTTTTTCCAATTCTGTGAAGAAACTCATTGGTAGCTTGATGGGGATGGCATTGAATCTATAAATTACCTTGGGCAGTATGGCCATTTTCACGATATTGATTCTTCCTATCCATGAGCATGGTATGTTCTTCCATTTGTTTGTGTCCTCTTTTATTTCACTGAGCAGTGGTTTGTAGTTCTCCTTGAAGAGGTCCTTTACATCCCTTGTAAGTTGGATTCCTAGGTATTTTATTCTCTTTGAAGCAATTGTGAATGGAAGTTCATTCCTGATTTGGCTCTCTGTTTGTCTGTTACTGGTGTATAAGAATGCTAGTGATTTTTGCACATTAATTTTGTATCCTGAGACTTTGCTGAAGTTGCTTCTCAGCTTAAGGAGATTTTGGGCTGAGACAATGGGGTTTTCTAAACATACAATCATGTCATCTGCAAACAGGGACAGTTTGACTTCTTCTTTTCCTAACTGAATACCCTTGATTTCTTTCTCTTGCCTGATTGCCCTAGCCAGAACTTCCAACACTATGTTGAATAGGAGTGGTGAGAGAGGGCATCCCTGTCTTGTGCCAGTTTTCAAAGGGAATTTTTCCAGTTTTTGCCCATTCAGTATGATATTGGCTGTGGGTTTGTCATAAATAGTTGTTATTATTTTGAGGTACGTTCCATCAATACCGAATTTATTGAGCGTTTTTACCATGAAGGGCTGTTGAATTTTGTCAAAAGCCTTTTCTGCATCTATTGAGATAATCATGTGGTTCTTCTCTTTGGTTCTGTTTATATGCTGGATTATGTTTATTGATTTGCGAATGTTGAACCAGCCTTGCATCCCAGGGATGAAGCCCACTTGATCATGGTGGATAAGCTTTTTGATGTGTTGCTGAATCCGGTTTGCCAGTATTTTATTGAGGATATTTGCATCGATGTTCATCAGGGATATTGGTCTAAAATTCTCTTGTTTTGTTGTGTCTCTGCCAGGCTTTGGTATCAGGATGATGTTGGCCTCATAAAATGAGTTAGGGAGGATTCCCTCTTTTTCTATTGATTGGAATAGTTTCAGAAGGAATGGTACCAACTCCTCCTTGTACCTCTGGTAGAATTCAGCTGTGAATCCATCTGGTCCTGGACTTTTTTTGGTTGGTAGGCTATTAATTATTGCCTCAATTTCAGAGCCTGCTATTGGTCTATTCAGGGATTCAACTTCTTCCTGGTTTAGTCTTGGAAGAGTGTAAGTGTCCAGGAAATTATCCATTTCTTCTAGATTTTCCAGTTTATTTGCGTAGAGGTGTTTATAGTATTCTCTGATGGTAGTTTGTATTTCTGTGGGGTCGGTGGTGATATCCCCTTTATCATTTTTAATTGCGTCGATTTGATTCTTCTCTCTTTTCTTCTTTATTAGTCTTGCTAGTGGTCTGTCAATTTTGTTGATCTTTTCAAAAAACCAACTCCTGGATTCATTGATTTTTTGGAGAGTTTTTTGTGTCTCTATCTCCTTCAGTTCTGCTCTGATCTTAGTTATTTCTTGCCTTCTGCTAGCTTTCGAATGTGTTTGCTCTTGCTTCTCTAGTTCTTTTAATTGTGATGTTAGAGTGTCAATTTTAGATCTTTCCTGCTTTCTCTTGTGGGCATTTAGTGCTATAAATTTCCCTCTACACACTGCTTTAAATGTGTCCCAGAGATTCTGGTATGTTGTATCTTTGTTCTCATTGGTTTCAAAGAACATCTTTATTTCTGCCTTCATTTTGTTATGTACCCAGTAGTCATTCAGGAGCAGGTTGTTCAGTTTCCATGTAGTTGAGCGGTTTTGATTGAGTTCCTTAGTCCTGAGTTCTAGTTTGATTGCACTGTGGTCTGAGAGACAGTTTGTTATAATTTCTGTTCTTGTACATTTGCTGAGGAGTGCTTTACTTCCAATTACGTGGTCGATTTTGGAGTAAGTACGATGTGGTGCTGAGAAGAATGTATATTCTGTTGATTTGGGGTGGAGAGTTCTATAGATGTCTATTAGGTCTGCTTGCTGCAGAGATGAGTTCAATTCCTGGATATCCTTGTTAACTTTCTGTCTCGTTGATCTGTCTAATGTTGACAGTGGAGTGTTGAAGTCTCCCATTATTATTGTATGGGAGTCTAAGTCTCTTTGTAAGTCTCTAAGGACTTGCTTTATGAATCTGGGTGCTCCTGTATTGGGTGCATATATATTTAGGATAGTTAGCTCTTCCTGTTGAATTGATCCCTTTACCATTATGTAATGGCCTTCTTTGTCTCTTTTGATCTTTGATGGTTTAAAGTCTGTTTTATCAGAGACTAGTATTGCAACCCCTGCTTTTTTTTGTTCTCCATTTGCTTGGTAAATCTTCCTCCATCCCTTTATTTTGAGCCTATGTATGTCTCTCCATGTGAGATGGGTCTCCTGAATACAGCAGACTGATGGGTCTTGACTCTTGATCCAGTTTGCCAGTCTATGTCTTTTAATTGGAGCATTTAGTCCATTTAGATTTAAGGTTAATATTGTTATGTGTGAACTTGATCCTGCCATTATGATATTAACTGGTTATTTTGCTCGTTAGTTGATGCAGTTTCTTCCTAGCCTCGATGGTCTTTACATTTTGGCATGTTTTTGCAATGGCTGGTACCGGTTGTTCCTTTCCATGTTTAGTGCTTCCTTCAGGGTCTCTTGTAAGGCAGGCCTAGTGGTGACAAAATCTCTAAGCATTTGTTTATCTGTAAAGGATTTTATTTCTCCTTCACTTATGAAACTTAGTTTGGCTGGATATGAAATTCTGGGTTTAAAATTCTTTTCTTTAAGAATGTTGAATATTGGCCCCCACTCTCTTCTGGCTTGGAGAGTTTCTGCCGAGAGATCTGCTGTTAGTCTGATGGGCTTCCCTTTGTGGGTAACCCGACCTTTCTCTCTGGCTGCCCTTAAGATTTTTTCCTTCATTTCAACTTTGGTGAATCTGGCAATTATGTGTCTTGGAGTTGCTCTTCTCGAGGAGTATCTTTGTGGCGTTCTCTGTATTTCCTGGATTTGAATGTTGGCCTGCCCTATTAGGTTGGGGAAGTTCTCCTGGATGATATCCTGAAGAGTGTTTTCCAACTTGGTTCCATTTTCCCCCTCACTTTCAGGCACCCCAATCAGACGTAGATTTGGTCTTTTTACATAATCCCATACTTCTTGCAGGCTTTGTTCATTTCTTTTTCTTCTTTTTTCTTTTGGTTTCTCTTCTCGCTTCATTTCATTCATTTGATCCTCAATCGCAGATACTCTTTCTTCCAGTTGATCGAGTCGGTTACTGAAGCTTGTGCATTTGTCACGTATTTCTCGTGTCATGGTTTTCATCTCTTTCATTTCGTTTAGGACCTTCTCTGCATTAATTACTCTAGCCATCAATTCTTCCACTTTTTTTTCAAGATTTTTAGTTTCTTTGCGCTGGGTACGTAATTCCTCCTTTAGCTCTGAGAAATTTGATGGACTGAAGCCTTCTTCTCTCATCTCGTCAAAGTCATTCTCCGTCCAGCTTTGATCAGTTGCTGGCGATGAGCTGCGCTCCTTTGCCGGGGGAGATGCGCTCTTATTTTTTGAATTTCCAGCTTTTCTGCCCTGCTTTTTCCTCATCTTTGTGGTTTTATCTGCCTCTGGTCTTTGATGATGGTGATGTACTGATGGGGTTTTGGTGTAGGTGTCCTTCCTGTTTGATAGTTTTCCTTCTAACAGTCAGGACCCTCAGCTGTAGGTCTGTTGGAGATTGCTTGAGGTCCACTCCAGACCCTGTTTGCCTGGGTATCAGCAGCAGAGGCTGCAGAAGATAGAATATTTCTGAACAGCGAGTGTACCTGTCTGATTCTTGCTTTGGAAGCTTCCTCTCAGGGGTGTACTCCACCCTGTGAGGTGTGGGGTGTCAGACTGCCCCTAGTGGGGGATGTCTCCCAGTTAGGCTACTCAGGGGTCAGGGACCCACTTGAGCAGGGAGTCTGTCCCTTCTCAGATCTCAACCTCCGTGTTGGGAGATCCACTGCTCTCTTCAAAGCTGTCAGACAGAGTCGTTTGCGTCTGCAGAGGTTTGCGTCTGTGTTTGTTATTGCCCTGTCCCCAGAGGTGGAGTCTACAGAGACAGGCAGGTTTCCTTGAGCTGCTGTGAGCTCCACCCAGTTCGAGCTTCCCAGCAGCTTTGTTTACCTACTTAAGCCTCAGCAATGGCGGGCGCCCCTCCCCCAGCCTCGCTGCTGCCTTGCCGGTAGATCACAGACTGCTGGGCTAGCAATGAGGGAGGCTCCGTGGGTGTGGGACCCTCCCGGCCAGGTGTGGGATATGATCTCCTGGTGTGCCTGTTTGCTTAAAGTGCAGTATTGGGGTGGGAGTTACCCGATTTTCCAGGTGTTGTGTGTCTCAGTTCCCCTGGCTAGGAAAAGGGACTCCCTTCCCCCTTGCGCTTCCCAGGTGAGGCAATGCCTCGCCCTGCTTCAGCTCTCGCTGGTCGGGCTGCAGCAGCTGACCAGTACCGATCGTCCGGCACTCCCCAGTGAGATGAACCCAGTACCTCAGTTGAAAATGCAGAAATCACCGGTCTTCTGTGTCGCTTGCGCTGGGAGTTGGAGACTGGAGCTGTTCCTATTCGGCCATCTTGCTCCGCCCCTGAAAACAACTATTTAAAGACACTGAAAGCTTTCATCAGTTTTCTTCCTAATCTTCAGCCCTCTCTTGTCTTCACTTTTCTTCCTTATGCACTTTGAATCCATTATAATAGCTGTACAATTTTTTATGCAAATAAGTAATTATAATTGTACTCTGGGAAATTCTACACCCCTGTAAAGTTTAGCCTTCCATCTTCTCCAAGCATATGCCCACACATCCAAGTGTTGCACAGAGAAGACATATGGCAGGCAGGTTGGAGTAAACATACACTGGTGATCACCACCTACCTGAATGTTTGTCTTCCTCCAAAACTCATGTTGAAAAAATCCCAATCCAATGTAGTAGTATTAAGAAGTGGGGACTTCAGGAGGTGATTACATCATGAGGGCAGAGCCTTCATGAATGAGATTAATACTTGATATGGTTTGGCCCTATGTTCTCACCCAGATCTCACCTTGAATTGTAATAATCTTCATGTGTCATGGGATGGACCTGGGAGGAGGTCACTGACTCATTGGAAAGGGTTTTTCTTGTGCTGTTCTTGTGATAGTGAATAAGTCTCATGAGGTTTGATGGTTTTATAAAGGGCAGATCCCCTGCCTATGCTCTCTCTCTTGCCTGTCACCGTGTAAGATGTGCCTTTGCTTCTCCTTTGCCTTCCTTCATGATTGTGCGGCCTCCCTAGACATGCTGAACTTTGAGTCAATTAAACCTCTTTCTTTTATAAATTATTCAGTCTCTGGTAGTATCTTTGCAGCAATGTGAGAACTGACTAATACAATAAATTGGTACCAATAAAATGGGGTGCTGCCGTAAAGATACCCAAAAACGTGAAAGCAACTTTGGAACTGGGTAACAGGCAGAGGTTGGAACAGTTTGAAGAGCTCAGAAAAAGATAGGAAGATGTGGGAAAGTTTGGAACTTCCTAGAGACTTGTTGAATGGCTTTGACCAAAATGCTGATAGTGATATAGACAATAAAGTCCAGAACTTGTTGGGAACTAGAGCAAAGGTGACTGTTGCTGTGTTTTAGCAAAGGGACTGGAGGCATTTTGCCCCTGCCCTAGAAATCTGTGGAACTTTGAACTTGAGAGAGATGATTTAGGGCATCTGGCAGAAGAAATCTCTAAGCAGCAAAGTGTTCAAGAGGTGACTTGGGAACTGTTAAAAGCATTCAGTTTTATATATTCATGAAGATATGGTTTGGAATTGGAACTTATGTTTAAAAGGGAAGCAGAAGATAAGAGTTCAGAAAATTTGCAGCCTGATGATGTGATAGAAAAGAAAACCCACTTTCTGAGGAGAAATTCAAGCTGGCTGCAGAAATTTGTATAAGTAACAAGGAGCCAAATGTTAATCACTAAGACTGTGGGGAAAATGTTCCTATGGATTGTCAGAGGTCTTCTCAGCAGCCCCTCCAATCACAGACCCAGAGGCCTAGGAGGAAAAAATGGTTTCCTGGGCTGGCCCAGGGATTTGCTTCTTTGTGCAGTCTTGGGAATTGGTGCCCTCTGTCCCAGCCATGGCTAAAAGGGGACAATGTAGAGCTATGGCCATGACTTTAGAGGGTGCAAGCCCCAAGCCTTGTCAGCTTCCATGTGGTGTTGAGCCTGTGGGTGCACAGAAGTCAAGAAGTAGGGTTTGGGAACCTCTGCCTAGATTTCAGAGGATGTATGGAAGTACCTGGATGTCTATATGAAGTTTGTTGCAGGGGTGGGGCTGTCATGGAGTACCTCTGCTAGGGCAGTACAGAAGGAAAATGTGGGGTTGGAACCCCCACACAGACTTCCAACTGGGGCACTGCCTAGTGGAGCTGTGAGAAGAGGGCCACTGTCTTCCAGACTTCAGAATCATAGATCCACTGACAGCTTGCACTATGCACTTAGAAAAGCCACAGAAACTCAATGTCAGCTGGTGAAAGCATCTGGGAGGGGGGCTGTACCCTGCACAGCCACAGGGGCAGAACTGCCTGAGGCCATGGGAGCTCACCTCTTGTAGTGTGACCTAGATGTGAGACGTGGAGTCAAAGGAGATCATTTTGAAGCTTTAAGATTTGATTGCCCTGCTGGATTTCAGACTTGCCTGGGGCCTGTAGCCCCTTCATTTTGGCCTATTTCTCCCATTTGGAGTGGGTATATTTTACCCAATATCTGTACCCCCATTGTATCTAGGAAGTAACTAACTTGCCTTTGGTTTTACAGGCTCATAGGTGGAAGAGACTTGCATTGTCTCAGATGAGATTTTGGAAACTTTCAGAAATGTGAGTGATATATTTCTGTTCTTTATAAATTACCAAATCTAAGGTATTTTGTGATCGTAGCCCAAACAGACTAAGACAACACCCTCAGTGTAAACCCAGCACTGGCATGCCATTCTGTTGCTTTTTTCTAGTAAGCTCATACTTCTATTCATCACATGGACTCTCACATCTTTTCATTTCTCAAACTCCCACTGAAGACCTTGCCTCAAATTCACTGAGAAAACATAAATCAACCAAGGGGAAATTCATCAGACTTTCCTCGTGAACTTCCATATCTATTTTCTCTTTTCTAGAAACAATGAAAGTTTATTTCTCCTACACTCAAAGATTTATTTTTCCATGTGTGCCATAGCCCTTTTCTTCTAGCCTCATCAAAGACTGTCCTTTTGCCATTTCCTCTGTTTCTTGTATCATCATTTTCCCCCTTCTCATTTGGTTCATTTTAATTAGTTTATAAGCATACTTGACTATCTCCCATTTTAAATAAACTCTCCCTGCACCCCACATACTGCATTAGCTGTAAACCATTTTCCTTTACTTTTGATAGCCAAATTTTTCCAAAGAGTTGTCTATAATGCTCTCTCCAATTTCTCATCTTTCATTTATTACCTTTAGAAATTATCAACTAAAAAATAAAAGCTAACATTTATTTATTGAGTGGCTACAGTGTGCCAGGCACTGTTGTAGTGTTTTACATGTATTCGTTTGTTTAATTAACAAACAGCCCCATTGGGTAGGAAATATTATTAACTAAATTTTACAGATGAGGAAATTGAGAAGCAGAGAGTAGCAAGATCAAGATTTGAACCCAGGCAGTCCAACCCCAGAGACTGTGCTCTTAATAGTGAAACTACTGCCTCTTGAGAACAGAACATTATATGTAAAGCTTCTCCACAGCTCCAAACATCTTCCTACATTTTCAGAGCCACTCTTATCATTATTTTAGCACATGTCCGGCCCATAATGTTTTGACATTTTATGGCATATATATTCCACCACAAAAAATAAAGTATTTTATATGTTTTCCTATTAGCATCAATATCCATAGATTTACCATATTTATCATTCAGCCTCATCCACTTAACATTATATTTTGGAGATTTATTTACATTGACATATAGTTCTAATTAATTTATTTTAGCTCTTCTATGGTATTCAATTATGCTTGTATACCATAATTTATTGATTTATTTGACCATTTTTGGACTTTTAAGTTGCTTGCAGTTTTTTATGGTATCACAAAGACACAACAGTAAAAAATTTTTTAAAACTATTTATTTCTACTTTAATAACATGGTATCAGGGAATTTTTTCATTACAATGAATTCTTTAGAATTTGTTAAAACTTCTTTTGATCTTTATTATTTAGTCAATTTGTGAACACATCATGTATACCTGAAAAGAATGTGAATTTAATAGCTATGGATAAATAATTCTTTGTTTTCCCCTTTGCTGTTTTGAAAGTTAAATATTCTATTTTTATTTTTATACAGGTTTTCCTTATAATTTATATTTACTCTTAAATTTACAATATTTAAAATTAATTAGCAACTCTGTTTTCTTTTGGAATGACTTAAGGGAGTCTTAGAAAGTTTTAAACTTTATGCTTCAGGCTCCAGACTAATATTTCATGTGATTTTTGTCTATTATGTTCAGTTTTATTTTTTATACCCTTCTCAAATTAGTCCATTGTTATTATAAATAATTTAATGTTTATTTACATTTACCCACATGTTTATAAATGTTTTGGTCACTATTGCTTCTTATTCTATTATCCTTCTTTCTGTTTTCAATTTTATTTTTGCTGAAGTGTATCTTTTAGTAGTTCTTTCAGGGAGGGTCTGTGAGTGTAAATGCTCTTAGTCTCTGGTATTCTGAAAATGTTTTTATTTCACATGAATTCCTTTGCCCTAATTTAGAGAAAAATAAAATTCAAGGTTGAGTTATTTCTCATGAGTACTTTATGCATATGTTTTTAAAATTGACAATTAAAAATTTTATATATTTATTATCTACAACAGGTTTTGAACTATGTACACATTGTGGAATAGTTAAATTGAGCTAATTAACCTATGCATTACTTCACATACTTATTGTTTGTGGTGAGAACACTTAAAATTTACTCTCAGAAATTTTCAAGAATACAATGCATTGCTATTAACTATAGTTACCATGTTGTACAATAGATCTATTGAAATTATTCCTCTTGTCTAAATGGAATTTTGTATCCTTTGACTAGTATCTTCTCAACTGACTACTCCCAGCCCCTTGTAATCACCATTCTACTCTCTATTTCTACGAGTTCAACGTTTTTAGATTCTTTATATGAGTGAGGTCATGCAATATTTGTCTTTCTGTGCCTGGCTTATTTTACTTCACGTAATGTTCTCCAGGTTCATTCGTGTTGCCACAAATAACATAATTTCCTTGTTTTTTAAGGATGTGATTGTGTTTATATACCACATTTTCTTTATCCATCCATCTTTTGATGAACACACATGTTGATTTTATATCTTGGCTATTGTGAATTGTGCTGCAATGAATGTGGGAGTGCAGATATCTCTTTGACATGGTGATTTCATTTCCTTTGGATATTTCTTTGGATATATACCCAATAGTGGGATGGCTGGCTCACATCTATTTATGATTTTTTGAGGAATCACCATAGTGTTTTCCATAATGGTTGTATTAATTTTCATTCTTACCAACAGTGTGTAAGAGTTTCCTTTTTCCCACATTCTTGTCAACACTTATTATCTTCTGTCTTTTTGCTAATAGCTATTCTAACAGATGTGAAGGGATATCTCATTGTGGTTTTAATTTGTATTTTCCTGATAATTAGTGTGTTAGTTCATTTTCACACTGCTATAAATACCTGAGACTGGGTAATTTATGAAGAAAAGAGGTTTAATTGACTCACAGTTCCCTGGCCTTAATAGGAATCATGACTGGGAGGCCTTAGGAAACTTACAATCATGGCAGAAGGCAAAGGGGAAGCAAGGACCTTCTTCACATGGTGGCAGGAGAGAGAGAATGAGCAAAGGGAGAAGTACTACATACTCTCAAAATCATCAGTTTTTGTGAAAACTCACTCACTATGACCAGAACAGCATGGACAAAATCTGCCCCTATGATCCAATTACCTCCCACCGGGCCCCTCCTCCAACACATCAGGATTACAATTCCAGATGTGATGTGGGTAGAGACACAGAGCCAAACCATATCAAATAGAGACCTTGAACATTTTTTTCATATGCCTGTTGGCTCCCATGAGTACTTTTAAGCTATTATACTATTGTTTTCTGGTTTTTATTATTGCAGATCTTGAGTCTAATTATCATTTCATGATAAGTAATACTTTTTCTCTAGAGTACTTTTAAGGTCTCTTTATGCCAACTACTGCAGTGCCAGAAAGAAAATTTTAATCTGGATTTGTTTTTCTATTTATCCTATTCAGAACTCAGTACCTTTTTTTCAGTTCCTTTGAATATTGTCTTTTCTCCATATCCTCTACTATCATTTTTGGACTTCTGATTAGATGTATGCTGGACCTACTCATTCTGGGTTTCCTCTCTCAACTCTTCTGTCATAATTTCCATCTCTTTTTCTTCATTTGGAGTTATTTAATCAGGTTTATTTCAACTCATTATTCTTTCTATAGTTATGCCAATCCATTTAGCTCTTGACATGTTTGTCCCATCCCCTGAGGTCTTAATTTAGCGGCTGTATTTTTCAGTTCTAAAATGGCAGTACATCATGCCTGTGCCCTGAATCCTGTTGCCTTCTCTGTTTGCATACTCTCTCTCTAGATGATCTTGTTTATTTCAGTGGTTGATGACTTAGTTTTATATCTTTGGCCTAGACCTTTCTCCTAAGTTCCTGACTTATATAGATACCCAATTCCTTTGTGACTTATATGTTAAATAGACATCTGAGACTTAAAATATCCAAAATGAAACTCTGTATTTCTCTTGGAAGACTTTTCCCCTGACTCTTCCTCATCCCAGTAAGTGATGCTACTATTCCTCTGGAGATCAAGCCAGAGTCTGAGACTTCATCCTGAATTCCTTTTACTCCCTTTTTGCCTACAACTACCTCTTTTGCCAACTTTAATGCTTTTAGCTTCTACTTTCTCTCTCTGCTCCCACAAAACCATTTTCATCGGTTACCTGGAAGACTGCAGTTGGCTCATAACTGGCCTCCCTGTGTCCACTCTTCCCTCTTATAATCCATTCTCAACATGGCCAATGGAGCAATTGTCTAAAAATAGAAATTAAATCATATCACTAACATGCTTAAAATTCTTCAATGGCTTGTGCTTGAACTGCACTTGGCATACAATTCTTCTCCTTCAGAATTCTTTGGTCTTCAAGGTCCTGTGTGGTCTGTCCCTTGCCCAGTTCTTTTCGGCTCTCTTCCCCTTGATCATATGTTCCTGCCCTATTTTAGCCATTTCCCATATTCCCCCTGTGTTACCATGTCACTTGATACCCTCCTTGCCTGAAATACCTGTCCCAAATCTTTACATAGTGGCTGTTTCTCAGCTTTCAAATCTCACTTTAAATGCTGTGCCACAGTGATGCCTTCCTCAACCATGGAATTATAATAGGTCCCCTCCCAGATCGCCTCTACACAATGTTTTTCTGTGTAAGCAGACTACTTGTTTTCTTCACAGAACCAAGTAACATTTGGTAGTTACTTATTTACTTGTTAGTATCTTTCTTTCACCATAGGTTTCAAGTCCCACAAGGGCAAAACCATTGTGTAATTTTTCTCACCGCTACATATCCTGTATCTAGCATTGTATCTGATAGTTTGAGATTCATTCATTTTTCTTTCATTCATACAAGTATTTATTTAGTGCCTATAGCCAGACTCTGCTAGATGTTAGAAATATAACTATGAGCCAAGACAGACATGGTTGCTGCCCTTGCAGAGCTTGTAGTCTTATGAGTAATACAAGCAATTACAAAGTAGTATAAGTGCTTTAACTGAGGAAGTATGGGGTGGGAGGGAACACATAGATGGAAACTTAAACCAATGTTGTTATTGCGGGGTGTGGGGGAATGCATCAGAGAGGGTTTCCTGGAGGAAGTGACATTGCATCTGAGACCTGATGAATCAATAAAAGTTTACCAGATAAAGCATGAAGAAAGAGTTGTATTAATAACATACACAAAGATTTTGATGTGGAGGAAATTGTGGTATAACTGAGGCACATAAATTCAGTGTGGCTGCAGTGTAAAGGTGAGGAATACTGAGAGGTAAGTTTGTAGGGCCATCAGTCATGAACTACTTTAATACTATGTTAAGAAATTGAAAGTTTTTCTAAGAACAATAAGAAGCATCAAAGGGTTTTTCAGGAGGTGATGGATACGATTATATTTGCATTAAAAATTTCTGAGGTTAAGTTGATTGGGGAGAGATGAGTTTTCTGCTGAGCGATAGGCAAGGTATCATGGGATGAACAATTGGGTAAACATTGTTCTCAGATGAATAGTAAATTTTTAAAAATGCTTATTTCATAATATAGTTATTCACTGGTATTGTAATACAAGTAACAGATTCACTAAAATAAATCAAATTCTATAATTATGTACTCTTTTACCGGGAAGAAGAATGGAGGAAGGGGGCAAGAATTATAATAGGGGAGCAAAGAGAGACATTTACAATTTATCAAAATAAGAATTCTGGCTTGTGCCTATTGATTTCTCAGATTTGAAGTCTCAGTTTAATGTTATCACTTCAGCACAATAGTTTTAAGTTCAAAAAATGTAGATAACCAGCATTTAATTGTAATAATAAAGGTTAGTCTCTATAAACTAATTGATATACCAAGGCAAGGCACCTATGACTAGGAGCTTTCCTGCTACCCATCTGCACTCTGGTCCTCATCTCTGTCTCTGAGCCAGCCTGGCTGTCTTTCGGTGTGGCATGTAGAGACATCTGAGGCAGGGGAAGGGCTGTACCACCCATAGTAAGGGATCTGGCTACAGCAGGGAGGGCTGGGAATGTTGATGGCCACAGCGATGTAGTAGAAAATTTCCAAGGAGCGATAGGTTTGAAAGGATGCTCTTGAGGAGCTGAAGTAGGCATAAAAATTCCGTGATAAGCTTGGAGTTACACAGTGCTTTATAGTTTGAAAGTCCTTTTATATTCACTCTTTATTTGAATGTCACAGTTTCACGCTGATGAATAGGCTTGTTCCCATTTCGCTGGCAAGAAAAACAAGAGTCTCATTATGTAAACAATTTGCCCCAATCACGCAGTTGCGAATGGAGTAAATCAATGTCAATCATATCTTAGCAGTTTCTTCATTTTTTTTTTTTTTGCAGAAGTTCATCTCTTTTATTTAATTAGTGCTAGTAGTCTGTACTCAAAGTAACCATAGGTTATAAAATGGTCTTGAAAAGAAAAATAGAAAATCACTTTACAAAGCATCATTGTGGGGGAATGACACGTTCTCTCAAGCTAATCGTCCAAATAAAAGTATTAAAACATTTCATTTTTAATGGAAAATTTCCAAACATGCACTTTATCATTTTATTTTATCTGTGGTAACACAGTGCCCAGTAGACAGAAGGTACCCAGGGTGTATTGAATTATCATCATAAACAACTGCCATTGTACATGAAGCCCTCCTTGATGCTTGCAAGCCTCTTTGCCTCTTTCCTGAATGACTCCAAGCTACTGTGCATTTACTGGTTTAGTTATTTCTGTTTTTGCCTTGTTGTTAGGCTGTTACTCTGTTATATCTTTGCATTTATAACAGTATCCTTCACTCCCCTGCTAACTTGCTATTCCTGATCTTCTGTGGTCTAGGAAACCAAATATTCAAGTTATTTGAATTCAATGACTTATTTTATTTCTTCTATTTTTACCATGATTGCTTTTCTGATGCTTAAAGGGAGAGTTTAAAGTGTTTGCATGAGTGTTAGGATAAGGTGATCCAGCAACAGACTTACTCAAATTGGATCTTGGTATACAGATTCCCTGATGGATGCTTAATATGCTGGGTCTTGTTTCTCCTCAGGGGCTAAAGTTATGGGACCAGAACATGAGATAAACTTAACCCTAAATTATGTGCTGTCTATATATTTTAATCAGAAGCTTAAAATCCCTGCAGAATTTGCTTCTGCAAGTCACCGATTTTGAACTCTGTCTCTGTGTCTGATTGCTCATGTAATATTAAACCCTAGTTGAGCCTTAATTTCAAGAAATATGAACCAAACTCTGTAAACGCAAATTTCAAGAATTGCTGAACTATGGGAAGTAGTTTTTTTTTTTTTTACAGTTACTGAAAAATGCAAATAATGAACAGTTTCTGAGAGATGTTTCTGAATTCAGCTGTCATTTTTTAAATGGACAGGAATTATTAATGGTTGCATACTATATGACATGTTCCATTTAATTTAATGATATCTCCATTTGAATGTCTGATAGACATTTTAAACAATGCCAAAACAGATTCTTAATTTTACCCTCCCTTACCCTGACCTATTTTCCCCAAACTTTATATCTCACGAGAATGACCACCAGCCACTAGTTACTCATGCCCAAAACTTAGGAGTCCTTTTAAATTTCTTCCTTTCCCTCTCCTCCTGTACACAATCCATCAGCAAATCTTATTGTTTCAATCTCAAAAAAAAAAAAAAAAAAAAAAAAATCAGAGTCTTTCTTTTTCTTTCCAGGTCTTCTGCCATAGCCTTGGAGGAGGCCATCCCCCTGGCCACAGTAGCCCTCTCTCGAACTATTCTCCCCGCCCTAGAGCGTATGCTTCTAGCGCCTGCAGAAGGTGATGGATTAACATTTTCTGAGGATATGCTGGTTGGGGAGAGATTGATGAGTTTTTTCTGCTGAGCACTTGAGTAAGATATCATGGGATGAACAATTGAGTAAACGTTGTTCTGGCCTCTCTCTGCTTCTCACTGCACTTAGAATAAAATACATGCTCCTTACCATCACCATTGGCCTTCGCAACCTGGAGCTCATTAGAAGCTCCTATGAGAAGTTTTAGTGGAGTTGTGTGAGTGGGCAGCAGAATGCTGAGGGTAGAGGAGCTAATAGCAGTTAGAAGTTGTGGCTAACAAGTCAGGAGGCCGGATATGAAAGGGAGGAGAGAGATAGGAGGCAACAAGAGAGGCTGTGGGGGTTAAGGCAGTGGGTCGTTTTTGATTTTTTTTTTTTGGAGAACAAAAAGACATAAGAAAACTTAAGTGGGGAATGAGACAGAATAGGAATACTTCACACATGAGGACAAGGAGATGACTGAGTAATGTCACTGAGGGGCAAGAAGTGGTGAGTGATTTAGACTTAGGCTCTGCAATAGCTATCTCTGGTTATGTAACAAATTACCTGAAAATTGAGCAGTTTAAAACAATATTGTCTCACACAATTTCTGGAGATCAGGAATCTGGGAGGTGCTTAGGTGGGCTGTTGTGGCTCAGGAGCTCTTGGGAGGTTGCAGTCAAGCTGTTGGCTGAGTTAGGGTCTCTGAAAACTGGACTGGAGCCACAGCATCTGCTTCTAAGCTGTTGGTAAGAAGCTTTGGTTCCTCACCCCACGGGCCTCCCCATAGGGCTGCTTATGAGAAGGTTTAACCTAGAGCACTTGACCCAAGAAACGGTGAGAGTGCAAAAGCCCTAGGCGAAAGCAGTGGTGTGTGTGTGTTTTTATTTTTATTTTATTTATTTTATTTATTTTTTGAGACGGAGTCTCGCTGTGTTGCCCAGTCTGGAGTGCAGTGGCAGTGATCTCGGCTCACTGCAAGCTCCGCCTCCCGGGTTCACGCCATTCTCCTGCCTCAGCCTCCCAGGTAGCTGGGACTACAGGCACCTGCCACCACGCCTGGCTAACAGTTTTGTATTTTTTTAGTAGACACCATGTTAGCCAGGATCATCTCGATCTCCTGACCTTATGATCTGCCCACCTTGGCCTCCCAAAGTGCTGGGATTATAGGCGTGAGCCACCGCGCCCGGCCTGCAGTGGTGTCTTTTATAACCCAGTTGTGGAGTAACACATCATCACCTCTGTCATGTTCGGTTCACTCAGATTCACTTTGCTACAATGTGAGAAGACACTATAGAGTATGAATCCCAGGAGACAGGGATCACTGGGGTTCATCTCAGAGACTGCCTACCCCAGAACTCAAAAAGAGTATCTTTGCTTTGTATGAAAGGAGTGTGAGAGAAAGGGGAGAAAGCTGAGAGAGAAGCTGGCCAGTGGCCCCTTCTCAGTGAAGTGGAAGGTAAAGTGATGTCCTGAGAGTGAGAAGGCTGGAGAGGCAGACTGGGGAGGGAGAGTGAGGTTTGGAGTCATCATTCAGGAGCATGGGAAAGGCGGCCCTTTTATGTGTAGAGTGGTCAGGTAGAATGGAGAGCTCAGCTGAGATGGGAAATCAAAGATGTGCAGAAGCACCAGTGTTCCTCCTTGTGTGATTTTTCTCTCTCAGCTGTAATGAAGCAGAAATGGGGACACCAGATGATTGGTGTGATCCTGGATAGGGTTTTGTTAAAAGGATGTGGGCCAGGCAAAAAGAGCCAGGATAGTCCTCAAAAATATTGGGAAAATGATTGAGGTAATGTATCGTGGAGCTGGAAGGAAAGACTTGAAACCCAAGGAAGCTGAAAGAGGGTGAGAAAATGGACAGGTGGAGGAACTTAAGGTTTTGATATGGTTGAAGTAAAGGTGAAATTAGAGGAGAGAAGAAGGGCTGGGAGGCAGTAGGTGGTGATTTTGGTGTCAAAACATTCCATATAATGGGTACAGGAAAATATTTCAGGAAAACGTGTTTAAAGTAAACTAGGTTTATAAAAACCAAAATCTGTATCTTCCATACAAAATGGAGTTACACAATTATGATGTGTCTGCAAATGTGTTCCATGGGTGATTAAATCAATAAAAGTACACTTTCTTCCACTGAGGACTCTACCACGATTTTTTGATTTACTAAAAGGTTTTTCACTTTTCACACAAATCCATCATACATTTTATAAAATAATAAACACTTTCCTATATGGGCATATGATGATGACATTTGGTACATACAAATGGGTCTTGTACACCAATTTTACAAAGGTATTAAATGTGGGTTTTTTTCTCAGCATTCCCAGCTTAGAAACTATTTCAGGAAATTACCTTCTTATAATAACTTTTTAGCAACTGTACAGAAGAGTGGCTCTCAAATTGCGTCCCCAGACCGGCATGATAGGCACCTTCTGGGAACTTATTAGAAATGCAGACCGAGGGGCCCACCCAGACTCACTGTGTCAAAAACTCAGACCGAGGGTCCCACCCAGATCCACCGTGTCAGAAACACTGGCGAGGCCAATCAAGCAGTGTGCTCTGACGAGCCTTCAGGTGATTCTGATGCCCACTGAAGTTTGTAAACTAGCATAAAAGATAATACAACAATCAAACCAAACCAAAACTCAGCAGGCCTCTTC
This sequence comes from Macaca thibetana thibetana, assembly GCF_024542745.1. Lineage (NCBI taxonomy): Eukaryota > Metazoa > Chordata > Mammalia > Primates > Cercopithecidae > Macaca > Macaca thibetana. The sequence goes on from NC_065588.1 coordinate 54,628,473, forward strand.
CCCCTTTGGGTTTTTAGTGTTTAATTCAGAATTACTGACAAAAACCATATTTAACTTTGCCATAGATAGCTCAGTGTTTTAATGCTACCATTAATTACTGGTATATTTTAAAATCTTTATAGTCAGCTTCTTATAACCTTCTTCCAGACACTTTTTACTAAAATTTCCTGGTGTAAAGTTCACCAAACAAAGTAAAAACCTTATTCTGCAAGAAATAATTTCTCTTTATAAGACATATTTGTAATAGTTGAAATTAAGATTCAGGACCCTTCTTCTAGATAGTGCATTTGGTCGTTCTATTGTCCATAGCAATTTACTTACCAAAGCTTAGCCCATAAAACACAGTTCAAAGAATATACAGTTCAAACACACAATTATTAACCATGCACTGTACTGATAACAGTAACTCTTTGAGTGTACTGCCCTAGATATAATTGCTGGATAAACTATTTTTCCTAAAACTTTGTATAAATAAAAAGTGTCAAATTTCAGTTTCCTAAAGTAGAGAAATTATTTATTCAGCAATGTTGAGGACGGGTCTTCCATACAAATGAATTTTCTAGGAACCTACCTATATTTGTGTATTTTGGGCTATTTCTTTTTAGATTTTTATCAATAAAATCAGAAGGTAATTTGCTTTATTTATCAGAGTTTGATTTTTCTCGACTGTAGCTCTGTTTTGAATACATTTTATAATCTTCTTTTACTGTAATTAAATACATGTTTATTGAGCACCTACTATTTTCATGAATAGTATAGAGTGGTAAGATGAATGAAAAGATGAATAAGCTATGGTCCCTGCCCTCAAAGAGTTTATAATCTAATGGAAGAGTTGACTGTGAAAACAACTATCTATAATGCAAGTCCCTAGATTTAAACCCATACTCTTAAGGATTATTGGCAACCCTAGCTTCATTTTTATTCCTGTTAACATATTTCACACTATGTTAGTTGGAATTCAATTGATTGTATGTGACAGGAAGCCAAAACCTACTGGCTTAAGCAAAAAGAGAATTTGTCACTAACATGAGAGAAGGTTTAGAGACAGGGCTGACTTCAAAACGTGTCCGAGTTCAGAGATCAAAGGATATATATGAGAAGGTGATTTCCCTTCATCTCTCAGCTCTGCCTTCTGTTGTGCTAGGTTCATACAGCTGCAACCATGTGCAATGAATCCAAACCTAGCATCCTTTCAGGTTCAGGCCTAGAGGGAAAGAACGAAGATCCCAAAATCCCAGGGAAAAAAATTCTGTTTGTATTATTGGCTTTGATTGGGTAAAACATGCTGATTGGTATAGGCCTGGGTAATCAGCTCCACTCCTGCAGAAACCATGTGGACGCAGTGGCGCGATCTCAGCTCACTGCATGCTCCGCCCCCCGAGTTCATGCCCTTCTCTTGTCTCAGCCTCCGGAGAAGCTGGGACTACAGGCGCCCGCCACTACGCCCGGCTAATTTTTTTTTTTTTTTTGTATTTTTAGTAGAGACGGGGTTTCACCTTGTTAGCCAGGATGGTCTCGATCTCCTGACCTCGTGATCCGCCCGTCTCGGCCTCCCAAAGTGCTGGGATTACAGGCGTGAGCCACCGCGCCCGGCCAGGAGTGATTCTTAAGTAGGAAACAAAAGCACCATTTCCAGAGGAAGACTGAATAGGTGCTGAGAGCAAAAACAAGGGCATGAACCAGACATTCTAACCAAGATGTGGCAGTTTCCAAGTGTATGTTCTTGTAACTTGTCAGCCTCTACATGACCAAAACATTTTTTCCCATTTGTTCCCTAGAGTTTTTAGTGCTTTAACATTTTAAATCTTCTTGTCTCAGGCCATTTCTATAAAGTATTGAAAACCTGAATAAAACAACTTTAAAATGCATTGTTATTTTGGAATTTCTAAATGGTTGCATATTTGATGATATAGAGATGAATTTTTACTAAGTCAAAATGTTTAAAAATCTCAATAAATTACATAGCCATAGTTTTATCTACTATCATTACAGGTTCTACCTATAGTACTTTGACCTTTTTACCATTTACTTTACATGTGAATATTCTTAGTTGGGAGGGCCTATGCCTAACATTTTTTTCCTCAAGTGCATTACTTTGCAATGTTCCTTCTCAATCATTCTGATATAAAGTACATAATGACAGCTGCGTAACAGTTGCACTGGATTTATATTTGCTGAATAGCAATTGTTCACAATACTGAATGTGAAGGTTTATATTTGGGTCTTTACAGATGACATTCATTTGTAAGCCACATTCTATGTAAACGACTACAAAAGACCCTATCCCTATTTATCTGCTCAGCTTCAATGCTCCCTTCCACTGCTGATATTAATATTAGCTCGAGATAACCTAATTTTCTTGAACTTACCCCAAACAATTTGCAGAGCTTTTAATATTTTGCACATTTGCATGATTAGTAAGACTTGCTAGACCTCAAATGGAAATGGCAAATGTTGTGCTCCGGGGAAGCTGGGAAAAGCCAAATTTCAATCCCTTTATCACCAAAGAAAATAAACCTTATTCCAGGGAAGGGCTGAGCTGATATTGTCAGTGGTGAGGTGAGAGAGAAATGAACTATGGAATTAGAATTTAAAATTCACAGCATGAATCTGAATATTAGAGAATAACTTATACATCGACCCTTCTGATGTTTAACAGAGAGAAGCATTTAATTTGCATTTCATTAAATATTAGAAATCAGATGGGATACCAGTTTTTGTCTTATAAAAAAACTTATGAAATTACCATTCAATCATCTATTTAAGAAATTCCAGTACATTCTCCAAAACTGTAAAATTGTATAGAATATTTCTTATTCACAAGGGTTGTAAGAATTGATGATTATAAAGGATCAGTGAATCTTAAAATTAGTTTAGTGGTAAAGTTATTCAGCTTTCATCAATGGTTACAGAAATATTATACCTTATCTTTAGCTCATGATCATGGAAGACTCATGAGGCACAGTTCTAATTTATATATACACATTTTTAAAAAGTCATGTTGCCTATGATGTGCAAGTAGAATATTAACTAATATAATTTATTTGTGCTTTTCTTATTTTTTTTTCTGTTACCCATACCTATTTTTTAAAAATAAAAGATGATTTAGGGGCCATAGGAGTTGTTCTAAGTAATTGAGTGATAAAACACTACTGTTCTTGAAACTTCAATTTTTGTTTCTGTGTTTACAACTTGGTACCATTAATGAGCTGACACTCTGATAAATATTCTAATTTTATATTTAATTAAGTTGACTATCAGAATCTAGTTCAATATGGAAAATTTAATAACAGTATTTTACTTTTATTATATTTATACTATATACTTACTGTATTTGGTAATTTCTTCCATTGAAACTTACTTTTTTGGTATACCTTAGCATACCTTCTTTGTCAACTGAAGGTAATACAATGTAATAAACAAATTCAGTTCATGTTACCTCATTAAAGGCCCGGAGTTGCTTACTCATTCATCTCACATAGCATATGGGCACTTTAATACTATCCTTTAAGAAAAAATGACCTAGTTTTGTTGAACAGTCCAAAGGATGTCTACAGTAGGATTTTAAAGACTAGTAGAGGCCAGGCGCGGTGGCTCAAGCCTGTAATCCCAGCACTTTGGGAGGCCGAGACGGGCGGATCATGAGGTCAGGAGATCGAGACCATCCTGGCTAATATGGTGAAACCCCGTCTCTACTAAAAAAATACAAAAAACTAGCCGCGCGAGGTGGCGGGCGCCTGTATTCCCAGCTACTCGGGAGGCTGAGGCAGGAGAATGGCGTAAATCTGGGAGGCAGAGCTTGCAGCGAGCCGAGATCCGGCCACTGCACCACAGCCTGGGCCACAAAGCAAGACTCCGTCTCAGAAGAAAAAAAAAAAAAAAAAAAGACTAGTAGAAATGTAAGCTCATAACACTGCTGATTGATATGGGACATTTTGTGCAGGGGTTTTGAAATACCTATAAGATTACATTATAATAAAGACTATTACTGAGAGTGATACCAGTTCTTAGATATAAATTCTTAGAAATTATAGAATTCAATGCCCTTGCTTTATAAATAAGAAAACAGATATGCAGGGAGGTTAAAATGCTCATTAGTACAAGAGCTGAATCAGCAAAAATCCTGAGTTTTTAAATTTTCTTTTCCACAGTGTTATTAAATCTATGGATTGATATCTTTATCTGTTTTGAAATTTTTTTGCCACTAAATCTTAAATATTGCTTCTGTCCTATTCACTCTTTTCTTTCTGAGATTACAACTAAGTGTATGTTAGACATATATATCCTCTATGTCTTTTACTCGCTCATCTGTAATTTTCATTCTTTTGTCTCTCTATGCTTTATTCTGGTTAGTTTCTTCTGACTTGCAGTATAGTTCACTAATTTTTGTTTGGTAATATTTAATAGGATATTAATTACCATTTTGCTAACTGCATGATATACTCATTGGATATACTTCAGTTCATGTGACAGTTGTCTTATGTTTTTTCATTCAGATTGCATTCAATTTTTCACTATTATAAACACAATGCTAGTAAACATATTTGTGCTCAAATTATTTCATTTTAAAATCAGGATTATTAATTTAGTATGCTTTCTTAGAAGCTAAATTGCTGGGTGAAGGACATGAATATTTTTAAGTCTCCCAAAACATATTCCTAAATTATCTTTCCTAAAACAAGTTAGATGTTTTAGTTCCATATTCAAAATTCTCTCCACTTCTTTGCCACCTTGTTTCCTGGCCAAAATGTGTCAAGGTAAATATTGCCTTTGGGATAGTCTAACATAAAGAATGACAGTGAAAGACGAATTTTAAACTATACTGTGAGTGTGACTATAATTGAATAGTTTTTCTTAGGGTGAAAGAAATAATTAAGTCCTATAACTTCTTGCAATGACATTTACATCTTGAATGACTTCTTGCAATAATGTTTACATCTTTGAATTTACTGATGATCCTCTTCATAGCATTTTATAGAATGAGTTTTATTCACATCAGAATTCCCAGGGACTTTTTTTTAGATAAAATTATTATGTTTTTGTATTTTTATATTTTTGGCTATTTTGCCTACCTAACTAAATTGAGGAGGGAACTTAAATGATTAAAAGAACTTTAGGGAGTAGGGGATCTGCTAAGCCCTAGCCGTGTAACTGTATTATAGAAAAGTTATTTCTTCTCTTCGATCCTCAATTTCCTCCTTTGTGAAACAGAGACAAACTGTTTTTGTGTGCTTATAGTAGTCTGACATTGTTTAGCCATGGGCAAACTTCTTCTGTTCATGTTTGAAGGAGGGAAAAACTAAAATAAACCAGCAAGAATTAAAAAAAAAATCCTAGTCTTTTCTTTACAGTAATATGGGGAAACTAAAGTATCTTAAAGTCGTGAAAGTACTTTAAATTCCTAGGATGAGGGGAAGCATTTAATAAAAAAGATAAGTGAAACTATTTTTAAAATGCATAATTGGAGTAAATGCAGCTTCAGACATACTAATTATCAAAGTCAAGAATATTAAGTTATTAAGTGGAATTTAATGGCACTATTTAAAAGTCACGACATTTTGTTTGATGTGCTGAGCCTAATTTATATGTAAATATAGGCTCTGTAGTATTGCCTAGATATTTAAGCACTTTCTTATTGGTTTATTCTGGGAAACTGATGTATATCTCTGCTTGAACATTGTACTTGAACTCTGTAAAACTATTTTGCATGTATATGAAAAATAAGAAGAGGCACAGTGGTTTTGGAAAAGCTCTGGCTGAAATAGGTTCAAAAAATGCTGAGGTATGTAATTATAATTATTTTTCAGTAAAGTTACTTTTGCACCAACTCTGGAGTTTTGTAGGAGAATTGGCAGCTGAAATGAGCACAACAGAGAGTTTTATGGTGACCTGCAGTAGTTAAGAAGCCCCTGGCCAATGACAGAGTAGAGAAAAGGCTACCCCAAAATGTGGGCCCCTTGGCATATTGAGTATTTTAAGCTGAAGGATATTTAGAAAATCTCAGAGTAGAAAAGTCTCTCTGAACTTCTCTCTTATAGACCCTCATGTGACAGGGTCCTGCCCTGTCCACAGAAAGAAGGAGTGTTACACAGAGAGGCCAAGAAGAATCTCAACAAACAGGATTTGCTAAGATCCCTTCAGTTGATCATCAGTAGGTCGTACCCTCTTTTTGTCCAGTCATACTTCTACACGACTCTCCATTCTTCATCAAACCCAAGCATTAAAATACATCAATACACATTGAAAGAGGCCACATATAATTATGAAATTGAGTTGTCTGTTTTCACTGGCTCTTTGGGTCTTCATCTGTGAAGGCTTCCGTGTCATGGGAAAAATTGTTCAGATAAATTTGTTATGCTTTTCTCTTATTAATCTGTGTTTGTTATAGGGGTGTCAGCCATGACCCTTGTGGTGGGTGAGGAGAAGAAATGACTTTCTCCTCTATACCTACATGGGGGTACGTAATTCTGTACCCTAACTCCAAAACCTCTTGGGGGTATACTTGACATTCAACTGAATTCTGACCAATTTATAATAGAAATAAATAGAAAAATAGAGTAATAGAATTTATCATCTGTGATTACTTGATCAGACCCTTGTATTCCCTAAAATATAAAGATTCAGATCCATAGACATAGTATGGACAATTTGCTTAGTTTAATGTTTCTGAACCATCTTTGTTGTGTGATAAGCCTGTGCTCTTCCTGGTGTTCTAATGATTTCATTACTTATTGCAGCTAGTTATCAATTCACCCCCCATTGCCAAAGCATCTGCTTTTTGCAGTAGTAAAAAGCAAGATTACAAAAGGGGCATTTGGGGTGACTGACATTTGTCATTCAACTGAGGGTGGTTCTTCACAGGCTTTGAAAATGCCCAGGACAAGAAAACCTTTGTTTGGGATACACATACCTGCAACTGTAATTCCTAGAAATGTAACTCTATGCTGATGGACTACTGACTTTTGTATTTTTAATAAATGGAGCATAATATTAACCAGAAATCTTTGTTCCAGTAACCATGTCATGAACAGACGCATCAACACACAGTGAAGGAGGTCACATATAAAGTTGAAATTAAAGTTGTCTTTGTATAGTCAAAAAATCTAAACCTGGGGATAAAAATGACACCTGTGCCCTACATATCACTCAGAAGAAAGAAGCGAGTTTCAGAAGTTAGGGGGATAAAGACAGGTATTTCAAAAATAAAGTTTGGTTGAAAACATAAAAAGCCACAGGGACACCATGACCTGGGATGGCTGTAATTAACATGTAAAGCCTTCCACAGTGACTTCTGAGGGCTGTTCTTTTATCTGCAGTCTGCAGGCTGAAGGCAGACAGTTTTGGAATGCAGATCTAATCTCACAGGTCTGTAATTTTGGGGATGATTGAGGTGCTAATTGCTCTAGCATTTTGATTGCCAAATTTGGTTTAACCAGGATTGTTAATCATGCTCTCATAAGACACTCTTATCTTTTTAGTAGAGTTGAAATTTCCTTGGGAAATTTGAAGTTGGAAATTGCTAATGAAATTCCAGTCTCTGATAAATGTCCACACAGGGGTGTAGCAACTTTAAAAATTCCAAATGGAACAAGCAGATAACTGAGGGCTGATTAGTATTAAAGGTTTATTTAGGTTTATGAAAGTTTTACTATGAGTTCCTTGGATCCTCTAACAATTATCAGATACTAGGGGAGATAGGGTAAAGACAGAGAAACTTAACCTAAAGTGTTAGAAATGATTCACATCAGGTGATCTATTGCAGATGAAAACAAAAACAAAATATGCCTGAAATTAAGTGGAAGAATCAGGTTTGACATGTGCCCAATTTCCAGTATCTAATTTATGAAGTTCAGCACCCTCTGTAGGAAAGGCAATGTGTAACTGACCACGTGATGGCACCTCTTGGTACTTTCTTTGGCCAATGAAGGTGATTGTGTGTGTTACATGATTGTGATTACATGATTGTAATTGTTACATGATTGTAATTGCTACATGATTGTGTTTGGCCAGGGAGATTGTGATTGTTACACGAAGACTACTGTTTGGATTCAAATTTTGGTTTTGGCCTGAGTTACTTTGGGGTAATAATTAATTATTTTAAATTGCTTTTATGTGACTCAGTGGTAGACTTGGCTTTGTTGGTTTGGTTGCCCACAGCAACCTTAGGTTTGAAAAATCTAACAAATCACAGGTAATTTCTTTTGAAAGTCCCTAATTGGTGAAGACAAATTTTTGATAAAATATAACAGGAGTTAAATTCATACATTTTTAAACCTAAGAAGTATTTGCTTTTTCCTGAGGGCTTCCATACCTCTCTCATTTGAGGGCAAATAGTAATCTATACTGTTTGTGTGGGGAAGAGGAATGGCTGGTGGAAAATTCTTTGGCTTTGATTTTGTTCAAGATAAGCAAAAATCAGAAAAATGTTAAATTAATACCTTGTTCACTTCATGCAAACAAACAAAAAAACATACTTAAACAAATACAGAGAAAACTCCCCATGCATTTCTGCTTCCCTCATAACTGTTAAAACTACAAAATAAGTTTGAATTTTTAAATTTGACCACATTCTCTTCACTACTCCTAAGAATATCTCATCTTTCCATTCCTTCTTTTATCCTTTCATCTATGAATAGTAAAATAAGCTTCATATACTTGGTTCTGAGAGAGGTCCCTGCTTACAGGAAACAGTATAGAAAAGTTAACATATAGGTTCGATTCTTTGAAGGATGCAATACGTTAGAAAAGATAAAAACTTGTTCATTATTCAACATAGACCTCCTTCATTTTAAAAGAAAATTTCTTGGTTATATATCAGTTTTACTAATGTTTATTTTTTATAGTTCAGAGTATTACCCATAACACAAATTACCCATTTTAATTAGACCAATTAATTCCTCTATGTCCTGTCCATTGTAAACAGAATCACTGTCTTGGATGTTACAGAACAAAGTTTTGCCCCAATAGCCAGCAAGTCCTAGGGTGATGGGAATAAGTATTGTTTAGAGTTTTGTAGTGCTGTTTTCGAAGTTGTGTTTTGAGCCTCTTAAACTTGGGTACTCTGTCTTATTGTTTCCAAAGATGGACCTGGTGTGCATGTTCATAATGTTAAATAGCACAGTAGCGTTAAACTTCAATGCATAGTGTCGCTGGGTGCCAGGGCATGCTAAATATCGCTTTAGGAAAAATGTATTTACACACATGCTGACAGTTCATTTCCAGGTGGGAGCCTCATGTCTGCCCCATACGCTGCAATTTCAATCTTCCCACTGTGAAATTTTAGACAGCTTGTCTGCAGAGGCTCTGCCAGACCTATTAATATTTATACATTCCATTCACACTCCAGTCAGAGCGTATAAGTTGCAGATCTTTCTGATTTGGAACCTATTAAGATTCATGACCCCTTTAGTTATTTACTTCTCACGGTCTAGGAGCCTTTGCAATCAGCTTACATTTAAGAAGAAAGCACAAATCATTACTGTTCAAATATTGTCCTGTATTGTGACCACTTGTAGTCCATCAAAAGAGTGTTAAGAACTTTAATGCATTCATTTATCTCAAGACACAGGTTATTAGATGAGGCATTCTTCTCCTGGAAAGGGATAGAATAGCAGTGTTTCTTACACCAGAAATTGCTTTTTTAATTCCAAACTAGGGACTCTCACTGAAGCTTCATATGTTATTAAGAAGCAATAGCTAATCAATTTTTTCTTCTTGAGAGTAGACATTGATTAAACAAATGATGGAGGTGATGTACCAGATAGAACAGAACAAAAGACAATCAAATTTTTAGGTGCACATTAGGCCTGTCTCTGGCAAAGCTCTGTTTTCTTAACATTGTAAGTCTTATGTGTCTCTGGTTTACAACGTGTTGTGAAATTGGAGATAGGTCTTATATTTAATTAACTTGTGGAATTATTTGGTATGTTTTATTAGTAGCTATAAGTCATTTAATCCTATTCTATAAAAATAGTCTGTTCTATTGAAAGAAAAGACTGAGAACATTAGAAGAAAATGTGTGGCGAGGAAAAAGAGGAAATTAATATTTGTTCAGTGCTTACTGTGGATTAAGCATTTTACATTTATTAACTATTTTGAACCTTACAACAGCTCATGAGGTGGGTATTATGATCCCATTTGCTGACTAGAAATGGAATCTTAAAAAAGTCAAGAGGCTTACCCAAAGTCACACAGTTAGTAGAGTTCGTGGGGGAACTGCAGCTCCACAGTGGCTGAGCTGGTTTTTCTTTTGGAAGAACTGGAGAAAAACAATTTTCCCACAATAGGCACAAGGCCTTAGCACTAGGCTTCTCAACTATCCCAACTAAAATGGGACACTATAGTGACTCATGTTTAAATGTATTCAGTGTTTAGTAAATTTTGCAACACATTGAAATGGGTGAGATAAACTTGAGGGAAAAAGACTCAACATAACAATTCCTTTTATATTAAAAATAAACAAACCAAGAATAACAAAAGAAAGCATGGAAAATAATTACATATCAAAGTCAGACAGGCTTTGAAATGCTGTTTATTTGGGCACGTGACAAGTTTTTAATTTTTCATTGCTTTTCAAGATTACCATCTTTTTGTCCGTCTGGTTTTCTGAAGAGAGGACAGAGGATGAGGAACTGACAAGATTAAATACATGTTCATAGCCTCGATTTTATTTTCTATTTGTGTTCTTTCTCTGGCATCGCCTGGCTTAATGAGAAGTTGCCGTTTGATGAGGACAGGCTTTATTCTTGGGAAGCACTCTCTTTCCTTCCAAGGTTAAGTTTGAAGACAAAATCCTTCTGTTTCATTCAAGTTCTGGCATTCACAGCCTGTGAGGTCACTTTAAGACATCTCGGGTTTTGCTGTGATAAAGAAAAATAACCCAGGTTTTGTGCACCCAAGTACAAACTGAATTTGGTGATTCCTAAAATTTTCTGTCAGCTTTCTGTAGGTAGGAGGTTAAAAAGGGTAGCTGTTTAATCTCTGTTTAATCCTCAAAGTATGTGCCAAAAAAAGGATTTTTTCATATGATAGTGAAAATAGCTCTTTCATGCATATTTTCACCATCAAAAGGTTTCAGTAGGATTTTGAGATAGCTTCAATCACCCCTTTACCTATCTGACTTATTCTCATTTCAGTGATGCCGTTTGCATCTTGTCAGAGATGTCTGGGGACAGAGGCTTTCTAATAGGATATTTAAAAGTAAAAGAGAGATGAGATAACCTTGTTACCCAACTGAATCATAATTGTGTTTTAAGAAGCTCATGGTACTTCAGGAACACTAAAATGCAGATATCTAGCGTATTATTATTATTAGGATTATTAATCATTATAATATCGTTAATTGCTGTCACTGAGCTACTGTGCAACAAAGCCTTAAACCCAATTCCTGTCTGAGTCCAGAGCCCAAGCTTTCCTAACCACCGTATTATATTGTTTCTTTGACCCTCCTTCTCCACCCACCCAGCCCTCACTCCAGGCCAGCTAATTGCCGCTTCTTGCAGAATGTCCTCATCATGACATATCTGTTCTGATTTGTAGCTCTCTGTATATGTGATAGTCCCACCTGCTGGGCTGTCACCTCTTTGAAAATAGGGTCGGTGCCTTATATATTACTGTATTTTAAGCCATGAAGATAACAGAAATGCAGATTCAGTCACTCGTCACTTGCACAGTCTGATTAACAGGGCGAGGTCTGATATAAAGAAAGTGACTTTTGGCCAGCGCGGTAGCTCATATAATTTGAGCACTTTAAGAGGCCGAGATGGGCAGATTGCTTGAGGCTAGAAGTTCAAGAGCAGCTTGGGCAACATGGTGAAACCCATCTCTACCCTAAATAAATAAATAAATAAATAAGCCAGGGGTGGTGGTGTGCCCCTGTAGTCCCAGATACTCAGAAGGATCACGTGACCCTGGGAGATCGATCCAGGCTGCAGTGAGCCATGATCATGCCACTGCACTCCAGTCTGGGCAGCAGAGTGAGACCCTGTCTCAAAAAAAAAAAAAAAAAAAAAAAAAAAGAACAAAATTAAAAACAAAGCAATTCTTAATTCCAAAGCTAGCTTAGGGGAAGAAGTACAGGCTTCCTGCCTTAAAGGTATTGCTTCCCTTCTAGGGCAGAAAGCAGGGGTTTTTAAAGGGGAACTTGGCATGAACAGTACACAGGGAGGGACGCAGCAGGTGGGGATCTATGTGACTTCATGCCTTATTCACCGAGTAGTCAGCCTGGCATCATTGAGGACAGAACTAGATTGTAAAGTGGCCATTGTTTCAAGATGCTCTACCAGTGGGAAAGAGTTTCATAGCAGGCTTACTTTAAGTTATAAATTACTCAAGGCAATCCCCTGGTGGGAGAGATCCCAGCTCTGAAGCTTCTAAGCATACAGTTAGATGAACTTGCCTTGTAGGGAGTGTCTGGTGAAGGGAAAGTAAAAGGTTATAATAACATTTCTAAAGAGCCAAGTAGGAAGTGGGGAACAGGGGAAGAGGAGGAAAGAGGAAGAAAAAAATAATTAAAAAATAACTCATTCTTTTTTTCTTAGAAAAATAGGGGTCCTTGATTACATTAATGGGTAGTTTCCATTTGCTTGGCACAGAATTGTCTCTTCATGAACATTTTATGAATTGTCTCTTGTTTATGAATTCAATGAATTCATAAATAACAATAAATAAACATTGTTTAGTGAATGATTACTCTCCTGAATAGTTACTATTTTACAACTTTATTCTTTAATGCACATTTTTGGAGTATAAAACTTCAGAAATAGAATCAACGTTTTTAATAATTGCCAGGCTTCACACAGAAAGAGGAGACAAGTTAAATAAACTCATCTTTGAAAAGGACTTTTAAGACTCTCCCCCAGTCATCACAAAACACAGGAAGAGGAAGCAGTAAAGCAAACCTGTGGCTTTGGGAGACACCTACTGCCAGAAAGGATTGTAGTTTGGGGTGGAAATATTTTTGATACCTAGGTTGGTGTTGTGCCAGTTGTAACAGTTGGCAAATGCAACAGTTTTTATTGTATTTGCTTTTAAGAAAATATTCATATCCCTTTGAGTACAGGTTCCCTGTAGTATCCAAATCAATAGTGCCTTTAGACTCCATGTGACATTAATCCAACAAAAAAATCAGGTTCTCGTGCACCCAGATTTCCACTTGCACCTGTCACAACCAATTAAATGGATAGTGACTACAGAGAGATTACTTGGCTTGCTGAAGACGACATGGCCAGGGAGAAGGTTCAAGGCTGGAGCCCAGGCCTTTTGCTCCAGTGTACTTTACATTTACCAGCTGCCTCTGGGCTAGAAAAACTGCAGTTGTGTTTTCTGCTCTTACTTCAAGAGGTTGTTATATATCATGAGGTTAAGTACCCGATAGTTGTAGGCAGACTGTAATATATACAAATGAATAGTACTAATATTAAATCTAACAGATTAACAAAAAGCTTTCCTCTCTGTAGACTCAACCAGGCAAATCTGGCCTCTTTAAGTTTGCTAAACTATCTAATTCCGGGAAAAATCTACCTTAAAAAATCTCAAGCACCCAAACTGTGAAAATAAAAATTAAAAGAACTTATGTCCCGTTGATGTTTAAGAATAAACAGACTTTTAGAAAACTCAATGTTATGGCAAAAAAGAGATTGAAGAAAGATATTTGTAAAGTTCCAAATTTTGGGAGTAGTTTTTTCTTTTACCTTTTCATCTTATCAGCCTGCCTCTATCCACAGTGGTAATTCTTTATTTTTTCCCTAGGTTTAAATTTTTTCCTCCCAACTCAAGAAAGTCTTACTGAGAGAAAATGCTTTGCAGAATTGTTTAATTATCACTAGATTTCTCAAAAAAAAAAAAAAAAAAAGTGTGACAGGGACTAATAATTAAGATTTAATGTTCACTCTCTTTTTTCTACCACAATGGAACCACTGGTTTTTAGCTGTGCACCTGGCTTCTAGAACAGAAACTCTATTTCCAAACCTACGTTTTAGACAGGTGTGACCACGTGACTGATCACTGGCCAATGAGATATGAGAAGCAGAGATGTGTGGGACTTCTGAAACTCTTACCTCCTGAAAGCGGGCGGGAATAGTGTTCCCCCTTTTCCCACGCTCTTTCTTCATCCTGCTGCTCAAAATGTGGATTAAGATGAGCTACTTTGCACCAGGTAGATGAGAACAGAAACCTGAGGCTGTTGGAACCTGGGTCTTTCTTTTGCATGTGACAGGGTTTTGCTCTGTTGCCCAGGCTGGAGTACAGGGGCATGATCATAGCTCACTGCAGCCCTGAACTCCTGGGCTCAAGTTTTCCATCCTGCCTCAGTTTTCCAAAGTGTGAGGACTACAGGTGTGAGACACTACACCCAGATGAGCCTAGATCTTTTAATAAATTTGCAAAACAAGGCTGTCCTACCAGCTTTCATGATTAGAAAGAAATAAACTTCTGTCTTAAGACACTGCTATTTGGGGCCTATTAAACATGTAGCCAAATTTATATATCCCCTAATATAAATGCAGAGAAGGTGGCAGATTATTTTGAGATCAGAAATGAATTTGAGGGCTGAGCACGGTGGCTCACGCCAGTAATCACAGCACTTTGGGAGGCCAAGGCAGGTGGATCATGAGGTCAGGAGATCGAGACCATCCTGGCTCACATAGTAAAACCCTGTCTCTACTAAAAATACAAAATATTAGCCAGGTGTGGTGACCCATCCCTGTAGTACCAGCTACTCAGGAAGCTGAGGCAGGAGAATCACTTGAACCAGGGAGGCAGAGGTTGCAGTGAGCCGAGACTGTGCCACTGCACTCCAGCCTGGGCGATCGTCTCAAAAAAAAAAAAAATAATAAAATAAAAAAATAAAAACAAAAGAGTTTGAAATAAAATAATGATAAAATGCAATAAGAAAATGATCTTGTCCATATGCTGACTATTCTATGGTGGCTAAACTTACAATAATAACTTGAATATCTGTTGATGGACAAAAGCAAAGAGAGAATTCAAAACTCTGTGAATCAAGATTTATTTTATTACATATTAGCACCAAAAAACTAGTTATTCAAGTCTTCTACAATAATTTCATTCAGATCAGGTCTATATTTCAAGCAATGGGCATTACTGATGGACTGTTTCATCAGGACAACAATCAACTATCTAATTTATCTTGTGTTTGAGAGAAGAATGCTTGCTGTTAATGAGGAATTCTACCTTCTCAGGATGAGGGCTTTAGAAGGAATATCTGACCTGTTAATAGTTTGAAAAGACTTTAAACCAATCTCAAGTCCCAGTAAATCTCAAACTTTGTAATTCAAATTAAACAAATGTTCATGCATCATTTTTAATTTGTGTTGTATTGAAAAGCTTAGGAAAAGAAAACTATCTAAGGAGATTAGGAGCCAGAGTGGGCAAGCCTGAATCTCACAGCGAGGAAGGAGGAACCAAAGTGTGACGAAACTCACAGAGTGTGATGATAAAGTTATGAGACAGACACTCATGAGAATAAATGAACACTGACTTACGGGCTAGATGGTCGCAACTTCATAGCTTCCTAGGGAATTTTACTGTTTTTACTATCTTACTTACATAGTCTGATCTAGCCTATGTCAACCATATAGGCTATCAAACACGTGGCAAAGCTAGGCCTTTTAATTTCCTGCCTTTCCCAAAGTAACAACTTAGTTCTTTTCCAGTCTGTATGATGGTTTGGAAAATACAATAAACTAAACATACTCTTGCAGACACACGCATGTGCACACACATACACACTTGCTCATCTATAGTAAATGTCTCTTGATTTTGATGAAGCACTGGGTGTCATGCTTGTACATTTCCTTACACATTCACTAATGCGGTTCCCACCACTATCTGTGAGGTGAGTATTTTATTATCCCTGACTTATAGATGAAGAAACAGTGACCATTTTTTGAGTGCTCTCTGTGTATAAAGTGCTTCAAATACATCATTCCATTATTTATGTATGTATTTTGATGTGTATAGTTTTTAATCTTTAAAGCCAGGTACGTTGAGTGCTTTTTTTTTTTTTTTTTTTTTTTTTGAGACAGAGTCTCACGTGTGGCTTAGGCTGGAGTGCAGTGGTGCGATCTTGGCTCACTGCAACATCCACCTCTTGGGTTCAAGTGATTCTCCTGCCTCAGCCTCCTGAGTAGCTGGGATCACAGGCTTGCGCCACCATGCCCAGCTAATTTTTGTATTTTCAGTAGAGATGAGGTTTTACCATGTTGGCTAGGCTGGTCTTGAACTCCTGACCTTGGGTGATCTGCCCGCCTTGGCCTCCCATAGTGCTGGAATTATAGGCAGGAACCACTGCACTTGGCCAATTTTTGGTTTCTATGAAGGTGATTTTTGGGTGTAGATAGTTGTTAAATTGGTGTCCTTGTTGGGGAATGATTGGTGGCAACTTCTATTCCTCTATCTTGCCAAAAATCCCCTGATTTTTAAATTGCATATATTTAAGGCACACAACATGATGTTTTGACATAGTGAAATAATTACTACAGTCAAGGCAATTACTATATCCATTATCTCACATAATTACCTTTTTTAATGTCGTAAGAGCACCTAAAATCTACTCTCTTAGGAAATTTGCAGTATACAGCACAATATGATTACCTATAGTCTTCAAGCTGGACAGGTATATCTTGTTTTATTGCACTTCACAGATATTACGTCTTTTTACAAATTAAGGGTTTGTGGCAACCCTGCTTCAAGCAAGTCAATGGGCACCAGTTTTCCAACAGCATGTGCTCACTTCATGTCTCTGTTTCACATTTTGGTAATTCTTGCAATACTTTAAACTTTTTCACTATTATTATATCTGTTATGGTGATCTGTGATTAGTGATCTTTGATGTTACTATGGTAATTGTTTTGAGGCTGCATGAACTATGCCCATTTAAGATGACAAACTTACTCAGTAAATATGTGTGTTTTGACTGCTCCGTCAACTTGTGCCCTCATCTCTCTCCCTCTCCTTGGGCTTCCCTATTCCCTGAGACACAGCAATATTGAATTTATTATTAAGCCAGTTAAAAACCCTACAATATCCTCTAAGTGTTGAAGTGAAAGAAAGAGCTGTATATCTTTAAATGAAAAGCTAAAAATTATTAAGCTTAGCTTGGAAGACATGTTGAAAGCTGAGACAGGCTGAAAGCTAGATGTCTGTGCCAAGCAGTTAGCCACGTTGTGAATGTAAAGGGAAAGTTCTTGAAGGAAATTAAAAATTCTATTTCAGGAAACACACAAGAAAGCAAAACAGCCTTATTGCCTATATGGAGAAAAGTTTGAGTGGTCTGAATAGAAGATCCACCCAGCTACAACATTTTCTTAAGACAAAGCCTAATTCAGAGAAAGGCTCTAACTCTCTACAATTCTGTGAAGGCTGAGTGAGGTTAGGAAGCTGCAGAACAAAAGTTTGAAGCTAACAGCAGTTGTTTCATGAAGTTTAAGGAAAGAAGCCATCTCTGTAACATAAAAGTGCAAGATGAAGCACCAAATGCTGATGTAGAAGCTGCAGCAAGCTATCTAGTAGATCATCATTGATGAAAGTGGCTACATTAGACAGCAGATTTTCAATGTAGATGAAACACCCTTTTATTGAAAGAAGATACCATCTAGGACTTTCATCACTAGAGAGGAGAAGGCAATGCCTGGCTTCAAAGTGACAAAGGAAAGGCTGACTCTCTTGTTAGGGGCTAATACAGCTGATGACTTTAAGTTGAAGCTAATGTTCATTTATCATTCTGAAAATTCTAGGGCTCTTAGGAATTATATTAAATATACTCTCCCTGAGCTTTATGAATGGAACAACAAAGCCTGAATGATAGCCCATCTCTTGACAGCATGGTTTACTGAACATTTTAGGCTCATTGTTGAGACCTACTGTTCAAAAAAAGATTTCTTTCAAAATATTACTGCTCATTGACAATGCACCTAAGTCACCCTACAGCTCTGATGGAGATGTACAAGGAGATTAATGTTTTCATGCCTGCTAACACAACGTCCATTCTGTAGCTTATGAATTAAGAAGTAATTTTGACTTTCAAGTCTTATTATTTAAGGGATACATTTTATAAGACTATAGCTGCCATAAACAGTGATTCCTGTAATAAATCTGGGTGGAGTAAATTAAAAATCTTCTGGAAAGGATTCAGCATTTTAAATGTCATAAAGAACATACTTTGTGATTCACAAGAGGAGGTCCAAATATCAACTTTAACAGGAGTTTGGAAGGAGTTGATTTTTAACTCTCATGGCTTACTTTGATGGGTTCAGGACTACAGTGGAGGAAGTACTGCAGATATAGAAATACAGAGCTAGAATTAAACATAGAGCCTGAGCATATGACTGAATTGTTGCAATCTCATGATAAAACGAACAATTGAGGAGTCACTTCTTATGAATGAACAAAGAACGTTCATCCAGTGATATCTTGAGGTGTAATCTGCTTCTGGTGAAGATTCTATGAACATTATTCAAATGATCATAAAGGATTTAGAGTATTACATAAACTTAGTTGATAAAGCAGTGGTTTGAAAGGGTTGACTCTAATTCTGAAAGAAGTTCTACCGTGGCTAAAATACTATCAAATAGCATTGAATGCTACAGAGAAATCTTTCATGACAAGGATAGTCAGTCCATATGGCAAACTTAATTGTCTTATTTTAAAAAATTGCCCCAGCCACCTGAACCTTCAGCAATCCCCACCCTGATTGGTCAGCAGCCATTAACACTGAGGCAAAACCCTCCATCAGCAAAAAGATTACAATTTGCTGAAAGACTCAGATGATCATTAGCATTTTTTAGCAATACAGTATTTTAAAATTAAGGTATGGACATTGTTTTGTGTAGACATAATGCCATTTCACACTTAATAGGCTAAAGTATAGTGTAAATGATTTTATATGCATGAGGAAACAAAAAAATTCACATGACTTGCTTTATTGCCATATTTGTTTTATTGCAATGATCTGAAACAAAACCTGCCGTGTCTTCAAGGTATGCCTATAGTTTAGATCCTTAGATTTATTCATTCTACATAACCACAAGTTTGTACTCTTTCACCCACCTTTTCCTATCTGTTCTTTCCTTCCCTGCCACCTCTGGTAAGCACTGTTCTACTCCGTTTTTGTGTATTTGACTTAAAAAAAATTCCACATATAAAAGAGATCATGCAGTATTTTTCTTTCTGTGTCTGGCTTATTTTTATTAACTTAACCTGTCCTCCAGTTTCATCTATGTTGTTACAAACAGCAGGATCTCCTTTTTAAAACCTGAATAATATTCTTTTAAAATATTTATTTATTTTTAATTTCAATAGCTTTTGGGGTATAAGTGGATTTTGGTTACATGGATGAAGTGTATAGCGGTGAATTTTGAGATTTTAGTGTACCCGTCACCCAAGTAGTGTACATTGTACCTAATGTGTATTTTTTTAAAATCCTTGGAAAGCTGTATAGTATTTTAGTATATACATATATACACACCACAATTTCTTTATCTAGTTATCCATTGGTGGGCATTTAAGTTGTTCACGTATCTTGGCCTACATAAGACCTGGACTGTAAAACTCCTAGAAGAAAACATAGGAAAAAGTTCTGCGATATTAGTTTTGGCAATGATTTTTAAAATATAATACCAAAAGCACGGGCAACAAATGCAAAAATAAACAAATGGGACTACATCAAACTAAAAAGCTTCCGTCCAGCAAAAGCAGCACTCAATAATATGAAAAGGCACCCTATGGACTGGGAGAAAATATTTGTGAACCATATATCTGATAAAGGGTTAATATCAAAATGTACAATTAACTCACACAGCTCAGTAACATAAAAACCATCCCATTAAAAAATAGGCAAAGGACCTGAATAGGCATTTCTCTGAAGAAGATATACAAACAGAGCCAAAAGGTGTATGAAAAGATGATCAACATCCTTAATCATCAGAGCGATACAAACTGGACATCACCTCACACGTGTTAGGATGACTGTTACCAAAATGACACGAGATAACAAGTGTTAGCGAAGGTGTGGAGAAAAGGGAACCCTAGTACACTGCTGATGAGAATGTAAATTGGTATGGCCATTATAGAACACACCATAGAGGCATTAAAAATTAAACATAGAATTACTATCTGATCCAGCAATTCCACTTCTGGGTATATACCCAAAGGAAGTGAAATCAGCACCTTGTAAAGATATTTGCACTTCTGGGTTCATTGCAGCATTGTTCACAACAGCTAAGGCATGGATACTTTATCCTGTTTAGTATTTACCTCTGCAGTAGTATTTACACCCATTTTACAGATGAAAGAACACTGAGTCCAAGAGAGGGGAAGTAATGTGCCCAAGGGTGCACAATGGGATTCATCTCTGTCATCACCCAGTCTGACGCCTCTTCACAAGCCTGCTCCTGCCTCTCTGTCATGCCTCACTACTTCACCACCCCACACAAACAGCCTCAAGAGGTTAAGGAACCAGCCTGTCTCAGAATTATCTGACAATTGAATGAAGAATTCTGACTTTGGCCTCTATCTACTTTTAAAGACTTGTTGATTATTACGTACTAACTGAGAGCAAGATTCCACTATTATTTTTAATGGTAGATTAAAATAGAGGATGAAAATAAATCAGAAGCAAAGATTTTGGTAAATTTTGCCTGCCAACATTTATTCTGAGCTGAGAATTTCACACACAATTGTTGTCTAATAATATACTCCTTCAAAAGAAATAAATGAAATAAGGAATAAATGAAAAGAGCAAAATACGCGTTTAACCCTGCCTGTCCATTCTTTTGGACACCGGTGGTGCAGATGCAAATATGGATCTACATGTTTCAGTGGAGCTACATTTAGGGTTCACTTATTATTTAATTTAGTATATATTAGAATTGAGAGCATATTTCATAAATCGCATTACATAAACGTGTGAGGCTAGGACCCCTGTATGACTCGTCATTGCAGTTACTAGAATGCCCAGCTGAGAACCTTGTGGGCTTATATAATAATGAGAGAAGAAGAATGCATGTTCAACTTTCTAAATCCTGGTTCAGTTTTTTTTGTTACATTTAGTTACACATGTGGTGTAAAGGAGACATTTGAGATAATTATCAAAAAACAAATCATAATTGTTTCTACTCCCAATTTTTTGTAACATCTACATTATTAAAGCAAAAAATTATTTGAGGTTTTTAGTTTTTATAGAAGAAAATGTTCTTAGGGTTCTGCTTTGGTTTTATTTAGTCATTGTGAAAATTGCCTCATCTTTACTCTGTGTAGATGTCCCAGATAATTGTGAATGTTTCTTTAACCAGGTCATCTGGCCAGTGGTAATGTTAAGTGATAAGGAGAGACCATGAGAGTTAAAGAATGCTGAGTCATTGCCTTTTTTTGCACTCCAGTGAATATATTCTTAAGGATTATTATTATTTTTTGAACCTATGTTGAAAGCAATAACATAAGACCTCTGGTTATTTCTTGCTCTGAATCATGTTTGGCAAAGCCAGACATTGTGAGGATAAACACTATGCTCTATTTGTGGCTTTTTGTTCTCATCTGAAAAATTATTGAGGATTTCAGTCATGGCACATCCCAGAGCAGAAATTGTCAGACACACTATTGTCAACTTGCCAAATATTCCTGGGAAGTCTGCAAGTTTTTTTATGCTGGAAAATTACATTGTGAAGAACAAATTCATCTTTTTTTGTTTCTACGGTGGATAATAGCTGAATTGAACCAAGAGAATCTTGTGAGGGATTTCTTGATAAAGGGCTGCACTGCTTCCACATCTAGGTTTAACCCCTTGGAGAACATCCTCGATAGATTTATGCAGAAAATGCAGGCATGCTAACGAGGTGCAACTGCAAGACACAGTCAATAGAAACACAGTGAATTCTTGAGCTAATTGCTACCAGTCTGACTTAAGTAAGATAAGTGAGAGGCATGGTAGGTGCTCTTCTACCCTGAAAATCCTGTTTGCTCTTCTGAAAAATGCCAAAGCCACGAGATTACAAAGTTCTTAAAGCCCCAGCAGTGTGTCTCAAAACAGGAGGGAGTATACTAATTGGAATAAGTTTTTCTTTTAAAATAATTTTATTTCAGGTGCCATGTTAATGACTTTCCAGTAGTAAAATCCCAAAACAATGAATAAAATTTCAGTAAGATTATTCTAACTCTATCCCCTTTTGCATGAAAAAGTGGAAAACATTCTATGGAAGAAAGTAATAGTTAAGCACAGTAATTTGTTATGCAGCAAGAAAAAAACCAATACAACCTACTATAGACCAAATGTTTTTTTCTTACTAAAGAAAAAATTATTTGATGATACTTATTAAAGCATGGGTAAGGCAGACTTTATTCAGGACCATCATGGTTGGCATAGGGACCATACCAATGGGATTTTACAGACAGGGAGATTGGGCTTCACTCTGAATACAGGATGGGCAAGTGGGAATTTATAGCCAAGAAGTAGAGTGGGGAGTGGTTGGATGGTAAATTTCTTTCTTTCTTTCTTTCTTTCTTTCTTTCTTTCTTTCTTTCTTTCTTTCTTTCTTTCTTTCTTTCTTTCTTTCTTTCTTTCTTTCTTTCTTTCTTTCTTTTTTTTTTTTTTTTTGAGGTGGAGTCTCACTGTGTTCCCTAGGCTGGAGTACAGTGGCGGGATCTCAGCTCACTGCAGCCTCTGCCTCCTGGGTTCAAGCAATTCTCCTGCCTCAGCCTCCCAAGTAGCTGAGACTACAGGTTCGTGTCACCATGCCCGGCTAATTTTTGTATTTTTAGTAGAGACGGGGTTTCACCATGTTGGCCAGGATGGTCTTGATCTCCTGACCTTGTGATCCACCTGCCTCAGCCTCCCAAAGTGATGAAATTACAGGCATAAGCCACTGCGCCCGGCCAGTTGGATGGTACATTTCTAAGAGGTAACACCAGGAATAGGGGAGATTCTGGCTAACCTCACCTAATAGGATTCTGGCTAAAGACAGGCCTGGTGACCAGAAACCATCTGGGGGATAGTGGAGGATAAGGAAACTTGATCAGACATGGAGGGTGTCAGAACTGAGAACTGAGGGTGAGGAATTCTTGCTAAAACTGGATTTTATGAGGAAGTTCACAGATGGGCCTATGAGAAGATTGAGAAACCCAACTAAGGTTTGGTGAAGCAAAAAAAATCCTAATCTACAGCATGTTAACTCTATGCCATATTAATTCTATGCCCTTAGTAACAAGTATAATAACTTTGTTACTTGTCTTGGGAGAATTAAGTGTCAAAGGGGCTGACTGAATTTTTAAATTTTCGAATAAATATTTTGCATTCATGTAGTCAAAGTTTAAGGCTACTCATTTGAATGCCAAATAGATATTTCATAGTCATTCAAATAACTGATGGCCATTGTGAACCCCAAATATCTAAGACAGGTATCAGTCAGTTTAGAAAGTTTATTTTGCCAAGGTTAGGGGCACACCAATGACACAGCCTCACGATGTCCTGATGATATGTGCCCAAGGAGGCTGGGGTACAGCTTGCTTTTATACATTTTAAAGAGACATAAGACATCAATCATTATGTGTATGATTTACATTGGTTTGATTTGGAAGGGTGGGACAACTCAAAGAGTAGGGGCAGGGCATCCAGGTCACAGGTAGATTTAAACATATTCTGCTTGGCAATTGGTTGAAAGAGTTATTATCAATAGAAAGGAATGTCTGGGTTTTATCATGCAGATGAAGCCTCTAAGTAGAGAGAAGACTGTAAATATTTCTTATCAGACTTAAGGTTTGTGTTGATGTTAATGGTGGAGGGGTATAATAAGGCATGTCCAACCCCTACTTCCTGACATGGCCTGACCAGTCTTTTGGGTTAAATTTTATGGTGCCACGGCTGAGGAGGGAGTCCATTCGGATGGTTGTGGAGGGCCTTTATTTTTGGTTTACACCATCAATGCATTGGTGACATTCATAAGTAGGCATGGAATCTGTAAGGGGCAAAGTTTGGGTAGGCCAGCATTTTATTGAGGAAGGAAAGCTTTTAAGTGATGTGTAGCAGTTGTAATGGGAATCCAGAAACAACCACACAGGAAAGGACATTTAAATACCATCACTTGGCCTGAAAGCAATTCTTTTCTCCACTTAACATTCACCAACCTAGAAGGCATTCTTGGAGTGTTCTGAGTCACAGGGAGCCTCTTGGACAATTAGGTCATGTTTCCCCAATGTAAGAATATGTTTAAGAACACACAGGAACAGAAATAATAAGAGTATTAGATTTAGGATTACTAAATGCTTTATATAAGAAAGAGGAGAATTTGAACTAAAACAGCACAGTCATTAAGATCACTGATTTTTTGGAGAGCTAAGATTGAACCATGAGGGAATTTTTTTAAAAGTACATTATAACATCATTTTAAGACACTTAAAATATCAGCTAAAACATTTTAAGTCTTTGGAAAGGATTCATACTAATATAATTCATAACACTAATGGGAGTTTTATTATCCATTATGAAATTATTTGACACCATTACCAATCTAAAGGCAGGAAAAGGTTGCTTCTGAAATATAATTAACCTGTTTTCACTTGGGAAGAATAGGGAGTTAAAAATAGAGTTATGCTCTTCATCTGTATCTTTGGGCAGATTCCCCTCATGAATGAATGGAAATTTCATAGAACAATGGAGGCTGCCACATTACTAATTTTCTAGTAGAGCTGTTTAAATATAGATGGTCTAAAGTTCTCTTTTAATAGAGCATACATAATAGAATCTAGAGTCCAAGTCTAATTTGAAAGTTATTATTTTGACTCAACTTCATTAAGGGTATTCAGGGTATTGGCTTAAAGAGAGGGCATAGAGCAAATACTTGACAAACACTTCCTGGGTACAATGACAACAGATAGTGAGGAGAAAGTGGATAGGGTAGCTACTTCCAATTCATCTCCACAGATCTTGAAATTGGGAGTTTCCTGACACTCTTCAATTTCTACCCTAAGGCCACAGAGATCTTTTAAAAATCCAAATTATTAAATGGAAGCTCAGACTTTTTTGTTAAAGTTCACATCATTTAGGTGCACGTGCCCGGCCTGTCAACATCTGTCCCCTGTTGGGGCCTCTGGCCTCAGCTCCTCCTGCAGCTGCGCTTAGTCTTTGGTCATCCCTCTGGCCATTTCCAGACGTCTGCCTCCAGGCCTTCTTAGTGTTGCTGCCTCTGGTTCCACCAAACAACATTTTTTACATTTTTCGTCAGTGCGTGGTTGGGTCAGTCGACCCTATAGGATTGACTCCTATGGGAAGCCTACCCAGAGTGTCAGTCTAATCGAAACATCTTGTTCTGTCTGTGCTACCCTTTCCAGCAGTACTTAGGCTGTGAGTAATTGATTCACAAACTGCTTTCCTTGTTAGACAGTGATTTCCCTGAAAGCAGGATTACTCACTCAACTTTGTGTTCTTGAGACTAGTGTGCCTGGTGCTATCCTAAAAGACTTATATTAATTTCATAATTCTTAAAAAAACCCTTGTGAGGCAGGTATGAATTTAATCTCCATTATATCAATGAGGAAACTGAGGCCCAGAGAGGTTAAGCAACTTACTCAAGTCACAGAGCTAGTAACAGGTAGAGCTAAGATATGAACACCCAGGCAGCCTGGCTTCAGAGCCTGTTCCCTAATCATATGCTCTACTGCCTTACCAGTGCTTGGCATAGTGAATCCTCAATGCATTCTGGTTGGGTGAATGACTGGATGATAGAGGAGGGTAACACTGAGGCAGGGAGGCCCCCCTGATTGTGGGCTGGTGTACAGGCTCAGAGAGCAATTACACAAGTTTCCATTAGAATAGAGATGGTTGGAGTGAAGAAGAGATTTTCTGGGGAAGCTATTCTACTATCTCTACCGAATTCATGATTTTAGTTTCCTATAGTTCGTCATGGACTGTCCTTGAGGTACGGAGATCCTCTGATATGTATAAGGATGTGAATTAAACAATTTGAAGAAAAAAACACGCCAAGTCAAAAAAATCACTAGTTTTTCAGGTACAGAATGTTTTTACTAATATACACACTTGGAAGCATGTAGTCAAGTAAAAATAAAATATTAACATCTTCTTTGCAACCATCGCTCTTCCAAGTCTTGTGAAAGTTGCACAAAACAGCAGAGGCAGTGCCTAAGTTTGACTGCAATGTGCTCCAGTGCATAAAACAAATCATTTTCACGTAGAAAAAACCATGCTGTCATTGGATATGTGCTTCATATTCAGCTCTGAGCACCACAGCATTATAAACATTATTAACAATATGATAAAGCTACAGCTACCAGAAATACTTATAATCATTTCATATAGTAAAATTATAATCCAAATGCTGTAAAAATGAGCATAAATATGCCATATACTGTGATGGTAGTTGAGGATCTAATATAGTATCAAGTATATACGTAACACTTAAAAGTATAATTCTCTTCTATCATAAACTTGACTGAAAACTAACATGACAGCTTTGGTTAGCATACAATATTTAATTAGCAATAATTTTCTATGCCTTCTAGGAGTGTAGAAGGGCTCTGCTGAAATAATTGGGATTACCCACGTTCTTAAAAGCCCTGTCCAAGGAAGTTCTTCTAATGCCATCTTTTTTCCTTCCTGAATTTTGCTGTAGCAAGCAGAGACATTGGAAATAATTCTACTCCCTTATATTGGCCTCAAAGTACTGCAGTAGTTACTGAAATGTTGTTGAAGATTTTATGATAATAAGGCTGCAGTTTGTCCCACTGCAAAGCATTTAAGAAAAAGTTACAATTAACTCTCACATTCTCCTCTTCCCCACTTCCACTGCTTCTAACTTTTCAAAGGAATAAGTGTGTTTGCTTTGATTCAGACCCACTTAAAGCAAAGAGTGAGAGCTTAGTCTCTTCACGGTGTCCTGATGCTAGTGAATGAATGACATCAGGTGATAAGAGGGGGTGGGAGTGAGGTAAAAGGTAGAGAATTCTTATAAAATCATGGCTTCTGCTCCCAAAGTGCTTAGGGAGATTAAACAAATTCCTGGTTAACAGTCGTGAACTCTGGTATGGAATTCAATGCAATAGGTATTGAGAAAAGGCAGACAGGCATGTTGTTGCTGGAGTAGTCTGAAAAGGTTTTGGGAAGAAATTGAACACTGACCTGGATCATGAAAGATGAATCAAGTCTGCACATTGGCACAGGTAGAAGAAAGTCAGATAGAATTTCAAGAGCAGGACATGGCCTAAGCAGAGAAAGAGCTGCCTCGAATTTTCACTACTTGAGCTTACATTCACAAACAGTGGCTGGATTCCATTAGAGTGAACCACAATTTCAGGGTCTAACTGCAACACCAGAGAGATTTTATTTCTTGTCTGCCTTTGACTATGACCAGTTTTGTCTATAATGATTGCAAATGGTTACAATATGTTTTTATGGAAACCAATTTAAGTATTAGATATTTGTTAATCTCTATTTAATTATTTAGAGTATGTTACTAATTACTGTAATGCTTAGCATATTACAGCAACAAATATCTATTATCTCACATCGTTTATAAGGGTCAGGAATCCAGGAGCAGCGTGGCTGGCTGGTTCTGGCTCTGGGTCCCTGAGGAGGTCACAGTGAAGCTGTTGACCAGGCTGTAGTCTTCTGATGGCATGTAGGATCCACTTCCAAGCTCATTCATATAGATGTTGGCAGGAGGTTTCAGTTCCTCACCATGTGGGCCCTTTCATAGGGAATGTCATGACTTGGCAGTTGAACATGCTGAGCATGTGATCTGAGAGAATGAAAGCAAGACAGAGCAACCAAGATGGAAACTGCAGCGTCTTTTATAATTTAATTTCAGAAGTCACATACCCTCACCTATGCTTTATTTTGTTGGTCACACAGACCAACCCTGGTACAACATGGTAAGAAACAATACTGGGGGTGGGGTTTATCAGAGACCATACTGGAGACCGGCTACCACAGTCTGTATAACTTCCATATAAATTAGCATTGATACATATGTAGTATTTCAACAGGAAAAAGTGAGAATAGCTCATCCAACAATTGCAGACTCACACAGAGTCTTTGAAACTCTGTTCTAGTCTTGTGATTCTAATGTTCTAGGAATTTTAGGATTACAATAGAAAGTACTCACTGATTGTATTAGTTCCTTTTCATGCTACTGGGAAGAAAAAGAGGTTTAATGGACTTACAGTTACACATGGCTGGGAAGGCCTCACAAACATGGTGGAAGGCAAGGAGGAACAAGTCACATCTTACATGGATGGTGTGGGGCAAAGAGAACTTGTGCAGGAGAACTCCCATTTTCACAACCATCAGATCTCATAAGACTTATTCACTATCATGAGAACAACACAGGAAAGACTCATCCGCATGATTCAATTACCTCCCACCAGGTTCTTCCCACAACATGTGGGAATTGTGGAAGTTACAATTCGGGATGAGATTTGGGTGGAGACACAGCCAAATTATATCCATCTGCCCTGGCCCCTCCCAAATCTCATGTCCTCAAATTTCAGAAACAATCATGCCCTCTCAACTGTCCCCCAAAGTCTCAACTCATTTCAGCACTAACTCAAAAGTCCACAGTCTAAAGTCTCATCTGAGAAAAGCCAAGTTCCTTCAGCCTATGAGCCTATAAAATCAAAAGCAAGTTAGTTACTCCCTAGATGCAATGGGGGTACAGGCATTGGGTAAATATAGCCATTCCAAATGGGAGGCATTGGTCAAAACAAAGGGGCTATAGGCCCCCGGCAAGTCCAAAATCCAGCAGGGAGTCAAATCTTAAAGCTTCAAAATGATCTCCTTTGACTCCATGTCTCACATCCAGCTCATGCTGATGCAAGAGGTGGATTCTTATGGTCTTGGGTAGCTCTGCCCATGTGGCTTTGCAGGGTACAGCCTCCCTCCCAACTGCTTTCACAGGCTGGCATTGAGTGTCTGCAGCTTTTCTAGGTGCAGTGTAAGCTGTTGGTGCATCTACCATTCTGGGGTCTGGAGGATGGTGGCCCTCTTCTCAATGCTCCACTAGGTGGTGCCCCAGTAGGGACTCTGTGTGGGGGCTCTAACCCCACATTTCCCTTCTGCACTGCCCTAGCAGAGGTTCTCCATGAGGGTTCCACCCCTGCAACAAACTTCTGCCTGGGCATCCAGGTGTTTCCATACGTCTTTTGAAATTTAGGTGGAACTTCCCAAACCCTAATTCTTGACTTCTGTGTACTCGCAGGGTCAACATCACATGGAGGCTGCTAAGGCTTGGGGGTTGCACCTTCTGAAGACACAGCCTGAGCTCTATGTTGGCACCTTTCAGCCTTGGCTGGAGCCAAGGATGCAGGACACCAAGTCCCTAGGCTGCACACAGCATGGGGACCCTCAGCCCAGCCCAAGAAACCACTTTTTCCTCCTAGGCCTCCAGGCCTGTGATGGGAAGAGCTGCTGTGAAGACCTCTGATATGCCCTGGAGACATTTTCCCCATTGTCTTGGGGATTAACATTCGGCTCCTTGTTACTTATGTGAATTTCTGCAGCTGACTTGAATTTCTCCTCAGAAAATGGGATTTTCTTTTCTATTGCATTGTCAGGCTGCAAATCTTTTGAACCTTTATGCTCTGTCTCCCTTTTAAAACTGAATGCCTTTAACAGCACCCGAGTCACCTCTTGAATGCTTTGCTGCTTAGAAATTTCTTCTGCCAGATACCCTAAATCATCTCTCTCAAGTTCAAAGTTCCATAACTGTCTAGGGCAGGGTAAAATTCCTCTGGTCTCTTTGCTTAAACATAGCAAGAGTCCCCTTTATTCCAGTTCCCAAAAAGTTCTTCATCTCTCTCTAAGACCACCTCAGCCTGGATTTCATTGTTCACATTGTTATCAGCATTTTGGGCAAAGCCATTCAATAAGTCTCTGGGAAGTCCCAAGCTTTCCCACATTTTCCTGTCTTCTTCTGAGCCCTCCAAATTGTTCCATCCCCTGCCTGTTACTCAGTCCCAAAGTTGTTTCCACATTTTCAGGTATCTTTTCAGCAGTGCCCCCACTCTACTGGTACTAATTTACTGTATTAGCCTGTTTTCACACTGCTGATAAAGACATACCTGAGATTGGGAAGAAAAAGAGGTTAAATAAATGACCTTACAGTTCCACACAGATGGAGAGGTCTCATGAACATGGCAGAAGGCAAGGAGGAGCAAGTCACATTCCACATGGATGACAGCAGGCAAAGAGAACTTGTGCAGGAAAACTCCCATTTTCAGAACCATCAGATTTCGTGAGACTTATTCACTACCACAAGAACAGCACAGGAAAGACTTCCTCCCATGACTCAATTGCCTTCCACCAGCTTCCTCCCACGACATGTGGGAATTGTGGGAGTTACAATTCAAGATGAGATTTGGGTGGGGACACAGCCAAACCATATGACTGGTATTTCAAGTCCTTACCAATGGGTTACTGAAATGTGAATACATGTTTTATAATCTCTAAATATTATTTCTGACATCTCTACTTATAAGCTAATAATATTTTGTAATTGAACAAAAGTGGAAATTGTAACCTGTAGGTAAATTCCGAAAGCTTGGAGATCTGTTTCAACTGTAGCAATAATCTTTTGTTGTTCTGCCAGATATCATAAATACATATTTTTTTTGAATGAGGCTTTTGGCTTAGTACAAGGCATTATTTGGGAATATATATATATATGTGTTTGTGTATATATATACACACATATACATATATACACATATATACATATATACATATATATACATATATATGCATGTATATATATTTCCTAATCCATTGTACTCTGTTTGGTAGAATTGTTATGTTTATTATACATGATTATACTGATATTCCTTATTTAAGAATTCCACTTCTGAAATTTTAATTTATCCAATTTATAAAGTAAGGAATGAATTCAGTGTTTGTTCTCTGAAGACTTAGAGTTTTGTATGTGCAGAAGAATAAGGCCTGAGCATTACAGCAGGGCCAACAAACTATAATCTGTGGGTCAAATCCAGCCTCTCACCCCTTTTTGTAAATAATGTTTTATTAAAACACAGCTGTTTGGGAGGCCGAGGCGGGCGGATCACAAGGTCAGGAGATCGAGACCACAGTGAAACCCCGTCTCTACTAAAAATACAAAAAATTAGCCGGGCGCGGTGGCGGGCGCCTGTAGTCCTAGCTACTCAGGAGGCTGAGGAAGGAGAATGGCATGAACCCAGGAGGCGGAGCTTGCAGTGAGCCGAGATCGCGCCACTGCACTCCAGCCTGGGCAACAGCGTGAGACTCCATCTCAAAAAAAAAAAAAAAAAAAAAAAACAAAAACAAAAAAAAAACACAGCTGGCCAGGTGCAGTGGCTCATGCCTGTAATCTCAGAACTTTGGGAGGCCAAGGTGGGTGGATCATCTGAGGTCGGGAGTTCAAGACCAGCCTGGCCAACATGGCAAAACCCCATCTTTATTAAAGAAATACAAAAATTAGCCAGGTGTTGTGGCGGGCACCTGTAATCCCAGCTACTCAGGAGGCTGAGGCAGGGAGAATCGCTTGAACCCGGGAGGTGGAGGTTGCAGTGAGCCAAGATCGCGCCACCATACTCCAGCCTGGGTGACGGAGCGAGGCTCTGTCTCAAAATACAAACAAACCAACCAAAAACAGTTGTGTCTATTTATTTTTATATTTTCTGTAGCTACTTTTCAGCTACAGTGGCAGAGTTGGGTAGTTACGACAGAAACGGTATGACTCATAAAACCTAAAATAGTTACTACCTAGCCCTTTATATTGCTAACATCTGCTTTAGAGGTCATTTTGAAGTCCTAAATTTAAAAATCAGGGTAAGTTAGAAAGATGCATTTTACCTACATGTAGTGGTATTTTTTGGGTGAGTTTGATAAGAAAGATCTTACTGAATGTAAATATTTATGGTTTTAGGTTGGTGCTAAAGTAATTGTGGTTTTTACCATTGAAAGTAATGGCAAAAACTGCAATTACTTTTGCACCAACCTCATAATTCACTAGGAATGGGAATATAGAAGAAAGTTTGGTATACTTATTTGGCAGATGGGGAGTGGGTGGAAAAAATAATTCCTTTGGTTTTAGGCATTTAGAAGTCACAACTTCTTTGTTAGGTAGGTAGAATTCATTTTTACTTATTTAGAATTGAGGAACTGAGAGGTGTGGTGACTTGCAACTGTCATCATCACAAACCAAGCACGAGACATCATTATGCCCAGAACAGGCATCTCCTGACTCCAAGTCCAGGCAAAGGCTCTTGCCTTTGTACAACATAGCCATTCCCTGAGCTGTGTGGTGTGCTCAATATAAGACATAAACAACCTAAGATTTTGCAAAATTAGTGGAAAATGGTTAGTAGTTCTACTACTGGTTTACTGCTTTCTTAAGAATATCTTAGTCTGGTGTGGAGAGATTCTCCTCCTTACAATGTAGTCACAGATAGATTCAAGGAGATTTCTGAAAGAGAGTCTAAAGATAGAGACTGAAGGATTTCTGGATTATCAAATTCCTAAAGGGAAGCATAAATATGGCTAGGGTTACCAGGGAAAGCCTTATTAGATTTTAAAATGCCAGTGTAGAAATAATGCATCCTTAAGTTTTAGAAACTAGTCAAAAGAAATATAAGCTCTTATATGGAGGAAACTGAGTCTATAGGCAAGTTTTAATAACAATGCAGAAAAAACGACAATGTTTTCAATTCCATAGCAATGAAATGTTGAGTATCTCACCAAACTACTATGAAGACAGTCACAAATTAAAATGCATAATAATTCCACAAGACAGTTCCTTACTTTATTTTCTTCTTAAAGAGTCTTCTTCAAGGTTCTTCAGTGATTAACAGAGAAAAACTTAAAAGTTCTGCTTCTAGAATTATTAGAGCAATAATAAAAACTTTCTTTTCAAGTTGCTCATTTGAGCCCTGAAATGAAGACATTTCTGCAGGAGGACAAACATTGAATGACTAAATTCCGTAGGAGTAGGGCCCCCTTAAGTCAAAGGTATCAAAGAACAATCTAGTTCTGGGCATGAAGAGATACCATGGAAAGTGGACCAGCAAGTAGAAACGCTTTATAGTGAAGACTGACATTTGTATCTCTAACCTGGATCTCTTCCCCCAGTTCTAGACCTACATATCTAGGTCCTTTTACCCAGCAGCATCATTTGGATTGAAGAAGCAACTCAGATTTAACATGTCCCAAATGGAACTTCTGGTCATCAATTCCAAGCTTGCTTCTCTTTTAGTCTTCATTTCAGTTCATCTTTCCAGCTATTCAGGTTCAAAACCTTGAAGACTTTGGCTCCTTTCTTTTATACCCTACATCTAATGTGTCTGCCAATCTTATTGTTTCTATCTGCAAATATATCCACAACTCAACATTCTCACAATTGCTACTGCTACTTTCCTGGTCTGGGTCACCATCATCTGTAAGAGTTTCCTAACGGATCTTCCTGCTGCTATCTCCACCTACCCACCACACCCCACTGTGGCCTCCTCATTCAGTCTATTCTCAATATAGCAGCCAGAATAATCCTTTTGCAACGTAAGTCAGAGCATGCCACTTCTCTGGTCAAGACTCTGTCTGTAATGGCTCCCCTAATTCACTCTAAGTAAAAACCCTTACTATGATTTTCAAGACCCTGCATGTCCTCTCTGTGTCCTTGCTATTCTCTCCTCATTCTCTCTGTTCCGGCCACACTGGCCTGATTGCAATTCCTCCAACATGCCAGGTATGCTCCCGCCTAGTGCCTTTGGACTTGTTCTTACCTCAGCTGTTGTTCCAGGTAGTGTCTGGTTTACTCCCTCATCTCCTACAGGCCTTTACTCAAATGTCACCTTTTTAGAAAGGCTTTCCTTGGATATCTTAATCAAAATTGCAATCTGTTCTAACTTCCCAACTGTCCATCTCTCTCCCTTGCCTTATTCTACTTTTCTCCATAGTATTTATCACCCCTCTAATATACTCTACCTTTTTCTCCACTTTCCTGGCCTGTTCGTTCACTGCTGTATCCTCAGCACCCAGAGCAGTGCCTGGTTCAGAGTAGACAATAAATATTTGCTGAACAAATGAACAAATGACCATTATTGTTACTTTATGTGGTTGGAAATTCCTGAGGTTGGGCTTTGTCATCCTTCTTTCCCCGAGCCCCCTGATTCAGAGAGTTCATTTTAATTCCAGGTACTCCATTTCTGACATTGTGAAGGTCCTTGTCCTCATTCTCTAAAGAGTTTAGGAGACATATCCTGTTGCTCTGAGAAAAGCAAGTCTTTGTTTGGAAACTGTTGGCCAAGTACCCAAGTGAGGAAAACAACCCCAGGGGACTGTTTCTTCTTTCTGCCCCTTCCTCATGGTAGGACTCCCCCTGCTTTGAGTGGACTCTGCTGAGGGTATCGTTGGGATGAGACAGCCCTGAGAAGCTTGTTTTATAGCTGGAATGGGAGACACATGCCCCTGGAATGAAGATACCATGACCCAGAAAGTAGGTATTTTATGCGAAGGGAATGGATACATGTTTGTATCCTGAGATTCATGAGTTTTCATCTCTCTTAATCAGCATATATGCACTAATATTAGAAATCAGACATTGATAGTTTCATGATCTTATAGATGTTCCTGTGAATTAGGAGGCTTAACCCATCATTTTATCTGTACCTAACCTCCATAGAATAGGCAATATTTTGAAAATTCTAATTTTTTTGGGGAAAATTTTTTATGGTTTGACTTTAGATTTACAGCAAATTCTCTTATTCTGAGTATAAAAGATCCCACATAGCTTGCTAGAAATTTTTGCATACGCTATTCCTTACTAGGTGACACAAAAGCAGCAACAAATGATATGAAGGCCAATAACAAATAGACTGTGTAAAAGAGAACTAAATGTGGCCTGAGAAGGATTCTGTACTTCTATATTTGAGTCCATGTGGATAAACTGCAACCTAACTTAATAGGTAGACAAGATTGAAAACCTAACTTAAGAGTTTGTGCCTGTAACAATACCTGAGTCTTGGCCAATCACAGCAGCCATACTTCAGCCGGTCATATATACTGCTGAGTGTTCAAACTGTTCAAATAAGGCAAACGCCGACCTGTAACCAATCCAGCCATTCCTGTACCTCCCTTCCGATTCCTGTACATCACTTTACTTTTTTCTGTCCATAACTTTGTTCTGACCATGAAGTGCCCCTAGAGTCTCTCTGAATCTGCTATGATTCTAGGGGCTGCCTGATTCATGAATGGTTCATTGCTCAATTAAACACCTTTAAATTTAATTAGGCTGAGGTTTTTCTTTTAACAACTGTCACTAAATGGACTGTCCACAATTATTATATTGGTATCCTACCAAAGGAATATCATTTAGGAAATCAGTATGGTGTTTAGAAACAGAAAAGCCTAATTGAGCATGCTGTAGAATTCTGATGAAATGGAATAAAATGAACGTTTTGACAGTTGAGGGTTTTGGGTATCTGATTAAGTGCAGTTGATGCTATCTGTATTGCTGTGATTATAGCAAAACGCCATAGGATAAATATTCTAATAGCATCCCTCTTCCAAATTAATTGCCACATCTCCCCTGGCTTTGGCTTTGGAGAACCTGGGTCTCATCATGACTGGCCTTTCTTGGTAGCTGGCTTTAGTCCTGGACACCTTCAGTCATCTTGGATAAGACTAAGGGATCTCACAGGTGTGGTTTGGTGGAGAATGAGATCCAATGGCCTGAGACTGTCACGTAAGTGAACTTCCTGGGGGCTGTAGTTCCTTATACTTTATAGGGTTCTGCCTCTACCTCAGTCTCTAACTAGCTGTGGTATCCTGGACAAACCACTTCCTCTGATTAGCCCTCATTTTTTTCCATTTTTCAAATGCGTGGGCTGGATTGATTTTCTCTATCGTCCTCTGCGGTGGTAAAGTGCCAGGCTATCAGTAACCTGCCTAACAATAATGACCACTCACCTTTCTTATTTATCATAATAATATTAATACAATAGCTTTGAGCTGTATAATGCTTTATTCGTTTTTAACATCCGCAGAAACTGTGATCGCTTGAGCTAAGAATCATTCAGCACCTCTACAAATAAATCTCCCTTTTCAGGGAGTGGTGTTTAGGAAAGCTTTACAAATGAAGTGATCCCAGAGCAGGTGTTTGTAAGACATTTATAAAGAGAAAGAAAGAAAGAAAGGCAAGAGGAAAAGGCAAACTGTTTTTCTTCAACAAATAATGAGAATCAGTTTGTTTACATGCTTCTTTACATCCCTAATGCTTTAAGAAAGCTTTGTTGCTTAAACTGTAATTTCACAGTCAATTAATCTACCACATATTGTATGCTGGTATCTGTAGGTTGCTGTTCTAGGCACCCAAATCTCACAAACTGCAAATTTTTTCTTCTTTTTTAGGTTAATTTAAATGTGACTGATGATTTGCACTGGATTTGTAGGGGAAAACACTTTAAAAATTGAATAAAAAACCAGAAGAACCTTTTGTCAGATACAGCTGCATGTTAGATACGACTCATGTTTGACTCTGGTGTATCAGAATATGAGATTTGGATCTTAGAAAGCAGTTCCTGCTCTCCTTTGCTGATGTTTTTTGTCAAAGTGCAGCATTATGCCGAAGTGTTCAGAGGAAACAGCGTAAAAGAGTCGCATGATTCCCTTCATGATTTTCATGAAAATCCATTGGGAAATAAACAAATGGAACATCTATGAGTTAGCTGGCTTCTGAAGGAGACAAGAGGGAAGAGTACTAGACTGTGTCAGGTTCTCATGTTCAAGTCCCAGCTCTGCTACTTGTTGATGTGACCTTGGGTGAATCACTGCTCCTTGCCGTCAGCTCCTTCTGAAAATTGGTTGAGTTGACTGCTATGCCCTCCTCCATGCTTTTAATGTACATGATTTTATGATTTGAGTCTTTCCATGAATCTTAATTGTTATTAGAGACATAGCAGAGAGAAACCATAGAAATAAACACATTTTCATTTCCAAATATTTTGGAATGTACGTGCAACACATGAACAAAAATTGGTAAGTAACTGTGGTCAGTGACAGAATTTTCTGTTGGGGCTGAGGACAGGGTTGTGTTGGTGGTGCTTGTGGCTTCTCCAATCATTTGGCTGAAAAAAACATTTTAGGGGTCATCATCTAGTGTTTTAGTTTATGTCTGAATGAGACTGTAAACTTCACAGGACAGGAATTCTGTCTTTTGTGTTTTATGTTCTATAAAGTACCATATAGATTTACACAGCTCTATAAATTATAAGAATAAAAATAAGTGCTGATCCAACACATTCATCCGTTTAATATTTAGCAGATTTTAGTGATGGCTTCAATATTTTATCCCCAGATATTTTATGGTGTTTGGAGTTTTTATGACGATCTCTCAGAGACAGACTTTAAGCTTAAATTTTGCCTTTTGGAGAGGCATCAATTCTGAATGCTCCTTCTGGGGCCCATTCTTTAGCCATTGAAAGACTCACGGCTGACTTACCCCAGGAGCCTTTTTAAGGCTATCTGCTGTTGCATTAGTCGGTTCCCTTTGGGTGACATACAGCACTTTTCATTGCTATGTATACTTTTCCAGTTTTACACAATTTATGGGCAGCTCTTTTTAGATGAATCTTTCTAAATCATTGACTTC
This sequence comes from Macaca thibetana thibetana, assembly GCF_024542745.1. NCBI lineage: Eukaryota > Metazoa > Chordata > Mammalia > Primates > Cercopithecidae > Macaca > Macaca thibetana. The sequence goes on from NC_065588.1 coordinate 54,666,104, forward strand.
ATCATACCATTTTCTTGCTAAAAACTCGCAATGTTACTAAAATTAAGTTTTAACCTCTTGGCTTGAAATTCAAGATTCTCTATCAGCAGAGAAACATATTCTAGTATCTTTCACTTGCCAAGCATGCAAGCAAGCAAGCAAGCAAGCAATCAAGCAGACTAATTACCAGAAACTTCTCTTGAAGTCACCTATCCTCTATCACTGCTCTATCTGTTTTCTTTATAGCAAGGTTTATTGGAAAGGTTTTCTATCCTCAGTCTCCACTTTCTTACCTTCTAGTCACTCTTCAACCCACTCCAGTCTGACCCCATCACTCTAGTAAAAATACTTTTTTCATGGTTTCCAACAATCTCTATGTTGCCAAAACCAGTGGCCACTTCCCTGTCCTCCCTATCTTGACCTCTCATCAGTGGTTAGCACATTTTTCTGGTTTTCTTTTTGCCTCTCTCACTGCTTCTTTCAGCTTTTTTTTTTCTACCTCTTCTACTAGACTTTGGAATGTTGGAAGGTTTCCAAGCTCTGTCTAGAGTCCTCTTCTCTTTCTTCACTTTTTATCTGACTAAGTGTACTCAGTCCCATGGCTTTAAATATCCTTTACAGGCTGATGAGTATTTTTTTAAATATCTTTAATGACTCCCCTGGACCCCAGACTTTTGTAGCCAGCCATCTACTTTCAATCTCTACTTGGATATTATAGCTAAACACAGTCAGCTCTCTTCCCAGTATCCACTTTTCCCTACTAGAACCTTGATATTGTTTGGGATAGCAATGTGCATAGCTAAGAACAGTATTTTCTAGACTCTCTTCCAACTATGGGTAGCCATGGGAGATGCCAACCAAAATCTTCTGGGGCTTTCTGCAAATTGTTTAACCTTGATATAGACACACATCATTCCTGATATGGTTTGGCTGTGTCCCCACCCACAATTTATCTTGAACTGTAGCTCCCATAATCCCCACCTGTTATGGAAAGGACCTAGTGGGAAGTAATTGATTTGTGTGGGTGGGTTTTTCCCATGCTGTTCTCATCATAGTGAATAAGTCTCATGAGATCTGATGGTATTATAAGGGACTTTCCCCCCTGTTGCTCTGCACTTCTTACTGATGCCATGTGAAGAAGGATGTGTTTGCTTCCCCTTCCGCCATGATTGTAAATTTCCTGAGGCCTCCCAAGCCATGCTGAACTATGAGTCAATTAAACCTTTTTCCTTTATAAATTACCCAATCTTGGCTATGTCTTTTTTAGCAGCATGAGAACAGATTAATACACTTCCTCATTTTGCTTCCTTCTTATTCCTGTCTGAAACTTGGACCAGAAGTTGGAGATAGAACACATATTGTAATCATGGGGCAGCCGTAGAATGAAAGCCATTATTTTTTTGGTGCTTGAGCAGGAAGAAAAAGGGATCCCTCAGTAGCTATATCAACCATATGTGGTTACATCTTCCTGTTTTTTTTTTTTTTTTTTGCCATATGAGAAAAATAAATGCCTTACTGATTAGGCCCTTGCTACCAGGTTTCTGCAGGTAGTTCCTACCCATGAGAGATATAGGTATAAAAGAGGCACAAAAAATAACATGTCTAATAAGGAACTCTCTTGATTTTCCCCTGTCCACTGACCACATTCTTTTTCAGGTCATCCCCATTTCAGTAAGAGGTTTCACCATCTTCCGGACTGCTCAAGTCAAAAGCCTAGATCTCATCCTTGGTTCTTCTCTTTCCCTTCTTCCCTCTTCTATCAAAATCACCAGCATGTCTTGCATGTTCTGCTTTCAAAATACACCTCTAGACTGTTCACTTCTCTCACTCTTGGGGCCACCCCCAAAGATCCAGCCTGTGTCTTTGCTACAGGCTTCTTCTGATCATCTCCCTGCTTCTTTCCTTACCCCTTCCTCCATTATCCATTCTTCTCATAGCTACCAGTGAGCTTTAAAAAATATAAATTACATCACTTAACTTGCTTACCAGAACTCCTTGCCCAAACCTAAAATAATTTAATGACTTTCTGTTGCAATTAAAATAAAGGGTAGAAAAGGGCTGACAGTCGGTCCCTGCCTGCTCTGCTGAGGTGGCCCACAGCTCTCCCTCTCTCTTTCCCCGTGTGCCTGCCATGTCAGCCTTCTTTCTGTCTTTGAATATGAGTGTGAATGATTTTTCTCCACAGGACAAATGCTCTTGCTGTTCCCTCTATCTGAGACCTGCAGGTTGACTCATCCTCATAATTTAAGTCTCAGCTCAAATGTTACCGGAAAGAGGTCCCAATTCAGACCCCAGAGAGGGTTCCTGGATCTCATGCAAAAAAGAATTTGAGGCCACTCCATAGAGTAAATTGGAAGCAAGTTTATTAAGAAAGTAAAGGAATAGAAGAATAGCTATTCCACAGGCAGAGCAGCCCAGAGGGCTGCTGGTTGCCTATTTTGATGGTTATTTCTTGATTTTATGCTAAACAAGGGTGGATTATTCATGCCTCCTCTTTTTAGAACGTATAGAGTAACTTCCTGATGTTGCCATGGCATTTGTAAACTGTCATGGCACTGGTGGGAGGGTAGCAGTAAGGATGACCAGAGGTCGCTCTCATTGCCATCTTGGTTTTGGTGGGTTTTGGCCGGTTTCTTTACTGCAACCTGTTTTATCAGCAAGGTCTTTATGACCTGTATCTTGTGCCGATCTTCTAGTTCATCCTGTGACTTAGAATGCCTAACCATCCTGGAAGGCAGCCTGGTAGGTGTCAGTTTTATTTTACCCAGCCTCTACTCAAGATGGAGTTGCTGTGGTTCATATGCCTGTGACACAAACACTGTCTCCTGAGAGTGGCCTTCCCTCAGCACCCTGATGGAAGCAAGCAGTCTCCTTGACCTGGAATGCCTGTTCTTTTATTTACCTCCAGATCAAATCAAATCTACCTGGAGGCTTGTAATCTCTGAAGAGACTTTCCTGGATTACTCTACTCCACAAAGACTTTTTTGTTTCTTGATCTCCTTAGGACTTACCTGTGCCAACTTTTCCAGAATATGACCATACTAGACCCAGTCTGTGCTGCTGTCAAGTTGTTTGGTATGCATGTCTCATTTTCCTACATAGAGAGTAAGCCTTCTTTGTTTTTTTTTTTTTGACAGGGTCTCACTCTGGTTGCCAAGGCTGGAGTGCAGTGGCAGGATCTCAGCTCCCTACAGCCTTGACTTCTTGGGCTTAGGTAATTCTCCCACCTCAGCTTCCTGAGTAGCTGGGATTATGGGCATGCACCACCATGCTGGCTAAATTTTTGTATTTTTAGTAGAGATGGGGTTTTGCTATGTTGGGTTTTGCAGGCTGGTCTCAAACTCCTGGACTCAAGAAATTTGCCCTCTTCAGCCTCCCAAAGTGCTGGGTTTACAGGCTTGAGCCACTCACTGTGCGCAGTGTAGTATAAACTTTTTGAAAATGGCAGGTGTATTAGTCCATTCTCACATTGCTATAAAGAACTACCTGAGACTAGGTCAATTATAAAGAAAAGAAGTTTAATTGGCTCATGGTTCCACAGGCTGTACAGGAAGCATGGTTGGGGAAACCTCAGGAAACTTACAGTCATGGCAGAATGCGAAGGGGAAGCCAGCATGTCCTACATGGCTGGAGCAGGAGGAAGACAGAGTGAATGGGAAGGTGCCAGACACTTTTAAACAACCAGATATCATGAGAACTCTATCAGGAGATAGCACTAGGGGCATGGTGCTAACCCATTAGAAACCACCCTATGATGCAATGACCTCCCACCAGGCTGCACTTCCAACACTGGGGATTACAATTCAAAATGAGATTTGGGTGGAGGCACAGATCCAACCCATATCAGCAGATTTTGAATTTTCTTTCATAACTTGAGTTGCTTGCTAATAACTTGAGTGCTTGGCTCATGGTGGGGGCTTAAAAATATATATTAATTTAGTGATGTTCATATTTTCTAAAAATGGTTCTTTTATAGAAATCATCTGCTTTTGTCTTTACCCTGGAGGGCTTTTGAGGTAAATGGCTCCCTGCTGGATTATAAAAAGAATCTACTAACGCTTTAATTTTTCATTTTGTCTCTGTGGCTAAAATCAAGGTAGGCTCCCAGTATATTAGAAAATAAAGTATGTTTTGCAATAATTTTCTTTCAGTTGGATTCAGAACTGAAAGTGAAGGTAGTCATGGTATTGATTGACATTTCTTTTTTCCATGAATATGCATACATGTTGGTGGAAATGCAGAGCCCAAAATGTGATGGTGAGCTTTAGCTTTTAGAAGTTTTGTTGCAATGTAGAGAAAGTTGCATTTGTCTCTATTCAAAATGATGCTATGGATCGTTTTCAGTAGGGCTGGAGTTCTGGTTGATTTTTCCAGAAGTGATTAGCAATTATGGATTTGGGCAGATTTGCCCATTCTTCTTTCCTGGTATCCATGGCAACCAAAATGGTACATCTTTGAGAAGCTTAATGGGGACAATCAAGGGAGGTTTTCTTGGTGAAAAGCAAGCTGGTCAGTTTGAGGTTTCGATCTCCACCTCAGGTCTCATTAGCACCCAGTCATTATCAAGCTGAAAGAACCAGCCCAGGAAATAAACAATTACTCTGTAAGGGTATCTTATTCTCACTTTTTTTTTGAGATTTGCAATAACTGAAATTTAGTCAAAATTCAATAAAGCTAGAACTAGCCATCTCTTCAAAATTTGTTCATTTCTTGTGGCAGTGAGGCTGGCAATCCTGCAAATGAACCCTGCTGAATCTTGTCCAGATCTAGCTTTGCTTTGCATTCAGAAAAGTTCAGCTGAAGTTTAAATCCAATCTATAATAAAAGAAATGAATCTTTAATAATATGAAAGATCAAAACCCAGAGAAATTTCAGTCAGTTAGGGTTATCACAGAACACTGTTTCTCAGATATAGTTACCATATTTTAAGGGGATTGTAAAATTCTCCATATGTTTACAAGCAGGATCTAAGCAGCAATAATCTCAAAACAGGCACTCCGGAAACATTAAGTAAATTTAATACCACTCCTTCTAGTAAAAGTAAAGAAAAGCTTCAACGTAACGATTTGAAAAGTATGAAACGATTATGTGCACACTAAATATTGTAAATCAATAGCAATTGCTCTAAATGGCATCTTGGCTATAGTTCTTAGAGAAAAGATGTCTTTTTCTTTTTACATCCCAGGGCTACATTTTTATCTTTTTATTTTAATTGAGGTTGTATGAGAAAAATAGTTTTCTCTTTGAAATGTATCCATTGACTTGGCACCTAACTAATCCAGTTTATGCTGTGTGTCTAGGCAATGTTCTGTGCATCTCAGTGGAAAGGTTATCTGCACTAATAGATCTTTGCCAAACTTCTGCTGGCGTTCACTGCTTAGGTAGTGGAAGACTAGAGAACAATGTGTATGCATGTTTTGGTGCTGAGAGTTTTCCATGAACAGATGGCAAAACGATAAACTAAAAACATATGCACTGCATTGTAAACATTTCCTCCTGAGTGATTTGGCAGACTGACAATTATGAGACAAGAAAAGTGAGGTTGTTCAGAGCCATAGGAAAAATTTAATCCTTGAAAATAAGGAACTAGGCAGGAAGTTATTTGCATATTTAACTTTCAAAACAAAGAAGTGAGTTCCTCCAACTGAGACGTTATTTTTGAACTCAACTGTGGGAGACCCATGATTTGTATCAGTTTGGGGTTTGATATCTTCCCTTAATTACTCAAGAGTCTTCTCCGCAGGTTTCTTTAAGAAGTTTGTTAAATAATTTATTTTTAAGTTTTATCTCGTCTCAGAAAATCCAGAGTGCTTTAGCAGGGGCTGCTTTGGGGGACTCCCAAAGTAGGCCTTTCCTAAAAGAACTTTCTGAAGTAGACTCAGGAAGATCTGGAGAAAGAGACTTAGACACTGAGTTTCAGTTTTCTAAGGAAAGCTTCACAAAAGATGAAAGGAAGGGACAGGTTCCAAGAAGGATTTCTCCGAACAACCAGTCAGAGAAGGGAGGTCATTTTCCCTGTGGGTTGCCCTTGCCCCGGTCCTCTTTAGATCTGGCACCTGAGGCTCACATCAGTTCAGGGCTCTTTTTGGTATCCCTCTGGGAAGGTACTGAGTGTTCTATCTCCTCCACGTCACCACTACTTTCCCATGGAGCAATGTCTACCTCCCAGTGAGCTCTGTTTCTCCGTGGTGAAGCCCACTTGGTGGTGGGTGTACCATCTTGTTCTGGGCCTCTTCTAAGGCCATGTGGCAGCACCAAAGCACAGTGTGATGGTGACATGGGCTTAAGAAGAGGCCCATGTGGAACAAGAGGAAAATTAATCTCCAGTAAACAAAATAATGGCAAAGAGGAGAGACAGTGTGTCAAAAAGCATGTGGGCAGATTCTCATGAGAACTGCAACGAGGAGGATGACACATCTCTCCCAGTCCTCTGGCACCCACAACGGCTGGCTCTAGTGACCACTTCTAAGTGGAGAGGAAAATAACTTTTTAAAACATTTATAGGCTTTTAGAGCAATTATAGGTTTACAGAAAAAAATAAACAGAAAGAACAGAGTTCCCACCTACTCTCTCCCCTCCCTGCAATTTCCCCATTGTTAACATATTGCATTGGTGTGGTACATTTGCTACAGCTGATGAGCCAATATTGATAGATTATTATTAACTAAAATCCACAGTTTACATTAGAGTTCACTGTTTATGTTACAAACTTCTATGGCTTTTGCCAGATGCCTAATGATATGTTTCTACCACTTTAGCATCACATAGAATCATTTCATTGTCCTAAAAATCTTTTATACTCTCTTTGTACAGTTTGTTCTTCCACCCCTCACCTGCCAATCCCTGACAACCACGAATCACTCATCTTTTTACTACCTCTATAGCTTTGCTTGTTCCAGAATGCTAGATAGCTGGAATCATACAGTTTCAGACTGGCTTCTTTTACTTAGCAATACGAATTTAGGTTTCATCTGTGTCTTTTTGTGGCTTGATAACTCATCTCTTTTTATGACTGAATAATATTCAGTCGTATGAATGACATTTTGTTTATCCATGCACCTATCGAAGGTCAACTTGTTGGCTTCTGATTTTGGTAATTATGAACAAACAGCTATTAAGATCTGTATGCAGTTTTTTGTGGATGCAAATTTTCAGCTTATTTGGGTAAGTACTAAGAAATACAATGCTGGATAGTATGTTAAGAATATATTTAGTTTCGTCAAAAACTGACAAATTGTCTCCCAAAGTAGCTGTACCATTTTGCATTCTCACTGGTAGTGGAGGAAGGTTCCTGGTGCTCCAGCTCCTCACATCCTTGCCAGCATTGGTGTTGTCAGTGTTTTGGGTCTTAGTCATTCCTATGGGTGTGTAGTGGTATCTCATTGTTGTTTTAATTCACATTTCCCTGATGTGAGTTTTCCCGCATCTTTTCATGTGCTTGTTTGCCATTCATATATCTTCTTTGGTGAGACATCTGTTCAGATCCTGCCCACTCTTTAATGAGGTTGTCTTCTTATTGTTGAATTTTAAAGAGTTCTCTGTATATTTTAAATACAAGCCCTTTGTTAGATTTGTGTTTCGCAAATATATCTCCTGGCAGGTATGTTTCTCTTAGCCTATTGCTTGTATTTTTGTTTTCTTAACAGTATCTTTTAGAGCAGGAGTTTTTAATTTGGAAAATCTGGGCGGGGGGGATGTTTTGAAATATTAGAGGTGCCAAAGTAGTTGTGGTTGGTGAGGGAAGAAGAGGAGAGAGGAAGAAGGAATTTTAAAAGAGTATTGCTGTGACCTGCATACTTCATTCAGAATATTTGAGAAATGCAAGTAAAGAACTTGAGTGAGTCTGAACCCATGTTGTGGTTGTTGGACTGTGCTTGAATGTGAGGACTCGGCACCTGAACTGTGTAGGCACAGCTTTCCTGTGCTCTGTGACTCTGGGTGGCTGAAGATGAGCATCACATGAACATATGTGAAACGCATAAGGCAATTGGTAGGGGTGCTGTAAATGTGAGTGTGCTTTGTATAGGAACACTGTGGGCACGTGGGACTGCCTGAGAGCAGTCCGGACACAACCAGTGCCACCCCAAGGGGCCTCGTTGCTGTTCTTGTTCTGACTCCACCTCTTTCATCCCTCTGCATTGAAAGGGAAAGAGAGGAGTCAGCCTCACTCCAATTTTATTTTATTTCATTTTTTATACTTTCAATTTTTCTTTCAGACTCAGGGGGTATGGGTGCAGATTTGTTACATGGCGTATTGCACGATGCTGAGGTTTGGGGTGTGATCGATCTCATCACCCAGGATCACTGCAATTTTACAAAGGCTAGTTCAGAAGCTTTATTCTTGGTATCATAGTTTCCAGCTATATGAGTTTCACATACAAGAGGAAATTGTGGGTTGAGGAGTCTGAAAGAATTTAAAGCCATTAATTGAGATTTTAATTAATTCGGAGGCCAATATCCTGTATTTGTGATCATTAAGACAGAGTGTTGATTGAAGTGCAGTATTGCACATTCTATAATAAAAGGGTTTTCTTTTTCTAAGTAAGTGAATAGATAAAACATGATGGTAAGGAATAAGATTTTCTCACTTTAGAAAATGCAGTCCACACAGGACAACTGATCAGGTTCAAATCTTGTCTTTTCCATTTACTGGCCAAGAATTACCTCCTTTGAGCCTCTCAGGTTTCTCATCTTAAAATGGCATCAGTGACATTACTGCAATTGCAAGGCTGGGCTGACTAAGTGAAACAAAGCACATGAACCTCCTGGCACCATGACTGGAAGGGGGATGATGTTCTGCATCTGTTTTTTTCACCCACTTTGTATTACAAGAAGTGTGCTCTTCCAAGTCCTCTGCTGGAACGATCTACTCTCCATCCTTTAGAAAATACCCTGTGAGCTCCTGCTTCTGTAATTTTGCTTATTATTTCTTCTATCTTGTGTATATCTTCCTTCTCCTCTTCAGCTGTCCAACTCTTTGATGGCTGCACTAGTTGCTTTTCTAGAGGGCTGGGATGCTTTCCCCATTCTCATCTCCTTAGTCAGTCATGGCATTTGGTACCCACTGCAGTGCACTGCTTTGTGTTGTTCATATGCACATGCCTTTCAATCACCTCGATCATATCCCTCCAGCATCACTTCTTTTGTCAGCATCACCTTTTCTGCTGGGTCCTTCATGGTGTCCTTTTAATATCAGCAAATCGAATGTAGTAGATGCTCACTTAATAATCGATATTTGGATTACAAATCATCTCAATGAGTTTATTGAGTTGCCCTAGAACCTTCCTTACTATGCAATGCTTTGTTAATTCTATTTGGATTCCTTTGCAACATTTGTTTCTTTTAAAGTTTTTTTTTTTTTTTTTTTTTTTTTTTTTTTTTTTTTTTTTTTTTTTTTTTTTTAGAAAAAAGAAAGATTAAGTAAACTGTGGCTCATCAAAAAAGATGCTTGGGAAGATTTTTTAAAATACCATAGGGAAATACTTGTGTTGTCATGTTAAAATTAAATTGGAGCATGTAAAAGTATGCATATAACATGGTAACAACCACATATGCTATTGTTTAAAAAAACTGTGAAACTGCTAGTAACTAAAAAATCAGGCCCAAGCATAAATATTAATTCTTTTTTGGAACTAAAGTAACTATTATTTTCTTTCCATTTTATTTGAAGAAAGAATGTTTTTGTGGGTAAAATCATTCTCTGCATGGTTAACTACTTGCTGTGAATGAAGACCTATTCTGCTTCTTTCCACTAGAGGTCACTGTGGTTCTTTAGTTATTTTTTCCATTTGGCATCCCTGTTAGCAGGGGTAAAAGGATTCTGTCATGGTTATTATTTTTAGCAAAGTTAAGAGAAATGTTAAAATGATAGCTTCCTTTTTTAAATACAAAGAAACATTTTCCGTAGCTATTGTACTTCTTTTCAGATTTCGTATTCCAGGCCATAACTGTCATAAACATTTCTATTTTACATTGGCGACCCAAATTTAATTTATTAGCATGAAACATTATCACTATACTATTTATTCTGCTATTAAAGCAGAATTGCACCCATGCTTTCTATGTGTGAAAAATAGAAGACTAACCCTTTCTATTTCTTGTTCAGCTTTATTTTTTGAAGATTGTTTCCCAGCAGTACAGAAACATGGCTTCTAGAAGAACTTGTTAGTCATGGAGTATTAAAATCGATTAATGACACATGAGATGTGCACATCTAGGGACCATTTTGAAGGTGAATGCAAGATATCCAACAAATTCTACCAATAAACTACTGTGTCTTTAAAAGAATTTCTCCCTGGTAAATTCAGTAGGAATACAGGCTATGTTTTTCTGTTTGAAAAATGATTAAATATTAAGAATTAGAAAAAGGAGATATAGCTCCAAATATTAATAGGATGCATGCTGAGTGTAACATCACCCAAAATGTCTAAGCAACATGATAACCAAGGTCCTCAGTTCTCCTATTGGAGTCAAGTTCATTTCACTAGAAACCAAGAAGCTCTAAATTTTATAATGTTTTGAAAACCCTTATTCTTCCTTCTCATTCTCTGTTTGCTCTTTGCAGCCTTGAAAAATGGGATCCCAGTCACCTCACAAGATTGTATTTATTTTTCATAGTCTGGGCCATTTGGTTCCCTGTTGTGTTCTTATTCCTAGGGCATTATTGCTAAATTCACAGTAATTTCCCCCAATTCAAATTGTGTCTCAATAAATTTCAAAGTTGATTATCCATTATTTATTATGGACCCTAAATTTAGCAGTACTAGAGAGATTTGGATATGTGTGGCATATTGGAAACCCACCGACCACTCCAACAATCTACAATATGCTTTGAAAAATCTGCACATTTGCTTCTGTCTTCTGACTAGAATGCACAGCTCCAGTTCCCTAAGTTTGCTGAACGTGCAGAGGCCCAGGCTGTAAGCAGCAGATGAGGCTGACTGCAATGGGGCGTCCTGCTGCACTTTGAAGCCTTTCTTTTTCATTTCCTGCAAACCCAATCTTTGTTCTTGCTTTTGGAGGCAATTTTACAACTGGGTGTGTCTAAAGTGAAATAATTAATAATTGTCTTGAAACAGTTAACAAAAGATAACTGGCTGGCTATGAGTTTTTTTTTGAAAAGCACTTTCTTTTTTTCCTTCAAAGGATGTGTTCACCTTTCTGTCTTTAATCCAGAGTCCTCCAAGGCTATTTAGAAATATTATTTCCTTGGGGCTCTCTGCCATTGTGGTTTCTATTATTTAGTCCAGTGTTTCTCAAGCTTGTAAATAATATACTTGGGAATGCATATTTTTGGCAGGGAAGGAAGTATGTCATGGTGGTTTTGGAGTCAGAAAAACCTGCTTTTGAGCCTTACTTCTATAAGTTACTAGCCATGTGACTTTCAAGCTTTATAACCTCATTAAATTAATTTTGGGCTCCTTTATATTAAAATGAAGATACAAACAATGGTAAATAGGATAATGTGTATAAAATGAGTAATACCATGTCTGACACATGATAAATACTCAACATGTGATAGGGATTAGTAGTAGTTCAGTTGAACCTTGAACAAAAGGGATTTGAACTGTCTGAGTCTATTTATACACAGATATTTTTCAATAAATATATTAGAAAGTTTTTGGAGATTTGCAACGATTTGAAAAACCTTGCAGATGAGCTGTGTAGACTAGATATATTGAAAAAAAATAAAGAAAGGTGTTTGATGAATGCATAGAATATATGTGGATACTAGAATATTTTATGATTTGCTACCATAAAGTATATATAATTTAATCTATTATAAAATGTTGAAATGTATCAAAACTTATGCATAAAAACTTACAGACTGTATAAGGCACCATTCCAAGTCCAGAGAAATGTAAACAAACGTAAAGATGCAGCATTAAATCACAACTGCATAAAATTAACCATAGTACATACATTAGAACTATAATAATTTCATAGCCCCCTCCTGTTGCTTTTGCAGTGGGCTGAAGTGTTGTAAGTATCTGCTTAAAATACTATGTGACTAATCATCTCCAGTAAACTGCATATCACAGTAAAGTGTGACCTGTTACGGTTCTTGTGTATTTTTCATCATGTTTAGTGCAACGTTGTAAACATTAAGTCACATCGTGGGACCCATACAAAATGCCACTAATGATGCTGGAGGTGCTCACAAGAAGCAGATAAACGTCATGACGTTACAAGAAAAAGCTGGATTCCTTGATGTGTACCACAGATTGAGGGCTGCAGCTACAGTTGCCACTATTTCAAGATAAATGAATCCAGCATAATGATTATTGCAAAAAGTCAGAAAGAAACTCCTGAAGCCATTACTGTGGCTATGCCAGCAGACACAAAAACCTTGTATGTGTTTTGAGATACCTTATAATCTCATAGTGAAAATGGAGCTTTTATGTCGGTGTAAGATTGCTGTCAGAAAGGCATACCTATAGAATCTAATGTGATTTTTAAAAAAGCAAAGTTATATGACAAAGTAAAGGAAGGTGAAAGATCTAAAGATAGATAATTTAATGCCAGCAAAGGATGGTTTGATAATTTTAGAAAGAGGCATGGCTTTAAAAATGTCAAGATAACAGGAGAAGCAGCTTCTGCTGACCAAGAGGCAACAGACAAGAGTTCCCAGACATGACTAAGAAAATCATTAAGGGTAAAGGATAGCTGCCTGAACAGGCTTCTAACGCAGACAAAAGTGCCCTATTCTGGGGGGAAAAATGCCACAAAGAACATTTATTAGTAAGGAAGAGGAGTGAGTACCAGTGTTTAAGGCAGGAAGGAATAGGCTAACTTTATTGTTTGTGCAGATGCAGTTGGGTTTATGATAAGGACTGCACTTATCTATAAAGCTGTTAAACTTTGAGCCTTGAAGGGAAAAATAAACATCAGCTGCTGGTCTTTTGGTTGCACAGCAAGAAGGCCTGGAAAATGAGAAACCTTTTGCTGAATTGATTGCATCAATGCTTTGTCCCTGAAGTCAGGAAGTACCTTGCCAGTAAGGGCTGCCTTTTAAAGTTCTTTTGATATTGGATAATGCCCTTGGCTTTCCCAAATCCCGTGAGTTCAACCTCAAGCGTCAAAGTGATCTGCTTGCCCCCAAACATAATATCCTAATTCAGCCTCTAGATCAGGGGTCGTAAGGACCTTTATGGCTCATTACATGGTACTCTATGAAAAGGAGTGTCAATGCAAGGGAGAGAACCCTGATAGAGAGAACATCATGCACGTCTGGAAGGATTGTACGTCATTGAAGATGCCATTGTCTTATAGAGAAAGCTGTAAAAACGGTCAAACCCCAAACAATAAATTCCTGTCAGAGAAAATTGTGTCTAGATGTTGTGCATGACTTCACAGGATTTGCGACAGAGGCAATCAAGGAAATAATGAACCAGATTGTGGGTACGGCAAAAAGAAGTAGTGGGTGGAAGCTTTCAAAATATGGATCTTGGAGAAATTCAAGAGCTAATAGACACCACACCAGAAGAGTGAACAGAAGATGACTTGATAAAGATGAATGCTTCCAAATCAGTGCCAAGTATATGCCTTTTATTTTCTTAAAAATTATTTTTCTTTGTTTTTTAATGGACACATAGGAATTATACATATTCATGGGTTACAGTATGATATTTCAATACCTGTATACCTGTATACTGTGTGTAATAATCAAATCAGGGTGATTAGCATATCTGTCACTTCAAACAATTATCTTTTCTTCCTGTTGAAAACTCTCAAAAATTCTCTTTGCCAGGTGCAGTGGGACACGCCTGTAATCCCAGTTCTGTGGAAGGCTGAGATGGGAGGATTGCTTGAGCTCAGGAGTTTGAGATCAGCCTGGGCAACACAGCAAGACCCTATCTAAAAAAAAGTCCTCTCTTCTAGTCACTTGAAAATATAAATTAAATTGTTGTGAACTATAGTAACTCTACAGTGGTATCTAACACTATCTATCTAGCTGTAATTTTGTATCCATTAACCAATTTCTCTTTGTCCCCTACCTCCCACCCACTCCCCTTCTCAGCCTTTAGTTACCACTACTTTTCTCTCTATTTCTATGAAATCCACTTGTTTAGCTTCATGAGTGAGTTCATTGCAATATTTGTCTTTCTGTGCCTGCCTTATTTCACTTAACATGATGACTTCCAGGTTCACCTATGTCATTGCAAATGACAGAATTTCATTATTTTTTATGGCCAAATAGAATTTCATTGTGCATATATACCACATTTTCTGTATTCATTCATCCATTGACAGATACTTAGGTTGATTCCATATCCGGGCTATTGGGAATAGTATTGTAATAAACATGGGAGTGCAGGTAGCTCTTTGACATATTGATTTCCTTTCCATTGGGAAAGGAATACTTAGTAGTGGGATAGTTCTATTTTTGGTTTTGTGAGACAACTCAACACTGTTTTCTATTAGGTTGGTGCAAAAGTAATCACAGTTTTTGCCATTACTTTTAATGGCTGTATTACATACCCCCACCCCCTACTTTTTGTTTTTTTAATCAAGATAAGCTATATTCATACAAGAAGCAAAGAAACAAGTAATAAATGTCAGATGAGTATTACCAACAAAAGGAAGCAACCACTTCTCACTGGGATGGTCAGTGGAGGTGGTTTCACAAAGGGGTGAAAGCAGAGGTGATTCTTGGAAAAAAGTTCCCTGGCCAGCCTGGGCTTAGAATGCAACAAAAGGAGTGAGCACAGGCTTTTCATTGTAGTGGCTGGGGTGAGATTCCAGCTCCGTTATTTAGTAGTTTGATCTCAGTAATTTATTAATCAGGAGATTATCAAGGGGATTAAGAAAAATAGCATATGCAACTTAGTTAATATTAGCTAACGTTGATTGAGGATTATGATGAGCTCACCTAATCCTCATAATGGCTTAGTGAGATAAGCATCCTCCTTAGCATCAGTGTGGTGGAGAGGAGAGGATGGGTACATGGCCTTTGACATTGTGCCTCTCCTGTGAGAAGTGGTCAGCAAACGACGGCAATTATTTTCTTGCCGATATTTACTAAAAGTCAGCTAGAAATTAACATGCAAATGGTGTCTCAAGGACTGACCAGCATTTTCCCTCCAGTGGTGCAGTGAAACTACAGCATAAATGTGAAATATCAACTTGTATGTGTGTAGGTGGGAATCAGTGGTGCAGGGGTTAAATTTGAATTTCTGTTTCCTTAAATGTTTTGGTCACAGAATGCACAAGGAAATCCACCAAATCCACCTTTTCTGTGTTAGCCAATCTCATTTTTTTTGACAACACAAAGAGTACATGATTGCAAAAGCTGATATTTATTACTTTTGTGTTATCAAGAAACTACTGGCTATTAGAAAATGGGTTACATCAAAATGAAGTGGATGTTCTTTTTTGGGAGAATGTATAATACTTTTATTAGTCCCAAGGGCTAGTACACTCTTTTCAGAACTTAGACTCTAGATTGGCCTTTACAAACCCCACAGTTAGTCTTTGAAAAATGAATTTTGTCACCTTATGAACAGGTGTTTGTTTAACTTCTAATTAATCAAAATAAAATAAAATAAAATAAAATAAAAACCTACTGGCTCCACAGGTCATAATTGTACTGGATCAAATATTCTGTTTATGCCTGGAGAAAAATGAAAATGGAGACCACCTATTTTGTTCTAGGTGTAAATAATTTGACATATTAAACTTCCTTAAAATATGAAAATAGACCCAATGATATTATAGACTAGAAAGTAGCATTCACATATTTAAGATTGAAAAATAAAACAAAACCTTAAACTTTGGATTTACCTCATTCCCTTTTAGGCTGTTCTCCTAGGATGTTAAGGGTTGGGTTTGATCTTTTCTTTCCTCTTAAGTGAACCATTTTAGAAATGACAGCTTTAGGTATTAAGACATTATTGAGCACTAACATCCGAGCTTGTATATCACCTTATCGGTTTTACAGTACAGAGAGCAGGAATAGAGGCACAGAACTAATGGATTTGGGTGGAGGAAACGTGGGAGCTGGTCAATGCTGAGAAGAGAGGGCCTTGCATGGAGATCTCTCAACTGCTGGAGGCCAAGGACCTATTGCAGGTATTGAAGAAAAGGGCATGAACAAGGAGATAGCGAGTACTCAAGGCTTACCTTGCAGTTTGGCCACATACTCATCAAGTTTGGCCACATACTCATCACATCATCTTTTGCTCAGGGGAGGCCCCCCTCCATAACTGCAGAATGAATGGGTTCATTTTCATCTCCCCCTGAATCTTCTTTCCCCGTCCCCTCATGGTGCCTCCTTCCCACCACCATGATCTCGTGAAGCTTGTTGCTCCATGATGAGGCACTTGATCTAGGTTCATGGCTTCAAAGATTCTTATGGGTTCTTACAGGCCACCTGGTCCAACCTCCTTATTTGAAAATGTGATCAAAATAAGGCATCAGGGCCAGGCTCATGGGTGTGTGACCTGTGCAGAAGCACAGGATCCTACATTTAGAAGGCCCCCACGTTTGGTGTTGATGCTCTACTGTTGCCGTCTTCAAGTCTTTAGTTTTTGAACAAGGGACTCCACATTTTCATTTTATATGGCACCCTACAAATTGTGTTTCTGGTCTTATCTAAGTCATACTGATATACTTGTGACTTAATGAATCATGTGAATATTTTATTTTAGAAAAATGCCTTCAGGACATTTTTTCAGGAATATGGAAGCGATAATGGTAGAGGAGATTGAGGGCTCACCAAAGGCAACAACGGAATTTGAGGGAGGAGAGCAGGAGATTTCCAGGGACTCCAGGAAAACAGATGTACCATGAATTTGTCTCACTTGCAGTTCAGCAGCCCTGTCTTTAGATAGTAATTTATTCCTTATCGCTGTTCTGAATTTCCACATTCCCTCTTAAAACGGATTCCCTTTTGTTCTTTTCTCTCTGCAGTTGCCGACAACTAGCCATTAACTCCTATGTACTTAAAGACCATTATAGTTAGCCCTCAACATTTTGCCAGGCTAAGAGATCCTAATTCTTTTATCCATCAGCTTGAATGCTTTTTTCTTTTAATTGATGCTTCCTCAAAGAAGAACTGCTAGCTAGTTCAGGTAGCATTGTTAAAATCAGGGCACAATTAATTTCACATCTAGCTACAATATTGCCAAGGAAAGAAACAGACAAAGACAGAGATGGCACCAATGAAAATCACTTTTTGGAATTAAGCTAAAATTAGCTAAACATTTTGTAATTACAAAGTAATTTGAAAATCAAGCAGTTAGACTAAAACATTGATCAGGAAAAAGACGACGGGAAAGGAAAGGATGGAAAAATTCATTGAAAACAACCTCCCCTGCAGACCAGGGGGAGTTTTTGAGAGAAAGTAGATTACTGCTTATAGAAATACCGAAGCCCATTAGTTCGGGCAAAGGCTTTGAGAACAGAAAATGTGTCCTTGCGAGGCGAGAGGACTGAGTTCTACCCAGGAAAGGCTGTGTCTCTGCCTGTGTGTGAACAATTTCCATACACGTATCCACAAGGAGATGTAAAGAGACCTATTATAGTTTATGTTCCAATTGTAGTGTTCAAATACCGAATACAAACAGGCAACATGATTGGATAAACAAAAGGTGTAAGAAAAAGAAAGCAGTCACAAAAGGAATGGGAGCTTGATTTTGTGTAATATCATGTATTCTTCCTGTAATTCACTTCAGAGGGACAGTGATTTAATTTCCACAAAACAGTGGCCTGAATAGATTCAAGGTAGATGCTTCAGAAAGCTTTTATTTGTTGTTTTCTAAAAAAAAAAAAGTTACATTTTTCTATGTTTCTGAGGTTGACAGTCCAGGGGGTGACTGAGCAGATGAAGGCGCCTTGCTTGAGGTGGACAATGGGCCCCTGCCAGAGAGGCCAGGTGGGACCCTTGCATCAGTGGCGAGAGGAGTGTGGTCTGGCTGAGCTGAGAGGCAGGAGGCCAAATCTTCGTTGTCCACTCTTGGGCAGGTCATCTAACTTTTCTGTTTTTCAATTTTCTTGTGTACAAAAAGCACTAAAAACACTAACCTACCTGAATATCATTATGAAAGTAAAATGGAATAACACATGGGAAAGTGCCTTGAAAAATTATAACAGATTGTTTTTATACATTGAAAATGGTCCATTAATGTGAAAAGTTTCAAAAATCAGCCACTTTATTGGGAGGATGGGCCTTCGCTGTGGCCGTGTGCACTCCTCTGTGCGATATACAAACGTTTCCTCAGCACAGATACAAACGTTTCCTTTGCCCCCAGAAAGCTTGCAGAGTAGTTGAGGGAAACAAGTGCCTATATTTGTATAACATTATATACCTGAAAATTGAACTGACAATACATATTCAAGGAGAGTATATCACAAGCTCTGCAGTTAGATGGCCCGGTTTGAATCCTAGTTTACAGACGAGAAAATTGAGGCTATGGGTTGTCAAATAGATCATGATACGGTTAGGCTTTGTGTCCCCACCCAAATCTCATCTTGAATTATAATCCCCACGTGTCAAGGGAGAGACCAGGTGGAGGTAATCGAATCATGGGCGTGTTTTCCCCCATGCTGTTCTCATGATAATGAGTGAGTTCTCACGAGATCTATTGGTTTTATAAGTGTTTGGTAGTTCCTCCTGCATTCATTCTCCTCCCTGCAGCCTTGTGAAGAAGGTGCCTTGCTTCCCCTTTGCCTTCCACCATGATTGTAAGTTTCCTGAGGCTTCCCTAGCCATGTGGAACTGTGAGTCAATTAAACCTCTTTCCTTTATAAATTACCCAGTCTTGGGTAGTTCTTTTTAGCAGTATAAAAACGGACTAGTCTACCTCAGTTTACTTATTTGTAGGCTAGGATAGGAAGAGTACCACACGGGGTTGTACAGATTAACTGGAACATCATACACAAAACTAGTGGTTGACCCATACCCTCAATGCGTTAACTGTTATTTCTATATGTATGGATGCATATCTCCTACATTTATTTGACTCCAGAATGTTTTTTGTTCTTTTTGTTTGTTTGTTTGTTTGTTTTGGTGAGGGGAAATCATGGAAGATTATTTGTTCCCTGAAGCACCCTTTGGGAATAAGTGTGTGGCTATAGGCAAGAGGTTCACTAGAGGATGGAGTGGGCACTCGGGACTGGGGTCATTAGGAATGTCTTCATAGGGGTGAGGGGTGAGGGGACTTCAATAGGTACCTAGCAAAGTGCAGGATTTGGCTAGGCAGAGTAATGGCGGAAGCCAGGGTGGGGGATATGAGGAGGAGAACATGCTAATATGGGAAATAAAGCTGGAAAGACAGGATCTAATTTCCTGACAGGGCACTTGAATTTTATTTTTTATTTAGTTATTTTTATTTTTATTTTTTTTTGAGACAGGGTCCCACAGTGTGGCCCAGGCTGGAGTTCAGTGGCACAATCCTGGGCTCAAGCAATCCTCCCACCTCAGCCTCCTGAGTAGCCAGGACTACTGGCACACATGGCTATGCCTGGCTAATTTTTAAAATTTTTCTTAGAAATGCTTTGTTGCCCAGGCTGGTCTTGAGCTCCTGGCCTCAAGTGATCCTTTTCTCTCAGCCTCCCAAAGTGTTGGGATTATAGGCATGAGCCACTGTGCCTGGCTTGGCACTTGAATTCTATCTCATGTGTAGAGGGAAGCCATTAGTGGAATTTTTAGAAAGAATACTCTGGTATTTTTATCCACAGTGAATTGATGTTAAAATATGCTAAAAGTGTGTAGAGGGTGGAACACTGGCTGGGAATTTATTCAATGTGATTCAAGGCTCAGAGTGGATTGACAAGATGGTGATCTAAACCAGGAGAGAGGAAGGGACAAGGGAGGAAGAAGCAAAATGAATTGGTGGCTGAATATGGGATTTGAGGGGAGGGGCAACATCTCAGGTTTTGCGTTGTGGTGACTTGAGGAATCATGTCCCTTAACATTGCTTTATTCTTTCAGTGATTTATTTAAAAATATTTTGAGTGCTTACTTGGGCAGGGCACTGTATAGGTGCTGAGATTGCTAAAAACAAAAATGCTGTTAAACTAGACTCATAAATAAAAGTAACAATGAGGAAAACTTTGAGTTAATGTAGAGTTAGAGTGTAGGCAATGAATGCCCTAATGTAGACATGAAAAAAATGAACGAGGCTGGGCTGGGAAGGCCTGTTGGAGGAGGTAGAATTTGAGCAGGGTCTTGCCTATGGTAACGGATTCCACAGGGGATGGGAAAGTGCCACTTCAGAAAGAAAGAAGGCAAGAAATTAAGTTGGTGGAGGTTGAGGAGGACATGAATTACATTTTAGATGGACTAAGTACAAAGTGAGAATGGCACACCACAGTGGAAGTGTCCAGCACGCAGCTGGAAGATGGAACTGGGATTTTGCAGGACAGTCAGTGCTGGAGGTCAAGATTTGAGAGTCATCGGCTTTGTGAACCTGGAAGAGCAGATGAGACTTTGAAGGGAGATGACTGAGTCACGTGGTCTTAAAGTTGGAAGGAACCCTCGAGGACCTCTGGTCTAACCTCTTGTGAAAATCTTATTTACTACAGATCTTCCTGACCACTTCCTCTGCCAGAGCTCTCCTTACCTCACAACATATGTAGTTCATTGTGTTGACAAACAGTTCCAATGCTCAGGTCTGAACCTTGTCCTTTAGTTGTTTGCAAGTTACTGGAAGTGTTCAAACAACAGCCTTGATTAAAGGGCTGTTGATTAAAGAATGATTCTGTGACTCTTGCGCAGAGTGATTCTGATAAGAGAGAGCTGGCAGCTGGGAGGTAGGCAGGGAAGTTGGTACTAATAGTTTAATATTTTTTCTAATTCTACATTGACTCAAAGTTTCCTCACTGTTACTTTTATTTATGAGTCTAGTTTAACCCAATGGGAGTAACACAGTAAGTCTACTTTCTCTTCCACATGACAAGTTACACATCTTTCCAGGTCTTTCCTTTTTAAAGAGAACCTTGCCCTGGTTTTTTATATGCACCATGTGACACCGTTCACAGACTTTTGTCATCCTGATCCATTTACTCAGGTATTATGTTTTGAATGCCTGGTTCTCCAGAAAGAAAAGCCAGAGCCAAAGCTTATGTATATGTTTTCTTTTTTATTGGAGAATATGGTCTATGGAGCAGGAGTGAGGGATGTGGGGGCCAAGTGGAGAAAGAGGGAGAGCCAATAAAAGATGCATTTTCAGGTTGGCCACCGCTCAGGGTGACAGGGTCCATTCATTGAATAGCAGGGCCAGAGGAGCTGTATGAAATGTGTCTCAGAACTGTCTTTTTTCCAAGGGAAGAATTGGCTCCCATTTCCCATTGGTCAGAAGGTTGCATAGTGGGGTTGCACGTGCGTGAGCAGGGGAGTCCCCCACAACTTTACCACTTTCTCAGTGGAGAAGCCCTGGGAAGGAAGCAAAAGGCAGAAGGCTGGGAGCTAAAACAGGTGCTGACAGGTGTACCTGTAGGAAGCTGATCTGGTCCTATGATAGTGGCTGAGATAAGAGACAGGTAGTCCTAAGAGAATCAGAAATGGGCACAGGAAGTGTCTGATGCATCTGCTGTCCACAAGGCTCCCTGCTGGTCTCTGGATGTGTTGCAGTCTCTCTATATCCCTTTCAAGAGCTGGTACTCATAATTAAATAAGCTCTCCAAATAACTTCTGTCCAGAGAAGATTTTAGGGCAGACAGGAAGGAAAGAGTGATGGCTGTGTTAAACAGATTTAACCTATCACAAATATTGGCACATACGCTCTCCCGCATTCTTCAAATGCACGTTGCTGCTAGTGAGGTTCAGCAGCAAGCACCCAGGATTTGGCAGATCCTGTGCTAGGTGCTGGAGGGTGGGGAGCATCCTGATGAATATGGGATAATCTTGACATTAATGAGGGCTCAGCCTAGTTGGAGACTTAAAAAGTAGCCAAATAATTATAATAAAATGGTATGGACTACAAGAGAGATGCCTGCAGGATGGAGAAATGGTCCAGAGATAAATGTCAGGTGGAGGGGTCAGAGAAACCTTCAGAGAGGATGTGAAGCTTACAGAGGATTCTGAGGTACTCTGACTCCTCGATATGTGTGCCTAGATGGAGAGGCAGAGCATATGAGGGATCCACTGTGCTCAGACCGAGGCACAACCTGAATTACCAGCAACATTGAACAGCCCGAGGATTCCTGACAAATCAGCTGTGAAACCACTAGATGCTCCTTATGCTGGAAGCTGCATTCAATGCATTTTAGTTTAAACAAATATTCCTAGCTTAGAAATTACAAATACATTAAAATGTGTATTTGAGCATTTTAAGCCATTGTCCCATCTCTTAGGAATCATCTTTCCCATATGAATCGCTGTTTCATATTTTTCTTACGTACTAAAAGAGACCTTGATTGCAAAAGGTTAAATTGAAGATGAAGTAGGGTATTTTATTCCTCTTCTTCCCTTGGCAAGAATACCGCAGAGCCTTTGTAAACAAAGCCAGAATGCAGGCAGTCTAGGAGCGGATTCAGCTGAAAAAAGTATACTTTTTTTTTTTTTTAACATGGTGAATTGAAGAATAGTTCAGGAAAATAAGGAGCAGGTGGCTGCCGCAGCCTGCGGGGCAGAAAGCCTGGTATAAAGGCAAAGAATGCCTCCTAATCAGGGGGCTCTCGGGCTGTCACGTGGTCCCGCGTATCACTTTAGACCTTGGACAGGGGGAAGCTCTGAGCCTCTGGGTCCTCTGCCCCCCCAGGCCTGGGCCTCCTGGACTAACATATGGGAAGAATTTAGAGACAAGGGAAAAGCCCAGAAATCAAATGTTGAGAGAAATTATGTGGCTAACAGCTGGAATTCATGAAGTTTTATATTAAGTGAAGGATTGATAGCAAGAAATCCAAAATACCCTTTCCCAAAAGAAAGACAAATTAATAGCTTGAGGACAAAAAAGGCTTCCCAAGATTCTTGACTTCTCTTTAAATATAACTGTAATACTTATGTTTGCTTTTATGAGGGATAGCTATGGTTATATTTGTTATGAATCTAGAATTATTGAATTTAAGGATGAATATATTGAGATGCCCTAAATGCCAAAAAATGAATCTAAAATTGGGCTGCATGTCCATTTTAATTTCGTCATTATTGAGGTATGTTAATGTTAAATAATAATTTATGAAGATTTTTCACGTAAGTTCTCTTATTTCATCCTTTCCCTACACACCAATAAGTAAGTATTTTATAACCTTCCTCTGCTTAAGAGAAAACGGTTGCTCAAAGAGATTAATTTGCCCAAGATCACACTGTGGCAGGTGAGAATTTAAACTCAAGTCTTCTGCTCCCAGCACCCATGGGCATATTCACTGCACTGGGGTTTGTAACCTGGATGAGCTTCCGAATGAGTCCTGGAGCTTTTTAAATCGACCAGTTCTTGGAGTGGGCTTTAGAATCTACATAATTAAGAAATATCTGAAGTGATTCTGATGATCAACCTGGTTTAGGACCCACTGTGTTAAGGTAAACAGAATATCATTCTCTCATCAATCAGTACAAATTCTTCTTTACCCTGGGGATGTAGGCAAGTGGGTATTTTGAAGGCTAACAGAGCCACACCTGGGAAGCATTAGAATCCACCTAACTATGCAGCCTGCCACAATGTGGGATTAGCTGGTTCGGCTTGATTACTAGTGTCTGGAACCATGTTATGAGAAACAGCTAGATCATAACAACACAAAGAAAAGTTTCCCAACCTTTTCCTAGGCAATGATATACTTGTAAAAAGTGTTGGGACACATCAAGGGGCTGCCAGTGTCAAAGATGTAGAGGCACAGGTTAGGAGCCCTGAGCATACTTACACCAGCAAATGGATCCAAATCAAAATTGGAGGAACCAGGGAGACTACCATCAAAATATAACATGCTTAATCTTTCAGTTTCTGGATGGGTTGAGTGGTGTAGTAAAGATGAAAAGCAGCCAAGTTCCTAACAGAGGCCAGGTTACTTCTTCTTTGATAATTGTTAACACAGAATGGTGATTTACATGCTTTGATATTTGATGGGCCTGGTTTTGAATCCCAGCTGTATCACTTAGTGACCTTGGGTAAATCACTTATCTTCTTTGAGAATCAGTTTCCCTGTACATGTAAGAAGGGTAGTACTACTTTCATCATAGAGTATTAAAAGGCTTAAAATAAATAAAATGTATAAAGTTGTTACTCCAGTGCCTGTAAATAGCAAGCACCATTTAAGTGGCAGTGTTATTTCTGTCACTTACATCCAAGTAATCTTAAAATTTAGTCAGTAAAGGATATAAGAGCTTCAATGATATCTTAAACCAGGTTTCAAATGCAGGAAAATTTATTTTAATAAAAAGCAAGGAAATCAGAGAATATATGAGATCCTGTTTTAATCGAGTCCTGCTCCAGCTTTTAGAAACTTGTGGGACAAGAAGCAGCTGGGGGCAGGACAAGCATTTGAACATCAGAAACTGTATCTCCACAGTGGAGTGAGAGGACAGTGAACCCATGAATTTGAAAACAGGGGGAATGAAAGTTCCCTCTGTGCCTAGCAGGCTAGGACAAAGACGTGAAAGTCACTTTTGAGAATAACTTTAAGCGGAATCAGCAAAACTAGACTGTAACTTGGTTAACTATATTAACATATCTAAAAGAAGAACTGATCATTCAAAACTACAGTTGGCCAGCAGTGGAAGAACAGAAAATGGAAAGTCAGAGGCAGATGTTGGCAAGTGTCTTCCTAGGACCATCCAGGGAGAAGGAGCCTTAGCGCAAGGATTTGGAATTTTCCTTACCCATTGGCAAGACCATCCATTGCTGTAAGATGTCTCTCAGGCCCTCTCAGCCCAATGTAATTATACATTCAAAGCTATAACATTTATTTTGTATGGATTCTGTATATTTCATAAAATATTGTGATCATAATTTATTTCCCGATATAATTTGATTATAGAGAAAAAATATATACGTCAAACTGAGAATGTTATATTAGATTTTCTTCTTCCCCAACCCCTTAGAATTCTTAGGGGTTCCTTGAAGTCCCCTTAGAAGCCACTGAGGGAGTGGGGAAGGAGAAGAGGTAGGGATGAGGGGCTTAGCTCTTCTCCCCACACTAACTCAACTGCTCCATTTTTACTCTGTGAGTAGATTTTATCTAACTCAATGATTCACATTGATTGGTATTTGTATTAGAATATATTTGACCATAATTCTTCATAATTAGGATTTAGATTATTCTGAAGTTCAATAAAGAATTATCCATAGCCCATTATAAAAGCAGATGTGTGCATGTTCCCTGAAATACATAGTCTTAAAATAACACACATCTCACTGAATCCTTTTACACACACATATACCCACATACACAGACATGCACACACGCACAATTGGCATAGGATAGAGAGGTGGATAAGGTTTTGCTCCACTTATGTAAGTTTAAGGTTGGGGTGAAAAAGCAACTTTGAGAGCCATTTCTTTAACAAAGAATTCATGGGCTGAAAAATGATTGAAAATATTCACTCTAGATGGTTTGTAAACCTCCTAGTTGGCTATAAAATTATTTCTGGGATTCTACTTTTGAACCATTATTGAGCATCTTTTGAATATATAGAGACACAAACACATACTGGGTTACATCCATCCTCTGCTCTTTACCACAGTTACCACTACATTCATTCTTCACCCCAGTGATTCTTATTTATTTATTTTTTCTTTTATTTGAGATGGAGTCTTGTTCTGTGGCCAGGTTGAGTGCAGTGGCGCGATCTTGGCTCACTGCAACTTCCACCTCCTGAATTCAAGAGATTCTCCTGCCTCAGCCTCCCGAGTAGCTGGGACTATAGGTGCACACTACCACGCCCAGTTAATTTCTGTATTTTTAGTGGAGACGGGGTTTCACCATGTTGGCCAGGATGATCTCGACCTCTTGACCTTGTGGTACACCTGCTTCGGCCTCCCAAAGTGCTGGGATTATAGGTGTGAGCCACTGCGCTCGGCCACCCCAGTGATTCTTAACCATTGGTGTGTCCTACAATTATCTGTAGAGCTTATTGAAAACTCATAGGGTTGTCTATACCCCCGACCTCCTATCAGAGTCTTTGGAATTGGGACCCAGGCATGAGTATTTTGACAGAACTCTACAGTTGATTTTGGTGTTTACCAACAGCTGAGAACCATAGTTCTATTTTTTGCTTGTTAAGAATTGGAAAAAAGAAGAAAAGTATTCCTAATACTAAGAAAGTCTTGTGGACACACTGATTGAGCAGCAGTGCCCTAGACCCCACACAACAGGAGGCAACAACAAAATGCTATTAGGTTACAGGTGAACACATTATACATTGTGCAATGGACTTTAGCTATGCTGACAGCTACAAGGAACAACTTGATAAGCAGTAGACTTGTGTATTTGTGTTGCATGTCTAAGGTGTCATTATCATAAAGTGTCATTATCCTTAGGAATGAGAAAACCAAGATAATTCAAGTAAGTTGTCTACAGTCAAACAACTGGCAATTGGCAGAGCGAGAATTTGAATGCAGGACTGTCCGATTCTAAAGCTCGTGTCCTTTTTATATGGCATATGATGGGCCAAGATCAGATAGATAAATGGCCTTTTGGTACAGCACAAGCCCACAGACTAGTTATCCTAGTCTTGTGGCAGTGTAATTGAGAAGCTGTGACTCCTAATTGGTATTTTATAACCTAGGGTGAGTGCAGTAATATGACACTGTGTGTTAGAGCCAGAAAGGTTACCTGGATCTCAGGTGTAGGCTGGGGAGATGTGGCTGGTGAGAAAGCAGTTTTGGTAGGCACATAAGGAGTTTCAAAGAGCAGCTGCAGGCGTGGGCTTCCCAGGATGTGTCAGGAGCTCCATCACAAATAGGCTGACCAGTGCTGCTGTATGGGGGAACTGTAAGAGACATGAGAAGCTGCTCACGGAGACTCCCTAACTGATGACCTTCTTGACATAGCTTTTCCAAAAATCGATATACTTTATGCTGAATGTAGCCAAGTGTAACTGGCACACAAGCGCTCAAACTCAGCCTTCTGTTGGGCTCAGAGAAGCAGAAGTTATGACCAGAGTATCTCTAATAGTCTAGAAGGGCAACATAGTATTTTTAAAAGAACTATTTTATTGTATGTAATACTTAAATATTTGTTTATTAAATTTTATTTCTTTAATTTACAAATAATAAGTATACATATTCATGAGGTTCATAGTGATATTTGTATATATATCATGTACACAGTGATCAGAATAGGGTCATTAGCATATCCATCATCTCAAACACGTGTCATTTCTTTGTGTTTAGAACATTCGACATCCTTCTTCTAGCTATCATGGTTAACTATAGTCATCCTACAGTGATATAGAACGTTGTAATCAAATAAATTTACTTTCATTTAAAAAAAGTGTCGTAAATACTTTGAGATTAACTTTTTGTTTAAGATTAATGATTTGACTATGTGTTGGTTTGGTACAAAGAGCATTAACCTGAAAATCAGGAGACCTGAATTCTAACCCTGATTCGATTACCAAGTGGCTGCATGAACTTGTGGAAAATACTTTACTTCCATTAATTGCTTTTGCTTCATTTGTAAAACAAGAGGGTAGAATTGCTACTTAGAGAATCCCTAAATTTTCTTTTGGAGTCACAATTTTTAAATTCTTTTATCTGTTTTGTTTACTGCTATACCTCCAGCATCTAGAACCATGCCTGGAACAGAGCAGGTGCATAATATATACTTGTAGAATGAAGGAATTAAAGCAGTTCTGAGACAGAATTGGAGTTGGAATCCAAGCCTCTCTGATTTCAAAATCCATGCTCTTTGCATGATTATCCTACTGGTTGCTTAATTAACTAAAGACATTTGGATCAGAATTCCCAAGACTCTGGAAACCACAATTCTGGCCAGTTAATCTAAAGTCATTATGCCTTTTCTAAACTTCATAGGGCTCGCCCAATTCAATCCCTGACAAAGTGTGTTTGTCAGCCTTAAGTAATAATGAATCTCTGTTAATAGCATATGAGGAGGAATTGGGTAGTAGGCAGAGGGTTAGTACCACCTGGTAAACCACTAATACAAATGGATATGTGTAAGAAAGGAAATACTTGTAGGATGGAGAAGTGGTACAGAGAGAAGTATAATTTACTTTATGACAAGTGGAAGGGTCAGACAAGCCTTCAGAGATGTGGTAAGGTCTGGAAAGGATCCTGAGATGGTACACATTCCTCCCCATGTGTCCAAAATGGGGAGACAGAACACACAAGGGATCCACCTAGACTAAGAATCTGCATCTCAGGCAGAATTAGGCAGAGCTAGAATTCCCAGTTCCTAGTCACCCATGAAACCACTAGATATTCCCTTATGTTAGGAGCTTTATTTCAATGCATTCATTAAAAATACTTTTAGCTTAATTATTGCAGCCTTTTTCTATGTGTAAGTAAAGTATTACTTATGTGTATTTGGGTATTAAAAGTCATTGTTCTCTTTCTTGGGAATCATATTTTTTCATAAATCATTTTTTGGCATTGTCCTAGTACGCAAAAGGAGACCTTGATTGTAAAAGGTTAAATTGAAGATGAAGTAGAATAAACCAACTAGGGTTTCTGCTATGTAAACTTGGTGGAAGTGTTGAGTCAGCTGCCTTTACTGTTGAGTGGAATCTGCAGAGCCTGTTGCTCTGTGGCCTGAATTTTTTCCCAGTGTCTCTGGTTCCCTATTGGTTTATGGCCAATGACTAATGCTTTACCCACGAGTCATTAAACCCATTCTGCACTTTTCTGGTTCCCTAATCTTCTTGGAATTCATCCTTGTGTCCAATGGTCCAATGCTCTAGCTTGGTATTTGGATGACTGAGTGAACAGAAATGGCAATAAAAATGTATATGTGATATAACAGTTCAAAATGCAATTCCCTTTAGAGAAGTCTTATGAGCAAATAAAATTCCTCCCAAACCACTTCAAATCATTGGAAATATTTGAAGCTTTTCAGTTTCCTTTGCACCTTCATGAGAGGTCAAGAAATACAGCAAGGGTATCTGCTAGCTCTGCACACACTTACTTTGCCACAAAATTCAGACTTCCCAGGGCAACTCTACTTTTTAAGGCTCCTGATTAACTGCACTAATGTAAGAAGGCAGAAGCGTGGTTAATACAATATAGATAGCAGCTGATGAATATGCATGTGTTTGATGTTCTAGAAAACTACTTTAAAAGAACAATGAAATACTATTGATGGCTAAACTTAGGATGAGAAGAAAAGATGTCCAACTTCTTGACTACTACTCAATTCTCTGAAATCCATATCACTCTAAGAGCTGCTATTTTCACAGAAAGAGCTAGGAATGGTCCAGTAACTACGCCAGCAATGTGGCAGACTGAGTGGGAGAGAAATGGCTTACAGTGGGGAAGGAAGTGGGTATAAATAAAGCATGGGAATGTTCATCTCACAGGGGTGGGTGAGGAGTGGGGGAGGGGGGTATAGATTTACCTGCTTATGTTGACCGAGATTTAGCTTTACCCATCCAAATACAAGATCCAAAGGCTAAAGCCTGGCAGGAAGGCCACCTCAAACTCAAGTAACTGATAAGTATCCCACAGGGAGGTGGAGCACAGAGGAGGGCCCTACAGATGTGGTGTTTGGGAGTTGAGGCAGGCAATGTCCAATCATTCTCTTGTAGATGGACAGTGTAGACAGGAGGCTAATCTGTATGGCTAGGGCTGACAATGACTAGGGTAGAGTGAGACAATGGTAAGTCAGATAAGAGACTCCAAATTGTTTACAAGTAAAAGTGCTTGATGCCGATATTGGGAACCTGAATGTGAAGCTAGAGAATCATAGCACCAAATATATGGAAGCAAGAAGCCATGGGTCCAGACAGGAGGGTGACCCTGGTGTGTCCGTGAGACACAGAGTATATGACCCAACTGGATTTTTTTTTTGAGATGGAGTCTTGCTCTGTTGCCAGGCTGGAGTGCAGTGGTATGATCTCAGCTTACCACAACCTCTGACTCCATGGTTCAAGCGATTCTCCTGCCTCAGCCTCCTGAGTAGCTAGGATTACAGGCATGCACCACCACGCCCACCCAACTGGATTTTATGTGCTCTCTTTGGAGTGACATCTGGGTTTTCAGCCACACTTAAAGGGCAGGGGATATGGACAGACAAGTGATTAATTTTCTCCAGCGAAATCTGTTTTCAGGTTCCAGGGCACTATCTAGAGCATCCACATGCTGCTGCCTAAACTGAAGTCCCAGTTGCCCAGAAGGTACGTGCTCTGGGTGGATTTTTTCTGTTTGGCCTGGAGAGGTCATGGACTACTTCCTAAAATGTGCCACTAAAGAATTTAGCCTTCACTATTTTTTGACACTTGAAACAATAATTACTGCATTTCTTATATGGAACTTTATGCCACGTTTATGTTTACTAAATGAAGCTCATTACTCAAATATTTTCTCCCCACTTTCTGAGGAGAAATGATAGAATTGTATCCTTTATAAGTCTATTTCAAAAAGGAGGCTGCAAGTTGCTCCCGGGGAGGCATGGTGAAGACAGGTTCTCTACCTTTGTGGCCACAAAGCCTAAATATTAGTGAGATCCATTTCCAGAGAATGCCGACATTAATACAAAAGAGTTTAACCACCATTTACTGATATCCACCATTGGGAGAAATTAGCCTCAGGGCTTAAAGACAAAACATGCTAATGATGAAGGGGCACATAAACAAATAGAGTATATCTTTTGAGACTGAACTTGTCTGGATGACTGCAGTCCTGAGAATTTGAGGGTATGCTTAAGATCTTATGAGTTCAGGGGGTGATGTGTTTCTTGCAGGACTTCAAAAATTCAGGTCACTTCTGTTGAGTCGTGCTTAGTCATTTTGAGCTTCTACAACTAAATTGCAAAGGGAGCAGTGTTCACACATGGTGAAACCATCGATTCACTCTTTCTCCAAAGTTCTCTTTATTTGTGATTTCTCACCAGCACGTTGGTGGTTACTAATCTCCTGCTGTCAAGATCTAGTTTCACAAGTTCCCAAGCAAATCAATTTCAGGTATTGATCATTTGGCAACTGCTAATTGCTGTAGCTAAGAATTTAATTCAATGGTGAAAAAAAGGTCTATTTGTTCTATCCTTGCTATATATATATGTTTTTGTAAGAAGATGTTTCGTTTTGCTTTATTAGCTATCCATTCTTTAATGTAAAATCAGTAGGCAAAATCTTGTAAAAATGGTATGATTTATTGGCATTAAAGCTGAGGTTGCCTTCAGGCTGCATTAACTTATATATCTTTTAACATATGTGAACTTTTACTTAATTCTTCTGTTTTGTTTTAATTTATCAGCTGTCTCTATGTAAGACAGGAAGCCTATTTTTCAAATAAGATTACTTTCTTTGATATTAGGCAACCCATCTTATTCTCTCGAGCACAATTTCACAGAAATAGGAGGATATATTTTTCTTAAAAATCATCAGCTGTGTCTCCAGTTTCACAATTACTAAGGAAGTACGCCAAGGTAAAGGACAGGAAACTGATTTGTTGATGCAAATTTTGATGAAAAAAAAATCCTTCCATTGTTGGCTAATCTCTTACTAGCAGAAATCTGAAAATGTTTTCATGGGTAGAAAAGAGTAATTTTTCTTGGAAACTTATGAGATCAGCTGAGATCAGCCTTTGTTTGATGCCCAGTGAGACAAGGGACAACAGTTCAGTTCACTGGTTTGCTCCTGGGAGCAGAGGCGACTTTGTCATCACATTATTCACATGAACCCAGAGCTGCGGTAGGGGAAGAGGGAGGTTTGCTCAGGAGAAGCCAATCTTGAATGTGTAAGGGGCTGTGGATTTTAAAATACAGCTTTGTGGCCAGGTTTACTGACATCCTGAAATACAACTTTTTTTTTTGGCCTTAAGATGAAACCTAAAATATGAGGGTAAACAGTGGCTAGAGATTAAGACACCATCTCCTTTGTGAGATGACATCATCCACAGTTTGGCTAAGTAGTAATGTCTTTAGAGTTCAAAGTTTATAACTCCTACAGCCATTAGGAAATATTTTCTTGTATACATACATACTTGACATCTGGGTTTCACACTCTACTCAGCTTCTAGGGTATTGTTGAAGAGTATGTTGTCCGGTGTCATGACCACTAGATACATGTGGCTACTAAGCACTTGAACGCTCTCTGGGCTGAATTCAGATGTGCTGTAAGTATAAAATACACACTGTATTTCAAATGGAAATGGAATTTCAAAATGGAAATATATTAACATTTTTATAAAATGGAAATATATTAATATTTTAAATATTGACTACATATTAAAATAGTGATGTTTTTGCTGACCAGGTGCAGTGGCTCACGCCTGTAATCCAGGACTTTGGGAGGCTGAGACAGGTGGATTACTTGAGGTCAGGAGTTCGAGACCAGCCTAGCAAACATGGTGAAACCCTGTCTCACTAAAATACTAAAATTAGCCAGGCATGGTGGTGGGCGCCTGTAATCCTAGCTACTTGGGAGGCTGAGGCAGGAGAATCTCTTGAACTCAGGAGGCGGAGGTTGCAGTGAGCCGAGATTGTGTCATTGCACTCCAGCCTGGGCAACAGAGTGAGACTCTGTCTTAAAAAATATGTATAAATATATATTTTGGATATATCAGGTTAAAGTTAATTTCATCTTTTTATACTTATTTGGTGTTGTTTCTAGAAAATATATATGTATATATGTACATATTACACATATTTCTACTGGACAATGCTGGTTTAAGAATATTCATTGTGACAAATGATCCTTTGATATTCCATGGTGAGCTGTGAAAAGTTATTGGAACCCCAATCACCAAGTCCCGACATTCAGGGATCTTATCCCAAGTGTCTCCTCTGAGCCATAGCTCCTGACAGTATCCACTCTTCTGTCTTCTTTGCTCCATATTTGCTCTGCCCATCTTAGCTATAGCTGCTGTTCCTGTCATTGCCTTGATACAGGGCTTACTTTTGCTCCGCTCCTATCGCTGCTAAGTGGGAGAGGAAACAGGGTCACTATCTGTTACAAGTGCCTTTATTTATTTATTTAAGGAACCAAATAGTTTGACTCTGTTACAGTTTGCCTGATGCCAGACATTGCTCATTAATCTTCCTCTTTAAGTTTGTTATTTTGGTTAATTCTTGGAATAAATTCGCTTGGGGCAGGGTTGGAAAACAATACAAACATCCTCACACAGTGGACCGTGCTTAGAGAGCTTCCTGTTTGCTTTGACTTGACTCGCTGTTTGTGAATTTCTTACTCTACCACACGTTGCTGAGAAGATGAGACCCAACCATCGGGCTCCAAGGTTTAGTCATATCCTCTTCTCTAGGAGGGGACATGTCCTGACTTTCTGGAATGTGCAGATGATATCCAGCTTGGGTTTTTATTTTGAGACAAGTATTGCCTGTGGTGTTTAACTAATTGATAATGGGTAACAGTTGTCAAATAGGGATTCAAGTACAGTATCAGTTTTATACAAGGAAAGCTGACGTAGAGAATGGTGACCTGGCTTCTTATATCCCAGCTGAAACTTGCCTGTAAATCCTCAGCAGAGAAGCTAGAGAATGTTGGGTCTCCTGG
This sequence comes from Macaca thibetana thibetana, assembly GCF_024542745.1. NCBI lineage: Eukaryota > Metazoa > Chordata > Mammalia > Primates > Cercopithecidae > Macaca > Macaca thibetana. The sequence continues at coordinate 54,699,648 of NC_065588.1, forward strand.
TGGAGGAAAGGTACTGTTTGAGGCACGAGGTAGAGGCAGAGAGAGCACCAAGCATGAGAACAAGTGAGCCAAGAGAGCAAGGAGCTTGGCTGTGTAAACTTTGATGTTGCAACCTTATTCTTGGTAAACAAGGTCCTATGGATTTCAGGAGCTCCTTGACTCACCCATCAGATAAGTTATTCTTTCTTCCCCTGGGGAGGAGTGAGTGAGTAAGGGGATGGAGATAGGGAACCCAAATATTAGTTCCTGTACTCTCCTTCCTTGGAAGTAGAGAAATTTCTTCTCTCTCCAGAATGTGAGGGAGCAGAAGTAAGCAATCCTTATATCACACACTGTAGAAGTCAAATCATAGTATTAAAGATGATCAGCGCTGGCAGGGACATGAAATGCTGTCTGGTCCGACACCATCATTATAGATAAGAAAACAGCCCCACAAGAGTGCATTAACAGAGTCTGGGGGAATCTCCCCTGTAACATCTCCCATATATTAACACCTCTGGAAAAAATAGAAAAAAAAAAAAAAAAAAACAAGTTGCCAGTTTGATATAGCTTATGCCTCAGTAGAAAGTTTGTATGCATGTTTTTGTCTTTAAATATCTGCAAATTTTTAAATACAATTAACAATAAGATTGCAAATCTGGCATATGAAAGAATTTACATTTTGGTTTGGCACATTTGGTGTGGATTTACCTGCAACAGCAGAACTAATCCAATTGAAAGATTTAATACTTTCATTTCACTGCCATAAATTCACACAGACTTTGAGCAACAGATTCCAAAAGTAGTGGTGTCTGGGACTCAGATTGTGCTGTTCCTGGACAGAGAGAATTGGGCTTACAGAATATTTTAGCCAAACTCTGTGTGTTGAGTAAGTGACCTGCTGTGAAAAATATAAAAAGCACTAATACATAGGCCAGTTCTTTTTAGTGAAAAATCTGATTTAAAGAATTAATAATAAGTCTCTAAACATGAATATTTCAACTTTAAAGATGGTATACACAGTGATTAGCAAGTAGAATGGTTAGAGGCATGCACCTCTGAACTTCTGCTTCCATTTATTTGTCTACTGTAACAGTTACCACACTGAATTGTAATTATTTGTTTGCAAGCTCTTCTACTCACTAAACACCCACCAATCATCTGCCACGTGTCAGGCACCATGTTGGGCACTGGAGAAAATTAATGATCTGCATTTTGTCTATTGGCCTATATAAAGGATGTTAGTCAAGCTGATTGAAATCTTTGCATCTTCTGTTTTGTCATCTGTAAAATACTGAGTGGGGATTAACATCTCTTCAAGTCCTAAGATGTGTATGAAATAGAGGCTTTTGAGGTTTTGAAGGATGCTTGAAAAGTTTATCCTGCCATACAATCTGAGTCCTCCCTTTGCTTAAGACACTGACCCAAATCACAGTCAATGTATTTCTCTCTCATACAAAGGAAGTGGGGAGGTAAGGAGAAGAGGCTTCATGGCAGTTCCACAAGGTTATCAGGGTCCCTGGCTTAGTCATGCCCTCTCTGTAGCCATTTCTAACACAGAGCTGCTGCAGCAGAAATGCCCACCCCAAGGTGCAGGGAAGGCTGGAGCACCTAGTCTTTTAGCTGGGAGCACCACTGCCCTCAGTAAAATTGGATGCTAAGAGTAAGAAAGAAGGAAATGATGGACAATGGGATAGCCAACTATTGTCTGTAATAGAAAAATTGCACCAGACCTGTTAAACAGACAAGGAAGACTTTATTCAAGACTACTGCAGTAGGGGAGAAACTTGAGCTTATCTCTGCTACAAGAAAATGAGGGAAGATTCTTTTTTTTTTTTTTTTTTTTTTTGAGACGGAGTCTCGCTGTGTCGCCCAGGCTGGAGTGCAGTGGCCGGATCTCAGCTCACTGCAAGCTCTGCCTCCCGGGTTTACGCCATTCTCCTGCCTCAGCCTCCCGAGTAGCCGGGACTACAGGCGCCCGCCACCTCGCCCGGCTAGTTTTTTGTATTTTTTAGTAGAGACGGGGTTTCACCGTGTTAGCCAGGATGGTCTCGAACTCCTGACCTCGTGATCCACCCGTCTCGGCCTCCCAAAGTGCTGGGATTACAGGCTTGAGCCACCGCGCCCGGCCGGAAGATTCTTAAACATAGCAGTGAACTGGTGGAAAAGTACTGGAGGATGTTAGCGGGGATGTTGGTCAATGTGATTAAACCATCTGTGTTAGACTCCTACTCTCCCACAGGTACTGGGATATAGAGGCTCCATCTTTCTTGGTGATTTCATTTCAGAAGGATGGCTCCCAGGTCTTTGAGAAAGACATTCCATTCCTGGGTTACAGAACACTTATATGTCAAAGGATAAGAGAAATAATTTATAACTGCAAGTTTTCTAAAGTAAACGCTCTAAGAAAAGGGAGGTCAAGGTCTTATAGTCAGAAAGAAGCCTGTCTAAAATTTAGTCAACCTAGGAAGAATGCTAAGGCTTGGTTATGTCTCTGCCATGGAATTTGTTTATTTTTGCTGCAATTTTGTTTACAATACTAATATCTTATAAATCTTTTTTCCCCGTAAGATAAGCTTCAGCCCAAATTACTTTCTGAAGTGTCCAGAATTCTTTGCTCATAGAATCTGGGTAGATGAAATTGTACACCATGTTGGGTAGAGGAGGGTCAGGAATATAGCTCTTTGTAGGTTAATGACCACAAGCTGCAATGTTATGAACAGTCTGTGGGACTTTATGACTCTCTAGAGTCAGGTGATAGAAAGTTTCAGGTTCTCAGAGCAATTATGTCACTCACATTATGCATGTAAAACCCCATCACTGTCTGAGCCTAAGAATAGGCTGCCAAGTGCTCCTCTTTCTGGTTATTCTCAATTGAAGATTGAGCAATTCAGGTTGCTGCATGATTTGAGTCTGTTTTCTTCCCCCTAAAGGTGACAAGCTCTAATTTTATTCTTTGTAAACTTGAAAATGAAAGGTCCTGTGTGAGCTGTGTGGGAGATACAGTGTGTGCCTTTGCATTCAAGGTGAGCAGCACATAAATGTTTTCTTAATGTGCTTCAGACATGTTCGGAGACATAAAGAAGGAAATAGACCTAGCAGGTTATTGAATCCATGTCCCTTCTTTTGCATTGATTGAAACTGCCTCACTTGAGCATGCCTTTTGGAATTTTGAGCAAACTAATTTTCTATGTCCCCAGGAGCTGATACTTGTCACAATTCCATTTCAGAAAAATTTTTCTAACATGGGAGACCTCATTGTCAGGATATTTCTTTGCATCAGTTCTATCTTATATTTTCTTGGCTAGCAAGGCCAATCCACAAAGTCAGACCCCATCATAGAGCTGAGGTAGGAGAACAAAACCCAGAGGATAACTGGGTTACCTTAGGATTTTACTCTATCAAGTTATATTTCAAGAGATGTGATTTAACACTTAATATGTCTCCAAATCCATGTAATAAGAAATTAAATTATATTTTGACTGCATTTGCTATTTTTAATTTTTCGTGTCTAGTATTTTCCCAATAGAATATCTGAAATATTTTGATTACTTTCTACTACACACTCTATTATTTTCTGCATTAAAAACCCAAACAATGTTAAGTCATTTCAATTTAATTTAATTCATATATATATGAATATATACATATACATATATATATATAGATAGATAGATAGATAGATAGATAGATACCTAGGTACCATGAGAATTCCTGCTTTCAAAGATTCAAAAAGTTGAGGATGGTATAATATTCTAAGTTAATAGAGCACAAAACAGACACAATAGATTTTAGGATAAATTTTTACTGAAAGTTGAAAACACTCAAATGTCAATACTGAAATGGTTTTACAGTCAAACTTCTAGAAGGCTAAGTGATGGGGAGGGAATATTTTTTATGTGCTGTGGAAGAAACGATATGGTGGGTATATTTTCATCCAATAGGGGAATCTGTTTTCTGCTTAGAAAATTGATTTTCTCTCCAAAACACCTAAATATAAATCCCCATCTTTCCGCTACACCATGGGACTGCACCATCATGAGAGAACGAGAAAGGAGTGAGGACAATACTATGACAAGAGGCAGAGAAAAAAGCCATTTTCAGGGAAATAAAGAAGGGACATAGTTGCCATTTCCAATATTACTTAATAAAATAATTCTCTTTTTACAAGTGCCATTGACAAAGATTGCATTTATCGTGCACATTGAGCAAGTGTGTAAGAAGGAATTGATATTTTTCTGTTACTGATAACATAGGCTCTGAAATGCCATTTAATAAGAAGCAAGTATTTCTGACCAGAACAATGTGGGACATATTGAAAAGCATCAGCAGAAACTGAGGAGAGAGAATAATTAAAAGGAAGACTGTATTTGTAGCATCTTCTAACAAAGATGCTAAAAACTTATATTTTCCACTATTTCCAATGTAAGGTGCTAGCAATTAATTTAATTAACACTACAGTAAACTATCTATTGTGTCTGGTTATAATGGTTTAACTAGAAGGTAAACTGCTTCTAAAGTTTTCATTTTGTGTTAATAAGTTGTTCCCTTATTCACTTATTTCTTATTATTTCTCATTCCTTCACTTGTTCATCCATCCATTCATTCATTTAATAGGTAAAAATTATAGTGTGCATCTAGTCATTATTTATTATTTCACTGTTTTCATAGAAACACAAGTATTTTTCTTTTTCTTTTTTTATCTGTACTTGGCAGATCTTTCCTGATTGTTCTAGTGAAGACTCTGATAGTCAAAAGTTAGAAAACATGGAAGGCTACACCCCTTAACAGAATTCTGGGTTAACAAATGGGTACTACAGGGTACGCTGGCAAGGCTGCAAGCGAACAAACATTTCAAGTACTTTTATTTATTCATTTCCAATGATCATATCTACTGCTAATCAGAAACATGACAATAATGGCTGGATCTGAAAAAGTAACCAGACACTATAATTTTTTTAAAATTATTATTATTATACTTTAAGTTCTAGGGTACATGTGCATAGCATGCAGGTTTGTTACATATGTATACTTGTGCCATGTTGGTGTGCTGTACCCATCAACTCGTCAGCACCCATCAACTCGTCATTTATATCAGGTATAACTCCCAATGCAATCCCTCCCCCCTCCCCATGATAGGCCCTGGTGTGTGATGTTCCCCTTCCCGAGTCCAAGTGATCTCACTGTTCAGTTCCCACCTATGAGTGAGAACATGTGGTGTTTGGTTTTCTGTTCTTGTGATAGTCTGCTGAGAATGATGGTTTCCAGCTGCATCCATGTCCCTACAAAGGACACAAACTCATCCTTTTTTATGGCTGCATAGTATTCCATGGTGTATATGTGCCACATTTTCTTAATCCAGTCTGTCACTGATGGATATTTGGGTTGATTCCAAGTCTTTGCTATTGTGAATAGTGCCACAATAAACATACGTGTGCATGCAGACACTATAATTTTTAAAACTATCAGCCACCATAAGCATAAAGCAAAGAAAGGTTGTGTTGTAAGGAATTAAATTCAATGTGCTATTATTTCTTCAATTCAAACAAGATAATGAGAAATTTACAACAGGCATAGGCCTGAAAAGTGTTTGCCTGAATGTAATAACAGTGTCACTCTTCTCTATGGAGATAGGACGCTCTTGTTCACTCAGACAGTTGTGAACACGCTAGTCAGCTTGTTAATTGTTTTAGTCACTCTATTTAAACAATTATAACACAAAGTTCCTTAGTGAACCTTATTAGGCAAAACTCTAATAAATTAAGTAACTGTTCAATATGGAGTAAAAATCACATCCTCATAATGTGTTAAAAATGAATCGATTCAGTCAACTCAGTAAATTACTTTTTATTTGATGTGGAGCAGATTATTTGATTAATAGAATCTTTTGCTTTTCCGCCATAGTTTGATTTGGCTTTTTTGGCGGCTGGAGCAGAGACTGACCCACGTTGCCTTTGGAAAAAGGAGAATTTATTTTAAAGATACCTGGGGAGCTGTCAGCTGAGTAGCTCTGGCTGTCACTGCTGACTGACTTCTTCCCATCCTTCCCTTCCCACATCCTCCAGAGAGCAAATCAAATTGCTCCAGCTCGTCTTTTCCCAGCAGGCCATAAGCAAACCCATGGATGTGTTGACTTTGAGTATCCTGTCCAGTCAACTCTGCTCGGGTGCTTGAGAGGGAGGGAAGACAGGACCACATCATGGGCAGAGCACTGGTTCTTTAGCAGAGATTGTGAATGGGCAGCTGGTCTTAGAAGGGGCTTCTCATGTTTGTTCAGTGTGGCACCCAGCAGCATCTAGTTGACAGGGCAAGAATGGGCAAACTTAACCATGTTTGTGTGTGTCAAAACAGTCTCCATTATCTAGTTAGTTTTTTTCTATATTTTATAACAATATTATCATGTTTATCATTATAAAATTGAAGTATCTTTATTAAATACATTTGGAAACTAAAGAAAAGTGCAAATAATACTCTTATTGGATTTTAAAATTGCATCTTAAAGAAGTTTAATCCATTCACATTTATTGTCACGAATGATAGGCTTGTATCACTATAATTTTATTTTACACTTTTTACATTTTATGCTTACTTTACATTTATTTTTGCTATATGGAATATTTTTCTTTGCTCCCCTCAGTAATTTAAAACATTTAACCCTATTTTTATTCAGTATAGTTAATGTATATGTAGCCCAGTGTCTCTGGGTTTTGGGGTATGCACTGTGAAGAAGTACCCACCTGTAACTGTTGCTTCTTGAGTCCTTGTTTCAAAAAGTCGGCCAGCCACAGTGGCTTACACCTGTAATCCCAGCACTTTGTTGGGCTGAGGCGGGCGGATCACGAGGTCAGGAGATTGAAACCATCTTGGCTAACATGGTGAAACCCCATCTTTACTAAAAATACAAAAAATTAGCCCAGCGTGGTGGCGGGCGCCTGTAGTCCCAGCTACTCTGGAGGATGGGGCAGGAGAATGGCGTGAACCCGGGAGGAGGAGCTTGCAGTGAACTGAGATTGCGCCACTGCACTCCAGCCTGGGCAACAGAAAGAGACTCCGTATTAAAAAAAAAAAAAAAAAAAAGTTCCAGGAAGGGTCCAGCGATGCCTGAGTTGGATGAACTTTGGCAAACTCTCTTCATTACTATACTAAAATCTCTGTACAGAAGACTTTTTATAAATATATTCGTCATTTTCTATACATATGATGTATGTAGAGGCATAATCAATGCCTTCACTGCCTTTATGCCACCCTTACATACAACAACTCAGCTAATCAGCCCATTAAAAGACCTGTTTCCACCTTTGTTCAAGGAGACAATGCTTTGAGAACAATTCCAATATCCTCTTTACTTGTTGCAAGAAATAAAATCCCTTTGTTAGATCCTCCTTGGTGGTGGCCATCAGACTGTCTCCCAACAAGTGATTAAATCCACCCTCGTGTGTATAACGTAGATACCATTAATTACAATATATTGAAATCAGTTTTTCTCTCATTTAGTATTATTTTATTTCCTTCTTTCTACCTTTGTTTTCTAGGTTTTCTTGATATAATACGGTATATTAGATGCAGATTTTTATTTTACACTTTTATTTTGATATCATGGCTCTTTCATTTAAAGAAATATTTTTGAAAGATGTATTACATTTTATGATACTATTATCTACAATTATTTATGTATAACTCTATATTTAAATAACCTGACTACAATTGTATTTTAAAAATACCACAACACATCAATTTTGGAGATTTTTTTTTTTTTTTTTTTTGAGATGGAGCCTCGCTCTTGTAACCCAGGCTGGAGTGCAGTGGCACGACCTCAGCTCACTGCAACCTCTGCCTCCTTAGTTCAAGCAATTCTCCTGCGTTAGCCTCCTGAGTAGCCAGGATTACAGGCACCTGCCACCATGCCCAGCTAATTTTTGAATTTTTAATAGAGACGGGGTTTCACCATCTTGGCCATGCTGGTCTTGAACTCCCGACATCATGATCCACCCACCTCTGCCTCCCAAAGTGTTGGGATTACAGGTGTGAGCCATGGTGCCTGGCACTTTTTGAGATTTTTATTTTTCTTTTAGAAGCAATTATTTTTGGAAACAGTACATGGATGTTATACAGTCTATGCTTTTTATTCTTATATTAATCAACTATTTGCATGTCTGCTGTCTGTCACTTGACTGTAAGTTCCTTGGAGGGCAAGACTGTGTATTACTCACTACTGTATCATTCCACTAGTGTTTAGCACAGTACTTGGCTAAATCTAAGTATTTAAATATTTGCCCGATAAATTAAAACAACTTGTTATATTGTTCCTCTTCTATTTTGCTTTCTTCCATGTGTAGTGGACCTTTGCTTTTCCTTTTCTTGCTAGTACCCCTTTTTGATTTGGGTATCCACTTGTTATGGTTTCGTTTGTGTCCTCCCACAAATCTCATGTCCGAATTGTAATCCTCAGTGTTAGAGGAGGGGCCTGGTGGGAGGTGACTGGATCATGGGGGCAGACTTTCTCCTTGCTGTTCTCATGATAGTGAGTGAATTCTCATGAGATCCAGTTGTTTAAAAGTGTGTAGCACCTCCCACTTTGCTGTCTTTCTCCTACTCCAGCCATGTAGGACATGTCTGCCTCCCTTTCACCTTCTGCCATGGTTGTAAGTTTCCTGAGGCCTCCCCAGCCATGTTTCCTGTACAGCCTGCTGAACTGTGAGTCCATTAAGCCTCTTTTCTTTATAAATTACCCAAGTAGTTCTTTATAGCAATGCAAGAACGAACTAACACACCAGCCTTCCCCTGGTGGCCTGCATGCATCTGGAGAAGGTGATCCTATCCTTGCTTCTGGATTAGGCCCTGACTGTTTCAGGCTAAGCATCACACTCTATAACCTGGCCACAATGTTTGGTTAAGGAATGAACAAGAGCCCCAGCCTGGACCAACTGCAGTGAATCTCAGGATTCTTCCTTGGAAATCTGAGACAGAGATGCCCTTTCTTTTGGGTAAGATATGGGCAACATGTGGAATTTGTTGTCAGTGATATTGCAACCACTGAGGGGGTAGCTTTCATGGGGGACAGATAGTCTGCACTTAGAAATATACCCTCTACATATTACAGAACAATATAACAATTAATGTTGGTAATGATGACCCTAGGTCAAGAATAAAATATTAAACTATAACTTAATATTAACTATGACTTCATATTTTAATAAAATATTAAAACTGTGACCATGAGCATGAAGTAGACATTGTGAAAGGCAGAGAGCATAGAGACAGAGTTTGGGTTTCCTTGTGGACATTTTTATGCTGCTGGCTCAAATTAACCTCAAATCCACTTTACCCCTAGACTATCCAGGGTTGGGAACCAATACATTCCTTTATTGTTTTAGCTTGTTTGTGTTGGATTTCTTTCAATTGCACCCAAAATCCTTATAAATGATGCACTATATTTTCAGCCTATTTGATCACATAAGCATTTTGGCAGTCTGCTTCATTAATTTTTCTCCTTGCCTAATTCTTTTTTTTTTTTTTTTTTTTTTTTTTTTTTTTTTTTTTTGAGACGGAGTCTCATTCTGCTGCCCAGGCTGGAATGCAGTGGCCAGATCTCAGCTCACTGCAAGCTCCGCCTCCTGGGTTCACGCCATTCTCCTGCCTCAGCCTCCCGAGTAGCTGGGACTACAGGCGCCTGCCACCTCGCCCGGCTAGTTTTTGTATTTTTTTTTAGTAGAGACGGGGTTTCACCGTGTCAGCCAGGATGGTCTCGATCTCCTGACCTCGTGATCCGCCCGTCTCGGCCTCCCAAAGTGCTGGGATTACAGGCTTGAGCCACCGCGCCCGGCTACCTTGCCTAATTCTTTACCCTGTTTTAGTTTAAATTGTTTCTTGGCCAGGCGTGGTGGTTCACGCCTGTAGTCCCAGCACTTTGGGAGGCAGAGGTGGGTGGATCACGAGGTCAGGAGTTTGAGACCAGCCTAGCCAACATGGCAAAACCCTGTCTCTACTAAAAATACAAAAAAAAAAAAAAAAAAAAAATAGCCTTGCATAGTGGCAGGCACCTGTAATCCCAACTACTGAGGAGGCTGAGGCAGGAGAATCTCTTGAACCCAGGAGGTGGAGGTTGCAGTGAGCAGAGATCGTGCCATTGCACTCCAGCCTGGATGACAAGAGCAAGACTCCATCTCAAAAAATATTTTTTTTTTCTCTTCAGCTTTCTAGTTCGTATTTTTTAGTGCTGATCAATTGTTTATAACCGCATAGGATCACCAAATGACCAGAGATCAGTTATTCCTGCTCCCTTATTTTTAGATAATAAAGGTAAACATAATGAGGCTAGATGATACATGCTAGATTATGCAGTCATAGTTTTAATATTTTATTCATGAATTTGAGTCGTCATTATCAACATTAAGTATTAGATTGTCCTGTAATGTGTAGGGTAGATTGTTAAATGCAGACTATTTGCCCCCACTAATGGAAGTGTTTTTCTAAATGGCTTTCCATCTGTCTTTTCCAGTTAGTTGTTGCCTTTTTGCTGCTGCTTTTGGGAGTTCTTTGATCATTCTTGTTGCCTCTAATCTTCTATCTACTGTATGATAGGAAAGGAATGGGAGTCACTAAAGTTAATCATGCTTTGTAAGCTGATAACCTCAACTTTATACACAATACTAAATCCGTTCACTAAGGGGTGAATTAATAACTCTAATGTGACATAGATAACCACTGAAGCTGTTTTCACCAATGCTCTTTAGTCTTTTTTCTTTTCACTTGCTTCTGGCTTTTGGTCATATGGGGTGCAGTTATTGACAGTATAGAAAAGATAAGTTTTTTAAGAAAAAGAGAGAAAAGAGAAAGATTAGGAAGTGTTAGTACTCTTATAATTTTTGAAGGGTTGTTGTGTGTTAAATGTTACCAAACCTCATAAGTAAAACAGGTGAACCTGAGTTAAATGATATCTTTTGTAAATTGTGGTTCTGGTTAATTGAATTTTACAGCTTACTGAAGTGGTATTCTGAAAATCCTTCATCTTCTTAAGATCTTTCCTTAATATGTTGTCCATTTAACTTTCATAATAGATATCACATATGAAAGAAAATAATATTTTTCCTCATAAATTTGCATCTTTCAAGGACTCCTTCTGCATGACACTAAGTGAAACCCTGGAGGGCAAGGGTTTTGAACTGTGCTGTGGTTTTGACACTGCTAGTTGGCATGTGTCAGACACCATTCCTGCCTGCTGCTATCTTATTCTACTCTCCTTTGGGGCACATAGACAGATTCTACTTTCTGCCACCTTATGATTAGGCATGGCTAGGTGCATTCTCTGATTGAGGAAATAGAAACAGAAGTGATGTATGTCACTCTAAGTCAAAGCCTTTAATTGTCAGGCTTGAGTATTCCTTCTGTGGTAATTATAGAAGCATGTGTCAAGATGGAGACTCTGCAGCATGGGTGGATAAGGCATACACTTTTATTATTTTAAGCCACTAAGATTTTGAGATTTTTGATACCACAGCATATCCCAGTCTTCGGAAGGCCCTAGGTGATCCACAGGGCAGAAGTGGCAGAGCTCTGGAATTAACTCCTTTCCCCCACCCTTCCCCTTAACTGGAATAGCTCCCCTTCTTTTTTTAAATTTTATTTGACAAAATCCTTTCTATTTCTTAAAAAAAGGTTAAAAACCACCCATGTAGGAGTTTGACCTGAATGTTCTTTGGACCCTAGGATTTACCGATTTTAAAACATTTGCTCCTTAAGTTTTCTTGTGATTTGCTTCTCTCATAAAAATAGAATGCAGCCACAATTTAATTTATTGAAGGTTTCATCATATTGTGCTTTTCCCTAATGCTATACCCAAGCTGTGCTTATCAATTGACATGCCTGATGATTGTATGTGGTTTATGAAATGAGGTTCACTGGTTGATAATATATATTATAAAGCACAGCAGTGAGACATATTAAATATATAATAGATAGTGAGAGTATTTTGTTAATAGTAGCTTATCATTTCATATTACTTTATCATTTAAGACCTCAATCACTGTTCATACTGCCCTTCATTTAAGCCAAGCATTTAGTATGCTAGTAGAATTTGGACTGAACAATATTATTAGAATTCATTTTTGAAAAATACTTTTTGTGAGTCTTTTCTCTAGGACTTGAGCATAAAATTCCTAAAAATAGAACCTAGTCATATATTAGTGTATATTTAAAAACACACAAGCTTATTGTCAGATGCAGACAATTTTGACTACTCAAATGAAGGGTAAGAGACACCTGGATTATACCAAAAAATGGATAATTCTCAAATCATTTTAAAGTAACACAGTGATCGATAAAAATGCTGAAGGAAGGTACTCTTGGTTAATTAAAGTTTTTGCTTGATAAAAGGTTTAAAGAAACAGTTGTTTTTATTTTGAACGTTTTAAAAATGCTTCTTGATTTAACAAGTAGAGTGTCATGTCCAATATTTAATCTTTGAAGACTGAAAATCTTGCATCACTTTGGATGTCATTAATCTGTAGAGAGAGGATCTTGCTCTGTTGCCCAAGCTGGTCTTGAACTTCTGGACACAGGCAATCCTCCTACCTTGGCCTCTTAAAGGGTTGAGATTACAGGGGTGAGCCACCATGGCTGACCTGGGTATCATTAATCTGAACATGAATGGTCAATGTAAAAACAGAGAATGTGGAGGAAATTGGGTTGAAGTTGCACAGTTTGAGAATGTACTCTTTAACGTATTGGTTTAAAAAACTAAATTTCTCCTGTGAGTGTACTTACTGCTTTTGTGCTTAAAGCAATTGCTGGGGCAGACTGTGGGACTGGCAAATGAAACAAAACTGGTAAGTGAAGGATCATCCAGTTGGGTTTTAGTTAAATGAAATTTTATATCATCTGCCTCTGTTATACAGATGCAAACATCCCTCTTTCACTTTCCTCACTCCTAATCCTGAGCAGTGGTCAAGTTGTCCCTTACGTTGAGAGTTTGAGCTGGGCAGTGGTGGGGAGAGAAGTTAAGGGAGCAATTATTTGGAAGTAAGCAATTTATGTTTTTAAATACACACAGTCTGCTTCCTAGTTGCAGCCCTCACAGAGTTAGGCGGTCTGACTGAGCTCCTCTAGCTGCAGCATAAGTGGGTGGTTTGGGAAGAGACTGCTCATCTAGTGCATTTTCAGAGTAAGCATGTTGCCAGATCTCATGTTCCAGCTTCCCCAAGAGAAACCCCAAAGAAATGATATAGCGAAGGATTCTAAAATAAACGTTCAAATTAATGCTCCTAGGCTTGAGTTGTAATTCGGACTCACTTCCATCATTATTATGTCTCCCAAGCATTTGGTTTTGAAGAATACCTGGCAAAGAGTTATCCTGCAGTCGTGTTGCCTTATTGAATGCAGTGTAGACTGAATCTACACCCTTTCTGTCTGCTTGTTCTGTATCATTGTGACTGTTGTCCAGCTTCTTGATCTTGTGTATTACTAGCACGTTTCTTGAGTGAATTCATTGGTTCTGACAGGATCCATATTTTCGATCTCTACATGTCCACATGGCATTAAATCTAACTGTGGGAAATGTTATCATCACACTACGGTTATTATATTGACAAGCACATTTCCCTGAGTAGTCAGTCATGGAAATGGAGAGATTACTCATTTTCTGAAATACATGATGGTTATGAAGAGGGCAGTATAGGCTAATGGAAAGAGCTCTAGATGGATGATCATGATTCTTATTATGACAGAAAACCATTAATTAAATGCCTTTTTCCTTGTGTTACTGTTCTAATCTCCACATAAAGGGTTGTATGCAGAATTTATTTTTTCTTTGTAAATTTGCAAACTACATACAACACAAATATTTATAGATATCAGGAAAAATGTCATTTCATTAATACATGTTACAAAAATATAATTGCATAGAGCTGAGGATTTCTTTTGGGAGGGGTGAGAAATGATGGGATAGGAGATGGGGGGAGACAAGGTTGGAACGTATTTTAGAAGAGAACCCAGAAAAGTGGCCATCAGGACTCTGTCTCCACTAGGTGAGCTGTGGGGAAGCAGCCAGGCCTTTTCTGGAGAATGCAGAAGGCTTGGCTTTTTAAATGAATGAAATGGAGTAAGGGGTGTGTACAGAAACACATTCTTAGTACCTGTTTTGTGAGTTCGCTTTTGTTCTGTGTGCATTAGGTATTTATGTTGCTCTTCACTAGAAGACCCGATCTAAATTTATTGGAACAAATGAAGAAATGTAGTCCAGTGACTCAGTGATTCAGGTCTTCCTAGGTTGATGGGAGGTGAAGGGACCTGGAGTTAGGAGGAACTCAAGTTCCCATTGAGAAAAGGTTGCTGTCTTTGGTTTGGAGCAGGCAGAAGGAGCAGAAGAGCAGAAAATGTGTTTTAAAATTGTCAATCAGCAAAGTGTCAATGCAGGAATGGGTACCCTTCTAAACAATGGCCAGCCACATATTGTTAGATAGTTAATGGAAGGTCTCCCCCTCCCCCACATGGCCTCTGAGAAGGTGCGGAGGAAGTCTGCATAGTTTTTCAGGAATAACCTCAGGGAACACAGAAGCGCCCCTACACTGAAGGGAGTCTTGAACCCAAGGCCTTTGTCCTTCAGAAAAGACGGAACAAAGATTGGATTAAGTTCCGCAGTCATTAAAATCAATTTACATTAATATGCTAAGCATACGAGCTATACCTTTGTTATTTTGTTTCTTTAAACTTTCCTTTAAGTGTTATGCTTTCATGATAGCATATAATTAGTTTTCTATAAATATAGATTTATCATTAAATAATGAATTATACCTAAATTTGTAATTACAAAAGTGTCTTCTAGCTGATCCTGGTGCTCTACAAATAGCTGTTTGGTCCTAGTTCTTACTAGAGGGGATGCATGCTGGAGACTTGACCCAGGGTTTCCTGAGCACATGTCCCAGACGGGAGAAGAGGAGTGCTGCTTGAGGCTCTTGTTTCTTAGAATGGATGGAGAGAATGGAATGGTGGATACAGAGCCTCTTAGCTCAAATAAAAGAGTTAGACGTAAATTTTGACACCTACCAGGGAAAGGGGAAAGCATTTCATCCTCAGTTTTTAAAACGTCTAGAATTTTTTTTAAAGTTCCTGTTTCCTGATCACCTTTCAAGCAAGTGTCATATGATGTTATGTCTGAAAAAGTAGTTGTGTCCCTAGGAAAATGGAGTTTAGAAATATCGAAGAAAGATGATTCTTTTGGCCCATCTTTCTCAGGCGTAGGGGACTTAAGATACGTCTCTGAATGAAATCTCATGCCATCTTTATGGCCATCCTGTCCTTTCCTGTCCTTTGTAGCTGTCTTCACCATCCTCTGGGTCATAGATGTCAGGGGTTTAATCTTATAATCACTGCAAAGAAGAAATGTGGTTAGAAATCCTCCCAGGGTAGAATCTGCACAAGGCCAGTGCCTGTTTGATGAATAAGGAGCTGAGGCTGCCACTGCCCACTTCCCATCTCCTCTATGCCAGCCTCACCCCAGAGAAACATTGGCCATTATTTCCCCAGATTAAATTCATACTAAACTCTGGTGGGGGTTTAAGAAGGTTTCAAGTATGTATTCCAGAGCAGTATAGTGCCAGAAATTTGCGAATTGTTTTTCTTTAGCCAACACATTTCTTTGTCCAAGGAATAGGATAGAAACTCCCATCTCCCTTGTGCCCTGGCTTCAGCAATTTTCTCCGTAATTGGTCCCATGTTTCCCAGCAAGCTTATATTTCAGCCCATCCTTTCTTGGTATCTTTGTGCACCCTCCACTACCACCCTACAATATGCTTCCTTTCTCCAAAGGATAACTGTCCTGCCCTCAGTTCCTTTTTTCTGTCTTGTAAACTCTGTCTCCTTAGGCTTTGACTGAGTATAAATGGATTCATTTGGTTACGCTTTTATTTTTACTATAATTTTTGGGTTTTCTTGTTCTGCAGAGGGACAGGGAGAAACTCTGGGCTTGTAGTTGAGCTGAATAAGAAGTAGTGCTTTAAGTCCAGTTAACTCCTTACCAGTGGTGTGGCAGGTCTTCATTCACCTACAGTTAAATACATGATGTGGTGAGAATTTATCTTATGGACATTGCATGGTCTGGTCTATAGAAGGGATGCATATTCCCGCTGTGACTCTGAGCCTTCTTTCTAAATAATAAATCTGACCTTATTAAATTAAAGCATATTTTCCCCTCCTGACCTGGCTTTCATTAGAAAGGCTTCCCATAGGTTTTACAGAAAATGTCCCAGCTGGAGCCATCTAGACAATGGTGCCCCATACTCCAATAGATTTTCCTCTTACACATTAGCTTCTCCTCTGTTATCAGGGATGGGGATTTTTATTCCATCTCTCTACAAAGAAAAAGTCTGCAAGCCCTCAGTCTTGGGAGTGATCAGATCTTTCTGGCATGCTGATATGCATCCTGATTGAGTGTTTAGGGTACATTCTTAGAACAGTTCTTCTTTTGTTGACAAAGGGAAATTGAGACTGAAGCAATGACATAAGCTGTCAAGAACAAAGGAAGAATGTTGTATGAATTTTTTTGACTTGTCATTTCTTTGTGGCTGGATATATTTGATCTGGGAGGAAATATGTATGGTTGGATACTATATTAGGGTTATAAATTATGTAATTAATTTTATAAAGTGAGATTGATACTATGAATATACATTCATCAAAAATATTAGGAAGTAAAAGACTAAGAAAAAAATGTGAACATATTTTTAACTAGATCTTTAAACTAAAGGTCAGCATTATAGCTTCCTTCCAGCTCTGTATCTCTCTCATGCATGTTTCTTTTCAAAGCTGGCATCTTGTTCAGATCAGCTCCACAGGATACAGGGAGCAAGAGCATGTACATGTGCGGACACACACACACACACACACACACACAGACGCACACACACACCCCCCACCATCACCGTAAAATAGTATAATAGTGAAATGTTTTTCTCTGTATCTGAACTGCTTTCTTCTCTTTGAATTTTTATTTCATACATTTCATCTTGCTTATATAATCCAAAGGGAAATAGTCTATAGCCTATTTCCTATGAACAAATGCTGAAATGATTAAAATCTGACTGACTTCACTAGCATATGCAAAGTTATTTCTGATGACAACTGCAATAGACGCTCTATTGATGGGACTAAATTGACTTTAATTTTTGTGTGATGAATGAATCCTATACTGGGCTATGTAGTCAATTTGGTTAGACTTTATTGCTTTAGTTAAATTTTCAAAAAGGAAAGCTTAAGCATGCACGTCAGTCAAGGGGCTTCGAATTGGTGTATACATTAGAGGGTGGGAATTTACTTCTCCCTGCTTCTATAGGGGGAAAGATAATCAATTACTCCATGTGTATATTTATGAAATCAGAATGCTGGTTACCAGCCAAGGTGTTTCTTTTTCAAAAACTGCAGAGAAGGCTTGTGATGAAAGCCAAAACCTTTTGAAAAGAGGCGTTGGATATGTCTCCTTCTATGAATAAGAATAAAAGAAGATTTCCCCCTAAGCCTGCAAGACTAAAGATAACACATCTCATTCCAATAATAGTCTCTCCCTTTTTTAGGTACTGTAAAAACAACAACAAATAATTTGGAGGAGCTTAACTTCAAATACAATTAATATCTTGAGCAAGTTGATTTTGGGAACAATGCTGAGCTCAGGGTGGCTTCCTAGAGGAAATCTTGACCAGTTTCAGACCTGAGTGGTGAATGGGAATCAACTAGTCCAAGACAGGTGAAGCACAGTGCACAGAGAGAAGCCACTCAAGGCAGGAGGTAAGGGCTTAGCAGTGAGTACAGCTCCTCTTGCCCAATGTCTTCCCCATATTAAGAGTTCAGTAGACATTCAAATGACTGGTTCCTTTCATAAAGTGAAACCAAGGTTGGTAGCTGTTGGGGATGGCATTTGTTTCTTTGATATAAAGAGGTGATTGCTGAAAGGATGGAAGAAGGGTAGACAGGGAATAAAAGAAACTTACGATTTACTTCACTTACTTCACAGAATCTGGCAGAAGCATAACCGAAGTGAATTCATAGCTTTGCATAAAGCTTACTCTAGAAGGAGTGATGAATAAATGAATACGGTATTCATTTTTAAACATTATTTTGTGGCCTATTATCAACTGAATATAATTCCTATAAAAAATGGAGAGTAAAATTTATCTTTTGGATCTAGATTTGGATATACTAGGGCTGTCTTTATGAAACTGTTGCAAAAAAGGAAGACAGGGAAGAAGACAGAAAATGCTAAAGCTAGAAGAGGAAAGAGTTTAAAGCTAGAAGAGGAAAGAGTTTTAGGGAAGTGAGAAATGAGAAAGACAAACATTTAATGCCGTACTGACAGACACAAACAACATACAAAAATTCTACTTATTTTAAGAGTATATACCCTCAAAAGTGAAAAAACACTAATTCTCAGATGACAAAGCTGTCTTGAATACATAATGCTAGTTATTTGGTATAATTGTTTTTAGTTAGCAGTTAAATGAATATCATAAAATGGATATAAAAAATACTATCTATTTTCTGAAGTTTCTGTATCTAAAAAAGAAAAATATAGAAATAATGGATTTGGGAATATCTGTAAGGGATGAGCAATTAAGAGAGTTTTGTTACTGCAAGACAAGGACAGTAACAAAGAACAGTCTCACACATTTGATGAAATATTTAGCCGTGTCTTCCACACTCAGGAACCATAAGCCATTAAAACAACCCCATTATGCTCCTAAGAGCCACTTGCATTCTAGCTAATAGAATACCTTAAGCCAAAGTAAATTAGAACATTGAAGTAGCTTTTCTCACCAAATGACACAAAGACATTACTGTTTTTGAAATGAGAACAGAAAGGCTATGGCATAACTTCTACTGAGTCACAAGGAAGAATTCTTGGAATCCCTACTTCCTTTGCCTTCTTTCAGCCAGGCATAGCTGGAATGACTGAATAATTCTTTGTAAGACTTAAAAATACAGTTGTAATAGCATTACCTAAATAGGGAAGAAACCGCCTTTATATGCATTATCTACCAGTGAGATAATTTTCACTCAAATTTACATCCAGTACTTCACCAGCCACCTTTTCAATATTCTTCACAAAATGCACATACATATTGGTTATTTTTAATAGTGGAAATATTTCTATAATCGTGAATTTTCAGTATCACCAATTTGCACAGTTGAATCATTTTTTCAATGAGTACAGGGTACTATTGGAGAAGGAAATTAGTTGGATTTATTCCAGTTTGGCGATTAGGTAGATATTTGCTTTAGAACAGGTTGTTGGGGATATTGGCAAGAAAGTGGACGAGTGGTAGACTATGGAGTCTAAGTTGAATATGGAAGGTTGTACACACATTTATTACCTTACAATTTCTGTGGATCAGGAGTTGGACATGGCTTAGCTAAGCCTACTCTTTAGGGTCTCACAAATGTGACAATTGTAACAAATGTGTCAGTTGGACTGCCTTTTCATCTGGAGGCATAAATGGGGAAGCAACCACTTCCAAACTCACTCAGATTGTTGGCAGAATTCATTTCCTTGCAGTTTTAGGATTGAGAGCCCCAGCTTCTTGAAGGATGTCAGCTGGAGGCCATCTTTACTTCCTAAAGTTGGTGTGTGGTTCCTAGAGGCTACCTACAGTTCCTAAAATCTACCCATAGTTCCTAGTGGCAACCCGTGGTTCCTGGTATCCTTCCCACCATGGGCTTTCCCAACATGGTCAATTAGTTCATCAAGCCAGCAAGGAGTTTCTAGAGGGAGTCTGCTGGCAAGATGGAGTCTTATATAACTTAAAGTAACTAAGGAAGTAGCCTCTCATCATCTTTACCATATGTTATTGGTTAAAAGAAAGGCACATAATTCCTGCCCACACTCAAGGGGAGGCGACTACACAGAGGCATGAATACCAGGAGGTAGGGATCTTGGGTCGCCATCTTAGAGACTGTTTGTTACAATATGTAAATGCCAAAAGATCAACTGATTTTTTTTTTTTTTTTTGCCCTTGTTCAGAGGCAAAAATGATTGATCCTTATGGGCTGGAGTATTGTGTTGATTGTTAATATATGGGGATTGGTGAGATTTGATATAGGAGAATAGGGAGCTCTGGAGAGGAAGTGGGGACAGGAATGCTAGTGATTTAGAAGTCTGTTAGACATTGATCCTGCTGGAGTGGAGTTATTTTAACTAATTTCTGTTAAAAAAAAAAAAAAAAGAAGCATAAATTCATAAGTCTTTGACCCTATCTCTGACTTGCTATTTTAGGCAGGCTCCATTGTAAAACAAACAAAACCAGTGTGTGTCTGTGTGTATGCATGTGTGTGTGTGCAGTTTTCTCCTCTTTTACTGAGAGGATTAGTTAGAAAATTTGATCTGAAATAGAACATAAAATGTTTATTTTTATAATCTTGATTTTAACTGCATAATACATGAATAGTAATATGGCAGGCTTTTAGAATCTAACTCTATAAACCGTGGATTTTATGGTTCAAAAGAATAATGCAGATTTGAAAAAACACAGAAGAAAGTTTCAAATGCAGGTCCTCTGTTCATTACATTCTTTTGTCCTTAAGGTCTGACATACTCTCAGATCTATTTACAAGCTGTAATGTTTGCCCAAAAGAGTGGTTGTCTCTAAGAAAAATAGACCACTTAATTGTTAGTAGGCCACTTAATTGTTAGCCGTCCCCTCTTTTTCATACTGTATTAAATATCAACCTGGCATGGGTCTGTATGGCAGAATCTGAAAAACTGAGCTTTACTTCGTATTAATATTTTCCTTAAATGTTTAAGTGAATTTGGTAATATTTCTCAAATTTAATTCTTCTGCTGGTTCCCTCTCTATTTCCAGACCATGATTTCCCCCACCTTGGGTGTAATTCTTGCTCCTTCTGGAATGAAAGAAGACACTGAACTATGGTTACAAGTGATGACTTTGGTCAGATCTACTGACTGGATGATTGACTCATGGGTTTGAGTCTTGACATTACTTACTATTAGCTAGATGACACTGAGCAAGCTACTTAAACTCTCTGGGTCTCAGGCTCCTCATCTGCAAAAAACGTTGTTGTGAATGTACAATGTGATTTAAACATTGATAAATTTCGGTATATAATAAATGCTCAATGATAGCTATTACAATCCTATATTTGAGGTTAATTATTCTCTACCCTTAGCCATCAGCTAATTTTGTGATCTTTCCTCTATATGAAGTAAAAATATTGGCACTTGGCTTATGTCTCTTGTTCATGTCTTGGAAGTATCTTTTATAATTTGTGTCCTATTTATAGACAATTTAGTGGCATAGTCTCAGAATTTTTTACTCTTTCCAGCTCTGGCAACCTCAAACATCATCAAAGTTCAGGCACTGACACTGTGACCATCTAATAAACCTTGTCAGCACAAGAAATTCATATCCTTCAAAAGTTCTTAAGCATCAATATTCCATTTGCAGATTACAACCTCAACTTCTTCTAGCTTTCTCATGTCCTCACTCCTAGGAAAATCATGATTTGACGTTAATCTTTGAATTCTTCTTTATCTTCACTTATTGACTTTTTTTTCCCAGTACTTAATCTGGATTCCATGCATCAGCCCAATAACTCTTTTACTAACATTCATCCTGTTACCTGCATTTTGTGTGTGTGGATTTGAGCTCAATGCCACAATTTACGTTCTCTGCTCCTTTAGCGGTGCTGCTCCATGCTGCTGAAGAAAATCTTACTGCCATGTGAACAGAATCTGGACACACACTTGGTCTCCAACCTCACTAGGACCTTCACGCTTCATCATTTCCCTCTTCCATGTTTCTCCTCAGGCAATACAAATCATTACTAAAGGTTTCAAGTCATATATCTGCCCATATCTCCTAATTCTCTGCAGAGTATGTCTTTTGCCACTTTCACAAGAAAAGCAAGGTAATTAGTTGTGAAATAACTTGAACTCTCCACTCACCACTTACAGAATTGCCCCATTTGTATCTATTTTTCCTTCTTTCAGTGTCAGAGGATAGATGATGTGACCTTCTCTCCATGTGTAGTCAGTACTCCGATCCCCTCCCACCCCAAGTGTAAGCTTGTGCACGCAGTGAACCCCTGCATGCATGTACCGACTTGCTTTTAATTCTATCGCTTCCTTCTCCCCCAGAATGTTGCTATATTATTTCCCTGTTTCGAACTCTATATTTCTACTTTTTCTCATCTCATAATCCATCCTAAAAAATAGAATCTTCCAGGCATTTAAAAGCAGTGCAATGTAATTAGAGTGACAGGCTGCATTGGAAAGCAAAAGGTCCAAGTTGGAAAAGCAATGCCAGGCTCAAGGACAGAAGGTGAGGT
Source organism: Macaca thibetana thibetana (assembly GCF_024542745.1). NCBI lineage: Eukaryota > Metazoa > Chordata > Mammalia > Primates > Cercopithecidae > Macaca > Macaca thibetana. The sequence continues at coordinate 54,721,953 of NC_065588.1, forward strand.
GAATGGAATATAGGAGAACATGAGTTCTGAGGACAAAAGCCTGGATGATAGGACAGATATGGGCCATAGCTGGGCTGACAGACTACCTCAAAAACTCACGCACATGCCGACCATAAGAAGCTTACAGTTGCTATTGGCAACATGAAAAGTCACATCTTTCCTCCATCAGTGTTACAAGAATAGTGAAAAAAGCCACAGTATAGCCAGGCTTTAGAGCTGTTTCTCCTGAGCACTGTTTGGCTCATGTAAGCCCAGTCTCTAAATTCAACCATGTGAGTGAAAACCACTTGAATATGTTTTATGCACAAAGTCATCCAAAGAATGATATCTAGGTGGCGCTTAGTTGCGGAATATAAAACCTTAACTCAACATTAGATGGCTACATAAGCTCTATATTCTATATAGACACGTAATAGTACAGTAGTTTATGGAATCTAAATTGTGAATGGAGTAGGGGGAGGCAAAATTATGAAGCAACTTGCTCATACACTTCAATATTCTGAACCTAATAATTTAACAAGTGTTTTCAAGAGCTTCAGGAATCATTTGTTATTTTCATACAAGCTTTCTTAAATTCCTAAGATCCTTATCCCCATGATAATTTGAAAGTAGAGTGCAAAGGAATAACAACAAGTAGATTGAGATTAAAGCTGTAAAAATGCCAGCATATAAGAGCTCCTTTTTCTGTGGTTGTAGGTGTGTTATGTAGTGAAGCAGTGGTTCCCTAAGTGTGGTCCCTGGATGAGAAGTGTCAGCATCACCTGGGAAAATTTTGGAAATGCAATTTCTTGTGTCTTACACCAGACCTATCAAATCAGGTTCTCTGGGAGTGCAGTCCTGTAAATCTGTATTTCAACAAGTCCTCCAGGAGACTCTGATGCATCTCAAGTTTGAGAACCACTGGCTTTAGAGGATTGGAGCAGCACTCTATATGGATACATTTGCAACTACTTAAATGACTTACCAAAGGAATGCTAGAAAATGGCATTTGGCTTTATGAACAGGTACTTGGAAGAGAAATTTATCTAATCCTGATAAAATTTATAATATATTAATGGGGCAGAAATATTATTCCAAATGATAAAATTGTGATATTTGAAAAGAAAATAGATCTTTATAGCCTGAAATTATAGATTAACAAGCTGAGATTTGATAAGGAATAGAGGCAAATTCCCATATTTAGCTACAAAACCCCAAATGTATGTGTATCAGGTGGGAGAAAAATGTCCTGAAACCTTTAGTTGACTACACATTCAATATGAATCAATGATATTATGTGGCTACAACCAATTATCATAGTATTCACTCATTTATTTGTTTATTTATTCAATAATTATTTGGTGAGTGCCTACCATTAACCAGGTGCTGTACTGGTCACTAAGAACACAAGGATGAGTAAAGCAGACATGGTCTTCTCATTTAAAGGAACTTACATTCTCGTGAGTAGTAAAATAAAAACCAGGAAACAAATCTATAAAATACTTTTAGTTACTGTTAAGTGTTAATAAGAACAGCAAGAGTGATGAAGACCATACTGTTCTTTATTGTATGTATCACCCAACCCCATGCCTATGGAACTGTGCTCAGCTTAGGTGAGTCACACTTCTGGAGAATTAGACAGATGAGAGAAAGGTTAGCGCAGTGGGTTTCAAACTTGAGCATGCATGAGGAACACCTGGAGGGCTTTTTAAAAATCTGGATTGCTGAATCCTAAGCCCCACAGTTTCTCATTCAATTGGTTTGACTTGGGACCCCAAAACTTACTTTCTAACAAGTTCCCAAAGGTAATGATGCTGTTGCTGGTTTGGGAGCCACTGGTTTAGACCTGGTTAAGGCTGGGGAGGACCAGGACCTGGGATTGCTTTGCTCAGAGAAGAGGAAACTTCAATAAGACATGATAGTTGTTTTGAATTATTTGTAGGAATGATATGTATAAAAATAGGTTAAGTTTATTCTTTGTAGTCTGAAAAGTAGGATGTAGATTATTTGGAAGAAGGAGGGAGACAGAGTGTAGAAACATAAATAACTTTTAGTCTTAGAGCCGATTTAAAACGAGATAGCTACCTCAGAAGGAACGAATTCTACCAGAGACATTGAAGTGTAGCACTGGTGAGGACTCATTGGGGATGCTACGTGGACAGAAGAGGCAGAGAAAGCCCATCTACAGATACTAGGGCAATAGAGGGGAGTGGAGGCAGAGAGGAAAAATTGCCCAAATTGCCAGTAACTTCTCGTTTTTTGATTCTAGTCTTTCTTGAAGCCCAGGCGTTTTTGCCTTTGAGTCCTGTGGGGTCATTTCTGTAACCCTAAAAAAAATTCTCTATTTCTGTTTAAGCTAATTTCTTGTTCTCATTTTCTAACAAGGAATTTAGTAATGAGAATGTCTGTTGGAATTAGAAACATGGAGCTCATTGGTCGTATTTGCCAGTGTAATTTCAGGGCTGCTTTTGGAGTACACATTAAATTATGGTGAAGAGTAAATGAGAGGTAAAGAAGTAGAGGAATCAAGAGTGGTCTAGAAAGTGCGGCTCAAAGCAAGAGGGAATTTTGGAGTCCAAATATTTTTTTTTTCAAAGATAAGAATGACTAGAGCAACTGTATACTTTGAGGGAAAACAGACAATTGAATGGGAGAGAGAGAGCAGGTAATAATCGGAGTAATTTGAGGTAGAAATAAAACAGAATGAGATTAAAACCCAAAGAAAGAAGTTAGTTTTGAACTAGAGGAGGAACATCTCATCTTCTGAGGAGACAAAGCAAGAAAGGAAGCTTGGCCTTAAATGAAGGTAGTGGTGAGACAGGGGGCAAGAAGTTGAAATTCACATGAAGCGTGAAGTGAGATAATTTCCTGAGGGAGGGCTGGGATTGCGGAGGGGAGAGTAGGAAGCTTAAGGAGACAATGAAGTTTGAAGCATCACTTCAAGAAGTAGAAAAGGGATTTGACCAAAGACAGAAGAAGGGGTTATGGAGCAGGAAGGGGAGCCCAGATAAGACCCTTGAGTTAGAGTGATAGCAATTGGAAAATTGTGTGATATTTGCCAGTGTGATCAGAAGCTCAGGGAAAGTCTAGATGTGGAGACAAACTCCAGGGAGTGTGAAGGGAAGACAGCGATGCAAGGAAGTTGAGAGAACTGTTTTTTTTTAAAGTTATTTGATGGAGGCCAGGCATGGTGGCTCATGCCTATAATCCCAACACTTTGGGAGGCTGAGGTGGGCAGATTACTTGATGCCAGGAGTTCGAGACCAGCCTGGCCAACATGGCAAAACCCCCTTCTCTACTAAAAATGTATATATTAGCCAGGTGTGGTGGTGCACGCCTGTAGTTCCAGGTACTTGGGAGGCTGAGGGTCCATGGGGAATATCTTTACCAACCTCTTTAAGGGTGTTTTTGGCAGAAAAGAAACGCTTGTCCTCATGATGGGCCTGGATGCTGCAGGCAAGATGATGATTCTGTATAAGCTGATGCTGGGTGAGATTGTGACCACCACTCCCATCACAGGCTTCAGTGCAGACCCATGGAGTCTAAGAACATCAGCTTCACTGTGTGGTACACGGCAGGCCAGCACAAGATCTGGCCTCTGTGGTGCCACTACTTCCAGAACACATAAGGCCTGATCTTTATGGAGGACAGTAGTGACAGAGAGCACATGAACAAGGTCCATGAGGAGCTCATGAGGATGTTGGCTCAGGATGAGCTCTGGAATGCGGTCCCCCTGGTGTTCACTAACAAGTAGGCCCTCCTCAACACCATGAACACCACTGAGATCACAGACAAGCTGGGGCTGCATTCCCTGCTCCACAGGAACTGGTACATTCAGGCCACCTGTGGCGCCCGTGGTGACCAGCTCCATGAAGGACTGGACTGGCTGTCCCGTCAGCTCCAGAACTAGAAGTGAATGTGACACCCTTCTCCATCTCCCTCCTCCTCTTAAAATGTCTGCTTTACTCCCATGTGGCAAACAACTCTGTGCTATGAGTGCCAGAAACTGCCTTTGTGGTTTGGTTTATTGTGTGCATTGCACTGTGCTGTAAATGTGGCAGATGAAGCCTGTGGCCAGGCGTTTCATTAAACGTAAATAGATTTTGTTTCCGACAAGACAGTTTCTGGCAGTCACGTGCAAGATTACTCAGTGTTTTTTTTTTGTTTGTTTGTTTTTTTATTGTAAAGAGTAAAATCAATGCAGTGCTGGTCAGTGCTGAGAGGGGATGTAGGCCCATGGACACCTGGTCTCCGGGAGTCACTGTGTTGGGATTACTGGATGCACCCCTGGTTTTAGAGCTGTGTTGAGATCCATTTTTGTAGTTGGTTTCAAGCCTGAACTCAGCCATTTTTAAAATTGTTAAAAATCTAACTTGAGAACACTTGAACACACAGAAGGGAGACCCTGCCCAGTGTGGGTTTGCAGTTATGGCCTGGATGCTAGCCACCAGCTTGGCTGTTCCCCTCAGGAATGTGAGGTGGTGGCATGTCAGACCACATCAATTCTGCATGATTGCAATAGAGATCCCTGTGACTCACCTGTCCTTGGGTCACTTTGCATCCCATAGCCTTGTGCTTGTCCCTGTGCTTCCATGGCTCCTAAGGGCTGGGCTAGGAGCCCATTGCCAGTCCACTCTCCGCTAGACTGCTCAGCTGCCCATCCACCTGCCCACAGCAAGCTCAGGGGACACAGGCCCCACTTGTCCCTTGGTAAGCATGTGGCCAGAGTAGGCTCATTGCCTCCAGCACTGACACTCTCTCAGACATATTGGTGGGATGTCTTTGGCCTCACCAGCAGGAGTGTGCATGAGCCAGGCAGGCCATGCTTCTAAACCTGCAGACCCTTGGAAGTACCCTATCTCCGTGTATGACATAGCTTTCTCTCCCTTAGCTTGCAAGAGTCCAATTTGCTATCAAAAAAAGATGACCTCTACTTCTTCTTTTGTATTTTGATAAACACTGCAGAAGCTGGGGCTGTTCAATTATCTTGGGTAAAACCTCAGAACTGGTCTGTTTGATGTCAGAGAACCTTACTTGTTTCAATACACAATTAATAAAAGAAAATAAAAATAATCGCTGTTCAAAATAGATTTCTCCTCTGTCATCGCAGATACACTGAAGCTGCAATTATGACATAGTTACCCTTTGCAAAATTGCTTAAAAACTTACTTTCTCCTCATTGAAATGAATGGGAGTCTTCATGGCTGAGTATGCTGTCAGTGTAGTTTCTGAACAGCTGCTAGAAGCAGACTGGACATCTTGGACCCACTCAGGACACCAGATGCCCTGCATTAGGGGACTCCTTAGGACTGTTTAAAGCATGGAATTGAGAGGAAGTTTTAACTCAACAGCAGAGGAAGTTTTAGTGTGGTCAAAGAGGCCACTAAAAATACTTTGTATGTACTAGTTTCCTGTGGCTTCTGTGACAAATTACTACAAATGCAGGAGCTTAAAACAACACAAGATTTAATCTTTTAAAGTTTTGGAGGCCAAAAGTTGAAAACCAAGGTATTTTCAGGACTGTGCTCCTTCTGCAGGCTTCAGGGCAGAATCTGTTTCCTTCCCTATTTCAGTTTCTAAAGGTCACCTGCATTGTTCGAGTATGGCCTCTTCCTTTCCTATTCCTTACCTCCAATCTTTTGCTTCTGTCATATCTTCTATTGAGTCTGATCTTTCTGCCTAGCTCTAATAAGGACCCTTGTGATTCCATTAGTGATACCTGGATAATCTAGGATCATCTGTTTCCTTCCTTCCTTCCTTCCTTCCTTCCTTCCTTCCTTCCTTCCTTCCTTCCTTCCTTCCTTCCTTCCTTCCTTCCTTCCCTCCTTCCCTCCTTCCCTCCTTCCCTCCTTCCTTCCCTCCTTCCCTCCCTCCCTCCTTTCTTTCTCTCTCTTTCTTTCTTTCTTTCTTTCTTTCTTTCTTTCTTTCTTTCTTTCTTTCTTTCTTTCTTTCTTTCTTTCTTTCTTTCTTTCTTTCTTTCTTTCTTTCTTTCTTTCTTTCTGTCTCTCTCTCTCTCTCTCTCTCTCTCTCTCTCTCTCTCTTTCTTTCTTTCTTTCTTCTTTCTTTCTAATTTTAGGTTTTGGGGTACATGTGCAGGTTTGTTATACAGATAAACTGGTGTCACAGGAGTTTGTTCTGTAAATGATTTCATCACCCAGGTACTAGACCTAGTGCCCAACAGTTGTTTTTTTCTGTTTCTCTCCCTTCTCCCAAACTCTACCCTCCAGTAGGCCCCTATGTCTGTTGTTCCCCTCTTGATGTCCATTTGATCTCATTATTTAGCTCCCACTTGTAAGTCACAACATGTGGCATTTGGTTTTCTGTTTCTGTGTCAGTTTGCTGAGGATAATGGCCTCCAGCTCCATCCATGTTCCTGCAAAGGACATGATCTTGATCTTTTTATGGCTGCATAGTATTCCACGGTATATATGTACCACATTTTCTTTAATATGTCATTAATGGGCATTTAGGTTGATTCTGTGTGTTTGCTATTGTGACTAGTGCTCCAGTGAACATATGTGTACATGTGTCTTTATGGTAGAACAATTTATATTCCTTTGGGTATACACCCAGTAATGGGATTGCTGGGCTGAATGGTAGTTCTGTTTTTAGCTCTTTGAGGAATCACCACACTGCTTTCCACAATGGCTGAAATAATTTACACTCTCACCAACAGTGTGTAAGTGTTCGCTTTTCTTCACAACCTTGCCAGCATCTGTTATGTTTTGACTTTTTAGTAATAGCCATTTTGACTGGTGTGAGATGGTATCTCATTGTGGTTTTGCTTTGCCTTTCTCTAATTATGAGTGATACTGAGCTTTTTTTCCCCACATGTTTGTTGACCCTATTTATGTCTTCTTCTAAAAGCTGTCTGTTCATGTCCTTTGACCACTTTTTAATGGGGTTGTTTTTTTCTTGTAAATTTATTTAAATCCCTTATAGATGCTGGATATTAGACTTTTGCCAAATGCATAGTTTCCAAATACTTTCTCCCAATCTGTAAGTTGTCTGTTTACTCTGTTAATGGTTTCTTTTGCTATGCAGAAGCTCTTAAATTTAATTATATCCCATTTGTCAATTTTTGCTTTTGCTATGATTGCTTTTGGGATCTTCCTCATGAAATCCTTGCTAGTTCCTATGGTATTGCATAGGTTGTCTTCCAGGGTTTTTACAGTTTTGGGTTTTACATTTAAGTCTTTAATCCATCTTGAGCTGATTTTTGTATATGGTGTAAGGAAGGGGTCCAGTTTCATCTTCTGAATATGGCTAGTCAAATATCCCAGCAACATTTATTGAATAGGCAGTCCTTTTCTCATTGGTTGTTTTTGTCAGCTTTGTCGAAGATCAGGTGGTTGTAGGTGTGCAGCCTTATTTGTGGGCTCTCTAGTCTGTTCCATTGGTCTATGTGTCTATTTTTGTACTAGTATTATGCTGTTTGGATTACTGTAGCCCTGTAGTATGGAAGTCAGGTAACATGATACCTCCAGCTTTGTTCTTTTGGCTTAGGATTGCCTTGGCTATTCAAACTTTTTTTTTTTTTTGGTTCCATATGAATTTTAAAATATTTTTTTCTAGTTTTGTGAAGAATGTCATTGGTAGTTTGATAGGAATAGGATCAAATCTGTAAACTGCTTCGGGTAGTATGGCTATGTTAACAATATTGATTATTTCTATCCATGAGCATGGAATGTTTTTCCATTGGTTTGCATCGTCTCTGATTTATTTGAGCAGCATTTTATAATTCGCATTGTAGGGATCTTTCACCTCCCTGGTTAGCTGTATTCCTGGGTATTTTATTCTTTTTGTGGCAATTGTGAATGGGTTTGCATTCCTGATTTGGCTCTTGGCTTGGCTGTTGTTGGTCTATAGGAATGCTAGTGATTTTTGTACATGGATTTTCTATCCTGAAACTTTGCTGAGATTGTTTAACAGTGGAAGGAGCTTTTGGGCTATGACTACGGGGTTTTCTAGATATAGAATCATGCTGTCCGCAAACAGGGATAGTTTGACTTCCTCTTTTCCTATTTGGATGCCCTTTATTTCCTTCTCTTGCCTGATTACTCTGGTCAGAACTTCCAATACTATGTTGAATGGAAGTGGTGAGAGAGGGCATCTTTGTTTTGTGCTGGTATTCAAGGGGAATGCTTCTAGCTTTTGCTCATTCAGTGTTATGTTGGCTGTAGGTTTGTTATAGATGGCTCTTATTAGTTTTGGGGTATGTTCCTTCAATACCTAGTTTATTGAGAGTTTTTAACATAAAGGGATGTTGAATTTTATCGAAAGTCTTTTCTGCATCTATTGAGATCATGTGATTTTTCTCTTTCATTCTGTTTATATGATGAATCACATTCATTGATTTGCATATGTTGAACCAGCCTTGCATCCCAGGCATAAAGCCTACTTGACTGTGGTGGATTAGTTTTTTGACGTGCTGCTGGATTTGGTTTGCAAGTATTTTGTTTAGGATCTTTACATCAATGTTTATCAAGGATATTGGCCTGAAGTTTTCATTTATTTTTATGTCTCTGACAGCTTTTGGTATCAGGGTGATGCTGGCCTCAAAGAATGACTTGGGGAGGAGTCCTTCCTCTTCAATGTTTTGGAATAGTTTCAGTAGGAATGGTAGCAGCTCTTCTTTTTACATTTAGTAGAATTAAACAATTCTATGCAAAAAGAGCAAAGTTGGAAGCATCACGTTACCTGATTTCAAATTTTACTACAAGGCTATAGTAATCCAAACAGCATGGTACTGGTATAAAAATAGACACATAGATCAACAGAACAGAATAGAGAATAGAAATAAAGCCACATAGCTATAACCACCTGATCTTTGGCAAGTTGATAGAGATATACAATGGGGAAAGGACACCCTATTCAATAAATGGTGCTGGGAAAATTGGATAGCTATATGCAGAAGAAGAAAATTTGATTCCTATCTCTTAACATATACAAAAGCTAACTCAAGATAGATTAAGTACTTAAATATAAGACCTGAAATTATAAAAATTCTAGAAGAAAACTTAGGGAAAACTCTTCAGGACATTGACCTATGCACAGAATAATTGACTAAGACCTTAAAAGCAAATGTGACAAACCCACAAATAGACAAATGGGATTTAATTAAAGTAAAAAGCTTCTGCACAGCAAAATAAATGATCAATAAACATCTAACTTACACAATGGGAGAAAATATTTGGAAACTGTGCTTCTGACAAAGGACTAAATATTCAGAATCTACAACAAACTCAAACAACTAAACAAGAAAAAAAGAAATAACCTCATTAAAAAGTGGGCAAAGGACATGAACAGAAAATTCTCAACAGAACAACAAACATGAAAAAATACTGAACATCACTTATTATCAGAGAAATGCAAACTAAAACCACAATAAGAGACCATCTCACACCAGTCACAGTGGCTATTCCTAAAAACTAAAGAAAAAAAAACCCAACAGATATTGATAAGGATGCAGAGAGAAGAGAATGCTTATACACTGTTGATGGGAATATAAAGTAGCACAATCACCATAGAAAACAGTACGGAAATTTCTCAAAGAACAAAAACTACCTTCTGATTCAGCAATCCTACTACAGGGCATATATGAAAAGGGAAAGAAATTATTATATCAAAAAGATATTGGCACTTGTATGTTTATTGCAGCACTATTCACAATGGTAAAGATATGGAATCAGCCTAAGTGTCCATCAGTGGAGGACTGGATAAAGAAAATGTGGTATCTATGTACCCTGGAATACTACTCAGCCATAAAAAAGAATAAAATCATGTCTTTTGCAGCAACATGAGTGGAGCTGGAGATCATTATCCTAAGTGAAATAACTCAGAAACAGAAAATCAAATACCACTTATAAGTGGGAGCTAAACAATGGGTACACCTGGACATGGACATATAGATGGAAATATTAAACACTGGAGGCTCCAAAAGGGATGAGGGTGAGAAGAGGGTGAGAGTTGAAAAATTACCTTTTGGATACAATGTTCATTGCTTGTGTGATGAGAACACTAGAATCCCAAATTCCACCATACACAATATAACAATGTTCATTATTTGTGTGATGAGAACGCTAGAATCCCAAATTCCACCATACACAATATAACAATGTTCATTATTCATGTGATGAGTACATTAGAAGCCCAAACTTCGCCATACACAATATATCCACATAACAAACCTGTACACATGTACCTCCTGAATCTATAAATTTTAAAAAACAAAACATAATTTGCATAATTTCAGAGTATTCTATTGTTTGAATATGCATACTTTATTTTTTATATTAACATTTTATTGAGTGATTGATTGCTAGAGACAGAATCTCACTATTTTCCCCAAGCTGGTCTCAAACTCCTGGCCTCAAGCAATACTCCTGCCTCTGCCTCTGAAAGTGCTGGGATTACCAGCACGAACCACCATGCCCAACCCTAAAATTTCATTCACGGGCATCTTCAATACTGTTAAATGAGTTTAAAAACTGGACAAAAATGTTTTAAAAAGGAATGAATATTTTAAATCACATATTAATAGTGTAAATAGTCATCTGGAAGCATTGCATGTGTTCATGCTTCTTCCATGGTTTATGAGAATGCCTGATTCCATATATTCTCATGAGTATTGAATAATGTCATGCTTTTAAAAATCTTTTCCAATTAGATATTTAAAAATTGACTTCTCAATGATGAAGCATATTTTGTCCATGTTTTTTAGTCATCTTTATTTCTTCTCTGTGGAATTGTCTGCTTGGAATGGCAAAACATTTGAAGTTTTGCTATATTATAAGTATGCCTTTATGGTTTGTTTTTATCACTGCTTAAAAAAACTTATCCTAATATCAGATAAATCCTGATCTATATTTTCATTCAGTTAATTCATGATTTTACTTTTTAAATTCAACTTATTAATTTATTTCAAGTTTACTTTTCTCTAATGTCCAAGGTGGGATCTAATTTCATTTTTCTTTTCTGAAAGGTAAACTAATTGTTCTAGAAAGAACTACTGAATTACTTATCTGTATCAGTTAGGAATTTCTTTAAATAGGATAATGAAGCTGATAATGATGAAGCTTTTTGATGAAATCATAATCTCTAGCTTTTAATCAGAGTGTGTGGACCATTTATATTTAATGTTATTATTAATATGGTTGAGTTTAAATCTACTTTCTCATATTTGTTTTTTATTTGTTACACTATTTATATTACTCCTTAAAATCTTTCTTTGTTTCATATTAAGTAATTTTAAGTATTTTATTTCAACTATTGATTTATTTGCTATTCTTTTTGCTATTTTTCTTAGTGGTTGCTCTAGAGTTTAGAATATACCTTTTAAAACTTATCAGAGCCTACTATGAAATACTATTACACTACTTCACATGAAATGCAAGACTCTTACAGCAGCAAAATTTTAGTATCCCCTCCCTATTCTTTGGGCTTTTGCTGCCGTATATTTCATTTCTGCAAATGTTCCAAACTTCACGATACATTATTGTTATTTTGCTTTAAGCATAAAACAAATTAACAAATGAGAAAAAATATTTTTATTTACTTATGTATTTACCAACTCCAGCACAGGTTATTCCTTTCTGTATATATGAATTTTAATATATTATCATTTTCCTTCTACTTGTAGAACTTTCTTAACATTTGTTGTAGTGCAGGTGTGGACTCTATTTTATGAAATAAATACTGATTTAAATCAATCAATGAAATCAGTCAGTATCTTCTATTTACGAAAGTCAATCATTTTAAGAGTCTACTCTTCTTTGTAGTCTTTAGAATATTTTTAATTTTTTTCTCTGAAATTTCTTTCTATAGTTCCAAGTGTGAATTTTTCCTCTTTGTTTATTCTCAAAGTGAGATTTATTTAGTCTTGAGCTTCTCGAACATACGGCGGCTAGATGTGGGTGGAAAGGCATAGTCTTTAATTGACCATTGGCTTGGTAATATTCAAATCCCTTCATATCCGTTTCCAAGTTCTTTCATGTGCACAGTTCCCCTTTCAATTCTCATTATCCAGAAGGTATTCTTCTAGTAAAACTCCATTATACCCAGGAAGAAAACAAATCTTCTTTCTTATTTCCTAATATTCTTGTTACCTAATATTTTTAACTCTTTGATTTATGTAACACATGAAACACCACAATTCCCAATGTACACAGTTACCAAGTCTCCTCTGTGTTGGTTTCCACACACAAATCTTTACATGTGGAGGGTCTACACTTCCCAGAGACCATGTCTTATTGTAGGTTGTTTCTCTAATCTCTCAGCTACTTTTACAGAAATTATTGTCTCCAACTAAATGTTGGAAATTAGCTTTGGCTGAGAGTGAGCCAGTGATGTGTCTAACTCAATTGGACTGATATAATGCTTCTGTAAGATAAATGGGTACATTTTTATTAATACTAATGATTTGAAGACTAGATTTTACATATTCCCTCCTTGAAATTGGATACTATCATCCAAAACTAATCAATTGTTGGGGGGTCTTTAAATTGCTCTATACTTCCATCCTGCTTATTAACTTCTGTTGGTTTGAGAAATAAGCTGGAAAAGTAATTATCTCAAATAAGGAGACTTAAAGTCTGGAATATAAAGCTTAGAAGAGTAATTGGCTTTTAATGCTCTTACTTATGATCTCTAAGGCTCTATTTGGATGAAAATACCAGAGACACTTGGAAAATTATCTCTAAAAAACTTTAATGATGACTGACTTGATTCAGAAAAAATATTCACTAACCCCCACCTCATTCTCTATGTTAAATATTGAAATATAAAGTTATTGCCACTTAGTCAAATAACAAACTTGGCCATGTATGCCTGTTTCAGCTATGGTAGCTTACTTCTGCAGGGTCAAGTAGTTCTAAAAATAGACATGGGGGTATTCAGACAACATGGATTATATTTAAATCCTAGACATTAAAATTTACATGGATTTGAAACAGCATTTATTGAAAATAACATAGTAGGAAGGCTTTCTTCTTCAATATCCTCAAAGTTAATATTTTTGAATCTCATGATACAGGGCTGACTAGTTTCTGAAAAAAAAGAAAGAATAAACCTGTAATAGTAATTTATCATTCTTGACATTTTTCTTTCAGTTTAATTACTGCTGAGCAGCAGAACTGACACTTAATAAAAGTAAGAAGCATTTAAAAATCCTCATAGAAAATCCCCATGTTACAGGAGAATTGAAAAGCTATAAGATACACCTGACCACACCCATCATTTTATTTTGTCATTGAATTTCAAAGTACTCCATGTTAAAGCTTTAAAAACAATGGGACCCCAAAAGAGTAATGTGCTGATAGCCAGTAGGGCACCTGCTTCTGAGAGTCCATAATGTCTTTAATTTCTAAAGATTTTAAAAAAATCTTTCTCTCTTTTCTCCTCATTATAGTGGTATGGAACCCTGTGGCCAAAATTCAGAGGGAAGTTGCACTGTTTCCCAAGTGACTTATCTACTATCAAATATCCTGAAAACCCAAACTTTTTGTTCTCTTTTTGCTTGACTGTAAGAATGAGCCCAGAGGACAGGCCCTTAGATGAGGACAGAAAGCATAGCCTAATACAATGTAGTTTGATGGGGCCAGGAGGTACCTCTGGCCTCTGAATTCTCCCCTCTCACCTCTCCTGATGCCCAACATTCATATCTTTTGAACATTAATTTTTTTTCAGACTTTTAGAGTCTTCCATTAGACGGACCCTATTAAAGTATCATTAAGTGGTCTGACAATAAGACCCTTAGGATATAGAATAGAAATAGGAAAAAGGGAGCTACTTTAGGAAGATAAAGGAAGATAAACTCTTATATAACCCTCTATTACGCAGTGGACATCTTTCCTGAAACTTTCTCAAATGTTTTCTTATGCAATTATTCCAACAATCCTGTGACTTAGGTACAGATATGGAAACTAAAGCTCAGAGACGTCCAGTGATTTGCCTAAGGTCACACGGCTAGTTAATAGCACATGAAAGTTATCAAAGACAAGGATAAGCAAGGCATCTTCTTTCCCACAGTGTAGTACTAAGGTCAGTTTTACATAGTGAATAGTTCCTAAATCATTGCAATAAATGACAATAGCAACAATCACCTTTAAAGATCTGGAGCATTTAAATATATGTTGAATGAGACGGTAATGATCTGACTTAGTTTTCTGCTGGAAAAAAGTGAAAATCCCATTGAAACCAACCAAGATATTATAGATTAATTAGTCCTGGAAAGATAACAAAGCATTATTCTTCAGGTATAAGAAATATAAGCATCATTTACAAACTTAACACCAGAAATGACTGCATAACAAACCTATAAGCTTAGTAACATAGGATGTGGGTTAGATGTGGCAAGAAAATGACACTTAGAAGAAATAAATCAATTTCCATTAGCCAAATTTCATGGATTAAAAGAATAAGTGCACTAGATAAAAGGTAAGAGTTAATGGGATTTTGAAGCAATTCAATAACTATTTAAAAATACTCAAGCTACACAGTGTCAAAACAGTCATAAGATATGGAGGGAAAATAATCAAAAGCATAATTACTAGAATGCTGTTGGTTTCATGGAATTAAACATCATTTAAAAAGTCAAAAATATTTAGTGAGCCCCAGTTAAATGTTTAAAATTCCATTTTCTTTGACATTCCCACCTCCAAAGAAGTATCAGGAAACCTACGCATACTGAATGGCTGGGTGTTACGTAGGACTCCAAGGTGAAAGGAAGTGGTCTCTCTTTCCCCTCTAGGAGTTCACAACTGGTTGAAGTGACAGATACAAATACTTATTATGTCTTCAGAGCCAAGTGGTGTGGTAACTGTTTTAAGAGAGTTTTAGATCTAGTGCTATGGCAGGCTTGTGAGGGCGATATTAACATTGAAGGGTGCTGTTAGTGGTGTTATTTGAAGGAGAGAGAAAAATGTCCCCAAGTTACCTACAGCCTGATTCGGATAAGAAAGCTAACACCCTGGAACACAGATTTTGATTCAGCCAGACTTGTTCTGCCTGTGGGGAGACAGCCTCGAATCGGAAGCAAAACAACTCATTTTATGCTTTTTCCCCATTCTTTTATTTATTTATTTATTTATTTATTATACTTTAAGTTCTAGGGTACATGTGCACAACGTGCAGGTTTGTTACATATGTATACTTGTGCCATGTTGGTGTGCTGCACCCATCAACTCCCGCTGGCTTGTTGAGATTCTCCCAACATGATCGTATGTACTTCTATTTTAATTACAGAAGGCTGTCATGACTTCTCTTGGGCCACAATGATTTTGGTATGCTTATACCTTTTTAAAGTCATGGTGGTGGTTGAATTTATACAAAATGTTTTAAATTGCCTGGAACAAAACCAGATGTAACTTATCAGAAGAAGAAAATAATATGGAAATATACTGGTAAACAAAAGAAAAGACAAACAACCCTTCCCTCAAATTTACAAAGAAACTCATGCAGACACATCAATCGCCAATATGATGCTTCTGACCTTTCACCCGTTGAGCTATTAATGAGTTGTTTCCCTAGTTGTGGCACTATACCATGAATCATCCACATTTTATTCTCTTCATCTGCATGTTCTTAGTATCAGAGTGAATCCAGGTATGTGACTGGGAGAAAATTCTGGCTAGCCAGCTCTGAGAGAGAACATGAGGCCACCTGTCTGGACCTGCACCTGCTTTTAGATACTCATTGATTCAGTAAACTTCTAATGAGTGCCTACTATGTAGCAGGTACAGTCACAGACATGGGGGATGCACCTGCAGACAAGGCTGCCTCAGCTGCCTCCCTCTTGGAATTTACTGTGGGATTGAGAGGAAGGATTTACAAACAGGCAAGTGTGAGTTGTATTATAGCTGTATTTATGGCAGGTGCTTGATAAGGGAAATGATGGAAGTATAGAGGTGAGATCTTTAACTTACAAGTGATGTCCAAGTTGTATCCTGAGGAACACGTAGGAGTTAGCCAAGCGGAGGGCAAGAATGAGGTGGGGGAGTGTTCTAGGCAGGGGAGCAGCATGCATAAAAGCAGAGGCTAGAGGGAGCATGCTTGATGTGCACACTGAATGCAGAGCAGGAAGAGGGGAGTTCAGGAGGGGAGGCCAGAGAGGTAAGTGGAACAACATCCCTAAAGGTTTGATGTTCTTCACTGAACTCATCTACTCTAGAAGAATTCTAGAACTCGGCCTGGCGAGATGGGCATTCAATGTTTGTTTTTCTGGTCTGTGATATTTTGCTCATTACCCTACTCTCCAACCTTCCCTTTCAGGGACACAGCTGGGAACAAGGCTCAAGGCCTCTAGGCTGTATTCACGTTAGTATAAAGTCACCATCTCCACTGCTCTTACGAATCAGCTTGAGTTTTAGAATAAGGGAGTGTGTGAACTGAGAGTGTGGTTTTGTGCCTGATTCGATATATGAAAGGAGTAATTGTGCTTTAGGGGGAGTAAAGGGCTCATAGCTATGGGTTTGGAAATTTTCATTGAGTGTCTTCAGTGGAATTTCATTGAGTGGACTCATTGCCTAACTTTCCAGGAAGCTGAGATGCTTCGTGGGGAGTTAAGTTATATTTTGGTTTCCCACTGCAAGAGATGTATTGAGGCCTATGTTTTGGCTGTTTTGTTCTTGTGAGATTAGAGAGGCTGCTCTAGATATATTTCCAAACTCACCTGGGGATATTGGTGCTCTGTGAAATATTTTCTTTTCGTAGCCATGAGCATTTAAATAATAATATATATAATTAAATAATATATATAATTTAAATATATGTATATAATATATAATTTATATAGCGTATATAATATATAATTTATATAGCATATATAATATATATCTTATATAATTAAAATATATATATTATATATATATAAAAGTTTAAGTTCAAGAGTACATGTGCAGGTTTGTTACATAAGTAAACTTGTGTCACGGGGATTTGTTGTACAGATTATTTCATCACCCAGGTATTAAGCCTAGTACTTATTAGTTATTTTTCCTGATCCTCTCCCTCTTCCCACCCTCCGCCCTGCTAAAGGCCCCAGTGTTCCCCTCTATGTGTAGGAGAATCTTTAACTGACTGGAAAGCAATGAGGATGTAGTGAAGCTTCCTTATATGGATTCCACTGCGCAGAAGGGCAAAACTCTTTTGCCTTTTTGATATGTAAGGCAATGAAAAATACATTGATCCAGTTTTTTCTATTGATTTGGAGATGCCTTTTTATGAGGGGAGAGAAGCAGCTTTTCTTGACCGGCGATGAGACTGACTCTACTGTTATATTAAAAGCATCTTTCTCCAAGGTGAATACCTGTCACTGACCTGGCAGCAGGGATAGCTCTCTAACTCAAGAGGATGAAGGACAATTGAGCTTTAGGCAGTCATTGAAAGACTTGATATTTTTGAAATAGCTTGGTAGAGGGAGTGATTAAGAATGAAGAGTTCAGTAAGAAACCCTGGCTGTCATTCATTCCAGTCTCAGGACATGTATAGTGCTAGTGCAGAGTGTGCTGGTTGCTTACCCTGTATCCATTGCCCATCCTGCTTTACTCACGGATTTTTTTTTTTTTTTTTTTTTTTTTTTTTTTTAGGGCATCAATATGCCTAGCTGAAAAAAACAACAACCTACATTTCCAAATCTTTCTTGACCTAGGGGAGGTCATGTGATAAAATTTTGGCCAATGATGCATAAACTACAGTGTTTGGCTTCTGAAAACAGTTGTTTTTCTGCTACAGATGCTGTGCTTTTTTGGCTTTTTCATTCTCTCCTTCTTCATGCCTGCAATGTGGACATGATATTTGGATGCTAGGGATAATGAGTAAAAGGCCACACAAAGACAGGTCCCTGAAATCTTTGAGCTGCTGTGCTAGTGACAGCAGCTGCTATCCTCAGACTTCGTAATTAACAATAAACTTACGTGTCTAAACCATGGAAAACAGATCTCTGTTACTTGCACACAAACCCAATTCTTAACTGCCACAAATGCCTTCAGGGACGAGAGAGAAACCTGGCAGAAGATCCATCTTGGGCATGGGAGTCCCAGAGCATTCCTCCAGGACATGACTATGCAGAGGTTTGTCTGCTGACCTTGGAAGCCTTTGCTCAGGAAATACAGGAACAGTGAGAGTGCATTATGCAGACCACTGGCACAGTCTGTCCATGTGTTCACAATATGCCTTGAACATTGTCCCTTTCTCTACTTAAACCTAATTGCATGTCCCCTGAGAACTAATTTTGTTTAGATTATAGCTGACTATTCTAGGTCTATTAAATAGTGATCTGTCTAATGGACCTTGCCTTTACTCTTTTTCTTATATGCGAACAGGTGGGAGAGGAGGGATACTGAATACAATTGTGCATTTTGTTACTATTTGATTCGTTCATCAAATAATTATTTAGTGCCCACTATATACCAGGCATTGTGTTAAGTTTTGGGGATACAATGATGAACATGATAGATAGTGTCTCTGTTGTATGGTCTATACTTGGGATAATATTTTACCTTATTAAATGCTTGCTATGAGCTGGATATTGTATTGGGTACATCGTACACATTATCTGATACAATCTTCATGCCAAACCTATGAGATTAGTTATAATAGTCTTTTGGAGATTTAAAAATAAAAATGAATATCAGACTACTTTTATGAACATGTTACTATGGCTAGAAGAAGGGAGAGCTGGGATTCTACCTGACTTCAGGGTTATAATCTTAACCAATTTGGAAATCCCCAATGACTCTGTTTCCGTTAGGGAATATATGAACCCTACATGCCCTAGCACTGGCTTAATGAGTGGTAGGAATAGAGGTGGAGATGGGCACTAAGGGGGAAGTAGATGGAAAGAGGTTTCCTTTATAGAGAAGACATCATGAAGGAAGATATCAGGGTATTCGAGTGGATGCTGTGTTCAAGTCATGGCAAAGTGAGAGACATGTTGTGAGCAATGTGATGTTTGTCTCTGTCTCTGTTGCCCAGGGCAGAGCTTGGGTGTCTTTCTGCTATCCTGTGGGGTCAGTTGGAGCAAAGGCTCATTTTGTTCCTGTGGTTTCTGCAAATTTCTGCTGGAGATGTGAACCAACAGGCTAGGGTTGATGGGGAACATGGTATCCTGGAGCCTAAGAGATAGGTGAAGATTGGGACAAAGTGGTGGGTAATGCCAAAGCAAGAACAGGTCAGGAGGGCTAGCTATACAATGGATTGAGGCATTAGATACCAAGAAGAAAAGATGTGTGTTCCAGACCAGCTCTGGCTTGGTAATCAGACTGAGGACAGAAAAGGTCAGATGGCAGAATCTGGGTCAGTGTCCCATAGGGGCATAGAGCAGATTCTTACTGTCTTATTTGGAACAGCACGAGTCATTCCCAGCCAGCCCCACTTCTGAGACATCTATTCTAGGCCTTAAAGAGTTAGATCTTTTAAGGCCTTGCTGCTCTTCTAGAATGGAGCCTGCATTCTCTGTATTTTCTCAGAGACTCTCATTTTTCATGTCCTATAACATATTTAAATCTTAGGGCAAATTGGGACCTAGCCATCTGGTTTGTCCTCTAGGCTGGGTAGAAACTCTTTCACTGGAGTCCATGAATACATTTTTAAAAGAAATTTAGACACTCTCTCTCCCACCCTCAAGAATTGGGGATCTTGACCCAGATTCTGCAACCAATGACATTAATTTGTGAGCTGGATGACCACCAGAGAGCAACCTCCTGTGGCTATAGCACAGTTTTTCTCTGAGCACAGCTCACTTCCCTGGATGGAGACGGCACCTGTACTCTGATCCCAGGGGATACTACATTAATGGAGCTGATCTATTTAGCATGAGCACCACAGCAGAATCAAAGGTAAGGGTTAAAGAATGCGATCAGCCATCTGGGCACAAAGAGACTCTTTACCGTCTTTATGACTGGCTCATCAGACAGTGTTGATGTTTTTCCTTGACTTTTCTAGGAGAGAACTCACCCACCATGATGTTTTGATGATTTGGGCCATCTGTAAGAAAAGCAGCTGCTCTACTCCAAAAGGGGTATTTGAAAGAGTGATTATATGTTCCCTGTGATCCTGTGAAAATGAGGAAGGGCATATTTTTTAATAGAGCTAAACTTTTAAAAACTCAAATTTGAAAAATCAGCTGTAATATCTTTTCTCCCACAGAGACCCTAGAGAACATTCTCTCAGGAAATAGCCTGTTACATCTTTATCAGTTTGTCATCCACCTTCTAGTTTACAGATAATCTCTGTAAGTGACTGGAAAAACCTCACAGCTTTTTGCTTTTATGTAGACTATCATTGAGATAATATTTCTTCTAGGTTTTCATCCTATTTGGAAATGATTATCATTCATCTCCAGATGTTTTGAGATAATGTCTTTCCTTTTTCCGTTTTCTATTATTTCAAGAAGTATTTTATCTTATTCTCCTATAATTTAACAAATCACATCTTTCCTTATACTTCCTTCTTCTAGTTTAAGTCTTTGCTATCTATTTTCAAAATCTCTTTTCAATGCCTTCTTAATGATATTGAAATTTTAGAGGTAATTCATAATTATGTTCTCTTACCACATTAAAGCATATACATATATTTCAAGGACACAGGAAGTTCTTGCAGGCTATTTTTAGATATGCTTTAATTTTCCCAATTTCTATTAAAAACGTTTAAAATATAGTCTTTCATTTCTCCAAAGTCTTAGAAAATGCTGATTCAACATGACTTAAATGTTTACTTTTCTTAGGAGTGAAACACCGAGTAATTTCTTTTGAATTTTAAGGTATTTGTCTACTCCTTATATTTTCAACCCAAATCTATTTGGTTGCTTATTGAAAAATAAAAATTGCATTTCTAATCTGTGAATATAGTTTTTTTTCTGCAAGACGATAATAGTTTGGGTGGAAAATTTCTGAAGAAAGGCTTCTCAGGGAAAGTTTTATTAAATTCACCAAACATTTACTAAGCACAGACTGCCGTATGTTCCTAGCTTTCGGTAAGACAATCAAGATGAATAAGACTACATTTTTTTCCTCAAGCTGCTTATAAGAGATACATAACCAGAGTAAGATATAAGCTATGGGAGAATATGGGATGAAGGTTAATTTTAACTGAAGAAGTCACAGAAGGTGGCATTTAAAAGGCTGAGAGAACTACGATGGATAGGGAAGGAGAGAAAGGACATTCAGGCAGAGAGAGTAAGAGCATAAGGTAAGGGAATTATGCAAAAGACCAGGGAGTAAAACAGCCATATGTGCAGTCATGCTGGAGTGCAGGGCATGATGGGAGATAAGTTCGGGAGAGCAGGTGGGCCAGATTCTGGGAGACATTGAATCTCATGTTAAAGAGATTGCATTTCTTAAAATTAAACAAATTTAAAAATTTGTTTTAGAATGGAGATGGGGTCTCACTGTGTTGCCTGGGCTGGTCTCAAACTCCTGGGTTCAAGCAATCCTCCCACCTCAGCCTCCCACAATGCTGGGATTACAGGTGTGAGCTACCACACCCAGCCAAAAGACTGCATTTTAATCTGTATTCAGTAAGGAATTGCAGAAGGATTTGAGAAGAAAAATGATTTGGTCATTCTGAGGTATTGTAGAAAATGGGTTAAATCATGCTGAGGTCAAAACCTGAGACATCAGATTTAAAAATGATTGCAAAGAGAAAGATGTAGAGAAGTAGCATTTATGACAGTCTCTACTGTGTTTCTACAATGACAGTGAGGAAGCCATAGTCTTCATTACAGGAGGGCACACACAAGGAGATCATTTTTTTTTTTTACTCCATAAAGTGAAAGCAAGATTATTAAGAAAGTAAAGGAATAAAAGAATGGCTACTTCATAGCCAGAGTAGCAGCTTGGGCTGCTTGACTAAGGATACTTTTTGTCACTTCTTGATTATATGCCAAACAAGGAGTGGATTTTTCATGAGTTTTCCAGGAAAGGGATGGGCAATTCCCCAAACTGAAGGTTTCTCTCCCTTTTTGACAGTATAGGATAACTTCCAGATATTACCATGACATCTGTAAACTGTCACAGCAGTGGTGCGAGTGTCTTTCAGCATGCTAATGCATTGTAATTATTGCACAATGTGGAGTGAGGACAACCAGAGGTCACTCCCATTGCCATCTTGGATTTGGTGGGTGTTGGCTGGCTTTTTTACTGCAACCTATTTTATCAGCAAGGTCTTTATGACCTTTATCTTGTGCTGACCTCCTATCTCATCCTGTGACTTAGAATATCTAAACTACTGAGAATGCAGCCCAGCAGGTCTCAGCCTTATTTTACCCAGGCCCTATTCAAGATGGAACTGCTCTGGTTCAAACACCTTTGACATATTACCCCCTCCCTTTTATAAGAGAACCCTTAATCCTAAGGGTTGTAGGAGGATGAAGATCCATCTTCTGTAAATTCTTCAGGCTAGATAGGAGTGATGATATTCCTGCCTGACTATTAGGGTCCTTTTGTATTAAGGAGAGAGACAAACTCGGTCAGAAAGCATCAGCATGGTAAGGGCCATTCATAACTCTGACAAAAGGTAATATCTGGAAGATTAATAAGTGTTCAATTTAAGAAAACATTCAGTAAGCTTATCCTGTATTCCTACACAAAGAGTACAACAGTAAATGTATTTCATAACAGTAAAGCAAAACAAGCAAAATTACCCCAAAGAAACCAAATTAGAAGGCTTTCCATGAAGTGAGCAACTGTTGAACCAAGCTGATATGGGGTTGCTAGCTGTTTCCAATATATGCCCAGAATTAGAATATTGATCCAGACTTTTTTACATTACACATCCCTCTTGTTTCTTTTGAGCTACAGCCAGAGATCACTGGTTGGTTTACAGGAATAAGCAGGGTTAGTCTAAATTGTAGGAAAAGAGTTTAAACAAGCTTAAAAATGAGACTAGAATCTAATAATGAATGTACATAGTTCTTGAAACATATTTTTTTCTCCCTGCAGTTTCCCATTTTTACTAAAGACAAATTATGGTAAGACTGATTTGCTTTATTATACTTGGCATGATTATTTGTATGAAGTACAGCAAGAATAATACTTTTTTTTAACATAGCCTTTTAAAATTGGTTTTGATGGAACTTTGTTCCATGAGGAATCTCAGAGAAGACTTTTTTAAAGCCAAGCTCAGCCATGGGTTTGTACCCTTAAATACCTATGAACTGGGTACATTCCTTTTCTCTTGAGGTCCCAAGGTTATGTGGGGCTCCTGGGCCTGTCAGAAAGTGACATTGTGTACTTAGCACAGGTCAGGAACCCTGCACAGGGCCTATGTAGGCAAGGTATGAAGCCACTTTTCCCAAGGGGCTTTTATTGGCCCTATAAGTCAAGTTTGATTCCTTAAAGGAAAGCATGCCATTCCAGTCAAATCCTTGGTAAGATAACCAGTTTCTAAAGGAGGTTGTTTGAACACAAACTTAGTCGTGCTAAATGTGGCAGATACTACTCATGTTTACTAATTTCTTTTTATTTCTGTGTTCAAAGAGCACTGGGCTTCCCAGGCCCTCAAAGTTAGGCGTGGCTGTCATTTACAGGTGGAAGCACATAAGAACTGGTGCATGTTTGTTTTCTTCCCTGCCGCTGTAGTCATGGAAATATATGTGGATATAGAAATGCCACAAAAACAAAATGGCTTATAATTCTGAGCTAGCACATGGAAGGTAGTACCTTAGAGTCATCCTGACCTGAAGTAAACTTTGTGTACACAGAAAGAAACTTTTGCTGCATGAAACCTCTGAGATTTTGGTGGTGTTTGTTCCTGAAGCATAACTTAGTCGACCAGGCCTATCTAATAGAACTTTCTGTAATGATTGGAGTGTTCTATATCTGCACTGTCTGGTATGGTAGCCACTAGCCACATACGGCTATTGAGCACTTTAGATGTGGCTAGTGTGATTCAGGAAAAGAATGTTTTATTTAGCCTCAATGAATTTAAATTTAAATAAGCATTATAAACCAAAAAGTGACTGAGTCAGGTCTCAATTGATTAGAGGTTTACTTAGCCAAAGTTGAGGACTCACCAGGGAAAAATCATGAATCACAGGAGCATCTGTCATCTGTGCTTTTTCCAAAGGGGATTTTGTGAACTTTGGTATTTAAAGAAAAAACAGCAAGTACAGTGGGCAGGGCGGGGGGGAGGGGAGGTGGGTGGGAAGGGAGGGGAAGGAGTGTAGGCAGTGAGGCAGGTCATTACATTCTTGTGAGACTCTGAGTAGCCTCAGTAAACCTACACTTTACATGTGAAAATAAGGAGTAGGGGAAACGACGCTATGACATGGGCTGTGAAATTACAGTTATCTGGGAATAAAAGGAAAACAGTATGGGTGACAATTTCCAAGCTTAACTTTCCTTTTGGCATACTGAGTTTGGGGTCCTGAGATTCTATGTATCTTTCACAGTATCCTGACTCATACTTTAAAGGATTTCTTTAACACCTGGAGAAAGTATTCCAAAACCTCTTGCAACTGAACAGAAAATACAGGAGATGAGGAAACCTTGAACCAAAGTGAATTAGTAGAAGGAAACTTTTAGTTATGAAGATGATATGTCTTTCACCTAAATTCAGGATAGTACTTCATTGAAAACGCAATTGTGTAGTTTCAGAATCTGGTAGGTAAAAATGATACTAAAGAAAAAAATCTACTTAAATTAAAAAAAAAAAACTTGCATCGTGTTCCTACTATATAACAGGCATAATGTTAGCTGCTTAAGTTTTATTGACTTATGTATTTGTTCATCAAATTATTATTGAGTGCCTACTGTGTACCAGGCATATGATAGAGTCCCCAGGCTCTGGCAGATACACTAGTGAACAAAACAGACAGAAATATCTGCCATTCTGGAGCTTGCTTTCTAAGCAGGTTGAAAGACTATAAGCAAATGTATTAAAATAATGTCTGAGTGTGATAAATGTAATGAATAACGACAGCTAACACTTATTGATCACTTCCATGTGCCAGGAACTAGTCTATTTTGCATATATTTATGCATTTAATCCTTCTAATAACCCTATGGGATAGGAAATATTATCATCACTATTTTTTGATAAGGAAACTGAGACCCAGGGAGATTAAGTTTAAGTAAGAATTATACAAAATGTTTGTCCCTTGGGAATTCCTATGTGAGGAGACAAACAATGATACCATTCAGCTGACAAATACTGTACTATGTAGGCAAAATGGTCCCAGATATGCTGGGGGACAAAATAAAGCAGGGTCAACTCTGCTTGGGGGAAGTTGTAAAGAGGAGGTAGATGGAGCCAATCCCTGGAGGAAGAGCGGGTGTTGTCAGGGAGACAAAGGAGGGGTGAGAGTAAATATTCCCATTAGAAGGCATGTCTGTGCAAACTGTGCTAAGACACGGTTCCATGTGGGAAGATGCTAGAGACCCAGGAAGCAGCCAGACTGTGGAGTGTGCTATGCCTAAGGCATCTGACTGTCAGGAAAACTCAGACTGTATAAAAATGAGGAGCGACAGATCCAACCATTTTCCTACCAGATTAGTAGAGAGTTCTTACTGAAAGGTAGTCATTTCCTTCTAAGAAACAGCTTTTTCCAGTAAGGCTTCTGAAAATAAACTCTGTAACAAGGCTAGGAGAGATAGAAGGCAGACCCAGTGGGTTACTTGGGTCAGAGGACTCAGCAGGGTCAGATAGGCAGGAGCTGAGGCTGTTAGGGTAGAATTGCTACCTCTAAGGACATCAGATGCTATCAGTGGGGAAACTGCTTGTTAGGTGAAGACTCAGCATGCATGAACATTTTGAATGTTACATCAGATAGTTATATTTTAAAAGCCTTTAAATGAATGTGGCTTACAACGTTTTAACAGAAGGGGGTACTTTGGACGTGGGAAAGATGCCCAGAAAGGAATCAAAGGCTGGCGGTTCTGAGAGTCGCAGGGAAAAAGTCGGCCTAATCCGGCTTACTCACAGAGCAACTCTGCAGCTTTGGACAGGACCTCTCTGTGGTCGAAGACAGATAAATCAGACACTGTGGCTTGTGACTGTGATCCCAGTAACTCCAGAGGATGAGGAGGGAGGATAGCTTGAGAGCAGGAGTTTAAAATCAGCCTGGGCAGCATAGCGAGATCCTATATCTACAACAAATTAAAAAACAATTAGTTGGGTGTGGTGGCATGTGTCTGTAATTGTAGCTACTTGGTAGGCTGAGGCAAGAGGATCACTTGAGCCCAGGAGTTCAAGGCTGCAGTAAGCTATGATCATGCCCAGGTAACAGGAACACTCTGTCTCTAAAAAAATATTAAACAACAAAAAAACATAGATAATAACAATACTGAACTCACTGGGTTGTCCTGATGATTAAATATAAAAACACTTTGTAAACTATTCAGAGCCTTATTATATCATCCCTTCTAGGGACAAAAGTAATTGACAGAGCTAGTGAAGGCTGCTGCATTAAACTTGCCATGGTAGGCTAAATAATGGTTCCCAAAGATAACCATGTCCTAAACCCCAGAACTTAAAAATAATGGCATCAGGGTGAATATTACCTTACATGGTGAAATATGTGATTAAATTAAGGATTTTGGAACAGGGAAACTATCCTGGATTACCCATGTGGGCCCTAAAGTAATCACATGTCCTTTTAAGAGGGAGGCAGAGCTGGGCGTGGGGATGCACACCTGTAATCCCAGCACTTTGGGAGGCTGAGGAGGATGGATCCCTGAGGTCAGAAGTTTGAGATGAGCCTGGCCAAGATGGTGAAACCCTATCTCTACTAAAAACACAAAAATTAGCTGGGTGTGGTGGTGTGTGCCTGTAATCCCAGATACCTGGGAGGCTGAGGCAGGAGAATCGCTGGAATCCAGGAAATGGAGGTTGCAGTGGGCCAGAATTACACCACTGCACTCCAGCCTGGGTGACAGAGCAATAATCCATCTCAAAAAAAAAAAAAAAAAAAAAAAAAAAAAGAAAAAAGAAAAAGGGAGGCAGTGGGAGATTTGAGGGAGATTTGATATAAAGGAGAAGGTGATGAGATGGGTGCAGAAAGCGTTTTGAAGATGTTACCTGCTGATGGTGAAGATGGAAGGAGTGGCCATGAGCCAAGAAATGCAGCTCTAGACATTGAAAAAGGCAAGGAAATACAGTTTTCTCATAGAGTCTCCAGTGAGAGTGCAGTACTGCCAATATCTTGATTTTAGCTTAGTGAAAGTGATTTCAGATTTCTGGCCTCCTGAACTATAAGAGAATAAATTTGTGTTGTTTTAAGCCCTGAGTTTGTGGTGGGTTTTTTTTTTTTTTTTTTTTTTTTTTTTTTTTTTTGTTACAGCATCCCCAGGAAACTAATACACTCACTAAATACTTATTGAAAACCTGCAGTGTTCAAGGTATTGTGTTGGTATGGCTGGGACTATAATGATAAGTAAAAATAATCAGTTTTTTCCTCTTTATCCTTATGTAGGAGGACATTAAAGCAAGAAATATCAGTAAAGGCAAAATGTTAGACCTGTAAGAGAAACAATTATACATTATGCTTATTCAGTGGAAGGGGAGATTCTTGAGCTAGTTGGTAGTTGGTAGGATCAAGAGAGCCAAAGTGGAAGGAGGGACAATTAAAATGGAGCTAAAAGGTAGTGAAAATAATGGAAGGTAGAAGTGGGACAGAAGAGGTTGTACCAGGTAGAAAAAAGAGAACAAAGAGGAGAAAATGAAATATATGTTTGAAGAGTAAGGAAGAGTCCATTTTTGCTGTAACATAGGTACTTGGATTTGGTTAGAAAGGAACATCAGGGCCATATGGTGCCAAGTTGTAGATGCCAACCTAAAGGATTTATATTTTTCACTAAACAATGAAGCATCGTTAAAGGTATTTGCATTAAGGCATCTTTATTTTATATTTAAAATATCTGGTTAGTTAAAACCTTCTGGGGGAGATTGTAAATGTTGCATATTAAAATAATTGTGGCAACTAAAAGGATTTGTGGTCAATTTTTCTTGCTTATGCATTATGCTGACTTTACTATATTTAATATTTTAAAAACATACTTCTGCAATAAGAAAACAAGACTGAAAGCTAAAGGAAGACAGCTTTTTATTGAATTAAAAAATGTTACTGTACTTCAAAGACAGTCTGATGGAAAAGATGATGAATGATAAACAATGTACTAACTCATGGATTTGGTAGCTATTCTCAATATGAAAAATATAAAAAAATAAAACTTTCTAATGCCATAACAATGTTAAAACTGATATAATAGAAGAAGGAGGAGACTAATAGATGTATAGGTAAAATAGAAGGCATGATAGTGATGGAGGCAGGAGGCAGAGAAACTCTAGGAAGACAGGGGTGGGTCCCTGGCAAAACCCCACCTTCAAGCCAAAAAGCCTTAAACTCATGGCTCAAAGTGAGAACTTCCATCCCAGTGTGCTCGCTCTTTCCTGATTGGACCTTTCTGAATAGGGCCTTTTTACCAATCGAATGTTGCCTTTTCCAAAACTACCTATGGCCCACCTGCCAACCATCCTGTGCCTATAAAGACCCCAGACTCAGCCAGTAGAGAGGAGAAGCAGCTGGACATTGGGAAGAAGCAATTTGACTTCAGGGGAGAGCGAACTGCCCTTCCTGTCCCCTTCCAGCTCCCCTCTCTGCTGAGAAATGCATTCACCACCCTTCAATGCATCCACACGACCTCATTCTTCTTGAGCACCAGGCAAGAATTCGGGGCCCACCAAGTGCAGGTACCCAAAAAGGCTGTCACAGTGGCCCTTTGCCCTCACTGGCAGAGGACAGCTGCCCTATGCGACAATGCAAAGGTCCCACTGAGCTGAGAACACACTGCTGTCTGTGGATGGTAGAGCGAAGACAGCATTGTAACACGCCCTCTGGGGCCTTGGGGTTGCAGGCACCCTGGCCTGGATACTGCTGTGGGCCCTGCATGAAGTTTGCTGGCACTAAAGCAGCCATCTGGTTCCTGCACTTACTTGTCTATGTGCTCCCTCCTGCAAGAGGTGGAGTGGGGCGGACCCGAGTGAATGGAGTTTTCTCCTGCTGATGGCAAAGCGGCCGGCCGGTTCCTGCACTTGTTTACTTTCGCACACCCTCTTGCGAGGGATTGAGTGGGGTAGGCTGAGTACATGGAGCACCCCTGTTGCAAATCTCATGAAGGGGTCAAGAAAATATCCTGCATCAATAGGAGGAAATAGAAGTAATTAAAGTTAAGAATGAGGAAGACTAAATAAATGATGGGATATTGAAGTGTACTACTTAAGAAGATTTTACCTGTGTCTTCTTTAAGAAAAAAAACAAAAAACCTCCACCATTTTTCTCATGTAATTTGTTGGCAATGAGCAACATTTAGCAAATATTTTAACATTTACTCAGTGCTAGGCACTAGACTATGCGCAAGTGACTCCATAGTAAAGAGACATTCTTACACCTAGTGGAGGATGATCCTCTAAGCAGAAAAGGTGCTTTTATATGGCAACATTCTAGGTTATCTAAGTAATCTGGACATTTTTAAGGGAGCATTTCATTTACTGGCTCATTGACTAAATGCTGGAGTTTCTCTAGTGAATCTTGCCAGCATATGTGGGGAAGAGCAGCTGAGATTGCTGATCTACAGAGCATTAGACCAGGGGTGGGCCTTTCCAACACTCGGTATTTTATTTCTCACATTTTATAAAACAGGGTGTTTTGTAAGTTTGATTGCATAGAGAAGCAGGTTAAAATGGAAAAACACAATCCACAATGAAATATGTTTGCTAGACAAATAATGGGATATTGTTCTGTAGATAACTCTAATGGAAAATAGAAGAGGTGTTTTAAAAACATTCATTACAAAAATATGTATTGCCTTGGAAACCACATAAAAGAAATTAGTGACAAAAAAACAAACACAAATGTGGTTAAAAAGAAGAAAATCATACAGTAAATCAAAATTTGAAAGATTCACCTTTAAGGCTGGAGTATAAGATAAAAGAAGAAGAAAAAAGCAGGTGAAAGAAAGAGGGATTAGTCCTTTTGCCCAGGGTAACCTCACATGTGACCATTTATCCAAAACAAACACTGAACATTCATTTGTGCTACTAAATGATTTTTAGAAAGAAAATCTTCCAGTCGGAGCCAAGTTCCCTCCAACCTAGATTCATATCTGCCACGTAAACATTCCCTGGGGCAGAATATGGTCTAGTTCTCCCCTTTACTGTGGAAAACACTCCGTTGCCGATCTGTGCAACAACTCTCAATAATACTTTAACAATTTCCATCAAGGGCCAATGGTCCAGTTAAAACTTGGCTCAATATGTGCACAGTTGTAGCTGTCCTTTAACCGAGAGTTTCAGTTAGTATTCATAAATTAACCATATACACATTAAAAATTCTTGGTTTCTGATTATCCAGTTATTCCTTTTCCTCTTCCCTGGGATGTTATTCAGAATGAGTTATTACAGATACTGTTAGCCCAGGGAAGGACTGCAATTCTTTCAGTGTCTAAATCCCCAAAGCCAAGATTCATTTATGTATTATGAGCTTGTGGTTTAGCTTCATCTCTGCTGTAAGTGTAACAGTACCTTCATTAACATAAATATTATAGCAGTGTAAGCTCTATTGCCTTATTTAGTAGATGTTTTGTATGTTGTGTGTGCAGAGTTTACATCATCCCAAATGCTATCAATATCAAAATGACAGACGAGGATGTAGAGTGTTCTAAAAATGGACACAATGGGCACCATTGGCTGTATATTAGTTAGGTGTTGGTTGTAACAGAGACAAGATAGCAGTGGCTTAAATAAGACAGAGTTTCTGTCCCATGTAATCTTGGGGACAGGCTGGAGGCCAGGACTGACAGGCAAGACAATTAGCAGTCATTGCCACCATCTAAAATGGTCATTTATATTCCACTTAAAGGAGATGTTCATTCATTGTGCTGAATCAACACGAGCTAGTGTACAACGCATGGCCAGGTTTCCTGCTTAACGGTGGTGCAAGCTAAAAATCACATAAAAAAATGAAAGCAAATTAAGTCTGTTTGCCGCTGCTTATCTATTTTCCTACCACACTAAATAAATTGTGAACTTATAAAATACATGGTGACAAGTTAATTAATAAAGCTCAGTAACACACAGGGCCAAATTAGCACTCTTAGGCTAAATGGGGCTCAAAGCACTAATTACTAGGAATTTTTGAGTTGTGATAAAACCATGGACATGTACACACCTTTAAATTGTGTTATTAATCATATCATATGATAATTTTTAAAACCTACACATTCTTTCTATCATAAGTAGAATAAAACCTGTGAAAAATTTTCTTTTTAAGTGCAAATTTTAAATTTTGTTAATGATTTATTTAAAAAATACAAAATGTACATTTTAGGATTGGTTATTCTAGATGTAATTAAGGGTATAAACAGAATCTAAATATTTAAGATCAAATCTGTATAACAAATTAAACTAATATTTTAAATCCCATCTATGACCAATGGTTCGCAATGATCAAAATGATAAAGAATGAAAAAATAAGTGATTCAAGAGTTTTACCCTTGGAGATTCTGATGTTGTGGATCTGGTATAAGGCTTAGGAATGTAACTGCCCACTGGGTTCACCTTGCCCGCTGCCTAGGCAGAGCCGATTTATCAAGACAAGGGAACTGCAATGGAGAGAGAGTAATTCATGCAGAGCCAGCTGTGCATGGGAGACCAGAGTTTTATCATTACTGTAATTAGTCTCCCCAAGCATTGAGGATCAGAGTTTTTAAGGATAATTTGGCAGGTAGGGGCTCCGTAAGTGGGGAGTGCTGACTGGTTAGGTGGCAAATGGAATTATAGCAGGGTTGAACTGAATTTTTCTTGCTGTCTTCTGTTCCTGGGTGGGATCGCAGACTTGGTTGAGCCAGATTATCAGTCTGGGTGGTGTCAGCTGATCCACTGAGCACAGGGTCTGCAAAATATCTCAAGCACTGATCTTAGGTTTACAATAGTGATGTTATCCCCAGGAGCAATTTGGGGAGGTTCAGACTCTTGCTGCATGGCCCCTAAACCATAGTTTCTAATCTTGTAGCTAATTTGTTAGTCCTACAAAGGCAGACTGGTCCCCAGGCAAAAAGAGGGTCTTTTTGGAAAAAGACTATTAACACTTTTATTTCAGAGTCAAACTATAAACTAAATTCCTTCCCAAGGTTAATTGGCAGACACCCAGGAATGAACAAGAATAACTTAAAGCAAAATGGAGTCGGTTAGGTCTGACTTCTTTCACTGTCATAATATCCTCACTTATAATTTTTGCGAAGTCAGTTTCAGGAGCTTGCATTTTTAAAAAGCTTTCCAAATGATAGAAATCTCTGGTATAGATAATTTATTCAGGAGCACAAGTTTACATCAGAATAATGTCTGACATATTTGAAATACTAGATGTTCTAGAAAGTGTTTTTAGATTCTTTGTATTAAAAAACTCTGATATTGTTAGTATTTTGGCAAATAAAGTTCTTCTTGCTATTTAATGATTTTTATGAACCTGTGGACTAAAACAGATCACTTAGAAAATCTGTCCAACACCTAAGATTTGATTTTTCACCCCCACACCTTAATTTTTAAATGTTTAGAGAGAAGCTTCTTCAAGTTTTTGACACCAATGGTACTGGTTTTCACTGACTGTCATTTTCTCTCAATTCAATATTTTAAGAATAGTACTGAAAGCCAGCTTTGCTAAGGAACCAGGAACATATAGTGTTACCAACTTTTTTGAAAGTTGGTGTTTCCTGTGCAAAAGAATTAATCTTTGCAAGTGTGGTTCTGAGAAGTCGATGGGAGACCCTATCTCTGCCAGCCCTGGCAAAATACAGTCTGGGCAGGTTTCCAAGTTCAGCTGACATTCCTAAGCCAATAAGAAGTGTCCAAGATGGTTTCCAGCTTTCTCTCCAAGGGTAAGAGTTGGATGTGTTGACTGACCTTTACCACCACAAACACATTTGCCATCTGACTCTGAGGAATAAATGGGTGACCTGACTGCGGGCACAGAGCTGAAGGCTGATTCTGCAGAAAACCTCATCATCAGTTTGCTCGGCAACACTGCTGACTCGGAACACATTTTGTTTTTTCTTTTTGAAACTGCGCCATGCATTCTTGGAAGCTTGACTCAACCTTAGCAGCAGTCTCAGTGAGCTCGAAGTGGCCTCAACTAGAGGATTTATAGCCTTTGCAAACACGGGGTACATTTCTTTGTTTCCTTTCAGAAATTGAGAAGTGATTCATTTTCAATAAACAAAGAGAGGATTACCAACACATTTACTAGTCTGAAATTCAGCTTCCACCGAATACAACTCCTTTAGTTCCTAGTAAAGGCATTGTGCATTTCAAACAGTTATCTTTCTGCTTTAATCCACTTTCTTTCTTCCTAGCATGGAAAAGATATATAATTTAGCCCTCACTCAAATACAAATAAGATGACTTTCACAGGCCATTCAGGCCCTAATGTGTGTCCTTTGCAAGAACAAGAAACTGATTCTGAAGAATTGAAATGCAGATACTGTTGGCAGCCAGAGATGTTTTTTGCTGTTGGAATGCAAAAGAAAATATTACTTCACAGCTGCACTGTGCCACTCCTGATATTGATAGGTCTTGTATTCACCAGAAGGGGAAAAATTAAAATATCTTACCTGTCTACACAGTATCCTTGGTGGTTATACAACAATAAAATATTCAGCAGTCTGATACATTTACTGTTAAAACTGAAATACCAAATTGAAACTGGTTGAGAATGTGTGCAGTCTATCGTGTTCCTATTTTCTTTAGATTAGCTTTCTATCACAATAACTGCATTCAGTAGGGCTCGTATTGTCTCAATTATAAAGTCAACTCAAGACATTAGCACTAGATTGCTTCAGCAAATCTCAAATATTTTTAACTGTTGACAAAAGGTTCAGTTTCATTATGCCAAGTTCCAGAGTAAAACTATGGTAATGTAATCACTTTCTCAGAGTTTCATTATTTGCATGTTCCCAGAAAATCATTATAACTTTCTAGAATTATCCTGAATGGTTCAAAGTAAGCAGTTTTCAAGTTAGTGGGAATTGCAGAGGCAGCTGATATTCACTTATCCATTTGTTTATTAGCAATAGGTCACAGATAGCCAATTTTTGACATGAATCTTCTCATTTTCAGAAGAATGTTAGAAATAGCTCAGCTAATGTACCATAAAAGTTCAAATTTTGATAATGAAACTAAAAGCCATATTAACAAATGAACCCATTGCTTTATGCACCAGAAAGTGAGAATTTTAATTTCCCATTTTTTCCCTTGTGTGGTATCCACAAATTTTCTTAACAGAAACTCAGCATCAATTCAGAAAAATTCTTTTTGACTGAATATTTTTAGTCATATGTTCCCTATTTAAGGTGTAGGAGAGGAAAAAGAATTTTCTCTTTACTTTCATAGTTTTTAGTTGAATGGGCCCTTACAACAAAAGGCAGATTGATAAGAATTTATTAACATGTAACCTCATGTATACTGGGAGCTATCTAGAGAAATCACTAAATCTCAAAGAGATGGTTTAGACTTGGGCTTACAGACAATCTACCACTGAAACAAAGAAAGAAGGGTAAGGGAAAAGCATAGCAAACAAGAGAAAAGTTTGTTATGCAGATTTAAGTGGGTCTCAAATGATTTATGATCATACATCTCTTCTTGGCTAGGGCTTGGGGGGCAGGGAGAGAGAAAGAGAGAGAGAGCTTTACAAATTGAGTTTTTTTTGTATAGATGTTAATTTCCCTTACAAAAAGGGTGGCTTTAACTCTGTTTTCAGAGTTTCTCACGTGTCTGCCATTTCTCAAAATAATCAGCTCAAAATAACCCTTATGCCAAAAAGGCATAATTTAGGGTGGCATATTCTGTTCTCCTACAAAGGCTATTGTTGGGGCTCAGAAACAATACCCCCAAATATGGCATTTTTGACATGCTGCACTGAAGAAGCCTTCAAGGTCTCTATGACCTCTCTTAGACGTTGAAGTTCCTTTGTCTGCCTAAGATCCGACCCGCCAAGGAGAACAATTGTTCTTGTTCCCTCTCTGGCCATTACAGAAAAGATGACCAAGAATGAAACTACACCTGAACAAACCCTTTTTTTTCAAGATACTGACTGTCTCCAAGGATCATTGAAATTTCAAAGAGAAATATTTGCAAGTTAATTTCTGTTTCCCTGGATCCAATCATTCTCCCTAGTAATCATTTATTGCTGGTTAGTAGAATTCCTCTTCTCCCTTTCCTGTAACCTGTTCTGTCCATCCAACCCCCCACTCTTTCTGTAAGTTTCTGTACCTCATTGCAAGGTCGGGTCTTCCTTCTGAAGGCTCCCATGTATACACATTAAATAAATTTGTGTGTCTTTTCTCCAACTAATCAATCTGCCTCATGTCAGTGATTTTTCATCAAACCATTGGGTGGACAAGGACCTTGGGCCCAGCACTGTCTATTGGAGTTCAGGAATATCACCAGAAGAGGAAGGAGCGTTTCACTTTATAATTTTTGGGTTTTTAAACTGCTAGCTTCATTAGACTGAGTGTGGGGAGTAAAATCCTCTATTTTAAAATTCACATATTTCCATTTACTGACAGAAGGTTTGATTG
This sequence comes from Macaca thibetana thibetana, assembly GCF_024542745.1. Classification (NCBI taxonomy): domain Eukaryota; kingdom Metazoa; phylum Chordata; class Mammalia; order Primates; family Cercopithecidae; genus Macaca; species Macaca thibetana. The sequence continues at coordinate 54,757,493 of NC_065588.1, forward strand.
CATTATGTTGAATAATGAAATAGCTCTGTAGCCATGTAATAAAAATAGTGGGGGTAGCCACACAATAATCTACTATCTGCCTCGCTGCTGCCTGAGACACGGCTTCTATTCTGAAGAGCTGCCAAGAGGGAAACTCTGTGTGGCTGAATAGGAACAGCTCCGGTCTGCAGCTCCCAGTGAGATCAACACAGAAGGCGGGTGATTTCTGCATTTCCAACTGAGTGTAAACAAAGCTGCCAGGAAGTTCGCCTGGGTGGAGCCCACCGCAGCTCAACAAAGCCTCTGTAGCCACACTGCCTCTCTAGATTCCTCTTTGGGCAGGGCATCTCTGAAAGAAAGTCAGCAGCCCCAGTCAGGGGCTTATAGATGAAACGCCCATCTCCCTGAGACAGAACACCTGGGGGAAGGGGTGGCTGTGGGCACAGCTTCAGCAGGCTTAAACGTTCCTGCCTGCTGGCTCTAAAGAAAGCAGCGGATCTCTCAGAACAGTGCTTGAGCTCTGCTAAGGGATATACTGCCTCGTCAAGTGGGTCCCTGACCCCCATGCCTCCTGTCTGGGAGACACCTCATACAGGAGAGCTCCAGCTGGCACCTGGTGGGTGCCCCTCTGGGGGACGAGGCTTCCAGAGGAAGGAACAGGCAGCAATCTTTGCTGTTTGTCAGCCCCTGCTGGTGATACCCAGGCTAACAGGGTCTGGAGTGGACCTCCAGTAAACTCCAGCAGACCTGTATCAGAGGGGCCTGTTAGAAGGAAAACTAACAAATAGAAAGGAATAGCATCAACATCAACAAAAACGACATCCACACAGAAACCCCATCTGAAGGTCACTAACATGAAAAACCAAAAGTAGATAAAACCACGAAGATGAGGGAAAACCAGCACAAAAAGGGTGAAAATTCCAAAAACCAGAAGCCTCTTGTCCTCCAAAGGATCACAACTCTTCGCCAGCAAGGGGAAAAAACTGGATGGAGAATAAGTTTGATGAACTGACAGAAGTAGGCTTCAGAAGGTGGGTAATAACAAACTCCTCTGAGCTAAAGGAGCATGTTCTAACCCAATGCAAGGAAGCTAAGAACCTTGAAAAAAGGTTAGAGGAATTGCTCACTAGAATAACCAGTTTAGAGAAGAACAAAAATGACCTGATGGAGCTGAAAAACACAGCACAAAAAATTTGTGAAGCATACACAAGTATCAATAGCTGAATCGATGAAGTGGAAGAAAGGATATCAGAGATTGAAGATCAACTTAATGAAAAAAAGCATGAAGACAAGATTAGAGAAAAAAGAATTAAAAGGAATGAAGAAAGCCTCCAAGAAATATGGGACTTTGTGAAAATACCAAACCTATGTTTGATTGGTGTACCTGAAAGTGATGAGAAGAATGGAACCAAGTTGGAAAACACTGTTTAGGATATTATCCAGGAGAACTTCCCCAACCTAGGAAGACAGGCCAACATTCAAATTCAGGAAATACAGAGAACACCACAGTGATACTCCTCGAGAAGGGCAACCCAAAGACACATAATAGTCAGGTTCACCAAGTTTGAAATGAAGGAAAATAAGGGCAGCCAGAGAGAAAGGTCAGGTTACCCACAAATGGCAGCTAATCAGACTAACAGTGGGTATCTCTGCAGAAACCTTACAAACTAGAAGACAGTGAGGGCCAATATTCAATATTCTTATGTAAAAGAATTTTTCAAGCCAGAACTTCGTATCCAGCCAAACTAAACTTCATAAGCAAAGAAGAAATAAAATCCTTTACAGACAGGCAAATGCTGAAAGATGTTGTCACCATCAGGCCTGCCTTACAAGAGCTCCTCCTGAAGGAAGCACTAAATATGCAAAGGAAAAACCCATACCAGCCACTGCAAAAACATACCAAATTGTAAAGATCATCAACACTATGAAGAAACTGCATCAACTAACGGGCAAAATAACCAGCTAGCATCATAACGACAGGATGAAATTCACACATAACAATATTACCCTTAAATGCGAATGGGCTAAATGCCCCAATTAAAAGACACAGACTGGCAAATTGGATAAAGAGTCAAGACCCATTGGTGTGCTGTATTCAGGAGACCCATCTCAAGTGCAAAGACACACATAGGATCAAAATAAAGGGGTGGAGGAAGATCTACCAAGCAAATGGAAAGCAGAAGGGAAAAAAAAAACCCAGGGTTTCCATCATAGTCTCTGATAAAACAGACGTTAAACCAACAAAGATCAAAAAGACAAAGAAGGGCATTACATAATGGTAAAGGGATGAATTCAACAAGAAGAGTTAACTATCCTAAATATATATACACCCAATACAGGAGCAGCCAGATTTATAAAGCAAGTTCTTAGAGACCTACAAAGAGACTTAGACTCCCACACAATAATAGTGGGAGATTTTAACACCCCACTGTCAATATTAGAGCAACAAGACAGAAAATTAACCAGGATATTCAGGAATTGAACTCAGCTCTGGATCAAGCAGACCTAATAGACATCTACAGAACTCTTCACCCCAGATCAACAGAATATACATTCTTCTCAGCACAACATCACAATTATTCTAAAATTGACCACATAATGGGAAATAAAACACTCTTCAGCAAATGCAAAAGAATGGAAATAATAACAAACAGTCTCTCAGACCACAGTGCAATCAAATTAGAACTCAAGATTAAGAAACTCACTCAAAACCGCACAACTACATGGAAACTGAACAACCCGCTCCTGAATGACGACTGGGTAAATAACAAAATTAAGGCAGAAATAAATAAGTTCTTTGAAACCAATAAGAACAAAGACACAATGTACCAGAATCTCTGGGACACAGCTAAAGCAGTGTTTAGAGGGAAATTTATAGTGCTAAATGCCCACAGGAGAAAGCAGGAAAGATCTAAAATCAACACCCTAATGTCACAATTAAAAGAACTAGAGAAGCAAGAGCAAACAATTTCAAAATCTAGCAGAAGACAAGAAATAGCTAAGATCAGAGCAGAAGTGAAGGAGACAGAGACATGAAAAATCCTTTAAAAAAAAAATCACTTGAATCCAGGAGCTCATTTTTTGAAAAGAGTAACAAAATAGATAGACCACTAGCCAGATTAATAAAGAAGAAAAGAGAGAAGAATCAAGTAGATGCAACAAAAAATGGTATAGGGGAGATCACCTCTGATCCCACAGAAATACAAACTACCATCAGAGAATACTATAAACACCTATATGCAAATAAACTAGAAAATCTAGAAGAAATGGATAAATTCCTGGACACATACACTCTCCCAAGACTAAACCAGGAAGAAGTCGAATCCCTGAATAGACCAATAACAAGTTCTGAAATTGAGGAAGTAATTAATAACCTACCAACCAATAAAGCCCAGGACCATATGGATTCACAGCTGACTTCTGCCAGAGGTACAAAGAGGAGCTGGTACCATGCCTTCTGAAACTATTTCAAACAATAAAAAAAGAGGGACTCCTCCTTAACTCATTTTATGAGGCTAGCATCATCCTGATATCAAAACCTGGCAGAGACACAACAAAAAAAAAGAAAATTTCAGGCCAATATCCCTGATGAACATCAATGTGAAAATTCTCCATAAAGTACTGACAAACCGAATCCAGCAGCACATCAAAAAGCTTATCCACCAGGATTAAGTTGGCTTCATCCCTGGGATGCAAGGCTGGTTCAATATATGTAAATCAATATACGTAATCCATCATATAAACAGAACCAATGATAAAAATCACATGATTATCTCAATAGATGCAGATAGATGTCAATAGATCTCAATAGATGCAGGCCTTCGATAAAATGTAACACCCCTTCATGCTAAAAACTCTCAATAAACTAGATATTGATGGAATTTATCTAAAAATAATAAGAGCTATTTATGACGAATCCACAGCCAATATCGTAATGGGCAAAAGCTGTAAGCATTCCCTTGAACACTGGCACAAGACAAGGATGCCCTCTCTCACCACTCCTATTCAACATCTTATTGGAAGTTCTGGCCACAGCAATCAGGCAAGATAAGAAATGAACAGTATTCAAATGGGAAGACAGGAAGTCAAATTGTCTCTGTTTGCAGATGACATGATTGTATATTTAAAAATCCCCATTGTCTCAGCCCAAAATCTCCTTAAGCTGATAAGCAACTTCAGCAAAGTCTCAGGATACAAAATCAATGTGCAAAAATCACAAGCATTCCTATACACCAATAATAGACAAATAGAGAGCCAAATCATGAGTGAACTCCCATTCACAATTGCTACAAAGAGAATAAAATACCTAGGAATCCAACTTATAAGGGATGTGAAGGACCTCTTCAAGGAGAATTACAAACCACTACTCAAGAAAATAAGAGAGAACACAAACAAATGGATAAACATTCCATGCTCATGGATAGGAAGAATCAATATTGTGAAAATGGCCATACTTCCCAAAGTAATTTATAGATTCAGTGCCATCCCCATCAAGCTACCACTGACTTTCTTCACAGAATTAGAAAAAACTACTTTAAATTTCATATGGAACCAAAAAAAGGGCCTGTATAGCCAAGACAATCCTAAGCAAAAAGAACAAAACTGGAGGCATCATACTACCTGACTTTGAACAATACTACAAGGCTACAGTAACCAAAATACCATGGTACTGGTACCAAACAGATATATAGACCAACGGAACGGAAGAGAGACCTCAAAAATAACACCACACATCTATAACCATCTGATCTTTGACAAACCTGACAAAAACAAGCAACGAGGAAAGGATTCCCTATTTAATAAATGGTGTTAGGAATACTGGCTAGCCATATGCAGAAAACTGAAACTGGACCCCTTCCTTACACCTTATACAAAAGTTAACTCAAGATGGATTAAAGACTTAAACCTAAGATCTAAAACCCTAAAAACCCTAGAAGAACACCTAGGCAATACCATTCAGGACATAGGCATGGGCAAAGACTTCATGACCAAAACACCAAAAGCAATGGCAACAAAAGCCAAAATTGACAAATGGGATCCAATTACACTAAAGAGCTTCTGCACAGCAAAAGTAACTATCATCAGAGTGATCAGGTAACTTACGGAATGAGAGAAAATTTTGGCAATTTATCCATGTGACAAAGGGCTAATGTCCAGAATCTACAAGGAACTTAAACAAATTTACAAGAAAAAAACAACTCCATTAAAAAGTCTGGAAACAACAGATGCTGTAGAGGATGTGGAGCAACAAGAATGCTTTTACACTGTTGGTGGGAATGTAAACTAGTTCAACCATTGTGCAAGACAGTGTGGCAATTCCTCAAGGATCTAGAACCAGAAATACCATTTGACCCAGCAATCCCATTACTGGGTATATACCTAAAAGATTATAAATCATTCTACTATAAAGACATATGCACACATATGTTTATTGCAGTACTGTTCACAATAGCAAGGACTTGGAACCAATGCAAATGGCCATCAATGATAGACTGGATAAAGAAAATATGGCACATGTACACTATGCATCCAAAAAAAGGATGAGTTCATGTCCTTTGCAGGGACATGGATGAAGCTGGAAACCATCATTCTCAGCAAACTGTGTGAGTTTCCTGCACAGGAACAGAAAACAAAACCCCATATTCTCAAAAGTGGGAGTTGAACAGTGAGAACACATGGACACAGGGAGGGGAACAGCACACACAGGGGCCTGTTGGGGGTGGGGGGCTACGGAAGGGATAGCATTAGGGGAAATACCTAATGTAGGTGAGGAGTTAACGGGTGCAGCAAACCACCATGGCATGTGTATACCTATGTAACAAACCTGCATGTTCTTGCACATGTATCCCATAACTTAAACTGTAATTAAAAAAAATAGTGTTAAACATACTTTTTTTTTTTCCACCTAGCAAGGTCTCTTTGCTCTAAAAATAGGTACAAAATGAGGTGAGTTTAATTTCTCTATATTTGTTTAGAATTAGGTAGCCTGACTTTCTTTTATCATGTTTAAAATTGCACACTTTGATGAATTTTTCCATCTCTCCTGCTTTCATATCTTAACCAGAGATGTGTTAGCATAAATATTTCTTTCTTTTTTTTTTTTTTAAGATAATCAGAGTTTATTTCTTACATAAACCATTTAAAAGTGTGTCATAACTTACTTAATGAGTTAGCCCTAATTCTTTACATGAACAATCTAATTTGTAATGGAACTAGAATGCTAGCTATTACATGTGAGATTGAGAAATAAAGATTAGGTTTCAAATGTATATATTATATAAATAGTTAAATATCTTTGAGAAGATAATAAAAATATTTATCTAAATCTTCAAAAAAAATTAGCAATTATCTAGCGCAAATCTATACTCGCTGGAGCCATTGGCCCTTTCTCCCCCAAATACCAACTTATTTTTTTTTTTAATTTATTTATTATTATTATACTTTAAGTTGTAGGGTACATGTGCATAGTGTGCAGGTTTGTTACATATGTATACTTGTGCCATGTTGGTGTGCTGCACCCATCAACTCGTCATTTACATCAGGTATAACTCCCAGTGCAATCCCTCCCCCCGCCCCCCTCCCCATGATAGGCCCCGGTGTGTGATGTTCCCCTTCCTGAGTCCAAGTGATCTCATTGTTCAGTTCCCACCTATGAGTGAGAACATAGCATAAATATTTCAATGTTGATATTTTAACCGTTAGCATTTCTTGAGTTTTTGGTAGCAAATTTGAACATATTTTGAAGTTTTAGTTGTTGTAGGGAAATGCTTTGATGATCTAGAGTTTGAGAGTCAAAATTGTTCTGATTTTTATAGCTCAAGTTTAACCCAATTTCCCAGACAACTTTTTCTATCATAATTATGGTATTTCCCATGAAGTAAAATTACTACTCTAGTTTATTTAATAAATGTAAAAATGGGAAAACCTCAAAAAGAAACCTGCTTACAGTTTTTTCTTTAATATAATTTAATATTGAAGTGGAGGCTATATTTCCCAGTTTGTGTAAAGACTAATTCAACTCGATTTTCATTGCATTTGGGAAAAGCCAGAAGTAAAACTGCATTTGGGGAAAGCAAGAATCTAAATGTTTTAACCCTGGTAATCATCTGTCATTTCTACTAGCTAGAAAATGTCATTTCATCTAGAACTCTCTAAAGGGAAACAGTTTGAAAATATTCTTTGAGCTATTTGGTCCCAAGTTCCTTCCCATTGTCAGCTCAGAGAAATGATGGCCTACGTCTTAAAAGATAGTACAGTTCAATGAGTAGCAGTCTCAAGCCTGTAATCCCTGCACTTTGGGAGACCGAGACGGGTGGATCACGAGGTCAGGAGATCGAGACCATCCTGGCTAACACGGTGAAACCCCGTCTCTACTAAAAAAAAAAATACAGAAAACTACCCGGGCGAGGTGGCGGGTGTCTGAAGTCTGAGCTACTCTGGAGGCTGAGGCAGGAGAATGGCGTAAACCCTGGAGGCGGAGCTTGCAGTGAACTGAGATCCAGCCACTGCACTCCAGCCTGGGCGACAGAGCGAGACTCTGTCTCAAAAAAAAAAAAAAAAAAAAAATGAGTAGCAGTTCCTAGTGTGGGTCATTCAGGACTCCCAGTAAATGGTGATAGGCTTGAAGTAGTGGGAGAAAGAAGTGCAGTATTTTTAATTTAAAGCTTTCACATTTTAAGTGTTATTTTTGAATAATAGGAGAATTAATATAAGATACAAACATTAATATGGTACAAGAGATTAATAATAATTATAAATTAATAATAAAATTATCACTGTCCTTTGATTGCATATTACATTACAGTTTGCAATGCTTTTTTACATATATAAGGATTCTCCAATGTCTCCTAGACAACTTGGTGACATTTAGTACATTCACAATGTTGTGTAACTACCACCTATAGTAAGTTCTAAAACATTTTGTCATTCCAAAAGAAAACTCCATACCCATTAGTCAGTCACTCTCCACTTGCTCTTTCCCCCAGCCTCTGTCAACCACCAATCTGCTTTTTGTCTTTGTGGCCTATTATAGTTATTTCATATAATGGTATCATACAATCTGTGACTTTGTGTCTGGTTTATTTCACTTAGCATGTTTTTGAGTTTCATCCATGTTATAATGGGTAGCAGTACTTCATTCTTTTTTATATATATATGACTTATATATATGACTATATATAGTCATATATGACTGTGTGTGTGTGTGTATATATATGTGTGTGTGTGTGTGTGTGTGTGTATATATATGCTACATTTTGTTTATCTGTAACCACCCAGTGGGTCCTTGCCCACTGCCTAGACAGAGCCAATTTATCAAGACAGGGAAACTGCAATAGAGAAGAAATAATTCATGTAGAGTCAGCTACATGGGAGACCAGAGTTTTATTATTACTGAAATCAATCACCTCAAGAATTCAGGATTTGGGGTTTTAAGGACAATTTGGTGGGTAGGGGCCAGTGAGTCAGTAGTGCTGATTGGTTGGGTCAGAGGTGAAATGATAGGGTGTTGAAGCTATCCTCTTGCACTGAGTCATTTCCTGGGTGGGGACTACAAGACCAGATGAGCCAGTTTATTGACCTGGGTAGTGCCAACTGATCCATCAATGCAGGGTCTACAAAATATCTCTAGCACTGATGTTATGTTTTACAATAGTGATGTTATCCCCTCCAGGAGCAATCTGGGGAGGATCAGAATTTTGTAGCCTCTAGCTGCATGACACCTAAACCATAATTTCTAATCTTATGGCTACTGTGTTAGTCCTACAAAGGCAGTTTAGTCCTCAGGAAGGACAGCTTGGAGGGTGGAAACAAGATGGAGTTGGTTAGGCCAGATCTCTCTCACTGTAATAATTTTCTCAGTTATAATTTTGTGATGGTGGTTTCATATTCATTCATCTGTTGGTGGACATTTGGATTATTTCTACAGTTTGATTATTGTGAATAGTACTTCTATGAAGTTACATGTACAAGTATTTGCTTGCATACCTGTTTTCAATTCTTTTGGGTATATCCTTAGGAGTGGAATTGCTGGGTAATATGGTAATGCCATGTTCGACATTTGAGGAAATGTCAAGCTGTTTTCTACAGCAGCTGTACTATTTTACATTTCCAGTAACTATGTATAAGGGTTATAATTTATTTGTTTTTCTGACTCTGTACTTCAATAGATGCAAAAGGACTCCCAAAGACCACTTGTTATTTTTTATTTTTCAGTTATAGCCACCTTGTAACTGTGAACTGGTATCTCTATTTTGCATTTCCCAAGTGCAAATGATGTTGAACATCTGTTCATGTGCTTGTTGGCCATTTGTATATTTTCTTTGGAGACACATCCATTCAAAACCTTTGCCCATTTTTTTATATTGAGCTGTTTGTCTTTTTGTTGTTGAATTATAAGAGTTCTTTGTGTATTCTGGGTACTAGACCTTTATTAGAAACATGGTATGCAAATATTTTCTCTCATTCTGTAGGTTGTTTTTTTACTTTCATGATAGTATCTTTTGATACACAAAACTTTTTAATGTTAATGAAGTCCAATTTATCTTTTCTTTTTTCCTCTGTTACTTATGCTTTTGGTGTCATATCTAAAAATCCATTGGTAAATTCAAGGTTATGAAGATTATGTTCTTTTCTATTTTCTTCTTTTTAAAAAAATGATTAAGTGTACTTTGTGCATTCAACTTTTTTCTCTCTTCTGGTTTGGAATTTTTAGTCTGTTTCTATTCTTTTGTTAATTTAGAAATTTTAATGTGATATTTAACTCCAAGTTTAAGTCCTGCAAGTGGAAAATTTTCCAAAGAAAAGTTATCTTTTGGACAGTGTTGGATAATGGATTTTCCATGGAAAAATAGCTGCAATAGGGGCAATCATTGTTTTCTCTCCATTCACAGTATCAGAATCTCCCTCTACATTGAAGAATCAGAAGAACTAGGCAGAGAAGAAAGAACATTGATAATCAGTATGTAGGATACAAGAAGGGACTGGAGACCTAAGAGTTGGTTACTTCTATAGACAGGGGCGAAACATCCTGGGGAAAGGTGGAGAAGTTGGAAACACTAGTTAGGAAATGCATAAGTAGGAAAGGACTACTAGTTAGGAAACACATAAGTAGGAAAGGACTATGAATTTTGAAGACAGAGGGAAAGTGTTGAGGAACAAGGGATCATATATGTGGAAGAGTTCCTAAATACTAGGAAGCAAGGCCTTTCTCATTACAGACAAGCGAGTTCAGGAATGAACAGAGTTAAAAGAGTATTATTCTATCTTACCACCCCAACCCAACTCTGACTTTGAAAAACTGCCTGAACTCTACAGAAAGGAACTCCTTGAACTTCCATAAGGATACTGGGTAATGAAGTGGTGTCAGAAGCAAGTATTGGGAAGCTTCTCCTTTCATGGTCATCCATGGTCACAATTAGGACTTCTGATGTGAACTGCAGAGAAGTGAGGAGCAAATATCTGCAAACCATGATCAAAATAGAGAACAGTTTCCTGGGGTTCTGTTCCTCAGGGGAGCATCCTGTAAGACTGTAAAGACAGAAACCTACCACATGGTTCACATAAGTACAGTAGTGTACAGCCTCATGTGATGAGTATTGTGAGAGGAAAAATACAGAATGTGGTGAGAGTGACCAGAGACTCCCAGAAGGACTTGTTTAAGCTTAAGTCTTACAGTATAAAGAAGACTTGTCTAGGTGAAGGTGATGGTGCTGCCATAAGTGAAGAGAAAGTTCTGGCATAGAGAAGAACACATTACAACCTTAAAAGTGAAACAGAATGGGGTATGTTTGACAGACTGTAAATTTAATGTAGACCATTGTGAACAGGGAAGGACGTGGCACGAGATGGGTTTGACAAGGCAGGAGGTGCCAAATATCCTCATAAACCATATCATAGATTTGGAATTTAATCCTATAGGCAATGAAAAGCCATTAGAGTTTCTAATTTGCTTTGTTTGTACAAGTAATTGACATGATCTAGTCTGCATCTTTGAAAATGCATCCTGGCTGCTGTGTGAATTGGAAGGGGGTAGTGAGAGTGATTATGATGTCCATTGCAACATCCAAGAGAACAATGATGGTGGCTTTGACAAGGGTGTGGACAAAGGGAGATATGAACAGATTTGAGAGAAATTTAGAAGGTAGATAAACTAAGATTGGTAAGTATTAGATAATGGAAGGGAGAAAGAGGAGATAGTCAAGAATCACTCTTAGATTGCTGGATTGATTCGCTTTGGTGCCATTTATTAAACCAGGGAACCTTGGAAGAGGAACAAGTTTTGGGATGGCATAGAGGAGAGACAATAAGCCCAGTTTTATATGAGTTGAGTTGAAAACGGAGAGCCAAGAAGAAATTTCCAGACATGCTCCCACCTCAGTACTTTTCCTGCTCTTTTTACCTAGAGCACTTCCCAGAGATACCTACATGGCTCACTTCCTCAGCCTTGTTAGGCAACAGCTCAAATGTCCCTTTCTTAATGAGATTTTCCCTGACAACCTTACCTGAAAACGTAGTAGCCCTCTCCCCCGCTAACTCAGCATTCTCTGTCTTCTCTCTGTGCTTTATTTTATTTCGTAACATTTATTACTTTGGCTTTTCCTATAACCCCTGTATCTGGAATATAGCCTCATCCTTCCAAAACAGCCACAAGGTTCAGTTCACATCTTAGCTCCTCTGGGAATCCTTCCTTGAGATCTCCAGGCTGGGTTAGGAGTGCTCTTCCCAGGGGTTTCATTCCTTATCTTGAACATCTCCACCACATTACATCGTAATGTCTGTTGATTCAGGACACTCTTCTACTGGCTTGTAAACCGTGGGAGGGCAAGGACTATGTCTTTATATTAGATCCCTGATAGCACAGTGCCTGGCACAGAGAACCTGCTCAGTAACTATTTGTTGCATGAAAGAAATAATTCTGGGGAACTACCATGGAGCGCATTAAAGAATGTCTTTCCTCTCATCTGCCATTGAATAGATGTTTAACCACTGGACTTTTGATGTATTTTTCTTCCCAGAATGCATTTCCTCTTCTAATACTAGCACCTCCATTACCTTTGGATAATTAGTTTTCTCCATCGCATGCAATATGAGTTGGATTCTTAGTCAATAGATCTGACCTTCCCATTCCAAGGGGTGGAAAAATACATGCAATTTAAGACAAGCAATGTTTCTCACCTTAAAATTTATATCTAGAATATAGACAAAATGGCTAGGACTGAATAATCATCTCAATGGCTCCCTGACTATACCATTCTGTAGGTACTTCTCTCCAGATCACTGAAAATTTCCTGGTTTCTGTCATTTCTAAAGCCTGGTTGTCAGGTTTTCTTTTGATTTGATGAGTAATCCATTTTCTTCTAATCAATTCTTTTTTTTGGACTTAAGTGGACAGAGTTGATCCCTGTTGCATGTAACCAAAAAATATTAACGTAAACTGTGTTTAGTACTGCTAGTTAGAAAAATGATCAAAAAGCCTGTTAATGTGGAGGATACCAGAAAATGACATACACATATCTTAAATATTTTATTTGATCACCATACACATGAATATTCACCTGCCATCTTTTGATGCAGGGTTAAGGCTATTTAGTATAGTTTTATTTTTTTGAAACACCCATACCCAAAATATATGTCCTGTAATTTCCAGTTCCAATTTCTTTCAATTGGAGAACTTAAAGACATGTGTGAAACAGTTTGAGGGCAGAATTCTAGACTCTTACAAAATTTCCTTGATTATTTATAATTATCTCACTGGATTTAATTGAACAGAGATTTTTAAAAGATATTTATTGAGTGTCTTTGACCTTTTTATGTAAATAAAATTCTTTTTTTCTCATTCATATTTTATAAATTTACCAAATGTTTAATTAAATTGTTCCATTATGATAATAACTGGCAAAAAAAGGATTTGGGAACAAATATATTATACTCTTGGTAAGCTCACATCCCAATTGGATGTGGGACTGCAAGGAGCCTGTGACAGACAGCCTGCCGGATGGGAAAATTTAACTTGCTTTTGTTATCTATGAGAGAATAAAGGACTTTAATCGATCCTGGATAAATGAATGCCATTAAAGACCGGTTTTATTAGACTCATATTTAACTTTAGAGCTTCTCAAGGAAAATACCATTTCTTTGCTTTCTTATTGTATAATACCTCTTCTTGATTTTCTCAATTAGAAGACAATGGATTATTTTGGAGTGCAATAAGAATATTTCTTTCAGAAGCATTACTATCTACCATGCTGAGTGTTTCAGTCCATTTTGTGCTGCTATCACAGAATACCTGAGACTGAGTAATTTATAATGAAGAGAAATTTATTTTCTCACAGTCCTGGAGGCTGAGAAGTCTAAGATCAAGGTGCTAGCATCTGTGAGGTCCTTCTTGCTGTGTCATCACCTGGCAGAAGGTGGAAGGGCAGTCCGGGTGCAGTGGCTAATGCCTGTAATCTCAGCACTTACATGCCTGTAATCCAAGGAAGGGAGGCCAAAGTGGGCAGATTACCTGAGGTCAGGAGTTCAAGACTAGCCTTGTGAAACCCCATCTCTACTAAAAATACAAAAATTAGGTGTAGTGGTGTGCACCTGTAGTCCCAGCTACTTGGGAGGCTGAGACAGAAGAATCATTTGAACCCGGGAGGCAGAGGTTGCAGTGAGCTGAGATTGTGCCACTGTACTCTAGCCTTGGCAATAGAGCAAGGATCTCTAGAAAAAAAAAAAAAAAAGAAGAAGAAGGTAGAAGGGCAAAGGGGCTGGATTTACCATTCATAACAGCATTAATCACACTGATGAGTGTGGAGCCCTCAATGGCCAACTCATCTCTAAAAGACCCCACCTCTTAATACTGTTAAGATGGCAATTAGATTTCAACATACATTTTGGAGGGAACAGATATTTAAACCATACACTGCACAAGTGGTTAAAGGAATATAAGTGTGGTTCAACAGATATATAGTTAGCACTCTAACCTGATTAGCTCTATTGCTGGATGCAGGTGTACATAGTTGAATCAGAAGTGGTTTGGGTGTACATGAAACACAATATAGAAAGGGAAGTAGTTACTTCAGCACCCAAACATAATGTGACATTGGAAGACCAGACGTAGCATGTGGTCTTGAGTTGCCCATGAGTTAGCTGTTTAAAGATAGGACAAGGACATATGAAACTAGGTAGGTCATAATTCAAGATAGTTAGTGCTTCAGTGCCAGAGTGATTGTAGCAACTAGCAGGTCCTCTAGTAAGAAGGGACCTGGGATACCTATTGGAGAAGGTCTCAGTACGTTGACCCTGAAAGACATACATTTATTCATTTATCATTTATCTAAGTTTTACTGTCCACTACCCTGTGCCAGGCAGTGCTCCAGACATTAGGGTTGTAAGAGTGAACAAGACAGATAAGTTTCCTGCTTTGGAGAGCTAAGTTGAGAGTGTGTGAATGTTTGGGGCAAGGTGAAGAGAACATGTGGTTCATGCATAGACATGGAAGTGAACAGACACATGTGCTACTAACAAGAAAAAAACAGGGTAATGAGTGGGAATAATGTTGGGAAAGGCTGCTCAATGGAGATAAAATCTGACCTGAATGGAGAAAGGGAGTCAGCCACATGAAGATTTGGGGGAAGATGTTTCAGGTAGAGGAATCAGCTATTGCAAATGTCCCCAAACAGAACGAATCTTGTCATGCTTAGGGTAGAAATGATGGGGTCACTTTCAGGGCATGATTGGTTTCCATTTCTACAGAACTGACACAGAGAATTAATAGGTGTCTCCTGCTGAGTGTAACTAGAGGACAACTGTGGCCTTTTCCCAGCTCCTTTGGGAAACCCCAGATTCCTCGGTAGTCACATTACTTTATGAAGCTGAACTTACAGCATTGGAATTCAATGTAACAAGCTTCTGTGAGGCTGCGCCAGGTAGGCATACCCTCTAGCATCTCCCATTCCTCAAGCTGCACCCTGATCCATGCCAGTCTTTAGAATAATATAGAGGAAACTGCAAACTCAAATAGGAAACTTCAACTCTATCATTTTAGTTTTCCCTTTCATAGCTTTCCTTTCCCTCAGGCCCTGTTCTGACAAGCCAAGGCTTTCTGGCAATTTAGCTGAGAAGTAAACTTAAGCAAATAAATATGATTCTAGGGATCCTGCCTACCAGGATAACTATTAGAGAACTTGTTTAGACAAAACCTATTTTCTCATTCTCAAAACTGACAAAACAGTGGGAAAATCACCCATGTTTGAAAGCAAAGTATAATAAAGTGCTGTATTATACCACTGCCTTCATCAAAGGGAAAACAAACAAACAAACAAACAAACAAACCATAAACCACAATGTATTGCCTGAAAATGAGAGGTCAGAGGCTTAAAAGGAGAAAATAAAAACAACTAGACTCGTGGCTTGATTTCAAAGGCATTAACAATTGTGAAATAACTTTATGAACAGTATGCCATGATTCTTGACTTTGTGATTGGGTTAATATATCAATAAACAATAGTTTGGGGGAAAAATAGCACATTGCTATCTCAATGGAAAAAGTGAGAAGAATCTACCTGTTTTATCTACATATTAATCTCTAACATTAATGTTCTTGTTAGCTTAGTTTGAAAACAAAATAAGTTAAGAAAATAGTCATCAGAAGTTTTCTTGCAAGTCTGGAGCCATGGATAGTGTTGATGATTTGGGGAGATTTAATAAAAACTGTATTCAGGGTGACCATATGTTCTGGAGTGCTCAAGATAGTCCCACTTCACACCTGTTGTCCCAATATGATTTACAGTGGCTCCCTTTCTGTTTCAAAATTGTTCCTTAGCTATCGTGGGTCCTGAAAGTAACCTCTCTCCCCAGGATGAAATCAGTCTAGCAACTGTGTCTTCCACTCTCCAATTTCAGTATCTGGTTCATTCATTCATTCATTCACAAGTATTTCTGAAAAGTACAATACCAGATATTTTTCTCATCACTGGAATTTTTTTTTAAAATTATATCCCTTATGGGGCTCATAAGGATCAGTGCAAGATGGACATAAATTGTTTTTCTCAATTCAATGCAATGTGCGTTAATGAGAACGCACCATGTGTTTTAAGCACTGACTAGTTATCAAGGGGATGGAGGAGTAAGCAAGACAAAGTCTATACCTTTAAGGAATCATTTTGGTTGATCTGCTTATCTCCATCTATTAATCTGACGATAAAAGTCTCCAATGGCTTCCCATTTCACTTGGAATAATCTGAGCTCCTTATCATGACCTCAAAAGCCTGATCTGGCCACTGCCTACCTCTGTGACCTTATTTCGTACTACTTTTTTGGTTCACTAAGCTCCAGGCAGACAGGCCTTCTTTCTGTTCCTGGGCTTGTCCCTGCCTCAGGGCCTTTGCACTTACAATTTCTTTTATATAGAAACCCCTTTCCCAAGGCGTCCTGTGGCTGTCATCTTCTCTTCATTTGCGTCTAGGTTAAAAGTGACTTCTTCTGGGAGACCTTCCCAATCACATTATCCAAATCAGCCTTTCCTCTCTCTGCCTTATTTTACTTGGGTTTATTTTCTTAGCTGTTATCAACCTCTAAAAGTAATAATTAAGTATGGGTTTTTTTTTGGGCTGTCTTCTCATGATAAAATGTAAGCAGACTCTTGCCTATCTTGGTCACCCCAACATCTCTGTATCTTGATCAGTGGCTAGCACACAGTAGGTGCTTAGTATTTTTGAATAAATGATAAGTAAACTTTGTGACTGATTTATAGATTTACATTTATTTCTCACAATTTAGTATGTATTCTTGAAAGCCTTTTCTTGCCTTTTACCTTTCTCCTTTCTTATGATTCTTTCTACACTTTGAGTCCTCGAGTCTGTTATTGTCACTCCAATCTCTCGACAAAGGAGTTATCTTACATATCCTGCACCAATACACTAATGTTGACTGTTGAAAATCACACAGGTACAGAATGAATCTGGTTGTTGTTTTCTGTGCCTCTCTCTCTAATAAACCCAAACTTGAGGATATTTTCAGTTATTTCTCTTGCCTCCTTTCATATCAAGGGTAACTCATACCAGTCCATTTCAGTCTGGAGGGGCCATTGAGAAATTTTTGGTTTGAGCCTGGTAGATTAAAAGAGGCATTATTAGTTCAGTGTAGAAAGAAGATGAAATTTGCGTATTTATTTCTGTAATGGTGACGGTTTATCTGTTCCTTTTGGAAGCAGGCCTATTGACACAGGTGAGACATGCCTTGCTTGTCCTCAGTTCTAAGTGAATTGGTCAGTGAGGGGATCAAGTTTGCAACATTGGCTGCATTATCATCATATTCCAACTAAGGCCAATGGCCGGCCAGGATAACTTATTTGAAGTGTGCGTAGGCTTTGTTATACCTCTACAGGCGATAACCTTATATTTCCTATAAAATAAAAAATTCAGCTCCTCAATGAAGTGATGTGGCTTTAACTAGGGATAAACAGAGGTGCAACGATTCAAATGTGATAACAAACACAGGTGATGACTTGAATGCTATTGATTTGCTTTTGACAATCCTGTGAGGCAGGCAATGTGGGATGAAGCCATTTCTGAGATGAGTTTAAAGAGTGAAGGCCATAGGGTTGGAAAATGGCAAAGAGCTTGTCCCAGATCTTTTGAGGGCAGTCCTTTATAATTTCTATTACATTATACTCTCTCCCTCTTTCCCACCTTATAGTATATTTAACTTATATATACCATTTTATTTTTAGTTACCTTTTTTTTTTCTTGAATGGGACCAATGCAGCAATTTTTACTTTGTGTCTCATTTTATTCCTAACTTAGTTACACAGAATCTACTGGCAGCCAATCACATTTAAAATAAATACAAGGAGTGCCAGTTGCGTCTTCAAAGTAGCAGACACCAGCATGGAATGATATATGCAAGAGACTTTATTGAGTGAAATACCTGTGAAGAATAAGAACTGGAAGGAGGAGGAGTAGGTAGAGAGCAGGAGTGGACAGGTCTGAGAGAAGTGAAAGGAGAGATGGAGGGAGAGACTGAGTAGGAAGAGCCTCAGATCACGCATAGTTCTGAGAAATGTTCTGCCACGTCAAGGGGTAGTCCCTGAGCTCTTTCAAGCTAAGGTTGGCAAATTATTTGGCCCATGGGACAAATCTGACCTGCTACCTGATTTTGTAATTAAAGTTTTGTTGAGATGCAGTCATGTCTATTCATATACATATTGGCTATGACTGCTTTCGTGCTTAACTGGCAGAGTTTAAAGTGTTGCAACAGAGAACATGTGAATGGAAAAATATAAAGTATTTGGACCTTTATAGAAAAGTTTCCAACCTTTGCTTTAGAGTGATCTCATGTTAGACAGAAATGGCCCACTGTAATACCCCCACCATATTCAGTTATGAGCTGAGAATAGCCCTAGGAGACTGTGGTTATGGGGCAAATGATGCCCCCTGGTGGACTGAAAAATGTGGCAGTTGGAGCCTCTTAAGCTATATTCTCCTAAAAGGAGATTTGAGTGAGACACACAGATTGTGTATGGCTCTTTATTGAAAAAGTTTGCTAACCCTGCTCTAGAAAGGAGTTATTATTTATTCCACAAGGGACATGGTCATTTGTTATAAGTGATCAAATTAATAGTCTGTTTTATAAAGCAATTTCCTATAATACTGCCTAGCAAGAATTATTTTCCTCAGATTCTACTTTGTCAGCTCTGCTTTAGATAAAGGTATGTTGTTGAGGGAGGCACAGGGTGGTACCGGAAAGAACGCTGAATGGCTGGAAGACCCGGGGCCTTGTCCAGTACAGGCTGCTAAATATCTCTGTGGTTGCCATGTGTTACATCACCTCTCTGGACTTCAAGAGTCCTGTCCGTCAAACACGGGGTTTAGAGGTTTAGACTAGAGGACCGTTAACTCCTTCTAACTGCAACAAGAGTATCATACAGGACAGTACTAATCAATGGGGTGGGCCTGAGCTGGGGATTTGGTGGACTAAGTGGGAGAAAAATGACCCAGTGTAGATCAGAGATCTTCTCCAGCTGGTGTGCAAAAAATTGCAACAAGGAGAGACTTGTTCCAGTAACCCAAACTGTTCCCTTTTAATTACAGAATAAACATGAGTCTATTTATATGGATGTTCGATGATACAATGATGTTGCCTATCAAGTGGAAGCAACCAATAAAGCAGACAATGGTGGTGCAGGCCCAAGGAGCCTGGATGGTGCTCACAGGAGGACCCTTGTGCTGGGACATAGAGGAGAGGCTTTTCTTCCTGTTTGCAAGATCTACTCTGTCTTGTTGGAGGGGAAAATGAGGTGAACATTAGCTTATTACCTCTGTGTGTATGTGTGTGTGTGTCTGTGTGGGCAGGTGGGGAGGGAGGAGTTGAACACCTAGACAGCTCCGGAAACATCCCAGTCTCTATGAAACCTGGACACTGAAGGTTTTATATATGTGTAACATAGATTGTGCTTGTTTGAACTTCTAGTATAGCTCTGTGGTAATAAGATTAGTGTCAAAATTCTAGATATCCGCAGGAGGGAGGGGGAGGGTTCATGGGAAAGGACAAGAGTCCTTTCAGTAATATTCCATGTACTTGCTGGACCTAGAAAACAAAAATACAGGATGCATATTTATGTAAGAATTTCAGATAAAGAACGAATAATTTTTTAGTATAAGTAGGTCCCATGCAATGTTTGTATTTTATTTGGTAACCCTAATTGAATGAGAGCAATTTCCTGAAAAAGTTAATGAATAGAATAGATTTTGGTGCTACATAAGAGTTACAAGAATCAGTGGACTCTTTAACAGGGGTACCATGTCATTAAAATAATTGTTTTTAATTTTTGTGGCTATAGTATGGTCATTTAAATACCTGTCTTTGCCATTTTTTCATCTTCCAGCAGCCAAATAGTGGATATACATATTTTTAAAGTAAGAAATAAAGCTTTAACTTTACCCTTAGATTTATCAGTGTTTGTTTGCAGAAACTGCTAGAACTTTGAGTTTAGCTGTAATTACAGAACTGACCCAGACCATATCAGACATTGAGATAATTGAGTTTTTCAAGTCATAGTGAGAGGGAGATGGAAAGCTATATTGTGGCTGAGCTAAGAATCTATTCTATCATTTTATGGGGAAATAAGAAATGCTGGAAATATAAACACCTATTTTTGGACATTTTCTCAATCCTATTAAACTCACAAAATGTGAAACTTTTTAGTTGGTTCAAAGCAATGATGAAGAATTTTACCCCTAGACTGTCCTTTAGCTAGAAAATAGACATAGAAAATGTTGTCACATAGAAGAGCTTCGGGTGCCAGAATGTTCTTCTCTACTGTTAAAGAAGGCCACTGTGAAAAAAATTTCAAAAAATCTTTCCATCATGAGTAGATTATAAGCTTTCTTTTCCAATACCTTTTTCTTTTATTGTTCATTGGAAGTGTGCTTATGCCAGCATAATTTTGACAAGCCTCAAAATATTTGCCACTAGAATCATAGGAGTCTTCCTTTAATAAAATAAAATTTGATTTTGATTTACCTTACGTAGTAGACAGTTGCTCAATTTAAAAAATCATTGTAAACACATTATCAAAAATAGACCAGTTTAACTGAGTTTCATCACTTAAGTTGCACAGATATTAACTAGAAAGTTAGTCTTCACAAGGTTAGAAGCTGCCAGCAGAGTTCAAAAACACTGTGATATCTTTTGAGTCATTTAGCTCTTTTCCCTTATACTGTTTCTCCTTTTTATGCAATACTTCTTTTTTTCAAGGTGCACTTTTCATTTTCTAATTCCTCATCCCTTTATTGGCATGCCATTAACCTCATAATTGATCCATATTGTTCTTAACATGGGGAAATGTAATTTCTCATTTCTCATCATATGTTCCTTAAAAAAATTCATATTTTCAGCTCATCCTACCCTCTCCCCAGCTTAAAATCTGCCTGGTGTTCTTAGATTATGTTGAGGACTGTCCATTTTGTTGTGTTATTCTACAGTATTCCAGTCTGTTATGTGGTGTGTTTCAGTTATAGTTGCTGCATAGCAAACTACCCTAAAGCTGGTGGCATAAAACTGCCCTGTGTGTGTGTGTGTGTGTGTGTGTGTGTGTGTGTGTGTGTGTGACTGATTCTGTGGATTAGGAATTCATAGAAGAAGTAGTAGAGATGGGCTCATCTCTTAGATGTCTGAGACTTAGCTTGGGAAAGCTCAAACAACTGAGGATGGCTCTTCCCAGCAGCCCCACCAACTCCAAGCATGTGGCTCATATTTGTATAACAGTATTGGCTGTTGTTATACAGGGGCAACTGTATTGGCTATTGAATGCAAGTGTCAGTTGGCACCCACTGCATAATGGCTGTTAAATATTTTAATCTTCATCTGTAAGTATCAGTTTGTCAAACTCTCACCATATGTCCCTCTGCTGGGAACCCACTCGCCTTGCTCACTTGATGAAGCCCTTCTGTGTCCTTCAAGACTCAGCTCAAGCTCCTTCCTCAGGGTTCCTGTACTACCCTTTGTTTCCTCTGTTACAGCACTGGCTGGACACATTGCATTGCAACTATTTTTTGATTTTTCTCCTTATGTTTTGAACTGCTTAAGTAGAGCTCCTTTTTTCTTGGTCATCTCTGCACTGTGTGCCTGTCACATAGCAGTCTTCAAGGGATAATTGGGTTTTGAACATCAAGTAAACTTCTTACTTAATTTTCTGCCCTTTGAAAATTGATTGTGTTTCTTGGTAAATCAAACTGAGTTGAGTTTTTTTCCTCTAATATCTGTGAGCATTATAGCATCTTCATCAGAGAACTGATCATGAACTTATTTTTCCTTTTCTATTGCATATACTATTTAAAAATCCCTCCCCCTTAAAAAATACAAACTATAAGTTCCATAAGGGCAAATATCCTTTTCCCAGAGTTTAGCATAGAGTGCAGAACTGTGCTCAGTATTTATTAAATGTATTATTCAGGCTAAATAACATTAAATATGCTATTGCTAATATTTATAGCAAGGCATATATGCGAAGTGTTTTATTTGCATTCTCTAACTTAATATTCTTAGTAACATAACAGGCACCTCCCATTGTTTTCTTTATAGAGATTTTGTTATTTCATACTGAGGCTTAGAGAGGTTAAGTAGGTTACAACATCAGATGGCCAATGAGTAGTAGAGCCAGAATTTGAATCCAGATTAACCAGTGTCAGAAGCCGACATCTTATGCATCACATTTCAATACCACCTTAGGGAAAGGAATGTCAAAAAAAAATCTTGAAATCATTCTGGATTGTGGCCTTCTTAGTACCATTCAAGCCATCTGTCTCTGCTTATTTACCCTGACTTCTAAATATTTTATCTGCAGGAATAAATTTGGTATGTTCAAGAAGTGACAAAAAGGCCAGTGCGGTGAGAGCATTGGGAGAAAAAGAGACGAGTAGGAGATGGGGTTGGAGAGAAAAGTGGGGGTCAGAAAGCACACAGGACTTTGAAGAAGTTTGGGTTTTATGTAAATGAAATTAAGTCATTGGAGGGGTTTTGATTTGATCTAATTTACTTTAAACACTTTGGCTGCTGTTGTAGATAATCCACTGAGAGGATGGGGTAGAGGCAATGGAGGCTTTTGCAGAAGTTGTAACTGAAAATTTCAACTACTGCAAAAGAGGGAATTTAGACTTGTGTGACCACAGTGGGCATGATGAAAAATGGATGAATTTGGGATATTGTTGGAGGCAGGGGTCCTTAATAAATATTTATTGAATTAATGAGTATACAATAAGCATAAAACAATTAGCACAGAGACAATGATGGTTACTCTTACTATCATCATCGTTGTCTCTTCTACCTCCTGAGAGGTGAAATTACAGTATCAACACTCATAAATCATTAGCTTCCCACTCTGCACGTTATCCTCCATCCCTTCAGCTCTTGTGTCTTACTCTACAGAGGCTGCTCTCTTAAAGTGACCCCCAAGCTGTTGAATTCAGTGTAATTTTCTAATTTTTCATTCCCTAAGGCCTGTCTGCCCCCTTTGACTTCCTACTCCTTGCAATGCCTTGACACCTGAGATGATATACTCTCTTAACTCTTCTTGCACATCTCTTGGGGCTCCTTCTCTGTAACTTCTTTTTCTCCTCTTGCCCTCTCAGTATAGAGGTTTCTGAGGAATCTGACCTTGAGACCCTCGTTCTAATAGGTCAGGTCTGGACGACCAAATCCTCATCTTATGACTGTATTTTTAGCTTAGCCTTTCATTTCTGACTTATATCTTTTTCTTCCAAAGCCATGACTTGAAACTAGAAGAGAGGGGAACTTTACCTGTGCCCCTAAGTCCTTCAGTTTCCTACCCAAGATTATAAAATATATATCATTGGAAATCTTGGGCAGCACACAAAACATAATTTACCAGGAATGAAATTCATATAGAGAATTAATTTTCTATTGAGGAAATTAAGAAGAGGTTTGAGTTTGGCCTAAAATATCCATTTCTAAAATTAATCTTACATGTGCTCTCTTTTTTTGCTAGCCTATATGATATTTATGTTTTACTTATTGAATAATTCATATACCACTGACCAGCACAATAAAATATTTCACTTTCAGCATACATCTACATTTCTTAACTTAGCTCTCAATTCTTTTTTTTTTTTTTAAATTTATTTATTATTATTATACTTTAAGTTGTAGGGTACATGTGCATAACGTGCAGGTTTCTTACATAGGTATACTTGTGCCACGTTGGTGTGCTGCACCCATCAACTCGTCATTTACATCAGGTATAACTCCCAATGCAATCCCTCCCCCCTCCCCCCTCCCCATGATAGGCCCCGGTGTGTGATGTTCCCCTTCCTGAGTCCAAGTGATCTCATTGTTCAGTTCCCACCTATGAGTGAGAACATGCGGTGTTTGGTTTTCTGTTCTTGTGATAGTTTGCTAAGAATGATGGTTTCCAGCTGCATCCATGTCCCTACAAAGGACACAAACTCATCCTTTTTTATGGCTGCATAGTATTCCATGGTGTATATGTGCCACATTTTCTTAATCCAATCTGTCACTGATGGACATTTGGGTTGATTCCAAGTCTTTGCTATTGTGAATAGTGCCGCAATAAACATACGTGTGCATGTGTCTTTATAGCAGCATAATTTATAATCCTTTGGGTATATACCCAGTAATGGGATGGCTGGGTCATATGGTACATCTAGTTCTAGATCCTTGAGGAATCGCCATACTGTTTTCCATAATGGTTGAACTAGTTTACAATCCCACCAACAGTGTAAAAGTGTTCCTATTTCTCCACATCCTCTCCAGCACCTGTTGTTTCCTGACTTTTTAATGATCACCATTCTAACTGGTGTGAGATGGTATCTCATTGTGGTTTTGATTTGCATTTCTCTGATGGCCAGTGATGATGAGCATTTTTTCATGTGTCTGTTGGCTGTATGAATGTCTTCTTTTGAGAAATGTCTGTTCATATCCTTTGCCCACTTTTTGATGGGGTTGTTTGTTTTTTTCTTGTAAATTTGTTTGAGTTCTTTGTAGGTTCTGGATATTAGCCCTTTGTCAGATGAGTAGATTGCAAAAATTTTCTCCCATTTTGTATGTTGCCTGTTCACTCTGATGGTAGTTTCTTTTGCTGTGCAGAAGCTCTTTAGTTTAATGAGATCCCATTTGTCAATTTTGGCTTTTGCTGCTGTTGCTTTTGGTGTTTTAGACATGAAGTCTTTGCCCATGCCTATGTCCTGAATGGTACTACCTAGGTTTTCCTCTAGGATTTTTATGGTATTAGGTCTAACATTTAAGTCTCTAATCCATCTTGAATTAATTTTCGTATAAGGAGTAAGGAAAGGATCCAGTTTCAGCTTTCTACTTATGGCTAGCCAATTTTCCCAGCACCATTTATCAAATAGGGAATCCTTTCCCCATTTCTTGTTTCTCTCAGGTTTGTCAAAGATCAGATGGCTGTAGATGTGTGGTATTATTTCTGAGGACTCTGTTCTGTTCCATTGGTCTATATCTCTGTTTTGGTACCAGTACCATGCTGCTTTGGTTACTGTAGCCTTATGCCTCCAGCTTTGTTCTTTTGACTTAGGATTGTCTTGGAGATGCGGGCTCTTTTTTGGTTCCATATGAACTTTAAAGCAGTTTTTTCCAATTCTGTGAAGAAAGTCATTGGTAGCTTGATGGGGATGGCATTGAATCTATAAATTACCTTGGGCAGTATGGCCATTTTCACGATATTGATTCTTCCTCTCCATGAGCATGGTATGTTCTTCCATTTGTTTGTGTCCTCTTTTATTTCACTGAGCAGTGGTTTGTAGTTCTCCTTGAAGACGTCCTTTACATCCCTTGTAAGTTGGATTCCTAGGTATTTGATTCTCTTTGAAGCAATTGTGAATGGAAGTTCATTCCTGATTTGGCTCTCTGTTTGTCTGTTACTGGTGTATATGAATGCTTGTGATTTTTGCACATTAATTTTGTATCCTGAGACTTTGCTGAAGTTGCTTATCAGCTTAAGGAGATTTTGGGCTGAGACAATGGGGTTTTCTAAATATACAATCATGTCATCTGCAAACAGGTACAATTTGACTTCTTCTTTTCCTAACTGAATACCTTTGATTTCTTTCTCTTGCCTAATTGCCCTAGCCAGAACTTCCAACACTATGTTGAATAGGAGTGGTGAGAGAGGGCATCCCTGTCTTGTGCCAGTTTTCAAAGGGAATTTTTCCAGTTTTTGCCCATTCAGTATGATATTGGCTGTGGGTTTGTCATAAATAGCTCTTATGATTTTGAGGTATGTTCCATCAATACCGAATTTATTGAGCGTTTTTAGCATGAAGGGCTGTTGAATTTTGTCAAAAGCCTTTTCTGCATCAATTGAGATAATCATGTGGTTCTTGTCTTTGGTTCTGTTTATATGCTGGATTATGTTTATTGATTTGCGTATGTTGAACCAGCCTTGCATCCCAGGGATGAAGCCCACTTGATCATGGTGGAGAAGCTTTTTGATGTGTTGCTGAATCCGGTTTGCCAGTATTTTATTGAGGATTTTTGCATCGATGTTCATCAGGGATATTGGTCTAAAATTCTCTTTTTTTGTTGTGTCTCTGCCAGGCTTTGGTATCAGGATGATGTTGGCCTCATAAAATGAGTTAGGGAGGATTCCCTCTTTTTCTATTGATTGGAATAGTTTCAGAAGGAATGGTACCAACTCCTCCTTGTACCTCTGGTAGAATTCAGCTGTGAATCCATCTGGTCCTGGACTTTTTTTGGTTGGTAGGCTATTAATTATTGCCTCAATTTCAGAACCTGCTATTGGTCTATTCAGGGATTCAACTTCTTCCTGGTTTAGTCTTGGAAGAGTGTAAGTGTCCAGGAAATTATCCATTTCTTCTAGATTTTTCAGTTTATTTGCGTAGAGGTGTTTATAGTATTCTCTGATGGTAGTTTGTATTTCTGTGGGGTCGGTGGTGATATCCCCTTTATCATTTTTAATTGCGTCGATTTGATTCTTCTCTCTTTTCTTCTTTATTAGTCTTGCTAGTGGTCTGTCAATTTTGTTGATCTTTTCAAAAAACCAACTCCTGGATTCATTGATTTTTTGGAGGGTTTTTTGTGTCTCTATCTCCTTCAGTTCTGCTCTGATCTTAGTTATTTCTTGCCTTCTGCTAGCTTTCGAATGTGTTTGCTCTTGCTTCTCTAGTTCTTTTAATTGCGATGTTAGAGTGTCAATTTTAGATCTTTCCTGCTTTCTCTTGTGGGCATTTAGTGCTATAAATTTCCCTCTACACACTGCTTTAAATGTGTCCCAGAGATTCTGGTATGTTGTATCTTTGTTCTCATTGGTTTCAAAGAACATCTTTATTTCTGCCTTCATTTCGTTATGTACCCAGTAGTCATTCAGGAGCAGGTTGTTCAGTTTCCATGTAGTTGAGCGGTTTTGATTGAGTTTCTTAGTCCTGAGTTCTAGTTTGATTGCACTGTGGTCTGAGAGACAGTTTGTTATAATTTCTGTTCTTGTACATTTGCTGAGGAGTGCTTTACTTCCAATTACGTGGTCAATTTTGGAGTAAGTACGATGTGGTGCTGAGAAGAATGTATATTCTGTTGATTTGGGGTGGAGAGTTCTATAGATGTCTATTAGGTCTGCTTGCTGCAGAGCTGAGTTCAATTCCTGGATATCCTTGTTAACTTTCTGTCTCGTTGATCTGTCTAATGTTGACAGTGGAGTTTTGAAGTCTCCCATTATTATTGTATGGGAGTCTAAGTCTCTTTATAAGTCTCTAAGGACTTGCTTTATGAATCTGGGTGCTCCTGTATTGGGTGCATATATATTTAGGATAGTTAGCTCTTCCTGTTGAATTGATCCCTTTACCATTATGTAATGGCCTTCTTTGTCTCTTTTGATCTTTGATGGTTTAAAGTCTGTTTTATCAGAGACTAGTATTGCAACCCCCGCTTTTTTTTTGTTCTCCATTTGCTTGGTAAATCTTCCTCCATCCCTTTATTTTGAGCCTATGTATGTCTCTGCGTGTGAGATGGGTCTCCTGAATACAGCAGACTGATGGGTCTTGACTCTTTATCCAGTTTGCCAGTCTATGTCTTTTAATTGGAGCATTTAGTCCATTTACATTTAAGGTTAAGATTGTTATGTGTGAACTTGATCCTGCCATTATGATATTCACTGGTTATTTTGCTTGTTAGTTGATGCAGTTTCTTCCTAGCCTCGATGGTCTTTACATTTTGGCATGTTTTTGCAATGGCTGGTACCGGTTGTTCCTTTCCATGTTTAGTGCTTCCTTCAGGGTCTCTTGTAAGGCAGGCCTAGTGGTGACAAAATCTCTAAGCATTTGCTTATCTGTAAAGGATTTTATTTCTCCTTCACTGATGAAACTTAGTTTGGCTGGATATGAAATTCTGGGTTGAAAATTCTTTTCTTTAAGAATGTTGAATATTGGCCCCCACTCTCTTCTGGCTTGGAGAGTTTCTGCCGAGAGATCTGCTGTTAGTCTGATGGGCTTCCCTTTGTGGGTAACCCGACCTTTCTCTCTGGCTGCCCTTAAGATTTTTTCCTTCATTTCAACTTTGGTGAATCTGGCAATTATGTGTCTTGGAGTTGCTCTTCTCGAGGAGTATCTTTGTGGCCTTCTCTGTATTTCCTGGATTTGAATGTTGGCCTGCCCTACTAGGTTGGGGAAGTTCTCCTGGATGATATCCTGAAGAGTGTTTTCCAACTTGGTTCCATTTTCCCCCTCACTTTCAGGCACCCCAATCAGACGTAGATTTGGTCTTTTTACATAATCCCATACTTCTTGCAGGCTTTGTTCATTTCTTTTTCTTCTTTTTTCTTTTGGCTTCTCTTCTCGCTCCATTTCATTCATTTGATCCTCAATCGCTGATACTCTTTCTTCCAGTTGATCGAGTCAGTTACTGAAACTTGTGCATTTGTCACGTATTTCTCGTGTCATGGTTTTCATCTCTTTCATTTCGTTTATGACCTTCTCTGCATTAATTACTCTAGCCATCAATTCTTCCACTTTTTTTTCAAGATTTTTAGTTTCTTTACGCTGGGTATGTAATTCCTCCTTTAGCTCTGAGAAATTTGATGGACTGAAGCCTTCTTCTCTCATCTCGTCAAAGTCATTCTCCATCCAGCTTTGATCCGTTGCTGGCAATGAGCTGCGCTCCTTTGCCGGGGGAGATGCACTCTTATTTTTTGAATTTCCAGCTTTTCTGCCCTGCCTTTTCCCCATCTTTGTGGTTTTATCTGCCTCTGGTCTTTGATGATGGTGATGTACTGATGGGGTTTTGGTGTAGGTGTCCTTCCTGTTTGATAGTTTTCCTTCTAACCGTCAGGACCCTCAGCTGTAGGTCTGTTGGAGATTGCTTGAGGTCCACTCCAGACCCTGTTTGCCTGGGTATCAGCAGCAGAGGCTGCAGAAGATAGAATATTTCTGAACAGCGAGTGTACCTGTCTGTTTCTTGCTTTGGAAGCTTCCTCTCAGGGGTGTACTCCACCCTGTGAGGTGTGGGGTGTCAGACTGCCCCTAGTGGGGGATGTCTCCCAGTTAGGCTACTCAGGGGTCAGGGACCCACTTGAGCAGGGAGTCTGTCCCTTCTCAGATCTCAACCTCCATGTTGGGAGATCCACTGCTCTCTTCAAAGCTGTCAGACAGAGTCGTTTGCGTCTGCAGAGGCTTCTGCTGTGTTTGTTATTGTTTACTGTGCCCTGTCCCCAGAGGTGGAGTCTACAGAGACAGGCAGGTTTCCTTGAGCTGCTGTGAGCTCCACCCAGTTCGAGCTTCCCAGCAGCTTTGTTTACCTACTTAAGCCTCAGCAATGGCGGGCGCCCCTCCCCCAGCCTCGCTGCTGCCTTGCCGGTAGATCACAGACTGCTGTGCTAGCAATGAGGGAGGCTCCGTGGGTGTGGGACCCTCCCGGCCAGGTGTGGGATATGATCTCCTGGTGTGCCTGTTTGCTTAAAGCGCAGTATTGGGGTGGGAGTTACCCGATTTTCCAGGTGTTGT
Source organism: Macaca thibetana thibetana (assembly GCF_024542745.1). Lineage (NCBI taxonomy): Eukaryota > Metazoa > Chordata > Mammalia > Primates > Cercopithecidae > Macaca > Macaca thibetana. Next base: position 54,786,964 of record NC_065588.1, read on the forward strand.
GTGTCTCAGTTCCCCTGGCTAGGAAAAGGGATTCCCTTCCCCCTTGCGCTTCCCAGGTGAGGCAATGCCTCGCCCTGCTTCAGCTCTCGCTGGTCGGGCTGCAGCAGCTGACCAGCACCGATCGTCCAGCACTCCCCAGTGAGATGAACCCAGTACCTCAGTTGAAAATGCAGAAATCACCGGTCTTCTGTGTTGCTCGCGCTGAGAGTTGGAGACTGGAGCTGTTCCTATTCGGCCATCTTGCTCTGCCCTTAGCTCTCAATTCTAATTACTACACTCACTTTCTGTTTCTCGATGGAAAGAGGAATCCTACATAGAACTGAACACCAGCTAACGAACTCCATTAAATAGGGATGACTGAGTAGTGCTTACTGAGAAGATTTAAGTATAAATCGAATTTTCTTTCCTGAGTTTAAAGTTTCATAAACGATTAAATAGGCAAAAGTTTACTACAGAGTAGATAGCCTTTGGGGTGGGATAATACCCTGTTGTCTTTTCTTCTTTCCTTTTTCATACTTCTTTAGGCTCAGGTGCTCTCTGGGATGCAGAAAGGAGAGAAAGGCTCTTCCCTCCTGCTTGATCCTGACATATATCTGCTTTTTCAAACTATGTTTTTCTTCATCTAGGATGAGTTTAGGGAAGGGAGAAAAAGAATGGCTGAAAAAGAAGTGGCTTCCTCATTCTCCAGTTTCCTAGCACATGCTATTCCAGCACCATAGGAGAAAAAATTCTGCTGTGTTTAAGAAATCAGCAGATTCTGAGAGTATTTCTAAGAGCATCATAGGAGATATATAATGCTGAACTGTGCTAGGAAAAAGCAGGGAGAAGGGAAGCTGTTTACGGAGTTTACTCCTCAGATTTCTACTTTGAACATAAGTTGCAGGACCCATGTTATTAGCCTTGAAGTAGAAGAGGGGTCCAGGCAGCTCTTGGACTTCTCTGTCAGTGCTGAGGCTTCGTGAGGTAGGAGCCTAAAGAAGAGCATCCCACATAGACCTGAAGACACATAAGGGACACTTAATAATATTTGAGTAAATGAGAAAATGGCAAGAAAAGGCTCTTTTTTTCTGTGATTTTCAGAAACATCAAGGATGTCAAAGCTTACCAGTTCTGACTTGATTTGTATTACAGTCAACAACCTTAAAGTCATTGAATTAAAAGAATCAAGACTGCTCTATTTCCTTCCATCTCACTGCCCTTTTTGACTAGATTTTCAGAATGTTCTCTTGTAAAAATTCCAAGCATACATAGTTCTTTATACTAGCTCTTTTTATGAGAACAAGGAACTTTTTAATGTTGGTAGTTCATTTTCATCCTGATTTCCTACTCCTATTTTACCCACTTTTCCATATGTGACCAAGTTCATGTTTGGTGTGATCCCTTTGCTTTTATATTTTGCAAAATGTGTGTCATATTTTGTGTGCATTATTTTTTAATTTACATTGTACTGTGACACAGATCTTCTTCTTCCTACTAATATTATATATATTTTTTCCTCTGTGCATAGTCTACTATGGGGTACATACATTTTATTCTATCTATTTACTCCTCAGTGTTGGACACTTGGATTGCCTTTGATTTCCTGCTCCAAAAGTGGTGTTGTGGCAAACATCCTGGTACTTGTCCCCTTGCGGAGGTGTATGATAATTTTGGGGGGCATATATATCCAGGATTAAAATTAATAGATTATAAGGGCAAAATTATACAGTTATTTTAATCAACTACAGCCAATTCCTTACCAGAATGGCTTTCCAGTCTGTCTTCCCCCAAGCAGTGATGAGGGTTCCTCCATCCCTGTATTTCTGCCAGCGTGGCATTATCCAGCTCTCTACTTTTTGCTTGTCCTGTGGGTAGAAAGTGATCTCCCATTATTGCTTTAATTTACATGTTTTTAGTAATGTTTCTCTTTAGATATTGACTTTTCATGATGCATCTTCTGTAAATTAACTGTTTTCTTTGCCTATTCTCTATGGGGATTCCTGTCTTTTTCATGTTGATTGCTGGAGTCTCTTGTCAGTTTTAGATATTGCAAATATCTTTTCAAAATTTGTCATGACTCTGTTAACTTTGACCATGACATCTTTTGTTGAGCAAAAATCCTTAATTTTTATAAAATCAAATTCATTTTTTTGCCTTATATTTTATATCTCTGGGGTAAATAGCTTTATTAAAGTAATATTTTTATGACAATGACAGAATAGATGGAAAAATGTTTTTTGATAGTTTTATGTCAAATAACAAGCATCATTTCTACAGAGTTGAACATGAATTTCTTCTAATGTCTTTAGGCTTCTGCATTAGCATGAGTAGCTCTGCAGGTTTCTCTAGAACGAAGTGGAGAATGGGGTTTGTTTGTGGCATGCATACTAAAAAGCTTTTCACCTAAGGAGAGAAGGCCTTTTGAAGAAATAATCTTATTCTACTGCATTTGTGAGCTGTTTGGCTCACATGTATATGTATGTGTGTATACACACACACACACACACACACACACACACACACACACACACACACATATATATCTCAGTTTCTTTATCCACTCATTGATTAATGGGCATTTGAGTTGGTTCCATGATTTTGCAAACGTGAATTGTGCTGTTGTAAACATGCATGTTCAGATATCTTTCTCTAATCATGATTGCTTTTCCTCTGGGTAGATACCCAGTCGTGGGGCTGCTAGATCAAATGGTAGTTCTACTTTTAGTTCTTTAAGGAATCTCCACATTGTTTTCCATAGTGGCTGTACTAGTTTACATTCCCACCAGCAGTGTAGAAGTGATCCCGGATCACTGCATCCATGCCAACATCTACTGTTTTTTGATTTTTTTTTTATTATGGCCATTCTTGCAGAAGTAAGGTGGTATCTCATTGTGGTTTTGATTTGTATTTCCCTGATCATTAGTGATGTTTAGCATTTTTTCATATGTTTGTTGTCCATTTGTATATCTTCTTTTGAAAAGTGTTTGTTCATGTCCTTAGCACACTTTTTGATGGGATTGTTTGTTTTTTTCCTTACTGATTTATTTGAGTTCATTGTAGATTCTGGATATTAGTCCTTTATCAGATATACAGATTGTGAAGATTATCTCCCACTCTGTGGGTTGTCTGTTGATTTTTCTCCCACTCAGTGGTTTGTCTGTTCACTCTGCTGACTATTCCTTTTCCATGCGAAAGCTCTTTGGTTTAACTGGGTCCCAGCCATTTATCTTTGTTTTTATTGCATTTGCTTTTGGGTTCTTGGTTATGAAATCCTTGCCTATTCCAACATCTAGAAGGGTTTCTCCAATGTTATCTTCTAGAATTTTTATAGTTTCAGGTCTTAGGTTTTTTTTTTTTTTTTTTAATTTTACTCTAAGTTCTGATACATGTGCAGAATATGCAGGTTTGTTACATAGGCATATATGTAGGCATACAGTTTCTGTTGCTCATGTCACCTTCTTAGGTGCAGGGAGTGCACAGAGATCTAAGAGATAGCTGAGTCTTACAGATTTCCTGTCAAATCTTGAGGCCTGGTACTCTAGCGTCTCTGATATCCCCTCTGTGATATCTGAATTTTCTCACTCTTAGAATCTGAACAGAATTTCTCAAGGTTCTAAACTCTGACAAATGATGTATACTTTAGGAATGTCTTCTTCGTTGCCACTCGCAAGGGTATTCCTAACTCTCTGGCAAAGAGGCAAATACCAGAAAAATATTGCTGTCACTGAGAGATGAGTGTGCCTAGAAGTAGAAACTACAGCATTATAGCAGGGAAAGCAGATAAGACAATTTAATACATAGAAGGAGTGCAGAGAGATGGAGGTGTTACATATGGTCTAGGAGAGGAAATTTACAGAAGAGAGCAATGAACATTGAAGAAAATTGTTTTATTACTGAAAGAAGAGTCTCAGCTGAGAAAGTCTAGGTGGCACTGGGCTGGTTTGGATTCCTCCAGGATTGAGTGAGACCAAATCAATGGCTATTACAGGAATGCTCAGGCATGCAGCCTGTATCTCCTTCAAGGAGGCCTTTCAGAGTCATGTTCCATCTCTGGAGAGTAGGGCTTAGGTCCAGCCATGGGTTGACCCACTGTTAGGTCCTTAAAGAAGCAGTGGGAGGAGGAGTTGATTGATTTGTTTTCTGAGGTATAGCAGAACTCACCCTCAGACCCCTCTGACCTATATGGTGGCAGTGGAGCTGAGGGGTAACCTTTATCTAGTAACTGCATCTGTAGCAATCTATTATTTCAGAGTCAATTGACTCGATTGATTGAGATCACCAAACTCCTCAGCCTGGCATTTAAAGCGCTTTGCAATTTGGCACTTCTTTTTCTTTTCATGCTTAATTCTCAGGATATGCCTCAATATACCCGACTTCAGTCACAATCATCCACTCACCATTTCCCAAATGTCACCTTCAGCCAACAGATGCTAAGCCATTTCTCAACCTGTCTTCTTTACTTAGAATGCCTTCTCGTACTATGACTGCCAAAGTCCAACACATTCTTCATGTCTCAGCTGAAATCACCCTCCTTCCTCATAGATTCTCCCAGTAGAATTCAATGCTCCCCTTTCCATATTTGTAAAATCTTTTGAACGTTTGTTATATAATGTATCATATTTTATCCTATAGTGAAATTATTTTATATATATACCTGATATATATATATACACACACCTGTTTTCTTATCCAATTTGGAAGTCTCATTAAAAAAATAAAAACAATATTACCCTATTATACTTAGGATAGTACTTTGGATATAGAGGTACTCAATAACGCTTGTTGCCTTCAACTCCAAAGTTGAGGCAAATCATGAATGTGATTGGATGTTGAATACAGAAGATTGAATGGATTTTCAACATTTAAAATACCATCTGATCTTTTTTGGCATCTGGCACAACTTTCCATAAGTCTTCATTTCTTTTTGTTGGTTCTACTCTGCTTTCTCACCACAACTCTAGACTGTTAGCCCTTCCTCAATCTCTGAGAAGGCCTGAAGCATACCCTGTCTTGGATCCTGGTGGGGCTGTTGTGCCGGCAGCTGCCTGGCTCACCTCGCCAGCCCAGAAGGGGCCCACACACCCTCCCCAGAGTGGCTCCTGGGAGACCTGCACATTCTTCTGCCTTTTAGTGCTATTGGGCTTTTTCTTTTAAGATGATTCTTCTACATCTGTTCTCCTAATCAATATACTCTAGAACACAGGAACCAAGGTAGTATAATAGTTTAAAGTGTGGACTTCGGAGTCCTGTTATCTGAGCTTCAATTCTAGCTCTATTACCTACTAGGTATCATCTTGGGAAAGAAGCTTAATATTATCAAAGCAACTCCTTTCCCCTCCCCCTCCCCCTCCCCTCCCCTCCCCCTCCCCTCCCCCCTCCCCCCCTCCCCTCCCCCTCCCTTCCCCCCTCCCCTCCCCTCCCCCTCCCCCCTCCCCCCCCCCCCTCCCCTCCCCTTCCCTTCCCTTCTTTCCAGAAATGGGGCTCTCTATGTTGCCTCAGCTGGTCTCTCAAACTCTGGCATCAAATGATCCTCCCACCTTGGCATCCCAAAGTACTGGGATTATAGACAGGAGTCACTGTCCCCAGCCAGTAACTTTTTCAGTGGTGAAATAGAAATAATAACACATTAACTCATAGAGCTCTTGTGAAGATTAAATTATCTAGAGGCAAGCACTTAGCAGAGCCTAGCATGGGGTAATCAGATCCTTCAACAAAATAGTGGCTGTGACTCTCATTCTTCATCTCTATTCCTACATATTTTGTTAAGAGTAATGTTTGGTATTCTTATATTATACTCTTTAAGTATAATTTACCTTATCCATCTGCAATGTCTCCAGTCAGAGACACTTAGTATATATTTACAAGATAAAGGCAACCCCATCTTCTTCTGGGTGATCTCCATTTTTCTTCTTTCTTTTCTCAATATTGCTATTTTTGAGGCCTCTTATTTATATTTTCATCTAGAAATGAATGTCCTTGCTGTGGAGCTATTTCCTCAATTTTGCACTAACTTTTATGGAGATATGTATATATTATTATTATTATTATTGTTTTCTCTAGTATAAAAGAGCAGGGATATAAACTAGACATCAAGACAATCCTGTTCCCAAAGCACACCAGAACAAACCAGCAAATCACAAACCTGCAGCAAACTTGGGTTAGTAAAAACAAGACTTCATACTTCAATTTTCTTTGTATTTAAAAACCTTCACAAATGTTAAATTAGTAGTCTCATAGCAGCTCTTTCAGGTAAGCCCTTGGGTAAATGTTTTCTCATGCAGTTTTTGAATCTGAGTCAATACTGGAGACTAGCTGGCCAGCCTGTTGTCCAGCCACTGAATTATGCAACTCCTCTCCAAATGAAGCCTGAAGTGATGCAGAAGGTAATCAATAGAAGGGTTTGATCAATATTCAATAGAGGAAAGAAAGTCTAATGAACAAAATACAGGACTGGGAGCATAGCCAGGACTGAATTCCAATCTTCTCTTGGTCTTGCAAGCAGAAGACTAACTTGGTAATTTCATTCCTGGAGTATATTCCTATAACTGCATCCTTCTCTCCATGGATCCTGCTCTGCTCTGAGCCTCTTACTCAAATGGGCAAATGGTTGAAGAGATCATGAGACAAAGACATGCAGCAGCAGCAGAAGCGACATGAGCCTGTGTTTTTCATCATTGTTTAACTCTGATGCCAGAGCATGTTTGTGTGTGTGTGTGTGTGCATGTGCATGCTTATGTGTGTGTGTGTGCATGTAGATACATACTCATGTGCATTCTTCTTCCTTGCTCTCTCTGCTTACTGACTCTGTCTCTGACCTCTAATACCATGACATTCATTCAGTCAGTGTCTATTTACTGAGCTCCACTCTCTGTGGGGAACTGTGCTAGCGACCAGGGACTCAGTCATGGACAATACAAAAGGATCTTGCTCTCAATTCTTAAAGATCCATTAGACAAGATAATTTGTCTTTGTTTTATTTTACTTTTTACTATTTTATTATGAACACTTTCAAGCATGCAATAAATGGAGGAAATAGTAAGGCAAACCCCAATGTACAAGTATCTACTACCCAACTTCAAAAATTATCAACGATCTTATTTTATATTGGCCTTTATCTACTTGCCCATCCCTCACTACATGCACATACATACTTGATGATTGTGAAGTGACTCCCAGCCTTCATGCCATTGCGGCAGGACAGTTTTGATTTCCTCAGATGGAGTCTGAAGAGAGGACTCCCATCTTGCCAGTGCTCCTCATTGGTGCCTTGGCAATGCTGCCTCCTCTTTTTCAAGTGTTAGATTTAAGACATGGCAAAGGACTGCTGAGAGAACCTCAGTCACACCAGTCCCCTAGAAGAGCTCACTTATCCGTAGTGCTTTTGTTTCCAGAGAGCTCTACACTGCAAAAAATGATGGGAGCAGAAAGGCAATGGAGCTGGGTTTGGGTGTGGAGTAGAACAGGGTTAATGAGTACCCTGACCTGTCATGCATCTGCCCAAGGAGATATCTTTGTATGGCCAGTTGCCTGTGGCTCTCAAACTCCTCCTAACACCCTTTAAGGCCTGTTGAGCTCAAACTTAACTAAAAGTCTTGAGTGCATCTTGATTTGAATTCTGGGCCATTGCCGGTTGTGAACTTTTTTGTTTCTCTGTCATTGAAGGCTTGATGTTTGACCTGTGGGACAGATTAACAGGGAGGGATCTTGAGAAATGAGAAATAGAGTAATAGTACTAGTAATAATGATAACAATAATAATCATAATAGTAATAATAATAAAACAAAAAGCTATTGAGCTTACTATGTGCAGTTGTATCAAATGAGTGTGCAGGTACCTATTTGATACAATTCTATGAGGTCGGTAGTATTATTATCTCCATTTTATAGATGTGGAAACCATAGATAACTTGACGAAGGTCACGGGCAGTGTGAGGTGAGCTGGAATGCAAACCCAGGCAGCCTAGTTGCAGAGCCCACCCTCTTAACCACTATTCTCTATATTATATATTACATATTATATATTATAGTTTTTCTGGTGTCTCATGAATAACCACTAGCCTCTGGGGGAAAAGACTCTGACAAGTGTAAGGTAAGGACAAAGATGAATGAGAGAAGGTGATATTAAAAAAGAAATGAAAAATCTGGAAGGGTACGGTGACTCACGCCTGTAATCTGAGCACTTTGGGAGGCCAAGGCTGGAGGATCACTTGAGCTTAGGAGTTCGAGACCAGCCTAGGCAACATAGTGAGACCTCATTTCTATTTTTAAATATAAAAAAATAGTGGGATCTACTTGTAACAAATGTACCATACTAATGTAAAATGTTAATAATGAGGACAACTGTATGTAGGGGAGTAGAGAACATATGGGAACTTCATTCTTTCTGTGCAATTTTCTTGCAAACCTTAAACTGCAAAATGAAAAGTTTTAAAAAATTAAGGCTTCCCAAGATGATACTGAGTGATAAGCTGGGACACTTTGACATAGCATGGCTGAAAACAGAGGCTAGAAAGCCTGTTATGTTTAGTTATCAAGGAGGTTCCTTGCAAACTTGACTACTTATCACTTATAATATGTTGTGAAGATCAAATGAGATTCATAAATGGAAAAACACTTAGTTATGGAAACGCATTCATGTTTCTGCTGATTTATATTGACTTTCCTCTTGGGCCTGTATCTCTTCTCTTCTGGTTTCTGTTTCCTGCAAGTATTTCCTGCCAAGTTGGTCTCTATGTTGCTAGAAGCTGGTTCCTTGTGTTCTGTGTTCTGTATTATTTTTCTTCTTCTTTTCCTGTGGAGACAGGGTCTTGCTCTGTTGCCCAGGCTGGAGTGTAGTGGCATGAACACAGCTCACTGCAGCCTTGATCTCCTGCGCTCAGGCAATTATCCCACTTCAGCCTCCTGAGTAGCTGGGACCACAGGTGCACACCACGACGTTCTGCTAATTAATTTTTTTTTTTTTTTGTAGAGACAGAGTCTCACTATGTTTCCCATGTTAGTCTTGAACTCCTGGGCTCAAGCAATCCTCCTGCCTTGGCCTCCCAAAGTTCTGGGATTACAGGTCTGAGTCACTGCACCTGGTCCCGCATTTTTGTTACCATCCTTATCCTGGGAGGATCAGGATATGCCAGAACTTTGCCCATAGTATCTCTGCCCCAGAGTGACTCTAAGAAAATATCTGTCCATTCTCATTATAGCCAATATTTGCATCAATTATTATCAGGGTTGGGGGGCACAGTGAGTGTACATCTGGGTTAGTGTGTGAATAGTGTAGATTTCCAATCAGGCCCCCTCCACATACATTTTTTGTGAGTGCGATTAGGTGAGTATGACTAGGTAGTCATGTGCTTCATAATTATTGACTTATACATTTCCATGTTTCTTATAAAGAACATGGCTTATTGGGTAATAACTTCTCCTTCTGGTTTTTCCTTGAGGCTAATAGAATTAAGAACTGAGATATCTGAATTAGAGTGCTGTGAATAATAACCTGGATATTTTCCAAAGAAGCTCTATGCTAATTTTGTTTATTGCCATGACCCAAGAGGAGGCCATGAATGACCCCAAGCAGTTACATCATGGTTTTTACTATTAAGTAGTTCACCTTTTATGAGTAGATTATAAAACCACAGGGCAGAGCTCTGACATCTTCATTCAGTTTTATAGCTCTGTGTAGTCAGTGCTTAATAAATAATAGGGGCAATACTGCTAAATTGATAAAAATAGATCTTACTGCACATAGAGCATTTGGGAACCATGAGGATTAAGCCACAGTTTATTCTGTGTATTGTAATTCAATCATACTTTAGACTGTTTAGCTGTGGGAAATTGCTAGAACTACAAAATCAAGTCACCCCTTTTGCTTTTACCGGTTTTGAGGAATGTATAAAATAATCTAAGAATAAAAACAAGGGAAAAGTAAGCTCACATGTTTGCCAAACAAACAAACAAACAAACAAACAAGCAAACAAAAAAACCCAAGGGTGTAATTTTAAAAAACTATGATATTTTCCAGCATACAAATTTTGAGAATTGTTTCCAGGTGCTACAAGTGAGATTAAAAGCTATTTCTAGACATTAACTCACATTGCAAGATGTCTGGGTATGCACTCATCAGTGTGTGAATATGCAGTTGCTTCTTCACGAAAATCTGAAATGTTCTGGAGTATATCTTGTCAGAGCTCTGTTTCTCACCAAGGGGCCAACACTCCTCTAAAAATATAAATATATGTTCTAGAAACGCAGATCATCCACCCATGGCTTCTCCCCAAATTATAGTCGAGATCACTTGGCCTCTGTACTCTTCTATCTTCTTTGCTTTCAATCTGTGAACTTTACTTTGCTACCTGCTGAAAACAGAACTCCATCTAGGTGCTCTGAGATATCTAGTCATGGTTGCAGTTCCTGGCTTTACCTCCACCTGCCTGCCCTTTCTTTCTTGTCATTGCTGCAGTTACAGATGTTACATTTTCTTAGACCCTTCATGTATCTTTGTTCAACATGTGTATTTTAATGGAAAATCCAATTTTTATCAGTCACTGTTACACTCTCTGGCCATTTCAAATGTATAGGTTACATTTGCACATTTGCATGTGACTTTGATGTCATATAAATAAAAATAAGCAAAAAAATAAAATTACACACACACACGCACACACACACACAATTAGGCAATGCCAGGAAGTCTCCAGAAGATAGGTGTGCAGCTGCTTCTCTTGCCCCATGATTCCTCAGCTGTATCTGGCTCAGTAATGCGAATACTTATTTATAAACTAATCAAGGCATAAGATCCTACTTTTGCTTTAGAAAGCATTATTTTTCCAAAATAAATATAAATGGGACCTGAATGAGTGATTTTGAATGTTTGGCTATTTCAAAGAATAGAGGAAAGAAAAGAGGGACATCTATCTTTATTCTAAGTGAGGATACTCTACATGAAGAAAGCTTTTTTACTGGAGAAATTTTGGCTTGAAAAGATGGGGAAATCTTATGTCTCAGCTCTTTATTCCTCCTGATTCTTTTCCAGCCTTTGCAAATGCTTGCGCAAATTTTATTTTATTAATGAACTTGGATTTAAGGCTATAAGCATCCTTTAATAACATGGAAATAAACTATCACATTCCATGCTGATATTATCTCCTCAATTTTTTCTTTCCTTTAATGAAACTTTCCAAGCTATCTATTTCATACACTAGTATTTGCAGATAACTGCTTTATGTTGCAATGTATTGAGTCATTTTGTTCCATGCCTCTCATTCTATTATCTTGATTTTTGTCCCAGCATTCTCTTTCTGCAGAGATCCAGTTTATTGATCACAATTTCTGCCAGGGTCATTTACTCCTAAAAGTTCAAACGGGCACCACCACCAGACTGAAGACTTTTATCTTGGCTCCTGAACTAACACACCATATATTTTTTTCCCATTACATCTACAGCAAGCATGTGCTGCCTTTTTAAAAAATATTTTTGTTTTGCTCTTTATCTTATTGCTGGAGAAATTCCAACAAGTTTCTTAAGCCTTCTGATCAGTTTCTCAGGATTATTTCCTTTTCCTCTCCTTTCCACATGATGTATGCACTCATCTCAATTCTTATATCCATATCCAGTCATTTATTTTCATTTTATGACTACACATCCAGTAATGGCAGGTAGACAAATTTTATTAGAGCTTGTTTTTCAAATTTCACATGAGCCCCTGAAGATTCAAGTTTATTTTTAACTCTTCAAAACATAAAATTTCCCTGTTTATATTGAGAGCAAACAGGTTTTGAACAGTGGTTTAAATTTTTTTTCCAAACCAGAAATAGTTGAAATCCACTTCAAAATCAAAACAAGGTGGTTTTCCATTGTCCCAACTCTTTGTGCTTTTGTCCTTAACAATATTTTAGGCTACAAATGGTATCAAACATGTCTTTGAACACTCCCACTCCAATCTCAAATCAACTATGTTTAGTATCACTTCATTACATTTTACAGTCAATACCACCATTACAGACTTGATTAAATGAACTCCACTGGGTTCTATAACATTAATTATAGCTGCACAGCTCCTGCAGCCATCAGAGAACATTCATTATGTATGACTCCATCCACAGAAGGAGAAATTGCTGACTATTTGGGTGATGTCTTTTCAGAGGAGCTCTGTAGTGACTGTTGATCTCCACAAATGTAACCTATTTGAGGAAGACTCTAAAAGTGTAAAACTTTGTAGGGTCATTTTATCCCTTAAAGATGAGACAGCAAAAGCAGCATATTCTAATGCTAGTGAGCTCAATTTAGGTTTTGCATCCTACTTCAACTTGGCCCAATTCTACGATAAACAGGGTTCCCCCCCCACAATTAACCGTTATTCAATAAATCTTTATTAAACAGCAATTACATTGCCTACTTTGCAACATAAAAGATGCAAAGATAAAGTCTCCATCTCAAAAAGTTTATATGGGCAACAACATCAACTATGTGTAAAAATGATAAGGTTTATATGTATCTGATGAAGCAAAAAAGTATAGGCTCAGGAATAAGACAGTTCTTAAACTCGAATTTTATCTTTTCCCTTCTATTACTTCCCATATAGGAATAGTTCATGTTTACATCCAGTTCTGGGTGGGTTCATGGAACAAGTGGCCTGGATGTCCAAGACTACCTGGATTCCACAACAGTGATCCCCACATGATTAGCTAATTCTTCCTCCCTGATTTGAGTTTTCCTGCTTGTAGAAACAGTCTCGAATGGGAGAGACACTAGAAGCAAATAAATTAGTTAAAAAGAACCAATACATTATGAATAAAAGAAATACAGTTATCCCTCAGTATCCATGGGAGATTGGTTCCAGGACCCATGTGGATACCAAAATCTGTGATGCTCAAATTCCTTACGTAAAATGGTATAGTGGTTGCATGTAACCTGAACATCTTCCTGTATACTTTAAATCATCTATAGATTATATATAATACCTGATATGATGTAAATGCTGTATAAATAGCTGTTGCACTGTATTATTTAGGGAATAATGACAAGGAAAAGAGTCTGTACATGTTTAGTATAGACGAAACCATGGTGGGCCCACCTCCATTTCACTCTGTGGTTTGTTAAATCTGCAGATGTGGTACCTGCAGATATGGAGGGCTGACTGTATGTGGTTAGAAAACAGTTAATTTAAAACATATTTGTGTTCAGACGGTTATTTATACCTGAATTCTGTAGGTGTGTTTCTTGGTTTCCTCAACAATGCATCCTCACTGGGGGTTTATAATCTCCCTCCAACGAAGGACACCTGGAACAAGAGAGTTGCCCCTACTTTTGGCTCTTCACATCTTTGATGTCATCCTCTTCACTCCTGAACAAGAGGCTCTCTTCTTGAATCAAAGGTGGCCTCTCTTCACTATGAGAGCTTAAACTCCAAATTTACTTAATGGATTCCTAACTGCAGAAGTGCCATTAGTACTACGAACATTATTTATCTTTTACTATAGTAATTATTATGTTTCTTTAAATCTTCTTTCTAGATTCAATGCCAAAATTCTGACTCCATGTGAGAGATCATTTTGTTTTCATGAGAAGAAAGCAACACATTTTCCTCTTCTTTCTATAGGAGAAGCCATAATTATATGAGTCATGATTTTGAAAGACTTATGGTTTCCAAACACAAGCAGGCACTCTCTCTCTATTTTTTACATGCAAAATCTTCTGACATGCCAAGAAAGTGACTGCTCTGGGCTGCAGCTCTTGTCTTCAGGCCAGCAGAAAAACATTAACCCTTTCCTGCTTCTCATGCAAGGATCACACTAACTCATAGAACTGACTTGTAGTGCTGACGGCAACTTGAGTCACAACATTCAGGGAGTTCAAAGAAAAATTTATAGGTAAGATGGAAAGAGCTGTTTCTTCTTTTCAATATGCTGGTCAAAGGGCAAAGGCAATGTCCTCTACTCATCTCAGGCTCAGTTGGACAAATCACAAAGAAGAGTTTCAGACATATTCTACTTTTGCCCCTCATTTAGGCATATGACTTTTATATGACTTTTTCCGCAAAGGTATTTCTTTTCTTTTTATAAGTTTCTCAGCATCCTTACCAGCATTTGGTTTTGTCACTTTATTTATTTGTTATTATACTTTAAGTTCTAGGGTACATGTGCACAACATGCAGGTTTGTTACATATGTATACATGTGCCTGTTGGTGTGCTGCACCCATTAACTTGTTACTTACATTAGGTATATCTCCTAATGCTATCCCTCCCCCTGCCCCCCACCCCACAACAGGCCCCAGTGTGTGATGTTCCCCTTCCTGTGTCCAAGTGATCTCATTGTTCAATTCCCACCTATGAGTGAGAACATGCGGTGTTTGGTTTTCTGTTCTTCCGATAGTTTTCAGGAGAATGATGGTTTCCAGATGCATCCATGTCCCTACAAAGGACATGAACTCATCCTTTTTTATGGCTGCATAGTATTCCATGGTGTATATGTGCCACATTTTCTTAATCCAGTCTGTCATTGATGGACATTTGGGTTGGTTCCAAGTCTTTGCTATTGTGAATAGTGCTGCAATAAACATACGTGTGCATGTGTCTTTATAGCAGCATGATTTATAATCCTTTGGGTATATCCCCAGTAATGGGATGGCTGGGTCAAATGGTATTTCTAGTTCTAAATCCTTGAGGAATCACCACACTGTCTTCCACAATGGTTGAACTAGTTTACAGTCCCACCAACAGTGTAAAAGTGTTCCTATTTCTTCACATCCTCTCCAGCACCTGTTGTTTCCTGACTTTTTAATGATTGCCATTCTAACTGGTGTGAGATGGTATCTCATTGTGGTTTTGATTTGCATTTCTCTGATGGCTAGTGATGATGAGCATTTTCTCATGTGTCTGTTGGCTGAATAAATGTCTTCTTCTAAGAAGTATCTGTTCATATCCTTCGCCCACTTGTTGATGGGGTTGTTTTCTTTTTTCCTAGATTTGTTTGAGTTCTTTGTAGGTTCTGGATATTAGCCCTTTGTCAGATGAGTAGATTGCAAAAATTTTCTCCCATTTTGTATGTTGCCTGTTCACTCTGATGGTAGTTTCTTTTGCTGTGCAGAAGCTCTTTAGTTTAATTAGATCCCATTTTTCAATTTTGGCTTTTGTTGCCATTGCTTTTGGTGTTTTAGACATGAAGTCCTTGCCCATGCCTATGTCCTGAATGGTATTGCCTAAGTTTTCTTCTAGGGTTTTTATGGTTTTAGGTCTAACATTTAAGTCTCTTATCCACCTTGAATTAATTTTCATATAAGGTGTAAGGAAGGGATCCAGTTTCCACTTTCTACATACATATGGCTAGCCAATTTTCCCAGCACCATTTATTAAATAGGGAATCCTTTCCCCATTTCTTGTTTGTGTCAGGTTTGTCAAAGATCAGATGGTTGTATATGTGTGGTATTTCTGAGGGCTCTGTTCTGTTCCATTGGTCTATATCTCTGTTTTGGTACCAGTACCATGCTGTTTTGGTTACTGTAGCCTTGTAGTATAGTTTGAAGTCAAGTAGCGTGATGCCTCCAGTTTTGTTCTTTTGGCTTATGATTGTCTTGGCAATGGGGACTCTTTTTTCATTCCATATGAACTTTAAAGTAGTTTTTTCCAATTCTGTGAAGAAAGTCATTGGTAGCTTAATGGGGATGGCATTGAATCTATAAATTACCTTGGGCAGTATGGCCATTTTCACAATATTAATTCTTCCTATCCATGAGCATGGAATGTTCTTCCATTTGTTTGTGTCCTCTTTTATTTCATTGAACAGTGGTTTGTAGTTCTCCTTGATGAGGTCCTTCACATCCCTTGTAAATTGGATTCCTAGGTATTTTATTCTCTTTGAAGCCATTGTGAATGGGAGTTCACTCATGATTTGGCTCTTTGTTTGTCTGTTATTGGTGTATAAGAATGCTTGTGATTTCTGCACATTGATTTTGTATCCCGAGACTTTGCTGAAGTTCCTTATCAGCTTAAGGAGATTTTGGGCTGAGATGATGGGGTTTTCTAAATATACAATCATGTCATCTGCAAACAGGGACAACTTGACTTCCTCTTTTCCTAGTTGAATACCCTTTATTTCTTTATCCTGCCTGATTGCCCTAGCCAGAACTTCCAACACTATGTTGAATAGGAGTGGTGAGAGAGGGCATCCTTGTCTTGTGCCAGTTTTCAAAGGGAATTTTTCCAGTTTTTGCCCATTCAGTATGATATTGGCTGCGTGTTTGTCATAAACAGTTCTTAATATTTTGAGATACGTTCCATCAATACCGAATTTATTGAGAGTTTTTAGCATGAAGAGCTGTTGAATTTTGTCAAAGGTCTTTTCTGCATCTATTGAGATAATCATGTGGTTTTTGTCTTTGGTTCTGTTTATATGCTGGATGATGTTTGTTGATTTGTTTATGTTGAACCAGCCTTGCATCCCAGGGATGAAGCCCACTTGATCATGGTGGATAAGCTTTTTGATGTGCTGCTGGATTTGGTTTTCCAGTATTTTATTGAGGATTTTTGCATCAATGTTCATCAGGGATATTGGTCTAAAATTCTCTTTTTTTGTTGTGTCTCTGCCAGGCTTTGGTATCAGGATGACGTTGGCCTCATAAAATGAGTTAGGGAGGATTCCCTCTTTTTCTATTGATTGGAATAGTTCAGAAGGAATGGTACCAGCTCCTCCTTGTACCTCTGGTAGAATTCGGCTG
The DNA here is from genome assembly GCF_024542745.1 of Macaca thibetana thibetana. Classification (NCBI taxonomy): domain Eukaryota; kingdom Metazoa; phylum Chordata; class Mammalia; order Primates; family Cercopithecidae; genus Macaca; species Macaca thibetana. Next base: position 54,803,649 of record NC_065588.1, read on the forward strand.
TGAATCCGTCTGGTCCTGCACTGTTTTTGGTTGGTAGGCTATTATTGCCTCAATTTCAGAGCCTGCTATTGGTCTATTCAGGGATTCAACTTCTTCCTGATTTAGTCTTGGGAGAGTGTATGTGTCCAGGAATTTATCCATTTCTTCTAGGTTTTCTAGTTTATTTGCGTAGAGATGTTTATAGTATTCTCTGATGGTAGTTTGTACTTCTGTGGGGTCGGTGGTGATATCCCCTTTATCGTTTTTTATTGCGTCTATTTGATTCTTCTCTCTTTTCTTCTTTATTAGTCTTGCTAGTGGTCTATCAATTTTGTTGATCTTTTCAAAAAACCAGCTCCTGGATTCATTGATTTTTTGAAAGGTTTTTTGTGTCTCTATCTCCTTCAGTTCTGCTCTGATCTTAGTTATTTCTTGCCTTCTGCTACCTTTTGAATGTGTTTGCTCTTGTTTCTCTAGTTCCTCTCATTGTGATGTTAGGGTGTCAATTTTAGATCTTTCCTGCTTCTCTTGTGGGCATTTAGTGCTATAAATTTCCCTCTACACACTGCTTTAAATGTGCCCAGAGATTCTGGTATGTTATATCTTTGTTCTCATTGGTTTCAAAGAACATCTTTATTTCTGCCTTCATTTTGTTATGTACCCAGTAGTCATTCAGGAGCAGGTTGTTCAGTTTCCATGTAGTTGTGCGGTTTTGAGTGAGTTTCTTAATCCTGAGTTCTAGTTTGATTGCACTGTTGTCTGAGAGACAGTTTGTTAAAATTTCTGTTCTTTTACATCTGCTGACATGTATTTTACTTCCACTATGTGGTCAATTTTGGAATAAGTGCAATGTGGTGCTGAGAAGAATGTATATTCTGTTGATTTGGGATGGAGAGTTCTGTAGATGTCTATTAGGTCTGCTTGTTGCAGAGCTGAGTTCAATTCCTGGATGTCGTTGTTAACTTTGTGTCTCATTGATCTGTCTAATGTTGGCAGTGGGGTGTTAAAGTCTCCCATTATTATTGTGTGGGAGTCTAAGTCTCTTTGTATGTCTCTAATATTGTATTGGGTGCATATATATTTAGGATAGTTAGCTCTTCTTGTTGAATTGATCCCTTTACCATTATGTAATGGCTTTCTTTGTCTCTTTTGATCTTTGTTGGTTAAAAGTCTGTTTTATCAGAGACTAGGATTGCAACCCTTGCCTTTTTTTGTTTTCCATTTGCTTGGTAGATCTTCCTCCATCCCTTTATTTTGAGCCTATGTGTGTTTCTGCATGTGAGATGGGTCTCCTGAATACAGCAAACTGATGAGCCTTGACTCTTTATCCAGTTTTCCAGTCTGTGTCTTAATTGGAGCATTTAGCCCATTTACATTTAAGGTTAATATTGTTGTGTGTGAATTTGATCCTGTCATTATGATGTTAGCTGGTTATTTTGTCCATTAGTTAATGCAGTTTCTTCCTAGCATCGATAGTCTTTACATTTTGGCATGTTTTTCAGTGTCTGGTACTGGTTGTTCCTTTCCATGTTTAGTGCTTCCTTCAGGAGCTCTTATAGGGCAGGCGTAGTGGTGACAAAAATCTCTCAGCATTTGCTTGTCTGTAAAGGATTTTATTTCTCCTTCATGTATGAAGCTTAGTTTGGCTGGATATGAAATTCTGGGTTGAAAGTTCTGTTCTTTAAGAATGTTGAATATTGGACTCCACTCTCTTCTTGCTTGTAGAGTTTCTGCCAAGAGATCTGCTGTTAATCTGATGGGCTTCCCTTTGTGGGTAAACTGACCTTTCTCTCTGGCTGCCCTTAACATTTTTTCCTTCATTTCATCTTTGGTGAATCTGACAATTATGTGCCTTGGAGTTGCTCTTCTCGAGGAGTATCTTTGTGGCATTCTCTGTATTTCCTGAATTTGAATGTTGGCCTGCCTTGCTAGGTTGGGGAAGTTCTCCTGGATAATATCCTGCAGAGTGTTTTCCAACTTGGTTCAATTCTCCCCGTGACTTTCAGGTACACCAATGAGATGTAGATTTGGTCTTTTTGCATAGTCCCATATTTCTCGGAGGTTTTGTTCATTTCTTTTTACTCTTTTTTCCCTAAACTTCTCTTCTCACTTCATTTCATTCATTTGATCTTCAGTCACTGATACCCTTTCTTCCAGTTGATTGAATCAGTTACTGAAGCTTGTGCATTTGTCATGTAGTTCTTGTGCCATGGTTTTCAGCTCTATCAGGTCATTTAAGGACTTCTCTACATTGGTTATTCTAGTTAGCCATTCGTCTAATCTTTTTCAAGGTTTTTAGCTTCTTTGCCATGGGTTCAAACTTCCTCCTTTAGCTCAGAGAAGTTTGATCATCTGAACCCTTCTTCTCTCAACTCATCAAAGTCCTTCTCCATCCAGCTTTGTTCCATTCCTGGCAAGGAGCTGCGTTCCTTTGGAGGGGGAGAGGTGCTCTGATTTTTAGAATTTTCAGCTTTTCTGGTCTGTTTTTTCCCCATCTTTGTGGTTTTATCTACCTTTGGCCTTTGATGATGGTGATATACAGATGGGGTTTTGGTGTGGATGTCCTTTCTGTTTGTTAGTTTTCCTTCTAAAAGTCAGGACCATCAGCTACAGTTCTGTTGGAGTTTGCTGGAGGTCCACTCCAGTTCCTGTTTGCCTGGGTATAAGCAGCGGAGGATGCAGAAGAGTGAATATTGCTGAACAGCAAATGTTGCTGCCTGATCGTTCCTCTGGAAGCTTCGACTCAGGGGGGTGGGGGTAGCTGGCCGTGTGAGGTGTCAGTCTGCCCCTACTCGGGGATGCCTCCCTGTTAGGCTACTTGGGGGTCAGGGACCCACTTGAGGACACAGTCTGTCTGTTCTCAGATCTCAAACTCTGTGCTGGGAGGACCACTACTCTCGTCAAAACTGTCAGACAGCAACATTTAAATCTCCAGAGGTTTCTTCTGCATTTTGTTTGGCTATGCCCTGTCCCTAGAGGTGGAGTCTACAGAGGCAGGCAGGCCTCCTTGAGCTACAGTGGGCTCCACCCAGTTCGAGCTTCTTGGCTGCTTTGTTTACCTACTGAAGCCTCAGCAATGGTGGGTGCCCCTCCCCCAGCCTCACTGCCGCCTTGCAGTTAGATCTCAGACTGCTGTGCTAGCAGTGAGGGAAGTCTTGTGGACATGGGACCCTCCGAGCCAGGCGCAGAATATAGTCTCCTGGTGTGCCATTTGCTAAGACCCTTGGAAAAGTGCAGTATTAGGGTGGGAGTGACTTGATTTTTCAGGTGCTGTGTGTCACGGTTTCCCTTGGCTAGGAAAGGGAATTCCTTTACCCCTTGCACTTCCCAGGTGAGGCGATGCCTCGCCCTGCTTTGGCTCTTTCTCGGTGGGCTGCACCCACTGTCATGCACCCACTGTCTGACACACCTGAGTGAGATGAACCCAGTACCTCAGTTGGAAATGCAGAAATCACCCAGAAATTACCCGTCTTCTGCATTGCTCATGCTGGGAGCTGTAGTCTGGAGGTGTTCCTATTCACTATTCAGCCATTTTGGAACTGTCCCCCCCTTTTTTTTTTTTTTTTTTTTTGAGATGGAGTCTTGCTCTGTCACCCCAGCAGGAGTGCAGTGACATGATCTCTGCTCGCTGCAAGCTCCATCTCTCAGCTTCCCACCATTCTGCCTCAGCCTCCTGAGTAGCTGGGACTACAGGTGCCTGCCACCATGCCCAGCTAATTTTTTATATATTTAGTAGAGATAGGGTTTCACTGTGTTAGCCAGGATGGTCTCGATCTCCTGACCTCGTGATCTGCCTGCCTTGGCCTCCCAAAGTGCTGGGATTACAGGCGTGAGCCACCGTGCCTGGCCAGATATTTCTTACACATTAAACACAAAGCTATTTTAAATGTGTCAGAAAAGCCAGTCTCTTCAAAGGAGAACATCTGCTTATTCTGCATTTTTCCCAACTGCAAAGTCTATCATCTCTCTGCAGCCACACTGTGAAGAACCCTTTAGAAGTGCCCTTTGTAGAACAAACTTCTGATGAGTCATCATCAATACCTCATCCCCTGTGTCAGACCTCATCAGGTGCACTTGTCAATGGAAAATGTTCCTAAGCCAGTACTTCAAGGAGAATGTGCAGTTACCTCCTGAGATTCACTGAATTACAGGAAGCACAAATATCCCTCGAGTCAAGTGGGCTAGAGGGTCTGAAATACAGGTAGGTATACCTGCAACAGGGCAGCACAATGGGTCCAGAGCCCCCTGACAATCAGGGCTGCTTCCGTGGACTTTTGCAGAAGGTCTTTTTATTCAATAACGTGCCCTCCTTTAGTGACGTCTAATTATATGTAAATTTAGTCAAGAAAAATGGCAACAGTATTATAATGAGCTAGCAAGTCTTTAGGCCCCGTGTTTTTCAAATTTTCCTGATAAGAAGCTTATTTGGGGGAGCCCATTAAGAATATAGAATTCCAAGCCAAACCTGAGATCCACTGAATCAGAATCTACAAGAGTTAGATAATTGGTATTTTTTTATTGGAAGTCTCAAGTAAGTCTTAAGTTCAAGCAAAATAGGAAATACTGTTTAAGCCAGTAAGGAGGAAGTCCAATAAGAATACATCAGTCTAAGGTCCCGTTAGCCCAGCATTCAAGGCCTGACAGTAGCCTACTAGTTATCTGCACTTATCTCAAGGGAAAGGCAGTTGTGATATAATAGAATGAGCATTGGAGTCAGAGCCATACCTCAAAAATTCCGTCTCTGAATTTATCTAGAGACATCTCTGATTTTATCTTTGTGACCTGGAATAAATTACTTAAACTCACTGAATTTTCATTTTGTTGTCTATATTATGATAATAATATATTTTTAATTATTATTATACTTTAAGTTCTAGGGTACATGTGCATAGCGTGCAGGTTTGTTACATATGTATACTTGTGCCATGTTGGTGTGCTGCACCCATCAACTTGTCAGCACCCATCAACTCGTCATTTCCATCAGGTATAACTCCCAATGCAATCCCTCCCCCTCCCCCTCCCCATGATAGGCCCTGGTGTGTGATGTTCCCCTTCCCGAGTCCAAGTGATCTCATTGTTCAGTTCCCACCTATGAGTGAGAACATGCAGTGTTTGGTTTTCTGTTCTTGTGATAGTCTGCTGAGAATGATGGTTTCCAGCTGCATCCATGTCCCTACAAAGGACACAAACTCATCCTTTTGTATAGCTGCATAGTATTCCATGGTGTATATGTGCCACATTTTCTTAATCCAGTCTGTCACTGATGGACATTTGAGTTGATTCCAAGTCTTTGCTATTGTGAATAGTGCCGCAATAAACATACGTGTGCATGTGTCTTTATAACAGCATGATTTATAATCCTTTGGGTATATACTCAGTAATGGTATGGGTGAGTCATATGGTACTTCTAGTTCTAGATCCTTGAGGAATCGCCATACTGTTTTCCATAATGGTTGAACTAGTTTGCAATCCCACCAACAGTGTAAAAGTGTTCCTATTTCTCCACATCCTCTCCAGCACCTGTTGTTTCCTGACTTTTTAATGATCGCCATTCTAACTGGTGTGAGATGGTATCTCATTGTGGTTTTGATTTGCATTTCTCTGATGGCCAGTGATGATGAGCATTTTTTCATGTGTCTGTTGGCTGTACGCATGTCTTCTTTTGAGAAATGTCTGTTCATATCCTTTGCCCACTTTTTGATGGGGTTGTTTGTTTTTTTCTTGTAAATTTGTTTGAGTTCTTTTTAGGTTCTGGATATTAGCCCTTTGTCAGATGAGTAGATTGCAAAAATTTTCTCCCATTCTGTAGGTTGCCTGTTCACTCTGATGGTAGTTTCTTTTGCTGTGCAGAAGCTCTTTAGTTTAATTAGATCCCATTTGTCAATTTTGGCTTTTGTTGCCATTGCTTTTGGTGTTTTAGACATGAAGTCTTTGCCCATGCCTATGTCCTGAATGGTATTACCTAGGTTTTCTTCTAGGGTTTTTATGGTTTTAGGTCTAACATTTAAGTCTCTAATCCATCTTGAATTAATTTTCGTATAAGGAGTAAGGAAAGGATCCAGTTTCAGCTTTCTGCTTATGGCTAGCCAATTTTCCCAGCACCATTTATTAAATAGGGAATCCTTTCTCCATTTCTTGTTTTTCTCAGGTTTGTCAAAGATCAGATGGCTGTAGATGTGTGGTATTATTTCTGAGGACTCTGTTCTGTTCCACTGGTCTATATCTCTGTTTTGGTACCAGTACCATGCTGTTTTGGTTACTGTAGCCTGTAGTATAGTTTGAAGTCAGGTAGCGTGATGCCTCCAGCTTTGTTCTTTTGACTTAGGATTGTCTTGGCAATGAGGGCTCTTTTTTGGTTCCATATGAACTTTAAAGCAGTTTTTTCCAATTCTGTGAAGAAAGTCATTGGTAGCTTGATGGGGATGGCATTGAATCTATAAGTTACCTTGGGCAGTATGGCCATTTTCACAATATTGATTCTTCCTATCTATGAGCATGGTATGTTCTTCCATTTGTTTGTGTCCTGTTTTATTTCACTGAGCAGTGGTTTGTAGTTCTCCTTGAAGAGGTCCTTTACATCCCTTGTAAGTTGGATTCCTAGGTATTTTATTCTCTTTGAAGCAATTGTGAATGGAAGTTCATTCATGATTTGGCTCTCTGTTTGTCTGTTACTGGTGTATAAGAGTGCTTGTGATTTTTGCACATTAATTTTGTATCCTGAGACTTTGCTGAAGTTGCTTATCAGCTTAAGGAGATTTTGGGCTGAGACAATGGGGTTTTCTAAATATACAATCATGTCATCTGCCAACAGGGACAATTTGACTTCTTCTTTTCCTAACTGAATACCTTTGATTTTTTTCTCTTGCCTGATTGCCCTAGCCAGAACTTCCAACACTATGTTGAATAGGAGTGGTGAGAGAGGGCATCCCTGTCTTGTGCCAGGTTTCAAAGGGAATTTTTCCAGTTTTTGCCCATTCAGTATGATATTGGCTGTGTGTTTGTCATAAACAGTTCTTAATATTTTGGGATACATTCCATCAATACCGAATTTATTGAGGGTTTTTACCATGAAGGGCTGTTGAATTTTGTCAAAGGCCTTTTCTGCATCTATTGAGATAATCATGTGGTTTTTGTCTTTGGTTCTGTTTATATGCTGGATTACACTTATTGATTTGCATATGTTGAACCAGCCTTGCATCCCAGGGATGAAGCCCACTTGATCATGGTGGATAAGCTTTTTGATGTGCTGCTGGATCTGGTTTGCCAGTATTTTATTGAGGATTTTTCCATCGATGTTCATCAGGGATATTGGTCTCTTTTTTTGTTGTGTCTCTGCCAGGCTTTGGTATCAGGATGATGTTGGCCTCATAAAATGAGTTAGGGAGGATTCCCTCTTTTTCTATTGATTGGAATAGTTTCAGAAGGAATGGTACCAACTCCTCCTTGTACCTCTGGTAGAATTCAGCTGTGAATCGATCTGATCCTGGACTTTTTTTGGTTGTTAGGCTATTAATTATTGCCTCAATTGATAATAATAATTCTTACCTTAAACTATCATTTTGAGATTTAAATTTTATAACATTAAAGCAATATTTATTAAGTACTTAGTATCTATCAAATTCTATGCTAGGTGCTCTTTCTTCTGATATCTTATGTGCCAAATTCGTCACAGTCATTCAATAATTATGGATGGAATAAATGAAATATAATAGTTGAATAAATAGTAGTTTGTATAAGCTGCATAAAAAATAACATTAAACTAACATATGACCCTTCATGGTATTTAAAATAGTTCTGCTTCATTAAAACTATATTTTAAAGTGTTTATGGAAGAAAAGAAAGTTTGATGGAGGGGATGATTGTGAGGTCTGTTGGTATAGAATGGTGCCTTCATTCTTGCACGGTGTCCATGCATAGCAAGAAATCATCATCTATGAGTAGGCCAGTCAGTGCTGGCCTGGCTTCTGAGCACAGACTGAGGAAACAGACCCTCACAAGGATACAGAGTAACCTGATCAGGGAACAACAGGAGAAAGAATTCCCCTGTGGGATATTTTACATGTGAAGCATTTTATTTCATTCCAGGTACAATACATTAAGAGTTACTCTAACAGACTAGAGGATGATGAGGATGTATTTCATTAACAAATGGTACTACCAAATGGACTGGCTCTTTGAAAGTACAGAGTTTTTATTTCATTTTATTTATTTTCCCAGCATGCTTAATACTCAGTTACCTCAAGAAACTCAGCATGCTTAATACTCAGTTACCTCAAGAAACTCAAGGTTAGTGAGGGAGAAAAACAGGTAAGCAGACAATTACAATACAGTGCCATTCTCTACATTGTCCTCTCAACAAAGGAACTCTATCCCTCCCCCCAGGATGGAGAAGTCCTGCTCTGGTTGGTCAGATTTGGTGGACAATGTTTCCTAAGCAATAGAGCTTTAAGATATAGGTAGAGCCCCAGGAATTCTTTATCTTCCTCTTCTGCCCAAGCAAGCAGACACAACAGTAAATTGGTAAATTGACCAAGGGCAAATCAACCCATCATTTCTTTCTTTGGACACTGTATTTTCCCCATGTGCTGCCAGGCTAGAGACATTAATCAGGCTTGGACTCAGCTCAGCATGGGACTTTGGAGGCAAATTTGCTATCTTTTTATGTGTCTTGTTCCTTGACACTGGTGGGTGGGTGCTGGACATACACTTCCTTGCCCACTAGTGTTCACATCCAAGGTAGAGAATCTAGTGGAATAGACCTTAGGGCCCACTTTAGTTTGACGTTATTCAGGCATAATTAGCCTAGAAAAAAGAGTTTTGTTTGTATTTGGTCTAATCTATTTAAGTTATTCATTGGAGTTTAGAGCCAAAGTATTAAAGAGGTCTGTAGAAGGAGGAAAGCACAGAGGAGGGGTACCCAGTCCTAGCTGGTAGGAAAGGAAGAAGCAATAGGGGAAGACTTCAAGAAGAGAAGTAACCAGCCAAGCAATGAAGCTCCTCAGGATGCTCATGAAAAGTAAGCACCACGTGCCAACCCTCGGAGGTGTCATAGAAAACTTAAAGAATTGTGCCTAAAGTGAGGAATTTGGAAAGAATACTCCAAATGAAATATTTGGATGAAATGAGAATGACTCATCTTTTTATGAGAAAGCTTTAATAGAAGCATTCTTATATTTTGAGAGTATCCTGTGGGTAAAGTATTAAGCTTACTCTCATTTTTCCAGAGGATCTCATTAGCAGCAACAAGGAAATTGCCAGGCAGTGGACTCTGCTCAGTATAAAAAAGTCTTTCCTACAAGACCTAACAGTGAGGGATTGACTGTCCCTAGACTAGTATAGGAGAAACCAGAGAAACACGTATGGACATATTGAAAAGGACATTCATGTGTCAGGTGGAAGCCCAGCCTATGTGACATCCCAACCCTTTCCAACTCCTTATTCTATCACCAGCCAATTCTTTCAGATTCCCATGCTGCAATGAGAACACCCACTTTCTCTCTCTCTCTCCCCCCATCTCATTTAAAGAGCATGAAGATGAATACTGCATTCAAATACTGCAAACCTTTACTTATCCTGGTAAGAACATGGTTTAAGGGGAATTATCATATATTTCAAATAACAAAATACACTTGAGATAAATAAAACACTCTGTATTAGTCCATTCTTTCACTGCTATAAAGAACTACCTGAGACTGGGTAATTTTAAAGAAAAGAGGTTTAATTGACTTACAGTTCCACAGTCTGTATAGGAGGCATGGCAGAGGAGGCCTCAGGGAACTTACAATCATGGGAAGGGTGAAGGGGAAGCAAGCATGTCTTCACATAGTGGCAGAAGAGAGAGAGCAAAGGGGGAAGTGCTACATACTTTTAAACAATCAGATCTCATGAGAATCCACTCACTATCATGAGAACACACTATCATGAGAACAGCAAGTGGGAAATCCGCCCCTGTGATCCAATCACCTCTCACCCGGTTCCTCCTCCAACACTGAAGATCATAATTCAACGTGAGTCTTGGGTGGGGACACCGAGTCAAACCATATCATTCTGCCTCTGGCTCTGCCCATGTCTTATGTCCTTGTCATATTTGAAAACTAATCATACCTTCCTAATAGTCCTCCAGAATCTTAATTCATTCCAGCGCTAACTCAAAACTCGAAGTCCAAAGTCTCATCTGAGACAAGGCAAGTCTCTTCCACCTATGAGCCTGTAAAATAAAAAGCAAATTAGTTACTTCCAAGGTACAATGGGGGTACAGGAATTGGGTAAATTCTCCCATTCCAAAAGAGATAAATTGGCCAAAGCATAGGGGCTACAGGCCCCATGCAAGTCCAAAACCCAGCAGAGCAGTCATTAAATCATAAAGCTCCAAAATAATCTCCTTTGACTCCATGTCCCACATCCAAGACACACTGATGCAAGATGTGGGCTCCCAAGGCCTTGGAAATCTCTTCCCTGTGGCTCTGCAGAGTACAGCCCCTGTAGATGCATTCACAGGCTGGTGTTAAGTGCCTGTGGCTTTTCCAGGTGCACAGTGCAAGCTGTTTGTAGGGATCTGGAGGATGGTGGCCCTTTTCTCACAGCTCCACCAGGCAGTACCAAAGGGAGACTCTGTGGGGGCTCCAACCCCACATTCCCCCTTTGCACTTCCCTAATAGAGGTTCTCCATGAGGGCTGTGCCCCTGCAGCAGACTTCTGCCTGGATATTCAGGTGTTTCCATACATCCTCTGAAATCTAGGCAGAGGCTCCCAAACTTCAACTCTTGCCTTCTGTACACCTGTAGGTCCAACATCACGTGAAAACTGCCAAGGCTTGTGGTTTATATCCTCTGAGCAATGGCTCAAGTTGTACCTTGGCCCCTTTTAGCCACAGCTGAAGTTGGAGTGGCTGGGTTGCAGAGTGCCATGTCCCAAGGCTGAGAAGAGCAGCAGGGCTCTGGGACTGGCCCACAAAACGATTTTTACCTCCTAGGTCTCCAGGTCCATGATGAGAGGGGCTGCCATAGAGGTTGCTGAAATGCTTTGGAGGCATTTTCCCCATTGTCTTGGCTATTAACATTAGGCTCTTTTTTACTTATGCAAGTTTCTGCATCCAGCTTGAATTCCTTCCCAGAAGATGGGTTTTTCTTTTCTACCACATGGTCAGACTGCAAGTTTTTCAAACTCTTATGCTCTGCTTCCCTTTTAAATATAAGTTCTAGTTTCAGACCATTTCTTTGTTTATGCAAATGAGTGTAGGCATTTAGAAGCAGCAAGGCAACATCTTGAACACTTTCCTGGTTTGAAATTTCTTCCACCAGAGGCTGAGTACGGTGACTCACGCATGTAATCCCAGCACTTTGGGAGGCTGAGGTGGGTAGATCACCTGAGGTCAGGAGTTTGAGACCAGCCTGGCCAACATGGCAAAACTCTGTCTCTACTAAAAATACAAAAATTAGCCAGGCATGGTGGTATGTGCCTGTAGTCCCAGCTACATGGGAGGCTGAGTCATGAGAATTGCTTGAACCCAGGAGGAAGAGGTTGCAGTGAGCTGAGATCATGCCATTACACTCCAGCCTGGGTGACAGAGTGAGATTCCATCTCAAAAAAAGAAATTTCTTTCTTCCACCAGATACCCTAAATCATTTCTTCAAGTTCAAAGTTTCACAGATCTCTAGAGCGGGGGCACAATGCTGCCAGCCTCTTTGCTAAAGTGTAGCAAGAGTGACCTTTACTCCAGTTCCCACTAAGTTCCTCATCTCCATCTGAGACCATCTTAGCCTGGACTTCACTGTCCATATCACTATCACCATTTTCATCATAAACATTCAACAAGCCTCTAGAAAGTTCTAAACTTTTCCTCATTTTCCTGTCTTCTTCTGATTCCTCCAAACTGTTTCAACCTCTGCCCATTACCCAGTTCCAAAGTTGGTTTCACATTTCCAGGTATCTTTATAGCAATGCCTCCACTTCTCTGGTACCAATTTTCTGTACTAGTCTGTTCTCACACTGCTATAAACAACTACCTGAGACTGGGTAATTTTACAGAAAAGAGGTTTAATTTACTCACAGTTCCACAGGCTGTACAGGAGGCATGGCTGAGGCCTCAGGAAACTTACAATCATGGCAGAAGTGCAACGGAGAAGCAAGCACGTCTTCACATGTTGGCAGGAGAGACAGAGTAAAGGGGGAAGTGCTACATACTTTTAAGATCTTGTGAGGACTCACTCATTCTCATTAGAATAGACGGGGAAAATACTACTCCATGATCCAGTCACCTCCCACAAGGCCCCTCCTCCAAAACTGAAGATCATAATTCAATGTGAGATTTGGATGGGGACACAGAGCCAAACCATATCACACTTCTAAAAATAAATTTCATAGTTCATCAAAATTGAGAAGCACTTCCAAACCTTGCAGGGCCTTGCATGCATTTATACATATATATATATATATATATATATATATATATATATATATATTTATAAATACAATATAACACCATTCTCTACGCTGTCCTTTCAACAAAGGAACCCTGTCCCTCCTCCCAGGATGGAGAAGTCCTGCTCCAGTTGGTCAGATTTTGGGGACAATATTTCCTAAGGAATACGACTGTCAAAAATGAGTAGAGTCCCATGAATGCTTCATCTTCCTCTTCTACCTAAGCAGATATAGCAGTAAATTGGTAAATTTACCACATATACACACATATATATGTTATATATATGTTATGTATATATAGTATGTATATATAATAGCATCTGCAGCACTGTATTATAATTTATCTGTTCATTTTTCTTTCCAAATAAGCCACAAACTCCTTTAAAGCAAGGACTTCTATTTATCTCATTCAGTTACATTGCCTGGCACGCTGGAGGTTCACAGTGAATTAATGAATCAATCTCTTGATTATCACAAATTTTTTGAATTGCATTCTTAGTGCTTTTGCTACAAAACAAGATAACAGAGTTCAATGCAATAGTGTTGACACAAGTATTCATTTTTTAGATAGCTACAACCTGGTTTTTTTCTATTATGAGTCAAAGAATGAGCCCTCCCACCCCACCATTGAAATCTCAGGTTTATGATCCAATCCTTGCCTCTCTCGTATTTTATTATGTTTGGTAGTTTTTTAAAGTTGACTTTTTTTGTTTAGGTTTTCCTTGTTATCTGTCAGGTGGAGTGAAATTACTAGCTCAGTTAAGTGTGTGTACATGTAAGTGACTGTGCTGGGCATGCATAAAAGCTTCAACAACCTTTTCCCGGCACTCTGATAAGTTCTCTGAGGGATGATCAGCTCTGTTCATTTGGTGATGCTATCTGATATTTGATTGACTAGGTCATTTACACTCTTATCTGGTTTTGTTTGTTTGCATATTCTGCAAGCTTAGCCAGGATCAAACTCTATGTCAAGCCCCTTTAATAATTTACAATGTTCAATTTACTTCCAGCTTACTATTTGTATGGGAGTTTTGTGTTTTTCCCCCTAATGACATAATGTCGTTTTCACAGGTACTGAATGATCACAGGCTTCCTTCACATCTCTGCATCACATATCTTATTAGGATCCTCATTAGTCATAAACAGGAGGAGATACAGCACCGCAAATTTTCTAAATACTTTTGCTTCTGTTTCCTTGTGGGTAGGTGCTGGGATTTGCCATATTACATTTGAGGTTTGGCTCTTTTTCTAGGGAAAACTTTGTTAGCACCCTATATATTGAAATATTATTAGTAATATTAGGTTATCTCTATGTGCTGGCATGGTGCCAAGTGATGGAATGATAAATGGCAGCAACTATAAATTCTTATGCCCCAAAAGCACTAAACAAGACCCACAAAATTACTCACATGGAATAAAAAAGTTAGAGGCAAACCAAGCCAAATTAATAAGTTAAACAGCCCTCACAGAGACAGCCTCCTGAGTTTACCAACGAAGCTTTCTGATGGAGGCAGGCACAGCCAGATGAAGGAAAGCACAGAACTTCAGAAGATGTGAAGCACACTGACCACTAAGTGACAAGACAGTAAACTCCCCAAGTCATCATTGCTAGAGAGATGGCTGGTGCTGATAGGTGAACCACCTATGGAAGAGCTCATTATCAAACCACAGGAAGAGGCATTTTGTGATAGAAGATAAGTTTTTACAATAGTATGAAGAAAGATGGCTACAGACATAGTCAAAAGGTCAGTGTCCACCCTAGGAACACCCTTCTCTCTTTTAGCTATTTGTTGAAGGCTTAATACATGGCAAACCCTAAGCTAAGCAATCATACATTATGTCATTTAACACATACAAAAGCCCTTTGGGGAAGATATTGATGTTGGCATTTTATAGATGAAGAAACAGAGAAGCTGAGAGGTGAGATAACTCTCCACAAAGCCCCCATATTAGTAAGTGGTAATGCCAGCCTATAAATCCTACTTTCTCCTCACAAAATCCACACTCTTCAGCACTATGCCGCTTCCAGACAAGTAAAGCAAGGAGCTGGCATTCTACAGAGCATATTTGAGAAAACTCCCTAGAACCCAGTTTGTAGGTATTTTGGATGAACTTTGAGTCTTTAAGATGCAATGAATAAGAACTTAGCAATTATAGAATGGAAGTAAGATAGGGAAAGACAGTCCTGAGCAGCATAAGGCTGAATTCTCTTGATTACTGTCAAGGGTCTCATGCCCAGAATTGCAAAATCCAGGTAAGCAAAGGGGCACATTTTTTAATGCCATCTTAAGAAAGTTTATTTCTGCCTGCAGTGCTAAGCATGATAGAAACACACTTTCTCCCAGCACACAATATTCACATTGCATTAAACATGGACTGAACCTGGGGAAGCAGGGCTGAGCAGCCTCTGCTGTGCCTCATTCTGTCCCATACAGAGATCCTACTTTATGACATGGGCTTTAATTTCCCTTTACTCTTATGATGTTTGCTATTACTTTTAAATTTGAGACTTCTAATGATATCTTGACCACTTTTGCTCTAGAAGGATTTTATTTTCCATTTTACCATCTTTCTCCTAAGGGGGGGGTGATACCTCTGTGTAGAAATTTGATTCAAGTTACCAGGTATTTCCATAAGCACAGTTGATTATAAGAACACACATTTGATCCATTTTTATAAAAATTAGTGCTTCTTCAAAAATAGTTGTAAAATATTGTTTTAAAAAATACATAGTGTTTTTGAAGCCAAAGTCCCACCCAAACATAGAGGGAGAATTTAGTCCTCCTTTCACAAAGCATAAACTATTATTGACTACTGACTTTCACTTTATTCATGTCTCAGACTTTATAGATCCTCTCTTACCTCCCCAGCGCCTGCCTTAGGCCATCGCTCCTTATAAGGGATATGTGGGGTTCTAGAGCTCCGGGTCCGCTCTGCGGCAAAGAACTTTGCAAGCACTTTGTGAAAGCTAAGATCAACCCGATGACTTTTTCCAAAATATGTCAGTGAAAATTTCCCAACACTTTTGATTTTCTTCTCTTTGTGGCAGAAACTCCAAATGTGAACCCTTTACCTAAAATGTAATGGAAGGAATGCTTCCTGTCCTGTTAGTGACATTTCTATTCTCTGACTCAACTACAGAATTGTGGCTATCCATTCATTCAATAATATCCATTTATTCAGCTCCTGCCATGTGCAGACACTGTCCTTGGCTTTCAAAATACAACAGAGAACAAAACCAAGTCCCTGCCATTGAAGAGCTTATATTCTAATAAAGGGATTTAGAAGCAAACATACCCTGTGTCAGATGATGATATGCACTATGAAGAAAAAATAAAAGAGGATAAGAGAGCTAGGTGGGGTGCAGGGAGTGCTGTTTTAAAAGGCTGGTCAAGAAAGGCTTCACAGATAATGTGACCTTTGAGCAGAGGTCTGAAGGGAGGAGAGAGAAACTTCCACATAGAAGCTTTGGGGCAAAAGCATGCCTAGTGATTTAGGGGAAAAGCTGGGAGACCAGTGAAGCCAGGGTGAATTGAACCAGGAATAATATGGCAGCAGGAGAGGTCTGAGAGGATATGGGGCTCTTGTCAGTCCTCTAGGATCTTATAAATATTTAAAGGAGGGTAGTAGGGATTTTGCTGACTTTTAAATTTAATTTGAATTGTGAGTTTGATAATTAAATTTTGATGACCAAGCTACCAGGAAGAAAAGGCCTTAAACTGATTGGATAATGTCTCAGAGTAAAGTAGTGAAGAGCTAGATGGTACATGTAGAAATAAACAGGTAATAAAGAACTAGGTTAATAGCCATTAATTAAGTACTACTTGGTGTCAGGTTTTGTGCCGACTGCCAGAAATCCAGAACATACCACACTCCCTTCTTATAGGGTTTAGAGCTTCCTAACGGGAAAGCATAAACTTCCTCATAATGAATTGCTCTTGGTGTGTAGGAGATGATGTTTATAATGGGCTATATGGTGTAATGAATGGTGTTTTTATTTTGAAACAATAAATTTGGTTTTAAACCCTAGCTCTGAGATAAATATATAAACTACCCAGTAACTGACAGTCAGACATATAATAGATTCTCTACACATTATAGTAATTTTTATTACTGTTTTTAAAAAGAATAAAGCATGCTTCCAGTTCTAAATGGTTTTCAACACCAGGTACATTAAACTTGAAATATGCACACAAAACCTTTTACTAACCACCTCTTGAAAATTTTCACGATTTGCAAATTAATTCAGAAGAAAACATGTGTTTCAGGTGTCTATTGCTGCAAAATTAACTATTCTAAAACTTAGTGGCTCAAAACAATAATTTTTAATCCTCTCCCAACTTTTACATGTTGATTGAGCTCAACTGGAACAATTCTTACTTGGAATCTCTCATGCAGTTGCAGTCAGATGGCAGCTGAGACTGGAGTCATTTGAGGACTTGACTGAGCTGGATGTCCAAGATGTCATTCACAAGCCTGGCAGCTGCTGCTGCCTTTTGGGTTGGAGCTCAGCCAGAGCTATCAACTGAAGCTCCTCTATGTGGCCTCTGCATGTGGGTTCTTAGAGAGAGTGCTTCAAGAGTGAGTGTTCTTAAAGGCCTAGGCAGAAATGAAAAGCCTTCTTATGAGTGAGCTTCAGCAATCCCAGTCACTTCTGTTACATTCTTCTGATCCAGAAGATCACTAAGGGCAGCTCACACTCAAAGGGAGGGGAACTGGACACCATGCCATGATGTGTGAAGCACAATGCACATACAGAGAGGAAAGGAAGTAACAGCAGCCATCTTGGAGGCTAGTGCCACAGTACAATACTCAGGAATTACAGTCAGAACTGGTGTCCTTTATCATGGAACATTCTTAACACCTTTAAATGAAACTTTTTTTTTTTTAAATGACAGAGAACTTAGAGTTTGTGTGTGATTTCTTTTGTTCAGAGTGCCCTATAGATGGTAAACATTTAATAATGTTACTAACTTATTAACCAAGTCCCCACTCCTCATTTCCTGCTGTTGTGAATCTACGAGGGAATTTTGGATGGGTAGAGTCCTTGTGTTCTCACATTGAGTTGAGAACCTTATCCAGCCACGTTGTACCTCTCAATATGGAGGCAGCAGAAAAGAATGAAAACAATATTAGTCATTTGTTAATCGCCTTACTCTTCAGAAAGCAAATTTATATTCACCAATTCATTTGATTTTCACAGCTACTCACATGAAGTAAACAGGAAAAGCAATATTACCAATGTGTTTGGCATAGAGATGAAATTCCAGACAACTTAATATCTTGCCTAACACATAGCCAGTAAACAGAAGGGCTAAAACTTGAAACTTGAAAACTTCAGAAGCCAAATCCAACTTTCTTGCTACTAAATCATAGTATCTTTCCAGCAGATCTCTTGGGAGAGTGCTTGATTATTTTCCATGGCATCAATGTACCAGGTAACATTTGTTGAACATTTGTGTGCCAGGCACAGACTAAGCACTTTGTGTATCTGACTCATCTCCCCCCACAACTATTCCATGAGAGTGGGCGTTGCTTTATTCCTGTCTTGCAATCTGAGTAAAATTCACACCACTAGAAAATGCCAGAGCCTTCATTTGAATGCAGGCAGTCTGGGTTAGTGCCTGCTTTGTCTAAGTATTGTTGCAATAACTCAAAACATGTCTAACATGTTCTATACTCTATGAAACTGATGTCTAAGAATTATTTGAACCCTTCTTAAATCTTTATTTTCAATTTGTACCATCTCTTTTAATAAGGTTTACTGAAAGTTTGATCCTGCTTATGAAAACTAGAAATTGGTTTTATTCTCATGTGGGTGGAACATTTGTTTTGTTTCATGGCCGTATGTGCTCTTGACTCTGAATAGCTATGTAATAATGTGGGTCTGTGTTCACAAGGAAAAGTTTAAAAGGAGAACAGAGAGGTCAAAAACACGCTCTACCTCTGCCAGTCACTTAGCACCTCTGAGGCTCATTATATTCATAGAAAACTTTGAAGTTGGACAAGATGCCCTCAGAGGCCTCTTCCAACTTTAGGGTCTGTGATTATGCCCCAGAGTGCCACAAAGCACATGTTTTCCTGATGGCAGATCATGAAGACACCTACAATTATGAAGTATATTAACATTTTTACTAGCATTGTTTCATATCAGTCCTCCAACACTGATTACAAATATATTTGTGGTCAAAGAAAACTGAGAAAAATAGCTGTTTTGGATGATACTCTGGGGAAGTTTTCTCTTCCATGGTTTAGACATAGAGGATGTGTGTTATAAAGAGAACATGGAGCTGACAGTCAAAAGCTCTCTGTCAGGGCTCTGTCACTAAAGCTCGTAACCTTGGGAGGGTCACTCTCAGGTTTGTTTCTTCATCTGTAAAATAAGAAGCCTGGGATGAGGTGATCTTACAGTCCCATTCAGTTTTAAATTCCACATTTAAACTTGTGCTGATAGTCAGAATTTGAAGATAAGAATATAAATGAGAAAGCACACTATTTCCTTTGTAATTTATATGCTATTTTGTGCTGCAGAGTTGTGAATACATTTGACATAAGGTGAAATGAATGGATATTAGTGTTACTACATAAAAGTCTTTTGTATTTCCTAGGAATTGGGAAGGTGGGGAAAAGGACAAATCAAAACATCTTCTAACCTGTCACTTTAAAAGCCTCTGACCTTTTGTTTTTAAAAAAAGACATAAAAAGAGACAGCGCTATGTACTCTAAAAATGAACTGGCTATACCAATTCTTGGTTTAGAACATATTTTGGTTTTATTCTACTCGTTTGGTAGACAAGATACAGTCCAACAACATTGTAATTCTAAGTAACTTATTAAAATATGGCTTCTTGGATGAAGTTTTACAATCTGTCCCTGCAGTGATAAAGAGTCATTTCCTGAATGAGTTCATTTTCGTTGTCATTATTCATGACGGGTGCACCAACGGTGTGCAGTGAAATGAGCAGGGCCAACAGATGCCTCCTATGGAGTCAATGCCAGCTTTCCCTTGAGGTCCCCTTGTATCTTGCTGACATATCTCAATCTGTCTTTAATTCTCCCTTAAGGTCAAAAAATCAATTTGTTGCTGAGATCCTTGGCAATCTTCTTCTACTTCTTAACTTTTGGAATTACAACGACATCATTTTCCTGACCAGCAACCCTCATGTTCTATAATATCCTTTGATTTTTGCTTCTTACTCACAGCTCTTAACCCTAACCTCCTTGGGTTTCACCTGGATATCATACAATCATAAGTGGTATCTCATATCTCCCTGTTATAAGTACATAATAAAAGTTATATAACAAAATGAGAATTATTAAAACAACTCTATAATATATATGGTTCTTGATTTTATATCTATGTGTTAGTTACTCTCATGCCTAAGACAATCATACAAATCCCGAATTTGAAAAGCAAGTGAGTTAACTAACTCACTATCTGAAATTCTAAAAATCAGTGGTAAGTACTTTATATACAGTTTAATCATTACCCTCCCAAAAGTCTAAAATAAAAATTGGTGGTTCGATTTCCTGACTACATGAAAAGGGATGAAAAAAAGTGTTAACTTGGCCTCATGAAAGATAAATCCTGAATAGAGGACATCCAAATTCTGTACTAGGTATATGATTTAAATCTTATATTTCATTTTTAGTTTATCATTTACCTACCCTGTAACTTGTCTCTCGAAATAAAATATAAGCTCCTTGAAAGTAAAAAACATGTCATAATTTTAAGAATTCTATCAAATTTAAAGCATCTATAACAACTTTTTCCTACTAGGAACTTAGCAAATATCTATTAATTAGAGGACAAGAACTCTGCTTTAAGTAAGCTATTATGAAGTAAGAATTTCCTTCATGGCTGGTTTATTTTCATTTTTATTTTTATTTTGAGATGGAGTTTCACTCTTGTTGCCCAGGCTGGAGTGCAACGGCACGATCTTGGCTCACTGCAACTTCCGCCTCCCAGGTTCAAGCGATTCTCCTGCTTCAGCCTCCCGAGTAGCTGGGATTACAGGTGCCCGCCCCCATACCTGGCTAATTTTTGTATTTTTAGTAGAGACAGGATTTCACCATGTTGGCCAGGCTGGTCTTGAACTCCTGACCTCAGGTGATCCACCTGCCTGGGCCTCCCAAAGTGCTAGGCTTACAGGCGTGAGCCACTGTGCCTGGCCCGTGGCTGGTTTTAATATGAATAAAAGTTTGGCACTGTTCCTTCTCTATGCTGTATTATAGTTTATCAACTTGTACACATATAAGTCAAGATATCACTTGTCAAAGCACTTACATTAACAATTCTTTGAAGGAAGTCTTGCTTAGGGGAAAAGTATAGTTTTGAGATCCTCATTTAAGAATATGTCAGTAAAAAGGAATATTAGATATTTTTATTTGTGTTTTTAAAATATTGTAAAATATTTCCTTGTATTCCCCACTCAGGACTTTAGAACTCATCTTCCTCCACAATTATAATCTTCTGTATACTCTAAGAACTGGGTAGGGAGGAGGGAGTGGAGTCAACTGTGTAGTTAGGGGCCAAAGCAAGGAGTGAAGACAGATACAGAAAGCAAGACGAGTTGATGGGTGCAGCATGCCAACATGGCACAAGTATACATATGTAACAAACCTGCACGTTATCCACATGTACCCTAGAACTTAAAGTATAATTAAAAAGAAAAAAAATCCAAGAGGTAAATCCTGGAATGAGAGAGTTTCTGATGAAAGAGGAATCCGATCACAGAAACTGGAAAGCCAGAGGGCGTCACACCAAGAGTGGACCACTATGGTGGCAGCAAATAAAAATTACCAGGTCAAATCAAAGGAATGTTGAAAGTCATGAAGGGTAAAAATTGGGGGACACTCCTGAACCCTCACGAAATTCTGATGGATGACTCACTGCAGCCTCAGTTATTATTTATTTCTTTCATAGGTAGTTTCTAGCCATGAACTGTTTTATAGATATCAAAATATTTTTTGCAATATCAGAAAATAGCCATGGACAGTTACTGTGTTTTCCTCTGTTGTCTATTTTGCCACTTGCATAGGCACATTTCTTACGGTGAGATCAGATCTTTTGCATGCATAATAGTAATAAATTACGTAGCTGTATAAGTACTGAGTAAATGTTAAGCAAATAGACATGATGATACCTTAAAATTGGCAACCGTCTCACAAAAATACCAGCTCCCTGTCATTGTGTTTATTCACCAAGGAGTCTGCTGTGTCTTTGTGTAAGCAGCTTCTGGTTTTGAGATTTAAAAATAAAATAGAGTTTCCTTTCAAGTACTCTTGTCCTTTCAAGGATGGCGTTAGCTCAAAAATCAATCCTCAAAAGTCTTAGGTGCACATGAAGGTTTTTTCATTTCTCCATGAACACATTTATTTAAATGCCCTACCTAACTTCCATGATAACACAAGAACTTTTACCAAGTTTTGACACCTAATTTATCAGAAAAATGTTCCATCATTAGGAAAATGGGCCTCTAAAGCTATCTTTACACATTAGCAATTAGGGAAACTTAAGATTTATGAATCAAAGCTAAAGAAGTTGTGAGATATGAATCAATGATTTGACCTCTACTGGCCCAGAAATCCAGAGTAAGGTTTGGTGGCTAAATTAGGAAATGCTCACCTTTTACTCATTGATTAAAAAAAAACCCACCACGAATACAACTTCTTTTAATTTAAGCTCCTGAGTTACGTAACTCAACTGGATGACCAGCATGTTTGTGTATCGTTGTTTTAAAAGGAAAAAAAAGCTTTTCTGAAACCATTTCTGAGTAGCATCCCATGTAGTAAAATGAATTCAACTCAAGCAGTTAATATTTTCCATATATGTCTTAGTCTTTTGTATTAAACTTACAGATTTAAAAGTAACTTGTTTGGGGTATGTGTCTTAGGGGGTGTCTACCATGTATAAGCAAACATATATAAAATTTTATATATATTTATGATGAATAATTTTGTTGGCAATAATTTTACTTTTGTAGAAACACCAGTTCAAACATTATTTGCTATTTTAGATTTCAGAACTTTGCATCATCAATCTGAAACAAAAAAACCTAAGGGAAAATATAGTATCATCTTCGTCTTTCAAAAGTACTGCATTGTATATGGATAGACCTAATTTAATGAAAATTTAGTTAACAGAATTCTAGCTTAAGCAATTTATTTATTTATATTTATATTTATATTTATTTATATATTTTTAAGACAGAGTCTTGCTCTGTTACCCAGGCTGGAATGCAGTGATGTCATCTTGGCTCACTGCAACCTCTGCCTCTTGAGTTCAAGCGATTCTCCTGCCTCAGCCTCCTGAGTAGCTGGGATTACAGGCACCTACCATCATACCTGGCTAATTTTTGCATTTTTAGTAGAAACGGAGTTTCACCATGTTGGCCGAGCTGGTGTTGACCTCCTGACCTCGGCTGATCTGCCAGTCTCAGCCTCCCAAAGTGCTGGGATTACAGGCTTGAGCCACTGTGCCTGGCCTAGCTTAAGCAATTTAAAAAGCAGTTGTATATCCTTGAACAGCCTCCATGATAGTAACGATGAAGTGGCTAAGAAGGTAGACTGAATCTCTGAGATTTGAGTGGGACGCAAGGAAGTCTTGGTAACTTTACAATGGAAGTGTCCTGGCATTTCTCTGCCAATGGGTGATTCCATTTCATCTCAGACCTTAAATAAGAAGTTACTCTTCTCACCAAATAATGCAGAATAAAACTTCCCAAGGAATAGGGCCCAGGGGCAGGCAACATATGAAACACAAGAGGGCAGAACCCTCTTATTCTCCGGAGTATAAGAAAGCAGAATGCATCATCATGCAAATGTCCAGCAAGCCAGTCTCTGGGAAATAAAACTCCAATGGAAATAATATTGCATCCACTACAGGAGGGAAATGAAATCCCCTTAGCAATACCACGAAAAGAGTCATTGCTAGGCACAGGCAAGAGACCATGTAAAGAACCCAAGTGTGGAGAATTCAAATTGATCACTGATTAACTGGAATATGGATTTAACTGCATTCCAGAGACTGTGACATTTTCTTCTGTGTATCTTCCATGATACTTACAGATATCTATAGGAGGTGTTCAATGTGGGCATAATTTTTTTCAGTTGGATTGCTGTTGTTGTCAATTATCTTTTTCCAAGTGAATGCAATTATTTCAGTTATTATGTTTCAACATATTTTAGGATTTTCTTGTCAATTTGGTAGGCAACAACAGCAATCCAACTGAAAAAATTACACCCATATTGAATATCTTCTATAGAAAAAACAACAACCAGATTTCAGGTACAGGCTGTCATTTGTGTGAGTGTCAATTCCTGGGCTAACATAATCAACTCTAACTTCAGTAGAGTGGACCTGTTAACATTTCCACTTTCAACTTCATTATTGACTCATTAACTTATCTTCTTATTAATGCTAATACACTCTATACTATTCATTAATTAAGGAAAAATGATAATGTTTAATTATGTCCATTTGTTTCCCTCCAGCAATCATTATAACAATTGTACTATACTTTGATATGCTACTAATACTTAATAAGGAAAAGAGAGTGTCCTTCACTGTATTAAATGGAGCCAGTCTCTTGTTTGGCATACCTTTGTCAGTTCACAGACTATGCACCACCATAAAAACATGTAAAAAGTTGGTTGTGTGTGTGTGTATACAACACAAATACACTCTTTTCCATACAACAGAAAATGTAATTCTACATTTCCAAATGCAAATCACACACACAAAAGAAACATTTTTATTGGAAACGATGAAGCAGACATATCAGTTGTAATATTTGACATGATGTGCAATCGATCAATGACTTAGACACTTGCTAGATCCCTAAGAGTTGTGTGAAATATGATAGTTCATAAATAATGCATGAATAGAAAAATTTGGATACTTGAATGCAAATAATCTCACGACCCAGAAAGTCTACTCTGAAAATTCAGTCTCCACACCTGGAGAATTCAACGGCTGCTTGCAGCTCACAGAGAAAGGGTCGGAGCATTCCGCTCATCATCATTTCTGCTTTGTGTTTCCCAAAGAGGCTATTAATAGAGGTAAACCTAGATTGTGGTACTAAACTCTCTTCTAAGGAAAGTTTCTCTTCTCTTGGATGAATGCCAGTGGGTTTGCTGAAGGAATGATTAATTATATATATATATATATATTTTAAGACTGTAATCTAATGCTGCTGCTACCTGCTTTGGCTTTGAACTTTTCACGAAAGAACTGACACAAAAAGTTATTAGAAGTTTTTCTTCATAAGTTCAAAATTTGTCATACAAATGAAGAAATAGGCAAGTGCCTAAATTCAATATCAATCAAAGATGCTAACCCTTTAGAAGCTGATTTTTATGTGGCTTTCATGAAGCCGTTCAAGAATGTTAAAGAAAAGTGCAATGAGAGAGATGGTCTGGTTTCAAATTTCGAAGATTCGAATGTATTTATTTTTAGAACAATGAGACCATCTGTAACCTTTGAAACAGTTATAAATCAAACAGAGGAGGTTCTGGAATTTCTATAAAGGAGAGCCTCGGGCAGCAAGCTGTTGGAATGGAGTGCTAGAAGATCTTTTGATGAGACATGTTATGGCAAGCACATTCTTTTTCCTTGTATTGCATACCTATTTAGTATAGGTTGGAATAGACAGAGATTGATAGAGATCATGAGAAACTCAAAGCTCCCTCTCCTTGGCATCTCCAAGAAGTGTCCTGGTTCATTGTCTACAAGCTGAGGTGCAGACCATCAGTGCATGCCATTTTCTATCTGAGCCTCACATACTTTGTTCTCACATTACTGCATCAGCCACATCAACCACATCAGAGACAGGATGTGTAGGAGTCAAAGCATAGTCTCTAGTGTTAGATAATCTAGTTTGAATCATGACTCTCGTACTTACTGGCTGTGTGATTTTGGGCAAGTTAAGCAACTATTTTCTTATTCAATTTTCTCATGTATGAAATGGGAAAATTTATAGCATTTTTCTCCTCACTGAATTATTGTGAGGATAAAATGAATGCCCAATAAACAATAAGTACCATATAAATGTTAGCTATTATTTTTGTTCATGATGGAGGAAGTCCAGGGCTGAGACTCATATTCCCAACATAGCAAAACCCAGGGGGGTTCAGGATGGTGCAATGTGAGAAGCATTTTGTCTTGATATCATGGTTCTTTATGTTTGTCATTCCAAGGAGAGGAAGTAAACCAAGAAACTCTTCATAAAACAGAGCCTCAATTCCAGTGCCCACTGTATGTGATGAGAAGACAAAATACATCTTTTCTAATCCTATAAACCTAATACACAATGGAGAGTATTTATAAAGGGATGGGTATACAAAAGCAATGGAGCAATTTATTTTTGTGGCCTGTATACCGACAAACATGCCGTTTTCCTCCCCAAACCCTTAAACAAATGGGCCAGGATGTGAGAAAGGCATTGCCCTGCACTTCTCTCTTCTCCCTTCGTGACCTCCACCGCCTCCCACTTTGATGCTCATGCTATCAGATTATATTAGCCACTATTCCTTTGGCCATTGTCATCTATTGACCCTGGTGTCAGTTTTCCTCATACCCAGACAATGTTTGTTCTGGCACTGGCACACTGTCACTTTCTTTGATGTTACCGTTGTCTCAATTCTTGGTTGCAGGGACAGCTACATAATTTGTGGGGCTCATTGCAAAATGTTAAAAATTATTAATAATTTCAGGACAGCAGCAACAGAGTGTTAAACCAAGCGGAGGGCCTTCTGAGCATGGGGTCGCAAATGACTACATAGGCTGCATGCCCATGAAGCTGGCCCTGCTTGGTTGAAAACCATTATTCGCATTCTTTCTGATTCTCATGGATGAACGAGCTTCCGACCCCTCTCTGTAAGCAGGGAGTATTGGAGTAAATGCTTCCTGCCTCTTTCTCCACCCATGGCACATTCTTGTTCCTGGGAAGGGAGGAGCAGTGATACTGATTATTAAGAGTCTAATCCACTGAACCACATTTCATCAGTGGGTATGGTTAATGAGCTAAAGGCAACTGCTCTTGCCTCTTCCTTGTTATTTCTTATGGCTGGGTTCAGGAAATCACCTCTCACTTCGTTTTCATACAATGAACTAGATGTATGCTCCTTGTCCCAACGTTTTGGGCCAATAGTTTGGGCCCAACATCCTGCATTCATTAGGGAAGATTTATGATACTGACCTTTGTCCTCAGCTTCAAGCCCTGATTGCCAGCACAGTTTACCCAACAATCTTGTGTATTGACAGCTATTGGGTACTACTCGCCTAGTCTATAAATAAGCGGACATGTTGGTCTCCATGTGGCTCCTACTTCTTTGCAGCTATTTATGTTACTTATTAGAACACACAAGCCTGCAATATCATGCTTCCAGTTTGGGTTTCTCGATGATGAAGTATTGTCCTGAAACATGGCCAGATGGTTCCCCAATTTCTGTTTCCCTTCTGGCTAAAATCATTTTCCTTTAAGACTTGAATTTAAAGCAGCAGCAGCAGCAGCAACAACAACAACAACACCACCACCACCACCACCACCACCACCAAAAAATCATGTCTGCTCACATTTATAGTTTTAGACCTTTTTCCTATCTATGACTGTCAGGGAAAACAGTTTTGGCAGAGGTGACCATGAATTGACCCTCTTTGTTTCTGACAACCTCAGGGAAGGAAAAACATGACTGATAATAAGAGGTGGTTGCTGCAGGGCCAGCCCAGCTGACAGTCTCAGTCAAGCAATGACTTTGGTCTCAGGGTCTTTTATGACAAATAATATTCTCTGAGTAAGCAGGAAGGACAACAGCAGCAGTTTGTATTTTTAGAAATGAAGAAATTTTCTGTGTTATCATTCCCTAATGCCCAGCATATTTCCTCTGTCTAGATTGAGGGACTTTAAGGAATCCATCCTGTGTTTAGTCTCAGGATACTGTTTAGGTGGTGGTTTATTATATCACACAGAGTCTTCTCTGTGGGTGTAGGTGAACGATTTCTTTCTGGTATTAAAACAGTATGCTCCTTACATGTGCCATGTTTGTCTTTATATTCTGGACACTGAGAATCTCTTTACATTGGCCACAAGAAAACAAAGCTTTAAAATTTGTGTCCCACCTCTGGCAAATGTAAGAGTCCCACACTGTGTAAGTGAATTTAATTCTGACTTTCTTCTTCTTTTTCTCCTTATTTTTCCCCTTTTCTAACCTTGTACTTCTTACTTTAGATTTTATACCATGTGGTATCATTTCAAAAACAAGTCACTTTAAATTCTTACTGGCATAGGGAAAGATATATATAAATAAAGAGAAAAGGAATTATGAAACACAGCACATGATCATTTGATCTTTATACATAGTATAGCCAAGAAATTTAAATCAGGTTTAAAGTCATGTAGATATGGTACGAGGCACTGGAAATTCAAAGTTTTAATCCCAGGATCATGGATCATTTGTCATTTCTGTGTGACCTTGTAAATGTCTCATAAATACAGATTTCTGCTCTGAAAAAAATTTAGGAACTTGACCTTATGTTCAGAGGCAATTTATGAGGACTAATTTGTTCATGTGAGGTACAAATTTTAAAACTTGGAATCATGGAAAGGAAGTTAGTACTGTTAACTACATCTTTGGGAGACAGGCAGGCTGGTGCTCCATGTGGAATCACAACGTGAATATTAAATCTGCCCCAGTATGGGTCGCCCAACTGTCATTTACCTCCAGCTAAAGCCATGTTAGAATTACTAGTCGCCCCAGTGCTGGGGCTTTTTTGACCTACAAATTTACAATGAGTTTCACTAAAGTATTTTGTCTTAATTTTTAGCTCTACTCCAAAGGTATTATTTCACAACATAACAATGTACCCCCGATTCTAACCACTCTACTTAAATCGACAGAGGATGTTCACCCGCATTTTGTCTGAAACCACTACTTTTCCATTAGCTGTCAACAAGAGACCATCTCTGTTCCAAGTAAAATGAAGTTGTTATCATTGATGCTCCACCTTTTCTTTCATCTTATTGCCTCCAGGGCGTTAAGATAATGATTCTGCTTCCTTCTTTCCAGAAAAGTAGTGATGCCCACTCTGTTTCACTTGCCATTTAAATGTTTGGCTGCATAAACTTTAACCTGTTTAACTTTTTGTAGCTTAGCTCAGCAAGGGTAATATAGTTCTGTTTAAAATATAACATGCAGAAAGCAGAACAGTAGATGTCACATATATAGCATGTTCTTTTTCTTGATAGAAAACTTACCCATATACTCATGTGAATTCTTTGTGTATTAACTAAGTTCCTACAAAGTGAATTAAGGACTATGCTATGGACTGAACGTTTGGGTACCCCTGCAAAATTGGAATGCTTGAGCATCGAAATGTGCAAGGCTGAATCCTCAACATGATGGAATTCGAAGGCGGGGCCTTTTGGAGGTAATTAGAATTAGATTAGGTCGTGAGGGTGGAGTCCTCATGAAGTGATTAATATCCTTATGCAAAGAAGAAACACAAGATCTCAGTTTCTTGTTCTCTGTCTCCCACTCCTCCCTCCACCACAGGCATGTAGCAAGAGGCCATCTGCAATCATGAGAAGTTAATGTTTCTTCTTTAAGCCACGTAGTATATGGTATTTCGTTATAGCAGCCTGTGCAGAGCAACATAGACCAGATTTGCTTATTTATCAGAGTCACCAAAGACTTATGTGAGGATCAGGGAATCCTGGAAGGGTCAAATATGGTAACTCTGTTTGCTCGTGTATGCAGAACTCCACCAACTGAAGACAGTCTCATCTGGATCATTTGGTTTGCTGTGACAGCATCATGTAAACAGTGGTCTTTAACATCCAGACTTTGTGATATTTAGGAAACCAGAATGACCAAATATGTATACCCTCTTTATTTTTCAAAAAAATCTTTAGCATTCTAGTAGTACATATAATATCTTGGTCTTCAGTTTTACAAGGATTGAAATAAATTTCCATAAATTAGTATCCTATTAATTATTTATTAAATCAAAACAGTGAGTACAATTTTTTTCCAATGATGTTCTCACCAAGTTTCTTATAGTGTACTCTGTTGTGCTGCTTCATTTGGATTAAATATGTTTTGATTATTTTATTCACCCTGTGTATATGATCTCAATTAATATGTGTCTCAATGAGTTTACAGTAAATATGCAGATTGGGAGGAGTAAAGTAAATATTAGGAGGCAACTTAACTGACTTATTAACTTCATAGCTCTGTTGACTTTGGACAAGCTTCTTTCTTTATAGGTTGATTTTTTTTTATCCCACAAAACATAGATAATCATCCTCATACTCCAAATCCATGGTAAGTTTAAAGGGAGATGATCTACGTAACACATATAACATAGCATTTGGGATATCATATGGACTCAATATTAGGTAATAATTATTAATCATCTTAGTGTAATAAAGAAAAGCAATGTTCTATAAACTGATAATAAACTTACAACTCCATTACAAGTTCTGCATACCACTTAAATGATATGTTTGTATCATTGCCCCAAAACTTTATTGCTTTATCTTTTACACTTAGATCTATAACTCATATGGAATGGTATGGTGTGCAGTAAGAGGTCAAGAGTCAAGTTTTCCTTGTATGGATTCAAGATTTTCTCATACAATCGATGTACTGACATTTATTTCAGAACCTATCATTTCTCCACTGATATGCATTACTACATATTTTTTACAAATATTCACGTGTATGTTGGTCTGTTTCTTGGCTCTTTATTCTGTTCTATGTACCTTTCTACAGACAGTGTCACATGGTCTTCTTGTAGCTATATTATAATTCTTTTTTTTTTCTTTTTTTTTTGAGACGGAGTTTTGCTCTTGCTGCCCAGGCTGGAGTGCAATGGTGTGGTCTTGGCTCATTGCAACCTCTGCCTCCTGGTTTCAAGCGATTCTCCTGCCTCAGCCTCCCAAGTAGCTGAGATTACAGGGGCACGCCACCACTCCTGCCTAATTTTTGTATTTTTAGTAGAGACGGGGTTTCACCATGTTGGTCAGGCTGGTTTCGATCTCCTGACCTCAAGTGATTCACCCGCCTTGGCCTCCCAAAGTGTCAGGATTTACCCGACCCCTATTAAAATTCTTGATACCTGGGAGTGTAAGCTTCCAACTTCATTTTTCTTCTTCAAGAAAAAAATACAACTTCGGTATTTCTGGCCTATGGTATTTTCATATAAAGTTTAAAACCAACTTATAGATTTCCACAAAAATATCTGCTATAATTTTAATTTGGATTGCATTGAATCTATACATAAATTTGAGGAGAATTATGATGACAATATTGACTATTCTCACTCATATAATATATCCCTGTATTTATTTAGGTCTCCTATAGTTTTCCTAATAGTCTTACATAGTTATTTATATAAAGGTTTTGCACATTTATTGTTATATTTATTTATAGGTATTTGATACTATTGTAAGTTATATTATTTAAAAAATTTTTAATATTTGTCACATGTATGTAGAAATACAATTGACTTTTATGTATTGATTATATTGATTTAGTTTCTAGTGAGCTTATTACATTCTTTATTAAATTAATATTGTATTTTTTTCTTCTGAGTTGGAGTCTCACTGTCACCCAGGCTGGAGTGCAGTGGTGTGATCTTGGCTCATAACAACCTCTGCTACCAAGGTTCAAGTGATACTCCTGCCTCAGCCTCCTGGGTAGCTGGAACTACAGGTGCATCCCACCATACCCAGCTAATTTTCGTATTTTTAGTAGAGATGGGGTTTCACCATGCTGGCCAGGCTAGTCTTGAACTCCTGACCTCAGGTGATCTGCCCACCTCAGCCTTCCAAATTGCTGGGATTATAGGTGTGAACAATAGTGTATTTTAATATTCTTTTGAATTTTCTATACATATCATGTTTTCTGTAAATAATGGCAGTTATATTTTTTCCTTTTTAGTTCTTAATTCTTTTTCCTTGTCTTAATTTACTTGCTACGACCTCTATTGCAGCTAAATAGAAGTGGTCATAGCAGTCAACTTTGTCTTATTCTTGTATAAACTTTCTATATGTCACCATTAAATATGACATTTGCTATAAGATTTTTGTAGCTACTCTTAAAGATATTCTGTCCCTAATTTGCTGTTTTCTGTTAACACTAATAGGGATTAAATTTTGTCAAATGCTTTCTCTGCATCTGTGAAGATAATAATCACATGATTTTTTCTCCTATATTCTGTTAATGTGTTGAAATACACTAATTGATTGCCTAATATAAAACTCAGCATTTCACTCTTAGAATAGGTCCAACTGGGTAATGATGTATTATCATTTTTATTTATTGCTAGACTCACTTTGCTAACATTTTGTTTTAGGATTTTTACATTTTGGATCACAAGAAAATATAACTTCTACCTTGCTTTCTTGTATATTCTTATTGGGTTTTCGTGTCAGAGTCCTTCTAAATTCAAAATATGAGTTGGGAAGTATTTTCATTTCTTATAATCTGAAAAATTCATGAAGACGTGTTATTTTGTCTTAAGTGCTTGGAAAAATTAGTTGATTCTGGGACTTTGTGAATGTATTCATTTTTTAGAATTAGGATTTAGAATTTGGATATAGCATTTTCTCATTTGATTTTATTTTTGACACAGATTTGTTATTAATTAAACAAAGCAGAGGATTTATAAACATAGATATACAATGTTTAAGGTGAAAATGAGTGGGGATATTTCTAGAACTTGCTTAGGAATACATATGTATCTGTATGAATACTTATCCATAAATTTATTAATTTATTCAATCAAAATTAGAGGACCTGCTATGGATCCAGGATCTGAAGACTCATTGGTGATTTTTGATCCAGGATGTGAAATGTACCGAGGTATTGGTGGTAACAGTGGTTAGCATAGCTGTCTTCCAAGGATGTGAAGTGTTAAAATGATAGTTGATGCAGGTTAACTTAGTGGTAGTGTGCCCAAAGAATTCGGAGGGATGGAAACTAGAGGCAGGAGGACCAGTTGGAGGTTATTGCCATAACTCAGTCATAAAGTACAGGGTACTTGACTTCAGATAAAAATTGTAGAGATAATTAGGCAGAGAGAAAGTTGGTAAAGGAAGAAGCAATAAGATTTGTTGACTGATTGAAAGTCAAGGATGAGGAAGGAAAAAATTCCAACCTGACAGGAAGTTTTAAGTCTGGATGATAAGAAACCAAGAAGGTAAAAGGGAGTATCCAAGAGATGATAGAAATCTCTTTAATGGGGACATATATTTCTCAATTCTCATAAAGTAGAAGGTGCTTATCAAACCCCAATCTCTGCATTTCCTTGCTGTGTATTTGTTTCAGGGCCTCGGTATCAGACCTGCAATTTCATCTGAGAACCTGGGTCATTATAACAACATCCAGCAGGGAAACTGTGCATTTTAATAAAAAAACAGGAGGGCAAGACTGTGTTAGAAGGCAATTACTCTTTTCACTGTCATCTACTCTACTCTGCAGGTATTTAATTCTGAGCTTCACAAGCAGAAATCATTAATAGCTTATCTCCCTCACATGTCTGTGCAAAGGAAGAAAAACTGATAGAAATTTAAAATTGTGTGGGCTAATTATAGTAACTATCTTTGGAATAGATAATTAAAATTCACATAACAGAACGAACATATTAAAATGTAATTGCGAATGGGGATAAATGTGTTGAAAAGAAATCTATTCATCTGGAACATAGTATTATCATGAGAGAAAATAATAAAGAGTAACTGATTTAGGCTATATTCAATATCTAAATTTGTTCACTTGAGGCATAAATATTGACCAATGATAAATTCATGTCAATGTTTAGTGTGCTGTATATTTTGATATTAGTTGTTGAAAAAGTAATTTACTGCATTGGGTATCACATCTTTTTGAAGGTGTCATACTGATATGTAAAGAGAAAAGTTGCAAAAATTTAGTCTACGATGAATTCACCACTTATACAGTAATGAATATTTTCCAACCTACAAGACACTGGGTGTCCACCCCACTTCATAGGAAGTTTGCATAAACTAGTTCAAGTGAAAATAATAAGAGCTTCTATTTATTTGGTGTTTACTACCATACCTAGTACTCTCCATGGTCACTTCATTTAATCCTCATAAATATCTGATTTGTCATTTAAGGAAGCAGAGACTTGACAAGCCTTCACAACTTTCCCATGGTATCATATTGGAATGTAGGAGAGAAAAGATATTAACTGAAGTCTTCTAGACTTCAGAGCCTACATTCTCACTACTGTCACTTGCATGCCATAGCCATCTCTCTATTTGGTCAGTTTTTAAAATTAACATTTATTTTTCCTGTCTTCATAATAAGGCTATAGGCTTCCTGAAGGTGGGAACATGTCTTCTTCATCTATGTTGAGGTGTTGATGCTGGGTATTAGAAAGTTATGGCCCAATCTGTGTATCTTCTGTGAATTCTGAAATGTCTAACATTCTTAGAGGAATAAGGGAGTAGGCCATTACTCACTGGAGGATGTCTGTGACCATGAGTGGCCAAGACTCTTGGGAAGGTTCTCATTCTATGGGAAATGAGAAGCTTTTGCAAGCTTGGCCCAAAGGCAATGATAGTGGAGAGACTATGTTGAGTATGTCAAGTGCTGTGTTGTTCCTAACTCAGCACTGCTCAGGGCCACCTACTCTTTCCAGAAAGCTTTGGATGAAGAAAGTTGTAAGAAATCTGAGTGTTTCTTTTTGAATTCCTGAGAAAATCATGAAAGTATAGTATAAAAATGATAATAATAATAGTAGTAATTATTAGCAGTAATTCGTTTTCCTACCTTGTAAAATGGGGATAACAATATCCCATAGTTTTGATTATAATTAAGTATAAGTAAATGTCTATCACATAACTTGGTATTTAATAAGTATTTAAATGTCAGCTATGATTATTTACTAAGTATATTCAACTTGACAAATATTTTACATATGTACTATGAACTGAATGTTTGTGTCCTCCCCCAGTTCATATGTTAAAGTTAATGTGATCATATCAGGAGAAGGGACCTTTGGGAGACAATAAGTTCATGAGGGTGGAGCCTTTATGAAGAGCATTTGTGCCTTTATGAGAAAAGACACAAGAGCTTGTTCTCTCTCTCTGCTCTGTGCCCTGTGAGAATATGACAAGAAGACAGCTATTTGCAAAGCAGAAGGCAGGCTCTCACCAGATATTGGATTTCCATACACCTTCATCTTGGATTTTGCTCCCTCCAGAACTGTGAGAAATAAAAATTTAAGTCACAACAAGTGACTTATGATATTTTGAAATATCAGTCTATGATATTTCGTTATAGCAGCCTGAATCGACTGAGCTAATATATCATCTCACTTAATCCTCAAAAACACCCTGCAGAATACGTGTCTTTGTTTTTGTTTTCCTGCTCATGCAGGAAACTGAGGCAGAGAGTGGTTAAGTTAATTTATTAGAGTACCACAGCCACCAATTGGCAGATGATTCCGTGACTCTTGGCTATTTTCCCTCTACTTTTCTTAGTGCTGCTTTATGACTCTGGAGTGCAGCACGTGTGAGAGTGAGGAGTATTTTCTCCTCTCTGGCAAGTGGGAATGAGAGAGAAACCACTTCCTGTGGATGGCAGTGGATGTTGCAGCTTCATCCTGGTGCTTTTTCAATTTTGGGCCTGTGTTGGGAATAGCAAAGCTGCCGTCATGTGGTTACTACTGGTCATGGGGAGAAAAAGCTGCCAGTGGTAAATGGAAGGTGACATTGGCAGCACATGTGAGACAGCCCCTGGAGCTCTCCGGAATTACAAGGGATTTGAAAGGGACCAAGACTCCCCCGAATTCTGCAACGGAGATTGCTCTCAAGGGAATATTGTTATTTTGTACTATTGTGCATTTGCATTTGTAGCTGTGAACCTCATCCTGAGTCTAGGATACCCAAGGAGCTCAGGAAAAAGCTTGTTGAAAGGGCAATTGAATGGCACTTGAAAGAGGATCCAGCTTACATGGTGTGATCCGAAGCCTTATCCA
The DNA here is from genome assembly GCF_024542745.1 of Macaca thibetana thibetana. Taxonomy (NCBI): domain Eukaryota; kingdom Metazoa; phylum Chordata; class Mammalia; order Primates; family Cercopithecidae; genus Macaca; species Macaca thibetana. The sequence continues at coordinate 54,839,062 of NC_065588.1, forward strand.
TCACATTCAGAACAGAAACAGAAGCCACTTTAAATATTTTAAGTAGAGTATTCACTTTAATGGATAAGGGGCTTTCAAAATTGTTGGAAGGGCTGAAGGAGTATATTGTAGACTGGCCTCTAGTTCTGATTCCTAGAACAAAACAGAACTGACCTACTGTGGGAGATAATAGGAGCTGCTACCTCACAGGCCACCCCTAGAACCATGCAGAATCAAGACCTTGACGCCGCTGTTTCTGCTGTCTAGCTTGAAGTGCCTCTCATACACAGGAGGTTGAAGGATGGTTTTCACCTCTGTGATCCAGGGCTTCGGAAGCCAGATCAGAAAGTGTTACTATTCCTACTAGCTCCAAGATTGCTTCTGAACACCCAGAAAGCTGGAGAATGGACATTGGAATACTGCTACAAAGATAGGTCATATTTCCACAGTCATACTGACCAGCAGAAACAAAGAGACAGAAATATGGCCTCCACCTCACTTCCGCCTTTCAGTCTCAATGCGATGTGCATTTGACACAAATTGCAAGAGAGTCTGAAAAATGTGGCTTTCAGTTTTCCAACATCTCCAAATAGAAGGAGGGGCAAATGGAGGTTGAGCAACAGACTCGTGCTATCTAGGCCAAAGAGCCAGCCACTGAACTTCTCAGGCCCAATTTATTCATCTAAAAATGAGGATAATAAGAACAACACCTGTCACCAAAAGTTGTTGTGATAAAGCAAGTTGAGAAAGTAGACTTATAAATTATAAATTATATCAAATTTGGTAGTGCTTATTCAGCTATGATCTGTGAATCATTTATCAATAAATACTTATATTTCAAGCATGGTTCTAGGTATATGGGATGGATCAGGAAAAAAAAAAAAAAAAAAAAACAGACAAAATCCTTGCCCTGAAGAGCTTAACTTCTGGTGGGGAAAGAGCCATAACAAAACTATAATAGTGATATTAAGAAAATTATGTAGTATTTTAGAAAAATAAAGGTTATAGGAGGTGGGGAGGAAGAGCACATATGTGGAGTGCAAGGAGTGGGGAAGGCTGACTTAGGAGTTAAATAGGGTGGCAGGCAGGCCTCACTGGGAAGGAGAGCTCTAAGCAAAGGCTTGGAGAGGTTCCGGACTGAGGCATGGGAATGCTAGGTGGATAGAGGGAAGAATTCTAGCAAAGTGCCCGATGAGGCAGTATACCTGGCACGTTAAAAAAAATACATAGCATCAAGGAAGTCACATTAGGGAGGGCAAAAAGGAGAGCATACTAGGAGATGGAGCCAGAGGGTTCCCTGGAGCTGGGTCGCGCCGGGGCTTGTAGGCCACTGCAAGGACTTGAGTGCTTACTCTGGATGAGGTGTGAAGCACTTGGAGAGTTCTGTTCACAAAGAACATGATCCCATTTATGTTTTAAAGGTCCACCCTGGTTGTTGAGTTTGGAATAGACAGACCTCCACACACAGATATAGCTTATATGCATCATCATTAATGCATAATTTGCTCAACAAATATTTATTAAGAATCTGTATGTGCCAGACGTGGTGCTGTGTGCTGGGGTACCATAGTCAGCAAGATTGATGCCAGCTCCACCAGCAAGATTTAATTTATGACAGGAACACAGGGTCCTGAGGGTGGGGGACATAGGGCGTGAAGCCACCACAGGGTTTGAGGATGTGCGGGGAGCATGGGAGAAGGGTGAAGACTGCCTCAGTAAAACTCTGTAGCAGTAAGTCAAATACAGTCCCAGAGCTATTAAGATTTTCTGAAAAAAAGTATCCTATATATACGAATATGTTAATGCATACTTAAACTGACACATTTTGAATAGTGTCAAATTTGAATAATAGCTACACTTAGCAAATCACTGATGTTCAGTGGTGTGAACTGGAAAACTTATGGACTTCTCACGTGATTGTCATGAGGCAATGATGACATACGATTAACTGAAGAGTAGAAATGAAATATTATATTTGTATCCCATCAGGTGGTACAGAAGCACTCCTATGGCATTACCCATCAGCTATTATCACTATTCAGGTTTACTCTGCAATTACCTAATTGTGTGATTTCTACTCGTTCAGTAATCTTATCTTACAAGATTTTATCATGCACATTTACCCTGCTTAAGCCATTGAGATAATTATTATGTCTCAATATATTTGAGTAACAGCCGACTCGTCATTAACTCTCTCCCCTCTGTTTTTGGAGTTGCTTCGCAGACATGTTCTTTTATTCTCTTTACTACAAAAATCTTTATTTTTAATGACAAACATAAAGGGCTTTATTAACTGTTTTGTGTTTTCCATCTTGGCACCAAATCACCCTCTTCGCACAAAAATCTTTATTTAGAACATCTAGATAAAAGTAGCTTTTAAAGTATAAAGAACATAATGGATGATTATAAGACACTGCATATCAAATGACTAGGGTCATGGATGTTTAAAAGCTTAATTCTTTTTTGTCCTACTTGCCTAATGTGAGCTCCCCTGACTGGGCTAGATGAGGGTAGGCATGACTTTATTGTAGGAGCAGATATCAGAACTAGTGGTTGTCACCTCTAGGCTTGAATAAAACAGTAAATATTTCGAGTACTGCTCGTCAGTGTATAGGCTCTGTTGAAGCACTCAAATCCTTATACATATTAGGGCCAGGACTAGGGTGAGGCAAGTGAGGTGCTTATAGTGCAAAATTTAAGGAGGCATTCACTCTCAGGCTTCTGCAAGTGGGTGTCATCAGTGAAGGCTTCAAGTGGATGGTGCACTTGCAGTACCTCTTTAAATATTGTGCCCTAGGTAACTTGCTTGCTTCATCCTTGTCTTGGGTTTTGACTGTCAACTAATCATGTTGTGTCAAGGATATAAAACCTTCACATTTTTGTTTATACTCCTTGGTCTAGAGAAGTTCTCTGTGCCAATATGTCCACCAAGTGTTTACACATTATGATGGTTAATATAGAGTGTCAACTTGATTGGACTGAAGAATGCAAAGTATTGTTCCTGGGTGTCTGTGAGGGTGTTTCCAACAGAGATGAACATTTGAATCAGTGGACTGGGAAAGGCAGACTCGCCCTCAATTGGGGTGGGCACAATCTAATCAGCTGCCAGCGCAGCCAGAATAAAAGCAGGCGGAAGAACGTGAGAAGACTAGACTGGCTTAGTCTTCTGGCTTTCATCTTTCTCCTGTGCTGGATGCTTCCTGCTCTCGAACATTGGAGTCCAAGTTCTTCAGCTTTGGGACTCTTCGAACTTCCACCACAGACTGAAGGCTGTTGGCTTCCCTACTTTTAAGTTTTGGGATTTGGACTGACTTCCTGGCTCCTCAGCTTGCAGACAGCCTATTGTAGGACCTCACCTTGTGATGGTGTGAGTCAGTGCTCCTTCATAAACTCCTCTTTATATATACATCTTTCCTATTAGTTCTGCCCCTCTAGAGAACCCTGACTAATACTAACACATGTATTTTCTTTCCAAGCCTTTGCTTATGGGTGTCCTCCTGAATGCCCATGCCCCCATATATGTCCCCACAGCAATCTGCAGAGACACCTCTTTGTTTGATGCTCACCTCCCTTCAAACTTCAAAGTCTTTGAGAAGGCATGATTTCGGATTTGTGTTTGTGTCCCTAGCACCTAGCCACAAAGTCCTGTACATAGAGTTCCAATAAATGTTTAGTGAATAAGTAAAAAAGCACTGCAATCAAAAAGCACTCTGTGCCTAAAAGCAGTCATTCTGAACCCAGCCACATTTAAAAAAGCAAATCTTCCAGATGCAAATGAATCCTAATTGTGTTCCACAGAGGGACGATTTGCCATTCCTATCTGTTGACTGTGTAAGTGAAATAAAGTAAAAAAAAAAAAAAAAGATTTCTAGAAAAGAGATACCTAAAATGTCAGGCACATTATTATCTAAAGCTTAGCCAGCTGCCAGCTAATTACCTTAGCCACAGGTTCTAAAGTAAACACAGATGTGGCAGGAGTAATTACCCCAGAAAGCAAAAGCATTTCTGTTGCAGACTAGAAGATGGCCTTGGCTGGCTCTTTGTGAGGGGACAAAGGCAGGCTGGAAAGAGCCCAGAGCCTGAGTGGACAGCGAGAGACCCAGGAGCCTTGATGACAGGATGACAAAGGCCACAATCTAAGAAAGAAGAATTGTTTGATGGAAAAAGTGATGGATCATAGTAGCCTCCCTCCATATTTGAAGGGCTATAAAAGGGGATTTAGAGTTGTTCTGGGTTATTGCAGAGACCACTACCAGCAGTTTTAAAACAAAAACAAAATCAAGCACTTTCTGAACATCAGTATGTTGTCTGTATAATTGTGTACTTCTTAGAACAGCCTCTGCCCAAGTCAGGCACTGTAACCCCAATTGTACAAATGAGGAGACCGAGGGTGACAGGAGTTCTATTACTTGTCCGAGGACACACTAGGAGTACATAGAAGAATGGGATTCAAATGATTTGTGGCAGAGTCTGTGCTCCATCCTCTGTGTTACTCTGGAGTCTTTAGCTTGTGGGAAATGGAGCTCTCAGTCCACACTTGCCCTGGTGGAGTTCCTGACAGCTTACAAGCACTTTTTACATACTACAGCAATAAACCTCTGACACGGGTATAAAAAGGAACTAAATTCTTTTATAAGGAGTGACTTGTTCAGTCACACGACCAAGTATCAGCTGAGCTGGGACTTTGGCTTTAAGTGATCTCAGCTCCACAGGGGCAACTTCTCAGAGGGACTGTCACAGGGTGTTGAAGAGGCTATTCCTACACCAAAGGAGAAGCTGGATTTGATGGCCAGCAAACACCACCAAAATTCTGTGACCCTTATATTGCTTATAAGGTTCCCCTTTTTATAGCACCTGTCACAAAAAAATGAGAGAATAAAGGAAGTGTTATTGTAGTGAGTGAGGCCACAGCATGATAACATTGAATACAGGTTTGTGTTGAGATGAAATGGTTGTATGCAGGCAGCAGCAGTGAGTCAGGATCAAGGAGAGAGGGCACAGATAATACAAATTTGTATAAAGTAATAAACAAAACTCCTTTAAAATTATGTGAATAATGATGTCTCTGCAAAATGGGATATGAAATAATTCTAAATGTTAGGGCATACTTTTCAATGAATTTTAAGACCATGAAATTTTATGGTGAAAGGAATATTATCTAATATTAATGAATTTTTAATTAATGGACACCCAAAGTCAAATACACACACACACACACACACACACACACGAGAGAGAGAGAGACACACACACACTTTTTCAGATCTCTTTTCTATTGCATTTAATTTTTGCAAATAAAATTTAATAGAAATATTTTTCTGGATTTGGTAAGAGGGCATATTTGTTAGATATATGGATTTCAATACAGCTAAAAGATGTCAAGAGGGAGATTGGCTATTAAAGCTGTGTACCACTGGGCTGCGCTGACTTGAGATCAAAGCAATCCAGGAGAGGCTGGCAGGGTCCTGTCCACAAATGCACTGATTGGTTAAGTTGGAGGTAGCAGACACTGGAGGACAGATGAGTAACCATCAAATACTTGAAAATGGTAAGTCCCTTTACTAATGAACAGAGAAAACCAGAATGGAATATCTATGTAAATGTTACTGCATCCCTACCTCATTAAAGAAATGACAAACAAACATACGTTCAGAAGATGGTTTGGTACGGAATTCAAGTAATAGGAGTGGAATGGTCTCACTTATCATTATTTGTAATTACATATTTTATTGTGTGATTATTTGTTTAATTTTTGCTTCTCCATTTAGATATTTTACTTGCTACTGTCTCTCCACTGTCTAGCATGTAGACTTACATGTGGTAGGCATTTGATAAACATTTGTCGGAAGAATGAATGGATAGTTTCATCACACAATGATGGCATGATGCAATCATCCATCTTGGGGACTGCAATTTTCTTGAGCACTCATCAACAGACTCTCCACTCTGGGAAATATATGAGACAGCTGAGATATATGATCTCTGCTTTGTTTTTTACTACAACCGTCATTGCCTCATATCTGGCAAATTATTATTAGACAGCTATTATTACACAATTGAGTAAATTACAGGTGTTGTCACATCAATTACTTTGTAGATCTCCAGGATCCCTGAGGGTAGGGGCTGTGTGTTCATGATCTACAAGAGCATGTCTTTTGGCGCTTAGCAACTGTGCCATATGCATGACAATTATTTGTTGAGTGAGTAAATGATTATTTCATTGAGAATACAACCTAGTTCAAGGATAGAGGATAAATTTGCTGCGACTGCTACCTCTTATGTTGTGGCATATGTCTTTAATTGATCATGGAACTCTTTCCCACAGAAGTTAGATGAGGTCATGGCCTCCTTCTCCTCCAGGCTCTGGGAAGCATGAGTAATACTGGAGTTGATCAGTTGAAATCTATTTTCTATCCCTATCTTATTTTCTTGGTTGGGCCTGAAGGATTACTCATTCAAGGATGTTATATTGGTTATAATTCAACAATAAATATTTATCTATTGTTTACTATTCATTGTGCTATATGTTGGGGCATGAAGATGTATAACATATAATATGCTCCCCACCCTTTAAAAGTTCATTCTCCAGTGGGAAAGAAAGATCCAAAAACCTAAAATGATAATGTAATATAATATTTGCTACAATAGAAGCATATATACAAGCTCTGGGAACATAGGGAGGGAGAAATCTATTACCTGAGGAAAAGTGTGTATGCATGTGTATTTCATGGAGGCACATAAAGGAAATTGAAGGAAATGTGTAGAGTAGAAGTAACATTTGAGCTGGCTTTCAAAAACGAGACAAACCATGTGGAGAAGAGTATTTAAGGTAGCAGAGAAGGAATAAGGACATTTTAAATATGGATACACATCCCTGCCATCACAGCCCATTTGCACTGTCAGACGTTTGTGGAGTGGTGCTGTTTGGACCAAATAATGGTTCTGTTGATGTTGGACTTTCAGCGTATGCTGAAGATATTTGAAAGTAAGCTCCCTTCCTGATGTGTCTGAGGTCATACCACCTAAGATCATCTACACAACCAGCTGGCTGTGACTATGACAGATGCTGGAAGTAGGTTTGTGGCTTTTGTACATTATGGACAAAATAGGTTTGCACACACAATGGCAAAGCCATCGTTCTGCTCAGGCAATTTAAAATATCTGAACCAATAACCAGTTAAAACAAGCTGCTGTTTGACACAGTGTAGATCAGGTACTCGGAGTCACTGAAGGTTCCATGTTTCCACGTGGTTTTAGTATGAGGACCAGGGCTTCCACATCCCTCTCACTACACTGTAATCATGTCCTGATTCTGTTCACATTCCCCACCTTCCTAAAGCTCTCTTGTCAAGAGAGTAAAGGTGAACAGTCAGGGGAGGGGAGAGAAAAAACAGCTTTTGGGATGAGGGCAGTTTAATTAAATACTAAAAGAAATTCTGGTGGGCCACTTGTAAAACTGGATAGATTCAGAGGTGAACTCCTTTTCTTCGGAAGCAAACCTGCTCCTCCTCCATTTCTTATCCCCTGCCACTTGTCTGTCTGGCCTCCACCCTCATGACCTTGGGGATGTCCTTCACTTTGTCTCTCTTGACCTCACAGGCCACATCTACTTAAGTAATTAGTCCTGTTTATTCCACTTCAAAATGCACCCCGAATCTAATCTATTTCCTGACCCCATTGTTGGCTTATTTAAGCCTCTCATCTTCTTCTTCTTATTATTATTTATCTTCGCCACAGCCCTCTGAGTGGTGTCCCTGCTCCTGTAAAACCCTCAGCATCTCTTACAGAGTTATGATAGAATAAAATTGTGATCTAGTAAAGTCATAGAGTTATGATCCAGTAAAGTCTAGCAAGCCGTTCCCATAGAGCATCAAGTTCACACGTCCTCTCACAGCATTCATGGATGATAACCCTCCCTGAGCTGGGGTCTGTGACGATTTTGTTCGTCTGGGGTAGAGCACACATGGTAGGCCATCTCTAAATATTTTCTGAATCAGGCCAGGTGCCATGGCTCACGCCTGTAATCCCAGCACTTTGGGAGGCCGAGGCAGGCAGAACCTGAGGTTGGGAGTTCAAGACCAGACTGACCAACATGGAGACACCCTGTCTCTACTAAAAATACAAAATTAGCCAGACATGGTGGTGCATGCCTGTAATCCCACTACTCAGGAGGCTGAGGCAGGAGAATTGCTTGAACCCCAGAGGCAGAGGTTGCGGTGAGCCGAGATCACACCATTGCACTCCAGCCTGGGCCACAGTGAGAGTCCATCTCTAAAAACAAAAAAATATTTTCTGAATGAATGGATGTGTATAAAGTCTTTCACAAACTAGTCAGAGTATACCTTATTAGAATCTCCCCCACTCCCTACTCTATGTGTACCCTAAACTCTAGCCATGCCCAATTTCTCACCTTTCTCTGAACATGCTATGTCCTTCCAGGGCCCCATGTCTTCCCTCTGACTAATTTCCTTTCATTCCTTCTCCATCTAGAAAACTAGTGCTGATTCTTTAAGATACAGCACAAATCCCTCAATAGAATAAAAGTGTAAGGCTGCTGTACTCAGACTACTCTGTGGCTCTCTGTCATTGACATCTTTCTCTTCTACTTAAACAAAATCTTTACAGGTTTGCCACCCATACCTTCTGTTACTCGGTCCTTTCTATTTCATATTGTCTGAATATTTTGTGAAAGTGAGGAGTTTTAAAAAGCTGTTTTCCTAACAAATTCTAGAAGAGACAAATAACCCAGCAGAGGAAAGTATGGAGAAAATAATTATACCAAAGGCAATCATCGTGTGTCTATATAGGTTCTGGGGCTGAGCAAATGTGAGCAAACCATCCAAAAAGACCTGTCTGTATTAATAACTGTGCGAGACACATTTGCAATGAGAAAGCCTAAATAAGAATGAGTGGAGGATGCAGGCCCTCTTCCCCCAGTATACCTTTACCATCCATTTCACTCTTCTATTTTCTGTGAGAAATTTTACTGTTAACACTCCTAAATCTGGGTTATCATCAATTTTCACATACTTTCCTCTCATTTTTTTTTTCTGTCTCAAATATTTGAAACAGAGCAGTCAACTGTCAATGATGAAAAATAAATACTGAATGCCAGATTGTTCATTAGGTATAATGAACAAATACACTCATAGAAGGTAAAACCACCTCCACTAATGCCAACTCTATCATAGATAATAGAAAATATGAGACAAGATGTATTGCAGTGGGCATTAGAGGAACATTAAGATTTTAAAAGATTCATAAATGTACAGTTAACTATAAGAAAATGATGAACTCAGCTGGCTGGGCAGATATGAGCAAAACTTATGAGCTAAGCTTTACTGAAAGAGGGCAGTGACTCTGCCTAATATATTTCTATTCAGCCAATACTTGATAGTCAAAGAAAAACCAAAAGAAAAGAGACAATGATTTTGTGTGTCTGGAGTTAATGTGTATTCAGGAATTATTTAGAAAGCTTGAGAGTGCTATGGCCATGCCTCTACTTGTTAGTAACTTTTTCTGTAACTTGCTGCTTTCTGTCTGTGGCACCTCTAGTTTTCTTTGCAGCTGTGGTTAGTGCCAGATAAGGCTATTCTCAAAAGCAGAGAGTAAGACACTAGGAGGCAGGGACCATGGGGAGAAAAAAGTAAATATAATGCATTATGATTTAATAGAATGCTTCACACACTGTACTAGGCCAAACCCTGTACTAGGTAGGCATCAGGAGTAAGCAAAAGAAAGAAAGAAAAAAAATGTGCACAATCTTGTTTAAAAGACAAAAATGACATAGTTGAAATATTTGTAAGTTAATATGAACAATATCATGTATGTGTATAGATATATTGAGATGCTACATTATAAGTGTAGCTGGAATATAGATAACGGAGGTGTTAGTGCTAGCTGGAAAGGTAGAATAAAAACATCAGGAAAGAGGTGAAGATAGAGAGTAGCTAGAACAAAAGAAAAATGTAGAATTGCACAGAGAATGAAAAATCAATTAAATAAGTCTTAATGTAAAATGAATAGATGAGTAAAGGAAAGGAAAAGAAGAGAACAATTTTTAATCTTGGGGAAACAATGACAGATAATTATTCTAATGCAGAGTTTATTTAGAATTCATTGTTCTTTTAACTTACACTTGAGCTTTGTAAACAAAAAAATTGAAATAACTAACCATCATTTATATTTTCCCATGAAGCTAACATCGCAACTGAAAAAAAAGGAGCATAATTAAAGTGGACTTCAAAGTACTTTTGAAGCTTCCACTATTGTGGTAGAGAAATCTGTTCACCAAATATGGAACAACAGTTTAACAATTTTGTCACTTGTGCTCAGGGTGATGTTCATATGAGGAAAATATTTTAAAATATTAAAATTGTGTTATTCCTATAGATACACACATAAATATTTTGACTTTAAAAGTTCATGGCCAATAAATTGTGAATATAACATACTGTAAGCATACAAAAATTCATGGATAAAAATTTAATGATAATGTCAATGTAAATTTTACATGTCTGAGTTGTCTATTGCTATCTAACAAATTACCCCCAAACTCAGCAGCTTTAAAAAAATATTTATTATTTCACAGTGTTTTGTGGATCAGGGATATGAGAGACTTAGTTAGAAGGTTCTGATTCAGAGTCTTTCCTGTTATAGTCAGCTGTTGTGAAAATCTCAGCAGAGACTGCAGTCATCTGAAGGCCTGACTGAGGCTGGAAGATCTACTTCCAAGATGGCGTATTCTCACATGGCTGTTGGCACGAGGCCTTAGCTCCTTGCTGGATGTTGAGTTTTGCTCACCACATGACCTCTCCACAGAGCTGCTTGAGTATTCTCATGAGAGAGTAGCTGGCTTCTCTCAGAGAGACACATCCAAGGAAAAAGAAGACAGAAAACATGCTATCCTTTGTAACCTAATCTCAAACATTGTACATCATCATTTCTGACACATACTATTTTTTAGGAAGTGAGTCACTAAGTCTAGCCCACACTCAAGGGATGGGGGAATTAAGATCTACCTCTTAAAGGGAGAAGTAACAAAGAATTTGTTGTTGGTATATTTTAAAACCACCACCCACACCATCTTAAATACATATCTATTTGTATGAATTTACTCAAGAAATAAGTGACAAGCTTGTCTTATTTCCATGTTCATTAAACATTCATGGGGTAGTAGAATAAATGCATTTCTACATTCATATGATTCAGACAGACCTTAGTCTTTCACATCCTGTAGACAACAAATTACAATACCACTGAGTTTCACCATATATTGAGCTAGGTGATTTAGATAATTAAATAAACTCTGAACTTAGACTTATGATTAATTATGTTATTTATATTTGTGAGTTTTGCTCTTGTAATTTAGAGAATAAGAAAGAATAATTGAAATATCTGGTTGAAGACATTGAATAGAGCCAGTCATTATTATCAAGGATTTTGTTAAATACAAATTGACTTCACTATTGAACCAGTAACCTTTTAATAGATAAACAAAAGCACATCTGCTTATTTTATGCTTTAATAATAATAATGGCATTTTGTGAATATTTGAATTGCTTTTAACCTTTAAGTGTAAAAATCAGTCCCTGACAGATATGTAAACCAGTAGAATACTATCCCCAACTTGGGTGATACGTTGGCTAATTGTCAACTTGACTAAGTCACATGGTGTCCAGATACTTGATTAACCATGATTTGAATGTGTCTGTGAGGGTGATTCTGGATGATATTTACATTAAAATTTATAGACTGAGTATCAGATTGCCCTGCCTGATGTGGGTGGGGCCTCATCTAATCAGTTGAAGTTCTGAATAAAATAAAAATGCTGACCCTCCCTCAAGAAAGAGAATTCCTTCTTCCTGACTACCTTTGAAGTGGGACATTACATTTCTTCCCTGCCTTTAGACTTGAACTGAACATAGGCTCTTCCTGGGACTTGAGCCTGCTGGCCTTTGAATTGGAACCCACCATCAGGTCTCCTGGGTCTCCAGCTTGCTGATTCTTTCACACTGTAGATCTTAGGAATTCTCAGACTCCGTGATAGTAATTCCTTATGGCAAACCAATGTCTTTCTCCCTCCCACCCTTGAATTGGTTCTCTTTTTCTGGAGAACCCAGAATAACACAGCAAGAGAGAGAGAGAGAGAGACAGAGAGAGAGAGGGGGAGATAAATGTCTATATAAATAAATAAATATATAAATATATAAATAAATATATGTAATATATAAATATATGTAAATACATATATATGTGTACATATTTAAACGTTCTATCTTAGTTAAGCCCATGCTGGGTGTCAAGACATTTATGGTGTAGTTCTTGCTCTAACTCAGACAGGTAGGTGACTCTCTGCCTGTCTCTTCATGGTATGAAATGAATGCCTGTGTCCCTGCACAATTCTTATGTTGAAGTCTAACTCCCATTGTGATAGTGTTTGGAGGTGCAGACTTTGTGAGGTGATTTGGTCATGAGGGTGGAGCCTTCAGGAATGGGATTAGTCTTCTTAAAAGAAGCAGCACAGGAGAGCTTGCTTCTTTTCTGCTCACTGCCACATGAACACACATAAGAAGATGACCATCTGAAAACTGGGAAACCAGACACCAAATCTGCTGATGATATGGTTTGGCTGTGTCTCCACCCAAATCTCATCTTGAATTCCCACGTGTTGTGGGAGGGACCTGGTGGGAGGTAACTGAATCATGGGGGTGGATCTTTCCTGTGCTATTCTCATGATAGTGAATAAGTATCATAAGATCTGATGGTTTTAAAAAGGGGAGTTTCCCTGCACAAGCTCTCTTCTCTTGTCTGCCACCGTGTGAGATGTTTCTTTCACCTTCTGCCATGATTGTGAGGCCTCCCCAGCGACGTGGAACTGTAAGTCCATTAAACCTCTTTCTTTTGTAAATTTGCTCAGTCTCGGGTATGCCTTTATCAGCAGCATGAAAATGGACTAATAAAGCTAGCGTCTAGATCTTGAACTTCCATCTCCAGAACTACGAGAAATAAGTTTCTATTGTTTAAGTCATCTGGTCTATGGCATTCTGTTGTAGCAGCTAGAACTGACTAAGACAATTCACTTTCTAACACATAAAAGATGTGGATTAGATGATCTCTAAGTTTCCTTCCAGATCTGAAATCCAACATGTCATGACTCTCAAAAGACATCCTCCTCAATCTGACTCTTACTTTTCAGTATCACCCAAGTAAAGATGACCTCAGCAGGAAGGTCTGTTGTTCTGCATTTGGTGCTTATTCAAAAGGCCAATGAAAGAGGAATTATCAAAGAAGTGAGAAGGATATTTATGGTCTTTGAATTAGTATGTGTGACAGCTGTATGAAAGGATAAACCTCAGAGTGCCCAGTTTCTCTCATTTATGCTCAGGGGATTTGTTCTTATAAGTCCTATTAAGTAGGTAAATCCTCTGTGTATCTGAGAGAGCACAGACTAACAAACATCAATTTACTTACTACTGTTTGCATGCTGTATTCTTGGTAGATGCTTACCTAATTCTTCTAGAAAATGTATCCACTGAAGCTCAAATTTATATGCCATCTTTAATTTGTTTGGCTTAAATAAACTGCACACAACAGCTTCTTCAGAGGATAGATTGCTAGGATATGAATATGAGCTTGAAAAATATCTCTGGAATGGCTAAAAAATATATAAACTGCAGCTCTTTATTTAGCGAAGCACATTAGTTTATCACACTTATACCAGACTTATATGTGTATGAAGAGAAGAATTACAGACAACCAAATGGAATTAAGATCAACCCCACATTTAGAGATGCACAGCACATGGAATTTGAGGTGATGGAGAACTGGCTTTAAATCTCAGCTTTATTAGGAGCTTGGGCTCAATACTTAATCTCTCTTCAAGTCTCAGTTTCCTCAGCTGTGAAAAAGAAGAGGAAAGTCAGGACAATGAGAGCTGCCTCATAGATGAGAGGGCATAGGAATTCCTTAATAAATAGTAGCTGTTATGATTACAAATCAACATTTGGAAGGAGAATAAATGCTCCCCATATAGTTTTGCAAGTTGAATGAAAAATTATCTCTATCCTATAGTTTTATCACCTTTATTACTTTTATTAATTTCAAGAGGTGTTTCTTATGCAACAATATAGCTGTGCGTGTTGCACATTTTTATTCACAGTTGCTAGGGATACACAGTCTTTTGATTTGGGCTGGGGATATCTGTTGGAAGTGAAATATTCAGATGTGGCAGGAGAAGGGCAAATGAGGCTGCATCCCTCCCTTTTCTCTCAAGGGAAGCCCAGGAATTCCTGAGAAGAGTCATTAACAGGGCCCAGGAAGACCTGTCAGGTAAGACCTTGTTATCTACACATACATCCAGTTTCCTAGGACCTAAGCCATTGGGATGCTTTGCAAAGTTGAGATTCTCCATCATGCTGCAAACCTTGCCTTGGAGACAACAGATATTATTCTCTATTACTTTGTGTGCACTTTTCCTATTTTCATGGAGTTCCACATATATATATAATGTTTTAGAAGTAATGAGCATATCCCATTGCATGGGTGTTCTTGATTCAAAATCATTTAATTTAAGAACACTTAATACTAGAACTAAAGCCACAACTTCATTTTATAACTTCTAGGCATTGTAAATTTCAATTTTCTTTAAGCCCTAAACTAATCTTCTATTGTCTGTTGAAATATCATGTATACCAATTTATCGATACTTGGAAGACTTAATTTCCCTGAGAATCCATTTCTGCAGGCTCCATTTCACACAGGCACTAGAGTAGGTTAAGACACTGCTTGTCTAGCACTTATAACGAGCAAGTATATTGAAACGAAGCCCCGTTGTTCCTCACACCAACCTGATTGTTGCTGCCATATAAAACCTACCGAGCCATGTATTTTACTCATCTTAATAAGCGCATTCTAAAATGGCACTGAATTTCTTCATCTCGGAGACAAGGAATGCTCAGGGTATTAAGAACATCAAAAGCAGAAAAAGTTAAGTAGTTGCAACAGGTACAGATCTAAGGCAAAGAACTACATCTAGCCATGGAATCTCAGATCAAATATGCTTGCTTTTTCCTTTCGCCCTTTGGGGTCGTTCCTCTGATAAATAATTCACAGACTGCAGTGCAAAGTAGTTTGCATACTGACAAGATTAAAAAGAATGCTTTGTCTGGGTTAAATTTACAATCTGAAACCTTCCTTTAAAATGTCAAGAAGGTAATTAATTTAAGAAGGTTTGCCAAGCAGAGTCTCCGACCCTGTCAGAAAAATTTCATTTCCTGAGGGTGAAAGGGATGTTGCATTTATCTTTCCCAAATGCCTGTTTTGGTTTCCATTTTAAGACCATCTTCTCCCTTCCTAATATGCCTTTTATAGCCCTTTTCTTTTTAGGCAAAAATTAACCCAGTATTCTTTCTTGATGGATTTTTTTTTTTTTAAGATTATCTACCACAGTCTGCAAATTACCTGTGAGTGGGAACTAAAGCACAGGTCAGACCTTTTGACACAAACAAGAGCATTTTCCACAGAGAGCACTCTCCCCTGCCTGAACATTCAGACAAGCATTTTGAGTAGCAGCGGGAAATGCATAAATTCAACAGCATGAAAATTCGCTTTTGGCTTAGCAAAATGCCCTGCCCCACATATGCACAGTAGTGTGCATTCTTATGAATGAATGCTTATGACAATCAGTGGGGTTTTTACAGCAATTCTTCAAGCCAAGTTTACTGGTGTAAAATTTTATTAGCAATTGTGTCCCCTAACTAATCCCTGGAGGTATCACAGAAGAGATTAAACAATGCATTGCTGTTTGGAAACCTCATCCAAAAGCCCTGTATCATGTGTGCGTGCACATACATACGCACAGCAGAAAAAGAAAGCTGTTAATTGGCCCACTAGAAGCACATTTCAGTTCCTCTTAAAAGTAGAGTTTGCCAGAGTAGCAGAGCTAAATAGATGTCATCTCATTGATACTGACCGGGAAGAAATAATTTCATCTCAAATTTACTTCAAGAAACAAAGGTCAACTGAAATGTGCCAAAACGCTACATGTGAAGAAAAATAGTTCAAAATGTATGAAGTCTGAATTAAGAATCTCATGGTTGTCTCTACTAAAAAATACAAAAAACTAGCCAGGCGAGGTGGCGGGCGTCTGTAGTCCCAGCTACTGGGGAGGCTGAGGCAGGAGAAACCCGGAAGGCGGAGCTTGCAGTGGACTGAGATCCGGCCACTGCACTCCAGCCTGGGCGACAGAGCGAGACTCCGTCTCAAAAAAAAAAAAAAAAAAAAAAAGAATCTCATGGTTTTAATGTAAATCTAAATCTGAGATGTGTTTAATAGAGATACTTTTGGATGCTTAGCTGTCCTCCCTAGGTACCAACTCTTGTCCCTGGTGAGTGACGTGTTTGTGTTGCCACAATTCAGTTTCCTGGGATTTTCCTTCTACATCTTGTGTCATTTTGGTGGGGTCAGGATGTGTGATATCAGTTTGAGAGCTGTGTTCTCTGAGGCTTTAGAAAAACAGTCACAGGACTTTGTCAGTTTGCAAATCCCTCACTCACCACCATCACACCTTGGGAAATGACACGTGTTGGGTTTATTTTGCATGGAGTCTATACTACTAACATATCAATACTCAGCATTAGTCTGTAATTCTTTTTGATGAAGTATTTGATTGTTCTTTTTAGAAAATATTGTAGTTGCTTTAAAATATTTTGGGAAGTTGTGGTAGTACAAAGTAAAAATAAATATCTTCTAGTGTGTTGGTAAAAAGACAAACACACAGCTAAAAAAGCAACTTAAGAAAACTTGTATTTCTGATTACTCTAAAGATTGTTTTTGAAAATTTCATGTAATCCTTCTAGTCTTTTTAAAGCAAAAGGTGAACAAGTTCCTCAGAAACTGACTTTGGAGGAATGTTTAATTTGAAGGTGATAGTATTTGAATGTAGAAGGAAGTATGTGTTGGGGAGAGGTTTAAGTTTGTCCCACAGGACACCATTAGGGAGTTGTCACATGTTTTAATCTTCAAGCAAGAGCAGGCTGTGCTTGCTCTAGTCAAAAGCATCCAAAGTAGCCTTGGTTGATATCCTTGGGTTTCAGCAAGATTGGCATTCCCTGTGTGTTAATGGAAACCTTCAGATGCTGTGCTGAAACCATCATTGAAGGACACAGAATAAAGCCCTCACTATATATTAATACTATGATTTTCCCTACCCTTCTCACTTCTAGGACGTCTCATTCATTACAATTTCCTCATCATCCTGCAGTGAGAGAAAAACTCAATCAGCAGCCCACTGAAGAGCATAATGATTGATCTCAGCCAAATTTCTGCTTCAGTATACAAAAATATATACAATTATCACTTTAGACTAACTAGCTATTGAATAATTTTGTGGGAAATAATTGATAGGAGGCACTTGAGAGTTAACAGAAGCAAGAAGAAAAATTAAATGCATAGAGAATATCCAGTCTCTAAGAAAATTTATCAATAAGCTTTGAGTTGCCTACAGAATATTTGAATGAGAAAAATCATAGTCATAATAGAAAAAAATTAAAATACTCTGTTTCAGACATGCTCAGTTTATGGGCATCTGTATAGATGAATGGTGGGAGCTATTAGCTAACACTGGAAGCAGGGAAGGTGAGTTGATTTCCTACTGTGTGGCTTCTATAGCCAGGCTTAATTCATTAGTAAAGAATTTAGTTGATACTTGTAATTGTGTCTAATTGTTGCTGTACCAAATTACCAACAATTTAGTGGCTTAATTTAACATAAGTTTATTTTATAGTTCTGGAAGTCAGAAATCTGAAATGGGTCTCAGTAGGCTAAAATCAAGGTGTAGGAAGGGATGCATCCCTTTCTGAAGGTTCTACGGAATAACTTGTTTTCTTGCTTTTTCCAACCTCTAAAGCCTGCTTGCATTCATTGACTGTGGTCCCCTTCCATCTCTGAAGCCAGCCAGTCAAGTTTTTTTCACATTGCATCACTCTGACTCTGACTCTTCAGCCTCTCTTTTCACCATTTAAGGACCCTTGAGACTGCATTAAGCTCCCCTGGATAATTCAGGATAATGTTACCATCTTATGGTCAGCTGATCAGCAACCTGAGTTTCATCCGCTACTTTAATTCCCCTTTGCTATGTAACATGATTTGTTCACAGGCTCTAGGGATTAAGATGTAGAAATCTTTGGAGGACCAATTATTTTGCCTACCATAGTACTTAACAAATATTTCTTGAATGAATGACTGATTAATTGACTATGAAAAGAAGAATAAATTTTGAGAGGGAAGAGGTGGTGAACAGTATCAAATTACCTTGAAGTCAAGAAGGATGAAGACTGAGAAATATACTTGGACTTGATAACCAGGAGGACAGTAGCAGTTTTTGAGAAGAATCAGCATCTTGTGAGCTTTGAAAATCAGATTTCAGGAGATTTGTTTAGTGAGCTGGGCTCACAAAATGAAGACAGGGATTTAAATTGTGTTTTGAACTAAGAATAAGAAGAGCTCCAGATAAAAAGACTCAGGAGGATAGCAGAATTCCTTAGATAATATAATTATACTTATGGACCAAGGGAAAGAAGTCAATATATAGAGATACATATTCCATCTATCTACTGAATATTTTTAATTGATAGTTTTATATATAGAGAGAAGTAAGAGGGGTTAGAACCAATATATAAGAGGAAAACCATGCCTGTGGATAAAAGGGAAGCAGGACAAATTTTTCTCTGATACAAGAGGAAGAAAAGATTATTGAAGGACTAAGGACAAATAGAAAGGGAAGAAAGATTTAAGAGCATTTAAATTAGATTATATCTATTTTATCAGTAAATAACAGATATAGGTTCCTGAAGTCAATGTGGAAGCTTGGGACATGGGGATAACAGAAGAGGTTTAAAGTAGATTCTGGAGGGTGGAAGGGATGATCCTCCATGGAGATTTGAAATACTTGACCAGCAGCACAGGTGACAAAGTAAGAGAGAGTTCTGATAAAGTGATCCTGCCATAATTGTAATTTTCCCAACAATACTCAGCCATTTATGAGGTGGATCAGAGAAAACAGAAAGTGGGGTTTCCTAGGGTGGGAAAGACACAGCTTTGTGGTAGAGAAAGAGGGTGAGGGCACATAGCCTACTCCTGAGGGCATTGCATGAGTGGGTAATCATGCCCACCCAGTTGGGTGTAGAAGGAAGTGATCCAGGATGGGGGTAATGAACTGAGAGGACATGGGGACTTGAAAGTGATGATAATGAAATCCTGGCTCAGGAGGAGTGCATAAGTAAGACGACAAGTGAAGAATGACAAAGAGATGTGGAGGCAGAAAGTGCCAAGGTTTTCCCTACATGCAGCAAGGCTTGTGGGGGTGGGGGGTGGCTACAATATAATGGAGATGACAGTAATCTGAGTATCCAGGCCCAGTGAATTGTGGTATTAGAGTACTGGAAGATCATCACACAAACATCAAAGGAGGGTAAGACTATAAAGAAAATGTTTAAATTTTGATGAGGAAGGAAAAGGTTTATAGAAAATGGAAAATTGGATAGCAGTAGATATCATGGACTTTTACAAAAGAGAGATAATGGAAAGATAGTTATCACAAAATGGTCTGGAAGTGATTGGGGACAAAAAGGTATCAGCCCCTTTCTCACCCCAGAGAGTTTTAAAGAAGTACATTCATCTAACAAATATTTAAGCAGCCAATATATAACAGACACTGGATTAGGGAGTGATCTTATAATGAACAGACAATCCTTATGTGCTTCACAATCTAGTGGGAAAAACAGACAATAAATTAAAATATATAGAATTATAAATCGTGGTAAGATCTATGAGGAAAACAAGCATAATGCGCAAAACAAGCATTATTTGGTTACATTTGTACTCTAATATCAGGAGTAAGGAACATTGACTCAGCCTGAACAAAAATTTAAAAACATAAACATAGATCATTTTCTCTTTTTCTTAAAACTCTTCTTCTGTTACTCTTGGACAAACTCCAGACTCCTTAACAAGGTCTAAAATGATTCTGAGTCTGGTAGAATTGTCCCATAGAATTCATGTTTATGGTTTTTTTTTGAATAAACATAGAAATTGACCATCCTGATCTTAAAGCTAGAAATTTGCGTTTGTCTTATCTGAGTTCCTTTCTCAAGAAAGTGACCCTCAGGCCTCCAAGGTAGTATTAAGTAATCGAAACCCACAAGATCACTGCATCTAGACAATGAAACACCAGACTTTTTATTTGTCATGATTGTCTCTTTACCCCTCCCTAATTCCTGTTTTCCCTACATGTAGCAACATTCCTTCCCAGCTATGAACCCCCAATTTTAGTTTGTTGAGGAGATGTACTTGAGACTGATCTTCCATTTTCTCTGCTGATATCACCCCATTAAAGCCTTTCTTTCCTGGCAATACTTGTTGTCTCAGTGATTGGCTTTCTGTGCAGTGAGCAAGGGGATACAGACGGAACTCCTGGTGTTTTGGTAACAAGTCTTTAAACCTCTCCAAACTTGTTTTTCCATCACTCCCCTGACTTCAACCTGCTTTCTTTTTGCTCCTCAGTGATTTCAATCTCTTTCCCACTGCAGGACCTGAACATTGGACCTCCTCCAACCCCCATGAACTCACACCCCTGCCTTCTCTTAGCCTCCTCTCTTCTTTTCAGAGAGGCCCCCGTGAATTCTCTCACTATCTTATCTTTGATTTTTCTGTTCTATTTTCTGAATCTCATTCATCAGTAAGAGTTGCCACTTCAGTCTTTTAAACATATCCTCTCAAATCTATGCCTCCTTTGCTATCTTTATCACTACCATACGTGAATTTAACACATCACCATTTCTCATCTGTAACAATAATTTCCAGTATTATAAAAGACGGGTGGAAGGTCAGCTGTCCTTTTTAAAGGAAAAATTTAGAACAGAGATCTACCAACTTGTGTTCAGACAGGGGCAGACCTGTCCTTAAGTCTCACCACCTCAGCAGAGAGAGAACAGGGATTACAGAATATATATGCCCCATAAGGATAGTTAAATTTGTTAGGTTCTGGCATACTTAATTGTCTAGTTTCTGTGGTTGGAATGTGTCCTCCCCAAGAAAGCATGTATTGAAAACTTAATCCACAAAGCAACAGTGTTGGGAGGTAGGGTAGGGCCTGATGAGAGGTAATTAGACCACGAGGAGAGAGTGAATGGATTAATGCTGATATAGTGGGAGTAGGTTTCTTGTCCTGGGAGTGAGTTTGTTATAAGAGGGGGAGTTCAGCTCCCTTTTACACTCTTTCAGTCAGACACACACACACACACACACACACACACAGCCTCACCCTCTCTTGCCTTTCTCCTTTCCACTATGGGATGATGCAGCAAGAAGACTCTCATTAGATTCTGGTCCCTCCATCTTGGCCTTTGAAATCTCCAGAACTGTGAGAAATCAATTTCTATTCTTTATAAATTATCCAGTTTCATGTATTCTCTTATAGCAGCACAAATGGACCAAGATACTGGTGGAAAGATTGTTCTAGAACTTTTGTTTCAAATATTCTCTGAACTCAAAGTGTAGCTTTGCCGTATATAAATTATGTGGACTTTGACTAGTGGTTTAGATTCCTGGTGTCTCATTGTTCTCATAAAGCGGGAACAATGCCTCTTTTGAAAGGCTGTTGTGAGGATAGTGTAAGTGCCAAACAGAGCACCTGATTTATTCTTGATGCTCAATGAATGCTAATTCCTTCTATTTTGTTTTTCCCAGATCTTGCCTAGGAGACAGGGGGTAAGTCTCTGGGATTGATCCCAGGCATATTAAACCATGACAGTCACTGGCCCAAGGACTGCCCTGTGCAATAATTCCAAATCCAATCCACACATCCTGTAAAAGATGGGGAAACTGTGTTTGGTAGTTCTCAAAAATTGAAGAACATTACACATGTGGTTACTTGTTTATACTATTGTACCATTTTTATTTCTACATTTCAAAGAATTGTATTATTTCAGAGCTGGAAGAACCCTTATAGGTAATTTTGTGGTATAGGGGAAAAAACACTGCTTAGAAACTGGGATAAGGATTCCAGTCCCAGATTTGCAGCAAACTAGCCATGTGTCTCTGGGTATCTGCCCTACTTACTCCATTAAGTTGTTATTCCTTTGGCAGGATGAATCAAGGCTCCCATGGGGAAGCATGAGGGGAATAGGTGGTTATTATTTTGACCAACTGTTAGTTTTGTTTGGTTTAATGTTTTTAGATCTGCTCTTTTTTTTTTTTTTAATAGTGAGGGCAGATTGTGAGTGAGAGGTGAGTAGGTAAGTCTGGAGAAGCCAAGCGGTTTAAGAAAGAAAGATAGTGTGTTAGTGGGAGCCATGTGATATAACCACTTCCCTTGGTCTCCTCAAGAAACTTTAATGAAACTACATACCCTACAATAATTTTGGAAATTGATTTGTTTACTTTTAGATGTCAAGATACGTAAAGTTGGCTTCCAGGATAGTTTCCAGTAAATTCAGGACTGTTCCTGGGAAATGCTATAGTAAGTTGATAACTGGAATGGCAAATTAAATAGTATATATGAGAACACCTTAAAATAGTATGTGGCAATGAGCTGTATATTATATTGTTATTCTTTGCTTCAACACTTTGACTTTGCAGATGAAAAATCTGAAGCCCAGAAAGTTCATGTGATTTGGATAATGGTATTTAACTTATTTTATGGAGATTTTATGAAGGCTAAATGATATGTAAACAACTTAGGCCCTGGTAGGTAATACACATTCAGCAAATGTTACCAATTGTTATTATTGTTGTAATTCTGCTTCTGCTGTTGATGCTGCTGGTAGTGGTTGAAGACCTATGTGAGAATGCTGTATCTACTACACCTTCCTTTTCCCATTACCATATAATTTTCACTTTAAGAGCAGTTGTTGACCTCATTGTATCACAAGTTCTGAAAAGGTAGATTTGATAGAATGCAGTATGGAAAAATAGGTCTGAAGCAAGATTATGCAATTTTTAAAAAGAAGAAAGAAACACTTTTATTTAAAGAAAGTCATTGTCTCAACAACAGTGAGAATGGTCACTTAGAATTTGCAAATGAGATATTCATTTGAATATCCATCAAACTCTGTTACTGTTACTGTCCAAACTATTCCAGGCCCTAAATTAGGCATTCAGTTAGAAATTGGTCAGTGTTTGTTCATGGTAATTCATTCTTCATTTGGAAAATCTTTATTTGTTATTTTTTATGTGACAGGCACAGTGCTAGCTAACATTAATTGAGTACTTCTTTTGTTTAGAACAATGTTGTAAGATAATGGAGAAGGAAGCCTCCCAGAAGAGAAGACACAGGGTTGTTTACAAAGCATACATATGAAAGACCATGCAAACAACAATAAAGTATCCTCTTAATAAGAGAAAAATGAGAGATATTGGAATTAAACAGAGTTGAGGACTATTTAGAATTGTCTATAGTTAATCCCCACAGTCTTCCAGTCTGATTAATCGAATCATGCACTACAGACTTTTTTGTGTCTGGCTTGTTGTTGTTGTTCGACAGAAGATATTTGAGATTCATCCATGCTGGTGAGCGTAGCAATAGCTTTTTTCGTTGTTGTACAGTATTTCATTATCTAAACATTCCACCATCTATTTATTCTTTCAATTAGATGGATCTTAGATGTTGATGGACATGTAGGCTGTTTTTAGATTTGTCCTATTATGAACTGAGTAATTACAGACATTGTTGCTCATGTCTTTTAGTCGATAGATACACATGTCTCTGGGCACATACCTGAGTGGTATTGTTGGGTCATAGGATAAGCATATTTTAGCTTTTGTAAATACTTCCAAATAGTTTTCCAAAAAGGCTGTACTAATTTATATTCCTACTAAAGCACTGTATGGAAGATCCACTTACTTAATATCTCTGTGGACACTTGGTATTGTCAACATTTTTACCTTTAGACATTCTGGTGAGCGTGTAGTGGCAAACCAGGTCTTGAGACAGACACTCAGTTTCATTGCACAGCACAGCCTGACACTACCTTTCTATTCTCACTCATTTTATCCACAGGAAAATTTCTCTTGGTACTAGGCCTGGTTGAAGAGTAGGGGGTTGGTGGTGGCAGGGCAGAACTAGATCCTTCAGTCTGGTTTGGCTGCAACCCCTGAGCTGGATTCTAGCTCCTCTATTTTAATCTCCATTGTGTAAATTTGGCAATTCACTGGGACAATATGGAGCTCTGTTTTCTTGCTTATCAGATGAAAAGCTTGGAATAGCCAGTCACCCAGGCTGGAGTGCAGTGGCATGGTCTCGGCTCCCTGCAACCTCTGCCTCCTGGGTTCAAGCGATTCTCCTGCCTCAGCCTCTCGGGTAGCTGGGATTATAGGCATGCACCACCAAGCCTGGCTATTTTTTGTATTTTTAGTAGAAAGGGGGTTTCACCATGTTGTCCCAGCTGGTCTTGAACTCCTGACATCAGGTGATCCACCTACCTCGGTCTCCCAAAGTGCTGGGATTACAGGCATGAGCCACTGCACCTGGCCACATTTTCCTTATTTTTGATTCAACTCTGTCCTTTTTAAGTTATATAAATTGCCCTTAAAACTTACTCTTTTCTTCCCTGTTTTTGATCCAAGTGTCTTACCTTTTCTCAACTATGTCAGGCACTTTCTCCACAATGTTACTGAGCTCTTTTCTCATTGGTGACTGGTGTCTATACCGGTAACTCTAAAGCTCTCTTTTAAGTACTGCTTCTATATGACATCCCTGCAACATTGGCACCATTCCATCTTTTAGAGTCCACAAAAAGGTTGCTTTTCCTCCTTCTTTCCCTCCCGCTCTTCTTTCTTTTTGTTTTGTGCTAGTTTGTTATCAACGTAGTGTCTCCCTAGTCCCTTTCCAAACTCTCTTTTGCATCTCACAGTAGAGGCAGTAAAATTAAATCTTCTAGATTTTCTCTTTCTGCAGAGTTCTGAGTTAGATTCTGCCAAAGAGAAGCATGGCACAAGATTTGGAAGGTAGAAGAAAGGTGAAGCCATTTTTCTCTGTTGGCAGCTGTAGGCAGACATGTGAGCAGCCAGCAGACGTGAAATTTACAGCAGCCTCTAGGAGAGCTTCTGCAAATCACCCGCTTTGGTGCTGCAGTCAAGGGAGATTATCAACAGGCGCTTCCTATGATTCCTATTCATCCAAATTTCCAGTAGGCCAGCTGTGGTTTTTCTTTCACCTTTGTACCCTAGCTGTTCAAATGGTTGTGTGAGTCCCTAATTATTAACATTGTACTGTATCTTGAAATAAAACATTTCTGAATTCATGGATTAGGCTACTCTTACAATGAATCTCAGTGGCTTAACACAGTAAGTTCATTTTTTGACCATGCCTTACTCTAAGGAAGGGGGTGGTGGTAAGAGTAGGGATGGAGATGAAGAACTGAAGCTGTTGGAGTCCCTGCCATATGCAATATGGCTTCAGGTAGCCTTGGGGATTAGGATCCAGTTAAGAGTCAAGCAAAATGATTTCATGCTCAGGCCTAGGTTGGCACACACCATTTCCTTCCATATTCCACTAGCTAATTACAAGAGCCAGCCTAATGGCAAAAGGGGCTCCTTTTACCACAGTTCCTTTTGCTCTGTCCAAGCTTTAGATGTAGGTGTTCTTCGTAGCTCTGATATCAGTTCTCTTATGTTTTCATTCTGCCCATTCACCTCAAAGAGTTCTTGCAGATTCTCATTACCCCAACTCCTGTCTCTGCTTCTGGTTTCCCCTCCACCTGCAATGGCCTTTCATCTATTGTCTTTCTGTTGAATGCCCTTTGTGTTAGTCCATTTTGCACTGCTGTAAAGGAATACTGGAAGCTGGGTAATTTATAAAGAAAATAAGTTTGTTTGGCTTATGGTTCTGCAGGCTGTACAAGAAGTGTGGCACCAGCATCTGCTTCTGGTGAGGGCTTCGGGAAGCTTTCAATCATAGCAGAAGGTGAATGGGGAGCTGATGTGTCATGTGATGAGAGAGGGAGCAAGAGAGAGAGAGGGAAGGGATTCCAGGCTCTTTTTAATAATCTCCATGGTTTAGTAATATCCATGGCTAGCATTTAATACATATTTGCAGAATGAATAGATTAACATTACTTAATGCTTTAAATAAAGAATTTGTGTCCATATTCTAAAATAACCATCCCGTGATTTTTTCTACAGCTTGCAAGATTCCTGTAGGTATATATATTTTTGTGCAGTTGGCTTTCATTACTATGGGTCATTGACAAGATAAACATTCAATGCAGGTCCTCTTGACTCATAGATCTCCTGCCATATTCATGTGCTCTCACTTAGATTTCGTCTTCTCATTTTCTGTTCTCCTCTTTCCTCTTCCACAGGTTCCTCCATCATCTCCCCTCTCCTAATTTATCACCATCTTTATTGAGTCTGCAAGGTTGTGACAGCAGCAAGAGAGAAAGGAAGAGGGGGAAATTCATGGAGGAACACGTATATTTCCTCCATGCATTGCAATTCTTGAGCCCTCCTCTCTACCCCAGTCTGTGATTTTTAGCAGATTTTTACAAGCATTGGGTCAATTTGAACAAGATATCACCAAGAAATATAATTGTAGACACAAACAGTGTCTAATTTGTCTAAGGGCTATTATCTTTTCTCTGAATTAATGCTAAATCAATACCCTAGTAAGTTGTCAGGGGCATTGCATTGAAGTGATGTCTTTATAAACAAATAAACTAACATTTTATCCAGTTTCACTGACTACTCTGCTTGGCAATAGGAGAGGGGGCATACAAAGAGATAAGGACAAGTTGTTTGCAATAATTTATAATCTACATACGAATTTAAAGCGTTGATAATTTATGCTTATGAAAAAATTCATAGAACTTTGTTTACAAAATTCTAACATTCTGGTTTGGGTCAATTCCAGATCAAATGTTTTCTCTTCATCTTCATTACTTCTCTGGCTATAATTGCATCTCATCATTAGATGTTTTTTGTTCCTATGCTTATATTTACACATCTATTCATTCATTCTACAAATATTTAATAGGCACCTATATTTGTGGGTCATTATAGCTTTTAGACACACAGCAAAAGACAAAGTACTTGCCCTCAAAAACCTCGTGTTTCAGTAAGAGAGAGGCAGTAGACAAACAAGCGTAATATAAGCAATAAGTGCTGCCAAGAAAAAATAAAGTGGGTTAAGGTGATAAAAGGCCAGGGAGATTCTTTCTGAGGAGGTGACATTTAAGTAGACATGATTGAAGTAGAAATGAGTCATGAAGGAACCCAACAAATAGTAGTCTAGGCAGATGGAGAGGGAAGTACAAAGGACTTGGGCAGGAATGAACTTAATGGACCAGATAGAAGGCCTGTGTGGTGAGAGCTGAGTTACATTCACTAACTTACATGTAGTAAGTTAGTAAATGTAGGTGCATAACTTTTTAGTTCATCTAATATATTCACACCCATTATATTATTTGCACTTCACAAGATAGTTATTATTGCATCCATTTTACAGATGAGGAAACTGAAGCTCAAAGCTTAACCAATGACTTTTCCAAAGAGATGGAACTTGGCTTTGAATCCTAATCTCCAGACTCCACATCAAGTACTCTTCCCTTACTTCAGAAAATGCTATTTTAAATGCTTTTATGGCTCTGGGCTACCTTTAGAATACTAGAAATCCTGTAGGATCACTTGCATGGGAAAGAGGGCAGAGAAGGATCAGTAGCCATGATGATCTCTCATGCCTGAATCATAGATAAGATTTGGGGATTGAGTGTAGGTCTCTGCCTCCTTACCTTATCCCTGGGCAGTGGGATAATCTCTAGGACAGTATCCTGTCAGAGGAAGAAGCTTCCAAAGGACTAGAACAGATCGTCCAAGTAGGGTTAGGGAGCAGGTCTTCAACACTTGCATTGGCACTCTTTGTGCATCCAGCCTGGAAAGGAAGCTCAGTGAAAACATATTAATTGGGATGCAGACAGACCCTGATGCCCACATGTTGCTCAGAGGACTTTAGAGCAAAGTGAGTTCTTAGAATAAAAAAATTTACTCCCTCCCCACTTCTTTGTTAATTAATAAAGCCAAAAATGTAGGTGATAAGGTATAGATAGAAGCAGATCTGGCATGTTATTGGATTCATTTCTTCATGAAGCATTTATTGAGCACCTAACATCCTTTCATCAAGGAAGGTTGGATCTAGAGGAAAACCAAACATATTAACAAATAATTATCACATAGTAAAACTGTCATGGAGGAGGCATCGACTACAGAAGAAAAACAAAGAAGAAATTTACCACCCACCCGCCTCTTCTGTGGTGTCTTGTTGAGAGAGTCTTCCACCCTTATTTCTGGTGAAGAAAGTACTAATTTGATGGAAAATTCCTCTCTTGGCCTTTCTTAGGTGACCTACTAGAAGCTGAATAATTTATGGGAGTCTTTTGGACAGACATTGATATGTCATAAAAATGGCAAAAGCAAATTCATGGAATAGGGACTTACTGTGATAAAACACAGAAATGAGATATAGGTGGACAGTTTCCACTTTGGGTAATATTTAGGTACAAAATAGACACATATCTGCACGGAGTGGTTGGGAAGCTGAGGGCTGGGCAGATACTTTTGAGATGCTTATTTTAGCTGTATGAGTTGTATTGTTGTCTATGGTAAGTGGTTACCTCAGAGACACTGTACAGATTGTATTTCCTAAAGTCACACAGTTGAGAATGTATTAAGCTTGAGCAAAACTTGATGCTTATTAAATAAACATTCTCTTCAATTTTGCATGATTCTTTCAAAACAACTTTCCCTACCATGGGATTCACATACCAAACACCTCAGAGAGTGGAAATTCCAGCACTGTTGCTCTTTGTGGTCTAAATGCAGATGCACATGCTGAAGCTCCTTGAAAGCTTGTCTTCCTGCTGTGTATCCTCTCAGCTTCTCTCATATTTCACCTCCCTTTCCTCGTCCAGCTTGACCCTCCATGGGGGCCATCTGTGTGACTCCCTGGAATCTCCTGTGTTAAGATGTAGGTTCTCTGTTAACTGCCTTTGGACCTTGTCTAGAACTTCTAAGCCAGGAGCTGCTCCCACAGTGAGAGGCAGACAGTCCAGACAAGTTGTTTTCACCCCTAACAGGTCAGACAGTTTCAAATCTTGCCATAACACCAAATTCACTCATGGAAACCTATAGAACAAAGAGAAATGAGTAAGGTAACTTTTATTATAAGACTGTCTGGAGTCTGTGGAAGTAGAATGAAGACTACAGTGGAACAGAGATCTCACAGTAACTGGGTGGGCTTTCCTGACTGTGTCCTAACAACTGGCCACTATTTTGAGGTGAAAAATGGTCTCGAGCGGAGACACGTCTCAGGTGACTATGTATATAGTTGATTCCCATTATTTGAGAAATTGGTATTTGTAAGTTTTCCTACTTGTTAAAATTTATTTATAATCGCAAGATCAACACTGTTAGCATTTTCATGGCCATTCAAGGACATGTGCAGAGCAGGAAGAATTTGAGTCATCTGAAGCACATGTTCCCAGCTGAAGTCAAGGAAGGCAATGCTCTGTCTTCTTGTTTTAGCTTTTATATTGTAAACAAGAGTCCTTTTCTCAGTGTATTGAGTGCCATTTTTTCATGTTTGTGCTTACTTGTTGGTGATTTCAGTGTTTAAAATGGTCCCCAAGTGTAGTGCTGAAGTGTTGTCTATTGTTCCTCAGTGGAAGAAAACTGTAATGTGCCTTACAGAAAAAATACATGTGTTAAATAAACTTCCTTCAGGCACGAGTCGTTGTGCCGGTGGTTGAGTTCAATGTTAATGAGTCAACACTATATATTAAATAAGATGTATTTAAACAGAGACACACATAAAACAAGGTTCACAAAAGTGTGACTAGAGGCTTGCAGGAACCTAACACTGTACTTCCCCTAGGAGCAATGGTTTAGTATTTGCTTATTCAGCATTTGTGGTGACTTTATAGAAAACTACTAGAATGAATAATGAGAACTGAGGTTTTTTTTTTTTTTTTCCCAACTAAAAGCAGTCATTTGTAAATCTATTTATATCACATTAAGCACAGTCTGGAAAGAAAATGGTAGTATTTATATAATCTCTAATGAATACAATAAACAAATATAATTCTTTATAAGACAAAATAATTGTTTACAACTAATTAAAACCTACTTACCTTCATCAAGATTTAATTTTTGTGTGTGCAAAAAATATTAAATTTCAAGGCAAAGAAACAAAGAAAGGCCACCTCTTAATCCTCCCCTGCATTTGTGGAGAACAAGGCTGTTCCACTTACCATAGAGCTTTGTGAAACATTCATAATTCATAGAAGGGGCCATCTGAAAACATTTCCCAGGATTGTCACAAAATTCTGCCAGCTCCTGCAGTGATGAAAACACACAGTCTTGTGACTATGATTAAGGTGCATTGGAATCTAAGAAAACCATCAATAGCCACTTCGCTGTCTTCACGCTCTTGGAATGTAGTCTCTGGACGAAAGTCGGTTCTGACAGATGATTTCACGGTATTTTACTCAGTATGGGATGTATTTTAGAAGCAGTGTATCAAAACCTTGACCTTTATTTCATTTTTTTCTTTATTGTTGATTTAGAAGATTAAAGGCATTCCAAAATCTTTTTCTAAATGTCTTCTCATATATGCAACAAAAAGGATTCAGAAAGGATTTGACACACGATGTAGAAGCGTAAATCAGCCAAGGGGAGGATATTTGCAAATTGCTCTCCTCGTTATAATTTCATCTCATTAGGGAAGAAGGGACAGGTGGGTGTGCTAGCAGTTACAGATCAGGAATTGCACTTTCTTTCTAGATTGGTGAGGATCGTATGGTATGAAACCCCCTTCTGAGAAAACTATGCAGGTTTTTATTACACATAAAAATCCTCCTCTGGTGGATTTTTGCAGTTTACAGAAAATGTGTAAACCGAAATTAGAAACTGCTTAGCTTTTACATTTTACTGACTTCTTGGGTTTAGTGTAAAAAAAGAAAGGGAAGGGATTCATGGTACAATTTTTATTTCCATGATGAATTAAGATGAACATATGGTCTAAAGTAAATTTGTAAAATATGTGTATTTAGTCATTTAGAATATTTGATAGACCAAGGATGAAGGCATGTGGTCTAGGAGCTGCAAGACCTAATGAGTAATATTTGTGGTCACATTTGTATAACTCTATTGCTGACGAAGCCTGCTTTCTAAATACAGATATCTTGTGTTCAACTCTGAGGTTTTCTGACAATGAAGAGGGTAAATATAATAATTTCAGAATATGCAATAATATGACAATGAGTATTTGCAGTCATTTAATATATTGTTTCATCATTTTAATAGCCCTGTGGAGATATCAGTAAACAGTATTTACTCAGTGCCTTCTTTAAACAATTTTATTTTATTTTTTATTGTGCCAAAACATACATAACATTTTAACCATTTTAAAGTGTACATTTCTGTGGCATTAAGTACACTCAAAATGTTGTACAACCTTCACCATTATCCAGTTCTAGAACTGTTTCATCTTTCCAAACGGAAACTCAGAACCCATTAAACAGTAGCTCCCCATTTCCCTCTCCTCCAAGACCCTGGTAACCTCTATGCTACTTTCTGTCTCTATGACTTTGCCCACTCTGCATACCTCATATTAGTGGAATCATACTATATTTATCCCTTTGTAACTGGTTTCTTTCACTTGGCATCATGTTTCCAAGGTATATCCGTGTTGTAGAGTGTATCAGAACTTCATTCCTTGTTAAAGCTGAATGAACAATTAATTTTTCCAGGACCCACTAGTGTTTCAGACACTATTCCAGACCTGAATTTCTTCCTGGGAAATCTGTTTATGTTTTCACCATGGTGTCCACACTCTGGGAACATGATCACTTTATCCTGACTCCCGGCTGCTAGACAGGACAATGTCTTTCCCTTTCTTAGGTCTAAATTCAAGTGACTGCTCTTTGAATAAGACTATAAATATGTAATTATTAATAATCTATACTAATCACTATGAAGTAGCGTACCCAAAAATGTTGTGAAATACAATCATAGTGATGTCTTTAAACCAGTGCTTCCAAGGGGCATGTTTAATGGCATGCCAGAGGAAGTGCCACTGTACTGCATGCAGGAGACAGCTATTTTTAATTTACACCATCAGGTAGTGACTTTTGTCTACTAAGTGTGATAAATCAAACTTCTCTCTCTTTCTAGGATGAGACAGAGAGCAGCAAAGCAAACCAAAAAGATTATTCCCATGATTAACAAAGCAGCCAAGCAATATTTCTCCAAGTATATTGGAAGGAGGAATCTCTGTGGAATCCAAATAATAAAGATGACATATTTGAAAAAATTTATAAGCAGACTTTAAAGCCTGAGATCAGATACAAGGATGCAACCATCCTTGTACAAAGCATCATGGAAAACACAAGAGTAGAAGCCTAGCTGGGACTATGTAAGGACAAAAAATGTTCCAGCAGGCCCAGAAGAGGATTCTCTTGAGCTTAATGGCAAAGTTTTCATATAAGTTCCTAGAATGTAGAAACTAGAATTTGATTGCAGAGCACTATAATAATATTTGAAGTCTGTTGTATTATTCCAGGCTTTATTAACAATAGAGCAAGTGTATTTTAATTACATACTATTGGCCCAGTAACTCTCCATGCATGTTTGTTGTATTCAGAAAGTCACAATTAATTCCTCTAGGTCAGTGGCTCTCAAACTTTAGTACATATTAGAATCTCTTGGAGGGCTTGTTAAAACATAGATTTCTGGGATCCATCGCCAGAATTTCTGGCTCATTGTGTGGAGTGGAGCCTGAGATTGGCATTTCTGAACAGTTCCCAGGTGATGCCAATGCTGCCTGCCTAGGGGCCATATTTTAAGAACTGTTAGGTATATTTAGGTATATGTAGATACCTGGATTGGATGAGTTGAACTTCAGTTAAGACTGTGATAAGCAGACTACATTTCAAATCTTCTGATCTTTTCTATCCGTGTTGTTACTTATCATTGCTATCCAATCCTCCATCAATTTCACCTGAAGTACAACAGTCTCCACACTGGTCTCCAACATCCTTTCTTGCCTTCCTCCAATTTATCCTTTACAAAGCAGCCAGGATTATCTTCTTAAAGCCTTAATCAGATCATTTTACTCTCTTGCTTAAAGCTCTTTGAACACTTTTAGTAGCACATACTCCATAACACTCAGTCTTTGACCCATGGCTCTCCAGGGCTTGTGTGATTTGGTCCCTGCCCATCTTTCTATCTTCATCTCCATCTTCTGCCTTCTTCCCTCTGATTCACTAAGCTTTCATCACACTGACACGCTTTCAACACACCAACATTTTCTCCCTTGGGACTTTTGACTCCCCCCACCCCCGCCCAACCCCGGCTGGCATGCCCTTTGCTGCCGTAACCTCTCTTCATCTACTCTATGTCTGGCTAGATCTTCCTTTTCTTTCAGATGTCAGCTTAAATATTATCTTCGCAAAAACATCTTTTTTTGACCATACACACTTAAAGTATGTGCCTCCTTTTATCCTGTTTCTTATTAGACTTTATTATATTCTTTTATAGCCTTTACTGCAGTTGTTTGTTTTCTCATTAGGCTCTAACTTGCTTGAGAATGGGACCATGTCAACACAGTGCCTGAGAGACACTAAGTATTTGATTTGTTGAATCACTGAAGACGTAAGAGCAGACAAGCTGTTACTGAGTAATATTTATTCCCTGGGTTCAACTAGATTAAGGAACCTGTCACTTGGGATGTTGAAACTTCAATTAATGCTACTTGATGACTTTGCTCTGAGTTCTACCCATCCTTCCATCCCTGACTCGTGAGGTTTTTGGTGGCCAGCTTCAGCATTATTAGTATGAAATCACAAGGCTTCACACAATTGCTTCACTTCTACCTTGTGCTATTCCAAAGAGCCTCCTGAGAGGGCTTCCCTAAGAGCTGAGAAAATTGAGATGCTTTGATTAAATCAGAGTGTGTCCAGAACTAGAGAAGAAATGATCCTTTGGCAGTTTAGACTACATCAAAGACCACATTAGGATATTGTATTTAGTTCGGTATAAAGAAAAGTTGGAGCCTATTCAATAGAAGGAAACCAGTACAGTCCAGAATTTGCAAAGTCTGTCACAGAAAGAGCAGTGAATAACTGGGAGAAACCTGTGAAGGAAGAAGCTGTCATCTTGGAAAAGAATGAAGCTTGTACTAGCTTGTCCTAGAGGGAATGGCATATATTAGACAGAAGTTACAGGGAAGTGGATTTTGAGTCAACATAAGAAGACATTTTTCAATAAGTAGAGTTGTTGATAAATAGAATGAATTTACCTTGTGAGTGAAATTCTCTCATAACTGGAAGTGTTCAGACAGAAACCATGAAAAAGCTGAGAGGAGGAAGGGAATTAACATTTACTGCAAACCAGTTACTTTACCTATATAATTATATGGAGGAAATCTTATTTTCCTGGCAGCAGACTTTTCCAAATCTATACCATCTTCCTAGGAGAGGGGATATTTTGAGATGCCTCTTGGATTGGGTGTGGTGGGTGAGATGCTCACAGAACATGTTCGAGGCACAGTAGATGATCATGGCTCAGTTGACTAACAAGCTTTTATTTTGCTGAATTTTATTTGTAAACTGAAGAGGTAACTCGATATTTCAAAATAATCAAAGAAGGATGAGGAAAATGTTTAGGGAGATTAATTTAGGGAAGAAAACAATGTGAGATTAGGTAGCTGCCAAAGGAGAGAAATTCTGAGGGAACAACAGAGATACTTTATGGGAATTGGATGATGTTTCTGCTGTGGGTCTACAGTATAATCATTTTCTCCCCATCTCCCCATATAATTTCTGCAAAATGTCTATTTCTTTATTAATGAACTGTGGCTTTGGCTACATTTTGTAGAAACCAATAAATACTAAATTTAACCCTAAAATTGGTTCGGAGCAACCATGGTGGACCCTGGAAAAACACATCTGTGTCACACATCTCAATTCTCATAGCCATCGGATGCAGCGGACAATTCTGTCTTCATATACACATGAAGAAAATGAGGTCCAGGGAAATCGAAATCAGTAGGTTATTCATCTTATTTTTACTGTAACGGAGGCAACTTCAAAGAAATTCATTCCTTGGATACAAGTGCTCTGAAATGGCTTCCAGGATGTGAGAATGGACACATATTGGTGTGTATTGAATCAAATCTTCCAGATTATTTTACAAATCTGCCAGATTATCTTCAATATCTTTTATTTCTTAAAATTTCATGGAGCAGAAAAGAGTGTCCAAGAGTGATCTCTCTGATAAAACATAAACAAACAGTTGTAGTAGTGATGCAAATAGAGATTATGAGGTAGGGACTTCCTAGGACTGGGTGCTATAGACAGGGCTGGCTTTGTGTGTGGGTCCAGCTCAGTCATAAAAAACCCATGCTTATAAGGATCCTACACTTGATTTAGTGCTTTGCTGTTGCTATATTGAAATTCTTAATAATTTTAAATTTTTAATACTTTTTGAATAAGGAGTCTTGCATTTTTATTTGCACTGAGGCCACAAATTATATAGCTGATCCTGACTACAGTCAAAGGAGTTTTATACTTGGTACTGGCACATTAACCAAAGAGCCTGACAGTGTTTTAGAGGCCACAGCATCTTGATCTTAGAAGGCACCTTGGCTTAGCACCCAATTTAGTAGTTTTCACTGCTCTCTATATAGCAGAATCACCTAAAGAACTTTGAAAAATACATATATCTGTGTCCTAAACCCCAAAATCCCAGATTTAATTGGTGTGGTTGGGACATCATCTTTTTAAAAAGCTCTCCAGCTTATTCTAAAAACTACTGGCCTAATTCACTGGTACCTACTATTGTATGGTTAAGCCTGATTTGTTAAACTTCATTTATTCATTCAACAAATGTTGACTAAGTTTCTATGTGTAGAACATTGTAATAAGTTTTATAGGACATAGGTAGATGAATAAACAAAGGTCATTGCCATCATCTAATAATATAACACATTTTCTAAGTTCTTTGACCTCCCAATTCATCTGTCTGGTTCTCTAAGGGTATCCCTTGCCTCCTTCCTCTCTCTTTCCAGACTGAGTCTTTAGCATCATTATACAACTTCTTTTCCCTGAAAGGTCCAAAAGCTTTAAATAATGTAACTTTTTTTCTCATCAAAATGTTTGGGCGCCCAATGTAGTCCACATCCCTGCCTTTAGATACTACCATACGCCTAGAGAACTGGCATATACATTTATAAAGGCCCACTGTTAGAAGAAATTTACTTTGACAATAAGCAGTCCCAATCTTTACAGGCATGTTTCCGAGCAAAGCTCACGCATTTCGTCTCCTGCAAGAGCTCCTCATCATCACCACCTGGGTTGTAATTGAAAATTTAGGTGTTTTTTGCAGTCATTTTCCTTGGTGTGAAACCAGCAGGGGATGTCCTCCAATCATATAAATGCAATGTGGGTGTGGCAGAGCCCCTATTTTTAATCTCAAAAGAAGTGTTTATTGTTAATATTTGGGAGGATGGAGGATCGGGAATTAATTCTTTGTGTTTCTCTTTCTTGGGTATTTTCTTAGCTACAAGAGCCATGAAAGGCTCTTGTTGTGACCAAAAACTAATTATAAATCTGTTTAGGAATTAATTTTTCATTTATTCCTAGCCCCACATTCCCTGAATCCCCACACTAGTTTAGGATTCATGACCATCCCTTTCTGAGGACCTCCTGCCTTGGCCACAAGTACTATGGGGAACCCTCACAGCTTCTTCATGAAGGATTATTTAGAGCTCTAATGAGTGTGAAAGGAATAGTTTTACTCAATTCTTGGTCCATGCAGGGAGTGGGCCTATAGTTTTAAGGCTTTGCAAGAAGAGTCTACTGGGTGAATGTCCTCTCTCCTCGATCACCACCTCCTTTACACATATCTTTTTATATGGCCTGCAGTCAGATACTTCAAATCCTCACCTGGGAAACTCAACTGTATCCAACAGTAGGAGATAGTCCACTGGCCTGCCTACATCCGGTCATAGTTGTTTGTCTCTCCTAAATAGGTGCTATTTCCAGAAAGAGGGGTGGGGCTCTGGCTCCCTTAGTGAGAGCCAAGGGCATGTCCAGCTTTTGTGTGGTCCGGAGTATATATAGTTTTGAGGCTCCCTCTTTGTTCTAGAAAAAAAGACAAAATTATGAATTAAAAATTAGGTAAACAATTGAATGATAAAATAATTCACAATTAATTACTAGAGTCTTGGTGGCCCAGCAATTCTTTAGATCTTTTTAAAGCAATTTACCAGAAATGTTTACATCAAAATGTTCTCTGATTGCCACCTGGCTTCTCCTCACCACCTAGAACGCTTCATACTTCCTAGGACCTCACAGCCCTCATGAGACTCTAAACAGGTGCAGGGACCTGAGGCAGAAGCTACTTTAACTTCAGGGTGAAATATTCCAATTGTTTCCTGTTCTTCTTATCAGCCAGGGGCAAGAGGCTGATTCATGCTGGTTTATTTACAAGGTGGTGCCTCTAGCTGAAGTGAGGACTACTTTCTGTTAGAGACACATGGCCCTCTCTCATATGAAGAAAGACTATTTCTGTTCTTAACAGAACTCTGATTTTTACCACTTCTTAGATATAAGTCTCAGCATTATCCTGTTCCTCCCTGGTTCTGGCTTAGATTACAAGAGCTTGTATTTATTTTAAATGTCTTCCACTGCCACACAGATGGAGAAACATCAACTCTTGGTTCCAAATTTACCCCCTAAAAGAAGAATGTTCCAGTTTTTCCTGCCATATGTGTGCTGCTGACTCAGAGAGCAAGAATGTGGTGGGAACAGAGTCTGTGTTTACAGATGTCTTCTACATGGCCTGTGCATCTAGTAGACACACTGGCAACACATACCAGCACACACATGCCATCTACATGCTCTGAAATGGCTTCCAGGATGTGAGAATGGACACACATTGGTCTGTATTGAACGCAGTGGGACTTTATCCCAGCCAAGGAAATTCTGTAAACACCTAATGGTGGAAAACACAGACTTTAAAATAGTTTAAAACTATAATTGTTTGTAAACCATAGTAAAGCTAGACCTGGTTCTCTTTAAATGAGGCGAGAGTGTAACATCCAAGATTCATTCCACGCCAAAATTCTCTGGAGCATGAGTGATGGTAAGAAAGGCTATTAGGTTAACAAGAACATCAAATGGATAGAATAATCTTTTATTTCTCTCTCTCAGTGGAGGTTCTGTTTTGAATCTGCTGGAGTCTAATAATTACTTGGTGTTGCTCCGAATTGTATCTGACATGTCTTTTCATGTTAGCTTTGCTGCATCTTATGCTTTAGGCTTTTGCAAGCTTCTCTGGATTAATGGATTGGGAGGGAGAATAAAATGGTACTGCCCATGATGCCCAGAAGCAAAAGGAAAGCAAGTGAGAAGAAAGTGCATGTGGATGGAATTCCGAGAAGGGCCCAAGCCATTCAGACTTAAGAACTGCTAAGTCCCAAAGGAGATGCTTCTAGCATCTAGCAAGCATCTGGTGACCTAACCTCTCTGTATTGCACATCCACCCCACCCACCTTTCCACTGGGAGTATCAAAGCACGTAATGAAGCTCCCTGTCTTCCACAAAGAAAATCCTGCTTAGTATACGTAAACACAACACCTTGTTCCTTTTTGTTTTGGAAAATAAATAAAAACAAAACAAAATATCCAAAATAAACCAAAGAGATTTCTTTAAAAAGAAATGCACGAAAATAAAAACAACAACAAAAGACACTTTGAGTTTGTACTCCTGATGGAAAAATCATTACTGTGGAGAGAGTTATGAGAAGTCAAAGTATAGTTTGTTTTTAATAAGAGCTACCATTACATTCATGCTCAGTATGTGGCACTCAGAGTACTATGTATGTGTCACCATAGCTAAGATAGGTACTATTAGTCCAGGTGAGTAGAGTTCCCCCAAAATTCATGCCTACCTGATACCTCAGAATGTGACCTTATTTGGAAGTAGGGTCTTTGTAGGTGTAATCCAGTTAAGATGAGGTCATACCGCATTAGGGTGGACCCTAATCCTTTGCTGAATAAACCCAAAACCATCATCTGGGGAGTCGCTCTATGTAAACTTCCTTGAGGTAAGCTGTGTGCTGTAGAGACAGGAACCTCTAATCCAAGGATAAATGTCCTTCTAAGAAGAAGGTAGTGGGAGACAGACACAGAGAGAAAACATCACGTGAAGACAGAGACATAGAAGAGAAGGCCACGTGATGGTGAAGGCAGAGACGGGAGTGACGCATTTGCAGGTTAAGGAATGCCAAGAATTGCGGGCAATGCCAGAAGCTAGAGGAGGCCAGGAAGCATCCTCTCCCAGAGGCTTTAGAGAGAGCATGACCCTGAGAACACCTTTGTTTTAGACTTCTGGCTTCCAGAACTGTGACAGAATAAATTTCTATTGTTATAAGTCACTGGGTATGTGGTAATTGGCTATGGTAGCCCCAGGGAAGTAATATACAGATGAAGAATCTGTGCTTCTGATGGTCTTCGTAAAGCTCCTTGTGCAGGGATTGTGGCGAGCTGGCTACACACACAGCCTTCCACCTTGGCAGGGAAACTGCATATTGAGGTTCACAGGGGCAATCACAGCCAGTGCCTGGACTCATAATTGACAACATTGGTTTTGTTCATTTGGACAGATCCATAGGATTCTAGAGAGAGGTTAAGAATGAGAAGTGTAAGGATGATCATAAACTGCAGGAACAAAATTTATATACCTACTGATTTTTATTCTCACTTCATGCTAAAAAGGATTTAGAGTTCCTCTCAAAGATGAAAATAATAGGACAAAATAAAATAAATTTAAACATAAGAAAGATGAAACAAAGGGAAGAAAAACAATGGTAGAATGCAGCAGCAATAAACCTACATGACGTCACAGCCCTTCCTTCACTTCCCCAGCCCCAGCTAAGAAGATGGACCCTTATGGTATGAGCAAGAAATTTCAGGATGAGATAATGCCAAGTCTGATTTTTCTCCAATTTGTATAAATTCAATGAAAATTTAGGCTGTTGCTTCAAGTAGAAATAAGCTCTAATTATCCTTTTGATTTTCATATCATTTTCAGTAAGTCAGCAGTGCTATTGCGGTCGATCAACCGGAAATCAGGGAAAGAAATCTCACATTTTCTGTGCCTTCCTTATCCTTTTAAGTGTGCTTCTGAAATGCTTTAAAATCATTGTCTTCAGAGTGTTTGTTAGTGCAGAGAAAAAAGGAGAAGATCTGGGATGGTTAAGCATACTGTTGTCTGAGATTTGTCAAACCACACATGCAGACTTACTATCGAAGCAGAGACAATACCATTTAAACCAGCATGAGAGTTATTGTTTGATTTGATACTGAACTTTTCTGTGTTTATTGGTCATCTTTGGTCTCATATGAAAAATTTATCCTATGCCTAAGGGAGCTCCATTATAAATAAACACTGGAAATACATTTGTAGGAGGCTGGTTTTCTAGAATAACTCAGTATTGTTCTCCGCATGGGGCATCACCTGCTGAATAAACCCAAAACCATCATCTGGGGGGTTGCTCTATGTAAACTTCCTTGAGGTAAGCTGTGTGCTGTAGAGACAGGAACCTCTAATCGTATTTCAAATATTAAACATACTAGTGCGCTTTTCTTTTAAAAAGAGGAATCCTATTCACTTGACTTTATATGTTTTTGGAAAAAAAAATGAACTCTTTATTTGGAAAATATTTTAGAAACTAAGGGCAAGGGAAATATTCTGCTCCTAGATGAGGGCTTTGCTTGTATGATTGTGCATTGACAGTGAACAATACAGTAGATGAATTACTGATTTATTTATTTAAAAGCAAACCCACTGGATTTAAAAACAGCTTGCCTACAACAAGGAAATATACCCCTTAAGGTTATTTAGTCCATTAATTGCTGATACTAATTGAACAATGACCTAGGCTCTTCACAGAGTGATTACTCTTAATGAAAAATTAACTATAGCCTTCTAGTAAAGATAGCACACAAAACAAGTTGTACAGAGTGGTGTGACCTGACCCAGGATATTGCATGTGAGTCAACAGCTCCTGTAGATGGCAGTGGCGCACTTCCGCAAATGATCTGGCCTGGCGTTCTGGGCCTGGGGATGAGGGATGCGAAGGATAAAAGCTGCAGCAAGAGCAGGCGTGCACTCCAGCCAGCAAGTTAACTAAGCTGCTGGTTCACTACTGCACTTCACAGTCACCCTCTAAATGATTTTTTTTTCCTGAAATCAGCAAAAATACAAACTGTTCCTGCATGCACCCCAAATTGTCCTTTTGGTGAGGTAAGTTTTTATGTTTTAGGTTTTCTATTTTTTTAATTTCAGAGTTATTTTGAGGGGGAGATCTGACCTAAACCTTCCTCTTCTTGAACTGCAAAAGCAATGAGCTTAGCTGCCTCACACTCTTAAAGAGAGAATAAAAATCTCCTAAATGGAGATGATCATAAACTACATCTATTATACAAGTCAATGCAGCACAATCCAAAATAAAGATTGGTCAGCATAAACTGTAAAACCAGATTTCATAATCCTTAACTGTTTCTCTTGCTCGGATTGTTTTCCTTCTTTCCTATTCTCTTAAGCCTTTTATTAAAAACTGTCCTCCGCTATGCTCACAGGAGCTACATGACTGAAATTGGAAAAGCAATCTAGCAATCACAGATTTAGGTAATTTTTAATGAAATGAAGGTATTATATCAATTATTTTTGTCATTGTTTTGGCCTTTGAAGCTCAAGCAGGGTTATATTCTATGATAGAGGTATGGTTGTTCTGAAAGAATTTGTGGAGTTGTGCCAGTCATTTCAGGATGAATTTCCTCACTCAGCTCCCCCAAATTTCCCATTCTTTCAGCAGCAAGAGGGAACACTGCATGCACAGTGTTAGCTTCACACATTCCTGACATACTTGTTACATGAACAGAGCTATGTTCCAGGGACTGGAAATATCTGTTGTAACTGTGAGAAGGGCTTTCTTCCCGTAACTTTTACCTTGTACCCAGGAAATGTATGTCAAGAATCAAGAAATGGCAAGTTTAGATATGGATGATGCATAGGAATCTGTTGTTGATATAGTTGGTATGGAAATTGTATAGGCAGAATTCCGCACATAGTAGGAATCATTTTGTTGAATAAATGAAAGCTAAAATGGAAGTAAAAATTAGAATAAACCCGGGGCAGAAGAGACAGTGACTAGTTTTTCTGAAAGTTCAGGAAAATATCAAAAATATTTGAAAGAAATGGAAACTTAAACCTTAGGAGGCTTATGCTCTTAGGTATGGGAAGAGGGCTAAAGAGGTGAGCAAAGAACATGAGAAGATGGAGGCAAGTGCTGTGGCTCATGCCTCTAATCCTAGTGACTCAGGAGACTGAGGCTGGAGGATCACTTGAGACCAGGAGTTTGAGACCATCTTGGACAGCATAGTGAGACCCCATCTCTCAAATAACAACAATAACAATAATAATAATAGTAAAAATAGGTGAGTGTGGCTGATTCCTGTAATTCCAGACACTGCAGTCTAGCCTGGACAACGAATGTGATTCTCTCCCCTGCAAAAATAAAAAAGATATATTTGAAAAGATGAAGGGAAGGGCATGTCAATATGCATCAGAGGAGATTAGCAAAGAACTGATGACCTGGTGATACACTGAGTGGTGAAAAGAAGATAGGGAAGGGAATCTGGAAATTATGGAAGACAGGATGCAATCACACAACCAACAAATGAGGCCCAGAGGAGAGAAGGATCGAGAGATACAAGGGTGGGGAACGGTGTGTAACTTCATCAATTAGGTATCATAGCAGGTCTTCTATCGTAAAGCCAATGCTTTCTTTTCACGACTTCAAATGAAGGTGCATTTGTGTGGAGTAAGGGCCCAAAAAAGGGAATAGTGCATTCTTTATTCTATGATAAAGAAACAACCACCAAAACAAAATCACCCTCAATTGTTCTGATGTACTAAAGTAGATGATACTTCTGTAAACCAAAGGCCTGATTAAATTGGTACCAGTTTAGAATTGCTGATCAATAGGAAGCTAATTAAAAATTGCCAGGACCTCCCCCAAACCAGGTGCAAGATTAAATTTCTTGTCTTCTTTGATCATGTTTGTTGTTCATTGATGATGAAAACATCACTAATGTTGGTCATTGTCCTTATTGGTCATTGATGATGAAAACATGAACCCAGTAGAAAGCAAGAGCCCCTCAATAACAGGTACATGACAATTGGACATAGCCCGTTTAATGCTACCATTTTGAAGGGTACACATTTTGATGTCAGAACAGTTTGATATAGTATTTTTTAGATACTCTTTAATATTTAAAATTTTAAACTACTAAATATTGAGGTCAATTGGCATTCTAACCCCAATTGACCATCTCACTCAACATTTACCTGAGGCCCAAAGACAAGATGAGGCCTCAGAATGGAGTAAGCCTCAGGCATTGGGTAGACCTGTTATGGAGTGAGAGGTAGGGCAAAGAAGGAGTTAGGAGTGGGAGAGAGAAATTGAGTGAGCCTCAGGATGGAATAACTGTGAGATGTGTTTGTTGCATTCACATATACAAGTATGTCAAATGACTGACTGAAAAAGATCAGTCTAAATGTCCTGCTTTGTTCTAGGATATTTTAGGTTGACCTCAGTGGAAGAATAATTCTTGTTGTGCCAGGTCATTTTATGCTTGAGTTTAAATTAACCTTCATGATGGATAACTTAAGTTTGCATTTTTTTTAGCATTCTACGCGACAGGATTTGTCTTCCTTCATGTTTCCCTTTTTTCCATCTCTTACTTCCTTTTAAATGATTTTCTTCCCTTCTTCCTTTCTCCTCTCTGTCTCCTTCCATTCTTTCCACCTCCTTTCCCTCATTAAGTCCCTTCTTCCCCTTTCTTCTCTCTTCCTCCTTCTCTCTTTCCTTCTCTCCTATTTTTTTCTTAATTTTCTTCTTTTCTCTCTCCCTCATTCCTCTTAATTTCTTTCCTTACTACTTTCTTTTCTTCCTCAGTTTCTTCTTTCCCTCTTTCCTCCCTCATTCTCTCTCCCTCTTCCTCTCTTCCTTTCATTGAACTTTTATTAATTACACACTATGTGTTAGGCACTTTGCTAAGCACTGAAGAAAAATTTACATCCTTGGAGAAATATTAAAAGGTGGAGTGATGGG
Source organism: Macaca thibetana thibetana (assembly GCF_024542745.1). Lineage (NCBI taxonomy): Eukaryota > Metazoa > Chordata > Mammalia > Primates > Cercopithecidae > Macaca > Macaca thibetana. The sequence goes on from NC_065588.1 coordinate 54,883,273, forward strand.
CAGATTGAATTTTTCAGATGAGTCAAATGATTTCTTTCCAATCCATCATACCCTGTTTATTTCACACATTTAAGAAAAGTCATTTAAAAGGTAATCATCATTTAGGATCTCCATAAAAATTTTTTCACTTACAGTAATGGAACAAATGCTGTTTATATTTGGAGTTATAATTACACAGGGGCCTAAGTTATTGTCTTGTGATCTCTCATTTGTGTGTTCCAAAGGTTTCAGTGGAGGTGAGAAAGTCTAAAATAGGAAGTCATAAGCCAAAAAAAAAAAAAAATCCTTGAGGATCTTTTGTGCTTAACCTGGTGGCTTAATGTAGGGCGATAGGCTTTTAGGAGTACAGATTTACTCAAAAGTCAATTTAAAAGAAAAAAGTAAAGCCCATTGCCATTCTGGAAACCTAGCCTCTATGCAATCTGAAAATCACAGAGCTCAAACATTACATTTAATCCTCAGACATTTCATGTCTATTAAAATATTTACAAAGAAATATCTGATTCATTCTTACTTTAAAACTTTTCTACTCCTATCATTTTTTACCAGCCATCCTAATTGTTTGGGTTATTTTTCAGTGAAAGGCTTGGAGCTGGGTAAAACAGCTCTATTCTGTCATGTCACCAACCCAATCAAGCTGCTGTTACACCATTTCTAAGTAGCAGTGATAGTAACCACCGTTCATATCATGGCATATGAAGCCCTTTCACATATATTAATTCACTTAATACCTAAAGAAGTCCTGTGGGGTGGGTATTATCACAGATAATTTTATAGAGTATGTAACTAACCTAAGCTCACATAGGTCAACAGAGGTGCTGGACGTTGACCACAGATCTCCTCTAAGTCAGTGTGTTATTTTCAAATGAGATTCCTACCCTCATTGGTTTGATTATTGACAACTCCAGGATGAATGTTTATGGCATGTCATTTAAGTCCATTAAACACATTATAAATGCACTCATGGGTCTATGTGGTGTTCTCTTTACTGCCCTCCTGTTTCTGGGCCCATCCTGGGAGCCATGACCTATCCAGAGTCTTAGGCTTCCTGCCTGCTCCCTGGGCCAGCACCTTCAGAGTCATTCTCAGTTTTGGTCTCTGAGTTCTAGCATCATTTTACTAGCTGCCTTAAAACATGAAGACTTTAAGACCTGTCTGAGAGTATCATCATCCATATATCCTTAAGATGATCCAGAGGAATGGAAACTAAGTCTAAGAGACCAGCAGAGTATTGGGAGGCAAGGGTCAAAATTTGAAGACTTGATATTGAAATGTTCTGATTTATTCTCCTAGTGGCCATTTAGTGTTTCTTTTGGTGGTTACACAAAGCCATATAAGACTTGCTTAATTTAGCTACCTTCCATTAAGATGATTACATACATACTGACATGATACTAAGGCCAAGGAATTATTTTAGTTACTTTCACAATATGCTAATTAATCATTTTGCCTAGGAAAAGCTCCCTAATCTAAAGCATAATCATACAATAGCTTTTTAAGCAAAATGTAATGAAAGCTTATGTGTAGAGGCTTTGCTACCCATGGGTACCCATATCTATTAAGGATCAGTTTATTCATGAATATAATAATGAATGAATATTAAAATTAATTTCTCCATGATGTGACATATTTTACATCTGCAGATAGACCATAGAGTAAATTTTGCTGTGCACCTCCAATCATTTGCTCATTTATTAAAGATTTATCATGCACTTGTTAGGTACAGTGTTTTAGGCTATGTCCTGGAGATATGAAGATGAACCAAACCATCTCTTCCTTCTAGGAATTCATAGTCTAACTGGGACGAGGCGGATTATCAGGGAATAAGCACAGATGTGCTGTCACTCACTAGTATGTGACCTGAACAGCCTTTGATGGGATGCTTTCTAGTAACCTTCACGTTGGAGGACAATTCTCCATGGATCTTTCTGCATGTCTTGTTAGCAGAAGCAATGACAACCTTTTGCTCTGAATTATCTTTTCAGGGATGTTTTATGGAGAACAGCCTTGGAAGATAGGGATAGTGTTTTTCTATGGAGCAGAGAGCAGATTTGCTTACCTTCCATTATAATAATGTGTCCTTCTGGTACAAAGTTCAGGGTAGGTTTGCTGGCAGTGCATTATAAAATAATTGGATTCCTAAGCCCAGGATTCCTCAGCTGTGTAACACAAACTCACTGCACACTCAACATCTACCTCAACTGCACCACATCAGCTCCATGCAGCTGGAGGGCTGGGATGGAGAGGGTGACTGGCATGAACATGAAGCTCATGATGCTTGCCATGCTGTGAGTTATACACTTTGTCACTGACCCAAGAGACTTGGTTTGTCTGCCCCAGGGTCTATGAAGCTGTAGCTGGTTAACTTCTTAACTTATACATAGGGAAAAACCTCAGACCTTTAATAGTTCTTGACATTTCAATCTCTGAATTTGGAATACTGAATTTGGAATTCAAATATCACAATTTTTCTAAGAGAACCTGCTGGAGACCTATATTGTCTAACCTTCCACTTGTGCCTCATTTTTGGTTTTGAGTGACTGTATCTTTATCTTTGCCCATGTGAAATGAAAGTCTGGGCTGCTGAAATTATCTAAATGGACTCTGAGCTCTTTCCTGAAGAGCTGGGCTATAAAACTAACATTTGGAAAGGGAAATTGAATCCCATTGTAGTAAAGTAACTGCCACGTTCTCATTAGTTAATGATCAGAGTCATTTGTAATTTAGTCTATAGTATCATAAGAAATATCTGCCTTTATTCTAATCAGAGGTAGAGAATGACAAATTAAATAAATAAAATGTAAGTGTGTTAAAACAAAGGAGTAAAAAATAACAAAACATTGCTTTCACCTTACTGTTAATGCACAACTCAGGAAAATAAAATTGATTTTTAAAAATCAAGTGTAATAGAACAATATCAGATTCTGGAAATCAGTGGTCATTTGCAACTCACCAAGAATATTGGGCTTTATTTGTTTATTCGAGCTAACCCCAGAGTGTGTGTCACGTTTCAGATATCCTCATGTAGAACATAGGGGAAGGTATGAAAAATCTTGCATTTTCATAAAAATTACAGGCTTTTTAGGTATTTTAGGTAAAAAATGTGGCTCTGACCAGTGCACAGAAAAGATATGCTGGTCAGGATAGGCAGACCAGTCATATCATTTATTTAATTACCAATGAAAGCAACATAATGCATACACTTTAGTAAACTAAATGACTCCAGGAGACCAAGGAGAAGAAATAAGGAAATAGTGGTGAAGCAGAGGGTACCGATATTGGTTGCTATTTGTTATATGTCCTATGGAGATAAATAGAGATGGCCAGGACCCAATCTCTGCATTTTCAACCAGCACTGCTGATATTGTGGTTTCTTTGAAGAAGCTCTACAATCAGTTTCAGCTGGAGAATTGGCCCCACTATTTCTCTAGTTTCCTGATAGAGATTTTGTTTCCAAACACAGTAACTGGAACTAATGAAAGGGGAGCCTCAGTGACTCCCTTTGTGCATCTAGCCCAAGACCCTTGACCAGGAACAGGCCAAAGGACTCTTTCGGCTTCTTTCCCCAGGGCCAAACCTTCATCTTTGACAGGAGTTTTATTATCTTTTGTGTGTTCCAAAAGATTAATCCAAGGGAAAGAAAGTTCCGCTTGCAGCCTTCAACAAAGTAGACTCCAGTCACCTATTCCAAGCTTCTTTTTCTCTGTTCTCCCTTGAACTCTTGGGACTTGGGGAACAGAAGAAAGAATATTTTTCTTTCTGGAGAATCTGTACAATTGGCTCATATTCCATCTGCTCCAAGGGAAGAGGTAAAAATAGAGAAAAAGCAATAGAAAAAGTAAACCAAAAGGAAGAAGTAAGGATCCAGGAGAGAGAAAAATGAAGCCAGAGAGAGAGACAAAGGCAGGGAGGGAGGATGAGAGAAAGGAGTCAGGGAGAGAGAGAGAGAGACAGACACATAGAGAGAGAGAAAGAGAGAGAGAGAGAGAGAGATGGACACACACACGTGTGCGTACACACACACACACACACACAGAGACAGAGAGAGACAGACACACACACGTGCGTACACACACACACACACACACATACAGAGAGAGAGAGAGAGAGAGAAACAGAAACTGCTTATTTCACTGAAAACTCCACTTCCTTGTATTATGATCCAATTGGATGTCCTCAATTTGTGCTGACCATCTGCTTTCTGTGTGAAATATCTGAATCTTGAGCTCGTCTTGCAGAAAATTACTTAATCCAATGACTTTTCTGAGAGGTTGCTGTCCGCCGTAAAGGACAAGGTAATCACAGGGTGAGATGTCTTGTATATGCCTTTGAGAAAGCACTGCTTCATCGTCATCATTGCTTTTGTATATTATCTAGACCTAGGTAGTGGGCAGTTCATATTTCCAAGTCACTTCATAAATATCTTTTATTTATTTTCTTCAGAAGCCTTCAAAACATAACAGAATATTCTTTTAATTAAACGTAACCCAGGACAAGATACTGCCTTTATCATACAATCAGGCAAACTCCTAGGCTCCTCATATCCCATTATTAAGTTAATCCTTTGTTCTCATGGAGAAATCAACCCATTCTCTTAAAAATGAATCTCTTCTTATTCCCCCAAATAAATTAGTGAACTCAAGGATGTAAGAAAGTAATTCAAAATAATTTTTTTTCAATTTTCCTTTTTCTTATTTTTCTCAATATCAGTGAAAGGGGCTTCTCTCAGCAACCTGGTTGGAATCTCATTCTCACCTTTGGCAGTTTCTGCCTGGGGCACCCATGGGTGCATCTGTAGTTCCTTCTGAATCTCTGAAAGTAGATTAATTTTACTCCAACTTTCATATACTCCACTTTTCCAAAGTTCCACAGGGGCAACAAGATACAGAGGACTGCCTCAATGCAAAGCCCATACCCGCAACATTTAGGAAACTCAAGTACATTTCCTAAAATCACGTGACCACACACTAATTTACAATATAGGCCTGAATTCCCATAAATCAAAGTTTTTCCCAGGCAAAGGTAATTTTTCCAGGATCCATTGCATGTTACATTCTAATCTGTGGTCTCGACCCTGGCCATACATTGAAATTACATGGGGGAGTTTCTAAAAAATATTGCCTTCCAGGCCTCACCTCAAACCAGCTAGATATCTGGGAGTGGGACCCAGATGTTGATATGTTTTTTAAAGGCTGGAAAAGTCACTTGTGGAAGCACAATCTTAATCTATTTCTGGCTGTAAATTATAACAGATTAAATTATCTAGGAAAAGGGGATAGGCTGAAAAAGGAGAGGGAGAAGTAGGGAACTCATGATTTCAACTCGTCTAGGGTCCCCTAAATCCATGACAGTTACCCGGGATCCACGGCCTGCAAACTTAGAAATTAAAGCTTATTTTGGATAAGTTTCCAATGAAGAAGTTTCTTGTGCATTAAGCTTCTTATAGTCCCAAAGGGAAAACAAGCCTTAAAGAGCCCCATGTTGCTAGGGAGTCCAGTGCAGTGAAGGCCAGGTCTGGCTGAGCAGGCAGGTCCCTGGGTTTCTCCCTTATTATATTATTTTTCAGAGAAGGAGAAAAGAAAACAAAAAATAAAATTAAGTGTGGTGGGATTTATTAATCAATGAAATGTGTTAATAAAAGATATTTGTTAGAGGAAGAAAATAGTAAAATCTTTCCTTCCTTAAAAGTTTGCATTTAAAATTGAAATGGTTTCCATGCTTAATGAAAATTGTCTTATCTTTCTTAGCTTTTTTTTTTTTTTTTTTTTTTTGAGACAGGGTCTGGCTCTGTCACCCAGGTTAAAGTGCAGTGGAATAATCTTTGTTCACTGCAGCCTCCAACTCCTGGGCTTAAGTGATCCTCCAGCCTCAGCCTCCTGAGTAGCTGGGACTACAGGCACATGCCACCATGCTTGGCTTATTTATTTATTTATTTATTTATTTATTTATTTATTTATTTTTGTAGAGACGGGGCCTTGCCATGTTGCTCAGGCTGGTCTTGAACTCTTGGACTCAAGCAATCTGCCCGCCTCAGCCTCCCAAAGTGCTGGGATTGCAGCTGTGAGCCACTGTGCCTGGCCTGTCTTATTATCTTATACATCAAAGCAAATATACATAAACATACAAAAATATTCACCTTTGAATCCCATGCCTTCCCCAAGATTACTGGCAATATTATCCATTCTTTCATGTTGGTTCAGAAACAGGAGTTTGTGCTCTTTTTTACTGAGACAGAGAGCTACACTAGTGGGGTTCACTTCCCTCATGTGCTGGGAGAAGAAACATAGAAGGCCCTCCTCAAAATGTCTCAGGTCCTCTGTGCGGGGCCATGTTCATCACAAAGTTTACACATGGATTCCAAATGTCTTACTGCGACTGTCAGTAACACCCTTTCATGAGTTGGAAACTTCCTATGATTGCAGAAAAGATAAGGTAAAACAATCATTTCTCACCCCTTCCTTTCAAGAGAAATGGTTCAGCAGTTGCAAAATTCATTCCTGCACGACTATGGGCCTGTAATACCCCTGATTGGTTTGGTAGATTTATCTGCTGACAGACCATAATTGAAGAAAACGTTGAGTAATTGATCTCTGACTGGCTTGTGAGGTGCTGTATAGCAATAAGGAATATGTGGTATGTAGATCAGCTTTTAATTATTTTTATTTAGGTTCCTGTCAGATGAAATAAGTGACTAGGCAGTATTATCATTGATCTGTGGCACTGAAAGAAATAGTTCACATTACACGCTGAAGATTTAGAAATGGTTTATCCTACAAGTTTAGAATGAATCTTTGCCTTGCAAAGCTTTGACCTATGTAAACTGCAGATGATACTAACAAGTTCAATTTGTGCAAAGCTTTGCAGCTTACAAACCATTTTCTCATGCATCATCCTACTTGACCCTCCTGACAAATCTGAGAGGTTAGGCTGGGCAGGTGTTACTATTCCTCCTTTACGAGCAAAGACAGTAAGGCTAAGAGATTCCCCCCATCCCCACCCCAAGTAATAACACCTTATTTTAATCTGCAGAGTATGGAAAGCAAAGGAAAATTAGAAATTATTTAGCAAATTCTAGCTGGTTAAACATGTGGAAGGCATTAATCACCACCCCAAACAACATCATACTTATCAATATTGTTTCTTACCATTAAATGTGCTGAAACAAAAATTGCTATTTTGACAATGTGAAGTATTATTACAAGGATTTGAGTTTGCTAAAAGGCCTTATCTCCTTCAATTTGATTACTCTGTACAGGAAAAGCTCAAGATAATAACCCATTAACCATAGTTATTAAAGGTTTTCCCACTGTATTTACAAAACTCATGAAAAAAAAAATCATTATTGACAGAACCAGCCCAAAATTAGTACGGATCCTTGACACTCAGGGAAACAGAGGTCGAATATAGAATATTAATATTGAACAACATGTGTACTATACAATCAAAGAAGAATTACTGAGCATTTTCATGCCCAGAAGTATGCTGAGTGCTGTGGGAATTTAAAACAACCTTTTCACCCAGAGAGTTTACAATCTAGTTAGGTGTTTACCAGTGAATAATCTATGCAGATCCCATTCTTTAATGAGGAGCAAAGAGCCGGAAGCATATGGAACAGTAAATGCTCTGGTAATATTAAAGACGATAACAAGCAGAAGTAAAGACGGTTTTTTCCTGCCCTGTTTTCCTGGGCTAATTTGTCAGAGCATCGTAGTCTGAACAAAAGCTGTGCCAATAGGAATCCGTACTAAGAAAGCAATATTTTCATCCTTTTTAATGTCAGTCTGCAAGCAAAAGCGACAACTGGTATTATTCAATGAAAGGGCAGGGGGAAAAAAGCATGCAGCTGAATTTGTTTACGGCTTACCTTATCTTTCTTTGATAAACAAAACAATTGACCTAAGTCTCATAACCTGAGGCTCTTCACGTCTTACTAAACTGCAGTCATGGAGCTGAAGATGATTATAATGATTATTTTTTCTTCATGCTCTTCTCTCTGAAGCAGTTGCAGAGTTTTCAAAGACAAGCATGATTTCCAAAAGAGGATCAGTTTCCTTTTCATTAGAAAATGCATAGTTTTGCCTTTTTGTAGAAGTTGAAACAGATTAATAATAGGGGTGGTTCAGAAATAAGAATTACCACCTTGAAAGGAAAAAGAGACAAAGGAATCCATGGCAGGGAAGGGAGATTTGACGTGACTGTGATGTCCAAGCTGCCCGGAGAATCAAGGGTAGCTAGAAGGGTAAATACAGTTTTGGTTCCCTTGGCAATAATTAAATATTAGTGGTCCCAGGGATGACAAAATAGACAATGTCAATAGAGTAAAAAACACTTTCTTCGATACCAACAGACATTGACAAATAGCTCTTGTCTAGAAAGCAAGATTTTGTTCTGAGTCCTAGCATCCCTGGCCCCAGTACCTCCATTCTGCCCACCCATTTGCATCAGATGTGGCTGAGATCCCTGCTCCTCCTTCCTACCCTCCACTGGCTCTTCCACCTTTCTTAAGGATGTTTATGGATACTTACTGGTTTTGCTTCTGTCTCCATTGTACTGAGTAAGTCTTGAGGGAAGCATAATGGTAGACAGAAACTAGATGGCCAGCAAGAAGCGCAACAGTGCCATGGTGTGGTTGAGTGCATTAGGGATAGAGCTGGGGAGACATTGACTTTTTCTAGAGGTAGAGAGGTAATAAAAAGCTTCAGGGACAGCAGAGGATGGTGCCTAGCTCACCCACCTGATAGGAATCACCAGGTATGGCTGATAGGAGCAGTCAGCACAGCCCCAAAAGTCAGTGTTGAAAAACAGTGGAAAGACAAGACTCTCAGTCATGGTCAAATAGCTTGTATTAAACTAACCCATTATAGATGATGGAGAGAGACCACAAACTAGTAAGAACTGAAGGGGATTTAACCCCTGCAAGAAGAAAACCACACTGGGTGAAATTCACATACATAAGGCTCTTTCTCTGAAGGTGCTTCTTCCTCTGCTCAGGAAGCTTTTGAGAAAGTCATAGTCCTGTTGATCTGAAAAAACAGAGGGCAAAGCTTAGAATTGTGGGGTGGCTGGAAATTGAGGCAAAATATCTCTGAAAGAAAGGAGCCAAACAATCTGGAAAACGTATCCTATTATCGATTTCAGAACTTTTTATTAAGCTACAACAATTAAGACAGGAGGGTAGTAGCAGCATAAGGACAGAACAAGAAAGAAATGGAGCAGAATAGAGAGGATAGAAGTACATCCATGTATGCATATACTCAATTGATTTTTTAAACCATGGATCAAAGTAATTTAGTTTAATGGGAAAAAGTTATTTAAAAAAATATATTGGAACAGCTGAATAAACATATAAAAAATGAACCTCAATCTTTACTTCATATTATACACAAAAACAAATTTGAGGTGGAAGATTTAATTAATTTCTAAAAGTTTAAAAGTTTTAGGAGAAAATGTGGAATATTTTTGTAACCTCAGGAAAAGACAAAGATCGATTCTTTATCAATATGGACTCTTGGTTCTTTATCTTACTGAATTATATAGAATTCATTAAGCCAATATTCAATTTGATGTTCAATTATCATATTTTACCAGAGGGAATGCCTAAAACAGAATTGCATATCTTTTTGACATATCCCCACTGTTCTTTGAGTGCTTCTTCATTTTCTGACACAACAAAATATTCCAGATTTGTTTTTTACTTTCCTTCCCTAAGCTCTAGAATCAGCTATTTCTTTAAGAACCTCTGGCTGCTTTTAGCAAAGGAATGGTATAAAAACAAGATCTGGGTCTTAACTCTGCCCAGATAAACAGATGTTGTATTTGATTTCATGGTCGGTGGGATGAGGGATATGGACATCCACTGGAGGATGTCCACTGGAGAACATTTGCCCTTCTCACATAAAAGGCACGGTGTGAGCAAAAATTGGCAGAAGTGTAATTTCCTCTGGAGACAGTGAGGATATCAGATTGGTGGGTGAATGGTGCAGAAGTCTGGACAGGGTGATGGGAATAATTCTGATAGAAAGAAGTGAGGATTTCCTGTTAAGCAGCCAGCTCCCCTTGACCCCGCCTGGACACAAGGCTGACCACAGAGGAGAGTGGTTGGCTGCCCATTCATTTTTAGCAGAGTGGATTGTTCAGTTAGAGTTCTGAGGCATGCTGAGAACAGAAAAACTCTCAACTTGATATCCTTCCAAAGACAACTCCGTGGTTTCTAGGTTAGGAACTGAATGCTCAGAATTGGACATTCATTTTCTCGAGATCAGTAATGTATCTTCAAATTCTCATTTGACAGTCTCCATGGCACTCCAAATCAAGTTAGAATTAATTTGAAACTCATTTCTTTTTCAGGTCTAGGTCTGATAATTTTCATTCATTTCTTTCATGGCCATGATGATTCTTTTCTTGCCATTCTTAAGGAGAAAAGCCATGGACACTACAACATCTTTGAGGTTTGAAATGGAAACTAGGAGATTCAGGCTTGAAGTTGAACTAGAATTGGAGAGAGGGCAGGGGAAATATGGAAGGCCCTCTTACTGCAAGTTTTAGGAGCCACTAAAGCATAGGCTTTATATTCTTTTCATAGTGATGTCACTATTGACATGTAAACCAAGAATTAACTCATAACAAGACCCACTAGAATGAGCACTTATTGAACATTGCATGCATTATGCATTATGTTAAATGTTTTACATGTGGTTTTTCATTTACTCTTCCTAGCAACCTTGTAAAGTAGGTGTTGCTATATGAGTTTTACACATGCAGAAACCAAGGCTTATGAGGTTGTTTTAGGTTCAATTCTGCTGGGAATATATTCCATGATTTGTGTGCAGAAGATTCATTGAGTAGTGCTGGCAGCATTTGTAAAGGAGTGAGGAAAGCACGACTGAGCAGAGGAACAAGTTGAATTGAGGTGATGCGACTGAGGCCTCTGCATCTCCTAAGGAGAGCCGGTGGTAGGATGACCTTTCAGAGTTCTGCTATGTCAAGGCAAGGGTACTGGCCCTTTGAAAACTCTCTTCACTTAGTCTTTGGATATCAGCTGACCCTGAAGAGGGGCAGCTTAATTTAGATGAGGACAATTCCTAAATCTGTCATCAGCATGCATTCTCAGAAGCTGGGGGAATTCGAGTGCTTCAGTCTTAAAGGAAGGGGTCTAGATGGGACACACACCATCTGCCACAGTTTATTCTTTGGATCCATTGATTTTATATACTAAGATCCCCACATCTGGGAACAACTACTTCCCCCAAATTCTGATTGTTTTTGTTTCCTTATGAAAGTTAAAGGGGGAAGGTTTGTGGGACCAACTCAGCCTCTTGCCACAGTAGCTTCTGAAACTCAACTGCTGATACTCTTCTTCTTCCTCTAGTACTCATTTTAGATTCTCCTTGTCCATGGTTAATACTACTGCAATTTTATGTGGCTTACATGTCAGGGTGACCCACACCCTCATCCTTCAGGTTTCTGAGCCCTTGGTTCTCATAGCTTTCTCAGGCTATGGGTGTGGTACATCTCCGTTTTCCATTGAAATTGGGTAGGTAAATAACAAGAAATGCTCAGTGGATTATCTGGGTTCCAGTCATATTTTTCCTTGTCCTCATTTTATGAGAGCAGTGCTGCCTCCTCCTTATAATCAGGGTTAGTTATTCTTGCCCATTTAATGACCCCTGTCCTTGTCTACTGGTCTATTGGCACTGAAGACTCAAAGAAACTGTGTGGCAGCTGCAACTTAATGTTAAATAGGGCTCTACCCAAGTCTCCTGATAGAAGCATTCCCCTTCTGGGAACCAGTACTTCTAGACGCACACAGCCTAAAGTTTCAGTGTTTGAAAGCACAAAATTTTCAGATATATCACCTAGAATAATTGTCTGAGGGGTCTCTACTACCTCCCTGCCATGCTTCCTGGACCTATGGACTACAAAACCATATAACGGTCATTGCTTTATGGTGCTTCTTCCTCTGCTCAGGAAGCTTTTGAGAAAGTCATAGTCCTGTTGATCTGAAAAAATAGAGGGCAAAGTTTAGAATTGTGGGGTGGCTGGAAATTGAGGCAAAATATCTCTGATGGGAAGGAGCCAAACAATCTAGAAAATGTATCCTATTATTGATTTCAGAACTTTTTATTAAGCTACAACAATTAAGACAAGAGGGTAGTAGCAGCATAAGGAGAGAACAAGAAAGAAATGGAGCAGAATAGAGAGGATAGAAGTACATCCATATATGCATATAATCAATTGATTTTTTAAACCATGGATCAAAGTAATTTAGTTTAATGGGAAAAAGATACTTATTTAAAAAATATATTGGAACAGCTGAATAAACATATGAAAAAAATGAACCGAGCATCAACCTTCTCACTGAGCACCATCTCCAAGGTGGTGCCTCAGCAATGCCTCCCCAAGGCCGCTCCATTGTTCTATCAGGCCTGCAACTGCTGTAAAGTGGGTCCCTTGTTCTGAAGGCATGTCATGCAGTATCCCATATCAGAGGAACAAACATGTATAACTCTTCAGGTAGTCTGCGTGGCAAGGTCCCGTGGTTAGAAAACAGAAATCCATACTACAAAACAGGATATCCTGTCTGGGAGCGTAGAAGGGAATTTTCCCCACTCAGTGAGGGCGGTGACATTTTGATGGAAGGAAGGTTAATGGGGTGGCAAGCTGAGTCCCAGAAACAGCAATAAGAAGTCTGGAGAAGAAATCCAGGGTAGATGCTGTGGAAGCAGGAGTCACTCAAGGATGGCATCGTGTTAGGTCATTAGATGGCAGACAACAAGGCTCCCGCAGCAAGGGAAGATTGGGGGCTCCACAGAGAAGGCATGGTTGGAGTAGGGATTTGAGTTAACCTGCCTGGGAAAGAGAGAAGACCCAGCCATTCCCCTCCAGTTAGAGATGAAGCCTATTTTTGTTAGCATTGTTAGTGACATTAGTCGCATCCCTTGATTGTTTGCCTCTACTTCTTCAGGGCTTCAGAATCACAAGTTACACAAGGTTTATTACTTAAGTACAGTCTTAATGGTGTTGGTGGTCGGGGCAGGGATGAAGAAAGAGTCAGATCCTTCGTGTGGCTCTGGGTCTGTGGTGAAGATTCAGAGAAACTTTGCCCATTTTACTTGTACTTCAGTTCCCAGAGTTTGAAAAATCACAGGGAAATCAATCAGATGTGATTTGTTATGTTGAAAGGTCTGATTCTAACACAAATATTTTCAGAAGGAACATGGGAAATGTCAAAAATTGTCAGCTCAGTGAATATCTTTTGGTGATAATACTTTCCAGCAGTAAATTTCCACTGGTTCTCTCTCTTATTGTCAGTTGAACAAAGCACTTGCATGCTTTGCTGGTTTCTAACTAATGAGTTAGCTTTGCTCTTTTAAAACAGTAATATATAATAGAGAGTATCCACTGAGTCAATAAACCTTTAATCGGAAGTGTCTTAATGACAAACAGCAGAGAATCACATGAAATAAGGTTAAAGCCTCTTAAATTGAATCATATTTCTGGTGTAGAACATTTCCACAGGCATACGAAAATAATAAAAGGGATCGTGTCATATTTGTTGTGCCTAAGGAAGTACAAAGATATTTGTTCCATACTTCCTCCTCTTTAGAATTTTAAAGACAAATGACTTAAAAATCCTTTTTTAATAAAGGCATTTAATTATACAGTTTTTAATACTGGAAATAGTGGGGTTGAAATGCATTTTTTAAAAAAAGGCTCTAATCACTAAACTAATTTCTGAGTACCTATATGGTTTCTTTGACCGTTATTTTAATATTTTTGTAACAAGCACACTGGTATCTTGCCTAAGATAGAGTTTTATTTAGAAAATACACTTAAACATTTTTTTCTCAAATATTTGATAATCTTAAAGCAAAATAGCCTGTCCTTTTCAGCTCGTCTTCATTCTATGGGTACATGTAGGCTTTAAAAAACCTGTTGGATCTAATGGTATTCTACCATTGCGAGTCACCTAGAGATTTTATATCTTGCATGTTAATTAGTTCAAGCATCAATATCAAAACTCTGTGTTGTCATTTCTCCCCTATTGGCACTCTGGTTAGTCTCTTTCAGACAGACATTTTTCTGATAGTCTGTACCTGTCTAAACTGCTCAATGACACATTTCCTTGAAATGTGGGAAAGTTGGCCAAGTCACAGTAACCTATTAGTTAAGACAAATATAGGATTTTATGACTGCTTCCCCCCTCTAATACTCCCCTAGTTCAAAGACTTTCTTTTAATCTCAAAACCACCTACTGACCAGTCTCCTTGCTAATCTCTCTTATTCTTTATTCTCTGTACTCTCTAACATAAGAACTAGCTTTCCGAAGCACAAGTCTAAACCAAAATCTCTAAAGCCTCTGAGAAAAGTATTTTGATATTGCTTATTTTCAAATGCATTTTGATATTGTTTGCATGATACTTTCCTGGGAAAAGGCTAATTAGAACACCAGAAATGAGCAGAAGATGCTGCCTGAGCATTTTATAGCTCAGCATGTTCTAGTTCTTTCTGTTCTCTTACTAAGGTAAAATCCCAGAAATTCAGGGGCATGTTCAATGCTTCACAAGCTTTCAAAAGAGAATGTATGCCAATTTTTCATCTGTGAGTTAGAGAAGATCTGCAGTAGGAGGCCCCATAGGAAACTGGATCTAAGTGCTGTCCTAGATCATCTGAAAAGCTGAACTTCTTTTGAAAGATGTGCCTAAGGTCAGGGAAGTTTATCTCTAGCTCCTAAACCATTTCTTCATCTCTAGTAGGGATGAAAGAGAAATCTGTAAGGTTAGTGTCAGGTAGGTTGATGGTAAACAGCCTGCCTGTCCTTGAAGATTGAATAAAAGTGCCTCACCCAAGTGGTTAAGGGCAAGAGGACTGAGTGGACCAGTGTCATTGCACAGCTGAAGCATAACTTCATATTGAGTCTTAGGGTAAAACCTGAGGGAGCTGAGGCAATTCCTATCAGATACTGAGGTCTCCAGAAATATGACCATATTTGGAAATAGGGTTTTTGCAGATATAATTAATTAAGAGGGGGTCATACTAGAGTAGGGTGGGCCCTAAATCCAGTGACTGGTGTATTTATAGAAGGCCACATGAACATACAGAGACAGAGACCCACAAGAAAGGAGACCATGTGACAACAGAGCGGGAGATTGGAGTGATGTATCTACAAACCAAGTGACTGCCAGCACCAGAAGCTCAGAAGAGACAGGGAAGGACACTTCCCTTGAGCCTTCAGAGAGTGGATGATCCTGACGACATTTTGATTCGGGCCTTCTGGTCTCTCAAACTGTGAAAGAATAAATTTCCGCTATTTCTTTATTAATTTTTTAAGAAATCATGGTATAAAACACTTAACATTAGATTTATCTTTTTAATAAAGTTTTAGGTGTATGGTTCAGTATTATTAACTATAAGCACAATGTTGTTCAGCAGACTTCTAGAATTTTTTCATCTTGCGTGATTGCATCACTATACCCATTGAACAGCAATTCAAATTTTCCCCTCTGCCTCAGTCCCTGGCAACTACCATTGCCAGGTAATGGTAGAACTAAGATTCTACCCACCATTTTAAAGTAGTAAAACTCATGGAAGTTTTACTACTTTAGATTACCTCATATAAGTGGAATCATGCAGTATTTGTTTTTCTGTGATTGGCTTATTTCACTCAGCATACTGTCCTCTAGCTTTATTCATTTTGTAGCATGTGGCAGTATTTCCTTTTAAAAGGTTGAATAATACACCATTGTAAGTATACCATATTTTCTTTACTCGTTCATTCACTGATGGACATTTAGGTTGTTTCTCCCTATTAGCTATTGTGAATAATGCTGCAAGGAACATGGGAGTGTAAATATCTCTTCAAGATCCTGATTTCAATTCTTTTGGATAGATACCCAGAATGAGGTTTCTGGATAAGATAGTGGTTCTGCTTTTAATTTTTTGAAGAGCCTCTATAGTGTTTTCTAAAGGGGCTATACTGTTTTACGTCTTCGCAAGGATTCCAATTTTTTTTCACATCCTCACCAACTTTTGTTATTTTCTGTTTTTTGATAATGACGTTATAACAGGTGTGAGGTGATACTTCACTGTGGTTTTGAGTTTCATTTTCCTGATGATTAGTGATGTTGAATGTCTTTTTATTGATTACTCAGAAATATGTATTGAAGTCCTTTGCCCATTTTTAACTGGGTTATTTATTTGTTTTTCACTATTGAGTTGTAGGAGTTCCTTATGTATTTTAGGTATTAACCCCTTATCAGATATATATGGTTTGTAAATATTTTCTCATGTTCCATGGGTTGCCCGTCTCTGTTGTTTTAAGCCCTCCAGTTTGTGGTAATTTAAAGCATGGAACATAATCCCAATTATGCTTAAGGCTATCTCTATGTTCTATAGAAAAGATATATGCAGAAATGGATCAAAATGTTAATAATACTTATCCCTGGGTATGGGAATAAAGGTGATTTTGGTTTTTTCCTTTATAATCTTTCATATCTTTCAAGTCATCTCAAATGAGAATTCATTCTTTTAAAAAATAAATAAAATTAAAGGTAAAACTTGAGCAACAACATTAAAAGAAAACGTGAAAGTCTGTAATTAAGTGAGTACTATGTTCTTGGTACTGTTTTAAGTGCTGTTAATATGAAAGAGTTCTCACCTTTCAGTTGTTTACTGTTATGTCTGAGAAAATAGACAATATGCAAATAAATAAATAAATAAATAAATAAACTTCCTAGACATGTGAGAGCTAAGTGAACAGAAGATAAAATGAGACAATGTAATAGAGAGCACCTGGGGTGGTCAAGGAGGCCCTCTGTGAGACAGTAATGATTTTATTGAGCCCTCAGTGGTGAGAGGGAGGCAGCAATGACAAGTTTTGGAGAAACTTTGAAGCTAAAGGAACAGCATACACAAAGGCCCTGGGGTGGGAAGTGTCCTGGTATGTGGCTGGAATGCGGTGATGGGCAGGGCAGATCATGTGGGGACACAGGCTGCACAGAGGTCCCTGTGATTGAACAAGACCAGGACCCACAGTCCTGGAGAGGAGTGTGAGCTGTAGTGTGGTCGCAGGGGGAAGTCAATTGGAGGTTTTGAATAAGGAAGTGACGTGTATTGATGTTTGTATTAGAAATCTCACTCTGGCTATTGTGTGGTGGATGCACCTTGTGTGTTTCTCTGTGTGACAGTGTTCAAAGAATAAAGGTCAGTCGAGGCAGTTTAAACAGAAAAGCAATGTAGTAAGGAACCTTAGGACACTTAAAGAAATTTTGAGAGTGAAATGGGAAAAGTTCCCTTCTCCCGCTCCCAGAGCGTGTGGCGGGGCTGGCTTCTTCAATGTCCTTCTGCTCAAACCCCTAGGGGACATGCAGATGGGCAGGTTGTGGGGAGCTTTTTGGGCTCCGGCCCCACAGCAGCATTTAGGGGTGATTGTTTGCAGCTCCCGAAGCCCCAGTGGCCATGTGTTACAGTGTGCTCTTTCAGTTTTTCCATCTGCAGGCAGCTTGTGTTCATCAGCTCAGTTAAACCCTCTGCCTTATCACAAGGACAGAAGACTTTCTGTATCCCGGGTTCTTCCCTAGTGGACCGGAAAAAATGAATCACATGCAGGCTTGGAGGATGGGTGCAGGGTTTTTTATTGACTGGTGGTAGCTCTCAGTGAAGTAGATGGAGAGGTCACAAGGGGCATGGATGGGAAGGTGGTCTTCCCTGGAGTTGGGCGGCCCAGCAGCCGGACTGTCCTCCAACTCCCCCTCCCCACGCCCAATGCCACATCGTTCTGCTGTCAATGGCCTGCCGGTGTCTGCTGGTGCCTGTCGGTGTGCCCTTCAGCTCCTCTGCTGCTCTCGATATCCAGTTGCTTGTGTGTGTGCCCGCTAGGGCCTCAGGTTTTTTTTTTTTTGTTTTCTTTTTGTTTTTTTTCATAGGCACAGGATGGGGACACGGGGAGGGCCAGAGTGGTCTCGGAAAATGCAACATTTGGGCGGGAAAACAGGAGTGCCTGTCCTTACTTAGGTCCATGAGCACAGGCCGGAGGGTGGAACCCTCAGCAGGGACCCTGCCCTTGTCTACCTAGTATTTCCCTGCCCTCCTCTCATATCAAGAGGACTAGAGAATTAGACTTGGAGACTGCACAGACAGACCACTGTCCAGTGACATTGCTGGTTACTCCAGGGGGTCCCTACTAGACCTCAGTGAACACGGGCCCCACAGTCTGCACCTGAATGCTGGGCCCAGAACTTAGGAAGATATATGTAACTCTGCACTTTGCAATTAATACAACATGTAGATCCTGATCTGAGTGAAAGAATTGATATAAGATTTCTTGTGCTAGCTAAGAAACCTAGGAGTAAATTTACTGATTTTTTTCTTATTGGAAAAAGATGGCTTCAATGAGTTCTTTCTAGTTTCCTTCTATTATTTTCCCAAACCACTGTAGATTTTTGTATTTATAATCAACATTAATTTTGAAATATTTGTCATTTTTTAGACTGCCTGCTTTCTATCTGAATGACATTTAAGTAAACAAAGTGTATATTTTTTCTTTAAATTTATTCTTCGTAGCAGAAATTGTGAGATAAAACTTAACTTTGATTTTAAGAAGCTTCTACAAATAATCTGATTTATCTATTAATAACCGGGTTAATAAGTCTGTCATTCCAAGGTGGGGAAAGTGCTACATTTTCAAAAATGCATAACTAAGACATCAACTAATACAACTGTATATCCAGAATAGGAAGGCAGAGGTTTTGTTTATCGTATGCAGAAATGTTCTGACCTGTTTTTCTCTCTCTCTCTTTCTCTGACTGTCTCTCTCTCTCTCTCTCTCTCTCTCTCTCACACACACACACACACACACACACACACATACACACACACCACTCAGAATTCCATGCTTAGTGAAGTAGAAAAGACTGTAGGGTTTAGAAGCTGGTTCCAGTGCTCACTCTCCCACCCACACCTCTAGACTGGTTTTGAGTAGATGACTGCACCTTTCTAAACTTGTGCTCTGTTAACTATTGCTCTCAACTTCAACTGATTAGTAAAAGGTGAGATACATCATGAATTTAGAGGTGCTTTAAAGCTGTCATGTCTCCCCCTGTTAAACTTTGAGTTCTTGGTACTCTTATTTTCCTCAGCATCTCCAGTGTCTACCCACCAGGGTAGGAGTCATGCCAGGTACCTATAGTGCTATTGCTCTTCTGCACATAATCACCATTCCTGTGAGTCCTGAAACTGCTGGAGACATCTTAATGTTCCCGGAATTCTCTCATCATTTTAAAGTGTCCATGTTCCATTTGTTGAATGGGCTGTGCTGATCATGAAACTTTTTTCATGTTTGAGATGATAACAGGTAACTTATTGTTCACTCTGCCATTCCTATCATTCCACACCGATGGGCTGATGAGGGATCATTTATTTTCAGGGCTCAATTAGAAGCAGTCTAGCAGGCCAGGAAAAAGCATTTACTCTTGAGAGAGATTCTCTGGGACAACTGGTGGGAGAGTGAAAAGAACAAAGTTGGAAGCAGTAGTTAGTTTTTACTATTCACTCTGAAGTTACCCAAATTAGCTGGGTGGGTGAATATTTAATGTCACCACATCACATATGTAATTTGTACTGTCTGCTTTTAATCTTCACGCCAGTTTTATAATTTTAATAAAATTTTAATTAAAAATAAATGAACTGAACACTTCAACAGAACATTTTAAATGCAGACTATCAGTCTGGAAGCCCATGCTCAGTTGGAGATAAACAAAACTAAGATATTCTAAAAATACATAGCTGAGATATTTCTCCCTTTCTGCTTAGAAAGCATGGTTTTTCAGAGACCAAGGTATCCTAAAAATACTACAAGCAGGCCCCAACTCCCAAGCAGACAATCCAGACTCACCCTTTTTGATTCAGTGCCTTGAGCGTACAGACTAGGATGCTCCCATCTCTCTTGGGTCATTACTCTCCCAGTGTTTACCTCCTTACTGTAATTTCTTTCTGTCCTAGCAGCCCTGTGAGGGAGCTGACTCAGACTTGTACTTTTCCTGGGTATCTACTAAATGCCCAAATCATATGCCCCTATTTGGCCAAACTCATAATAATATATAAATAAGTAATGCTGCATTTACATTTTAAAATGCTGTTTTTTTAATATGTGTAATGGAATTTCAAACAGTATTATAAAGTACATAATTTAAATAGTGTGGGTAGAAATATTTCTGGACTCATGGCCGAATTTTTTAGATTTTCTAGGGGGAAGTTTTGGTTTTGAAAAGGTCATGACATTGTCCATAGAATATTTTAGTATTTGTTTGAAACACAAAACCATTCAGCCACAATATATGCCATAGTCTTTAACAATTGCATTTTAATATTACACTATTATAAGTTATATAAAATATATAACTATATTTTTATAGTTTTAGTCTATAGTTTTAGAGAAAGCAACACTTATAACTTCAGAATCTCATTGACTGTGGGGTTGGGATTTATGTATGTAT
Organism: Macaca thibetana thibetana; assembly: GCF_024542745.1. Taxonomy (NCBI): domain Eukaryota; kingdom Metazoa; phylum Chordata; class Mammalia; order Primates; family Cercopithecidae; genus Macaca; species Macaca thibetana. The sequence goes on from NC_065588.1 coordinate 54,903,765, forward strand.
ATATGTGTTTATTTATTTATTATACTTTAAGTTCTGGGATACATGTGCAGAAGGTGCAGGTTTGTTACATAGGTGTGGGATGTGCCATGGTGGTTTACTGCACCCATCAACCTGTCATCTACATTAGTTATTTCTCCTAATGCTATCCCTCCCCTAGCCCCCCACCCCTCAACTGGCCCCGGTGTGTGATGTTCCCCTCCCTGCATCCATGTATTCTCATTGTTCAACTTCCACTTTTGAGTGAGAACATGTGGTGTTTGGTTTTCTGTTCCTGTGTTAGTTTGCTGAGAATGATGGTTTCCAGCTTCATCCATGTCCCTGCAAAAAACATGAGCTCATCCTTTTTTATGGCTGCATAGTATTCCCTGGTGTATATGTGCCACATTTTCTTTATCCAGTCTGTCATTGATAGCCATTTGGGTTGGTTTCAAGTCTTTGCTATTGTGAATAGTGCTTTATTAATAGTCCGTTTATCCATTATATCTCTGCATTCTGATTCTATTAAAATTGTTGAGCACTAAGAAACAAAGACCACCAAATCAGTGTCCAAAACAATGCCAAATTTATTGCTGGCCTGGCAAGGAAAAGCTCTGACAGTCAGCTACAAGGTTAGTGGGTCTCTCCAAGCAGAAATTAAAAGGGTATAAAAGGCGGGATCACACCAAATACATCAGACAGAAATTTGAGTTCAGGGCTATGGTTGCCCAACATGGTAGAGATGCCACTTCTTGATGACTTGACCTTCAGATTACCAGGGCTAATCCTGAGAGACTTGATTCCCAACCAGTTCAGGATGAGTTATGCGAGATTCCAGTGGGTCTAGGGTCATCAGGTATGCTCACATGCTCTTATTTGAAGCTTAGTATGGTTGCTTTTTCCTTTTTCTTAATGAAATAGATAATGTATTTTGGGAGGCTGAGGTGGGCTGATCACCTGAGGTCAGGAGTTTGAGACCAGCCTGGCCAACATGGTGAAACCCTGTCTCTACTAAAAATACAAAAAATTAGCTGGGTATGGTGCACGTGCTTATAGTTCTAGCTACTCAGGAGGCTGAGGCAGGAGAATCGCTTGAACCTGGGAGGGGGAGGTTGCAGTAAGCCAAGATTGCACTATTGTACTCTAGCCTGGGAGATAGAGCGAGACTCCATCTAAAAAATAAATAAATAAATAAAAAGAAGAAGAAGAAGACATTATGATAGTAGACACTAAAACTGGAGTTTTTAGGCATTGGGTTAGACAGTATTAGAGTGGTGTTCTCTTTCACTTACTCATTTATTTACTCATTCATTCCTTTTTTGCAAGTATTTGTGGAGTCCCTATTATGTGACTAACACTGCTATATGCTAGGGATAACAAATATAACCCAGATGTCACATAAGATGAGATTTCCTTCACACAAACTCTGAGAAACTAATGTCTTCTCTAGGGTTTACAGCTGCGAACTCAGAACTGAAACCTGTAGCTTAACCGTCTCTAATTGCATGAATTTACTATTATACTCAAAACTCTGTATTAACCTGACTTTATTTTTCCAGGGAATTCTTTCTCAGGAGGATGTCTGTCTCATGAACTTTCCGAAGTCTATTTATTCCAACAGTAGACTAGCCAAGTAGCCTACATCAAGGCACATATCTTCCTTCTCAGAACAATAAATTATTCAACTGGGCTTCTCAAGGGACTGTTTTTCAAGGCTTCCTTCAAATCCCCCCCCTTTTTTTTTTCATTGTGTCTGCTAATGCTGAACTATTATGTAACAAACTCTGTCCTATTCTAATCAGGTGCCTACATTGAAATACCCACCTTAAACTACACTCTTATAAGTATTTTTCTCTATTTTTTATTTTTTTGTATTCTATCATGCAAGTTGCTACTATGGTTCTGTCAAGTTAGTGATCTCCCTTATTACAAGGGTAATACACTAGATTTGCTTAATCTGTGTCTTTTGGTGGAATTTTTGGAGAGTTAGCAATCTACAGAGATTACATTCTCAGGGTCACTCTGGCTTCAGTCCCTTGATTTTACTGAGTTTTTGTGTATTGTCATCTACTCCCTTCTCTTGTCTCTGTTCTATGTTGACCAAGACATAAAACTAACTCCCTTTCTTGTTTTTTAAACTCCCTAATCCCCAGCAACAACCACAACAAAGTCCAATCTCACGAAGCATTTGCATGTCAAACAAAATTTAAAAATGTAGTAACCTAGGTAAGGGTTCATATAGATTAGCAATAACAACTTACATTTGAATATTAGGTATCCTTGTTCTTGTGAGTCCTTCAACCTCCCCACTCTCTAGACCGGTCTTACTCAGAGTGTGGTATTATCAGTACATCACAAAGTTAGTACTTCACAAAGTTAGAAATTGAGAATAAGCATTTACAAGCATTTGATCAGTGATGATTAGAAATTAAACAACAACCTCCCCCCAAACAAACAACAAAAACCTGGTTCTTCACCACAGATAATTTGAGAGCCGTTCACCAAACTCTCAAGTTTTCAATTTGGTGCAAACTCCATCCTTTAGCACCCCAAGGAAACGCAATCTTCCTCACTGTATTATACAAAGCAACTAAGATTTTCTACTCCTCTGAGTACACCTCTGAATATGTGGAAATACATACTTAAAGCATTCTGCTAAACAATGGCATGTGGGAACTCCAGTTCCCACCATGTTGCAGAACAAAAGAATTGGAAGAGGACTTGCAATCTCAGTCTTTTCTTATCTCTCCCTTATTAAAGTCTCTGGGAGGGTAAAAGAGCACATCAAATGTCATCTTTGCTTAATAGAATAATGGAATTTTTCCTAATGGGTAGAATATGGCACAATCAACTTTGTCCTTAAATAATATTTTTTGTCCTATTACTTCATAACGAGTTAGATACTGTCCCTGACCTGAAAGAACTCCTTATCATTTGAGAAGAAGTCACCATGTAAATACATCAGGGCAACACTGCAGGGTAAGTGCAGAGAGACAGAGAGTTCCCAATAGTCAGAGGAACCCTGAAGGTAGAGGGCATAGTGTGCCTGGGGATTTTGGGGATCTGTTGATTTCTACCACTGAATATATGTTGAATGAATGAAATATAGTGGGTAAAATTTAGAGCATGGATAAGTCATGACATTTACAGTAAGAATTGTTCTATTTCCCCTCTAGATAGTTGTAATCTACCCTTCAGTGGTGTTAATACACAGTAGAGTTAATACTGAGAATGAAGTGATAATAGGAGGTTTGTGGTTACATAAACTAAACAGCATTTAATTGAATTTCTAACAGATGGAGAACAATTAAATCATTTATAATCTTTTCACAATGAGTTAACTCAGAGATAAACCTGAAATGATCAAATAGTTTTATCCAGTCTTCTGCTACAGATTTAATATTTTCATCTGCATCAACTCTGTTATTTCCTGGCTCAATTTAATGACTAACATGGCATAAATGCAACAATTTCTTGATTATTAAAATTCTATTTGCAGCAGATTATAAATGGAGTCTATTTTAAAGTCATTACTAAATACATATCCTGTAATAATAAACTAACATTGAACAACCATCTTACAAAATCTTGATGATAAGCTTATTAGAGAATTTTAATTCAAAACATTACCACAAAAATAAACAGACCCAACTACCAATTTTTTCTCATTAAAAGAACTTTTCAATGTTAAATAATACATCAAATAACTCACTTTTCCGATAACAATCTGTGGCATTTCCTCCTAAATCTCACAAGCAAAGCGGGCACCTACAAAAAGAACAACCAAGAGAGCTAACCATAGTGGTCCTGAAACGGTTTAGCCAGGGTGTCAGTTAAGACTATCAACATCTTCCCAATGTCCAACGGCAGGGAAGACCCTTATCTCTGTTTCTGAATAGTAGCCCTCATTTCTGAGGGTAAATGTGAAACATCTGACCATGAGTCGGTATCTTCAAACTATTTCCAGGAAAAACTGACCCTTAGAAGAAACATATAGGGAGTCATATCCATTGGCACCAGTATTCACAATCACACATTAAAATATTCATTTGTAAAATTATTGATTTTATTGTAGAAAGATCAAGAACCCAGAGAAGCAAAAACAAAACAAAAACACCCCAAATCAATTATATCACTATTCAGAAATGGCCACAGTCAATATTTTGGTATGTAGCCTTTCTAACCTATTTATAATCTCTGTGTTTATAACATACTGTATATGTAAATAACAAGAAAAGAATGTTGATATTTAGACATACTGTCCTGTAATGTGTCTCTTTTTCACTTGGCAAAATATTAACTTATTTTGAGGGGACTGAAAATGCTGTATTATTACTGGTGGAATTTGATCGAAAAATATACCTTGATCCTACAGTCAAAAAAGCTACTTATTAATTTTTTTTTTCCCTGAAGTAAATTGTCCCAAGGGTTTAGACCACATCTCACATAAAGGAGAAAAAAAGCTTATCATGGGGTTGTCGTTTAATCAACATGTCTCAGCATCACGATTTTACATCCTTATATCATTTGGGGATTATTTCAGTGAAAAATGTTTGATATCAAGAAACAGAGACTTGGCCAGCATCTGTAATCTCAGCACTTTGGGAGGCCAAGGCAGGCAGATCACCTGAAGTCAGGAGTTCGAGACCATCTTGGTAACATGGTGAAACCCTGTCTTACTAAAAATTCAAAAATTAGCTGGGCATGGTGGCAGGCACCTGTAATCTTAGCTACTCAGGAGGCTGAGGCAGAAGAATCGTTTGAACCCAGGAGGCGGAGGTTGCAGTGAGCTAAGATCACGCGTTGCACTTCAGCCTGGGCTACAAGAGTGAGACTTTGTCTCAAAAAGAAAAGAAAAGAAAAGAAACAGAGACACATTTGAGGTTTCTCAATGAAAAGGTATTGTATTGTAATAACATATGTGGCTGGAACTGGAACTAGAAAGCTACTGGAGTCTGCGGCAGCACTAGGTGAGGAGAGCTGCTTCTCTTTGCGCATCTGTCTCATTCCCTTGTTTCGACTAACAGTTTTCCTTTTCTTCATAATTCCTGATTCTCATATATGGTATGTGATGGCTTTCCCTGTGTCTATTAATACATCATGATAATCCTTAATATATCCTTTTGGCTCCTGTCTCTGTAACCAACAGCTCTCATCTCTTGGTTTCTCCATTCCTCATTCCCAAGAAAACAATCCTGTTGTTCCTGCTCATTGTTTTACAACTGGCCAGTCAGCCCTCTATCTAGAGTCTATGGATTACTCACTTTTAGGGTAGTTCAATTCTTGGTCCATTCAATTCTGACAGGATGAGGTCAGGATTACCTGGTAAAAAAGTGGGCCTTGCTTTCAGGAATGATTATGGGTAGATAGAAGGGAGCATGTCAAGGCATGCAATAATCAACACTTGTACAAATATCCTTGAAGTTGTCTGATAAATTTCCAGAAATAAAATTTCTGATTCAAAAAGTATACACATTTGAAAAGTTTTGATGTGTATTGCCAAATTCATCCCTAGCAACATGGTATTAATTTACATCCTTACCAGCAGAATCAACATCACCTTTCCCTGCTCCTGTATCAACATTGCATATTTTACTGCCACCATTTCAATCCCATAATTGTTCTTTTTGATCATTCAAGAGATAAATTTGTAGGTAGGTAGTTACAAGGCATAGCCTAAATTTTCTTTTACTAGTGTCAGCCACTCCCTTTAAAATGGAAAAGAGGCTGGGCGCGGTGGCTCACGCCTGTAATCCCATCACTTTGGGAGGCTGAGGCCAGCAGATCAGGAGGTCAGGAGTTCAAGACCAGCCTGGCCAATATGGTGAAACTCCATCTCTACTAAAAATACAAAAAAATTGGCTGGGCGTGGTGGTACGCGCCTGTAGTTCCAGCTATTTGGGAGGCTGAGGCCGAAGAGTTGTTTGAACTGGGGAGGAGGAGGTTGCATTGAGCCGAGGTCACACCACTGCACTCCAGCCTGGGTAACAGAGTGAGACTCTGTCTCAAAAAACAAAACAAAACAAAAACAAAACAAAACAAAAAAAAAAGAAAAGAAAGGAAACTAACCTTTTTTGGGATTACTAAGGAATGCATTTCTGTCTTCACTAATGAAACAGGGACTCATTTATATGTTGATGGACCAGTTTGTTTTTTTTCTTCTGTGATATATTTGTTCATATCTTGTTTCTAATGACTTGTTATAATAGTATTTTTCCAATTGATTCATAATTCTGCCTGGTTTGTGTTTTGGAAAGCAGATTGATAACTGCTTTAAAAGTTAGGTTGCAAATGCACATACCTTCAACAGCAATTCTACTCTGAGGTGTGTACCTCAGAGTGTGTAACTGGAGGTGTGCATATTTATGTTCACAAGTGGCATTTTTTTTTAAACAGCAACAAAGTAGAAATGATCCAAATGTCTATCAAGAAAAAAAATGTACTTTAAAAGAGTCTGACATTATTCAGTGGAGTACTAGACAGCAGTGAAAATAAATGAATTGCAACTATGTCTTATAGCTATGTAGTTGTGCAACAAACCACACCAAAATTTAGTGACTGAAAGCCACCCATTATTTTCCTAGTATTCTTTGGGTGGGCTGGGCTGTTCATCTGCTGTTTTGTCTGGGCTCACTCATGAGGCTACAGGTGGCTGTCAGATCAGCAGTCACTGAACTCAGTTGCCATAGCTGGTATGGCTGGACCTCTGTTCCCACATGCCTAGATTTCTTCACAGCATAGTGGCCTTAGGGTAAGGTTAAGGTGATGAAAGCAGAAGGTACAAGCCCTGAAAGTTGTACCATGTCACTTCTGCTGCATTCTATTAGTCAAACAAGTCATGAGACCACCCCAACTTCAGGGGATGGGGAAATGGGCTTCATCTTTGGATGGGAGGCCATAACAACCTGACATAGCAAATGTGAATGGTCCAAAGAAGCCATGATTCATTGGGGACCATCATTTTAACAATGCATTATAACAATCTGAGTATTTTATAATCATACTGATCTTAGTCTCATCTCTGTTCATATTTTTGTTAACCACCAAATATAGCTGTCCCAAAATTTGAGGGATTTTTAATATGAAATCTCTGACTTTTAGGAGGGTGCTTCCCATTAATTTCCTAGATGCTGATGCTCTGAGAAAATTAACATAATCTGTACTTTTTATCTGCCTGACTTGTTTTCTAAGATCTCAGTTTCTCTGTGGTGGTTAATTTTATGTGTCAATTTGACTTGGCTATGGTACCCAGATATTTGGTCAAACACTTCTGAATGTTGCTGTGGAGATATAATACGAGATTAACATTTATATCAGTAGACTTTGAGTAAAGCAGATTACTCTCTATAATGTGGGTAAGCCTCATTCAACCACTTAAGGCCTTAAGAAAAGAAAACAAAAAAACAAAACAACAATGACAACAAAAAAAACCCTGACCTCACCAAAAGACAGAATTCTTCCAGGAAACTATCTTTGAACTCAAACTGCAGCTTAACGCTTCCCTGGGTCTTCAGAGTACTGGTGCACCCTGCAGATTTTGGACTTGATAGCTTCCATAATCTATTGTGCCAATTTATTCTCTCTCTTTTTCTCTGTCTCTGTCTCTGTGTGCGTACACACACACACACACACACACACACACACACACACACACACCCTATTCCTATTGGTTCTGTTTCTCTGAAGAACTCTGGCTAATACATTCCCCTTAGATAAACTACTTTCTTCCTCTAGTTTAATCTACTTGTTTTCTTTATTCTGTTTCCATTCCTTCCTTGCTCCTGTTCTGATAGTATGAGTAATGCACGTTTTCCAACCCTTCCAGTTCCCTCTTGTTTCTTTCAGCAAATTTGATTTTTACAGGCAGTTTCTAGGCACATGCCCATTTAATTTCCTTTTTGGCCTTTGGGCCTATAATAATTATATGAGGTTGTTTCTTTCTTTATAGCAACCACAGAAGACAGCCTATTCTTTTTATAATAAGAGATCTCATTCTTTTTATTTGTTTATTAATAAATTGACCATTTTATATGGGGCAAGCCACAGTCTGAATCTTGAATTAGAAATACATCATCAGAGATTGTGTAATTATCAAATCCAGAGCCACTCTGAGACCACGCAGGGATAATTTGAACAACTAATCAATCTTAATCCACCTATCCAGATGTGGCACCAACAATTTTAGGGTAGAAATTCACTAGAGCTTTTTCTCTTGAGTGTCTTTGCAGTTTGAAGTCGTAGCTGAGAAATATAGTAAACCAACAAAAAATGTCACTGAACCTTAACCTATATCATGATGAGCCTTCACTGAATCATTTACAACCCTGTTCCCCCTTTCTCTTGTTTTGTTCTCCTAAAGGTTAAACATCTAAAACTCACTTTAAAAAATTCCCTTTTGTCTGAGGATAGCAATGTGACACAATTCTGGCAAATAAAATGAATGCAAACATTTGTTAAAAAGTGCTTAGTTTCCTGAATTATCTGATAAGATCTCATGAGGAGGTCTGCCTGGAAAGTGGATGCAGTCCTAGAGATGAAGCAACTAATAGTATGATCATGAGGGAAAAAAGCAAATTCTGAGGTTGCTGTGGCAGAAAGATTGAATGAACTTGAGTCTTTAGCTATATTGTTGAGCCTAGGACTTCCTACCATCATATTTTTTGTTATTTTGCAAAAACAAGAGTTTCCTAGTCAAGACACTTTGATTTGCGTTTTCTATGGCATACAGTCTAATAAAATTTTAGCTGATATAAAAGGTGCTTCAGAATCTAGTAAAACAGACAAAGGAACAAAATAACAATCTAAACCAAACCTTTCAGTGGTATTCTTAACATTTAAATTTTTGAATCCCTTTTGATTATTCATTTACAAGGTTTCATGTCTATTATCTCTTTTGATCTTTGTAATAGTCCTGGGAAGAAAAATAGATTTTATTATCTTTAGTATACAGATGAGGAATACGAGGTCAGGAAAATAATGTTTTATAATTTTTTTATCCTGGAGGAGACCACAACGCTGGCTTCTCCACAATTTATTTCACTACAGCCCCTGGCACATGGTAGATGTTCAATAAATAAATGAATAAATGGTGCATATAAAACATGTGTTCAGAACTTTGCATACATTTTGTTAAATAAATGGAAGTTAATAACAATAATAACAACATGTTAGTTTCTTGCCTTAGCAGCTATAGAATCCTGTGAATTTAGATTTTCTTTGGTATAGACCTAAAGTTAACCTCTCATACAGAAATGGTAATACAAAGACATCCTGCCCTGGGCCAATGGCTCATGTCTGTAATCTCAGTGCTTTTGGAGGCCGAGAAGGAAGAATCACTTGAGGCCAGAAGTTTGAGATCAGCCTGGCCAACATAGCAAGACCCCATCTTTATTGAAATAATAGCCTTAGCTACTCTGGAGACTGAGGCAGGAGGATCCCTTGAGCCCCAGGAGTTGTAGGTTACAGTGAGTCATGTTCACACCGCTGCCCTCCAGCAGCCTAGGTGACAGAGCAAGACCCTGTTTCTTACAAAAATTAATTGACTAAATAAAAGACATCCTTTGCTGAGTAGTAAGAGACATGAATTTATTCATTATTCTAAAAGAGTAGCAAACGAATGCATAAAACTTGTATAAAAAATGTTAAAGATGGTTTTCTTTAAGATCACTAATGAAAAGTGTTTATTTCATTAATTTAATAACCCTCTTAAGTGTTTCAGAAATGATTGTTAGAATATAGAACGGAAGTGACTATAGCTGACTTGGCTCAGCTGATGGGAGTTCTGTGTTACATGACAAAGATTCTGGATGTGATTTTTTTTGTAGTAATGCCTCTTGTAAGCAACTATCACTTATTGTGTAAACCACTCTGCATATGCGATTTTATAAACAAGTTATACTAATTCCATAAGGTAACTGTTGATATACTCTTTTGATAGATAAGGAAACTTAGAGAACATGATGACAGGAACAACTTCTGCTCTGACCAAGTGATCACCAGGGTAATAGAAAGAGGAAATTGGCTCAGTGAGAATTCACCCCGATCCTGTAGAAGTAGTTCATGTGTCAGCTCTCTCTGCAGCTGTGGTGTCTCAGCGCAGAAAACATGAGGCTCTTGTAGCATCTGCCAGAAAAAGTATGGATCACAGAACAGATCATGTGCAAACTCAGTTCATACACTGAAAGCATTCAGAAGACATTGTAACAATTTCAACCACAGAACAAGTGTGCAGGTATTTCAGTCAAATTCCTCTACTAGTTGGCATTCAAAACTGTGACTTTGCCCTTAACTTCAGCTACATCTTAAATGGTAAAGAACCAGGAAATAATGCAATTACTTAGGAAAATCTAACTAATAAATTACACAGGAAATTGTAAATCTATAGCCTTCCCTCCAGAGTTTTCCTTAATATCACCACCACCACCTAACATTTGTATAATGTTTTATAATAGACCTTGTAACTTTTTCATGAGAAGGTGGATATATAATGGGAAAAAACATAAATAAAATATTGGGACTGACACAGATCTAGGTTCCAAATATAGCTCTTCCTTGATTTGCTGAGTTATTTCAGGTTAATCAGTTAAGTTATAGATTTTCTTCTCCATAAAATAATACTCATACAAGTAATACAATATTTCATTCAGCTGTTAGGATGCCAAAAACAGATGTCATGTGGGCAAACCTTTTGTAAGTTATAAAATGTACCAAATTGTTCATGATTATCATTTTATTTTAACCTCACAGCAACTCTGTAAGTCAGTTAGGATTTCTAGCCTAGCAGTACTCAGCCACACAGCTGTAACAAATCCATTCACATACTCAGGGGAATAAGGATATAAATAGTGCCAGAGGCACTCACACGATACAGAAACTCTCAGTCATGATAGCACAGACTCATATGATTATAGTACCATGACATGGCCAGTGACAGTGACATGGCTAGTGACGGTGACATGGACAACTCTTTCTCGAAATTGGCACAGCACCCCGTTCACATTGTCACAGATAAGACGCATATATGTACTTGTTTTACAAGTGAGGGAATTAAGAGTTAGATAATTCAAATGGTTCACCTAAGGCCATCATAAATGTAAGATCCAGGATACGAGAGAAGGGCTTCTACTCCAAAGAACTGAGCATTTATTGCATCACCAGCCCAGTTTCAGCAAAGGGACATCACAAATCCCAATACCCACCACTGTTCTCTTGCATTACGTACCCATGCTTTTTGTTGACCGGCAGTTACAATGTAAGCTTTTGCCATAGGTACTCTACTCTCTGAAATACTTTGGACAGCAGAGTCTGATAATTATAAAACGTCAAAACTTAGAGGAGATCTTTATAACTCCCTTTTAGAGAAGAACTCAGAGGGGTTAAGTAACTTTCCCCAGGCTGCACAGCTGGGCTGTGTCAGAGACAGGCCAGATCTAAGTTTTGGACACAGCACCTGAATTCCTTTTATTCCCTCTCGCAACTGTGAACCATCCTTAGAATATCAACTGAGGTGCACAATGTGGTGGCCATGCCCTTGAGGGCATGACGGGGGAGGGGGGAGTTGATACCTCTACAGCATGCTTCACACACTGAATGACAGGTAGAAAAAAAGGACCATTATTTAGACCCCAGGGGCATGACATAAGTGTCCACCATGAAGTATTGGTTTGGCTTTCCTGTAATAATGAGAGAAGAAATAAAAAGAGCCAAGAGGAAAACCCATTTTGTTGCCAAGCTAATAACTCACATCATCCAACATATAAACGATTAATGCGATATTTAAAAGAGAAGTTGTAGCCTTGCATGAGGTGATCTATTGGCTAAATAGTTTCCGTGACATTTTGAAAAAGCAAAAAATAGTAATTGTCATACAAGAGGTTTTTAATGGGAGCCCAGAAGGCAGCAGGCAAACCCAGAGAGAAAAGCAACATTAGCAAGCTCAACACTTGTTACTTAGCAAGATGGACCAGGACATTTTATTTCCTTCTGCTGTGTCCTCAGATCCAAACTCACTTCCTTAGACTCACTTCAGATTTTAGGTGTGGCTCATGTAAGAGGTTACTGTGTGTCCAACGTAGCTGAGCCACTTCAGAACACTCACCCTTCTGAGAAGATCCTGACTTTCCAGTTGGTCTCTTTAACTTAGAGTTACACGCATGGTGCTCTTATCCGGGCAAAATTCAACAGGCCACTTTCCCTTCCCTTCAAGAGGAAAGAGAAAGGCGAGGACATGGCCAAAAGGAGAGAGCGATGTTTATCATTAGGACACAGGATGATGGCAGCAAGGAGAAGAAGCTTACTCTCAGGTAGGATGTTGTTGAGGGAAGGGCATGTGTGGAGGAGAAGGTGAGCTGAGGTCCTGACACAAGGGTAACTATGTGTGTGCAAAAGGCAGCTAGAGCAAATAAATGACTGCTTTCATTGGGAAAGTGTTATTTTTAACATCCTAGAACTTTAGACTGAAACGGAACACAAATCCTGCATTTCATGGGGCAGGAAATCAAGGTCTGGGGAAGAGATAACTTACCCAGATTCTGGGTGGTTGGGGCAGACCATGGGAGTCTAGATGTCTTGCCTCTCCGCCCAGGGCTTTTATACAACTCCGTACAAAGATATGTGAGTTATTAAGGGAAGAAATTTTTATCTTCATTTAATCTCTTCTGCCTCCCTTCCCTCTTTTCTGCTTCTTATTTATTTATTTATATATTTTTGTGCGTTCTGGGATACATGCGCAGGATATGCAGGTTTGCTGCATAGGTAAACACGTGCCATGGTGATTTGCTGTACCCATCAATCCATTACCGAGTTATTAAGCCCAGTATTCATTAGCTGTTTATCCTGATGCTCTTCCTACCCCCACCCACCAACAGGCCCCAGTGTGTGTTGTTCTCCCTGCATCTATGTGTTCACGTTGTTGTTGAGCTACCTCTTATAAGTGATAACATGCAGTGTTTGGTTTTCTGCTCCTGCATTAGTTTGCTGAGGATAATGTTTCCAGCTCCATCTATGTACCTGCAAAGGACATGATCTCATTATTTTTAAAGGCTGTATAGTATTCCATATATATGGTATGTATGTACCATATTTTCTTTATCCAGTCTATAATTGGTAGGCATTTGGGCTGACTCCATGTCTTTGCTATTGTGAATATTACTGCAATGAACATATATGTGCATGTATGTTTATAATAGAATGATTTATATTCCTTTGTGTATATACCCAGTAGTGGGATTGCTGGGTCAAATGGTGTTTCTAGTTCTAGGTCTTTGAGGAATCACCACATTATCTTCCACAATGACTGAACTAATTTACATTCCCACCAACAGTGTAAAGCATTCCTATTCCTCTGCAGCCTTGCCAGCATCTGTTGTTTCTTGATTTTGAAATAATTGCCATTCTGACTAATATGAGATGGTATCTCATTGTGATTTTGATTTGCATTTTTCTAATTATCAGTGATGCTGAGCTTTTTTTCAATGTTTGTTGGCTGTATAAATGTCGTCTTTTTTTTTTTTTTGAGATGGAATCTTGCTCTGTTGCCCAAGCTGGAGTACAGTGGTGCAATCTCGGCTCACTGAAACCTCCGCCTCCCGGGTTCAAGCAATCCTCCTGCCTCAGCCTCTCGAGTAGCTGGGACTACAGGCACATTCCACCATGCCCAGCTAATTTTTGTATTTTTAGTACAGACGGGGTTTCACCATGTTGGCCAGGATGGTCTCAATCTCTTGACCTCGCGATCCACCTGCCTTGGCCTCCTAGAATGCTGGGATAACAGATGGTAAATGTCTTCTTTTGAGAAGTGTGTGTTCATGTCCTTTGCCCACTTTTTTATAGGGTTTTTTTTTCTTGTAAATATGTTTAAGTTCCTTGTAGGTTTTGGATATTAGACCTTTTGTCAGATGGATAGATCACAAAAATTTTCTCCCATTGTGGAGATTGTTCATTCTCTCTGATAATAGTTTCTTTTGCTGTGCAGAAGCTCTTTAGTTTAATTTGATCCCATTTGTGAATTTTTGCTCTTATTGCAATTGCTTTTGACATTTTTGTCATGAAATCTTTGCCCTTGTCTATGTACTGAATGATATTGCCTAGATTTTCTCCTAGGGTATTTATAGTTTTGCATTTTACATTTAAGTCTTTGACCCATCTTGAGTTAATTTTTGTATAAGGTGTAAGGAAGGAGTCCAGTTTCAAATTTCTGCATATGGCTAGCCAGTTCTTCCAGCCTCTTTTATTTATTCAATATTTGTTGAGCATCTGCTATGTGCCAGGTCCGGTTCTAAGACCCAGAGAAATGTGCTTGATGCAAAACTGTTTTGTTTTTACTCTTCACCTTCATATTCCCAGTACCTATCATCTGATAACTGCCTGTAAAGGCTGATTGAAAAATAAGGCTCATATGCAAGAATGGAAAAGTTAATCATTTCTTTGGAATTAGCCAATAAAATTTTGGCCAGACCAAGTGAAGTTCTTCTGGACACAAAATTGGATTGAACTAAATTACTGTAGGTAATCTGCCTTCAAAGTAATACAGACAGTAACACTATATTTACCATTCTGAGAAAATCTGACTATGTAAATCTGGAGAAAATGATTTACTTTTCTAAAGTTTTTAAAGATGTAGTATTACAGCTTGGTAAAATATCCGTGTTTCTAATAGGGTTTAAAGGAGGGAATTGGTTGTTGAACATATTTTAACTAAACTAGTGTCACAATAAGAAAGGCAACTGGTTTACAACTTTGAAACCATTTAACCCACAATAATAGATGACGCTTGCTGTATTTATCCTGTAACTCCACAGTACAGAGGCTTTTAACAAGAAAAGGCACAGAGTCTGCCTAAAATTTCAGGACAGATGACTCAATGGAGATCAATTCATAATTTGAAGTAGGGCAACATGATCACCAGCAGTATCCACAGCCAAGGTGTGGATGACTTTGGTTTGGAAATGTCTCACTCGAATATACAATGTAAACCCAAGGCATGCTTGCCAGCACTATTTTCATATTTAAGATTTATATAATGTTGGCATTTTTAGAAGAATATGATATTTGATTCTTCAAGTTACTAATCATTTGAATACTCTTTACTGCCTCCCAGTGCCATCACACCTGGCTTTTCCATTTTCTGTCTTAAGTTAGCAGGAAGTTTTTACCATTCTCATCAGAGACACATTTCCCAGTACTAATCTTAACTTTGATGAAAAACCACGTGTTGAAATGAATAACCAAAGATCTTTCTCACTGAATCAGGCTCGGTTTAAATAAGTTGGTTAAAGCAATTTAATTGGGGAAAAATAATCCAGACAACAACTGGCAAAAATAATAGGTTAAAAGTAAACACTCTAACTCATATGCTGATTTTCTCCCTACCTATCAACAATATTGATTTTTTATAGTTGATGTTTTGTGACACTTTGTGCATCTTTAAGTAATTTTGTATATTTTTAGATTGAAAATATTTTCATGTTCTCATATTTTGCTGCTAATTCATTTCCCAGCAATTATGCCTACTTTGCAGTATTTCCCAAAATGTAGAAAAAAACCTAAATGTAAAACTGGTTAAACAAAATTATGGCTTGTCAATAAAATGGAAAAGTATGTTTCAGCTGTAATCCCAGCACTTTGGGAGGCTGAGGCGGGCAGATCACGAGGTCTGGAGATTGAGACCATCCTGGCCAACATGGTGAAACCCCATCTCTACTGAAAATACAAAAATCAGCTGGGTGTGGTGGTGTATGCCTGTAATCCCAACTACTTGAGAAGCTGAAGCAGGACAACAGCTTGAACCAGGGAGTTGGAGGTTGCAGTGAGCTGCGATTGCGCCACTGCACTCCGGTGTGGCAACAGAGCGAGAGTCTGTCTCAGGAAAAAAAAAAAAAAAAAAAAAGTATCTTTCAGAAATACATAAATACATCTCTTGCCATGAAATATGCATAAGATGTTGTCAGGCTTAACAAGCAGGTTGCAAAGTAGTTTTTACACTTGATTCTATTGAGAATAGCATATGAGTGTTATGCATATAACACATAACATATAACTTAGAGAAGGATCTATAAGAATTAGTAAGGAATTAATGATATAGTCTTCCAGCATTATGGATGTATCTGTTCTTCTACTTGTCTGTATTTCTGATTTTCTTAAAATGAACAATAATTGTTTTGTAATGACAAAATAAAAAATAAATATTTAAAAAGTTGAAAGAAAAGCATACATTTTTAGAGATTTTTTCTTCTTTAAAATTTCTATTTTTCAAGCAATTTTGTATGTTTTGTTTAATTGCTTGTATTTTCAAAACTTGAAAATTATTTTTTAAAATCAGTTTATATTTAATAATTTCTCTGCACTGAGTAAATGGTATTAACTGGGGTATGGTAATTTTACTGGTAATGGGAATTTAGTTTGCTTCCAACATTTATTTTTCTAAAAAATTACACATGATTCAGAAGAGACATAAAATAAATGAGAACATTTTTAAAGCAAAAAACCTAGGGAAAATTTCTGAGAAAGTGGGCAATTAAAGAACATATAAAAATTTGTCAGGACTTCCCCATAGCGTACCAAAAGTAACAGCAAAACAGTGATTCAGAAGATTCACTTTCAACCAAATGGTTGCTTTGGCCAATTTATTTTCAACCAGTCTGTTTTCATCTACTTCCATCTGAGCATTCATCATCCACATAGGGTAGAATACTACTTCATCATCCACATAGGGTAGAATACTCCACAGCTGAGGGACATCTCATCTACTCACTGTGTTGCTTGGCTCTATGAGACCCATTGACTGGGAATACCCTAGCAAATGCTTAAACCTCTACATAAACATAAATACCAAAAGAAGCATTGATAAAGTCCACGACTGACATAAATCTTTAAAGGTATGCCGGGAAAGTCTGAAACGTAGTATTCGAGATGGACCCTGACTTTATGTAAGAGAGAGATATTTATGAACACATAAACTGTACAACTAGCTGGACTCCACACATACTAGCTTTGGACATGTGGCTCAATCTCTCTGAGCTTATTTTCTTACTAGCAATATGAAGGCAATAATTTACAGAGCTCATAGAGTTGTGGGGACTAAATGATGTGTGGCAGGCAGAATAATGGCCCCTAAAGATGTTCACATCTTACTCCCTGGAAACTGTGAATGTATGATATGGTATGATATGATATGATATGGTATGCCAAGAGGAAATTTATGTTGCAGCTAGAATTAAAGTTGCTAACCAGCTGACATTGAGATAAAGGGATTAAGCTAGATTACCTGGGTGGGTGCAATGTAATCATGAGGGACCTTAAATGGGGAAGAAGAGAAGAGTCAATAAGAGTGTCTAATGTGAGAAAGACTTGATTGGCTACTGCTAGCTTCGATAATGGAAGGGACCTATAAGCCAAGGGACACAGCAGCCTCTAGAAGCTGGAAAAAGCAAGAAAACAGATTGGCCCCTAGAACCTCCAGAAAGAAGCACAGCCTTCCCAAAATCTTGATTTTAGCTCAATGAGAACTTCTTTAGACTTCTGACATCTAAAATTGCAAGACAACAAACTAGTATTATTTTAAGCAAGCCACTATATGTGTTGAAATTCGTTAGAGCAGCAAAAAGTTCTGGTACCTAAAGGTGTGATGTTGCTGTAACAAATTCTTAAAAATTGTGGACAAGGCTTTGCAATTACACAGTGGGCAGAGGCTGGAAAAAGGAGCATGATATAGAAAAAGCCTGGAATGTCATCAAGGTAATGTTAATAGAAATATAGATGTCAATGACTCTGGTAATATAGACTCAGCAGGAAGTAAGAAGCACAGGAGAGAAAACCCAAGTCATTTTCGAGAATACCTAAGTTGTCATAAACAGACTATTAAATATGGAAGCTGAATGCACTGCCAATGAGGAATCAGATGGAAATGAAGAGCACATTCTTGAAAGTTGGAGGGAGCGGAGTTGTTCTTTCACGGTGGCAGAAAATGTACTTGAACTGTGTCCTGTAGTTATGTGGAAAGCAACACCTGTAACAGAAAAAGTTGGATATTTAGCTGAGGAGGTTTTTTAGCAAAGTGTCGGAGGCACAGCCTGTTGCTGCTTCTAAAAAATGTGAGAGAAAAGTTTTTAAATTTTTTACTCAGAGTCAAATGTGAGTGGAAGGAAAGAAATTGAGGGAAGAACTATTAGGCAAAAAGAAACCAGGACTTGATGACTTGGGAAATTATCAGCCTATCCATGTTGCAGTGATGCTAAAATGAGAAGATTCATTGGTAGGAAAGTATGCTCTTGAGAGAAAGCCAAGGGTGTGAGTGGATGACCTTTTGCAGTGCCACAAAAGGATCACAAGGTCAGAGGATTTAGCCACACAGAAGGCTCTTTGGAGAGATTAAGCCTGTGATTCATGGATCCCCTTAGCTACTCAGCAGAAGCCAGAAATAGGGATGTGATTATCCTGAAAGGATAGGTGGAGGAGCCTCTTGTCAAATGGAGTGAATCCTCCATAACTTACCTAGATGACCCAGACAAGGGCCCTAGCTTCGACTGAAAGTAACGGAGGGTATAATATGAAAAAAAAGGTTGTAGAACCTCCAAAGTTCTTCAAGCAAGAAACAGAAGGATAAAACTACTCAGCTGCAAAAATATGCTACCTTTCATGACAAAGGAAGGATAACTCTGAGGTGGAGTCTTATGATTCCAGAGGGTGGGGCCTTGAGCCACAGAAAATTATTCCTAGGTCTTGAACCAAATAGAGTTTGCTTGGCTGGATTTCAAAGTGTCTTGGGACTGGTGACTTATTTTTTCCTTCCATTTTTTCTCCTTTGAGGCCAGACTGTCTATAATTGGTATCCTATGTCTGTCTCTTTGTTGTATTTTTGGAGCAAGAAATTTGTTGAGTTTTATAGTCTCATAGATGGAGCGGAATTGTGCCTTGGATAGACTATACCTAGAATTTTACCAATACGTGATTTAATAAGTAAACTGGCTCATAGCAAGTACCCAATAATCTTGCTATTTATTAATGCTGCTCTTGTTGTTAAGTCACTTCTGAACCAAGACGAAGTCATGGAGTCACACTGTCTCTCCCCTGCCATGTCCATTGATATATAGAAAGTGAATATTTCTCTGTGTGAACTGGGAAGGGCCTTCAGTCCATATATCTGTTTCACCTATGAATTTACATAGCAGCAAAGGAAAGTGTGCAAGCCAAGTGATAAACGTCCTAACCCCTTCTCTTTGAGGTTTATACTATTAAAATATGACTGAAGATTCGACATAGTACTGACCCAGAGCTAAGTGCAGAGAGACAATAATGTAATATTTCATTACAATAAATTGGCCCTTTATTTATATTGCTTCACCAGGTCTCCATGTAATACTTCATATTCCCAGTTTTAAAGCTATTTCTCCATGTGTTTCCAGAAGGATTTAGGACTCTATTGTCATCCTTCTCTGAATTCCCTTTAGAATTGCAGCTTCAGCCCATAGTTACATTCCCCTCATATGTTGTCCCTGGGGGATAATTTTTTGTGTTACAGCGAATGACAGAAGGTACCACCTGCACACACAGTCTATAGCACTAGAAGCTGCCACAGCTGCTTGGCATTCAAGATTACATCCCCTTTTTCATCACATCAGCAAGCATCAATATTCCCCAGAGACATCTGTTTCTGACTGTAAACTAAATTTGTCCAATGATGAAATAATGGACTTTTCTGTCTATGTTAGCTTTTCCAAGAGTTTATGCCTATTTTGGTGTGCTATGATCCTGGGTTGGGGCTAAGTTTCCAAGTTTATTTCTCAGGGATCTATAGCATGTGTTAGAGTCTCTGTTTGTCCAAACAGCCACAGAAGCCACAAATCTCTCTTGTGAGAGATTTTGTGAATTTACTGTCAGCTCTCTTCCATTTGGGTGGACACCCTCTCCTCCTGACTGTGCCAAAATAGAATGATGATGCGCTGTAGGTAACTGAAGAGGATACCTTGGAGAAGTGGGGAGTAAACCTAAGCCAGAAGAGAGCCAGTGGATACATGTCTTGCTTCAGACAAGAGAGATGGTGATAAGAGCTGAATAATAATAATTATGATAGCAATGATAAAACAGCTACACTAGTATTTTGAAGTGATTTCTAAGTACTTTACCTGTATTATTTCATTTACCCCCTTCAGGGACTCTATAAGTAGGTGCAGGTTTAATGTCCTTTATCTGAAAGTTTAGTACCAGGAGTGTTTTGGAATATGGATTTTTTCATATTTTGGAATATTTGCATTGTGAGCCTTTGAATAACACGGATTTGAACTGCATGGGTCCACTTACATGTGGATCTTTTTCAACCAAAGGCAGGTGGAAAATACAGTATTGCGAAATTTAAAGACTGCCTACACAGAGGGCTGACTTTCTGTGTAGGTGAGTTCCACATGGCCAACTGCGGGATGTGAGTGTGTGCGGATTTTGGTATATGCGGTGATCCTGGAGTCAATGCCACAGTGACATGAAGCGATGTCTATATACTTACAACATCCCCCAAAACAGTAATTCTGAAATCTGAAAAGCTCCAATGAGCATTTCTTTGGAATTTCATGTCAGTGCTCAAAAAGTTTCAGAGTTTGGAGCATTTGAGATTTTGGATTTTCAGATTAGGGATGCTTAACCTATATTAGTATGAATCCCATTTTAAACATGAGGAAATCAAAGCCCAGAGAATTTGTGAAATTTTCCCCAGGTCCCGCAGTTAGTAAGTGCTGTAGACAGGATTCTAATCCAGCCAGGCTGACTGTGCAGCCTGCTCTGTGAACCATTCATTACACACAGGACTTCCTCCCACTTGACAGGACTGTGTCACACTTAGGTGAAATTTTATTCTTTTCATGAGGCAGTTGCAAAGTAGTCATTTGGAGTTGCAAAAAAGATCAACCGCTCTGGCTGCAAAATAGCAGATTCTAGCCTTGTGATTTCCATCGTGTCTGTTGGCACAAACCAGAATGGAGGCCTTCAGGTCTCAGGGAGCACAAGGGAATGGGAACACCAAGGACAAGTAGTGGTGATTCCACAGCAAGGAACCTAAGCCAGACCTGAACTCA
The DNA here is from genome assembly GCF_024542745.1 of Macaca thibetana thibetana. Lineage (NCBI taxonomy): Eukaryota > Metazoa > Chordata > Mammalia > Primates > Cercopithecidae > Macaca > Macaca thibetana. The sequence continues at coordinate 54,924,800 of NC_065588.1, forward strand.
ACTTGCCTAGAGTAGTAGTTGAGTTGTTTCTAATTCTTAGGGAAAGAGAAGACATCTTGGGGTTTTCTACCAACTGCTCATGTTCCCTGTATGGGGAAAGGGATAAGCACCTTCTGACAGGACTAAAACAGTGGTTGCCTATTGCTATAGTTTGGGTGTTAGTCCCTACCAAACCTCACGTTGAAATTCGGTCCCCAGTGTTGAAGGTGGGGTCTAATGGGAGGCGCTTGGGTCATGGGGGTGGATCCCTCATGAATGGATTAGTGCCTTCCCCATGTTGTGGGGTGAGTGAGTTCTTACTCTCTTCATTCTTGTGATAACTACTTGTTAACAAAGAACCTGGAATCTCTCCCTCTTTCACTTGCTCCTGTCTTTCATGTGATCTCTGCATATGCCAGCTCCCCCTTGCCTTCTGCTATAAATGGAAGCAGCCTGAGGCCTCACCAGAAGCTGAGAAATTGCTGACATCATGCTTTTTGTACAGTCAGTAGAACCATGAGCCAAATACACTTGTTCCCTTTATAAATTATCCGGCCTCAGGTATTCATTTAGAGCAACACAAAATGGCTTAGGACACCTATATTCTAGTAGGATTAAGAGAATCATGATTAAGTAGAGGCTCTCAAATCTTTTAAGAATCTGATGAAATATATATATTTCTCCCCAGAAGTATGTATGTGTGGTCATACCAATTTCACATATAAGTCTGGGGGGTTTAGGCCAGGGGTCCCCAACCCTCAGGCCATAGACTGGTATCATCTATGGCCTGGGGGTTGGGGACCCCTGGCCTAAACCCCTGGTTCCTCTTAGGAACCAGGCCACATAGCAGGAGGTAAATGGTGAGCAAGTGAGGAAATCTTGATATGTATTTACAGCTATTCCTCATTGCTCACATTACCTCTTGAGCTCCGCCTCCTGTCAGGTTAGCAGCAGCATTAGATTCTCACAGGAGTGCAAACCCTATTGTGAACTGTGCCTGTGAGGGATCTAGGTTGCACACTCTTTATGATAATCTAATGCCTGATGATCTGTCACTGTCTCCCGTCACCCTCAGATGGGACTGTCTAGTTGTAGGAAAACAAGCCCAGGGCTCCCACTGATTCTACATTATGATGAGTTGTAGAATTATTTCATTATATATTATAATGTAATAATAATAGAAATGAAGTGCATAATAAATGTGATGCACCTGAATCATCCCAAAACCATCCACCCTGTCCCACTGTCCATGGAAAAATTGTCTTCCACACAACCAATCCCTGGTGCCAAAAAGGTTGGAGACTACTGGTTTAGGCTATAGATATTAAAGTATAACAATCTTAGTTAGGAGTTGTGTTCACTCTAAATAAAAATAATGTATCTGGGTCTTTAAATTCTCAGTATTGAACAGCAGCATTTCTTAAGGAAGAAAAGAGGCATCATTCTTTACTTTGGATGGATGCCACCAGGTTACAGTAGGGAGAATTCTGATTGGCTACCAAAGTTCTTGATGCCTGATGTACACACACTTCCTTCCAGTTATTCCATCAAACACTCATCTAAAGACTACTATGAAGGGATTTTGCAGATGTGATGAAGGTCCTACAGCAATTGATCCTTAGATAGAAAGATAATCTGGGTGGACCTGACTTAATCACATGATCCCTTTAAAGGAGAGAGTTTTCTCTAACTGGCCAGAGAAGAGGAAGTCAAACTCTGGCAGTAATAGAAGGGTTTGAGGCATCATTGCAGCTCTGACAATGGAGAAGGCCACAGAGCACGGAATGTGGGTGGCCCATAGATGCTGGAAGTGGCCTTCACCTGACAACCATCAAGAAAACAAGGATCTCAGCCCTACGGTTGCAAGGAGCTGAATTCGGTCAACAACAAGAATGAGTTTGAAAGCAGATTTCCTCTTTGTTGTCTCCAGATGAGCACTTAGCCTGGTCAACACCTTAATTTCAGCTTTGTGGTACCTTGCACAGAAAACACACCAACATGTGAAAGACTTCTGTTCTACAAAATTGTGAGCTAATAAATGGTGTTATTTGAAACTCCTAAGTTTATGGTGATATGCTATGCACCAATAGAAAATTAATACACCACGTTCCCAAGATGTTCACAGGAACTCTAGAGAGGACAAAATTTTCCCATTGTAGCAACTGTCCAAAGAAGAAAAAATACTTCTCTGTTTGCCTTTAGAAGTTTCTTTCTTTCCTAAGCTTGAAAAACTAGGTTTAAAATAGCTAGCTTGAACCTAACAACTATACAGGGAGAGTCTTGCTCTGAGGACTCGGGATAAAATGCAGGTATGAACATTGATTTTATCCATTCCCCTTATAAGATATATAGTAAAGCTAACTTTTCACTCTAAACATGCAATCTAGCTTCCCTCTTGCCTCTTTTACTAAAGTTCTCAAGCTAAGCCTTATGGTACTCACAGTGCAATCTTCAGTATTACTCACCAGGTACTAGGGACTCCACAGCCATACCCAAGGCTTGGAAGTGACACACAGGCCTAGATTATAGTTCACTTTCTGCTTCAATTTACCATGGGCAAGTTACTTAACCTTCTTGGCTTCATGTAGACACATGGCAAGTGAGGGGTTTAATTATTTGATCCCTGGTATCCCATTGCTATGATTTGAATGTATGTGTCCCTCAAAAATTCCTATGTTGAAACTTAATCACCAAGGTGATAGTATGAGAAGGTGGGCCTTTGAAAGGTGATTAGGTCATGAGGCCTCCACCCTCATGAATAGCATTAATGTCCTTATTAAAGAGGGTTCAGAGAGTGCTCATCCCTTTTTCTCTTCCACATCCCCCCATGTAAGAACACAGCAACAAGGTATGATCTTTGAAGCAGAGACAGCAAGCCCTCACTAGACACTGAATCCACTGGTGCCTTGGCCTTGGACTTCCCAGATTCCAGAACTCTGAGTTACCTGGTCTAAGAAATTTTAATATAGCAGAAGGAACAGACTAAGGCATTCATTTAGAGCTAACAGTCAAAGATTTAGACTTCTAGGACAGGCAGTCCCCTGACTCTAAAAACCAGTGATGTTAGATGAATACATGACTTGTATTTTTAAGGAGTGAATGCCCATCCTTCAATGTCTCAGATCCTTCTAACTTGTCCACCCAGGAGCTTTTCATTCTTGCTGGCACTTAGGATGTATCTCTTCTCCCTTTTCTCTGGGCCCTCTGTCAGAGGAAAACTCAGTGAATTTCCTTTCCACCTGGTCACATTTCATAGACTGTGACAGCTAGTGACTGCTATGACCACAGCCCACAAATCCATTCTGAAAATATGTGGTGGACACTTTTCAAGTAATAGGTAAAAAGCTATGCTCTCTTGGTAAAGATATTTTGGGGGAGATCTACCTTCTGCTTCAATCCCTTTCCACGTCAAATTTACTAGCAAATTAGAATCAATATATAGCTTAATTACAATATTAAGTTTATCTGTTATCTTGAGATTATCATACCTTTATTCGTTCCAGGTGCCTGGAATGTTTGCAGATATGTTTCACAGAAATGCTAAGTCCTTAATCAATACAACAAAATATCTCCAGCTTCCCCAGCGTGATAAATCTAGCAATCAATTACTCTGCCATAGTATAGGCCTGGTACAAGCAGGATTAAAAATATTATTGAAAAATTCTACCTCTTGATTAACTATTGATGAAAGTTCTCAGAATTAAAATGATATTTCTTAATTTACTATTTTTCAAAATCGGAAACCAAATACACCAAACTATTATATTCTATAGATCATATTCCACAAGGTCATGAAATCTTCCAAGCATAAAAAGGAAAATTATCAGCCACCAGAAACAAAAAAATAGGTGAATAAAGCCACTCTTGATTTCTATTCCAAGGAATTCCAAGATATTTGCATATAGAAAATTATGTTATTTTGAAAGTAGTAATGAATTTGAAAACATCTCATGCTCCAGAAGCCTGATTTTAGATCTATTATGGAATTCTGTGCTCTACAAACAATGCCCTATTAATCCCCCTATTGACTTGCTTCTTATGGTCCTTGTCTGGAACTAGTTTCAGTGTACAATGAAGCATTTAAATATTTTATATAAATAAATAAAAGAGGATTGGGTAGTGAGTAACATCAAAGAGCTTCACTACTTGGCAGTGCTAAATGTCTGCGACAGCTTGGTTAGCCACTGAAAAATCGCTCTAATGATATACTCACTGGAAATGTCCCCAGTTGCCTTAGAAAAAGTAAGATCCAACCAGGAAAAACTCTGTCCAGCTCCATCATGAAAACAGAATCTGCAGCTGAAAAAGGTACATAGGACTGTGTGAAGAGGTCTGCTGAAATATTCGGGGGTGACAAGTGTTTTGAGTTGTAGAGAAGATAGAGGTAGAGAAAGGCAGACACTGCTTCAAGGAGGAAGCAGCAATATGAGTTTGTATTTATTCCTTTACTCCACAAACATGCCAGCTACTACTATCTAGCAGGCACTGCACTGGGACAAGGTTTACATGCTGAATACAACACACCCTAGTAACTTTGGCACTGGAATGTTAGAAAAAACCCCAGGTTGGGGTGGATAAGAGAAAAGAGAATGAAAGAGAACCTAAACCAGAATTTGACTCCTACTGAGGTTAATGCGAGGATGGGTGCCATTTTTGCAAAGATCTCACTGTGGGACACAGTTTAAAGTTGTGCAGTATATAGAAAAATGCAACGCAAAACACCTGGTCTGATGGTATTTCATTGAGAATTTTTTGCCTTAGGATAGTGTATGAAAAGATATGTGGATGCAGCTCGGTGGTGAGAAAAGACAATGTTGGGCTGTGCACAGGCAGAATAATGAAGAGGGTGAGTTGAGTAGTGTGATGGATTTTTTTTTTCCTCCAGCTTCTAGATCTTAATGGAGATAAAAAAATTTTGTCAAGATCTGATTTTTAAGTCCTCATATACTGGACTCTGACAGCTGAGCCATGGGTGGCAACTGCTTAAACTAAGTCACTTTAAGCAACCATTCAAAGTACTTATGCAATCAGGTTGAAACTATTTTTAATGAGGAGAAGGCGGCTCCTTGGAGGCACTGACAGCTCTTGAACCCTGATAGCACACTTTGCACAGAGATCCCCCAGAAGCTGGCTCTGAGCAACTCTTCACATTTGCCATTGGACTAATTAAAGATGAATGGCAGAGACTTTTCCCTAAATGGGTTGCTTGATTTAAGAGCTGCTGGCTAATTTTGGTTGGATACTTTAATAGAAGAGGGAAGGGAAAAGGAAAGAAAGGGGCTTGAAGAAAGAGGTAGAGAAAAGAAACACAAGGATGGAGAACAAAGAGAGACCATTTGGTAACAAATTTATTTCTTGATTTTAACCTTTAATTCCTAGGTCTTCCAGCTCGAGACTATTTTGATTTGGTTTATGTCATTCTTATGTCGTCTTCACCCAAACAAGGGATTTTATTTAACCATTGATAGGATTTTTGTTTGTTTGTTTTCTTAAACGCTGGTTTATCTGATAAACTCTGGGCAAATCTTAACAGGCCACTTCTTATACATGACATTGATGTGGTTTGGTTTAGTGACATGGCTTAAAGGAGGCATGAAAGTTTCATCTAGCTTTGGCACTAATAAAATGATTGTGAGACGTTGGTTGGGCAAGCTCCTTTACCTGTGTGAGCCCCAGTTTTCTAACAGGACTAGCTTTAGTGACCACTCACAGCTGTAGAATTGTAGGATTTTCATTTCTAGGTATCTGAGCATCACTGATATCCTTTGTCTTTTATATCAGTTATGAGCCTCTGTTTGGGTGCGGTCATTTCTTACAGGTCCTAACAATCTATTTTGTTGCCACAATATAACACTGAAAAAAACACATAATCCGTGGCAGATTGGGAGTATTTATTTAACATAAAGCCATTTTTGATCTGTTACCTGGTTTAGGCCTTTAAGTTTTACTTGGCCAAAATGGATTTAGAAGATTGTGGGGAAATATTTTTCCTACTGTTTGCACAGGTATTCTTTGATAGGACCCATCCATCTCCCCTGAACTGACATCTCCATTGTTCAAAATTTGTACCACTTGTCGTCTCATATACTAAACCCCCAAACAAAAGCAAGGCTAGAAGGCATGCTCGGGCAAAGGACTTGAGACTGTGTGAGCAGGAATGTGAGGAACAGCATGTCAAGGACAAATTCAAATGTAAGCATTTGGAAGATTAGCATCCAGGGAAACTTTTTTTGTATTCACTTTTGACTAATCAAAATAAATCTTTAAAATCACATTGGGGCTAGAAATTCATTTGTTTTTTCTTTAGAGAAAAGCAGATAGAAAAATCAAAAGCAGCCGGGCGCGGTGGCTCAAGCCTGTAATCCCAGCACTTTGGGAGGCCGAGACGGGCGGATCACGAGGTCAGGAGATCGAGACCATCCTGGCTAACACGGTGAAACCCCGTCTCTACTAAAAATACAAAAAAAAAACTAGCCGGGCGAGGTGGCGGGCGTCTGTAGTCCCAGCTGCTTGGGAGGCTGAGGCAGGAGAATGGCGTGAACCCGGGAGGTGGAGCTTGCAGTGAGCTGAGATCCGGCCACTGCACTCCAGCCTGGGTGACAGAGCAAGACTCCGTCTCAAAAAAAAAAAAAAAAAAAAAAAAAAGAAAAAGAAAAATCAAAAGCATATTGAAGCAGATCTATAGCTACAGTGACAGTTATGAATAGGTAGCATGCAAGATCCTTCAGGGTGGATTCCAGGAACTGAGCACAGTTCAGGAAGATCCTGAGCTTGCAATTAATTATTTAGAAAATGCTCTCCTTGCTGCTAAGTAAGCACATGATGTTCTCTGGCACATCAATTAGTTTGAATTCTCAGCCCTGTAGCAAAGCTGTCAGGCAGGGCTGTTTGCATGCGTTTCTAACTGCAAAATGATGAGGCTCCTAAGAGAGGTGCCCCCGGCTTTGCAGCATGACCCTGCTACAAGGATTTTAGCCTAAGGAACAGGAAGATGCTTGGGTCTTTGAGGTTGATGGGAAAAATGGTGATTAAAAGAACTGATTAGCAACCTTAAGCGAGGCGAAAATGGGGGATGAAAACATGACACGTTAATCGAAATTTCTCACTCTTACTCCAAGGAGAGTTATTATAAGGATGAACAGTGCTGGGCATTTGAGGACTAGGTTGCGAAAGGGAGCTAGGCCTGCCAGGAGGTGATGATGGAGGCTTGCTGAGCCTGGTGGCCATTTGGGCAATAACAGAAGCGATAGTTTGTCCGGAATTGGTTCCTCCGGTGGGTTCTTGGTCTCGCTGACTTCAAGAATGAAGCCGCAGACACTCGCAGTGAGTGTTATGGTTCTTAAAGATGGTGTGTCTGGATTTTGTTCCTTCAGATGTTCAGATGTGTACGAAGTTTCTTCCTTCTGGTGGGTTCGAGGTCTCACTGACTTCGGGAGTGAAGACGCAGACCTTCGCAGTGAGTGTTACAGCTCTTAAAGGTGGAGCATCTGAAGCTGTTAGTTCTTCCCGGTGGGTTTGTGGTCTTGCTGGCTTCAGGAGTGAAGCTGCAGACCTTTGCACCCAGTGTTAAAGCTATTAAAAGTGGCGCCTCCAGAGTTGTTCATTCCTCCTGGTGGCTTCGTGGTCTCGCTGGCTTCAGGGGTGAAGCTGCAGACTTTTGCGGCGAGTGTTACAGCTCATAAAGGTAGTGCAGACCCAAAGAGTGAGCAGCAGTAAGATTTATTGTAAAGTGTGAAAGAACAAAGCTTCCACACTATGGAAGGGGTCCTGCCTCGGTTGCCACTGCTGGCTGGAGTGGCCAGCTTTTATTCCCTTATTGGGCCCTGCCCACATCCTGCTGATTGGTGCATTTTGCACAGCACTGATTGGTCCATTTTACAGAGTGCTGATTGGTCCATTTTACAGAGTGCGATTGGTCTATTTTTACAGATTGCTCATTGGTGTGTTTACAAACCTTTAGCTAGACACAGAGTGCTGATTGGTGCATTTACAATCCTTTAGCTAGACAGAAAAGTTCTCCAAGTCCCCACCCAACCCAGAAGCCCAGCCGGCTTCACCTCTCAATCACCCCTCTAAACAGGACACCCCAACTGCTGTTGGGAATTGGCCAATGACCACTCTAGCTACTTCCTGCTGAATAGGGGTGAAGAAGGGGCCCCGTAGTTGTAGTGTCCTCCAGAAGGGAACACTTTAGGCCAGTGAAAGGGCCAGCAGGTCAGTCCAGGGGTCATTGGTAGAAGTTGTTAGTTGAGCTTATTTGGGGTTCCATTTGTAAGACCATCCGTAGCTTGATGGCCTCAATCCTAGAGGAAACAAATTTGACAAGAAAGTTAAAAATACAGGGCCAAAGGCGAGTAACAGTAAGATGGCTGCCATGGGACCTAGAAAGAGGAGAAGTCATGCTGCCCAACTCCAGAGGTTGGTATAAGTGTTTGAAATGCATTGTCTGATTTCAGAAGCCTTTTCCTGTGAATGCCGGGCGGCATCTCATACTATCCCTGACTGGTTAGTGTAAAAACAACACTCTTCCCCTAAGAAGGTACAGAGTCCTCCTTTCTCAGCAAGGAGGAGGTCTAGGCCTCAGCAGTTTTGGAGAGTCACTGCTGCCAAAGAGTCTATTTGGGATTGTAGTTACTATCTTTACTGGATAGATTTTGTTATTTCTTGCAAACTATCTGAGAAATGCTTTGAGAACGTGTGGTAGTAGGATAATGAAGTAAACTGGCTATTCTGGTTCCTGTAGCAGTGGTCATTTCTAACCCTATGAGTAGGGTTATTAGTTGTATGGCCCTGCACTGATGGACTTGAGCTTTGAGGGACACTGATAGGGTCTGATTTCCGTAAGATTAGAAGTTAGGATAATATATATTACACTGTTAACTTTTAGCAAACTTTACTTTTGTTGAAAACCTTGTAAGTTTGGGATTTCACTTATTCTTTGTTATAAATAAGACCTCATTCAGTCCAGATTAACTTAAAATTGGTATAGATGGCTCCTTCCTGATTCTCTAAGTACTTTAAGGTTTCGCTGAGTGCAAACAGCTCGCACATTTGAGCAGACCAATTATTAGGCAATTTTCCTAATTCTGCTTCTATAAGAGTTTTCTTATCACTTACTGAATACCCATTGTGTCTTTTTCCTTAATCGCCTGGGAGGAACCATCTATTGTCCTGTCCTGAAGGGAGTTCCTCCTATGTCTGGTAGGACCTTCAGATTTAGATCCCCTATTAGAAAACCTGTTGGGTTCAGGATTTTTGATAGGAAGGCTACGGGTTGTCAGTGGCCTCAGTGCTTTCTGACAATGCCCTTGTTTACACTGACAACAAGGTGGTATTGGAGTGTTACAGGATCACAGAGAAGACCTTCAATTATCAATTATAGGTTTTATATTTACCCTGGCTTTTAAAGGAATAGGGTACACTGTTTTTTCTTTACTACTTCTATCTCTTTCTCTCTCTTTGACTCTCTGTTTCTCTGTCTCTTCCTCTCTGTCTCCTTCTCTTTGACTTCCTTTCTCTTTCTGTCTCTCGCTGTCTCTCTGTCTCTTCCTCTCTCTCTCTCTCTCTGACTTTCTGTCTCTTTCTCTCTTTCCTTCTGTCTTTGACTTTGTCTCTCTTTCTCTCTGCTGGTCTTTCCCTGCCTCTTCCAGCCACTTATGCTGCTGTTCTCCCCTCTCCTTCCCCTTTTTGATGGCTTCAGCAGTGTAAGACTGCCACCTCCTTAGGTTTTTGCACTGTGTGCAATAACTCCATAATTTCCTTGTGGTATTTAATGGAGACTCCCCCAGAGGTTAGGAACTCCCTTTCTTTCCATATTGCAGCATGGACATGTAGGGTTGTAGGATTAGATAAGCATACTTGCTATCTGTATGCATATTTATTCTTTTTTCTTTTCCCAGTTCTAAGGCTTGGGTAAGTGCCACTAGTCCTGCTAACTGGCGTTGGTCCCTGGGGGAAGAGGCTTACTTTCAAGTATGGTTACATCACTAACTATGGCATAACCCACCCTTCATATCCCATTCTCCACAAATGAACTTCCATCAGTATATAGGTTAAGCTCTGGATTAGCTAAGGGGACTTCTAAGAGATCATCTTGGGCGGCATAAGTCTGGACTGTAATTTGTTGGCGGTCATGCTCGATTGGTTCCCCATCCTCTGGGAGAAAAGTGGCAGGGTTGAGGGCCACGCATGTATATATTTGAAGCACTGGTCCCTCAAGGAATAGCGCCTGGTATCTAAGGAGGTGGTTGTCTGACAGCCATAAACTTTTTGGCACCTAGTATGCCATTTACATCATGAGTAGTGCAGACAGTGAGATCCTTTCCTTGTATTATTTTGATAGCCTCTGACACTAAGATGACCACCACTGCAACTACCTGTAAACAGTGATGCCAGCCTTTTGCTACTACATCAATTTCCTTACTTAGGTATGCCACTGGTTGTGGGGTTGTCCCACGAGTCTGAGTAAGGACTCCAAGAGCTATCCCTGCTCTCTCCGTGATGTATAAAGAGAAGTTTTGTCCTATGGGAAGGCTTAAAGCTGGAGCTTGTACTACAACGTGCTTTAAGGTTTTGAAGGTTGTTTCTGCCCCTGGTTCCCATTCTACTAGATGGGTATTTGTCCTCTGGGTCTCCTTGATTAGAGTATAGAGGGGCCTGGCTATCTCGCTGTAGCTGGGGATCCATAGTTGGCAAAAGCTGGTGATTCCAAGGAACCCCTGCAACTGTTTTAATGTCTTAGGGTGAGGATAAGCCAGTATAGGCTGTATTCATTCCTTGCTGAGGGCCCTGGTCCCTCTGGCTAAGATTAGACCTAGATATTTGACCTGCTATAAGCAAAGCTGAGCCTTCAACCTAGATGCCTTGTACCCCTGATTAGCTAGAAAGTTCAAGAGATCTAGAGTAGCCTGCTGGCATGAGGCTTCCAAACTGGTAGCCAAAAGCAAACCATCCACATACTGAAGGACTGGAGTGCCTGGACTTGAGAAATGGCCTAGATCTTGGGCCAGTGCCTGACCTAACAGATGAGGGCTATCCCTAAACCCTTGGGGCAAGACCGTCCATGTAAGTTGGGAGGTGTGGTCTGTGGGATTCTCAAAGGCAAAGAGAAACTGGGAGTCAGAGTGCAGGGGAATACAGAAGAAGGCATCCTTGAGGTCCAGAACAGTGAACCATTCTGCTTCCTCTGGTATTTGAGAGAGCAGAATATAGGGGTTGGGTACAACTGGATAGAGAGGAATTACTGCCTCATTGATGAGTCTAAGATTTTGCACTAGTCTCCACTGACCATTCGATTTTTGTAGTCCTGGAATTGGGATGTTGCAGGTACTGCTGCATTTCCTTACTAAGCCTTGAGCTTTTAAATGTTTAACAATATCCTGTAATCCTTTATTAGCTTCAGGCCTTAAGGGATATTGCCTTTGATAAGGAAAAGTGGTAGGGTCTTTTAGCCTCATCTGGACTGGGCGGGCATTTTTTGCCCTTCCAAATTGTCCTTCCAATGCCCAGACTTCAGGGTTGATTCCCTCCTGAAGTAGGGGATAACAAATGGGTAACTTGTTCCCCATATTCATGTAGATAATAGCTCCAGCTTTGGCTAATATATCCCTACCTAATAAGGGTGTGGGACTTTCAGGCATAACAAGAAAGGCATGTGAAAAGAGCAAAGTCTCCCAATTACAACTGAGGAGGTGGGAGAAATACCCGGTTACAGGCTGTCCCAGGATTCCTCAGATGGTAATGGACCTTGAGGACAGTCATCTGGGACAGGAGATTAACACTGAGAAGGCCACACCAGTGTCCAGGAGGAAGTCAATTTCCTGGCCTTCAATGGTTAAACGTACCTGGGGCTCAGTGAGGGTGATGACATGAGCTGGTGCTTGCCCCAGGAACCCTCAGTCCTGTTGTTGGATCATCTGGTTGGGGGCTTCTGTCCCAGAGAACCTTTGTCCTCTGGGGCAGTGTGCCTTCCAGTGATTGCCTCGGCATAGTGGACATGGGCAAGGGGGCAGCTTGTTTCTCATAGGACAATTTTTTTTTAAAGTGTCCTTGTAAACCACACTGACACCAAGCCCTACCGGGTGATTGGCCTGCTCCATTTTCTGTCCAAGGTTTGTTTGAGGGCCATGACTAAGGCTGCGACCTTTCTCTGATCTCTCTTTTCCTTTTGGGCCTGTTCCTCTCGGTCCCTGTTATAGAACACCAAGGTTGCCAGGTTTAACAATGCCTCCAGATTTTGTTCAGGGCCCAGGGCTCGCTTTTGAAGCTTTCTCCTGATATCTGCAGCTGATTGGGTAATAAACTTATCTTTTAGAACCAATTGACCCTCTAGTGAGTCGGGTGACAGGGGAGTATATTTCCTGAAGGCTTTCCATGGCTGCTTCAGGAAGGCAGAAGAATTTTCTTCCTTTCCCTGAGTTATGGTGGATATCACGAATAAATAATGGGGTTTTTCCTAATTTTCCTTAGTCCTTCTAGAACACAAGTCAGCAGATGTTTACAGACTCCAGTCCCCATGATCTGAGTCGAGGTCCCAGTGGGGATCCACACTGGGGACGGCTTGCTGACTGGTAGGGAATTTGTCCCTTTCTTCAGCTGTCATTCTATCATTTACTTGACTAAGACACCAGGTATCTCCAAACTTTTGGGCTGCAGCTAAAGCTGCATTCTTTTCATTAAAGCCCAGGGTTTGATCTCACAATAGCATGACACCTCTCCAAGTGAGATCGAAGGTTTGCCCTAGACCCTGTAGGACATCTGTATACCTATCAGGATCATCTGAAAGCTTCCCCAGGTCTGCCTTGATCTGCTTTAAATCAGAGATGGAGAAGGGGACATGTACCGGGGTTGGGCCAAATTCCCCTCCCCCTACAGCTTCAAGGGGACAAACTGATAGGTTTTTGTGATCCTTTGGAGATTTCTTTGCTTATTTCCTTCTGGGTGGGGGAGATTAGAGGAGGCTTGTCATTAATAGGAAGGGGAGCTATAGGGAGGCTAGGATATGGGGGTAAGCTGAAAGGTCCTCCTGTGGGATGTAAATTGCAAGCTTTGTATAGTTGTTATTATCCTTCAATGAAAAGAAAGTTTGGACATAAGGTATTTCAGTCCATTTACCTTCCCTCTTACAGAAAAGGTCAAGCTGCAGGATAGTATTATAATTTATACTTCCCTCAGGTGGCCATTTTTTCCCATCAGAGAGAGAATATTGGGGCCAGGCCACAGTGCAGAAAAAAATGAGTCACCTTTGTTTTAGGTTTTGCAGGTCAAATTCGTCCCCATGGCTTTGGATGCATTTCAAGGGTGAGCCTGTTGATGCCTCAGTATTTCCCATCTGAAAGACAAAACCGCCCAGGGTTTTGGTTTGTTTCTCCCCCTGCCCAAGAACCTGCAAGCATCCCTAGATCCTGCTGATTGGAATAGTTGCGCTGACTGGCACAGCAGCAGAAACATTAGTTTTCCTCCTAGACCACAAGGAGGACTGAGGAAGGTCGGATTTAGTGACCCTTACTGATACATTCTCGAAAACCTGCACCCTTGCCTGTCCTCCTAGACCACAAGGAGGACCAAGAAAAATTGGATTTAGTGGCCCTTACCGACCCATTCTCGAAAACCTGTTAGAATATTAAACATTCTCCTGTTAGTATTGGGACTTTACCCCTGTCCTATAAAGATGTTATGCACCAAAAATGGAGTGGAGGGCCATACCCTGAGGGAGGGAAGAGATCTCCAGGGTTGAAAGAGTGGCACCTTTTGTCCTTACTTGAATAGGAAGGATACGATTTTGGAGGCTCCCCATATCTAGCTTCAGGAATAGCTTTTGTTAGGCCTGCTTGTCTGAGGAGGGATCCTAAAATTCCAGATAGTCCTCCCTCCAATAGGTCTTTGGGCAAAAAATTATGTATTTCTGACTGGCGAGCCCGGGTGCCTAAAGAAGGTAACAGAGTCCTGAAGTTTATACTAGAAATCATTCTTACAGGAGAAACTAGAAAAGCACCAGAGACAGGGAGTGGTTTTTGGAAGTGGGACTAGCCTCAGAGAAGAGAGGTGAGAGGAAGTTTGTCTGACAGGCATTAGGACCCAGGAGGCAAGTGTCAGGATAGATAGGATAGATGGGTGAGTCTTGCTTGGGTGACATGGCTTTGAGAGTTCTGTTCATGGCCACAGGGTCAACCAACTTGTTGTCGGGCCCCCAGAGCTGAATGGCTTTCCTCTCTGTCGACCCTCAGCTCAGCCCGGAAGTACAGAAAAAGCAGAAGCTGGCCCAGGCAAACCAACACTCCCAACTCTGAAGAGTCAGGGGTTGTTAGAGAGCCCTTTCCCAGAAAGCCTGACACCTGTGTCTTTAGTCCGGTGGCCACGCTAGTCACTTCTAACTGGCCGACAGGTGCCTGATATTTAGCCCCCGAATGCTAATGAAAAATAGAATAGCAAGCAAAAGGGGTCCGATGGTACTCACTGCTTGGTGATGGCTGACGGTCCCTTATGGTTGCCAAAATGTGTCCAGAATTGGTTCCTTCCGGTGGGTTCTTGATCTCACTGACTTCAAGAATGAAGCCGTGGACCCTCACGGTGTTACAGTCCTTAAAGATGGTGTGTCTGGAGTTTGTTCCTTCAGATGTTCAGATGTGTCCAGAGTTTCTTCCTTCTGGTGGGATCATGGTCTCGCTGACTTCAGGAGTGAAGACGCAGACCTTCGCAGTGAGTGTTACAGCTCTTAAAGGTGGCACGTCTGAAGGTGTTCATTCTTCCCGGTGGGTTCGTGGTCTTACTGGCTTCAGGAGTGAAGCTGCAGACTTTTGCGGCGAGTGTTACAGCTCATAAAGGTAGTGCAGACCCAAAGAGTGAGCAGCAGCAAGATCTATTGTGAAGAACAAAAAAACAAAGTTTCCACAATGTGGAAGTGGACCCCAGTGGGTTGCCACTGCTGGCTCCAGTGACCAGCTTTTATTCCCTTATTTGGCCCTGCCCACATCCTACTGATTGGTCCATTTTACACAGCGCCGATTGGTCCATTTTACAGAGTGCTCATTGATGTGTTTACAAACATTTAGCTAGACACAGAGTGCTGATTGGTACATTTACAATCCTTTAGCTGACAGAAAAGTTCTCCAGGTCCCCACCCAATTAGCTAGACATAGAGCACTGATTGGTGCATTTATAATCCTTTAGCTAGACAGAAAAGTTCTCCAAGTCCCCACCTGACTTAGAAGCCCAGCTGGCTTCACCTCAATAGGACAGTTATGTCCTATTATGTGCTCAGTCAATGCAATACAGTAGCAGGCTGAGAGCCATATGGTTACATGATTAAATGTCTCTACCATATGTACACTTAAAATATGGTAAAAGATAATGTGAGGGAACAATGGAAAAAGAATAATGTATGAAAGGGCCATAGAATAGAAAGATGTTATTTTAGTTTGGAGGAACCAAGGGCAACTTCCTGAAAAATGTAACATCTGAGCAGGATCTTGAAGGAAGAGGAGAAGTGTTTAGAAGACAGACGAGGAAGCAATGCATTCCAGGTGAGGGAACCACAGGGACAAAAGCATCAAGGTATCAAGTTTCAGTAATGGGTGATTTGGTGCAGCTAACAGACAGCATATGAGAAGGGAAAGACAGACAATTAAGTGGGAGAGGGCATCTGGCGCCAGATTGTTCTAGGCGCAAAGATTTTGAACTTTATTCTGGAAGCAGTGAAAGGCTGTCAGTGCCTCTGAACAGGAAAGGAACACAATTAGAACTGCGGACGTGTGGAAGATGAACTGCAGGCCAGGAAGGGGCTGAAAATTGCTATAAGGCAATGGTATAGATCAGAGTTAATGTTGACCACAACAGAGGGAATTAAAAGAAACGATGGGGATGAGGAACATCATGGAGCCAAATCACACTGAACTTGATGGCTTATGGCATATCTGGAGTAAAGAGTAGGAACCAGTAACTGAATGGGTGGAGGTTTCACATCTGCAATGGCAGGAGTAGAAGAGAGAACACAGAGAATGAGCAGGGGGATGGCAGAGGATAAAAGGCCCAAGGATAAGAAATTCTGTTTTGGGCCAGGTGCGGTGGATCATGTCTGTAATCCCAGCACTTCAGAAGGCTGAGGCGGGTAAATCATGAGGTCAGGAGTTCGAGATCAGCCTGGCCAACATGGCGAAACTCCATCTCTACTAAAAATACAACAAATTAGCCTGGCGTAGTGGCGGGCGCCTATAATCCCAGCTACTTGAGAGGCTGAGACAGGAGAATCGTTTGAACCTGAGAGGCAGAGGTTGCAGTGAGCCCAGATTGCACCACTGCACTCCAGCCCAGGCGACAGAGTGACACTCTGTCTCAAACAAACAAACAAACAAAACAAAAAACCACAAAAAACAAAGAAATTTTATTTTGGACATGCTACACATGTGAGAACAGAGAAATGTGTCCATGAAAATGTCCTGCTTGTATACATGCAGGTCTAGAATCCCAGAGGTCTTATCTGGAGAAAAAACTAGAGGCATCCCTCATAAAGCGATGAGCATATAACAGGACATAACTGTCCTATTGAGAGGTGATGAAGTCATGATTAGAAACAACAATGAGGACAACAACAGGTTAACCAAGGGGGAAGGGACAAGAAATGAGGATTATAATCTGGGGCCTGACAACATGCAGGGAGCAAACAGAGAGGAAGGTATCCATGCAGAAAGAGACAGGGAAAAAGGGGTAGGAGAAGACAAAGAACAAAAAGTTTAACCTTCTGAAAGCCAAGGAAGGAGACAGTTAGGAACTGATGATTTTTAGGACAAATACCTAATGCATGCAGGGCTTAAAACCTAGATGATGGGTTGATGGGTGCAGCAAACCACCATGGCACATGTATACCTATGTAACAAACCTGCACATTCTGCACATGTATCCTGGAACTTAAAAAAAATAAAAAATAAAAAACTGAAGCTTTTAACCAAGCCTCAAGGGCTGCCAAGAAGCCAAGGAGGGTAAGACAGAATTCAGATGCTAAAGTGACAAGAGTGATCTTCAGAAGAGTGTTGTCCACTATGGGGACAGGAGGTTGAAGAGCAGGTAAGCATTTAGAAGTGGAAACAGCAAGGATAGTGATTGCAGTATACAGCTGTCTTCTTTATATTACAGGAAAAATAGATTTGGAACTGAGAATTTTGAGCATTGAAATGTCATGGTGATAGACAAGGACTTGAAAAAGGCAAACATTTATTTAAAATGATATATTTGTATTTATTTCAAACCTTGAAATCCACTTACTCATATATCCTAAAGTAAATGAAACCAATAAACAAAGCACAAATTTAATTAAGCATGTGTTAGTGGTTCATTCAGCACCTGGGTAAAACCAAATATACCTACAGAGGTACAGAATTTCCATGGCTAATATGTGTTGAATTTTATTAGTTACCATTAGTAATTAGAGTCATATGTGGAGTTAATAGTCTGTAAATATTACTTGAGTGCTTACTATACTCCTAGATGATGGTGGGGACCAGAGTCCTCTCTGTCTTTGTAGATCTCACATGGTTTCCATAGCTACAGTGTGACTCCCCTAACTTTAAATACTCAGACCCACTCTCCACACATGATACTGTACTGCAGAGTTGAGATGTGAAGGAACAGTTGCCCACCTTGAGGCCTGAGGCCCTGAGTTCTGGTTCTAGCTCTAATATTGCCAGACCTAGAGTGCTGCTGACTCGGGATTAGTCACCCAGTCTCAACTCTTTCTCTTTTTCTGTGAATGGAGGTTTTAGTGCCTGCTAGGCACCCTTTCAAGGGTTTCTACAAAATTTCACTTATCTTTCCCAACAAACCTAGAGAGGAAGGCAAATAATCCTGGTTTTACAGATGAAAAACTCAGTTAATTGGAAGTAAATCCAAATAAGATATGTGGGATTATCTCTCCTTGGCTGCCTATCTAAAATATATAGACTTCTCAGGACAATATTTTTCTACATAGCATTTATCAATGTACACTTGACTTATATGGGTTATAGTCCATCTTCTCACTGGATGTAAGTTTCCTTAGGACAGGAACTTTTGCTGTTTCATATACACTGTGTTCTCTTTCTCTTGGACTTAAACGCAGACCTGGACAATTGAAACGATACCAATTTAAGCAATTTAAATGAGGGGCCCACTGTTAACTGAATTCAGATCAATTTAAATGAATGAGGGACCCATTGTTAACTGAATTCAGTGAAATATTTTGAGTTAAATTTGAGAGTTTGAGAGTCTGTCTTCTCTCCAGAGAAAGTAGGTCTCTTGGGTACCAGCGAGTACACCAAGGCAAAAGTATATCTGTCAAATGTCCCCTTCCCCCATCACAGGTATTCATGAAGCTTCGCAAGGCTCTCTCATATTACTTCCAAGGATCAGCCAAATCCTGGGAGGCTCTGGGTCAGTGTGTCATTCTGCCAACTTGAGGCAGTAAGGCCATCAGTCATGGGAAGGGCATTTTCTGTGAGTCAACATCACCCCTTCCTGAATACTGAGCTTTCAATATTGACATATGGTCCCAGAAGAGGCCTTTAGGAAAAGTCAATTTGATGACACCACTGAAATGCTGGTAACTAGAGGCCTGAGGTGAAAATGCAAATTTATTAATATAGGCTGCAAAGTCCACTAAACAATCTCAAGTTAGAAAAGCTGAAATTAAAGACTTGGAATCAACCCAAATGTCCATCAGTGACAGACTGGATTAAGAAAATGTGGCACATATACACCATGGAATACTATGCAGCCATAAAAAAGGATGAGTTTGTGTCCTTTGTAGGGACATGGATGCAGCTGGAAACCATCATTCTTAGCAAACTCTCACAAGAACAGAAAACCAAACACCGCATGTTCTCACTCATAGGTGGGAACTGAACAATGAGATCACTTGGACTCGGGAAGGGGGACATCACACACCGGGGCCTATCATGGGGAGGGGGGAGGGGGGAAGGATTGCATTGGGAGTTATACCTGATGTAAATGACGAGTTGTTGGGTGCTGACGAGTTGATGGGTGCAGCACAGCAACATGGCACAAGTATACATATGTAACAAACCTGCATGTTATGCACATGTACCCTAGAACTTAAAGTATAATAATAATAATAATAAAAAGAAAAGCTGAAATCTACTTACTTACTTATTACCTCAAGTCTTGAGTACAACCTTCACTTAACCTGCTGCTGCTTCTTGCTACTGAGCTCCTGTCTCCTTTCACAGCCAAACTTGGAGAATTGACCTGCATGTGTTCCTTCTCTTTCTTCAGAACATCGTTTCATTTAATTTGACTTCTGCTGCTATTATTTTTTTGCAAACTTCATCTTATAAAATGCTGCTTTTAGCTTAGGCCAGCACTTTGCACACAGTAGGAGTTTAATTAATGCTTTAATTCAACAGAGGTTTTGATTGATTTGTTATGTCATTGGAAGCCACTCCTGACCTCCTAGTCAATACATTTTTTCTTTGCCTGCTCTCTGAGAGATGCTATTGCCTCTCCTCATTTTCTTGAAACCATGTTTGTCTCTATGGGATACAACACAGACCACTAGATTTTGAAACCAAATGACATTAGTTGAATCCTTGACCTACCATGCAAAATCTGTTGTGACTTTGATGAACTTATAATCTTTATATTTTCATTTCTTTCCTCTATAGATCTGCTTCTACCTGAAAAAATTTGAGTGAGGATGAAATGAAGTCATGTTAAATGACTTTACAAATGAATTAGTGCATAATAGATTCACATATAAATATGTATATGTACATTTTATATCTAATTGACCATTTCTCACTGTGCCTTCCTTACCGTGTTGTGGGGAGGATAAAATTAAAGATATATGTATGTGAAAGTGCCTAGCACAGCAGATGCCTGCATGATGAGAAGGGACCAGTCATACGTCATGGGGAGGAACACTTGAAACAGGAGGCACAGTTAGTGCAGCAATACTATGGAAGGAAAGAGTCTGAATGGAGGAGGAGGAACGAAAGGATTGACAAATGTGGTTTGAGTATAGGAAACAAGGGCAGGAGTGACACAAGTTGACGCTAGACATTCCCTCTTCTTGACATATATCCAAAGGAAATGAAATCAGCATCTCATAAAGATATCCGCAGTCGCATGTTCATTTTAGCATTATTCACAATAGCCAAATTATGAAAGCAAGATTCATTGACAGATGAATGGATAAAGCAAATGTGGTGTATGTTTATATAATGCAATATTATTCAACCGTAAAAAAGGAGATCCTGGCATTATCTACAACATAGATGTTTATTTCATACTATGTGAAATAAGCCAGACAGAAAAATATTACATGCTCTCACCTGTATGTACAATATATTTTGGGGAAGAGCTCAAATACACAGAAATAGAGAATAAAACAGTGGGTACCATGGGCAGGTGGTGGGGAAAAGAAATGGGGAGTTTTAGATAAAAGGGCACAAAATAGCAGACACGTAGGATGAACAGGCCTAGAGATCTAATATTCAATAGGAGGACTAAACTTAATAAAATTGTATTGCATTAGGAATTTTGTTAATTAGATTTTAGCTGGTCTTGTCACACAAAAAAGTAACTATGTGAGATGATATATGTGTCAATTTGCTATAGTAACCATTTTACTATTGATATGTAGCCCATAACACCGTGCTGTAAACTTCGAATGTACACAATAAAAATTATTTTTTTAAAAAAGATAACACTGGAAAAATAAGCAGAGATTGGATCACATAGAAGCTTGTAGAAATTTGGATTTTATTCTAAGTTCAATGGGGTGCCATATGAAGGTTTTGAGCAAGGGTGTGGAGTGATCCCACTGAAGTTCTAAAAATATCACAAGGATACTGTGTAGGTGGTAGTGGGACCAGCACGGAAGGAGAGAGATAAATTAGGAGGTGGTGCAGCCATCCAGAGACTAACTGATAGGGGATTCTCTTAGGGAGGCAAGCACGAAGATGGAAACAGTGGACACATAAGAATATATTGTGAGAAAGAGTCAATAATAAAATATAAATGCTTTTACTGATAACTAATACTCTTTATAGTTTGGCTATAAACCCTCTATCCTAACTTGAACTTACATGTCACTGCTCCATGTCTCTTGTGCCAGTCAAGGTAGGGTACAGTTAAGTCCCTTTGTGCACTCCTGCCTTCATTCCTTGCTCATGTCTCCTCATTAAAGTATCCTCTCTATATAAGTGGTCTCTAAACTTTTTGACTGTAGACATGCCTCTATAATATGTGCATGTTTAGTATATGAATTGCGTATATGCATATTATTAGTTTATATGATAAATATTAGTAAAGTCTAATTTAAAAAAAAACATAAAAAGTGATTATAAATGAAAATCTTAATTATTTCTTTCTCCACTCCAGTAGATGTCTTGTGGCCCACATCTCCCTTGAAGTAAGCACATGTCACTTGGTGAACACAGGTTATTGATTTTTACCAATTCTTTAAAATTTAAATCAAGCTACTTTTCCTATGAAATTGTTCTTAACATCCTTGGCTTTGAAGTCCTATAGACACCTGAATTCTACCACTGAAATTAAATTTAGCATTTTTCTTTCACCATTTGTAGTACTTCACTCTGTCATGTCTTTTCTTCATCTAGTCTACAGGCTCCTTGAGGGCACCGAATAATATTTTAAATTTGTTTTCATCAACATTAATATTTGTTGACTGAAGGAGGAATGTAATAACTTTTTAAAAAATCCTGTTTAGTCGTGGACATCAAGGGTTATTCATCAATTCAACAACAATTATCCCCTGAGTATCTACCATGGATTAAGTGTTCAAGTTGTTGAGTATCAAGAAACGACAGGACTAGTAAGGTCTCTTCTCTCATAGAGCTGACATTCAAGAGGGAGTGTGACAGGAAATAAATAAATAATGAACCAAGATAATTTAAAATGATGAATGACAAGTTTTATGGAGAAAACCATGTAGTAGGGATGTTGGTTGGGGTAAATGTGATGAATGAAGTCCTCTAAGGAAGTGCCATTGTGTCTCTCTATCCTATATGATGGAAGACTCAAAGAGTTAAGCTTATCAGAGGTGAGTTATAAATACTTGCCATTCCAGGCATATGGTTTTCTTATCCCCATTGATTTAGCTCTATTCTAACGTCCACGGTCATTAAGATTATTTAAAATTTCTTTGTCATAGTGACCAATTCTCACTTTTAAAGGCTAGCCACTAACTTACAAGTCAGTAGAATAGGTCAGTAAGGCTAATGTTAGCTGCCATAACAAACAAATCTCCAAATATCAGTGGCTTCACACAATAGAAATTGATTTCTTATTTATGTGACAGTTCAATATGGGTGTTCTTTGTTGGCAGATGACCTTTTGAGATCCAGATTCTTCCATCTTCTGGTCTCATTTTCATCTAGGATCTTAGAGTTCTCCACATTTAGCCAGAGGATACAAAAAGAAAGGAAAATACTACATGTGGGAGGATTTTGTGGACCTGTAATGAAAGTGGTGATTTGCATATTCCAGAACAAGGAGGCTATGTCTCATTGCAAAGGTGGCTGGGAAATGTAATTTCATTGTGGCACTGGAACAAACAAAAGCGGGTGTTTTGAGACTGGCCAGTCTCTATCACAGTTTGCTGCTCTAAAGTCCTTTTTTTCTAAGGTTTGAAATATATTTAAATTTGATGACCACCATAAAGTAAGAAAAAGGTGCGTGTGATAAAATGCACCTTTATCTGAGAGAATTCAAATTCATCTCCAATGATTTTTTTTCACTGATTTTAACTTCCTGCAGTTAATTTCATGCATCCCACTTATCCCCACAAACTGGCCAATTTTCATAAATCTAAACAGTAAATCAAGATTCAATCCTGAATTACAAATGTAATACTTCAATGCAAAAATTCTTGCCACAAGTAAAAATTCACAGCATCTACTTTCTAGCTCATTAAACTCAATGCCAGAAAATGACCCAAAGCAGCATTTCTTCTTCAGATAACGAAATGGTTGGCTACACTAGATACTAGAATTACTAACAATAAAATATGTAAATTTATTCAATCATAAGCTACTTGCCTTATGGTAATGCTATAATTATCTTTGTTGTTCTCTTTATTTGTTACATGTAGTATTTAAGAATCAGGCTTAATTATTTTAACTTAATGCACATAATTCTTTACTAATCACTGATTTTAATTGGAGGAGTAAGTGGTTAGTAGCTCAGGAGCTTAGATGCTTTGACCTTTTATTTACTCTGTCCTTTGGGCTAATTGTCATCATGGCTCTTGAATATTAGGCACTCTTGATAATTCTTGGAAGCTCTGAAAATACATTATGATGCATTCAATTTACCATACCCCCTGGGTTGAAGAGAAGAGTCAATTATTGTATTAATTTTATTAGGGTTAAATAGGACACCAAGGAAGTTTAGGCAAAAGTATGTACAAACTTGTTCGGTTCTTACTTATGGGACTGGGTATGACACAGCCTGAAAAGGGCAGCCATGAGTGGATTCTGAAGATTGAACTCAGCCAGAGGCAGATTTAAATGAGGTCACCTAAATCAGGGAGCTGGGACAACCAGAAAAATGAGGCTAGGCGTGAAATTCAAAGAAGAGAAGAAATGATCAATAGTGTAGAAGGCATGAGAAAGGAAGTCCATCTCTTGTAAAGACAGGTTGAGGAGAGTATTCGAGAGTTAATTCTTCCTTTACTTCTCACCTTCTCTCCTTCCCAACCTCTCTCCATAAAATGCCCATAAAATGCTGCTTTCTTTATAATTCTGAGCCAGGGAGCTCTTGTCCATTGCCTTATTTCACTTCTTTCCCTGGAATCAATGTCCATGCTGGATTTCCACATGCATCAATTGCTCCATTTGTTTAAAGAATTGTGTCTGTGTCTTTAAACTGCAGCACATGCTGACTCAGCCACTTTGATGATGGAGACTGGAATAGCTCCATAGGCCGTTTACTAATCAGCACGCTGACCATCTTTGGCTTATTCCTACTTGAAGGTTTGAGTCTCTGATGTACAACGACAGTGCAATGGACATGGTAGATATTTCCTTTCCCATTGTTTTCTGTCAAGTTCAAAATAGGACTACTTTTTATTACTTACTTATGCACACTTAATTTAATAAAATGTCTGTTTATAGCCATTCTACCTAATTTAATCAATTATTCATTATATAAATCTCTATTTTATATTTTCTATCTGTCAGGCCCAGGTATATAAAAATGAAATAATACAAAGACCTTGGTATCAAGGGGTTTAAAATCTAGTGGGGAGAAACAAGCATGTAAATAAAGGAGTAAAACGTAATTCAACAACTCTGGTTCAAGATGTCTAACTAAGAAAATCCATTTGCTTTTTCTCCTTCCATGATCCTACTAAAATGACAGAAGAAATATAAAAACAAGGATAAATCCACAGTAGAATTAGAAATCGAAGAAGGCCAAAGCCACTGCATACTATTGGGCAGTAAAATAAAACAAGCTATTTGTGGCAACCCTTTAAAGGATACCATCAGCAGGCCAGATATGCTAAGGAACTTCTGGAAGACACAGAGCAGATGGACTTGGATTCATAGAGGACTGCCTGTGACTCATAGAAATGAAAACGGGTACCATTCAGGAGTGAATTTTTATCCCAGCACTTTGGGAGGTTGAGGTGGGCGGATGATGAGGTCAGGAGATCTAGACTATACTGGCCAACACAGTGAAACCCCGTCTCTACTGAAAATAAAAAAATGAGCTGGGCATGGTGGCGGGCGCCTGTAGTCCCAGCCACTCAGGAGGCTGAGGCAGGAGAATGGCGTGAACCTGGGAGGCAGAGCTTGCAGTGAGCCGAGATTGTGCCACTGCACTCCAGCCTGGGCAAACGAGCGAGACTCCGTCTCAAAAAAAGAAAAAAAAAAAAAAAAAAGTGAGTTTTTTTTTTTTTTTTTTTTTTTTTTTTTTTTTTAGCTGAATTCAGAAAGAAGTCCCAGATCAGAGACTCAAAACTTCAAGTAGAAATAAGCCAAAGATGGTCGGCGTGCTGATTATTAAAAGGCCTATGGTACCAGCTGCTCCAGTCTCCATTGTCAAAGTGGCTGAGTCAGCATGTGCTGCAGTTTAAAGACATAGACACAATTCTTTAAACAAATGGAGCAATCGATGCGCGTGGAAATCCAGCATGGACATTGATTCCAGGGAAAGAAGTAGAATAAGGCAATGGACAAGAGCTCCCTGGCTCAGAAGGCAAACTTTCCTTTTGCTCACATTCTCTCATTCCTGGCAGGGAGGGCTTCTGTGAGGCGCACCTCCTTCTGAGCTGTGGGAGAAAATGGCTGCCGCTTTGGTTGAGATATGAAGGATGTGTCTGAGGTACCTAATGTCTAACATCAGTAAAAGTAGAAGAGAAGAGGGAGGATAAGTGAGCAAGGAAAAGAAATAGAAGTAAAATCTTCTAATATTAATAAATATTTGACAGAGAAGGAAGAAAATTAAAACAAAGAAGAAGATGTATACCTCAGGACATGTTTGTGAAGCTTCTGAGCAAAAGTAAACAAAAAGTCCTATAAAAGAGAAAAATTTACAAAAAGCAAGAATCAGACTCTGGCAAAATGCAAAAAGTTAATGAGATAAAATCTATAACATTCTGAAGGAAAATGGTTTCATACTGGAAACTATATATACCTACTAACATCATTTAAGTGCTAAGGCAAAATGAGAATCTTCAAAATTTATCACTGATTTCTTTTTTGAAAAATTTACTATTATAATTTCTATTATACAAAAATGAAAAACCAATAGAAAATGGAATAGCCTGGGGTACAAGGGAAAAGTGGTGAATAAATAAGCCAGCGAAGCTTATAGTTAATTCTAAATAATTATTAATGTGGCTATAACATTTAATGCAACTCTTCAGTAAGAATTATTGATATTAAAAAGGTGATTTGTAAGTTAATACATAGGTTAAATTCCATTTTATTATACCAAAACCTGAACGTAGGAAGATTTTAAACAAAGGTGGATATTGTTAAATTTCCGACTTATATGCAAAAATACCTTTCAAGTAGATTTATAATAATTTCGAGAATAATATTGGTAGGATTGAAATTAGAGGTACAACTCTTATTTACAAGAGTGGAAAGTAAGGCAATAGTGAGGAATGGAAGAAGAAGGAGAAAGAGTAGCAACAACATGGGGAACAGAAAACAAATGCTGATGGGCAGAATCAGACCCAACATCTTCAGGCAAAATATTTGAGAATGTGTTAAATTTCTCTCTTAAAAGACAAATGTCATCAGATAGAGCTTAAAAAAAGTAAGACCCAAAATGACAAAGAAAATGAAAATAGGATCAAAAGCAAATGCTCCCAGAGAATTTAATTGACATGAATATCAAATAAGATAGAATTTAAGGTAAAAAGTATTAAACAAGACAATGTTTAATACTTTTCTAATAATGTACAATCTATTCTAATAATGTAAGGTCCAATTCTTGAAGAAGATATAACCATAATGAACTTTTATGTTCATAAAAAATAGAAATGAAACATGCAAAGCAAACCTGTTATAAATAAAAGGAAAGTAAATAAAGCTGATAGACGTCTAACATATATTGCTCATAAATAGATCAAGCAAATAAAACCAAAGTAAACATAAGGATTTCTGAGATACATATAAAATTTTGTGGACAAAAAATGAAAACATATTTTTTAGCCCAAGGCCTCATGGAATCAATTATGTACTACCTCACAAAGAAATCACAACCAACCAATGATAGACTGGATAAAGAAAATGTGGCACATATACAACAGGGAATACTATGCAGCCATATAAAGGGATGAGTTTATGTCCTTTGCGGGGACATGGATGAAGCTGGAAACCATCATTCTCAGCAAACTAACACAAGAACAGAAAACCAAACACCGCATGTTCTCACTCATAAGTGGGAGTTGAACAATAAGAACACATGGACACAGGGAGGGGTACATCACACACTAGGGCTGTTGGGGGGTGGGGGGCTAGGCGAGAGATAGCATTAGGAGAAATGCCTAGTGTAGATGATGGGTTGATGGGTGCAACAAACCACCACAGCACTGTATACCTATGTGACAAACCTGCACGTTCTGCGAATGTATCCCAGAACTTAAAGTATAATAAAAAATAAATAAATAAAGAAATCACAATAATTTCTAAAAGTAGATTTAAATAAGATTCAGTTTCTAAAAATAAAAAAGGGTATTAAAATAGTGATGTATACAAATCCTATGTATTTTAGAATTATAAAGTTCTTATGGATATCTCTATGGATCAAGATAAAAATAAAACTATAACTATAAAGAATTCTGAAATAAATGAAATGCTAACATCACATATCAAAATGAGTGAGATACAGAAAAAGAAAAGTTTAGGCTTAAATATAACAGTATTTATTGACAAAAAATAACTAATAATGAACTCAAGAAGTTACAAATAAGCAAACAATAAGCAAAGAACATATAAGAAAAAATTATTATATGTAAGCAGAGAGAAATGGAATAGAGATCAAAACAAACAAATAGAATTCAAACAAAACAAGGGAAAAGAGAAGTGATGTAACAGCAGATTCAGATGGGATTCAAAAGTTCTAAGACTATCATGAAATGTGGGAGTCAGATATTTCAACTCAACAAAACAATGTATGGTTTCCCTCCCTCGCTTGTTCGCTGCCTCCCTCCTTTCCTTCCTTCCTTCCTTTATTCCTTTTCTTCTTTCCTCCCTTCCTTCTTTCATTTGCCTTTACTTCTTTGTTCCTTTCCTTCTGCCTTCCTTTTTTTCTTCTCTCCCTCCCTCTTTCTCACCCATCCATTCATCTATCCATCTCAATGAAAATGTCAAAAATATGAAGTGTTTTTGTTTGGGTGGACATATTACAGGATATTTAAATTTTTTGTTTACTTTTCTGTGCTTTCTTTTCTCTCTTTTTTTCCTAACAACTCTTACTACTTCTGCTGCTACTTCTATTACTAGTCAACTACCAATTATGAAATATATTTTGAGCCAGGTTCTGGTATATACCCTTTATGTATATCTCAAATGATCTTTCTGTGACCCTGTAAGGAAAATAAAAAGTATATTATTGATAAAGCGAATTTAGTAATAATTTATAATTTAACCCCCTATTTAACACCAAGATCCTTTCTTTAATACTCTTCTTGCTACCTCATCTCTTAAAAGATAGAGAATGCAATGATTCATCAGGCAACTCAGTCCTTGGGTGGAATTTTTAAGATGATTTTTGTTATATTGTGCTTCCTTGCAGTTTGTTCCTGATGCTGTCCTATAGTAAATCATAGAACATATCAACTTCGTGTTCACCTGTGTCACTTCATGGTGATGAAGATCATGTTGATACTGGTTTTCAGATTTATGAGACAGTTTGGTGAAATGAACCTAATATGGGACTAAAAGAAGAAGGTATTTTAACATTCTGCAAAATGAAAGTAAATGGATAGTTCAGGCGGAGCTATTTCACTCAAAGAGAGTAATAAACATGAAATGAGTTACCAAGGAAGGGAATTAGAGAAAAAGATTGTAAATGAGTTTGTGTCCCTTAGGTTTATTTTTCAAGGAAAGTGTAGAATTACTGGGAGCTGAAAACAGTAAAATTGAGGTCAAAGGAAAAGATGGGGCCAGCGATATAATATTTCTGCTTTGAATTTCAGGTCTGGGCTAAGCCTTGGCTAGATTGAAGCCTTCAGTAAACTTTAACAATATCCATGCATGTCAAAAGAAGAGATGAGGGAAATTAATAGATTTAGAAAAACATCTGTATTTCAATCGAGCCAGAAGTGTCAATGGCAAATTGTACGAAGTGCAGCATTTATGAATAAAGAGTAAATCCCCCCCCCTTTTTTTGTTTTTGGTCAAGGGAGATACATTTTTATTTATGTATTTATTTTTACTTTTCCATGCAGGTAAATCTGCCAGTAAATGCTTTCCAGATAAAATAGGCTGTTGGAACTCTTAATCTATAGCAATTTATACCAGCACCAAGTTTACATTTGAGAATTTAAAAATCTATAGCATAGCTTTAAGGAGATATGAATAAAGCGTACTGCCATGTTTTCTGTTCTTCCAAGAAAAATGTGCCCAAACCTGCCTTATCTGACATCATCCAGCTCAGTTAAATGTAACTTGCCCCTTCCAGTTGCTCAGGCCAAAAACTTAGGAGTAACCCGCTTTCTCTTTTCCTCTTACACTCTACCTTCAAACTATGGGCAAAGGCTACTGGGTCTGCCTTTTAATCCATCCTAAATCTGACCTACGGGCATTACCTCAACTGCTTTCACGCTGGCCCAGGTCCCCAGCATCTCTAGCCTGACTCACTGCAGTAGCCTCCTCATTGGTCTGTGTCCACCCTCATTACTCTGTGGTGTATTCTCAACACAGCAGCCAGAGTGAAGTCAGAGAATGTCACTCCTCCACTCCGAACCCTGCAAGGTCTTCTCTCTTTAAAGCTGGAATGTCCTTCCATGGCCTATGTGGCCATAATCAGCCCCTATCACTCTTGTTCATTCCACCCAGGCCACTGAACCTGGAGTTCCATGAATATGCCAGCTCAGGGCCTTTCCGTTAAGCATCTCTTCTGCTGTAACAGTACTCCTGCAGATAAATACATGGCTTGCTCCTCCTCTTCCTTCAAGTCATTACTTAAGTGTTACTTAATCATCTTGTTTAAAATAACAACCTTAGCCCAGCCCTCCATTCCTTTACATGCTTTATTTCTCTCTACAGTTCTTATCACCTTCTAATATATTACATAATTTGCTTTATTTATTTTTTATCTCCCCCAACTAAAATATAAGCTTTTCTCTTTGTTTTGTTTTGGTCTTTTTGTTTACAGCTTTATGCTCTTAGAAGAAGTCCTGGCACGTAGTAGGTGCACCAAAAAAATTCTTTTAGAATAAATGTTGTTTATGAAAAGCATGTGTTCCAAATGATCTGATATTTTGCAAAGCCAACAACATTGTTTCTTTGGTCTTGTTCAGCAGCAAAATGGGTGCATTATAATGAAGTCCTGGAGGAACATCATTGAGTATTAAAAGATAAAGCTTTAGACTAGGCGTGGTGGCTCATGCCTGTAATCCCAGCACTTTGGGAGGCTGAGGCAGGTAGATGATATGGTCAAGAGACTGAGACCATCCTGGCCAACATGGTGAAACCCCGTCTCTACTAAAAATACAAAAATTAGCTGAGCGTGGTGGTGTGCACCTGTAGTCCCAGCTACTCGGGAGGCTGAGGCAGGAGAATCGCTTGTACCTGGGAGGCGGAGGTTACAGTGAGCCGAGATCATGCCACTGCACTCCAGCCTGGTGACAGAGCGAGGCTCTGTGAAAGAAAGAGAGAAAGAAAGAAAGGAAGGAAGGAAGGAAGGAAGGAAGGAAGGAAGGAAGAAAGAAAGAAAGAAAGAAAGAAAGAAAAAGAGCTTTATTTGCCCACTGTTTAAAAAATTTCTAACTATATATTTAATAAATATATATTTCTTGAAACCAGAAAGTTAACTGAAATGAACTTTATATAACCTAGAAAAAAAATCCATGATGGCTTATATTCTTCTTTTGTACGTATTTTCTAAAGTGCATTTTGATTTTCAAATAAGTATCACCGTTTTAAATACGTGTGAACATGAAAAGTAAGGGTGTGAGGAACCTCTCACGAGAATAATTTCAAGAGATGTGAACCTTCAGTTCAAAGTAAAAAAAAATTTCTTGGCTTTACTCTGACATTTTCTGGACTACTCGTTGGCTAGTCTGAAAGTTGGGATTCCAAGAATTTAAGAGGTTTTTGTTCAGGGAACCCCATGGTCTGCAGAAGTGGACTTAGGTTCCTCTTGACTATGTCAGCTGGAGCAAACAGGTAGACTATCAGGCATTTGTTGAGAATTCAGGAGGCCTCCTTTTTTCTAGAAAAACTCAATGGAGTTTGCCTTTAGAAGAGCAGTTTCTGGAGTAATTTGTAAAATGCTTGCTTAATTTATAATTCTTATTTAAAGTGTACAGACAGAAAATGGCTAAATAGTAGAGTTTTCCTCATGTCCATTATTTATCTTTCTTCTCTCACTTCATGGGTCATATTCCTATTGATTTTGCAGGTCTTAGGGTAGTTGTCTTATCTTCCAGGAAGCATTTCTCATTTCTTCAAAATCTGGGTTAGGTGCCCTTTCTCTCCGCTTCCATAGTATCCTGTACTGCCCGCATCAGAGCACATGAATTCCAATTGCTCTTTTGTTAAATCTGTTCCCCATGGGTGGATGTGAGTGTCAATGAAGGCAGGATCAGGTTGTTATTGCTTTTGGGGTATCCTTGGTACCTGGCGCAATTATCTAGCAGAGGTGGTCATTCAAAACACATACGTTCCATATGTTGATGAATGAATGTCTTCCTGTGGTTGTCCGCACACTGAGGAGGAAGAAAACAAATGTTTGTCTGAATAGTAGTTAGAAATGGGAAAAGAATACCCTAAAATATTAAGCAACAAACCATTTAAAAATTCTTAAGTGATATTTTAAAAACAGCTTTTTCTGTAACTAGGACTAGAACAATATTTATACTTCTATTTCCTTGCCCCTAACATTAGAACCAATTACAAAAGGAATATAAAACAAAATGAAAATTTTTGATATGTGAGCTTCTGGCTTTATATTATTAGGTACAAAATGGAATTAAATTTATTTGTTTTGGCATTCCTTGGTTATCACTGCTGCCCATTGCTGATAAGAAATACATATCAGATGTTGTTGAGAATTTGATTTCACCTACAGATAGTCTTTCCTGAATGCCTTAAAGTTGTTCTCTTTTTTCCCTTTTTAGCTTTGTGCTTTTAGTTTTCAGTGACTTAAATTAACTTTTATGCAATAGCAGAAAAAAGAGCAAGAATTCAAAGAAATGTGTCCCTTGTGTGCAATTGATTCTCTGCAGTTTGTTATTAAATCTTTAAATAATTAAATACAAGAGAAAACATTAAAGCAACACTAAAAAGCCTAACCATATGTTGAAGATATAAATGGGAAGGAGGAACGGGTTTGGAGATGGCCCTAGAATTAAAACTTTTCTTCTTCATTAACCTTGCCTCATAGCACCTATGCCGATCATTGCCATGCATGGTCAGCATGCAGAATTGTGTGCTGTAGGTGGGCTGAGCTTTGAGGAGGAGAGAAGTTCTTTCTTGGAAAGAGTTTGCCAAGACAACTGTTATATATTTATGATCCTAAGCACTGTGACAAATCTTACCATCCTACCATATAATGCACCCATTTTGCTGCCAAACAAGACCAAAGAAACAATGTTGCTGGCTTTGCAAAATGTCAGATCATTTTGGAACATGTGCTTTTCATAAACAACATTTATTCTAATTTCTAACCAGTAGGTTAGAAGACACAAGCAAAGACAGTTTGAGTGGAGATGTGATGAGGGGGTCATCAAACAGTCCTTCAAATAAGTTGTTTTGTTTGTTTTTTGCAATCTGCAGTGTTCCCAAAGTGGCAAATTTCATTCCTTTCCAGAGCAAACGGCCTGTAAGTCAGCAGTGTTAAGAATACAGAGAGCTGCCATATGTGACCTGTGAGTGTGGGCTGATTGATTAAATACTAGTTTGAAAACTGAATGTGTAATACAAGGAAGAGGAGAGCAGGAGACAGTCAAGGTCCTCAACACGAAAATCAGGCAGAATGGCAGGGCATGGGTGTGTTGTGGGTTTGTGTTCCCCCAAAATTTATGTGTTGAAATCCTAGCCCCCAGGACCTCAAAATGTGACCGTATTTGAAAATAGGCTTGTTGCAGATGTAATTAGTTAAGATGAGGTCATACTGGAGTAGGGTGCGCTCTTTATTCAATATGACTGATGTGCTTATAACAAATAGGAAATTTGGACAAGATATACACACAGAAAGAACATAATGAAGGCAAAGAAGCTTTTAAAATCCAAGGAATGCCATAGGTTGCCAGCAAAACACTAGAAACTAGGTAAGAGGCATGAAACATACTTTGTTTCACAACACCGAGAAGGAACAAACTTTGCTGACACTTGATCTTGGACTTGCAGCCTCCAGAACTGGGAGATGATAACTTTCTGTTGTTTAAGCCACCTAGTTTGTGGTACTGTGTTATGGCAGCCCTTCCAAACTAGTACAGTGAGAATGAGTGCAGCTGTGAGGTCCTCATCATTCTTCACCACCTTTACAATTCAGGTAGCATTCCACCCCATACTGCTTTGCTGCCGGTCAATCAGCAAATGCTCCTGTAATGTATTGCTGCATGCTACTTAACAGAGAGTCTCATGCCCCATTGCTGCCTATCAAGTACCAAACACATCTGCCACTCCTGCTAGCACTCAGCACAGCACCAGACAGTCAGAGAATATGAAGGATATAAAAATGATTCTGTTGAGTAGTTTGTGGCAGAGACCAGATATCTCTGTGAAAAGAATACACTGAATAGTAAGAGTCCCAATGAGTATGGCAGATGTGTTATGCACATAGGGGACCCTTACAGAGGAGGGAACAACAGCAGCAACCAATTATTGAGAGTTATGTGCTCAATATAATATCACCTGTGCATCACCTGTGCTCATCTTGAAGATGAGCTAGATGGCATTATCATCCAGGGTTTAATGAAGAGGGAACTAAGCTTGGAGCACATAAGGAACTTGCTCAAGGCCACACTGCTAATAAGTAATGGAGCCATGATTTGAACACAGGTCTATCAAACTAAATTTGGTTAGGAAATGTATAGTTTTGTATTATATTGTTGTGGCTACTGTGGTCAATTGGTTTTCAATTGCACAATTACAGCAGCTTGGGGATTTTAACCACAGCCTAAATGAATTATCCAGAGATAATTTCTAAATAACACCGTTTTATTTTTTCCTTGAAAAAATGTTACAAATTTTTTAAACAGAGAGATTTAAAATTAATTCTCAGCTAAATATTGTTTAACTTTTCCCACCCCTCATTTGAGTTTTGCTTACCCATATGAATGTGAGTTCTTCCGAGGTCAGGAATTATGTCAAATATATTAGGAGCTTAGTTTGATCTCTTTGATTCCCCCTCTCCCCATTCCCCTTGCCAAAATAAAACCTGCTCTTTACTTGAAATCATTCCTTACTCATTTTATTTTCTTCACCTTACACCAGATACATCAGCAATCCTACTGGCTCTACCTTAAAAATATATTCAGAATCACTGCCTCCACCAACTCCCCAATCCAAGTCATTATAAATTCTTGCTGGCATTACTGCAAAATGCTTCTCACTGGTCTCTCTGCGTCTATCTCTTCCTTTCTATGATCAACCCTTCAGTTGAGGGTTTCTTTTAAAAAAGAAATTCAGTCACGCCTGTAATCCCAGCACTTTGGGAGGCCGAGGTGGGCAGATCACGAGGTCAGGAGATCGAGACCATCCTGGCTAACACGGTGAAATCCCATCTCTACTAAAAATACAAAAAAATACCAAAACAAAACAAAACAAAAACAAATTAGCTGGGCGTGGTGGTGGGTGCCTGTAGTCCCAGCTACTCGGGAGGCTGAGGCAGGAGAATGGCGTGAACCCGTGAGGTGGAGCTTGCAGTGAACCGAGATCGTGCCGTTGCACTCTGGCCTGGGCGACAGAGCGAGACTCTATCTCGAAATTCAGGAGGTGTTTCTCCTGTCTTTAAAGGTCTCCAATACTTTTTCATCACACCCAGAACAATTCCAGAGCCCAATTCCTGGTCCTCTACCACCACTCAGACTATTTCCCCAACCACTCTGATCCTCCCCAATGGGCTCCTGCCATACCAACCTCCTGCTTGTACCTTGAAGGCCTTGAGTGCACTCCCTTCTTGGGGCCTTTTCATGTAAAATGATGCTTATTCAGATGTTTTCCTGGCTTTATCCTTTGTTTTCTTCAGGGGTCTGCCCAAATGTTGCTGTATCAGAGAACCCTTCCCTGCCCACCCTATGGGTAATGTGATGCTTTCCCACCCAAATCATGTTCTGTTCCCAGTACTGCTTTACTGTGCTTCATATCACTTATTGTTTGTCTTCCCACTAGCATGTAAACTTCATGAGAAAAAGGGCTTTGTTTTGTTTACTTCTCCATCTTCAATACCAAGAACAGTGCCTGGCACACGAGAGGCATTCAACATACATTTGTTGATTAAATGAATGAATGAATGAACTGAAAGAGTTCAGCTGTTAGAGGACTATTTGCTTTATCTCTGTGAATATCAGAGTATAATCATTGCCTTACAATTGGGCAGCATTTCAAAGCATTTTCATATATATCAACCCATAAAATCCTCAGAGGATACAGGAGAATTGGTAGTACACATGTTCACTCTGAAGAAAGTGGGTTAGACACAGGTAAATTAACTAGCCCTAAGTCATATAGCTGTTTGTTGTTTTGCTTTGTTTTGTTGTGTTTTTTCAGACAGAGTCTCACTCTGTCACCCAGGCTGGAGTGCAGTGGCATGATCTCAGCTCACTGCAATCTCTGCCTCCTGGGTTCAAGCGATTCTCCTGCCTCAGTCTCCCGAGTAGCTGGAACTACAGGCGAGCACCACCACACCTGGCTAATTTTTGTATTTTTAGTAGAGATGGGAGTTTCACCATGTTAGCCAGGATGGTCTCAAACTTTTTACCGCAAGTGATCCATCTGCCTTGGCCTCCCAAAGTGCTTGGAGTACAGGCATGATCCACCATGCCCGGCCCCTAGTCATATAGTCAATAAATGACTAGTCAGAGCTGAAACCCAAGCATGGTCTTTCCTTTAAGCCAAAGGTCTTTTCACAAAGTGACACTAACCTTGTTAAGCCTTGATAAATCTGGAGAGCCATTTCCCTAACTTGATGCATGATGCATGTTTAATATATCATCTCATTAGGTAAGAGTTGAGGCACTGAGTGTCGGATGAGAAAGTAGACCCCTTTGAGGTTTTGTCTTGGGATACCAGTTTCGAGTAGGGAGTTCTTCAGGATTGATGGAAAGGTTTGTATTCTTGCTGACAATCATAGTAGAATGTACTTGGGACTATCTCAAAGAGACATCTGTTCTCAGAGAGTGTTATGTGACTTTGAATGTCACTGAGCATTCCAACCCTGAAGGAATCATTTGAATATTCTCAGATTCAGACTTCTCTTTGACTGAAACATGAAGTCTTTGAGAAAAAAATTAAACTTTCCCTGTTTGTTATTTTAAAGAGTAAAGAAGGTGAATAAGGTGGGAAAAGGTGTTCTTCTATGCCTTCAAGAAACATTAGAGAAGCCAGCCCAAAACAGCATCATGCAGGAAGAGGACCCATGGAAGAGAAAGTCAACCTATTATGAGAAGAAAGGGAAAGAATGCTCATGTGTGTTTAGTTTCTATTATCCACTGGGCATGGTTTCCACACTTTATCAGTGATCAAGTCGATGTGTAAACCTGTACAGAGAAGGAGGAGAAGAAGGCGGGAAGAGGAACAGAAGGAGCAGCCTTGTTCCAGGGCCCCATTGGAGGCCCAAGCCTCTTGAGGTTTGTGGGTTTGCCATGGGGATTGACATCAAAGATTCCTCTTGCCTGTGTGCTTCCCACTCCTAATTAGCCAAGAAACATAGAATAAGCATGCTTAGAAGTTTATAGGGGCTATGGAGGATCCATAAGATGTATGAGTTGTATACCCTGCCCTAGAGACACTATTGCTAGAATGATAGAGTCTTTCTAAAAAGATTAAAGAAGCAACGTTGGCGATATATATTGGTACATGTTTCTCTGGACTTCTTTGGAACCTCCATCACTTGGATACTCCTATGGACAAGCTCCAGAAGTTTATACAGTAGCCTTTCAGCATCTGACACAGCCTATGTACATTCTATCAGTAAGAAGCTAGGATTCATTCAACATCCACCTGTCAGCAAGTATTTACAGGGCATCTACTATTTGCCCAACACAATGCTGGGCACAGAAGCACCATGTAGGCAGAGCCCTTTGTAGAGCAGAGGTGTTCCATCAGGTTTTCCCTGCCCTCCATTCCCTGCTTGTTGCTGGGAACTTTGCCTTTTTCCCTTTTAGCAAAGCCAGGGGACCAATCACTAGATGCCCATGGAATGACATTTCATGTTCCTCGGAGGTACAACTGCTTGACAATCAGCCTGGGAGCCTAGAAACAGACCTGTCCAGCAGCCTACATATGGTAGAGAAATTTATTACTATTTCCTATTTCCTCCATAGGAAAAAAAAAGAACTATAGCCTGTATTTTGACATTTTAAAAAGACTTACGGGAATTACGCCACATCAAATGAGCGGATGTTATGATATGCTGACACTAATGTTCAACAAAGCACATTTATTGCAGAATTTAGAGGCCAGTCACATACTTCCAAGGCTTTTTTATTACTATTATTTCTTCTTGGGTTTGCCTATCTTGAGGTTTTCAAGACAGAAAACTCTTGAGCTTTTTTTCCTGAGAAATCAGCTGACATGGTGCACCTTGGGCATATTCTCTTATCTCAGTTCACCAATGTGGCTGATAAATCATACAAGGGTTTGTAATTATTTCACTACCTTCCTCTGAAGTGTAATGCAAAGTATTCTAGTTTCAGATCCTAATATTAAGGACACTTTGAGGAAAACACATTTATTTTTGGAAATTTAGCAATATTTTTCTTGTTTTGTTCTGCTTTGGTATCCATAAAACATATTTTCTATTGCAGAGAACAATCTGCAGTAGTTGAAGTGCCTAATGTCAATCAGTGTTGAGCATCTATTTTGTGTTCATCCCTGTGGAGGAATTCAATTCACTCCAATAACACTTTGATGAGGACCAGTCATGTGTATAACCCCAAGGCAGATGCTGCAGGGCACATAGAGATGAACTTACAGTCTAAGAGAGAATACAGGACATGCACACAAGGAACTATTATACAAGGTCAGTATTATAAGAAATGCACAAACCAAGTGCTATAAGGCTTTAAAGGCATATATCTGCTAGACTGTAAGCTACATGGAAGCTCAGTTTTATGAGACACTGTATCATCAGTGCTTTCATTATCACCAGGCATATGGTCGCTTCTCAATAAATACTTTTTGATTGAATAAATAAACTTTCTATTTGGAGGTAAAAGTGAGGGATCAAGGTTATACAAGACTGCAATGCAGAGTCTGAATTGACTCTTAAAAGATGGAGAGAGTTTTCAACAGCTGCTGGAGGTAGGAGGAGAGTGTTCCAGGTAGAAGGCAAAGCGTCTGTTAAGTCCTGGAGGCTGGCAAGCCTCTGGAATACCTTGGGCAGTATTTGGCTCAAGTTTATGGTACATATGTACAGGGGAGTAATGGAAAGAAAGGCAAATAGCATTTGTTGAGGCCAAATTATGGTGACCCTACCTACCAAGTTGGAACTTTGATTTTAATTTACACACATTGAAGAAATATTAAAGTATTTTGAGAAGGAACTTGGCATTTTCTGAACCATAATTTAGGAAAACTGATATCGTAATTATATGTAAAATATAGATTTCAAACTTGAGTCTACGTCAGGATTAACTGGGAAGCTTTATAATTATACAGATTTCTATATCCCCAAGACCTAATGAATTGGGATATCCATTGTCTGTATTTCTACCAAGTTCTCAAGGCGATAGCCAACCTCAAAGTACACAGATTTCAAGATTACATGTATCTGGGCTAGTTCTTCTGGGATCAGGGCATGGGAAGAGAGATGAGGGAACAAGATTGCAGATTCATAGGGTTATCTGTGAGAAAATACCGAAGAGAGAGAAAGACTTCTGAGGTCAGAATCTACAGAGCCCTGCAGCAGAAGGATAACGAGCAAGCTTGAGTCAGGAGCCAAGGAAATAATGATTGAGAAGATAATAGAATCTAAGGGATCTGCAGATGGGGGTCTAGCCACATGAGCAGAGATGAGAATGAGCAAGCAGAGGCATGAGGCATGGCTGCTGGGAGCACGGACACATTATCCTTTTCCTCTCCACCTGCCTGGCAAGCCTCAGGGAAGCACATCCCAGCAAACAATTGAGTACATCAACCATTATTTCCCCATTTCAGAACTTTTATTTGTGTTTAGTGGAGATTTGTGTGATAACTCATATGCACTCAGATAAAGTGTCAATAAGAAGTTGTGGTAAGGGCCCTCTAATCCACTGATTTTTTTTTTTCTGATTTGAGAAGACTGCAATAAAAATGCAAGGAGACTTAAACTTCTTTCAAGGGCAATTCAAGAACTGCAGAATTCACAGCATCACTGTTCTGTGGTCATAGCATAATTTTCTATATGTAATAAAAGACACATGAAATACAACTTGAAAAATAAAAGGCTTCAAAGATTTATTAACTCTTTGAAATGTTATCCCAAGTAGTATGTTAAAAAGTCCATTGTAAAGAAAGCTATGAAAATTGGAAGATATTACACCATTACTTTATTTCTTTTAAAACAGCAAAGATTTATTTAGGCACTAATGGCCAAATGTTCAGTTTTGAAAAGTGGAGCCTGAATGATATAAAATAGTGGAAAGAACCATGCACAGGGGAAAAAAAGAACTAAATGATAATAATAGTAACAATAACAGCAACAATGCTACACTTCATTTTGTGAATTCCTATGTACTAGCTACTGTGCTAAATGCTTTACATGCACCATCCTATGTAAATCCTCACAATAACTCTGTGAAGTTGGTATGACTATCATTTCACAGGGGGCATATTGTGGTTCAGAGATGGTAGACAACTTTCTTATGCTCAAAAACCTTCTAAATGGTGAGTGGTAGCACAAGCTGAATCTAAACGCATGCCCCAACCAACATTGTCTGACTTTACTAATAACCAGCTGTGTTTTCCTGCTTTACGTAAATAACTCCTTGAATCCTCACAACAACCCCAGGAGTCAGGTACTATTATTACTTTATTCCCATTTTATTGTATTTTCATTTTACAGGTGATGTCACCGGGGTATAGGAAACTTAACACTCCCCAAATTAGGCAATTAACAAATGGAGAGGCTAGAATTGGAACCAGATACATTAACTCAAAGTCTGTCTCTTAGTTTAATGACACGTATACAACAACAACAACAAAAGATAGGGTATTTTCTAGTGGTTGCCAGTATGTTCTACTCTAATTACTATCCCGTTCAATATTGTTACCAATATTGATGTCACAATGCTGTAGAACTGTAGTAATTAAATTGAATGTTTGACTTGCGATTCAAATAAAGTCTAAGAGGCAGATGGAAAAAATGGAATGTAACAAAAGGATATGTAAGTGAGATGAATATCAGATCTTACTCATGAATCTAAAAGTGCGACTACTCAGTTTAGCAAGATGGAGCCAAGAAAGAGATGAGGATCGTTTTGTAGATGATAATAGGGGAGTTTTAGGTGACATTAAGAACAATATGAATCAAAAGTGGTTAAAAGCAACTTGCTCCAACTCCTCAACATCAACAAACCAAATGCCACCTTAGGGCAGTGATAGAACCCTTCTCCCTCCCTGTTTGAGACTAATCAGAAGAAATCTGGAGGCTGCATCACGAAAGTGCAGCATGCTAGAAAGATGAAAGGACTTAAAACCACGTTACAGAAGAGCGGTTGAGGAAACTGAGGATATTTAGCCAAGAGGAGAAAAGACATAGAGGGAAAGCTAATAGCTGTTGGCATGTGTCTGAAGGACCTCAAAAAAAAAAAAAAAAAAAGATTATTTAATTGTCTTTCTCCTGCTTGGGGCCAAAATAAATAAATAAATAAATACATTTAGCTTAATAAGAGAAAGATCTTTCTGGAAGTTGGATCTTCAAAAAGATGGAAATGGTTGACTCAGGAATTTTCGCACAACCCAGCTGCTTATTACAGTCAACTATGGGACTTTCTAACTCTAGGGAGATGTGGAGAGAGAATTTTGTAATTTTTAAAGTTCCCCAGGTGATTATGATGTTCAGTTATAATTAAAAAACACTCCTTTGATGGATAATGGTAATAATAACTATTTATGATGCTAACTATGCACCAGGGATTGCACTGCATGCTTTATATATAATCTCATTTCTTTCTCGTCTCAAAAGTTTAATGCAGTTATTATGATCTCATTTTACTGGTGGATGAACTGAACCAAATTAAAGTACTTACCCAAGGTTTCCAAGGGTGGTAGAGGTGATAAGGAAAATACATCCACCTGGTTAGCAGGGGGGATGGAGGTGTCTGGCAGGTGGAGATCTAGGCTCAAACCCAGGACAGATGAATATGAGAGTTAACCACTCTATGTGCTTTGAGATTTCAATGATAGGATGGGGTCAGTGAAATTTAAGGGAGATTCTGAAATGAAAAATTTGTAATTCTGTTACTGAGGGCTCCAACAGGCAACAGGTATTCCGGCTAGAGTTTATAAAAACAATCGAGTTTATAGAGAGATTTCTCTGGCATCAGAAATACGCATATCCTGGTAAGATTAAGGATTACTAGGCCAGGTTATGATTAGAATAGATGTGTGAAAAGGCAAATACTGCAGATGAAAGAGTTCTAGGAAATGGGAAACAATATTTGGGAGACAAAACTGAATGAAAAAATTCAGAAAACAGTAAAGAAACACTTTAATCAGGTAAAAATGATTCCCTGAAGTGAAGTTCTGAGAAGACCTGTTGGCTCAAGAGACAAATACAGCCTCTCTCTCTCTCTCTCTCTCTCTCTCCCCCCTCTCTCTCCTCTCTCTCTCTCTCTCCCCCCCCATCTTATCTCTGTGGTAAGCCTTAGTTTTTCCTATTTAATGTAAGGATTTGCCATATAGCATGAAACAAGATGACGTGAAGCATGGCTGCCAGCAACCTCAGATTCGCACACCTCTAGCGTTGTTACTTGAGAAGCTATAGATAATTTCCCCTGCAAGGTCAGCTGAAAAATTCTGGGGAAGCTTTTTTGTTAGGTGGGCTTGAGTCATGTGCTCATCTAGATAGTAAGATTGACTGAAAATGGGGTCATATTCCCAGAAACATAGTCAGGGGTCAGGATACTAAAAAGTCTGGAAAGATGTTGAGGGGGCTGTGAGACAGACAAAGACAGTGGCCATTTGAAATAGCAAACATCATACTTAGCAGTGAGTCATTAGAAACTGTTCAATTAGAGTTAAGAAAAAGGCA
The DNA here is from genome assembly GCF_024542745.1 of Macaca thibetana thibetana. Classification (NCBI taxonomy): domain Eukaryota; kingdom Metazoa; phylum Chordata; class Mammalia; order Primates; family Cercopithecidae; genus Macaca; species Macaca thibetana. Next base: position 54,966,872 of record NC_065588.1, read on the forward strand.
CAGATATTTCTTGTCAGCACTGTTACTTAATATGGTTCTGGAAGTTCTAACTTATTAGCTAAGGTAAACAATACCAAAGAGAATTGAAGTACAAGTATTTGAAAAAGTAGAGACAAATATATTTTTAAAAAGATTAAGCAAAAGATATATAGCTTAAAAAGGTCAAATAATGCTGCCAAGGTACACAATTTAAAACACTGTGATAATGGCATAAGAATGGATTCTAGAATGAGTCCTTCATATGATAAAGGTGACATTTCAAGTTGGTGGAAAGATGGCGAATTATTCAGTAAATGGCTTTGGGCCAATTCTGTAAATGGTTTAATCCCAATGAATTGTGGGAGAGAAATATATATCTATTTTATATCTTACATAAAATATTTTAAGCTATACATAAATCTATCATTATCTATCTATCTATCTATCTATCTATCTATCTATCATCTATCTATCATTCATTCGTTCATTCATTTTCAGCTTTTGAGATGGGGTCTGGCTCTGTTGTCCAGGCTGCAGTGCAGTGGCAGGACCTTGGATCACTGCAGTCTCTGCCTTCCAGGCTCAAGTCATTCTTCTGCCTCTGCATCCCAAGCAGATGAAACTATAGGCAAGCATGTGCCACCACGCCTGGCTAATTTTTATATTTTTTGTAGAGATGGGGTTTTGGCATGTTGCCCAGGCTCATCTCAAATTCCTGGGTTCAAGCGATCCACCCACCTCGGCTTCCCAAAGTGCTGGGATTGCAGGCAGGAGTCACCATGCTCAGCCTAAAATTATATTTTTCATCACATAAAATTAACAAACTTAAATTAATTAGGAGTTAGGATAGATTAAAAATTTCAACCCCTAAAAGAGTGAAAAATGAATACTTCTTTACAGTGAAAGACACTCTAAGCAAAACATCAAGAAGAAACTGGAATAAAATATACACAACTCACACTCCCCAGAAAAATATTCTTAGCGATATTGCAAATCAATCTCAATAACACAGATGATCAGTTGTTTTAAATGGGCAAAACATAAGAACTGACAATTCATAGAGATAATACAAGTACCAATAATAACATTTAAAAAAGAAAGTTTTATTTTAAAAGAAAAAAAATTGTGATGATAGTCGGTGAAAGGACCACTTTACTATTAAGGGAAGTGGACTTTGGTATATGCTATAGTTTGGTTGGTTGTCTCCCCCCAAAAAAATCATGTTGAAATGTGATCCCCAATTTTGGAGATAGGAGCTAATGGGAGGTGTTTGTGTCATGGGGGTTGATGTGGTTTGGCTATGTCCCCACTCAAATCTCAGCTTGAAATGTATCTCCCAGAATTCCCATGTATTGTGGGACGGACTCAGGGGGAGATAACTGAATCACGGGGGCCGGTCTTACCATGCTATTTTCATAATAGCAAGTCTTACGAGATCTGAAGGGTTTATCAGGGGTTTCCACTTTTGCTTCTTCCTCATTTCTCTCTTGCTGCCGCCATGTAAGAAGTGCCTTTTGCCCTCCACCATGATTATGAGAGACCTCCCCAGCCATGTGGAACTGTACATCAAATTAAACCTCCTTTTCTTTCCAGTCTTGGGTATGTCTTTATCAGCAGTGTAAAAACAGACTGATACAGGGGTGGATCCTTCATGAACAGATGACTGCCTTCCCTGGATGAATTCTTGCTCTATTAGTTCCCATAAGAGTAGGTTGTTAAAAGGAGCCTGATACCTCCGCCCCTGTCTCTCTTACTTCCTCTCTTGCCATGTGGTCTCTGCACATGCAATCTCCCCTTCACCTTCTGCCACCAGTGGAAGCAGCCTGAGCTCCTTACCAGTTGCACATGCTCATGCCATACTTCTTGCACAGCTTGAAGAACTGTGAGCCAAATAAACCTCTCTCTAAAATAAATCACCAAATTACCCAGTCTTGGGTATTCCTTTATAGCAACATGAATGGACTAAGACAGTATAATTCTTTGAGAATAATTTAGCAATACTTGTCAACATTTAAAATGTGGTTACTCTTTCCCTTCCCCACGGGAAGACAAGGCCCATGTCTGATGTCAAGGCCATGTGGGCCCAATCCCACAGCATTGTCTGATCTCTGCTTTGCAGCTCGTACCCCCACACTCACTCCTGAGACCCCCGGCCTCTGGCTTCGGCCTTCCAGCCTCTGCTCCTCTAGTAAGTGCCTTCTGTGTCCACCTTAACCCAGGCCCCATGGACCCAGACCCAGGCGGGAGACATATGTTCCAGCTTGCATGGCTGGGAGCGGCAGACCTATCCTCCTGCTGGGCCCAGGGGCCCCTTGAGCTTGTGGAGCCCCACCTGGGGTGCTGCCTGCCCATCTCTCTCCCAGGGAGCCCCAGCCCCCACTGGGCCCAGGGACACTGGCCAGGGTCTGTGCTGACTCTCCCGTTCCACCCAGCCCTGGCCTCAGCAGCGCCACCCCTGCCTCTACCCTCTGAGCTTTGCATGTTCCACTAACCCGGGCAGGTGGCAGGTGGAGGTGTCAGGCTGCCGGAACCTCTGCAAGGGCAGAACACTAACCTGACCATGGGCAGGGCCTTGTGGCATCCGCCCCCAATAAAAGCAATTCCAACCTTAAAAAAATTAAAATGAAATAAAATGTGTTTACTCTTTAATCTAGCAATTCCACTTTAGGAATCTATACTTGTATATGTAAAGGTTAAAAAAAAAGTGTTTGGAATTTTCCTAGAACAAACACCTAGAGAGAATGTAAATATTCATAAATAGGGAATTGATAAAAGTAATTATGGTACCTCCATATTATTGATTACTCTAAATATTTTTAAAGGAATAAAGTATATTTTATTGACTGGTATGGACAGTTTTTGATGATATATTTTTTGGTAATAAAACAATTTATAGAATATATAGGGATATAATCCAATACTTGTTTGAAAATGGAAAACATACATGTACATATAGACAGATGTTTGTGCACATATTATAGGCCTTGTTAAACGCACAGGAAGCTTTAATGGTGTTTCCTTCTAGACAATGAGAATGAGGTATGATTTTATTTATTTTTTTCAATGTGCATGTAAGTATTTTTTGAAAAAAAATAAAGCCAGTAATTTTTCTAAATTTAAAAGTTTGACAAGTACAATTAATTTTCAAGTTTTGACTACTTTCTTTGATGTTATAATGCTTTATATTGAGAACTTTACATGTATGTAGTATTTTAACATGCATTAAAACTATTGAAATGTATGCTTTAAGGATATAACAGAAAGGAAAGGTTTGAGGCACAGAACTTTACAGAATTGCTTTTTAAAAATTCTTACTGAGACTGGTGGAAATGTTTAGCTCCATGAGCAGAAAAGAATTCATAGAACCATTATATTCTAACCTGCTCTATCCACTAGAGACTGTCATGTAAATGTCTGATAGAGCTACGCATATGAGAAGTTACACAACATCAGTATTCATTAAGATGGGTCATTCAGTACAAAGTGAGCTCATTTTTACCAATATAAATGTGCAGAGATCGAATGAAGGAAAATCAAAGATAAAGGAAAATACAAAGTGTGACCTTGAGCCGTTGCCTGTGGATATAGTCTTGTTTCATCAATGTCAAGAAAAGCAGAGATAACTTTTAAGTCATCTTGGAGCATCAGAACTTGCCAATTACCTTATGATTCTCCCTGCGATGAGAAATAAAACTAATACATACCTGCCTATTTCATAAAGAAGCAAAATCACTTCACGTGAATGACACGAAGACCCAATGTGGGTTACAGAATTTTGAGTTTAGAAAGCATTCAAAACAAAATGACAAACAAGAGTCAATCACAATTCATGACAGGGTTGTGCTAATTGATCTGGACAGAATTCTTTAGAATGTTACTTACAGACACCAAGGTGTCATAGAGAAAAGGAGAATAGTCAGTGGCACGTGAATAAAGTGTGGTGACCTGCACTTTATCCGTGCCCCATCTAAAGACTTTAGCCTCCTTGTTTGCTGAGGTTAATAATGTTAATAATGAAATTTCCCCAAGTGGCAGGCAAGGTAGGTAAGGAAAAATGAAATAGGTATCAGATTACAAATATGACATTTTCCTGGATTATTCTTATTTCATGTAAGCCTGTATCAGTGCCCCATTTAGAAGTCTTGATTCTTCATTTTTTTCTTTCTCCTACTTTTCTTCATTTTTTCCTTCTTCTCCTTCACTCTTACTTTTTCTTTCTTTTCTTTTTCCTTTCCATCCTTCTTTTTTCTCTCTTTTTTCAAAAATGTACTAACTCTTGTTTCCAATAGGCAGCACCTGTATCTTTTTTTGGTGAACTGTCCTCATGCTACAGAGCACATTGGCTACATCCCTAGAGAGCCAAGAGTACTTAGAAAATTCCAAGAGCCTTCAGGTGGTCCTAAGTCAGTGAGTGCTGAGGTATGAAAGCCCACCTCCCTTATTTTTGTCAGGACAACTTTGAGGCATAACTCACACTCTATAAATCCCCTGGATCAGCCTGAACACCCTTGAGGGATCTTGAGATTACACCCTCACTGGCCTTCTTCCCCTTCATTGTTCTGTTTCCCCTATTCCTCTTCCATGGTGCTCCTGGGGAACTTCCTTAATTAATCACTTGAGCAAACAGTTTTTTATCTTGGGAGTTCCTTCACTTAGAACATAATTTCTTCTGTCAAAAAGTTACATTGGCAGACATCCGAAAAATGTGATTTTTTAAATCTTCTAAAAATGCTTCCTTTAAATATATTTTTATTCATCAAAACATCTATGTTTTGATAAATGTACCTACCTGTTTTGATGAATTTGTACACTCATAAATATATATCTACTATGTACCCACAAAAATAAAAAAATACAAAATAAACAGTAGATTGAAAAAAATTGTTCTGTCAGTTGGTATATCCAGATTTTTAGTTGAGAAAATTGTGCCCATCATAGCTATAGGTAAAGCTTAAAAGAACTGATGTGATAGATAATACTATTATGAATCTAACCAGGAGGAGTTTAATGATGGAAATCTCCCTCCCATCTCACCTCTCATTTTAAATTTGCAGAAATCCAATTCTCCAAATTGTATTTTTTCCTTATTCACTTAGCTTTTACACAAACCAAATAGAATTTTATTAGTGACTTACTCATGAATTCAATTTATTTTTCTTGAGGCCACTGACCCAATGTTTTTGTGCATTTTTGTACTTCCCAGGAGTGACTGAAGTGCAAACATAGGAACAAATGTTAAGATCTCTACCTACTAATAAAAGGTTTAGGAATCTGTGGTATACTCCATTCCAAAAGAGAAGTAAACTTGTATTTTCCAACTAAAAGTGGTGAAACAAAGGAATTTCCAGGTAACTCTCTCTCATGGACAATTTGAGCATTCTGGTTAAACAAAGTATTTTTTCTTTTTCTTTTTCTTTTTTTTTTTTTTTCAGACGGAGTCTCGCTCTGTCACCCAGGCTGGAGTGCAGTGGCCGGATCTCAGCTCACTGCAAGCTCCGCCTCCCGGGTTTACGCCATTCTCCTGCCTCAGCCTCCCGAGTAGCTGGGACTACAGGCGCCCGCCACCTCGCCCGGCTAGTTTTTTGTATTTTTTTGGTAGAGACGGGGTTTCACCGGGTTAGCCAGAATGGTCTGGATCTCCTGACCTCGTGATCCGCCCGTCTTGGCCTCCCAAAGTGCTGGGATGTATTTTTTCTTATACTACTGCATACATCTTTTACAAAAAGGTTAGTGTCTAGTCCTTACATCTGTTGTATACATTTTTGTTTTTTTGAGGGTGAGATTTGATAGTTCTGTTTCAATCAACATTAGGTTTCTCAGTTTTTGAGCAATACCCTCCAAATGAAGGGATGCAAACATGGTGTCTCACTTGGAGGGGCATTTAATTACTCTGATATTTGGAACACAAATGTCTAGTTTACTTACAGAGTCCTTTTCAGGACTCTGTATAGGAATAGGACTACATTTCTATTCGAGTATGAACAGAGAAAGCTTGATTTCTTCTGAGAAAGTGGCTAGTGGTAAGTAATGCATCTGAGCCAAGGGATGAAATACTAGTGAAAATGTGTCCACTTTTGAAAACTCTCATGCTATTTTACTACTTCCTGTCTCTCACTATGGAAAAGATTTTCTCCTCTTTTTAACCTAGCAGACTGCTACTTACCCCTTTTCTCTGTGATGCTTTTCTTGATGCCCCTTGACAGAGATAGCTTTTCTGACTTCTGGTTCTCTTACTGTGTTCTATATAATACCCTTATTATAAAGCAACTATCATATATGTAATTCAATATTGTACAAATTTGTTTACCTATGAAAATATATAATCTTTGAAACCAAATGCTGATTCTTGATTTATGAATCTCCACATTGTAGCACAATGACTGACAAATGGAATGTACTTAGAAAATATTTATTAAAAGATGAATGGATAGGTGAATAAATGAACAAATGATCAGAAAATTAAGTTATTAATAGAGAGGGAAAGTAAAAGATAAAGAAGTACATGGGCAGAAAATATGTGCTCTGGGAGACTGATTAAAGAACTGTGTCTTTTAGGCTGGGATGATTAGAGACAGTTCCATAAAGGAGGTTGGATTTAAATTAGGACTCAAAGGATGAGTAAAGTTTTGCTAGTCCGGTGATCAATAACATTATTTATCAAGGTGCTTTCAGAGGCATTGGAAAATACCATAAGCTGTGTTTCAGCCCATTTTGTGTTGCTATAACAGAATACCTGAGTCTGGGTAATTAATTTTTTAAAAAAAGAGAGTTAGCTGGCTCATAATTCTGGTGTCTGGGAAGTCCAAGAGCTTGGCACCAGCATCTACTCAACTTCTGGTGAGGGCCTTGTGCTGCATCATAGCATGGCAAAGAAATAGAAGGGGAACCAAGCATGTAAAAGGGGTGCAATACAGGAAGGATGTTCTCATTTTATAACAACTTGCTTTCACAGGAACGAATCCATTGCAATGAGAACTAATCATGTGTCACAAGAGTAAGAATTCACTCACTACTGCAAGAATGGCACTAAGCCACCCATGAAGGTGGATCTTTCATGACACAAATGCCTCCCATGAGGCCCCACGACTTAAAGGTTCCACCTACCAACATTGCTGCTTTGGGAATTAAGATTCCAACATGAGATTTGGTCGGGACACTCAAAGAATAACAAGCTACAAAGACTGCATTGAACTTATTATAATATATTAATTATACTGAACTGCTTGTAATTTATACCCCAGAAAATATTTACAATGAAAAGAAAAAAAGAAGGAAAGAAAGGGAAGAAAGGAAGGAAGGAAGGCAGGCAGGCAGGAAGGCAGGCTCAAAACAGTAGCAGAAGTAAATGAAAAATTTAGGTGGATGATAAATCTTCCTAAAGTATATTTTTAATATTAATAAACTTAAATACTCATAAATATTTTCAGGGAGAAAAAAATTCTAAATAACTTTTAAAATTTTATTTTTGGTCAAGGCAATCATTTGATTTCTAATTTTTGAATGTAATAATACTGGCCTCATGGTCCACTCAGGGACTAATTTTAAGTTACAAGGCTTGAATCAACAAAACTATTCATTTATATGATTAGAATCTAAAAAACTTGATACCTTCAAATGGCACATGGCCATCTCTTTTAGTTCTTTTATTTGCTAAATAACTTTGTAATTCTTTATTTACAAAATTCAGAATTATGCTATAGGTTCTGGAGAGAAAAAAAGGCACACAACTTGCAGTAATGCCATTTTATCTATCTATCTATCTATTTATTTATTTATTTCAAGCAAACTTATTTATTCTAATTGCTATTTCTAAGCACACACTTTAAAAAATGTCAAAAACAGAATCAGACATAAAGACTAGGTTCAGATTACAGAAATTGTCCACTTAGTTTCATATTTATATGGAAGATTGGCCCCCAAATCTCAAAGCTGTCAGACTGAATTAACAGCTATTTTGTTAATGTTTTCAAGTTCAAGTTCATTTGCATATATAATACAGCTGTTGTGTGGCTGGCTTTAGAACCAACTGATCTGAACAAGTAGGGCTGGTGTGGCATTAGTGGCAGTTTTGGAGGACTGCACCCTCCCAAGTCAATTTTTAAAAGTAGTTCCTAAGTGTGCATACTATTCATCTGGCTTCAGCTGGGTAATTCATTTTCCTATTTCTGTAAGTGAAGCAAGTAGTCCTGAAGGATAACTTCCACCATATTTAAACAATTCTATAACCGAAAAATTTTGTAGTGAGCCTTATGATGGAACTGACTGTCCCATTAAGTGGGGGAAACTAGGTTAGCTTATCCAACCTCTGACTTTTGGTGTAAACTTTGAAATGCTATTTAGGAAGGACATCTTACATTTTACTATACTGTCTAAAATTTACTGAGGAGATCAAAGGGAAAGTGAGGGACATTTTAAAAACTGGAAACTTTACTATTACATGTATTCTGCCATAGGTGTGGGTGTTACTCAAAGCAAAGCAGTCAAATCATTTCAGCCTTGTTATGGTAGAGAGACACATCAAAGAGATTGTCTTTGAATGATTCTACTCAATTACCTGAGTCATGTTTTTTTTTTTTTTTTTCAAAGATACTAATTGTTGCCCAGTAACCGTGTCTTAAGTGCTGTGCTATGTGTTTTGTATAGATTGTGTTATTTAATTCACTGTATGATTTTATGAGACAAATTCAAATAGAATTCCCATTTGATAGGTGAATAAACTCGGGCTCAAGTAGCCTCTCCAGGGACACACAGATGCTAAGTGGGAATACTGGGATATGTGCTCAGGGAGTTTCGTTCTAGGATGTGTGCTCTCTTGAACTTTGTATTTATTTAACCTTTAGGAACATTACCAAAATTAACCACTCTGACAGTGTACTTATATGGCTTAGTGGAATGTTGGCTAGGACACCTGGAGTTCAAAGATGAGTCCTGCATTTATAGACTTAGCAACTAATTCAAATCAGCCAAGCTCAAAAGAGCTGAGCTTATCACACAGAAAGACCATTTAATAGTTTCCAGTGGGTGGTCTTTTCCTTTCCTGTGACTAGAATGAGCAATGGTTAATAGTATGAGCATTAGCCTGTATTATTTTAGCTCTAGATTTGAATTAAGATCTACCACTTACTAGCTCTGTAACCTTGGCCAATATATTTATCCACAGTTTCCCCATGTATAAAATGAAGGTAATAGTCCCATTTCATTACACTATCATGACTTAACTCATATAAAATGCTTATTATGGGGCTAGAATCATAGGTAACCTTTAATAAGTAGTTATTAATTAAGGATCATGGGAACACATGTTTCTGTTATCCTGGTATCTGGAAAATCACATAAATAATCAATAGATAGGTGGATGAAAACCATATCTGATAAAAGAGACTTGCTATTCTTACGGAACATTTCATTCAAGTTTGGATAAGTATTCTTCCTTCTTTCATCACTGTGTCTACCACATCAGGTACTAAAATACTCATGTCTTCTGGCATCAGTTTCTTTCCTTTAAACAGTGCTGGATAAACACGAATACATTCCTAAGCTTTAACTCTACTTTTACAAAATTTATATTATTACAAATTTCCTCATGAAAGGAATACTGTATGCCCTCAATTTATAGATGCCATCTATAGTTAAATAGATGGATTTCAAAATCCATTAAAAAAAACTATGCATTAAAAAAATATTTTTAGGAGAAAAAAGAGTTGATTTGTTAAGCACCCACCATTTAAAACAAACAAAAACTAGCTTATGTTGATCGATACTACTGCATATTACTCTCTTCTTATATATCATAACTTATGAGCCATAACTTTTACATTCAGAATATAAAATTTCATCTAAATCTGTAATCCCAGCACTTTGGGAGGCTGAGGAGGGTGGACCACAAGGTCAAGAGATCAAGACCATTCTGGCCAACGTGGTGAAACCTCATCTCTACTAAAAATACGAAAATTAGCTGGGCGTGGTAGCGCATGCCTATAGTCCCAGCTACTCTGGAGGCTGAGGGAGGAGAATTGCTTGAACCCAGGAGGCAGAGGTTGCAGTGAACTGAGACCAAGACACTGCACTCCAGCCCGGCGGTAGAGCGAGACTCCATCTCAAAAAATAAAATAAAATAAAATAAATTTCATCTAAATCACTTTTTGCCATCAGCAGTTAGGCATAACTTCATGGTGGCACACTGTTTGTTTCTTTATAACACTTGCTCATGATCTTTAACTCTTTAGAACTTTTAGAATTTAAAGTATAATTTTAAGTCATATTTAAAGTATGCAAGAGCTTATTCTGTATTTTCTATTTGGTTTAGCTCATAGTTTCATGTTTTTTATTATGTAAATTAATTGCTATTAAAGCAAGTTAGTGTCTTTTGGAAGTCAGCTAAAAGTTTTTGAACAAAAGGCACTGAATTCTCTAGGTTGCATAAATTTGTTATGCAAAACTCGCCTGAATTTGGAAATTTTATTGTCCAGTACAGGGATTGACAAACTGTAACCTGCAGGCCGAATCTGACCCACTATTTTTATAAATAAAGTTTTATTGAAATATAGTTATGTCCATTTGTTAATTTATGGGCTATGGCTGCTTTCACACGGTAATAGCAGAGCTGTGATGTCACAGAGCCTATCTGGCCTACAAAACTTAAAGTATTTACTCTCTAGCCCTTTACAGAAAAAATTGTGGGCTCCTTAATCTAGTCCAAGAGATTTAGTAATTTCTAAAGCCTACTACACAGTAATTTTCTTTCATTATCTCCTCCTTATCATTATTATTAACAACATATCTAAGAGGTATAACTATGTGTCCATCACTATGCTGAGCTCCCAACATGAATTATTTTATTTAATACTTATGTTAAACCCCTTATTTTTTGGATGAGGTAGTTGACACTTAGGAGGTTAATTATCGAGGTACATAAAGGTATCTAAGAAGTAATACTAGAATATATAGCATTATAAGCATGATGGGACAGAAGTAAATTAGCAAGGAAACGTGCATGACTTATGATTTGGAACAGTTGGCCAACCGAGGGTAGAAGTGGGAGGGTTACAAAAAGATTGAGCAATGTTTCAAGGCAAGTTGAGTTTAAAGGAGTAACATGAGAACATGTACCTGAAAATAAACTATTTTCCATAGGTGATTCCCAGTTTCTTTATACTTTCTGGTTACATTATACAACTTCACTGAAGTGTAAGCTCTGCGAGAGCCAGAACTTTTTTTTTTCACTGTTTTATCCTCTGTGCTTAGAGTAGTATGCATTTAATAAGGAATTGCTGAATAAATGAATATGTCATTTGACCACGAAAACTGTGGGGAAAGGCAGCTAATGGGACAAGGAAAAGATACAAACACCGGAGACATTATCTCTGGCGAAACACCTTTTGTCTATTTGGAAATAGACAAACTTACCAAGTAACTGGCAGGGGAAAGAATAATAAGTTGAGGTTTCCACAGCATCAGGTTTTATCATAATTCTTGATCTGAAAGCAGATGTTGAATTTTTTCTGCTTGTATTATTCAAGGGCTCTGGGTTACAACTAAAAAAAGAAAAAAAGTACAAATTTGCTTATCTAAAAAACAATCTGCTAGTAACATTTGGACAAGGTTTCTCTTCATCTCTGTCTTCTGTTTGTTTCTGGATGTTGGTGTTATTATCTTCTACCATAGACTAGCTGCTTCTCAGGTAGGAAGACACAGATGGCCAGAAATCTGGAACTAACATATTAACCTTCCGTAGCCGGAGAATCAAAGTTTCTTTCCTCCATAGCAAGAGACTTTCATCTAATCAAGCCTCTACCCATTACCACTGGAACTACCATTTCTTTTACTTTAGGCTTTATCATTTTCTATCTGAATTATACCTACTGCTTTCTTCATCCATTCTTGACTTCCATTTTGACTCATTAGTGCAAGTTTATTAGGTCTTTCCTTTGCTAAAAATCTGTAAAGATTTCTCATTCCCTTCACATCAACGCTCAAACTATTTGTATAGCACATATAAGCCTCTTTGATTTTATCCTACGTAATTCTTCATGTTCATCTTTCAGTATCTCTTTCCCCCCACCCTATTAAATATTGAACTCTAGATGCACTGTTTTATTTACTTGAAGTTCCCCACTAATGGCTTTTCTGCAGCTGGAATGCCTTTCCCACATTTATTTGCTTCAGTACTCCTACCCATTCTTAAAGACTGAGCTCAGGCATCACTCCTACTCTCTGGAAGTCTCTGTCTTTCCAATCTGCTATAGGTATCCTTCTTATGTGCTCCCATAGAATTTCATTTTATTCTATAATGTCACTTTGAGTATTTTATTATTTGGAATTTTTGCCTCACATATTATACTGCAACTTAGAGGAAATAACTGTGTTTTGTATTTTTATTACCAATATTTAGTATATATTTGTTGGAACCGAACTGTCGATTCCCTCCTGGGCAGGGGTCGCCGCGAAGGATCACCGACACGAGATTCACAGCAGAGAGTTATTTATTACTAGCGCGCTAGGGTCCCAAGCTCTAAGTTGGCCCTGGGACCCCGACTGCTTGTTACAGGCTGTTTGTATAGGCAAATACAAGTTCAAACACAGCTTAGGGCGTGAAATTCAAACAAAGCTTTAGGCGCGTGGTAATTGGGTCTAGCTATGGCCTGAGCAAGGTGTCTTGTTCTAATTGGTTAGAGCAGGACCTTTTTTCTTGGAGTTGCTGATTTCAGGAACTTCGAGGCAGGGTGGGACCCCCGGAATTGGCAGGGTGGGACCCCATGAGGTTGTTTCCCGGAATTGGCAGGGTGGGACCCTATCAGGGTGGGACCCTATCGAGGCAGGGTGGGACCCTATCCAGAGCCACCTGGTGTTAATTTTTTTCTATATGAGGCCTAGTTTCTAAGTTTTATGAGGCCTAGTTTCATTCCCTCCTCTTTTTGTGTCAGAGGCTCAATCTTGAGCCTCTTCTTCAGTCCTGAGGGTCTGGTATTGTTGGGTCAGAACCATAGCATGTACTATGTTTAATCTATTTTTAATAAGGGTGAGTTAGTGGTTGAGTATGCATGGCCCGAAAGTCAGGATGAGCGTGAGCAGGATGAGGGGTTTTAAGATGGTGGAGATTAGGGTGCTAAGCCAAGGGGATTGGTTGTACTAATTTGTAAACTAACTTTGTTGAGATTTTTTCTCTTTTTTTTTCTTGTCTAATCTTTTTCTTAGTTTTGCCATAGAATTTTTAACTATTCTTGAATGATCTGCATAAAAACAACATTGCTCTTTTAGGGCTGCACAGAGCCCGCCCTCTTTTAGAAAGACAATTTCTAGTCCTTGTCGGTTTTGTAATATAATTTCAGACAGAGAAGTTAAGGACTCTTTAAGTTTTGTGATAGATTGTTCTATGGCTTTAAGGTTTTCATCTATGGCTACTTTAAGTTGTTGCAGATGATGGTTACTATGCACTAGGGCTGCTGTCCCGGTCTTAACTTTAGCCGCTACCTTAATTCTTAATATGTCGGTGAGGGTGAGGGAGATTAAGGGCGGGGAAGTGCTTGTATAAATAGAGACCTTATATTAATCTTGTTGTTATTTATCTGTTATCAGATTTTGCCGCATTTTTAAACTTGATGCGAACCAGGTTGCAATTTTCTGAATATCGGGTTGTGGTACAGGGCTGGACAAAGGACATGGTTATATACTAAGGTTTTGTGGCCTATTTTTACTTTCTATTATTAGTAGTTACACAGGACCAGCTTTTGCAATACAAGTGAGTCAGATTTCTACAAGTTTTTCTTATTGGTCCTGTCCTGCATCCGGGACAGGCATAAAACCTGTTCCGGCTGATGGACACCTTTCTAGCCTGTCCTTTCTATTCTTGTCTATCCTGAGGAGTCCTTAATAGGACTTCTGTGGGACCAGTAAACCGGGGGCCTGTGTCTTTTATCTTTTCTGCTATTTTTTTATTTTTTATTTTTAGGTTGAAATAGAGGTCTGGAAACTAAGTCTTTATAGGAGTATTCTCGGAGGTCTTATTTAAGACCTCTTGATTATTAAAATTAATTATCTGTCAGGTCAGGCTAAATGGCCGGTGGGGGGTTAGCGTCAAAAACTACACTAGAGACGGCGCAGGGAAGAAGGGCAAACAATAAGCAAGGAGTTAGATACGAGAGAGTCTTATCTTGAGCGGGTCCGCAGAGCATCGGAGTTTCCATGTCTTAAGTGGTGTTGGTCCGGACGTCTCTGGAGCAGCCTTGGCGTGGGATGCGTGGATCTAAGTGGAGATTCCGTCAACCTTTATGGCTGTGGGTGTGGTCAGGAGAACAATGTAGGGTCCTTTCCACCGAGGCTCTAGTCCTTGAGTGCGATGCCGTCTAACGTAGACAGAGTCTCCCACCTGGAAGGGGTGACTGGTCTGTGGATGTCCTGGTTGGTACAGTTCTGCCAAGGGGGCCCAGATTTGGGCCTGTACTGCTTGGAGTCCTTTTAGCGGGCCTGTAGGTCAGTCTTAGGATCGGAGGGGGAGAAGGAATTAAGCAAGGTTGACAAAGGGGGAGGTCCTCCGTAGAGGATTTCATATGGAGTGAGCCTAAAACGGTTAGGCGTATTCCGGGCCCTTAACAGAGCTAAGGATAGGAGGCGTCTCCAATCTTTTAAACCAGTCTCTAAGGTCAATTTAGTAAGGGTCTCTTTTATTGTTCTATTTATTTTTTCTACCTGTCCTGAGCTCTGGGGTCTATAGGCACAATGTATTTTCCAATTAATTCTCAATATCCTGGCGAGCCCCTGACTTACCTGAGAAACGAAGGCCGGCCCGTTATCTGACCTAATTACCTTGGGAAGTCCGAATCTAGGAAAGATTTCTTCCAAAATTTTCTTGGCTACTATGTGTGCCGTTTCTTGCCGGGTGGGGTAGGCTTCTACCCATCCTGAAAAGGTATCTACAAACACCAGTAAGTACTTATATCCAGCATAGTGAGGTTTTACTTCAGTGAAGTCTATTTCCCAATAGACTCCTGGGCGGTTATCACGAGTTCGTTTCCTTTCTGGCACTCGGGTAGCCCCAGCGTTTACCTGCTGACAGACCTTACAGGCAGATGTTACTTGTTCTACAAGGGTACTTGCCTTTGGGATTAGAAAGTCAGTTTTTTTAATCAGTAATTTTAGCTTTCGATTACTCAAGTGTGTCCAGGCATGCATCTGCTGGATTATTGCCAGGGCCTCCTTGGTCAGCATTGGGGGTTCGTCAGTGCTGCCAGCAGTTATGCCCCCGGGATTTTTCTCTTGGCCCAGCCGTGGGGGCTGAGCCTCTTCAGGGACCCCTTCTGGGGGTCCGGCAGGTGACACAGGGCGGCTGGGCTGGGGGGTGCCCCCAGGACTGGGCTCTGTGCCTTTTTGCAGGGAACCTTCCGAATGGAAACTCTGGTTGCTGTTCTCATCATTGAGATCCAGCAGGATGAGAGGGCTACCCCCTCGGGGACTGGCGCCCCTGCCCCGACGTTCCCGGCCACGGGATCTCTTTGCCCCGCCACCTGCCCGCCTTTGCTCCTCCTCCTGGGGGTCCACCACTGGCACTCACTTGAAGATACGAAGGGAAGTGTTGCCCACAGTCACTTATTGCTTCTTGTATTTCCGGACCTTCTTGATGGTCGCCATTACCTTCTTGATGTCATCTTCGGCCCGGCTCCGGGTCTCGGCCCGTACGGTCCGGCCGGCCATGCTGGCGGGGCTGGGGCCGGAGCCGAGCCCGCGGCGGGGCCGCCTCCCGTCCGGCGGGCTCAGGCTTGGCGCCAGGCCCGGGCGCTGCGCTCTCGGCCTGCCGTCCCCCCGGGAGTTGGCCGCGCCCTCTTTCGTCCTTAACGCCTCCGCGAGTCCCCTGTTCTTTGCAGTAGGCACACTGGTCTTTTTCCACTTTTGGCCGCCTTTGCTTTTCTCCCTCTCTCCCTGGTCCTTTCTCTCTCACAACTGCCGCCAGGATTTTTGTTAAATGCTTATCCTTTACTCGGTTCTTACGATCCTCTCGCTCTATCTGTTCCTTCGCTAACCTGGCTTCCCTTTCCTTAGGGGTTTCTTTCTTATCTTGGCCAAATTTGTGGGGCGTTTTCTTGCCCCTTTGAGACCCGCCAACAGAGCCTGGCGATAGATTCGGAGACTCTCCCTACCTGGTGCCGTTTCATAGTCCTAGTCCGGGCGGGTGAGGGGAAATCTCTCATCTATTTTATTGGGAAGTTGGGTTGGGAGGCCTCCTGGTCCTGGCACATTTTCCCGGGCCTCCAAGAGGACTTGCTGCCTTTTTCAGTGGTTAAGAGGGCCTGCAGGAGTTGCTGGCAATTATCCCAGGTGGGCTGGTGGGTGAGGAGAATGGATTCTATTAACGAGGTTAGGGCCTGAGAGTCTTGGGAAAAGGAAGGGTTATGGGTCTTCCAGTTATAGAGGTCAGAGGCAGAGAAGGGCCAGTACTGGACTGTGTGACTGACAGTACGGAGGGGAAAAAGGGAGGATTGCTAAGTGGAAGGGCCTTCTGGGTCCTCAGTCCGCCAAAAGCAGAGATGAGGAGGTGTCGGCGGCGGCGTCCGAGGGGTGAGTTTGGGCGGGGCTGGAGAAGGAGACGGGGTGGAGGGAGGGGCCGAGGGAGAAGTTAGAGAAAGGGTAGGGGCGGAGGCGGTAGAGGAAAGAGCTGGGGACAAAACAGGGGGCAAGGGTGAAGCGTAAGGTGGAGGTTCCAGAAGGGGGTTTTGAGGTGGAGGAGGCAGGGGGTCGAGAAGGAGGAGGTCCCTCTGGGGTTCATCTGGGAGGACTGGCTTATGCGGGTCCGGATTCCGATTCTTTGGGGCTTCTAAGGCAAGGAGGGTAGATTGGGATGGGGAAGGGGAATGGAGGAAGGGTTTCACCCAAGAGGGAGGATTTCGGACCAGATCCTCCTAAATAATTATGTAGGCCACCTGGTCCGGGTGTCCGAGTGGCCTAGGATCCATCACCGTTGCTTTAACCTGTAAGATAATTGGGAGGTTAAATGTTCCGTCCCGGGGCCACCCAACATGGAGGGTAGGCCACTTGGACGAGCAGAATTTTCGCCATCGTCCCTTACGGACTTCTATGGAGAGGTTGTGGGCTCGAGCCCGAACGTCAGGGAAGTGAGTCAGGGTCAGAGACAAAGGAGTCGTCAACATCTGTCTTATTTCGTCCATGTATAACAAGGACAAAACAAAAGTAACAAAAACAAAGACCAGACAAGTAAGGAGAAGCCGCGCGGCCAGAGAGTAGCGCCACAAGATCATAAAATATTCAGACGGCAGGGGCGACCTGCCTACAGATTTGAGGAGGCTGACCGAGTCATTAGCCTTCTCCCAGACTACCGCCAGGGCGTCCCCCAGGGCGAAAGTGGGAAGGTGCCAGACACGTCTGTCCCCCTTCCCCACTTAATTCAGAAGGAGTACTCCCCAGAGTTCAGAGTTAGCCGGCAAGACAGACAGAACAAAATGAAAGTACCTGGTGGGTCCGTTCAGTCAGCAGTCCGTGGCCCGGGCCAGATGGGTCTCCGCCGGATGGGTCGGGGGTCCTCGGACGACCCCAATTCCCGGCCAATGCACCAAATGTTGGAACCGAACTGTTGATTCCCTCCTGGGCAGGGGTCTCCGCGAAGGATCACCGACACGAGATTCACAGCAGAGAGTTATTTATTACTAGCGCGCTAGGGTCCCAAGCTCTAAGTTGGCCCTGGGACCCCAACTGCTTGTTACAGGCTGTTTATATAGGCAAATACAAGTTCAAACACAGCTTAGGGCGTGAAATTCAAACAAAGCTTTAGGCGCGTGGTAATTGGGTCTAGCTATGGCCTGAGCAAGGTGTCTTGTTCTAATTGGTTAGAGCAGGACCTTATGAGGTTTTTTTCTTGGAGTTGCTGATTTCGGGAACTTCGAGGCAGGGTGGGACCCCCGAAATTGGCAGGGTGGGACCCCATGAGGTTGTTTCCCGGAATTGTCAGGGTGGGACCCTATCAGGGTGGGACCCTATCGAGGCAGGGTGGGACCCTATCCAGAGCCACCTGGTGTTAATTTTTTTCTATATGAGGCCTAGTTTCTAAGTTTTATGAGGCCCAGTTTCATATTCTCAACAAATAATTTTTGTGTGGGTAAATGATTGCAAGCATAAGTGGCTCAACAGAGTTACATAAATAAACAAATGAAAGAAACTTCTCCTCTGTTACATAAACTCTAAACTTCAACGTTTTCTACAATTACACACAACATGGAAAAATATATTTACATGTCTTGGAATCTTAGAAGTCTCATTCCTAAAAACTAAGCCTGAGAAACAGTCAAGAATGTAATGATCAACAGTGTGCATATGAAAGTCTAACCACTTAGGTTTAGATCCCAATACTTCCACCTATCAGCTGCGTGACCTTAGGTAAGTTACTTTATCTCCCTGTGTCTTAGTTTTGTCAGCTGTTTAAAATTTTATTAATAAATCAGTGATATCAGCAAGTTGGGATAGGAGGTCACCCTCTTGTATCCCCCCAGGGCAACATGAATTCTGCATCCATCTACAAACAAAAGTCTCTTTGTGGAAGGTTTGGGATTCATGTAGGGGGTTGCAAAACTTCCCTTTGGAGCCGAAGATCTAAGAGGATTGGTTTGAGAATACAGATCTGCACCCAGGTGGCAGGCCCTCCAGTTATGCTCCCAATTTTGGACCCAGAAACAACCCCATTTTCCAAAGAGTTTGGCTACAGCCCCATTTGGCCTTGAGGTGACTACCAAAACTATCTGCTAAGGGATCTAGGAGGAATCACACACGCTAGTTCCTTGACAGAGAGGCCTGTCTGCTTGCTGACATCTGTCTTGCAGTGGACCTGAAAGTTACCCTGTAAATAGGCTACAGCCCCCTCAGCTATGGTCCCAGCTTTGTACTGCTTGTGCATAGACCAAGAAGGAGATTTGCCTACCTGATGCACCAGGACAGGCTTGTTGGCCTCTGTCCTATAGTAGATCCCGAAGGGACCCTCTCTTGGCCTCAGCCGCCCTGCCACATCCCCAGAGTTAATTTTCTTATGCAGGGACTACTATCCTGGCCAGGCTTGCCAGCCTGTCCCAGAGCAGTTCCTGGAGAGGCCTTGAATCTCAGCTCTGGCCCCTCTGAGCTGAGGTCTGAGAGTAACTCTGTCCTTATGCTGAGAGTCTCACACATTGGTGTCACTGAGTCAGGCTTGCCAACATTGATCCCATAGCAGATTCTGAAATAACTCAGAAGCTTGATTGTAGCCCCTCCTGGCTGTGTTCTGGAAACAGCTCTTCCAAGCACAGGTCCCACTGGGAGACAAGCCCATCTGAATCCCTGTGACAGATTCGCCAATTTCTTTCCCACAGTGGATCCTCAAATGATCCTGGATTTCATTTCTGGCCCTTTCTGTCTTCAGGGTAAGAGTAGTTTCGCTTGCCTGGAGAACCAGAAGGAGGCACACCCTGCAGGGCCCCTGCATAGTGATACCCTGAACTTGGTCCTGCTGTAGATCTTGAAATAAGCCTGTAAATTGACTCCAGTCCTTCTCAACTGCAGTCTAAGAACAGGCCTGCTCACCCAGAAAATCACTGGGAGACATGCCAATTCATGACCCTGGAGACAGGCCTAAAGATTTGGTCTTGGTGGGGGACCCTGAAATAACCTTGTACCTCAGTTCAGACCATCTTAGCTATGGAACCCATCCAGTCATCCAGTGAGATCTCTCCTTTTTGAAGGGAAGCCACACCCTTCAGTACATATGGTAACAGACCTGGCATCTGCAAACCCTAAAGTTGACCTTTATCTCAGTGCTAGCCACACAGACCAGGTACTGAAGACAATCCAGTCTACTCAGGGACCATAGAGGCCCATGCCCCCTAGAATCCCTGGTAGCAGGGTTTCCAATTGTGGCCTCCACTGAAGACTCAGCATCAGTCATGAGACCTGATCCAATCCCACTCAATGACAATCCCAGAGGTAATCTCATCAGCCTGGAGACCTAACAGAAGAAGATTTTAACTTGCTCAAACCAGTCTGTAATGATTGAAAAGGGGGCTTGCCCCTTCAAATGCACAGATACTAATGGAAGGCTTTGCAGATAATAAAGAATTGGGAAAGCATAACACCACCAAGGGAAACTAATACAGTTTCAATAATCAGCTCCAAAGAAATAGAGACATAAAATTTACCTGAAAAAGAATTCAAAATAATAATTTTAAAGAAGCTCAATGAGAAGCAAGAAAATACAGATGGAAAAATAACACATGAGCAAAATAAGTTTAATAAAGGAACAGAAAGCATAAAAAATTATCAAACAGAAATCCTGGACAATGCAATGACAGGACTAAAAGATTCAATAGAAAATTTAAACAGCAGGCTTGATCATGCAGAAAAAATAATTAGTGAACTTGAAGACAATTCAGTTGAAATTAGACAATTAAAGAAACAAAAAGAAAAAAATTGAAAAAGAGTAAAGAAAACACAAGGGACCTACAGGACATCATCAAACATACAAATATATAAATTATGGAGGTACCAGAAGGGGAAGAGAAAGAGAAAGGAACAGAAAGATTATTTAAATAATTAGTATTTGAAAGCTTTCCAAATATTGGGAGGGATATAGACATACAGATTCAGGAAGTTCAAAGGATCTCAAGTAAGATCAAGAGAAAAAAAGAATACTCCAAGATATAACCTAATTGTCAAAGTCAAAATCAAAAAGAGAATCTTGAAAGCTACAAGAGAGAAGAAACTCATCGCATATAAAGAATCTCCCGTAAGGCCATAAATCGATATCTCAACAGGAATCTTGCAAGTCAGGAAGGAGATGGATGACTTATTCAAAAAGCTATCTTTCAGAAAGGAAGGAGAGATAAAGACATTGCAGGAACAAACAGAAGCTGAGAGAGTTCATTACCACAAGATCGGCCTTACAAGAAATGCTAAAGAGAGTTCTTTGAGTTGAAATGAAAGGATAATAAAAAACAATATGAAAACATGAAAGTATAAATCTCAC
Organism: Macaca thibetana thibetana; assembly: GCF_024542745.1. Classification (NCBI taxonomy): domain Eukaryota; kingdom Metazoa; phylum Chordata; class Mammalia; order Primates; family Cercopithecidae; genus Macaca; species Macaca thibetana. The sequence goes on from NC_065588.1 coordinate 54,987,837, forward strand.
TGGTAAAAGTAAATATATGGTTAAATTCACAACACCCTCATACTGTAAAGGTAAATCCCTCTTAACTCTAGTATAAAAGTTAAAAGACAAATGTTTTAAAAACAACTATAGCTATAAAAAATTGGTTAACAGATGCAAAACATAAATAAATGTAGAGTATGATATCAATAGCATAAAATCTGAAGCGAGGGAGAAGTATAGAATCTCGGTATGTGATTGAAGTTAAGGTACTATTAGCTTAAATAAGAATATTATAACAGTAAGATTTCTAATATAAATCTCATGGTAACCATAAAGGAGAAACCTCTAGTGCATAGAAAAAGACAAGTGAATCAAAGCATACTACTACAAAACTGCAACAAATCACAAAGAAAGAGAGCAACATAGGGAAAAAAGAACAAAGAACTACAAAACATTTGGAGAAAAAATAACGATTCTAGTAGTAAGTTCTTATATTTCAACAATTACATTAAATGAATTAAAATCTCCAGTCAAAAACACAAAACAGCTGAATGGATTAAAAAAATACGAAACAAGATCCAATGATATGCAGCCTATAAGAAATTTAGCCTTAAGAACACACATAGATTGAGAGTGAAGGGACAGAAATAGATATTGCAGACAAATGGTAACCAAAAGAGCAGGGATGAATATACTTATATCAGACAAAATAGACTTTAAGAAAAAAATGGTTAAAAAAAAAAGACAAAGAAGGTCATCATTTAATGATAAAGAAGTAAATTTATCAAGAGAATATAAAAATTTTAAATATATACATACAATCAACAGTGGAATGCCTAAATATATAAAGCAAATATAAATAGATCCAAAGGGTAGGATAGGGTACAATATAACAATAGTAGAGTACTTTAATATTCCACTTTAAGAAATTGATTGGTTATTCAGACAGAAAATCAATAGGGCAAGAGTTGATTTGAATAAGATTTTAGACCAAATGGATCTAACAGGCATATATAGAATATTCCCACTCAATAGAAATGGAATATACATTCTTCTCAAAAACACATAGAATATTCTCCATGATAAATAATCTCTTTGGCCACAAAACAAATCTTAACAAATTTAAGAAGATTGAAATAATATCAAGTATTTTTTTCTGACCATAATGGAATAAAACTATAAATCAATAGCATGAGAAATTTTGGAAAGTTTACAAATATATGAAAATTAAACTATATGTTCCTGAATAAGCAATGGGTTAAAGAAGAAATTAAAAGAGAAATTAAAAATATCCTAAGACAAATGAAAATGAAAACATAACATGCAAAAACTTATGGAATGCAGCAAAAGTAGTTTTAAGAGAGAAGGCTATAGCAATAAATGTTTACATCAAAAAATCAAAAAGAAAGATCTCAAATAAACAATTTATTACACCTCAAGGAACTAGAAAAGAAAGAACAAACTAAGCCCAAAGTTAGTTGAAGGAAGTAAAATATGAATAATAAAGATCAGAGCAGAGATATTTAGTAAATAATATATATAATAAAGATATAAACAAATAATAAAGATACTAATAAATGAAAGACGCTAGACAGACAATAGAAAATATCACCAAACTATGAATTGGTTTTTTGAAAAGATAAACAAAATCAACAAATCTTTAGCCAGACTAAGAAAAAAAGAGAAGTCTCAAATATATAAAATCAGAATTAAAAGAGGAGCCATTACAACTGATACCACCAGAATACAATGGATCATAAGAGACTAGTATGAGCAATTATGCGCTTATAAATTGGATAACCTAGAATAAATTGGTTAATTCCTAGAAACATACAACCTCCCAAGACTGAATCAAGGAGAAACAGAAAATCTGAACAGATGAATGATAAGAAAAGTGCATCAATAATTTAAAATCTTGCATCAAAGAAAAGCCCAGGACCTGATGTCTTTACTGTTGAATTCTGACATTTAAAGAAGAACTAATACCAATCCTTCTCAAGCTCTTCCAAAAAATTAAAGAGAGAACATGTCCGTCATTTTATGAAGCCAGCATTACCTTAATACCAATGCCACACAAGGACATGACAACAAAAGAAAATTATAGGCCAATATCTGTGATGAACATAGATGTAAATATCCTCAACAAAATACTAGCAAATCAAATTCAACAGCACATTCAAAGGATCATTCACTATTATCAAGTGGGATTTATCCCTGGGATGCAAGGATGGTTCAATATATGCAGATAAATAAATGTGATATTCCATATTAATGGAATGAAGGACAGAAAACATATGATTACCTCATTACATACACAAAAATCATTTGACAAAATTCAACATTCTTTCATGATAAAAACCCTTAACAAATTAGGAATGGAATAAATGTACCTCAATACAATAAAGGCTGTATATTATGATAAGCCCATAGCTAACATTATGCTCAAAAATGAAATAATTTAACCTTTTCCTTTAAGATCTGGAATAGACAAGGATGCCCACTCTCACTACATCTATTCAACATAGTATTGGAAGGCCTTACCAGAGAAATTAGGCAAAAGAAAGAAATTAAAGGCATCCAAATAGAAAAAACAAAGATACAAAATTGTCTTTGTTTGCTGACAAGATGATCTTACATGTAGAAAATCCTAAAGATGCCACCAAAAAAAAAAAAATAATAATAATAATGGTTAGAACTAATAGACAAATGCAGAAAAGTTTCAGGATACAAAATCAACAAACAAAGTAAATAATGTTTCTTTGCACTAACAACAAGCTATCTGAAGAAGAAATTAAGAAATCAAGAAATCAATCCCATTCACAACAGCATAAAAAACCCAAAATAAAATGCTTAGGATTAAATTTAACCAAGAAGGTGGAAGATCTGTATGCTAAAAAGTATATAACATTGATGAATGAAATTGTAGATGACATGAATAAATGGAAAAGTTTTGTGTTCATGGATTAAGAGAGTTAATATTGTTAAATGTCTATACTAACTCAAAGCATCTAAAGATTTAATCCAGTTCCTATTGAAATTCCAATGTGATTTTTCATGGAAATAAAAAAATTGTGACAACATGGGTGAACCTGGAGGATATGCCAAGTGAAATAAACCAGGCACAGAAACACAAATATTGAATGATCTCACTTACAGTATTAATTAGTATTAGTTAAACTAATAAAAGTGGGGAGTAGAATGGTGGTTACCAGGCAGGGTGGGAGGTGTGGATGGGGAGAGGAAGATGTTGATCAAAGGGTTCAAAATTTCACTTAGACAGGAGGAATAAGCTTTAGTGATCTTTTGCACAGAATGATAGCTATAATAAATAATAATGCGTTCTATATTCCAAAGTTGCTGAAATAGTAGATCTTAAATGTTTTCACAACAAAAAATAGGTATGGGAGGTTATAGATTTGTTACTTAACTTGATTTATACATTCCACCATGTAAACATATGTAAAAACATCACATTTTACATCATCAATACATAATACATAAAATTGTTATTTTTCAGTTAAAATACATTTTAAAAACTGAAAATAAAAAAATTAATAATAGTGCCTAGTTTATAGAGTTGTTGTGAGAATTAAATGAGATGGATTGTGGAAGGAACTTAAAAATGATGCTGGGTACACAGCAAGTGCTCAATAAATGATAACTTTATAATAAATTCCTTTTTTGTTACCTAACTGAATATTATGGCATAACAAAAGCCGGTGCTAATGAGAAACTAATATCTTTTACAGACAGACATGTTCATGTCTGAATTTTAAAATCAATCAAACAAAAATCCCAGAGCTACAACCTCAAAGTTATATTTCCAAGAAGTGAAATGTCTACAGGTGTGGCAGACGAAAATTTATTCTGAGATTGGCAGAAAAGTTAAGTAAACCTGGCTGTCCTAGTTAACATGCTGATGGTTTCTTACTGACAAAATGTGGTAATGCAGCAAATGTGAGTGGTTTTATTGCTTTTTAGAGTAAATTAGTTTGAAGTCTATTTCAAAGTTTGAATTAGAAGCTTGCAGAACTTTGCAGAGTTCTTGAATAATTTGGGGATTTTAAAGATTATGGTCAAAACTGTTGTTCTAGATGAGAATAATCTTTCAATCAAGTGTCTTTGTTTAACTTTGGGCTTTTGGTAGCATGTGTGTGCATATGCATGTGCATTTGGTCATAATTATTTCTGGGTAAGATTGTCTGGCTTACAGTGCTCTTAATGGCACTATATTGATTGCAGGGGCAGTTACTGAAGGGCAAGCATTGCCTTTAAGATATTGAAGTCAGAAAGAAAGAAGCCTTGAGATGACTGATTTAATCCGCTGAGTCTGTTGATAGCCTTACATTCCTGGTGATAGAGATTGAGGTAGCAGGAAGCATTGGAATAGCACATCTTCCCTGCAGATGTATTTATTTGGCATGGGCTGAAGATAAAAGGATCCTCTTAAGAATTATGGTTGGTTAGCCCAGGATTTGAACTAATAGTCTTGGCACTAAGTAATCCTTAGAAGTAAAAGGATAGACGAATCTTTGTCTAAAATCAAAATGGAGCTTTCCACATTAATGAAACCTAATTTTTAAAAATCAGTTAAAAATTTTGTCTACAAATTTATATTATAAAACCCAAAGTTATTGGGTTTTGGATGAGTTATTGCTTCTGGATGAGTTATTAGAAAACATATCCAATGTATTGTCAATTAAGAGTTAAAATTTGAAGCTATTTTATTTTAAATTAATACAGCCAATTATTAAACTCAAAGCTTTGTCTTCATTTTGCATTGTAGCATGTGGGTTAGAGAACAAACAACCACAGGTTGTTTAAGCTGTAGGTACTTTTTATTTTCAGAGTAAAAGAAAATAGTTTTTAAAATAAGATATATACATACATACGCATTATATAAATAAAATGCTTACTGACTATGTATGAAAAGATGGAGCACTTATTTAATAAGACTGAAAATGCACAATGGGTGATGTAAAATGCATATAAAATTAAACCAAACAGGTACATTAATCACTGCCACGAGGACAAATGGATTCAAGCAGCCAACATTTATTTAAATGACCTACGGTAGGATGGAGGAGAATAGCAGAAGATAAAAAGCACTAGAAAAATTTTATAGGTTTTTCACTCACCAAATACCTCAGGGGTTAATGGAGAAACAATAGGAAATGACCAGACTTATTCGGCCTTTTCTTTTTTGACAGAGATGGAGAAAAGGGGATAGTGGGTGGCCATCTTCTTAATGACCTAATTGTAAACCCATTTGTTTTAGATGGCTAATCTGTTTTTATTGTGTCAGTATAGATGACTTGGATAATTGCTGGCCCTGTGGCTCTGAAGCGATCAGATGGCACATTATAAATTGGAAAGTAGCCAGGTCTTGCCCAATATAGAACTGGTTAAAACCTTTGATGACATAAGTGTCTAATAAATAAAATATACCTCATCAGTTAAAGCTTAGCTTGATAATTACACTGGAGAGCAGGTTGTTTCATGTTTGAAATCCTATAAGCTCTTAGATACTCAGAGTTAACTCCAACTCAAGAATATATTCCACTAGGTGTGGGTAAAGTCTAGCTAGTCCTTCACATTCAAAGAATCACCATTTCAAGTGACTTAACAAAGTAGACTGTAGCCTGTCTCTTATCTGAGAATTATCAGAAAAATGTGGCTTTGATAAATTAAGTGTAAATGAGTCATAAATGCATCATAAATTGTGGGATAGTTTTCTCTTAGAAGACACACAGATTCCAAAATTAAAAATGAAAAAAGAAATTTGGCAATTGTTCCTGTCTTGAGGTTTCTAAAATAGTTTTATGAGTCTGTGTGTAGCTCTCCATATCTCTCCTTTAATAGGACCTGCATAAACTAACTGTTATGACGTTCTACTAGGACTGTAAAATGACAGATACCCTATTTAAATCGTTATTAAAGAAGAAAACAATGAATTATCAGTTTTTGTCTTTCTTAAATAGCATATAAAATCCCCACAAGTTAATTCCCTCCTCCTCTGTAAACTCTTTACATTGTTCCTGAATGGGATTGTTAAAGGGAGAAAAAAATCACTCTAAAAGTGAAATATGAATTATATTAGTATGGATGGTGCCTCTCACAACCAAATGCATGTTTACTTGGTTCTTTTATATTTAGGTTGACTTCTCAAATCCTAATATTTATTGTCTATTGAGAAAGAATTCCTGAACAGGTAGGGATTTCCTGGGGAAAGAGACAGCAAGCTTGGTGGTCAATAGTTCTTGACTCTTCTTCTGATAGGCATGTAACCTCAGCAATCTATAGTGTCTTTAGGGGCTTCACTCCATGTAGTTATCTTCAAAACCCCTCTGACTCACTGTTTGACATTATAGGGCTCTCACACAGTTGCTTTACCAGCACATATAGAGGTCTGGGTGAAGTTAGAAGCGGCAGAATGTATACTTCCGAAGTGCATTATTCACCTTGTGTCTCATTTGTCCCATGCACATTCCATACCTAGGATTGCTTGTCTCATCAGGACCTCAAAAATGAGATGCATGAATCCGTAACAGATTCCTGCTGTGTCATGCCAGTTGGTCCTCAGGGCTACATGACCATCATACATGCCTCACACCACTGTTAGAAACTGTGAGTGCCATTTTGCTAAAGCCTTAATCTCACCTCCACTACCGGACTCTCAGTAGATTAATCCCCCTTTTTTTTATTTACAGCTTTTTCAGCTGTGATCCTTCAAAGCATTCCTTTGCATCTTCTCACTTTCTCCTTTCTTCCCCTCGTCTACTTTTTCTTCCCCATATCCTCATATTGTTTACTCCATCACTGTTATCTTCCATGTTTTTAGTGTTTCTGTCTGTTTTTAGGAGCTTTTTTAAAGCTCCAATAAGAGGAGCTTTGTGAATATTACTTACACAGGAGGCTTTTGGAGAAAGGGACCAAGTATATCTTCTTGCTAACTTCTAAGGGTTCTGTGACCTATCACTTATAAGAGGGGGCCAAATGGGCACATATAGCTCTAGTATTGGGCTCCCTTAGTCTCAGAAGACCTCATCAACTCAACCAAGCCTAACTACAAAACTATATATTCTTTACTTAAGTAAAGTATTTCAGAAGCAAAAAAAAAAAAAGGGGGGGGGGGAATCATGTTACCATGGAAACATAGAGATCTTCTCCCCCGTTCAATAGTGACAGAATGAAGAATAATAATGCCACGTCAACAAGAATGGGATTTTCATTGGCAGGAAAATAAGTAGCAACAGAAGTTATACTAAGGGAGGACACATTTTGACAGGTCAAGGACATTCCAAGGGAGAATCACAGAAACATATGAGGACTGGTGAGAGGCGTGAGATCTTCTACCTGACTGCAACTTCTATTGCAGGGGCAATGACTGATGTTTGTAACCTGTTTATGGTGCATCTTCTCAGTAAGGCAAGGCCCTGAGTGAAAAGCTCTTAAGCCCTATTTACTTGGTGGTTTCATGTTTAGGTTGACTTCCTGAGTCCTGGCATTTACTGTCTTTCAGTGGAGAATTCCTGAACAGATAAGGACTGTCTAGAGGAAGAGAGCAAGATTGGTGGCCAGTGGTTCTTGACTCCTCTTCTGAAGTTTTCTACATCCCATAAGCCAATAGTTCTCTTAAATTCTATTCCTACCAGCTTTTCCTGTCTAGCCTCATGCAATTTCCTCCTACCTGGTCCCCTCGGCTCGAGTCTCTCCATTATGTCACCAGTTGGTGTTCTTTAATTAGTTGGTCACATTTATCTATAGATATTGGAATCCTCAGGCAACTTGGCCTCATTCTACATTTTCTATTAATACTTTGGTATATAGTGTTTCAGTATTCGAACAGTCTGCTCTGGAAAATGAGAAATTTTTAACTTTGCATATATGTACACAATGTGAAACACTGAGAAACTTGAAAATAAGAAGTGTATTTATCATTTTTTCAGCATTATATTGACATCTTTACTATTCATCCTTTGCAAGTGCATTGCATTTTTTATTGACAATATACAGAAAACTTCTCTTTTTATTAAGTTAATGAGTTAGAGCTATGGAAAATGGATTGTCCCACTCCTCCTTAACTTGCATGAACCAGGAGAATCAAACATTCTTAACACTAGGCACTTAAGTGAGGAAAAGAGGACTTTTGCTTGGGTGTGATGGGCAAAGGAGAAGAATATGATACCACCCTGCCTACTAGTGGTTATCTCCTCCCTGCTAGCTGAACAAACTGAATGCCTTCAAGGTTAAGGCATTTCCTTTTGGGAAGGACACAGTTGGCCATGGAAAAGAGCTAATGACTCTTCTTGATAATGATTTGAATGTGACAGGTATGGTTCTTTGGTTACTTGTTTGAAGGGGGGAACTAAATTGAGCCTCACAGCATTTACTGCACAAATAAGACGTATACTGCAGCAATTATACTCCTTGTCAGGGGCTTTGCTCTTTTTTTTTTCCCAACCCTACTTCTCACTAAACTACTGCCCTCACTATTGCACCAGAACCTGGAGTTTAAATCTCATTGGCTTACTTTTTATTTAATCAACTATTCTGTCTGCTTATTGTGATCAACTTTATAAATATTTAGTGTCACTCCGTGTAGAAGAATGAGCTCAGGCAGCCATGTGGCTTGTTTTGGTCAGTGAATTGTGAGCAGCAGGGATGTGTGTCAGTTCCAGGCAGAAGCTTCATGAGACAGCATGTGGCTTGTCATATTTTGTCTTCCCTGATTCTTCAATCATGGGAGCCCATGTCAAGGTAGAGCCTTCATCAGGCCAAATTCCTGAATGACTATCATGAGCGTGGCCCTTTTGTCAAATACAATGTACATACAGCATGGACAAAAACAGCAACAAAAAAAATTTTGTTGTTTTTAAGCCTCTGAGATTTAGGAATTGTTACTCTAGGATAACTTAGCCAAATCTGTTTGATACAATTATGGAGCAAAGATTAGAAATCATAAAAGCCAAAATATTTGTATTTTAATCCCAGTGATAAGTATAGCATTAGGTCTAATTAATATACTCAGAACAATACATTTGAAAGATAAAAACATATTCAATATAATATTTACTTCTTCTAATGTAACATATTCATATACCAGATTCTTTAGGAGATTCCCGTAAACAATAAGTATGCTTCTGCTCTTCTTTCCTTTTTTGAGGTGAGATAATTGTAAAAAAAATGCTTTAGGAAAACTCAGAAACATTCCTTTACCAGGTGCTTAAGAAATGAGTCCATATCATATTGTATTGCTGTATTCCCAATGCAGTTCCTGACATGTAATAGAAAATTAATAAATGTACATTCAGTTAATGAATCATTATAGCAAAGATACAACTCTTTACCCATAGCAGGTGCTAAATAAATATTTGCTGAATTTAGTTGAACTGCATTAACTATAATTCTAAAATTTGTTGAAAATTTAAGCATCTTGTACATCCATATCAATTATCCTTTTCTTTTCCATCAAAATTTATAAATGCATTATTCAGTACTTACACATATTTGTACATTATCTGTTGAAAATTATTAAACTGAAGTTTATTAAAATTAACTGCAATTCCATATTATTTAAACCTACCTCATTTCTAAGTGGTATAGCAAAGGTTCTCAAATTTTTTAGTAGTTATTTCTCACTTGGGGAACTTTATATAATTGCATATTCCTGGATCTGGCACTCAGAAATTATGATTTCATAGGTCTTAGCTGAATCTGAATTTTTAACAAGAGTCCCTAGGTGATCCCATGCAGGTTATCTGTATACCATTTTGCAAAATATTCTACAAGAGCAGTGTTTCAGAAACTTTAATGTGCACCCTGATGACCTGGGGTCCTTGTTAAAATGCAGATTCTGGTCAGGTAGTTCCAAGGCTAGGCCTGAGAATCTGCATTTCAACAAGCTTTCTGTTGATTCTGGTGCAGTAGATCCTCAAACCACATTTTGGGCAGTAAGGAAATAAAGAGAAATATGCTTCATGTTTTCCTAAGTTTGTGGATAGAGACTTATATCTGCTGCATAACGATTTTGATTTTTTATACATGTCAGTTAACTCCTAAACTAGATGTCACACTGCCTGAGGCCAGGAGGCAGACTAATTATACTTTTTCTCTGTTCCCCCATAGCTCCCACCTAAATGCCCAGCACCTTCCTAGCAGGCACTCAATAAGTGTTGATTGATTGCTGAAACTACTAGAGAACAGCTGTAGAGCAACATGAGATACATAATTATATGCAGTAAAACATCATTTTTAGAGAATGGGTTTGGATCAATGTCAAAACGAATTTTCAGGAAACATGAAATTGACAACATACATTACAAATTTTTTAAAATGTATCTTATATTCAATTAACTATTGTGATGAAACATGCCAATAAATCTCTGTTTTCCCCCATTACGAATAAAATGGATTATGCAAAAACTCAATACAAAGTTATAATTAAAAGTATGCTGGGACTTTCATGTCACTGGAAATTGGTATTTTTGTTACAATAGTGTGGTATAAAAACTAGAAACTCATTATGGTATAAACAGTATATGCCTGATGAGGGCCTACAGTATAAGAAAGTGATCTTAGTTGCAGATCCTAGCTTCAGACATAATTTAGTCAAGATAAGAAGTAATCCTGGAGAAATAAGACAAAATGGGTTTCATATTCTTGTGGCTAAGCTAAACTATGCACTTTGCAGCTCAGGAGGGTGCTTCTAGACTATACACTCATTCATTCTCTCAAGGACATTTATTGCACACTTGCTATGCTGGTGCTGTGTCAGTGATACATGCTGCCATCTCTGAGCCAACAGTCCAGTGCAAGATACAAGGGGACAGGCAATTAGAATACTGTTCACAATAGCTGAGATAGGACAGATATAAGCTTACAGAGGAGGCACCTGAAGCATCAGGAAAGGTTCCAGCAGGATGTGACATCCAAACTGAAATCTGAAACATTGAGGGTGAGCCAGAGACTAGACAAAGGGCAAGACGGGGAGTGACATGGAGAAAATGCTTTTCCTGCCAAGGAGCAGCGTGTGCAAAGACATGGAGATGATGAGGAGCTCAGTGGATTAGGGGGACTGGAACTAAACAGAAAGGACCATCTGTCTCTAGGGGTGAAGTGATGGGGGCTGGACGCTGGTCAGGAGTCAGGTCATAAAGTCTATTTAAATCATATTAAGGTTTGTACTTTATCTTGAATACTGTGTTTTAAATAAGAACAAAATGTTTTTTGTTGTTTGCTTTATTAAGTTCACTGTTGGGGAACCTTTGTGCCTAGGTGATAACATTCAGGCAGCTCTTACATTCTTGATGTTTATGGATGGGTCTATCTCCCCAATTAGACTGCGACCTCCTATAAAGCAGGGCTGTGTCTGCTTCAACTTGATATTAATCATGGAGCATGACATATACCAATAACAAATTGAATAAAGACCTTTACTTAACAAAATGAAGGGGTTTGTTGTTGTTGTTGTTGCTGCTGTTGTTTTGAGACGGAGTCTCGCTCTGTCACCCAGGCTGGAGTGCAGTGGCGTGATCTCAGTTTACTGCAACATTTGCCTCTTGGGTTCAAGCGATTCTCCTGCCTCAGCCTCCTGAGTAACTGGACTACAGGCACACACCAGCAGGCCTAGCAATTTTTTTGTTATTTTTAGTAGAGATAAAGTCTCACTATATTGGCCAGACTGGTCTCAAACTACTGACCTCAAATGATTCACCCTCCTGGGCCTCCCAAAGTGCTGTGATTACAGGTGTAAGCCACCATGCCTAGCCAAAATGCAGGTTTCTTAACAAAGGGACAGTACCTCCCATTACATCTATGTGGGTACAGAGAAAATAAGATTGGGGTTAGAAAATAGTAACAAGTTTTTCCTATAGCTGCAGGATGAAAAAATGTTGTTGAAGCCATTCTCTCTTGGGGGTGGCGGGGGTGGGGGTGGAGAATCATACTTGAGTCTGTGTAAACAATCTAAAGTAATTATGGTACAGCCAACCCCAAACAATGTCACACCCATCCTGCAAATCTAACTCAATTTCTCCTTTTGTCTGGCCTAGCAGGAAATTAACCAGACAAGTAGCTGGGATTTATTATAATAATACTTCTTAGCATTTATATAGTTCTATCTGGTTTCAATAGACTTTACACACATTAATTACTTAATCACAAAAGCCGTTGTGACATGGGGAAACAAATACGGTTATCCCCATTTCACAGATAAAGGAACTGAAAATGCAGAGTGGTTTGCTACAGATTGGTCTGCCAGTTAGCAGTAAACTCAGGATTAACTCCCAGAGGACCAGTACACAGTTCCTTAGCCCAAACTGCCTCAAGGCAAAAACTCTTCCTGAAGTCCTAAAAGAGAAAGGGTTCTGCATTACCATAAGAGAAAGCAAATAAAGTAGCCAAAATCATTCCCCTGTTTCTCCTTTTCCCCTCTGAGCACAGAAACAACTCCGTGTATTCTTGAGACAATACATTAACTTTGGTGCTGGATCCTGTGCACAAGTAACCTGTTCCCCAAGTATAAATAAACTTCTTTTGGCAGGTGCCTTCATTTCTTGAGGACACCAAGGTACAATTTCGCAGATTATTCTTGCTTCTGTGCTCTAAATAGTACCCTTGTGGCTTAGAAACTTGCCCACTGATAGGATCTTGCCCCAGGGATTATTTCTGTAACCACTGGGACCCCTGGGTGTTGGACACTAGAAGTTGCCCCTTCTCCCCTTTTAGGTCATTTGTTAACTGGGTATCGCCTACTCTATGATGTAGTGTTTGTTTCATAGTGGGCTTTGGAAGAAAAGCTCATTCTGGGCTCGGTTTACTGGCAAGCTTGGAGCAACTAGTTGGATACATTGGTATATATCACATACACAGCTACAGCTTGCAAATGCCGGGAAAACAATCAGGAGTTAAAAAGGCACTCCCAAATGGTGAGTTGCAAAAAGATATACATTCTAGATACCTGATAGGCAAGCTGGGAATATTAACTGCACTTTAGCCTCTTGAAGCCCTGGAGCATGGCCTCATTAAGCTTAGAGAACCCACAGAGTTGTAGCCAGGCACTTTTCTTGGTGTCCTTGGGCACTGCTAATTGAATACTTAACATTTTCCATCCCGTGGGTCATGGGAAATCATCAGGAAATTCCCAGAAATTCACTAGGTAGCAATTGTTAAATTACTCTGGGTAGCAAACTGTTAAAATATTTCTTGTGTATTTTCTTTTTTGTTATTTATTATGAGATTTCCTTACCTACAAATACTTTTCCATTAGAAGCACTTTCTCAGAATCTTCCCCCACCCTCACCCTTTCATAGCTCCACTTTTTTTCTTCAAGCCCCCTTTGCCACTGATTTGGAAAGACAGTTGGGAGTGAGAAAAATGTCAGAAGCAAGATTAGGCTGAGAAGTGAGCTCAGCCCCTGAAGCACACAACATAGAAGAAATTTTGGCAAAGGAATGAAAATATTCCTGCCTCCTTGGAAGAGATGAGAATACTAAAAGCTACCATGTACTAAGTATCAGGCATTTTTATGTCTTTACACACATTATCTTATTTAACTATACCCAACATTCAAAAAGGAGTAGAAGACAAAATAGAGAATTTTGCATTTTTTCAAAATAGATGTTTTCCATAAATGAAAAATATGCAGCTCTCTGGCTAGAACACATCGCGTTTTAGTGTTGGAAAGAACCTTAGAAATCATGCAGTCTAACCCCCCGTCATTTCAAAGATGGGGAGACGGGGGCTTAGAAAGGTCATAATGTCAGTGGAAAGCTAAGATCACGTTTTCTCAATCCCAGTCCAGATAGTAGAGTGGAAAACAAAAATGGACTTGGATCCAGTGTGCTGAGTACTTCCTAGTTTTGCTATATGCCAGTGCTGAGGGTAGTTGCTCAACCCTGCAAGGCTGTCCCTGTGCAGGAAGGAATTAAACAATATGCTTTCTGAAGTCACCTGCAGCTCTGAAGACTGTATACTATCTCTACTAGACTATACTACCTCTGATAATAGCAATCATCATGCTTAAAATCATACTGAAAACTAGAAAAACAATGGATTATGCACTTACTTGCACAAGTTTTTACTGTCTCCAACCCCATCAATGCTTTCAAATTCTTACTAGCAATGAAAGACCTATTTAAAAAAAAAAAGATTTTGCATAAAACATGTTATCCCAGAAGTTAAGACTACAGGATTCTCATAAAAAAATGGTCGTGTATCTTTGATGTACAGCTCATGTAAAATAAAATGTTTCAAAGTATGGGAAACTGATTTTTGGCTTTAATAACAAATACCAAGAATTCTTGCTGTAATAGGAAACTCCAGTTCTGAACTATACAGAGACTGAAACTGTAGTTCCAAGCAGTACAATCAAGTTTTTCAGAGAAACTCCCAGGGCTGTTTTGGAAAGCAGAGGATCCACAGGGGAAGCTTGGGCATGTCCCAGGCAAAGTCTGCTGGTTGTTGTCCTGGGTTCACCACAGTGCCCTCCACATCGCTCTGCAGTTGTGGTGTGGCTTCTCACTCCAGCACAAGGATGTCCATGGGTCTGAAGACAGTGGCAAAGCCTGAACTTTAACTAAATGCAGTCCACCATCAACAACCCCATCTATACCATTTGAGGAATTACATGAGGTCATTTGTTTTCATTGCCACCACAATTTTAGACATTAATAAAATATGCATCCATCTTCTGTTTATTGCCAGTAACTTAAAAAATCCAGTGTATATACTTGACACTCTACTAAATTCGTGATTTAAATTCAAATGCCACACTGAATAAAACCAAATGATTAGTGGTTTAAACTTCCTGACAAAAAGTTGAGCATTTTTTTCAAAAGATGTATTTGGTATTAGAGAGACATGAGAGAAACATCACCATGTCAGAAACGGTGGTTCATTGGTGAACATATATGTGTTTGTTATGTTGAGAGTGGTGTGTTCTTTGATAATTTTTACTATGAAATATTTCAGGCAGTTTTAAATGTTGGCACTAAAAATAAAGTAGTGGGCACTGAACAGATGGGTTGAATTAAGAACAGGTTTAATGCCAAGTTCAGTCATGTCTGAATGTTGAAAAGAGGTATTCATTTAAAGCCTTGTTATTATTTTTTAGAAAAAAAAACAGTAAATTTTTTCCTCCCCCTTCTTTCCTTTTTGACAACAAAAGTCATTTAAATAACTGTGATATACACAGTCTAAAGGAGTCTTAGAAAATGTAAAATGAAATAGCTTTCTCTATAAGCAAATAGGGAGTTGAAAATAAATCTAAAAGGAGAAAAAGTGTTTTAGTAAAAATGAACAATTGTTTTTAAGCTTGAAATCTAATAGAATATTATGAAGACTAGTTTTGAGCCCTAAATGATTATTTTTAGGGGTAAATTTAATTTTAATGAACAATGGCATCTACTTTTAGGAGAAACTGTATTGAAGCCAAAATGATGTATTTAAGCATCAAATAACTATTGCAAAATAAAAGTGTTAGTTAATTGTAATGAATCAGAAACATATGTTTTAGCTCTCCCTTAAATATAACAGCTCTGCAAATTTTTAAAAATGTTCTTCATAAATATGATTTGCATCAGGACAAACCTCAAGTATTTGAAAGTAGTTAAAGCTGTTTGACAAACTTAGAATTGACTGGACAAACTGAAAATTAGAATGTATATTGGAAAGGAGAAGAGGCATTGTTGTATCTGTTTGCACAGGAAGAATAAAAAACCAGTGGTCTGTTTAAAAGGTGCATTGCTGTCTAATCAAAAGATTTTGGTTCTGATATTAATTGTCCAAACAAGCCAATCTCTGTGGGTCTTACTTCTGCTCATCAGTACACCTGATGGGTGAAATGATATCCTGGTCTCTTTCAGATGGAAATTTCTGAAATACAGCTGAACAAATGAGATAACATATATGGAAGCAATCTATAGAACATATAACATGAGACTACTATTAAAAACACATATGTTTCTTGGTAATGTAATTTCCTTAAGCACAGAAATCATTTAGTTATGTACTTAATAGTACTTAGTACAGTGGAAGTCAACAAATAGCTAATCAATAAAGGTTACTCTATGAATAAGTGTATTTCCTTCAAAATAAAAAATAAATGCATAACTATGTAGTCATATATAAATACTAAATACGTACAATAACAGTTTTGCATTTGAAATAACTTCTACAGCTATTATTTCTGTAGGTGAATAAGCAAATGGAGTGGTGACTGTGCCAGCATCTTAAAAGACATATGTACCTTCTTAGCTGTCTTGCTTTTGTAAGACAATACGTGAGGGATTGACTTTGTGCTGCCCTGGAAAGAGTATTAAGGTATGAGTTTGATTCCTTCTTTTCCTGTGCAGACTAGATGAGAAGCTTAGCTTCTTCATGTTTCTCCTTATATCATAGACGGTGTCACTCCAGAGGGGACCATACGTTCATCAGCCTGGAAAATCCCTTAAAGACTTTCCCAGGCCAATCAATACCATTTCTAAGCATAATTGGTTGCTTATGAAGCTGCTCATCCACAAGCTATTAGTGTCAGAGACGTTCTACTCTGTCTCTTTGTATCTTCATGCCATCAAAAACAGAACCTTTTACTAAACTATAATTTTGAGCTCATGTCTGTCCACTTTCTGAGATTATCAGATAACTTTGGCAGAAAGGAGATAGAAACTTCCTGCTTCAGACAAAATTTGCCATATAAAAAGCTACTTTCTTACTTGCTGGTACCCTTCCCTGGCATCAATACGCATGAACTGGATTTCAGTGCTTGCTCTCTCAGGATTTTCAACCCTGTAGCCTGACTCAACTAGTTCCTCATGCCACATGCTTTTAGCTTGAACTCTTTTTTGAGAACCAGTGCTAACTTACTCCAGCTTCCTCTTAATCCCAAGGTCACACATTGCCCCAATCTGATTAACAATGCTCCACATATATGTCCTGAGTGTTACACACTCTGTAAATAGATGCATCACTGCATAAACTACAGCAATATATACATCAAGAAACTGGATCATGCAGATATAACCCTTTTAAAAATGTCACAGAAATTTAGAATTATTATAAATAAAACTGTCCCTAAATAAGGTAGATACCTAATTTTTAAACCACTTGGGGTTTAAATATTTCTTGTCATTTCCATTTGGGGACATACATGAAGTTCCAGACAAAGAGGAAAACTAGATGCTCAGCAAGTGGGTGGGTGCAGACTTAATTCATAATGATGGGAATGGCAGAAAGAACACTTGAAAATATTAAAAGTAGAACCAGTTTCAAGGGATAGGTTTCTTCTTAGTATGCATTACAGCATTGCTTGTAGTAACAAAATGCTTGGACATAACAAATGTCCAACAATACGAGGTTGCTTAAGTAAATTACAGTAAGATTATAACGTGCTACTAAAACTGAAGCAGCTGAAGAACAATATCATGGAAAGATAATCACAACATTTTGGTGAGTCAAAATAAAATCAGGTTGTGAAAAAGTATATTTTGATGCTTTATACTTCATATTATATATTTTAAAATTGATCCCACACATACATTGAAAAGATACCGGAAGGATATTAAGCAAAATACGAATGGGATTTATCTGAGATTGTGAGGATTTTTATATCCTTGTTTTTGCACTTTTGCATTTTTAATTTTTTAACAAAAAATGTATCTCTTACGATTTTAAAAAAGGAGTGAAAGAATACTTTTTTTCCTGATTTTTGGAGAGGGGCGGTAAGAAAGGTTTAATTCCCTTCATAGTTGTGTAATACTGGTCTTCACAATTCTGCCATGCTTATTCAACACCAGTCAAATGTAGTATTTGGCTCTACAGATAACTATGAAAGTCTTGAGTCGAGTTAGGTACAAACTGTCAGTGCAAGTTTCATATTGAACTAGCTGTGCCTATTAGAGATAAAAACCTCTTCCCCTGACACATATGAGCACACTCCAGTTCTGCTTTGGATACCTGGCTGTGTTTTTCCTGTTGAGGATTGCACATGTTTAGCAAATATAATCCATAAACCATTCTTGGCTTCCAATGTGTTCATTTCTCTTTGTAAGTCTTGATACTCCAGGGAGGTCTCCATTGAGATGGTCTGTATCTCTGCATACTGGCCGCTCGTGAATCCAGCTCTTGTTATCTGACGCAGTTGTGAATTTAGACCCAACTGTAAATGTCAAGTGCATTCATTATCTCTAGTGCCCCAATGTACCTGAAGTGCCAGCTGGAAGTCCTGCCTTCTGTGCCAGACTCTAGCTGCAAGAGGGACTACAAGAAATAAGGTCAAAACTGTGGAACCCTGATATGTGTTTGGCAGGGACATGCTCTTCTAGGAATAACTTACTCACTCTGATACTGAGCCACAGTGTTCACAGCCTAACTGAGGCTACATTTGGGTGACATATAAGCTTGTACTAGATGGGTATAAATGAACACTAAAATACTGTATCGTATAATTTATCCAATGCATTAACAACCCCCACTATTATCATCCACCTTCTATGTCCTGATACACACAAAGGGCAAATTTTCAACTGATTGTGATGTCCACTTAGTAAGCCAAAAGAAAACACAATGTAGCATCTCCAAGGATGAATACAAAATTACTGTAAAAGCTGTGAAAGAGAAAATAATTATAAAAATGGTTGCAGCACAGAGTAGTTAGACCAGATACTTATGGGTCATAAACCTGTAAACATTTTAACATTGTCCTTAAAACTATGACTTAAATTTTGATGGCTCTGGAAAGGATACTGTGTGCCAAAGTATATTTGTGCATGCCCTAGTTAAAAATCATAATATAAAAATGAGGCACCTAAAATCTTCAATTGTTAAACTTTTAAGTCTATTGAATAAAGAGATTAAAGAAACCCACTCGGTAGTTACTCATCAGAATTCCCAGGCACTTTGGTTCCCTGTAAAGTCTTTACACTAATTTTTATCATGGTGTAAAATCTACTTTCGCTACAAGTGAGTACACATATTGCCATAGAGATGCTGTTGGATGAATGTGAGATTGAGAGGCTCTTATGTCCAGGCATAGGGAGACACATCAGTGGGGTTGCAAGTAAGAGGTTCAACATGTGGGCTAACCAGACTCAAACCTGTAAGACTTGTTTATTGGAACATATAAGAAGATAACTCAGCTTCTCAAGTACATAAGAGTGAGGTCAAGTCAAGAAACAATTCCACTTATGCAGGACATCACAGCAGTACTGATGGCCCACCACATTCAGTGATGTGATAGCTTGGTGTATTAGTTCATTTTCTTGCTGCTGATAAAGACATACTCGAAACTGGGAACAAAAAGAGGCTTAATTGCACTTACAGTTCCACATGACTGGGGAGGTGTCAGAATCATGGCAGGAGGTGAAAGGCACTTTTTATATGGTGGTGGCAAGAGATAAATGAGGAAGAAGCAAACCCCTGGTAAACTTATTAGCTCGTGAGATTTATTCACTATCACAAGAATAGCATGGGAAAGACTGGCACTCATGATTCAATTACCTCCCCCTGAGCCCCTCCCACAACATGTGGGAATTCTGGGAGATAAAATTCAAGTTGAGATTTGGGTGGGGACACAGCCAAACCATATCATTCTGCCCCTGGCCCCTTCAAATCTCATGTCTTCACATTTCAAAACTAATCATGCCTTCCCAACAGTCCCCCAAAATCTTAACTCATTTCAGCATTAACCTAAAAATCGAATCCAAAGTCTCATCTGAGACAAGGCAAGTCGCTTCAGCCTATGAGGCTGTGAAATCAAAAGTAAGCTAGTTAATTCCTAGATACAATGGAGGTATAGGTATTGGGTAAATACAGCCATTCCGAAAGAGAGATAGGCCAAAACAAAGGGGTTATAAGGCCCATGGAAGTCTGACATTCAGTGAGGCAGTCAAATTTTGAAGCTCCAAAATGATCTCCTTTGACTCTAGGTCTCATATTCAAATCACACTGATGCAAGAGGTGGGTTCTCATGGTCTTGGGCAGCTCTGCCCCTATGGCTTTGTAGGGTTCAGCCCTCACCCAGCTGCTTTCACAGGCTGGCATTGAGTGTCAGCAGCTTTTCCAGCCACACAGTGCAAGTTGTCAGTGGATCCTCCATTCTGGGGTCTGAAGGATGGTGGCCCTCTTCTCATAGTTCCACTAGCCAATGCACACTAGGAACTGTGTGTGGGGGCTCTGACCTTACATTTTCCTTCTTTCTGGATTGCCCTAGCAAAGGGTCTCCATAAGGGCCCTGCCCCTGCCACAAACTTTTGCCTGGGCATCCATATATTTTCTGAAATCCAGTCAGAGGTTCCCAAACCTCAATTCTTGACTTCTGTGCAACCTAAGGCTCAACACCACATGGAAGCTGTCAAGGCTTGGGGCTTCCACCTCTGAAGCCACAACCAAAGCTCTACGTTGGCCCCTTCAGCCATGACTGGAATGGCTGGGACATAGGGCACCAACCCCCTAGGCTGCACACAGCACAAGGACCCTGGGCCTGGCCCATGAAACCACTTTCTCCTCCTGGGCCTCTGGGCCTGTGGTGGGAGGGGCTGGCATGAAGGTCTCTAATATGGCCTGGAGACATTTTCCCTATGGTCTTGAGGGTTAACATTAGGCTCCTTGCTACTTACGCAAATTTCTGCAGCTGGCTTGAATTTCTCCTAAAAAACTTCTGCTGCATTGTTAGGCTGCAAAGTTTCTGAACTTTTATGCTCTGTTTTCCTTTTAAAACAGAATGCTTTTAACAGCACCCAGGTCACCTTTTGAATGCTTTGCTGCTTAGAAATTTCTTCTGCCAGATACCCTAAATTATCTCTCTCAAGTGCAAAGTTCCACAAATCTCAAGGGCAGGGGCAAAATGCCACCACTCTCTTTGCTAAAACATAACAAAAGTCACCTTTACTCCAGTTCCCAATAAGTCCCTCATCTCCATTGAACACCACCTCAGCCTGGACCTCATGGTTCATATCAACATTTTTGTCAAAGCCATTCAACAAGTCTTGAAGAGATTCCAAGCTTTCCCACATGTTCCTGTCTTCTGCTGAGCCCTGAAAACTGTTCCAATCTCTGCCTGTTACCCAGTTCCAAAGTTGCTTCCACATTTTCAGGTATCTTTTCAGCAATGGCCCACTCTACTGGTACCAACTTACTGTATTAGTCTGTTTTCACACTGCTGATAAAGACATAATCAAAACTGTGGACAAAAAGAGGTTTAATTGGACTTACAGTTCCACACTGGGGAGGCCTCAAAATCATGGTGAGGGATGAAAGGCACTTCTTACATGGTGGCAGCAAGAGAAAAATGAGGAAGAAGCACAAGTGGAAACCCCTGATAAACCCATCAGAACTTGTGAGACTTATTCACTATCACGAGAATAGCTCGGGAAATACTGGCCCCCATGATTCAATTACCTCCCCCTGGGCCCTTCCCACAACATGGGGGAATTCTGGGAGATATAATTCAAGTTGAGATTTGGGTGGAGACACAGCCAAATCATATCACTTCAGATGCTTTCTTAGATTATGTGAATCACTGTTATACTACAATAATTATTTTGTTATTGTGGGTGACTTTTTGATGCTATCTTGAGTTTTTCTTAATTCTTTTGAATATGTTTCCAGAAATTCTAGCTTTGACAATGTGCTACAAAGTGCAGCAGGCTGAAGTCAGTGGAAGCTGGGCAGCAAAGCTTACTTCCCATAGCCTCTGGCCTCGTGATGTCACAGGATCCTTAGGGTATTGCTTTTCCAGCCAGAAACCTCTGTGGCTAGCAGCACCTTTGCCCAAGTTTTGCTCCGGCCCACTGGCCTTGTTCTGCCCACTCAGTCTGGTAGGCTGTGCTCAGGAGTGCTAATGGCCTGGATCCCACTCCTGCCAAGGGTGAGCTAGGCACAGAGACATGAGGGACGTGTAAGTAAGCATGGGGTCCGGCCACTGTGCACAGCCAGGCATGCCAGCTATGGCAAGGTGGGCAGCTCCAGGCACTGGCAGAGGCACCGTTTCTATGTGAGGCTGCAGTTGGACCAGGTATACTGCAAGCAGCTTCCACTGCAGGCACTGCAGAAGTTCGTAGACTGCAGGAACTGGAGAGCCCCAAAGAGGCTGTCACAGCCCTGGCTTGGGGATCCACTAGGTCTGGGTTCCCCAAGGGGTCACAGCTCTTCTCTCTTCATCATCCACGATGTGGTGAGCAGGGGCCGTGTTTCAGCCCTGTCTGTGTTGCAGCTCTTTCAGGCCTGCCATTCGGGGGGCCCTAAGTTCTTGTCCCATGTCCAGGAAGAATGAGTTATATGGACAACTGGAGGGTAAGCAAGGTGGAGAGGAGCTTCATTGAGCAACAGAGCAGCTCTTAGGAGACCTGAAGTGGGTAGCTCCTTTCCGCAGGTGGCTCATCCCAGTGAGTGTCCAGCTCTCAGCAGAGAGGAGACCGATAGTAGTTAGCTCCTATCTGTTGGCAGGTTGTCCCCACGAGTGGGGGTTACCCTAAGTGGGTAGTTCCTTCCCGCAGCTGATAGCCCTGACATCTGTGTGAACCTGGATGAGTCTGGGTTTTGCATGGGCTCAGAAGGGAGGGAGTGTGTGTTGATTGGTCCACAGGTGGCCATGGGCAGTCCAGAAAAAGCACCATAAGCTCTTACTCTGAACTTAGATGCCATCTGGAACTGGCAGCCTGGCCCTCAGGCTTCAGGCAGTCAGTGGCTTGAGGGTGGGGTTTCACCAGGCATCCACCCTTTCTATCCAGGAACCTGTCTGCCTCCCACTGTCAACGTGTGTTCCATGGTGCCTAGGCTGTTTGTGCTGAGGAGCACCTGCAGGCCCACTGCTGAGCTGCCCTCACCCTGTACCTGGTCTCCCTCTCACACTCATGGATGCCCAGAAGGGGCCAAGATGGCAGGGGGTATGTGCGGGGGCGGGGAGCGGGTAGTGTGTTGGCGCTGCCCCAAGTGTTTACACACCAGGTTGTGACAGCACCCAGACTTGGCCATAACTTTGCTCAAAATCAGATCAGGTACCAGGAGAAGCCAGGGAGCAGGAGTAGAACCTTCGAATCCTTCAGGGGCAGGGTGGCTTTCTGGGCCCCTGAGAGCACAGGGATGCCCAGGTCGGGTGCTGCAGCTAGGAGGCTGCAACTGCCCCTGAGAGTGCAGGGATCCTGCCCTGCTATATCAGTGGGAGATGGGGCTGCTGTCTGTTCCCAACTCCCAGCAGCCCTGTGGAGCATAACCCCAGCTGTGGCTTCCCAGATGCACCTGGCATCTTTGCAGGGGTCACTCCAGATGGGCCGCTGCTGCCATCAGTGAGTGTGCTGTCAAGGCATATGTTGCCATGCTTTTCAGAGGCTTCTTGAGTGACAGGCACACTGCTGCTTAAACATAAGTCTTTCACCCAGATAAAGACATGTGCAAGCACTTTCTGCCATTTGTCACTTCTCTGCAACAGTCCTCCCTACACACACACACACACACACACTCTCTCTCTCTCTCTCTCTCCAAATTGAAGAATCTCTATATTTTTTCTGCAAAAAGTTTTAATATTCACTTGTAAGAACTCCTTTATTAGTCTACATAAATTACTAAAACAAAATACTAGCTTTTGAATTTGATTTCTCTGTTCTTCATTCTAAATGTGTTTAAACAGGGGTGACAGAACTCTTGAAATAACACCTGCAAATATAGTCTTCAATACATCACTGACCAACATGGCCCATGAACACATTTTCAAAGACTTCTTTACAGTATTCAGGACCCAAATATCTGTACTTAGTATACTCATACTTTATTCAGAAATGGAATTTTAGCAATGTCTCCTCACAAACCAAAATCGAATACTTTTCATCCCCTTCTCTTGAAGTAGAATTACAAATAAAGACCTCACATAATGTGTCAGGAATAGCTTGAAATTTATGTCATTGAAATTTAAACATCTATACTTTCAGATTATTTTTGTTTCCCAAATCATCATGTTATTTCCCCCCTTCTTTGCACAAACAGCCTTTAATCTTTGCCCCAAATTCAGTCCCTGGTTGTCTTTTTTCTCCCCTTATACTGAAGCTACTGCTTAGAAAGTATTGAATATATCTGACATTTAAACTCCTCCAATATACTGCCATATATGTTTCCTCCACCAGGAGCCTAGAGGTTTGTGGTGAAATACAGCTTGAGGTGTAGAAATTATTGTAAAGGAAAGTAAGTCGTTTCTCTCTTTTTTTTTTTTTTTTTTGCAAGAAACAGTTGATCTATCTGTAAAAAGACTATGCAAGCTATTTTCTTCTCTATAATTTTTGAACCTGTTTAATGTAAAGGACCCTCAGAGGAGATGACCCATTAGGCTGTTTTGCTAAGACAAAGGCCATTGTTTTCATAGCCCAGATAGTTGATGATTTTAACCCATATCAAATTCAGGTCTGTTTGAACAGACTTCATTTGGGCAAGTTTTAAGAGTCCGTTACAGTGGGTTCAGGATTATACAGCTTTATAAAAATCCTGTAGCAAAGAGGGACCTTAGAGATTACCTAGCATGCTTGATTTTATAAGTGAGGAGAGGAAAATACAGAAAAGGTAAAGGGACAGCTTAGGATCATAAAGCCATTTTGGGTAGAGCAAGAACTAAAATCCAGACAATTTCACCCCTAGCTTAGAGTTTATTTCATATAATGAGTGCATTACATATAGCTAGGTCTGCACCCTTAGTCTTATGCTAACTAACTCTGCAAAATAAAATGCCAAGAGAAGTGGGAAATGGAGAAACAAAAGTGGAGGCACAACTTTTAGAGAGCTAGAAAGAAAGAAATAAAATTTTCCAGATTCCTCTGTGAAACATACAGGTCATGAGTTAGTTATTGTTTTTTTGTAAATTGCCAGATAGAAAATATTTTTGGCTTTGCGGACCATATGGTCTCCATCACAATGACTTTTTTTTTTTTTAAATATACAAAAGCATCTCTAGATGATGCACAAATAAATGGGTGTGATTATTTTCTAATAACTTGATTTACTAAAACAGGCAGTAAATCAGAATTTGCCAACCTTCAAAATACATCCTTGTGGCTCCAATGAGAAGAGAGGGAGGAACAAAAAAAGCAAGGAACTTGAAAGGAACTCAAGTTATGTTTACCTCAAAGGGTTGTTCTGAGGATTAAATGAGTTAACACACATAAAATACTCAGAGCAATCCTTGGCATCTAATAAGTGATAAAATGATGGCTGTTAGTTTTATTGCTTTTGTCAATTTGGGGTGGTGGTGGCTACACCTACACAAATGCCTATGGGATTATCTGACATTTTCCAGGATAAAACAGGAAAGGGAAGAAGCTACCAAGGCCCACATTCTCCTTACACCCATTACTAGAACTATTTCACATTCAAAATTATTAGGCCCACTCCCTCATTCGATTTAATTTCAACATCAGTAAAATTTTCCCCGTTGGCAGAGGTAATAAATCAAAGCTTTCTGAAAGGAAGGAGGAATTTATCAGTACACAGATCCAATTGGCAAAATTTTTGCTAATTTGTTATGATAATTCTGAAATATTTAGCAAGTTGACATGTTAAGTACTAAATGGGAATGCATTCACTTAGAAAAGTCTATTCTGTCAACAGACAGTTGTTCTCTGTATTCTTAATTTATTCAATATAAGAAATAGATTAATCATCTAATTGACTAGGTCTTAGTATATTCAAAACTATGACCTATGACCTGAAAGTCCATTTATTCAACAAACATATTGAATATTCTCCATGTGCCTGATGCTACTCTAGATGCTGGAGAGAAAACAGTAAAAAGTAAAAAAGAAATTTCTGACTCACAAAATTTACATTATGACTATAGAAAAATAATAATAGACCCCATTAAATACCTTAGCGAATATCTACTCAATGGAAGTTAAAGATTAACAGAAGGAAAAGAATAAAAGTAAATGGACAACTCTTGCTTTTCAAATCTCTTTTCCTCTTTTATTCTCTCTTCTTTCTTCTTTTCCTCCTTGCTTCCTACACTTGCCCTTCCACTCCTCCTTTCCACTTCATCTCATCCTCTTCTTCATGCATCTCCTCTTTCCTCTTCTTTATCGTATCTTTTTTGTTCCTTCTTTTTCTTTCTTTTTTATTGAACTACTGCCATTTCTTTAGTCAGCAGTCACATTGGCATGAACATTTTAATTTAAATTAGCATTTTTAAAGTTTTCTAATTTCTGATCAATGAAACTTTTTATTTTTTAATGAAGCATTTCAAAAACACTACCCTTTCTTATGCTGTTTTCAAGATAAAATAGCTAATGTATTCTAAGACCTTCTGTCTTATTTTCTAATTGTACACTTTTCTTCCAAAAAAGTCCTTTTTTCTTTCCAAGTGAAATTGCTAAGATCAAAGTTCACTTTTAGATCAAAGCTAAAAGAATGAGTGAATTCTTTTTCCTTGTATGTATGAGCCTATTTAAAGTCAGAATCTTAGACTTGAAATCTTAAATATTACCCTTTCTTGGCTAATTCTATTGATTGAAAATTCAAATACAGTAGAAATTAATATTTTGGGCCATCTTAAGGATGAATGGGTAGTTCGAGTAAATGATCTTTAAGTTAAGGTGGGGTGATATTTTAAATTTTATTTTATGATATTTTAAGTTCTGAGGTACATGTGCAGTATGTGCAGGTTTGTTACATAGGTATACATGTGCCATGGTGGTTTGCTGCACCCATAAACACATCATCTACTTTAGGTATTTCTCCTAATGTTATTCCTCCCCTAGCCCCCCACCCCCAGACAGATCCCAGTGTGTGGGATGATATGTTTTAATAGGGGAATTCATAACACAGTTTCTTTAGA
Source organism: Macaca thibetana thibetana (assembly GCF_024542745.1). Lineage (NCBI taxonomy): Eukaryota > Metazoa > Chordata > Mammalia > Primates > Cercopithecidae > Macaca > Macaca thibetana. Next base: position 55,014,604 of record NC_065588.1, read on the forward strand.
AGGCAGTTAGTTTTTGTCAGACAACTTGTCAGACATGTGATTTCACATCCCAGACATCTGTCAGAAGACTTGGTTTCACATCCCACATCCAACTTTTACAAGTGTGTGACATTGAGCCATTCTATTAAACTCTTGGAACCTCAGTTTTCTCATCTGTAAACCAGTTATGACAATACCTATCCCACAGATTTGTTGAGAGACAAGTGTATATATGTATATTAGTCTGTTTTCATGCTCTGATAAAGACATACTGGAGACTGGAAAGAAAAAGAGGTTTAATGGACTTAAAGTTCCACACAGCTGGGGAGACCTTACAATCATGGCAGAAGGCAAGGAAGAGCAAGTCACGTCTTACGTGGATGGCAGCAGGCCAAGAGACAGAGAGCTTGTGCAGGGGAACTCCTCTTTATAAAACCATCTGATCTCGTGAGACTTATTCACTATCACAGGAACAGCACAAGAAAGACTCACCCCCATGATTCAATCACCTCCCACTGGGTTCCTCCCATGACACATAGGAATTGTGGGAGTTACAATTCAAGATGAGATTTAGGGGAGACACAGACAAACCATATCAGTCTGATACCTTGTTCTGTGTAGGGTATAAATTTTCAGTAAATGAAAATTTGTATTAATTGTAGTATTTATACTGTGTTCCATTCATAATGCCTAAGACAATCTCACATGAAAGGCTCTCAATAAAAGAATGGATATACTGTAATGAATTGGTTCAAAAGTGCTGGTGTTGTCTTAATGTCTTTTTTTTTCATTATTCTGAATATTTTCCTTTTCAATCATTTTAAAAGTAAATATATTTTTCAAAAACAAAATGAAACAAAACAAACATTTCAAACATACTCACTGATAGGACTAAGAGTAAGATGTCACCAAGAATGTATATTCACAAGAGGTAGGAACTGAAATCTCTTATTAAGTCAACCCTGTAGGCATCATTTGTTTATTTTAGTATTTATTTCAGAGATTGATTCCCAAATAGAAAGGATATATAATAATCCAAATTGTATATAGCGGTATATTTTTATTAAAAAAACATATCTCCTGATGTGGTTTAGATATTTGTCCCCTCCAAATCTCATGTTGAAATGTGACCCCCAATATTGGAGGTGGGCCCTAGTGAGAGGTGTCTGGGTAATAAGGCCAATCCCTCATGAATAGTTTGGTGTTCACCCAACAGTAATGTGTGAGTTCTCGCTCTATTAGTTTACACAAGAGCTGTTTGTTGAAAAGAGTCTGATGCCGCCCTCCTCTCCCTCTTGCTCCCTCTTTTGCCAGGTGATATGCCTGCTCCCCCTTCGCCTTCCACTGTGAGTAAAATCTCCTGAGGCCTCACCAGAAGCAGATGCAGCCACCATGCATCTTGTATAGCATGCAGAACTGTGAGTCAAGTAAACATATTTTCTTTCTTTTCTTTTCTTTTCTTTTCTTTTCTTTTCTTTTTCTTTTGAGACAGAGTTTTGCTCTTGTCGCCCAGCTGGAGTGTAATGGCGCGATCTTGGCTCACCGCAACCTCCGCCTCCTGAGTTCAAGAGATTCTCCTGCCCCAGTCTCACAAGTAGCTGGGATTACAGGCATGTGCCACCACGCCCAGCTAATTTTGTATTTTTAGTAGAGACGGGGTTTCTCCATGTTGGTCAGGCTGGTCTCAAACTCCCGACCTCAGGTGATCCACCCGCTTTAGCCTCCCAAAGTGCTGGGATTACAGGCGTGAGCTACTACGCCTGGCCAACGTATTTTCTTTATTAATTAACCAGCCTCAGGTATTTATTTATAGCAAATGTAAAACAGACTCATGCATCTCCAAAAACAATCTTTTGGTTGAAAGGTCAAATTTCCTTCTTCACAGTTAAAGAGTAGAGATCCTGACTCCTTTATCCAATCTTACTGGAAAGAACTGGCAGGTTAGACATCACGAATGAGTTAAATTTTACAGTCCACCACATAGAACAAATGTTTGGGTTGCTTCAGAATTAATATTAACATGCCCTAATAAGCCCTAGAGATAGTTCTGGTATTTTCATAGATTAAGAAGACCTTAGAAACAATAGACTGGATTTACAGATGACTGAGACCTGAATAACAATCGGGAAGACATATAAAATAGTTCTATTTTCTTCTTTCTTAAATTTCCAGATGAATATGCTAAAAAGCAAGGGCAGTTTTGAGCAGGACTAAAGAAACCACATTTTTATTTTTTAACAAAAGAAGTAATACATCATGGCCAAAAAGAATCCTCCTCTAGGAGTTTAATTACCATGTCTGCACTGGCGGAGAATAACATGTTTGGGAAACTGTCAATATTGCAATGGAAAGCAGTTAATCATACCTCAGAGAATTCAACGTCTATGAAAATCTGCCTGTCATTGCCAACGACAACCTAACCACACTTCAGTTTGTTTGAAAACCTCTAACAACTATTTTGCATTTTGGGTGACGAGAGGGAATTTAGAAAGTTTTTTTCGTTGTTGTTTTTTTTGAGACAGAGTGTCGCCAGGCTGGAGTGCAGTGGTGCGATCTCGGCTCACTGTAACCTCCACCTCCCGGGTTCAAGCGATTCTCCTTCCTCATCCTCCTGAGTAGCTGGGACTGCAGGTGCATGCCACCACAGCCGGCTAATTTTTGTATTTTTAGTAGAGATGAGGTTTCACCACATTGACCAGCATTGCCTTGATCTCAACATCGTGATCTGCCTGCCTCGGCCTCCCAAAGTGCTGGGATTATAGGCATGAGCCACCGCACCTGGCCAGAAATATGTTTTATAGCTGACAAAGAGCAGGTTGATGTGAAAGATAAAAATAAACATTGTTCCTGGTCATATGCAACCGTAATTGACACACATTTTGTTTGGCATGGTGTCTTGGAGAAGTCCCTTCATTTATAGATGTTAACTGAATCCCAGAGAGGGAAACTAACCTGTCAGAGGTCATTATTGATAGTTCGTAGCATCAGGATGGAATTCTGAACATTTCTTATTAACTATTATCATTGTTAAATTTTTTTAAAACTTAATTCATAAAGAGAGAGCCGAAACATACATATATCATTATTTTGATATTTGCTTCTTAGAGAAACACTCTCACCACTTACTTTTACCCTAATCAATGGATAATTCATTGAATAAAAGAGGAAATAGAAAATTAAAACCCTTATTAGAATTTGCACAAGCCAAGATATTTCATTTTCTTTATTTTTTTGTAAACCAGAATTATAATAAAATTAAAACAAAAACAAACCATGAAAACCTGAGATAATCATACCAGGTGATCAATGCATTCTCTTGCTGAAGGCTGAATCCACATAGAAAGACAATGAGGTTGTTTGGTAAGCATGGACTCAAAGTGAGGAAAGTAAGCTGAGAGATTTAGAGTCTGAGGTTAGTAATTAATGATAACCTCAGATAACCCTTTGAATGGGCCAGGTACTAGCAGTTTCTCCTCCGAACAATATAAGAAAAACCCCTGAAAATAAGATAACTTGTTTTGATCAAAATAGATACCAATAGATACCAAGTGTTCATTTCTTTCAGAATTCTTTATTGGGTATTGCTACTACTGTTTACTACTAGTTATTACCACTACTACTGCTGTGGTAGTAGTGGTAATACTAGCTGCCACACGATGACTAACTACCAATTTTTTTAAGCAGACCATACATCAGATGCTGCACATCTATTACTACATTTAATCTATATGACAGTTGTAGGGAAGGATATTATCCTTCAGGGGTTAAGTAAAATAGTGGAAATGTGGAGTAAGAGGGTAGCATAGTCCTTAATTTACCATCTGGAAAGGAGACCAAATTGACTCAAGTACAAGAAACTCAAGTATCCTTTAACTCAAGAGTCATGCACACAGTTTTAGTGCAATTATTGAGGGAGGTGGAGATCATAAAGACTGTTACCTAGGAAGTTGATTGTTAACAGTATCATACTATCATTAGCAGTAAAGGAGCAATTATCACAGTTAATAAAACCACATTAAAATATGTGACAGATAAAGAAAGCACAATAGGAGAAATTTAATGGGCTATATTTCTTGCCAAATTTTATATTGGGTGTTAGATTATTTATAGGACACATGTTCTAGGAAAACAAATGTTTAAAGTGGAAAGAGCAAATCTAAAGACATTTGCTTCTTTGAAGCACTGTGGTTTTACATTATTCCGGTAATTTATAGCTCCTAGAAAATATGTTAAGTTTCTTCACTTAAAGCATATATGGCCTTCTAACTATATTTTTACATACACTATTTTAATTTACAAATAGAAATTTCCATTGTAATTTAAAATAAACCACTTTTGTAATATTAGTGAAAAACATAAGTTTGTTCCATGGTATCTCTCTCTGCCCCACAGAGCCCCACTCTCTCTCCTTTCATTCCTCCCTCTGATAACCAGCCCTCACTCTCTAAACTATATTCCTTCTACAGGATGCTCTGTTATTTGCAGCCCCATGCCACTTCAGCTGTTGCATTTGTGAGTTTGGTGCTGTTATTGATTCATCTTTCCCTACCCTTTGCTCTTACCATTTCCATTCTTATATACTGTACTGGGGAATCCAAGTGATACTGTGATTTTAATGTGAGTTTTGAGGTTGAGTTTAGCCAGATGAAAGTCTCAGGTTGAAAGCCCTGCTTAATTACTTATCAAGTATACGACATTCAGCTGTGAACTTTTCTGAACCTTGAGTTGCTCATATACAAAATAAGGATAATCATAGCTGTTATGTAGGACTGTTGTGAGGATCAAATTAGAGTCTACAATGTACCAGGTGCTCTGACTGATACAAAGCAGGTGCTCCAAAATAAGTAGCTAATAAGGGTGCTGGAGGAGAAGCCCCTTGATCTGGAAGGTAGGAGAGGTGTTGCCTCTTACCGAGAGCCCCTGGTCCTCTATACCGGTCTAGGCTGGCAGCTTTATCTGTTTTCCTTGCTGGGTTATTCTTGCTTAACTGTATCAGAAGTCTCCAGCCCGGTGGTGTTTCTCCAACTTAAGTGTGCATACCTTAACTCACAAGCTTGGTGAAAAGTATAGAATTGTGTCTCTCCCAGCCCCTAAGAAGAGATTCTGACTTCATTACTTCTGAGGTAGGGTCCAGAAAGCCGTATTTCTACCACAGGGTTTCTATTTCAAGCCAGGATTAGGGACCACTGTATTAAAAAGCACTACCATGACCACAGGGTCAGTGACATCTCTGGTCACTGTCCACATTGGTCTTAACGTTACAACAGGTCTAGGCTTAAGGCTGGTTTCTTCCTAGTCCTTTTCAGGTCCCTCTTCTTTCTCTTGCTTCTGGACCTAGCACCCTAGAAAGTGGCTATTTATATTGCCATTTTGGTTTTTGTAGGATAAAAGAGTTTCTGGGTATAAATGCCTCTTGTAAGTTTTTCCCTGATATCAAAATCCCTCTTTCTCTAGGACCATTGTTCTCAAAGCATGGTCCTAACCAGCAGTATTAGCATCAGCTGGGGATTTTTCAGAAATGTGGATTATCATGTTTGTTGGTCACATAAATGTCTTCTTTCGAGAAGTGTCTGTTCATATTTTTCACCCAAACCATCATTCTCAGCAAACTAACACAGGAACAGAAAACCAAACCCCGCATGTTCTCACTCATAAGTGGGAGTTGAACAATGAGAACACATGGATACAGGGAGGGGAACATCACACACTGGGACTTGTCAGGGATTGGAGGAAGGGAAGGGAGAGCATTAGGACAAATACCTAATGCAGGCAGGGCTTAAAACCTAGATGACGGGTTGATGGGTGCAGCAAACCACCATGGCACATGTATACCTATGTAACAAACCTGCGTGTTCTGCACATGTATCTCAGAACTTAAAGTATAATTAAATAAAAGCACATTTTTGAAACTGAAAAAAAAAAGAAATGCAGATTATCTGGTACTACCTTAGACTTACTGAATCAAAAACTCTGGAGGTGGGACTTTAGCAATTTGATTTTTTTTTTTTTTTTTTTTTTTTGAGATGGAGTCTTGCTCTGTCACCCAGGCTGGAGTGCAGTGGTGCTATCTCCACTCACAGCAAGCTTTGCCCCCGGGGTTCATGCCATTCTCCTGCCTCAGCCTCCTGAGTAGCTGGGACTACAGGTGCCCGTCACCATGCCCGGCTAATTTTTTGTATTTTTGGTAGAGACAGGGTTTCACCGTGTTCACCAGGATGGTCTCAATCTCCTGACCTCGTGATCCACCCACCTCGAACCTCCCAAAGTGCTGGGATTACAGGCGTGAGCCACCGCGCCCGGCCAGCAATTTGAATTTTTTAATTAAACTTTTTATTTGGAAGTAACCATAGTTCACATACCCTTGTAAGAAATAATACAGAGAGATTACCTAGACCCTTTCCTCAGCTTCCCCCAGTGGTAACATCTTGCAAAACCATAGTACAGTATCAAAACCAGGATACTGACATCGATATAGTCAAGATAGAGAACATTTTCATCCCCGCAAGTATTCCTTATGCTGTCCTTTTATAGTCACACTCACTTCCTTTCTGCCTCCATACCCTCCTTAACTCCTAGCAACCACTAATCTGTTCTTGAATACCATAATTTGTCATTTCAAGAATGTTATATAAATGGAATTATACTGTATGTAACCTTTTGTGATTTTTTTTTTTTCCACTCAGCCTAATTTTCTGGAGACTCATCCAGGTTGCTGCATCAATAGTTTGTTCCTTTTTCTCGCTAAGAGTCCGTGGTATGGATGGATCCCAGTTTGTTTAACTGTTCACCTATTGAAGGACACCTGGGTTGTTTGTTTGTCTGACTATTGCAAATAAAGCTGTTATAAACATTTGTGAATTCTTTGTGTGAATGTAAGTCTTCATTTCTCTGAAATAAATGCCCAGGGGTACAATTGCTGGTATGGTAGTTGCATGTTCAGTTTTTAAAAGAATTTCCAAATTATCTTCCAGAGTGTCTGTGTCCCTGTACATTCCTGTCATACATACTAAGTCTATTGGCATGGCTTTAACAGTTCAAATGAAGTGTAGAAAACTTCACTTTTTTTCTTTTTTTGAGATGGAGTTTCACTCTGTTGCCCAGGCTGGAGTGCAGTGGCACGGTTTCAGGTTATTGCAAACTCTGCCTCCCAGGTTCAAGAGATCCTACTGCCTCAGCTCCCCCTAGTAGCTGGGATATCTTCTCTGGATACAGGGTTCTGGGTTTACATTCCTTTTATTTTCAACACCTGGAAAACACTGTGCTACTTCCTTCTGAACTCCATGGTATCTGATGAGAAATCTGCAGATATCTGAATTACTCTTTCCCCTAGGTAGGTGTTTTTCTTTGGCTGCTATCAAGATAGTTGTCTTTTGCTTTTATAAGTTTAATTATAATGTGTTTTGGTATGAATTTGTTTGGGTTTATCTCGTTTGAGATTCTTACCAAATTTGCGGAGTTTTCAGGTATTATTTGAGTACCTTTTCAGTTCCACACCCTCTTTTTTCTCTCCTCTAGGACTCCGATGACAGAAAGGTTAGATCTTTGGTTATAGTTTCATGGTTTCTGAGGTTCTGTTATTTTTTAATTTTAAGTTTCTTTCTGTTGTTTGGATTGGGTTATTTCTCTTGTTCTTTCAGTTCACTGACTCTTTCCTCTCCTCCATCTGCTGTTGATCCCATCCACTGAGATTTTCTATTTGAGTTAGTATATTTTTCATTTATAAAATTTCCATGTTTTTTTAAATTCCTTTATTATTTTGCTGAGAGTTTCTATTTTCTGAGAGTTTCTATTTTTTTGCTGAGGCTTTCTATTTTTTCGTTTTCTATTTCTTCAAACATAATTGCTTATGGAAACATTTTCATGATGGTTGCTTTAAAATCTGTCTAATATGTCAATCGTATTGATGTTAGCATCTACTGATTGTCTTTTTCTTCAGTCAGTTGGAAATCTTCCTGATTCTTGATATGATGAGTGATTTTCAATTGAAACTTGAACTTTTAAAAAATTGTGTTATGAGACTCTGAATCTTATTTAAACCTCTGGTTTAGTTGACTTTCTCTGATACTGCTCTGGCAGGGGAGTAAGGAGGTGGTGTATCACCTTGTTTCTACAAGGTGGAAATAGAAGACCAGATTCTCCACCTGGCCTCCATTCAAAGAAGAGGGTTCCTTAGCACTGTGTAGGGGTGGGAGACTACGTGATCTCCGCTATACTGTGGTGAGGATGGCCTTATTACTGCTGGGTAATAGGTGAAAGTCCTGACTGTATACTAGGCCTCTTCTGATACCACCTCAGGCAGGAAAGGGAAGGGTGCCTCATTATTACAGCCAGGTGTTGGGGGGAAGTCCAAGATTCCCATGTGATCTCCATTAACATGGGATGAGGACTTATTACTGATTGGAGGAGAAGAAAGTCCTGGCTCCCTACTAGGTCTTCTTTTACACCACCCAGCAGCGGGGTTGGGATGGTTCCTGACAGACTCACTAGGACGGGTGTCTAGGCTCCCTGCTCCAACTTTGCTGGTCAGTGAAGGTAAGGCTACCGTTCATTTCTGTGGTGCTTAGCTGGAGTGAATTTGTATTTTCAGAAAGTTTTCTGCCTTGCTAGGCTGCCCCTTTCCTATTCCTTTAGTTGGGGCTTTTTTTTTTTTTTTTTTTTTTTGTCTGTCTGAGACCATTGGTATTTTCTGGTTGCTGTTTTCTTCCATTCCATGTCTGGGATATATGAGGCAAAAGGAAAACCTAGGGAACACACTATCCTGAGTGGTTCCTCAGGTCTCAAGGCTTTTGTCCATCTGACTTATTCTCTTGACCTTTCAGAGTTGTCTTATATGATTGATAGATAGACATAAGTATCCAAGGCTTTTACTTTACTATTTAGTGGGAGAAAGAGTGAAAAGCATTTCTGCTCCATCTTTCCAGAAGTGGAATTCACCCAGTCTGCATTTTAATAAGCCCTCCAGGTCATTCTGATGCTTACTAAATTCTCAAAAATCTTTGCTTTTATGTTTTTGTAACCACCTCCCTTCTACCACAGCTGTGGGGCAAAGGAATGAGCATCTGTGTGTTAACATTAAAAGTTTTGGGTCACTGTTACTATCTTAGCAGAAAAGCCTTTTCCCTATTTGTCAATCCCTTCATAAATCCCCTGTATAGTCATGTCTTAGGTCACTTTAATCTAAAGGTTTGAGATAGTTGCAGAAGGTGAACAGAAGGACCACAATGTCTGTCAGGGCTCACGTTTAGATAGCACAGTCAAGAGTGGCTTTTGAGTGTAGTGCCCTAGGCAGGAGTTTCTGGTTCATACTGAACATGAGAAAACAGGTTTAAAAAAACAATGTCGTTGTGATGTAGAAATTGTTCAGAAATGCGGCTGAGCCTTCTCCAGAACACAAAGATGATGTGACAGTCATTTCCACCGTGAGCAGATTCGCTTCACAATCCTTTCCTTCCCAGTAAGGGAACACTGGGATTCAGCAGCAGCTGGGAGTCCCCTGGGGAAACTGTCTAGTTTGAACAACGTTCCAGAAAGTAAAAATGACTATCGTTAAATTGCCTTAATCCAGTCATTTAAAGTTATTTATCATTATTAGATCAATAAGATTGCCCTAACAGCAACATGTTTTTACAGGTTATAATGCAGCAGTTATTGTTGGAATCTTCTAAAGTAATACTGTGTATGAATATAGTCTATTTATTTATTTATTTATTCATTTATTTATTGTTGGAGACAGAGTCTCACTCTGTTGCCCAGGCTGGAGTGCAGTGGCATGATCTCATCTCACTGCAGCCTCTGCTTCCCAAGTTCAAGCGATTCCTGTGCCTCAGCTTCCTGAGTAGCTGGGATTACAGGCATGCACCACTACACCCAGCTAATTTTTGTATTTTTAATGAATCAGGGTTTCACCATGTTGCCCAGGCTGGTCTTGAACTCCTGACCTGAAGTGATCTGCCCACCTCAGCCTCCCAAAGTGCTGGGATTATAGGCGTAAACCACCACACCCAGGTAGCCCCTTTATTTTTCTTTTTAAGTCAACATTAATAGTCAAGTTATTCACTTGCTGTTGGCATACTGTGATCATATACCTCTTAACCAATGAAGAAACTGAAGAAGTGAGGTGAGGAGATTTTTTTCTGAACAGTTGTTTCTTAAAGATTATTAAAGATAATAGGCAGCTAAGCACTTATTGTGCAGAGTGCTGTTCACAGGACTTATATGTACATACATTGTTGGGTCTTTTAATCCTTCTGACAACCTACTATTACAGTCATCCTGAACTTTCAATGTCTCATTTGTACCCATGGGATTTTAATTTATGGAGGTGATTGAGTGATTGACATAGGTCAATGCCTATATATATATATATATATATATATAAAATGCCTATATATATATATAAAAAAAACTCATATTTCTCAAGAGAAGGGCCCATGCCTCACTACACAGGGCCACGGGGGAAGAGCCAGACTGGATGAGGAGGCAGAGGCAGAGAGGCAGGAGTGAGGAGAAAGCCTAGGCCAGAGCCTTAACTGGGTTTCTGCAGGAAAGGCAAGGCAGGGCAGAGTCACCAGTGTAAACTTGGTTAGTTTGAATAATTCTGGTGGGTTCTGGGCTGTAGGAGTAATTTGTTGTTGCCTAGTGTCTGGCCCTGGGATGATTTAGCTCAGGAGGAATACTGGCTTAGTGTCTGGGAGTCAGATGAAGAGAGTAGATGGGGATGCAGACTCTGGGTTGGTTGCTTTGCCTGTGAAAGGTGTGCTCCCAGGTGAATTGTTGACCTGGTAGGGGCTGTCTCTCCTGCATCTGTAAGCCCTGCCCCACCCCCACCTCAAGATGTCAAAACATTATAAAGAAAATAGAAAGTATGATTAATACAAATGAGGACACTGAGATATGAAAAGTTTAGAGAACTGGCCCAGAATCACACAGATAGGATGTATCAAAGTCTGGACATGAACCTGCTCAAGCTGCCTCTGAAAATCCTGTATAGCTTTGGCTTTTAGACAGCCCCCTGGGTTTTGCCCTTATGCCACATGACCTTTAATGATCTTAAGCACAAATGGATGATGGAATATGAAAATAGAAATGCTTTTAATGAGTGCAAAGAGAAGAACAAAACCCTTGGAACTAGACTTGGGGAGCTTAAACTATTGAAACTGGGATCATTTAGTCTGGTGAAGAGGAGAATTAGGTGCAAGCTTGAGTCGTGAAAGACAATGACCCTGGACTCTGAAGCACTGGGGTTTACCCCTATCTCCACACAAAGGACTCAGGACAGAAATGAAAAAGTTTCCTAGGAATGTACTTGCCAGGTCCGAGTCCATTCTGCAGTAATCCATCACTGTGACATAGGTTTTACAAAAGAGAAAGGATTTATTTGCAAGGCTGCCAAGTGAGGAGGTGGGAGAATAACTCTCATGTCCACCTCTCCAAAGATAAGTCTTACAGATATTTATGGGTTAGGGAAGTGGAGTGGTCTAAGGTATGGGGAAAGGTGATTTGCAGTGAGGAACAATGAAGTAACAGGTCCTTTCTGTGCAGGCACAATCAGTGTTCATGGCATTTCATAAATTATATGTACAGAAAATGACAGCATTAGCATGATCTGAGGGTGCAGTTTTTGGCTCTCTGATGTCAAAAGCCCACTTCTTGGGCACTTGTTCAGGCCCATTTGATGAGTCAGTGGTCTCAACAGGTTTGAACTGGACAGGAGTTGGGTCAAGTTCCTGAAAAGCTACTGAAATGACCATTACCATGATGACACGTGAATGTTATCTATAAAGTAGCCAGTGAAGGTTAAGCTTCAGTGTTCAGCAGTAGCCTTCAGCTACCAGGACCTTCATCTTCATGGAAAAAGGAAAAAAGTAAGTGACCAAAAGCAAGCAGGGCTGGTGGACCTGATCAAATTAACCCCTTGGTTTCAGGAACATTGATTGTAATATAGTGGTGGGTTGCCAATTAAAGACATAAATCTACGTTTCAGGAATCAGTTCTTCTCCCTTCCCCCCACCAAAGTCTGTGCTTTTCTACTGCTCTTATCTTCTAATACATATTGTAATAAAGTACACAGTGATCTGGAATTACATCTTCAAGACCCTTTCTTTTATATTATTCTACCTTAAATAATCTGTCATCTTACATTTGTGAAGGGTTTAAATTTTACTTCGTTACTTGTCAATGCAAGATATATAACATTATCATTCTAAATCATTTTAAAACAGATTCCAAATCTCCATTCTTGAGGGTGGTGAGAAATTTATTATCCATCATAGAATATGGAGCTGAGAAGGGGATGGTCCAGGCCCTGTACTTCTGAAGTCACATGAGAGAATAGGGGTCTATATAGTCTCTGAAAGATTAGAGTTTCTTGTCTTCAATATGATCAGAGTTTATTACTCAAATGTTTATGATCATTATGAAAACAGTTGATTCACCTTATCAATGGTCCCTTTATTTTTTCTTTATTTTTTTCACCTCTAAATGTCTACTTTTAGTTGATGGCCCCATAGATCTAGGTGGTGTGGCTATACCTATACCAAACCTAGGGGCCAATGAGAGTCTTGATGGTTGGTACAGTCTCTCAAGATGCATGACACAGCTTGCAAAGGAGCCAGGGTCAATCTTGCTACTCCATCAAGTATCACCTTCCTCTCCCCAGGCTTGCAGAATTTGCCTTATTAGAGACATGGAATTGTTCTTCCTGCTGTTCAACCCCAAAGACCTTCTTTCTCCTTTCCTCCTCTCTTTGGCCTGTTATCCCCTTAATCAATTCAGGCTTTCAAAACCAAAAGTTGGTAAGAGGCATTGTCTTTGAACACATCTATCTTCGACTTTGGAACTCAAATACACTGAACCCGAAAGCTTTTCCTATTTAAATGAGGGAAGAAAAGAATACAGGAGATCAAAATGCAAATTAGTATCTCAATAAACCACCCTGCCATCCTGCTTATAGACTCAGAGAAAGGTTGTACTATATTCCACATCAACAAGATGCTACAAATCTATTCTTAGTGAGACTTCAACCCAAAATTGCCATCTGCCATCATCCTGCTGCCTCCAATAAAGGTTTTTATAATTGCTAGAGACCAGCTGGTCATTTCTCTCATTATTCAATGCAAATATGTTATATAAAGAGAGTATAACATGAAATAACATTTCAAAATATAATGTCACATTAGAAAAAATACCAACAGAATGCATTTTTTGGCCATGGGACTAAAAACAGCTTGTTGGAACTCATTTTGTTTGTTATAACTAAGCCACTTTGGAATAATTTCTTCTTTTCCAATGTGTAATGGTTCATTTCATGCATGGAACAACTGTAATGAAAACAGCTCTTTACTAAGTCTTTGCCTTTTGGCTTTAAATTGCAATTAAAATAACATTACTTAGATCTTAGTTGTTGTCCGTCTCTACCTCTGATGCTTAGGTTGTGGTATCTATCTAAAATTCTTTGCCTCATACAGAAATATGTGAGAAGCTGAGAAAATCAATTTTAATGAAAGACAGGATGGGAGAAAAACAGATAGGAGTCTAAAAACTCAGCGATTGCAAAAAAGCTTTTAAGGAGAAGCAACAACCATCATGAAATGCATCAATAAAGGAATTAAAGACTTGGGAGGCAGCCAAAACATATAGTTGCAGGCAACTGACTAAAGGGTGTTAATAAATTTACATCCCATTATGGGGACAGTCAAGGTTAGATGTTATGGGAAAACAGGAGGTGTTTGAAAACAAAACAGACAACTTTTACAGTGTTTAAAGTGGGGGTAATGGACAATTCTTTTTTGTGGACTCTGGGACCACACAGAAATGTTCAGGAGGAGGGAAGAGCTACCTCTCCATTGCTTATCTCCACCCCCTTTTGAGGTTTTTCTTTTCCTGCTCATGAAAGTCAAGCCACTAAAGCCACGGCTTTTTAATGCCCAGAAATGCAAATCTGCTACCATTGTGATCAAAGCTGGCTCTCAAATGTATTCTTTCCCATTCTCTTATTTTTCTACTGCACTGTCCTTACTGAGGTCACCGTCATCTGTCAATTATGTCACTGTAACAGCTCTCGATATCCTCTCCCTAACTTCAATTTACTCCCACTACTGCAAGACTCAAAAGGCAAATCTGAACATGTCAATTCTTTATTACTCTTAGTTGCCCACAAAATAACATTCAAATTCCTTAGAATGTTCTATTTTTATTAATTTTTGTCTTGTGTATTTATATCTATGTCTCATCTATTTTATTTTGGGAAATTCACCAGTAAGTGCTATCAGTGGGAGGCAATGCATTGCCTCCCTCTGATAGTCTTCCAAAAAATATTTTGTGTAATCCAGGTTGTTTTCTGTTGCTTTCCAGCAAATGATCTGATCTACAGGGACAAGTCCCTTCACGATCTGTTACTTGCTTTTTCTCTTGCGGCTCCCTTCTTGGCACCCCCAACTCCCTCTCTATGTTTAGTCCTGTCTTTCCACTCTACTTAGAGCCCACTGAATGCCTTATGTTTTCCATTCTCCAGGTATAGGTACATGTTCTTTCTTCCTCCAGAATACCCCTTGTCTTGGCTTACTCTTTTATTTTCTTTTTTTTTTTTGTGAGATGGAGTCTCGCTCTGTCGCCCAGGCTGGAGTGCAGTGGCCGGATCTCAGCTCACTGCAAGCTCCGCCTCCCGGGTTCATGCCATTCTCCTGCCTCAGCCTCCCAAGTAGCTGGGACTATAGGTGCCCGCCACCTCGCCCGGCTAGTTTTTTGTCTTTTTTAGTAGAGACTGGGTTTCACCGTGTTAGCCAGGATGGTCTCGATCTCCTGACCTCGTGATCTGCCCATCTTGGCCTCCCAAAGTGCTGGGATTATAGGCTTGAGTCACCGCACCCGGCCTAATTTTTTTTTTGTAGTTTCAGTGGAGACAGGGTTTCACCGTGTTAGTCAGGATGGTCTCGATCTCCTGACCTCGTGATCAGCCCACCTCAGCCTCCCAAAGTGCTGGGATTACAGGTGTGAGCCACCACGCCCGGCCGGTCTTGGCTTATTCTTATAAATCCTTCAGTTTAGATGTTGACTCCTTTAGGAAGCTTTGGCTAGTACTTAAAGAATGTGTTACCTCCCCTAATATGACCATGTTTTTACTTCTCTATTGAC
Organism: Macaca thibetana thibetana; assembly: GCF_024542745.1. NCBI lineage: Eukaryota > Metazoa > Chordata > Mammalia > Primates > Cercopithecidae > Macaca > Macaca thibetana. The sequence goes on from NC_065588.1 coordinate 55,029,715, forward strand.
ACACAAATCACCTACTCATCTTCTTTAAGTTTTCCTTTGACTGAAAGTTTGATAAGGATATAGACTATGCACTTTTCACTATTATTTCTCTAGTACCTAGCCGTCAAGGTGAACCATAGGAGAAACAGTAATTATTCCTCTGTAAACAAATTGCTTAATTAATTTAATTGTAAGTGAGCTTGAAACATGTATATTTCCTTTTAGGGGGATAGCAGTACAATCTTGGATATTGTTTAACAGGATGAGTATTTCAGTTATTCACATATCACCTTTATAACCTTAGTCTGCTCTAAATAATGCCTGTGCTATTATCTAAGAATTTTCTTTAGATAAAGGTATTTTTATGAAAATAAGTTTATTTAAATAATTTTTTATTTGTGCAAATTCACAGGGTACATGAGAAACTTTTTACATGTATATAATGTGTAGTAATCAAATCAGAGTATTCAGGGTGTCCATCACTTGAGTACAATACTTTTTTTTTTTTTTTTTTTTTTTTTTTTTACTATAGTCATCCTACTCTGCTATCAAGCATTGGATTTATTTTTTCTATCATACTACACATTTACAGCCTTTAACCTACTTCTCTTCATTCTACCCTCTCCCCTCACACCCTTCCCAGTCTCTGTTATTTATCTTTCCACCCTCTACCTCCATGTGTTCAAACTTTTTAGCTACCTAATATAAGCGAGAATATGTGATATCTTTTTGTGCCTGGCTTATTTTACTTAAGATAATGACCTATAGTTCCATCCATGTTACTGTAAATGACATGATTTCATTCTTTTATATGCCTGAATAGTATTTCATTGTGTACACATACCACATTATCCATTCATCAGTTGATGAACATTTAACTTCCTTCAATATTTTTGCTATTCTGAATAGTGCTGCAATAAACATGTGAGTACAAATATCTCTATGAAATACTGATTTTTCTGTGGGTAGATACATGGTAGTGGCATTGCTAGATTGAAGAGTAATACTATTTTTAGCTTTTTGAGCAACCTCCATACAGTTTTCTGTGATGGCATACCAGTTTGCATTCCCATCAGCAGTATATGAGAGTTATGTTTGCTCCTCTTCCTCACCAACATCTTTTTTTTTGGTCTATTTATTTATTTATTTAATTTTATTTTTCACTTTAAGTTCTGGGATACGTGTTCTATGTGCTGGTGACAAGAATGTATCATCTGCAGTTGTTGGATAGAATGTGCTGTAAATGTCTGTTAGGTCCGTTTGGTCTAAAATTCAGTTTTTTAAAAAATTATTAGTTGATTTTCTTTTAGATGCACTGTCAAATGCAGACAGTGAAGTATTAAAGTCCTTCACTACTATTGTATTAAAGTCTATCTCTTGTTTTAGATCTAATAACATTTGCATATGAATCTGAATGTTCCAGTGTTGGTGCATATATATTTGGAATTGTTATACCCTCTTGCTGGGTTGATCACTTTTTATTATGTAATGACCTTCTTTGTCTTTTTTTTATTGTTTTTGACTTAGTTTGTATTACCTGATATAAGTATAGCTACTTCTGCTCACTTTTGATTTCCATTTGCATGGAATATCTTTTTCTATTCCCTTACTTTCAGTCTGTATGTGTCTTTACAGGTGAGGTGAGTTTCTTGTAAGTAGCATATTTTTGGATCACAGTTTTCAAAGCATTCAGCCATTCCATATGTTTTAAATGGAGAATATAATCCCTTTACATTTAAGGTCATTATTGATATGTGAGGTTTTATTACTGTCATATTGTTAATTGTTTTACGTACTCTTTGTTACTTTCTTTTTCTTTTATTGTTTGTCATTTTGGTTTGGTGAAGTTCTATATTGGTACCATTTGAGTCCTTTGTCTTCCTCTTTTGTGTGATTGATTTACCAGTGAGTCTTATACTTGCATGTGTTTTCATGTGGTAGATAGTGTCCTTTTGTTGCCAGTTTAGGATTCCTTGAGCATTTCTTTTAGGTCTGGTCTAGTGGTAACAAATTCATTCAACATTTGCTTTTCTGGGAATGGCTTTATTTCTCCTTAATTTATGAAGGATAATTTTGCTGGATATTGTGTTCTTGGGTGGCAGTTTTTTTCTTTTTACTTTTTTAGCACTTTGAATATATTATCCCATTCTCTTTTGGTCTGTAAGGTTTCTGCTAAAAAATCTACTGTTAGTTTGATGGGGTTTCCTTTATAGGTAACTACATGCTTTTCTCTTGCTATTTTTAGGATTCACTCTTATCTTTGACTTTAGACAGTCTGATCTTAATGCCTTGTTGAAAAGACCTTTTTGCACTGTATCTTCCTAGGGATCATTGTGTCTCCTATATCTGAATGTCTTTGTCTTGCTAGATCTTGAGAGTTTTCATCTATTACTTTGTTAAATAAGTTTTCTAATCCTTTCTTTGTTTCTTTGTGCTTGGGAATACCAATAATTTGTAAATTCAGCCACTTTGTTTTCCCTAATGTCTTGAAGGCTTTTCTCTTCCTTAAAATTATTTTTTCTTCTATTTCTTGTCTGACTGGATTATTTCAAAAGACCTGTGTTGAATTCTGAGATTCTTTTTTGCTGCCTGATCTGGTTTACTGTTGGAGCTTTCAAACATATTTTGTGTTTCCTTCAATGAATTATTCAGTTTCAGAATTTCTATTTGGTTCTTTTTAAAAATATCATATCTCTTTGGTAAATTTCCCATTTGTATGCTGAATTCTTTTTCTGACTTCTTTGTGTCCTTATTTTTTCTTTTTAGAATTTTCTTGTATCTCACTGAGCTTCTTTAAAATCAATATTTTGAATCTTTATCTGGGCTTTCAAAAATTTCTTTTTGATTAAGATCTATTGAAGGAGAATTATTGTGTTCCTTTGGAGGTGTCATTTTTTTGTTTTTCATGTTTCCTGTATCTTTATGTTGATATCTCCACATCAGGTGTAACATTCATTTCTTCCTATTTTTGAATTTACTTTTGTGTGTATGTTGGGGGGTGGGGTGGGGCTTTTTCTTGAAATTATATCTATGGTTTTGGATGGGTAGGGGACTTTGCCTTTGATTCTGGGTGCTTGCAGTAGTGTAGTCTCTGTATGATTTATTTGGCTGTAAACTGTGTTAGTGGTATCCATGATTTCCTTGATGGGTTTGGGTGATGTTATTAGTGGAAACTGTGTTGAAATTGTGCTGGGGACAGGCATGCCAGCTGGGCCAGTCTTCAGACCCCAGTAGTGGCAGCAGTGGGCTACGTATGCCCAGGGTAATGCGTTCTGATACCTGTGTTGGTGGTTATTATCAGGCCAATTAATGGACTTCCAGTTGGCTTTCACAGATGCCAGTAGTGGCAGCAGCGGAACTGGCAGGTGGGCAAGTTCTCAGACCCCTGGGAAGTCAGTATGGGCAATGGCAGAAGCAGTGGCAGGATGATTCTTTGGGTCCTGAGCAGTGTTCATTGATATTGACAGTGGCTACGATGGGCTAAGTGAGTGGGTCAGTCTCTAGGCCCCTTTGTGGTGTTTACAGGTAGATGCTAGCTAAAATAGTAGCAGCCAGGAGTTGAGGCCCAATCTCAGGCCCTCAGAATAAGGGCTCAGGTATTCAAGGTGGTGAATTGAGTTGGATAATCCACAGAATTCTGGGCTATGTGCTCTGTTTTGGAGGTGGGATATAAGCCAAACTGAATGGGCTTCTTTTTAGGCCCCCAATGGTTAAAGCAGGCACCAGCAGTGGTGAGTGAGGGCACAGCAATCCTTAGACCCTAGGTAGAGTGCTCGGGTGAGAGTCAGTAGCAGCCACACCAAGACTGCCACCGGAGAGAGTAGGGTCATCTTTGGTGGTCACAGCTTGGGCTGACAGGTAAGTAACATCATCCTTTTCATACCCCAGTACTGGCAGGGTGTTCTCCCTTGCTCTGGTGGCAGTAGCTAGTGTCTAGCTCACACCCTGCCCTGATTGCAGGAGCCCTCACCCAGCTCCTGACTAAATCCCATTGACAACTCATATGTTATTCACATTTGGGTCTCAAATCCCAGCAGCACTTACTTCCCAATACTGGCCTCTACAGACCATGGCTCCCTTGTTTCTTAGACCCAGCTGTGGGAATGCTCCTAGGACACTTCTCTGTCCCAGAAGCAACAGCCTGAGTATCCCCAGTGCCTTGGTCCTGCCAACACTGTGCCCCATGACAGTGTGCTGTTTACCAGAGGGTAGGCTTGAAAATAGCATCTTGTTATAGCTGCTTAGGTCTCAGAAAGCATATGGGACCCAGTGTAAGATCCCTTCCTGGAGCAGTTCCATCCCATGGTCTCCTGGGAGCTCCCTATGTTACTTTTAGGGCTTGGAAGGATTGAGGGACTCTTCCATGGGAAGGATTGCATGATTTCATGGTACGAATGTGGGCCATTGAAATTCTCTCATTCACACTTCCCCCACATTGGGAAGTTACTCCTGGCTCCCAGCCACTCCCTGTCAGAGAGGCTGCCTTTTTTCCTTCTCCTTGCCTACTTTGGTGTTTCCTGTCACTTCTATGTTGAAATCCAGTGTTGTTTCTGGGATAATGTATTTGAAGTGTGACTGTCTATCTACTATTCTGGTTCTTTTAAGTGGAGAAGGCAGGCATGGAATCCTTCTAGTTAGACATCTTGCATTGCCCTCCCTAAAATAAGTCTATTTTTAAAGGCAACTTTATGCCATTACTATAAGTGAAAAAAGCATTATTTACCACAAATAGCAGGTACAGATTAATGCAAATTAAAAGCAATATACAGCTATTAAAAATGTATGCATGAACATAAGTAATAAACAATATGTTCATACTTGAAAATTTGTCTTGTGTTCCATCACTGGTGTACATGCCACCTTTTGGAATCATTGTTTTATATTGTAAGAATCATCTATACTCATGTTTTGAGCTAATCTTTGCCCTCCATTCTTCACAGGGTTGTTATGATAAATATGGGAGATAAAATTAAGCTCCTCTTATAAACGGTAAAGCTCTACACAAGGGTAATGTTTATTAGTTTTATGCTACTTCTACTGGGGCAGGTAAGTGGCTGAAAGAGTAAGACCAGGAAGACGTCTAGGGGGTCATATTTCATTTATACAGTTGTTTGTGAAGAACTCAGTTTTACTCTTAGACTTTTCAGAATCCACCAAAATTCAATGTTATTCCAGGAGTTATTTTCATGTCACTTACTCATTATCAAAGTGATTTTTCAGATTGAAGGACTGAAAATGTTTTCTCATAACCTCTAAGTCCCAATTTAAGTCTCAGGGAGTATGTTAGTTGGAAACACAAAAGTTGTTAGTACATTAAACTCTACCGCCAATATAAATATTTAAAAGTAGAGTAAATATGTACATAAAGTAAAAGCTTACAAAGATACCATACTTATATTAACCAAATCCTACATGATTCTAACACAAAGAAGTTTCATTCCCATCTTCCTTATTCGTGTGTTCAGTTTTGAATGTCCTTATTTAATAACATCATGAACACCCACAGACCTATTACCCAGACCAAGAGCTAGAACACTAACAAGGACTCATGTTTATTTATGTCCTTTCCCTTCTTCCTTCCCCAGAGGTCACTGCCAGCTTGAATTTTATGCTTAGCATTGTCTTGCTTTCCACCCCTGTACTTCTATTACATGTGTATGCCCAAACAATAAATTATTTAGCTTTGTTTTAGAAAATTATAAAAAGGGCTTAAGGCTATATGTAGTTTTCTGGGAATTGTTTTTTACACTTGATACTGTTTTATGTTAAGATTAATCCGTATTGGTAGATATGCCTTCAGTCAATTTTTTTTATTGTGTGTGTGTGTGTGTGTGTGTGTGTGTGTGTGTGTGTCTATAACATAAAGGACAATATTTATCCATTTTTCTGTGGGTGGGCATCTGAATTTTTTCCAATATTTTTTTCTACTCCAACTATTTTGATGTTGTTGAGCAAACACAGGTGAATTACCTATGAGCGAGCCCAATGGCCTTTCCCAGACAACATTGGGAAAACTTGTGACAGCAGCAGTGGCAGCCTGAAGACCCTCAGAGCTGCCCTTTGGTGTTGCCACTACCTGTGATCATTAATATGAAGTCAGTGGGTCCTTGTTACAATATGTAGCCCCTGTATTAACAAGGTAAAGTTAGTGAAATCTAGGCTACCCTTCAGAAGAAAAAAAAATGAATATGACGTTTTATTTTTACAGTCTTCACTATAAGAGTTAATTATTCAAAATAACAAGTTCTATATTCATTTGATTTTGGAGATGGTTTCTCTCTACACAAAGGCTGGAGAAGCTATAAACCAGCAGTTGTTAATCTTTGTTGTATATTAGAATCACGTTTAAGAACCTTGATATTTGTGTCACTTTACAGAACAATTAAAGCAGATTCTCTAGGGGTGGGACCTGGGCATCAATATTATTTTTAAAGTTCCTTATGGATCCAACCTGCAGCCAACATTGAGAACTAGTGCTTTAAGCCACAGGATATAACATTTGTGCTAATCATTCATTCGTCAACTGAGCAAATGCAGGCTAGCTACTTTAAATCTGAGACAAGGAAAATGTATTTGGAAAACAATAACAAGCATTTTTAAAAAACATAAAGTAAAAATTCAAAATCTGTAACTACTTATAAAACAGGGGTCCACAAAACAGAATAGTTTACCAGAAACAATAAACTCTAAATCATTATGATTTTCAAAGCAGCTGCTTCTACTAGAAACCTCTTTTATGTCCCTCTCTTTCTTTAATGTATATTTTGAAGTTATGGTCCTTACTCTACCCACTCTAACGTTCATTGAAAAACTATGGAAATAACTAAAAAATGAATGACATCTAGAATTAGGATTTTCCATTGCATCTCACTTTCTTATCTTCTCAGGCACTTTTCTGCCATCCCACAATGTCACATAAAAAATTCTTGGAGCTAGGGCAAGATGTTTGCCCTTCCTTCAAGAAAGTTTACAATATTTTATTATTCAATGTTTATTTAGTAAACATTTGTTGAGCAGGTGCTATGTGCTATGCATTGGTCTAAGCAATGAGACTATGAAAATGAAGAAGGCATAGTATATAATTTAGTGAGGAAAATGGATTTCCATGCAAATAATTTTTAAAAAAATTAGTTACCTAAATTTTACAACAATGATACATTTGTTTTAAAAACCAAAAAGTATAAATGAAGTCTCCTTTTCACCATTGTTCAGTTCACAAACAGCACCCTCCAAGATGCAGTATTATTAATTTTACATGTAGCCTTCTAGATATTTTAGAATAGATACAAATGAAAATATCAATATATATTATCTTCCCCTTTTTTCACAAATAGTAGATCATTTAACATAGTGTTTTACACTTTAATGTTTTTCACCTTACAATATATCTTGTAGACCTTTCTATTTCAGTACCTCCAGATTTTATTATTTCACATAGGTGGCTGGTTTTCATTGTACTGATATTCTATAATTCATTTTTCTAACTCCTAGAGACAAACATTCTATTTTTTTCCAATCTTTTTCTATAACAAGTAATGCTGCAGTGAAGAGTTCTGTATCCATGCCATTTCATCATCTCGTATCTGTAAAATCTAGAATAAATTCCTAGCCCTGGAATTATTTAGTCAATGACCTTGTACTTTTGATAGATATTGACAATTTGTCATGCACCGAAGGCTGGTTTCCACACTTGTCAGCAATGTATAGAGATGTTTGTGTCTTCACGTTATTGCAAACACTATATATTCATCAAAATTTGCTTTTTGTTAATTTGATGGGTGGAAAATGGTGTGGTATTAATTTGCATAACCCTGATTATGAGTGACATTAAATAGCTTTTTATCATTTCGGTGTTAAGTGAGGTAAAGGTAAAGGTAAAGGTACTTGAACTAAGTAACAACAGAAACAGCAGAGAAGGATGATTTATTATCTTTACCCCGAAAAACAAAAACCCAACCTAAGTACAAGGAGCCTCAGCAGTTTGCTTTAGATTCTTTCTCAAAATGTATCACCAGCTTACCAAGTAATGGTGAATGCAGGACAAGAACATGGTTTCCCATTGTTTTTTCCCTCTAACTGTTCTACTTGATCTTTTAAAATGCATTGCAGCCTCAGCTTCTGGGCTGCTGCCTATATTTTCTGTAAGTCTGGTTTTCCTTCAGTTTGAGTTCATGCTTGTCATCATTCAAATATTTTGGTGACATTTTTACTGCTTTTTAAATATTATTCTTAAAATTTGAATATGCCATTGCATGTTTGTCCTACAATTATAACTAAAAAAATTCTACCTTGTTTAACATTTTAGAGTTTCAAAGTACTTTGTGTTATAGTATCTCATTTAAAGGTTTCAACTCTATAATTTACTTTTGAGAAATTGCCTCCATTTAGACACATAGAAATTTACAGGCAGTTTCTTGCTGCCAGCCTCACAGATAACCCAACCTGCGACATGTTGAAATCCACACTCTGAAATTCTAACTTCAAAGCCAGTAAGTACATTTTCTAACTAGATTTGAGATGGTTGACTGTGACAAAATACTCTTTCATTCTCCTTTGCCTCTGCCTGTCTCTGCCTCTGTATCTGCAGAGATGTCATTAGCAGCCTGGTGAGCAAAGTTACTAAATGTCTCTCATCTGCCTGATTTCCCTCTCCAGACCTTGCTCGCATTGACTCTTCTCTGGGTTTAACTATCAGTACACATATTCTAGTTAGAGTTACTTAAGAGACTTACTTTGTAGGCAAGTTGGTGCACAATTGATTAAAAATTTCTTCCAGCCTCCTCCCGACCTGGTCTTTACACAAGGTTTGTTACTACAATCAGATGGATTGAATCACCTGCCTTGTCTATTGGGATATTTGCTCTTTGGTCTAAAATAAATTAACATAGCCCTGAAAGAAACCTTTTATCCCTTGGTATCCCTCATCACCACCCTTTGAAGTGTTTTTGAAAGGAGCAGTTAAATCAGAACCTTTCATGAAATTGTCAGTCTGATTCCTTGGAGGTCCAGACCTAAACAGCAGAAGCACACAAGCTGGCACACATTATTTGCCTCTACCCAAGAGTCTTTCCTCTTAAGCATAAAAAGCTGTGTGTGGTTTCCTTCTTTGTACCAGGGCACACTCTATTTTATTTTGGTCTTGTCCTCCATGGCATGAACTGATAAATTCAAAAAAGACTTTGATTCAATTGAATGAAGAAACATTGGACTACATTAGGTGCGGAGAGTGTGACCTCCCCGTTATTTATTTATTTTTTTGCCTTCGAAACTGTTTCTATCTGGTAATATTTGGCGATTTAAAATGACTTATCTTGGTCATCTCTCTGCAGATGCTTAAGAAACAAATCTGCCCGAGTTAACAAGTCCTGCCTTGTGACAAATGAACTGCTCTTTGTAAGACCAAGAAGAAAACAATTCAGATTAATTCACTCTTTTAGGGGTAACAAACTGACTTCAGACTCGATAGCCATAGAATATGATAAAAACATACACATGATTTCAGAGAAAGCTTATAAATAAAGCACAATTTAGGAGATTAATCTGGAAAATTTTATTAAATCCAATGCCTCCCCAAAGTTAATTCACTTCAGTTTAATAACACATTCCATTTTTACCACCTCCAGTTTCTCTGTTTTTTTTTTCCTTTTCCTTCACAAACATATTTACTTTTTTCCCACCTGAATCTCCATTCATTCTGTTTTTTCAGAAATGCGTAAACAGTCAATAAACATTTGTTGAGTTAATGATTAAATGGCTCTAAGGCCAATAATACATCCTTATCTATGCTCTGGTTTCTTTCCTACCTTTCTCATTTGAGTATCTTTTTCCTCTCCTATCCTTTCTACCTTTCTGTTTCTGCTATTTTGGCTCTTCCCTTTCAGTGTTTAAAATTATTTGCCTCTCTCATCTTGAAAAACGAAACAAAACAAAACCAGAAAGAGCTTTTGTCGATCAAATGCCTCTTGCAGCATTACACACTGGCATTCTACACCCTTTACAGTCAAACTTCATGAAATGTCTGTCTACACTAACTGCTCTCCTTCTCTCATTTCTGCATTTTCCAACTCATTACATTCCGTTCCTTACAGTGCTGCACCGAGCTGAACTGGCCACTTCCCAATGCTTATTGGATTTATTCCTTTAGTAGCATTTAACACTGTTGGCCACTCACTCTTTCTTGAAACATCCCTTTCTGTTGGCTTCGGGATCCAGCATTTTCCTCCATCTTCTTTTCCTTCCCCTCTGAATGCTCCCTACCTTCTTCCTTGGAAGCTTCTTTCCTTCGCCTGTCTCTTAGGCACTGGTGTCACTCAGGGACACCCTACCTACTCTCCCCAGTTATCTTTCACTCCTGGCTTCTATCATCTCCCTTCCAGACCTACTTAAAGCATGGAATAGAAATACTATTGAAATCTGCACCCAGATGCCTTTTAACACCTCGCCTTCAAAATGATCCAAACTCACATCATCTCTTCCAAAATTCCACTTTTTTTTTCTTTTTTCCCAATTTCAGTGAATGGTTCTCTCATCTTTCCACTTGTCCAGGCCAACTAGAAACACAAATGTCATTTATAACCTCTCCCTCATTCTTACCGTGCTATCAAATCACAAGATTCTTTCATTTAAACATTTAAAATATTTCTTCTTTCAGTCCCCACTGGCTCTGCCCTAGCACAGGCCCATATCACCTTTCACCTTTATTCCTGAGACTTTCTCCGAAGTGTCCTGCCCACCTTCGTGCTTGCAGGTTTTCAGCTGATTCCCATAAACAGCCAGTTTGATCTTTCCATAATGCAAATATGATTACATCCCTTTTGACTTAAAGTCCTCCATTTCTCTTTTCATTAAATCAGAATGCTGTAGCATCTCATGAAGTTTTACAAAAGTCTCATACATTTCTACCGTGCCTCTCCTTCTCTGTGCTTCAGACATGCTCATCCTCAGTGCCTGGCTTGGCTGCCACTTCCTGCAGAATGTCTTGTCGGCCAGAGGCTGAATTCAGAGTTCTTAGTGTGTTTTTCCATAGCATACCATCAACACATTCTTTAGTGCATTGTAACTGGATTTTTATTCATAAATTACCTGAAGTTCCTTGAGTGCACGGGGCACATTTACCTCGCTCATCATTATATTCCAAGGTTATTTTCTGGCATATACTAGATACTGACTTAATATTTATAATACAAAAATATAAGACTATGTAAATTATTTGTCATGGGCCCCTACTATTAAATAAAATGCCAGAATTCAGTGATTATATAAAATGTTCAAGGTAGTCCTCCAATAAATATTATTTCTTTTCCCTTTCTCATTTGCTTCCTAGGAAAATTTTACTTAGGCTATGGAATGAGTGAACATGGTCTTATAGTGATTTAAATTTTTATACAAAAACCTATTGCTATTTAGTGCTGTTAGAAGTATATAACTTTGTGGTGATAATAATCTTATATATAGTGTAATGTCCCATAAAACTATTGGAATCATATTTCTAGAATGAATTAAAGTGAAGTTTATTGAGAATGAACAGAATATATTAGTCATGGGTAACCGTTCCATAGAATGACACAGTTGGAAATTCAATTATCAGATGACTTCACAAAAGAAAATAACGATTGTTAGCAATGATAAAAATATCTCATTTATGCTATTTGCTAAACACATGAGTACACATGTAGATTCATTTTAATTAGTGTTTACTGAGAACCAGAGACCCAGTGTCAGATAATGCATCTATATAAACCGTAGCAAAGGGTATAGAAAAAGGCTGTTGTAAATAATACTTCTCTTCTTTTTTCCTGCTTTAACATTTTTAAATTGATGGTAAAATGATGCATATCTAATACAAAAGATTAACATTTAAATAAGCCCTTTTTAATTATTTTATTTGATCCTTGTAACCCAGAATACTTTCTTTTCTGGAAAGGATTGAGCAGATATTTCATTTTATGAAGAAACTAGGGAAAGTATTCACTTCTTTATGTTTTTCTTTCTATTGAACATGTCCTATGTACTACAGAGCTTCATACACCTGAGACATGTGAGACCCTTCCTTGATTGTTTATATTATAGAGCTCTTGCGGGGGGGCGGGGGGTGGCGGGGGGCGGGGCGAGGGGGGCAGAGCGAGAGAGAGAGAGAGAAAAAATATAAGTATACAGAGCTCTTGGGAAACAGAGAGCATCCTAAGGTTACTCACTCCCTGTTTCCAGTTTTTATCTGAATATGTCCAGCTACATTTTCATGCCACAAGGCTCTGTACATCTTTATATACTCCCTCACTGCCTCCATACTCTCCAGGTTAGATATGGTTAATAGGCATTCAGCTTCTATATTTATCTCCTGCCATATATGTCTTGTTGAATTTCAGAAGTTGGAAAGCCAAATTGTACCATTTCTCTGACTCTCTCGCAGTTAGCTATGGATACAGCTAGACACACTCATGCAAGATTTGGTTGCTGGTAGTGAGGTGGATGCTATAATCCTTCTGATATTTCTGATGGTAAACATGTCCTAGAGGCATGAGTATTGAGAAACAGTGCGGTGCTGGGATGGAAGTCAAACTCTGAGTCCCTGTCTAGCCTCTGCCTTCATAGGTGTCGAGAAGCAGGTGAAGTATTAGTGAACTATTTCTGAACCCTGGATCAAAGCTTTGGCTTCATATTCATGCACGTAGTTTTGCCAGTAGCAATCTCCTCATTACAGCTCCTCTAGTCCTTTTAATGATTATAGAGGTGTTTAATTCCTGTATGAAGTCCCTTTCTGTTTAAAATACCTATAGAGGTTTCTGTTTCCTCTACAGAACTATGAATCATACACACTCTTTTACTTAAATTAATGTGAAGAATTTTTGTGTTTCCAACCAAATTTTCCCTGAGATGGAGAAGTTACCAAGAATATTCTATACAAACACAGAATTTTCTCAAACTATATTCTAGTGGCTAGTCTGGGCTCATGAAGCTTATAATATTGAAACCTGGGATTGAATCTAGGTTTTCTGACTTGGGACTCCAAAGTCTTTTGCTTGTATCACACTCTCGGTTTTCCAACACAGTAAGAATATTACTTTAGTACTTGGCAAAAAAATAGAAAATCAGTTTATGATTTTCAAATTTAGTTGAATTTTCAGCATTTCACAGGATATATTTTAAATACCAACACAGGGATCACTATATAAAAATAATTGTATTCCTTTTGGAAACAAGTGAAGAAAATCCATTCTATTTGGGAAAGCAGAGTAGAAGCTAGAAGAGAGTAGAGGAATAAAAATTTAAATATTAAAGAGTAATAGTAAGTTTTATTACAGTGAAAAATGTGTTTTGATTGTGAAATAATCTAATTTTCAAAGATTTAAAATTCATGGATATGTCATTAATGAAATTTACTAAGAGAAGACTCTAGTTTTTTACTAAGAGAAGACTCTTAGTTTTTATTTAGATTCCTTCTTGTACTAGAGTCAAATTGATGAACTGTTGAATTCAAATTCAAATTGTTGAATTGTTGAACAAAACTTCCATTAATTTAGATCAATATGGCCTACTAGTTAAGATAGGCCTAGTGAGCGATGCCTGAGGTCACTGCAATAACCGCTGACCTGCTAGAATTATTTAGGGTTGCTTCATTTACCCATTTAACTTATACAATTCCAACTGTATTTTGTTGATGTTTTTATGTAAACCAAGAGCCCTAAACATAAGATCTATGATAAATTTTATATAACACCTCTGTACTGTGTATTATGAATAATTTAATTAAGTCTGTTCAAAGTGATATGACATGGATATGTACAAGTAACTGAATGAATAAATGACTGATTTTACCCATAGGAGACAAAGAAGTCATCTGTTCCAAGTTCCAAAAATAAGTAGTGGTATGCTAGACCTGGAGGGTGGGAGGAAACAGGATGCTAGTTAAATAATGGGACAGCACTGATAACAATTGCTGTGTGCTAGCAAGTGTGACACATAAGATCATGCTTGTGTTGCTATAGTGTAAGGTGCAAGGTATAGAACAGAGTGAGGCAATGTTGTGGGTGTATAGAGGCTATACTTTTATGGTATAGGTAATAAATTGCCACAAAAACATTAATGAGTGGAGTGCCATATTCAGACTTATAGCCAGAAGCAGATCTTGTGGCATAATTAAACATAGGCAGAAAGTTTAAAAAGGTGGTTTGTGCAAAGTGTCTTATTAATGTCAATGAAAATAATGGATCTGAAAGAAGGGACTAAAATCTGAGAGAAATTTTGAAATAGAATTGACCAAATTTCATAAATAATTAGATGTGGGGGGCATTCACTACTATAGTGCTATTATATTGATTTTTATATCATCAATATCAATCTGAAAATATACCTTAGAATATTGAAACCCATCAAATATTGTTCACCCATTACAGAGGTGAATATTATTTGAATTCATTGTTTAGTCAGTTTTATAAGAAAGCATATGCCACAAAAATCCTTTAAACTGTAAAACTTTGCAATGTTTCCTGTCACTTAATGGATGTGTGTTTGCAAATTTAGCTGGGGAAAAACACACCTATTATTTCCTAGGTATATTGTAACTGCAATTTTAATACCCAGATAAGTTTTTACTAGGGAGTGAATGTTAGGTCTGCCTTTGATTGCACTGAATGGATGGTTATCTAGCTAAATATTATCAAAAGAAATCAAGGACCAGGAGCGGTGGCTCATGCCTGTAATCCCAGCGCTTTGGGAGACCGAGGCAGATGGATCATGAGGTCAGGAGTTCGAGAGCAGCCTGGCCAATGTGGCAAAACCCCTTCTTTACTAAAAATACAAAAATTAGTTGGGTGTGTGGTGGTGCGAACCTGTAGTCCCCACTACTCGGGAGGCTGAGGCAGGAGAATTGCTTGAACCTGGGAGGTGGAGGTTGCAGTGAGCCGAGATCGCGCCACTGCACTCCAGCCTGGGGTGACAGAGTGAGGCTCCGTCTCAAAAAAAAAAAAAAAAAAAAGAAAAAAAAAAAATCAAGAATATAGCTAAGTGTATGAATGTGTGAGACAGTTGATGGACAATTGGGATACGATGAAAGTTAGCATATTGAGCAGTGGGATCATGCCAGCCATGTTCCTCACTAGAATCATGGCAACCAGCTGTATGTTCCTGCCTCCATATTTGTGCCTTAGCAAGAGACATGTGTATCCTTCTCTGATAAATTTATCTTTCTCAAAGAAAAGTACTACAGATACTGACATTTGGGGTTTGCCAACCCAAATTCAGTCAATCACCTGATCAATCTAGAGTGAGACCTACTGGTTAACAGGCTATATTCATGCAGACATATTTTCTAATTAGCTTTTCAGTATGGCATCATTAAGGGTAAATAGGCAGGCTGGTGGTGGGGGCTCATGCCTGTAATTCCAGCACTTTCGGAGGCCGAGGCAGGCAGATCACTTGAGGTCAGGAATTCAAAATCAGCCTGGCGAACATGGCGAAACCCTGTCTCTACTAAAAATACAAAAATGAGCCAGGCATGGTGGTGGGCACCTGTAATCCCAACTACTTGGGAAGCTGCGCATGAGAATCGCTTGAACCTGGGAGGCTGAGGTTGCAGTGAGCTGAGATCACACCACTGCACTACAGCCTGGGTAACGGAGTGAAACTCTGTCTCAAAAATAAATGAATAAATAAATAAATGGACAGCCAAAGATCACCTAATATTTGAGGAAAAACTCTGATATTATAAAAGGAGACATCAACACAGTAAAAGCGAACTCAGAAAAAGCACTTAAAATGTATGAAACTTAAGCAAATTTCTGAAAAACTACAATCATTACATTCAGATAGTATAATATATAATAATTATACACCAAAGTACCTAAATTGTAAAATTTCAGACCACTAGCCATAAAGATACTAAGCCTTTCCCCCCACCCCCCCCAAAAAAAATACAGGTCCCCCACAAAGGATTAAAAATAAGCCTGACATCACATTTTTCCCACGTTGGAAGCTATAAAACAATGAAACAGTGGTTTTAATTATAAGTAAAATTTTGCCGATCTAGAATTCTGTATGCAGCCAAATTATCAATCTTCTGTGAGGATAGAATAAAGATATTTTCAGACAATGTCTCAAAAAAATTCATGTACTTTTTCTCAGAAAACTTCTGAATGATGTATTCCATCAAAATAAGGAAGCAAGGAAAAAAAAAAGATACACTCTACAGGACACAGGAGAGGAGAAAGGCAAGGGGAATTCTTAGGATGACAACTGTTAATTATGCCAAAGGGCAAGTAGAGTGAAAAATAGAACACAAGGATGGAGCATTCCAGTATGAGTTCTTCCAGAAAAAGGAAGGAAAAATGACAGATCATCTGATAGGTTTGATTATGTGGAGATATTGTGTTGCGAGTGTTAAAATAAAAACTGTAGACCAATTAAATATAACAGAGTTTGAGCAAAGAATGATTTGCAAATGGGGCAGCTTCACAAATTAGAATAGGTTCAAAGAGGCTTATTGCCACTGCATGGGCAAAAGAGACTATGGACAGAAAAAGGAAAGTGGTATACAGAAAAAGTGAGGTACAGAAACAGCTGGGTTGGTTACAGCTTGGAGTTTACCTTTTTAAAAAATGATTTGAACAGTTGGCTGCCTTGAATTGGCTGAAACTCAGTGATTGGTACAAGAGTAGGGTAGAGCCTACTCTTGTTTAGACATCCAGTTGGGTTACAGTTCATTGTGTACGGAGAAACCTTTAGGCTGAACTTAAAATATGTAAGGAGGCAGCTTTAGGATAAACTTAATTTAATAAGAGACATTTACCCAATTATTATATGGTGTGAAAAAACACAGCTGTAAGTTCAAAGAAAACCAAGCACATTTTTAAAATCAGGTAATTTTAACTCCAGCAAAAACAAAACATTGTTCAAGTAAGAAAACGAAATACTTGGCCAGGCGTGGTGGTTCACACCTGTAATCCCACACTTTGGGAAGCTGAGGTGGGTGGATCACCTGAGGTCAGGTGTTTGAGACCAGCTTGACCAACATGGTGAAACCCTATCTCTACTAAAAATGCAAAAATTAGCTAGGCTTGGTGGCATGCAACTGTAATCCCAGCTACTCAGGAGGCTTAGGCAGAATCACTTGAACCTGGGAGGTGGGGGTTGCAGTGAGCCGAGATTGTGCCATTGTACTCCAGCCTTGGGGACAGACCAAGACTTTGTCTCACCAAAAAAAAAAAAAAAAAAAAAAAAAAAAGAGGGAGAACAAAATACTCTGGCACAACATTGAACAATATTCGTATAGGCATAGTAATAAAGTCCAGAAGATAATTTTAAGGGTTTATTATTAAGGAAAATGTCAAACACACGAAGTTAGAAAGCATAGTGTATAATTACCTTACACTCAACTTCAACAATTCTAAACCCCTTTAAAATGATCACTCCTTTAAAAATGACCACATTCCCATCATTCTAGTCTCCAAAGCAACAATATCATTAGCTATCATTTAATGTTCACATTTCTTCAATATTCCTGTGAATGTTGAATCAAAATTTTAAAAGTGATTCATTGCAATGCATTAACATGTCTTTTAACATTCTCTTAACTCCACAGGTTTCTCTTCCATTTCTTTAAAAAAAAAAAAAAAAAACAACTTTTAAAAAAAAAAATAGCAAACAGATTATTTCTCCTGTAGGTTCTCAGAGTTTTACTGCTTAAATAAATCAGAGATGGCACAAACAAATGGAAAAACATTCCATGCTCATGGATAGGAAGAATCAGTATCATTAAAATGGCCATATTACCAAAGCAGTTAACATAGTCAGTATTATTTCTGTCAAACTACCACTCACATTCTTCACAGAATTAGGAACAACTATTTTAAAATTTACATGGAACCAAAAAAGAGCCCCAATAGCCAAGGCAATTTTAAACAAAAAGAACAAAGCTGGAGGCATCACGTTACCCAACTTCAAGTAATACTGCAGGGCTGCAGGAACCAAACAGCATGGTACTGGTACAAAAACAGACACATAGACTGATGGACTAGAATATAGAGCCCAGAAATAATGCTGTACAAATATAACTACTATCTAATATTCAACAAAGCTGACAAAAACAAGCAATGAGGAAAGGACTCCTTATTTAATGAATGGTGCTGGGATAACTGGCTAGCCATATGCAGAAGATTGAAACTGGACCTCTACCTTAAACCACAAACAAAAATCGGCTCAAGATGGATTAAAGGCTTAAATATGAAACCTAAAACCATTAAAAAAAAAAAAAAAACCCTGGCAAATAACCTAGGAAATACTATTCTGGACATAGGACTTGGCAAAGATTTCGTGATGAAGACACCAAAAAGGATCGCAACAAAACAAAAAATTGACAAATGGGATCTAATTAAACTGAAGAGCTTCTGTACAGCAAAAGAAACTTCAACATAGTAAAAAGACAACCTACAGAATGGGAGAAAATATTTGCAAACATGCAGCTGACAAAGGTCTAATACCCAGAATGTTTAAGGAACTTAAACAAATTTACAAGCAACAATCAATCAGCCCTATTAAAAAGTAGGCAAGGGACATAAGCAGACACTTTTCAAAAGAAGACATAATATAGCAAACAAGCACATGAAAAAATTCTCAACATTACTCATCATTAGAGAAATGCAAATCAAAACCACAAAGAGATACCATTGCACACCAGTCAGAGTGGCTATTACTAAAAGGTCAAAAAGTAACTGATGCTGGTGAGGTTGTAGAGAAACACTTATACACTGCTGGTGGGAGTGTAAATTAGTTCGGCCCTTGTGGAAAGCAGTGTAGCAATTCCTCAAATAACTTAAAACAGAATTACCATTCAACCCTGAAATCTTATTATTGGGTACATGCCTGATACGGTTTAGCTCTGCGTCCCCACCCAAATCTCATTTTGAATTGTAATCCCCAAGTGTTGAGGGAGAAAGGCGAATGGATCATGGGGGTGGTTTGCCCCATGCTGTTCTCATGATAGTGAGTCAGTGAATTCTCATGAGATTTGATGGTTTTGTAAGCATCTGACATTTCCCCTGCGTGTACTTCTCTATCCTGCCACCATGTGAGGAAGGTGCTTGCTTCCACTTCACCTTCCACCATGATTGTAAGTTTCCTGAGGCCTCCCCAGCTGTGTGGAACTTTGAGTCAATTAAAACTCTCTCCTTGATAAATTATCCAGTCGCTTGTATTTCTTTATAGCAATGTGAAAACAGACTAATACAATACCCAAAGGAATATAAATCATTCTATTATAAAGACACATGAACATATATGTTCATCACAGTACTATGCACAATAGCAAAGACATGGAATCATCCTAAATGCCCATCAACAGTGGACTGGATAAAGAAAATGGGATACATATACACCACAGAATACTATGCAGCCATAAAAAAGAATGAGATTCTCCGTCTCAAAAAAAAAAAAAAAAAAAAAAAAAAGAATGAGATTATGCCCTTTGCAGGAACATGGATGGAGCTGGGGGCCATTAACCTTGGCAAACTAACGCAGGAACAGAAAACCAAGTACTTCAGATTCTCACTTATAGGTGGAGCTAAACAATGAGAACATATGAACACAAAGAAGGGAATAACAGACACTGGCACCTATTTGAGGATGGAGTGTGAAAGAAGGAAAAGGTTGAGAAAAAATACCTATTGGGTACTATGCTTATTACCTGGGTGATGAAATGATTTGTAAACAAAACCCCTATGACATGCAGTTTACCTATTGAACAAAATTGCACATGTACTGCTGAACCTAAAATAGAAGTTAAAAATAAAAGCTATTTTGTGAAACTCTAAAAAAAGTTTCTCAGAGTTTGAATTTGCTGATTGCAGCCCGTGGCATTATTGAACATAATTGAGATACATCAAAGACAATTAAGTCTATGCATTTGTGATGATATCATGAGATACTTTATTGATTACCTTTGGAGGAAAAAAGGAAATCAACTCATTAAATTGAAGGTTGGCAAATGCAAGGAAATAATTAGCATTTATCTTGAATTTTTTATTCAAACTATACCTTAGAAAAATAAAACAAAACAATTTATGAGGGTAAGTTTATCTTTAGAAATGTGTTTGAGCTAATAAATGAAGAAATGAGAGAATTAGAATATTACCATTTTGCAATCTTTTATGAATTAATGGTTTCTAACATACCAAAAAGAGAGCCAACCGGAATTATGTACTTCCTGGTGGAAGTACCTACAAACTAATCTTTCTATTTTAAAAAAGTCAAACTTGAATCTGATTGAGACTTTAAAATGAACTTATAAATACATATGGTAATATACAAAGTATATAAAGGAGACTAAAATTTTAATTAGCAAAATATGATGAAAATCATGTATGGAGAATAGAGGCTCCGTCTCCAAAACAAACAAACAAACAAACAAAAAATAGAGAAAGCATATGAGAGAATGAAAAGTCCTCAACCTCTCTGATTAAAGGCCATAGATAACATCAAACTATACAAACCATGATGCATTTATCAGTTAGAAGCATTGAGAGAAACATTATCCGCTAAATGTTTCTAAAGAGCTTGCCCGTGTGATGAGGCAAAGCATGAAGAGCTAAGAGTATTGAGTTTTTATTTGGTTTTTTTTTTTTTTTGGACCATATATTACTTGAAAAATATTTTTAATATTTTTATTTTTGATTTTATGGGTACATAATAGTTGTACATACCATGGGTTACATGTGATATTTTGAAACAAGCATACAATGTGTAATTACCAAATCTGGGTAATTGGGATATCCATCACCTCACACATTTATCATGGCTTTGTGTTGGAAACATTCCAAATCTTCTTTTGGCTATTTTGAAATATACAATAAATTATTGTTTACTATAGTTGTGCTATTGAACACTGGATCTTATTTCCTCTACCTGATTGTGGTTTTGTACCCATTAACCAACTCTCTTCATCTCTTTCTCTCCACTACTCTTCCCAGCCTCTGGTAATGACCATTCTACTCACTACCTCTATGAGATCTTGTTTTTAGCTCCAACATATGAGTGCAAACATAATCATTGTCTGTGACTGGCTTATTTTACTCAATAAAATGTCTTCCACTTCCATCCATGCTGTTGTAAGTATCAGGACTTAATTCTTTTTTATGGCTGAATAATATTTCATTGTGTACCTATGCCATATTTATTTTCTTTATTCATGTATCCACTGATGAACACTTAGGTTAATTGCATGTCTTGGCTCTCATAAATGGTGCTGCAATAAACATGGGAGTGCAGAAATCTCTTCAATATACTGCTTTTCTTTCTTTGGAATAAGTCCCAACAGGAGAATTTCTGGATCATATAGTAGTCCGATTTTTAGTTTTTTGAGGAACCTCCATAGTATTTTCCAAAGTGGCTGTACTAATTTACATTTTCATCAACATTGATGAACATTCCCCTTTCTATATATTTTTGCCAAATTTTGGTGGTTTATTTTTTTGTTTGTTTGTTTACTTGATAGTAGCTATTTTAATTGTGGTGAGGAAATATCTTGTTATAATTTTTATTTGCATATTACTAATGATTAGTGATGTTGAGCATTTTTTCTTATACCTGTTGGTCATTTGCATGTCTTCTTTTGAAAAATGTCTATTCAGATCTTTTGCCTATTTTTAAAATCAGATCATTTTTCTGCTCTTGTTTGAGTTCCTCAAATATTCTGGTTATTATTCTCTTGTCAGATGAATAGTTTGCAAATATTTTCTCCCATTCTGTAGCTTGTCTCTTCACTTCATTTTTTCCTTTTGCTGTGCAGAAGCTTTTTAAATTTCTGCTTTGGTTGCTTGTGCTTTTGAGTTCTTACTCAAGAAATCTTTGCCTAGGACAGTGACCTGAAGTATTTCTCCAATGTTTTCTTCTAGTAGTTTTATAGTTTCAAGTCTTACATTTAAGTCTTTAATACATTTGATTTTTCTTTATAAGTGAGAGAGTGGGGTCTAGTTTTATTTTTCTGCATATGGATATCCAGTTTTCCCAGCACTATTGAAGACATACAGAATAGAGAACTCAGAAATAAATCCATGCATTTACAGACAACTTATTTTCAACAAATGTGACAAGAACATTGGGAAAAGGGCAGTCTCTTCAATAAATGAAAACACATTAAAATTTTTTAAAAAATCTAAATTACGTGTCTTCTCCCAACAGAGTCAACAGCTATTACTTGTTATTCATTCTACATAGATTTTATGTGTATTGTTGTTGTTATTTGATAGAAATATTCTTTGTTTTTGGATGCTTCCAACCATTTGCCTGTTGGGAAGTTCATCCCCTCATGGTGCTCTATCACTCAGCAGCCCCCTTCACTATCAAGAGTGTTCTGGCTTGGACAATGAATTTTAGAGCCATTCGATAAATAGCTACCACATTTTTTGCAACTTGAAAATTTTCCAAACTGTTCCAGTCCCTCAGACATTTCAGAAAAGGATTGAAAAAAAGCTCTTGACCATCAGTTATTGGAGAGAGTTCATAAGTTAGTGAAGAGAAGGTATCTCAGTTAAGCTTTTAACTCAGTCTTTTAAGTCAAACTGATTAACATGGAGGTGGTAGAGTGAGACGTTTCTCTAAACAAAGGTCATATTTCATATCTGATCTTCCTAAGTTAGCAGAAAAGCAAACTGGTCATGAAGGTATAAACTATATATTTATATCTTTCCCTGTTACTTCCTCATTAGTGTCTTCTTTGTAATTAGCAGAAACTCTTGGAAATCAAGTTATTTCACATCAATTCCTTTTCTTTTTTTTTTTTTTTGAGTTATGATACAGTTATTTATTATTGTGTAAGCCCTTATTAATTAATTCCTCCCTCATCCTATCTTAAAATATTCAACAATAGATAGGGGCTCAAAAAATTTTTTTTAAAAAAAAGACTGCCATGAAAACCAAATCTTTTCTTCCTGTGATAATAGTGGCCTCCTAGTGTTATTTCTTATTAATGGGAGTATCCATGGATTTAATTGTATATTGCATTTTAGTTCTGGTCATATAATAATTTCATGACTTCATACACCAAAAAAACTAATCTTGTCTTGAGTTTTAAAAAGAGAAAGTTACTAGCACCCATGGTTAAGGAGGGAAAACTGCAGCTCATTTCAATACATTTGTTTCTTTTCAATTCATGAAATCGAGCACATGCAAGAAACAGGATGACAGTCACCAAGAGTGGTTAAAACTACAAACTATCACGCAATTGAAAATACCACATTAAAGATATATTTATATACTGAAAATGGAGCAATGCCAAAAAGATTTTATAATTTACAAAAGTTACTTGTTAAAGGCAAATTTCATAAGTTGTGTTTACAATCACCCATTTAATCATCTCCAAAAAAAAGGCTAAATTTATTATTTTAAATTAACATTCTGTAAGTTAAAGAGAATAATCAAGTTGTCTCATGGACTGGAAGGTGACTTAATTCCCTTTCATTTCCAAACCTCATCAAGCAGTCACTACATTTATGAGATAAGTCAGCTGAATGCTTGAAATCTAGATGAATTTTAAGATCTTCAATTTGTCCTGTTGAATATTCACAATATTGACATAAATAAATCCCTTCAGATAAATGTGAATTTAAATGCTTGCAATATTCTAGCATCTTGAAAAGGCTTTCCCACGGTCATCACAAACATGAAGAAAAATTTTAGTATGTTCAATAGCAACATGCCCGTTAACATTTGTATGACATCTACTCCGAAAACCACATACTTGCCATACAAAGACGTTTTTACATTTGTCAAAGGTAATTTTGCTTAAGAGGCTATACTGTCCATGTTCTCCATTGTTATACTTATAACTTTATTAATTTACATGCATGCTCATTTACCACATGGCTATGCAAGTCTTCCGGATCATCAGTTTCATGTTCACAGAACTGACACAAGTACTGTTCATCACAGCTGTGCTCCTGGAAACGTAGGTAGAGTTCACTGCTTGAGGAGAACTGTACATCACACTGTTCACACCAATAGAGGTGATCACTAAAATGAGAGTCTGCAATGTGCTGACTGAGGTTCTCAAAAATTACTGTCTTATAATCACAGTATTTACAAATGTAGGGATCCTCTTCATGTAGTTTGGCATGTTCTATCAGAAGCATATTGGTAGAGAAACTTTCCTTGCACACTCGACACACATTTGAATCAGTACATTTATGCTTCAGGATCATATGCTGCTTTAAGTCAGAAAAATATTTGCTGTTAAACTCACAAAGTTCACATTTATAGAGGCCACTGCTATCAGCTCTCAGTAAAGGCCATTTCTGCTGGGCAGTCACATTCAAACTTGGCTCTTGTCAAGAATTTTACGAAGTTTAGCTGGTGGTTCTTCATCAGTTTGATCTTGGAGACTCTCAGAGGAATTGTTTTCTGTCTCTATATCATAATCCTCAGAAATCGCATGCACTTCTACAGCAATTGGAGCATCTTCAGTAGTGTGAACTTCTATAGGACTCTCCTCTTGGGTTTGCTGGTTGACTGATTCAGGTGAGTCACACTCTTCAACACAAATTTCAATACCAGCAGATTTTTCTGTAGAAAAGGCAGTGTGGTCTAGAATTCTAAGTACAGGACTGGGAACCAGGTAGTTCTGATTTCTGTTTCTGGCCTTGATTCCATCTGCAAATTTTGGCAAGTCATTTGATGTCTTGGTATCAGAATCATCATCTTTGTTGTCAAAATATTTTAAATCTGGCTGTCTCAAGGAACAGACATGTAACGATGATCATAGAAAATTCCATTGAATCCATCTGCAATTCTGCTTATTCCAGAGGAATCTGAATAACGAGAAGGGTGTTGAGTCTTCCTTTTTCTTTTTTTAGGATACTCATTCATATCTTTTCAATTTGGTGTAATTCTTACTACTGGAGTGAGGAAAAATGAATTACAGTAAGTTTCTGTAGATGGTAAATGCCCGTCAGTCCCGCCCCAGGCCCACCCTGCGGGCCCACGCGCAGCTCAGAGGCTGCCGAGGCCGAGGGGCCGGAGCGTGGGCAGAGGGACAGCGCGGTTGTTCCCACGGACGGGCAGCGCTGCTACGGCCCTAGTGCTTCTGGACCCTGTGTTGGGCCGACCCCTCTCCCTCTCCGTGCGCCCCGCCCCCGGCCTAGGCTCCGCAGCCGCACTGCCCTGGCCGCCATCAATTCCTTTTCAGTTGACTTTTGAATCTGAGAATTACAGTAAATATTTATCTACATAAAGCCAAAATGAATACTCACTTAATAACAAAGCAACTAACAACTCCTTTCATTTTTCTTTTTTTTTTTCTTTTTTTTTGGGGGGGGGACAGAGTCTTGCTCTGTCACTCAGAGGGCTGGAGTGCAGTGGCACCATCTCATCTCACTGTGACCTCTGCCTGGCAGGTGCAAGTGATTCTCCTGCTTCAGCCTCCTGAGTAGCGGGGATTGCAAGCACATGCTACCATACCCAGCTAATTTTTGCATTTTTAGTAGAGATGGGGTTTCACCATGTTGGTCAGGCTTGTTTTGAACTCCTGACCTCATGATCTGCCTGCCTCAGCCTCCCAAAGTGCTGGGATTACAGGCATGGGTCACCACACCCAGCCTAAACTATTTCTTATCTCTATGGTATACAAACTATTCTCCCCAAATCTACCCTTCTACTCCTCTTCCCACATACACTTTTATACTTTTTATGCTTTTTTCCTTCCTAATCTAAACTTTCTAAGCTATGAGACAACAGAAAATCCCTTTTACTCCCCTAAAAATAGACAATTCTATCAAATAAGAACATGTATAAAAGGTCTTCTGAAACTTGGGGGGCTGTAGAGAAATGTTATTATTTCTTCTTAAAATGTTATTATTGTATTATTTCTTCTCAAGCACGTATAGTAGATGAGAAGAGAAAAGGCTGATAATTCATTATACATGTTCCACAACCTACACCAAAGGGTTGTAGAGATTTCAGGGAAATCTGTGTACTGAAACATTTATTAAAGATTAGATAGTATTTAATCATTTGCTGATATTAATTTTATATTACTTATATGTTTGATATATTTGAAAAAAAAATCAGTAGAAAAAGATCATTGTCCCAAATGGAGAAACAGAAAATATATGTTAATCATAGGCAATATCATAAATTAATGAGTTAAATTAGTGGAAGTTTGATAAACAGCAGGGTTTTTAGTAGACTATGATTTTAAGAGCATTATTATGATCAAATAGTCAATAATAATAGTGATAGATGGAATGCTTTTTCTTGAGTTTCTCTCTTTCTCCCCTCACCCCCACTTGTCTTTATCTCTATCTTCACTCCTTTTGTTATCATTCACCTTTCAATTTATTTTTACATACATGGTTTCTACTTACCAGTCACTTAAGAAGCTGAACTGTAGATTCCCTTCCAAGATGGCCAAATAGGAACAGCTCCAGTCTGCAGCTCCCAGCATGATTGAGGCAGAAGACAGGTGATTTCTGCATTTCCAACTGAGGTACCTGTTTCATCTCACTGGGAGTAGTTGGACAGTGGGTGCAGCCCACGGAGTGCGAACTGAAGTAAGGTGGGGCATTGTCTCACCCAGGAAGCACAAGGAGTCAAGGGATTTCCCTTTCCTAGCCAAAGGAAGCCGTGACAGACTGTACCTGGAAAAGCGGGACATTCTTACCAAAATATTGTGCTTTTCCAATGGTCTTAGCAAATGGCACACCAGGAGATTATATCCTGTGCCTGGCTTGGTGGGTCCCACACACACGGAGCCTTGCTTACTGCTAGCGCGGCAGTCTGAGATCGACCTATGAGGCAGCAGGCAGGGGGAGGTGCATCCGCCATTGCTGAGGCTTGAGTAGGTAAATAAAGCAGCTTGGGAAGCTTGAACTGGGCAGAGCCCACCACAGTTCAGCAAGGCCTGCTGCCTCTGTAGATTCCACCTCTGGGGTCAGGGCATAGCTGAACAAAAGGCAGCAGAAACTTCTGCAGACTTAAACATTCCTGTCTGACAGCTCTGAAGACAACAGTGGTTCTCCCAGCATGGTGTTTGAACTCTGAGAGTGGACAGGCTGCCTCCTCAAGTGGGTCCCTGACCCCTGTGTAGCCTAACTTGGAGATGCCTCCCAGTGGGGGCCAACTGACACCTTATACAGGCAGGAACCCCTCTGGGACTGAAGCTTCCAGAGGAAGGATCAGGCAGCAATATTTGCTGATCTGCAATATTTGCTGTTCTACAGCCTCAACTGGTGATACTCAGGCAAACAGGGTCTGGAGTGGACCTCCAGCAAACTCCAGCAGCCCTGCAGCTGAGGGACCTGACTGTTAGAAGGAATCTAACAAACAGAAAGGAATAGCATCAACATCAACAAAAAGGACATCCACTCCAAAACCCCATCTGTAGGTCACCAACATCAAAGACCAAAGGTAGATAAAACCACGTAGATAGGGACAAACCAGAGCAGAAAAGTTGATAATTCTAAAAACCAGAGTGCCTTTTCTCCTTCAAAGGATCGCAGCTCCTTGCCAGCAATGGAACAAAGCTGGGCAGAGAATGACTTTGATGAGTTGACAGAAGTAGGCTTCAGAAGGTCAGTAATAACAAATTTCTTCTAGCTAAAGGAGGATGTTTGAACTCATCGCAAGGAAGCCAAAAACCTTGAAAAAAGATTAGACGAATGGCTAACTAGAATAAAAGTGTAGAGAAGACCTTAAATGACTTGATGGAGCTGAAAACTATGGCATGAGAACTACGTGATGCAGGCACAAGCTTCAGGAGCCGATTCAATCAAGTGGAAGAAAGAGTATCAGTGATTGAAGATCAAATTAATGAAATGAAGTGAGAAGAGAAGTTTAGAGAAAAAAGAGTAAAAAGAAACAAAGCCTCCAAGAAATATGGGACTGTGAAAAGACCAAATCTACATTTGATTGGTGTACCTGAAAGTGATGGAGAATGGAACCAAGTTGGAAAACACTCTTCAGGATATTATCCAGGAGAACTTCCCCAACCTAGCAAGGCAGGCCAAATTTCAAATTTGGGAAATACACAGAACACCACAAAGATACTCCTCGAGAAGATCAATCCCAAGACACATAATTGTCAGGTTCACCAAGGTTGAAATAAAGGAAAACATGTTAAGGGCAGCCAGAGAGGTTGGGTTACCCTGTAGCTCCACATAGTTACAAATTATTAATTTCTTTGTATTACATTAATTAATATTTTATAATGTAGAATATATGTTACACATACATTAGAAGTTTATGTTCTCCCTGGGAGCAATCCTGGATTATACATAATCAAACCCCTATATGCAATTAAAAATACATTTGATTTTCAGACATTTTTCACCTATCTTGAGAACTTAGGAGGCAAAAAATTGACATAGAAAGAATAGACAAAATATGTCTTCATAGTCTAAAGTCAACCACACAATTCTATATTTTATAATCCCATGGGCATGAAAAGCTCAGCAGCTGTGCATTAGGAAG
Organism: Macaca thibetana thibetana; assembly: GCF_024542745.1. NCBI lineage: Eukaryota > Metazoa > Chordata > Mammalia > Primates > Cercopithecidae > Macaca > Macaca thibetana. The sequence continues at coordinate 55,058,143 of NC_065588.1, forward strand.
TTCAAACATCATAGTTTAAGGTTTTAACTTTATACTGTATATAAAAACACAATATGTGGCCAGGGGAAGTTGTTTATAAAAAATTCTCAACAGTGATACTTAAAATAGTTTTAAATATGCTTTTTAAACTGAAATTTGTTTATAATTATAGACCATAAAATTCACTGATCTGATGTAAAATATAGTTTTAAGTGGCAGATTCTGAGATATTGATCTGTTTAAGCAAATGTCCTAGTAGAAACTACTAGGAAATAACTTTTTTTTTTTTCTCTAGCAAGATTCTTCATTCCTCCAACTCTCACTTCCACTCTTTTTCCTTTTTCTTCTTCCTTCCCATAGAATGTTTTTATTTTTTCTTATTCTTGCTCATCTTTAACATTCATTTCTTTGCCTCCTCTTCTTTTTTTCCTCCTTGCCATTTCTTCTCTTCTTTGTGCATTAGGGCTCTGCTTACTTCCCTAACCTTTTTTTCTGGCTGTTTCTCTCTTTCATTCGGTTACATTAAAACTCCTTCTGGCAAAATCTCTCCCTCAGATACATCAGAGCCCTTGAATGAAATGCCTGGAAAATTAATTCCATGTACATTTTAGGAAATCTTGCTCACAGCTGCATTTTTCCATTAGAGATGGTTTCAAAGGCTGCATTTAACACACACACACACACACACACACACAGAGCCAAATGAGGCAAAGTTTAAGTGAGAAAACATGTGTGGAGCATTAAGCCAAATGACAGGAGGAAGGTTACATTTTCAGAGAAGCAGGGAAATTCTATAAATGCCTTTCAAATAAAACAAGAACACTTTTGAACTTTAAAAATCAGATTGCCAACACAGAATTGACTAAAATAAAATTCGCATTTAGTTTGAAAGACAATTACAGGTCAGCTTCTTTTTTAATTTTTATTTTTATTTTAAATTATATGTTAAGTTCTAGGGTACATGTGCACAATGTGCAGGTTTGTTACATAGGTATACATGTGCCATGTTTGTTTGCTGCACCCATTAACTTGTCACTTACATTAGGTATTTCTCCTAATGCTGTCTCCCATTGTCTCACCCCATGACAAGCCCTGGTGGGTGATGTTCCCCACCCTGTGTCCAAGTGTTCTAATTGTTCAATTCCTACCTATGAGTGACAACAAGCAGTGTTTGATTTTCTGTCCTTGTGATAGTTTGCTCAGAATGATGGTTTCCAGCTTCATCCATGTCACTACAAAGGACATGAACTCATCCTTTTTTATGGCTGTATAGTATTCCATGGTGTATATGTGCCACATTTTCTTAATCCAGTCTGTCATTGATGGACATTTGGGTTGGTTCCAAGTCTTTGCTATTGTGAATAGTGCTGCAATAAACATACGTGTTCATGTGTCTTTATACTAGAATGATTTATAATCCTCTGGGTATTTACCCAGTAATGGGATTGCTAGGTCAAATGGTATTTCTAGTTCTAGATCCTTAAGGAATCACCACACTGTCTTCCACAATGGTTGAACTGGTTTATGTTCCCACCAACAGTGTAAAAGCGTTTCTATTTCTCTACGTCCTCTCCAGAACCGGTTGTTTCCTGATTTTTTAATGATTGCCATTCTAACTGGTGTGAGATAGTATCTCATTGTGGATTTGATTTGCATTTCTCTGATAACCAGTGATGATGAGCATTTTTTCATGTGTCTGTTGGCTGCATAAATGTCTTCTTTTTGAAAAGTGTCTGTTCATATCCTTTGCCCACTTTTTGATGGGGTTGTTGATTTTTTTCTTGTAAATTTTTCTTCACAGATTCTGGATATTAACCTTTGTCAGATGGGTAGATTGCAAAAATTTTCTCTCATTCTGTAGGTTGCCTATTTACTCTGATGGTAGCTTCTTTTTCTGTGAAGAACCTCTTTAGTTTAATTAGATCCCATTTGTCTATTTTGGCTTTTGTTGACATTGCTTTTGGTGTTTTAGTCATGAAGTCCTTGCCCATGCCTATGGCCTGAATGGTATTGCCTCGGTTTTCTTCTAGGGATTTTATAGTTTTAGGTCTAACATTTAAGTCTAATCCATTTTTGATTAATTCTTGTATAAGGTGTAAAGAAGGGATCAAGTTTCAGCTTTCTACTTGTGGCTAGCCAGTTTTCCCAGCACCATTTATTAAATAGGGAATCCTTTCCCTATTTCTTGTTTTTGTCAGGTTTGTCAATCATCAGATGGTTGTAGATGTGTGGTGTGATTTCTGAGGCTTCTGTTCTGTTCCATTGGTCTATATCTCTATTTTGGTACCAGTAGCATGCTGTTTTGGTTACTGTAGCCTTCTAGTATAGTTTGAAGTCTGGTAGTGTGATGCCTCCAGCTTTGTTCTTTTGGCATAGGATTGTCTTGGCAATGCGGTGTCTTTTTTGGTTCCATATGAACTTTAAAGCAGTTTTTTTCCAATTCTGTGAAGAAAGTCATTGGTAGCTTGAGAGGGATGACATTTAATCTATAAATTACCTTGGGCAGTATGGCCATTTTCACAATACTGATTCTTCCTTTCCATGAGCATGGAATGTTCTTCCATTTGTTTGTGTCCTCTTTTATTTTATTGAGCAATGGTTTGTAGTTCTTGAAGATGTCCTTCACTTCCCTTGTAAGTTGGATTCTTAGGTATCTTATTCTCTTTGAAGCAATTGTGAATGGGAGTTCATTCATGATTTGGCTTTCTGTTTGTTTGTTATTGGTGTATAAGAATGCTTGTGATTTTTGTACATTGATTTTGTATCCTGAGACTTTGCTGAAGTTGCTTATCAGCTTAAGGAGATTTTGGGCTGAGATGATGGGGTTTTCTAAATATACAATCATGTCATCTGCAAACAGGGACAATTTGACTTCCTCTTTTCCTAGTTGAATACCCTTTATTTCTTTCTCCTGCCTGATTGCCCTGGACAGAACTTCCAACCCTATGTTAAATAGGAGTGGTGAGAGAGGGCATCCCTGTCTTGTGCCAGTTTTCAAGGGGAATGCTTCCAGTTTTTGCCCATTCAGTATAATAATGGCTGTGGGTTTGTAATAAATGGCTCTTATTATTTTGAGATATATTGCATCAATACCTAATTTATTGGGAGTTTTTAGCATGAAGGGCTGTTGAATTTTGTCAAAGGCCTTTTCTGCATCTATTGAGATAATTATGTGGTTTTTGTCGTTGGTTCTGTTTATGTGATGGATTATGTTTATTGATTTGCATATGTTGAACCAGCCTTGCATCCCAGGGGTGAAGCCGGCTTGATCTTGGTTGATAAACTTTTTGCTGTGCTGCTGGATTTGCTTTGCCAGTATTTTATTGAGGATTTTCGCATTGATGTTCATCAAGGATATTGGTCTAAAATTCTCCTTTTTTGTGTGTCTCTGCTAGGCTTTGGTATCAGGATTATGCTGGCCTCATAAAATGAGTTAGGGAGGATTCCCTCTTTTTCTATTGATTGGAATAGTTTCAGAAGGAATGGTACTAGCTCCTCTTTGTACCTCTGGTAGAATTCGACTGTGTATCTCTCTGGTCCTGGACTTTTTTTGGTTGGTAGGCTATTAATTATTGCCTCAATTTCAGAGCCTGTTATTGGTCTATTCAGAGACTCAGCTTCTTCCTGGTTTAGTCTTGGGAGGGTGTATGTATCCAGGAATTTATCTATTTCTTCTAGTTTGTTTGTGTAGAGGTATTTATAGTATTCTCTGATGGTAGTTGGTATTTCTGTGGGATTGGTGGTGATATCGCCTTTATCATTTTTTGTTGTAATTTTTTGATTCTTCTCTCTTTTCTTTGTTCTTTTTGCTAGTGAACTATCTGTTTTATTGATCTGTAAAAAACCAGCTCCTGGTTTCATTGATTTTTTGAAGGGCTTTTTGTGTCTCTATCTCCTGAATTCTGCTCTGATCTTAGTTACTTCTGCTAGCTTTTGAATTTGTTTGCTCTTTCTTCTCTAGTTCTTTTAATTGTGATGTTAGGGTATCAGTTTTAGATCTTTCCTGCTTTCTCTTGTGGGCATTTAGTACTATAAATTTCCCTCTACACACTGCTTTAAATGTGTCCCAGAGATTCTGGTATGTTGTGTCTTTGTTCTCATTAGTTTCAAAGAACATCTTTTTTCTGCCTTCATTTTGTTATTTACCCAGTAGTCATTCAGGAGCAGGTTGTTCAGTTTCCATGTAGTTGAGTGGTTTTGAGTGAATGTCTTAATCCTGAGTTCTAATTTGATTGCACTGTGGTCTGAGAGAAAGTTTTTTTATGATTTCTGTTCTTTTACATTTGGTGAGGAGTGCTTTACTTCCAACTATGTGGTCAATTTTGGAATTAGTGCAATGTGGTGCTGAGAAGAATGTATATCCTGTTGATTTGGGGTGGAGAGTTCTGTAGATGTCTATTAGGTCAGCTTGTTGCAGAGTTGAGTTCAATTCCTGGATATCTTTGTTAACCTTCTGTCTTGTTGATCTGTCTAATATTGAGAGTGGGGTGTTAAACTCTCCTATTATTACTGTGTGGGAGTCTAAGTCTCTTTGTAGGTCTCTCAGGACTTGCTTTATGAATCTGAGTGCTCCTGTTTTGGATGCAGATATATTTAGGATAGTTAGCTCCTCTTGTTGAATTCATTCCTTTACCATTATGTAGTGACCTTCTTTGTCTCTTTTGATCTTTGTTGGTGTAAAATCTATTTTATCAGAGAGGAGGGTTGCAACCCTTCTTTTTTTTTTTTTTTTTTTTTTTTTTTTTTGCTTTCCATTTGCTTGGTAGATCTTCCTCCATCCCTTCATTTTGAACCTATATGTGTCTCTGCACGTGAGATGGGGGGTCTCCTGAATACAGCACATTGATGAGTCTTGATTCTTTATACAATTTGCCAGTCAGTGTCTTTTAATTGGGGCATTTAGCCCATTTACATTTAAGGTTAATATTGTTATGTGTGAAGTTGACCCTGTTATTATGATGTTAGCTGGTTATTTTGCCTGTTAGTTGATGCAGTTTCTTCCTAGCATCAATGGTCTTTACAATTTGGCATATTTTTGCAATGGCTGGTACTGGTTTTTCCTTTTCATGTTTAGTGTTTCCTTCAGGAGCTCTTGTAAGGCAGGCCTGGTGGTGACAGGCATTTGCTTGTCTCTAAAGGATTTTATTTCACCTTCACTAATGAAGCTTAGTTTGTCTGGACATGAAATTCTGGGTTGAAAATTGTTTTCTTTAATAATGTTGAATATTGGCTTCCACTGTCTTCTGGCTTGTAGGGTTTCTGTGGAGAGATCTGCTGTTAGTCTGATGGGCTTCCCTTTGTGTGTAACCCAACCTTTCCCTCTGGCTGCCCTTAGCATTTTTTCCTTCATTTCAACCTTGGTGAATCTGACAATTATGTGTCTTGGGGTTGCTCTTCTCAAGGAGTGTCTTTGTGGTGTTCTCTGTATTTTCTGAATTTGAATGTTGGCCTGCCTTGCTAGGTTGGGGAAGTTTTCCTGGATAATATTCTGAAGAGTGTTTTCCAGCTTGGTTCCATTCTCCCCATCACTTTCAGGTAAACCAATCAAATGTAGATTTGGTTTTTCTACATAGTCCCATGTTTCTTGGAGGCTTTGATTTTTTTACTCTTTTTTCTCTAAACTTCTCTTCTCACTTCATTTCATTAATTTGATCCTCAGTCACTGATACTCTTTCTTCCACTTGATCTAATTGGCTACTGAAGCTTGTGCATGCATCACGTCATTCTCTTGCCATGGTTTTCAACTCCATCAGGTAATTTAAGGTCTTCTCTACACTTTTATTCTAGTTAGCCATTCATTTAATCTTTTTTCAAGGTTTTTAGCTTCCTTATGATGGGTTTGAACATCTTCCTTTAGCTCAGAGAAGTTTCTTATTACTCTCTTTCTGAAGCCTACTTCTGTCAGCTTATCAAAGTCATTCTCTGTCCTTCTTTGTTCTGTTGCTGACAAGGAGCTGCGATCCTTTGGAGGAGAAGGGGTGCTCTGGTTTTCTGAGTTTTCCACTTTTCCGCTCTGATTTCTTGCCATCTTTGTGGTTTTATCTACCTTTGGACTTTGATGATGGTGACCTACAGATAGATGGTGTTTTGGGGTGGATGTCCTTTTTGTTGATATTGATGCTATTCCTTTCTGTTTGTTAGTTTTCCTTCTTACGGTCAGGTCCCTCAGCTACAGGGCTGTTGGAGTTTGCTGAAGGTCCACTCCAGACCCTGTTTGCCTGGTTATCACCAGCAGAGGCTGTAGAACAGCAAATATTGCAGAACAGCAAATATTACTGCCTGATCCTTCCTCTGGAAGCTTCATCTCAGAGGGACACCTAGCTGTATGAGGTGTCAGTCGGCCCCTACTGGGAGGTGTCTCCAAGTTAGATTACATGTGGGTCAGGGACCCACTTGAGGAGGCAGCCTGTCCATTCTCAGAGCTCAAACACCATGCTGGGAGATCTACTGCTCTCTTCAGAGCTGTCAGACAGGGATGATTAAGTCTGCAGAAGTTTCTGCTGCCTTTTGTTCAGCTATGCCTTGTCCTCAGAGGTGGAGTCTACAGAGGCAGGTGGGCCTCATTGAGCTGGAGTGGGCTCCACCCAATTCAAACTTCCCGGCTGCTTTGTTTACCTACTCAAGCCTCAGCAATGGCAGACGTCCCTGCCCCAGCAAGGCTTGCTGCCTTGTAGTTCAATCTCAGACTAGCAGTGGGCAAGGCCCCATGGGCATGGGACCTGCTGAGCCAGGTGCGGGATATAGTCTCCTGGTGTGCAATTTGCTAAGACCATTGGAAAAGTACAGTGTTTAGGTGGCAGTGTCCCAATTTTCCCAGTATCGTCTGTCATGGCTTCCCTTGGCTAGGAAAGGGAAATCTCCCAACCCCTTGTGCTTCCTGGGTGAGGGGATGCCCTGCCCTGCTGCGGCTCACCCTCTGTGGGCTGCATCCACTGTCTGACCAGTCCCATTGAGATGAACCAGGTACCTCAGTTGGAAATGCAGAGATCAACCATCTTCTGCGTTGATCATGCTGGGAGTTACAGACCAGAGCTCTTCCTATTCAGCCATCTTGGAAAAGCAATCAATACAGCAGTATATTAATGTCAAATGCAAAACTATGGTTCTATTATATATGCATGGCAGGTTCAATATATCTTTAATAAACCTAATATAATTAAGTTACCGTGAAATGTTATATTCCATCACTACATACAGTTTGAAAAAATTTAGAGATTCTGAAATCAGTTTGATGATTTCATATAAAACAATAGGCTGAAATATAACATTTCCTCTACTTTATCTCTTCTGGTTTGCTACCTATCATGTGCTTGAAACTTAACTCTGTTTTCATGTATTTCTTTTGTCTGTGGTTTCTGCTTTTGTTTGTTAGTTTTATTTGGTTATTTGTTTAGTAAACTGTAGTTTTTCTATGGCAAAGTAATCTATATAATTTTATCAAAATGTGTGAAGTATTCATGGATGTGACTGAACTTTCTGCAGAATACTATCTGATACTATTGGAACAATTTGTATGGGAGCCTTAGAAAACATCAATGCACTGCTGACTATATATGGAGTCTTTTTAAAAAGATTTTTACTTGGTACAGAGTGTCAGTGTTAGGGCAGTCATTTCACCACTGTTCTTTATGGCCCTTGGAATCATAAAGCTGATTTGTCAGACATTCTGGATATCTTCAGACAATGTGAGATAATGGAAGAAACTCTTGGCTCAAAGACAGAAATAAGGCTTTTATCCTACTTCTGCCATGTTAGTTAGTTATTTGTAAGGAAACCAAGAATAGGGGTTGATTCCCTTTAAAAATAGTGCACTTATTAAGAAAAAAGAAAACAGAAAAAGTGCTGCTCTTATTAGAATCATATTTAATTTTCCCTAGTCATTGGCAAGATGGATGGTGGTAAAATGCACTTGTTAATTGCAAAAAGATAGTATCTAATATTAAAACAATATTTGAATGCCGACTATAAGCTCTCCTCTGAGCACCATCTGAATTTCTTTATGTAGTACTTACAAGACATGGCAGAAACTTCATTTATTAACTCGTTCAATCATTAACACATTTTCTCATTTAATTTAAAGTCCTTACATTGGCCTGTGAGGTTACACATGACCTGTCCCTTATCTCTTCTGCTTCTTTCTCCCTTGCTCACTCTGATCCAGGCCCAGGAGGTTACTTGCTGTCACTCTGATGTGCCAGGCACACTCCTGGCTTACTTCTTTTGTGCTAGTTGTTTTCTCTTCCTGGGGTTTTTCTCCCCAGGTGTCTTTTAGGCTGACTTCCTCACCTTCTTTGAGTCCTTGCTCAGATGTCACCTTCTCAAGGACCTATTCTGGCACCTGAATTAATACTGCTGATTTCCTTCTTTCATCACCCACCTTCTTGATTTTCCCTATTTTCCCTTACCCTGCTCTGCTTTTATCCCCTGTAGCAATCAGCTTTTAGCACACTGTGCAGTTTATTTCATTGTTATGTTTAGATTATCTTTCCCTCTCTCTTCCAAACTCCATGAAAACAGAGATTTTTGTCTATTTTCTTCCTTGATACAAGTGCCTAGGATAACGTCTGATCCATAGGAGACACTCACATATTTGTGAAATGATTCAATTTAGCAAATAGGTATTGAGTGTCTGCTCTGTTTCGGGATTTGCACTTACCACTGGGAATAAAATGAAGAACAAGACACAATCTCTAACCCACAAAAGTTTACATGGTGTAATTCCTAGGACACTCACTACAGATTCTGATTCATTTGATCTTGGATGGAATCTAGTTATTTGCAACTCTGCCAGACACACCAAAGGTTTCAGATGTACCCTGTCCTCACCACGTCCTCCCAGCAAGCAGGGAAGTTGTCTTGTCATGGGATCTTTGACACTTAATACAAAGTCTGAAATGTACCAGGCATTGAATAAATCAAATTAATTGAAGGTACTTTCTATCCTCCAGAAACACATAAAAACATTGACAAAATTTGTACCAGACAATTGTTTATTTTTTTTTTCTAAAAGCACTTCTAACATTATAGAAATGAATTTTCTACACATAGAACAGTTAACTGAGAAAAGAAACACATGTGCATATGGAGATTCAGAGGAGGGAACAAACCTCCAAAATATTCCACTAAGATTTCTACTGCCCTGATCTTGAGAGCTGTATCTTGAGAGTAATATCAATGTTATCTTTAGGTATTACTAAAAAGTCAGTAAATGTAATGCTTAGTACATGTGGAAAAAACGATGACTTTTTTGGTAGCATTTCACATTTATGAGGGGACTGGGGCAGTGCTGGTGATACTGGATTTGCAAGTGATCAATGGGTAGGCTATTGTTACTAAATTCACAGAATACATACATGTCATGACGAGATTCACATCTTTCCGAGATAAATCTGCATATGGAAACTCAACATTGATTGACTGACAGTGAATACTTAAATTATCATCAGCTGAGAACTCAAAATTTTCTCTCTTGTCATTTGATACCTGGGCCAGGAATTGCATTGATTGGCTCCAAAGGGACTTGGACTATAGTTTGGAAAGGGAAAGGTTTCATGCACCACAGTAAAGTTTGAGCATAACACAACTTGTCATAGGATATAATTCAGAATAAAGCCTGTGTTTATTATTGGGAGTAGCAGAAAAGCCTTGTCATACAGCACAGATTCTTTTATAATATGGTTGATAAACATAGTATGCTGCCTGCTAAAGACCAAGATTCCAGAAGAATATTATAAGCCAGACTCTGAGACATATAACCATTCTCAAATAGAGAGTTAAAATAAGTAAAGCTTATTTTCTTGGACCCAACTCTTTTCTTTTTATACATATCCTCCTCTATTTATTCTTTTCATACCTCAGCCATCCAGTACTCTCATTTCACTCTCCTTTTCTTTTAATAAATCCTTATTTTCTGGAAAGAGGTTTATATCAATAAATTATGCCTGATATAAGTTTGTTAATGGTTGCTTATCCCAAGCATAACCTACTTCAAGTGCATTTGACTTGTACTTATATCTAATTGTGAAATCAGAGTGTTTTCAAGCAAAAGTTTCAAGATCAGGGGTTGAGAATGATATGTTTTGAAGAGTATGGAGGAGTTGATTATTAAATACCTATCATGTGTCAGGCCTTGTGCCAGACATTTGGTCTTCATTATCCAATTTAATTATCTTGAAGAATTCTATGAGGTGGGTAGGGTAATATGCTTTTTTCTTTTTCTTTTATTTCCTTTTTTTTTTTTTTTTTTTTTTTTTTACAGATGAGGAAACTGAGACTTAAGGAGGTCAATGTACTTACCAAAGTTCATGGGTTTTAAAACCCATGAACTGATTTCAGAGGCTTCCGAGCTCCTGCCTTTCCATATTCCACACCACAACCTGAGTTGGCCCTATCATAAACTATCTCTAATCCTGAAAATAAGAATTGCATTATTATCTCCATTTTTTTCTTTCCAACTCACTGATTCCTTCTTCAGCTATATCTGTCTTACTCTTTACCCCAGCTATTGTGGACTTTATTTCAACCATTATATGTGGGATAACTAACATTTCCTCTTTGTTCATTTTTATAGTCACTTGCTTTTCTCATATCACTAATACCTTCTTTTGTTTCTTTCAATACACTTGTTTTAGTTGTTTTAAACTTTTGGTTGGTTTGTTCCAATACTTGTGTTTCAGATGCTATATGCTATTGAGCTGTTGGATTTTCTTCAGGTAATTTTCATCCTTAGGTGTTGTTTACTTTAGTTTATTCCTTAGGTTTTTATGCTTTAGCTGTTGAGTTATTATTTAATTCCTTAGGTAAAAATGCATAAAAATACCTGAGGTTCTCAGTTATTGTAGCAGGTAAGGTGTTTTGGGGAAGGGCCCAGGTTAAGTTCCAAGTTAAGAGTCTCAGTCACTTTTGGTAACTCATATGTACAGTGATAGTTGTTATAGAAAAATGTTTGATTAAAACAAAAGCTACCACTACAAAGAGAGAATTCCTAAAATTAAAACACAAAACAAAAGAAAAATATGACAATACCAAGTGCTGGTAAAAATGAGGAGAATAGGGAATTTTCATAGATTCCTAGACTAAATAGAAGTGGGATAGCCACTTTGTAAAATAGTTTGGCAGTATCTTATCGAGTTAAACATACATGTAACATGTGACCTAACAATCTTGCTTTTAGGAATTTACCCAAGAGAACTGAAAATGTATTTCACACAAAAACCTGTGTGCAAATAGTTATAGGAGTTTTCTTAATAATTTACACCAAACTGGAAATAACCCAGGTATCTTTCAACTAGAAAATGGATAAACAAACTGTGTATGTGAATACAAGGGAATGCTACTAAACAGTACAAAGGAATATACTACTGACACAACATAGACAAATCGCAAATAAATTATACTATGTGAAAGAAGCTATACACAAAGGCTACATACTATATCATTGCATGTATATTTCTTTCTTCTTTTTTTTTTTTTTTAAAAAAAAGCTTAAAGTATGGTGGTTTCCAGGGGTTGAAGGAGGGAAAAGGGCAGCCTGAGAGAGATGCCAGGTTGATGAAACTGCTCTGGATCTTATCTGTGTTGATAGATACATGAATCTTTGCATTTTTCAAAATTCATAGAAACATACATCAAAAAGTGAATTTTTCTGTATGTAAGTTAAAAATATAATTTTTTAAAAAAGTAAAATCTAGCCTATTCTTTTTTTATGCTCACTTTTGAGATAAAAAGTATGGCTTAAAAATATCTTGAAATATTTTGTGTTTTAAATTTAAGAAACAGTCTTGTGGTTCAGTCACAAAGTCACAACTCAACTATTTTCATTAGATTTATTTAAAATATTTAATAAGTAGCAGAGTTTGAAGAAAAATGTTTCCAGCTTTATTATTGTTATATTGTGCCAAACTTTGCTTCCACCTGGGTGTGTGTTTTAAGATCACTTTGTTTTCTTAACAAGGTCCTTTGGAGGAGAAAGATTTTTAGTTCCATCAATGAATTGCTGCCTTCTCTTAGCTTATTAAACTTGATGGAGATAAATGAGTTCAAATGCAGGTGGCCACCAAAAAAAAAATTCCCACTAAATTGTGAGGTCAATTCCCACCCAGGGTTCACAGGCCCTTTATTCTAAATTATAGGTGGAAAATGCTAAAGTGATCTCATGCCTATAAAGTTGGACCAGTGTTCCCTAACAGGTGTTAAAAAAGAATAAAGACTATCGGAGAACTGATGGAACCACATCTGTTCCCGTTTAGTATGCACAGCTATTTGAAACTATATTGAGACTCTCAGGCCTCCTTTGCAATAACTTGCTTGAAATGATGGATGTACGAACCAGATTTAGAATTTTGAGTTCTAATAAGCACATTGGAGTGGCCACTCAAATGCAGAAAGCGGATCTCTCCCTCATCTCTGTTGTCCTGGTACTTGCATAGTTGTTGATAATTATTAGGTGTCAAGTAAATAATTGAGAAGCAAATAAAGTAAAACTCTCTGGGTCTAATAAATATGTGACTTTTCATGACTTTTTTGTGCATCTTCTGTAGTATAGATATAATACCTTACATTCCTATTATATCACAGGACATTGAGAGTAAAAACTAAATTAGTTGCTAATATAAAATACGCTGAAAAAAATAATATGGAAGTTTTATAATACTGAATCTGTAGTGAGAATTCTAACATAACTGACTCAGTTCTGGGTTGTCTCATTCTCTCAGTCTTCCATTTTACTTAAATGTATTTTCATAGATTTGCATAAAGGTGTCCTTACTTTGGATTTCAATGCATCCCACAGGAAAATTGTACAGGATCTGTTCGCAGAGCCATAATGTTGTTCAAAGAAAATGAAATAAAGCATCATCAGATTTGGGGCTCTTTATTTCACAATACTTACTTTGCTTGGCAATGGAGTCCTTATTTCAACTTGGGTGGGAGGTAAAGAGAAAAGTGGTAAATCTAGGAGAATAATTATTTAGAAATGTCTAAGTCAAAGCATTTCTCCTTGTGGTGACTATTTCTCAACATCCTGATCCACCCACTGTCTATCCACTATTTGATTTTTCCTTTTGAGGGTAAGTTGGCTGACTGCTTCGAGTATCTCTAATGGTACAGGCTTAAAAGTCAAAATTAAAATAGCAACCATGGTGTACCTTTGGATGAATCCACTTCAGAGCAAGATGGCTGCCATGCCCACAAGACGTGGTTTGTCATGACTTTGTTCTGGGCTAGTATAGATTGTTGGGTGGCAGTGATGGAAGGAGCTGCTACTTATCATTTACAACCTTCAAGTCATTAGTAAATGCTGTTGCAGTTCTCTTGTTTGCATAATCTTACCTGGAAAATTAGAAAACCAAGAATTTCTAGATTCAGCTGGGAATAATTGGGACTGGCAACTGGAATATTGTCCTTCTTGAAGGAAGGTGATGACAACGACAAAGATGATGATGAGGATGATACAAATAGTAATAGTTATCATGGCTTTTCTTTCTTGAATACTTATTATATGCCAGGCATTTGCTTTTGTGATCTATACACTATATAATTCATACCCCAAATTTGTGCGAGTCAGGGATTAGAATAATTCTCTCCAAACTCTGTAATGCTAGCTTTAGCCAGATCACAGTCACCATCACCATGACAGCTATAGGCATTTTTTCTCCCCAACTCCACTGCACCCTTCCAACCCATCCAAATTTAATGTGCCAAGGAACCTACAGCCTCAAAAGCTGAAGCACACTGACACAGGAGCCTTCTTTGGAGAATCGTTCATGCTATGGCAACCATGGAAGCATCCAGGTGGTGCTTAAACACTATAGTTATCCAAAATAATTCTGAAAGGTTTGTCGAATAAACCACCTGAACCCCTCCCTCTACTCTTCACTCCTCCTGATTCCTCCAGCTCCCTCTTTCCAGACAGGGGAAGTTCTGGAAAGGAGCCTGATGGAGACACAGGTTTGTCATTCAGTACATATGCTATGTTCTACTTCCTCTGTGTCCTCACTAGGTACACATCAGCAGTGGGGGGTACTTATTATTATACAAGGCAGGTGCTGACCCTCATGTCAGATCTCTCTAGCCCCATAGCAGCCTGTGCTTTCAATCCCCTCTTTTGATGGGAAGCCTAAAGAGACTAAAAGAGTACCCAGAAGAATAGGAGAAGGGTTAGGAACTTAGGAAAGAAAAACAGTGATCATGTTCAAAATCATTATATTTCTTTAAAATAGTGTTCTCTAAAGTAGGAATTCTTACTCTATTTTATTTGTAGTGTCTGATGAACAGTAAGGACCTTATTACGTGTTTGTTGAATAAAAGGTGCCAACTCTAAATTCTGAAGGTTGTGGGTTTTCTGGATATTGATTTTTTTAAGCTGCCAACTTAGTTATCGTTCCATTATGTAGTGTCTCTCATTGAGTCAAAAAAAAAAAAAAAAAAGATAAGTATGAATCCAACTGGTTTAGGAAATTAATGCAAAATGTGTTTTCCTACATTATTTGTCTACTTTGTGTTTTGAGGGAAAGAATACATAAATATTTCAGAATTTTTGCTTCAAGTTTTCATTTTCAGAAATACTATCTTATGTTTGGTCTAAAAAACATTTTTTGAAGTCAGTGCTTAATGTCATGGTCTGGTAAACAAAGATGAATAAGCCATGGTTCCACCTTCTGTAGGGGTGACTAATCTGATATTGAGCGGGGCACCAGTTTGATAGCCATTTCTGCCCATCTGCCATATTTACACGTTTCCTATTTCCTATTTCTCTCTTTTAACAAGATGAAAATGGGGATGATAGTGATTATTATTATTGTTATTATTTTGAGATAGAGTCTTGCTCTGTCACCCAGGCTGCAGTGCAGTGGCACGATCTCGGTTCCCTGCTACCTTCGCCTCCTGGATACAGGGATTCTCCTGACTCAGCCTCCCAAGTAGCTGGTACTACAGGTGTGCGCCACCACACCTGGCTAATTTTGTATTTTTAGTAGAGATGGGGTTTCACCATGTTGGCCAGGCTGGTCTCGAACTCCTGGTCTCATGATCTATTGTAATCATGATCCAACCCCCACTCGGCCTCCCAAAGTGCTGGGATTACAGGCGTGAGCCACTGCACCTGGCCGCAAATCAGTATTATTAACTGACTTTTTTACCTTTAATTTTGAAGCCAGAGTGATTTTTCTAAAGCAAAAAATAATTTTATTTTGTCTTAGTTAAAACTTTTCAAGGTCTAACTACCATCCTTCAAACCTCTAAGCCTTCAGGGCACACATTCTTTTTTTTTTTTTTGTTGTTGTTGTTGTTGTTGTTGTTGCCCAGGCTGGAGTGCAGTGGCGCGATCTCGGCTCACTGCAAGCTCCGCCTCCCGGGTTCACGCCATTCTCCTGCCTCAGCCTCTCGAGTAGCTGGGACTACAGGCGCCCACAACCGCGCCCGGCTAATTTTTTGTATTTTTAGTAGAGACGGGGTTTCACCGTGGTCTCGATCTCCTGACCTTGTGATCCGCCCGCCTCGGCCTCCCAAAGTGCTGGGATTACAGGCGTGAGCCACCGCGCCCGGCCCAGGGTACACGTTCTAATAGATTCTCTCTAGTCCCTTAAGGCTCCTCTGTCTTGGCACCTACCGAAATTTATTATTTATTTGTTTGCCTATCTGTGTAGATAATACCTTATTGAAGGAAGGAATTGCAGTTTTTATCTTTGTATTCTCAGCACCTAACTGGCATTTAGAAGATATTTAATATATGTTTGTTGAATGAGAGATGGAATGAATTAAAAAAAAAAAAAAAAAAAAAAACACCAGAAACATTGTGGACTACGAAATGTCAGCCAAAGTAGAATACTATTAATATGAGCAGACAATATTGATATATATAAGTGGTAATAGATAAGGCCAAAGTATTTTTGTTTTGACAAGCTTTTTGGAAAATATTTGCTAGGATGTAGGAAAGTTTGTGAAGACTGTCTTACATACTGAGTTGAAATATCAGTCATCAGGGAACAGACAAATAGTCTGTGGTTAGACTGAGTATATTCATAGGCTTTTCAAAATGCATTGTAAGGCACATGTTGTGTTTATTTTCCTGTGAAATAAATTCTAGCATTTTTGAGGCAAGAGTATTGATGGCAAGAATATTACTGGCAATTCCTAAGTAGGTTATATCAATTGTGTTTCGGAAAGTTTTAGCTCATACATAAACGATTTTACCAAATTTTAAATATATCTTTAAAACAGAATGTATTTAAAAAATTTTTCAATTGTTTTAAAACTAAGGAACAAATCAAGAGAATAGAATGTTACATAAATAATATGACTTAGTAGCTGCTTAAATTGTGACTTTTCAAATGTTTGATTTTATAAAAATTGAGTTATCTGTTACTAGACAATATCCACATAACCCTTATTATTTCAATGTAATCAAAAGCTCAAATTTCAAATGTAAAAGGATACGTAGAATTTTGAATAAACATTTATGCTTTTTAAAAAAGTTTTGCAGAAACTTGGAGAAAATCTGTAGTTGTTTGCAAGGTAGTTGTAAAACCAGCAGCTGGTTCAAAGTTATTCTGAATTTTTTAAAGAGACTTGGATTAGGGTACCTTTACCATTGAAAAACATCAATATACTAAAGCTTACAAAACAAAAAAATCGAATGAAAAGAGTAACATTTCAATGCCCAATTTGTGTCACTAAGAATCAGACACTGGTTCTAAAGTAATGGGTCAAATCATGTCAGTTTGCTATCTTTCAACCATTTTTCTGATTTATCCAAATGAAATACTCCAGAAGATTGTACTAACTGTAACATAAATTTATGGATAATTTTCTGGTGAAGATATTTAGTGGAATTTTTCAACTCTGGAAACATTCGAAAGCTGCTAAAAGAAACACAGTATCAAAGTTTCTGAAATTTATAGTGAATTGGAATTTTTATGAATCCCTGCCAAATTTGTTGTTTCCCATCCATCACTGTCCATTGGTTTCTCTTACCAGTTCAGATCCAATCTTCCCAGAAATAAAAAAGAAGCCCAAGAAAGATTCTTTTATTTTAACTTTATCATCTTCAATACTGACATAACTTTTTATTTTGCACATTTGTTCAGTGTGAAACATTCATAGTGTTACTAGGAGGAAGGAATTTCAGAAGCTGGCTTGAATAGGAAGAAGGCATGCCTCCTGGGGCAAGAACAAAAGACAAGTCTATGTCCTCCTCACTTGGACCTCACTTGGTAAATAAGCTAACGATATTCACTAGGAGGAAGAGTTCCTATCAGCAGGATGTCTCTGGCTAAAAGATTACTTATGATAAATAAACCCCATAAGGATTTAATCCATGAGGCAAGACTCCCTAGAGAATTTCACGTAAGCTATATAACACACTCTGGGGTATAACACAGAAATATTTTATAAGTTAAGTGGTCTTTGCAGTGTGAGGAATCCTACCAAACCTCATGGGGACCTCATCTGTTGTGCTTGTGTCCATTGTGGAAAAGCTGGACACATGGAGACCATAAGAGGCTGTACCCCTCTCTGCTCCAACTAAGCCTCTTGATTGTCTGTATCCTTAAGGCTAGAAGTAAAGGTCGATGCTGAGTAAGATCTCTGACTCTTGGGAATAGAATTTGAAAATTCAATCCCATGCATAAGCTGAGCTGTCAAATAATTCCAACATATTTTGCTTTTTAAACATCCATTACTATTTTTTCTTGGATGTCATTTTTCCAGAAAATGAGTTTTGGAGATAAATATGCAATTAATTCCCCTTCAAAAGGAATAATATATTAAATTTTTAAAAAATGTTCCTTCAAAATTGGGTTACAATTTGAGAGTGATTCCAGCAACTCCAAACATTTCCTTTGTTTGTTGATGGCATATTCTCTCTGTGACCACAGAAGAGAAGGTTTTTGTGTAGCTAAAAACATAATTATGTCAAAAAGATGGTGTAAAATATCTCCCCATTTTCCCACTCTTTATTCATTTCCACATGCTAGATTTTGTCAACAATTTTTATTCCAGTTTTAGTACCGTTGCTGATATCTTCCATTTTTCTAAGTAGGAAAAATGTTCAGATGTCTCACGTTCAGAGATTTGAGGATTTAATTTTCACTATGTTTTAAGGCTAGTTATAAAGCTGCCTGTTTCACTTTTTGTCTCATCTGCAAATGGTCTGCAGCAGAAAGCAAAGCAAACACATTTTTGATTTTGAAGAAAGCAATTTCTTAACTTTTTGTCTCTTTTTGGTTTTGGTAAAGACTTACAAAACCACGACATTGTCACATGTTGACTATCTCCTCTGCTATTTTTTTTTCCTTCTTATTGAACTGTAGTGTAGGAAGGTTCACCTTTAATCTAAAGAGGTTTATGTCTTCTCTTAATCCAATTAACTCTCAAATCATCTGGAACCAGTACCGGCCATGCAGCAATATCAGAATAAATGAAAAATATCATTGTCTCTTCTGCTTGAAGTTCTTGGTCTCAGTCTTTACTATTCCTATCTATCTATCTATCTATCTATCTATCTATCTATCTATCTATCTGTCTATCTATCTATCTATTATCTATCTATCTACCTATCTATCCATCCATCCATCCATCCATCCATCTATCCTCATTATCTATCATTGTCTGTCTTTATCATTATCTATCATCTGTCTATCCTGTTAATGTTGATTTTTACCAGCATTTTCTTTCTCTTCATTACTGTCAGTGCTTACAGATGTTGTTTCAACATTTTCTTTCACTCCTGTGCTATCTGAATTTTGTGTTGTTTCTAGTATGGTTACTTGTGTTTTTTCTAGTATAGATACCCAAGCGTACTTGCATTTCTAAAGAATGATTGTTAACTATACTGTATTAGAGTTCTCCAGAGGGACAGAACTAATAGGATAGATGTATATGTGAAAGAGAGTTTATTAAGGAGAATTGACTCCCATGATCACAAGGTGAAGTCCCATGATAGGCTGTCTGCAAGCTGAGGAGCAAGGAAGCCAGTATGGCTTAGTCCGAGTCCCAAAACCTCGAAAGCAGAGAAGTCAACAACACAGTCTTCAGTCTGTGGCCAAAGGCCCGAGAGCCCCTGAGAAATCACTGGTGTAAGTCCAAGAGTCCGAAAGCCGAAGAACCTGGAGTCCAATGTTAACGGGCAAGAAGCATCTATCGTGGGAGAAAGATGAAGGCCGGAAGACTCAGCAAAGCAGCTTATTCCACCCTCATCCACCTGCTTTTTCTAGCCATGCTGGCAGCTGATTGGATGGTGCCCACCCAGATTGAAGGTGGGTCTGCCTCTCCCAGTCCACTGACTCAAATGTTAATATCCTTTGGCAACACCCTCACAGTCACTTCCAGAGATGATACTTTGCATTCTTCAATCAATCAAGTTGACACTTAATATTAACCATCACATATACACAATGTTGAAAGATATAATTATGTTGCAACTACGGTCAGTATTCTCATCCAAGTTCTTATTTTATGAATAATCATTCTCTGAATCTCTGCAGAAATCATTCTAGTGGAAACATTTCTTCAGGTGTGTAATTTTTTTTAGAGCTTTAAGGAAAAATTATTTATTCTTTTTAGGCTCACCTCATTCACTGGAAAATGCTGCAGAATTAAGACATAAGAGTGGAAAGACTTTCCCAGACAAGCTAAAATGCTCATTAGAGAGCTGGGCATGCAGTACAGACACATTTTAAAAGTTAATACCAACTTTGGAAGTACTGTGTGATCTAATAGGAAATATGGATTCAAAAAGATCAGCTTACATATTACTCTGATGAATAGGATTTTTCTTTTCTGAGTCCTCTTTTTTGTTGTTCAAAATTTTTAGATGAAGTTAATCAATCACAAACATCCAGGATCAGACTTGGACAATACACAATGAAATACCAAGCTTTAGAGTGATTCCTTGAAGATCAGCACCTGGACATCGGGAAGGCATCGATGCAATAACCAAATGTAAGAAAATGAATGTTTAAATAGAAAAATGAAATCAAATGTGAAAAACAATGCCAGGAAAAATGGCATAAGAGAATGATCTTTCATTGTCAGAAGAAATCAAAAGAGCAGCATTTGAGTGCCTCAATTGTTTTCACTAAAAATTGGACACTCATTTCTAGAGTAATAACCACATAATGTGAATGACCATATCTTTAACTATTTTGTCTAGTTTCTACAGAAAAAAATTGTGGAAATAAAACTTCAAAAGATTTTACTAAATATAGTAGAAATTTGTGACAATTGTGGCCATGAAGATATTTAGCAGGAATTTTTTTGAGTATGGAGATATTTGAAAGCTGGTAGGTAGAACTGAAACTTCTGAAGTATACAGTGAAATGGGATTTTCATGGATCGATGCCAAAGTTCTCACTGTTTTTAAGGCTTTTTCTAAGTCTTAATTGGACATAAATTTTTAAATTTTGGAATTAATAAAAAGTCTTCTTTGACCACCTATGGGCAAAGACAGATTGATGAATCTGGCTATGCTTTCTATTAAAAATGAAAATATAACTAATGTTGGTGAAGTTCTTAACAAATGTGCAGAAATCAGGTCACTAAAACACAAAAAAGAAAACGTAACATTCCTGTAATGTACCAATATTGAGATTTCTCCCCCCGCCCATTAAAAAAAAATCTATCAGTGTAGTTAAGGACTATTAATCCATTACTTTTCTGTTTCTTGTAATGTTATTTTTACTTTGTGTTTTTTATTTTATTTCACTAGCATAATAATATATATGAAACTCAACAAAATAGAATTTTCACTCTCTGCCTTTTTTCTGGTCAATTGTTTTCTGTATTTTGTTTCATGACTAATTATTATTCCTAAAGTTAGGTTTATCAAGTAGAGAGTTAAATAATAGAATCTGTTCCAAATGTCATATACACTAAGTATGACACTGATTTTTAGTTCTTGATATATTTGAAACAGATGACACTGTGTGAAGGAAGTGTTGAGATAAGGGTAAGTAAATTTCATCTGATATGACCATAAAGAAAAAAATAATAAACTCCTCAAAGTGAAGAACTTTGTTGTTGCTGAGTTCTTTTTCTCACCATTGTATCCCCACTGTCTATACCAATTTCAGACATGATTTTCAAGTATTTGTTGAATGAATAAACATGCTAGAATATAGTAAATAATTTTAGAGAGAAGAAGTAGCGCAGGTAAAATAGATAATCATGAGATTTTATGCCGTGGTGAAATGTTTGGGATTTGTTCAGAATATTATTGTGCATGAGAGTGTATATACTGTAAGCTTATAAAATTAGATGATATCAAATTTGCATTTTAGGGAGCTCACTCTGGTCATGATGTGGTGAAGGAAGTCTATATTAGAGGCAGGTTGCCCAATTTGTAGACCACTGAAATAGCCAGGTAGTAGAGGGGATATAAAAGAAGGGAGGGAATGGATCTGAGAAGTATATGGGAGCCAGACTCAACCGGACTTGGATGTGGGAAATGAAGGAAGGATCTCTGACAACTCCTACTTCTGACTTCGATGGCCAGATAAATCTTAGACTCATTGTTTTAGTTGGGTACTGAGTACACAAGCTATCAAAGGTGCTACTGCCTGAGGTTGAAGTGGCCTGTGAGACTTTTCAGTGGAGTAGTAGTCTGGGCAGATAGACCTAAAGTCCTGGAGCTTAGGAGAGAGGACCAGGATATTGGTCTGGATAGTGGATCATTGTTGAAAAATGGGATCTGAAGGTATAAAAATGTATGAATTATTGAGCACTGAGAAGAATTGGGACATGTGTGAGACCTGAGGAAGGACAACATTTATGGGTTGAGAGGAGCAGCCGTGCAAATAGAGAAGATGTTGAATCAAACACCAAAGAAGGAAGTGATCAAAACTAATCAGGTGCCATAAGCAGGACAGAGAAGGTCACTGGGGGAGTAAATGGGAGATGAGGAGGTAGGGACACAAAGTGGTCGCCACTCTTTCAAGAGCTTAGCTTCAAAAAGACAGAATAATAATTAGGAAGAAACAGAGTTTTGGCCAAGGGTATGTTTGTTTTTTTTTAATAAAAATAACTTTATCCTGTTTACTGATTATAAAAGAAAATGTTTAAGTCATCCCAAAATGCTTACATTAAAATGTGAAAGCCATGGATCAACACCTAGTAAAAAATGTTACAAGGACTAGAAACCACATCTGTCCACTTAGTTTTAGTTTCTGGTAGCTCTTTGAGATAGCTAGGGTAACTTAATAAGGAGGCAGAAACAAACTTGTTCAAGAGAGGACTTTAACATGTCATCTGTTATATCAGATCTCATGCAGCCTGACTCAAGAGAGGAGAATTTTACAAAGCTTTACATGCCACTTCTCCACAACTGCTTCCTTCTATCATCCTAAAATTAATAAGTGGGGCAATAGAAAACATTGTCCTGCAGTCTGGTCTCACCCTTTGGATATTCAAAACTTAAGTCTAGATTTGTATTGGAATTTGTTTCTACTTGAAAGATGTAAGAAATAATGGAAACCTCAAAACCTCTTTTGTTAGGGCAAAAAGCACACAAAGGCAATGAACAGAAACTAAGGGAACGTCTAATACAACACAACCTGAATTTAATTATAAGGAAACATCAAACCCATATTGAGAAACATTCTACAAAACAACCTTCAAATATGTCCATGTCAGCAAAGATTCTGGAACTGTGTAAATAAAAGAGGTTAAAAGTACGTGCCCTCTAACTCATAGTGCCATGCAAGATTTTCTTAGGTGTTAAAGAACATGACTGGGACAAATAGGGACATCTGGTCTGTAGATTAAACAATAAATAGCTTACCAATGTTCGATTTCTGATTTTGATAATTATACTGTGTTTATGTAGGAGGTTCTATTTATGGTTTGCTGTGACCACTCCGCAGGTGCAAAATATACCCTCACCTAGAATTTGGTTCCCATGTTGAGATTTATGATGCCACACACACCTGAAGAGGATATGAAAATATTTATTGCTTACATTTTTGATGCATCTTGGGAGAACAGGTCAGGCTTACCGAGGAGGTCCAAGAGAGGAAGGATAGAAGATGGGCTTGAGGTATTCACTATGTATGGTTAGGGGATGGGGACAGACTGGCGCACTTCATACAGGCAGGGCTGTGCATGGTTTGACTTTCCCAATGGCCCCAAAGGAAAGAACACTGGGCTTTCTTATCAGCTTATTCAGATGTGGGACAGAGGAAAAGAGGGATGGGAGAAGTTTAAAAGTTGTCAGCTGTCAAACTTCAGAAAATGGAGTCAGACTCCTTATTTCAAGGTTTAAGGAGTATTACGTCAGCAACATAGTCTCAAACAGATTAGAAAAAAATACATCTATATGCGGGGGAAGGAGGTTGAAAAAATAGAGGAAATGTAAAATGTTAACTACTGGGGAATCTGAATGGAGACAATATGCAGTTCTTTGAACTGTTTTTGCAATTTTTTTAAAAGGGAATTATGTATACAAAGGGTTTTTTTTTCCCCCTGGTTGGGAGGTTTGTTTGTCTTAAGAAATGGAAAAATAGGCCATTTAAAACTTTCTTCTTGAGGAGAAAAATGTCAGATTTCTAATAAAGAGGTGAAACCCTGTATCTACTAAAAAAAATACAAAAATTAGCCAAGCATGGCGGTGGGCACCTGTAATCCCAGCTACTCAGGAGGCTGAGGCAGGACAATCGCTTGAATCTGGGAGGCAGAGGTTGCAGTGAGCCAAAATTGTACCATTGCACTCTAGCCTGAGGAACAAGAGCAAAACTCCGTCTCAAAAAACAAAACAAAACAAAACAAAAAAACAAAAACAGCAGCATCAAGGCAAAGGAAGTAGTCTAGGAAGTTTTCTTTCCTTTCATAAAATTTTCAGTTCTATTTTAATGATAGACCTCTTCATGGACATAAATATACCATAGTAGTAACCATTGATGGCAATTTAGTATATATCCATCTACATATTTTCTATGGCCCTATGCACATGTATGTGACATATAAGATTGGTATATTATTTGACTCAATACCACTTATATAAAATTACCACAAGTACCAATAATGAGTATGCAAACATATATTACCAGGATGTTTATTATAACAGTGCTTATAGTAGCAAGCGAAAATGAAAAAGGATAGACATAATCCAAATGTCCTTACAAGAGAAATATAATGAGTTTCTCTGTCTGCATATGAGCTACTAGAAAATGGGAATTACAATTAAAATACATGTACGTTTTTAGAATACAGCATGAACTGAGGTGCTTAGTACCTACTTTAGAAGAAGTGAACTCTCTCTCTTTCACACACACACACACACACACACAAACACACTTTTTAGGGCACATTCATCCAATACAATGGTACCTTAAGAAGAACGTCTATCTGTTTTCTTTCCTAGATCACTGATGAACCTTTCATTTTGACTTAAAAAAAAAAAAAGACTGGGTCATCATTTTTCCTTTGATTTTGTGAGCTACTCCATGCTATTTAATAATTCATGTATTTACGTTTTTATTTCTGCTTAGTCACCGTCCATTTCTGTATTGCAAACAAAGTTAACTGATATGGATAATAAGTGAGTGAATGAATGAACAAACAAACACAAAGAGGGGCACAGCTAAATGATTAAAAAGTATGTGATATATTCCAGTGTAATCATGGAGGCAAGCTAAAAAACTAGATAGAGAAAAAAATGAATTCAGAAGTAATAAGTTCTACCCAATAACATTTTCTTTTCCAATCTCTTGACTTGATGAAGTGCTTTTAAAATTCTCTGGGTTTTATGGAGTTAGAATGAGATTTTTCTGGCAGAAGCTCATTTGCCAATTTAATTAGTAATTAGTAATCCCAAAGGTTAATGTGGAGTTGCTATCAATTTTATTTTAAGCTTAATATTCTTATCTAAAGGACAAAGCCAATGAATATATTCAGATAGCAATCATTAGCTTAATATTCTGGCCAAGTGAAATATTAAATAACTACAGCATTTTAGAAGTTGAAATAATATTTAGATTCTCACATTTATATTATTCTATTCATATTTTATTTCCCCTAAGCAATATGAAATACCCACTTTAAAGATGTCTAAACTTCCTGTAGTCACTAGATTTCCACAAGTGCAATTAAAGCACAATATTTGATGTTCAGAGGAAGAATTGCAAAAACCAGGCAATTGCAATTGAGGTCTACTCTCATCAATGGGACTTCTTTTGCACACTATGAGTGGCTCATTTTCCTATTTTTTTTTTTAATGGTTTGAGGGTAGAGAATCTTCACTGAAAGACTTACATTACATCCAGGTTTACATTAGAATCACAACTTTAAAGAATGTCAGAGCAAAGAGTTTAGAGATAAAATGTATAGACCAAACACATTCGTGGTGAGCAAATTACTAGTTGAATGTGTGGGCAGAGTAATGGAATCTAACTTGCAACATTCTCTAATTATTATATAATTCCTGGTTGAAAGCGTATGGGAAAAGGGGTCCAGATTCAACTGAAGAGATTTGTCATGAGCTGTAATGAGTGATGAAGGAAGAGACCAGTGTGGCACACTGTCCTGTGGACACATTCTGAAAATGAATAGCAACTTGTCTTCTTTTGGTGGCATATCAGTGGAGAAGTCTCATTTTCACAGTCATTTTTTACCACACTGGCTGCATTTCAACAAGCCCTAGAAAAACAATCCAAGAGTCAAGTGTCTTGCCTCTTGTAGCTCTGGGCTTCCACTGAGAATTTTCCTAGGAACAAAGTCATTTATTCAGAAGATCAAAATATGTTTTGATGACTATATTCTGCTACCTAATATATTTCAGTTATCACAAAAGTCCAAACTTTTTACCGAAAAAGAATATATACATTTTCTTATTGCTTTGGAATAAGTAAAGTTATTTTTTCAGTCTCATGATCTTGGATGGCCATATTTATAGTGTGAGCTATGAGGTAGATTTTGAAGACGGAATTTTCACATGTAATGTGGAAAAAGGCTTTGGTAAGTTCAATTTTAAAAGATGACTCTCTTTTATTTGGCATCATTAATTCTGGTCATAATTTCATTCTTATCAGTCATGGTAAGTGTCTATCTGTTTATCAGATGATTGTGTGTGTGGTGCATGCATGTAATACCATAAGCAGAATACAGATTGGAGAAATTGCCTGACTTTCATTAAAAATACCTTATGGCTATCATTTATTGAATCTTGCTGAGAATATGCTATCTAATTTGATACTCATTTGATATTTACTTTCATCCTGCCTTCTGAGACTTGAGACTGACACATTTGAGATTCCATGCATTTGTTCTATGATTAGAATGCTCTATGACTCACTCCAAATATGCTCCTGTGTCTCTATAGACTCCTGACCATCCATCCCTCATAGGCATGATTCTTTGTAACATTAAGGGATGAAGAAAAAAATCTTAGCTGTATACCAACCCCTTCAAAATTCACCTGGCCGGGATTTTCAAAGTTCTGCTTGTGTTTGCCTATATTCCAAGAAGTTAAAAAGAAATTATGACTCCCATAAACTTGTAGTTTTTTTTTTTTTTTAATTTATTTATTATTATTTATACTTTAAGTTGTAGGGTACATGTGCATAACGTGCAGGTTTGTTACATATGTATACATGTGCCATGTTGCTGTGCTGCACCCATCAACTCGTCATTTACATCAGGTATAACTCCCAATGCAATCCCTCCCCCCTCCCCCCTCCCCATGATAGGCCCCGGTGTGTGATGTTCCCCTTCCTGAGTCCGAGTGATCTCAACTTGTAGTTTTTTTAAAAAAATTAAATAAATAAAAGATTAGCACCTTCTCATACTATTAATCTATATATCTTTTAATTACATTGCCTGTATTCAGCAATGCCATGTTAACCCTTACCTGTATATATTCACTATTCATTTTCATCTCATATTATTTATTCTTGCATTGAACAAATATTTACTGACTGTCTACTATGTTTCTAGCACTGCTCTAGATGGAGGGATTTTTTTCAGTGAAAAAAGAACAGACAATAAATGATGGTCTTTATGTAGCTTTCATGTGTTGCTTGCCACCTAGCTGAAGAATGCCTAGAAAAGTACATTTTAATTAAGACCATTCTTAAAAATGTAGTTGGTCTGCAAGTGATAAACAAATCATTAAGTATGTTATGAAAGTTTATCTTTAGATGATAATCAGAATTCATTTCCGCACAAGTGATATTCCCAGATGCAGGCCTACACAAACATGTACATACACAATGTAAAATAATAAAAGATGATTCTATTACAATATAATCTAAAATGGAAATGGTAAGAAAATTTAATAAGAAAGTGTATTTTTCATATACGCATATATTGAATGAAGACATTCACAAAGTGGGTAAAAAGAGTTACCATCAGGCTGGGAATGGTGGCTCACACCTGTAATCCCAGTGCTTTGGGAGGATGAGGTGGGAGGATTGCTTGACCCAGGAGTTTGAGACCAGCCTGAGCAATACAGTGAGACTGCATCTCTACAAAAAATGAAATAACTAGCCAGCTGAGGTGGCATGTGCCTGTAGTCTTAGCTACTTGGGAGGCTAAGGAGAGAGGATCACTTGTGCCCAGGAGATCAAGGCTGCAGTGAGCCGTGTTCATAGCCCTGCCCTCCGACACAGTGAGACATTTTCTCAAACAACAACAAAAAAGAGCTACCATCTAATCCCGGTCAGAAGAGCTATTTATTAAAAAGTCAAAGAATAACAGATATTGGCAATGATGTGGAGAAATGGGAACACTTATACAGTGTTGGTGGGAATGTAAAGTAGTACAACCTTCATGGGAAACAGTGTGGAGATTTATCAAGGAACTAAAAATAGAACTACCATTCAATCCAGCAATCCCACTACTGCGTATATAACCAAAGGAAAATGACACCTGCACTTGTATATTTAAGGCAGTATTATTCACAATAAAAAAGATATAGAATCAACTTAAGTGTCCATCAACAGAGGATGAAATACAGAAAATACACACACATATATATACACACACATCTATATATAAACATACACCTATATAAACATACACCTATATGTAAATGTATCTATATATTACATATATTATACAGATGAAAGATATAGATACATCCACATACACCATGAAATACTACTCAGCCATGAAAAAAAAAATCATGTCTTTTGTAGCAAATGGATGGAACTAGAGGCCATTATTGTAAGTTAAATAACTCAGCAATAGAAAGTCAAATATCACATATCTTCACTTACAAGTGGGAGCTAAATAATGGGTACCCATGGGCATACAGAACGGAATAATAGAATGTGGGAGTACAAAAGATGGGAGGGTGGGAGACAAGTGAAGTTTGAAAAATTTCCTATTGGAGGCAGTGTTCACTATTTGAGTGATGGGTACACTAAAAGCCCAGACTTCACTGCTACATGATATATGTATGTAAGAAATCTACACACATATTCCCTAAATATACAAAAAAATTTTAACAAATAGAAGTTAAAGGAATCAAAAGGCAGATGACAGTATTTTAATGATTTGAACAAGACTTAGATGCCTATAAGCATCAAAGGCCAACACAGCTTGTTTGTCATCACATCCAAGTTCAGTTTAAAACATATGTCTCTCTCTCCTTTAGTACTTAAATTGGTTAAGTGACTTTTATCTCACTTCTGGAAAGAGAGAAAGACAAATGAAGGTGGGAAATAATAAATAATGATAATAATAAACCAACTGGGAGAGCAGATGAAAAAATGCATACATAATGATCTAGAGGGAATGGAAAATGAGTTGATTCATTAAATTATGCTCAACACCAGCAAAAGGTAAGCATTATTGACCAAAAACCCAGGGGCAGGTTATTGCAGTGGGACGGAATTAAGCAGCCTAGAACAGTACCTGAAACATAGTGGGTTCTCAATAAATATTTGTGAAATATGCAAATGAATGAATTTTTCACTTATTTATTTATTAAATGTTTCTTGAACACCTAGTATGTGCCAAACACCCTTCTAAACACTGGAGATATGTATTGAATAAAACAAACAAAAATTCCTGACCTCACAGGGCTTACATCTAGTAAAGAGAAATAGACAATAAAAGTTAATCTTAAAGGATATCAGATAGTTATAAGTTAAGGAAGTTTTATAGGGAAGGTTTGCAATTGTGAGAAGGTCAGGAAAGGTTCATTAGAAGAATTTCAAGGAAGCCAGAATGGCTAAAGCTGAGTGAACCATAGCAAGAGATGAAGTGGGAGAGAGGCCAGATCATGGGGCCCTTAAGCCATTAAATTGACTTTTGCTTTGACTGAGTGAGCTAGGATGCTATGGGGGGTGGTCTGAGCATGAATCTTACACTTACGTGTAACAGGATTATTCTGACTATTGCACTGGGAATAAACACAAAGGGCTGGAAAAGGTGGAAGTAAGAACAGCACCAATGAGGAGGCTTGTCAGAGTGATAGCAGGAGAGGTAGTAAGAAGGTGATAAGTCTTGGTTATATTTTTGAAGCAGAGATCAGAGTATTTGCTGACCTATTGAATATGAAATGTGAGAAAAGAATAACTCCAGATTTTTGGTCTATCAGTTCAGGGATGGAGTTGCCATTAACTGAATAGGTTTGGTAGGTAAGAAATCAGGAGTTTTGTTCTGGACATGCTAGGTTGAAAGTGCTCATTAGACGTCTAGTGGAAATCAACAGTAGGCAGTTGGATATAAATGACTGGGGTTTTGAGGAGAGGTCTGGACGGAAGTTATACATTTGTGAGTCTTTAGTCATGTAAAGCCATGAGACACTGATTGAGATCCTCAAAGATTTGAGTATTAATAGGAGAGAAGAGATCTAAGTAAGGACTGAGTCTTGGGACATTTGAAACTTAAGAGATCTGGATGATGAGGTGGAATGAGCAAAGGCGAAAGAGAAGGGACAGCCAATAAGGTAGGAGAAACCCCGAGAGACTGTGGTGTCCTGAATGCCAAGTAAAACCGTGATTTTCATTCACTCATTGGGTGTTTGTAGGAATTGTAAACTTGGAATTTATTCATTCCTCCAACAAATAATTATGAGTAGTTATTTTGGCCAGGCACTGTGCTGGGCACTGGAGATACAGAAAAAATAAGACTTGATCCCTGGTCCTCAGTCAATGAGAAAAAACGAAAATCAACAGTTACAGTGCATGTAAAAAGTCCTGTGCTAGAAAAATACATAGACTGCTTTCAGAGGTTAGAGGAGGGAAATCTAAATAATATGGGGTGGACCTGAGGCCTTGACTCAAGAGAAAATATCAGCCCTAAATGAACAGAGTGGAAACAAGAAGTTTCTAAACTAAGCACCCCCACTCCCACTATCTTTCTCTCATTTGTTTCTCATTTGAGTATATGTTACTCTACTGGGATTATTTTCTTTTATTTCATTTGTGATGGTTTTCTTCTCCAAAATTTAATGTTTGACTTTTATTTTGATTATTCTGTTCAAACTTCTGACACAATTTATTTTTTATTTTATAACTATGACACATTCTTTATTTTCACCAAGTTTTATACCTAAAAATTATTTTCATGTTCTCTTTTCAAACTTGCTTTTGTGAATTAGTTCTTCCTCAGAAGCTCCCTTTTAATGTACTCCATTTCAATGGCACAAATAAAAGATAATTCTAAGGTTAAAACTTTTAGGTAATCCCAAGAAATATGAATATATTAAGGAACCAAATTATAAAAGTTTGGAAATAAAAGCAATGCCAGTGGAGAAAATATCAAATATAACAGTGTTCCCTTGTTATATTTATTTTCTTAAAATCAGCCAGAATCCACTTGCTAAATCTGTAGTGCAGATAAATGAATCAGTTCTATATTTGGTGACTGTCTCACTCAATCCTAAATTGCTCTGTGATTTTGTTTGTTTTTGCTTTTTAAAATATACACTTTGCAAAGAAACCTCCCACAAATAGGTGGCATTTGTATTCTAGAAAAAACAAATACAACTTGACCCAGGAAACAGTACGCTGTCTTTGAATTTCCACATTTTAATAGAACCTGCCAGGACATTATCTAATATATGGCTGTTGCTGCTACTGTTTTTCTTATCAGTCTGGTATGCATTAACATATTTTGCAACAAGAATAAAAAAGGATGCAGTAAATACTGTTTTATCAGCTCCTTCTACTAATAACTAACTTATTCACAATCCTTTTCTAAACAATGTTATTCTCAACAGGGAGCTGGAAAAGTATGACCTAACATTTCGAATTAAAAATAAAACAAGCTATTTGAATATGATCTAGGGTGATGCAATTGAGATTGAAGAGATCTTCTACTCAACTGTAAAAAAGAATAGAGCACTCTAAAAAGCCTAAAGTTACTGTATGACCAACTTTGCTTATATATTGAAATTTTTGTCAAAAATAGATAATAACTTTTTTGTGAAGTTATCTGTGTTTTATCAGTATTAAAGAAAAATAATGGCATTACAGAGAGTTACAACACTGGAATTTAGAAATGACTGGGATAACTAAAGAAGATAAATGCAGCTGAGAGTGGCAGTCCATAGGGGTATAAATTAGGTTAGTAAATCAAAGCCACTGCACTAGTGTTCTTTAAGCAATGCAACCATAAAAATATAAATGTACTCACTATAACATTTTACAGGGAACAACAAAATAGTAATGGTTAGCCAATCAAACTGTTTCTTCGATTTGTTTCTGTTTGTTTAACAGAAACATTTTACTGCTTGGAAAAGGCAGTTGATTTATTGTAAAATTATTGAATAAATTGAGGAGTAGATTTTAAGCAACCTCCTTCCACACACTAACATGTTGCTCCAGGTTAATTTACCAACATCCATATAAACTAAGTGTTTGGAGATGCTTTGGGGTGACAAATCATCTCTGGCCTTTGACAGGAGAGATTCCAATTCATTTTGCTTTTCCTGTGGGGAAAGCTGGTCACAAAAAGACTTAACCATATTACCTTTTTATATTGTATTATTATCATTACTGAATGTAATATACTGTTTCGCAGTTTACGGACTGTTATAAAACATTAATAGTTCAAGGTAGAATTCACTAGTAGAACAGGCAAGCTTGACATGAGTTTAGATCAGTTTGTGTCCCCAGAATATAACTCTTCTGTATTAGTGAGGCCTCCTTTGGTTGCATATAATGAAGATAATTCTAGGTCATTTAATTCAAAGAAAAATTGATTAGAATCAGGACTTATCTGAGCTGTACATGCAGTACAAATATGAATATGTCTGTTTTATTTTCTAATTAAGCTTTCAGTCCACCTGCTTTTCACATTAATAGGAAATCCAGTCTCTCTTTGAAAGAGTTCTCTACTTCATGAATTGGGCTTCCTCCATCCAAAGGGGTCAGACCTGTTTCCAAATCCACCACCATCTATCATAGAGGTCCTAGTTATGTTAAACCTGAAAAGGGAAGAGACTGTAATCAACCTCTGTCTCATGGGGTGCCTTGCCCCTCAGCCTGCTTCTAGATAGCACTTACCTCTGCATATTAGGATATTAGGAGACAGCCTCTAGGAGGGCAGCATTAATTGGACCACAGGATGCTCTGTCCCCTTCTGTAGGGCCTTGCATGTCTTATCAATTTTATATTTTCATAACTTAGAAGCAGTACTCAAGTGTTGTGAAAAAAAAATCAGAAAAAAACTGCTCCTGAGTGACTTTCTGTGTCTGTTAGACAAAGGAGTGGTGACTGGCAGTTTTTCTTATTTAAAAACAGAAAAGTGTATGTGTTTGCACGCATGTGCATGTGTGTGTGTATGTCTGTTTGTTTCTCCAGGTACCCCTCTACCAATGAATGCAAGGTTGGCCTATGAGATCCAGAGTCAGAGATGCAGCCAGGCCCCGGGTATGGCCTGGAACTAGGCACTAGGATGACATCAGACTCTTCACATTTTCCCCACACTCTGCAGTGCAGGCTTTTTTGTTTGCTCTTTCTATTCATTCTGTGAAACATGGTAACTGCCGTCTGGTTTTCAATGTTTCTGGTTCACCTATCCCCCCAAAAAATTCTGTCTTGGTCCTAATGTTACATTTCTATGTGAGGGGCAGTGATTAGCCTGCCTCAGGACAGTTGCCTATCTGAGTTCCGATCAATTTTGTTCAAGCAGTCAAGAACACATTACGTAAAATTTTTCCCTGTTGTTTGCAACTTTTAATTAAGGGGCAGATTCCAATTCATAGAGCTGTTATGTTCAGTTGTACAGGTTGTGCACTACGCCAGAACGTCACATCAGAACACGATTCACATCGCAGATATCTTCTTCATACTGTAACATGTCAGTATTTTTACTATACCTTTTGACTTCAAAGGTGAACTATTTAAATATTTATGTTGACAATTTTCTGAGAGTGAGGGAGTCTTATTCTAGAAAAATGAACATATTATGGGAATTTTCTGACTAATGGTGCTAAATTATGTCATCTAAGACACATATTTTACATATATATGTATATATGTGTGTGTGTATATATATATACACACACACATGAAATTCCATGCCACATTAACTTATGAAAGAGGGGGCAAGTTTGATGATTCAGAAACCTTGATCTGATCATATCTAAAATTCACTTTGCCGCTAGATAAGATGCTGTTTATATGGCTGATATACTTAGTGATTAGTAAACATTTATGGTTTTAATTTCATATTAATATTAATACATGGATAAATTAGACATTCTAAAATTTAGTTCATCTGCCATTTGTTTACTGTGGTGAATGGTATTTCTGAATTATTAAGTGTACAAATATTTTATGATATGAATCACTTTGAAAAAACAATATATGTCATTGCTAATCTCCAAAGTACTGCATACATATAAATTACAGATTATCATGTAATCACAAATTAAATAACTATTGTTTATTGTTACAAAAAATTGCCAATTGTTAATACAAAAAATTAATTTCTAATAAAATTTAGCAAGATATTACATGAATCTATTCAAATTTGTTTTAAATTATAAAGAGCTAAACAAGTTTAAGATATCAAAAAAGGTTTTCTTCAATTGGTTGCTGTCAGAAAACAATTTTAAAAGAAAATACAACTATTGTATTCATCGAATAACATTTCAGAGAAAATAGATTAAAAGTTAGAAAAATTTAGAAGTACTTTGGAAGTCCAAGCATAGGTAGAATGTAATCACAGTTAGAGTTCAGATGAAACATGGGTAAATTAACTGTAAATCTACATGAAAACCACTATTAAAGAATTAAAAAAGAAAATCACAAAGGACTTATATCAAACATGTTGTCTGCTGATCTAAGTACATAGCCTGGATAAGTAAAAAAAATTTAGTTTTTCAAATGACAATACTAATATAAAATTTTCAGAAATTTATTTAACATAAGTTATTCAAAATAATGAATAATTATTAAAACATTATATACTGGTCAGTTTATTTTCTCCAGTGCTTCTGCACTTTTTTATTTTGTAAACTCTTGAGGGATTAAAAATCAACTGAAGATGGAAAGTGAGTGTACACATGGAAGCATTTATAGCAATTTAGCAAAAAGAACAAAGCGAAACACTCATTAACAGTAGTATTGTATATAAACTAAAATATTTTATAGATGTAATTATAAATGTTAAAATCAAAAATTATACATTTAGTGATAAAAATATTCATATACTGTTTTTGAACTTATAATACATGATTCAGTTTTTGGCAAGTTGAAGTCTACCATCCAGAAAGTCATCCAGGAAGCTTTATGTGTTTGAGAGTGGACATTTAGAAGAAAACCAAAGCCAAATTTGAGAGCATTGTGGCAGAACTTGTATGCGAAATACAAACATTGACAATAAGTAATATTGCAATACTGCACATTATTTAGGGAATGAAATGCAAAACCAAATCCTGAGGAAGTATTATGTATATATTGGTTGGTTTATAAAACTATATATAAATAATAAATCTAGACCAAAAAAATTTTTGAAGCCTGGAATCCTAAGGTATCTGAATTGGAAAACATGGAAAACATAATGATTGCTACAAAAGATTCTTGAAAAATATTCTAAGGCATTCTAAATTTCTTGTTATATATATTCTTTAAACTTGGTAGCAAAAAATGAAGCATAAAACTCTTTTACTATCACTTAGTTTTTTCTTTTCTGACATTATTGAAAGGCTATATGATTACTACTCATTGGCTTCAATGAAATATTGAATTGTTTTGAAAACATATTTACTAAATGCAAATTTGAACCATTACAGAATACACAATGGGAAAGTCCAGTCATTGCCATTATGCCATTAAAACCCAATTAGATGCAGTGTGTGCTTATATAGAAACTGTTGGTGCTATTAATAAAGATGTAAATACAGAATACAAGCCAAAAATATTTCAAAGCTGTATTTATTGAAGTGTATTTTCTAAGTTCTAATGTGCCTCAATGTTTTAAGTGAAATGATGTGTTAGTCAAAATTCTCTACACATAATGTCCTTGAAAGCAGCAAAGCAATTCAGAATTTTAAAAAAGGATAGATGTGATAATATTTATGAAGCCTATATCATTGATGCCAAAAAACTTGTATTTTTACAATGATGTGAATTTCTCCAAACAGAAAATATGAGAAAAGGGAAGACATTTTGATATCAAACCCCATTATTTACAATTTAAAACTAAATTTTAAAATAATTTTTTGTACGCAACAATATCTTAAACAAGTGTACGATCATTAAAAAGTGTGGTCTTTTTAATATCCTTGATGGCATTTAATTTAAGAATTATGATTAAACTTGACTAATAAAACATAATGACTTGGAGACTGAACAAGTGCTCTGCCGTGGTTTCTGTCTGAGAGGACAGAGAAAATCTGATTTAAATCAGAGAGGGCCCGTCTGCAGGAAGACGTGTTTGGATGAACTGTTAAAGAATAACTCTGAGGCAATTACTTTAAAACACTGAGGGTTTATTTATGCAGAAGAAAATACAAAGACAAGGGCAGAACTCACAGGAGCAAAAGCCAGAACTTTTCACAAGGAAAAATGATTGGTTGGTTAAATGAAATCTTGACGCGTGAGTTGAGAATTGGTTGGTTTTAGTGGAGCTTGATGAAGCCCAATTATTGAACCCCAAATCTCTTTGCATGTTTTGCGAGAAGAATGCCATGAAAGAAGACCTTTAAAGGAAATATTTTTTACTGTACATAAAGAGCACAAGTCAGCATCGAAGCAGTCCTAAAGAATTTTGTTCCCTATGAAAGTAAGAGTTATAACTATTTTATCATATATCTTTTAATTCTGAGTCCCTAATCATTGTGACTAAAATTTTCATTATGTGTGATTTTATGTTTACTATTTTGGTTTGTAAAATTTACAAAAATGGTTTTATATTTATTTTACTTCTTATAGATATATTAAACATATACTAACTTTAAAAATTCTTAAGTTTGAGAAAGCCTTCTCCAATTCACATTTAAAGCATTGTTTGGGCCTGATGCTACATCCTCCATAGAAAACAGACTGCATATTTAAAATAGCCAGACTTACACTCAGAGAGTAAAATGGTGTTGGCCAGGGGCTGGGAAAGTGGGAAATGGGAAGTAGCTGTTCAATGGGAGTTTCAGTGATGTCTTAATGGAATAAAGGATAAAAATCAAACAATTATCTCAATAGATGCAAAAAATGCATTTGGCAAAACTCAACACTCTTTCAATATAGACAAGTTACATATAGAAGGAACTTATTTCAACATAATAAAGACTATAGTAAAAATCCCACAGTTAACATGGTAGTGAAAATCTAAATCGGAAAAGATTTAGAACAAGACCCGGAACAAGGCAAGGATGTTCACTCTTGACACTACTGTTAAATATTGTACTGCAAGTCCTAGTTAGAGCAATTAAGAAAGAAGAAATAAGCGGCATCTAAATAAAAACGGAAGTATAAAATTATCTCTGTTTGCAGATGACATGATCTTGTATATAGAAAACCCTAAATATTTCACAAAAATATGGTAAGAAATAATACATTCAGTAAAGTTGCAGGATACAAAATCAACATACAAAAATCAGTTGCATTTTTAGACACAGCACCCTATCCAAAAAGGTAATTAATAAACTTTGCCTTTTACAATAGCATCAAAAAGAATAAAAATCTTAGGAATAAGCTTACTCAGTGAGGTTCACTGAAAACTTGTACATTGAAAGCTATACAGTACTGATGAAAGAAATTAAAGCAGACACAAATAAATGGAAATAAATTAATGTTCATAGGTTAGAAGAATTAATGTTGTTAAAATGTTTATATTATCCAGCATGATTTACAGATTCAGTGCAATCCCTATTAAAAGTTGAATGGCATTTTAAAAATCTTTTTTATTAATTTTAAAATTAATTAAAATTAAAATTAAGTAATTAAAATTAATTTTAATTTTAATTTGAAGTTCCGGAGTTTATGTGAAGGATGTGCAGGTTTGTTACATAGGTAAACATGTGCCGTGGCGGTTTACTGAATCTATCAACCTATCACCTAGGTATCAAGCCCAGCATGCATTAGCTATTTTTCCCAATGCTCTCCCTCTCCCCACCCCACTATCCAAGAGGCCCCAGTGTGTGTTGTTCCCTTCCCTGTGCCCTCTACATGTTCTCATTTTTCAGCTCCCACTTGTAAGTGAGAACATATGGTGTTTGGTTTTCTGTTCCTGCATTAGCTTGCTGAGGACAATTGCTTCCAGTTCCATCCATGTGCCTGCAAAGGACATGATCTCATTCCTTTTTATGGCTGCATAGTATTCCATGGTGTATATGTACATTTTCTTTTTTCAGTCTATCACTGATGGGTATTTGGGTTGATTCCATGTCTTTGCTATTGTGAATAGTGTGCTGCAATGGAACACACATGTGCATATATCTTTGTAGTAGAATGATTTCTATTCCTTAGGGTATATACCCAGTAATGAGATTGCTGGGTCAAATGGTACTTCTGGTTCTAGATATTTGAGGAATTGCCACACCGTCTTCCACAATGGCTGTGGAATGGTTACATTCCCACCGACCAACAATGTAAAAGCATTCCTATTTCTACTCAACCTTGCCAGCATCTGCTGTTTCTTGAGTTTTTAATAATCGTCATTCTGACTGACGTGAGATGGTATCTCATTGTGGTTTTGATTTGCATTTCTCTAATGTTCAGTGATGTTGAGCTTCTTTTCATGTTTGTTGGCCACATGAATATCTTCTTTTGAGAAGTGTCTCTTCATATCTTTTGCCCACTTTTTAATGAGGTTACATGTTTTTATCTTGTAAATTTGTTTAAGTTCCTTGTAGATTCTGGATATTAGACCTTTGTCAGATAGGTAGGTTGCAAAAATTTTCTTCTGTTCTGTAGGTTGCTTGTTCATTCTGATGATAGTTTCTTTTGCTGTGAAGAAGCTCTTCAGTTTAATTAGATCCCATTTGTCAATTTTTATTTTTGTTGCAATTGCTTTTGGCAATTTATCATGAAATCTTTGTGCCTATGTCCTGAATGGTATCACCTAGATTTTCTTCTAGAGTTTTTATAGCTTTGAGTTTTACATTTAAGTCTTTAATCCATCTTGAGTTAATTTTTGTATAAGGTGTAAGGAAGGGGTCCAGTTTTAATTTTCAGCATATGGCTAGCCAGTTCTCCCAGCAGCATTTATTATATGGGAATCTAAAATTTATGTAGAACCTTAGAAGACCCTGAATCACCACAGCAATTTTGAGCAAGAAGAAACCTGGAGGCCAGAAATCCATGTCTCAAGCTTATAATTGTAGCAATTTTTGAGGCAGAGATGGTATAATTGCTTGAGTCCGGGAGTTCACAACCAGCCTGGGCAAATCAGTGAGGTCCTGTCTCTACAAAATTAAACATAAAAAATATGCTGGGTGTGGTGGTATACACCTATAGTCCCAGTTGAGGTGGGAGGATCACTTGAGCTCAGGAGTGGAGGCTGCAGTGAGCTAAGATCATGCTACTGTACTCCAGCCTGAGTGACAGAGCAGGACTCTGTTTCTAAAAGAAAAAAATCTGGAGACAGTATGTTTTCTTACATAAAAGTATGTTACAAAGCTACACTAATCAAAACAGTATGTGATATGGTTTGGTTGTGTCCCGACCCAAATCTCATCTTGATTTGTTCCCATAATCCCCACACGTCATGGGAGATACCTTGTGGGAAGTAACTTAATCATGGGTGCAGTTACCCTCATGCTGTTCTCATGATAGTGAGTGAGTTATCATGAGATCTGATGGTTTTATGAGGGGCATTCCCCCTGCTTCTTCTGCACTTCTCTTTGCTGCCACCATATGAAGAAGGATATATTTGCATCCCCTTCTGCTATGATTTTAAGTTTGCTGAGGCCTGCCAGCCCTGCAGAACTGTGAGTCAATTAAACATCTTTCCTTTATAAATTATGGAGTGTTGGGTATTTCTTCACAGCAGCATGGGAACGGACTAATACAGTGAACTGCTACCACAGAGAGTGGGGCACTGCTGTAACACTACCCAAAAATGTGGAAGGGACTTTGGAACTGGGTAACAGGCAGAGGTTGGAACAATTTGGAGAGCTCAGAAGAATACAGGAAAATGTGGGAAAGTTTGGAACTTCCTAGATACCCGTTGAATGGCTTTGACCAAAATGCTGATAGTGATAAGAACAATAAAGTTCAGGTTGAGGTGATATCAGATGGAGATGAGGAACTTGTTGGGAACTGGAATAAAGGTGATTCTTGCTATGCTTTAGCAAAGAGGGGCAGCATTTTGCCCTGCTCTAGAGATCTGTGAAACTTTGAACTTGAGAGAGATGATTTAGCATATCTGGTGGAAGAAATTTCTAAGCGGCAAAGCATTCAAGAGGGAGAAAAGCATGAAAGTTTGGAAAATTTGCAGCCTGATGATGTGATAGAAAAGAAAACCTGATTTTTTGGGAAGAAATTCAAGCCAACTACAAAAATTTGCATAAGTAACAAGGAGCCAAATGCCAATCATCAAGACAATGGGAAAAATGTCCCCAGGGTATGTCAGACACCTTCATGACAGCCCCTCCCACCACAGACCCAGAGGCCTAGGAGAGAAAAATGGTTCTATGGTCTGGGCCCAGGTCTCCCTGCTCTGTGCAGCCTTGGGACATTGTGCCTTGTGTCCCTGCTATGGCTAAAAGGGGTCAACGTACATCTCAGGCTGTTGCTTCAGAGGGTACAAAGCACAAGCCTGAGTGGCTTACATGTAGTGTTGAGCCTGTGGGTGCACAGAAGTCAAGAACTGAGGTTTGGGAACTTCTGCCTGGATTTCAGAGGATGTATGGAAATGCCTGGATGTCCGGGCAGAAGTTGCTGCAGGGGGCAGAGTCCTGATGGAGAACCTCTGCTAGGGTAGCATGAAAGGGAAATGTGGGGTCAGAGCCCCCACACAAAGACCCCACTGGGGGACTGCCTAGCAGAGCTGTGAGAAGAGGGCCACTGTCCTCCAGACCACAGAATGGTAGATCCACTGACTGCTTGTACCATGCACCTGGAAAAGTTGAAAACATTAAACACTAGCTTGTGAAAGCAGCCAGGAGCAGGGCTATACCCTGCAAAGCCACAGGAGCAGAGCTGCCCAAGGCCGGGGGAGCCCACCTCTTGCATCAGTGTGCCCTGCATATGAGACACAGAATCAAAGGAGATCACTTTGGAACTTTAAAATTTAATGACTGCCCTATTAAATTTTAGACGTGTATGGGCACTGTAGTCTCATTGTTTTGGTCAATTTCTCTCATTTGGAACAAGTATGTTTACCCAATGCCTGTACCCCCTTTGTATCCAGGAAGAAACTAACTTGATTTTGATTTCACAGGCTCATAGGCAGAAGGGACTTGCCTTGACTCGGACAAGACTTTGGACTTGGACTTTGAGTTAATACTGAAATGAGTTAGGACTTTGGAGGACTGTTGGAAGGGCATAATTGTGTTGTGAAATGTAAGGATAACAAGATTTGGGAGGGGCTGGGTCAATGATATGGTTTGGCTCTGTCCCCACCCAAATCTCATCCCGAATTATAGTTCCCATAATCCCCACATGTTGTGGGAGAGACCTGGTTGGAGGTAATTTAAACATGGGTGAGTTTACCCTCATGCTGTTCTCGTGATAGGAAGTTATTGTGAGATCTGATGGTTTTATAAGGGGTTTTTCTCCCCCTTCACTCTGCCCTTCTTCTTTCTGCTGCCACGTGAAGAAGGATGTGTTTTCTTCCCCTTCTGCCATGATTGTACGTTTTCTGAGGCCTCCCCAGTCCTGCAGAACTACGAGTTAATTAAACTCCTTTACAAATTACCCAGTCTTCGGTATTTCTTCAAAGCAGCATGAGAATGGATTAATACAGTATGGTACTAGCATAAAAACAGACCAATAAAACAGAATAAAGATTCCAGGAATAAATCCATTTATATATGATCAAACCTTGTACATTGTTGGTGGGTATGTAAGTTTGTGCAGCTCTTATGGAGGGCTGTATGGAATTTCCTCAAAAAATTAAAAATGAAACTACAGTATGATCCAGGCATCCCATTTTTAGGTATCTATCCAAAGGCATCAAAATCAGAATCTCAAAGAGATATCTGCACCTCCATGTTCACCTTCATGCGTTGTCTGTATGCATCTGTACCTTCTGCAGTATTATTCACAATAGTGAAAGCACAGTAGCAACCGAAATATTCATCAATGGATGAAATGATAAAGAACACACGGTATATACATACAATGAAATATTCAGTCTTAAGAAAAGGGAAATCCTGCCATTTGCTACAACGTGATGCACCTGGAAGATGTATACTAAGTAAAATAAGCCAGATACAGAAGGACAAATACCACATGATACCACTTATATCAGGAATCAAAAATAGACAAACTCATAGCAGCAGAGAGTAGGATGGTGATTACCCAGGCTTGAGAGAAGATGAAATGGGGAGATTAGTCAAAGTGTGCAAGATTTCAGTTATGCAAGTCCTAGAGATCAGCCCAGCATAGTGCCTACAGTTAACAATACTGTATTGTATACGTAAAAATTTGCTAAGAGGGTAGATCTTAAGTGTAAACACACATGAATAATAATAATAACTAGCAAAAAGGGTGACAGG
This sequence comes from Macaca thibetana thibetana, assembly GCF_024542745.1. Classification (NCBI taxonomy): domain Eukaryota; kingdom Metazoa; phylum Chordata; class Mammalia; order Primates; family Cercopithecidae; genus Macaca; species Macaca thibetana. The sequence continues at coordinate 55,100,171 of NC_065588.1, forward strand.
AAAATTTTGGAGGTTAGGGATATATTTATGGCATAGATTGTTGGGATAATGTCATGGGTGTATACTTATCTCCTAACTCATCAAGTTGTGTATATTAACTATGTACAACTTTCTGAATGTTAATCATGCCTAAAGTGGTTTAAGAAAAAGAAGCTTATAAGAGCAAGTTTACATGAAAACATTTTAACTCTTAAATTTTATTTCGCTTAAAAAAGTGCATTAAACAATGAGTCTCAACAGCATTTTAAACATCCTAACATGAATACTAATAGATATTATGAAATTAATTTCCAATTGCTTTTAACCCTAAGACCCTACTGTTGCCTTAATTACTGTGGTTGTCATAAAGATGAGAAGAGAAAAAAAATGCCAAAGGCCCATGGTTTGTCATAGAGAGGTGTCTTGGTCTCTTTCATGTGTGTGTTCTATTAGGCTTATTGCCTACCAAGCTCATTCGAATGTCTCTTCACAGTGCTTTGAGTTGTGTTGGAATTATTTTCTCTACCTTTTCTGTTAAAGAAAAACAAAACAAAAACATAAATGATTTTGGTCAAAGTCTGATTGCATATTTTCCTAATATTGTAGCAAATTATCTAACAAGTAACAGCTGTGTGCCTAGCACAGGGCAGGTACTCAATAAATATTTGTTGCATAAATTCAACAATAAAATTTTATGCATGGAGAAAGATCAGTATTTACTGTGACATCCTTAAGTTTCAAAGGTTAGACCAAGAACATTGTTGCCTGAAACAAAAAATATTTGTTTCATGTTTGTAAATATTTTGATACTTTCCTGCTTTGTTGGAAGATGCAATTGACTCCTTGAGATTAACTTGCCTCCTGTCCAAAAGATAAAACCTAGTGTCTGAAAGTGTCAGTTACTCAATGTCGTTTACTTCTTCAATCAAACATTTTGTGACATTAAAAACTTTTTTTCATCTGTGAGAATAAAATCTGAAAAATCAGGTGGAATGAAAAGTCATTCCAAAGTTTTAATGAGACATATCAAGGGTGAATTATTTCATTTCTTCTACTCACTTTTATTCCTGTTAACATGCAAGTAATTGTCATGCGCGTCCGTGTGAAGAGACCACCAAACAGGCTTTGTGTGAGCAATAAAGCTTTTTAATCACCTGGGTGCAGGTGGGCTGAGTCCGAAAAGAGAGTCAGCAAAGGGAGATAAGTGTGGGTTTGTTTTATAGGATTAGGGTAGGGAAAGGAAAATTCCAGTCAAAGGGGGGTTGTTTTCTGGAGGGCAGGAGTGGGGGTCACAAGGTGCTCAGTGGGGGAGCTTTTTGAGCCAGGATGAGCCAGGTACAAGATAATGTCATCGCTTAAGGCAAGGACCGGCCATTTTCAATTCTTTTGTGGTGGAATGTCATCAGTTAAAGCAGGGCAGGGCATTTGCACTTCTTTTGTGATTCTTCAGTTACTTCAGGCCATCTGGGCATATACCGTGCAAGTCACAGGGGATGTGATGCCTTGGCTTGGGCTCAGAGGCCTGACATTCCTGCCTTCTTATATTAACAGGAAAAATAAAACAAAATAGTGTTGAAGTGTTGGGGTAGCGAAAATTTTTGGGGGGTGGTATGGAGAGGGGGCGATGTTTCTCAGGGCTGCTTCAAGTGGGATTAGGGGTGGCGTGGGCACCTAGAGTGGGAGAGATTAAGCTGAAGGGAGGTCTTGTGGTAAGAGCTCCACAAGACCTTGTGGAGTGATGGCCTGAATGCAGTTTTGTATGAATTGAAAAACTAAACGGAAGACACAAGGTCTGTATAAGAGAAGGAGAAAAAACAGGTATTAAAGGACTAAGAATTGGGAGGACCTAGGACATCTAATTAGAGAGAGCCCAGGGGGGTTCAGCATAATTATTTGCTTGGTTGGCAAGTTTTTGGGCTCTATCCTTGAGTTTTTTTATGTTGTCATATACCAGGCCAGATTGATTTAGGTTAAAAACACACTCTTCATTTAAGAATATAGAGAGTTCTCCTTTTTCAGCAGTGAGGAAGTCAAGGCCTCAGTGGTTTTGAAGGACAACTGCAGCTAAAGAGTCAACTTGGGCCTGGAGGACTGATAAAGTTTGTGATATGTCTGTGATGCTAGCAGAGAAGTCATTAGACAGGCTACAGAAGGTCATGACAGAGGTTGAAATGCCTGCTATTCCAGTACCGAGAGCAATAGTGGAGGCAGAAAGTTCTAAACCAACCAGCAAGGGAATTAGTGGAATAACTCTTTTTTGTCATGTCAGTGTCATGAGGGGAACAGGGAGCTAGCTCTTCAGTCCCATTTGAAAGCTGAATTTGGGGAGTAAGAAAAAATAGTGTGCATGTGCCTGTCCAATTAACAGGTAGACACATGTAGGTAGAGGATCCACAGAGGAAGAAGAGACCTTGTGTGAGGCAAAACTGGCCAAACCGAGGAATTACGTCTGACAGATGGGAAGAAATGACTGCAGTGGCCTTCTCAGACCCTGTGGGAAAGGCCTCTACTTATCCAGTGAAAGTGTCTATCTAGACCAAGAGGTATTTTAGTTTCCTGACTGGAGGTATGTGAGTACAGTCAATTTGCCCATCCTGGGTGGGGGCAAAACCTCCAACCTGATGTGTAGGGAAGGGAGGGGACCTGAGAAATTCCTGAGGAGTAGTAGAATAGCAGATGGAGCACTGAGAAGTGATCTCCTTGAGGATAGATTTCCATGATGGAAAGGAAATGAGAGGCTCTAAGAGGCAGGCTAGCAGCTTGTAACCTACATGGAAGAGGTTATGAAATGACGACAGACTAGAATGGGCCTGTGAGACTGGAAGGAGATATTTTCCTTGGTCTAAGAACCATTTGCGTTGTGTGGGAAGACATTGATAGGTGGAAGTTTCAGCGGGGCAGTAGGTGGGAGTGACCGATGTGAAGGAGAAAAATTGCCATGAGGGATAGAAGTTGAAATGCTAGCTGCTTTTTTAGCTAACTTATCAGCATAAGCATTGTCCTGAGCGATGGTTGGGGGAAGAAAATAGATTTTGGAAATCATGAACTGTAGAGAGTTGAGCATAGTTTGTGACTTTTAGGGCCTCTAACAGTATTAAAGTAGTGGCAGGTGCTGCGCGCAGACATGAGGGCTAGGCTAAAACAGTAAGGTCAAGTTGTTTGAACAGAAAGGCTACAGGACGCAGTTCCGGCTCTTGTGTAAGAATTCTGTCCTCACCATGCCTAGGAAGGAAAGGAGCTTTTGTTTTGTAGAAGGGATTGGGGTTTGGGAGATTAGCTGGACGTGACCAGCAGGGAGAGCATGTGTGTTTTTATACGAGAATTATGCTGAGATAGGTAACAGATGAGGAAGAAATTTGGGTTTGACTGAAGTAATGGGGGCTGTCTGTGAAGCCTTGTGGCAGTAGAGCCTAGGTAATTTGCTGAGCCTGATGGGTGTCAGGGTCAGTCCAAGTGAAAGCAAAGAGAGGCTAGGATGAAGGGTATAAAGGAATAGCAAAGAAAGTACGTTTGAGATCCAGAACAGAATAATGGGTTGTGAATTATTGAGGATAGGAGAGTATATGGGTTTGGCACTACGGGGTGGATAGGCAAGACAATTTGGTTGATAAGGTGCAGATCTTGAACTAACTTGTAAGCCTTGTCTGGTTTTAGGACAGGTAAAATTGGGGAATTGTAAGGGGAGTTTACAGGCTTTAAAAGGCCATGCTATAACAGGTGAGTGATAACAGGCTTTAATCCTTTTAAAGCATGCTGCGGGATAGGATATTGGTGTTGAGTGGAGTAAGGGTGATTAGGTTTTAATGAGATAGTAAGGGGTGCATGATCAGTTGCCAAGGAGGGAATAGAGGTATCCTATACTTGTGGGTTAAGGTGGGGGGATACGAGGGGAGGATGTGAAGTAGGCTTTGAACTGGGGGAAAAGGCAGCAATGAGGTGTGGCTGTAGCCTAGGAATAGTCAGGGAAGCAGCTAATTTAGTTAAAATGTCTTGACCTAATAGGGGAGCTGGGCAGGTGGGGATAACTAAAAAAGAATGTTATCCAAATTGGCACCAGAGTTGGGGAGTTTTAAGAGGTTTAGAAACCTGGCCGTCAATACCCACAACAGTTATGGAGGCAAGGGAAATAGGCCTTTGAAAAGAAGGTAATGTGGAGTGAGTTGCCTCCATATTGATTAAGAAGGGGACGGACTTACCCTCCACTGTAAGAGTTACCCAAAGCATCTGTGATGGTCCAGGAGGCTTCCAAGGCGATGGGGCAGTGTCAGTCTTCAGACACTAAGCCGAGAAGGTCTAGGAAGGAGTCAGAGAGCCTTGGGCCACAGCTCCAGGGCCTCTGGGAGTGGCTGCCCGGTGAGTTGAACAGTCCGATTTCCAGTGGGGTCCCGCACAGATGGGACATGGCTTAGGAGGAATTCCGGGCTGCGGGCATTCCTTGGTCCAGTGGTCAGATTTCCAGCACTTGCAGCAAGCTCCTGGGGGAGGAGGTTCTGGAGGAATCCCTGGCAGCTGCGGTTCAGGCGTTTGGAGTTGTGTGCTGGAGATGTGGCTGGGGTTTGTCTCACAGTGGAGGCAAGGAATTGCAACTCAGAAATAAGTCGCTACTTGGCTGCCTAATTGTACACCTTGAAGGCGAGGTTCGTTAAGTCCTGTTGTGGGGTTTGAGGGCCGGAATTTAATTTTTGGAGCTTTATTTAATGTCAGGAGCAGGCTGGGTAATAAAATAAAATGCATATTGAGAATAAGATGGCCTTCTGACCTTTCAGGGTCTAGGGCTGAAAAGTGTCTCAGGGTTGCTGCTAAACAGGCCATGAATTAGGCTAAGTTTTTCATATATGATGAAAAAGAGCCCAAATGCTAACTGATTTGGGAGAGATCAGATAAAGAAACATTAACCTTAACTATGCCTTTAGCTCTAGCCACTTTTTTTATGAGGAAATTGCTGGGCAGTTGGGGGAGGGCTAGTCGCAGAACGAAACTGTAAGCCAGACTAGGTGTGAGGAGGGGAGGTGATAAAAGGATTACAGGGTTGGGGAGCGGAGGCTGAGGAAAAATTGGGACCTAGCTCGGCTTGGCAAGGAGGGAAGAGGTCAGATGGCTCTGTAGAAAAGGAAGACTGGAAAGACTCAGCGACGCTTGGGGTTGGGACTGAGGGGACAGGTGGGAGGGAGAGAAGGAAGATTTGGGACAAGTTGCATTGGGAACAGAGACTAGGGAGGGACCGATGTGTAAAAGAATGCCTGGATGTCAGGCACCTCAGACCATTTGCCCATTTTACAAGAATTATTTAGGTCTTGTAGGATGGAAAAATCGAAAGTGCCGTTTTCTGGCCATTTAGAGCCATTGTCAAGTTTGTATTGGGGCCAAGCGGTGTTGCAGAAGAAGATAAGGTGTTTAGGTTTTAGGTCAGGTGTGAGCTGAAGAGGTTTTAGGTTCTTGAGAACACAGGCTAAGGGAGAAGAAGGAGGACTGGAGGGTGGAAGGTTGCCCATAGTGAAGGAGGCAAGCCCAGAGAAAAGAGAGGGTAGAGACACAGAGGGAAGGAGTTCGGGGGTTCTTGCCCTCCAGAAAAGCAGGCAAGGGGTCAGGGTGTGGAAATAAGGGATTGGGGCACAAAAATAAGAGGTTGGGGTACAAAAATAAGAGGTCGGGGTTCTTGCCCCTCCCCCAGAAAAGCAGAGAAGGGATAGAGACAGGGAGAGAAGGGGTTGGGGTGCTTGCCCCTCCCCCAGAAAAGTGGGGCTTGCTGCTAAGGGTGAAGGACCAAGATAGGTGTCCCCACAGCGTGGTCAGACACCTCTGAAATGTGGGTGAGTAATCAGAGAGGTGTCCCTGCAATGATTAAACACCAAAGGAAGGCTGCCTTCCCCAGTCCGTGACCGGCACCGGCGTTTTGGCTCCACGGATAAAACGTGTCTCTTTTGTCTCTACCAGAAAATGAAAGGAATTGAAATTAAGAGAAGGGAGAGATTGAAGTGTGGCGCCAACATTGAAAGGAGAAAGACGTTGAGGGATAGTGAGAGAGGTTGGAGAAGAGAGTGAAAAGAGGCCACTTATCTGATTTAAAATTGGTGGAGATGTTCCTTGGGCTGGTCGGTCTGAGGACCAGAGGTTGTAGGTAGATCTTTCTCATGGAGCAAAGAGCAGGAGGACAGGGGATTCATCTCCCAAGGGAGGTCCCCTGATCCGTGTCACAGCACCAAAATGTCATGCGCATCCCTGTGCAGAGACCACCAAACAGGCTTTGTGTGAGCAATAAAGCTTTTTAATCACCTGGGTGCAGGTGGGCTGAGTCTGAAAAGAGAGTCAGCAAAGGGAGATAAGTGTGGGGCTGTTTTGTAGGATTTGGGTAGGTAAAGGAAATTTCCAGTCAAAGAGGGGTTCTCTGGCGGGCAGGAGTGGGAGTCACAAGGTGCTCAGTGGGGGAGCTTTTTGAGCCAGGATGAGCCAGGCACAAGATAGTGTCATTGCTTAAGGCAAGGACAAGCCATTTTCACTTCTTTTGTGGTAGAATGTCATTAGTTAAGGCGGGGCAGGGCATTTGCACTTCTTTTGTGATTCTTCAGTTACTTCAGGCCATCTGGGCGTATATGTGCAAGTCACAGGAGATGTGATGGCTTGGCTTGGACTCAGAAGCCTGACAGTAATTTTGCAGCTATTCTACGTTTTCTTTGATGCAAGTTGGGACTGAGTTTGCATCTGGGGTGGTAGCCCTGGAATGCTGGCATGCATTCTGGCAACAGCTGCGTTAAGCACAGGTGGGTGTGGACAGTTCCAGTTCTACTTCCCTGCTGGGCTATGTCACCTGTGACAAACCCTCCTGTGGGCAAGTCTTCTTTGCTACTTGTCCCTGCAACTGCCCAAACAAAGGGCTGCTGTCCACCTCCCATCCCTCCTCTGCCAGATATGGCTGCTTCAGCCCTTTGCCAACCCAGGGTTTCTTTTAGCCCTAATCATTCAGAGTACATGGAGTTCACAGCTTCTGACTTGACACTAATCGTTGCTGAAACCACCATGTCTACTTCCAATACTTTATTCTTCAAAAGCAAAGTGAGAGAGAAAAAAAGGGAAATGGAAAGGGAGGGAGACAAAAGAAAGGAGGAAGGAGCAGAAAGAGTGAGATATGTCTCTTCACTTTCTAGCTAAAGCAGAGAAACAGCATAAGCCCCATCAAACCTAGTGAAAAACAACAGGAGTGACTCACTAAATCTCAGTGTGCTTAACTTTTGTACAAGGAGAATTCACCATGGGGGAAGGATTACTCAAGGTCTTTGTGATTGCTATGGCCCTAACACAATGGTTCCTACATAGCAATTGTCAAATATTTGTGGATTAGCCAGCAGGCAGGTAGAGCAGCTCTCCTCCAAATTGGCATTCATAAGAATCTAGTTCTATTTGCACTTCTCATGTTTACTAAATACACATTTCAATAGAGTATTGTACTCAGAGCTGATTTTATAGTGTGGTTTTCAGATAATTTTAATCTTTTTTGATTCAGGATACTAAAATGCATACCCAGAAAGCAATGTTGGAAAATATGGGCAATAAATTCGTGAGTATGGAGTGAGAGGAAGGGAAGGTGGGTGCACCTGGAAAATACCATCAGATCTCATTGCAAGAAGTCTAATTCTAGCTGTCAGTGTCATGTTCATGTTCACCCTTCACCAATTTCAATAGCTTAGAAAAATTAAGCCTCTCTAAGTGAGCAGTCTGAAAAAATCACTTTGAAAGGAGATGGCAAAAATTTTTGATAAACTTTTTTTATCATGTGAAAGTTTGTATCTCCTATGTAAATGCTCAAAGGCAGGTGGTAGTTTATCAAAATTGCAAGAGTTAATTTAGATTGTCCAAGAAAACCCGCTTTATCATTTCATTATCTGAAGGAAAGGATAGTGATTTAATTTTTGCTTTTAAGTCATCAGTGTTGACAAAAGCCTTGTAAGATACAGATCTAACCCCTTTTCTTCTTGCTTCCACCCCACACACATATCCCCAGGAAAAATTTGACAGAAGCAGTCTAGAAACTCTATCTAGAAATTCAATTCCAAGGTCTAAAGCATTCCAACTAACTAGAACACACACACACACACACACACACACACACACACACACACACAGAGTCTAAATTAGAGGTCTGCATTTGTATCTAAAGTATTTTGTGTTAGATAGAAAATTGGAAAAATACTGCTGTTTCTACCTCTCTGAAGTTATCAAAAAATTAATTCTTGCAGTTTCCTTGATTACTTGAGAACACTGTCCCTGCCTTAGGGTTCTGTTCTATAGTGACTCATTCATTCATTCATTGCCTTTATCTTTTCCCTCAGTTCTTCCGGAAAGTAGAGACCAAGATAAGAATTTATGTGCAGATATGTTGTTTCGAAAGTGATCTTAGGAAACAGGAAGACCAGGAAGGAGGCAAAGCCAATACAAGAGTGTCTTCTCAGATGGTTTGCCACTGTGGGAAAGTGACTCAATCTCACAGGGTCTTTCTGATGAGCCACATAGGGTGTACCCCAGAATTGTCCACTGGAGAAAGGGATCACTTATTTACCAGTTCCATCTCTCATTGGTCCAGGGCTGTCCTTTTGAGTATTGACTGTCCTGTGCTTTCATATTGCTCATGAATGAATGGAAGACAGAGTTCTGCATCACAGTATTATAGAAGCTCAGAGGCTGATATCAAGAGACACATGATATAACAGAAGCAAGTTGCTGCCAGGTTATACCTGTGCAAAAATGGCTGCCACAGAAATGGCCAGAGTAAATGGTGAGCTTACGGATGTCCAATACATTCATTTAGTATCTTTTGAGAGTGACACTACAAAGAAACTATGGGGAAACTAAACACAAATAGATCATTCCAATAATAAGTAATGTGTTAGGGACATAACAGGGATAAGAGAGGAAACAACCTTCAGCATACAATTGTGTCTGCCATATATGCTCTTGGACGTTGGCTGTAAAATACCAGGTTAATGATGGAAAGGAATTAGAGAGGAACACAAACTAGTGGGAAGGATGTTTGCTGACAGCAAATAGAGTACCCAGTGGAGAAGCCTGGAATAGATCTACAAAGAGGGAAGGTGAGACCACAGCAGCAGGGCTGGGTTTGAATCACTGATGGAAGTCAGGAGAGGAAATTAGAAGCAGCCCACATTCATAGGAGATATTAAAGAAAAACATGGGGAAAAAGGATTTTAAGAGATTCTGCTGTATATGAATTGAAATCACATTTGGTGTTTTCAAGAAACCATGGTAGAGACACAATTTGGGTCTTTTTATTCAATTTTAATTTCACAACTTTTTTTTGAGTGTATTTTTTTTTTGTTATACTTTATGTTCTGCGTTACATGTGCACAACGTGCAGGTTTGTTACATAGGTACCCATGTGCCATGTTGGTTTGCTGCACCGATCAACCCATCATTTACATTAGGTATTTCTCATAAGGCTCTCCCTCTCCCAGTGCCCCTGCCCCGACAGGCCCCTCCCTGTGTCCATGTGTTCTCATTGTTCAACTCCCACTTATTGAGTGAGAACATGCAGTGTTTGGTTTTCTGTTCCTGTGTAAGTTTGCTGAGAATGATGGTTTCCAGCTTCATCCATGTCCCTGCAAAGGACATGAACTCATCCTTTTTTATGGCTGCATAGTATTCCATGGTGTATATGTGCCATATTTTCTTTAGTCAGTCCGTTATTGATGGACATTTGGGTTGGTTCCAAGTCTTTGCTGTTGTGAATAGTGCCAAAATAAACATACATGTGCATGTGTCTTTTTAGTAACATGATTTATAATCCTCTGGGTATATACCCAGTAATGGGATTGCTTGGTCAAATGGTATTTCTAGTTTTAGATTCTAGAGGAATTGCCACACTGTCTTCCACAATGGTTGAACTAATTTACACTCCCACCAACAGTGTAAAAGCATTCCTATTTCTCCACATCCTCTGCAGCATCTGTTTCCTGACTTTTTAATGATTGCCATTCTAATTGGTGTGAGATGGTATCTCACTGTGGTTTTGATTTGCGTTTCTCTAATGACCAGTGATGATGAGAATTTTTTCATATACGTGTTAGCTGCATAAATGTCTTCTTTGGAGAAGTGTCTGTTCATATTCTTTGCCCAGTTTTTAATGGGATTGTTTTTTCTTGTAAATTTGTTTAAGTTCTTTGTAGATTCTGGATATTAGCCCTTTGTCAGATGGATAGATTGCAAAAATTTTCTCCCATTCTGTAGGTTGCCTGTTCACTCTGCTGATAGTTTCTTTAGCTCTGCAGAAGCTCTTTTTGTATTAATTTCTTTTTCCCATTATATTGCTGTAGAAGGAAGAGTCTTAAATTAAGGATAGGAAGAATGGGAGTGAAATAATTAGACTAGATCTTAAGTCACCATTCTCACTATTCTACATTTGTCTCCTTTAAAAGTATTGTATTGACAACTGCAGTAGATGCGTGTTGTCCAAATCCTCCTCTGGAAATGGAGCTTTTATTCCCCCACATGCGTGGATTACTGTCAGAAGGTGGCCCTCAGCTCTCAGCTCCTTCTAGGGACTGGCTTGGCTCAGGGAGCCACCTCACACAGTCACACATCATGGTCACAATGGCCTACATCCAGTGATTAATCAGTGTGAGGTATAAAGTCCCAGGCCCATCACCCAATTAGGAACAATTCTCAAGGGTCATCCAGCTTCCAAACTCTGTAGGACTGGCTGAGTCCTCAGAGGAGATGGCATCACAACTCAACTTCTTCCACTGTTCATAACATCATAATTTGCTATTTATTGTACTAATGCATAAAATACATATTAATTTTCCTTAAAACTATTCTTTGATATTCTGCCTCAGTGTACTAAAATAAATGTTAATTTTTTGTAAAAGAAAGAAAACTTTCTTCCTATCTTCCTTTCTATTTAGAATCATTTCATAGCTGAATGGATCTTCATCTGCTTTCAAAAGGAGGCCCCACTTCAATCAATCTTCCACCTCACTGCCTCCAATGCAGGCCATGCTCACCGCTGCTTTCAAACTCTTGTTCACTCAGTGTCTTTCCTTCTACCCATATTTCATTCTCAGTTTATTGAAATTCTGTTCATTCTTTTTGGCTCACTTCACATTCATCCCCCTTTGTAATTCCTTTTCTAACATCTATTTTCTTTGCTCTTTCTCTTCCCTGAAATTATAAGTAGCCATTTCCTATGGTGTGCAAAAACACTCCCTCAAGGTGTTTTTGGATTTTACTTTCTTATGTGTATATCGGCCTATTCAAATAGATGGCAAAGTCTTGGAGCAGAAGCCAAGGTTGGTTTTTCTTTATACTCACTTTGCACGCACTTGGTATGCCACCATAGTGCTGGGTGGTAATTACCATCTATCATTTATTAAATATTTAGTTTTTGCCAGATACAGTGCTTAGCACTTTCCACATATTAACCCATTTAATTTTTACAAATACCTAGTGAGACATATGCTATTATTATCCTTGTTTGCAGTTGAGATAACTGAGTCTTAGAGAGATCAAGAAATTGTTTAAGATCACAGAGATGGAAATGGCAGAGACTGGTCTATCTCACTGCCAAGCCGTGGTTCTGAATTACTCTACCACATGCTCCCTATGCATTCAACAAGGTGTCACGAATCAACTTATCTAAACCTCAATCACAAAGTATGGGATTTTTTTGTGAGGGTCTAAAGAGTAAGATAAACCTTTAGTCCCATGGGGTATATCATTTATTTTTTCAGTGTTTAGTAGCACCAATGAGAAATCAGCTGTGAATGGCATAATAGCTAATACATGACTTCTCGCAATTGCTTCTTTGTACTAAAGTTGGCATAAAGTCATTCATTTACTCCCCAAATGTAATTTGACATCACTATGTAGAGTTTAGTCATCATGAGGACATCAAAATATTAGTCATATCCCCCAAGAAGCTCACATTATAAATAAAGACACGATGGAGCTCGCAGGCATCTGTTCTCTGCAGAGCTAAGATTTCCTAGGAGAGACATGATGCTGAAATCATGACTCATGCATTTAGAAATCACAAACGTAATTAAATTCATCAGCACTCTTTCACATTTGCTGTTTTTGAGTATCAAACAGAGCTTACCAGAGAAGAAAATACAACAATCTGAAAAGAGAATTCAGAAACACATCATGCTTAAATTATCATACCTCAGTGGATCACATGAGATCATGGGATTTGTGTCACTTCAGCCTATAAAACAGATCTTGCCCAGCTCTAAACATAGTTTAAAGTAGCAATGGCCCGAAAAGATTGAGATCTCCATTTTACCATAAACCATGTGAATTTGGCTCTCTCTACATATTTTATTTTTTAAAAAATTAAATTACTACCAAAAACCAAATAGTCCCTAAAGTGAAATCATGCTCCTGTCATTGTCTAATGAGTAATTTACTGTACTAAATTGTAGTTGGTTTGGAGGAGGGAAAAACAACTAAAAAATTGAAGACAGCTCATGCTGCTTATCAGGTTCAATTTCCATGCAAATATTTTCTTTACCATGGTGTCACAATATTTTTAAATACATATAGATATAAGTAACAACATGCTTTTGGTTTCTTTTTTTTATTTTTATTTTTTATTATACTTTAAGTTCTAGGGTACATGTGCACAACATACAGGTTTGTTACTTATGTACACATGTGCCATGTTGGTATGTTGGACCCATTAACATGTCATTTACATTAGGTACATCTCCTAATGCTATCCATCCTCCCTCCCCTCACCCCATGACAGGCCCTGGTGTGTGATGTTCCCCACCCTGTGTCCAAGTGTTCTCACTGTTCAATTCCCACCTATGAGTGGTAACATGTGGTGTTTGGTTTTCTGTCCTTGCGATAGTTTGCTCAGAATGATGCTTTGCACCTTCATCCATGTTCCTGCAAAGGACATGAACTCATCCTTTTTTATGGCTGCATAGTATTCCATGGTGTATATATGCCACATTTTCTTAATACAGTCTATCATTGAGGGACATTTGGGTTAGTTCCAAGTCTTTGCTATTGTGAATAGTGCCTCAATAAACATATGTGTGCATGTGTCTTTATAGCAGCATGATTTACAATCCTTTGGGTACGCCCAGTAATGGGATGACTGGGTCAAATGGTATTTCTAGTTCTAGATCCTTGAGGAATCACCACACTGTCCTCCACAATGGTTGAACTAGTTTACAGTCCTGCCAACTGTGTAAAAGTGTTCCTATTTCTCCACATCTTCTCCAGCACCTGTTGTTTCCTGACTTCTTAATGATTGCCATTCTAACTGGTGTGAGATGGTATCTCATTGTGGTTTTGATTTGCATTTCTCTGATGGCTAGTGATGATGAGCATTTTTTCCATGTGTCTGTTGGCTGCATAAATGTCTTATTTTGATAAGTGTCTGTTAATATCCTTTGCCTACTTTTTGATGGGGTTGTTTGTTTTTTCCTTGTACATTTGTTTAAGTTCTTTGTAGATTCTGGATATCAGCCCTTTTTCAGATGGGTAGATTGCAAAAATTTTCTCCCATTCTGTAGGTTGCCTGTTCACTCTGATGGTAGTTTCTTTTGCTGTGCAGAAGCTCTTTAGTTTAATTAGATCCCATTTCTCTATTTTGGCTTTTGTTGCTATTGCTTTTGATGTTTTAGTCATGAAGTCCTTGCCCATGCCTATGTCCTGAATGGTATTGCCTAGGTTTTCTTCTAGGGTTTTTATGGTTTTATGTCTAATATTTAAGTCTTTAATCCATCTTGAATTGATTTTTGTATTAGACATAAGGAAGGGATCCACTTTCAGCTTTCTACATATGGCTAGCCAGTTTTCCTAGAACCATTTATTAAATAGGAAATCCTTTCCCCCATTTCTTGTTTTTGTCATGTTTGTCAAAGATCAGATGGTTGTAGATGTGTGGTGTTATTTCTGAAGGCTCTATTCTGTTCCATTTGGTCTATATCTCTGTTTTCATACCAGTACCATGCTGTTTGGTTACTGTAGCCTTGTAGTATATTTTGAAGTCAGGTAGTGTGATGCCTCCAGCTTTGTTCTTTTGGCTTAGGATTGTCTTGGCAGTGCAGACTCTTTTTTGGTTCCATATGAACTTTAAAGCAGTTTTTTCCAATTCTGTGAAGAAATTTATTGGTAGCTTGATGGGGATGGCACTGAATCTATAAGTTACCTTGGGCAGTATGGCCATTTTCATGATACTGATTCTTCCTATCCATGAGCATGGAATGTTCTTCCATTTGTTTCTGTCCTCTTTTATTTTGTTGAGCAGTGGTTTGTAGTTCTCCTTGAAGAGGTCCTTCACATCCCTTGTAAGCTGGATTCCTAGGTGTTTCATTCTCTTTGAAGCAATCAGGAATGGGAGTTCACTCATGATTTGACTTTCTGTTTGTCTGTTATTGGTGTATAGGAATGTTTGTGATTTTTGCACATTGATTTTGTATCCTGAGACTTTGCTGAAGTTGCTTATCAGCTTAAGGGGATTTGGGGCTGAGATGATGGGCTTTTCTAACTATACAATCATGTCACCTGCAAACAGGGACAATTTTACTTCCTTTTCCTAATTGAATACCCTTCATTTCTTTCTTTTCCCTGATTGCCCTGGCCAGAACTTCCAACACTATGTTAAATAGGAGTGGTGAGAGAGGGCATCCCTGTCTTGTGCCAGTTTTCAAAGGGAATGCTTCCAGTTTTTGCCCATTCAGTATGATGTTGGCTGTGGGTTTGCCATAAATAGCTCATTATTTTGAGATACGTCCCATCAACACCTAGTTTATTGAGAGTTTTTAGCATGAAGGGCTGTTGAATTTTGTCAAAGGCCTTTTCTGCATCTGTTGAGATAATCATGTGGTTTTTGTCTTTGGTTCTGTTTATATGATGGATTACGTTTATTGATTTGCATATGTTCAACCAGCCTTGCATCTCAGGAATGAAGCCAACTTGATCATGGTGGATAAGCTTTTTGATGTGCTGCTGGATTCAGTTTGTCAGTATTTTATTGAGGATTTTTGTATTGGTGTTCATCAGGGATATCGGTCTAAAATTCTTTTTTTTGTGTGTGTGTGTGTGTGTGTCTCTGCCAGGCTTTAGTATCAGGATGATGTCAACCTCATAAAATGAATTAGGGAGGAGTCCCTCTTTTTCTATTGATTGGAATAGTTTCAGAAGGAATAGTATCAGCTCCTCTTTGTATCTCTGGTAGAATTCGGCTGTGAATTCGTCTGGTCCTGGACTCTTTTTGGTTGGTAGGCTATTAATTATTGCCTCATTTTCAGAATCTGTTATTGCTCTATTCAGGGATTCAACTTCTTCCTGGTTTAGTCTTGTGAGGGTGTATGTGTACAGGAATTTATCCATTTCTTCTAGATTTTCTAGTTTATCTGTGAAGAGATGTTTACAGTATTTTCTGATGGTAGTTTGTATTTCTGTGGGATCAGTGCTGATATCCCCTTTATCATTTTTTATTGTTTGTTTTTGATTCTTCTCTCTTTTCTTCTTTATTAACCTTGCTAATAATGATATATCAATTTTGTTGATCTTTTCAAAAAACCAGGTCCTGGATTCATTGATTTTTTGAAGTGTTTTTTATGTCTCTCTCTCCTTCAGTTCTGCTCTGATCTTATTATTTCCTGCCTTCTGCTAGGTTTGAATATGCTTGCTCTTGCTTCTCTAGTTCTTTCATTGTAATGTTAGGGTGTCAATTTTAGATCTTTCCTGCTTTCTCTTGTGGGCATTTAGTGCTATATTTTTCCCTCTACACACTGCTTTCAGTGTGTCCCAGAGATTCTGGCATGTTGTGTCTTTGTTCTCATTGGTTTCAAAGAACATTTTTATTTCTGCCTTCATTTCGTTATGTACCCAGTAGTCATTCAGGAGCAGATTGTTCAGTTTCCATGTAGTTGAGTGGTTTTTAGTGAGTTTCTTAATACTGAGTTCTAGTTTGATTGCACTGTGGTCTGAGAGACAGTTTCTTATAATTTCTGGTATTTTACATTTGCTGAGGAATGCTTTACTTCCAACTATGAGGTCAATTTTGGAATAAGTGTGATGTGGTGCTGAGAAGAATATATATTCTGTTGATTTGGGGTAGAGAGTTCTGTAGATGTCTATTAGGTCTGCTTGTTGCAGAGCTGAGTTCAATTCTTGGATATCCTTGTTAACTTTCTGTCTTTGTTGATCTGTCTAATGTTGACAGTGGAGTGTTAAAGTCTCCCATTATTATTGTGTGGGAGTCTAAGTCTCTTTGTAGGTCTCTAAGGACATGCTTTATGAATCTGGGTGCTCCTGTATTGGGTGCATATATATTTAGGATAGTTAGCTCTTCTTGTTGAATTGATCCCTTTACCATTATGTAATGGCCTTCTTTGTTTCTTTTGATCTTTGTTGGTTTAATGTCTGTTTTATCAGAGACTAGGATTGCAACCCTTGCTTTTTTTGTTTTCCATTTGCTTGGTAGATCTTCCTCCATCCCTTTATTTTGAGCCTGTGTGTGTCTCTGCACATGAGACAGGTCTCCTGAATACAGCACACTGATGGGTCTTGACTATCCAATTTGCCAGTCTGTGTCTTTTAATTGGAGCATTTAGTCGATTTACATTTAAGGTTAATATTGTTATGTGTGAATTCAATCCTGTCATTATGATGTTAGCTAGTTATTTTGCTCATTAGTTGATGCAGTTTCTTCCTAGCATTGATGGTCTTTACAATTTGGCATGTTTTTGCAGTGGCTGGTACTGATTTTTCCTTTCCCTGTTTAGTGCTTCCTTCAGGAGCTCTTGTAAGGCAGGCTTGGTGGTGACAAAATCAGCATTTGTTTGTCTGTAAAAGATTTTATTTCTGCTTCATTTATGAAGCTTAGTTTGGCTAGATATGAAATCCTGGGTTGAAAATTATTTTCTTTAAGAATGTTGAATATTGACCCCCACTCTCTTCTGACTTGTAGAGTTTCTGATGAGAGATCTGCTGTTAGTCTGATGGGCTTCCCTTTGTGGGTAACTCGACCTTTCTCTCTGGCTGCCTTAACATTTTTTCCTTCATTTCAACTTTGGTGAATTTGACTATTATGTGTCTTGGGGTTGCTCTTCTCAAGGAGTGTCTTTGTGGTGGTCTCTGTATTTCCTGAATTTGAATGTTGGCCTGCCTTGCTAGGTTGGGGAAGTTTTCCTGGATAATATCCTGAAGGGTGTTTTCCAACTTGGTTCCATTCTCCCCATCACTTTCAGGTACATTAATCAGATGCAGATTTGGTCTTTTCACATAGTACCATATTTCCTGGAGGCTTTGTTCATTTCTTTTCACTCTTTTTCTCTAAACTTCTCTTCTCACTTCATTTCATTAATTTGATCTTCAGTAACGGATACCCTTTCTTCCGCTTGATCAAATCGGCTACTGAAGCTTGTACATGCATCACATAGTTCTCGTGCCATGGTTTTCAGCTCCATCAGGTCATTTAAGGTCTTCTCTACATCATTTATTCCAGTTAGCCATCTGTCTAATCTTTTTTTCAAGTTATTAGCTTCTTTGCAATGGGTTTGAACATCCTCCTTTAGCTCGGAGAAGTTCGTTATTACCAGTCGTTTGAAGCCTTCTTCTCTCAACTCGTCAAAGTCATTCTGCATGCAGCTTTGTTCCATTGCTGGTGAGGAGCTGCATTCCTTTGGAGGAGAATATGCACTCTGATTTTTAGAATTTTCAGCTTTTCTGCTCTGGTTTCTCCCCATCTTTGTGGTTTTATCTACCTTTGGTGTTTGATGATGGTGTCGTACAGATGTGGTTTTGGTGTGGATGTCCTTTCTGTTTGTTAGTTTTCCTTCTAACAGTCAGGACCCTCAGCTGCAGGCCTGTTGGAGTTTGCTGGAGGTCCACTTTAGACTCTGTTTGCTGGGTATCACCAGCAGAGGCTGCCGAAGAGCAAATATTGCAGAACAGCAAATGTTGCTATCTGATCCTTCTTCTGGAAGCTTCATCTCAGAGGGACACCCAACTTTATGAGTTGTCAGTTGGCCCCTACTGGGGGATGTCTCCCAGTTAGGCTACTCGGGGGTCAGGGAGCTACTTGAGAAGGCAGTCTGTCTGCTCTCAGATCTCAAACTCTGTGCTGGGAGAAGCAATACTCTCTTCAAAGCTGTCAGGCAGGGATGTTTAAGTATGCAGAAGTTTCTGCTGTCTTTTGTTCAGCTATGCCCTACCCTTAGAGGTGGAGTCTACAGAGGCAGGTAGGCCTCCTTGAGCTGTGGTGGGCTCCACCCAGTTCGAGCTTCCTGGCCGCTTTATTTACCTACTCAAGCCTCAGCAATGGCAGATGCCCCTCCCTCAGCCTGGCTGCGGCCTTGCAGTTTGATCTCAGACTGCTGTGCTAGCAGTGAGCGAGGCTCCATGGGTGTTGGACCCTCCAAGCCAGGTGCGTGATATAATCGCCTAGTGTACCATTTGCTAAGGCCATTGGAAAGTGCAGTATTGGGGGGGAGTGTCCCGATTTTCCAGGTACCATCTGTCATGGCTTCCCTTTGCTAGGAAAGGGAATTCCCCAGCCCCTTGCACTTCCTGGGTGAAGCAATGCTCCACCCTGCTCCATGGGCTGTACCCACTGTCTGACAAGCCCCAGTGAGAAGAACCTGGTACCTCAGTTGGAAATGCAGAAATCACCAGTCTTCTGCATCGCTCACACTGGGAGCTGCAGATTGGAGATTTCTGGTTTCTAAAAAAATTTTTCTTCTTGTTATCCATGCCAACTATCAACGAAAAGAGAGTCCCAGGGTTTCACAAAGAAGTGGTAAGGTACAATACATAAGACTACTCTGGAACTTTTGCTAATTGTGTCTGTTTGCTAGAAGGTCACATCTCTTGTCCAAACCAGGAATTGAAAGAATATATGGTCCACTGATCCATCTTTTGTTGCGTCAGGGAAATATGCTTTAAATAACTCCTTTAGTGAAGAAAGATGTCTGATGTTTTTGTCCTTTATTTTATCTCTAACACTGTAATTTTCATCACAAGTAAATGAATTGAGAAATTCAAATAACTTATAGCTTCCACAATCAAGTCTTTTCAGCTGACTCATTTGTTTCATTTACCTCACTATGATCCTGTCATGATTGTGAAAACATTTTCAATTTTGCCTTTCAGTTGTTGATTGAGAGTGTTACACCCTGGGGGAAAAATGCTACATAATACGACTTTGTGAACTAATCTTTATTATTAACATTAACAATATATTCACACATCCAGATTTTTGGTCCTTTTCTTGGTTTCATATTATGGAGAAGGCTAGGCTCTTTCTCTCAGCTAATGCAGTAAACATGTCTACTCTGCAGTAAACTTCTAAAATCATTTCTGTTTTAGTTTACATGTGTCATAGGAGATACAGACAACTGTTTGATTGTTTTATGTTACCTTCCTCTTCCCATTAATTTACCATTTACCAATGTCTTTAATGCAAGAGCTCAGACTTGACTGATGCAAATCAATGACTTTTTAAACACTTCGTCCCTCTGGTGTTTTGTGTGTAATGGAGCAGGTGTATTAGGATATTTCCATATTGCAAAATCAAAAACTATGTTACCTTTCTAATCAAATAAAAGTGTACTTTTAAAATAAAAAATAGTTAACTTTTTTTAAAGAATGAAAGAAAAAATGCATACTTGCACCCTATTTAATGTTTATCCCCAACAGAATTGCCTTCACAGGCAGGTATTTTGATGCTTCTAGACAGTCTTTCATTGCAGTCTCAGACACTGCAATGAATTAGCTCTAACCATTTTTTGGTTGTATTATCACCATGCATGCTTTAGAGAGGCAGAGTCTAATTGGTTTATCTTAGGTTAACTTGCATTCACCCCCTTGATGTGGCAGAGGGTAATAACTTTCCCCAAACACCTATTTTGTCTTTCTCTCTTTCTAAAACAGAACTCCAGAGGTTTAGCTGCATACAGGCTCTGCACCTAGAGACTATATTTCCTTTGCAACCAGGTGTGATCATGTGATTTAGTTCTAGTCAATAGAATGTGAACAAAAAGATGTTCACAACTGTCAGGTTCTCATAAAGATAAAGTCACCTTACCAGGACTTGTTTTTCCCAGTCCCACCTACAGAAACATGAACATGTGGAACAGGTTAGCTGTGTCCAGTGTTGTTACAGCAAGTGAAAACAGTAGCCTGGGGATGGTGGAGCAACAATATGGAAGGATCAGGATCCTAGAATGACTTTCTGTAGCAAAGCTGATCTGCCAACTTGAAATGGCAAGTACTATGAGAAAGAGAAATTAACTCCTACCTCCTTTACTTTGAAGTTTCTTTGTTACATCTGGTTACGGTAACTACTATGCCCTACATAAGGAGGATAAGGGACTGTTTTGCTGACTGTTCTTAACATGAGATAATCATTTCTTCAAAAGAATTAGAAACCAAGAACCACTCCCTAAAATGGAATTCATTCTGGGAAACTGAAACAATGAATCCAGTACAGCTTTCACAGGGTAATAAATATATTGTGCAGCTTTCATAGAAATGGGCAAGTCAAACCAATTACTGTGTTTGCCTGAAGATTATTTTGAGGACTTTATCCATGATATCACTCACTTTTCCCTAAAGTGTCCCTTACAACATTTTGTTTACAATGAAATGCTCAGAGAAGTTTTTATTCCCCTGAGAAAGTGATCTGATTTTGATTTTGACCAAAAAACTACGTGCATGAAAATGTTTCCCCCTTCATTTTGTACCGAGAAGTTTAGAGTTGAATTTACAATTCAGGTAACTCTTATATTGTTCCTTATAGTACGCAAAGTAGTGTCCTTTTTAAGTTTTGGCCTTGGATTCTTAACCTAATTTTTATTATTCTGGATTTTGACTTTTAAACTTTTATGTTTTAGCATTTTATTTTACATGCTTTTATTGTCCCCAGATTCAACTACTAAAAAAGATTGGTGGACTATAAATAAATGAGAAAAGAATTCAACAAACAGAGTGTTCATAATTTTAAAAGATATACATTCAACTTTTTCTAATTTTTCAGGAAACTTATCTATATTTTATTAATCACTACCAAGTTCCCATTCTCTTTCCAAAGTTTCTATATGTTTTCTTGATTCTCTTCCCTGTCAATCTTTAATTATAGTCATTTAGCCTTATGTTAGGAGCAAAGTGGGATCCAGGTTTTGTGGGACCTAAAGCTTATATAACATTGGAGACTCTATTAAATGCACAGCTAGGACTGAAGTGAATATTTATGTAGAATGAGATATGAAATTATAACCACAAATATGTTAGAAATTAAAAAGAAACCATAACCACAAACACAATGAAATCTGCAGAAAATATTAGTAAACTGCCTACAGTATGTTCATGCAAGTATATTTTCAAATTCTTGACAGCTATAAACAATATTGTGCTTGTTTTTTTCTCATTTAATACTCCATCATTATTTTCCCATGACATTTAGGATTTATTTTTAAATATAAATAATTTACTATTAAAAGATTTGAAATAAAGAGCCCCAAAACAAAACAGATGCTTGCAAGGATGAGGGGAAAAGAAAATGCTCATACATTGTTGGTGGGAATGTAAATCAGTATGACCACTAGGGAAAACGGTATGAAAAGCTTTCAAAAAACTAAAAATAGAGCTACCATAGGATGCAGCAATCCCACTACTGGATATCTATTCAAAGAAAAAGAAACCAATATATCGAAGGAATACCTGCGTTCACATGTTTATTGCAGCATTATTCACAATAGCAAAGATATGGAATTAAGTGCCCAGCAACAGACTACTAGATAAAGAATATGTGGTACATATACAAAATGGAATACTATTTGGTCATAAAAAAGAATAAAATCACATTATTTGTAGCAGTGTGAATGAAACTGGAAGCCATTATGTTAAGTGAAATAAGCCAGCCACAGAAAGACAAATATCTCATGTTCTCGTAAGTGGGAGTGAAAAAACCTGAACTCAGGGACCTAAAGAAATAACAATAGATAACAAAGACTGACAAGCATGGATGGGTGGGAGTGGGAACTGAAAAGAGGTTGGTTATCGGTACAAACATACAGTTAAATAGAAGAAATAAGTTCTAATGTTTGATAGCAGACTAGGGCGCCTATAGTTAGCAACAATATTATGTATATTTCTCAAAGCAACTAGAAAGAGCACTTTGAAATGATGCCAACACATAAAAATGATACTCAAGGTGATGGATACCCCAATTATCCAATTACATGCAAAGAATATATGATTTTCTATCAGACACTCACATGCATGCCATAAATATGTAAATTACATGCCAATAAAAGAAGATTTGAAAATAAAATATAATTTTTATGTGTTTAAAAATGAAATCAATTTAAAAACTCATTAAAATTGAAAGCAAACTGAAATGAATACATCTGTGGATCAAATTTGTGATATAACTACACACTAAAGATAAGTAGAGCTATTACAATCCCTACTAAATGGAACCAGAATTCCTTGAGAAAATGGCTAATTCTAGGTCTGGGGCAGAAAACATATAACATGAGTCTAGGATGTGCCACAAAAGAGAAAAATTTCAAGGACTGATGGAGTTGTATCAGTTGGTCATGGAAGCAAACATAAAGGATCTCCACTGATCAAAGATGAGAAAAAATGAATAAAAATTAATGGAAGTAATTGATTGAAAGCAATTAAATAAAGCAAATTTTCTATGTTCATAATGATGAAGAGGAGAGAGATGGTGAGAGAGAAACAGGTCAAAATTTAAAACTCAGTAAACATCACTAGAAATAACTAGAGTACCAAGTACTATTTACAGAATGGATAATTTAACATAACTGAACACTTATTTTGCCTTGAATATAAACTATAGTTCAAGAAAACCAAACAGTCATAGTTGATGAAAGAATGATATTCTTTATAAATTTCATCTAAAAAAATTAAGAAGCATAATAGAATTAGAAAATTACCCCCAATGAAGAAATTAAATCAGGAAACTATCATAAAGAAATGTAGACATCATATCAAAGATTAATGTAAAATATTAAAATGGAGGGACCAGATTGTCACCACCTGAAATCACTGATCAATCTCAGCATCACTAAATTGGGAACAACCAAATATTTCAGGCCTTTGATGTGATATCAGTTGAAGCATACAACACCATCTCTAAACATTCGTGGCAAAAATGTTGAGCCTAAATCTAATAAAAACTCTAGAAGTAATTTCCATTTAGAGAAAATATGGGAGGTGGAGGCACATGTTAACTCCATGAGGAACAAAGCAGACAAATTTAGAATGTGGAACATTCTACAGAGCAAATATTTTGTTTCTGTAACAAGTAAATTGTACAAAAGAGGATAAAAGAGATGAGCGGAAAGTGGGCTAAATTTCAGTTGGTGGAAGGGCTGTGTCAAGTGTAACATGTGATCTTATTTGGATACTGTTTCAAGCAAACTAACTGTTAAAAAGGCACTTTTTATAATTGAGAAAATTTACTTATGGACATTATATTATCTCAAATAATTATCTTTACTTTCCTATAAATGATCATTGCATTGCCATTGTATAAAAATGCAATTGTTTTACTTGTATAATGGAGCATGTAGGGATAAAAGAACATGATGTATAGAATTCACTTTTAAATACTTCAGTAGAGAAGAAAAGGAGACTAGATGAAGCAAATTAATTGTTAAATTTGGTTGATAAGTATATGAAAGTTCATTGATTATATATGAAAATTTATATTTTATAAGTCTGGCTTAAAATGCCATGAGACCGAATGTTTTAAAATAAATGGTTATTTTGGTATTCAAACAATACATTTTTACTGTATGTAATATGAAAGTAAAAATAAAATTAAAATCCCCTGAAATCTGTTCATGGAGAAATTACTATTGTTGGCAACTGGATTTAATATTTACATGAATAAAATATTACAAAATAAAAATGAAGTTTTTAACTTGCTAGTATCCATTAAATCAATATCATCATATATATACACAATATGAAATTATCACCCCCAAAAGAACTATTAAGAAAATGCTAATCTAAAATGCTGAATTACCATTACATATACGTTATGCTATGATAATTTCTATTGTTATGATTTCTTTCTAATTGGTCTTGAGGTCTCTCTATTGAGAGAGGCCTAAAGCCAAGATAAACAGGAGAGCCCTGACAGGGGAAAGTTAAGTTCAAGCGTGTGTTTCAGGTGAGGCACAATGAAGAAGTAAAACCAAAGTGCATGAAACAGAGCAAATTTATTACTCACTGGCCCCAGAGTGATTCAGTGTGTCAACAAGAGGCCGCCTGGGAGATTTGGAGGTGGCAGGGAGCTGGAGCTGTGGAAGTAGAGGAAAACATGTAGAGAGAGAGAGAGAGAGAGAGACCTGGGAACTATTCCTTTATTAAGGTCCAGGGGGTTATCCTTTAGGCTTTCCCTTGGGAATTGTGGATTAGCTAGTTTAAGGAAAATATTTATTTATTTATTTTTGAGACAGCATCTTGCTCTGTCACCCAGGCTGGAGTGCAGTGGCCTGACCTCGGCTCACTGCAACCTCCGTTTCCCGGGTTCAAGCAATTCTCCTGCCTCAGACTCCCGAGTAGCTGGGATTACAGGCACGTGCCACCGCGCCTGGCTAATTTTTGTATTTTTAATAGAGATGGGGTTACACCATGTTGGCCAGGCTGTTCTCGAAGTCCTGACCTCAGATGATGCACCCGCCTCACCCTCCCAAAAGTGCTGGGATTACAGGCTTGAGCCACCGTGTGCGGCTGGGGAGAACTTATTGACGACTCTAGAGTTGACCATTAGGTTTTATCGCGGTCAGGAGCTGTGAAATGTTTTGGGTTTTAGATCACTGAGATGAGGAACAATGAGCTATATCACAAACAGCTGCATAGGAAGAAGGAAGTTTTAACTAAACCAGGTGACAGGGCACAACTGGGTCCAAACAACTTAGATCAGCCCTAAAAATAGATACTGAGGCAGCATGTATATGAAACAAATTTATGACACATCACCTAGTAGTTAATAGAATAAACCCTCTCTGCAATGTCTGTTTTTGAATTTATCTTTAGCATATACATTAGTTTGCCTACCTCATATGTCCTTGATTATTTTTCTTTGTCCACTATTGTAACTTTTGATAGAAATGGCTTTCAAATAAAAATAAATTCAACAAATATTTATTGAATGCTTACTGTGTGCCAGGTATAGGGGTGGCAGGATGCACTGATAAATTAGATATGGTTGCAGTCCACAAGGAGTGAGAGGCTGTTAAAGCTTGTGGATATAATAAATTTAAAATCTACGATAAAATATGACATGTGCTCTAACAGATGTTTACTGGAGGTGATACAGGGCATAGAAGAGGGAGCAATTGACTTTCCCTGGCAAAGTAAAACAAACAAAAAAAAAACCCTTCAATTAGCAGGGATGTTTTATGTCGAATTTTAAAAGATGATTGAGGTTTGCGGTGGGAGTCATAGTGAAATGTCGCCCAAATCAAAGTGAAGATGGTAGAGGCAACAAAGGCAGGTTGACATAAAGTCAAGTTGCAAGGTAAGCAGAGTGCCAGGCAGTTCATGATGACTGTAGGGTCGTGAAGGGAATGAGGGGAGTGGGCATGGAAAAGGAGGTTGTGGGACATTTATAGAGGCAAGACTAGCAGATAGGCACAGCCAGATCTAGAATAGAACACAAAGGTTAGACTAAAACTTTTTATTGTTACAAATTTACACATGATAGTAAGACACAAAAACGCTAACTTAAAAGTATTTTCTCAGGCTCTTCATATATATTTTATTTTTTCCCATCTTTAAAATTTAGACACTAGAGGATTTTACTTTCAATCTGCAGTAAGAAGGCAGTAATAGATTTAAAAAGACATTCAAGTAAAGAGAGTACATTTGGACAACCCAATAAATGCATGCATGAGATTGCCTGGTGTTCTGTAATGAGAGTTCTGGAGGCTTTCAGGGCTGTGTCTGTTGGCAGCAACTAAGGAACTAGCAGACAATGTTACAGGCAAAGCAAGCTTGAAGGAACTCACTTCTAAGTCTCATGATGGGTTTTGGACATGTTGATTTTGTTATAAAACTGAACAGTTTTATTCCTTTTTCAAAACATTTTTAAGTTCAGGGATACATGTGGAGGTTTGCTATATAGGTAAATTTCAGGTCATGGGTAAATTGCATGTTATGTTTAGTGTACAGATTTTGTCACCCAGGTAATAAGCATATCTGAGAGGCAGTTTTTCCATCCTCCCCCTCCCCCCACCTTCCACCCTCAAGTAGGCCCCAGTGTCTGTTGTTCCCTTCTTTATGTCTGTTGTGTAGCCACTGTGTAGCTCCCACTTATAAGTGAGAACAAGCAATAATTGATATTCTTTTTCTGCATAATTTCACTTAGGATAGCGACCCTCAGTTCCATCCATGGTGCTGCAAAGAATATAATTTTATTTATTTTTTTTATGGCTGGCTGCTTAGTATTTCATGGACACACACACACACACACACCCCATGGGATATATGTGTGTGTGTGTGTGTATATATATATATATATATATGTTCTAATTGGTCTTGAGGTGTCTCTATTGAGAGAAGACTAAAGTCAAGATAAACATACACACACACACATATACACACCACAGAATACTAAGCAACCATAATATGTGGCTTTATTTTCTTTATCCAACCAATTGTTGATGACTGCTAGGTTGGTTCTATGACTGTTATTGTGAATAACGCTGCCCTAAACGTACTAGTGCAGATGTCTTTTTGATAGAATAATCTCTATTTTTAGTGGGGCTGAATACCCAGTACTGAGGCTGCTGGGGTGAAGGGTAGTTCTATTTTTAGTTCTTTGAGAAATCTCCATACTGTTTTCCATGAGATTTGAACTAATTTATATTCCCACCAACAGTATATAAGCATTCCTTTTTCTCTGCCACCTTGCTAGCATCTGTGTATTTTGACTTTTTAATAATAGCCATTCTGACTGGTGGGAGTTGGTATCTCGTGGTTTTGATTTGCATTTCTCTAATGATCAGCGATGTTAAGCTTCTTTGCCTATGCTTGTTGACCATGTGCATGTCTTCTTTTGAGAAGTGTCTGTTCATGTCCTTTGCCCACTTTTTAATGGGGTTGCTTTTGCTTGTAAATTTGTTTAAATTCCTTGTAGATTCTGGATGTTAGACCTTTGTCAGATGCATAGTTTGCAAATATTTTCTCCCATTCCATAGGCTATTTACTCTGCTGATAGCTTCTTTTGCTGTGCAGAAGCTCTTTAGCTCAATTAGCTCCCAATTGTCAATTTTTGTTTTTGTAAAACTGTTATTCTGTCTAAAATCAGTTATTTGAAGAAAGAATTAGAGTACATCAAAAGGTATAATTCACTTGACAAGTCCAAAATTACAAAATGTTTGCCTTTTATTTTATTGTTTATTGTTTCTACACTGTTTTCTTCTTTGAAAAATGAGATGGTCTATTATTTACTTGGTAAAGCATTCCAAAGGCTCAAAGACACACACTGGGCATCAGATCAACTTCAGTTTCTCTTTATGTTTCTAGAAGGTCAATTTCTTAGTCTCATAACAAATCATCTCAGTGAATCCTGGCATTTTTTTCTACCTCCATTTTTGGAATTAGAGATGGTATATTAAACATGCAGAAGTTTTGTTTATTTAGCACATAATTTTTTACAGTTTCAACTTTATAGAATATTTTCTATCTCTCGCTCTTTGAAAGAAGAAATATTTTTGTTCCAAGTTGATAAAATGTTAGTTCTAGCTTTTTCCTTTGTTTCAGCTTATGAAAAATATGAAACAAATTTCATAGGTCATCCATTTTGATGACATATAGATGTCTCATTGCTAGAGATGAAACAAAATTCCTGTAAAACTAAAGCATATATTATAGAAAAAATGGAAGGCAAAGTTTCTTGGCCTCAAATACTTAGAAGTATAGCTTTACATTGAAACTACTCCATGCTTTTAGATGAGTATGATTATGCTGTCACATAAACAATCCATATGGATTCTTTTGTACCAGCAATTGTAAAATAAATTGTTGTCAAA
The DNA here is from genome assembly GCF_024542745.1 of Macaca thibetana thibetana. NCBI lineage: Eukaryota > Metazoa > Chordata > Mammalia > Primates > Cercopithecidae > Macaca > Macaca thibetana. The sequence goes on from NC_065588.1 coordinate 55,128,199, forward strand.
TATTTTCATATGCCCTCTTAATATCAAAAATAATCAGAGATCACATATTTCTGAAATAGTAACATTGGAGAAGGTAAACTATGTGAAGGAAAACAAGTGGAAAAATATACTACAAAGCAATTTTCATAGCGCAAAGAAGCCTTCAACGATATCCAGTTATATATATGAGTGAAATTTCTCCCTTATAGAAGTTTCATAGGCATTTCCAAAAGTTCTAGAAGTTTAAGTATAGAAAATGCCTTTTTTAACCTTTAAAGACAGTTGAATCTGCAGGCAAGACAGTGAACATTATGAAAAAACCAAGGACAATTGAGATTTTTAGATTATCCTTTTGTGACCCTGGCACTCAGAAAATAGAGAAATTTGTCAAACCTCCAGCATACTATTTGAAGAGGCACCTATACAACAATTAGAAATAAACACAAGAATGAGTGGCAGCTGTGACAGACATTCTGAAACTTTGTCTCACAAAATATATCTCAAAGTCTGAGTGCAGCATCTATCTGGAAAATCATAATATTTTAAATAAAGACAAAGATATTGAAGCTGTGTCCTTTGTGACATGCACATGTTCATGTGTACACGTGCCTGTGCGCACACACACATAAAGATGTTCTCCTTACCATTTTTCATGCTGCTTTTCTGTACCAGCAAAAGTGAGCTTTGCTCAACATTATGGGAAGCATTCCAAAGGAAAACTCTTAGAACTGATGCATGAAAAAGAAAAACCCACCTGTTACTAGGATACCAAAGTCCTTTATCTTCTGACGTTCAACAGTAAATTGGAAGCAAGTTGAAGACTCACTCATAATGCAAGAAAGCAGCTTGAAAGACAAGCTGCTTCCATAGACATTTTATTACACACTGGCTTCAAGAACATTGCCCACATTTAATGCACTGGTATACCTTGCCATAAAGTAAGAGAGTCACTAAGACCTGCATTAGAAACAGTAGAGAAATTTAATTTGAAAGAACTGCGGAAGGATTGTGTCATACTGCCAAAGCAAAATAGATCTGTGCCTGCGCTTTCACGGTGCAAGGCTTAAGCTGAGTTAAATGAGAAAAATATTTGAATATGTTCAAAAGCTTGGAAGTGATTTTCATACTTTACATGTGCAGTGTTACTGTACCTATCAGGAGGAGACATAGTACAAGAATATAATTATTAAATTACCCTTCAGACTTGTCTTCCCTGTCCTAAATAATATTATTTCCTTTAACATTCCCACAGTTCTTATGCTCCCCCATTTCTGAACACCTTATTTCTATTTCCTGACTTTTCCATCTTCTCTACCTCGATTTGCTGCACTGAAATAATTTGGTCAAATGGCTTTGTAACATAGCAATTGGTATTTAAATGTGTGAAAGTTGTACAGATCTGTCATACCAATTTTCATATAATGTATTGACATATACATAAATTTTAATATTTTCTACTGATGGTAGCATTTATGTGAAGCATCTAGGGAATTTCTACATGATTAATTAGAGCCTCAGTACAGTATTATTTGAGATTCATTGAGACTTAGATTTAGTGGTTGTCTTGTTACTGTAGTAAGGTGTTATAACATGTAAGAGCAATTTAAATATACATTTTCTGCAATACTTCAAAGATAGTTATCACAGGCACTGAAACTGAATCACTTGGTGTCCTTTTCTTTTCAGAGAAATAAGAAAATCCGTTGTGAGCGATTTTAGCCATAAGAGTACATTCAGTTATCTTTGCACAGCAGTTTTCTCTCTGTTCCCAGTCTCATGCTCTGAGCAGTATAGTACCAACAGACTGACATTTAAAAGAACTCTTGAGACCAGGTCATTTATGCCAGCAGGATGTTTTGTGAAATTAATACATTGTGCTCATCAAAGGGACATTGTAATAGAAATCTATTCTTCTGCAGTTGACTCCAGAGACCACAGATCACTTGGCCTACCTGGATACATGTTTTTAAGAAAGAAGCCAAGAGATGATTTTAGGTTGTTAGGGAGGTGACATTGCTGACAAAGGCAAGCTAAAATATACGAAACAGAACCATAGTCAAACTTACCTTACTTCTAAAATATGACAGCTACAATCATTAAAAAGAGACTGTGATAAAAGGAATTTTTCTTTAAATCCTCTAAGATCTTGACTTTTTCATACTCTTTACCTTAGACCATTTTGAAGAATGAGCCGTAGGACTTTGGATCTTACAGGAAGAACCTTTTGGTGTCTGGGGTCTCTTACAGCAGCTATCATGCAGTGTTATGAAAAGTGCCCTTTTCCAGGAGACTTATGTTTGTTTGACTCCAGTTAGGCCACTAGTTGACCAGGTAACCACTTGGCCACTTAATCATTACAGGTTTCAAGTTCTTTATTTGTAAAATGAAGGGATTAGACCAATATTTCCATCATACTATAAGAAATCTGTTTTGTTACACAATTTGCTGGTTTCTACTCATTACTGTTAGAACGTATTTAGATTAGTTCAAGAGAATAAAAAGGTACACATCTCACATCCTGTAAGACAAAATAGGGAGTTGCCCACACATCTGAGAGATTCCCCACATCACAGGCTTTGTATAAACTTCATGAGCACCTTCCCAACCTGATTCAAGAATGTGACACCCCGGACTGATAACAAGGGATCAAGTGATCCTGCTTTATTTCCACAAACTCGGTTTGTAAAAACTCTAATAATTAAATGCATTTTCTGTTACTTGTAGTGGGAGAGATAATATTTTGAGGCATGTTTCATCAACAACCCTCTGTGAATTGGCCATTATTATGTCCGTATTTAGGAAAAATAAACATATGTAACATATCAGGTAAAATATAGACAACATTATCAGGCAAGAGTAGTTACTGCAATCTGCATTCTTATGAATTTACATCACTGAGTGATGGTCAGCTTAGTTGGACAAAAAGGAACTCAACTATGCTTTGCCCTCATACAATCTACACACAGCATTGCTTCTTCCTACTGTCAGTTATGAGACCTCGTAAGTGAAGAAATAATTGATGTTGTAATTTATAAGCAATATAGATTGATTTTGAGAAGTCAATTGTTGTTATTAACTAATAATAATGTTAGGCTTACTCAAAAGTTGTCTATGAACAGCAGACAGTTTGAATTGGGTTGTGCAAAAAGGCACATGTGGATAATTTTGGAAGACTACAATTTGTCTCTTACAAAGGTGGCTTTTATGTAGGGCTTTACCCCCTTTATTCCTGTCTCTGTTTAATCATTATCCCAGGATAACAACCAAAGGACAATTGCCAGCTTATTTTAGTCTATTCACCTAGGCAGCTTAATCTATTGTTCTTAGTACAAATTCGTATCTTATTTTTCTGATTATTAATACATTCCTATAAAACAGCCAAAAATTAGAAATGAATAAAACATCCGTTGTAAGTCTCCCATAATTGGAAGGAAGGTAGGATGAGTTGAAATTCAGGGATGTCTGTTGCATGCATATTACTTATACTGTGTCCAACAAAAGAATGAAGCATTTTGCTAAAAAGAGAATTGAAACTAGGAAGAAGAGTTTGTACTGTGTCTGTTTTATTTTCCATATATGGTCATTCAAACAGTAAAGAAGCATTTCTGAAATATAAAGACAACCATGAAAAGAATGAGCCATAGCACATGAAATATTTTGTGAATGATCCTAGTTTTCCATTTCATTTTGTAACAGAACACAAAATTTAACCTGTCCTTTCATGGTCAACACAATAGAATGCAACACAGCAAGACAGTCTGTCTAGTACTCAGAAACCAGATTTAATAATCGATAGAAGTAATAGAACATGAATCAAGCATGCATGTGAATAAAAGGAAGACATAACAAAAGACTGATTTTTCTTTGGGAGGCAAAGGTGGGAGGATAGCCTGAGGTCAGGAGGTCAAGACGAGCCTGGTCAGTGTAGCAAGATCCTGTCTCTACAAAAGAAAAAAAAAATTAGCCAAGCATGGCACAGAACTGTAGTCTCAGGTACTCGGGAAGCTGAGGTGGAAGAATCCCTTGAGCCCAGGAAGTTGACGCTGCAGTGAACCGTGATCACACCACTGCACTCCAGCTTGGGTAACAGAGCGAGACCCTGTTGTTCTCTCTCTCTCTCTCTCTCACATACACACACACACACACAGACTTTTTAGCACTTTTACATGAAAGAAGTGTGAATAATTGATGACAACAATGTCTTTTCTTTCTTCTAAAATAAGTGATCTTATAAGCAGAGAATGAAAAGTTGAAGTAAATATCGTAATTAACCATGAAACACTAGAGGCATTATTATTGCAATCTCTCAAAGAATAAAACAAAGATTAGACTGCTGAATTTGAAGTAAGAATATAAAGTAAACACTAAATTCATGTTAATCCTGGCTTCTTTTATCTTCATTCAGTAACAATCAACATTTAAGAAATATTTATTAGGTGCCATTGATGTGCCAGGAAATTGGTGAGGCCTTGAGCATTTTAGTGATGAGTAAGCACGGTTGTTATATTTAGGGAGTTCCTATTCTAGAGGGGATATAGATAAATAGACAAGCAATATTAGATGGTTATGACACCTACAGTGATAAAGGTAAAGAACTGGTTGCTAGGGAACCATTTAAGAAGGGAACACACTGCAAGAAGGAGTGGCCTCTCTACTAAATCTTAACAAGCTAGTAGGAATCACACAGGAGAGTAGATTGAAGAGGAGGTGCAGACTATAAATAAAAGGGGAGGGACATGTACAACATTGACATACAAGGCAGCACAATATATTTAAAGAACTGCAAATATTTGGGATAATTTCCAAGAAAGTTATTTCAACGGTTCCTAATAAGTCCAGTTCCACTAACTTTTGGATTTTTATATATTTTGAAAACCAAAATATTATATTGTTGCATCTCCTATAGATATGAGTTGGTATTAATTATTATTACAGGAAAGCCTTTCTTTGTCACTAGTTTGACTTGATTCCTAGTTGTAGGAGAGACTTCATACATGCCAATTCATGAATTGTTCATTGGCTTTTATAATTCATTTACTGAAACATCAATGTCTAATCTCTGAGTTTATATTTAATATCTGCCCCTAGAAAGTCCATAATATTCCCAGATTTCTCAAAACCATGGGGCTAGCCACGTAGGATTGTCTTGGAAACCTTAGACAATTCATTATTTGTAGAAGAAGTACTTGTTTAGGAAATGGCTGGAAGCCAGATAAGACTCACACCAACCTGGAAATTATCTTCACATAGTTGTTACTTTTTCCCACAGTTTTACATATTTCAAGTCTTTAAAACTCAGGAATTTTCTGTGTGTTCTACTGAGATGAAACCTTGTGTCTATAAATAAGTTCTCAGATTTCATTTCAGAAAGATATCTTTGTTGACCTTTGAAATGAGCTTCATCTTTTGTTTGCTGTTTGAAATCCATTTTGAGTGAGAGTAGGGTTTCCATTGCAGCTGGAAAGCTTGCAATCTTTGTCTATTGACTTTAGCAACTAACTCCTGTAGCCTGGCAACTATGTCTAGGACACATTGAGCAGTCAATAAATACACATTGAGTAAATAAAGGAATGTTCATGGATCTGCATTCACACTACTGACTAGGTAGTCTTTAAGGACCATTTTAGCTCTAAATTTTTAAGATTCTATAGAAGAAGAACAATATGTGAGGAAGGGTCCATATCTTCTTAGAAATGTTCAGAAGAGAAAGAAGAAGAAAGAGGAGGTGGCAGAGGCAGGGAAAGAGAAGACGGGCAGGTAGGGAGGATGAGAGAAAACATGCAAGTGGGAAGTATAACACAGAGTGTGGAGTCTTTTCAGATAGTCTGGAGGGTCCCATGTCATGCAGATTCAGTCAGCACTGTTCAAATCATCTGCTCCCTCAGGCAGGAATTTGATCCATAACAAGTAGAGTAATGTTAAAGTCTGTTTAATCCATTTGGAGTACACATCCCAGCTAATACAAGTGTCTTGAGCAGTCAAAAAGAGGTTTTGAAAATTCCAAAGCTGCTTTATTTAGTTGAGCAACAGGATATACCACTGGCAGAAGCAGCTTAGGAAATTCATTAAAAGGTAAAGATTTCTTTTAATGAAATACTGTAGCTTGGCAGTTAAACAAAAATTGATATACACCTTGGGAACTTTTACTTCCTTGGTATGCCCTTCATAGCACATGTGCAGAGAATAGTGATGCTAGTTTTCCAAGAAACATCATAAAACTTAGATCATGCCTATATTTAAACACAGTTGCTATTGTTCCACTGAGGTTGTACTCAAAGTTTAGGTGGGTGACATAATGGAGGATGCAACAGTTAAAGCCCTAAACTGATAGACCCAGAGGAAATGTCTAATGGCATTATACCAGTGAGAGAAAGGCACTCATGGTCTCCAAATTAAGGTGACTTTTTCTGTCTTAGGAACCAATTTGAAATGACTTACTCCTCTGAAAACATTGCATTATAAAACCATACTCTCCATATTACAGTAGAGCAGTGGCAAAAAATAAGAACATCTAATTAATAAAATAATTCTTAGAGGAGGGGAGAGAGGAGAGGGAAAGAAAGAAGGAACAAGACAACTGCATTCATTCATTCATATGTCAAGTATTTGGGTGCTTACTATGTGCCAAGTGCTGTTCTAGGACCGTAGAATAGAGCAGTGGGTGAGATAGATGAAATTTCCCTGCCCACTTTGATTTTACACTCTAGTAAAAAATAGTAAAAATAAGTAAAAAGAAATATGAACAAAACAAACTGTCAGAACATGATAAATGTTATATGTAAATTAATCAGAAAAGAAAAGATGGGAATTGGAGAGTTGGAAGAAAAGGGCAGATGTTACAATTTTAAATGGTCAGGTTTGGAAAGGGCTCCCTGAGAAGATTAATTTAAGCAAAATCTGAAGCAGGTGCAAGAGAGCAAGCATTAAGGATAACTGGGGAAGAAATGCTGGCAGATGAAGAACCTCTTTTCTATGTAACAAGAAATTGGCTTCAATATTTTATTTAGCATATTGAAGAAAAGCCAATGTTCCTTAGAAATATACATGGTGAGGACCCTCGGGCCTAAACTCTGAAAGTTTCAGAAACAACTGGCTGAGAAAGACTACCATGAACTTAGAGAAGCATGGAGCCCATGCATCATGCAGGCAGGTTCTTGTAAAAAGTGATGTTGAATGAATTCCTTTAGGTGCATCTGGCTCAGAGCTTCATCATGCTTTTGTGGAGGGATTGTAAGTTAATATCAGAAAGACCTGCTAAAGAATTTGTAGTTGGAACTAATATTTATTGAATGTTCCTTATGTGTCATTCAATATACAACACACATTCCAAGCAGTTTCTCATTTAATCCTCACAATAATCTTAAATGACAGGTAGGATTATTATCCGTATTTTATAAACAAATGAAATTAAAGTTTAGAGTAGTTAAATAATTTGGCCACACAGCTAGTAAGTTGTGGAGCCAAAACTGGAATCCAGGCAATTTGTTTTCTAAGTTAACTAGAGAAAAATGTATTTATGTTTAACTATATAAAAATAACACACAATTCTTATTCTTTCTATTGCTTTTAGTTACATATTTAAAAATTTTTTTTTTAAATTTAAATGATTAAACAAGTTTTTAAAGAAGCACATGAAGAAAACTAATTTAAGGTGTCTTCAGACATTAGTACAACTCTAGATAAACAGGATGGAAGCCCCAACTATCATCTGCTGTGAAGATAAAATCCTCCCCCTCACAGGAAGCTGTCCCTGAACACAGCATATTCTTGCATGTGCTTCCCAGAATATTTGAATGTGGATGCTTAACCCTGACTAAGGAAACTGAGTGGGGAAGGGAAAGCTGTACTTTACATACAAAGTAATTACATACAAAACAAATAAGATTAATGATCTCTAAAGAAGGGGCAGTAGGCTTTGGTTAACTTACCATGAATTTTCAGGGAGGAAATTGCTCTTTTCTGTTTTCCATTTGCTTGGTAGATTTTTCTCCGTCCCTTTATTTTGAGCCTATATGCAGGTGTTGCAATCCTAGTTTGTGACAAAATAGACTTCATAATCAACAAAGATCCAAAAAGACAGAAAAGGACATTACATAATGGTAAAGGGTTCAATTCAACAAGCAGAAAGAACTTTTCTAAATATATATGCACCCAACACTGGAGTACCCAGATTCATACAGCAAGTTCTTAGAGAGGTTCAAAGAGGCTTAGATTCCCACACAATAATAGTGGGAGACTTTAACACTCCACTGACAATATTAGAAAGATCATCAAGACAGAAAATTAACAAAGATATTCAGGACCTGAACTCAGCACTGGAGCAAATGGACCTGATAGATACCTACAGAACTCTCCACCCAAAAACAACAGAATGTACATTCTTATTGCTACACAGCACGTATTCTAAAATCAATCATATAATCAGAAGTAAAACACTCCTCAGCAAATGCAAAAGAACTGAAATAATAACAGTCTCTTGCAGCACAGCACAATCAAATTCGAAATCAAGACTAAAAAATTCACTCAAAACTCTACAATTACATAAAAATGAAGTAACCTGCTCCTGAATGTCTTTTGGGTAAATAATGAAATTGAGGCAGAAATCAAGAAGTTCTTTGACACTAATGAGAACAAAGATATAACATACCAGAATCTCTGGAACACACCTAAGGCAGTGTTAAGAAGGAAATTCGTAGCACTAAATGCTCACATAAAAAAGTTAGAAATATCTCAAGTTAACAGTCTAACATCACAACTAAAAGAACTAGAGAACCAAGAGCAAACAAATCCCAAAGCTATCAGAAGACCAAAAAAAAAAAAAAAAAAAAAAAAAAATCAGAGCTGAACTGAAGGAAATTCACATACACACACACACGAGCAACAAAACCAGGAGCTGTTTTTTTTAAAAGAAATTAATAAAATAGACCACTAGTTAGAGTGATGAAGAAGAAAAGAGAGAAGATTCAGGTAAACCCAAGTAGAAATGACAAGGGAGCTATTACCACTGACCCCATAGAAATACAAACACTATTTAAGAATATTATGAACACCTCTATGCAGATAAATAGAAAATCTAGAAAAAATGGATAAATTCACAGACACAGACAACCTTCCAAGACTGAACAGGGAAGAAATTGAATTCCCGAGCAGACCAATAATGGGCTCTGAAATTGAGGCAGTAATAAATAGCCTACCCACCAAAACAATCCAGGACCAGACAGATTCAAAGCTGAATTACATGAGATGTACAAAGAAGAGCTGATACCATTCCTACTGAACTTGTTCCAAAAATTGAGGAGGAGGAATTCCTCCCTAACTCATTCTATCAGGCCAGCATAATCCTGATACCAAAATCAGGCAGAGATACAACAAAAAAGAAAACTTTAGACCAATATCCTTGATGAACATCAGTGGAAAAATCCTCAACAAAATACTGGCAAACAGAATCCAGCAACACATCAAAAAGCTTATTCACCATGTCAAGTAGGCTTTATCTCTGGGATGCAAGGTTGGCCTGACATATGTAAATCAATAAATGTGATTCATCACATAAACAGAACTAAAGACAAAACCAAAAGACTTTTAATAAAATTCAACATCTATTTATGTTTAAAACTCTCAAAAAACTAGATATTGAAGGAATATACTTCAAAGTAATAAGAACCATTCATGACAAACCCACAGCCAATCATACTGAATGAGAAAAAGCTGGAAGCATTCCCCTTGAAAACCGACACAAGACAAGGTGCCCTCTCTCACCATTCCTATTCAACACCGTATTTGAAGTCCTGGTCAGGGCAATCATACAAGAAAAAGAAATAAAGGGCATCCAAATAGGAAGAGAGGAAGTCAAACTATCCCTGTTTACAGATGACATGATCCTATATCTAGAAAACCTTGCAGCCTCAGCTCAATAGCTTCTTAAGCTGGTAATCTTCAGCAAAGTCTCAGTATACAAAATCAATGTGCAAAAATCACTAATATTTCTATACACCAACAACAGTTAAGCAGAGAGCCAAATCAGAAGCAAACTCCCATTCACAATTGCAACAACAATAAAAACACCTAAAAATACTAGGGAGGTGAAAGATCTCTACAAGGAGAACTACAAACCACTGCTCAAAGAAATAGAGATGACACCAACAAATGGAAAAACATTCCATGCTCATGGATAGGGAGAATCAATATTAAAATGGCCATACTGCTCAAAACAATTTGTTGAAGTAATCTGTACAACAAACCCCCATGAAACAAACATTGAATAGATTCAATACTATTTCTATTAAACTACCGTTGACATTCTCCACAGAATTAGAAAAAAACTATTTTAAAATTCATATGGAACCAAAAAAAGCCCAAATAGCCAAGGCAATCCTCAGGAAAAAGAATAAAGCTGGAGGCATCACCTCACCAGACTTCAAACTATGTCATAGGGGTACAGTAACCAAAATAGCATGGTACTGGTACAAAAACAGACACACAGACCAATGGAACAGAAGAGAAAGCCAAGAAATAAGACCACATACCTAGGACTGTCTGGATTTCAACAAACCTGACAAAAACAACTCCATTAAAAAGTTGACAAAGGACATGAACAGATGCTTTTCAAAAGAAGACATACATGTGGCCAAGAATCATATGGAAAAGAAAATTCAGAATCACTGATTGTTAGAGAAATGCAAATCAGAACCACAATGGGTTACCATCTCACACCAGTCAAAATAACTATTATTAAAATTAAAAAGTCAAAAAATAATGGATGCTGAAAATGAATGCTTACACATTGTTGGTGGGAGTGTACATTAGTTCAGCCATTGTAGAAGATGGTGTGGTGATTCCTCAAAGACCAAAAGACAGAATTACTATTTGACCCAGCAATAGCATTACAGGATATATACCCAAAGGAAAATAAATTGGTCTATTATAAAGACACATGAACACATATGTTTATTGCAGCACTATTCACAATAGCAAAGACATATAATCATCAATCTAAATGCCCATCAATGATAGACTGGATAAAGAAAATGTGGTATCTACCTATCATCTATCTATATAAAGGAAATACGTATACACACACACACACACACACACACACACACACACCATGGAATACTATGCAGCTATAAAAAAGAACGAGATCATGTCCTTTGCGGGGACATGAATGGAGTTAGAGGCCATTATCTTTACCAAACTAAAGCAGAAACAGCAAACCAAATACCACATGTTCTCGCATATAAGTGTAAGCTAAATGATGAGAACACATGGACACATAGAAAGGAACAACACACACTGGGGCCTTTTGGAGGGTTGAAGGTGGGAGAAAGGAGAGGATGAGGAAAAAAAACTAATGGGTATGAGTTTTAACACTTGGATGATGAAATAATCTGTACAACAAACTCTCATGACATAAGTTTACCTATGTAACAAACCTGCACATGTACTTCTGTACTTAAAAGGGTTTTTTTTTTTAAGAGAGCACATGCAAACATGTCTATTTACCAGTGTCATACTCCTTTAACAAGTTTCGTCTGGTTTTTCTTCCCACCTTTATCCTCTCTTTGATGCACCATTATTTTCAGAAAAACATCTGAATAAAATCTGGAAACAATGCTGAGACTTTGTAAGAATAAAAACAATTTTCTCACCTCATTGAAAGTCTAATAAAAGTGGTTTTCAAAAGAAATGTAAATGGTAAAAATAACTTTTTTAGAAACTATTTTTAAAGTATTAATATAAGATCATTAGACTATTTGCTATGAAAATCTTTATATAAAGGTCATTTTGTTATTAACGAAACAAATAATAAAAGTAATGTCATTATTTTTGTCTTTGTATTTCTTCCAAAGCTGTCATAAAGCACTTTTTAAACTAATTCACCATGTATATGTTTTCTCCTGAATTACTTTGTCAGTTGACTCTAATTTTTATCTTAATCTACAAAATAAATGTTTGGTACTTTAGTTGCTTCAATATGTACACATTTATTAAAGTTACTAATTGTTTGATTTTATTATTTTTATACTTAATTAGTGAATCTTATTTAGGTCAACTATATTCTCAGGCATAGTATGTATATCTATGTCTATGAATTTTTTTTATTATATTTTAAGTGCTAGGGTACATGTGCACAATGTGCAGGTTTGTTACATATGTATACTTGTGCCATGTTAGTGTGCTGCACCCATCAATTCGTCAGCACCCATCAACTCGTCATTTACATGAGGCATAACTGCCACTGCCATCCTTCACCCCTCTCTCCTCCCCATAAAAGACCTCGGTGTATGATGTTCCCCTTTCAGAGTCCAAGTGATCTCATTGTTCAATTCCCACCTATGAGTGAGAACATGTGGTGTTTGGTTTTCTGTTCTTGTGATAGTTTGCTAAGAATGATGGTTTCCAGCTGCATCCACGTCCCTACAAAGGACACGAACTCATCCTTTTTTATGGCTGCCTAGTATTCCATGGTGTATATGTGCCACATTTTCTTAATCCAGTCTGTCACTGATGGACATTTGGGTTGATTCCAAGTCTTTGCTATTGTGAATAGTGCCGCAATAAACATACGTGTGCGTGTGTCTTTATCGCAGCATGATTTATAATCCTTTGGGTATATACCCAGTAATGGGATGGCTGGGTCATATGGTATTTCTAGTTCTAGATCCTTAAAGAATCGCCATACTGTTTTCCACAATAGTTGAACCAGTTTACAATCCCACCAACACTGTAAAAGTGTACCTACTTCTCCATATCCTCTCCAGCACCTGTTGTTTCCTGACTTTTTAATGATTGCCATTCTAACTGGTGTGAGATGGTATCTCATTGTGGTTTTGATTTGCATTTCTCTGATGGCTAGTGATGATGAGCATTTTTTCATGTGCGAGTTGGCTGTATGCATGTCTTCTTTTGAGAAATGTCTGTTCATATCCTTTGCCCACTTTTTGATGGGGTTGTTTGTTTTTTTCTTGTAAATTTGTTTGAGTTCTTTGTAGGTTCTGGATATTAGCCCTTTGTCAGATGAGTAGATTGCAAAAATTTTCTCCCATTCTGTAGGTTTCCTGTTCACTCTGATGGTAGTTTCTTTTGCTGTACAGAAGCTCTTTAGTCTAATTAGATCCCATTTGTCAATGTTGGCTTTTGTTGACATTGCTTTTGGTGTTTTAGACATGAAATCCTTGCCCATGCCTATGTCCTGAATGGTATTACCTAGGTTTTCTTCTAGGGTTTTTATGGTTTTAGGTCTAACATTTAAGTTTCTAATCCATCTTGAATTAATTTTTGTATAAGGAGTAAGGAAAGGATCCAGTTTCACCTTTCTACTTATGGCTAGCCAATTTTCCCAGCACCATTTATTAAATAGGGAATCCTTTCCACATTTCTTGTTTTTGTAAGGTTTGTCAAAGATCAGATGGCTGTAGATGTGTGGTATTATTTCTGAGGGCTCTGTTCTGTTCCATTGGTCTATATCTCTGTTTTGGTAGCAGTACCATGCTGTTTTGGTTATTGTAGCCTTGTAGTACAGTTTGAAGTCAGGTAGTGTGATGCCTCCAGCTTTGTTCTTTTGGCTTAGGATTGTCTTGGCAATGTGGGGTCTTTTTTGGTTCCATATGAACTTTAAAGCAGTTTTTTTCCAATTCTGTGAAGAAATTCATTGGTAGCTTAATGGGGATGGCATTGAATCTATAAATTACCTTGGGCAGTATGGCCATTTTCACGATATTGATCCTTCCTATCCATGAGCATGGAATGTTCTTCCATTTGTTGGTGTCCTCTTTTATTTCACTGAGCAGTGGTTTGTAGTTCTCCTTGAAGAGGTCCTTTACATCCCTTGTAAGTTGGATTCCTAGGTATTTTATTCTCTTTGAAGCAATTGTGAATGGAAGTTCATTCATGATTTGGCTCTCTGTTTGTCTGTTACTGGTGTATAAGAATGCTTGTGATTTTTGCACATTAATTTTGTATCCTGAGACTTTGCTGAAGTTCCTTATCAGCTTAAGGAGATTTTGGGCTAAGATGATGGGGTTTTCTAAATATACAATCGTGTCATCTGCAAACAGGGACAATTTGACTTCTTCTTTTCTTAACTGAATACCCTGGATTTCTTTCTCTTGCCTGATTGCCCTAGCCAGAACTTCCAACACTATGTTGAATAGGAGTGGTGAGAGAGGGCATCGCTGTCTTGTGCCAGTTTTCAAAGGGAATGCTTCCAGTTTTTGCCCATCCGGTATGATATTGGCTGTGGGTTTGTCATAAATAGCTCTTATTATTTTGAGATACATTCCATCAATACCAAATTTTTTTGCAAGTTTTTAGCATGAAGGGTTGTTGAATTTTGTCAAAGGCCTTTTCTGTATCGAGATAATCATGTGGTTTTTGTCTTTGGTTCTGTTTATATGCTAGATTACGTTTATTGATTTGCGTATGTTGAACTTTGCATCCCAGGGATGAAGCCCACTTGATCATGGTGGATAAGCTTTTTGATGTGATGCTGGATTTGGTATGCCAGTATTTCATTGAGGATTTTTGCATCGATGTTCATCAGGGATATCGGTCTAAAATCCTCTTTTTTTGTTGTGTCTCTCCCAAGCTTTGGTATCAGGATGATGTTGGCCTCATAAAATGAGTTAGGGAGGATTCCCTCTTTTTCTATTGATTGGAATAGTTTCAGAAGGAATGGTACCAGCTCCTCACTGTACCTCCAGTAGAATTCGGGTGTGAATCCGTGAGAGCCTGCTATTGGTCTATTCAGGGATTCAGCTTCTTCCTGGTTTAGTCTTGGAAGAGTATAAGTGTCCAGGAAATTATCCATTTCTTCTAGGTTTTCTAGTTCATTTGCGTACAGGTGTTTATAGTATTCTCTGATGGTAGTTTGTATTTCTGTGGGGTCGGTGGTGATATCCCCTTTATCATTTTTTATTGCATCTCTTTGATTCTTCTCTCTTTTCTTCTTTATTAGTCTTGCTAGCAGTCTATCAATTTTGTTGATCTTTTCAAAAAATCAGTTCCTGAATTCGTTGATTTTTTGGAGGGTGTTTTGTGTCTCTATCTTCTTCAGTTCTGCTCTGATCTCAGTTATTTCTTGCCTTCTGCTAGCTTTTGAATGTGCTTGCTCTTGCTTCTCTAGTTCTTTTAATTGTGATGTTAGGGTGTCAATTTTAGATCTTTCCAGCTTTCTCTTGTGGGCATTTAATGCTCTAAATTTCCCTCTACACACTGCTTTAAATGTGTCCCAGAGATTCTGGTATGTTGTATCTTTGTTCTCATTGGTTTCAAAGAACGTCTTTATTTCTGCCTTCATTTCGTTATGTACCCAGTAGTCATTCAGGAGCAGGTTGTTCAGGTTCCATGTAGTTGAGCAGTTTTGATTGATTTTCTTAGTCCTGAGTTCTAGTTTGATTGCACTGTGGTCAGAGAGACAGTTTGTTACAATTTCTGTTTTGTACATTTGCTGAGGAGTGCTTTACTTCCAACTATGTGGTCAATTTTGGAATAAGTGTGACGTGGTGCTGAGAAGAATGTATATTCTGTTGATGTGGGGTGGAGAGTTCTGTAGATGTCTATTAGGTTCGCTTGGTGCAGATGTGAGTTCAATTCCTGGATATCCTTGTTAACTTTCTGTCTTGTTGATCTGTCTAATGTTGACAGTGGGGTGTTGAAGTCTCCTATTATTATTTTATGGGAGTCTAAGTCTCTTTGTAAGTCTCTAAGGACTTCCTTTATGAATCTGGGTGCTCCTGTATTAGGTGAATATATATTTAGGATAGTTAGCTCTTCCTCTTGAATTGATCCCTTTACCATTATGTAATGGCCTTCTTTGTCTCTTTTGATCTTTGATGGTTTAAAGTCTGATTTATCAGAGACTAGGATTGCAACCCCTGCTTTTTTTTGTTCTCCATTTGCTTGGTAGATCTTCCTCCATCCCTTTATTTTAAGCCTATGTGTGTCTCTGCATGTGAGATGGGTTTCCTGAATACAGCAAACTGATGGGTCTTGACTCTTTAGCCAATTTGCCAGTCTGTGTCTTTTAATTGGAGCATTTAATCCATTTACATTTAAGGTTAATATTGTTATGTGTGAACTTGATCCTGTCATTGTGATATTAACTGGTTATTTTGCTCGTTAGTTGATGCAGTTTCTTCCTAGCATTGATGGTCTTTACATTTTGGCATGTTTTTGCAATGGCTGGTACTGGTTGTTCCTTTCTATGTTTAATGCTTCCTTCAGGATCTCTTGTAGGGCAGGCCTGGTGGTGACAAAATCTCTAAGCATTTGCTTGTCTGTAAAGGATTTTATTTCTCCTTCACTTATGAAACTTAGTTTGGCTGGATATGAAAATCTGGGTTGAAAATTCTTTTCTTTAAGAATGTTGAATATTGGCCCCCACTCTCTTCTGGCTTGTAGAGTTTCTGCTGAGAGATCTGCTGTTAGTCTGATGGGCTTCCCTTTGTGGATAACCCGACCTTTCTCTCTGGCTGCCCTTAAGATTTTTTCCTCCATTTCAACTTTGGTGAATCTGACAATTATGTGTCTTGGAGTTGCTCTTCTTGAGGAGTATCTTTGTGGCATTCTTTTTAATTCCTGAATGTGAATGTTGGCCTGCCTTACTAGGTTGGGGAAGTTCTCCTGGATGACATCCTGCAGAGTGTTTTCCAACTTGGTTCCATTTTCCCCCTCTTTCAGGTACACTGATCTGATGTAGATTTGGTCTTTTCACATAATCCCATATTTCTTGGAGGCTTTGTTCATTTCTTTTTCCTTTTTTTTTTCTCTAGACTTCTCTTCTCGCTTCATGTCATTAATTTGATTTTAATCATTGATACTCTTCCAGTTGATCGAATCGGTTACTGAAGCTTGTGCATTTGTCACGTATTTCTCGTGTCATGGTTTTTATCTCTATCAGTTCGTTTATGGCCTTCTCTGCATTGATTATTCTAGTTATCCATTCTTCCATTCTTTTTTCAAGGTTTTTATTTTCTTTGCTCTGGGTATGTAGTTCCTCCTTTAGCTCTGAGAAGTTTGATAGACTGAAGCCTTCTTCTCTCAACTCATCAAAGTCATTCTCCATCCAACTTTGATCTGTTGCTGGTGATGAGCTGCCTCCCTTTGGAGGGGGAGATGTGCTCTGATTTTTTGAATTTTTTAAATTTCCAGCTTTTCTGCCCTGCTTTTTCCCCATATTTGTGGTTTTTATCTGCCTTTGGTCTTTGATGATGGTGACGTACTGATGGGGTTTTGCTGTGGGTATCCTTTCTGTTTGTTAGTTTTCCTTCTAACAGTCAGGACCCTCAGCTGTAGGTCTGTTGGAGATTGCCTGAGGTCCACTCCAGACCCTGTTTGCCTGGGTATCAGCAGCGGAGGCTGTAGAAGATAGAATATTGCTGAACAGCAAGTGCTGCTGTCTGATTCTTGCTCTGGAGGCTTCGTCTCAGGGGTGTACCCTGCCGTATGAGGTATGAGGTATCGGTCTGCACCTAGTGGGGGATGTACCCCAGTTAGGCTACTCAGGGGTCAGGGACCCACTTGTGCAGGCATACTGTCCGTTCTCAGATCTCACCCTCCATGCTGGGAGATCCACTGCTCTCTTCAAAGCTGTCAGACAGGGTCATTAACATCTGCAGAGGTTTCTGCTGCTTTTTTTTTTTTTTTGCTATGCCCTGTCCCCAGAGGTGGAGTCTACAGAGACAGGCAGGTCTCCTTGAGCTGGGATGGGCTCCACCCAGTTTGAGCTTTTCGGAGGCTTTGTTTACCTACTTAAGTCTCAGCAATGGTGGTCGCCCCTCCCCTAGCCTCGCTGCTGCCTTGCAGTTACATCTCAGACTGCTGTGCTAGCAATGAGGGAGGCTCCATGGGCGTGGGACCCTCCCGGCCAGGTGTGGGATATAATCTCCTGGTGTGCTGTTTGCTAGGACCCTTGGTAAAGCACAATATTAGGGTAGGAGTTACCCGATTTTCCAGGTGTTATGTCTCAGTTTCTAAAGGGATCCCCTTCCCCCTTGCACTTCCCAGGGGAGGTGATGCCTCGCCCTGCTTCAGCTCTCACTGGTTGGGCTGCACCAGCTGACCAGCACCAATTGTCCAGCACTCCCCAGTGAGATGAACCCGGTACCTCAGTTGAAAATGCAGAAGTCACCCGTCTTCTGTGTCACTCGCACTGGGGGCTGGGGGCTGCAGCTATTCCTATTCAGCCATCTTGCTCGCACCCCCTATATCTATGAATCTTAACTGGCAGTTATCTCAGCGAAAATCAGAGTTTTGAAATGGCTTTAATGTTTGCATCCCTTACCATTTCAAGGAAGCTAATCCTTCTGGGTAAGAGAATACCAAAGAGAAAAAGGTCTAGCATTTTCAGGCTAAAGCTTATCTCTCTTTAGTGACAGGGTAAAATCACTAAGGTACAGAACTGCTATGATATGAATGTCCCCTTTAAAACTCATGTTGAAATTTAATTGCCATTGTAATAGTATTAGGATCTGGCACCATTAAGAGGTGATTATGCCATGAAGGCTTTGCCTTTGTGAATGAATTAATGAAAAGTAAATTAGTTATCACGGGAGTGGACTCCTGATAGAAAGAATGAGTTCCGCTGAATTTTCTTTCTTCGTCTTGTGTGCTCTCTTACCATGTGATGCCTTCTGCCATGTTATAACACAGCAAGAAGGCCCTTACCAGATACAACCCTTTCAATCTTCCCAGTCTCCAGAACTCCAGGAAATAAATCTCTTTTATTGAGTTACTCAGTCTGTGGTATTCTGTTATAGCAGCAGAAAACAGACTAAAACAAGAACTTTCAGTTCCTTACTCAAGATGACTCTTTCAAATGACTTATGTGTATCAAACTCTGGTTCTTCAGAATCATCACTGATTTTATGGAACAGAGCATGAAAGCAGGTATATACAAGGGTTATAAAGATATCACCTTATAGATGGATCTCTGTCTTTTTTCAGAATGAGAAGCTACACTCAATGGCCATTCTTAACAAATATTATGAGATTTCATTTTTGTACCATAATTATATAATTTAGACTGGGTCCCTCTGATGAACTGTTTTAACAGTCTACTGGGTCCCTCTGATGAACTAACAGTCTATATTTTTATGTTCCTGAGGCATGTGTCAATGGTTCTTTGTATTTACTGGAATACTGAGTAATGACCTAGTATTCATTTTCTAAGTATATTTGTTTGTATAGCAGTTTTCCAGCTATAATATTCAGAAATTCAAATGTTCTAAGTTCACCATTACAACTATATTGTTAATAATCTTTTCTTTTGTGATGAAAAGGTGCATTTGATGACAAAAGAGCTTATTAATTTTTCTGTATGTGAAGGCTTTGACTTCCTATTAGAAAGCTTAATATCTTGGCTCTTCCAAACTTGTTGGTCGTCATCATCCTTGTTTAGAGTTATTTTTGGAGTTGGATAAGATATTCTTCATTACAAACTGTAGCAGGAGTGTCTGCCTTTTAACTTCAAGAAAATTGCAACCAACATCATTCCAACAGTTAAACCCAAACTTATCTTTTTGCTGTTTGTTTAACTTTGTTGTCTAAGGCAACATTTGCTGAAATTGGCAGGAATTCTGTTCAACTCATTTTTCTTGGCCAAATATGTCAGCAGTTCTCCATTTTGTCCTTCAGTGATTCTCCATACTTGAAAGAGATAAAACCAACTGGCCGTTGTGTGTCTGGTTATTTTCCCACTGCAAGGCTTAGTAATCTCTCACAAAAATAGAAACCTAGACAGTTAACAACTTCTAACATCTCATTCATATGTCAATATGGAAACTGAAGGTTTTACTTTAAACTCCCAGAAAGCAAGCACTATGGTTATATTTGCAAATGTAATATTCAAACACCAGGTTGATTTTTGAAGACTTGATCAGCTAGTCACTTATTTAGTTCATACCCTGTCAGACAGATAATCATTACAAATATAATTTATCCAACTAATTGAACTCTAAATTGACTACATAGACAGGTTATTTTCATAAAATAGATAGCCAGAATATTATATTAAACTGACAATAGAATACTACAATGTAAGAATAGTAAAGGTAGGCGAACTGATATAAAAAACAATCCCAAAATTTCAATGACTTAGCACAGTGAAAATATTTCACTCAGTCATATTTCAATGAGAGTGGGTTGTGGGAGAAAGGAGAGTCATATTGCACTCCATTCAGTTGTTGGGGGGACCTGGGCTCCATTCCCCTCGGGCCCTTCCTTTTTCTGGATTGATGGAGCCCTCTGTTAAGCTAAAAGTTAGGGAAAAAGCTCCAGAGTTGTAAAGGGGAGTATTTTTAAGTTCAGATCTGAATTGCATTACATCACTTTCACACACATTCTATTGTTTAGAATTTGGTCACATGCATCTCCTAATTGCCAGGCAAGCTGGAAACTGTGGTTTTAGCTATGTGCCCAGAAGAATGAAAACTAGTTTGGTAAATGCTTAGCACTGTTTGCCACAAATGGCACCATATATATATGGGCCTTTCTTAAACATTATTTATTTACATTGTTGGGATGGTGGTAGAAATAATGATAGTGAAAATGACCAGTGCCACAAAAGTCTATCAGGTTGGAATATGAAGAAAATGATACCCACACTTCAGATTCACTGACAAACTATTGAGACACATGTATTAAACAAATTAATGTATTTGGCTTATAATACACTCTCATCTGTCTGGAAACTTGTTCTCTAACTTTTTAGCATGTTGCTAAAAACCTTATTTCTTCTTCTCAGCTTTTAATGCATTTCTTTCCCTTGCAGCACAAATGAGTATTATCTACAATATATTATCTACAATAATGCTTCATGTGTGTATAGCACTTTAACCTTCACATTTTCCAAAATCTATATAAAATTTGGGAAATAGATATCATTATCCTTGTTTCAATCATAGATCAGCATCACAGTATCTAACGGAGTAATTAGAAAAGCTTGGAACTCACTAAGGTACAGTTTCTAGAATTCAGCTTGTCTTCTTTTTTCTTTTTAATATGACTCCTCTTATCAGCATTTATATCATAAGAACAGGGAAATGAAAGGTAGTAAACATCAAATTCACTAGTCCATTATACCCTTATTTTCTAGATCCAGTAAGTAAACATGAGGAATTTTTATTGGCTAAACTAAGATTGGAGGCTTATTTGTATTTTTTTCCTTCTGTAAACAATTCTATAATGGTAGTGATACAGTCATTATAATATGACCCTGTTCTCCTCAAAGTCTTCTTGTTCATATGCAAAAAGAAGGTGATTTTCCAGAAGCATCAAGGAAAAAAATCATTTTAAATATTTTGTTCAATTCAGTCTTTAAGACCCCCAAAACCTAAGTAAATAGTTTGGATCAGCATTTACATTTAATAGTCCACTTTACTCCTTTGAGGATCACCTATTTATGGTTTGGAAGAGAACACACAAGGAGCATTCAAATCTAATACTGCATGAAACATTTTCTGAAAGTAAGTCTACCTACCAGATCTCTCACTGAAACGTAACATTTTTATAGATATAAAAGTATTTATCATTTTAATTTTGGGGGGACCAAATCCTCATCTTGCAACAAAAGACTTGCAAACTGATTCTTACTTGGGTGGAAATAAAGATGCTTACCATCAATAGGGGAATGAGATTACAAAGGATATAGGGAGAAATTATCTTCAGGCTCACTCAACGTGAGATGGGTTTCAGCTGCACCTAATAGCAGTAGTCTAAAACCAACATGACAAGAAACAGAAAAAGGAAGGAAAACTTACTGCATTACGGCCCACACACACACAACTGCAATGGAAAGAATGACCAAACTCATCGGCATCTGACAGCTGGGCATCAGCAAATGCTTTCTTGTTCATGTTTTCTTTAAAGACTGTTTTTCTTACCCCACGTTCTAAAATTATGAACATATTAATCAAAATAATTTGTGTTATTTGCATTCATAAAGAGATACTGGAAAGTATGGAAAGATATAAAAGCGGTAAATAAACATTAGAAGGAAGGTTACATTTCTTTTGTCATTGTAATTAAAAATTATGTACAGTATATTATAAAATAAAAGCTATAATGCAGAAAATCTTTTCTATCAATTAGTAATATGTCATATCTGTTTCTTTAAGTAAAAAGGGAATCTGATTTATTCACTTATCTGTAATAATAAATTTTATATGTTTAAATATTGGTGACTGATAACTATAGTGATTAATAATGGAATTTTTGTATTAAATTGCAAATATAGATTTCTTCTGCTTTGTATTTCTCCCAGAAAATAGCATTGAACATTTCACATAGCAAAACTCAATATATAGTTGTTATAATCAGTAATAATCAACATAAGAATAATAACAGTGACTGTACCTTGGACAATCATTTTCTTTTCAATCGAATGGTTTCAAGGCCAATTCATCATTTAGAAACTTGTATGGATCAAGATGTTATATTTAAAAGTTAAACTCATTTGGATTATATTAACATGTCAAAAGCTTTGTTTTTAAGAAGTTTTTAATTTCAACAAATATTTCTCTTAAAAAAATAAGCAAATAAAAGTACAAGTTTATTATTAAAATATTTGTTATATTAATATATACTACTGACTATAACTTGTTTCAGTCAAAACTCCCTGGAAAGCAAGAAGAATGCCATCTCAAGAAATGCTGCTACATGTCATTGAGAATGGCAGAGTAAGGACATACAAAAACATCTCCTTCATAAAAGCAACAAGAACTCTGACAAAAACAGTTAAATTTTTCTCTTTCAGAACTCTAGAAATTAACCAAAGGCTTCCAACAATCTCAAGATCATTTACTCAAATACAACAGCTAAATCTCAGTAAGAACAGTGAACTCTGTGGTATTTATTTTGTCCTAGTCCCATCCCGGTTCCCCAGTCCTTTGAGAGTCTTAAAAACCAAGCCCCCTGCAGTCATGATAAAAGCCCGCAACCTCATGGACATGGGACAGTAAAAAAAAAAAAAGGTGGGGAGGGGGCAAGAGCTTCTCCTACACCTTCTTCCCAGAAAACTGTCATTTCAGCTATCGGTAGTTCCCTGAATAATCCCACTCGAAATCTTGTCTTTTTTTTTTTTTTTTGTCCTTTTATATAATTAATGCAAGAGCATAGAAATATTCAAAGGGCTTATCTTTATTTGACCCAACTCAGAACTCTACCAATGTGAACAGCCTTTTTCCTGGGGCATTTGTCAAAAACAATCAGTAGCAGTAGCTTAATACTACAACTACTTGAAGTTTTGATAACACATGGGGCTAAACAAGTGGAACAAAACATCCAAAAAGAAAACCTGGGGAACGAAATGTCCATAGGAGGTTTTAAAAAGTTCTGAAATATTTCCCAGAATCAAGAAAGCCACTTATAAATTGGTTTATGTATATGCACAGGAAAGACTTAAGAAGGCCCTATGTTCTCACTTCTGGCTGAATTTGAGGCCTTGTGTAATCAGGAAGTTAGAATTAAGAGAGTTGTAAACTGCCTACCTGACATTGAAGGCAAATCCCACCACACACACTGAATCCCTCAGCAAAGACTGGGAGACTTACTGTTTTCAGGCATTTAAGCAAATCTGTATCTAATTATTAGTTGATTACTAATGAGTAAAGATTTTAGTGGCCACACATGACAACACAGATTTTACCGAATTGTTCAGAAATGAATTAAACAAGTAAAACATAGAACAACAGCAACAGAAACAAACCCTAGGGATAGGAGAAATCTGATTTTCAGAGATTCCACATAATACCATCTCAAATGTCCAGTTCTCAATAATTATTACAGGACATGCTAAGAAACAAGAAAATATAGGCTATATACGAGAGTGAAACGATAGGATAGAAACTCTATGGTAAGAATATCAGATGTTGGATATACTAGAAAAGATGTCTACTCTATAATCAGCTATTTTAAATATTTTCAGAAAGCTACCTGAAAAGAAAAAAAAACCACAATGTCTCATTAAATAGAAATTATCGATACAGAGATAGGATTTTTAAAAAAGAAACAGAGAAAGTTCTGAGTTGGAGAGTACAATAACTGAAATGAAAACTTTAGTAGGGGGACTCAATAGACGGTTCAACTGGCAGAAGGATCAGTAAACTCGAAGGGAGATTAATCAAGATTATCCAGCCTGAAGAATAGGAAGAAAGAAGAGTGAAGAAAAATTAATAGAGCTTCAGAGTCCTATGGGACACTATCAAATATATCAATATATGTACAATGAGAGTCAAAACAGAGAGGTGATAGAGAAAAGACATAAATAAAATTTGAAAAATTAAGCCAAGTCTTCCAAATTTGATGCCAAACATTAGTCTACACATCCAAGAAGCACAGGTAAATCAAAGTAGAATAAACTCCAAGAGATCTACACTTAAAAATCTCAGAAGCAAACTGCCGAAAGCCAAAGCCAAAGCAATAGCCATGAAAGCAACGAGAGAAGAAGCTCAACACATACAAAGAATCCTCAATAGTATTGCTATGATTTGAATGTTTGCGTCCCCTCCAAAATTCATGCTCAAACTTAACCTCCAGTGCAACAGTATTAAAAGGTGAAGTAAAAGGTGGAGTCTTTTAGGAGGTAATATTGGCCATTAGGGCTCTGCCCTCATAATGGAATTAGTGCCTTATGGAAAAACTGGAGGGAACTAGCTTGTCCTTTTTTGCCCTTTCATTTTTTTCACCATGTGAGGATGTAGCAACAAGGCCCTCACCAGACATCAAATGCCAGCACTGTGATCTTGGACTTCTCAGCCTCCAGAGCTGTGAGAAATACATTTCTATTTTTTACAAATTACCCAATATCAGATATCTTGTTAGAGCAGCATTAGCAGACTAAGACTAGATAATTAAAATGAGAAATTGTTAATTTCTGATAAAAAAAAAATCATGGAGGCCTAAAGGTAATGAAATGACTTTCTCAAAGTGAATAAAGAAAAAACGGTCAACCAAGTATTTTCCATATGGTAATACTGTCCTTCAAAAAAAGAGGGAAAAATTAAGACATTCCCATATAATCAAACACTGAGAGACGTTGTCATTAGAAGACCTACCCTATAAGAAACACCAAAGGTAGTTCTTTGTTTTTATATACTTTTAAGTTCTTCGGTACACGTGCAGAATGTGCAGTTTTGTTATATAGGTATACATGTGCTATGGCAGTTTGCTGCACCAATCAACACGACACCTACATTAGGTATTTTTCCTAATGCTATCCCTCCCCTAGCCCCCAGCCTCCCACAGGCCCAGTGCGTGATGTTCCCCTCTCTGTGTCCATCTGTTCTTATTGTTCAGCTCCCACTTGTGAGTGAGAACATGCAGTGTTTGGTTTTCTGTTATTGTGTTACTTTGCTGAGAATGATGGTTTCCAGCTTCATCCATGTCACTGCAAAGGACATGAACTTATCCTTTTTTTATGGCTGCATAGTATTCCATGGTGTATATGTGCCACATTTTCTTTATCCAGTCTATGAATGCTTTTACACTGTTGGTGGGAGCGTAAATTAGTTCAACCATTGTGGAAGACAGTGTGGCAATTCCTCAAGGATCTAGAACTAGAAATACCATTTGACCCAGCAATCCCATTATAGGGTATCTATCCAAAGGAATATAAATAATTCTACTATAAAGACACATGCACACGTATGTTTACTGTGGCACTATTCATAATAGCAAAGACTTGGAAACTAAAGGTAGTTCTTAAGGCTAAAATGAAATTATTCTAAACAGTAACTCATATCAATATGCAGAGATAAAGAGAACCAGTCAAACAGATTGCATAAGTAGATATAAAAGACAGTATAGACAAACTTTTTGTTTCTAATATTTTTCCTGTTTGATTTAAAAGACAATGGTATTTAAAAAAGCAATAATTATAAACCTGTGCTGATGGGCATACTGTGTATAAAGATACAATTTGCACAGCCATAATAGATAAATAAAAGAAAGAAGAGGAAATGGGACTGTATAAGAGCAAAGTTTTTATAAAATATTGAGATTAAGTAGACATTAAACTAGGTTATTATAAATTTAGGTACTAATAATCCTACAAAAATAGATAGCAAAAGAAACTGCTCAGGAATTAAAACGGTACATTGGAAAAATCCTATTTAACACAAAAGAAAGCAGTAATAGAGTAATAAAGGAACAGAAATTACATAAGATATATATACAAAAATTACAAAATCGCAGTCATATATCCTACTTTATGAGTAATTTCATTAAGTTTAAATAGATTAAACCTCTACTTAAAAGCAGACACCATTAAAAAACATGATTCAGTGGCTCATGTCTGTAATCCCAGCACTTTGGGAGGCCGAGGCGGGCGGATCATGAGGTCAGGAGATAGAGAGCATCCTGGCTAACACGGTGAAACCCCGTCTCTACTAAAAATACAAAAAATTAGCTGGGTGTGGTGGCGGGCACTGGTAGTCCCAGCTACTCAGGAGGCTGAGGCAGGAGAATGGCGTGAACCCGGGAGGCGGAGCTTGCAGTGAGAGGAGATCGCGCCACTGCACTCCAGCCTGGGCGACAGAGCGAGACTCCGTCTCAAAAAAAAAAAAAAAAACAAAAAACAAAAAACAAAACATAATGCAACTACATGCTGACTACAACAGACATATTTTAAAATTCAAAGACAGAATTAGATTGAAAGTCAAAGGATAGAAAAAGATATATCATACAAGCAGTAACCAAAAGAGAACTGGAGTAACTATACTACCATCAGATAAAATAGACTTAAAACTATTATTTTAAAAAGGATTAATTCAATAATTATAATTTAACTTTAATAATTAAAAATTATTTACAAAAAGGATATTTTATGAAAAAAGGGTCAATCCATAAAGAAGATATGACTATTATAAATATGTATGCAATCATAATGATCAAGAGCCTCAAAATACATGGAGCAAAACTGATAGAACTGATGGAGAAATATACAATTCAACAATAATAGGTGAAGACTCCAATACCTCACTTTCAATAATGAATAGAACAACTAGATATAATATTAAAGAAACAGAAGACTTGAACAACACTATAAATCAGATGGACCTAAGTTATATTTATAGAACACTCCACAGAACAACAGCAGAATATACATTCTTCACAAGTCTTACGAACCAGGTTCACCATGAGCCATTTACCAATTCCAGGGGAGAACCCCTGCTACATGGAGAATAACAAAGATCATCACAATGCCAACCACCAGAACTAAAAGTTGAAACACTTCTGTACACTACATCTTGGGCTGTAATTTTTATCACTTGCAGAAGTCCAGTGAGATAGAACACTCATACAAATTAAAAAAAGCAATTCGGTTACTCACAGGCAGGTAGCAACGGACAGCAGAAGCTGTGAATTATGGCAAGCCAGTCCCTAAGTCTCGGAAAAGCTGCCCAGGGTGGTGGACTGAGTCTCTGCAAGTGCCTCACATCTCACTGCAACTGAGGAACCCCAAAAGCACTCTGCTCTATGTTTTATACTACAGAGACAACTTAGATTACTGTGCTACAACATTGTAGGACATCCTGTTGTAGGAGGAACAGAAATGGAACCCAGATTGTTCCAAACAGTTTCTCCTTATCTCACAGTGCTGTGTTCTTGGCACATTCTATAGCCATTCTGAAAATTACAAGTGAGATGGCGGAAAGAGCTGGGCCAGCCAAGGTTACCCAGAGCCCTGTCCTGCAAATCAACATGAGGCATTCTCCAGGACAGACTACATATTAGTCCACAAAACCAATCTCAATAACTTTAAAATAACTGAAATTAAACAAAGTATGTTTTATGACTACAATGGAATGAAATTAGAAATTAATAGAAAGAAAATAAGCAAATTCATTAATAAGCAAAAATGAAACAATGTAATCCTAAATAACCAAGTGATCAGAGAAGACACCACAAGGGAAATTAGAATGTACATTGAGATTAAAAACTATACACACACAAGATACCAAAGTGTATGGAATGAAACCAAAGCAGTGTTTAGAAGGAAATGTATAGTTCTAGATCCTTAAGGAATCGCCCCATTGTCTTCTACAATGGTTGAACTAATTTATAGTCCCACTAACAGTGTAAAAGTGTTCCTATTTCTCCACATCCTCTCCAGTACCTGTTGTTTCCCGACTTTTTAATGATCGCCATTCTAACTGGTGTGAGATGGTATCTCGTTGTGGTTTTGATTTGCATTTCTGTGATGACCAGTGATGTGAGAACTTAAAAAATAATTCAAAAAAGAAGGAAATTTATAGCTATAAACTGTATTTTAAAAATATAATAAAACCCCAAATTAATAACCTATTAACATATGCAAGTCAGTAAACGTGATACACCACATAAACAGAAGTAAAACAAAAAATCACATGATCATCTCAATAGACACAGAAAAAGCATTTGACAAAATCCAGGATTCCTTTATGATTAAAACCCTCAGCAAAATTGGCATAGAAGGTGTGATGGTTAATACTGAATGTCAACTTGATGGGATTGAAGGGTGCAAAGTATTGCCTGGGTGTGTCTGTGAGAGTGTTGCCAAAGGAGATTAACATTTGAGTCAGTGGACTGGGAGAAACAGGTCTACCCTCAACCTGGGTGGGCACCATCTAATCAGCTGCTAGCACAGCTAGAATAAGGCAGGTAGAAGGATGTGGAAGGACTAGACTTGCTGAGTCTTCCAGTCTTCATCTTTTTCCCATGCTGGATGCTCCCTGCCCTCGAACATCAGACTCCAAGTTCTTCGACTTTTGGACTCATGGACTTACACCAGTGACTTGCCAGGGACTCTCGGGCCTGTGGCCACAACTGAAGGCTGAACTGTTATCTTCCCTACTTTTGAGGTTTTGGGACTCAGACTGATCCACAACTAGCTTCCTTGCTCCTCATCTTGCAGATGGCCTATGGTTGGACTTCACCTTGTGATTGTGTGAGTCAATTCTCCTTAATAAACTCCCTTTCACATATACATATATCCTATTCTGTCTTTCCAGAGAAACCTGATTAATATAGAAGGGACATACCTTAATGTAATAAAAGCCATCTATGACAAACCAACAGCCAACATAATACTGAAAGGAAAAGAGTTGAAAGCATTCTCCCTGAGAACTGAAACAAGACAAGGATCCCCACTCTCACCACTCCTCTTCAACAGTGTACTGGAAATTCTAGCCATAGCAATGTAACAAGAGAAAGAAATAAAGGACAATTCCCATTGATAAAGAAGAAGTCAAACCGTCATTGTTTGCTGATGATATAATCATACAACTAGAAAACCCTAAAAACTCCAAAAAGCTCCTAGAACTGATCAATGAATTCAGCAGTTTCAGGATACAAAATTAATGTACACAAATCAGTAGCTCTGCTTTACTAATGTACACAAATCAGTAGCTCTGCTATATACCAACAGCTACCAAGCAGAGAATCAAATCAAGAGCTCAAATCCTCTTACAATAGCTGCAAAAAAATAAAATACTTAGGGATATACCCAATCAAGGAGGTGAAAGACCTCTACAAGGAAAACTACAAAACACTGCTGAAAGAAATCATGCATGACACAAACAAATGGAAACACATCCCATGCTCATGGATGGGTAGAATGAATATTGTGAAAATGGCCATACTGCCAAGAGAAATCTACAAATTCAATGCCATTCTTATCAAAATACCACCATCATTCTTCACCAAACTATTAAAAAAATCCTAAAATTCATATGGAACCAAAAAAGAACCCTTACCGCCAAAGCAAGACTAAGCAAAGAGAACAAATCTGGAGGCATCACATTGCCTGATTTCAAGCTATACTGTAAGGCCATAGTCACCAAAACAGCATGGTATTGGTATAAAAATAGGCACATAGACCAATGGAACAGAATAGAGAACCCAGAAATAAAGCCAAATGCTTACAGCCAACTCATCTTGAACAAAGCAAACAAAAACATAAAGTGGTTAAAGGACACTCGATTTAACAAATGGTGCTTGGATAATTGGCAAGCCACGTGTAGAAGAATTAAACTGGGTCCTCATCTCTCACCTTATACAAAAATCAACTCAAGATGGATCAAAGACTTAAATCTGAGACCTGAATCCATAAAAATTCTAGAAGACAACATCAGAAAAACCCTTCTAGACATTGGCTTAGGCAAAGACTTCATGACCAAGAACCCAAAAGCAAATGCAACAAAAACAAAGATAAATAGATGGGACTTAATTAAACTTAAAGGCTTCTGCACAGCAAAAGAAACAATCTGCAGAGTAAACAGACAATCCACAGAGTGGGAGAAAATCTTCACAATCTATACATCTGACAAACGACTTATATCCAGAATCTCCAAGGAACTCAAACAAATTAGCAAGAAAAAAAAATGAACAATCCCATCAAAAAGTGGGCTAAGAATATGAATAGACAATTCTCGAAAGAAATACAAATGTCCGACAAACATATGAAAAATGCTCAACATCATTAATGATCAGGGAAATGCAAATCAAAACTATAATGCGATATCACCCATAATCCTGCAAGAATGGCCATAATAAAAAAAATCACAAAATAATAGATGTTGTCAGGGATGTGGTAAAAAGGGAACACTTTTACACTGCTGGTGGGAATGCAAACTAGTACAATCACTATGGAAAAGTGTAAAGATTCCTTAAAGAACTAAAAGTAGAACTACATCTGATCCAGCAATCCCACTATTTTCCAAGAGGAAAAGAAATCATTATATAAAAAGATAATTGCACATGAATGTTTATAGCAGCACAATTCGCAATTGTAAAAATATGGAAACAGCCCAAATGCCCATCAAGCAACAAGTGGATAAATATAATTTCTTTATCCACCAGCAGGAAGGGAGAAAGGGGGACAAGGGTTGGAAAACTACCTATTGAGTACTATGTTCATTACTTGGGGGATGTGTTTACTAGAAACTCAAATTCCAGCATTAAGCAATAGATCAATGTAATAAGCATGCACATGTAAAAAAAATTAACAACATAACCTTCCACCTTAAGAAAATGGAAAAAGAAAAACAAAGTAAACTCAAAGCGAGCAGAAAAAGATAAGAGCAGAAATAAATGAAATAAAGAATAGAAAAGTAATAGAGAAGATCGAGAAAACCAGTTAGTTCTTTGAAAGTGAGAAGTCAGGGTAATAGCCAAAACCCTTTGTATCATTTTTCAAGGCAGACCATGGGGAAAAGCTTTTACTGGCAGGTCTAAAGGGAGAAAGCTGCCCCCTTGTCTCCCCAGATTTTGTGCACAGCTGGTGCATTGCCATCTCTGATGAGAGTTACAGTAAGGAACGAAGACCCCCCTGACCTGTCATGCTCTTACATGTGTCAGCATTCCTAGACTAGGCCCCCATTCAGAGGTCTCTTTATCTGGAGACGTAGCAGAGGCCTTCTTTGGGTATCTCTGCAGAGATTCCTTATTGGGGAAAGGAGGGAGGAAACTCTAAAGATACTTTTTTTCACTCTGACTGAGTACTCAATACTTTTCCACTCCAAGTCCTTTTCCCTTGCTTTCACCTGGCTCCTGGGTCCATAAAACTGAAAAAGGTTTTTGTTCCGGGTTCTCTCAATATTGAGATCATCTCGACATCTGTACAGATCCATCTGACAATTGACCAGTGCCATTCAGTGGGAGGAAATAAACTGGGGCTGGGTAAGGGGGTCAGGAATCAGTGCTTTCTCTGGTTTAGTGTCTTCATCAATACTATTGCAGTAAGTGATTAAAGGCTTAACTATTAATATTACATTTATTTTGCTTATTGTCTTAATTGGCTACTCTAGCAGCCCACTTCTCTGCAGCTCATTTGAGTTCTTAAGAAAAAGCACATCAAAACTGAAAACCCTTTAGCTTGACTGACCAAGAAAAAAAGACAGTGCTCAGTTTATTCAAATCAGGTAAGAAAGAGGGAGCATTACTACCAACATTATAAAAAATTTTTAAAAGGATTATAGGAGAATACAATCAATAATTGTATATCAACAAATTAGATAACCTAGGTGAAATGGACAAATTCATTGAAAGGTAAAAACTACTAAAAATGACTCAAGAAGAAATTAAAAATATGAATAGACCTATAACAAAGAAGACATTAAATCCATAATTAAAAAATTTCCCACAAAGAAGAGCCCAGAATCAGAAGGCTTCACCAGTGAATTCTACCTAATGTTGAAAGGAGAATTAACAGCAAAATTTCATAAAATCTTCCAAAAACTGTAAGAGGAAAGAACACTTTCCAACTCCTTTCACAAGGCCCATATTAAACTGATATCAAAAACAAAGACATCACAGGAAAAGCAAACTGCAGACAACATTCTTTATGAATATAGATGCAAACTCTCAACAAAATAATAGAAAACGAATCTACCAACACATGAAAAGGATTATACAATATGACTAAGTAGGATTTATCCCAGGAATGCAAGTTTGGTTCAACATATGAAAATCAATCAATGTAATATACCAATTAGTAGATTATTATAGTCGTAATATATACCTTAAAAAGCATTTGACAAAATTCAACTCCAATTTATAATACAAAACACTCAACATGCTAGAAATAGAAGGAAATTTTCTCAACCTGATAAAGAAATTGTATAAACCTATAGCAAAATGTCATATTCAATGGTGAAATATGGAGTACTTTCTCCTACAATTAAAAACAAGGCAAAGATATCTACTCTCACCACTTCTATTTAATATTTTACTGGAAGTTTTAGCCAGGGTAATTAAGAAAAAGGAAAGGAAGTCTTCCATAGTGGAAAGGAAGAAGTAAAAGTACAGATTGGGCATCTCTAAGGCAAAAATCCAAAATCCAAATGCACTAAAATCCAAAACTTTTCCAGTAGCAACATGAAGCCACAAGTGGAAGTATTCACACCTCATCTCCTGTGATGGATCACAGTCAAAATGCAGGCACATAACACAGAGTTCATTTAGCATCCCCAAGGGACGCTCCCAGCCCTCTTCCATCGTAATATATCTTTTACAGGAATGCGAAGATTTCCTCATGCAAGCACGCCCACAAAGGGTAATGCAATGGCAGGAGTGTGGGTTAGATGTACCAACAGTAGGTTCCTCATAATGGCCCCCATGGAGCTAAGACCTACATACATTAATCACTGTGTTTTTGTTGTTGTTGTTTTGCTTATTCTCTGCTCTGTGGTGAAAAGATAATGCTGAAAATGTCAAAAAGGCCTGTTGATACCCGTATGGGTAACAATAATAAGAAAAAGAGAAAGTCCGATTTGTCTATGTTTGTTTTTGTTGCATTTTCTTTTGAGGTCTTAGTCAAATTCTTTGCATAGGCCAATGTCCAAAAGTTTTTCCTAGGTTTTCTTCTAGGACTTTAATAGTTTCAGGTCTTACATTTTAAGTCTGTAGTCCATTTTGAGTTAATTTTTGTATATGGTGAAACATGAGTCCGGTTTCATTCTTCTGCATATGGCTAGCTAGTTTTACCAGCACCATTTAATTAAACTAAAGAGTTTCTGCATAGCAAAAGAAATAATCAACACAGCAAAAAGACAAATCTATAGAAAGAGAGAACATACTTTCAAACTATGAATCTGACAAAGATCTAATATCCAGAATCTATAAAGAACTTAAACAAATCAACAAGAAAAAAACAACTTTGTTAAAATGTGTGCAAAGGACATAAACAGACACTCCTTAAAAGAAGACATACAAGCAGCCAACAAACATGAAAAAATGTTCAACATCACTAATTATCAGAGAAATGAAAATTAAAACCACAATGAAATACCATCTCACACCAGTCAGAATGACTATTACTAGATTCAAAAAATAAGAGATGTTGCCAAAGGGGTGGAGAAAAGGGAATGCTTCTACACTGTTGGTGGAAATATTAAATTAGTTCAAACCCTATGGAAAACAGTATGGAGATTTCTCAAAGAACAAAAAATAGAACTACCATTCAACATGGCAATTCCACTACTCGGTATCAACCAAAGTAAAGAAATCATTCTATCAAGAAGACACCTGCACTTGTATGTTTGCTCTGTTGCCCAGGCTGGAGTGCAGTGGCACGATCTCGGCTCACTGCAAGCTCTGTCTCCGGGGTTCACACCATTCTCCTCCCTCACACTCCCTCGTAGCTGGGACTACAGGCACCCGCCACCATGCCAGGCTAATTTTTTTGTATTTTTAGTAGAGATGGGGTGCACTTGTTTGTTTAAGGCAGAATTATTCACAATAACAAAGTCATGGAATCAACCTAAGAGTCCATTGTTGATTGACACTTAGGTTGATTCCATGGTATATATGGATATACCACATTTTTAATCCAAACAACTGTTATGGATTGTATTCCATGGTATATGTGTGCATACATATTGGTATATGTTGATTGACACTTAGGTTGATTCCGTGGTGTATATATACCTACCACATTTTTAAGCCAGTCAACTGTTGTGGACTGTATTTCATGGTATGTGCATTTATCATGGAACACTACCTAACCATAAAAAAGAATGAGATTATGTCCTTTGCAGCAACATGGATGGAGCTGGAGGCCACTATCCTAAGTGACATTACTCAGAGAAAAAAATCAAATATTGCTTGTTCTCACTTTTAAGTAGGAGCTACACAATGGATACACACAGACATAAACATGAAAATAGATGCTGGAGATTCCAAATGTGGGGAGGGTGCGAGGGAGATGAGAGTTAAACATTACCTATCAGGTACAATGTTTACTATTCGGGTGATGGCTTCACTAGAAGCCCAAACCTCAGCATTATTCAATATATCTGTCCAACAAACCTGCACATGTACTCCTTGAGTCTACAGTAAAATAAAATAACAAAAAAGGAAAAGTACAAATTAGTGTATGTATTGTTCTTAATGTTACAATAATAAGTCCCTATTGACTGCTTTATATAAACTTGACTAGTAACATCCAGAATTTTTTTTTTTTTAAAGCCAGAAAACATTTTTGTCCATAGCACAGAAAATCAGGCTATTGGTGAAACTGGACAGTGGTGTAAATGTGAAATGCCTTATAGAAGTATGGTGTCACAATGACCACCATATATGACCCGAAGAAACAGAAGGATAAACTGTCAAAATTCTATGCTGAAAGGGATGAACAGAAGAAAAATAGGAAAACACTGCATAAAGCTAAAAATGAAGATTTCGATTACCTGCTGAAGGGGTGGATCTATCAGCGTTGCAGTGAACACATGACACTCAGTATGTTGATGAGAAACAAAGATCTATCACAATGAACTGAAAATTGAAGGCAATTGTAAATATTCAACAGGCTAGTTGCAGAACATTAAGAAAAGTCACAGCATTAAATTTTTCAACTTTTATGGTGATAAAGCATCTGCTGATCATGAAACAGCCAAGAAATTCAGTGACAAGTTTGCCAAGGTCATTGCTTGTGCAAATCTGATGCCAGAGTAAGTGACTTCAGAAAGATACTGATTACAATTTCCCATAAGTTTGGTATGCTGTGTGTCTATTTTTGTTTCCAAGAAATTGTTAAATTTCTCTTTATATTTCTTCTTTTAATCATTGGTTGTTCAGAAGTGTGTTATTTAATTTCCATGTACTTGTGGATTTTTCAATTTTCCTCCTGTTATAAATTTCTACTTTCATACTTTTATGGTTGAAAAGATACCTGATATGATTTCAGTCTTCTCAAATTTGTTAAGATTTGTTTTGTGGCCTAACATATGATCTGTCATTTGCACTTGAGAAGAATGTGTATTCTGCTGCTGTTGGGTGGTATGTTCTGTGTATGCCTGTTAGGTCTGTATGGTCTATTGTTTTGTTTGGACCCACTGTTTCCTTACCGATTTTCTCTCTGTATCTCCATTATTGAGAGTGGAGCAATAAAGTCCCACCACTAGTGCTGTTTATTTCTCCTTTCAGTTCTGTTAGTAATTGCTCTATATGCTTAGGTATTCATGTATGATACATAAATATTTACAATTGTTCTATCTTCTTGATTTATTGACCCCTTTATCATTAAATAATAAACTTCATTGTCTCTTGTGATTATCTTAGACTTAAAGTCTATTGTTCTAATATAAGTACAATCTACCAAGACTGAATTATGAAGAAATAAAAATCTGAACAGAAAAATATTCAGCAAGAAAATTGAAGCAGTAATCAAAAACTTCCCAGCAAGGAAAAGCCCGGGTCCAGATGTCTTTACTTGTGACTTCCTTCAAATATTTAATGAATTAACACCAATCTTTCTCAAGTTTATAAAAAAAAATTGAAAAAGTGAGAACACTTGCTTCCAAATTTATTTTATTAAGCCATCATCACCCTGACACCAAGGCCAGATAAGAACACTATAAGAAAAGAAAATTACAAGCCAATATCCCTGATGAACTTAGATACAAAAATTCTCAACAAAGTGCTAGCAAACCAAATTCAACAGCATATTAAACATATTATACATGATGATTCAGTAGGATTTATCCTTAGGCTGCAAAGATGGTTCAATGTGCACAAATCAATACATGTCATACACTGCAGCAACAGGATGAATAAAAATCATGATCATCTCGATTAATGCAAAAAGTTGACCAACATCATTTCATGATGAAAACTCTCAACAAAATGTGGGTATAAAAGAAATGTACCTCAACATAACAAAGGCCCTATATTCCAAGCCCAAAGCTAACACCATACTAAATGGTGAAAAGCTGAAAGCTTTTCTTCTAAGATCAGGACAAGTCAAGGATGTTTACTCTCAACGCTTCTCTTAAACATAGTACTGAAAATCTTGGCCAGGGCAATTAGGCATAAAAATAAATAATAGGCACCTGAATTAGAAAGAAAGAAGCAAAATTGTTCCTGTTTGCAGACAACATGATGTTATGTGTAGAAAACCCAAAAGACTCTACCGTAAAACTGCTAGA
Source organism: Macaca thibetana thibetana (assembly GCF_024542745.1). Taxonomy (NCBI): domain Eukaryota; kingdom Metazoa; phylum Chordata; class Mammalia; order Primates; family Cercopithecidae; genus Macaca; species Macaca thibetana. The sequence continues at coordinate 55,165,080 of NC_065588.1, forward strand.
ATAAAGAAATTCATTAAAGTTGAAGGATACAAAATCAACATACAAAAATCAATTGTGTTTCTCTACACTAACAATGAACTATCTGAAAAAGAAATCAAGAAAACAATTCCATGTACAATAGCATTAACAATAAAATACTTAGGAATAAAGTTAATCCAAAAGGGTAAAAAATCTGTATGCTAGAAAACAATACTGCATTAATGAAAAAAATTAAAGACACAAATGGAAAGATATCCTGTGTTCATGGATTGGTATTATTAATATTGTTAAAATGTTCATATTACCCAAAGTGATCTATAGATTCAATGCAATACCTATCAAAATCCCAATGGCATCTCTAACAGAAAAAAAAATTCTTTAGATTCATCTCTAATAGCCAAAGCATCTTGTGGAAGAAGAAAGAAGCTGAAGGCATCATACTTCCTGATTTTAAACAATATTACAAAGTTATTATAATAAAAATAGCGCAGTACTAGCATGAAAACAGACACTAGACTAGTTGAACAGAATAGAGAGTTCAGAAATAAAACTCATGCATATGTAGCTGACTAATCTTTTACAAGAGCATCAAGAATACACAATTGGGGAAAGGTCTCTGTAATAAATAGTGTTGGGCAAATTGAATGTTCACATCTGCAGGAATAAAGCCAGACCTCTACCTTATACCATGTACAAAAATTAACTCAAATAAAAGTGAGAGCTAAAACTATACAACTCTTAAAAGAAACATAGGTACAAATATTTGTCTTATATATCACATCAAAAGCATAATCAGTAAAAGAAAAATTAAAACTTTCTATTGGGATTTAAAGCTTTTATGCTTGAAAGGGCACTATCAGGAAAGTGAAAAGATAACCCACACAATGAGAAAAATGTTTTCAAATAATATATCTGATAAGGGGCTTTTATCCAAAATATATCAAGTATTCTAACATTTTAATAATTTTAGGAAGTCCAAATAATCCAATTAAAAAATTTAAAGATACACCAATTGCTAATGAGCACATAAAAAAAGTTAAACATTATTGATAGTTAGGGAAATGTAAAATAAAATCACAATGAGATATTCCTTCACACCTGTTAGGATGACTATAATTTAAAAGAAAAACAGAAAATAACAAGGATTTTCAAAGATGTGGAGAAATTGGGATCCTCCTACATTGCTAGTAGAAATACAAAATGGTACAGAAACTGTGGAAAACAATTTGGTAGTTTCGCAAAAATGTAAACACAGAATTACCATATGACCCAGCAATTTTACTCCTAGACATATATCCAAAAAAAATTAAAAGGATATGTCCACACAAAAACTTGTACATGAATGTGCATAGAAACATTATTCACAATAGTCAAAAAGTAGAAACATGCTAAATGTTTATCAGATTATGAATGGATAAAACAACATATATCCATACAATGAAACAGTATTTGGCCATAGAAATGAATAAATTTCTGTAACATGCTGTAACATGCAGTAACCTTGAAACATTATGCTGAGTGAAAGAATACAGAAACGTAAAGGTTACATATTATATGATTCTATTGAAGTGAAATGGTCATATACATAGAAGAGACAGTAAGTAGACAAGTGGCTACCAAAGGCTGAAGGGAGGGAGAAATGGGAAACAATAGCTTATAGGCATAAGGGTTATTTTGTGGGTGATAAAAATGTTCTGAAATTAGATGATGGTAATGGTTGTGCAATTTTGTGAGTATACTGAAAACCACTGAATTGTTCACTTTAAAAGGGAAACATTTTTATGTGTAAATTATATCTGAATAAAAAAAGAATTAGTGCTGGTTTTCATGAAAGTTCATAATGTTGCCAGAGTGTATTTGAGATACAGGTAATGAATTATTTATTTTATATAATTTGCATAGTAGTCATATTTCCCATGCTCTGTCTTTTGCTTTCTATAAGAAAACATACCTAATGTAATCATTGGCATCATTATTCTATAATTGTCTACATAAAAGAGGTGTAAGAAAACTATTGACTATCATAAACAGACAAAATTGATTTACAAGGTAAATAAAACAAAGTAGAATAGCTAATTGGAAATTCTCAAAGATATAACGCAAAAATATTTACAGGTTTGGTAGTGTTTTATGTAGGACTCTATATGTCTATACATTTATGTGTATGCATGTGTCAGGGAATAGTAATAAGTAAAAGGTATGTTTCTCATTAATGCGAAGGCTATATGTATCCAGAAATCTAAAGTATCAGTAGCATGGTAACTGGCAGATTACTTACAAAGTGAAAGTGTGCTGATGGTGTTAAAAACAAACCAACAAAAGATCTACTGTGATCACTCAGTTTCCCATTATGCGCCGCAGTCATAAGGAGTCCTGGGCTCACCAAAAATGAAAGATAAAGAGTAATAACTGCTATAATTTTCTGTTGAATCACCTAGTTGTATAAGGGAAATATTTTTTATTTTGCTTGAAGGATTTGTCTCTAGCAGTGTTGAATTAGTATATTTATTTATGTATATACCTTTCTACCCATTTTTTAAAAATCAAGTAACTTTAGTTAAAATTCTTTCAATTATCACAGTTTTAATTTCAGCATTAAAACTTAAATAAATAGGACTCATTCTTAATTTTAATTTTAAAACATTTATCAGTTAAAGTAAAATTTCAATGCTATCACAAAGATTTCTGAATAATTATTAAAAAGTTTTAAACTTTTCTCCTATTAGACTCAAATTACATATTATGCTCCATTCTTAAGTTATTTCTACATATTCATGTTAAAACTTTGGTAGTAAGTTTTTTGGGTTTCTAATTTGTGGAGATTTTTAAAATTGTTATATTCTTATACAGAATTCAACCATGTGATTATTTCAGCTGTTGTCTCTTTTGAAAGACATGTTTTTCTATTTCAATGCTCTGGGATGCCTACATTTGTTCTTAAGAGTTTTCTGTTTAAAACTATTATAGTGCATTATTTTTCTCAGAGAAGAAATGAACTGTAAGTTGCATATTTATTTTTATCTAAGCTATAATAATTGACTTTAGTTATTGCCCATGTTACTATTTTTTTTTTTACTCTTTTTTATTATATTACACTTACCTTTGATTCCTGCATTCTTTGTGATTAGGTATAACATTAATGAGAAATAAATGACCATTATTTGGAGACAGAAAAGCAGGGGAAAACAAACAGTAGGTAAGTTAGTTAAGGAGGTAAAAAGAGAAAGGGCAATTGAGAGTCTAACTAGGTTTTACTTACATTCATTTAAAAAAGAAATAAAAAACTCATAATCATAGCTTTGATTTAAAAATAAAAAATTTTACACAGGACATGGAATGTATTAGTGTATGCTTATGGTATTACCACACATCCTCGGTAGCTCAAAAGAATTATCTCTGCCCAACATTGTCACCAGAATATGTAAAGATGAGGCTACGTCAGTATGGCTTGGTTGCATAAACTTTATCGGGTTATTTGACCAAGATCTTGATGTCTTGAATGACGGATATTTAACTTCATCTTTTTATAATTGTACAACAGTTAAAGTTTTCAAAAGTAAAAGACAATCCACACTGGAAACAAATTTTTGCTGTAAGCTGTTTTTTATAGAAAAACATACAATTCAACTGTGTCATTAATTAGCTCAATATTTACACAATAGTCTATATATGCATGTCTGTTTTGCAATCTCTACAAAATCATAAAGTTGTTATAGATCGGGAGCCATCTGGTTTCCCCAAAGGCAAGTTTTTTCAAATGTATGTTGGTTATCATTTGCTGCATAACAAATTATCCCAAACTTAGCAAGTTAAAATGACAAACAGCTTAGCTGGGTCAAAGTCTCTCATAAGGTAGCTGTCAAGCTGTCAGCTGGGGCTGTAGTCATCTCAAACCATAACTGGGCTGAAGAATTCACTTTCAGCCTCACATGGTTGCTGGCAGGGTATGGTTCCTCACATGCCATCTGCAACTGAAGCCTTTGGTTTCTTGGGATGTGAGCCTCTCTATAGGTTTTCTGAATGACCTCATACATAATATGGAAGCTTGCTTCTCTCAGTACACTTGGTGAGAGAGAGCGCGCATGTGCAAGAGAGTGCACACACCCAAGATGGAGGCCAGTCTTTTTAAAACTTAATCTGGAAGTGGTATCGTATTACTTCTGTCACATTCCATTTGTTGCAAGTGAATCACTAAGTGCAATCTACGCTTAAGGGAAGAGGATTCACAAAAGGGTGAACATCAGGGGACAGAATCATTGACGGCCATCTTAGAGGCCAGCTAACACCACATACTCAAGTTACCTTCAGTTGCCAGAAAATCGGCCACACAAAACTGTACTCTTTTCTGTAGACAAAATAGTGACTTCTGAGTTTTCATTTTCGGCATCTGGATAAATAATAACACCATTTATTAAGACAGCACTTGTGGAAGGCTGGGTTTGAGGAAGGAGATCATGAGTTCAGGTATGCACATATTAAATGTGTTAGGTTTGTAGTTTTTCTAAGATTTCCAATTGGTGATTTTATGTAGGCAATTTGCTATTTGAGTCTGGAGCTTAGAGGAAAACTTTGGAATGAAGATACTCACTTGAAAGTATTCATAATATAGATGGTAATTAATAATTTGGGCATGGATAAAATCATGAAGTAGAGAATACAGAGTAAGAAGAGGAAGAGATCAATGACAAAACCTTTAAGAACTCAAGATCAAAAACTAGATAAAGGAAAGTGATCTAGCAAGCAAATCTGAGAATTAGTCCCAGAAGTAAATGAAAATGAGGGAATCTGGTGATACAGAAGCCTAGCGTCGAGATTGTGTCAAGAAGACATAGTACTCTACACTCTCTAATGATACTGAGAGAGTCAAATAGCAGAAGTCTGTCTAGAAAAATGTTGAATGGCTTAGTTTGATTGTTGCAGGAGCCATGTGCATGAAGGGGTGGGAGAGGGTCACCGCCTGGAGTGAGTTGAGGAGTAAGTGGCTGGTTAGTGAATCAGTGAGCTTGGGTGACTTTCTCAAGGCTTTGTAAAAGAGAGAAAAAATACAGCAACAGTAGAAAAGGGAAGTAGAGTCCAAACATGGTATTTTCTTGAAAATATGAAAATGAATTGCATATGTTTAAATGATGATGGAAGAGTGCAATAGAAAGAAGTTAAAAGAACAAGAAAGAAAACTGTAATGGATAATGTGAGTTTCTGTGGAAAGTTGGGATGTGGATCCTATAACACAGATGGAGGATTATCTCCAGAACTATAATAAGATAGAAAGAAAACAGAAGATATGAGAGATAAGGATGCAGGCAGGTTTCTAGGTTTGATGGCAGAAAAGTGAAGACATTTCTTTCTGATGGTTTTATTTTCTCTGTGATGTAGTGGAAGAGGTCATGTGCATGTTAATGCTGTTATATATTATTACCCATGCTGTATTTCTGCTAATTAAAGAAACTCTCTGAAATAATGGTATATACATAACCACCTATTAGGGGAGGAAACAATTTACTCATTCATTAAACAAATGCTTCTGAGTGCCTGTCTGCCTGCCCAAACTCACAATCAACCTGAGAGGGCAGGAATGCACATATTCACAACATAATGTGCCAAGTGTGACACTAGAGATAAAAACAACATTCTATGAGTGCATAGAGGAAGACAACCTGGAGAATTATAGGAAACTTCACAAAGATGGAAAGCTGAAGATGAGTTTTGAAGAATGAGTAAGAGTTTGCTAGAAATAAAAGTTATCAAATCATTACAGGTAATGGGAACAATGTGGACATAGGACCCTTAGTCAAGAAAAATTATATTTATGCAATTTTAAATCCTCCAGGGTTTGGGAGACTTCAGGCTAGGAGTAAACACCTCATAAATATTGCTTCAGATCTAGAAATTGGACTGGTAGCCTGGGAAATGGTTGTGCAATGAAAGAAACTCATTTTAGCAGGAAATAATGGCCAAATATCTGTTACCCTGAAATTAAGCACAGAGATATGGAAAAACACATGAAAATCCAGTTTTGACTTCGTGAGTTACCAACAAGCAAAACAAAGTTCTTTCATACAAATGTGTTTATCACAGTAGAGTTATGAGGATAATACCCCAGTACACATGAAGAACATCAAAGTCAGCTCTGGCAAAGGCTGTTTTAGTTAAGTAGATTTTAGTTAAAGTCTATTTTAGTTAAGTAGATTACCTGAATACAGACTATACACATGTATAGTCTGTATTATACTGGTGTATAGTCTGTATATACTATACAGATGTATAGTCTGTATTATACTGGCAATTGTGGTAAAATGTCTAAGTTCTGGTCAATAATAAGTGTAGGAAAGTGGTGTGATGGTTTCTGAAATGTGTCCTTAAAGGGGAAGTGTATTTCCTTCTTCTTTTTGCTTCTCGGATGCATATGAGATTGCTGAAGCTCTATCTGGAACTCTAAGGCGCCTGATAGCTCACTTTAAGGATAGTGGAATGAAAAGCTGGAAACAGCCTGGGCTCCCAAGGATTGCAGTGCAACAGGACCAATTCCTAATTGCCTATATCCACAAAATTAAATTATATTTTATTTTGTTTTATTACTTAAGCAACTGCTTTTTAAAAAAAATATTGTCACCAAACCTCATACATTCATTGTAACCAGACACATCAACTAGCAAATAAAACTCTACTTCTTTCTCAAAGTTTTAGATCTGTTTTATGTTTCTCCATTCTTATTTCTACTCAAAGGGGTATCTTTGTTAGTTGGTGGATTTTTTTCCCTTCTAAAGGACACAGTGGTAATTATTTTCTAAAAACAAATAAATAGAAACAGCCTATTTAGAATCCACATGAAAAATTAAATATGTGTTTCCTACCAGGGAACTCTCAAAAAGTATAATGACTTCTCTGGCTATACTCACTCTGATCTTTCCAGTATCTGGGTTAAGTACTTGCCATGGATTAACACAATCAATCCTTCCAACACTCCTATTAAGTAGTAACTATTTTCAGCCCTATTTTCTTATCATATTTAACATGTTATTTTATTTTTAATTTTTATTTTACATTAAGTTCTAGGATACATGTGTAGAATGTGGAGGTTTGTCACATAAATATACATGTACCATGGTGGTTTCCTGCACCTATTAACCCATCATCTAGGTTTTAAACCCCACATGCATTACGTATTTGTCCTAATGCTCTGCCTACCTTTGTCCCCCAACCCACAACAGGCCCTAGTGTGTGATGATCCCTTCCCTGTGTCCATGCATTCTCATTGTTCAGCTCCTACTTATGAGTGAGAACATGTGGTGTTTGTTTTCTGTTCCTGTGTTAGTTTGCTGAGAATGATGGCTCACAGCTTCATCCATGTCCCTGCAGAGGACATGATCTCATTCTTTTCGTTGGCTGCATAGTGTTCTATGGTGTATATGTGCCACAATTTCTTTATCCAGTCTATCATCGATGGGCATTTAGGTTGATTCCAAGTCTTTACTATTGTGAATATTGCCACAATAAACATACGTGTGCATGTGTCTTTATAGTAGATTGATTTATAATCCTTTGGGTATATACCCAGTAATGGGATGGCTGGGTCAAATGGTATTTCTGATTCTAGATTCTTGAGGAATCCCCACACCATCTTCCACAATGGTTGAATGAATTTACACTCCTGCCAACAGTGTAAAAGTGTTCCTATTTCTCCATAGCCTCACCAGCATCTATTGTTTCCTGACTTTTTAATAATCGCCATTCTAACTGGCATGAGATGGTATTTCATTGTGGTTTTGATTTGCATTTCTCTAATGACCAGTGATGATGAACTTTTTTTCATATTTTTTTTTGGCCTCATATATGTCTTCTTTTGAGAAGTGTCTGTTCATATCCTTTGCCCACTTTCTGATGAGGGTGTTTGTTTTTTTCTTGTAAATTTGTTTAAGTTCCTTGTAGATTCTGGATATTATACCTCTGTCAGATGGGTAGATTGCAAAAATTTTCTCCTGTTCTGTAGGTTGCCTGTTCACTCTGATGGTAGTTTCTTTTGCCGTACAGAAGTTCTTTAGTTTAATTAAATCCCATTTGTCAGTTTTGGCTTTTGTGGCAACCACTTTTGGTGTTCTAGTCATGAAGTCTTTGCCCATACCAATGTCTTGAATGGTATTACCTAGGTTTTCTTCTAGGGTTTTTACAGTTTTGGGTTTTACATTTAAGTCTTTAATCCATCTTGAATTAATTTTTGTATAAGATATAAGGAGGGGGTCCAGCTCAGTGTTCTGCATATGACTAGCCAGTTTTCCCAGCATCATTTATTAAATAGGGAATCCTTTCCCCATTGCTTGTTTTTGTCAGATTTGTCAAAGATAAGATGGTTGTAGATGTCTGGTGTTATTTCTGAGGTCTTTGTTCTGTTCCATTGGTCTATATACTGTTTTGGTACCAGTACCATGCTGTTTTGGTTACTGTAGCCTTACAGTATAGTTTGAAGTCAGGTAGTGTGATGCCTCCAGCTTTGTTCTTTTTGCTTAGGATTGTCTTGGCTATATGGGGACTTTTTGGTTCCATATGAAATTTAAAGTAGTTTGTTTTTTTTTTTTTCTAATTCTGTGAAGAAAGTCAATGGTATCTTGATGGGAAGAACATTGAATCTATAAATTACTTTGGGCCGTATGGCCATTTTCACAATAGTCATTCTTCCTATCCATGAGGATGGAATGTTTCTCCATTTGTTTGTGTCCTCTCTTGTTTCTTTGGGCAGTGGTTTGTAGTTCTCCTTGAAGAGGTCCTTCACGTTCCTTGTAAGTTGTATTCCTAGGTATTTTATTCTCTTTGTAGCAATTGCAAATGGGAGTTCATTCATGATTTGGCTGTCTGCTCATCCATTGTTGTTGTAAAGAAATGCTTGTGATTTTTGCACATTGATTTTGTATCCTGAGACTTTGCTGAAGTTGCTTATCAGCGTAAGAAGTTTTGGGGCTGACACTATGGGGTTTTCTAAATATAGAATCATGTCATCTGTAAACAGAGACAATTTGACTGCCTGTCTTCCTAACTGAATGTTTTATTTCTTTCTCTTGCCTGATTGCCCTGGCCAGAACTTCCAATACTATGTTGAATAGGAGTGGTGAGAGAGGGTATCCTTGTCTTGTGCCAGTTTAAAAAAGGGAATGCTTCCAGCTTTTGCTTATTCAGTATGATATTGACTGTGGGTTTGTCATAAATAGCTATTATTTTGAGATATGTTTTACCAATACTTGGATTTTTGAGAGTTTTTAACATGAAGGGATGTTGAAGTTTATCGAAGGCCTTTTCTGCATCTATTGAGATAATCATGCGGTTTTTTGTCAGGTTCTGTTTATGTGATGGATTACATTTACTGGTTTGTGTATATTGAACAAGCCTTGCATTCAAGGCATGAAGCCAACTTGATCATGGTGGATAAACTTTTTGATGTGCTGCTGGATTTGGTTTGCCTGTATTTTATTGGGGATTTTTGCTTTGATGTTCATCAGGGATATTGGCCTGAATTTTGTTGTTGTTGTTGTGTCTCTGCCAGGTTTTGGTATCAGGATGATGCTGGCCTCATAAAATGAGTTAGGGAAGAGTCCCTCTTTTTTTGATTGTTTGGAATAGTTTCAGAAGGAATGGTACTGGCTCCTCTTTTTACCTCTAGAAGCATTCTTGCAGCCCTATTTTATAGCTCACAGAGGTGAGCTATATATATATATATATATAGCAAGTATATATATGCAAGTAAATGACTTGGTATGAGACATTCTTGTTCATCCATCTTACTTGTTCCTGAGATACTTGCCAACTGGTTTTCCATTTCCTCCTCAGTGTCTGTATTTTCTGCTCCTGATTTCAAAGTAAGTTTCCATAACCCTGCTCTGCACAGTCAGGCATCTGGGACCTGAACATGGTTGGGACAATTTGTTGTCCATCATTATCCTTCTCTTTCAATTCTCCTTGAGCTGCTGTACCATCTTCAGTCCTAACTTCATTATTTGTGTTCCTCCCAACGCCCCCCACCCCCGCTACTTTGGAAAAGCCAGTCTCTGGCTTGAAACCTTTGTTCAAATTCCATACTTAGCCTGCTGCCTTTTAGATATGTCTAGATGTCATTCATCTTGGCCTTATTTCTAACCTCAAGTTTTGAATATTTAGGACTGAGAACATTGAATTTAGTGGATAGTTTGATTCTATAATAAAAGTATGATTGCCTTTGGCATTCTTGGTCACAATCTAGACATCCATTGGCTGGATTCATTCCCTCTTTTATTCTTCAAACATTTATTAAACACCTGTCAGGTGCTAGGCATTGTGCTGTGTGCAGAGATAAGCATGAACAAGTTATTTCCTGCCCTTGCAGAATAGTTACAATAGTAAACAGTAGTTATAACAGTAAATAATAGATACAATAATAAAAAGTTACAATAGGTGTGTTGAGGATGAAAACAGGGAAGTAACGAACAAGGTCAGTGGAGCTTGAACAGAGTTTTGAAAGCTCTATGGTTCATCAGGTTGACTAGGAAGGCAGGATACTACAACCAAGGGAGTGGAATGTTAAAAGGTATAACAACATGGCCCAGCATAGCCTAAAGCTTAGGATAGGACAAAGGGAATAGTCAGAGATGATGTGGGAGAGGAGTTTGGGGTTACATCAGGAAATGTCTCATATGCCATGCAAAGGAATTTGGGCTTTGAAGGGATTTAGGCCAGCCTATAAAATGATGAGATTTGCCAGGTTTACCCAGTCCTTTAGGCTTCTACATGTCAACCTGCCACCAGGCTAGTGAACACACAGAAGTGATTAATGAGCTCTGTGACCACCCAGAAAACATTCCTGGCAGCTGTAAGCCCCAAGATACATCAGGAATCTGCTTCTCTGGCAACATTTAGGTAAGAAATAAGTCTATTTTTGAGAGTTCTGCTGCTGCGTTAGTTGCAAGTCTCTTCATCTGCCCCATTACTGTAGTATACACACTTGATTTTTTTTCCTATGGATTATTTTCAAGGGTTGATACAAACATTAATTGATTGAAAGTTTTTATTTACTCGGTTTTGAAGTAAGCTGAGATTACTTGTGCAAAAGCAAAAATAATTTGGTAGAACACACCAATTCTTACTAGCAAGAAGTATAGGAACTTATTATTCCCTGTGAAATAACAGTACTTTTTAAAAACGAAAAATGACAATATGTATTTGAGATGGGCAGGCTGACAGCTTCCTCATTGCTTCAGCCCAGTCCTTACTTTATGATGTTACCAACAAGAGACGTTTGTAGGGAGGTCCTGTAGTTACCCTCCCTGACTCCAAACCTCAGAAGGTTGATGGATAAAGTCGAGCAGAGTCAATAAACCCAACAGCTCTGTTTCCATGAGTATTTAACTATCATTTTGTATCTTCTGACAGCATTAAAATGTGTGGTGTATCGGTACTGGGATTTATAAGGACAATGTGATTAATTTAAATGCCTTTTGGAGCAAATGGGAAATATCTTATTCCAATTTTTGGAAGATGGAGAAAGTGTGTGGTCCTGAACACAATAGATAACTGTCTAATATTCTGTTCATTTGGGGCTTTCTAACCTGACCTATGGGATGAGAACAACATTTCCCTCCAATTTTACAGTGATTGAAATTTCCAATACCTCAACTTAGCCAAATAAAAAGAGTACAGGCAAGAAAATACTGTCCCAGGGATAGCATGCACATTTTTGTTTATGCAGTAATAGAGTATTGAAGTATGAAGTATGAAGTAATAGAGTATTGAAGTATGAAGTATGAAGTAATAGAGTATTGAAGTATGAAGACAAGAGACATCTCCCTGGAATGTTTTTTCCTTTTTCATAAATGCAGAGGTGGTTACAAGAAGAAATAAAATGTTGGCTGGCAGAAGCAGCAGGGAAGAAGATTTCATATTGAAGACTAACTAGTTCTGAGACATTTTGGATGTCTTCTTGCAAACAAGTAATTGAAAATTAAATATTCTCCGTATAAAAAATAGGTACCTGCTGGCAAGTTTTGTGTTCTATTATTTCTACTTTTCTCCTTTGATGCCGGATTTCCATGTGCTTGGAATAATTCATGAGGATTACTTTAAAATTTCAGGAAAAGGCAATGGATGGAAGCTTGCTACCTAGAAAAATACTGTATAGCTGATCTCTGAGTTTAAAAATAAATGGGAATCTTTCCCTCTGCACTATCTACCATAAACTTGGTGCCATACAAAAAGCAATAATTTTAGACTGAGGAGTCCAGGGAACAAGAACCCAATTCCATTGATAACTAACTGTATCCTTGGGTAAATGCATTCATCTTCTTGAAACTCAGTCATATGGTCTGTGAAGTGATGCAGGCAGGGGTGCAGGGTATGCTCAATAATCATTAAGGACTCTATTAGCTTTTATGTTCTATGACCATTTATTATATTTTAGGTTAAACACAAATAAATTGTGAAAAACAAAGGCAGAAATGTAGGGTACTGCCATTAATGCAACCAGGGGAAAGTGGTATTGCTCTTTCCTCACACCCTAGGCTGAAATAAATGAGCATGCATTTAAAAGTGAAATTGGGAATATAGTAAAGCAAATACATAGGATTGACCAAACCAAAGCTTTGCAGGCAGTGGAGGTTCTGATACGAGATGTACCCTGCAGTTCATGCATTTCACTTGAAGAGTGAGACTATGACTCACAGGTGGGACTCTTTCCTCATCCCTCAAACCTCAGTTCTCACAAATATTCCAGATCAGTGGGAGCCTGCTTTGTCTGCCTTGGAGAGCCAAGTCATTTTGGGCTGGGAAGTAATAGGTATCTAAAATGAATGCTTGAGCAATGAGAGAAAAATAGATCCTCCAATGTCCTGGAACACAAGCTTCCATTGAGGTCCAAGGATAGAATCAGGGTTGTTCTAAATGAATTTTCTTTCATTTTGTTTGTTTTATCACACTAAAAACTATCTTTTTGGTCAATTTTTTCTGTCAAATTAAAAACTTCTTAAGGCAACTTTACAGTAGCTTGAGGCATTTCTGTAGACAATTAAGTTATATATCCTTACCATTGTTGTCATGTTATGATGTCTAGAATAATTTTTCTTTGATAAACATTAGGAATAATGTATTCCACCCTATGACTGTAAATATCTCATTAAAGATTGCTCATTTTAAGGTGCAGATTGAGTTAGCTTAAGCATCAAAAAGAAATTATTACCATGATACCAGATTCTCCCTTGGAACCTAAGGATTTAACTGGACCCCAGAAAGAAACTGCAACAAGAGAGATTAACACTAGTTAAACTCATTTTATTTTACTGGGCTTATTTCTGTCCATCTACTTCATTCTATTGTCTCCTCAAATCAACTTCCAACATTTTTCTGGTCTATGGACTATATAATAGAAAATACAGCCCCCAGCATTTCCAAGTTTCTCATAATATGAGTAAATTTAGCCACCCAGAAAAAATCTTATTTCTCTTACAGTACCAGCTCGAAAATTCCCAGGCAGGGATTTGATTAACTCAGCTTGGGGAAGGTGTGTACCCACAGACGATTAACTGTGTCCAGGGTTTGGGGAACAATAGCTATTCCTGCTGCCACCAATGGATGAATGGGGTAATGCAAGTTCTTAGAAAGATATTGTTATTACTGCATATTATTGTATAGAAATGTACAGTCCACCCTTGGTCCCCCAGTAAACATGAATATAACATTCTTCTCATACACACAACTCCAAAATATCCTGCTTAAAATGTTCCAACTTTCCCAGGTAAAACTTCAAACAGTGGTTTTCTGGCCTAAAATCATACTTGCCCTGCATTCTGTGATATAATGACCTGAGCAATATTTCTCTGTGACTAGGCTTTCTGAGGACTATCTATTCCTATTCCACTCAAGTTCAATTATATATTTATATGGTTCCTTACAATATGTAATACGTTTAATAAACAATAATAGAGAAAAATCGATATATTAAAATAAAACTTATTTTTTGTTAAAAAATGAAAAATGCTATGGTATAAATTGGTCACTGGTTGAGAGAATATCCTGATTATTAAATTATAAGATGAACAAACATCTTGGGCCTCCATTTGTTAACTCCCTTTGAAAGTGAAGTAAATTTTTTGGTTAATGCATTTATTGATTGGGGGGGTTTCCTGTGATAGGTGTTCTTCAGGAGCAACATCTGAGGCTGGGATTTTGGAGGATTTCTCTATAGGAGGCTAAGCCAACTTTGTAGTTCATTTCTTATCAGTGTCTGTATTAGTGCCTTGCCTTCCTGTGTTTTCTGCAGATACAACTTCTATAAAAGATTGGTCAGTTTTCTGTCAATTTCATTTAAGAAAATTCTATTTTTAAATAACCTGTGAAAGAAATACTGAGCTGTATTCTTTGAATCCCTATCCCAACCTAGGTCTTGTTGAATGTGCTTTACGAAAGGGCCATTGTATGGGGTCGTCAATGTGTCTACCCCTGCAGTATTGGTGCTTCAGAGGGGTGCCTTAAGTTACCTGGGACGCCGCAGATATTCTCATTCTGATTTGTAGAATCCAATTTATATGTTCTAACTTCAGAATAGAATGCAACTGAGGAAAAGGCTGTTGCAATTCAGTAAGGTAAAAGATTATCTTACCCCAAGCTGGTTAAAGGCAGGAGCTATGAATTTGTGCTATTGTCCATGGGCTCCTTTCAGGAGAGCCACCTTGAACTGAAGATTATTCCTTTCATAAAAAACCCTTAATGAAGCCTGAATAAATCAGCCAACATACTAAAATAGTTTGACATTTTGCCACAAAGTCTCTTAAAAATCTTGGATACTAGATATAACAGAAGACAAATAACCAACTGTTCTGCTACCACAGGCATAATCCTCCTCCTGGTCCCAAATAAAGAATTATTGCTATTCTCACCCCACCTTTATTCAACTAGTGTGCAAATTCTGCATTCAAAATTATTTCTTGGATAAACAAGTTGCATACATTCATACAATGAAATTTTACTCATCAATAAAAAGAAGGCACCTTAATGAGGCCTTAACTCAGTGATACAAAAATACGGATGTAAAAAACATGCTGAATCAAAGATGTAAGACATGAAAACACATATGGTATGATTTTGTTTATTTATATTAAACAAAATCAAGAAAAGACTATTCTACAGTAATGGAAGTCAGAAGATGATTGCCTCTACGTCAGGGATTGGAGGACTGTCTGGAAAGGGACACAAGTAAACATCCTGGAGTAATGAAAGTGTTCAACCTCTTGCTTTGGGTAGTTGTTACATAGATGCTTAAAATTGTGAAAACTTATCAAATCGAACATTTAAGATTTGTGTATTTTGTGTTTAAATTATATCTTAAACATACAACTATTTTTTAATCATTAAAGATTATAGAAATCTTACTCAAATTAGCTTCAGAAAAAAAAGCAATAGATTATGGGGATTTGAGAGCATCTCATGGAAGGCAAGAGGGATGCATATGGGCCTAAGCAGTGAACTAGAGCCAGGGAGTTGAATGTGTTCGGGAATCTCATTCTCCCACTAAAGCTAATAGTAGCATATCTACTTTGTTTTCCCTGCCCCTCTATATCTTCCTTTACTTCTCAGCTCCAAATGATGGAAAACAAAAATGACGACAGTTCCTGAGTATGGTATATTATAGGATTATTTGATTCTTCATCAATTCAGCAAATATTTGTTGGTATTAATTGCTGATTGCCACAGCATGCCAGGTATTCTTCCAGGTCTTGAGGCAGTATCAGTGAACTAGTCAAGGAAATTAATTAGAAGGGTATATTCTAATTTAGGGAAAAGAGATAAGTAAACAAATACACTAAAATACGATTTTAGGTAATAATTAGATGTTAGAAACAGGAGAATGCCACATCGGGAGGCCAAGGCGGGTGGACCGCCAGAGGTCAGGAGTTCAAGACCAGCCTGACCAACATAGTGAAACTCTGTATCTACTACAAATACAAAATATTAGCCAGGCACGGTGGTGGGGGCCTGTAATCCCAGCTGCTCGGGAGGCTGAGGTAGGAGAATCGCTTGAAGCCAGAAGGCAGAAGTTGCAGTGAGCTGAGATAGCGCCATTGCACCCCAGCCTGGGCAACAAGATCAAAACTCTGTCTCAAATAAATAAATAAATAAATGGGAAAATGCAAATCAGAGGGACTTGAGGAGGGAGTACTTTAAATGAGGTCATGAAGGAAGGCTGAAACTTGGATGATGAGGAGGAGCCTGTCATAGGAAAATTCAAAGATATTTATTTTAATTTTTCGGAAGAGCAAATATAAGGTCTTTGAGACTGGAATGAGCTTGCCATATATAAAAAATAGGAATATTCGTGAGGCTGAATGAGGGGTAGAGTGATACAAAGTAAAGTCAAAAGGGTAGGCAGATGCTGTCCTGTAGTACAGTGCAGATATAGAGACACAGTCGGTCTTTGTCTTAAGAATAATGGACAACCATTGTGTGATTTTAATCAAGGGAGAAATCAAATCTGATTTATATTTTTAAACCTAAGATATTAGGCTCTTATCAGATGGTTCTGATATTCCTTTCTTAAGTTTACTTTCTTAAAAAAAGTTCTTCATAGTAGATCCAAATTCTCCAGAGAAAAGATGTATTTATCCCATCTGGGTCAAGTGTCCATTGCTTAACTCAATGGCTGCGGCCAGTGAATGGATCATTTTACAGAAACATGGTAGCTCCTATGCAACTATACATTTGGAAGAAAAGATGAGTTTTCAGAAAATGTGAACTAGATAGACAAACCTGAAAATGCTCACTCAAAATTCAATGCAAAAACTGGTTTTCTGTGAGTATTTTTTAGTTTTTTTTTTTTTTTTTTTTTTGCATTACCAAATAGAAGGTATGACACAAATTGAAAATCCTTCAAGGATCCATGCTTTGGAAATAGGAGAAGTGGTTTGTGGCTTGGTTTGTAGCTTGTACTTCTGTCTATATCATCTACTCCAGAAATGCTGATATTCACTTAATATTTTGAAGCAAGTCTTAGAGGAATTGACAGATATGCCATTTTCCTTCACCATAAACTAGATGGAATTGCTGGTATCTCCAAGGGCAGTTAGTTACAGTTACTAGCTTTCTTCCTTCACAGCTTACTAGTGGGCATGGGACCAGGTCTATATTGTTTACTACTGCATCTACAGTGAGCGAATAAGTAAATCATGATGCTATCAGAAACACCCTCCTATTTTATGTCCGTTCTGGAAACTTTAAGAAAATTCATATCTTCAGATTTTCAAGAAGAAAAATGCACTATATTTGATTGGAAGAAAAATTGGGACAAAAAATTGGGACATGATGTCGAGCATTTGAAGTGTTTGGCAGCACATCTGGGTTTTTTGTTGGCTGAAGGTAGAAGCTTTGCATATCATCATGGCTTACTGCAGTTAATTATCTTTCCTATTTCCTGCTGTATCCCTCATGCCTAATAAAGGTCCTGATATATAGTTGGTGCTTCATAAATATTTGCTAGATTAAGTATTATAAATACATCAGAATGTATTGAGATCAAAGACTTTTGCCAATTATCTTGAAATAAGTCTTGTCTACTGCTGTGAAATCATCACCTTCATGAAAAACAGAGTTTCTTCAAGAAGTTTGTAAGAAAGGGAAAGAGAATATAACTTTCTTTTCTACTGTGTAGAAAAATCTTTTAGAAGATAAGTTGACTTTTGGAAGACAAGTTTCAAAGGCCTGGATTGAACCTGAGGAATAATTTTCACTTTTATTGAGGATTAAAGAAAGCCCATTCTGAGCAGTTTGACAAGGAGGGGCTCACTACCAATCTGAATTAGTGAATAATTTTAGCCATGCTAATCAGGTAGATTTCTGTTTAAATGTTCTGCAGTAACCAACACAGTTTTACTGAAGGCCTGTAATCTCTTGGCCAAGCTGCTCCACTAAAAGAAGAAAACATGTGTTCTGAGAGCTATCTCATTGCAAAATAAATGCTTCTGTAAAGTGCATGTGCTGAAGCAACAACATAAACAGTGGCAAAATGTTCTGTACATGAGTCTTACACATTTCAGGGGAGGCCGCCCACAGCTTTCAAAGGATTCTCAATAAGCCTTTGACTTCAGAATGTTAAGAACCACTGTTACCTCAACATTTAATTCACAGATGAAACCACACCGAGGTTAGAAAGCACTCTGTGATAGCTTGGGTTGATCGTGGTCATTTTTCCATCATATGAGAGGATTTAATGAGCATAAAAGGTGAAGAAAAGTAGACGGAGCAGTCAGGTCCCTTTCTCGAACAGCTGATTCAGACTATGCCCCAACCATCTGTCTTAAACTCCCATACTCCAGGTCACTCTGTACCAGCCCTAATCATCCTGGGGCCAGGTACCAGACAACCTGGACGGGTTCCAGGAACAGACCTATTCCCTGAAGCCTGAAAAGTTATTCTACAGCCAATCTACAGAAAGTCTGTCAAACCTAGCTAACCCCGTCACACTTGCCGTCCATGAGTTGGCCGCTACAGCTCCAGTTTGCTGTTATCTTGTCCCCAGCACAACTCCCTGTGCTCTCTTTGGGAGCAGTAAGTAATAGAGTTCTGCCTTTCACCTATCCAAATGTCACTGCATGTGTCCCACCATCAAAAGAATCTTTAAATCTTATAGCACATCTTCGTGGTAATTCCATGAAATAAACTGAATGGTTGCAGATGAGGAAACTGAGGTTAGTAAAGTGGCTGAAATTTAACAATCTGTTAATTGATAGAGCTGGTATGACAACCCACATCTATTATATATGCACTGAGTACAAGTTTTAAGTTTATAAACGTAATTAAATAGTATACATAATCCAATGATTGTCCTCAGTCTTTAAACACAAATGAGACACAGAGAAACATTACATAATATTTGGTTAAGATAAGTGACTGGGCCAGTCACGGTGGCTCATGCCTGTAATCCCAGCACTTTGGGAGGCTGAGGTGGGTGGATCAGCTGAGGTCAGAAATTCGAGACCACCCTGGCCAACATGGCAAAACCCCATCTCTACTAAAAATACAAAAATGTGCTGGGCGTGGTGGCAGGTGCCTGTAATCCCAGCTACTCAGGAGGCTGAGGTGGGACAATTGCTTGAACTTGGGAGGCGGAGGTTTTAGTGAGCTGAGATCGCACCACTGCATTCTAGCGTGGGTGACAGAGTGATACTCTGTCTGTCACCCAGAGAGACACAAAAAACCCTTCAAAAAATCAATGAATCCAGGAGCTGGTTTTTTGAAAAGATCAACAAAGTTGATAGACTGCTAGCAAGACTAATAAAGAAAAAAAGAGAGAAGAATCAAATAGACAAAATAAAAAATGATAAAGGAGATATTACCACTGACCCCACAGAAATACAAACTACCATCAGAGAATACTATAAACACCTCTACACAAATAAACTAGAAAACCTAGAAGAAATGGATAAGTTCCTGGACACATACACTCTCCCAAGACTAAACCAGGAAGATGTGGAATCCCTGAATAGACCAATAACAGATTCTGAAATTGAGGCAATAATAGCCTACCAACCAAAAGAAGTCCAGGACCAGATGGATTCACAGCCTAATTCTACCAGAGGTAGAACAGGTGGGAATTGAACAATGAGAACACTTGGACACAGGAAGGGGAATATCACACACCAGGGCCTGTTGTGGAGTAGGGGGACGGGGAGAGACAGCATTAGGAGATATACCTAATGTAAATGACGAGTTAATGGGTGCAGCACACCAATATTATGGACCAGGGCTTTCTTTTTTAACCAGAAATATCAGCATATCACTGCTGCCATGTACATATTGGCAGAAAAGAAATTAATACCTAAGAATTAAAAATTGGTTAAACAAAATAATATAATAAAAATAATAAAGTACATTTATATAACAAAAATATTTTAACCTTAATATCATACTATAGGGAAATATCAATATGGGGTAATATATGATATATATACACACACACACATATATGTAGCATATATATAGAGAGAGCTAATTTTAACCTGCAGTTTGCAAAGTAGAAGTTCAATGTGTGAAATAATAAAGACACAAGGAAAAAAAGACCGGGAGGATATATATGTAAATCTTAAAACTGGTTATATTTGGCTGATGGAATTATGGGTGAGTTTTGTTGTCTCTCTAGATTTTCTAGACTTTCCGCATTTGACACAAATTGCTTTTGCAAAAATTCTGAATTTCTGAGCTCCTCTCTAAAAGTAGGGTCTTGAGGTGAACTTGATTACTTTTGTCCTGTCAGTGATCATGCTTTGGAGCTGTCAAACACATTTAGAGATGACAGGTGAAATGTGTTGTCATGTAGCTGTAGAACTCATAATAGACTGGAAACCAGAAAGCCTGGGTCCAAGTCTCAACATTGTTCATTATTATTTGGGTAACATTAGGCAAGACTTGAACTTCCCTGTAAAGCCAGGAGGGTCATACTTGCCCTTATTATCCCTGCAGGGTGATTATGAGGACAAAGTAACCTAATGAATGAGAAACATTGTAAATACAAAAAAAAAAAAAAAAAGACATTGTTTATGAGGCATTTTAGTGTTCCTTATGTGATTATAGACTAATTCATCTCTTAGGTAGCTGCTTTCCAATTTCCAGCCTTATCTTCTCTGTCCTATCATCTTAATTGCTTAATTTCTAATCACTTATTTATTCTTTTCAGCTTTCTGTTTTTCGCGTGCATTGTGCTACTCAGCTGAAAACAGTATTATGAAAGAGAAGTACTTCAAAAGACAACACTTTACTCAACCCAGAAGAATTACTATAAGGTGCATTAATTTATGGCCGTGATTACAATTCACATTTTAATTTGTAATTTCTCACTTAATGTCTAAGTTTCTTGCAACAGACTGTAAGCTTTCTGATATCAGGCAGCGAGTTTCCCCACGGGCATGTGTCACCTTACGCAGTGACACATTGTAGCCATTCAATAAATACCTCTTAATTGAAGGAAGGAATGCATACTCGACAGCTCAGAAAGCATTCATAGATATATAGAAACGAATAAATGTATAATGTCCTTCATGATATTGAGCACATAACTGTTGTTTCCTTTCAAAGAGGGAAGGGATAAGGTTTGACCTGGAACAGGAGGGATTAATGGACATAGTACATGCCTGATTAACTTGGCAAATGTTTATCTATTGCAGTTCTCAAATAGTAGCTGCCACTTCCAGCGGGGGGAGAAATGAGAGCTCTGTTTGTGGTGATCCAGTATCTCCAGAGTCCATCACCACTGCTGACCTCCCACTCTACATCTCCAAGCGCTCTGCTGTACCTGCCACGGGCAGCTGTCACCTGCAGACTTTGGAAGGTTATAACCAAACCTCTGTTTTGTGACCTGCCTTCTGCTTCAACATCTTGACTTCCCACAAACAATTCTAATAAAAAGCAATTAACCTGAAAGTGTTTCGCAATTTTAATGTATGAGATATGGTTTCTCTCAAAAGCTACACTGCTCTTGTGTCCTTACAAGGTATTTTCTTAGCAAGAATAATCTGTTTACATGGGTGTTAATGACTAAATCCCTTTCTTGTAAGGCTATGCCCATCTGTCACACAAGAAGAATAGTACCCTTTAGAGAGCGCTAAAGAAAACTACAGAAATGTAGGGAAAATGAGCAGCTATTCAAAAAGGTAAAATGCTGCCACAGAGCCTAACTGATAAGAGCAATTAATGAAACATTAAGTGTAGAATAGGGAATATATGGCATGGGATAAATTATAGTCACAATTCATGTTTCTTTTGTCTCCAGAAGTTCACATACAAAACCCCATGCCTTTACAAAACAATAAATTCAGCACTGTCGATGATGCTTGTTTCCTTGTGAATGTTGCAGAGGTCTCTTCAAGTGACTCAATTGCACGGAAAAAGTTGTATCACAAAGAACCAAGGTGAGCTGAAGCACAAAGCGGGAGAAATGGGGTGCAAGGGTGTGGAGGAATAGGATTTGGGCAATGGAGAGTGAAGAAAGGCGGTTCTATATTTAAAACAACCGTGTCTTGCTTCTCTAAACCTTCTCAAAGTTTATCAGCAAAAACTGTCTCTCTGCCTTCTCTTTCACATAGCAATTATAGCAATTTCTTAATCTCAGGAGGATGCTACCATCTTCTAAGGCAATAAAACCTGTTCTAGAATCATGTTTCTAGCTTGCAAAATGCTTTTGCTAAGCCTTCCTAACAATACCATCTAAAGAAGTTCCCTCTTTAGAGATGATATCATATCCCACATATTTGAAATATTTAAGGAGAGCAGAGATTTAAAGTACAATTTATTTCTGGTGAAGACAAAATGGGAAGTGTGTTACATACTGATTGAAAGGCAGCCACGAAAATAGGCTTATTTCAGTACTTTCTATTGTTATTAGAATCCATAAAGCTCTGAAAAAAAGATGTATGATCTTAAATCTGAGTGCGATGAAACCAGTCTGATGGTTTTCTCTAAGCAAGAAGTGAGGAGATGGCATAGAAACCTGTTTTGTGTGATGGTGGTGAGACAGATCATACCATTTTAATTGGTATCAAGATTGAAATGCCTGCCCAAAATTATCCCTCCAGGGTTGTTTTACTGCTGAGGTATTATAGATTTACACCCAGCTCGGTAAAACTTCTTAGAAAAGGTAATTTCTATCCTGAATACAAAGTCTAAACAGAGTTAGGAGAGAAGGAATACACGCAAACTTACAATTGTCAGTTTAAAAACCACATCTACAATGACAGAGTATAAAGTGGCCTGGGCTAATCGGATACAAATTCTGTAAATCTCTCGCGCATGAATCCCATCTCAATCAACTACTGAAATGCAAGAGTATATTAAAACACACACAGACACACACACACACACAGAGAAAAGAGATCTTAAAAGAATTGCACTCCTTCAGATAGTTTGATGAGTCTCTGAAGGTAAACCAGGTCTGTTGCTATGCAGAAGATCCGCAGAATCTAGGGATGGAATGTGAAAGATTCATGACATTGTAATTCAGCATTATAGGATTTGCCAACCACATTTCATTCTTGCCCACTAAATTAGGAATGTAAGGCACGGCCAGCAAGCAACAAGACAATGCAAAAGGAGATAAAAGCCCAAGCAATGTTACTTGTTCACTAATCACCCAGAAAAGAAACCTGTCACCACACAGCTCGATACAGACAACATTGGAGTGAGATACTTTGCAAAAGAGCCCTAGAATGAGTTAGGACACAAAACATTTTTATGAAGCACTATTTCACATAGAAAATGCGAGATGTTTTCTTTAATCATGTACAGAACAGCTACAGCAGTCCAATCTGCCTGGAAGTGTTCTTTCTACACAGAGAAACAGTTAATGACCAATTCTTTATCTAATTTTACCCCCACAGTAGCCTTCCAAGGTATGAATTATTGCCCTGAACTAAAAGATGAGAACACGAAGTCTCCGAGAGTTAAATGACTTACACGCAGTCCTCAGTCAGTTTGGTGGAGACGTCAATCCCTCTTGAGGTCCAGGGTTCCTGTAACAGGTGCTCTAAAGCAGTGCTTCTCAAACTCTCTATGGCAAAGGACTTCTTAAAATTACAATTTGTCACTTTTGTAATGATGCTTTAAAAAAAGAAGATTGTCATGTGCGGTGGCTCACGCCTGTAATCCCAGCACTTTGGGAGGCTGAGTGGGGTGGATCACAAGGTCAGGAGATCGAGACCATCCTGGCTAACAAGGTGAAACCCTGTCTCTACTAAAAACACAAAAATTAGCTGGGCGTGGTGGTGGACGCCTGTAGTCCCAGCTACTCGGGAGGCTGAGGCAGGAGAATAGTGTGAACTTGGGAGGTGGAGCTTGAAGCGGGCCGAGATCGAGCCATTGCACTCCAGCCTGGGCGACAGAGCAAGACTCCATCTCAAATAAATAAATAAATAAATAAAAATAAAAATAAAAAAAGATTTACTAGCAAAATAAAATTTAAAGAAACAAGAAGAGATACTGACTCAGATATTTTAAGAATACGTTTGAAACATATAAAATTACATTTTGAAATTGCTATAAAAATAAATGCTTACCTTCAATTACCACCATAGACTGGTAACAAATGATTCCTGGGCAAACATCAGTCTATATTCCACACTTTGAGTAACTTTGTGTTGATCTACTGGTTGAATGAATATGTATTTGACGGTCCCCAAACCACACACACACAAATGAAAAACTCTTCCTCGCTTCGAAATAAGCAGAATGACTAGCTGAGCCACTCTCAGTCACCCGGTCTTTCCCTGGACCATCCTTCAAAGAACATTTTCACAAAACATCAACACGTGGTCCCCACATTTTTGATGTAGAAGAATGATCTAAGCCTACCCTTGCTCTCCAGACAACTGCTCTGCCAAACTATGTGTAGATTCCGTTCTTGCACTGGGGTGAAATGAAGCTTGACAAGGAGTGGGGAACAGAGGGCAGGTGGGTTTGCATTGTTCTCGGATCTTTTTCACCTTTATTCTTACCTAGGATGGCTCAGAGCTCTGTCTAGGGCTGCACCACAGATCGTGTGTTAGAGCTGTGTTTGCACTGTAAACAATGGCTTTTACTCAGCTTATTCGTTAGAGATCAATAAAAGCATTGTTTTTTTCTGAAGCTATTTGTACTTACACTTTACATAAAATTATAAAAATTATTATCTATCAAAATTTTATATCCTCACTTTTAGTTAGGCTGGCTTGAGAGAACTATGGGAGATGGGCTGGACGCAGTGGCTCACACCTGTAATCCCAGCACTTTGGGAGGCCAAGGTGGGCGGATCACCTGAGGTTGGGAGTTTGAGACCAGTCTCATCAACATGGACAAACTCTGTCTCTACTAAAATTACACACACACAAAAAAAATTAGCCAGGTATGGTGGCACATGCCTGTGATTTCAGCTACTCAGGAGGCTGAGGTAGGAGAATCACTTGAACCTGGGAGATGGAGGTTGCAGAGACAAGATCACGCCCTTGTACTACTCCAGCCTGGGCAACAAGAGTAAAACTCCATCTCTCAAAAAAAAAAAAAAAAAAGGACCTAAGGGAGATGACTAGGAGTGGGGTCTCTAAGTAAAAACATATGTTCTTTCAACTTTCTTCCTTTCCTTGCTACTATCCGGTTTACTGTTCCTCAACAAAGTCACATTTTTTTTGAAAGAAATACTTATACTGTGGAAGCACCATTACTATGATTCTTATTCTTACTATGGTTTTCTGTCATACTTGAGATAAGCTGTTTTAATTACCTGGTTTTATATAGGAAAGAAGAAATATAAGGTTTAAAGTCTGTAATTATCAATGGCTTATAATTCATTAAATCTTAGCATACAAGGAAAATAAAACAAAAAAAAGAAAGAAATACTTATACTGCCTATCACTTTCCATTACTCCCAAACTTACTAGATTTTCTGTTTTTTTTTTAAATAAAAATCATATTTCTGAAACAGCTATGGCTAAAATTGCCAATTACCTTCTTACAATAAACACAGTGGATACATCTTAGACATTCTCTTATTTAACCTATCTGAAGTAGTTAACATTGTTGACCAGCATCACTTAAAAAAAAAAAAATGTATGGAATATAAAGAACTTGAATGAAAGCAAAAACCTTGACCCACCTCCCAAAACTATTTCTCTCTTTAGTTTTTCTTATAGTTACCACCAAATCTAATTTACAAACACTTTTGAAGTCTTTATAAATGTAAAACAATGCTCTGAGTATTTTATAAATGTTGATTTATTTAGTGGCCTCAGTAACCTAATGACCTTATAAAGTAGGTACTACTTTTAGAGTCATTTTGGGTTGAAGAAATTGAAGCTGAAGGATAATTATTTTTTTCTATGGAAATTTTTTTTTTTTCCTAGCTCCAATCTAGACTGATTATCTAGACCTGCCAAGCAGCTTGCATCCTGGAAATTCTCTTTCCTGCTTTCCTGTGTTGAATCTACTCTATACAGAATCTGGTGTTATCCTCTTTCTTGATTTTTTAAAATTTCCTTTAACTCTGTTTTTTTTATATGATAGTGGTTTTATAGAAATAAAGTTGATAATACATAATGTTTCATATAATTAGTTTATATTCATGTTGAGGATAAAGTGACATTTGTTCCCTCTTACACAAAAACAGTTTTTTTTTTAACTTTTAAGTTCAGGGATACATGTGCAGATTTCTTACATAGGTAAACTTGTGTCAAGGGGATTGGTGTAAGGCTTATTTATTTAGTCCCCAGGTATTAAACCAAGTGCCCACTAGTTATTTTTCCTAATCCTCTCAAGAAAGGGTGCATAGTCTTATGGTCTGAATGTGCCTCCCCTAAAATTCATATGTTAAAATCCTAACCGACAAGATGATGGTATGAAAAGTTGGGGCCTTTAGCAGGTGACTAGGTAATGATAGCGGAGCCCTCATGAATGGGATGACTACCTTTGTTAAAGAGACTACAGAGAGCTTGCCTTACCTACAGAGAGCTTACCCTTCTACCATATCAGTACATGGCAAGAACTGAACCAGGAAAGGGTCCTCACCAGATACACAACTTTCTAACACCTTCATCTTGGACTTTCCAGCTTCCAGAGCTGTGAGAAATAAATTTCTGTTGTTTATAAACCACCCATTTTATGCTATTTTATTATAGAAGCCCAAGTGGACTATAAGACACATGGGAAATAAGTTTTATGACTCCTTGCATGTCTAAAAATATCTGTATTCTGCTCATCTACTTAAGTGATAATTTGGATAGAAATAGAATTCTGCATTGAAAAAATAATTCCCTTGGAAAGTTAAAAGTATTGTTTTATTGCATTCCAGTAGCCATTGTTACTGGTGAAATAAGTCTAATACTAGTCAACTGTAATTACATAGTATATGGAATGTGATACGCTGATATGCTTTTTCTACTTTAGAATCTTTTTAACACCTTGATGTTTTGAAATGTTGTATGTAAGCTTTAGTTGTCGGTGTGTGGTAGACAGAATTCTAAGATATTTCCCAGGATTTTCCATTCCTCCAATCTACCACATGTCATACAGAATCCCAGGGTCTGTGAATGTGATAGGTTTTACTCCTAGGACTAGGTTATGGTTATGGTTATGGCACAATTGACCTTAAAATATGAAGATTATCAGTGAGTCTGAACTAGTTGCAAAAGCCCTTTAAAAAACTGTTTTTGGCTGGCTGCAGAAAAGGAAGTCAGACATTGGAAGCACAAAAATGGTTTAAAATGTCATTCCTGGCTTGAAGATGGACAGAGTCACATGGTTAGAAATGTAAGTGACCCCTCAATGCTGAGACGAATCTCACTGGTGTAATTACTGGCAGAGTAAAAGAGATTATTTTGAGCAGACGGCTTTTCCTGAAAGGAACTCTCAAATACACTTTTCTTACTAGTCCTGGGAAAGAAGGGGCAAATGAGTATTTGACTTTTCCAGTTTCTCTTTTTAGTGAACAAAAACAGAAAAAAATGAGGTTGAGCAGGGGTCTCAGATATCACCAAAAATCTCTAAATTATTAATCTAAGGATCTTGGACATGACCCTGGAATAAAAGAAGAGAAACATTTTTGTACCCAAATAGGTTTTTCTTGTGTTTCAGTAACCTAGTACCCACTAGTTATTTTTCCTGATCCTCTCAAGAAAGGTGCATGGTATTATGGTCTGAATGTGCCTCCCCTAAAAGTCACATGTTGAAATCCTGTAAAAGATAAATCCCAATTGATCTAAAGCAGAAGTTGCCAAACAATGGCCCATAGGCTGAATCTGTACCCTCAACATTTGGAATAAAATGTAGTTGGAACACAGACATGCTCATTTGTTTATGCACCATGGGACGTGGCAACTTTTGCACTACAACAGCAAAAGTGAGTAGTTGTGACTGAGACAGTATGGCCCATAAAGTCTAACATTTACTACCTGGCTACTTAAAGGGAAAGAGTACCTACTCATGGTCTAAGGCAAAAAGGATAATCCCATTCCCCTTGTCAATAACTGGTTTAGGAAAGCTCGTATTGACAGAGACAGCAGGCAGAGAAACTCTAGGCAGATAGGGGTGGGTCCCTGGTAAAGCCCTACCTTCAAGCCAAAAAGCCTGAAACCCATGGTCCAAAGTGAGAACTTCCATCCCTGTTTGCCCGCTCTCTCCCAATTGGTTCTTTCTAAATAATGTGTTTTTACCAATTGAATATTGCCTTTTCCAAAACTGCCTATGGTATACCCCAACCCCAACCTGTGCCTATAAAGACCCCAGACTCAGCTGGTAGAAGGGAGAAGTGGCTGGACACTGAGGAGAGGTGACTTGACTTCAGAGACAATGGCTGGACGGTGGAGAGAGGCAGAGAGGCGACTTGACTTCAGGGGAAAGTGACCTGCCTTTCTCATCCTCTTCCCAGCTTCTCTCTCAGCTGACAGCCACTTTCATCGCCCAATAAAATTCTCTGCATCCACCATCCTTCAATTGGTCTGCATGACCTCATTCTTCTGGGACATCGAACAAGAATTCAGGGCCCACTAAGTGCAGGTACCCAAAAATGCTGTCACACCGGCCCTTTGCTCTCACTGGCAGAGGACAGCCACTCCACAGGATGAGGCAAAGGGCCCACTGAGCTGAGAACACACTGCTGTCTGCGGATGGCTGAACTAAGAGAGCATTGTAACATGCCCTCTAGGGCTTTGAGGTCAGGCACCCCCACCTGGATGCTGCTGCAAGGCCTGCATGGAGTTTGCTTCTACGGGTGCCAAAGCAGCCGGCTGGCTCCCACTCTAGCTTGCTTACATACTCCCTCCCACGAGGGATTGAGCACTGGCTGGGCTAAGTAAACAGGGCACCCCTGTCACAGTCCCACGAAGGGGTCAAGAAAATACCTTGCCTCAATAGGATCCATAATTGCTTGTGACATATGAAGGGAAGATAGTTGTGGAGCTTTGGAGAAAGGTTTCCATACTTTTAAGGAAACATGCTATTTTTCTTCTGCTGTGTGTTAGGTCTGGAGGTGAGAATGACAGAAAGGAAGTGTGGAAAGGGCCTGGTTCCTATATAGAGTGTTTGAGCCATTAAATTAATCAATGTCGGAGCTGCTTTTCCTCAGAACTTCTAATTCTGTGAGATAATAAATGCCCATTGTTGTTTAAATCATTTTGAGATGAGTTTTTCATACAGACTGCTAAAAGTTTCCTACTTGTAACACAACCCCGCTTCTAACACAAAGCTCTTCAGGAGAAGAGGTAACAAAAACAGGCCTCTGTTTTCATTTTCTGCCACACTGTCTTGAGGACTGTGCTGCCCTGGTTACAGCTCAACCTCTTAAGGAAGGGAGGCCAATTCTATGAATCAAATGTTCCTTTGAACTGCAAAATCCTGTTTGTTCCAACTTGGGTTTGGGGCTTTCTGTCTGCTGGAGACTTCTAGAACATTTGTGTCATGGAGGAATATTCTCATTATTAAAAGTAAAAAATTTGTCTGGATTTTTTGTTAAGGTGTGTCTAAGTTGCTTTCTGTACTTGAAGATTTTTTAAAGACAGTATTTAAATGTGAATATCAAATTTATTAGGCTTTCAAACTTCCATAAATTTTTAACAGTGTTAGATTTCAATTCATATATACACATATATATACACACATATATACATATATACACATATATACACACATATACATATATACACACATATATACACATATATATATATGTATATTCACAGGTTTTAAATATTTCACTTTTTTCTCCAGGCGATGGTATGAAATCATGATAGTTTCTGGAAGCATAAAGTGATTATTTCATTTTGTCTTACTAATAAATACTTTCTGAGTAAAGCATTTTATGTGATATCCCAAAGTAGTACTTTAAATTGAATTTAGTAAATCCAGTAACTTAAACTCCTTTGATTCATCACCTAATCTACATAAATCAAGGTTCCTCAGAGAACTAATTGAAGCTATTTTCCCATTTGTAGTTGAAACAAGAATTTTTGCAGTGCAGCCCCATTTCATAATAAAATTCTTGCTGGCAATTCTGTTCTAGTATGTAATTGTGATAGTCCTAAAGGCACTTTTAATTTTGTTAGAGGCAAATTGTTCATGCCACTAGGTGCAAAACTATAAAATAAAGGGGAAATTCCCAATACACACAGAAAAAGTTGGATCTCATTATTTATATCTCTGTATTTTGTCTGTTTAATCTTTTATAAAATTTCTTTTTGCTTCAAGGGAAAAACAGTGACACACTTTTAAGAGAGGATTTTGAAGCACATAGTAAATGCAAGTTAATGAGCATTTTGTAGAAATATGTTCTTACTTGAAAATGTTCTTTTTTGCATCATTTCACTTACATACTAATTTTATCTATTCCTCAGTCTGACTTTGGCACTAAAAAGTAACAGTTACAATAATACAATATTATAACCTCTCCCTGAGATTAAATACATAAGTTCATTTAAACTTGATAATAACACATTACATTATATCACTATTATCTTGCAGGAAAAGACACTGAAGCTTGTAGAGTAAGTTGGCCAAAGTAACCCAATTCATAAGAGGTGGAATTATACTACAAAGTCTTGTCTGATTGATCGGAGAGCTACCCTGAAATATTCACAAATCATTCAAGTTAAACAAACAAAAAAAATCATTGATAAAAAGTGTGTTAGGAAGAATTGTTGTAATAAGCAATAATTTCATCATAAATATGTCTATAAAATGTGCAGATAAGTCAGTCTCAAGAGAGACTTTAGTTACCGGTGGACAGAGTTCCCACCCAATCCTCTTGTTTTTTAATTAAAAATAAGAATAATAGTGAAATAATGGCATATATTTATTTAGACCATCATAATAAACTAAGCTCTTTGACCTCCATAAGACTCAGCTTCTCCAAAAGACATTCCTAGATTTTCCCCATCAAGAGCAGTCTGTGCTCTCCATCTCAGGGAAATGAGTACAGCAACAAATCCAGAAACATAAGCTATTTGCATGATGGGAAAAAAACTCTCTCTTCTTCCCCTTAATACTCCCAGTAAGAATGGCTTTAATTGGTTCCTTAAATCTCCATTAATCTAAACTATGTCTTTTTCTTTTTTCTTTCTTTCTTTCTTTTTTTTTTTTTTTTTTTTTTTTTTTTTTTTTTTGAGACAGAGTCTCGCTTTGCCGCCAGCTGGAGTACAGTGGTGCAATCTCAGCTCACTGCAAGCTCCCAGGTTCAAGCAATTCTCCTGCCTCAGCCTCCTGAGTAGCTGGAACTATAGGTGTGCACCATCACACCCAGCTAATTTTTGTATATTTAATAGAGACAGGGTTTCACCATGTTGGCCAGGTTGGTCTCAAATTCCTGACTTCAGGTGATCCGCCGACCTTGGCATCCCAAAGTGCTGGGATTATAGGCGTGGGTCACCACGCCCAGCCTAAACTATTTCTTATCTGTATGGTATACAAACTATTCTCCCCAAATCTACCCTTCTACTCTTCAGTCCACATATACTTTTATACTTTTTATGCTTTTTTGCTTCCTAATCTAAACTTCAGAGTACAGCCAAGGGATTATTTTAACATATAAGCTGGACTTTCTCACTGTCCAGGGTGAAACTACTTGATGCTTTGCATTGCTCTTACGATCAAGACAAAAGTCCCCAGCAAGACCAATGAGGCCGGCATCGCTTGATTTATGCCTTCATTCACCCTCACCTTAAGTCACTTTCTCTTACTCTAGGTTCTCCAGTTGCATTGACCTTCTTCAGGTTCCTCAAAAATTATGAAACTCTTTCCTGCATTTATTTATAGATGCATATTTCAGCACATTTGTAGATGATCTACCTTTTCCTGTAATTTTTTATGAACTTTTCCTACCCCAACCCCATGGTCTAATTTCTACTCACCTTTCAAGCTTCACATCAATATCACTATGAAGACTCATTTTCTGACCCAGTTACACTAGAGCTGGTCTCATTGCTATATCCGCACTTAACACTGTACATTTTTATGCCATGTATAACTTAAATCATTATTTCATTCATATGTGTTGTACCTACTGGTTTGTAAGTTGTGTTAAGATAAATATCTATCCTTTTAAAAGTGATCTTCCCAATTCAAAACAGTTAATCCATATATATTGGATAAATGGATGGATGGATAGATAGATGAATAGATGAATGGATGGATGGATCCATGAATAAAAGAGAAAAATAAGGCCGGGACCTATTCAAGGAGAACTACAAACCACTGCTCAGTGAAATAAGACACAAACAAATGGAAGAACATACCATGCTCATGGACAGGAAGAATCAATATCGTGAAAATGGCCGTACTGCCCAAGGTAATTTATAGATTCAATGCCATCCCCATTAAACTACCAATGACTTTCTTCATAGAATTGGAAAAAACTGCTTTAAAGTTCATATGGAACCAAAAAAGATCACGCATTGCCAAGACAATAAGCCGAAAAAAAAAACAAAACTGGAGGCATCACGCTACCTGACCTCAAACTATACTACAAGGCTACAGTAACCAACACAGCATGGTACTGGTACCAAAACAGAGATATAGACCAATGGAACAGAACAGAGTCTTCAGAAATAATACCACACATCTACAGCCATCTGATCTTTGACAAACCTGACAAAAACAAGAAATGAGGAAAGGATTCCCTATTTAATAAATGGCGCTGGGAAAATTGGCTAGCCATAAGTAGAAAGCTGAAACTGGATCCTTTCCTTAATCCTTATATGAAAATTAATTCAAGATGGATTAGAGACTTAAATGTTAGACTTAAAACCATAAAAACCCTAGAAGAAAACCTAGGTAATACCATTCAGGACATAGGCATGCGCAAGCACTTCATGTGTAAAACACCAAAAGCAATGGCAACAAAAGCCGAAATTGACAAATGGGATCTAATTAAACTAAAGAGCTTCTGCATAGCAAAAGAAACTACCATCAGAGTGAACAGGAAACCTACGGAATGGGAGAAAATATTTGCAATTTACTCATCTGACAAAGGGCTAATATCCATAACCTATGAAGAACTCAAACAAATTTACAAGAAAAAAACAAACAACCCCATCAAAAAGTGCGCAAAGGATATGAACAGACACTTATCAAAATAAGACATGCATACAGCCAACTCGCACCTGAAAAAATGCTCATCATCACTCGCCATCAGAGAAATGCAAAAATGCAAATCAAAACCGCTGAGATACCATCTCACACCAGTTAGAATGGTAATCATTAAAAAGTCAGGAAACAACAGGTGCTGGAGAGGATGTGGAGAAATAGGAACACTTTTACACTGTTGGTGGGACTGTAAACTAGTTCAACCATTGTGGAAGACAGTGTGGTGATTCCTCAAGGATCTAGAACTAGAAATACCATTTGACCCAGTCATCCCATTACTGGGTATATACCCAAAGGATTATAAATCATGCTGCTATAAAGACACATGCACACGTATGTTTATTGTGGCACTATTCACAATAGCAAAGACTTGGAACCAACCCAAATGTCCATCAATGACAGACTGGATTAAGAAAATGTGGCACATATACACCATGGAATACTATGCAGCCATAAAAAAGGATGAGTTCGTGTCCTTTGTAGGGACACGGATGCAGCTGGAAACCATCATTCTCAGCAAACTATCACAAGAACAGAAAACCAAACACCGCATGTTCTCACTCATAGGTGGGAATTGAACAATGAGATCACTTGGACACAGGAAGAGGAACATCACACACTGGGGCCTATTGTGGGGCGGGGGGAGGAGGGCGGGATAGTATTAGGAGATATATCTAATGTAAATGACGAGTTAATGGGTGCAGCACTCCAACATGGCACATGTATACGTATGTAACAAACCTGTACATTGTGCACATGTACCCTAGAACTTAAAAGTGTAATAAAATAATAAAAAATTAAAAACAAAAACAAAAACAAAACAAAACAAAACAAAATTAGGCCCGGCATGGAGGCTCATGCCTGTAATCCCAGCCCTTTGGGAGGCTGGGGCGGGCAGATCACCTGAGGTCAGGAGTTTGAGAGCAGCGTGGCCAACATGGTGAAACCCTGTCTCTACTAAAAATACAAAAATTAGCCAGGCGTGGTGGCAGGCGCCTATAATCCCAGCGACTCGGGAGGCTGAGACAGGAGAACTGCTTGAGCCTGGGAGGTGGAGGTTGCAGTGAGCCGAGATCACGTTATCGCACTCCAGCCTGGGGGACAAGAGTGAGACTTCATTTCAAAAAAAAAAAAGAGAGAGAGAAAGAGAAATTAATAGAATGACCTAGTCAGACTCATCCCCAGGCAGAGAAACGGGTCACATGTAAAG
Organism: Macaca thibetana thibetana; assembly: GCF_024542745.1. Classification (NCBI taxonomy): domain Eukaryota; kingdom Metazoa; phylum Chordata; class Mammalia; order Primates; family Cercopithecidae; genus Macaca; species Macaca thibetana. The sequence continues at coordinate 55,199,350 of NC_065588.1, forward strand.
GGAATCAGGCTTTAGGGAAATATAGAATTATTCAAAAAATTAAAAACATGACCCATTTTACAGTTCTCCTCATGCTATAAATACACATTGCCTCCTCAGACCTCTGTCGTATGCAAAGATCAAGCCGAATCAAACCACTTAGGGCTAGGCACATTAAAAAAAAACCTTTTTTAAAGGTAGGAATTACACAAGTTAAACTAACTCCAGTATATAATAATAATAAATCAGGTATAAGATACTAAGTAAAGTTACTATACATGGTAGATCTTTTATCATTCAGTTTAATTTCACTGGAGTTTAAAGATGACACAATTCTTAATCTTGTAATGTGAATGTAGCATATGTAATTTATATAGACATACTTTACTTGTCACTCATTCTCATTCTTTCATCTTTCCTGGAAAATAAAATGAGAGCATTATTTGGTTACTACTTCTTTGTTAAAACTTTCATGATTCTCTCTCTCTCTCTCTCTGTCTGTCTCACACACACACAGGCACGCGCACACACACACACACACACACACACACACACACACACAGAGACAGAGAGAGAGAGAATGTGTCAGCTGTCCTGAGCAATGATCCAGAAAAAACGACGTTTCTGATGAACAAGTTTAAGAGTAGTATTTTAATTCTTCAGTCACTTTTTATTGAAGTGTTACACATACATAAAAGTATGCAAATCATAAGTACACAATTCAATGAAATTTCACTATGTGAATATCTCTGTAATCAGTACCTTCTGTGCTATTTGATATAGCCAGATGTGACTATTTAAATTTAAATCAATTGAAATTAAATACAGTTAAAAATTCCGCTTTTTATTTTCAGACGAGATGGAGTAACAGGGACCAGATTTATCATTTTAATGGGAACAACTAAAAAATTATAAAAATGTATGAAATAAATGGTTGTAATGATATTGAACCTCAGGCAACAAAAGAGAAAAACCAATAAGGTGAGCTCTACTATTGCCTTAGCTTACTGCTTGGAGGAGATGTTTAGGAAGCAACAAGCAAAGTGCGAGGAAACTCAGGCAGAGCCTCTCTCCTTGAGTTGATGAGATGGACATGGGTTTTCTCAGAGTTCAAGGCTGAGTAGAGTTCATGGAGCAAAATATCAGAGAAGAGAGAGCTGCACAGAGAAAGAACCCTGGAAATTTACAGAGGGTCTTTCTCAGAGTGTTCTGTTGAGTATTTATCCATAGTTATGTGTGAGAAAATTACCTAAGGCCAGAGAAAGAACCACTTGAAAGAATTAGAGGGAAACGTGCTCAACACTCTCCTAGGAATAGTGTTGGCCTTTAACAGCTAGACTAGGAACATCATTATCATAATTAGGGACAGGTTAGAGTAGTAAGACATGTATTGATTCAGTATTGGGAAAAAACTGTCTGTACCTGAAAGAGAATGCCACCAAATGATATGCAAGCAAAAATGTAAAAGCAGTCCTTCAAGCAGAAGAAAAATGATTTCAGATAGACACTCGAACCTCCACAGAGGAGTAAAGTGCCATAAGTCATAACTACATAGGTTAATATAAAGTATTTTATTCTTACTATTTAAACCTATATAAAAGATAGTCAACTGTTTAAAACAAAATAACAACAAGGTAATGTAAGGTTATACCACATGTAGTAGCAAAATGAATAACACAAGGGCAGGAAGCAGAGAAATGGAAGTTTCTATTGTATGCTATACATGAAGTAAAGACTCTTACTTGAGGGGAGACTGGTAAGTCAAAAATATATATTATAAACTCCAAAGCAACCACTGAAGTAACATAACAAAGTGATATAACTAATAATCCAACAACAAAGATAAAATGGGATCATAAAAAAAGAAAAAGAAGAAAAATAAAATAAGCAAATGTGACAACCAGAAAATAAAGAGAAAGATGGCAGGTTTAAACACAACCATATACATATTCACCTTAAATGATAATTGTCCAAATACCTAAAAAGTAGAATTTTTAACACTGAACAAGAAAGGAAGGCCCTACAACATGCCACTTACAAGGAACTCACCTTATGTATAACGATACAAATAGGTTAAAAGTAAAATGATGTTAAAATATACTGTTGACAGTAAACAGAAGACAGCTAGAATGGTTTTATTAATACCAAAAAAGGTAAATTTCAGACAAGTAAATCACCAGGGGGAGAAAGGTAATTTCCTAATAATAAACTGCTTCATTCATCAAAAGGGCATAACAGTTCTAAATGTTTTGCACCATATAAATGAGTTCAAAATATATGAAGCAAAACCAACAGAAATGCAAAGAGATATAAACAAACACAAAAGTATATTTGGAGATTTCAACACTCTTTTTCAGTTATTGGTAGAACAAGCAACAAAATATAGAAGACCTGAACAATACAAATAACCCACCTTGATCTAACAGACGAGTATAAAACATTCCACCCGAAAACATGAGAACATACATTCTTTTTAGGTGCCCACACTGCATTTTCAAGTGAGTCCATATTCTGACCCAGAAAACAAATCTCAAATAGAAAACCTGAGCAGACCAGTACCAAGTAATCAGATTAAATCAATAGTAAAAAGTCTCCCAAAAAGAAAAGCCCAGGACTAGATGGCTTTCCTGCCAAATTCTACCAGATTTACAATGAAGATCTCACATCAATTCTCCTCAACCTATTCCAAAAAATTGAAGAGGATGAAATTTTCCCTAACTTATCCTATGAGGCAAGCATTACCATGATACCAAAACCAGGCAAAAACAAGCAAAAACTACAGAACAATATCCCAGCTAAACATGGATGCAAACATCCTCAACAAAATAGTAGAAAACTGAATCCAACAACACATCCAAAGGATAACACACCATAATCAAGGAAGATATATCCAAAGCAGCAAGGATAGTTCAACATATGCAAATCAATAAACGTGATATCTTACATTAACCCAATGCAGGAAAAACTATAATCATCTCAACAGATGCAAAAAAAACATTTGATGAAATTCAGCACCCCTTCATAATAAAAACTCTCAACAAATGGGGCATAGAAGGAACATACCTCAACATTATAATGGCTATATATGACAAACCCACAGCTAACACCATACTGAATGAGAAAAACCTGAAAGCCTTTGCTCTGAAAACTGTAACAAGACAAGGAATCCCACTTTTACCACTCGTATTCATCATAGTACTAGAAGTGCTAGCCAGAGCAATCAGGCAAGAGAAAGAAATAAAAGGCATTGAAATTGGAAAAGAGGAAGTCAAAATGGCCCTTTTTGCAGATAATCTCATATCTAGGAAAACTTAAACACTCTATCAAAAACTCTTAGATCTAATAAATATATTTAGTAAAGTTGTAGAATACAAAATCCCATTTGTAATAGCCACAAAATGTACCTAGTAATAAACGTAACCAAGGAGGTGAAAGACTTCTACAAGGAAAACTACAAGGCACTGATGAAAGAAACTGAAGAGGACACAAATAAATGGAAAGACATTCCATGCTCGTGGACCAAAATAATTAATATTGTTAAAATGACCATACTCCCCAAGGCAATTTACAGATTCAGTGCAATCCCTGTCAAAATACCAATGTCACTCTTTTTACAGAAATAGAAAAACAATCCTAAAACTTACAGAAAACCAAAAAAGAGCCTGACTAACCAAAGCAATCCTAGCCAAAAAGAGAAAGCTGGAGGCATCACACTACCTGACTACAAAATATATTGCAAGTCTAGAGCAATCAAACAGCAAGGTATTTGTATAATAACAGAAACATAGACCAATGGGACAGAATAGAGAACCCAGAAATAAATCCACCTATTTACAGCCAACTGATTTTCAACAAAGTCGACAGGAACATACACTGTGGAAAGGACACCTTCTTTGATAAATGGTGCTGGGAAAATGGGATGTCAATATGCAGAAGACTGAAACTGGATCCCTATCTCAGCAAATACAAAAAAATCAACTCAAGATGGATTAAAGACTGAACAGTAAGACCCAAAACTATAAAATTACTAGAAGAAAACATAAACACTTCAGAACATTGGTCTAGGCAAAGATTTTATGACCAAGATTTCAAATGCACAGGCAAAAACAAACAATGATAAATAAATGGTACTGTAATAAACTATAAAGCTTCTGCACAGCAGAGAAGACAATCAACAAGTGAAGAGACAACCTGTTAAATGGGAGAAAATATTTGTGAACTAATTATCTGACAATGGACTGATCTCAAATATACAAGGGAGTCAATTCGATAGTAATAATAATTAATAATAATAATCTGATTTAAAACTGGGCAAACGACATGAATAGACATTCCCCAAAAGAAGACATACAAATGGCCAATGGGTATATGAAAAAATGCTCAATATCACTAGTCATCAGGGGAATGCAAATAAAAACCACAATAAGATGTCGTTTTACCAATGTTAAAATGATTACTATTAAAAAGACAAAAAAAGAGATTCTGATGAAGATGTGGAGAAAAGGAAACTCTCAAACACTTACGGTGAGAATGGTAACTAATACAGCCACTATGGAAAACAGTATGGACATTTCTCAAAAACTAAGGACAGAAATACCATATGATTCTGCAATCCCACTACTGGATATTTATCCAGAGGAAAGGAATCATTATATTGAGAGACATATGTACCTCCACGTTTATTACAGAAGTATTCACAATAGCAATGATATGGAATCAACCTAAATATCCATCAACATATGAATAGATTTTTTAAAATGTGGTATAATTTGGCCCAGCAATCCCACTACTAGATATATACCCAAAGGAATGTAAATAGTTCTATTATAAAGACACATGCAAGTATATGTGCATTGCAGCACTATTCACAATAGCACAGACATGGAATCAACCTAAATGCCCATCAATGATAGACTGGATAAATAAAGTGTGGTACATATACACCATGAAATACTATGGAGTCATAAAAAAGAAAGAGATCATGTCCTTTGCAGGATCATGGATGGAGCTGGAGGTCATTATCCTTAGCAAACTATTGCAGGAACAGAAAACCAAACACTGCACGTTCTCACTTATAAGAGGGAGCTAAATCATGAGAATACATGGACACATAGAGGAGAACAACACACACTGGGGTCTATTGGAGGGTGAAGGGCAGGAGGAGGAAGAGGATCTGGTAAAATAACTAATGGATACCAGGCCTAATACCTGGGTGATGAAATAATTGGTACAACAAACCCCCATAACACACATTTACCTATGAAACAAACTTGCACATACTGCACATGTACCCCTGAACCCAAAAGTTAAAAAATAAAAAATTAAAAAATTATTTGCATTTTTAGTAGAGACGGGGTTTCACCGTGTTAGCCAGGATGGTCTCGATCTCCTGACCTCGTGATCCGCCCGCCTCGGCCTCCCAAAGTGCTGGGATTACAGGCGTGAGCCACCGCGCTGTAGTCCCAGCTACTCGGGAGGCTGAGGCAGGAGAATGGCGTAAACCCGGGAGGCGGAGCTTGCAGTGAGCCGAGATCGCGCCATTGCACTCCAGCCTGGGCGACTAAGCGAGACTCTGTCTCAAAAAAAAAAAAAAAAATTATAATGTGGTATATATACACAATGGAATACAATTCAGCCACAATAAAGAATGAAATTCTGTCACTTTGCTGCAACAGAGATGGAACGGGAGGTCATTATGTTAAGCAAAATAAACCAGGTACAGAAAGACAAATATCACATGTTTTCACTTCCATGTGGGAGCTTAAAAAGTTAATCTCATGGAGATAGAGAGTAAAATGATAGATACCAGTGACTGGCAATAGTGTGGGCAAGGAGGCAGGGGGTGGTTGGTTAACAGGTACAGATATACAGTTAGCTAGAAGGAAAAAGTTCTAATCTTCGATAGCGGAGTAGAGTAACTATAGTTAAAAACAATGTACTATATATTTCAAAAATGGATAGAAGAGAGGATTTGAAATGTTTCCAGTACATAGAAATGACAAATACAATGAAGGTAATGAATATCCTAAATACCCTGATTTGATTATTACACGTTCCATGCATGTAACATAATATGTACCTCATAAATATGTACAAGTATTATGTATCAATAAAAATTTTTCAAAGAATAAAAGGGATAATTTAATATCCCTAGAATTATTCAAATAATTAAATTTGTACTTTAAAAACATCTCACAAAACAAACGAATAAACCAAAACTCCAGGCCTATATGACTTCCTAGTGAATTCTACCAAACATTTAAGTGAGAAATAGTGCTGATTCTACACAAACACTTCCAGAAATTTGAAGACAGACTTCCTAACCCATTCTATCAGGTCAGCATCACTCCAACATCAAAATCAGAGAAGGTCACTACAAGAGTAAGACTGTGAACTTATATCCCTTATGTTCATATACGCAAAATTCTAAAAGAAATTTTTAGCAAGGTGAATCCAACAATATATTAAAGTGATTATACATAATGACCAAATGAGGTTTATTTTAGGAATGCAACTTTGATTCAACATTTGAAAATAAAACAATAAAATTTATTGTATTAACGGACCAGAAACATCAGAAATACTAGGAAAAAAGCAACACAAAAACAACATGATCATCTCAATACAAAAATATCATTTGGCAAATGCAACCTCTATTCCTTATTTAAGAAAAAAAAACTGAAAATAAGGACTAGAAAGGAACTTGTTCAACCTGATAAAGGGCACCTATAAAAAAAATCTACAACTAATATCATTATTAGTAAAAGACAGAGTTACTGGATTTTCCTCTAAGATCAGAACACGCAAGGATGTTTGCTCTCAACACTTCTATTCAACATGCACTGGAGCTTCTAGTCAGAGTAATAAGGCAATAAAAAGAAATAAAAACATCATTCCCATCTTGGAAAGGAAGAAGTAAAACTTTTATTTGCAGATGATATCATTGGCTACATAGGAAATTCTTTGTAATCTAAAAAAGAATGCTCCTATAACTAATAAGTTAGTTTATCAAAGTTGAAGGATTAAAGATCAGTAGTTTACAAACCCACTGTATTTCTGTATACTAGCAATGAATAATTAGAAATTGAATATCTAAAACACAATACCATTTTAATATTATCAAAATATAAAATACTTATGAATATATCTGATAAAAGATGTACAACAACTATATGCTGAAAACTGCAAAAGCATTGCTAACTTAAGTTCTAAAAAACCTTAAAAAATAGAGATACCATACAGGTGGATTGAAGGACTCAATATTTTTAAGGTGCTAACTATTCTCAAATTGATCTGTACATTCAAAGCAATCTCAATCAAAGTTCCTGCCATTTTTGTGGATATTGACATGGTATTTCCAAAATTCATATGGGAATATAAAGTAGTACATATACAATGGTGAGGGAAAAACACAGTTGGAGGACGGCTTAGTTTCAGGTGGTTGTCATGATTTTACAACAAACTGAGTGGCTTAAAACAATAGAAATGTATTCTCTCACAGTTCTGGAGACCAGAATTCTGAAATCATGTGTCAAGAGGGTCATACTCTTTTGTAGACTGCCAAAGAAAATCCATTTCTTGCCTATTTCATCTTCTGGAAATTGTCAGTATCCCTTGACCTGTGGCCACAACATTCCAGTCTCTGCCTCTGTGGTTACATCACCACCTCCTCTGTGTCTGTGTTTTTTTGTGTGTCTTTTTTATGGACGCTTATAAGAATTTAGGGTCCACTCAGTCCAGAATAATCTCATTCTCTGAAGCTTTTACATTTAATTACATCTACAAAGACCCCTCTACCCAAATAAGGTAATATTCACAGGTTCCAGGGATTAGGACATAGACATTTGTGGAGGACCGCCATTCAGCCCACTACAGAGGATTTATGCTATCTGGTTTCAAGATTTATTATACGACTACTACTATCAAGACTGTGTGGTACTGGAGAGTACAGAGAGATCAATGGAACCTAAACAGAGTCCAGAAATAGGCCCACACATATAGGATCAACTGATTTTCAATTGCAAAAGCATTCAGTGGAGAAAGGATAATCCCTTTAACAAACGGTGCTATAACTTTTGGACAGCCATATTTGAAAAATAAGAAACTTAATTTGTATACCATGTCTATTTGTATTTTTATATCATATATAAAAATTAACTAAAAATGGATTATAGAGCTAAATGTAAAATTCAAACTTTAAAACTTAGAGAAAAAAATATATGAGAAAATCTTTGTAACTCTGGGTGAAGCAAATGTTTTTTAGGTACAACACCAAAAGCATGATTATGCAAGAAAAATTCTGAAATTAGACTTCATCAAAATTTTAAAACACTGGCTTTTTGATGAACACACCACTAAAAGATTAAAAAGTTAAGCCACAGACTCCAAAAAATTATTTGCAAATTACATATCTGATAAAGAACTCATATTCAGAATACATATAGAATTTTAAAAGTCTATAATATAAAAGCAAATATTCCAATATAAAGTAGTCAAGAGATGAGCAGACATTTCATCAAAGAAAATATAGGGATGGTAAACACTCATGTGGAAAGATTCTCAACATTATTCATCATTAGAGAAATGCAAATTAAACCTTCAACGAGATACTACTACACACTTATTAGAATTCTAAATTACAATGACTGATAATATCAAGTATGATGAAGAAGTAGAGCAACTGAAACTTTCAACTACTACTATTGGGAATGTAAAATGGTACACTCACTTTGGAAATAGTTTAAAAGTTTGTTTAAAAAATGTTAGACCTACACTTACCAACCATTCCACTTCATGATATTTACAAAAGAGACATAAAAATCTATGTTAAGAAAAATACTTGTATTTGATGGTTTACTGAAATCTTATTTATAAGAGCCAAAAACTTGTTAGAATCTAATCTGTCAATTGGTCAATTGATAAATTGTGTTTTATTCATATAAGGAATACCACTTAGCAATAAAAATGAATGAACTATCAAAACATGCAACTCAGCTGAATCTCTAGTGAAAGAAGCTAGATACAAAAGACTGTATACTGTATGATTTCATCAATAAGAAATTTTAGAGGAAAAACAAAATCATAGCAACAGAAAGAAGATCAATGGTTTTGGGGGGCTAGGAGGTATAGGAAAGAAAATGGTTACAAACGCACATGTTAGAACTTTTTGGGGTGATAAAAATGTATGTCATGATTGTTGTGATGATTACTGTATACATTTGTAAAACTCATCAAATTATACACATAGAGTTGATGACTGTTATCATATGTAAATGATGCTTATAACAAAGCTGACCAAAAAGGAAATAAAATTGGCAAATAACTTGAGTTAACCAGATATGTGCTTCCTTGAATTTTTCCTCACAAATTTATCATCATTAATTCTCCTTTTTCCCTACTTTTCTCAGGCTTAGAGGATAAGATGTCCTTCTCATTTTAAAGACCCAACTATCTTGACTGGATTCTATTTTTTCCACTATAAAGTCTCTCTTCATCTCCCTTTAGTATATTGTCTCTCTTCATTTTCTACACTCTTGGACCTTTACTGACTCCTCCTTTTTAGCTTTTAAACATCCTCAAGAGAAAAGGAAACATCCATTGACCATATTTTCAGCTCTTTCTCTCCTTGCCTTCTCAGCCAATTCTTGTATAGTAGATTATTCTCTGTGACAGGGCTCATGCTATTTTTTGCCTAGAATTACTTTCCTTGTCCCTTCACTTTGCCCCCTCTATTTTCATCTGATTAACACATAAACATTCTATGTTATCAGTTCCTCTGGCAATTATTCCATTATATCTTTTTTAACTTTGGGCCTAAATCCTCCTTTTTATGTTCTCCAATTTTCTCATCCCACATTGTTTTGAAATCAACTCATTTTGAGACTGTCTTGAGGGTATGGACTTTATGCCACAACATATAGTGCATCTAGAACATAGTAAATATTTTGTGTTGTGTGACTAATATAACTTTATAATTTATAAAACATATATAAATGAGAGTATTTTAAATGCTGATTGTGAGCCCTTTATAGAAATTTAAACTATCTTTGGGATAAACTTTTAACAAAACTCCAAAGATGGTTATATTCTTTAGAAATGCCAATCTCTAGCACAGTTTCCAATATATATTGTGTAGTATTTAAAGGGATAATCACCTTTTAAAAGTTACGTCATGCAGATTAACAACTTCCTCTAGAATTCCAAATAGACATGGCTTTCACTGTATTTATCTCATCTTTAGTAGTACTCAACACATTTCAAATGCTTTCATGCACATTTACCACTGGATATGTTCAACAACACTATAACAAAGCTAAAGCAGGTTGTACCATGTTATGTTGTAGTTGCCTCAAAAAAGAGCAAAATTCCTGTCACTGGAGGTATTGAAGTTGAGGCTGGATGACAGACTATCCCCACTGGGCCATTCTCCATCTTCAAGAAAATATTAATACAAATTGACTACATACAAGTCAGTGTCAGCGTGGCTGTTGACAATGACCTTTTAGAAGTTGTTTTTACATAGGTCACATGTAAAATAAAACTTAAAGCTTTCATTTCTTCTTTAGATAACTATAATTTTATACTAAGAAGTCAAATTTCACCAGGCATGCTTAAAGGAATTACTTCTTCATAATTCATGGTTTTCTTCAGTAATTTAAAAAGATGTGGCTTAGTTGTGTTTTCACATAGTCCTTCGCCAATCTTCAATGACTTGCTGTTTAAAAGGGTATGAATTAAAATACAGCTGCAGCTGAATGTGTGAACTGCCAATAAGCTTTACAACCAAACAGGGCTCAAATTAGATGTCCAATGCGACAAAGGGCCGACAAGTACCATTTGTGTTAGACATGTTATTATTTATAGCTTATATTGTTGACACAGGCATGAATCAATGCAGAAATTAACAACAGAAAACACCAATGAGTATCTTCTGAACAATAGATGTCACTCTTCCTCCTGAAAATGGACCATATTCGCTTTGGAAGAACTAAGGAGTTTAGTTTTGCCATGCACTGTTTGTAGATATTGTCTTCATAAGTCAAGTCTTTTATTAGCATAAATAGAAAATAGTGTCTCCCTTGTCACTTATAGACAATAATTACCCACTTTACAAATTGCTGATTGAAAAGATCATGGCCATTAACATTTGTTGAGCAACCCCTGAGTACAATGGGCTATAAGAAGAAGAGAAAGGAGAAATGAATGGTAAAGTGAAGGGCAGGTTCCAGAGAGGTTTTAAGCTGCCTATCGAGACAAGCAAATAGTATTAGACATACTATGTGTGCTAGGAAGGCAATTTAACTAAGGAACTATTTATTTAGCATTAACCGAGGCACTGACATAGTTTCAAAGATGATTTAAAAAGGCACAGACTTGTAACCCCCTCTAAGAATTAATGTTCTCAGCTATACAAGTGGAATATAAATATATAAAAAGTAACCAACAATATCATTCAATAAATTAAGTTCAAAATGGGTAATGAAAACTGTAACAGCTATGAATATGGACAGCTATATAAGGAAGTATATGTGACTTCTCAGAACAAAATATATTTTTAAATGGTTCTTTAAAAATGGGAGGTATTTGAAACATAAAGGAGAGAGAGGGAGGCTATACAGAGTCCTTGAGCTTAGAACTTCTATCCATGAGGGCTGTGTCAAAGAGAATGTAGAAGCTGTTGCAGAATAATGAGAGGCAACCACCAGAAGATCGTTTGGGGCATGACTGTAGATACCCTTAAAAATAATAACTACATTTCTGTAATAGTTTAAGACAAAATTGTAATGGTTGACAAAATTGTTTTAAATTTTCCTCTCTGTGATTGCAGAATTTGTTTTCCTATGGTTTTTAATAACTTCCCCCAGCCACTGCCTTATTCCAACAAACCACCGTATATTGGGTGCATCAGTCCATTCTCATGCTGCTACAAAGAAAAACATGAGATTGGGTAATTTATAAAGAAAAGAGGCTTAACTGGCCCATGGTTCTGCAGGCTGTACAGGAATCACAGCAGCTTTTGCTTCTGGAGAGCCCTCAGGGAGCTTTCAATCATGGCAGAAGACAAAGGAGGAGCCATCTCTTTACATGGCCAGAGCAGGAGGAAGAGGGAGCGGAGGGAGATGCCACACGCTTTTAAACAACCAGATCTCCTAAGAACTCCATCATGAGAACACCACCAAAGGGATGGTGCTAAACCATTTATGCAGGATCCACCTCCATAATCCAATCACCTTCCACTAGGCCCCACCTCCAACACTGGGGATTACAACTGAACACAAGATTTTGGGGGGGCACACAGATCAAATCACATCACTGGGTTACTACTCTATGAAAGGCATTGGGCTACAACTTTATCCAAGAGTTCACTCTGAGTAAACAGAGACCTAGAGAACAAATAACTCTAATCTAGGGCTACATATACTTATCTGTGTAACATAGGTTTCAGGTAAGATGGAGTTCAGTAAAGGAAGAATCTGCAGCTGAGTGAAGACATCAGCACACATACATCCTAAGATTTTTGTCATAGTGCCTGAAAGGCACCATAGTGGCACTGCCACTTGGATTTGAGGCCCCTTTACACAATCAGAGAGAGCTGTTGAAACCCAAGAGGTTGTGCATTTCAGGCTCTATGATCAAACTTTAGGAAATGTTTCAGGTGCAGACCATCTCCAGGACATCTCACCTTTTTCTCATCACGTGATTGCCATTCTGCCTGCTTAGACTGATTGTATTACAGCACTAGAAACCCTTAACTTTACTCAATGTAAACAGAAGGTTGCAGCTGTTTGAGGAAACCCATGGGGCCTTGCCCTGATGTGTCAAAAAGGGTCTACCCTTCTCTTAAAAAAATACTAATCTAGTTTTAAACTATCAGAATTGGTAAAAATAATTTCTCTTTTATTTTAGTTAATTTGCATTAGCAACTTGTTTTCTACCATTAACTTTTTTTTAACATATATTATAAGTTCTGGGGTACACATGCAGAACGTGCAGATTTGATACATAGGTATCATACACATGCTATGGTGATTTGCTGCACCCATCAACCTGTCATCTACATTAGGTATTTCTCCTAATGCTATCCCTCCCCTGGCACCCCACCACTCCCCCAACAGGCCCCAGTGTGTGATGTTCCCCTCCCTGTGTCTGTGTGTTCTCATTGTTCAACTCCCACTTATGAGTGAGAACATGTGGTGTTTAGTTTTCTGTTCTTGTGTTAGTTTGCTGAGAATGATGGTTTCCAGTGTCATCCGTATCCCTGCAAAGGACATGAACTCATCCGTTTTTATGGCTGCATAGTATTCTATGGTGTATATGTACCACATTTTCTTTATCCAGTCTATTGTTGATGGGCATTTGGCTTGGTTCCATGACTTTGCTATTGTGGACAGTGCCGCAATAAACATATGTGTGCATGTGTCTTTATAGTAGAATGATTTATAATCCTTTGGGTATATACCCAGTAATGGGATTGCTTGGTCAAATGGTATTTCTAGTTCTAGATCCTTGAGGAATTGCCACTGTCCTCCACAATGGTTGAACTAATTTACACTCCCAAAAATAGTCTAAAAGGGTTCCTATTTCTCCACATCCTCTCCAGCATCTGTTGTTTCCTGACTTTTTAATGTCTGCCATTCTAACGGGCATAAGACGGTATCTCATTGTGATTTCAATTTGCATTTCTCTAATGACAGTGATGATGAGCTTTTTTTCCCCATGTTTGTTGGCTGCATAAATGTCTTCTTTTGAAAAGTGTTTGTTCATATCCTTCACCCACTTTTTGATGGGGTTGTTTTTCTTGTAAATCTGTTTAAGTTCTTTGTAGATTCTGGATATTAGCCCTTCGTCAGATGGGTAGATTGCAAAAATTTTCTCTCATTTATAGTTTGCCTGTTCACTCTGAGGATAGTTTCTTTTGCTGTGCAGAAACTCTTTAGTTTAATCAGATCCCATTTGTCTATTTTGGGTTTTGTTGCCATTGCTTTTGGTGTTTTATTCATAAAGTCTTTGCTCATGCCAGTGTCCTGAATTGTATTGCCTAGGTTTTCTTCTAGGGTTTTTTATGGTTTTGGGTTTTACATTTAAGTCTGTAGTCCATCTTGAGTTGATTTTTGTATAAGGTGTAAGGAAGGGATCCAGTTTCAGTTTTCTGCATATAGCTAGCCAATTTTTCCCAACACTATTTATTAAATAGGGAATCCTTTCCCCATTGCTTGTTTTTGTCAGGTTTGTCAAAGATCAGATAGTTGTAGATGTGTGGCATTATTTCTAAGGCCTCTGTTTTGTTCCATTGGTCTATATATCTGTTTTGGTACCAGTACCATGCTGTTTTTGTTACTGTAGCCTTGTAGTATAGTTTGAAGTCAGGTAGCATGATACCTCCCACTTTGTTCTTTCTGCTTAGGATTGTCTTGGCTATGCAGGCTCTTTTTTGGTCCATATGAAATTTAAAGTAGATGTTTCCAATTCTGTGAAGAAAGTCAATGGTAGCTTACTTGGGATAACATTAAATCTATAAATTACTTTGGGCAGTATGGCCATTTTGATGATATTGATTCTTCCTATGAGGATGAAGTGTTTTTCCATTTTTTGTGTGTCCTCTCTTATTTCCGTGAGTAGTGGTTTGTAGTTCTCCTTGAAGAGGCCCTTCATATCCTTGTAAGTTGTATCCCTAGGTATTTTATTCTCTTTGTAGCAATTGTGAATGTGAATTCACTCATGATTTGGCTGTCTGTTATTGGTGTATAGCAATGCCTGTGGTTTTTGCACATTGATTTTATATCCTGAGATTTTGCTGAAGTTACTTATCAGCTTAAGAAGAATTTGGGCTGAGACGACAGCGTTTTCTAAATATACAATCATGTCATCTGCAAACACAGACAATTTGACTTCCTCTTTTCCTACATGAATATGTTTTATTTCTTTCTCTTGCTTGATTGCCCTGGTCAGAACTTCCAACACTATGTTGAATAGGAGTGGTGAGAGAGGGTATTCTTGTCTTGTGCCAGTTTTCAAAGGGAATGCTTTTAGTTTTTGCCCAATTCAGTATGATATTTGCTGTGGATTTTCATACATAGCTCTGATAAATATTTTGAGATATGTTCCATCAATGCCTAGTTTATTGAGAGTTTTTAGCATGAAGGGCTATTGAATTTTGTCTAAGGCCTTTTCTGCATTTATTGAGAAAATCATGTGGTTATTGTCATTGGCTCTGTTTATGTGATGGATTACATTTATTTATTTGAGTATGTTGAACCAGCCTTGCATCCCAGGGATGAAGCCAACGTGATCATGGTGGATAAGCATTTTGATGTGCTGTTGGATTTGGTTTGCCAGTATTTTATTGAGGATTTTCACATTTAGTGTTCATCAGGATATTGGCCTGGCATTTTCTTTTTTTGTCGTGTCTCTGCCAGGCTTTGGTATCAGGATGATGCTGGCTTCATAAAATGAGTTAGGGAGGATTCCTTCTTTTTCTATTGTTTGAAATAGTTTCAGAAGGAATGGTACCAGCTCCTCCTTGTACCTCTGGTAGAATTCAACTGTGAATTTGTCTGGTCCTGGACTTCTTTTTGTTGGTAGGCTATTAATTGCTGCCTCAATTTCAGAACTTGTTATTGGTTTATTCAGGGATTCAACTCCTTCCTGGTTTAGTCTTGGGAGGGTGTATGTCTCCAGGAATTTATTCATTTCTTCTAGATTTTCTAGTTTATTTGCACAGAGGTGTTTATAGTATTCTCTGATGGTAGTTTGTCTTTCAGTGGGATCTGTAGTCATTTCCTTTTTATCATTTTTTATTACATCTGATTCTGATATCATTTCTTTTTATTAGTCTGGCTAGTGGTCTATTTATTTTGTTGAACTTTTCAAAAATCTAGCTCCTGGTTTGATTGATTTTTTGAAAGGTTTTTCATGTCACCATCTCCTTCAGTTCTGTTCTGATCTTATTTACTTCTTGTCTTCTGCTAGCTTTTGAATTTGTATACTCTTGCTTCTCTAGTTCTTTTCATTGTGATGTTAGGGTGTTGACTTTAGATCTTTCCTGCTTTCTCTTTAGGCATTTAGTGCTATAAATTTCCCTCTACACACTGCTTTAAATGTGTCCCAGAGATTCTGGTATGTTGTGTCTTTGTTCTCATTGGTTTCAAGGAACATCTTTATTTCTGCCTTCATTTCATTATTTACCCAGTAGTCATTCAGGAACACGTTGTTAAGTTTCAGTTTCCATGTAGTTGTGTGGTTTTGAGTGAGTTTCTTAATCCTGAGTTCTAATTTGTTTGCACTGTGGTCTGAGGGATTATTTATTATGTCTCTTCTTTTGCATTTGCTGAGGAGTGTTTTACTGCCAATTATGTGGTCAATCTTAGAATAAGTGTGATGTGGTACTGAAAAGGATGTATATTCTGTTGATTTGGGGTGGAAAATTCTGTAGATGTCTATTAGGTCCACTTGGTACAGAGCTGAGTTCAAGTCCTAGATATCCTTATTAATTTTTTGTCTTGTTGATCTGTCTAGTATAGACAGTGGGGGTGTTAAAGTCTCCCACTATTATTGGGTAGGAGTCTAAGTCTCTTTGTAGGTCTCTCGGGACTTGCTTTATGAATCTGGGTGCTCCTGTATTGGGTGCATATATATTTAGGATAGTTAGCTCTTCTTGCTGCACTGATCCCTTTACCATTTTGTAATGCTCTTCTTTGTCTCTTTTGATCTTTATTGGTTTAATGTATGTTTTATGAGAGACTAGGATTGCAACCCCTGCTTTTTTTGCTTTCCATTTGCTTGGTAAATTTTCCTCCATCCCTTTATTTTGAGCCTGTGTGTGTCTTTGCACTTGAGATCAGTCTCCTGAATACAGCACACCAATGGGTCTTGACTCTTTATCCAATTTATCTTTTAATTGGAGCATTTAGCCCATTTACATTTAAGGTTAATATTGTTATGTGTGAATTTGATCCTGTCATTATGATGCTAGCTGGTTATTTTGCCCTTTAGTTTGTGCGGTTTCTTTATAGCATCGATAGTCTTTACAATTTGATATGTTTTTACAGTGCCCGATACTGGTTATTCCTTTCCAAGTTTAGTGCTTCCTTCAGGATCTCCTGTAAGGCAGGCCTGGTGGTGACAAAATCTCTCAGCATTTGCTTGTCTGTAAAGGATTTTATTTCTCCTTTGCTTATGAAGCTTAGTTTGACTGGATATAAAATTCTGAGTTGAAAATTATTTTCTCTAGGAATGTTGAATATTGGCCCTCACTCTCTCTTCTGGCTTGTAGGGTTTCTGCTGAGAGAGATCTACTGTTAGTCTGATGGGCTTCCCTTTGTCAGTAAACCAACCTTTCTCTCTGGCTGCCCTTAACATTTTTTACTTCATTTCAACCTTGGTGAATCTGAAGATTATGTGTCTTGGGGTTGGTCTTCTTGAGGAGTATCTTCATGGTGTTCTCTGTATTTCCTGAATTTGTATGTTGGCCTCCCTTGTTGGGGAAGTTCTCCTGAATAATATCCTGAAGAGTGTTTTCCAACTTGGCTCCATTCTCCCCGTGACTTTCAGGCACACCAATCAAATGTAGATTTGGTCTTTTCACATAGTCCCATACTTCTTGGAGGTTTTGTTCATTTCTTTTCACTCTTTTTTCTCTAATCTTGTTTTCTCACTTTATTTCATTGAGTTGATGTTCAATCTCTGATATCCTTTCTTCTGAATGATCAATTCAGCTGTTGATACTTGTGTATGCTTCATGAAGTTCTCATGCTGTGTTTTTCAGTTGCATCAGGTCATTTTTCTTCTCTAAACTGGTTATTCTAGTTAGCAATTCGTCTAACCTTATTTCAAGGTTCTTGGACATACTTCTTTAGTTCAGAGGAGTTTGTTATAACCCACCTTCTGAAACCTACTTCTGTCAGTTCATCAAACTCATTCTCCATCCAGTTTTGTTCTCTTGCTGGTGAGGAGTTGTGATCCTTTGGAGGAGAAGAGGGGTTCTCGTTTTTGGAATTTTCAGCCTTTTTGTACTGGTTTCTCCCCATCTTCATGGATTTATCTACCTTTAGTCTTTGAAGTTGGTGACCTTCGGATGGGGTCTCTGAGCAGACGTCCTTTTTGTTGATGTTGATACTATTTCTTTCTGTTTGTTAGTTTTCCTTCTAACAGGCCCCTCTGCTGCAGGTCTGCTGGAGTTTGCTGGAGGTCCACTCCTTACCCTGTTTGCCTGGGTATCACCGGTGAAGGCTGCAGACCAGCAAAGAGTGCTGCCTGTTCCTTCCTCTGGAAGCTTCATCCCAGAGGGGTACCCACCAGATGCCAGCCAGAGTTCTACTGTATGAGGTGTCTATTGGACCCTACTGGGAGGTGTCTCCTAGTCAGGATACCTGGGGTCAGGGACCCATTGGAGGAGGCAATCTGTCCCTTATCAGAGCTCGAATGCTGTGTTGGTAGATTCGCTGCTCTCTTTAGAGTTGCCAGGTAGGGACCTTTAAGTCTGCTGAAGCTACACACACAACTCTAGGCGCTTTGTCCCAGGGAGGTGGGGGTTATATCTGTAAGTCCCAGACTGGGGCTGCTGCCTTTTTTCAGAGATCCCCTGCCCAGAGAGGGGACAGTCTGGCCGCAGCAGCCTTGCTGAGCTGGGGTGGGCCCCAGCCAGATTGAACTTCCCTGCAGCTTTGTTTACACTGTGAGGGTGAAACCACCTATTTAAGCCTCAGCAATGGTGGACGCCCCTCCTGGCAACATGCTTGAGCATCCCAGGTCCAGCTTAGACTGCTGCTGTGCTGGCAGCGAGAATTTCAAGCCAGTGGATCTTAGGTTGCTGGGCTCTGTGGGGCACGAGCCAGACTACTTGGCTCCCTGGCTTCAGCCACCTTTGCAGGAGAGTGAACAGTCTGTCTCTCTGGCGTTCCAGGTGCCACGGGGATATGAAAAAAAAAATCCTGCGACTAGCTTGGTCTCTGCCCAAACAGCCACCTAGTTTTGTGCTGGAAACCCAGGGCCCTGGTGGTGTAGGCATGGGAAGGGGAAGGAATCTCCTGGTCTGCCAGTTGCAAAGACCGTGAGGAAAGTGCAGTATCTGGGCCCGAGTGCAGGGTACAGTCCCTAATGACTTCCCTTGGCTGGGAAAGGGAGTTCACCGACCACTTGGCACTTCCCGGGTGATGCAATGCCCCACCCTGCTTTGACTCACCTTCCTTGGGCAGCACCCACCATCCAACCAGTCCGAATTAGATGATCCAGGCACCTCAGTTAGAAATGCAGAAATCACCCGCTTTCTGCATGGATCTCACTGGGAGCTGCAGACTGGAGCTATTCCTATTCAGCCATCTTGCCAGCAACCCCCATTAATGGTTTTTTTGTTTTTGTTTTTGTTTTTTTGTTTTTTGTTTTTTTTGAGACGGAGTCTTGCTCTGTAGCCCAGGCTGGAGTGCAGTGGCAAGATCTCAGCTCACTGCAAGCTCCCCCTCCTGGGTTCACACCATTCTCCTGCCTCAGCCTCCTGAGTAGCTGGGACTACAGGCGCCCGCCACAGCGCCCGTCTAACCCGTTAATGTTTTTTAAAATGATGGTTAAATACCTGTCACATACAATAGCAGCTGAAAATATCTAAAATATGAAGATGTATAGTGCTCTTTGGTTAAACACTTTTTCATAAAAAGCCTACATAAGTTTAGCTATTGTTTGGACAAATACTATGCTCCCTCCTTTTTTACAAAGGAAAGAGGATCAAAGAAATTGCTTGGCGAGGATGACATATCTAGTAAGTCTAAACCCATGTTCTTTCCAAAACACAACACTAAAAACCTCATAAAATGGCACTTTGAAATATGCATTGTCAAAATTATGGAAGGTTAAAAATCTAGAAATGAATCCGAGTAGACATAAAAAATTTAGTATATGATAAAGGAGGCATTTCATACCAGTGGAAAGGGGATGGATGATTTCATAAGTGATCTTGAACACTGTTAAATCATCTGAAAAAACAAGTCTCTTTCTCACATCAAAATAAATTCTAGATGGCCCAATAATTTAAATGTAAAAGGAGAAATCCTGAAAGAACTACAGCAAAATATAGGCAGTTATTTCTATACCTCTGATATGAAAATGATTTACTAAATATTACAACAAAATAGAAATCATAAGAGCAGCAAGTGATATATTTGATTACATGAAATACAAAAATTTCTTTAAGACAAATTTTTATATACAGAATTAATACAAATACACATGAGAAACATATGTATGCTATGCCACAAAGCATTATTAATATATAAATATTTCTTACATATCAATAAAAGGTGAAGACTCTAAAAGAATAATGAAAATGTCTTAAATAGCGAATTCACAAAAATAAGAAAAAGAACCAATAAACATATGAAGAAATGCAATCTTACTGTCACAGGGATTAACTAAGCTACAAGTTAGTATATGCCCAAATCCAGGATTAACTACAAGTTAAAAGATTTAAACAAGGGTAAATTACTTAGTTTAACATTTTGAACTATGAAAAAGTCTCTGTTCCTCATTTTCCTTGCCTTTGATATAATAGTATGAAAAGGAATTATGTCAGAGTATTTCACAGTGTTATTGTGAGGATTAAATTATGTAATTCATTTTAAATGCTCTAAAATGTGTTTTTCTGGCATAAAGTGCTGAAGAATTTTTAGGTAAACAATGAGAATTCATCTTTCACTTCTCATATTGTAAAAAACTTGTACACATCATACTTCTAATAAGCCTTGAAGAATTAGATCCTGATAATCACAGCTAAATGAGTGCACATTGATAGAGTCTTTCAAAAGCACAAAAT
Source organism: Macaca thibetana thibetana (assembly GCF_024542745.1). Classification (NCBI taxonomy): domain Eukaryota; kingdom Metazoa; phylum Chordata; class Mammalia; order Primates; family Cercopithecidae; genus Macaca; species Macaca thibetana. Next base: position 55,220,129 of record NC_065588.1, read on the forward strand.
ATATCAAGCCTTAAATATATATATGTGTATATATACATATATATATTTCAAAATATATTAAGTTCTGAGCAAATAGCTAATATTTATCAAATGTGTTATTTTCATTAGAGAAAAGTTAAATAATCAACAATCTGAAGATGGTTAAATAAATTATGATATATTCTTTAAAAGCATGTGTATTGCATATATGTGTGATATATATGTATATACAGTATATTTAGTGCTATCTACATATTTGTACATATAATGTTTTATGTGGAAAATAAGGTATGAAAGTATGATCAGATTTCAAGCAGTTAATATGTATAATGTACACACAGGTTATTACTGAACACAGCCATGACAGATGATTTGAAATTTCTTTTCTTTCTTAACTATAGTCTCCAAAGTTTTATAGTGATTATTTTCATAAGAACAACAATAAGAAAAGTGTGGGATTATTGTTATTGTTGCTTTCCTTAAAAGGACAAAGAGGGAGTGGGAACTAGAGAAATATTGCAATAAGCATTTAGGAGAAGTTGGTTTTAGATATCCATATGGTTCAGATTCTAACATGATAAATGGTGACATTATCTCTAGGACTGCAACTCATTTAAGTAATGAGTGTCAACCCAAATCTTGCTAATATATTTATAACAAAATAGATTGAGTGTTTCTTAAAACCATGGCAGAGGCTGTTAATGTACTAGGCTAAGTCAAAAGCTAACTTGTTGACTTTCCCATTGACATCATATAAACCTTAGCAAATCAATCATCTAAATTCATATAAATAAGTAATTCACATGGATAATAGGAACATTGCATTTGGTTTTCTAAAATATATTTATTGGGCATTTAATTTCATGCCAGTCCTATACTATACCCTGGGGAACCTGACCCTGCTCTAGCAAACTGTTCACTCAGGTTGGGGAGAGAGACATTTAACAAACACTCACTGTCATACGGGAGGGGAAGTGCGGCATGCTGCTACTCGACAGATATTTACTAACTGCCTACTATGTGTGAGGTTCTGCTGCACACACTGAGGATACTGCCATGAACTCTGCTATTGAATATCCCTTCCCTTACAGAGCTTACATGCTAGTGAAGGAAGAGAGAAAATCAAACAAATAAAATACAGGGTAGGTGAAATGGTGGTAAGTTCTAAGGAAAAAAAAGCAGTTGGAAGGTGGGTGGTGAATCATGAGCAACTGGAATTAGATAAAGAATCATGGAAGCCTGCCAGAAAAGGTAACATTTGACGAAGACCTACTGGAGTGAAGAGGGTGAGTCATATGGTATTTAGAGGAGGATTATTCTGGAAGAGGGAAAGGAAGGGAAAGAAGGAGAGATAAACAGAAGAGAGGACCCAGCATGACAAGTCTAACACTTTCCAGGAACAGTAAGTAGTCCACATGGTTGGAGACAGTGAGGAAGGAGACAATATAGCAGCAGGTGATGTTGTCAAAGAGGTTAATAGTAATTCAGATCCTATGCGATCTCGCAGACCAATGTAATGGTCTTCGTGTTTTACTCTGAATTCATGGCAATGTTCTGAGGATAGGAATCACAGGATCTCTACGTTATAATAGGATCACTCTGGTAGTTCTATTGAGAATAGATTGAAGGAATGAAAATAAAGAATTAAGGATGCCAACTATAAGTATATTGTACTTGTGCAGGTGATGATGCTGGTAGCTTGGAATAAGGGTCAGTGGCAAGGGATGAGGTGAGAGATTGCTGGGTTCTGGATATAATTTGAAAGTAGAGTCAACGTAATTTGCTGATGAATTGAAAATAGGGTATTACAGGAAGAGAGAAGCTAAAAATGACTTTTAAAAATATATATGAGCAAGGGAAGAATGAAATGACCATTAAAAAAAATTTTTAAAAACTATAGGAGAAGCAGCTTTTGAGAAGGAAAGATAAGTTCAGAATGTGAAGTTCAGGATGCCAAATAGACATCTAATGGGAGATGTCACAGAGGCAGAGGTATAGAAGGAATTTGGGGAAGGAATTAGGGCTGGGATATAGACATGAGCATCATCAGTATTTAGATGTTATTTAAAGCCATTGGACAAGACAATGACTATCTTAAAGAGGGGCTATCAATAGAGATGAGACGAGGTTCAAGACTGAGCTCCAAGACTCCAGTGTTAAGAGACTGGGAATATAAGAAGGAATCACCAAAGGAGAATGAGAAGGAGAATTTCTTATAAGAGAAAGAAAACCAGTAAAATATCCTTGAAGACAAGAGAATAAAATGCTCTAAGGGGGCACAATGGATCAAGTGTCAAATGCTGTTGATAGGTCAAGTAGAGGAAAGATTGAAAAATGACCATTAGATTCAGAAACATGGAAATTATAAGTGACCAGGACAAAAACAGTTTTAGAGAAGAGGTGGGGGTACGTTTATGAAAGGAAAGGAAGCCAAGAGTTAGATACAACTCTTCCAACAGTTTTGCAGTTTGAAAAATAGTAAAAGGAGAAAAATTGAGCAGATGAAGAAAGAAGTAAAATCCAGGTGTTGTCCAGATTTTTATTTTTAATGTGAGATAAGTAACAATTGTCTGTATCTTTACAGGAAAAATTCAGAACACAGAAAAAGATAGATGATGCAAGAAAGGGAAGATTATTGGAGCAGTGTCCTTGAGTAAGCAATGGAGGACCCAGTGCACAGGTAGAGGGTGTCTTAGTGTGTGTTCTTATGAAAACAAAGGCTTATGTGTTAATATTTTATCAGGAGGGTGAAATCCCACCCAAGGAAGCAGAAGTGAGCATAAAGGGAATGTTGTCTGAAAGAAAAAAGAATCAAATATAAGATAGTATGTTGGATCTGACCATAGCTTTGTGACAAACGAATTGCTTAATCTTGCAAGCCATCTTCAGAGATACTATATCGGAGAAGTTAGTAAACTCCCAAAGAATCCATCCAAGGGGGAGAAAGGGAGAAGAATTTGTTCAACTGCTCATGCCTCCCATCTGTCAAAGTTGCCTCAGTGAGAGAAGATGAGGGGTGGGAGGCAAGAGGTGTGCGTCTCTAGCAAGGGTTAAGGAAGCTGCCATTGAGTTAAGCTTACGAATAACTGGAGACTTGAAGCAGCTCCCAGAGTATGCTTCTTGTCTGGTGGCAGCAGCAGTATGAACCTAGTTTTTAATGGTGTAAACTGTCATTGCTGCTCCAGGCAGAGAAAAAGGAAAGTACACTGATCTGTGGTGATACATAAACTGTAAACAGTACAATAGGTTTAAGCCTTGGTTGGAGAATTGATAGTTCATCCAAGAGATGAACTAAGAGAGATGGCAAGTTATTTGGGCATAGATGGAGGTAGATGGGTAATAGTGGAACTTGTAAAAATGTACTTCTGTTTGCCTCTATTTATCAATAAAATTACCTGAGAATGAGAAGAGGGGACGAGGAGGTTTTAGAGGCTTGTGAAGAGGGGAAGTTAAAATAGTCATAGAGGAGTACGGGGGTACTTGTTTAGAGACTGTGCCACTGCTTCCTGGGGAAGGGAATCTTGAAACTGAGACCTTAAGAATAAGCTGTAGTTACTCTAATGAACAGAGGATTTATCTTCTGGAAAAAGGAATATAGTATGTGCTAAGACCTGAAGACTGGGAAAAGCATAGCACATTTGAATCTGAATATTGTTGAGTTCAGTGCATGATAAGAAGAGTAGGTTGGGATTGTAGAAATAGATGGCTAGAAGATTTGTTTTTCAGGTCTTATTTTTCTAGGAATTCTATAGATAATATCTATGCCAGGAAACAAAAATTAAAAATATACTAAATCAACCCAAATATATTAAATTTTGAAATAGCTTATTATTATTAATTACTTTTGATTAAGCAGGAGTTTGGTCTTGTCTGATGACATGGATAATAAAAATATCTGGTGAATTAGAGTTACTGAAGCACAAGTCAAGAGAAGAAATGTATGTCTACTTGGAAATTTCAGATACACTGGAAATTACTGATTTCCCTAATGAAAGTCACAATTAGCTTCATGAACAGAAAAGTAAGCGTAAGTGCAATTCACAAATATGAGAAGTATTCATCATTTTTTAGTAGAAGCATACTAAGAACATACTCAGAATTGTACAAACACACACCTATGCACAAACATACACATTCATAATTTTGCAAAGAAGCTAGATAAAATGTGAAATGGAAGACCATAAAAATAAAACCAATTACTATCTTGGCAATGAGTTCTTTCTCTCTACTTAGGTATCTCTCTGAAAATAAGAGTATGCATTAGCATCAATTCGGATAGTAATATCTTTCAATACTTACATCTGTAGGAGGTTTCTATTCTTCTCGTAAATACTCAAAATATACTTGGACATAATGGCATCTAAAACTATAGAGAACTAAAGGAAAATTTGGCAGAGCAATAATTCTCTATTAAAAAAGGTAACATGGGGTATATTGGGTATATTCAAATTTTAGGACTTCATATAAACTTGTTAATATTTCTGTATTTACCTCACGTTGTCCTAAAATAAATCTCTGAGGACAACCCTTTGATTTTATTCATTCTTCAATGTGGTATTAGTGCATCTACTATGTTTTTAGAGTTATGTTAAAAGCTGTGGGGAATACACAACACATCTCCTTGGGGAGATGCCCAGAAAATGCTTGTGAGAACTTCAGCTTTCCCTTTATCCCCCATTCAAATAAGGTAATCGGCTAGACTTCTTGAACTGGAAGGGCTGTCTGGTAGAGTGCTTCTATCATTAGCCATTAAAATACAATGGAAAATTTAAGTCCCCACATGTGTGACATGCTGTGCTCCAGGAAGGGGGCTGAAGTGGCAGTGGCGTGCTCCATTAATTACTCCCATGGAACTGAGCACATGTCTAGCCAGGGTCTTTTACTATTTCCCAAATAATGAGTACTCTAATGACTTCAGCTGGAACAGCCCGTGCTCATTCTAATACTTGGCAGCCAGTGTTCTTTCCCTTCTTCCTTCTCTCTATTCTCCACACACACATTCTCCCCACTTCCTCCCTACCTTTTTTTTTTTGGTCTAAATTTGATGAAGGTCTGGTTTTTACTTCCTGAAAGTTCAAGTGGTTGAATTAAATCCCAACTTACTTTGCTCAATCATCTAGGGAGCTCTTTAGGAATTGGGGAAACATTTTATTTATGACTTGGCTTTCCACCTGTGCTGACATGGCTTGGAATTTACAGCTATTATTGAAAGCGTTATAACCAGCACCTCAGAAATTCCACATTCTCTTGAGCTGCATTATTATGGAACATTTGTCAGGCAGCCAATTGCTGTGTCAGCCTCTAATTGATTTATATTAGCATCTGTAGCAATGAAGTAGGGTGAAGGAGGGGGTGAACCTGGGCCCACTTTAGACTACCAAATTGCCCAGTTACCTGTGGACATGAGAGATTTGCAAAAGAATTGAACATATATACCATATTTTTCTTTTAATTTTTACGCAATGTGTTTAACATTATACATGTTAATAAAGCCAGTATAAACTTTTATTACTCTGTGAAAAGTCCAGTGAGCTTAACTTCTCCTTGCCATTATCACTTAACTATAAAGAGCACCTGGCTCTAAAAGGTGGGCTTCATTTTTCCCTTGAGGGGGCATTAAAAAAAAAAAAAAAAACTTCAAAATTTTTTCTTCTCACAACTACTTTTTTTTTGCAAAAGAAAAAAAAAAGTAGTTAGCTTTAACAGCTCTTTTTTACATTTAGGCCTTACTCCTCCTGTATTAGAAACATACATTACTTATTTAGAAACACCTGGTCTGAGGTTAAATCCAAGCTAAGAGAGCCTGAAGAAATTGGCACAAAGGGGGTCATGGTGAAAATGCACAAGAGACACATTCACTATAATTTTGGTTCTTGGTGCAAATGGTTATATGCAAGAGCTCCCAAATAGTAGTGAAACTCCCAGAATGTCTTGGCAAATATGATTTTACCTGTTGGCATCCTTGGTGAACACCATGATGCCTGCTACTTCCTAATGTATTGTATCTGGCAGTGCCAGATGGTTGCCAGTCAGAACCACTCACTTCTTCTGGCTTCTGGACACTGTCTGTGCTACTCTTTGGGACCACATTGAGGTAGTGGTAGAGATGAACAGGAATCTATCTCTTCATCTTATTCATCTTTGCCTCTTTAAAAGCCTCCCTTTCCTTCCCCAACAGAATATGACAGTACGTTTCTACGCATAAATACCCAATGAACCTTTGTTGAATTATCTGTAGCCAACTCCACTCTGTAGCAATTCCATAAACTCCTAGAAAACAAAGTCTCTAGAGATCATTTTTTCTTTTTCTTGGTCTCTATGTTGAAATGCAGCTACAGTGTTCTAGAGAGCAGGTTACATTATCTATTCTGAAGAGCCTCTGGAAGCTACAGAGAGAAGCTTTATTCGACTGTAAGAGACCACATCTTTGGTCCCTTACAGTCGAATAAAGCTTCTCTCCGTAGCCAACTTTGGGTGCTCTTTCTTCAGTAGAGGCTCATTGCTGATCCCAAGAACAGTTAAGGGACTTGCCCTAGGATCATTCAAAAAATACCAGCTCAACCACAAGAACATGGGAATCCAGCTTCCCCTGTGGGATCCTGGGTGCTTACACCTGTTCTTTATAGAGCACTGTACAGTTTTCTGAGTGCTTTGGTATGTCATTTCACTTGATCTGCACAACTTTCCCATGGCAAAGACTATACTTACTTCAATAACCACATTTCATAAGTGAGGAAATAAAAAATAATTTCCAGAAGCACTCAAAGTGTAGTTTCAAGTTAGACCCAACTCTTTGATCTCTAATGTATGATCATAAGTATAGCTTTTCCTTTAAATCTATAACATCAGAGTGAGATAAGTGAGGGAAGTGTAGGAGCAGGTCTTATTGTTCCATAACAAATATAGAATTTGCCCTAGATTTTTACTGGCAGAAATAAAACCAGGTTTCCTATTTGCCCATATTACTCAATAATAAGAGTAAAAAAAAAAAAAAAAGTTAGTAGCTATCTTTATTTAATCTGGGTGCTGGGAATCATGCACTCTTGCATTACATATAACAGTCACAGTAACCCTGAAAAGTAAGTGTTATTTCCAATTTACACATAAAATTGAGGCTTAGAGATATTAATAATTCACATATTAAGTATGGGGTTAGAGTAGAGATTGGAGTCTAGATATGTCTGACTCCTAAATCTTGGATCTTGTTAATGAACTACTGTGCCACATTAAGTTACAAACATTTGTTTTGTTTGTACAACATTCTCAGTGCTTGTTTCACAGTAATTAAAAAGCATTGAGGTCTGATATAATGCATTTATATCAGAAAGTTTCTCCTGTATTCTCATCCTCTTGACATATTTCTCTCTTCATTCAATAGTAAATACCCAGACATTTCTAAAGATATGGCCTCCCTGAAAATAAACTCAATTGTAAATATTAAAACATAAAATAGATTTAGTTCATATATTTCTTTCCAAGTATCCCCTTAGAAAGTCATTGAGCCTTTTTGATTGTGAAAAGGTAGATACATAATTTGATTGCCTTTACTAGTAGATATCTAACTGGTCACAAAGTAGTAACTTAATCATACATCATTAGACTTAGCTTATCCTCTCATACATTAATCTTTACAATGTGGTCAATAGGAGTCCAGAGTTTATGAGCCATCTCATTGTATTCTTAGAAAGCATTGCATTGGTGGGCAGGCATGGTTAGTTACATCTGGCCACAGGGCGAAGACCCAATGTCTAAAAAAATGATATTACAGTTCACAAGCTCAAACACAATTACACGATTGAGGATTAGGAACTACAGCTTCCAGTTCCACACAAAATACCTATCATGACCTAACCTCTTAAATAGGCTTTCATTTCACCTACTTGTAAAATATCCGAGATGCTGTGGTTGGTTCTCAATTTGCCAAGATGACTACATATTTTAAGGATGATTTTCACTGACTGCATCTTCCAAGTCTATAAACTGAGTCGTATTTTTCCACACCCTAAGAGTAACTTTTTTTAATCCTGCCCATCCTTCAAGGTACAAACTCATCTTTCAAACTCCCTTCATTGACACACTCTTGGTAACAGTTTACACTTGTCTTCACCTCAAGACCACTCTTCAACTTACCTAGGTTCTACCACCACTGCTCTTCTGATATTGATTTGACAGAGTCATAAGAATGCTCAAAAATAAAGACCATTCTTGGCATGCTTTCTATTGGAGCTTTCCACAGAATTGACATAGAAAGAACATGTAGGTACATTCCTAGGCTCAGGCCCTGAAATTCTCTGTTTCTCTGTCTCCTTCTCTCTGCTTCATCAGTAACTTTTAATTGTCTACCACATATCTCTAATTGACATATAAATATGCTGGGCTTTTACTTATCATCTTACAAAACAAAACCAAACAAACCTCTTTTTATCTAGTTTTTTTTTTTTTTTTTTTTTTTTTTTTTTTTGCAGTGACTGTTCTATTTCTTGTTCCTCTGACAGTATTGTTTATACTTTGAAAGGATTGTTCAAAGTATTGTTTATACTTTTTGTATCTAACTTTTTCCCCTCCTACTCTCTCTTGAACCCATTTTAATCAAGACTTGCACCCATGAATCCATTGAAACAGTGACTATTATTGTCACAAATGATCTCCACATTATTAAGTTTACTGATAAATTATCACTCCTCATCATTCTTGTTAGCTGACTTGATATGGTTAGTATATTAGTCTGTTCTCATGCTGCTATAAGGACATATCCAAGACTGGATAATTAGTAAAGGAAATTGGTTTAATTGACTCACAGTTCTGTAGGGCTGAGGAGGCCTCAGGAAGCTTACAATGTAAGGAGGAAGTGCCAAGCAAAGGTGGAAAAGCCCCTTATAAAAACATCAGATCTCATAAGAATTCACTCACTATCATGAGAACAGCATGGGGATAACTGCCCGAATGATTCAATCACCTCCTATTATAGGTAATTGAATCATGTGTATGATTCAATTCCGTGTGTCTCTCCCACAACACATGGGGTTTATGGGAACCAAAATTCAAGATGAGATTTGAATGGGGACACAGCCAAACCTGGACTCTCCCAAATCTCATGCCCTCACATTTCAAAACCAATCATGCCTTTCCAATAGTCCTCCAAAGTCTTAGCTCATTTCAGCATTAACCCAAAAGTCCAAGTCCAAAGTCTCATCTGAGACAAGGCAAGTCCCATCTACATAGGAGCCTGTAAAATGGAAAGTTAGTTAGTTACTTCCTAGATATAATGTAAGTACAGGCTTTGGGTAAATACACTCTTTCCAAATGGGATAAACTGGCCAAAACCAAGAGGCTACAGGCCCCAATCAAGTCCAAAATCCAATATGGCAGTCATTAAATCTTAAAGCTCCAAATGATCTGTTTTGACTCCATGTCTCACATTTAGGTCATATTGATGCAAGAGGTAGGCTCCCATGGCCTTGGGCAGCTCTGACCCTGTGACTTTGCAAGTTACAGCCTCTCTCCTGACTGCTTTCACAGGTTGGCATTAAGTGACTTTTCCAGGCACAGAGTGCAAGCTGTCAGTGGATCTACCATTCTGGGGATTGGAGGGCAGGGGCCCTCTTCTTGCAGCTCCACTAGGTGGTGTCCCAGTGGGAACTCTGTGTGGGGACTCCGACCCTACCCCTACGTTTCTCTCTGCACTGCCCTAGCAGAGATTCTCCATCAGGGTTGAACCCCTGTGGCAAAACTTCTAAACAGGTATTTACATACATCCTCTGAAATCTAGGTGGGAGTTCCCAAACCTCAATTCTTGACTTCTGTGTACCTGCAGGCCTAACACTATGGGTAAGTTGTCAAGGCTGGGGGCTTGCACCCTCTGAAGCAACAGCCTGAGCTGTAAGTTGGCCCATTTTAGCCACAATTGGAGCAGCTGGGATGCAGAGCATCAAATTCTGATGCCGCACGCAGCAGGGGGGTCTTGGGACCCCTAGGGGTCCCTCCTAGGCCTCCAGGGCCTGTGGTGGGAGGGGCTGCCATAAAGGTCTCTGACATGCCCTGGAGACATTTTCCCCATTGTCTCGGCAATTAGCCTTTGGCTCCTCATTTCTTATGCAAATTTCTGCAGCTAGCTTTAATTTCTCCCCAGAAAATGGGATTTTCTTTTCTACTGCATTGTCAGTCTGCAAATTTTCCAAACTTTTATGCTCTACTTCCTCTTGAACGCTTTGCTGCTTAGAAATTTTGTCTGCCAGAAATCCCAAATTCTCTCTCTCAAGTTCAAAGTTCCAGAGATCACTAGGGCACGGACAAAATTTTGCCAGTCTCCTTTGTAAAGAATAGCAAGAATCACCTTTAATTCAGTTCCCAGCAAGTTCCTCATCTCCATCTGAGACAACCTCAGCATGGTCTTTATTGTCCGTATCACTGTCAGCATTTTGGTCAAAGCCCTTCAACGAGTCTCCAGGAAGTTCCAAGCTTTCCTACATTTTCCTATCGTTTTCTGAGCCCTGCAGACTGTTCCAATGTCTGCCTGTGACCCAGTAAGTTCCAAAGTCACTTCCACATTTTCAGGTATGCTTACAGCAGCACCTTCACTCCCAGTACCAATTTACTGTATTAGTCCATTCTCATGCTGCTATAAAGACATGTTCAAGGCTGGGTAATTTATAAAGGAAAGAGGTTTTACTGACTCATAGTTCCACAGGGCTGGGAGGCCTCAGGAAACTTACAATTATGGCAGAAGGAGAAGAAAACATATTTTTCTTTACATGGCAAAAGGAAGAAGTGCCAAGCAAAGGGGAAAAAGCCCCTTATAAAACCATGAGATCTCATGAGAACTCACTGCCATGAGAACAGCATAGGGGTAACTGCACCCATGATAAAATTACCTCCCACTGGATCCCTCCCATGATATGTGGAGATTATAGGAAATACAATTCAAGATGAGATTTGGATGGGGACACAGCCAAACCATGCCCGTCAGTCATTCCCGTCTCCTTGACACACTTTTTTCACTTGACTTTCACTGCCTTTGCTTCTTTTCCTCCTATGTCACTAGTGGCTCCTTCTCAATCAGCTTAGATGAATACTCCTCATCTTCCAGATCTCTTACTGTTGGAGAGGCCCAGAGCTCAGTCTTGGACCTTGCCTGTTTTCTGTCTATGACCACTCCCAAGGTGAACTAATTTGGTTCAAAGACTTTAAATACCATCTCTATGCTAATGACTCTTCCTAAGTTTATACATTCTGTCAGGCCTCTGAGCCAAAGCTAAGCCATCATATCCCCTGTGACCTGCACATACACATCCAGATGGCCAGTTCCTGCCTTAACTGATAACATTCCATCACAAAAGAAGTAAAAATGGCCTGCTCCTGCCTTAACTGATGACATTACCTTGTGAAATTCTTTTCCTGGCTCATCCTGGCTCAAAAGCTCCCCCACTGAGCACCTTGTGACCCTCACCCCTGCCTGCCAGAGAACCCCCTTTGACTGTAATTTTCCTTTACCTACCCAAATCCTATAAAACGGCCCCACCCCTATCTCTCTTCGCTGACTCTTTTCGGACTCAGCCCGCCTGCACCCAGGTGATTAAAAAGCTGTATTGCTCACACAAAGCCTGTTTGGTGATCTCTTCACACGGACACGCATGACATTTTGGTGCCCTGACTCGGATCAGGGGACCTCCCTTGGGAGATCAATCCCCTGTCCTCCTGCTCTTTGCTCCGTGAGAAAGATCCACCTACGACCTCTGGTCCTCAGACTGACCAGCCCAAGGAACATCTCCACCAATTTTAAATCAGATAAGTGGCCTCTTTTCACTCTCTTCTCCAACCTCTCTCACTATCCCTCAACGTCTTTCTCCTTTCAATGTTGGCGCCACACTTCAATCTCTCCCTTCTCTTAATTTCAATTCCTTTCATTTTCTGGTAGAGACAAAAGAGACACGTTTTATCCGTGGACCCAAAACTCCGGCGCCGGTCACGGACTCGGGAAGACAGTCTTCCCTTGGTGTTTAATCACGCAGGCACGCCTGCCTGATTATTCACCCATGTTTCAGAGGTGTCTGATCACCGCGGGGACACCTGCCTTGATCTTTCACCCTCAGCGGCAAGTACTGCTTTTCCGGGTGGGGGCGGGGGGAAGAACCCCCGACCCCCTGTCTGTCTCTACCCCTTCTCTGCTTTTCTGCGGGGCAAGATCCCCCCCAGACCCCTTCTCCGCTTTTCTGGGGGGCAAGAAACCCCCTAACCCCTTCTCTCCCTGTCTCTACTCTCTCTTTTCTCTGGGCTTGCCTCTTTCACTATGGGCAAACTTCCACCCTCCATTCCTCCTCCTTCTCCCTTAGCCTGTGTTCTCAGAACTTAAAACTCTTCAACTCACACCTGACCTAAAACCTAAATGCCTTATTTTCTTTTTTTTTTTTTTTGAGACGGAGTCTCACTCTGTCGCCCAGGATGGAGTGCAGTGGCCCGATCTCAGCTCACTGCAAGCTCCGCCTCCCGGGTTTACGCCATTCTCCTGCCTCAGCCTCCCGAGTAGCTGGGACTACAGGCGCCCGCGACCTCGCCTGGCTAGTTTTTTTGTATTTTTTAGTAGAGACGGGGTTTCACCATGTTAGCCAGGATGGTCTCGATCTCCTGACCTCGTGATCCACCCGTCTCGGCCTCCCAAAGTGCTGGGATTACAGGCTTGAGCCACCGCGCCCGGCCGTTATTTTCTTCTACAATGCTGCTTAACCCTAATACAAACTCGACAGTAGTTCCAAATAGCCAGAAAATGGCACTTTCGATTTTTCCATCCTACAAGATCTAAATAATTCTTGTCATAAAATGGGTAAACAATCTGAGGTGCCTGACGTCCAGGCATTCTTTTACACATTGTTTCCTCCCTTTTCTCTGTTCCCAATGCGACTCATCCCAAGTCCTCCTTCTTTCCTTCCCGCTTGTCCTCTCAGTCCCAACCCCAAGCGTCCCTGAGTCTTTCTAATCTTCCTTTTCTACAGACCCATCTGACCTCTCCCCTCCTCCCCAGGCTGCTCCTCCCAGGCCGAGCTAGGTCCCAATTCTTCCTCAGCCTCTGCTCCCCCACCCTGTAATCCTTTTATCACTTCTCCTTCTCACACCCTGTCCTGTTTACAGTTTCATTCGGCGACTAGCCCTCCCCCACCCGCCCAGCAATTTCCTCTTAAAAAGGTGCCTACAGTGAAAGGCATAGTCAAGGTTAATGCTTTTTCTTTATCCGACCTCTCCCAAATCAGTTAGCGTTTAGGCTCTTTTTCATCAAATATGAAAAACCCAGCCCAGTTCATGGCTCGTTTGGCAGCAACCCTGAGACGCTTTATGGCCCTAGACCCTAAAAGGTCAAAAGGCCGTCTTATTCTCAGTATACATTTTATTACCCAATCCTCTCCCGACATTAAATAAAACCCCCCAAATTAAATTCCAGCCCTCAAACCCCACAACAGGACTTAATTAACCTCGCCTTCAAGGTATACAATAATAAAGTAGAGGCAGCCAAGTAGCAATGTATTTTTGAGTTGTAATTTCTTGCCTCCACTGTGAGAGAAACCCCAGCCATATCTCCAGCGCACAAGAACTTCCAAATGTCTGAACCGCAGCAGCCAGGCATTCCTCTAGGACCACCTCCCCCAGGAGCTTGCTACAAGTGCCGGAAATCTGGCCACTAGGCCAAGGAATGTCCGCAGCCCAGGATTCCTCCTAAGCCGTGTCCCTCTGTGCGGGACCCCACTGAAAATCAGACTGTTCAACTCACCTGGCAGCTACTTCCAGAGCCCCTGGAACTCTGGCCCAAGGCTCTCTGACTGACTCCTTCCCAGATCTTCTCGGCTTAGCAGCTGAAGACTGACACTGCCTGATTGCCTTGGAAGCCTAGAGGACCATCACAGATGCTCTAGGTAACTCTCACAGTGGAAGTTAAGTCCGTCCCCTTCTTAATCAATTCGGAGGCTACCCACTCCACATTACCTTCTTTTCAAAGGCCTGTTTCCCTTGCCTTCGTAACTGTTGTGGGTGTTGATGGCCAGGTTTCTAAACTTCTTAAAACTCCCCAACTCTGGTGCCAAGTTGGACAACATTCTTTAATGCACTCCTTTTTAGTTATCCCCACCTGCCCAGTTCCCTTATTAGGCCAAGACATTTTAACTAAATTAGCTGCTTCCCTGACTATTCCTAGGCTACAGTCACACCTCATTGCTGCCTTTTCCCCCAGTTCAAAGCCTCCTTCGCATCCTCCCCTTGTATCTCCCCACCTTAACCCACAAGTATAGGATACCTCTACTCCCTCCTTGGCAACTGATCATGCACCCCTTACCAACCCATTAAAACCTAATCACCCTTACCCGGCTCAACGCCAATATCCCATCCCACAGCACACTTTAAAAGGATTAAAGCCTGTTACCACTCACCTGTTAGAGCATGGCATTTTAAAGCCTGTAAACTCCCCTTACAATTCCCCCATTTTACCTGTCCTAAAACCAGACAAGGCTTACAGGTTAGTTCAGGATCTGCGCCTTATCAACCAAATTGTTTTGCCTATCCACCCCATGGTGCCAAACCCATATACTCTCCTATCTTCAATACCTCCCTCCACAACCCAGTATTCTGTTCTGGATCTCAAACATACTTTCTTTACTATTCCTTTGCACCCCTCGTCCCAGCCTCTCTTTGCTTTCACGTGGACTGACCCTGACACCCATCAGGCTCAGCAAATTACCTAGGCTGTACAGCCACAAGGCTTCACGGACAGCCCCCATTACTTCAGTCAAGCCCAAATTTTTTCCTCATCTGTTACCTATCTCGGCATAATTCTCATAACAACACAGGTGCTCTCCCTGCTGATCCTGTCCAGCTAATCTCCCAAACCCCAATCCCTTCTACAAAACAACAACTCCTTTCCCTCCTGGGCATGGTTAGTGAGGTCAGAATTCTTACACAAGAGCCGGGACTGTGTCCTGTAGCCTTTCCGTCCAAACAACTTGACCTTACTGTTTTAGCCTAGCCCACAAATCTGCGTGCAGCAGCTGTCACTGCTTTAATAGTGTTAGAGGCCCTAAAAATCACAAACTATGCTCAACTCACTCTCTACAGTTCTCATAACTTCCAAAATCTATTTGCTTCTCCCCACCATCGCTCAAGACAACGACAACGCTTATGCTGATAAGGTAGCTAAAAAGGCAGCCATCAAAAGGCATCAGATTCCATCACTCAGTATAATGCTTATGCTGATAAATAAGTTAGCTAAAAAAGCAGCTAGCATTCCAACTTCTATCCCTCACGGCAGTTTTCCTCCTTCACACAGGTCACTCCCACCTACTCCCCAGCTGAAACTTCCACCTATCAATGTCTTCCCACACAAGGCAAATGGTTCTTAGACCAAGGAAAATATCTTTTTCCAGCCTCACAGGCCCATTCTAGTCTGTCGTCATTTCATAACCCCTTGCATGTAGGTTACAAGCCACTAGCCCGTCTCTTAGAGCCTCTCATTTCCTTTCCATCGTGGAAATCTATCCTCAAGGAAATCACTTCTCAGTGTTCCATCTGCTATTCTACTACTCCTCAGGAATTTCTCAGGCCCCCTCCCTTCCCTACACATCAAGTTCAAGGTTTTGCCCCCCTCCCCAGGACAGGAAAATTGACTTTACTCACATACCTCAAGTCAGGAAACTAAAATACCTCTTAGTCTAGGTAGACACTTTCACTGGATGGGTAGAAGCCTTTCCCACAGGGTCTGAGAAGGCCACCGCGGTCATTTCTTCACTTCTATCAGACATAATTCCCTGGTTTGCCCTTCCCACCTCTATACAGTCCAATTGCAGACCAGCCTTTATTAGTCAAATCACCGAAGCAGTTTTTCAAGCTCTTGGTATTCAGTGGAAACTTCATACCCCTTACCATCCTCAATTTTCAGGAAAGGTAGAACGGACTAATGGTCTTTTAAAAACACACCTCACCAAGCTCAGTCACTAACTTAAAAAGGACTGGACAATACTTTTACCACTTGCCCTTCTCAGAATTCAGGCCTGTCCTCAGAATGCTACAGGGTACAGCCTGTTTAAGCTCCTGTATAGATGCTCCTTTTATTAGGCCCCAGTCTCATTCCAGACACCAGACCAACTTGGACTGCACCCCAAAAAACCTGTCATCCCTAGTATCTTCTGTCTAGTCATACTCCTATTCACCATAATCAACTACTCATAAATGCCCTGCTCTTGTTTACATTCCCAGTTTACACTATTTCTCCAAGCCATCACAGCTGATATCTCCTGGTGCTATCCCAAACCACCACTCTTAACTCCCTCTTAAAGTAAATAAATAATCTTTGCTGGCAGGGCTATGCTGAACCTCCTTGGGCACTCTCTAATTAGATGTCCTGGGTCCTCCCAATTCTTAGTCCTCTAGTACCTGTATTTTCTCCTCCTCTTATTCAGACCTTGTGTCTTCCGTTCAGTTTTTCGATTCATACAGAACTGCATCCAGGCCATTGCCAATCATTCTATATGACAAATGCTCCTTCCAGCAACCCCACAATATCGCCTCGTACCACAAAATCTTCCTTCAACTTAATCTCTCCCACTCTAGGTTCCCACGCCACCCCTAATCCCGCTTGAAGCAGCCCTGAGAAACATCGCCCGTTATCTCTCCATACCACCCCCCAAAAATTTTCACTGCCCCAACACTTCAACACTATTTTATTTTTCTTATTAATATAAGAAGACAGGAATGTCAGGCCTCTGAGCCAAAGCTAAGCCATATCCCCTGTGACCTGCACATACACATCCAGATGGCCAGTTCCTGCCTTAACTGATGAGATTCCATCACAAAAGAAGTAGAAATGGCCTGCTCCTGCCTTAACTGATGGCATTACCTTATGAAATTCCTTTTCCTGGCTCATCCTGGCTCAAAAGCTCCCCCACTGAGCACCTTGTGACCCCCCACCCCTGCCCGCCAGAGAACAACCCCCTTTGTAATTTTCCTTTACTTACCCCACCCCTATCTCCCTTCTCTGACTCTCTTTTTGGACTCAGCCCGCCTGCACCCAGGTGATTAAAAAGGTTTATTGTTCATGCAAAGCCTGTTTGGTGGTCTCTTCACACGGATGCACATGACACATTCATCCTAGATTCATATTCAACTGACAACTTGATAGTTCCATTGAGATGTCCCTCAGAATCCATGCATGTATCCAAAGCTGAGCTTTCTGGTTTTTTTGTTTTATTTTGTTTTGTTTTTGAGGTGGAGTCTTGCTCTGTTGTGCCCAGGCTGGAGTGCAGTAGAACAATCTCAGCTCACTGCAACATCGGCCTCCCGGGTTCAAGAGATTCTCCCTCCTCAGTCTCTCAAGTAGCTGGGATCACAGGTGCCTGCAACCATGCCCAGCTAATTTTTTGTATTTTTAGCAGACACAGGGTTTCACCATATTGACTTGAACTCCCGACCTCAGGTGATCTTCCCGCCTCGGCCTCCCAAAGTGCTGGAATTACAGGTGTGAGCCACCACACTCGACCAGCTGACCTTCTCTATGAACCTGATCCTTCACAAACTCCCTCATCTGAGATTAGAAAACTCTATTTCTCATGTTACTCGAACCAAAAACCTTATGGTCATCTTTGAATCCACTTTTTCTGTCATACCCTATAGCCAATTTATGGCTATATAAAAAATAACCTCACTACCTTTACAGGTAGAACTCTAGTCCAAGTTACTATCATATCTTGCCTGGATTATGAAATGGTTATAGTCTCCTTGCTTCCAGCCTTGCCCTCTTTAGTTTACTATCAGCATAACTATAAGATGAACCTGTTAACATGCCTTCCCTCTGACCAAAGCCCTTCAACTTCTGGGCCTGTCCCATAGAGAAAAGGCCACAGTCCTCGCATGTAAGGCCGTTTTTAGGACCCCTGGTTCTAAAAACCTACCTCTCCGGCTTTACATGTGACTCCTTTCTGTCTTGGCCACCCACTTGTAGCTACCTCCTCCTGCCCCAACACCACTTCACTGGCAGTTTGTCCATTCTGTGTGGAGTGCTTTTCCTGCACATAACATGGCTGGGTCCCTCACTTCTTTTAGGACATAACTCAAATGAGTGAATTTCCTCTATCTAAAATTTCAGCCCCCATCCCAGATACTAGTAAACTCATCTCCTTGCTTTTTCTTTCTAGCGCTTATCACTATGTAACATACCACATAGCATTTATTTTGCATAATCATCTATCCTCTATAAGCTCAATTAGGATAGCATCTTTTGTCACTTTATCTTCTGCAGGTAAACACAAAAAATAAAAAGTGTTCAATGCATGTTTGTTGAATGAATAGTAGGCAATGAATACATTTTAAAACTCTTCGTTGCTCTTCATTTTTTTTACCTTTCTGAAAACTCTTTTCAGGTTTCCTTTTAATTCCACTTCATCTGTTTTTCCCCTATACTTTTGCATCTTATCTACACACTCAACAAACTCCCTTCATCTTGTAACCTCTCAGAACCTAGACTCTTGCGTGCAAGTGATTCTTGCCTCTTCAATCTCAAGCATTTTCACATTATACCCACTTTCTAAGAGCCTATTGGAATTCCATTTCAGTTTTCTAATAAATCCTTCAAATTGTATAAAATAAAATGTATTATGTTCTCTCTCCAAACTTTTGTTCCATATCTTGCTTAGCGGTGTTACAGTCCATCTAATCACAAAAGCTAGAGCCACAGTCTCTTCCTCAGTTAGGAAATCCCTTTATGGCCCAAATGGCATTATGCTTTAATCTTCACCCAGCAAATATAAACATATGTGCATGTGTATGTGTCACATATATGGTACACACACATGGCTACATATGAGACATAGAATTAGAGAACATATCCATGGACCAGACTCAAGCAACAAAAAACAACAGACACACACACAGCAGTGACAGAGACGAAAGTGAGTGCTCTATAAAGCTCTAAGTCAGAAAACTGGCAGAGCCAAAAGCTTAATCAAGAGCCAAAAGTTCCCTTGGTGTTGCAAGGAATGGAGGCAGGCTCAAACTGGACATGGGAGCAGGGCTCTCCACCTATAGAAACAGAAGTGACCACGGTCTAGGACTAAGGTATATGTCAATTTGTGAACTTACAGTGCTTGAAGGAGGTAGTACTCCAGCCAATGCCGGCCAGCTCTATGACTGACTATGGCAAGTACCTACATCATCCCTAGCTTTTAATACAAAGCTGTTTCTGGACCAAGGGTCCCATGGTACCACAAGCATAAAACCACTAAAAAGGGAGAGTCAACCCTAAAAGGAAGAAAAGGAAAAAGATAAACCTGCAAACAAAAATTCCAAATCACATAACCAAAACTAACACTAAGAGGGATGGTAAACAAGACAGAGATTGTGTCAGTTTTGAAAAAATAAAAATACAACAATCTTTGTGATTTTGAAATAATTTTAAGATTATCAGAGACACAAGAAAGTAGCACCCGTATAATGTTGTGAAACACAAGCAGGCAGATACAGTTTAATAAGAAATGGCTAAAAACAGAAACATCTAGCATTCTGACATATGTAAAGATACAGTCCTCGACATAAAAAAGGTCTTTTTAGATTGCAGTTAAAAATTAGAGCAATAAGATAATTAAGCGTAATAATTAAGATAATTATTCACCTAGAAAGAACACGTGAGAGTAAATGAGAAATATAAAAGATTATTTGAGGCTCCAAAATACATCTTAAAGGGATTTGAGAATTTCAGATTAAATGGAAAGGCAGGTAAGCAGTTTTCTAAAAGGTCAAGGTTTTTCCAGAATTATAACAAATTTTCAGATTAAATGGGCATCAGGTCAGGTATGTTAAATAAACTTACATTTAGAACCATTACAATGAAACTGAAAAGGATGAAAGATAAAGTGAAGAGACTTAAAAGCTACCAGAGGGAAAGACGGATCAGTAGCAGAGCACTGACAATAGAGTGAGGACAGATTTCAACAAATGATTCTGAAAGACAGTCAAGTAAAACGACCACCAATGTAATACTTTTTAGTCACTAAACCATCATTCAAGTTAGGGCAAGATGAGGATATCTTTAGACCCACAAAAACCATGAGAACATATTTTTTAACAGGTTAAAAGGATTCCTAAGGAATACACAGCTGGCCCTTGAACAGATTGAATTTGAACTACATAGGTCCACTTATATGGAGATTAAAAAAAACAACAACAAAAAAACCTGGACCAAAAGTACAGTATTCAAGGGATACCAAACCTGCATATAAGGCAAGTTGACTTCAAAAAAGTGGGTTTCACAGGGCCAACCACAGGACTTGAGTATGTGTGGATTATGGTATACACAGGTGCTTCTGGAATGAATCCCCAGAGTATACTGAGGGACAACTGTAGTTTATCAAGAAGAAAAATTAACCAAATGTAATGAAATTAAGGAGATTGAAGGAATGGTAAAGTATGTTGGTCATTCTAATAAATATGTGGAAACAATTTTTAGAAAAATCCATGAAGACAGTGTAGGTGAGCAGGAAAAGTTTGTTAAATCACTCTCTTTCCTGGGAAGACAAAGAAGTATAACCCTTCATTAGTTTAAAGAAAAAAAAAAAAAAACCAGGAGAAGGATAGAAAGAGAGAGAGAGAAAACATGTTAAAATTTTAGTGGTAACTTTACAAAGAATAAGAATATAACTAACCTGTAAGTTCCAAACTAGCAAAGGAAAACAAAAAATTCAAGTCAAGAAAAGGAGAAAAAGAGAAATGATGAGAAACAGAACAAAATAAAATAGCAGAAATAGCTCTGCAGGGTGTGGTGGTTCACGCCTATAATCTCAACACTTTGAGAGGCTGAGGCACACGGATCACAAGATCAGGAGTTCAAGACTAGCCCGGCCAACATGGTGAAACCCCGTTTCTACTAAAAATACCAAAATTAGCTGGACATGGTGGCGGATGCCTGTAATCCCAGCTACTCTGGAGGCTGAGGCAGGAGAATGGCTTGAACCCAGGAGGCAGAGGTTACAGTGAGCCACTGTACTCCAGCCTGGGTGACAGAGTGAGATTCTGTCTCAAAAAAAAAAAAAAAAAAAAAAAGGCATTGTTCCAAATGTATTCATAATTCTCAAATTATAATAGCATGAATTCACTGTGATGGTTAATTTTATATGTCACCTTGACTGGGTTAAGGGATACCCAGATAACTGGCAAAACATTATTTCTGTTTTGGAGGGTGGTTCCATTAGAAATTAGCATTTGAATCAGTGGACTGAGTAAAGATGATCCCTCCACACCAATGTGGACAGGCAACATCCAATCCATTGTAGGTCCAGATAGAACAAAAAACGGGAAGAAAAGTGAATTCACTCTGCGGTAGAGCTGGGAAATCCATCTTATCCTTGTGCTTTGACATCAGAGCTCCAGGTTCCCAGGCCTTAGGTCTTGGACTGAAAGTTACATCATCTGGTTCTCAGGTCTTTGGATCAGGCTGCATTACACCACTGGCTTTCCCGGTTCTCCAGCTTGCAGACAGCATATTGTGGGACTTCCTAGCCTCCATAATCACATAAACCAATTCCCATAATAAATCCATATATATATATCTCTCTCCTACCGGTTCTGTTTTTCTGTAGAACCCTAATACACACGCCTATAAAAAACTAAAGATGACCATGTTGGGAAAAGTTTTAAGTATATTTTGATTATAACAGACACAATTTTTTTTATTGTGATTAAAACAACGCAACATAAACTTACCATCTTAAAACTTAAGTGTACAGCTCAGTAATGTTAAGCATACTCACATTGTTCAGGAACAGATTTCCAGAAGTTTTCCATCTTGCAAATCTGAAAATCTATATCCGTTAAGCGACAACTCCCATTTCCCCGTCCCACCAGCCCCTGGTAACTACTATTCTACTTTCTGTTTCTTTGCCTACTTCATATACTTCATGTAAATCATACTTCAGAAATGGCACAGTAAGATTGGAAATGACAAAACTGGGAAAAATATACCAAGCAAATAAAAAATTAACTTCGTAAAGAATAGACAGATATCAGACACTCCAAGCAAGTTAAACCTTGAGTAACACTGATTTTTAAGAAGTGGGCCATGAGAGATGCAGTAATGAAGGAGACCAAGGAAAATGACCAGCAAGATAAGTAGGACTAGGAAAATGTAGAGTTTCATTAAGGTGCTACAACAATGTATTAGTCCAGTAAAATGAAAACCGTAAACATATGGTCAAGTGTGGAAGTTAGAAAAACTGGCAATCTTGGCAAAAGCAATTTCAATTGAACATGAACAAATTTTGATCTTCCCAGGCTGAAAAGGAACTAAGATTTTGAGACGTTTGAATGAGAAAAATAAGAGAGGGGATAACATAGAGGCAAGGTTAAGGGAAGATGGATATTGCATTATAGGATTCTCACAATCAAATTTATAGTTGAGGACAAAAGAGGGACGGCAACTTCTCACTCCAGCTACATCACTATAGTTCCCCCATAAACCCCATACTTTTTAACTTGGAGCCACTCAGTGTTCCACAGAAAAGAAAAACATCTCTTGATGCACGTGGCCACCTGTTTACCTTTAGTAAACTGCACAAGTTGACTTCCTGCTAAGTGCCCACACATCATCTAATTCATCATGTGATTACACGGCTAAGTGCTAGACCACATCACCTGGCGATTGTCAAAAACAGATCTTTTCACTTCATTTCTTCCTAGAAAGTATACAGAGGTTAACTGTTTTAGTATTTTATACAATGACATCACAGCTGGCTTAGTAATAGCTGCTTCTCTGTGATTTTATCAGATGGTTCACAGGGTTCTATGGGAAAACAGCTATTATGCTTGGGGTAAAAGCAAAAGCTTTGTCTTGGAAGAACTGAATTCTGCCAAGTGAGAAAGAAGAAAAAACATTTCAGGACAAAAGTTTTGTTGTTTATCTAGCACTTTCTTGAGATAATATTTGTCTTAGTAACGTTACAGTATCTATAGCATCTAAGATAGCACCTAGCACAGTAGCCATTCAAATGTTTGCAGAACTCAATATAAAATATGTACAATGATGTTTAGTTTATAAAAGGACACAGTGCATAGGGGTGGATAAGGAGTACTGTATGGTCAAAACATTCGGGGGTGATGAGAAGCATGGCTTGAAGGGTGAGCAGGGATGTGTACGAAAGGTCTTATATGACATAACTAGGATTTAAAATTAGTCATCGAAGGTTTTCAAACAGGGAGGCGACCCATTCAGATTTACTTTAGAAAAAAAGTATTTCTGGTGACAGCAAAGACAATGGATTAGATAAAACAAGGGAGGAGAAGATGAGTTAAAACACTGCTACAAAGGGGATGAACTTCAGCTGTGGCAATGGGATAAGCGGGAAGGTATCATCAGCCTTGAGAAAACTCAGGAGCAAAACCATCAGGCATGGTGATTACAGTGATTAAACAAGAGAGTACCAGAACTGGAACTGCTGTGGAATGCAGGTGGAGAAAAGAGATAATTGGCTTAACCTGGGACATGCTGGTGAGGCCCATGTAACACTTCCAGGTAGTAGTTAGAAAGTAAACATTTGGAGACAATCACTGCCAGTTACAGGGGCCTACTGAGCTATAGCATTTAACACATCAATAGTAAGTATTTATTCATGAACCTGTTTCCCGTCCCACTGATAATTAGAATAAGATTTTATTCATTTTTCACATCACCAGAGCATAAGAAATGTTTGAAAACTGAGTGTATTGTTACCAAATTTCAACTCTGAGCTGTAGTTAGATCAAAACAAAGTTATAGGAAGTAATCTCAAAATAACCACCAAAACAACTAGAATAACCTCATAAAAGTATTAGGTGTTGTACTGAAGAAAAAACGAGTTAAGAAAAAAGTTAAGAAGCCAAAGTTCAACATGAAACCCAACAAAGGTATACAAAAAAATTATAGAAGAAAAGCAAGAATTGTACGGTTCTGAATTCCCTTTTTGTATTCTTTAAAATGTATTCTTAAAATGTCTTTAATTAAAACATGTAATTTTAATTAAAAGCTATATGTGAATGTTGGTTTAACTTTTCTGGTATTCACGGGTATCAACCATCACATAGGCAGATATGGAATCCAGATATGACACTAAAAAAAATAGGAATGAAAAATGAACTTGTAATTTTTACAATAGTGAGAATGAACTTGATAAATTATGCACATTTTAATCTACAATATAGACTTTTTTTTTTTTTTTTTTTTGAGACGGAGTCTGGCTCTGTTGCCCAGGCTGGAGTACAGTGGCCGGATCTCAGCTCACTGCAAGGTCCGCCTCCCAGGTTTACGCCATTCTCCTGCCTCAGCCTCCCGAGTAGCTGGGACTACAGGCGCCCGCCACCACGCCCAGCTAGTTTTTTGTATTTTTTAGTAGAGACGGGGTTTCAATGTGTTAGCCAGGATGGTCTCGATCTCCTGACCTCGTGATCCGCCCATCTCCGCCTCCCAAAGTGCTGGGATTATAGGCTTGAGCCACCATGCCCGGCCTACAATATAGACTTTCATGTTTTATCTTAATAATATACCTTGAGTAAAATATAATTTCTTTGTCAAAAGACATCCCATTCAGTAACAGATTTTTCAACAACAACAAAAAACCAAATGGCCCAAGTTATTGAGATAATTCAGAAAATATGTGGGCAAAACCGCTTCTCTATTAAAATAAAATACCAATGAAAATACTTCTGTGCCATTTTAGCTCACATTTGAGACCAAGCAAGATAATTATTTCAGGACTTTCCTATTACACATTTGTTTAAGAAATGCTCCATGAAAAAGGTTAAGTTCTGGCACCTAGATATTTCTGGAGTATGAAAATTATTCAATTCATGAAGAAACTGTACCTCTCTTTGAAGACTAATTGTTTTCTTGGCAGGGTATTGTGTTATCCAATGTGTTAATAGAATGCTGTCTTAAACGATGAGTTCTAAATTATCCTATTACATAAATCTGATCACTTCAGATTGCAAGAGTGGGAAGGACAGCTCAGGTATTTTGCAAGGACATGTGGTTCCCACTCTCTTGAAGAATACCAGTATAGCACATCTATCATAATATTGGGTATAAATTACTTCCTATCACATTGAATTGAAAGAAATAAAGCCTCCCAAGTTGTGTACAAACACCAAACCACTTTCTTTTCTTCTGTCAATCTTTAAAAAGTAGTATGGCTCTATTGTGACCAATAACTTTTGGTTTCTTTTTGTAGAAAGGCTGTGAAAATAAGTTATATATATTCCAGATACTTAACTTTCATAAAATTTTGCCAGAACTAAGGAATGCTTTTCTTCCCCAATATCCTACAATTAGTGCCAATAGTGGAATTAAGATAAAAACAATACAGAAATTTTGTGAACATCTTTTAAGATATGTTGTACATAAACTCATATCAAAAAGCATAGGATGATTAAACTGGAATTTTTAAGCATTCCTCCAAGCAATGTGACATTTATCTACATTAGGCTTTTTACATTGAGTCTATGTTATTTTAGGCTATCGTACCACCTACTAATTCATTTTAATTTAATATGGAGTCTCAAAATTGTATATATTCTTTTCCTGCAAATTGTGAAAGAGAAATCAAGTTCCGACTCTTTCTCCAGACAGTTAAGATTACATCTAATTCACACATTTCAGCACATACACACAGTAAAAGGGTAAAATCATATTGATGTAGAGTGAATCTGATTTTTGAATTTCAAGCATTAATGATTTAAACCTTTGTGCTGAAGTATGGAAAAATTAAATCCTTTAAAAGAAGTTCATAATAACTGAAAAAGGCCCCATCTGGCAATAATGAAGACAAATTAACAATAAAATTTTGAAAATCTGGCAATATGATCAAGCCAAAGTATACCAAATTACTTCTCTGTACTTAGTCACTGGTGGCCCAAGGAAGGATCAACTTCCTGTCTTGGACTCTGACTCTGGCGTCTACATTCAAGCAGGAAAATCGACTGCAATCTGGGTTCCAGGCTTCTGGCTCACAAGCAACAAAGCTCAAAACTTACTAAAAGCTGGAAGACTTTACCCTCGACATATTCTCTAAGAAGAATCCGCTTTTTGAATAGCTGCTTTCAGTTTAGTTCAAAGACAAGACAATGGCATAGATTCACACCTTGAAGGTTAGCTGATTTTTAAAGCTTATTGTGCTATATTAACTTCTTTTGTGCCAATTTATATTGAGCAAGAGGGTTTTTCTTTAAACTACACATATGTGCTAGAATTTACTAAAGAAGAAAGTTTGATAATCTGAATTAAACTGAATTGCTTTTCCATTCAATTATTTTGAATTGTGTCATCTAGTTTTGAAACTATTGTTATATTCATTTTTCTGTGTATATTATATGCCTGTCATGTAATTACACTTTTCAATAAATACTGTTTTAAAACAAATGTTTTAAATAGTTTTATGTGCTTAAGTAACAAATTTTATACTTAGTTTTTAACCAAACCTTGATGATCAAAGAAAATATTTCGGTAATTGTTCAAGACTAGGTTAGAAGTACCATTTATATACAAACTGCTCTTCCAGCAGAAAATCAATAAAAACAGAAAACAATTCTAGCAGCATCTCATTATAACCTGGAACAGCACATGAAAGTCCACCTCTGCAATAGCCATTTTAGCTATAGACATGTGCAATAAACCACTCGCTTGTTGTAAGAAAAGGGACGGCAAAAGTGAAACTACTTGATAAGCATAAGGCATTGGACCATGTAAACCATTATTATAATTAAAGAATCATGAATTGAGCAGTGATTGATGGAATGGTAGTTGTACTATATTACACCAGATTATAACAACAAATCTTTTTTTGTTCATAGGTTTAGAAATAAATTAATGTACCTTAAATCTCTGTAGCTCCTTCTCGTTTACAATTGTGCTTGCATATGCACAATCTGATTTCAATCTGTATTACAACAATCCTGGGAGGTAGAAAGAACGGTCATTTTTGTTCGTACTTTAACGGGCTGAATAAAATTCCCATCAGTTTGAGACGTCATAATGTGAACTAATTAAGCCTAAGTTGTGCTGAAAATAATAAAAATTGTTATTGTATAAATGGGGCTTGGCATCAAATTGACACATTTTATTAAATATAATGTGCAAAATATAATGAAGTAATTTCTATTTAAAAAAACGGTACAAGGCAGATATTATTTAAAATGCTTTAGTAACTCATTTTCAATAGAAAGAAATCTGGCATTATAAAAATACATAAAATAATCATGATTTATAGCATTAATTTATGTAAGATACTTTTTTGCATTAAAAAAAGTTATAAAATAGTTTAAAAAGGTATTCTTATATGAGCATCATTCCCAGTATAAAAATTTTCATAACTTTTTGAAATTTTGGTTCATCTGTATAAATAAAGCATTTTTATCCTTTTAAAATTCATAACTCCATTTAAAAAACATAAGATTCTCTCTCTTTTAAATAAAAGTTCACTTGAGGTAGTATGTTAAGCTTTTCCTTTGGTCTCATTCAGTCTATGTGTCCAAGTCATACGACTGAAAATTTGGAGTCCTGTAGTTCTCTAAAGTCTGTTTAAAGGTACAAATGTGATTGTCTTCCTGAAAATCTGTCCTTTCTTTCCCATCTTCCTCTGACCCAGAGTCCAAGTCTGGGGAAGAATGAGCTTTCAAATAAAAGGCTCTTGGCTGACAATCTGATGGCTGTCCAAAGCTTGAATAGGCATCTAGGTGAGGTCTCCTGAGAGCTTTTCCAAATGTACCTGAAAGAAAGAAACACCTTGAGCACAGGGGTCCCTTTGCTAGCATGTGAATCAATAAAACCCATTGCAAATGAAGAAACATCTTACCCCATGAATATGAGTAAGTGTTTTCTACAAGTCCACATTGTGGCACTCATACATGTACATCTGTGTTACAGACAGATCACTTCTAGAATGGAGCAAAAGACATTTGCCCTCCCTCATATTTACATTCACTGAACAAATGCATCTCTTATTTATCATTTCTTGTGACCTGCAGTGATGTTAATGGTCATGCAATAAAGCTCCCCAATATAAGTTCCCCCATATCCTAGTTGAGAGCCCACCAATTTCGGTGAAGGATGCGTTGGACAGTAACATCCAATTAACTGGAGCTAAATATACAAATTTTCTTTCAAAATAAACCTATGTCCTGCCCTTGCTTCATTAACTGTAGCAAAATATTACTCAACTGAATCAAATTCTTGTCTCAGTCATACAAAACATATTAATTTTTTCCAGAAAGGAATATAAATAATTACACTGTGATAAAACATAACATTTCATAGAAGTTGGGTAAAACATTTGAAAATTCTCCCTTTTTTTTATTGTCAACATGGCAAGTTGTGGCTGATTTTCCCATCTCTCCGTTCAGTGAAAAGATGACCTCAGCTCTTCCATCCTATTATCCCCATGCATCAGACGAAAAAATTCACAAGCTAATCTCAGTGCCAGCCAGCATCTAACACCACTGACTTGGACCTTAAGGCTGGTTTTCTTTGCCAAAGGTAGTCCAGCTTGTCAGACTAACAGTTGTTGCTAGGTAGGATGCTGTTTTCCACCCTTCGACTGCGGGTTCACTTGGAAGCCACCAGACATACTAAACCACAATCATGCAGAGCACACAACTCCACCCCAAAGGCCGTGGGAGCCCAAAACCACTTTTTCCACATGGCTGACAAGCTGAGCTCCTAAGTCCTCCCCAAACCCTTGTCTTGGAGTAGATGCCACACACAGTGCTACCCAGAAAGCTCCTGAGGCTTAGTTACAGATTAAACACATCATCAAGTAAAATCCCACCTCTGACTTTGCTTTTAGAGGCATTTACATGACCTAGTCGGATGTCATGGCAGCCTCATTCAAGAAACCATTTTTTACCAGTTTGACATTCAAGGCTCTCATTGCTCTCTCACATACAACTTGGAGTACGGATCCTCAGACGAGGTACCTGATAACTTAATAAACTTACCCATGAAAGAATTACTCGAGGCAACTGACGCTGGCTCTGGATTTGTGCTAAAATCTAAAGAGGACTTGTTTGGACACAGATTTTTCATTCCGGGTCCTTCATTTTGAGAGTAACTAGTGTTAAGTAGCTTCCTCACATGTGAGGGCCATGCTATATCACTGAAGCTCCGTTCGCAGGATTCTTCTGAAGGATGAGAACATGGGTAGCACTCCTTTTTCCTTATGTACCTGGGCTCATAGTGGTCCATTAAAGCTGTTCTTGGATCAGGACTGCAACCTTTTTAATTTGGGGGTAATAACAGAAGGAGATTGCGGTTAGCACATCTAGAAGTCTCTAAGAAACAGAACTGTACTCAGGCAAGAAAACTACCTACCTGTATGATACGTTTCAAAAGGATCTGAGCCATACAGATTGCCCTTCAAATACACAGGGCCTGTAGATCCCAAAAAGGGACAAAGGAACGGGTCTGTGGCAGCTTCCACGTCAGCTTCACTGCTGTTGTCAATATGGCAGGTCCCTTTGAAACAAAAGTCTTAGTCACTGATCCAATTATTCAAGTGCCATTCAACATTCTCCCCAATTTTGGCATTTTCCATATTTATGGATGAAAGTTTGACTAGAACATCACATAGACCATAAAACTGCAAAAATTTACAGTGGGGTTTAAACATTTTAAACCAGAATACTCACTTCTATGCTCAGATCCTCTAACTCTATGCTATCTGTGACTTGCCAAGCACTTTTAATTTATCTCATCTCTGATGAAACTGTGAAATTGAAAACAAATATACT
Source organism: Macaca thibetana thibetana (assembly GCF_024542745.1). Taxonomy (NCBI): domain Eukaryota; kingdom Metazoa; phylum Chordata; class Mammalia; order Primates; family Cercopithecidae; genus Macaca; species Macaca thibetana. The sequence goes on from NC_065588.1 coordinate 55,249,874, forward strand.
TCTCTCCCAACTACAATGTCTAGCACAGAGCGTATAATAAATACTTATGGGAAAAGTTGGTCATATATTTTAGAATAACATCGATGGCTTCCACTTGCTGAGCCCTTAATATGTGCCTAGCACCACATAGTTTTCCATTTTCATTTCATTTGCACAAGTACCTCACCAGAAAGTACTCCACATGCCCCACAGTACATGGAGTAAGTAGTAGGAGTCGGTCTTGTACAAAACCTGTGCTCTTGTATTATGCTGTCTCCATTATTATTCTCGAAACCATGCAGCATTGAAAGCAAGGGTCAGAATTAGACTTCTCAAAGAGGCTGGGCGCGGTGGCTCACGCCTGTAATCCCAGTACTTTGGGAGGCTGAGGTGGGCAGATCACCTGAGGTCAGGAGTTCCAGATTAGCCTGGTCAACATGGCAAAACCCCGTCTCTACTAAAAATACAAAACAAAAGAAAGCATCAGCCAGGCATGGTGGCACATGGCTATAGTCCCAGTTACTTGGGAAGCTGAGGCAGAAGGATCTCTTGAACCCAGGAGGTGGAGGATGCAGTGAGCCAAGACCACGCCACTGCATCCCAACCTGGGTGACAGAGTGAGACTTCGTCTCAAAATAAATAAATAAAAATAAGTAAACAAAAAATAGACTTCTCAAAAGAAAATAATGTAAACCATTTGACTGTTAAGCCCATTCATGTAACCAATATCATTTAAGGAAGGAGAACGTTCAGGGCCAAAGAACATTTATAACATAAAGAATATATGAACATCCTTTACACATGGAATAATTACATTTTTCTAAACCCACTAGTCTGTTTTTATTGTTAGAAACAAAAATTTATTTTGTTTCCTAGTATTTAAGAGAAGGGTATAGAACTATACAATTTCAACTTTGCTAGTGATCTTGGGCCAGGTCCTAAATGTCAGTGTTATCAATATCTTGTGAAAATGAATATCGTATCTGAGTCTTCCACCATATGACTTCAAAACAATTACAGCCCACGTTCATTTTAAACACTTACCACTACTGTCATGTTGTGGTAAGAAAAATCCAGCACCTGAAGATGTGACAAACTGGTGGTGGCTTCCACTTTCTGAAGACACGTACCCATCCTGCCTGTCAGCTAACGTTCCCTGAGATGACAAATAACTAGGAATATCTGCTGGCAAGTTGGTCTCATCTGTAATAAAACAGCAGCATTTTATTAACCAAGAATGATCGTAATTGTCCCATAGGTATCCCAGGGGAATGGCATAGACTTAATTTTGGCTTCTGTGTACATCAAATTAGGGGGGATCTACTGTGGCAAACCCATCTCGATTGTACAGTATTCTGGAATGGTAAATTAGGACTTTGTTGCTCCGGGAAGTATAAGCTGACTTTCTATTTTATCACCCGTTGGATGCACCTCCCAAATTTCAAAACAACAAATGTTTACAAAGATTTTTTAAAAGGCTGAAGGCTTAAGAATTTTCATGGGACAGTATCTAAGCTTTCAAATTAAGCTTGATTATTGCCATATTCTCTGCTTAATATTATCAATCAATATCTGACTTTGCACATACTAATCAAGTCACAGCCCCTCTTCCACTAATAAAATCCAATCTAAGTATATGCACACACACATACACAACAAGACACACAACTACTGCAGAAAGTAAACCTCATCATTAAAGGGCTGTTCCTGGTTCTCCATCACTATCTTATGAAGGAGTTACAAATACTTTAGTCAGTGACTTGGATTTCATCTCACCGCCACAGGATATTCTGATGTCATTTTAACAAAGAGTATTAATCTTTAAACATCAGCTTTCTTTGGGGCTGGAGTGTTATTTTTAGCGAACCATATTTCTGCAGCTTGAAAAAAATGAGTCACCCTTCTGAGATGAACTCAGACTGCAAGACACACGTTCTAGAAGTATTTGCAGAACCACAAATACACGACTCCCGTGACCTGTGCCAAGCTTCTGTTTACACACCTGTGTTGGTAATGCTGCAATCTTCATTCCTCCGCCTTGTGTGGTATATGATGACCACCCACACGAGCGACGTGCCCACCACACAGCAAACCACTGCTATGATCACGACACCCACAGTGGCCCATCCGTCATCGTCTAACGATGGGGCAGTCATCTGAGGGGAGTCGCAGGTCGGAGTGGGGATCACACTGAGGCGCACGTTTCCTCTCTCAGTGCCCAGGGTATTAGACATCTCACATGTGTATTTCCCAGCATCACTGACATCTGAGTCCACGATAATCAGAAGCTGATTGCCTGCTGCAAAAAAGTGCCTCTCGGTTACCACCAAGGGGCTATCATCTTTGGTCCAGTTCAATCTGGGGGGAGGGCTTCCTCCAGCAATGCACTGTAGGACGGCCGTTTCTCCCTTGGTTACCGTTCGGTCCAACAGAGGCCGCAAAAATGATGGCGTTTCTGAAATAATAAGTTATGCTTTTAATTTCGCAAATAACATTTAGTTTCCATATCATAAAATGTAGCATTTAAACTTATTCAAATTGCAACCTAAAATTTTATTCTCCCACAACTTACTGGATAGGCTTTTTTAAGAGCCTAAACATACAGAACATTCAGTATTTCACTATTCTGCTGTCATTAACTCATAACACCGGTTAAGCATAATATCTACTATTTTTAAAATCTCAACTTCCCTCACTTTTGCAAAAGTCGGGAAGCTGGTGGTGGCGGGGAGAGTGGGAAACAAAACCTTTTTTAAAAATAGAACGTATAAAAATAATTTCAAGCACAAGGGTATGCTGATAAATAAAAAAAGGGTATGTTGATAAATAAAAAAAAAGAATGCTTAAGTTTTTTAAGTGCAATTTTTTTGGGCTGGATGCCCAGGCCTATATTAAAACTCTGACAATAATTTACTTTTATTATTTAGTATCTTAATAGGTTACTTTAATTAGCTCTTTCAAAGACACATGAATAATAATTGTGTTTACATTTTTAAAAAGCATTTGTTTAGGTAAAAGATGAAAAAAAATTCCAGAGAGGTATGGTAGGCTGAGCGAAGAGAGTAAGGTCTTCCCAATTTGTTCCTACATTTTTTAAATACGTTCTTTATGGCGTTTACCAATATAGGCCGGGCGCGGTGGCTCACGCCTGTAACTCCAGCACTTTGGGAGGCCGAGGTGGGCAGATCACGAGGTCAGGAGATTGAGACCATCCTGACTAACACAGTGAAACCCCGCCTCTACTAAAAATACAAAAACAAAATTAGCCTGGCGAGGTGGCGGGCGCCTGTAGTTCCAGCTACTTGCCAGGCTGAGGCAGGAGAATGGCGTGAACCCAGGAGGCGGAGCTTGCAGCGAGCCGAGATTGCGCCACTGCACTCCAGCCTGGGCGACAGGGCGAGACTCCGTCTCAAAAAAAAAAAGACTACCAATATAGACAGCACAGTGGGGAAATTAGAGGGGGGTGATCTCCCCTAAAAGGGAAAGCATCACAAATTTTGCTTGGCCCCTCTCTTTAGGATGGAGGGGACAGGGATTCACCTCAGTGGCCAGACTTGAGGCTGTCATGCAATCCCTGACTTCAAAGTGTTCAAGAGCCATTTGCATTAATACTTCCTAGGGAAAGGCAACGCCCCCTAGATCTTCCTCTCTTATTCTCACAACTTCTGGTAGTTAGAGACCTTGGATGAGCCAGTATCTTCAAGACTGATTTATACTACAGAATCTTAACAAATTCACCCACCTAGGACAGTCAGAGTTGCATTTGCAGAAATACTTCCTGCACTGTTCTGAGCTGTGCAGCTGTATACCCCAATGTCCTCTATCTTCACATCCACGATAAAGAACACGTCATCCTCGGGCATCACATGCATGCGTCTCTCCCGTGCAGCTGGGAAGTCTGTGCCCCCATCCTTCTGCCAGGCTATCTGGGGGGCTGGGTGCCCCACAGCAGCACACTCCAAGCGTGCCATGGCTCCAGCTCGGATGGTGAGGTCCATGGGGGTCTTGGTGAATGAGGGAAGCACTGAAATCAGAGAAACAACATAGGCATTAGCCCAATGGAGTCTTAGAGATTCACTTGCATTCCTTTTTATTTATTATTTTTGTTTGATACTTACAGATTGTCCCTGACATAGATTGGGCAGGGGTTAATTTCAATTTCAAGTCAAGGAAACTAAAGTTGAGATGGAAAGATTAAAAGCCCGCTCAAGGTTACAGACCCAGAAACAATGAAGTCAGGATAAAACACAGGTCATCTGATTCTCAGAATGAAGGTCTTCCTGCTATTTTCTGCCGCTTTTTAGTTTCCTCAGTAATGAACTGTGAGATCTTGGGCATATCAATTAATCTCTTTGTACCCTGACCATTCACTTCATCTATTTTTTTTTTAAGTCCCTCCTGGTAGCCCTAACATTCTGTGACTTTTGATACATGTTTTATTCTACAATTTAAACTCTAAACTGTTCTATGTGCCAGGTCACAGCCATTATTTGCTGAGTGAATGCATTAATGAATCATATTCAAAATCTTCTACCATGGCAGATACAGACAGTTAAATGATAAAGTGGCAAGCATCCTACTGTAAAACTGTATACCTACCACACAAAGCAAACAAGAATAGACTTCCATTAACAGTGGCTAACAGTGCATTTACTGAGCACTACACCTTGTAGCCATTTTGCTACATCCTTTACACACATTATTTCACTGAATGAGCATAATGCCTCCAGGGGGCAGGTCCTATTATCCCTAATTAAAAGATGTGGAACTGGAGGCAGAGATGTAATCTGCTGAAAATCATGCAGGAGTGGCAGGATTCACACACACATCTCTGAATTAAAGGCACTGTGCGTCCAGCATGACGCTTTGCAGCCTTCCAGATCAGTATACTGCACTGTAAACTCTCAAAGAACAAAACATGGCCAGGCACGGTGGCTCATGCCTGTAATCCCAGCCAGCACTTTGGGAGGCCGAGGTGGGCAGATCACGAGGTCAGGAATTCGAGACCAGCCTGACCAACATAGTGAAACCCCATCTCTATTAAACATACAAAAAATTAGCCAGGCATGGTGGCGCACACCTGTAATCCCAGCTATTCAGGAGGCTGAGGCAGGAGAATTCCTTGAATCTGGGAGGTGGAGATTGCAGTGAGCTGAGATTGCAACACTGCACTCCAGCCTGGGCGACAGTGCAAGACTCCGACTCAAAAAAAAAAAGAAAAAGAAAACAAAAGAGCAAAACATGTCTGGTTCATCTCTGTGTTACTCACCACACTGAGTACGGTGTCATCTTCAACATAATTGCAGGTTTAGATACAAATAACCAAGAATCTTAATTTTGTGGAATGAAAGGTAGGGAAAGGAAGAGTCAGGTGGGGAACTGTGAGAAGAAAAGACAGGGTTAAGATTAAGAGAGAAAAATAGGTGCTTTCTATTTCTAAAAGGTATCTTTAAATGCTAAAGGAAAAGTCAGATCACATACTATTTACTGTAAGCTTGGCTTTGACAGAGTAGGATGAACCAAAGTGATTGGAGATGACACACTGATATTTCCCCTCACTGGCAAATTCCACCTCGCGCAGCCGAAGGATGGTGGTATACTCCATCACCTCGCCGCCCTGGGCCCGGAGGTGTGCATAATTTTCCATTTCGGCGTCATGCAGTAGTTCATTGTCTTTTTTCCAAGCAAAAGTCATTGGGGAATCACTGCTGCTGGCAGCTGAGCAGATGAAACTCAAATTGGAACCTTTTATTGCCGACTGTGTTTCTGGCTGCACCGTGATCTGGGGTTTGGGAAAATCATCTGTTCAAAATGGAGAGGAGGAGACAAAACAATGTTAAGGCTCAAGAGTCCAAATACTACTCAAATCTGAACACCAAGAAATGCAAAAACAGCGGCCTGGGTTTTACCCTTTGTGTATGTTTTCCAGATGGACTAGCAGTCCCCGTGTTGAAATGAGAGTTTATAAAGTAACTCATTCATCTCGAATACAGATGGAGATCTATTTATCAATCAGTATTACCTGAGAAAAGACTGTTATTTTGGGGCTATCAGAAAACCCACAGTTTATTCCTGACCCCTTATGCTTTGTATAAGTACAAGAAGAAGGCAGTTTAAAAACTTCCAGGCTCATGGATCATTTCTGAATGCTACTACTATCACGAAACTGCAATTGTTCCCATGTTCTCCCCAGATAAGGAGCAGCAAAATTAAGAAATCAAACATCAATCATGATTACTCAACAAAGACAGCCATTAACACTCCATTTACCAAAACAGAACCACTATTAAAAAGCAGTACTTTAAGTAGATCCAAAAAAAAAAAAAAGCTGATAGCAAAAGAAAAAGCATCTCTAAAACAAACTGTAAGACACTGGCTTCGGCCTGGAGCTTTGAGAGGCCAATCATGCTGCTGTGCTACCCTGTCAAAGCTACATTATAGGCCGGGCGCGGTGGCTCAAGCCTGTAATCCCAGCACTTTGGGAGGCCGAGACGGGCGGATCACGAGGTCGGGAGATCGAGACCATCCTGGCTAACACGGTGAAACCCCGTCTCTACTAAAAAATACAAAAAACTAGCCGGGCGAGGTGGCGGGCGCCTGTAGTCCCAGCTACTCGGGAGGCTGAGGCAGGAGAATGGCGGGAACCCGGGAGGCGGAGCTTGCAGTGAGCTGAGATCCGGCCACAGCACTCCAGCCTGGGCGACAGAGCGAGACTCCGCCTCAAAAAAAAAAAAAAAAAAAAAAAAAAAAAGCTACATTATAATTAGAGCTAAGCAACTCTTTCATTCTAAACAGTTATTTTTAGTGCTCTGTTACTTTTTGGAAAAGTTACCTTTTTGAACTTCAGTTTCTCAGTGATGATGATGTAAACTCAGAAGGAAACATCTGAGATCTACCAAAGTGTACTATTTGGGTGCTACTACTATTTGAAAAAACTTTTTATGTGTGTTGAGTGGGTTATGGGGGATGCTTTGATAACTCCAATGCTGCTATTTTTCAATGTCTGCATACTGTAATCGAGGTGGTTTCTTTTCTGTATTATTCTGAAATTCTCATCTAATAAATTGATGTTCAGATTCACAAGGAAGTGAAAAAAACTATGGACACTATATATGTGTTTCAAAGTAATAGGGGGATCAGATCTTGGGACGAAAAAAACTATGAAATAAGGACCATGGGAAAGGAGCAGTTCAGGCCCTGACAGATGAATGCCAAAAGCTTATTCAGTTCCAAAAGCTACATCAGAGGTTTTATTTCCAGAAACTACTGGCACTGCTTAATGCTGCAACCTAAAAATATATATCGTGGACAAAGCAGTTTTAAGTAAACTTTTAAATGCCAATGCAAAAGAAGGTTCTTAATATTTTAACACCCATGCTTAAATATAAGCAAATTCTGATTTATTGTTTTATAAAACATATTTACTTTTACAGAGGTCTCCATGACAGCTAATAGTAAATAGCAGCATCATGTAATAGATAGAAAATTGCACCAGAGATGAATACTTTTCTTTTAAATCCAGATCTGCTACTAACCAGCTATGTAAAGTTTAGGTAACTAGATTTCCAATGCTGAGATTCTTGGATGCTAAAACAACGGACCTTAAAATTATTTATAATAAATTCACATTTACTATTACTTGTAAATGTTACCTACCAATAATTTTTTAGCACCCCATAAATCATTAATAATTATCTCTCTTTCATGTAAGCCTCCCAACAAGCCTCAGAGTTGGGAAGAGAAGAAAAGAGAGAGTCCCCATTTCATGGATGCAGAGACTAACATTTAGGGAATTTAAGTTAAGTAGAAGGGCTGGGATTATCCTTCCATTCTCTCAAGATCCAATTTCATTCTTTTTCCACCACACCATCCTGATGCCAAAACAAAGATGAAGCAATTTTAGAAAACTCTCTTTCCCATCTGTGAAATTAAAATAATCAGCAAACTATAGACCCATTTTCCTCTACCTCAGCAGAAATAAAAGCTTTATAAAGAGATCATAAATCTATTCAAAACCATTATTTGGATAAATGGGAGGGGAAAAAAGAAGAATAAATAAAAGGCAAGGGCAATACTTATACTCACCACACACAAAGCCATCTGGGCTAACAGCAAAAATGCTTCTTCCTTTTAGTAGCTGAGGATGGGCACAACTGGCATTTACAAAGCTCTGAAAGTTGTTTTCCGCCACCCACTGTGGGAGCCATTTTAGTTGGCAATCACACAAAAGACTTGATGTATTTAAATGCCTGAGGAGAGTAATTATATTCAATTTGTTCTGTATGAAATGCAGATTTCTACAAGTAAACTAAACCCAAGTAAATATTAACAAAGCAATGAATTTGGAAACTGAATACACACATCCCATGGAATAAGTATTCTACGGTCCATTTTAAAATACAAGAAATGTATCTAGCATGATTTTCTGTTGTTCTTACTGTCCCACAGAGACAGAGGTGTTGATTTATCAAAAGTTCCTTACGACTGAAAAATTACTACTCTATTGAGTGACTGTACTATATTTGGTCCCACAAAGTTGCAAATTTAAAATAGAAAGAAAAACTCATTTCAACAAAAAGAACAAATAAATTCCTTTTTTGTTGTCTGGTATAAAAATTAAATAATGTTAAGAATGTGCCAGGCACTTTTTATAAATACATAATCTAGGGTGACACACCATATGACAGCTTTCCCCTCTATACTTTCAGACTCCTAGAAGGAAAAGAAAAGCTTACAATTGTTGCAGTTTCTTCATTTGTGAAAATGCATTGCCTTGTAAAGACATGATTGCGTTGTCACTCAGGTCTCTGAAAAATCACCAAATCAAATGCATCAGAGCAAACTACCATCATTTCGTGCTTTTGGACAAAGTTTGGGCCCACACTGCCCACCCCATTTGCCAAACAAATACTCCCTCTATGTGTTGAAACACATGACTGGGGCAACCCCAGAAGAATCCACTGCAAAGCTTGTGCTGAAGAACCAGGGCATTTTGTATCACAGATAGGTTGTGTTTTAGCGAAAAAGATTCACTTTATGTCATCGCTTACAGATTATTTGACTCATTAGGGCCCAAGCTGTTCTATTATTTTATTCTACTACTCTTTATTCAAATTAGTAACTATTAGAAACTTCTAAATATACAAACAAAATTTCTCATAATTATGCTTTTATAAAACACCATTTGCACAGTATTTTTGAAGACAGGCACTCAGTTCAGTGATTTACATGTGTTACTGCATTTATTCCTATAACAACCCAAAATATGATGGTATTACTATTTAGCTCAGCACAAAAGGGGAAAGTAAGGGTTGAAACAATTATTTTCAATTCCAAAACCTGTGCTTTTAACCATTAACCTAATTCTGTCACTCACAGCTCACTAACATAAACGCAGTAAGACGTTCAGACAAGATACACTCGTTAAAGCAAATACTTCAGGCAGGAAATTCATAAAATGAACATATATTCTGGGTTAATTCTCTTTTTACAGAGACTTATAAGCAGTCTGCACTGAAGTATTCACCAGAATGATTACCACTCTGTTTTTCTTTACAGGGGTCAGAGTATACAAAGGGAATACTGAGCGAGACAAGGGGAAGAGAAAACAAAGAAAGAAGGGACCAGACATGGCTAGACGAAGAGGCTGAGGCAATCAAGGGAGATTTAAGAAAACTGAGGCAGAGATTAATACTCCACTGATCCACTAATTCCACTTTCCCAGAAATGGAATGGGCCAAATGACAAACCCTTTTGGCTAGTTTTCTTTTCAAAATAATCGGTTTCAATAAATACTGTAATGTAGGTCTGCCCTTCCAAAACTCAGCTTTGCAGAATCATTCTACTATAATTTGAACTCCCGCATTCACTGTCAGGATGGCTCACGATCCAAGTCTCCCTCAGAAGAACCGGTGCAGTCAGAAGGTGACAACAAAGTGGTTTATAGATAACAGCTAAATCTTCACTCTCAATACGTAGCACACACGGAAGAACCCAATATGTATTTTAAATTGTAACTTCTTTGGTCCTGGTTAATAGATATTAAAACTTCTGGCTACAAGCATTCCTTAACAGTGATACATTACTTTGTACTTTTACTGTACAAGAGTAAAACATACAACCATGGTTATAAGCAGCTGGTTGGTTCACTTAGTTAAAGCTGCAAAATTTTGATTCCTATCAATGTTAGCTAGCTTTCCTCTCTTAGTGGCTGAAAATTTCTGAGCCCCTAAATGACATTTCAGAAATGTGTACCAGGAGTTACGAGTTACTGGGAGTAGCGGCAGAGATTGTACAGGCAAGAGCTAGTGTGATGCAGGGGCACTGTGAAAGTAGGGGCAGCTCTGGGTTGAGTCCTGCTTCTGACAGTTACTAACTGATGGGTCAAGAAGAAACAAAAGAAAACAAACAAACGAAAAAAGAGAACAATGGTAAGGGGGTTGCATGTTTCATAATTAAACAACAATCAGAGACCAACAATTCTCAAAGTAGCGCTAAAACTCTCCTATGTCACCCTTAAGGATTGTGGAACATTGTTCTTTAAAAGCCAAGTCATCTCTTTAACTGTCCAATGGAATCAATAAACTCTTAGAACCTCTGCTTAACAATAAAGATAATAATAGCTATTGAATTGCATTCTGATTAAAAATTAAATGAGACAACATATGTGAATATGTGGTACAATACCTGACATATAGTGAACGAACTACATCTAGTAGGTTTTTTAAAAAAATAAATAATCACTGTTTGAGAAAAACAATTAAAAACCCATTAAGGAGATACAGCTTTTGTCCTTAAATACAAAGGAAAGCATATACCTGTACACTTCTATATAGGTAGGTAGGTAAGTAGGTAGACAGAGAAAGAGATAGAAAGATAGGGAGATGTTTAAATATATTTTATGGAACTGGAAGGATGCCAACAAAATCACATTCCAGTTTGTTTTATCTTTCATGACACATAAGTAAAAACCATCTTAGAGATTCTCTTTAGGGTAACTGAATTCTAGCTACTCACAGATGCTCCAATGCATCCAAACCAGTGAAGGCTTTTTTAGTAATAGATCGGATCCGATTTCCTTGGAGTATCCTGGGGAAAAAAATTACATTGGAACACTTAAATTAAAAAGCCATTTTGGGGGTGGAACTCTCATAAACAGAACTGCTTTTTAAATTATGTGTGAGCAATTCCATTTTCTTCAATTAAACAATATATCCTGTAAAAATGTGCCCACGCCATCCAGTTCACTAATGTAGTTCAACATGGTTTTCAAAGCATTCAACAAAGAGCCCAACAAAAATAGGTATTCAGTAAGTTACTCTGCTGATTAAGTTAAATTGTTTTTCAGAGTCCTTTTAGGAAGAGGCAGAGACTTTATTTCAAGTAAACTGTCTCAGAACACTAACAGAGCAGATAATAGTGAATGTTTTCTCCTTCCCCTCCTTCTCTGTGGATACCCTACATCCACAGGAGTTTAGGACTCTAGGGAAGTGAATTTGAATACTGCTGGCTTAAAACATGCAATATGACCACCTGCAAGACCGTTTTATGGCTAATTATAAGATGTTTTCATCCCGTTTTGCTTGTAACCTACCACAGCATTATCAGTCGCTACTAGATTACTTCATTAAAAAAATTCCTGCGAGGACAGTACAAGATTGAGAATTTCAAAATGTGGAAGTGCATGCACTAACTTTTACGCAATGATAATTCCAAAAGTCTAAGCCCTCAACATAGATGAAAATGATTATGAGGATATTAAAGTAAATTACACACACTAAAGTGTTGAATAAAACACTTTCACCTAAGGAAGAAAAAGTTAATAGTATATATCGCGTGCAACAGCAGGCATTTGGGGAGAGGATAAAGGGTAGTAACCAGATTAAGCACCGATTTCATCTCTTCATGATGTCAACTTGTATAGCTGACTTCAGTGAAGACAAAATTTTTAAATCGAAGAGTGAGCTAAATTATGAGGCAATTCATACTCACAGCCGCCTCAGTTTGTCAAGCCCAGAGAAAGCACCATTCATGTCTTCAATAGTCCAGGAAATTTCATTGTTCTTCAGATCCCTAATTTTAAAAGAAGCATTCCCTTTAGCCTAATATCACCACCCAGGTGGCTTATCATTTGTAAAAAATTTCTCCTAATTTCCCACATTATCTCCACCTCCTTCAAAACAATAGAAAACTCTTTTTCTCCAACTTACTTCTTACACCCTGCCTGACTCCCTTAACCACATTTTAAGTTTTCCCCTAAAATCAGAAAAAGTTGACACTGGCCCTATTAATTTCTCTATCAAAATGATTACATGCTGAAAGATCCGAACAGTCTGAAAAATACATTAAACTTTAAAACCACTGTTCCAACCACACATGCAGAAGTTTGCCAAAGTATACAGCATGTCTTTCAATTATGTAATGCTTCACATCGTGAACAGAGCAAAAGTTTCTGACAGAGCAAAAATCAAAAGCCCATTGCACAACCTTAAATTACCATTTGAGAAATTTTTCAAAGGTCAATTAATTCAACTCCCTTTTCTTTCTCTTAGGACGGAGATCAGGTTGAGGATATAACCGGCATGATAAACAGTATCTTCCTTCACTGCCCTTTGTAGACCTTTGTGCTCTAAGTAATTTTTAATCTGCATTTTATAAAGAAAACTTAGTGGACTTAAAATTGTTTCCCTCTTAAGCAGTTACCAATTTCCTGGAGATCCTGAGAAGGTTAACTGTAATCACCAAAACAAACTGATTACTGTCCTTTTTAATCCCTTTACGAAACACATATGGATGAAATGGATCCATTTTAATCAAACTGATCTGGGAAAGATTAAGACACTACTTCTGAGGCTGTACGCATTTCCTTGACAACAAAAGAAATCTGCTAGGAGAAACGTGGGCACATTTAGGAACCAATTAGGTTCGTGTACTGACAGCAAAATGTGTTAACTTACAAAGTCTTTAAACTGGAAAGCCCCCGGAAGGCACCATCAGCAATGTAGCTGACTCTGTTGTTGCCAATGTGCAGTGTATTTAGTAAGCTGAGGCCAAGGAAGCTTGAATCATCTAACCTTGATAAGTGATTGAAAGTTAGGTCCCTGTAAAGAAAAAAGAGAAAAACAAACAATAGCTTTTTTCAATTCAATGCAATGATTCCTTTTCCAAAAGACAGGTAGCGTATGAGCTACACTAATCCTTATTTTTAAATTCTGCCTTAATAATACCCAAGTAAATATTTCTAATCTCAGGAATTAAAACAGTACATTCTCTTTGCTTGAAAATAACCATCATTGCTTTTGCCAATGTGCCATAGAACTGCAACAGAATTGGCTTCAACTTACCACAACAAAAATAAGACTAGGTTGCATGTGAAAAAAGCTGTCACCTTGGAAACTTTGTTATGAAAATTTCACAGATCAGTGGTAAGAAGCTCATGCCCTGGCATGATCCCTGCTCTCAAACCTGAGGAGAATAAAAGGCAACTCACAGCTCACTGAGCTTCTGGCAGAACTCCCAGGCATCAGGGCTGATCCTGTTGATGGCATTTTGGCTGAGATGAAGCTCCTGCAGCATCAGCAAGCCGTAAAGCCAGCCTTTGGTAATCTCTGTCAGGTTGTTATGGTCCAGGTGCCTACATTTACAATAAGAATCAAAAGCAGGATCAAAACTTCATTATCTAGTCTCTTCAAAGGGGACATATGATTACAACCTATTACATATTCCTACTGTTATTAGATGTTTAAGCTTTTGTTATATGAAGACGTCAGCAAAAAAAAAAAAAATACATATTCTTATAATTTAGGTGGTTATAAATTTAGGTACTTATAAATTATCGATCACATTACCTGAATCAAAACTGAATACTACATTATAAATAAGATTGTGGATAATGAGATTTTTAACATAGGATTTCACATAAGACCTACTGAATGTACACTGAGCATTCTATGATCGTATTACCTGAGCAGGAACTGTGATAACCCACACTTACAAAATTTCCATGTTGCTCAGCCCCCAAAAAGCTCCATCCATAAGTTTTGTTACTCCATTTCTTTGCATTTTCAGAGACTTCAGAGCACCAAGCCCTTGGAATGTCAGTCCATCTACGTTTTTAATCTTGTTTCGGTTCAGTTCGCTGCATTGAGTATTACAAGAGTTAGCTTATATGACAATTAAATTCTGGAGGTAGTAATAAAATGTGTCATTACTACAATATAGTTAAACCAGTCAGTGTTCAATTACATAGAGTGTTTTCAGTTTCTAAACATTTTTATTGCAAAGAATTTCAATTTGTTAAGCAGGGAGTGAATTTCCTACTGAAATGGGTCATGTGTTTTTGGAATAATAAAATACTGAAACTAGACTGCATTTCAATGTCTAAAGCCTTGTCCACTCAGGATAGACACAAACAAATTAAGATTTGTTTTTAAACAATCCAGAATGAGATTATTAAATGTTACACTAAAATATGAGGTCTATAAGGAGCTGGGCCTCAAATTTATCCTGTACGATGTGTTTACAAGTTGGTTACTATCTTTCACTATTCTTTTTAGGTTTAATGCTTTCTCTTTATGGCAGTAGTTTTCAGCCTTAGTTGCATACTGGACCCAAGCTGGGAGTTTTAAAAATTTCTGAAGCCTGGATCTGACCCCCAGAGGTCTAGGGTGTGGCCTGGGCAGTGAGATTTTTAAAAGCTCCCCAAATGTTTGCAATGTGCAGCCAAAGTTGCACTACTGCAGGAGTCTGTTCACAGATCGCTCTACCATTATTAACGAGACAGATCTTTACAGCCACTTAAGCTATCAGAGACTCCTGGAGTTGCTGGTATTATTCTCATAAACCACAGCTGTTGAGAGACCGCGGATGTTTTCAGTGCCACAATGGCACTTTTGTGCCGGCCTTGGTCAATGATTACACTGTTCAGTAACAATCTAACGTGTCTTGTCAAGCAGCAGCTGGCACAAGGTGAGGAGGTGACGAGGTGACATTTAAGACTCTTTCCAATTTGGAGATTCTATAGCTCCAATTCTCAAAGGAAAGGCAGCTACATTCTTGTTTCTAAACTCCTTTTTGCCACATTGTGGATTTTAAGGAATAGACACCAAGGGTTTGGGGGAGGTGAGAAACAGTATCTAAGAGAACATTTTACTTACAGGTGTTGTAGTTGGGGCAGTTTAAACATCTTGGGTGGGATAGCTGAGATTCGGTTCCTGTTCAGCTTTAACACAAGGAGTGTATTGGCCAAACTGTCAAAATACCCAGGTTCCATTGATGTGACTCGGTTGCTGTTGAGATACCTGTTGAAAGTTTAAAGATGAGCTTCTCCTTCTGATTTATTTGCAAGTTAAAGTGCAGGCCATCTCTGTATTAGAAGGATTCTCCGGGCGGGGGGGGGAGGGATTGCACTGGGAGTTATACCTGATGTAAATGACGAGTTGATGGGTGCTGACGAGTTGATGGGTGCAGCACACCAACATGGCACAAGTATACATATGTAACAAACCTGCACGTTATGCACATGTACCCTAGAACTTAAAGTATAATTAAAAAAAAAAAAAAAAAAAAAAGAAGGAGTCTCCAGAGAACCTAACCATCAACAGAAACTTAAAAAAATTACTTTTTAGGTCCTCAAGGACAGATGCTAAGATTCACACATATTGCTGGGAAAACAGTGATTAAAATATGTGACGGATGCAACTTTTTTTTTTTATAAATATCCACTTTTTAGGACATTCATTTATTAATAATACATAGCAATGGTCTGATTTTGATTTTTTTAAAAAAATGAGCACTTTTCACACCATCTAGGTTTTCTAATAAAAAATATGTAATTTTTTTATAACCTGAAAGTATAAGAATAAACTGCAGATTGTGGTCGTTCAAGCTTACAGCAAATTTCAAGTCAATAAATTATACTTTTGATCCATCAGTAGTAAAGTAGACAAAGTTTGTTATATTTTTTCATTATAATATTTTCATTACAGGTGAAAGTTTTTGCTAAAGAAAACTTCACTTACAGATATTTGAGCTGTAGGGGTGGAAACGCAGTTTTGAGCTCTGAAATATTGTTGCTGCTAAGGTCCAAAGTTTCAAGGGACTGAAACTCTTTCAGATGTTCAGGTAGTATTTCAACAATCCTGTTTCCAGCCCTAGAATTAAAAGAAAGCACCGTTAACAAGGTTAATGGTGCAACAATCTGAAAGAAGACAAATATTTTCTATTCCTGACTGGTTCTTCAGAAATATGGAACTGACTAAACAGTACTTTTAAAAGTTAAACAGCAATACCATGGCCATTTTAAGTTACTCATTAAATTATAAATCCTAATATTTGAATATGTGGAAAACATTCCTATATAAATCTGAGGTACTGTTTAGCAGCTATGGCTGTCTAAATGCTATGCACTTAAAGGCAACGGTTGGATGTTTCTTTATTCTATTTTTCTTTTTTAAAAATTTTTTTATTTATTGTTATTTTTTAGAGACAGGGTCTCACTCTGTTACCCAGGCTACAGTGCAGTGGCACACTCATAGCTCACTGCAGCTCAAACTCCTGGGCTCAAGGAACACTCCTACCTCAGCTTCCAAGTAGCTAGGGCTACAGGTAAGTGCCACCTCACCTCGCTAATTTTTTGTACAGTGGGGGTCTCACTATGTTGTCTAGACTGGTTTCAACTACTGGCGTCAAGCAGTCAGTCCTCCAGCCTCAGCCTCCCAAAGTGCTAGGATTACAGGTGTGAGCCACCACATCTGGCTATTTTTCTTAACAGCTCTTCTCCCTTCTCCTTATTAAATGGTATACAAAATGCCTAACACCAAGGTGGCATACCAGGCACTGATGAGTTAATTCCCTGTTCCTCCTTCTTGATTCCTAATCTATTTCTAATTCTTCTGTTGAAAAGTGCCCATATTACAGGTGCTAATGAATTTAAAATACTTGTCAGATTGGGGATTCTTTAGAACCATTCTAGAGAGATCCCCTTTTCTTTAAGAAACAGCAAGTTTCAAGGCACTGCCATAGTCTTCAATATCAATGAATATGCTCCAGCCCTTTCAGTAGTACAAAAGTATTACATAAGAGCACTCCAGTTTGAATAATCCCTTGGCATAATTAGATCAAAACATGTTTTATATTAAAAGTCTTAAACATCAGACCATGATGTCCAGTATGGCAGCCACGAGCCACATGAGGCTCTTTAAATTTAAATTAATTCAAATTAAATGCTAAAATTTAGCTCCTTAGTCACAGCAGCCACATTTCAAGTGCTCAATAGCCATACACTCCTGGTAGCTATCAAATGGTATGGCACACATACAGAATGCTTCTACCATTGTGTAAAGTTCTATTGGTGAGTGTTCTACTGAACAAATGGAAAGAAACAAACAGAAAAAAAAGAGGCCATTTCAAAGTTCTTAAAAAGTCATCAATCAATATAGTAACTCCCAAGGGAAAAATGCAGCATTAAATGACAATTTTGTTAAAATAGCAATCAAATGGATGTGCAAGCCATCTTGTCATATTAGATCAGGAAGTTTGGTCTTTTTTAGACCATCTTTTGGCAGGAGAAAATAACATCAAGGTAGAAAGGATATCTACAAATCATAGAAAGGTCTCCTCTTTACAACGCAAGGAACAATGAAACAATCTGAATGCTCTGAACAGAATTCTGTGTCTTATGTAAGTCACACACTGGTGTCTGTACATGGTCTGCAGTTAATCTTCAACTAACAATAAAACTTGCAAAATATATCTTGTGTGTTTTTTGTACCCAAAACTGGATTTCTTTTTTTTTTTTTTTGAGACTGAGTCTGGCTCTGTCGCCCAGGCTGGAGTGCAGTGGCCGGATCTCAGCTCACTGCAAGCTCCGCCTCCCGGGTTTACGCCATTCTCCTGCCTCAGCCTCCCGAGTAGCTGGGACCACAGGCGCCCGCCACCTCGCCCAGCTAGTTTTTTGTATTTTTTAGTAGAGACGGGGTTTCACCGTGTTAGCCAGGATGGTCTCGATCTCCTGACCTTGTGATCCGCCCGTCTCAGCCTCCCAAAGTGCTGGGATTACAGGCTTGAGCCACCGTGCCCGGCTAAAACTGGATTTCTATAGTGTTCTGAGCTCTTCTGCATTATTGTAACTCATCGGTCTCTCACGATCGCAGTAGGTTCCCAAGCGAGGTGTACCTCTTATATATTTTCACAAAATCTTGTGCTGCAAGCTGATGTTGAACTTACACCACCAGTCTTCTCTGCCATACTGAGATATTCTTAGAAGCAGAATTCTCTCTATGTATCACCCTTAGAATGTGTATAAAATTTAATAATATTGAGGATCGATTAAGTGCCAAGCCCTTTGCTAAACACTTTTCATATATTATACCCTTTAATGATAACATTTCTCTGGTACAGACATAACAAAACAGTTTGAAACTAGGGCTTTTCACCTAACAAGTTCAAGCATTCCCAAGTCAGCTCAAAGAATAAGCCCGATTGTTCCTGAAGCAATCCCTTAAGGCTTCTTTCATAGAATACAGAGTATAAAAGATACTCTGGCATTTAATTTCTTATACAGACATGTACCTCCCTTGAAAAGGCCCCTACTTCCCACCTTGCAAAAATGCTGAACTTCTGGTTTTAAACTGATCTGGGAATCTACCCTGGCTCACTGAGCCATCATCATGCCAACACTAAGAATGCCACAGAACAGAGGCCCTCCCAATCTGTGCTTGCCCACTTTGCAGGTGAGAGGGGGCCCCAGGGCTTGCATGTATTTACCATCTACCAGAGTCAGATGGCTGACTTTCTGTCAGGTGCCACCTTCTTCACAAGAGAATAAGGGGAGAAAACGGGCATACATTTTATATTTAAAGAACAAATTCAGAAAGCTTCTCGAAATATTGTTAAAACCCTTCTGCACAGTATCTTTAAGGACTGTGGGTGGATTGTCTTTTTCCAACTTTAAAATCCAAGTCATCAGAAAATCTAATGTCAGGTAACTAGCATAGACAATGTATATCTTAAGAGCTGAACTTTATGATGATAGTAAAGTTTTAAAAAAGAGATGATTCAGCAGTACTACGTACAAGTCACAAATGAATATCAAGCCCTTCAGATTCCCATAAAGTCTCACAGGCTTTTGTTTAGAGTCAAGTCAGCCATGACCTCTGATTTTGACCATTTCCCACATCTGGATTTGCCTGCGTATAAAATCCTTGATCTAGCTGTGAGGTATAGGGTAATGCAAGTGAGACAATTAGTCAGTTCCTAGGTCCCGGAGATGGATTCCATCCAGGAGACAAGCCACAAGGCCTTAGGGTCAGGGTGTGTGGGTTAAATAAAACCACACTGCTCTAGGGGACCAAAGTTTTCTCTTAAATGCATAATCCAAATGTTTGCATTAGCAGGATGTCCTCCTACAAACACTAGAGTCACTCTGAAGTGCCTGAGTGCCCCTCCCTCTATCCCCTCCCCCATCCCTAGCCCTATCTCCCTTCAAACTTTGCATCTGGTTTTGGTCCCCAGGCTGTCTCAGGCACGTATAGCTACATTTGTATTTAACAACAACAAAAACAAAACACTCAGCAATGGATGTGTGCAATAAATAAAGCAAATCAGTTGGTGGTGGGGGCGGGGAGGCCCACAGGTGTCTATCACGTTGGTCAAATAAGGCTAAAAGTTAGATAACAGACCATACAATCTTTGGTTTATATATTCGTTTGTTTATAAGGTAATTATGAACAAGGTATTAAAACTGCCAATTACTTGAGTGACGAATAAAATTTTCCTTGCAGTAAAAGTATGCTCCAGCCAAAGCCAGCAATTTCCTGAACTGCACACCTCCTAAATTGCAGTGTGAAAGTGCTCAGTTACAGATGGCGCGTGCACAGTGCTGTCTTTGTCAGCACTGCTTCCTAGCACAAAAATCCCTTACAACTGCCAGAATAATAGTCCTTGTATCACAAAAATTTAAATCTGTCCTAATGGAACTGAATTAAATCCAAATACCCGTTTCTTATTAGCTCTCAGACTAACTAGCAAGTAACCACCTGATATATACCACACCAGTTTAAAACAAAACGAACAAACAAAAAACTTGCTTTGTATAATGAAGAGGGCTAAGAATGGGAGACAACTACCTTAAAAAACTAGATTTAAAAATCTGTTTTATCATCTAAAATCCTCAAAAAAAAAAAAAATTTATGGAGTTGGTCAAAAATATCCAGTTCTAGACCACAAAGATTCAACTCAACCCCAGCTTTCATTTTTCTCCAAATAGGAATAAAGCCCAAACTTGATCAACACATTAAAAAGCACTGTAGTTAATTAATATTTTTGGCAGGAAACGTGCAACGCTTGAACAAAAACAGAACTCCGAATACCTTTTTCCATTACTGAATGTGGAAATACCATCTTTCCATTGTTCAAAAATCACAAAACAAACTTTAAATACTGGAAGGTATTTCAGTCTCGTACAAATCCATCTTAGAGACTAGGAATATTTTGGTCCTCTATGTTTGTTGATAGTACAGGGAGTTCCACGGTTAAATAATTTCTGAAGTGAAGTATAATTAGTCCCTTGTGGACACACAGACCTGGGGACTTGGGTTGGTCAGGAATGCCAGATGGTTCCCTCAGGCTTCTAAGAGGCCACTGGAAAAACAGGAGTCCCAGGTATTTTGGCCTCGGCTTCTTGGGTCCAACGATAATGGTTTCATTTTGTTGCCCATTTCACTTTTCAGCCGACTTTGCCAAATAGCTTTAAAATGCAGAGGCAAACATGGCTTGCCATTTTCATCTGATGATATTTAACTCTGAGAGTGCTGGAGTTCTACATGAGCAAGATGGACATGCCCCTTGACCTCACAGAGCTTAAAGTCTAGTGGGGAGAATAGCAGGCAACAGGGAGCTGTCCACAGTGTGGTAAGTCCAGCAACAGGAAAGGAAGAGTGGGCAGTGGAGGTACTGTGGACAGACTTCTATACAGTGGTAGAGAGAATATTGGAGGTCAGCAAAACTTCCCAAAGGAAGGGAAGAAACGACCACACTGAGATCTGCGGGATGAGTTAGCTCAGCGAGGGACAGTAGAGGCTAGTGCTCCAAGCAGAGGCAAAGATTTGGGCAAGTGAGAGCAGAGCAAGGCTTCCCTTTGAGGAAATGAAGGAACACCTGATGGCTGAGTACAGAGTGCACAGGTGGAGACTGGAGAAACAAGAGGCTCAAGAGTGAGGCCGCTGGGAGATGAGAGTTGTCAAGTTGGGCCCTGGAAACCACATCAGGCATTTGACCTTTATCTCAAGGTCAGCTGTGGGGAGGGGGCCAGAGGATGTCAAATGGTAGGGTGACAAAATCACACGTACATTCTAGAAAGGCTACTCTGATGGCTGTGGGTGGAAAGACTGGGATGAGGAGGGCACGACCAGGTGCAAGGGCACCAATTGGAGGCTCCTAACTCCACGCAGGACAGATGACAGAAGGATGATGGGTGACCTTGATGCCCACTTAGGGGGCGAAGCACCACACTTCCTCTGGTTTCCAGGGCACACACTGTGCTTTCCTCCTTCCCTGACATACAGGATCAGTTCTTCCAGCTCTGCAGCCTCTGGCCACAGGGACCCAGTTCAGCTCTACTGGAGTTCTCATTCACTATCCATTACCATTGCACTTGGTGCTTCTGATATGGGAGGTTTTCTAAGACACAGAGTGCAGACTAGGGTCTCCCTGTGCTCAGGTGTGAGATGCTACTGCCCAGAACAGCTCAATACTGGCATTTTAATGCATCTGTAATCACTAAGAAAATGGGTAAGTGTGTTATTCTCACATATAAGAACTGTACTAGTTTGTCTGGATACTCTTAACACCTGCCTTGAACCTAAATCTGGACTAAATTAACAACAGTAAAATATAACTTATGAGGTTAGTGATATGACCACTTAGTGTGATGATTGGTTCTACTTCTTGATTCACTGTAATCTCCAGAAAGCATAACTGTCTCAAAAGAACCTTCATGCCCTCTTAAGTGGATATAAATGGTGTTAATTTAATTCCGGGGTCTGAAAGGAGAACCACAGAATGGAATATTCTTTGTTAGTGAGGAACCAGAATATCAGGTTTTCTCACGCTGGAATTTCTAAACCAACCAAAGTGTAGCTTCCTGTTGAATAAGGTGTATCTGTCAATAACAGGCAGCTTAAGACCTTGTAGCTGTGATGCGTAAGGACATGCAATCTAGGCAATTTAGAGAAGGTATCTGCATGCAGCATTTTCCTTTTAGCAGATGTGTGCACTGAAATTTAATGTGAAGCCATTTTTTATGTTTGCAATACCGTCTTTTCTTAGAATGCATCACTCTAACCACAATCCTAAGTCCAATTCAGTGATTGCAACTAACGAATCGCTGAATCTATGGTCATCCCATACAAACAACCATCAAGCAAGCAGATTAAATGTATTGACTGGTACAGTCAAGCCTGGCCCCAAGGAAATACTAATTTCTATATATAACTTGCAAACAACCAGCTTAGCACCATTTATAAAGGAATTACAAACTGTTAAAGAAAACATTACATTCTACCAACACATTAAAGGTCACTTATATTTCCAACAATAACCCCCACTCCCTTCCGAAAGGCTTCCCTGAAAACTATCTTGGCTGGAATAACTAACACCCCATAATATCAGGCAACTTTTAACAGAAATTTGGCAAGCAAAGAACTCCTCTCATATAGATAAAAAATAAACAGTCTCTGCTCATCTCTTTTCTAAAAAGATAATTAAGAGGTTTCATTAAAAGAACACATGTTTAGACTGGTCCATTGGTACTGTGGCATCAAAGAATAAAGCCAACGGAGGAAACTTGTGTAAGGAGACAGATTCTTGATGAAGAATTAAGGACACTAACCAGCAAACATGTGTTGGTGTAAGAAGCAAAGAGTCAGGCTGGGCATAGTGGCTCACGCCTATAATCCCAGCACTTTGGGAGGCCGAGGCAGGTGGAACACGAGGTCAGGAGTTCGAGACCAGCCTGGCCAACATGGTGAAACCCCGTCTCTACTAAAAATACAAAAAAAATTAGCCGGGCATGGTGACACGCACCTGTAGTCCCAGCTACTTGGGAGGCTGAGGCAGGAGAACTGCTTGAACCCAGGAGGCAGAGAGGTTGCAGTGAGCGGAGATCATGCCACTGCACTCCAGCCTGAGCAACAGTGTGAAACTCTGTCTCAAAAAAAAAAAAAAAAAAAAGCAAAGAGTCAGTTCTTTCAGCAAAAAGCCAGGTCAACATAAAATATAATTATCCTTTGGATCACAAACATAATAAAGATGGCCACATATTAATATTTTAATATAGAGGTCCTGCAATAATCAGTGTCTTATTCATGCACTAGTCATAACACATGTTAAAAATGAAAAAAGAAGTATGAGCCAAGCTCCATGGTGCATGCAAGCAATTCCAGCTATTTGGAAGGCTGAAGTGGGAGGACTACTTAAGGCCAGGAGTTCAAATTCAGCCTGAGCAACATAGCAAGACCCCGTCTCTTAACACAACAACAACAAAAGATCAATAAAAGAAAAAGAAGTCAAAAGCCCCATTCATACCACATAGCAAACAGCCCTTCTTTGATCCCCAAGTATAAATTCAGTCTAGTCCTTTATGTAAATGGGAATTTAAAAAGCAAATCCTGGAAGACAACAGGATAAAGAAAACATGGAAAAAATATTTAATCTGAAGTAATTTATGTACAATAAAAATGGACTCTACTCTGATTTAGTAAACTTAAAAAATTTTTCTATTTCTTCTTTGGGGCAGAGGCCTTCCACAGTCATTTTCAGAGTTCGGACCATTGATCTGGTTTGAGTCTCCCCTACTAGGCTTGCGATTTACTTGTGAGTGGAGAGAACCTCTGATTTACCTTTGGTTCCCCAGAACTCAGGATAAAATGAATGAGTTCAAGACCCCAGAGTGAACAAACTAGAGTTCAGACACTCAAGAGCAGCTGTAGACTGCACCATAAGGGTTTACCTTAGCTATTGTTCAAAATGCATATGAACATCAGAAAACAGAATGTCCATTACTGCTGCCAGCCAGAAAGTGTAAACATAAAACTGTGATACTCTACATTAATCAACCTGCTGATAAGATCTGACACAATAACTCAAACTACACCTCCCCAGACAGGAATTCTATTCCCGGTTTTGTGTCTTGATCTACTACGTTTTTGTGAACCTTAGTTTTCTGTCCTGTAAACAGAGGGAGATGAAATGAAATGATATCTTCCAGCTCTACTGAGTTGTGACTCTAGATCTGGATGAGAAACACTGCGAATGACCAGATTTGCTGCTGAGAAGTCATACAGCTGCATCATGTAAATATTGCAGCCTCTTGTAGAACCTACCCTCCCTCTTGGGGGTTTCTTTCACCTCTCTCCTCCTGGGAGTCCCATTACCTGGATGTCTAGTCTTCCTCTTTCTCAGCTTGCTCCTTCATTTTCCTGGGGTCTATCTTTTGTTAGTTTTGCAAGAAACCATGTGTAAAAGCTGTCACTTCCTGTTTGAAAATATCCTTATAGGATTTGGGTGTGTATAGTTTAGGCTATCAATCCTTTTCTCTTAGGATTATTTTTGAGATGGAGTCTGTCTCTGTTGCCAGGTTGGAATGCAGTGGCACGATCTCGGCTCACTGCAACCTCCGATTCCCTGGCTCAAGCAATTCTCCGGCCTCGGACTCCCGAGTAGCTGGGATTACAGGCACACGCCACCACACCCAGGTAATTTTTGTATTTTTAGTAGAGGTGGAGTTTCACCATGTTGGCCAGGATGGTGTCGATCTCCTGACCTCGTGATCTACCTGCCTCAGCCTCCCAAAGTGCTGGGATTACGGGCGGGAGCCACCGCGCCTGACCTCTCTTAGCATTTTGAAGACACTGCTCATGGATGATGCCAGCTTGGGGAGCCAGAGGCCGTTCTGACTCTCTGCACCAGTGTTTTGCAAACTTTAGCACACGTCAGAATTGGTGGGCAGGGGCTTCTGTTTCACTAGGCGTGGGTGGGGACCAAAGAAGCTGCATTTCTACCAAGTTCCCAGGTGATGGTGATGCGCTAGAAGCACAGTCCTCACAGGACCACCTTTGCCTCGTTTTCATTGAGACGTCACTCAGCAGGTCCTTTCAATCTAGAAATGTATATTCCTCAGTTTCAGGAAATTCAAAATTTTGTATCTTTCATAGTTTCCTCCTTTCTATCTCCACTGACATCTCTTTGTGAAATTCCAATTAGATAGCTGCTAGCCTTTTTAGTTCATCTTCCTGTTTTCTTATTTTTTCTTCCCATGATTTCCATCCCTTTGTTTTTTGGTCCTTTTTTCTGAGATTTTCAACTTTCTTCCAACACTTTTATTACCTTTTTAAAGTGTCTGGTATCGTATTGTTAACTTTTCTGAATATTCCTTTTACTGTTTTTTTTTCACCATGTTTTTCTGATTTTGTGGACATAGTACCTTTTCTTTTCTCTCCAAAGATATTAAATTTGTTTTGATGTTCCTTTCTCCTTCCATTTGTCTCTGATTCTCATTCCTCGTTTGTTTCAGACTCTGGCTTCACTGTTAGAAATATCTTCAAAAGTCTGATGATCACTGGCTACTCATTTATACTTAATAAAAAGCAGCACTAAGAGCCTCCTGAGGGCTGTGTGTGGTATGGGCTTGCTGAATAGTGAGTGCCAGCACAGCTGAAGGAGGGACCTATTTCAGGATGAAATGGCCACATGTCAGTTTCTGTGAATCTTCTCTCAAATTCTCCAGTCTCCAGTCTGGTGCGTACAGCTTGGATGCTACCATCTGGGAAGGCTAACAGGAAATAAACTGAGGGGTGGGGGTGTTGTCTTCAGTATTGAAATTTGACTTAATTTTCCTGATTTAGAAGATGTGGCCCCCCTCAATCATTACCCCAACACAGCTGGGCCTGTGTCCTGAATCCCAGAGACTTTCTATTTAAGGTCTCCCAAAATTAAATTTCCAAACCTCTGTGTCATGGGAAAGATAGTTACTGGGCTTTGAGTTTTGGAGGAGAAACCTGGAGGTCTGATTACTTCTATCTTGCTATACAAAAGTTTTAACCAATCCTGTTTTCAGTCCTACTCTGCACTCCCATCTTTACAGGTTCTAAATTCCTAAGCCACTTTGAGGTTCTGAAGCATCTTTTTTCTTTTGTTTGTTTTTTTTTTTTGGATCACCTTCACTTTTTCTCACTTTTAAGTCAGTTACAAGTTATCCATTTGCTTGCAAAATTTGTATGGCATCTTTCATTTGAACTATATCCTTTCTTCGTGTTCTCTATTTTCTCTTTGCTCCCATTGGTATGCACTTTTTTATTCCTTTACTTTTATTTTAAAGGGATTTTTAGGAAGGAGCAGAGTGAAATAAATGCACTCAGTCCATCATGCTTAATAGCACGCCTTCAACAGAAATTCAATGAGTAAAACTAGTTTTTCTCTAAACACCAAAATAAAACCATTAAGTTACTGTAGTCTGTTTTACTGAAAAAAAAAAATCAACTTAGATTTGTATATATTTTTTAATTAGCCTAAAGAATTTTCACTTCAGATGATAGTACAAACCAGAAAACACTGCATCAGTTACCATATAGACGACTGATTCCATATAAACACATCCAGTTAAACTAATTTCATTTTATTTTCTGATATGGTGCACAGACCAATGGACTAGAATGCAGACACAGAATAGCTTTATTTCACCCGAGTATTTATCTTGTCCTTGTGAATAAGACATAGAAAATGTGGTGACAATTATCATACAGGCAGGTGAGTTCATATCCCTAGTCTTTATTCACAGACTGGCATTAATCTTTAGGGAAGCAGCTAGTGGCAGCTACTGTGGCCCTGTGCTGTCGACATTTGTATGAACATAGAGATGTGAATGGTCAAGTGCAAACACCAAAAAACTAAAAGTGTAATTCATATGTTAGATGACTCGTGATCCAAAACCTCTCAACGTACTAAATAGCAAGATGAGAATTGAGCTGGGATAAGGCAGTGTTTTGGAATTTTAATCAAGCGTTTTTACAAGGCCTATGTGAAAGCAATTCTTGTGAAAAGCGACAACAAGCTTACTGACAACAGCTGACCACAAACTCAGTATGAGCCAATAATACAACATGGTGCTTAAAATGCTAATATAATCTTAAGCTTCATTAATGTTCGGTATTCTGGTCGAGAGATGACCCCACCACATTCTGTATAAGTCAGACCACATCTCAATTATCTTGTTCTGGCCATTGTGCTTATACTGTCATGCCAGACAGGTGTGTAATGGGGCGGACTTTAAGGCTCTAGACTTGCATTTTCCAGTATAACAGCCACTAGTTATGAGTGGCTATTTAAATTTACACTGAAAATTCAATTCCTGGGTCACACTTGCCACATTTTAAGTGTCCGATATTCACACGTCTAATGGCTACCACCAGGTACAACACAGATACAGAATACTTCTATCACTGCAGAAAGTGCCATTGGACAGCACTTGTCTATACCCCATGTCATACAAGAAATGGGAATGAGAATTTGACCCAGGAGAAGGGAATGCTTCAAGAAAATCTTGTATTTTAAGATTTACAAGAATTACGCAGAAAAGAGAAGTTGCTCTCTCCAGCACACAGAACTACGATAATAGGTAGAAGCTGCTGCCGAAGGGTAGACCTCTGCTTAACGTATAAAAAAAACTAGCAATTAGAATTAGTCACTACAGAAAGGCTGCTCACCAAGAATGACCTTCTATTCTTAGGAGTGATTAAGGAGAGGTAGGTCAGACAACCACCCTTCCAGGGATTTCTCTATAGAGGAAAATGTCTCTTCTGATTCCAAGTTACCAGAATTATGCAACAACACACTAAACTATCAACAAATGGTTATCACCAGTTATATAATATAATATGGCAAGCTGTTCCTAACTCCTTTCACCTTTTCTTTAAAATTTACATGGTAAGTGTACTGAGAAAATTAAGACAGGAAAGGCCAGAGGAGAATAAGAGAAAGAGAGACCTATACAATTAATTGACTACTTCCCTGAGTCTGTAAATATCCATTCATCTTTGAAGAGTACTGTCCTCTATCCTAGGTCGATACTTTGTGTGGGATCACAAAGTGATGTGACTCAATTCAAAAGCATCTTATTCTTAAAAAAAAAAAAAAAAGGCTCATTTTGATTCTATTTCATACTTTCTTATTTTAAAAATGGTTAAAATTGCTCATGCACACTAAAACTGACAGTCGAAGAATGTTTACCATGTTTATCCTATGCTGTATGGTACCTGCAGCATGAATATTACCTTAATATTTCATTTTGCCTTCCACCTCACTCTAGAGACTGCTCTATCTGCTCGATAAAGCTATATGAGAGACAGGGAGACAGCAGGCAGGTGATTTTAAGTATCAGAAAGGAGGTGTTTATATTTATAATTACCTTTTCTTTCATGTTTTAAATTTAGTACTTAAGCAACTTTCAGCCAAAAAGAGAGGAGGTGGTACTGCTAGAGCTCTGTTTCATTGTTTTGGTCTCTCTATCAAATGAGAGCCCAGAACCTCTGCCCTATAGAAGACAACTGAGAAACCAAAATAAGGAAGAGAAGAGGGAAAAATAACTAGGCCAGGATAGAGACACATGTTGAATCTTGCCATCCCAATCATGAAAAGAAACTAGCTGTAGCTTTATTGTCTTGTCTCTCTTGGTAGAACAAGTCTCCTTTTGGCACAGAGAAGTCTCTTGGTAGAAGTTGTACCTGATACTTTAAAGCACCAACTGAAATGGCTATTAATAGAATGAAGGTGAGAGAGGGCATGAGAGAATGGTGTAGGTTCAGGATAAATATCGGTAATACAAGAGTTTTTGTGGCAAGCGATACTGAGAAGTCAAGTCAAGCAGGTGGGAATGAATTTTACGGGCTTCAACACCACAGAAAGGTTGCCCAAAATGGGTCACTGTCAAATCTAAAATTGTCGTTACCTTGGAAAAACCAAGTCTTATTAAGGAAAACAATGGAGATGCAGGAACAGAAAAGTTACCCATATATACATATATATTAATCTGGACTAAGCCATCCATTCGTTCATCCAACACACATGTACTGAGCATCCATCATGGGCCAGGCACTGTGCTACATGCCAGGGTTGCAATGGGGAAAATAATAGACATGATCTCAGCTGCTATGAAATTTCATTTTGGTGGGGGAAACTTTTTAAAGAATAACAAATAGATGAATAAAAAACACAATTACTTATATGATGATAAAGTAGACATTATAATAATGGAGATATAAAAATGTATAAGGGGAAACCTAAGGGTCTGATTTAAACAGAGTGCAGGCAGGGTGAGTATTCTAGGCAGTGGGAAATGCATATGCAAAAGGACCCAGGGCTGGAACAACCTAGCACATCTGGAGAATGAGGGGTGACTACAGAGACTGCTCAATGGGCCAACAGGAAGCAGATCATGCAGAGCATTGTATATCTTGAGGATTCTTCTCTTCACCTAAGAGCAATGAGAACTGTTGAAGGGTTTAAGGAACTATGCAACAATCACAAGTTTGTGTGTCAAATACGGCCATTCTAAATTGAGATTTCAAAAACCTAGCAACCTTGAATTCTGGGGACCAGTTTATATTTAAATGTGAAGATAATGTCACAAATACAGCTCTGTGTATAGCAAACTCTCTTTTATGTGTAACTCATCTATAAACACTTTAAAAATCCAATAAAACATTACAGCTTATCATATTAAGATGTTTATGTGTTTATTTTGTAAGACTTGAGCTTCCTAAGTTTATTTCCATTAAACGTAATATCTGGTCTGTATGTACTGGTGAAGGCTGCAGTCCCCTGCTGTGGTTTTAACATCGCTCCTCTCCACAATTCATGTTGAAATGTAACGCTCAATGCGGTCGTACTGATAGGGCCTTTAAGAGGTGACTGCGCCATGAGGGCTCTGCCCTGATGAATGGATTAGTCTATTTGTGAATTACTGGGTTAATAGATTAATGAGTTATCATGGGAGTGAGACTGGCAGCTTTATAAGAGGAAGAGAACCTGAGCTAGTGTGCTCAGGCCCCCTTGACACAAGATGCCCCACATGGCTTAGGGACTTTGCAGAGTCCCTACCAGCAAAAAGGTTCACCAAATGAGTCCCGTCAACTTTGGACTTCTCAGCCTCCACAATAAGAAATAAATTCATTTTCTGTATAAATTAAAGATGTTATAGGTATTCTGTATAGCTTTCTGCATAGGTTTCAGGTCTTCTGCTATAAGCAACAGAAAACAAACTAGGACAACCTCTAATACAATGATGTTCTTTACATGTGAAGGAAACAGCCCATTCATCTGCATCAGGACAGCACACGTTCTAGATAAATTTGGCAGTAAAGACGGTCAAGTTCCATGGGTGTCTCCACACTAAGACGAGAGTATAAGGATGGGATATGGTTTCTGTCCACTTCATAAAAACAAAACTCTCCCATTTCCCCAGAAACTTAAGTTCTAATTGTGGCTAAAGCTGCTCCTCAACTTCCATCATTAATATGACATACGACCACTTTTCAAATACTGAGTTATAAAAGTTCCGTTTTTTAAAAAAAGGTAGCAATCCTTTCAGCTCTACTGCACAACGTTACTAAGAGACACCATCACTTGAAAATACATTGAATGCTTGCCTTCCCTCTTTGCAACTTGACCTCTGAATTCAGAGCACATTAAAATATCAATATTACTTTAAAGTTAGAGGTTAAGTTTGATGAATTTAATAAACTCTATGCCATGTACCCAAGCAACAGTCTCTCGAATAAGAGTTTCCCAAACTTGTTTTTTTAATGGTCTGATTTTTGGAATGTAATGAGAAATGCATGCTTATGAATGAAATTCTCACTTAATACGGTGCTGGGTTCAGTATATAAATAGTGGAATATTGCAGATGTGATTTGTGATCACTCCGGCCAACTCTACCCTATTCATCATTCATAAGCCAACGCTCCTGACTCCCACCTCATGGCCCGTTTCGCTTTGTGAGAAAAAGAGATGTGGTCCTAACACACAGTAGGGCTCAGAACACTGAGCAGCTCCCGGGGTCAGTGGGTAAGAGGCATTTGGCAAGTCATAATTATTTATTATCAAAGCCACATTTGTTTTTATCCACTTGATTTTGAAAATTAAATGACTTTAACGAATGAAAATGAATGACTTTTTCTCTAATGGCTATCAAAGAAAAGGAGAAAAGCAGATTCTGTGATTAAGTGTAGTCATTTTATTCCCGTTTTTTTTTTTTTTTTTAAAGTCTTCAATGAAGACTCTCCAAACATGCAAACCACCTAAGCATGGAAGAAGCTTCCTGAGCTGATCCCTACCAACTCACACAAGTTTCCTTCCTTCTCCTCCTCACTTCCCCCATGCTCCGCACATCCTGAAATCTATGCGGTGGCCCAGGCATCCTCCACTGTCCCGGGCACACCCCACGTGTGCTATGTCTTTACCATCGGTCTTCTCGCTTGTTCAGAGCACCTTGAAAGTGGGGGCCAAATCCTATTTTTCCTTTGTTCCCTAGCACTTAGTACATAGTAGGCATTGTTGCTGGGCATTCTGAAGCACTTGAAATTCACTTTATAGATACGCAAGCCCTCAGGCTACAAATACTGCTGTTATTTATAATTGAGTACCCACCAAAATTATTAGGAACTATTTGAAGAGAGTGGAAGTTTTCCTGAAAATTCACCCCCAATGCAAAGTGGTTTTTCCTTCCCTCATCTCTTGCTGCCAGGATAATGTTTCTAAATCCTGCATTCCTCCTGTGACCCTCCCATTCAAGAATCCACTTTGGCCCACTGCCTCCAGTCTCTGCTCCTCTGCCAAGCCCACCACTATGCAAAAGCAGCAGCTGCCTGTGCTCACACTTTCAGAACTCTTTCATGTACATTATGCCATTTGATCCTTTACCGGAACCCCAGGAGAGAGATGGGCAGACATCTTAGACTGTTTTCACAGATAAACAACGAAAAGTTAATTAAGTCTGCCTAAGGTCAGACAGGTTAGTAGCGTGAGACGAGACGAAAATCTGCGCTTCTGTGAGTCCAGTTCCCAGCTCAGGGCTCCCCTCTATTGCACAAGGGCCTGTGATTTCTCTTGTCCACTCGATTCTTAGTGAGCACCTTCTGTGTGTCTGAGACTGTAGTGGGCTGAGGGGATTGAGAGCTCGCTAAGATAGAAGTCGGACCCTGGAAGGAGATGTGTGACCATGCCATTAGAGACTACACATGCTGTGCTTGTAAACGCTTCAAAACTGGAAAAGAAAAATTGCCAGCCTTGGGATTCTACAATAACTATTCATGACATACAAATTGCCAGTACTTCCTACCACCCAGTATTGATCTCTGTAGCATAGCAATGGGCATGACTGTCCTACTTTCCTGCACCCCCAAAGCATCTCCAATACAGAAGGATGCATGATGTGATGGAACCACATCTCGCGGCATTAGGTTCCAAGCCAGCAGATGGGAGAAAACCACGTATCATCAATACACTCTTGAAGATCGCTTATGACTTCAGCAAGGTACTTTATGTAGACAGTTCTCCCCTCTCAATGACTCTAACATGCGCAGTTCTCCTTCAGTGTGGGAAGAGATCAATTTGGAAACAGGAGGGTTTTGTCATTGTCGCGCATTTTAAATCTTTGGTTCAGGGTCTGTCAAAGCAGTTCAGAAGTGTGAAGGGCAGGGGGTTGTGAAAAAGCTGTATATCTGAACACCAATGTCACCCTCAGGGGGCTGAGATATTCATGCTTAGAAAGGCATATGGGAAAGGAGGCTTTTATTTCCCACCTCATACATACTCCAGGGCATGCACTCACCAGCTTAGGGTGGTGAGCTGAATCTTTGTGTTAAGTTACTTCTCTTGTTCTTTTTTTCCTTTTAATTGTTATTGCTATTGTCAGAATTTATTATTGTTATTTCCTCAAGTGTGCATAGTTGAACACAAGTTATGTAAAACATAGGTATGCTGTTGCCACTGTAAATCTTTAGCCACTGGTTTAAACTAAGTGTACAGAAGGAGATCTGTCTGAATTACGCTAAGTGCAGCATGTGGTTATTCTATGAATATTCTTTAATTCATACATTCATAGATAATGTAATTCATACATTAATTAAGCACTAATTTATGCCATATACCTGCACTAAATGCTGAGGAAAAGAAGAGTTAGCTACTGAGGCCTCAAAATACAGCAGAGGAGAAAAATATAAAGAAAATTATTTAATTACTATGTAAGTTGGATATACAAGGTAAGATGGGCCCAAATGTGGCAGGGCAGGCTTAGCGGAGATGACCCAATGTCCCCAGAAACACACACAACTCCCTCCCTCACTTTCAGTCCCTGATTCAAGTATCTTCCTCCTGGCAAGCCTTTCCCTACATCCCCATTTAAAACTGTAAAACCCCTCTTTGGTCTCAGTCTTCTGACACCTCTTCCCTGCTGCTTCTCTCCAGCACTTATCCCCTTCTGATCACATCTCTTATTTTTTGTGTTTCTCCTTCCATGAGGTGGTCAGCTCTATGAGGGCAGGGATTCCTGTCTGTTTTCTGAATCCTAACCTCAGATCAGTACCCAGAACATAGTAGGATTTGGTAAATATGTGCCTTTCCTAATTACATTAAAGAACAACTGCCAGAGCTCTCTAATCCCTTTATTCTCCTTTCTTTTCCTTCATAGCATTGATCATGAACTGATGTTATCTTTTCTTTTGATGTTTATTTACTTATTTATTTTTCTCTCCTCACTAGAATGGAAGCCTCAGGCCTCAGGATAAGAGGGAGTTTGCATGCTTTTTCACTGGGTGTCCCAGCACTTAAAAGAGGGCTTGGTACATAGCAGATACTCAATAAATTGCAGTTGAATGAATCATCATCCTTATCACAGCTCACATTCACTGAGCACTCAGTACATGTAAGACAGCTTTACCTGTATTCTCTGTATCTTCACAGTAACTCTATGAGATAGACACCAGCATTATTCTCATTTTAGAGATGAGAAAACACGGTCAGTGAGTAACTTGCTCAAGGTTACAAACCTGGCAAAGGGTGGAGCCAACAGTTAATTCCAGGCCACCTGACTTGAGCTTTACTTTTAATCACTGTTCTACTGATGTGACTTCACTGGAGAACAGGCCACCACAGCTTGTCAACCATCACGTGGTTTAATTATCTGCCCCTCTAAACCATTCTCCTGCCACCTCCAGGTCATTTGCCACACTAAAGACAGTGTGACATTTTCAAATAGCAGATCTGATCATGTCACCCTGCTTTACACCTCTTCAATGGCTTTCCACTGGTAGAGTACATGTTTTGGTGTCCTACCAGCAAAGGTCATCAATATATATAACAACCTCTCTGGAATGATGACAATGTCACCTCTGGAAAGATGACAGGCTATATGACAATGATGGACTAAGAAGAAATGCTCTACTTTTGAGATAAGAAATAAAGAGAAAAGGCTTACTTATGATATGACCCTTATCAGTAACTCTAGAAATATTTATGCAGTATCTGATTAGAATATTGCATATGTTAAAATTGATACTCCTGGGCCCCACCCAAATCTACTAATTTAGAATCTCTAGGGATAGTGTCTGAGAATCTAACAAGTACCGTAGGTACCTCTTTGACAGTCACTGACCTAACACTCTTCAACTCTAAGACACCAGGCCAGCATCTGCATGCTGGGTAACACTATATAAACCACTAGCATCAAGACTAAGACCCAACTAGCTCCAATAACCAACAAGACTCTTTTGTTCAACTACAATGTTGTAGAACTCATGGATTCAAACTTCCCTAACCCAGGGCACAGGTTTCAATCATGTCCAATGCTCGAGCAGGTCATTCCACATCACACAAAGCCAGAGTTCGTACCTTCAGAAAAATCAACTCCCTTATGTAAGCCAGGTCGATAGAGTTTTACTGTAAGATATGTTCACTCCAAAGATTATTCCACTTCTTTTAAAATATGTCATCCTGCTATAGCTAGGATATTGGGAGAGAAAAATTTAAAAAATATACAAATCATGCCTTGTACCTAGCACATTGGTTGACTTCTCAGCTAGTTCTGTGTGGGATTCAAAGGAAAGCATTTCTATTCAGGCCTTGTACATGCTAAAAGATTCCTAAAAAGGTTAGAGATGAGCTTGGTTAGTGGGAAGATTATCCCAGATTCCTATCATCCCAGATTCCCTGATATTATGAGAATAGGTCCCTAACTGAATTCGTCTCTGGACATGGGGTTCCCTTTGATCCAATTATCAGCTCCTGGCTCCTATAGCTATGAGAAGACAAGTCTCACCAGGACAGTCTTCTCTGCATGCAGCCCCTCCAGCTGGGAGGGGTCTTCATGGCATAGAGTAGAAAGAGTATGGAACAGTAATATTAAATCCTATGATTTAGACTTCAACTAATTACTCATTTTCTTGAAACACAAGTTTTCAAACTATTTAACCTGTGCAAATAACCCATAAAAATGTTTTCCTCTGCAAAATGTAAAAGACACAAAAAAACCACAAAAACTCTTAATATGAAAGTCAAATCATTCTAAAAACTATTTTGAAAGATATGAGATTTAATTGTGGTGCTACAGCAAGTTTTCAATCTGTGTCATGTTATATAACTTAAGAGATTTTCTTTTTTAAGTCTCAGAAAAGTATTTCAGAACTCCTTTTAAGCTTTATTTTCAAGTGTTTCTACATAAAAGAAAATGTTTTCCTCTACACAACACAGAAATTAAAAGTGCTTGAGAAACAATGACTGTGTATTACAATATCCAATGAAGCCTGCAGGAGGAAACAAAACATTTTTAGATGAAAACAACCAGAGAGGTAAATTTTTCAAGATATTTCATTGGTATAAAAAGAAGTTTTTACTCTCCACATTGAATTATCAGACCCATGATATAAATTACTCTTCGCAGAGTCTGTGTAATCCAGGTAACACATTGGATGTATCATTATGTGAGATGAACAAAGCAATCACTGGCCAGACGTACCATAACTCATTAAGGAGAAAGAAAGTGAAATTATTCAGGGTGATTTCACACCCAGCACTTGCTAAAGTGAAACACAAAAACAGTATGGAGAAGAGGACAAATTTTGAAGGAGCACAAATTTCTAACTTTTGAGAGATCACTGTAGCTTTCCAAGTATAACGTTAAAGTGTAAAACACTAGGTTACTTATAATTTTCTAACTTCCTCACAAGTTCGTAATGCTTTCAACACTATACCATGCCAAAGAATAGACTGCTTTCCCCACCCCGCCCAGATTACAAAACTGCACTGCGGATCCTCTCAGCCATGAAGTATGCCGCGACCCTCAAGCTCTCTTAAACGTACTGACAGAAACTGCCAAGATGCAGTGCGAGGACAGAAAGAGCAAAGTGGAATTTAAAAAGGCCACCTTGGTCAAACAAGAATAGCTGCAGATGTTTACGATACCAAAACCAGCACTCCATTTAGATTCTAACATTTGAAGCAATTGTAAAAAACAAAGAAAAAAGGTATTTATGCTAGCATAAAAATGTTTTTTAAATACAGTGTTTATTTGTCAAATACCAACTGCTTTTTCTTTCATTCCTTTCTGTTTCTGATCTTTGGAAAAACCACATCAGTATCAAATGTCACTTAGCTCTTATTCAAACAGAGGAAAGCAGACACAGCGGCTGCACCCGTGACTTGGCTGACCTGGGCCCTCAGTAAAAACAAACCGCTATAAATCACCAGATGTAAGCAATTGGGTAGTGATCACTCTATTAATTGAACAGCTTTCCTGAAATTTACTGTATAATTTCAACCCTCCCAACACCTCTCTCAGAAGCAACTAACAATGGTGGTTTTTTCCTTAAGTTGCTTAAAGAAAAACATTTTTTAACATCAGTAGCTTAAATATATTTTTGAATTATTTAAGATTAAGGTGGTAAGCTTATTAGATTTTAGAAATTAAACCACAGGCATTCTAAATGCTACCTTTAAATGCTGAAAGTCAAAATTATTCCAAAACCTACGTCGGTGCATGTATATACACATTACCTACACTAAAAACACAAAAAACTTGGTACAACCTTAATTGTATTTGAAAACTCATATTTGCAAAATAACCTGCAAAGTTATTTCTGTCTTCAGTCACATATTTACTTTTTTTGAGTTGATGTCTCTGATTTCCACTGCAGGTACCACACTTAAAAGAGGATACTCCAATGGCTTCTTCTCAACTCCAGTTTCTCCTCACAAAACAACTCTGATCATTCTCCACTAGGAACTAAGTAATACATAATCCACAGATCCCCATGTCAACCATTGAGCAATACCAGAATTAAAGTCCTAGTCTACAGAATATGAGCAAATACACATTTCTATGGTGTAAAGCTGGCCTCTTTGAATCTTGAAGACCAGTTCGGTAATGACAGCAAAGTGTAAAGTGTGTTGTTATAAGAATACATGAAATTTAGGGGTGACAGAGTTAGAGGTTAGAAGACAAGTTAACCAATTTAAAGAGCGTATCTTTATTACGCCCTGAAGAAAATATTCAATTTTTTCTTCTAAGAGCTCTGTGCTAGTCCCTATGCAACTACTACTCAAGGTTCCTGCAAACATACACGAGGAATTCTGCTGATATTCACTTACAAGGAGAGAAGTGTAATATTTGCCGAGACTGGTCCCAGATTTGGAATGGTCTCCAATTCATTGTTGTTCAGTTTCCTACAAATGCCAAAAAAAGAAAAAGAAAAGCTGATTAGGTAATCTGTCATTCACAGAGGTGAAAACTTTATATATTATTTCAAGATACCTCCCAAGTTAAAAGTTTTGAATAACTCACTATAATCCAAGTATTCCTTACAGTTAAATAGCATAAGGGGTAATGTATTTTACTCAAATCTTAAAAGCAAAATAATGAACACTCACACTTCTCGAAGGCTTTGAAGGTGGCTCATGGAACTTGCCTTGATGAAAGATAATCTGTTGTGACTTAAGTCCCTATAAGAAAACAAAATTAAAACTGTAAGTCATTTCTAAAAATCACTGATAGTGCTAAGTGGGCTCATGAAGTATCTCTATGAACACTAGTGGGAGCAGGAGAAATAACTGGTCTATTATGTCCACAAACTAGATGGCAACCAAAATGCCAAACTCAAAAATACAAGCTCCAAGGACAAAATTAGTTTAAGGAGACTGGCAGATTCAAATACTTTAAGCCCACAAACGTTTTAAGAGATGTTTTTTGGCACACGGTGAACAGATCTTTTGTGAACTGGCAGGTCTGCTTCACCCTCCCATCTCCCCACTCCCAACCTGATATGATGACATCATGGTTTATGAAAAGGAGCTAATTAGGCAGGTTGCTGAAACTAAAGCCTCTATAGAATTCTTTTCATTGTTATACATTTAAGCATCGATGTCCTTATTGCAGTCAAGGAAAACAGAAATTGCTTTGCGTACATATTTGTTTCTCTGTGTTAAAGCACTAAATTTAAAGTATTATTTTGTGTGTGAGTGTTGAGAGGGTAGAAAACAATCTAAACCCTCTGCTTTCTTAAATTCCCCAAATTTCAATATCTGGTAATATATAATTTAAACCACATCACCATCTAACAAAGTTCAGCAGATTGCACAAAAACTTGTGAACAGATTTCAATCATTAAAATAAATGTGCTTCTTACTCAATAACTCAATTTAACTCAGTAACAATTTCCATAGAACATCATTACTATTAAAAACAGTAACAAAATCATACATATACAATACTCTAGGCTAGAAAGTCATCTCATTTAAGATTCAAAATATGGAATAAATTCCAGTAAATATTCTTGGTTATATTCCCCATATGTGTTAATACATTCACTATGTGCCTTCAAAACAGTGTGATAAAAATGAAATGGTTCAAGAGTGATGAAAAACCAGGCTAACAAATAGCATAGCTTGAAGCTTCCCACTGAAAGAGGTTATCCAACCCATACTAATCTTTTCAGTGTTTAAAAGAGAGATTTTTAAATAACCAAAGTTGACTGGAGAAAAGCATGAATTATGTGTTACATGCGTAAGTATACCCCTTCTAAAAAGTAACTAAAGAGAAACCACCTCCAGAGAAGCACAGTGTTACTCAGTGTTTAGTTAACAATTAGAAATCAGAGATCCTTTCAGTCTTTGAGTTTTTGTTTTGAGAATAAACCTGGATTCTCTTTTTCACCTAAAAAAAAAACTGCAAGTTTTTATTTGAAATATGCTTGCCCAAAGACCTACCAGACAGTGACAGACATGAGTAGATTTGTTCTGGTAGAGTTATAACATGAAAAAAAATCTGGCACAGTCTTTAAACTATAAAAATCCTGCAATTACAACCACTGCTGTGCATGCTCACCACGCTGGCTGGAGCCAGACACTTTCCCTCATAGCCCAGCTCAAGTCCATCTGGAGTTCATCAAGGAAACCGTGAGCCCAACAACTCACGTTAGGATTCAAACAAAACCTGTGTGCTTTTAGCACCCCAGACAGTCACAGATTTCCCACATGGTTTAAAAAACAACCAAGGAAAAGAGTCTTTCACCTGGGAGGTAGCCTGAGTCAACAGAAAGTCTCATTTGGACCCACTTAACTAAAGAGCATTGTGCCAGCGTAAAACTGCATCCCCTATTGTTTCAGGTCTTAAAAAGAAAGGGGGAAGCAATCTGGCATTAATATTTAACACAGGTGATTTTCTTTTTAATTAAGAATAAAAAAAAAAAAAACTAAAACTGAGCTCTCCATTTCATTTTAAGGATTATTTCACAGGGCAATCCTGTGAGAGAAATGAGATAGAGTGCCTAACTTTTTTTCAACTAGTAATGGGGTAAGATTCCTCCTACAAAAGACCTGTAAAAAATAAGAAACTGCCTTCAGAGACCAGTGCACATGCTGGGGACCCCTCATTTCTGATCCAGAAGCAGGAGCTGGCAACTTTGAATATTTCAGTTATTGCAACACACTTCCATTCCTGAGTTTTGTGTACTATTAAAACTACATTATATGTAAGAGGAAAAAAAAAAACGCCCCTTAAACGACATTTACTGCCAAATACTTACAGCTATGAAAGTTTTAGTGTACCTAAATTTAGATTTAATATAGTTTACATTTGAGAAATGATTACTTTCCAGTTAAGGGATGTCACATTTTCCTAAATCTTCCTTATATTGTTTTTATGGCTAGACCATTAAAAACAGATTCAAGTTGTACAATGTCGATGTTTTCTTAAACCCAGATCATAAAACATTCAATAAGAAAGGAGATTATTCATGTTTAGAGTTCCATTAATGAACATCTTCCCCACAAAACTTTTACAAAAGCTTTTTGTAGTGGGGTTAATGAATGGGAAAGGTAGTAAGACACAGAAGTGTTAACTATGTACCCAGAGCTCAGCTGGCCAAAACTTGAAAATCAAACTCTTTCTACGTGGTTAGACAGACTTCTCTCTTCCTGCATATTAGCAAATGAATAAATATATATGAAAATAATCAATTTGCAACATTTGGTTCAAGCTATCATTTTCTTCCTTTTAGCATTTGGAAATCTGACTTCCAAGTCAAATTTTAAATGCAAATCCAGCACAGCTTCTTAATCAATCCCACTGGGGCCTGCAGAGCTGCTAATTCAGCAGAAATCTGGAAAGCTGAAAAACAAAAAGCCAGGCTATAGCTGTTTTAAGACACTGATCCAAAGTGACTCATAAATCAGCCTGTTATATTCAAGTTTTAGTCTGGAAAATATAGAAAAACAGCTGTGAAAACCATAAGGACTATTACCCCCACCCCACCCCCAATTCTGGTACGGACCAGAAGATTTATAACAGGTCAACACTAAAGAAGTCACACCAGCAGAAACTACCTTTGGGACTTTCGCCTGGGTCCTGTTGAGAACTCAAACATTTCTACATAAGACAAATAATTCTGAAATGCCAGTGAGAATTTAATAATACTGGAAGTTCTCATTGGCAATTTAGCAACTTTTCCATCTCTGGGCTAAATAACATTCTAATAAGCATTCCTCTTTAGGTTGATAACTGTTTAAGCACAAATTCTAGACAAACTCTAGCTTGCCTTTAATGGCAGTTGTGAGCAAGGCTTCACATGGTTACTGGGTTGTTTTTTTTAGACAAAGGCTCGCTCACATAGTTACTCTTTTAAAAGCCACTTTCATTAAAGTACTAGAGGTTATTTTCTAAAAGGAGTACTGATACAGTATCATTATTTTACAGCTCAAACTATTCAACTTTTCACCCATGGGCCTCCTATAGTAATAAATCACAACCAAATAAAGTGGAAAAAATACATACACAGGTAGAGATTTTTCTTAAACTTGCAAATTCAACAAAACGAAAGACAGTTACTGAACTTTTTCTGAAAAGTGCTTTCATAAGCCAGTCCAAAGACAAACTTCTACTATTTTGATTACCTGAGGAAAGAGAAGGTAAGATACGTGGAAAAAAAAACATGCATTTTTCTATTTATATCTGAACTCGGAAATCATCTCGTTAGGATGATTTTTCTAATTAAGAAAAACTTTAGTAGCCTTTTGAACCTCCTATTCTAAAATACCAAATAACAGAGAAAGTAAAACTCAATTCCACGTGTTTTTCTGCCTCTTTCAAAAGTGGAGAGAAGAGACCTCTAGAGTTTTAGGTACAAACAAAAAAAATATTTACAATAAAGAATCCAGACCACATGGTTTGGTGACACCTACAAAGATGGTTAAAAGTCACATAAGTACAAGAATGACAGAGCTGTCCAATGAGTGATCACAGT
Source organism: Macaca thibetana thibetana (assembly GCF_024542745.1). Lineage (NCBI taxonomy): Eukaryota > Metazoa > Chordata > Mammalia > Primates > Cercopithecidae > Macaca > Macaca thibetana. Next base: position 55,291,693 of record NC_065588.1, read on the forward strand.
GGGGTTCCTGACAACAGACTGAGAGCTTATTTATACAAGTGGAACTTATTTTCACATACATTTAAGGAATGTGGACTAGTATTGAGACAATTTACTGCTGGCGGAAATGTAATTAAAGACTGTGCTAACCAAATAAACTCTAATTTGTTTTTAGTGTGCCACCAAATTATCTGCAAAACAAAATCCTAATTAGGTCAGCTACTTTTAAGACAATGTTTAAATAGGTATCGAACCCCTTTTGGTTCAACTCAACTACTAATCAAGGGCAACACAGATTTTCTTTTTTCTAAACGTCTAAATCCACGAAAAAAAAAGTACTGCACACTAGAAAGATCACAATAGACAACTTGACATTGAAAAACTATCGAATACAAGTTAGATGCCGTGAATAATCTAAGCATTTCTAAATACACTCCAGGAAGCACTGTATTCATTTTCTCTTTCTCATCACTCTATTATTCCTAAGTGTTCACCTCCAGTCATTTACATGTTCAGTTCCATATGTTGTCAATAGAGCCATTCACATTTCATGAATAAGGCAGCATGACCTCCACAAGAGGCAATTGAACAGAATTAGCCACAACTAATTGAAAGTCTCCCTGCTTTCCGTTAAAGCCCTTATCTCCTCTTGCAATTGTAATAAAAACTACTAAATAAAACGTCCCATGATAAGAAATTAAATATCAATCCAATACTCTCTAATTCTACTTTATTCAACTAAGGCTTATTAAAAACACAAGGAGTATACTTTCTGATGGCCAGCAATTCTACATTCACAGAAGTTATTTAGATTAGCACAATAATTTTAAAATATAAATTGTTAAACACCTGACCAAACCTCCTACCACGATTAGGGCATTGGAATAGTTCACTAGATTTAAGAACTTAAAATTTTCATTGCAATTCTGCTAAGTAAAAATTTAAGATTACGTATGAACTGCACTTTATTTTAAACAGAACAACTACTTCAAAAAATACAAGTTTTGATTGTATACTTTCTACAGTACTCCTCCAATTTTAAAACTGGGACTGAGGAAGAATAGAAAGACAGATGACATTTGGAAAAGATCAGCATTTCCAACTAAATTACATTTTCTTTCTTGTTCTTCACGCAGTTGGCAGTGATTTCAGGTTTTCAGACTTCACAGCTAAAATCCAAACACTTGCATAAGAGCACCCTGCGCTCTCCCCTAAACCGTCTGGGCGTGCTGAGGAGCTACAGAAATCACGCCCTTGATTCTGAATAATCGAGTTCCTTCCTTTCCACAGCTACTGACCAGTCTTTACAATCTGGTTGAGGAGTGGGAACTTACGGTCTGCTAATGTGAAAGCAAGCAGAGGGAGAACAAAAGTACGTCTACCATAACTTGGATAGTGACCGAATTCTGTTGAGGGGGCTTCCCAGATGAAAAGCCTGACTTCAGTTACTGGGTGGGAACAGGAAAAGGAGTCTGACGCAGCTAGAAACTAAAGCTGAACTAGACTCAGAACTCAGGGAGAAGAGCAAACTCCTGATGTGCGCAGGTTGCCACTTATCTCGCCCAGGCCTGGCAGGAGCGCGCATTTGAATCCCTCGGCTAGCATAGGGCGCAGGACTTCATTCCCGGCCTATGGCGTAGTCACTGGCCCCCTCCCCTAGGCTACCTGCAGCCAGTTACGACGCGCCAAAAGCCCACCTGCGCCGCCCGCAAGGCACGTGGGAGGGAAACTGAGGCCCAGACAGTTCTTTTTCCACGTCCACGGAGCGCCGATCGCGGCCTGGGCCAGAAGGAGCTATCCGGCAGAAAAGGCAATGCACGCCAAACCCCAAGCAACCAGGCCCTCGCCCGCTCCTGTTTCCCGAAACCCCAGAGGCCCGGCCTCCCTCCCCCCCGGGGAAGAACACTTACAGCCGAGCGACCCAGGGCGGGAGCGGCTCGGGAAGACGCGCTAGCCGCTGGCGACTGCAGTCCAGCAGGTCCCCGAGGCAGCGGCAGGTAGTGGGGCACTGGCGCTCGGCGGCTATCCCGGAGGGCTGCCCAAGTGCCCCGCGGCCGCCGCTGTCGGACCGGCCCGCGCGCCCCAGTACCGCGCACAGCAGCAGCCCCAACGCCGCCGCGCGCGCACGGAGACTCGGCGCCCTCATCGCGGTCCAGCGGCCTCTGTCTCTGCCCGATGCTCCCAGCTGGCGCGCGCTCCGGGCCCGGCACAAATTTCCAGCCGAGGGTGCACGCCCGCCCTCCCGGCCGCGTGCGCGCTTGTTCCTCGCGCTTCCCGGTCAATTCCTTCTTTTACTCCCGGCGGCGAAGCCCTTTCATGCCCCCAAACAGCAGGAGGGAAACTGAAAAGAACTGCCAACTGCAACAGAGTTGCAGCTTGAGCAGCGTCGGCTCGCCGAAGCCCCTTCTTGTACGCAAAAGAAACTTTTTCGCCTCCACCCCGCGGCGCTGCGCCAACTCCCCGCGCGACGGAGTAGCGAGGCGGGGCGGGGAGAGGCCGACGTGCGCCCATTGGCCGGCCAGGCTGCGGGCGTCCCCGCGGCCACGTGACAATAACACCGCTCCAGCCGGGGGCCTACGCGCGGGAGAAAGTGGAGCTGAGATTGTAGGAAATTCAGAGTTATATTTTCCAGCCTCTCCAGCCAGAAGTCTCCACTGCGTCGTGGGAAACATATATCCAATGGAGTCGAAAGGCAAAAGGGAGTGAGCAAATACTAGGCTAGTTTTCGGAGTTGGAGGTATTTAAGAGAACTTCAGGGAAGTAAAGTTTAATTAGCAGTGTTTTCAGGAAAACTTTCAATTCCAAATTAAAGACACTGATAAATTATTCTACCAGCCACAGATAAAACAGTGGTTTCAATGAAAACAGCTCTTTTAACGTTAATGCTGGTGGGTTTTCCCCCATACATCGGTTTCAAAAGTAAAAACAATAATAAAACGTAAAACTCGTGGTTTTGTAAAGTGTATATTGAGTTACAAATAGCCAGCCTTCGTGCACTGGATAAAGCTGGGCGGAGTGGGGGATGGGGCATGACCTTCTAGTAGACCTCAATGGCAATCACGCATTCCTGGTAATAGTAATAATGAAAGTAGTGACAGTGACGTTTCAAAATAAAATGAAAACTAAGACCTTGGAGGAAAATATTAGTATATGCGCCTTGGGCCACTTGCGCTTTGAGTAATGACACATGTTGATTGAGAATGCTACCAGGGTAAAAGTGCTTCCCGGCCCCCTCAGTTGGGGGAGTGGATGTTTGGGGCTGGATTCAGGCTACAGGACTTCACAGTGAAGTTTGTTCCTTAACTTACAAGTGATCAGAGCCACAGGATGTTGAAACTAATGAAGACCACAGAGATCATGTGCTAAGGGGCCTTCCTCCTCCGGGTAAGGAAATAGACGTAGAGAAGGTAACTAATGTGTTTGTTGCGGAAAAAAAAAAAAAAAAAAAAAAGAAAAGAAAAAGAAAAGCAAAACAAAAAACACGAACAAAGCAAAAAACAAATCCTGGAAGCTTAAAGTAAGTTTTCACTTCTGTACATTGTTTATTGCATGCTGTTTGCCCAAGCTTGTCTGTCCTTGGAGTTACGTAAACTGCCCATGATTGAGGAGTGGAGATAGCTTGTGGAGTTGAGACTTTAACCCTGACTCTAATGCCCATTGATTTTTCACTGTAGCAAATCACTCCCATTTACAGGGGAAAGGAAAAGACTCACTTTGAAGTTAACACACCCTATTTTAGATACGGTATCCCATTTTCTTATTTCCAGCTACCATTAACAACAACCTCACTACCTTTTTGGATGATGTATAATTATAATTAGAAAATATCTATAATGATAGCACCTTGGTTTTGAATTTATGATTTTGTCTGCTTGAGAGTGGACAAGACACACTACAGTCATGGTAAGGATTTTCCAGCTCAGTATCCCCCATCTATTTTTATTTTTATTTTGAGATGGAGTCTCCGTCTGTCACCCAGGCTGGGGTGGAGCACAGTGACGCGATGTCGGCTCACTGCAACCTCTACCCCCTGGGTTCAAGAAATTATCCTGCTTCAACCTCCCAAGTAGCCGGGATTACAAGTGCTGGCCACCACACCCGGCTAATTTTTTTTTGTATTTTTAGTGGAGACAGGGTTTCACCATGTTGGCCAAGCTGGTCTTGAACTCCTGACCTCAGGCAATCCACCCACTTTGGCCTCCCAAAGTGCTGGGATTACAGGCGTGAGCCACCACACCCGGCCCACCATCTATTTCATATAAGGAAAATTAGGTATAGTTCACTGAAGTTTTTAGAAGAAGAAAGATTCCATTATACACATGCCATTATGCCTAAGCATGGTGGCATCAGTATGGAGGCTTGCTCTTGAAACATGAGACATATGACAGGGATATAAATGTGCTACCATTTTGGGGAGTTTTGGCTCATTTCCTTTTTTCATTCTTTATTCTCCTTGTATAATTTCATCTTCTTCCATGAATTCCATTTACATTTACAGGCTGACATATACAACATCCATATTTCCAGTCCGGTTCTTTTTCCTAAACTCGAAATCCCATATGCGCAATTACCCGCAGGTCATTAAAAATTGGATGCTCAAATGTAACATGTCTAGAATTAAATGTCACCACCCTTGAAACTGACTTGTTTCCTCCTGAATTCACTGTCTTAAAAAATGGATACTTTCCTCCATCCAAATGAATGCCCCAGAAACCTGAAAGTCACCTTAACCTTACTTCATTCTCACCACCACCACCACCACCACCACCACATTCAATCAATTAACAAGTCCTGTTAAAGCTAGCTCCTAAATGTATCTTCTCTCTGTAGAAATTATGCAAATCCAGACCACCAGCTGCTCTTTCCACCTATCTGGCATTCTACTCCTTTCTCCACAGTGCAGTCAAGTGATATCTCTGAAGGTCAAATCTGAGCCTGTGACTCAACTGACCAGTTCTTTTCATGGGTTCCTAGTGTCTTGAGAATAAAGTTCAAATTCTTTAGAGTGACTTTGACAGTTTTGTTTGTTTGTTTGTTTGGCGTTGAGCCTCTACTTAGCTCTTTAGTTCATTGTCTTTCCTCATTTTTCTCCTACTCTAGGAGCTACTTGCAATTCTCTTCCCAGCTGTGCTCTTGCCTTCAGCCCTCTTGCAAATGGTTCTTCTGTCCAAATCATTCTCTGCTCCTTCTTCTGCCCCGTTGATGGCATTCCTCCTTTGGCAAACACTTCCCTGAGTCAAGTTTACCTATCTGTACCTCCAGTGTACTCCCAGCACATCAATATTGACTGGAGTGTACTAGACCATTTTCACTCTAACCCGTAGGTAATACTATAGAATTTTTCCATAAATGTGTATTCTTTATCGCCTTTAAGGCTTTTACTGGCTATGGTGAAGTTAAATTACATAAGTTTTCAGTACCCCAGTTTCTCAGTCTGTAAATTAGGAATACAATAAAAAACTCTCTTACCTGGCCGGCTTCCATTTATGAGTTACTTCCTTAGCAGTCACTCTGTTCTGTCTGTACAACCTACTGACTGATGCCTATGACCAGCTGAAATCTAGAAACTACCAGCCTTTTCCTAGAACAGCTTTTGCATATTTGCTCCTACCTGTCAGGTGCTGATCCACAGTAGTTACAGACTTGTTAATATTTATTATTAATGTCACACAATATTGTGTAAACCAAATAAATACAAGTACAACAAGAAAATACCTTTATTTCTATGATAATGAATTTGAAGGTTGGGAAAGATTCTTTAATGGTGATCGCTAAAACAGTGCTATCCAATTAGATGAAGATAAGACAATTGTAAATGTGGGAAGAGGAGATTACACATATCTAGGAGATTTCTTTGGAAAGGTTACTTTGCTAGTAAGATCTTGTTCCACTTTAAGTGTATTTGGGAATCAGTCAACAGAGGATCTTTTATGGGTGTCGCTTAAGCTTACTCAGAACTTTATGTGATCGTTGAGACAGTAAAAGAGGATGACATGGAAAGAATGCAGCGCACATTAAAAATCACTGTTCTCCATTTCAATATGTGCTTAACCATGTGGTCAATAAAAGGGGAACTAGTCCTACATGAAAACTTTATTTTATTTTTTTATTTTTATTTTTTTGAGGTGGGGTCTCACTCTGTCACCCAGGCTGAAATGCAGTAGCGGGATCTTGGCTCACTGTAGCCTCAACTTTCTGGGCTCAGGTGATTCTCCCACTTTAGCCTCCTGAATAGCTGGGACCACAGGCGCATGCCACCAGAGCCAGTTAATTTTTGTATTTATGTGTGTATGTGTGTGTGTGTGTGTGTATATATATAGATAGATAGATGGCGTTTAACAGTGTTGTCCAGTCTGGTCTCGAACTCCTGGGCTCAAGAAATTCACCCACCCGTTTCGGCATCCCGAAGACAGGCATGAGCCACCTGCCTGTCTGAAACTTTACATCAGTGTAATAGTTTCACAGGCTTCTCAAACCTTTCATGAACCACAAGGCAGAGAGAACTTCCACTGGGTATCTGGGCAGATGAGAGCTAATATCTTTTGAGGCCCCTCATAGCTCTGTTCTGATTCCTCTATAGTAGATAGAAAATAGGCATGAAGGCAGAGTGACGCAAAGATAGTTGTAATAGAGAAAGAAGAGGCACATAAAATTCTGTTTAATCTCCCAAAATTTATCAATGAATAACAGTGACCCAGAAACAATGTATCACTGAATTCTCTGATACGCTTATGATGTCATTTATTTTCTTGTATACACATTCACACACACACACACATACAGAGGACACGGTGCTATCAAATGTTGAATCTCAGTTTTTGTGGGTAATGTCTTACAAATAAGAATTTAGTATGAGCAAGTCAAATTCATTTTCACCAGAGGTCTTTTAACATTTGAAATAAAATAAGATGAGATGTTGGATTTCTCTACTCCTTCAGAGGTTTACACCGCTTAACCAGGTACTCGGAAGTTGACTTTCCATTGGAAATTGCTGAGATCACACCAGACAGTTTCTCATTTCCAACTGTGTCCCAGTGAATGGTAAGTTTCATCCATTTTCAAAAGGGTCTCCTACCGCCCATTTTGTGGTTAGCATAACCCAACCCCAGTGCTCTTTTTCGTTTTCCCGGTCTTTTTTCTTTCTCTGGCAAGCGTGAGACTTTCTTATCTTGAGTGCTGGCAAGGCCAGTGACTCACCGATAAAAAGTAATAGAGGTGCTAAGCTGTCAGTTTTAACATCCAAGGACAAGAATGAAAGCTAAACACTCAGTACTTACTTTATCATTACAATGAATGACACAGTTTGTGTAAGTGTGAGCTGTGAAAAGGGAAAAGAGATAAGGCAAAGGAGGAAGAAAAGGACAAAAATCCCCAGATAATGATGCCAAAAGCAAATGTTGCTGTACTTTGTAACTTAACCATATCTTTTCCCATTCATTAAGGCATTTTAGAAGAAATAGATAACCTTCCTTTCTCTCTCTCTCACACACACACACACATACAAACACACAAAATGCACAGCTTCACCTAGAGAGATTACTTTACACAACGCCTGCTATGAACATGTCTTAACTTTCAGAAAATATTTAGAAAAATAAAGATAGCCACCCATCTGTTTTTCTCAAGTTGGCCAACTGTGTGATAGTATTTGAATTGAAAACGAACAGTGTTACCTGAACTGCAAATTAATATATGCTATTTTGTGTTTTACTCATTTCCCACGTCACCCTCTGGTTATAATGTGAGCTCTGAGGAAATCTCATACTGTAGACGACACAGGATATCCTGGAAATCATTTTGGAGCTGCTGGGAGTCTGGAGATGGGGTAGGGAATGGGAAAAGGGGGAGGGCGCCTTCGGCTTCCACCAGACCCTCCTCAAGGCAGAGTGTCCTTCCCAGCGGTAGAGCTTTTGAGTGGTCTCCAGTTTTCCCATTCCTTTGAGAACCTCAGAACACTTTCTCTTCTTTTTCCAATCCTTGCTGCTGCTGCTTGTCATCTGTCGGTTTTTTTTTTGTTTTTTTTGTTTTTTTTTTGTTTTTTTTCTGTGGCCAGCTGCAATCCTAAAACTCCACTGAGAATCTCAACTCATGTAAAATAGCCCACCCTGTCAGGAATACAGAAATCCAAATGCTTGAAAAGTTGTTAGCGAAGAAGCTGGGTGGTCAGAAGGTGAAACACTGTAACTTTAGATTTCCTCACTCTTCTAGGCTCCATTTTTCTCACCTGTAAAATCCAATGAAAAACGATACCTTGCTGTACCATGCTACAATATTTTGTGACTATAACATCCCATATAGATTCTAGTTCCTATTACTTCCAAATTGCTGTTTTCATTATGCAGCAAATAATGAAACAAAGTGAGTGAACTACAGAAACATCCCACTGCTAAGATTAATTACTAATGGAATGTTGGGATTAAGTAAACCTTCAATTATTAATATGAAATAGAATGAGGAAAATAATATTTACTTTTAAAATGAAAACAAAACTTAAACCACTTTTAACCTTAATACAAGGCTCTAAATCTGTCTGTTATGACAGCATACTATACATATTCTGAGATTTTTTTAGTAGGAATTTTATTATGCCATCTCAAGAAGTTACTGCATAACTCAATTTGTTATGATTTATGCCACGAGTTCAGAGAGAATCATTAGGCATATTTAGTAAAAAGACTTATATATCCCTCCTGGGAACTTTTTTGCAGAATGTTTTTCTCCCACTTCTTGGATGAACAGTTGGCCTATACACTATTTTAAGAATTAATTTGCATTTCAGAACCATGAGAGCACTCATAAATGAGTTATTTATTGCTTGTATTTATAGTTTAATCCTCTTACACATATTACATTTACCCAGGCCTGACTATCAAATAATTAAGATGACTTTGTCATAAACATTGTCAGAATCAAGTTTGCTGCACCTAAAACTCTGCTTCTGTCCCTAAATATGAGGATCACTGTCAAGTTACAATATGATTCCGCATATGTTTGTTCAAATAGACAGTGAGTGATAATTTTGGTGGAATGGGGTCAGTTTCAGCAAGATACTGTGCACCTGTCACAGTAAGGACAGTACAGATACTTTATTGCTAACATCTTAAAATTTAGCCCAAAGTTTCCTACACTTCTACTCTGTGTATACATCCATGCAGAAAGATTTCCACTGAAATACTGACGTGAAGCATGAAGATGCTTTGCAAGAACACCTCGCTCATCTGCTTGCCCCAGGCACAGCTGTGTCTACAGCAGGAACCCTCTTTTGCTCTCACGGCAGTTATTTCAGACTCAAAAAACTTTTTTTCAGTCAGAACATTTATCTTTACGTCCACATAAATAAACTTATGCTCTCTTGTCATGAAATGACAAACATACTCAAAGTATGTTTGATCTATTTTTTTCCTGGGCAAAATCGAAGCTGTCACCAGCAATATTCCTTAGCTATCTCTTTGCAAATTAAATAATTACAGTTCTTTTTTTTTTTTTTTTTTAAGATGGAGTCTCGCTCTGTCACCCAGGCCGAAGTGCAGTGGCATGATCTCTGCTCACTGCAACCTCTGCCTCCCAGGTTCAAGTGATTCTCCTGCCTCAGCCTCCTGAGTAGCAGGGATTACAGGCATGTACCACCATGGCCAGCTAATTTTTTGTATTTTGAGTAGAGATGGGGTTTCACCATGATGGCCAAGCTGGTTTTGAACTCCTGACCTCAAGTGATCCGCCTGCCATGGCCTCCCAAAATGCTAGGATTACAGGCGTAAGCCACGGTGCCTGGCCTAATAATTACAATTCTTTTAAATACTTTTGCATGAACACTACTGTTCTTCTATCTCACACCCTCATGTGTATCAGGGATGTCTTTCTGCTTATGTGCCTTATAGAAATGAATATGGAGACATTGAGATATGAGGCTCTTACAGCTATACAAATGATAATGTTTGACATTTATCAAGCTCTTATTACTCTTACTATTCTCTAGATATTTTATATTATTAACTCATTTATGTTTTATAATCACCTTAAGTTATTATCCCCATATTACCAGATAAGGAAACGGAGGGATGGAGATGCTAAGGAATTGACCTGTGATGGAGTTGGGATACAAACTCAGTCAACCTGACTTCACAGTGTACCCCTTGACCACTATGCTACCCTGCTTTCCACTACAGTCAGGAGAAGCAAGGATTTTCACTGTCTTCCTTGCTGCTGAAAAGAAGGAGTTTCCAGTAGATTGAAATCAATAAGGAAAGCATGGACCTTGCCTGGTAATTTTTGAGGGTGGTCAGTTGCAATCACTCCCCCTTCTTTTTTTTCCTCCTTTCCTCGTTGATCCAAAAAAGATTTGTTTTATGCAGATATATGAATCAATCACTTTAGGGCCCAATTTGTGAAAGTTGATATCCTGCCCGGATATCAGAGTAGTCCTCGGAATCTAACCGTTAGAGATGAACTATGGGTTCAGACATTACTGTCTTTCTAAAGTCCTCTTCGGCAATATCAATACACCCCCACCTCCAGGAGTGTTGCGTAAGGTATCGTGGATATTTTAGGGTCAGTGTTCTATAAAACTAAGTTTGGCTCACAGGAGAACCTAGGTGGTTGGTAATCAGAAGAGGAAAAGGATGCAGAAAGGGAAACAGTCTTTTTTTTCTTCACAGTTTTGTCTAGGGCTGCACCTAATTAGGAGAACCATGAATAGGGTGCATATGATCCCACAAGTCCAGGGAAATTAAATATTAATGCTAGAGATTATTTTTACTATTGAGATACTTCACATGTGGTAACAGAATTTTTCTTTTTGTTTATAAGTAAATGCTAATTTGTATGCTTTTCTAACTTCTGAACAGCTTAAGGAAAAAATTTCAAACAAAAGTGTCCCAAATTGGCTAAGTTTACATTCTAGTTTCCCATTCAGCTTTTTATTTTTTGAGGCTGACCTTCAAGTCCACTGCCAAAGGAACATCTCAGAGGCTTCCATTCTTTAGGAGACTACCTGAGTCATCTCAGTGAGTCTTGAGTTAGAATCTTCCCTTAAATTCAGACACAACACAAATTCTAAAAGTCATTATATTCATTTAAGTTATATTCATTGTCTGAATTTACAGTTAAGCCATTCAGTTACGTGACAAATACTTTTTGCTATGAATAACACAATACACATCATGAAAATGAACCTACTAGAATTCTAATAAAATCTATATTTTCATATAAGAGAAAGTACTAGAGACATATACTCCTTGCATTAAAAGTTGTGAATTCATTTTTAAATTTTTATTATCATCCAATATTAAGAGCTCTAATTATGATTTTATCAGTCTCTGCACAAAAGTAATTCATATAAAAGTATATTGAATTTTTCAGATAGATAAAAATATGTTCTTGAAAGTAAAGCTTATTTGGGCAGTTAGTCCTAGAACATTAAATTATTTAATGTAATGGTAATATTATTTAAAGTCAAGGCAACTTAACTAAAATAGGAATTTGGATAAAACATTTATTTCACTTAATGAAAATACAGTATGAGGAAGTTAATGGAAACATGAATAATCAATTGCATTAAATGTCAGTAGATCTGTCCCAAAAGGATTCCATAGCATTAACAGTTGATGGACATTTTCCTGAAGTTTGTGATTATTCATTGAAATTGATATGCTTGTGAAGTAAACAAGAAAATATACTATATTTTCCCCATAACTTTAGATCTTTTTCCATAGTGTTCATGAGAGTACATGACAAAATGTCTCAAGGTGAGGATAGTATTCTCCATCATGTTAATAATTACACTTGAGTTCTGGTGATTTAAGACAAGAATGGTAGAAACAAAATTTTGCATAATTTGAACATACTGATAGCAGCCACAAAAGCTCTTTCTAAAAGTTTTGCCCTAGGCGAGTTTTTAAAATCATCTTTTATAAAATCACTCAAATGTAGCATGCTTGCCTCCATTAAAAATAGCTTCAATATCCTAAGGCAATCCATATTTGGTAACTATAGTTACATATTTAAGATGCATTTTATATGTGACTAGATCTGAGATTAAGAGCCGTCAACTTCTTGTAACTCTGATATTTAAAAGAATAAAAAGAAGTTTAGGTCAGAGAATCTTTAAAATATCTTTCATCTTTTATCATCCTTAATTGTAAAACTTTATGCTAAATATGATTCCTCTGTCTACAGTTTAGAAGGCACAACACACTAAGATAAAACAGAACAATTTATAGATGATAGTGGTTCTCCAAGGATGATCAGTGTAAATCTAGCATCAGACATGGGGGAGGAAATTATTAAACACAAAAACTATTCAAGCCATGTATGGTGGCTCATACCTGTAATCCCAGCACTTTGCGTTGCCGAGGTGGGAGAATCACTTGAGGCTAGGAATTCGAGGTTACAGTGAGCCATGATCATGGCACTGCACTCCAGCCTAGGTGACAGTGACCCTGTCTCTAAAATAATAATAATAATAATAAACCATAAAGACTATTTGGCTCTTTCCCAACTTACTGAATTAGATATTCTACAGATGGGTTCTGGGGATCAGCATTTTAACACACCCTCCAAAATTTGAGAATCTGAAGTTGCTACTCTGAAATTGTGAGGAACAAGTTCTATTACCATGTAGCTCTTCTTATGGTTTCTTTCCGTGGGTGATGAAATGCTAAGTGTGCATAAACTCTTCTCTTTCTCCATCTTGCTCCATCAAACAATATAGATGAATCTTATCCATCTATACAGAAAAAGACTCTGATTCTATCTTGAGTGATCATCATAGCCTGGACAAGTTTGGAAATTTGGAGAAAGGGATAGGGAGAATACCTTCTGTGATGTGAAGGAATAGATACTTATATGGTAAATAACCATGAAGAATCTGCTGCTGAACAAACTAATTTGTACAGTCAGCCAGCACAGAAATATCAGCTATCCACATAGCAGCAGGCCACACCATTCACTTGTCTATTTATGCAACTGACAAAAGGAGAATCATTTAAATAAAAGTTATGAAAAATCCAGAGATAAGGAAATTCCTGTGTATATTTTTATTACAACACTTACTAGGGGTGTGTGTGTGTGTGTGTGTGTGTGTGTGTGTTGGTTGGTCTATTCCCAGTGACGTGAACTCCTTGCATCTTGAGTCCAGGGTCTGTCTTAATGATCTGAGTACCCATCTCAGCTAGCAGTATCAATTTTTATCCACTCACCCAAATTCTTAGGAATCTTCCTCACTCTTCTCTTTCTCTCACAGTTTACAACCCACCTCCCACTTCAGCAAGCTCTGTCAGCTCTACTTTCAAAATTCATACTGATTCTGACCAGTGTCAACACCTCCACTCCCATCACCCTATTTCAGCCATCATCGTCTTTCACCGGGATTAATGGAAAAGCCCCTTACTCCATCTCTGATACTAGTCTCAAATCGTGTAATCATTTCTTCACAAAGCAACCCACATCTCCTTGTTAAGCATGGACCAGATTCCTCTGCTCTCCCGCTCGGAATCTTCCTGTGGTTTCTCTCACACTCGGAATAAAATCCAGAGGTTTGCCTGAGGTCTACAAGGCCCCACAGGATCCATTTGCTTTCTCAACCTTATCTCCCCGTCGAAATACCACACTTGCTCCCCTTCCTTTTATTTCTGGCAATACCAAGGCTATTATCATCTGAGGCCAGTTGCCCTTGCTGTTCATTCCACCTGGAACACCAGAGCCTCATGCCTCATTCTTGCCTCCTTAAGGCCTTTTTTCAAATTTCACTTTCCAGAGAAACTTTCCTTACCACATCCTCAAAATAGCTTTCTTCCTCTCCCTGCCTCCAGGCAATCTCTAGTCCTTCTGGGACTTATTTTTCTTCTTTGTATTACCGGTACCTGAAATTATATCTGCATTTTGTACTGTTTATGCCCTCCACTAGAATAGAAGCCCCACAGGGTAGGAACTTGGTCCTATTTACCTCTGAAACTCCATGCCCAGAGCAATGCCAGCCATGCCATAGTAATCAACAAAACCTTATAGAATGTCTAATGCCCAGCGCTGATACATGACCAGAGCTTCATATATCTATGTTGAGGGGCTAAATGAATGAATATTAGAAGCTTTGTTTTTCTGGTTGCAAATATTCCCCTTGAGCAGAATGTACTTCGTACAGGTGGCCATTCTAGCCTAGTCCTGAATTCTATTTCCTTGACCATATTCTCCCATGGGAAGATTTATTTTCTCCTGTTTGAATGAAGGAAGTCAAGGAGCAGTCTAGTTCTTGTTAATTAAAAAAACATTTGGGATCTATTTCATCCTGTAATCAAATTAATTTGCCCAACAGAAGGATACAGGGTGACATTCAAGTTACCATGAAGCAAGTCAATATGAGCGATAAAACAACAGAGAGTTAATAATGGGCAATTCTCTACTTTTTTCTATCTTACTCTTCTCCAGTGAGGACCTAAATATTCTAAAACAATCCACCTGTTTTGGTATTCTCTTTGCTTTAATTTCAGATTCCTCATGAGATTACCAGGGGACACTGAATTAGGTTTTAGACACAAGCTGTCTTACTGTCATATTTCTAAACAGAAAGTCTTTCTTTATGGAACAAAAACAGTAGAACATGTTGCTGGAAAGCTAGCACTTTGGTCTCATGGAACAGTGTCTTTCTATTAGTACCTTAAAAAGTATCCTCAAAATATCATCTGCTTTCATAGGAAGAGAAGTATACCCTCTGATAATGTTATCCAAAATGTTTTGGAAACTGACATTAATGATGAATGCAAAATAAAATCATACAATTGCTTTATGTTACAGTTTCTTCCCCACCTTAGAATCAGTCTGTGGAGAATTTCAATTTGTAGACAACTGCTTCCCACATGTGAATTATAGTTAAATTATACCAGTGATGTCACTGATGTGGAATAAAAAGTGCTGTGAATTTTAGTGATCGCAATTTCACCACAGCTGTGAGCAATGTGTTCCATAAAGACTGGTATAATTCTCCCAGGAGTCATGTTAAAACCTCACTCTTGCAACTCGTAAGCAACTAATGCTTAAAATGTATGCAAAAGACATTTACCCACAAGGTCGGTATTTTATGTATTTCCTAGTTAACAAGTTTTAAAAAGTTCTTGTATTATTATATCCATTAAACATTAGGCTAAAGTCCAGCGTATGCTATGTAAATAAGCAAGTCTGCAAATTAAAGTAAGAGAGTGATCAAATACAATAAAGGTGATTTTCTGCTTTGAAATAAAAGCGTAAGCACACGATGCCTTTGAACTTTAAATATTGAAGAAAAATAGCCTGGGTCAAAGGTAGAACGAGATTTTTCTTAAAGAGCTTTAGGACTGCCTACTCTTATTTTGGTTGGATTAAAGCAAATCGTTTGCATTACTGTAACCTGGGTCAGAGCTGGCCTGCGGGGATGGCTGTGTGCCCAGCAGACCCGCTCCACCAGGGAGCTGCCATGGTGGCCCTATCCACAGGTGTCCCATGGAGCATAGTCCTCTCCATGGGGGGTCTCAATGAGTCACCATTGAATTTTCATTGAAGAGAGAAAGTTTCCCAAAAGAAAAACAACAACTGGCAACTAAAAATAAGCAACTGTATTTAGTGTGGAGAAAGTGAAATTATTTCTTTTTTTAAAAAATTTTATTATTTTTTAAAATTTTATTTTATTATTATTATACTTTAAGTTCTAGGGTACATGTGCACAATGTGCAGGTTTGTTACATATGTATACTTGTGCCATGTGGGTGTGCTGCACCCATCAACTCGTCAGAACCCATTAACTCATCATTTACATCAGGTATAACTCCCAATGCCCTCCCTCCCCCCTCCCCCTTCCCCATAATTGGCCCCGGTGTGTGATGTTTCCCTTCCTGAGTCCAAGTGATCTCATTGTTCAATTCCCACCTATGAGTGAGAACGAAATTATTTCTCATATCCAGAATCCTTTACCTTTTTGCCCAAATCTGATGTGGTATGACTCTTAACAGATTACAGTCTTTGTCTAAGACATCTGTCTGGGTCCTTCTTGTTCACATTTTGCAAAAGGAGTATTTATTCCAGTCATTGAAAAAATAGAGACTCTTGGGTTGAGATTGTGTGGGGGAAAAAAGGGTTATTTGGGACAACAGTTGATAAAAAGGTTATCATGAGTGAACATGGATAATGCCTTTGCTATGTGTCCCTACTATTATGAGCACTGGAAATGCAGAAATTATTTCTAAGTTATTTATCACCATACTCCCTGAACCTAGCTAAGGGTCTAGTGCCTAGAACATTGTACATGCTCAAGAGTTAGGGGGGTGTGTGTGTGTGTTTGTGTGTGTGTGTGTTGAAATGAGTAAAGGGAGAAGGGAAAAACTTAAAAGAGGGAAAATAACCGTGATACTGAGTATGAGGTCTAGATAGTGATAATATGGCCATTTTCAGAGGAACATGTAGATCCCCAAGCTTGAAGAACTAGGCTGTTGAACAAAGAACAAATCAGTATGGATGTTAAGAACTAAGATGGTGAACTCTGCCAGGACAGTGGGTGCCTTTCTAAAAAGTCTCAATAGTGTGGAAACAGGGCTTCCCGACAGCTTATGGAAACAAATCCTCAATGGACATATTTGCTCCTGTGGCAAGTCCCTCTCAGTAACACCTGACTCACTGGCCAGTGCTCTCTTTCCTTGCAACACTCCCTCCTCCTGCTCTTCCCACTCGAGTGTACATGAATCTTAAGAGCAAGTGGATCAGTCTCTAGGCCGGGAAGACATAGAAAGGTTTCCAAAGACACTTCATTTACAATCAGGAAGTCTCTCAGATGTCAAGCTATTTTGGCTTAATTAAGAAAAAAGATCCTTGACAGCTACAAGTGGAAAGTTCTTGGGATGGGACGGCCTTTAATAGCCCCAGACTTGGCAATGTTCTAAGAAGAAATCCTGCCAGTTCTTAATTTTAAAACTAAGGCTATATTTATGCAACACTTAAACAACTGGTTAATTCAGTGAAACTATTGCCCCAATTTAATTTGACGACATGTAAATGAACAGACCTTTGATTAAGTAATTCACCTTCCAACTACTTGTCAAGATCTTCCAAAAGTGGGCTGATTTCTATTGCACACAGTGGAGATTTATGATATCATTAAAGAGCTAAGGTTCAGTGACTTTAAACTATGCTTGAATTATAACTTAAAACAATGTCTTTCATTAATAATGGCAGGGATATGAAGATTTGCTTTCAAACTTAGTGCAACATTTCTGGCTTTTAAGTTTTAGTGACATATTTATCAAGGGCAACTAGGTGCTGAGTGCTCAAATGCACCTGTAATCATGCTTTTATCTTATGTTCAGAAAACTATAGCAGCCTTATTTTTTTTCTACATTTGGTGACACTAATCTCTTTCCTCCAATCTGTTTTATACTACTAAGGAAATCTCCTTAAATATTATTTCATAGTTTTCCTCCTCAGAAAACTTCAACATTATGTACGTATACATATCTCATTATACCCAATATAATTGAACCTATAAAAATAATAAAAATATGAATAGGTATACACCAGAGTGATGCATATGGAAGCGTTTTAAAGATTCTTGTTTATTATCTGTGTTTTATTTTCTGCAATGTGTATTGCCTATGTAAAATAAGTTCATTTCCTTTTTTTTTTTTTGAAGATTCAATAACTCAATTTTCTTGATTTTAAAAAAAGAAAAGGTGGAAAGCATATATGAGTGTAGAAATGATCAAAATATAATGGTAATCACTATTAATGTAAGTAGACTAAACTTTCTGGTTAAAAACAGATGTCATATTGGATTTAAAAACAAATAAAATACAAAAATCAAGTTGCATTGTGTTTACAGGATATATACTTAAAACTTCTGGATAAAGATTTAAAGCCAAAAGACAGACAAACTTTGTTTACCACTCATTGATAAACCAAAGAAAGTTAGTGTAGTCATTTTATTATCAGAAAAAGTAAACTTTAAGAGGCATTCCTAGAGATAAGGAATTCAACCACTGTTAAGACATAATAGTGCTATTCTTATATGCACCTAATAATATAGTCTCTGGGTGTAGCCAGAGATTTTATACTACATCTCTCAGTAACTGATAAATCAAGCAGAAAAAAATATCAACAATTCCATAGAAGATTTAAACAGTACAATTAACAAATTTGATCTGTGTAACATTCAGAGAACATCATACTCCACAATTGGGGTATAAATATTCTTTTCAAACACAGGAAAAACTTTATGAAAGTTGACTACATTCTAGGGCATAAAGATATATTCAACAAATATTAAGCCATTGATAACCATATAGCTCACATTTCTTAAATACCACCCAAGGAAGTAAAAAATCAATCTAGGCATACTTCTAGGAAGAAAAAGACAAATATCTGAAAACTTAAAACTACATTTTCAAATAACTGATAGGTTAAAAGAAAGAAATCATAATTGAAATGTTAAGTATTTAAAACTAAATAATAACAAAAATATGTTACAAAACCTGTGGGTTGAAAGTAAAGCAAATTTTGGAATGAATTTCACAGCCTTAAATATTTTAATTATACAACAATGCTCAGAGTTAATGAGCCAGACTGTTTATCCTAGAAAACCAAGGTTAATTTAATAGAAAATTAATTAATTTAATTTACTGCATTAATAGGTTAAAGGAGAAGTGCTTAATTATATTAATAAATACAGAAAGAACATTTGGTAAATTCAATATTTATTAATGATAAAAATATCTTAGCAGGCTAGGATAAAAGGGAATTTCCCAAATCTGAAAAAGGTCATATCCAGAAGTATATTATAAATGTCATACTTGGTATGAAATATAGGAAACATTCTCTTTATAATCCAGAACAAGACGAATATGCTCATTATCAGAATTTCTAACCAGCTTAAAAGAGTTTTGCAAATGTATTTGATGCCAAAATCTATATATAAAATTCAATTGTATATCCACATGCCTGTAACAATCAAGAAATGTAATTAAAATAAAACAAACCAAAAAAACTTTTTTCTAATAGCTCTTAAATCAACAATAAAAATAATAACCACCACGAACAACAAAAGAACTATTAAAATATACTGATGTCCTTTATTGAGAAAATTATAACATTTTGTTGTAAGATATTAAGTAATATTTAAATAAATAGAGACATATACAGGTTGAGCATCCCTAATTGAAAGTCCAAAATCTGAAGTGCTTCAGAATCCTAAACACTTTGAACACTGACATAATGCCACAGATGGAGAAATTTTACACCTGACGTCATGTGACAGATCGCCATCAAAATGTAGTCAAAACTTTGTTTCATGCACAAAATGATTCAAAATATTGTATAAAATTACTTCAGGCTAATTTTATACAATTATATATATGTGTGTATAAGGTATATATAAAATGTATATAAATTTTGTGTTTAGATTTGGTTTTCATCCCAAGATGTCTCATTATATATATTCAAGTATCTCAAAATTCAAAAAAATCCAAACGCTTCTGGTCCCAAACAGTCTGGATAAGAGATGCACAATCTATATACCATGTTCTCAGGCTGTATATTATAAAGAAGTGAATTCTCTCAACTTTGATCTAAAAATTCAATTTAATTTCATCCTGGTTTTTCATGGAATTGGACAAACTAACTCTACAGTTTGTGTCGATGAACAGAGATGATCCATGTGCCACTTGCCCAATCAGATATTGTGACAGTGTGGTGTTGTCATAGTGAAAACAAAATAGAACAGTAGGACCAAATAAAGAACCTAGACAGAGATCCTTTCCTATTTGGTATTTGGCTTTTGAAAGAATAGACATTGCCAATTAGTGGGAAAAGAAAAAAACGATGTAATTAACGATGCTGGAAAAAGTGATGACCCCTGAGGATGAAAAGTGAAATTGAAGCCTTATCTCATCTCACACTCAAAAATCAATCCCGGCCTGGCACAGTGGCGCACGCCTGTAATCCCAGCACTTTGGGAGGCCAAGGCGGGCTGAGACGAGTGGATCACTTGAGCTCAGGAGTTTGGGACCAGCCTGGGCAACATGGCGAAACCTTGACTCTCTCAAAAATACAAAAATGAGCCAGGCATGGTGGCGTGCACCTGTCGTCTCAGCTACCTGGGAGGCCGAGATGGAAGGATCACCTGAGCCCGGGAGGCAGAGGTTGCAGTGACCTGAGATAGCACCACTGCACTGCAGCCTGGGCAACAGAGCAAGACTGTCTCAAATTAATTTATTAATCATTTCTGTTCAGAAAAAAATACACTGTTTCAGGAAATACACACACACACACACAGAGAGAGAGAGAGAGAGAGAGAGAGAGAGAGTAAAAGATAAGCCAGGGACTGGGAGAGGATATTTCCAACACATGTCACTGAAAAATGTTTGCTAACTAGTATATACAAAGAACTCCTATGATTTAAAAGGGGAGAAAATCTAACAAAAGCTAATAGAGAAATTGGCAAAAGGCATGAATAAACATTTCACAGAAAAGGAAATCGGACAAGTCCATAAGCATATGAAAAGATGATAAACATCATTAGTAATGAAGTAAAATGTAATTTAAGGCTGGGCGCGGTGGCTCACGCCTGTAATCCCAGCACTTTGGGAGGCCGAGGCGGGCGGATCACGAGGTCAGGAGATCAAGACCATCCTGGCTAACACGGTGAAACCCCGTCTCTACTAAAAATACCAAAAACTAGCAGGGCGTGGTGGTGGCGCCTGTAGTCCCAGCTACTCAGGAGGCTGAGGCAGGAGAACGGCGTGAACCCGGGAGGCGGAGCTTGTAGTGAGCCGAGATCGCGCCACTGCACTCCAGCCTGGGCGACAGAGCGAGACTCCGTCTCAAAAAAAAAAAAAAATGTAATTTAATATATGTACATGTTAAATCACAATGAGGTATTTTATTATGCAACAAATTGGCAAAGATTTTCAAAGTCAGAAAATATCAAGTGTTTACAAGGATATAGGACAGAGGTTGGCTAACTTTCTGTAAAGGGTCAGATAGTAATTATTTTAGGATTTGCATAAATTTTCTCATAACTACTTGACTGTGCTGTTGTATTACAAAAGCAGCTGCACACAATATCTAACCAAATGAACATAATTTTCTTCCAATAAACCTTTATTGACAAAAACAGGCAGCAAACTTGATTGGGCTCATGAGCTGAGATTTGCTGATCTCTGATGTGGAGGAAAAGAGAAATCACATGGGAGTATAAATTGGTATAAATCTTGGAAATAATGTTTGAAAATAGTTTATGTACAATGTATCCTGGCATGTACTATACAGGATCTCCAGCATATGTACACCAAAGGAATGTACAAGAATGTTCATGGCAGTTTGCTTATAATAACAAAATAACAGAACAACTTGTTTTAGCCTATTCAGGGTGCTATAATAATATATCATAAATTGGGTAGCTTGTGTGCAACAGGAAATTTATTTCTCACAGTTCTGGAGGCTGGGAAGTCAAAGATCAAGGTGCCAGCAGATTCAGTGTCTGATAAAGGCCTGTTCACAGACAGCACCTTCTCACTGTGTCCTCACTTGGCAAAGGGTGGGAGTCTCTTTTGGATCTTCTTTATAAGGGCACTATCCCATTTATGAGGGCTCTTCCCATGTGACCTACTCCCCTCTCAAAGGCCTCACCTCCTTGTATCACTACATTGGTTATACACATTCAGATTATAGCATGATATGGTTAGGCTTTGTGTTCCCACCCAAATTTCATCTTGAATTATAATTCCCGTAATCCACACTTGTCAAGAGAGAGACCAGGTGGAGGTAATTAAATCATGGGAGACCATTTCCCCGTGCTGTTCTTGTGATAGTGAGTGAGTTCTCACGAGACCTGATGGTTTTATAAGGAGCTCTTCCCCCTTCACTCAGCACTTCTCCTTCCTGCTGCTGTGTGAAGAAGGTGCCTTGCTTCTCTCTAGCCTTCCGCCATGATTGTAAGTTTACTGAGGCCTCCTCATCCGTGCAGAACTGAAAGTCAGGTAAACTTCTTTCCTTTATAAATTACCCAGTCTCAGGTGTATGTCTTTATTGGCAGAGTGAGAATGGACTAATACATAGCATAACTCACATTATATAATCAATAACATAGATAAATGTATTTTGTAATGTTGATACAAAGAAATGCTATGCAATAGAGCTAGAAGCAGTAACCTGGATGCATCTGAAAAACATAGTATTAAAAAAAGGAGTGATCACCAAGGAATATGTACAGTATGAACCTATTTGAATAAAGTGCAGATAAACAGACAATACTAAAATACATATATATGTGTGTATATGTGTGTGTGTATGTGTATGTGTGTGTGTGTATGTGTACATATATATTTATATTACTTGAGTTGCATGCTATGTGACCACACTAAATTGGGAAGCAAGACAATAATTAATACAAACTTTAAGAATGTGTTCACCTATTGAGGGAAGGACAGACTGAGATCTGGGAAGGCCAAACAAGGGCTTCTAAAATACTGGGAATGTTCTCTTTCTCAGTCAAGTTAGTAGACCTTTAGTTGTTGGTTTCATTTTATTCCTTAAATGCCAAGTATATATTTTATATATTCTTGTGTATGTGATATTTCATAACAATATATCAATTCAGCTACAATCTGAAATCAAATTGGATTATGTTTCAGGAAGATCACTCTGGTAGTGGTATTTGGGACTAACCAGAAGAGGAAGAAAGTAGTGTCAGGAAGACTAGGTTAGGAGAATGTTATAGTATTTCCTGCATAAGGAGTGGTAGTTGTGTAATTTGAGAAAAGGGAGTGCATTTAGTAAAAGTTTTGAGGTAAGGATGTAAAGATATTATGTAGAGGTGATGGTAAGGCCCCCAGAGGAGCCTAAATGAAATGTTTACTTGAATGAACACAAAACAGAAGAAACAAAACAAAGTTTTGTTGTAGCAATTCCCAAGGAAAGTTGAAGAGAAATTATTTTGATATAAAATAATGAAAGAATGGGTCACATTAATATTATTTAATGAATAAAGACCAAATGCATGGTACCATGCAATTAGTAGCTACATAGAACATGAAAAGGTAGGGAGAAATGCTATCAACTTACCATGGTGGCTAAGCCCTAGGTTCAAATCCTAAGTGATCTTTGGCAATGATTTGAGAATTTCTAAGGCTCGGTTTCCAACCTGTAGAACAGATATAATATTTCAGATGGTTTTTTGTGAGACTTAGTGTTTTGAATGTGCTCACTATATTGCATAGCATACAATCAAAATATAAGTGACAACAAAAATACAATGATTTTACATAATTAGCAACAATTGTGCCATTAGAAGAATAACTGTTAGGTTTCTTTTTCTAATATCATTTTGGTTTGTTTCCAGATTTTTTACAAGTGGAACTGTCAGCCACCTGGCTTTTCTGCTTTGTTTTGCTGGTATTGCTCTCTTCCTCTGTCACTTTAGCGAAACATTGGCTAAAATGTTGAATTCGTTTTATCTCATGCCTTGATACATTTCCTTATCTTTCAATTACTTTTGAAAGGGTAAATTCACTTAGTAAGGCTGGTTATAATTTCACAGAAAATGTCTTTCACTCCTGTGACAGGGGCATATTTTTGGGAAAAATAAAAAATAAGTATACACCTTACTTCTAACCATCTGCAAGAGAAAAATGAGTAGAAACGGGGTGTACATGCACTTAAATTTTGCTACTCCAGCTTCCCTTTCCTGTAGGAAACTCAGTTATAGTTAAAAAAAAAAAAAAAAAAAAAAAAAGAATAGATGAAAAGAAGGAAATGGAAAGCTCTTGGGGGAAGGAAGAATGTCACTGTTTGGAGTGAATAACTTAAATCAGCTACTGATACAGCTTAAGTTGAAGTTGTCATTGCATTTCCTGTTTTATTTTTTATAGGGTACATTCAACCTTTAAGTTCAAAACTTACTTTTTTCCATTTAACAGTAAAAACTGTAAAGTCGTGTCTTAACTATATGAATGGGGATTACTTTAGAATTTTTAAAATAGGCGTTGCTTTGGGAGAAAAACACATATAGTCTTCAAAAACTTAAAATATTACCTTTAAATTATTAATTATATTTACGGAGATAATATTTCAGTCTTACTTGACTTTTGAATTAGATTGTTTAACACTTGGGGATATACACAGCTACTATAAGAAATTAACTTTAGAAATATTTTAAAAGAAAATTGGAAAAAGAAAGAAAACGAAAATTTGGCTTCTCTCTGAAAACCTAAATCTCTCAAGTCGTTTTCTCAAACTGATCCAGCAGGTAATATGTTGATTGCCATATTTGTAATATTTTGTTTTTTACTTTTATATTTAATATATATTTTTTAAGACAGGGTCTCATTCTGTCGCTGAGGTTAATGTATAGTGGTGAGGTCATAGCTCACTGAAGTGATCATCCCTCCTCAGCTTCCTCAGTTGCGTGTGACCACACCCGGCTAGTCATATTTTAATAGTAAGTTATAAATCACCAAACTAATATCTATATAGTGTTTAGTTATAGGTAGTTTTGCTATGTTTTATAAAAGAAGAAAAGTTAGGTTTTCCTAAAGATATAGCCAGTCTTTTTCTTTTTTGGGGGGTTGGTGGGGGTGAGCTAATCACTTCTATTTATAATTTGTTTTCCTTCACTTGCACTTCTTATGTAAGTTTTCAGATGTCAACCTAAGTAAATACTGAAAAAAAAGAAAAATCAAATACATACACATGGAAAATCAGAATCATTCTTATCAAGAAACTCATTCATTAGAAAAATTTGAAAATGGTTTCCTACCACTTCCTTCAAAACTAGGAGAAAATAAGTGGTGACCAAAACCTTAAGACTAAAAGCATGGATAAATTCAATTAGCAATTAAAATTTATTTTCAGCTTGGTAAAATCTAGTCAAAGTAAGTTATAGACTCTTAAACAAAGTAAATTATTTTAATACACATTTTGCATTTTGCCAGTTATGTAGACAGGAGCCAACCTCAATGTCATTTTGGTGGGATATGAATCAGGTAGTTACAGTGCTCACAG
Organism: Macaca thibetana thibetana; assembly: GCF_024542745.1. Lineage (NCBI taxonomy): Eukaryota > Metazoa > Chordata > Mammalia > Primates > Cercopithecidae > Macaca > Macaca thibetana. The sequence continues at coordinate 55,316,680 of NC_065588.1, forward strand.
CTCTTTCTGTTGTGACATGAGATGTTGTGAGCCATGTACTGAGTTGTAATCCCTGTTTACTCAGGCTATTTACTATCTCCCAATGATAAAGGATGCAGTAATACCCAAGATGGGCAGAAAAACCCAGGAGTGTGAGTGAATAAAACCAAACATGAGATGTAGGCCCAGACTTACTAACCCCACAGCAATAAAAGGATGATGACAGAGTCTAGACTTTACTCTCCAAGCCTGATAAATAATTATAATGGCCAGTACTTTTCAGTGTTTGCTATACCCTAGACCTGGAGTCTGCTACCCCTGGGCCATGGACAGGTATCAGCCTGAGGCCTGTTGCAGCCGGGCCACACAGCAGTAGGTGAGTGGCAGCTGATGGAGCATTACCACCTGAGTTCTACCTCCTGTCAGATCAACCTTGGCATTAGATTCTCATAGGAGTTTGAATCCTATTGGGAACTGCGCATGCGAGGGATCTAGGTTGCATGCCCCTTATGAAAATCTAACTAATGCCTGATGATCTGAGGTGGAACAGTTTTATCCCAAAACTACTTCCTCGCTTCCTGTCCTTGTAAAAATTGTCTTTCATCAAACCAGTCCCTGGTGCCAAAATGGTTGGGACCACTGCCCTAGACACTTGACTAAGAACTTCTGTTTTTTTGTTTTAGATGGAGTCTCGCTCTGTCACCCAGGCTGGAGTGCAGTGACGTCATGATCTCTGCTCACTGCAATCTCCACCTCCCAGGTTCAAGCAATTCTCCCGCCTCAGCCTCCCGAGTAGCTGGGATTACAGGCGCGCACCGCTACCACCTGGGGAATTTTTTTGTATTTTTAGTAGAGACGTAGTTTCACCATGTTGGCCAGGCTGGTCTCAAACTTCTGACCTTGTAATCCACCCTCCTCCGCCTCCCAAAGTGCTGGGATTACAAGCGTGAGTCACCACACCCAGCCAAGAACTTCATATAACTTATATCATGTCTTGTTCTTCTTGATAATATTATATAGTAATTACTCGTATTGTCATCATTCCATTGATGGGGAAACTGAGGCCAAGTGAAGCTAAATAAATTTGCTTAAAGTTACAAGCTAAGTAAATGAAAGAGCTAGCTTTTGAACTTAGAAGCAATACTTTATTTCTTTATTTTTCCATAAGTTATTGGGGTACAGGTGGTATTTGGTTACGTGAGTAAGTTCTTTAGTGGTGATTTGTGAGATTTTGGTGCACTCATCACCCAAGTAGTATACACTGCACCATATTTGTAGTCTCTTATCCCTTGCTCACCTCCCCATCTTCCCCCCACATCCCCAACATCCATTTTATCATTCTTATGCCTTTGTGTAACTCATAGCTTACCTCCCACATAGCAGTGAGAACATACGATGTACTGTTTTCATTCCTGGGTTACTTCACTTAGAATGATAGTCTCCAGTCTCATCCAGGTCACTGCAAATGTTGTTAATTCATTCCGTTTTATGGCTGACTAGTATTCCATCATATATGATATAACACACACACACACACACACATATATATATGTGTGTGTATATATCACAGTTTCTTTATCCTCTTGATCCTCTCGTTGATTGATGGGCTTTTGGGTTGGTTCCACGATTTTGCTATTGTAAATTGTACCACTATAAACATGCGCGTGCAAGTAGCTTTTTCAAATAATGACTCCTTTTCCTCTGGGTAGATACCCAGTAGTGGAATTGCTGAATCAAATGGTAGTTCCACTTTTAGTTCTTTAAGGAATCTTCACACTCTTTTCCATAGTGGCTGTACTAGTTTACATTCCCACCAGCAGTGTAGAAGTGTTCCGTGATCATCGCATCAATGCCAACATCTACTGTTTTTTGATTATGACCATTCTTGCAGGAGTAAGGTGGTATATTGTGGTTTTGATTTGCATTTCCCTGATCATTAGTGATGTTGCTCATTTTTTCATGTGTTTGTTGGCCATTTGTATATCTTCTTTTGAGAATTGTCTATTCTTGTCCTTAGCCCACTTTTTGATGGGATTGTTTTTTCTTACCGATTTGTGTGAGTTTGTTATAGATTCTGGATATTAGTCCTTTGTCAGATGTATAGATTGTGAAGATTTTCTCCTGCTCTGTGGGTCATCTGTTTACTCTGCTGACTGCTCCTTTTGCCATGTAAAAGCTCTTTAGTTTAATTAATTCCCAGCTATTCCTCTTCATTTTTATTGCATTTGCTTTTGGGTTTCGGTCATGAAATCCTTTCCTAAGCCAATGTTTAGAAGTATTTTTCCAATGTTATCTTTTAGAATTTTTATGGTTTCAGGGCTTGGAAGTCTTTAATCCATCCTGAGTTGATTTTTGTATAATGTGAGAGATGAGGATCCAGTTTCTTTTTCCTACATATGGGTAGCCAATTATCCCAGCACTATTTGTTGAAAAGGGTGTCCTTTATCCACTTTATGTTTTTGTTTGCTTTGTGGAAGATCAGTTGGCTGTAAGCATGTAGGTTTATTTCTGGGTTCTCTATTCTATTCCATTGTTCTATGTGCCTATTTTTATACAAATACCATGCTGTTTTGGTGACTGTGGCCTTATAGTGTAGTTTGAAATCAGGTAGTGTGATGCCTCCAGATTTGTTCTTTGTGCTTAGTCTTACTTTGGCTATGTGGGTTCTTTTTTGTTTCCATATTAATTTTAGAATTGCTTTTTCTAATTCTGTGAAGAATGATGGTGGTATTTTGATGGGGAATGCATTGCTTTTGGCAATATGGTCGTTTTCACAATATTGATTCTACCCATCCATGAGCGTGGGATGTGTTTCCATTTGTTTATGTTGTCTATGATTTCTTTCAGGAGTATTCTGCAATTTTCCTCGTAGAGGGTCTTTCAACTTCCTTGTTATGTATATTCCTAAGTATTTTATTTTATTTTATTTTTAATTTATTTTATTGTATTTTATTTTTGTAGCTATTGTAAAAGGCGGTGAGTTCTTGATTTGATTCTCTGCTTGGTCGCTGTTGGTGTGTAAAAGAGCTACTGATTTGTGTACATTGATCTTGGATTCGGAAACTTTGCTGAATTCTTTTATCAGTTGTAGGAGCTTTCTGGAGGAGTCCTTAGGGGGTTCAAGGTAAATGGTCATATTGTCAGCAAACAGTGACAGTTTGACTTCCTCTTTACCAATTTGGATGTCCTTTATTTCTTTCTCTTATCTGATTGCTACAGCTAGGACTCCTAGTAACATGTTGAATAGGAGTGGTGGGAGTGGGCATCCTTGTCTTATTCCAGTTCTCAAAGGGAATGCTTTAATCTTTTCCCCGTTCTTTATGTTGGCTATAGGTTTGTCATAGATGGCTTTTATTACATTAAGGTATGTCCCTTGTATGCCGATTTTGCTGAGAGTTTTAATCATAAAAGGATACTGGATTTTGTCGAACGCTTTTTCTGCATCTATTGAGATGATCATGTGATTTTTAAAAAAATTATGTTTATGTGGTGTATCACGTTTACTGAATTGCATATGTCAAACCATCCCTGCACCCTTGGTATGAAGCCCACTTGATCATGGTGTATTATCTTTTTGATATGTTATTGGACTCGGTTAGCTAGTATTTTGTTAAGGATTTTAGCATCAATGTTTATCAAGGATATCAGTCAGTAGTTTTTTTTTTAATTATTATACTTTAAGTTCTAGGGTATGTGTGCACAATGTACAGGTTTGTTACATATGTATACATGTGCCATGTTGGTGTGCTGCACCCATTAACTTGTCCTTTACATTAGGTATATCTCCTAATGCTATCCCTCCCCCTCCCCCCACCTCACAGCAGGCCCCGATGTGTGATGTTCCCCACCCTGAGTCCAAGTGTTCTCATTGTTCAATTCCCACCTATGAGTGAGAACATGCGGTGTTTGTTTTTCTGTCCTTGTGATAGTTTGCTCAGAATGATGGTTTCTAGCTTCATCCATGTCCCTAGAAAGGACATGAACTCATTCTTTTTTATGGCTGCATAGTATTCCACGGTGTATATGTGCCATATTTTCTTAATCCAGTCTATCATTGATGGACATTGGGTTGGTTCCAAGTCTTTGCTATTGTGAATAGTGCCACAGTAAATATACATGTGCATATCTCTTTATAGCAGCCTGATTCATAATCCTTTGGGTATATGCCCAGTAACGGGATGGCTGGATCACATGGCATTTCTAGTTCTAGATACTTGAGGAATTGCCACACTGTCTTCCACAATGATTGAAGTAGTTTACAGTCCCACCAACAGTGTAAAAGTGTTCCTATTTCTCCACATCCTCTCCAGCACCTGTTGTTTCCTGACTTTTTAATGATCACCATTCTGACTGGTGTGAGATGGTATCTCATTGTGGTTTTGATTTGCATTTCTCTGATGGCCAGTGATGATGAGCATTTTTTCATGTGTCTGTTGGCTGCATAAATGTCTTCTTTTGAGAAGTGTCTGTTCATATCCTTTGCCCACTTTTTGATAGGGTTGTTTGATTTTTTTTTTCTTGTAAATTTGTTTAAGTTCTTTGTAAATTTTGAATATTAGCCCTTTGTCAGATGGGTAGATTGCAAATATTTTCTCCCATTCTGTAGGTTGCCTATTCACTCTTATGGTAGTTTCTTTTGCTGTGCAAAAGCTCTTTAGTTTACTTGGATCCGATTTGTCAATTTTGACTTTTGTTGTCATTACTTTTGGTGTTTTAGTCATGAAGTACTTGCCCATGCCTATGTCCTGAATGGTATTGCCTAGGTTTTCTCCTAGGGTTTTTATGGTTTTAGGTCTAACATTTAAGTTTTTAATCCATCTTGAATTAATTTTTGTATAAGGTGTAAGGAAGGGATCCAGTTTCAACTTTCTACGTATGGCTAGCCGGTTTTCCCAGCACCATTTATTAAATAGGGAATCCTTTCCCCATTTCTTGTTTTCGTCAGGTTTGTCAAAGATCAGATGGTTGTAGATGTGTGGTATTATTTCCAAGGGCTCCATTCTGTTCCATTGGTCTATGTCTCTGTTTTGGTACCAGTACCATGCTGTTTTGGTTACTGTACCTTTGTAGTATAGTTTGAAGTCAGGTAGCATGATGCCTCCAGCTTTGTTCTTTTTGCTTAGGATTGTCTTGGCAATGGGGGCTCTTTTTTGGTTCCATATGAACTTGAAAGTAGTTTTTTTTTTTTTTTTTTTTTTTTTTGGTTATGTCCTTTCCTGGTTTTGGTTTTTGGGTGATACTGGCTTCATAAAATGAATCACGGAGGGTTCTTTCTTTCTCTATCTTATGAAATAGTGTCAAAAGGGTTGTTACCAATTCTTCTGTGAGTGTCTAGTAGAATTCTGCTGTGAATCCATCTGGTCCTGGACCTTTTTTTGTTGGTAATTTTTTAATTGCCATTTTAATCTCGTTGCTTGTTATTGTTTTGTTCAGGGTACTAATTATTCCTGATTTAAGGTAGGAGGATTGTATTTTTCCAGGAATTTATCCATCTCTTCTAGGTTTTCTAGTTTATGTACATAAAGTTGTTCATAGTAGCCTTGAATGATCTTTTGTATTTCAGTAGTGTCAGTTGTCATATCTCCTGTTTCACTTCTTAGTACGGTTATTTGGATTTTCTCTCTTCTTTTCTTGGCTAATCTTGCTAATGATCTATCAATTTTATTTATCTTTTCAAAGAACTAGTTTTTTTTTTTTTCTGAGACAGAGTCTCGCTTTTGTTGCCCAGACTGGAGTGCAATGGCGCGATCTCGGCTCACCGCAACTTCCACCTCCCAGGTTCAAGTGATTTTCCTGCCTCAGCCTCCCAAGTAGCTGGAATTACAGGCATGTGCCATGACACCTGGCTAATTTTGTATTTTTAGTAGAGATGGAGTTTCTCCCTCTTGGTCAGCCTGGGCTTGAACTCCCGACCTCAAGTGATCCATCCACCTCGGCCTCCCAAAGTGCTAGGATTACAGGCGTGAGCCACCACACCTAGCAGAACCAGCTCTTTGTTTCCTTTATCTTCTGTATTTTGTTGTTGTTGTTGTTGTTTCATTTTCATTTAGTTCTGCTCTGATCTTGGTAATTTCTTTGCTTCTGCTGGATTTAGGTTTGGTTTGTTCTTGTTTCTCTAGTTCCTTAAGGTGTGACCTTAGAGTGTCAGTTTGTGCTCTTTCAGTCTTTTTGATGTAGGCACTTAGGGCTATGAACTCTTAACTTAGCACCACCTTTGCTGTATCCCAGAGGTTTTGATAGGTTGTATAATTATTGTCATTCAGCTCATATATATCTGTATCCATATATAGATATGTATAATTTATTTATTTTTTTGGGACAGAGTCTTCCTCTGTTACCCCGGCTCGAGTACAGTGGCACGATCTCAGCTCACTGCAACCTCCATCTCATGGGCATCCCAAGTAGCTGGAATTACAGGTATGTGCCACCACATACAGCTAATTTTTGTATTTTTAGTAGAGACAGGCAGGGTTTCACCATGTTGGCCAGGCTGGTCTCGAACTCCTGACCTCAGGTGATCCGCCCACCTTGGTCTTCCAAAGTGCTGGGATTACAGGTGTGAGCCACCAAGCCCAGCCCAAGGAATTTTTTAATTTCCATCTTGATTTCGTTTTTGACCTAATGCTCATTCAGGAGTAGGTTATTTAATTTCCATGTATTTGCGTCGTTCTGAAGGTTCCTTTTGGAGTTGATTTTCAGTTTTATTCCAGTGTGGTCTGAGAGAGTACTTGATATAATTTCAGTGTTCTTAAATTTATTGAGGCTTGTTTTATGGCCTATCATATGGTCTATCTTGAAGAAATTTCCGTGTGGTGTTGAATAGAATGTATATTCTGTGGTTGTTAGATGAAATGTTCTGTATACATCTGTTAAGTCTGTTTGTTCCAAGGTATAGTTTAAATCCATTGTTTCTTTGTTGGTTTTCTGTCTTGATGACCTATCTAGTAAGGTCAGTGGAGTATTGAAGTCCTGCACTATTATTGTGTTGCTGTCTATCCCATTGCTTAGATCTATTAGTAATTGTTTTATAAACTTGGGAGCTCCAATGTTAGGTGCATATATGTTTAGGATTGTGATATTTTCCTGTTGTACAAGGTCTTTTACCATTATATAATGTTCTTCTTCATCTCTTCTAACTACTGTTGCTTTAAAATTTGTTTTGTCTTATATAAGAATAGATACTCCTGCTCATTTTTGGTGTCTATTCGTATGAAATGCCTTTTTCCCCACCTTTACTTTAAGGTCATGTGGGTCCTTATATGTTAGCTGAGTCTCCTGAAGGCAGCAAATAGTTGGTTGGTGATTTCTTATCCATTCTGCCATTCCCTATTTTTTAAGTGGAGCATTTAGTGTGAGGTGCCATTGCATTCATCGTGTTCCTTGTTGCCTGTGTACTTTCATCTTTTTGTTTTTGCTTTTTATCTTGTATTTTTGTTTTATAGGTCCTGTGTGATTCATGCTTAAAGAGATTCTGTTTTAATGTGTTTTCAGTGTTTGTTTCAAGATTTAGCGCTCCTTTTAGCCATTCTTGTAGTGATGGCTTGGTAATGGCGAATTCTCTCAGTGTTCGTTTGTCTGAAAATGACTGTTTCTTTCCTTCATATATGATGCTTAGTTTCACTGCATACAAAATTCTTGGCTGATAATTGTTTTGTTGGAAGGGGCTGAAGATAGGGTCCCAATCCCATCTAGATTGTAGGGGTTTCTGCTGAGAAATCTGATGTTAATCTGATAAATTTATCAGCTGTTAATCTTATAGGCTACCTGGTGCTTCTGTCTCATAGCTCTTAAGATTCTTTCCTTTGTCTTAACTTTGGATAACCTGAAGGCAATATGTCTAAGCGAAGATCTTTTTGCGATGAGTTTTCCAGTTGTTTTTTGTGCTTCTGGTATTTGGATGTCTAGGTCTCTAGCAAAGCTGGGAAAGTTTTCCTTGATTATTCCCCTGAATATATTTTCCAAGCTTTTAGTATTCTCTTCTTCCTCAGGAACACTGATTATTATTGGGTTTGGTCTTTTAACATAACCCCAGACTTCTTGGAGGCTTTGTTCATATTTTCTTATTATTTTTTGTTTGTCTTTGTTGGATTGGGTTAATTTGAAGGCCTTGTCTTCGAACTCTGAATTTCTTTCTTCTACTTGTTCAATTCTATCACTGAGACTTTCCAGAGCTTTTTGCATTTTTAAAAGTATGTCCAAAGTTTTCTGAATTTTTGGTTGTTTTTTCTTAAGCTGTCTATTTCTTTGAATATTTCTCCCTTCACTTCTTGCATCATTTTTTGGATTTCCTTACATTGGGCTTTGCCTTTCTCTGGTCCCTCCCTGATTCACTTAATAACTAACATCCTGAATTCTTTTTCAGGTAAATCAGGGATTTCCTCTTGGTTTAGATTCATTGCTGGTAAACTAGTGTGATTTTTGTGGGGTGTTGAAGAGCCTTGTTTTGTCATATTACCAGGGGAGGTTTTCTGGTTCCTTCTCATTTGGATAGGCTCTGTCAGAGGGAAGGTCTAGGGTTAAAGGATGTTGTTGGCAGATGCTTTTGTCCCATGGGGTATTCCCTTGATGTAGTACTCTTCCCCTTTTCCTATAGATGTGGCTTCCTGTGAGCCACACTGCAGTGATTGTTGTCTCTCTTGCGGGTGTAGCCACCCAGCGAGTCTACCCAGCTCTGGGCTTGTACTGTGGGTTGTCTGCACAGAGTCCTGTGATGAGAACTGTTTATTGGTCTCTCAGCCGTGGATACTGGTGCCTCTTCCAATGCAGGTGCTGGGGGTTGAGGGGTGCAATGGACTTGGTGAGGGCACTTCACTTTTGTGTTTTAATGCTGTATTTTTGTGCTGGTCCGTCTCCTGCCTGGAGTGGCACTTTCCAGAAGGCATCAGCTGTAGTAGTGTGGAGAGGGACCAGCAGTGAGTGGGACCCTAGAACTCCCAAGATTCTATGCCCTTTGTCTTCGGCTACCAGGGTGGATAGGGAAGGACCATTAGGTGGGGGAGGGGCTAGGCATGTCTGAGCTCAGACTCTCCTTGGGCAAGTCTTGCTGCAGCTGCTGTGGGGGATGGGGGTGAGATTCCCAGGTCACCAGGATTGTGTACCTAGGATGATTATGGCTGCCTCTGCTGAGTCATGCAGGTTGTCAGGGAAGTCAGGGAAAGCCAGCAGTCACAGGCCTCACCCAGCTCCTATGCAAACGAAAGGGCTGGTCTCACTCCCACTGTGCCCCGGGCTAGAAGGGTTTCAAAACTTGCCACAGGCTATCTGCCTCCCAACTGTGAAAGAAAAGGGCTTGGTTCTTCCCCCACCTGTGGAGTCTGCATGCCAGCTTTCTGCCCTCCCCATAGTTCTGGCCAGGAGGTTTCTCACCCAGTTCAAATTATTACAAAGTTCAGCTAGAGATTTTCTTCTCCCTGTGGAGTTTTACCCCCTGCTCCTCTGGTCACCCTCCCGATGGATCCCTGTGGTGCCAGGCAGGAACGGCCTGCTAGGGGATGCAACGAGCTCCCAGGAAATTTCTGCTGCTTCCTCTACCCCTGTATTTCCCTAAGCTTAGAGCCAATGCTTTAAACCTTTTACTGTTGTTCTGGAGTGAAGGACAATTTTAACTGACTCCTAGTGTAGGAGATTCTATGGAGAGACCAGAATTAGGTGTTCATGTGTGTTAGTTAATATACTAACATTCTTATTCAGTTTGATTTGAGGATCTAGTAGCAATACATATGCCCTGTGGGTGACCAATGGTATTATGAAAATTCTGATGAGAAATATTGCTTGTTATAATTTAGATAAGTAATTGAAAAACATTTTTAAAAAGTTACGTCTGTAAATTAGACATTTTGCTTTGATTAGCTGTCATATCTCCAATTGTGTATGGAGTTTCAGCAAGAATATCAGAATAAAGGTATCCCAAAATAATTCATTATAGGAAAGCTATAATATACGTGTGGATCATGCACTAGGTTAATTATTGCAGCCATTTAAAATGACATAAGGTTTATGTAGCATCATGAAGAAAAATAATGAAAACATTGGAATATGCAGAGAATACATTGCATATATACTATAGTTATGACTATATTCGGAAAGGTGCTTTAAAATATTTAGAAAGAAATACAGCAAAATGCTAACAAATTGTTGGATCATGTGGGTGGGATTTTTTTTTCTTTCTTTAATTATGAGTTTTAAATAATGTAGTTGAATTACTTTCATAATAGAAAAGAATGAATAGAACACCAAAACAGAAAAGCAAGAATGTATTTGAAAGAGGCATTTCAGGCTCGTAATCAACAGTTTCTTGGCCTGTGTGTGTGGCTGATGATCAAGGAGGAGGAGCTGAAGATGATTCCATGTTTTTCTGAAAAGTTAAATGGATTCTCCAAGATGGGAGGTGCAGGTTTTCAACGAAGGTAACTGAGTTCAGTTTAGACATTGTTGAGTATTGCAATTAACCCAAATAGTGAATATAGGAGGTAGGGGAAGGGATTTTTGATGAAGATAATCTGTTAAGTTTTTGCTGTCAGCTTTGTTACATGCTGAACATCCACCAGACAACTGGTAATTTTATACTGATGTTTGGAACAGAAGTAAGTAGTGATTATCAGTAGGAGAGCTACCTGCTGATACATAATGACTAGAACTCTGAGTGTTTGTAAGATCACCCAGGAAAAGATCTCAGGGAGGAAAGCAGAGCCAGGGAAAAATCCTTGTGACACTCAGGTGGGAAGAATGGACTTGAGTGGGTGAGATGGGGATGCAGAGTCCACTTTAGAGGCTAGTGCTTCATTTCTTCTGTGAGTTTTTGAGGATATTGGGAATGGAGTTAGACACTGAAAGTAAAAGCTACTTAGGCCTATAGCTGAGTTTGAGAGGTGATGAAGAAAGGAAATGTGGGTGACTCTCAGGTAAGTACTATTTGAGGGTATGAATGGTAATGTCACCAAACTGATCAATGGAATAAAGAGGGCAAGCAGGTTTAGGAAAAAATCGTGGATTTAATTTCTGAGTCTTAAGAGAGTTTATGGTACATCCAGGAAGAAATAGTCAGCAGGTAGATCTGAGGGGAGCTTATGAAAGAGGTCAGGGACAGCAATAAAGACTAATGTGGAGATGATGGTAAAACCATGGCACTGGATTGACATCCCAGAAAGAGTAGGTCAAACAGTATTAAATAAGGTGTAGAGCCCCTTAGACTGGGGAAGAGATGCAGGTTATGGTTTTATAGTGTAGAAAAGGAGCCAGGGAAGAAAGAGTGGTTGAAGAGACCTCTGTGGGAGACAACGGATCAAGTAGGCCCTAAAGAAGGTGGAAAGGGAGTGGCGATACCTGTTGCTCTAAGGAGACCACCCTGAAACACCTTGTAAACACATATTCAACCAAGAGTTACCTTCCTCTCTCTCTATACATGCAAACTTAAATCTGTATTATAACTAGTCTGGGACTGTTCCAGAAAAATAATTAACAATCTTTAAATAAATATGTTCCTGCTGTTCTTCACCCTTGAGCTAGCTATTAGAGTTACCCAAGTAAGGAGCAGCTCCATTATGAATCAGCTCCTGAAATTCGGATTGTCTGCCCTTTGATTTTGAAATCAAAGCCTATTTCTCCTCAATTCCTTGACAGTGGAGACTGTTCTACTTTCATCAATAGGCGCCCGAAGCGAATATTCCTTGGAACTTATCTGTTAAGTCAGATCACCCCAAAATATCCTCCAAATTTGGCAAAAATCCACCTAGCATTTTTCTTACTTTATAAGGCAGTCATAGAGAAAAAGTCAATTTCATTTACATATACATTAAGCATATAGTACATATTTGGCATATATTGCCCCAAACCTTCATATTTAGAGTAAAGAAAAAACAAAGGGCTTAAGGGGTGACTAAGTTGTCTAGGGTCATAGAGCTGGACAACAGCACAGCAGGAACTAGAAATGAGGCTCGCTTACCTGAGTACCTTATATCGTATGGCATGTGATTGCCAATTTATATCAAATATGAGAATGCTTTTTCTTTCTTTCACTTCTTTTTCTTTAAATGTATATACTGTGTTTGTTGTACTTGGATTCAAACAATAGGTTCATCTTCTTATTACTGTGGATGATCTGTTTGAAAGTTTTGCTACCTTCAGGTGTGAAAGGATCTGGCTGCCAAATAAATGAAATACTGTTTCCACTTGCCTCAACTGTGATCTTATAAAGCAGCTATAATTGGTTTATTCCCTTTGTGAAGAGAATGAGTTTGAAGGACTTCTTCAGCTGTAACATTTGCACGGTCGCATATAGCACGTCTGGAGTGATGTATAACTAATAAAAAATAAAAATAAAATGAAACAAACCTATCTCAGAACTGGTATATTATTGATTTCAGAAGTTGGTTGGTTCTAGTTTTATAGATTTAAATATAAAACATATGAAAAGATTCTTTTGAAATTGAGCCTTTAAGGTTTTCTTAGAAGAGGAGATTTTGTATGTGTCAATTGAATTAAACATGACGTGAGATTCCCAGGGTGGAAATTTGAGCTCTTCAGAGAGTGTTAGGTGGTTGGACTGAAGGGACAAATAACGCAGAGACTTGGAAAGCTTATAGGTCTTATGAAATCTTATTTACCCTCTTGAGGGTGGCAGCTTGTAAATCAAATTAAGATGCGTCACTGTTGGTAACTAAATTCCATGATAATTTTTCAATTATTTTCTGTGGGCATAATCCTATATATTTAGTTTGGGTTGATTCCACTTCATTTTGGAACTGGAAGTTCTTTTGTATATCATGGACCTTTTTTGTTTCATTTGAATGATATATATTTTTTGATGACAGAGTACAACTAAACAAAACAAATACCCATTGCCGACTCTGTTATATTTAAGGGTATTTCTTCAAAAACAAGACATAAATAAAGTGTATCAACAAACAGGAATGGGTTGGTCTGACTTTAACAATTATGTGGGCAGGAGTAGGCTTAAATTATAGCTCAGCAGTTGGGGAAACCCTTCTTATTCTAAGAAACTGAAGTCAGTGACTTGGAAATAACATCAGTGTGTTAAGAGTTCAGTGTGTGACGTGTTACTTATTTGTTGTGGACATCACTATAGTGCATACACTTTGGCATTTTGAGGATTGAAAATTGTCATAGTGATTGTTTTTCATGTTTATATCAGGTGAGTTTCTTTTTCATTGATTTTAAAAGCCTACTGTGCATCTTGTTCTAAATTTATAAAAAACAGAAAAAACTTAAACAGAAACACTGCCATATTAAACTTACCATGTAGAGGTAACTAATGTAAACATTTGGGTCTTCTTCCCTCCTGGATTTTAAATATATTAATAATAAGAGTAATACAAATAATAATAAAAACAAAACAATAACATAATTATAATACCAGCTAACATTTATTGAGAACTATGAACCAGACACTTCTCTATGTAATTTATATACATTTCTTCGTTTGATTCTAACAAAAATATTATGGGGTAGATAATATTACCATTCCAATATTCCAGGGGACTAAGACACAGAGAAGTTAAATAACTTGGCCACAGGCACACAAAGTACAGTGGGGAGTGTCTGAATGTAAATTCTAGCAGTCTGAACTGTTACCTTCTGCTGCCACAAATATATGCTCATTTATATTTGATTTAAATTATATGTTAGGAGCAATGTAATATTCTGCCTTTTTAAAAAAGTTATTTTCATAAAGATTTCTCCTGTTAGTAATTCTTCATAAATGTAAAGTCATCTAATTTTTCATTATATGGCTGTACCCTATTATATGTAATTTTTCCCTTAAAGTCAGGCATTTAAATTGTTTACAGGTATTTAATATAAATAATACTATGATGAACTATTTTTATATAAAGCATAGCTTATCTGATAATTTTCTTAGGCTAGATGTCTAGAAGTAGAATTATTGCCTGCTATGAAGACATTTTAATGTCACACTTTTCTAAATTATGATGACTACAAGGCCATTGGGAAAAAAATACCACATCTACACATAAACTTTAAATCTTCTTTAAAAGTTAATTAATGGGACTACTTACATTTTAGAAGCTTTTATGATGTGATGAGAGAAGGCAGCAGGCTAAGCAATAGGGAAACCATTCTCTAAGTCAAGCCTGACCTTTGCTCATTAATAGGCCACTGCCTTATCTTTTCATGAAACTCCTGGAGCTAATCCATACACAGAGTACCCATTGGTTTTGAATATGCTGTGTTCTCAGGGCAGCTTTTTAGGGGAACACAGCAAGAAGAGAAATTAGGCCAAAGATTGCAGAGCATGTGCAGATGCTTAAAAGGCACAGCACAAAATGTTGTTTTTAATCACAATTCTTACAGATTGCTTTGTAACAAAAATAAAAGAGCATAAAATAAAATTCTGTCCCAAAGGAGTAGTTAGCATGAATATAGGAATTCCAAGGTGCGTTATGAAATAAAGACAGAATGAGGCCTTGGCAAACATCTTTGTTCTTGAAGCAGAAGCTAGTACCAGTGATCTGAGTGTAACTAAAGTCCTGCTGATGGTAGTAGAACTCAGTTCCCCAAAATATTTTGCTTCTGTTAGTAACCCATCTGCTTTTCTCTATTTTCTTGTTGAGTTCTTCACTTCTATCTTTCATCCTGGCCTTATCAATCCCACCCCCCAAAAACCATTTATTTGGCTTTACCTTAGTTTACATATGTATATATATATGCACACACACACATGCATGTATGTGTGCATGCATATACATGTAAATTAAAAATATGTACGGTCTTTATTAGCCAATAGTCCTGGCCCTTAAGTGAAAATGTAAATCATTATGCAATGTCCCCTCTTTATTCTTTGTTTTACTTAGTGTTTTCATGCTGTCCCATTCCAGGCAGATTTTTCCACCTGGGACCAAATCTGTCATGGCTATTTTCTGAAAAATGATGGCTAACTAATCGAGTGAGCAAACTCATGCTAAATGAAAGGGCACGTTCCTGGCTCTAGTAAACTGAAAAATGAAAGCAAGAGGCTTAAATACAAAGTGATTACAATGAGAATACATAAATATCTAATAGCATTTAGGATTGTCTAGGAGATTAAGTTTCTGCAGTTATACCTTTCCTTAAATAACATACAAATGCCCCTTTCTCAATGCTTCCTCAGGGAAGGTAAAACTATGTATAATGTTACCTATTATATAGGATCTATTGGTTCTTTATTCAGAGGCTTAGGTTTAAATTCTTGACTTTCAAGCAACACTATAGAAAAAACTCCCCCTTGGTGAGTCTCTAAATACCAAACAACAGTGGCTCCCAAATTTGGCTGCACATCTGAGTCCCCTGGAGAGATTTATAAAAATGCAATGAGGCCTGGGAATTTATATTTTTCAAAAACTCCCCAATTGATTTTGCTGCTTAGCCAGGTTTGGGGACTGCTGTTAAAGTGGCTGCTTGGACATTAGCTAAGTCATTTTCTGTGCCTTCAGTGGATGTTCAGTAGGTGGCTAACAGTTATTGAGCACGTACATTGTACCAATCACCATGACATTTTACAGCTAAGGAAATTTGTTTAGGTTTGTGAGTGGCAGAAACTGCGTTGAAGTGTCCAACCCTCATTTTTATGCTGCTTCTCAACAAAACGTTGATGATTTAGTTACCAAAAAGGTAAGGGACAGGCTGAAGTTAAAAACTCATTAACTCTCACATCTTAGTCAATCAGTTTCTTCATCATAAAATGGAAGTAGTATCTTTGTAAGATTTTTTTTTTTTTTTTTTTTTTTTTTTGAGACAGAGTCTTACTGTATTGCTCAGGCGTGCAGTGGCGTGATCTCGGATCACTGCAACCTCCACCTCCCAGGTTCAAGTGATTCTCCTGCCTCAGCCTCCCTAGTAGATGAGACTACAGGTGCATGCCACAATGCCTGGCTAATTTTTGTATGTTTAGTAGAGATGGGGTTTCGCCATGTTAGCCAGGCTGGTCTCGAATTCCTAGCCTTATGTGATCCACCCGCCTTGGCCTCCCAAAGTGCAGGGATTACTGGCGTGAGCCACCACACCTAGCCAAGATACTTTTTACTTTATTTTGAAATAACTTTATACTTAGAGAAGAGTTCCAAAGCTAGTACAGAGAGTTTCTATATACCCTTCACCCAGCTTCCTCTAATGTTAATTTCTCATATAATTTATATCTAATATAAACATTTTACATAACCATAGTATATTTATCAAAATAAGAAATTAACATTTGGACTTCCCCAGTTTTTATACTATCTAAGTTCATTCAGATTGCTATAAAAAATACCTTACATCTGTTAATTTATAGATAACAGAAACTTATTACTCACAGTTCTGAAGACTGGGTAGTCCAAGATCAATCCAAGATCAAAACACTGTCAGCTATTTTGTAAAGCGTCCTTCATTTTGGGTTTGTCTGATATATTCTCATTATTACATTGATGTTATGAATTTTGAGATATACCCCAGAAGTGATATGTTTGTGTTGCATCGTATCGGTGCCTTTGTAAGATTTTTGACAAAAAAAATACATGTATTCTCTCATTAGAGGTATTTAAGTAACACGTAGATGACTATTTGCAATGCTGAATGAATCTCTGTGCTGTGTGGGGCTGGATCTTCAAGACCCCTTTCAACTCTAAAAGTCTAAAACTAATAATTGAACACTGCAAATAAAAAGTCACATATGAAAGATGAATATGAAATTTGAGTAGAGCTCAAAGACTAGAGAATTAATTTTCCAAAGAGTGATTCCTACTTTAAAGAGTATTGGGGTTTTCCTACCTGGGGACTGAATTCAGAATGTGTTCTCTCCTTTGTACTGAGGGCTTTTCCCAGTGTGGAGCCCTGAAGTGGTGTCTGTAAATGAATGTTTGCTACGGATAATTGAAGCCACTAGGTTGCTCTTGTGGCTTTCCTCTGTGTTACTAAAGATTAAATTGATGTGTAGTTGAGTGGAAAGCCATCTAATTTGAAAGATAGCAATGACCTGACTCTAACTATGGCTGTAGTTTGGATATGTTAAGTAACCTTTTTGTATTAATTTTTCCAGCTGTGAAGCATAATTTCTACTGAAATATATTGACTTCTACAAGTATTGGACTGAAAACATATCTCCAGAAATATAACACCCACCCCTGGTAAAATCTGATGTAACATGGTTAACCTAGAAGAGTTAATGCTGTATGTCAACATGTGCATTGTAAAGGTGCTACATTATATAATTTTAAAAATGAAAACACTAAACAAAAGAGTTTATTTGAAATCTACTGAAGTCCCTCTGGTGAAAAGGAGGCACGATTTTAACACTATAAATGCTATGTTAGCATGTCAGCTATATATCTTGGAAAGACCACAGTGCTATGGAAAATGGTCTCAGAAATTAGAATGCTTGATTTAGCCAAAAGTCTTCAGCCACCTGCCAGATGTATGACCCCTAACAAATCATCTAATTGCACTGCTTGTCTTCTTCATCTGTTGCATTAGACAATCAGACATGATTTCTAAGATTCCACCTCCTAAAATCTGTAATTCTTTGATTTTTTTCAACATCTCAGCTGACATGTCCATAAAGTCATTGATTCTGTATTGCTAATACTGTTCATAAATACATATTTATGATATTCCTTTGACCATTCAGAAAATGCTTGGCTACCCTTTTTTTCCAGCCTGAAAAAGCAACTTAAAAAATAGTTAATCATTTGTTTGAAAAAATTGATACTTTTTTTGTTATATATAAAATGACCTCTTCAATCTCAACAGAGAATATGGGATCTGGTCATATTTGAAATAGAAAATGATGTCATAAGTAAATACATGTAAAATTTAGTGATTAAACTATCTGCCCTAGATGTTCCAAGTTATTTTATTGGCATAAAAACTGTAAAGTGTTTGGAAAACAGTTTCATTGTGACAGGTATAATCAACACATTTTCTATAGTTGCAGACCTGTTCATAAACAATGTTAAAAGAAAAATAAAGTGACATAATGTCTGGGAAAGAATTCCTTAATAGAAACAGACCCAAGTCCATGGTTTGTGGTTTTGCAAGTATACAATTCCTTCCGGGAGGCCTTTTTGACAGATTTATATCTATCCTAAAAGGAGATCTATATTTAACTGTACAAAGGTGGTATCTCTTCTGTGTGGTCTGGTCCCTTCCGTTATCCTTGCTGATCTAAGAGAAAGAAGCATATTACCCTACCAAACTCCAAACTACACTTTATGGGTTTTTTTTTTTGAGACGGAGTCTGGCTCTGTTGCCCAGGCTGGAGTGCAGTGGCCAGATCTCAGCTCACTGCAAGCTCCGCCTCCTGGGTTCACGCCATTCTCCTGCCTCAGCCTCCCGAGTAGCTGGGACTACAGGTGCCCGCCACCTCGCCCAGCTAGGTTTTTGTATTTTTTTAGTAGAGACGGGGTTTCACCGTGTTAGCCAGGATGGTCTCGATCTCCTGACCTCGTGATCCACCCGTCTCGGCCTCCCAAAGTGCTGGGATTACAGGCTTGAGCCACCGCGCCCGGCCCAAACTACACTTTATGAACATCCACTTCCTTCTGTAACCTTTGCCAGCTCTAGCTAACCCTTAAAGGTTCAGGACAAAATACCTTTTGAGGGTCTTTAATGACACCTTCAGTCAATCTCATCACGCTGAAAGGCAAATGGAGCTTTGTGATAGGCCAGATGTGTCACGAATAAGCAAACATACCAATTCATGTTGAATTCTAGTGTGGAATCATTCCCATTTAAGAGTTGTTTCTAAAAATAATGGGGAATCAAACTCTTCATTCATGATTTTTTGTAATAGCTTTAATGGTTTACAATAGACCACCTTCAAATAAACATATTGGCTGCTTTAGTGATCAGTTTCAAAATCAGAATATTCAAATTTACATAGAAAATGAAAAATCAAACACACTCTTCAACAATGCCTATAAAACCTGTCATTACACTGTCATTATGAATATCACACTCAATCTCAGTTGTGTAGTAAATGTTTAACAGCTAGCTCTCTGGAGGAAAAGCTCTGGTATTTGTAGTGTTTGCCCATGTTCATGATGTAAGTAATCCCATTACGGCCAATTTCAAGCAACTCAAGTTATTGAATATGGAATTGGGAAGAAATGTGTACAGTCAGCTCTAGTACACCACTGATCCGTACCCATTAGATGAATGAAGAAAGATGAAGACCACGTAGCAGATTTTGGGCCACAGAGTCATAGACAGCAAAAGGCCTGTTTCCCAGGTTCAGTCCTGCAAGCCCAGCAATTTCAAACATATTGGCCTACTTCACAACATTAAGAATATGTTTCTGGTCAGGTGCAGTGGTTCAAGTCTGTAATCCCAGCTACTCAGGAGGCCAGGATGGGAGGAGGCTTGAGACCAGTAGTTTAAGACCAGCCTGGGCAATGTGGTGAGACTCCTTTCTAAAAAAATTAATTAATTAAAAAAATAGTAATTTTCTGTACAAAAGTACAGTAAAACCAAATGTAATTTCTTTTTGATAAGGGTTTTTTTTTTTACCACTATTTAATAAATGAATTCTTAAGAATTGTGTAACTTTCATTCAAAATTCCGTGTGTAAGAGATTCCTCTACATGAAATTAGAGAGTACTCTTAGGTTGTTCAGCCATACAAAGCAGACAAATAAGTGAATAGTGAGTGTCCTGTTGCTCAGCCACTGAATAAAGGCAGCCCTGGAGATCTTAGCTATCGCAACTTCCTATAACTTTGAAGAAAAGAAATTTGAGAGCTGGGACTTTGCTCCCATGGGCTGTGCAATGTGATCTGGTTGCACCCTTTTGCCATGTCATAGAAAAGTCAAATCCTTTTCCTTACTTTTGGGTCCTAATTAAGCCTTATTTTAAAAGAACAGCTAAAATTACAATTCTGACATTTGACAGGAAAGACTCTGAAGATAAACTTGGCAAATGGTGACTTAATGTTCTTAGCTAATGAAAGTATTTATTTGTTTTATGGTGTTTGCTTAATCAGAACACATATAAGTTCACACCTCTTTTGAATGCTTATATTCATTAAATGTCTGGTTAAAATACCTCTTCCTCAGGCTAAGGACTTCCCTCCGCCCCATTTCTGGAGGGAATGATCATTTGAATGTTACCTTCATAAATCTTTGAAAAATAAACATTGCACATATTTAAGGTATACAACATGACATTATCAGATACATATATATAGTAAAATGATCACTACAGTGAAACCAATTAACATATTCATCATGCCATCTAGCTACTCACCCACCCCGCATCCCCCCACCCTTGCCCCCGTGACAAGAGCAGCTATAATCTCCTGAACACTTAGTTTCTCTTCTTTCTCTCCCTTTCTTCTTTCCTGCTGCCCTCTCTCCCGACTACCCCCAGCTCTTTTCATGAAGAATGTGAAGAAATAAACCCAGAAATTGAAACACAAATACAGGAAATTCCAGGGTAAACTTTATATGGGAGAGTTAATATGGCCATCAGGATGTTGCATTTTAGACTCTTCTGATGTATTGACCGTACTAGTATAAGGTAACCAGATGTCCTGCATTAGGCAAGACAGCATCTGAGATTTCAGCTTTTTTTCTCTTGACAATATTTATCCTCAAATGCTGCTACTAGAGCCACCCTGTTTACTGGCTTATTTTGATTATAGAAATGCTGAAAGCCTCCCTGACAATTCTACTTGTCTTCTGGGGTCCTGGGAAGTGGGCATTTGGCATTTTCTCGCTTATAGGTGGGAGCTAAACAATGACTACATGTGGTATTAAGATGGAAAGAATAGACACTGTGGATTCCAGAAGGGGAAAGTGAGGGAAGGAGGCCCGGGCCAAAAACTACCTATTGGGTACTATGTTCATTATTTGGGTTCACTAGAAGCCCAAAGCCCAATATCATCCAACACACCCATGTAACAAACCTGCCCATGTACCCTCTGAATCTTAAGAAAAAGAGAGAGAGAGAGAGAGAGAGAGAGAGAGAGAGAGGACACACAGATTTCCATTAAATATTTCAACTTTTCTGTGTGGCTGAAATTTTTCATTCAAATTAAAAAAAAATAGGAAGTAAAAGAAAGTGGGCATTTGATCTGAGATGAGCTACGATAGTACTCAAAAGGCAGTAGCAGAGAACTCAATCATTCACTAGCTGGACCACTCATTGCCATCTAGCAGAGAACAGGTCCATAGCCATGGGCCTTCCCTTCTCGAGGGAGAAGTAAAGAAAGGTGCTTTGCTTGGGCATCATGAGGATTCTTTGCTTGACCAAACTTTAGTCAGGTTCCTGGACCTTCTCCTACTTCTCCTAGGCCCATCTGTGCACCTCCTTGTAAAATCCAGTTTTAGAAAGTCCCTGCTAAGTTTGGGGCCCCCATCCTCCATATCAGATCATTCCTTTTTTTTTTTTTTGAGATGGAGTCACCCAGGCTGGAGTACAATGGTGTGATCTTGGCTCACTGTGACCTCCACCTTCTGGGGGTCAAGCGATTCTCCTGCCTCAACCTCCCAAGTAGCTGGGACTATAGGCATGCACCATCATACGCAGCTATTTTTTCTTTTCTTTTTTTTTTTTTTTAAGTAGAGACGGTGTTTCATCATGTTGGCCAGGCTGGTCTCAAACTCCTGACTTCAAGTGATCTGCCTGCCTCGGCCTCCCAAAGTATTGGGATTACAGGTGTGAGACACTACACCTCGCCAATATCAGATCATTCTTGATATCTGATCAGGTTCTTCCTCGTCCACCACTCCCCAAGTGATGTCTGATCTCCCTGGTCTTCAGCAAGAATCCATTTAGGTTGGTTTAGTAAGAAACCCCAATATTCACAATGTTTCCGTTATCCACGGACCTCACCCTGCTCCTTGGCTATAAAGTCCCACTTGCCCATGCTGTGTTTGGGATTTATTCCAGTTTTGTACTGAGGTCTCTTTTCACCTATTGCAATAGTCCTGCACAAATTTGGTTTTACTGTTTTAACTGCTGTCCAGCTATGGTTTTTCTTTGAACAAGCATTGATGCAAGCAGAACCTGGAGATAGGAGAAGAGAGAGGCTAATAAGGAGGAAGTAATTATCTCGACGAGGAGTGAAATAGGAAAACCTGAAGGCTACCTGGACACACTTGACATTTCCCCTGCCCCATTGTTCTCAGAAAATTCTGTCCCTAGCTTCATTTCCTGGTCTTACTTTCACCTCCACTTTAAATTATATATATATGTGTGTGTGTTGCTTTTTTTTAAGATGGAGTCTCTCTTTGTTGCCCAGGCTGGAGTGCAGTGGCACGATCTTGGCTCACTGCAACCTCTGCCTCCTGGGTTCAAGCAATTCTCCTGCCTCAGCCTCCTGAGTAGCTGGGATCACAGGCACCCACCACCACGCCCAGCTAATTTTTGTATTTTTAGTAGAGACAGGGTTTCACCATGTTGACCAGGTTAGTCTTGAACTCCTGACCTCAGGTGATCCACCTTGAGGTGGGAGGCCAACTCAGCACCTTGGCCTCCCAAAGTGCTGAGATTACAGGTGTGAGCCACCATGCCGGGCCTGCATTTTTTTTTTTTTTTTTTTTTTTTTTTTTTTTTTTTTTTGAGATGGAATGTCTTCTGTAGCCCAGGCTGGAGTACAGTGGCACTCCAGTAACATCAGTAGGGATAGCACCAGGTTTGGGAGGCTGAAAAAGAGACTCAGACCCAGCAAACAGGACATGGGGTCTTACTGAGGGAAACTTACATATAGGGCTGGTCCAGTGGCAGTGAGCTGTACAGGAGAACTGCAACCATTTGCAAGAAGCATTCAGTTTATATGACATTTCACTTAGCACCCTCTCTCTAACAACCTCCACCTGGAAGCCTTCATTTAACCCAAAACAAAGGGCCTTGATTCCCTGAGTGGCCCATGTTCCAAGGGAACAGGTCAGAAACTCAGGTGTTCCTCATAGATAAGGAACGAATCTCAGTGTTGGCTACTCCTAGGTTCCTCAGCTTGGAACTCTGAACATACATTTAGGTGCATCTACCAAACAGGGTCATTCTCAGTATATGATTAAGATTTTGCTATCAGGTACGTCTACTATACATGATCATAGCTCACTGCAGCCTCTAACTACTGGGGTCAACAGATCTTCCTGCCTCAGCCTCCCTAGTAGCTGGGACAATAGGCATGTGCCACCACACTCAGCTGATTAAAAATTTTTTGTTGTTGTGTGCTTTGTTTTAGAAGTCGTCTCACTATGTTGCCCAGACTGGTCTTGAACTCATGGCATCAAGCAATCCTCCTGCTTCAGTCTCCTAAATAGCTAGGATTACAGTCTCCAACCACTGTACCAGGCATCCACCCACCTCTATAAAAATTCATTTCCTGTTTCTGCTCAAGATAATACTTATTTGTGAATCCATTGGGCATTTGTTCCTCTATTTCCACAACCAGGAGAAAAGCCCATCAAGCTGACTTGATTCATTCTCTGTTATCTGACAATGCTTATTTCCTGATTTTACACATCAGATGGATTTCTTAACCCCAAACATTATCAACCTATCAGTGAATAGGCATCCCACATCTGTGCTGAGTCTCCATATTTGAAATCACATCTGAAATATATGTTGATTTTATGCTAGTGATGAAATCCTACCTTTAAATTTGTGCCACCCCACAGTTATATAAGTAAATGAGTCCAGTCAGATTATGTGGAGTATCCAAGCCTTCCACGAGCTGATCCACTCATGTTTCTAGTCTGACCTTCTGTCATTCGTTACCTGCCACACCCAAACCTGAGCTCCTAGCATGCGCACAGTTGAATCATCAGGCACACTTTGCAGCTTCCTATTTGTCTGTCTCTGTACAGGCTTTTTCTTCTAGCTGGAATGTACTCCCCTCGACTTCCCTTTTCTCACCTCTGCTTGAAATATGTGTACCTTTTCATAATGGTAAGACAAAGTATGTTTTTTATTTTAGAACTACATAGAATTATGTGAAATAGTATGTGGTAAAATAAATAGGTAGGAGGTGCCAGAAAATTTTTGCAAAAGAATAGTAATACAGCAGTGGCAGGAGGTAGCCTAGTAGATATTAATAGTACTATCCGATATTCATAAGGGAAAATAAATGAATAAAATTAAGTCAATTAAAATAAATGTTTTTTTCAGGTTTAGAAAAGTAAGTGTGGATAAACAGAGACATATTGTAATCATGGATATAAAAATAATCATAAAAATTGTGAATTCTTCCAAAATTAATCTGTAGGTTAAATACTACTTATATCATAATTTCAAGATTATTTTTATACAAATTGACAAGCTGAACCTGATATGAAGAGAAAATATTAAAGAGTCAATTTTTTTAAAAAAGAAGTAAACAACGGGGGTGCTTGCCTTACAGTATTCCAAAACTGTAGAAGAGTTACTAGTTATTATAACAGTTTGGGGCTAGACAAATAGGATCGGTAGGATACAACAGAATTCCAGAAATGGACGATGTGTAAATCAAAATTTGGTATATGATAAATGTAGGGTTTCAAATTCATAGGAAAAATTATGGAACAACTCTTTATTTTGAAAAAAAAATTCTTTCTACTTCCCATCATTAAAGAACACAAGTCAAGTGTATTAAAAAACTGCCAGAAGAAAATGTAGAATAGTATCTTTAATGCCTTAAGGTAAGGAAGGCTTTTATTAAAACATCAATTTAAACACCATGCCAAAATAGACCATAAACAAAATTTTAAAAACAAGTGAAAGACTGGAAAACTACATGTACCACATATAACAAAAGATTGGTATCCATATTGGTTATGTTAGAAACCCCTAAAATTCAGCAAGAAAATGACTAATCAATAGAACAGCAGGAAGGTATATACATAGTCAATGTATAGAAAAGAAAGTACAGATAAATAAAAATGTATATTAAAATGTTGTAGTTCATTCATAATAAAAAATACATAATAAAAATTAGGTGCTATTTTTAAATCACCAGATCAGCAAGCTTAAATATTTGCTAATAGCATATTTTGACCAGGCTTTGGGGAAATAGGCACTCACATAGACCTGAGAGAGCAACGTGACCTCATCTATTAACATTTAAAATGCACATAACCTTTGAGCCATCGGCTTGGCTTCACAGTAGACATCAGAGAAATTTGCTCAAAGAAGCATTTGCAGAGAGAGTCACTGAATGGTTGCGTGAAAGAAAATAAATTAATTTTGTTTCATCAGTAGGGGATTTTATAAATGTAAAGGAACTGTGGAATCCTGTTCAGCTGTTTCAAAGAATGTGGTCGCTGTATGTGTAAGACATACAAATGCAGTTATGATATATCATTGAGTGAGAAGAGTACATTTAAGTAAGAATAAATAATATGATATAATATTTGCTTAAACCGAATATATATTTTCTGTGGTTTTATATTTATATGCAAATGTTTAAGGAAAAGTTTGGAAGGATCTACACCAAATTGGTAATGGTGGCTCTCCTTGGGGGTGTGTCTTGGATCAGAAGTTAGGTGGTAAAGGGGGAGTTGAGCTTCATCAAAATCAGTCCTTTTTCCTCCTTTTTCCTCCCCTCCCCTCCCCTCCCCTCTCCTCCCCTCTCCCCTCCCCTCCCCTCCCATCCCCTTTCCTTCTTCGTTTCCATGTATTTTCATAATCTTCCTTTTTCCTCCCCTCCCCTCCTCTCTCTCTCCTCCCCTCCCCTCCCCTCTCCTCCCCCTCTCCCCCCACCTCCCATCCCCTTTCCTTCTTCGTTTCCATGTATTACTTAGTTAAAAATTATATTAGGCCTGATGTGATGGCTTACGCCTGTAATCCCAGCACTTTGGGAGGCCTAGGTGGGCAGATTACTTAAGCCAGGAGTTCAAGACCCCTTGGCCAGCATGGCGAAAACCCGTCTCTACTGACAAAAAAAAAAAAAAGCTGGGGATGGTGGTGGGTGCCTGTAATCCTGAGGCATGAGAATCATTTCAACCTGGGAGGCAGAGGCTGCAGTGAGCAGAATCTCAGCACTGCATTCCAGCCTAGGTGAAAGAGCGAGACTATGTCTCAGAAAAAAACAAACAAACAAACAAACAAACAACATTAAAATTTAATTCTTATCTATTTTGTTCTAACAAATTCTTTTTGGAGTAATAAATGTTATGGAAATAATCAGAAGTATACACATTTCTATGTAAGAATGTTTATCACAGAACTATTGATTAAAACACAAAGTCAGAAACAACCTAAATGTTTAACAGTATGGATACCACCTGGTATGATGCATCTTCATATTCTCTTCTCAAATATCAAATAGAGGCCAGGCACAGTGGTTCACATGCCTGTAATCCCTGTAAGCACTTTGGGAGGCAGAAGCGGGCGGATCACTTGAGATCAGGAGGTCGAGACCAGCTCTACAACAGGTCGAGACCTATCTCTACTAAAAATACAAAAATAAGCTGGATATGGTGGCGCACATCTGTAATTCCAACTACTTGAGAGGCTGAGGCACGAGAATCCCCTGAACCCGAGAGGCAGAGGTTGCAGTGATCCGAGATTGCCACATTGCACTCCAGCCTGGGCAATAGAGTGAGACGCTGTCTTTCCCCTCAAAAAAAAAAAAAAAAAAAAAAAAAAAAGAAAGAAATAGTTTCCTATTCAAATGGAGCTCTGTTTTTTTCCCTTTCAAGGAAACACTTTACTCTCTGACTAAGGAGTCCAAGTTAAGAAACTACTAAATGACAATGGGAAATGTGCTTTGATTTCCCTAGAGTATTTGTATTTTAACAGGTATTTGGAGTGAAGTTCTCTCCAAAGAAGGAATATCTAATGGTCAGGATTTTAGAAATGGAAAATATCTTAAGGCAAGCCAGACTTTAGGAAATTCTTCACATACTACTTTGTAATCAGTGTTCTACTTTTCAGATATGGCCGAAGGTCTCAATTCCTAATAAATTCTATTGTCAAGGACTAAGAATCTATGCCATAAGGGACCAGCTGAGGGCATGGGGTACGTCTAGTGTAGAAATGAGACATTTGGAGTAGACCCGGTAGCTGTCTTTAAATGTTGTAGGGTTGACATGTAGAAGGTGGATGTATCCTGTGTTGCTTCATTTAGTCAGTACTGGGGGATCAATGAGTAAAAATTAGAGGAGGCATTTTATAACTTCTATAGGCGAAATTTCCCTAAAAGTGCTGATAATACAATGGATTCCCTGGAAAAGCAGTGTTACTCCTATTTTTTGAAGTACTAGTAGATTTTGGATGAAGATTCACCAGGGATGAAGTAGACTGGATTCCTGAATTGTGTGAGTAGTGGGAATGGACATCTCTATCGTTGTTTTCGAATATTTGCATTATGAAAACATGCAGTGAGCACTTACTGTGTGCTTAGCACTGTGCTCAGTACTAAGAAGATACACAGATAAAGCAAAACAAGGGGTGAGTGGAAGACACCTTTTGTTGGAAGTGTCCATTAATGAAAAGAAGAACTGGATGGAGAGATAGGAGACTGGCTTTTTTTTATTTATTTATTTATTTTTTTTTGAAGCAGAATCTCACTCTGTTGCCCAGGCTGCATGATCACGGCTCACAGCAGCCTTAAACTCCTGGGCTCAAGCAGTCCTCCCACTTCAGCCTACATAGTAGCTACGATCACAGGCACATACCACTATGCCCAGCTGAGTTTTTTATTTTTTATTTTTTGTAAAGATGAGATCTCCCTATGTTGCCCAGGCTTCCTTTCAGGACCTTGGTGGAGAAGCCGAATCACTCATTGGTCTTGATTTTATCAAGGGAATGGGTTCTGACTCTAAGACTCAGGGTCCTCAGTGAAAGGAACTGAGCTACCCACTGACCTTGATTTCATTAAGGTAGTGGACTTTGACCATAAAGCTCTTTTGAGTTTGCTTCTTGGTCAGGGTTTTGAGCAGGGATTATTTCCTGCTCTGTTCTCATTGTGTGTCCCTGATTCTCATGTTTCTGCAGCACTGCCTCCAGCACTAGGCGATGATGCATTTGTGATGGTTTATCTTTACATGTTTTACTTACTCTTGCTACTCAGTCCAAGGGGACAAAACTGTCTCTTTTGGCAAAGCTGTGTTTTATGTTTTCCTTGATATTAGTAGTCATATGTATTGGCATGTCAACTTGGTGGAAGCCCCAGAGATTTACAAAGTCCTTTCAGGATCTATTTGAATTGGGACTTCTCTATAGCCCTGCCCTGGCAGGAGATGCCAGTAAAAAGCCTTATATAGTTTGTCCATTAGGGAATCTTCCTGTGAGATTGTGGTGGCTGCCATGCCCCGTGTCCTCACAGGAAGCTTTTAATTTAAGAAAAACTAACACTAACATGAAAATGCGATATTTTGGGGAAGCTTGGACATGAGAGATTGCCACATGGTTAAGGTCATGCCACGTATTTTCTGTTGAGATTATTGTTACATCTCTGAGGGGAATTTATGCTTTCAAAACTGAGTTTTTCGAAATGGAAATGTGGAAAATCCATTTTTTCCCTTCTTTTACCTTATAGTTCTTTGTGGCCAAATGAGTGCTTTCGGGAGCATTTGGTGTAGCTCATATAAACACACACAAATGTATAGACAGACATCTATATTTATATATGTATATAAATTTATGTACATAAATATCACCTCATAAAGGCCTGCAAAGTATAATCATTTATATATGTACATAAACGAATTATATACATATGTATATGTCTCTATGTCTATGTATGTGCCTACAATTTATGTATATATACATAAATTATACATATATAAATGAATTATACACATATATGTATATAATTGAATTATACATGTATTGAATTCATATATGTATTAAATTTATATATGTAAAATTTAGATATACATATAAATTATATATACATAACGGATATACTTACATGTATATGTATGTAATTCATTTATATACGTATATAAATTATTATACTTTGTAGACTTTTTTGGGGGTATAAATATTTAGAACTTTAGTCTTAGGAAATTCAAACAGCTATGGTCTTGTGGTCTTAGAAGATTATTTTCAGGCTTCTTACATGTCCTGGCTTTTTGTTCTGTTCTTAAGTTAATCAAGTCGTTGCAATTATCCAGAGAGTAGGTGTAGATAGTTGTTCATTTGGAATAATTGTTGACTGGGCAAGTGGGCACATAGGGATTTCTCCATTGAGAATCTATGTGAACCCTGAAGACCTTGAGTGTCTGAGCTATGTAGGTAAACGATTGGGATGGGTTTGAACTTTGTCTCTATGATGTATTCTGCCCCAGGCTCTCGGTTCTTGTCATAGTTGAGCACCCTGAATTTTCCTGATAATTGCTTCAATTTCTAACGTTTCTGTTAGCAGAGACTTGATTTTTTTGTAAGAAGTGTTAGGTCCTCTCCCGTTTATTTGTGGACCTGATTTAAAATGTCAAAAAAGATGCTGTTTAACTTTGGGAGTTGTAAATGCACCCATGAGAGAGATGAGTTACATTGTATTCACTGGAATAGTTAGTATATTAACACACAAAATAATATCACATGTACTTCAGTTATATCTAATTTATATCAGGCTCAAGTTGTATATTATGTCAGAGATGCTTAATTATGGTGAAATTTCAAATTATTTCAATTATTATAAATGGGCCAATGATTGACGACCCAATTGTGAGGGGCCAGTTTATGTTCAGTATAAATTGGAAGGCCTGAGATGAGAATAGCTTCCTTCTTGTTTCTTTCTTGGAAGTTTTATGATTGATTTGGTAAAAGTTACACCTTGGGCATGAAGATTTTCTTGTGTTTTGGTTTATCATAAACATCCATAACTCCCACATTTTTACATCAAGTACAGCTTGTTTCTGTTTTACTTGTCATTTTTTCCTCCTATAATTTCACCTCACTTTGCTTGGGCTTGTATAATATATAATACCTATTACTGGATACTATGTGGAAAGAACATGGACTTTGGTAATAGGGAGCTAGAACTTCAAAACCTAACCCTGCTACTCAATAGTTGACTTGTTGTTTGACCTTTGACGAGTGTCTTAACCTCATTTAAAAATAGCATGTGTAGGCCAGGCACGGTGGCTCAGGCCTGTAATTCCAGCACTTTGGGAGGCCGAGGCGGGTGGATCACCTGGGAGGTCAGGAGATCAAGACCATCTTGGCTAACACGGTGAAATCCCGTCTCTACTAAAAATACAAAAAATTAGCCAGGGGTGGTGAGGGGCACCTGTAGTCCCAGCTGCTCGGGAGGCTGAAGCAGGAGAATGGCGTGAACCCGGATGGCAGAGCTTGCAGTGAGCCAAGATCGCGCCACTCCACTCCAGCCTGGGTGACAGAGCGAGATTCTGTCCCCCACCCCCCACCAAAAAAAAGCATGTGTATTGCAAGACATTTATAATTACAGAAAAGTTTATACATGCACTAGTGCACGTTTGTGTGCATGTGTGAATGTCCTTGTGCTTACAGTCAATAGTGCTCTGTAAAAGATACATTTATTCAGTGTAGTGTATCAAATTTTTTAATGTGTTCTTTTGTCTTCACCATTGCACTGTAATCTTCAAATGGGCATTAACCATGTATTATTTATTTTGCATTCTCTCCACAGTATTCAAGGTAATTTGTGCAAATTAGGTACTCTTTAAATGTTTATTTAATTGAAGTTTTGAGTCCTTATTTATAAGAACAGGTTTTTTTGTTGTTATTGTTGTTTGGTTGGCTTTTTTTTAGACCTGAAGTCTAAGGTTTACATATGCTGATGCATGTGAACCAATTTTCAAAAAGAAAATACTTTGATGTAATAATATTTTTTCCTTTTCTAAAGGAGGAAAAAATCAATTTTTAACTCCAACATCCCCAGCTTCCTTTTGTGTCTTTTGAGCCAGATCATGGACTAGAAATCAAATGGGTGACAAGAAAATAAAATGTACAGAGCTACCTTGGGGGAAAACTCAGCCATCTTAGTACCAGAATGTTTTCAGTTTTTCAGCCTTGCTTCATCTGTAAGTGATTTTATTTCAGAGACCAGGAAGAAAGAAGTTAAAGGTCAAGGGAATCCAGCTCACTGGGGTAGTTTGTACCAATCAGAAGAACACAGAAAACTGAGGAAAGCTGAAAGTCTTCCTGTCCTGACTAAGTGCATTGTAAGGAAATCAATTTGTCCTACAAAAAAAGGGATTTAGGATGGGAGTGCATGGAAGATCCCAAGGAGAAATAAATTCAGTTTGAAGTTTTAACAAGGAAAAAGAAAGCTGAAATGTAAAGGTGACGAATGCCAATAATAATCTGCATCTGCCCCAACGTGGTGTTTGGAACTTTTCAACTATGATAAAGAATCATCTAAGCTAGGGTGTTTTTACACCATTCTTCTAATGTTCTTTATTTCTTACTGGTGTCAAGACATCACTGATGTGAACATTTACCCACCGGGGTAATTTCTGGGAGTCTCAGCGGCTTCATTTGCCTAAGTGGCTGAGATTTTCTGATACCATATCAAGGCTACAGCGCTGTGCCACGTTCATGAGACCACCATGACAATGACGGGGAGGGTCTGATTCCATATGTAGGTAAAAACAGCAAAATCTCAGCAGTCCAGAGCTTTTCTAACATATGTATATGTTGACATATAATACAATATATCATCTATGTTATATATAAATATGAAAGAAAATAGTTTTAAAAATACTGTATTTTAATTTTCCAGGGCAGAAAATTAAATATGTAACTTCCAAAATATAACTTCTTCCAAAATATAATTTCTGTAAGACAGAAATGAACAATAGTAGCCAAGAGTAATATATTTCACTCATTTGTTATTCGTTCAACAACTATTTTTGAGTGCCAGCTATCTGACAGACACTGTACTAAGGAAGTAGCATTGAACAAGCAGTGCGTTTATAGATCAATAGTTTTGTAGAGGAAAGTGGAAAACAATAAGCATGATAATAATACTTAACAATATAACAACAGAAATAAGATTACACTGTAATCAGTAATATGACAAAGGAGTCAGGGTTATGCTCAGCATACGTAAGACTATCTAATAGGACAAAGATGGAGGCTTTGACTAGAAAAATAAAGTTTTTTTTTTTTGAAAGCTTTCAAACGCAGAACATGATCAAATTTGCATTTTGTAAGATCATCCTGTAGGGAATAAATTGGTTAAGCATGAAGTCACGTACAGTGAAAATAGAACTGTCCCCAGGAGTTTGGTAGGGGTGTTCTAGAAGTTCAAATACTTCTAAGTAGAGTGAAAGCATATCAGGGAACTCTGGCAATACATTTCAGGACGGAATATGCATCTGCAAATCCATATTTGGAAGCAAAGGAAGCAGGATGGCTTTGTCAAGGCCTAACTTTTAAAGCAAGGTCCTGGAGGGACATTACTGGGCAGGTGGGATGGAGGAGGTTGATGTCACTGGGTGCAAAGTAGTCAGGTGTTAGGAGTTCCCGAATGTTCTCCTCGCTGCCGCCAGTGTGCCTCTCCTGCACTTGTTCATGTTTTGATTTGTGATCATTTTAGACCATGACTCAGCACATATGACTCTCTTCTCTCATAGGAGACTTTGCCTTCTCTTTGCTGCGTGGCCTCACAACTTTCCATTCTCTGAGCAGATGTACAAGCCATTTGCCAGTCGTAGAAATTTCCCTTTCTAAAATCAATACAACTTTCAAAATGAAGCTGTAGGTTTATTAAGATAATTGCAAGTGATAACATATCTGAGAGAAAATCTTAATAGAAAGTTATTTAAAATACA
Organism: Macaca thibetana thibetana; assembly: GCF_024542745.1. Lineage (NCBI taxonomy): Eukaryota > Metazoa > Chordata > Mammalia > Primates > Cercopithecidae > Macaca > Macaca thibetana. Next base: position 55,349,336 of record NC_065588.1, read on the forward strand.
GGTCAGAACAAAACAATCTGTTTATTGAGGTAGACATTAGACATTAAATACCATTAACAAAATAGTCTCACCTGTTATTTCCACCTAAACTCTATTTTCAAATATAGGCATACATTTTAAACTCTTCATTATGTTGTCATTGAACCTGGTTAGATGCTGTTATGGTTAGGCTTTGTGTCCCCACCCGAATTTCATCTTGAATTGTAATCCCCAGGTATTGCAGCAGAGACCAGGTGGGAGGTGATTGATAATGGGGGTGGTTTCCCCTATGCTGTTCTTGTGATAGAGAGTAAGTTCTCATGAGATCTGATGGTTTTATAAATGGTAGTTTTTTCTGTGCTGACATATGCTCTCCCTTGCTTGCCCCCATGTAAGACGTGCCTCTTCCCTTTCCGCCTCTTCATACTTCATGCATGACCAGACAGCTGTTGCACAACATCATGCCTCATCCTCTGTATGCGGATGGTGGACAAATAATATAAAGGGAGCAGAAAGCCACTTCTTTCCAGGAATATTCTAGGCCTTCAGATTGAAAGTGATGATCAAATGAAATGAGCTACTTCTAGTGTTTAAATGAAACAGAATTTAGATATCCTGAAATTTAACTCTAAATGTTAAGACAGACTTTGGATTCATAATGAATAATATACCAAATGCTTAAAAGGTTCTTACTTTGCTTATAGTTTTGGATGATCTTTGATACTCAGAATCATGAAGAATTATACTCTAAGTAATTACAGATATTCTGTGAGAGAATGGTTTCTCATGCACACTGACACAGTTAGATTTGACTTTTAATTTTTCTTTTGGCACAATATATACCATAGTAATGTAATCAGATTCTAAACTCTAATTTTACTTGCTAAGTTTCCATATTTATTTTGTTGATAACTGATGCATGATTTATGAACATGTGTGCTTTTCTATTATGTGTTCATATTTCTCTTCCTTAGAGTTTTACTGTTATTTCCTTCAGTAAAGGAGCTACTTTAAAAAAAAAAAAAACTAAATTGTATTTCATATGTTTAGGATAAAGTTTATTTCCTTTGATAATCATTTATAATTAATGAAGTAAAGTTTAAAATTTTTAATGGAATAACATTTGAAATTAATAGAGTTTTGAAAACTGGAGGTTTAAAAATCCTTGGCAAGAGTTTTTATCTCATATAGCCTGAATGAATTATTAAAAGCAAACTTCTACCTAAATCTAAACCTTATTTTCTTCATATATTGATTTTCCTGTTCCATGAAAACCTATCAAGTTTTCTAGAAAGTTTATGGTAATATTTTTGTGTTCTTTAGTCATAACTTATTTTCATATAATACATGTAATATATAGATTTTTGGGGATAATTTTCAGTAGTCTGTCTAGATTGCAAAATGGGTACCTATGGAAACATAAATGTATATAATTTTGAATATAAAACCATTTGTAGAATGTAATAAGAACACATTCAAAGCAAAGCTGCATCACAATCTTTTGCAAAGTAGAGAATATTCATACCATGAATACTGACCATCTATTATATCTCTCTGGATCTGCTACTTTGTAATTTACATAAACAAGACTATTTTCCTTCATGTGAGGATTAAAGATAAAATGCCTCTCTCCCTGATCAAACTTCTTCACTGTTCTCCAGTAGCATCTTTTCCCACTTCAATGTCTGGTAAAGCAGCCTAAGGACAAGAAAATATTTCCTGCAGGGAATGCAATTTTTGGCCTTCTTGGTAAAGAGGACTTCAAATGAAACCAGACCTGGCTATGAGCCACCCATCCGTTTTAATATTGCCTGTACTGAATTCACTTGGGGTAATCCTTACTTTCATTTGCAAAGGAATTGTAATCTGCTGTACTTTATTTGTGGTTTTTGAGAATAGCTTTTCTGTCTTCTATATTCTTCCTTAATATTACTTCCTCTGAGCCAGCCTGTCTAGCCTGGTTCTGAGTATAAATAGCTCCAAGTATGGAGCACTAATGCCCTGCTATTGCTGGGTTATGTGAAACCCTTTTTTGTGTTGAACACAAGAAGCCCATGATTATTCCTACCACAGATTCTCACATTCTTAATCAGTTCCACCTGGCCAATAAACAGTAAAGCCAGGACAGCTTCTCCTCTGTGTGGGTTTTCTACTTTATGGGTAATAAAACTGTCCTTGGTGTTATTTAGGAATCCCTTTGATGCCTAGTAGTTTACTGTATTGATATTTCAGGGATATTGGCAGTCGCTGGTGAGCCTTCACTACTGGCATCCCTGAACTGTGGCAATGAAGTAGTTTGGGTAAATAACGGCGGGGTGGGGAACACAACTGGTAAAGCTTTTTTTTTTTTTTTTGGTACTTAACATGTATCAAGGAAAAATTTAGAAGTGGCCTTATGGAAACAGCAAGGCTAAGAACTGGTTAGATTTCTTTCAAACCTAGAGGAAGGAAATAAGGAAAGAAAGAAAGAAAAAGGAGAGAGAAGATGCAGTGTAATTTTTTGAACTTGTAAACACCTCACATTGTTTATTTGCAATGGTATTTTGTTAAAATTGTTACTAGATACCAAGCTCCTAGATCTGCAAGTTAAAAAGAATGAAGCTGGGCTAATTCTCAGCTTCTTTGTATTGAATTAGCTAGTAAGAATGCTCTCTGCGAATTTTAGGGAAGAGAGGGTATTAAGAGCATTAGTTCCAAGTTTGAGTTCTATTTTCAGTGCATGGTTTTAGTAATGTGTAAATGTTTCTTGAAAGGTGGCTTATATTTTTATTTTTATTATTTAAAAAAGTTTTAAACCAATCGGTGTAGGATATTTGAAATGGGAAAGACTACATGGTAATAACAAATGAACTCATGTTAGATCAAAAGAGACAAGTAACCGATGCATCCACGAGAAGTAAATGCTTTGGGAACTTGAAGAGCTCTTGTTGGATGGCACTATTTATTTTGAACAAATTCTTTTAATCCCATTAACTGTTAAAGTGGGGACTCCTTTGGACTTTGAAGCTGCTTTTTTTTTTTTTTGAGACAGAGTCTCTCTGTCGCCCAGGTTGGAGTGCAGTGGTGCGATCTCCGTTCATTGCAACCTCTGACTCATGGGTTCAAGTGATTCTCCTGCCTCAGCCTCTTGAATAGGTGGGATTACAGCTGGGTGCCACCGCACCTGGCTAATTTTTGTATTTTCAGTAGAGACGGGGTTTCACCATGTTGGCCAGGCTGGTCTTGAACACCTGACCTTGTGATCCACCTGCCTCAGCCTCTCAAAGTGCTGGGATTACAGGATTGAGCCACCGCGCCCGGCCTGAAACAGCTTTTTATATAGTGCCTTTCTTTGTATTAGTATTACTTAATCTTACCTTAATTAATTATTGCAGTCACTTTTTGAAAGGAATAAATGCCATCAAACTTATCATTCCTATCACCATCATATTTTTATCATAAACAATATTAATTGGCTACAGTGTAAAGAGTTTCAAGTGTGTTTTATAATATACAAGAGAGACCTCTCCTGTCAGTGCCTAGTGCCCAAATGTTATTTATCAAATGTATGATTACTTTTGGCATCATTATGTATATTTTTAGAGATTCAAGTTTTTCTTCAAAAGAACATTTCCCCCTGCTTTTAAAAAATATTTCTATAGGTTTTTAAAATGCTAATCAGGAGAGATAAAGCCATTTTGCAGATGGTGAAATAAACTACTGGAGATTGCATAGTACATTAATATGAGCAGAATGTATATGTGGGTATTCATGTGTGTGCATGTGTTTAAGCTCATCCATTCAACAAATATGGACCCAGCATCGATTTTGCATGTGCTTGGTGCTGTAATAGTTGCTGGAATACAAAAACGAATAATACACACTTATCGCCCTTGAGAATAATATAGTGTCATGGGGTGATAGATTTTCAAAACAAATAATTACAGTTAAAATGATAGTATTGTAATAGAGGCGAATTGTGCCTGGAGGAATTGAGAAAGACTCTCTGAAGGAGGTAACTTTTGAATGGAGCTTTGAGTGGTGAACTAGGGTTTGGCAAGAGCAGAGCAGAGAAGAATGTTGCAGTTAAACGGAGAAGTTGAAAAGGTTTTGAAGATTAAGACCACATGATCTGTCTGGAAATAACTGGAGTACAGATAATAAAAACAAGAAATAAGTTCTTGTATGTTATTGCACAGCAGCATGACTGTAGTTAATAATATTGTATATTTTAAAATAGCTATAAGACAATTTTGAATGTTCTCATTGCAAAGAAATGGTAAGTGTCTGAGGTGATGTATATGCTACGTACCCTGATTGGATTATTACACAATATATACATGTTTCAAAACATCACACTTTGCCCCATACCTATGTACAAATGTTAGGTGTCAATTAAAAATATTTTAAAAGAAAAAAAAGTAAATATGGCAAAATGTTAAAAAAAATTTCACAACCCTACCTCCAGCAAATTTTCTTCAGTTATTATTCTGGTATTTATTTTTGGTTGATTTTCTTCTAAGACTAGTTCAGAGAACTATAGAGTCTAACTAATTTTTAGTTCAATCTCTTTTTTGCATATGAACACTAAGTTTCATCTGTTAGCAACTTTTTGAAACTAAATATGTTGTATATTAAAATATATTTAGTGTGTTTTTCCACTTCTTGTTTCAAGATGAGAGTATTATCAGCGTTCTTTAGGAAATTTCCCATACCTCTTCACAACTCTACTTCAGACCTTAAAATACCTAGTATTATCAGTCCCTCCCACCTCCAATATTTCTTTTTTAGAATTTCACTTGTCTTTTATTTATACTGGTATTGTTCAAAGGAAGTTTTTTTAAATGATATTCTTATATGAAACTCCAGTATAGAAATCAGATTAAAATTTTTTATACAAAGGTGTATATTTAGTTCAAATTCATATAATATGCTTATTATAAATCTGTTAATAAGAGCAATGAAATTACTTTAATTAGCACAAAAATTTAAAAGGTGTATTAGAGAAGATAGTTGTAACCATGTATCAACTGTAGCATCAAATTGATTTCTATATTATTTGGTTTCACAATATTGAGAACATTCCAATTCACACATTAAAGTGATTACAAATGGTAGCAGTGTGTTTTGTTTCCTCATTTGTTTTTATTTTATTTTTAATTTTTATCTGTACGTAGTAGGTATATATACTTACTGGATACATGTGATGTTTTGATACAGGAATCCAATGTACAATAGTAATATCAGGGTGAATGGGGTACCCGTCACCTCAAGCATTTATCATTTCTTTGTGTTAGCAACATCCCAATTCTATTTTTGTATTTTTTAAAATATACAATAACTTATTGCTGACTATAGTCGACCCGGTTGTGCTATCAAATACTAGATCATATTCATTCTATCTAACTGTATTTTTGCACCCATTAACCATCCCCACAACCCACTCCAACCTTTTTTAAAACAACCTGCCTTGAACTTTCAAGATACTCTTCATTTAAGATGATCCAGAAGCTCAGAAAAGTTGCTGGAATTTTTTGTCCAAGATGATGCAGCAAAATCTAATATGTGAACCTATTTTCATTGTTAAATATTCAACTGAGAGGTGGTTAATGTATTTCTTTTCTTTCTTTTTTTTCCTTTTTTTTTTTTTGTTTGAGACAGAGTCTCACTCCATCACCAAGGCTCAATGCAACCTCCGCCTCCCAGCTCAAGTGATTCTCTTCCCTCAGCTTCCCGAGCAGCTGGAACTACAGTTATGTACTACCTAGCCCTGCCTTTATTTGTGTTTTTAGTAGAGATAGGTTTTCACCATGTTGGCCAGGCTGGTCTTGAACATCTTGACCTCAGGTGATCCACCCTCCTCTGCCTCCCAAAGTACTGGCATTACAGGTGTGAACCACCATGCCCAGCCTGGTTAATGTATTTCTTAGCCAGCCTAAATTGTCATTGTTGCCTGGAAAAATACTCTTTCAAATGAATTTCTTGACAATAAAATAATATGTATGAACTAGAAACAATGTAATTTCTTCTCCTCTCTAATTTTTACTAGTGTCTCTGTTAAAAGGGTTTATGTGGGAGCAACTTGGTTGACACTTGTCATCAGTCTGCCACAGCTTGTAGATAATTGAAAGTATTTTAGTATAGAGGAGTGAAAAATGCAGCAATTCTAAACCAGAATGACAGGGTCTCCATGGAGGGCTTCATGACCACATACCTCATTCTTCCAGAATTATTATATCTGCTCATATGAATTCTCTGTGCATCCATGCATTTATTAATAATGTATACTTAGTCTTTTAAAAAAAGTACTTGAAATCTAAAGATTTTGATAGCTTGACACTGTTTGATCACAATGAACATAGGGAATTTCTTACAATTATATAAAGTCAACATTTCTAGCTGGTTTTAAATAAGAAAATAACTTAGGCATTGATAAAATTGACTTTCAGTAAATCTGAACTGTGAGGGGGAAATATTTTATCATGGTGTTTGTCTCTATGAGTTAATATTTATAATACTTTTTCTCATGTATTTTTCAATGGAGATAAAATTTATGCAAACACCCATAAATCGGTGTCATCCTAATTGAAACTTGGCAAGTGAGAGACACTTGGTTACCTGTCCTACGTTATGCACGCCCACCCCTTTCATACTTGGGGCCGATGAAAAGGGAAATGTCAAGATATCACTTAAAAAATGCAAAGTAAGACTTACGATTTAGGAAGTGATGTGGAGCCACTGATGAATACTTTGCTGCACTGGATTTCAGCAATACAGTCCAGCATTGAAAGTCTCTTTTATTCCACAAAGAAGTATCCTTTTCTGTAGAAAATTTAAATATTTTAACCTGCAATACATTAAAGGGAAAATTATTTATGAAACAACAAAAACAAAAGGTGTTTATTCTACCATGGAAATACACATTTAAAAAATGTCCATCTATAGTTATTTCAATCCTTCAGTGTAGTATGGACATAGTTTTGAGGCTATGTCTGGGCACACAAACTTTTAATGTAACTCAGTTAAAAGTAAATTTATTAAAGATGTAATTTGTGGGATTATGTACGCAATGAAACCTGGTCGCTTTAATTACCACAATTTCTTTATCCATTGATGGGCACGTGGGTTGATTCCATATTTTGGCTATTGTGAATAGTGCTGCAATAAACATGAGAGTGCAGACATCTCTCTGATGTATGGATTTCCTTTCTTCTGGATATATACCCAGTAGTGAAACTGCCAGATCATAAGGAACTTCTTTTAGTTTTTTGAGGAACCTCAATACTCTTCTCCAGAGACTATACTAATTTGCATTCCCACCAATGGTGTATGAGGCTTCCCCTTTTCACAGTGATTTCTAAGGATGTTGCCTTTACATATGGGACCAGAGTATGAACACTTTGAACGCCATATGAGCTGATATGGAGATTCAAGGCTGAGTCCCTGAGTAGCACTCCGTTGTCCCTCAAAGCCACCAGCACTGGAAAGAACTAGTCGACATATTCCTGGAAGTGACTCCCTTGGTCAGTAGCTGCTAAATGATCTTGGGCAAGCCATTTCTCCTTTTTCACTGATGTGATTTTTAATGTCCTTTCAAGCTAAAAAAAAATGCCTTTCGAAGGAGGTAATGCTTGCTATCTTTTTGAAAGCACAGTACTTTCAGAGGATAATCATTAATATGCAGTGATCTTAAACAGTACAACAAAGTGTATATTTCTTAAGCCCTCATTTACAGATAAATAAGATGAAATGGGTAAATGGTGTTTAGTAAACTATGATGACTTTTGTTAAACTCCCCATGTTAAGGCTGAGAGAGCCTGGGAACCAATGAATAAGAATTCCAAAAAAATCACATCACATTATGCCGTTTTCTCCAAATTTTCTATTTTTCACAGAATCCTAGGTGTTACAACCCTAGCTTCAGGCTATTCTTTCTCAGTTGTCCACCATTTCAGATTCATAGCATTCGTTAGGCATGACAGGCACATAGCTTAGGTCCTAGTAGCTTTTTTAAAGTCCTTTAGAAATATTTGAGCCCTGAAAACAAACGATATCTTCCAAAGTCCAAAAAAATAAAACCATAAAACTAGCATTGATAAATGTTTAATGAAACGCCTACAAAATATATTAAGTCAAGTTCATTAATTGTTAAAATTAGTATTCATAAAATTTTCATGACATTTGGAAATAAACTGTAATTTAGATTTCTCTTTTTGTAAGAATTTCTGAGTATGCAACATGATTATCATAAAATTATAACCAATTGTAAATTCAGTGAGATGCTTAGCCAAAGAATTTCGGGAACAAAGTTACAGGAAATCCTTTCATAATTTTGTACTAAAAAAATGAATTTATATGTAATTTGTGTATATTTTAATACTTTGTGTATAAAGTATAAAAATCAAATAACAATCACTAACATTTATCAAATGTTCATTATGTGCCAAATATTATTCTAAGATCTTGTTCATTATGAATGTTATTGATTTTTTTCTCTCTCCCTCTACTTCATGTCTAATCAATCTCCAGCCAGACATTTCACTTGTAATTTTTCCTTAAATCCATTCAATTGTTTTTCTCTCCATTGACAACTGTCCGTCCCTAACTCAAAATCCCAGTATCTTTTGACTAAACTACTTCAAAAGTCCTCATGCGTCCCTGCCTGTCTCCGGTGGTAGAGTAAACCTTTAAAACGGAAATTCTGCTTTAACCCCTTTGATGGCTCCAATTACTACTATGATAAAGTATGAAATCCTAAACATGACCTCAAATCTTACCCTTTCACAACCAGTTTCTTTTCAGGGGCCCCTCTTTATGCTATACCCAGAGAAATTGAACATGCTCCATAGCCTCTTGCCTCAAGGACAGGACAGGAGGCCTGAGGTTTGCTCAGGAGGGATGTGTCTGATACAGTGAGGCACTGACAATAGAGTAAGACCCATATGAATCTGAGGCTACTGTCCAAAGGAATACGTGAGTTCCCACTGGAAGGGAAAGGAAGGAACACTTATTGAGGCATGGCGACACTTGCAGGGCCTGGCTAGGTGCTGGACATGCACCGTCTCATTGAATACTCCTAACAGCCTGTGAGGTTGATCTTATGATTTCGTGCACAGATGAGATGCGCAGGGCAGCACAGCTAGTGAACATTAGACTTGGGAATTGAAACTTGACTCTCAAGCCAGTGTTTTTCCACTCATCATTCTGTTCTGCCTTGTTATAACCCCAGTCTACCACAGAGCCTCAAGACAAGGAGTATCTGCCCAATAAATGTTGGGTGAATTTGGAATGTCAGAATAAATCACCTCTAGTCTAGGGGCTTTTCCTTTGAAGAAAAACCCTGCTTTCATCCTGGGAATTGAAACAGATTTTGCAGAGGCTTTCTGACCTCTATCTATCTATCTATCTATCTATCTATCTATCTATCTATCTATCTATCTATAGGCAGCTATATTCTAGAGGTTTGAGACCATACTAGTAGGATACCGTTATGGATACAACACACCCCCCCCCCACACACACACATATGTATATATATGAGATATTAGAAATATATCTTGTATTAAATATATATCTGATATATGTATCATATATATCATCTTATATATATCTCAGATGTATATCTGATATATGATATATATGATATCTGATATAAAATCATACACCTCATATATGATACATATGATAGTGATATATATAATATATAGATGTATCCATAACGGTATCCTACTAGAATATAAATATAACATAGCTCACTAATATATATATACATACACACACACGTATATATTTCCAGCATGTCTGTTATGAAGTGTTTACTCAGAAGTAAAATTTAGCAATTTTCCAAATACAATGACATAGTATGGCAGTGGCTTTTAAAAAGTACCTGGGTACATTGTTTGGTTTAGTTTTTATTAGCATGTATATATAAATATTTAAAAATGTTCTCTCGAGCAGGCAGGTAAGCACTTGGAGGCTTGCCTGGCAGCAGCTTACCAGCAGTCAGTGGATTTCTCATGCCAAAAGCTCCTTCTCTCAGCAAAGGAACAGATGAGCATCCAGATGATAGCCACATGTGTGAGAGGCGGATGTCAGCCTCCATCAGAGTTCCTCAGAAGCTCACCCATCATTGTAGCTTTCTTTGTTGCTTTCTGTATATGTGGTTTAAAAAATCTTTTTAAAGGTGTAACAAAGACTTATGACACTTTTAGATCAGTCCTTTGACTAAAATAGAAACCAGTGATGGCTTCAAACGGTCGTCCCCAGCATTGTTTCCTGATTGTTAAAGTTAGCAACTAAGAATATTTATTTGTACAAGCGAGTATTTTCTCCCTATAGAAAGTCTTCAGTACAGACCTTTGATTATATTTTATTCCCAATAAATCATAATTTAGAACATAAAATATTTTAGATGAGACATGGGACTGGAGAAGGGGTGTGGCTACCCAGGAGGTGAGTACAGTCACTTACCTGGTCTCAAGAGAAGCCATAGGGGATCTGCACTATGATTCTGGTTCCTGGACTTTACCTATCCCACCTAAATCAGGTTCTGCTAGAACCCCTAGCTCACTAGAGATGGTGGCTGCTAAAAACTGTACTACCGTGAGATGTGTGAGAATGGTCGAATGGAAACTGTGATGTTCTCTAAGTGAATGCATGTTTGTTGGAGGTAACACGGAGCAGGGAATGGGATTCCCAGGAATATGGAGCTGGATGGAGGCATCTTATTCTGCTGTTTTCTGGCATGTGACCTTGACCAAGTTTTCTGACCTCTCAGATCTTAGCTGTTTTTAAAAAAATCTGTCAATGGAGATCATAATATTAATACTTTCCTTTGTGTTGCTGTAAGAAACAAATTAAATAAATCACGTTTATTAGACTCTTAGGGCTGCCATAACAAATTACTGTAAGTGAATTGGCATAAGACAACAGAAGTGTATTTACTTTACTCTTGGAGTAGAGGCTATTCTGGAAGCTAGAAATCTGAAATTAAGGTGTTTGGCAGGGCCATGCTCTGAAGGAATCTTTCCTTGCCTCTTCTAGCTTCTGGTGGCTACTAGCAATCCTTGGTTTTCCTTGGCGTTCCTTGGCTTGTGGCCACATAGCAACAATCTAATCCTTCATCTTCACGTGGCCTTCTTTTCTGAGTGTACATGGGTCTCACATCTCTCCTTTGTAAAGGACGTCATTCATAGGATTTAGGGCCCATCCTAATTCAGTATGACCTCATGGTTTACCTTGATTATATCTATACAGATTTTTATCTCCAAATAAAATCTGGTAGTTAGCACTTAAACATATTCTGGAAACACAGTCCAATACACAACAGTATGTAAAAATGCTTACTGCAGTGACAGTACGTATATATATATTTAATAGCCTATTGCATTTTCATTTTTAGATATGTGAAAATTTCATCTTGATAATGGAAAGCTTTCTTAGAAATTATTTTTGTGAGCTTCAGTTTATTCATGTTTTCCTTATATTTCGTAGTTTTAGAGTGTCATAGATTCTGATTTTTCAGACTTCAAAGGTTGCTCAGCACAGCTACCCATCCAGTTGGTTTGGAATATTCTCTACCGCATCTTTAACAAGTTGTTCTCTAGCCCCTGCTTCCCTTTCTAGCTCCAGGATAAGGAAACCAGAACTATACAAATAACCTATTTTACCTTCTAGTGTCAATAAGTCTTCTGTCTCTTAAGTCCAAATCTATCTCCTTTAATTTTAGTCACTAGTTTCAGGTCTCCAGCTGGAAGTAACATAAGAGCCAATTCAATTCTTGTTCCCTATCTGTGCCTCTCACCTAGTCCAAGTCAGTTATCACGACCATGATAACCATAACCCTCACGGTTCCCTGCTGATCAGCCCAGTTTCCTCAGCTGGGCGTTTGTTTTATTTATTTATTTATTTATTTATTTATTTTTATTTTATATGGTCGCAAGTTCCTTCAACATTTTGGTTATGATTTTATTAATAGATTTTAATTTGTCTATAACAAATAAAATGATTTTCCTTGTCAGGTAAATTGCAGAGTGGAATCCTCTGGAGGCCTCAGCTCAGAGGCAGGATGAGGAAATAGGCACTGGTAGTGGTTCAGCTGGACCTGAGAGTGGACCCCAGGCTGACTCACTTGGGTTGAGCAGTGGTCTGGGAAGGGGGCTCTGGGTGTGACTCCAGAAGAATTTGTGGTATTTTTAAAAATGCAATCAAATGATACACAGGTACTTAATATAAATAAACATTGGTAGTTGTGGTGAACTTATTTTAACTCTTCCAAATGGATGATCATTAATAGACAAACCACTTAGATTTAGGAAGTCTACATTTCCTCAGCTGCTAAATAATAGTACAGGTAGAATCTGTGTTTTCCTATCTGAATTCCTTACCTCTAAATTTTTGTTTGCTAATATTGCCTCGTGAAGAATTATGTTTCTGACTATTATCTTTTCATTCTCTTATTTGCAAGTCCAACAAATTGATGCATAAACCCAGTATCATTTTTATCAGTTCTACCATAACACTCTTTAAAAAATTTCTTTAAAGTGACACTTACTGTACATATTTATCAGACACACAGTGATACTGTGATACATGTAATGTATAGTGTTGAGATCAGGGTAATTACCATATCCATCTCAAACATTTACCTTGCTCTTAATTAGAGACTATGGTATGCAAGGCACTGTGAAATTTACAATCTCAGGGTACAAGGCATGTGTGCAGGATTTTGATTCATTCACACACACACACACACATTCACTCATGAAACAAAAAATATAGCTTGTGGGATTTAGTGCATTTAAAAAAAGACAAAGATGGCTTGTATCTGTCCTACTTAAATATCTTGGTTAATTTGAAGATTAAATGGTGTAATGTATGAAAACAATGTTAGCAAGTGTTAGCAGACACTGCAACTCACTGTGTGCCAGATTGTTCCACAAGTTTTACATGTGTTCGCTAATTTAATCTTTGTAACAAGTCTATGTGGAACATGCTAATAATATAACCAGTTTTCAAAAGGGGGAACTGAAGCATAAGATGGCTGAATGACTTACTCAGTCATATGACTAGTCGCTGGAGGAGCTAGGATTCAAACAGAGCCAGTCTACCTTAAGAATTTGTTCTCATAACCACCATACTATATTATTACTCTTAAAAACATGTAAATATATAAATTGATCTGTTCGTACAGTGTATTACCACATCATTACAAAATGATGTATTTTGCCTGAAAATGAAATTGCTGGAATTAGGCAAGTTTTGTTTATTCTGGGGCTTTATATTTACTTGATTATTTTAGTCTAAAATCAGCAAATTGGGTATGAGATGGCCACATTAGGATAGTCAAATTATTTAGTTACCAAAAAGTCCAGATTATATTCTGGTTGTTTTGTACAATATTAAGATAATTTTTGTACTTGGCTTTAGAAAAATACTTGGCCATAAAAAATGTTTTTCTCATACTTTTTAGGTTACCCTCTTGAAAGAAAAATAAGAAAGCACTGTTTTTTTTTTCTTTTTTTTTTTTTAGAACATAGAAATTATATTCCTTGAGATCATGTCCTTTGCAGGGACATGGATGAAGCTGGGAGCCATCATCCTCAGCAAACTAATACAGGATCGGAAAACCAAACACTGCCTATTCTTATTCGTAAGTGGGAGCTGAACATTGAGAACACATGGACACAGGGGACACAGGGAGGGGAACAACACACACTGGGGCCTGTTGGGGGTGAGGGGTGAGGGGAGGGAACTTAGGGGACGGGTCAATAGGTGCAGCAAACCATCATGGCACACGGATACCTATGTAACAAACCTGCACGTTCTGCACATATATCCTGTTTTCTTTTCTTTTCTTTTTTTTTTAAAGGAGAACTGAAGAAAAACAAAAATTAAAAACAAGAAATTGTATTCTTTTAATTAGAAAGTTTTGTCCCATCCTTTGATTGTTAGAGGCTTTACTTCCCAAATAAAACCAAAATATACATCATTTGCCTTAAATTGCCTTCTTATTTCTGAAATTTCTTTACTCATAGTCAGGGGATACTCCTGCTGTGAATGAATAAAAATTTTTACTACTTTGTACCTCTTTGAAAAGGAAAACTATTGGTAGAACTGGGCATCTCTGAAATTCTTCTAGTATTTATTCTCCTGACCTTGTTCTTTAAGGTCACCAATATTTTTGGTGACATTGATAGATGAAGTAGCAGGTGATTCCCAGGGATGGACACGTTGTTCCACATCTAATTGATTGTGGCACAAAAGCCTTATGTTTCTGTCCCATGACCAAGGAGAGGTAAAGAGATTATACTCTGTGCTCTCACAATATGTGGGAAATCAGTACTGGAGAAACCATCCACCCTAGGGGTGACTGGATAGATAGGGATTGAAGGTAGGATTGTTTATGTTTCCCTCTTAGCTTTCTTACCAGAACATTAATTAGATGTGAAGCTAATAGAATACAGTATATGTTGTAGGGAAAGAATATGACCTATCATGAACATACGTTCTTGAATTAGATTCCTTGGTTCAAATAATAGTTTATTGCTTCATAGGTATGTGTCCATAGACAAGTTACTTCATTACTCTGGGCTTTGATTTCCTTACCTACCAACCAAGAATACCAAGAGTAGCCATTTCATGGCTTATTATTGGGATTGTCAGTTAATTCTTATAAAATAGAATAGTAACTGACACATGGCAAGCTCTCAGTGAATGTTAGTGATCACTACTATTGTCAACAAAGAATACTATTATTTCTTCTTTTTATGTCTGGCGAATTACTACTCATCCTTGAATATGCCATTGTCTCTTCTGTGGAGTCTTCTCTGATAGTCATTTGCTCCTCTTTGTAACTTCCATACTAAATTGTCTGCAACAATTATAAAAAATTCTTCCAACAAGAATAAAACTTCATGGTTCACAGCAAGAATAAAAATTCTTCCAAGAATATGCTTGTTGTATATTTTTCATCTCTACTACTTGCAAACGCTCAGATATCAGAAATTACTTAATTATATAATTATTTTAGAAAGCAATGCTCAGCACAGAACTTAGTATAGTAGGCATCTGTGACTGGTAAGTAAAAAATGAGAGGATGCTGAGCTATAACATGGTCTTTGCTATATCATTGTCTATTCTTGGTTCTAAGTATACTGCCAAGTTAAAGTTCATTGCCAGAATCCATTATTGGCAAGAGAAAGGCAACTGAATTACTGTAAACAAGGTTATCAGAGTAAAATCGAAGATATGATTTTGGAATTATTCTTACTTTTGGCAAAATGATACAAGACCATACAAATCATAAAAATTATAACTAGTTTTCCCATTTCTAATCTCAATGCTGTTGAATCATTTCTATTTAGTTCTAACAGATTATTCGTTCTAAAGCACTGCTTTTAAGAATTTTTTCTGCTCTCAAACCTACCATGTCTTGTCATACCTAGTGAAAATTATACTAGCTAAAAATTTTGAGTGGTTATTTGGTACCAGGTACTGTGCTACGCATTTCCATCTTTATCTCATATAATTAACTCAGGTATTCTCTTAGAAAGGAAACTCAGTGAGAATGGACCCTTATCTTTTTAAGTCAATACTCTTCCCAGATTAATGCCTGATTAATGCTCTTGATGGTGTTGAATGAGTAAGTTAGGCACTATTATTTTTATTTATTTATTTATTTATTTATTTTGAGACAGAATTTCGCTCTGTTGGCCAGGCTGAGTGCAGTGGCATGATCTCGGCTCACTGAAACCTTCGTCTCCTGGGCTCAAGCAATTCTCCTGGTTAGGCACTATTATTATTCCCTTTTTATAAATAAGAAATATAAGAAAGAGAAATTGATCCAGAGAATAAAAGGCAGAGTTAGGATTTTAACATATGATGTGATCTGTCTTCCTCTTCTACAGATAGGTATTAATATCTTAAAGGTTATACTTCACCCTTTTCACCCTAGCATTAGAGTAAGGAGCAGCAAACTCTGATCTGCAGAAAGCTTCAGACAGGCTGCTGAAACTTGAACTCACCAGGTCTATTTCCAGTGACAAGTGTTTGCCCGCCCTAGATCATCTTTGCATTTTTACTAATTGTGTTCTATGTATTGACTTTGTCGTTCCAAATAGATTGCAGCTCTTGGAAGGCAGTGCGTTTTCCTAGTCTTTATTATTTTTCATTGGCCTAATTCAAGTGGCTAAGCTGTACATTTCTGAAACAAACATTCATTCATTAAGTGAATATTTATTGAGAACACTAATTATGTGTGATTTTGGATATGAATTTGCAGCAATAATCATGACAGGCAATGTTCTTATTTTCAAGATATTTATCTTTGAAGGCAGAAGATAAGTAATAAATATAATAAGGCAGTGATTAGTGCAATGGAGCATATAAAACTGAGGAAAGAGCTGGCAAGTGATGGCAGGTGGCAATGTTAGTTTGGTAGTGGTGGGGGCAAGGGCAGCAAGGGAAGGCCTTTCTGAGAAGACAGCACTTGAAGTGGGTCAGTGAGACTTGAAAGAGGAAGGAGGCAGTCATGAGACAATACTCTGTCTAGGGGCAAAGGCAAGTCAAAAGATGGGAATAAACTTGGCGTGTCTGAGGAAAAGAAGGATGGCCAGTGTGGGTGGGTCATTGCAACTGGGGAAACAGACATAGGCAGTGACCAGACTGTGTGGAACCTTTTTGGCCATGGACTATGGACCATGGACCATGGCTTTTAATTCATTAAACTGCAGCGAAATACCATAAAAAGATGTTCAGCAGCAGAGAAAAATATCTGCTTTTATTTTGAAGGATCATTCTATTAAAACATAATTTTAGTAGGATAAGAATAGAAGAAGAGACAACTGTTTTTTGTTGTTGTTGTTTGTTTGTTTGTTTTTTGAGATGGAGTCTCACTCTGTTGCCCACATTGGAGTGAAGTGGCAGGATCTTGGCTCACTGCAACCTCTGCCTCCCAGTTTCAAGGGATCCTCCTCCCTCAGCCCTCCTAGTAGCTGGGATTACAGGCACATGCCACCATGCCCGGCTAATTTTTGTATTTTTAGTAGAGACGGGGTTTTGCCATTTTGGCCAAGCTGGTCTTGAACTCCTGACCTCAGGTGATCCACCCGCCTCAGCCTCCCAAAGTGCTGGGATTACAGGTGTGAATCACCACGCCTGGCTATAGACAACTGTTAGTAAACAATTGTAGTAATCCAGAAGAGAGATGGTACAACGTATTTCAGGACAGAAGGGATAGAGATAGAGGGAAAAATAAAAAAACCTCCAAAAACAAACAGAATGTAATTAGAGGAAGAGCCAATAGAATTGACTAACGAGTTGTATGTGAAAGGTGACAAAAAGAGAATTATAGATGATTTCTAGGTTTTTAGCATGAAGTCTGAGTAGACAGTGTAGCTGTTCACTGAAAAGGGGATGCCTTGGGAAGAGAGAGAGAATAAAAAAAATTAATAGGTGGATCAAGGTATTAAAGAGATAGATCAGAAGTACCTATTTAGTTCTGTACTTATTTACCATCTTGACCCACAAAGGATTTGAAACATTTTATAAAGGGAACACATGTTATAAATAATGATAACATAGACATACAGAGTTAGGAAGAAGGGAAGTATAAGCGGAAGTAGAAAGTCACATACTGGGTAGAAAAAATATATGCAGGTGATTAGACTCTAAGTAGTTACTATTATTATTCAGACTCAGATTTGGCTCTGAGAAAAAACTGAGTCTTGGTCAGTTACTTAATTTTATTATCAGATCAGAGGACGCATAACTATCCTTCAGAAGAGGCAAACTTTTTCAGGCCTTAGGTTGTAAAAGAAATTCTTCACAATGAGGCTCAGAGGAGGATGCACTAGAGAATGCAGTGAGAATTCTGATTCAGTTTCAGTGAAGAGCCTTCTTAGGAAAGGACTATGCTAAATAGACATAAAATGCCTATAGAGTAATTCAAAGAATTCAAAAATTTCAATAGGACCTACACCTGAGGATTTCTTTTCTAAGCTCAAAGTCTTCTTAAGGACTTTCCTGAATGATACTGACAGTCTTCAGTGGAAAGCCCAAGCTACCAGTCTTTTAGGTGGATTTAGCCACCATTATTAACATTAAGGCCAATGGTCTATACTAATTGCCTACTTAATGTATGGTAATAAAGGTCTTGATTTTTTCCTAAAAGCTCAGAATTGATTTTGGGTTCAAATTTCTAAACCAGACTACTTTGCTTTTCTCCCTTCCCCCCTTCAATATTTTATTTTTTAAAAAATTCTTCCCATGTATCCCTAGAGACAAGTTCTTTGCAGGACCATGTGCTGTGGCATTTATGATGAAGAATATGCACTCCTACAATTCTATACAGACCAGGTTATCTTGAACTTTGGACCATGTTTCAAGAGACCCATTTTTATTTAGACATCTGGCTTGTCTAGTAATTTTTTGAAAACTTGAGAGCAGGTCTCTGTTTCTCTGAGATAGAGCTATAGAAGATTTTGTCACCGGGCGCGGTGGCTCACGCCTGTAATCCCAGCACTTTGGGAGGCCGAGGCGGGTGGATCACGAGGTCAGGAGATCGAGACCATCCTGGCTAACACGGTGAAACCCCGTCTCTACTACAAAATACAAAACATTTGCCAGGCGCGGTGGCGGGCGCCTGTAGTCCCAGCTACTCTGGAGGCTGAGGCAGGAGAATGGCGTGAACCCGGGAGGCGGAGCTTGCAGTGAGCCGAGATCGCGCCACTGCACTCCAGAATGGGCGACAGGCCAGACTCCGTCTCAAAAAAGAAAAAAAAAAAAAAAAAAAGAAGATTTTGTCTACAATCTGTGATTAAAGATGGAGTTAATAATTTGAACATGGAATCTTTTCTTAAAATACATAACGAATGTAGGAAGACAAGTTTACAACAAAGTGCTCTGCTTAAAGTTCTAATGAAATTTCTTCTTATAAAAATATTCAGGGTGGTATTAGGTATTATAAGTTTTCTCCTAGAGTTTTTATAGTTTTAGGTTTTACATTTAAGTCTTTAGTCCATTTTGAGTTGATTTTTTGTATGTGGTGAAAGGGAGAGGTCCAGTTTTGATCATCTGCATATGGCTGTGCAGCTATTCCAGCACCATTTATTGAATAGGGAGTCCTTCCCTGTTTTGTTATTGTCGAAGATCAGATGGTTGTAGATGTACTACAGCTTTATTTCTGGGGTTCTCTAAGCTGTTCCATTAGTCTATGTGTCTATTTTGTTCTAGCATTATGTTGTTTTCATTACTGTAGCCTAGAACTATAGTTTAAATCCAAGTGGTGTAATGTTTCTGGCTTTGTTCTTTTTGCTTAGGATTGCTTTGGGTATTTGGGCTCTTTTTTAGTTCTATGTGAATTTTAGAATAGTTTTTTTTTTTCTAATTCTGTGAAAAATGTTGTTGGTACTTTGATAAATATAGCATTGAATCTGTAAATTGCTATAGGCAGTATGGTCATTTCAACTTTAGAAGAAAAAGAGATCATTCTGGATGGACATAGGCCCTGGCAAATATTTCATGATGGAAACTCTAAAAGCAATTGCAGCAAAAACAAAATCAACAAATGAGACCCAATTAAATTAAAGAGCTTCTGCACAGCAAAATAAATTAACAGAGCAAACAGATAACCTATAGAATGGAGGAAAATATTTGCAAACTATGCATCTGACAAAGGTCTAATATCAAGAATCTATAAGGAACTTAAACAAATTAACAAGCAAAAACAAACAATCCCATTAAAACATGGACAAAGGACATGAATAGATGCTTCTCAAAAGAAGACACACATGCAGCCTACAAGCATATGAAAAAATGTTCAGCATTACTAATTATTAGAGAAATGCAAATCAAAACCACAATTGAGATACCAGTCAGAATGGCTATTATTAAAAAGTCAAGGAATAACAGATGCTGGCAAGTTTGCAGAGAAAAGGGGATGCTTATACACTGCTGTTCAGAATCATGGATGGAGTTGGAAGCCATTATCCTAAGTGGCTCCGAAGTAACAGGAACAGAAAACCAAATACTACATGTTCTCACTTACAAGTGGAAGCTAAACATTGAGTACACATGGACACAAAGAAGGGAACAATAGACACCATGGCCTACTTGAGAGTGACAAGAGGACAATGAGATAGGAAGAGATTAATTTCTATTATGAACTTAAGAGAACATCTTGTGAAGCTGAGATTTTGAGAAATGAGGTAGTCTTTTGATAAATTGAGATAAAGAGGTTAAAACATTATTGAATATGTGTTTTAGCACACTTCAATTTCTGCTCATTACCTACTCTTTTCCATAATAAATTTCAAAGATTACAAAGCAACACGAAACACTACAAAGAAAGGTTTCCTGGTTTGACCGATTTTACATATTTATTTATTTATTACCAGATTGCTTCATCATTGTTGTCCCTGTCTGATATGTTTGGATGTGTCCCCAACAAATCTCATCTTGAATTGTAACTTCCACAATTCCCATATGTCATGGGAAGAGCCTGGTGGGAAGTGATTGGATTATGGGGCAGATCTTTTCTGTGCTGTTCTTGTGATAGTGAATGAGTCTCATGAGATCTGATGGTTTTAAAAACAGGAGTTTTCCTGCACAAGCTCTCTCTTTGCCTGAGGCCATCCATGTAAAATGTGACTTGCTCCTCCTTGTCTTCCACCATGATTGTGAGGCCTCTCCAACCATGTGGAACTGTAAGTCCATTAACCTCTTTCTTTAGTAAATTGCCCAGTCTCAGGTATGTCTTTATGAGCAGCATGAAAACAGACTAATATAGTGTCTATCCAGGCAGTAGCATGAAAAGTCCTTGTTCATAAAGTC
Source organism: Macaca thibetana thibetana (assembly GCF_024542745.1). Taxonomy (NCBI): domain Eukaryota; kingdom Metazoa; phylum Chordata; class Mammalia; order Primates; family Cercopithecidae; genus Macaca; species Macaca thibetana. The sequence goes on from NC_065588.1 coordinate 55,370,126, forward strand.
ACCTATATTCGTCCCCTGTTCCACCGGAAGATGTTAAGGAAAATCAGAGAGTGAGGGTTTGTGCTTGTTGTCAGAGGACCAATGTTTCAATCATTGCCTTGGGTAAGTTAGGGAACTTCTGAGTTTCCTTATTTCTAAAAACGGAAGAGGAGATGATCTCATCTTCCTCTTTGGGCCATTTTCAGGCTTAAGTGAGTTAATATGAAGGAAGGGGCCTATTCTTTACATAGATGTTTGGGAAAGAGTCACTAAGACAGAAGGGAGAAACTATAGCATTTGTATAGAAAACAATATGGTATATTCTAGTTTCACATATTGCTGTTTTTGAAACTGGAAGAACCATTGTATATTACAGGTTCTCTTCACAGAGTTTAAGTTACACTCTTCTTTTAATAATATAATTGCATTTACTCACTCATTAATTCATTTATTCACTCATTTAAATATTTCTTAGTACCTAATTTGGGGGTCATGACACAGTTTTAGGTACTGGGTGTGAGAACATGAGCAATATGTAGAATGTTGAATTTTATATGCAGCTGAATTATCATATAAATGTGAAGGTTTGGTTATGTGTCTCAGAAAATTTGCTATACAGAGACCATCTCTGAAAGAATTCTTAGAGGATATAGTCCAAGAAGATGATAAATGAATTGAGTGGGAGAGATAAAATATATCAAGTTAGGTTGTATTAAAATTCAGTAAAATGACCAGGTGCAGTGGCTCACACCTGTAGTCCCAGCACTTTGGGAGGCCAAGGCAGGAGCATTGCTTGAGCCCAGGAGTTCAAGACTAGCCTGGGCAACATAGTGAGACCCTGTCTCTACAAAAAATAAAAAGATTAGCTGAATATGGTGGCGTGTGCTTGGATTCCTAGCTCTTTGGGAGGCTGAGCCAGGAGGGTTACTTGAGCCCAAGAATTTGAGGCTAAAATGAGCTATGATCATGCCACTGTGCTTCAGTTTGGGCAACAGAGCAAGACTCTGTCTCTGGAATAAATAAATAAATGTAATGTATTTTTATATAAATGAAGAAAGATTAAAAGGGAAACCTGTATATCCACAAAAATCTGGCAGAAGAATTTCAGATAAAACCCATATGGGTCTGAGAAGGATGGTTGTGGAACAGATGAGGTAAGAGCATATTGAGCTTCTCATTGTATTCAAGGGAACATATGGATATTGAAAACTTCACACACTAATTGGAAAAAAATTAACACTAGTCTTGGCCTCAAAAAGAGAAGAATAAAAATGCCTTTCATTACATTTAAACTAAACAAAGAAATATTCTATCTGTATATCCAATGGAGTCTAGAAAAACAAAAAAAGAGGAAACAAAAACATGGAGTGTTTCATAGATAATACAAAATATGCCAGTAGAAATCGGCTTTAGTATAACTAAAGGAAATCTGATCTATTAAATTCAAAGATCAGAAGTCAATCAGGCTGGATTTCAACACAATATTCAGTAAATTTTGGATAATGAAGACACACTTAAAATGATGCAAAAATGTTGAAAATAATGGGATAGAAAAAGATTTTCCAGGCAACTAAGAACCATGTGCTTAAAGTAAAACAAAACAAAAAGGTTTCAAAAAAGACAAAGAGGATCATTAGATCCAGAATTAACAGAGGCCAAGAATGCAATGATTTGGAAGGTAGATTAAAAGAATAGAGCAAATAAATAAGAGCCTGTGATGCTCTTGTAGGAGGGAAAGAAATGGGATTGAGATTTATATCTATTGGAAAAAATGATATAAGTCAGATGAATGTACATGAACTAATGGTGATACATGCCATGGTCAATTCTGTCCACTGATGTTCAAAGGAAGCAAAATAAAGCAAGGGGATACGAAGGGGGGATGTGCACTTAGAAGGCTATGGGGCTAATTAGGAAGCCCTTGGATTGTTAGGAAACTTGCCGTATTATTTGTCTAACATACTGATGCAGAGATATCCTAATAACTACTTAAGGGAGTTATATAAATGAGTGAATAAAAGCAAGGACGTTGGTGTCAATGAGATGGGTTGAAGTTCTTGCTATACCTTGTATTTGTGGTCTAGGGAACTGCTTAATTCAAGCTTTGGTTCTTCCTTTTTAAATGTCACATTATAGGGATGATATGAGGATGAAATGAAATAATGCATGTAAACTGTTTAGCATAGTGCTTGCCATGTGATACTGTCAAGAAAAGAGCATGTTTGGAACATTTTCAGGTCCCTTTCATTTCTCTGACAATGCTTATTATCATTATATCCACTTCATTGCATATGTAATTCTGGGTCATAACTTTATTCCTCAAAACTGTCTTGCTGTTTTCCCATTGTCTTAGAAATTTACAGTTGCAGAAAAGGATGAAAGATGCCGGAGGGACACCTCTTTCCTCAGTCTGGATTAAAAACATGTATTTTCTTGTCTTTGAATTCCAAAAATTTTGCTGAAATTCATGTAAGTATGGGTGCTTTTATCAGTAGTTTAATCTGGAACATGTGTGACCTTTCAATCTACCTATGGCATTCTTTCTTTAACTCAGAAAAAAGTTTATTATATTTTTGTTTAGTGCTTTGTTTGGTTCCATTTTTATCCAGGTTTTCTAATATACTATTGTTCTTTACAAATATTTCGTGAGCAATATAGAACACAGTTTCCTCTTTGTGTGTGCATGAATGTGTATGTGCATGAAATCAGCCTTTTAAATTATATTATCTTCTATGTTCATGTTTGTTTTTGACCATTTGACGTTTGCCTTTCAAAATTTTAATTAGCTCTCTCTATATTTGATAACTTGTTTCTTCACTAAGAAACAACTTTTCTACCTTTGTCCAATACTTGAAATATTAATATTGATTTCACTGAGACATATTGAAAGATAACTAAGCCAAATGCTTTTGAATTGTGATCTATTTAAGAATGTGTCAATATTAAGTTTTCTATGCTATTGTGATTTTGCCCATTTCTCCTATTAACACTATTTAATGAAATATGATTTAGGGCGTAAAAGTATATGCTATCTTAATGATTTATCCTTTATCATGTTAAAATGTCACTCTGTAGACACGATTTGATATTTATTTTTAATGTTTCTGGTATTGAGTTTTGAATACCTAAGCCTATTATGTTTGAATTTGTCCAAAATATGTTTGTCTGTTGTTTTGGGATTTTTGTGATATTGTTTTAGCCTTGTTCTTTGTAATCAGCATACTCATGTAAACACTGAATTTTGTCTTTTGATTCAGTTCACAAGTCTTTTAACAATGAATAATTATCCATTTTATACTTGAAAAGTTTTAAATATATAGTGCACATTCCTGTCATTTTGTCCTTTTTCTTTTTTATCTCTGTACTTCCCTGTATGTTGCCCCTTTTAAATTTTTATTTGTCTTGAAAAACATTTTTTTTTAGTTACAGTATAGTATATGGTTTATTAGCTTTTATGTCTTCCACTCTTTTGGAAAGTATCATTTTTGCAAAGTGGTTTCCTTTAAATTTCCAGTCAGATCATTTTCAAAGTTGAGTAAAATATTACATTTGAGTGGCTCTCGTTGAGATATGGTGTTTAACATGCTATAACTTTCTTTTTCTCTTCTTTCTACCTCCTTTTCAATATAACATGGAATTTTAAATGCAAATAATTTGTATAATATTGCATAATTTTACAGCATACTTTTTAAATAAATGGACTGATATTCTTTAAGTCTCAGCTCAGATGTTGCCTCCCCCACTTACGCCCCCTACTTCATAAAGTCTCTCATATTTCTATCTGGACTTAATCATGTCTTCCTCTTTGAATCTTTTACATGTGTTCTTTCCAGCATGTTCCCTATTGGCATCATAATTACTAGTGTAGATCTGTGATTTCCCCAGTCTTGAGATTTGCCCAATAAAAGAATGTCATTCACAGTTTGTTTGTAAATCATTTTGTCTAAAATCAATTGATCATGCATCCTAGGTACAAGACGTATTGCTAGGCATTGTAGAGGAGTCCTGTATATTTAAACTACCATCAGAAGTTTTATATTGTTGAACAGAGGTCACATAACCCTGCTTTTTGGCTAATATTGCTTTAACCTGGTAATTTAAATACATTCTTAGTATTTGTTTATTCTGATTGAACTTTTCCTTTCATCATGGATGGGAGGTGAGGTATGGATGGAAGGAATTTCAAATGATTCAGATTTGGGTTTGATGAGTTAAGCTCACTTTCTGATTGAGCTGCTCCACAAGTGAGATGTTTTCTAAGCAAATCAAGCATGACACTTGTGTCTTTTGATACCCTGTGCTCCGATTTCAAACATGATGCAGCTGATGCTGATGCCCCCATCACTGAGATCAAGAATTCTCTCCCTGAGGTTGTTAGCATCACTGGTACCACTCATGACTTTAGGCAAAATGCTTATTAGTAATGTCGTATTTTTACTCTTAAGGAAACTAAACTCACTGATTTCTAGAATTTATCTATATGATGGCACAAAGTTTCAAACCTATGTTTATCAAAATTGATAGGAACATTTCATAAGAACAATCTCATTTCAAGTGTAAATAATATATCTGAGCAATGCAACTCCAAGTATTAAATTCAAATATCAGCACAAATGTATACATGTATATACACCATACATGTTTGTAGGTAATAAAGAAAAATAGGCTAATTATGTCCTGCTTATATAATATTTATTATGCAAGTTACTTGTAATATATTTAAGTAAAAAAAATGAAGCTTTGTGATAAAAATTTAAATAAATACAGGGAAAAGTAGTAGAAAGTGAGTTTTTCTCAGCCACACGTTCCCAATTCCCCATTAACTTCAGTGGTATCAGTTAACTCCTCTTTCTTTCCCCACTGCTCCCTACCAAATTTTAAGCCTTTGAAATTCTACCCACCCCCCCAAAGAAGGAGGTGATACCCTTTGCTTGTCTGCTGCCTTAGCTAGGTGAGACAGGTATTTCTTTATGTCTTTTGTTCACATAGTAAATCTCGACTATATGGGGAGGCATTAGAGTTTTCACAGACATTTGCTGGCCTTAAAATTTTTGTAACTTATGCCTTCTTTTGAAATTTTTCTTTTTTATAATAAAAGTGTATGAGACAACTTCAAATTACATCAAATCACATGGCTAATTATATATTAAATGTGGAAAGTTTTTATACCTACTTTCTCTTCACCCCAAGAGGACACTGTGGGAACTATAAGGAAATATTTTGTTGAAAGGAAATAGTTCAAATTTTGCTTTAACGTATCCTTAGCAAGAGCAAGCCATTTGTTCTCTTAAACTCAAAGTATAGTGTCCCATGGGGACGGGGCCAGTCGGATTTGCTCTCCAATCCAATTCTTAGTGATGGGCTTAGACTAAGAAGGCTGAGTAAATGTTGAAGAAATAATTTTTGCACAGCTTCACTGAAGAATGAAATGATTGGGAGAGAGGATTAAATAATTTTATAATGGTTCGTTACTCATTATTGAAACATGTCTTCCTATAAAAAATATTTTCATACTTAAAGATAGTATACTTCTTTGTGGATAAAGTATTTAAGTTCATAAATTCATATATGTCATTTGAAAACCAAATTTGGAAGCAAAAAAAATTAAATGTAAATATGAAATTTCTGCTTTCAACCCAGATGGAGTAAGAGGGACTAGATTTACCCTCCCCCCACCCATGTGAACTAGAAAACAAGGTGAAGTATATGAGAAACACTGAGGATCTGGCTCAGTGTTTGGTATTGATGGACAATGAACATTGAGAGATGAGAAACGAATGGTGTGAGTCCTATGATTGCCTCGGGTCACTGCCTTGATAGAGTTTCTAGGCCATGGTTTAAGTAGAGAGAACCTAGGCAGAGCTTGGTGGACTGCCTGAGTTGGGGAGATGGAACTGGGAATATGGAGGGATAAAAACACCTGCAGTTCAGGGGACAGGATTCAAGAGGATAGCAGGTCGCGTGGGGAGAAAAAAGTTTAAAGATCATAGGAGTCCCATTTGAATATTTGGCAGACTATTGATAGGCACGTGTGTGAGAAAAGTACCTGAGGCTGACAAAGAGCCATTTGAGAGTATCAGTGGGTAGAGAGCCTAGCACTCTCACAGGGTTGTGAATAATACCTACCGGTCAGACTCAAAAACCTTATAATTCACAGGGCACTGGGCAGAGAACTCAGAATGGTCTTGCCTCATTAGAAGGGACTAATTAAACTTAGGCTAAGTGCTGTTCTGATCTTACCTAGCACACCTTAAAAGAAAGACGTGAAAGAATATTTTTAAGTGACTTAAGTGCATCCCAGAACAAAGTTTTTAAATATTTGTAGTAAAACAAATATATCTAGTACCTGATATGACAAAATTTCTAATGTTGGCATCAATTGAATATTACCAGGTCTGCAAAGAAACAGAAATAATATGTTATCATATTACTGATTATCATATTTTTCTTCATAACACATATTACCATATTTCTCTTCTTAATACTGAAGAGAAAAATCAGTTAGTCAAAAGCAACCCAGAATTATAAGGCAATGACATTAAGACAGTTATTATGATTGTATTCCATATATTTAAGAAGTTTGATAGAGACCAGAAAGATACAGAATCATCCAAATTGGACTCCAAGAGAGTAAAACTACAATTTCTAAGATCAAAAATACACTGTATAGAATTGACCAATTAGACATTACAGAGGAAAGATTAGTAAACTTGAGGACATAGCAATAGAAACTATCCAAAATGAAATACAGGGATAAACTGTATAAAATAAATAAAGCATCTTTGAACAATGGGACAACTTCAAGAGACTGATATATGAGTAATTGAAGTTATTGAAGTGGGAGAAACAACAAATATTTGAAGACATAATAGCTGAAAAGTTTCCAAATTGGATGAAAACTGTAACTACACATCTACAAAACACAATGAATCCTAAGCACAGAAGTATGAAGAAAACTAAACCTTGACATATTATAATGAAATTGCTCAACATCAGTGATAAAGAGAAAATTCTAAACGCAGCCACAGGAAAAAAAGATGTTATATAGAAAGGAAAATTGTAAGAATGACAGTAGATTTCTCTGAAAACAGTGCAAGTCAGTGGATCAATTGAAAGAACTGCAAGGAAAAATACACAAATCCACAGTGATATATCAAGATTTCAATATACTGTCTCTGTTTGATGCATAAGTCAGAAAGAATATGGAAGCCTTGAAAAATACTATCAACCAATTTGACCTGGTTAACATGTATGGAATATCCACTACTGAACAAGCGAATAAACGTTTTTCCCAAGTGCTCACCAAACATTTACCCAAATAGACCATATTCTAGACCCCAAAATAAGTCTCAATAGATATATTGAGACTGCAAAACTCATGCCTGTAATCCTAGCACTTTGGGAGGCTGAGGTAGGCGGATCACCCGAAGTTAGGAGTGTGAGACCAGCCTGGCCAACATGGTGAAACCTGATCTGTACAAAAAATACACAAATTAGCTGGGAATGGTGGCACATGCCTGTAATTCCATCTACTCTGGAGGCTGAGGCAGGAAAATCACTTGGGAGGCGAAGGTTGCAATGAGCTGAGATCGAGATCGTGCTACTGCACTACAGCCTGGGCGACAGAGTGAGACTTTGTCTCAAAAAACAAAAAACAAACAAACAAACAAAAGTTATATGGGAAATTCCCAGATATTTAGAAATCAAATAACAGACTTCTGAATAATTCGGAGGTCAAGGAATAAATAAAAAGTGAAATTAGAAATTATTTGAATTGAATGAAAATGAAAATAGAACATATAACAATTAAATGCTGCCACCTTAAGAAACTAGAAAAAAAAAAAAAAAGAACTAATTAAACCCAAAGTAAGGAGAAGAAAGAACATAATAAAAGTTGTAGTGGGAATCAATCATTGAAATAGGAAACTTAAAAACAATAGAGAAAAAATAAGTGAAAGCAAAAGCTGGTTCTTTGAGAAGACAAAGAAAATTGATAAACCTTTGGTCCAAATGATTAAGAAAAAGGGAAGAAGAGACCAATTGTCTATATCAAGAATAAGAGCAATAACATGACTCCAGATTTTACAAATATTAAAAAGATAACTTTATAGGAATAAAGTCAACATCTTAGATAAAATGGTCAAATTCCATGTAAACCACACATTGTTAAAGCTCTCTCAAAAAGAATTAGATAACTTGAATAGTCATAGTAAAGACATTGAAGTTGTAATTAAAAATCTCTCCACAAAGAAAACTCAGGTCAGACATCTTAACTAGTGAATTCTATCAAACATTTAAGAATGACATAAAACAATTTTAAAAAAACTTTTCCAGAAAATTTAAGAGGAGAGAATCCTTCCCAATGTATTCTATGAGACTGTTATTATCCTGATTTCAAAATCAAACACATCACAAGGAAAGAAAACTATACATCATTATTTATCGTGAGCACAGACACAAATTTTTTAAAAAAGTTAAACAAGTCAAATCTAACAATTTATAAAAAGAATAATACTTTGTCACTAAGTAGGGTTTTCCAAGGAATCCCGTGTTGGTTTAACATCTCAAAATCAATCACTGTGATTTATTTTGACCTCCTGGTCTCAAGGGTTTCTCCTGTATCAGCCTCCTGAGTGGCTGGGACTACAGATGCAAGTCACCACACCTGCCTAATTAAAACAACTTTTTTTTTTTTTTTTTTTGTAGAGATGGAATCTCTCTATGTTGCCTAGACTAATGTATTAATTAATTAAAAACTATACAAGTATCTCAACAGATACAAAAAAACTTTTAACAAAATTCAACATTGATTCTTGGTAAAAACTGTTATCCAAGTAGGAATAGAAAGCAGTTCTTCAATCTGCTAAAAATCATCTGTAAGAAACCATCAGCTGTTGTCATAATTTTGAAAAGCTGAATGATTTCCTCCCTAAAACGAGATACAGTACGAACATTTCCACTCTCACTATTCCTACTCAGTACTGTCCTATAGGTTCTAGCCAAAGTAATGAAGGAAGAAAAAGAAGTAAAGATAGCTGGATTGTAAAGGAGGAGGTAAACTGTCTTTAGTCACAATTGACATAATTGTCTATGTACAGATTTTGATGGAATCTACCAAAATAATTACTAGAACTAATATATAAGTTTAGTAAGTTTGTAGGACATAAGATCAAGACACAAAAATAAATTGTATTTCAGTATACTATAAACTAATGAGTAAGTATTAAAATTAAGAAAACAAATTTTCTTACAGACAGTAGCATCAAAATATAAAATACTTAAACATAAATCTAACAATAATGTAGAAAATTTGTACATTGAAAATGACATATTTATGATGAACTAAAGGAAAAAGAGACCAAAATAAATGGTGAATTATTCTATATTAGTAGGCTAAAAAACTCACTATTGTTAAGGTATCAATTCTCTTCTAATTGATTTGTAAATATAGTGTAATCCCAATCAAAATTTCAGTGGAGACTGTCTTTTTAGAATTTGACAAACTGATTATAAAAGTGATTTGAAAATGGAAAAGACCTAGAATTGCTCAACACTATTAAAAAGAACGCAACCTACAGAATGGGAGAAAATTTTTGCAGTCTACTCACAAAGGGCTAATATCCAGAACCTATAAAGAACTCAATCAAATTTACAAGAAAAATACAACCCCATCAAAAAGTGGGCAAAGGATATGAACAGACACTTCTCAAAAGAAGACATTCGTACAGCCAACAGATTATGAAAAAATGCTCATCATCACTCGCCGTCAGAGAAATGCAAATCAAAACCACAATGAGATACCATCTCACACCAGCTAGAATGGCAATCATTAAAAAAATCAGGAAACAACAGGTGCTGGAGAGGATGTGGAGAAATAGGAACAGTTTTACACTGTTGGTGGGACTGTAAACTAGTTCAACCATTGTGGAAAACAGTGTGGTGATTCCTCAAGGATCTAGAACTAGAAATACCATTTGACTCAGCCATCCCATTACTGGGATATACCCAAAGGATTATAAGTCATGCTGCTATAAAGACACATGCAATGTTTATTGTGGCACTATTCACAATAGCAAAGACTTGGAATCAACCCAAATGTCCATCAGTGACAGACTGGATTAAGAAAATGTGGCACATATACACATGGAATACTATGCAGCTATAAAAAAGGATGAGTTCGTGTCCTTTGTAGGGACATGGATGCAGCTGGAAACCATCATTCTCAGCAAACTATCACAAGAACAGAAAACAAAATACCGCATGTTCTCACTCTCAGGTGGGAATTGAACAATGAGATCACTTGGACACAGGAAGGAGATCATCACACACCGGATCCTATTGTGGGGGGGCAGGGATAGCATTAGGAGATATACCTAATGTAAATGACTAGTTAATGGATGCAGCACACCAATATGGCACGTGTATACATATGTAACAAACCTGCACATTGTGCACATGTACCCTAGAACTTAACGTATAATTAAAAAAAAAAAAAAAAGAAAAGGACACAATTGGTGGACTTAAACTCTTCCTGATTTCAAGACTTAATATAAAGCTACAGTAATCAAGACAGTGTGGTAAAAGTGTCAAGATAGATATAGATCAATGGAAAAGAACAGAGTCCAGAAATAAATCCACATACATATGAAGAATTAATTTTCAATAAAAATGCAAAGGCAATCTAGTGAAAAGGGAAATATTTTAAACAATGATGCTGGAGCAATTGGATATACATCTACAAAACAGTAAAAAATCAACAACAACAACAACAACAAAACAACTTTAATCCATACCAGGCACCAAACAAACAAACAAAAAAATGGATTATAGTTTTAAATGAAAAACCTACAACTATAAACCTGCTAAAAGAAAGCATAGGAGAAAATTTTTGTAGCTTCGAATTGAGCAAACATTTCTTAGCTAAAGCACTTAAAGCAAAATCTACACAAGAAAATGTTAAGAAATTGGACTTCACAAAAATTTAAAACTTCTGGTCTTTGACACGGTTAAAAAATGAATGAAAAGGCAAGCTACAGCCTGGGAGAACATGTTTACAAAACATGTTTTTCATAAAGGACTTGTATTCAGAGTATATTTTAAAACTCTCAAAATTTAATAACAAGAAGAAAAATCAATAAAAAGAGGCAAATCATTTAAACAAACACTTCACCAAAGAAGATAGTACAGATGGCCAATAAACACATTAAAGGACTCTGGATATTATTAGTCCTCAGTGAAATATAAATAAAAATCACAATAAGATTACAGTATAAACCTATTAGAATGGCTATGAAGTGAAAAAGACTGAACTTACTAAATTGGCTATGATATAGTAAGAATTCACTTTGGAAAACAATTTGGTAGTTTCATAAAAAATTAAAGTATGTAGCTACCATGCAATGCACCTGTTCCACTCCTAGGAATTTACCACACAGAAAAGAAAACATGTGTCCAAATGTCTACATGAGGGTTTTGTTTTTGTTTTTGTTTTTGTTTTTAACCAGCTTTATCTGTAATGAGAACAAACTAGCAACAACCCAAATGTTCATCAATAGGTAAATGGATAAACAAATTGTAGTATATTTATATAATATAATACTACTCAGCAATATAACAGTATGAACTATTGATGAATACAAGAACATTTATGAACATGGGTGATTTTGAGTTAATTGTGCTAAGGCAAAAAAACCAGGCAAGGTAAAGTAAATACTATATATACTGGAGTACTGTACCATATGATTTCATTTAGATAAAGTTTTAGAATTAAAACTAGCAAATTAAATGTCGTTTTGATATAATATTAAATTTTTCAAATTTATTCTATAATGGATATGGGAAATCTCAATAATTCCTTTGTACAGAAATGCATAATGCTTATGTCAATTCTGTTTGTTTGTTTATTTATTTATTTATTTATTATTATTATACTTTAAGTTCTAGGGTACATGTGCATAACGTGCAGGTTTGTTACATATGTATACCTGTGCCATGTTGGCGTGCTGCACCCATCAACTCATCAGCACCCATCAACTCGTCCTTTACAGCTGGTATAACTCCCACTGCATTCCCTCCCTTCTTCCCCCTCCCCATAATAGGCCCCAGTGTGTGATGTTCCCCTTCCCGAGTCCAAGCGATCTCATTGTTCAGTTCCCACCTATGAGTGAGAACATGCGGTGTTTGGTTTTCTGTTCCTGTGATAGTTTGCTGAGAATGATGGTTTCCAGCTGCATCCATGTCCCTGCAAAGGACACAAACTCATCCTTTTTTATGAGAATGAATTATTTGGGATTTTAGATCATTTTTAAACCGGCTTGTGAGAGTATTGTCTTTTGGGAATCTTTGACCAAAATTGAGGAATGTGAAGTTCAAAATAGATTTTTCTTTTTAGTTTTCTCACAAAGATAGTTTATTCCTCTGACTTAAATTGGATGTTTGGCATAAAACTATCAAGTAAGCTTCATGCAAGAAATTTTATAGAATATGATGGCTTCAGAGAGCTGTAGACATCAACGTTTATGATTTTTTCTTTCTGATTTTTTTTTTCTGAAGGAAACACAATGAGGCAAATATGATCTGCATAGCTCCACCCTTTGTGAACATCCTTGAGTTGGAAATGTGCTGTGAGAGGCACATGTGAACCTTCAGAAGCTATAGTGACTTGTCTAGGTATAGGGACCATGTTCTGACAATGGAAAGCTCCCCTGGGAATGTTTACAAAGTGAGAGTTCATTTTGACTCAGCCTCTGTATAATTTCTAAAATATTTTAAACCAGATTTCATGTTATTTTGATTTTCAAATGAAGAATAAATTCAAATGTTTATGAGGCGTGAACTCATTCCTGAATTTCCCAGTATATCCCAATATGTGATTTCTTAGAGGTCATCGAAATGCCTCGTACTTGAAACCTCCAAGAGGTCATCTTGGAAGGCATTCTATACTAGCAACTTTGTTTTCTGGTGAGGCCATTGCACACATAGATTCTTCTTGAAGAAGTCTGAGATCATTTAGGCGGATTCACTATGATCCGTATCCTTTTACTAATCTTGTGAAATTTTCAAATTTTATTTATTTATTTTAAATTTATTTTAGAGACAATCTCACTATGTTATCTAAGCTAGTTTGGAACTCCTGACCTCAAGCAATCCTCCTGCCTCAGCTTGCACTTACAAGTGCAAGCCACCACGACTAGCTTAATTTTTCAAATTTTTGAATTTGTCAATAAGTTTTCCTAAAATTGGTACAAAAAGCATCTGGGTTAGGAGTAAGCATGAAGAAAGATGTATAAGAATTGGCAGTAAAAATGAGCACAATGCAAAAATGTTCTTTTTTCCAAGGTTTATTTATTTATTTATTTTATTCATTTATTTTTTTTGAGACAGAGTCTTGCTCTGTCACTCAGGTTGGAGGGCAGTGGCACCATCCCGGCTCACTGCAACCTCTGCCTCCCAGATTCAAGCGATTCTCCTGCCTCAGCTTCCTGAGTGGCTGGGATTACAGGTGCCCGCCACCACAGCCAGCTAATTTTTGTATTTTTAGTAGAGACGGGATTTCACCATGTTGGTCGGGCTGGTCTCAAACTCCTGACCTCAAGTGATCCACCTGCCCTCAGCCTCCCAAAGTGTTGGGATTACAGGCGTGAGCCACTGCGCCCAGCTAAAAATGTTCTTTAAAAATATATATACCTGTGTCCGTCCTCCTCACCTTCTTGAATAAAATTAAGGAGAAAAAATATCTATAATGTTAGGCTGCATTTAGGAAAAATGTATACAGCTGATAGATATAGATGGTTTTTCCAAATACCAAATATACATGCTCTACCATTGGTATCTGACTTGTGGAGGCAGTAGCCAATTGAAAAGGGTGATCATTACAGCATTTAAATTCCAAACATAGTTACAAATTAAAGGACAAATTTGGTAAGAGATAAGCTGATGTTGGCAAAAACAACAACAACAACAAAAAAAACCTCCCAATATAGCTTTGTGGATCATGTTTTTAACAACACAAAGATTTCCTTAGTTCATGTTTAAGAAACAAGTGATCAGCAGTTCTTTCCAGTGAATCAGCAAAATGTCACATCTATATTGATGCCGATAACTCCATGTTTAATTGGATAGATTTGGTTAAATAATCTTCATAACAAGTTAGTCTTGAGCCAGCCATGGTAGTGAAAGTCACTCTCACTCACTAATTATTGTTATTGCTATCAATGAGACCCTTTTTTCTACAACTATTAAAGGGAAAGAAAGAAGAAGGTTGATAGTCACAGAAAGGGTGTTTTCCTCCACTTCAGGTTTACAAGTTTCAGTTTTGTAGAATTAGAGCATCCTGTGTAATTATGCTTTTTGCCATTCTTCTGAGTAAACTTCCACAACTGTACAAATAGAGATCATAGGACACATCTTCAAAGCTAATTAAATCAACATGATGGGCTCCTACAGCTGCTTGGATTGTGTCTATGGCTTTCCAGTACGTAAAACAAATGTGTGGCCATGGAATAACGAACGTCTTGCTTTACTACCACAGTAACTTCCCTCCTGTACAAATCTTTACTTATTGACCATCAAGCACATTTTCCTCTATTTTTGTTCTATATTATGATCCACATTTTACACATTTTAAATAACATGTTTTAGTAGGGCAACTTTTTTTTTTCCTGAATACTCTTTTATTTACTTTGAAACAGTAACAGCTTAAGTATTACATATTGAGTGGAATAAGTCTTTTCTGCTAAAACTATGAACTGAAGGAAGAATATGATTCCTATAGCATTGTTAATATTTAAATTGTTTTTGTATCAGTTATCAATAGCCAAAGCGCCAAAGTTTATTTTATGTTTATTATTTTATTATCTCCACTATGACCCTATGAGGCATTATTATCCTCAGTTATCGAAAGATGAAGCTAAAGAAACAAAGGTGGAGTGATCCAGGGAAGGGAAAACTGAGATTAATGTCCAGTTCTTTTGATTTCTACCTTAGCTTTCTTTGCATCCAAGTAGAATATTGGCTTTGGAAAATAATTGGGGCTTTTTTAATTGAGGGAATGGACTACATTCTACTGACTTTAAATAATTCCTTTTCATATTTATTGGCTAGATATCTGTGAGCAAATTGTGGTCATGTCCTTTTTTTCTTTTTTTGCCGACAAGGAGGTTTTCTTCTTTACAACTAAAGAAGGAAGTTTGGCTCATTTTGACTTATTTCTTTCAGAAACAAAAATCTCTCTCAGTTTGGCACATGTAACGCGTGATTTCTTCACTCCTCTCCCGAAAGTAAGGCAGTCAGGACACTTCGTGTAACTAAAGGCAAGACGATTTTCATGTGCTAGATAAAAGATAAGTCGTTAACCACTTTTGGTAAACTCTTTTTGTCCTTTATGCGATATTGTTCAGTAACCATGCACGCATAACACATTACATACACGCGTGCGCTCACAGAAACTTGCCAGATAGAGCTGAGGTGGAGCACAAGCCTCAAATTTCATGGAAGTGTTTTCTGTTTTGGAGCAGAGAAATCCTGTTCTTCTAAGCCATCTGGCTCCTATTAGTGCAGGTTCTGCTGTCAGTATTTACTTAAATAGGGAGAGGCTCTGTCTATGTCACCCTCAGGAGGATCACTATTTCATGGCTACATTGATTTAAGTTTTTATTTATCTACTAGGACAAAATGGTAACACAAATGCCTTATGAGATATTTTCAGAGTTTAGTCCTAGTCTCTTAAATATAACTTCATTGTTCATTTCCGCCATAGTCTTTATAAACTAAAGCAATCTTAGTAGACCTTCAAAGCAACACAGGACAAGTTGTGACTATCGACATGACCACTGGAGAATGTAACTCTTTAAAATATTCTGTTCCGATTTTCCCTTCTTTTGTTAGAACTAGTACATTTTGCAATTCTGTTACCATCATTATAAGAAATAACATATGTGGTAATTAAGAACTTGGACTCAGGAAACAGACAGTCTGGGTTTGAATCCTAGCTGTACCACTTCCCTGCTGTGTGATCTTGAACATGTCACTGTACCTATCTGTGCTTTTGTCTGTAAAATTGATATCCTAATAATAGCTACCTCATATGTACTTGTGAAGATTAAGCAAATTAATATACATTTACTCTTTAAATAGTGTCTGGTACATGGGTGCTCACTAATTGCAAACTGCTATTTTATTACAGGAGAATATAAAAAATGATCTTAATGTGCTGTTTGAATGCATTTAATACTATTTCACCAAAGGTAATTTTAACTTAATAACTGTTAGAGTTACAAAGTATTTTCCATCTGTGTATTAAAAAAAAGACATGCAATTTCTTTTTAAGGCAACTCCAGTAATTGGATATTTCGAGACAAAGAAGGAAATAAGGTTACTTTATAACTAGACCCGTTGGGGTTAGATGTAAATTCATTTCAAATTCTTTCAGAAAATTCTGCTTTCTCTTTTAGTTATCCTCTTCATACTTCTAAAATAATATTCCCTTAGGTGGTAGGGAGAAGAACTTTAATCGCCATCTTCTGCGCTCCCTTACCCCAATTTTATTTGGCTAGCAAAAGTCTCCCAGGAATCTCAGTCAATGCCAGTCTCTCTCCCTTTCTCTGTTTTTCATGCTTCTCATCTCTCTCTCTCTCTCTCTTTCTTTATATGTATCTATCTCTGTCTCTCTGCCTCCAGCCCAATTTTCACTTCCCACGAGAAAACTTTTCACTGATCGTCCAGAAAGTGATTTTCCCTTCTTTGTGTCATTACCATATTTTGCTCATTATGCTCATTATGACTTATTATATTGCAATTACTATTTAATGTGTTTGTTTACCATGCTTGATTGTGACTTTCTTGAGAATACCAATCGTATTGATCTTTGCATTGTCAACATCTAGCACAGTGTCCACTACACAGTTTTTTTTTAATTCAGTACATATTTTTTGTACAGATACATTATGTAAGAAATGTGCATTGGGATTTGGCTAAAGATATTCCTAGATGTAATTGGAGAAGGTGTCTTTCAAATAAGTATTATTTGAAGAATACCAAGGAACCCAGTCCTCAAATTCGTCTTTTAATTGGCTTGCTGCAGTCACCTGTAATCCCCTACTAGGGATCATTTAAAGGTCTTGGTACATGTTTATCTATTTAAGACATTATCTTGTCCAGGATTAGTAAAAATAACAAGCCAATAAGCCTATTAGCAAGGATTAGCTTATGTGAGACTGAAGAGATTGATAAATAAAAATGGTAAATTGTGATGTTAATAGGGTTTGGTGTATGGATTATTGGAGAGGGCATTGATCAGTAAGGGAGTGACTCAGAACCCTAAACACTTTGTAACTAGGCGCTGGCATAGAAGGGCATCCAAAGGTTGATAGGTATCCTGAGGGCCAACTTGGCTTATGTTGCCATTAAGCTTAGATTTGGCTTAACTGAGTCACAGCACTCAGAAAAGGGAGCTCCAGGTGAACATTTTGCTTGAGTCACTGCAGCTCTCCTCTGTCCTACAAAGGTGGAAAACCAATGTCCATGTGCTAGAGCTCACTGGGCCCATTGCAGTTATACAGGACAGGCATTGCTTACTCTTAGAAAAATAAATTAGATTCAATAGTGGGTTGAAAGTTTAAAAAAAAAGATCATAGTTTAATATAAGACAGATACTCTGCCTTGTTATTTCTTGATTCTCTGCTCATTAGAGTTGCTCAGAAAGTTAATCTATCCACACACAATTCATCACATGTGTTTACATTTCAAAAATATATTGAGATGGGAATTATTGGTTTTATAAGCCCTGTCTGTCTGACTATTAAATCATTTGCAGACTGTCAAACAACATTCACTTTGGAGGGGTTAGAAGGTCCTAGAACCGCACTGCCCCCATTTCCTTCACTGGAAAAAGCTGTTGATATATGAAAAATAGGTGTTTAAATAAGCTACCTGCTTTTGAATAGAAATACTCCAGGCATTTTAAGCCACATGTGCAGTTGGATAGAGGACTTCACATATAACTTTTGGAGCCAGTTTTATACAATGTTTATTCTCTGGCTAAAATTTAACCACATTTGGAAATTCTATGAACTTTTAAATTAGTGCTCTATCATTCTATTATTCTGGGGCCAGTTTTTGTAGCAATAACTGCAGCATCTTCTGATTTACCCTCTCCCCCCTCCCTATCCATTTCCATAGGTACAAATAACAGTGCCTAGCCTGTCTTTACCTTTCCATGATCTGATACATCAGAGAAAGAATTGTCTTCGAGTACAATTTTAGAATATGCTGTTTCTTTTACTTTTATACACATACAATGGCTCTTCCCTCATATTAAGTCCCTACTTTAATTTTGTGGCTCAGGACCTTCTACTGTTTCTCAAAACTATAGACTGCCCTCTGGGTTACATTCTAGCTTATATCCTTTATTCTACCCAAAAAGCACCCACTTCCTACTCCCCTTACCTCACTATCCCTACAGTTAGCTTATTTTTAAGCCATTGTGTTCTATCCTCCATGTCTAGAAATTCTTCCCTCTTCATCTTAGCCATTGTTTCTCTCTTTCATATAAGCCTTTCCACTGAGGCACCGATCAAAATAGCCTGTGGCTTTTCAATATTTAAATGTGTTTATGAAGAACTACAATGTAATCAGTTACATCAACCAATCGATCAACTGTTTAATGATCACTATGTTCTTACAGTGTGGTAAGCATTAGAAAGATTAAAAAATAGTTATTATAAAATATAGTTTTTTCATATATTATAAAAATACATGGATTATTATGAAATATGGTTTTTTGTCCTCAACTGTGATATAATTATGACTTGAGCACAGTATTAACATAATAAAATTCCAAATACTGTGCTATAGATACAGTTAAATATGGTAGAACTCAATGGGTTAAGAACACTGCTCTAAACCCTAAGGACATTCAGCATTCAGTCTCTTAAGCAACTTTTTTTCCATTAGATTATTGGTGTCCTTCCTTCAGGACCAACCCTACCAGGTTCTAGCTTTCTGAGCTGTGCAATATGTTAGCCATTTGTCACATGTGGCATGTGGCTAAGGAACATAAAACATGTGACTAGTGTGACTGAGGAACAGAAATTTAATTTCATTTGATTCTCATTAATTAAAAATCAATTTAAAAATTCAATTAAATTCAATTTTTAGAAAACTTTTACATACATTTGGAGCAACTGAAGTTCATAAATCTACTTTTCCAACTGTAAATTTTATAAATCTAAATAAAGACCAGCATTACCAGTGAAAATTCATCACCAGAATTGAGATGTGCTACATGTGTACGTGTCAACTGGATTGTGAAGACTTAGTATAAAGAAAATAATGTAAAATACCTATTTTTAAAATATTGATTGCATGTTGAAATGAGGGTATCTTGGATACATTGGGTTAAATAAAACACATTCCTAAATTTTATTTCACTTTATTTTTACTTTAAAAAAAGTGACTACTAGAAAATTTGAAATTACACATATGGATTACATTGTATCTCAATAAGACAGCACTGTTCTAGATAAACCAGATCCGTACTAGATTTGTACATGTCCCTGAACCCCAAGGCCAGCTATTTCCATGATGTCTCTTGGTCACCCAGAGGTCTAGTGCATTTTGGCCTTCTGCTGATTCTACCATATTAATCTACGGGTAGGTTGTATTTAAAAACAGTCCTGTATTATCATGTGCTATTGTAGTGAAATATAGTGAAATACAGACTTCTGCTCAGATGACTGTCTCTTGATCTAAATGTTTTTATATCCTTCTTGTTCACTCTTTTCTTTTGCTACAATGGCTTTAGTCTCTGTACTAGGCTTTCTTCTTCTTCCTCAATGTTTTGTGAGAAAGTGAGTTGCTTTTTGGCTTTAGCTTCTTGTCACAATCCTTCCATTTCTGGGACAAATTTGTTCTTGGCTTTGGGCCCTTCCTTTCTGCACCCCTCCCACTGTAGCAGGTCAACTAAAGGATAATAAGAATCTTCGGGGAAACTGCTCAGGTTCCATGTGCATATATCTAAGCAACATAGGCAGTGTTGCACTCACGATATTTGCAGTGCATAAGGCTCTGGGGCCCTGTGCTTTTTAATTTTTATTTCCTTAAATCTATTGAACATGGTCTTTAAAATTCATGTTTACCTCACCATCCTGTTATTTATCATTAATCAGATTTAGATCCAACTGGAAATTTCCTTAGGCGATTCCTCTTTTCCTTGGAGATGAAGTCCAACATCCTTGTCATATCATTTAACATTCTACACCATTTGACCCCAGCTGAATTGTCCACTTTGACCTCCAGAACCTAACTGTAGCACATCATGGTCTCTTTCTTTCTTGGCCCTCCTACCATTATTTTTTTATACCACATTTATAATGTAGCTCTTTCTGATTTTCAGTTAAATAGAGATAACTAAGTTAACTGAGTTATGAAACTGCAACAATAACAATAACAGTACAATAACAATAGTTGACATTCATATAGTGCTTAGTGTGTGCTAGGCACTGTTCTAAACACTTCATATACATCTACTCCTTTCATCTTCCTTCAGTAACCTGTAAGTGTTGTTATTATCTCACTTCACTGAGCGAAAGGTTGAAATACAGCAGATCCTTGAATAACATAGTTTCTTTCAACATTATTTCATTTTAACACTGATGAGAAAAAAAACTCCACTCTGGCAGGGGCCACTGTGTGTGTAGAGTTTGCACATTCTCTCTATGTCTGCTTGAGTTACCTCCAGGCACTCTGGATTCCTTCCACATCCCAGAGGCATGCACATTAGGTGAAGTGCATCTGCATGGCCCGGGTGTGAGTGTGGGTGTATGTGAGTGTGCCCTGTGATGGAATGGTGTCCTGACCAGGGTGGGTCCCAGGCTTGCGTGCCAGGAGAGGCTCCAGCCATCCAAGACCTGAACTGGAATAAGTAAACAATCATCATACTTGCTTTTGTTAATCTTTCTTAAATGTACGTGTTACTCACATTTATTTCAATGTTTAATACTAGAAGTGTTTGAGGTCTTTATTTAGAAGTTTAGTGATGTTTTTGTGACCAGAAATATAGGAACTTATCTCTTTCTTATGTCAGTAACCTATGATAAAATGTTTTGCTTAAAGTCAGTTTCTGAGAATCTATGGATGACGTTAAGGGAGGATTTGCTGTATAGGGAAGTTAAATAACGTGAACAAGACCACATAGCTAATAAAGGGTAGAACTAGTATTTCAACATAGGCACTCCAGCTTTAGAGTCTATGCTTATGTATTTGAGCTAAATCATTTTGGAAACTTTGTCTCAGGCAATTTACATAGATTTTCTCGTTTAATCTTCACAACAACCTGTGGGGAAAGCTATTAGAACATAAAGTAACAAAAATAATTTTGGAAGCAAAAGAGATTCCACTAGACTAGACATATGGCAATTACTCCCAAAACATTAGTTTTGACAGTGCCCTACATCAGAAGTCAGTAAACTACCAGCCTGCAGGTCAATTCTGGTCCACTACCTGTTTATGCAGATGAAGTTTTATTGGATCACGCTTTTTCATGTATGTGATAACTATGGCTACTTTTGCATTACAATGGTGGGATTGAGTAGTTGAGGCTGAGACTCTATGGCCCAAAGCCTAAAATATTTTCTGACTCTTTACAGAAAAGTTTGCCAACCCTTGCTTTATACCATACCTGAAGAGTAAATGAACGTTGCTATTAATGTTAAGATTATACAATAAAAGAAGTGCTTGTTTACTGCTTCCTGCCCAAACACCCTTTTTTTTTTTTTTTTTCTGAGATGGAGTCTTGCTCTGTTGCCCAGGCTGGAGTGCAGTGGTATCATCTCAGCTCACTGCAACCTCCATCTCCCGGGTTCAAGTGATTCTCCTGCCTCAGACTCCCAAGTAGCTGGGATTAGAGGTGCACACCACCATGCCCAGCTAATTTTTGTATTAGCTGATGAAACCTAGACAGGGTTTCACCATGTTGGCCAGGCTGGTCTCGAACTCCTGACCTCAAGTGATCCACCCAACTTGGCCTCCCAAAGTGCTGGAATTACAGATGTGAGCCATGCCTCCCCGTCCCAAACCACTATTTCTTTGAAGACCTTCTTTATATTCTCTGAGGGGAGATTAGGTGCTTCACTAAGAACTAATGGTTTTATCACTTCCTGTGGCTCACATCAGCACAGCAGCCCTTCGTCTCCCATATCATATTGATTCTTTCTATGGCAGGTGTCATGCTGTTTGATTAAACTGATATGTTCTTGAAGAGCTGATGTAAATCAAAGTTTGGAACATTGAAACACATTTTCTGTTCGTTTATATTATAATTTGCGTGATGTTTTATCTACTTGAAAGGACACATAACTCTTTATAAAATGTTATGTGGCTGCTCTTTCATGATGCCTTCCTACCACTCCCCCCAACTACTAGCACTCATGTTTCTGTCCATTTGTCATTGTTCTATAGAAGGAGTTGAATCCCATTGTGAAAGCTACTATTTAAAAACAAAAAAACAGGTATAATGATTCATAAAATGCATAATATTTTTCTGATGGAAAGAATTGACCTATTGAAATTTAGTATTAATATTTTCTTAAACTGAGACACCCCTATTGTGAGCAACAATGAATGTTTATGAACTACCTCTTTTATTTAAAACATTGTATTAAATAGTGTTGATTTTTCATCATTATTAAATGATACCAACCAATGGCAATGCTGAAATAATAAAAAACCATCTTGTTATATTTATCAAAAAATAACAATAAATTACAAGAGGACTAACCATGTACTGGCATTTCGCTAAGTGCTTAACATGTATATGACTTAATTATCCCTTTAACTCTATGAATTCCATTCTATTTTGGTCCTCGTTTTGCAATGCATACTTTGCAGTGTCTACTTTATAATGTATATTTGACATTAATCAAGGAAAAACAATACAATTGTTTGAAATTAAGCATATAAAAGAGAAGGTTAATTGATGGGTTTCTTTAATTTTCTAAGTGATGTGTAATGCTGTATATCTAAGAGCATTATGATTTTTTTTTTTTTTTTGAGACGGAGTCTGGCTCTGTCGCCCAGGCTGGAGTGCAGTGGCCGGATCTCAGCTCACTGCAAGCTCTGCCTCCTGGGTTCATGCCATTCTCCTGCCTCAGCCTCCCAAGTAGCTGGGACTACAGGCGCCCGCCACAGCACCCGGCTAATTTTTTGTATTTTTGGTAGAGACGGGGTTTCACCGTGTTATCCAGGATGGTCTCGATCTCCTGACCTTGTGATTCACCTGCCTGGGCCTCCCAAAGTGCTGGGATTACAGGCGTGAGCCACCGCGCCCGGTGAGCATTATGATTTTTTAAAAAGCTTTAGTGATACACCTAAAAAACAAAGAGTTCCATGAATAAGGGATTACATTTGGGATACTAGAAGCTATCTTTTTAAGACCAGAAAAATTGAAAAATGTGAGATGAAATCTATATATCTGTGGGTCATTCATTTTTTATTTAGCATTTATTTATTGAATACTATAGTCCATTTTCTCATGAATCTTATATTTATGAACAGGGATGTATTCAACAAGCAAGTAAACATATTAAATTGATGATTATGAAAAGGGCTTCACACAACATGAACGGAGTGGTAATGTAAATAACAATAGAGATGACCATATAGGTTAGACATAGGAAACTCCTCTGAGAGGAAAAACCTTAAGCTTGTAGCTTGAGAATGAAAAAGAGCCTGCCATGGAGAAGGTATGGGAGCAGGTGGCACTTGTAAGTAGAAGGAACAGCATATTCTAAGAATATCAGTTAGTCTTGGAGCTAACAAGGAAAGAGCTTGACTTTAAACTCATTGATCCATGGGCTTTTTCCCCTCCCAGGAGACACTTCTGTGGCCCATCCATCTTTGGGCTTCTACAAGGAAACTTACAAAAGTTTATTAAATGTTTCCATCATCAGAATAATTAGCAATTATGGTAACTGTATTTAAAAATAACTAAAATATTTATATTAACTAATGTAGAAAATGTCTTTTTAAAAATCTCAAACTTTTGTAATAATCTGAATGCATTGTATACCCATCAGCAGACTCCCGGAGGGCCAAATGTAAGGTCACCATGGAGCAGCTATAATCCTTGTTCTTTAAGTCAGTTCCCAGCTCAGCATTCTGTCAACTCTATTTGTTTAGGCAATTTACATAACCTCTCTGGGTTTTAGTTTACTCATTAGCAAAACAAGGATAAAGATGTGTATTTAAATATTAGTGTGAAAACTGTTTAAATATTTTGAACGTAACAGACACACTATGCTTGGCAAGAAGTAGTCATTCGAATATTAATTTTGGTAGATCTTTTATGTATGTTAATAATAATGATTCATATTTATTGAGAACTTACTATAGACCAGGTGGTTTTCAAGAATTTTCAATGTTCTTAACGCATTTTATCCTCACAAAAATTCTATGAAATGATTCCACATGTTTTACATGTTTTCTTATCTCACATCTAAGGAACCTAAAGCTGGAGATTATGCAACTTGCCCAAGATCACAGAGCCAGTGAGTGGCAGAGCGAAGAATTCAACCCAGGTGGTCTGGCTTTGGAGCTTGTGCCCTTAATGACTGCCTTTTAAGTATGTTTTCTCATATAAAAAGAAATTGTTGAAAACTGAATCTTGTCAGTTTCTCAGGTAAGCAGCACAAAGCAATGTAGTACTTTGGGGTGAAATCTGAAGCTAAGAGAATGTGCTTACTTCACACAACCAATGCATGCAATGCATTCTGTTCATAAGTGACCTCTGCAGTAGATTAAGACCAGTTTTCAAAAGAAAAAAAAAAAGACAAATTGGCCATCAAGATATACAGCTTATTATTATAAAGAGTCCTGAATGTGTATCACATAAGGGATTTCCAGAGCAATTTATTGTCAAACAGATAACAGCATGTAAATTTCTAAGAATCAACCTGGCATCACTGGAAAAATCATACCCTTGAGGACTGGGTATTGTAGACAGTTCCACAGCAGCTGAATCATAAAGACCTTTATAGATCAATAACCCTCAACCTTGCTGCATTACAAAGCATCTTCATCAACAAGGAGAGTTTCAGGGAGCCACAAAAGCACAGTGGAATTATTGGAACAGGTGGGTTTTGTGTGTATGTATGTATTTTATTTTTCACAAGGTTATTGCTGGATAGATACATCATGACTTAATGTTGATATTCCAGAATAACGTAGAAAATGATACAACGGCTAAATGCATGTTACTGACTTTTTCCTCCTTTTCTGGGGCAATAGAATGCTTTTCATGTACATCCTTAAATCTAAATGAAGGATAAGTTATTGGAGTGCATTTAGTTTCAAACAACAATGTGCCCTGAGTTTTTATTCTGAAACTTTTTGTGTCCTTGAGCCTTGGTTGCTTCATCTGTAAACTTTAAAACAGTAACAACAGCTTTGTAAAATTCTTAATCCCCAAAGACATATCTCGTTGAGCTACTTATCTGAGAAAAATATGACTGAGATGATTTATTTCATGGTAATTTGTTCCAAGTTAAGTTTAGATTGCTAGTTATCTTTCTTTACCATATTGCCTAACACAAGAGAAACAAGTAAATTCATACACCTATCTAATGAAAAAGTAAAAAGAAATTGTATTTTTTGAATGACGATGGTCGATTATTGCTGATCATATGAGACAGTGTTTGAAATATTATACAAAATGTTTAAGAGACATGTGAACTGAGGGTGATTTTTTAGGTTGCTTCCATTTAATTGTTAGATATTGATTAAGGAGTTTTCAAAGAAGAAATTTCGAGTGCCTCTCATATGGCAGATGTTTGATAATTCGTGTAGGAATTTATGTTCCACAATAGTTACAATGGCATTTTTATCACTGTGCTTCAGATGTGGTTTTGAGACTCAGACTCTTAGCTAACTAGTTGAAGTTAACAAAGGCTTTAAGTAGCAGAATAGGAATTAGAACCTGTACTTGTGTGAATTCCAAAGCTCTCCTTCCACTACCTTACTGCCTCTCTGTTTTAATTGCTTTGGAGTAATCTAGGCATAATCTATTTGCTTTAATCCTAATCAACTATTCTTCTGATTACATAATGTGGCATCTACAAAACTTGACTATGATGTGGTTGATTTGGCCCAGTGTATATACACCCAGATGCTTATATTTAAGATGGGGCCTGTAACCACAGACAGTTTAACTGATTTGACTGATTAATATAGCAAAAACAAGCAAAAAAAAAAAAAAAAACCCTTTAATATAGTTTTTAACTGAATTTACGAGTTTACTTGACTAAAACATTAGACCTGGAAAATATGTGTATGTCCAAAATATTTACACTTACATAGTAACGCAGAAATACTAAATTGTATCTACTCTATTTAGTAAAATATAACTATGAATTTAATAGTAAATATAATAAAATATGACATGAAGACATTGTTTTATCATGGCAATGAAGATTGTATCAAATTGATTAGATATACACATGGAAATATTTATGGGTAAAATGACATGATGTCTGGAATTTACTATAAAATATTCTAGCGAAGAATAAAACAATAAAAGGAACAAGACTGTTGAAAAATTGGTAAAGCTGAGTGACGAGTAGGTACATAGAGGCCATCTTTTTCACATATGTGAAACTTCCACCATAAAGAGCTTGGAAAAACAATCAACTAATTATGTATACACTAGGTTGAGGCAAAGAAACAAGATAAATTTGATTGCTTTGATTGAATATTGGTTTAGACTTTTAGCAGTTTCATGTGTTGTTAAAAGGCATTCAGGATGCATATTCTCAGGATGTGATGACACTTTTCAATGTTTTAATAAGATGTAATTTAATAACATAAAGGTATGAATTTCAGGAAAACATGATAATGTATGTCCTTGACCAAAAGAGACTTGACTTTGGGATCACATCTAAATTCAAATTTTTATTCCGTTGAACATAACACTATAATATGACTGTAGTACAAATATTGTGTGTTTCCATTTGATTTTAATTAAAACTAAGACTTTCTCTGGAATAATATTTATATCCTAAAGAATGATGGCATATTGCTTCATTGTATGTCATTAGCCCTTCATAATTTTTTTCTTTTGTTCATCATTTAAAATGTCATTAAAACAATTACAGCCTACACTCTGCTGAATCATATAATTGGAGATGTCTTACTAAGATGAGATTTACTATGTAACTTTATTTTTAATATACAAAAACCCAACATTTTTTAGTTTTATGCTTTTAAAATGTGCAAATAAATGAGTTCTCTCTCCTTTATTGCTAAAAGAATAGTTTTTAATTACCTGCATTTTTTCACTCGTTTTTTGGGAGCACTTTTTTAAATCACCAAATTAAGTCACCACATTTTCTATTAAGCATCTTTCTTTGGCCTCAGGCAAATTGTGAGGTAAATTTGATTGTGGTTCCCTGCAAGCCTTTCTTCTGTGGTTTATCTCTTTCTTGTGGCATTCTTTTCCTCACAGGAGCATCAGAGTATCATTAGAGTTGAAGCTTGCTTTCCTTCACTGCTGGCCTCTTTTCCAGTCTCTGAATCTCTGTTGTCACTCAGTCTTTCAAAAAAACAAAAAAACGAGGAATCAATCAATTGCAAGTAGCCAATGCATGTATTTGGCATCTTGCTAATAAATATTAACAGTTTAAAGGTTAGCATGCCTTGGTAGATCTTCAAGGGAGTGCAGGAGTTCCAAGCCACACTTTCTTCATCTGTCAGTTTTAACCCAGATAAGCAATTTAATTTTCATATTAAATCAAACAGATATATTGGCAGCAGGAGGCACAATTTGCATTCATGTTAAAGCAATATTACAAGACTTCAAATAAATTTCAGATGGGAGGCGGGTTGTTTTGGGAGCTGCCCTCCAGTTCCAGGGTGTATGTATTCATTCTTCAGTTTCGTCCTCACCAGTGATGCCTCTGTGGAAAAGTTCGAGAAGGGCCAGAATGTGACCTCTCTCATGTGCATTTATGTTCTCTCTTGGTTTTAATGACATGGCCTTTATGGCATTCTAAAAAACAGTGGAAATATAGATACTTTTGAAAAGGATGGGGATCTTACTGTTTTCAAATTGCTCCTTTATAGTTACTTTCACTTAATAGAGATTCTGGGGCATTGATTGCATGTGTATTTTGCTATTGATCTGACTTATTCAGAACACTTATAGAGATCAGCTATCTAGAGCACATGAACAAATCATTACTATAGAGAGACATGGTCATTGCCTTTTAGCAACGTACACCCTATCAAAGAAAATTAAAGAACAAAACCAAAAATCTATGTGTGCAATATTGTGTAAGATCAAGAGCTAGTTGGTACAGCTGCCACCAACAATTATTCAATATTTTATGGAAATTAGAGGAAAGGCATGCTTCAGAACAGAGATTTAAATAACACATTCCTCCTTTTTCATGTCCTATATGAAATATATTAAAAAGTGCACCTTGTCCTAAAGTTTACTTTTCTTTTGATTATTTTTAAAAAGCAGTATCTGAAAGATAAAAAAAGTACAAAAATAAAACTATTTTCTCGACTGAAATTCCATTGTACTCTAAATGATTTTCTCATTAATACTGAGAGTTTTATTAATCCAAAAATTGGACTTGGAAATTAATACAAAAATAAGTGGAAATGAAAAATAAAGCATGCTAAATGAACATTTCACTGGAATAGATGCCTGCCAGTGGTTAAAAACAAGAATCTCTGAGTTTGGATTTTCATTTAGTCTTTTGTATTATAGTTAATATGAAAATTAAAAAAAAATAGAGAGAAGCAGAAGGATCTTTGCTGGAAAATTGAATTCCTTGGGGAAAAGAAAACAACAGGAGAGAGACCAATTTAGTCGGGGCAAGTTATAATACACCAATCATGATGATTGATCCTGTGCAAGCAGAAAGCACATGGAAACAATTTAAATGTTGTCCATGAAACTACTGCTTTCAGACCTCATGGCATTTTATTTATCAGGATCACTGATTTCAGAGGCACCGTACAGCCAGGAAAGAATAAGAGGTTTGGGATGTTGTTCCTTGGGATTCAAGGTGGAAAATGTACAAAAAGAAGGGAAGCGGTTGGTATCACTTCTTGTCTCTTTGTCTACTGCTTCTGTAATAGAATTTTCCTCTGAATCTTATATTCAATGCTTACTTTGAATAGTCCATGTAGGTGCATTTTGAGAATCTGGATAAGGCATTTTAGTTAGCTCCCCATCCTGTCCCTGTATTCAATTCTGTCTGGTGGGTAGGAATTCATTTAGGTGGGCTGCTTTCTGAAAACCAAACAAAAAAACTACCATTACTACTATTATGCAGGTTTTATATAGAAATACTCCGTTTTGAAAAATGACTCTTTCTTGCAGTCACTTGAAGGTAAGACAAGCTTTGTTTATACAGGCACATTTTTCTCCCTTACACATATGGAAGAAAAGTAAAACCATTGCAAAGTTATGACACTTCCAAGCAAATTCTTTTTATGATGAATTTCTTGCTTTTATTTAAGATAGATTTCCCCCCAATGTTTATATTTTGATTTTGAGGGAAAAAGTAACATTTTTGATGATGCCGTTTAGTAAAGGGATTATCTGATTCTCTAAGGTTCTTGGGGCTCATTGGGCTCAGGCAGGAATTTTTCAGTGGTATGCTAGACTGGTTCTGATTGTGAAGACTGTCAGAAACCTGTGATTTCTTGAAAGGAAGAAAAGCATTCCTCTCAGCTGCTAGTAGAATAGGATGTTTATTTTTAGTTGACTTACTTTTTTTTTTGGTTACAAAAATGGCAAAATGGGTGATTTGACTAAATTGACTCATTCAGAACACTTATAGAGATCAGATATCCAGAGCACATGAACAAACCCTTTTCTTTAGTTTTGCATTGGTATCTAAATTCTGGCTTTCCTGTTTACTGGATTAATATCACTAAACTTTAGCTTTGCCATCTAAAATGAAGAATAATAATACTACTTGCCTCATAGAGTTTTTGTGTTATTTAAATGAGATAATTTGGGAGACCAACATCAGCAGCTTCAAGATGAAGCTGAACATCTTCTTCCCAGCCACTGGCTGCCAGAAACTCATTTAAGTGATTGATGAATGAAAAATTCTTACTTTTTATGAGAAGCGTATGGCCACAGAAGTTGATGCTGACGCTCTGGGTGAAGAATGGAAGGGCTATGTGGTTTGAATAAGTGATGGGAATGACAAACAAAGTTTCCCTATGAAGCAGTGTGTCTTGACCCATGGCTGTGTCCATCTGCTACTGAGTAAGGGGCATTCCTTTACAGACCAAAGAGAACTGGAGAAAGAAAGCGAAATCTGTTAGTGGTTACGTTGTTGATGCCAATCTGAGCGTTCTCAACTTGAGAGAAGGATATTCCTGGACTGACTGATACTACAGTGCCTTGTTGCCTGGGGCCCACAAGAGCTAGCAGAACCCGCAAACTTTTCAGTCTCTCTAAAGATGATGTCTGTGAGCATGTTGTAAGAAAGCTCTTCAACAAAGAAGGTAAGAAACCTAGGACCAAAGCACACAAGATTCAGCGTCTTATTACTCCATGTGTCCTGCAGCACAAACGGTGGCGTATTGCTCTGAAGAAGCAGCATACTAAAAAAAATCAGGAAGAGGCTGCTAAACTTTCAGCCAAGAGAATGAAAGAGGCTGAAGAGAAGCACCAGGAACAGATTGTCAAGAGACACAGACTGTCCTCTCAGCGAGCTTCTACTTCTGTCTCAATCCAGTCAAAAATAAGATGTTTTGAGTAACAAATAAGATCAGACTAAAAAAAAAAATAACAGAGATAATTTATGACCTTAATGCCTAGCACATAAACATCAGCTATTACTCAGATTCATAACAATATATCTAGATTTCTATTCAACTTGTAGGAACAGAGTGAAAATGCCTAATTGCTTATGGGGAGAAAGAGAGGAAGGCATTTCTTCTTTCATTGTAGAGATTGAGAAACTTGGACACAGGGCATTCAAGGACACAGGTTATCTACTATGTGGCTTCTTTTTCTGTTTTGTTTCTACCATCCACATTTCTCCACCCCCGACCTTGCCAATCTCTTCTCTTTTTCTGTGTCTGCTTTCTCCTTGCTTATACTCCTCTTCCTCCTTGCTACTTGAAATTCCATAAAATATTTTTTCTTCCCTGGGCCTTTGGACATGCTGTTCTCTTTGAGGGGGATGGTCTTTCCCTCCAATCCTTCTGTTCATTGAATTTG
This sequence comes from Macaca thibetana thibetana, assembly GCF_024542745.1. Taxonomy (NCBI): domain Eukaryota; kingdom Metazoa; phylum Chordata; class Mammalia; order Primates; family Cercopithecidae; genus Macaca; species Macaca thibetana. Next base: position 55,401,351 of record NC_065588.1, read on the forward strand.
AAATTATTATTTAAAGCAACATGTCTTGCTTCTATATTTTCTGATTCGCTACTGGGTGTTCTTTACGCTTCTGTGAGTACCACTTGTATTCTGAACCTATCTTCAAACCATTTCTTGAACTGTGATATTAGTTATTTATGTACTCGATTTTATATACAGACCAAATTGCATATTCTCTCTGAGTAATGGGATAGGAAAATGACATAGGTAGGCAGTATGAAGAGATCCCTTAAATAACCATTTCCAAATAACTCTATGGAAATGCTAATAGATATGAAAGGAATGCTGCTGACTTACTTTGAGGAAACTACAAGTACATCAATGTGGTAATACCGAAGGGAACCTTAGAATGACAGGATTTTAGAGAGGATCTTAGGAGGATGATAACAGGAAAACATTTAACTTCTCAGGGATTAAATTTCTCACAGATCTGAATTTCTGTGAGGATGCTCTATCACATCTTCCCTAGCCGTGATTTCTATGCCTTCTCAACCCTTGATTTCCAGGGTCTTCCTCAATAACAGAGCGTATGTGGATTCTTCCTGGGGATAATTATCCACCAAAGATGGGAAGGTACCATGGACAGCCTAGAAATTTATGAATCTCCAGTCCATTTTGTTGCCCACCCTGTGCTCCACTGAGTGACATCAGTGGCTGTGGGACATACTCTGCCATGAGGCAAACAGTAAATTGACACTACATCTACTTTCCAGAGTCCTGAATAAATAAGTGAGGGGCTAGGAGGGGAATATATGCTCTTGATGTCTTAGCATTTAAGTTATTCTTAGATATAAAATAATACTTATGGCAGGCTCTATCCCCCAGCTTAACTGACGCACAACAATCTTTCACTCAGCAACCAAGCTGGAAACTGTGCTCCTATTCTCACCCAGCTCCTCCCACTCCCCGGTGCTACTCGGTGGACCTCCTAGATATCTAATCTACTCTTGTCAGCATCCCTACCTACATCTATGCCTGCACTAGCTTTGAAACTAAATTGAATGATGCTTTCACTTTAATCTATTTTTCTCACTCAGACAGGAGTTCTTTATATAGGATCCAGTTTTATGGCATTCCCCTATGTAAAAACTGCCAAGAGCTTCCACCTTCTTATAGGATTATGTCATGTAACCCCCTTCCCAATCTGGCCAGTTTGTGTTTTCCTATTCCTAAGATCCTCTCTGAGATCCTGTCATTCTAAGATTCCTTTTGATTTTCCACATTGATGTACTTGTAGTTTTCTCAAAACAGCATGTCATTTCATATCTCTTAGCATTTCCTTATCTTGTTACCTGCCAACAATGCCTTACCCTGAACCCCACTCTCTTTTACCCAGCTAGTTCCTATTTATTGTTTAAGATCAGCTTCGAATGAAATCTTCCCCATTATATTTCTGTGTATCTACAACATTGGGTGCTAATACATTACAGTATTTCTCACGTTAAATTCTAGCCATTTGCGTAGTTCTCTCTCGCTAGACTGTGAGCTATTCATTTTTATAATCCCACCTTCCCACACATTTCAACCACCCTTTCTTCAATCCCTAGCAGTAGCTATTATATAGTAGATGCTCAATTTACTCAAAAATTAAATTGAACTGTTAAATAGGAATGACTGCAATTTAAATAAAATATTTACATATTTTAAATGAATAAATTAATTTTAGAATAAATATACTGAAAATTCTAGAGTTCTCAGTTATATTCCTCAAATAAATTTCCTAAATAAGAGCAGCTAAATTATATATTTTTTTAAAGTTATAAACACTTGAAGTTCTCAGTTGAAAAACTTGGATTATATTAATGGTCATGTATAAAGTATAAAATGATCATGTATAAAGTTAATTTTTAAAAGTTTGCAGATTAACAAAGCAGATCTACTGACTTTTGCTAATGTTCTAGCTAGTGAACTAGACTTCTAGACTTTGTAATCTAATTAAAATGGTTTTTTTTTTTTTTTTTTTTTTAAACTCCAAACTTTCAGTGTCTCTGGAGTGCTCAGCTATAGTGTATGATTAGTTAAGAAAACATCTGCATATGCTCACTTAGGTGGTTTGCCTTTAAGTCTCAGGTTTTCATTTTTGAAATTATCTTAAACAGTTTTTAGACTTTGGTGTCCAGCTACTGTTTTTCAAGTGTTAATGGAAAAATAAGAACAACAACAACAACAACAAAAAACTTCAAAGACCTGGGCCCTTTAGTTAAAATAAAATAATCAGAAAGTTCTCATAGTTATTGGGGGTTTATCTGGTTTAGTAGAAATTATTTGAGTTGTACTGTCATCTTATTGATTTTTTTTTTCCAACAAGATTACTCTTTGGAGACTAGGAGTCCTTGGTATGCAATTTTAGTACCTCACCTTTCCTCTACCTGTAAAAAAGGATTTTTAAAAATGCTGTTTGAGCATTTAAAAATTTTTAGAAAATAGTTTTCTGAATATCCAGCATTAGGTTTGCACTCCTCTTTCTTTGGGCAAAAATGAAGAGTATGAAGAAAACTGCCGAAGAAGAGTTAAATAATCACCCTTTTCTGAGCCAAACCCAGGGCCTCTTGGTTGGGTGAGATCAAGTATCAGAACAACATTTTTTAATTTGTGTCCTTTAAAACGGTTGTTTTCAGGACACTGTGAGGAATGTGAGGTTTGGCGTCCCTTTTCACGTAGGAAGTGCTGAAAGGAACACTTTATGCCTTTTATGACTATATGTTTCATGAAGAATTTTTAACTTGGTCATGGTGTACAACTAGAATAGTATTTATTAACTTTGAGCTTGATAGAGCTGTGTGCATCTGCAGTCAGGCCCAGCTACTCCTCCTCCATCAGGTGCTTCTACATCCATCTCCTTTATCCACTCCATCTGACCTCCTATTGCCACTCCTATTGGTTTCCCATTTGAAATGCCTCTAAAACACACCCTTTCTCACCCAGGCCTTTCTATCTTTTCCTCCTCATTCCGTGTTCTCTCTGGTTTAAACCATTCTTCACACAGCTCTTACTCATCTTCACCCCTTTTCCAAAATGTCCCAATTTATCATACAAATTGAAATGGTTTGCCTAGTTTACAAAATGCTCCTGAATCTGTTCCTATTGTCTACATCCAGTCTTAATTGTTACTGCTCTTTTGAACCTACTCACAAATTTCCTGTTTTCCAAAGTAGTGAATTTTGGCAAATGCTTCAGAGTCAGAGCTGTTTGTTAAAAAATGTACACTGCTGACTTCAAACTTTTGGGTTCCAGCCTGGGAATCTGCATTTAAGTGGATTCTTCCAAGTGATTCTTATGTGCATTAAAGTAGAAAGCCTCTGCCCACTTGCCTCTCCTGTCCTCACTGACTCTGCTTCTCTTTAAATTCTAGAAAACATACCTTTTCTTCATAGGGTGAAGTCTCCGATACATATTCACTTAAGCTGCTCTCTGATTATTTGTTTTTCTGCAACTGGAGTATAAGCTCCCTGAGGCAGGGGTCATGTTTATATTGTATGATGAGACAGAAAGATCACTGGGCTGGAGGTTGGACAAGTTGACTTCTATTGCAGTTTCTACCTATGAGGACAAACATGGGCCCTTACCATCTCAGTTTGTTCACAGGTGAGGGTGAGAACTGGCAGCAATGATGTTTAAGTTCCTCTGTGCTCTAAAAGCTGCAGTGTCACAGTTGTAGAAAGGTCGAGAGCTTCAAATCTTTGCTCTGCCATTAGCTGTGTAATTTTAAGCAACGAATAATTTCTCCAAGTCTTCAATGAGGGGAATAACATATACCTTCTGAGGTTGCTATGAAGATAATACATGTAAAGTGCCTGGCACAATGCTCATATGTAATGATGTTTGCATATTATTATTCCGTGTTCTCCCACACCTCTCCTGGTGCTGGATAAAGACAGGCTATGACTTATTGGAAGATCACCCTCTTTTAAGACCCTGTCCTCTTGCATAGCTTTCTATTTGTAGACAGTTTAATTTAATGATAAAACATAAAACTGATTAGGTGCAAATTTGGCTCCACTACTTAATAACTCAGTGACCCTTGTGGGTGATATTTTAACTTTTTTGAAATGAAAACTCAAATACTATCTTTATTATAAAGTTGTTGTGAGGTTTAAATGAAATAACACATTTAAATGCCCAGCCAGTGCTTACCCCAGAGTGAATGTTAGCTACTGTTAATACTTCTGCCTAGGGTTGGCCTGATTCAGATGAAAGCACACTGCTCTGAGACTCAAAAGACCTACATTCAAGTCCTGCAACAGCCATTATCTCACATGATTTTCGACGGGTTATGGTATCTGCTGAAACTTTAGTTTCCTGCTCTGCAAAATAGTGGTGATAGTAACCCATTCCATAGGGCAGCAAAAGAATTAGATAAGGAAATGCGTGGGAAAATATTTTCATAAAGTAAAGTGCTACACCAGGCATTACTTATATTTATTGTTATTATCTTCTCTGTATCCATAAAATGAAGGAATTAAATAAAATAATAGCCAATTATTTTATTGTTTATTTAAAATGTACCAGGTTACAAGCATTTAATCCTCTCATTTAATACTCACAAAATCCACTGTATATATTATAATTCCTCTTTTACACTTGTGGAAATTGAGGTTTGGAGAAGCCAAATAACTTGGTCAAGAACTCACATCCAGTTGCAAAACTGGAACTGGAAACCAGGAAGATCATCATCAAAGAGCAAACCCTCAATCACTCTTAGATTTCTAAGATCCCTTCCAGCCAAGCAATCCTCTTCTCTTGGTCATGGCTCTTCACGAAGAAATTGGACCTGGTGGTTGGAAAAACAGGTTGGGAGCTTTCCAATTGAGTGGAAGAACCCCTGGAGTTTTAGAACAAAACCAAGTAGCTGTTACATGGCTACACTTTGCCTTCACTGCAGGTTCCTGATTCTTTATGGTTGGACATAGAAACTCCCAGGACCCTGCAGCCCTGCCTGCATCTTCATGGACTGGAGAAAGCCCAACTATTTAAGTTTCCTCACAGAGAAGACTGGCTCCTGTCTCTCCTTAATTTTGTCAATTGCATTTATTTATTTCAATGCCAATCTAGTTAGAGGTTTCTTCTGCTTCAGTTTCCGTAAGCTTAATATCTTTCCACATCATGACTGTGACTGTTTTTCTTGTGATGCCACATTTTAAATCTGGCATGTGTTTGTGTTTACCAAGTTACTAAAACCCCGTTCAACGAAACAGACTCCTGAAATATTATCTTTCTGTTTGTTTGTTTGAGACGGAGTCTCGCTCTGTTGCCCAGGCTCGAGTGCAGTGGCGCAGTCTCGGCTTACTGCAACCTCTCCCTCCAGGGTTCATGCCATTCTCCTGCCTCAGCCTCCCGAGTAGCTGGGACTACAGGTGCCCACCACCACACCTGTCTAATTTTTTGTATTTTTAGTAGAGACAGGATTTCACTGTGTTAGCCAGGATAATCTGGATCTCCTGACCTCATGATCCACCCACCTCGGCCTCCCAGAGTGCTGGGATTACAGGTGTGAACCACCGCACCTGGCCCTGAAATCTTATCTTTTTTTCAATGATTTTGCCAATAAGTTGATAATTAAGTCCCCACAATACTCCTTTCTCCACCTTTACCTCAACTCATGCATAATGGTTTTTAAAAGTCCAGGTATTTGGTGATGTGCATCAGTGCTGAGATGTAATATCTCCATCTGACTTTTGAACAACTATAGGTGGATTTATGTGGTTTTTCATGCTTTTGCTATAAATTCGGTAGCTACTGAGAATTACAGTCGATACATATGTAGCACTTGTAAATTGGCAAGTGCTTTTACATATATTTTGGATCTCAACGATATCATCCCCATGCTGTAAATGAGGAAACTGAGGTTCAGAGTGGTGAAGGGCTCTGCTCTAGGTCACAAAATGGAGTTGTTGGGACTTGAATATGTTTATTGAGTCCAGGTCTCATATTCTTTGCATTACACCACTCTCCCTATATATTTTCTAATCCCTAACTGGTCTAACTTGCAAAATGAGATGATGTAATTATTGCAGAAATACCTTACACTGACATAGCGTTTTATAAGGCACTCATATCTCATTTGATCTTCACAACAACCTTTGAGTGAGATTCTTTCTTACAGGTGAGGAAACTAAGGTTCAAGGAAGCTAGATGGCTTGCCCAAATTCAACAGCTAATCAGAAGTATAACCAGAATTATATTCTTCATGGTTTTTATACTCTGCCACACTGCTGATTGTGACTTGGATAATAAGATACTTTAATCCCCATTTGTTTTATAAAAAAAGATAGGCAAACCAAAGATTAATGTGGAGAAACCAGTCACTATCAAATCACATTTGCAATTATATCTTTTCTTTTAAAGTTCTATAATTGAAAATATTCTTTTAAAGATCTGTTTTAAAATTTAGGAATAATGATAGGGATTTAAGTTAATGACTGAAAAAAGTCACTCCTTTTTTCTTTTAAGAAATGAGAGAATTATTCTATTATCATATTCACAAGATAGTTCAAAATAGGCTTTTGATTAGGATTGCAATTAAGTAAGTGACTGAAGATATCTGAAATTTATATTCTTTCACTAATTGATTAATTCTTTCAATCGTTAGCAACTGCATTGTACCAAGTGCTATGCAACAATTGCTGCATTAATTATTACAAAAGAAAATTTGAGATACACTTATAAACAAACCAAAATCAAGGCAGAGTTAGGTAGTTTGGCTTCCAGTGCATATGTATTAGACTTTATGTCATTCTTTATTATTTCCACGAAAATAACAACGTAGATTAGCATCACTCCAGCTTCATTTCATTTAAGCCAAAAGGGGAAAAAAGTTCAGTTTGTAGTTGGATAGTCTTTATTCCTTTATTTTGTAGCTGCACAATTTCCTCTTCTCCCCCCCTTGCCTTGCTATGTGTGGGTGGGTGCCTCATTTGGGGTTTATTTTTATTTTTAAAAATTCTGTACTGTATCTATAAGGATAAAGATACACATTAAATAAAATTGCATTAAAAATCAACTTTACATTGTTGCTTTAGAGGTTTGGAATTTGATTTTTTTAAGAGAATTAGAATTTAATTAATTAAGGGAAACAGGAGAGGGTATGTGGCTCATGTGCCACATGCTAATCTATACATCCAGAAAAACATACCAATCCAAGTTAACAAGGAAGAGAGCCTGACAGTGAGTGGGATAGTTTTAAGAGTGAGTCCCATCCGAGGCCAGAAAGGCACACCTCAGCCAGGGTCAGCCTCATGGCTCTCAGCAGCTCTATGCGTCTCCTGTCATCTCAGCAATTCTTCTCCTGACCCTACCTTTTAGGCTTCCATTCAATGCAAAAAATAAGTCTATAATTGCACAATTTGAGAAACAAAAAAGTCCTAAGCAAGTCCTTATTTGTTCGATTTAAAAACAGCATCTCTGGGTGAGCCCAAGCGCAACATTGGCCAAAGGAGCTAGTCTCCATTTTCACTTTATGTCGATCGTTTTTGGCTGGTGTAAAAATTTTGATTTCCACATTTATAGGTAGAAAGTAATAGAATTTTAATTGGCCTGACATGTTAAGAATTTCTGTAAACTAACATTGGGGTTTTCTTTGAATATCAAATGTTACCTGTGGAAATGCAATACGCTTAACTCTCACATAATGTAGCTAATTCATGGGCCTTTGACAAGACTGTAATGCTGGGAGGCTCCTCATAGCAAAAAGTGATTTCTTCATCGAGAATCAAGAAGAACGTTCATGACCCCAGAACAACACTTTCTTTTTAATGAGAGAATATTTCTCCTTTGACTATAACTTTAATTAAGCTCTATTAACTTTAATTTAATTTAAGCTATTAAATAGTTCAAATGCTATTAAACTCAAAGAACATATTTTTAAAAAGGTATTTAGTTCCTGGGCATTTTTCCTTAATCTCACACAGCCTTAATTACTATCCACTTATTGTTAAGTATATCATAAAATAAAATATAATGTATAAATTGCATTAATCTCCATAAAAGTAAACTTGAGGCAGAGCCATAAACTAACCAAAATCAGAGGTACAATAAAAAGGCAAAGTACATAAAACATCTTCAAACACTTGGACCTCCATGGATGGTGAACAGATTTTATTGCATTCCTCTATTATTTCCCTAGAAATGGGAACAGACTTTTCATGTATGGTGCATTATTATGTAATATTCTCATTTTATTATCTGATTTCTTTCTTTTTATCCTGCCCTATTTTAATGTCTTTTCCCCAAGGTAGGGCTTCTCTGAATCTATAATAATTTTCAGAAGTTTGCCAAGTCATATATTCTCCTTTCATAATTACTCGTATAATTATGACACCCTGGCACATATTAGTAACCAGGGAAACAGGTTTATTTAATTATATGCTAATGAACATTTGCAATTATACAATTTTTTAAATCCATAGGAAATAAAGAAAATGCTTTTCATCAAGCAGAGTATTGCTTGAAATCTATTTTCAATAATACTGCTGATTAAATCACTAAATAAAAATTTTCATTGTCATAGAAACTATGAATGTTAACTCTCAGAATATGGAATCTTTGATTACTAGATTGAAATCAATTTTGGATGTCTTCAAGTTCAATTTTTCTATGGCTTCAACAACAGATGTTTTATTAAACCTTTTCTAATTTGCAGTACACACTTGTTAATGAGACATTGCTTCAATACCTTCAGGGATGTAATGTTTACCATCAAACAAGGCCGCCTGTTCTGATGCTGAACAGTGCTGATGATTAGCAGGTATCTCTTGAGCACCTAATATGTGCAAGACATTCTTCTAGACATGATGTAGAATATGAATTTAAGTCAGAATTTACTTTTGTATGTAAAGTGCTGACACTCAAGTAGAAGATATCAGAAGTCTACATTAAAAATGGTATGATTGGACCGTAATATACACACTGTTCACATGCCAATTTAGATTTTATATGCTCTGACCTCTACTAAACAGTTGAGACAATTGCTCACTCATTAGGGCAGAGACAATTCCATGCCACTCATCATAGCCTTTACTTTCAACTTTATCTTTCTTAGATCCCCCAAGCTGCATCTCTTTGAGTTTGCACTTCAACTTTCTCTCCTTGCCCAGCGACTTTTAATTGACAGTATATTTGCATAGGTGTCTGGGAATTTGATTTGGCAGTTCCCAGAGGCTCTTGTACCTGACTGCACTTTCAGTTCCTTGTCACTTCCTTGACTGGGCGAACAGTCTCCACCTACCTTTTCAATATAAGATTCCAGAACATTCCGGCACAGGTGCCAGTCCAGCCTCAGTGCTCCAGCCCTGCTGGAACCAGTGAAGCTAAGTACAAATTTCATGGGGAATAGTCAGTCATAAGCATTGTGGGAAAGTGAATGAAAGTTCTCTTTTGAGAGGGTCCATTTTACTATTGGAAAGCCCTTCTGGTAAAGGCAAGAATGACCAACTTTTTCAAATATGAAGATCACTTTTAACATCCAAACGCAAACATCCAGTCACCAGTTAGCAGTTATACCGTTGGCCTCTCTTGATAAACTAATAATAACAATAACAATAATATAAGTTAAACATATTTAAAATACTATTGTTATTCTCTGTTTTGTTGATTCTAATCTTTTATTTTATTTTATTTTATTTTTATTATTATACTTTAAGTTCTAGGGTACATGTGCATAACGTGCAGGTTTGTTACATATGTATACTTGTGCCATGTTGGTGTGCTGCACCCATCAACTCGTCAGCACCCATCAACTCGTCATTTACATCAGGTATAACTCCCAATGCAATCCCTGCCCCCTCCCCCCTCCCCATGATAGGCCCCGGTGTATGATGTTCCCCTTCCTGAGTCCAAGTGATCTCATTGTTCAGTTCCCACCTATGAGTGAGAACATGCGATGTTTGGTTTTCTGTTCTTGTGATAGTTTGCTAAGAATGATGGTTTCCAGCTGCATCCATGTCCCTACAAAGGACACAAACTCATCCTTTTTTATGGCTGCATAGTATTCCATGGTGTATATGTGCCACATTTTCTTAATCCAGTCTGTCACTGATGGACATTTGGGTTGATTCCAAGTCTTTGCTATTGTGAATAGTGCCACAATAAACATACGTGTGCATGTGTCTTTATAGCAACATGATTTATAATCCTTTGGGTATATACCCAGTAATGGAATGGCTGGGTCATATGGTACATCTAGTTCTAGATCCTTGAGGAATCGCCATACTGTTTTCCATAATGGTTGGACTAGTTTACAATCCCACCAACAGTGTAAAAGTGTTCCTATTTCTCCACAACCTCTCCAGCACCTGTTGTTTCCTGATTTTTTAATGATTGCCATTCTAACTGGTGTGAGATGGTATCTCATTGTGGTTTTGATTTGCATTTCTTTGATGGCCAGTGATAATGAGCATTTTTTCATGTGTCTGTTGGTTCTATGAATGTCTTCTTTTGAGAAGTGTCTGTTCATATCCTTTGCCCACTTTTTGATAGGGTTGTTTGTTTTTTTCTTGTAAATTTGATTGAGTTTTTATAGGTTCTGGATATTAGCCCTTTGTCAGATGAGTAGATTGCAAAAATTTTCTCCCATTCTGTAGGTTTCCTGTTCACTCTGATGGTAGTTTCTTTTGCTGTGCAGAAGCTCTTTAGTTTAATTAGATCCCATTTGTCAATTTTTGCTTTTATTGCCATTGCTTTTGGCGTTTTAGACATGAAGTCCTTGCCCATGCCTATGTCCTGAATGGTATTACCTAGGTTTTCTTCTAGGGTTTTTATGATTTTAGGTCTAACATTTAAGTTTCTAATCCATCTTGAATTAATTTTTGTATAAGGAGTAAGGAAAAGATCCAGTTTCAGCTTTCTACTTATGGCTAGCCAATTTTCCCAGCACCATTTATTAAATAGGGAATCCTTTCCCCATTTCTTGTTTTTGCCAGGTTTGTCAAAGATCAGATGGCTGTAGATGTGTGGTATTATTTCTGAGGACTCTGTTCTGTTCCATTGGTCTAGATCTCTGTTTTGGTACCAGTACCCTGCTGTTTTGGATACTGTAGACTTGTAGTATAGTTTGAAGTCAGGCAGCTTGATGCCTCCAGCTTTGTTCTTTTGACTTAGGATTGTCTTGGCAATGCGGGGTCTTTTTTGGTTCCATATGAACTTTAAAGCAGTTTTTTTCCAATTCTGTGAAGAAAGTCAACGGTAGCTTGATGGGGATGGCATTGAATCTATAAATTACCTTGGGCAGTATGGCCATTTTCACAATATTGATTCTTCCTATTCATGAGCATGGTATATTCTTCCATTTGTTTGTGTCCTGTTTTATTTCACTGAGCAGTGGTTTGTAGTTCTCCTTGAAGAGGTCCTTTACATCCCTTGTAAGTGGGATTCCTAGTCATTTTGTTCTCTTTGAAGCTATTGTGAATGTGAGTTCATTCATGATTTGGCTCTTTGTTTGTCTGTTGCTGGTGTATAAGACTGCTTGTGATTTTTGCACATTGATTTTGTATCCTGAGACTTTGCTGAAGTTGCTTATCAGCTGAAGGAGATTTGGGGCTGAGATGATGGGGTTTTCTAAATATATAATCATGTCATCTGCAAACAGGGACAATTTGACTTCTTCTTTTCCTAACTGAATACCCTTGATTTCTTTCTCTTGCCTGATTGCCCTAGCCAGAACTTCCAACACTATGTTGAATAGGAGTGGTGAGAGAGGGCATCCCTGCCTTGTGCCAGTTTTCAAAGGGAATTTTTCCAGTTTTTGCCCATTCAGTATGATATTGGCTGTGGGTTTGTCATAAATAGCTCTTATTATTTTGAGGTACGTTCCATCAATACCGAATTTATTGAGCGTTTTTAGCATGAAGGGCTGTTGAATTTTGTCAAAGGCCTTTTCTGCATCTATTGAGATGATCATGTGGTTTTTGTCTTTGGTTCTGTTTATGTGATGGATTACGTTTATTGATATGTGTATGTTGAACCAGCCTTGCATCCCAGAGATGAAGCCCACTTGATCATGGTGGATAAGCTTTTTGATGTGCTGCTGGATTCAGTTTGCCAGTATTTTATTGAGGATTTTTGCATCGATGTTCATCAGGGATATTGGTCTAAAAATCTCTTTTTTTGTTGTATCTCTGTCAGGCTTTGGTATCAGGATGGTGTTGGCCTCGTAAAATGAGTTAGGGAGGATTCCCTCTTTTTCTATTGATTGGAATAGTTTCGGAAGGAATGGTACCAACTCGTTCTGGTACCTCTGGTAGAATTCGACTGTGTATCCCTCTGGTCCTGGACTTTTTTTGGTTGGTAGGCTATAAATTATTGCCTCAATTTCAGAGCCTGCTATTGGTCTATTCAGGGATTCAACTTCTTCCTGGTTTAGTCTTGGGAGAGTGTAAGTGTCCAGGAAATTATCCATTTCTTCTATGTTTTCTTGTTTATTTGCATAGAGGTGTTTATAGTATTCTCTGATGGTAGTTTGTATTTCTGTGGTGTTGGTGGTGATATCCCCTTTATCATTTTTTATTGCGTCTATTTGATACTTCTCTCTTTTCTTCTTTATCAGTCTTGCTAGTGGTCTATCAATTTTGTTGACCTTTTCAGAAAACTATCTCCTGGATTCATTGATTTTTTGAAGGGTTTTTTGTGTCTCTATCTCCTTCAGTTCTGCTCTGATCTTAGTTATTTCTTGCCTTCTGCTAGCTTTTCAATGTGTTTACCCTTGCTTCTCTAGTTCTTTTAATTGTGATGTTAGAGTGTCAATTTTAGATCTTTCCAGCTTTCTCTTGTGGGCATTTAGTGCTATAAATTTCCCTCTACACACTGCTTTAAATGTGTCCCAGAGATTCTGGCATGTTGTATCTTTGTTCTCATTGGTTTCAAAGAACATCTTTATTTCTGCCTTCATTTCATTATGTACCCAGTAGTCATTCAGGAGCAGGTTGTTCAGTTCCCATGTAGTTGAGTGGTTTTGATTGAGTTTCTTAGTCCTGAGTTCTAGTTTGATTGCACTGTGGTCTGAGAGACTGTTATAATTTCTGTTCTTGTACATTTGCTGAGGAGTGCTTTACTTCCAACTATGTGGTCAATTTTGGAATAAGTGTGATGTGGTGCTGAGAAGAATGTATATTCTGTTGATTTGGGTTGAAGAGTTCTGTAGATGTCTATTAGGTCCGCTTGGTGCAGAGTTGAGTTCAATTCCTGGATATCCTTGTTAACTTTCTGTCTCGTTGATCTGTCTAATGTTGACAGTGGGGTGTTAAAGTCTCCCATTATTATTGTATTGGAGTCTAAGTCTCTTTGTAAGTCTCTAAGGACTTGCTTTATGAATCTGGGTGCTCCTGTATTGGGTGCATATATATTTAGGATAGTTAGCTCTGCCTGTTGAATTGATCCCTTTACCATTATGTAATGGCCTTCTTTGTCTCTTTTGATCTTTGATGGTTTAAAGTCTGTTTTATCAGAGACTAGGATTGCAACCCCTGCTTTTTTTGTTCTCCATTTGCTTGGTAGATCTTCCTCCATCCCTTTATTTTGAGCCTATGTGTGTCTCTGCATGTGAGATGGGTCTCCTGAATACAGCAGACTGATGGGTCTTGACTCTTTATCCAGTTTGCCAGTCTGTGTCTTTTAATTGGACCATTTAGTCCATTTACATTTAAGGTTAATATTGTTATGTGTGAACTTGATCCTGTCATTATGATATTAGCTGGTTATTTTGCTGAGTAGTTGATGCAGTTTCTTCCTAGCATCAATGGACTTTACATTTTGACATGTTTTTGCAATGGCTGGTACCTGTTGTTCCTTTCCATGTTGAGTGCTTCCTTCAGGATCTCTTGTAGGGCAGGCCTGGTGGTGACAAAATCTCTAAGCATTTGCTTATCTGTAAAGGATTTTATTTCTCCTTCACTTATGAAACTTAGTTTGGCTGGATATGAAAATCTGGGTTGAAAATTCTTTTCTTTAAGAATGTTGAATATTGGCCCCCACTCTCTTCTGGCTTGTAGAGTTTCTGCTGAGAGATCTGCTGTTAGTCTGATGGGCTTCCCTTTGTGTGTAACCCGACCTTTCTCTCCGGCTGCCCTTAACATTTTTTTCTTCATTTCAACTTTGGCGAATCTGACAATTATGTGTCTGCTCTTTTCAAGGAGTATCTTTGTGGTGTTCTCTGTATTTCCTGAATTTGAATGTTGGCTTGACTTACTAGGTTGAGGAAGTTCTCCTGGATGATATCCTGCAGAGTGTTTTCCAACTTGGTTCCATATTCCCCGTCACTTTCAGGCATACCAATCAGATGTAGATTTGGTCTTTTCACATAATCCCATATTTCTTGGAGGCTTTGTTAATTTCTTTTTACTCTTTTTTCTCTAACCTTCTCACTTCATTTCATTCATTTCATCATCAATCGCTGATACTCTTTCTTCCAGTTGATTGAGTCGGTTACTGAAGTTTGTGCATTTGTCACATAGTTCTCATGTTATGGTTTTCATCTCTATCAGTTCTTTTAAGGTCTTCTCTGCATTGATTATTCTAGTTATCCATTCATCCATTCTTTTTTCAGGTTTTTTAGTTTCTTTATGCTCGTTACATAGTTCCTCCTTTAGCTCTGAGAAGTTCGATCGACTGAAGCCTTCTTCTCTCAATGGGTCAAAGTCATTCTCTGTCCAACTTTGTTCCATTGCTGGCGATGAGCTGCTTTCCTTTGGAGGGGGAGATGCACTCTGATTTTTTGAATTTCAAGCTTTTCTGCCCTGCTTTTTCCCCATCTTTGTGGTTTTATCTGCCTTTGGTCTTTGATGATGGTGATGTACTGATGGGGTTTTGGTATGGGTTTCCTTTCTGTTTGTTAGTTTTCATTCTAACAGTCAGGACCCTCAGCTGTAGTTCTGTTGGAGTTTGCTTGAGGTGCACTCCAGACCCTGTTTGCCTGGGTATCAGCAGCAGAGGCTGCAGAAGATAGAATATTGCTGAACAGCGAGTGTTGCTGTCTGATTCTTGCTCTGGAAGCTTCGTCTCAGGGGTGTACCCCGCCGTGTGAGGAGTGAGTGTCAGTCTGCACCTAGTGGGGGATGTCTCCCAGTTAGGCTACTCAGGCGTCAGGGACCCACTTGAGCAGGCAGTCTGTCCATTCTCAGATCTCAACCTCCATGCTGGGAGATCTACTGCTCTCTTCAAAGCTGGCAGACAGACAGGAGCATTTACCTCTGCTGAGTTTCTGCTGCTTTTTCTTTAGCTATGCCCTGTCTCCAGAGGAGGAGTCTACAGAGGCAGGCCAGCTTCCTTGAGCTGTGGTGGGCTCCACCCAATTTGAGCTTCCCGGGGACTTTGTTTACCTACTTAAACCTCAGCATTGGTGGGCACCCTCCCCAGCCTGGCTGCTGCCTTGCAGTTAGATCTCAGACTGCTGTGCTAGCAATGAGGGTGGCTCCGTGGGTGTGGGACCCTCTGGGCCAGTTGTGGGATATAATCTCCTGGTGTGCCGTTTGCTAAGACCCTTGGTAAAGCGCAGTATTAGGGTGGGAGTTATCCACTTTTCCAGGTGTTGTGTGTCTCAATTTCCTTTGGCTAGGAAAAGGAATTCCCTTCCCCCTTGCACTTCTCAGGTGAGGGGATGCCTCACCCTGCTTCAGCTCTCGTTGGTTGGGCTGCACCCATGGACTAGTGCCAACTGTCCAACATGCCCCTGTGAGATGAACCTCAGTTGAAAATGCAGAAATCACCCGTCTTCTGTGTTGCTCATGCTGGGAGCTGGAGGCTGGAGCTGTTCCTATTCGGCCATCTTGGGTGTGCCCCTAGTAGCTTTATTAAACCCTGGTAGTAATTCCATGTGCCCCTGAGAATACATATTTCATAGAACTTAAACCAGATGATGATAAAAATACAATATGGACACATACTATGCAAGCTGATTATATACCTTATCTCCTTTAGTCCTCAAAACCACTCTATGGGACTTGCACTATCACACTTTATTTTATTGGTGAGGAAACAGGTTTATAGAGAATGAACAACTGCCCTGTTCATAGAGTTATAGGTGAGAAAGCTAGGGTTTGGCTCTAGGCCGGTCTGTCTTAAGGGTCCCTACTCTGTGACTGTGCAACAGCGTTCCTCCTGCACCAGGAAGGTGGCTGCAAACAAAGGTAAGAAAGTCTGAGGTGGCTGAGAGTAAGAACTGAATTCAGTTACCACCATCCCCGGCCCAGCTGCCTCTGTTGTGCTAACTGATATGTCAACCATTCTTTAAACTAACAGGAACTGAAAGAAATTTATTTCAATTTCCTAAAAAGCCACTGAGTTAACTTAAATTTTGAGTTTCAGGTGATTTTACTCATCCATACATGTTTGTTTACTTAGAGCTTTCAAGGTGTATGTTTGTAGTATGATAAGCATCTAGGTTATCTGAACACATCCCTTGGTTTTATCTTCTAACCAGAATGAGATCATTATACAATTATTAACTTGGGTCTTCCAAATGAAAACAAGGACAGTAAGAAGTTTCAATTATAATAAAGTATATGATGTTTCATGGATTGTAAAGAAGAGAAGCAAATGAAATAGGAGTTAAAGAGGAAGGAGGTGTTATTTTGACCTTACTATGTCAGAGAATGCTTTATGTAAAAATAAGTTGGTATTTTTCCTGCATGTTGAATAATAGTTATGCCTTGGGAATTTGGTGTTGATAAGGGGATGGGCCTCTAGATAGAAGGACCATTCATTTACCATCAAATGAATGGTCAGGATCTATTGGAGAGTAAATGGGGGCAGATTTAATAATTACAACAAAACGATGAAAACACTGAGACTGTTCTGGATAAATTGGCAGGTGGTCAGTCAAACTACAGAGGAAGGGGTACAATAGCTAGCTCCATTGGCTACAGCAAGGGAAGAGAATAGTAAAAAAATAAAATGAGAAAAGGGCATTGGAATCATATTGTGAGGACCTTGAATGTCAGGCAGTATTTTATGGACAAGGTCTAGTCATGGAAAATTTGTGAATAGGTGGATGCATGCTATAAACTAAACTGTCTTCCAGAGAGATGAATTTGACAGTAGAGAGTAAGATGAATGGAAGGGGGCAGATACTGGAAATATTTACTTGATATGGCCATGATTTCTCTTCCATATACAAGACTTTCTTAGAGAATTTGCCTCATCCACAGTAAATAAGGATAGCACCATGTATCTTTATTTTTCCTGATCACATCTGATAGAACCAGGGATGGACATAGGGCTTTTGTTGGTCCAGTGAGATATTTTCCTCTCAGAAATGTGGAATTGGTACTAGAAAATGGGTTGTTAAACTGTGGAAATTCATCTTTTTGGAATTCTCGAAGTGGACCATGGGCAGAAGGATGAGTCTAGCAGGAAAGCAGTTGTGTGTGGAGAGAGACTAATGCTGCAAATGTGCAAAGTGAAGCAGGTATGTGAGAACAAGTGTGCATGTGTATGTGTGAGAGAGAGAGAGAAAGAGAGAGAAAGAAGGGAGGGTGGAAAGGATAGCATAGGAGGGGAGGGGAGGAATGAGAGATGTTGCCTAATGGCTTTGAGGTCCTGGAATAGCTCTTGTACGTCATGCCCTATAACATTCCTCTGTGTTGTCATTGTTAACTATTTTTGTTTTAATATAATTTGATTCAGTTTATTTTCCATGAAAACAAATGAGCTCTAAGATAAAGTAGGAATAGTTTGCCAGTAAGTCCCACATATTGATTCTAGATCTGCATTTTTGAACACAAAACAAATCTCCTCCTTCTTATAATAGCCCTTCAAACATTTTAAGACAGCAATAATGCCTATTGCTGTTTCCTACAGTTTCCTCTTCTTCAGGCTAAATATTTCTTTCTTTAGCAACATCTGTTTCATCATCTGTTTCTTTTTAAAGATGACACTCAAAATTGATCACCTTATTTCAGAAATCTTCTAACCAGTACAAAAATAGTCAACCTATGGCCTCAAAACCCTCTTTTCACTTTGCATCCCTTGACTTCAGAGGTAAAAAAATTAAAGCACTTCCTGTCCCTGACTCTCTTCCTGCTATAGGAGTGGGGGTGCAGAGGAATTGTAGCATGTTTAACTAAAATGTAGGAAGAAGTCCCAATAATACTTCTTCCTGAATAAAAGGGCAAACATTTACTCGGAGAAGGATCCTTTATTTTTATCTTGTCTGGGGTGAGGACATAATGCTTAAAAGTTGATATGGTTTGGCTGTGTCCCCACCCAAATTTCATCTTGAATTGTAGCTCCCATAATCCCTACATGCTGTGGGAGGAACCCAGTGGGAGGTAATTGAATAATGGGCATGGGTTTTTTTAATGCTGTTCTCATGATAGTGAATAAGTCTCATGTTATCTGATGGTTTTATAAATAGGAGTTCCCCTGCACACGCTGTCTCTCTTGCTTGCCACCATGTAAGATATGCCTTTGCTCCTCCCTCATCTTCCACCATGATTGTGAGGCCTCCCCAGCCGGGTTGGACTGTGAGTCCATTAAACCTCTTTTCCTTTATGAATTACCCAGCCTTAGGTATGTCTTTACTAGCAGCACAAGAACGGATTAATACAAAAGTGTAGCTCCACTCATGCAATTATAAGGATGTGTATGCTGATGCCAGAAAATAGAGGGAGCCTAGGCCCTGAATTCTGTCACTGAGCTGGCATAGCCTCTATGGACTGCCATCACCACACTACTTGTTGCAGGAAATAATAAGCACCTTTTTGTTTAAAGCAATCTAGTACATTTTTCTGTAACTTGCATACAAATCATAATTGATAAACTTCCTAAGGCCTGGATATGATACTTTTTGTAAATATGATTTAAGATGATATGGGCCTTTAAATCATCTGTATCATATAAACACTGTGATTCATTCAATCCCAGTGAAATTTTTCCTAATTTTCAAATTTGTCCTCTGTGATAAGTATTTATAATTTCAAATTGTAAAACACAAAAATAATTTTACTCAATTTCTGAAAGACCTGTATACCTGTTTTTCTTTCCTATGCTATTAAAAAAGAAGAAAAATAAACATCTAATTAGTTGATATAGAAAAACATGGCAGAAAATTTGCAAAGCTCTAAGGCTAGATTGTAGGGTAGGACAAACAGAAGAATAAACCAGGATTTAAACAGTTTTCTTTTCGTAAGGAAAATAAAGCATATTCCCAAGTAAGTAAGGATAAAGCAGGTTGAGTGAAACCATGCTCTGAAATAATAATTAGTACAATTTAAGGTCTATAAATGTTTTCTACCCTTATCCTACAATGGCATAGAGTGACTCTAGTCAAGTAGAAATGAGGGTGTGTATGTATGTGTTCTGTTTAAAGAGTATCCAAGACGAAGTCCTACCCAACTCTGGTTCCATGTAGTGTATATATGGCTTTAGTAGGTGTAGAAATTCCCCTTCCCAGAAAGGAGAACGAAGGAGACCTGCAAGTAAAAGGCCAAATAGGAATGTTTAGGTCAGGAGTCACTGTTGACCCTGTGGGCATCAGCAGCAGGTGTAGGCAAGTGTATTAAGGCTCAGGGAACACCAGTAGATGCAGAGGGAAAAGAAACCTTCACCCAAAAATCGAGTGCAGCAACACAACTCAGAGAGACCAGTGAGGAGCTGAGGACTGAAAATGTGTCAGGGACCTCTCACTCCTGCCACCATAATGATTTCTAGAAACCTCATTGCTTAGAAAGTACTTGGGAAGAAAGGAGAAGGTGAAGGGATGGGAGATGACCAAGAAATCATGTACACTTAAATGGACCAAGTTAAACTGCAGAAGGTTAAGCTTGAAACAGAAGTAGACTATGTTACTTAGAACGGGTCTTTTTTTCCCATTACTGTTCAAAGAAATAGGGGTTTAAAATTAGATTTCATTTCCTAATGTAATTACATTTTAAATCATATCTGATTTATAATGTGTAAATTTTAAAGTCACTTTAAGTACAGATACTTGATTTAAGAAAGAGACATGTACAAAGTCAGATGAGAGTTTGAGAGGGGAGAGCTCACTTGTAGTTGGGAGTTTAAAAGGTGACATTTGAGCAAAGCCATAAAGGATGTGTATGATTTTTAATGGGAGAGAAAGGAAGAGTGAAGAAGGGTATTTTAGAGGTATGACGCTGGAGTAGAGGAACAGGGCCAGCAAGGGAAAAGCAAGAAGCTTGTTGGTTGGAGGATATATATGTTGACAAAAGCATAAAGTTTCAAAATTGGAAAGGACTTTAGAAATGTAAATTTTTGAAATCTGGTCTTCTCATTTTACAAATGAGAGCTCCATAATGTCATGCTCACATTGGTGGTGAGGCTTAGTCTTGGCTCTCATCAGCAAGCACAGGTGAGTTCTTGATTTTCTATGACACCCTGCCAGAATTTCAGAGAGGAATAATGAAGGCTGTTATTTCACTGGCTCTGCTAAGTCACTGAATGTTTATGAGAGGATTTTAAGAAAATCAATCTGGTTGTAGAGTAAAAGGAAAGACTCAGAAAAGAAACAGATGGATTGAGGTCCAAGAGAAGTGCAGTTGTTCAGGGAAGAGATAACAGAGCTAGGGTGGAGCAGTTGAAATAATTATGATTTTTGGATTATAACTATCATTTCTCACTAGGTTATTTCTTGAGGTTCTCTGGTTTTCTAGTGCCTAGAATAGTGTTCAGGAACCTTGAATGGACTGTTTAATAAATGAGTGAGTAAACCATGAAGTTAGTGGCCCTAGAAATGCAGAAGGAAGTGTAAATGAAAAAAAAAACAAAACTTCTGTGTCTCTTTATAGAACTTTTGTGGCTTCTTCAAAGGATAAATGTTGAGATTGAAGGAGAAATGTTAAGTTAGTTTGGACCTACTGGGTTTGATGTAGAGCAGTGTATTCTATGTGGATTTCTCATCAGGCCATTGGAATGTAGACCTGGAGCTATGAGAAAAGTTAGGACTACAGATTTATAGATATTGGAAAAAAAAATCAGAAATATGGTGCCAGGAATTTTAAAGCTCTACACAGGGCTTTTCACATAACTAGCAAAATGAAAGCTGGTCCTTCTCCCAGCAAAGTGGATTGTGCCCTCCATCGAATATTTAGAACTTTCCTATCTTACATGCTAATCTCTCGTTCCGTATTTTTGTTTTGTTTTGTTTTTGGGTTTTTGTTGTAGTATTTTTCAGCACACATGTGAAAGTTCAGTAATCTTAACTCAGTGGTCATAGTCAGCTAAATTCTGAAACTGAATAATGCATGGGTGTGGTGCTGTTTACTGGGACAAGTGGTTTATTTTATTGCCTAAATTTCGAATCCTTTAATATGTTTCCTAAGAAGTAATCTGATTTGGAAAATTATTGCAAAAATAAAACTAGAAGAACAAGAATTAAACCTATGTCAGTCAGTTGAAGTAAATTATTGTGTATCCATTTTTCTAGAATACATTTACTAATAGGAAATCAGTGCTTACCAATCTATACTAAATAAGTGTTGAACAAATATTTAAGTTACTAGTTTGAAGATGTGCTAGCATTGCAGCCTGTATGCCTGAGTCCTGCTCTTGATAGGGAGAAAAGAAAGAAAGAAGTGAATGAAATGAATAGCAGCCCACAAAGAAAGTTCAAGGAAAGGACTGTTTTTATATGTTTTTTAAAGATGGGAGACCTCACATCAGCAAACAGCATTACAGCTATTGTCACATCCCAGACGTTTATTGTGTGGAATTAATGGCAGCAGTGAGTGGAAATGTTTTAGGCTGACTTTAACGTCACAAGCCCCAGACTATGGATAAGCCGAGAGGCTTCACAGATCATCCTTTGAGAACCACCAGTCTGATGGCATCAACATTGACCTTGATGTCAAGGGACTCGCATTCTTGTTATGGTTCTGTCTGTGGCTAACCATATGTCCTGGGGAAAGTCATTTAGCGTCTGCTTTGGTTTCCTGTCTGAATACCTGACCCTTCCTGCTTTATGGGGATGTTGCAAAATGAGTAGAGAGAGGGTATGAGAGAATGCTTTGTATTCTTATAATAAAGGTGCTCTGTGATTCTAAAGGATTATTATTAATTCATCCAGAATAAAGAGTATAAACTAAGCTGAACAATAAATAGACCTGATGAAAGTGCTCACAGTCTCCTGCTTTGCATAACACAAATCTCTGCCTTGGCTGCTGTTAGCACCAAATGATTCCAGCTACTTGTTCCAAAAGTTTAATCAGTGATTTTATGTGATGGCACATTTGGTAATGTTTAAAAGAACGTGCATAAAGATGAAACAAATGTTATCTGGGACAAGTTGATCCAAGGATAGGAGTTTTATAATTAAGAACAGTATTTTACACACCACCACCACCACAAGCACCCAAACAACTGATTAAACAATGGAACAGTAACCAAGTGCAACCTGATGTTGGATTGTTGCGCTTAAAGATTAGCACCATAAACAGCCAGCAGCAACATGTTAGCCTACAAAGGACTGAAGAATCTTGGGGCAAAACTTTAATTTGTGGCTAATGACTTAATCCATCTCACGTAATTTCAAAGTCAGGAAATCTGAGGAAATAAATATACGAGAGATTGAAGACCCAAAAATAAAAGCCATGCAACTTAAACCCTCAACAGTTAAATTTATATTTAACAGTGATTAAGTACTGGGATCATATAAAGGGCTGTAATTTCATCAGGAGGCATGAAAATGGCTATGTTCTTTTTTTAAAAAAACTAAACTAAGCAGATTTAATGTTTTCCTAAGAAAGGAAGCAAAGTTCAACTGTTAGCAAGTCACAAATGATTCTAGTTGGCTTATGGTGGACTACATAGAAACTTATTTTTAAGGGAGTGAATAAAAACATTTTTATTGGGTACTTCCTACAATATCATTGAATCTAAAAGTTTGTGATTTAGAACTTAACTATCCAAATTATATAAACAGGAAAATTTTCTCCCTAAACTAGTTCATTAAAGAGTTAAAATGAAATTAACAATCTGACTCCTACCTTCAGTTTAGCTTCATCTCCAGCTGTTCCTAAGAAGCCCAGCCATCAAGCCAACTGTGACAAGGTTTCCGAAGCTGCCGTGATTTTGTAGGAGGTTGCCCCTGCCTGGAATGCCCTTCTCTTCCTCTGTCTGGCTAACTCCTGCTCAGGCTTAGAGAATCAAATCATCATTGCTTCCTCTGTAAAGACCTCCACAAGCCCACCCTCCCCATCTCTGCTGCATCACAAATGAAGTCTGTCCTCTTCGTTTATGTTCCCAGAGCTTTATACATTTGTCTTTATTTTTCCCTGTATTGACTTTTCTAAACTTGCCTGGCCTCCCACCCCTATAAAGCCATAAACTGTATTTTCAGTTTTTGATCACCTTTCTTCTCTTTGTCACTATCACACACAATTTCCTTCTGCAGTTTTCATCTCACTTTCTTCTAGATCTAACCAGTATTGCAGACTTTGGGCTTGTTGCTTCATCTTAATGTTCAATTTAGCCTTTGAATCACTTGATGCATTTAATTCAATTTCACTCTGAAGGGGATCTTTCTGCTTCAATCCACCTTCATTGTGATTTCCTAGTCTAGCCTGAACTCTGACCTCTAGCACCTAAATCTACCTTGGATCTTCTCGAATCCCAGTAGGATAGGGATGGAGGTAGAAAAGGCAACTAAGGCATAGCTATAATAGTTAGTTACGTGTCTGTCTTCTCCAATTGACTATAAGTTCTTTGAAGGCAGGACTTTTCTTAATTTAATCTTGGCATCTAGAGGACCTGGCACAGTTCCTAGTACATCGTAAATGCTTGATAAATGTTTATAGAATAAATAAAATTTATGTATTTTAAAAATTACTTTATGTATATTTTAAATTTTAAATACAAAATTTAAAATTATGTATATTTAAAATAAAATAAATTTATTTGCCACTTACTAATTTTAAAATAAATTTATTTATTTACCACTTATTAATTTTAAAATAAATATATAAATATTATTTATTTTGTGGAATAAATAAGCTTTATTTATTTTGTTAAATAAATAAATAAGCTTTATTTATTTGCCATTTATTAAATGACAGACTTGGAGAATGGTATTACTTTGATATTTTAATCACTCCATTAGGGAATTTATTCTTCAACCAGGACAAAGTACGTCTATTTACAAGGAAGCCAGATGAAAGTGTATAGATATATTGGTCCAAATGAAGACTTCCTCTTTCTTCTCTCTGTTCTTTGCCAATGCAGGGGCATTTGATAGCTCTGAGAAACCTACTTTGAAAGTGTACTAGTTCTCTAGCAGATTGATTTTCCTGTTTTCTAGTTCCTTGTTTGTAACCTGTCACCATCTGGAATGCGGAACTCCAATCTGAAGGCTGGCCTCTGGTTTACTTGCTGAGGAGACTAGAATCTGTCCCACAAAGTCAAATCCTTTGCTGGCTTACTATTCCCTGTGAACTAGATAGCAGTGTCCACCATGCTGATCATTTATATCCCCAGCGTTAAGCACAATGTCTATAACAGAGTAGATGCTCAACATATGTTTTTGTTGAAAGAGTGAATGATAACCTCCAGGGCTCTCGTTTGCCAAACATCTCCTGCTCTGGGTCCTCTGTCATCAGCCATATCCAGTCACTGGGAAACCACTATCCCACTTGGCAAATATTGCATCCTGTACATGCACACAGACCATCTCTGAACTTTGTGGGCTGCATCTGGTGCATCTGGCTGTGCTTTCTGAGCTGATTTCTACAGTCAGTGCTCTCAGTACTGGTCCCCTCTAATGTTCTGGGTTCAAATCACAGGCTACCTATCTCTTTGTTCCCCAAGCCCAAAGTGGTTCATTAACCTCTCTTGTCTATGATACTCTTTTTGATACTGAACATCTCTTAGCACCCAACTGGCCCACCAGCGCTGGCTGAATGGAATTGCATTTAAATTTGCATGGCTGAATGCTCCCTTCCCTGTGTTCTCAGGGACAGTGCTCAGAGGGCATCTGATGAGATGGGAGA
This sequence comes from Macaca thibetana thibetana, assembly GCF_024542745.1. Classification (NCBI taxonomy): domain Eukaryota; kingdom Metazoa; phylum Chordata; class Mammalia; order Primates; family Cercopithecidae; genus Macaca; species Macaca thibetana. The sequence continues at coordinate 55,426,277 of NC_065588.1, forward strand.
AGAACCTGTCATGGGCTAGGCTCAGGCCTCTGCATGCTGCTTGTGCAATCTTACAGATTCTTCATAAGCTTTGGAATAGGCCAGTTCAAAGGAAGCCATGTCCTTAAAAGGAAGTTATAAATTTTAACTGAGGTTAAGATTAAATTAATAATACATTAAAACAGACCTGCTTCCTAATTATCACTCTAGGTTGAAGCAAGTTTTTAGAAGTGAGGCAAGGTCAATGATTTCATTCAGATTGTGGATAGCCAGAATTCCAGGAGACCCAGACTCTTCCTTCCCACCTCCCTTCCAAGTCACTCCCTGCTGAAATAAGCCATGGTGGGAAAAGTTGTGTTGTCTCTTTTGATATAATTTTAGCTCTCTTCTCCTAAGTTCATTAAAGCTTTTTTTTTCCCCCTCCTGTAAGTGTACGTTGTTAGCCTTGGGGTTCTGGCCAAGTTCCAATTTGAGCAATTAATTACATTTCAGTGCTCAGCCCTCCCTGAAGTTTCAGACAGGAAAGGTACGTTCTTTGTCTTCCTCAGCAAGTGACTCCTGATGGTGAAGCAGCTGTTGCTGCCTCCCCAGAGGACAGAAGGTTGAGAATTGGTGAGAAAGCTTCCTGCCTCTTTGAGGGAGCTGCTTGCAGAGTGATCTGGGACAAAAGGCATCCTTGGGAATGTGAGGCATTTTTTTTTTTTTTTAAACGACAACAGTCTCCAAGCCATCCATCACTCCTCTTTTGAACTGCTGGCTTAGCACAGAACAAAATGGGAAGTGATTGTGTTGTCTTGAAGAGCTGTTTCTGAATGTGATGGCTTCCTTTGAAGCCCAGTCAAAGGGATGTTTTTATTTTGTTTTTGTCTTTCTGAAATCCCATCAGTTTCCCTCACCTCTTACAAGACCTCACACCACAGCCTGCCATCATGCCTGGTACCTAAGTGGCTGCCTTCACAGCTAACAAAAGACAAAGAACATACAGATGCAGATTATTCTAAAGGAGTAAGTTAAAGAAATGAAAGGGGCTTTCTTTTTAAATTCAAATAGCAAAAGCAACTAATGTTCTTTAGAAAGCACACGTGATAACACGACATCCAAATTCACTTGGAGAAGTTCCCTGTGACATGCTCTAACAAGTCAGAAATTCAGTAAGTGTAGTTATATCCTGCAAGTGATTTTGAAAAGGTGTAGAGAATAACCCTTTCTAGATGCATACTCTATGTTTTACTTGGCCCAGACAACAGTGTTTGATGGAATGATAATTGGATGTTGATGAAAAACATCAATCATCGTTGCATTGTGACTTAAGTTATATTTGTTTAATGTTAAACTTTCAGTTGTGAAATAAACCATTCCGGCTGGGGAACAGTTGATTTTGTTTCTAAACCTTCATTCTTTCACTTATTAGGCAAGAGTGAGTCATTCCTTATAACAACTGGGCTCATTGAAAATTCCAGAATTACTCACACAGGTTTGAAGCATTTTTCATGTAAAGAAAACATCCTTTTTTTTTTTTTTTTTTTTTTTTTTTTTTTTTTGGTTGTTGACTTTAACTATTCTTTCTAAAGCTCGTGGTTCTGGTACAGCCCTGTTGCTAATACTTTTGTTGTCCAGGCATGCTTTCTGTATATTTGTATTCTTCCAAAACAGGTCATCTCTCCTGTTCTGGGATCAACTACCTTTGTATTCATTTCTTAGTGGTCAATGTCAGCCTCGCAAACATACAGCTCTACATTTTAACAACTGGTTGCACTTAGCTCCCTCCCAGGCTTAGCCACAATATCGGAGAAACACTATCTCCTCACCATTTCATTCTTTCCCTTCCTGAGTCATTTCCCCTGGGGAAGCACCATCAAATCCTCACTCTTGTTTTCACCAATTACAAGTCAGTTAACGTTTTATCCCATAGGTCACTCTCACATATAAACACCCTGCCTTTGTCAGTTGGTTCTGGATTCCTTACCATGCCCTTCCTCCTTTTCCATCATCCAAGGAAATCATTATCTCCATCATTCTGCTCATTGCATCATCAGGGGCCTTGTCTCAGCCTGAAAGTATAAATCTGTTCTTAAATATCTCCCTCACTAGACTGTAAGCAACAAGAGTTAAGTGTTCCCATCTTCATTTGCTCACTGCATATTTTTTTTTTCCTTTTTCCAGTGTTCAGTATAGTGCCTGGAAAATGATAATATTTATTAGATAAACAAACCACTAGAAAACCTTCAGGTACTTTTAACTTTCATTATGAAATATACCCTTCTTTCAAGCCCCAATAATCAAGATATTTAAGTTGCATGTAGGAACACAACTTTAATTCCTCATTTATTTAATTTTTTATTTCCTATGTTGCATTAATTAGACATGTGGCAAAAATATGATTTCTTTTATTTTTTTCATTGAGATAGCCATATTTCAATTACATAGTGTGGCTGTCTTGGTTTTTGTGACCTACTTGGAATGTAACTACAGTCTCTAACATCATTTTGGTGTTGAAAGGAGACTTATTGAGTCAGGCATCATGCTAAGTACTTTTGAACATTTTAATCTATCTCATCCTCACAATAGCTATGTAAGGTTAATATTTTTTATAATCATTTTACAGAAAAAGAAATTGAGGATTGGAGCGGTCAAGTGGCTTGCCAAGGTCACACAGCCACTTAATAAAGTTGTCAGGAAGATCTGCATAACTTTAAAGCCCATGCTTTCCGTGTTATATGACCTGAATTTTAAATACATGTTTTAAGAACAAGCAAAAGAGACATTCTAATTAAGTTCATTTTGGATTAGTGGGATCCACCTTCTAATGAAGCAAACAACAAAAGCTTCACAGCTCGGTCAACAGTTGAACTAAAACTTTTGTTCACCAGATTGACTATTAGTTTGCACTGACCAAATTAAATATAATGTAGTGTGGATGTATTAATAGCTACAGCCATGTTTAACCAAAAATATGACAGTCTATTATAAGTTTGTCAATTGAAACCAAAAATTTTAAACTTTATGATGTGGAAGGTCAAAGGCTGGGGCCAAGGGGGTTAGATATCTGAGAGAGTCTCTAGATCCACAGAGAATAGAGCAGAGTCCCTGTTTAATATTAATATTATCCAGTTATGACCCTGAGTATTAGACCATGGGAAATGTGTCGAAAAATATGGAACTCACATGAAGGCAATTCAGCTACTCTAACTAAATTGCATCATTTCTGCAGAGTGGTATTTTTGATGGAATAGCAACCATACAATGGCTCTCATCCCACAATACGTTAAAAGTGCTGCCTGACAGTTTTCAAATAGAAAGTTAAGTACCATTCTGCTTCTGAATGCAGTCTAAGTTTTAATACTTTAAAAAGCAAAAAGCAAAAACACAGGTGTGGTAAGCAAGAATACTTTTTTGGGGGGTGGGACTGCATGACACATGATGTTTAATAATTAAGTTGATTGGATTTTGCAACTTCCCATAAGTGATTTTGGCACTGTGCACTCATCATTATAGACAGAATATATTTGTTTAGAGAAAACAGCTCACAGATTCATTTCTTTATTTAGGTATGTACCGAGAAACATTTTGAATGGTCAAACTAAGACTTTATTTACATAGTTATATAATTTTCTTTCATCTTGGGATTTCAAAGAGCTTTATGATGTTGCATTTTGAGTTGATTAAGCCTCACAGCTTCACTAAACACTGTATTATAATATTACAGATCAACAGAAGAGGCAGAATTTCAGTTTCTTGGGTGGATTTTCTTTGTGTTTGAAATTAGCTAATAAAGAAAGCATGATGCTACATATAAAGATTTTTTTTTTAAAGATACAGTTTTTGCTTTGGGATAATTTTAGATTTAGAAAATGTTGCAAAAATCGTACATAGTTTTAATACATTTTACCCAGTTTCTCCTAATGTTAACATTTTATAGAATTGTTCATAATCCCTCATTTATTTAAGGTTTTGGGTACATTACTACTAAATGGGTACATTACTACTAAATATGCTACTGACTTTATTTGGATTTCACCAGTTTTTCCATTAATGTCTTTTTTGTGTTCTGGGATCCAACCCAGGATTTCACATTGCATTTAATCCTCACATCTTCTCAGTCACCTTGGGTCTGTGACAGTGTCTGAAACTTTCTTTGCTTTCATGATCTTGGTAGTTTTGAAGAGTACTGGTCAGATATTTAGAAGAATGCCCCCCAATTTGGGTTTGTCTCATGTTTTTCTCATGGTCAGATTAGGGTTATGTAGTTTTATGAAGTACCGTGACCTACCCCACTGGTGACGTTAACCTTGATTGCTTGTTTCATGCAGTGTTTTTCAGGTCTTTTCACTGTAAAGTTTTTCTCCTTTCCCCACTGTATGCTTTGTAAGAGGGTCACTAAGTCCTAAATGCAGCCCAGACTCAAGATAGGAGAGACGATTAAACTGAAATAGAGAGTATCTACATATATTAATCAGAATCCTTTCATAAGAGACATTTGTGTCTTCCTTTTTTATTTATTTTACTAATTTATATCAGGATAGACCCATTCATATTCATTTTATATTTTGGGTTATAATCTAATACCACATTTTTATTTTATTGCTCAAATTGTTGTATATTTGACTATTGGGAGCTCTTTCAAAATGGCTTCTATGTAAAAGCTTGTTTTTGAAGTATTTTTTCTTTTAAAAAGTCTACTCCAGTTTATTGTTATGCAAGCATATACTCCACCAATATTTGGGGGAGGGGCAGGGTTTCAATGCCAAACATACTGTGTCAAGAAAATATCAACCTATATTTACTGAACTTGTATTTTTCGCCGCCAGGTGTTTATAGACATTATCTCAATTAATCTTTAAAGCAGTCCTAGGAGGTATGATACATTCCTTTAAGACATGAGATAACTGAGGTTTGGAGATTCTAACCGGGCTCCCAAAATTAGTAAGTAGCAGAGAATTTTAAAGGTATTTTGTCCTTTGTAGATAACAAACAACATTTCTAATGGAAGTTGATATATTTTAAAAGATTTAAGAATATGATAATTAAAAGGAAGTATAGTGGGAAAGCATATCTTGGCATCAAACAAACCTAGGTCCTCTCAGTTGTTAGAAATTTCCAAGTTCCCCCATCCCTGCCATGATTCCTGGTATACTTTTCCAGCATCCAGTTATATTAACCACAAAAAATAGGTTACACATATCTATTTGGTTTACAGTTGTGTTAAGTTCATTTTTGTCTTATGCCCCATTTTTGCTTTATACCTGTATTTAAAAATATATATTTTAGCTACTGCTTTTCATATGTAGTTTGCTACAGGGCATTGCAATTTGCCAGCATCTGCTTCTCTGTTCCTAAGAATATCCTGTGCCCGCATTAGCCATAGAATGGTCATGCATAACTCACGAGTTTCTTGAGAAGAGTTAAGATAATAATCAATTTGCCATCTCCATTTAACACAGCCACCCTTACCACACACAGTATACACATACATACACACAAACACAGGCTTGCACACACAATTGCAAATGAAGCTCTATTTTGGCAAAAGCAGATAGCAGAGTTATACAGGGAAGGTCGAACTCTAGAAGTAAGAATTGATGGGCAAAAAGTATTATGCATAAATAAAGGTGTTTAATTAATATTTTCTTTGTTCAGGAATATGAGAAAAACATGGCTTATATTAATTAAAGCAAGAGGGATTTCAGTTGGATGTGAATAAATAAAAAAGAATCACTTATAAAACTGGGAAATTGGAATATAAAGCCCACACAGTAAGAAAATAAACTAGCCGTGATGAGGTGTCATCAAGAATATCATTGCTTTTCAAAGAATGGCCAAATTTAAATAATTAACTAAGTAAATAAATAAGACCACCTATTATGTGCCAGACCATTTCTGGGACTTTGGAGATAAGATGAAGAGTAGTGTTTGCGTAAAGGAGGCATGAAAGTATTTCCTGAAATTCCAAGTGTCAACAGAAAATTGACACACACAAACACAATTTTAACCTGAATCTGAATATATGTCTCAATCAGCATGAGCCTGTAGTAATATTCGTAATTGTGAAGACGGTAAGTCACAGGAGAAGAACACTTAAATATATTAATTTCCTGACACAAATGCTTATCAATATTATATTCCTGATATCTGTCACTGATGCAAAGGACTATGTCACCACTGGAGTTTCTGTGTGATGTGGGCACCAAATGACAGAGAACTGACATCCAGCAACCAGCTCTCCACTTTCTAGCTGTAAGAGAAATACATATTGTCACCGTGTGGCTGGCAGTGAATGTCATCATTGATACAAAGCATGGCACTAGGAACTCGCTTATGCATTAAAAGATTATGTTAAGGTTCATAGCTCTTCTCTGATACGTTTGTGGGTTTGTGTGGGGTTCGTCACTAATGTAGACATCTAGTTCCCTGAAAATGTGAAATTCGGCAGTGACTTTTGAAGACCCTTTTCATTCTCTGACTGTAAAATTAAAATTCATTTTATTCTATTCTTATTCTATTTTTAAACTGTGTAACACAATATGATTGTGAATTAAAAGAAAAAGCCTTTCTGGTCTATAGAGATTTGCAATAAATAGGAAGGATAGACATATGCAATAATAAAATGTGGTGATGTGGAAGAAACAATGATTTTAAGAGCAATTGTACATTTGGCAGAGGTATGGAAGAGAAAGACCCTAAGAAATGCCCTTACGGAAAAAAGAAATATTTGGAATTCCATTGTGTGTAGACAAAATTTCCATGCTACCAGACAGTCAGTTTGATGTCTCATATTTACATCCTAGCTAGAACCCATAAATAGTTCAAGTATTTACTGATTATTTCAGATAGAACGTTTCTTCATAACAGAAAACTGACAGAATTATCTGATTAGTTTAGTCCTTCTGTAATCTCCTGGATTCTTTCCAGAAGTAGAGTTAGATGACATACTTGCAGACATGCTTATTCTTGCTATCTTGTTTCCTATTTACCTTTTCCAAACTAAAAGCATATTCAGCTAAGTTACGTTACACCATGGAATTATTGGCAGTTAGGTCTTGGATGGTGTGTAGTTTGTTTTAACAACCAGTATTTGAGGCCAAACCATAATACCAGGCCGGCACAGACATGCTTCCCATTAGCGCATCTATTTTAAAGGGAAACACACTGTATGCTGAGCTAACTGAATTTCCACTCACTGCAGTTTGCAGCAAAACCAGCCTGGAAATGGCCTCAAGGGGACCTCGCTTCAGCTTTTATTAAAGTCCATCAAGTACATATTATGCAGATACATAAAAATAGATTAACAATCATAAAAGAATGACTCATGTTTATTACCTTGAAGAATAATTACATAAGACGAAAAAAATGAAGCATTGCTAAACCTTAATAAAGTTGAAGAAGACTACTTCCTCTGTCAAACACAGCAAAACTAGATTTTTGGGAGAATGCCATGTTATATCTATTAGCTGAGCTATTATCATATACAATTTTGTTAATGATTTCAAGGTAATGAGTCAAAATTAAATCCAGAAAAATGATCATACTTACAAAGCCTTTGTCCTTTGTGGCTAAAATCCGGGTGACATATGTTAATTGTCTTGCAAAAAATATCCAAGCATTTATGGACAACAAAGTTCAATCCTATAGGAAGAAACCAAAGTGTGAACATGTTCATGTCTGTGTATGGATATTATGGGCTGAATTTTTAAAATGCATATGATTTTTTAAAATTCCCATGACCTCAGAATGTATTTAGACACAGGGTCTTTAAAAGATAATTAAGTTAAAGTTAAGTAATTAGAGTGAGCCCTAAATGATATGATTGACCTTAATCCAGTAAGAAGAGGAAATTTAGACACAGACACGTGCTAAGGGAACGACATACGAAGTCAGAGAATAGACGACCGTCTACAAGCCCAGAAGAGAGCCTGGAACAGATCCTTCCCTCATAGCCCTTGGAGGGAACCAGTCCACTGACATTTTGATCTCAGACTTCCAGCCTCCAGAATTGTGAGATGGTAAGTTTCTGTAGTGTAAGTCACCAGTCCGTGCTCCTTTGTTACGGCAGCCCTAGTAAACTTAATAGCGACACCTGAAAAGTAGCTGTCTATGTACCACCAATCACTTGCCCCCTATCTTCTGAGAGCAGGTTCAGGCCCTGCCTACTGCTAATGTTTGCATGGCCCGGGAAATGAGAATAAATGGAGGCCACTTAAGATAAATAAAATACTAATTAAAATGTATCAAGTTATTCTTCCATTTTGCATAAGATAGATTGTTCCTTAATGAAGTAGTGCTTCTTAGTAATTTAAGTATTTAACCATTATAAATCAAGCTAACAAATTATTATACACGTGTTTTATCCTTTTGTGTTGCAATAGTTTTGTAATAATAACTTTAAAATATTTTCACTAATGGTTTTAGTGATTGAAAATAAGCAAAATATCAGGGCAATGAATTTAATTATTATTGTGCAGATATGAATGTTCCACTGATGAGTTGGCAAAATTTGGGGTAGTAAAACAAAAATATACACAATGTATCATTAGATATTAATTTCATCAACTTTACTTTGTCTTCATTTAGTCACAACCACTAATTGTATAACTATACTCAAGACTTTTTTCTGCTTTACGTTCTACTGTAATTAATTTTAAAGTATACACTATTTGAATATACCTTCATCATAGTATAAATTAAATAAAATGTAACTACTTTCAGTGTATATGCAATTTGAATATATTACCATCAGAAGTATAAACTAACTGGAAAATGTAAAATATTAAAATTATTTTATAAAGTTTTTTCTAAAATATGCAATATCATCTGTTAAAATTAAAATGTAGACTACAACTTATAACTAGTAAAAATGAAAACTGTAAATCTCAATTATTTAAATAAAGCTAACACTTAAAAATTAATTAACTAATTAAATATTTTTAAATGAAACTGTTCCCAATTTTTGTAGTCAGTGTTTACCTGGTTGCCCAAATAAAGAGTATTACACTTAATACATATGTGATTTAGACATAGATAGATGTACATATATATACAAGCTTAAGAGTAATATTGGAAGTTTAATATTGCAAATGCTCCCCAGCTGGCAGGTAAAACTGTGTGAATACCATGCTAGTTTACACACATTTTGGATCACAAACCAAATCCGCAAATTAGAATACCATGAAGAGGCTGGGCACGGTGGCTCACGCCTGTGATTCCAGTACTTTGGGAGGCCTAGGCAGGTGGATCACTGGAGGTCAGGAGTTAAAGACCAGCCTGACCAACATGGTAAAACCCTGTCTCTACTAAAAATACAAAAATTAGCTGGGCGGACTGGCAGGCGCCTGTAATCCCAGCTACTCAGGAGGCCGAGGCAGGAGAATTGCTTGAACCCAGGAGGCAGAGGCTGCAGTGAGTGGAGATGGCACCACTGCACTGTACCCCAGCCGGGGTGACAGAGTGAAACTCCATCTCAAAAAAAAAGAAAAAAAAAAAACGTGAAAAATAGCAACTAAATGGAGCCTCAGCACTACTGGGGAGCGACATTTTATTATGTAACAATCTATTTGAGAGGAAATAATTGACAAATGCATTTGTTTTCTGTTTATTTTTTTTGAGATTCAAAAATATATTATTGGAAATGTGATGCACTTTCATTGTAACATCAGCTTTTATTTCTGTATACTGTATGAACTTTTCAAAACCGTTCTCCAAAGTTAACCATTTAAAACTCGTTCATGTATTTTATTATGCATCCTGCAACAAAGACTAAGAAGCAGGCAAGAATGACTGTAAAACAGGACTAATTACTGAAAAGTTAATCTGTTTTTACATGAAAACGTTTTGAAACCAATTTTGTGTTTATTGAAGGATTTTTCTCATGCATATTATCCAAGATTTTTTTCTGTCAGAGTATTAATTTCCTAGGATTGCTGTAACAAATTACCACAAACTGGGTACCTTAAAACCTCAGAAATATTTTCTCTCACTGTTCTGGAGGCTAGAAGTGCAAAATCATGTTAGCAGGGTGGCAACTACTGGAACTCTGAGGGAGAATCTATTCCATGCTTTTTTTGCTGTCTTCTGTTGCTTGCCACGATGTATCACTCCAATCTCTGCCTCCAGCTCCATGTGGCATTCTCCACTGTGTCTCTATCTTCTCTCTCTCTCTCTCTCTCTCTTTTTTTTTTCACCGAGTCTCGTTCTGTGTTAAACTCAAGTTGCTCAGACTGGAGTGCAGTGGGGCTATCTTGGCTCACTGCAACCTCCACCTCCCGGGTTCGAGTGATTCTTGTGCCTTAGTCTTCTGGGTAGCTGAGATTACAGGCATGCACCACCGCACCTGGCTAATTTCTGTATTTTTAGTAGAGATGAATTTTCGCCATGTTGGCCAGGCTGTTCTTGAATGCCTGGGCCTCAAGCAGTTCGCTCGGCTTGGCCTCCCCAAGTGTTGGGATTACAGGCATGAGCCACCATGCCCCGCCTGTCTTCTCTTATAAAGAACACCAGTCGTGTTGGATTAAGGGCCTGCTCTGCTCCAGTATGACCTCATCTTAGCTTACTTATAACCACAATCACAGTATTTCCAAATAAAGTCACATTCTGAGGCTCAGGAAGTACATTCATTTTGGGGGGACACTGTTCAACCCAGTACATTCAGTTTCTATTTAACATAAAAAATAATTCCCATACTATAAAAGACGAACAAATGACTTGTGATACAGGTGAATGATTGTTGAATATACAAATGTGATCTTTTATTTTCCAATCACATGCAGGGATAAGAATTTTTTGGGAATATGTCTCATTCACAAATATGACTTACATGCACAGAGAAATTAATACATTGTTCAAGTAGGATTCAGGGAATTAACTTAGGTTCATTCTCTCGTTTCTATTTCAAGCATATTGTTCTCCAGATTTCTTTTCTAATTCTCATTTCCCTGTAGGATTGTTCAGATTTAAATAAAGCTTGTAAAACAGAAGTAGTAAACAAGCCTAGGTACTAAAGTTAAAGGGTAGATAAAATGAGTCTGAGGTAAATTCATGTATTTAATTCTTACCTATTTTGTCCATACAGTTATGCTGATATTTCATTCACTTGGATTCACCAACTTAAAATTTGTAACCATAATGGAGAATCTTTTTTCTGTAATTGAAAAAAGTTTACTGAGCACATTAATAGTATATAGATATGATTTCAAGGATAACTATTTAAGAGAATATTTATTTACATGTATCATTAATCAACATGCCCCCTTCCACACCCCATGTGCCATTTGACTAATTATCTCCAACTCATCATTCAGGTCACAATTCAAACGTGATGTTCTCACACCCGGTTTTTGACAACAGGTAAAATCCTTACTAGATGTTCTTACAGTACCATGTATGACCTGTTTGTAGTATTTACCACTGTGTCCATTTTGTATGGATTTTTGTGATTATAACTAACATAATTTTCCTCTACTAACCTCAATAGGAAATGTATTGTGGGCCATGTATGTTGTACTTACCTTTGCTTTTCTAATGACAAGTTCAGTGCTTGCTGAATAACTGAATAAATTAGAAGTACATATTAGATATAAAAAGTTGACATGTGAATTATGAATTAATCTCATCAATTTGTTAAAGAATCTTCTACCAAGTACCCTTTTCCTGAATAAACTTTTACCCTTATTACAGTTACCATATCTTTGTAACAACATTAAGGGAGCATTGATTTTACTATATTAAATAGATAGCTTTCTATTTCAAATAGATTTGGCTGGATTATTTTGATTACTCAATTAAAAATACAAGATTCTAATAAGAGACTTTATTGCTTACTAAAGGCATTGTGATCTATTATTAAATACAATTGACATGAAATATAAGTTTTGTGAAACAATTCTCTGTAAGGATTTTACATTTTTACTTTGCAATATAGGAACAAAATGGCCATATCATACTGAAAAACCCCTTAAAATAATAAACTATAATTTGAAAAATGAAATTTTATCAGCATAATACATATTTAAATGAATAATTTAAAATATAAAATTTGTAAAAAGCCTACATTGGAGAAAACTATAGTAATTATTCACAAGTAGAGACACTGAAATCCATTCCATAATCATCATTACTTGAGCCAGAGAAAGACTGTTGCAAATTAAAACATCTAAATTCAAAATATAGGAAATGCAGATATGATTATAATATCTTTCTCTTTGACAGCTTGAGTTTACATAGTTAGATAAACACAACATAGTATTATTTAAAAAATTTCCTGGCCAGAGGAAGGATTGCATTTCAAGAGTCCAATATGATGCAAAGATTAACACATTTTTCTGGTCTTGAGATGCTGCTGCTCCTTGAGTAGAACTTTCTCTGTCATGATAATATTTTCTACAGTTTCTTTTTGAGGGAAAAAATGCTAAATGTTATCAATTTTTAGACTGTCTTACACTTAAACCTATATCAAGACATTCAGGAACATACTATGAGTAAAGATTAGAGAAATTGTGGGAAAAATTTAAAGAATAAGATGATAGTAACTTATAATTTGATAGTGGCTCTAAGCTTGGCTGAGCGCCCTCTGGGGTTATGTTGTACATTCTGATCTTATGGACTAAGTATCTTCTTGTATATCAATTCCCACATTAAAGGAGCTCTTCTCATAGAGTCTTCTTCCGTGTTTTCATGATCTGAACCAATTGCAATGTTTTCATCACTTGCTGTCTAACATTTAGGTTAAACCTTTCTGTCATGCTATTCCAAGCAAGTTCTTTTGATGATGCGATCCTGCAGTGAATGGAAGGAGACGGTAACAAGGTGACCACCAGGTCTCAGAAACTTCTGAGCTGTCTTCAGTCCTGTGTAGAGTTCATTGAGCTCATTGTTCACAAATATGTGAAGAGCCTGGAAAGTCTTGGTGGCAATATGGGTAGATCGCTGTAGCAAGTCTTTTCGTGCATAAATAGCAGAGAGAGGAAATGCACCTGCGACAATGCTGGCAAGCTGCTGAGGCAGATGCTGCGTGCCTGAACAATTGGTGAAGCAATTTTCTTGGCATGCTTTTCCTCCTCGTATGTTCTCAGGATACATGCAAGCACCTGTTGATCTAAAGCATTGAAAACATCAGCAGCAGTGGGAGTGTCAGGGTACCTGCTACCATCCATCCTCATGTCCAAGGGGCCACCTTTCCGAAGGGAAAAATCTCTTTCAGGAGTATTGAGTTACACGTAAGAACACCCAAGATCCATACGAACTCCATCGAAAGTCGCTGGCTGCACTCCAGCTTTCATTAACAAGGCTTCTGCCTGGCTGAACTGGCCCAGCATAGCTCAGATTTGTTTACGATACAACTCTGAAAGATGTTCAGTGAATGCATAAGCTGTCGGGTCTCTGTCCAAGGCCCACAGAACAATATCTGACTCCTTCTGTAGAATGGCTTTTGCGCGCCCTCCCTAACCAAATGTCATATCTAGAAAAATCTGTCTTTTTTGTGGTGACGACCAATGAACAACTTCATCCACTATTACTGGAATATGTAATTTAGCCATAGTTTCAAAATCTCTATCTTGAGATCTGTGTAACTCCTGGGCTTGAGTTTGATCTTTTTGCTTCTAGGCTTCATATTCTTTACATTTTTCTGCTGTAGTATATATTCTTTTTTGTCTAGACACCTAACCTAGGTATGCCAGATTCCAACCAACATGAAAGACATTCTTTATACATTCTACAAAAATATGGATACCAAAGCATTCCGTAGGTCAACGAATCTGAGGCATGAAGACTTCTCAGTGGGCCTCTAACTTGGGCCAGTGACTACCGCTACGGTGCTGGAGAACCTGACTTTGCTGCACATCTAGGTCCTATCCCTGGGGGAAACTCTTCTCTTTCTTAACTGGTTTTGCCACTTGCAGTCTTTTTGCATTCAGAGCCACTCTCTACCAGCCCATATAATCATGACATTTGTAGATAGATGCTTTCTGTCCTAGGAACATAGAGCAGTAGATTAAGAAAAACATTTCCTTGGAGCTTAATTTGTTTGAGTCACAGAGTAGATGTTTAGGCTTACAGGTTGTTCTGTGAGAGTGCTCAGTGCCAGACCCTGAGACACAGAGGTGCTCATGCATTCTTTAACACATATACATTTTTGTTTGTGCCCCTGGTGTGTGTGGCCATATTTTTGTGTTTGTGATCTGTGAAACTGAAGAGTGGGAGACAGAGTGAGGGCCTGCATCTCCTGCTTATGTCTGAGGGTGTGCAGTGGGTTGAACAGTGTGCTCCCAAATTTATGTTTACTCAGAACCTCAGAATGTGACTTTATTTGGAAGTAAAGTATTTACAGATGTAATTAGTTAAGGATTTCCAGATGAAATAATCCTGGATTTATGGTGGGCCTTAAATCCAGTGGCTCATGGTGTCCTTAGGGGAAAGAGCACAGACACAGATGCACAGGGGCGAAGGCCACAGGAAGAAGGAGGCAAAGGCTGGAGATAGACTGCCAAAGGCAAGGAAAGCCTGGACCATTAGAAGCTGGGAGAGGCAAGGAATCATCTCCCCTAAGCCTTCAGAGGGGAGCATGGCCCTGCTGGCAACTTGATTTTGGACTTCTAGGCTCCAGAGATCCAAGAGAATAAATGTCTGTTGTTTCAAGGCTCCTTTTCATGGTACTGGGCTGCAGCATCCCTAAGGAACTAATCCAGCGGGGTCCTGGTCACAGTGGATTTTCTCTGACATTGACTTGTCTTTAGTAACCAAGGAGAATAATCCAATAATTATTTTTCTCTCCATGTACTCTAACAATTGTCATATCAACATGATGGAACCCCATTATAAGTGCATTTGATTTAATCAAATTCAATTTCTCAAAAAAAAAAAAAAAAGAAGAGAAAACTGATAATTTCAAGTGTTAAGAAATAATGTATTTACCATTCACTGAGCATGTATCCCATTCAGAATAAACTCTGGGTTTGAAACACAAATCTGTGGTCCTTTATCAGTCATGTTCCCTCATCCTCTGACAGTGTAAGCATATCTCCTTCTCTGTCTGTCTCTCTCTCTTTTATCACCTTTATATCTAACAAAACCTTGTTCTCAAATTCAAACACATTAATATACCTGTGCTTAACCAAAGAGAAAGTAATCTGTTCCAATCCTAAAGGAAATGATTCAGCTGCACTGAAATTAGTCACTGTTATGTAACCTAGGAACAAGATATCATTACTATGTATGCAGTCTGGGAGCTGAATATCAAGCTCTAGACCTACCTGTGAACATTCAAACACTCATTTCCAAACTGACAAAAATGGTATCTGCCTCTGATGTTGCTCAATTCGTTGACAGTTATTGCCATATTCTCACTGTATTGTGACAATAAATAAAATATATAGTTGTGATTCTCAAAAGTTTCTTTAAACTATTCTTAGGCCATAATGTTTACAGGGAAAAATTACATGAAAAAATACACTCATAAATGTTTGAAAAATCTTGCACCATATACAACTTTATAAATTTGTCTTGTAATATTTAGGTTATGTTTTAACTTCCTTATTTTTTCCAGGGTGGGAGAACGAATGTTCTCTGAAGAAATCTGTATGATATAGACTAGTGAAGGTAACTGGCCTGAACTACAGATCTAGAGTCATTTGGTTTCACCTTCAGGGAGGTAAGTGCACTGAGAAGTACTAGGTGAGTGTGAGCACGGACAGTAGAACCTCAAGATGCAAAAGAAGAGATCCTTTCTTCACATTTGTAGGCAGACTCAACAGTATCTTTAACAGGTTCTTTGAAAAAATATTTCATTGAAAATAGCATGTTATTAGCTGGGCATGGTGGCTCATGCCTGTAATCCCAGCACTTTGGGGGGCCGAGGCAGGTAGATCACCTGAGGTCAGGAGTTTGAGATCAGCCTGGCCAACACAGTGAAACTTCGTCTTTACTAATAATACAAAAATTAGCCAGGTGTGGTGGTGCACACCTGTAATCCCAACTACTTGGGAGGCTGAGGCAGGAGAATCACTTGAACCTGGGAGGCGGAGTTTGCAGTGAGCTGATTGCACTATTGCACTCCAGCCTGGGTAACAAGAGTGAAACTCCATCTCAAAAAAACAAAAACAAAAACAAAAAAAGTGCAGGTTATCTTCTTAATCACTGACATATAAATAATGTTGAAATTTAATATCACAAGATTTGAAATTCAAGCATCCTAAGCTTAAATATTCATAGCTTACTGGATGCTTGATATTGGGGAATCTATTTAACATGGTAGGGTTATCAGTTTCATTGTTTATAAAATGGGCAAAATAGCAGTTGCTTATAGAATTCTTACAAGGATTAAGATAGCTCCTATCAAGTTTCTAGTGCAGTGTCTGATGTATAATAGGCATTGATCAAATGAAACCTACTATTCTTTATCCTACTGCACAGAAATTTGTATGTTATTTTAATTAAAAATTTGAAAAACAATTTTTAAAATGAGCACCGTTCATCAATAACAGATATATTTTGAAATGATTCGCTACCAGAAATGATTTTGATTGGGGCTAGTGGTTGCTGCTACTGTTTCCAAACAATTTTGTTATGTTTACAAAATTTGGGGGCCACAGGAAAATCCCCGCCAGGATTATGCACACCCTGTCACTTTCTTTCTTCTCTTTTGAATGCCTAGCATGTAAGTGTATGGAAAGCATCACCCAAGAGGAGAGGCCCCAGAAGCTGCTATGCTTCTCCAGACTCTTCCTTTAAAGCTGTAGATGTGAATTCATCCACAATGGAACGTTTAATGTGTGCCATCTTGGAGTGGCAAAGTGCAGTGTATTTGCAGTAAGACTGATTAATATTGTAGGCTCTAATCTGTTCATTGTTTATTTCTTGTTGATTATCATGACCACTTGCTGATTGTCCTTCTTACGTTGGTCAAGACAGGGTAATTTTACAGGCTGTATTCAGGGTGCAGACAGTCTCGTGGATGCTCTTCCTCCTGCAAGAAAAATCATTAGAGACAATCACAGTGTTTAGAAGGCTTACAACAAATTATTTTCCACTTGGTAGTCCTAATATTTCGGTTTCAGAAAAACCAATTAATACAGTTTACTGGTAAAGAAAGGGAATTAGGTTGGATTAGGATACAAATTCACTGCAGTTTTCTCTCTTCTATTGTTGGTAAGAAAGACAAAAAAAGACAAAACAAACTTACCCTGTGGGTGCTGATGTACCCACAACCTGCTCACATATTATGTAGAGTTTCTGCCCATCTGAGGCCTTAATTCTAATAAAAGTCTGATGAATATTATGAGATGTTTAATATTATGTTGTCTTAAATTAGAAGCCAAGTTATAATCTGTTAATATTTTTAGGATTTATTTTTCTCTTTTTACTAAAGCGAGTCCTATTGGTCTTACAATGTTTCTGAGCAGTACATCTTTTAAATGACTTTAAATGACCCCTTACCTCAATATCTTGTTTCTACAGATAAGAATATGTTTCACAAAAAGTAGGAATTACAAAGAATATTTTAAAACCCAATCATTTTATCTTTATTATTTTTAAAATCAAGTGACTCAAAAATATGCCTAATTTTTCACCACTCAATTTGAAGGCTGCGACACTGACTGGCCACATTTTGTACATGATGGACCTGAAATTCCAGCAGATTCATTCCTGTCTTCTGCTGTGTCTGAAAACACACATGCCAGTATAATCACAGAGGGAGAACCATGAGCAGAGAACAGGACGAAGAGGACACAGCCTTATTACATGTCAGATTACTGCTACCTCCAATAGCCTAGGTGTTCTTTCCTTCTTATGAAATAAACATCTTTGTTCCTTCAATAATATGACTTGGCATCTATACAGCATGTAAAATATTGTTATAAAATACTGGAAATTTTCGATTCAGACCCCTTAAATGATTTACTCGTTTAGTGCACCCAGAACAAAGAAACATACACTGTACGGCAACAGGTGCTTAAAAGAGCCTTGAGGGAAATACATTCATCAGAATGTCATTATATGTTATATGCACATTACTTATTTATTTTCTCATATTTGTCCTAAGGTAAAGTAAGCACCTGCAACCCATAGGTAAGGCTTTTTTTTTTTACAGGGTGCTTTTACACTCTGGGTAGTTTTTGCCAAAGCATCAAAGTATTGTAGCTGTTACCTCCTTTATATACTTTATGTATATAAACAGACTCTTTAGCTAATATAAAAACAAAGAAATAGAGCTACAGAGACCCACTTTATTCATTGCCTCTCCCACATCTACACATCCATTTTAAAATAATATCACTGTGTCCTGGCGTATCTCTGTCCTGCTTTGTGTTTCGCTAGTACCAGGTTGGACCTCCACTTACAACATATTTTCTCAGTGCATCATAACTACAGAAGGACATAACTTTAGGCAGGTTTTCCTTGTGATAAAAACATGATGGGCTAACAGCCCTTAAAATTTCTCATTTTCTTTACCAAATATAATGGTTTTGTGATTTTACACCAGGATCTGCAGCATAAGGAAAGTAAGAACATTCTGAATGTGTTATAAAATAATTATCTCTGATAAATAAAAATCCATATAATTCTTTCCTTACTTATATTAAGGTTTTTTCCCCTACAATTGAATCCTCAGAAAAAGATGCTTTAGTGTAAGTATGGTCTTTGGCTTTACTTCTAAGAGCTGACATGGACCATAAATATTTTTTTTTTCAAGAAGCAAATGTGATAAAGGGAACAATGGAGCCAAATATTGCTGAGTGCTGGGGATATGGGCCACAGCTGTGAACTGGATGAGTAGATTTCCCTGTGCATTTCCACTTTATTTTTCTAAGAATGTACATCTACTTATTCTATTTTATTACTAGTTAGGAAATGTCAGTAAGCATGTGTTTGGCAGAGGGGAGACATGTCCTTCCCAGTGTAGTTTGGCTCTAAATGATATTCTTATTAGATCCCCGGTGCATGGGGCCAATGGAATAGGCTGCTGAAAAGATACAGAGGAAGGGGTCAGTAGTCTTAAGAAGCAGTCAGGAACTGTATCAATCATAAATTTTATTTTATTTTTTTTCAGTTGCTGATGTCAGAGCCCAATTCCAGTTAGCATGAGCAAACAAAAGTGGTTTATTGGTTCTTGTAATGCAAATGCAGGTCGTATAGGCACAGAGCTGGCCTTAGGGATGATGGAAGCCTTGGAAGTCATCTCCTTTGAGCCTCCCTGCCTGTATGTGTGGTTTGGCTTTATTTTTTACTGATGCAGATGGGTTTTCTCTGTGTGTGGTAGAACTCTAGACTCACATTCCTCCAGTTTCATAGTTTGAAAAGAAAGTAGTTCTTTCTCTTCCAGCTCTAGTTAGCAAATCCTCTAGTGCTTTAAGCCAATTACTCACACCTCCTAACTTCTGGGTTCTACCTGAAAGAGAATAACTGGTAACAACTGTTAGAACAATTGGGATCAGTGCATAAAGTCAACCACTGCAAAACAATGGACTGACTGTAGAACAGGTTTACTCCTTCCTCAAATTTAGTCTCAGAACTGCCTATGCTACTACATAACTAACTGTCTACCTATCTACTCAGCTTTACAGAGGATTGAGGGCCTGCTTCATGCACTTCTTGGCTAACAGAAATGAGAGAAAGAGAGAGACATTTTGGTCAGGCTTATGTCTAGAAATTAGATCTTATGGACCCTAACTTTGCATGGCAGCAAAGAAGAAAAAGAGACCATTGTGTTTCTTAGATATCTGGAAGACAGAAAACAGGACCAGGTGCAAGAGTCTATTACTTATTTTTAAGAGTGGTCATCTGACCCTATGGCCCGGTGAGCATGAAGCTCTGACCAGGTAGAGTGGTCATTTCTCTTGTAGTATGGGGGCACAGTAGCTATGATCCCTCCAACACTGCCTTCCCATGCAGAGCAGTTGTTCTTCCTCCTTTAGACAGCCGAGGAGGAAGAGAAATATTTCTCCTTCCCTTCAGAGAAAAAAAAAAAAAGCCCTGCTTCATGCTGGTCAGGTCACATGTTTATCCCTCAGCCACTCACTAAGACCAGGGGACTCAGACATTGTGATCGACCCCAACTGGGACAAGTGTCCACACTAGTGGATGGATGGGTGCTGTAGGAATTTTACCAGAAATAGAGTGGAGAGATATTATAGTTCAGACATGACCATCAACAATTGTTCTGAGCCAAAGAGCCTCTGTGATAAAGATAAGAGGGCAGGGTAGACTGTTGATTCGGAAATTTTGACAGAGAAGTCAGTACATGGTAGATGGATATCAGATACTCAATGAGTGACAGACCATACACAATGTTGTCAAAGAAAACTCTCAAGAACTAGTTCCGTAACATACTTCCTCCTTCCCTCCCTCCCTCCTTCCCTTCCTTCCTTCCTTCATTCCTTCCTTCCTTCCTTCCTTTCTTCCTTCCTTCTTTGACGGAGTCTTGCTCTGCCGCCCAGGCTGGAGTATGACGGTGTGATCTCTGCTCACTGCAACCTCTGTCTCCTGGGTTCAAGCGATTCCTCTGCCTCAGCCTCTGAGTAGCTGGGACTACTGGAGACAAGGTTTCACCATATTGGCCAGGCTGGTCTCCAACTCCTGACCTCATGATCCACCTGCCTTGGCCTCCCAAAGTGCTGGGATTACAGGCGTGAGCCACCATGCCTGGCCAGGTTCTATAACTTCTAATCTCATCAAAGCCTTTATGAATACAGAAGTCTAGAGAAAGTCAAGAAAAGAGAATTTCCAGGAAATCCCCAAGGAAATGTTATTGGGGAAAACTGTTGCCTTGAGAATCTGTACCTCCCACTCAAGGTGGGATAGATAAGAACTTTAGTATGTGACACCTGAAGTTGCGGGGGTATTTATTTGTGCTGCTGGCTGCCTGGTGAGCTCTCCTACTATCAGGACAGATTAAGAGAGAAAGTTGCTGCTATTTGGTGAATTAGTGGTAGTCCTCTAAGAGGGCTGGCCAAAAGTACTTTAAATCCAGCTCATAGGTATAGAGTCCATGATAGGAATTTTGGCCTAAAGTTGTTTCTGCCAGAGGATGAAAGAACAGAAAAGTGAGAGTTTGTGGAGGATGGGCACTGGGAAATCAGAATTGTAGAGAGGATCAAGATGTCTAGCCGAAGAAAACGTCCTGTACCATGGGAGTTGAAGCCAGACTTGTAGTAGTCTGCAATGCTATTTTTGTGTATTCAGTGCCCTACCTTTCAGGAGAATTATAAATATCTGCTCTGGTGAACTCAGCATGGTTAATGGAAGGTGAGCAGAGGTGGTGTTCGGCTTTCATGTGAGAGCCAGCACATGCTCGCTATTCTCTTTTCTCTGCCACTGTGATCTTAGAATCATGTCTTGTGAGGTGGAATCCTGATTAGCTTAAGTCTCAGAATGACTACAGTAAGCATAGCCTGCTTGCCACCCTGGAGGCACATGTTGAGTCAACAGAAAATAAACTTTGTTGTTTTGAGCCATTGATTCGTAGGGGTTATTGTTACGACAGCATAATTACCCTAGGCTAATCAACACAAGGGACATTGAGTGAGAACCTCCAAAGGCTGCCAGAAGCACTCCTCAGGCCCCACTTGACAAGTCTGCCAGTCCCAGAGACTGGGGCCAGGTACTAGCCAAGTAAGAATTCTCTCTTGCTCCTTCATTACTCTAGCTCTGTCAAAATTCTAGAAAACCTTGGCTGGAAGGAGGGAGATGATGGACATCTACTGGTGCTCATAATTCTGATTATTATCTGGAACTGGATAACCTAAAACCACTGCCTCGAGATTGTGTTGGCAATGTAACGTGATCATAAGGATGTTTATTGTCTGAAAGTGACCAGAAAAGACAGGAGCCTGCCAGACCCAGTGGTGAGGCAAATACTTTTCCCTATCTCTCCAACTA
This sequence comes from Macaca thibetana thibetana, assembly GCF_024542745.1. Classification (NCBI taxonomy): domain Eukaryota; kingdom Metazoa; phylum Chordata; class Mammalia; order Primates; family Cercopithecidae; genus Macaca; species Macaca thibetana. The sequence continues at coordinate 55,448,120 of NC_065588.1, forward strand.
TTAAAAAACAAAACAAAACTAAGCAAATTAAATCAAAATAGAAGAATCTCAATGAATCCCTCCATGAAGTAGAATTATATGAAAGTGGGAAACAATTTTAAAAATTAGAATCTTAAGTTTATCGTTTGTACTGTGCTTAACAAACCAGCTACATGAATAAAGACAGCAGATTTTAAACTAAAATTTTAAGTTAACTTCAGAACTAAAGTTTATTTTTAAATGCAAATGAATTGATGGCACTTATATCTTACATTTAGACATAAGAACAAAATTAGATATTAAATTTAAACATTAGGGCAGTGGTTTGTTTATTTGTTTCGGTTACTGGGTGTGTTGTGTGATAGGAGGAGGCTGAAATACAAAGATTTGTGGTGGGAAGCACTGACCCGGCTTTAAGCACAATCCTGAGAGTCGACATTCTTCTGCAATCTTGTCTTCTACTAAAAGGCCTCATGCTCTTGGGCAATTCCCCTGCCTTTCTATATTCTACTTTCCTCATCTGTTAGCTGAGGGTGACTAACTCTGACTCTTCAGGTTTATGTGAGGAGTATCTAATTAAAAGTCTTGAAAATATAAAGTGTTCTCTCTATATTAAATGGCAGTAGTTTTACATCTTCTCTTGAAAATTAGAGGATTATTGAAATGGATGATTTTATACTCTCATTTCTCTAAAATGGAAATACTCATACTCTAAATAGGGAATGTCACTTAATTTATTATTCCAGAAATTTAAAAAATATACCTTAAATACTGAAAATTTAGTTTATGCTCACATTGATGATTTTTCAGATAGTCAATTCAAAATAAAAACTTGCTATGCATATTTTTAATAATAGTATAAATTTCAAGGAGCTTGCATATTTATTACTTTAATTGAACCACAGAATTGTAGGTTAGGAAGAAACTTTAACCAACATCTAGTATGGTGCCATTTTCCTCCTTTTTCCAAGTATGTGATCAGAGGTCACGAGATGTTCACTAACGTTTTTAGCTATTATACAGCTTAGCTATTATATAGCTAATTCATCTGATACTTTAGTAAATCCTCTGTGATAGGCAGGATATTTTTTATCTTCATTTTCTAAATAATTAATTTGGTTCAAAATATTTTGAAGATTTTAGACAAAAGTCTCAATTTTGGATTAAAAAGCAGAGATAGGGAGGTGAATTGGCTTGTATGCAGGATTATGGGCAGACTTGGCAGAGGAAGCTCAGGTTTTTTGACTCTTAATTCTGGTGTTCTTTCCATTCTACTTAGGTGCAATTAATTCTGCCTGTCATATTAGGCTCTTCAATTGAGGTCTAAGCTGTGTACCCTGCAGTTTAGGTTCATATCACATATCTTGGGTCTGGTAGAGTTTGACAGGAAAAATAAATGACTGGCTTTTGTCTAGGTTGGCACAAGAAGAGTACGATCCTTCGGCTGTTGGGAAAAAACTTTCAGTCTAATCAGAGAGAGATTTGAGAAGCAGTTGCTTGAGTATTGAACATGAAGCTGAAGGACAATTGGGTACCTCAAGGTAGGGCTTAAAATTTCTGACTCTGTTCTCTTTACACCTGTGTTGGAGACCTTTAATGGCCCACCCCTGAACAAAGAATATGCTATAGGTTTGCTAATTTTACTTGTTCAGGGTATTTCCAAATTATTGAATTTTTGTTTGTTCATTTTCCATAAGTGAAAGTCAACATCAAAATGTTCCCGATGTTTGCAGGTGTGTTTCCTTACTACTGCTCTCCCTAACTCTGGCGATCTCTTTGACCCAGCCATCTTCCAAAGCATGTTTAAGGCCATAATTAGGGTAATTAATGTTAAGAATAAATATTCTTTCATTAAGAAACATTATTTAACTCATTTTCCTTATGTGTCACTTAATGTTGTTAAGTGATCAATTAATTTTTAATTATTTCAAATAAAATCTAATTGTATTTTAATGTCATATAGGTAGATTTTTCAAATATGTATGTTCACATTTATATTTAGAAGTATTCAACCGGTCATCTAACTAGATATTAAAAACTTTGTATGCACTTTTCAAGATCTTTATCTTTGTGTGGAAAGCCAAGCTGCTGAAACAAATATATTCTCAAGAGTTCTGTAACTGGTTAAAGCTCTACAGGACCATCAATAACCAAACATGTGCTGCAGTTGCCTCGGGGCATTGTAAGGTTGTTATTTAAATTAAAGTTGTTTCTTATTACTTGGGGAAAAATACAGACACAAATCTAAATCAGATGGGTCATTGTGCATTTTAATGAAAAGTTTTTCTAATATGTAAATAAGTCTAGCAGAATATCCTCAATGCTATATGATCAATAATGTATAGGGATCCTCAAAGGATCTGGTGTTCTATACCGTGCCCACTGGCCAAAGAACAGTCACCTAATGTTCTCTAAGAGACTTTACAGATTATACTGTGAGATATGGTTTGAACTCATATTTTAGCTGACTCCATGCACAGTGCTTTAAAATTGTCTTCTATCCTGCATTTTTCTCAGTCACAAATAATTCTGGCTCACTTGGATTCAAATACTTGTAGACTTGATGCAATCCAACTACCTAAGAACCAAGAGCCCAAGAAACAACTTTCCAGGCTCAAAAAGGTGTCACTCACTGGCTGTCATAATTCCTGAAATTTCTATCACTATATCACTATACTCATGCTATTAGTATAAGCTGATGGCTCCTCTAAAGTGTGAGTATATTACCTGCAAAGGGTAACAAATTAGCATATTAGATTTATTATCAACATGAGATGATACTATAGTATGGGCAGCACCCACTCATTTACCCCTAATTTTATGTGTCCCTGCCTAAGAAGCAACTCTGCTTCCAGTCTTGCTACCTTTGACTGCTCTTTGGAGCGATAGTTTCCACTGTCACTCCTCGTATCTGTTTCCACCTGGGATGAACTGGCCATACAAAGCATATGAAACAGGGAGAGATGATTAAAACAGGAGAAAGGAGAGAGGATATAGGGAAGTTTTACAACACAGATACCTGCTTAGTGAGGGCAAGTCCAGGTTGGATACTATAGAGTGAGACTCCCAACAGCCATGTGGATGGCATGAATATGCCAAGAGCTTGAAAAAGGAGCCCCAAATGGATTGGGGCCAGGAGGGTGAGATGCCAAAGACAGACTGAACCTTTTACAGTTTTGAGCTTTCTTTTCTAGACACCAGAGATAGAACAGAACCAGGTGGAGGAAGGAGGCAGGGAATCTAAAATATTTATGAGCTCGATAAGACTGAAAGAGTTTAAAGCACGAGGTGGAGACAAATGAGGGTCGACTGGAGGGAGGGGTACGAGCAAGAGAGGGCATCTTAAGAGTGCTTCAGAAGAGGCAGTGATGTCACTGGTGCAGGTGTGGATCCAACTTAGACACCCTGTCCTTGTGGGTGAATGCATATTTTCTTTTTACACAGCTGGGTTAAATTACTTCCCCTAGGTCATTCAATTAATCACTTGGAGAGCGAGGAATAGAATCCAGCTCTCAAGGCTCTCATTTCACATCTGGAGCAGGCAAACTAGGGTTCTCCTTTCTGAAACACACACTCTCAGTCTCTCTCTCTCTTTGTTTTTAAGTCTTTTGCAAATCAGTGAAGTTTTGAGCTCCTTTATAAAGAACTTATGAAATCCTCTTACTATTTGCGTGATTTAAAATTAAGGTGGTGTTAGTACAAAAAATCACTAAAAATTGCTTTTTGGTTTATCTTCCATTCAAAAATTTAAAATATCTGCCAAAATTTATTTGATTTTTCCCTGCAGATTTCAAGTTATTGTTCTGGGGATCTGGAAGAAAAATGAGTTACAGATCTGAAAAAGCAGTGTGTGCGGAGCTTAACTGCTGCATGACTGATTGTGTGATATATTGCTCTTTTCACTAATAACCACAAAGCAGGTAGAGGCATGGCAGACTAATTTGGTTTATATGTCCAGCTGTAAGGCTAGACACTGCATCATTCTTTTCAGAAACCAGTGACTTTAGGCATGTGGAACTCGTAGTCATGACAACAATAAACCAGCTTGGAGTCTGAGTTTCAGCTCAGAAACTGCCTTGTCTCCATTACTTCCTGCTCATGACCTGACTTTTCTTACTCTCTGGGGCTGGGGGCTGGGGATTTATGAAAGATCTATTGAACAGAGCTCCAGTATATGTTTAATGCTTAAAATGTCTCGGTTGAAAGTTTTGCTTGCACAGATGGCTAAAGGCTGGAAGGAGGATAGATCAATCATTATTATAGCTAATGACACGGTTATAAGGGCATACACAAAGGTGAGCTGATTTGGAAAATGGGAAAAGGCAATGTGAAAAGAGGGACTTGGAAGCATTGCTTTGAATAACATAAAAGTGGTTATCGCAAATAAAATTTTATTTTAAATACATAAGGGAATTTATGATTCTGAGAGGACCGATCCAAAAGGTAAAATGAATAATCAAACAAAAATTAATACACAAAATTAAGTGAGTGTGTGTATATGTATTTAGGCAGTTTTTAAACCTGAACAAACAATTAGCAGAAGCTCATGGCAAAATCTACAAGTGTTCATTTTAGTGTCTCACTAGTTTAATGGAATTGATAGCGACTGCCTTCAGAGACAGTGTAGCTCGGTGACAAAAGCATTGAACCTCTGGGTTCAATGGTCTCCATCTAAATATCAACTGTAATATTGGGAAGTTGTCTAACTATACAAAGTCTCTCAATATTTTGCACTAAAGAGAAATTATATGATTTGCACTTCAAAGGGTTGGTTGTTGGTGAAATGAGATAATGGAGGAGAAAGCTTAACTCAGTGCCCTGGATAGAGGGAACCCTCAGTAACAGGTAGCTGTCAATGTTGGTTCTATTGGTGGTGTTGCTAGTAGGGTTTGTCATTAATTGAAATCTGTCCTTCATGTGATTATCATGGTTGAACTCTATCATTACAGAGGCCTGATCATAGCGATAGAAAGACTTATTTTTCTTTCTGGAGAGACATTCTCTGGCTTTACTATTTTCTTTGTATAATCTAGATTGTAAGGAGGGTAGATAGTGGCTAGAGAAGGCATGAATGCCAGACTGAACTGCCAACATAAAAGGTGTGTCTGGAAACTTTTGTGCCTTTTAACTGCCCAGTTGTGTTTCTCCCATCACCCAACAAGAAGTGAGAAATTCTACCACCAATTTTGTTTCATTTTCCTTAGCACATTGGCCTAGTTCTATATGACTGCCTTTTTAAAAGCTCTTATTTTCCAGCAAGTTACCCCTACAAGCCAACAGACAGAGACATAAGACATGAATCAAACCCTAGATAGAAGCCAAGTGCTTCCTTTCTTTTCTGTGTACTGAGAAACTGAATGATTTACTTTCCCTGAGATCAGCTTCATGATTGTGTGATCATGTGGTTAAACTTAGTAACCGACATGCTCCCTGGAGGCTAGCTTTCACCCATCACCTTGTACAGTTTGGCTCATCATGTAAAATTCTGATTGAGTAAATTCAATTATTAAGTTATAATTGGAGAAATCATGAACCATTAACTGATTACATATTTTTTCTTATTATAAGAGTTTAACATTGTCACAAACAATTAAATTTCTCTTTACATTGTTCCCAGAGCAGCAGTTATAATTTATAGCAATATGATTGTTTTCTAAAATATATAATTAGATCACATTTTTCTATTAGAAGGTTTATGAGAAAAGGAAATTTTTATATGCCCCTCATTGCATGAAAGAGTTAATATACCTCCAGAAAAGAAGAGATATATTATTTTTCAATAGTCATATTAATTTTAGAAATATTTAAATTGATTAAAATAATGAAGTGATTAATATGAGGGAAATGTAAACACTATCACATTAGATATTTGAATATGTAAAATAAATATATATTATATAATTAATGTATGGCAGAAAAGATATAATTGAGTGACTAACTTCTCTGGATAGCCTAGGTGTTACTGAAAAGTGTAATTACATGCTTATGAATGACCATTAAAATAGCATTATTACAAAAATATTTTTCATACAAAATAATTTTGTATTGATAGCTTTTTGAACACTTTTTAATAAAATTGAGTGAGATAAAAATACAGCCAAAGTTTGGAAGATTTTCTGCTTTGTCTTAAGGTCTTATAATTTCACACATACTGGTCCTAATGTCTCTAAGCTTTAGAGATTTTTTAAAGCCCAGGTCATTTTTCCTAAGTTAGACTGTTTAGTCTATGCAAAAGATAAATCTTCTGAAGATTCAAAATCTTTAAACATGCTCAGAGGAACCAATTGTCTCTCTAGGAGTTCCTTCTCGGAATATTTCTGTCTCTTCAATATTGGTTTATTTTTGTTATTGCTCACAAATGTTGCTGATAAAGCTGTTTGGAGTAAGGAAATAGAAACAATGAAAAAATAAATCTATTTCTTAAAATGTAACAGAAGGCTGATTCATCAAATATAGCTTAATGTTTGTGATGTACTTAACAGCAAAGAGCTCCAGAGTTTTTCCTGGTAGAAATATAGAAATATTTATAACAAAAAGCCAGATTCTTCCCCTTGGAATTCTCTATGTATCTCTCTCAAGCACCAGGGAAAAAGCAGTATCCAGGAATACACAGTCAAAGTAAACTTTTACTCCACAGTTTGGCTATATGTTTTTATTTATTTATTTTTAAAAGACCTAAATTTTGTTACCAATAAGTACAATAAATCAATTTGTAGAGAAAATTCAAGTTCTTCAATTTAGCAGCCAATTTTCCTAACATGGGCTGGAACTAAAAACACTATATCATCTAGTTTGCAACAAACTTTCTGCAGTTAAAGATACTAATTGCAATGATTCATCATAATTCATTGTCAAGATTTGACATAAAAGAGCTGGGATGATTTATTTTTAGTTTACATAGGTCTATATTGTGATTTCAGTAAATGGTCACTCACATTTTACAAAGGCTCATTATTTCTCCACTACTATCATTATGCTCTGAAAATTTCAAATAATTTCCTGTTTATTTTTTATTGTTTACCTGTCTAGTATTGTCACTGGTAAATGTGAAATAGGGTGGGTTTTTGTTTTCTTTTCTTCTCACTGACCTTATCTTTTACATATTCTGATTATTCTTGAACCAGTAGCTTAAGGATAGATGCAAAAGTGATGAGAGTTTGACTTAGCTTTGGCTTTTATTATCGGATACCCACAAGGAAATAAAGCTTTGATCTACTTCCTTGGAAAGTTAATCCCAGTGATTATGTGGAGATGTGTGCAGTGTTAGCTACAGGGATATACATCTTTAATCTCTTGGCGTTGAATACTTAATCCAGTTCAGATTCTTGGCAAGGAGATTTAAAGAAAGAACAAAATAATTACACTCTTCATGGGCTTTGTTTTCTGGAATGAATATTTGGAAACTCTGCTTGGTCTTTTACAGTTTAACTGGAGTGCTTAGGAAAATAGGTTTGTGTTTACTTGGAGTGATGTAAAAGCTGATTTTTGTAGTCCTTGGTAGGTAAATTTAAAGTATGTCTATTAACTGTGGGGCATTTTGGGTAGGGCTTTTGGGGCATTTTGGGTAGGGCTTTTACTCTTCAGCTTGTTTATTTTGGCCGAGTGAAGGTTGAATAGAGAATGCACTATTTCCAGTGGAATAATTTCAGTTATTCTAGAACTTGAACTAGTCATTAAAAAATGTTCATCTTTTCTTCATGTAAATAAAAACTTCATATACCATTGCAGACCATAAAAATGCCCGCTAAATTTAAATGTAATACAGCTTCATCAGAAAAAGTCCTTAAACTAATCATATTTATTTATTAAAATGCTACTCCAACTTATTGAGAAAATGTGAATTAGGTTAAAATATATTTGAACAAATGTTATTAGGTAACCCATTAGTTCAAATAATATATGTTTTCTTTTGGTTTACATTACACATTATAATTCATACCTACATAGCTAAAAAGGAAGATAGAAAACAATAGGAATCTTGTCAACCTTATGTAAACATTAAAATATTCATGATGCTTTAATCCAGTAGATACAAAGTTAATATCTTTTCCAATTAGTATTATAAAATTTTTCTGCATATTAATCCTTATTATGCATAAATATAATCTTATACCTGCATAATATGCCATCAAATTTATTACCATAATTTACTTGACTACTCTTCAAGTTTTCTTTCTCTATTATGAATAACGCCAGAACTTATTTGTATTGAAAATATGAAATGCTAGCAAAGTGAAGAACATCATTTTACTTTTTATGCTAAATCTTTATCCTGATTAAAAGAAGATATAAACAGACCTGTTATAAATTAATCCTGATATCAGAACAAGGATGAGTGAAATTTTGCACAGGTCTCACTCATTTTTAAATTAATAATCCATATTTGGGTATTTTTATTGGGTATTTTATATTGACATAGAAAACAAATATTTACATAATTTGACTTTTACTTAGAAGTAATTTTTGGTTACTAATATATCAGCAGTTTGCTAGTAATTCGAGTTCAGCCATTTATGTTAATGCATCACAAACAGAAGTAACCTTTCTTCTTCCCCCTTTCCTTAAGTAGCATAGCTCTTGTTTCTTCTGTGATTTAGGCCCCAAAGCTTTGTGTGCTTTTTAATTACCTTCTAAAAGTACATGTTCCCAATGAGGTAAAATTAAATCTTCATAACTGTGTCTCAGTAATGAATAGAATCACAACTGGGCAATAGTTGGGTAAAAGTTTCTGGGTCATTTGGGAGAAGACATGTTTGATTTTATATCTTATCAAAATATATTTTTTAAAGAATTCCTGAAATACTCCCTGAAAAATATGTCTCCAAAGTTTTCATAGATTTTCAAAACAGTTTTCAGGGTGGGCACATATACATTAAGAATATATTTGAAGCTATGTTGCTTTTCTGGACCCTCTCTAAAGGAAGAATTTAAGAAGGTGTTTAGGTTGTGTTAGTTTAGTTTTGCTTTTAAACTGAATTGATAGAATACTCTGGCATTAGGCAGACAAAGAATAAATTTTGTTTGTAATTAGCTCTAAGTATTCCTTTCTTACATAGCTTTGCTTCCTGCGCTTTACCTACCCTGTTTAATGCCAATTTACAGAGGTGAGTGACCTGGCTATGTCTGTATTTTTTATTCAGGAACTTTCCCAAGAGTTGAGAGAATAAAATTCTCAAGAACAACATTTCATTCAACATAAACTTTCCCTTTTTGAAGCCAACCTTAATGTTGTAGGGGATGCCTGGCTTAGGCAAAAGCATTCTGTCTCTGTGTCTTGATCCATATCCATGGCTCTCTGTTCATAACCTGTGTAAGGTGTGTAGTGATTTCAGGAGAAGAGGGGGAGTTGGTAGGGAATAAAAGGTTCATGTTGAACAGGAGTAACACATGCCAGGTAAAGGAAGATTAACCTCATTCTTAGAATATGTGTTTTTCCTCAACTCACAATGAAAAATCATTTCATAGCTAAAAAGAGTGTCAATCCTCATCATGGAACCTTTTGAAGTCATCATTTATAGTGCTTATTTGAGTATTGTTATCCTTTCTCTCTGGATAATGCAAAATCTTTAGTGGGCTTGGATTTCTATGGCCAACTCTACAAGAATTTAGATCAGTGTTGCTCAAAGTGGGGACCAAGGATCCACGTGGGCCCCAGAACTGTTTATTAGTACCTGATGATGAGATAAAAAGTTGGGGTCAGAATTGCTAAGCACATTGTTTATTCATTTGATGATTTTTACGTAGCTAGACTTTCTTGATTATTTCCTGGAGTGCTGGAAACAAACAAAGACAGGTTACCTTGAGTAGCAGTTATTTAGATCTTTCAGCCTCTGTATTAATGTTAAATATGTGAAAACATATAAGTACTTGTGAAAAGATGAATGTTTGCTGATAAAACTGTACAGGAGCCTGGAGGGTCAGAGATCCTGGGCCTTAGTTTAGAACCTGGTGCCTACCAACTGTGTGACCTGAAACAACCATCTCTGGATTTCTTCATTTGCAAAGTGGGCTGGAATTGTTCTGGATTGAACATTTTAATGACATGCAAAAAATTTAAAGGAATGAGTGCATTGAAGCATTACATTCTCACATCTGGACTCACATTGTTAACTTATTACTATTGACCATTGATTGAATGAGAAGACAGGGGCTAAATGTGTTAAGTTTAACATTTAATTTAGATACTCCACAACTCTTATCCCTTGAATATTTCCCATCTTTAAATGCACACTTTGGTAGGCCAAAAATTCTTCTTGTGGTCATAGTGTGTCTTCATTGCTATAATAGTGTTCTGGGATTCAGTCTGTGAGTTAAGAAATATACTCTAGCCAAAAATCTCATTTATTTCCATACCACTGTTATGAAGAACCATGACAACATCTGTTTTCTTTTTCACAAATCCGCAAGTCCTAGCAACCTTTAATCTGCAGAAGAATATATTAAAAGTTGACAATTTTTTTCCTGCACTGCTGTGTATGGTAAAACCTTCCTCATTTACTCATTTTTTACTCAAAACAATAACAATGTAAGTAGGTATTGTAGATATTTCAGTGATACTTCAAACATGATCTTTTCCATGAGGCAAACAGAACCAAATGCAAAGTTGAAAAAAATTAAGAAAAGGAATTTTCCTAGAAACAGAAATAGGATTTCAAGTGATTTGTTTTGGGAAAAGCTTGCAACGTTACCAGAAATTAACATAAGTAAATTTGTTTCTTTTTATTAGACGGAAACATCATTCAATAAGCTGGTCAACTAATGTCATTCTAATCTGGGGTTGGGGGCGGTTTTCCAGGATGTATCTGGGGGCATGTATGTGTGTGAGTTTGCATTATTGTCCCTCTCCTACCTCCATCCCTCTCAGTAATCTGTCACCATCCTCTGGGTTGAATGCATTGGAGGCTCTTTCTTTTTTTTTTTTACCGAGATGGAGTCTCGCTCTGTTGCCCAGGCTGGAGAGTGTAGTGGCACAACCTTGGCTCACTGCAACCTCCGCCTCCCAGATTCAAGCGATTCTCCTGCCTCAGCCTTCCGAGTAGCTGGGACTATAGGCAAACGCCACCATGCCTGGCTAATTTTTGTACTTGTAGTAAAGACGAGGTTTCACTGTGTTGGTTAGGCTGGTCTTGAGCTCCTGACCTCAGGTGATCCACCCATTTTGGCCTCCCAAAGTGCTGGGACTACAAGCATGAGCCACCACGCCCGGGCGGAGCCTCTCTTTAGTGTTCCAGATGCCTCCATAATGTAGCACTACCCAGTATTTTCCAATTCCTTTTCCTCCTAATTGTTTGCATAGTACATCCCACAAGTCCAAGTTGACCACTATTCCAGATCTCTTCTCCAACACCACATCCCTGTTCCTTTGGTATCTTTCCGTCTAGAGCCTTTTGCCTAAATTGCTTACTTACTCATTTCCAACTCAAATTTGAAGTTAACAAACTGTTACAGGTTTAACCCACTGCTGTATTTTGACAAGGTAGGTGCTCACATGAATATTTGTTGAGTTAAATTATTTAAATACAATCTGCCAAAATCTGGGTCAGTTTCTTCTTTCTTGATATCAGATTCCTAACACTTCAGTTGGATGTGCTAGCTATCTCCTTTAGACATATACAGCATTTTCCTTGAACATATCTTGTGACATTTATTACTAGTATCATGTTAAAAACACAGGATTTGTTGTCAGGCAGAAGTTTACACCTCAGCTGTCAAATCTTGAGTGTGTTATTTAATTTCTCAAGGATCCAGTATGTTCTGTCAGGTCAGGATGTTCATGCCTACCTTATAAATTTCCATGAAGATTACATGGCATAATATGTATGCAAAGTGCTTTGCTTCCTGTAAGCATTTCATCATAATAATAGCAAACACTTGTACATACTTATGTTCCAGGTACTGTTTTAAATTCTTTATGTTTAATAACTCATTTGTTCCTCACCACACAATGAAACAGACACCATTCTCCCTGTTTCCCACCTGAGGAAACTAAATCACAGAAGGATAAATTATCTTTCCAAGCACACAGACCTGGCTGGCTGTAAGAGTCAGGATTAAAACCAGGGTGTCTGGGCTGTGCATTTAGCCACTCTGCTATACAGCTGCTCAGGAGTTGTGTATTTTTCTCTCCTCCTTATCATAAGGAAGCATGTAATGTAATGGAAAGTGTCATGAAACTTGAATTTTACTTCTGGATTATCAGCAGCTGTTTACTCTTGGGCAAGTCATTTATTCTCTCTAAGCCATAGTTCAGTATTCTTATCTAGGAAAAAAAGGATTTCAGTAGCAAACACCTTCTTTTTTGTCTTCCTAGCATTCTTTTTTGGGGGAATTTTCCCTCTCCAAATGTATTCCAGAAGGACTGTCAGTCACTGTCAGTGGTCATCAGCTCCCCTACTGCAGGACTTCCTATTCCCAGACACAGAGATGGTCTGTGACTCGCCTGGATTGAGCATATGAACGATGCAGGATTAGAATAGTGTGTATTTGTGGCCGGGCGCGGTGGCTCACGCCTGTAATCCCAGCACTTTTGGAGGCCGAGGTGGGCAGATCACGAGCTCAGGAGATAGAGACCATCCTGGGCAACATGGTGAAACCACATCTCTACTAAAAATACAAAAATTAGCTGGGCATGGTGGTGCACGCCTGTAATTCCAGCTACTCAGGAGGCTGAGGCAGGAGAATCACTTGAACCTGGGAGGCGGAGGTTGCAGTGAGCCGAGATTGGCCACTGCACTCCAGCCTGGTGACAGAGTGAGACTCAGTCTCAAAAATAAATAAATAAATAAATAAATAAATAATAAAATAAAAATAATAGTCTGTATTTCTAAACTGTATGGAACTGGGAGAAAGCAAGCCCTTTTGTATTTTTCAAAATACATAAGCTGAAATAATCATGAAGGCATAAAGCAGTCAGGGACCATCTCTGCCACCAGATGGAGAGAATTTGCTTGAGACAGAATCCAAAACAAAGAAAGCAGAGATGTCAAATGCAGTTTGGGTGGGGAGAGAGAGAGAGAGACAGAGAGAGAGAGAGAGAGAGAGAATGACCATTATGACAATGAGTTTGGTACCTGGATTCAGCTATATCTGAAGTCAATCTACTGCTATACTTTTCAGTTTTTTGATCCAATACAACACTTGTCTCCCCTACAGACAAGTTTGAGCTGGCTTTCTTTCATTTGCAAGAGGAAAAGTTCTTATTCACATAGACTTAAGGAGATCATCTCCCTTTTAACTACAGTGTTCTGTAACCTTAAATTTCATTATAACTTTGCAGTCATAAAGAAATATATTTTTGAACAAACAGATATTTAATGAATTTTTAAAAAATAAATTGCATTGTTGAGCATATGTAATTTGGTATAAAAATAGGTGTACCTGGGATCCTGAACATATATTTCAAATGACTTTTATAGTTGCTTAGTGATTGACTACTTTGATCATGATCTAAAATAATTTAAAGCCAATGTTTCATTGGCTTAGATATTTTTCTTAACCAGCTGACTTCTTGTAAACCTTGTTTGGAAAGTCAACACCCTAGAAGACTGATGCAAATTAAAGTGTTTTCCTGGGCACAGAGATAAGTCTCTTCCTGAAATCACAAGCAAAACAGAAGATAGAATTGTTGAGGGTTGAGTAGGATGTAAAGGGAATTTCCAGTCATTGCCTCTGTAAAATAACATACGGTCAGAAAGTTCAAAGGGGCTCTGGGAAGGAAAGAACAGAATGACTCCCTCAATCAGAATTATATCCATTTTATGTTAAAACCACCTAACTACTTTCAATTTGATACATATGTATTATACATATACCTACTGCTGCTTACATTCAAAACCACATGCAATGATCCCCTCTGCAATTACCCACAAATTAATCCTCCAAAAAGAAAGCAAGCTCTCTTAAATCTCTCCCATGTGCCAGGAAGTATGCTAAATGCTTTCTACATTATCTCATAATTCTCTCAACAGAGATATGAGATAGATAATATCATCTCTCCCATTTTATAGATGGCGAAATCGAGACTTAGAGTTTAAATAACTTGCTCAAAGTCTCACACCTAGGAAGCAGTTTAAGTCATTCTGGCTTTAAATACTCAACTTTAATCACTGTGCTGTGTTGCCCCTCCCAGGTCTAATTTGTTTTAAAGATAAAAATACAGAGATATTGCCTGCCTAACAAAAGAGGTTGTAAAGTTTAGTATTCTTGGAATGAGGCAGAAGGAGTAGGTATATGGTACATGGGAAAAGAATCAAGTTATAAACATTTAGGAGGCTAATACTGGAAAAAAGACCAAGACACATATTCCCTTCCCAGAAGTGATAAATCCTATTTACTGAGACTTAGTTTATTTTATGTAAATTCTATGTTTAACATGAACTCATAGTTTCACAGCTCAAACCTGTTTGGCTGCTAACATCCTCCTTAGAGCTCTGCCAGCCAGAAAGTAAGCCAAACAGCAAAGCAATGCATGCTACAGCCTGCCAGATGCAGCTGCTGAAATCTAGCAGCAGATTTAGTGTTTCCTGTGGAGGCCTCCTAAAAACAAAAGTTCCCAGCTTGTTTATATGTGACCAGCTTATGTTCCCATGATGCCTTGAACCATAGCTTTTTAGGGGTCATTTCATTTCATAAACATTGCTCTGACTCTATAGGGTTGCGTTCACACAGCCATGCTTATGGATATAATGAAATTTGATTTTTAAGTGGAAAATATATTGTTTATTATTAGCTTACAAACTGGGCTTTTCCAAATCATGCAAAAGATGAGGGCAGTGTTTGATGCAACGTTCATCCATTTACTGAGGTGATGGAGACGAGGTAATGCTTACTGATGAGATGAAACTTTAAATGCCTTGAAAATGTGGGAGGTCTTTGTGAGACTAAGCAAGGAATTCCATATAGCACAACACACACAGTGTTAGCTGCCCACATCTGTGTGTGGCTCAAGCAGAAATAGTGATGGAGTCTCTTAGAGCTAGGGATTGGTTCCCAATGGCCTTACCCCAAAGAGTTATATAAGCTTTGGGGAATAGCTTTAGTGTAATTGCATATGTGGTTCTTTTTTATGACGTCAATCTAAGAGCCGATTCAACATTACTGAACCTTGGATTTTTGGCTCAAACACTTCTTTAAAAGTTTAGAAGATGCAATATTTCCTTATATGTAGCTTAATGTATTTGTTACATAAGCTTCTATAGAATGAGGTTATGTGAAAACATACTTGATATTTTTACCTAGCAAGTGTGTTAATAATTTGAGGCATTATACTTTATTTTTGTTAACATTTACTGAAAGCTGTCTATATATTAGGCATATAATATATATTTACTCTCCATGTAACGTTTAGTGCATTTTATTCCTTTGCTCCCTTTGTTGCTGTCTCCCTATAATAGAATGTAAGCACTACGAAGGGAAGGAGTTTTGTCTGTTTTATCCAGTGATAAATCCTAAGCACCTCCAATCATGATTGGCTCAGTTAGGTTTTTAATAAATATGTTTTGTACAAATGAACAGGGAGTATACTCAGGCTTTTATAGACATATCTCTTTGAATCTTCATATCAACCCATATAAGCATGGTATGTTTTCATTCCTATTCACTGATAAGGAAAATGAGGCTTTGAGAATTTAAGTAAAAATTTCTCAAGTATATAGCGATAAATTAGCAGCCTGAATTCAATTATTGAATTCTTTCTCCAAACTCCATGTTTCTGATTTCCGGTTTCTGTTCTCTTAAGCAGTTCTATGTAAAATCTGAGTTGCACGACTAAAATGTCTGGTTCTCTTCTGGATAAAGAAAGTCCCGGGGGGAGGAGAAGGGTTGTCATGGTCCTAGAACCCCAGGGGGTTTCTGGGGTGCATCACTGTCTTTGCCACCTAGTCTGACTGTCAGAAGGCTGGGGAAGAGGTCATCATTTTGGGGTTCCTCTTTTACTTGTCTGACAGTGAAACGGCTGTAGAGAAGAAAGAACCAGGCACCTAGTGAAGCCTTAAGAAATCATTCCTAGCCCTGTCTCTCGATTTCTTCATCAGCTTGGGTGTGTCTGTGTTCTTGAAAATGCACAGGTTTGAACAGGGCATGTTTGTGGTTTAGATTTAAAGAGGAAGGAAAAAAACAGAAAAGGACTGAAGAAAAAGTAAGGCAAATAAAGGATATGAGTGTCTCCAACACCGAAGAAAAATAAAGTTATAAAAACAAATACTAAGAATGGTATAGTCATTAGAAGCTATTCTTCTTCTAGAACAGGAGAAAAATTCACCATAACATTGGTACCAAAATGTGCGGTCAAATCTTCCTAGAACCCTGGGGTCGTGAGTGTTTCACCAGCCACTTGCTGCTGTCGTTCTGATCTGCCTATTAGTCTTCTTCACTTGATCATTCTCCTCTACCTCCCCCTTGTTCTTTTGTTCATGGTTTTGCACCTCTTGAATGGGAAGTCTGAGTGATGACTCAGACATACTAAGACACATTTTATGCGTTAAAGAGTTTTTAAAAATGACACATAGACACTAACTGTCATGATTTTCCTAAAAACAGAATTATGTTTGCCTGGAATTCTGTGTTGAAAAATGTGAAGACGCACTAATAAATACCTGATGCCTAGTACCTTGACCTTCTCTCTGGGAACCAAGCTCTAGCTTGAATATTATCTGTGACCTTTTAGGTTATTTAACTAAACTGAATAATTAAAAGTTTTTATTGTTCAGTAACCTGAAACTGGGGTGTGCATTTGAGAGGTGGACGAAAGCGTAAAGAATGGACACAAGAAGGTTGTTATTTCCTCTTCAAATAATATTCCTAAAGACTCATAACACTTTGATTGCTAGCATGATACACAACTGTGACTGTCAGCACTGGCTGCCATTACCTGGGGAGATTTTTAAAAAATGTTTACACGTGGGTCCACCCCAAACAAATTAAATCAATCTCTAGCAGAGAGGCTTGGGCACTGAAATTTTGTGAAAGCTTCCCAGGTGATTATAATATGCAGCTAGGACTGACAGTCTACCTGGAGCAGAACAAGGATTTCATGCTTTAGAGTATGATAAGCCTGTATTTCAATTCCAGATATGCCACTTTTTGTGCCAAGTGACATTGGGCAAGTATTTGAAACTTCCGCAACTTAAGTTCTTACTCTATATAAGGAGTGAGTGTGTCTTCATTGGAGGATCATTTTAAAGATAAGATGAGAAAACATATGTGATATAGCTAGTATAGTACCTAGCGTGTAATTGGTGTTTAATAAATTAGGGTTATCATCACTATCATCATCGTTAGGCTTGGAAGAGACCATTCTTTCTACAGGTAAACATTACATGGTAATAGAGAAGAGCAGACATGCACTGGAGACCACTCCAGCCATCTACTCTTTGTCCAATGGCACATATACTATGAGTATTTCTACTACTTTATCCGATCTATTTTTGAGGCACAGTACTGATCCAAGCTATTCTGACAAGTTTCTACTAATGGATAAAGAGTTCTTAATATTAAGACACTTCTTTCAACAATTAGTTTATTCAATTAATTGTGATTCTACTATTCTTTTAGAACCTTCCAATATGCTAAAAATTTTAAAGAATTTATCCTATTATATTGTAGATTTCATCAGCTTTTGGCAATATTAAAAATCAATTTATTTATTTATTTATTTATTTTTGAGATGGAGTCTCGCTCTGTTGCCCAGTACAGTGGCGTGATCTCAGCTCACTGCGACCTCCACCTCCTGGGTTCAAGCGATTCTCATGCCTCAGCCTCCCGAGTAGCTGGGATTACAGGCACCCGCCACCATGCCCAGCTAATTATTTGTATGTTTAGCAGAGACAGGGTTTCACCATGTTGGCCAGTTTGGTCTCGAACTCCTGACCTCAAGTGATCTGCCTGCCTCAGTCTCCCAATGTGTTGGGATTACAGGCGTGAGCCACCACTTCCAGCCAAAAATCAATTTATCTCAGTAACATGTTCAAAATAGATAGGAAGCCATACTACGTTTTTGCTCTTTGAATCACAACTTGATCTTGAATCCATTGTCATGAATTCTACCTTCCTCTATGTAAACCAGGCATTTCATTAGCTATGCAGGTGCAGACTGGATTAAACCCATCTATAAAACTGGTAAAATCCAAAATACTGTTCACTGTGAATGAGACTCACTTGAATTAGTAGTCTTGCACAAAATAAATACCCATGACTATTGAATTGAGAGGCACTGCTGTACTGTTTAAGAGAAACAAAGTAATTTTCCTAATACTGATTTGTGTACTTAAAACAATCTACAAATGTGTCAAGGAGAAAGGTTAATCCCCATTTTCCATATTCTAGGAAGGCAGATAGACTATGACTTTGATAGATGACACCAGTGTTCTCACAGGCACTGTTCCTTAAAATCATTTGTGACATGTGACCAATAAACCAAATGGATCTACTATGTCTTAAACTTAGGATTTACTTTTGAAATCTCTCTCCAATGTTTTGCTTTTCTCAGTGACTCTAGCCTGGTGCTAATCTTCATGGCCTTTTGTCCCTTCATCTTAATCTCTGAACCTGCCAATACATTCATACAATTAATCCAGATATCTTTCTTGGTCCTTTTCTTTCCTTATTCATGAATCTTTAATAACGCCTTTGTATTTGTAATAAAATCCAAATCATGTGGAAAAATGGAAAGAGTTCAACTTACTTGAGTTTGTAGATAAACAGATCTAGGGTTGGATCTTGGCTTTGTGGCTTTTAGCTCTGAGAATGTGAGTATATTATTTTTTTTCTCTAAGCCTGTTTTGTTGTTTATAAAATAAAGATAACAATAACTATCTCAAGGTTGAAATAAGCATTACATGAAATAACTTCTGCAAATCACCTAGTATAGTGTCTGGCCCCTAGGGAAAGCTCAATTAACATCAGTCAGTTTTCTGACCCCCTGATTCTAGACCTGACCCACCTTTCCAGTTCTCTCTCACTGTGGTCTCCCTATGTCCCTCACACATCTTTACCTCCCTTCCCTGCCTACTGTCACTGTATACATGTATCTTCCATTCCACTGCTTCTGTGGCTTTATTCATCTATATATTCATGGGGTTCTCTTTGTCACAAATGCATGTTTTTAAGTTTCTGATCAGCTCTTCTCTTATATTTTCTTGAGATTTTCAGTCAAAATTGATCTGTAACTCCCTACTCATAATCCTTGTCATACCTTCACTGTAATCTTTCCATTCTGTCTTCAGATCCATTCCATGATGGTGTTTGCATCCACCTCCTCCACCTGATTACAAGCCCCTTAAGGGCAGGGGCAGGGCCTTTCTCATCTTTGTCTGTACCTGCCCATCTCCCACAACACCTTCCAGAGGGCTAGGAAACTTTCTTGAAAAGGAAACACTCAGGAATAATTTTGTGAATATATTAATTAATTATTATATATTATTATTATATATAATATTATTAATAATTAGCAAATTCATTGTACTGTTGAAGTGATAAAGCATTGCCATGGGTAGGATGGTAATATGATTATTATTAATTATATAACTAGAAAAATTAATCAAGTCCACCGAGCTCAAGTGACTTCCTAGAGGAATACTACGAAAAAAAATTCTCGTGTCTTGAAAGCTGTTATAAAATCCCTTAACAGGCCATGGGGACTAAAGTACACCCAGCAAGCTCACAGCAACACAACACTAAGATTAAGGCAGCAGAAGAAAAATCAAAGGCAAATTGTTGAGATGCAGGATAATGTGTTCATGGCCCAAGAGTATAGGTAATTTAGTTATTCTTATTCCGGCCAGGGGAGTCTGGAGGTTAATCATCTCTTCATTCTCACTGTTCGCATGGCTAGTAGAGAAGTAGAATAAATAGAGGAGAGGACAGAATTCTGAGATTAGTACAAACCAGTACTCCATCTTCCTCAATAGCTTATATTAACCATGCCTTTGTCTTCCTCTTGTTTCTATATTTCGTGTGTAATAGATCTCTGTAAATAGTATATACTGATTAGGTTTCTCTCTCTTATCTTAATTCACTTGATAATGACATTTAGTTTTTCCATTTAAGTATAAAAATATTGAAAACATTATAATTATTTAATGTTTCCACAGTCAGTCACAGGTTTTTTGCTTTTTGTTTTTTCTGAATCTTTCATTTACGCTTAGCGGATAGGGTTACCAACCAGCCCAGCTGAGATGAAAGGGTTGTCTGGGACACAGGACTTTCAGTGTCAAAACTGACACAACTTCTAGGGAACTAAAAAACTGTACCATGCTAAAGGACTTTTCAACTTTTCAGATAGAAATCTGAATATTGTTTCTTTTGACAAGGTGTTTGCAGTCTAGTTGAGGAAATATGATGCATGAAGCCAAATACAGGACAATTCGAGAGAGAATGAAATCGAACATAAATGCTGATGGTGCAGAATATAGGGATACAATGTTTTAGAACTGGGAGTGGCAGGAGGATAATAAGGAGGAGGCTTCTTTGCAAAACTGAGCCTAGAGTGGTAATGCTCAGAAGGCTAGAAGCTTAGAAACTCAAGAGGAAAGGGATGAGGGGTAAACAGAGAGGAGACGTGGGATGAGTATGAAACAGTGAAGAATTTAGCAGCCTGACCTGCAGCTGGTGAAAGTGAGCTGAGGTGCCGCAGAAATAAATGGAGTCAGTAAATACAAACTGAAATAAAGTCTGACAAGGATGCAGTAGGAGGTAACTTCTGTCTGGTTTTCCAACATTCGCTGGAATAATTGAGTAGTGGCTGCAATTATGATTTACATTTGATTATTCAAATTTCACACAATGATAATATATGCTTCTTATGAAATAAACCACCCTATGTGTTACCAGTGCAAGTACATGTTTAAATGAATGGCCGTTATGCAGTGAGCCAAAGAGAAAGACAACATCTATCATCAAATGTTTTGTGTGGTGAAATACTCTATAGCAAAACCAAAGAAGTTTCAGCAAAGAAAATAAATAACTGCTCTTTTCAAATAGAGTTTTTGCCCTTTATCTGATATTGGCAGCCCCAGAGGTTTGGCTTATAGAAAGCACCCTTGCCATTTGTTTTACTGCTTCTCTGTATGTTATTTGCCTCCAATTTTTAGCAACTGCATTATTTTTCTAATCCTTCTCAATTAACATACCCTCTACATCATCGAAGAACTCTGAAATAGAAGAGGAAGTTACACGGGAATGACATTCCATCTTTTCTGAAGAACAGTTTTCCTGTTAAACATGCAGAAGGAAGAATGGGAGATTTTTTCTTCATTTGTTAGCAGTCTCTGCTTAAAATTCAGATGAACTGCAGTTTCTGTGACTGGTTATGCTTTAATATGAACGCTATAAAAAATCCCCCCCCCCCACCTTTTTTTAACCACTCCTTTTTTCTCCTCAAAAGCAAGCTCTTGTCGAAGAGGGAACGAGAACTCGGCTTCTCAGAGTAAACAGGCCTACTGAGCAGAGCCCGCGGCCCATAGAAAGCCCACCTCTTCAGAAGGAAATCAGATCCTTGGGCCAAAGAGGTAAAGAAAAAAAAAGCAGCTGTTAAAACATTTAGTCTGTTTTTCTGCTCAGCCCCTGCTGGTCCCCTTGCTTCTCTGCTCCGTGTACTGTACTCGGTATTGTGTGCTGGAAATGCAGGACCCTCACTGTGGTGCCAGCATATGAACGAGGACATTCACCGGCCTCCTCATCCTCGCGGCCATCTTCGGCCTCTCCACCCTCCTCGCTACATTCCTGGAGGACAGTCGAAAGATTGATTGGATGATTTTTTGGCAGCTATTTGCAGAGCCTGCAGCCACAGCTTGGTTTAATTAGGGAATCAGAGCGTTTCTTTTATGTAGGTCACATCAGGTTTTGATTCCAGATCTCATATAGCTAGAACCTTTCTAAAAAGTCAGAAATACATGTACACTTGGAAGTTTTTTTTTTTTTTTTAAGTTTTTAAAATAGTTCTCATCTGGGGCATGTATGCTAGTGTAGCCATTTTCTCTCTCCTTTTGTCTAATTATCAGAATAAGAGTGATATTCTGCTTTTCTTCCATGAAGCTCCTGTTGTCTGATGTACATGTGCTGAACGCATATTATAAAATTACCGGCAGGGATCTGGGGGTGGTGGGAAGGCTGATGGTTATTTGCTTGCTTCTTTGTGCTTTTGCACTCGAAAGGTTTAATGGGTTCCCTTTCTATGGAATCTAATCCTGAAGAATCCAGGGAGAATGTAAAAACAATTATCCAGTTAATCTTCATGATGTAGTTAGGAATAAATACAAGGCAGTAAGAGAGAGAGGAGACTGGGCATTATAATGACACTGCAGGAACTGAAACCCAAAATTAAATATTCTCGAATTATAGGCAGCCCTTAGGAAACCTCGTCTAAAGAGTTTGTAATGCACAAAGAATACATCTTGGTAGGTAGCCAAGTAAGATCCATTGATGATTATGGATGTCTGAATGATGAACATGGATTCTAGTATTGCCTTAGAAAAAAAAAAATCTAAGCTAATACTTTTTGCCTTTCAGAAATTTGTTATAATTAGGACACAATTCTGATTTAAATTGTTCTTCAGGTACCATTTTATATGTGTACTTCTGCTCATGGGAAATTAGAAATTTTAGCAGTCAAATAAAACATAAATGCTAAATGTTTAAACATTAAAGAGCCACCTTCACCTTAAACATTAAAGACAGCCACCTTCACCACCTCCAAAAAATATATTTGCAGAGTATTTGCTGATACAGGCAATGCGTACTTAACTGACTAATGTGACTTTATGTAATCTGCCACTCACAGATGATTAATTAGGCTACTCAATGAGGGTCATGCAAACAAGTTTTAAGGTTACAGGCTCTCAGGAGTGTGAAGCAGTGTCCTGTTTACATTTCCTGGATAGTTAAATGAAGAGCAGTGTGAAACACTGAAAAGAAATACGATGAAACATTTCAAGTTGTGTACCTCTCAAAATGTTAAGAGGGGCTATTATCCCTCAAAGGCTGCATATCCAATCAATTTCAAATTGTTAAAAGCAGCTGGAAGGAGATGTCTGTCAATGAAGGAGGTGTCTTGTCTGTGGGAGAGACTCACAGTCTCTTGGTCTCATTATTTTCAGAATGAAAAGGGAACCACAGCTGTCTGTTCTGATACATTTGATTAAACTGCTAAACCAAGGGTCAGAAAGAGATTGAGGAACTCTAAGTTGAGCTTTGGAAGCAGTAGTTTCAGGGCATCTATTGACTTTCCAAACTTCTTATTGGACAGGAAGTATCACAATAATAGGACTTGCCATGAGACATCTGGCATGATCATTGTTGGAACCACATCATTGAAACTGCCTGTCTAAGGGTATTTTACTCTTGTTCTCCTC
Organism: Macaca thibetana thibetana; assembly: GCF_024542745.1. Taxonomy (NCBI): domain Eukaryota; kingdom Metazoa; phylum Chordata; class Mammalia; order Primates; family Cercopithecidae; genus Macaca; species Macaca thibetana. The sequence goes on from NC_065588.1 coordinate 55,471,444, forward strand.
TCTTGCAACTCTCACCCCAGTGAATAATATCCAAGAAGAATAAAATGAATTCATTATGGTTTCAAATTGCCCAAGGCAGAAATGTTGCCTTTACATTTCAGAAGAGCAGATAGCACTGGTACCAAATATATGGAAAAGGTGGAGTTTATTACCAAATCAAATTTAAGTTGCCAAAGGTCTCTTGGCTATCATCTTACTTTTTTTTTTTCAGAAAAGTGTCTTAACTATAGCTCTTGTGTCTGTCTGCTGTCACTCAATTCATTCTGTAGAATATAGAGTTCCATATTTTTATTATGATTGGAGTTAAACCACAGACCTTCACAAATTTGTAGTTGGTGGTAGTTCAGTACACCTAAATTAAAAAAAAAAAAAAATCCACAGTATATTTTATAGAGCTGCAATGCCCCCTTCTGTCTGCAATGCCTGGGGCGGAGAAACTCACTTGGGTTTATGAGTTGACTGTGGCAAGTGAAAACAATGTTCATACTTTTCTTATTATTATTCAACTACACACATGAGACGGTTGTAAACCAACAGTGACACTGATCGTTCAAATTCTATCCCTTCTATTCCATTTCCTCATTTGGCCTCCTATAATCTATAGGAAATTAATATAGCACTGGTGATTGCTGCCATTGGCCAGCAAACCCAATTATCTTTGTGGCTTTGAAGGTGGATTAGTAATGTCCTTTTTACTGTGATATGTAGGTAACCTAATGTGTACATCTAAAGAGCAACAAATATGTTTCAGCCACTAGAATCTTGATGGGAATGATTAGTTAGACTTATGTGTCTATTTGTCTACCTGCATAAACTTCATTGATTCCTTATGAGACCATGCTATAATTTATAAAACATGTACAGTATAGATTGTGTGTTAACTCCTAATAACTTCTCAAAAAGGAATTGATGATACCCTTAGCCAGAACTAATCAGAGAAAAAATATCCTTGATTTGGTCTGCACTCTCTTTTTTCACCATCGGTTTGGCATGTCTTATTCTGCTTCTCTTACACCCCTTATCAATTATGCCCCACGTGGTTGGCATGCAGTAGTTGTTTCCCTGGGCAAGGCTTTTAATAAATATTGCAGAAGATTCTCGGGACTTCTCACTGCATTTGTTCAAAGTCAGATTTTCCATGGAGTCTTCATCAACCATATTTTCAAAGAAGGTTTACATGTTTCTAATATATTCTGAAAACTAGCTCAAGTTCTTATTGCACAAATGGAGTATGATAAATCATCTCTTAAGTGTTGCAGGTGTGTGTGTATGTGTGTGTGTTTGTGTTGTATGTGGTATGTCTGTGTGTGAATGGGAATTGCATTTGAATGATGGAGAGAGTACGAATGCTGGCTTTGCGTTAGGAGAGGAGAAGCATAATCTAAAATAGTTCTTTCCCATTACATACAAATAATGAATCCTGAGGCTTTCTATGTACCAATATTAATTTCTTGAGTTTTAGATTTCTGTGTGCCCTAATTGTGTTGATGACAATAATTTTAGATTGAACCACAAAATGAACTACAGGATTCATTTATACATTCTTTTAAAATGCAGTTAGGTTTAGAGTCTCCACATTATAGCTTTGGATTAGAGAAAAAACACCTTAAGTAAGATGCTTCTCTGGGCGCAAAAACACGTGCTGTGTGTGGAGGTCAGAGCATGGGAGATTAGGCATGCTTCAAAGATTTTTTATCACATATTTTTGGGGCCTTCATAGTATTAAATATTAATGAATCTTCGCATGTGTCGTGTGTTAGAAGGTGGTAGAGGATCAAATTGAACAGACTGTGAATAGAGAGAGATGATCTATTGATACCATTTTTTCGTTAGTATCCTTCTTTATTTGATAATCCCTGAATTGATTATAACTCAGACATGAAGCAGTAAATTCTCTCCTTCGGCCCACTCTATATCCACAAAAAGCATTTGTTGAGTAAGGCCTTGCGGTGAGGTCTTGAAACCTTGTGTTCTGATCCCAATGATGAGTCAGCGCTATCTCCAGCTGTCTATGGGAACCTTGGAAAACGCACTAATTCCTGCCAAATTTTCCCTCTGGGTCTTCCAACTAGTACTCAATAACAAACAATGACCTATTTTTCTTTAGCATCTGGTGGTAGAACTCTTTAAGCTTCCTTCATAAATGAATCTTAGCCCAGAAAGTTAGGACTTTTTATGACTTACGATGAAGCTGAATGTGAAGTTGAAGTTGTAAGTGTAAGTGAGAGAGCATGATAAATATTTAACACCTATCTGACTCCAGGAGAATGCTGTTTTTAGAAGAAAGAAACCTTTTGCTTGCTCCATTTTTATAGTGTTCTTAATGGCAAGAGTTAAACAAGTCCAGTTTCCCATACTGGGTCTACTATTTGAGGGTAGTTCCCAGGCAATCAAATTTAAAATACTTTAGGTGCAAAGGAGCAAAGTGAGAAAAGCAACACTTTGAAATGAATAAAATGTACCAGTGAATATACTGGCTGTCTATTCAAAGGTCTTACTCACTGGTGACCCAATAGGAAAGTTCTGCACAAGGTAAGGCATAAAAAAGCTAAAGAGGAAAAAAAATTAGGAAAGAAACAGTTCAAACACAAATTATGCCATTTATCCTCAGCATTAAAATAAGCTGTTTCCATAGGGACAACAATGCAAAACAAAACAAAAAACAAACAAATTACTTGCTTTTAAGATGTTTGTCATTCTTTAAAATATATTTTAATTTCTAATAGTTTTTTTAAAAAGCTGCATAGGCTTAAGATATCTCCTCTTGCTAGACCTTTTACATTTTAATTTTTGAAATATAAAAACCTGTAAATATAGTATATGCAAAAAGGATCATTATGTTTCCCAGCAATTACTGGGTGCTAGACAGTCTGTCAAAGACTTTCCAAATGTTTTCATATTCAATACTCACTGCTCTCCCCGGAGGTAGACACTACTGTTGTATTAGAGATGAGACACTGAGTGGCAAAGAGGAGGACCTTGGATTTGAACATGTGTGTCTAGTGGCAGAACGCAATGTTCTAACTCATAGGCTTTGCTGCCCTAAAAATCATTTGGTAATATGATGCATATGACTCAAATACAGTGGCTATTTCTAACTCTTAGAAGGTCACCTTTGGGAGCACTAAAAAGAAAACATCTCACATCATTATTTGTTCTGACATTCTTTACTGAACCAACCAATAACTTCCAGTTGCTGTATTATGGATTCATTCATTCATTCAGTCAGCAATACTTGTTAAATGTCCACTTTTTCCTTTCTTGAGTCTACTTTTTTCCCCCAGTCTTGGTGAAAAAGATCTGGAACTTTAGTGATTATGATCATTATAAAAACCTCATCATAACCGTAATAGACTCAGGATGCCCACCTCTTAGGGCAACTCACAGAGGTGGAGCATAACTCCTGACTCCTTAATCTGGGCTGTGCCTAGTGCATTTCTTCCAAAGACTGCAGTAGGGAAAGAGGGTAAAATAGTAACTTCATAGTGCATAAACCTGACACCTCAGCTAGGTGATCAATGTTAACATCAGTAGTGACAAGTCATCTTCATAGTATGTGCCCTTGAGATGTGATGAAAATGGTACTTTACCTGTGCAGTCTTCCTCTGCAAAACACATCACCCTAGTCTAATCATGAGAAAAACATCTGAAAAGTCCCAACTGAGGGACTTAATATTAATACAAAATACCTGACTAGTATTCCTAAAAACTGTCAAGGTCGTCAAAAACAAGGAAAGTCTGAAAAACTGTTATAGCCAGAAAGAGCCTCAGGAGACATGATCACTAAACATAATGCTATCCTGGAGGGGATGCTGGGACAAAAAAAAGGACAGCAGATAAAAAGTAAGAAAATCTAAATAATGTAATACACTTTAGTTAATATATAATAATGTATCAATATTGGTTTCGACAATGTACCATACTAATGTAAGAAGTTAATAATAGAGGAAACTGGATATGAGGTATATGGTAACTCTCTTCACTATCTTTGATTTTTTTTTTTTTTTTTATGGTAAAAAACCTAAAGATGTTCTAAAATAAAAAGTTTACTTTCAGTAAAAGTCCTCTGCAAAATCAGTAATACACTAATTTAAACATCTATTGATTTTGATGTCTCTGTTTTCACATATTTCTTTTATTTCTTTCCCAAAGGTGATGACTTCATTAGAGAGTCTGAAGAGAAAAAATTACTTATTCATTCACTTATTCAACAAGCAAATACTGAATAATAATAGTAAGAGCTAATTTTGATTGTTTCTTGTTTTTCAGACAATGTGCACAAAACTTGGCTTATGTAATCTCCTTCAGTTCTTACAACATTATGAACTGATTATTATTATTGTCCTTATTTTGTAAATAAGGAAACCGAGGTGTAGAGAAACTAAATATTTTGCCAAATGTTGTTTGGCTGATAATTTGTAAATCTGGGGTGTAACTACCAGCCTCCTGTCCGTACTGACTCTGTGCTCCTAGATTCTTTATCAGGTAGGGTTGCATTAAACTGTATATAACAGAAATCCAACTAAAATGGTTTTGCTAATAGGGTTTTATTTTTCTCATATGAAAAAGAATAAGGCTTGTATGGCTGATTCAGGAAGTAATCAAGGACTCAGATTCCTACGCATTTCCTCTTTTATCTTGATTGTATAGCTTTCCCCCTTATAATTCATCCTCATGTATGTATGTATTCTAGGATAGAAGAAGGAAGTCACAAAGAAGAAAGAGAGCCATACATTCATATATCAGGAAAGCGAAATTTCCCCCCAATCCCCAGCAGCCTTCTGTTAATATATTATTACCAGAATGCTGTCATCTAGCTGCAACAGTGATGGGAGATTTAGTTCAGCATTTTTTATTAATTAAAAATAAAATCCTTTGGCCAGAAATTGCTGCTCAAAACAAAACAAGATTCAATGAGAAAAGAAGAAGAGAGAATATGTAGTATAGAGTGCATGCTTAATAAATAATTGTTGCATGAATTAAAGACTGGATATTGGGTACCACTGAAATGTCTGCTGTAGTTATTGAGCTCTGCTAGGCTACTTGAGTAGAAACCCATTCAAGGCAGTTTTAAGAGCCCATTCAAGGCCCACCATTCATAGTTAACTGGAGGAGATGGTCTTATGGGCCAGGTAAAATTGGAGAGATAGTCACGAGGGGAAAAGAATGGCCCTGAAATGCAGCCTAAGAAAAGTGGAAAGTCTTCCTACAGGAAAGGGCATCTGAGTGTAGACTAAGAGGATGAATGAAAGGTATGCAAAAGGAGGGGAACGTGTATTTCGGGCATTGAGGTGAAAACACATGATTCGTGTTAGGAACCAAAAGCAATGTGGCATTGAGGGAGCTCTGTACTAGTTTGCATGCTGCACAGGTCATTGTCTTCCTCTTTCCTACTTCTCATAGCTCCTTTGCAGCTGCTGGCTCTCAGTGCACATGCCTTTCCAGGGAGACTTCCCTGACCACCTCAACCAAAGAAACACCCCAGCCTTCCTACCTGTTTGTGTCTAACTTGAGCTCTTGTTTATCTTTCTTAATCTTACTCTGTGCTCAGTATAAGCATTTGACAAATATTTGTAGGATGGCAGAAATGATAACCATTTAATTTGTTTAATTTTAGAGGTATGAATCTTAAATTATTTCCTTCTGGGTGTAATTCCAGGCATGTCCCTCGGATATTTAATCTTTGATTATCCTTCAGCATTAATCTTATACATTTTTTCTTTTTTTCTCCTGAGAATTTCTTTTATAGTTTGATTAATCAGGAACTAATGGTCTTGAGGTAGGGATCATGTCTAATATGTTTCTAGATTTTTCAAAGTACTTCATATACTAGCCCGTAGTAGATGGTCAACATTTATTGTTATTAGATGCACATGTAGCATAAAAACAGGGATTCATAAAAATGTATTGAATGTAATAATTTCTATTGTAAAGAAATTGGAAAGTTCATTTCTACTGTTATTTAAGATTATTCTAGTGTGTCTTACTAGAAGATCAGTTGATGTTTTGGAATTTCAAACAAAATTTCTCTACTGTTGATTCTTGTGACACAGTAGAGTAGAATGCATGCCGTAGCTTTTTATGATTCACATTTCTACATGATTGCAGAGACATGTTTATGTATACCATTCCTCTGCCTGCTGAGGACCCATCAACTGCAAAGATATACCATAATAAGAAAAATAAATTCATTTTGTAGAAATTCTGAAACAACTAAATGCAGTCTGTAGAAGTGTATTCTCATTGGTTACTCCTCATTTATACTGGCATGGCAAAGTTTCTCAATAGTTTTGTTCTTTATTTATGAAGCATTTTCTGCTTTTGCTTCATGCTGTGTCACAGCAGGTAATCTTGTTTTGCAATGCAATATGACAAGGAGCCAGGAGACCAGATCCCTAATGCAATCCTTTCCAGAGTGTAGTCCAGGAATACCTGTGGGCGCCCTTGGACTTCATGTAAATTTGTCAAAGCTGAAAATGTTATCTGGGGAAAAAAAGCTAAAGAGAAACTGGAGGGATAGACCTGAAGGAACTGTGGGTAGTGGGGAAAGGGTAACAAGGCTGAAATTTGTTTATTAGCCGAAAGGAAACATGCAAAGTTCCAAAGAAAGGCCAAAATATAAATAACCTTTGGCCATAAGAATAAGAAAAATAAAGACTATGAAAACTATAGCTTTATTCATTGGAAATCCTAGTATAAAAATCACAAAAGTATAGAATTTACCTCTCCAGACAAAAGTAGTTAGGTGTTTAGTGAGGAGAGCTGCGGATTCTGCTAATGGAAATTCAAGAGGAAACAAATCCAGGCCAGCCATGAACTGGTGCTGTTTCTCAGAGATGCTCCCTGATTCTGCTTAGTTTTTTTTCCTAAGGTTCTACAAGCGCAGACCGAACCTGACACCTCTGTCCAGGCCTGTTACATAGAACTGCTGAAAGTCATGTGATCTGCTTTACCTTCTGCTTCAAGCATCATCCTGTCCTATCACTTCCTCCATTTCTTCTTCCTCGGTGGCATGCAGTTATAGATTTGAGAAGAAATCTTGAGTTACCACCTTCACATAAAGAGGCAACTTGACAGCTTTGAATATGAAAGGAATCTCAGGGATCCTAAGCTTCTTATTCAGTCCAGGTTTGGACATCTTTTCTCCATGACAACTCAGAAAGAATTAGCCATCTTATTGCTAGTTTCTAATAAATATGCATTAAATAGGGTTGCCACACAAATTTGAATATTCTTGAGCAGTATCCTCCAAAAATAGGAGACAATCTGTTAATTGTGGTTGGAAACTGGATTCCTTGGCCTTCCATGGAGACATTTTACTAAGAACATGGCAGAAGTTGATATAATAGTAGAAGTATGCCAGCTTTTATGGGTGTCAACCACTAGCAGAATTTAGTCTTGGCCGTAGGATGGGGAAAAGTTGAAGAGTAAATCCATGATGATGGTATTTTTGGAGCAATTGAGGTGTAGGGGGATTTTAGGGATCCTCACAACATAGGTTTTGTAGGTGTTTTTTCTGGGGAGGCAACATCTAAAGGAAAAAGTATTTAAATATGTCAACTGAAATCTGAATAATAAATATGAATTAACCAGATGAAAGGGAAGGTGGGAAGTCCAGAGTAAGGGATGAAGAATATTTCAGGCAGAGGCAAGGGTGCCTTCACAGGCTGAGAAGTCTGTGGCATGTCTGGCAGAACTGCAGGTTGTTGGTATGGCTGGGATATGTTATACAATTGAGGGGGTATATGGAGAAAAGGGTGAGATTGTAGATGACCTATGAAGTCATATGAAGAGATTTAGAGTTCATTCTGACAACAATGAGGAACCTTGAGGTCTGTTAGCCAAGGAAGTTATGTAATTAGAGATGCATCTTCAAAGATTCCTCTGCGGTGTAGAGAGTAATGTGGAAACCTACGGAGACAAAGCATAGGCAGAGGCATGAGGAAGATCTTAGAGAAATCCAGGCCTGAACTTGATCAGTTTCTTGGTTATCTATTATTATATAACAATCCTTATTCTCTCCAAAAAATGTAATAAGATAATGAATGGATAAAACAGCAACCATTCTGTTATAGTGATTGTGAGTGAGGAATTTGCACAGAGCATGGAAGGTGGGGAGGATGGATTGTCTGTGCTGTCTGAGGACTGGGCCTTCAGCTGGGGTGACTTGAACAGTAAGCTATGGCTCGATGACCAACTGGGGACTCTGTGTGGGGCTCTACTTTTTCTCCTCATGGCATCAGCCGAGGTAGAAGCTGGAATGGCTTCTTTTCTGCCTTCTTCACACTTACAGGCACAAGGAAGAATTAATACCTCTTCTAATCCTTGTTCCCATAAGAGTTTATATATTCTTTTTATTATAGTACTCATTGTATTGATTACATTTTATATATATGGTAATACATGCAAAGCTAGTACTAACATGCAATTTCCCTTTTTATCATTTTCAATCTAGAATCCAAGGCTATTCAATATATATTTTACCTCAATTGAATTTAAGAATGACAAAATAAAGTGATTCAATAATTAAATTGGCATCAGTATCTAATTTTAATTAGGATACTGGTCTAGTAAACTACGGAGGTAAAAAGTTTTAATCTTTTTACATATAAAGACTAATTTTTTTGATAACTAGTTCTAAGAAAAGAAGATTGTCAAACATTATTGTGCAACTCCAGGGTAGTCTAATTTTGTGCTTAATCATCAAAGCAATGAAGTCAGCCACCATTAATATTTGCTGCTACTTATTTTATAGCCTTGATTCTACCTTTTAATCTATTTTAGTGAAACTTTTGGTAAACATTCCCTAACTTATACTTCTTTTAGAAAGAGGTGGGTATAAGAAGCAATATATGAATAATCTCAGATGGATCATTATATCATCATCTAGACAGAGATTTATACCTTTTAAAATTAAAACATTTCTTTTTTTTTTAAAGTGAGTTAATAGAATGCTATTTACAGCTCCCTTCTACCTTTTCTCCCACATATTTGCTTCTATTTAATGATCTGGAAAAAAAGACAGTAGTACAACAATGAAAATTTTAATGATATTAAATTTGGTGGCTTGGCAAGCAACTATAGGAAGAGAGAAACTACCTGAATGGGCCTAAAGACCTTAGAAATCAGAACAAAAGATAAAATTAGATTCAAGCAGGAATTAAATGCAGATTAAGACATCTGGAGAGAGGTATTAAACACAGACATTCAGGAGGCAGGTAAAATCATAAAGGCTGCGAGACAGCAACGTGAGGTAATAGCACATCAGCTATTTCATTATGGAGAGGCAACATAATGACTAATTCACTTTTGTGTCTCCAATTTTGAATCCCTCTACAGAAAAGTGATAGATTATGTATCTCTTGAAAGAATGTTAGTATTCCAGAAGCTTCAATGGAAGTGCCATATAATTACCAGAATGAGGAAACTGCCTACTATTATGTTACAAGATCTCTACCTGCTTCTCTCATTTATTTCACACTAAAAAAGGAAGTATTCCAAGGTCCCTATCAAGGGAGCCACTAACGTGATGAATAAGAAAAACATCCATATAGAGAGTCACTGAAAACCTCAACATCCTTCGTTAACCTTGGGGTTCCCACTCACTATTTATTTTAAAATGGCTTTATGCAAACATCACATTGCAAGGCATATGTGCCACAGTTGACGGTAAAGGGAGCCTGTTCCATGTTCATTTTATAAAAGTTATGACTGAGGAAAATTTAAAACATATATAAAAGCATAGAGGATGAATTTGGAGCAGCAGCTCATGAACTGCTGTCCAATCTTGTTTCTTCTGTACACTCTCATATGCGCTTGATCTCCTCACACCCTGGATTGTGCTGAGGCAAATCCCAGACACTTTTATATCATCTTTTAGTATATACATCTAAAAGATAAATATACATACACCTCCTTTATAGCATTACCACTACATCATTACCACTCCTAAACATTATTAATACTTCCTAAATAACATATTCATTTTTATATCCTCAGTGTCTAGTCTGGTCCCCACATAGTAAACATCTGTATGAATGAATGAGTGAAATATCTTCTCACTTACTCAATTTATTAATTTAAGAACAAATATTGCTACTTTTAGTCTCTTGCTGCTCTTCTTTATCTCTCAAAACCCATCCCAAGGGCTTCTCTTTTGTGAAAACTTTCACAATATTTCTAAATAGAGTTTGTTAGTTGTATGTTTATTTCCCTGCTCAACATCTCTGTGCGTTCTTTGTTTTTGAAGACTGACAATGTATTAGGCACTGTGTTAAGCCTGTTGCACAGAAAAATATTTCTGTCTCTATTTTACTAAAGAAGAAATAGAGTCACATTGGGGTTAACTAACTACTCTGGGGCACATGCCAGTGAATGACAGGGCTAAGATTTGAACTCAGGCAGTCTGATCCTAGAGCCCATGCTTTTCACCAGTTTTATCCATCTTTATACTCTACTTAGGAACAAAGTGGCTGATACATAGTAGAAAATCAAAAAAATGCCTTGGAGAAAAGAATAAAAGGAGGAAGGGAGAAAGAGATGGAGGGAAAAAGAAGAGAGAGGAGGGAAGAAGAAAAGGAGAAAGGGAGAGAAGGAGGATGAAGGACAAAAGGCAGAAAAGAAGAAAGGAAGGAAGGAAGGGAAAGAAAAGAGCATATGATTGTTGAGACTACTTGAGAAGGAGAAAAGATAAGACGATAAAGATGATATACCACCATACACTTTCAAAAATGTATTTTTATTAATTTTATTTGCTTTTTTCAATAACCTGTAAGGTAGATGTAATACCCATTTTGAATATTAGGGAAGCAGGTCTTAGAGAGAAGGAAAGACTTGTTGAAACTGGTAGAACTGGCTCCGACTCCTCAATCTTGACTTCACATCCTATTCTTTTTAGTGACTAAAACTTCATTCATGATTTTCTTTGGTTAAGACTGGCATCCCCATAGAAAGAGTTGAGTGGCCTTTGTCTAGAATACAGTGCTCTAGGTTAGAGGTCTGAAATGCTTTTTGAAGAGAAGCTGAATGGTTGGGCAACAGAAGTCTCAAAATTGCCCTGGCTGATGATTTGGCAGTGAAAAGGTATTTACGGTCAGGGAAGGCCATCAGTAAGGTGTGGGGGAAGGGGTCCCCAAGACAGCCACACTTCAAACCACGGCCCTGGAACCGGTTATTCTTGACAGAAACACAACCACCCAAACATTGCCTCTTACAAGGTGTTCTCAACTGCACAATAAATATATGATGATTAAGTGGATAAATGAATAAAACATATGCCATGTTTTGTAACTTTGAGAACATTGATACCATTTTCATGGAGGGTGAAAATGTTACTGTACAAAAAGGATATACTAATAATTGTCAATTTTTAGTGAATCACTATTTAAATATTAACTTTTGTGTACTGTTTTATATTTCATTTTACAATTCAGATTTAAATGAATATTAGAGTAAATATTAATTAAGTGGAAGAGGCATATAAAAGCCCATGGGTTGACTGCACATGAGTGATGTTAGATACGTATTTAGTCGAAAAACCTTATGAAGAAATCTTAGAGTCTATATAATCCCATTCCTTTTTCCTCTGTCATTTTAAAGATTAAGCTAAAGGCTTTATGCAAGATCACAGTTAATTAATAGTGAAAATGGACCAGATTGAAAGATATTCCTTTTCAACTCAGTAATTTTCCCTTAGTTCATCCTACCTCACATTGTCACAAGCAATTCAGCTTTAAAATTTGTTGAGTTTTGGAGGCTGAAATCTGAAAATTTAACAATGTATTTTCAAGTATAAAATTTAACTTACTCTTTCTTTTGCAAGCAAGCATTCATAAGAGTTCCTACTGTGCGAAGGAGGTAAAATGTGAATATTTCTTCTAAGCATTAAGCCCACCATTTGAAGTCATGCACAATAAACCATTTATTCATGAATACAACCCTCTTGGTCTCCAATTTCTCATATATGTGATTTCATTTCAAAAACACAACTTGAACTATTTTCATGGTGATATAACATTACAATACTGCAAGCGGTTCATAAACAAAGGAAAAAGTCCCATGCCGTACCATTTGAGGATTCACTCATAAATCTGAGTTGCAGATCTAATTTCTGAAATATTTCATTATTGTGTCAGACATTGCAAATTAACAAGAATTTTCCTATTGGGGAAATCTAAAAGCCACACCAGTTAGCACTAATGAGATGTGAACTCAGAATAAGCTTGACAATTAAATAATTCAAAAGTTATATAAAAAGCAAATCTATTTAAAAATTAATTTATCCCAATAACGTACTACAATTTTCAATTTGTAAATCACTCTAGGAGTGATTTCGTGGGGCTTTACTTCTATGCCTTAATACGTTGAAAGAAAATATTGTACCCAAGTCAGACATAAGAAAGGAATATGTCATTTAATCTAAGAACTTAAAGTTAATGATTAAAATAAATACATTTTGTCCCTTAGGAAGGCATATAATAACTGTTTAAGTCTACTAGTGCATCAGTACTCCACGTCATGGGGCGCAGTCAACATGGACTTGTCTAGCCATCTCTGCTGAAGTTGGCATTTTTATTGCAGTAACATTGATTAAGGGACATAAAGACTGGCTAACTGAAGCATATACTATCTGTTTCAGCAGTCTTCATAATCTTAGCTGAATCTCTTGAAATGTGGGTAAAAAAGTAGCAAAAACAGGAAAAAGAAGAGAAGTTTTTTTTATCAAGTAGCATTCATGGAGTGGGTGATCCCAGAGATCTCTTCTCCCTGAATCTCCTTGACAAATTTTGTGACAAGGCAATTCACCTCCTCACAAAGCCTCTTCTTCCATTGTCAGGTAGCTTTCATTTATTAGGGAATTTGTTTTCCTATACTTTCCAAAAATCAGTGATGCTTCTGTCTTCTGGGACCCCATAGAACAAGTCCAGCTCCTTTTTGTATCTAACAGATACACAAGGACTACTAACATAGCTGTCAATATCTCTTTGTAGGTGAATGGAATCGCTATTATGGGCGAGGAGAAGGGACAGAAGGAGTTGCTATGGGTTTGATGATGCTCCTGGGACCTGGCTGCTATCAAATTAAAGGCAGTGGGAAAAAAACACAGTTGGTACTACCTAGCAAGGGATCTTGGCCTATTGTCACTGATCTATACCCCTGCAACCATTTCTCCCTGCGTTCTCTTCCTTTACATTCATACATGGAATGGGTGGATCTAAACCCCTGAGAGATAAAATAGGAAATACTCCAAGAGGCTCAGAAATAGATTATGAGGGGCCAGAAAAACAGAAAAGGGAGAATAATGAAGGAAAGAAGTCAGAGAAGCTTAAGGGAGACATTTCATTCTATAAGAAAATTAAATAAACAACTACTAAAGTACATAGCCCACTATTGGCTAAAAAGTTGGAATCTGGATTAATATAAGTGGTTTAGAAAGTAGCAGTATGCATACTTCATACACAATTTTGTGCAGATAGGTGAGGTGACAACATCAGGTTCAGTGTAGCGAGGAAGGAGAGTCGAGAATCTAAGCTCTGAAAGAGAATGGAAGGTGGCAAGAGAAGCACCCTAAGGGGGACTCCGAGCCCTGTTGGGAGAGGGGGCAGCCACACGCACATGTAGTGCTGATTTGGGCATGAATGCATGCTCTCCTGGGGTGAGTTCCTGGCCTGTTGTGTATGTGAGGGAGATTGTTGTGTGTTGTGTTTGGAGATTTTGATGGCTTTATAATATATGAATATTTTTACAAAGCAACCTCATCAACTTCCTTACGAACCGTATTTTCTTGCTGATTTTACTACATCAAGTCATTCATTTGAGAAATATTTATACAACACTTAGAAGAAACATTTTGCCATTGTTGGTGAATGGGAGGAGATATTTTAAAAAAATAAGTACACTAACAACTCTGCTTTTGAGGCACTCACAGCTTTATTTGGAGCAAAAGATATAAACAGACATTTTGATATCATGGTGTAATAATATTACAGAGATACGGGAGCAGGGAGACCAGTGCAAGAGTCCTTTCGACAATACTAGAGAAGTCTCACTGAGGACCTAATGTTTGAGCTGAGTATTGAGAGATAAATTGTAGCTTATATAAAAAAAATGGAGTGAGCGGGAATGTTTTAGGAAATGGGAAGAATTTATGCATAGGCAGTATCATGAAAGGGCCTGGTATGTCCAGGACTTGAGAAAAAATCAGTGAGGCGGTAGAGGGAGAGAGAAGAAAAGATTTGAAAGATAGAGTGCGTTGGATTGTGAAGAGCTTTGTTTGGCAAACCATAAAGCTTTATTCAATATCCAACAAGAAGCAAGAGGTTGTGTTTGCTGTTGTTGTTTTTTGTTTTTGTTACTGTGTTTTACTTGAGGAGTGAAGTGTTCAACTTTAACCTAAGTGATGTTATGATTAGGTATACAATGTGGAATGGGGTTAAATCAAGCTAATTAATATATCCATCACTGCAAATACTTATAATTGTTTTGTGGTAAGAACATTTGAAAGTTACCCTCTTAGCAATTTTAAAATCTATGATACACTTAATTATAGTTACCAAGCTGTATGACAGATCCCCAAAATCTTATATTTCCTATCTAACTAGAGCTTTGACCAACAGTTCTCAAAAATATGTTAGAAGGAAGGTTTCTCTGGAGTCAATGTGAGAAATACAGGTGAAAAAAAATCAGGAGACCTTTTCAACAGTTCTGGGAAGATGATGCAGGTTTGAATTGAAAAGTGGTGGCAGCAAAGACCAAAAAAATACACTTTTAAGAGTGCTTTCTGAGACATAACTTAAATTTGGTATCTAACTAGATGTTGATGATGAAAGACAGGCAAATGGACTTGTTTAAGCTTTTGAATAGGAGACTGGTTGGAGGGTTGCACCCTTATTGAAATGTAGATTATAGGAAGCTAACATTTTTAAAGAAATCACATTTGAGGCCCCTGCATACATGGAAGCAGAGACTGCTATAGACCGTGTGATTATTTTGGTATGTAGATTGGAAAAAACAAACACAAAGCCTGGCGTACAGGCACCTAGTTTGTTTACTGCCTCAGAGTACCGTATCTCAGGGAGCGCCATTCACATCATAAGACACAGCTGCTGGAGGCTCCTAGAGTAGCAGTGGGGAGCTGTCTCCTATACACATCCCTCCCTCACACACACACCAGGCCAGGGACTCACCTAGGAGAGCATGCATTCATGCCCAAACCAGCACCACATGTATGTGTGGCTGCACCCTCTCCCAGTAGTGCTCAGAGTTCCCCTTAGGGTGCTTCTCTTGCCACCTTCCATTCTCTTTCAGAGCTCAGATTCTCAACTCTCATTCCTTGCTACACTGAACCTGATGTCACCTCACCTATCTGCATGAAACAGTGTATGAAGTATGCATAATGCTAGAGGCAAGTGAGACCCTGGCATCTGGGGAAGGAGGATGTATGAGTGGGCAGGTGTGTGTGTGTGTGTGTGTGCGTGTGTGTATGCATAGGTGTGTGCACTCGTGTGTACATCTATGTAGAAAGTGCCCACAAGCTGTTCATGTTGTACAATAATATGTAAGGTTAATTTTTTTCTTACATGTAGGTGGGGGTAACTTTTAATTCACACAAAGCTACTGTATAGGCTAGCACAGCCTTGCATAAGGGCTAGAGACACAGATTTGAGAATCATCAGCGTAAATGGCCTTCAAAACTACAGGGTAGAAGAGGTCACTCAGGGAATGTTAGTAGAAGAATACTATAAATAAAGGTAATGATAAGAAACTTTCTCATAATGCAATTGCACTCTCTCTATGGAATATTATCATTAAAAAATTATCTAGTAACGTATCATTCATGTAACTTTTTTTTTTTTTTTTTTTTGAGACAGAGTTTTACTCTGTCTCCCAGGCTGGAGTACAGTGATGCGATCATGGCTCACTGCAGCCTCAACCTCCCTGGCTCAAGCAATCCTCCCATCTCAGCCTCCCAAGTAGCCAGGACCACAACTGGATGCCACCGTGCCTGGCTAATTTATTATTTTTTGTAGAGATGGGATCTCAGTATGTTGCCCAGGCTGGTTACCAGCTCCTAAGTTCAAATAATCTTCCGACCTCAGCCTCCCAAAGTGATGGGATTATAGGCATGAGTCCCCATGCCTAGTCCATTCACAAATGTTTAATGAGCACCTACTTATATGCCTTATTCCATGGAAGTGCTAGGATATAATATTGAGCCCAACAGACACAGTCTCAGCCACATGGCTTTTAAAGTCTAGTGGGAGAAATGGACATTAAGCAAATAACTTCATAAAAAAGCTGAGTTGGGGACAATAAAGCAAGAAATAAGTTCTATCTATGAGGATTCTAGTTAGGCCCCAGGGAAATCCTCCCTGAGAAAGATCCAAATATGGAGCTGGAGTTAACAAGGCAAAGCCAGTATGGATGTTGCGGCAGGGAGTGGGGAGGTGAGTATTTAGGGACAGAGCATTAAAAGCTGAAAGAACAGCATGTGCATAGGCCCTAGGATCAGGGGAAACAGAGATTTTACCAGGAGGCCATTGTGAGGAAGAGGGTCTAAGACCAGGTCAGAGACGACTGTTGAGTGGGACAAGGTCATGATGACGAGTATGCATATGAAATATTTTGATCTAACGGCAAAAGAAACCATTGAAGAGTTCTAGCCAAGAGAGGTACAATAATCTAATTTATACTTAGAACTAGGTTTGATTGGGATTGAGGCATTTCCCAGGACTTGGACATTCGATACTAAAACCAGAAAGTTCTAAACAAGCTGAGTTGTTTACCCTGCTTTGGACAGAGAGCTCTCGCTGCTGTATTGAAAACAGATTAGAGAAAAACAAGCAGAAAAGAAGAGAGACCAGTCAGTAGGCAGTGGCCACCGTCCTCTTTCAAGATAATGACATAGGACCAGGATGGTGCTACAGGAGGGACAGGAAAGTGAGGAGAAGTGAGAGAGGGACTTGGAGATGGTTTCAATGGAGTGGTAAGGAAGATCAGGTTTTCAAGGTTCGCTGCCAGCCTTGAAATCCAATTCATTGTAGAATTGGATTGATGATAGCGTCATTATAGGAAACATCCTAGGAGAAAGGATGGGCAGGGTTCTGCATTCTGAGTACAAAATAGAGTAGTGATTACACAAGCTTTGGGATAACACCGGCTGAGACTGAGTGACAGATTTTTCACTTGCTAGCTATGACCTGGGTCAAGTTATTGAATTTCTTTAGCTGCAACTTCTCCATCTCTAAAATAGGTGTTATAATAATAATACTCATTTCACAGAGATTTAAATGGATCAAATAAGATAATGTATATAAAATTCTTAAGTCAGCCTGAATATTTATTAAACTGATTGTTTTGGATATTATTGTTATTTTATCGCCCTTTCTAATATCAGAGGTTTTATATAAAGTGTTTTAGGAGTTTCATGCTTTAGAGATGCTTACAAGAATAATAGCTATGCCAAAAAGGAACAGGGAACATAACATCTTTACTATTGCCTCAAAGAACAAAGATCCAAGATGACACTATTATTTACTGGTTGAAATACTTTTTAATTTCAGTTGACAATTACCAGGATATATTAATAGTTTTTATATTTCTCTTTTATTTCCTTTAGTCAATTACTTATTTCATTTGTTATATTTTCCATAAAAATAATTTTTTGAACCATTTGCTATATGGATATTTACTGGTACGGTGATACTGACTTTTGTTAATTTTGCAGCTTGATCTCAGTTTCTGTTGCAATTTTATGTTTGTCCCATCTGGGATTTGTGGCTTCAATTGTAGGCTCAAAGACCATGGGACCATGTTGAGCTTGCTTTCTTGTGGCTTGATTTAGGGCTGTACATACGCAAACGTTGTTTGAAAAATAATTGTGGATAAAATATACACATCTAAAATTTAGTCTATGATTATTTTGCCTGAAGTACCTCTATTAGAAAACAAAGTCCTCTTTGAAAAGTAAAATCATTCCACATTTATTTCTGAAGCACCTATCTTTTACCTTAAACTCAGAACACATGTAACTATGCATTAGAAAATCAGAAAGTATTAGAGGCTCTACTAGTTATGTATTATTTTCATGATTCAATTTAGAAGTAGAAAGAAAACAATCATTATTAAGTAATATCTGAGGCAATATAGAATTAATGTAATAGAATTAAGTGGTATCTGAGGCAATACAGAATTAATGTTTAAAAGATTAATCTCTGTTTGACAATGGAAGAGTTATTATTCATTTTGACCTTGTTACTAAGATAGATAGAAAGATAGATAGAGATATATACACACATGCTGTGGTCTGAATGACCATCAAAGTTCATGTGCTGAAACTGAATCACCCACATGATAGTGTGAAGAGGTGGGGCCTTTAGGAGATGATGATGAGGTCATGAGGAGAGCCTTCATGGATGGGATTAGCTAGCTTGTAAAAGGGCTGGAGGGAATGAGTTATGTTCTTTTTTTGTCCTTCCAGCTTCAGCTGTGGGGACATAACATTCAAGGTGCCATCTTAGAAGCAGAAAGCAGGCCTCAATAGACACCAAACCTGCTAGCAACTTGTTCTTAGACTTCCATCCCCAGTACTGTGAGACATACATTTCTGTTCTTATAAACTGCCCAGTATCAGGTATTTTGTTATAACAGCACAAACAATGCACACACACAGGCACATATATGTAGATAGAGAGATGTCTTTGATACAGTATCCTAGGCTCCCAGAATCCTGCCATCGATTGACACCGGCTGCAAGAATGTTGTCAGCAACTTCAATCCTAGCCCTTCCTGGATATTCCACTTTGGAGAATCATGTAATAGGACACCCAGTTAAAGAGCTCTGGAGAGTGAAGGGGATACCTAGCATAAGAAGAAAATCATCACAGATATTTCCATCTTTAACTGGAAGCAAAAAGGTTATTAAAGATAACATTTTTGTAAAATTTGAAATGGGCATATTTTTTTCCATCTTTATAATTTTATAAAACCAAATCAATCAATTATCATATTGATAGAACTTAATATGAAGTCATGTTGATAAAATTAAATGTACAGTGCAAGTATACTTATTTCATTATAAGTGTCTTCCAAGCCTATTTGGATATCAGAGTCATCTGTGAAGATTGTTAAAACTTAGATGCCTCAATTCCATATATCACTGCTACTTATTTTAGGCAAGTCACCTAAACTCTCTGTGCCTCAGTTACCTCATCTGTAAAATGGGTATAACAGCCGTATCTTCTTAACAAGAATGCTATGCTGATTCAATGAGTTAATGTATGTAAGGTCTTTTGAAAGTGCCTGGTACATTAAAAAAGAAACACATGCCGACATATAGTGATTGCTCTTCTTATTATCCGTATAAGTTACTTGGATCTTTGTTTCTAGGGATTCTGGTCTGACTCTTACTATGGGTTTATTCCTAGAGGGAGCTCAATTTTCCTAGCCAGGTACTGTGAATTTGGGGTTAAATGGAGAGAAAATGTTGCGCATGTTGCTGCGGCTGTTGGGGCAGTACTTCTATTAGTATGTGTGTAGGGCAGCTGAGGGGCAAGACAAGGCATTCGGAGGTCAAGCTTTGGAACTGGAAGCAGGTCATCCTGTACCCTAATAATTCCCGAATGGGATTTAGCTTTGTCGTTTCCCCAAAGTGTTCCATGGCCTACTGAAACATGTATTTTCTAAATGAAAATAGATTTGTTTATGCAACCATAAATATAACTTTGAATTTATTTCAAAGCATAGATTTGCAACCTTAAAATTCAATGACAAAATGGGGAACTAATCTTGGACACAAATAAGCTTTGGCAAATATTGTAACAGACAGGCCCCACTGAAGCTGAATGACTCTGCAGGTTGATACACTGGACATTTTTGGTGAAACCTGTGTGAACAGACAATTGGAGGGTCAGATGATTTCTCCTCTCCCCAGTACCTTGGAACAAGGTAAAACTTCTGGATGTTTGATGCAACCTAGAAGGGGTTGGTTACAGTAAACAAATGAAGTTCCCATTTCTTATGTGCTCAGCAGTGGAGGAATGAGAGGATTGAACAGAAGGTGTACAATTTTAGAAAGATACATGCTTTATTATGGAAGAATTTTTCTGGTATTATTAAGAATTTTTATGCATGGTGACAATTATCAATTTATTGCCTTTCAGCTCCAAATCTACCCTTCTATTACCTGTTCTGAAACAGTGGGCAAGACTTTGAAGTGTTTCCTCTGTACTAAGCATGATGCTAAGTTTGTCAGTAGAGGGCGCTGGAGGGCCATTGCAGGAGGAAGGAGTTTCCTTTCCAGGTTCCAGTAAGTTGCAGGTTTTTTGCTTCTTGCTCTTTCTGCGTTGCTGCCAAACTGTACTGTCCCAGCCAGGCACCCAGACTGTGCTGCCTGACTTCCTGCAAACTCAAGGCCCCATCTTAGCTCAGTAATCACCTCACTGTGGCCCCCCAGATGTGGATGCCAGGTGGCTAGGCCTCCGGTAGGCCTGTCAGGAAACTGCCTGCCAAAGCCCCACTGCCCCAGTGTGTGCTCCTGCCAAGCTCCCCCTGCTGAAGGAAGTGTGCTTCCTGTTTGTACATCGACTATGAACCAGGTCTGGCCCGGGCAATGCAGCCAGTGGCTCCACCATCCAGTATGCTGCAAACACATCTTCTGGAATAGGTTTAAATCCCAGCCTCAGGAAGATGGCCCCCTTGGCAAGTTATTCCTTTCTTGGGTGTCAGGGAATTCTTTGGAACAGGGGCCCTCAACACCACCTGTTGGAGTTTGTAAATAAAGACTTATTGGAATACAGCTGTGTGCACTGATTTATAATTTGTCTCTAGCTGCTTTGATGCTGTAATGGCAGAAACGAATAGTCGCATCAGAGACCCAATTGTCCAGAAAGCACATACTCCGTACTATCGGACTCTTTACAGAAAAAAATTTGCTGACCTCTATTTGAGAGTTGTCTTTTCTCCTTTATAGTCACTCCATTGTTATAGTTAATGATTATTTTTTGACCAGGCGTGGTGGCTCACTCCTGTAATCTCCCAGCACTTTAAGAGGCCAAGGCAGGTGGATTGCTTAAGTCCAGGAGTTCAAGACCAGCCTGGGCAATGTGGTGAAACCCCATTGCTACAAAAAGTGCCAAAAATTAGCCAGGCATGGTGGTGTGCAGCTGTGGTCCCAGCTACTTGTAAGGCTGACGTGCGAGGATGCCATGGGCCCTTGAGCCTGCAGTGAGCCATGATTGTGCCACTGCACTCCAACTTTGGTGACGGAGACCTTGTCTCAAAAAAAAAAAAAAAAATTGTCATTATAACTTGTGTTAAAATTTCCCAGTTCAAATTACTATGTCATTTCTGTCTACTGATTAGACCTTACTGATAGATGCAATATATACTGTAATCTGACAGATTACATCCCATAGAATGGTGCCATTTTAATTTGAAAAAGAAGCACCTACTATTTTACCTCTGGCTAATAAAAATCCCCCAGGCAAAGAAATACTCTGAGTCTGACTACTGCCTACAAAGTGGGAAAGGGAAAAAAAAAATAGAACAATCCTTTAGCATATAAGTTAATTATATCGATAAATTATTTCACTACATCTATACTTTATTCATTTGTTGCACTTGGAAGCAATCCAGATACCTAGAACGTAGTAAGAAGTCAGTAAATGATTTTGAGTGAGTGAATTAATGAGTGTATGAATGAATATAAGAAGAACTGAAAACAAACTATAGGCAGCATTTTCCTTTCAATGCAAAGAAATGATAAATAACAAAATGTAGATAAGCTCTGGGTAATTTTTTCCTCAAATATTTACTGATTGTATGAAAATTATGGAAAATATATAAAGAGATGTGTCTGTGAATACATTATCTTTAAGCTATATATGCAAATGAAGTGGAAAACACAAGAAAAATAATTTTCTCCTGAAACAGTCTGATAATTGAATCAAGTATTGCATTTTTGGTTTGAATTAGCTGAGCTGAACTGGTGATTCATTTCACTTTGCGTGTGAGGCCACAGCTATAGAGAGGTTCATACTGGGTTCACTTCAATAAACAGCTGTGGACTGGGGTCAATTTTTATTTTATTTAGCATTATTCATTCATTCAGCTTCCATATTCAGCTAATTACTTGCAGGAACAGTACTCATTAAGAAAAATAACTCATTTACATGGAAGAAGGCTGCAGTTTGCCCTTTTGCTTTTATCTCCCTTCCTTCCTGTTGCATTTATTCTTCTTGCATTTTGAGTAACATAAAGCATAAAATCAAATCAAGGCACTTTAAATTCTGATTTCTTGTTTCCCAAACATTCAAACCTTTTTATGGACAGAAATTAGCCTTTGCCAGGTAATTCAAATAAAGAGTTACATTCTATTTTATCCTCTTTTCAAGGGAGCATTTTGCCATGTTGCTCACATCTTCCTGTCTGCTCACAGACCACTTTGCAATGGTTTGCTCTGCCTTCTCTTTAGCTGATTGCAGGGCATTCAGTGGAAAGCTTCAGATGCTGGTGATATTTTCTCCACTGTTTACAAAAGCAGAAAAGAATTTCACACTTTTTTGAGCACTGCAGCTGTTTCAGCACCTTTAAATGCCACTTATAAGCCATTCTAAACAAACCAACCTGCCTACCAGAAAACCAAAATACCTGTTAGTACTTTTTTCTCTATGAGGGATGAAGAGTTTTCTTTAATGTTCCAAATACATTCAAGGAATGCATTTTCATTCTAGGCTTTCATACAAAGACAGAAATGTAGGTAGATCAACATTAAAGAGATAAAAGTAGCTCCCATTTTTATTAGCAGTAGGAATTTGAGAGAGCGAGAAAGTAGTGATTATTCTCTAAAAGCAGTCTTAAAGGAAAGTATGTAATGCTAGTTAGCTTGTCGTTTCGTTTAACCTGACCTCTAGGTTAGTGGTTCTCAACCTTGTTTGCAAGTTGGAATGATATGGGGAGATTGGAAAAAAAAAAAAAAATGGAATCTCTATATCCACCCCCAGAGGTTGGGAATAAACTGGTCTGGGCTATGGCTGAGGTTTGGAAGTTTGAAAAGCTCCTCAAGTAATTGTAATGTACAGACAAGTTTGGGAACCAGTGCCCTGGATTGACCTTTGAGTCCCAGGTCTTGTGTCATGGCTGTCCAACAGAACTTCCTGAGATTACGGAGGTAGTAACTGCAGTGAGAGCTACTACCCCTGGAGCAGAAGAAACAAAGGGAAGAGATTGATGTTTTTGATATAAAAGCTAAGAAGAAAGTACTTAGGCAGATAGTGAGGGTATGGGAATCCTCCGTAAGGTCTTCCTTTTAATGAAAAGCAGCCCCCAAATCATGTTCTTTTCTAATAAAGAGCGGACTGTAAAATCGAGCTGCAGACATAGGCAAGCAAGCTGTAAGCTTGCACAGGTGAATGCTGGCAGTTGTGCCAATACAAATATACCACCGGGAAGTAAGCATGTTCAAAATGGTGGCTCCATCTTCTCTTTTTGCCAGGCATGTGTACAGTGAGGACCAGACAAGATGGCGCTGGCCAAGTGGGAAGGCCATTTGCATACTAAGATTAGGGTGGGGCAACCAGCCTTTACCATGCCCTATGTAAACATCACACCTGGTTAAACCAATCTGTGGGCCCTACAAATCAGACACCGCCTCCTCAAGCCTGCCTGTAAAATCTGCTGCGATCTGCAGCCTTTCCGTTTTGGATGCCTCTCTCTCACAAGAGAGCGGGAGCTGCTCTCCTCTCTCCTTTCTGCTATTAAACTTTCCGCTCCTTAACCCACTCCGGGGTGTGTATGTCCGTGTGGTTAATCTTGGTGCGAGAAGATGAACCCCGGGATTTACCCCAGACAATGATGCTGCTTCATTTTCACAACCAGGGAGCTTCTAAGAGGACTCTACAGAATTGACACTAACTCCTGAAAAGAGGAACTGCCCAGTTGGTGCTACTATCACTGGGGTGGAATGTGTCATTCTGGAAATGTGGAAAGAAAATATCGTCAACCAACGGCTGCTGCCAGGGAAAAGAACCATTGCTGGGAAGACTGACGGGAATAGACAAGAAAGAAGTCTTTTCTCCTCTCCTCCTGCATTGTAGTCTCACTTTTAATGCCCTTAGTCATAGAATCTAACAAGACAGTAACTGGTCAAAAGGACACAGTTTGCAGAATCCCAACTCCAGTCAGCATCTCCAAGCCAGATACAGAAGCAAACTATGGACTGCACAGTTGACTGCAACCACAAAAATACCACAATGGTGGTATTTTAATAATAATTTTAGTAGTAGGAGTGAGATAATAATACTGTATTTTTTACCATATCTTTTCTATGTTTTGATATGTTTAGATACACAAATACTTATTATTGCATTACAATTGCCTACAGTATTGAGTACAATAACATGCTGTACAGGTTTGTAGCCTGGGAACAACAAGCTGTACCATAGAGCCTAGGTGTGTCATAAGCTTGTAATAACAATCATTATTTCCACAGATCAGCTGTGTTGTTCAGTTGATCTAGGTTGTGCTCACCTAACGTTTTAGCCTTCTGCAGTAGTTGGATTTATCGTTCATCAAATATCTACTCCCTGTTAATGTTGGGCTTGGCTGTCAGGTATGATACGGCTGTTGGAATTGTAAAGCAAAAATAAAATCTAAATCCTCCAGCTCACTGAATGGACCCTTCTCTTGGCTAAGGGGACCTGATAAAACCTGAAAAACTAGTTCAGGCTATGACAGGAAGGTGGGTAGATGGATATTGGACATGCTTCATTATACTCTTCTCCTTTTGGAGTTCAGGCATAAAATTGACCAGCATTAACGTTAAAATAGAAACTCTAAGACTGACAGAACAGACTCTTCGTAGCAATAAGATACAAACTCCAATCCCACCCAAGTGTAACATCACATGGCAGATAATAGGCTCTAAAAGGAAATCAAAGTATTTTACCCCGAAATGTGTATCTTTGACATATTTTGAAATTGTATCAATCTACTTAGAAGTTTATTTTGCCAAGGTTAAAGATCAGCTGTTCTTGTAGGGAAACTTACATTCTGTAGAGACTCTCCTTCCTTTACTAGGTCTTTCCAGAGAGTCTGACCCTTTGATAAGAGACATTCACTTTTCTCTGAAGTCTGCTGCCTGGAGGCTTCATCTGTATGACAAGAACCTCGGCTTGCACGATTCTCCTCTTACTTTAACTCAGAGCTGATTTCACCTCTTCAGGCAGAGCTTAACCCTTTCAACCAATTGCCAATTAGGAAATCTGTAAATCTATCTATGACCCGGAAGTGCTATACCTCCCCCCCACAATCACTAAGATATCATACCTTTCTGGGCTGAATCAGTCTATACCTGACATATATTAACTTACATCTATGCCTATAACTTCTGTCTCCCTAAAGTGTTTAAAACCAAACACCAAACTAACCCAGCCACCTTGAGCACATGTTCTCAGGAACTTCTGAGGTCATGTTATGGGTCATGATCTTTAACCTCAGCCAAATAAACTTCTAAGTAGATTGATACTGTCTCAGACACTTTATGGTTTACAGAATGTTAGTGGACACAAATAGATGCCTTAAGTGTGTTTGCCAGATTTGGAGATGCACCATGAGAAGAATCTGACTGTATTAGTTCATTCTTGCATTATTATAAGTAAATACCAGAGACCGGGTGATTTATAAAGAAAACAGATTTAATTGGCTCATAGTTGTGCAGGCTGTACAAGAAGCATAATGCTGGCACCTACTTAGCTTCTAGGGAAACTTATAATCATGGCATAAAGTGAAGGGGGAGCAGGCATGTCACATGGTGAAAGCAGGAGCAAGAAAGAAGGAAGAGGTGCCAAACTCTTTCATACAATCAAATCTCACGAGAACACACTCACCATCATGACAGCAGTAAGGGGATGGTGCTAAACCCTTCATGAGAAATCCGCCCCATGATCCAGTCACCTCCCACCAGATTCCACCTCCAACACTAGGGATTACAATTAAATATGAGACTTGTGTGGGGACACAGATCCAAACCATGTCAATGCCATTTCAGCCTAGGCTACAGAATGAGATGTGTGTCAGAAGTCTGTGACCTGGAGCAGAGCAGCCCAGTTGAGCACATACTGGATTGGAAGAACCACTTTTGACCTGAAGACTTGTGAGTGAGAATAAACACTGTTGTAAGTCACTGAGTTTTAGTTTGTCATGTGGCATTATTGTGTAAATAGCAGGATGAATCACACCCTGAGCTTGTACCTTTGGCTGTTTAGTTGAAGATGAAAAATTTTAAGCACACTAAAACTGCCTCAAAAAACAGCAGCATATTATCACACAAGATAAAGAATGTGTAGAAGTTCTCTGAATTGCGGCTAACATAATGTTATCTGAATAAATGTTGAATTCTTTTTCTTCTTAGGCAGTAATAAGTTTGCTATTGTTGTAGGATATTTCAAAATAGCAGATAACCGTAATTAGTATGTAATTTGTTGGTAATACTTTTTAGCAGTTCGAATGCATAGAAACTTAAATTCATAGTTATCAGTAATGTTTATTGTGAATGCTTTAATGTAGCAATTCTTGCATTTTTATGCATCTTGTTAATTAATGAGCTACTATTTCTTGGTCTTATGTATCCATAGTCTCATTTAATTTTAACAGTTATGTCTTCTAAATTAAGGAATTAAGGTCAGAAAAGGATGTAATCGTTGGACTGATCAAAGGGATCTATTCGGGTATCTTAGATTAGGTAGGGCCAAAGCTGAACCTAGAATCTAGGTAAGATTTGGAAAGGAGCAGAAGAGGGCATCCCTATTTGGGCCAAAACTATTAGACGAGTGACTCTTGAAGGATGAGGATAGACGTCAATTGAGATTCCAGCATACCTGGAATAGAGGATTTGTTTTAGGAACTGGTAATAAATATGTTACATAAAAATAGCAAGAGAAAAAGAAGTTTGCACTTGGTGGAGTAGGCAGTGGGAACTTGTCTAAAATAATGTTAATAATGCTTTATGGAGATTTTTCTTGTGATAATATTCAATTAAAATCTTTAAAGTTTGTAAAACATGTTTTAACTCCCTCGTATATGTTTACTACATGCCAGACACTATGCTTGGTAGTTACATTCACATAAGTGGAGAAGTAGCCATTGTAGGGGTTAAAAAATTTAATAAGATATGGCCCTTGCTCTCAATAGAGCAGACAGATGTTTTTACAGCCATAATACAAGTTATAGTTTAATAAGTACTATAATAAAGGTAAAAGAATTAAGAGAAGAGAGATGAGGGAAAATTAGTTACTATTAGGAGGATCAAGGAAGTTTTATAAAAGAGGTTGTAAATGGACTGCTAGTATATTACTCATAATGGACAAAAAAGAGGGCAGAATCAAAAGTGATGTCAAAACTTTTAGTCCAGGAGACAAATAATGGTTTTGTCATGGCCAGAAATAGAAACCTGGAAATTATGATAATATTAACAACAACTTTGCATCAATTTCATAATTGATGCGTGTTGTGATGAGTCCACTTAACTTTTCTGATTCAATTCTAAATGCTTTCCAAGGCATGGTTTAAAGCATTAGAGCATGTTTGTATTTAACACTTAGCCTCATTGACTCAGCGTGTTTAACCCAGTTAGGCTTGGCATTTAAATGAGTAAGACATGAGAAAATACATCCCCATTTGGTTCTTCTTGTACATAAAGAGTGTTTTCAAAAAATATGAATAAACAGTGGTCTTTGCTAAAATTATATTACCTTGTGTAGGCTATCTATAGTATTTTATCTATTAGAAAGTTTTGGGCATGGGATAGAAACCCCCAAAAGTTTAAAAATAATCAAGATACATACAGATACATAGACATATAAAAAGAAGAATCTCGTATAGTAGTACAACAGAATTTTAGCAAGCTTAAGCTTTGGTCTAAGGAAAGAAAAGTTTAAACCAACATCATGAAGTCTTAGAAAATATGTACAAAGACATGGCCAGTAACATTACATTCCAATCAGTAACACACGCTTTTCTTGAGGTTAAAATTACCCTTTTAAATAAGTCAACAAAGACAGTAAATTTCTGCAGATGCTATTATAAGTTCCTTATTAATGCTATAAGTGAGACTCCCCTTTCCCATATAAGATGAAAACTGCTCTGGCCTGGCTGACTCTAACATGTTACTTCAGTAAACTAGGTAAGGCCACTTTTGTCTCTCAGAACTTCAATTTCCTCATCTTAGGAATGAGAAGGTAGGACTTGATTCCTTCTCCCTTTTTCCTAGTCTTCTTCTCTCTCTCTCTCCCTCCTTCCCTCCCTCTCTCCCTCCTTTCCTCCAAAGGGAACCTCCTTTTGGGACTTCCTTTGTGTCCTAGTTTAGATTCTTATACATTTTACCCAGAGTACTACAATCCCTAGCAAGTCTCTTTACTGCCAATATTGTCTTCCTCAAAGCTATTCTAAAAAAAAATGACCTGAATAATGAATTAAAATCCCAATGTGACTATGCTTTCTTCTTAGTTGGCTACAGGTGATTCTACCTGATGTAGCCCCTGTTGTTTTTGCTATAGCTTCATTGTGGGCTACTTTCCCCTACTCTCTCATCACCTGGTTACTGCTGTCCTCTCTGAATGTAGTGAGTGCCCTCTATGACTTTGTGGATGGGAAAACTCCTATTCGTCCTTCAAACTCTTATCAAATGTCCTTTCTTCTGTGACACCTTCAAGAAGAGTAAATTCTTTCCTTCTCTTTTGTCATCATGCTTGGTTTTTGCCTCTACGGTGGCACTTATTCCATTGTATTACACTTACATTTCTGCATGTCTGACTCTTTACGCCATGGGCACAGTGACTTGCACATAATGGGTGGTCAATAAATATGTATTGACTTGTGAGCATTTTGGTGATTTTTATTGGGGACTAAACTACATAAGTGTTTTTAATTTTCAACTTCTTTTTGATAAATCTATACATCACTGAAAATTAAGGGAGCATGAAAATGTGACTTTAATATTTCCTAATACTAAAAAACATATCTGAGATGTGATTATTAGTCAATTTCAGTATTTTAAAAACTAAATAAAACAGTAAAATTTGTGATCACTCTAAAGTATGGAAACATGTTTGGGCTTCTTCTAAGTGTAATGAAGGCATTGTGTGATTGTTCATGTTATGGATTCCTGAGCTATTTCTTTACCAACTGTCCAAAAAGCAACACATCTGTTTCCTGAGTTTTGGAGAAAATCCTTTACTCACTTGTAGTCCAACTTCATGTTATGACTTCTGATATGCACTTGGAAAGCCCGTGTGACACATTTTCCTATGAATTTGGCTACAGAATTCATTTGAGCCAACTTGACCACTTTGCCTTACAAAAACACTGGAAATTCCAGGATCTAATTGGCACAAGAGTTATTTTTCCAGAAAGGAAGCCAGGTTCAGAGCAGTCACCAGTTATGTTTCCTTAGCTAGAATTTTCTTTCTTGTTTTCTAATAGCATCATTTTAAACAATATCAGGGAATGGAGCAGAAAAAAGTTATTTGAGGGGCAGTTAAACTATGATTTGGAGAAATATATAGAAAACGTTATCTTTACAATTTTACTACCTAACTTTTTTCGTGTGTGTACCTAAAACGGTTTTACTGAAACTTTACTTTTTAAATGCAGAGTGTTGCCTGTTGCTTGTTTTAAGTATAACTATCTTAATGAAAACCCTTAAATCATATATAAGTGTCAAAAGAATTATCTTTTGGAAAGAATAATATACAAATATTTTGGTTTATTAATATTAAAACATTTTTAAAAATTAAACTGTAGATTGAGGTTGAAATCTGAAATTAAGCCAACTAGTAAAAGACAAGCAAGGTTAACAATTTTACATGCAACTTAGAGTGAACAGGCTTTTTATCCTGGTGAGTAATTACTTGTTAGTGACTTTTATATGAACAGATATAATAAAGTGGTACAAACTTAAGCTATTCTATAGTAGATAAAGACGGTAATGGAGAGTGAGAAAAATAAATCCACTATATGTAAAATGTATTGTAATAAACTTGGAAGGGAAAGAAAAGATGCTACCTATATTAGTCTGTTTTCACGCTGCTGATAAAGACATACCCAAGACTGGGCAATTTACAAAAGAAAGAGGTTTAATTGGACTTACAGTTCCATGTGGATGGGGAAGCCTCACAATCATGGTGGAAAGCAAGGAGGAGCAAATCACATCTTATGTGGATGGCAGCAGGCAAAAAGAGCTTGTGCATGGCAACTCCCATTTTTAAAACCATCAGATCTAATGAGACCCATTCACTATCACGTGAACAGCACAGGAAAGATCCGCCCCCATAATTCAGTCATGTCCCACTGGGTCCTTCCCACAACATGTGGGAAATATGGGAGCTACAAGGTGAGATTTGGGTGGGGACACAGAGCCAAACTGCATCATTTCACCCCTGGCCCCTCCCAAATCTCTTATCTTCACATTTCACAACCAATCATGCTTTCCCAACGGTTCCTCAAAGTTGCAATCTATTTCAGCATTAACCCAAAAGTCCAAATCCAAAGTCTCATCTGAGACAAGGCAAGTCCCTTCTGCCTATGAGCCTGTAAAATCAAAAGCAAATTAGTTGCTTTCTAGATACAATGGGGGTACAAGAATTGGGTAAATACAGCCATTACAAATGAGAGAAATTGGCCAAAACACAGGAGTGACAGACCCCATGCAAGTCCGAAATCCAGCAGGGCAGTCAAGTCTTAAAGTTCCAAAATGATCTCCTTTGACTCCATGTCTCACATCTGGGTCATACCGATAGAATAGGTGGGTTCCCATGGTCTTGTGCAGTTCCACCCCTGTGACTCTGCAGGGTACAGCCTCCTTCCCAGCTGCTTTCATGGGCTGGCATTGACTGTCTGTGACTTTTTCAGGCACAGGGTGCAAGCTTTTGGTTGATCTACCATTCTGGGGTCTGAGGGACAGTGGCTCTCTTCTCACAGCTTCACTAGGAAGTGCCCCAGTAGGGACTCTGTGTGGGGGTTGTGACCCCACGTTTCCTTTCTGCACTGTCCTAGCAGAGGTTCTCCAAGGGGGCCATGCTCCTGCAGCAAACTTCTGCCTGGACATCCAGGTGTTACCATACATCCTCTGAAATCTAGGCAGAAGTTCCTAAACCTCAATTCTTGACTTCTGTGTATCCACAAGGTGAATACCACATGGAAGCTACTAAAGGTTGGGACTTGCATCTTCTGAAGCCATGGTCTGAGCTGTACCTTGGCCCCTTTGAATCATGGTGGGAGTGGCTGGGACACATGGCACCAAGTCTCTAGGCTGCACACAGCACGGGGACCCTGGACCTGGCCCACAAAATCACTTTTTCCTCCTAGGTCTTTGGGCCTGTGATGGGAGGGGCTGCTGTGAAGACCTCTGACATGCCCTGGAGACATTTTCCTCTTGGTATTGGGGATTAACTTTCAGTTCCTAATAACTTATGCAAATTTTCACAGCCAGCTTGAATTTCCCCTCAGAAAATGGGATTTGTTTTCTATTGCATTGTCAGGCTGCAAATATTTTGAACTTTTGTGCTCTGCTTCCCTTATAAAACTGAATGCCCTTAACAGCACCCAAGTCATCTCTTGAATGCTTTGCTGCTTAGGAATTTCATCTGCCAGACACCCTAAACCATCTCTCTCAAGTTTGAAGTTCCACAAATCTCTAGGGCAGTGGCAAAATGCTGCCAGTCTCTTTCCTAAAGTGTAAGAAGAGTCACCTTTGCTCCAGTTCTGAACAAATTACTCATTTCTATCTGAGACCACCTCAGTGTGGACCTTATTGTTTATATCACTTTCAGCATTTTGGTCAAAGCCATTTAACAAGTCTCTAGGAAGTTCCAAACTTCACCACATTTTCCTGCCTTCTTCCAAGCCCTCCAAACTGTTCCAACCTCTCCCTGTTACCCAGTTCCAAAGTTGCTTCCACATTTTCAGGTATCTTTTCAGCAGCACCCCACTCTACTGGTAGCAATTTACTGTATTAGTTCATTTTCAGGCTGCTGATAAAGACAATTTAAAAAAGAAAGAACAATTTAAAAAAGAAAGAGATTTAATTGGACTTACAGTTCCACGAGGCTAGGGAAGCCTCACAATCATGGTGGAAGGCAAGGAGGAACAAGTCACATCTTATGTGGACAGCAGCAGGCAAAGAGAGAGAGAGAGCTTGTGCAGGGCAACTCCTGTTTTTAAAACCATCAGATCTCGTGATTCCCATTCAGTATCACAAGAAAGACCCACTCCCATAATTCAATCCTATGTCACTGGTTCCCTCCCACAACATGTGGGAATTATGGGAGCTACAGGATTAGATTTGGGTGGGGACACAGAGCCAAACCATATCACTAACTAAAGAACTGGGGCATAATCATCAAATAGAATGATTTTAAAATGAATATTTATGTCTTATAAAGAAATGGGGAGAAGAATTTGGTTAGAATTCAATCCTTGAAACATGGCTGACATCTATGTTCATTTTTGGTTAAGGGTTAGTCTATGATGTGGGTGGGCAGAACTTAAGCTGAAAGCTATAGTGTTACTAGCTTTTGGTATTAGAGGATAGAGTTTGAGGCTTTCAGGGTGGTTGAGAATTGAGGAGAATATTCTTAAAACGATGAATTCAAAAGCAGAGAATCCCTGCATTGTCATATAAACTGAACCAAACTAAACATGCACCAGGGGGACTCCAAGAAACTTATCAGAAAGCAAAAGCTAGATGGCTGAAAATGTTGAACAGAGATTTTAGCTGCTGCTAAATCAGAGTATCTAAAAATAATAAAAATAGTTGACCACACAAAATAGTTCTGGAGAAATTGCAACTTTAAAACACCTCTGGTGAGAATACAAAATGGTAAACCACTTTGAAAAGTGTTAAACATCCATCTGCCATATGACACAGCCATTTCATTCCTAGGTATTTGCCAGACCAAAATGAAACCTATGTTTACATGAAGATTGCATGAGGATGCTCATAGCACTTTTATGTGTAACAGCTACAAAATGGAAACAACCTAAATGTTCGACATCGGCATGAATAAACATATTGTGGTGTATCCATACGATGGAGTACATTTTACTCAGCAGTAAAAATGAGCAAACGGTTAATACATTTAATAACATTGATGAATCTCAATGCTGCTATTTTAAGTGAAAGATGCAAGTAATAAAACAGAGTATACTGTATTACTGAATGTACATATCATTCAATGAATTTCAAATTAATTGACAGTAACAGGAAGTAAATCATTGGTTGCCTGGGAGAGACAGCAGGTAGGGGCAGAAGGAAGGGGCTACAAAGGGCAAGAGGACACTTGGGGGGGGTGACAGAAATATTTTTTATATCAGTGTGGCAATAGCTTCATGGGTGAATACATATGCCAAAACTTATCATCAAATTATATACTCTAAATTATGTGAGGTCTATTGTTCTTCAATTATACCTCAAACAACTGCATTAGTCTGTTTTCACAATGCTCTAAAGAACTACCTGAGACTGGGTAATTTATAAAATAAAGAGGTGTAATTGACTCACAGTTCCACATGGCTGGGGAGGCCTCAGGAAACTTACAATCATGGTGAAAGGTGAAGGGAAAGCAAGGCACATCTTACATGGCAGCAGGAGAGAGAGAGAGTGAGGGGGGAAGTGTCACACTTTTAAATCATCAGATTTTATGAGAACCCACTGTCATGAGAACAGCATGTGGGAAATCTGCCCTCATGATCCAATTACCTCCTACCAGGTCCCTCCCCTGACACAAAGGGGTTACAATTCGACATGACATTTGGGAGTAGACACACAGCAAATCTGTTTCAATAACCTTTTATTTTAATATTTTATATTCTCTGTTGAAACGCATGCTACTTGCTTTGCTTACTCTTTTCTCACAGCAACATTTAATTGTCCTTGAGAACTCAAAATGCAGTGTGGTAACTGATCATCTTGGACCATGTTAGGCACTACCTTGAACTGTTCCTCAGGGAACAGTTATTTCCCTATTTCCATTGTTTTGAAGACAGATATACTAACCTATATGAAATGTTCTCACCAGACTTATAAATGACCAAAAGTTGGAAGTGTGAAATGGTGACACATAAAATGAATCTAAGAGATATTTTAATTTGCATTATTGATTATCTTACTTTGAACCTTCATATATTCACTGCCAATATTAAAATGAAATTCCCATCTCATGTATGCTAAATAGAAGTTCAGACTACCCTCATACATTTAAAGGATGATTTTCTAACACCAGAATCTTTAAATGATCATCTTTCAACAATGAATCCTTCCATATATATATATATATATACACACACACACACACACACATATATTTATACCCTTATGTATATACCCTTATTATCCATACTAAGTGTATGGATAACGTATTTCTTTTGCAAACAATTTGTTTTTCATCAAGAATCAGCCAGCATTCATTGTGACTTAAGGAACATTGTGTTTCAGTCTTAACTAAATTTGTGAATTTACACAACAGTAGTTAAGAGAGGTAGACATTGCAGTCTTTGTTTTTTAAATAAATATATTAAAAAAAAACAGATAAATGCTTTCCTTTGAGAGGCAGTATTAGAATTCATATTAAAACTCAAGAATCCTTAAATGATCAGACCATTAATAGCACTCTGTCTTTATGAAAAAGAAATGGTTTCATAGATGGAACCAGGGAACAGTGCACAATTTAATGGTGCAAAAATTCTACCAACTTTACAAAAATTATGCATAAGAACTTGGTCTGCCTTGTCACTTAAGATAGTTCTTACATTTTGCATGATATTTATTTGCTTAGTTTGTTTAAAGCATTTTTACATACTTACATAACTTAATCCGGACAAATTCTCCACAAAAGGTGGAGTGAGAAACATCGTGATAAAATTTTTATAGTCAGAAAAATAAAGCTTTAAAATGCGTATTGATCTCGTAACATATTTAGTAGCAATGTTTCTGCTCTGGTAACCTCCATACCACCAGATTTCATTTTCCCAAGCATTCTTAACTTTATTTTGGAAAAATTTTTGACATATATTGTTAGTATTAAGAAGCAAGTACTTAGAAGCAATTATTATTATAACCTCTACCCATGTGTTATTTATCTCTAAAGAACTTGGATATATTAAAACAAATAGTTCCTTTTTTCCTCACAATTGCCATGTAAGGTAGGTTGAATAAAGGTGTGGATAAAGTTATCTGAAAAAGAACTTGGAGGAAAGACTTTATTCTGGTGAACAGTTTGCAAATTAGAAAGACCACAGTCCTCTATGTACAAGGAAGGTGCTTTCTAGAGAACAAAGAAAGGGTTCAGATTTTATAACAAAAGTTTACACCCAGGTTTCCAGTCAGATCTGTTTATGCAAATGAAAGATTAACAGTTGTTTAGTTCTGATTGGTTAATAAGCTGAGATCTGATTGGTTGAGGCAGTTAAGCTGTGATTGATTGGTTGGTTCAGGTGAGCATTGAAAAGTCTCAAAGTTAAAAAGGTACAGTTTTCCAGGGTTTTCAGGCAACTCAAAGAATATGTGTAACCTCTACTCACCAAATGGCCACTTGGCTCTATTTTAAATTTAGGCACAGTTAGCTACTTGGGATCCATCATGAAGGACTGGCTCTTTCAGGTTCACATTTGTTCACCAAGTGATGAACCTCATTTTAGAGTGTGGGGACTGGAACTTAGGGAAGTGATTTGTAACTTTGCTCCAGCTTGAGACTTGGCTTGGAAATAACCCTGAGCCTCCTAAGGCTTGGAATACCAGCATTGACAGCAGTACCTGGGTGCACCTCAGGAGTCTGCTCAAAGAGGTGAGGCGATTAGGTGGTGAACTGCTGATGAGAACCCAGTGCTAACAAGACAGAGGTGATGCATACAATCCCTTTAGACACCAGTTAGCTCAGCCCTGGTCTCTAATTCGGTCAAATCCAAATAAGTGTTTTTACATGTATGTTTTCCTAATTAGCTCTTACTCTAGCTGGAGTTCAGAGATAAAAGACACATCTTAAGATTCCTTCTACCTTGGTAAACTAGGTCTAGTATTTTACCAACACCTAGAGAAGAGATCTGTACAGAATTAAAAAAAAAAAAAAAAAAAAAAGCCTGACAAAGTAAAACTGATATCAAGATGGGCAGGATGTTATATTAACCTGGGATGGAAGGCATGTTTGACAGGTGTAAATATTAAACAAAGAAGTTAACATGTTATAATTTTAAATTATTTTATTTGCATTTTTATGAAAGTGCTTTCTATATTTTTAAGGTTTGATCAGTATGGAAGAGAAAGGTACATTATTATATATGGATATATATATATAATTTTTCTATGACTATTTTTAAAGAACTCTATCACTAACTCTATCATATGTCTTGCATGTATTGGGAAAATGGGTAGTTACAGAGGGGAGGTGGCTTGCTGTGTCCTAATTTGATATTGCAGATATAACCTTGTAAGTTTAGATTTACTAAAATTAAGGAAGTTTAAAATGTAAGGACAGGCACAGGAAAAATCAGTGTGATTCTTATTTTTATTATGAACAATTAGATATTTATGTAAACTAAAATAGTATCTGTAGATTATTTTTGGAGAAAGTCTTGCCACTCCCATGTTTTAAAGACCAATTTTTTATTAATTAAATTATTTCTTGCAGTGAGAAAGGAGTTTGGAGACAGAAAGACAGAAGAGTTGATATTCCACTCAGAGATGTCAATTTTCAAAGAAATTTCTGCCCATTACGGATGCACCACAAATACTAATCTATGCAATATATATTTTGAAAAGAATGTTTTTTCATGAAACTATAATTTTCATTCATAAGAATATATTTCCTGACTTAGCATTTTATAGACTAGATTAAAATTTTGTTCCCCAAAGTAATTGTGTGTGTGTGTGTGTGCATGTGCGTGTATATGCATTCCTGAGGATTATTCTAAGGCTGAACTCGTTCATAGAAATGGAATTTTTCTGTCTATGCTCACATTTTAAAACAGCTCACACAAGTCAGGCAGAGACTGCCAACACCTTGGTTTCTAATTCTTTTTGCTAGTTCTATTAGAGGGGGCAAGTATAAACTGACTATGGGAAACAGTACACCTGTTCTCATATTCTTTATCAACATACATAAATTGGAAGAAAGATAGAGAAAGAAAGAGAGGGGTATGGAGGGAGGAAAGGAAGGAGAAGAAAGAGAGAGGAGGGGAAGTAGGAAAAGAGGAGAAGGGGAATTTACTGGGGGAAAGAGAGGAGAGACAGAACCTTTCCACTAAAGTTAGCATCTGAGAGAGAGGCCCACGGAATTGAATTTTTTTTTTCTTTTTTTTTATCCGTTTGACAAACCAGCATTTGGTCCTTGCTTTGATTATCCTGAGACAAGACAGTGCTTTGTTTACCTGAGCTAGCTGACCATCTCAGCTGTGACAGTTTAAAATTAGGCCACTATTTATAATTCAAGCTATGTGTAAACAAAACAAAACACAATACAACCAATGAAGGAGGTTGGTTTGTTTATTTTTTTAAAGGTAGGGGCATTTTGTAAATCAGACAGAGATAGCTTTCTTGAATAAAATGACATTTTTAGTTCTTTGTCTTGAACTTTCTCCTAAGGCACCTTTTGCCTGGCTCACTAGTCAAGAGGGACTGAAGAGGAATTGAAGGAATTCTAAACATCCCCAAAGCCTCTAGTGATTCTCCAGATGTGTCTTTTCCAGAGGTTGGCTACTTGTAGGGAGGGTGGCTATACCTTAATTATTCAATCACTTTTAATGTTTTACCTAAACTCTTTGCCAAATAGGTAGTTATTGCATTGCTTTAACCGTATACAGCCATCATTTGATTATAAATTCTACCAAAGATTGATTGCTTGATTTCAGGTTTAATTTTAAGATTTAAATGGCTGACTCCTTAGCTTGCTCAATTGTATTCTTTGTCCCTGATCACTTACTCCATAGAACACTGCTTATCTTTAAATAAAATGCATTAAACTCCTTTGTTTTCAGATGCTATAATATTTATGCCTATTGGGGATTCATACCCTAATAACTTGGGCTACTAGTCTGTCATAAAATATAAACTCTAGCCATATTAAATATGGTAGACTTGTCCTAAAAGTCAGATTCATACCTTCAATATACCATGGAATTTATAATACAAATAAATTACTTTTTTTGTATTTGTTTTAAAATAAGAAATTGTAGTCTCTTGAGTTCTAGAGTTTCTGTAAGAACAACAGAAGGAACGCTCAGCTAATGTTTAGTACCCATATGCTTCATTAAAGTGACCAGATGTCCTGCATTTGTCAAGGGAAAAGGGGAATTGTGTTCCTCTCTCTCAAATATTTCCTTCAAAAAGTCTATCATGGATACATTTTGTGCCTTCACTGCCCTTTGTAAATAATTCTTATTCATGCCTTATGATAAGAACATTACAACTGGCAACAAACTGCTTTTAAATTTGGGGTTTCAGATTTTCTAAAGCAAAAAATTGATTGTGTTTGTTGGGTTTTTTTGTAGTTCTGTAGTTTAGTGTTACAAAAATTTGTATCAGAATTCTCATCCTGCCTACATAGTCCTAAAACTAAATTTATAATATAAAGCAGGCATGATCCTGTTTATTTTTTTAAAGCCTGAGTTCCAACACACATTTTAAATCTCAGTAAAATGTGGCTTATTTTCTCAGTAAATACTGTCAGGAAAAATTGTCCAAACCTTGGAAATGGAAGAAGACATTATGGAGCATCCTTTAAATGAAGTGCTATGTTTTGTCTGTTGAATTTTTCAAGGTTTGTCAGATTCTGAAGAGGTGTGCTCCTTTGAGTGACTTCCTATGAGGCTAAATGTCTCAAACCTTTTAGTCTCAGGACCCCTTTACACTCTTAAGAATTTTTGAGGGCCCTAAAGACTTTTGTTGATGTGCATTTTATCTATTGATATCTACCATACTATAAATTAAAGCTAAGCAATTAAAATAAATATATATGTGTTAATTTATTTTAAATAACAATAATAATTCCATTGCCTATTAGCATAGGACACCGGCTTATTTTTATAAAAAATAATTTTTTATTTTGAAATAAAATTTTCAGGTGAAGAGTGACATTGTCTTTACAATTTTGCAAGTTTCTTTAATATCTGGCTTGATAGAAGGGAATGGATTATCGTGTCTACTTCAGCCTTCAATTGGTTGCACTGTTATTTTGGTGGATGTATATATAAAATATCTGGTACCACACAGTTATGTATGGAGTTGGAAAAAGGAGGAGTATTTTAACACACCTTAGCTATAATTGTGGATGCTTTTCTTTCACATTACACCAAAAGTTGGCAAGTGGTAGTTTCTTAAAGGTTAGTTGCAATGGGGTGTCTAAAGCAATATTGATGAGCTTTAAAACTATTCCTTTTGACTCTGTTGGCTTATTTTGCACATTAAATGGGCCATTTATCTATGTCAAATTATGTAACATTATTTATTCGTCATATAGAAATTATTGGTTTATGGATATATGCAGATTTTCAAAATGTTGACACATTTGATTGCCCAATATTAAAATATCAAATTTGTCTATATTACTACCAATCCCATTAGACAGTTTGCAGATTAGATGTTCTAAAGGAAAGATTCATTTATTGTTGTTTGGAGAATAACTTTAAAATGCTCATGACATTAGACACAGGGATCTTACTGAAATATATTTTCTTAAAGAGATAATTGCACAAGTGTATTAGGCCATTCTTAAACTGCCATAAAGAACTACATGACACTGGGTAATTTATAAAGAAAAGAGGCTTAATCAGCCCATGGTTCCATGGGTTATACAGGCTTCTGCTTCTGGAGAGGCCTCAGGAAACTTACAATCATGGCAGGAGAAGCCCGTCTTCACATGGCTGGCAAGAGACAGCGAGCAAAGGGGGAAGTGCTACACACTTTTAAACAACCAGATCTCATGAGAACTCACTATGACAAAAACAGCAAGAGGGGAAGTCCACCCACATGATCCAATGACCTCCTACCAGGCCCCTCCTCCAACATTGAGGATTATAAATTGACATGAGATT
Organism: Macaca thibetana thibetana; assembly: GCF_024542745.1. Taxonomy (NCBI): domain Eukaryota; kingdom Metazoa; phylum Chordata; class Mammalia; order Primates; family Cercopithecidae; genus Macaca; species Macaca thibetana. The sequence continues at coordinate 55,511,518 of NC_065588.1, forward strand.
TGGGTGGGGACACAGAGCTAAGCCATATCATTCTGCCCCTGGCCCATCCCAAATCTTACATTCTTCTCACATTTTAAAACAAAATTATGTCTTCCAATTATCCCCCAAAGTCTTAACTCACTCCAGCATTAACTCAAAAGTCCAAGTCCAACATCTCATCTGAGACAAGGCAAGTCCCTTCTGTCTATAAGGCTGTAAAATAAAAAAAAGTTAGTTACATCCAAGACACAATGGAGATACTCACATTGGGTAATTGCTCCTATTCCAAAAGGGAAAAATTGGCCAAAACAGAGGGGATACAGGCCCCATGAATGTCTGAAACCCAGGAGGGCAGTCATTACATCTCAAAGCTCCAAAATAATTTCTTTTGACTCCACGTCTCATGTCTAGGTCACACTGATGCAAGGGCATTGGGGATAGGGTCCCAAGGTCTTGGGCAGCTCCACCCCTGTGGCTCTGCAGGGTACAGCCCTTGTGGCTGCTTTCACAAGTTGGCATTGAGTGCCTGCAGCTTTTCTAGGCTCACAGTGCAAGCCGTTGGTGGATCTACCATTCTGGGTCTGAAGGACAATGGCCCTTTTCTCACAGCTCCACTAGGCAATGACCCAGTGGAGATTCTGTGTGGGGGCTCAAACCCCACATATCCCCTCCACACTGCACTAGTAGAGGTTCTCCATTTGGGGTCTGCCCCTGCAGCAGACTTTTGTATGGACATCCAGGCATTTCTGTACATCCTCTGAAATCTAGGTGAAGGCTCCCCAAGCTCAACTCCTGTCTTCTGGGCACCTGCAGGTCTAACATCATGTGGAAGCTGCCAAGGCTTGGGGCTTGCACACTATGAAGCAACAACCTAAGTTGTACCTTAGCCCCTTTTAGCCATGACTGGAGCTGCGACAGCTGGGAGGGAGGGTGCTATGTACTGAGGCTGCACAGAACGGCAGGGCCCTGGGCCTGGCCCATGAAACCAGTTTGCCCTCCTAGGACTCCAGGCCTGTGATGGGAGAGGCTTCCACAAAGATCTCTGAAATGCCTTGGAGGCATTGTCCGTTTTGTTTTGACTATTAACATTTGATTATCTTTACTTTTGCAAATGTCTGCAGCTGGCTTGATTTCCTCCCTTGAAAATGTTTTGGTTTTTTTCTACTAGGTGGTCAGGCTGCAAATTTTCCAAACTTTTATGCTCTGTCTGTTTCCCTTTTAAATGTAAGTTCCAATTTCCGGTTATTTCTTTGTTTCTGCAGATGAATGTAGACTTTTAAAAGCAGCCTTGCCACATCTCTCTAAGCATTTGTTGCTTAGAAATTTCTTCTATTAAATATCCTAAATCATTTCTCTCAAGTTCAAAGTACTACAAATTGCTAGAGCATGGGCACAATGCTGCCAGCCCCTTTACTAAAGCATAGCAGCAGTGACCTTTACTTCAGTTCTGAACAAGTTTCCCATCTCCATCTGAGACATCCTCAGCCAAACATCTGTCTATATCACTATCAGCATTTTGGTCACAAGAATTTAACAAGTCTCTAGGAAATTCTGAACTTACCCTAATCTTTCAGTCTTTTTCTGAGCCCTCCAGCCTCTGCCCATTAACCAGTTCCAAAGTTGCTTTCATATTGCCAAATATCTTTATAACAATACTCCATTTCCCTGGTACTGATTATCTGTATTAGTTCATTCTCACACTGCTATAAAGAACTACCTAACACTGGGTAATTTATAAAGAAAAGAGGTTTAGTCAGCTCACAGTTCTATGGCCTGTACAGGCTTCTGCCTCTGGAGGGCCTCAGGAAACTTACAATCGTGGCAGAAGGTAAAGGGGAAGCAAGCACATCTTCACATGGCTTGCAAGAGTCAGAGAGCAAAGTGGGGAGTGCTACACACTTTTAAACAACCAGATCTCATGAGAACTCACTATCACAAGAACAGCAAGTGGGAAGTCCACCCCCATGATTCAGTCACCTCCTGCCAGGCCCCTCCTCCAACACTGAGAATTATAATTTGACATGAGATTTGAGTGGGAACACAGAGCCAAACCACATCAACAAGTATGTAAAACGTGTGCGCAATATAAACACAAAGGTATTCATGAGAGCACTGTTTATAATTGAGAAAGATTGGAAATTACCTAGGTATAGAAAGCAGAGATTATTTTACACATTAAAATACTGTCTCTCTGTGTGTGTATATATATATATGTGTGTGTGTGTGTGTGTGTATGTGTGTGTTTAGTGGCAAGAAAAAAATATATGTGCTTCTTGTAGAGTGAAAAATTTGTTATAAAATAGCATTATAGTAAGATCACAAAGAATTTTTGTGTATGCATATTAGTGTAGATAATAGAGAGACAGAGAGATAATGTTTCAGATAAAGTTTTGAAGATTCACCACAATGATAATCAAATATCTCTGAGTTGACATATTTAGGAGATGTTGTTTTTCCTTGTAAGAACTTGATTGTTTAATTATTTTGTTTTTTAGAGAAGCATGTATATTTTACAGTCAGAAAAAAATAATAAACCATTAGCTTTTTGGAAATGAAAGTCAGTTTTGTTTCTAAAATTAGATAAAATAGATGTGTTTTGTTCTGACAGCTAAAGTTGGCAAGATTTCAAGGCAGTATGTAGCTTATGTGCTACTAGTAGAAGTATTAGTGCAATCTACCTGACAAGTAGTTGGGGTTAAAAGTCTTAACATTTTCATTCCTGATAATTTATCTGATTTACTTCTACTAATTATTCCTATGGACATATTCAGTGATCTATTCAAAGTTTTGTATAAAATGCAAATGTCAAACAATAGAAAATAATTAGAATGTATTATATTATAGTGTATTCATTTGGTAGAATACCTTGTAGACATTACTATAGATCACTCAATATTTTTGCCTGATTGTCTATAGTTGCATGCTGCTGTGATTTGGGAAAGGAAGGAAGTAGAAAGTTGAGAAATGGGGGTCATAAGCCATTTTTCCTTTTTTTGGTAGATTCTGTGGGATTTCTTGCCTCTCTATTCCTTCCTTTACTTGTCCCCACTTTGATCTCAAGTCTCCACTTATCCTTTCTCCACAACCTTGATTTTTAGTGGTCCATGAGTCTAGTTGTTACTTAGAATGACAGGTCCACATATCTAAATTTTTCTTATGGTATTTTACTTCTGAGATTCAGAAATACTGTTTCAAAAAACATTGAAAACAATTATTCTACATTGTAAAGAGGTATGCAAATGAATATGAGTATGCAAGAGATACTCATAGGTGCCTGGGAATACACTTTTCATTCAGAGAATAGCAAAAAAGAAATTTCTAATGCAGTCATGCCTTACTTAGTGATGGGGAGACATTTTGCACAATGTGTCTTTAGGCTATTTGTCATTGTTTGAACATCACAGAATGTGCTTACACAAACTTAGACTGTGTAGCCTACTACACACCTAGGCTGGGTAGTCTCGCCTACTACTCCTAGGCTGTAGTTCATGTTACTGCCCTGAATAGTTTGTGTATCTAAACATTTCTAAATGTAGAAAAGGTACAGTAAGAATACAGTATTAGAATCTTATGGATCATGCTCACATATGTGGTCCATTGTGGACTGAAATGTTGTTATGAGGTGTATAACCATAGTTTCATGTCTTTTTTTCTAAAGGATGATATAAATATCAATTTTCTTTTTATTTGTTTTATAAAAGTATTAACAGTTGTTTATTTATTTATTTATTTATTTATTTATTTATTTTTTGAGATAGAGTCTTGCTCTGTCAACCAGGCTGTAATGCAGTGGCACAATCATGGCTCACTGCAACCTCCGCCTCCCAAGTTCAAGTGATTCTTCTGCCTTGGCCTCCCGAGTAGCTGGATTACAGATGCCCACCACCACACCCAGAAAATTTTTGTATTTTTAATAGAGACATGGTTTCACCATGTGTTGAGCCAGGCTGGTCGTGAACTCCTGACCTCAAGTGATTTGTCTACCTCAGCCTCCCAAAGTGCTGGGATTACAGGCGTGAGCCACTGCCCCGACCTGTTATTTGAAAGTACATTTCCTAAGTACATTTAAAACAGTTTTGGGAAAAAATTATGTTAAATTTAGGTTTCTGTATACTTGAGAGCAACTAGAAAGCATTAAACTTTATGATCTAGCAGATACAGATTCTCAAAGCTAACAGCTAGAAAAATTTCTCGTGAGTAAAATTAAATTGCTCATCTATAGGATCTCTGAGTCTTTTCCAAGTTTCATAGCAAAAGAGATTCCCCAAATTACCTTTATTTACTTATTTTTAAAGTAGAATTCTGAAATCCTAGGTTGAATGAGATAGAATAATATGCATATTTTAATATCTAAATTTGGGTTTTTCTAATTAGCAACACATCTATGTTGAATTGCTAATGAAAAATTGTCAATCTTAATATTAGCATATATTTTTCAACCATAACCCCACTCTGAAGATAGTATTATTAATGCTTTCAGTGAAGTCATAGTTATTTTCTTTGGCTGTACCAACACAAGAGGGACAAAAACCATAGTCTTCTCACATTTAAAAAGCCAAATAGAATATAATTTTCATCTTAATCATATGAAATGATATTTACTATCCAAAAACTTTCCTATAACTCTGTTATAAAAAAATATGTTCACTATGTCTGGACAATGTCAAACTCATTTTTCATGCATTCCCATTTCATTGCTATGTTCAATGATTAAATCTAAAGAAAATTTTAATAGATCCCTCACCTAAAGCAAACACAAAAAGCATCAGTGGCAACAATGAGGATGAAAGGAAAATACTGTAGCTCTCACTAAAGGGCCTAAAAAAACTTCTGCTTTAATTTCTCTAAATCCATGATAATGCTGTGTTCTTTTTAATTATACTTTAAGTTCTGGGGTACATGTGCAGAACATGCAAGTTTGTTATATAGGTATACACTTGCCATGGTGGTTTGCTGTAGTCATCAACCTGTCATCTGCATTAGGTATTTCTCCTAATGCTATCCCTCCCCTAGCCCCCCAACCCCCGACAGGCCCCGGTGTGTGATGTTCCCCTCTGTGTCTATTTGTTCTCATTGTTCAACTACCACTTATGAGTGAGAACATGTGGTGCTTGGTTTTCTGTTCTTGTGATATTTTGCTGAGAATGATGGTTTCCAGCATCATTCATGTCCCTGCAAAGGACATGAACTCATCCCTTTTTATGGCTGCATAGTATTCCATGGTGTTTATGTGCCACATTGTCTTTATCCAGTTTATCATTGATGGACATTTGGGTTGGTTCCAAGTCTTTGCTCTTGGAAAGTGCCACAATAAACATACGTGTGCATGTGTCTTTATAGCAGCATGATTTATAATCCTTTGGGTATATACCCAGTAACGTGATGGCTGGGTCAAATGCTATTTCTAGTTCTAGATCCTTGAGGAATCACCACACTGTCTTCCACAATGGTTGAACTAATATACACTCCCACAAACAGTGTAAAAGTGTTCCTATTTCTCCACATCCTCTCTAGAATTTGTTGTCTCCTGACTTAAGGATTGCCATTCTAACTGGCGTGAGATAGTATCTCATTGTGGTTTTGATTGGCATTTCTCTAGTAACCAGTGATGATGAGCATTTTTTCATGTGTCTGTTGGCTGCATAAATGTCTTATTTTGAGAAGTGTCCATTCATATCCTTTGCCCACTTTTTGATGGGGTTGTTTGTTTTTTTCTTATAAATTTGTTTAAGTTCTTTGTAGATTCTCGATATTAGCCCTTTGTCAGATGGATAGATTACAAAAATTTTCTCCCATTCTGTAGGTTGCCTGTTTGCTCTGATGATAGTTTCTTTTGCTGTGCAGAAGCTCTTTAGTTTAATCAGAACATTGTTGTTTAAGTTACTGCCTGTGTAGATGATTTAAAATGATGTGATAATTCAGGGAAAATTCACAGGGTTTGGGGCTTGGGTTTATGTGGATTTATCTCCTGTAGTTTTAGTTAGGTTAAGTTTCATATACAACATTTCTAAACAAGGTCTGATAATACTGCCAATATTTGCATGGCTTAGAGTATAAACTATTATTAACCCTACTGATAACAAATGCAAAATTGTGCATTTTAAATGCTAATTGCACACAAAATGCCTAATGAAATTTTCAACTTTTAAGAGAGCGTGTTTATAGGGTATGAATTTGAACTTACTATGCTAGAAGGCTGGTTTTACAGAATTTTAACACTAGTAAATTGGAAACAACTCTAATTTTCTTTCCATTGAAAAACAAGGTCACTCACTATGGATGAAGAAAAAATTATATATATTATTCATTAATAATGTTACATCATACATGCATTTATATGCTCTGAAACAATCTGGATGCTGCTGAGAAATAATTTTTCCAAAGAGCAGCTTTTCAAAAAGTGCTTTAATGCATGTTCACTGCATCATATTTTTTTTCTCTCGAAGACATTTGCTTTTATATTGTGCTATCAAATGACTTTGCTTTTTAGCTATACCTATTACAATGTCCTACTAAAAATAATTCATGCAACCAATACAACGTTGGTTAGGGAATGAGTTTTCATAAGGGATTCCTTATACTTACAAAATTATCTTTACAAAATCATTTACATGTAGTGTCTCATTGCTCATCAAAATAACTTGATTGTGCAAATATTATCTGTAGTGACCAGAAAATAAAACTATGACCCAGAGAGATTAATAATTGCTAGTTAAATGGTGAATGTGAAAAAAGCATGCAGTTCTCTTGACCTCTTATTGAGTGTTCTTTTCACTACCACATTGAGGGAGGGGATCATTAACTCACATCCTGGAGGCTATCAAACTGACATGAATCCTTGATCATAATTGACCTAAATTATTCTGATCTACCACTGTTTAAATTAAAATTCAACAAATAATTGCTCAACTTCAATTTTATGCTGACTGTAGAGACCTGGCCTTGGAGGGCTTCAAAAAGGAATCTATCTCTCAGAAAATAAAGAAAAGCTTTTATTGGATTGAATTAAAGTGATTTATTTCTTTTTTCTTCTTTAAAGATCTTTTCATTGATTGTGATTTTTAAAAATCCCTTAGGAAATTCCTTATAAATGTATAAAGTTGATTTTGTGGTAAAATTCTTTTCTGCTATTTACTTTTTTTTATTCCTTGGAGTGCTTGCAACTTTTTTCCTCTTCATGTCTACTTTCACTTCATCCATGCACCCATGATCTCATATAGCTTTTCCACCCTTTAATCTTTTTTTCTGCTCACTTAAGATAGGCTTATTGCAAACATACATTTCAACCTTATGGTGGAGAATTTAAAAGTGAAATTGGAAAGAACAGAGGGATGTATTTAACATTCTCTCAGTGTTACTTCTGCCTTTATAAACTGAGGAAATTTCTATTTTAGTAAAATTTTATTTAGTAAAATTCATATATAAGCTGAGAAAATTTTTATTTTATTAAAATTTGTAATCAACCTTTATGCTCTTGACCAATATCATTTGAGATTTCATTAGGTGTAAAGGCCTGTGCTAAGTGATGGGAATTAAAAGATGTTTAACACCCAGTCTTCCATCTTGAGATGTCTTGGCTTGAGTAAAGGCTGCCAGTGGAGTATTTTGGCATGTTTATTTTTGACCAATTTTTAGATTTTTAACAGAATCTTAATAGATTTTTTATTTAACCATAACTCTGTGACTCTTACATATCATACAATGGAATTTTATTAGTTACATTAAATTGGAAGGAAGAAATGAGTTAGATAGAGAGGTTACTAAGCCTTCTTGGTTAATAAAAGTATCCTTAAATAATTCATGGCTTATATGAATCAGTATTGTCAAATGTCGAAGAACTAGAATTTGGAGAGCCATAATTTGTCATGTATAAAAGAAAAATCACAACTAATTTTCTTGCATTCCATTTGACTAGCTGAAATTCCTTTTTTTTTCCTTCCAAAATTGGCTTGAAATTTTTAGGCACTATTCAATATAAAACCTGTCTCTTATCAGTTTAGAGGAATAATATTTTGCATATATACTTATACAGATATATATATGTATGTCTGTGTGTGTGTGTGTATAAAGCATTTCATACACACAAGTACTAAGACTTTCTTTTTTTTTTCAGTTTAGCCGATTAAAATATTAAATTTTGTCTAGCTATGGAGTAAGGCTTTTTCCATGATTTTCAAAGCATGGTTACTGAAACAGTGAAAGCCTGTATTTTATTGGCAAAGAATTATAAGATTTTGAATCTTTAATCGAGAAGTGTTAAATGCTTCAGTTTATAATGGGTTATGAATTAACCAGAATTCTCCACACAAATCTGTCTGCTTGAGTGAAAAGACTGGTTCTCTACTTGCAGTATCCCCTACAGTACAGCCTTCTACTGATCACAAGTGACGGTAGTCCAGGTGACATGAGAGTGATCTGATCATGTACAGAAATGCTTAAGCATTGTTGGCATAAATCCACTCGGAGTTGCTGGGTTTTCACTTGAAAAGGAGTCTGGAAATGTGATTTAAATGACATTCTATCTTTTCTTCTGCTTGTGTCTTAAAGTCCTTGCCTGTCTCTTGTAGCCAATGTAATGCATAAACTCTTCCAAGGAAGACAGGCAGACAAGCTCAGGGTTTGATTCACTGCCAGTTTTGTTCCAACAGTTGTATGAGTGCCACATTTATGAAGCTAATGCCCCTTTTCTGGCCCTACCACAGGATTCTAAGTTTTCTTTCCAGATGGCTGTGCAGCTTCTGCCCCACCAGCAGGCTGGAGTCCTTATGCACTCAACAAAAGAGATGTGTGCTTGACTCTGAAATGTTAGCATGGCGTTTCTAATTATGACAATACCAAGAATCATGCAACTGGAGATATACATGGAGAAGGCAACTTGTTTGGTAAATAGTGGTGTGGATTTTTTTTTTTTTTTTGTCACTTATCTGAAGAAATAATATGTCCTATTGTTAATATCAAGAGAATACATTCCTTCATTTAAGCATTCAATCATTTATTTAAAAATTACTTTGCTGAATATAATTCAGAATGTTTTTCTCTTAGCTAGGTGCTGGGACTATGGAAACAAATCTTTCATTTCTATGGGCCATGGACTCATAATTAATTTTGAGACAGGTAAGGAAGATATGTCCGAGGATAACAAAGAGGGAAGAGTAACCAATATACCTCTGGGGGCAGATAACTGTAGAAACATGGAAGGTTCCGGAAAGGAGGGGAGTTCAGGCTGAACATGGAGGTTTTGATTTTTTTCTTTCTCTCAAAGTGAAAGAAATTTTTTCTTTCCCAATTTCAAATTCATAGTTTTTAATCTTCCACAAATGATCTCTTAATTCTCAGGATAAGGGTCTGATATGTGTGTGTTATTCGCTCTTTTCACATATGAAAAAGTTGAGCCTCAGAGATTAAACAACTTGCTCATGTCACATGGCTGGTACTTGAAGAAAGAGGAGCTAAAAATACTCCTCTGAAAGTGGTACTGCCCCTTTCGGCAATACTCCCTTGGCATCTATGGCCCTGCCATTTTCAGCATGTGTCTCCTTTATTAGATGGTGTTTTGGCCTCAAAGTCATAGTATTTCATGACTTAAAGTAAACTCACAATTGAGTATCCAATTTGATTTCGGTTGACCCAGAAACTAAGGCATTATTTCTTGCTTTTGTTTGCAGATATTTGAGAGAGGAACAAAGTAAAAACAAAGTAAAATGATACAAGTAATATGTTTATTGAACAATGATGGGCAGGAACTACATTTAGTACTTTAGTGCTTTAGCTCACAATAATCTTATGATCAGTTACTTTGTTTCCATTTTACAGATAAGCAAACTGAGTCTTGGAGTAATTAAGTAACTTGCCCAGTGTTCCTCAATTTGCATTGGATTCAGCCCTGGCAGCCTGATTCTAGAGCTCAGGAACTTCACCACCATCAAGACACAAGTTTAGTTTCCTCTATGATAGTTCAATAATTAATAAAATATATGATCCAAACTATCTGGAAATAGGTGACCCAAACTATCTGAAGAGCCTTTCTGAACTTTTAAACTACAAAATTATTCTACTGTATAAACATTAAGGAAAGGTAGAATAGATTTGATACACTTACTGTGCTTTTTCTCAATTCACCATGTTATATCAATTTCCTTATATTTAAAACATAAAATGATGTAACAGCTTCTTATTTGTGCACAATACATTAGCATATTAATGATGACTTTTTAGACAACAAGGCAGAGTACACAGAGGTGTTTAATGTTCTTACATCTCTTCTGCCAACGCTGTCATAAAAGTGCTTTTCCAAAACTATAGTAATACATTGTTCCTATCACTTTGGCTCACCTTTCGGATTTGGCCAAGAATTAAAAGAATCTGTCTCATCAACAGATTCAAATGTGTTTGCATTTTCTCTATCTTAGAGGAGCTTCTGAATTATTCTCTCCAAGTGTTTAGGGAAAAGAGAAAAGATAGGAGACAAGAGAAGTAAGGTAATGTAAATTCCAGGAGACAGAGAATTAACATTCTCTGTTTTTGATTCATGATTCAGAATAGGGTTCCATGGAGTGTTAAATCAGAGTGTGATTCTGTGGTACAGGAACATTGTAGTTGGTGTAGTGTATCCCACAATCCTAGAAATGAATGATGAAAGGTATTTCTGGAGAAGCTGGTCATTAGTACAGCAAAAGTTAAGGGTATATGCCATATATAGTTCAGGCAGCGACGTAGTCTTGAAAATTGGATTTCTTTCTTGCAGGCTTGATTTTCCTAACGGTAAAATTAATAGTGGGTATTATATTAAAAGAGTTAAGGTAAAATGGACACGTTTTGTAAGTTTACTTGACAGTGGTAAAATGTCCACATTCTTACTCACTTATGAAATTCTAAAACATTTCAGTTGTATTTCCAGTTGCAGCAGGATATGATATAAATTAGGTGTCAATAGGACATTTAGGAGTGTTATTTACCCCAATTAATTTAACCTTCTTTGTGTACATTTTGCACTGCTTTAGTACTTAACATTTTAGGACTAGTTGACTTGTACATGGAATATAACATTGCAGCTTCCTCAAATAAAAAATGCAGGTGTATTTAAAATGAACCTAAATAGCTGGTGAAAGAGCTTCTTAGAAGTTGTACTTATTTTAAATCAGAATTTTAAAATAAAACATGAAAATGGTTTTTGCAATTGCAGAATTATATTTTTGCTGCCATTATAGGAGAATAATTTTTAGAGTTCTCTTGAAATAGAAATATATATTTTAAGTGCTAGTCCAAAATTAAAAGAAGATCACTCTGTAACACCATTAGAGAGAAAGAGAGACTGAAATGGGGAAGATATAAGTAATAACAATTAGAAAAATGTGATAACTGCAAAAACCTCATTTATGTACCATTTGATTTCTGAATTACTTTGCTTTGTTCTTCCACAGAAACAGGAGGTACTGTGTCACATGAAATTACTAAAATAATAAATTCTTATTTTCTTGAGGGGAAATTATGTAGTCTGATTTAAAAATATAATGTAGTGACCAAAACAGCAGATTAGCAGAGAATATGATTGCCTCTGATTGTCCTTCAATATCACCTCAGATTCTAAGGTTATTATTCATTCATTTGTAATGAGGTATCTCATCTCCTCTGCCATTTACTATGTTTAAAATCCCACAAGAATCTATACTGCTTCCAGAGAAGTGACATAACACAAAGATTGGCATGTCCTTGTGAGCAAGTTGTGTACTAAAAACATAACGTACTCACCAAAAATGAAGCCATTTTACATCTTTTGTCACTGGATCTAATTGGGTAGTTAGGTGACTTACAAGAACATTTTCTTTGCTATATCTAAGTTAAAGTTAAACTTGTGAGTCCTTTTTCTTGGAAGGAGATTGAAAAAGATAAACTTTCACACAGAAAGTGATTTACCAGTCATTTAAAGAATTCATGTCTGTTTTGTTTCATATATTACTACTGGGCTAAATCTGTTTCTTTCCGGCTTTTTCTTAAAGCGGGATTTCAATTGTAATGCTGCCATCATAGTTCACAGGAGAGAAATTCTTCAACTTTCTCTGGAGTCAGACTACATGTAATGAAGTTATTCCCGAGGTGATTAGTCATTACAAATTCAAGTTATGATATGCTTTGGCTGTGTCCCCTCTCAAATCTCATCTTGAATTTTAGTTCCCATAATCCCCACATGTCATGGGAGGAACTCAGTGGGAGGTAATTTAATCACAGCGGCAGTTACCCTCATGCTGTTTTTGTGACAGTGAGTAAGTTCTCATGAGATTTGATGGTTAAGTGTTTTTCCCCCTTTGCTCAGCACTTCTCCTTGCTGCTGCCGTTTGAAGAAGGACGTGTTTGCTTCCCCTTCCACCATGATGGTAGGTTTTCTGAGGCTTCCTGAGCCATGCTGAACTGTGAGTCAATTAAACCTCTTTCCTTTATAAATTACCCAGTCTCAGGTATGTCTTTATTAGCAGCATGAGAATGGACTAATACAAGATATAACAACAACAAGAACAATAATAATGTCAAGGTATTTATGCATATAATCAGCTGCAGCCACATCACATCAAAAGTAATAATGACAACTATTCATTAAAAAAAGAAAGAAAGTTCTAAGGGAAAATGAAAAAGTGCCAGTGTTTCAGTGGAACTCTTGGAAACTTTGTCTCCAAATTGATTTATTTTTTAATTTGTTGGGGAGGGAAAACAAAAATACATTTTCCTTCCACACATCATAAGTTCATTGACTGGGGCCTCTGTCATAAAAGACAGATTAACAAGAGAAAGGCATACACATTTATTTAATATTATTTTTACATGATACAGGAGCCTTCATAAAGAAGTGAAGACTGAAAAAAAATCAGTTAAACCTGAGTGTTTTTTAAATAGATTTGAGGAAGAATAGAGAATCATGGAAAAACATGAGGCAAAAAAAAAAAAAAAAAAAAAGAGCAAGAAAGAAAGAGAAGAAAGAAGAAAGAAAAGAAAGAAAGAAAAGAAAGAAAGAAAGAAGGAAAGAAAGAAAGAAAGAAGGAAAGAAGGAAAGAAAGAAAGAAAGAAAGAAAGAAAGAAAGAAAGAAAGAAAGAAAGAAAAAGAAAGAAAGAAAGAATTAAAGGGTAATAAGCCAGGGGAAGCTTAGGCCTTTTTGTTGAGATTCCTCTTGGTGTCCCTGTGATCTGTGTCTTTAGGGGTAAGGATGCTCCTTTCCTCCAGGCATTGAGAAGCCACCTCTCACACGAAGAACTATGACCTTCTCCAGGGGAGGAGTGAAGAAGTCAGAGATACCTTCCTGAGTATCTATTTCACAAATTCCTTCAACTTAAAATATTCCATATGTCAAGGTGCCACATTTTAGGAGAGCATATCTTGAACTCTGTCAAGTTCTATTTTTTTTTTTCTTTTAATGTAATGGAGTTTTTGGGGTGTGTGTGTGTTTAGTGTTGGGTGAGAAAAATACCTTCTATCCTAAAATACTAGTTGTAGTTATGTACAAATAGTCATAAACTCAGTATTTTAAAGAGAAAAAAGAAATCTTAACCATCATTTAACCCAATAGTTATAAAAATGTCAGATCATCAGAATTACCTAGAATTGCATGTGTGTATTATATGATCTTAAATTGTATCATATGTGTGTGTATATATATATGTATGTATAGGTGTTGCTGAGTTTCATTTCTGGAGAGTCAGTGCTAATTCACAAGGTATGGAGAATGACAATGCAAGGTTTCCTCTATGAGCAGCCAGGTTGGGAAATCATTTATGTTACAAGTTCTGTAACTTTGCACATGAGGCAACTGAAGGCTGTGTAGATTGACCGATCTACCAAATATCATACAGCCGTCGGATACCATAGTCAGTAATAAACCCAGGCTTTCCGACTCTTGACTTTTCCCCATAACCGAGGTTTTTTTCTTCAAGATATTTTATGAGACATTGCTAATCCCTTGACTATGACTTTGAATGTCTGACACTTCACAGATACTCAGCTCTTGTTATTTGTCTAATAAATAATTATTTATGCTGTTGATTCACTACTTATCCTTTAAAAGTAACGTTAAAAATAAAGTTGTTAACACTTGTTTCCTTTCATTGGAAATGATTTTCACATTTTCTCATTTCTATTTGTTAACACTTATCTTCAAACTTGTGGTTTTTCACTTCAAAGTTAAACTATTTAAATTCAGAAAAAGTTGTTTATTAAATTCACTTGTTTAACAATTTCAGAAAAGTCAGCCAATGAATTGTTTATTGAGAAGGCTGTTCCCTCCCTCCCTCCCTTCCTTGCTTCCTTCCTTCCTTCCTTTCTCTCTTCCCTCCCTCTTATAATCCCCAGAGGAAATGGCAGATGTGAATGGCTGAAATGTAATGTGATTGACTTGTCTCCCTAGTTTGTGTATTACTGCCCTCTGTTGGATACAATTAGGTCTGCTCTAATATGTTAGACTGTCTTGCCCCCTAGTGGTTTGTGCAGAAGACAGTAATGAGGACATTGGAAAACACTGTGTGAAAGATCAGCTAATTATTTATTTACTTTTAAATAACACAATTTGACCAAAGCCTGATTTTATAATAACTAATTTAACATGTAACAACTCACCTTGCTTGTGTCTCAAATTTCATTTATGAACAAATCAATAGACTTATTACTAAGTTAGAGAAATATGTTGTTATACAAGAAATATAAAACTTACAGTTACTTTTTATGCACAACTCAATTTATCACTTCATTAATTGGAGACTTCTTTTTTTTTTTTTTTTTTTTAGAAGCACACTACAATAGTTAATTTTATTTGTTCAAGAGCTCGTATTGCAAGCATTAAACCAAGCATAGGCTTTGATTCTATGAGCCCAAATTCACATATTGAAGATCAAAGCAAACTGCGATCCATGTACACAGATGAAAACTAAAGGCTCAGAGTTAATAACATTGTAGTTTTTAAATTTCTATAGCCTAGCGCCCAGTAGTCACAGGTCTTTTAGGTCCTTCTGGATGTCCCACAGGGTATCCGCACTTTTCTTGAGTTGAGCAACTTCATCATCCTTTAGCTTCTGGTTGATAACGCTGGTTAGTCCTCGGGCATTGAGGATACATGGAAGGCTCAGTAAGACTTCATTCTCGATGCCATACATCCCCTTTACCATTGTTGACACGGGATGAATCCTGGATAGATTTTTCAACATGGATTCAGTAAGATCAGCCACACTTAATCCAATAGCCCAGTTGGTATATCCTTTTAGCTTGATGACTTCATAGGCACTTTCAACCACCATCTTATGCACTTGCTTCCAATTTTCACTATCATTGTCCGTTCCCATTTCTGGATTCAATTCCTGGAGAGAAACACCTGCCACATTCACGCCACTCCATACAGCCACACTTGAGTCGCCATGTTCCCCCAAAATCCCTCCATGGCAGCTGCTGGGATGAATGCCAATTTTTTCAGCCATACGGTAGCGAAATCTAGCAGAATCCAGATTACATCCGCTTCCAATCATGCGGTGTTTGGGTAATCCACTTAGTTTCCAGGTAACATA
The DNA here is from genome assembly GCF_024542745.1 of Macaca thibetana thibetana. NCBI lineage: Eukaryota > Metazoa > Chordata > Mammalia > Primates > Cercopithecidae > Macaca > Macaca thibetana. The sequence goes on from NC_065588.1 coordinate 55,527,031, forward strand.
TGTAAGAATGTCCACTGGGTTGGAAACCACAATTATGATGCAATCAGGACTGTACTTGACGATCTGAGGAATAATGAATTTGAAGACATTAACATTTCTCTGCACCAAATTGAGCCGACTCTCCCCTTCTTGCTGAGGGACTCCTGCAGTTACCACTACAATCTTAGAATTGGCAGTCACAGAATAATCTTTATCTGCCACAATTTTAGGCATCTGAAGAAATAAGCTCCCATGCTGCAAATCCATCATTTCTCCTTTAAGCTTATCTTCCAGAACATCCACAAGAGCAAATTCATCAGCCAGAGACTTTCCCAGAATGCTGATAGCACACGCCATACCACTTGTCCAACACCCACTACAGTGATCTTATTGTTTGGGACTGTTGCCTCTTCTTCCGCAACTGGTGCAATGAGTTTTTCCTTAAGAGTTGCCATTTTACACAGGAGGGAGAAGGCGCTGGAGACCTCAGTAACAGCAGTGCGGAGAAGACAATGTGAGCTGCCTGCGTCTCCAATTGGAGACTTCTAATGGGCCATTTTCTGAAAATTGAATTTATTTCCTCTTCTTCTTCTTTCAGAGATAGGTCTGTCTCTGTTGCCTGGGTTGGAGTGCAGTGGCTTCAGGTTCCTAGCCTCAAGCGAACGTCCTGCACCAGCTTCCTTTGTAGCTGGGACTACAGGTGTGCATCAACACACCAGGCTAATTTTTAAATTTGTTTTTGGAGAGACAGGTCCCGCTTAATTTCCCAGCTGGACTCGAACTACTGGCTTCAAGAGATCCTTTTACCTCAGCCTCCCAAAGGTCTGGGATTACAGATGTGAGCCACTGAGCCCAGTCTGAAAATGGAATTTCCTGAACTGGAATGAGTTTTATTCACTGTGGCTGAGATTCTGCAAACTGAAGCAGAGACATGCAGCAGAGATTTTTTTTTTTTTTTTTTTCTGAGACAGGGTCTCACTCTGTCACCCAGAGTGGGGTGCAGTGGCATAATCTTGGCTCACCACAACCTCTACCTCCCAGGCTCAAGCAATTCTCCTTCCTCAGCCTCCCGATTAGCTGGGATTACAGGCGTGCAGCACTACAACCCAGCCTTTTTTTTTTTTTTTTTTTTTTTTTTGTATTTTTAGTAGAGACATGGTTTCACCATGTTGTCCAGGCTGGTCTTGAACTTCTGACTTCAAATGACCGACTTATCTTGACCTTCCAAAATGCTGGGATTACAGGTGTGAGCCACTGAACCTGGCATGAATTTAAATTAGAAAAAAAGAGACACTTTAAGCAAATTTTTTTGACAAAATATGAAAAATAAGTAAGTTGGCTATAGTAAATTTACTACTATTTCAAAATAAAACATAATCTGCATAATCACCCATTCAATTAATTCATTAGAAATTAACAAACCTAATTTGTCCAACTCTCAGATGAATAAGAAGTAAAAAAGACTCTTGGTTTCTTGGAGCCTACACTCCTCAGATTTGTAGATCCTGTCAGGTTGAGTCTTATAGCTAAGAATAGATTAAATTTTCCCCCTTTCTCCTATCACTCCAAACTTACCACTCTCATGGCTCTTATGAATTCAGTTTTTTTTCTTGTTTATCATCCCAATAATCCATATCTGTATGTCCTAGGGTATAGTACCTGAACCAAGGTGAGCTTTTAATGAATCTTTGTTTTCACTACCGCCTGTCTCTTTATAACCCTTAACTCTTCTCTTGCCCCCTCTGGTATTCAAGAAACCCTGAGACTTTACCATGAAAAATTCCTCTACTGAAAGGTTGATCAGCCATCTATTGCCTTAAAATGAAGTCTTTGCCCAGAAAGTAACAATGTATTTGCCCAGAAGTAAATTAAGCTTTATCTTGAGTTTTAAATCAAGTATGTATTTAATTCATCTTCCTCTCTTCCAGGCCTACACACACGCGCGCGCACACACACACACACACACACAGACAGACAAAGGATAGACTCTGGAGGACAAAGGGCAGGAATTTACGGCGCAATTGGTCTTCTCACTCCATAAACAGTATGCCTTAAAATAGCAAATCTACCTCATCTTTTTTTTCTTCTTTTATTCATTCTTTTTGTTCTTCTTAAACTAAAGAACTTGCCCTTCTCTCTCAGTGTCAGCAGGGATGACACTTAGTCAGGTATGGCTGTACTGGTTGTGAAGAGCTGGTATCTGTCTGAATTGATTGCTGCATCTGTCCTGATGAGCTGCTGCTTATTACAGATTCCGAAGATTACCATAGGACAGCAGGCAGTTTTCATTTGTCCACACCAGAGTTTTGTGTGTGGTGTTCCCTTTTTTCTAGAATCACTTACCTCTCTCTCTTCTAATCCTGAATTCTCAGTCATATTCTAGTAGTCTACTTATATGTTATTTGGTGACCCTGAAAAATTCCAGGATAGAATTGATCACAGCCTCATTTGAGTCCATTCTGTGCTTTGTGAAAACCCTGTTAAGGTACTTTATCATTGTTCTGCATATTCCTGAACACTGGGAAACTTCAGCTATGAACAGTATTTTTTTAACTTAAAATTAACTGTTAAACTTGCCTTGTATTTTAAAATTTGCTCCTTTTCACCCTTTTTGGGGATCACTTCTTAGTCAGATGTTATGGATTCTTACTAGGTCTTTTTGAATTTTGTTCTTTCTTTCTATAAATCTTAGATTTTTAAAAACTTTTATCTTTCAATTAATTAATCCTCCAATCATTTTAATTTCTAAAAGCTCTGTCTTTTTCTTTTTTTTTCATAACCTTTCATTCCTATTTGGTGGATACTGTATCTTCTTTATTCTTTCTGAGAAAACATATTTGACTTTGAACAAATTTTCATCATTATGTTACACAAATTATCTGTTTCTATTGTATCTTTTTCATGTTGCAGATATCCTGTGGTCTATGTTGAATGTTGGTTTTTATGCTGACACTTAGAAGGAATAAACAGGAAGCACTGTGTGTGGTCAAGTTCAGCAGGCTTCACTTTAAGGTTAGTGGGCGGGGGTAGCCATTAAACCAAATCTTAATGCTGGAATAAGGAAAACTGTGCTCTACAGTTTATTTAGAATTTCACTGATTAACCAGAGGTAGATGATGCAGTTTCTTTGGAGAAGAGTCCTGTGATTTTTGTCCAGAGCTAAGTGCCAGGTAGCAGGATATAGTTCATCCGAGTACTGGGAGACATCTACTGTCTGCTGACCTTGGGTCCCTGAGACAAAGCCACTCAAGAGTCTCCTTAGTCAGGTTAAATTTATCCTTGAGTTTGTCTTTTGCAGCTTCCTTCCCAATTTTTCCAGTCTGCAGTTCAGTTTCACTTCTGCTTCATCCTTTATCTTTTTTCATCTTCTGGAATGTATAATTTTCTTACCCATTGACTTCATTGTCATTATTTTCTTCATTGCTGTGAACTTTACCCTTCCTGATTATCCTTCCTATCAATTTAATAGGTTTAGGGATGGAAAGAAATAGTTGTCTATGATCCGCCCACCATCTTGAAACAAAAGTCCTAAGAAGGATCAAGGGAGAGGACATCAAACACTAGTATTGCCTTTGTGATGAGAAAATAGAGAGTGGCAGATAGTAGTACAGTGGTGATGTTTTAATTACTTTCATGTTCTGAAAGTCTATCTATTAAATTAAATATACTATCTTTGTTTACATCCAATAATAAAATAACAGCATATTCTCTGAGGCCATCTTGTCAAACTTCAATTTGGAGGTTAGCATTCCTTTTGCACCATTTCATTCAATCTGTTTCCAGAGTATACTTAATCACCCTCACCAAAGACTTACTGAAGCAATGCACAGTGTCGGAAATTCCGCTTTGTCTGAAGCAATGCACAGTGTTGGAAATTCTGCTTTGTTACACGCCCCTTTGAATATGAAGATGAAATCACCTTCTCTCTTAGTTTGACTAATTTATCCATTATAAACATGTGCTCCAGGGGACTCTATGGACACTTGAAATTGTATGTAAAAATTGTTCTTGTATGTGCATAAGAACATTTTTCTGGGAAGATGATCCCTTGGGTTTGTTATATTCTTAACCTAATCTGTAAACGAACAAAAGGCTAAATGCCACTTGAAACTAGCAGAGAAAGCTAGGTTTCTTTAAGTTCTGAAAATTCTCCAAATATCCAAGAAAAGCTGTAATTCATTTTTATTTTTGGTATGTACAACAATGAAAGCTTGAAAGTCATCAAATAACATAGATCTGTGGCTGTCTGAATAAGATTCAGATTTTGAAGAGCTCAATCTATAGTTATTATATACCTGTTCGTACTCATCCTCATACATTTAAAGTCAGTAAAACAAAGTAATAAATTCAGTATACTCTAAATCACAGAATCTAAAGGTTTCTTGACTTTCTGAAAAAGTAGAATAAGCAAAATAATACTGCTTTATTAGCCAGGGTTCTAATTAGAGGGATAGAACTAATGGAATAGATACATATGTAACGGGGAGTTTATTAAGTATTAACTTACATGATCACAAAGTCCCACAATAGGTTGTCTGCAGGCTGAGGTGCAAGGAGAGCCAGTCCGAGTTCCAAAATTGAAGAACTTGGTGTTTAATGTTCGAGGGCAGGAAGCATCCAGCACGGGAGAAAGACGTAATCTGGGAGATTAGACCAGTCTCTCTTTTCACATTTTTCTTCCTGCTTATATACTAGCTGGACTGGCTTTTGATTAGACTGTGCCCACCCAGACTAAGGGTGGGTCTGCCTTTCCCGGTCCACTGACTCAAATGTTTATCTCCTCTGGCAACACTCTCACAGACACATCCAGGATCAATACTTTGTATCCTTCAATCCAATCAAGTTGACATTCTGTATTAACCATCACAACTGGAAATTATCCCTATGCTCTTACGTTAATTGCCATACTTGAAAGTCTTCAATAACAAAGGATGAGATCAAGAATGAAGGATGGGATATTTGTGTTCACTTACAAATATATCTGCACTATCTTTTAAAAACCATTGTAAAGTCTTCAGCACATTTTAGAAAGCATACTATTTTGCTTAAAATTATTATGGCTTTTTGAAAAGTATTACAATTATAAAGACTTCATGGGAAATTTAATTTCTTCAATTTGATAGCATAACATTTTCTTAAATTATTTAAATAATGAACAATAATTATAGATATAAATTAGAAAAAATAGGGAAAACTAATATGTGAAATATTAGTATCGAGCGTATAGATATTAACTCTGGTGTATACTGTCAGAATAAAATATACTTTTTGATCTGTATCTGTTTATTTATCAATATATTATGAAGTTTATTTCACAAGAGTGAATGTAGATGAACCTACCTTTTCATTTTATTAATATTAATAAGTTATAGCATAGTTTTCCATTGTTTAGGTGTACTAGTTTATTCAACCTTTCTAAATAGATACTTTGTTTCCATTTTTGCTTCTAAAAACAATGGTATAATGCAAACCTTATGCATATAGATATTGTCCATTATATATATTATACCGCCAAAATTCTTTGAGATATATTTATATTTCTATCCACAGTGATTTAGAATATTCTCTTTTTGGACATTCAGGCTAAACCAAGATATCAAAACCCATTTTAGTTTTTGCTAATGTGTAAGGCAACCTGTGGTGTATGTCTTTGTTCTTTGTTTTATGATACCTACTTTTGGTGGGGACTGGGGGGGCGGTTATTGCAAAACACCCCTATTTCTGTCTAGAGGTAATAACAGGGTCAGTGTGAGTTCTCTTGGTTTCTGAGTTTGTGACTTCATGAATAATAAGAGTTATTGTAAGAAGTCTGAGAAGATCTCATAGTCTTGAAATAGGCTTTGCTTGATAATTCAAAAAGATGAATTCAATGCATCTCTATAAAGAAAATTACATCCTCATACTCCTATAAGGATGAAAAACACAGTATAAACATCAATACCTATTTCAGTGAATTCCCAATTTGTGCAATATGAGAATGATAAATAGTAAAAACAAAAATGCTGACAAAGAAAGGATTATTGGATTCAAAGATAAACCAAAAACTTCATTCTGACCAATAGCTTATGTGAATCTCTCACATTTAATATTTTCCTCAAACTGCCAACAATAAATTATTTAAAACAAGTAAAAACTGAAAATAAAATTAAAGTTAATTAAATGCATAAAATAGTTCTCTTTTATAACACCTTTGTTTAATACAGTTATTAATGAGCAAAAACAAAAACAAAAGCAAACAAACAAAAAACCAGGCAGAAAGAGCAGAAAGACCCAAGTTTGGACAAATTGACAATGACTTCCTGAAAAATTACATTAGCATTCTTATTCAATTATTTTAACTACAATGCATCTGAAAAATATTCTGTTTATTTTACTCCAGACTTTTCAACAATTAAAATCCAGAAAATAGATCCAATGAAGTAATACATAATAGGGTTCTTTAAATTTAAAATATATATATACAGAACAATTTTATTTCTCATTATATTTTAAATATGACAACCAACATTTAGTATTTTACTTAGAGACTAACTGAAAAGAAGTTATGATTATCTATATTTTTTCTGAAGACTATGTAAAGGTAAAAATGTATAATACTTTTTTTGCACCCATTTCAAAGTGCATGACTGACATTCCTATAACAAAGGACAGATTAACAAGAGGAAAAGATAACAAATTTATTTAATCCAAGTTTTATGTGTCCCAGGAAACTTCAGAATGAAGACCTAAAGACCTAGGAAAAACTGTGCATTTTTATGCTTATATGCAGTAAAGAATTGATGGCTGTGTAGAAATAAAATTGGCTAAAAAGGGTATGATCTAATGGTAATGAACTCTGGGGGGAACCCAGCAAGGCCTGTTTGCTGATTCTTCTCAGCCTCTCAGTGTAGCATCCCTTTATCTAGGTATAGGTTAGGTCACTTATCACATGAGGATCTTCAGGGGAGAAGAAAGAAAATCAGAGAGTGACATTTCTAGATTTTATGACTTGTTTTAGGTGAAAGGAGTTCTAGTTTCTGGGATCTTCCTTGGGGAAGAGGAATTCTAGTTCTATGACCTGCTTTGGGGATGAAACGGAGAAAGGAGAACAGGAGAAGGTCACAGAGAACTTCTTGCTTCTGAGGCCCTTCCAGTCTCCTTCAGTTCAAAAGGACTTAGCATGGCAAAGTGCCTTCTACCTTGAGGTATCATAGTTCTGCATCCCAACACCTCAATAGATCTTGCATGAAGTTTATGGACTTTTAAAGCCCACATTCAACAAAAAAAGGCAATTATGGACCTGAAGTGTCCTGGAATTAAACTGAATTGAATAGTATTGCCAGAATATAGATAATGTTAAGTCGGTTTTTTCTCTATTTCTGTACCTTTGTCTAGCAATAAGTTCTGTAATTTAAGTTTCAAAACTTGAATTCAATGCTTTAGAAATATTTGCCACACCCAAACATATAAATGATTGACATTATTCCCAGTGCTTTAACAGAGAGACCTAGTGCTTTAACAGATGTCACTGTGATGATCCATTTTTATTTCATCTGAGCTGTCTGTATCACATGGATTGGGCCTCCTTAGCAGCCTGATTGGTCACGCATAGCCTGGCTATCATGATTTTATTATGTGCTGTGCACAATACCAGATTAATTTCCTCTTGGTCCAGTCTCAATAGACTGCTGCCTAGGCCTGCCATGTCCTTGGCATCCTGGCACTTCCCTTCAGTCTGATCCTCTTTGCCTTTAGTATCATTCCCTATTCCCTTTGCATTTCTTCTGTGTTGAATGCCCTGTCTCCTCTTTTGGGGGGCCCCATACTTTCTTCTTTTTTTCCCCCTTATTTTGTTGGAGCAGTTTCTCCCTTACCTTCCTGAGAAGCAAGTTTTGAGAAATGTATTTTTTTTACCCCTGCATGTTTTAAAATTTTTATTCTACCCTCATTTGTGATTGAATTGCATCAGGATATAGACCTCTAAGTTAGAAATAATTATCTTTTAGACTTATACCATTATCTTTATACCATTAAAATCATTATACTATTGTCTTCTAATCTCCATTGGTTTCATTGTGAAGTCCCATACCATTCTGATCTTGACATTGCATGTATTACACCGACAAATACAAAAGGAAGAATTTATATAATCTTTTTGGCTGACTCAAGGAAACACACTCTTAGTTCCTTTAGATGATTGTTATTACCGCTTTGCTTGAGGGTAGATTTGGGCAAACGTCAAGATTTCAGGGCAGGATTTTGTTGCCCAGATAGCTGGAATTTGTCAACCAAACAAAACACCCTAAAGACCCAGAGTTCACAGCTAAACACAGGACCACTTAGGAATTCAGCTCAAAGCATCTTTCCACTTAAAGGAAATAGATCTAGCTGGCTTCTTATATCTGCTTATGCAACCAAGAAGAGTCTCTCAAATACTTTTATACAATGATCCTATCTTGGGAAAAATTTAATTTCAATAATGAAAATTTACATGCAATATTTATCAAACTAGTCAACATATTTTACTAACATTAGTATATTAACTATTCAGCTTTGGATATTGATTAATATATGGATAACAGAAACAACTGTATTAGCTACATTTTGAGTAGGGGCTTCCATAGAATGCTGCTGATCACAACTCAACTGTACATTCTTGATTAGTGTTTTAGCTGATCGCCATTGGCTTGGACATGCTCGATTAGTACCTGGGTTACGAGTTAAGCTGAGTAGCACACATTGCATAACACACTACAGGTCCTCAAGTTTTAAATAAAGTCCATTAAGACTTTGCCACATTTATCTTCTAAGGAACCAATCCAGGGCTCTTCAGAACTTATTGGCTTGCTTATATTGATCTATGTTTTCTAAGCATTCTCCATTCCACTAAGTCATCCACTTTCTAGTTGTCAAAAAATTGCTGACATCTGTCTTCTGTTGCCGAATATTATCTCATTTTCCATGTCCTTCTGGATTTAACATACTTACTTCTTTTTAGCAAGGATAAAGAATAGCAATAAACCTAAATTATTGATGCTGCATCTCTTAACCAACATTTCATTAAGCTTATTTTCCTAAAAGTGAAGACACTGTCTTATCAGATTATTTAGGTAACATTGGGTAAACATATATATTTGCTACCAAAATTTCTTATAAAATAAGAAAAACCTATGGAATTAATTGTTTTTAACATCCTCTGTATCCTTATCTGGAGAGAGAATTATCTACAAACAACAGCAATGAATTGCCAGAAATAATAACAACCATTAGTTTGACTTTCATTATTTTAGAACTTTTCTGTTATTTAAAATATAGGTCAGCAGGAAATACAAATTTCATAACAAAACAAAGCATAAATAATAAAAATATCCCGTTGAGCTCTTTAATTGTTATCTAATGAATATGGATGCTTTAAACTAGAGTTAGTATTGTTATAGTGTTATAGTTGATTAAAAGATTGTTTAAGAACGTCTCTGTGCCTGGAAAAGTTAAGAGTGAGCTTTATGGAGATTGCATATAAACAAGCTGTGAGAGTTGATCACTGCAAAAAATCCAAGGAAGAAGTGTCCATGCTAATACTGAGATTTGCCTTAACTACCTATAAATGACATTTTTTATTATAGTTTTTCATAGACACATCTTTGTGCTGGAAGTAATTCTAAAAGTTGGATATCAAAATCTAATTTCTTCTGTGTGGCTATGTTATAACAATTAGGATTGTTCCTGTTGTTTCTGTCTCAATTTGGGTTACACTGATTAAAAAAAAATAAAATCTATTTTTGTCAATTATAATTAAGCTGCAAAATAAAAGCCACATTGTAAGTTAGATATCCAATAGGCTGTACTTTCCAATAATACCATAATATTCTTTGAAAAAATTGTGATTTTTAGAAAATGAACCCACACATTATTTTCACAATTGGTATTTTTACTAGCCCTGAACTATGCAATTACTATCACTATTTGAAATATCCTTATTCAAAACCTCTGGCTTTGAAACTATGCCTTTTAAAAAATCTAAGTAATAACTGCAAATATGAGAAAAAAAATCCCTTCTTTTTCTAGAAATAATTTGAAGTCAAACAATTAATATTTTCATTTTCTTTTTGAAGTAGAGACATTAAATGGAATATATAACCTATTCACCAGGCAGTCTTTTGCATCGCAGATAATCAGTGCCTAATCTGTGCCCTTATTAGATTGAAAAAAAGGCTAGAGAAATCCTTTTTTTCTGTAAAAATTTTTTTTTTTTTTTTTTTTTTTTTTTGAGACGGAGTCTCGCTCTGCCGCCCAGGCTGGAGTGCAGTGGCCGGATCTCAGCTCACTGCAAGCTCCGCCTCCCGGGTTCACGCCATTCTCCTGCCTCAGCCTCCCGAGTAGTTGGGACTACAGGCGCCCGCCACCGCGCCCGGCTAGTTTTTTTTTTTTGTATTTTTTAGTAGAGACGGGGTTTCACCGTGTTAGCCAGGATGGTCTCGATCTCCTGACCTCGTGATCCGCCCGTCTCGGCCTCCCAAAGTGCTGGGATTACAGGCTTGGGCCACCGCGCCCGGCCTAAAATGTTTTATGGAATGAAGCAGATGGGAGAAAGGTGTGCAGGAAAATTGGCAACTAGATTTATACCATATCCCTTTGGCTTTTGACAATCACCGATATTGATAACATTTATAAGTTACTAAAAATGATCCTACCCTTCTTATTTCACTACGATGTAGATTAGTACTCTATGTAGACAAACTCTATTATATATATATTTTTTTGAGACAGAGTCTTGCTCTGTCACCCAGGCTGGACTGCAGTGGCATGATCTCGGCTCACTGCAAGCTCCGCCTGCACCAGGTTGATGTCATTCTCCTGCCTCAGCCTCCCGAGTAGCTGGGACTACAGGTGCCCGCCACCATGCCCTGCTAATTTTTTGTATTTTTAGTAGAGATGGGGTTTCACTGTGTTAGCCAGGATAGTATTGATCTCCTGACCTTGTGATCCACCCGCCTCAGCCTCCCAAAGTGCTGGGATTACAGGTGTGAGCCACCGCGCCCAGCCTGTATCTATTTTTTATTTGATGAAGTTTTCTTTCAGGATATGTCATTTGATTGGTTTATATATAAATATAACAAAGTCCCACTGTGTAACACATGGGGATTGAGCTTTCAGTAACAATAATTACAAGTTAAATGTGTCAATTATTATTTATTGAGTTCATGTTTGTACCTTGTTTCAAAACAACCCTATGGAGCAGGTACTATTATTTTCATATTTTACATTTTCACGTTTTATTGACTGTGTTAGTCTATTCTCACACCACTATAAAGAACTACCTGAGATTGGGTAATTTATGAAGAAGAGGTTTAATTGACTCACAGTTCTGCAGGCTGTACAGGAAGCATGGCTGGGAGGCTTCAGGAAACTTACAATCGTGGCTAAAAGGTGAAGGGGAAGGAAACATGTCTTCATATGGTGGCAGGAGAGAGAGAGTGAAGGGGGAATTGATACAAACTTTTAACCAGATCTCATGGGAACTTACTCACTATCACAAGAACAGCAACGGGGAAATCTGACCCCATGATCCAATCACCTCTCACCAGATCGCTCCCCCAACATTGGGAATTACAATTTGACAGATTTGAGTGGAGACACAGAGCCAAACCATATTATTGAGATATACAGAAATGTAGTATATTCAAACTGTATGTAGAGTACTTAAAATACTCTCTGCACACTGGGTGAAGAGTAATTTTATATGGACTAAAAAATCATCAAATTTTGTGTCTATGATCCCATTCAATATTTATGTAAGTCCTAAGAAGGATATTATTATTTCTGTTCTACAAGTAATTGAGACTCAGAGATATTAAGTAAATTAGTAAAGGTCACACAACTAAAATGTAATAGATTCTAGAAACAACTCAAAGTTTTCTGACTGCATGTCAACATACATTTTAAAAATTATGTGACATATTAAATATAATGTTTATAAAACTATACTTCACATTTATGCTAACAGGCACATGAACATTTACAGTGACTTAAAAATATACAGTTTTCCATATTGACTTCTACTTAAAACATTTAAGTCAAAGGGTAAACATTTCATAACAAATAAAACCAGTTTATGTCATGTAAAAAGATTTCTTTTTTAGTATCATTCACTCATGAGTAAAATGAGCAAAGATCCACCCTATAACTTTACTCAAATCACTTGGAAAAGGTTGCTTTTTTTTTTTTTTTTAAATTATTGCCACATGGATGTAAGTTTAAGTTATAGGTGAACTAACAAGTGACAAAGTGATTGAATCAACATAAAGGCACTGTGCCGGTGACCTCAGCATTGAAACTAAAACATATGATTAGTTTCAAAATAAATGAGTCTTTATTATTAGCACCATTATACCCAGTGAAGTTCACACAACTTTATAATTTATATATATATATAATTTTTTGTTATAAATTAATAAAGAGGAGGGTATCTATTAATATTAGTAATGTATTACAATAAAAACATATTTATCTTGAATATATTATTTTTTTCCCTTAACATACATGATGGTTTGGCTTTGTCCCCACCCAAATCTCATCTTGAATTATAGCTCCAGTAATTCCCACGTATTGTGGGAGGGACCTGGTGGGAGATAGTTGAATCATGGGGGCAGTTTCCCTAATACTGTTCTTGCCACAGTGAATAAACCTCACAAGATCTGATGGTTTTAGAAGGGGAAACCCCTTTCACTTGGTTCTCCTTCCTCTCTTGCCTGCTGCCATGTAAAACATGTCTTTCTCCTTCTGCCATGATTGTGAGGCCTCCCCAGCCACGTGGAGCTGTGAGTCTGTTAAACTTCTTTTTCTTTATAAATTACACAGTCTTGGCTATGTCTCTATCAGCGGCATGAAAACGGACTAATACAATCCATATTCCACATTGTCCAGAAAAATTATTTTAATGTTCACATATTCGCCATTGCTTAAGACATTTATGTTAACAAATGTAAAACTTTACTCAACTGTTTCAACTCTGTGTAGCCCACAACCAAAAAAAGATGAATACAATGGGAACTAATTGTATAACTATCTTAGAAACTTTGGGACAAGAAGACTGGAATCCAGAAGAGAGATTTGCGCTAATCATCCCCATACAAATGGCAATCAAAGCCACTGATCTGAATATTAATAGTAGATATTCCATATTCCATGAATATGTTGCAGCTAAATCTTATATTTCCCAGATACTCTGTATGTGTGTCATAATATTCTTAAACTATTCCCTTCAAATGTTATTGATTTCTTTATAGCAAAATTTATGTTAAGAGAAGGTTAGTAATTTGGAGACAGAGCAAGATGAAGAAACAAATACCGGAAAGGTTGTTTTTCAGAACTAACACAGGGTCCAAATGAAGGAGTCAAGACTAGAAGTAGGTAACAAAGAAGAAAATACTAAATAATATGAGCCTTTTATGTATTAAAACAAACTGAACTAGAAGTTTTACTACAAGCATGAATTCCTTTCTGTACACCAGAAGCTAGAGTGATACTTATAGGAGACCATAGTTTTCTACTTACAGAGGCTGAACATGCATGAACTTAACTATGTGAAGATCGAACAGCGATGGCAATAATGAAAGATTTTTAAGCTAATAATGATTAATACTAAAATTCTAGAAAGGTAGTTTTTGAGGTTAAACCAGGCAGGTTAATCATGTTTAACAGAGAAAACTTAGTGAGAAATGAAATACAGTCTGAAGAGTAAGTGGTTCTTGGGCTTATAGTACTAATTTATTAATTTTTTTGAACATTTGGGAAGTAGCTTTAAAAATTCTGTTTTGTCAGAAATTTGTATCTGAACTCCTGTCTTACCACAGAATTTGGGCCCTTCTGACATTGCAGCATGCCCTGTGGTACTTGGCTATTGGGATATATAATCCTCGATTACCCTATTTGCTCTCTTTTCTTCTCCCGGCAACCACGTGGAACCAGTTTGTGAGCAGAGTGGTGTAAGATGTAGTAAAATTGACATGAAACATGTATTTACTTGCTTCATGAAGTTTTTTTTTTTTTTAATAGTTAAAGGGGTGTCTATAGAAAAAGTTAAGAGCATAGAGCATTATCAGAAAAAAATTGGAGTTAACATTAACAGAAATATTCAATATTAGGAATGTTAGCTATTGAAGTATGGAAATGAGTTTCTATATATTATGGGAAAAAATTTAGAAACTTTACATGGCATAAACCCAAACGAAAGTAAAATTTGATTTAATATTCATTAATTTGCTCAATTATTAAATAAATGTTGCATGAATGCCTACCATGTAGAAGTCTTATGCTAGACCTTGTAGGTAGAATAATGAAGAGTAAAACATATCTCTTGCCAGGGGGACCTCAGTGTTACGGTCTAGTGAACAATAATAATAATAAAAAAACTAAGTACATGAAGAAAGGGATTTGTGTGATCAATGTGTTGGGAATTGAAGGCTGGTAGGCCATCTAACCACAATGGTTGGATTATTGATTTTTACCTTATCTTTTTCTAGAAAGAATGTTTTAGAAATGAGATAGACAAAATGAAACAAACATGAAATCTGGGGTGTTAAGAACAACAACAACAAAAAAAACCCTTATAAAGGTGGAAATATGTATGCACCTCTCCTTCTGAAAATAAACTACAACCCAACCAAGTTTGAAGTAGGGACAGTAAGGAAGAAAAAAGAGTAGAATGTTGATTTCTTTCAGACAGGAAAAAAGAACCAATTGTATATATTTCAAATATTGTTAAATTTACTCAGTAAGGCTTTGAAAAATTAAATATCATCTTCTCAGTGTGAGATGATATCTATAAATGTGCTTTAAACTCTTTAAAAGGCAGTATGTGGCATTCACTCTTTGCTATTTTTTAATCTCTTTATACATTTTTATTTTGCTGCTTATTGTCATGTCTCCATGACATTAAAAATGGATAATGAAACGAGATGAAAAGCTTAAATCACTGTTATTTTCTTACAGCTTCAGTAGAGGTTTGATGAAAAAAATTATATTTTGGCATCGTCTTGACTCTTGAACTTGCTCCCAGATCAGCTACAAATTTGTCCTATGGCCTGAGGCACTGAAAACACGACAGAGCTCTGCAATAATTTCCTGTCAGACCAGACAACCTAGTTATTCCCTTTTCCCAGGCGTCCTGGTGACCTATATTATTGTCAACAACAAGGCATGAATCTTCAGCTTCAAGTCTTGCAAAATCTATTGGATTAGAAGACCAGATATTCATTTCACCATTTATCTGAAAATGCACAGTGCATTTTAGAATGATGGGGTTTGTTTAGCTCATCTATCCATCCATCCTTACTTTTATTCTGTTGGGTTCTTAATTCAAAAGAAAGAGTGCCACCTACTGGATATGAGATACAAAGAACATATTAGCATTAAAATATACTCTCTCATTAAAGGTTTTCTCAAAAGAATTGCATAAGAAAATATTCCAAAGAATGTCTAATTTTTACAGATAACTATTGAACATATTTCCTTAAATGGTTTTATTATCAACAAATACTGAGTAAAAATTATTTAACAATGTCCATCTAATTATTTAGAAATAAAATTCCTTCTTCCTGTTGTCTTATTTTAACAAATTAAAAAATTAATTTACCTTTTTTCCGATAATACAGAATAATCAAGCATTCTCTTATGTTGTCTATATAAAAATTAGAATAATTATCTTGACAATCTAGTATTATTTTGTGATACAAAAACTCAGGTTATAGAAATACTAACAACTTTTATAACCTACATTCTAGTAATTAAAAACAGTCAAATTTGAAAAGGAGAAAGGAGCTCTCATGTTTCAAATAGAATCAATGATTGTTATCAACCCAAAGTTAGCACTTAAAGTCTAAATGGTTGGTTCTGTAACTTGCTATATTATATTTCTTATGTCTCTATTATTACTTATTCTGTAGAGTACTAGTTAGCCTTAAGAAATATTCATTAGCTCTTTTGCCTTCAGATGCCCTAATATTTATGTCTATGGGGGTCCACATCCAAAGAACCACATTTTATCTGTTTGACTAGCCACATTTCAAGTGCTCAATAGCCACATATGTTAATGGATACTGTATTGGACAGCTGGATTTATAGAACATTTCCATCATTGCAGAAAATTCAGTGGGACAGTGCTGATAGACATAAATACTGTAATGTTCACTCCATTTCCCTTGTATAACTCTTAAAAGTGTGCCATAATGTTATCTTTAAGAGTCAGTACTCTAGATTCCGTCTGGATTTTTATCTCAGTGTGGCCAATTACTGGATGATTTTCAGTACAATCAAGAAAATAACTGGGGAGGAAAGCATGAGAGTAGTGGTAGTATGGGGGGGGGGTAAATCAGCAATTAGTAAGCAAATACATATAGAACACCTACTAATCATTGGCGTGACTGGAGCAGAGTCCCTATTCTAAACAGTTTATGCTCTAGCCATGAAAAAGAGAGAATAAGCATGTAACCAAGTAAAAAAAGAACATTTTTAGGTGCTGTGCAATGACACAGATAAAATAAGATAATATTATAGAGACAAGAGGGCTGCTTTGTAGGTAGATTTATTAGAAAATGCTCTCTGAGTTATCAGTTGATTGATAAGAAAATGATAGAGGGCAAAAATCTTGGGGAAGAGTGTATGAAGCAAATAAAACAATAAGAATAAAAGCCCAATTGAGAAAAACCTTGACATGTTTAAGGTACAAAGGTCAATGTGGCTGGAGATTAGTGAAAGGGATAAGAATAGAGGGAGATAAAATCAGAGAAGTCAGCCTAGTAGTTTGTATTTTCTTTTGGTTGCAGTGAAAAGCTGTTGAAGAATTTTTAAAAAAATAGTACTATGATCTAAAATATACTTTTAACAGTCACGAATAAAATGATTCATGATTCATGCATCTATTCATCTATTAAGGAGACAAACTGAATAAAAGTGACCCTTCATCTGCGTTTTGAAAACATTGCTGCTGCTTCATCATCATCCATTATTTCGCACATTTCCAGGATATGAGAGAAGGAAGTTCTCCCATATCGTTTTCAATAATAAACTCTTTTTTTCCAGGCCACTTAGTGAACTTTCTGGGCAGGGATCTTGGTGTGCGGAGAGATTAGCCTGGAGGCTGGGGTGGTGAATTAAGGTACAACTAAAGTGGATGTTAGATTTACTGGGAAGAAGTCATGAATGTCAATTTGGATAAGTCGGAAAGAGAAGAAAAAAAATGCTGCATGTAAATTTTCTGCAAATAAATGAAATGCCCTCAATTGACTCCTGATTCTATTGCACAAGTAATGTAAAAACTAAGGGTTTGATATTCTGTTTTAATAATTTCAATTACGTATACCTGCAAATGACTATTGAAGCCCCATAATGCAGCTGTAATGGGGACAATGCAAGCTCAAATCACTGGAGGATAATATTTTAACCCTGTTTGCATTGTTTAATGAGACAATGAATTCAGTTGATTTCATTGTGACATGTCTTGTAAATCACTGAATTATTATCTTTAACAGGGTCAATGTACGGTTCCCATCTCCATTTTACAGCATCACTATACTCTAGATAACTCCCGGGGAATACGGGCTAATAATCTCCACATTATTGGCCCATAAGTAGAGTAACCCTGTTATATATGAAGCATTTAAAAGGAAGATGCATTTATGTGCAAGAGAAAAAAAGAAAAATAAATTCTTAGCTTTTAGGTACAAAACAGAATTACATTTTTTCTCTTTCCTACTTTGTTCAGTCAGAACATGAATATGACAGCAAATTAAAATTTGTGTTTATGGACACAAGTTATTCAATTTTGGTGATTTCCCTAACTTTTAGTGATCTTATGGGTTTTAGTTTTAGTGCAACAGTGAAAAAAAATTATAATTGCTGTTCTTCTCTGTGCTTTACTTAGAATCTCCCAGTGTGTTTTTCTTAGAGGATGGGACTGCCACCAGGTTACAGTTCCTATAATGTCGTTCTAGTGGCCCCAGAGAAATGAGATACCCTAGTGCCTTAGTGACTAGTGCCCACATGCTTGAGTGATTTAAATTATTTCTATCTAGCTCAGTATATTTTGAAAGGATTTGACATTGATAATAGCTGCACTGGTTATGGGTATGAGAAAATTCTCCATTTCACGGGCTAATTGATGTATCAAGAGAGTGCAGCTGTCATAATTAAGAAGAAAAGACATTTAAGCCACCAGACACAAGATACTGCTGTAATAAATCGAACCTACAAAATCTGAAGTGAGTAGCCCAGATACACACATGCAATCTGGTTTCATTAATATCTTTTCCTTGTCAGAGTGTGAATCTAACTTCTAGCTTTAGGCACCAGGCCCAGGAAGCATCATTACTTGGTTGCCAAATGACCTAGATTTAAGATTTCTATCCATCCATAGGTTTGTGAGCTTTATCAAAAAATTATGAACAGGTAAGGAAACACTTTTGCCTTTTCCTTTGACTAAATTAATTCCACCTAAATGACAAGGGTCTTGATTCTGAATCCCACTTGCCATTGAGCTGTTCATTTAATTAAATTCATATGAATGTTCTGCCTAGTCTCTAAAATAATTTTAATTTCTGTACCATTGCTGGTATCAGAGAAAAACAATTGAATGTAAAGTAAAACACAGATCTAGATTAGTAGTGTAGTTTTCCAATTTTCACTAGAGGAACCAATCTTGGTAACTTAGTGCTGTGAATTCTTACTTGTCTATGCTAATTGGATCTAGAAGGGAAAGAAAAGTTTCCTGCCCTCTTGTTCCTCCTGGATTTAAAAACACTGAACAGATGCAGTGATATAAACCTGCATTCAAGTCCCTTATACTTTCCTTTACAGACACAATTGTGAATTGTGTTCTTCCTGCATTTGTAATTAGAGGGTGAAACAGATGGCAAAGGCTCCGTGTAAAGAGATGTCCATTAAAATAACTTATGCTGCCAAGTGATTGTTCACTCCAAGAGAGGGATTCAATTCAATTTCCTCCATGCAAAATAAAGCAGCAGCACGTACAGGCTTTGAAGAAATGTCATTATGTAAGGCAACGAACACACTAGCTGGACAACACACTGAAAATACTGAAACTAAAAATGCATAAATGACTTCATCTTTTTTTATAAATGAGGTTTACTGAAGGTGGAAGTTGAGGGAAGTTGAGGTTTAGATGGAAGTCCTTCAAAGTACAATTTAATATATTAACAATACCTGCTGTAAATCTGCTGTGGGTATACAGAAATGTAGAGTAATATGTTTCTCTCCAAATTTTTAACTGGACTTCTGGAAGCAAATGTAGAATCACTAGTAAGGATGTGAGATATATCCCTCTACATGTTAAACATTTATTTAGGAAGGATAATGAAGATATTTTAACTATCATGTAAGGCAACACAACATAGTGGTTAAGAATGAGGATTCTGGAGTCATCCCGTCTGGGTTTGAATTGCACCAACCATTTACCTGCTAAGTTACCTTGAGGAAATTGTTTAACAATTCTGTGCTTCAGTTTTTTCCGATATTTAGTTGGAATGACTAAATATATCAATCTCAATGATTTATAATTATCAACAGATGTAATTGATATTTATTATTAAATAAACAACACCTTGACTAGAATTTTATTTTATATCATTCCAATATTAAGTATTAACTTAATAAGTTTTAAACAAAAAGAACTTTAACAAATCATTTCCAGAATGAATCAACTGCTACTTTTCTGCTCTAAATAGGTATGGGAATACCCTGGAAAATCAAGGCGGATCTACATATAACCGCACATTTGAAGTTTCAAGCTGGGAAAATTTTCTTGTCTGATGCCTGTGTTTTTGATAGCTTTCCTGTGTACCCAGAACTGAAGAATATAAAACTGTTATCGAGATGAAAATTACAGAGAAATAATCTTTCAGAATGAAAATGATGTAATATTATTTTGGTAACTTAGTATCTGAGAATCCTCAGTGTAAGTGACATAAACATGTATGTGTTCTTGTCACTTGAAAATTTTGAAAAGTATTTTAAGGTTTTACCGTACACCTTGTACTATTCTGGTCACTGCATTTTGAAAGTCACTCAAATTCTGCTTGCAGGGAGCTTACATTTTAACAGGAAGATCACCTCTGCCTTTTCTTCTCCAGTCCCCCTGAAAAAAAACAACGAAGGGAAAAGAAAGATCCACAGGTCTAAATCCATCTGCAAAGTTGGTAGAAGCTGCAAAACCTAGGAGTTTACTCAGTCTGTAGAATTGCAACTAGAATTTAAATATTGCCTCAAACTTTGCGTCTAACCTTGGCCAAGTTGCTTAACCTCACCTTCATTTTAAAAGTCAAATTGTGGCTCTGTGTCTTAGAGAGTTATGAGGAATAACTCAGTCAGTCTCAGGCAGTTCCTGGATCATATCTGGTATTCAATGAATAGATGCTACTTTTCTTCCCTTTCTTTTAGATACCAACCCAAAATTACTTCAATACACCCTATTTAAGATATTAATATGCTTTGAAGCCTAATGTTAATGCTATGCAATTCTTTCTACTAATATTTGATAATAGTCCAAATTTCAGAGATTGTATCTAGACCTGAGGGCATTAAATCATATCAAACATCATATTTAATGTCAAAATAGGAATAATAATAGTTAACATTTACATAGCACATGGGCCAGGCACTATTAAAAGCAGTGTTCGTATATTCACTCACTCAATCCTCACAACAACCCTATAAAATAAGCATTATTATTCTTGAGGCACAAGGAGCTTAAAACTTGCTCAAGGTCACACAGCTAGTAATTGGTGAAGTTGGGATTTAAAGTTATCGTTTGGCACTAGCATCAGCAATGTACTCAAGTACTGCATATACCACATCTCAAAGCTACAAGGACCTTATAAATTCAGGTACAAGAAAAGCATTCTATCCTACCGTATTTTACTTGAGGCCCTAGACCTGCAATAGGAACAATAAAAAAATGAAATATAAATATTGGAGAGAAAAATATGAAGGCATCTTTCTATGTGAACAATATTATACTTTACCTAGAAAAACCCAACACAATCAACAAAATATAACTGAAGAAATAGTAAAATAGGTCAGTAAAGTGATGTTATATAAAATTAAAGCATAAAATCATTATTTTTATAAATAGCAAACATTCAAATAAGAATATAAATCATAAAATTGTAAGAATAAACCTTGTGTACAGGCCTAATACTGGAAACATAAAACTTTAAAGCTAAAGGAACTAAAAGAAGATTTGCATAAATGAAGAACTATAACATGTTCATGAATGTAACATCTCAGTATTCTAAATTTTTAATTTTCAAAATGATCTTTAATGTTAATATAATAGCCATGGAATTTCCATCAATATTTTTCATGGAACCTGAAAGTCAACTCTAAAGTTCATATGAAGAAGAAAATAACAGAATAGTGGAGACAGTTTTCATGAAGAATAACAGATGTCATATTAGATATTAAAACATAATTGAAAAATATAATAGATAATAAGTTGAGATATTTAATGGAGCACAACTGATCCAGAAATTGACATATAGAAAGCTAATATACCAAAAAGTCTTTTTCAGATCAGTTAATAAAAGATAGACTATTTAATAAATGGAGTTGAGGTAATTTTCTATCCATTTGGAAAAAAATACTTGGAATCCTACCTTGAAGAGTCTCAAAAATGTGTTCCAGATTGACACAGTATCTATATGTAAAAATAAAAAGTATTTACTATTTGCAAAAAAGAAAAAAAAAGAAAAAGCATAAAAATAAGAAAAACAGGAAAATGTTTCTGTGACCTTAGAACAGGAAAGACATTCTTTAAAAAAACGGAAAATATATGAATAAAAATAGATAAATTTGATCATGGTAAAACAAACTATACCACAAAGTTAGAGAATAAGTGACAAGCTGGTAGAAAACATTACAGCATACAACACAAAATAAGTTCAACAAATACCTAAAAAATAAGGAAAGCATATGAACAGTCAAAAGTCATATGAGAAGAGTAAGTCAATACACACATGAAAAGATCACTTTTAATTACTTGCAATGGGGAAAATGAAAATTAAAAGAATGAGATACCATTTTCACTTATCAGACTGTTGTCAAATTTAGTCTTTAAGTACAAAGTGTTAACTATTGTGTGGGGAAACAAGTACTCTCTGTTACTGGTGGTTGACTACAGGTCTAGCATTTTTTTTTTTTTTTTTTTTTTTTGAGACAGTATCTCACTCTGTCAACCAGGCTGGAGGGCAGTGATGCAATCACAGCTCACAGCAGCCTCAAGTAATCATTCCACCTCAGTCTGTCAAGTAGCTGGGACTTGAGGCACGCACGGCCACACCCAGCTAATTTTGATATTTTTTGTAGAGACGCAGTTTTATCATATTGCTCATACTGGTCTCAGCCTCAAGTTCTGAACTCAAGCAATCCTCCAACCTTGGCCTCTCAAAATGCTAGGATTGTAGGCATGAGTCACCATGCCCAGCCAAGGTATAGCAATTTTGCAGAGCAATTGGATACTTTCTATGAAAAAATTTTAGACATCTATAATTTCCAATAATTATTTTAAAGTTTCTACTCTGGAGAAATTCCTACACATATACAATGTATCTCGTCCAAGAATGTTCTCTGTATTATTTGAAATACAAAAACAAAAGGGAAATGGAAACAACATAGATAAATATCAAAAGAAAACTGTTAAATAAATAAATTATGGTACCTACATACCATAGAATGCTTTGGGGCAGTTAAAAAAAAAAAGATGGACTTTATAGACTGCTATGGGAAGATTTACAAGACAATGCTTTTGGGTGAATCAGTGTGGTATAATTAATGTATATTATCTGTAAAATCTCTACATATGTATATACTACTTGTACAGTTTTATAAGACTGGAAACTTTTTACAAGTTTAAGTTGTTGACAACAGAGTGGCATCATTCTGGCTGCCAGTGATTAGATAGAGTCTCTGAAAGAAAAGACTCCTAAATTAGAACTTGATGTGGAACTAAGGGAGCAATCACGGGATAGAGAAATACAGGCCGAGTTCTTATTTCAAGATTGGTTAGCATCTTGACAGCGTACATTTCATCTAGAGTAACTAAAGTTAATATTAGAGTAACTAAAGTTAACAATATCGTCATAAAAATTGACGATATTGTATTTTGTTCACTTCATATTGAATTACCATTAATGTGCAGTCATTTTCAGCCCTTCGATATGTTTTGAATTCGTAATTTGGGAACAACCTAGAATGTAATGATTGTGCATGTTAAAATAGCAATAGATATGTTGTAGCTTCACCAAATAGATTCTTATTAGTAACACTCTTGTGATATTTTTTCTTGAGCTCTTCAGTTTGGTTCTAAATCTAGTTTAGTATATTTGTTATTGCCTCAGTTTGATATTGAAATAGCTGTAAAAATAAGAATGTCATGGGTCTTACCATAACAAATATTAAGGTAGTGTAGTGAAGCACTTAATCATCAATCCTGTTGCCTCTGTTATTATTTCAAAAATTTCCCAAAATATTGAGGTTTAATAATAGTTTTTAAAATTACGTGGACACAAAGTTTTTAAAAAGACATTTCTAATTCATTGTAAAATTCTGTAGTAAAAGTTATCTTGTCAATTTGGATTTTTTAAGGCTGTGGTGAAATTATTTTGTTAACATATAAAAGTATTTAAATGGGGAAATAAGTTTTGTTTTTCTTCATAGAGAATACTATCGGGAATTTTAGTCTGTACTAAAATATTATCAAAATGGAATGAAATAGACTTTATATCTCATTTTGAAAAAGAGGACAACCTTCCTCAACAGTGTTCTGGCTTCACCTCCACATTAAATTGCGTTCTAATGTCGGATTAGCTCTGAGAATCAACACTAAATGGTACAGCTGCTGAAAGTGCAGTACGGCTCTGAGGCTGCAGGATTTGACCAGCAGAGGGATATATAAGAAGCATGAGAAGCATTAGCAAATAAATAGAATCACCTCTGAGACTTTAAATTTTTTTCTTTTTAGAGAAAAAAAAAATTATCGAAACCTTTCTTAGAAGAGCATGCCGGTGAACTGATTAATAGCATGAACTTTCTAACCAGACACATGTCAGTTGAATTGACTCCATCATTACTAGCAGTGTGATCACAATCATTTTTCTTTTTTCTTTTTCTTTTCTTTTTTTTTTGAGATGTAGTTTCACTCTTGCTGCTTAGGCTGGAGTGTAATGGCACAATCCGAGCTCACTCCAACCTCTGCTGCTCGGGTTCAAGCGATTCTCCTGCCTCAGCCTCCTGAGTAGCTGGCATTACAGGCACTCACCACCATGGCCAGCTAATTTTGTATTTTTAGTAGAGATGGGGTTTCACCATTATGGTCGGGCTGGTCTCGAACTCCCGACCTCAGGCGTTTCGCCCACCTCAGCCTCCCAAAGTGCTGGGATTACAGCCGTGAGCCACTGCTCCTGGCCAATATTTTTCTTTAACTCTAAATTGGACCTACAAAATGATGATAAGAATATCCACCCTTGGTTACCACATGTCTCAGTCTGTTTGGGCTGCTGTAACAAAAACACTTACAATGGGCAGCTCAACCAAACATTTATTTCTCACAGTTCTGGAGGCTGGAGAGGTCTAAGATTAATGCCCTGGCAGATTCAGTGTCTAGTGGAGGCCACTTTCCAGTTCATAAATGACCGTCTTCTCTCTGTGTTCTCACATGACAGAAGAAGTGAGGGGGCTCTCTGGAATCTCTTTTATGAGGGTACTAATACCATTTTTGAGGGCTCTGCTCTTATGACCTAATTACCTCCCAAAAGTCCCACCTCCAAATAAGATTTCAACATATGAATTTTGGAGGGGCACATTCATTCATTAGTAGCATGATAATTAAATGAGATAATGTCTATAAAGTACTTAGGACCTGGTACATCACAGATGCACAAACTATTAAATTTCATCAATCTAAGATGCCATCAGTGTAAAATGGACCATTATTTTATGGACCATAAATAAAAAGACTATAAATTTCAAAAATGTTAACATGAAAAATTTGTAATAGAATAGATAAAATATAGTGATGACCTCATTTATCAGACTGTTTTTCCATTCAAACAAATGTAGCCATTTCAAGGAATACTTGACATTTAAATTGAGTATTTAACAAGAATTTGTTTTCTTAAACACTACTTTCATAGGGAAATATATAAAAATACAGACACATGTATCTTTCTCTCAAAAGAATTTATAATGTATTTGGAAAGGACAAATGTTAATTAGTCATAAGGAAGTTCAGGCTTCTTATGAAGAAATTCCTTCAATCCTGTATTAGTCTGTTTTCATATTGCTGATAAAGACATACCCAAGATTGGGTAATTATAAAGAAAAAGAGGTTTAATGGATTCACAGTTCCACATGGCTTAGGAGGCCTCACAATCATAGCAGGAGGCAAAAGGTGCATCTTACACACTGGCAGACAAGACAGAATGAGAACCAACTGGAAGGGGTTTCCCCTTATAAAACCATCAGCTCTCATGAGACTTATTCACTACCATGATAACACTATGAGAGAAACTGCCCCCATGATTCAATTATCTCCCATTGAGTCCCTCCCACAACATGTGGGAATTATGGGAGCTACAATTCAAGATAAGATTTGGGTGGGGATACAGCCAAACCATATCACTTCATCCCTGGTCCCTCCTAAATCTCATGTCTTCACATTTCAAAACCAATCATGCCTTCCCAACAGTCCCCCAAACTCTCAACTCATTTCAGCATTAACTCAATAGTCCACGTCCAAAGTCTCGACCGAGACAAGGCAAGTCCCTTCCATCCATGAGTCCATAAAATCAAAGGCAAGTTAGTTACTTCCTAGATGCCCTGGAGGTACAGGCATTCGATAAATACAGCCATTCCAGGCTGGGTGCTGCGGCTTACACCTGTAATGCCAGCACTTTGGGAGGCCCAGATGGGCATATCACCTGAGGTCAGGAGTTTGAGACTAGCCTGACCAACATGATGAAACCCTGTCTGTACTAAAAATACAAAAATTAGTAGGGTGTGGTGGCGGGTGCCTGTAATCCCAGCTACTTAGGGGGCTAAGGCACAAGAATTGCTTGGACCCAGGAGGTGGAGGTTGTAGTGAGCCGAGATAATGACACTGCACTCTAACCTGGGCAACATCACGAGACTCTGCTGGAAAAAAAAAAAAAAAAAAAAAAGAAAAATCCATTCTAAATGGGAGAAATTGACCACAACAAAGCGGCTAGAGACCCCAGGCAAGTACAAAATCCATCAGGGCAGTAAAGTTACAAAGTGATCTCCTTTGACTTCTTGTCTTGCATCCAGGTCACACTGCAAGAGGTAGGTTCTCATGGTCTTGGGCAGCTCTGCCCTTGTCTTTGCAGGGTACAGTCTCCTTCCCAGCTGCTTTCACAGGCTGCTGTTGAGTGTCTGTGGCTTTTTCAGATGTGCAGTGCAAGCTGTTGGTGAATCTACCATTCTGGGCTCTAGAGAATGGTGGCGCTCTTCTCACAACTCCACTAGACAGTGCCCCAGTGGGGACTCTGCATGGGGGCTCACACCCCACATTTCCCTTCCACACTGCCATAGCAGAGGTTCTCCATGAGTGCCCTGCCCCTGCAGCAAACTTCTGCCTAGACACACAGGCATTTCCACACATCCTTTGAAATCTAGGTGGAGGTTTCCAAACCTCAATTTTGACTTCTGTGCACCTGCAGGTTCAATACCATGCAGAAACTGCCAAGATTTGGGACTTGCACCCTCTGAAGCCACGGCTCAAACTGTACCGTGGGCCCTTTTAGCCATGGCTGGAGCAGCTGGGACATAGGACACCAAGTCCCTAGGCTGAACACTGCAGGTGGGCCTGGGGCCCCCACCCAGGAGACCATATTTTCCTCCTTAGCCTCCAGGCCTTTGATAGAGGGGCTGTCACAAAGGTCTCTGACATGCCCTGGAGACATTTTTCTAATTGTCTTGGGCGATTAACATTTGGTTCCTCGTTACTTATGCAAATTTCTGCAGCTCACTTGCATTTCTCCTCAGAAAATGGGTTTTTCTTTTCTATTGCATCATCAGGCTGCAAATTTTCCCAACATTCTGCTCTGTTTACTGCATGTCTCTAACAGCCCAAGTCACCTCTTGAATACTTTGCTGCTTAGAAATTTCTTCCACCAGATACCCTAAACAATCTCCTCAAGTTCAAAGTTTCATTAATCTCTAGGGAAGGGGTAAAATGCCACCAGTTCCTTTGCTAAAACATAGCAAGAGTCACCTTTACCCCAGTTCCCAACAAGTTCCTCCTCTCCATCTGAGACCATTTCGACCTGGATTTCATTGTCCATATCATTAATACCTTTCTGGTCAAAGTCATTCAACAAGTCTCTAGGAAGTTCCAAACATGCCCATATTTTCCTGTCTTCTTCTGATACCTCCAAACTGTTCCAATCTCTGCCCGTGACCCAGTTCTGAAGCTGCTTCCACATTTTTGAGTAGCTTTACAGCAGCGCCCCACTCTACTGGTACCGGTTTACTGTATTCATTCGTTTTCACACTGCTGATAGAGACATATATGAGACTGGGTAATTTATAAATCAAAAGAGGTTTAATGGATTCACAGTTCCACGTGACTGGGGAGGACTCACAACATGGTGAGAGGTGAAAAGCACATTTTACATGGTGCCTGACAAGAGAGAATGAGAACCAAGTGAAACGGGTTTCTCCTTATAAAACCATCAGATCTCATGAGATTTACCAAGAGAACAGTATGGGGGAAACTGCCCCCAAGAGTCAATTATCTCCCACTGGGTCCCTCCAACAACACCCAGGAGTTATGGGAGCTGCAATTCAAGATAAGATTTGGGTGGGGACACAGCCAAACCATATCAAATTTCTTTGACCAAGAGGCATCTAACCGATATACTTGAACACCTCCTGATGGTAACCTTAGTTCAATGAGCCTGCCCTGTCCTTCCATTTCTGGACAGGCCCAGTCTTTAGAATGTTACTATTTCTATGTTATATTAAACCTGTGTCTCAAAAAGCCACTGTGTGACCCTAGTTCTTTCCTTAAATCACACATAATATTAACTAACTGTCTTACACAAGGGACTGACAACTATTAGATGGCAGCTATTTTGTCTAATTTCTCCTCAAAAAGTTGTTTCTTCTTTCTATAGTAGTAATAGTTAATATTTCAGAGAACTAAATACATTCCTGACAATATTCTAAATGTTATGCATGTTTTAGTTCATACAATTCTCCAGTGATCCTTCATGTTTAGCACATACTATTGATGTCGTAATTTAACAGTGAAGCAAATGGGTATGGAGAAGTGGAATAACCCGTCCTAGCTTCCCTGGGTGGTAAGGAGGTAGAGTCAGGATCCAGCCCCAGGCCTCTCTAACTGTTGAGAAAACAGTGATTACTAGTAGGTTGCATTGCTACTTAAAATAGTCTCAGCTGTCTCGTAGGATTTTCGTAATTTGTATTACATTTCTTGAAATATGCTGTAGTTAATAAAAAAAGTCCCTCTTAAAATGTAGTATCTCAGTAAAGAAGCAGTTCTTCAGAAGTGGCCTGATGCCACAGAGTAAAGTGAACCTATCATCTGCCTTGTCAGTTATGTAGTAGTGCTCTGTAACCTAAGTTTGTACTGCACTTGTTTCTTAAGTAGATACATTGTGCAGGAGGCTCGTTCGGAAAGGATGTTCAAGTGAGAACCTTAGGATTTTATTCTAGAAGCTTCTGTCAACATTTGTAGCTTCTATTTTTTAACTTATATAATTGATTATGTTTTCCATTTATTTTTGAAACAATATAGAAATTTACATTCATACCTATTAAAACTTGCGGTGCTGTGGAGAGCTATTGAGATATATAATTTGAGGTTTATTCCTCAATGTGTTGGCTATTTTTCCTGGGAATAGTTAATGTACAAATTTTAGTATTTCATTTACATTTATAATTATACATATTCATTATAAGAAGTTAGGGTATCTTTAAAAATAATTCTGCCTCTGAATTCCCAATACTCTGTGTGTATGGGTATAAACCCACCACACTATTTCTGCATGTTTCCCCTTTTCTATATCAAAGCATCATGTGGCCATTTGTTAGAGGAAATCATTTCTGGTATCTGACATATTGCTAACTAGTGTTTACTTTCTAGTTACCAAATATTGCATCTCTTTTGTGTTTTCATAAGTATTTCATAGAAGAAATGAGTTATCAAGTATCGTGTAATATTGTGTTGTCATCTAACCCACAGAGTGGTAGAAAACATTCACAAACTATGCATCTGACAAAGGACTAATATCCAGAATCCACGAGGAACTCAAACAGAACAGCAAGAAAAAAATAAATAATGCCATCGAAACTAGGCAAAGGACATAAATAGACAATTATCAAAAGAGGATATACAAACAGCCAACAAAAAAAATAAAAAAGTGCTCAACAAAGTGCTCAACATCACTAATTATCAGGGAAAGGCAAATGAAAACCGCAGTAAGATACTACCTTACTCCTCCAAGAATGGCCGTAAAAAAAAGTTGTTGTGGATCTGGTGAAAAGGGAACACTTTCACACTGCTGGTAGCAATGTAAACTAATACAACCACTATGAAAAACAGTGTACAGATTCCTTAAAGACTAAAAGCAGAATTACTATTTGATCCAGCAATCCCACTGCTGGGTAGCTTCCCAAAGGAAAAGAAGGTATTATAGGAAAAAGACACATGCACATGCATGTTTATAGCAGCACAATTCACAATTGGAAAGATATGGAACGAACTTAAGTGAGTGCCCATCAACCAATGACTGGATAAAGAAAATGTGGTATATATACACCATGGAATATTACTCAGCCATAAAAAGGAATGAAATAATGTCTTCTGAAGCAAGTTGGATGGAGGCCATTATTCTAAGTGAAGTAACTCAGAAATGGAAAATCAATATTGTATGTTCTCACTTATACGTGGGAGCTAAGCTATGAGGATACAAAGGCATAAGAATGATATAGTGGACTTTGGGGACTCAGTTGGGGAAGGAGAGGAAGGTGAGGGATAAAAGACTATGTATTGGGTTCAGTGTACACTACTTAAGTGATGGGTGCACCAAAATCCCAGAAATCACCACTAAAGGACTTATCCATGTAACCAAAAACCACTTGTATCCCAGAAACTATTGAAACGGAACACAAAATTAAATTTTAAAAAAAGTCTTCTTCATCAGAAACCCCTGCCATTAATAAAAAGGAAATGAAATAGTTGCTAATTTAAGTATAAAGTAGCATAGAGCTGAGTTCTTAAATCTATGGTGTGTATCACCATCCTAGTGCCTTTTCATGGCTGAGTGGTCATTGTTTAGTACAGTAGTTATATCGGCTACTAAGCCATCTTTGGAAACCTGGTGGTAGCAGTTACTGCAGAGATCTAGATCTAACCCACAGACTTCGAGTTGTTCACCAAATGCTAGGCCCTTTGGTCAGGTCTGGAGACCAAGAAAATGAGTCATAGTGATGCCTGGGATGATTGAACTAGGAGAGAAAGACTCACAGTAAGTAATCTATACACAAAACTGCCACTGACAGAAGAAAGCAAGTCACTGTCATCTACTGATTAATAACTGTCAGAATTATTGGACACTGGAAATGAACACAGTGTCTTTTTTTTCTTATGGTCATTCAACAAAAGGAGTTAAATAACAATCGAAAATTCTTCTGGTACATATAAAATCAAAGCAGAGAATATTTAAGGATCTTGGAAAAAACAGAAGTAAAGCATTAACATGGCGATGGTAAGTTAAGTGTACAATCCCTCATTTGTGATTAAAAAAATACTAAACAACTCTGAAAATTGAAAAAAAAATTAATACTTCATTTGGAAGCAAACTCTGCTCTGACCTGGAAAACTTAGTATTTTACTGCAGAAATACGAATATGTTTGATTACATAGCACTCACAGAGATCCTGCTGGGGTTGGCACATACTATATTGTATTTAGACTATTTTGGCTATCTAAAATCTGAACATACATGATGCTAAATTTAATACTAAAAGATTTTGAAAAAAAGATTATAAACCTCTAAAGTCCTTCAGCTAAGAGTCCTTTTAAGCTAAGAGAACTTGCAGGACTTTTTTCTACTGTACAGATTACTTTGCCAATGGAAATAGAAAACTCCAAGTTAGTTTGCCAGGGATTTTTCCACTCTGAGTAGTGAATATGTAATATCCAATGGGACATCTGTTCTCTTTGAATGTTGGTTCTTTGGTTTTCAGGCTGTTTAGATATATTATATTCAGTGCCTGTGCTAGATAGGTCCATTAATGGGCCCATCTTCCACCCTTGTAATCCCTTGCCTAGAAACCACAAGGTGTATATGTGACCCTTGTCCACAGCTAATTGAGCCAGGAGCTGTCAACTGGTCTGAGATGAAAGAGGCAGTGATTTGGCCTGACTCAAAAAAAAAAAAAAAAATTGAGCTGGGTCTCTCTCTCTCCTTTTCTCTTTGGAATTTACATGATCAAAATGATGCCACAAGATATATTAAAGGCCGTGGAGATTGAATCCAGAGGGAGCCACAGTTATGAGGAGGGAGACACTGTGAGGAGCATTAGAGAGGAGAGCAAGTAACAAGTATGTAGAGAGATATAGTCACTCAATGAGAGAAAGAAATCATGAACCCCAAGAGAAAAATAGATCAAATTACTGGTAGGGCTTTCCTGACTTTGGTACTTTTTCCAGTACCAGTTCTAGTTCCACGTATCTGCATAATATGCTTCTTTTGATTGCAGTAGCTTGAATGAGCCTCCATTCTTTGCAACTGAAAGAGACCTAACTAAAATTGTGGCACATCTTTAAGATACTAACACTGCCTGATTTTGCTTAACTTAGGAGTTAATATTGCATTAGGGGAAAAAATTGGAGCCTATTAATTAGAGTTTTATTTTCAACTGGGGGTAAACCCACAACCTATGGTAAATATTGATTCAATTGTTTTACTCTAAGAAGGCAGTTTCATTTTCCCATCTAATTTCCAAGTGTTTGAAATTATTATTTGAAGTTATGTGTAGCCATATGTCTGAGATTTAGTTCATGGAACATGTACGGAAGTGATAAACGCTGATTAAAGTCAGAAAACACCTTTCTCTTTCCCTTTCTGCTGGTTAGATGTTAATGCCAGGGTGACCTCAGAAACCAGAAGATGATGATGTCACTGTCTCCATCAGCCTGGATGTCTGAATAAATGAGTGGAGCAGGGACTTCCTCCACCCCCACGCATACAGCTTTCATATTCGACTCTTACATAAGTGTGAAATCAATGTCTGCTGTGTTTCTTTATTTTATCCATTAGAACATTAACATTAACATCCATACTTGGATGTTAATAAGAAATTTTCTTTAACGTCTAAGTACAGAAAATACTATCTAATTTTACTATTCTCTAGTTTGCATTTCCTTTTGAAAATATACTTAGGAGATATATCTTGAAAAATTGGATAAATAGCTTGCTTAAATATATGCACCCTGCACTCCTTATTTTGCTAATTTATTTGTACACCTTTCACAAATAAGGTATTTTACTGTTTCCTGTAGAAGTGATTGCAGTTTCTTGAGAAACTTTGTTTATTCACATTTATGTGTGAGTCATTCTAATATTTAGTCGCTAAGGATATTTAAGAGGAAAGGGATGATTCTTTTCTATACATAATACATATATGATACCAAAGGTGTGTGAAAGCCTCTGACAATTCTCAGAGCTTGATAATAACTTTTAAATATCTTACACCATTTTAAAGTTCAGGCTTACGTCATTTTTAGTGATTACAACTAAGGTAGAATAGCCTTATATTTATAGTAAAACTGCTTCTTAAACATACATTTTCAGCCAAGTATGGGGGAGTTACGCCTCTAATACCAGCGCTTTGAGAGGCTGAAAGTGGGGGGATCACTTGAGCTCAGGATTTCAAGGCCAGCCTGGGGAACATAGCAAGACTCTGTCTCTACAAAAATTACAAAAATTAGCTAGGTATGGTGGCTTGCACCTGTGGTTCCTGCTCCTGAGGCGGCTGAGGTGGGAGGATCACTTAAGTCCAGGAGTCCCAGGCTACAGTGAATTAGAAAAGTGCCACAACATTCCAACCTGGGTGACAGAGTGAGACTCTATGACAAAGAAAAAGAAAAAAAAAAGTACACTTTTATTCTTTCAATGAAAAATTCGTCCATTTCCTGATAACTGAAAATTGATTTTGCAAACATATAAGTTTAGATTGTGCTTTACTAGGAAAAGGAGCAAAATTTCAAGAAGTAGTCACCACAAGGACCTGCTGGAGTTTTTCTCCTAAGGGTCTGAGATTCTCTGCTACTTTGTTTCTTGCTTCCCTTCCTGATAAAACATCGTGTTTGGTTGTTATGCTTTACTTCAGCAGCACGATAGTGTCATACCTTCACAGAAGGGAAAATTCGTAGTTTACAATGCATTTTCACTATGAAAGGTGGCTCATGGTAACAAAACCAATCCTTCTAAACCTTTGGGTCAATTTCCCCACCAAAAATGTTATTTTAGTTTTGCATAAAGTGAAACCCACATACTACCATGGCTTCTTGTATTTCTCTGACTGCTTTACATTTCACCCCCGGAAGGGCTTTCCGTGAATCTGAAATACATAGATTTCTCTATGGAATTCCTTTTGAGATCATAAAAAATGTTAAGTGAATTTATTTGTTGAGGATTCCCATCATTTACTTTTCTCTGTTCAGAAAGGTGCCCATTTGTTCCAACTTATCGTCATTTCTCAGGTGTAAACAGATATTTATCCAAGAACAAACACTTTTCCCAAATCAATCTTAGGACCTTAAGAGTCACTTTTTTCAGTATCCATCCAATGATTGAATTCAGCTGTAATATAAGGATGCTTTAAGGCCTTTCTGACGCAAATCATTTTACCTTCAGACAGTATTATCTGTTATGTGAAACGTGGACATTACCAGAGTTGGCCACAGATTTTCTTTAAACACTTAAATTTTCTCATGTCTTAGGGGGAAAAAGAAACTGTAGAAATTAAATTTGCATACCCATTTGTGTGAGTCTAAAATAATATTATATATTGTCGTGTAAGTTGTGAGAAAGTCTCCTTTTTTGTAGTTATGCAATATATTCCTACTCAAGAAATTTCATATGTCCTACTTACTCTTTAGAATTGTCTACCTCTCCTCCCTATATAATGTGGCAAACCAGCAAGACAGGGTATAAAGATCAAAGAGTCTAGAATGAAAAGTAATTTTCTATCCCATTTCTGCTGCTTGCCAACTCTGGAAACTCAGCCTCTCTGAGCCTCAGTTTATCCTCATGTAAATGGTAAGAATAATAACATTAATATAGATCTTCTCTATGTCTCAGGTTAACGGTGTATATCCAGTTGAATTTTGTGTATAAAAATACTTTGTAAAATGTGAAACCACATATTTTCTTTAATTATGTTTAATAAAGAAACAAATGTATTTCTAAAGTACATACCATGGAATTGATTCACATGAGGCAAAGAAGCATGCTTATTTGGCCTGTATTTTTCACATTGCATATGACAATGTTATAACTCATTTAAAAATTTATATTGTACTTTTCAAAATCTTGTGTAATGTAACATAGCCATGCAATAATTCATAATATACGGGAGACTTAAAATGACCTTCTCATCTTACATTATTGTCCCAGAAGCTCATTTTGGAATGTGTGGAGACTAGATGAAAACCAATTATTGGGCCAGTTAATTGATTTTATATCTGGGGGGGGTGGTGCAGGAGATTGGGGTTAGTCATTTCAGGAAAGTGGTAAATGTCACAATTTCTTGGATAAGCAAAGGGAAACACATGTGAACAGTTATTTAAAGAGCTTAGTCTCAGCCTGAATTCTGAATTTCCTGGAACTGTAGCTTGAGACAGAACTCATATGCTAAAACTATATTGGGGCTTATTATCTTAGGGAGGCAAAAGCCAAAAAAAAAAAAAAAAAAGGAGGGGGAATTGAGAATTGAGACAAGAAACAAGGGTAAACTGAGACATGGTGTTGCATTGCCAAGCTGGCCTCAGCTTCTCAAGAAAACACAATTGGTTCCTGGTGAGAGGTAACAATGTGCTAGCAGCCCTTGCTGGCTCTTGCTAACTCTTGGCACCCCCTCAGCCTCGGTGTCCACTCTGGCTGGGCTGGAGGAGCCCTTCAGCCTGCCGCTGCACTGTGGGAGCCCCTCTCTGGGCTGGCCAAGACCGGAGTTGGTTCCCTCTGCTTGCCAGGAGGTGTGGAGGGAGAAGCTCAGATGA
Organism: Macaca thibetana thibetana; assembly: GCF_024542745.1. NCBI lineage: Eukaryota > Metazoa > Chordata > Mammalia > Primates > Cercopithecidae > Macaca > Macaca thibetana. The sequence goes on from NC_065588.1 coordinate 55,562,330, forward strand.
TAACCGGGCTGTGTGTGGCGCTCCCAGGCCAGTGTAAGTTCCAGGTGGGCACGGGCTCAGCAAGCCCCACACTCAGAGCAGCGGGCTGGCGCCACTGGCCTGGGGCAGTGAGGGGCTTACCACCCTGGCCAGCAGCTGCAGAGGGTCCCCCAGCAGTGCTGGCCTGCCTGCACCATGCTGAAACTCTTGGGGCCTCAGCTGCCTCCCCGCAGGGCAGGGCTCGGGACCTGCAGCCCGCCATGCCCCAACCTCCTCCCCAAATGCACCAGTCAGCACTTTGTGTCTAGCTCAAGGTTTGTAAACACACCAATCTGCACCCTGTGTCTAGCTCAAGGTTTGTAAATGCATCAATCGGTGCTCTGTGTCTAGCTAATCTATGGGGACTTGGAGAACGTTTGTGTCTAGCTAAAGGATTGTAAATGCACCAATCAGCACTCTGTGTCTAGCTAAATGTTTGTAAATGCACCAATCAGCACCCTGTCAAAACGGACCAATCAGCTCTCTATAAAACAGATCAATCAGCTCTCTATAAAATGGACCAATCAGTAGGATGTGGGTGGGGTCAGATAAGGGAATAAAAACCGGCTGCCTGAGCCAGCAGTGGTAACCCACTGGGGTCCCATTTGCCACTGTGGAAGCTTTGTTCTTTTGCTCTTCACAATAAATGTTGCTGCTGCTCACTCTTTGGGTCTGTGCTGCCTTTATGAGGTGTAACGCTCACCGCAAAGGTCTGGAGCTTCACTCCTGAGGCCAGCGAGACAAGGAACAACTCCAGACGGGAGGGACAAACAACTCCAGACGGGAGGGATGAGCTACTCCAGACGCACCACCTTTAAGAGCTGTAACACTCACTGCGAAGGTCTGCAGCTTCAGTCCTGAAGCCAGTGGGACCACAAACCCACCAGAAGGAAAAAACTCCAGACACATCTGAACATCTGAGGGAACAAACTCCAGACACACCATCTTTAAAAACTGTAACACTCACCGCGAAGGCCCGCGGCTTCATTCTTGAAGTCAGTGAGACCAAGAACCCACCAATTCTGGACACACTGGGTCATAAGTGAAGCCTCAAGAGAGGAAGAAGGGAAATATACTTGCTTGCTCTTGTTCCTTCTTGTCTCTTATTGGTCAAAGTCTGATGCACAACATGTTAACTCATCTGCACATCTGGGTAATTTGACAAGGATTCTCTGGGCAGCTCTTGAGGAAACCACAGTCTGTGGTCGAGAAGATCAGATCTCACCCCTGAGAAGGCTGAGGCTGAAGTGTTGTTAGGAGATGAAGTGGTTGCAGGGGTTGCAGGGGTTGCCAGGGCTTTATGACCATGAGCAGAGCTTAGGTAGTCACTGGGATTCTCCAGACAACCAGGAAGAAAGCACATGGAAGGTGGGGGTATCAGTTGGATTGGTATAAATCTGCCCCAGCCCACCCCTCTGACAAGAGTTACACAATTTGTCTTATTAGATAGGAAAATGCAATAAACTTTCTCAAACCCATATGCCTAACTCAGTTCATCTACTTAGAGAAATTGTAACCTCGGAAGGAAGTAGCTTTTGATTCCCTACCAACTACATACTATACTTATATAAAATCATTTATACAAACGACTCTGCATGTTGTAAATGACCAAGATCATTATCATCTAATTGCAATCATTATCATTATCTAATGGTATTTCTGAAAGGGACCACCTGCCCATTTCTAAGCAGATGCACAAGTGATGGATTGATAACTAAATAATTACATTAGGGTACATTTAAATAGATTAAAAATTTAATTTGGAATTAGACCAAGGTAAGCCTGCACTACTTTCCTTAATAGAAACATATTTAGAAAAAGACACAATTTTAGGGCTGCTGGGATTTTTAGATAGTTTTTCCAAAATTTGTTTGTTAAAACTTTTATGTAGCTGAGATGACATAAGAAAATGTACTGCAATAAAAAACTATCTTAATTTCGACTGGAAAAAGTGGCACACATAAAGACTGATAAAGTAAATCAAGAAATAGAGCATATTAGCAAATACATTAAAAGTGAAGTTTTACCGTAGGAAAATATTTGCTGTTAACACATAGCTGCCCTCTGAGGGAGATAAAGATACACTGTATTGAAAGACAAAGAAGGATAAGGACTAGCTAGCTGGATCATTATTGGAAAGCCAACAAACCAAACATTCAGGGGCTAGCCTAATGACATAGCTGCTGACTTGAGAAAAATTAATCCTTCTTTAAAATATTTGATTAAATTGCACAAATGAGAGTCCAACTTAATCAAGCCAAATAAATTTTTTCTTGAGCAGCATAAATTATGCTTTTCCTGCCTGGGCGCACATGCTCACAGGCTGTCGACTGGCCGTTTTAGAGTGCAGTACTGCATTTAACTGCTGTGTCATGCCTAATGGAAAATGTACTCAGCAAGATGGTTATTCCATTGAATTTTGGAAGCAGTTAGGAACACTAATAGCCTCTTATTTTTCAAACATGCTTAATGATATAATGAATATAAAATAATTCCCTCTACAAATCAACATGACCTTTTTTATAACAAAAGAGGAACAAAAGGATCCATTACTTTACAGAAATTCTCATCTACAGCAGATGTTCCATTGAATTCTATCCTCAGGATTCTATAAAAAGTACAGACTGTGAGGTGAAAAAAGGGTTTTTTCTCTCACACAAGTTTTAATGTTAAATGAGAGTATGAAAACTAGATGATCCAAAGAATTGACAGATACTCCATAATAAAAAAATCCTTTAAACTTTATAGATATAGAAAACATAATAGTAAGTCAATTTTAACATGTACTTTGAAACCAGTTTTAATAGTAATTTTTAAATAAAAGCCAGTGTTAATATAATTTTCTAATTTATTTATACTCCATGATGAGAGAGCCCCCTATTGTTACAATCTGCTGAATTGTCAAGAAACAAAGTAAGAAAAACTAAATTTAAAGAAATTTCTTATCAACAATCTTAAACATTTGAGCAAAACTAATATATGGAGACAATTGAATAGAATTTTCCCGTATCAAAATATAGATCATATTTAACAAGTATTTGTAGGTGAGAAAATCTTTAGATATCTTGTGTAACAAATTATCACCATTTGCAAGGAAAATAGGACACTGTGGCATAAAACAAGGGACCAACACCATGAAAACAGATTTATGCTATAAGTGAGGTATTTGCGATGTGAAGTTATCAGATTAATTGGTCCAAATAAAAGTCACAGTAATGGTTTTTGGAATTTAGATGATCCTTTAGGCGATTGCTTAGGCATTGCTACCTTTCCTACCCATCTTCTGACTTCTGTCACTTCAATACCTTGAACTATACCAGGCTTTAAATTATCTTTGAAGTTACATGATTTAATCTTTTCTGTGAGCTGCAAATCTGCCATATTTGCTCTGACCTGTCCAAAGAGTAATCTTTCTCCTAAAAAGCAAACATAAATTATGATTTTAGGTGAAAGAAGGGGGAAGAGAAGGAATAAAAGGCAGATGAATAAAACTGATTGAGATAATACACGTGAAGAAATTAGCACTTTGCAGAAGAACACATTGGAACGCTCAAAGATGTGAGTTGTTATTATTCATGATTAGAAGAAATGAATTCATACTTCCCAACTTCATTAACTTGTGTTCTAAGAGGCCATTGAAAAAGCATTGAAATAATATTAAATTAAATCTTGTGAATATTTATTAAAGGAATGTGTACATTTGAATATACATGTTTGAGTTAAAGTGCGTTCAGTAAATCACTTTTATTTTTACACCATCAACCAAGAGCTCTCCGTGAAAGCTTTTACTCCAGGTACTTCATCTCCTCTTCTTGAGGTATTATATCTTCTGCATCATCTTATGCAACCATTCACAGGAAGAACATTGCTACAATGTTTGCATTATCTTTTTGGTCCCACAAGCCAAAAAAAAAAAAACCACAAAACTTTACAACCTATGGGTTTGTAAATTCAAGTGGCTTCTGTTAATTCTAATAAATGTATATGTACCATAATCAGAAGATACATGTGTGAAAGAGAAGAAAGTCTACCTTAAGATACCAGAGAGCAACAATAACAGCAAAATCAATATAAGCCAGTGAGTATAAGTATATATATATGTGTGTATATATATATACAGGGGAAATGGGGAGGGAGTATTGTATAGGAGTGTAACCACACTCATCATAACACATAAAATAAAAGAGAGGCAGCTATTGCATTATCAAACAGAGCAAATGTGCAAGTACCATAGTCATTTGGTTGCACACAACTGATTTGACAACATACATCTAGATTAAATTTTATGTAAATATAATTTTTCTACTAGTGTTTGAGTTCTACTCAGGATATTGTAACGTAATTTCACACTTCATTTAAAAAAAGCCTTTAAAATATAAAGCGTACATTCATTCTAGATGCCTGTTAAATGTAAGATGCAGAGACATAAATAGGAGATAGGTAGAGATTTTAGAGAGAATTTCTGAGACACTTTTTTTTTTTCTTTTTTTTCTCACATTTTAAGCTACTCACTGCGTGACAATGTCATGTTGAGATTGTCAGTGTTTTGGAAAGGTCATTTTCCAGGTGCTACTGTTCCAGTCCCCTAACTGGTCATAACTGATGTGGTAGACAGACAGATTTTACCATTTGCTTAAGTGTGTGTTAAATCTTCCATATAATAGGCTGATAGCACCCCTGTTCAAGAGCTTAAGTGTTCGTACTTTTTATTGTTTCTTATCTTTGTGGATATTTTCTGTTTCCTCAGAGACTTTTTTTTCCAAAGTGACTTTTTTTTTTTTTCTTTTTCTTTGGCTTTCTTGATCTTCTTGATAGCATAAAGCTCTTAGTTTGCAATTTATTTCAAGGCTGCTGTTGCTACCCTCAGTTACGCCATTTTGTCTGTCTGTGTATGTGTGTATGTTTGCTAGAGTGGAGGAGAGCGTAGAGAAGAAGTAGAAATGTGTAACTTATTCTGAAATGAGTTATAGCTTACAAGTATTTTCAAATCTTTGAGAAAATAAATAACTTACAGACTTAATGACCTATTTCATCTATACCTTATCCTCATCTGAACATATGAGACGGATTTGAAAAGATAAAATACTTCCCCTGACTCTAGAGGAGAAAAAAACTATATGGCATACAACAAACACCTATCTGATATCCAACAAACAACCTGTCTGATATTGTGTTGATGACATTTGTCCACCTAAATAAAGCTTATTTTTCTCAGGCCATGAATATATTTCCCAAATCCTGGAAAAAAGAACAGCAAAAAATAATTCTCTATTCTCCCATCTTCAAAGGCACATATCTTAAAGTGTAAGTTTTCCTTTAGTGAAATGACATAGTAAATGATATTTCTTGAAAATTTTTAGCTGAACAATGTTTGACAATGAAACTATAAGAAAGGTTAAATGTTTTTGTTTAAGTGATTGATTTAAGAATTTCAGAACACAGTAGGTTGTTTTTGTCATTGAAAAATTTTTCCCAACAAGGCAAGTAGGCAAGACTTTAGTCAACTCTTTTTCATATCCACAAACTTCTGTTAAAAAAAGAGTTGGGATGCTTTTGTTTATATTGCTCTATTTGAATTCATTTACAACCAGTATTGTCCAAATGTAAGAACAGTCTGTTGGCCTACAAGACATCAGACGAAGCCTGTAATATTCAATTCAAAAAGTTTTTATATTTTTTGAAGCAAAAAGTTGCATGTCATGAGATATAAGAAGACTGTATTTCCAGGACAAGTAGCATTCAATCCCATGTCTAGAATTCAGCAAGAATTACATGCATGTTTATTGCAGCACTATTTACAACAGCAAAGACTTGGAAGCAACCCAAATGCCCATCAATGATAGACTGGATAAAGAAACTGTGGCTCACATACGCCATGGAATACTATGCAGCCATAAAAAGGATGAGTATATGTCCTTTGCAGGGACATGGATGAAGCTGGAAACCATTATCCTCAGCAAACTAACACAGGAACAGAAAACCAAACACCACACGTTCTCATTCATTCATAAGTGGGAGTTGAACAATAAGAACACATGGATACAGGGAGGGGAACGTCACATACTGGGACCTGTCGGGGGATGCAGGACAAGGGGAAGGAGAGCATTAGGACAAATACCTAGGGCATGCAGGGCATGAAACCTGGATGATGGATTGATAGGTGCAGCAAACCACCGTGGCCACATGTATACCTATGTAACAAACCTGCACATTCTACACATGTATCCCAGAACTTAAAGTCAAATTTTAAAAAAAGTAAATGCCTCTAACAACAACAACAACAACAAAAAAAAGAATTATGAGTGAGTTATACACCTTGGTAATGTGTTTTCTGCCTCCAATTCTAGTTTCTTATTATAATGTGCATCCATAGTTCTTATAAGCTTTTTAAAAGAAAGTCCCTATTTTAAAAGGGTAACCTAAAATAGCTCATAACTGAGAAAATGCTTGCTATTGCTTTAAACAATTAAAGAGATATGACTCAGCTTATTCTCATTTAGCTAGTATTTTATCCAATAGCTTAAAAATAAAAAATAATTTTTTTTTTTTGAGACGGAGTCTCGCTCTGTTGCCCAAGCTGGAGTGCAGTGGCCGGATCTCAGCTCACTGCAAGCTCCGCCTCCCGGATTCACGCCATTCTCCTGCCTCAGCCTCCCGAGTAGCTGGGACTACAGGCGCCCACCACCTCGCCCGGCTAGTTTTTTGTATTTTTTAGTAGAGACGGGGTTTCACCATGTTAGCCAGGATGGTCTCCATCTCCTGACCTTGTGATCCACCCGTCTCGGCCTCCCAAAGTGCTGGGATTACAGGCTTGAGCCATCGCACCCGGCCATAAAAAATAATTTTTAATAAGATACAGAAAAAGGAGATTTTTTGCCTGAGCATAATTGGGAACAGAAGAATGGGAAAGTAGAAATAAACAATGCTGAACAGAAAGCTAAAGTAGAGAATAGAAGAGGAAAACAAATAGAAAGCTATAGTTCAGTTCGTTATTTCATATCACTGTAGAAGAGGTGCATGGCTGCTAAATACCTAAAAATACATGCAATAAAAATGTGTGTTTTTCCATCTGTCCTTGCTCTTTCCTCTCTCTTCATTCATTAAAAATGGAAGACAAACTGGGTAGAAATGCTGCATTACTATGGGGGTCACCAAAGTCCTGATCATCAAACCTAGCACAGATTGGGGTTATGGGAAGGTTAAATAGTAAAATGGGAGAAAATTAACTTGTCAGGAAAAGGCTGTGAAGCTGGCTGGTGAAGGTTGTTAGGTCCCTGGGAATGGTTACAGCACACTGACTCAGGTGCACCAAGCAGGGAGAAGGTCACACCCCTTGAGGCTGGATGACAATCGGCCGATTTAGACACTAGCCCAGGGTCATCCTAGCTTTACTAAGTAATATCTCAAACTGGGAGTTGTCTGACAAGGTGTGTATATGAGGATAAATTCCAGTCAAATGCATTCCAGAAACAACTTCTTTTTCTGTTCTGTTAACTGCAGGACATTTGTTTAACTAGATAATGTGCAATGAAATGCAAGAAAAGGCCTATTGCTGAATAGTCATGAGAAGAGAAAAAATATTTGCCTTTCTTTTTTAAAACACAAGATGTTAAATTCTCTTCAATTAAGATGATAACTTATTTTCATGTTCCATATCTAAATGTAACTCTTTGAAGCACAGGATAGAGTTTTTTTTAAAGTACAACCTATCAGATTGGCAAAAAAGCAGAAGTTTGACAACATGATATATTTGGTAAGGCTGAGTAAGCTAGGAAGTGTCACATACTGCTGATGGGAAAGCAAACTGTTACATCACCTATGAAACAAAATTTGGCACTACACAGCAAAATTGCATGTGAATAAAAGCTCTCGTTTCTAAAAATCTACCCCTGAAATACACTGCAAAAAATACAAAGACAGATAACCATGAAGCTATTCACTGCAGGCTTATTTGTGATAGCAAAAGACTGGAAACAACTCAAATGTCCTTAGTAGGGTTCCAGTTGAATAAGCAATGGTACCGTCAAACAAAGGAGCATGCAGTTCTGAAAGAACAGGAGAAATATTTTTATACATTGCTGTGCAACTATCTCCAAATTTATTTATTTATTTATTTATTGGAATACAGTGAGCTTTTTAATCCAATCATTTGCAAATTAATAAGGAAGTAATATACCAACGTAATATTTTGCTGTACAAGATGAAAATCTTAAAAAGAATTTGTACATGTATCATGTGGAACATTTTTATTCCTAATTTATGCTTTGAAAGATATCTGATAGTGTACAAAGAATACCCAGTTTTAGGTGGTGACTGTTTTGTATAATCATTTATTTACAAAATTTCACCACATAATAGGAACTACCTTTTAAAAAAAAAAATCAGCATTGGTCCTATAAAGGCCATTAGGATAAATTCTTAAGCCTACAAAAGACGCCTTAGTACTATTGCTCCCAGGCTCATTATTGTTAACTAAAATCTGACTCCAAGGCCCAGGTGTAATTTCTAGTTCCAATTCTACAGTAATTCAAAAGCACGTTCTAACTAGATTGACAAGGGACAGTGGAGGACCCAAGAAGTCCTATCAACCCCTATAAGAGGTGTACATAAGCCTACTACTCATACCCTTCTAGCCATACCACCCTTTATTTGTAATGGGACACCAGGTCATCCCACTATGCTAAAACATGGTTGCTCTGGGAAAAAACGAGGCTTTCTCTAGACCAGCTGGACTGGTCAGGAGGGAGAGTAAAAAGTGGCTGTCGCTAGTGAAAAATGGTTTCATTTCTTCGAACTTTTTCCTTTTCCTTTTCTGGGCTCCTTATCTTTTTCTGGTTTTGAAGGCTTTGAAGATTTTTTCTTTTTCTTGATCATGGCATCGGTTTCTATAGCATCTTGGTCTTTCTCATCAGATTGAGAGTCATCTTCATTTAACTCTTCGTTGTATTCCGAATCCAGGGATGGGCTTGTGCTGTGTCTAGATGCCTTTATGGCTTGAAGTGAATACGGAGTAAGGTGGGCTTCCTTATTGTAAGCTCTTGTGAAGGCTGCTTTCACCTTGGGATCCAGCTTTGAAAAGGAACTAGGTTTGCCACCCCAGCTGCTAATTTCCATGATATTCTCAAAATCTTCTTTCATCAAATAATATGTGTCCATAAGTGCAACAACATCCTGCACCCTATCGACTCCTTGTGAGGTCAAGGGCTGTACAAGTGCGTCCCTTAGATGTGACAAATAATCCATGTTTACGGTCCTTTTGCTGGAGTAAGTTCTGAGACTCATATGCAAGGCCAGGTCCTGAACAATACGACCGTGTTTGCCTGTAGACGAGTGCTTCCCTAGCCAGCCCAGGAAGGTGGGAAACTGGGTCATGAACCCCCTCATCAACTCTCCAGGAAGCACACGCATAAATGGCCTGCGTAGGCAGAATACTCCAGTGCTGCTTACTCCGGATCTGGCTGTCCACTAAGTCACCATCACAGAGGCTGTCTGCTGCTCTGCTTAAAAGCATCAAGTGCTTTTTCATGTCACCCCCTGCTGCTACAAGCTTCACATATATGTAATTTTCCTGGACAAAGAGGGGTGCTGTTGAATCCTCAGATCTCTTTTTTCATGATTATTCAATAGCACCCCTCTTTGTCCAAATTTATTATTAGGTGAAAAAAGCAAAAAGCAGAAGGCATGTATTGTATGCATCTACTAATTTAACAAGGGAATGAGATTAAAATACGTACGTATTTTATCACAATATAAACAAATCAATATTGAAATAAAAAGTTACTGATGGGGAAAGGAGAAGGAAGAGGAAAGGACAGAAATAAAAGTTAGACTTTCCTGAATGCATCTTATTTTGCAGATTTGATTTTGTCACTATGTAAATATTTTACATTACTAATTACATTAAATCTTTAAAATGAAATTCTTCAGAAAAAGGAGCAAATGAATCTAACTGCATGGAGGTAGTGACACAACCACACAGGGAAGGGTTATTTCAAGTGACTTTGGAATAGCATAGTTTGATTATTTATTCATTATGAGACAGATATACCTAAAAAACAAAACTTTGGGTATAGGACATTTGGGTATAAAAATTACTTTTACTAATTTTATTGTTGGTATTTATTCTGAGATTATTTGCTACCTTTGTGGAATGGAGCATATATTTAATTATGTTGGTATTACTGGGAGTTAGTATTTTTAGCATGGGGGAAGGAGATAGGGACACAAGATCAATGAGGTGAGTAAAAACTGAGTTCTAAATTTGCATCTGAAATATCAGAAGGAAGGGACTCATACTGCATTTTATCTTAAAAGGAACGAGAGCTTTTAGAGAAATGAAGGATTCTGTTTCTGGAATGAGAAATGTTCAGGATGAGCCTGGAATATCATGCCATGCCAGGAAGTAAAGAGACTTTCAAAACCTGTGCAGTTGTATCAAAAGAACTAAGATGTAATTTAACGAGTCTTTCACTTGTCAAGATGCATGAATTTATATATGCGTGGAAGCAGTAACTGTAATGATTGGAATATATAAAATGTATTAACTTCCATGAGTTCATAATAATAATAAAGATATAATGGATTGGATCAACTTTGTTGGATGCTGTAACAATGAATTTTAGCAAAAAGTGATAAAGAAATGTATCAAACTGTATTTTCTAAGATGATAGCCACGAGATCTACCATCTCATGTGATCGTACAATGTAAATTTTCATTCTTCCCACTGAGGTGTGGGGTCCATGCTCCCTCCCTTCAATTTGGCAGACCTGTGATTTTGGTCTGTGATTTCCAAGACTAGGTCATAAAATATGATACAGCTGTTACTCTTAAAAATCAACCACTATGCTGGAGAAAGCCACTGGCTAGAGTGGAAGTGGACATGTGTAGGTGTTTCCGAAGACAAACCCACTTGAAATCTTCCATACACGTAAGGATGAGCCTTCAAGATGACTTCAGCTCCAGTCACAGTCTGACTGCAACCATATGAGAAACTCCAAATGTGAATCAACTAGCTGAATGCAGCCAACCCCCAGAACTGTGAGATATAACAATAAAATAATTGGTATTAAATTTTTGTTTGTTTTGTTTTTTGAGACGGGGTTTCTCTCTGTCACCCAGGCTGAAGTGCAGTGAGCAATCATGACTCACTGCTGCCTTGACTCCCAGGCTCAAGTGATACTCCCACTTCAGGGTCCTGAGTAGCTGGAAGGTGCAAGCCACTATGCCTGGCTAATTTTTGTATTTTTTTGTAAAGATATGGTCTTGCTATGTTACCCAGGCTGTTCTGAAACTCTTGGGCTCAAGCAACCCTTCAGCCTCAACCACTCAAAGTGTTGAGATTATAGACGTGAGCCACCATGGCTGGCATGGTATTGTTTTAAGGTACTAAGTTTTGGGGTGTGTTAGCCACAGATAACTGCAATATATTAGGAAAAAATCAAGCATTTGTTGTGTTTTTCCTATGCAACAAATAAGTGACAAGAAGAAATTTTTAAATCTATATTTCATCTAATAAATGTAGAAAAATGGTAGAATTAGAATATCATCACTAATAGAGTCAGGCAATGATCTCTGTATTAGTCCGTTTTCATGCTACTGATAAAGATATACCCAAGACTATGCAATTTACAAAAGAAAGAGGTTTAATTGGAC